>NC_137330.1:87675717-92675717 GCF_965287045.1 Carcharhinus amblyrhynchos
CCTTCCAGAAGTCCAGATATACTACATCTACAAGATCCCCATTATCTACTTTTCTTGATACATCCTTGAAGAATTCTAGCAAATTAGTCAAACATAATTTGCCTTTCATAAGATCATGCTGACTCTGATGGATAGTATTTTGACTTTCCAAATGTCCTGATATTTCTTCCTTGATAATTGATTCTAACGCTTTCTCAGCAAACAGATGTTAAAATAGCTGGTCTGTTGTGAGACTTCTTACTGTGACCACCAGGGCTAGTGCTGCTGAGGCTGTGGAACTGCGGGCTCTCTGATTGGGCAGTCAGCTTTTGGGGATGGGCAGGCAACAGCAACCAATTGCCTTGTGCTGCCATCAAAATGCAGCCCAAGCCCCAGTGACCATCGAAACCTGGCACCTCCCCATCAATGACCATCTAAATCTGTCATGCCTCCTCCTCACTGACCATCAAAACCTGGCACCACCCCCTCCCACTGATCATCAAGACTTGATACCCCCTTCACCCTGCCAGCCCCACCAAGGCAGTGGGACTTCTGCAGCCTCTGCAAAATTCTGGTAATGGAATGATATGGGGGCTGTTTTGTCACATCTTCCCTGTGCAATGCAAGTTCATGTCCTTGAACTACTCCCCACCCCCCCCCCCCGCCCCTCCCTTCCCCTCCCCCCCTCCCCAGTCATGGTCATCCACTTATCATTAGTGTGCCTTTAGAGAATATTTTAATTATACTGTCTGGGAGAAATTCAGGAGAACACATTTCTGCATAATTACCCTGCGGGCAAACCATGAGGTCCAAAGAGCCCCTGTATTATATTGTTTGTAAAGGAACTAATTGTTCTGTGAATATCTATTCGGGGAGATGCCACATTTCACTGCTGTGCTGCAGTCATGTGCCAAGAACACGGAGAGCTGAAAGAAATGCACTCGATGAAGCTCCAGCCTTTTGAGATCAACAGGTGGTTACTTCTAACTTATGTGACATAACAGTCATTGTCCTTTGAACTTCATGAGTGTGCAGATAGTGCTGCGAGAGGATGTCACATCGGTAAGTGTTACAGATATGGGAGGGGATTTACAGGGTTTGGGTGGTTTGCTGAGTCGCAAAAACCCAGCCTGCAGGTGCAGCAGGTGGTCAGGAAGGCGAATGGGATGCTGGCCTTCATAGCGAGGGGGATTGAATATAAAAGTAGGGAGGTCTTGCTGCAGCTGTATAGGGCATTGGTGAGGCCGCAGCTGGAGTACTGTGTGCAGTTTTGGTTGCCGTACTTACGCAAGGATATTTTGGCCTTGGAGGGTGTGCAGAGGAGGTTTACTAGGCTGATACCGGAGTTGAGGGGGTTGAGCTATGAGGAGAGGCTGAATAAACTAGGCTTGTACTCGTTAAGAGTTTAGAAGAATGAGGGGAGATCTCATTGAGACGTATAAGATGATGAATGGGATGGATAGGATAGAGGTGAAGAGACTCTTCCCACTCAGAAAGGACAATAGGACTAGGGGGCACAGCCTCAAGATAAAGGGGGGGCAGTTTAGAACGGAGTTGAGGAGGAACTTCTTCACTCAAAGGGTGGTGAATCTCTGGAATTCTCTGCCCGTTGAGGTGGTGGAGGCTGCCTCGCTAAATATTTTTAAGACGCGGGTTGATGGGTTTTTGATAAGCGAGGGGATTAAGGGTTATGGCGAGAGGGCGGCAATGTGGAACTGAGCCACGACAGATCAGCCATGATCTTATTGAATGGCGGGGCAGGCTCGAGGGGCTAGATGGCCAACTCCTGCTTCTATTTCTTATGTTCTTATGCTGAGTCTTGGCGGAGGGGCCAATGATCGGTGGGCGTAGATTTAAAGTAAGGGGCAGGAGGCTTGGAGGGGATGTGAGGATGGTGGTGGGAATCTGGAACTCACTGCCTGAAAGGGTGGCAGAGGCAGAGACCTGAATAACATTTAAGAAGTATTTAGATGTGCGTTCACGATGCCAAGACATACAAAGCAATGTGCCTTTGGTGGAAAATGGGATTAGAATAATTGGGTGGCTGGCCTTTGACTGGCGCAGACATGATGGGCTGAAGGGCCTTTTTCTGTACTGTACATCTCTTTGACTATGACTCTCGCCATCTGAAGAGGGTGGGGAACATCCCTTCCAACTCTGACAGCCGCTTCACCTTTTTACACTCTAACAAATATTCATTTGTATGAAGCGGAACTTCCTCCAGAGGGAGATGCCCCATTCAAATGGGGGCTTCTGATGGAGGTGCCTTCACCCCAGATCTACCCTGATTAATTTTGATCTTCCCTGCAAAGCCTCAATCTGCCTGCCAACCTGAGTCTGGGCAGGGGGAGGCCTGTAAGTGACCATTAACTGGCCAACTAAGAGCTGCAATTGGGTCTAGGGCGGGCTTTGTGTCCGAGGACTTGTCCACTCCAGCCTAAAACCTTTATGAGGACAGGGAAAATGGGAACCCGGAACAAATCCCATCCCTGCAACTTCATACACTCCATAGGCACACTGGGGGTGGGAGGGGAGGTGTAAAATTCAGGCCTACATGGTCACTTGGCCAGATTCTCCCCAACAAGGGCAAGCCCACCAACCGAGAAATCACTGCTGGTCTGGTGCCAAAACACCAGAAGTGACACTGAAGAATCTTAAAGGAATGGAAAAATGGTTCCAATGATGGATCTTACTTCATTCTGAGGGCTGTCAGTGAGCTTGGGTCAAATGAGAGAAGGGGATGGGGGGGTGGGGGGGGGGTGCTGTTTTAAGGCCTTCTTCCACCATTAGGAAAGCATGGGGATTTAGGTAAGTGTACAAAGGAACGTGGAACCTAAACGGATGGACAGAATTACCAATAGATCAGCTGTGATCTAACTGACTGGCAGGCCAGGCTCCAGATCTGAATGGTGTACTCCTGTTGCATGATCCTTTATTATTACCCTTTGTAAAGTCTCTGGCCAACTTTCACATGGCGGCTTCAGCGGATGGGAGGGGGACCCAGCCCCTGTCACCAGTTAATTGATGTGGGAAAAAGTGACTGTTGACTGTGATAGTGGGGGCAAGAGGGGGAATATCTTGGTCGGAGCAGTGAGGCAATAACAATTCACTCAGTCCCAGCTACCCTACAGTCTTTGTTGTGTTCCATCTGATTTCAGATGAGATAATGGGGGAACATTCTCAGGTACAGAAAGTAAAGTCAACCTCTAAAATGGGTTTATTTTCAAATACATAATGAATTTCGCTGCATTTTGACTAAGATAAGCATCCAATTGAACGTGCAGTAACAAAGTGCACACATTTATCATTTCAAGGTGTGGGTTCTGGGTCAACAAATATGTAACAACAAAAAGGTTTCTAAGCACTTGTGTGCGTGCAACATGTCACATAAGTTGTGAATTGTACATGGGCAGAGTGTAGCAACTTCAGAACACAAGGCACTTGCTGCTCCTGGAAATTGATTAATATTGAGTGAAACAAGATAACTTACCATGAATTTCACAATGTGCTAGCCTTGACCATTGTGTTGCAGATTTGATGCTTATAATAAGACAAAATGTAAGACTGATGGACAAGGGGGAATTATAATTAGAAATTAAACAAGTTAGGCAGATCCCAAGTCAGTGCCTGGTTTGTGCTGCGCTAGCTGATCTCAGTGGGCCTCAGTGCCCGGCTCATAGAGGCTAGGTTCCAACTCCTGACTGTTTTCCATGTAGGTAAATGAGCATTGGCTAGGGAGTGGATTAATTTGGCTGCAGTAGTTCTTGTGGTGTAATCTTGTCACTCACCATTATAGTTCCCAATTAACTGTGACCAATTAAATGAGACATAGGAAGGCTTGCGGTGCTAATTCAATAAACTAAATCATGCCAATGATTTCAACTAAGGTGAAGCCTGGATAATCGATTGTTCAGATTTCTCAGCAAAGGTCTCTGCGGAGAAGTCCCACTAAGTTATAGTGTGACCTACATAATGGAACGAGTTACACATGCTGTAATTTGATTGAAATTTCGGTACTGTACTGATTTCACACACCATACACTAATCATTATTATGCTATAAATTTTCTTCAATTTCAGATTCAATGCTTTCAGTCCCCAATAAGAAATCCCGCAACATAGTCCAACTTGTTTATTTGGAATCACGAGCTATTGGAGTGCTTCTCCTTCATCCTTTATTTTATCTGTGAAAATTATGAACTAATTGATGAATTAAATAAATGAAGTTGGAGAGACATAGCAGGGCTGGTGATGTGCCGTGACTGCAGCATGTGGGAATTCTGTGGAATACACTGCAATCCCAGGCAATCATATCTTCAGGGAGTGTCAGCAACTTAGGCAACTCCAGCAGCTGGAGTTCAGCAGCTACAGGGTACTTGCTACCTACGTGGAAGAGGAGAAGGACTACAAGGCGAATGAGCAGGCTGATCATGGCACCATGGTTCATGATACCATTCAAGTGAGAGGGAAGGGAAGAAAGGAGAATGAAGTACAAAGAACAATACAGCACAGGGCAGGCCCTTCGGCCTTCCAAGCCTGCACCAATCATGTGTTCCTAACTAGGCCATCCATTTGTATCCCTCTATTCCCAGTCTGTTCATGTGGCTATCTAGATAAATCTTAAATGATCCTCGCATGTCTGCCTCAACCACCTTGGTTGGGTAGTACATTCCAGGTCCCCACCACCCTCTGTGTAAAAAACATCCCCCGCATATCTGTATTGAACTTGCCCCCCTTACCTTGAACTTCTGATAGGTGGCTAGGTGGCAGCTTAGTCAGGGGGATAGATACTATTCTCTACAGTCAAGAGTGTGCGTCCAGACAGCTGCCTGCTCAGTGCTAGGGTTCAGGATGGCTGCTCCAGGCTGGAGAAGAATTTGCAGTGGGAGGGGGAGGATCGGTTGTCATGGTCCATGTAGATACCAATGACATAGGAAAGAGGTTCTGCAGAGAGTATGAGGAACTAAATTAAAAAGCAGAATCATTGGGTTATTACCTGAGCTATGTTCGAATTAGCACAGGGTAAATAAAAATGGTGGGCTGGATGAGTGTCTTGAAGACTAATTTATCTGACACTGGCACAAAGGTTCCAATGATGGATCTTAGTTCATTCTGAGTGCTGTCAGTGAGCTTGAGTCAAATGAGAGAGGAAAGTGAAGGCTGTATCTTTGAAATGGTCTGTTCCTGAATCTTGTTGGGTACTAGCCACCTCCTTGGTTGTTCACAACCTCCAAGGGGCGGCACGGTGGCACATTTGTTGGCACTGCTGCCTCACAGCATCAGGAATCCAGTTTTGATTTCCAGCTTGGGTCACTGTGTGGAGTCTGTACGTCTCCCCATGTCTGTGTGGGGTTCCTCCGGGTGTTTCAGTTTCCTCCCATAATCTGAAAGATGTGCTGGTTGGGTGTATTGGCCATGCTAACTTCTCACTCAATGTACCCGAACAGGCACCGGAGTGTGGCGATTAGGGGATTTTTCTATTTTCATATATGGTTAAATCCTTTGCATGTGCTTGAGGCATAGATTGTTGAGATATGGTTTTACTCAACTTAAAAGAGAGAGTGAGATTCCTTACTATTCCATAAGAATTTTCTTCAAATTCCTTGACTTCTGCTTGGCAGACATGCTTCTTAAAATTCTGCTTGTTGTACGTTCCAAAGGAATGTGATTACCCTGTCTGTTGAAGTCTTTGTTGTGGAAAAAGTAATCAAATTTTGATGTTTCATCTCAGAAGCCTTGACAGATTTCACAATCGTAGAAACGAACAGGAGTTTTTTTTTCATCCTCCATAGGGGATTGGAATATCTATTGGTGGTCCATCTTGACTGGCTAGAATTCTCCATTGTCTTGATAGACACTTGTTCTCCATTACATAACATGTCAATTACTTTCAATAGTCCTTTCTTAAGTGGACCTTGACATCTCAAGATGTGAAATTCCATGAGCAACATGTTTGAGCATGCCTGCAGTGCCAGCAATATAATAATTTAGTGTTCCGCTTACATTTCTAGACAGCAGGTAACTTGTGGCAGCCATCTTTTGTCATTTCTTTCTTTTTTAAAGACCAAATTGAACAGTTCAGTATGTTTCTGTTTCTCCGGTGAAGTTAAAGGCAGATATTACCCAGTCACAATTTTCTGTCATGACAAACTAAAGACCACTCAAAGATGTATTGGATCTTCACTCTCAACCTATTACAGTACTCCTGCATTTTCATTCTACCAGATTGGATATATATGAGGAGACCTAAGAATCTCATAGCACTGTTACGGTCAGAGAAGACTGTTAATTGCCCAAATGAGAGCTAGAACAGGGATTATGTCAGGTCATGCAAGCTAGACCTTCTGGTACAAACTGGCATTCTCACATGTAATAGGCTGGCATCATGAGGTTAGGCAAACACCTATAACATCATATAGTCATGGACGTCCAGCAGACATTTCAAGAGTCACCAAGTACAAACTAGGTCCATTGCTGTGGAATGGGAACCAATTCATCATGTACACCAGCATCCCATCCATTGACTTTGTCTACACTTCCCAATGCCTTGGCAAAGCAGCCAGCATAATTAAGGATCCCACGCACCCCAGACATTCTCTCTTCCACCTTCTTCCTTCAAGAAAAAGACAGAAAAGTCTGAGGTCACATACCAACTGACTCAAGAACAGCTTCTTCTCTGCTGCTGTCAAACTTTTGAATGGACTTACCTTGCATTAAGTTGATCTTTCTCTACACCCTAGCTATGACTGTAACTCTACATTCTGCACTCTCTCGTTTCCTTCTCTATGAACAGTATGTTTTGTCTGTATAGCGCGTAAGAAACAATACTTTTCACTGTATGTTAATACATGTGACAACAATATATCAAATCAAATCAAATCAAATATAAAGATAATATTAAGCCATAAATGCAATTGGAAGTTAATACTGCAAGCTGGCATGAAAGGCTAAGGTCCCTGATGATGACTTAAACTCACACCCAGACCTGGCAGTCATACATGGAGATCACTGAAAAGTAAACTTGGTTGGAATGACTCTAAGGTGGGTTGCATTTGAAACATAAAATATCCACAGAGAACAGAATTCAGTACAGCAGGACAATAAAACAACTTTCCAAGATCTATACTCATGAGGCCACATTATGCGATCGTCTGATGCAAGTCTTACATCCGTGTTGTTCAACAACCGTGTTGATATAACAGCTGGCTTTGTTCATGTTGTTTCTGTGGATATAAGACTGAGGTTAAGTCGGATACCATTGTATGGGCATAATGGAGAAATTCAAGGAGTGGGCAGGGGGCATTTGTTACGCATGAATGACTTTGGAACATTATGTCACATGGAAGAACTATTCTCTACCTGAGACTTTGAGGCAGAGTACCAAAATATCATAGAATCCCTATAGTGCAGAAGGAGGCCATTTGGCCCATCAAATCTGCGCTGACCACAATCCCACCCAGGCCCTATTTCCATCATCCCACACATTTACCCTGTTAATACTCTGACACTAGGGTAAATTTAGCATGGCCACTCAAACTAACCAGCACATCTTTGGACTGTGGGAGGAAAGCAGAGCATCTGGAGGAAACCCATGCAGACACAGGAAGAATATGCAAACTCCACACAGACAGCGATCCGAGGCCAGAATTGAACTCGGGCACCTGGCGCTGTGAGGTAGCAGTGCCAACTACAGTGCCACCGTGCTACCCATATATTTATATACGCAAAATATATACAGTGACTGATGGTTACTGTGCTCTCGGCACTGCTTAACTCTCTTTTATTGATGCTACATCTAGGTACATCCCTGACAGCCACAGCAGAGGTGGAAACAGCCTGTTAGCCGCCATGCCCTGTTGTCTAAAGATGACCTCTGGATGAGAGGACATACCTGTTCGGTTGCGTAAAAAAGGTTCTGTGGACACTTTTTTCAACAGCCGTGAAAATTCTATGCTTCTCAGCATTCACCTTTTAGCCAACACTGGGCCTTTTACCTCACTGCTCTTGCTTTATCCAAATTACTTTCAAAAACAATGGTGACAACTCTTCATAGAAAAGCAATTGATAGTCAAGAGGAATGGTAAAATAACCTGAGGTTGTGCAAGGTGCAATGTAAATGGTAATCTTTCTTACACAGAAACAATCTCTGGCTTCTTGCTTTTGTTAAGTAAAAAAAGCGATGGTTGTAAATTACTCCAGCTGCAGTCAAAAGCACATACACTGTCAATGAGGTTACACCTCTTGGGCACCCATTATTCCTAAGCAAACTCAAACTTATTTAATTCATTATACACAATTTTTTTCCAAAAACTGCTTTGCTGCGGAAGAATTTCTCCCTCTAGATTTGTTCACCACAGTGATGATTGTTTCAGCTCCTTTCTCTTCGCTGCACTTTGAATTACAACTCCACGAAGCTGGTTTTTCAGCATTTTCACTGGACTATGCCAAAGCATTCTTGATTCCGGTAAAAGTGGTTCAAAAGTCGAATTGTTGAAAGCTGGTTGACAGCTCAAGCTTCTGGGAGTCCAAATTACAGAAAACAGCAATAATGGCAACAGAAACTTTACATCACTTTTAATCAGAGAATCATAGGGCGGAACTTTTCCTGCATGTCTGCTCGAGGTTCATACGATCCTGCCCGAGGCCAATGGAATGGGGGCAGGCGTGCCGGTAAAATTCCGGCCATAGAATCCTTGGCATAGAGACAGGCCCTCCAGCCCATGATGAACAAAAAGCCATCTAAGCTAACCCCATTTGCTTTCATTTGGTCCATATCTCTCTAAACCTTTCCTATCCATGTATCTGTCCAAATGCCTTTTAAATGTTGTCAATGTCCTTGCCTCAACCATTTCTTCCGGCAGCTCATTCCACATAAGTACCATCCTCTGTGTAAAGGCATTGCCCCTCAGGTTCCCATTCATTCTTTCCCCTCTTAACTTACACCTATGCTTTCTAGTTCTCAATTCCCCAACCTTGGGAAAAAGACTGAGTGCATTCATTCTATCCATGCCTCTCATGATCTTATACCCCTCAATAAGATCTCCCCTCAATCTTCCACATTCCAATGTAGGGAAGCCTCTCAAAGTAATTTACAGAGGCATGAAAGAACACGATGGACAGCAAGCAAAAGATAGCAAGCAAAGACTTGCATTTATATATCATCTATCAGCTCCAGACATCCAAAGTTACTTTGCAGTAAATGATGTATTTATTTTGAATTGTCCGTACATCTTTTCTTACATGATAATAATATGTTCCATAGAGGGAGGAGACAGAGAGGTCTTTGGAGGAATTCTAACAATTAGGGCATGGATAGCTAAACGTGTGGCCACCAAAATGGAACTAATGAATGGGTGAGCGGATGCTAGGGTGAGCTCCGGAATCATAGGAATGAAGAGTATGTCAGGTGGGCGGTGAGGTTGTGCTGCTGGAGGAATGTGCAGAGTTTTTTTTAATGTTTATTTATTAGTCACAAGTAGGCTTACATTAACACAGTAATGTTTAACATAGTTTACCAGGCTGATACCGGAGATGAGGGGATTAGCTTATGAGGAGAGATTGAATAGACTGGGTCTGTACTCATTGGAGTTTAGAAGGCTGAGGGGGGATCTTATAGAGACTTACAAGATAATGAAGGGGCTAGATAGGGTAGAGGCAGAGAGATTCTTTCCACTTAGAAACGAAACCAGAACTAGAGGGCACAGCCTCAAAATAAAGTGGGGGGAGGGGTTTTGGGGGGGGCGGGAAGTTTAGAAGAGAGTTGAGGAGGAACTTCTTCTCTCAGAGAGTAGTGAATCTCTGGAATTCTCTGCCCATTGAAGTGGTGGAGGCTACCTCATTGAATATGTTTAAGTCACGGGTAGGTAGATTTCAGGTAAGGGAATTAAGGGTTAAGGGGAGCAGTCGGGAAAGTGGAACTGATCCACTTCAGATCAGCCATGATCTTATTAAATGGCGGGGCAGGCTCGAAGGGCTAGATGGCCTACTCCTGCTCCTATTTCTTATGTTCTTATGTTCTTAATGAAGTTACTGTGAAAATCCCCTCGTCATCACACTCCGGCGCCTGTTTGGGTACACTGAAGTAGAATTTAGCACATCCAATGTACCTAATCAGCATACCTTTCGAACTGTGGGAGGAAACCGGAGCACCCGGTGGAAACGCACACAGACACAGGGAGAACATGCAGACTCTGCACAGACAGGCCCTTCAGCCCATGAATTCCTATCCATGTATCTGTCCAAATGCCTTTTAAATGTTGTCAATGTCCCTGCCTCAACCACTTCCTCCGGCAGCTCATTCTACATAAGTACCATCCTCTGTGTAAAGGCATTGCCCCTCAGGTTCCCATTAATTCTTTCCCCTCTTAACTTACACCTATGCTTTCTAGTTCTCAATTCCCCAACCTTGGGAAAAAGACTGAGTGCATTCATTCCCTAATCCGGGAATTAAACCTGTGTTCCTGGCACTGTGAGGCAGCAGTGCTAACCACTGTGTCACCATGCCACCAGGGGGGAATGAAGCAAGGAATAAATTTAAAGGCCTGGATGACATCTTGAGATTTTTGGGTAAATAGCATTTACCCTGATTAACATAATAGGATATCAACCTCTTGATGAGATAAACTGTATCCCAGCCAGAAACAAAACAGGTTGCCATTTGAAGTAAATCAGCGTAGCAGCATCCATCACATGGGCCAGCAGCTTATTCCTGAGATCCACTACTCTAGCACATCTATTCTAGATCGGGCCTTGGTACTCCTGGTTCTCCCCAATCTATTTAATTGGATCAATCTGTTAATTTGAACACAACTTATTGTCTTTATTACCTTATAAATCTCAATCAGATCTTCCCTAAACCTATGGTCAGAATTTTACAGTCCTCCCACAGCTGGGTTCTGAGGCAGGGATGGTGGGAAGAGTGTGAAAATGCTGACCTGGCGTGGGCAGCCCAGTTAAGGTCATTAAATGGCCCACTTAGTGCAAAAATAAAATAAGTTCAATTTCTGGCAGGAAAAGGGGTTTTTATTTACTTGTGGGACACGAGCAAGGCTGGTTGGCCAGCATTTAGTTCTCTTCCCTGGTTGCGCGAGGGCAGTTGGAATTCAACCACATTGCCATGGCTCTGGAATTACATGTAGGTCAAACCAGGTAAGGATGGCAAATTCCTTCCCTAAAGGACATTAGTGAACCAGACAGGTTTTTCTGACAATCGACAATGGTTTCATGTCATTAGTAGATACTTAATTCCAGATTTTTTAAAATTGAATTCAAATTCCACCATCTGCCATAGCAGGATTCGAATCTGGGGTCCCCAGAACATTAGCTGGGTTTGTGGATTAATAGTCTAGCGATAATACCACTAGGCCATCACCTCCTCAGCTCCATCAGAAGCCCCTCTGATGGGGAAGTGTCCTCTCTGTAAGGTGCAGTGACCTTCGAACTCCTTCACCCCTGCCTCCCCACTCCCAACCTATTCCTTGTGGCCCCAGTCGCAGCTCCCCCAACCCTCCTCTCCTCACAACCCTTCAGATATTTCCTGCCTTCCTTGCCAATGGATTCCTGCCGCTTATCTGCTTTCTGGTTCTGGGAAACTGACTGCAATGCCTCTTCCAGTCCCTGCAGCGCTGTGCCTGGATTGGCCATGATGTGGGTATGCCGGCGTTGGACTGGGGTAAACACAGTAAAAAGTCTGACAACACCAGGTTTTAGTCCAACCTATTTATTTGATAATATACTCACAAGCTTTCGGGGTTAGCCCCTTCGTCAGGTGAATGGAGAGTTCTGGCCTCAGACAGAGCATATAAAGCACAGACAGTTTAGAGATTACTGATTAGAATGCGAATCCTTACACCTAACCTGCTGTTCAAGACCTGAAGTGGCTGATAATGTGAGTGGAAGGAGCACTGATCACAGTTTAAAGAGATGTGTATTGTCTCCAGACAGTACAGTAAGTGAGGTTTTGCAAACCCAGGCAAGTCACGGGGGTTACAGATAGTGCGACATGAACCCAAGATCCCTGTTGAGACCGTCCTCATGTGTGCGGAACTTGGCTATCAGTCTCTGTTCAGCGACTCTGCGCTGTCGGGTGTCGTGAAGGCCGCCTTGGAGAATGCTTACCCGAAGGTCAGAGGCTGAATGCCCGTGACCACTGAAGTGTTTGCCAACAGGAAGGGAACAGTCTTGCCTGGTGACTGTCGAGCGATGTTCATTCATCCGTTGTCGTAGCGTCTGCATGGTCTCCCCAATGTACCATGCTTTGGGACATCCTTTCTTGCAACGTATCAGGTAGACAATGTTGGCCGAGTTGCAAGAGTATTTACCGTGTACCTGGTGGACGGTATTCTCACGTGTGATGATGGTATCCATGTCGATGATCCGGCATGTCTTGCAGAGGTTGCTGTGGCAGGGTTGTGTGGTATTGTGGTCACTGTTCTCCTGAAGGCTGGGTAGTTTGCTGCGAACAATGGTCTGTTTGAGGTTGTGTGGTTGTCTGAAAGCAAGAAGTGGGGGTGTGGGGATAGCCCTGGCGAGATGTTCGTCTTCATCACACATGAGGACGGTCTCAACAGGGATCTTGGGTTCATGTCGCACTATCTGTAACCCCCGTGACTTGCCTGGGTTTGCAAAACCTCACTTACTGTACTGTCTGGAGACAATACACATCTCTTTAAACTGTGATCAGTGCTCCTTCCACTCACATTATCAGCCACTTCAGGTCTTGAACAGCAGGTTAGGTGTAAGGATTCGCATTCTAATCAGTAATCTCTAAACTGTCTGTGCTTTATATGCTCTGTCTGAGGCTAGAACTCTCCATTCACCTGACGAAGGGGCTAACCCCGAAAGCTTGTGAGTATATTATCAAATAAATAGGTTGGACTAAAACCTGGTGTTGTCAGACTTTTTCCTGGATTGGCTGGCAGCTCTCTAAAGTGGGACTTCCTCACTAGTGAGGGGCAGCAGGGTCACCTTATGCCAATCAACACTAACATTTCAGTGCAATATAGCACTGGAGCTGTTGGTTTCGAGGGGGGATGTGTTTTGGATGATGGGGGCTGAGCCGCTGCTGATCTGAAATTTTAGGCCTGTGTTTTATTAAGCTATGGAGTCTCAGCCCTTTTAGCCTATTCTGATAGCTGAGGTGCACTATTATGGGAATTAGTCTAGTGAACCTCCTCTGGACCCTTTCCAAAGTTTCAATATTAGCCACCATGCAAAGAAACCAAAACTTCGCATTGTATTCCAAGTGAGGCCTGGCCAAGGTTGTGTATCAGGACAAAGGCCTTATCTGATAATAAATTGTCCTTTAAATTCACATCACACCCTTACTGCTTCTATCTATTGTTTCCTAACATTGCTCATGAGCCTTTCGAGATCTCTGATCTAAAACACCCAAATCTGTTTCTTTACTACCTTCTTTCATGGTTTTCCCTGAACGGTGTGTGCATGTTGAATATTTGCCTTGCCCATATTCACAGCACTACACTTTCTTCCAATTGAACCTCATTTACCATTCATGAGACCAATTCCCCAGCACATCAAGGTCCACCTGATGTATTAGAACATTGTAGCCACCCCTAACACTTACACAGACCTTACTATCATCTCCAATGTTGCAGATCTTGTTCCAAACATCAATATCTGGACCACAGTAAAAATAGAAAAGAACAATCATCAATCTCAGCAGTATTTTAATCAAAAATTATGAAGAAATTTTAAGGATACAATATCTACTGGGTTTCCCTCATCCAATTGTCCAAATAACACGGTCGGTTTTGTAAGGAATGATCTCCTTTTTATAAATTAAGAGACACGTTGGTGTCTCTTAATTTATCTTCCTCTCTATTCAAGTAATCATATATTATCCCCCTCAAAGATTCTGTCTACTATTTTTACTACTAACAATGTCAGAGTAGTGGATCTACAGAGACAGGAGGGGGCCCTCAAGTACCCATGAAGGGTCTCACTTGGCCCGATGGCGAGTTGGCCACCGGATGCCTTCTCCACCACTGGTAAAATGACAGTAGAGGTGATGGGCATGGCACTGCACACGGCACTGAACTTTGTGTTCTCCTGCCAACCTGTTCATGGGAATGGGAGATGAGTTGAAATGTAAACTTCCGCTTGTTAACCCTGTTCCTCTCTCCACAGGTGCTGACCAACTTGCTGATTGTTTCCAGTATATTATGTTTTTATTGTTGAAATGACAGGAACTAAACTTTCCTGTCTGCCAGAACTGCCCCTAAGTTATTAAAAATTATAATCCAGGGCTCGTACAGCACATGTCCCATATGAAGACACTTGAATGGATATCATCTAGCCTGATTGTCCCGTCTATTTTCATGTTCTTAACTTTATCTCAAAAATGTATTCATTTGTGTTAATATTCTTATTTAGATTCATTACACCATCATTAAATTGTAATAGCTAAGCATTGTCTTTAAGAACAAAGACTGATGCAAAGTACTAATTTCATACTTTTCACCATACTCAATGAGTGTTTCGTAGCCTGTCCTTGAACGTCCTTTAATGGTCCAATACATTTCTCTGTCTCATCACATAACTATAAAAATCATTCACATTATTTTTTCCATTATCTGTTTAACTGATCTCATATAAACCTTAATATTTAGCTGTTCCTTATACCTAACTTTAGTTAAAACCATTTCCTCCCTGACAGCTGTCCCTCCTTGGCTCTGTTGGTCAGATTCTTCCCTTTGAGTTCAAAGATTATTGGTTCAGGTCCCACTCCAGGATTTGAATACACACACAGCCATACTGTTGGGCAGCACAGTGGTTAGCACTGCTCTCTTACAGCTCCAGGAACCCAGATTCAGTTCCTTGGGTCACTGTCTGTATGAAATTTGCACATTCTTCCCGTGTCTGAGTGGGTTTCCTCCGGGTGCTCCAGTTTCCTCGCACAGCCCAAAGATTAAGTTGATCTGCCATGCTAAATTGCCCGTTAGTGTCAGGGGGCAAGGGTAAATATATGAGGTTACAGGGATAGGGTCTGGGTGGGATTGTTATTGATGTAGAGTCGATGGACTGAATGGCCTCTTGCTGCACTGTAGGGATTCTATGATTCTATGATGTTGCAGTACTGAAAGAGTACTGCACTGTTCTTACTTACAAGAGACTTACAAGACAATGAAGGGGCTAGATTGCGTAGAGGTAGAGAGATTCTTCCCACTTAGAAAGGAAACCAGAACTAGAGGGCACAGCCTCAAAATAAGGGCGGGGGGGGGGGCAGTGTCAGTTTAGAACAGAGTTGAGGAGGAACTTCTTCTCTCAGAGGGCAGAGAATCTCTGGAATTCTCCGTCCATTGAAGTGGTGGAGGCTATCTCGTTGAATACGTTTAAATCACGGGTAGATAGATTTCTGATAGATAAGGGAATTAAGGGGAGCAGGCGGGAAAGTGGAACTGATCCACTTCAGATCAGCCATGATCTTATTGAATGGTGGGGCAGGTTCAAAGAGCTAGATGGCCTACTCCTGCTCCTATTTCTTATGTTCTTATGTTCTTAAGTTCGAGGTTAGCCCTCTCAGAGGGGTGAAAAAAATTCTCTGGGCACTATTTTGAAGAAGAGCAGTTATCACCGCTGCCCTGGTCAACATTTATCTCTCAATCAACGTCACAAAAACAGACTATATGGTCATTGTCTCACTACCATTTCCTGGATCTTGCTGTGCACAAGTTGGCTGTTGCATTCCTTTGTGCCACAACTTCAAAAATACATCATTGGCTTTAAAGTGCTCTATAAAGTCCTGCAGTCCTAAAAGGTGCTATCTAAATGCAGCTCACACAGGCCTCACTACTCCTGCTCCAGCCCATAATACACCTTCCCTCTATAAAGTGCAGGGTAGCTTTTATCTTTAAATGGTGATAACAGGTATAAATGTGGGCTCTCCCTGCTGAGGCATGCTTGCATCCAATTAAAAACGTGGTTAGCACTGTTTGTCAGAGCAGCTCTGACAAAGGGTCATCTAAACTCGAAACCTTGGCTCTATTTTTACCCACATATGTAGTCAGACATGCTGAGATTTTCCAGCATTTTCTGCTTCTGATTCAGATTCCAGAATCACAGTGTTTAGCTTTTAATTTTGAGTTAAAAGAGTTTGATTTTTGGTAGGCAAATCCAATCTGACATTTTAGGTTTTTTTGTCTAATTTATTGTATGCCCCTGGGCTGTGAATGCTCATGTCAATGCTATGGACTGAATTGCCTCATACCAACCAATGTTTTATAATTTAAAATTGAAACCATACCTGACATTTTAGTTTCTGGGCGTTTTTCCAGAATAGGGAAAATGGATAAAAGAGTCAAAGGGAAAATATTCCCAGCTAATACAATCTATGGTATAGGTGGAAAGAACTAAATATATTTATTCATGTCAATCAAGACATAAGACAAAGTTCGAGATAAAGGTTATTTGTTGCTCTTTTGATTGCTCAACTTTTTTCTTGGTAAGTTGTTCAAGAAAGAACGCATTTTCGTGCAACGCACACTGCCAATAAATGGCCTGTGAAATTAGCTCTGAGCTTTGTTCAGCCTGTGTTAGTAATAAAGCAAATTTGATGTTTGTGTTGCAGTTAAGAACTGAATGTGATTGAACAGTGAAAGAACTCAGTCTGGTGTGCTGTGTTTAATGGATGTAGTTAAGTGAAGTGGTGAAAAGAGTTAATGAAACGCTGGGCTTTATGGCGAGTGATGTAGAATATAGAAGTTGAGGTATGACAGTGGATCTATGTAAATCCTTATTAAAACTGTAGTTGGAGTACTTATGTGCACTTTGGACGCACATTGCATATTTTGTAACTAAACAAAACCTTGGGGAACAGCAATTCCCAATTCATTCCCCAGGGCAATGCCTTGACCAACCAGGGTTGACCTACCCAAATAGACTTTGAACAAAGCTGGGCTGTTAACTGTTCCATGCTGCATTCTCCATGGCAATGCCTCCACCAATTAGGGTCAGCACTCTCTTCTCATGCAGTATAAGCTGAGCTCTGACGAATGGTCATCCGGACTCAAACCATTGACTCTATTCTCTCAGACCTGCTGAGATTTTCCAGTATTTTCTGTGTTAGTTTCAGTATAAATTGGTGTTCCCTCTTGATTGTTGGTAATTTCTTGCAAGCTATTCTGATGACTGCAAGACCAAAGCTTTGGTAGTATATCTACTTTTTTAGCAATACTCAAATGAATGTTTTTAAAGCTTTTCAGTTATTTCATTATTGATTAATTCTAAATCTACGTCCAATAATTGAACTTGTATATCTACATAAACTAAGAAACGTAGCAACATGGGAACAAAACCAGATCCACTGTTCAAATAGATGATTGCTGGTCTATGACTTAACTCCATATATTTGCCCTTGCCCCATATTTTACATCAATTACCATTTGCAAAAGGGAATTCCAAAAATTCTATCACCCTTTGTGTGTCGAAGTGTTTCCTAATTTCATTTTTGGAAGTTTGGGTCCCAATCTTTAGATTATGCCACCTAATTCTAGACTCCCCAACCAGCAGAAATACACTTTATCAGTTCCTCCTGATATCTTGAAAATGTCAATCAAGCTACCCCTTAACTTTTAGATTCCACGGAATAGTTTATTTAACCTATGCTTGTAATTTAACACTTGGAATTTCGGCATTGTCCTGGTAAACTTACGCTGCACTCCCTACAAAGTCAATGGGGTGGACTTTCCTATTCCACCCGCCTCAGAAATTGTAGCAGTCGAGGAGCGGACCATGGAAAAGTCCATTGACTTTGGGTGGGAATTTCTGGTTTTGGGGTGAGCATGGCTGGAAAATCCTACCCATAATATCCTTTTAAAAGTGCGCTGCCCAGAACTCCACATGTATTTTTTATTCATTTAAGATATGTGGCTGTCATTGGACAAGCCAGCATTTATTGTATTTATCTACAAGGACTTTGGATAACTGAAGCATGACCCCCTCCTTGTGAAGATGCGTTCATGGTGTGGCCAATTGATTGAGTATTGGCTTGCAAAATCCTTCCACCAGGTTAATGGCAGTCAGTAAGAACGGGTGAGCCTCTTGGTCAGCCATGTTTGATGTGGAGTGGTGCCCCTCGAGCTATGAACCTCTGGCGACAGGCTAGTGACTTGCTCCAGGGTAAACCTTGCTTTGGGGATGGATGAAATTTTGTCTTGTGCATGAGTAGGTAGAGGAAGAGAAACGAACTAAAAAAAAACCTCTAGTAATCTAGTCCTCTAAATATAAAAGCCAGCATTCCATTAGCCGTTATTGTTACTTTCCATACCTACTCATAGCATTTAAATGATGAGTACCTGGATCCCTGCCCTCTCCTCACCCCCCAGATCTCATCAGACCTCCACTGTTTCTAGCTGTTCCCCATTTCTAATGTATTTGCTCTATCCTTCTTTAAGTATAAAGTGGATGGCTGGCAAGCTCAGGACTAGTCTATCATGCTGACAGCTTCTGAGACTTGAGTCAAACAGAGAAGAAAAGCTGTTCGTAAAACACCCTAAGACTTGAAAGGATTTTGTTCATGGCTTATAACATTTTTTGGCATCTCAATAAAGCATTCTTGAATTTGCTGTTTTAAAATGCGTTGTAGTCAATTCTCTAATGCTAAGATTGTTTTTGCACATGCTTCAAGATTAGCAGTAAAAAAATCACTTCAAACTAGTCTGTGAAACCATTCTTTCTGACAACTTTCCAGGAGGTGTTGGTTTCATCCTGAGGCTGAAACCTACAGGTAATTAGTGTTCTTGAAGCTATGTTTACAGCTGGATCATAATTTAAAAACATCAAATTTTATTTGCTGGTATTTAAAATGAAAACAATTACATACCAACAACACAATTGAAACGAAACATGGAAAGAGAAAATGTGCAATTGTCACTGGGAAAATTATCAAGGCATTTGGAATGTTTCTTAGGAGTTAAGTTAGAAGAACAACAGCTTTCAGAGTTGTTTTGCTGCATCAAGCAGCCAGTTATTGTTTACATATTTGCACTGCTTGATCGCATATCACTGGTTTAATTCAATTCAACCGATTGAAGTCCAGTCCAGCCATTTCCAACCCAGAACCTTTTATCTTCATATTTTGGGTCACTGTAGGAAACAGAGGTAATACTGATCAGCGTTGCAAGTGCAAAACATATCAATTTCTGAGGGGGAAATGCCCACATCCTCAGCATGCCTGAAAGATGTTGATTCTGTATGGGATCAGATGATTTTTCAGATGTCCCCGGAGCCTGAAACAACATTAGGTCCCTGGAGAATATGAATATAAATGTGGCAGGATGCCAGTTACTAGAGCTTCTTGGCTTGCACGAATGAGTTAGACACCAGCATTGCTCGGCCCAGGGATCTTCAGCAGTCGCAATGGGCGTTGGCCACAAACAAAAATCCGTGCATTTTAACTTTATATTTGAGGAGGAGCGGGAGTGTTTCTCCCTAGTCATAGAAATCCCGAAGACCACAGTCAACCTGGAATTAGCCTTCCTCAATCTAACACCCCCATTCTCGCCCCGACATTGGGAAGTTAGTTGAGGGCCTCTGCCAATGTATCTAAGCAGCCCAAAATTCATCCAAACATGAGACCTGTTTTGTCCTAACAGCCACCATTATGGCTTCCACTCTTGATTAGCCTGTTAGCCTGTATTGTAGACCTTATCCTTTTAGAGTTGTTAGACTTGTTAGAGCTGTTGGGTTGTCTTAAACTACACCTGACAAACTAAGAGTTTTCTTACTCCAGGTCTGCCAATATAAGTGCTGTTTTACTCTAGACTCTGGGTTATTTTAGACTAGCCATTGTAAGGACTGCTTTCTTTTAGGCCTGTCAATTTAATAGCTTTAACATTAGTGGTGACTTTGAGTATTCAAGATTTCATACTGTATGAAATCTGTATATTCAAGATTTCATGCACTGTATGCATGGAAAATAATAGATTGAAATATCAAGCATTTCAAATATTTAACCATAATTGTTTACACAGCAAATAATACAAGATTGAAATAAAGAAACAAGGTAAATATCTTGGACATTATTTACGTCAGTGCAGTCCAGTAAAAGTACAGAATGCATTGGCACACCTTGCATCACCTGGGCTACATTGTGTGCACTGAACCTCAGCAGCCTGTGCTCACCTTTTTATAAGAACAGGTAAGTTCTTCCTCCCAGTAACTGAATGTTCCTGGCACTATGCCTGGTAATAACAGAATGCGTCAAAGTAATAGGCTATACAATCAGGAGTTAATGGAAATCAAGGTGATGCATTAAACCTCCCTCAGCTGTACTTAAAGCAAGGAAAAAGTTAATGATCACATTGCAGTATTAAATAGCAAACATCTATTGCCTGTGGAATGTTTGTACTGGAATTTCTTTTAATGAGGTGAAATTGAAGGTTTTAGAAAAAGGACTATAAAGGGTGAATTCTTTTTTTTCGGCTTTGAGATTTACAGTCTGATGGTTTAGCCAGTAGAAAGCGGCAAGTGATCATAAAAGTAATTAAATACAGTAATTAAATACAGCAAAAATGTTTCCCATCAACATTACAAGCTTCATGGATGGCAATACCAAATGTTTGCTTTAAGAATTTGCAGCAATCTTAGCCATTCCTGAACTTCCAGGATCAAACTGGTGTGTATCCCAAAAGTGTCCTATTTTCCCCTTAAAATGAGCTAACCTTGGCATAGGAAGAACTGCTTAATCCTCCAAAAGCAATGAATTAAACTAAGTCCGGTATGCATCATTCCATGCGTGCTTGCAAACATTAGTTGGCAATATGCTTATATTGTCAAACAGTAACGGAAAGAATGGCAGTTCTGGGAATATCATCCTGAGAGTTTCCGAAATGCTGTTGTTTGATTTAGGTTTTGTTGATTTTCCCAAGGACAACAATTTTGCCCTCGTTAATGTGCAAAATCTGAGTGTACACATAAAACTTTTAAAATATGCCTGCTAATGCCTGTGCCTGAATAAAGAGCTCAATTATTACATCGGGCACACGGCACAAAAACAAATTTGGCTTCACTTGAGTCCCCTTCCCTTCACTGGGACCCTGATTGAATCTATTTTGCACCAATAATATTAGTGTAAACTATTGCAAACTGCACCCCATTCTAGGCTTCAGTGTTTCCCAGTTGATTAATTGGAAAGCATGATAACCCAAACCCAATCCTCCTTCCCCCTCCTAGGCTCAGGAGCAGGTTCCCTGAATATTCTTAACTTGGGGAAACTGAGGCTAAATGTTGTACCATTCCCAATCCCTATACCTCAGATCAACAAATTCGGCACTAGGTTAATATCAAATCTTGGACTTCCCTGGCTTGTGTGCCAATGTTTCACATCACATGATGCATTTATCCAGTAAAGTGCTTGAGTAACAGTAATAGCTTCAAAGAGCAAATTTTAATAAACTCTGTCCAGCCAGTGTAGATTTATCTGCTTTGGCCTGATTGTGATATTCCACTCAACCCCATTTAACTTTTCATACGAGTCTCCTGACTTTGCACAGTTTTTGTAAGATGGATGAATAAGGTAGTCATTTTTTTTCTGCTGGACCTCAGGCTGTCTGTGATGGACAATGCTGAAATCCTGAAGCATTTTACAAACAGAAAGCTTAAATCAAGTGTGTACACCCATGTGCAGAAACATGATTGATAGAACATAGGTTAAAATTCTCAAGAAACTGAAGCTCCACCAGGTCAGCCTAAAATTCTTTAAGTGGAATGATAGCTCAAATGGATTTGGATTGATTTTTTTCTTCTCATGTATTTTTAGTGATAGCATAATAAAGATGGAAGCAGCAATTCGATTTGCACGACTGCTGTGTTGAGGCATTGATTCAGTGCCCTCTGCTCCAGTGTTAGGACATTTTCACTTTACCAATAAAACATCATGAGATTTCAATTGACAGTTAAGTCTAGGGTGACTCGGTATTACGTTGATGGTAATGGGCTACAGCCAGGTTTCTATTTCCTTCTCTCTCTGGGAGTGAAGAGGTATTATTAATTATCATTACTATTCAGGATTGCCTGCTTTTCCTCTTTTTAATCAGGTGAAACTGGTGATGGGTAATCGAGGAGCTTCCCTTTTCCCATTCATTGACAACTATTTCTGCTTTGCTGACATCACAACAACAACATCCATTAATATAGCACATTTAACGCCACAAAACACTCAGAGGTACCTTCACAAGAGCATTATCAGACAAACTAATCATTAGAATTAATCTCCGGCCCATGATGAGAATCCGACCTAGTTTGAAGAAGGCACTGAATCGTAACCTTAGTGTTAAACGTTTGTCAGGATGATCTTACTGTGGATGTCACCAATCCCATTACTGTCACTCAGATGGAAAGGAAACATTACACTTTTGATAGTCATGGTTAAAACCTATAAACAGCTGTCCAGCTTGATCCATTTCATCTTGCAAACTGTCATACCAACTATCAGGTATGTGGTAAGTAATTTCAAGAACCCATTAAACTGCTCATTTAGACAGAACTTGTTCTATTGGACGCATGTTTTGATGAAAAGTTTTGCAATGATCATCCAGCCTCTTCTGACTGTTCCACATTCAGTTAGATCATGGGTAATCTATATCTTAACTCCATTCACTTGTTTCAGTTCAGTCCTTGACTCTTATTACCCTCAGCCTCCGAAACTTGACCAATCTCATTTCCGTAATTTTATTTAAATTGATTTAAACTTAACCTCTTTTGGCAGAGACAACCTCAGATTTCCATTACCCTTGGAATTGAGAAATTCTGGCATCACCCCTGAAGAGTTTAACTCTAATTTTAAGGTTATGTGCCCCCGTCCTAGCCCCATTCCGAAATCCTCCCCCACCAGAGGATATGGTTTCACTCTGCCTCTTTTCAAAAAAAATCATTCATGGGACATGGGTGTCGCTGGCTAGGCCAGCATTTATTGCCCATCCCTAATTGCCCTTGCTCAGAGGGCAGTTGAGATTCAACCTTGGATCTGGCTGTGGCTCTGGAGTCACATATAGGCCAGACCAGGTAAGGTCTGTAGATTTCCTTCCCTGAAGAACATTAGTGAACCAGATGGGTTTTTCTGACAATGGTTTAAAGACCATCGATAGATTTTTAATTCCTTTTCCTTTTATGGAATTCAAATTCCACCATTTGCAGTGGTTGCTGAACATTAGCTGAGTTTCTGGATTAATAATCTAGTGGCAATACCACTAGACCATTGTCTCCCTGCGCTCTCATCTTCCCTAACTATTATTTTCATCTTTTTTTTCTCTACCTGCTTGCAAGGGGCCAAGTGTGTTTGTGAAGCCCCCTAAGACTCCTCTGCAGACCAACAATTCTGCTTGGTACCGACAAAAGCTCTGTGTGGTGATTGTAGTTATGAGGTCATTATTAATCAACATTAGCTACTTCTCCACAAATGTAGGAGGCAGATTCGAGGAATTCTTGTGAAATCCAGAAAGGAGTGAATAAGCCAGTTTATCAGAACTGGAATATTAGCTGATGGATTTTCTGGATGAGATAAGAGCAGGAAATGTAACATGTGAAACTTGCTGTATGGGTGGTATATTATAGTCTTACAAAATTCCAGGAAGGCTTGTGAAAAAAGAGAATGGGCAGTTCTCTGACTCTAGCTGGTCTTTTTCTAAATGTAAAATTAAAAACATAACTGCTCTTTGCGTTTTATCGCTTTGCATTCATCCAGAATAAAACATAAAAGCTTTTTGTTAAGATACTTATGTTTTAATGGTGAGGGAGTCCATGGAATTATAGACTGTCTACAGCATAGGAGGTGGCCATTTGTCCCTGCTGGTTTCCTGCAAGAACAACACAGTGACTCGCATTTCCTTTCAACCTGAGAATTTTTGTCTCTTTCAGATGCTTATCCAATCCCCTTTTGAAAGCCATGATTGAATCAGCCTCCACCACACTCTGAGGCAGTGTGCTCCTGCTCCTAACCACTTGCAGCATAGACAAGGTGTTTCTTGTGTCAGTAATTTTGCCAAGCAACTTAAATCGGTGTGCTCTGCTTCTTGACCAGTTTGCCAATGGGAAATGTTTCCCTCTACCTACTCCCTCTAGACCTCTCCTGATTCTGAACACCTCTATCAAAAATCCTCTAAACTCTCTTTTCTCTGAGGAGAACAACTCCAGCTTCTCTAATTCAACTGCGTAACTCAAGTCCCTCAACCTTGGAACCATTTTTGTAAATCTTTTCTGTACCTTCTCCAAAACATACACCTCTTTTTTAAAGTGTAATGCCCAAAATTGGGAGCAGAACTCCAGTTAAGGTTGAACTTGTGTTTTATGAAGATTCACCACTTTTGTACTTCACATCTCTGTTTATAAAGTGCTGGATCATGTTTGCCTTTTTAACCATTTTTCGAACCAACTCTGACATCTTCAATTATTTAGCTTTCTCCAGGTCTCTCTGCTTCAGCATCCAATTTAGAATTGAATACTCAATTTTATGCTGTCTCTCTTTTTCTTTCTATTAGTGTTTCACTTCACATTTACCTTAATTAAATTCCATCTGCCAAGTATCCACCCATTCCACCAGCCTGTATCTGCCCTCTTGAGGTCTATCACTATCCACCTCACATTTACAATACTTCCAAGCTTTATGTCATCAACAAATTTTGAGATTCAGTCCTGTACATCCAAGTACAATCATTTATATTTATCAAGAAAAGCAGGAGTCTTAGCATAAAATGTCTGGGGAACGACCTCCCTCCAGTCTGAAAAATAACCAGTCACCACTATTTCCCATTTCCTTTCATTTATATAACTTTGCATCTATGTTGCCATTGCCCATTTTAATCCATGGATTTCAGCTTTGCTTACAAATGCCTTTGGAAGTTTATGTATACCACTACAACCCCATTACCCTCATCAACCTTCTCCGTTACTTCTTTTTTTTTGGTTTCTTCCATTTTACCTGGTGATACTACAATGCTCCTGTCAATCACCCATTCCTCTTCCAATTCCACTGTCTTGCCACCACATCTTTCCATCTGATCTTAGTCCTTCCCCTTCTTCTTCTTTCTGGCAATCTTATATCCATTATTCACCTCATCACCTGTACTTTCTCTCTCCAATATGTGACCATACAATGCAAAACTCTTTTTGGCTACTTTCTTCAATGCTTCCACAATCTTTATTTACTCCCTGATGTGCTGTTCCTGATCTCATCCTTTCTCACTATCCCACACATCCATCTCAGCACCCATACCTCATTAGTATCCAGTCATTATTCCTCTCTTCTTGACGTGCCTGAGTTTCTGCACAATATAACAAGGCCAGTCTCATAACTATTCCTTCCTTTAAGTTTCAGTGACACTTTTCTATCACATAATAATCCATTACTCTTCTTTCAATTAATCCCACCAGAGCTGATCCATTGCTTAATTTCCATACTTCCAGCTTCTGCCACCATTTATCCCATGTACTTGAATCTACTCACTTGTTCCAAGTCTTTACACCTTCACTCTGATTCTCAGGACTCAAACTGACAATCTATATATTGGGTCACTGGCCTCCTAATTTTCATACCCTTGTCTTCCAGTGCTTTTCTCCAGTTACACCAGATATTCTGCCATGTTCTCATCCTCTTCAGACATGCCTGCCAATCTTTGATTCCAATTTACTGGGGTAGAATCATTCACACCCTGTTGAAATCGGTTCTCCTCAAATTCAGTATTTTTACTTTGGATTCTTCCTTTCTCCAAGGCTAACCCCAACCTTGTGATAGTATGATCATTATCCCCTAAATGTTCCTTGGCTGGCAATTGATCCACTTGACCCACCACTGTGGTTGAATGGTCTGCAGGGTTTTAGCTTTTGATATACTGAAAGATCTTCAATCAAGCAAACCTGATTTTTGGTTAAAATTGCTTTTCACTATGCTGGGATTTTTTGTGGCTTGTGGCCTGGAACTTGTCAGAGGACACAAGGGGTCAGGTATAACAGCTTGACCTTGGTTGGGAGGAGCTATTTACAGATGTTTGGAGCCAGTGTTCCTCATCGGGACATTGGAATGTAAACAATAGGCACTTAAGGGGCCTAAAAATAATGAGGTCTGGAGTTACCAGTACTGCCACTCTGGCTGTATTTGATTGGCCTAATCGAATGATGCAGTTGGGGTTTCTGATCAATTCATTGCTGGGTTACCAAGGAACTTTTGGTGCTTAACTCTATTAATATAAAGAGCTTGCTCAGGAAGGGCAGTATGAAGAACCCGGGGACCAAGCTCAAAGGTGAGACAACATCTGGAAGAACAGAACAAAGGACTGATTCCATGTGACAACAAAATCCTGGCCAGTATAATTCCAAGTGGAAATCAACCTTAAGTTAATTCAAGTAACAGATAGTGAATATTTGCAAATATTTACTGTTGTTTAAGTACAGAATAATGTATTTAAATTTATGTATTTAAAGTTGATTTTGTGTCTTTATTTGTTAAAGAGTTTAAAACAAACAGGTTTTACAACACCTCAAACCCAGAACCAAATCCAATGCCTCCTTCCATGTTGGTTTTGAAATCTACTGATCAAGATATTTTTCCTGAACACACTTCAGAAACTCTCCCTGCTCGCTGTTCTTTACTATTCCAGTAAATATTAGGATAATTCAAGTTTTACCAATGAAAATCATTTATGCAATCATGCTCACTTCCTATTGCGCACATTCAGCTGGCAGTATGTCAAAAATTCACTTCTCCCTTGCCCATGTGACTGCTCAGTCAAAGTACAGGAGCCAATGGATTACTCCTGCCCTGTACTCCTGTGTAACCTGTGTGATAATATCAGTAGAATATCAAATTTGAGGACAAAATTTGTCAGCCATTGTTACTGTTACAAACACAATTGCAGAGGCAATGGCCTATTGCTAGATTATTAATCCAGAAACTTAACTAATGTTCTGGGGACCTGGGTTCGAATCCTGCCACAGCAGATGGTGAAATCAATAAAAAAAATCTGGAATTAAGAATCTACTGATGGAACCATCGTTGATTGTTGTAAAAACCCATCTGGCTCTCTAATGTTTTTGAGGGAAGGAAATCTGCTGTCCTTGCTTGCTCTGGCCTGACTTCAAAGCCACAGCAATGTGGTTGACTCTCAATTGCCCTCTGAAATGGCCTAGAAAACCATTCAGTTCACCACCATCTTCTCAAGGGCAACTAGGGTCGGGCAATAAATGCTGGTCAACCAGCGGCCCCCATGTCCCACAAATGAATAACAAAAAATTCAAATCAAAATAATTGGAGTTGTGAGATTAGAAATTTGCTGCTGCTGGTGATAATGGACACACATGTTTCTCATGACATTCGCTCTCTGCTATTCTAATGGAGATGTTAACCACCGTCAATATTGTAACAGTAAACACCAGGCTAAGGAAATAATGTTCTATGCCAGGTGAACTGGATGGGTAACTCTGGCCCTGGCAGATTTGTTGGTAAACTCTGACCCCAATTACCATTTTCACTCCGTGAGAACAGCAATCATATTTTAAAACAATTTTCAATAATATAACAGGTAATAATTAACATGGATTCAAATTCTTAATCTTATCTCTACTCTGATCATTTTATTTCTGTTTAGAATATTCTGATTTTCTTCACTGGGCAGTTATGTTACTTGGTAAAATGCTGAACTGTGGGAGGTGCTACGTAAATGCAAGTCTTTCTTTTTTTTAATTGCTGCTGGAAAATACCATACACGCGTTTACAACAGACCAAAGTACAGGCCCAGGTTTGAATCATGGTGATGCCATTCCGTGTCATTTACAACATCTTGCTCCTTCATCGAGTGAGCACAGAAAAATATGCAGTTGTTATGTATTGTTTACATGTGTTTAGACTCTACACAGCCACATCAACATATGTGATTCACTGTTGCATCCTAACTGTGTAAACAGTATCCAGCTGAGGTATAATATGCAGCCTTCCACAGCTCTGACAGGAAAAGCAACATTTGATAGAATGCAAAGCTTTCCTGCCTTTCGACCCATTATTTTCTTCTAGAACATAGAACAGTGCAGCACAGGATCAGGCCCTTCGGCCCACAATGCTGTGTGCCAAACATGACACCAGATTAAACTAATCCCTTCTGCCTGCCCTTGGTCCATATCCCTCTATTCCTTGCACATTCATGTGCTTATCTAAAAGCCCCTTAAAAACTCCCATTGTATCTGCTTTCACCACCACCTCTGGCAGTGTGTTCCAGACACCTACCACTCTCTGTGTCAAAAAACTTGCACCTCACATCTCCTTTGAACTTTCCCCCTCTCACCTTAAGCGACTGACCACTAGTATTAGACATTTCAACTCTAGGAAAAAGTTTCTGACTGTCAACCCCATCTATGCCTCTCATAATTTTATAGATTTCTGTCAGGTCTCACCTCAACCTCCGCTGCTCCAGAAAAAAACAACTCTAGTTTGTCTAGCCTCTCCTTAAGGCTCATATCCTCTGATCCAGGCAACATCCTGATAAATTTCTTCCGCACCCTCTTCAAAACCTCCACATCCTTCCTGTAGTGTGGCGACCAGAAATGAACGCAATATTGGTATTCCATATCTGTTTATTTCACATTACAGGGAAGGCTGATGTGGATTATATACGTATGTACCTGTAAACACACTGATGCTTTCTTACATACTGACGGGTTGAGATATATTGCTGAGATTTCTCAGCAAAGCACAAAGAATGCTCCAGAAAGACTAGGTTCTCCCAGAATTTAACTAATTGATTATATAATAACTAATACTCAATTATCCTTTCAATCTATTTTACCTAATTAATACAGGTTCATACACACAAGATGCTTTTCAGAACATCATTTTACTTTCCTCTGAGATTTTAATAATATAGTACTGTCTTTCGATGACCACAAACTATGGGTGGAATTCTCTAGTCTAAGCCTGAAATTCTTGCCCTATCGTCAATGGGGTTTCACATTGTTCCCAATCTGCCTGCTAAAATTCCAGTGGTGGGCGGGATGGGAGAATTCCGAAGATGGCATACTTGTCATTTTGTAAGGTAACTTGTTTTAATACATGTTGAGATGGACCCGACTAATTGATTGGCACTGATAATAACAGTCTCACATTGGGTAGAACGTTTCGATAGATTACTTATAATCACAATCAATTCATCTTCCTTTCCTACGTCTGCTAATGGAGATCACTTCACTGCTTGTTTCCTGGCATCAGCATTCAAACCATGGAGATACCTTTCAGTCTACAGCCTGGAATATTACAGCTGACAAAATGACCTTAAGCCAATGATCTCTGGAAATGCCCCTTGAACACCAAGAAACAAACTTCATTTCTGGGGATTATGAATTTACATTTGGACATTGCTCAATGCGATATAATGTTTCTAACTTTTCAGAGACCAAATGCTGTTTGACAAAGAAAAACTCACAAAACAAAGTTTTTATTAGGGAAGAAGGCTGCATTCTGTGCCATAAATTCGTCAAAAGCCTTTGTTCCATTGTGCTTATTTCTCATTGCATAGGAAAAGGTTCAATTTAATTAAGCCTACACGTATCACCACTATTTGATTCAAATATATTCATCCTATCAATGCTGGAAAATCCAAGTCCATCGCACCACTGATTTTGGCATGAGGAAGCCAGAGTTCAGAAAAACAGTGTAGGGTCCAGTCCTCATCAACTGCCAGCATTGTCCATGCACATGCCCATCACCATCTTAGGAAGGATGTGAATGTGGGCATGCTTTAAGTGCAGTGGAAGTATACAATTGAGGGGAGCATGAGGTGAGGGACATCCCACCTACTCTACGAAGGAATCACCATACAACTTTCAGGGGAGGTAATTTTGCCTTTCTTCTGTGACTGCAGAATTAGTGGAAGTATTGTATTGTTAAAGGTGTTCACATCTTGCAGCCAAGCCTGACCCCTGCCCCCTCCTGTTATGTACCATCCTCCAAGAGCGTGGGAAAAGTGTCAGTGAGTGTATTGCACTGTGCCTGGGCCATATGCCTCACATAGCTGAATAGCTGGAAGTGCATGGAAGCTGTGGGGTATGGATGTAAGGTTTGCAACAGTGCGCAAAGGTGAGGTGAGGCATGTGTGATGACTTGTGGTGATTGTCCCTTTAAAGAAATCAGAGAAGAATGAGAGTCACCTGGCTAGGGGGACATAGGAACATAGGAATTAGGAGCAGAAGTTGGCAAAATCAGCCCCTCCAGACTAAGGGAGCCCTCCCTTGGGCAGAAGACATGTAGGGGACTAGGGCAGCCATGTGGGCTGCTGTACTGCTATACGGTTTTTCATATTGGGTCCTGCTTGCTAGGGTTATCAATGTGAGGGTGGTGCATTGAGCAGTGGTCAGTGACATGGGGGGTGCAGGATGTGGCATTTGAATATGCATTCACTGACTTTGGCCACTCATGTGAGGTTCAATACAAGTCTCTTTCTCCTGCAGCAGGCAGAATACATTTCCACTTTAAGAAAAACAGGCCAGGTTTGAGAATTGAGTTCTAACTTATGCTGGACACACATAAACCAGGGCTGAGCACAACACCAGCCAACATTGTGTTCAGCACCAGGTGACAAGCTCAAATCATAGAGATGAGCAGGCAACATGAAGTTTGCTTGCATCACCTTAATCATCTAATTAATTGCACATTGAAATCCCATCAAAGAGACCTTGTCAGCATTTTTACCCCAAGAGTTGAAATTACCATGAAAAATGCTAATCTTTTCAAAGCTTATTTATTAGTGTCACATGTAAGCCTTACATTAACACTGCAATTTACTATGAAATTCTCCCAGTCACAACATTGTTCGGGTCAATGCAGCTAGCCAGCACATCTTTCAGACTGTGGGAGGAAATCGGAGCACCTGGAGGAAACCCACGCAGACACGGGGAGAACATGTAAATACCACACAGGCAGTCACCCAAGCCGGGAATCGAACCCAGGTCCCTGGAGCTGTGAAGCAGCAGTGCTAACCACTCTGCCACAGTGCGGCCCTTTTTGGCTCATTATTGGGCAAGAGATAGTTTTAAAGGAATGAACTTCATAAAACATGCCATCAAATTCTGCTGAATGCAGGATACGAAGGAGTTGAAGAACCCGTGCAAGGTATCAGTAGGACCATGCAGTCACTACATCTAACACACGATGATCACAATTTGAGTGCTTACAACAAGATCCCAAATCTGAAAAAAAAGTGAGACTGACCTGTTCACATATAATCACATGATTAAGTTGATATCATCAACAAATATTGTGCTAACAATAAACAATAAAACAACCCAATGTGTAGTGTATACAGAAAGTTGGGAGATTTATCAACAAGTGTCTACATTTCCTTGACTGCATGCAAGCCCAAGAAATTATATTTTTGATTGTCAAGTTACTATGGTGACCTACACAACATTTATTTTAAAGTGAGACCTCCACAGGCAACTTCAAGGCTAGCTGTGTCACTGGATCAAGGCAGACTTAGTGCTTATGTGGTTGTATATATTGATTTTAACAATTAATTCCTTCCCTGCCAATATAGACAAACATCAATAGCTATCAGTGGCGATATAGATATAACAGCCATGGCTAACTCTTCCCCCAAATTAGGCCCGAAATTATAATGGAAGTAATTGCACATCAATTATGCAAAATCAGGCATGTGTTGAAACTATGTAACAGTCATTGAGACTCTCAGATATCTGGACTTGTGCAGTCTTTTTTCAATTTTCTTGGAAGTTTTACTTGCTAATTTTTAAGTTTAAGTTTATTTATTAGTGTTACAAATAGGTTTACGTTAACACTGCAATGAAGTTACTGTGAAAATCCCCCACTTGCCACACTCCAGTTTCTGTTTGGGTACACTGAGGGAGGATTTAGTATGGCCAATGCACATAACCAGCGTGTCTTTCGGACTGTGAGAGGAAACCGGAGCACCCGGAGGAAACCCACGCAGACAAGGGAAGAATGTGCAAACTCCACACAGACAGTGACTGAAGCCGGGAATCAAACCTGGGTCCCTGGCACTGTGAGGCAGCAGTGCTAACCACTGTGCCAACGTGGTTGGTGGGGTAGATTGAGAAGGTGACAAGGATTGGGATGGGTAGCCTATGAAGAGGTTTAAACACAAGGAGGAAAGCTCTAAATTTGAAATTTTGACAGACTAAAGCCAATGTAAGCCAACACAGGGAAAAGGATTTAATTGTCTCATGGCTGTTAGGTTTTTCCAAAATCCACAATTCTATGTTCCTGGGAATAGAGTGTATAATTAAGATTAGATATACCTTTGATGCTGAACAGATGTGGAGAGGAACTTTGAATGATTTACATTATAAAATCATAGAACTTTACATCACAGAAAGAGGCCACTTGGTCCACCGTGTCTGCACTTGGGCCATTCGGCCTAATCTCATTTTCCAGCGTTTGGTAGCTAGCCTTCCAGGTTATGGCACCTGAGGTGCTTACCCCGGCACTTTTTAAATGAGTTGAAGGTTTCTGCCATTACTATCCTTTTGGGCAGTGCCTTCCAGACCCTGGCGACCCTCTAAGTGAAAACAGTTTTCCTCATCTCCCCACTAGTCTTTCTATTAATCACTTTACATCTATACCCCTTGTCACTGACCTCTCTGCGCTAAAGTAAATAAGCCTTTCCCACCCGCTCTGTTCACAGTTTTGTACATTTCAATCAAATCTCCCCTCAGCCTGCTCTGTTGCGAGGAGAACAAAACTAGTCTATCATAGAATCCCTACAGCGCAGGGAGAGGCCATTTGGCCCATCGAGTCTACACCGACCACAATCCCACCCAGGCCCTACCCCCATATCCCTACACCTTTACCTGCTAATCTCTCTAACCTTTGCATCTCAGGACACTAAGGGGCAATTTTAGCATGACCAATCAACCTAAGCCACACATCTTTGGTCTGTGGGAGAAAACCGGAGCACCCAGAGGAAACTCACGCAGACAGGGGGAGAATGTGCAAACAGACAGTGACCCAAGCCAGGAATCGAACTCAGATCGCTGGAGCTGTGAAGCAGCAGTGCTGACCACTGTGCTACCGTGCCGCCCAAATCTTTCCTCAGAGTTGCAATTTTCCAGCCTTGGCAACATCCTTGTGAATCTCTTCTGTACTCTCTCGAATGAAATTACATTCTTTCTGTAATGAGATGACTGGAATTGCATTCAGTGCTCAAGGTATGGCCTAACTAATGTTTTATAGCATTCCAGCATAATATTCTTATAGTCTATGCATTATCTAATAAATGAAATTATTCCATACGCCTTCTTAACCAACTTATCAACTCATCCTGCCACCTTCTGGGATTTGTGAACATTCACTCCAAGATGTCTCACTTCCTCAACACCGCTCAGTATCCCCCCACTCACTTTGTAATCCTTTGCCTTACTTGACCTCCCCAAATGCAACATCTCATATTCTTCGAGTTGAATTCTGTTTGCCACTTTTCTGCTCAGTCCTATATGTACTTTACATCTACATATAATGGGCGAGATCTAGTGACCCATTCGCCATGGATTCAAATCTCGTTATGGCTGCTAAATCTTGCAAGTGAGCCAAAATGGGATTTGTTCTGGCAAGATCTTGGTTTGAGATCTACCCCCACCTTCTGCTGGTAATATGGTCAGATTTGCACTCAGTGAGGTACCGAACCTGATCTCTACGATTTAACATAAATTTTAATATAATTGAAGGGCTTTACGCTGTAGTGTCTGCCCACGACGTATCCTCCCCCTCAGCGGTGTGTACTGAGAAAAAAGCGACATCCAGTCATAATAGCCATGCCTGGAGGCCCCAAGAGTTGGGCACCAGGGTTAGGCATTGCCCCTGGCACCTGGTATTGCCAAGTGGGCACCTCCAAGGGGACACTGCCAAGGGGGCTATGACATGACTGGTCAGTGCCAAGGGGGCTCTTGTAGGGGGGTTAAATTTCCTCTAATGGGGGGGTAATTCCCCTTATGATGACAAGGGGGGAGGGAAGAGGAGAAAGACCCGATGACTGCAGTGGGGAGGGGTGGGGTGGGGTGGTGGTGGTGGAGGGGAGAACCCTGGGGACCGCAAGGGCGGAGGGGAGAGCTGTAATGACTTCAAGTGAGGAGCGGATAGCCCCAATGACTGTAAGAGGGGTACCCGAATGTCAGGTTGAGGTGGTGGATGTTGGGGGATGGCAGGGGGGAGGATCCCGATCTCCATGGGGGTGGGAAGAGGATGCCATAAATGTAACTTTGAGACCACGTGCGCTTTAAAATTTCCTCTCAGACTCCTGGCATTGCCGGCATGTTTAGTCCCTGCCCCCACTGCTGGCTGTGTGACCCTCACCAAAGAACAAAGAAGAGAGAAAATTACAGCACAGGAACAGGCCCTTTGGCCCTCCAAGTCGGCACCAATCATGCTGCCCGACTGAGCTAAACCCCCTACCCTTCCATATCCCTCTATTCCCAACCTATTCATATACTTGTCAACTTGCCCCTTAAAAGATACTACTGTATCCACTTCCACTACCTCCCCTGGCAACGAGCTCCAGGCACCCACTACTCTATGCATAAAATATTTGTCTCGTACATCTCCTTTAAACCTTGCTCCTCGCACCTTAAACCTAAGCCCTCTAGTAATTGATTCTTCCACCCTGGAAAAAAGCTTCTGACTCTCCACTCTGTCCATGCTTCTCATAATCTTGTAGACTTCTATCAGGTCTTCCCTCAACCTCCATCGCTCCAGTGAGAACAAACCAAGTTTCTCCAACCTGTCCTCATAGCTAATGCCCTCCATACCAGGCAACATCCTGGTAAATTTCTTCTATACCCTCTCCAAAGCCTCCACATCCTTCTGGTAGTGTGGCGACCAGAATTTAACACTATATTTCAAGTGCGGCCTAACTAAGATTCTATAAAGCTGCAACATGACTTGACAATTTTTAAACTCAATACCCTGGCAGATGAAGGCAAGCATGCCGTATGCATTCTTGATTACCTTCTCCACCTGCATTGCCACTTTCAGTGACCTGTACACTCAGATCCCTTTGTCTATCAATACTCTTAAGGGTTCTGCCATTTACTGTATATTTCCTATCTGTCTTCGAGCTTCCAAAGTGCATTACCTCACATTTGTCCGGATTAAACTCCATCTGCCATCTCTCCGCCCAAGTCTCCAATTGATTTATATCCCGCAGTATCCTCTGATGGTCCTCATCGTATCCGCAAATCCACCAACCTTTGTGTCGTCCGCAAACTTAATAATCAATCCAGTTACATTTTCCTCTAAGTCATTTACATATATTACAAACAGTAATAAACAAACACAGTCAGTGCTCTGAAATTGCACAGAGTGCTTTTAAGTCAGGTGACAAAAACCTTCTGTGAAACCGATGAGTTTCACACAGCTTCATCGCCTGATCTAGCACTCTGTGCAATTTTGAGAAAATTCTGCTTTCTATATCTATAGGTGGAAATATATAAATATATATAATAATGTATTAGAATCGATCTTACTAAACATTCTGGACTATGTTAGGGGCTCTGCACCATTGACAAAGTGCTGATTAGTTATCCATTACATGCGAGGCCTGTTGGTGGCCTCGGAGAGTTTTATCCCATATCTCTTGTGGTTATTATATTCACATTACATAATTATTATTATACTCTGGCACCGAACCGTCAAAGCATTTGGCTCAGTGCTAATGCTGAAATTCAGTACTGTCTCAGAGAGTTCTAGTTTCCATGTTATAAAAAGATAATGAACTATTGGAGAAGATGCAAAAATAAAAACTCATAATGATGATACCAGAGCTGAGAAGATATAATTAGCGTGGAACACTGACCAAGCAGGGATCCTTCTCCAGAGAAGAGGGACTGAAGGGTGACCGCATAGAATTCTTTAAAATGATGAAAGCATTTGATAAGGCAGACATAAAGAAGACGGTTCCAATTGTGGTGGAAACCAAAAGTGGGGACAATCAATGCAAGATAGTCGTGGATAAATTCAATAAAGAATAAAGAAGGAGAAGCTTCTTTAGTCACAGATTGTTAAGAATGTGCAAGCTTATGCAGTAGTTGCAACAAATTGTATGGATACATTTAAGTAGAAGCTAAATAAGCGGATCAGGGAGAATGGAATAAAAGGATATGCTGCTGAAGTTCTTGTGGAGTATAAATGGTGATGTGGAGATGTCGTCATTGGACTGGGGTAAGCACAGTAAGAAGTCTTACAATATCAAGTTAAAGTCCAACAGGTTTATTTGTAGCACAAACACTACCAAATAAACCTGTTGGACTTTAACGTGGTGTTGTGGGATTTCTTATAGTGTAAATGGCACAGAGCAGTGGGGTTGAATGATCTATTTCTGCTCTGTACGTTTTATGTAATTCTATATAAATGACATATAGTGTATTGCTAAGCAAAGTTCTGTGCATTTCTTTGTTGCTAATCTACTAATAGGACACAGCTAGCAGAGTAAGCCATGTCTATCTGTGCTACATCACACATTGCAGATACTGCTCTGAAACCTGAACTACAATAAGACACCTAAAGGAGTAGAGACACACTTCTCTCAAGTCCTTCCAGTCCTCTTTATATTACTTTTCTCTTCATTGTCTTACACTCAAGCATATTTGCCACAATTCCAATTGCTTCACATTCAGTCAGGGCTACTGATGCTGACAAAACAATGCTCCGTTATGCCTGATGCCTGTAATAGGCCTGATCAGACCCACTTGAACCCAAAGGCTCCTTTGAAATGAGCTTGTTTGCAAAGCCTACTTCCCTTCATCCTGCCAAGAGTGGAATTCCAAAGTGCTGTTTGTTGGTGGGAGACAAAGTAGGGCCGTACAGCTGAGGGATCTCTCATCGGCCCTTCTCGTGCCACAGGAACAATGTCACGGCTGTGTCTGATAATAAACGCTCATTGTCCCAGATCCTATCGACTTTTCTGGGTGGGTAGGATCTCATGGCATCTCCTGGAGGCAAGTGGGTGTTGCAGGGCGACTGGCCAAGGACATGACACAGCACTGCAGTGTCTGCTACTTTCCTTTCACAATCAACTTTGTCATTTCTCACAAAAAGAGAGTTGTATGGCTGGCCATTTGTGTACATTTGCCTTGAATGCCTGCTACTTTTCTTGACTCACATTTCGGTTTGTTTAGAATATTTTCAAAAGCTCACTGGCTCTTTTTTTTGTGTGAACTTCCTCCAGCATACATTAGTAAAATGGTGACTCGTTAATATCTCTGACTAAACCAAGTAATTCCAGCATCTGCCTTCTTCTTCAACCTATTTTACTTCATAATGGGACACAAGTGTAACTGTGATAATCTTGGAAATGATTTCTAACCTTTCGGACCAGGGCTGAGTTTTCTGGTCATTCACACTGGCAGGATTTTTTGGTCCCGCTGCGGTGAACAGAGATTTGGCTGAGTGCCAAATTCTCTGTCCTTGCTTGCAGTCATGATGTGGAGATGTTGGACCGGGGTAAATACAGTAAGAAGTCTAACAACACCAGGTTTAAGTCCAACCGATTTATCTGATAGTATCAGATAAATCAGTTGGACTTAAACCTGGTGTTGTCAGACTACTCACTTGCAGTGGCAGTGTGTGTGAACTGTCGGAAAATTCCAGTCTAAATGTTCAAAGTGACAACCATGTTGAGCCAAGGGAGATAGTGGCTTAGTAGCAATGTCACGGGACTAATAATCCAGAGACCCAGCATAATGCTCTGAGGAAGGGATTCAAATCCCACCATGGCAATTGGGGAAATCTGGATTCATAAATAATCTGGAAATAAAGTCTAACAAAGACCATGAAACCATTGTCGATTCTTGTAAAAGCTGGTTCACTAATGTCCTTCAGAGAAGGAAATCTGTCGTCCTCAATTGGTCTGGCTTACATGTCACTCCAGACCCAAGAAAATGTGGCTAACTCTTGAATGCCCTCTGAAATGGCCTCAATTCCAGGGGAATGGCCTCAATTCAGGGGCAATTAGGGATGGGCAATAAATGCTGGCCCAGTCAGCAATGCCTGCATCCCATGAGTTAATTTTAAAAAAGCTCTCTTTTAGAGGGAATTATAGTAATTACAACATTGGTATTCCACAGTCAACTTAGGCATTAATACCTGATCTGGTTTAGCATCAATGCCATGCAGAATACTTGAAATGGAGAGTGGTGGTGGCATGTTAGTTCATTCTGGAACTCCAGATTGTTGTGGCAACATACACTTCTCATACATGTTATAACCTGGAACTATTGGTAATGAAATGAAAGGCTCCAGTTCCTTTCCATCACACAGCTGATCAGGAATCTCCCCTGTCCTTACCAGCTGCCATTGACACCTTCCTTGGCCATTAGCTGGGGTGGGACTTGAACCTGGAGCGTCCAGCTCAGAGGCAGTGACAATACCCACAGCACCACAAAACCTGAAGACATTTTCTTACAAACAACTCAAAAGAAAGAAAAGACAGAAACTGAAATTTAAAATATAAATGTAACATTTAAAATTAAAGTTAATGGAAAGGAAAAATGGACAGAATGTAGAATGGATAATTCTTTCACCACCAAAGCAGATGGAAATTTCTCCCAGTGATGCAAATGTGTTCAGCTATTCTCAAGTAATTTTCTTCATTTAGTTTTGCTATTTTTCTCCTGGCACTGAGCTGGTCATGAAACTTGGTACCAATCTAACAGTCTCTTTTCTGTTCTTAATCTCTTTAAAATTATAAACAATTTACCAAAAGCACCATTGGCAAATATTAACCCCCAGGATCAGTAGGAGAGGACTGGAGAAGGTAGGGGATAAAATTTTAGAACTCAGAAATCCGACCCATCCTGCATCCAGAATCTGGTATTGACCAGCATTTAGGTTTGGAGGATGTTGATAAACTTGACTACCTACTCTTCAGAGGTGGGTCAGTCGTAATACGTTAATGAGCCCATGTGCCTCAGTGTTTTTACTAACCTATAGGTTTAACTGCTCTGTGTCAAGCATCCGAGGCCTCAGGAAGCCCTGCTGCTGAGGCAAGATGTGAAGGGCTGGACTCAGGAGGCAAGGGTGATCAATAGTAAGGCTGAGTGTCTTGGGCTACAAGAAGATATTGATGGAATGGTCAGATGGGAAGATGAGTGGCAGATGGAACTTAATCATGAAAAGTGTGAGGTGACACTCTTTGAAAGGAGTAATGTGACAAGGAAGTATTCAATGAACTGATTGACACTAGGAAGTTCTGTGGAACAAAGGGACCTTGGTGTTTTTGTCCACGGATTGCTGAAGACGGAAGGGCAAGTAGGGTGGTGAAAAGGGCATATGGGACACTTGCCTTTATCAGTTGAGGCACAGATTACTAAAGCAGGGAAGTCATGTTGGAGTTGTATATAACTTTGGTGAGGCCACAGCTAAAGTTCTGTGTGCAGTTCTGGTCACCACATTATCAGGAGGATGTGATTGCACTGAAGGAGGTGTAGAGGATATTCACCAGAATGCTGCTTGGGATGGAACATTTAACTTATGAAGAGAGATTGGATAGGCTTGGGATGTTTTCATTGGAGCAGAGAAGACTGAGGGGCAACCTGATCGAGGTGTGCGAGATTGTGAGGGGCATGGACAGACTGGATAGGGAGCAGCTGTTCCCGTTAGTTAAAGGATCAGTCATGAGGGGAGGGGCAGGAGGTTTAGGAGGAATGTCAGGAAAAAGTTTTTTAACCAGAGTGTGGTGATGGATGTGCTGCCTGGGAGGATGGTGGAAGCAAGGTGCTTCACATCTTTGGAAAAGTACCTGGATGAGCACTTGGCACATCACAACAATCGGGGCTGTGGGCTGAGTGCTGGTAAATAGCATTAGGTGGGAGTTCATGCATTTCTTGATGTCAGTGCAGATGTGATGGGCTGAAAGGTCTCTTCTGCATTGTGTGAAACTATGATTCTCTGTACCTTTCCAGCACTGCTTGTGGGTCAGGGAGAGCAAGAGCCTTGGCATTTGAACCTTTCATCAAGAAATGGCCTTTGAATCTGAAAGGAAGAAGGGAGGAAGAGTTATTGGTGTGCAGCAAGTATGGAAAGGTTGAGATTAGAGCATTGGAATGCAGGAGTTGTGAGCATTAGTGGAATTTGGAAGGATTTGAGGACAACAGCATTGTGAGAAGGGACCCAGGAAAATTAGATCAATACAGAAGAGTTTCAGGTCCGATTTTGGGTGAATCTTTATTCTGAGTCTTATGGACTCAAGCAATGACAAAATGGGCTAGATTGTTTCCAGCCATTAGCAGCAGGGGACAGGGGCTAACTCACCAGCCAGTTTGCTCTAGCAGAAGAGGGAGCTATTCACACGTGCAGACTTCTGTGGCTGCGCTTATATAATTGCAACAACAGAGAAAGAGAGATCTGTCAGGCCTCTTCTGCTGCAGATGCCTCAATGAACCACCCCATCCCCGGCTATTGTGGGGATCCAGAGCTGATCTTGAGCCTCACACCACCCGGAAATGGGTGAGAGGCTGAAATTGCTGGATATCCAGTGCCAGTAAGATCACAAAAGGCGAGAAATTGGGCACGAACCTAATTTCTCAGCTTTTGCTCAATGTTACCAGCTGGCCCCATCCATGGGCAAGGTGAGCCAGTAAAATTGCAGCTATAAGTTTGTACCATCTGCAAAACTCCTAATACAATATAGAGATTTCAGATGGAGAGTCACAAGAAGTGTTGGCTAAATCAGCTGTACAGCAATTCAGTTCAGAGACAGGTAAGCCTGTAATGTATCTTCACTTTCATTCTCTACCTACAACCTCAATTACTGCCTAACATTTAAGTAATCAATTATTACTTAAATGACTTGTTAGAAAAATGAGAAGGCATATTAAATTGAATGTTACTGACACCTCCATATTAATGATACGATGAATGTCTTATGTTCCTTATAAGTGATCACAATAAAATAAATGAAAGATAAAGTAGGAGCAGACAGCCACTACAAAATCAAACTCAGCTCCAAAGTGTCGGATTTCAAATGGACAGACAATTCTAACCTTTGTTATGATTGAGATTCACAAGAAGAAAATAATATGAACTAGATAATGTAAGAGTTTGTAATAATTCCTTCACCTGGACAAGAAATTGCACAAAGTGATGGGCCAGATTTGAATGCGCCCTCCTCCCCACTGCCCCGGCACCAACCACCACCCCCACCCCCACTCCCCAGCCCCCACCCCCCCCACCCATGGGGAAAATTCAGCGGAAACTTCCCCTCAGCCTCCACTGTGCTAGAGGAAAGCACCCTGGCTTATCCAATCTTTCCTCATAGTCAAAATCTCCTGGCCATATCTTCGTAAATCTCTCTCTAGTGTGATCAAATGCTTCCTGGGGTGAGCTGCACACATTGCTCTAGCTGTTGTCCAGCTGGTGTTTTATACATTCCTGGCATTGACTTCCCTGATTTTATGCTTAGGGTCTCAGCCGATAGGGGAAAGCATCCTGTATGTCACTTTAACCACCACATTATCTACTTACCCTGTTACCTTCAGGGATCTGTGGACATGCAGTTCAAAGTCCCTGTTTCTCCACATTCCTCAGTATCCTACCATTTATTACGTATTCCGTTGCTTTGTTTTCTGCCTTGCACTTATCCATACTGAATTCCATTTGTCACTCTTCCGACTACCCATTCGACCCATCACTATTGTCCTGCAGTCTGCAGCTTTCTTCCGTACTATTAACTACACAGCAAATTCCTGTATCATCTGCAAACTTAATCATGTCCCTTACATTTACATCCAACTCATTGATATATACTATAAACAGCAAGGGAGCCAGTACTGAGTCCCATGAGACCATGCACTGTGCAAATTGGTTGCTGATTGTTTTTACATGGTGACATTGACCACATTTTGAACTGATTTCACTCTCTGTGCAGTGTTTTGGGACGTGCTGAGGCCATGAAGGGCTCCTATATAAATGCAGTTCCTGCCTTCCTGGTTCCAAAAATAATGTTTAAGTGAACTTAAGTGAATGCACAGGTTAAACAACATTAAAACTGATCAAGGAACATGTGTTAATAATAGCAAAAGTGAGAATAGATAAACAAAAAAGGGTTAAAGTTTATTAGGTCCAGATTTCTGTGTATTTTCTGGTGCACTAGTGAGACTTTGATCGCTGCATCAGTAACCACATGTACTAAAGCATCCCAAGGTTTACTATCCTGTAGTTCCAGAACCTATCTTTCTTTCCTTTTTTTTCTATTAGTGAGAATCCTTTCTTTTCATTCCTTATTTCTCCAGTCACCCACCAAAGGAAAAACAATTACTATTTATCCACCGTAATCTTCCTTTAACCCTTTAACTGGCTGCTCCACATTCAGTGCTTTTCCCATTCCCCTCATTACAGCTGCTGCTCCTTCCCTGTGGTTTTCTCTCAGAGCTCATGCTCCAGCTTCCATCGCTTCCCAGCTAGCATTTCCCATCTTCATCTCCTCACATTTACTATTCTTCCTCCTCTTTCTCTTCCAATTCATTATTTCCCACTCGCCCTTCCACTATTTCCCAGTCTCCATTTTCCCCATCCACAATTTCCCTGTCCCCATTTTCCTATACACCATTTCCCTGCCTCCATTTTCCCAATCCACCATTTCCCTGCCTCCATTTTCCCAATCCACCATTTTCCTGCCTCCATTTTCCCAATCCACCATTTTCCTGCCTCCATTTTCCCTATCCACCATTTTCCTGCCTCCATTTTCCCTATCCACCATTTCCCTGCCTGGCAGAAGCTACTCCCCTGTGTCCCCCTATCTACTCAGAGGTTAAAGGCGTCTCTATGGATGCATTGAGGTACACCCTGACTTTGTACAGTAGCATTTCCCTGCCTCCATTTTCCTATCTACCATTTCCCTGCCTCCATTTTCCTATCTACCATTTCCCTGCCTCCATTTTCCTATCTACCATTTCCCTGCCTCCATTTTCCTATCTACCATTTCCCTGCCTTCATTTTCCCAATTCACCATTTCCCAGTCTCCATTTTCCCTATCTATTATTTCCCTGTCTCCATTTTCCCAATTCACCATTTCCCAGTCTCCATTTTCCCTATCTACTATTTACCTGCCTCCATTCTCCCTATCCACTATTTCCCTGCCTCCAGTTTCCCTATATACCATTTCCCTGTCACCATTTTCCCTATCCACCATTTCCCTATCTCCATTTTCTCTATATACCATTTCCCTGTCACCATTTTCCCCATCCACCATTCCCCTGTCACCATTTTCCCTATCCACCATTCCCCAGTCACCATTTTCCCTATCCACCATTCCCCAGTCTCCATTTTCCCTATCCACCATTCCCCAGTCTCCATTTTCCCTGTCCACCATTCCCCAGTCTCCATTTTCCTGATCCACCATTTCCCAGACTCTACCTCTCCCAAGTTCCCATTTAAGGTAAGTGAGAATGATATAAACTTGGACGTATGGAAGTGATATACGGTCGAGGCTGCAGTCTGATGATTAACTGAGATTGCCGGTGTCACTGAACAGTTTTTTAAAGGGTTTTATTTTTACTTTGCAATTGGATTTAGTTGGACCTGTTTCCGATATCTGGACACCTGTGAGCTAAGTTTAGCCCCACTCAGTAAAAATCTCAAAGTGCCATCTCAATATTTGCAATTTTAATTTGAGGATGTAGTCAAGTACAAAAAGAGAAAGAGAAATCAGCAGGATATGAGGAGGATAGATGGCAAATGCGACTCCGCTGTTGTCCCTGTGTCCCACTATCTACTCAGAGGTTAAAGGCGTCTCTATGGATATATTGAGGTAGACCCTGACTTTGTACAGTAGCATAAACTAAATGTGGGAGAACTAGCATCCTGTTTGATTTCAATGGCAATAAAAATGGACCACTGAGTCATTATCAGCTGATTTACAGAATCGCAGAGTCTTCCTGTCCTGTGATGAACTATCTATGTTGGGAGTGCCCTTCCCCAAAGTCACTGTTGGAGACCTGTGCCAGATACAGTCAGGATCAGCTGCTGTGGCCATGGAAGTGTTGGCCAAAAGCGATTTTTATGTCCTTGTCTCATTTCAAGGGCCACTAGGGATCTGTCTATGGACACAGGGGCATTTTATAAGTTAGCTCAAGCATTCACTCAGTTTGGTGTAATCACACATTTTCAGAGTAATAAGGCCATACAGGCTGATCCAGTAGTTATGTTTCCCAAAATGCAGGGTGCAGCAGATGACGCACAAGCAATTATCCTGACATTGACCTCTGAAACTTCCTGAATGAAAGGGGATATCACTCACTGGAGATCCACATTAGGTACAACCAGGTACAATTAGGCATATTTACCGAACACTGCCATGTTGCATTTGTCCTTGAGAATTCTGCCCACCCTAAGTTGTTTTGGGAAGACCAGTATTCCAGTAGTTTGGCCTCATTGAAGGGTTCTCCTCTTCTTCCGGGAATTTTTCCAATTCACTGCTTTGTAGCCCCTGCAGATAATTTGTAAAAACAGAATTGCATTAACACAAATCTGTGCCCAGGGAACCTGGCCCAAAATAGGGAGCACCTACCAGGGGCCCTGCCAACACAGCTCAGCAGGCACAATGGTTATAGTGTGGCCACTGTGGGCTACATTTACAAGAGTAAATGTTTCAGTCAATTTTCAGTATTGACAGTAGTAATGTGTCAGCATTAACTGTGAAAATAAAATACAGTAACCAAACTTGCAACTGCCTAGTAATTTTATCAGTTTGCTGATTGATCTCCCCAAATGTTACTCTTGAGGCGAATGTTTCTTTCCCAGAATTGTTTCTCTTATTCTCCCCTTTTTCAAGGAATCATAGAATGACACAGTAGGGAAAGAGGCCATTCGGTTTTGAATTTTCCGTAGCTCACTCTGTTCATCATTGTAGATCCATTCAAACCTAACTCATTCCCTTGTGCTTTCCATCAATCTTTGTGCAATGATAGCTAGAATTTTCCATTCCACAGACTAGATGAGGTGTTAGGTGGGAAAGTCAATGTGATTGCTACTTGACAGTGGGATGGGTTCTAGTGCCAGATTGTCCACTTGTTAGCTTGGCATGTATGCAACAGCAAGGAGCTCGATAAATCCTGTGGCAGGGCGGGCAGTAATTCACAGCCGAGGGCACTCCACCCCTCCAAGAAACAGGCTGAAGAGCTCGCTGGAGAGCATAAGGTTCGCTGCTGAATAGAAGGTGAGATTGATTTCCCCAACAAGTCAGAGAGGATCTTGCAAATATGCACTGGCCATGCATGGACAATGGCGGTGAGTAATCTTTAATGTAGATGGCTGTCCAATCAATCATTAATTATCCATTTTCTCTATTCCAGCAGGAGAAGGCAGAGGGAGTGTGCCAGAAAGCTCCTCAGTCCCAGCCCCCAGAAAAGCCCCACATAGGGATCTGAGGAAACATCTGACGAAGACCTGTTAGTGTTCACCCACACCTCCCACCAGCACAGGTACTGTGCAGATAAAGCACATCCTGGATGTTCACTGGTAATTACATCCTCGCCAACATCACCACGAGGCTTTGATCAGGATTACAGCTATGTGCTCCTACCCTCAGTCAGGCTATTGTCAGCCTGCCTTCTTTAACCTAGACACGAGTCCGGACTCATACCAATTTCATGCCTGTAAGTGTTGTGGCCTGTATGTGATGGCCATTTTAAGGATAATCTTCAGTCTTGTCTTGAGCATGTTGCTGATGTGTCAACAATGGTGGCCCCTTCATTGTTTGACCCTCCTTCCCTTTCTACATACCTCTGTGTAGAATATGTGGACAATCAGACAAAATCAAATATTGTTCCAAGTCTTAACGGATTCTTACATGAATGCACTCAATGGATTAAGATGCTAAACTCCATCAATTGGCATTTGATGCATGTTAATATTTCTGAGCTGAGCCTCCCTCTGCAACTCGTGAGCTAATTATCATTAGGGAGTCTCTTCAACAGCCCCAGAATTATAGTCATTGACTCCCCCCATACACACTCAGACCCCCGGGGACTAATTTAAAAACACTGATTTTTTAACTGTGTGATTCCAAGGTCTTTGTCATCGTGATGGTGCTGCAATTTGTCTGGGAGACCAATTCCTAAACTCCTCATTTTACCCTCCAAATCCCTCCTACCCTCCTCTATTTTCACCACTTGCACATCCCCCCTCTCCCTCTTTTGATCACTCTCTAGCTTCCCCCTCGTATCTTGGATCCAATCTTTATACATGAGAAGGGGAGGTAGTGGTGTCGGGGTATTGTTCATGGACTAGTAATCTAGAGTCCCAGGATAATGTTCTGGGGATTCGAATCCCACCATGGCACTTGGTGGAATTTGAATTCAATAAAAAATAATCTGGAATTAAGAATCTACTGATGACTATGAAACTGTTGTTGATTGTTGGAAAAACCCATATGGTTCACTAATGTCCTTTAGGGAAGGAAATCTGCCACCCTTACCTGGTCTGGCCTACATGTGACTCCAGAGTCACAGCCAATGTGGTTGACTCTCAACTGCCCTCCAAGGGCAAGCAGAGATGGGCAATAAATGCTGACCAGCGAGTGATGCCCATGTCCCACGAATGAATTTAAAAAAGGTTGATATTTCCGTCCTCCCTCCGAACAATTTTGATATCCCTAGATCTTTTATTGACCTGATCCCTCCCCTTCTGGATGCCACTTGCATGGCAACTTACAGCAACTCCCCAAATCCTCCATAACAAACCAACTCCCACTTTACAGCTGTAGATAGTTGATTGAAAAATCATTCCAAATTTTTCTTCCCCTGCCTGCCACAATCCCCACCACTGACAGGAGTGGAAAATTCCACCCCATCACCTTGCCTCTATCTCCTCTCCTTTCTGTATGTTTCACAACTTTTGCTTTACTAATGTACTCAAATTCTCAACCATCTAATACCCCAGGCAAAGCGTTTTTGATACTTGCAATTCCTGAGGAAAGTCTCCAAAGTGCACTTGAACATTTATGTCATTGTGTGATATTGGAAGACACTTAGGACAAGCTAATTGCTCCTCTCAGCATTGTACTATGGCATGTGTATGGCATTGGGAAAGAATATGAGACAGCTTACTAAGCTTGAAAAACAAAACGTTTTGAATTCTAAAACATTAACCTGAGGCATGTGCTGGATTCCTGAATGTGCTTTTCCATTGCTGACTCACAACCTCTTTCCACTGCCAAGTCAATCTGTTTTATGGCTCCCAAAGATAGCACACACTTCTCCACTTTGTAAGCATTGTAACCTTGTTCAGTGAACCTTGACACTTGGTTCCAAATTTCAATCATTGTAATTTTTAACCGTTAAAGGGGTCTTTTTCAAGAAGAATATTTTTGCAAAATCAAAGGGCAACTGAAGAATGAGGGCTGAATTGCCATATACTGGATATCGTGATTTGTTCTGACAATTATTCTGTACCCTATGTTCAATTAATATGAAATACACATTGGGTGCAATCTTACCATTCATTCATGCCATGTCCCTGCTTCAGAGAAGTTGGGGAATTTGGCACCCAGCCAAATCTCCGTTCACTGCAGTGGGATGGGAAAACCCCATCAGCATGAATGGCTGTAATGTTCTGGCCATGGGTTTATGATGTGGAGATGCCGGCGTTGGACTGGGGTAAACACGATAAGAAGTCTCGCAACACTAGGTTAAAGTCCAACACGTTTACTTGATAGTAAACCCACTAGCTTTCAGGGTCTGCCCTTTTGTCAGGTAAGTGACGAAGGGCTAGACCCCGAAAGCTAGTGGGCTTACTATCAAATAAACTTGTTGGACTTTAACCTGGTGTTGTGAGATGTCTTACGTGGTTTTGTGACCAGATATTTGTACTAAATTCTACAAATGTCCATGTACATAAATCTGTCACTTATATTAATGCTTGTGACCTCAGAATATATTTTCCAGCATCAATGAAGTGTCACCCAACAGATCTGAAGATCTGTCATCCAGGAGATCTAATGCACAATGTTAGTTTTCAAAATACATTAATTTTGTCTTTCGGAGCTAAATTTGTGAGGTCAGGTTACAGGACATTGAGGTGAAGAATAAATTTCCTTTAGGAACATAGGAGAAGAAGTGGAGCCTGCTCTGCCATTCAAACAAGCCCGGCTGATCATCTAACTCTTACCCATTTTTTTCTCATTATTACTATATCCCTTGTTGTCGCTAGCATCCAGGAATCTACTGATTTCTCACTTGAACATATTCAGTGATTGAGCTTCCGTAACTCTCTGGGACAGAGAATTCGAAAGCAAAAACAGAAAATTCTGGGAAAACGCAACAGGTCCGGCAGCATCCTTGGAGAGAGAAACAGAATTAACGGTTCAAGTCCGTGTGATTCTTCTTCAAACAAACTTGGAATGTTAACTCTATTTTCTGTCTCTAAGGACAATCTCTCTAACCATCTCCTTCATTGGGGAAGATTTTCTCTGTGTGAGAACTGAATTGTATGCACATTTATGAATATGTATTACAATCTCAATACACTGGGCACAAAATTGTAGTGGTTATATGACTGGAAGAGCAATCCAGGGACCTAGGTTAATAAATCAGGGAGCCAGAGTCTAAATGTCACTAATTTCTGGCCAGTTTTAAAAAGTTCTGGAAATATAAAGCAGGTATCTTTAAAAATTCAAACAGACTACTCCTTGATTATTCTAAACATCTAATTAATTCACTAATGTATTTAAAAAAGGGCAGGATATGTATTTGAAAATGATGAGTTTAGAGAGCTATGGAACTAATGCTGGAGAATGGGACTAGCTGGATAGCTCTTCCGGGAGATGTTCTGGCACAATGGGCTGAATGGCCTCCTTCCGTGCTGTAAAATTCTATGATTTTTTGATTCTAATGTTCTTACCCAACAAAAACAAATTCTGCGGATGCTGGAAATCTAAAATAAAAACAGAAAATGCTGGATAAACGCAACAAGCCTGGCAGCATCTGTGGCGGGAGGAACAGAGTTAATAGCTGGAATTTTCAGGTAGCTCCTGCTGGTGGGATTCGCTGGTCTCACTGCAGTGAACGGAGATTTGGCTGAGCACCAAATTCTCCATCCTCGCTTGTAGCTGCGGCGGGCCGTGAACTGCTGGAAAATTCTGGCCAAAGTTGCGGATTTGTTTCTCTCCACGGACACTGCTGAGTTTATCTAGTATTTTCTGTTTTTATTTCCGTGTTCTTATCCAATTGGGCCAAATGTGACTTCAGCTTCTGTAAATTTGACCTTAGTTAATACTCTGCTGCCTGTCTTCTAACCTGCACCAAGTCCTGTTCACCCCTGTGCTTCCTGACCTACATTGATTTCCTTTCAGGCAACATCTCAATATGGAAATAAATCTATTCTTGTTTTGAAATTCCCTTATTACCTCTCCCCTCTGTAATCTGCTCCTGTCCTTTGATTCTTTGTGCCATCTGCACTGCTCCAATTCTGACCTCCTGTGGGGCTGCAGTTTTCATCGCTCTGTCATTGCAGAACGTGCCATCTGCTGCCAAGAGTCCGAACTCTGGAATTCACTTATTAACCTTCTCTTGGATCTCTCTCTCTCCTGTAGGACAGGCCTTAAAGCCTATCTCTATGCCTAAACATTGGGGGTGGCATGATGGCATGGTGGTTAGCACTGCTGCTTCACAACGCTGGAGGCCCAGGTTCAAATCCCGGCTTGGGTCACTGTCTGTGTGGAGTTTGCATGTTCTCCCCAAGTCTGTGTGTGTTTCCTCCGGGTGCTCCAGCTTCCTCCTGCAGTCCAAAGACATGCTGGTTGGGTGCATTGGCCATGCTAAATTCTCCCTCAGTGCGCCTGAATAGGTGCCATAGTGTGGCCATTAGGGGATTTTCATTGTAACTTCATTGCAGTGCTAATGTAAGCCTACTTTTGATACTAATAAATAAATAAACTTTAAATAAATACCCTAATAGTCTCTCTGTCTATGGTTTGGTGTCAAATTCTGTCTGGTAGTCTCTCCTGTGAAGTAACTTGAGGATATGCAATAGAGATTATCCTTGTCGGTGACACCCACATCCTGGGGATTAATTTAAAATGAACACAGCGCAGATGAGGAAATGAAGCAGATCTGTACATCTCAGCACTACAGTAGAAAAATGCCCACCAATGTGGCTTTACCTCAACTACAGAATGGCATTTGCGTGAAAGATTTCATTTTGAACTCTGCGGCCATTTGACCCTCTGTGCCTCTGCTAACTCATTTCAAGGGTAATCCAAAACTGCTTTGCTTTCTCCCTGTAGCCTTCTACATTCCTCAATCCTCACTCAATGTCACTATTGCATCAAGTTAGTTTGAATCATGGCAAGTATTATGTTGGCTGTTCACAGCTATGAGGTTCACTGAGACCTGCCAACCTGATTTCACACAGGACCCTTACAGCTAGAAAGGGATGTGGATCAAAGGTGGAGGTCTTCGAGATGATAGGGCTACACTCTAAACCACTGAGTCACCTTTTCTTCGAAGCTCAGCACTTTTTGCTGAATTGTGAATTGTCATTCGTAACATAGAACTGCAGAGAAACGCAGTTTGAAGAAGTTGTGAATCCTGAGGCAGCAGCCCTTCTGCACATTCCGAGGATCAAGCTTTCTAAAGCGAAGAGGCCGTGCTGAAATTTATGTATAAATAAAAATGGTAAAACAACAGCAGCGGAAAAGTCTCTTGCTGGAATCTTGGGCTCTCGCTGGTGATGAGCATGGAGGCGGGAAGGGGCTTCCAGTCGGAGGGATGGTGATGTTCCGGAACCCTGTCGGCTTCTCATTTCCACCTGAAGTAAATTCTGGGCTGGAAGGCCCATGGGTGACTTACCTACCCTGCCACCAATTGGGCCTCTTAAACAGCCCATAAATGACTTCTTAAGGATTTTGTCCTGCCCTTATGGTATTAACCCAGTTACAGGTCTGTTGCCATGGGTGCATGTGGCTGGTTAATCTGTGGCCAGCTACTCATCTGGAGTCAGGGGAGGGAAAACTTGATCAAGGACTCTCTATTAGGAATTGTACATCAGGAAGGGGGTGTGGGGTGCTGAGTGCCACCACCTGCCCTTGTTGCCAATTCCTCTGTACTCCATCTCCCCATGACTCCCACCCCATGAATTCTTCCTCCCACACATTACTTACCTAAAAGTACAGTTGCCATAGCCCCAGATGACGATAGGCTACTGTCCCCTTTGAAGGGAAGAGCTGACAGGTGGTAATTTTACCTAAGGATCACCACACATCCCCTCCAACAACTTATCCACCACTGACATTAGGTTCACTGGTCTGCAGCTCCCTGGTTTTTCCCTGCTTACTTTCTTAAATAAAGGCACAACATTGGCCTCCCTCCATCTTTTGGTACCTCATCCATGGCTGTAGATGATACAAATATCTTTGCCAGCGGCCCTGCAATTTCTTCCCTAGCTTCCCACAATGTCCTGGGATACACTTGATCCCGATCAGGTTCCGGGGATTTTTCTACCTTCATGTGTTTTAAGACCTCCAGCACCTCCTCTTCTGTAATGTGGACTTTTTTCAAGACATGACTATTTGCTTCCCTGAGTTCTCCAGCTTCCATGTTTTTCTCCGGGGTAAATACTGTCCTTTCGGCAGCGGCCACCGCCTCCTCGGTGGCGCTGCTGAGCACAAGATCTGCTAACCTCTGATTGGCCAGCAGCTCTCGGTCGGTGGGAATTCCGCACTCGGGGTCTTTATTCCAGGGAATGTCCCACCGCTGGCCTCGCCACTGCCTGATGGTCTTGTTTTTACCTCCCCGGAAAGAGACAGTGCAGCCAGCAGGCCGGACTCCTGATGCCTTGAGGGGAAACCATCCCAACGAGATTCCAGCCTCAATTTCGAGGAGTTGTTGGGGTGCGTTTAAAAAGAAAACTAATGATAGCTCGCCATTTGAACTTCTTAGTATCAGCAGAATCTATGTGGATTACAAAGACCAATTTGAGTAACACCGTGAACTAAATGGTTGGATTTTAATGAGGGTTTATGGTGGTGTGATTTGAGATTGCGAAATTCAATTGAATTACACTTGAGGGGTTAAGTTCCAGTCCATAAAGAGCAGCTGCAGAATTTTTCCATTGCTTGGCATCCAGGCCAGAGCTCTGTTTAACCTACATTGGATTTGTGGCCTGCCTTGTGAGCCATAAACTTGAACTCTGAAGTGAACTAAAAATAATTTTACCTTTGTCCCGAGCTGTACAATAAATGTTTGTTATCTGCGGCATGAACAGCATTAGAATGTTCTCATGTTATAAAACCGCCCTTATTTGTGCCCTACTTCACCCAACCCTGAAATATCTTTGTTAAAGTGCTGAAGCAAAATGTGCCATGCAACGTGACCCCTGACCTGCCATTGTTTCATTTTTTTTTATTCAGCGGCCTGAACGGGAAACTTTTCAGTTTGTCAGGACGTTGAAAGTGTACGGCCCTCTCACCAGCCGGCTTCAAGGTCCAGGAAGTACCAGTCGTCACTCTGGCCGAAGCAAGTGTCTGCTTACAAAATGCTTCACTTGACGTTCTACAGAACCAATGTCGCATTTCCTCAGTTAAAGTAGGATGTCATGGTTGGGATGTGGGAATGCAGTGGGGCCACAAGATCTCTTACAAAAAAAATCCATGCAGACTGCAATAGGGTGTCAAAGTACAAAACTACTCACTGACCTAAGGCCATAATATAAGGGGTACAATTGAACTGAAGATATGTTTAAGTAGATCAGTACAATTGTCAATGCCCATTTTATTTTGTTCAACCCATCTTTAAAAAATTTAATTTGGCGCAAGATTTTAATTAATAGTATAATACATATGTAAGCTTTTACTGTACAGGAAACTTTTTGAAAGATATTTTAGATTGGAAAAAAATAACGTTAAACTTTTCTTACTTCATTCTTAAAGTCAACACAAACATATCTCATTTCTTTAATTCTCAGGGATCTCAATCTCATCATTATAATCAGCTGTCTCTCGACTCGAGGATGACATCTACTCACGGTTGCAAGACTCTGCCGAGGATCTTCAGGGGGCGATTTTAAGCCCACACTTTTCATCCACACGCACTCAAAATATGGAGAGACTCGGGTAACGCGAATTGCGTTGGCGAGTTTCCGAGTTGAGGCCTTCAGCCTCTCGCCTGTGGAGTGGCATAAAACATGCCGTAGGACCCTGTGAAGGTTGTTTTAATACATTAGCATATCATTAGTGAGCACTCTGTCCGGATATTCAATGAGCTCCTGCAGGACATCACGCTAGTGCCATTTACAACAGATCCAGATAAGTGTGAACCTGGTGCCTTCACCTCTGAGGGGGAGCTTCAGGGTGGAGCGCTCAGGCAGCCAGTGCCCTCTGGGGCATTGACTGCTCAGGGCACACCAGAGAGAACATGGAGGGCACAGATAGATTCAACTCAGGGCTGGGGTGGGTATCCCAGATTTGCCATTTCAAGGTGAGAGGCTGGGAGGGTGTCAGTTGCCGCCTTACCTTCCCTCCATGATGGGGCGGGCCTTGCTCTAAAGGAGTTGTGAAGGCTGGGTATGCAGGGCAGTGCTTCCAGGGTCCTCCATCCTGGGTTCCTGTCCATATCACAGCTGAGAGAATGCCCTTCCTTAGTGGGGCTGGCCAGAATGTGGGGGGAGGGCTTGAAAAGAAGAGGTTCAGCACTAGTTGTGACTGTGAGTCATTCGGGTGGGGTCCCAAGGCAAGCTGGGTTGTCAGGACAGAGTGGGGGATTCAAGAATGGGTGGTTTGTCCCCTCATGAGGCCTGATGGCTCTCACCCTCGGGGGAAGATGGCTGCAGTTTTATTGGAACCCACACTCAGGCAAAAGTGTGAGGATAAAAGGGAGTGGCTGCCTGGAAGTCCTAAACCAATTGTTCAGGGATGCGTGTATGCAACAGTAGATCTCAACTGGCCGTGGAAGGCTCCTCAGCTCTGCACCTCTCGTGACCTGGGTGGAACAGGGTGTCCGATAGGAATGAACTGGATATGCAAGTTGCTGGCTTCACGATTCAGCTGTGCCTTGTTTGCCACGAGAGGCAGATACTTGACTGAATCGCCATCCCAGCCTCCTCTCGACAGTGATTATGCCGTTAAATGCCAAGCAGTCAAAAAGCATTGCCATTTAGTGGAGGCTAATTGTTAACCCTTTGCAAGCTGATGTCCCAGGCATTGAGTTGACATTTCCAGAAAGGCTGTAACATCACACAGATAACACTGATGTACCCCCTATGCAAGATGTCTATCATCATACCCCCCGATCGAGGTCATGACAGGGTGCATAGGCCCATCAGAATGCAAACCCTGGTCACATGCAATCACCCAACTGCCCTCTAACCTGATACCAGGTTTTTTTGGGGAGGCCTGGGAGCTGGGGAAATGAGGGCTTATGGTCCCACTGAGACCCTGGTGCATCTATGTGCTGGAGTTGACAGGGACCAATGTGGAGATGTGCTATAATGTCTGAGAGGAAGGTGTGAGGGATAGCATTCAGGCACCAACTAAGTGAATAGCTATTGAGTGCTAGTCCCAAAGAAAACAAGGGAGGAGTGTTGGGTGTGTCTCACGAACCCGCATAGCTCACTGTGGCTTACTCTTGTATGAAATGTGTGTTTGGAGGATCGTGGAGACTGTCAAGTTGGCTAATCCTAATTATTGCCATAGAGTAGTGGCAGAGAAACCGATGTCCTGTGGTACCTGGCCAGGACCAGCGCCTGTCGCTGTTCTGGGAGCAGCACTGCAGATGCGTTGGCACCAGCTGAGGGTTTTCCGATGTCAGTCATCGTACCTGCAGATGTCAGAGATGCAGTGATATAGAAAGCTGTGTGGACCACCTCTGCCAGAACCTGCAAGAGCTGGCACTATATGGAATGGGAAGACACCCATTGTCTGTGGCCCTTAAACTCACAGTCACTCTGAATTTCTATGCGAGTGGCTCATTCCGAGGTAGCACGGGCAACCTGTGTGGCATCTCCCAGTCAGCCGCATACAAATGTATCTGCGAGGTTACAGATGCCCTTTATGCAAGGGCTCACATGTGTATCAACTCAGACAAACAGCTGGTGAGCCAAGGTGACAGGGCCATGGGCTTCCACATTAGCAGGCTTGCCCAGGTGTGAGGTTTGATTGACTGCACCCACATGGCACTGCACTCTCCATGGCATCATGTAGCACCATTCATTAACTGCAAGGGATATTCCTCCATCAGTGTGCAGCTTGTCTGTGAGCACACGATGCGTTTCATGCTGGCGTGTGCCTGTTTCCCAGGGAGACTCCCTGACAGCTACATCTTAGGATACTCTCAGATTCCAACTGTCTTTGAGGGAGACCAGTGGCTGGAGGGATGGCTCCTCGGAGACAAGGAGTACCTACTCAGGAGGTGGCTGATGATGCTAGTGCAGAGGTCACAAGCACCAGCGGAGACTCGATACAATGAGGCTTCAACGCGTGTGCAGGCCTGGGTAAGATGCTCTTTCAGAGATATGGTGTAAACTGAATGGGCTGAATGGCCTCCTTCTACATAGTAGTGATTCTATAATTCTATGTAGAAAAGTCCTCAAGCACAGTGTGTTATGTCAGGTTGGTGGGGTTAGCAATAGGATTTTGAATAATGGGGAGGGGAGGGGATGGGGCCTGTGTCTATGGCTGGGGATTCTTTTAATCTATTATTATCTTTTTGACATTGAGCCGACCCACCAGCGTGATGTCATGGCACCAGCCTCCTTGACTTCTTTTGACCATGTGTCAAAAAACACAGCGGGGAAAGCCGGCAGTGCAGCTGAGGGGCTACTCCCTGCTTTTCCCACCTGAGCTGACACGGTCAGCATATGAGAAAATCTCACCTGATGTAAGATGGAAAAAAGGGGAAAAGCGAGAGAGAGAGAGACAGAAGAATATATTCATGGTACTTTGTGTCCTCCCTGATGGATGTCCAAAGAGGTGTGGGTTAGGTTGACTGGCCAAGATATATTGCCCCTTAGTGTCAGGAGGGTAAATACATGGGTTAGGGCCTGGGTGGGATTGTTGTTGGTGCAGGCTCGATGGGATGAATGGCCTCCTTCTGCACTGTAGATTCTATGAAGTCTATGGATGTAGTTTGACACTTCTGATCATATTTATGTTTTTGACTTAAGATGTCCCTTAGAAAAATAGCCCATAATTGAAACGTATCAGGGATTCATCCAGCATTGACAGCAGTTCAGAGATTATACCCATCATAGGTTTATGTGTCTTGCAGCTCACTCAGCCTACATAGGCTGCAAGGAATAATTCTGAAGACAGGCCTCATTATTGAGAAGCCTGACACATGCCAATAGCTGTGAAATGCTCCCTCCTGTCTAATGTCATCTCTTTCTTTCTTTGGGTGGGCCCCCTTATGTTCACTATTCCCTAGCTGGTAATAAAGTTTGGTAGCATTCATTGGAAAGTAACTGGTTACACTAATTTCTGATCAGTAATTCAGAAAAGCAAATGTAACATAAACTCATTGTCAACAACCTATTGTTACAATAATTTTCCTGGTGCAGAAATGCAGATATCAGAAAGATCAGCCCCTGTTAAGTAGCCCAGGAACATAGCAACAACTTAGCTCCTTGAAGCTGTTCCACCATTCAGCGAGTTAATGGTTGATCTGCAGCCTAACTCCATATTTTGCTTTTGCCCCCTGCCTCTCATTAACCTTTGGTTAACAAAAGCCTATCAATCTCAGGTTTAAAATTAACAAATGATTTAGCGATAACTTTGACTTCCAGAAAAGAGTTCCAAATTTCTATCACCTGACATGTTAGTTCTTCAGTGCACCCTGGCTTGAAGGTATTCACTGTATCTCCAGTCCTAGATTCCCCAACTTTCAGAAATAGGTTATTTCTCTCTGTACCCACTCTGTTTCCCTTAATATCATGAAAGCATTGATTAAATCACTCTTAATATTCTAAGATCCAGATAATGCAATCCACCCTGTCTCATGTTTCCTCATAATTTAAGCCTTGGAGTCTAGTTAAAGTATCCTGCACACTCTTCAAGGTCAATACCTTTCCTAAGTGTTCTGAATAGTACTTCAGGCGTGGCTTATAGCTGTGTATATAACCCCTCATTTTCTCCTTCTCTAGCTCTAAAGGTATAGTATCTTTCAGGTGAGCACTAAGACATTCAAAAGATATGTTGGTTAGGTGTATTAGCCATGCTAAATTCTCACTCAGTGTATTCAAACAGGCGCCGAAGTATGGTAACCTAGGGGATTTTTACAGTAACTTCATTGAAGTGTTAATGTAGGCCTACTTGTGACACTAATAAATAAACTTAAAACTAAGTAGATTAACAAATGAATGGTTTATTAAGGTGAATAGCTTTGTACAGAATGTGATATTTAAGCTGGTGTACTCAATGACTCCAGACTCCTGACTGGCAAGGAAAATCCACGTATACCCCAAGGATTTGTGTGCTCCAGCCAGATTGGCCTAATGGGTCATATGACCCTTCAAAAGCTTACCCCTTACAGAGGCATACTGCCCCATCATATCCCTTCCCCTTTCAAGTTCCCAATTAACACAATTCAATAACAATTGAACTACTTATAATAATATAGAACAAACATATGTCAAAGGCAGACCTTTATAAGTTGGCCTGGGACCTTCCTGATCCTTTGGGAGCATTGTTATTCGTTAGCAGTTGCTCTGGCAGCAGGGGTAACTTTGGTTTGAACCTCAATGGGTTGACTCTCAATTTGTGAAGGTGTCTCTTTACAGGTAACCTCTCCAATTCCCACTAGAACATCATTTGGCTCTTCCTCAGGGTAGCTTACTGCGGCATTACATTCATCAGGAACAATATCACTGACAAACCATGGGCAGACTGCCCACTGGTTCTGTGTGTGATTCTCTCCTCCTCAAATGATCCAAGTGTTTCTTCACCCTTTTACCTTGCACCAGAATTTCAAAGACACTGGACTTGTTCCAACCACGACTGTTACAGAGATCCAACTGGGATCTGCACCATAATTCTTTATGTGTACCGGAGAGTCCACCTGAAATGTTCTCTCAGCTTTAGTCGAATCAAGATCTTTCTTCTGTATGTTCTGTTTTGCCTCTACCCTTCCCACCAAATCTATAAATATGAGATCCAATCTTGTTCTAATACATCAGCCCATTAGTAGCTCATGAAACACCTGTGGTGACATGACATGTTGTTCTTCATCAGTGATTTCTCCCACACTGGTAGCATTCTTCTTAACTTCGGGTCTGTGAATCAAATTCCCTCAACCTCTGCACTCTGTTTTGCTTTGAGCCTCTTTGTTCATTACTTCCTGCATCCTCATCCCTGTCGCCTTGACTACCAGTGGCTTCCTGTCCAACATGGTAGACCTCACCTGCTTGCACACCATTGTCCCCCTTTTGGTGGTTTCTATGATCTGGGTGACTTCTAATGCTTCCTTTAAATTAATCTCTGCCACTGCTAGTAATTTCTTTTCTATAGTCATATGGTTAACACCCACAGACTAGCCTGTCTCTCAACATGTCATTGAGTGCAGATCCAAACTCACACGATTCAACTGTTTGTCTTAGGCATTCTACAAATGCCGCTATCGACTCCCCTAAAAATCTTGTTATTGAATTAAATTTGTGTCACTGCATTATCACCGAGGGCTTTGCATGATCATGTCCCTGGGCTAATTCCAGAAGCTCCTCGAAGGTTTTGGAGTCAGAGGCATCTGTGGAAGTCAGACTCCTTATCAGGTTATAGAACATAGAGCATAGAACACTACAGCACAAACAGGCCCTTCGGCCCACAAGTTGCACCAATCATATCCATACCTACCAAGCCATAGAACTAACTGTAATTCCCAATCCCATTAGATCCCATATACTCATCCAGAAGTCTCTTGAAAGTCCCCAGCGAGTTTGGCTCTACCACCACCGACGGCAGTTGATTCCACTAATTCACCACCCTCTGAGTGAAAAACTTATATCTCCTCTGTACCTGTTCCCCAGCACCTTAAACCTGTGTCCTCTCATAGCGACCATTTCAGCCCTGGGAAAAAGCTTCCAAGAATCCACCCTATCTATACCTGTCAACATTTTATAATCCTCTGTCAGGTCGCCTCTCAACCTTCATCTCTCCAGGGAGAAGAGACCCAGCTCCATCAATATCTTCATAAGGCATGCCTCCCAATCTAGGCAACATCCTTGTAAATCTCCTCTGCACCCTCTCAATAGCTTCCACATCCTTCCTGTAGTGAGGCGACCAGAACTGCGCACAGTACTCCAAGTGGGGTCTGACAAGGTTATAGGTTGGAGTCCCGCAGACTCTTAGCAAGATTACCTGTTGCTTCTCTTCCCTCCCCCCCCCACCTAACTTTAATTGGCCTTGAAAAGTAACACAGGCATTCAACATATTGTACTCACTGCTCTGTGTTAGGGTCGAATGGGTCTTGTTTCCTAAAAAGGGCCATTTTGACACTCACTGAGTGAAGTTCATTTCAAAAGGCTTCCACATGAGGTCGGCTCTCGGGATTTCTGCAGCAGTAGGAAAGGCACTGATTAAGCTCATTGCCACCCAAAGTATCTTTCAAAGATGGGTGAACACCAAATAGATTAACGAATGAACGATTTATTTGGTAACTATGCACACAGAGTGATATAAAGACAGCTGTATTCCAAGAGCCCAGACCCCTAACTGGCAAGGAAAGCCCATGCTTCCTTCGAGGCTGTGTGTGTTCCGGTCCGATTGGCCAAGTGGGTCATGTGACCCTCAGAAAGCATGCCCTTAAAGGGGTCACGCTACTACAAAAAGACAGCTTTCCATTTGCCTTTTTGATTTTTCTTGACCTTATCCATGGCAATATAACAATCCAAGTACACGGACCTTTTTGGGCATCCGCTAATTACAGTTTCTCACCATCAAGAAGCTATTTCACTCGGCCCGACAAACTTGTGAAAATGAGAATTAACTGGTGGAGCAAAGCTTGACATTGAGCAGTTCATGATGAGAGCAAGGCATTCAATTCTCCCAAAAAATATATAAAATTGACGCATGGACCTCCTTAGAACTGATAGAATGAAAACAGAACATACTCAAAATACACACTAGGTCTTGGTGGCATCTATGAAAAGAGAAACAATGATAAGGGGCTGAAATCTTTTGGATGACCTTGTAGTGCTGCTGTTTGGGTGGCGGGCAGGACACTGAGGCAGCATTTTGTTGGTAACGGCCAATTAAGAAGTCACCATTCACGGTGGCCATTGCTGAGGCTGCACTAGGAGGGAGAGGGTGTACGAATGGTGAGGCACCTTCTGAGAGTGCTGAGTTTGATTGAGGGAAGTCGACTCCAGTGAGTGTGGGGTGGGGGGCGGGGAGGGTGCAATGGCTATTCATACACTCTGGCTGCTGGGGGGACGGGGTGTGGGGGAGTGTGTGAGTAGCACTGCTATCATGAGGCCACCCCAGCCCCAGAACCCACTGGAAAATCATTAGGATCTAACTAGTCCTCTCCTCACGCAGGCGCACCCGCACCTGACATAGTCAAAATGTATGCTGGGGCATGAGGTGGTCATTTAAATGATTCAGGAACCCACCCCTAAGGTTTCTGCTCCTGCTGCCACCTTCCCCCCCCCACCCCCCGCCTCCCCCACCATGGCGTCAACACCCTCACTTCCCAGCCAATGAGATGGGAAAACACAGTTCAATGTTTCAGGCCAATATTCTTTCACCTGATGAACTTTGGTAATAGATCATCAATATGACATGTTAAACTCTGTTTCTCTCTCCGCAGATGGAACCAAACCCAGTACTCGCAGCATTTTCAGTTTCATTTCAGTTTTTTAGCATTTGCAATAATTTGTTCACACTGGGATCCCATCCCTCTTCCTGCCTATGTTGTTGGTACCCATGTGGATCACAACCTCTGGCTGTCCACCTTCTCTCAGGAGAATTTCCTGCAGCTGCTCTGTGATGTCCTTGACCCAGGCACCAGGAAGGTAACATGCCATCCTGGTGTCATGTGTACAGCTACAGAAACATCTGTCTGTTGCCCTATCATTTTTGTTCCTCCATTCTTCTTTCTCCCATCCACTGCAAGTGAGCCACCTGCGATGCCATGGACTTGGTTCTGGCTGCACTCCTCTGAGGAACCATCATTCTATCCAGCATTCAAAATGGAAACCAGTTAACAAGCGAGATCGACTCATGGAGCTCCTGTACTACCTGCCTGATTCTCTTACACTGCCAGGAAGTCAGTCATTTCCTTTCTGCCTGTATGCCACTAACTTACATTTTGACCGCCTCCCTAAATGTGCTGTCCACATAATTGTCTACCTCGTGGATGCATCACAGTGACTCCAGATGTGGAACCTGAAGCTCAATCTTCTGCAGCCTGTGACACTTCCTGTAGGGGTCAGTTAGCTCAACTTGTTAGATAGCTAGCATGTGATGCAATATGATGCCAACAAACAGAGGTTCATTTCCTGTACCAACTGTGCATGGAGGCTTATCTCCTTGTATTGCCCCAAACTTGAGGTGCAGTGATGCACTTCAATCTATGCAATGAATTGTCTTTCTCTAATGGAGAGAGATGGTCTTATACAGACTGTACCTCTGCATGAAGTCAGATAAGTGCATGTTCTGTTCAATAACATATTCTCATGGACAAAGCAACTAATAGATGGCTGTACAGTACAACTTTGACAATTATATTGCTTCCCTTAATAGAATTGACTTATGTGTAGTAAGTAAGGGGTCATATTGACAACATGTTGTTACACAATCAGATTGTCCTCCAGGGAGAGTAGCTGTTGAGATTCATTTATTTTCCTTTAGTCTTTGACTTAGTAAAACATCTGTGCGTACTTCAGGTCAGCGCAGCAGGAGTATAGACAAGCTGCATGCTTTTTGTACTTCTCCACTTTCCTTTCTTCCTGTGTGAATGTTGACACATCATAGGACAAAGACACAGGCAATGTGACAACACTGCACCCATACAGCTGTAATCAAGTGTGACCCTTGGCATGGAAGGTAAGCACGCGATTCAATAACTGGTAAGCAGCACAATCAAGCTCAATTCCAATCCCAACTATTGCCAGGCATGTATTTTTCCGGGAGGAATCACCGGATGTTCCAGTTTTTTTGTATTCATTAATGGGACTTGGGCATCACTGACTGGCTAGCATTAATTGCCCATTCCTACTTGCTCTTGGAGGGCATTGCTGTGGCTCTGGAGTCACATGTAAGCCAGACCAGGTAAGGATGTCAGACTTTCTTCCCGAAAGGACATCAGTGATCCAGATGGGTTTTTCCTGACAATGTTTTCATGGTCGTCAGTAGATTCTTAATTCCAGATACTTTCTACTGAATTTAAAATTTTACCATCTGTCGTGGTGGGATTTGAACCTGGGTTCCCGGAACATTAGCTGAATTTCTGGATTATGAATCTAGTGACAATACCACTAAGCCACTGCCTCCAGTTATTAATATTGACCAGGAATGGAAATGGAGAGCCCCCACATCGTCCACCACTTCCCACCCCTCCACTTAAACAGAAGCATTGGAGAAATTGTCACACTTATCACTGTCCTGGCTGAAATCAGCTTAACCTGGTTCATTTAATTCAGTAACTGTACTTTATCAGTGGGGCACTTAGCCACTGAAGCGCAAGAGTGCAGAATACTTATTGAGAACACTTCTCACAGTAGCGTGAATCTGTTTCGGATAATCTTAGCCACGATACAGATTTAAGAACACTTCGATTTGAGTAAGGGAACTAATCTCAGCTCTTGAAAGTCTTACCGAAGCAAGTTTAAACACAAAAGATTTTCTGACATTCCTTGACGCAAAAAGACTCGCCAGAGGTTCAGGAAATTGGGCGCCCACTCTTTCAATTAACTGGAGTAATACATTATGACAATTTGTTTTAATTTTGCTCCAGGCATGTGTTGGGTAGTTCACCATTTTTACAAGGTTGCATTTATTTCCTGCCAATGCTATCATTATTCTTAATTGCATCTGGCAATTAGGTCCCACCGTCAGGAATGGTTGTTCCTTTGGGGGTGTAGGGGAGGGGGAGGGGAGTTGGAGATCTCAGCACGCTGCATGATTTAGATAATGAAGAGAACCTCGTAAGGGATTACCTCAGGTGTTTGGTCTTCATCCATTGTTATACCGAGGATCACTGTTTATAAACCCACTTCACGCCCTCCTGAACGTATCCAAAAAAGACTTGATTTCACTGAACTTCTTTCACAAGAGTGCTTGTTGTATAGTTGTATCCTCTGGTGCAAGGGCAGAACTTTACATTCCCCAGGTTTATAGGTGGAGGTGAGCATAAAATTCTTTGGATGCGCCTCATGCTAGGTTCCCATCAACCCCAATCTCTGTGTAACTTTATGCTGGGGCAGGCATAACCCTAACCCTAAGTGGACAATTATTGAGCACTTCAGGGCCGTTTCCTGCCCAGCCGCTATTTTGCTGTTGGGGTTCTAGGGTATGGGTGAAGCCCAAAAATAAATCGGGTTCAAGCTTCAGGTGAGCAGTGGGGTGGCGGCCTTCATGACACACGACAATGCAGAGTTGCTGAGCAAAAAGTGATAGCCAAGTTCCGCACACATGAGGACGGCCTCAACTGGGATCTTGGGTTCATGTCAGATTACCTGTAACCCCCACGACTTGCGTTGGCTTGCAAAATCTCACTAACTGTCTCTTTAACCTGTGCTTAATGCTCTCTTCACTCATATTGTCTGTACCTTTAAGACTTGATTATCTGTAAAGATTCGCATTCCAACCATTATTTTGTAAATTGAGTTTGTCTCTTTATATGCCCTGTTTGTGAACAGAACTCCCACTTACCTGATGAAGGAGCAGTGCTCTGAAAGCTAGTGGATTTTGCTACCAAGTAAACCTATTGGACTTTAACCTGGTGTTGTGAGACTTCTTACTGTGGTGGGTAGAGGCAGGCCTCCATCAGCAGCCCCCTTAAGGCCCAGTAACTGCAGGACTTCTCTCCACCCACCTCTGGCCTCTCTATCAACACCCCAATCCCCCTCTCTCAATCCTCCATCAGGCCTCCCTTGCCTGCCCCACCCTAACTCCAAATAATTATCTGTTCCTGAAATCCTGGGACTTTGGCTCCAGAGATTACTTGCAGTTCCAGTCCTGTCCACTGCAGCTTCTGGCTGTCAGCTAATCTAGCAGCTGTCTAAGGCGGGACGTCCTCTCAGTGAGGCCAGATAAAGATCCTTCCGTCATGAACATCTGTTAGAAGGAAATGTTAGAAGATGTTATTAAAATATTATAGCATGGCATTTCAGAAAATTTCAAGGCATCAGGCAGTTTATGAAAGGGAAATCAAGTTTAACAAATTTATTGGAGTTCTTTGAAGGAGTCGCATGCTGTGGATAAAGGGGAATCAGTGGATGTAGTGAACTTGGATTTCCAGAGGGCCTCGAAAGGCTGAGTGGCCTACTCCTGTTCCTAATTAATATGTTCATACCTTTCTTTAAAGTGTCTATGTTTGAAGTGGCCTTGGCACCTCTTCAAGTGCCAGGAAGGTCTGTCAGTAAAGTCCACATTGGAATGAGGGGCAGAAGTCCCTTCCTCAGCCAATTAATACTCGTTAAAGTGTGAAATGGCTGTGGGGCAGGCAGTGTCAGCGGGGATGTGTCCCTTGCTGACTCTGAACGGCAGGACAGGAAACTCCACCATCTAAAAAATCCTGGCCCAGGATAACTTTAGTCAATGTCTGGATCAGAGACAGTTCCCACAGAAATGAGCATTGTTATAATATGCAGCAGTCACACCATTCCACTCTACTTAGGAAACATCTACATTTAACATGCAGTGACCTGTAACAAGCAAAGAGATAAACATTACTCTTAGTGGAGGAAATACCTTCAAAACATTCGCAATGGAAAGGAGAGATCTGCTGGACTGTAGTGATACACTTTCACAGACTTTGTGAATACAAAAGGGATTTATTAATAGGAAAGCAGCAGCCTCATTGCTCCACCATGGCTACATGTCTCCAGTCTAAGAGGGCACTCCAATCCTGGGGTGATTACCCACCCTGAGTCCCAATTGGTCACCCTTACCCAGTGACCCTTACTCTGCTGTGTTACCCTTAAAGGGACACTCACCAGAAATCACCACATGGACCTCACACACAACATTCACAGGTGGCAGGGTTCCCACTGGTTTAGGGGCATTGTGGATGACACAATGTGAGAATCTGAGGTTTTCATTTCAACCCCATGTCTCACATGAACAGAAAGAATTTGCACTCAACAATTGTTCAGGTGGCATCTTTACTACATCACAATGTACATCCAGAGCCCATTTCGTGCGCTGCCTTCTTTGTGAGGCAATGCACAGTGTCTGCCTTTTCTGACTGAGAGGAAATATTAAATGGACGGCTCTTGAAACAACAGGACCCATTCTGCATTCAGAGACAACAAACCGACTGTGAAACCTTTGAACAGTATAGGAACATCAGAGCTTCAAGACCTCAGCCCCTGTTTCCGTTCCCTTTCTGTAAAGGAGGGGTTGTGTGTAAATCATTGGTACGGTTTAGGAAAGCATGCAGGAAATCGATGGGAGTGAACAATGCTTAAAATAGTAATTCCAAGGAGGTGAAGCAATTCCAATATTAGCTTTGTGCCGCACCGACTGGAACCTATAAAAATTGCAAACAGATTGAAAGAGTGTAGATTCTGGGGTCAGTAAATCATCGATCACCGTGTGAGATGATTTGCCATTCCAAGAGGGGAAAGGATAGGAAGTAGATGTGCATACTCTGTGCGCAATGGTGGCACCAATGCCAAGTGTGTGATAAGTTTATAGAATAAAGAATGGTGCATTTTCCTCTCAGCAGGTGTTCTGTTGATGCTGATGTAGTGAAATGGTCTGAATTCCACTTCAGTGTGAGTCTCAGCAGGAACTTGTACATCTCAGGTCACAGGTGATGAGCGCTTCTGTGCCAGTTTTCTGTCCCGACCTTTGCAAATAAACCTCTTTGCCCTTGAAACAGCATTGGACGTGTTTTTTCATAAGTTAGCAGTGAAAACATGGCACACTGACCCACAGAAACTATTGTCCCCTGTTAAACAAGCAACAGCGTAAATGTACCTCAACAGAGCTGTCTCGAATTCAAAAAACTCTTGAATGTAAACTCAGCACACGGTGCAGAGTATTTGCACTCATGAGGAGACTGGCCTTTGTGAATCCAATTATACAGCTGCAGGGTGAGGATGTTAATGCCGACATGAGCACTCTCATCTTGTGTTGTCTGGGGCACAGATCAGATGTTCACTTTAGTATCAAACACAAGCTATTTATTCATTAGGTATTGTACATTTAGGGCACCTGGAGTGGGAGATGTTCAATTTCCAAGGTTACTAAGTACTGGGAATGGCATTACCCCCCAAAGTATGTGCTCTGTGTTGAACTGAACCCATTCCTGTACACACTTCCTTACTGCAACTACCTTGAACTCCACATCGTAATGGATGTAATGCAAAGGGAGAAATGGGTTGCCACACAGAAAGATTCTGGTTCAAGTGTGGCAACATAAAGGTGGGACAAGCTCTGACAAAGGCTATTTTCAATATCTTTTCTTACTCATCTTTGAAATAATTCAAGAGAGTGCATGTGCGCAAAAAAATACAGAATCATGGATTGTGCGTGACTCGATGATATTAGATTCGGAGCAAATCTAAAGCATGTGCACAAAACAGTTTGATCCTCAAAGCTTCCAACTTTGAGGGCTAATTATCCAAATGTATAAGTTATTTCATACAGCAACAGTTAAGGGCACAGATGGAAATATGATGGATGTTGCCCTTATCTAAGCCGGAATTTCGGAACTGAAGCCAACTCCACTGAAGAGCTAATTAATTACTTAACTCTGACATGATTTACACTGGAGCAATTTCAGCAGGATACTGCTAAAATGATCTGCTTCAACATCCTGAAGTGTTAAAGTATAGCAAGCGAAAAATGAGGACGAATTACATGCTTTGGAGACAACTGACTCCAGCTGCAGTGTATGGTAACCCCTGGATCTTTTCTGACAATTTCTGTTCAAACACAATGAATCAGGGATTGAACCTTAACTTCCTAAAACAGGAGGACTGCAGGACTAAAGTTATGATAGAGATAAAACTCCAAAAAATGCAGAACAAGAACCCAACCTGCCTAACATGCCCACTCCTGGCCCGGGGACTTCCGCTCCCATTCTTCTCAGGATAGGCTTGATAGAGCAGACGCAGCACGGTTTCATTAAAGGGAAGTCGTGTCTGACAAATTTATTGGAGTTCTATGAGGATGTGTCTAGGGCGGTGGATAGAGGAGAGCCGGTGGATGTGGTCTTTCTTGATTTTCAGAAGGCGTTTGACAAGGTACCTCACAAGAGGTTATTGCAGAAGGTAAGGGGGCATGGAGTTGGGGGTAGGGTGTTAGCGTGGACAGAGGATTGGTTGTCAAATAGGAGGCAGAGAGTGGGGGTTAATGGGTGCTATTCGGATTGGCAGTTGGTGACTAGTGGAGTGCCCCAGGGGTCGGTGCTGGGGCCTCAGCTATTTACCATTTATATAGATGATCTGGAGGAGGGAACCGAGTGTATGGTGTCGAAATTTGCTGATGACACCAACATTGGTGGAACGGCAAATTGCGCGGAGGGTGTGGAGAGTCTGCAGAAGGACCTAGATAGGCTGGGCGAATGGGCCAGGAACTGGCAAATGGAATTTAATGTTGGCAAGTGCGAGGTGGTCCACTTTGGTAGGAATTATGGTAGGAAGGACTGTTACTTACGTGGCGAAAAACTGCAGCAGGCGACGGTGCAGAGGGACCACGGGGTCCTTGTGCATGAGTCGCAAAAACCCAGCCTGCAGGTGCAGCAGGTGGTCAGGAAGGCGAATGGGATGCTGGCCTTCATAGCGAGGGGGATTGAATATAAAAGTATGGAGGTCTTGCTGCGGCTGTATAGGGCATTGGTGAGGCCGCAGCTGGAGTACTGTGTGCAGTTTTGGTCGCCGCACTTACGCAAGGATATTTTGGCCTTGGAGGGAGTGCAGAGGAGGTTTACTAGGCTGATTCCGGAGTTGAGGGGGTTGAGCTATGAGGAGAGGCTGAATAAACTAGGCTTGTACTTGTTAGAGTTTAGAAGAATGAAGGGAGATCTCATTGAGACATATAAGATGATGAATGGGATGGATAGGATAGAGGTGGAGAGACTCTTCCTACTCAGAAAGGATAGTAGGACTAGGGGGCACAGCCTCAAGGTAAAGGGGGGGGGGGGGGAGCGGTTTAGAATGGAGTTGAGGAGGAACTTCTTCACTCAAAAGGTGGTGAATCTCTGGAATTCTCTGCCCGTTGAAGTGGTGGAGGCTGCCTCGCTAAATATTTTTAAGACGCGGGTTGATAGGTTTTTGATAAGCGAGGGGATTAAGGGTTATGGGGAGAGGGCGGGAATGTGGAACTGAGCCACAACAGATCAGCCATGATCTTACTGAATGGCGGGGCAGGCTCGAAGGGCTAGATGGCCTACTCCTGCTCCTATTTCTTATGTTCTTATGTTCTTATGTTTGGTGACACGAGTTGAGTTTCTCGCGAGAGGCCAAAATTGTGTTTCATGTTGGCGGGAAGTTAGGTCATTAATGTCCCTGCCCCTCGCCAGTGACTTAATGGGAATCCTGATGTTTAATGTCAGGAACGCCATAATAATAAATGGTCATGTCATTTTTCATCCTCCCCTCACCCAATCCCCCCCTTAAATAATCCATTCACATTGGCATAAAATCATTTCAGCGGGAATTACAATTGGTTACCCACGGTGTGTACCCGTTGGGCAGACACGTTGGGGGAGCTCAGGTGAGTGCATCATTCAGGAAGGAGAGGATCTTCAAAAATGAGGTTGATGTGATGGAACCCTCCTCTTCAGCTTTCATGCACAAAGTTGGCAGCGAAAGCCAATCATGATGCCAATGGCTTCAACGTTACATTTCCTGCCCATTTCCAGACTCTGACAAAAAAATAAGATTGTGTCCCTGCTTTTATTGGTGGAAGGATGAGGGCTTGTACCTTTAAGGGATATCAGCATGACATCACAAAAATGGAAGTGTGTCATGTGATCCTGGCTTAGTTTCACCTTTGCTTTGAGCAGAGTACACACACACAGAGCACCTAATGGCTCCAAGCTATATAAGAGTTGGGGGGGGTGGTGGTGAAGAAGAAGGCAGACGGGAGGTGGGGTGGTAGGGGTTGGTTGATGTAAATGGGCATGACAAAAATGCAACCCTTTATCCTGAAAGGATTCAGTTTTATTATGATGCTTTAAGATTCACAGTCAATCGAACTGCCGCTTTTTGGCTAATGTGATACCTTAACTGTCTGTCGTTCCACTCCCAGCTGCCAGACAGTGGTACTGAGATCAGTGACCTCGTCGTCAGGGAATGACAAGGCCATCCAGCTGGCTCATCAGCACTATGTATCCTGTGCAAACATGCACGGGGAAATCATTGGCTGATCCGACCCCACCTCCTGTTCACTGCCCACATCACACCCTCACTGTTTTGCAGATCAAATGCCTTCAGCAGCCAGAAACATAAGGGTGCAGTGCAGGTTATAATCAGCACAAACTCACAAATCCACACCACAGACACAGCTGGGGAGTATTTTAACAAATCAGCATTCCTCTCGCCGTTTCTTTCACTTCTTTTACTCGCTGTCTGCCTTGACAGATGAAGCATGTTTGCAGGGTGCTTTGACATTGCCGTCTGCAGCCACAGAGTTTAATGGATCAGCTGACTTTTCCGTGGCCAAGTTCAAAACGCTGCACCTGCTACATTATCTTGGCCACCGCTGACTAAGCTGTTCTGCGCCAAACGTTTGCCCGAGTTAGCACTTCCTGAATACTTTTCTTTCAACCTGTTCAGTGCTGTATGTTTGCACCAACACTCAGTTATGTTGATCTGAGAATTGATTAACGAAGTGCCTCCAACGAAACAATGTCCCATTTCACTGTACCCTTGCTCTCCTTATATTGTTCAGAATGTGGAAATTATGGCACTGATTTGAGTTGCCTCGGCCTGTTTTTAATCAGAGGTGGAGTGTACTGCATCACATAGCTAGGTGGAAATCTATTCTACCCAACTCCTGCCTGTTATGGGGGAATTAAAGAAATGGTTACCTGACACACAAAATAGTTACCTGGGAAGGGACATTAAACAGGCACTGGATTTTAGCACAGAAAGTTACTGAAAGTTAAAATATGCAGGAACCAAAATGCCGCAGGAAGCTAGTTAGAGCTTGAGGCACTTTAAGATAAGGGCAGACCCAGAACAATATATCTGATAATAAGGTCAGCCACAGATGGGAACATGAATACATAAATGCAACAACATGAGCCACTGGATAACTAGATCGAAACCAATCATTGATAGAGGAAATGTACCCATTCTATGAACAATGCTATGTTCACTGCCCATGTCTGTACCTGTCTGCGATATGTTAACTACCGATGTCCGTAATCTGCTTACTCAACTTACAACGATGTGTTAAAAAGCTAATATCTATACTACCGATTGTCTAAAAGGTATAACAATGATCAACTGCTATTGTGTAATTAAGAAGATAGCTGCCAAGTACTGCGGAGTATCAGTTCTTTCTCCCAAAGCTTCCTTTCTGAAATAAAACTGTCTTATTGAACCTCCAAGTCTGACTCCGCTGGTAAATTTCCCACAATATCATATTTAACTCTGCCGAGGTCTGGGATGGGCATTAGAAGCTCCCCATAATAAATGCCTGTCTGACCATCAGTAAGACCAAAAGCCAGGATCAAGGAAGTAGCTATGAAGAACTCACTAAGCTCCCCTTAATTGCTGGTAACTTCATTGCCTTATTTCAAAAGGGAAGGCATGCTGCTCCATTCTGTGATCTGTGGGTACAATATCACAGCAGCCACTGGAAACCTGCCATTCAATAAGTGACCTTCAGGTGAGACGTCGCATAAGGAACATTGAATCAAGTAGTGATCTTTTGGCCGTAGGATTTAATTCCTTGCTGGAATGTTGGCTTTCTCGAGAACTCGTGTGAGTTCTTATTAACTATTTATTTGATCCTTTTGTTCTTACTTTTTGATGGCTGGGCCAGCATTCACTAAACATCACTAATTGCCCTTCAACTGAAGGGTTTGCTTGGCCATTTCAGAGGGCAGTTAAGAGTCAATCACACAGTGCTGTGGGTCTGAAGTCACCTATAAGCCAAATGAGGCAAGAATGACAGATTTCCTTCCTTAAAGGACATTAGTGAACCAGATGCACTTTTATAACCATTGGCAATAGTTTCATAAACCTTCATTGGATTGTTTTAAGTTCCAGACTTTTTTAATTGAATTCAGCTGTCACCATCTGCCATAGCGGGATTCTAACCCAGGTACCCAGAGTATTGATTTGATTTGATTTATTATTGTCACAGGTATCAGAATACAATGAAAAGTAATGTTTCTTGTGCGTTATGCAGACAAAACATACTGTTCATCAAGTACATAAGGGGGGAAGGAAAGAAGAGCATGCAGAATATAGCTGAAAATCATAGAACAGGAGTAAAAGATAGAATTGGAGGGTGTGCTGAGGCCGCTCACAAGAAGTTGCCTTATCTTCGTCCAGCGAGAGTCGGTATGGATTTGAAAAGTTAACTCTATTTATCGCTTCCCAGATGCTGGGCGGCACAGTGGTTAGCACTGCCGCCTCACAGTACCAAGGATCCGGGATTGATTCCCGGCTTGGGTTAGTGTCCGTGTGGAGTTTGAACATGCTCTGCGTGGGCTTCCTCCGGGTGCTTCCTCGTGTGGCAGCCTTCACGACACACGACAGCGCAGAGTCACTGAGCAGAGACGGATAGCCAAGTTCCACACACATGAGGACGGTCTCAATAAGGATCTTGGGTTCATGTCGCACTATCTGTAACCCCCGTGACTTGCCTGGGTTTGCAAAACCTCACTCACTGTACTGTCTGGAGACAATACACATCTCTTTAACCTGTGATCAATGCTCCTTCCACACACATTGTCGGCCACTTTAGGACTTGAACAGCAGGTTAGGTGTAAAGATTCGCATTCTAATCAGTAATCTGTAAACTGTCTGTGCTTTATATGCTCTGTCCGAGGCCAGAACTCTCCATTCACCTGACGAAGAGGGAGTCCCCTCGAAAGCTTGTGAGTTTACTATCAAATAAATCGGTTGGACTAAAACCTGGTAATGTCAGACTTTTTACTGTGTTTACCCCAGTCCAACGCCGGCACATCCACATCATTTCTCCCACAATGCAAAGATGTGCAGTTTAAGCAGATTGGCCATGCTATATTGATCCTTACTGTAAGGGGGGCTAGCTGGGTTAAATGCATGGGGATAGGGCCTGGGTGGGATTGTGGTTGGGGCCGAATGGCCTCCTTTTGCACTGTAGGGATTCTATGATCTGCTGTCCTTTCCTATAATTTTCAGTTTTTGTAGCCATTATGCTTGATGGTTCTGTGGATTCAGCTCAAGAGTGACCCCTTAACATTGTACTCCTGTGACATTGCTGTACATTTGCTCAGCAACCGTTTCTTTTCTAAATACCTCCACTTTATTTTTGAAATTCAGTTTGCTGTTGTGTCAAAACCAATCTGTCTGAAGTTGCTCATTGACCTTTGAGTGAGAGAAAAACATAAATGTGGCCCCTGCTTCCCCCACACCGCCTCCCCACCAAGAAAAATGGTGGGTTAAATCATGAGGGCTAGTTGCATGAATGTGGTTAAGATTCCTTCAAGTTTGGAAAGTTCAGGAGCAATCTCAATTCGGAGCAGAGTGCCAGGCTTTGGCTGTAAACCAGCTTGTTTCACTCCAGAAATATAGTTGGGTTTTCAGACCAGATTTTCTGTGCACCATTGAAGGAGGGTTACCCACCACCAACCCCCACCACATACTGCCCCTTAAATCTGCCCAACTACATGTGTCCTCTGGCAGTATCAGGAAGCACTGCCAAGGTGCAAGGGGGCAATGTCTGACATTGGCTCTTCAATCTCTGGGCTCCTAGGCAAACTGGACATCTGGTGGGGTGACCATCGGTTTTTGAAAACTGGTAGTGATTCTGGCTGGTGTAACATCATGCCGCAAAGTCAGAAGGATTCAACATAGCCGGATGCCACCACATAAAGCTGTTTAATGATATTAAAATATATTTAAAATCATGCTAATTAGATCCCAGCCCTTTCTGGGCATGAACCTGATGACAGTACTGGCGGAGGGAGGGAAGATCTCAAACCAAGGTCTCACTGACGCTTTGGCCGTCTTGCAGGAATTCAGAGTGGTTAGTACCAGCGCCTCACAGCTGCAGGGACCTGGGTTCAATTCCCGGCTTGGGTCATTGTCTGAGCAGAGTCTGCACAGTCTCCCTGTGTCTGTGAGGGTTTCCTCCGGGTGCTCCGGTTTCCCCTCACAGTCTGAAAGACATGCTAATTCAGTGCATTGACCCTGTTAAATTCTTGCAAAGTGTACTCAAACAGGTGCTGAGTGTGGTTACTAGGGGATTTTCACAATAACTTCATTGCAGTGTTAATGTAAGCCTCCTTGCGACTAATAAATAAACTTAATCTTAAAAATTAACAGCCATTTTGGGATTTGCACCCATGGTGAGCAGGGCTACCTGATCTCATACTGAAATGAGCAAATAGAATCGACGCAGAGAAGCTATTTTCTCTTGAGGGAAAGTTAAAGTTCAATCTTGTTTTATTTTATTGTAATGAAGTTACTGTGAAATCCCCCCAGCTGCCACACTCCAGCACCTGTTCAGGTCAATGCATCTAACCAGCATATCTTTCAGACTGAAGGAGGAAACCGGAGCACCCGGAGGAAACCCATGCAGACACGGGCAGAATGTGCAAGCTCCAGACAGAGTGACCCAAGCCAGGAATCAAACTCAGGTCCCTGATACTACGAGCAGCAGTGCTAATCACTGTGTCACCATGCCACCCACGGAAGTCTTGAACAGCAGGGCACAATCTGAGGCAATCAGGAAGTGCTTTTCCACAAATACACTCATGGAACATATCCCTCAAAAATGCTGTAGATCTTGGGTCAATTCAAAATTTCAAGGCTGATGTCAGCTTTTTATTGGGCAGAAGCTTCAGAGAATGTGATTTAACATCAGGCAAATGGAGTTCAAGTAGTCATGATCAAATTAAATGCTGAAAGAGGCTCGAGGAGCTATATGGCCTGAATACTCCCAATTCTTTGATGGAGATCAACTAATTGAGCAAATATTGGAGATCAAAATTGGAACATTATTTGTTTGAAAACATAAGGCACTAACTGAGAAGTGCATTTAGCAACCAAGCAACCAGTGTATGCTGCAATATTTGAAGTACTACCTTTGTGTTTTGCCATTTTTATGACTGTGTTTGCAAAACTCTAAGCTGTGGCAGTGTAAATTCTCTCAAAACAATTCAGTGTGTTGTGAAAACTTTATTGCGTTGTTTTTAAGCTGGGTTGAAGGACCAAACTCTTTCAGGAAGGCAACATCAAATAGGAAAAGGGTAAAGGGAGGATAAGTAAGGAGATAAGTGGTGATTACCCTTTGTGTCTTAACATCATTCTGGTGATTCAGTGTTGTTCTGGTGATTCCGAGGCCAATATATCCTTCCCTCTGTAAATTTCTATTTCCATCCAGACAAATTATTGTATCCTCTCACTTAATACACCTGCAAAGCTGGATGCACAACTCTTGATACCAATCACTTGATTCATATAAAGAAAGACTTTCATTTATATAATGATTTCTAAAACCACAAGGCATTTCAAAGTTCTTCCTTGCTGATAAAGTTCTTTTGGAAGTGTAGTCGTTGTTGTAATCTAGGAAACAGCATGGCAGTCAATTTACAAATCGCAAACTTTCACACAAACAGCGATAATGACTAAGGGTGGGATTTTCTGGCCACACTCGCCCCAAAACCAGAAAATCTCATACAAGGTCAATAGGCTTTTCCATGGTCCACCCCTCGCCTTCTATGATTCTTGTGGCGGGTAGAACAGAAAATGCGTCCCAAAATAATCTATTTTATTTAATAGCATTGACTGAGGGATAAATATTGGCTAGGGGATAGCTGACTGTTCTCCTTTGAAATGGTGAAATCTTTCTTTTAAAAGAAAGCCGGACATACCACGTCGGAGAGTGGGTGGAACAGGGAACTCCACATTCTAGCAGTCCTTAAGAGTGCACTGGGAGTGGGCTGCACACGGACAGTTCAGCATTTTAAGCTCTTTGCGCGAGGACAGGCCCAGTGTGCCTGCCCAAAAGATAAATGCCATGAAGAAACCTGTTGGTGTGATCCAGAGCAGGGCACTATATTGGAGAGGAATTGCAAGCAGGGGACTAGCTAAGGGTGCCAAAGGAAGTTTCAGGTAGGGGACAGGGAGGAGGAACAGGGAGAGATCTCAGTTAAGAAGAGAGAGCGCAAAAAAAGAGGCTTCTAACAGAATCAGGGCTGCATTTGGCAGACTTTAAGTGGTGAGGGCTCAGAAGAAACCCTGGCAATCAAAGAAGACAGTAGAAGGTTGATGACATTGTGCTGTGGGTCACTAGGGCATAAGTACTTTTTGGGGCAGTGGTATTCTGCTTGGGGCTGCCAAAGAGCTGAAGCTGTGCTTGTGAGTGGTGCTTGAGTGCATACTCGGGAATCCAGGGGGAGAGAATCTTGGGAGACAAGATTGAAATCCTGCGTAGTGGACTGTCATTGGTGCCATTGGAGTTAGATTGATTGTTGGACAGAAACCCAAGGTTAGTTTTTCAAAGGTGAAGACTATAATACATCATGTAAAGAAACATTTCAAAGTGATTGTTCATTGGTATTTAGATGGATTGAAGAAAATTCCATGGAATCTAACTTTGTTGCACTGCCATATATTGTGCAGTGTGGAGTATTTATCTGTACCTCGTATTAACTCTGAATGTTAGAGTATAAGATAGATATTGTAAATTGTTATATCTTTTTGAGCTTGTACAGGGAAGTTTATTTTTGTTGTTTTAAAACCCATGAAACCTGGTATTTCTGAGCAAGTTTCTTTGTCTGCTTTTAAAAAAAACTTATTGGTCCTTAAACAGGTTGTACCAAGAGCATGGGGGTCTGGTCCAGGATCATACCACATCTTTTACATTCACCCAACCAGGAAAATGGGGCCTTGGTTCAATGTCTTATCCAATGGCTTACCTCTGACACTGTAGTGCTCCCTCAGTACTTCATTGGATTGTCAGTCTTGATGTTTGTACTCAAGCCCTGGATTCTGACGCGAACTTGGGACCTTGTGATTCAGAGGTGGGAATGGTACTGATTGTACCTGCAGCCTAGGACAGATTCCAGGAAGTCAATCTGGGGACAAAACCTTCATCCCTACGTCCCAACCGACCCATTCACAAGCTTCCAAATTCCTTTTGCCTTTACATTTGCTTATAACCTCTGGTGCAAAATCTTATGAAATGCCCTCTGAAAGTTCAAATAAACAACATCCATAGGTAAATCGACCATATTAGTAACCTCCTCAGAAAATTAGATCCACACAAACTCTTCTTGATCAGCTTATACTTGCCAAGATGCTCAGTCACTCTGTCCAATGATAAATTCTCACAACATCTCCGTAATTGATGTTAACCTGAGAGCTTGGTAGTTTCTTGTTTTCTCCCTCCCTTCTTTCTTAAATAATGGAGTGATATTTAGAATCTCCCAACCCACAGAGGACAGAAAACCCACAGTGTTCAATTCTGGTCGCCACACTACCAGTAGGATGTGGAGGCTTTGGAGATGGTACAGAAAAGACTTACCAGGATGTTGCCTGGTATGGGGGGCATTAGCTATGAGGAGAGGTTGGAGAAACTTGGTTTGTTCTCACTGGAAGAATGGAGGTTGAGGGGCGACTTGATAGAAATCTATAAGATTATGAGGCGCATGGACAGAATGGATAGTCAGGAGCTTTTTTCCAAGGTGGAAGAGTCAATTACAAGGGGGCATAGGTCTAAGGTGCAATTGGCAATGTTTAAAGGAGATGTTCAAGGCAGACCTTTTACACAGAGGGTGGTGGGTGCCTGGAGCTCACTGCCAAGGGAGGAAGTAGAAGCAGATACGATAGTGAGTTTTAAGGGGCGTCTTGACAATTACATGAAAAGGATGGGAATACAAGAATACGGTTCCTGAAAGGGTAGGGAGTTAAGTTGGTCAGTATGGTTGGTGCAGACTTGGAGGGCCGAAGGGCCTGTTCCTGTGCTATAATTTTCTTTGTTCTTTTGCTTTTTGACAGTGCCATTAATTAGAGGGATGTTCCCAATTTGTGTGGCATTTGTACATTCTCCCTGTGTCTGCATGGGTTTCCTTCAGGTGCTCCAGTTTCCTCCCACAGTCCAAAGATGTGCAGGCTAGATTGACTGGCCATTCCAATTTGCCCCTTCGTGTCTCGGGATGTATGGGTTAAAGGGATTAGTGGGTAAATATGTAAGGATATGGGGATAGTGCCTGGGTGGGATTGTGATTGGTGCAGACTCAATGAGCCTCATGGCCTCCTTCTGCACTGTGGGGATTCTATGATTCTAACTTAGGGAGGAAGAATAAATCAGCTAAGATTCATGACTTTGAATGTTATCCAATGACTTCTACTGCGATGTAGTGTGTGGGTATTGGCGCAAGGCAGAATGCATTGGACACTAATCCTATCCTCAGTGAACTTAATTGCCAATTGATTCCTTTAGCTTACTTTGAAATGGCCACATTCAAAGTAACAGGGAGAAGTTTATCTGTGTCTTTGTATGATTCAACATATCAGTTTAGGTCACTTATATTTCTTGCGCAATGATTCAGCACATCAATCAAAAGAGAGCATGGGTCTGACACCTCCTCACCCATTGCCTTGTCTCACTCCCCTTCCAATCAGCTAGTGTGTAGTGTGTTGCTGGGTCAGCAGACTCTCTCACAGCCAACTAACTATAGTAGGAAGTCTCACAACACCAAATTAAAGTCCAACAGGTTTATTTGGTAGCAAACACCACCAGCTTTCGGAGTGTTGCTCCTTTGCCAGGTAAGTGGGAGATCTTTTCAGGTGAGTGGGAGTTCTGAACAGAACTCCCGCACCTGACAAAGGAGCAGCGCTTCAAAAGCTAGTGGCATTTGCTACCAAATAAACCTGTTGGACTTTAACCTGGTGTTGTGAGACTTCTTACTGTGTTTACCCCAGTCCAATGCCAGCATCTCCACATCAAGCCAACTAACTATCCAGACAAATCATGAAGCATTGACCATTGTGAGAATTCAAGTTACTCATGGCTTGGCCTGTTGTCTCTTGCCCCACTCTCCTGCTGCGTTGGTTGTTTTGCCATTGTTTCCATCTATTGCTGAAGTGGTTTCCTCCTTTTGGTGATGAATTTTCAGCAGTTTATTCACCATTCCTCTGAGAGAGTTTATTGAATTTGACCTCTCCCCTGCTGAGTGTGTTTTCCATTCCCCTTCATGTCCCCTACTGAGAAAGCTACCCTCCCCCATTCCTGCTGAGTCTGTGCACCAGCCCAGTTTCTAACCTGCAAGATTATTTATCAGTCCTGGCTGACCGTTTCACCATTCAAATCTTATCCTCCATCACCTCTTTCACATCCTTAGCCCTCCTCTATCCTGTTATCCCAGCTTCTTTCTTTCTTCCTCCCCTGTGTCCCTCTTCACTTCTCTCTTTCCTTTCTCCTTCCCATCCTTTCCTTCATCCTGTCATCTTTATTTCCTCTACTCTTATCTTGTGTTGCCATCCCCTTTTTTTCCCTTTTCTCCTCATTCCTGCCTTTCCTTTAATGTTCCTCTGTCTTCCCTGCCCTCTCATCGAATTTCTCTCCTTCTCCATCACAATACAATGAACTCTTGAACCTTGCTTCGCCTGATTAATGCACCACATCTTGACCCCCCTGTGTGCCATGACAAATTGGTTAGTTATAAAGCCAGTGCCTCTCTCAGACGTTACCTCACAGTGGAAAAGTAATGGCAATGAGCTTGTTTGAAGAACTGAAAGATATTCCTACTGTGGCTGCTATTACTATTTTTTCTGGTACACTATTCCTAATTTACAAATTCACCAACAACTCTAAAACAGATTATCTGGTCGGCATGGTGGCACAGTGTTTAGCACTGCTGCCTCACAGTTTCCGGGGCCTGAGTTCGATTCCCGACTGACTGTGTGGAGTTTGCATGTTCTGCCTGTGTCTACGTGGGTTTCCTCTGAGCATTCCGGTTTCCTCTCATACTCCAAAGATGTGCGGGTTAGGTTGATTGGCCATTCTAAATTGCCCCTTCGTGTCCCATGCATTGGTTAGAGGGATAGGACCTGAATGGGATGGTTGTCGGTACAGACTAGATGGGCCAAATGGTCTCCTTCTGTACTGTTGGAATTCTATGATTCAAGGGATTCTACGGTCATTTATCTCATTGTTGTGGGATGTGTCCGTGAGCAACTTGGCTGCCACATTTGCTTTATCACAAAAATTGCTGCACTTCAAAGTGTTCTCATCTGTTGGACAGCACTTTGCAATGTTAGAAAGATGTGAAAGGTTCTCAATAAATACAAATTATTTCTTTGTTTTTTACTATACACAGAACTCTGAGACCTTGGAGTGAATTTTCAACATCATTGCCTGGGCAGTATTGGATGGTGTGCTGGTTTTAAAGCTCATACGATTTTTAATCCCCTTTTTTAAAGATACCAGTTGAAAATGAACAAAAGCATGTTATAGAAAAAAGTATATTAAAAAAAATTATTTAACAGGTATTCTTTATGTGAGAGAAAGATGAAATGACTACAGGAAATGTTAGTTGCTGCAGCAGGTCAGGCTATTACGTCTAAAAGCAGATATGATTAGCAGCATATCTGCTGTTTTTAAATATATGCTTATTACTCAGCTGTCTCAATATAGCTTGCTATGATCCCTTCAGTTAAGGTCACTTATATTCCTTGCTAAATAAGCTGAGGTTTCTAAATTGGTTCTGGAACTAGAAATATTGCTCCAAGAGGCAAACTTATCTTTTAAAACTGTACAGGAAAATATGTCTTATCATATTGCACGCATATCTAATTGGCAGTGGGTGCTTGCCGACTGGCAGAGAGATTGCACCACCTGCATGATGGCAGAAGGTTTGCCCCATTTACATGGTTGGGCCCCATCTGCATCACCTTGGTGAGCTTTAAGTGCTGGATGATAGCTCACTGATGGCTGGGTAATGGGTAAATCCTGAAGGGAACTGAATAAGTCAAAATGTAAAAGAAAGATGGATGGGGGAATAATCGGAGAGAGGGCATCGAGCAAATCACAAAATGTGCCAAGTTATTATACAAAGAGGTTTTATTAAGACATGCTTAGAATCAGATAAGAAGTATTTTGTTGCTGGCTGCTTGTTTTGAGGTCACGCAAAGAATAAATCCTCAAGTTTATCAGACCTTTGAAGGCCAGAAGGTGGGAGATTTTTAAAAAAACATATATCATCCGTCTCATTTTCAACAGATGGTCAACGCCTTAGGCACTGACTGGGATTATTCAAAGGCAGCAGGGGGTCCCACCAGGGCCAAAAGCAGGGGGACAGCTCCACTTTAGAGGCAGCTGGGCTGGGGCCAACTTGTTGTTGGCATCATTGAATGAACAGAATGGCCCAGATCTTGTGAAGCTCAGCATTCATATAATCATAAAATCCCTACAGTGCAGTTGGAGGCCATTCAGCCCAACGAGTCTGCACTGACCACAATTTCACCTAGGCCCTCTTCCCGTAACCCCACACATTTATCCTGCTAATCCCTTGACACCAGGGTCAATTTAGCATGGCTAATCAATCCAATCGCTGCCATTTCTCCACTGAAACTGACAGCAACCTTGGGAGTTGAACAGTTAAACATGGAAATCCAGAAGTTACCTTGAGTGATTCTAAAGTTGAAAGTTTATTTATTAGTGTCACAAGTAAGCTTATATTAACACTGCAATGAAGTTATTGTGATTCTATGTTTCTTTTTAAGGCTGGCTCCCTGACGTCCTTGCAGAATACAATCAAATAGGAATCAGTGGCCTGATGAGAAATTGTCCTTTCATACTTTTGATCTTACTGAAAATTCCTTATGGAATGACGTACAACTAGATTTTTTTTAAGGGTGAAGTAAGTTTTTAATTATTATTGAAAACTTTCTCAGGTGCTGAATATCAAATTCGACTATTATGAAACATCAAATTTCTATGTTAAAATATGGCTTCCATATCTTTCAGAAATAACTTCTGAAAGTTTGTTTTTGAAATTTCAGCTTCTACCTTAAGCCCGTGTGTACGTCCAGTCATTTCTTCCACACACTGTGAAAGTTAACTAAAAGTGAAGGGTCATTAGTGTATTTTTTTATTCATCCCCACGATGTGGGGAATGCCAGCATTTATTGCCCATCCCTAATTTCCCTTGAGAAGATGGTGAGGAGCTTCCTTCTCCACTTGCTGCAGCTTGTGTGGTTGACCCAGCAACAATGAAGCAACAGCAGTATAGTTCCAGGCCAGGATGGTGTGTGACCTGGAGGGCACTTACAGTTGATAATGTTCCCATGTGCCTTTTGCCCTTATTTTTCCCAGTAGATGTCATGGGTTTGCTTCAGCAGTGACTGAAAACTCAGGGCTAGTATGCACCCACATGAAGTTTCCTTGTGGAAAAATTAACCCATTCTATAGCATGTCAATGCCTGTGTTAAAAACAGAAAGTAGAACAAACTGACATTGAAGTACAGATATTAACTTCCTCAGGATATCCCAAGGCACTTTAAAGTCAATTAAGGGTTTTTAAAGTGCAGGGAATGTAGCAGTAAATTTATGCACAGCAGCATCCCACAGATAGTAATAAGGCAATGACTAGATATTCTGTGGTTAATTGTTGGTTGAGCTAAAAATGTTAGCCAGGACACCATTCTTCTTCTGCCTGTGGAGCAGACAGTGTCTTGTGTTTAATGCCTCAGCCTAAAGACGGCGTCTGTGACAGTGCAGCATCCCTTCAGTAATGCATCGGACTGTCAGATTTTGCCTGAAGCCTCTGGAATGGGACAACCTTCTGACTCAGCTGAGAATACTGCATACCACCCAGTCAAGGCTGATACATAAAGCACTGGACAGAGGAACATTGCAAAGCTGCTTAAGCAACACTGGTTGCAGTTAAGTTGACACTGGAAATCCGGCAGCTGGGGACATGAGGAGGCTGTGGTGCCCAGTGGGAGCCCACTACATGTCCTCCACTTGTGTCTCCTGGCCTGCTACGCTCGTGCTGGTTAGATGCATTGGCCATGCTAAATTCTCCCTCAGTGTACCTGAACAGCCACTGAGTGTGGTAACTAAGGGATTTCCACAGTAACTTCACTGCAGTGTTAATGTAAGCCTACTTGTGACATTAATAAAATAAACTTTTTTAAAAAATCCTAACTAGATCCTAGTGGTACATCCTCACTTCTCACTCTGAAGATCTGAAACTTTGCTTTTTCTTTATTCCCATAAGGTGCCTCCATTATGGCTTGATATATATCAAGTTCTCGATATTGCTGTGCAGGGGATGATTTCAAAATTGGCAGATAGAGTCACAGAGTTATAGAGGTTTACAGCATGGAAACAGGCCCTTCAGCCCAGCTTGTCCATGCCACCCTCAGCTCGTCCCAATAGCTCACATTTGGTCCATATCCCTCTATACCCATCTTTAAACCCCTCGGCTCGTCCCAATAGCTCACATTTGGTCCATATCCCTCTATACCCATCTTTTCCATGTAACTGTCTAAATGCTTTGAAAAGACAAACTTGTACCTGCCTCTACTACTACCTCTGGTAGTTTGTTCCAGGCACTCACCACCCTCTGTGTAAAAAAATTGCCCCTCTGTACACATTTGTATCTCTCCCCTCTCACCTTAAACTTATACCCTCTAGTTTTAGACACCCCTACCTTTGGGAAAAGATATTGACTATCTAGCTGATCTATGCCCCTCATTATTTATAAGGTCACTCCTCCGCCTTCTACATTCCAGAGAAAAAAAGTCCCAGTCTATTCAGCCTCTCCTTATAACTCAAACCATCAAGTCCCAGTAATATCCAAGTAAATCTTTTCTGCACTCTTTCTAGTTTAATAATATTCCTTCTATAATAGAGTGACCAGAATTGCACACAGAACACAGTACAGATGATATGAAATTGAAAATATTGTAATAACTGTGAAGAGGTAAGTGTAAACTTTCAAAAGGACATAGACAAGACATAGTGAATAGGTATGAGGCAGATGAAGTTCAACGCGGAGAAGTTTTGGGTGATGCATTTTGGTGGGAAGAACATGGAGAGACAATATAAAATATGGGGTAAAATTCTTAAGGGATATATGAGCAGAGGAACCTGGTTGTATACTTGTAGAGATCATTGAAGGTGGCAATACAGGTGGAGAAAGCAGTTAATAAAACATGCAGTATCCTGGGCTTTAGTAATAAGGGCAAAGACTGCAAGAACAAAGAGGTTATGCTGAATTTATACATGACACTTGTTAGCCCTCAGCTGGAATATTGTTACAGTTTTGGGCACCACACTATAAGAAGAATGTGAAAGCATTGGAAAGAGTGCAGAAGAGGTTTACAAGAATGGTTCCAGGGATGAAAAACTTCAGTGCTGAGGATAAATTGGAGAGGTTAAGACTTCTTTTCCTCGTAGAGAGGAAGGCTAAGAGGAGATTTGATAGAAGTGTTCAAAATCATGAAGGGGCTCGACAGAGTAGATAGAGGTCCTGGTCACAAAAGGACCAAGAACAAGAGGGCACAGATACAAAATGATTTGCAAAAGAAGCAAATATGATGTGAGAAAAACTTTTTCACACGATGAGTGATTCGGGTTTGAAATGCACTGCTGGGAAATGTAGGGGAGGCAAGTTCAATCGAGGCATTCAAGAGGGCATTAGATGATTATTTGAATAGAAATGTGTGCAGAGATACAGGGAGAAGGCAGAGGAATGGCATAAAGTCTTGATGTTCGTTTGGAGAGCCGATGCAGACACAATGAACCAAATGGCCTCCTTCTGTGCCATAACAAATCTGGATTCTGCAATTTATTTGCTGTAATGATAAATAAGGATTGGTGGATAATAAATGGATATTGATGGATATCAGTATTGGAGAGCTAGGCATGGTAATCTGATAGTTATGTTGCTAGAAGCCTGGACTAATGATCTGGTGATACAAGTTTAAATCCCATGATGGAAAACTGAGGAATTTAAATTCAATGAAATAAATCATGAATAAAATCTTAGCATAAATAATAGTGATCATGAAATTACCTGATTGTTGTAGAAATGATTATTGGTTTAATTATATCCTTATAAGGCAGCAATCTTCCATCCTTAGCTAATCTGGGCCTATATAAGATTCCAGATGCCCTGTAATATGCTTGACTCTTAATCACCTTTTGAAACACAATAGCAAGCTCTGCAATTGTATTTAAGAAGGTGGCTCACCACCACTTCCTCATGGTCAATTAGGGATGGATAATAAATGCTGGTCTTACCAGTGCAGTGACACCCACATCCTGTGAATGAATAAAATGACCACGTAAATAGTCATCACATGTAAGTTTTATCCCTCTGGATGTGCATCATGTTAGTATTTTTAAAGTATCACTGCAGGAATTAAATTGAGTCTGAAAGGATGATGACAGAACAGTTTGTTGTGATTCACGTCAGGTTTAAAATTGATCAGTTTGTATCCTTTGCTGGCAGTCTATTCCTGGATTATTTATTACCACTAGTATATTTCCATCCAATTACACCATGGGCTTTCAAAGAAGATTCCATAATTACTTACTTACTATGCCCTTTTTTTAATTCCTATACCATGGTTATTAGTAATAGTCTCATTGTCAGCAGCAGTGCCATATAACAGAGCTGCTGTAAGGACCCAGAATAGGCATTTTTGTCAGGCTGCAATAACCCAGTGAAAAGCAATGCAGCTGCCAGATAATGAGGCCAACCCCTCTTAAAATGGATTGGTCAAATGCTCAGTTAGACTACTCGTACATAAACTTCGATGGAACAAATGGCCTGTTCATGTCTTTTTGCTTTGTTTTATATTCACCCAGAACTGAGGTGCATTGGTTATGCTAAATTCTCCCTCAGTGTATCTGAATAGGTGCCGGAGTGTAGAGACTAAGGGATTTTCACAGAAACTTTGTTACAGTGTTAATGTATGCCTACTTGCAACACTTATAAATAAACTTGAAAAACTTAAACTTAACTTGCAAAGACTGAGCAGTCTAAAAATAATTCTTCAAATCACAACTTTCAACTTTTTAGAAGCTGTGCTACGATTAAGTAACAAATTGATTGAAGGGATGGCTTAGACTAGTTTTTAAGAACCATTTTCGAACCCTGCCCCTCTAGATGGTCCTCTTGGGGTTGGATTCTTTCTTCCGCTGAAAAATAAATGGCTGTTTACTTTCTAGTACATTTTGATCTCATAGTCTGTTGCAAAATAATATTCTTGAAGATCCTAGTATTGCTTGTCACACAATATAGTGGGAACACTGTAGGTAGCCACTGCTACTCAGCACACTACTGCACCAGACAAACTCCTCAGAAACAGCTTGGTGCTGAAATATTACTGCAATCTTCAAAAGGGTCAAGGCAGGTTGCTGATGAGAATCCAGGCACTAAATTTAGACCAGACATTTTCTCCTATTGGACACTGTCTGACATAGGATCTAATCCAGGCTAGGATCTGATCCAATTCTAACTACTGCAATAAGATGGGAGACAGTAACAAATTAGTAGGTGTGAAAACATGTTGCTAATGTTATTACTGTAGAAACCAAACACTGTCATGTCCTGGCACTTTGCTGCTGCAACTGACACACTCTGCAAATTGATGTAAATAAGGTATACTTAATGTAACCACATGGTGTCTGGAAATCTGCTATTTATAATAAATTTCAGCACATTGCTCCCATACTGTTGAATCCAGATTGGCCAGGCTTTGTTGTGGGTTTAATTTTCTTGTCTCATCAATGGCAGGAAATTTGCAGCCGATCACACCAGATCTTCCGGCACTGCTGACGGTGCACTTCTGCTCACAGTGAAGAGCGGTGCATTCAAACAGAAACCCCATTGACAGTGGTGGGACCAGAAGATCCCAGCACTGGCCAGTGGTGTGCCACATCTTGCCACCACAAAGCACTCAGCGTGCTGCATGGTAAATGCTACCAATATGTTTATATTAGGTGAAATCTTACCAAAAAATTGTAGAACTTCTGGCGTGAAAAATAGAATGATTCCTGCCGATGGGGCTGGCATGTTTTTTGGGCCGAATCTTATGCCTCATTAATAATAATATTTACCACAAGTATCACGCCGCTCCTGTGGTGTGTTCCCCTCTGAATTACCCACTCTGCAATGATGTAACTACTGCAAGCAACAGAGAGCTCCATATAAGTGACTCCCCAGAACTTGTTCCACAACAACAGCAGGGTTGGCAGGCAAGAAGGCGGAACCACACTTTTCGGAAGGGGCCCTCACAAAATTGCTGGAGACTCCACCCTGTCTGTTCATGCCACCAAGCTTGGGGGAACCATCACGCTCACCCGGTGTGTCATCCCTGTGGAGTGTGAGAATGGCAGTGTTATGTTCCTCCCATCTTCTTGCCAAACCCCACTAAGAAAGGGCAATCCATCAGCTGCAATATGGACTGAAATCCAGGAAGGAGGACACAGGAAGTGTTGCCTGTACACAAGCCTTCACAACCTCTTTAAAGCAAGGGTTGCCCCAACATGAAAGGAAGGTAAGGGCTGCAAGTGACCCCTCCAGACCCCTCTCTCCAAAATGGAGATTCAGGGGCACCCACCATCAGCTCCAAGTTGAATCTGTGTCCCCTGAGACCTTTCTGGTCCTCCTTGAGTAGCAAATACCCCAAAAGGGCAACATGGGCATCGCCAGCAGGCCAGCATTTATTACCTATCCCCAGTTGCCTGAGGGCATTTGAGAGTTAACTACATCATTGCGGCTCTGGAGTCACATATAGCCAGACCAGGTAAGTATAGCAGATTTCCTTCTCTAAAGGGTATTAGTGAACCAAGTGGCTTTTTCCAACAATTGGCAATAGTTTCATGACCATCAGTAGATTCTTAATTCCAGACATCATTGTTTTATTGAATTCAAATTCCACCATCTGCTGTGGCGGGATTCAAACCCATGTTCTCAGAACATTGGCCGAGTTTCTGGATTAATAGTCTAACAATAATAGCAGTAGGCCATTGCCTCCCCTATGTTAATTGCAGGTGGTGGTGTTCCCATGCTTCTGCTGCCCTTGTCCTTTTTGTTGGTAGTCGGGAAGTGAGTAATTCACAGCAGAATTCCCAGATTCCGACCTGTTCTTGTAGCTACAGTATTTATTTGGTTGGTCCAGTAAAGTTTCTGGTCAATGCTGACACCAGTATATTGGTAGTGGGGGATTTATTGGTGGCAATGCCCTTATATGTCAATAGGAAATGGTTAGACTCTATCTGGTTGGAAATAGTGAGTGCATGGCATTGGTGTTGCATGAATGCTATTTACCACTTATCAGTGCAAGCCTGAATGTTGCCCATGTCTTATTGTATGCAAGCATTGACTACTTCATTATCTGAGGAGCTACAAATCAAATGAAATATTGTACAATCATCAGCAAACATTCTCACCCTTGACATTATGATGGAGATAAAGTCAGTTATGAAGCAGTTATAGATGGTTGAGCCCTGGACACTACCCTAAGGAGTCCCTACAGCAGTGTCCCGGATCTGAGATGATTAGCCTCCAACAAGCACAAACTTGTGCTAGGTGCAGTTGCAGAGACTTAAAGAATTTCTCTGTGATTCTCATTGACTTCAGTTTTACTTGGGCTGCTTGATGTTTCACTCAGTTGCCTTAACGTCAAGGGCAGTCACTTAGATCTCTGGAATTCAGGTCTTTTGTCCATGTTTGGACTAAGCCTGTGATGGCGTCTGGAGCCAAGTGATCCTGAAACCAAACTGAGTATTATTTAATAGTTTATTGCTCAGTTTGTATAATTAGAATCATAGAATTTCTGCAGCGAAGAAGGAGGCTATTCAACTCATCAAGCCTGCACTGACAACAATCCCACGCAGGCGTTATCCCCGTAACCCCAAGTATTTACCCTGCTAGTCCCCCTGACACAAAGGGAAAATTTAGCATGGCCAATCTACCTCAGCTGCACATCTTTGGAGTGTAGGAGGAAACCAGAGGAAACCCATGCAGACACGACGAGAATAAGCAAACTCCACACAGGCAGTGACCTGAGGCCAGAATTGAACCTGGGTCCCGGGCGCTGTGAGGCAGCAGTGCTAACCACTGGGCCACCATGCTGTCCAATGTTTGGTAGCATTGTTGATGAGACCATCCTTCATTTTACTGATAAGAAAAGATTGGTGTGATGGTAATTAAGTTCCCCTTCAACTCACACGCCATCCTGACTTGAAATTATATTGCCATTACTTCACTGTTGCTGGCTCAAAATTCTGGGATTCCTTTCCTAACAGCACTGTGGATGTACACAGAGAGGGATGTAGATATTTAGGACAGAAATTCAGAGTGTTGTTCAGGAAGGTGGCTCACTACCACCTTCTCTTGGGCATATACGGGTGGGCAATAAATGCTGGTCCAGCCAGTGACACCAACATCCCATGAAAGAATAAGAAAAAACTGAAGTTATCTCCTATAGTCTCAAAACTCCCCTCCCTTTAAGCTCTCGGTTCACCTAACCTTGACCTCACCATTGGTGGCCAGGTCCTTGGCAGCCTACGCTACGCTCTGAATTTCTGTCCTAAATATCAACATCCCTCTAACTCCCTCAACTTCTCTGAGGCCCTCAGTAAATCTGAACTCTTTGATTATGCTTTTGGTCACCCCTCCTAATATTTCCTTCTATGGTTCCGCATCTATTTCTGATGACGGCTGTGTGAACTGCTCTGGGATGTTGCCAATGCAATATAAATGTAAATTGCTGCTGTTACACTGCTGCGTTATTAATGCTTTCTGTCAGGTATGATGCTTGAAAGAAGGGTAGTTGATAGCTACAATGTTAGAAAGTGGTAGCGTGAAGACGGAGTCCAGCTGCAGACAGGAACCTGAGAGATTCTGTCCATTGTCAAAGAAGTTTAAGTGTGATTTGTGATATTAACATTGCAGCATGTTGGCACATTTATAATAAATCTCACTGCTTGCTGTTTAAATGGGGGTGTTAATGGTTTTAAAATAAATAGCTTATTGCCTCCATTAAACTGGTCACTGGATGGATTTCATCTGAGCACATTAAAGCATTTGTATGCTCATGCTTATTAATATGATTTAATCCCTCAGGCTGCTTCATGGGAGAACCCCAGAGAGACATTGCTGATGTCGATGGTCATTCTGCAGTTACACTCGACAGTTCTGAGAAGCATTCATCCAATTTTCCCCTTTCGAGTTTGACTGAAACGAATGAAAAAACATGCAGGGGGATTGTTTGTGATGTTAACTCAGTTACTGTGTGACGCAGCCAATGGTGTAAATTACTCTGAGGGCAGCACTCACTTAGTGTTTTGCAACGCCTGCCATTGGTTCATTCTACATCAAACAATTCCATTTTGACGCACACTGATTCATGACAAACGTCCCCACCGTTCTACAAACTAAGAACAAAACTGAATCTGGCCTTCATCCCATATTGATTCTCCTCATACGATGGTTTGTGTACTTTTGAACACTTGCTGCATTTGAATAATGCAAGCCAAAAGTCACAGTGGTACTAGTTGTAGGTGCAGACAAATCTTCAATTTGACCATATATCTGCCTCCACATGCCTCCAAAATAGGTCAACACAAACTGTTCCCTGAATGTTGGACTGAATGAACAGCTCAAGATTGAATGGTGGTGTGAATGAATCATTGCTGCACCAGAACATTGTTGTTCGTGGCATAAATTCATGCCATTGAAAAGTATTAATTTCCTTGCCTGCAGGGATTTCCAATGCAGTTTCACACCGGTGCACTGAGATTCTGATAGGTGACATTGAAGGAATGGCGTAGCACAGTGCAATGTGAATGTTTGGGAAATTTGTTCTCCAAATAAAAGATGTTGTAGCATGATGATTGAAACAGAGAATGGAGGCCCATGATTGTCACTGGGTTTGTAATTCGATACAGAATCAAGCTACAGAAAAGTACAGGGAGGTACAGATCATGGGTAAGATGGTGCCAGTGGCACAGTGAAGTAAGAGGTAGTAGATAAATGAGATAGGACAAAGCAGAATAACTGAAAAGGTTGTCAGGTTCAAAGAGGAGAACTCACCCTATCCAAGTGGGATATTTCTGTTGCCTGAGGAAAGGTGGGAATTAGGAAAGCTCTGACCAAATTCTTCCTATCCTCCCTCCATAGAGGAGCAGTGCCAGAGTACCAGGAGATTGCAAATATTACACGCATGACCAGCTTCCCACGTTCTATGACCCATAAACATGAGGACTGGGGAATGAAAATGTTTCTAAATCTCACCCTCCCCCAATTGCTTTGTTCCTGCCCATCCCTGTAATCTCCTCCAGCCCCCAAACCCTGCAAGATAATAGAATCATAGAATCCCAACAGTGCAGGTGGAGGCCATTCAGCCCATCAAGCCTGCACTGACAATAATTCCCCCTCCCCAAGCCCTATCCTCATAACCTCACATATTTACCTTGCTAAGCCTGACACTAAGGGTCAATTTAGCATGGCCAATCCACCTAACCCGCACATCTTTGGACTGTGGGAGGAAACTGGAGCACCCGGAGAAAACCAAGCAGACACGGGGAGAACGTGCAAACTCTACACAGTGACCCGAGGCTGGAATTGTTAAAGTAAAGTTTATTTATTAGTCACAAGTAAGGCTTACATTAATGCTGCAATGAAGTTACCATGGAATTCCCCTAGTTGTCATACTCCAGCATCTATTTGGATCAATGCACCTGACCAGCATGTCTTTCAGACTGTGCAAGGAAACTGGAGCACCCAGAGGAAATCCACACAGACACAGGGAGAACATGCAAACTTCGCACAGACAGTGACCCAAGCCAGGAATTGAACCCGGGCTCCTGGTGCTGTGAGGCAGCATTGCTAACCACTGAGCCACCATGCCAGCCCAGCAATGATATCTATATTCTTCCAATTCTGGCCTCTTGAGCATGTCTAAGTTTAGTCGCTTCACTAAAGGCTGTGCCTTTAACTGCCTGGATGTTAAGCTCTGAATTCCAACCTGAGCATCTTCACCTCTTTACTTCTTCCTTCACCTTAAGACTCTCCTTAAAATCTTTGACCAAGGTTTTGGTCATCTGCCCTGATTTCTCAAACGCTTGAGGGTCAATTTTTCACTATGGCCCCCCAGAGGTACCTTCAGATGTTTTATCTCATTAAAGATGCAATATCAAAACTAATTCTTGTTATTCAGAGAAATAAATTTGGCAACCACAGGCCAATCAGTGTAAGGTAGGTGGTGGGGAAACTTTTTGAGGCATTAATCTAGGAAAGAATTAATTGACACTTGAAAAATATGGGTTAATAAATAAAAGCCAGCAGGGATGAATTGATGGCAAATCATGTTTGACTAACTTAAATGAGTTTTGAATGAAGTAATGGAAAGAGTTTATGTGGATCATGTGACTAATGTTGCATATATGAACTTCCAAAAAGCTTTTGATAAAATATCTTTGACTTATTATCACTTTTCAAAGATAACGTGTCATGGGTGGCAGAACTTCATAGAATCCCTACAAAGCAGAAGTAGGTCATTTGGCCCATTGAGTTTACACCAACTTTCTAACAGAACATCCCGTTCAGGCCCTATCCCTGCTAATCTTGGGACACTAAGGGACCGAACCTGCACAGTATCAAAGGATTGCAAATCCAAGTGAGAAAACCCATGCAGACACGAGAGGAATGTACAAACCCCACACAGTCAAGGCTGGAATTGAACCCTGGGTGCTGTGAGGCACCAGTGGTAACTACTGTGCCACCATGTCACTGCCGTGAAACCCAAGTGCTCAATGGACCTTTGTCGGCCGCCTAAGGGTCTTTTTGCCACACTGCCTCCATTTTTAGGCTGCCGGACGTCAGGGAGGAAAGCCAAAATTGAGCTAATTTCAATCTTAGGTGTGAAGGGAAGCATCACCTTCACCAGGTAACCTCCTGACCTCCCTCAACATCCATCAACCTATCCCCCAAGACTCCAATCACCCTTTCTCCATACCCCCCTCCTCGTGACTCCCCAGGCCAAACCCCTACCTCTGACACTTACTCTTCCTCCAGTTCCAATACTGAATTCCTGGCAGCTAGCTGCATTTTATCTATTCATTTATTAGTGTCACAAGCAGGTTTACATTAACACTGCAATGAAGTTACTGTGAAAATCCCCAAGTCGCCACACTCAGGCGCCTGTTCGGGTACACTGAGGGAGAATTTTTTTTTAGCATGGCCAATGGATCTAACCAGCGCCTCTTCTGGCCATTGTAGCAATCTGATTGGGTGACAACTCTCCTAGGCGGGACTATGCACAACTCAGAAAGTGGCAGGACAAGTTGAGAAGGCCATTTAAACAAACATCCGGCTTTACTAAAGCTGGAATAGAGTACAAAAGTATGGAAATTATGCTAAACCTTACAAAATGTCACTGGTTAGGCCTGAGTTGGAGTATTGCATTCCATTCTGGGTCGCACTCTTTAGAAATGATGTTTAGGCCTTGTGCAGGTGGCATTGGAGAGACTTACTATTGTGGTACCAGGGCTGAAGCACCCCAATTATGTTGAGACATTTGGAGAAGAAGGAACCATTCTCAGAAAAACTTCAGAGGAGATTTGTTAGAGGCATTCATGAGTTTCATCGAGTAACTGAGGAGAATCACTGCAAGTGGCAGAAAGGTCAGTAACCAAAGGACACGGATTGAAGGTGAATGGCAAAAAAGCCAGAGGCAACATCAGGAAAACTATTTTTATACCATGAATTGTTGTACCTGGAACGCGGTGCCTGACAGGGCAGTGGAAGTAGTTTCAATAATAACATTCAAAAAATAATTGGATAAATACTCAAAGGGAAAATTTTACAGGACCATAGGGAGTGGGGAATGGGATTAACTGGATTGTTCTCTCCAAGAACTGCCACAGGCATGATGGTTCTCCTTACATTCTATGGTTCTATAATCACCCTGTGATTCTGATGAAGTAATAATAATTAATTTTAATAGAACACTTCTTCATTTTTCATGAGTAACATTGAAAAGCAGAATTTTACTGGGTCCTTTAATTTGTCCTGAGCACTATCTAGTTAGATTCTCAATCACACATGAGCTTTTTCTGCCCCAAGTTTGCTGATGTCCCCATGGGCATGAGGTCCAGTGATTAGGGTCAGGTCACAATCTGCATAGACACTTGCGTGACATTTAATCCGTTGATAAAAGTGCCAATTGCTCCTACATCTCAACACCACCCTGAAAAATTTGGCCAACTGCTCAACCCAATTATTTAGCTTCAACATTAAAAAAAGAATGCGATGGCACAGCCTTATTGTGACCTCAAGCTTTAGGGCAGCATAGTGGCACAGTGGTTAGCACTTCTGCCTCACAGAGCCAGGGACCCGGGTTCAATTCCAGCCTTGGGTGACTGTGTTGAGTTTGCACTTTCTCCCCATGTCTGCAGTGGGTACCTCCGGGTGCTCCAGTTTCCTCCCACAGTCCAAAGATGTGTGGGTTATGTTGATTGGCCATGCTAAATTTCCCCTTAGTGTCAGGGGGATCAGTTAGGGTAAATGCATTGGGTTATAGGGATAGGGGGATTGTGCTCAGTGCAGAATTGCTGGGCCGAATGGCTTCCGTCTGCACTTTTGGATTCTGTGATAAATTGACCCTAGTGTCAGGGGGATTAGCAGGATAAATATGTCGGGTTATGGGGATAGGGCCTGGGCAGGATTGTGCGCAGTGCAGACTCCCTGGGTCAAAAGGCCTCCTTCTGCACTGTAGGCATTCTATGATTTGTCAAAACCTCCAATTTCAATCTTCCTTTGTCAAAGTGTACTCAGTTTCTACCCTGCACCTAACTAAAGCTACCTATCACCTCATTCTATCTAGTTCTGCACTAAAACATTGCGCTAAATTATATACCGGTTACAGCGATTTTGCATTAACTCTTCTGACTAGGTCCTGCCTTTGTGCAATAATGTAAAACAGGTCATAATGAATAAGCAATTTTTTTCCTCCAGATAGGCAGAGATATGAAATGGGCTGCTGCTGACTCTATCATCCATTTCACTAAGTCAAGATCGACCTGTTTGAGTCAATATTTGCATGTGGAACATATCTGTAATTTCTGTACTCCCCAAAGTGTTTATTAACACTGCGGTGTACCCATTTGACATCATGTTAGTTACGGAAATACATTTACTTGACAACTGTCACTAATGCAACCTTTGCTCAAATAGCTGTCTAGCTGCTTGAGAACAAAAAACAATTAAGTTAGAAAACTATCACTAACCTCATGGAGCTATTGATTTACACAACAATGTACTTTGTGTTATCTTTTAATGTACTCAGTTAATATCTTAAATGCAGCAATTGGGAAATGAAATACTAATGGGTTCATTAGTTGATCGTAGATGCATTGAGGAATAACTTGAATGATCCTCATATGAACCAAATCTTTCCTTCCTGTGAATGACTACTATCAGCTGCCATGAATTATACTTTACCACTTGTGGGAAAAGTCAGTCAAACTTAGAACTCAACTTAATTTCTGTTGCTACTGGGAGGGATTCCATTAAGCTTATTTAAGTCGTTGGAATTCACAGCTCTACGAATCTCAAACCACTGAAATTTAATGGTACATGTAGACCACATAATGGCCACTTATTACCAGAGCATGAAATCGACAACTGAGAGAGCAGTTTTCTTACTGAAATGGTAATATTGGTTAGGAATCAGCGAGGTAGGAGTTGGCATGTTGTGCTGTGAAGTCAGTAATTGATCTACTTTGTCTAAAGCATGCAGAATAATCAAGTTTTCTCTTTGCTTATTACAGTAAATGATCCTCCACTATGCCCTATCCACCAAGGTGCCAGATAAAAAAAAATTGCCTCCAGGTTTCTTTTCCATGCCATTCTCTGAACTTCATTGAATGAGAAATATACATCTTCTGCCCTCTGTAGAGGAATTGAGTGAGTCCATCCTCCCACTCTATCTCTGTAGACCTGTTTAATTCCCTCAAGTACCTGTCCAATTTCCTTTTGGAATCTCATGCCTCACCACTCCACTGTATCTCTTGTGTATAACTTTAACTCATATATTCTAGTTCCCATGATGGAACAGACTATTTTAAAACTGGTAAAGTGCATTGAGACAGAAATTAAATAATAGTATCATTTTAAAGGAGCCTCCAAGCAACAGTGATCATAATGTGATAGAATTTCACTTTCAGTTTGAGGGTGAGAAGCATGGGTCTAAGACTAGTTTCTAAAACTTTAATAAAGATAATTACAGGAGTATGACAACAGATTTGGCCACATTGAATTAGAAAACTACCTTAGAAGGTTGGGCAGTAAAAAAGCAATAACAGACTTTTAAGAAGATATTTTACAACTCTCAGCAAAGATGTATTCTATTTAGAAAGAAAGACTCTATGGCCTGGATTTTACTTTCAGGGAATGCCTGAAGTTGGTGGAAGCAGGAACTGATGTAAAACCCGCTCCTATCCGAGATCATGTTGTTAATGCAATATTATGGTGGCTGGACAATTTATGACCATCCAGCATGAAACTCGCTCTTTGAAAGGCCGAGTGCTGCTGTGAAGGGTGGGAGGAGGGCAGGCCCTGAGAAAAGGCAGAGTTACAAGCTTTCACTTCCAATGTGCTTTCTCATAGTGACAGTTTCTGCAGAGCTGTCTGAAGGAGCTGCTGAACATTAAAAATTAAATATCAATGAAAAAAACTATGCCACGAGTGTCCAGGCAGCACCATCATGCACAGGCCTCATTCCTGGACCCAGCTGTCAATTTTATTTGAACCCTGACTTTCATCCCACTCTGGATTGAGGTTGCAGCTTAAGCATAAAGGCCATCCTTCCAATCAGCAAGCCCACCAGGCAGATGGGCAATGTAAATTCCCAGTCAATTGCTGTTTAATTATCTTAAATTAAGATCATAAGATACAGGAACAGAATTAGAACAGTCAGCCCATCGAATCTGCTCTCTCATTCAATCACGGCTGATAAATTTCTCAACTCCATTCTCTCGCTTTTCCCCCATAACCCTTGATCCCTTTATCAATCAAAGACCTATCTATCTCTGTCTTAAATGCACTCTCAAATGATCTGGCCTCCACAACTTTCTGTGGCAATGAATTCTATAGATTCACCACCTTACCGCTGAAGAAATTCCTCCTCACCTCAGTCCTAAAGGGTCATATCTTTATTCTGAGTCTGTGCCCTCGTGTCCTAGTCTCTCCTACTAATGGAAACATCTCCCCCATGTCCATTCTATTCAGGCCTTTCATTATTCTGTAAGTTTCAATGAGATTCCCCCCATATCCTTCTAAACTCCATCGAGTACAGACCCAGAGTCCTCAGATGCTCCTCGTATGTCAAGCTTTTCATTCCTGGGATCATTCCTATGAGCCTCCTCTGGACCCTATCCAAGACCAGCACATCCTTCCTTAGATACGGGGCCCAAAATTGCTCAGAATATTCCAAATGTGGTCTGACCAGAGCCTTATAAAGCCTCAGCAGTGCATCCCTGTTTTTGTATTCTAGTGTTCTCAAAATGAATGCTAACATTGCATTTGCTTTCCTGATTACCAAGTCAACCTGCAAGTTAACCTTAAGAGAATCCTGAACTAGGACTTCCAAGTCCCTTTGTGTTTCCACTTTCTGAGTTCCCTCCCCAGTTAGAAAATAGTCTATGCCTCTATTCTTTCTACAAAAGTATGTAAACTCACACTTTCCTACATTGTATTCCATCTGCCACCTTTTTGTCCACTCGCCTAACCTGTCCAGGTCCTTCTGCAGTTTCCCCACCTCTTCAGTACCATCTGTCCCTTTGCCTATCTTTGTATCATCTGCAAACCTTGCCACAATGCCCTCAGTCCCTTCATCTTGATCATTTATGTATAGAGTGAAAAGTCATGATCCCAACGCTGATCCCTGTGAAACCCGATAAGTCACTGGTCTCCACCTTGAAGAGGACTTCTTTATCCCCACTCTCTGCTTTTGTCAGTCAGCCAATCCTCTATCCTTGCTAATACCTGGCCTCTAACACCATGGGTTCTTATCTTACTCAGCAGCCCCCTGTACGTCACCTTGTCAAAAGCATTCTGGAAATCTAAGTAGGTAACTCCCACTGGCTTTCTTTTGTCTAACCTGCTTATTATTGCCTCAAAGAATCCCAAATAGCTTTTTGTTTGTAGGCAGGAATTCTTCTGACTTGTGCATGCACTGACCAAAATATCGCAATGACATGACAATGTCACGTGCCACACGTGTCACAATGTCACATGACATGTGCCCCCAGTCTCCTCACATGACTTTACATGTTTGTGGTTTGGGCACACACTACTCAAGCAATGGAAAATTCTTGCCTGTGAGAAAGATGCACTTTTTAAAATTCTTTTGTGGGACATGGGCATTGCTGACTGGCCAGAATTTATTGCCCATCTTTAGTTCCCCAGGGAGAATTGAGAGTCAACCATTTTGCTGTGGCTCTGGAGTCAACTGTAGGCCAGACCAGGTAAGGACGGCAGATTTCCTTCCCTAAAAAGGCATTAGTGAACCAGATAGATTTTTCTGACAATCGGCAATGGTTTCATGGATCCCAAGAACATTAGCTTAGTTTCTGGGTTAATAGTCCAGTGATAATACCACTAGGCCTCCCTCTCACTATTAATGGTTAATTATAGAGTATGAGAAAAAGCTACCTAGAAATGTAAAAACAGTAAGAGTTTTGACAAGTCTTTAAAGAGGAAAACATTAATTAAAATGTGCATTGGTTCCTTGGAGCGTGAGACTAGGGAGTAATAATGGGAAACATGGAAATGGCAGAAGAAATGAACAGGTACTTTGTGTCTACCTTCACTGTTGAAGATACAAAAAAAACCCAAGCATATCTGAAAATCAAGAGATAAAAGAGAGGGAGGAACTTAAAACAGGAAAATATTTATATTAGAAGCAATTCAGAGAAGGTTTGCTTGACTGATTCTCCCAGCCTCCAAGTCTCGCCTAAAGAAACCCGGTGTCATGTCGCGTGGCTGTAGGTGACCTGTGTTTACATCTGAAGGAAGAGACATCCCAACATGAAAGGAAGGTAAAGCCTGCAAGATGCTTCTCCTGACCCTTCTCCCCAAAATGGTGAATCTGGGACCCTACCCCCAGACCCTAGCTGCATTTATCTGTGCCCCTTGAGTCTTCTCCTCCGAGCAGAGCACACCAGGGAGGGTGCTGGCTGCCTGACCGCTCACCTCCAAAATCCCCCTCAGAGTTGAAGGTGCCAAGTTCACACTCCTGTAGACCTGTTGGAAATGGTGCCAGTATAACATCACATCTGCACTCGCTGAGTATCCAGTGAAGGTGAAAGTCCTGGAGAGAGTGCTCACCAACGACACGCTAATATATTAAAATGACCTTCCTGAGGTCCCATTGTGTCTGGCCACTCCACCAACGAGGGGTCTGAAAGATCAGAACTCGGAAACGCACCGGGCATGAATCATGCTTTCCGGAATCTGAACACAGGCTGCCATTCCCACAAATGGAGAGTGTGGGCTCATAATCTTGTCTTGAGAGCATGCATATCTTTGTGAGTGGGTGTGATCAAGTATATGGTTGTGTGTTTAACAATAAATCTCTCTTTTGAAGCTCAGAGAAAACTTGTCATTTGTCATCCTGACAGTTACAGCACTCGGGGTTAAAACACTGGCTCCGGTTAGTTGAGAAGCAGAAAGAGGGGGTACAATTCCTACCACAATTCCCTTGTCTGTACCAATATCAACTCAATCAGCAGAGATTAGAGTTGGAAACTGGGACCTTCCCAGTCTTTACGGACAGTGGGCAACATGCAACACGGGGGGAAGGGTTAGGGGGCACGTGCGGCCCATCTGGGTACTGAGTGTGGCCCACGAGGCATTTTGTTGACTGTTGCCCATGTGTAGGGTTGCCACCTTCTACAAACTTTTTTTCCCACCAGTATGACTGAAGTGATACGCATGTAAAGCAAGGGCAAATGAAGTGAGCTACCTGCTGCTTGCAAACAACATTGACTGTGAGAGCTGTGTATTCCCTCTGTGTCCAAATCAGTTGTAAATATTTACTTTGTTTTTACCATTTGATGTTGATGGCAATTCTATTAATGTATAAATGATTTCACATTTTCTATAGCTTGTTGTGAAATATCCAGCATGCATTAGATGTATTCAAACTTATTCAAGGGCCACGGGTTAGTGAACAAACCTGAGTTCAATCTTGTGGACCACTGAGGTGAAGGAGAGCCACTCCTGGCAGCCCACTCACTAGCTTAGGTTGCTCATCAGTGCTTTATGGCTTAGATCACATTGGCTACACAAATCAGATGGCAATTCGCAACACCTTACTTTTGAGATTCAGTTCAATACTTGACCTTTTGTGTCAACCAGCCAAACATTCATTCTCAAAGCAATTACACTCAGCGCTTGGCCTAATGTACTGCCAACTAAAGATAAGCAGCATCCACATGATAGAAATATTTTAGCAGTGCAACTGGCCTTTGTTCATGTGCGACAGTCATTTTTGTTCAACAAATGGTGAAGGAATTGTACAAATATTTGAGGAGATAAGTACATGGTAATGTTTGCATTGTTTCTCGTCATAGATAAAAGGTAGTTCATGTTCAATTTCATTGTGGATTAAAGCAGAAAATGTTGAAAGCAACATAATTATTTAAGGTTTCTTTAGAAAAATCACAGATTTATTGCAGATGGGTTCTTTAACCTTGAGAAATTCGAATATGCAATTTTCTCGAGAGAGAACGGTTTTATTGTTCCTTAGTCCTGATTATCTCAGCGAAGGTTTCAATCATGCTGAACAATAAATCTGTTAAATGGGTGGAATTTAGTCATTCTAGACTGGGTTCAGAACCAAAGGTAGGTGGAACTCCCACTCATGGCTACAGGCTATTCATGACAGCCCACCTTCGCAGCCTTACCTCTTGCCTGAGGTGTGCACTTGGCAGTTAGGAAAATGGCATTGTGCACTGTGAGGGGGTAGGACCACTAATTTGCCTCTTCAGAGGTCTCTGAGGGTGAGCAGCTATTCCTCAGTCCTCCACCAGTCACCCCCACTGTCTCCACTAGCCAAGGCCAAGAAAATGCACCTATATAAAGGTAAAGTCACCCATTGTCCCAGATGACCATAGGCAGTGGTGGTTTCACCTGGATTGGGAATTAGCTAATGTAACTCTATTCAAGAAAGGATAGAGACAGAATACAGGGAACCACAGGGCAGTTAGCCTAATGTCTTCATAAGAAAATCATTGAAATCAATTATTAAGAAGGCAGAGTCAACATGGCTTTGTGAAATGTTTAATTCACTAGAGCATTTGAGGAAATAATGAGCACTGTGGCTAAAGAGGAACCTGTAGATATTGTGTACTTGGATTTCCAGAAGGCTTTTGATCTGGTGCCACACAAGATATAATTATACGGTGTAGGACCTAATATATTATCATGAATAAATGATTAGTTAATTAACAGGAAACAGAGAGTGGGGATAAATAGAGTGGGGATAGACTGTAATAATTGGAACATTGAATAATCGGAGGGATCAGTGCTGGGTCCTCAACTATTTACAACCACATCAATGATTTGGATGAAGGGATCAAATGTACGGTAGCTAAATGTTCAGGTGACAACAAAATAGGTATGCAGGAGAATGGAGAGTCTGTGAAGGGATATGGAAAGTTTAAGAGAGTAGGGAAAAAACAAGAGCTCTATTCTGAACTCCGCAGCGGCAGGTGCTCATGAAGGGAGAAGGGGAAATGCTAGAAAGGACACTCCTCACTAACACCTGGGAATTATTTCCTCTAGAACTGGAGAGAAAGCATTCACGAGGTGCCAGACACCTTGAGCAATACTGAATGGAGCATTTGGAGGACAACTGCAGATGGTGGAAAGAGCGTACGGAATTTGGAATGTCCCACCCACCTGCCTCGTCAGGCACCACCTGTGGCACAGCCCCCGCCTTGATCCTGAGGGATTGCCAAAGAAAGAAGAGCTAAACTTGCCAATGACACAAACATAGGTAGGAAAGTAAGTTGTCAAGGGGATGCAGAGAGTTTGCAAAGGGATATAGAAAGGTTAAGTGAGTGAGGAAAATATTTGGCAGGTGTTTAAGTATTTTTTTTAAAGAAACACCTTTAAAAAGGTTATTTATTAGTGTCACAGGTAGGCTTACGTTAACACTGCAAAGAGGTTATTGTGAAAATCCCCTAGTTACCACACTCCGACATCTGTTTGTGTGCACTGAGGGAGAATTTAGCATGGCCAATGCAACTAACCGAGCAAATTTTTCAGGCTGTGGGAGGAAACCGGAGCATCCGCAAGAAACCCACACAGACACAGGGGAGAACGTGCAAACTCCACATAGACAATGACCCAAGCCAGGAATTGAACCTGGGCCCCTAGTGTTGTGAGGCAGCAGTGCTAACCACTGTGTGCCACTGTGCTGCTCCCAGTGGAGTATAGGGTGGGAAAATGTGAAAATGTCCACATTGTCAGGAAATTGTATACTATTTAAATGGAGAGAGATTACGGAACCAGAGGGGTCTGGATTTCCTGGTACATGAGTCACAAGAAGTTGTTATGTAAATGATTAGAAAGGCAAATGGAATGTTGGCTTTTATTGCAAGGGGAATGGAATATAAATGTATGGAAATTTGGCTGCAGCTGTACAGACCACATCCAGAATATTATGTACAGTTTTGGTCTCCTTACTTGAAAAGGGATATACTTGCATTAGAAGCAGGTCAGAGAAGATTGACTCAACACCTTTCTGGCTTGAGGGGCTTTCCTGGTGAAGAAAATTTGAACAGTTTGGATCAATACCCTTTGGAGTTTAGAAAAATGAGACTTGATCTTACTGAAACATATAAAGATCCTGAGAGGATATGATAGAGTGGATAGCATGAGGATGTTTCCTCTTGTGGGAAATGTTAGAACCGGAGAACACAGATTAAGAATTAGAGATTTACCACTTAAGACAGAGGTGAGCCAGGATCTTATTGAATGGTGGAACAAGTTTGAAAGGCCAAATGTCATCCTCCTGCATCTAGTTTTCTACATTCTACCCACTTTCGTATATGCCACATAAACCTGAACAATAAGTAAAGATCTGTGTAAGAAAATAGAAACTATTGAAATATGAAAGTTAAAACATATGCTTAAAATTCCATATAAAACCAATGAAGTGAGTGTGAAATTGTGTTATAGACTATGATGGAGAATACTATCAATTCTAAGCCCCACTTCCCCACAGCTCGAAACAAATGTTTAAATGCCTACCTCATTCACAAAACTGATCAATTGATTACTTCTGATACTATTATTCACAATATGAAAAGATTCTATTCAGCTCCTTTCAGTAAACACACACAAAAAATATCGTAAAGCAAACTTTTTATTTAAAAACAAGTTATAAAGCTAGTTAACATTTAGGTTGTAGTTTAAAAGTTTAATGATTTTCCCCTTTTTCTAAAAAAACAGATATTCGAACCCCTTTGCACTCAACACAAACACAAATCAGGACAAAACGAACAGTCCGCAGCAGAAGCTGGATGATGGGAATGCTTCTTTTGTAAGGATAAAGCTTGAAATGATCTTGATGCTGTTGATCTGACAGAATTCTAGTCGCGATAGATGTGTAAGTTCTTTCCAACAGATGTTTGGTGAAACTATTCTTGTTGATTCTTATTTATCAAAACTTTGATTTAAAATTTAAAGTTTAAATGCAGATTTTTTTAAAAAATGAGTTATTGTGATGAGATGTTTCTGATCAAAAAATTAACTCAATCTGGACTGCATGTAACAAAATGGTGGAAAAGAGAGACAGAGCAGCTTCCTGCAGCCGACTCCTGAGATACATAAATACAATGTCCCTAAGAATTTTTAAATGACAAAAATGTTCAGAGAATACGGGCAGAATTTTACCAGCATATCCACCCGAGGTTCATACGATCCCACCCAATGCCAACGGAGGATGCCATTCTCTGAGCCTTGTCCATTCCCAGAATCAGGGCAGGCACGCTGGTAAAATTCCAGCCTGTGTCTCTCTGCCAAGTAATTGTTAGTCAATCAACATGAAACTTTAGCCTTGCAACAACAGTTCTTTGTTAATTTGGATATGTGAAGTATCCGCTCCTTCTTTGGGTATTCCCTACTGGTCCCATGTTGATGGGTGTGGTGACCCTTGGTTGCTTGAAGAATGGCATATTCACAGCTCTGAATTAGTCTTGCAGATTTTTTGAGATAACTGATGAGGGAAAAGTTCAAAATTCAACGTCCTTCAACTTCTCAAAAATAAGAGCAAAAAGAACTCGAGGTTACGAGCAAAAAATAAAATGCCACTATTTTAGCCATTTCATCTTCACTGAAAGCTAGAGGCCTCTTCCCGAGAGCGAGGTGAAGGGCAGAAGAAAAAATGGATAGATATTACCATTGTTGGATGATAGACATTATAGAGTAGTCACAAATGAGCTACAGTGGATGTGTGAGGATGGTGCAAGGTGACATACTCTTGACAGTAGATGTCCCAGTAGGAGTAGCTACAAGCAGGATGGGACACAACATTTGAAAGAATTATCTTCCTGAAAGTTGTTTAAACTTGTCTACAAGGCATGGTGGTATATGATTTCAGGTGCGAAATTAATAGTTATATACAGGAAGGAGACAGTTTGCGAGATCTGTATGAGCCTGATGAAGCTGGGTTTTTCTTTTAAGCAGCATGATCCTGTTCTGATGTTGCAGCAAGCCTGTCATATTCTCATAAAACATGATATGGGCCTCTACATGTGAAGAACGCCATGAGTCATCTCTGTCATTCACTGCAGTAATAGTTTTTAATCACATCATGAAGCATTGAATAGGCTGTCTGTTAGGGATCCTGGTCCTGGCAAATGTCTGCTTTTGTCTATTCAGTGTAAAGAGGAGATTTTGCTGCATTTGTCATAATAAACATGAGAAATCTTTTGGCAGAGAAGAAAAAGTAGTGGTTAGATGAATCCTTGTGTCAGAAGCACACACTAGAGTCATCCCTGTCTGTTCCTTCACAATACAAAGAGTTCTAGTGTCTGGAAAGGTAATGGATAAAAGGCTATCGTTAGAAGCAAAGTCAAACCCAGTTGTCATACTTTAAACCTGGCTGGATGAAGCGTGGAAATCCTTTGTGTTTGTAATCGATCTCTTTTACTGTGTGCTCTGTATGGACAAATATATTGAGTAAACAAATACCTAAAGGAAAATCACTGGATGAAAGGATTCTTGCAACATTTGCCATTTAGTGGAAGTGAAAAGCAGCTTCTTATCATTCATTGCAGGTCGACAAGTTATTTTGGTTGTGGAATAATGGTGTGGGAATATTGGCGCCTCGTAAGCTATGGGCCCAGGCCGTAACTGTGGGGACGTGGCAGCTGATGGAATTTGAATTTGATGAACAAATCTAAAATTAAAAGCTCGTCTCAGTGATGGTGAAGCTGAAACTATTACTATTGGTAAAGATCCATTTAGTTCACTAATCCCCTTCATGGCAGGATATCTGCTAACCTTGCCTGGTCTGGCCTATAAGTGACTCCAGATCCACAGCAATGTGATTGATTCATAACTGTCCTCCAAAAAAGAGTGGTGAGCCTGTGAAATTCATTACCACAGGAAGTAGTTGATGCCAAAACATTGCATGTATTCAAGAGGTGGCTGGATATAGCACTAGACTGAATGGGATCAAAGGTAATGGGGAAAAAGCAGGATTAGGCTACTGAGTTAGACAATCAGCCATCATAATGAATGGTGGAGCAGGTGCGGAGGGCCAAATGGCCTCCTCCTATTCCTATCTTCTATGTTTCTATGTTTCCATGAAAAGGTCGGGCAAGCCACTCACCTCAAGGGTGATTAGGGATGGGCAACTTACCAGCGAGAGAATGCATTTAAAACATGATGGGGTAGCGATGGTGGTGGCAGGGGGCAGTGACAGTGACAGTGACTTCAGGTCTTTACTTCTTTCCTGTTGATACTGCTTCCAAGTCAAGAGTTGCCAGATTATTTGGACCAGCACTCCTTATTATTCAAGAAAATTCCGACTGATCTTTTTAACAATTGATGCAGAGTCTTAAATGCCATTACATATTCCACAGATATTTTAAAACATTTACAAAATTTCCCACTGAAATGCCAACCTAGGCTTTTCACTTGAGCCCTGTAGTAAGAGGTTGAACACATAACCTTCTGACTTCGAGGATCCCTGACAGAAGGCTGACAATGTCAGGCACTTTGAAACACATTTCTGTCAATTGGCTGGTCACGGGTCCAGGAGGTTTATGCCGTGTTTCCTGTGTCAAAGCAATTGGCATTTACCTCATTTTTGCAAAAAGGTAGAATTCACTACCATCTTTTATTCAGTTTTGATGAAAAGTTATTGACCTGAAACAATCTCGGTTCCTCTCTCCGCAGTTACTACAAAAGCAGTTCTTCCTTGCCTTTTCTGTCACTATACTAATTTTTACTCCTTTCTTGTCCTTTTTTTGATCAAAATTTTTAAGTGCTGGCATTTTACAGCTCAGTCCACCATGGAATCGGAGCAGACAAGGGGCGGGCAAATGTCTTGACCTCGGGTGGGATTTTCCGGTCTTGGGTTGAGTGAGTCTATAAAAACCCAACAAAAATCTCTAACACAGCCACAAGGAATTCCCAAGTCTGTAATAGTAGCTTATTTCAGTCAGGCCATGGAAAGATAATCACTAACAGGCCTCAGAAACCTTGGGCTTGGAAAGAAAAATGTTTTTGATGTATGTGTGTGTGTTTGAGAGTGGGAGGAGTGTAGCTGTGTGCAGGGTGAATGTAGGTGCGTGTGCGTGTTTGTCTGGGTGTCAGTGTGTGAATGTGGGTGTATCTGAAGACAGGTTTATCTGTGTGTGTGTGTGTGTGTGGTGAGAGCAGTGTGTCTGCGCATGTGAAAATGTGTGTGTGTGTTTGTCTATATGCAGGTGTGCCTGGAGGTGGTGTGTGGGTATGGGTGTGTATGAGTATTGGTGAGTCTGGGTATGTCTGGGAGCAGGTGTATCTGCATGGGTGTGTTACGTTTAGTGTCAGTCCAACAGGTTTATTTGGTTGTACGAGCTTTCGGAGCATTGCCTCTTCATCACTCACTTGACATTAACCTGGTGTTGTGAGACTACTTATTGTGCCTACCCCAGTTTAATGCCAGCAATTCCACATCGTAGCTACCACCGACACCACAAACTGCCCGCTCAAAGTGGAGAGGATCCCCAAGCAGATCGCGCATACTGACACAGACATCAAGTTTCGCATTCCAACCATCAGCTTGTAAAGTCTGTGGACATATATGCCCTGTTTGTGAACCAAACTCTTCACTCACCTGATGAAGGGGCAAAGCTCCAAAAGCTCGTGCTACCAAATAAACCTGTTGGACTTTAACCTGGTGTTGTGAGACTACTTACTGTGCCCACCCCAGTCCAATGCCAGCAACTCCACATTATGTCTAGTGTGTGGGTTTGTGTATGCGTGTGTGTGTGTTTACAGAAACTGAGTGAAGATTTGACAAGATAGGGCTGATTGTTAGGGCAGCACGAAAGAAGAATCTGATGACCTACACAATGGAGGCTCTGGTATGATTTAGGTAAAATATCTTCAAATATTCCCCAGCTGTGTACCTACTACGGAGTCAATCCTTTCAGCAGAGGAGTGTGAGGGAGAAACTCCAGCAAGTGAAAAGATGCTTGTCTGCTGTCACACAACAGTGAGCATTAGACTGTGAAACCGCTTACACTAACACCCAGAAATTACTATTCATAACATTCACAATTAAACCTTGAGACGTGTTTGTCTCAACTCCTCTGTCTGCTGTTTTACAGGAGGTGTTAGTCTGTTTGCTTGAAGTGGGTTAAAACTTATGTTAAAATAACAGACAGAAGACTGCCACACAAATGAGTCAACCATTCATCTACTGATATCAATGACAGTAATTTCTAGCCTTTTATAATTAAATCCATACATCACGGTCGCAAAGATCACAGATGCCTGCAAGCATTATCGGCAGCTCTATCACTCTTCCCCAGACCTCCACAGCTTTATTGGATAGATACACATCTTTAGCCATTTTTAGATTGGCACTGGGCTCTGAAAAACAGAGATTTGCAACCTCTAACCATCATTGTCACCTTGTTATTGAAACTGTTCCTTTCTTCAGGGCACTCAGGGATGGAGGGGGCCTCACCCCTTGTAGCTTGTATTTGTCGATTGATATGATTGGAGGCATGAAGGCCAATTTTAACCCAGACTCATCCCAGTTTCTGGATCCTTCCTTGATATATAGATTCTGGTATAATCAGCATATTTGACAGCAATTTTAACTGGAGTCGTTCTGACTTCCCTGTTGGTTGTTGGGTTAATTAGCTGACAAGAATAGCCAGGTAAGGTAAATGGTTTTTATTCCTTATTAGGTCTATGGGAAACCTTGGATCTCCTCTACACTGAGCATTCCTGCTGATCACCCCCAGTTTCCCAGGCTATGATGCTCTCCCAAACTCTTCCCCATCCAAAATGCTTAATTCAGCACTTGGCGCCATGTTTTTCAACTCCTGATAGAGGCCTCCTATTGCCCAAAATCCTTTTGGTGGTTTTCAGCCTTTGTGCCTCCCCACCCCTTTGGCATGTTAAACCCAACTCCCCCATTCAAAAGGGTCCCTGATCCGATCCTGACTAAAAACCCCAGGTCAAACTTAAAGTCCAATATCCATGATTTTCTTGTCGGAACTCCCTTTTTCCTTGTTCTCCAAACTGTGGTCTCTATTGAGTTACAGAAACATACAAGACAGGAGCAGATGGAGGCCATTTGGCCTTTCGAGCCTGCTCCACCATTCATTACGATGATGGCTGATCATCCAATTCAATAGTCTAATCCTGCTTTTTCCCCATAACCTTTGATCCCGTTCACCCCAAGTGCTATATCCAGCCACCTCTTGAATATATTCAATGTTTTGGCATCAACTACTTCCTGTGGTAATGAATTCCACAGACTCACCACTCTTTGGGTGAAGAAAGATGCTGACTGAGGGGGGATCTAATAGAGGTATATAAGATTATGAAGGGTATAGATAGAGTAAACAGAGGTTAGCTATTTCCTATAATAGAGACACGTAGGACAAGGGGCCATGGACTTAAGGTGAGGGGGGAGAGGTATAACACAGGTATTAGAGGGAGGTTTTTCACACAGAGGGTAGTGGGGGTATGGAATGCTCTGCCAAGTAAGGTGGTGGAGGCAAACACGCTAGAGTCCTTTAAGAGTAACTTAGACAGGCACATGACTGAGTTGGAGATGGGTGGATATCGGAGATCCTTTTAATTAAGGGTCATTAGCATTGGGGTGTCCCTGGTAATATAAATGGGTATAGTATGATAATAATGTTTTTTTCTCTTTTCATTCACAGGTTTTAAGTGGTCCACCTCGCGTCCAACGAGGGGCATACACACGATGGGTCGTACTGGGGCTGCTCTTGGTTGTTCAAGATTGGCCCAGTGCTTCATGTCGTTAGTGTGTGCCTAAACTGGACAAGATACTGGGCAAGACGACAGCTCAGTGACTATCGCTGATTGCTGTGCAGATACATGGATTTGGGCCGGTGTCTGTGGGAGTTTGTGCATTCTCCCCGTGCTTGCGTGGGTTTTCTCCGGGTGCTCTGGTTTCCTCCCACACCCCAAAGATGTGCTGTTAGGCTGATTGGCAGGAATAAATTGTCCCTAAATCAGTTTCCCTCAATCTGGATGGCCATAAAACATTAGACAGGGGTCGTGGGTAGAGAGGTGGACTGGTGATGTTGAGATGGCGGTGTGGGCTCGTTGGGCCGAAGGGCCTGTTTCCCGGGCTGATTTTTGTTCTTTGTAAGAAATGTCTTCTCACCTCCGTCCTAAATGGTCTACCCCGAATCCTCAGACACTGACCCCTGGTTCTGGACTCCCCCATCGGGAACATCCTCCCTGCGTCTACCCTGTCTAGTCCTGTTGGAATTTTATAAATCTCTATGAAATCCTTCCCCCTGTTGTTCGTCTGAACTCCAGTGAAAACAATCCTAACCCAGTCAATCTCTACCGGAATCAGCCTGGCAAAACTTTGCTTCACTCCCTCGAGAGCAAGAACATCCTTCCTCAGAAAAGGAGACCTAAACTGCACACAATATTCTAGATGTGGCCTCATGAAGGCCCTGTATAATTGCAACAACACATCCCTACTCCTGCACTCGAAACCTTTTGCAATGAAGGCCAACATATCATTTGCCTTTTTTACCACCAACTGCATCCGCATACTTACCTTCAGTGGCTGATACACAAGGACACCCAGGTCCCGCTGCACATTCCTCTTTCCCAATTTACAGCCATTCAGGTAGTAACCTGCCGTTTTGTTTTTGCTTCCAAAATGGATAAGCTCACATTCATGATATCTGGAACCTTGTCCTTCCTGTCCCTTACCCGGGGTTGGGAATGTAACAGGATGGCCACTTTCCTTCTGCCTTTCCATACTCACCGCATGATGGTGGCAAAGGTAGAAAGAGATCATTAAAGGCCTTTAATTGGGCAACTAAAGGCTCAGTAGGTCTAAGAGTGGGTGGGTTGTTTGGTGCCTTACACACCAACCATAATATGGGGGCATCACGAATGGGTGGGCCAGCAGGAAAATGGTGGGCCAGCCACCAGTTTTGCTTTATGTGACTCTGCCTTCCTATACACCAGCAGGGAACTGACTGCAAAACTCCACGTTAATCTCAGGGTCAATACCTCACCAAGATCACTTTCAAACAAGTTATTATTATATTGAATAATTTTAAGTTGAAGATTTCCTTTATCAGCTAATCCAGTATTTTTTCATTCCTTTCATAGCTGAATGCTTTGACTTTGGAATTTGCCTCCAAGAGGGCGAGAAGCTGCTGACTCCTCTATTTTTCAATTACTGTTCAATTCAACTGTGTGCAAATTGTCTGTCTAATATTTTCTGAATGAGCTTTCCTTTATTTTTAGAAAAAAAACCCTGCAGCTGCAAACTGTTTTCAGCCAGACTTCTGGGCTTAGTTTTGATCAAGAGGTGTCATTAGCAAGATATTCTCCGAGGAATGGTGCTCAGAAATGTCCGTGGGCATCAAGTGCCCCCGCTTTGAAACACTTTGCCTAAGTGAGCAATTGAGTGAGCAACTAAATATTGACAATTTATCTATTCCCAAAACTTGTTATAACTTTGCGCTGAGATTTAATCATTTGTCCCGGGGGCAATTTTTAATACTTTTCTGGGCATTGTTCAGTATCAAAAGACAATACTATAAAATGCTTGTTCCCTCAACTTCCACTTTTCTCTGCTACGCCTGGTTCTGTGGACAAATTTCCGATGAAAGATCGCAGACCTGAAATGTTGGGCAGTATTCTCCATTTTTGAGACAACGAGCAGGATTCTATGGTCTCCTCGAGGCGTCTTTCTCACGGTGGGAGGTGGTGCACCGCTCACTGGCAGTGGAATTTTTTTGGTCCTGCTGCTGTCAATGGGATTCCCCATTGCCTCCATCCCATAACGCTGGGAAACCCACGGTGGGAGTTCTTCATCAGGGGGACCTAAAATTCCCGGTGGTGTGAACAGCTGGAAAGTTCCAGCCTACGTGCAGTGGTGGGTGGCACCTACTCCTCTGACCAGAATGGTGGGATCCCGCACCAGTTTCAGCGGTTGGAAACTCATTAATTATGCGCAGTGAGCTGCCCACCAACTCTGCTGGCGGGCCACAGCTGATTTGTCTGCCCACCATCAGATAGTTCAAAGTGGGTTCCCGGACACGCGTACTTTGTGTGAATAGAGGGAAATACGGTAGGATGAGAAGAATTGGCGAATGTGGACTGGGAGAGCGCGTTGGAGGGAGGGTCTGTTAAGGAGCAGTGGAGGATCTTTAAGGAGATCTTTCTTGGTGCTCAACGGAAATTTATTCCAATGGTCAAAAAGGATAGTAGGAGGAGAGGTAATAAGCCGTGGATAACAAAGGAGGTGAAGGAAAGTGTTAAACTAAAAGCGGAGGAATTTAGAGTAGCTAAGAGTAGTGGGCGAGAAGAGGATTGGGAGAGGTTTAAATGTCAACAAAGATTGACAAAGAAGTTGATAAGGAAGGGTAGGAGAAACTATGAAGCTGGGCTAGCGCTTAATATAAAAAAGGATAGCAAGAGTTTTTATAAATATATAAAAAGGAAGAGGCTGGCTAGGGTGAACGTTGGTCCTTTAGAGGATGAGAAAGGGGACCTAGTGGTAGGGGATGGGGATATGGCTAAGGTATTGAATAACTTTTTTGTTTCTGTCTTCACGGAGGAGGACGTGAATAATTTGCCGGGTGTTAGCGATAGAAAGGTGGTAGGACTGGAGGGTCTTAATGACATTACTGTTACTAGAAAGGCGGTGCTCGACAGACTGGAGGGGCTGATTGTGGACAAGTCCCCAGGACCGGATGGAATGCATCCGAGGGTTCTGAAAGAAATGGCGGAGGTGATAGTGGATGCCTTGGTGGTTATTTTCTAAACGTCGCTGGATTCCGGGGAAGTGCCGGATGATTGGAAAACGGCTAATGTTACGCCGTTGTTTAAGAAGGGTGCCAGGCAAAAGGTGGGGAATTATAGGCCGGTTAGTTTAACATCTGTGGTAGGTAAAATGTTAGAATCTGTCATTAAGGAGGAAATTGCGAGGCATCTTGAAGGGAATTGCTTGATAGAGCAGACGCAGCACGGTTTCATTAAAGGGAAGTCGTGTCTGACAAATTTACTGGAGTTCTATGAGGATGTGTCTAGGGCGGTGGATAGAGGAGAGCCGGTGGATGTGGTCTTTCTAGATTTTCAGAAAGCGTTTGACAAAGTGCCTCACAAGAGGTTATTGCAGAAGGTCGAGGGACATGGAGTTGGGGGTAGGGTGTTAGCGTGGATAGAGGATTGGTTGTCAAATAGGAGACAGAGAGTGGGGGTCAACGGGTGCTATTCGGATTGGCGGATGGTGACTAGTGGAGTGCCCCGGGGTCGGTGCTGGGGCCTCAGCTTTTTACCATTTATATAGATGATCTGGAGGAGGGAACCGAGTGTAGAGTGTCGAAATTTGCTGATGACACCAAGATTGGGGGAACGGCAAATTGTGCGGAGGGTGTGGAGAGTCTGCAGAAGGATCTAGATAGGCTGGGCGAATGGGCCAGGAAATGGCAAATGGAATTTAACGTTGGCAAGTGTGAGGTGGTCCACTTTGGTAGGAAAAATGGTAGGAAGGACTATTACTTACGAGGCGAAAAACTGCAGCAGGCGACGGTGCAGAGGGACCTCAGGGTCCTTATGCATGAATCACAAAAACCCAGCTTGCAGGTGCAGCAGGTGGTCAGGAAGGCGAATGGGATGCTGGCCTTCATAGAGAAGGGGATTGAATATAAAAGTAGGGAGGTCTTGCTGCAGCTGTATAGGGCATTGGTGAGGCCGCAACTGGAGTACTGTGTGCATTTTTGGGCGCCGCACCTGCGCAAAGATATTTTGGCCTTGGAGGGAGTGCAGAGGAGGTTTACTAGGCTGATACCGGAGTTGAGGGGGTTGAGCTATGAGGAGAGGCTGAATAAACTAGGCTTGTACTCGTTAGAGTTTAGAAGAATGAGAGGGATCTCATTGAGACGTATAAGATGATGAATGGGATGGAAAGGATAGAGGTGGAAAGACTCTTCCCGCTCAAAAAAGACAATAGGACTAGGGGGCACAGCCTCAAGATAAAAGGGGGGGCGGTTTAGAACGGAGTTGAGGAGGAACTTCTTCACTCAAAGGGTGGTGAATCTCTAGAATTCTCTGCCCGTTGAAGTGGTGGAGGCTGCCTCGCTAAATATTTTTAAGACGCGGGTTGATGGGTTTTTGATAGGAGAGGGGATTAAGGGTTATGGGGAGAGGGCGGGCAAGTGGAACTGAGCAGCGACAGATCAGCCATGATCTTATTGAATGGCAGGGCAGGCTCGAAGGGCTGGATGGCCTACTCCTGCTCCTATTTCTTATGTTCTTATGTCCCTGGTTCCATACTTAAATACCAGTCCAACATGCTCTTGTCATTCTCTTTACCTACTTGTCTTCACTAGAATGTGCAGGATGTCAGCAACCCAAACTGAAAATGCTTGCTGCCTCAAGGGAAAGTCTTTTCCTCCATTCAACTGCCTTCCCACTGAACCAAAACCTGGGAGGAGCCCATCCCCACTTGTGCGTCCCCTTCCAGTAACAATGCAGTTTCCTACTGAGCCCCTTATTTGTGAGCTTTTCATACAGATTTGTTGGGGTCCAGCGCCCCTTCCCTTTGCCTTCCCTCCTCCTACCATGGTTCATCTTCTTTACCCATCTCTTTACCTCTTTATCAGCCACCATGAGCCCTTGCCCTATCCTCTTCCCTCCTTACATAGTCCTCCTTCCACATTACTGCCCCCCACACCCACCCCTTGTCTTTGTCAATCAGAACACACCAAACGTTGGATTTTGGACATTTCCAGTCACTATCCATATCTATTGATTCTTCTGCATTGTCAGAATTACAGGTTTGCCATTGTAATCTCCCATTTATCTGATTGAAGGACAGAGATGGAAAATACTCCATACTTCCTCAAGAGTAATACACACTTCACATGCGAAACACACTTCTTTGACTTTTTTTTGGCAAGGTGTTCTAAGATCTGGAGAGAAAACTGACTGCTTCCCTGGCCAGAAACAACACTGCAATTTTTTGGTAAGATTTAACACTTTATATGTTCAAGTCTATGGAATCTGGATCTATGGAACTTTTATATCAGAGCTGGAATTTACTGACAGAGGGAAGAGTGTCATTCAAAACATAAGCTGCTAGAGTGCATTTCCCATCAACATATTTCTTTCTCATTTGTTTACATAGAAACACTTTACCAAAGTGAGCAATCTTCTGATCAACTAAATATGTAGCAGCTCTGCAATGAGAGGTGATCAGTTTCCCTGTGGCTATTTTTATATTCCATAGAATATTCTATATTCTAAGACATTTCGTTGCTCTTTTGGCCTTTCATATTAATATCCTGCCTGCCACCCTGCCATGAGCCTTGCTCATCTCAATGCCTTTTATCACAAACATGACCACACCCAGTTCACTTCTCATTTCTTTGCTCATTGCCTATAGCCTAACTTCTTTCCATCAATCTCTTCCCAGCCCCTCATGTCTACACTTCCCTCTGGTATAAAAGTTTAATGGATCCAGGTTCCATAGACTTGAAAGATATAAAGGGTTAATACTTAACAAAAAATTGCAGTGTTGTTTCCGGTCAGGAAACTGGTCAGTTTTCTCTCCAGATCGTACGACACTTTGCCAAAAAAATCAAAGTGTGTTTCGCGCTGTCATATAGGCCTAAGCACATCAGCTAAACTCAGTAATCATAACCTGATCATAAGCTGCCTAAACCTACCACCCAGCCCACCACGGAGATCGCAGCTGCACCCCTCCCCACCCACCAGAGTTGGCACTTCTCTCCCTCCCCACCCACACCCCGGATCATCCTCCCCTCTCCCCCCTCCAATCATCGACTCTTTCTTGCCCCTCCCCCAATCATTAGCCCATCAACCCTTTCCCTCTCCTTAATCTTTAGCCCCTACTGCACCCCCCACCTCTGATAATCGGATCTCAGCTCCACCCATCTCACCCCAACGGCCATTGCCGGCATCCCCTGCCCTTCCATCCGCTCCCAGCCACCATCACATCTAAATGAATCCCGCCACCCACAAAATCCCCCATGAAATTCCCACTGATTGGCACTGCCAGGTTGGCAGTGCCAGTAACAAAACTGTATTATTATGAGTGTATGTGAGTGTGCATATTGATATGTACACAACTTAGCAGGGTGACTTCAGGGACACCATTCTATGGTAAATGTTTAATGACCTGTCCAAAGGAACTTATTTGGACAATTTGCCACAGAACAAAGCATGCTTTGTTGGCTTTAAATGTCAGCTCCTGGAAAGGAATTCAGAGAGGATTAAAAGCAAGCATTATTTTCTTGCTATCTAAAACAGCACTGCCCTTACTTTCTATATCTCGTTACCCAATGTAATTGAAAAACTGCAGGGATAATTTTTCAACTTGATGACCATAATATGACATTAACACTGTGGATCAGACACCCAGTATAGAAACTGCCTGATTTTCTACTCCAAATGTCATGATGTGGATATGCCGGCGTTGGACTGGGGTAAACACAATAAAAAAATCTGACAACACCAGGTTTAAGTCCAACCGATTTATTTGATAGTAAACTCACTAGCTTTCGAGGTTAAGCTCTTCTTCAGGTGAATGGAGAGTTCTGGCCTCAGACAGAGCATATAAAGCACAGACAGTTAACAGATTACTGATTAGAATGCGAATCTTTACACCTAACCAGCTATTCAAGTCCTAAAGTGGCTGACAATGTGAGTGGAAGGAGCATTGATCACAGGTTAAAGAGATGTGTATTGTCTCCAGACAGTACAGTAAGTGAGGTTTTGCAAACCCAGGCAAGTCACGGGGGTTACAGATAGTGTGACATGAACCCAAGATCCCTGTTGAGACCGTCCTCACGTGTGCGGAACTTGGCTATCAGTCTCTGCTCAGCGACTCTGTGTTGTCGTGTGTCGACAGAGACAAGGACAGGAGATGGCGCTCGACTCATAGATCGACAGTTCCGATGCGCCACAGCAAAAAACCGCACCAACCTCCTCAGAAGACAAGCACGGGACACGGTGGACAGAGTACCCTTCATCGTCCGGTACTTCCCCGGAGCGGAGAAGCTGCAACATCTTCTCCAGAGTCTTCAACATCTCATTGATGAAGACGAACATCTTGCCAGGGCCATCCCCATACCCCCACTTCTTGCTTTCAGACAACCGCACAACCTCAAACAGACCATTGTTCGCAGCAAACTACCCAGCCTTCAGGAGAACAGTGACCACAATACCACACAACCTTGCCACAGCAACCTCTGCAAGACATGCCGGATCTTCAACATGGATGACATCATCACACGTGAGAATACCATCCACCAGGTACACGGTAAATACTCTTGCAACTCGGCCAACGTTGTCTACCTGATATGTTGCAAGAAGGGATGTCCCAAAGCATGGTACGTTGGGGAGACCATGCAGACGCTACGACAACGGATGAATGAACATCGCTCGACAGTCACCAGGCAAGACTGATCCCTTCCTGTTGGCGAACACTTCAGTGGTCACGGGCATTCAGCCTCTGACCTTCGGGTAAGCATTCTCCAAGGCGGCCTTCATGACACACGACAGCGCAGAGTTGCTGAGCAGAGACTGATAGCCAAGTTCCCCACACATGAGGACAGTCTCAACAGGGATCTTGGGTTCATGTCACACCATCTGTAACCCCCGTGACTTGCCTGGGTTTGCAAAACCTCACTTACTGTACTGTCTGGAGACAATACATATCTCTTTAACCTGTGATCAGTGCTCCTCCCACTCACATTGTTGGCCACTTTAAGACTTGAACAACAGGTTAGGTGTAAAGATTTGCATTCTAATGCACTGTCTGAGGCCAGAACTCTCCATTCACCTGAAGAAGAGCTTAACCTCGAAAGCTTGTGAGTTTACTATCAAATAAATTGGTTGGACTTAAACCTGGTGTTGTCAGATTTTTACTGTTTCTACTCCAACCCATACGCATGAAGGAGACCTCTCCACATTGCCAGCGTTACCATCCAGCAATGAGAATCCCGCTATAAACTACTCTCCTGATGCATGTTAAAACACCAAAGCCTCTTCCACAAGCTTCAAACATAGATTGAACTTCAGTAATAAAGGTCCACTTCTTATGGAATTAAAAATAGATAACGCTGGAAAAAGCCCAGTAGGTTTGATTTTTATCCACCTCTAGTGAAATGTGTCACTGCCGTGGACCCAATTAATTCAGAACCCCTAACTCAAAAGTAAAATACTGCGGATTCTGGAAAACTGAAATGAAAACAGTAAGTGCTGGAAATGTTCAGCAAGTTCATCTGTGCTGACAAAAAAAAAGAGTTAATGCGTTGATGAAAGATCATTCAGCCCAAATGGTTAGTTCCCCTCTCCGCTGATGCTGCCTGACCTACTGATAATTTTCTCTTTTAATTCATTCATCCAATGACTAAGCTGTTGGGCTATGTTGCATTAACTCAATATAATTTCATCATTGAAAATCCCAGACCTCAGATGTACCTATGAAGAAGGAACACTCGCCAGCCTTTTACCCAGAGACCTGACCCACCGTTTACTTGGTCAATAGGGAGACACCCTGATACCCTGAGGGTGGCATGGGGGCACAGCGGTTAGCATTAGCACTGTTGCTTCACAGTGCCATGGACCCGGGTTCAATTCCTGACTTGGGCCTCTGTTTGTGTGGAGTTTGCACGTTCTCATTGTGTCTGCGTGGGTTTCCTTCTGGTGCTCTGGTTTCCTCCCACTGTCGAAAGATTTGCAGATTAGGTGAATTGGCCATGCTAAAATCTCCTTCACTGTACCCGACTGGGGGATTTTCACAATAGCTTCATTGCACTGTGAATGTAAGCGTATTTGGTGACTAATAAATAAACTTCACATTTTACTTTTCTGTATTCTGCCTAGGTGACTTGAAACTATCAATTGAAGAACCTGCAAAGACACATTGGCCGGCATTTTATCGTTCCACCCGCCACGGGAATTGAAGCAGACGAGGGGGGGACCATGGGAACGTCCATTGACCTTGGACGGTTTTTATGGTTTTGGGATGAGTGAGGCGACTTTTAGTCACCACAGTCAAGTACAAATGATTTTCTCTGCAGGTTGAATATATATGATAGCTAATATTTCATCATTTCAGCTATTAAAGGTACAATAAACCAAATGAAACCAAAACCTTTGCACTCAATCATCATTAACATATTATGGGTACATTTTCCCATCAGGAAAGAGTTACAGGTTTGCTGCTGCATGTACATTCTCTCATTGATACTCCCTCAGCATAATCTGTGTTGCTGCCTGGCCCCGAGGTGTGAAGATCAGTTTGCAGATAATAGTTGGCAATGCCTCATCTTTAATGCTGGAGAGGCGATTTTGAAAGCACCTGCTGGGTGGAAATGGGGTGGTGTCATTTTGAAATGATGGGGAATGCCTTACTAGCCCTTTCCTGAGGGGCTATTGTTGGGCAGCTCCAAGTGTCATCCTGAGGCAGCCAGAATCATCGCATGTACATGAGATCCCTAACGCTGTTTAAACCTTTATGTTTTGAAGTAGAGGACATTGATTTATATAAGGGCAGTTTTGAAAGATGACAGGGAAGGGCATAGAGAGGCAGAATGGGAAAACGTAATTGTGTGTGTGTGTATACGTGTGTGTCTTTACAGAAACTGAGTGTGAATTTGACAAGCTGAGGCTGACTGTTATGGCAGCATGATGGAAGAATCTGATGCCCCACACTATGGAGGCTCTGGTATGACTAAGGTGAAATATTGAAATTCACCTGGTACCTGCAGCTAAGAACCCACTGTGCTAATCTATACAGCCAAAAGTGCACTTTGATAGAAATTTATCTTTGTTCATGTTTTCCATGCATTTTGGTACCTATCATTCCAAAGGGAGAACAGCAATTTAATTAACAGTTCATTCTTTGGCTATTCCCTAGCAGCACTTCTGACAACCTTGGGAAGCTGTTTAATATCAGGCCAGGAGGATAAATCTCAACATTAATTTTAAAGTAGACAACTGTGTATTTTGCTGTTGAATAAATTGTGCTTTAACACAATGCTGGAAGATGCTAATGCGGCTAATCCTAATATTAATGCTAGTCACAAGTAAAACTTTGCTTTTATGATGTGAATTCAAAATCCTCAGGTGCATGCTAATTTTCAATCATCGTTTTTAACTACCAATTCAAAGGTTCCAGGATTCATATGGGCAGTAAATGTGACAAACTGAATGCCACGAACATAAAGATGACAGTAGAACTTATATTGATATTAACTGCTCCATTCAACCAAAATATTAGACATACTGATAAAATAAATTTTGGGCTGTGCAGATTAAGAAGCACAATGGAATATGACTAGAAATATTGTGTTTTTGAGCACTTCATTCAGGAATATACATTGTATGTTATTAGTTCAATATGCTAAATGGCATGAACTGCACTAGTATTTCTTCCATGCATGGGGTACATATAATTCAGCAATACTGATCATTTTACTTGTAGACCGACAGATATCTTTGATTTCTTTCAAACTGTTATTTTCACAACCCTTCAATTCGACTGAACAATATCATTTACGGATGAGTAGATGAGTCCTAGCCACAGAGACCGAGCATTAGCCAAATCCAGCAGGGATCTGTTTTCTATCTTTCCTCCCTTTTCCCAAACTTCATCAAAGCCTGCTGCGCCAGAACCAAAGCACATTGCCTCAACCGTAAATTTGTCATTTTCCCCAGTGTAGGCACAACCATGTCAACAAACCTTATTTACCAACTCCCCCAAGCTACGATCAAAACACACACCAACTCTGCAAAACGTGTGAGAGTGAAATTCTGGAAAAATAAAACAACTAGGCCGGAGATTTGGAAAGCTGCCGAGGACACCAGGTTGACAAGTTTACTCTAATTTGAATCGAAAGCAGTTCAGGTCACGCAATGCTCTGCTTAATTGTGACACCTGTAATTCATACAATTGGGAACGCTCATCAGCTGTCATTGGGGATCTCAGCAAACATAAAAACACACTCTGAAGCAGTACTTATTAAAGTGAACGCTGTATGGAACAAAACAGCGGAAAGCACATCTGAACTGTAGACCCACCTGAGACTGCAGCTAGACTCGTAAAATGCCTGTGAAAATGAGCTTAGGCTGGGATATTGAATGCTAGTCGTACTTGAGATTCAGAAGGGGTCTTAAAGATTTGCAAAGTAACTTGGAACTGGCTTACGTTGAACATGAGTAATGAACCTGATGTGATTCCCATTATTTGTGCCTTAGTAAACATTGAGATGTATAAAATGAGCCGGGAATGACTGGGGTTCAGTTGGACAGGTGCAGGGAAATTTTAAAAATGAAGGGTCCATGGGATCAATCACAGTGACTTTATTTTACAGCACTGTGGTGAGCATTTTAATCATTTGATTCTCTTCCTGTACCGACCACAACTCACTCTCATAACAGAGGTACTATATATATCATATTATATTATTTATTACTGTCATAGGTAGGTTTAGATGATCCAATGGCAGCAGATTATTCAGTGACGTTGAACCTGGGATTGGAATGAAGTCAGGGGTGTAGGCTTGGGATGGATCTATGTTCTACCAGTCTTGCAATCTGTAAGGAAAGTCTGACCCATAAGCTATCAATAAGAAAAGCTTATCAATACAGATCGATCTCCATTAGGCATGGAATGGTTATTCCCTGTTTGCATTATTGAACAACTACATTGGTTTAAATTCATTTATTATTGTCACAAGTAGGCTTACATTGACACTGCAATGAAGTTACTGTGAAAATCCCCTAGTCACCACACTCTGGCGCCTGTTTGGGTACACTGAGGGAGAATTTAGCATGGCCAATGCATCTAACCAGCACTTCTTTTGGACTGTGGGAGGAAACCCATACAGACACAGGGAGAATGTGCAGATTCCACACAGACAGTGACCCAAGCTGGGAATCGAACCTGGGTCCCTAGCGCTATGAGGCAGCAATGCTAACCATTGTGCCACCGTGCCACCCATTTTAGAGTATATCAGGTGAAAAGCACTCGCCACTAGTAACAGCTTCAGGTTGTAAAATTTGGCCCAATCATTCAGTAGGGAATCCTTTGCTTGTATCCTTCCTCTTTTCCAAAACATAATCATGTGAAATTCACTTTATCCGTTCCGCGGAGTGAAATCTGTCAAGACGCAGATCACAAATGGTGGAGCCAGGATGGAATGGTTAATTGGCTGAGTCTTAGTGATGATGCCTTGGATGAAAAGAGTAGCGTGTGAGTGCAGTTTGTTTTTAAAGTTTGAGAGCCCACACACCTGTCTGCTGGAAAATAACCCAGGTGTACACAAAGTAACAAGCCGACCAAACAAGCTATTTTTGCTTCTATGGATGTTAAAGACTTGTTATGGGAATCTGTTTTCCTCTTTGTAAAGTCTAGTTGTTATTGTTTGTAGATATGTTTCATTGATACACACAGAGCAAATAAAAAGGTGATGGGCGGGATTTTCTGCACCCACCCCCCCCCAGTGGCATGTATGGCGGAGGTGGAGTTGGTCTGCCATTGGCTGGTGGTAGGATGTTCTGGTCCCACCACAGTCAACGACATTTCCCATTGTCTACAACATCCGCTGCCAGGGAACCTGCAGTGTGGGGACCACCATCAGCGGGACTGGAAGATCCCACCAGCAGGAACGGCTGGAAAGTCTTGCTTGGTGCCTGGAAAGGCCATTAATTATTGTGTGCGATCTGCTACTCAAATATATGCAACAGATTGCAAATATTACACTTCACAACATTTAAGTAAGGAGAATGAGACCATCAGAAATATAAAAACAATGTAAAAATATGAGCACAATCTGTCAAGGTTATTGGCCATACAATATTACTCCATTGCATTTAGTTTTGTTTCCTATTAAATATTTAAATATCATTACTCAGCAACTGAAATGAACAAATGGGCCATGATGAAATTTACTGGGAGCAGAGCCACAGCACAACTCTCTTTTACCATCTGTTTCCTCGGGAAAGTAACTGTTTAATAATCATTGCTTTTTAGTCATTTTTTGACTTTACATCATTTCTTCACAATTTATCTTTTGTTTTATTTCTCTCCGCCCATGTCCTCCTCTTTGCTCATTCTCTCCTGGTGGCAGTGGTTCATGCCGGTGTATGGTCACTTATGTACTGGGAGCTCCCTGGCAGCCAGGGAATCATTCTTTACCTATTTGCTGAGACAACTGGTATCAGCATGCTATTCAGCCAAGCATTGAAAGCAAATGCTCGCATGTGCTCATTTCCAGCTGGATTACGGGTTGGCAAACAGCAGCAGAACTCACGACAGGGATATTGTTATGAAAGGATCCACAAGCTCATTGCTCAGTCTGATTTCCGCCAATAATCACTCATTTCCTGATCCTGTCACAGCCTTGACTCAGAAATGGAAGCTACTGTTGAACGCTGGTGCAGAGCGACTGCGCCCAACATCAAGACATCCATCGGCTGCAGCGCTCCGAACAAAATTGAAGTCATTCATTGGGATGTCAATGAGCAAACTTTCCACTGATTGGAATGGCAGTTGACGCAAAGGAAGATGGCATTGACTCAAGGGGTTAATCACAACAGCCCAAGAACCCTATCAGCAATTTCCTTTGTGTAACAACCAACTGAGGCTGCCTCGTTAATGACCTTCCCTTCTTCATAAGGACAGGAGTGAGTCTGCTCACAGATGGTTGTGCAGTGTTTATTTCCTAAGAACGTTTTAAAACTGAGAGTGATAATATTTTGGGCTGGCACGGTGGCACAGCACCAGAGACCCAGATTCAATTCCAGCCTTGGCTGATTATCTATGTGGAGTTTGCACATTCCCACCATGTGTAAGGAGGTTTCCTCTGGGTGCTACTGTTTCCTTCCATACTCCCAAGATGTACAGGTTAGGTGGACTGGCCATGGTAAATTGTCCCTTAGTATCCAAAGATGGGTAGGTCAGGGGGATTAGCTGGATAAACAGGTAGGGTTACAGGGGATAGGGCCTGGGTAAGATGCTCTGTCGGAGAGTTCGTGCAGACTCAATGGGCCCAATGGCCTCCTTCTGCACTGTAGGGATTCTATGAATACTTTGCTAGTGTGTGGATTTAGGGTTATGGAACAAAGGTGGATAAAGACCATAAGACATAGAAGCAGAATTAGGCCACTCAGCCCATCGTGTCTGCTCTGCCATTCAATCATGAGGGATATTTTTCTTGTCCCCATTTTCCTACCTTTTCCCCATAACCCCTGATCCCCTTATTCATCAAGAACCTAACTCTGTCTTAAAGACATTCAATGACCTGGCCTCCACAGCCTTCTGCAGCAAAGAGTTCCACAGATTCACCACTGTCTGGCTGAAGGAACTCCTTCTTATCTCTGTTTTAAAGGATTGTCCCTTTAGCCTGAGGTTATGCCCTCTGGTTCTAGTTCTCCCTATTTGTGAAAACATCGTCTCCACATCCACTCTATTCAGGTCTCACAGCACCCTATAAGTTTCAATAAGATCCCCCCCTCATCATTCTAAACTCCAACGAGTGCAGACCTCAACTATTCCTTATAAGACAAGCTCTTCATTGCAAGGATCACTCTTGTGAACCTCCTCTGTACCCTTTCCAAGGCCGGTACATCCTTCCTTAGACATGGGGCCCAAAACTGCTCACAATACTCAAAATGGGGTCTGACCAGAGACTTATACAGCCTCAGAAATACATCTCTGCTCTTGTATTCTAGTCCTCTTGACATGAATGCCAACATTGCATTTGCCTTCCTAACTGCTGACTGAACCTGTACATTAACCTTAAGTGAATCTTAAACAATGATTCCCAAGTCCCCTTGTGTTTCTGATTTCCAAAGCATTTCCCAATTTAGAAAATAGTCTATGCCTCCATTCCTTCTTCCAAAGTGCATAACCTCACACTTTTCCACATTGTATTCCATCGGTCACTTCTTTGCCCACTCTCCTAACCTGTCCAAGTCCTTCTGCTGCCCCCCCCCCTCCCCTTTTGTCAATACTACCTGTCCCTCTACATACTTAAGGGAGTGAATGGCCTACTCCTGTCCCAATATCTCTAACAAGAAAAAATACTATAGAATTATTGAGTAACACAGCACAGAAAGAGGCCATTAGGCCCTTTGGCCCCTATGCTGGCTCTCAACAAGAACAATTTAGTTTGTCCCACTCCCCTGAGCTGCCCTGCAGCTTTGCACGCTTTTCTCTTCAGGCATTCATCCAATTTCTTTTTGAATGCCATGATTAAATCTACACCCACTCATCCTGCATCTAAAGCTCAGGCAATGGATTCCAGGTAATCACCGTTGCCTGTGCAAAAGGCTTTGCTTCAAGTTCCCTTTGGTTCTTTTGCTAATCATCTTAAGTCTGAATGTTCTTCTTCTCCACCCCTTCCAATGGCTATCATTTTTCTCTGCCTATTCTGACTAGATTCCTCATGACTTTCAACACCTCTGTCAAATTTCCTCTCAATTGTCACTTTTCTAAGGACAATAACTTCAACTCTTCCAATCTGTCAGCATAACTGAAGCCCCTCATGCCAGAACTAGGGCAGCATGGTGGTACAGTGGTTAGCACAGCTGCCTCTCAGTGCCAGGGACCTCAGTTCGATTCCTGGCTTGGGTCACTGTTCGTGCAGAGTCTGCATGTTCTCCTCATGTCTGCATGGGTTTCCTCCAGGTGCTCCAGTTTCCTTTCACAGTCCAAAGATGTGCAGGTTAAGTAGATTGGCTATGCTAAATTGCCCCTTGGTGTCAGGGGGGATTAGCTGGGGCAAAGGGGTTCAGGGGATAGAACCTGGGTGGGATTGTGGTCGGTGCAGACTTGATGGGCCAAACAGCCTCCTTCTGCATAATGGGATTCTATGACTCTATGATTCTCATGACTCTATTCTGTACACCTGCAGAAATTTTTACCAGCACCCAGAATGAGACACAATACTTCAGTTGAGGCTGAACCAGTGTTTATAAAGGTTTTACAAAATCAGGTTAAAGTCCACCAGGTTTACTTGGAATCATAAGTTTTCAGAGTGCTGCTCTTTCATCAGGTGAGTGCGCTGAAGGAGCAGCGCTCTGAAAGCTCATGATTCCAAATAAACCTGTTGAACTTTAACCTCATGTTGTGAGACTTCTTACTGGGCCCACCCAGTCCAACACTGGCATTTCCTCATTATAAAGGATTGGCAAAGCTTCCTTCCATGCCCCTATTTATAAAGTCCAAATCTTGTATACTTTTCTTTAATCACTTTATTAACCTGCCTTGCCACATTCAATGATTTGTGCACATATATCCACAGGTTCATGCATCCCTTTAGAATTGTGCCCTTTTATATTGCCTCTCCTTGTTCTTTCTACCAAAATGTTTCACTTCACACTTCTCTGTGTGGAATTTAATCTGCTACTTGTCCATCTATTTCGCCAAACTTTGTCTTCTTAACATCTATCATTATCATCCTGATAGTCACAATATGTTCAAGTTTTGTCTCTGGAAATTTTAAAATTGTGCATTGCACCCCAAGTAAGTTATTAACATATATCAAGAAAAGCTGTGGTCTTAGTACTGACCTCTGGATATCCCATAGTCACTGCCATCAGAAACATTGGCATGAACCACATCCCCATCAAATTAGACTGCCTCATTGCCATTTTATGCTCTAATGATCATTGATTGACACCTAATCTGATTGGCTGGCAGCTCTCCAGTCCCTCCACCAACAGTGCTGTGGTGGCCAGAAGAGGAACTGCACATAGCTGCTTGAGACTAAGTCCCAGGAACCAGAGATCCCAGTTAAGTGCAAAGCATTCAGAGTGAGCGCGGGTAATGGAAAGGCGTGGGGTGAATGCAAATGGTGGGGCTGAATGGAGGGTCAGTTAGGGTCTCAAGGGGTAGGCCACGGGTTGGAGGTAAGTTCAGAGGGCATTGAACCTTAAATGAAGGTCACATTAGTCAGAAGGGTCCCCTGTTCCTGCTCAAGATTTGACATTCTTTATTTCTGGGATTCCCTTACAGAAGATCAGTCTGCCACTAACCTAAATATTAAGGCTGGGCCGTCCTTAAGTTGACCACTTAAGGGCCTCAATTGGGTCAAGGGCACACTTTCAATCTTGCCCATCCCAGGCTAAAACTGGTGTGAGGTGGGGGGCAGGGGGGGGACCCAGGAGGAATCACATCCATGCAACTTCATGCTCCTCACCCAAAATCCTGCTGCCATTGTCCCTTTGATTCTATGGGCTTCAACATTGCTGGCAAGCCTATTATGTGACACTTTGTCAAATAACTTTTGGCAGACTACATCAACCACATTGCCCTCATCAATCTTCATTGCTGCTACATCAATTAAGTTGGTTCAGCATGATTTGCTGTTACTACATCCTTAATTAATCTACACCTATCCTGTTGACTGTTAATTTTATTCCAGACTATTGTGACCTCTATGCCTGGGAACTGGTGCCATTGTGGAGTGTCAAGGAATGACATTGAGTTCAAAAACCTACTGCTCTTCTGTCATACTCCTCCTGTAACTTTGGTGAGACTATCACTTGGCTTAAATCTGATACACCGAAGACAAGTCAGGTGCTGCAGGTTCGAAGGTGGTTCCACATCTCCCAAACAGGAATATTCACATCAGTGAGTGGATTGAGAGCTGGGGATTCATCGAGCCCTCAGAAGATTCCCATAGATTCAGTAGGGTTATGCCAGGTGTGATTTATGAACAACAGAAATGGGACTAACAAAAACATGACCCAGATTCTTGAAAAAAAGTCAAATTGAAAAAAAAACATTTTTATCCCTTTCTCCCTTTACAAGGAGTTTGTTCTGTGAAGATCTGTTACCTGAACTCTAGCCTTGCCTTCCTCTTCCTATGTCAGTCTTTAGAGCCCCTCTAAGATAGCACAAAGGTTAGCACTGCTGCCTCACAGTGCCAGAGACATGAATTCAATTCCGGTCTCGGGTGACTGTGTGAAGTTTGCATGTTCTCCCCGTGTCTGTGTGCATTTCCTCTGGGTGCTCTGGTTTCTTCCCACAGTCCAAAGATGCGCAGATTAGGTGGATTAGCTATGATAAATTGCCCCTTAGTGTCAGGGGAATTAACAGGGGTAAGTATGTGGGGTTGCAGGAATAGGACCTGGGTGGGATTGTGCTGAATGGGATTGGGCTGAATGGCCTCCTTCTGCAATGTATGGATTCTATTCTACTCTATGAATACATGAACACACATGGTGGTGGTTCCACATGGGCATATTTCAAATGTGCTAATGCCGGAAGAACTTTGGAGCCACTTTCCTGCATGTGTCTAAAACTTTATGAATGTTTCGACTTTATGGTGAATATTAAGGTACAGCTTCTACAGGAAGGGGCAAAATCTCACTCCAGTTACGCACTTAACAGCAAGTTGTATAGCCTGCAGCTGGTCATTCTTTGTTCATTAATTTTAATAGCTGAATAACTATGGGCTGGGGCAGTGCCATTTCCTATTGTAGTGGAGTGGAAAATTCCCTATGAATTTTGGCTTGGGTTCCAGTACCTCATGTGATGCTGTTCTGTTCTTACACAGGCAGGGCTGTGCAAAATTATTCAGTGCGCAGATATTGTAGAATGAGATAACAAAACATAAAGGATATTTTAAAAAGGCTGAATATTTTGATGGCTTATAGGTGAATGAAACAATTAAACCATATTAGTCACTACATCTGAATTCATTCTTGAAGATTCTACAAGAAACTTGAACTAACTCCTCACTTCACCATGGTAAATCTTTTCTGATCCACTACCCGAAACCCCTTTCATTTTAAGAGAACTTTTAAGAAAATCTGACAGTTTTGAGGGTGGAATGTTCCCTGTCCCGACAAATGTGGATTTAAATGTGGGACCGGCAGAAAATTTGGAGATTAGGCTGTAGGTTGGGACACTGATGCATTCCTGCCTCTGGACAATCTTGCCAGTGGGTGAACAAGGGCAATGGCTATCTATCCAGCAGCAGTGGGTGACCATTGACAGCAGTTAGGTGCCTTAAGTGGGGGCAACAGTGAGGCCTTTGCCAGGATCTACCTGATGTCAGAGCAAACCTCCATCAATTGCAAAGCACAGCAGTTGTTGAAAGGTAACCTTCTGGAGGCAGCTTGACAGACCATCAGGGAATGGTGGCACAAGGGCAGCACAGTGGCCCAATTGTTTGCACTGCTGCCTCACAGTACCGTGGACCCAGGTTCAATTCCAGCATTGGGTGACAGTCTGTGTAGAGTTTACAAGTTCTCCCTGTGTTTGCATGGGTTTCCTCTGATGCTCCAGTTCCCACAGTCCAAAGATGTGTGGGTTAGGCGGAGTGACCATACTAAATTGCCCCTTAGTGTCAAGGGGATTAGCAGGCTAAATAAGTGTGGTTACGGGGATTGGACATGGGTAGGATTGTTGTTGGTGTAGGCTCGATGGGCCAAATAGCCTCTTCCCGCATTGTAGAGATATTATGATTCCTCTATGAGCTGGAGCTTTCCCACCTGATGACCGGGCTGCCGGGATGAAAGGTCACACCTGTAGCAAAACCATTTCCTCCACAGAAATTTTTCTTCCACTCTGATGACCCTACCGGCTTTACCTGTACCTATATCATACTTCCGAGGGAGACTTTACATTGAGTTGTCCTTCCGCCTTTCTATCGACCTCAGCATTGAGCACCTCCACCACCCCCCTCTCCCAGAGCTGTTGACCTGATACATACTGTGAGCCTTCTGATTAGCCTCCCAGCATCAAAAACCCACCCGCCATCTTACTTAGATGATAGGAAGGTGGAAGCAGCCAATTAGGAAGCTGCCTCCTGCAAATTGGATTCCAGAAATGATCCCAACTCCTGAAAATCTTTTATCGACAGAAGGTTCTGTCTAGAGTAATATATTCTGATTCCTGCCAGACATAGAACCACCACAATTATTCTGCTGAATGTGAAAGGAAGCAGATGAGAATATAATGAGCTCACAGTGGGGAAGATTATCACTGTGAATCAAGTGCAAGAAAATTGTAAAGTTGTTGATAAAGAAAGGATTGGCAATTTTGTTACACCCAACACACAGAGGAAATCACCTCCCAATCTGTTTAATGGCAGCACGGAATTAGTTGTTGTGATAAGCTAATTGATCAGTTTGCTTAAACAGTAAGCTGCCAACTTCTCAGCTCAAAATGTAATGGGTAAAATCCAAGATGGTAAGTTGAATTTGGTTTGCTGTTGCCTCTTTCGCACTGGGAATGAATCCTCATTCATTTATTTGCTGCTTTTCACACATTTCTTGGCACCCTGCTGCCATGCCTTAAACTCGAGTTGACAACGGGAAGACAGCTGGGCCCCAGTATTTGAGAGAACATATGTGCCAGATTTTTTTCTCGTGTGTCTCAGGAAGCAATGTGCCTCCCATTCAGCTTCCGATTAGTCAACTTGGCCAAGATCCTCAACTCCCCAACTCTCCAGGCAAAGAATTACGGACATGGTATCTCTCTGATACTGTATATAATGCCCTACTAATGGGCAGCAGCATGGTGGCACAGTGGTTAGCACTGCTGCCTCATAGTGCCAGGGACTCTGGTCTGATTCCCAGCTTGGGTCACTCTGTGTGTGGAGTTTGCACATTCTCCCCTTATGTCCTGGTTAGGTGCATTGGCCATACTAAATTCTCCCTCGGTATACCCGAACAGGCACTGGAGTGTGGCAACCAGGGGATTTTCACAGTAACTTCATTGCAGTGTTAATATAAGCCTACTTATGACTATTCTTGTCATGTACTTCATTACTAACTTGACATTTCTTTTTAAAATCTGGTTAATTTTCAGCAGACTTCATGTTTAACAACATTTTCAATGAGTACAATAACTGTTACACTCAAGCTTGAATTCAATGGCTGATGGCTTGACATAGCGTGCCAGAAGTCAATGACAATACTATAATGAAAATATTTGCCACAGGGGACTGCAAAATGTTCAAACACTGGGAAAGAATTTCTACTGTGCACTTCTATGAAAGGAGGTTACAGTTTTCCTACACCCTCCTCACAGAGGAAATCGGCCCCTATGAGTAAATTTTCCGGACCTGCCCACCGTGGGAATCGTCACCGGTGGGACAGCAAATTTGGTGGAACATTTAAAGGGCCATTCACCTCCGGCTGGAATTTCCAGTCTCGGGACAGGCACAACTTGGAAAATCCTGCCATTATTGTGAGGTAGGTAGGATCATTATCAGATACGCAACAGTCATCAACCTGGGTGAGGATTTTGAATGATGGCCGTTTCAATTCTTGGTATTATTTTAACTTTACTGCATGAATTACTCCACCTGACTAATCTTCAACTATAACTATTCCTGCGTACTTCAGGTTTTAAAAGTATATTTAAATTTTAATTATATACAATGAAAGTTCATGTTAAGTGCTAGAGTTTGGTATCCCCCAGCGTCTGTGCAAACTTTGAGAGGAGTCCACCGGACCCAATGGCCGGAATTCTTCGATGTCACACGCCCCACCAGTGCTGCCAGCGAGAATGGAGAATTTGGTGCTCAGAAAAATCTCCTTTCACTGCAGAGAATCCCAGCAGTGGGCGAGGTCAGAGAATTCCAGCCCATATCAGCAAAGGCATTAACTTGTGCACTGATCTGATACCAGTGGAGCTCACTATTCCAGCTAAATCCCTCTTTTAACTGCACACAGCTGAACATGTGCTCAGTAGCAGGAAGGACCAATACCAGCTCAACTTGAAGGGATCACCGGCACAGTGGCCCAGTAGTTGCCTCACAGCGTCAGCAACCCAGGTTCAATTCAGGCCTCGGGTATCTGTCTGTGTGGAGTTTGCACATTCTCCCCATGCCTGCATGGGTTTCCTCCGGTTGTTCCGGTTTCCTCGCACAGTCCAAAGATATGCAGGTTAGATTGATTATCTGTGCTAAATTGACCCTCGTGTCAGGAGTATTAGCAGGGTAAATATGTGGGATCACAGAAAAAGGGCCTGGGTGGGATTGTTGTCTGTGCAGGCTTGATGGGCCAAATGGCCTCCTTCTGCACTGTAGTAATTCTATAATCAACATCCTATGTTGTTCGCAAGTTGATTTCTTATGAATGTTGCTTTGATTCTGCAGGTGTTTGGTGCCTTCAGTTTTGTTTTGAGCATAAAAGACTACACGGAGTGATGGTGCATTTGCTTGAAGAATTTTTGCTGACTTCCAGGCTTCTGCACGAACCAGTAACTCCCAGACATGCGTGACACAATAGCTATTGCCAGTGATGGGATAATGCAAAATGGCAAGGATAGGTATTCCTTTTGCTTTGGGGAATGTATCCACACCCATCACCATCCTCATCACTATCATCTAGCCTTAGTCCCAAAGGACCATAGGCATCTCCTATTAGAGATGGACAATTTCTGGTTAGCTTTGGGGGTGGGTTTGCAGGGGGAGGGGGCGCTACTCCACAAGCCCAGGCAAAGGCAAAGAGGCAGCTTCTCTATGAAATACCACAGCTGGCATGGGGATTATACATGTGTGGTTGTCATTACACTCCAACCTGTCTAGCCAACTGAGTTCAGTGACCCCTTTAATCCACAGCAATCAGCCACAGATAAACCACCTCTGTGTTGGACGTTGCTTGCAACTCAGCCGGCAGCTAATGGAGGATATAGCAAAGATTCAATCTTCTGTAACACACAGGTAGTTACAACAGTGTCCGTCAATATGAGCTCTGAGGCATTTATTGCCTTCTCTTGAATTTATCTTTGTCATATAATGGCATTGATGGGACCCCTACAGGATTTCCCATCCTCACCCTTTTGTATGGTGTTAGTTAAAAGGCAGCAGTGAGCAAGAATAAGGAGGATAGTTGTTAGAAGGAGCAAACAAAAGTTATGTGTGCTACTCAGCAACCTAAACATCTCGGATTCTTTTTGCCACAGCTTTGGAAACCGCATTGTAAAAATGAAACAAAAATGTACTGATTTTCTGAAGCTCACGTGGATCTTCTACTGTAGTCACATTGGGTGGGCATGGGAGCACCTGCAGGAATCCATGTGCTCCTTCCTGTCCTTACTGCAACCAGTACAAATCCGGAAAAGGAATAATTCACACAACCTTCAAGCCTCTAATGAGACTCTACCGGGTCCACACCATAAATTGACTATGAAACCAAAAGTAGGTTTTTCACAACATATGGCAAGGATTCACCCTTACTGTACAGGCCCAATAGCATTCTGATCCATGACAAGGCTCTGCCTTGGAGGGAAGCTTCAAAATTACCCTTGGAAGTTTACACTCAACTAAATTGAGAATATTTGACTTATTCCCCTCTTTTCCTTTTAGGGCTGGAAAATTACAATTTTCAGCCTCCAGTCTTTTGGCACAATTTCCATTTTATGTGACAATCTTTGAATTGATAGAAGTTTATAAAATTATGAGGGGCATAGCTAAAGCAAACAGTTGGAAGCTTTTTCCCAAGACAGAAATGACAATTACAAGGAGGCAAAAGTTCAATGCAAGGGGGAAAAGGTTCAGCAGAGATGGGTAGGGGACATTTTTTACACTGTGGGTGGTGGGGGCCTGGAATGCACTGCCAAGTGGGGTGGTTGGGGCAGATACGTTAGCGACATTTAAGACTTATTTAGATAGGTACATAGTTGGGGTATGGAGGGATACAAGCCTAGGTGAGACAATGTGATTGGTGCAGGCTTGGTGGGCCAAAGGGCCTGTCCTGTGCTGGACTGTTCTTAATTCCCTGCCTACCAATCTTCCTTCAGTAATTTGAGATGCATACAATCCGAGTAATTCTTCAGGTCTCAGTCAATTCTTTTAAGAAGAGTTTTCCTTTTTAAAATTGAGGTGAAATACTTCTCAAATCAATTTTGCCATTTATTCACAATCAACTTCAAGGTGGCCGCTTCTGTCCTTATTTTAGTCAACACTCATACACCATTGCCATTTTTCTTTAGGTTTACTACCCGCCTCCTTGTTCTTAGCAGCTTTGCTTCCATTCTTTTTTGTTAGGCTTTTTGTATTTGATTATCTCCTGTATATTTATCAGATACCTTTTATTTTCATCTGATTTTCTCTGAAGAACATTCCAGTGAAACTCACCCTGCACCAGCTCCCACAAATTGGCAGGAAACAAATCACAAAATCACTTTAGAAATCCTTCGTCTTGAAAAGAGAACTGATGTCAAGAGGCAGTCCTGAAATGTGATACTTGAGGCTAAAATCATTTATAATGCACAATGAACTCTTTTCTTGAAAATTGAGCATTGGGGTAATAACAACATTTTGAAAATGAATGTTCATTATATAATGAGCGTAATGTGACCTTGAAGATCTGGTAATGTGAGAATTTGGTCAAGAATTAATATACCACAGCAGCATGTGTTGAGTGAAAGCCAGCTCATCTTCCAATTACTGATAGTTGACAGGCTTTTGCTCTGCTTCCCGCTAACACAATCTATACCAAAGTCACAGCTAATAGCCAGTTGCACAAGGAGTGCATGCATGAAAATTTAGTAACTTTAAATCAACACATTTACACCCTTTGTTGCTGAAAGCATTGCTCTGACACCAGTCTCAGTCTGTTCTTACTGCGATATGACCTACCAGTATTAAACTGAACTTAAAATGAGGTAACATAAGAACATAAGAAATAGGAGCAGGAGTAGGCCATCCAGCCCTTCGAGCCTGCCCCGCCATTCAATAAGATCATGGCTGATCTGTTGTGGCTCAGTTCCACTTTCCCGCCCTCTCCCCATAACCCTTAATCCCCTCTCTTATCAAGAACCCATCAACCCGCTTCTTAAAAATATTTAGCGAGGCAGCCTCCACCACTTCAACGGGCAGAGAATTCCAGAGATTCACCACCCTTTGAGTGAAGAAGTTCCTCCTCAACTCCGTTCTAAACCGCCTCCCCTTTATCTTGAGGCTGTGCCCCCTAGTCCTACTGTCTTTTTTGAGCGGGATGAGTCTCTCCACCTCTATCCTATCCATCCCATTCATCATCTTATACGTCTCAATGAGATCTCCCCTCATTCTTCTAAACTCTAACGAGTACAAGCCTAGTTTATTCAGCCTCTCCTCATAGCTCAATCCCCTCAACTCCGGTATCAGCCTAGTAAACCTCCTCTGCACTCCCTCCAGGGCCAAAATATCCTTGCGCAGGTGCGGCGCCCAAAACTGCACACAGTACTCCAGCTGCGGCCTCACCAATGCCCTATACAGCTGCAGCAAGACCTCCCTACTTTTATATTCAATCCCCCTCGCTATGAAGGCCAGCATCCCATTTGCCTTCCTGACCACCTGCTGCACCTGCAAGCTGGGTTTTTGCGACTCATGCACAAGGACCCCGAGGTCCCTCTGCACCGTTGCCTGCTGCAGTTTTTCGCCACGTAAGTAATAGTCCTTCCTACCATTCTTCCTACCAAAGTGGACCACCTCACACTTGCCAACATTAAATTCCATTTGCCATTTCCTGGCCCATTCGCCCAGCCTATCTAGATCCTTCTGCAGACTCTCCACACCCTCCGCACAATTTGCCTTTCCCCCAATCTTGGTGTCATCAGCAAATTTCGACACCCTGCACTCGGTGTAGGGTAGGAGAGAGACTCAGTCTGAGCTCTGCTGCTTCACAGCGCTAGGGACCCACGTTCAATTCCAACCTTGGGTGACTGTGCAGTTTGCATGTTTTCCCCGTGTCTGCATGGGTTTTTTCCGGATGCTCCAGTTTCCTCCCACACTCCAAAGATGTGTGGGTTAGGTTGATTGGCCATGCTAAATTGCCCCTTACTGTTAAAAGGATTAGCAGGATAAATATGTGAGGTAATGGGGATAGGGCCTGGCTGGGATTGTTGTTAGCACAGGCTCAATGGGCTGAATGGTTTCCTTCCAGATTGTAGGGACTCTATGACTCTAGAAGCTAACATATTTGTACATTGCATGTATCCTTCTGAAAAAAACAAAAGCAGAAAACTGCTGATGCTGGAAATCTGAAATTGAAACAGAAAATACTATATTTTTCCCTTCTTTTTCCTTTGCTTTGCATTTTCTTAAAAACTGTTTACATTACTAGCTCTTAGGTCATCTACTTGAAGAGTTAAGTCTCGCTCAGATCTCTCTCTCTTGCTCTCCATAGATGCCACCTAATCTGTTGAGTGCTTCCAGCATTTTTTTTGTTTTATCACCTTCAGAAGAGTTTGTAAAGCATTGATCTGATGATGCATTCTACGGTAGCCAAAACAACCTGCATTATAAAGCATCTTTACTGATCCAAGACATATCATTGAAGTAGATTCAGACAAAGGTTAACTCAAGCTAAAGAAGGAGGCATTAAGAAAAGTGATTCTTGTGCTAAATTTTGTTTCATTTCCTAAAAATGTCCCGACTAGCAGGTTTTTTTTCACTGTGATACTGTGGAGATGCTGGCGTTGAACTGGAGATGGGGAGACTCAGAAGTCTCACAACACCAGGTTAAAGTCCAACAGGTTTATTTGGAATCATGAGCTTTTGGAGCACTGCTCTTTCATCAAGTGAGTCACCTGATGAAGGAGCAGTGCTCCGAAAGCTCATGATTCCAAATAAACTTGTTGGATTGTAATCTGATATTGTGATACTTCGCGTCTTCAAACAGCTTCACTGAATTACAAATGTCATTAAATGTTAAGAAAAAAATTCCATTTAATCAAAACCACTTCAACAAAACAATCAAATTTGATTTCAGTCCCAATTATAATGGCAACAGTATTCACTGAAGCATTGTAAGTTTGCATTCAGCAAGATTACACGTCTGCTCAGTTAAATATTACTAAAATGAATTAACAACTGTGAAAACAAATTGTTAAGTAATAATGCACCATTATTTTTTAGGACTGCTGTTATCTGAATTGGAATCAAGGAACATTAAATTGAATAAAACAGTTTTTACTTATTAAGTCCTTGTAAACACTAATTTTGCGTAACTTATTCAGAGCTAAGTTGGGGCAGGGAGCAGGAACCGGAGATAGAACATAAAGAAAAAGTGAGAGCTTCTGGATCTGAGTCCAGATCCGGAATGAATAGATAAAATGAAATTTTTTTAGAACATAGCACATAGAACACTACAGCACAAACAGGCCCTTCGGCCCACAAGTTGCGCTGATCACATCTATACCTGCCAAGCCATAGACCTATCTAAAACTTCCAATGCCATTAGATCCCATATACTCATCCAGAAGCCTTTTAAAAGACCCCAGCGAGTTCGCCTCTACCACCTCTAACGGCAGCCGATTCCACTCGCTCACCACCCTCTGAGTGAAAAACTTTATAATTTATTTATTAGTGTCACAAGTTGGCTTACATTAACACTGCAGTGAAGCTACTGTGAAAACCCCCAAGTCGCCACACTCCAGCACCTGTTCGGGTACTCTGAGGGAGAACTTAGCATGGCCAATGCACCTACCCAGCATGTCTTTTGGACTGTGGGAGGAAACCGGAGCATCCGGAGGAAACCCATGCAGACACGAAGGGAATGTGTAGACTCCACACAGATAGTGACCCAAGCCAGGAATCAAATCCAGGTTCCTGGCGCTGTGAAGTAGCAATGCTAACCATTGTGCTACCGCGCCACCCAAGGAAAAGATCTCAGATTAAAATACACTAACAGCATTATGTCGGACATGTCGAGCAACCTCAGAGCAACAATCATTACGAGGCGTACTCATCATATTTAGAGCTTTGGTGGCTGCCAAAAGGACGTTGGAATTACAAAACTGGCAGCACAAGTTGCCCCATGCTGGGGATTGAGGATGATCTGGGTATGACAGGCGAAGCATGGATCAGCTGGAATCTATGACTGAGGCAGTCATCTGTTCATGGAAGAGTTGCAACTACTGTCAATTATTTGTTTTGGCAACGGTATCATCCTAAACATTGCAGGTTTCTTTCAGGAAGGGATGACCAATGTATGACCCAGCAACCAAACCTGGCCCATAATCTTCCTTTATCCACCTGGGGAACAGACAAGGCCAGCATATCTGATCTCCGTGTGCAGGGGCATAACAATCAATTTAGTTCAACCTCAACTTCAAAACTCTCCAAGCTTGGCAGGATAAAAAACAGTGCGTGCTGAGTGATGTGTTAGAGCAGTCAACTCTAACCCAGCGTCTCCAGGAATAGAAGGTCAAACTCCAGGACACTGCTGTGTTCCACTCTGGAGAAATACCATCAAGATATTCAAAAGATTGTATTTTTTTTGTCATTTTCTTTGAACATTTCTCTTTATCAGAGCCAAAAATATTGAGGATGGGGGGTGGGGGTGGGTGGAAAGGGGGGTGAAGGGTGGGGACATGGGGGTGCATGAGGGGAGATGTGGGGGAGGGAGGAGGGGACTGGTCGGGAAAAGACTGCTGAGCTGATAGTCAAGCATCATCCAGTTGGGTAATAAATCATTTGCTTTCCACTTGATGCAGTAAGGCAGTGCACTTCAAGGATGGACCTGTTTGCCAATTAATGGCTGGAGCATTGGACCAAATCATGTGATGAAGCCTCCAGGAATATATTTAATCATAGCTGACAATCTTAGTGGTGGAGTCACATTGATTATTTGCTCCAATCAGAAACCGGTTTTGCCCAGTCTTTCAAAGCAAAGGCCTGAGGCTGATGTTACCAAAGCTAGGAAAGGGTGAAGGATCAGGGTGGCCAATGAGATTAAACCAAACCTTTATCTGATGCAATTTTCAAAGCGATCTCAGCCTTTTGGAGAAGATGAAGCGTTAGATCAAGCCTGGGAATGGGGCAAGCGCTCATTCTGTCAGCTCAGATCTTGCTTGATCGAACCCAAGATGGGATGCAAAGTTTTGTGCCAGCTTGGATCTTGTTTGTCCCTTATGTGGGGACTATGATTGGACATAATTTGAATTGAGTTTTTTGATTAGAAATAAAGGGGGCAATTCTCCCATTGCAATCCACAAATTTTCTGGCAGGTCCTGTCGGAAGAATCACGGGTCGGCCATTTTGTCGGATTCTCGCATACATTCCCGATCATGTGCATCTCCCAAAGCCAGGGAACAGTCGCAGTTGGAACCGTGCTGGAAACTGGTGAGAGGAGAGGTAAGTGATTTAAATCTTCTAAAATATATTTTAAATGTGGTTCACATGTGATTATCAGGCCCGGCATGGATCTTGCCAGGCCCGATCGCATCTCCCGTCCCACCAGGAGTTCTTCACCCTGGCGGGGTTTAGCGTAGTTCCCCATGTTTGGGGAACTACTGGGAGACTCCACCAGAGTGAAGGGGGGGGGGGGCGCCAATCAGGGCCCGCCAGGGGGTCGGGCGGTGAGGGATGATGCCCCCTGGGCATGGACACCCTGGCAGTGCCAGGCTGTGCCCCTGGCACTGCCCAAGGGGCAAATTGCCCATGTTCAGTGGGCACCTTGACACTGTTCACTGGACATGGGGCAATGACAAGGGGGCAGGACCTATTGTGGGCTGGACCTAGGGCAATTAGTAGGGTGGGGGGGTTCCGCTGACACTCTGCATGGGGATCGGCCTGGGTTGGAGGGAGGCCAGTGATCGGTGCAGACTGGGGATGGTTGGGGGGTGGAGGAGGATGGTGGTCTGCCCAGAGGGGTGGGGGGGGGGGGGGGTACTTGCCTCCCAGGGGTGTCTGACCCTGAGGGGGTCAGCAGGGGAGGGGGTCTGCTGAGGTGAAGGCGGTGGGCGGATTGCCACTGCTGGCTGCGGGAGGCTGGTCATTGGGGCATTTTGGAATGGGGGGGTGGTCGAGGCTGGCCTGGGAATTATTGTGGGGGCTGTGATTGGGCCACGGGATGGGCTGGAGGGACAGCACTGTGGAGGGCCCCCTGGCTGGCCAGTGATTGAGCTGGCCAGAAAATGGGGAGATTGACAAATCAGGACCACTACACATGTGCAGAATTCCAGATTTGTCAGCCTCTGGCCCCCTGGGTTTTTAATGAGATTCACGACCTCTGCTTTGTACCAAGTGGGGAGATTCAGGTCTAAAGTTGCACTGAAAATAGAGTCGTGATGTAGAACAGTTTTCTCGACAATTCAGCACTTTTGGAAGAATCACCCCCAAAGTACCAAAAGGTATCAGCAAAAGAATTGTGGCGATCTCACATTTTTTCAGATTTGGGGATCTTGCTTTTTCTGTGTATGGGGGAGTTTGCCAATAGCAATTTGTTTAGTTAGAAATGGGCTTGTATTTAATGAGAGGCCTTGAATTTTACATGGATGGCAATTCATATTTCTCTGTAATTAGATGTAGTCCAGCCACTGTTTTACCACCTGTATGTATCGCCTCCAGCGGATAAAGGTCGGAAATCCCAGCTTTAGGCATCTACAGTTACCTTCAGAGGAGTGAACTAATTTTCTGTCATAAATCCTCGGTGCAGTAATTGGAGTCTCGATTAACCACAGTGGTTAATAAGATGTATCCTGATTTTCTCCAAGTCGACCCAGCGGGGAGAGTTTGGTTGGGACAGACACCAGTTTTGCAACCAGGGGTGGAGTTTTCCCATCCCGCCCACTACGTGAATTGTAGTGAGCGGGGGCGGACTATGTAAAGGTCCATTGATCAGGCAGGATCTCCTAGTCTTGGGGTGAGAACAGCCAGAAAATCCCATCCTGGGCCCAATTTTGAAGTCAATGGAGTGTAAAATTTGTAGAATGGTAAAACAGGGATTAACCTGAGGCAATCCATTCCTGTTTGGTGGTACGATAATAATGTTTTTTCTCTTTTTCATTCACAGGTTTTAAGTCGGTCTGCCTTGTTGCCCAACGAGGGGCGTACATGCGATGGGTCGTACTTGGGCTTCTCTTGATTGTTCGAGATTGGCCTAGTGCTTCATGTCGTTAGTGTGTGCTTAAACTGGACCAGATACTGGGCAACACGACAGCGCAATGACTATCACTGATTGCTGTGCAGACACATGGATTTGGGCCGGTGTCTGTGGGAGTTTGCGCATTCTCCCCGTGCTTGCGTGGGTTTTCTCCGGGTGCTCCGGTTTCCTCCCTCACCCCAAAGATGTGGTATTAGGCTGATTGGCAGTAATAAATTGTCCCTAAATTAGTTTCCCTCAATGTAGATGGCCATAAAACAATGGATGGGGGTCGTGGCTGGAGGGGGGAGCTGGTGGTGTTGGGGTGGCGGCGCGGGCTTGTTGGGCCAAGGGGCCTGTTTCCCAGGCTGTTTTGTTCTTTGTTCTCTCTTATCTTAAAATCAGGGCTGTGGTATTTGGAACTTCTATGAAAGAGAAGAAGAACATGTCCGAGCTACCTGTAGCACGGGATTAAGGTTGCAGTTTCTGCAGAGATCTAGGTTCAAATACCACTGACTGGGTATTCAAGTGTGTTCATCTTTTGGTTAGAGTGGATAAGCCGTGATTGAACTGCACAGCCTGCTCCTGTGCTGCATGTCCTTTATAAGAGAGTTCTGAAAGGTAGAGGTGGTACAGGGATGTTGGGATTAAAGGAAGGACCTGGGATGTGCAACAATCTGGAGCTGGAGAAGAACCTGAAGGTTGAATGAGTGAAGAAAATCTTTGAGGAAGAGTAGTCCCTAATTTGATGCTGATGTGGATTTGAGTTTGGAGAGATAGAGAGGTGCAAATGGGGAATTGCAGAGGTGGCAAAATGCAATCTCTTGACAAATACTCTGATTTGATTTGATTTACTGTTGTCACATGTATTGGGATACAGTCAAAAGTACTATTTCTGGTGTGCTATACAGACAAAGCATACTGTTAATAGAGTACATTGGGAAAAAGGGAAGAATCGTATGCAGAATATAGTGTTACAGTCAAAGCTAGGGTTTAGAGAAAGGTCAGCTTAATATATGGTAGGTCCTTTCAAAAGTCTGATGGCAGCAGGGAAGAAGCTGTTCTTCAGTCAGTTGGTACATGACCTCCGACTTTTGTATCTTTTACTCAATGGAAGGAGGTGGAAGAGAGAATGTCCAGGATATGTGCGGTCCTGATTATGTTGGCTGCTTTCCCAAGGCAGCGGGAAGTGTAGATGGAGTCTAAGGATGGGAGACTGGTTTGCGTGATGGACTGGGCTACGTTCACTACCTTGTGTAGTTTCTTGCTGTCTTGATCAGAGTAAGAGCCATTGGTATTTTCTGTCTGAGGTCCCTGGACCTGCAAGTAGATTTAAAAGAGCAATTTGGAGTGTTAATGCTATAGCCCAAGGTTGATCAGACTGAGAGTTGCACACCATCTAATTTAATACGAGCAGAGAGCTGAGAGGTTGATGGAGCTGCAACCAGTGGTCTGTACAGGCAACTCAGAAGTGAACTTCCCTTGGACTCTACTTTCTAATTTCATGCCCTAATGATTCCTAAAGGTTACGTCTCAAAAAAGCTATCTTACAACAAATGCAAAATAACTCCTTTTACTGCTGTTCACGATCCAACAGCTTTGGCTTGACATCACAAGCATCAACCTCATACTGAACCTCTTCCTCTTTGTCAGCTCCTGCACATGGAAAGTTTGATTTGGATTTGTTCCAACTTGAAAGGGGAACTGGAGCTGAGAGGCTTTTATGACCTCAATACAGAGGAAGTCTTGAGAAGCAATTAAAGTTCACCCATCTCACTGGTGTGTTAATGAGAACTGTGAGTGTGCATAATGACTGAATTAAAATGACACGGTTTGCCACACGCAGAGCTCAACTTGAGTTAGGGTCTTTTTTTGCTCTGATCTCTATGATATAAAACCAGGAATCTGCCAGTGATAACTCCGGCCTTGTGCGCGTTGCTCTGTATTGCACTGCCTGACAGGATTTATAGGCTACCGATGCAGAGAAAGCATTGCTTTGCTACACACAACACCGATTTCCTACAAGTTCCCTATTGTCAGAAAATTTATAACCTGCTGTGAAGGAATTTCAGGCTAATCAGTGCAGCTGTTAGAAGTGAACTGTTGCCAGTTCCTTCCTGACAATGGGAATGAAGCTGAAGCAAGGTCACGGATAAGATTGTCTTTTCATGCTCTTGTTCTGTACACTGAAAATAGGTACTTTATTATTTATTCTACCTCAGCATTACATTCCTTTGCAGTTAGTGTATTTGGTTGTTAATAAAAACGTCAGTACCTCTCAAACACGCAAGCTTTTTTTTACAAAATGATGGATGATATTGGATAATGAAAATAAATCTCAAATTAAATGAGCAAACAGTGCAACTGTGCGATTGATTACATTCTGCAATAGACCCAGGACAATTTGGCTTCTTTAAGATGCCCATGATAATATGGAGACAGCACGAGACTTCAGACCTATTCATCTTTACTGTAATCCCGCCTCCTTTCCTGAAGGCAGGCAACTGTTGCTGAGACACGACATGTACATACTGGCAGCCCTTTGAGACCACATCCCACTGGCATTTATTGTTGTGTGTGTGTGTGAGCAGAGGACAACATGAGCCCAGAATGGGAGGCACAGTGGCTAGCACTGCTACCTCACAGCACCAGGGACCTGAGTTCAATTCCGGCCTCAGATCACTGTGTGGAGTTTGCATGTTCTTCCAGTGGCTGTATGGGTTTCTTCCAGGTATTCCAGTTTCCTCCTACAGTCCAAAGATCTATGGGTTAGGTAGATTGGTCATGCTAAATCACCCTTTAGTGTCAGGGGAATTAGTAGGGTAAATATGTGGGGTAACAGGAATAGCGCCTGGTTGGAATTGTTGTTGGTGCAAGCTCAATGAGTTGAATGGCCTCCTTCTCAACTATAGGGATTTTATGATTCTAATTCCCATAGGATGGCTGTCCTGGCACCAAAGTGACAGAGTGGCTATGATTTCAAGTTCTTGTTGAGGAATGAGGTTCCCAAATGCTTGCCATAATTTCACCGGAAAATCAAAGGAAACCCTGGAGAAGCAGTGCCAGCAGTTACGGAACATGATGGGAGAAACATTGCGGAGGTTCAACTCCCTAAGGACGTCCTGGTGGAAAGCTGGGTACAGGCTTGGTCCTGAATTACTGAGATGGAGGAGTCATCTGCAAAGTGGTCCAGGTGTGGCCTCCTCAAACAACCACGTGAATGACAGAGCAGTGCCCGTCTCTCCAGATTCTCCTCTGCAGAGCCAGCTGGGGAGTACTTCTTTAAACAAAGTTGAGGCAGGTTGCCACCAGGGTAGTCGAGACTAGGGCCCTGGCATCATTTAGAAAAATAGAAGGTGCTCTGATGGGAGGCAGTGAGCCTTGTTTTTTTTCCAAAAGGAGGAAATCAAATGGGCTGAAGGGCCTTCATGTGAATGATGACTTTATAAATATATGTGATTACTAGCTGTAATTATAAACAATCCCTCGGTGCTTGGACACTTATGCTTTATTCTGGCTTGTCAGTTTCAAACTATAAATGTCTTGGCAGTGCCTGTAATTCAGGAAGATGGGCATTTCGATTACAACATCTGTCAGCCACAGAAGCCATTTCATTTCTCCACTATCAGCACGCAGCTGTCCACAACAACTGCAACAACTTGCACTTATACTGTATATCATTAACTTAGAAAAACATGCCAAGATGATTCACAGAGGCATAATCAGATCAAATGGAAATAAAGCCAAAGACAGAGGTGTTAGGAGATGTGTCAATGGGCTTGGACAAAGTGGTGGGTAGTGTCTTAGACAATGAAGGGGAAATGGAATGGTGCAGGATTTAAGTGGGGTTAAAGTTACCCAGCCCCTGTATAAACACAGCATCCCCACACTACCCATTCCAAATAAATGATATTCTGGAGAATCAGAGATGGATGTTTTTCCTGGGGTGGGGCTGGGGGTATTGGTGGGGAGGAGGGGGGGAATGGTGGTGTGCAAGTGAGGTGTGGGAGGGATTATCCGGTCTTGTACTTTGTTGAGTGTGTTTGAAGGATATATACAGAGATATTCATTCATACATGACTGTGTCTGGAGACATTATGGTCAGGATTTTGTGCCCACCACAAACATGGGTGCAAATGGCAACATCTCCATCATCTCCCCACATTGAAATTTCCCCCCTCCGTCGACATGGTGTCACATCAGCGAGGTTTACTACAGGTCTGCAGCAATGTGAACTGGGCAAAGAGACTATGCTGGCTGCGCACAGTTAAGTACGGCTTCTGGGGGGGACATGTTCAGGAAGTGCCAAAGGGCAGTGCCAGGAGCTAGCTTCCTGTAGAGAGCTCCCCGTGTCTGTGGGGGATTCTGTGTTTTAATTTTTAGTGCTGGAGATCTCTGGAAGAAGTCTCACAACACCAGGTTAAATTCCAACGGGTTTATTTGGCAGTAAACACCACTAGCTTTCGGAGCACTGCTCCTTCGTCAGGTGAGTGGGGAGTTCTCCTGACGAAGGAACAGCGTTCCAAAAGCTAGTGGCATTTACTACCAAATAAACTTGTTGGACTTTAACCTAGTGTTGCAGGACTTCTTGCTGTGTTTACCCCAGTCCAATGCCGGCATCTCCACATCACGATTTCTGGAAATCGTGATGTGGAGATGCCTCCAGCATGGAAATTATAGTGAGACTTGCATGCTGTACGCCACTTTTCTCACCTGGGTCAGCACTCAGACACTTGTTTCCACTCAAGGATCTATAGAGAGCCCATTGCCTTGACAGTGTTGGAAGGCTAACCACAAGATCCCTTGTCAGCCAGGACCATTCACCATGGAGGATGGAGGTTTGGAGTTCCCCCCACCAGCCGTGTCCTCTGGGGTATCAATCTCCCTCCCTCCCTTCATCCCCGCCTCTGTCTACAGCCGATGACAAATGGCACATTATAAACAGTAGCTCTGCACCTTGCCGGGCTCTCGATGTTATGAGGCCAATGAGTTGGGGACAAACCTGCTGCAAGCGGGCTTCACCGTAGGGATGAGAACACAAGTCAGCATCTCTGAAAGCTCATAATTATTAAGATGTCCCTTTAATCAGCCACTTGTGTTGTCCTTGACTCCACCCACATGTAAAGAGAGGTCTTACTGGCTATCTAACTGAGCGGTTTGGGAAAATGGTGCATGTCACTTTTCAAACTCACTCCACCTACTACCTTCCCTCTCTCTCACCCACCAACAATCCCCCCTCCCCCCATCATCACAGACTTGTCCAATATCCCCATTCTTCCCCCTTCTGTCACCCTTGAACCTCCCACTGTTACTCTGCACTCTATCGTGAACCATCTCCATGGGCCTTTCCTCCCCTTGGAGCTAACACTTGTTACCAACCCCATGCCCACCCTGTCCCTGCCCCCTCCCATTATCCGAGCATCTATCCAATCCCCTTCCATCACCACCCACCCTTCCCCTGAGGAGAATTTCACCTATCAGACTCTCAGCCTGGAGTTGACACTTTACCACACCTCATACCCCCCTCCCTCCAATCAGTACTCTAAGTTCACAGCCAGCATCCCACTGCCGATGCTATTGACCGCTCCCCACCCTCCCCGTCTCCCCCAACGTCCCTGGACACTTTCTCTTCCCCTTCTCCAGACATTCTCTCCTCTCTCCTCCTTTCCTTGGACACTCTCCTGACCCTTCCCCCATAATCCTGCCTCGCCTGGCCAGTCCTCCTTCCGAGTCCACCCTACCACATTTCACACCCCCACCCCCTCGTCACCTGCCCTCACCTGACTCTGTTGCCCAGTGATGGTGCAGCATTTGCTAATGGTTCTTGAGTGAAGTTATACAAAGTGTCCGAGAAAGAGAAAACCTTCTGCTGACCTCAAAGTCATGGGAGAGGTGAAGGTCACCAGATGCTCACCACTTATATATCTTCGTACCTGTTTTAGATTCTTGCTGGGAGGGAAGCTAGCTTGGAGGGTGAACTTAACTCCGACAAGGCGGCTTTTTAGTGAGCATGAATGAGATGTTAAAAAATGCAAATGGGCGCCCCAATATTGTTAATTGTGAAGTTCCACCCAACTTTAATTTCCCCCCTCCAACTTAAATTCTTCGAGTGAACAAAATTTGCGCCATTTATTCTGCTGTCAGGAAATTGATGTTTTGCCTCTTGCCAAATTAAGTACCCCCACCCACCATGACCCCCATTACTGGTGGGAGTGGAAAATTCTGAAGGCACAGTCTGCAATGCTAGCGTGAAGGCAGGGAGGACAGCCGGAGAGTCTCTGAATTTCTTTGAAATAATTAAATGGGATGATTTATTGGTGGATTCTGCTATCCTATTGAACACTTAGATGTTGGAAATCATAGAATCCATAGAATCCCTACAGTGCAGGAGGAGGCTACTCAGCTCATCGAGTCCGGACTGACCACAATCCAATCCAGGCCCTATCCCCGTAACCCCAATAATTTACCCCACTAATCCCTCTAACCTACACATCCCAGGACACTAGTGGCAATTTGGCGTGGCTAATGCACCTAACCAGCGCTTCTTGGGAAATGATGCCGTATTGTTGGCCTGATAAGCACATATGTTAAAATGGAGAGACCTGATCCAAAAAGAGGTTTATGATATTTACCACATTAAAATAAAAGTCAGGATGATTTACAGAATAAATTTCCACCCTCAAAATAGGAGGACGGAGTAAAGGAGGAAATCTGTTTGGAGAAATCTAAAGATGAGGGGGGAGCATCTCCCTCACTGATTATCTAGAGGTTGACTTAGCTGTCAGTTAAACCATGGAGGCCAAGAGATTTCCAGATTCAACACTCAGTTTATATTGAGGGGACGGGATTTTAAGGCCTACCTTATCCTGAAACCATTAAATCCCGCCCAAGGTCTACAGACATTTCAATTGTCCTCCCCTCGTCCACTCCAATTCCCATGGCGGGCAGAACGGTAAAATTCCAGCCAATGAGTTGATCCTAGCTGAGATGGTGGTAAGGATATGAATAGTTGTCTCAGTACCATTAAATTAGGCACAGAGCAACTTATTGAGAATACTGTCTCTGGTTCAGTTGCGCCTAGTGGAAGTGTACAATGTATACATGATGAGGCCAGGATTGGTCTCAGATGTCATGCTAAGAATGATATGTTGCCAGCATCCTATGGCTCACAAATAAATATTTACCAGTTGCCTGCAGAACTGTATGCCGGCCAGGGAAAAACAAAGGAAAATTTGTAAAGCTATCTTCTTCCCCAACCTCAATATTAATCTACCATTAACATTGATACCAGGATAATGTGGGTAGGAGAAGGTGAGGAAAACTTGGAACATATTATAATAGGCTAAGAGGCTACTGGAAGTTTGGCATGGAGACGCAAGTGGAAACGATTATAACATTCCACTTACACTTCAAGGGAAGCTGAATTTTTGCTTCACTGATCCTGTCAGGTGCATTCACAACTTGGTTAAACAAACAAGAGGTTCTGTAACTGGAATTTGCATGGCAACTTGGAGCAGAACATACTGTACAGTAAAACAATATGGTGCAGCATGAGATGATGGCAGCAGGTTGCATTGTTTGATTATTAGATCAGTAAAGGACGGTACATACTACGCTGCGGGGACAAAGTTGTCACATGAACAAGATTCGTAACTGCTCTGTGCAGCAATGCCATTCATAGAGTGTAAAGTGTCCAGATCTCCACATCATTCATAGAGTGTGCAGAGAGTCCGTTTTTCTACTGAACTGCTTTAAGTTTAGGCAACAGAGTATTTGCATTAGATTTATTGCGGCTGAATAGCTGTTGGCAGAGATCCAGCGTAATGATTTAACTTTTTGAAAGAATGTGTGGTGCGTTAACTTAAGCTGTGGCTGCAGTTCAGGTTTGACAGTGCTGGCTGCTTTTAGAGTGATGTGAGTAGGCAGCACGTTCACTACAGTATGCTCAACACTTGAGAGTTAATGGGTAGAAAGTCATATGAGGCACGGTGACTTCCACACGCAGGTTTCCAAATGGACAGTATTGTCAACAGCACTGATTTGCTGGATACACATAATGCTCTGAATCTTCTTGTTGCGCTGTGCAACTGCACTATTATTGATTCCGTGTAGCTCTGAAAGTAGGAATTTCTAACAAGTTATCCTCAGCCTTTATCATGTTGAAAATGTATATTTTTGACTTGACTTTGAGGTTCTCTTTTTTACTTTTTAACCTTAAGTGGAAGTCCCTTCAAGAAAAATGTCACCCACAGCATGGCTCTCACAATGGCATGTTGCACTGGGAAATTAATTAGCCTCTTATTGTTATGCTTGGGGAATATTGGAAGAAAGCCAACATTATTGATTACCAAAGGATCCACTAAAGAAAATAATCAACCAGTGACAGCCACAGGATTGACTGGCTCTTCATTGATCAAACAGGGGTCTCAATCTCACAGATTGCTTCCTGAATTAACTTTAGGCCGTATAAACATTAGAAATCTTCAATATACTAAGTAGATTTGACTCCAGTTAGTTTGCCAGAATATGGAAGCAACCTTTAAAAACTACCATCAAGCTGGCACAGTGGTTAGCACTGCTGCCTCAGCACCAGGTACCTGGGATCAATTCATGGTTTGGGTCACTATCTGTGTGGAGCCTGCATGTTCTCCCCATGTCTGCGTGGGTTTTCTCTGGTGCTCCGTTTTCCTCCCACACTCCAAAGATGTGCGGGTTATGTGGATTAGCTATGCTAAATTGGCCCTTGAGTGTCAGGCAGACTAGCAGGGTAAATATGTGGTGTTACAGGGATAGGACCTGGGTGGGATTGTGGTTGGTGCAGACCTAATGGGCCGAATGGCCTCTTTTGGTATTGTCAGGATTCTATGATATGGGTGGAATTCTCCCCACTCCTCCCCAGAGACTAGGCAGCATTCCAAAAGTCAGTTTTAGGCCAGCCTGCATTTCCAGCAGGAACTCCTGCTGGTATTGGCCATGGTGGATCAGGAGATGCGCTAGAGGCCGACATGAAATATAATTACGGAATGCTGATGAAGGCCTGACCACCCTTACCTGATTTTCCTCAATACTAGTGAGAAGACATGCCGGTGCGAAGCACATCTGTAACAATGTGGAGTCTGGATGTGAGGACTCACCTGAACAATGACTTGCGCTGCCTCCAGAGATCAGAATGGAGTCTGCTAGCAACCCTGGACACCGGTGCATCAAAGCAGTGGGCGGGGGTGGGGGGGGGGTGCGGAGGTAGCATCTACAATGGATGGCCACTATGCTACTGTGGGCGGCACAGTAGCACAGTTGTTAACACTGCTGCTTCACAACTCCAGGGACCCAGGTTCAATTCCCGGATTGGGTCACTATCTGTATGGAGTCTGCATGTTCTCCCTGTGTCTGCGTGGGTTTCCTCCGGGTGCTCCGGTTTCCTCCCACAATCCAAAGATATGCAGGTTAGGTTGATTGTCCATGCTAAAAATTGCCCCTTAGTGTCCTGAGATTTGTAGGTTAGAAAGATTAGTGGGTAAATATGTAGGGGTATGGGACTGGGGGCTGGGGAGGGATTGTGGTCAGTGCAGACTTGATGGGCCAAATGGCCTCTTTCTGCACTGTAGGGTTTCTATTCTGTTTCTAAGGGATCTTCTAGATTCGGTATCCTGGAGGGATCCCATCTCAGAATAATCCTACAGATCTATCTTCATTTTCAGGAGTTCCATATTCTTTCTTCAATTGTGGGTCAGTGACACTGGGTACACTTTCAATATGGCGCCCGGATGGGACTGTGGACTATGAGCTATCAGGCCTGCCCCATAACTGAATATGGCAAAAAAACTAGTTGCATAATTAATAAGGTTGGGACCGGAAGATTTGGAGTGTTTCCCCATCAGCTTCTGCATTGGGAAACACTGCATATACGATCCCCCACCATGGGGCTTGCTCCTCAGATGGGGAGACAATTCCATCTGATAACTGGCCCAAATCAGGCAGGTACTTTAACTTCCAAGAATGCTTGCTTCTTATTCATTTCAAAAAAATGCAAAGAAAGTCATTTGCAGGAACTCAGCTGAATCATTTTTCTGTTGAACTCTTTTATGACCCAGTTCCAAGTTGCTGTTATTTGGACCACCTTCAACAAGTCTTTGTTACTGCCAGATGCTGCGTATGACTGTGTCTATGACTAAATCTGTTCAAGTCTTCTACAAAAATGTCTGGTGCTGCTTACATGAATCATCTTCTGAAGGGACAGTGTAAAGCAGAAGTCTTAAGTAAAATTCCAAAGAAAATAAACTGGGCTTTTTGCCCGAGCCACAATATCCCAGACTAGCCTGTGCACAAAGGCTTCACTCCGGCTTGTAAAAAATGCAGCTTACCTATGAAACTGACTTTGCTGTTGAGCAAAAGAAGCAAAATCTGGAGAAACCCAAATGGTAATAAAGCATTGTGCACTTGGATCTTGAAATGCAAGGGAGTAATGTCTCTATTAAGATACTGAGCAGAACAAATCCACACGAACCTGCCAAACACTTGTCAAGTAATATTGCATTTAATAAAGGTTTGCCTTGAGGTATAGAACTCATCTGGATGTTGATGTGACTGCTATTCAAGATGACTTGCAATCTTCATTGGATGAAACATTAATAATCATGTCCCAGCTAGCAAAGATGCCAATTCTGAAATAGCATCTTTCAGTTTGATTTGGCACTCGTAACATAGGCCATCCATCAGTCCTGTTCACATCCATCAAGATGCAAGTGGATGAATCTGCTACCTCTCTGGCAGTGGTTCAACTGAAAATGCAAAAGAACCACAAAGACATCCTCAAAATCATAAATCCCTATAATGCATAAGGAGGCCAAATGGCCCATCAAGCCTGCACCAATAACAATCCCAACCAGGCTGTCTCCATAACCCCACTTAACCCCTTGACCAAGGGGCAATTTGGCATGGCCAATCAACCTAACCTGCACATCTTTGTGGAAGGAAACTGGAGCACCTGATGGAAATCCAAAAACTGCGTGGGGAAGGAGCATATTGACTTTCTGGGATGAATGCATGTATATTCACTGCAGGCCATGTTAAGCAACCATTTTGTTAGATACACAAAAATATACACTGTATCGATGTGTACGGTTTCCACTGAATTATAGTATGCATATGGTACCACAATGGGCGGCATTCTGCACCCCATCCTTTTCCTTTTTCCCTTGGTACTTCATGAACAGCATGTTTTGCCTGTACAGTGTGGAAGAAACAATACTTTTCACTATATCCCAATACATGTGATGATAAATCAAATCAAATCAAATCAATTAAATAGACTGGGCCTTTATGAGAAGAATGAAATGTGATCCCACTGAAACATTCAGTGGAGGCAGTGGTGTAGTGGTATTGTCAATGGACTAATAATCCAGAGACTCTGGGGATTCAGGTTTGCATTCTACCATGGCAGATGGTGAAATTTGAACACAATAAATGTCTGCAATTAAAAGTCTAATGCTAATCATTAAACCATTGTGTACTGTCATTAAAAAAAACTGTGACTTTAGGGAAGGAAATCTGCCATCCTTACCTGGTTTGGCTTACATGTGACTCTAGACCCACAGCAATGTGGTTAACTTTTAAGTGCTCTCTGAAATGGCCTAGCAAACCACTCAGTTAAAGAGAAATTAGGGATGGGCAATAAATGCTGGCCCAGCCAGCAGCACTCACATCCCCAGAATGAATTAAAAGAAATGGTAAATTCCTATAGGGCTTGATAGGGAGATGCAAAAGGGTGTTCCCCTTGGCCAGTGTCAACGGGTTTTACCATTGTTTGCACCCTCCACCCATTGGTGATCCAGAAGATCTCACCAGCAGGAATGGCCAAAAGTTTCAGCCACTGTCTCAGAATAAGGGGCAAGCCATTTAGGACAGAGCTAAAAAGGAATTTCTTCATTCAGTGGGCTGTGAATCTTCACAATTCTTTGCCCCAGAAAGCTGTTAAGTCCCAGTCATTGAGTATGTTCAAGACTGAGTTAAAAACATCAAAGGATGGTGCTGGAAAATGTTATTGAAATAGAAGATCATGCATAATCTTACTGAATGGTGGAGCAGGCTTGAAGGATTGAATGGCCTTCTTTTGCTGCTATTTCATATGCTTTGTGCAAATAACTCACTTCCTGACTCCCCAAAGCCTGTCCAGAATCTACAAGGCATAAATCACGAATGTGGTGGAATGCTCTCCAATTGCCTGGCTAAGTGCAGGCTGCAGCAATCCCCAAGAAACTTCACACTATCAGGGCAAAGCAGCCGCTTGATTGATACCTTATCCACCACACATCCTCCATAAATTGTGCAATTTGAACGCCATTAGCAATCAAGAATGCTGATTTATATGCATTGAAAACCTCTCAAGAAAGAAAATTGGGTGCACATGCTGAAAAGACAAGTAATACCTAAAGCAGAATCAAATTACCTTGAACAGAACTTTTACTTTGTTCTATGGAGCTTAAAATGCTGTCTTAACCAGCGATGCTCACATCCCATTAATGAATGTTAAAACTGAGCCGGCTAGTTGTGATGTTGTGAGTGGAGTTTTGCTGGAAGATGGGATTTAAGCAAGGGACAATATTATTTACATGCCACAGTGAGGTTGCATATTGCTGGTAGCAAGATGTCCAGTTTTGCCTAAAATATCCTAGTGCAAATTTCAGCAGCTCCACGACTTGGTCACATGAGATCAGGTACTCAATTGTCTGACTTGGGTCTGTTACAGTTTGCCTGAAAGCGTTAGTTGCCTGCTTGTTTTGCTTGTTGTGAAGACTTGCAAGGCATCAGCAGGCAGGGTGCAGTTTCTGAATAGCAGGGTGCAGTCTTATTTTTGTTCTGACAACAATAACCAGGTTTCTTGTTACAGTCCCGGAGGGCTTCTCTTAAGTGGTTGAAATAAATGGAGCTGTTTTCTCTTCGGGTGTAAACTGTTGCTTAATCTACATTGGCTCTGACAATTTTCCATGTTTTGTGATAGAATTAGAATTAGCTTCCATGATAAGAGACTTAAGAAACTTAATAGTGCTTTTTACCAAAGTATTTCTCAATAATATTGGTATTTGGATTCCTGGGACTGGATTTCTGAGTGCTGAAGCATTTTTACCCTTTCCCTATTGATAGGTGTGAATGTTGGTTGAAACAATAGAATTGTTATGGTGATAAATATTTTCTCAAATGTTGATTTGCATTGCCAGATGTGCTTCACTGTACTTGATTTCACCTGAGGCTGTGGATAGGTGTTGCAACCATGCCTTCAAACTATTCCTAGCCTCAAGTTCCAGTTTCGAATATATGAAAACAATAAGAATAACATCCTATCCTATCAACAAGTTCAGACCAAAATAAAAGTCCACAGAAATCTGCAGATGCTGTGTTTACAATGGGTAGTGCACAAGGCTGTGAACAGACAAAGTCTGATCATCTATTGCAGAACCTTGGAATCTTGTCATAGACTTTCCAGGTCAATAAACTTTAGCTTGAAAATAGTTAGCATGGAATTTGAAATGATTTGGCTCACAGTAGCTGATCCTTCTATAGCCTAACCTCTGGAATGGAATCTCCTCACCTATTTAAATTTCTGATTTGATTTGATTTATTATTGTCACATTAGTATTAGTATAGAGTGAGAAGTATTATTTTTTGTGCATCATACAGAAAGCAGGTTCTGCAGCAATTCTGTGATCCTAACAGGTCAACAAATCCAAAAACACAGGGACCCAGCAACATATAGAAACAGTGTCAGTTGGCAACACATATCTCTGCTGATCTTTTCTCTCTCTCTCTCTTTCTCTCGACATCTCAGTAAAAGTGTACCCTTTACATCAGCGGTCTCCAAACTCCAATCCGGATGCAGCCCACTGCGGGCCCGCGGGCTGTAGTTTGGAGACCCCTGCTTCACATCATCAATTTGATTGGACAGTGCTGAATGTAATAGCATAAACTTCAACAGAAGAGGCATAAAGAGCACTGTTAATAACAGGGCTGTGCCTATCAGGAATGGCGATCAGATTCAGTACATTTGATAGATGTCAATGATTCATCCCTGATGAGATAAAACTATTGTACAGACTGCTGTTCAGTGAGTCAGGTAGCTGGTTTGTACATCCTTTGGGCATCTTCTCCGCCTCCTCCCTCAAAATCTGTAATCCCACATAGCTCCAAGACAAATTCTTTCATGTAGGTTAAAAGCGATTGTGTATCTGGGGAATAATTTCCCATCCTGCTTCAATTCTGATTACACACCCCCGATGAGGTTGGCTGGAATTTCAAAGGGAATGTGTTTTTCTCACTGTCTATTCTGATCTGACCCAAAAAAAGCATCTTAATTCAGTGCTGTTCAATAGAAATTGTTGACTACTCACCAGCATGGCTATAATGACTTTGCATTTGCCACATATGCTAATCTTCATAAAAAATAGCCTTATGCAGCTAAATGTATTGATTTTACTTAATGACCATTTACCACCATTCAGTACAAAACTTTGCAGACTCTCTTTTGCCAAAGTTTGGAACTTGGAAACGTATAGAAACATAGAAAATAGAAGCAGGAGTAGGCCATTCAGCCTTTCCAGCCTGTTATGCCATTCATTTTGATCATGGTTGATCATTAAAATTAATATCCTGATCCCGCCTTCCACCCAAATCACTTGATCCCTTTAACCCCAAAAGCTATATCTAATTTCTTATTGAAATTACACAATGTTTTAGCCTCAACTACTTTTTGTGGTAGTGCATTCCACACATTCACTCCTCTCCGGGTGAAGAAATTTCTCCTCACCTCAGTCCTAAAAAGTTTACCCCCTATTTTCAAACTATGACCCCTAGTTCTGTATTCCCCCACCATTGAGGAACATTCTTTCTGAATCTACCCTCTCTAATCCTGTTAGAATTTTATAAGTTCCTATGGGATCCTCTCTCACTCTCCTAACTCCAATGAATACAATCCAAACCAATTTAGTCTCTTCTCATATGAAAGACCCAGGAATCAGCTTGGTAAACGTTCATTGCACTCCTCCTATAGCAAGGAAATCCTTCCACATATAAGGACCCCAAAATTGTACACAATACTCCAGGTGTGGCCTCACTAATGCCCTATACAATTGCAGTAAAACATCCCTATTCCTATATTCAAATCCTCTTGCTGGCATTGTGGCACAGTGGTTAGCTTTGCTGCCTCACAACGCCAGGGACCCAGATTCAATTCCAGGCTCGGGTGACTGTCTGTGTGGAGTTTGCATGTTCTCCCTGAGTTTCCTCAGGGTGCTCTAGTTTCCTCCAAAGATGTGTGAGTTAGGCGGATTGGCCATGATAAATTGTCCCTTAGAATCAGGGGGACTAGTAGGGTAAATATGTGGCATTACGGGGATAAGGCTTGTATGGGGTTGTTGTCGGTGCAGGCTTGATGGGTCAAATAGCCTCCCACAACACTGTAGGGATTCGATGATGCTGCCTGCATGCTTACTTTCAGTGACTGATGCACGAGAATACCTTTTTTTATTAAAGAACACTTTGGTGCAGCTTTTAGGTTTGTACGCAGCAGTTGTGATCTGTATTTTGAAGGCTGAAAATGTTGACTTCTTCAATGAGATGCACCAGATCTGCCCCTGCCTTCCATCTGAACATGGTGACTGCTGCTTGTGCTTTGACATCTGGTGCCCGGTTGGATTTTTGCAGGATTTGCCGGGCTTATTTTTTGCTGATGATCTGGTATGGTTATTCCAATTGTTTGAACTAATAATGATTACAGCTTCCCTTTCCATAGAGTTTGGTGTTTCCGTGATGCTAAAATCTTTCCTCTGTGCCAACCATTACTTTAGCAGATAATCAATAAGCAATTACCAAGAAATTAAGTATACACAGCGATTAAAAACCATTACTTTTCATCTTATCATGTAACTAAAATGGCTAAGTGCCCAGCATATATGGTAAGAATAAATTCACGTTTCCAATGATAGTGTCTAATATTCTTTTCTTTGTTTGTTAATCAATTAGCTACATCTGGAGTCCCAATTAACTGCCTGAATACATGTTTACATTCATGCTTGATGTTCAACTCCATTTATGGAAGGGTTACATGGCTGTTGAGGGTTGTTGTGTGTGGGTGGCACAGTGGTACAGTGGCTAGCACTGCAGCCTCACAGCGCTTGAACCTGGCCTCAGTTACTGTGTGGAGTTTGCACACTCCCCCTTTGTCTGCATGAGTTTCCTCCGGGTGCTCCGGTTTCTTCCCACAATCCAAAGATGTGCGGATTAGGTTGATTGGCCACGCTAAATTGACCATAGTATCAGGATGGATTAGCAGGGTAAATGAGGGTTATGGGAATAAGGCCTTGGGATTGTGGTCAGTACAGACGTGAGGGGCCGAATGGCCTCTTTACGTACTGAAGGGATTCTATATTGAATTTGGGACTTGATATTGAAGCAAAGATCTAAACTCTGCTAAGCTGCATACATAGGGGCATGCCAGATAAGTGTACACGGGCTTTGGGGGTGGGGGGGTGGTGGTGGTGGGGGGATTGCTCCTATGAAACCCAGAAGTAAAATTAACAGGTCAGATTTTCTAACTCTGACCTGACTGTAGAACAAAGAACTGCACAGCACAGGAAACAGGCCCTTTGGCCCTACAAGCCCGCGCCACCCATTTTAACGCTCAGTGAGTGCCTTATTCCAATCCTTCTTCTACCTACGACTTTTACCTACATCTCATGGACTCCACAATAAAGGGGTGCAAATTTAGGAAATTATATGTGCGCCAGATTAAGGGAGATCCAATTCAGGGACAATTTATTAACACCAATCACCCTAAAAGCACATTTTTGGGGTGTGGGAGGAAACCGACGCACCCGGAGAAAACCCACGCAAGCACAGGGAGAATGTACAAACTCCCACAGACACCGACCCAAGCTGGAGATCCGGCCCGGGTCCCTGTAACTGAACAGCAAACAGTGATAGTCACTGAGCTGTCGTGTTGCCCGTCAGTTGGTCCAGTTTAAGCGTATACTAACGACATGAAGCACTAGGCAACTCCTGAAGCAACATCCAAGAGCAGCCCTCGCACGACCCACTGTGTGTACGCCCCTTGTTGGCCAACAAGGCGGACCGAATCACCTGTGGATGTAAAAAAGAGACATCAATAAACATAAAATAAACAAGATCCCCAATAGCTCCAACGTAAGAAACAGGTGAGCCTTAAAATTTGTTGGACAGCCGATAGGAATCTATTAATTCCTAAGGCTCTTGATCTTCAACTAGAACATTCTTGTTATGTATTACTCATTTTTTTCCTTCCAAGTAGCGCGACTCCCAAGCTGCACAACGGAGTTGATGTGCCCCCACGTGACATGACCTGAAATCTATAGTTTACAGCGTCAATGCAAAAATCGAGTTCAAAGCTCATGAGAAAAAAATGCAAGGCCAGCACACAGATTTAATGAGACTTACAACCAGGAGCAGGAAGAGTAACTTTCCCTGACAATGGGAAAAAGAAACTTATAGCAGGCACCGAGAAGTCATGATTGGAAGTGATGGGGGAATTGGAGGCGGGGTGGGGGGGGGTGAAGTTGGGGGGTGGGGGGAAGGGGGGGATTGGATTTGGACAAGGAAGCAGTTTGATGATCTCACCAGGAAGGGGAGGTGATGGCCTAATGGTATTATTGCCAGGCCTTTAATCCAGAAACTCAGCTGATATTCTGGGGATCTGGCTTCGAATCCCAAGACAGCAGGTAGTGGAATTTGAAATCAATAAAAAAAATCTAGCATTAAGAGTCTACTGATGACCATGGAACCATTGTCAATTGTCGGAAAAACCCATCCAGCTCACTAATGTCCTTTAGGAAAGGAAATCTGCCATCCTTACATGGTCTGGCTGATGTGTGACTTCAAAACTACAGAAATATGGTCAACTCTCAACTGTCCTCCAAGGGCAACTAGGGATGGGCAATAAATGCTGGCCAGCCAGCAATGCCCATGTCCCACAAAGGAATAAAAACAAAGTAAGCAAAAAGGTGTATATTTGTTGATTCACCGTCCTGTTGTGTAAAACCCCCACTGCTTTCACTCTGTTTTATCATGTGTACTTTGTCACATCACTCAGAATCCATCCTTCACTGTCTATGTTTTTCAACACTAACTCATGTGTCCAGCCACTTCCACTCACCCCAGACCTGATATAATGTGATCCATCTGTCTCGCAATCACCTCACTGGACGTACTGAGTGAATACGTGATTTTCTCTCACTCATTGATCTGTTTTCTCACAGCTTTTAGGTAAAGGCAATGCAAAAACACTAGTGAGAGGGAAAGAACTGAAGGTGACCCTTTGTAAATTGTTCAGTTTACAGTTGCAGAGGAGGATGCCATGGAGATATGTGAGACATCAGCATCCCACTTCATCAGAAATGGAGAGATTGGCAACTCGCAAATGCCTGGTGACAGAAGTAAAAATATCTTTGACAACATGCTGGCTTTACTTTGTAAATGATTGAATCATGAGAAGCCTGAGCGCAATTATCAAGAAAGTTTTTTTATCAAGAATATTTTTCTTTTATCCCCTATAATCTCAAGTGTACAGCAAGAATTATTGGAGGGGATAGAGGAGAAAAACTCTTCAGAGATGCTCAGTTCTCCTGAGAGTGTGGAGGTACAGGACACGCATTAGCACATGTGCTCATGCTTTGGTAGCTCCAGTTATGGTTTTGGCTGGGATTTCACCCAGTGATCCATGATTCACAAGTTAGCACATGGAGACACTAGTGGCAAAGAGAGCTCTGGAGAGCCTCCATCCAGCACAGCAATCCTCTTCAAACGCTGCTAGGTTTCACACATAGGGCCACCACAGAGAAGCTGAATGATAGGAGTTCACAGCAGACTTTGATGAAGAGTCATCCAGACTTGAAACATTAGCTCTATTCTCTCTCCACAATACTGTCAGACCTGTGAAACTTTTTATTTTGTTATTGAATAGTAGTGGATTGGGTAATGAATCTAAAGGTTTTTTTTTCATTAGTGGGACGTGGGTGTCACTGGCTAGCCAGCATTTATTGCCTGGTTGCCCTTAGATCCAGCAAGACCAAGTCCCCCTTCTTGTAGGAGACTGCAGGACTCTGACCATCTGCTGTCACCACCTGAGCCTATGAAAACATTATACTTTAGATAGACTAAAGAAACTGAGCTCTTGTCAGTGACTTCCTGGTGTCTCCTATAACCTTTGGCCCCTTTGTTGCTCGCCAGTCTGCTATTCTCCATGTCATAGAGTAATAGCATTTTACAGCATGGAAAAGAGGCCCTTCAGCCCAACATGTCCACACTGCCCATCAAGCACTTAGCAATTCTGATCACATTTTCCAGCACTTGACCCGTAACTTTGCATGCTATGGTTTTCCATGTGCTCATCAAAATATTTTTAAAATGCTGCCAGGGTTCCCAGATCCACCACCCTTTCAGGCAGAGTGTTCCAGATTCCCACCACCCTCTGGGTAAAAAGATTATTTCTCGAATCTCCTATAAACTTCCTTCCCCTTACCTTAAATCTACCTCGCCAGGTTATTGACCCCTCATCTAAGGAGAAAAGTTCCTTCCTATCCCCACATCCATCATAATATCACATCACCATTAAAAAATGGTGATTTTTCAAATATCTTTTTATAATTTTATATCTTTCAATCAGGTCGCCCCTCAGCCTTTTTAGCTGCAAGGAAACCAACTCCAGCCTATCCAGTCTGTCTTGATAGCTGAAACGGTCTAGCTCAGGCAACATCCTGGTGAATCTCCTCTGCACTTTCTTCCTATATAGTGGTGTCTTGACTTGCGCATGGTACTCCAGCTGTGGCCTAACCAGCCTTCTATGCATCCCTATCATGACCTTCCTGCTCTTACATTCAACGCCTTGATTAATAAAGGCAAGCATCCCATATGCCTTCTTAACAACCTTATTTACCAGTCCAGGTGTCATCAGAGATCTATGGACATGCATGCCAAGGTCCCGCTTTGATCCTCTGCGCTTCCTAGGGTCTGACCATTCATTGTGTATTCCCATGTTTTGTTAGTCCTTCCAAAATGCATCACCTCACACTTTTCATGGTTAAATTCCATTTGCTAATGTCCTACCCATCTAACAAACCCATCTCTATCATCCTGTAATCTTTGCACCTCACTGTTTACCACACCACTGATGTTTGTGTCATCTGCAAACTTACTTATATACCTCCTACATATACATCCAGATCATTAATGTACACTACAAACAGCAAAGGACCTAGCAACGATCCCTGCAGAACACCCCCGGACACAGGCTTCCAATCACAAGAATAACCTTCGACCATCAGTCTCCTGCCATTCAGCCAATTTTGGATCCAGTTTGCCAAATTGTTCTGGATCACATGGGCTCTTACCTTCTTCATCAGCCTCCTATGTGGGACCATGTCAAAAGCCTTACTGAAATCAACGTCAACTACATCAACTGCACTACCATCACCTACATACCTAGTCATCTCCTTGAAAAATTCAATCAAACTTGTCAGAAAATGAGGTTATTTTCTGGCCATTCACACCTTGCCACTGCTGAAAGCAAGGGCAGAGAATTTGGCGCTGAGCCAATGGGACCAGAGAATCCCACTGGTATGAACTTTGGCCATGATCTTGTCTTCCTTATTTGATATCCTCTCAAAAATAACCATGGCAACGCCCATGCACTTGCACTTTGTCCATTTGAAAGCTTCCAATCCTCGTAAAAAAAACTTGTGTTAGAACATAAGAACATAAGAAATAGGAGCAGGAGTAGGCCAACTAGCCCTTCGAGCCTGCCCTGCCATTCAATAAGATCATGGCTGATCTGTCGTGGCTCAGTTCCACATTCCCGCCCTCTCCCCATAACCCTTAATCCCCTCTCTCATCAAAAACCCATCAACCCGCGTCTTAAAAATATTTAGCGAGGCAGCCTCCACCACTTCAACGGGCAGAGAATTCCAGAGATTCACCACCCTTTGAGTGAAGAAGTTCCTCCTCAACTCTGTTCTAAACCTGTACGCATTGGGTAATCTGAACTCTAAACATCCCCATGGACTGTTGTGCAATCTCACATTCAGTTCACTGCCAGACTTCCCCAGACCCTAGAAAATCCATGCTGGAGGTATTAATATTCAATTCTCTGTTTAATTCAATATAAAACTCCTCCATTGCCACATGTTAATGAGATAAATAGCTATGCTAATTGCCATTCCTTCTGCCTTAATGATTGTGTAGACTCTGGTGAGCAGGTTAGTCAGATGCAACCAAACTCACCTCTGTTAAACACATATGTCGGAAGTGGCTTACGGCTGTGAACATGAAACTCCTGCAACCCACACCCACCAACACTGGAGGCTAAAATTCTCCTCTGGATTAGCGTCATTTGGGAAGAGGATGAGACATGCTTAGGTTATTTAGGAACAATTACTTTATTTTCAGGATACTAAATAATAAATCAAAATACAATACATGAAACATCTTGAGGGTATGTTTATTGTACTGTCACCACAGCACCAATAGAATAAGGGAAAAAAGCTAAAGATTACCAAATCAGTCTTTTTAAATTTAAAGTGGCTCTCAATAAAGATTTGAAACTTGTTTCTTGTGTCAGACAAACACAGACTTGGTGATATTCCCCTTAGTCCTAACATTGTCCAATTTTGGTCTCATTTGAATACAATTGCTGCAGGCTTGTTAGTAAAAAGCATTGGCACGAATACAAATGAGGCAGAGTCTATGAAGTAGGCTGCACTGATTGGGTACTCAGGACAGAATTTTCCAGCCTTTCCCACTGGCGGGGTCCCCAGTGGTGGAATGGGCGAACCACACAGAACACATAGACATTGGCAGGACTGGTAGATGGCATGAGGATCTGGCAATTGTACAGGGGGGTGTGGGGGGGTGTTGTTTGCAGTAGATAAGAATGGATGATGGCATTGGTAGATGTTTCCATGCTTCTGGAATATTCCTCAGTTTGTAGCAAGCTTTGTCGGCTCTCGTGCCATACTTGAGCCGACACTGTATCAAGTTGCATTCAACCACGTCCCGTCCGTAACATTAAGATAAGATTAGTAGTGAGGTGGTGTCATTTTACAAATATAGAACCAATGTTATGCAGATACTGATAATACTACCGTCTGGAATTATGAGTGTTCTTTTGAACGTTACTTTTTACCATTAGTTGGAGGAAATCAGGATTGAAGGGACCTTAATCATTAAAATTAAGATTCTTCAATCCTGATTTCCTCTAACCAATAGTGAAAATTAAAGTTCAAAAAGGCTTTGGTCACTTCTTATGATTGATAGAGATATGTAGATGAACTGCACTTCTGGAATTGCTACAAGTCACTGAGAGGGGATGTTGGTGTAGTGGGATTGTCACCAAACCAGTAATTCAGAGGCCTAGGCGAATGCTGTGGAGATGCAAATTCAAATCTCAACATGGCATCTGTTGGAATTTAAATTGAATTAATAATAAAATTGGATCAGTAATCAATAATGACACTTATTAATGATTGTTGTAAGTACCCATTCGGTTCACTAATGTCCATCAGTCCAAACCTTCAGTCCCAGAAAGAAATCTGCCACCCTTAACTTGTCGGGCCTACATGTGACTCCAGATCCCTGGTAATCTGGCTGGTAGTTAACAGGCGGTTCCCTCTGAATCGGTAAGTCATTCAGTTCAAGGGCAGTTAGGGATGAGCATCCACATCCTGTGAAAGAATCATAAAAAAAGACAAAACAGCCCTTCGCTTCCAAGTCTGGGTTTTTCTGGGTATCGGTTTGAACACATTTTCTAAGGTAAACCCCAAGCAGAATTTATACTGATTAAGATTATCCCTGGCATCTGCCTTACCCTGCCACTCTGAGAAACACTCATGATTCCAGCATTTATTTATACCAATAACCAAATTATTTAGCCTTGTAGCTCATCAGGACTCAAAGGATAATGAGGTTGAAAACATATTAGTATACATTTAATACATGACTTCATTAATCAGATGTGTATTTCCTTTATGATCTCATACATGCTGAGACAACAATTGAAAACATTCATTAAAATAGTGAAAAGTATTAATGGGTACAGCAAGGCACTTGGATTTAGTAATGATGGTGACTCAGATACGTTGGACAGGAGTGCAGAAAAGTAAAATATGAGCTTGCTGTTTATTTGGAAGAAAGTTATGTTTCACTCCCCTGATATGTAGAGGCTGCTTGAGAGCTATTATTAAAATTGCACTGATCTGCCTAATGTCCTGTGCAACATCGTTTCAGGAAATTTGTTAATGCAGCTAACTGAAACAGTGAGCATCCTTCTTCTGCTCAGCCAAGAAAAAGATGCCCAAAAGAAAATGCTAAATACTGAAGGATCAGAAGTTTCTCCCCATAATCCTGACAAACAGAGACTCATAGAGATATACAGCCCTGAAACAGGGCTTTCGGACAACTCGTGCATGCTGACTAGGTTTCCTAAACTGAACATAAGAACATAAGAACATAAGAAATAGGAGCAGGAGTAGGCCATCTAGCCCTTCGAGCCTGCCCCGCCATTCAATAAGATCATGGCTGATCTGTCGCTGCTCAGTTCCACTTTCCCGCCCTCTCCCCATAACCCTTAATCCCCTCTCTTATCAAAAACCCATCAATCCGCGTCTTAAAAATATTTAGCGAGGCAGTCTCCACCACTTCAACGGGCAGAGAATTCCAGAGATTCACCACCCTTTGAGTGAAGAAGTTCCTCCTCAACTCCGTTCTAAACCGCCCCCCTTTTATCTTGAGGCTGTGCCCCTTAGTCCTACTGTCTTTTTTGAGCGGGAAGAGTCTCTCCACCTCTATCCTATCCATCCCATTCATCATCTTATATGTCTCAATGAGATCTCCCCTCATTCTTCTAAACTCTAACGAGTACAAGCCTAGTTTATTCAGCCTCTCCTCATAGCTCAACCCCCTCAACTCCGGTATCAGCCTAGTAAACCTCCTCTGCACTCCCTCCAAGGCCAAAATATCTTTGTGCAGGTGCGGCGCCCAAAACTGCACACAGTACTCCAGCTGCGGCCTCACCAATGCCCTATACAGCTGCAGCAAGACCTCCCTACTTTTATATTCAATCCCCCTCGCTATGAAGGCCAGCATCCCATTCGCCTTCCTGACCACCTGCTGCACCTGCAAGCTGGGTTTTTGCGACTCATGCACAAGGACCCCGAGGTCCCTCTGCACTGTCGCCTGCTGCAGTTTTTCGCCCCGTAAGTAATAGTCCTTCCTACCATTCTTCCTACCAAAGTGGAACACCTCACACTTGCCAACATTAAATTCCATTTGCCATTTACTGGCCCATTCGCCCAGCCTATCTAGATCCTTTTGCAGACTCTCCACACCCTCCGCACAATTTGCCGTTCCCCCAATCTTGGCGTCATCAGCAAATTTCGACACCCTACACTCGGTTCCCTCCTCCAGATCATCTATATAAATGGTAAAAAGCTGAGGCCCCAGCACCGACCCCTGGGGCACTCCACTAGTCACCATCCGCCAATCCGAATAGCACCCGTTGACCCCCACTCTCTGCCTCCTATTTGACAACCAATCCTCTATCCACGCTAACACCCTACCCCCAACTCCACGTCCCTCGACCTTCTGCAATAACCTCTTGTGAGGTACTTTGTCAAACGCCTTCTGAAAATCTAGAAAGACCACATCCACCGGCTCTCCTCTATCCACCGCCCTAGACACATCCTCATAGAACTCCAGTAAATTTGTCAGACACGACTTCCCTTTAATGAAACCGTGCTGCGTCTGCTCTATCAAGCAATTCCCTTCAAGATGCCTCGCAATTTCCTCCTTAATGACAGATTCTAACATTTTACCTACCACAGACGTTAAACTAACCGGCCTATAATTCCCCGCCTTTTGCCTGGCACCCTTCTTAAACAACGGCGTAACATTAGCCGTTTTCCAATCATCCGGCACTTCCCCGGAATCCAGCGACGTCTGGAAAATAACCACCAAGGCATCCACTATAACCTCCGCCATTTCTTTCAGAACCCTCGGATGCATTCCATCCGGTCCTGGGGACTTGTCCACAATCAGCCCCTCCAGTCTGTCGAGCACCACCTCTCTAGTAACAGTAATGTCATTAAGACCCTCCAGTCCTACCACCTTTCCATCGCTAACACCCGGCAAATTATTCACGTCCTCCTCTGTGAAGACAGAAACAAAAAATTTATTCAATACTTTAGCCATATCCCCATCCCCTACCACTAGGTCCCCTTTCTCATCCTCTAAAGGACCAACGTTCACCCTAGCCAGCCTCTTCCTTTTTATATATTTATAAAAACTCTTGCTATCCTTTTTTATATTAAGTGCTAGCCCAGCTTCATAGTTTCTCCTACCCTTCTTTATCAACTTCTTTGTCAATCTTTGTTGACATTTAAACCTCTCCTAATCCTCTTCTCGCCCACTACTCTTAGCTACTCTAAATTCCTCCGCTTTTAATTTAACACTTTCCTTCACCTCCTTCGTTATCCACGGCTTATTACCTCTCCTCCTACTATCCTTTTAGACCATCGGAATAAATTTCTGCTGAGCACCAAGAAAGATCTCCTTAAAGATCCTCCACTGCTCCTCAACAGACCCTCCCTCCAACGCGCTCCCCCAGTCCCCCAGTCCCAGTCCACAACTAGTCCCATTTGCCTGCATTTGGCCCATATCCCTGTAAACCTTTCCTATCCATGTACCTGTCCAAATGTCTTTCAACTGTTGTAATTGTACCCACCTCCTCTGGCAGCTCATTCCATATACACACCCCCTTTACGTGAAAAAGTTGCCCCTCAGGTCCCTTTTCCCTCTCACTTTAAACCTATGTCCTCTAGTTTTGGACTCCCCTATCCAGGGGAAAGACCTTGGCTATTCACCTTACCTGCCCCTTGTGATTTTATAAATCTCTATATGGCCACCCCTCGTTCCCCCCACACTCCAGCTCTGATTTCCTGAGTCCAAGAGGTTCAGGGGTCTGCATGCTCATAGTGAATAATGTTGCTACAGAAGAAGAATTTATGACTCCATTTCATTAGAAAGAGATCTTTGGAAAATGTGCATGGGATTTTCGGAATTAGTACTGGATAACTGAATGTGAATAATAATCTCACATGCTAGTGTTTCATTTAGAGAATTATGAATATTTAGAACGGCTTTCCCAAAGAGGTCTAGTTTGACAATATCATTAATTGTAAGGAGTTGAAAAGTGATTTGGTAAGAAAATGATTTGAGGGATACAGATAATAGACCATACTTTCTTTTTAATATCCTGTCACTGGTCAAATTGACCAAATTATCCTTTCCTGTCTTGTGTGTTCAATATTCCCATGTGTTGGAGGTCTTGATAAGAGAAATGTGCAAAGTAAGATATCCCCTCTTCATGGCAGAAAACTGCAATCTAAAAATAGACATTCAAGCTGTATGGGAAAAAATTGCTTCACAAGTTAACACCATAAGGCAGATCTGAAAGCAAATTAAGAAAATAAATTCTGTTGGACCCAAGATGCCAAGATAAGCATTTCTGCTTCACCTAAGCCATGATCCCAATATAATTGTCCATTTGTTGTACCAAGGTGAGAGTTCCTGTATTCATTCTTTTGTGGGATGTGGGCATCACTGGCTAAGCAGGCATTTATTGTCCATCCCTAATTTCCTTTGAGAAGGTGATGCTGAGCTACCTTCTTGAGCCACTGCAGTTCCTGAGGTGTAAGTACACCCACAATGCTATTAAGATCACTGCATGATCAGTTTGTTGCTATGTCTTTGTTTTATAGGACATCAGCAAAAAATTGCATTTATATAAAACCTTTAAATAGTAAAATATTCCATGGTGCTTCACAGTAGTGTTATTAAAGAGTGTTTAACGCAGGGCGACATAAGGAGATATTAGAGCAGATGATCAAAAGTTTGATCAAAAAGGTGGATTTTAAGGACTGCCTTAAATTATTAAAATTAGGTGCAGAAATGGAGAGGTTTAGGAAGAACATTCCAACACTTAGGACCTCTGCGACTAAAAGCACAGCCAGCCATGTTGGAGCAAATTAAACCAGGGATGAGCAAAAGGCTCAAGCTGGAAAATCACCGCAGGGCAGGAGGAGATTACAGAATTATAGAGGGGCAAAGCCGAGGAATGATATGAAAATAAGGATAGGAATTTTTAAATCAAAGTGAGGCTTAACCAGGGACTAATGTAGGTCAAAGAGCACAGCGAACAACTTCATAAAAGTTGAGATTCATGATGAAAGCAACAACATGTATTTATATTGCTCATTTAATGTAATGAAATGTCTAACGGCATTTCGTAGGAGCTGCATAAAATGAAGAGACCAAGCACACAATGAGACCAAGACTCTGTTCATAGAAATAAGTCTTAAGATTTGTCTCAAAGGAAGAATTGAGGTAGAGCTGAGGAGCTTTACAGAAAGAATTACAGATCTTGGGGCCTAAACAAATGAAGACACGGTCACCAATAGCGGAGGAATTGTAATTGGACGTGCACAGGAGTTCAGAACTAGAGGAGTACCGACATCGCAGGGGGTTGTGGGGTTGGGGGACATTACAGGGAGGTCATGGACGGATTTGAAAACAAAGATGAGAATTTTAAGGTCAAGGCACTGCTTGATTATAATTCAATGTAGTTTAGCAAGTCTAGCACTGATAATTGACAAGGACTTGTTCCAAGTTAAAATACAGACAGCAGATAACCTCAAGTCTATGGGAGGGTAAAATGTGGTTGTGTTGGAATGGTCAAATCTAGAGATAATAAAGGCATGAGTAAGGATTTCGGCAGCAGATGAGCTGAGACAGGGATGAAGTTGACCGATGTTATGAATAGGTGATTATAGTGATAGCATTAATATGAATCTTAAGGGCAGAAGTAATGGCATAACCAGTCAAGATCTTGTTAGGACAGTGCAACATGCAATTCAGTTGTCCAAGCAGTGACACAGGTTCTAGCAGAAGAAGAGAAATGTCCGCGGAAGAAACGCTGGGTGAAGCACAACATACAAGTGGAGGGCAGCAAGTAGAACTTCCAGAGGGCAAGAGGAGCACCCATTCCATCTGGGAATCTATGTTGTTTTCAAGGAACAAGAGGAAGAAGTGGCATCTATCTGAACTTGCCTTCAGAAGGATGCTAATACATGACCAGAAGGTTCTCAAAACTTCTGCCAATGAATGCACAGAAGGATAATTCTGACATCTTTGCAGTCTTACAGGAAAGACTTATACAATAGGGCAAATTGCATCCTCATGGCATGTGACCTTATACATTCATCCATTTCACCAAGTCACACGATAAATCGGAACTCCCAAGAGAAGTCCCATCATCGCAATTTTGCACTGACAATGCAAGAAGGCAGAAGAGCTTAGTCAAAAAGAAAATATCTAAAGCATCATAAACTAAATGCAACAAGCCTGTTTTAAAACATACTTCAAAGTAGACCAGGGCTATTTTCAAATAGGTGTGTCTATATCACATATAGGTAAGCATATTTGGTGGAACCTTGCCTGAAATGGAAGAGTGTCAAGTACAGTCTTATTACCATAATTGCCAGCTGTAAAATTTGGAACTGAAATGAGGCTTACTTTTTAATACTGGATGCAGAGCCATCAGGTGTAGGACGACTGAAAATTTACCTGCCATGAAATCCTTTCCAGTTTTTTAGGTTTAACATCCTTGAAGGTTATCCTTGTGTAAATTGTCAAAAGAACAATGTAAAGCAATCGTATTGGTGTTTCTGGAGAGCAAGCTAATTTAATAATTCGATGGGCACGGGGCACAGTGGTTAGCACTGGTGTCTCACAGCGCCAGAGACCCAGGTTCAATTCCAGCCTTTGCACTTTCTCCCCGTATCTGCGTGGTTTCCTTTAGGTGCTCCCACAGTCCAAAGACACGTGGGCTACATGATTGGCCATGTTAAATTGAGCCTAGTGTCAGGGAGATTAGCAGAGTAAATGTGTGAGGTTACGGAATAGGGTATGGGTGGGATTTTTGTCGCTGCAGACTTGATGGCCGAATGGTTCCCTTCTGCACTGTTCTATGATTCTATGAATATTATGTTTTGTTTTGCTGTAATTGACAAGTTGAGGGAACCAGTGCTAAGAATGACAGCTTTTCCCAGCCTGGGCATCCATTATTTGCAGGAAATTTCAGGTCAAGTGTGACATGCTCAACTGCAAAGTGAAGCTTCCTTAATGCCAGTCAAGCAGCAGGCTTCAACTCTAAACTTTGCCCCCAGTCCCCAACTCACTGCATTACCCATTTCAAAAATTTCAATCCAATTGATCTTTCTGTAAAATAACCTGACAGAATACCCTGTGATGATACTTCTATTTTATTCATTTGTGAGACATGGGCGTCGTTGGCCAGCCATCATTTGTTACCTATCCCTAGTTGCCCAAGGGCCACAGAAAGTCAGCCAAATTACTGTGGATTTGAAGTCACATGAAGGCTAGATTAGTAAGGACAGCAGATTTCCTTCCCTAAAGACATTAGTGAACCAGATGGCTTTTTCTGACAATCGACAATGGTTTCTTGGTCATCAATAGATTCTTAATTCCAGATATTTTTGATTGAATACGAATTCCACCATCTGCTGTGGCGGGATTTGAACTTGGGTACCAGAACATTAGCCAAGTTTCTGAATTAATAGTCCAGTGATAAGACTACTAGGCCATTGTCTCTCCAAATGAAATGTCAATTATGTGCACCTCATTTTGGTAAAAAGTTCAGGGGAGCAGATGTTGCATTAATTTCTCATCCACTTCCTTTGTATTGCTAAGTTGTCTGCATTTGCAGTCATCTCTGATGAAGCTTAGGCAGCACCAATGGTCATTAGTAAGGCATGCACATTTGCAATTATTGACGCATAGAGCATGGTGGCATAAGGTATGATAACAGACTGGTTATGTTACTACACTAGCAATCTGGAAAACTGATTAATGATCCAGAAATACGAGTTCAAATCTCAAACTGGGGAAATTTAATTTCAATAAATGAAGTGGGGATAAAAAGCTAATATGAAATGAATTTAAATGAAGTGGGGGTAAAAAGCAAATATCAATGGTGGTGACTATGAAACTATTCGATTGTTTGAAACCCCCTTCCTTGTTCATTGATGTCTTTTATGGCAGGAAATTTGCCATCCTTATCTGGTCTGGTCTGTATGTGACTCCAGAGCGACAGCAATGGGGTTGACTCTTAACAGCTTCAGACATGATCTAACAAACAACTCAACTGTATCAAATTGCTACAAAAAGTCTATTAAAAGAAAGCCAGGTAAATTGCCTGCATTGACCTTGGCACCGGATAAAGACATACCTGAGCCTGTCGACCTTGCAAATTCCTCCTCACTACTGTCTGGGCGCTTGCGCCAAAATTGAGAGGACAGTCCTGCTATCGAGTCAAGCAACATTCTGACATAGTCATACTCACTGTATCAGACCATTTAGCAAATGGCTCAGACTCCTCCATCATCATCTCTGGGTGTGGCCTGGCCAGCCAGCAGTACAGACCCACCACAAGAATAGGATCAGGAAAGAAGGACTTTGAAGGTCCTTGACTCTGGATCTCCTTACTTGTGACTAATAAATAAACTTTACTTTAACATGGGCAAGGGAACCCATCGTTAATTAGCTGCCCTCCCTCAGCTGATGCTAAGTACCCTTCCTTGTTAAATACCACTTGGAAGAAGCACTGAGGGTGGCAAGGGCACAGAATGTAGTCTGGGTGAGGGTCATCAATATCTAGAACTAAGAGTGGCTCGACCTCACCACCAGTGACCTAACTTTTACTAGCTGGAAGTCAAGGACAGCAGGCATGTAGGAAGACCACCACATACAGGTTCCCCTCCAAGTCACATGCCAGACAGGGCTGAGCAATCTCACAATCAGTGGATCAAATCAAAGCTCTGCAGTCCTATTACATCCAGTTGTGAATGGTGGTGGATAATTAAACAACTCATTCTAGGGGAAGTCTCCACAAATATCCCCGTCCTCAATGATGCAGGAGCCCAGGACACTAGTTCAAAAAGCAGTGCTGAAGCGTGCACACAACCACCTTCAACAAGCAGTGTCAAGTGCATGATCCATTTGGCCTTCAAGGTCCCACCATCACAGATGTCAAACTTGGTTGGCTCCACATAATGTCAGAAAACAGCTGAGCACACTAGATACAGCAGGGGTAATGGGCTCAGCTGGTGCTTGTGCACCAGAAATAGCCTTGGTCTTGAAAAAGATTTTCCAGTAATAAACTGGCATCTACCCATCAATGTGGAAAGCTGCCCAGGTATGTCCTGCCCATAAAAAGCAGGACAAATCCAATCAGGCCAAATCATAGAATCAAATCCCTACCGTGCAGAGGGAGGCCATTCAGCCCACTGAGTCAGCACTGATCTAAATCCCACCCAGCCCCTAAGCACACATATTTCCCTGACACTAAATGACAATTTAACAGGCCCAATCAATCTGACCCACACATCTTTGGACTGTGGGAGGAAACTGGAGCACCTGGAGGAAACCCACGCAGACACGAGGAGAATGTGCAAACTCCGCACAGACAGTGACCCAAGCCGGAAATCAAACCTGGGTCCCTGATGCTGTGAGGCAGCAGCGCTAACCACTGTGCCACCGTGCTGCCTAATATCACCCTACCTACTCTCACTCACCAGGAGTGGCACTTATTCAGGAATAACAATAACGTGTTCACTGATACCCTATTCTGTCAGGACCGCTCTTTACAGTATTATTCAAACATGGACAAAAGAGCTGAATACCAAAGGTGAGGTGAGAGTGACTTAGCCTTGATAGCCGAGTGTGAAACTGCCGGGCCCTAGTATACCTGAAGTCAATGGGAATCAGAGGGAAAACTCCTCTGTTTGGAGTCATGCATAGCACAAACGTTGCATTTGTTGGAGGTCACTCATCTCAGCCCTGGGACATTGCAGCAGGAGTTCCTCAAGAGTAGGCCCAATTTTCTTCAGTTACTTCATCAATGATTTTCTCTTTGACATAAGGTTAAAAATGGGGATGTTCACTGATGTTTCCACAGAGTTCAGTTTCATCTGCAATTCCTTAGATAATGAAGCAGTCCCTGCCTGCATGAAGCAAGGGACAATAGATAGGCTTAAGCTAAAAAGTAATGAGTAATATTCATGTCACACAAGTGCTAGCTTGACAATCTTCAATAAGAGCATTAATTATCTCACCTTGACATTCGATAGTTTAACCATTGCTGAATTGCCCACCATCAACTTCTTGAATGTCATTAATCAGAAACTTAGTCAGAAGGAACTGCGACATGAGTATTGTGACTATAAGAACAAACCAAGGCCTAGGAATTCTGCAGTGAGTAACTCATCCCTTGATTCCTCAGGGCCTTTCCATTGTCTGCAAGAAACAGTCAAGAATGTGATGGAATATTCTCCATTTGTTTAGACGAGTGAAGCTTCTGCAACACTTCAGAAGCTTGACATCAGGTTAACGATGTGGTGGATGGTTACCAGGCAATAAAAAAGAGAGACAGAATGGGTGAATGTCTTTACACACCAAGGAATTATAAAAGAATAAGGAAATTTACCAGGAGAACAAATTTAAAAGCTTTGTACCTAAATGCATGAAGCATTTGGAACAAAATTAATGAGTTAACGGTGCAAATAGAAACAGGCGCATATGATTTGGTGGTGATTACTGAGATATAGTTACAAGGAGACTGGGTCTGAGAATTGAATATCCAAGGGAACTCAGCATTTCGGAAAGAGAGGCCAAAAGGAAAAGGGTGTGGTGTAGTTTTGCTGGTGAAGAAAGGGATCAGTGCTGTAATGAGAAATGACACAAGCACGCAAGATCTAGAAATGGAATCATTCTTGGTAGAAATAAGAAATAGCAAAGGAAAGAAATACTTAGTAGGAATAATTTATTGGTCCAAAATCAATAGTTCCACAGTGAGACACAGTATAAACCAGGAAATACTGGGCCTTGCAAGAAAGATACGGCAATAATCATGGGTGATTTTCATATGCACATAGATTGGAAGAATCAAATTGGCAAGGGATAGCCTGGAGGCAGAGTTCATTGAACATATGAGAGACTATTTCTTGGGACATTCTATTGTGCAACCAACCAGGGAGCAGGTTACTCTGGATTTGGTATGGTGTAATGAGGAGGGATTAATTGAAGACCTCATAGTTTAGGATCCTCTGGGGTGTAGTGGCCATAGTATGATAGAATTCAAAATTCAGTTTACAGGTGAGAAACTGGAGTCCCACATTAGCATCCTTGAATTAAAAAAAAGGAATTACATAAGCATGAGAACAAATTTGGCCTGAGTAGAGTAGGCAAGAAGGCTAAAAGATAAGTTGGCGGATGAGTAGTGGCAATTGTTTAAGGAGATACTCACAACTAAAATATATCCCCATGAGGAAGAAAGATGGTAAGGGGGCAGAAAATATCTATGGCTAAACAAGGAGATCAAGGAGTATATCAAGACAAAAAACTAAGCTATACCATGTTGCAAAGGCCAGTGGCAGGCTGGAAGATTGGGAAACTTTCAAGGATAAACAAAGGGATACTAAAAAAGCAATAAAAAGTTAAGGTAAATTATGAAAGAAAACTAACTCAAAATATCAAGAAGGATAGCAAAAACTTCTATAGGTATATAAATGGGAAGAGAGTCATTAGAGTGAATATTGGTCTCTTGGAAGATGAAATTGGAGAGTTAATAGTGGGGAATACTGAAATGGCAGAAATCCTAAATCAACATGTTGCCTCAGTTTTCAAGGTGGAGGACACTAGTACCATTTGTATAGGAACAGGCAAGTCAGAGGTAATAGAAATGATAAACTTAGAACAATCAACTTAGATAAGGAAAAGGTACTCTGCAAACTATTGGGGATTGAGGGCAGATAAGTGCCCTGGGTCTGATGGCATACATCCTAGGGTATTAAAGGAAGTGGCAGAAGAGATACTGGATCCATTGGTTACAATAAACTAAAATTCCCTGGACACAGGAAAGATTCAAGTGGATTGGAAAAATGCTAAAGTAATATTTTTATTCAAAAAGGGAAGGAGGCAAAATGTGGGATATTTCAGGCCAGTTAGTTTAACATTGATTGGGAAAGTGTTAGAATCAATTATCAATAAAGAAATATCAGGACATTTGGAAAGTCAAAATGCTATCCATCAGAGTCAGTATGGTCTTATGAAAGGCAAATCATGTTTGACTGATTTGCTAGAGTTCTTCGAGGATGTAACAAGCAAAGTAGACAATGCGGATCCTGTAGATGTAGAATATCTGGACTTCTGGAAAGTATTTGATATGGTGCTGCACAAAAGGTTAATTTACAAGGTTAGATCACATGGGTAAATGGTAATTTATTAGCTTGGATAGGCGACTAGCTGATGGGCAGAAGGCAGAGAGTCAGGATAAATGGTTCTGTTTCTGGGTGGCAAGAAGTAACTAATGGGGCAGCACAGGGTTCAGTCTTTTAGCCCCAGCTATTTACAATCTATATTAATGACTTGGCTACAGGGATTGAAGGCCCTATACCCAAATTTACAGAAGACACAAAAATAGGGACTACCACTGTTTGCTGTGCAGATATATGGATTTGGGCCAGTGTCTGTGGGAGTTTGTGCATTCTCCCTGTGCTTGCATGGGTTTTCTCTGGGTGCTCCGGTTTCCTCCCACACCCCAAAGATGTGCTCTTAGGCTGATTGGTGTAACAAATTGTCCCCGAATTAGTCTCCCTTCAATCTGGTTTCCAATGTGGAGCTCCATAAGCATAGACAAGGGTCATGGGTGGAGAGGGGACTCGCAATGTCGAAATGGCGGCGCGGGCTCGTTGGGCCGAAGGGCCTGTTTCCCGTGCTGTGTTGTTCTTTGTTCTTTGTAGTGTCAGACAATACATTGCAATGAGGAAATAAAAACTTTACAAATGGATATAGATAGGTTAGGAAAGTGAGCCAAAATGTGGCAGATGGAGTTTAACATGGATAAGTGTGAGGTCGTTCATTTTGGTCAGAAAAATGGGAAGGCAACTTATTATCTAAATGAGGAGAGACTTCAGGGTGCTCCAGTTCAGAGGGATCTGGGCGTCCTCATTCATGAGTCACAGAAAACTAGCATGCAGGTACAGCAGTTAATAAAGAAAGTGAATGGAATGTTGGCATTTATGGCTAAAGGAATAGAATATAAAGGTAAGGAAGTATTGTTGCAACTATACAAGGCATTGGTGAAGCCGCACATGGAATATTGTACACAGTTTTCGTCTCCTTATTTGAGGAAGGATGTAGTGGCATTGGAGGCAGCTCAGAGAAGGTTCGCTAGATTGATTCCTGAGATGAGGGGTTTGTCGTATGAAGAAGATAGAACAGTTTAGGTCTATAGTCTCTGAAATTTAGAAAAATGAGGGGAGATCAAATTGAGATATACAAGATGATAAAAGGCTTTGGATAAAGCAGACATGGAGCAGATGCTTCCGCTAGTGGGGCATTTTGGGATGAGAGGTCTTAGGATAAGGGGTAGCAAGTTTAAAACAGAGTGGAGGAGAAACTACTTCTCCCAAAGGGTTGTGAAGCTGTAGAATTTGCTACCCCAAGGTGGGGTGGATGCTGGGACAGTGAGTAAATTTAAGGAAGAGTTAGACAGATTTTTAATTGGTAATGGTTGAACGGTTATGGGGGAAGACAGGAAAATGGGGCTGAGGAAAATGGGGGTGAGGAATGGCCTAATTCTGCTTAGATATCATATGAATTTATAAACTTATCACCCAGGAGAAAGACACCGGCTGGATCAGCCACCCATTATGGGTCAGCAACCAGGCAGATAACCATGCCTTGTGAATGCTGCTAATGGTGGAGTTCATCATGTACACCAGCTTGCCTACTCTTTATATCTTCATTAAGAAGCAGATCTACAAAGCACATGAAGCATTGTCAGAGTATCGTTTATCCTCGCCAGCAGTTTCAGCCTTCACTTGCAGTGTTCAATCGTAGATCGTAAGCTTACTATTATACCCATCGTATTCACAGTAGTGCACAGTGTTATTTATTTATTTATTTTCATTTGCACGTTGTGGGATGTCACTAGCTAGGCCATCATTACCCATCCCTAGTTACTCTTGAGAAGGTGGTGGTGAGCTGCCTTCTAGACTCACTGGGGTCCCTGAATTTAAGTTCAGTGAGGGAGGGAATTCTAGGATTTTGACCCAGTCACACTGAAGGAACAGTGACATATTTCCAAGTCAGAGTAGTGAGTGGCTTGGAGGGAAACTTCCAGGTGGTGGTGTTCCCCGCCATGATGTAGATGTACCATCTCGAAGAGTGCTACAGCAAATCTCTAAATCTCTTTCAACACGATCTTCCAAACTGGTGACATCTACCTACCTAGAAGGACAAGGACAGCATTGGAACACTACCATTGCAAGTTTTCTTCCAAGTCACACATCATCCTGACTTGGAACTTTAATGGCATTCTTTTATTATCATTTGATCAAAATTCTGGATATCTGAGTGGCAATTTGGGATGGGCAATAAATATTGGCTTTGCCATCAAGACACACATATCCCATGGAGGATTATATAATAAAAATTAACGACTTTCTTCCAGGATTAGAATGTACTGACCCAAAGAATCGTAAATTCAATTCTGAACCTTATTTAGTCAGCAACTGATTGAATCAGACCATTTCTGAAGGTTTTCAATTAATCTTGGGTTTATAATTTACACTCCAATGCACACCAAGCTTCCAATAAAAGCGCACGTCGTTCCAAAATAATTGTACATGCTCACTTTTAAAGCTCCAGTTACCCATCATGGTACATTTTATCAAAACAACTCATTATCCCCGGCAGTGTTAACAGGCAGAGCTGTATTATACTGATTATCTCTGATCATTCCACAAAGAGGAGCTGAAGGTTGAGTGCTGCAAGAGTACAAATTAGGTTCAGTGTGAAATAGAGTTGTGGCTGTATAGCCGACCTTCTGATGCGTTTGTGATTGGAAGAAGAGGCCGGCGATTTACCGTTGTCATACTTCAGACACATCTTCTGCTAAAACTATCTCATAGCTCAAAGAAACATTAAGCTTATCCCAGCAGTACATTTCTCGAAGGAACAATAGAGAGATTCAGCTAAATGTGAGGAGCATTTAGAATTCATCACTGACTGATTACAAATAATGTTTGAGCGAATCTGATAACATTTCCTAGAATTTTCCACTAATGATGATCTTGTTATGCTCTCTTTGGCGACTCATTGTTTTTTTTGCTTTCGTTCACCTCTGAGGCTCACAAGATGCCCCGAAGGAGGCTGAGGAGCTGTATCCTCAGTGAAGGCACAGCGTGATGAGATAAACAATACAGTTCTCAAGAAAGCCTGAATTGCCTTCATTTGCACTGCCTGCTAAAAGTGCGGCGATAGAAACCACTTTGCTGGCACCTACCCGAATGCACAGTGATTTTATTTCATAATGAACTCTGCGCTGTGACTTAACAGGCTGTTACACTGGGGCTGAGGAGTGGATTGAGAAACTGATGCAATACAGCTGTGAGACGGCAGAAAACATCACCTGGGCTTCAGGGAGTCCCACCGTTACCAACTGCTGAGCACTTTCCCTTCATTTCACAAATGACTGTTAGTGTGGAGAATGGAGAAAAGCAGATGTACTGACTAAGCAGATTTAACAGGCTGCTGGAGCCGGAGTACTGCTTCATTGCAGGATTCTGAAGATGAGAAACAGGACAATAGCTGGCTTTTCTGTCACCAAATGCTCTGCATTTCAGTTTTTAAAGAAGCGGGTAAGAAGGTTTAATGTTGTTTTGCAATTCATCTCTATTATACTGCAGCTCCCTTTGAAAGAGCAATTATCTCAATGTCACAGCTTTAATCTGACAGCTAAGACACAGGATCAGAATAACTGGGTTAAATATAAATGTCAAGGGATATAGTTACAAAAGCCATTAGTCTCAAGTGTCTTTTAAAATTAAGGATCTGCTTTTATAGAAAAAAAATTAAACCTCCCTAACAGTTTGCAATATTATTTGGAACAATGTTTTATACAATTTGATTTGAGGGAATAATTTTCCTTGGAAAAAGCTTCTATGTTACAACTTCTGAATGCCAACAACTCTTCATTTTACATAATTTATTTACTATGATTTTAAGGTCAGAATTAAGTTGCAGCTTTAGTGATAACTTCAAAACCTCAATGCTGTGTTCACTGCAGCAAAAATGAAAATGACTATTAACTGAATTTTAATATTAACCTCTAGACTGTCAATTGTTTTAGTGCATTGTTTAACAGAAGCATACTATTAGAGCATCACCTGATTGATGACTTGTGTAAAAGATCTCATCTGGCGCGCTGTTGCATTCAAAAGAGTTTATTTCTGCATGTCCTTCTTTAATGTTATACATATTCAATGATCGTTCAGGCTTATGTGATTGAGTTTCAGACTAATGCGTGGATATCACTGCAAGAATTAATTTGTATCTTTTTTAAGACACCCGATGTACGAACACCCACTGGATCACTCTTCATATTCATAAACTATGAATTAGCTGCACTCAAACCTATGAATTAAATATTCAGATGGTTTGTTCTAGAGGGAGAACTTTCATGTCATTGCTAGTCTACTGACTCATATTTCAGATGAAAGCACCATTGTCACTTGAATTTGTTTCTGTGAATGAATGTTGTAAAGACTTATCAGGATGATATCCAATCTGATTACAGTCAGTCACTGTAGGTCTTTCTTGTTGTTATTGACCTGAACCTTTGCCGTAGTGTCAAATAGCACTTGGCGCTTGGAGATAAGAAGTCAGTCCAGTGCATAATCAATAAATCACCCTGCACTGTGCTACACCAGTAATAATAGAGAATCAGACATCAGTACAAGTATTTAAGAACAAAAATGGGGATGAGGGCCCTGTTGTTTGTTGTTTCTCTTCTCATGGTGAGGTTTTTTTCCAGAACAGACCACTAGCCTGTCTCCAGAGGTTTATTGCTTGAAGAGCACCACTCTGCATCAAGCATGGCTGACCAGAAGTCTCAGTCACTCTGCCAGTGGAGTGCCGGAAAGATTTTGCAGGTTGACATTCAACCTGTCGGCCATGCCGTGAACACACTTTCCTTGGTCCTGGGATGGGACTCGAACCTAGGCCATTAAGTTTCAGAGGCAGGGACACTACCCAGTACATCACAAAACCTCCCCTTGAGAACGCTATTATTTCAGGTCATGGCTGGAATTCTCTGGCCGTTCACCCCAACAACAACGCCCCCCAACCCCCCCACACACACCGCTGACAGCGAGAATGGAGAATTTGGCATACAGCCAAATCTCTGTGCCCAGCAGCAGGACTGGAGAATCTCAGCTGCCAGCAAAGTCGGAGAATCCACCCACAGATAGTTGGCATAAATGGGTCTTTTTCTGATTGGCAGCCAGTGACTATAGGAGTTTCGCAGGGATCTATCTGGGACCCCCAACTGTTCACATCATATATTAATGATTTGGAAGAGGGAACTGAATGTATTATCACCAAATTTGTAGATGATACAAAGTTGGGTTGAAGGTTGAGCAGTGAGGAGGATGCAGAGATGCTTCAGCATGATTTGGACAGGTTGAGTGTTTGGGCATTTCCATGGCAGATGCAGTACAATGTGGATGAATGGGAGGTTATCCACTTTGGTAGCAATAATAGGAAGACAGATAATTACTTGAATGGGTGTAAATTGGGAGAGGTGAATACTCAGCGAGACTTTGGTTTCTTTGTGTTTCAGTCACTGAAAGTAACCGCACAGGTACTTCAGGCAGTAAAGAAGGCAAATGGTATGTTGGCCTTCATAGAGAGAAGATTTGAGTATTGGGATGGGGGTGTTATACTGCAATTGTATAGAATGTTGGTGAGCCCACACGTGGAGTATTATGTGAAGTTTTGGTGATCTTATCTGAGGAACGATGTCCTCGCTATTGAGGGAGTACAGCAAAGGTTTACCAGGCTGATTCCTGGGATGGCAGGTCCGTCAAATGAGGAGAGACTAAGTCAGTTAGGATTATATTCACTGGAGTTTAGAAGAGTGAGAGGGAATCGCATAGAAATTTATAAAATTCTAACAGGGTTAAACAAGTTAGATGCAGAAAGAATGTTCCCAATGGTGGGGGAGTCCAAAACTAGAGATCAAAGTTTGAGGATAAGAGGTAAACCTTTTCAGACTGAGATGAGGAGAAATTTCTTCACCCTGATGGTGGGTGGTAAATATATGGATTTCACTACCACAGAATGTAGTTGAAGCCAAAATGTTTCTGATTTAAGGAGAAATTAGATATAGTTCTTGGGGCTAAATGGATCAAGGGATATGGGAGGAAAGGAGATCAGGATATTGAATTTGATGATCAACCATGATCAAAATAAATGGTGGTGCAGACTCGAAAAGCTGAATGGCCTACACCTCCTTCTAGCTTCTATGTTTGTATATCTTAGCTGGCTTTGTAACATTTATAAATGGTTACGATAATCCAGGTAATGTTGTATTATTGTTATGATATGATATTGCTACATCTTTAACAAAGAATTTTACATTACAAAACATTTTTCATATTATAGAATGCTTTAATAATGGAACAGCTGCACATACCACTAAGTATCATCCTGATTTTATTTGCTTCCCAGGATTATTAAAGCACGGTTTCTGTAGCCTGGTCACAATTTCTCCAAATCCTGAAGTGGCCAGCAGCAGCTAAAGAGTACTTCAACCTCTCTGATGTTTCTGACTAAAAACACGTCTTTGACTTAAAGATTTAAGCCACCAATTATTCATTGATTACAAATAATAAAGAAAATATCAAGATCATTTACGCTGCCTGCCAACCTCAGCCAGGCTTTTGGGTGGCATGATGACACATAGCCAGGGTCCTGGGTTCAATTCCTGACTTGGGTGACTGTTTGTGCAGATTCTGGACATTCTCCCCATGTCTGCATGGGTTTCCTCCAGGTGCTCCGGTTCCTCCCACAGTCCAAAGATATGCTGGTTAGATGAATTGGCCACGCTAATGTATTCCTTAGTAAAACCTAACAAGCGCCAGAGTGTAGCAACTGGGGGATTTTCACAGTAACTTCATTGCAGTGTTAATGTAAGTCTATTTGTGACACTAATAAATAAACTTTAAACTTTAAGCTTGATTAGAAGCACTTTTCCACTAGGTAAACTCTCAAGAGCAAGGATTGTGTTTTTATATTAAGAGCCCAATCTCATACGAAATCTCGGAAGGAAAATAATGTGAATAATCTACAAGCGAACCTGTCATTTGCAGTCAAGGTGAGAATCCACAAGTAATTAAAAAGATAGCAATATAGGAACAGTCCCTTGCGCCTTCTTCAACATTCAAATTCATTTAATTGGTAAGGGAATCAAAGGTAGAAAAGTCTGAGATAACATACCAACCGACTCAAGAATAGCTTCTTCCTTGCTGCCATCAGACTTTTGAGTGAACCTGCCAATAGATAAAGCTGATTTTTCTCTACACCCTAGCTATGACCGTAACACTATATTCTGAACTCTCTCCTTCTCTTCTCCCCTATGTACTCTATGAATGGAATATTTTTTCTGTATAGCGCACAAGAAGCACTACTTTTCACTGTATCCGAATAAATGTGACAATAATAAATCAAATCAAGTGTTACGGGGATAAGACAAGAAAGTGGAGCTGAGGATTATATCAGCTCAGCTACGATCTCATTGAATGGTAGAGCAAACTCGATGGGCCGAATAGCTTACTTCTGTTACTTCATCTATAGTCTTATGGCATCTTTAGCCATCTGTGAAAGAAAATTCCAAACTTCTATCATTCTGTAGAGACGATCTTACCAAAAAAATTCTAAGTGCCGATTTTTTGGGTAAGTTAAAAATCCAATGTTATCACACTGAGCAAAAAATGCTGCTAAACATTCAGGGCAAGGGGAGGGAGGGGTTGAAGCTCACCTGAAAGCTGGCAGCTCATAACAGAGGGAACAATTGTGCATGGGCAGATCTCTCTGATGCAACAGTGCAAAAGAGGAAATCTGTCACTATATCCATCCCCATTATCGTTGCCCTCTGCTTCCCCCACCCCCCTCCCCCCAGCACGCACTGACCAATTGCCCCTGTTCCTCCCATCCTGGCCCAGTCTGTCACTGCCCCTCCTAGTTGATGGCTGGTTACAGAGTGCGCGGTGTTCCCAGCCGACCCATCCATTCCCAGGTACAGGATGCACAGCACCCCATTGTCTGTCTCCGTTTAGGCCCTGGCCCATCAAATCCTTCCCGCTTGTCATTGCCCAGTTCCTGGTGGGCACTGCCAGTGTGCTTGACTGATAGAGCCAGGGAGCCCTGTGGGAAGTGCCATGGTGCAAGGCTGGCACTGTTAGGGTGCCAGGCAAGTGCCCAAAGGCTGATCTCACTGGATATCTGGTGCTGGTAAGGTCACAAAAGGTGAGAATTTGGGTGCGAAGCAGATTTTTCACCTATCTTGTGATCTTACTGGCCCATCCTGCCCATTGACCAGTGGGACAAGAAGGTAAAATCATTCCCCATGTGTATTGAGGTGTTTTCTAATTTCATTCCTGAAAGGCGGCTCCAATGTTTAGACTATGTCCCATGGCCCCCGATTCCCCAATCTTTCCTGCTCCCTTTAACATAGTGAAAGCTTCAATTAAATCACCCCTCAACCTTCTGAATTTCAGGGAATAAATCCACAGCTTGTGTAATCGCTCAGCATATTTTAACCTTTGGGGTCCAGATATTGTGGTAAATTTGCAGTCCAACCAAGGCCAATAAGTGCTTCCCACAGTGTGGTGCTTAGAATCATTCATAGTACTCTCGGTGCTTGCCTAGAGAGGCTTTTGATAGCTGCGGCATAACTTTTAATACTTCATATTCTAGTCCCCTAGATACCAAGGCCAGTGTTCCATTGGCCTTTTCTGATTATTTCCTGTACCTTTTATGACATGTTAATGGTCCATGTTAATGTTCTTTAATCTCTACTCTTTCCAGTTTTTCAACATTTAGAAAGTATAATGTTCAATTCTTTTTAGATTCAAACTGGATGACTTCACATTTGCCTGCACTGAAATCTATTTACCACAATTTTGGTCATAGAATCATAGAATCTACAGTGCAGAAGGAGGCCATTTGGCCCATTGAATACACCAACCACAATCCCACCCAGGCCCTATTTCCATAATCCCTCATATTTACCCTGTTAATCCCCGTGACACCAGGGCTAATTTAGAATGGCCATTCAACTTAACCTGCACATCTTTGGACTGTGGGAGGAAACCGGAGCACCCAGAGGAAACCCACGCAGACAAGGAGAGAATGTGCAAACTCCACGCAGACAGTGACCTGAGGCTGGAATTGAACCCGGGTCCCTGGCGCTGTGAGGTAGCAGTGCTAACCACTGTGCCACCTTGCCACCTATTGGTTATTTACTTAATCTATTAATATTTTTACAATTTTATGGTTCCATCTTTTAAGGTGTTTGGCCACTGTATCTCTGATTATAGACTCTTGTAGTTTCCTGATCTATAATTCCCTAGTTTTCCTCCCTCATTTTTCTTAAAGAGCTAAATGATGTGCACAATTTTCCAATCTCAATGAATATTTGTGAATTGAGAGGCTATCAGATGATTATAGTTAGAGCATCTACAATGTTCTTACCTACTTTCTTTAAAACGATGAGATGGAAACCATCTAGTATTGTGGATTTGTCACTATCTTGTGCTTTTTCTGCTGGCCACCCTATTTTTAATGTAATTTTTAAAAAAATTGTGTTGATTTGGTATCATCCAAGCTTTTCATATTCCCTTTTGCAGCTCCTATCATCTGTTTTGACACTCTTTGCAGGTGTTTGCATCTCTCTCATTCACCTGGATCTATGTTAATTTTTACATTTCTGTACGCTTTCTCTGTAACTTTATGTTGTCCCTTACATCATTTTTCATATACGGCAAGTGGACCTCTTGGTCCTTGGAAGTTTAAACTGCATCACATTAGATTACTTTTTGAACAACACCAATTGGTCTGTCTTTTAACCCATTAAAACTTGTCCAGTTTACTGTGGACAACCTCATTGCATTGAAGTCAGTCTTAACAAGATCTAGAATCTTGGTAATTGTTTTGTGTTTCTCTCTTTTCACAGCAATATTGAATTTGGTCATTTTATGATTGCTGTGAGATAAATATTAATTTACCGTTAAGTTGTTAATTAAATCTGGCTCATTACTCATTGCTTAATCCAATATGACTTGCTCCCTTGTTGGGTATAGAGCATGTAATTGTAGAAAACTATTCTGAATGCTCTCAAAAAATGGCCTGCCTTCCTGACACATGCTAGCCTGCTTACCCTGATCTAATTGAAAGTTAAAAATTCCCAGTGAAACCACTCTGCCTTTGCTACCTGTCTAACTGGACAAGCTACTGCTTCATATCTGTTCCAGAGGTGGGGGCCTATACAGAGCATCCCCAAGAATCTCAAATCTTTTTCTCTTTCTTAATTTGACCCATAATATTTCCACTATTTGCTTATCTCTCACTATATCCTCTATTATTGAAATGAGTTTATCCTTAGCCACAAAGGCTACTCCTCTTGCTTAACCATTTTCCCTATCTTTCCTGTAGCATTTCTAGTCTGTCCTTAGTTCTGACTGTTTTCGACTCATGCCTCAGTAACAGCTACCATGTCAGAACTTCCAAGTCAAATTTGAAACTGCAACCCATTCAAATTGTTGCTTACACGCCATACGTTAGTATAAGAAAATTACCAGACAATGTTAAATTGCACTAGAATACATAGCAGTAGGAACCCAGGTGGCACCTTTGATGTTGCATTATGGCAAGTTCCTGTTTTGCATTGTATTGGAAAGTTTGGGAAACCCCAGGTGGAGGCCAGGTGTTTCCCCACAGGAAGAAAGGAAAGTAATGTACTTTCATTTAAGTCCAGGTGGATGTAAAAGAGACAACAGCGCTGTTAGCAGGAGAGCTCTCTTCTAAAAACAGATTATAACAGATTACCTGACCATTAGCTCAATGCTGTTAGTGGAGCCTTGCTGTGTGCAAATTGTTTGTTGAGTTTCCTACATACTCCACTTCAATGTACCTCATTGACTGACAAGTGTTTTGGAATTTCCTGAGATTGTGAAAGGCATTATGTAAATGGAAGATCCTTCTTTTATAGAAACCATAGAAACCCTACAGTGCAGAAGGAGGCCATATCTCCACTGACAACAGTCCCACCCAGGCCCTATCCCCGTAATCCCATGTATTTACTCCACTAGTCCTCTATCCTCTGCATACTGACACACTAAGGGGCAATTTAGCGTGGCCAGTGCACATACCTCACATATTTTTGGAATGTGGAGAAAAACCGGAGCGTCCGGAGGAAACCCATGCAGACACGAAGAGAATGTGCAAACTCCACACAGTGACCCAAGCCAGGAATCAAACACAGGTCCCTGGAGCTGTGAGGCAGCAGTGCTAACCACTGTGCCACCCATAAAACTCCCAATGAATAGATTGAAAACAACATTGCAAAAGACATAAATGCGGGTTGCCAATTTTCTCTTCTAATTGTATGTGCCCTGGGGAACCTAAAAAATGGAAAAGGGTGAAATGAACCTTAAAATGTCTAGTAGGCAGCAAATGCAACATAACTGGCTTTAAGGTATTGCCCAAAGTCAAAGTGATCTCCCTCATTCAAAAAGAAAGTGAAGGGATTGATGGTTTAGTTGAGGTTTTCTGGGATGTTTTATGGCATCCAATTATAAGGAAATTTAAGAAAAATCCCAAAAATTGTATTTTATTTTGTTCATGTGATATGGGTGTGGCTAGCTAGACCGACGCCTGTTGAAGTGGTGGAGGTTGCCTCGCTAAATATATTTAAGACGCGGGTAGATAGGTTCTTGATAGACAAGGGGATTAAGGGTTATGGGGAGAAGGCGGGAAAGTGGAACTGAGCCACGACAGATCAGCCATGATCTTATTGAATGGTGGGGCAGGCTCAAAGGGCTAGATGGCCTACTCCTGCTCCTATTTCTTATGTTCTTATGTCCATCCTTTGTTGCTCCTGAGAAGATGGTGATGAATTGAGTTCTTGAACTACTGCAGTCCATTCAGGACTTAAATGTGTTCAATAGATCTGTTTCTGCTGGAGTTGATGAAATCCAATCCTGTTATAGGGGTTAATATTCCGGATTAAAGTCAAATAAATTAGCTTTGTGTTCAAAAAAAATTGTGGTGTAGGTACACAGACAGTGTTATTAGGGAGGGAATTCCAGGGATTTAACCTAGAGACAGTGAAGGATGAGCAATATTTTTGCAAGTTAGGATAGTCTTTGTCCTTGAGGGGAGCTTCCAGCTTACGATGATCTCCTGCCCTTGTCCTTCTAGATGGTAGCAGTCATGGATTTGGAAAGTGCTGTCTAAGGAGCTTAGAACATTGTGAATCTAAACAGCTGTGCAAGTAGTGTCTTTACCATTTTTACCATTTTACTTTTGCTGGTATCCTACACTTGAATGTTGGAGATTAACTTGGCACATTACAATCTACAATATACTATAGTGAATTTCTATGAAATATCACAGCTTTGTGGTATAATTTCTATGAATGTTTTAAATCTACATTGTATCTGAGACTGTGATTGCCATATGCAGGTGAGGAGATGGATCAGGAACGCAAAGGTCAATGTGGACAAACACCAGCACACACATTTGAACAATTCTGGTGCCTTTGTGAAGGCCACACCGCAAAAAGATGCAGATCCTCAGTTAAGATGTCAATCTACATGTCAAGAATGCCATGTTTTTCAAGTAATGGCTATCACTCAGGATGTCAAAGTTGGAACGCGAGCAAATGGCAGAAGCTGCAAAGTAAGCCCGTCAATCAGAATAAATTAACATTTTACTCAAACACAACTAGTGTTAGCACAACTAGTTTAATCCTTATTATCCTGTAGCACTAGCTGTTCCACATTTATCTCCAGCAACTAAAAAGCAACGTCAGGCTTTTGGAAAATGTGATGGTTTGATTGGCTTTTTAAATTTGAATGCCAGCTGAAACCTGGCAGCTTTCGAAACCCAGTTAATGACTGAACCATTTGAATGATGGGTTTCTTCCACCCCTCCGAGCTATTCTGGAGTGTAAAACACCTTATTACTAAATGATATATCCATGTTCTGGTAAAGGGTATCATACATGCTGATTGCATCATTATAAAAAGTGCTGTACCACTTTGGACTACTTCCTATTTGAAGTTCTACATTCTGTAGATGTTTAATGTTGTTACTTATGCTCCACAATTTTTATCAAGCGTTACCGTATTGTGCCTGTTGTCTTCAAAGACAGTGGCCCAAATTCTCTAGTGTTGGATGCCCCACCACCGTTGCCAGAGAGAATGGTGAATCCTGGCCTTGGGTGAGGTCAGAGAATTCTGGTTTTCAGGTGGAATTTAGTTGTGATTATAGGGGTCCCACAAACCCATTGAAGAACCCGTGGGAATCCAGTCTTGCCTTTCCCAGGGATTTTCACAGTAACCTCATTGCAGTGTTAATGAAAGCCTACTTGTGACACGAATAAATAACCTTTAAACCATTGGCAGTCCAACTCAATTTAAGTGCAATCGAGCTTATGCGGATAATATCGTGTCTCCCATCGATTAAGTCCTCAGTCAGATAGAAATCCCACCCTCAAAAGCTGCCAGGTAATTACAGCCAGCCAATACAGCCAATGCCACCAGGATCAGTGGCTGTTATCAGTAATGCACTTTGGCCTTCACCTGGAATCTTGGACAGGATAGGGGTTGCAGGAAGGAAGATGCCTGTGTAGAGGGGGAGGAGATTCAGGTGAAATGTCAGGTGGTGACTTTCAGTGATCACCTGTCCCTCATAATGTTCCTGAGGCTTTTGGGAGTCATGGGACACCTGTGCGAATCCTGTTAAATCCCTGAGCTGCCACTAAATCCAAGTGGGCTCAGGCATAATTGCTAAAAAGTGGCTCACTAATGAGTCTAATTAACATCCATCACCAATGGGTGGGATTCCCACATTGAACTATTCAATCTTCCCTCTAAATACCCAGTTTTCCCACTGTCAGCAATGGGACTTCCCTCCCCCAGTTTTACCAGCCTCCTGTTCCATCAGCAATGCTTAATCCAGTGGGTTATGCTAAACTCCACCCATCCATTGGGAAAGAAACTAAAGCACAATTAATAGATCATTGCAAAAAAAGTGTTTCAAATGTAATTTATCGCATTGCCTCCTGTAATTGTATTATAAATAGTGAGGAGTATTAAACAGTAGTATATCGCAGAGCAATAGAATAATCTTTAGCCAATGTCAATAGACAATACCATCCTTCAGATCATCACAAACCAAGTGAAGGTAGTATGTTAACTGCTGGCAGCAGCACAGAGGTAGAGCTGCTTCCATTATAACAACTTACATATTACATAATATATTATATATTACATTATAACAACTTATGTATTATCAAAAATCACCAGAAAGTCAGTTCACACCTTTGGATCCAAATGAAAATAGAGATAATGGAGGTACCGTGCCAGGGACGGCACGGTAGCACAGTGGTTAGGACTGCTGCTTCACAGCTCCAGGGACATAGGTTTGATTCCCAGCTTGGGTCACAGTCTGTGTGGAGTTTGCACATTCTCCTTGTGTCTGTGTGGGTTTCCTCCAGGTGCTCCGATTTCCTCCCAAAGTCCAAAGATGTGCAGGGTAGGTTGATTGGCCATGTTAAATTGTCCCTTAGTCTCCTGAGATGTGTAGGTTAGAGGGATTAGGGGTAAAATATGAAGGGATATGGGGGTAGGGCCTGGGTGGGATTGTGGTCAGTGCAGACTCGATGGGCCGAATGGCCTCTTTCTGCACTGTAGTGTTTCTATGATTCCATGTTATCAAAAATGTATAGTAATTATCAGGAAATCAGTTCACACCTTCGGATCCAAATGAAATTGGAGATAATGTTCTTTGTTCTCAGGGTGCAGTTCAGTCATCCCACCAAACTATCCATTACTCCCCCAACGTATTACGGCAACAATTTGCATAACACCTTCAACATATTGAAATATCTCAGTGCTTCACAAAAACTTTATCACTCAAACATTGACAGAGCCATAAAAGGAGATATTGGGTAAGGTGCAGTTTTAAGATATCTTATGAGAAGAAAAGCAGGTAGGAAGGTGAAGAGGTTTAAGGGGGAAATTACAGAACTTAGGGCCTGGGCAGCTGAAGGTGATGTAATTAAAACTGGGGAAATGCAAGAAGTGAGAATGAGAGGAAGGCAGACATCTCAGAGGGTTGTGGGGCTGGAGGAGGTCAATCTATTCAATTTACATAAAATCATTCAAGAACAAAGCATTGGAGGAAGGCAGATAATTAAATAGTACCATTTGAACCATAAATCGTCTGTGAAATTAGCACCTAATTAACTGTCCATTATCTTATATTTTTTCAACTTCGATTTATTTTTTATCTATTGGCTCAATCCAAAATATTTATCTATTATTTAAGTATAAACTTTTTGCTTGTAATTTATTCCTTGTCTTAGACTTGATTGAAAGAGTGGTGGAGCATGGCTGATGCTGTGGCTACTGGCATTGGCCCTTATAGCTGGCTGTCAGCAGGTACAAAAGCATATCCAGGGATGAATACCCACTTCGCCACCTCGAGAGAGAGGCCACAAACTTCCCTTAATGTGTCTGTGTGAAAATGAGCAGATTTGAAATCATAGAATACCAATAAGTACAGAAGGAGGCCATTCAGCCCATTGAGCCTGCACTGGCAACTTTCCCACCCAGGCCCTATCCCTGTATTTACCCTGACACTGAGGATAATTAATCATGCCAATCAATCATCTTTGGACTGTGGGAGGAAACCAGAGCATCCAAAGGAAACCCACACAGACACGGGGAGAAAGTGCAACTCCACACAGACAGTTACCCAAGGCTAGAGTTAAACCCCAGTCTCTGGCACTGTGAAGAATGCCTTGCTTGTTGAATAAAACTGAATTCTGCAGGTTGATAGTTTCTCATGCATTAAAGCATTGTCTGCAATCCTTGTAGATCTGACTTTCTATTAAACTGCAACACTGTTTGGAGCTTGCCAGGCCACCAGTTAGATGTCCTGCCTGATCTCCAGTTTTCAGTTCCATTTCATTCAGTATATCAGTTAATTTCCATGACCTCCCAGGACAAATATCAACCCAATATCCTCAACAGTCCTCTTGTAAGCAATGGTTAAAAACAGTTGACACATTTCATTTCTTTATTAGTCACTTTCACTGGAATCAAAACCACTAAAAGATATTTTGACTCATGGAAGCAAATCTTTCTGAAGCTGAAGGACACATATGGAATATATTTTGCAGAGTAAGATTTTCCTGACCTATTCCTGTTGCTGAGCGCTTATTGGAATTAAGTCAGAAATCAGCTCTGTTGCAGCTGGGGAACATTTCAAAGGCTAGCGCTGGGACACAACTCAAAACTGCCCTTTGCGAAAGAATTGAATGAAGGCTGTTTCGCACACTGTAATGGGAATCGGCTCCTCACCCTTTCCACTGTTTTCTTTTATCTGCTTGACTCCGTAACATGACAATCTTTTCAAATATCTGTTTTCTTCTTATCCCCCTCAATCCTTACACCATGCAACACTGTGGGGAGCTTGGCATCAAGTAGGTTGGCAACAGTAGTCTAAGCATGAGTTCTGCCTAACCCTCATTGCCATCCCTGTGAGATATATGCCCTTGTTATGTATTCCCCTATGGAATCACAAGGTAGGCTTGATAACTTTAACACTGGGAGCCCTTTATTTAACTGTGTGCTGATTCAGACTCAGGCCCAACAGAGTCCCACACTGGGATGACTGAATTGCCAGGGGTCTCCTGACCCATATTCTTAAAGAGGCAGTCCATACCCCAAATCACAATATACAATAGATACCCATATATCACAACTCTATTTAATACCCTCTACTGTATCAACCAGAGATAAGTTTCAAAACACGACCACAGCCAATAACTACATGGCATAATACATTAGCACTCCAATACACTCTGCAGTCATATGCTTTCTTATATTTTCATTATCAAAATAGGAGTTGTGTCTTTCTGCGCATAGGGTAATATCGATATTTTCTGAAACATTTGTACAGTGAAATTCAGAACCAAACAGCAAGCAATGATTTAAACTTCCAACTTCAATGTGGGAAGTGGGACAGCACGTACAATGATCAGGTATACAACATGCAGCAGGTATAACTGGCAGAATGTACAATGTGTGGGTTTAATTGGCAGCCGAATGTTTATCACCTCTCTGACACCATCAACATTAATCAGTGATAATATTCTTTAACAATATGTTCAGCTGGCTTTTCTCTACTATGGACCCACAAAATGGTATTGGGATAAATATCATCATGGCTTGTTTTTCATGAAAGTCTGATGCACAATGCTTTACAATAATGTGAAACTTGCAAGCCTCCTATATGTGATTTATGGATTAAATGTCCAGTGAGAACCATCATGAGGTGGGAGGACTTTTACTTCATTGAAATTTACATTTTTCCAATAAATTGTTCTTGATCTATGGCCTGAGTTTTCACCAAGTTGCGATAACTTGGGAATCCTTTAAAATTGGGAGGTAGGTCCTGCTTCCGGGATTCCTGACCACCTTCCCAAAGTGTCAGATTTTTTTCACATGTGCCTTTACAGGATACGATCTAACTTCCATCAAAAGGTCTGGCAATCTGGACCTGGCTGGCTCCAATGTGGAGAAGGGCATATCCTAGTTCTCCACGGTTTTGGAGTTGGCCAAGTTTTAAAAAGTCACGGTTCACATTCCTCAGGGGAGTTATAAACCCTTGTCTGCAGGAGAGTATATTTCTTCATGTCCTCCATGCTAGGCTATGCCTGTCCACCACTCCCAATGGCCTCTCATATCCCATGCTAAGCTCTACCTTTCCACCCACCCTCAATGCCCCTCAAGTCCCAATACCAAGATTTGCCCCACCAAACATGCCTCATGCTTCCATCATCTAGCTCTGCCCTTCCCCTCACCCCAAACACCCTCCCTGTGCCCCCTCATTTAACCGGTGATATGCTATGACATTCTATATCCATTGACTCACTATATATTGTATATAACCAATGAACCCTATTTTGGCAGTAAGATGTGTAAAAAAAGCCTTTTACGAAAGTAAATCATTCAAATCTTTCTAATATGTTAACGTAATTTCACTTGAAAGGCAATAAAAAGTGTCAATCACCCATACATTTTAATAAAAAACATTACAAAAGCTTGAAACCTCTTAACCTTCTATAAATAAGCATTGTGAAATTGACTACAAAATCTGCGTTCTCAATCAAGTAATGTTTTCTCTGCAGCTCAGTTGTTTGAACAAGTGTAATGGCTGAGAGCCCTGGCAACCTTTACTGTTATAAAAATACCTGCAACCCAATGAAAACATTGGTTGATTGGGAGTTCAGGGTCTCTGACTTCTGCTATCAGTTTCACGGTATTTGTTTACATAAGTTGAGTGGTTTCAAGATTTTGAGTTTTTTGTCATTGATACTTTAAAGAGTCTGGATGATTGACACTTCGCAGGCCACTCGGCAGAAATGTCCTTCAGGGCTCAGCTAACCCAATCTATATACATTTTATTGAGCAACTCTTGATGGGCATTGAAGCCCCCCACCTAAAGTAACATCTGTGCCCTTGCTACCCTCAGTACTTTCTGCAACTGGTGTTCAACATGGAGGAGTACTGAATTATCATGTAAGAGAGGGCAATAGGTGGTATTCAGTAGGAATTTCCTTATATCTTAACTTGATGTTGTGTGACTTCATGGGGTCCACAAGCATTGTTGAGGATTCCCAGGGCAACTCCCTCTCACCTGCATGCCACTGTGACACCACCTCTCATAGTGTCTGGGGCATTGACTGAAAGGTGTCATTCAGTGATTATTATGACTATATTGGGCTGGTGATTGACTGGTCTTGTCTAGACTAGCCCAGACTAATCTTGACTGGGCTAGAGTAGAAATGTTAATAATTATAGGACAGACATTTAAGGTAAAGGGGAGAAAGTTCAAAGGAGATGAGAGAAATTTTTTTTTACGCAGAGGATGGTAAGTGCCTGGAATGTGCTGCCAGAGGAGGTGGTGAAAGCAGATACAATAGCAATGTTTAAGAAGCCTCTTGACAGATGCATGAGAACAGAGAAATATAGACCTAGTAGAGGCAAAAGGTCTTTAGTTTAGAAAGGTACTATATGTTGGTGTAAGCTTGGTGGGCTGAAGGGCCTGTTCTTGTGCAGCACTGTTCTCCCAATGTTGGCACAAGACTCCAGATGTTAGTAGGGAAAACTTTGCAGGATCTACAGGGCTGTGTGTATCATTTTCATTTCTGATACATAAGTTGATGTCAGATGGTCCATCCAGTTTTATTCCTTTTCAATTTTTTGTAGCAGTTTGACACAACTGAATGGCTTGCTCAGCCATTTCAGAGGGCAGTTAGGAGTCAACCACATTGCTGTGGGTCTGGAGTCACGTGTAGGCCAGAACAGGTAAAGTCGCAAAATTTCCTTCCCTAAAGGGCATTGGTGATCCAGATGTGTTTTTATGACAAACAATGATAGTTCCATGTTTTCAATTTTTTTATTAATTGATTGAATTTAGTTTCCACCAGCTACCATGATGGAATTTGAACACATGACCCAGGGGTGTTACCTTGTGCCTGTGGGCTATTAGTTCAAGGATTAGTTGACAGACAAGGACACTACGACTGTGCCACCAAAACCCCTATCACAGGAAAATGGGGTGGGCAACAAAGTGGTCAGATTACAAAGTTAAATTTTTACTTTCACTGCCAGACCCCTCAGCTGGCAGATCGACAGCCTATTCAGGGATCCGCGCAACGTTCATTCTATCAATTTCAATGACATTTCTGATGAATTTTGCAACTGTTCCACCAAGGTTATGAGAGTTGAAGGGGAGAAATCTTGTTTAATCTCAATCCCTTAAGTCCTTGGTTAAACTGAAGGAAATGTGTATCACAGCTGTTAAAGCCAGAACCACTGAGAGATAAGCTATGTGCAAGGTAGATCAACCAAGCACAAAGGCAGGATAACTGAAAGAAGAAGCCAGTGGCCCTGCAGAGGAGTAACTGAGCATTATAGAGATAGACTGTACAACCCAACCCAACAGCAGCCAACCTAGTAAGGCAAATACCTGCTTTATCTTTGTTTTAGACTTTAAACCTATCTTGACAAATAACTTTGCCATGGGTTAAATATGTACCGGAATTCTTGCCCGCCTGAGGATTGTAGGGTCCCACCCGAGGCTGACGGCGAATGCCGTTCTGCATGCCTCACCCACCCCGTTTCTGGGGCAGACGAGATGGTAAAATTCCAGCACTGCTGACCAAGAAATAGTGTTAATGAATGATAAAGGCAAAATACGGTGAATTCTGGAATCTGAAACAAAAACAGCAAATTGCTGGAGAAACTCAGCAGGCGTGACAGCATCTGGAGAGAGAATAGCCAATGTTTTGAGTCTGGGTGATCCCTTGTCAGAGCTCCATTCTCTCTCCACAGATGTTATCAGGCCTGCTGAGTTTCTCCAGCATTTTCTGTCTTTGTTGTGTTAATAAATGCATCATTTTATCCAACTCCATTTGTGATAACTCTAGCAAGCAGGAGTTAAATCTGCTTAAATGTGTTCTAGTTGTGATTGCCTTGCAAAAATATTAATATAACTTGGTTAGGTTATATGAGATAGTTCAAAGGTAAGCATTCCTGTTTCTCTTGGCTTCTCACTTGGGTAAGCGAAAACATTTTAATTGCTATTTTGCCGACAGCCTCCAGCAGTCCTTATAAATACTGCTTGACATGCTTACAAATAACACGCGAGCCTAAATCTTGCTGCTTGTGATATTAGTAGACACATGTTTAACCTGTTACTTTGTCTACTCTTTGAATGCAGCTGCAAGCCTGCTTGGTGAACTGTTCCCTCTGCTAAAGCAAGGGAAGGGAGGAATGGTGAATTCATTAAGAATCATTCACCAATTGCCAGCAATGATTCGAGGTTATTGTAATCAAGTATACATACATGAGCCAAAATGATTGTCAGGTTGACACTTCTACCTCTGTGTTAAATGGTGGTTAGTTCAAGTCTGACAAGACTGAGGCTTCGTGATCTAAAAAATATTTCCCTAACATGTTTTACAAGATTCTTTTTCCTGAGTTTGTAAATAAAGTAGATAATGCTGCTTTTGGCATGGCAGGGCTGGATGTTTCCTATGTTTACTGGGCAGTGAAACCATAAGCCTCTTCTTTCCTTCGTAACTTAATCCATATATTTTTATCATCGAGCTGGCTATGTTATTAGCCTTGTGTGCAAACAGGAGCAAGTCGCATTACCCAAGTTCAGCCTGCTGCAGGTAAAGCATCTGCTGGATGACACAGTTTAACAGTTTGAAACAAGCTTTTGAAGCTTGCTGTCATCTATTCTTTCAGGAACTGGATGTGGCCAGAAGCAACCCAGTATCATGTCACTGCCTGTTCATAGAATCATAGGATCCTACAGTGCAGAATGAAGCCATTCAACCCATCAGGTCTGCACCAACCACAATCCTACCCAGGTCCTATTTCCATAACCCCAGGCATTTGCCCTAGCAAGTCCCTCTGACACTAAGGGGCAATTTTAGCAAGGTCAATTCCTCAACCTGCACATCTTTGGACTCCAGAGGCCTGCAGTTGATCTTGGGAGGAAACTGGAGCATCCAGACGGAAACCCACATAGACACGGGGAGAATGTAAAGATTTCACACAGAAACCCAAGCCGGGAATCAAACCTAGCATTGTGAGGCAGCAGTGCTAACCATTGTGGCACCCCCTTGAACTCCTAACTCCTGCCTAATTCCAAATGTTTGATTCAGATTTGAAAAAACTGGTGACTAGAACAGAGTAACAGAGAGGTCTTGAGTTAAAACAAACCCAATCAAATCCATTGAATCTAGTGGCTTTATCACCCATTACCTTGATTGCATCACTATGTCGCAATATAATCAAATCAACTTGGGAGTCTGCCCATTGACTGCTCAGAATGCAGGTCAAGTTATTTGGATGCATTTGAAAGTAGGAACAGGCTGAGCTGTTTGTGCTGTTCTGACTTGGTAATCAATAAATGCCTCATACACCTCTGTGCTGGGAAACTCTTGATCTTAAGGGGCAGGTATTGGGTTTGCAATGTTAGTCATCCCAGCAGCCTGAGAACACGGGGTAGGGAGGAGGGAATAAAAGATGGGGGAGAAGAGATCCAAGTTGGCAGCTAAGTCTTGTTTTGACTGCAAATCTTTATAACAGAAGCAGACACAGTTCACTTTTACAAGACACAGAAAAAAAATGTAGGGAGATAGTTGAGAGTTGTAACACAAGCACGGCAGATCACTAATATGATGAAGCATTGTAGCTTTGCCATTTTGTATTCTTTCACTCATTGAATTAGATGAGCCCAATGGGAACTCTTGCTGTGAAATACAGCATCTTCACAATTCATAGATCACCTTGTTTGACTGTTTTCTTAGCCCACTTCCAAATAATTAGGGGGATATACGGGTACACATGGAAAAAGGCATGCCCAGTTCACACCATAAACTGATATCATTTTAACCTCCTGAATTGTAATGTACTTCATCAGGCGAGAGAGACAAGAAGCTTAATGATCTATTTGTGTCTTGTTTCAAGAAATGAAGCTTGGAATACAGAGGCCTGCATCTGATGGATTTTAAGTTTGTTTGTTTATTAGCCATAAGTAGGCTTACATTAACACTGCAATGAAGTTACTGTGAAAATCTCCTACTGTGTGAAATTTGTATCTTCTGTGTCTGTGTGGGTTTCATCAGGGTGCCCCAGTTTTCTCCCACACTCCAAAGATGTGCAGGTTAGGTGGATTGGCCATGGTAAGTTGCCCCTTAGTGTCCAAACATGAGTAGGTCAGGTCGATTGATCATGATAAATACTTGGGTTTCTGGAGATCGGGTGGAGGAGACGACCTACCTAGAATGATCTTTTGGAGAGTCGGTGCAGATTGGATGGGCCAGGTGCCTTCTTTCTGTACTGTAGGTATTCTATGCATTATATGCTTCTAAACAGAGCATCATCACAACCCATAATTGCCGCCTGCTTTCCTTGATCCCTCTCCATTTCCAACATTCTTTCGAAAGAAGTGATCAGCACCTCACCTTGTTTCACCTGAGCAAAATACTCAAACCTTACTTTGTTACTCGCACCCAACAAGAATGGGGTATGTCAGGTGTTAAAATATTGTAGCGTACTTTGCCCTCTATTTGTGTTGCACTCCTGCTTTCTGGCAACTTATCCCTTGGATTTCTGGAGAGATTTGAAGCACTTGCCACAGGCAGGTGGGTGCCTTAGTGTCAATTTTGTCAGAAGTGTCCCTCGGGGACCTGTAAGTGAAAAGTGGGACTTGGCTGCCCCAGGACCTCCTGGAAAAGTCAAGCTGCCTCTCTGCTGCCTCCTCTGTTCTGTTGGAGAGGTGTAAATTAATTGAAGGTTGCTTAAGTGATTGCATAAGGGAAGGGCAACAACCGAAAGATGCAGTGGAAATGCTATTCTACATTTCATCTGAGAAATTAAGGACTGAAAAACATTGTGATACATCCTTTGGAACTTCTAACATTGATTTTGAGTAATTTGAAAGATTGCTGTGTATGCACATTGTAGTCAGACACACAGTGATTCAGCACAGTACATCATTGCAGAAATGGCATTCAAGGTATATTTGGGATATTAGTGGAACTGCCGTCTTTGTATTCTGTGGGTGTCATTGCCAAGGTCTTTATTTTTTCTTTGCCATAATGTGGCCGTGGGTGGGCACAGTAAGAAGTCTCACAACACCAGGTTAAAGTCCAACAGGTTTGTTTGGTAGCACGAGTATCGGAGTGCCACTCTATCATCACTCACCTGATATAGACCTGTTGGGCTTTAACCTTGGGTTGTAAGACTTCTTACTGTTTCTTCTTTGCAATTCAGAGGGTATTAACCACGTTGGTTTTAGTCACATATTGGGAGATGGTGGTCCAGTGATAATGCCACTACATGGGTAATCCAAAAACCCAGACTAATGCTCTAGGGACTTGGGATCAAATTCTATATGGCAGCTGGTGGAATTTAAATTCAATTCCTACAGTCTGGAATTGAAAGCGAGTCTCTGTAACGGGACAACCATTATCGATTGTTGTAAGAACCCATCTCGTTCAGTAATGTTCTTCAGGAAAGAATATCTTCAGGCCTACGTGTGGTTTCAATGTGGCTAACTCCTACCTGTCAAACCATTCAATCCAAAGGCAATTAATGATGGCATCAAATGTCAGCCTTGTCAGTCACATGTACATCCCATGAAATCATTAAAAAAATACATAGACCAGGCAAACAAAGTCCTTCCCTAAAGGCCATTAGAGAGCCAAATGCTTTTTGATGATAACCTGGTAATTCCATGGCTGCTATTACTGGTGTTACCTTTTTTATTCCAGGTTTTATTTCATTAAAGATATTTAAATCCTGCAGCTGCCACTGAAGAATCTGTATACATGCCCGTGGATCACTTAGCCCAGCCCTCTGGATTAATAGCAATCCAGTTACAAAACTGACTGCTCTTTGAATCTGCAGCATATGTGATACAGGTGCTAGGTAAGCATCTTTCATTCCATAATAGTGTGTCACCTCTGGCAGGATTAGCTCTTGAGAAGATTTATGGAGTTTGATAACAGAGCTCTTGGCAATGCCATGCTTCTTGCTTCCCTATTTCTCTGATCTTTGCTCCATCGATGCTAGGTTTTGAAAGAGCATAGGGTGAAGTGAAAGTATGGAATGTGCCCAAGCATTTCCAATGTCTGTTGCACAATTAACTTTTGTGGTGACAAGTTCTGCTGATTATTTTTAGTAACCGTGGTATATCACTGTGCTTGGTACAGATCCTGAGCAACTGAGACCTCAGAGTTATTGCAATGGAATGGGATGTCTCAGCTGGGCCAAGGTTGCAGACAGCACCCCAGCCCTCTCAATCCAGGCCTTTTAGTCCAAACAACAGTCCTATTTCCAAGTACATGTCTTATTTCCTGATTTATTTTGTGATAATTATGTGGGTCTGGAAGGGATAGTTTTGAATATGTTTGCCTCATTAGTGAAATTTTAACTGAAAGTGGATTTTGGGTAGGTTTCAGGGGAGGGGAGGGTGATTGTCAGCCTCTCTCCCAGTGAAACGTAGAGACATAGAAACCCTACAGTGCAGAAAGAGGCCATTTGGCCCATTGAATCTGCACAGAGCACGATCCCAGCCAGGCCCTTCCCCCATATCCCTATACATTTACCCGCTAATCCCTCTAACCTATGCATCTCAGGATTTCCTGATAATTACTATACATTTTTGATGATATAGAATCATAGAAACCCTACAGTGCAGAAAGACGCCATTCGGCCTATCGCGTCTGCACCGACCGCAATCCCACCCAGGCCCTACCCCCATATCCCTACATATTTTACCCCCTAATCCCTCTAACCTACGCATCTCAGGACACTACGGGGCAACTTTAGCATGATTGTGGGAAGAAACTGGAGCATCTGGACGAAAACTGCGCAGACTCCAGGAGAACGTGCAAACTCCACACAGACAGTGACCCAAGCCGGGAATCGAACCCAGGTCCCTGGAGCTGTGAAGCAGTGTTACCGTGCCAATGGTTCCAATTTAAGACCTAGACTGTTCTAACATTTGGACCATATTTACATCCCATTAGCCAACTGCCCACCAGACTCAGTCTAACATCTTTAACCTGTTGGAACACACTACCACAGAGAGTAGTTGAAGGGAATAGCTTACATGTATTTAAGGAGACATTAAACATAGGGAGGAATGAGGGTGTTGGTAGTGTTAGTGGGTGGAGGTGTGCATGGAGCATAAGCAGCAACCTAGGCCTGTTATGCTGAATAGCCAGGTTCTGTGCTCTAAACGTTGTATAGCCATGTAGAACTGAGACAATGACACTCAAACCCGAGAGTTCAAAGCTCTTGTTCATTCTTTTTACCCTGTCTTCTGTCAAAGATTACAGCAGCAGCAACAAGATGTGTTATAAAGATAAATGCGTTCAGCATAGATTTCACACGCTGTTGATTCAGCACCACTGGCTTTTATGACTTGATGAACTGACCTTATAACAGACCTTTATCACATTATTGTAAAGTGCTTTCCAAAGTAGCAGGTGACATTTTATTGGGGGTGGGTTAATAATGGAATATTTCCAAATTTGCAGAATCTTTCTTAGTGGAAATCATCCTGGCAGAAAAATGATGAGCCCCAGTAACTTACTTTTGCCATTAGCTGTTCTACTCACTGGTGCTATGGAAGCTATTTTGTATCATTCGTATGAATGCCGCAGACATACGGAGGCACACAAGATTAGGCTGTCAAAATTTATTTCAAATTGACAGTACTGCAGGAAAAAAATATCGAGGTACACATGGAAGGACAGTGATAGAAAAACAACTGATAACAGATAGAATGACAGAAGCTAGGATCTTACAGGATCACAAGGAATGGGTTGGGAGGCAAGAGATCGGAAAATCAGATGGGAAGGCAGGGGGTGGCATACCTGCCACTTTCCTGCTGCTGCGGGTATTTTGTAGGCAGTAGGTGGTGTATCCCCAATAACTCACTCCACAGACAGATGTCGGGGAACACAGGTTTTCATAGCAGGTCTTTCTCGCTCCACACTCCAAATTACAACTGCCCTCCCGGTGGGTGGGGGAGTGGGCGGAGTTGGGGGGGGGGGGCTCTCTCTGGGCAGATAACCCTACACCCAGGATCACCTGACCCATTCCCTTCAGCACAGTGGGTGGAAAGTATCAAGAATCACAACCCATGAAGTTAAGAAAAGAGTTAAAAAGGGTCAAAAGTTTAGTGACTGAGGAACTGCGGTAGACAAAAAGTTTATGTTGCCTAGTGATAGTGGTCAAATGACATAAGCACAGAGGGCCGAGGTCAGTGTGAGTCAGAGAGAGAGCGCAGTAAGAAGTCTCACAACACCAGGTTAAAGTCCAACAGATTTATTTGGTAGCACGAGCTTTCAGGGTGTTGTTCACCTGAAGAAGGAGTGGCACTTCGAAGTTTGTGCTACCAAATAAACCTGTTGGACCTTAACCTGGTGTTGTGAGACTTCTTACTGGACTTACCCCAGTTCAACGCCAGCATCTCCACATCAGAGAGAGAGAGAGAGAGGGGACAGGAATTGTAACAAGGACACCTATGTCAGTCTCCTATTTATTGATATAGCTCAGCCTTCAACACTAGTATTCCCGTGAAACTCATCTCCAAACTCCATGGCCTCAGCTCCTCCCTCTGTGACTGGATCCTGAACTTCCTATCTTACAGACCGCAATCAGTAAGGATAGGCAACAACATCTCCTCCACAATCATCCTCAACACTGGTGCCTCACAAGGCTGTATTCTCAGCCCCCTACTATACTCCTTATACACCTATGACTTTGTGGCTAAATACCCCTCCAATTTGATGTTCAAGTTTGCTGATGACACCACCGTAGTGGGTTGGATTTCAAACAATGACGAGACAGAGTACAGGAATGAGATAGAGAATCTGGTGAACTGGTGTGACAACAATATCTCTCCCTCAATGTCAACAAAATGAAGAACATTGTCATCGACTTCAGGAAGTGTAAAGGAGAACGTGCCCCTGTTTATATCAATGGGGATGAAGTAGAAAGGTCGAGAGCTTCAAGTTTTTAGGTGTCAAGAACATCAACAACCTGTCCTGGCCCCCCCATGCCGACACCATCATTTCGAAAGCCCACCAATGCTTCTACTTTCTCAGAAGATGAAGGAAATTTGGCATGTCAGCTACGACTCTCACCAATTTTTACAGATGCACCATAGAAAGCATTCCTTTTGGTTGTATCACAGCTTGGTATGACTCCTGCTCTGCCCAAGACTGTAAGGATCTACAAAAGGTCATGAACGTAGCCCGATACATCACGCAAACGAGCCTCCCATCCATTGATTCTGTCTGCACTTCCCACTGCCTCAGCAAAGCAGCCAGCATAATTAAGAACCCCACTCACCCCGGACATTCTCCCTTCCACCACCGTCCTTTGGGAAAAAGATACAGAAGTCTGAGGTCACGTATCAACCAAGTCAAGAACAGCTTCTTCCCTGCTGTTGTCAGACATTTGAACAGACTTATCTTGCATTAAGTTGATCTTTCTCTACACCCTAGCTGTGACTGTAACACTACATTCTGCACTCTCTTGTTTCCTTCTCTATGAACGGTATGTTTTGTCTGTGTGGCACGTAAGAAACAATATGTTTCATTGTATGTTAATACATGTGACAATAATAAATCAAATCAGCTCTCTGAGAAGAAACACTCCATCTCCTGTTTTGAGGCTAAGTGCCCACATTGGCAAGAAAACAGGAGTGTTTCCCACTGGCACTGGCAATGTCTATCAAGTGGGAGTTACCCTCCTGAAGGAAGCAGATGAGCCCATGTTGAGCAACTCGCTCAGTAGGTCTGCTGTTCTGAGACTGGGCTGCCATTTTTAAATGGCGACATGATCTCCATGCTTGGAAACAGGCCCCCTCTTCCCTCAAAGTTAAATGGTGCCTCCCCATACTGACCAGGGGAGACCACTCATCTAAGTGGAGCATCCACTTCTCACCCACAAATACTGGGTGACAACCAGCACCCCCCCACCTCCTGCCTGTGCACATACACCACACACACCACGCCGACATGAAGGATATCCAACACCCAACCTACCCCCCCCCCCCCCGCCACCAAATCAGACTACCCTTTGGCTCCCCTCCCCCTTCATAATCCCCCATTCAGCCTCCCTTCAGGCTGCGTGCCTTGTCTTGCTAACACTGCACTGCCTGCTGGCACCTGGCACTGATGCCCTCGATTGGCAGCAGGTGAGACATCTTTCCATGCTGGATGGGAGTCTCATCTTGGAGAGCTGACAGGCCAATCAGACTGGCTGACAGCTCTCCAGTCCATCCAGGCACAGCACTGCAGTGGCTGGAAGAGGTACTGCAGTGCCATCCCTGACACTGAGCGGGAGGGAGGTTAGTGGATGCGGAAGTGGTGGAGCATAAAATTCTGTCCACAGGGCCAAAGTTGAAAGCAGAATCCAATCCAAAGTCATTTGTTAAAAAAGCGGTGTACAATATTTTAAAGGTGTAAAAGAAATCCCAGAGCTTTGTGGAATGCACAGGGCATTGGGAATAAGCAGCTAGCTCTTTCAGAGAGCTGGCACAGTAGGGTGGGCTGAACTTCCTTTTGTGCTGGAACATACTATGATTTCATGGGAAGAGGAACAGAGGCATAAGGTTTCCTCATAGCTGTTCAAACTGCTATAACTTTGAACATCCAGCGGGACTCTATTTACCTGTATACAGGGGATTCTTGTCGCACCTCCAGCTAAGTTGATGCTGGGAGCAAAAGAAGTTTGGATGGAATTCCTGGCCATAATATGCTGAACCTATACTTTTGGGCAGCTGTATTCACCTTACTTCCACAAGAATGTGTTATTATATAGGAGCATTTCTCAGCTTGAGATTTTAAACTACGCTGTTATGTTGAGTGTGTTAATATTATGTGGCACATTTTCTTGTCATTGTACCAGGGCATAATGGATCAATCTGAGCAAAGCTGGATGTAGAAAGTCAGGCGGACATTCATCCACCAGCAGGTTATTTTGTCAGTGTGCAATCCAGAGGCTTTGGAGAGGGTACAGAAAAGATTTACCAGGATGTTGCCTGATATGGAGGGCATTAGCTATGAGGAGAGGTTGGAGAAACTTGTTTGTTTTCACTGGAATGACGAAGGTTGAGGGGCAACCTGATAGAATTCTACAAGATTATGAGGGGCATAGGCAGAGCGGATAGTCAGCTTTTTCCCAAGGTGCAAGAGTAAATTACTAGGGGGCATTGGCTTCAGGTGTGAAGGGCAATGTTTAAAGGAGATGTACGAGGCAAGTTTTTTATGAAGAGGTGGCAGGTGCCTGGAAATCGCTGCTGGGGGGAGGTAGTGGAAGCAGATACAATAGCGACTTTTTAAGGGGCATCTTGACAAATACATAAATAGGATGGGAATAGAGGGATATGGTCTCCGGAAGGGTCGGGCTTTTAGTTCAGTCAGGCAGCATGGTCGGTGAAGGCTTGGAGGGCTGAAGGGCCTGTTCCTGTGCTGTAATTTTCTTTGTTCTCTTTGTTTGTCTGCTTCTGCACTCTGTCCTGCACCCACACGATCCAAAAACACAGCTATCACATTTACAGGAAAATCTACTCCATTAGTACTTCTTTTAAAAAAAAGTTTAGTTTCACGTTTCAGTCATGCTTTGACAGCCTGGAAAAAAAATGTCAAAACTTCACTGCAAGCAGAATAAGGCATTTGAGGCAATCCACTTGGCAGATTTCCTGACTTGGCAGGCTGAAGAAATATAAAGGGTCCCAACACATGTAACTTTTACACTGGAAAAGCAGAGGCTGGATTGAGTTGAGTCTGCTGCTTCCAAAGGCAATGCAGAGGCAGGCAAATGCCAAGGCAAGCCTGCCTCAATTCTGAGACTTTGGCCCTGTTTGATAAGAGGCTATTCACCCCTATAATTCTCAGCCCTCATACTCATACCCATCCTGTCCTCCATTGTGCTAGCAACACAGCCCCAAACCACTTCAAATTTCCATGTCACCTCATATTACATGCCCCCTCTATTGTTCCTCACCCAGTATCCACTGTGAGTGGACCTTGGGAATCACAATTGAGAAATAAAACTCCAAACAATCTAATGCAGCTTTCACTCATACACACTGATACACAACGAAAATCTCTTTCATTGAAAGCCATCCAAAGAGTTGAAATCCACTCGTGGTCAATCTATTATCTAGACAAACAAACTTCTATAATTGTTTCATAGCCTCTTAAAACTGTCAACCAAAATGTAAGCTTAGTACCCCTGCTGAGGTAAATGGGTATGAACATTTTGAAACTCAGCCAAGTACTGAGAATTGGCTTTTCTGTAATGACTGGGGTTGTCAGGTCTATAGAAGCTACATGGAACAGATGCTAAATTACATTGAATGGCCTGCCCAACCAATGTACTTCCACAGCATGTGTTTTTTTTACTCTGACAGCTGCATCTAGTTTTTCATCTTTAAAATGTTGGGAGTTTCAATGACACTTCAGATATTATCAATCTTTCAAGATTATGGCTCCTTTACAAATTCATGACTCCCCACACTGTGGATTAAGACTCTTGGAACAGTGAAAATGGGATCTATTTAAAGTTAGCATTATTTTCAAATGTGTGTTTGTGTGCATCATGCCTGTGAGATTCACAATTTGCCCCCTTTTCCCTACTGATCGAAACTGTATCAGCTGGAAATGGGGATAGGCCATCAGCGTCTGATCCTACCACCCATTTCTAAAAGCCCTGAATTCTCAAAATCTGACTAAAGGACTTTTTTGTAGGTCTCCCCAATATCAGGATTTCTATCAATGTATCAAAACCATAAGGACTTTTTGCGCTAACAATCAGCCTAATGCTCTCAGATCCCTTTTAAACAATTTTCTGCCACCTCTAATTATCCTAGAGAAGATGATGGTGGGATGCCTTTTTGAACTGCTGCGCTCCATGTGATGTAGATACTCCCGCAGTGCCGTTAGGATGGGTATTCCGGGACTTTGACCCAGCGACAGTGGAGGAACTTCCTCTCTAACAGCACTGAGGGTATATTTACACCACATGGACAGCAGCAGTTTAAGAGGGCAGCTCACCACCACATTCTCAAGGGCATTTAGGGATGGGCAACAAATGATGGCCTAGTCAGTGCAAAAAGCCCCTATGGTTTTGATACACTGATAGAAATCCTGATATTGGGGAGGCCTATAAAATAAGTCCTTTGGTCAAATGTTGAAGATTCAGGTCTTTTAGAAATGGGTGGCAGGATCAGATGCTGATGGCCCATTCCCATTTCCAGCTGATACAATTTCGATCAGTAGGAAAAAGGAGGCAAATTGTGAATGTCACAGGCATGATGCACACAAACACACATTTGAAAATAATGCTAACTTGAAGTCGATCCAATTTTCACTGTTTCCATAAATTAATGAAAAGAAATATAGTTACAAGGTAGGACAGTGTGTGACCTGGAGGGTAACTTTTAAGTGCTGTTGTTCCTGAGCATATTTCCATAACATATAGAAGTTAGCACACCCAAAATTAGCAATTAACTTTGCCTTGCAATACCTAGTCATGTGGGAATCCATTGTGTTCTCCTGCAAGATGTTGAACTATCTGAGTCTGGTGTAATTATTTATCCTTGTTTGTTCTTTGGGCTGAAGTCAACTGAAGCTCAGTCTGGTGGCCATGCAATCACCATTAAATTGTTACTTTTCTCTTTGGACAGGTCAGAAGATGGAAGAAGAGTGACCGATTCAACCCAGATGAATTGCCGCCAACAAAGTCAGACAGTCCAGGGTCCTGTGCATCGAAGATGGGCAAAGTTCCTAAGTTAGCAGCTCAGTCATCCATAATGGAATGTCACTGTTGCCAAACGAATATAACCCATAAATCTGATGGATCATTGGAAACCAGAAAGAGCTTCAAGGTATAGCAGTTAAAGTTGTGTGTAACTAATTTAAAGAGCAATTGTCTTTATCAGAAGTGTAAGACTTCCTTTTGTTTGGGGAAGAAGAGCTTCATAAAATTTCCATCATGGTGCTAATTGCAACTGATGCCATTCTATGTGTTGCTGCCACTTACCTCTTGGTGTCATGGGTTTGTGAACAAGAAAGAACTATGTTCTTCGGCAATCAATTAGATTTGAAGTGCAGTCACTGTTGATTCATAGACATATGCACCAATCTAATCATGGCAGAATCCCATAAATAACAAATGAGATAAATGACCAATTTTGGTGACCTAATGATCCATTTTGGTGGTGTTGTCAGAGGGAGACTGTGAGTCAGGACACCACAAAATAGATTTTTAGGTCACATTGATTTTGTTGCCTGTTATACATCTCTCCCAGGAATCAGGAAAAATTTCTAAGTTGAAGATAATCCCCATTTCATAGTCTGATCCAAAGTCAAAGTTACCCCTAAGGAGATCTTCCTGCACTTCTTCAAACCTGGGCACTTTGATGTTCACCTGAGCAGTTAGTCATACAGGGTTTCAGTTTAATATTGTAGTTAAAAGATAGCATCCCAGAATTGCAGCAGCACCTGAGTAAAATAAGAAGATTTGCATATGTATAATGTTCTTTGCAGCAACCACACAGTCTCTAAGTAATTTACATCAGAAGTACAATTATCATGATTTATGCTTTCTTTGGTTAATTTGGGCCATTTAGGCTCAATTTACCCAGCCTATGTACCTGCACCTAGTTTGTCAGATCACTGTTTCTTTTTTAGTTGAGGAATGACAGAGCTTTCTTGGAGCCTGTGGCTGTTGCTGCCTCATGAGGGCTAACATATAAGGTTAGAAAGGGCATTCCTAGTCCGCCACTAAATCTTCTAAGACCAGCACTAGGTGTCCAGTGCAGAAGCAACTAGAAAACATGGGAATAGGGAAAACATAATCATAGTAGAAAAAAAAATGGTGCAGCTATTAGCAAGATATAAATAGAATCCATATGTGGAGAGATAAAGTATAATAAAGGATCAATCACATAAACAGCTGTAGTTGGTAGGGTCAGTCTAAAGGATCAATCATATTAATAGATGTAGTCTACAGGACCAATCAGAGTCACCTGCCTGGTTGAATTTGAACAAAGTTTTGGCATTTAACTGTTCCCTGGTGCATTCTCTATGGAAAGGCCTCTAACAACTAATGTCCATTTACCAACCAATTAGCACCCTCTTATTATGCAGTATAAATTATTGTTCCCTTTGCTAGTCTTGGGAACTCCCCTGATGAATCCAAGACAAAAAGCTTTGACAGCAGCAATACCAAAATTTCTACAATGGTATAAAGACTCCTTTCTAACCCAACATGTAAAAAGCCCAAAAAGTGAGATTCACTGTTGGTTCTGATAATGGTGAATGAACTAGAGCAGAGAAGCAAGTGAAAGTAAGTGAATATCAAGACAATGGTGAACATAATGTTATATATTCATGCTGTTGTCAGGATCTGTAGTCTCATCATTGTTGAGAAGGACAGAGTAACAGATTAGAGGGAAGTTGATTTTGAGGGCTGTATATAGAACTTGAGAAAATAAAATGGAAATAATATTAGCAAACAGTGATGTAGAACAGCAGTGGGCACCCTAATTTAAAATGTTGTTCAGTAAGGGCGGTACAGTGGCATGATGGTTAGCACTGCTGCCTCACAGCTCCAGGGACCTAGGTTCAATTCCACCCTTGGATGACTGTGTGAAATGTGCACATTCTTCCCGTTTCTGCATGTGTTTCCTCCGGGTTCTCTGGTTTGCTCCCACAGTCTAAAGAAGTGCAGGTTAGGTGGATTAGCCATGCTTAGTGTCTCAAGATGTATAGTTTAGGGGAATTAATGGGGTAAACATTGTCAGGTTAGGGGATAGGACCTGGGTAAGTTGCTCTCTGAGAGTCAGTGCAGACTCAATGGGCCAAATGGCCTCTTCCACACTGTGGGGATTCTATTATCCTATAATTGTATAAAGTCCAGTAAAAATTTAATCTGCTGAAGAACAACAGAAAGGTCTGCGCTAATGACTCACAATGGATGTAAAGTAAAAGTTGAGCATATGAACAGAGGCATTTCTAATGTACATGGACTACAGGGGAGGCGATGACAAGGGAGAATATGGAGAAATTATAGGCAGGTAAGAAAAATCAATTAGGAGACAAAGAAGAACTATAGGATTAAATTATCAAGCAACATAAACAAAATAGTGAAATAGATGAGAATAGATCTACATCATAGTAATATCATTCACATCAGAGAAATCGTGGTGTGCTTCAGATTTCACCAAGGGAGCAGGCCAGATTGACATGACATCAAATGATGAGATTAGAAATGAGATAACTGCATTTAATATTTAAGAAGGCAAATTAATAAATAAGCCAATCAAATTTAAAAGGGTTAAAACCTTTGCAAAAGATGGCTTACATCTGCATTTTACAAGAATTTAGGGAAGAGATAGCAGGGGTGTTGCTACATGTATTTAATAATGTTTTAGAGAAAGGTGCAGTGCCAGAAGACTGGAAGATAGCTAATGGTATACTTATTATTAAGAAGGGTATAGAACTCATCCAAGCAACTGTAAATCAGTTAACTTAACACTGGGAATAGGAGAAAATAATGGAATCCACATTGAATATTCAGCATGGATTTCAAAAGGGGAAGTCTTGTTTAACCAAATATATTGACCTAAATCTTCCAGTCCCTCATGCCACAGGGATTGTCATGGACAGGATGAAGAATTGGATGGTGAAGCAAAAGGTCTGTTGACCTCGGTGAGAAAATCCCACCCATTGAATTTTTCAAAGAGGTAATAGTGAGTACAGAAGAACACAAGAATTAGGACCAGGATTAAATCATTAATTCCTTGAGCCACCATTGCTTTCTGGGGAAGAGAATTCCAGACAATTGATTCTCTGAGAGAAAAATATTCTCTGCATCACAATCTTGAAAGGCAGGCCTGAAATTTCTAAGCTGTGCACCCTATTTCTAAGCTCTTCTGTAAGGAATACGCGCTTTCAGCATCTACCCTGTTAAGTTCCCTCAGGAGCTTATATATTTCAAAAAGATTACCTTTCATTCATCTAGATTAATGAGTATAGGTCCAACCTACTCAACGTTTCCTCATTAGCTAACCTCTTTGTAACAGGAATCAGCTGGGTGAACTTTCACTGAACTGTTTCTAATGCAATTATATCCTTTCTTAAGGGAGACCAATTATTCCAGTGGCAGTTTCACTAAAATGTTGTACTGCTGTAGCAATACCTCTCTACTTTAATATTCAATTCCCATTGTAATAAACACCAATATTCCATGTGCCTTTCTAATCTGTACCTGGATACAAACTTTTGGTGATTTATGTATCACATAGATTATAAGGTAATAAAATATAGGAGGCCATTCTGCCCCTCGAGCCTGCTCAATAAGGTCATGGCTGATTTTATTAACTCCACTTTCCTATACCCCCATGTGCCTTTCCAATCAAATTCAGCCTTGAATAAATTCAACGACCCAGACTCTACTGTTCTCTGTGAAAGATAATTCCAAAGACTACTGACCCGCTGAGACATGATATTCCTCCTCGTCTCTGAATGAAATGGGAAACCACTTATTTTAACTGTACCCTCTATTTCTAGATTTCCTCCACAAGGGGAAGTATACTCTCAGCATCCACCCTGTCAAGGCTCCTCAGGATCTGATATAGTTCAATAAGATCACCTTTCTTTCTTCTAAGTGCCCAACTTGCTCAGCTTTCCTCACAAGAAAACCAACCCCTTCATCATAGGAATCAGCCTAGTTAACCATCTCTGAATTGCTTCCAATGCAAGTATATCCCTCCTTAAGTAAGAAGGCAAAAACTGTACACAGTGCCTCACAATGCCCTGTACAGCTGCAGCAAGAAATCACTCTTTTATATTCCATCTTCTTTACAATAAAGACCAATAATCAACTTGCTTCCCAAATTTGCAGTACTTGCTAATCTTTCGAGATTCATGTACAAGGACTCCCTGATCCCTTTATTCCACACCACTCTGTATTCTCTAACCATTTAAATAATATCCCATTTTTCTATCCTTCCTGCCAAATTGGATAACCTCACATTTTCCCACAATTTACTCCACCTGTCAATTTGCTGCCCACACTGGCCTGTCTATAGCTCCTTGTATCCTCCCCACAAACTATTTTCCTACCTATTTGTTAACAAAGTTGGCTACAATACAGCCTGTAATTCATCCAAGATACTAATATAAATTTTTGAGGCCCCAGCGCTGATCCCTGCAGTACTCCACTCAACCTGAAAATGACCCATTTATCCTGACCCTTTTTCTTGTTAGTTAGCCAGGTCACTGATCATGCTATAATGAAAGCAAAACTCTGTAGATGCTGGAAATCTAAAATAAAAACAAAAAATGCTGGAAAAAGCAGCAGGTCTGGCAGCATCTGTGGAGAGAGAAACAGGGTTAACATTTCAAGTCCAACCCAACTCTTCCTCAGAGGTAAAGAGCTCATATGTTATAATATGTTTCCCCAACAGGCTCTTATCTTGTGCTTTTATGTGACATCTTATTAAATACCTTTTGGAAATCCAAATGGGTGGAATTTTACAGCCCCTCCCACCAGAGAGATCTTCCAGTCTTGCCAAAGTCAATGGACTTTTGAAAGACTCACTTCATTTTTTGGTCCCGTCCTCCTGTTTGTTATGTCCTCAAAGAACTTTTCTTAAAAAAAAATCAAGCATAATTTTCTTTTCACAAAACTATGTTGACTCTACCTGATTACTTTGTGGTTTACTAATTGCACAAGTATTACCTCTAATAATGGATCCTAGCATTGTTCCCTATGACAAACGTGAGGCTAAGTGAATATCATCTCTGAGGGTCAGTTTCCTGCTTTCTGTTGCCCTCCATATTTGAACACAGGTGTCCATTTGCGGTTTTCCAATCTCTCAGACATTTCCAGAATCTAGGAAATTTTGGAAGAATTCAAACAATGCATCACTATCTCTGCAGCCACTTATTTGAAAACCCTAGGATGCAGACCATCGTTCAGGGGACTTGCCAACCAATTAGTTTTCGTATTATTTTTTTCTCTAATGATGATTGGTTTAAGTTCCTCTCTCCCTTTTGCCTTTTGATTTTCTACCATTCTGAGGTTTTTTTGTGCTTTCTACTGTAAGGACAGATACAAAATATTTGTTCAAATTCTCTGGCATTGTTAATTCCCCAGTCTCAACATCTAAGGGACCAATACTTAGCTATGTTCTTCCTTTTTATATATTTGTAGCTTTTACTGTCTGTTTTATATTTGTTGCCAGTTTTCTGTCGTACTCCAATCTCTCTTTTTTAGTCATCTTTTGCCAGTTGGGATAATGTAATCGATGTATTATAATCTAGATTTATCTGATTTCTGATATCAGTTGTGATTTCTGTGCCCAACTGCTGGAATCGGAGTTGAATCCTGGACTTTGTGGTTCAGATGTCAGAGTGTTACCAACTGAGGCACTGAGAGTGGTGAGAATGTAGAGTTCACTACCATAGTGAGTCGCTGAAGTGAATAGTTTAAATGCGTTTAAGGGGAGTTTCAACAGGTAACATGGGGGAGAAGGGAGTAGAGGGTTACACTGATGGAATTAGAGAGGATTACACTGATGGAATTAGATGAGGAAAGACAGAAGAAGTCTCAAGTACAGCATAGATGCTGGCATGGATTGGGCATGGTCAAATTGACTTGTTTCTGTGCTGCTATCCTCCGTAAACTTATTAATCCTTTCTCATCAAGAAATTATATTCTGCATTGCAAAACACTTTTATATATGTTATATATATATATTGTTTGGTAGCTAATCCTATTTGATTCCTAGACAAGACATGTAAGTACCCCTTCCGCCCCCCCGCAACATCCCACTATCCTCCCATCCTGACAAGACTGACGGTGTCACTCACCTTCTTTCTACCTCAACTAAAGACAATGCTGCCTTGGACTCACAAACTGTGCAGCTGATATTATCACAAAGCAGTGCATAAATGATCCATAAATTTAATTTGAAACATTTAATTGGAGTTAAAGTTCTCTCTCCGCAGAATTCTAAAGATCTGAAAGGCATGAAAATGCTGGTGACTTGCAATGAAAGAGTAACATGTGGGAGTGCTACCCACTGACGCATTCTTATTTCATCTCTCTCCATTTGTTTAATTTGATTTAATTTATTATTGTCACATATATTAGTGTACAGTATTGCAGACAAAACATACTGTTACAGTCATAGCTAGGGTGTAGAGAAAGATTAACTTCATGCAAGGTAGGTCCATTCATGTTCTGTGTGAACAGTATATGCAGTCCTTAGGCTAGGCGTCACTGCTTTACATTGTTCTTCTGTAAATGGACAAAAATATCTGTAAATGAACAAAGTGGTACATGAAATCAGAATCATCAGAGAAATTTTAATCCTCCCCATCCAGTGGAAATTAGTTTTAGAAAGAATGGCCATGTCCTGTTCCCCTCTGTTCCAGCCCAAGGCAGATTTTAAAGCAATGTCTTTTCTGATGGACAAGATACCTTCCTGAATCCTGTAAGTGTCACATATGTTCCAGCTTCATAATGACATCCGAGGCCTAATTTTGAATGAAACTATAGCACATCCATTCGGGCTTGGGAGCTTACCCTGCTTAACCACACTTATACTAATATGCCATTGTTTGTTGAAAGACAAGTGTGATTTTGAACTGGCCAATACATTGATGCTAAATGATGAATCCTCATAGAATTTAAGAGTGATTATAGCAGAGGAGTAGGGCATATGGCTGTCGAGTTTGTTCTGACTCTCTGCAAGAGTAATTCAGCTAGTCCCACTCTCCAGCCCTTGCTCCACAGCCCCTCAATTCAATTCCCTTCTGAAAACCACAGTTGAATTTTCCTCCATCTCCCTGTCAGGCAGTGCATTCCAGATCCTAACCATTCACTGCACAGAAAATGTCGTCTTCATGTCATCTTTGGTCCTTTTGCCAACCACCTATGTCACTGGGAGAATTTTCTCCCTGTCTACTCTGTCCAATCGCCTCATGGTTTTGAACATAAATAGAATCCTCTCTCAATTTTCTCTTCTCTAAGGAGATCAACCGTCGTTTCTCCAATCGATCCACGTAACTGAAATCCCTTGTCACTGGAACAATTTTTGTAAATCTTTTCTGTACCATCCTTCACATCCTTCCTAAAGTGCTATGCCCGGAATTGGACAAAGTACCACAGGTGATGCTGAACCACACTTTTAAAAACATCATCATTATTTCCTTGTTTTTGTACACTCTGCCTCCATTTATAAAGCCTAGAATGTTGTATGCCTTTTTAACCACACCCTCAACCTGCCCTGCTACCTTCAATAATTTGTGCACATCTATCACCAGGTCTCCATTTTCTTGTACTTCCTTTTAGAACGTACCCTTTTTATTGCCTCTCCCCATCTCTCCTACCAAAATGAATCACTTCCCATTACTCTGCATTGAGCTGCATCTACCAGTATGCTGCCCATTCCCCCAGCTTGTCTAGGTTTAGGTTCACATTGGATTGGAGTCAAAGTGAAAAAAACACTTGGAACTCAGCCACATTTTCACTTGTAATCTTGAATCCAACTGTAATAAACGTAACTTACATCTGGGTTTTAATTTTCTGGTTTAGGCCAGTTTAGTTCCTTATACTGTCAGTCCGGGAACACTTTGTTCAGATCAGAGTTTAATGGACAGGTGTTACTTTAGATCCAAACAAAGAGACAGACTGAACCAGACAACATTAGAAGTATTCCAAAGAAATGAAATGTTTTGACTGTAGACCAGCTCAGTTTTTTTTTTCTGAACTAACCAGTAAGAACAAAATATTAACGCAAGGGGAGAGAAGCAAACTACAGAATTGTCTGCTTGCAGTAAAATCAAGTAAGGGAGAGAAGCAAACTACAGAATTGTCTGCTTGCAGTAAAATCAAGTAAGGTAACTGTGTAGTCCTGGGTCTAGGGAAGGTGGAATTAATAATCACAAAAGAGCCTTGTATTAATGGTTCCAATGAAATATTTGCTATTCAAAAATAACCTTGAACCAAGTTTCTTTCAACTGAGATCTATAGTCTTAGCTACTGGGGGTGAGGGATAAGCATGGGCTTCAGCTGAGCATAATCTCCAATACGAAGCCTAGTACTGCCTCCCAGGAATGATTTAAGTTAATCAGTTCTGACTTCCATCCGACGTCAGACCAGCGAGGGAGAATATGACAAGAATTGCTTTCGAGCTGTCTGGCAGTTTGGTAAGAGCTGGTGAGGTGGGAGATAGTGGAGAGGACAGTAAATGATATCCTTCAGGGGAGCGAAAACCCAACACCAATCCCTTCCCCTCCCCCCCATTAAAAGATTTCTTGCGAACAAGGTGTACTCTTCTGGACACCATAAAGACATCCTCTTTTTGGGCCTGTTCCTACATGTAAGCTAGGTGCAACAAACAAGTGTTAAATTAGGAATTATGGTCTGAATTCAGTGGCCCTGATTAATATCATCAGGCCCTTACTTTTGTATTTACCAAGAGTAAGAGCCTCACTGACAGGCCAGAAAGTGAAAGAAAGTGCCACACCTTCCACATACCTGACAAAGGAACACCGTTCCCGAAAGCTTGTGAGATTACTATCAAATAAACTGGTTGGACTGTAACCTGGTGTTGTGAAACTTCTTACTGTGACTGAAATCAGCCAGCAGTTAGCTCAGAGCAAGGATTTGAAGCTAGAACATCTTCCTCTGTGAGTTAGTAGAACACAAGTTAGTATCATTACTCATTCTGGTTATTGGTAGAGCTTCTCATAACAAAGTAAAAATTTATTTATTAGTCACAAGTAAGGTTTACATTTAACACTGCAATGAAATTACCGTGAAATCCCCCTAGTCACCACACTCTGGTGCCTGTTCAGGTCAATACAACTAACGAGATGTGGCAGTATTTAATACATAGGGTTAAAAAGATGATCCTTCAATCTAAAACTTCAAACTAAACCATCTAAGTAATTTATAAAGCTGTCTGGGGTGTGTCCTTAATTAAATTGGATCCCAGAATAGGTAAAGCCATGAAGGGGATGTGGGTAGGGAGATGAACCCACAGAAAGCTTTTTCCTATGAATGGCCAAAGAAAGGAGCTAATATTGAGATTCAGAGAACAGGCAAAGGACACTGTTAGTGAAGGTGGTATCTAGAGCCCTTTGAAAAATCTCCTAACAATGCCAGAAGCAATTAATATTTAAATATTCACCTTTGATTTATCCCTATATCATAGTTAAAGAGCCATCTTCACATTCATCCTTAAATGTCACTGATGCTTTAAAACAATTAGCTGATTTAATGTTTCTGTTTTATGTGACAACACCAAATTTTATTAGTTGAACAAAAATCACACAGCACATCAACTGAACATTCATTGTTACGGAGAAAGTGACTTCAAACAAAACAGTTGAAAGGAAGCTTCACTTTGAGTTGTTGAAAGAGAGCTGTTTGAAGTCCATTAGTTGGTTTCATAACAGAGCCATCAGGTTAAAAGAAATGCTAAGTGAGTTCATTTCTGAAATGATTCATTACAGATTGATTGATGTTGAATCCTTAATTAGGATGAAGAAGCTAGCAGAGTTTTTAACAATCACACTGTTCGCTTGCCGCTACACGTACAGTCTCCTGCAGGTCATGCATTTTGAAACTAGTCACATCCTAATTTTTAAGCTAGAACAAAATGTTGATAACAATCACGTCAAGCAGGACACAAAAGAGCCAATTAACTCACAAACTAAAAGTGACTCATCAAGTAAGCACAAAGCCATTAAGACCAGGACTGTTTCAAGTCCAAACCTAAATCTTTGCTGAACTATCTGAACTCAATTTATTTTCGACTCATTTGCTGGATATCAGTGTCATGAGTGAGGCTAGAGTTTATTATCCATCCTACTAGACTTTGAGAAGGTAGTGGTGAGCCATTTCTTTGAACACTGAACTCTATGCCGTGCAGGTACACCCACAGTGTTGTTATATGAGAGAGTTCCAGGATTTTGACCCAATAATGATGAAGGAATGGTGATAGAGTTTCAAATTAGGATGTTTAAAGTTTTTAAAGTTTATTTATTGATGTCACAAGTAGGCTTACATTAACACAGCAATGAAGTAATTGTGAAAATCCCCTAGCTGCCACACTCGGAGTTGAGGAGGATATACTTCACTGAAAGGGTGATGAATCTCTGGAATCTCTGCCCATTGAAGTGGTGGAGGCTACCTCGCTAAATATATTTAAGTCACGGGTAGATAGGTTTCTGATAGAAAGGGGAATTAAGGGTTATGGAGAGAAAGCGGGAAAGTGGAACTGATCCACTTCAGATCAGCCATGATCTTATTGAATGGCGGGGCAGGCTCGAAGGGCTAGATGGCCTACTCCTGCTCCTATTTCTTATGTTCTTATGTTCTTACTCTGGTGCCTGTTTGGGTACACAGAGAGAATTTAGCAAGACCAACGCATATAACCAGCATACCTTTCAGACTGTGGGAGGAAACCAGAGCACCCGGAGGAAACCCATGGAGACACAGGGAGAATGTGCAGACTCCACACAGGCAGTGACCCACCATGGGAACTGAACCTAGATCCCTGACTTTGAGAGGCAGCAGTGCTAACCACTGTGCCACCATCTATTACTTGGAGGGAGAAGGGTGGGCGATGCTGCAGGGGGTGGGGGTGGCAATATGCAGTTGGTGGTGTTCCCATGTGCTTCTACCCTTGCCCTTCTAAGTAGCAGAAGTACAAGCTTCTGAGGTGCTGTTATAGGAGCCTCGGTAAGTTGCTGCATACTTTGCAGCCATGGTGTGCCAACGGCGTAAGGGTGCAAATCAAATAAGCAATTTTGTCCTGGATAGTATCAGGCTTAAGTATTGTCGGAGTTGCACTCATCCAGGAAAGAGGGAAGTATTCCATCACATTCCTGAATGGGGCCTCGTTGATGGTGGACAGACTTTGAGGAGTCAGGAGGTGGGTCAACGTTCAGAATTCCCCACTTCTCTCCTGCTCTACCAGCCTCTGACTTGCTCTATCAGCCTCATTATTTATGTGGCTCGTCCAATTACATTTCTAGTCAATGGATCCCCCAGGATATTGATGGTTGGAGATTTGATGATAGGAATTCTGTAAAATATCAAGGGGAGGTAGTTAGGCTCTGTTGGAAGTGGCCATCACTGAATACTTGTGTGGCAAGAACACCCAAAGCTGTCTCAGTCTCGCTGCGTGCAAACAGGGTCTACCTCATTATCCGAGGAATTGCGAATGATGGAACAATGGGTGAAATGATATGGGCGCACTGGTACCATGCTTTGTGAATCTGCTGTCATATATGTTAGGTTAGAATCATCTAATGCTACAGCATTAAGGAAGGCCTTTCTGACAGAGCTTTTAAATCTCTTTTATTCAAATAATTATCTGATTATTCTAAAACCTATTGGGCAGAATTCTCTCATCTGAGACCAAGTCCTGTGGCAAGGGCAGGAACATGGAATGTTTCCCGCTATGGATGTCAGCAGGAAACCACGCTATGTCTTCCAGTTCCCCCATCATTAATTATGCAACTGGGTGCTTTGTGCCACATTCCAGGGTGGCACAGGCCTGATGGTACAGAGACCACCATTGTATCTAGGCACCATATTGAAAAAGCATCCAACATCACCAACCTACTATTAAAGATTCACCTGATGAAGGAGCAGTGCTCTGAAAGCTTGTGATGCTAAATAAACCTGTTGGACTTTAACCTGGTGTTGTGAGACTTCTTACTGCACTATTGAAGAAAGATTATGGATTTCCTGAAAGGGAAGATGGATCTCTAAGGATGGAAGATGGATCTCCTCAATAACACTCAATCTGGAATATCCACCTGTAGATGCTTCCTCTGCACACTGCTGTGTTGTTCCGGTGTCCGGGGTCATTGGCAGCCTCCATCCCACACCCCAGAGGCAGCCCCTGACATTGTTCAAGTGAGCCCCAACATCTTCATGCCATGTTGTTCTAGGCATCCCCACTGGTGTCGCGAAGAATTGGATGTGAGTGGAAGATTCTGGCCAGGCCTTCATTTCTTTCCCATTAGTGGGATGAAATTCTGTTTCATGCCAGCTTCCAGCAGGTTCCCCAATCCACCATGGTGGACAGCAGCAGAAAATTTCATGGGAAATTCAGATGGTGGAACCCATTTCTGCATTCCAGCCAAATTCTACCCCATACCCTCCCACATCTGCCATTGAACCCACAGCAGGGTGACTGAGGACAGGGACTCAGAAACCTAGGGAAGGAAAGAATTAGAAGGGGTTTAGAGGCTCTGGGAAGAGATGGTGGACCTCAGGAGATGGATTGGAGGTTTGAAGAGATGATGAGGGCCTTCAAGGAGATGGATGGAATTCTGGGAAGGTAATCAGAAGCCTCTAGGGGAGGGATTGAAAGGGCCAGGCATGGGGGGATCTGATTGTGGAGGAATTGGGTTGTTGAGACTGGTACGGTTTGGTCTGGCAGGTAAATGGAAGGGCACTTATCTCCTGGAGCTGAGGAGTCCTCATCTTGTTTAGCTGCTGGTTTTCCTGAGACTCAGTAAACCCATCTGTTGATTGGTAAATCAAAATAATGAATAACAATGAGGCTCACAGACTCATCATAATATTTAAAGTGCCAATCCATCACATATAATTTGGTTGCTGGTCGAATTCTCCTGGCTGTTGCTTTAATTGTTTGGTGCCTCCAACAGTTTAACCTTACCAAAGTCCACAGGGAGTAGTGTGGCAGGTGGTGGAGGAGGTTTTTTTCAGGCTTCTGCACAGATCAGTTGCTCCCACATATGGGAGTACTAATGAGCATTCTTCTTGGAATACAGCACGAATTGGAGAATAAACAGATGGCACGAGGGTCTGGCGGGAATGAGGGGAGGGAAGGGCTCTTGACAGGAAGCTGTCTTTGCCCAGGGTGTTCAGGAAGTGACTCTTACACCTGATCCTCAAAAAGAACATTGTGTGTAATGTTTGTGCTTCAGTCAGGATATTGTCACTGATATCTGCCACGCGCCTCAGCCAATCTCAGAGCGGGGCAAGGGCGTTGCCAGTGGTTGTGTAAGTCACCTTGGGGTCTGGCCCTTTCCAGGTTGGAGCCTGAGTTATTTGCTGTATTTCACAGTTTGCCTTCTGTTGCTGCATTGGGACAGTCACCGATATTCTCAATTCCATGAGAGTGAAAAACAATTCATTCTTCCTTTCCAGAGAAAAGCAGACGGGGCATGCATGCAGCTTCATGGGATTTGCAAGCTTCCCCAAGGTGCAATCTGTCATTGGTTATACTTGCATTGCTTTGCATATCAATTCTGTCCATTACCAAGATGTCCTCCTTGTGCACTGTAATGATTCTATGATTCTAAGTTGGTCAGACATGATCTCCCCTTTACAAAACCATGCTGATTGTCTTTGATTAATCTCTGCCTCTCCAAACTTAGATTAATTCTGTCCCTCAGAATTGCTTCCAATAACTTCCCCAACACTGAGGTTAGACTGACTGGCCTGTAGTTTCCAGTTTATCCCTCCCTCCCTTCTCAAATAATGGTACCACATTGGCTGTCCTCCAGCCCCCCAGCACCTATCCTCTGACCAGAGAGGAATTGAAAATGGCCAGTGCGCCTCTTATTTTCTCCCTTGACTCATTCAAAAGCATGGGATACATTTCATCCGGCCATGGAGTTTATCTACTTTTAAGTCTGTCCGACCACTCAGAACCTCCTCTCTGTCTATGTTAATTTATTTAATTGTATCAAATCCTTCTCCCCAATTTCTATACCCACATTTCCCCTCGCGAACCACAAGTAGAATCCTGTCTCCATATTCAAGCTCCGTACACAAATTCCCACTGTAGTCCTTAATGGGCCTACTCTTTCTTTAGTTATCCTTTCATCCTTCATGTACGTGTAAAACAATTTAGGATTTTCCTTCATTCTAGTCTAAAAGACTGTGAAATTTGCAGGCTAACAGTAAAATGCTGAACCTCAAGTTTGTACTGAACTGTTGCGTCATGATTTAGTTTATAAATGTGCTGATATAGTTGACTACCACTTGCATGTTGGAAAGTATGGGCTCCAAGCTCTGTGTAAAACCCTAAGCCACTGCTACCTGCTCCCACTGCTTCCCAAGCAGGTGGATGGTGGCTGCTTTCCCCTGTGGATACATCTTTCCTCCTTTCCATCTTCTTCCTCCACCAAGACATCCAGTACATCACCCAGAAGGTGTCCACCCTCTCCCTTGTTGCGCCAGTCCACACTATCTGCTAATGAAATCAGAATGATTTCTGCACTGCCTGCCAGCACCTACTCCAGGCACCTCCACTTCAAGACTGCAGACTAGCTTTCATAGTGTAACACGTGTCAGACCTGCTGAAGCTACTAGCAGCTGGACTCCGCAACGATAACAATTAATGGGCAGCAGAAAATGGGCATGCTGCCCATACTAAACTGAATTAAACGGCACTTAATTGCACATTACGATCCCTGTGTCTGTTGACAGTAGATACCTGTTTAGCTTTTTCAGTATGAACGGCCTGCATTTCAAGTCTGCAGGCTCAAAGGGCCAAATGGCCTCCTCCTGCTCCTATCTTCTATGTTTCAGATGTTTTTAGATTAAAAGCAGTTTTCCCTGTCATGCACAGCTTGGGAAGTAATTGTTTCTTTCTTGTGGAACGTTTAATTCAGAAGAATTATTTCAATCTTTTTCATTTGGCTGATACTTGACTGTTGGACCGGATGGTTCTCCCTTCCCCTTGTCCCACCAGTGTTCCTTACTTCCAAGCTTAAAGATGAACATGACTGGCAGATGATCTAGACTCCAGCTCACAGTCTGAGTTTTAGCGGTTGGTGTGGTGAATCTTTGCAATGTGTTGTTTCTGCCGGTACACGGGCTGAGTTTCACCATAACTGATATTGGCGGCAGTTTCTGGCCTTCACTGTGTGGATTACTAAATGGCATTCAGGATATCACACTGGCTAGTCTGTGATGTTAGGTAACTGCTGGGCATTCTGAAAAAACCCAATCTAATTTGGTTTGGAATCTTTTGGACAAGTCAAGGGCTGGCTGGTCAGCGTACCGGAGTGATGTCCAATCTAAACTCTATATTATATACAACAGCAGTAAAAAGTAAAAGATAAAGTCCCAGATGACCATAGGCTGCTTTTTCCTTTGAGGAGGAGATCTGACTGCAAGTGGCTTAACCTAAGGGTCACCACACGTCAGGTGAAGGACAAGGGTGAGAAAGCAGATCTTTCATGAATAACCTCAGTCGGTGTGGGAACTGAACCCACGCTGTTGGCTTTAGTCCACATCATGAGCCAGCTGTCCAGCCAACTGAGGTAAACCAAACCCCAAAGCAGCAATAGAATTGTGGGTAAGATGCTCTTTTGGAGAGTTGGTGCAGACTTAATGGGCCGAATGGCCTCCACCTGCGCTGTAGGGATTCGGGATTCAGCATTAGCTGAGAAAATTATTTCAATTTTTTTATCCAGGCCAGCACTAACTGCTGGTCTGGATATCCCTGGAACATGTAGTGGCTGTTTGCAGACACTTGTTTTGCACACCTCAGATTTGACACCACACTGACCACCTGCTCTTTACAGCAGAATAGAATAGAATTTCTACAGTACAGAAGGAGGCCATTCAGCCCATCGAATCTGTGCCAACCATAATACCACCCAGGCTTACTCCCATAATCCCACACATTTAGCCTGCTATTCCTCCCTGACACTAGAGTCAATTTAGCATGGCCAATCCACATAACCAGCATATCTTTGGACTGTGGGAGGAACCCAGAGACACCTCATACAAACTCCACACACAGAATAACCCGAGGCCAGAATTGAACTTGGGACTCTGGCACTGTGAGACAGAGGGATCGTTTGGTTTTGAACAGAATGATGTACATGGAACAGTGATGTTCTGGGAGGTTCTGTTTGATAAAAAATACTTTATTTTCTCTCAGATTAGTGGCATAAAGACATAACAATGGGGAGTTGTGGAAAGTTCTGAGGCAGTTAAAGGAAAGAAGTTACATTGACGGCAAATTATGTCTGGAAAATTACAATTCAGAGGAGCAATTTAAGGTTGGTGATAGTGCTATCTGTCTGATGGACCTTGAAAGTTAGAATTACATTCTGATAAGAAACGGAGTTACATGCAATAAAACCTATAAAAGCAATTTCATACTCTTAAAATAGATCACGTCAGTCTAAAATAATTGCCTTTTCTTAACATTTTGAAGTATATCAAAAATCAGAAGGATTAAATAACAGGGAAATTGTTTATTTTGTTTTGCCTTGTTAGGGAGATCCAAGGATTGTAGAGTTGGGAAGTTTCTATAAGACACTCTCAAAGCACGTTGCTCCATGGCCTCAGGTTATACACCATAAGACAGAGGCTTGTGACTGAGGCAAACCTGACCTTGGAAGCAGCAGTGGGAATTACTGTGAGAATGGAGGCTGCTGATAAAGGAATGAAAGGGTTCAAACATGTCCAAACAGTGTGAGAAAAAGGACAAATGTTTCTAGTGGCACTCTGGTTGGAAAACAAGCACCAGCTGATATTCGATGAGGACAAATTCAGGGTTAAATGCTTTAATTTCACACGGTATAAGAGTAACCCTGCTTTCTAATAACATGCTCTTGCTGGTGATCAAATAAAGGTAGAAGAATTGAGCTTCAACTTAGCCATTGTCTCACCGTCAGCCAGGCCCCAAATGGAGGCTGCTGGTACATCCGGTAATAGTAAGTTTGTCACGAGTCACTGATGAAGTAAAGTTGGCCCCAGAATGCATGTGGTCTCTATTGTGAGGTGTTGATTACAGTTCAGTACATCCAAAGATGTTGTCATAGTCAGATATATGTTAACTATGAGTCTTTATTGACTCTTCAATGTATTTACAAAGGGAGTGATTATCCAGCCCCGTTCGCCAAGAGACAAATCCCATTATGGCTGCTGATTCCCTTTGAGAGGGTCATGATGGGATTTGTGCTACGGAGATAAAAGACTGAGATGTTCCCTGCTCCCTGCTGCACACGGCCCCCTGACCGCTCCCCCCCCCGCCCGTGATGTAATTAGGTTTATGCCCAGCGAGGGCATGAACCTGGTTACCATAAACTTAAATGGATTTAAATATGCCAAAACGGCACAATGTCATACCTTCCGGAGACGTCAGTGGTGTGATGTTATGCTGGCAGGAGTCACCACTGCTTTGCAGCAGCCAAGATGACCACGCTGGGGTCAGTGTAGCCCCCAGGTGCTCAGCGACCTGGCAGGGAACTGCCCTCAAACTGCCCCTGGCATCCTGGAGTGATTTCCCACAAGTGCCATGTTGGGACCAAGATGGGGGGGATGGTTTGCTGGTAATTATTAATGGGGGGGAGGGCGGTGATTGCCAGAGATGATGGTTGGGGGTGGGGTGGTGGAGTTGTCAGGGATGGTGGATGGCAGTGTGTTCTGGAGAGAGAATTTGGCTGTTTCACACTGGTTTTCAGTCAGAACCTGACACTTCATCATTTTTTGAGAAAGTATACAGTAAACAATGTCTCCATGCTTGTTGGTACACACGGCTCTGTCCAACACTGTACTGACCTTGGCTACAGGTGGTATGCTTTCTTACATCACTGCGCTGTGCTCAGTCCTATATTAACCCTATTTGTGCCAGGCCCTTATAATACACATTCCCCATGTCTTTAACCAAGGTATTTTAAGTGATTAGAATTTTCTTTATGCCTTACATTGTTATTGCTATTATACATTTATATTGTCATTACTACATTATCATTACTCCATCTCTCCCTATCAACTCCTTAACTTCAAATGTCCAGGCAGTCTGAAGCCTTATAACCCTTCCATATCTCCTTTTGCACTATTGTGAGAACAGTGGGCTCCATCACTGCCATTTCTTTCTTTAGGTTTGGAGATTGTTCTGATATCTGGGTATGTTTTCATCCATTTCTTCCTGTCTTTAATGTTGAACCATACTTAGTCATTTTGGCTGTTCTGCCGGTCAGTGGTGGCTACCTATCTCATTACTTATGGTGTGAACGAACTTTGGATTTGTCTCCTTGTCATTTCTTTCACTTGTCGTGTGGATCATGGCGATGCTCTGACTGAGGGTGAGCATTCCTGTGGCTAGAATGAGAGTTTGTTGTACGCTTACCTCTGCTTTTCACAAAGGACAGCTGCTACCAGCTTCCAACATCTTTTGTGGCTTTGATATACCGACTGGGAGTTGCGGCTGTTGTTTGGTGGTTGCATCTTTACCTGATGAACTGTCATCAGAGCAGGAGGTCGAGGCTCACTGCCTGCCTCACTGCCTCACAGACTGCTGGTCGCTCTCTTTTACATCCTCCACTGGAGGCATTTTGGTTACCACGGGGTGGTTGGCTGCTCTGACCGTTGTAAGTTTTCCAGCTCCTGTAACAAGAATGGACAAACCTGTTCTGCAAAGAGAGAGGTCAGTTCAGAGCTGAAGTCTCAGTCAGGATATTTTTTTTTTTGTTTGAATATTTGGAAACTTGCAGTCCTGTATGATTAAGGACAGTGATTGCCAAAGAACAAAGAAAAATTACAGCACAGGAACAGGCCCTTCAGCCCTCCAAGCCTGCACCGACCATGCTGCCCAAGATGTCAAGACATCTTCTGCCATTTTGAGGAGACCCTAGTCTACACAGGCATCTCTGCTCAACAGACAGAGAGGCTAGTTATGGGTGACATAAATCAGCTCAAAGATTTGTTTCCTGCCATAATGGTTCCCGAATCACGCCTATGACTAATTCATGAGGTGTTGTGTGTGGTGTTTGAAGCCAGAGGTCTATTAGTAATGGTCCTTTGCCTGACAGGACTGTTACACTGTGTTGCATGTTTAATTTAACATTTATCAAATGGCCACTGACTGAAATGTCCGCATTCCAAAAAAAGTAAGGAAGACCTTTAACCTCACCCAAGAAGCATGGACGTATGCTTTCCAGGCTTGCAGTCTGGACCTCCCGGATGATCTGCAAGCTTTCTGTGCATTTCTGAGTGCTTGTCTTGCAGTTTGCCACAATGTGTTAACCTTCTCTACTTCTGATTTCTTTCCGTACCTTAAGTGATGTTGTGCTTCAGGAATTTTTTTTAAAGCCCGCAGTTATGTGATAGATCTGAGCCTTGGGTTAGACTGAGTAGCTTTGGAAATGTGACATTCTGATCCACAGTTACATTTTTAAAAGTGTAGGCTCTGTTTTGAGAACTTTCTGAATTTCAAGGTGGTATCACTATTCACTTGGAGACAAAAGGATTGTCCATCAATATCTCTGTGATTAGAAGCAGGAATTCCATTGGAGATTCAATGGAGTTTTCTACTGTAGAAAGGAATTTTTAAAAATTTTTTAAAACTTTATTCCAATCCAATCAAGTCAAATCCAATCCAATTCACAGTCCCAGCAAATTGGGACATTCCCAATCCAAGCTGACAAGACAGGGCTCTCACCACCTGTCTTGGGCTTGATCTACATGATCCAAGCTGATTGGAGTAGGTATAGCTCCTCCTCCAAGGCTTGATCTCATTTGCATATTAGCCAAAAGGCTAAGATGCCGCTTTAAAAAATTGCTTCAAATGAAGCTGAAATGTAACCTAATGACTTCAACCAAGTGCAGCATGTCGATACTACATTTGATCTTAGCCAAAAGGCCGAGAATTTTAAATTTCTGTCTCCAGCTCCCAAGCCTTTCTAAGGAGCTTTTTCCCTGTTGAGTTTTCCTCTTTGCCTCTGGAGCTCCTTTTCAGGTCAGACTGCTTTTCTGATTTTTTTCAGTCTTCCAGCTTTTTAAATTTTATTTACATTTTCTAGGTGGTTTTGAGTTGTTCCACAAACTACCACCATGTTAGATTTCCAGAAGGCATTTGATAAGGTGTCTCACAAAAGGTTGCTACAGATGGTTAGGGTGCATGGAGTTGGGGGTAAGGTGTTAGCATGGATAGAGGATTGGCTGTCTAATAGGAAGCAAAGAGTTGGAATCTATGGGTGCTATTCTGGTTGGCAGTTGGTGACTAGTGGAGTGCCGCAGGGATCGGTGCTGGGGCCTCAGCTATTTACCATTTATATAGATGATCTGGAGGAGGGGGCTGAGTGTAGGGTGACAAAATTTGCTGATGACACGAAGATAAGTGGAAAAACAAATTCCGTGGAAGTGTGGAAAGTCTGCAGAAAGATCTGGATAGGCTGAACGAGTGGGCGAGGACCTGGCAGATGGAGTATAATGTTAGCAAGTGTGAGGTTATCCACTTTGGCAGGAATAATAGTAGGAGGGATTATTATTTAAAAGGCGAAAAGCTGCAACATGCTACGGTGTGGAGGGACCTGGGGGTCCTTGCGCACGAGTCGCAAAAACCCAATCTGCAGGTGCAGCAGGTGATCAAGAAGGCGAATGGAACGTTGGCCTTTATAGCGAGGGGGATAGAATATAAAAGTAGGGAGGTCTTGCTGCAACTGCACAGGGTACTGGTGAGGCCACAGCTGGAGTACTGTGTGCAGTTTTGGTCGCCGCACTTGCAGAAGGATATATTGGCCTTGGAGGGAATGCAGAGGAAGTTCACTAAGCTGATACCGAAGATGAGGGGGTTGGCCTATGAAGAGACGCTAAATAGACTGGGTCTGTACTCGTTGGAGTTTAGAAGGATGAGGGGGGATCTCATAGAGATGTATAAGATAATGAAGGGGATGGATAGGGTAGAGGTAGAGAGATTCTTCCCACTTAGAAAGGATAGCAGGACTAGAGGGCACAGCCTCAAGATAAGGGGGGTGCAGTTTAGATTGGAGTTGAGGAGGAACTTCTTCACTCAAAGGGTGGTGAATCTCTGGAATTCTCTGCCTGTTGAAGTGGTGGAGGCTACCTCGCTAAATATATTTAAGTCACAGGTAGATAGGTTTCTGATAGACAAGGGAATTAAGGATTATGGGGAGAAAGCGGGAAAGTGGAACTAATCCACTTCAGATCAGCCATGATCTTGTTGAATGGCAGGGCAGGCTTGAAGGGCTAGATGGCCTACTCCTGCTCCTATTTCTTATGTTCTTATGTAGGGTGTCTTTGCTGAGCCTTAGGACTATTTACAAATATACAGTAAAGGGTACAAGCTAGGAGTTGTCTCCATGCTTGCTGGTACACATGACTCGATCCAACACTCGACTGATTTACATCAACATGTGGCGGTACTGTTCTCAGTCCCACATGGACCTTATATATGCCAAACCCTTATACTACAGTCCCTCAGCTCTTTCAGGAGCACCACTACAAAGTAATGGGAAGGTTACTAACCAACATGTGTTGCCTATTCCTGATAGCAAGCCAGATTTGTAGACAGTGCACAGCTTTATACTGATAGTTCAGGAGACTACTTCATGGCTAATTTTGTACATTTGGCTTATTTCTAGAAAAGTCACCCAGAAAACATATTGCTTCTCGTTCTCCCTCTCAGAACACAAACCATAATCGCATATAAGATGTGGCCAAGATAAACATTTATTCAAAGCGTTAGTTTAGCAGTCAAGCTAATCAAGTACAGGCGATGTTTAGCTTACAAGTCTCTGATGGCATTGCATGAACATTTTACTGCAAACACACAAATTCCGTCTTCCCTCAAAGTTTGCGCAATTCTGGAAGATGACACACTGGGAAGGTTTACAACTGGCAGCATTTCCTGAAGTATCTCCATATAACTTCTCAACTGAAACACTTCACTATGGCCACAGGGGAATAGTTTGTGTCAAGTATGATTCTGTACTCATATCACTGACCTTTACTCTGCAATTCTGGCTCTATGATTATGAACATCAGAATTGACTTTTCTCTGGGCTGGACCCAGATCCACAAGTAGATGACTGTGTTTGTAAAGCTTAACATTTTAGTAATAGGCCATTACATTCTTTCTAGATGCACAAACATAGTTTACAGTTTTTTCTTAATTACATAAGTAGAGACACCAGACTATAAGTCACAGTTGAACAATGAAAGCAAAGCAGCATCTAGTAAGGAATATATTCACAAATCTCAGCTTCTGTATTATTTCTCTGTTACTGTCCTTCCATTAAATATGTATGAATGAAAATAGATATTGATATAATCCACCATGTTATTTAAATCCTTAGAATAGAATCTTTCCATCATAAGGCAAAATAACATCAGGTTTCAAATTGAAATGATGAAAAGTGACGTTCCTGGTCTTGCATGTACAGGAGGAGGTGTTTTAATGACAAAACCATCTGTAGAATTTAATGGGTTGTCTGGAGAACATGGAGTTTATTTGTTGGTAGTGAAGGGAGGCTTTATTTTGGACAGTTTCAAAAGATTTCTGTGATATTGTATACAGGAGATATGCTTCAGTTAGCCAGAACCCTGTCTCCTCTTTAAGTCAGACCAGGCCTTTCTGTGTGGAGAGCACTTAAAAGAGGTGCTGTTTAAGCAGTCCTTTTTATTTTATTGTTATTGAAGGATAAAATTATCCCTGCAAATATTCTGATTTAGATTTCAATTCAAATGGCTAACCATCTATAACCTGACATTCCAACACCAGCCACTCATGTTTCTGGTAGTTTCCTTTTTCTTTCTTCTTGTTTTTTTTGAGTGTTTGTAAAGTAGATATAAGATGCTTTTCATATCACTTGATATATTTGGGCAAGACTCATTCATAATCAAATAATACTTCCTGTATTTTTGATGTAATAAATGTATTGGAACGTAATCGACTTCTGTAGAGACAGGTCCCACTACATCTGTAGGCAGCATTTAGGTGGAAAATTGGGTGGAATACCTGTGGGAAAATCAGACAATGAATGCCACATCAGATTATCATTTCCTTTCCTCACACCTGGCAGGCCACCTCATTTTCCAACTTTATTGTCACCCTCTCTGCTGAACCCAAGAACTGCCAGAAGTTGGGTGCGTGGGGCTAGAGGCCTTCAGAATGGTTTCCTTTCCCTCAATATAGGTGTCAGATATCTACCTTTCCTCCGTCTCTTCAATCAGGAGTGACAGTTCATACATTGGAAGCAAAATTTTGGCCAGAGTTTTCTGGCTGTTCACGCCAGCGGGATTCTCCAGTCCCACTGCAATGAACGGAAATTTGACTGAGCACCAAATTCTCCACCCTGGCTTGTAGCGGCAGCCGGGTGACTGCATGCATTTGTGCTCTGAATATGGCACAGATAAAATGAAAAATGATGAGGTGCTTCTTACTGATTGCCTGATAATCTACAATGTCATATTCTTCGGTGAACTGGGAGGGTAAATGGCATAAAATGACAACTAATGCAATTAATATTACTACAGGCAAAGAAGCAGTGTCAAGGTGAACTTCAGAAACATCCCTCAGAGAAACCCGCCACAAACAACTGTACTCCAGGTACTATTTAATTAAAGCATACTGACCTCCTCTCAAACATTAAATCAAGAAGTATTTTTAAAGATTAATTTCCAGCAACTCTAAAGAAATGTTCTAATTTAGAGCCTTGTTTATTATCTCCAGCCGTTGTATTGGTTATCAATGGATTCAAACAGCCACTCTCTTTTAAAGCTTTTGTCCTAATATTTCAATGTGACTCAGTGTGAATCTCTCAGTAGTCACACTCCTATAAAATGCCTTGGGATGTTTCACTATGTTAAAGGCGCTATTTAAATATAGGTTGTTATTGGAAATCGTGGGGTACAGGCGTGCTTTTTTGAACTCAGTGGATCGCTTTGTACATCAGTGAACATTACTTCTGTCCTATCTGTACACAGGAAATGAACCCTGTCAAATGTGAGAATTAGCATGAGTATGAGAAACCTTAGGGAGTGATTCATATTATATCTGCTTTCAGCTGTCAAAGTAAGGTTACCTGAGGAAGCCCTAATCGTTGCAAAACTCTGAATGTATCAGTTAGCAAAGGTGAACTGGTTTCTCAGGAGTTCAAGAGTCTCTTGCTGCCAGTAGTGATGCTGGTTGGATTTTCTTTATATAAAATCAGGATTACGTCCTGTAGGAAGATTTGGAATTTTTTTAAAAATTCATCTGTGGCACATGGGAATCACAGGCTGGCCAGCATTTATTGCCCATCTCTATTTGCCCGAGGGCAGTTGAAAGTCAACTACATTGTTGTGGCTCTGGAGTCACATGTAGGTCAGACCAGGTATAGATGGCAGATTTCTTTCCCTAAAGAACATCAGCGAACTGGATGGGTTTTTCTGACAATCAACAATGGTTTCATGGTCATCAGTAGATTTTTAATTTCAGATTTTTAAAATTGAATTCAAATTCCCCCATCTGCCGCAGTGGGATTCGAACCCAGGTCCACAAAATATCAGCTGAGTTTCTGGATTAATAGTCTAGCAATCACAAGGCCATCACCTCCCCCTAATTGACACGAATGAAAGCTGAAGCTGCTCTTACAGTCTGACCATAGCATCAATGGGGAAGGGTTTCAATGCTAAGACGTGGCAGTGTGAATCCAGAGTCAAAGCGCAGCTTGAGTCCTGACAGAAAAAAAGATCCAGACTTCCACCTCTCGGGACTATCACTCCACTTTACTCCAATGTCCTGTTTATAGGTTTAAACATAGCCCTGGTTTTCTGGGGTGCTTTTCACAGTGTGAGTCTGGCTGATGGTGGGCTGGGGTCAACCAGTAGTCAACTTTCCAACCTGTGGTGTTGAATGATGCCCAATTTTCAGAGATGAGACATAATGGGAGAAAACACGATTGCAGGCCATGCACTGAAGTCAAATAATTAGAGTTGTGTCTCACACGGAACCTCCTATTTCCAGGTATGTGAGGAATTTTGGGCTTCGGCTATTCAAATAACTTCAAATGCTTCAATTGCTGGTTAACCGGATGTTTTTACTTAATATTTTCAATTTTATTTTTCTCCATGCATTAATTCACTTGTTAGGTAGCATTCCAGATTTTCATTTTTTAGGAATAGTCAAAAGCCTCGTCCTTTATTGTTTGCCGGCTTCATTCATTATTTCATATGATGGACTGCAAATGAAGTTTCAAACAATGACTCTCTTCCTGTAGAAGTGAACATTATTGCAGCATGATGTTTTCCTCCTAATAAACCTTCCCAAGTTGCCTGAAGATACTTTGGACATTTGGACCAATTTGCAATGCATGCCTGCATCAAGACAGTGCCTAACTCTGTGGCCTAGAAATTGGCACATGTACAGCACTTGTTAGCGATTACAATGGCCCCAATATGGTGGGCGCAGGAAGCGTGCATACATTTTGGCCTCAGGATGTTTATCGTTCACATTGGGTAAGGACAAAAAAGGAAACATCCTTCAACAGTGCTGAAACAGACATCAGGCTCGTTCAGGCCTGTTTCTCTATAATTGGTTTGCCTGAAGCAACCAGCACCAAAGCAGCTGAACATAACAACAAATAGGAGCAGGAGGAGACAACACAGCCCATCGAGACTGCCCCATCATTCAGTACAATCATTCCAGATGTGATCTCACCAAAACCCTGTACAGCTGTAGCATAACTTATTTATTCCTGTACTCCAATCCCTTTCTAATAAAATGCCACTTGCCTTCCTCCTTACTTCACCCATATGGTAACTTTCTGCTTTCCTTGTCCAAGCACACTCATATCTCTTTGAACATCATCACTTACAGGTTTTTCAGCTTTTAAAAAAATTCTGCTTTTTTTTATTTGTTTGATCAAAATGAATAACTTCACATTTCCCTATATTATACTCCATCTGCTCAATCACCTAACTCATCTCTATCTCTCTTTGTCCTTCTCACAACTTACCTTTCATTTAGCTTGGTGCCATCAGCAAACTTCGATACATTTCTTTCTGCCTCTTTTTTCCAAGGCATTAATATTGATTGTAAAAAGCTGAGTCTCTGGAACTGATCCTTGTGACACTCCATTATTCACTCCCTGCCAACTTGAAAAAGCCCAATGTATTTTCTATCTGTTAACCAATCCTCTAACCGTGCTAATATATAGCATCGAACCCCATCGGCCCTTATTTTGCCTTTATGTGGTACATTATTGTATGCCTTTTGGAGATTCAAGTATGATATAGCTGCCGGTTCAATTTAATCTACTCTACTGGTTACATCCTCCAGAAAATCTAATAAACTTGTCAAATTAAACTCCCCTTTAGTAAAGCCTTGTTGACTTCTTCTAATTATATTGTGTTTTTCTAAATGCATGGTTCCTGAATGATGGGTTCTTGAATTATGTTAGGCTGACTGTCCTGTAGCTCACCGCTTTCTCTCGCTCACCTTTCCTGAAAATTGATGTAACATTTGCAACTCAGGGAAACCAGCCTTAGGGATAGCATGCATCACGGAAAGTAAGTTACTTTACTTGAGTGTGTATCTGGAAAGAGCATAGGCGTTCCTCCCAACCCCACATTTAACAATACCAATACTTCCACATCACTGCCACCTTCGGAATTCCGAGCCCGATTCCTGCAATCCCCAACTCAGAGCCCCACAATCTCTGATGCAGACTCCAACATCCAACTTTTAGCCATCACCATGGTCCCCAATCCAGTCACTGATCCTCAATAGCTAATGGTTGGTTGAGATGCCGAGATAAAGCCAGGAGCGGGGTTGTGGCGTGTTGAGCATTACACCAGCCTGTGGCAGGTTCCTTCCTGTAGTACATTGCTCATTAATGTAGCACTTCTAAAATGTAACATCGTACTTTCAAGTGGAAGCCATTGCCGCATAAGAATCTCGTGGCATCCGAGACATGTCTGTTTAAAGGTGGTGAGCACCAGTTGGCTTTGTGCAGTTGTGTGTAAGGTCAATGGTTTAACTCTGCAGTATAAGGGAAGGAACTCTTGCACAGTGACTCAGGTCCTGATAGGGTGAATCCATGGTGAAAGGAGGATGATGGGGAAGGCTGAGGTTGGGGTCAGAGGCATGGAACAGTGAAGTGGGAAGGGCCTGGTATCTTGAGGTATTGGGAACAGTCAGCTTAGCTAAGAAAATGAGGGGCCTAATGGATGGCATCAGTAATGTGCAAATGTGTATCCGAGTCAGGTTAAAAGTTTATTTGTTATTGTAGGTTTCCATTAACAGTACAATTAAGTTACTGTGAAAATCCCCTAGTTGCCACATTCCAGGACTTATTCGGGTACACTGAGGGAGAATTTAACATGGCCAATGCACCTAAACAGCATGTCTTTTTGGACTGTGGGAGGAAACTGGAGCACCCAGAGGAAACCCTCGCAGACAGGGGGTGAATGTGCAGACTCCACACAAACAGTCACCCAAGCCTGGAATCGAACATGAGTCCCTGAAGTTGTGAGGCAGCAGTACTAAGGATATTTTGCAAGGATATTTTGGCCTTGGAGGGAGTGCAGAGGAGGTTTACTAGGCTGATTCCGGAGTTGAGGGGGTTGAGCTATGAGGAGAGGCTGAATAAACTAGGCTTGTACTCGTTAGAGTTTAGAAGAATGAGGGGAGATCTCATTGAGACATATAAGATGATGAATGGGATGGATAGGATAGAGGTGGAGAGGCTCTTCCCGCTCAGAAAGGACAGTAGGACCAGGGGGCACAGCCTCAAGATAAAGGGGGGGCAGTTTAGAACGGAGTTGAGGAGGAACTTCTTCACTCAAAGGGTGGTGAATCTCTGGAATTCTCTGCCTGTTGAAGTGGTGGAGGCTGCCTCGCTCAATATTTTTAAGACGCGGGTTGATAGGTTTTTGATAGGCAAGGAGATTAAGGGTTATGGGGAGAGCGTGGGAATGTGGAACTGAGCCACGACAGATCAGCCATGATCTTATTGAATGGCAGGGCAGGCTCGAGGGGCTAGATGGCCTACTCCTGCTCCTATTTCTTATGTTCTTATGTTCTAACCACTGTGCCACCGTGCCTCCCCATTATTAGCTGGCAGGGTCCTTATAATGTTTTGAATTCTCATACGACATTTCAATTATCCCTACTGAGATTTCTCCGAGGTAATATTCTTTGTGATGCACAGAGCGGAGGGCAGCTGAACCTGCGAGTTCAACAATGTCCTAAGAGTGTGACAAATACAATGCTGGAGTTCGGCAGGGATGTATTCACTGTGATGCAGAGTCTCCCTATTTGACCAGGAGGCTCTTTCCTAGCCCACCCCTACCTGCTGCACTGCCAGCTAATGGCAGGTTTCACCACTGAAAAGATATCCCTGCCTCTGAACCAACACCGCAGATCTACTGGCCCCCCGCCGTGGAACAGGTGAGGGGCGGACAATGGAAATGTCTGTTGACCTCAGGCAGGGTTTTCCAGTCTCAGGTCAAGTGCAACCAGAAAATCCCACCCCAAATACTTTTTCCCTACAAACTGCTGCATCGCACTTGAATTTCAATCACATGGGAAATGGGAAAAAGATAGAGTGAAAGTTCCAGTTAAAATGTCAGAGATGACATTCTGTTGACATGTAATGTGTAATGAGGCAGACTTGATTAGGGAACTTAAGATGAAGGAACACTTAGGGAGCAGTGACCACAATATGATAGAATTTACACTGCAGTTTGAGAGGGAGAAGCTGGAATCAGATATAATGGTATTACAATTAAATAAAGATAACTACAAAGACATGAGGGAGGGGCTGGCCAGAGTTGATTGGAAAGGGAGCCTAGCAGGGAAAGCAGTGGAACAGCAATGGCAGGAGCTTTTGGGGGATTATTTGGGAGGCACAAAGAAATTCATCCCAAGGAGGAGGAAACATACTAAGGGGAGAATGAGGCATCCATGGCTGATGAGGGAAGTCAAGGACAGCATAAAAGCAAAAGAAAAAGCATAAGAAGTGGCAAGAATTAGTGGGAAGGATTGGAAAGCCTTTAAAAGCAAGCAAAGGACAACTAAAAAAGCAATAAGGAGGAGAAGATGAAATGTGAGTGTGAGCTGACAAGTAATATAAAAGAAGATAGGAAGAGGTTTTTTCAATATATAAAAGGCAAGGGAGAGGCAAAAATAGACATTGGACCACTGGAAAATGAGGCTGGAGAATGAATGCTAGGAAATAGCAGAGAAACTGAATAGTTTCTTTGCATCAGTCTTTACCTAAAAGGCACCGGAGCTCCAGGAGAATCAGGAGGCACAGGTGAGTGTAGCGGCCATCACTAAGGAGAAGGTTCTAGAGAAACAGAAAGGTCTGAAGGTGGATAAATCACCTGGACTGGATGGTCTACGTCCCACGATTCTAAAAGAGATAGCTGAGAAAATTGTGGAGGCATTGGTTTGATTTGAGTTGATTTATTATTGTCACATGTATTAACATACAGTGAAAAGCGTTATTTCTTGCACACAATACAGACAAAACATACTGTTCATAGAGAAGGAAATGAGAGAGTGCAGGATGTAGTGTTATACTCGTACCTAGGGTGAAGAGAGAGATCTACTTAATGCAAGATAAGTCCATTCAAAAGTCTGACAGCAGCAGGGAAGATGCTGTTCTTGAGTTGGTTGGTACATGACCGTAGACTTTTGTATCTTTTTCCTGACAGATGAAGGTGGAAGAGAGAATGTCTGGGATGAGTGGGGTCCTTAATTATGGTGGTTGTTTTGCGAGGCAACAGGGAGTGTAGACAAAATCAATGGATGGGAGGCTGGTTTGCATGGTGGATTGGGCTACATTCATGATCTTTTGTAAATCCTTGTGGTCTTGGGCAGGAGCCATACCAAGCTGTGCTACAACTAGAAAGAATGCTTTCTATGGTACATCTATAAAAATTGGTGAGAGTCGTAGCGGACATGCCAAATGTCCTTAGTCTTCTGAGAAAGTAGAGACATTGGTGGGCTTTCTTAACTTTAGTGTGATGATCTTTCAGGAGTCACTGGAGGCAGGGAGGGTACCAGAGGACTGGAAAGTAGCTAATGTAACACCGCTGCTTAAGAAGGGAGTAAGGCAGCAAATGGGAAATTATAAGCCGGTTAGCCTGACTTCGGTCTTTGGCAAGATATTAGAGTCTATTTGCAGAATACTTGGAAGCGCATGATAAAATAGGACTGAATAAGCCCAGCTCTGTCAAGGGGAGATCATGTCTGACTAATCTGTTACAGTTCTTTGAGTAGGTAACAAGGAAGTTAGATAAAGGAGAACCAGTGGATGTGATTTATTTAGATTTCCAAAAGACCTTTGACAAGGTGTTGCATAGGACACTGTTAGATAATGGTGTTAAGGGTAAGATCCTCGCATGGATAGAGGATTGGCTGACTGGCAGAAGGCAGAGAGTGGGGAGAAAGGAATCTTTTTTAGGATGGCAGCCAGTGACTAGTGGTGTGTCTCCGAGTTCGGTGCTGGGACCACAACATTTCACAATATACATTAACACTTTGGAAGAAGGAACTGAACACACTGTTGCTAAGTTTGCAAATGAAACGAAGATATGTAGAAGAACAGATAGTATTGAGGAAGCAGGGGAGACTTGGACAGGTTAGGAGTTTGGGCAAAGAAGTGGCAGATGGAATACAATGTAGAGAAGTGTGAGGTTGTGTAATTTGGAAGGAGGAATGGAGGCATAGACTATTTCCTAAATGGGGAAATGCTTAAGAAATCAGAGACTTGGGAGTCCTTGTTCAAGATTCTCTTCAGGTTAACATGCAGATTCAGTTGGCAGTTAGGAAGATAAATGCAATATTAGCATTCATGTTGAGAGGGCTAGAATACAACAACAGGGATGTACTTCTGAGGCTGTATAAGGCTCTGGTCAGACCCCATTTAGAGCATTGTGAGCAGTTTTGGGCCCCATATCTAAGGAAGGATGTGCTGGCCTTGGAAAGAGTCCAGAGGAGGTTCACAAGAATGATCCCTGGAATGAAGAGCTTGTCATATGAGGAATGGTTGAGGACTCTGGGTCTGTACTCGCTGGAATTTAGGAAAATAAGGGGGGATCTTATTGAAACTTACAGGACACTGTGAGGCCTGGATAGGGTGGATGTGGAGAGGATGTTTCCACTAGTAGGAAAAACTAGAACTAGACGGCACAACCTCAGGCTAAAGGGACGATCCTTTAAAACAGATGAGGAGGAATTTCTTTAGCCAGAGGGTGGTGAATCTGTTGAACTCTTTACCGCAGAAGGCTTTTGAGGCCAGGTCATTGAGTGTCTTTAAGACAGAGATTGATAGGTTCTTGATTAATAAGGGGATCAGGGGTTATGGGGAAAAGGCAGGAAAATGAGGATGAGAAAGATATCAGCCATGATTGATGGAGCAGACTTGATGGGCCAAGTGGCCTAATTCTGCTCCGATGTCTTATGGTCTTGTGGTCTTGACAAAATTCTGACTGTCATCTGAGGCTTAAAGTCTGGAGAACCTTATACCTCTTCAATCAGATGTGCAGCATGCAAAACACATGTAGACACATCCCGTACTTCTTCACAATCATTAAATTACATTTGAGGCATAGTCACTGTAGCCAATTTTTGCATAGCAATGTCCCACAAACAGCAAATGAGATGATCAAGCATTTAATCTGTTTTTTGTCATCTTGGTTGTATTGTGTACTATTAAGTAAGGTATGGACCAAAGCACACTCTGGAAATAAACTTGTCACATTCACCTACCTCACCTACTAAATCCAATGTTTTTGGTGGCAGATTAGTCTACTTATCACGCAGTGCCACATAATGCCTTTTCCAATCTTTTGGGAGTTCAAAGGTTAAAAGCTATTGCAAAGATTTACGGAGCCTCTGCAGATACTCAACTGCAAAATTTGTGGTAGTGGGAGACTGTGTTCACGCTCTCCCCTGATTTAATAATCAAAAATAGGGTTTTGTATTCTCGTTCTTCCTGAAGAGCTTTTACTTCGTAATATCCTGAGCGACATTTAATGTTTTCAGCCCAATCGATTTGGTTCCTAAAATAGTTCTGCAGACCAAAGGTTAAGTCAATAGTCACTACACATAATAGTATTGCTGAATGAAAGTTGAACTATAATTTCAATAATAATATACATACACATTTTTAATATTCATAATTATCTTATGTGAGGAGTGGGGAATAATCTACTTAAGTGAATGGTTTTAAGGGTTACAGCCACCCTGTGCTACCTCATGCATGGACTGAGGTAATGCTTACATGTCGGCCTTCTGACTGTGAAGGCTTCACAACAGACACTGAACCAGACAACCACACATACACCCTTTCTAACAAAAGTCATTGCAGAACAATCTATAAACTTGGTGGACCTTCATCCATTGGACCATTTACTAAGATACTACCAGGACTTGATGGTTTGAGTTATAAGGAGAGGCTGGGTAGACTGGGACATTTTTCTCTGGAGCGTAGAAGGCTGAGGGGTGATCTGATAGAGGTCTATAAAATAATGAGAGCTTGTATCAGCTAGATAGTCAACATCTTTTCCAAAGGTAGGGGAGTCTAAAACCAGAGGGCTTAGGTTTAAGGTGAGAGGGGAGAAATACAAAAGTGTGCAGAGGGACAATGTTTTCCCACAGAGGGTGGTGAATGTCTGGAACAAGCTGCCAGAGGTAGTAGTAGAGGCGGGTACAATTTTGTCCTTTGAAAAGCATTTAAACAGTTACATGGGTAAAATGGGTATAGAGGGATATGGGCCAATTGTAGGCAACTGGATTAGCTTAGGGGTTTAAAACAGAAGTGGCATGGACAAGTTGGGCCAAAGGGCCTGTTTCCATGCTGTAAACCTCTATGACTCATCCCTTTGTTAATTCATCATTGAGGACAATTGTAGCACAGTGGATGAAATAATCCTGTAGAACAAGTCTATTTTTAACCTTTTAAATCTGTTAGAGACTGATCTGTTTTTGTCTGTGACAGATTACATCAATCTTTCAGTTCAGGTACTCCCTTGCCTGAAAAAATGATTGTTGGGAGCAATCAGCTAATCAGAGGGTAATTTTCCTGTTCTAAAGGCAAAACAGAATAAGTACAATAACATTCAAGGTCGTGTTTGAAGCTAGTGAAGTTTGGAACAAAACTGTTCCACTGCATTGGGATGAATCTTCCACACACCTGACGAAGGAACACCATTTCCGAAAGCTTGTTGGATTACTGTCAAATAAAGTGATTGGACTCTAACCTGGTGTTGTGTGACTTCTTACCTGGGATGCTTTGCCCATGTTATGCCCCAAAGAGCTGGCACAATGCATACTGATTTCTACCCCATAAGTATGTACATGTTAGGGCAGCTTTCTCTGTTTTGAACCAGGTAATTCAGCAGACTCTGAAAATTCACCCCTTTTACAGGGCAGCAGGAAAACAGATTATTTTGTTACTTCTGAGCATGGCAGCACTGTGCAGGGACCCATTCAATTTGTGGAGGAAATATGAATGTAGTAGGAAAAAGGAGCAATATAGTTAGTGAGTCCTGAAGGCTGTTGCTGGAATTTTACCATCTAGCCCACCATGGGAATCGGAGCAGGCAAGGGGTGGACAATGGATAGGTGCATTGACCTCGGGCAGGACTTTACAGTTTTGGGACGAGCGACACACCACCCGGTGTGTCGCTTGTCCTGTGCCAAAGTTTAGAATACCCGCACAGAGTTGGGGAGGAGCTTGTAGAGGGTGGGGAAGGATCCAGTTGTCGTGGTCCACGTGGGTACCAGCGACATAGGTAGGACTAGGAAAGTGGTTTTGCAAGGTGTATGTGAGATGCAATGGGCGAAATTAAAATTAAGTGATATTACCACTGCACTACTGTCTTTTCTTAAAGCACCTGATGAGGATGTAATTCTGGTGGGCCCTTCCCATTAAAAACAAGATCGGGCTCCCATTGTTTTTCCAGCCAGTGAGCACGGCTTCCATTGCCAGCATGAAATTGTACCCATTGGTCAAAAATTTCCAGAGATAGAAAGTTCAGCGGGAGTATTTAACGTTGAGCTTGGCCAGAAATTTCTGATCTTGGGCCATGCAATACCGAAAAATCCTGCCCATTATTTTTGGAAGGATGAAATGATGTTTCATACATTTGCAATATTTGTGCAGACTTTGGATCTACTGGAAGCCATGTTCAATGGATAATTGCTGTTTGTCTTCCTGTTAAATCTCTGACTGATCCACTTTGTCTTGTTCAGCCACCATATCCCCACAACCCCCCCACCCCGCCCCACCTTTATTGCTGCACTATGGGCCTCTTCTCCATCTTTTACATGTCCAACAGTCATAGCTGGGGTGGTAGAGAAAGATTAATATCAGGTCAGTCCATTCAAAAATCTGATGGCAGCAAGTGAGAGTAGGTTGGTATATGTCCCCAGACTCTTACATCCTTTTTCCTGATGGAAGAAGGTGGAAGAGAGTATGCCCAGGGTGCGTGAGATCCTTGATTCTGCTGGCTGCTTTTCCAAGGCAAGGGGAAGTGTAGACAGACTCAGTGGATGGGAAGCTTCTGATAGAACATGTTTGATATAGACACGAAGTCAGATATCAGGGGAAAACAGTGGCTATCCTTCAAAGGTTTTCCAGTGGCTTTGAAGTATTTTTGGACATTCTAATGTTCGGAAAGGTTCTAGTTAATGTTTCTTCTTCCTTCCTTTGGTTTACCAAAGGTGATTTTTGAAAAGGCCTATTTTCACCAATTGAACTACAAATGTGCACCCAGATTAACCTTTAACAAGTTTGAGAACAATTTGAAATATATTCAATTATTTAGGAATGTTGTTCATAGAAAGAAAACCTACAGAGAAGATCAAATGATATGAATAAACTCTTTATTTTACGCAACGAGTTTGATCATATCCTGCCCACATTTATGAAATTGGATACGTTTTGTAATTAACTAATCACATTATATAATGACACTTATTTTGGAGAGGGCTTGTTTACAAGTTTGTTGGTTGCTATGGCAGCACATTTATCCGGCCTGCAGTTACATAATTTCATCTGAAGGATCAGTGTGTATTTGGTGATCAGAAATATCAGGTTGGAGATAGCAAAGAAGAACAATTTGTATTGAAGATCTGCTGTGGCTTGGACAGCTGGATTTTATATTTGTCATGCTAAAAAGAGGTACCTTTCCTGCTTTTTTTATTGATAAGTTAGTGGGTGTGATTTTAATAACAGGCTCTTAGTAAGCGATCATGACCGTTAGTCATGCCTGTCACATGGTGAGATCATTTTGTTTTGAACGCCACTGCAGTGAAAAAAAGATGCCACTAAAAAGAAATGAGTAATCCTCTTTATCTTTACTTATTCCAATTTTCTGTGATGTCACGGTCTTGGGTTGAGGTGTAGTTCCAAGGAAAGCACTGGCCTTTGAGATCGAGTGCAAATTAGCATATATTCCAATTCAATCCAATTGTAGTGTTTATTCTGGTGATTTTTCTTTTGATTCGCTCACAGGATGTGGTCATTATGGGCAAGGCCAGGATATATTATCCATCCATAATTACCCTCGAGCATGTGGTGGTGAGTTGTCTTCATAAACTGCGCCTGTCCTTGTGGTGACAGTACTCCCACAATTCAGCTCAGGAGGGAATTCTAGGATTTTGACCCAGCATTGATGAAGGAATGGTATATGTGGCCACATACAGGAGGATCTGTACAACATTTAGGTTTGGGTTCATAAGTAGCAAGTATTATTCATGCCACACAAGTGCCAGGCATTGACTCCCCTCTTTACTCCCCAAAGTTTTGTGATGGAATACTCTCCACTTGCCTGCTTGAGTGCAACTGTAAACATAATCAAGAAGCTTGACTCCCATCCAAGGTATAGCAGCCCATTTGATCGACACCCCATCCACTGTCTTTAATATTCACTCCCTCTTTCACTGGTGCATCATGACTGCCATGTGTACCATCTACAAGATACATTGCAGCAACTCGCCAAAACTTCATGGACAGCACTTTCCAAACTTGGGACCTTTACCACCTAGAAGGGCAAAGGCTGTCGAAGAATACTACCACCTGCAAGTTGCCCTCTGGGTTATAAACCATCCAAACTTGGAAATATGTCACTGTTCCTTTACTGACATTTTGTGGTCTCTCTGAGCGAAACTTCCAATTTGTATTAAATTACCAAGTTTGTGATAAAGGGCGATAGGCAGTAGGGGCTTTGATAAGATCACCCACCTTGACTACCATAGCACACTTCCTTTATCCCACCATCTGGGCAGCAGACAAAGGAAACTTCCATCCTTAGCTTTGGTTGGAAGCCAGGCCCCTCATGCTGGACCTTTGCCATTGCCCCACCTGGCCAGGTGCAGGTCCTGATAGGTCTAGGAAACACATTAATTTTGGGGGAGGAAGATGGGATGTAAATGAAGCTTAATGGGATGTTGCATGAGGATGATAGAAGTATTCAAAGACATGAGAGAACCTGGAAAGGTTTCTTTATCAAACATTGTTGAGACTGAAGAGTAAGGAAAATAAGAAAAGAAAATTAAAAATAGAGAGGAAAGAAATCTAAATTCAAGGCAAGTTAAGATGCTGTGCAATGCCTGAAGTCCTCCTTGTTTACTGCTGAAGTATGGATGGTGCTGCATAAGTTCATGGAATCCCTGCAGTGCAGAAGAAGACTATTTGACCTATTGTGTCTACACTGACTCTCTGACAGAGTATTTTACCTCTCCTCTGCCTTATCGCCCTAAACTCATGCATTTACCATGGCTATTCCATATAACCTACACTTTGTGGGACACTAAGGCGTAATTTAGCATGGCCAATCCACCTATCTTGCACAATTTTGGGAGTGTGGGAGGAAACCGGAGTGCCCGGAGGAAACCTCAGATGGGCAGAACATGCAAACTCCACACAGATAGTGACCCAAGGCTGGACCTGAACCCAGGTCCCTGGCACTGTGAGGCAGCAGTGCTAACCACTGTGACACCATGCGGCCCCATGATTAGCAGGAGAACAGTTCTCTTGTGCCACTACATGGAGCCATATGTAAAGGTTGGAGCTGACCTAGAATAAAGGGTACAGGAAGCATTTAAGAGGCTGCAGCAAAGACTTACTTTCATTGGATGTATCAACCCTAATGCTGCATGGTAGTAACAGGAGTACCTGTAGTAGATGGCAGAGCGCTGCAGCCCCCTCACTGCTGACCCAGAACCTGAAGCCATAGTTCACACTGGATATTTGTCAAGTAGATGTGTTGTGCCAGCGGCTACTGGTATTTTGGTAGGTGCGGCTAATCAGGCTGCGGCGGCCTGTGAGTAACCTGACTTGCCTTCTCACAAACAGCAGAGTACGAAGATGGAAAACTGTGTTTGAGTGTATGTCTGCAAGCAGGTGTGGGTGCCAGCAGGCAGAGGGTGTTTGTTGTGACACAGGCTGACATGTCTGGCATCTTTCCATGCTCCTCCTCTTCCAAACACTGGCAAACCCATTGGTGTGAGGAATGGAGCTGAGGGGGGGATAGAAACAACTTGCTGCAACTTACAAAAAGCTTCACATGCCACTAAGGTGAAAAGAGAAAAAGGTTCTGACCTTTAAGTTGCTGCATTACTTCTGTGATATATTTTTCGGCCTAGTAACTGAATGCTCCATTTCAAATGGGTCCTGTTTACCTGGATTTCCTGAACACCGCAACAGGAGAAAGCAGCTTTCAGGACACAGACATATCCCAATATTTCAACAAAGCACCCACCTATTTGAGTTGAGCAGTTCCACCTGCCCATGGAAAATGTATCATTCAAGGAGGCGGCACTATCTCTGCTGCGACTCGGCCTGCTGACAAGTCGAATGACGTGAGTTCAAATCCCATGCATTCAGTTATCAACAAAAGTCTAGCATGGTTAGTGCTGATTGTGGCGTGTGCCACAGAATGGGAAAGTCTCCTTTAGTGAAGGAAACCTGCTGCTTTTAGCAAGCGCAGCATTTTCATCCCAATCCACCAGCAGGAATGGAAACAGGCTGGCATGTAAATTTATGCCAGGGTGAGGGGGTGGGGGTTGTGGGGTGGAGGGTGGGTGGGGGTCCGATCTCCTAATGGTGGTCCTGCAGCTTTATTTCAGATTTTGTAAATTTGCTGAGAGGGCCTCCATGAGAGAGAATAGAAGCATCCTCTCACTCCCTTCATCCACAATGCCAGGTTACAGCTCCTTTGGCATGGCTTAATTGGATGACAAACTTTTGATGACTGATTTTGCCTCGATCAGCCAATTAATGTCAGGTAACTGTTGTCTACAGTGAGGTGTTGGGACCTTGATTTGACCCTGGCAGTGGGGTACTTGACCAAAAATCCAAACCCTTGTCCCCAAATGACTCCAGTTAGTTTAACTTTATTCGTTAGTGTCACAAATAGGCTGACATTAACATTGCAATGAACTTACTGTGAAAATCCCCTAGTCACCACATTCCGGCACCTGTTTGGGTACACAGAGAGAATTTAACATGGCCAATGCACCTAACCAGCACGTCTTTCGGATTGTGGGAAGAAACCGGAGCACCCAAAGGAAACCCATGCAGACATGGGGAGAACGTGCAGTCTCTGCACAGACAGTGACCCAAGCTGGGAATCGAAGCCAGGTACCTGGCACTATGAGGCAGCAGTGCTAATCACTGTGCCAACCTTCATCAACCCAATACCTAGTGCAGCTTTTTCAATTCATTTATGCAATGTGAATGTTAATGGGAAGGCCAGTATTTGTTTTCCATCCCCAAATAACTGCATAGTTTGCTTTGTCACTTTAAAATCAACCATATTGCTGTGGATCTAGAACCACATGTCAGCCAGGTCAGGTAAGGATGGCAGATTTTCTTTCCTAAACAGGCATCTGTGAACCAAATGAGCTGTTAAGACAATCTAAATCACCAGCATTGATGCTGCATTTTTAAAATTTCAGAACCTATATTAATTGAATTTAAAATTCCTACCTATCATATTGGAATTTGATCATTAATTTGGACCTCTGGATTAGTATCCCAACAACATAACCACTCTTCTACTGTACCACATGCACCTCAGCCATTCAAGAAGAAATCTCACCGCTCATAATGGGTAGTAAATGTGGCTTTGCAGATAATAATCACATCCAGAGAACTCACACACATATTCAAGGAGCCAAGAGAAAGTACATCTCCAATGCAGTAGGAAAACCAGATCATTTATATTTCTGAATGCAGTCAGGAAGAATTATGTTTTTCATTTGTTTCACTGTGATTTTTAAATAGAAAAGCGCTTTAGTTGTCTCAGTGTTTGTTTTTCATGATTCGCTCTCTGCTGAGTGTCACACATGGTGTGTGTATCTATCTGTCCATTCACTGTACATTCCTTTTCTCACGCTTTGTCTATGTCTGACATTTGCTGTGGGTCTCATCCCTTCCACATAACTCATAATACCTTGTTCTGCTCTTTAACTATCTCCTGACTTTGTGAGAGCTTACTGTTTATTGTAAGACAGAGATCAGCAATTTGCTGGTTGGAATATGGTGTGGAAAATCTGTGGGGGTGGAATGGACATGCTGGCAAGATAGAAAGTGATGGGTTAAAAGCAGTGGTTAGGATGGAGGTGGGGAAGGGAGGGAAATGGTACTGTGTAAAGGCCAGGAGGCTGAGACAGAGGGTGACAAGTCAGAATCATGGGTGTGTATTGTGCAATCTCAGAGAATGCTAGGCAGATTGGGGACTTTGGCATCAGAAGGGAGGTGGGGTGTGGTAAAACTTGTATCTGACAACTGGGGACACATAACCAGGTTCAACTATCAGTGTTGGGCAGTGTGGAGAGATCAGCTGTGAGACATTGAGCAAGAAGGAGACTGAAATTTTGGATCAGTGATTATTCAGGGAAAGGCTGGGAATATTTGTATTGGTATGAACGTATCTCCAGTTGCTACAGTTTAGGATCTGCAATGATTTGAAATTTGGGGACTGGAGTGATGGACGGATTATTTTGAAGAATGGTGATCAGGTTACAGTATGTGAACATGGGGTGGATTGCACTTTACAGGTACTTGGTGTAACTGGAATCTATAAGCATTTGGGCCAAACAGACAACTGAGGGAACTGGAGCGTAGAAACACAGGGTATCGGAGTCTATGAGCACTAGTTTAAGGAGTGGAAACAATTTTGCAGGAGCTGGCAATATAAAAGCAGATTGACTAGAAATCAGTGTCACATTGATATGATTACTTCTTTACAATGAATACATTTTCAGGGCAAGGAATTGAGAAGCTACACTGGCAACAGAGAGAGATGTCAAACGTACAGGTGAATGAGCTGCTCTATAAGAATCAAAGGGAGCAGCTGCACTGGGTGTTCTGGTAGACTAGAGAGAGCAACTATAGTGATTGTGATGGCATGGATAGGAGAATTTGTGTGGAAGTCCAAAATTTTGTACATAAATAGGGCTGGAGTTACACTGAGATCAGAGACATAGAAGGGAGCAAAAGCTCAGCTCCCAGAGTATATGTGTGTTGGTGCAGATGATAATCCTCAGTCACTGAGTTCAGGGAGGCACATCCAAGGGCAAGGTGCAGGAAGGTAAGCTGTGAGTTATTTTTGTCAAAGATTCAAATTTTCTAAACAAGTTTCGAAAAAGAAAAGTTAAAGCTAAAGTTTATTTATTAGTTACAAGTGGGTTTACATTAACACTGCAAAGAAGCTACTGTGAAAATCCCCTAGTCGCCATACTCTGACGCCTGTTCAGAACATAGAACATAAAACATAGAACAGTGCAGTACAGGCCCTTCGGCCTCGATGTTGCGCCAACCAATCAAGGAAAATGAGGGAGAATTTAGCATGGCCAATCCACCTAACCAGCACATCTTTTGGACTGTGGAAGAAACCAGAGCACCCGGAGGAAACCCACGCAGACATGGAGAGCATGTATAAACTCTGCACATACAGTGACCTAAACTGAGGATCGAACCCAGGCCCTGGCACAATGAGGCAGCAGTACTAACCATTGTGTCACTGTGCCTTCCACATGAAATAATTGGATATAATATTATTAGCTGATATTGTTCCAAACTTGTAAAGTGTTTAATAGGGTGGATTGGAAAGCTTGGAATTCTTTCTTCAGACTTCTGATTGGCTGCTTGGGTCATTGGTTGAATTGTTTAAGCGAATTAGGAGGTGAGAGCTTTTTATTGATGTCTGGTGATTTTGATTCGTTGCTTGACAGAGAATGTGAAACTTGAATCAGCCAGCATACTCTGTGCCCTACATACACGGCAGACACTTATTTTCCCACAACCCACAGACTTTCTTAGACACATTCTCACACTTCGCCAATACGTCACTTTCCCACACTCTATGGGCAGGTCAGACACTTTCCCATGTCTCATAGACACATTAACACTTTCCCATATCATATGGAAGCTTTGGACATATGCCAGATTATTTTTTTTCTTCATTATCTAATAAAATTGCTAAATAAAAATGCTTGGTTCTTATAAAGTGTGTATATTTCAGCCAGCTAGCAGTATGAAATTGCCCAGAGTGGATATTTGACAGCGTAGAAAATGAAGAGTGGCCAGGACCTCCATCCATTTATTTTCTGACTTGATGCTGATCCCTTTCCAAATCCCAGGGATGGGGTCATTAGAATATTCAGTTTAGATGCTGGAATCTGTCATTATGAATCAGAGCCACTTGCCTTGATGAGGGGGTGGAAGCTTTAGCAGCTCTGGCCATTCTGAGAAGGGCACCAGACACCAATTGAACTGGAAAAATAGTCTTAAACTTGACGGTACCCCTCAAGGAACTGAGGGTGTTTATTAGAGAATGGAAAGACAATTTTTCTACTTCTTCGAACGTTCAATAGGCTAACAGAGCCCATGCTTCAGCTGACCTTGATACCAAGCAATGTACTCAAAGTGAGAATTGCTAGAACAGCCCAGAAATGCCACGGCACAGGCCCAAAGTTACTTTTCAAAATTATGAATGCAGGCATGGGAAGCAGCTAGCCCCAAAGTGCAATTTGTTGGACAAATTACGTGAGCCGAAACCAAGTGGATTGGGGTAGATAATGTCCCCCACTGGAACAGCACCACAGTTCTCTTTCCCCCTCTTTCAATTCTCCACATTGTATATTTTCTCAGCATTCATTTTAACCAGGATAATAGAATTTTCCTTCCAGCCCAGGGTGTGTCCAGCTCCTCTGAACTCCAGAAACAAATGTCCAGGCAATAAACTATATCAATTCCCTCATTCCTCCTGTTCAGTTTTCCCTGCTTCTTTCCTTTATTTACTTTAGATTTTCTTGATTTGATTTATTATTGTCACATGTATTAACATACAGTGAAAAGTATTGTTTCTTGCGCGCTATACAGACAAAACATACCATTGATAGAGAAGGAAGCGAGAGAGTACAGAATGTAGTATTACAGTCATAGTTAAGGTGTAGAGAAAGATCAACTTAATGCAAAGTAAGTCCATTCAAAAGTCTGACAGCAGCAAGGAAGAAGCTGTTCTTGAGTTGGTTGGTACGTGACCTCAGACTTTAGTATCTCTTTTCCCAAAAGAAAAAGGTGGAAGTGAGAATGTCTGGAGTGCGTGAGGTCCTTAATTATGCTGGCTGCTTTGCCGAGGCAGAGAGAAGTGTAGACAGAGTCAATGGATGGAAGACTAGTTTGCGTGATGGATTGGGCTATATTCATGAACCTTTGTAGTTTCTTGCAGTCTTGGGCAGAGCAGGAGCCAAACTGAGCTGTGATACAACCAGAAAGAATGCTTTCTATGGTGCATCTGTAAAAGCTGGTGAGAGTCATAGCTGACATGAAATATTTCCTTAGACTTCTGAGAAAGTAGAGGAGTTGGTGGGCTCTGTTAACTATAATGTCAGCATGGAGGGACCAGGATAGGTTTTTGATGATCGGGACACCTAAAAATTTGGAGCTCTCAACTCTTTCTACTTCGTCCCATTAATGTAGACAGGGGCATGTTCTCCTTTATGCTTCCTGAAGTCGATGACAATCGCTTTCGTTTTGTTGACATTGAGGGAAAGATTATTGTTGCCACATCAGTTCACCAGATTCTCCATCTCATTCCTGTACTCTGTCTCATCATTGTTTGAGATCCTACCCACTATAGTTGGACACCAATGGTGGTGTCATCAGCAAACTTGAAAATTGAATTGGAAGGGAATTTGGCCACACTGTCATAGGTGTACACGGAGTATAGTAGGGGGCTGAGAACACAGCCTTGTGTTGAGGATTATCATGGAGGAGGTGTTGCTGCCTATCCTTACTGATTGTGGTCTGTGAGTTAGGAAGTTCAGGGTCTAGTTGCAGAGGGAGGTGCTGAGGCCCAGGCCACGGTGTTTAGAGATGTGTTTTTAACATCCAACTGAGAGGATGGGGGGGGGTGTCAATTTAAGAGCACATTCAAATGTCGACACCTTCAACAATGTAGCAACTCTGTGGCACCACGCTGTGGTGCCAGCCTAGGCTGTGCGCTTGATCAGGCATATTAAGGGAAGGGACATTATTTCACATAATTTCACTTTGATCTAAAGGGTGTAAACGAATCAAATGTATGGTTGGTCAAATCGCCTCTGTACTAGCATTTCCTGTGACCTGAATACAAGTGCGGCAGTTCCAAATTACAATCTGGAGTCAGCAGCATGTAAAACAAGGGATTGACTTATAGTTTAAGTTCTCAAGTTTAATTTGCTGCCAATAAATGTTCAGTTAAAAATATCAGGAATTACATTGGCTAATCATAAGGTACAGAATTGAACTGAAAGGTGAGGCTCTACTGTTTAAAATAAAAACATAAATTTTGGATCTACAAATTTATCCATTTATTTCCCATTCTTCGGACACTAAGTGGCATCCTCAGCTGCCAGTTTGGTGGTTAGGAAGAGGCGTGCTTGATATGATTTTTATATTATTTGTTCATGGGACGTAGGCATTGCTGGCTGGACCAGCATTTATTGCCCATCCCTGAGAGCATTTGAAAGTCAACTACATTGCTGTGATTCTGGAGTCACATGTGGGCCAGACCAGGTAAGCACAACAAATTTCCTTCCCTAAAGGACATTGGTGAACCAGATGGGTTTTTGTGATAATTGACAATGGTTTGATGGTCATCATTAGATTTTTAATTCCAGGTTTTTACTGAATTCAAATTCCACCATCTGCCATGGTGGGATTTGAACCTGGGTCCCACAGAACATTATCCTGGGTCTCTGGATTACTAGTCAGTGACAATACCGTTATGCCACCACCTCCCCCAAGAAGTGGAGTCAGAAGTGTGCTGTCCATTATTTTTGTGAAAATCACGAAATCAGTACGCAGCACCCGGCCAATGCTGGTTGCACTCAGGTCTCCAAATAACCCCCATAGAGACTGCTGCAGGCCACAATCAATGAAGTAGATATTTAAAATGCACCTACCCGAATGTAAAGCTGAGAAAGCAGGATTTTGCCAGCCACCGCTACCCCACCACGTCCAGACTGATCACTGCTGCCAGTCTTCCCAGAGAGGTCACTGCTGGTATCCCTTAAAGACCATTGAAGAAATGTTTTCAGATCAACAACATGCTGAAGGAATAATTTTAATGATGTTAGTTGAAGGATAATCTATTATTTACCTATTGTAATTGTAACTCGATGGAGTGCTCTAGTGTGCTGCTTTTCTGTTAAAGGTGCTATATAAATGCACATTGTTGCTGGAAAGCAGAGGATTTTGTCTACTATCTGTCACACATCTTGGTCTGAGCTTGTGTTTTTAATAAAACACAGCAAGCACTCCAGAGGCATGCTGTTGCATACTTGGGTCACGCAACAATAAGAATCAATGTAAACATTTGAGACTATTGTACATAGAGGATATTTGGCAGAAATGCCAACTGAATGCAGAATTAGTCTTGTAATTGGGCAGAGGAACACTATAGAGTAAATGCAGGTGAGTTTGGGTCCCACTCACTGACCACTGGCAGTAAAATCTGCATTCAACAGTTTATCTGCTTGTGGTACAAGTGTATGCTATATAATTTGATAACCCCACTGAAGAATAGTTTAATTTATTACAATATTAATTGTTTTCAGTCTGCACTCATACACATGGAAATGAAGGGAGCAGGCAAAGATCCATGGAACCTTGTCAGTGCACTGTGTTTTTAGGGTACAGGGAACATTGCAAATAGTTGGGGGCTAGTTTGTTATTTTTTAATGTTTTTTTTAATGTGCTTGTTGCATAACAGATTTTGTTTACTTGCTGTTGGGATGTGAGCATCATTGGCAAGGCCAGCATTTATTGCCCATCGCTAACTGCCCTTGAGAAGGGATTTTTATGGAAACACCAGAGCAGGTGAGGAATTGTCATGACAAATCATCAATGGTCTTTGAAACAGCTTTCTTCCTGCTGGACCATTGTAGAACCATAGAATCCCTACAATGCAGAAAGTGGCCATTCAGCCCATTAAGTCTGCACCTATCCAGGCCCTATCCCCAAACCCCACGTGTTTGCCCTGCTAATCTCCCTGACACTAAGGGCAAATAAGCATAGCCAATCAACAAAAATGCCACATCTTTGCTCTGTGGGAGGAAACCGGAGCACTTGGAGCAAACATAGATAGTCACCCAACACCGGAATTGAACCTGGATCCCTGCCTCTGTGAGACAGCAATGCCAGCCACTGTGCCACTTTGATGGGAGAGAAATGAAATCAGAGAGAAGGAATATAATTGATGAATAACAAAAGTAAAAACTAGCCAAAATATTGAATTTAAAAATGAGAGAAACATGCTTAACCAATTAGGACAAGAACATTGAGGACAAACTCCATTGTCAAGGTTTTGCTGATGATAATGAAAAATCCACAAAGTGCTATTAGAAAGATAACCATTGTGCTATTTTGTGGAAACTAATCTTAATTTACTATTTGATAAGCTTCTCCCTTGGATTGGGCCAAACATAAGAGTTTATTGGGTAAAATTGAATCTTATCATTCTAAAAGTCTTCTGTTCAATGCTTTCTATGGGTGTTCCGCAACTTAGTGAAAAATAGACTGATTTCTTTAGAAGGCTATTCCATGTCATCACTCATTAACTTAATGGAACACGTTGTCAATCTGTGTCTATGACACTCAGTGCTAACATAAAAAGAACAATCAGCATAAACTCTACAGAATATATGGTAAAAGATTAACTGATATGAGTCGTACGAAGACTGTAATTTCATTTGGGCTTCAGGGATTACATTTCTCTTGAAACTTCTCTCCAAATATTCTCCTCTTGCTTTCTTTTCTCTTGAAAATAGTGGTTGGTTTTGGGGTAAAGTTCTGGGCGGAGAAAGTATGATCGGGTGGCCCTTCTTTATTTGAGCCTGAGGAATGAGCATTTTGAATCATCCAAGTTCAGCTTGATTTTGTTCCCAGTCACAATCCATATGCATTCACTTCCGACAAGGTGTCACAGGATAATCCAAGTTTTTCTTTGCCCTTTTTAGCACCCACTCTAAAGCTCTAACTGAGTTTGGCTAAATCCTCAGGAAGCTAAATCATTCCAGTCTAAATGGTTCAGGATATGAAGTGTTGTCTTGATTCTGTTGATAATATTCTCCTGTCTGAGATAGAGATAATGAATTTAAGCTCACTATGAATGTAAATACAGGATCTAGGCAGAAAAAGCTCTCCCTGGTGTCCTGACTAGTGTTTTGCTCTCGCTGAATGTCATTCAGGGAAGATTGCATTGGTAATGTCACTGGACTAGTAACCCAAAGGTTGAGTTTGACGCTCTGGAGACATGCTGAGATCCCATCATGATGGGGCTGGTGAAATTTAAATTTGTTTGATAAATCTGGAATATAAAAATGCTTGTCTCTGTAATGGAGACCATGAAACCATTAAAGTCCCACCTGGTTCGTTAATGTTCTTTGGGGATGGAAATCTGTCACCTTTACCTACATATGACTCCAGACCCATAGTAATATGACTAACCCTGAAATGGTAAGCCACTTAGTGAAGGGCAATTAGGGATGGGCAACAAATGCTGGCCCTGCCAGTGATATGACCACATCTCTTGAAAGAATAAAAGAAAACAGATTAGCTGATCACTCATCTCATTTGTTGTTTACGCTACCTTGATTTTTGTTTTACCATAAAGGGTGATGCATTTACCCACTAAAGCCACCTAAGGAACTTTCACTCATTTAGCTAATGGAATCAATTGAATGAGATTACTGTTAACCACTCCCAGGTAGCTTTATTTATTTTAATCTAATTATGGGCTGCATAGTGGCACAGTGCTGCCTCAGTGCCAGGGACCCAGGTTCAATTCTAGCCTTGGCTCACTGTCTGTGTGTAGTTTGCACATTCTCCTTGTGTCTGCGTGGGTTTCCTCTGACTGCACCAGTTTCCTCCCACATGCCAAAGATATGTGGGTTAGGGTAATTGGCCATTCTAAATTGCCTCTTAGTGTAAAGGGAATTAGCAGGTTGAATATGTGAGGGTGACGGGGATAGGACCTGGGTAGGATTGTGGTCAGTGCAGACTCGATAGGCCAAATGGCCTCCTTCTGCACTGCAAGGATTCTATGATTCAATGAGCCAAGGTTTAGAGTTTCTTTGTAAAACACAGCAAATAAAACACAGCAATACAAGTTGCAATATAAAATAACATAACGCTCATTTAAAAAAAATGTAATTGTTACCATCACTGAGGGACATCTGTTGCCAACAATAAAACCTGCTGGAAACGGTTTAGTACAACGGTTCCCTTTCTCTTTCACTCCCCCTATAGAATCACAGCAGGTAACGCAGGTTAGATTGGCTTTCAAGTTGCAGCATGCCACTGGGCAAATCAATTATTCAAGCTTTTCCTGGTTTATTAGCCCTGGAATAAGTAACATTCCTTGAATTTCCAACTTTCTCTAGAACCAGGAAGAAGCTGTGTGCATAGATAGTGTCCAAAATATTCTGCATACAAAGCCACATGACATTCTACAGGTCTGGGATGAGATCCACTTTCCGCAGCGTTATTGAAATTGTTCAAACCCTGTGGAATATAATGGAATATACAACCTTGCAGAATACAATGAATATACAACCCTGTAGAACATAATGAAATAAAGTGAAAAGCTAGAAACAGTAGAAGTCCAAAGAAACTTGGAGGTCCAGTAGAGAATATAATCAGAAAGATGAATGGAATGCCTGCCTTTATATCGAAGAGATTAGAATACAAGAGGGTAGAAATCATGCTTCACCTATACAACAGCCTGGTTAGCCCACACCTAGAGTAAGGTAAGCAGGCTGTGTGACATTGCTAAGCAAGGATACATTGGCCCTGGAGAATCTGCAGCCTGGATTTACCGGGATGATGAATTACAAGGAGAGATGGTACACACTTGGGCTGCATTCCCTGCAGTTTAGGAGATTAAGGGGTGATTTGATCAAAGTTTTCATGATATTAAGGGAGATAGTTTCTCTCTACCTAAACTATTTGCAGTGTCTTGGGAGTCTAGGACTAAGGCACATGATTTCAAAATTAGAGCCATACCTTTCAGGGGTGAAATTAGGAAAGGAATTGATACACTGGGCGATAGAAGTTTGGAATGTTCTGCTGAGAGCAATTGATGCCACATCAATAGGTAATTTTAAAATTGAGATTGATAGCTTTTTATTAATCAAATACGTTAGGGGATGTGGGCCAAAGACAGATACATGAGGTTAATGGCAGATCATCCAACTCCCATGATCTTTTTTAATGGTGGAAGGGGGTTCAAAAGCCTATATCCCTTCTTACATTCCTTTATTATTTTCATACTTAAAGGTAAAGAACCAATCTGGTTCTACATGAATGCTGGGTTGTAAGTAACAAGAGGAACTTAAAGGCATCATACAATCACAGGATCCCTACAGTACTAAAGAAGGTCATCTGGTTCATCGAGTCTGCACCGACTCTCCAAAGAGCAAAGAGCCATATGGAGGGGAGGGGAGTTCTCCCCTCCACCCTATCCCAATAATCCTGCTCATTTAACATGGCCAATCCACCTAACCTATACATTTTTGGGAGAAACCGGGGCATCTGGAGGAAACCCACACAGACACAAGGAAAATGTACAAATTCCACACAGTCACCCAAGGCTGGAATTGAATGGTACTAACCACTGTGCCAGCATACCATCATCATTGCCTCTGCTAAACAAATACTACTGTTCATTTCTACACTTCAACTATTTCAATGAAATATAGGAGAACTTCTCGAGGTGTTTTTAGAAGTACAGAAAGCAGAAGCCTTGCAGTGATTACAAGATAATATAGCAGCTTATGACCTAGAGCCCAATGATTCCAATGATATAACAATTCCAGAACTCAAACCTGGGTGATTTATTCTATTCTGCTTGTTCACTGCGATCAGACGATCTAATTTTTTTTGTTATCTCTTTATTAAAAATATATCTTTAATTAATGCAATGATTTTATTTCATGTTTGTGGCAAGAACCATTGTAAACGATGTTCACAGGAGATGAATCTCATCTCATTAAAGCAGTTATCAAGAAATTATTTCCACTTCATTTACTGGGGAGCTAGTTGACTGCTGCATATCGTACTGCCAAGCAGATGCAAGTATTTCCTGTGACTAACTGCTCTGGCTCAATAAAGAACCAGTGTGTATATTCAAGTTCTTTGCTTTGAATGCTTGATCACAGAAACATTCTGCATTGGTTTACACAATGTGGAGTCCTAGCACCGGACACTGGGGAGGCACAAGAAGACAAGATAGCTGCAGTTTACAAACTGTTGCTCCGAACTTAGCACCAGTTCTGTCCGGACTGTCTTCCTTGGAGGAAACCTGAGGTGGATGTCAGGAATTAGCAAGGGGCGCCTCCTCCGCCCTAGGGGTATCCGGTCCCTTGGAAGCAGTCTCAACAAGTCCCGTCCACGCAATTGCCTCGGTGCCCAATGTCCAGGAAGAGGAGAGAGTCCAGGCGCCACCAGAAACTCCTGTCTGTGGTGACTGCTGACATGCATACACACACCTCAATCACTGTTAGTTCACTTCCTCCTCAAAGTAAAAAGAGTCAGACTGAAAGCAGGGTCTGCTAACAACCGTTAACTTGTGGGGTTTTTTTTAGAAAAGCAACAATAATTGCCAAGTGGAAGTCAAGTACATATAATTCCAGAGCCAAGCTTTTAATCATTAGTAAAGCAATCAGCCCCTTTACGTTGTGGAATTTATAAGCCACGCACAGTGATAAGTTATCTATGTAAATCGTTTAATTAAATACACCTCGCCTATAAATTAAACCCTTTTGTGCCAGCGAACTCTCCGTCAGTTGTCAGTGGATGGTTTGGCTCCACAAGTCTTGACAAGTGCAGGCGACCATGAAAACAGAGAAGATTTCTTTCACAGGTTAGATATCTTTCCCTGCTGGGGTGAGTTGACCACTGTACTCTCTAACTGTGACTGTAAGAGGCGATCCTTGGCCATGGCCGGGGGAGGAGAGGGGAGGTGGGGGCGGAGGAAGAAGGACTCGCTTTGTGAAACCCGAGCAGCATCTATCTGTAGCCGGGGTCGGTTACACACTTCCCCGGGTGGGTGTTTTGGGCTGGCTGTGTGAAGGAGCTGTTTGTGTTGTTTCAGTGTATGGGGGGGGGGGATGCAGAGAGAGAGACTGAGCCAGTGACCAATCCACATTGCCACGTCGAAAGTCAGCAGGGGAGAAAGTTGCGGAAAGAAATATTTGCTTGGCACGCGTGATTTGCCGAATTGATCTTTTCTCCTCCTAGAATTTGACCGCTTAACTCCTTAGTAAAACCCGTCCCAAGGGTTTAGTTACGGTGATAGGTGCGCTTTGCAGTTTGAATGAATGCAGAATGCAAGCCTCCTCGCTCCCTGAACCTCAGTTTGACGCCGATTTATCTGAGATACCGGCTTGTATTTTAAATTATTCCATTTTAGTTGGTGAAAGATTGGCATTCCCTCCCCACCTCGCACAGCAAGTAGAGTGGGAGCAGATCCGAGTCATCATTTGACTAGTTGGTGTAGGAAACAGAAAATCACTAACAGCTTTTATTTGCAATGAGAAATCCTTTCCAAGTTGTGAAATGAAGCATTCTCCCATCATTACTGGTGGGCTGGTGACTCATCTCTCAGCTAGAAAGCAGCTTGGTTGAATTGTGTTGAAACTGAAATGATTAAACTCATCTGAACTTTTGTGTGGTAGCTAAAGTTGCAACACACACACACACAAAGACTCCAGCAAAGCTTGAATGGTTTCAAGAAGAAGATAGATATATTTTAATATTAAAAAGATAAAGGGATAAGGGGAACAGGTAGGGAGGTGGATTTGAGACCAGGGAGAGATCAGCCATGATCCCAATCAAGTGGCTAAGGGGTGACACAGTGGTTAGCACTACTGCCTCATAGCACCAGGGACCCGGGTTCAATTCTGGCCTCGGCTCACTGTCTGTGTGGAGTTTGCACATTCTCCCCGTGTCTGCAAGGTTTTCCTTAGAGTGCTCCAGTTTCCTCCCACAGTCCAAAGATGTGCGGGTTAGGTTGACTGGCCATGATAAATTGACCCTAATGTCAGGGGATTAGCAGGATAAATATGTGGAGTTACGGGAATAGGGCCTGGGTGGGATTGTGGTCGGTACAGACTCGGTGGGCCGAATGGCCGCCTTCTGCACTGTAGGGATCCTGTGATCTGATTGAATGACAGAGCAGGTTAGATGGGTTGAATTTGCCCACGTCTGCTCCTAATGCCGATGTCCCTGAAGTTTGATTTTGTGGCTAAGTACTACTGAAGGACTCGCGTGTATATAACACAAGTATGCAAATTTAACTAAATTCGCCCGGAGCTGTTCCCATCAGATGAAAAGCTGCCCATATGGGTACTGTGATGTGATCTGATAGTGGGGCAGGTGAGAATGCGCCCCAGTGGTTAGACGAAGCACTGGCTGCTTGCTGCTGTTTGGATAGTGTGACGCTGGCGTTCCGGCAGAGCCAGGGTAAATGAGAGTGACAGGCTGATTCAGGGAGCTCAGGACCGCCCGGCATTACTCACATACCACCGCCCCCACCAGCCCTCTCTCCTGCCTCTGTGTGTGTGTATATATAGATATCCAAGAGAGAGCGCCCTCAGTGCTTTTTTTTTGCAATCACTTACCGGGCACGGATCGTACGAGGGACAATACAGGGACTATCAGACACCCAAAGCTGCAATTTCTAATCAAGTGACCAACTTGATAACATGACTGTTAAATCCAGCTCCTCAGGATCTACTGTCACCTACTCCAAAATGAGAGGGGTGGTCGCGATACTTACTGGTAACTTATCTTATCACTTCACAAGAAAAATATATAATGTCAAAAGGCTGCAAGTTGCAATCGTATATGTTCAGATTTTAAAATTCCTCAGCTAGCATTTTCTTTTATAAATCGCTCATCGTGGAGATTTAAGTGCTGGCGATAAATTACTTCTTAACTTGTAAAGCTGCATCAAGGCGATTGCACTTTTTTGGGACTTGTTTGAGTCTTGTAATTTTAATTTATTGAGTTGTTCCTTCCAAGACTCCTTATCGAGTGTTTTGTTTTTGCAGCTTTCATGAAACAAAGGCGAATGGGACTAAACGATCTTATCCAGAAAATAGCAGCCTCTCAGTCCTACTCCTGTAGACAGTAAGTATGCCCTGCTTTAACTTTGACTCACTACTTAGTGCATGATCACCGGGCAGAGTGTACAGGAGCTGCCGGTCACCACAGCTGGAGACGCAGCCGTTTTTTAAGGGTGATAATGGGGCAGGATTGGGAGGAGGGGGTGAATTTGTTGGGTTTTGAGCAGAGCCTGTCCACCTTCCCCAGTTTGTAATCCTGGCACAATAGCGCGTCTGTCTGCGCCGAGACATCGCCGGCTAATTTCTTCCCTTCGAACAAAGCCCTGTGTTCACTGGGATCACAGTCTGATTCAGAACAGGGTTACCGGCTTGTGGACAGGTTCTGGAAACCACTTCAGGCCTCCGTTTCTAACAGGTTGTAAATTTTTTCCCTCCCTTTTCAAACAGCTCAGAAGTCCCGGCTATGTTACATGTCAGTCCCAAAGAAACGGAAGCGAATGGGGAAAGCGCGTCTCCTCCAGTGAGTATCTAAGATAGCAGCATTTAATTATTCCCTTTTTAAAACCAAACTCTTCACACAAGCTCTACTAACTTGCCTTTTTTTTTCCTGTGATTTCTCCTGCAGCCCAGCCCTACAACAGCACAGATTAACCTAGGTCCTTCCTCTAACCCACAGTGAGTGTCATTCATTTTTAGTGAGTGATCTTTAAACAATGATTTTGTTTTGCTGTTTACTTGGAGTGAATTTCACCCAAGGAATGTTGTTCCATTTTAACTTGTCTTACTCTCTGATCCTTAGGGCCAAGCCAAGTGACTTCAACTTCCTAAAGGTCATTGGAAAAGGAAGTTTTGGAAAGGTAACAGTTTATACATTGTTCTATATTCCGATTGCAAACTGTAAAATCATCTTTCCTTCTGGTTAATGTGTTTCTCTAAATATGTGGCTTTTTTTGGACAGGTCCTACTTGCAAAACACAAAGCTGATGACCAATTCTATGCTGTGAAAGTTTTACAGAAAAAGGCCATCTTGAAAAAGAAAGAGGTAATAATTTACACTACTTAAATTTTTTAAAAAATCAATCTTTTTTCTGTAACTTCCTGCTGTACTGACATTAGGTTATCAAGCTTGCCTTTTTTCTGACATGAACGTATATTCTTGAGTTTTGTCACTCACTTAGCCCTTTTTACTCTCCCCTCCCATTGCAGGAAAAGCACATCATGTCGGAGCGTAATGTCTTGCTGAAGAATGTGAAACACCCTTTCCTGGTGGGGCTCTACTACTCCTTTCAGACGGCCGACAAACTCTACTTTGTCCTGGACTACATCAATGGAGGCGAGGTAAATCGCAGGGGATTAACTGCGGGATTGGGTTTCCTGTCCCAAGTAAGAGCGGGTGAAAGGCTTATTTATTGTAAGAGGGGGAGATTTGGGAGCGGACACGGACGGCACTGTAATTAGCTGCTGAGTGAGAGATGTAAAGTTGGGCCTGGGGGAGGGTGGGAGTCTCTGACAGGACATTTCATTTTACTATTGCTGTGTAACAGTTTAAAAATGGGTGCTGTGCTTGCTTTCCGATTGATTTTAGTTTATTTATTTGTTGGTTTGCTCTCTGCTTACAGTTGTTTTATCACCTCCAACGAGAGCGTTGCTTCCTGGAACCACGAGCTCGCTTTTATGCAGCTGAGATTGCCAGTGCTCTGGGTTACCTCCATTCTCTTAACATTGTTTACAGGTTAGTGAGACTCGACTAAGGAAACCAACCGCTTGATTAAACTGTAAACTGCTACTTAAAAATCTGAAGAAGGAACAAAATTAAAGTGCAGAATTTTTAAATCGTGCTACACCAAAACTACTGAAATTTGCTTTATTGTCACGTGTATTAGTATATAGTGAGAAGTATTGTTTCTTGCATGCTATACAGACAAAGCATTATGTTCATAGAGTACATAGTGGAGGTAAGGTGAGGGTGCAGAATGTAGTGTTGCAGTCTTAGCTAGGGTGTCGAGAAAGATCAACTTAATATAAAGTAGATTCATTCCAAAGTCTGATAGCAGCAGAGAAGAAACTGTTCTGGTCTTCAATAGGTGGGTACATGATCTCAGACTTCTGTACCTTTTTCCTGACGGAAGAAGGTGGAAAAGAGTATGTCTGGGGTGCACGGGGTCCTTAGACTCACTGTTTTTCCTGGACAGCGGGAAGCATAGATGGAGTCAATGAATGGGAGGCTGGTTTGCGTGATGGGCTGGGCTTCGTTCATGACCCTTTATAGTTTCTTGTGTTGTGTGTTGGATGTAGATTTGAGTGGATTGTGAAGTAACTCTCCCTTGTGTTTTTTTTTTAAATCTTACAGAGATTTAAAGCCTGAGAATATTTTACTTGATCGCCAAGGACACATAGTTCTGACTGATTTTGGCCTATGCAAAGAGAACATCGAATCGAATGGCACAACATGCACTTTCTGTGGCACACCTGAGGTAAGTCAAGCATTTATCTTGAATCCTTTCTACATTCTATTGCTGGCCAGTCATTATCCCCTTCAGAAAACATTTTAAACCATGAAGCACACAGAACCACAGCTGACTTTGGAAGTTGCATGTCACGTAAACAAGTTGATGTTGGTCCCATCAGAGAGAGAGATGCGCCTCTGAAGAACCACTGTTCCTCAGTGCCTCTAGAGGCAGCAGATCCTTTTGTTTTATTTCTCTCTGGCTGTGGTCACATTGAACGCTCAGCCTACCTTGATCGAGTTAGCCTATTGATGCCATGCATGGATCCTCCCCAGCTATTAGGAAAGATCTGCTTCAACAGCTGTACTCAGATAATCCTGAGTGTACATTGTTTTTGCTTCTGTCTGGGATGTAGAATATACACTGAACCAAGCCTTTTAGAACCAACTCTAGTAAGTGCAACGTAAAGTAGCACTTTTCAATGAACAATAATAGTATCAATAATCACATTTTTATAAAGTGTTGTCTACTGTATCAGAGTTTGTTTCTCACTGTGTGATTTAAATTGTCTCTTAATTTATTCTGTTACAGTACTTGGCCCCTGAAGTTTTACATAAACAGCCCTATGACCGAACAGTTGACTGGTGGTGCCTGGGTGCAGTTCTCTACGAGATGTTGTATGGATTGGTAAGCATTTCTAAACAAGCAGTCTAAATGTTTCTTTAATTTAAAGCATCAAATATATTATTCTAAATTGTGAATCTTTTGCTTTAATACAGCCACCCTTCTATAGCAGGAACACTGCTGAGATGTACGATAATATTGTAAACAAGCCACTACTTTTGAAACCAAACATCTCCAATGCTGCCAGAGACCTGTTGGAGGGCTTACTGCAAAAAGACAGAACAAAACGCCTGGGTGCAAAGGAGGACTTTGTAAGTAAACAGGATTAAATAGTTTTGCCTATTGCCTTCTACTGTATGGAGTAGTTGCTTGTATAATGTAAATACATTGATAAAATTAAGACGCCTCAAACCTTGCATTTCTGAAATATTCTGTACTGAGGTCATGAATATTTGGGAAAATTATTAATATATGCATTCGGATCACTGTTTAAGTACACACAATAGACCATTTGAACAAAATATACTCTTTTTATGTATAAACATGACCAGTTACTGTGTTCCTACATCTTAAACCTAATTGTTGAACTACCTAAGTACCATTTGCAAATCAATCTTTTTTTATCAGTTAAAGTCCTTTTTCATTTGACCATAATTCCTCTTTCTACAGTTGGATATCAAGGCTCACATCTTCTTTAGCCCAATAAACTGGGCTGATCTAAATGCCAAGAAGCTAACACCTCCATTTAACCCAAATGTGGTAAGTTAATCATTACTTTACACAATTGCTTCACAATAGCCAATTTGTGCAGTTAACACAAACAAAGCAGCCCACCTTTGTTTCTCTCCTTTCTTTATTCGAGGAATTATGTCTAAAATTACAGCAAAAATCTAAACTGGAATTACAATTTTTTTTTAGAGTGGACCTTCTGACCTGCAGCACTTTGACCCAGAGTTCACAGAGGAGCCAGTTCCAAACTCAATTGGCAGATCACCCGATAATGCTCTGATTACTGCCAGTGTTAAGGAAGCATCAGAAGCTTTCCTAGGATTTTCATATGCTCCGCCCATGGACTCCTTCCTGTAGTGAATCACTAAACTGAATTGTCTCATTGGGCTTACCTTAACTGAGCGCCGCGTTCGGTTTACCAAGAAATGGGACTTGGCTGGAAGGAAAACAATACATCTCATTGGCAGCTGCCTGGCCTTCAACTCCATTTCTGAAGTGGTGCTGAAATGTTCGAGGAGCATTTATTGCTCGTGTGGGTCTGGGAGACGGCAGCCGTAGTGCTGTGCTGCTGCTGCACGCCAGAAGAAAGTCCATTAATCAAAGGGACGGAGAAAAGAACTTTTTGTCATCCATCCACCATCTGAAGATCTGTAATTTAAACCTGACTAGAAAAGGATGATCGTCTGAGGACTGTGGTTTCACCTACTTATGCCTTTTGCTGTCAGCAAGGTTGTAGGCATTGGATTGGTCACATGCAAGAATTGTGATGCAACATATAGAAATGTGAACAATAGTATGTGTGGCTTAATTTGGCCATTGGACTTGATGATTGCTCTGAGGTTTAAACATTGACTGGAGAGATTTTGATCGACACAGTAGGCACTACACTGTGGGATATATTCATCATCCGTGAGATGAAATGTTGCAATACCATCTGTGTATAATTTAACTCACCTTTTCAATACACTCTCTCATACACATATATACACACACACGCACACACACACACATAAACACACACAGACACACACATATAATTAATCCCTAAGATAGTTCACTACAATATGCTTGAAGCATTGCTGCTATAGATAGAACTATAAATTTTTGTTTCTAGGACCAAAATGCCCCATTGTGCAGTCTGTCTTAAAACTACCAACTGGCTTCTGTGTGCTAGTAATCCCATATGTATAAAGTAACTTTGTTTTTTGTTTCTATCACATTCCAGATTTTAATGGTCGTCTCATTTTAGCTGTGCATATGTAAAGAAATCTGTGTGTTGTGATCTGTTGCTGCACTAGTTTTAATGTGTATATTTAAGACATTGCCAGTAATGTAAATGTTTTTTTCTGTATAATAGATTATAATTTTAATTTGTTTTGAAATATACACATTCCTGAACTAAGGTTGAGTTTGCAATAAATGTGCAACTATTTTAAAAATAAATTACTCCAAGTTTTGTAACTAAGTCAAAAATAATGCACTGCTGCTTTGCAAATTTCAATAGAGACATAGACTGGAATTTTACCAGCACACCTGCCCCAGAGTCAGGGCAAGGCTTGCAAAACAAAGGACAATACAGCACAGGAGGAGGCCCTTTGGCTCTCCAAGCCTGCGCCAATGACATCCTATCGAGACCAAACACTTGTATCCCTCTATTCCTCATCTGTTCATCTGTCCACCCAGATAAATTTAAACATGGCTAATGTATCTGCCTCCATCACCTGACTAGGCAGCACATTCCAGGCAACCACCACCCCGTATGAACAGAATTCTCTGTTGGACTCGAGCGAGGCCGTAAAATCCTGGCCATAGTCAAAGACAAGTTAACTGGACACCAAATTCACACTTTATCATGAGTCAATGGAAGATCTGTTAAACTTCCCAACATTTTTCAGGCATTTCTTCATTTTCCTTGCCATTAACACAGTAGAATCCACAATCTCAGTACTTTTTACCTTCCTCAGTATGTTACTAGTGATTATGGTTGATTTTCAGTGGAAGATAAAGGTTAATTTTCCATGTCTCTGCAATTGAAATTCAAGAGTTTTTGGATTCTAGGTATTGCTGGAGCTCTGAACTGCCCTTTTATTAGGTTTAGTGAGGTGCTAAGGCCACCTCAAAGTAAATTGAGCAAATCACCATCAATGAACGAGCCATAGCACCACACTGATGCTTTATTGAGAAGCAGTTTGCTCTTTAGTTTACTATTGACAGTAGCACACTCATGCCATCAATAGCATATTATTTCCTGCATTATGACAGTGCTGCATTTCAAAAGTACTTGATTTGTTATAAAGAGTTTTGGGTCATATGGATGTGAATGGTACTTTATAAATGCAAGTCATACCTTATGATGGAATCTATGTCTCAAAAACTCCAATGTTTTATCATGCAATTCTTTCACACTACAGCACACATTGTATAAACTGGGCCTTTTCCAGGCTTTCATAATAACTTTCAACACTTTCTCCACACTTCTGTGTTTCTCCTTTGTCCATAATTTACACCCTCAGTGTAAATTATATTGGTGAAATGAGATAATGGATATTTTGTGTCAGGGTCCAAGAAATACATCTAGTTCAACTCATATCATGTTTAGCTCCAGAAACTTGTGTGGAAGATATTTGAATGACTTCTCTGCTGCAACACTATAGGAAAGAACTGGGTCATACTCTTTGTGGGTACAGGAGGCTATATCCATTACATTGATAACATTCACAGCTACCTCAATCTTTCTTTGTTATACAATAGTCTGCATTTTGTTAGTGCCATTAGTGTATAAATAACATTCCAAGGTACTTTACAAAAAGATTTTCAAGCAAAAATTGACACAGAATAAAGAAGGAGATATTGGGAGGAATAACTGAAAGCCAGGCCACACAATCGGTTTAATGAGGGTTTCGATAGAGGAGAACAGAGTTTAAGAAGTTACTGTGAAAATCCTCTAGTTGCCACACTCTGGTGCCTGTTTGGGTACACTGAGGGAGAGTTTTAACCAGCACATTTTTTTCAACTGTGGGAGGAACCTGGAGTATCCAGAAGAAACACATGCAGACATGAGGGGAATGTACAGACTTCACACAGACGGTGAACCAAGCCAGAACTGAACCCAGTCCCTGGTGCTGTGAGGCAGCAGTGCTAACCACTGTACCACCACATTCATAGTAACTTCATTGAAGTGTTAATGTAAGCCTTACTTGTGACAAAGAAAGAAAGGATTTAGGCGAGAACACAGCCAAGGTGGAGTGAGGCAACTGAGAGTTACAAAAGAGATCAGAGTTAGAATAAGTCAGAGTTCCAAGAGTATCATGAAGGCATAATCATTTTTTTGATTATTTGAGAAACGTGTAAGGTTTCAATAGATCTGCCTCTCAGAGGTGTGAAAATGGAGAAAAGAAAAAGGTTTGCATACTGCAGAAAACTCTATACTTGAATCTGAAATTTGGATAAGTCCATTAAAACTTACCATCAGGTAAGTGTGAGTTTAGGAAATTGGCTTGTTACTTGCAACAGGAAAAAGCAATAATACTTAGACTGGTAGCTAACGTAAAAAGGGATACATTTCAATATTATTTTGTTTTAAAATAACTTCTTTATTCAATAGGCTCCACCTCAAGAAAGGTCCTTATTAGTTCTGTGCTGAGCTTTAATCTCATAACTTATTTCAGCATCTTACACTGGAAAATAATAACAGATCCCTTCCAATAATAAATCATTTGTACAGAGTCACTTAATGAGATTACACTAAGGAGGACAGGCCAATGCAACTAAAACATTTTATTAACAGGATGGACAGTGTTGCTAACAATAGATGGGGAGCAACATTATATGTAGAATTTGATTTAATTTGATTTATTATTGTCACATGTATTAACGTACAGTGAGAAGTATTGTTTCTTGCATGCTATACATACAAAGCATATCGTTCATAGAGAAGGAGATGAGAGAATGCAGAATGTAGTGTTACAGTCATTGCTACGATGTGGAGAAAGATTAACTTAATGCAAGGTAAGTCCATTCAAAAATCTGACGGCAGCAAGGAAGAAACTGTTCTTGAGTTGGTTGGTACGTGACCTCAGACTTTTGTATCTTTTTCCTGAAGGAAGAAGGTGGAAGTGAGAATGGCCAGGGTGAGTGGGGTCCTTAATTATGCTGGCTGTTTTGCTGAGGCAGCGGAAAGTGTAGACAGAGTCAATGGATGGGAGTTTGGTTTGCGTGATGGATTGGGCTACATTCATGTCCTTTTGTAGATCCTTGCAGTCTTGGGCAGAGCAGGAGCCATACCAAGCTGTGATACAACTAGAAAGAATACTTCCTGTGATGCATCTGTAGAAGTTGCTGAGAGTCATAGCTGACATGCCAAATTTCCTTAGTCTTCTGAGAAAGTAGAGGCGTTGGTGGCCTTTCTTAACTATAGTATCAGCATGGGGGGACCAAAACAGGTTGTTGGTGATCTGGATGCCTAAAACTTGAAGCTTTTGACCCTTTCTACTTTATCCCCGTTGATGTAGACAGGGGCATGTTCTCCTTTACGCTTCCTGAAGTCGATGACAATCTCCTTTGTTTTGTTGACATTGAGGGAGAGTTGCCGCACCAGTTCACCAGATTCTCCATCTCATTCCTATATTCTGTCTTGTCATTGTTTGAGATCCGACCCACTGCGGTGGTGTCATCAGCAAACTTCAAAATCGAATTGGAGGGAAATTTGGCCACACAGTCATAGGTGTATAAGGGGTATAAGAGGAAGATCAGAACACAACTTTGTGGGGCACCGGTGTTGAGGATGATCGTGAAGGAGATGTTGTTGCCTATCTTACTGATTGCGGTCTGTGAGTTAGGAAGTTCAGGAACCAGTCGCAGAGGGAGGTGATGAGGCCCAGGCCACAGAGCTTGGAGAGTTTCATGGGAATAATGGTGTTGAAGGCTGGGCTATAGTCAATAAATTGGAGCCTGACATAGGTGCCCTTTTTATCTAGGTGCTCCAGGGTTGAGTGCAGGGCCAGGGAGATGGCCTCTGCTTTGGACCTGTTATGGTGGTAGGCAAACTGTAGTGGACCTAGGGAGTCTGGGAGGCTGGAATTGATTCATGCCCTGACTAGCCTTTCGAAGCACAGCATAAGGCATTTGACAAGGTACCTCACAAGAGGTTATTGCAGAAGGTTAGGGGGCATGGAGTTGGTGGTAGGGTGTTAGCGTGGATAGAGGATTGGTTGTCAAATAGGAGGCAGAGAGTGGGGGTTAATGGGTGCTATTCGGATTGGCGGTTGGTGACTAGTGGACTGCCCCAGGGGTCGGTGCTGGGGCCTCAGCTATTTACCATTTATATAGATGATCTGGAGGAGGGAACCGAGTGTATGGTGTCGAAATTTGCTGATGACACCAAGATTGGTGGAACGGCAAATTGCGCAGAGGGTGTGGAGAGTCTGCAGAAGGATCTAGATAGGCTGGGCGAATGGGCCAGGAACTGGCAAATGGAATTTAATGTTGGCAAGTGCGAGGTGGTCCACTTTGGTAGGAATTATGGTAGGAAGGACTATTACTTACGTGGCAAAAAACTGCAGCAGGCGACGGTGCAGAGGGACCTCGGGGTCCTTGTGCATGAGTCGCAAAAACCCAGCTTGCAGGTGCAGCAGGTGGTCAGGAAGGCGAATGGGATGCTGGCCTTCATAGCGAGGGGGATTGAATATAAAAGTAGGGAGGTCTTGCTGCAGCTGTATAGGGCATTGGTGAGGCCGCAGCTGGAGTACTGTGTGCAGTTTTGGTCGCCGCACTTACGCAAGGATATTTTGGCCTTGGAGGGAGTGCAGAGGAGGTTTACTAGGCTGATACCGGAGTTGAGGGGGTTGAGCTATGAGGAGAGGCTGAATAAACTAGGCTTGTACTCGTTAGAGTTTAGAAGAATGAGGGGAGATCTCATTGAGACATATAAGATGATGAATGGGATGGATAGGATAGAGGTGGAGAGGCTCTTCCCGCTCAGAAAGGACAGTAGGACTAGGGGGCACAGCCTCAAGATAAAGGGGGGGTGGTTTAGAACAGAGTTGAGGAGGAACTTCTTCACTCAAAGGGTGGTGAATCTCTGGAATTCTCTGCCCGTTGAAGTGGTGGAGGCTGCCTCGCTAAATATTTTTAAGACGCGGGTTGATGGGTTTTTGATAGGAGAGGGGATTAAGGGTTATGGGGAGAGGACAGGAAAGTGGAACTGAGCAGCGACAGATCAGCCATGATCTTATTGAATGGCGGGGCAGGCTCGAAGGGCTGGATGGCCTACTCCTGCTCCTATTTCTTATGTTCTTATGTTCTTATAATGATGGATGTCAGAGCCACTGGCCGATAGTCAAAAGATAACAAAATTAATTATAAATGTTTCCTCCTCTGCTTTTAGATGTAGGAAATTGTTCTTCCAGATACAACAAGAAAAATCTCCTGAAATGTTGAATTTATATCACGATTGCACAGAAATAGGAAATTTATAAATTAGAGGAATTAGCAGCAGGAATGAGTGCCGCAACATTTCTCGGCTAGGTAGTGACTTCTGAACACTATCTGACAACATCCAGATGGAACAGATTTGGATGGTGCCCCCTAATAGACTACTGAATGAAGTTAGAGCCTGTGGAGTCAGGGGACAAGAAGCAGATTTAAACATTTAATTAACAAAGTTGCTAGTAGGCTTCAAGAAGGAAAGCAGAATGGAGGAGCAAATGGACCTATATAAGAAGGCCAGAAGTTGGCCTCAAAATAAGGGGAAGCAGATTTAGGACTGAGTTGAGGAGGAACTTCTTCAAACAAAGGGTAATGAATCTGTGGAATTCCCTGCCCAGTGAAGCGGTTGAGACAACCTCATTGAATGATTTTAAGGCAAGGATAGATACATTTTTGAACAGTAAAGGAATTAAGGGTTATGGTGAGCAGGCAGTAAGTGGAGCTGAGTCCACGAAAAGGTCAGTTATGATCTTATTGAATGGCAGAGCAGGCGCGAGGGGCCAGATGGCCTACTTCTGCTCTTAGGTCTTATATTCTTATAAAATGGTGTCCCACAAGGATCAGAGCTGGGGCCACGATTTACATGAATGATTTGAACTTCAGAAGCAAAAATACAATCTCTACATTTTCAAATGACATCGAACTGAGGGGAGGAGTATAGTCAAGGATACTAAGGAGGAGTACAACAAATGTAGTCTTGATGGGCCAAATGGCCTTCTTCTGCAGTGAAGGGATGCTATAATTCTATGAAATTATAGGAGGGCATTAATAAACCAGCCAAAATGACAAATAATTGGCCATTGAAGTTCAACACAGATAAATGTATGAGATAGTACATGTTGGTAGGAAGAATAGTGAGGTTACTTATTGTTCAGAAAGCACAAGTTTGTTGGGATAGAGGAACAAAAATTCCAAATGCACAAATTATTATTAGTTATGCCATTCAGAAAAGCAAACTAAGGACGGAACATTATGGGGTAGTGGCAGGACTGGAAAAAGTTCTGAACCATTTATAATTCCATTGACTTCTGTGGGACTGGAAGATCCTGCTGGCAGGCGGGGCCGTAACATTCCATCCAAGGTTTTAATTTGAGTGGGATAGAATTGAAAAGTAGGGAATGCTAATCGTGTATCAAACCTTGGGTAGACCATACTCAGGGTGCTGTATTCACCATATTATGAAAAGGGTACAGAAATATTGGAGAGGGTGCAAAGTAGATTTACAAGGATGATACCAGGAATGTGTGGGTTACATATCAGGAAATGACTAGCAGGTCACTCTTGGAAACAAAGGGCTGTGGAGTAACATGGTAGAGATATTTAAAATTATGAAAGGTTTCGATAGTGACAATTTGAAGAGACTGTATGCTCTTGTGGGAAAGAGCAAAACTAGATGTCATTGAAGATAGTCACACAAATCTAATATAGAACTCAGAGAAAATCAGGAATATAGAACTGGCTAAGACAGGAAGTGACTGAGGCGAATAGTATGGATATATTAAAACGAAAGCCAGACAAGCATATGAGAGGGAGGGGAATCAAGGGTTACACTGTTAGATTTAAATAAGGAACAATGAGAGGAAACTCAAGTGGGTTACATGATGGTGCAGTGGTTAGCATTGCTGCCTCAGAGTGCTAGGGACCCAGGTTCAATTCCAGCCTAGGGTGACTACCTGTATGAAGTTTGCACTTTCTCCCCCTGCCTGCGTGCATGCGTTTCCTCTGGGTGCTCTGGTTTCCTTCCATACGCCAAAGATGTGTGAGTTAGGTTGATTGGCCATGCTAAATTGACCCTAGTGTCAGGGGGTTAGCAGAGTAGATGAGGATTACCGGAATAGGGCCTGGGTGGAATTGTGGTCGGTACAGTCTCATTGGGCCAAATGGCTTCCTTCTGTACTGTAGGGATTCTATGATACGATAAATACTGACAAGGCTTGGTTGGGCGAAGTGGCTTTTTTCTGTGTTGTATATCCTTGTAGCCGAATATGTGTGATAGTGAATCAGCAGCCAACTCAATACTGGGAAACATGGAAAACAGTTTTGCTATCACCAGTATTACTCTACCACCAAAAATCAAATTCACTCTTATAGGTTATTAAAAATTCATTCTTGGATGTGGGTGACTAACTTTTATTGTCCACGCTTGGCTGTCCTGAGAGGTTGATGATGTAGCTTTTTTAGCTGCTGAACAGGGGTTGAAAAAATTGGGTGGCTTCCTGGGCCATTCAATATCTCTCAGTTAAGAAGTAATTATGTCGGTGTGCACCTGAAGTCATCCACAGACCAGGGCAGCTACGGACAAGAGGTTTCTTTCCCTAAAAGGCATCCTGTGATGACAAGATAAGGTTGGCTCTTATGATCACATCAACTACCAATGATGAGTGTTTGGATATGTATGAAGAGTGCAAAAGGTTGTCACGGAATTATATCCTAGTATAAGGTTGGGTGTTTAGAAAAAGGGAGAAAGTAAGAAAATTGTGCCTACTGGTTCATTTCATCTCTTGACAGGACAGTTCTTGTCATTTACCCCTCCACAATCCTCAGGACATGGTAGGCTTCATTGGTGAGCGCAGTTCCATCAAATAGAATCATAAAATCCCTATAGTGCAGAAAGAGGTCACTTGGTCATTGAGTCTGCACCAACAACAATCCTGCCCAGGCCCTATCCCCTTAACTCCATGCATTTACTCCCCCAAACTCCCTGACACCAAGTGGCAATTTAGCGTGGCCAATCAACTTAACTCACACATCTTTGGATTGTGGGAGGAAAGTGGAGCACCCGGAGGAAACCCAACCAGACACAGGGAAAACGTACAGCCTTGAAACAGACAGTCATCTGAGGCCGGAATTGAACCCGGGTCCCTTGCATGGTGAGGTAGCAGTGCACAAATGGAGCAGATGGGGACATAGAAACTAGAAGCAGGGGTAGGCCATTCAGCCCTTCGAGTCTGCTCTGTCATGCATTTTGATCATGGCTGATCATTGAATTCAATATCTTGATCTCCCCTTCCTCCATGTGCCTTGATCCCTTTAACCCCAAGGGCTATATCTAATTTATTCTTGAAATCACACAATGTTTGTCCTTAACTACTTTCTGTGGTAGTGAATTCCACACATTCTCTGGGTGAAAATATTGCTCCTTATCTCAGTTCTAAAAGGTTTACCCTTTTAGAGATGAGTGTCAGGGGGGCAAACTTAGTACCTGCAGCACTAACTTCCAACCCCCTAGGATTGCCCTGAATAAAGCCTTCAGAAATCAAAGATTAATGTCTTAGATTCCACTGTAAGCAACACAGAGAAAAAGACAAAAAGGGTACTAAAAAAATCTTGCAAATAAAAACTATTTGACTGACAGCCATTCAGCCACTCATGCAACAGGATGTCCCTTTCAATGAATATACTGAGGGGAGGGTGTGAGGATGGATTGGTGAGCAGGAGAACTTGAGAACACGACAAATAGAGACAGGAGTGGGTCTTTTGATCCCTCGAACATGTTCGCTCATTCAATAAGATTCACCTTCCTGCTCTACCTCCATTGCTCTCAGTTTCCTTAAATTATAGATTGGCGACAGATTCAAGAGATGGCCAGATATAGCACTTGGGGTGAACGGGATCAAAGTTTATAGGGAGAAACCAGGATAGGCTATTGAGTTGGATGATCAGCCATGGTTGTAATGAATGGTGGAGCAGGCTCGAAGGGCCAAATGGCCTCCTCCTGCTCCTATCTTCTATGCTCCTACATAGAAAAGAAGGAGGCCACCCAGCTTGTCATGCCTGTTCTGGCCCTCTGAAGGAGGAAATGATCTGGTGCCACTCCTCTGCTTTTTCCACATAACGCTGTTAAACGTTCCATTTTGGAGAATGATGAAATCCCCTTTTGAAAGCTGCCTGCCTCCACCACACTTTGCAGCAGTGCTTCCCGCATCCTAGCCACTCGCTGCATGTTTTTTCTTATGTCACCAACTCTTCTTTTGTGTCCAGAGGTTGATCAATCACAATATATTCAATGATTGAGGCCTGAGGGATAGAGAATTCCAAAGATTCACAATCCTCTGAGTAAAGAATTTTCTCCCTATCTCAATCTTAAATGGCGGACCTCGGTTCCTGAGACTGTGGATGGAATTTTCCCAGAATTGCACAGAGTGTTGGATTGGGCGAGAAAAACATGTAAAACTCATTGGTGTCACAGGCCCTTTTTCCCATCTGATTGAACAAAACTCTTTCAAAGTGCTGGTGAGGAGATTCCCCTCTCCGCACTGCCCTCCACCCACCACCCTCTGTCATCGGGACTCTCCCCTCTCCCCCACACTGTCATCAGGACTCTCCCCTCTCCCCCACACTGTCATCGGGACTCTCCCCCCTCATCCCCATTCTGTCATCGGGGCTCTCTCCTCATCCCCCTCATCCCCATTCTGTCATTGGGGCTCTCCCCTCTCCCTCCCCATCGCACATAAAGGAAACCATTCCCTCCCCAAGGAGGATACATCATGAGTGGTTGCCACAGCAACAAGCCCTTGAATTACGGTGACATTTATTCAACTTCATGGAAATCAGGATCATTCCCTACCTGAACATGTCACTGCCAGGGGAGGGGGGAAGATGTCAAACTGAGATCCGAGATTGCACGGCACAAAGCCCATTTTGGACCTCCTGTAAGATTTAACAGCCATACGGTGATTTATGCCCACAGCGAACAGGACCACTAGGTCTCGGTCTGTATCTCCCCATTTTCTGATTCAGAAACAGTAAGCTATCCAATCATCCTCCAGTTATAGTTCATGAACTCCCCTGTGAATATTATCATTATGTTCTTGATACAACTTTAAACTAATTATAATGTCCTTGAAATAATTTTTAGGATTAGAAGTGTACAAATGTTAAATAAGCATTTTCCTGGTGTAATTATAAATGTTAAGTGAAGGCAGATTGTATATTATTTGATAGTGAGCAGCAGGTTTCCTGAGGTACCAGTGCCACCCTGTGGCAAACACTTACAGGTCACAGGGGCACAGAGTACAGGAGCTGCCGTCTAATGCTTCAGTTGTACAGAACGTTGGTTAGACCGCATTTGGAGTACTGCGTCCAGTTCTGGTCACCTTACTACCGGAAGGACATGGAGACTCTGGAGAGGGTGCAGAGGAGGTTTACCAGGATGTTGCCTGGCATGGAAGGACTGAGTTACGAGGAAAGGTTGGAGAAACTGGGACTTTTCTCCTTGGAAAGACGGAGATTGAGGGGAGACATGATAGAGGTATGTAAGATACTGAAGGGAATAGATAGAGTCAATAGTGATCGGCTGCTCCCTAGATTGGGTACAATTACAAGAGGTCATGATCTAAGGGTGAGGGGGGAGAAGTATAATTTGGATGTAAGAGGAAGGTTCTTCACGCAGAGGGTCGTGGGGGTGTGGAACACGCTACCGAGGAGGGTGGTGGAGGCAGGAACATTGGACTTGTTTAAGGTTTACTTAGATAGACACATGAGTGAAACGAGGATGGAGGGTTATAGTAGGGGGTATTAAATAGGGTCAGAGCCTCGGGACGACACCGGAAATGCAGACTTATATGTTAACATTTTTGTCTTTTTATTCTGCAGGTGGAGGTCCACCTCGTTGTCAAACGAGGGGCATGCACACGGTGGGTCGTGCGTGGGCTGCTCTTGGAGGTTCCGGGAGTGGCCTAGTACTTCGTGTCGGTGTGTGTGCTTGATCCTGGACCGGTAGACGGGCGCCGCAACAGCTCGGTGACTAGCACTGCTAGCTGTGCAGACACATGGAGTTGGGCCTGTGTCTGTGGGAGTTTGCGCATTCTCCCTGTGGTTGCGTGGGTTTCCTCCGGGCGCTCCGGTTTCCTCCCACACCCCAAAGAGGTGCTCTTAGGCTGATTGGTTTACCAAATTGACACTATTCTGGCTAAGTTAGGGGTTCCACTCGCATACACGCAGGGCAGGGTAGGTGTAGGAGGATGCGGCGGCGCGGGCTCGTTGGGCCGAGGGGCCTGTTTCCCGTGCTGGGTTGTTCTTTGTACAAAGCCTCATTCAACAGTCTGGTGAACTTGAGTCTACAGCAGAGAATTTACTGAGCTTAACATCAGTAGTAAATGTATGATTGTGCCCAGCAATGTCAGGGCTGGCACACTAGTTAGCACTGCTGCCTCACAGTACCAGGGACCTGGGTTCAACTGCAGCCCCGGGTCACTGTCAGTGTGGTGACTAGAGGGTTTGCACAGTAACTTCATTGCAGTGTTAATGTAAGCATACTTGTGACACTAATAAATAAACTTGGAATCATAGAAGCCCTACAGTGCAGAAGGAGGCCATTTGGCCCATTGAGTCTGCACCGACCACAATCCCACCCAGGTCCTACCCCATATCCCTACATATTTACCCACTAATTCCTCTAACCTATGCAACTCAGGACACTAAAGGGCAATTTTAGTATGGCCAATCAACCTAACCCGCATATATTTGGACGTTGGGAGGAAACCGGAGCACCCATAGGAACCCATGCAGACACAAGGAGAATGTGCAAACTCCACACAGATAGTGACCCAAGCCAGGAATCAAACCCAGGCCGCTGGAGCTGTGAAGGGCAGTGCTAACCACTGTGCTACCATGCCGCTTTAAACCACATTCTACACCCTCTCCTTTCCTTCTTCCCTATGTACTCTATGAACAGTCTGTATAGTGTGCAAGAAAGAATGCTATTCACTGTACCCCAATACATGTGACAATAATAAATCAAATCAAATCAAATCAGAGACATAGATACAGTAAAGATCCAAGCTAGGAACTGTCTCCATGCTTGTTTGTACACACAGCTCCGTCCTCTACGTGCAGGTCATGCGTTCTCTTGCAGTAATGTGTGGGCAGTATTGTACTCTGTCCCACATTAATCCTTTATGTTCTAGATCCTTAAGACTACAGTTTTCCCATTACTAAATTATCTGTTTTACAAAATTGACTTTTCAGCTGATTGAGGATTTGTTCTTGTTATTTCATTCTCAAGGGCATTAGTGCTTTCACTGGCTGTCCTACTGAGTGGAAGCTCACTAAACACAAAATACTGCGAAGAATCAGGAAAATTTGAGTGTCCATCAATAGACCTTAAATACCATTTGTAAGCTTAATTAAGATGATCCTTTTCCAGTCAATCTTCACAGTTATCTCTATACATTTCTAGGCTGCAAAAGGTATTGTCTCACTGAAATGTAACTGTTTGCCCTCATCTCCTCATATTAAGTTGATCGTTCTCTACACCCTAGCTATGACTGTAACACTACATTCTGTACCCACTCATTTCCTTCTCTGTGAACCGTATGCTTTGTCTGTACAGTGTGTAAGAAACAATACTTTTCACTATATGTTATTACATGTGGCAATAATAAATCAAATCAACTCAAAAGTCTTCGCAACCAAAAACCAATTAACTGGTTTATTTCACATGATACATATGAATAAACACACTACAATTTTCATAACGAGATTCAATAAATACTCTATTGCTCCTCATCATAAAACACAGCAAAATATCTAACCATTAAACACAACAAAATATCTGACCATTTGCTTCCCCACTAGAATTACTGACAAATTAGCAGACCCTGCATTAAATTGGATTAACATTTTATGACTGGCCATAGGCATTTATATCTTAACCAGGAGAATCTCAACTTCCTAATTGTCTAAAGAAGAAAACAACACCTTGTCTCTGTCTGGTCATGATTCATCCTTGTAAATAGACAAAGACTGACCTTCTAACCCTACCCTCAGCCCTCTGCATTGAAGACTAGTTTGCCCTCACATTGATTAGGAAACGTTCTTACTAGGAGAGCGAATGTTGGCTGTTTAAGGTCAGCAGTTCCTTCTGCTGGATGAAAATCACTCCAGCATTAAAAGTAGAACAGCTTAAACACTGCAGTATTTTAAAATTGATGTGATAGGAAAGAATGGCTACACTTAGGATATTGTGCGCAGTTTTAGTCTCCTTTTCTGAGGAAGGATGTTCTTGCTCTCAAGGGAGTGCAGCAAAGGTTTACCAGGCTGATTTCAGGGATGGCAGGGCTGAAGTATGAGGATAGATTAACTAGGTTAGGATTGTTTTAGATCATAGAATCCTACAGTGCAGAAAGAGGCCCTTCAGCCTATCGAGTCTGCACCGAAAACAATCCCACGCAGGCCCTACCCCCTAATATTATATCCACCAATCCGTGCATCCCTGGATACTAAGGGGCAATTTTTTAGCATGGCCCATTAACCTAACCCGCACATTTTTGGACTGTGGGAGGAAACTAGAGTACCCAGAGGAAACCCACACAGACACAAGGAGAATGTGCAAACTCCACACAGACAGTGACCCGAGCCAGGAATCGAACCCAGGACCCTGGAGCTGTGAAGTAGCAGTGCTAACCACTGTGCTACCATTTTTGCTGGAATTCAGATGAATAAGGGGGGATCTCATAGAGACTTATAAAATTCTAACAGGATTGGACAGGTTAGATGCAGGGAGGATGTTCCTGATGGTGGGGGAGTCCAGAACTTGGGATTACAGTGTGAAGATTTGCGGTAGACCATTTAAGATGGAGGTGAGCCATCTAAAGAATGGTGAGCCTGTAGAATTCATTACTACAGGAAATAGTTGATGTCAAAACATTGAATGTATTCAAGAGGTGGCTAGAAATAGTATTTGGGGCCAATGGGATCAAAAGTTATGGGGAAAAAGCAGGATTAAGCTATTGAGTTGGATGATCAACCATGATTGTAATGAATGGTGCAGCAGGCTCGAAGGGCCAAATGGCCTCCTCCTGTTCCTATCTTCTATGTTTCTATGTAACAAACATGGGAAATATCTAAAAATGACATAGTCACAGATTTAATCATTTTGCTGAGTTTTGAAATACAGATAACTACCTTGGCCCAGCTGTTGCCTTTTTCAGACAGAGAGGAAAAATGAAAATGAGAAAATATTGTCTGGTTTTTCTTTGGAAAGCAAGCAGAATGAGTCTACAAATTTTTCTTTTCAGCCTAAGAAACTTTATTTAGTATCACATTCAATAGAAATGCAATGACTAGAGGGATCATTAAACAAGAATGAGTATTGCATCAAATTAAATGAATCTATTCAGCTATATCTTGTGTGCAGTATTTGATGGCAGGCTGGAGAATAATAGTATCTATTTTCACTGGGCTTCTTATTCAATTCATTTATCTATTGCTGCATTCATATTGGTCCAGTACAAATCCCTGTCATCCTCCCAATCAAGTGGAAGGAAAGTTGTGAAAGTTGTGAAAGTTGTGAGAGGGTACAGAGGAGATTTACAAGGATGTTGCCTGGACTGGGAGGCATGCCTTATGAAGTTAGGTTGAGGGAGCTGGGACTCTTTTCCCTGGAGAGACGAAGGTTGAGAGGCGACCTGATAGAAGTTTACAAAATGTTGAGAGGAATAGATAGGGTGGACTCTCAGAGGCTATTTCCCCAGGTTGAAATGGTTGCTACGAGATGACACAGATTTAAGGTGCGGGGAGGGAAGTTCAGAAGTGATGTTAGGGGTAAGTTTTTCACTCAGAGGGTGGTGAGTGAATGGAATCGGCTGCCGTCAGTGGTGGTGGAGGCGAACTCGCTGGGGTCTTTTAAAAGACTTCTGGATGAGTATATGGGGTTTAATGAGATTGAGGGTTATAGATAGGTCTGTAGGTTGGTAGGTGTTGATGTGATCGGCGCAACTCGTGGGCCGAAGGGCCTGTTTGTGCTGTAGTGTTCTATGTTCTATGTTCTAATTAGTCCCTATGTGTAACTACTGAATATGGCTTTCCATGACAAAAAAAATTCAGAAAATTATCCTTTCTAATTATGGAAAATTTCTTGGTGCAGTTCAACAACTCACAGATTTCCTACAATTGTTGTAGTGTGATTTGTAAAGGGTAAGACAATATCTGACAAAAGTGACCAAATCTTTTGAAGAGGTAGCTAAAGTACAGGACAGGGAATGTATATGCACATTATATGGAATTCCAGTAGGCATTTGATAATATTTCCAATAAGAGATGTTAGGTGAAGTTGAAGTTCATGGGATCAAAGGCAAACTATTGATATAGCTAAGAAAGTGGTTGAGTAGTCCCACCATTGTCAGTGGGGTTTCCCGTTGAACGCGTGCCACCGGGAAATCCACATGATGGAGAGAAAGCTGCAATTCCAACTTTGATGATGAGAAAAGGGTAGATGGCATTGTATTCAGTGTAGATGAAAGCGTAAAATTATTAATAGATTAAGTGAATAGCAAAAATAGCAAATGGATTTTAGTGTAGGTAAATATGAGATCATGCATTTTGGATTTAAAAAGGACAGAAAATGGTAGTTTCTAAATAGTGAAAAGCTAGAAGCAGTGGCGGTCCAGAAACTAAAAGGACAGTTTATTTATTAGTCACAAGTAAGGCTCACATTAACAATGCAATAAAGTTACTGTGAAATTCCTCCAGTCACCACATTCCGGCGCTTGTTCAGGTCAATGCATGTAACCAGCACACCTTTCAGAATGTGGGAGAAACATGGAGCACCAGGAGGAAACTCACACAGAGATGGGGAGAACACACAAACTCCACATAAACAGTGACCCAAGCCGGGAATTGAACATGGGTCTCTGGTGCTGGGAGGCAGCAATGCAAACAACTGTGCCAGCGTGCTGCCCCTTCAAGTAACTTCAAGAACATAAATCATTAAAATATACAGGAAAGGTACAAAACATAATCATAGGCTCATAGAATTCTGGCTTTTATATCTAACAGGCTAAAATAAAATGGGATACAATCAAGCTTCTGTTACACAAGACGCTAAAGTACTTTGGATAGTTCTGGGCACTATACAGACACACGAATTAGGGGCAGGAGAAGGCCACTTGGCCCATCAAGTCTGCTGTACAATTCATTAAGGACTTGCCAGATCAGATTATAACCTCATTCCTACTACCCCAGATTACCTTTCATCTGCTTGCTTATCAACAATCTATCTATCACTGCCTTAAAAATATTGAAAGACTCTTCTTTCCACTGGCATTTGAGAAGTAAAGTTCCACATACTTACGATATGAGAGAAAAGGTTTCTCCTTATCTCTGCCTTAAATGGGCGATCCTTTTTTTTAAACAGTTGTCCCTAGTTCGCCCACAAAAGGAATCATCTTCTCCACATCTACCCATTCAAGAACCTAAAACTTATATGCTTCAATCATGTTCCCCTTATTCTTTTAAACTCCAGCAGGTACAGAAGACAGATTATTACTTGATTGACTATAAATTGAGAGAGGTGGATACTTGATGCCATCGTGCATCAGTCGCTGAAAGTAAGTGAGCAGTTACAGCGGACAGTAAAGGAGGCAAATGGAATGTTGGTCTTCATAGTGAGAAGATTTGAGTACAGAGATAGTGATGTCTTGCTGCAATTGTATAGGATGTTAGTAAGCTCATGCCTGGAGTATAGTGTGCAATTTTGGTGTCCTTATCTGAGGGAGGATGTCCTTGCTATCGAGGGATTACAGCAAGGTTTACCAAGCTGATTCCTGAGATGTCTGGTCTGTCATATGAGAAGAGACAAAGTCAGTTAGGATTATGTTCACTGGAGTTTGGAAAAGTGAGGGGGATTTCATAGAAACTTAGAAAATCCTAAGAGGTTAGACAGGGTAGATTCAGAAAGAATATTCCTAATGGTGGGGGAACCTGGAACTAGGGGTCTTAGTTTGAGGACAAGGGATTGACCTTTTAGAACTGAGGTGAGGAGAAATTTCTTCACCCAGAGGGTGGTGAACGTGTGGAATTCACTACCACAGAATGTAGTTGAGGCCAAAATATTGACTAATTTCAAGGGGAAATTAAATATAGCTCTTGGGGTGAAAGCGATGAAGGGATATGGGGAAGGGGGAATCAGGATATTGAATTTGATGATCAACCATGATCAAAGTAAATGGTGGAGCAGGCTTGAAAGGCCGAATGGTCCACTCCTGCTTCTAGTTTCTATGTTTCTGTGTTTCAAACAGGTCTCTCTTGGTAATGAATTGGTAAATGCAGAAGTATCAGCTTCAGGGATTTAAAATATTTGTGAACTTGTGCAGCTTGTGGAGCTTTGAGAACCTGAACTAAATAAGTAACTCAGAAAAATACACCCCTGCCCCAAAACCCTCACTTTCCAGATTTGCTGCTTCAGTTGTGCCCGATCCCTGGCACTGTCCAGCTGTCATTTTTACTTCTTTTTCACTGACATAGTGAATTGAAAACTTGGGGGAGAAAAATGAAAGCTCTAAGTATAATAATCAATAATAGATTTGCTTTCATCCCATCTGGACCTCAGTTTGAATTTTGTGTAGATTGGAAGATGGATATATTTATAAATTTAGGGATGGCTACAAAGGTCTCCAAGGTTCATTAGCACCATCTGGTGGAATCTATGTATAATGAAATGATTAAAAATTCTGGGCAGCCCCATTATGTCAACAACTGTTCATTCTCTTGTGCAAACTCAAATTAACACAGGTGAGATAAAAGACTCTCTCTTTCTTGAATACCAGAAGTTTGAATAACAAATGTGTAATTACAAGATACAAGTACCTGAAAATTGTTATTAAATTGTCAATGGGACAATCCCCTTCTTTTACCCACCCCACCTCCCCTACTAACAACGTGCACTTCCATGTCAAGTACACGATGGACTAGTTTAGAGTTTATTTATTAGTGTCACAAGTATCCTTACATTAACACTGCAATGAAGTTACTGTGAAAATCCCCTAGTCGCCACACTCTGGCACCTGTTCAGGTACACTGAGGAGGAATTTAGCATGGCCAATGCAACTAACCAACACGTCTTTCGGACTATAGGAGGAAACCCATGCAGACACAGAGAGAACAGACAGTGACCCAAGCCAGGAATTGAACCGGAGTCCCTGGTGCTGTGAGGCAGCAGTGCTAACCACTGTGCCACCATGTGACTAGATGCAGATTAGTTGTTAATTTATTCTGAACAAGTGTCTTAACCCGAACCTCATAAAATCAATATTTGCTTTAGTCCACCTTCTCTAAGTTGAATTCCATTTGTAACAAAAGTCAACTTTTTGGTGCTGCAGATCCATTGAGGAGGCTGGCGGTACCTGGCCCTTTAGTCTTCACATTGACAAACTAAGTGAACTTATCTTGCTTATTAGCTACATGCCTGCATGTTAGGTGAAATGTTTGTCCTTCAATTTAGCAGTCAACTGCAACTTGGATAGTACTTTAAAAAAAGCATTACCTTTTACCGCTTTCCATTATTAAGCTCCCATAGATATTTTCAGTTGATGATTTTCTCTCAGATTTGAATAGTCTCAAATTTCCTGATTTTTTTTATGAAAGCTTAGGTCCGAGGGGACCTATATTTCTGACATCAGCATGCACATTGTTTGCTCTGTGTTGTGCTTATGTCACAGCTATGACACATATGCTTCTTTGGACACAGTATTTCGGTTACAAAAATAAATGAAGACTACGATTATTTTTCTAACAGAAACTTGTATCTTTTATGTATTATGGGAAATGAAAATCTTTTGCTAGCAATTCTTCAAAGCAGTGTTATGCAGACTGTGTTGATTCCTGAGAGTGCACAGCGTTGAGAGCGACTGCCCACGTGGTGTTCTGTTGATACCATTGAAGACATCAGCATTGGCTATCCCTGGCTCAGTGTAACATTGCTTTGAAGCAGTACAGTGAGACAGTTATTACATTGCTATTACCCTGAAAATTGGGGCCATCAATCAAACATCACATACCTGAAACACAGGGGTGGTTCTTACTCAAGGCAGTTGCCTGGCAGGCAGTAGGAGGATCATTGGATCTAACCAAGGGTTATATGTAAGTTTTTTTACTCACTCAAGGGACCTGCATGTCAAGAGGTAGGCCAGCAGTTACTACCCATCCCGAGTTGCCCCTTGAGAAGGTGGTGGTGAGTTGCCTTCTTGAAATACAAAGAACAAAGAACAACACAGCACGGGAAACAGGTCCTTCGGCCCAATGAGTCCGCACCGCCATTTTAACATTATGAGTCCCCCCTCCACCCATGACCCTTGTCTATGCTTATGGCATTCCACATTGAGGGAAGACTAATTTAGGGACAATTTATTACACCAATCAGCCTAATAGCACATCTTTGGGGTGTGGGAAGAACCCGGAGCACACAGAGAAAACCCACGCAAGCACGGGGAGAATGCGCAAACTTCCGCAGACACTGGCTCAAATCCATGTATCTGCACAGCAAACAGTGATAGTCACTGAGCTGTCGTGTTGCGCAGCATCTGGCCCAGTTTAAGCGTACACTAACGACGTGAAGTACTAGGCTATTCTCGAATATCCAAAAGCAGCCCTCATACGACCCATCGCATGTATGCCCCTCGTTGGACAGCAAGGCGGACCGAAGCACCTGTGGATTAAAAGAGAAAACACTGCAGTCCAATGTTGTTTAAGGTCAACTATCTGCGTTTGAATTCAATTCCACTGGAAGTGAACACCAATGCTTTTTTTTTCTAACACATGCCTAAGCAAACCTTAACTTTGGCAAAGGCTACAACAGGTGACCAAATTACGTCAGACTTTGATAGAGTGGATTGGCAAAAGCTGTTTCCACTATCAGGAGGGTTGATAAGCAGGGGATAAAAGCAAAATACTACAGATATTGGAATCAGCTCTGATGAAGGATCACCTAGACTCGGAATGTTGGCTCCATGCTTTCCCCACAGATACTTTCAGACCTGCTAAGATTTTCCAGCATTTTGATAAGCAGGGGATAGGGGTTTAAGGTGATTTGGAGAAGGACTGAGCAGAGGAGAGGAGAATTTTTCTTTGACGCAGTTTGTTGTTATGATCTGGATGCCCTGAGGAGGTGATGGAAGCAGATTCAACAGTAACGTACAAAAGGGAATTGATGTTTACATGTTTCAAAAATCAAAATTTGTAGGGATGTGGACAAAGAGCAGAGGGGTGCAAGATTAGTTTTTCCGAAGAGAACATCCTCCTTCCAAACTATCTAATTCTGTAAATATATTTCTTCTCCTCAGAAGTGGCATGGCATAATGTTCCTTGTTTCCTTGTTTTTATTGGATTAGTTGATCAATTGGAACGTTACTGCATTTCAGAAGTAACTGCTGAGATCCATTAACAAAGCGTGCATTTAAATATCATGTGGTTTGATAGTGAAAATGCAAAATATTGAACTTACAAGATAAATTTACTCAAATCTTAGGTTGTATGATTAGCTGGGGTAATTTAGATATCACCATTAGAAATGTGAGCTCTCCTTTCCTTTGGGAGAGAGAAGTTAGACCATATGAATTAGAAGTAGACAATTCAGCCCCTCAGGCCAGTTCTGTCATTCAATAAGATCATGGCTGTTCTGATTGTGCACTCAACCCCACATTCTGCCTACCCTCAATAAATTTGACCCCCTTGTTAGTCAAGAATTTGTCTACCTCTGACTTAAATATAATCAGGTTAAAGTCCAACAGGTTTATTTGGAATCACGTGCTTTCGGAGTGCTGCTCCTTCATCGGGGAGTGAGCCACTCACCTGATGAAGCCACTCACCTGATGAAGGAGCAGCGCTCCGAAAGCTCATGATTCCAAATGAACCTGTTGGACTTTACCCTGGTGTTGTGAGACTTCTTACTGTGCTTACCCCAGTCCAATGCCGGCATCTCCACATCTTAAAAATAATCATTTACCCCATTGCTCTCTGAGGAAGAGAATTCCAAAGATCCACAATCCTCTGAGAGAAATAAATTCTTCATTTCCGCCTTAAATGGGAGACACTTTATTTTTAAACAGTGACCCTCAGTTTTCCCAGAAGGAGAAACACCCTATCAGCACCCTGTCAAGTACCCTCAGAATCTTATAGTTTTCAATACAATCGGTCTCAATCTTCGAAATCCAATTGGACACAATCCCAACCTTTCCTTGTAGGATAACTGCACAACTAAGAAGACTACATTTGCATGCAAATGAGGCTCCTAATAGTTTGCTTAGATCAACTGGAGTGTCAGGTGGATGCACTTAGGAGCATGCATATAGTGGAGAGCGTCATAGACAGAAGTGTCAGGGAGGTGACCACACCCAAGGATGACGAAGATAGATGGTGACATTCACAAATAGTAGACAGTTAGTGCAAGAGGCCCCTGCGGCAATCCTTGAGTGGATTCAGTGACTTGAAATTTCTAGAACATTCTCACAGCGTTGGCTTGCTTCAGCCGTAAGCAGTCTTGTACTATACAAAGAGAATTGGAAGTGTAGTAACGCACCCTGTGATCTATGTAAATGAAGGAACAGAAACATGTGTTGGCTGTGGTGAAAAGTATGCAGATGGAATCTTTTCAAGATTTTGTGACAAAAAATCCAGTTGTAAGTTCCAGTTGAAATGTGTGCTTTGTTGTAGTATGGCAGTGTATGGTTAACAATCACAAAGCTAGCTCTATAGCTGGCTGAGTGCCTTTTAAAGCAGAAATCATACAAGTCACTTGGGCAGCTTTACAGCTCTGTGATCACTGACTCTTGACTTATGATTCATGCATTGACAAGTTGACAAAAAATATTTTGTCAAACGCTAACTTTGGCCATCTACTTGGCATAGGGAAATACTGACTTTCTTCTATCTATAAACGTCTTTCTCATTTGCTCTTGCTTCCTATGAATGTTTCAGCCAACATTTGCATTTCTGCTAGTTCCATTCACACATACTTTGTTTTTTGGAATGATGACTACAGTAAGTTAAACCTTCTTTCCCTACTGTAATGGGAATTAGACATGTTTATCCCCTAGGTAACTGATCATAAGAACGTAAGAACTAGGAGCAGCAGTAGACCACCCAGTCCCTTGAACCTGCTCTGACATTCAATAAGATCATGGCTGATCTTTACACGGACTCAGCTCCACTTACCCACCCACTCACCATAACTCTTAATTCCTTTACTGTTCAAAAATCTATCTATCCTTGCCTTAAGATCATTCAATGAGGTAGCTTCAACTGCTTTACTGGGCAGGGAATTCCACAGATTCACAACCCTTTGAGTGAAGAAGTTCCTCCTCAGTGCAGGTCTACATCTGCTCTTCCTTATTTTGAGGCCACACCCCCTAGTTCTAGTTTCAACTGCCAGTGGAATCATTTTCTCTGCTGCTGCTGAGACTGTTGCTGCATTCAAATTGGTAATCAGCTTTCTTACAGTGAGCACAGTTTGATCTGATTTGATTTGATTTATTATTGCCACATGCATTAGTATTCAGTGAAAATTATAGTTTCTTGCGCGTTTTCCAGACAAAACATACCATTCATAGAGAAGGAAATGAGGGAGTGCTGAATGCAGTGTTACAGTCATAGCTAGAGTGTAGAGAAAGATCAACTGAATGCGAGGTAGGTCCATTCAAAAGTCTGATGGCAGTAGGGAAGAATCTGTTCTTCAGTCTATTGGTACATGACCTCAGACTTTTGTATCTTTTTCCGAATGAAAGAAGGTGGAAGAGAGTATGTCTGGGATATGTGGAATCCTTGATTATTCTGGTTGCTTTTCCGAGGCAGCAGGAAGTACAGACAGTGTCAATGGTTGGGAGGCTGGTTTGCATGATGGATTTTTCAGAACCCTCTGTAGTTTCTTGTGGTCTTGGATAGAGCAGGAGCCCTACCAAGCTGTGATACAACCAGAAAGAATGCTTTCTATGATGCATCTGTAGAAGTTGGTGAGAGTTATAGCGGACATGCCAAGTTTCCTTATCTCCTGAGAAAGTAGAGGTGTTGGTAGGCTTTCTTAACTATAGTGTTGGCATGGAGGGGCCAGGACAAGCTGTTGGTGGCCTGGCTACCTAAAAACTTGAAGTTCTCAACCATTTCTACTTCATCCCCATTGATGGACACAGCACATGCCCTCCACTACGTTTCCTGAAGTCGATGATTATCTCCTTCAGTTTGTTGACATTGAGGGAGAGATTTTTATTGTCATCACACCAATTCACCAGTTTCTCCATCTCTTTCCTGTACTCTTATCATTGTTTGAGATCTGACCCACAACAGTGGTTTCATCAGCATACCTGAAAATCGAGTTAGCGGGGAATTTGACTACACAGTCATAGGTGTATAAGGACGTTAGTAAGCGGCTGAGGACACAGCCTTGCGGTGCACCGGTGTTGAGGATAATTATGGAGGAGGTGTTGTTACCTGTTCTTACTGACTGCAGTCTTTGGGTTAGGAAGTCCAGGATTCAATCACAGAGGGAGGAGCTGAGCCCCAGGCCATAGAGTTTAAAGGTGAGTTTTGTAGGAATAATAGGTTGAAGGCTGAGCTGTAGCCTATGAATAAGAGGCTGACATAGGTGTCCTTGTTATCTAGGTGTTCCAGTGTTGAGTGTAAGACCAGAAAGATGGTATCCGCTGTGGACCCATTGCGGTGATAGTTGAACTGTAGTGGATCCATGCAGTCTGGTAAGCCAGAATTGATCCGTGCCATGATTAACCTTCTGCAGCACTTTGTAATGATGGAAATCAGAGCCACTGGCCAATAGCCATTAGGCACACTGCTGGCCTTTTTTTGGTATCAGGGTGATGGTTGGCTTCTTGAAGCGGATAGGAACATCAGATTGGTGTAAAGCGAGGTTGAAGATGTCTACAAATACCCCCGCCAGCTGATCTGCGCAGAATCTGAGTGCTCATCTGGGTACCTCATCTGAGCCACTTGCTTTCCTAGAGTTGACTTTTGAGAAAACAGCATTCTGACATCTGCAATGGTGACCTTGGATACAGTTTCATTCGAGGCTTCCAGGATAGAGGACGTGCTCTCGCTGACCTCTTGCACAAAGCAGGCATAGAATGCGCTGAGCCCATCGAGGAAGTGTGCATTGCTGCTGGTGATTTTATGTGCCTTCCTCTTGTGCCTGTTTTGCCTTGCAGACCTTGTCATAGTAGGTGGGAGTCCGTGTTGCTCGCGTGGGCCTCTAGCTGGGTCCGGTCCTGTCTTTTGGCATCTTTGATGGATCTCTGTAGATTATATCTGGCTTTATTGTACAGGTCAGGGTCACCTAACTTGCACACCTCAGACCTGGACTTCAGCAGGCTGTGGCTATCCTTATTGATCCATGGATTCCAGCTAGGAAACATGCGGATTTGTTTCTTTGGCACACAGTCTTCTACACACTTACTATGAAGTCAGTAGCTGTTGTGGCGTACTTGTTCAGGCTGGTCACAGAGTTTTAAATACCGACCAGTCCACTGACTCCAAGCAGCCCCACAGGAGATTATCCAATTCCTCAGACCAATGTTGCACAACTTTCTTTGATGGATTCTCCTGTTTCAGTTTTTGCCTGTAAGCTGGGAGCAGGAGCATAGCCTTGTGGCCTGATTTTCCAAAGTGTGGGTGGGCAACAGCGCGGTAGACATTTTTGATATTTGTGTAGTAGTGGTCTAGGATGTTTGGGCCACTAGTGGAGCAGGGGACATGTTGGTTATCTCTTGGTAGAACGTTCTTGAGCTTGGCCTGATTGAAGTCCCCAGCCACGAGGAGCAAGACCTCGGGATGTTTCATCTCAAGGCTATTTGTGGTGGAGTATATTTCGCCCAGCGCGGTCTTCATGTCCATATGGGGTGGGATGTAGACTGCTGTCAGGATAGCAGAGGTGAACTCCTGCAGAAGGTAGGAGGGGTGGCATTTTAGATACAGGTATTCTAGGTCTGGGGAGCAAAATCTCACCAGTGTAGCTATGTCTAAGCATCACAAGCGGTTGATTAAGAAGCAGACTCCACCTCCCCTAGCCTTGCCTGACGCTACCATGTGGTCCATTCAGTGGATTGAGAAGCCCGCTGGCTGTAGGGCACAATCCGGTGAAGCAGGAGTGAACCATGTCTTTGTGAAACAGTGCACACAGCAGTCCCTCAGTTCTCTATGGTAAGTGAATCTGGCTTTAAGCTTGTCTCGCTTGTTTTCCAGAGATTGGACATTTGCTCGGAACAGACCAGGGAGGGGATCCTTGGGGCTGCATTGTTTGACTCTCACCTGCAGGCCAGCACATTTTCCACACGTCCTGGAGTGACTGCTTCTTTTCAAGCCTGGGAGACGGTGACGGTAGTATGCGGCATTAAGGGTAGGTGCATTCAATGAGGTTCTTCTCACTAGTCAGTGTGTGGATGGAGGATTTGTTGCCTTGCATGTGGTTCCTAGGTCGATAGAATGGTCTACGCTGTCAGTCATTCCAAGTTACTGTCGGGCTACAGTTTGATTTCGGAGATTGGAGGATGTCCAGACCACATTCCGTTGTGGATGGGTGGAAGGCTGGTAAGTCGGTGACATCTCTAGGGTCATGGTCACGGATATGTCGATGGCCAGGTCCATTTTAAAAGCACTTACTTAGCTGCAAATCGCTTGGAAATGATCTGAGGTTCTGACATTAACATCAAAACAAGCCTTTCTTATCTTCAGTCTTTTCTTGATAGCACAAGCACCAGAATTCATATCCACTATTTTTTGGGTCTTCCAGTCCATTGACTTCCATTGGCAGCGTGGTGGCACAGTGGTTAACACTGCCAGGGATCCAGGTTCAATTCCGGCCTCGGGTCCCTGTCTGTGTGGAGTTTGCACATCCTCTCCCTGTCTGTGTGGGTTTCCTCCTCCAGGTGCTTCAGTTTCCTCTGATAATCCAAAGGCGTGCACAATAGGTTGATTGGCCGTTTTAAATTTCCCCTTACTGTCAGAGGGACTAGCAGAGTAAATGTTTATTAGTGTTGTAAGTATGCTTACATTAACACTGCAATGAAGTTACTGTGAAAACCCCCTAGTCACCGCACTCCAGCGCCTGTTTGGGTACACTAAGGGAGAATTAAGCATGGGCCAATGCACCTAACCAGGACGTCTTTTGGACTGTGGGAGGAAACCGGAGCAGACGCAGTGAGAACATGCAGACTCCGCTCAAACAGTGACCCAAGCTGGGAATCGTATCTAGGTCCCTGGCGTGTGAGGCAGCAATGCTAACCACCATGGGGTTACTGGATTATATTGGGCATGAGTGGAATTGTTGTTGGTGCAGATGTGATGGGCTGAGTGGCCTCCTTCTGCACTGTTGGAATTCTATGATTAAATGTCAACCTCCACCAGCATCACACACCACCGCCCCCCCATCCCCCAACCCCGTCTCCATTCTTGAATTCTCTGTACTTTGGCACAATGCTATGGATAGTTTTATAATAAGTAGATCAATTTCCTGCCTGCTTTGAGCAACCTTTGCAGAAACTATATATTCATTCTTAAAAAAATAATGAATTGCCAGAATCAATTGCTTATTCTGAAGTGGAGCTGGCATCTCTGATGTTTACATTGGAGAATTAAGTGCACTTAATAGCTTTGACTTTGAACATCAGCTGGTTCTTGGTGGTGCCAGCAGTAGGATTTTTCTTTATTTGAGGTAATTGTTAATGAAATATAGCCACACCCTGATTTGCAGTATAAAAGTTTGCTAAAGCTTAGCAGGTGTTTGTTGGAGTCGAAGAGAGTGTAAGTGTGGAAAGTGAGTGTATGGACTGAAAGAATCTCACCATGAAGGTATGCTATGTTTAAAATTCTGACTGAGGTGTCTGAACCAAAAGAGTAGGAGGAGGTTGCTAAGCAAGAATCATGTACAGGGTGAGGCAAGCCCTATGCCTGTATGAATAAACAACGTGTTATAAAAGCACTTTGGTCTCAGCTGAGACAAGTTCCTGATACAAGATTTGTACTAAGCAGTTGTGAGACCAGTAAAATGGATGAGGCAAGAGGCAGCTAGATGGTGAACGGAGTCAGAAAAATATGTGAGTAAAGCACAAGACATGATACGATAGTCGCAGTAGTTGAGGGTGACAACCCAGTTAAATGATGTAGAATTGTATTTCAAATCCAGTCTTACCTATGTAATAACATTTAATTGGAAACAATATGTCTCGGGCTAATTTGCTCTCTCAGTAGGTTTTATTATTTGACTGGCTCATTCAGTGGACTGACAGCAGTAACACTTAAGGAAATATTTTTTAATTTTTTGAAACAGTTCTGAGATGTGGATATTCCTGGCAAGGCTGGCATCTGTGCCTCTTCCCTAATAGCACTTGTGAACCACTGCAGTGTGCTTGGTGTAGATATTTCCACAGTGTTTCAAACTTCTTTGCCAGAATTTTATCGCCACACCCTCCATGGGGATTGGAGCAGGCAAGGGGCGGACAATGGGAAGGCCTGTTGACCTCAGGTGGAATTTTCTGGTCTCAGGCCGAACGAAGTCATAAAGTCCCGCCCTTGAGTATTGTTGGAGCTGCACGCATCCAGGCAGCTGAGGTGAGTTCCATTAAACTCCTTACAAATGGTGATTTGCCTTGCAAATAGTGATCAGGCTTTGGGGAGTTAGGAGGTGAGTTATTCACCACAGAATTCCCAGCCTCTGACATGTTCTTATAGGACTGGTCCAGTTCAGTTCCTGGTCAAAGATAATCCTCAGATGTTGATGACTGGGGGTTCAGCGATGATAATGTTGTTGAATGTCATAGAAAAAAGATTAAACGTAATCTTGCTAGAGATGGTCATTGCCTGGGAATTGTATGTTGTGAGTCGTGAATGTTAATTATCAGCATCAACTGAATATTGATCAGACCTTGTTGCATGTGAACAAGGACTGTTTCAGTATCTGAGACGTATCAAATGGGACTGAGTATTATGCAACCATCAGTGAACATCCTCATTTCTAATCTTGTGTTGGAGGGAAGGCCATTGATGAGAAGGTGATTGGGTCTAAGTCGCATTGCCCTGAGAAATTCCTGCAGAGGAAACCTGGTGCTGAGATGATTGATCGCTAAGAACCACAGCCTTTGTACCAAGTATGTCCCAAACAGTGGAGAGCTTTCCCTCAATTCCCAAGTGAATTTCATCAGGGTCCCAATACCATGTTGTCAAATACAGCCTTAGATTTAAGGACAGTCATTTTCATCTCATTTCCGGAATTTAGCTATTTTTAAAAATTCATTTGTGGGACACAGGTGCCACTGGCTACCCATCCCTAGTTGTCCAAGGGCAGCTGAGAGTCAACCACATTGCTGTGATTCTGGAATCACATGTAGGTCAGACCAGGTAAGGACAGCAAATTTACTTCCCTAAAGGAGATTAATGAACTAGATGGATTTTTCCTCACAATCGACAATGTTTTCATGGTCATCAGTAGATTCTTAATTCCAGATATTTTTTATGGAATTCAAATTCTACCAGCTACCATGGCTGGATTTGAACCCGGGTCCCCAGAACATTAACTGAGTTTCTGGATTAATAGTCTAGCAATATTACCGCTAGGCCATTGCCTCCCCTGTCCATGTTTGGAGCAAGACAGCAATGAGGTCAGCAACTGAGTGGCCCTTGCAAAGCCCAAACTGAGCATTGCTGAGCAGGTTATTGCAGAGTTAATGCCACATGTCAATGAAACCTGTCATCACGTTAATAATCAAAACGGTTATTGGCTAGAGTTTTCTGTTCTTTTTTAAATTAACTTACAGGATGTAGGCGTTATTGGCCAAAAAATTTGGCATGAGTCAAAAAAATCAGTTTCCTGATTATGGAAAAATAGTTTGGAATTTTGTTCCTCCGAGGTGAGTTAAAGATAGGTTGACTTTCCCAATGAGCAATGTTGGGAACTCAAATTTGAATTTATTCAAATCTGATGAATCATCATGAATAGGCCACTTATTGAATTCAGGATCCCCCTTCCAAATCTAATTCCCCACCAATGGATAATTATAGAGTCATAGAGTAACAGAGGTTTACAGCATGGAAACAGGCCCTTCAGCCCAACTTGTCCATGCCACCCAGTTTTTACCATTAAGCTAGTCCCAGTTTGGCCCCTATCCCCATATCTTACAATGTAACTGTCTAAATGCTTTTTAAAAGACAAAATTGTACCTTCCTCTACTACTACCTCTGGCACCTTGTTCCAGACATTCGCCACCCTCTGTGTGAAAAAGTTATCCTTCTGGACCCTTTAGTATCCTCCCTCACCTTAAACCTATGCCCTCCAGTTTTAGACACCCCTACCTTTGGGAAAAGATATTGACTATCTAGCTGAACTATGGCCCTCATTATTTTATAGTTCACTCTCTAAGTTTCCTATGCTCCAGGGAAAACAGTCCCAGGATTTTCAGCCTCTCCTTATAATTGAAACCATCAAGAATGTTCTGTTTAACGATTGTATGTAGGTGACAGGCACCTGGTGAGCTTTACTTCATCCATGACTTTGAGGTCAGTACACAGCTTCCATCTACAGCGGCGTGGTAGCGCAGTGGTTAGCTACTGCTGCTTCACAGCTCTAGGGTCTAGGGTTCAATTCCCGGCTTGAGTCACTGTCTGTGTGGAGTTTGTACATTCTCCTTGTGTCTGTGTGGGTTTCCTCCCACAATCCAAAGATATGTGGGTTAGGTTGATTGGATATGCTAAGAAATTGCCCCTTAATGTCCAGGGGTGCGTAGGTTAGAGGGATTAGTCAGTGTAATATGGCAGTAGGGCCTGGGTGGGATTGTGTTCGGTGCAGACTCAATGGGCTGAAGGGTCTCTTTCTGCATTGTAGGGATCTATGATCTATGATCTATGATCTTCCTTTTAAACCAACTCAGCCACATATTAGGTACTTCCAGCACAGAGCGGTGCCAAGGCTGGGCATGAGAGGCACAACCAAAGGATAGAGTTAGTTGAGATGGAAGCAGGAGCAGAGGACCATGGTGAAAGATGCCTTGGTACTATTTAAATATTAGGTGATTGCAGGGCAGGAAAATTGATATTCACCTTGCCATGAATTTCATCGAGCTCGTCATGGTTGCATGATTAATAATAAGGCCATCCTACAGAAATCACTCCACTCTTCCTGCCTGCCACTGGACAGAAGATTCCAGCATTTATATCTTAAGGCCGCCTCTGCTTTGGGACCTGGGGTTAGGACCTTTCATTATCTGCATACTTCACGCCATTAAGATTCCTATTGACATTGTGCAAACCTTCATTCTCGCTTCCCTTCTGCGTGTATTTCCTCCTTCTCAGGTATTGATTTTCAATGATAGGTTTCAGTGGTTTGCCCTGATCTGTCAATATGTAGTAAATGTTCTGGCCAGTAGCAGTTTCTCAGGAAAGATAAAGTTTCCAAGGTCAGGTTTGTGATTCAAGAATGTGCTTGACGTTGTGTTTTTCTTGATTACAGTGTACCATTAAGTGCACTTGGTGTATTGTGACTGATTTAATCTCCTAGCACTAGTTTGAGAGTTAACATTGAGTTCTAAATATTTGGTAATTGATTATAATGAGATAATTGATTTGCACTTACAAGAAAATGTTCAGACTTGGGATAGTATCTGCTATTGCTCCTATGGTTGCACAAATTCAGAAGAATTATTGTTTCCAGGTAAGGAAAAGGAAAGTAATCAATCCAAGGGTTTCCAATCCTTATCACTTTACAGTGACCTTGACTGGAAAGTATGACTGCATAATAATAAATTCTATTGAGGTTAAACTCAGCTGCGATACTCCCAATGGGATGTAGTTGGCTAAAGCTTCCTATATGACCAAGGCTGCCCATCAAGACTACCTCTATAATATCACACAGATCTGTATCTGCTTCTGCTTCAACCCATTGCTGCGGAAGCAACTAGATGTAGACAACAATAGAGCACAATTTGAAAGAAGAGCAGGAATGTTCTTCCTGTATCCTCGCCTGTATTTCTACAACCATCACCAGGAAAAACAGACAGGGGGGAGTTTTCCCATTCTGTCCGCTATAGGAATCATGGCAGGTGGTGCGGGTGGGAACTGGGGGAGGGGGGACCATGCAAAGGTCCGTTGACCCCGGATAGGATTTTCCTGTTTCGAGGCGAGTGTAGCTGGAAAGTCCTGCCCGCTATCTCCATATCTTTCTCCCCGTGTCTGCATGGCTTTCCTTCGGGTGCTCTGGTTTCCTTCCACAGTCAAAAGATCTGCGAGTTAGGTTGATTAGCCATGCTGAACTGACCCTTAGTGTCAGGAGGATTAGCAAAGTAAATGTGTGGGGTTACGGGAATAGGGCCTGGGTGGGATTGTCATCATAGAACATAGGAAATAGAACATTACAGTACAGTTACAGGCCCTTTGACCCTCGATGTTGCACCGCCCTGTGAAACCAATCTAAAGCCCATTTAACCTACATTACTCCAATATCATCCATAGTTGGTACAGGCTTGAAGGGCCAAATGGCCTCCTTCTGTACAGTAGGCATTCTATGATTCTAAATTACCCTTAATGTCCCAAGATGTGTAGATTAGGGGAATTAGTGGGACAAACACATGGGGTTACAGGGATAGAGCGGGAGTTGGATGCTCTGTCAGGTAGTCAGTGCAGACTTAATGGACTAAATGGCCTCCTTCTGCATTGTAGGGATCTTTCTATCTACTCCATTGTTATTTTGGGGGCTTAGACAGAAGATTCCCTAACAGTATTTGAAGACAAGCAGAGGAGTTTTTCAGTGGCTTGGCAAGCAACCCCCTCAAATGCAAAATATGTCATTGATTGTCAGTTTGTATGACCTTGCTGCTGATTGGCCACGATAAATTCCTTCTTAGTGGCAAGAGGGATTAGTAGGGTACGGGCTTGGGATCTGGGTGGGATTGTTGTCGATGCAAGCTCGATGGGCCAAATGGCCTCCACCTGTACAGTAGTGATTCTATTCTATAAAAGCAAAAACTAAGGCATACCATATTACAAAGCTCAGTGGCAGGCTGGAGGATTTAGAAACTTCTGAAGACCAAGAAAAGGTTACGAAGAAAAGTAATAAAAAGAACAAAGGTAAATTATGAACAAAATCTAGTGCAAATATATAAAAATGGATAGCAAAAGATTCTATACGATATAAAAAGGAAGATAGTAGCTAAAGTCAACATTGGTCTCTGAGAAGACAAGACAGGAGAGTTAATAACGGGGAACACAGAAATGGCAGAGACACTAAATCAATATTTTGCCTCAGTATTCATGGTGGAAGACATTATAACCATCCCGATAGTAATAGGTAATGCAGAGTTTGGAAAGGAGCAGCTTAAAACAATCACAATCACTGGAGAAAATGTACTGAGCAAGCTATTGGGATGTAAGGCAGACAAATCACCAGGGCCTGATGGCCAACATCCTAGTGCTTTAAAGGAAGTGACAGCAGAGATGGTGCAAGCATTGGTTATAATATTCCAAAACTTTCCGGATTATGGAAAAGCTCCAGTGGATTGGAAAAAGGCGGATATAACATCCCTGTTCAAACAGGGAGAAAAGCAGAAGGTAGGAAACCAGAAACCAGTTTGTTGAACTTCTGCTGTTGGAAACTGTTGGGATCTATTATCAAGCAAGTAGTAACGGAACATTTGGAAAGTCAAAACACAATCCATCAGTTAGCATGGTTTTATGGAGGGTAAGGGTAACCAGCTGGAATTCTTTGAAGGTGTAATGAGCAAAGTGGATAATGGATGTCTTGTAGGCGTATTGGGTGAAATCTTACCAATTGTGGCAGAGTGTTGGTTCCGGTGAAAAAAAGAGTTCTGGCCTCAGACAGAGCATATAACAGCACAGACAGTTTACAGATTACTGATTAGTATGCGAGTCTTTACAACTGACCTGCTATTCAAGTCTTAAAGAGGCTGACAATGTGTGTGGAAGGAGCACTGATCACAGGTTAAAGAGATGTGTATTGTCTCCAGACAGTACAGTAAGTGAGGTTTTGCAAACCCAGGCAAGTCATGGGGGTTACAGGTAGTGCGACATGAACCCAAGATCCCTGTTGAGACCGTCCTCATGTGTGCGGAACTTGGCTATCAGTCTCTGCTCAGTGACTCTGCGCTGTCGTGTGTCGTGAAGGCCGCCTTGGAGAATGCTTACCTGAAGGTCAGAGGCTGAATGCCCGTGACTGCTGAAGTGTTCGCCAACAGGAAGGAAACAGTCTTGCCTGGTGGTTGTCGAGCGATGTTCATTCATCCGTTGTCGTAGCGTCTGCATAGTCTCCCCAATGTACCATGCTTCGGAAGACTTGAATAGCTGGTTAGTTGTAAAGACTGGCATTCTAATCAGCAATCTGTAAACTGTGCTGTTATATACTCTGTCTGACGCCAGAACTCTCCATTCACCTGACGAAGGGACAAACCCCGAAAGCTTGTGAGTTTACTATCAAATAAATTGGTTGGACTTAAACCTGGTGTTTTCAGACTTCTTACTGTGTTTACCCCAGTCCAACGCCGGCATCTCCACATCATGACTACAATAGGGAGCCAGCAATGTATTCCAGAGTAGTGTTTCCAGCTCGTTCCATGAGGATTTCTCCCAATTAAATATATGGAGAGTTTTCTTGGCTGCAGGGTTAAAAAAAAGCACTAAGCGGAAATGGTGTCAAGAGAATACACCTGTTTGAAAGCCCAGGCCTAACACGCTATCTTGTTCCTAACTATTGACTATGCCAATTTGAATTTGCCTGAGATAAATAGACACCTGAAGGTTGAGCATTCATGTAGTAAGCAGGTCTAATTTTTGTGTGGCAATTGATTTGGGCTTCTCACCCCACTGAAAGTGCGCTGTCCATTATCTGGCATACGACAGCATGTTTCAGAATGGCTCATGGACTAACAGGACCAGTGCATAGTTTCTCTGTCGTGGCACAGGAGTTTCTGGTGGAGAAGGAATGCCCTACATGGATGGTAAGTAGACACCACCTCGCCCTCCCATTCTTCTCCCCTACAGTTTCTTGTTATGCTCTGCCATGGCCTCACGTTCTCCTCTAAGTCCCTTCAAAGAACCCTTTAAGATGCTGGTGACACTTTTTCTAGGTGACTACTGGCAGGACTTTTCCAGTCCCCCTACCTCCTGTGCAGCAGATTTCTCTGCGGAGGGGCTGGTGAGTCATTGAAATCTTTGATTTGATTTCATTTATTATTGTCACATGTATTAGTATACAGTGAAAAGTATTGTTTCTTGTGCGCTAGGCAGACAAGACATACCCTACATAGAGAAAGAAAGAAAGAATATAATGTTACAGTCATAGTTAGGGTGCAGAGAAAGATCAGCTTAACATAAGGTAGGTCCATTCAAAAGTCTGATGGCAACAGAGAAGAAGCTGTTCTTCAGTTGATTGGTACGTGTCCTCAGACTTTTGTATCTTTTTCCTGACGGAAGAAGGTGGAAGAGAGAATGTCTGGGGTCCGTGGGTCCTTAATTATGCCGGCTACTTTACTGAGACATCGGGAAGTGTAGATAGAGTCAATGGATGGGAGACTGGTTTGCGTGATGGATTGGGCTACATTCACAACCTTTTGTAGCTCCTTGTGGTCTTGAGCAGAGCAGGAGCCAAAGCAAGCTGCAATACAACCAGAAAGAATGCTTTCTATGGTGCATCTGTAAATGTTGGTGAGAGTTGTAGCTGACATGCCAAATTTCCTTGGTCTTCAGAGAAAGTAGAGGCATTGGTGGGCTTTCTTAACTGTAGTGTCGGCATGGCGGACCAGGACACAATCTTGGTTGTTTGAAGCTCTCGACCCTTTCTACTTCGGCCCTGTTGATGTAGGTAGGGGCATGTTCTCCTTTACACTTCCTGAATTTGATGACAATCTCCTTTATTTTGTTGACATTGAGAGAGAGATTATTGTCATCACACCAGTCCAACAGATTCTCTATCTCTTCCCTATGGTCTGTCTCATTATTGTTTGACTATGGTTGTGTCATCAGCAAACTTGAAAATCACGTTAGAGAGGAATTTGGCCACAGAATCATAGGTATGTAAGAAGCATAGTAAGGGGCTGAGAACATAGCCTTGCAGAGCACTAGTGTTGAGGATGATTGTGGAGGAGGTGTTGTGGCCTATCCTTACTAATTGTGGTCTGTGGGTTAGGAAGTCTAAGATCCAGCTGCAGAGGGAAGTGCTGAGGCCCAGGCCATGGAGTTTGGAGGTGAGTTTTGTAGCAATAATGGTGTTGAAGGCGGAGCTGTTTTCAATAAATAGCAATCTTACAAAGGTGTTTCAGGGTTGAGTGTAGGGCCAGGAGGATGGCATCTGCTGTGGACCCATTGCAGCAATAGTATAGTCGATCCAGGTAGTCTGGAAGGCTAGAATTGATTCGTGCCATGACTAACCTTTTGAAGCATTTCGTAATGATGGATCTCAGAGCCACCGGCTGATAATCATTAAGGCACACAGCCTGGTTTTCCTTTGGTATAGCGATGATGGTCATCTTCTTGAAGCAGATAGGGATCTCGGACTGGTGTAACAAGAGGTTAAAGATATCTGCGAATACCCCTGCCAGCTGGTCCATGCAGGATCTGAGTGCTCATCCGGGTCCCCCAACCCAACCAGTTGCTTTCCATGAATTGACTTCTCATGGCTGCCCTGATGCCTGCGATGGCGATCTTGGATATAGGTTTGTCCAAGGCTTCCGGGATGGAGGGCTTGCACTCATTGACTTCTTGTTCAAAATGGGCTTATAATGTACTGAACTCATTAGGGAGAAGAGTATTGTTGCTGGTGATTTTACATGACTTCATCTTCTGGCCTGATATGTGTTGCAGAGATTGGCAGGGGTCTGATTGGCTAGCCTAAGGCTCTAACTTAGTCTGATAATGTCTTTTGTCATCTTTGACGGATCTCTGTTGATCATATCTGCTTTTCCTGTATAGGTCAGGGTCGCCTGACTTTAAAGCCTCACACCCACCTCAGACCTGCCTCAGCTGTGCCTTAGACCCGCTTCAGATCAGCCACAGACTCGCCTCAGGCAGATCATGATCTTATTGAATGGCAGAACAGGCTCGAGGGGCCAAATGGCCTACTCCTGCTCCTAGTTCTTATGTTCTTATGTTCTCACACCTCAGAAATCTCTGTTCATATTGCCAGGACTGGAAGATCCTGCTGGCAGTCAGGGCTGGAAAATTCCAATCCTATACCTTTAACGTGCAGCGGCACAGCATTTTGTAGATGACATCCTCAGAAAATTTGTTTAATAAAAGTTGCTCAAGTGTTGGCAAAGCGTTAAAATGAGCTAGAATTCTCCCATTGGTTGCGACCCGCCACTGCCAACGAGAATGGATAATTTAGTGCTTAGCCAAATCTCTGCTCACTGCAGTGGGATCAGAGAATTCCAGCTGCGGGCGAGCTCAGAGAACCTAACCCAAAATGTCCCAGAAAGTATTGTGCTGTGTTACATGGGTCCTCTTCACTGCTCAATAGCAATGAACAGGAAATTGCCATTATCCCTTTCAGTAATGTGCATCCCCTTAAGTAACTCTAGAAATTGATATCAATGCCTAACAGTTGATTGCTGTTCTGAGAGAAGGGGTTGGATTAGTTGAGGCCACCAAAGCCAGCCTTCAGAAAGAATGTGAGCAGGGATTTTAAGTGCCAATCAGCTATTAAACAAGCCTCTGGCCAACTTTTCCTAGTGTAACTCCTTTACCAAAATGATGACTTGTGCTAAATATGGACTAAACTGGCACTTCAGCTAAACCAGCTTTTCATCTTTGTCACCTCTTTGGTTCTTTAGCATCAAAGATATTGGGCAAAAATTGTCTCCCAAGCCTCCAGTGTTCAATAGAAAGAATAATTTCTGTTAAGGCTCTGCATACAGAACAAAGCTGCATGTATAGAGCCATGTAACTTCTCTGCTGTTTGTTTGGATTGCTACAATCGAATACAATCATTGTACCAAACCTAGTTAAGACAAAGTGCATAAAGTTTTGGTTGACTGGTTGCACTGCATCGGAATGGGCAATCAGGCATGGAGTTTCAGGCGGATATCCGTGGTCAATAATTAAAGCGAAATGTGAAGTGCCAAGCTGTTTATCAGAATTCTCAACAGAGAAATACACTGTTTCATCATTTCAGCAATGCAGAACTGCTGACGAGAGGCCAGTGTGGGGCAGACAGGAGGCAGCATATATGAGAAAGGACTTTATTCAGGCAATTCAGGAGCACATATTCTTGGGCTGTGGGGCTGTGAAGAGTAAGACCCAATGCCAAAACATTGAGATCCGAACCTCTCTTGTTTCATTGTCTTATAACTGGGGGAGTTTAAGTTAATTTGACAGGTGGATGGGCACCAGGCTGTAGCTAACGGAAGGATAAACAAGCTGCAGGGTGTAATAGTTTAATGCATGTTTACTGTGAAATCTCAGTGTCATCTGAATTATTGAGTGGGGGATCAGGGGGAGCAGCGGCGGGGGGAGCAGGGGGGTTGTGTGGGTGTTAGCCTGCACATGTAAAAAGTAAAATTTATTTATTAGTCACAACTAGGCTGACTGCAATGAAGTTACCATAAAAATGCCCTAGTTGCTACACTCTGGCTCCTGTTCAGGTACACTGAGGGAGAATTTAGCATGGCCAATGCAACTCACCAGCATAATTTTCAGATTGTGGGAGGAAACCGGGGTACCTGGAGGAAACCCACGCAGACAGAGGGAGAATGTGCAAATTCCACTCAGACAGTGACCCAAGCTGGGAATCAAACCCAAGTCTTGTTATTGTTTAAGTTTTTAAGTTTATATATTTATTGTCACAAATAGGTTTACATTAACACAACAATGAATTTACTGTGAAAATCCCCTAGTCGCCACACCCTGACACCTGTTTGGGTACTCTGAGGGAAAACTTAGCATGGCCAATGCACCTAACCAGCACGCCTTTCAGACTGTGGGAGGAAACCAGAGCATCCGGAGGAAACCCACACAGACATGGGGAGAATGTGCAGACTCTGCACAGACAGTGACACAAGCTGGAATCGAACCCAGGTCGCTCGCGCTGTGAAGCAGCAGTGCTAATCACTGTGTCATCTTGCGCTTTTAGGGTTTTGGAGGTGATGCAATCAGTGAGTTGCAGTGCAAATATTCACATGAAATTCAATGTTGTGGCAATAACAGAAACCTGGTTCATAAAAGGACTGGGCACCAAATAAAAAAGAAAGGTGAATGTAATGATTAAGGAAAGTACTAGAGTGCTGGACAGAGATGTCGTGGGAGGCTCAAAGAGTGGTTCTATTTGGTTAGTATTGAAAAGCAATAAAGGTGATAGCATTGTGAGGATTTCACTGGATTATTAATCCAGAGACCCAAAGTACTACTCTGGGGATTTGTGTTCAAATCCCACTAAAGCAGATGATGAAATTTGAATTCAGTAAAAATCTGGAAATAAGTCTCATGATGACCATGTTGATAGTTTTATAAAATCCTCTGGTTCACTCATGCCCTTTAGAAATGGGTATCTGCCGAAATGTGACTCTAGATCCTTGTGGTTGACTCTCAAGTTGTCACTCAAGTGAAGGGCAATTTGGGATGGGCAGCAAATGCTGGCCTTGCTAGTGACATCCACATCTCTTGAATGAATATTGCCAACTATATTCCATAGTCCACTAATTATAAAGATGTAGAGGAACAAATGTGCAAGGAATCTACAGATCTGTACTAAATCTGTAAAGTAATGAAAATGGGGAACTTCAATTACACCAAAATACTCTGGAATAGTGCAATGGAAGAGAGGGGGAAGAATTTCCTTGCTTAGGAAAATTTCTTGGTCAGTATTTTTCCAGTTGGTGCAATGAAGAAGGTATTGCTGGATCTAATTCTGGTTAATGAACTGGATCAAATTGATCAGGTGTTTGTAGTTGTGTGGCCTTTTAAGATGTGAAGGTATATCTGGACAGCCATGTGAGTGGCATATTCCCTATGGATCACCCCCGCAGGAAGCTGAGCTAATCAGTAGGAGGGTGTGGATCATATCTCAAATGGGACACACAGTTGGAGTCGGGCAATAGGGTAGAGCAATAACATTTGTTGATTCAGACACCACTGAGTCGCCCTCAATCTATTGCATTGGCGACGAGGCAAAACCTCAAAATCATTGGGGATCACAGTGTCCAGCGAGAGGGGGAGGAGACTTGAGCATTGAGAATAAGATGAAGTAAGGTATATTCACTTAGCAAGACCTATCGAGGCATTTGACCCACAAAGGTGATGTTACTACTTCATGGTGGGTAAAATAACCGTTGGAGAAAAGTAAAAGGTTATTTTGCTTACAGTCTGTATCCCACAGACTTATAGTTTAGTGAGAACATTGACATCACTAAATGCTTTAGATAAAGGTCATTTGACCAGATTGTGGAGCTGCTGAAAAATCATTTGAACTGTGTCCCTGAATTATTCTGCTAAGGTACAGATTTCCTTCCTATGATGAAGACCATAACAGCCACGGTCACCATTGACAGGTTAAGATATTTGCTTCCATGACATTCCAGAGGGTGGTTTCAGTCAATGGCATATAATTCACAGCGCAAGAGTTCCAAAAATTTCTCAAGTCCAATACCATTCTCCATGTGAAGTCAGCACCTCATCTCCTGGCATCAGATGGGCTGGCAGAGCATGCTGGAAAACATTTAGATATCAATAAAAAAACAGGGGAACAGATCCCTTCCTTTATGGATAGCCAGTTTTCTATTATCATATAACACCAGCCCAAACATGGCCAGAGGGGTTACAGTAGCCATGTTACTGATGGAATGCCGTTTAAGAACACGGTTGGGCATTACATTCTCAAATTTGACTGGGAGGACAAAGTCTAGTCAAACCTCTCAGAAGGAACATCAGGAAGCAAAAACAGTGGGGACAAAATTAGCAGAATTTGGCAAAGTGTTGTTCCGGCGAGAAAACGGCATGTTTCTCTCCAGAGAAAATATTTGGTTTTCTCTCCAGGTCTTATGACACTCTGTCAAAAATAAAACAGGTGGGTGTGTTTCATGTAGGGGTTGGGGGTGAAGGGGTCTGATGTCAGTCATGTTTGGGGGACGGTGGGGGTGGGTGCCAGCATTGACTGTTTGGAGGTTGCAGTCATAAGCAGAAATTTTGCAACAGGCCTGGCATGGATGGCTGACAAAATTGTGGAGAGAACAGGACTGGTCTCCTGCATCATGGAGGTTCAGAAAACATGTGGCCCACCTAAGAAAGAGAACAGTAATGGACACAGGGGATCCACAGGTAACCCCTGCAGATAGTTTGAGGATACCACATCTGGTTACTGGAAATTTTGGTGGAGAATGTGGGACCGGAGCAACCGGTGGTTGTGAAGACTGAGGAACCAGAAGTTGCCATGGAGCCACTGTACCCTGGATTAATGAATCTGCCTTTTTCATCTTTTCAGTCTGGCCCTTTAACTTTAGAAAAACCTACCATTGAAATGAGGTGCTCCAGAAGCCTCCAGACTGATTAAACCTTTGATGGGTTTTCCAGTGATTTATCCTGTGCCTTTTTATCTAAAGCCGATTGTGTGCCTTACTAATATATTCATTGTGGGACATGGACGTGCTGGCTGGCCAGCATTTATTGTCCATCCCTAGTTGCCCTTATTCAGAGGGCAGTTGAGAGTCAACCAGATTGCTGTGGCTCTGGAGTCAAAAATAGGCCAGACCAGGTAAGAATGGCAGGTTTCTCTCTCTAAAGGATAGTAGTGAACCAGATGTATTTTTCTGACAATTGACAATTGTTTCACGGTCAGCGGTAGACTCTTGATTCCAGATATGTTTTATTGAATTCAAATTTCACCATCTGCAATGGGGGGATTTGAACTTGGTCCCTTGACCATGAGCTGAGTTTCTGGATTAATATTCTAGCAATAATACCATTAGGCCATCACCTCCCTTCATTCTTCTATAGCTATATTGCAGATTTATACGGGGAGGTGTAGTATGGCTCTTTGAGGGGGAGTTGTGAGGGTGTTTCCACAAGGCCATGTGATTGGTGAGGACCTTATAGATCACCCCAATGGAAAGCTGAGACAATTGGCAGGAGCACACAGACCATGGGTCAAGGACACTACGGGCCAAGGACGAAACCATAGGTTGAGGAATGACTCGCAGTTGAAACTAGTGAGTCGAGTGGAACAGCTGCATTGTAATTCAGTCTGACCTTGTTATATATATTACTCTTATTTTTGGCAATAAAGTCTTTGTTGATTCAAGCCACATCAAGTCACCCTTGATCTATTAGAGTGGCAGTAGGGAATCTACAGGGAACAGGAATCACAGTACTGTAAGATTTAGGTTAGTGTGGAAAAGGAACAATGAGCAATTTATCATGAAAATGCTAAATTGGTGAAAGGTCAAATTCAATGGAATGAGAACAGATCTATCAAAGATTGACAAGCAAAAGTTTAATGTGAAGATTTGGTTTAGGCACAGTTGAGGTATAGTCCCACAGGCTGTAACAATAGGGAAAATAGAGCAGAGCTCTCTGGATGACAAGAGAGTGATGAAGCATAAGAAAGGTGTGACCTCAGTCTCATAACATAAGTGAGAAGCAGAAGGGAATTTCCACAGCGAAGCAAAGGATATGGCTGTGGTATTGAATGAATATTAACATCCGTCCTTAACAGTTAAAGAAGAAAATAATGACAAAGTCGTGATGAAAGAGAAGGTAGGTGACATGTTTGATGGGCTAAAATTTGTTAAACAGGGTTTATTCGAAAGGCTGGCTGTACGCAAGGTTAATAAGGCACTAGGATTGAATCGGATGCTTCAAAGGATAATGAGGCAAGCAGGGATGGCAAATTACAAAGGTATCGTCACAATCTTATAACACACCTTCCAGGTGGGGATGGTACCAGGGGATTAGGGGGTTGCAAGCATATCACACTTCTGTAAAGTTTTTGCATAAGCTCTAAGTTATCTGATCTTGTTCTCTGTAATTTAATTGATTTTAGCCATCTCAAAAAAAAACAAAACTTAAATAGATTCACGTTGTTTTGGACAAGACTTTAACCAATTAAGGCAAAAAACAGAACTCTGGATAATAAAGTTTTACCTGAAGTCTATTTGAAAGAAAAAGGATTACTTGACAACTTTAAAACAGCCTTTTATAGCTTCATACATTTGATCAGGCTGGAGAATCAATTCCCTCAATTTCCTTTGTTGGCAATAATTATTTTGGATTTTGGCCTTGGGGGTTTTCAATATATGCTGCGTGAGCAAAGATGTCCCTCAGAACCTCTACTTTGAACCCCTGAATTGCCATGACCTCATCTTGACTTGAACCTGCTATAATTTTGGCCAATTCCAGTACTGAATTATTTTCATTGGGTTTAGCCACCTGAGCACATTGTCCCATTACAGGATACAGAGAAACTCTTTCATCTGATGTTGTGCAAGTCTCCATTCATCAGTGGCACAGTGGTTAGCACTGCTGCCTCGTAGCACCGGGGACCCAGCTTGTGTCACTGTCTGTGCTGAGACTGCCGTGTCTGTGTGGGTTCTTCCCGTGTCTGTGTGGGTTTACTCCAGGTGCTCCGGTTTCCTCCCACAGTCCAGTAGACCTGCTGGTTAGGTGCATTGGTCATGCTAAATTCTCCCTCAGTGTACCCGAATAGGTGCCAGAATGTGGCAACTGGGGGATTTTCACAGTAACTTCATTGCAGTGTTAATGTAAGCCTACTTGTGATGCTAATAAAGTTTAAACTTTAAACTACCCAGTCCTCCTCTCAACTGCATCAGGGACATGGAGCTTCCAACTTACCTGATCACCTGTTCTTTCCCACAAGCAGAACCTTACAATAAGCTGTCTTAACCCAGTTTTCTTTTGTTCCTTACTGTTTATATTAGAGTTTAGTTGTATCGATTAACATACCAACAATTCACAGTCAACTCTGCTTAAGTAGGCAACCATTTTCCATTGCAAGAGTCCACAGAAGTATTAAACTTGTTATTTTTTTCCCAGGGAATGCACTTCATTGCCATTTATTATTTACTTTTTTATTCAGTAGCTAATTAATACTTTTAAAACCACCCTCCATATCTCTGAATATAACCCTGCCTCAGTAATATATCTATCTGATTAATAATTAATTCTTAAATTAAAGCTTAGCTAAAATTGGCAACTGAGTCAACAAACTGTCCTAGCTGGTTACTAATTATGTTGTAATCTTTGATTAATATAAGTTATGAATTACAGAATAAAAAATGCCTTCTTTTAGTCCAGTGTTAGTACAAAATGGTATCTTGATCTTGTTAGCTTACTCCAGTAAATATAATGAGAATAGTCTAGAAATGGTCAAGCTAAAAATATACTGCCTACTAATATGACTTCAAAAAAGAACATAAGAATTGTAGAACATTGTGGGCTCCTTAAGTCAAGCACTTCCAACAAAGATAGTTTATTCCTAAACTCAACGGCTATATACAGCACTTGTGCTCTGCCAGATATCAGGGTGTTGATTCTCACATACTGACCTCTTATGTAGCTGCACTATCAAGTTCTCACTTGATCACTTGGTCTACATCTTCCCCGTTTTGTTGAAACACCCAGTGAGATGTAACTGTGCACAATAGACAACTATGTATAGACTATTTAGTTAAGTTTGTTTCATTTATTAGTGTCACAAGTAGGCTTACATTAACAGTGCAATTAAATTACTGTGAAAATCCCCTAGTTGCACACTCTGGCACCTGTTCAGGTACACTGAGGGAGAATTTAGCATGGCCAATGCACCTAACCAGCATGTCTTTCAGACTGTGGGAGGAATCCAGAGTACCTGGAGGAAACCCGCATAGACAAGGGGAGAACGTGCAGCCTCTATATAAACAGTGACCTGAGTGTTGAACCTGGGACACTATCACTCTGAAGCAGCAGTGCTAACCACTGTACCACCGTGCCGCATGTGTGATATGCAATTGAACAAACTGACTATTTACACAAATACATATATACAGAGGCAAGAATTAGGCTATAGCATATTAGCTGCTTATCGTGTCTTCTCCCCTTCCCTCCTGTTTTTCTGTTGAAAACAAAGCTGAACTTCAAAAGTCAGTTAAAAGCTAAGTGGTAACTAAGTCCGGGAATCATGTGTTTAACTTGTTCCGATGCGCTGAGCATGTGATTACACCCATTGGTGGTGTTGTAGTCTTTCTGTGTCCTCAATGTTAGCAACACAGGACACTTCACCTGTGTGTTGGTCAGGTGCAGCATTCACTGTGTTAGCTTCAGTAAGAGTCTGCATGTCTATTAGTGCAGGAGGCTGGTACCATAGTCCAGATGACTGAATTAGTGTTATATGCTGGTGCTGGTTCTAGAAGGTGACAGTGAATGTGTACATAGTGGACACTGTCTGAGGCTACCACGTTACTGTTCAGTCGCAGGGCATTACTGTGTGCTACTGCTAACTCGTCATGGAAACTTTCAACTGAATCCTAAGCATTTGACCTGGTGTTAGAAGACCGAGTCCATAGAACCCATAGAATCCTACAGTGCAGAAGGAGTCCATTCAGCCCATCAAGTCTGCACTGACCACAATCCCACCCAGACCTATTCAAGTAACCCCATATACTTATTCTGCTAATCCCCCTAACATTAGGGCCCTGATTCTCCCATCACAACCTGCAACTTTTCTAGTGGGTCTGGTCGGGAGAATCACATGTCGGCCTTTCTCTGGGATTTGCGCATGGGCTGGGAACGCGTGCGCATCTCCCAGAGCCGGAGAACAGTCACAGTCGAGACTGCGCTGGAAACCAGTGGGAAGACAGGTAAGTTATTTGAATCTATTTTTAGTGTAGTTCGAATATATTTTGTATGTGATTATTGGACCCAGTACAGAACATGCCAGGCTTGATAACATCTCCCACTACGCAGAAGCACTTCATGCTGGCGTGGTTTAGAGTAATTCCCCACATTTGGGGAACTAGAAGGAGATCTTGCTGGAATAAAGGGAGGGCAATCAGGGCCCCCATGGGGTTGGGTGGCAATGCCAGCCTGTGACCCTGGCACTGCCCAAGGGGCAAAGTGCCTGTGCCCATGCATCGGGCACTGTCAGAGGGTGGGGCCTAGGGGTGATTGGTGAGTTTGGAGTGACCCGCTGGCACTCTGCATGGCAATCGGTCTGGGCTGGAGGGAGGCCAGCAATTGGGGCGGGTTGGGGAAGCCAGGAAGCGAGGGGTTGGTCTGCCGGGGGAGGCTGCCTCCCAGGGGGAGGGGGGGGTGTCTGACACCGAGAAGGAGTCAGAGGGGAGGCAGTCTACTGGGTTGAGGGGATTGGCACTGTTGGAGGGTGGGCTGGACATTGGGGTGCTCCAGGGTGGTGAAGAGTCAGGGCTGGCCTGGAAATTGTTGTGGGGGCTGAGATTGGGCTATGGGGGGGGGGATGCGGTTTGAGGGGCATCACTGCAGGAATCCTGGGTTGGCCAGTGATCAAGCTGGCCAGCAAACAGGGAGACTGACAGATCGGGGGCCACTGCGCAAGCGCAGAGTTCCAGAACTGTCAGACTCCGGTGCAAGTAGGCCCCACCCCCTCCCTGGGTTTTAATGAGATTCCCGGTTGAGATCTCTGCAGTGCACAGAGTGCGGACATTCAAATGTGGAGCTGAACTGAGAAAACAGTTGTGATCAGAACAGTTTTCCCACCAATTCAGCACTTTTGGTAGAATCACCCCTAGGTTTCCAAATCATTAATATATAATGTGAACAGTTGAGGTCCTAGAACAGACCCCTGCAGAACCCCACTAGTCATTGACTGTCAATCAGAAAAAGACCTATTTTTGCTTCGTATCTGCTAACCAGCTTTCTAACCATCTCGCAACATTACCTTCAATCCCATGTGCTTTAACTTTACATAGCAGTCTGTTATGTGAGACCTTGTTAAAAGCCTTTTGAAAGTCTAAATAAACCACATCCATTGGTTTTCCCCGGTCAACTCTACTAGTTACATCCTCAAAAAATTCCAACAGATTCGTCAAGTATGATTCTCCTTTTGTAAATCCATGCTGACTTTGTCTGATTACACCACTGCCTTCCAAATGCCAAGTTCCGAAATCCTTGATAATGGACTCTAGCACCTTACCCAGTCCCGATGTTAGGCTCACTGTCTATAGTTCCCTGTTTTCTCTCTACCTCACTTTTTGAATAGTGGGTTTACATTAGCTACCTCCAATCTGTAGGAACTATTCCGGAATCCAAAGAACTTTGGAAAATAACCACCAATGGACCTACTATTTTCAGGGCCATTTCCTCAAGTACTCTGGAAAGAAGATAATCAGGACCTGGGCATTTATCCACCTTCAATCCCATCAATTTCCTCAAAACCATTTCTCTACTGATGCTGATTTCCTTCAGCTCCTCAATCAAAACATATTTCTCTCAGCACTCCTGGTACATTATTCATATCTTCCTCTGTGAAGACTGAAGCGAAGTACAAATTTAATTCCTCAGCCATTTCTTTATTCCTGTAATGAATTCTCCTGTTTCTGACTGTAAGAGGTCTACATTGGCTTTTGTCAATCTTTCTCTCTTTACATATCTACAGAAACTTTTACAGTCAGTTTTTATGTTCCCCGCTAGCTTACTCTTATACTCTATTTTTCCCTTCTTAAAGGGATCTTGGTCCTCCTTTGCTGAATTTTAAACTGCTCCCAATCCTTAGGCCTATTACTTTCTCTTGCCAATTTGTATGCTTCTTCCTTGAATCTGAGACTATCTCTAATTTCCCTTGTAAGCCATGGTTTGACTGCATTTCCCTGATTACTTTTACATTAAATAGGAATAAACAACTTCTGGAGTTCACCTATTCATTCTTTAAATGCCTGCCATTTCCTGTCCACTGTCTTTCTTTTCAGCAATGTTTTCCAGTCCATCATGGCCAATTCATGCTTCATAGACAATAGTAGAGCCTTAGCTATGGTCTTAGTACGCCTGGAAAGAAGTCACGCTGAGGAGGACAGGCCCTGTTGTAGATTTTGCAGGCTGAGGAGTGCAGCATAGTAATCTGTGCAATCCTGTGCACACTTCTTGAGAAGATGCTTGGCTAAGCGAAACCCCATCCCGCCAAACTGTGTGACTGTGGATTTAGGGACTGCTGGTGATATATGTGTGCAAAGTTGCAAAATTTAGCAGAGAAAATTTGGCAAGCATTGTCTGTCTTGAGTCTTCGTGGGATGCCAAGTGTGACGAAATGTCTTAAATTCCTTAAATTTACTCAAAGTCCTGGCATCCACCCATGCTAGTGAATTCCACAGACTCATGAACCTTTGAGAGAAGTAATTTCTCCTCATCTGTTTTAAATTTGTCACCCTTCATCCTAAAAGTATGACCTTGGGGGCAGCACAGTGGCACGATGGTTAGCACTGCTGCCTCACAGCGCCAGGTTCAATTCCGGCCTCGGGCCACTGTCTGTGTGGAGTTTGCACATTCTTCCTATGTCAGTGTGGGTTTCCTCTGAGTGCTCTGGTTTCCTCATACACTCCAAAGGTGTCTGGTTTGGGCTAATTGGTCATGTTAAATTACCCCTTAGTATCAATGGGGTGAGGAGGATTAATGTGTGGGGTTACGGGGTAGGACCTGGGAGAGATTGTTGTTGGTGCAGGCTTTATGGACCAAATGGCCTCCTTCTGTACTGTAGATTCTATGACCTCTTGTTTTAGATTGCTTTACAAGAAGAAACATCCACCTTATCATCTTATACACCTCAATTAGATCTCCCTTCATTCTTCTAAACTCCAGGGAGTATAGGCCTAAACTGTCCAATTTCTCTTTGTAAGACAAACCCCTCATCTCTGGAATCAATCTTGTGAACCTCCTCTGAACTGCCTCCAATGCAACAACATCCCTCCTGAAGTTAGCGGCCCAGAACTGTACACAATATTCTAAGTGCAGGTCTCACTAATGTTTTGTTCAGTAGCTGCAACACTTAATACTTTTATATCCTATTCCTTTAGCAATAAATGCCAAAGTTCTATTTGCCTTCCTATTATTACACATTGACGAAGGAAGTGCCGTGGACGTAGTGTACATGGACTTCAGCAAGGCGTTTGATAAGGTCCCCCATGCAAGACTTCTTGAGAAGGTGAGAGGGCATGGGATCCAAGGGCCTTTGGCCTTGTGGATCCAGAACTGGCTTGCCTGCAGAAGGCAGAGAGTGGTTGTGGATGGGGCTTTTTCTGAATGGAGGTCAGTCACCAGCGGAGTGCCTCAAGGATCTGTTCTGGGACCCTTGTTGTTTGTCATTTTCATAAATGACCTGGATGAGGAAGTGGAGGGATGGGTAAGTAAGTTCGCTGATGACACGAAGGTCGGTGGTGTTGTGGATGATCTGGAAGGATGGCAAAAGTTGCAGCAGGACATAGATAGGATGCAGGACTGGGCGGAGAAGTGGCAGATGGACTTCAACGCGGATAAATGTGTAGTCGTCCATTTTGGCAGAACCAACGGGATGAACGAGTACACTATCAAGGGCAGAAGTCTGAGTAGTGTTGAGGAGCAGAAGGATCTTGGGGTCCGGGTCCACAGGACTCTTAAATCGGCCTCGCAGGTGGAGGAGGTGGTCAAGAAGGCGTATGGTGTACTGGCCTTCATTAATCGAGGGATTGAGTTTAGGAGTCGGGAGGTAATGCTGGAACTTTATAAGACCCTTGTCAGGCCTCATTTAGAGTATTGTGCGCAGTTCTGGTCGCCTCACTATAGGAAAGATGTAGAAGCTATTGAAAGGGTGCAGAGGAGATTTACAAGGATGTTGCCTGGACTGGGAGGCATGCCTTATGAAGTTAGGTTGAGGGAGCTGGGACTCTTTTCCCTGGAGAGACGAAGGTTGAGAGGCGACCTGATAGAAGTTTACAAAATGTTGAGAGGAATAGATAGGGTGGACTCTCAGAGGCTATTTCCCCGGGTTGAAATGGTCGCTACGAGAGGACACAGATTTAAGGTGCGGGGAGGGAGGTTCAGAAGTGATGTTAGGGGTAAGTTTTTCACTCAGAGGGTGGTGAGTGAATGGAATCGGCTGCCGTCAGTGGTGGTGGAGGCGAACTCGCTGGGGTCTTTTAAAAGACTTCTGGATGAGTATATGGGGTTTAATGAGATTGAGGGTTATAGATAGGTCTGTAGGTTGGTAGGTGATGTGATCGGCGCAACTTGTGGGCCGAAGGGCCTGTTTGTGCTGTAGTGTTCTATGTTCTATGTTCTATGTTCTATTACCTGCAGTACCTACATACTTGTTTTCTGCTGTTCATGCACAAGGACACCCAGATCCCTCTGCACCGAAGCACACTGAATGTTTGCTACCAGATTTTTCCTATTTTCCCCCTTTGCTTCTCATATTTGCTTTTTCAATTCCTATCTGAACCTTCTTTTTCCCCTGTTTCAAAATTGTATTATTCATTTATCACCTCTGCTAAATGCACTTTTTCACCAATGACATGACCTCTATTTCTTTCATCAGTTTTCGAATTTTGGATTTGTTTGAGCATAAGAACATAAGAACTAGGAGGAGGAATAGACCATCTGGCCTCTCAAGCCTGCTCTGCCATTCAATAAGATCATGGCTGATCTTTTAGTGGACTCAGCTCCACTTACCCGCTTGCTCACCGTAACCCTTAATTCCTTTACTGTTCAAAAATTTATCTATCTTTGCCTTAACTGTTTCACTGGGCAGGGAATTCCAGATTCACAGCCATTTGGGTGTATGGGTTCAGGTGAAGACAGTAGAGATCCCTCCTGTTCCAATATGGATGCCAATGGCCCATGAAATGGAAGCCCTCTTTCCCACACCACTCCTTTAGCCACATGTTCACTTCCCTAATTTCCTCAGTAGCAGATATTTCTGGAGGTTTCATCACATGATCAGCCTCCAACTGCCTTGCCTTACAGGCTCGCACCATTAGTCGCTTAACATGTCCATCCTCACAGTGCACCAACTTCCCAAAACAGATTGGGAAGCAGTTCCTTTCTTACCCAAGAGTATGGTTCTTGACTCTCAAACAGTCTTGTTGCCCCATTCCCAAAATAAAAAATTTAAATGAACACATTTTTATATTTTACTTCCAAATGTCCTCAAATCCTGGAGCTTCCAGGTCAAACCTGGAGAGTAGGCAACCCATAGCTTCTTGATCTTACATAAATACTATAACATGCATAGAATCTCAATGGAAATGGACAGAACAACACCATGCACTTGGCTGTGAAAGATTCATTCTACTACAGAATGATGACACAGCCTGTTTATTGTACACAGTGCCAGCCAGGTGTAACAAAACACAAGGGAGTGCTTTACCATTCACTTCTCCACGTCATTTACAAACCCGGCAGGAGTTTACTGTTGTTTCAAAGAGATTTTCTAGACTTCTATAGTTCTTAATGAACATTTAAAATGTGCTCTCTGCTTTAATTATTTCAATTTGGAGAAAGGGGAATTATAGTAACTTCATTGCAGTGTTAATGCAAGCCTTACTTTTGACTAACAAATAACCTTTAACTTTAATTGGCTACCATACGTTTTTGCGATTCGTGTGAAGTGATACTTCAATCTCTAATGGAAGATGTGAAATACAAACAGAAAATGTTGAAAATACTCAGCAGGCCTGGTTGCAGACAGAAGCAGAATTTACATTTCAGGTCTTTTGTATGATGTTTTGGATTTATTTTAATTATAGAAGAATGAGCTGTGCGCATTTACAAAGTAATTTTGTGTTACAAAAGCAGTTGGTCTGGTTGGATCAGTTTTTGATGTGGAGATGCCAGCGTTGGACTGGGGTAAACACAGTAAGAAGCCTAACAACACCAGGTTAAAGTCCAACAGGTTTATTTGGTAGCAAAAGCCACAAAGTGCTCCTTTGTCAGATAAGAGTTTACAAAATAATGGTTGGAGTGTGAGCTTTTACAGATAATCAGGTCTTAAAGGTACAGACAATGTGAGCGGAGAGAGCATTAAGCACAGGTTAAAGAGATGTGTATCGTCTCCAGCCAGGGCAGTTAGTGAGATTTTGCAAGCCCAGGCAAGTCTTTACAGATAGTGTGACATGAACCCAAGATCCCGGTTGAGGCCGTCCTCATGTAAGTGGAACTTGGCTATCAGTCTCTGCTCAGCGACTCTGGGCTGTCGTGTGTCGTGAAGGCTGCCTTGGAGTAAACTTACCCGAAGATTAGAGGCCGAATGCCCATGACCGCTGAAGTATTCCCCAACAGGAAGAGAACAGTCTTGCCTGGTGATTATCAAGCAGTGCTCATTCATCCATTGTCGTAGCATCTGCATGGTCTCCCCAATGTACCATATGGCATGGATAAATTGGGCCTGTTTCCATGCTGTAAAGCTCTATGACTCTATGACCCTTTAAGAGAAGTAGGAGGTTATATTACCAGGAAAAGCAAGAATCCTGGGAACATTCCTCTAGCACAAGAAATATGTTTTGCCCTAAGTTTAAGAGGCATCTTGACAAATACATGAATAGGCAGGAAATAGAGGGATGCAGACCATGTAGAGGCAAAAAGTTTTCAGTTTTGAAAGGTGTTATGTGTTGGGCAGACTTGGTGAGCCAAAGGGCCTGTTCCCGTGTTGTACTGTTCTTTGATCTTTGTTTTGTTATTCAGACAATTTTGTATCCACATTGCTACAGTCCCTTTTATTCCATGAATTATAACTTTTCTCACAAGTTCATTGAATTCCCTTTGAAAATGTCTTTATTCACTATAAGATCACAGACCTCCTGTTTTGTTCGATCTTCCATTACTCCACTTTTAATTTCACTTCAAGCCTATTCCAGCTTTAACTTTACAAGCTCTGATGAAACGCCACAGACATGTCAACGTGGGAATGAAAAGCAAACCCTGAAGCCGCATTTGCTGAAAGCAGGACAGTCTCCTGATGGTAGAATCCCAACAGTGCAGAAGGAGGCCATTCGGCTCATCAAGCCTGCACCAACAACAATACCAACCAGGCCCTATCCCTGTAACCACATGTATTTACCCTACTAGTCCCTCACCCAAGGCTGGAATTGAACCTGGGTCCCTGGCACTGTGATGCAGCAGTGCTAACCACTGTGCCACCACTGAGAGAGCTGGGTAGAAGCTACAGAAGGTTACAGACTGCAAGCCTCTAACAACTAAATTAAATACCAAGTGAAAAATTTGGGGGACTGAGGGTCAGAGGAGAAATCGCTTAAGGGTTACCCTTGGGGCAGCAGGGTCAGTTGCCCTCCCTATCTGTAGATCCTTCCTTTTGGTCTTGAAGCCACCATATGCAATGCAGCAGGATGATCTTCATTAAACTTGGCAGCCAGCCTTCCCAAATAGTGAGGTGTTGCCCCACCATGGGCAAACTACTGACAGCTCCTTAAAATGGCTCAAAACAGGGCTTTCAGGTCACAGCAATGTGGTTAACTCTCAATTGTCCTCTGAAATGGCCTAGCGAGATATTCCGTTGGCTCAATCAAAGGCAACTAAGGATGAGCAATAAATGCTGGCCAGCCAGTGATGCCAATGTCCCACAAATGAATTTTAAATAATGAGCTGATTGGAATTTATCGGGGAAATTTTAAACTCACTTCCTTCCTGCTTATCTTTGTACACTGGTTACATTTGGCTCAGTGCCAAATGGTTGCTACACTTACCTTGCACTGAACTGTACAAAGAGAGAGAGAGGGAGAGCAAAGGGGAGATAAACAGATTTATGCCAGCTACACAGAACCATCATACTGTGTGATAACTTCTCTGGGGAAGATGGGATCTCTATAAGAGTGATGGTATACATCTGAACCAGAGGGGAACAAATATCCTGGGGGGTAAATTTGTGAAGGCTATGCGGAGTGGTTTAAACTGATTCAGAGGGGGGGTGGGATCCTGGGTAGAGGGGGTGAAAGTGAGGGGGGCATAGAAGGGGATGGCATTGCACGGCATTGTGAGGGTGGGGCGGAGCGAGGTTTGAAATGTATATACTTTAACGCGAGGAGTATTCGCAATAAGGTGGATGAACTTGCAGCGTGGACCAGTACCTGGGACTTTGATGTTGTGGCCATTTCAGAGACGTGGATAGAGCAGGGTCAGGAATGGATGTTGCAGGTGCCAGGGTACAAGTGCTTTAGTCGGAGTAGAGAAGGAGGTAGAAGGGGGGGTGGAGTAGCATTATTGGTCAAGGACTATATCACAGTGTCAGAGAGGAAGTTTAATGAGGATTTGTCTGTTGAGGTAGTATGGGCAGAAATTAGAAATAGGAGAGGAGAGGTCACCCTGTTGGGAGTCTTTTATAGACCTCCAAAAAGTTCTAGAGAGGTTGAGGAAAGGATTGCAGAGACGATCCTGGTTAGGAGTGAAAGTAATAGGGTAATTGTTATGGGGGATTTTAACTTTACTAACATTGATTGGAATAGCTATAGCTCTAGCTCGTTAGAGGGGTCAGTTTTTGTTCAAAGTGTGCAGGAAGGTTTTTTAACTCAATATGTAGATAGGCCAACTAGAGGTGAGGCTATATTGGATTTGGTGCTGGGAAATGAGCCAGACCAGGTGCTAGACTTGGAAGTTGGTGTGCTTTTTGGTGATAGTGACCACAATTCGGTTACGTTCACCTTAGTGATGGAAAGGGATAGGCATGAACCTCGGGTCAGTAGTTTTAGCTGGGGGAAGGGTAACTATGAGGCCATTAGGAGAGAATTAGGAAGCATTGGTTGGACTAGGAGATTACAGGGACTAGGAACGTCTGAAATGTGGAGTTTGTTCAAGGAGCAGCTACTGTGGGTCTGTGATAGGTATGTCCCTGTCAGGCAAGGAGGAATTGGTAGGGCTAGGGAACCGTGGTGCACGAAAAAAGTTGATTTGTTGGTTAGGAAGAAGAAGGAGGCTTATGTTCGGATGAGGCTTGAGGGCTCGGGTAGTGCAGTAGAAGCTTTAGATTGGCTAGGAGGGAGTTGAAGAGGGAGTTAAGAAGGGCTAGAAGAGGGCATGAGATGACTTTGGCTGATAGGATTAAGGAGAATCCTAAGGCGTTCTATAGGTATGTCAAGAATAGAAGGTTGGTCAGGGCAAGATTAGGGCCAGTTACAGACAGTAGGGGGAAGTTGTGTGTGGAACCGGAAGAGATTGGAGAGGCATTGAACCATTATTTCTCTTCGGTGTTCACACAGGACGATATGAATGTAGCTGAGGAGGTCACTGGGGTGAAGGGGTGTAAAATAGAAAGTATTGTAGTTGATACAGAGGATGTGTTGGATATTCTAGAAGGGTTGAAAATAGATAAGTCCCCTGGTCCTGACGGGATTTACCCTAGGATTCTATGGGAGGCAAGAGAGGTGATTGCAGAGCCACTGGCTCTGATCTTCAGGTCGTCGTTGGTCTCTGGTATAGTACCGGATGATTGGAGGACAGCGAATGTTGTCCCATTGTTTAAGAAGGGGAGCAGAGACTTCCCTGGGAATTATAGACCAGTGAGTCTTACTTCTGTAGTGGGCAAGGTTTTAGAAAGAATTATTAGGGATAGGATTTATAGTTATTTGGAGAGTAATTAATTGATTAGAGATAGTCAGCATGGTTTTGTAGCGGGAAGGTCGTGCCTTACTAACCTTATTGAGTTCTTTGAGAAGGTGACCAAAGAGGTGGATAGGGGTAAGGCAGTAGATGTGGTATATATGGATTTTAGTAAGGCGTTTGATAAGGTTCACCATGGTATGCTTCTGCAGAAAATGCAGATGTATGGGATTGGTGGTAATTTAGGTACTTGGATCAGGAATTGGTTAGCAGATAGGAGACAGAGGGTGGTGGTTGATGGTAATTATTCATCATGGAGTTCGGTTACGAGTGGTGTGCCTCAGGGATCTGTTTTGGGGCCACTGCTGTTCGTAATCTTTATTAATGATCTGGATGAGGGTATAGTTGGGTGGATTAGTAAGTTTGCTGATGACACCAAAGTCGGAGGTGTGGTAGATTGTGAGGAAGGGTGTCGAAGTTTGCAGGGTGACTTGGACAGGTTGCAGAGCTGGGCCGCGAGGTGGCGGATGGAGTTTAATGCGGAGAAGTGTGAGGTAATCCATTTCGGTAGGAATAACAGATGTGTTGAGTATAGGGCTAACGGGAGGACTTTGAATAGAGTGGAGGAGCAGAGGGATCTAGGTGTATGTGTACATAGATCCCTGAAAGTTGGGAATCAAGTAGATAAGGTTGTTAAGAAGGCATACGGTGTCTTGGCGTTTATTGGTAGGGGGATTGAATTTAGGAGTCGCAGCGTCATGTTGCAACTGTACACAACTCTGGTGTGGCCGCACTTGGAGTACTGTGTGCAGTTCTGGTCCCCACATTACAGGAAGGATGTGGAGGCTTTGGAGAGGGTGCAGAGGAGGTTTACCAGGATGTTGCCTGGTATGCAGGGGAGGTCCTATGAGGAGAGACTGAGGGATTTGGGGTTGTTTTCACTGGAAAGAAGGCGGCTAAGAGGGGATCTTATAGAAACATATAAGATGATTAGAGGTTTAGATAGGGTGGATGGTGATAGCCTGTTTCCTCGGATGGAGAAATCTAGCACGAGGGGGCATGGCTTTAAATTAAGGGGGGGTAGTTATAGGACGGATGTCAGGGGCAGGTTCTTTACCCAGAGGGTGGTGAGGGACTGGAATGCCCTGCCTGCTGCAGTTGTAAATGCGCCTAGTTTGGGGGCGTTTAAGAGATTGGTGGATAGGTTTATGGATGAAAAGGGAGTGGTTTAGATTAGTGGGTCATTGTTTTTTTTTAAAAATAAGACTGGTCGGCGCAACATTGTGGGCCGAAGGGCCTGTTCCGCGCTGTAATGTTCTATGTTCTATGTTCTATGTTCTATGTTATCCAGGCAATTACATGGAATGCCCAGTATCAAATACAGGAAAACAGAAGGCTTGACGGGCTGAATGGTATCCTTCTGCCCTGTCGGGATTCTAATATCAGGAGACTGTCCTGCTGTCAGCAAATGCGGGTGCAGGGCCTGCTTTTCATTCCCACATTGACATGTCTGTGGCCTTGTGTTTTCCTGTATCTGACCCAGTAAAATAGAAGAAGAGAATTGAGAAGCAGGAAGAGGGGAGAGAGAGATAGAGAGAAGTTGCTGATTGATTGGTAAGCTTGTTTCAACTTTACAAGTGTGATAAAATTCAGCCCGGCTGCATTACAGGAGCGGCTAGCGGTGTGAACAGAGGAAATCAAAGGCAAGTTGAGTATGAGCCAACAATTTGTGCCCTTAAGATGGGAGGCGAAAGCCAGCAAAATAGTGAGTAACCACATTGAAACAGTCCCCCAAACTGGTCCTGCGGGCTGGGATTCTGTCCTAGAATCTGGATGAGATACGGCATAGCTGCCCACTCCAAGGAGACAGGTTTTTGACACTCCCTCAGTGTCAAATGCCTGAGTCCCATCTCCTGTCGCCCAACTTCTATTCACTTTTGTCCAGATCAACTCCACACCTCTCCTTCTTCTCTATCTCTCTACCTCTCTCTCCTCCACAAAGCAATCCAGAACAGGGCGGTTGGAGAGTTGTCAAGCAGTTTGTAACTTCGCAAGTTGAAAATCCATCCTACTTCTCAATTCTCTTCTTCTATTTTACGGTTTTCCTGCATTTGACCCTCGACATTCCGTCAAATTGCCTGAGCAAAGTTAACTCACAGTTCGATAGTTCTGTCAAGCTTGCGTACATCTGTTTATTTCCCCTTTGCCCTCGCTCTCTCTCTCTTTTTACAGCTCAGTGCAAGGTAACTGTCGCAACCATACGGCACTGAGTCAGTTAATCTGTGTACAAGGTATGCAGGAAGTAAGTTCAAAATCTCCCCATTGAAACTGAGATACTGTTAAATCCCAATCAGCCCATTTTTTAAAATTCATATGTGGGACGTGGGCGTCACTGGCTGGCCAACATTTATTGCCATCCCTAGCTGCCTTTGTTCAGAGAGCAATTGAGAGTCAACCACATCGATATGGCTCTGGAGTCGTATGTAGGCCAGACCAGGTGAGAAAGGAACTTCCTTCCCTCAAGGACATTAATGAACCAGGTGGGTTTTTCCAACAATCATAGAACATAGAACACTACAGCACAAACAGGCCCTTCGGCCCACAAGTTGCACCGATCACATCTATACCTACCAAGCCGTAGAACTATCTGTAATTTCCTATGCCATTAGATCCCATATACTCATCCAGAAGTCTTTTAAAAGACCCCAGCGAGTTCGCCTCTACCACCACCGACGGCAGCCGATTCCACTCACTCACCACCCTCTAAGTGAAAAACTTTCCCCTAACATCTCCTCTGTACTTGCTTCCCAGCACCTTAAACCTGTGTCCTCTTGTAGCGACGACTTCAGCCCTGGGAAATAGCCTCCGAGAATCCACCCTCTCTGTTCCTCTCAACATTTTATAAACCTCTATCAGGTCACCTCTCAACCTTCGTCTCTCCAGGGAGAAGAGCCCTAGCTCCCTCAACCTATCTTCATAAGGCATGCCTCCCAATCCTGGCAACGACAACAGTTTCAGGATCATCAGTAGTTTCTTAATTCCAGATAGTCTTACTGAACTGAAATTTCACCATCTGTTGTGGTGGGATTTGAACCCGGATCGTCAGAACATTAGCTGAGTTTCTGGATTAATAGTCTAGCGATAATGCCACTAGGCCCATCGCCTCCCCACTTGAATCCTAAGTCCAGAAAATCAAATTGTAATTATAGCCAGAAGTCATCCTCAGAAGAAAATGTTTTTCTTTCAAATTGAAAAATAGAACAAATTTATGTTGAGCTAAAGGTAAAGACAGCATGGTGGCTCAGTGCTTAGCACTGCTGCCTCACATCGCCAGGGAACTGGGTTTGATTCATAGTTTGGGTCACTGTCTGTGTGGCATCGACATGTTCTCCCTGTGTCTGTGTGGGTTTCCTCCATGTGCTCTGGTCTCCTCTCACAGTCTGAATGACATGCTGGTTAGGTGCATTGTTGGTGCTAAATTCTCCCTCAGTGTACCCAAACAGGTGCCAAAATGTGGCAACAAGGGGAATTTCACAGTAACTTTACTGCAGTGTTAATGTAAGCCTTACTTGTGACTAACAAACAAACTTTAAACTTTATTTTTAATAACTCATTTTTAGCAACTGGCTGTGGCTTTTGACTTTAGTTGTTTGTCATATCGGATTGTGAGTTTAATTGTTTGCTTGGCTGGATGAGGAGTCTAGAACAAAAGGGTATAGATATAAAACTAAGCAGACAATATTTAAGGCAAGTTGTGGAAGAAGTCTTTTCAGTCAAGGGAATTCTGAGGCTGTGGTGTGCCCTCTTGAAGCAAATGATTGAACAGAAAACACAGGAGAAATTCAACTGGTCACCACCATGACTTTTCATAGAATCTCTACAATCTGGAAGGTGGCCATTCAGCCCATTGAGTCTGCACCGACTCTCCGTCAGATCATTTTACCAATGCACACCCACTGCCCTAGCCCCGTAGCCCCACATATTTACCTTGCTAATGCCCCTGACATGAAGGGACAATTTAGCATGGCCAATCTATCTAACCTGCATATCTTTGGACCTTGAAAGGAAAGTGGAGCACCTGGAGGAAGTCCACACAGACAGGGGGAGAAGGTGCATATGTAATCATATAATCCCTACAGTGCAGATGGACATCATTTGGCCCATCAAGTCTGCACCGACCACAATCCCACTCGGGTTCTATTCCTGTAACCCCACATATTTACCCTGCCAATCCCCAATGCTAAGGGTCTATTGAACATGGCCGGTCAAGTTTTGGATTGTGGGAGGAAACTGGAACACCTGGAGGAAACCCACGCAGACGTGGGGAGAATGTCTGCATAGACCGTGACCCAAGCTGGGACTCGAACCTGGGTCCCTGGCGCTGTGAAGCAGCAGTGCTAACCATTGTGCCACCATGTTGCCCCAGTGTGCCACTGTGCCACCCCAAATTCCACACAGGCAATCATCTAAGGCCAGCATTGAACCCGGGTCCCTGGAGCTGTGAGGCAACCATGCTAACTACTGTGCCACCGTGTTTGAGGCTGTTGCTGGAGGGGGGAGAGCACATAGGGTTGGAATTTTAATTTAATTTTGATTCCCAAAACCTACACGATGCAATGTTTAGGTCTTATCTGAAATATGTAGTATCTTAGAGCTGTAAATTAAAATCCCAATCAGTTGTCGGCATCAATTTGGAAACAATGAGGTGAAAATGCATGTTGTGGGTATGAGGCTGATACCAAGATATTTGGGATTTATCTTCTGTGGCTGAGCTTAGAAGATGTCAGATTGCTCCTGGAAGCTGCTGGAAACATCTATGTTGTGCTCCTCTACAATTTACTGCCTACAGAAATGAATGAAGGAAAAATTAGGAGGCACATTCTGGCTATTTTGTGAGATATGCACCTTGCAGTTGATGAGATCTCATATCTCATATCACATATTGGGGCAGCATGGTAGCACAGTGGTTAGCACTGCTGCTTCATAGTTCCAGGGACTAGGTTCAATTTCCAGCTTGGGTCACCGCCTGTGTGGAGTTTGCACATTCTCCTCGTGTCTGCGTGGGTTTCCTCCGGATGCTCCGGTTTCCTCCCACAGTCCAAAGATGTGCGGGTCAGGTTGATTGGCCATGCTAAAATTGCCCCTTAGTGTCCAGGAATGCGTAGGTTAGGGGATTAGTGAGTAAATATGTCAGGATACGTGGGTAGGGCCTGGGTGGGATTGTGGTTGGTGCAGACTCGATGGGCCAAATGGCCTCTTTCTGCACTGTAGGGTTCTATGATTCTATGATATTTGTTACACTGACCTGGCTATTGCCCTTGAACCATAGACCTAGCAGTTTTGATTCTTGAAAACTGAAGAACGTGTTTTGAATCCCACAACATTGTGATTACTGTTTGGTCGCTTAATGGGTGTCCATGTGAGAAACCATTGGAAATAAGTGAATTGAAATGATGTGGTCAGTCCCCCAAACAAATGGTATACTGAGCAATTTTCAACCACCCTGAGCATTCTTCTTTTTAGTTCAGTTTTTATGGGATGCGTGTGTCACTGGTTAAGCCAGCATTTATTTTCCATCCCTAATTACCCTTGAGAAAGCACGGTGAGCTGCCTTCTTGATCACTGCAAGCCCAGTGGTGTCGGTACACCCACAATACTGTTACAGAGGGAGTTCCAAGATTTTGACCCAGTGACACTAAAGGAACGGCGATATACTTCCAAGTCAGGATGATGAATGGTATGGAGGGGAAATTCCAGGTGGTGATGTCCCCATGCATCTTCTGTCTTTGTCCATCTAGATGGTAGCAGTCATGGGTTTGGAAGGTGCTGCCTAAGGGGTATTTGTGACTTCCTGCAGTGCATCTTACAGCTGATACACATGTCTGCATTGGCGGTAGAGGGAATGAACGTTTGTGGATGGGATGTCACTCAAGTAGGCTGCTTTGTCCTAGATGGTGTTGAGCTTCTTGAATGTTGTTGAAGCTGCACTGATCCAGATAACAGGAGAGGATTACATCACACTGCTGACTTGTGCTTTGTAACTTCTTCATGGCAGCAAGGATTGGAAGAACCTTTGGGATTTCAGAGCAAATGATTTAGCAACAAGAATTTAAATTTATATATCACCTTTAACTTAATTAAATATCTCAAGGCGCTTCAGAGAAGCATTATTAGAAAAAAGTATGACACCCAGGAAATATTAGGTCAGATGTCCAAAAGCTTGACCAAAGACATAGGTTTCAAGGAACATCTTGTAGAAAAGAAGTGAAGTAGAAGCGGTGAGGTGTACGAGCGTATTGCAGGGCTTGGAGCATAGGAAACTGATGGTGCTGCCACCAATGGTGGAGCGATTAAAATTGGGGATGCACAAGAAACCAGAATTAGAGGGGAGCAGATCCCTCGAAGGGTTGTGGGGCTGGAGGAGATTACAGAGATAGAGAGGGGTGAGGCCAGGAGGGATTTGAAAAGAAGGATAAGAGTCTTTCAATCACAAGGTTGCTTGACCAAGAGTTAATGTACAGGGTGGTGACAGGGGATTGGGACTTAGTGTAGACTAAGATAAAGGCAGCAGAGTTTTGGATGACCTTGAGTTTATGAAGGGTAGAATTTTGGAGATCAGTCAGGACTGTGTTGAAATAATTGAAATCTGAGACAAGTTGAAGTCAGCCAATGCTGCAGAAATGGAAATAAACAGTTTCTGTGATGGCACGAATATGAACTTGGCACCACACATTGGGTCAAATGTGACATCAAGGTTGTGAACAAACTGGCTTATTCTCAGTGTCCCAAGGCTAAGACTGTACACTATGGACCCGATTTTACCAACCGGAGGCCAAGAGCTGGATCCAGATGTAAAACGGATCTGAGCCTGGAATCCTCATTCCAGCGCACCCATACACTTTTTGCTAGCTCCGATCAGGTCCGCACTGTGGGCGGGGCTTAGCGCTGCCGGAACGATTGGAGCTCTGAACTGCGCATGCCCTGCTGGGAGGCAGCCTTCAACCCCCGGTCAGAACCACCCCCCCCCCCAACCCCGGGGAGGCAGCCACCGTACCACCCTCCCCCCCCCCCCCCCCCGCCCAATCAGACCTTCCAGGCGAGTTTGAACATGGGGAGCTGCCTCCCGGGAGGGTGGATCGTGGGGGTGTGCTCTGCCAAGAGGGGGGTCTGCCTCCCAGGTAGGGTCCGATCGCAGGGGGGGCCTGCCTCCTGGTGGGAGGGGGGAGGGTCTGATCCAGGCGAGGGGGGGCGGGGTCTGCCAGGGGGTGGGGGGGTGTGGGGGCAGCGGGGTGGGGCCTGCCTCCCAGTGGCTCAGATCACGGACGGGTGGGTCTGCGGGGTGGTTAGCGGGGGGTCTGCAAAGAGTGTTTGAGGAGGTTGGGCTTCGGAGGTTCCCCTGCAGAATAGGAATCTGCTTCGGATTTTTATTCTGCACATTGATAGCAGCGCGGATCCAGAACAGATCCGAAGACAGTAAAGCGGCATTTGGAGGTAGAGTTGGGCGCACGGTTCATTAAGTCAATTTAAATGCACGCTAATGCATTTAATTCATCGGGTCACCCGATTGGGGCACAGACCGGATCTGCGCCCAAATCGGGTGTCGGTAAAGGCGTGATCTGCCAGGTTTCGGGTGCAGATCGCGTTACAGGCCCAATGCCCAAATTACCACGATTTCACACCCAAAAATGGTAAAATCAGGCCCTATATGTTTACAAAATATATCTATATATATTATCCTGGCTCAGATGTAAAATTATTTTTAAAATCTGGATAAAGGAATTAAAATGACAGAAGCCAAATGACCCAATCAAAAGGAACTTCCTAATATTCAGAACACTGGTCACCACTATCATTTTTTGTTCCTCACTTTTGAATAATTAGGATAGATCTCAACTTTGTGCAATAATATAAAACGGGTGAAAGACATGCAAAGGAGAAGGTAGTCAAGAAGACATACGGCATGCTTGCATTCATCGGCCGGGACATTGAGTTTAAAATTTGGCAAGTTATGTTGCAGATTTATTGAACCTTAACTAGGCCGCACTTGGATTATAGTGTAAGACACAGCATGGGTTCATGAAGGGCAGGTCATGTTTGACTAATTTTGTAGAATTCTTTGAGAACATTACACATGCAGTGGAAAATGGGGAACCTGTGGATGTGGTGTATCTGGATTTCCAGAAGGCATGTGACAAGGTGCCGCACAAAGACTGCTACATAAGGTAAAGGTGCGCGGTGTTATGGGTAATGTATTAGCATGGATAGAGGATTGGTTAACTAATAGAAGGCAAAGAGTGGGGGTAAATGGGTGTTTTTCTGGTTGGCGATCAGTGACTAGTGGTGTGCCTCAGGGATCAGTGTTGGGACCATAATTGTTTATGATTTACATCAATGATTTGGAGTTGGGGACCAAGTGTAGTGTGTCAAAATTCGCAGATGACACTAAGATAGGTGGAAGAGCAGTGTGCAGAGGATGCTGGAAGTCTGCAAAGGAATATAGATAATCTAAGTGAATGGGTGAGGGTCTGGCAGATGGGGTACAATGTTGGTAAATGTGAGGTCATTCATTTTGGTAGGAATAACAGCAAAATGAACTATTATTTAAATGATAAAAAATTGCAGCATGTTGCTGTGCAGAGGGACCTGGGTGTCCTTATGCAGGAATCTCAAGAGTTGGTTTGCAGGTGCAGCAGGTAATTGAGGCAGCACATGGAATTTTGTCCTTCATTGCTAGAGGGATGGAGTTTAAAAACAGCGAGATTATATTGCAGCTGTATAAGGTGCTGATGAGGCCATACCTGGAGTACTGTGTACATTTTTGGTCTCCGAGAAAGGATATACTGGCACCGAAGGGGGTGCAGAGGAGATTCACTAGATTGATTCTGGCATTGAGAGGGTTGGCTTATGAGGAGAGACTGAGTAGACTAGGGCTATACTCATTGGAATTCAGAAGAATGAGGGGAGATCTTATAGAAACGTATAAGATTATGAAGGGAATGGATAAGATAGAAGCAGGGAAGTTGTTTCCAGTGGCGGGTGAAACTAGAACTAGGGGGCAAATCCTCAAAATAAGGGGAAGCAGGTTTAGGACTGAGTTGAGGAGGAACTTCTTCACACAAAGGGTTGTGAATCTGTGGAATTCCCTGCCCAGTGAAGCAGTTGAGGCTACCTCATTAAATGTTTTTAAGGCAAGGATAAATAAATTTTTGAACAGTAAAGGAAATAAGGGATATGGTGAGTGGGTGGGCAAGTGGAGCTGAGCTCACAGAAAGATCAACCAGGATCTTATTGAATGTCGGAGCAGGCTCGAGGGGCCAGATGGCCTACTCCTGCTCCTAGTTCTTACGTGCTTATGAGTTTTTCAATATCATGATCACATTGTAGACAGTACTTCATGTTCTGCCAGGCCAGCTTTCTGAAGAAATTAGACTTACTTCCTGAGAGAAGTGTTCTATTTCTTTGATCATTCAGCCCAAGGTCCTATTTCCTCAATATCTGTCCTTCTTTCTTTCCTTCCCATCCCTCCCTTTCTCCCACCTTACCTCCCTCCTGTCAATTCTAATTTGATCCCATCTATAAACATGGAAATTAATTTGTGTTTAGATTATGTTTGTGTTTATTAGGGCAGCTAATGGACCCAGCATTGATCCCTGAGGCATCCCACAAATTTATTCCAGGATGATCCAGTTCCACGTTCAAACCAAGATGTGTTCCTAAACATTCTGTCCAGAATCACGCTACCAACGTTGTGGACTTTATCTCCTCTAGTGCACTTCTTTGGAATCAAAATGAGTAACATTCATTGTCTTTATACAATATTCATTTTGATTGAAATATCTGAGTTTATAAGATGGAATTTTAATTTATGGCTGAATACAAAAGTTTATTTCATATTTTTATGCCATGCCTGAGTCAAGAAGTTAGCTCCAGGCAAACAAGTAAAGATTACATTTTATTCTATTCTTTTTTATAGCAAGACGCAACAATGAAAACTGAGACAGAACTTGAACAAGAAATTGAATCCAAGTCAATTGAGGTTCAAAATGGTTTTTCATATTCTATCCTGAACCAGCCGGCAGTTGAAAAAGGTAGAAGCGTTACATGCTAGTGCACACCTCAAAGCTACAGAGTTACTCACTTCAATCTGCTCGCTGCTTCTTTCCTCACTTAGCTGCTCTCCCAACTCCTCTTCAATAAACCTGAGATCTTGATCACTGTCAAGGCAATCTCTGACCTCTGTTCCTCCTTATCTCTCACATCTCCTACCGGGCTCCAATCTACTTGTCCCATCATTTGCTCATGAAAGAAACTCTTTGTCCAACTCCTTCACAAAATCCCTGCTTTCCGCTTTGATCAACCAAAACACGGTATGCCTATGGACCAATCTAATCACTATCTCACCTCTGACCTTGCCATTCTTGTCTCTTTGCAAATCTGTTACCTATTCTCTAGTTGCCCCTTTTGGTGCATCCTCATTTTTAGTCTCTGATCAGAGGAGTGCAAACTCAAAGGTACTTGCTGCATTACTGGCTTTGTCATCAATTATCAAAGCTGGCTTGACCATGTCAGGTGCCACCATATTTTGCCTCCCTGAGCTTGAACAATCATCCTGGAGAAACAACTCAATGCTCCTTTGTTGTGGAACCCATTACATATTGAAAGTAGCGTTTAAATATGCATAGCCCATTCAAAAGGCATGGTGGCACAGTGGTTAGCACTGCTGCCTCACAGCGTCAGGGACCCGGGTTCGATTTCCAGCTTGGATCAGGGTCTGTGTGGAGTTTGCACGTTCTCCTCATGTCTGCATGGGTTTCCTCCCACAGTCCAAAGATGTGTGGGTTAGGTTGATTGGCCATGCTAAATTGCCCCTTAGTGTCAGGGGGACTAGCTAGGGTAAATGCATGGGGTTATGGGGATAGGACCTGGGTGGTATTGTGGTCAGTGCAGAATCAATGGGTCAAATGGCCTCCTTCTGTACTGTAGGGATTCGGTGATCCGATGAAATCCCATTGCATAGAATTCATTGGCCTTCAGGTACATTGCAAGAACAGCAAGAATTATTACAGGTCTCCACCATCGGAAATCTAGCGCGATGGTCACACCAGGGGTTCAGAGGCCACTGAAGTCCCTGGATGGTCAGGGGCATGGCTCTGTGGTGCACATCAGTCAGTGCCCACCTGGCAGACTGCAGGTGCTTGGCCATGGACACTGGACAGCCCGGCATACAAGTAATAAATTAGCAAGACCTCCGCTGGCACATAACAAGACCATAAGAAATAGCAACGGGGGTGGGCTGTTCGGCTTCTTGAGCCTGCTCCGCCATTCAATAGGATCATGGCTGATCCGACATCCCTCACATCCACTTTCCTGCCCTTTCCCCATAATCTTTGATCCCCTTACTGATCAAAAATCTATCTCACACTTAAATATACACAAGACCGCTGCCTCCACAACTCACTGTGGCAAGGAGTTCCAAAGACTCAACTCTCTATGGAAGAAACTCCTCCTCATCTGATTCTTAAATTAGCACCCCTTTATTCTGAGACTATGCCATCTGGTCCTAGACTCTCCAATGAGGGGAAATCTCCTCCCAGCATTTACTCTGTCAAACCCTTTAACAATCCTATATGTTTTAATGAGATCACCTGTCATTCTTCTAAATTCCAATGAGTCGAGTCCCAACCTGTTTAACCTTTCCACAGAAGAAAATTTCTCCATGACTGGGATCATCTGAGTGAACCATTTCTAAACAGCCTCCAATATCTTTCTTTAAAAAAGGGGACCAAAACTGCTCACTGTACTCCAGATGTGGTCTCACCAGTTCCTTGTACAGTCACAGTTGCCTTCTTTTCACATGTGTGACAATGATATTTAGCCCCACATCTCCCTCATTTCTTCTGACCCTTCAACTGCTTCCATCTCTCAGTCTTTTTGTCCATTATCAAGATTTGGTCACAAATCTGGCTCAACACGGGGAAAACTAAAGCCACTAAAGCTAACATATATGAAACTAACTTCATTCCTGGTGACTGATTCCACTCTGTTCCTTGCCTGTTCCCTCAAGACCACCAAGGATTGCAGGTTTTTATTGCTGCCTCAACTACTTTATTGTTGATAGAAGAGATTTCAACTCAAGGGAGGCGATGGCCCAGTGGTATTATCACTAGACTTTTAATCCAGAAACGCGACTAATGTTCTGGGCTCGAATCCTGCCATGACAGATGGTGAGATTTGCATTGAATAAAAAATATTTGTAATTAAGAGTCTATTGATGACCATGAAACCATTGCCGACATGCCCTTAAGGGAAGGAAATCTGCCGTCTTTACCTAGTGTGACATACATTTGACTCTAAAGTCACAATAATGTGATTGACTCTCAACTGGTATGACTTAGTAAGCCACTCAGCTCAAGGCAAATAGGGATGGGCAGTAAATGTTGGGCCAACCAGTGACACCAATATCCAACAAATGAATTTGAAAAAGTCATTCTTAATTATTGGAATTCCTTCTGTAAATCTTTTAAGTCAACTCTTGAGCCATGCATTTCATTACCTCTTCTAATTTCTCCCTTTCTAGCTTCATGCTGGTTTTTCTTTCTTACATTTTTGAAATATCTTGGAATGTTTTTCTTAACTAAGGATGCCATACAAATGCGTATTTTTGTTGTTCATGGATCTAAGTTGCACAAATATTTAAAAAGAAAAGATTATTTTGCCAATCATCCCAAATCTATCAACAACTGCTACAGAATGTCAAAAATATTCACTTCCAAATTTATAAATTACGGTTAGATAAATTATTTTGCACTAGGATGTTTGCTTTGTCTATTTTAGGAGATGTTGCTATTTCAATCACTGGATAGGATTTGTCCCTGGAAAAGCCATTTTCTGGTTATTTTGCCTGATAGAGACTCATTGAATCCTACAGTGCAGAAGGAGACCATTTGGCCCTTTGAGTCTGAACCGACCACAATCCCACCCAGGCCCTATCCCCATAACCCCCTGCATTTACCCTAGCTAGTCCCCCGACACTAAATGGCAATTTAGTATGATCAATCCACCTAATCTTTGAACTGTGGGAGGAAACCGGAGCGACTGGGGGAAACCCACACAGACTCGGGGAGAACGTGCAAACTCCACACAGACAGTGACCCAAACTGTTAATTGAACCTGGGTCCCTGATGCTGTGAGGCAGCAGTGCTAACAATCGTGCCATCATGTCACCTAGAGTTGATGATGTAAGTGCTCCATTCACAGCAACATCTTGTAGTCTAAATCACTAAGGTTCAGAATCCTTGGAGGCATTGAAGCTTTCTTGAAAAGTCATTTCACTGGGGAATTCTAAAACACAATGTTGATTGTGCCAGCAAAAAAGTAAGTTGTGCTTGCTGGCCGTCCTTACAATTTACTTACCATTTTAATTTTGCTTATAGACACACTGAACTCTCAATTCACCTAGGTAGGTCAACAGTTCACTGCCGCTGTTGCTGCAATATATAAATCTTCCTACGACAAATACGACTTTTTTTTACGGATATGCAATTGTTCTGCCTCCCAGTAAAAATGAGGCTGATTTGACACCAAGTTGCATTTGCAAAAAAACATAGAATCTTGGATCAGATCCTTTGAGCCTGCTCCATGACTCAATATAACCATGGCTTGTTTATGGAACTACATGTTGGAAGTTGTTCTGTAGTATCACCGAGTTAAAAAAATACTCAGCTGCCATACCGATTGCTGTGTAAGTTTGCATTTCACTAAATACCATAGATGGAAATTGGCTGGGGTCTTTCCTATGCGTGCAATTCTTACTGTCCAATTTTCCAAGCTGCATACAGATGACTCAAGATGCAGAATCTCAATAACAACACCATTTCCCCCTGGTCTTTACAAAGTGCAATGTAAATTAAATAAGAAGCACGGATGGTTGCTGGCAGCCCAAGAATTGAAAGAAACCTCAGTTTTTCCGTAGCCTAATGCATGCGGAGAAAAATTTAGTTCAATGGGTGATTAAATGTCCATTAGAAATGCTGTGTGAAATTAGACTGGATGCGTCCCATGGCATCTGTAAATTTATTCTCCAATCACAAGGACCAATATCCCCAATAAGCAATATGAGTTTGTTTGAATTTGATGTAGAATGTTCAGGTCCAGTGGAGGGACTTAGAGGAATCCTCGTGATTTATTTTAATTGCCACGTATGATTTTATCACCTGAAGTCTAATCATTTAACTGTTCTCCTAGGACCTATTAGCCTGATTCTCGTTGCTGCGTCTGTGATTGCTTCTGGCAGTGGACTTATCTTTGGCTATGAGCTTGCAAACATTTCTGGAGCTCTTCTGCAGCTGAACACCGAGTTCCAGCTTACCTGTCAGAAACAAGAGCTAGCCGTCAGTGCAATCTTAATTGGAGGCATAATAGGTTCCCTTGCTGGTGGTTACATGATAGATCGATGGGAAAGACGGATAGGAATCATCATAACATCTTGCTGTTTTATATTGGGAAATGCCATTATGTCTGCGTCAACCTCCTACGCAATGCTCATTGCAGGTCGCATCATTGTGGGAATTGCTACAACTTCAGGTGTATTTGCAGCCTGCATTTACCTATCGGAGATTGCACCACCAGACAGAAGAGGCCTGCTAGTAGTGCTGACTGAATTCATGACTGTTATTGGCATCCTGTTTGCCTATATTTTTAATTATGCCTTAACTCACACTTCAAATGGATGGCGATATATGTTCATAATTGCTATGCCACCGGCTGCAGTGCAACTCATTGGCCTTTTCTTCCTCCCGCCAAGCCCTCGGTATATGGTTAAGAAAGGACATGACGAAAAGGCAAGCCTCGTCCTGAAGAAGATTAGATCATATTCCAACATTGACAACGAACTCACAAACATCAAATCTTCCTTGGCCACTGAAAGCAGTTACACATTTTTTGATCTGTTTAGGTCAAAGGACAATATGAGAATGCGACTCTGTATAGGATTGGGTTTGGCCTTGTTCCTGCAAACTACTGGTCAAACAAATGTTTTATTTTATGCATCAACTATCTTAAGGTCCGTTGGTTTTGCAAGTAATTCAGCAGCGACACTAGCTTCAGTTAGTGTGGGACTGGTGAAAGTGGTGGGCACAGTCCTAGCAATGGCCTTCATTGACCAAATAGGACGTAAAACATTTCTTTACATGGGAAATACTATTGTAATTATATCATTGATTATATTGGCATCGATGATCCATAAAATCCCAATGGAATCCATAAACATCTGCAATGACCATAATTACACTAATCACTGGCATGACAATATCACCTCTACAACGCCTGGATATAATTCAGTGGCTGCCACTGCCTTACCTTCAAATACAGACTTTAGTTCATCAAAACATAGAAAGCTCTCAGTAACAGATCATGGCAGTACGGGAATTACAATGCTGCAAAATGCATCCTCTTCTCCATTTACGGGAAACCCTGAGAAAGATGGACACACAAATGAACAAGTCTCTCCTGTCTTGAAGTGGCTTATTCTGTGTTGCCTGCTTGTATACGTGGCTGCCTTTTCTGTAAGCTTTGGACCAGGTAAGCTCTTATGCAGGAGTTGCTCCTGCACAGGTTATACCATTGGTAAACTTTATAATCTTATTAGAGAATTAATTATCAAAATGTATTGTAATAACCTGTACACGATCTTTTCCATATCCACCAAGGTGATTATTTGCTTTTAAAATGATGTGCAAATGTCGGACGTGCATTGTTTAAGGATAGTTTCTGAGCAGTATTTAAGTTTGGAAGTGCTAACTCTAACTTTATTTTCTGTTTTTTGATTGCAGTAATTTGGGTGCTGTTGAGTGAAATCTTTCCGATAGGGATCAAAGGCAGAGCCGTAGCTTTCATAGGATGCTTGAATTGGGTCATGACTCTGGTCATTGCTTTAACTTTTTTGTCTGTGACAGGTAAGGAACAGGCTTTTGGGAAATGTTGAATGAAACCTGAATTGAGAATAACAACACGCATAGTTTGAAACCAAATCCACATTTTCCAAGTCTGACAAAAAGTGGGCATTGTTATGACCCGTCTTGTTGGCTTATTTGCCTTTGAAGTGCAGATGTTCAACTTTCCAATGGTATCCTGCCCACCCATCCCTGCCCTCGTGTAGGTCATAAGCACAAGAAAACCTGCCCAAGGAGCAAGATCTGAGGCATACTTGTCTGAGGATCAGGAATTCCACACAAAGGTTTAACTGTCAAAGTGCTGCAGTCAGCTTATACATGGAAAAGTTTTGGCAGGGACTGAAAAGAGAAATAGTGGAACCGCATGGAACAAGCACAACATTCCTCCCTTTGCTGTTTTTGAGAGTTGGAGGTCGTGCTGCAGGAAGTGTACACAAAAAGGGAAGGGCCATTTGGAGCTGAAATAATTGCACAGGTGCAGGCAGCATCAAAGAACTTCACTGACTGAGATCACATTGGCTGCAATCAGAAAGCAGGCACGTGTCCTTTTCTGTGTTAAACACAATCCCTGTGGTTTCGATCAAGCGTGGGATCAATCATCAGAGCATCCACACTCTCTGGACGATATCATTTCCAGAATTTAGAGAACAAAGGCAGCACAGTGGCACAGTGGTTTAGCACCGCTGCCTCAGAACAACAGGGACCCAGGTTCGATTCCCAACTTGATTCACTATCCACGTGGAGTCTCCATGTTCTGCCCATGTCTGCATGGTTTTCCTCCAGGTGCTCCGGTTTTCTCCCACCATCCAAAAGACGTGCTGGTTAGGTACATTGCCCATACCAAATTCTCCCTTAATGTACCTGAACAGGCACCAGGGTTTGAAATTAGGGGATTTTCATAGGAATGTCATTGCAGTGATAATGTAAGCCTACTTGCGACATTAATAAATAAACTTAAACATTTACTCTGTTACATTCACTTTTTCCATGGTGCCAAAATGATATGGCAAACTAAATTCTCAAAATAAGAAGAAACTGCTTCCTCTTAGTTGAGGGGTCAATTACCAGGTGGGTACAAATGTAAGGTAAGGGGCCGGAGTTTTAGTGGGAAAATGTTTTCATGCAGAGGGGTGGTGGGAATCTGGAACTCTGTGCCTGACCGGGTGGTGGAGTCGGGAACCCTGACAACATTAAAGAAGCATTTAGACAAGCACTCAAAATGCCATAGCGTACAAGGCTATGGACCAAGTGCTGGAAAATTAGATTAGAATCGATAGATGTTTGATGGCCAGCACAGACACAATGGAGTGAAGGGTCTCTTGCTGTTCTGTGAAACTCTATGACTCTGATCAAATGGTCTCATTGACCACCAGCTCAAATACCACAATGGCCGCTAAATCTGGCAAGAGACCAAGGAGGGGATTTGCGTTGACAAGATCTCCCCATCACTCCCGCCAGTTCACACTCAGGAAGAGCGTGAGCTTTGTTTACATAAATAAACATTACATTAATGGGCTTGATGCCACTACCTGCACCATCGTCCTAACTTCCCTCCCAGCCTGTGTGATGTCCCGCCAGCACTGATCGCTACTGGTTTGCAAAAGCGAAAACCAGTTGAGGTGACCACGATGGAGGTGCACAGGTGAGTGTAGCTAACAGGGGCGAGAGTTATGCTTGGGCATTGCCCCCTGGCACTTGGGCCACTTTCAGGAGGCACTCATGGGAGCTCCATTGCAGAGGTTCCCCTTATCGGGTGGGGGGGGGGGGGGGGGTGTTGTGGGGGGGGGGGGTGGTGGTGGTGGTGGTGGGAGTAGAGAGTGTGGGGGGCACGGTGGTTATCCGCCAGTGTGTGGTTTCTCAATGTCTGTGACGGAGAATGGGGTTTCCTTGTGTCTGTGGGGGGATATCAATGTCAGTGGTGAACCAGGGTCCACATAGTCGATGAGTGGTGGCGAAGGTGGGTGGGGGGCTGTTCCTTTTATGTAAATCAGAGAATGGGCCGCCCTTTAAAAAAGCGCCTCCATCTTGGGATTTCCCGTATTCCTGGTTTTCTTCAGCCCTGTCCTTCTAGCTGACTGTGCCAATTTCGCTTCCCTTTCGAAATTTCACACAGTGCTGTTTTAATTTAACTGGGGGAAGTTTTAATTTAATTGGGGGAAGTTTCTGCTCATCCAGTGCTGGATGTCGGATAAGCAGCCTGATAGTTTGGCATCAGTAGAGGAATCGATGGAGGGGGTGGTAAGGAAATCAACAGCTTAAGGCCACTTCTACACTTTTATCTCTTTTCCTTATTTTTTCACTGCTGCCAAAAAATGGGGATGATGCCACATAATGGCAGACAGGCCTGCTATCCAAATAACACTTACATGCAGGCTCTCGCTGGAATTCTACTGCCCTGCCCACCACGGAATTGGAGCGGGCAAATGGAAATGTTCTTTGACCTCGGGCTGGGATTTTCCAATCTTGGGTCAAGTGAGGCTGTAAAATCCCGCCCTCTGCCTCACATTGACTTGCTTTTTTAAAAAAAATGTTTCCTATCCTTAAATTTACAAAGCCAATGCTCAGAGCGGACCAGGCGAACCCAAATCCATCTCTTTTCTTGCCCCAAAAGCCAAATTCAAATTGGATCCAATTCATGGTCCCCACAAGAGAGACAACAAGATCCCTGATGACAAGATAAGGCATTGCACTCCATTTGGGCTCCATCCAACTCTTGATCTTAGCCAAAAAGCCTGCAAATCGACTTGCTTGTCAGTTATTTTTTACCTGTCGTTTTTTAGCTGTGTATCTTTAAATCTTAATGAAGCCTAATAGTCTGTTGTCCTTCCTTTTCAAACTTCCCAAACCTGCACTCATAGAATCATAGAATCTCTACAGTGCTGAAGGGGCCATTTGGCCCATTGAGCCCACACCAACAACAATACCCCCCAGAGACCATCCCCATATTTACTCTGCTAATCCCCTTGACACTAAGGGGTAAGTTAGCATGGCCACGCAATGTAACCCGCACATCTTTGGATTATGAGAGGAAATCGGAGCACCTGAAGGAAACTCACAGAGACACAGGGAGAACGTGCAAACTCCACACAGACAGTCACCTGAGGCTGGAATTGAACCCGGGTCCCTGCTAATCATTGTCTCACCATGCCACCTGAACTTGTCGATTTAGGTGAGTTTCATATCTGTTTATATTACTTAGGAGGAAATTGTACATGTACCAGGAATTCTAAGTAAGCTGTAAAGCACTGCAATTTAGTTATCTGAAATATTACTTCTACACTTCATTTTGTGACTCCAACAAATGAAAAATATGTGTAGAATTACAGACTTCAATCGGTTGCGTCAAGTTATACGAAGATAGTTACAGTGAAATTCGTAACTTTTTTTTAGATTGGAGTGGCATGGTAACTCAGTGGCCAGCACTGCTGCTTCACAGCGCCAGGGACCTGGGTTCGATTCCTGTTTGGGTCACTGTCTGTGTGGAGTTTGCATGTTCTCCCCATGTCTGCATGGGTTTCCTCCGGTTGCTCCGATTTCCACCCACAGTCCAAAGATGTGCAGGTTAGGTTGATTGGCCATTGTCAGGGCATTAGCAAGGTAAATATGTGGTGTTATGGGAATAGGGCCTGGGTGGGATTGTGGTTGATGCAAACCCAATGGACCAAATGGCCTCTTCGCACTGTAGAGATTCTGTGATCCACTGGTTTATGTGAGGGCCTGTTCAGTCATTGTCACAACAACAAGAGCGGAATGAACAATTGATTATTTTAGCAGGAGTTCAGAGGTTGTCTGTATCCCTATGTTGTGACTGGTTACCTAAGTTTGGAGCAGCAGATCTCCATCCATACTTGGGCAATATTCCCTGGTGGAGGCTGTGTTATGAATGTAGTTGGACTGTGGAGGAGATGGTGTCAGGTGATCCAGGGCACAAGCTCCAGCCAGGACAGAAGTTGCTCGGACAGTCTTGTACTGACTGCTAGTGTCACAACATTGAATAAACAGTTCCTGTTTGTTTTATACTTACTTACCTCGTGGTTTCTTTATAGTCCATAATTAGATCTCAAACATAATAGGCTGCAGACCCTACTTGATGGCACCTTCTTGTGTGCAAATTGACTGCTGCATCTTCTACATCATAAAAGTGATCAAACTCTGAAGGTACTTTATTAGGTGTAAAATGCTCTAGGAAATTGTCAAAATTGCTGAGAGTACAGGTCTTTATTTACAAACTTTTCATGTCATGTATTTGCAACCCCAAGACCTGAGAGTGCATCTTTATGGTGAATCAGAATCCTTCCTGACTGGAGATCAATCCAAATGGATAGGAGCTGAAAAGTCAAGACAATAGTGTCTTAGCACTTTGAACTATCGCAAACCATTTCAATTATATTTTTTAAAGCTCAGCAACATGGGCATTGGCTTCTCACCGGGGAATGTTTGTCTCTGCATTTCACAAAGTAATTTATTATTTGAAACACTGTGAGGAGTTTCACCATAATAAGGTGCTATTGAACCATGGTTATAATCAAAGGTCAAATCTAGGTCAACTCAGTTGATGAGGGATTCTGAGCCTAGGTAATGTAACTGTTCAGGGACCGTGTGCCATTTATTACCAAGATTAAAATGAACACCTTCAGGACACTGTGAATGCTGGAACAATCAAAATTTTCAAGACTTAGATTAACAGATTTGATGGAGGATCACCGAGACCATAAGACATAGGAGCAGAATTAGGCCACTCGACCCACCGAGTTTGCCTGTTGAAGTGTTGACTGTATTCTCTCTCCATAGATGCTGTCAGACCTGCTGAGTTTCTGCAACATTTTTTGTTTCAGATTCCAGCATCCACAGTATTTTGCTTTTACAAATGATTTTTTGTTGGGATCAGGTACTCAGGTAAAAACTTACATTGGCAGGTAATTCGAATTGAGATACGTACCAGGCATAATCTATCTGGATGGTGGAACAAGCTCTGTGGGCACCATTAGGTTGATTGGCACAGCTAAATTGTCCCTTAGCTCCAGAGGGATTCGCAGTGTAAATGCATGGGGTTACGGATATAGGGCCTGACTGGGATTGTGGTCAGTACAGACTCGATGGGCTGAATGACCTTTTTCTGCACTGCAGGGATTCTATGATTCTATGATTTTATGATAAATGCCTGGCCAACACGTATTTGTATGTTCTTATTTATGAAATATTTGCTCAATGTATGCACAACTCTTTTCATTTAAATCTTTCTGCAGTTTTAAAATTAGACCATACAGCTGGCTGGGATGTGCACTGAACTCATGACCTTACATTCACGTTATGTCTAGTCTCTGTGATAATTCTGATTTTGCAAACTTGTGGAGTGCGAACATTACATAAACTGTTGTCATTTCCTCTTTGAAAATGTGCTTACCCGTGTTGTTATTTACTGATTCCAGAATCAATTGGCCTCATGTGGGTGCTTCTAATTTATGCAATGCTGAGTTTTGTTGGACTGATTTTTATCTTCATCGTTGTGCCTGAGACAAAAGGTCAGTCTCTAGAGGAGATATCTGAAAGGCTAAGCCACGGGTAAGTTGAATTCCATATATTCTCATGGTAAGTGGAGCGTGCCAGCCAGACAGATTTAACAGCCAACATTATGCAGTAGGCATAAAATGTAATTTAGGATTTGGGTATGATCAGTTGGATGATGTATTTTAATAGTTTCCAACTCCCTCTGTCGCTACAGATTTCATCCCCTTGGCTGCTTTAGCCACTTCAGGACATTGAAAATTAGCATCAAAAAGGCTTCACCATTTGTGCTGGTTGCTGCACTGAATTTTCCCAAAAAAATGACTAAATATAATTTCAGGTGCAAAAATCGGTGCACATCGCACCTTGTGTTGGATCGTGTTCTTCCCCGAATTTGTTAAATTATTGCTCTCCCATGTGATTCATGCCATGCCTGACTTGCTGCGTGTCTGATTCACCCAACCCAGGCCTCAGCTAAGCGTTGTTCACAAGAGGAAGCTGCTTTTGGATTGTTGCTCAGCACCCACTCCCAATCAAGCTGTGAGAAGACCAGTGTCACGACTCTCACAGGGAGCCCTGACAAGATTGCTTGATGCCATGGAGGAGAGATAGGCCTCCGTTGGAGCAGTGGGGTTAAGGAATGTTTCCCCTGCCAACCCTGACTCAGGCATGAGCCCAGGAGTCAGTGTGCTGTCAGCACAGACAGCAGACATAAGCAGAATCTTGGAAGCATCACCGCTTTACACACAGTGAGTCATCATCACTCTGAGCATTGACAAGCGACTTACTGACACTGCCAACCCAGGCCCAAATCTGTGAACCTGGAGCCTATGAAGGCCTCCCTGGCCCTCCTGGCCTGGCACATCAAGGCTGCTGCCTCTCCTCTATCCTCAGGATCCTCCTCAAGCTCATCCTCCACTCCCTCCCGGTCCTCCTCTTCCTCCTGAGAGGAAGAGACAGATTCCTCCTCCTTCTCTCCTCCAGTATGTCAGTCCACTGCTGTGCCAGGATTTGGGGGGCACAGGAAACAAAAACAATGTGGGACACTCTCTGGAAGCTATTCTGAAGTACCCCGCTGAATGGGTAGAGGCAACGGAAACATATTTTCAGCAGTCCAAGCACTATTCAATTACTGACTGGGTGTCATTGTGGGCATCATTATAATGAGACCTCACCTTGGTCTTGGGCCTCTGTACTGGCATCATCAATCATAACCTCAATGATAGCTCTTGTTCCCATATGAGCCGTCCTGGCAGCCTGGGGTGATCCTTGAAGACCCCGGGGATTTGCGAATACCCCAGTATGAAGCTATCGTGTATGCTTGCTGGAAATCACACATGCATGATGTTCAGCCGGTGGGCTCAGACAATTTGGACATTCAGGGAATGCACCCCCTTACGGATGATGACGGACACTCCCTGACGCTGCAGTGCTCTCAGGGCTACATGTATCCCATCAATGGGTCCCTGAATCTAACTCATTCCAGCGAATGTGGTGAATCCAGCAGCCCTGGCATCTCGCTGGGCCTGGTCCAGATCGGAGGCCCGGGCATACAAAGCATCTCCTGGCTGCACTTGTGAGCTGACGGTTGAAAGATGCTACGTACATCACCAGTCGAGCCCTTGAATGCAAAGACGTTTAGGGTTGCCATGGACTTTACAGCCACTGGGAGTGAGTGTCTTTCTCCTCCACGTGTCGCAGGTCTAGGAAGATGTGTTTGAGGTGCCACACTGTTTCCTTGTTCAGATGGGGTCTTCAGTGGCACATGGTGCCCAACAGCCCGGAGAAGGACATGCAAGGAGACCCAAGGTCTCCTTAACAGTCTCATGGGTGGCTAAGTCTTTAGCCTGAGCAACAGCCTTTTGTTCTACTGGCGCAGGCTACACCATGAGTTGGGCTTCTCAGAGACAGTGTTGTCTGTCCATCTCCAGTGATGTGGTTAGAATTATCACCAGCTCCACTGGCTCCATACCAAGACAAATCTGAGAGAAAGAGACGGAGAGATATAAAGGCAGTCAATTAGGTGATCCATGTCATGGACACTCAATCCCTCCCAACACCCCTTATCATACAATCATAGAATCATAGAAACCCTACAGTGCAGAAACAGGCCATTTGGCCCATCAAGTCTGCACTGACCACAATCCCACCCAGGCCCTACCCCCATATCCCTACATATTTACCCGCTAATCCCTCTAACCTACACATCTCAGGACACTAAGGGACAAACTTAGCATGCCCTATTATCCTCATGATGTAGAGGCTGACAATTCTACCCTGTGGGCAATTTTGCCTCAATTATCTGCTATCCATTACACATCATCGCTTCAATGCCTACGGTCACTGCCCATGCTGCTTCAGAATCATCCACAGCCCCCGTCTCTGTTCACATCAGCAGCAGTGGGGTACATCATGTTCACATGGACGCCCATGTGAACCTTGAAGTCTCTTGGATCCCCCAAGACAGTGGGTGGTTGCTACTGTGAGGCATTCCCTCCTGATGATCTGCACCCAACCTTCAAACTCTGATTTTAACTTGGAGAATGTAGGCAGCTGATCTTTGATGAGGGTTAAATGATGTTGGCCATTTAGCTGGAGGAGCGAGACTCTCAGGAATGTTGGAGGGCACAAGTGCTCTCTGAAGCAGGGAAAGACAACACTAACAGGCACGGATAATATTCAGGCTTGGTCAATTCGTAACCTAATTACTGTCATGCCTTAACAGTTAAGACACCTGAGCAGCTATTGTATTATCTATGACTTAAAGCATGCCCCATGTACTCCCCAAACACCTGAACATGACTGACTCTGACTTGGCCTCCTCAACCCCAGCCCCCACCCCTCCAACCCAAAGCCCCTTTGAAGGAAACCCCCATCCCCACATGTAGTCAGCAGTTACTTTGCCCTTATGTACCCTGGCACTAAGTGGTGAGTAGTACTCACCTCCCCATCCTCTGAGCCCGTGGCGCCCGGTCCATATTTTTAATGAGCAGTAGTAATTTGCGGTCAGGGTGACCTCACGCTGGTGGGCAAGAAGATTCAGTGAGGCCGGAACAGCTGACTTTCTAACCTCAGTAATGACATTCAAACGCATCCAAATCAGGTTCTCGCCCTTTGAGTGTGAACCTGATTACATTAAGGGGAAGGTGAGGGGCCTCTTATGAGAGTTTGCAGACATAATGGGATTTATGTCCACAGAGACCAGGCCTGGAAAATTGCAGCCAGGGTCAAACTACAACATTTCATTCTTTTCCTCACCTAAAACCCCACTTTTGAAGGCCAACAAATTGATGTCTAAATTTTACTTGCCTAAGTCCTAGTTGAATCATGAATAGAAATATAAGGGTGGCAGAAAATGCAGGAAGACCTAATTCTAGGTTACTTTTGATTTCAAGACCTATTAGCAATAGTCACTAAGTGAAAAGAGCATTGTAGAGACTATTTATTGCATTATGAGTTGGCTCATTAATTTGAACAATGATTCATAGGCCTACTGAGCTTCATATACCAGTTGTCTGCAGATTTACATTGGGCAGTACAGGGCCCATTAATTGGTTTGAAGGACTCTGAAACCACTAAAATGGATATTCCATGGCCAATATGTTCCAGCATAACAGGCACCCATCATTACATTGGGGAAATTGGGCATTTTTATATAGGTCCAAGGGACATCCCACATTTGATCTTTGTGCTTGAATACTTGATCTCTGCTGGAACATGTGTGATGCAAGCAGCCTCAATTTCCTCTGGTTACAGAGAATTAAATTCAACCAGCTTTTTAATTCTTGATTACTACCTCTTGATCTCCAATCTCCCCTGCAGCGAATGGTGATTTGACTGAGCGGTGAACAGCATTAGAGAGGAGAGAAGATGGTCTAGTGGTATTATTGCTTGATTATTAATCCAGAAACTCAGCTAATGTTCTAGAGATCTGGGTTCAAATCCTGCCACAGCAAGTGGTGGAATTTGAATTCAATTTTAAAAATCTGGAATTAAGAATGATCTCAAAACCATTGGAAAAACCCATCTGGTTCACTAATGTCCTTTAGGCAAGGAAATCTGCCATCCTTACCTGGCCTACATGTGGCTCCAGAGCAATGTGGTTAACTCTCAACTGTTATCTAAGGGCAACTAGAGATGGACAATAAATTGTGACCAGCCAGTGATACCCACGCCACATGAATGACTAAAAAAAAATTTTGACATATTCAGGATAGGAGAGGAAATATTGTCAAAATTGATGTCAAAAAATCTAATTCATTCCTTTGTCCAGATTTGACTATACTGCAATGCTCTTTTGGCCTATCCCTCTGAAAAGCTTAGTTCGCCTTCAACTCTGCTGACTGTATCCCCTCGTTCACTGAGTTCCACTCAAGCATTACCCCTGTCCTTGTTTTTCAGTAATTGTCCCCCATCACCAAATGTGCCCAAGAACAATTAGATATAGGCAAGAAATGCAGACCTTCCTAGCAACAAAAGGCACATTGAAACATGGAATAATTCAGAACTGGATGTGCAGGAATAGATGGGAGATCATTCAGATTAGACAAGGGGCTGAAACTGAATGTCAACATTTCAAAATCAAAATGAGGGACATAGGAAGGATAAGAATGATGATTCTATTAGATTTTATGTACAAGGGGATAAAAGTGGTAGCATTTTCGAAAAGTTGAAGCTTCTGAAGGGTGAGGACAAGGAAATCACAAAGAATAGAAGTGTGGAGTTAACCTTGAACTGCCTTTACAATTCCATATCCTCTCTATTGCAAAGATGTCCTGGGATGGTTTTGCTTTTCCCAGCTTTGTGCTGATGGCTATTATCACCCCAAATTTTCACTGAACTACAACTTTGCCAGAAGAGTGGTAAATACACTGTGTAGTTTGGACAAAGTCACAGCAACAGAGCAGGAGCAACTCCTAAGCAATTCCTACTCTACAGATCATCCAGGACTTAATACTGGACAAGGAGTTAGAATGTATGGCTAAAAGGGATTTGTGTTTCATTGGCATACTTGTTGAAGCTGACAGCTTGCTTACAAAAAATGTTAGGTAATGTAATTTTTTTTGTTTTGTTCTGCCACATATTTGAAACCATTGGGGTGACCAGCTTGGTGTCCAGAATTTCTGCTGAGCTGATAGAGAGTGCACAGCCCCTTGCTACAAGGGACTTTAACCTGGTGTTGTGAGACTCCTCACTGTACTTTGAACAAAGGCAATCTTTTGGAAGCTGTTTGACTTATCTTAATGCCCAGCGTATGTTCATTAATGTAATTGAAGAAAAAGATTTGTCGTTGAAAAGCCATTTTCTAACGAGCATGAAATGTTAAAACTCTTCCAGATCTAACACAACTCAAGTTTGCTGCACAACTGAATGGATAAAGGGACTGATTCCAAAAGTGGTTCGGAAACGCATTGATGGTGACAGCTCCATCTGGGCTACTGACATCCAATACCATACCAATGGCTTGGAAGATTCATTTGGTGATTCTACTTTGTAACTCGTATTCCAAAAAAAACTGACCGTTTGGAAGTGATATTGTTCTGACATTCTACAAATTCTGTTTTAATTTAAAATGGGATCTTCATTCTTCAGATGCAATAGTCTCCCAGTGCAGCTTGGTTGTAACTGTGTTTCTATGCATCATGTTACCCATTGGTGCAGACCCAATGGGTGACCGGCCTTTTCTGTACTGTATGCCTCTACCACCATGCTAACCAATCTCCAAACCAAATTATCCATACTGCCAAAGTTTCTGTCATGGAATTTCATGCCTGATTCCCATCATGAGTTTGGTGGTAGAATGTTAATTTAATCGGGCCTGAGGGTGGCGACTAGGACCCCTACTCCACCTCAATAAAGTCTGTTAGAAAGATTACCATGAATGGGCTTCCCACTCTGCTGTTAATTGAGGCCCTGAAGTGGACAACTAATACTAGTATTTTTACAAATTCATTCAAGGGATGTGGGCTTCGCTGGCTAGCTCAGCATTTATTGCCCACCCCTAAATGCCTTTCAGAAGTTGCTGGTGAATTGCCTTCTCGAACTGTTGCAATCCATGTGATGCAGTCCATGTGGTGTAGGTACATCCACGGTGCTGTTAGGGAGGGAGTTCCATTGAACTGGCGACAGTGATGGAACAGTGACATATTTCCAAGTCACAAAGTTGAGTGGCTTGAAGGGGAACTTCCAGCTAGAGATGTTCTCCTGCAGTGAATGAGATGATTGGCCTGAAACAAAACCACAACTATCTTCCTTTGTGCTAAGCATGACTCCAACCAGTGGAGGGTTATCTCCCTGAGTCCCATTGACTTCAGTTTTGCTCGGGCTTTTTAATGCCATTGTCGGTCAAATGCTGCCTTGATGTAAAAGGCAGTCACTTTCATCTCATCTCTTGCATTCAGCTCTTTTGTCCATGTTTGAATCAAGGCTGTAATGAGGTCAGGTGTTGAGTGACCCCGGCAGAATGCAAAATGAGCACCCATGAGGAGGTTATGACTAAGCAAGTGTCGCTTTATAGTGCTGTTGATGACACGTTCCATTATTTTACTGATGATCAGGGTAGACTAAGAGGCAGTAATTTGTTTGGTTGGATTTAACCTGCTTTTTGTGTACAGGACATACCAGCTCAATTTTCCACATTGCTGGATAAATGCCAGTGTTGTAACTGTACCGGAAGAGATTTGCTAGGGGCGAGGCAAGTTCTAGAACACAAGTCTTCAGCGCTATTGCCTGAATATTGTTAGTGCCCATAGCTTTTGCAGTAACCAGTTCCTTCAGCCGTTTCTTGATATCAAATTGGCTGAAGACTGACATAGGTGATGCCGGGGACCTCCAAAGGAGGAGGCTGGGATGGATCATCCACTCAGCAACGGCTGAAGATTGTTGCTAATGCTTCAGCCGTGCCGTTTGCACTGATGTGCTGGGCTCCTCCATCATTGAGAATGGAGATATTTCTGAAGCCTTCACCTCCAGTGAGTTGTTTAATTGCTCACCCCAATTATCCACCCAAAACTCGGGGTCACAGTCTAAGATAAGGGGTAAGCCATTCAGGACTGAGGTGAGAAAGAACTTCTTGACTCAAGTTCTGAGCCTGTGGAATTCTCTACCACAGAAAGCTCTTGGGGCCACTTTGTTAAATATGTTCATGAGGGAGCCTGACATGGCCCTTATGGCTAAAGGGATCAAGAAGTATGGGGAGAAAGTGGGAGTGGGACACTGAAAGTGCATGATCAGCCATAATCATATTGAATGGTGGTGCAAGGTCGAAGGGCCGAATGGCCTGCTACTGCACTTATTTTCTATGTTTCTAATTCAGGATTGGATGTGACAAGACTGAAGAGATTAGATTTGATCTGTGGATTGTGGAATCACTTTGTTCTTCTTTTACCTGATGTTTATGCGCACAAATAGTATTATAGGTTCACCAGATTGACACCTCATTTTTAGGTAGGCCTGCTGTTGCTCCTGGCATGCCCTCCTGCATTCTTCATTGAACCAGGGATGATGGCAAGTATTCCCTTTTTTGATTCTCTCACCATCTACCGCACTCCCAGTCTAGCAGCTATGTCCTTTAGGGCCCAGTCAGCTCAGTCTGTGGTACTACACAGCCACTCTTGGTGATGTGCATTGAAGTTTCCCACCCAGAGTATATTCTGCACCTTTGCCACCCTCAGTGCTTCTTCCCATGGGGTCCAACATGGAGGATTACTGATTCATCAGCTGAGAGGAATCATACATTGTAATGAGTAGGAGTTTTCCTTGCCCATATTTAACCTGATGGCAGAGTAGATGCTGGGGGCTCCCAGGAAAACTCCTTCCTGACTGTATACCATTGTACCAACAAGTCTGCTGAGTCTTATCAGTGGGACAGGACATATCCAGAAATGATGATGGTGGTGTCTGGGACGTTATCTGTAATGATCCCATGAGTATGTTCAACTGGTCTGTGAGACAGTCCTCCCAATTTTGGCGCTAGCTTCCAGACGTTAGCAAGGAGGACTTTGCAGGATCGACAGGGCTGAGTTTGTTGTTGTCGTTTCTGATGCTTAGGCTGATGCCAGGTGGGTGATCTGTCTGGTTTCATTCCTTTGAGACTTTTTTTTAAGCAGTTTAAAACAATTGAGTGGCCTGCTGGGCCATTTCAGAGCCAACCACATTGTTGTGGGTCTGAAGTCACATGTAGGCCACACCATGTCAGGATGGTTGCTTTTTAATTCCTGCCATGGTAGGTTTTGAAACTGGATTTCCATAGCCTTACCCAAGCCTCTTTAGTGCTAATCCAACAACAATAGCTCTGCACCAGAGCCTTCCAATTAACCCAGTGAAGAGAGAGAGCAGGAGGGTATGGATATATTCGCTGTGTGAAGACCACAACAAGCAAGCCTCGGATCCAGCAATAATATCAGGTGCTGGGTGGATGTATTACTTGCAGTAGCCAGCACCATCCCTGTGGCTGTGCTTAATAGACCTGTCAATCTCTGATTTGCTGGCTGCTCTTGGCAAGCTGGACCTTGACTTCCCCAGTTCTTGATCCTGGGGACAGACCACCCCTGTCCAGCTAAGTGCCTAAGTGACACTTACTTCAGTGACCTTCTCTAAAAAAGGAACTAAGATCATTTCTAAATTGTACTAATTCATCCTTAATTAACAAAGCTATCCCTCCACCTTTTTTCTAGTTTCCAGTACTTCCGCAATGTGATGTACGCTTGAATATTTGGGTTCCAACCTTTGTCATCTTTCAGCCATGTCTCTGTAATGGCTATCAGATCACATATATTTATTTTTATTTGAGCTATGAGTATATCTGCTTTGTTATGAATGTTCTGTGCTTTCAGATACAGGGTCTTTAATTCTGTCTTTTTGTAATCATTTTTGCAATCTCTGGCCTTCTCTGCTGATGCACTGGCATCGTGGCAGTGTCACTGGATGAGTAATCTGGAGGCCCAGGCTAATGTTCTGAGGACATGGGTTCAAATTCCACCCCAATTTACTTAACTGAACAGTGACTCGGGAAATGTTAGACAGTTTAAACCATTGTCTAACTCTGGATAACTCCAGAACTGATCCACAACTCCCAATCACTCATACTGACCCAATCTTGTGAACATCCCCTGTCCTGATGTGAATATTTATGATGTGGATATGCCCGCATTGGACTGGGGTAAATACAGTAAAAAGTCTGACAACACCAGATTTAAGTCTAACCGATTTATTTGAGTTTACTATCAAATAAATCGGTTGGACTTAAACCTGGTGTTGTCAGACTTTTTACTGATGTGAATATTTCCCAGCACCTAACTACCCTCCCATCTGACTGAGTAACCTCCTGACCAGACCAGACTTGCTTGAAGAAATGACCTGATATGCATCAAATACCAATTGGTAAAGTCCAAAATTGCAAACTTGTCATCGATTTGTAGTTGAAAGTGCCTGTCAGAAAAGGAAATCTGCTTTCCTGGCCTACATGTGATTTCAGATCCATGGCAATATAGTTGGCTTTTAATTGCCCTGTGAAATGGCCTCATGAGTCACTCAGTCAAGGGCAATTAGGAATGGTGACAAATGTTGGCCTTGTAGTGATGCTCATATCCCAGGAAAGAATACATTTCTAAAAATTTGAAACAAAGCCTTTTCAACTATAAAATGTTCACCAGGACCAATTCTGGGGCAGGAGACACCTATTCAAAAGGGACAGGTGGCACCTCAACAGGACTTGTTTCTCCATGGAAAGGTTCTGTGGTGTACTTGGAGAGAGTTTAAATTGGCAGGGGCATGGGCATCAGGGTATATAAGCAGAAAAGAAGAATGTGCATCAGATGAGAGTGTTGGACAGTAATAAAGAACGGACTGGCACTATTTTAGATCAGAGTGGACTAAGAAGGATTACCAGGAATACAAAGAGGTTTACAATGTATACGCAGACAGAAAACACTGGAAAATCTCAGCAGATCTGACAGTATCTTTTGAGTCTGGTTGACTCTTCGTCAGAGCTAAGAGCAAAGAAGATCAGTAAAGATTTATACAATGAGGGTTGTAGGGGTGCAGCGGGGTGGGGAGGGGAGGGGGGGGGGAGAGTATGGCTGCAATTTGAGAAAGGGAATGTAAAAGGATGAAGAAGGCTGAGAGAGGTGCTAGAAGTGTCCATTAGGTGATCAGAATGTTGAATGGTTTTGTTCCAGATGTAAGAAGTCTGACAACACCAGGTTTAAGTCCAACCAACTTATTTGATAGTAAACTCACAAGCTTTCGAGATCAACCTCTTCGTCAGGTGAACCTCGAGGTTAACCTCGAAAGCTTGTGAGTTTACTATCAAATAAATCTTAAGACTTAAACCTGGTGTTGTCAGACTTCTTACAGTGTTTACACCAGTCCCCAGCAAACATCTCCACATCATGACTTTGTTCCAGATTCCAGCATCTGTGGTATTTTGCTTTTATTTCACACTGCAGACATGTAGGCACAAGTGCGGTGAATAAGGCTGTGAGCTAAAGGCACAAATAGCAATGTGGGAATATGATAAGGTGACAATAACAGAAATGTGACTTAAAAATGGTGAGGACTCTGGTGCTGAATATTCATGGATCTAAAATATTCAGAAAAGATAGGGAAAGCAGAAAGGGAGGTGGGATGACAGTACTGATCAGGGAAGAGATTAGCATGTTGGAAAGGGAGGATGTCCTGAAGGGGAAAAGAGTGAATCCATTTAGTTAGAGTTGAGGAGCAAAATTTGTGTAATCACAACATTGGGGGTATTCTATCGGCATCCAAATAGTACTGATAGAGGAGCAAATCTGCAGAGAAATCGCAGAGATGTGCCTGAAATGTAGAGTGATGATATTGGTCTTTAATGAGCAAAATATTGACTGGGATAATGTTAGAGCAAAAAGTGAGGAGTTCTTGATCCAACTAGAAAAGGGTCACCTTCAAGGATGAGATGTTTCAAGCACAGGTACATTGACAAAACATTGACAAAGGTTACAGGAACCAGAGTCAAGGTTCCTTGAATGTCAAGGGAGATAGAGATGTGAAGAAATGTCATGATAATGTAACATGCGCATGTGAAATATTGATCTTCAATTTCATTGGCTGTCAGGTATGTATGAACATCTTCAAAAAGGACTAAGCTATGACACTGACTTTAAAATGGCTGCTGATTTGGTGTTGTGAAAGCTACATTCCCCATTATGGAGCTTTCAAATCTATCATTCTGTCTGTAAAACCCCCAGACAGACAATGCCATTCATCTTGGTGGTATAAAAGACCTTATTAAGAGGAAAATAGACTATTCAAGAAGTTAATAAATGAGACATTAATATTCAATCATGATTGGCTATCACAATGGCTAATAGAATACAAGGATTTAATTGTCTGATCTGTCTGAAGAAGTCTGCAAATGGACAAGTAACATCATCTCTTCCTGCTGTCTCAAGTTTGGAGCCCTACCTGTATTACATTTTCAAATACATGGCAGACAGAGAACTTCAATTGAAGAGAACTCTGCTTGCTTTTAGCATAGACATCTGTGTGTGTGTGTGTGTGTGTGTGTGTGTGTGTGTCTGTGCATAAACTCGAGACAGCCTGTTGAATTGAGTTATTTGCAGTTCAATATAAACACTGAATTGACACCTTCATTCTTGTAAGTGTAAAAAAAACGTTACAATGAGATGAGAAGTGGGGAGGAAAGAATGAGTCCTGGCACAAACGCCTCACTTGGTCGTAATAGAAACAAAACAAATGGTATTTGGTGCATGTCAGGTCATTTCTTCAAGCAAGCCTGGTCTGGTCAGGGGATTACTCAGTCAGATGGGAGGGTGGTTAGGTGCTGGGAAATATTCACATCCGGACAGATGCTCACAAGATTGGGTCAGTGTGAGTGATTGGGAGTTGTGGGTCAGTTCTGGAGTTAGAGTTAGACAATGGTTTAAACCATCTAACATTTCCCAAGTAACTGTTCAGGTAAGTAAATCGGAACTATTCTGAGTCCGAGACAGTCACAGAAGGTTCCAGGGTGCAGGGGAACTGCCCATCAGAAATTCAAACTTTTCAGGTAATTTCCACATTGATGGGCAAACCACAGGATTCTCCACTGCCATTCAGTATAAAATAAACACACTCAGCACAACTTCCTCTTTTGGAAATCATTTGTTTATTTTGAAGAAACCCCAGGCTGTCAATCAGGCTTGGAATCTTTGCAAATATTACGGAGAGGCACTTGAAATGCGTTCAAGCATGAAGGGAAATCAAATAAACACAGCAATCAATGAAAGCCTCTCAAAGCTTTGAACTTTGAAATTTACACAGATCAAAGCTTTGGGGTGTGGGAGGTTATCCAGCATTTGTGGTTAGGGGAAAGGAGGCCGCTCTTTCGTGAGTTCCAAGGATTACTGGCCCAGGCTATTTTGTCTCTCTTGATAGAACAAGCTTCTCATTCCAGGAATTAGCCTGGTGAATCTCCTTTGGATTGCCTCCAATGTTGCTATATCCTTTTTAAGGTAAGGGGACGAAGACTGTCGGCAGTATTCCAGGTGAGGCCTCACCAACATACTGTACAATTGTAACTAAATCTCCCTACTTTTAAACTCCAACCCCTTTACAATAAAGGCCAAAATGCCATTTGCCTTCATAACTATTTGTTGGACTTGCTAGCTTTTTGTTTTCCAGTCAATATGACACTTGGTCATTTTTAGGGAAAATTCCACCCATGGATTTTTCCAACTCTGAATAAGACCTTGCAGACCACCTCTCCATCGTACAGTGCAGGTAAGTGTTTGCATAAAATTCTCTCTGGAAAGTAAGGTCAGTGAACTTGTCAGATCCCTGATACTTCTCACCAATCTAGGTGTCTGTGCAATACATAAATCACTAACATAATACATACAGGATCACAGCAGCAGGACTGGGAAACATTATTATCTGATTTGGAAACACAACTCTCAGCTGGTCCTTCTCATGATAGCGGCTGCTGGAAACAACAACTGCCTCAGCAATGTGAGCCTCAGGTCAACTCAGAACCATCTCCACTACTTTGATCATTCAGATGACACGTCAAAGAATTACATGGCTCGCTGGAGGCTATTAGACACGCAAAGGGGAAACACTATATTGCAGATTAATATATGTTGATGGAACACCTGTACTGTTTTTCTGCTTGTATTCCATTGAACATAATAACAGAAAGAGAAACAAGGTTGTATGATGTTGTAAGAACATAAGAGGTCGGAGCAGAAGTAGGCAATACAGCCTCTCGAGCCTGCTCCACCACTTGGTACGAATCATGGCAGATCTCAACTCCACCTTCCTGCCCATTCCCCATAAACCTTCATCCCACTATTCATTCAAAAACTATCTGTCTCTCACTCCAGTTTGTTCACTGCTCCAGCATCCACTGCACTCTGGGGTAGAAGATTGCACAAATGTATAAGTGAAATAATTTCTCCTCATTTTGTTTTAAATCTGCCATCTTTTAACCTAAAACTACGTCCTCTTGTTCTAGAATGTCCAACAAGGGGAAACATCCGCTCTGCGTCTACCTTGCCAATCCCCTTTAGCATCTTGTATTCTTTGGTTAGATCTCTCATTCTTCTAAACTCCAGTGAGTTTAGGCCTAAACTGCTCACTCTCACTTCATAAAACAGGTCCTTCATCCCTCAAATCAATCTAGTAGCAATGTGGGAGTTGTTAAAGTTGTGAAACAATTAGCCCCTGTCTAATATTTAAGACCAGGTATATCTATGGACATATGCACTCATTACTTGTAACTCAATTTTTTTTTTCATCAGAATACTTCAGGCATGGAATAAGTACCTAGGTCAACCTCATTCTCCTGATCATTAGCAACTGCTCCCACAGCTTCCTTCCCCCCACTGTGATTCCTCTTTCTCTTGTCTCTGCATTCCAAATGCTTAATTATGTAGGATGCAGCAGGTAATTTCTCTCCTTAGTATTGAAGCCCATTCATAGCAGAGTACATCACCCTACCTTACCCACTACAAAAACAGGCCGTCCAAATTCCAACACTTTAATATTGTCATTGGGAATTAAATGAACTGCCTAGCGAATAGTACATTAGCCACCTGTTTGATGGAAATGTGCAGAACTTTGCTGTGAAATGTCACATTTGGCTGACAGGATCCTAATACAAAAAAAATGAAGATAATGGAAGCATTCAACTTTACAAATGGTGCTATAGCATCTTTTTGAAGTGGTTTAAGATAAAGTTTCGGAATGTTTCCAGGGATTTGTATTGGAACCTCACATTTACACCAGATGTTTTAATGACTCAGATTAAGGAACCATCAAGAGTTGTACGTCCAAGTTTTCAGATGTTATGACAGACAACATTAATTTCAAAGAAGTTGTGTAGACAGGAGTAAGAAGTTACAGAGAGACATGAGTGGGCAAAAACTATGGCTCGATATGGGTTAGTGTGAGATCACCCACTTTAGATCCAAGAATGACAAATCAGAGTAATTTCTTAATGGGGAAAAGGCTAGAAGCTATGGAGGAGCAAAAGAACTTAGGTGTCCATCTACAATACATAAATCATTAACATTGTGCATAGGCACAAAAGGAAATCAAAGTCTAACGGAAAGTTGGCCTTTATTTGAAGGGGATTAAAATATTTAAGTAAGAAGTCATGTTTTAGTTGCACAGAGCCTTAGCTCAGACACCATCTGGCATCTTGTGTTCTGTTTTGAGCAGTGCACCCGCAGGCCTTGGAGAAGTTGCAGTGCAAATTTACCAGACTGAAGCTAGGATATAAAGGATTACATTAAACAGATCGATTTCTTAAATCTTGTTTGCATTCCTTAAATGTGACATCGGTGGGGGGTGATCTAATCCAATTGTCTAAAATGATAAATTGTCTGAATACGGTAGATTCAAATCAACCATTCCCTCTGGATGGAGAATATAGAATGAGGCAGCATAACCTGAAAATTATACCAGACTAATTAGGGGAGAAGTCAGGAAGTATCTTTTGTTCAAAAAACTGCACCCCCCCCGCCACCCCAATTCCCACATCCAACATTCGAAAGGCTATGGATACAGGGACAACCAAAATGGTCATGGTTCAGATCGATACATTCCTTTATGAGTTATTACTATTGAGGAATGTAAGTTAGAGGCAGGGAAATTGAGTACAGATCAGCTATGCCCTTGTACGAAGTTGGAACAGCCTGAAGGGAATGGATGGTCCTGTTTCCATGTTCCTATAATGCATGGAGTAATTTTTTTAAAGAATCTTAGCTTCCTCGCCCCTACTCACCAGACAACTGAAGATAAGTTTTCTATTCTCAGGACAATATTGTAGCTGGAAAACTCTTCATGTGCACCATCTCTTCTGATACATCCTATCCTCTCAATGGAAAACTCTCTATCTTCCACCATCTCCTTAGGTACACCCTCTCCTCTCCTCATTAACACAAAGGGTTGAATTATACAGACCTTGTTGATGGCTGGGAGTCCATTTGGGAAGTCAGTGGATCACTAACTCCCTGTCCTTGCCTGTAAAGGATGTCAAATAATATGAGAATCATCTAATTAACAGCCGCATAGCCAGGAGCCGTCCATCAGCACTGGGAGCTGCTGGTAGCATGTCCAGTTGGCACATGAAGACAGGGCGTCTGGGCACAGAGGGGACAGGCTGTGACCTGGAAGGAGATTACGGCCACCCATTTTGAGCACCTTTGGCACCTGACTGTGCCAGATGAATCAGACCATATTGTCTAGGTGAATGAAAACGTTATGTTGGCAAGTTTGCAGTTGATCAATGGTTATTTATAAATGTGCATGACTCTCCCTATAACCGGGAAGCATTCAGGAACTTGCCAGTGAAGAAATAGCATTAGAATACAGCTGAGATTGCACTCTAATGAATATTGAGTGTTTAAGAAGAGATTGCACCCAGTGTCTCTCTACAGGTGGCTGGGAGAAAGAAGCCAAGGAAGTGAGAAAATCAAGGACAGCCTCAATGTTTGACAATGAGTTCCTGTCAACCTTCCTCCCTTCCAACACTTCTCCAGGCTGGCTACTAGCATTTCAATTATTTTTAAAATATCATTTAAATGCTAGCCCCTTCTCCCCGCTGATTTCTTCTGTTTTTCTGTTGCTGTAACCCTCATTATTTCTTCATTGCCTTCAATATTCTAAGACACTCCTGAATGGCTTTTTGCTTTTTTCTATCCTTAAACTGGAGGTCATTCAAAACTCTGCTACCCATGTCCTAATGTGCACCAAATGCTATTCACCCCTTTGTTCTTCTGACCTACTCCGGTATCTTATTAAAGACCACCTCAGTTTAAAAAAATCTTATCCTTGTTTTCAAATCCCTTCATGACCTGGCCACCTCCATATCTTTGTAAACTCCCCCAGCCCTATAATCTTCAGAGGCAGCTGTAGTTCTCTAACTATTTTCAGATATTATATGCACCCCCATTGGGTCCCATACTCTGGCATTTATTCTCCCTAACTCTACCTCTCTTTCTGCCACTTAGACATTCTTCAAACCTACCTCTTTGACTAGGACTTTGGTCATCTGTCCTAACATCTCCTCGCACCACATAGTGTTGTACTTTATTTTATAATGCCTCTGTGAAGTATCTTGGGATGTCTTACTACCTTAAAAGGTGTTCAATAAATACAAATTGGGTTGCTGAAATGCTATCATCTAAATTGTGAAGTGCTGGAATGTGTGATGGGTGTGCATAGAAAAATGCTTGAGGTCTAAATATAGGCTAGCTTGCAGGCTCAAACAAAATGGTTAATACAAAGAACAAAGAACAACACAGCACGGGAAACAGGCCCTTCGGCCCAACGAGCCCGCGCCGCCGTCCCATTGTCTCAGTGACCTATTCATGATTTTAGTCTACGCCTAATGTGCGAGGATCAGGGAGGTCCAATATAGGGACAATTTGTTACCCAATCAATCAGCCTAAAAGCGCATCTTTGGGATGTGGGAGGAAACCGGAGCACCCGGAGGAAACCCACGCAACCACGGGGAGAACGCGCAAACTCCCACAGACACAGGCCCAAATCCATGTGTCCGCACAGCAACAGAGATAGTCTCTGAGCTGTCATGTTGCCCTCGAGATGGTTCAGTTTAAGCACACTAACGACATGAAGCAATAGGCAACTCCCGAAGCAACATCCAAGAGCAGCCCACTACAACCTGCCGCATGCATGCCCCTTGCTGGTCAACAAGGTGGACTTAAATGCCTGTGGAGACAAAAAATTCATTATTAAACAGGCAAAGACTGTAACATCCCTGAGGCAAATAGACTTCATCACAAGCAGTTTAAAATAATAAAGCAAGAAAGGACTATTGCAGTTATATAGGGTTCTGGTGAGACAATTTGAAGTATTTTGTTCAGTTTTGGATGAGATACAATAGGAAGAATATTCTAAGCTGGAAAAGAAAAGGATATAACACTGTAAAACTAGACATTGAAGAGATAGATTAGTTTAAAGTTTATTTATTCGTGTTACAAGTCAGCTTGTGAAAATCCCCTAGTCACCAGTGCCTGTTCAGACACACTGAGGGAGAATTTAGCATGATCAATGCATTTAACCAGCGTGTCTTTCAGATTGTAAGAGGAAACTACTGCGCCCGAAGGAAACTCATGCAGACACGATGAGAACATGCAAACTTCACACAGACAGTGACCCAAGCTAGGGATTGAACCCAGGTCCCTGGCGCTGTAACAGTGTTAACCAGTGCGCCACTGTGCCACCCCAATGCTGAAACACTTGAATAAATGTAGGTAATATTCCCTGATAGGTGATCTGATTATATTTGTAAATACTTCAAAAAGATTATCAGGGAACAATTCTGTCCTTCAACAGGGGAATCTAGAATAATGGGGACATCATTTCAGAACCTGTTCAAACTAGCTAAAAACAAAATCTGAAAACATTTCCTCAAATAAAGTGTGATGAGATTGTGGAACACAATGCCCAAAGCTGCAGAAATCCTCAAATGTTAAAGGGAAATACATACTCCACTCTATATAAGACAGTGTTTTTTTCAGCAAGTGCATGACCAGTGAGAATGCACAAGCCAGTGGGAGAGAGGCTGAGCCCGAGTGAGATTCAGCCAGAATGAGGGTATTGGGAATTTGGAGCTGAGTGGGAATTTGGTGCTGAGGGAAAAATCTTTGGAATGAGCAGAGAGATAGACCTGCGAGGGAGACTCAAGGGCAAGTGAGGGGTAGAAAGCAATTGTCATAGCCAGCAGGTAAGTGATTGTTGGTGACTGGTAAGTAGCTTTTCCCTTCTTTTTTTTTCTTTTTTTGTCTTGGCATTGTAGTTGTTGTTGAAAGTTAACTTAAGGGTTAAGCCATGGCAGGAGACCCAGACCCATGTCAAGCTCCTCTTGTGTGATGTGGGAATTCAGAGATTCTTCCAGTGTCCCTGGCTCCTTCTTGTGCAAGAGGTGCGTCCAACTGCAGTTCCTGATGGGCCACTTGATGGCTCTGGAGCTGTGGATGGATTCATCTTGGAGCATCCACAATGTTGAAGAAGTCATGGATAGCACATTTAGTAAGTTGGTCACACCACAGATAAAAGTTATTGAGAGAGATAGGGAATGAATGACCACCAGACATAGGAAGAATAGGAAGGCAATGCGGGAGTCCCCTGCGGTCATTGAGAGGGGGCAAAACTTGACCTCTGCTTGGGAAATAAGGAAGGGCAGTTGATGGAAGTGTTAGTGAGGGATCACTTTGGGACCAGTGACCATAATTCCATTAGTTTTAAGATAACTATAGAGAATGATAGGTCTGGTCCAAATGTTAAAATTCTAAATTGGGTTGAGACCAATTTTGATGATATATGGCAGGAACTTTCAAAAGTTAATTAGGGGAGTCTGTGGGAAAGCAAAAGGACGGCTGGTAAGTGGGAGGCTTTCAAAAGTTGTGGTATCCAAGATTTAGGGTAAGCACATTCCTTTTAGAGTAAAGAGCAAGGCTGATAGGAGGGAACCTTGGATGACTTAGGATATTGAAGCCCTGGTCAAGAAAAGAGGAGGCATATGACATGCATAGACAGCTAGGAGCAAGTGGATCCTTTGAAGAGTGTTGAAGTTGTTGGAGTCAAGTTAAGGGAGAAATCAGGAGGGCAAAAAGGAGCCATGAGATTGCTTTGGCAGATAAGACAAAGGAGAATCCAAAGAGCTTCTACAAATACATAAAAGCCAAAAGTGTAACTAGGGAGAGAGTAGGCTGGATAGACTGGGACTTTTTCCCTGGCATGTAGGAGCTTAGGGGGGATCCTATAGAAGTCTACAAAATAATGAGGGGCATAGATGAAGTAGATAGTCAACATAAGAACATAAGAACATAAGAAATAGGAGCAGGAGTAGGCCATCTAGCCCTTCGAGCCTGCCCCGCCATTCAATAAGATCATGGCTGATCTGTTGTGGCTCAGTTCCACTTTCCCGCCCTCTCCCCATAACCCTTAATCCCCTCTCTTATCAAGAACCCATCAACCCGCTTCTTAAAAATATTTAGCGAGGCAGCCTCCACCACTTCAACGGGCAGAGAATTCCAGAGATTCACCACCCTTTGAGTGAAGAAGTTCCTCCTCAACTCCGTTCCAAACCGCCTCCCCTCTATCTTGAGGCTGTGCCCCCTAGTCCTACTGTCTTTTTTGAGCGGGAAGAGTCTCTCCACCTCTATCCTATCCATCCCATTCATCATCTTATACGTCACAATGAGATCTCCCCTCATTCTTCTAAACTCTAACGAGTACAAGCCTAGTTTATTCAGCCTCTCCTCATAGCTCAATCCCCTCAACTCCGGTATCAGCCTAGTAAACCTCCTCTGCACTCCCTCCAGGGCCAAAATATCCTTGCGCAGGTGCATCTTTTCCAAAAGGTAGGAGAGTCTAAACTAGAGGAGCATAGGTTTAAGATGAGAGGGGAAGAGACACAAAAGGGTCCAGAGGGGCAATTTTTTCACTTAGTGGGTGGTGAGTGTCTGTAACGAGCCGCCAGAGGCAGTAGAAGGGGCAGGTACAATTTTGTCTTTTAAAATGCATTCAGACAGTTACATGGGTAAGATGGATGTAGAGCGATATGGGCCAAATGCGAGCAACTGGGACTAACTTAGTGGTAGAAACTGGGCAGCATGGACAAGTTGAGCCAAAGGGCCTGTTGCCATGCTGTAAACATCTATGACTCTAGATAGATTCAGGAAAAGACATGGAAAAGGGACAGGGAATTGGAATTGGCCTGTTAACAAAAATGGTGGAACAGGCAAAGTAAATCAAATAATCTACATATACCCTATGAAATTTCAGCCCCTGATCAATGATGTCGCAGTCACTTGCTTGATTATGAATAACAAATTTGCTGTCACTGGAGGTGATCCTCATGATAGCCTTAGAAGACAGAGCAACGCAGTTGAGAGAGTTGTTGCCTTGGTAATGCCATCCTTAAAGTGAGAAGGTTTCTGGCAAATTACCTTGCTGCAGGTGGCTCAGTTCTATAACTGGAAGAATCTACACCAGCAGTTCCTACTTATGTTACCATGTAGCTGTGTGAAAGCTTGTAGTGATGGTAACTTGCATAGTAATTGGTAGGTACATTGTTAGATTTGGGAATCATTTAGTATGCCTACTGTTCCTTTTTTGCACTGTTACTTGAATCTTGGTGATGTACACCTTGGAAGGAATTCTTATGCAATGCCTGATTTGAGTTCTGACACTAATGTGATACATCTTTCAGTTCTTAGTTCCAATTTTGAATGTATAGATCAAATGTTGAGTGGGTCCTGGGATGGAAATCTAGTGAAAGCTGTCCCAATTTAAATACCTAATAAAGTTTATGCAGATTCCAACAGGAAACCATATACATAAATTTGCATGGTGCCCAATACAAGGAGGAAGGGGATAGGACACAGAATAGATGTACAGTTGGGTGTGAGGTTCAGTCAGATATAGAAGAAAAGCTAGGTTAGTCCAACAGGCAGAGAAGACATGGGCATGATAAGACACATGAGAGGTTTGAAAGGCTAAATTGTATCTATTTTATTACAAGGAGCCTGTCTGGTAAAAGAGATGCACTTGAAGCGTTAATCAGCATATGGAAGTAAAATATTATTGCAATCACTGAGATATGGTTGAAAGAAGAGCAAAACTGGCAATTCAACAGTCCAAGGTATAGAAGTTTCAGGCATGATGCTACAGGTGGTGTAAGAGAGGGGGGAGCATTGCATTATTGCTAAAAGCAACCATCACTACAGTAATGAGAGAGGATGTCTTAGAAAGATGTTCAAATGAGGCCATGTGGTTGGAGTTTAAATTAAAAAGGACGATCATCTTGCTGGGATTATACTACAGGCCTTCAAACAGTCAGAGGGAGATAGAAAAACAGATAAGTAGGCAAATCAGAGAGATGTGAGAGGAATAGGGTTACAATAGTGGTGATTTCATCTTAATTGGAATCATTTTAGCATGAAAGTGCATCTAGGAGAGCTTTATGTGCCAGTACATAGATGGCCCTACTGGGGATGGGCCAATGCTAGACATAATCCGAGGGAATGAAGCCAGGCAAGTGGTTGAAGTGTCAGTGCGTGAACATTTTGGGATAGTGAACATATCCCTAAGTTTCAAAGTCATTAAAGAAATAAGAACTAGGAGCAGGAGTAGGCATCTGGCACCTCGAGCCTGCTCTGCCATTCAAATAAAATCATGGCTGATCTTTTCATGGACTGAGCTCCACATACCTGCTCACTCATCATAACCCTTAATTCCTTTACTGTTTAAAAACGTATCTATCCCTGCCTTAAAGTTATGGAAAGGGGTGAAGATAGTTTAGAAATCAGGAGGTGAATTTTCTCATTCTGCCTGCCACAGGTGGCACGCAGTTGAGAGAGTTGTTGCCTTGGTAATGCCATCCTTAAAGTGAGAAGGTTTCTGGCAAATTACCTTGCTGCAGGTGGCTCAGTTCTATAACTGGAAGAATCTACACCAGCAGCTCCTACTTATGTTACCATGTAGCTGTGTGAGAGCTTGTAGTGATGGTAACTTGCATAGTAATTGGTAGGTACGTTGTTAGATTTAGGAATCATTTAGTATGCCTACTGTTCCTTTTTTGCACTGTTACTTGAATCTTGGTGATGTACACCTTGGAAGGAATTCTTATGCAATGCCTGATTTGAGTTCTGACACTAATGTGATACATCTTTCTGTTCTTAGTTCCAATTTTGAATGTATAGATCAAATGTTGAGTGGGTCCTGGGATGGAAATCTAGTGAAAGCTGTCCCAATTTAAATACCTAATAAAGTTTATGCAGATTCCAACAGGAAACCATATACATAAATTTGCATGGTGCCCATGGGAGTTTGCACCTTCTCACCCTGTCTGCCTGGGTTTCCTCCCACAGTCCAAAGATGTGCAGATTGGGTGGGTTGGCCATGCTAAATTGCTCCTTAGTGTCAGGGGGGACTAGCTAGGGTAAATGCATGGGGTTATGGGGATAAGGCCTGGGTGGGATTATGGTAGCAGTGCAGACTTGATGGGCCGAATGGCCTCCTTCTGTAGGATTCCTTTCCATGAATCGTAGCAGGCGAGGGCAGACCAAAGATCTCTTGACCTTGGGTAGGATTTTCCAGTTTCGGAGTGAACGCAGCCAGAAAATCCTGCCCCAAGTGTTTGAATTGGGAGGAAGTTCAGCTACTCCTTAGATATAGAAGCTGTCTGTATCCATAGGAACAAGACAACATTCAGACTTGGGCTGATGAGTGGCAAGTAACACTCATACAGCACAAGTACCAGGCAATGAGCATCTCCTACAAAAGATGAATTTAATCATCTCTGCTTGACAGTCAATAGCTTTACCATCCCTGAATCCCATTATTAGCAATCTGGGATTAATCATTGACCAGAAACTGAATTGGACCAGTCACAAAAATATTGTGGCTACAAGAGCAGGCCAGAGACTAGGGATTCTGTGGAGAACTCTTCCACCATCTACGAGGCACAAGTCAGGAGTGTGATGGAATACTTTCCATTTGCCTGGCTGAGTGCAACTCCAATACTCAAGAAGCTCAACACTGTATGGAAAAAGCATCTTGATTGGCTTCCCACCCGCCTCCTTAAATGTCCTTTCCCTTCACACCAATGCGCAGTGACTGCAGTGTACTATCTACAAGATGCATTGTAGCAACTCAACAAGGCTCCTTTGACACCCCTTCCAACATGGAGTCGAATGCCATTCAATTCTGCAGCATAACAGTGCACACTGCAACCATCGCATCACTGATCTCAATGAGGGCTGTAGTGTTATCATTGGCAACTTGTTCCAGAATTGAGATAATGGCCAGGATTGTACGAGTAAAGACTTGGAATTGGCATTCACGGTGAGTGTGTTAAAATAGCCAAATGCCTCATCATCTAATAAGTGATGCGCGTGAATGCTCCATGTATGAATGGATGATCAAGTTCTATGGATGTTCTATGTATGAATGGATGAACGAGATTCCCACTGTCCCTACCTACTATCTAGTGAAACCACAGCCAAGGGAACGGGCTTGGCAGAATCAGTGGGGAAAGAAGATCCTGTTGAGCTTGACTCTAGTCTGGCACTGTGAAGAGACATGAGAGGCATAGAATAAGTGGGAGGCTCCAGCCGCCGGTGAAATACCACTACTCTGATTGTTTTTTCACTTACACGGTGATGCAGGGAGGCGACCCCAGTGGGGCTCTCGCTTCTGGTTGGAAGCGCCCGGGCGTGACCTGCTCCGTGGACAGTGGCAGGTGGGGAGTTTGACTGGGGCAGTACACCTGTCACACCGTAACGCAGGTGTCCTAAGGTGAGCTCAGGGAGGACGGAAACCTCCCATGGAGGCACGCAAAATTTCACTCAAGGCCAACAGAGAATTCTGTTCAGCGGAAGCTGGTAAGAATGATAAATATGTAGGACTACGTAACCAAGGTGACACACCGCTTTCCATCTAATTGGTAGTCATGAATATGCCTTGTTCCCACAAATCCAATAAGTGCCAATAAGAGTTGAATATGTATGTTCCTCCTTAAAACAATATAGATTATTACAAGATTGATCATTACTGGATGGATTCATTCAAGTTGACACTTGCTTGTGCCCAAGTGTACTCCAGAACCTTTTTTATTCTCGACTCGCAATATCCCTTTTGGTTTTGATTCTACTTCATTCAAAATAAGGCTGGATGCTGGAGTAGGTGTGTTAAAAACAGGTGAATACCTATTCATGTCACCTGTGCAAGACCTATTTCTAGAAAAGTACTCTATCATCATCTCTAGTAAAAGCCAATGCTATTACCTTATGACCTCCAAAAGATTGAGTAAACTGATTCCACATAATTAAATCTGACCATGACAGACACAGTATGGAGAGGTATCCCTCCCTCAGCATGTATAGGAATGTGCGAGCAAACCCAACATTTTAGATAGATTGACTGTTCTAGCATAAGTGTATGCCATATATAAGTAAGTATTAGCATGCAATTCCTGATGGACTGTCTGTATTAAACTGGGTACATTCAATAACAAGTTTGCTATTGTTTTGATAATTATCAACTGATGATCTCAACATTCTCTTTTATATCTCCCAATCACTGGTCGATATTACGATAAAAATTAATTTACAGAACTGCACCACAATTACATCGCCTTAAATTTCAAGTCTTGAGCTTGACAATCCATTTTGGGATTTCGTTGTTGGTTCTTATGTTCTTTTGACTGCAGTTCTCCGGATATTTTCGTACAAATTCTGTAAACACAAACAAAGTGCCTTCAGGCACTTGAGTTAGTATGACATTACTGAATTATTTCTATTTCCTCTATTCTAATATTACCCTGATTTCCCAGTGCCATTATCTGGCCTAATCTAATAACTTGTCTGCAAACCCAAATCATCTCTATTATCAGTAATGCAGCTACAAAAACTATGATGATGCCCTGTTCTACAAGATTATCCACCCTCTGGAACAATTTTGTTATTGCTGTAGCGCTCATTAGGATGTAGTTTCAGTTGTGTCCAGTGTCTCCATCGCAGACTGTACTTTCCACCAATTAAAACATATTTGTCCAGTAACAATTACACTAAAAGGCCCCTCCCATCAGACCCCTAGCCCTTTTTTATCTGTCAAGAGTTTCACCATTATCTTAGGTAATGGTATAGGTAATTTAGGGTGTTTTCCTCAGCCAATTTCATCCACTTGCAATGATGCTGTTGAAAGATCACCTGCTTTTTGAGAGAATGCAACACTGAGACGCTGCTTCAACTTCTGCTCCCCGTTATTACATCCTCTGGGAGGTGCATTGTCCTATCAGTCATTAGTTCAAAAAGAGTTAATCCTGTTCTTCGGTATGGAGTGGCTCCCTGTTAGAACATAGAGCATAGAACACTACAGCACAAACAGGCCCTTCGGCCCACGAGTTGCGCCGATCACATCAACACCTACCAATCTATAGACCTATCTATAACCCCCAATCCCATTAAATTCCATATACTCATCCAGAAGTCTTTTAAAAGACCCCAGCGAGTTCGCCTCCACCACCACTGACGGCAGCCGATTCCATTCACTCACCACCCTCTGAGTGAAAAACTTACCCCTAACATCACTTCTGTACTTGCCTCCCCGCACCTTCAATCTGTGTCCTCTCGTAGCGACCATTTCAACCCGGGGAAATAGCCTCTGAGAACCCACCCTATCTATTCCACTCAACATTTTATAAACTTCTATCAGGTCGCCTCTCAACCTTCGTCTCTCCAGGGAAAAGAGTCCCAGCTCCCTCAACCTAACTTCATAAGGCATGCCTCCCAGTCCAGGCAACATCCTTGTAAATCTCCTCTGTACCCTTCCAATAGCTTCTACGTCCTTCCTATAGTGAGGCGACCAGAACTGCGCACAGTACTCCAAATGAGGCCTGACAAGGGTCTTATAAAGTTGGAATAGTATTTTGGACGAAGTCTGTACCCAGTTGTTTCCTTCTTCTAAATTGGTTTTGGCTAAACTATTCTTCAGTGTTCAATTCATTTGTACCATTCCTGAGCTCTGTGAGTGAAATGGTATGTGAAACCTTTGTATTATCCCTCACATTCCACAAACTTCTCTTAAAGCTCTCCCTGTGAAATGAGTTCCTGGTCTGAGTCTCAGTGAAGTGGCATTCTCCAACTCAGGTATGATCTCATTTGTCAATATCAAAGCTACAGTTTTGGCTGTGGGATCTTTACATGGAAATGCTTCAACCCATCGATTAAACTGATTAATATTGACTAAACAATACATTTTCCCTTTTGCTCTAGTGAGTGGTCTTGTGAAACCTATTTGCATATATTCCCATGATCCTTTGAGTCTTGGCTGGTTCCCCATTTTAACCTTGCAATGATAACCTGGTTCCAACAGGGCGCACTGCAAACATTTTTGACAGAATTTCGCTATCATTTCCCCTATTCCTTTCCATCACCAACAATTTCCAATTCAATTGACCATATTGTATCTACTTATATGGGCTAATCCACGCTACACTTTTAACAATGTTTGCTATATTGCTTCTGGTGCTATTACTTTTCCTTCTCTCCTCCATCTTTCTGCACCCCCCCACCCCCCGGCCATCCCCCCACCCTTGTTTTTCCCCACTTCTGCTTAGAAATCATAGAACTCTACAGTGCAGAAAGAAGCCCTTCGGCCCATAGAGTCCTCACCGACCACAATCCCACCCAGGCCCTACCCCCATATTCCGATATATTTTACCCACTAATCCCTCTAACCTAAGCATCTCAGGACACTAAGGGGCAATTTTAGCATGGCCAATCAACCTAACCCACGTAACTTTGGATTGTGGGAGGAAACTGGAGCACCCAGAGGAAACTCAAGCAGAGACGAGGAGAATGTGCAAACCCCACACTGACAGTGACCCAAGCCGGGAATCGAACCCTGATCCCTGGAGCTGTGATGCAGCAATGCTTATCACTGTGCTACTGTGCTTCTTTCGTCTAGTGCTTGCTCCTGTACTTGCCTCACATCAATCATCAATTTTTAATACTGCCACACTTGCTGTTTGTGTCCCTTCCCAATTTTGTTCTAATAAATCTTTAACTACCCTGTCAGATTGACTGTCTCCTTTCTGAGCTTGACCCTTAATTTTCTTGTGCGCCTGCACTTTAATTACAGCTGCTCCTAAAGGGCTACGGGCGGCTTGGATTAGATCTTTAATCAAATTTTCATGTCCGCCGTTTGAGGTAATGAAATGTAGTCATAAATTACCCCAAAAGCATATCGATATGTATAGATGTTACCTCATTTTCCTGTTCCCCATTCTAAAGCTTAAGTTAAAGCTAGCAACTCTGCTACTTGTGGTGAATTACTCCCTGGGACTTGTTCTCCTGCAATCACTGTTCCCTCATCATTTTCCACTCCCTATGCAGTGTGGAGTTCACCATAAACATCTCCATATAGGTTGCTCACTCCTTCACCTGAGTGGTTCTTCTGCTAAACCCTCACTTACCCCTGCATTCACTTCTGCTACACATTCATGCTCTGTTCCTCATATTGTCAATCCTCCTGCAGGATTTTCCCTCACATTCCTGCTGATTTCTAAGGTCTATCGCCTGGTAAAACATTTGCTTTCCATTTTGAATGTCTTCCATCAAAAAATCCTTTTAATCTCCCTGCTTCTAAAAGTTGGACAATTGCGGGTGCACTGTTTTTCCCATCAAGGTGTGTGGTTCTGAAACACTTACTGCCCATGAGGCAAGGCCAGTGCTCTCACACACCGATGCATACCTGTTACAATTGAGTTGAAGTGGGTGGAGTAGTACTCCATTGGTCTTAATTGTCTCCATGTTGTTGAGTTACCAGTGTGGCTTCTATTCCATCATTTTCCTGACAAAAAATGTGAAACGGTTCAGTGAGATCTGGTAATCCTAATGCAGGAGCTTTTCCCATAGCTTGCTTTAAATAGGAAAAGCCTGTGCTTCTTTCTCTCACTTTTCTATTCTTTTGCTGCTAGCCCTTCCTTCTTTCACTAAACCATGTAAAAGGTTTTGCTAACACTCCATAATCTTTCACAAAATTCCCACAGTAATTCAAAAGCCCTAACACTTGTCTTACCCCTTTCATGGCAAGTGGTCTTTACACATTTAGCATAGCTTTCTTTCACTCTTCTGGGGGAATCTTTTTAAACCTTGGAATATAACATGTCCTCGGTATGTCACCTACCCCAACAGAACTTTGCTAGGATTTAGCTTAAGACCTGCTTCCTGAATTGCTTGGATCACTCTGTGCACGGCTAAGCAATATGTTACTTAACTGATGCTATCAAAGTTTTGTCCACATAATGCGAAATGGTGGTTCCTGTGCATTCTAAGAGTTCTATTATCTGTGTTATGCATTTGTGAAAAATCACAACTGTTATGGAATCCCAATGGCAGATGGGTCCAAGTATATTGCTGATTCCTAACTATAAATGCAAACATATACTGGTGTTCCTCAGGTACAGGGAATGGCCAAAATCCAGTAGCTATGTCTGGTACTGTAAATATCATCTGCTGTATTCCAATTATGTTCAAGATGCTAGCATGATTTGCCATAATGAGGTGCTCTTGAGTCACGTAGCGATTCAGAGCTATATAATTGATAGTTAATTGATAACTGCCATCTGGTTTCCTTACTGGCCAAACAGGTGAATTCGTCTCAGAAGTAGTTTTGGTTACTGCCTGTTGTTTTTCTAAATCCGCAATGATGTTTTAACCACCTCCATCACTTCTGGTTTGAAAGGATATTGCCTATGTGGAGGATGAACTTTCCCGGGAATTGTTCTTATAGGAACATCTGAATACCCACAACCTTGTTTGTGTTCAGCTCAAACCTGGGGGTATTGTGTAGCCAAATTTCTCTCTCCTTCCCTTCCCTATGTACGGTACGTTTTGGCTGTTTAGCGTGCAAGGAATAGTCCTTTTCAATGTATACTAATACATGTGACAATAATAAATTAAATTGGGAAATATATATTCCAAGGTCTACGATATTTACAAAATAGTGATAAAGGAGGAACAGCCTTCATCAAAAAAGGTCTAAGGGCAGTTGAAAGAAAGAATCTGCACTCAAGATTAGAAGGTAGAAGCAGTATGAGTGGAAATTGGGAATGAAAAAGGTTTGAATATGCTGGCAGGAGCAATTCATCAGCCTCTTAACAGTAATTGGACAGTGCATTAATCAAGAAATAATTGGAGCTTGTAACAAAAGCAATGTAATAATTACAAGGGGCATTAATGTTCATATATCTGGATGGATTAAGTTGGCAGAGGTAGTCTGGAATATGAGATTGTAGGATTCCAGGGTTAAAACTGTTTTGGGTTAGTACTATGTAAAGAGCACAGTAAAAAAAATTCTCCAGGAAACAAAGTGATAAAACAATGGAGTTTCAAATTATGTTTGAGACTGACATACCAAAGCCCAAAATGAGAATCTTAAATTTAAACAAAGTGAATTATATAGGTACGAGGGGTGAGATGGTTAATATTGATTGGGTAAATAAAGACATGGTGAAAAATAGGCAGCAGCAAATATTTAAAGATGCATTCTTAACCTAGGGAAGTTAAGGATAGTACTAGATTCTTATCTAGATTACTTGAGGTTGGGAGAGGCTTAGAAGCCAGCAAAAGCTGACTAAATAGTTGATTTAAAAGAAAGAAAGAGATGACAGTAACCTAGCCAAAAATATAAAAACAGGTTGTAAAACTTTTTACAAGTATATAGAGAGTAGCTAGCATTTTTATTAAAAAATGCTTAAAGTACTCATCAGCATCTGGGGAGAGAGAAAAACAGAGTTCATGAATTTTTCAGAACATTTCTGAGAGGTGATCTCATTGAAACATAAGTTTCTTAAGGCCAGACAGAGGCTATTTCTATTGTCCGGGTAAACTAGGGCACAGTCTCAGGATAAGGAGTCGATCAATTAGGACTGAGATAAAGAGAAATATCTTTACGCAGATGGTTATGAATCCATGGAATTCTCTACCCCTTTGCTTCAGGTTTCGACTAGAGATAGGTACATTCTGTGCTTGGGCTGCCTTGAACCACATTAGCAGATCTCCTTCAACATCTGGATAGGCAACCTTTCTTATCTTCCTGCTGGAGAGAATGCCTTTTTGTTGACTTGTTCCAAGATGTTCGCCTTGTGATTTATAATGGTGGATAAACCTGATTGTGGAAGTGCCACTCCTTTGCAATGTCCACTTTTTACTTCATACCAGCTTTCCACTTGCTGCATCAACGTCATCTTCTCTCCAAATGATGGGTGGCACAGTAGTTAGCACTGCTAGCTTACAGCACCAGGGACCCGGGTTCGATTCTCAGCTTGGGTCACTGTTTGTGTGAAGTCTGCCCGTTCTCCCCATGTCTGTTTGGGTTTCCTTCACTTGCTCTAGTTTCCACCAATGGTCCAAAGGATATGCTGGGTAGGTGCAATTGGCCATGCTAAATTCCCCCTCAGCGTACCTGAACAACTGCCAGCGTGTGGCAACTAGGGGATTTTCACAAAAACTCCATTGCAGTGTTAAGCAAGCAAGCCTACATGTGACACTAATAAATAACCTTAAACATTTCCTCATGTTTAGCCATACTCACAGGCTTTTCACATACTTTCTCAAGAAAATCTTGTTGTCAAATGATGATTATCCCAGCACTCCATGATTGTGTACTCCAGTGGGTGTACTCTGTTCTGATTGGCATCTGACAAGCTGAGACAAGTTCAGCTCATCTGGAGTTACTAGTGCAGGATTTTGGCTTTATCATCATCATCATTCCACTGGCTTCGCTATTCTACCAGTGGTAATGGTTGATGACTTTGACATAACTGGAATGTTGTCTCACCTGAGTTTGACCTATTGCAATTTCACTGTATTGTTAGCAATTTCAGAAAAGGTCCTCCCAATGTCTGACCTGAACAGCACTGGAAGATCAGTAGTAACTGCCAAATCATTGGAAACCAGCCAAAATGTCCATCCATCTAAATCAGTTTTAAAATTGAAAAGCAAATGAACTGAAGTCCAAAAACAAACTGAACATCTAACTCAATCCCAAATTCCTACCTACCCGCAATAACCTTTCACTTGTTTATTAACCAAGAATCTATGTAGTTCTGCCTTAAAAATATTCAAAGATTCTGCTTCCACTGGCTTTTGCGAAAGAGTTCCAGAGACTCACGACCCTCTTGAAAAAATAATTCTCCACATCTCAGTCTTAAGTGACTCATATTTTTAAACAGTGCTCCCTAGTTCTAGATTATCTGACAAAATACCTAATCTGTATTTGCATGATAATTGGTTATAGAATATATTTAAGCAGGAAATAGATATCTAGCCAGGCATCAATGGGTCTGGGCGGAGAGTAAGAGTATGAGATAATGGATCAGATTTAATTGAATGGCAGCACAGGAGCAGAGGATCAAATGACTTACCCCTGCCCTCTGTGTTTCTTCGTCAGTACGCATAACAGTTCACACTTGTTTGGCTGGCTAGCCGAAAAATTTCTACAGCATCTTTCCTCCTTCTAATTTTTATTCATACAAAAACAACTAGGTTGAATTTTGGAAGCAAAGACAGCAAATATCACCTGTGATATTTATCACTAGAGTTGTTTAAAAATGTAAATGTTTTAATTAAGGTTTCATCACTTCAAAAGACAGAGAGGTATACTTCCTTGAAGCACACAAAAAGATAAACATAGTAGTTGCAGAGATCTCTTGCCAAGTTACGCATCTAGAATGCTTCTTCAATGCTGATAGCCAGATACCGGAAACAGAACAAATAATAATGTCATTACCCATTCCCCTTTGTCAGTGATATCAATGGATTCTGTAGTGTTGCAAAATCCCAGAAATTCCACGACAGAGTTGTCAAACTCCAGGACCTCTATCTCAGTTCCACCAATGCCCCGAAACATCCCAGTGCTATAAAATTCCAAGCTTATTTTCCTGATGGTAATAACGTCCAAGATCCATTCCAGTTCAACTCCCTCTCCCCTTTCCACTCAGCACTGCTACATATTGCAGTCCCAAATACCTTTGCTATGGGTGGACAGAATGAAACAGAAAAAGGGTGGAATTGCTATGCTTGGAAATTGTAATGAAAGGGAAGCAGTGCTTCCTGTTCTGGCCATATTCTACCCCATCACTGAAAGAGATAGGACAAGCAGGGTGGAACTCCCGCTTTACCAATTCCTTCCTAAAACACCAACACATCAGAAAGATGTGCAGATTAGGTTGATTGGCCATTCTAAATTAACCTTTAGTGTCCTGGGATGTGATAGGTTAGAGGGATTAGCAGGGAAATTAAGTGAGGATAGGGCCTGGGTGGGATTGTTGTTGATGCAGACTCAATGGGCCTAATGGCCTCCTTCTGAACTGTAGTGTTTCTATGAAATCCCACCAGTTCTGTTTTAACTGCAATCAAATCACATTTGTACAAGTCAAATTTGTCAACATTAGAAAAGTGGCAACTGTCAAATGGAGTAAATTCTTGCTCGTCAGATTAAAATTTAAATCATAATGACTTATCAACTCATTGCTATTCCTGTTTTTCTGTCTTTTGAAGAACAGGCATGCTGAAAGTGAAAAGAGCAGGAGAGGAGGACCTAGAGATACACCAGCATCAAAAACAGTGGGAGAGGGGAGGTCCCACAGACAGAAAGCCGCAGCTAAAAGAGCAAGGCAGTAGGGAACTGGAGACAGTACGTCAAAGAGTGAGAGAGGAAGGGGACAGCAGCAGCAGCTTAAAGACTGGGGGATAGAAGTACCCAGAGACAGACAGCTTCCCCCAACCAAGATCTCCAGTCCAATCCATAGGTCCAGAATCGATCAACTATGTTCTGAGAAAAATCAAAGTGTAATTTCACAGGGAAACAGTTGATTCACTGGTGAGTACATTTCTCATTGATCTTTCAAAATTGCAAGGTTTGTATGAGCAGTAGCAAGGTTTACTAACAGCAGTAAAGCTTATTAATTTACTGGTGACTATTTCCTATTTATCTTAACTAGGGAATTTCAAACAAGTCATATTTATGTAAGTAATATGAATATAAGCATAGGTAGGAATAGAGACATTAATTCGAATTTCAGCAGTAAAATAAAAATGTCAGGGCAGGTGGAGTGTGTTGGTTGCAGAGTTCCATGAACCTGTGAGATTCAAGCAGTGTCAGTGGCTTTAGCTCAGATTCATTGAGATGGAGACCAAGTGCAGACACTGCAACACAGAGAGGGGGAGAAGTTACTTGGGCACCTTATTCCAGTAGTCGTCACACCACTTACGGTACAGTTGTCTGATTTGTTCCATGGTCAGGGATAGAGGGATGTGTGTGAGGCAGGTGTGGAGATCGAGATGGAAATGGAGGATCCTCAATTTTTAATTATCTAATAGGTTCTAAGTTCTTGCAACCTGTATGGGCAAAAGCAGAGTCTGCAGGATGGATGAACGAACTGACTGTGGCAACGTTAAAGTAACCCATGGGGGTAGGGGAGGGGGAGGGGGAGGGAGAGTTAATAGGAATGTAGTGGAGTCCAAAAGGTAGTGTTGCCTGGGTTCACGACATCTGCTGTGGGCTGGAGAGAAACTTAATGGGAGGGGGAGGATCCAGGTGTTGTGGTTTACATAGGGACCAATGACATAAGTAGGATTAGGAGATTCTGTTTAGAAACTACTAAAAACCATGAGCTATATTAAAAAAAACCTTAAAGGTAACAATCTCTGGATGACTACCTGAGCCATAAGCAAATTGGAGTAAGGCAAATAAAGTTAGAGTCAAATGCATAGCTTAAAGATTGATGTGTGAGAAACAAGATTTTGATTCATGGAGCACTGGCACCAGTACTGGGGAATGGGGGAGTTGTGTGATTTAGAACATAGTTGTGTTCTATGGGGGAGTTGTGTGATTTGGACAGTCTTCATCTGAACCATGCTGGGACTATTGTTCTGTTGAGTTATATAGCTAGGATGCTATAGAGGGCTTAAAACTAAGTAGAGAGTGAGGGCTCAAATCAGGGAAGATGTGATGAATATAAGAATGAGCATGGCTGGAAATTGATAATCTGAGCATGGCAGAAAGGAATGGAGCATACAAATTTAAGAGTGCACCAGCAAAAATAATAAAGCAAAATTAAAGGCATTCTGAATGCACATAGCATTCACAGGAATAGAAATGACATGTATGATCTCATGGACATGCTGCATGGTGACCAAAGCTGGGAACTGAATATTTAAAGGTATTCAACATAGAACATAGAACACTACAGCACAAACAGGCCCTTTGGCCCACGAGTTGCGCCGATCACATCAACACCTATCTATAACCCCCAATCCCATAAAACCCCATATACTCATCCAGAAGTCTTTTAAAAGACCCCAGCGAGTTCGCCTCCACCACCACTGATGGCAGCCGATTCCATTCACTCACCACCCTTTGAGTGAAAAACTTACCCCTAACATCACTTCTGTACTTTCCTCCCCACACCTTAAACCTGTGTCCTCTCGTAGCGACCATTTCAGCCCGGGGAAATAGCCTCTGAGAATCCACCCTATCTATTCCTCTCAACATTTTATAAACCTCTACCAGGTTTCTCTAACAGTTAAGAGAGATAAGCAAAAAAGAAAATGAGGTTGGTCGTGCAGCTAATAAAGGATGAGATCAGTACATCAGTGAGAGAGGATCTTAGATCAGAAATCAAGATGTAGAGTCAGTTTAGGTGGAGCTAAGAAACAGCAAAGACCACCAAACATTGATAGGTGTTTATAGGCCATTGAGCAATAGTGGTAATAAAGGGCATGGCACGAGTCAGGAAATTAGAGGTGTATATATAACAGCAATTCAGTTATAATGGAGGACTTCTACATATAAGTAGACCAGATAAACTAATCAGCAATAATACTGTGCACGACAAATTCATGAAATGCAAACAAAATGGTTTTCAAGAACAGTATGTCGAGGAACCAGCTAGACAACAGGCTATTTTAGATCTAGTATTGTACAATGAGAAGAGGCTAATTGATATTCTTGCAGCAAAGAAGTCTCTAGGGAAGAGTGACCATAACATTAAGTTTTAAAAGTGATTTGGTTCAATCCGAAACTAGGATCCCAAATTTAAACAACTATGAAAACATGAGGGGCAAATTAGCTAAAAGCTATAATGCTATACAATGGCTAGCATTTAAAGAATTAACACATGGATTACACCAAATCTGCATTTCTTTGAGGCAGAGACCAATCAGGAAAGGTGATCTAACCATGGCTAACATGAGAAGTTAAAGATTGTATTAGGCAGGAATCCTCACATTATTTAAGAAGCATTTAGAAGAGCATGTGAAACACCTTAGCATTTAAGATTATGAACCAATTACTCAAAAATGGGATTAGGATAGATAGGTGCTTGATAGCTGGCACAGACATGATGGGCCAAAGGGCCTCTTTCTACACTGTAAAACTCTATGACTGTACATGGAGGGAATTTCTGTTCATCCAGTACAGAATGCCAGATAAATTAGGGTGACTTGAAGGGAATTTTGGAGGGATGATGTTCATCTACAACTACTACCCTCGTCCTCCTTTGTGGCGGAGGTTGGTTTTTCCAGTGTGGAGTGCCATAAGCGTAGACAAGGGTCATGGGTGGAAGAGGGGGCTCACAATGTTAAAATGGCGGTGTGGGTCGTTGGGCCGAAGGGCCTGTTTCCTGTGCTGTGTTGTTCTTTGTTTAGATCAAAAAAAGGGCCTTATAAAGTAAGCCTGAGGATTGAAAACAATTTGGAAGGTCCGAGAAACTGTTAAAGAAAGAGGAAACAGAATACGAGTGTAAACAAGTGACACAAAAAAGTAGATTGTTAATTTTTTCCTTTTTACGCATAGATGCCTTTACAAAGACCACTACAGGCCCAGTACACACAGAACCACGCAATCATAGCGGGGAATTAAGGCAATGGCAGAGAAACTAAATAATAGTTTGCTTCTGTCTTCACAGGAAGATACAAAGAGCCTCCCAGAAAGACAAGTGAATGAAGGACTAGCAAGAATGAGAAACTGAAAGATTTTCTTAGTAAATAAGTAACACCAGAGAAAATAATGGTACTGCAAGTTGATAACGTAGGTGGTCATCACCCAAAATTCTATAGCTTTTGGAAGGGTACCTGCAGATTGTAAAGTAGTAAATGTAATCCCATATTTAAGAAAGGAGGGGCAGACTGAGAATTGGGTAATAGACAGAATACACAGGTCATTCTCAGGTTGGCAGGCTGTGACATAGAAGCATAGAAAATAGGAGCAAAGAAGTTAAAGACAACATATAAACAAAAACTAAAGGAAAACATATTGCAAGGGCCAGTGGCAGGCTGGAAGATTGGGAAATTTTTTACTTAATTTAAAAAAACAAAGGTAAATTAGGGAAGAAAACTAGTGCAAAGTATAAAAAAAAAAGCAAAAGCTTCTATAAGTATATAAAAGGGAAGAGAATAATTGAAGTGAATGTTGGTCCATTGGAGGATGAGACTGGGGAGTTAATTGTGGGGAACACAAAAATGGCAGCGGCGCTAAATCAATAGCTTGCCTTAGTTTTCAAAGTGGAGGCACTAGTACAACCCCAACAGTAACAGGTAGTGCCAGGTAATAGAAAGGGAGGAACTTAAAATAATCAATAGGAAAGTAGTAGAACAAAGAACAAAGAAAATTAGGATTGAAGGTAGATAAGTCCCCAAGGCCTGATGGCCTACCTCCTAGGTTATCAAGAAGTGGCAGCAGAGAGGGCATCCATTGGTTGTAATATTCCAAAATTCCCTGGATGTGGAAAGGTTCCAGTGGATTGAAAAGTGCAAACATGACACCCTTTGTCAAAAAAAGGAGGCAGAAAGTAGGAAACAGACCAGTTTGTTTAACATCTGTTGAGAAATTGTTAGAATCCATTATTAGGAAAGTAATAACAAGACATTTTGAAAATCAAAACACAATCCATCAGAGTCAGCATGGTTTTATGAAGGGTATATCATGTTTGACAAATTTGCTGGAGCTCTTCGAAGATGTAACAAGCCAAGTGGATAATGGGGATCCTGTAGGTATAGTATATCTGGACTTTAGGAAGGTGTTTGATAAGGTGGCACACCACACAGAAGTTAATACCTAAGATCAGTAAGGGTAATTTATTAGCTTGGATAGGAGACCAGAAAATTGACAGAAGGCAGAGTTAGGATAATTGAATTTAATTGATGAAACTAATGGGACACAACAGGGTTCAGTCCTTGGGTCCCAACTATTTACAGTCTATATTAATGAATTAGACACAGTGGTTGAATATTGGGCTGGATTTTGCACCTCATTTGTCCTGAAACTGTAAAATCCCACCTGTGGTCAATGGGCCTTCCCATAGATGATTTGGGGTTGGGGACCAAGTACAGTGTGTCAAAATTCACAGATGACACTAAGATGAGTGGCAGAGCAAAGTGTGCAGAGGACACTGAAAGTTGCAAACAGATATAGATAGTGGGTGAGTTTGGCAGAAGGAGTACCATGTTGGTAAATGAGGTAATCCATTTTGGTAGCAATAACAGCAAAATGGACTACTACTTAAATGGTAAAAAATTGCAGCATGCTGCTGCGCAACGGGACTTGGGTGTCCTTGTGCAGGAATCTCAAGCAGTTGGTTTGCAGGTGCAGCAGGTAATTAAGAAAATAAATGGAATTTTGTCCTTCATTGCTAGAGGGATGGAATTTAAAAACAGTAAGGTAATGTTGCAGCTGTATAAGGTGCTGGTGAGGCCTCATCTGGTGTACTGTGTACAGTTTTGGTCTCCTTACTTGGGAAAGGATATATTGGCACTGGAGAGGGTGCAGAGGGGATTCACTAGGTTGATTCCGGAGTTGAGAGGGTTGGTTTATGAAGAGACACTGAGTAGACTGGGGCTATACTCATTGGAATTCAAAAGAATGAGGAGAGATCTTATAGAAACGTGTAAGATTATGAGGGGAATAAATAAGATGGAAGCAGGGAAGTTGTTTCCACTGGCAAGTGAAACTAGAACAAGGGGGCATAGCCTCAAAATAAGGGGAAGCAGATTTAGAATTGAGTTGAGGGGGACCTTCTTCACACAAAGGGTTATGAATCTGTGGAATTCCCTGCCCGGTGAAGTAGCTGAAGCTACCTCATTGAATGTTTTTAAGGTAAGGATAGATTAAGGGTTATGGTGAGTAAGTGGAGCTGAGTTCACAAAAAGATAAGCCATGATCTTATTGAATGGCAGAGCAGGCTCGAAGGGTCAGATGGCCTACTACTGCTCCTAGTTTTTATGTTCTTATGTTATTGTCAGTCCCTCACCCTCTCCAATTCCCATGATGGGGCAGTAAAATTCCAGTTGTTATCTTTTATATTCATTAACATTGCAATGTACTTACCCACTTTGAAGTGTATTGCATGTTAAATAGACCTGTAAATAAACTTGTAAATAAATTAATAGAATGTCTGCTTGTAGTCTTCTGCATGCAATACAAGATCCTACTCTCTTGTATTTTCTTAAAGAGGGAAGATACATTTTTTTAAAGAGGGACCCCAGGCCCTTATAATACCAGGTCATTATAGTTTGGCCAACAAATTACTCAACTATCTGGAAATGGTAATGGAAGCAATTGAGCTGGCCAGCAATCGGGAGGCTCCCAGACAGAGGTCACTGTGCATGCCCCGATCTTGAACTGACAGATCGGCGCATGCGCAGTGGCCTGCTCAGTGCTATGCTGCCGGCTTCCCCACCCACGCTTTTCAGTGTGATTTACGCTAGTGTACTGTAGTGCACAGTGTGGGAGAGATTCACTTTGAACCTCCGCTTGGAAGAAAAGTGCGATTTAATCTGATTTTCACGCAAATTCAGCACTTAAGACTTTTCTTTGGGGAGAATCGCCTCCGTTATCTCTTAATAGATGCTTTCCTAAGGGGAAATGTGGCTCACGTTCTCAGACTCAGAATAGGTGTGTGGCAAGTTGCAGCCTTGAACTCAGGTGAGGGCGATTGTTGAGGGAGTACTCCCGATCTGGAGTAATCTATATTTGGGGCTACAGTTATAATCCAATTCAGTATTCCCTTTAAGCTCAGCACTCAGTAATGTTAAATGCACTAACAAGAAAATCAGATTCATTGACAATGATCAAGAAGCAGTTGACTTTGTCAGATAATATTGGAATTCATGTGTTTCTGGCAGCCAACTTCAAATTTTAGAAGAGGTCCAGGAATTTCATTGGTCTACCAGTGTTACCTGTATATCATAAATATCATTTATGTGGCAACATACGTTTTTCAGAACTCATTGTTTTGCATTGACTCCAAATCTTCTAGTTTACAGAGCATCATACTTTAGCAATGGTCTATTATCACTCACAAAATAAAGTTACAGTATTTTCACAGCAGTATTGCAATGTTCTTACCAGTACATGCCATGCCTCTGATAAACAATGAGTGTCCTATCTGCAGTTCAGTCACAATACAAGCTGCAGCTTACAATGCCAATTTTGTTTTCCTGATTCCAAATCATTCCCCATGACTTTGTCCGATTCAGCCATGAACAAACAGAAGTTTACTTGTTGAAATGTATTCAAGGAAGCTTTGGAATTTCCATCTTCAACAGTCAAGTGTTCACACATCAATCTAACATGGTGACCTTGTTATTGAAAGTTTGAAAGCAATCCAAAACACATTTTTCTTCAAATTAGTAGATTTTGAAGTATTTTTCCTGAATTTACAGTTTTACATATGAAAGTTACATATTTTCTATGAAAAAGTATACCATCTTAACTACATCTCATCAACACAAACATTTAGCCTTTGCAATACATAATTGTCTTTTCCAACTCAAATTCAACAGCAGAGGCAATTTCCAAGGTATGGTAAAAAAGCAATACAATATTCCAACTACTAGCAATTGGAATAAAGACATAACATCTAAGCAACAATGCTGACATATTTTGAAGTAGACTATTTACATGACAGATGCACTCTGTCGCTCAACATAACCCTTTGAGACTGAGAAAGCCTTGCTACATTAAATAAGCAACTACCATATACTCAGGACTACATTTATTGTGAGAATATTGTAAATCAGTATTTTACAGTGCATACATCCATCTACTACAACTTTGAGGATTGGAAATTTACAAAAACATACATAATAGAAAATATGCTATTCATAAGTGCTATCCAGTACTCAAAGGATTATGTTTGTGAATGTTAATTTAGATGATGTAATGTCCAATTGAAAAGTTTTGTTTGTGAATTAAAATTGCAATGATAAAGTAAATTCTAGTTTGAAATTCAACAGTATTCTTGTATCAAACAGATGCCACTTGCAATGCACGTGAGGATGGACACTCAACCTGAGGAATAAAGATTCAGCTGGGAAAAGCGGAGTGAATCAAGAACATTTTCACTGCTAGAGTGCAGTGCAACTTCTACAGCACAAAGTCAAGAGTTTTAAACTTAGTAATTGAAACCTTGTTTTCATTGTAAATCATGAATACCTAATGGCATACCAGCAATATTCTAAGTTTATTATGCAGAGTAACAGTGGTCAAACTGTAACAATTGATTTTTTTTCTTTTGGTAATGGTTGAAGGGCAATAGAATAGTTTCTTTTAAAAAGTTACATAAGTAATAGTCAATAGTCTGCTTGTTATAGGTACATTAAAGAACTTCAAATCAAGGTTGCGCATCATAAAACACTTTTTCAAGTCAGTATTTATTAAAACATAGACAAAGTAAATCTGGGTTCAAAGAAGAAATCTCACTGGTGATGGGTAGTCACCTCCATTTTTTCTAGAGTATGAAATATTCATACCTCAAGAACTTAACTGATCAAAGTTTGTAGCAAGCACAAATGAAAAAACCACTGGAACTCACCAACATTAGTGAGATTCTCTTTATTGTGTGGGTGTGAGGCTCCCTGGTAGAAGTTTAAATTCATGTTCTGCAGCATTATGGGCTATATGGTTCTAGTCCCATGAAAGTTCTTTTCAAATACAGAAAAAGTTTCCTAAGATACTGCTTTAGAATATTAACGCAATACTTGTTACTATGTTTTGATATATGTCCAATGGTTGACATAAATGGTATGCATCACAGCATGTAACTATTTTGATAAAACAACTTTACACTGCCTTTCTAACCCATTAGATGATGCTGTATATGAAGTTTCATAGCTTAGTGATCAATATTAAAAATCAACAAGCAACCATGCAAATATTTAAACACTTTTCAATGCCCTACAATGTGTAAAAGGTTTGATGCACTAGTTTTTTTATTAATAGGATGTGATTTGACTCCAACTTTTAGGAACCCTCCATTTTACATTAACTCACAAAATAATCATTTTAATAATGAACTTTCAGTTCATGTCTACCTGAAATTTTAATCACTACTAAATGGGAATCTAACTTCAACCACAACTGTTTCTTGTGAGGACCTGTAAGTCAAAATGCTTTTCCAAATAATGTTTTGGATTTACTAATACTGAATTTATTATGCTATTTATAAATTTTGAAAGAAATTATGACTGATGGTAGGGTTCTTGTTTAAAATTAAATACACATCTATTAATTTTATTTAAACACGAACCAAATGGACAGTGATATTGGTGGCATCTTTGGTTTTCATATACAGCATAAATTTCTTTTTTAAAAAGACCTCACAATAAAACACAAAAGCTCAACCAGAAAAAATGGTTCAACTTTAAATGTAGTGCACATTTTATAATCTTGTTCCCCTTACTGCACAGACTAAGAGAGCTCTCCCAAGAAAAACAGCAGCATCATGTCATGTAAACAGTTCACAATAAAACAATATTAACATCCCAATATGAATACATTTGCATTGTGTTCATACATTTTTATAAGCATGTCACAGTCTCTCATTTACTGTATGTCCATTCCTGGAATTATTATATGGTAAAAATTTGCCTGTGTAGTCATCCATTCAATAATTAAAGGATGGTCCCAGAATAGGAATGATTATTTGATCATCTTTCGGGACTCAAAGATTAATGGATAGGTCTGCTCCACTGCCGTGGCAACACACTGTATACTGGGTGCTAAGGTACAGAAAAAAAAAGACACATTGTAAATCATAATCTGTAAACGAATTCTACAGAGCAAAGTTAACAATTTGAAATGTTTGCTCCTAATCTAGCTAGAAAGATAACAACAGATTGCAAGATCTTTTATAAGTATACAAAAAGGAAAAGAGTAGCTAAATTTAATGTTGATCCCTAAGAAGCAGAGACAGAAGAAATTATGATCAGGAATGAGGAAATAACAGACACTGATTTAATACTTTGTGTCTATTGTTACAGTAGAAGACAAGCTTCATACCATAAATAGATGGTAACACTGGGGCTAAAGAGTGAGAGAATTAAGGAAGTGGGGTAATGTATCTTGGAAGGTCTAATACAAATAGGAAATACACAGTAAATGGCAGAACCTTTAGGAGTATTGATAGGCAAAAGGGATCTGGGTGTACAGGTACACAGGTTACTGAAAGTGGCAATGTAGTGGAGAAGGCAGTCAAGAAGTCATACAGCATGCATGTCTTCATCGGCTGGGGCACTGTGTTTAAAAATTGGCAAGTCATGCAGCAGCTTTGTAGAACCTTAGTTAGGCCACACTTGGAATACAGTGTTCAATTCTGGTCACCACACTGCCAGAAGAATGCGAAGGCTTTGGAGATGGTACAGAAAAGATTTGCCAGGATGTTGCCTGGAATGGAGGGCATTAACTATGAGGAGAGGTTGGAGAAACTTGGTTTGTTCTCACTGGAATGACTGAGGTTGAGGAGAGACCTGATAGAAGTCTACAAGATTATGAAGGGCACGAATAGAGTGGGTATTCAGAAGCTTTTTCCCAGCGTGGATGAATCAATTACTAGGGGCATAGGTTTAAGGTGCGAGAGGTGAGGTTTAAAGGAGATGTACAAGGCAAACTTTTTTGTTTTACACAGAGGGTGGTAGGTGCCTGGAACTTGCTGCCGGGGAGGTAGCGGAAGCAGATACAATAGTGACTTTTAAGGGGCGTCTTGACAAATACATGAATAGGATGGGAATGGAGGGATATGGTCCCAAGAAGGGTAGGAGATTTAGTTCAATTGGGCAGCATGGTCAGTGCAGATTCGAGGGCCAAAGGGCCTGTTCTTGTACTGTAACTTTCTTTGTTTTTTTGAAATTAATATGAGAAAAAGTATTGGAGAAACTTAAGAGCTTAAATCCGATAACCAGATGGCCTACATCCTAGCTCAACCACTATCCCTACAGCTATGATTTTCCAAAATTCCTTAGATCCCATTAGATTGGAAGTTGGCAAATCTTTCCCATCTTGCTTGAAAGCTGAGTAAAAGAAAACAGGGCACTACAGGCCAGTTAGTCTAACATAAGTTGTTGGAAAAATGCTGGAATCTATTATTAAGGAAGCCTTAACAATGCAAGTAGAAACGCATAGTATGATTAGAATAAATCAGCATGGCTTTACAAAAGAGAAATCCTGTTTGCCACATTTATCAGAGTTTTTTGCCATTAGAGTTTTTTGGCCCATTGAATCTGCTCCACCATTCAATGAGATCATGACTGATAATCTTCAACTCCACTTTCCCGCCATATCCCCATAACCCTTGATTTCCTTACTGATTGAAAATCTATCCATTGCAACCTTGAATATACGAAATGACTCAGCCTCTACACCCCTCTGCAGTACAGAATTCTATAGATTCACTACCTTCAGCGAAGAACTTCCTCCGCATCTCTGTCCTAAATGGGTGACCACTTACTCTGATATTAGGCTCTCTGATCCTTGACTTTTCCCACAAGGGGGAACAACCTCATTGCAATCCTCATTGAACCCTCCAAAATTTAAGGGGCTTGATAGGGTACCTAATGAGAAGTTGTTTCTGTTGGTCAGGAAGTCTAAAACATGGGGGCGCAGTCTTAGGAAAAAGGTTGATCATTTAGGACCAGGATGAGGTGAAGTTACTTTACCCAAATGGTTGCAAATATGTGGAATTCTCTATCCAGAGGGTTGTGCATCTGCCATCGTTAAATACATTTTAAGGCTGCAATAGACAAGAGATTTAGTCTCGGGAATTAAGGGATATGGGAAGTGAGCGGGAAAATGGAGTTGAACCCTAAGATCAGCCATGATCGTAATGAATGAAAGAGCAAGCCAAGTGGGCCATATGCTCTATTTCTTGTGGATGAAACCAAAGTCTGCAGGGCGGATGAGCAAATTGTCCATGACATAGGAGGTAGTGAGAGGAATATGCAAGTGATAGGAAGCAATATAGTCAAAGCACAAGGCATAAAAACTGTTCAGTGCTACAGTTAAAGACATTTGCGGCTGGTGAAAAACTTGGAATGAGAGGAAGAGGGTCCCACTGTATTCAGTCCAGGGCCCAACGTAGCCAGAACTAGAAAAGTGGTTCTACTGAAAGAGCTGGAGGAGATAATGTTGAAATTAAAAAGCGGAATCTCAGACAAAAACCTCGGCATTGTTAACTGAGCCACATGCAAATCTGTATCGGGTCAAACTGATTAGCAGGTAACATGCATAGCAGAAAGAGTAGTGTGAGAAGCAGGAGTTTCAATTTATAGGGCATTAATATCAATACTGGGGAAAGAGAGAGTTCTTCTCTTGGTCCATGCACCATTTAAAATTGGCTGGAATCACTGCCCTGGTAAACTGAATAACTAGAGTGGTAGGTAAAATTGGTGGGAAGAGAGAGAAGATCCAAGAAAGAATACATTCAAAACAAATGCTAAGGTTGTAAAGCAGAATAGTGATTTGGCTAAAAAGAAACAAAGTGGGTCAGTGATAGTGTAGAAACAGAAGGGTTAACAAACGTATTAAGAGGAATAGTGACTAATGTAACATCAGAATCAAAAGGGTTGTGGTGAAGACTAAAAGTAATTCATTTAATTGTACGCAACACATAGATGAATTATATAGAAACTGATTTGATCCCATTTATTTTATTCAAAAAAATTATTTCATGGGATGTGAGGGTCACCAGAAAAGTCAACGTTTATTGCCCATCCCTAATTGCCCTTGAATTGAGTGGCTTGCTAGGCCATTTCAGAATGTAATTAAAAGTCAACCACATTACTAAAGGGTCTGAGGTCACATGTAGGCCAGACCAGGTAAGGATGGCAGATTTCCTTCCCTGAAGGACATTATTGAACCATGGATTTTTACAATAATCGATGATGGTTGTTACTATTACGGAAACTAGCTTCATATTTCAGATTCATCACATGAACTTAAATCCTACCAGTTAACGTTAACCAGAGCATTAACCTGGGTCCTACTAGCCCAATGACATTACTACTATGTCACCATTTCCCCACATTATGGAGATGTAGTTGCAAAACGATCAAGTTTGGGAATTAAAATATTCCATGATATTTTGCATTTAGAGGAAGGGTAAAATTGGAAAAGGAAAAGGGTTTGTTCTAATGATAAAGATAGTAGAAAGAAAGGATCTTAGCTGGGAAAAATTCACAATATGGAATCAGTATGAGTGGAGCCAAGAAAAAACAAGAAGAAGAAAATAATGGTGGGAATGTAGATAGAGTATGAATTGGGAAAGTTGAGATGGATGTTACAATGAGTAATCATGTAGCACTTTAATCTTCATATAAACTGGACAATCTAAATTTACAATAACAGTATGGAGGGTGAGTTTATGGAATGCATTTAAGATTATTTTCCAGTTAAGTGTGTCAGGAACCATCTAAGGAAGAGACCATTTTAGATTTAGCATTGTGCAACGAGACAGGGTTAAGTAATAACTCTGTAGTAACGGAGTCTCTGGAGAACAGCAATCATGATCAAAACTTGAACAGCCAGGCAATGAACGATAAAACATTGAAGTCATGTCTTTATGAACTTAGTAGCTTTTATTTGCAGAGATACACATTACATACCGTGTACCTCCAACAGCACAACCCTCTTTCAGCCTGCTTGCTCCTGCATATGAGCACAGGTTAATTAATACCCCTGCCTGAATGCAATTAATATCCAACTGATATACAATTGACAATCATAACATGATCAATGTAACATTAAGTGATTTAGTTAACTCCAAAACTAAGGACTGAATCTGAACAAGGTAAATGTGCAAGTCGGTTCGGGTGTAAAGGGAAACTAGATTAAAAGATATGATGGTTGACAGGCAATTGTAGACATTTTAAGAATTAATTTATAATTCACAACATATGCTGTCCGACAGAAAATGCTAGAATCTATTATCAGCTATGTGGTATCAAGGCATTGGAAATCACAATGAGATTGAATGGTCACAGATTTACGAAGGGGAGATCATTTTTGATTTCTATTAGAGTAATTGAGGTTGTGACTAACAGTGTTCGTAAGGAGGAACCAGTGCTTGTAGTATAGTTGGATCTTCAGAAAGATTTTAACAAGGTGCCACACAACATGTGCATGGATCTGGGGGCAAAATATTCACATGGACTGATGGTTGGTTAATGGACAGAATAGGAATAAATGGGTCATTTCAGGTTGGCAGGCAATAGTTAATTGGGTACTGCAAGGATCTGTGTACGGGCTTCAGACAACGACTTCAATGAGAGGATACAATACAATATATTCAACTGAGGACGATGCAAAGAGGCTGCAAAAAAGATTTAGATAGATTGTGAGTGGGCAAGAACATGAGAGATGGAATTATAATATGGAAAAATGTGAGGTAGAAAAAAATAGAAAAATTGAGTATTTTTAGGTGATGAGAGAAATGCTGATGTTCAGAGAGACCAGGGCACCTGAATCAAGCAGGTGAACAGACAGATATAGCACGCACTGAGGAATACAAATGGTATTGTTATATTTATTACAAAGGGATTGGCTTACAAGAGTAAAGAAGACTTACTTCAATTATAAAAGCCTTAGCAAGAACACAGAAGTAGTGTACACAGATTTGTTCTTGTTACCCGAAGGATGTACTTGCCTTAGAGGAAGTGCAATGAAAACTCACCAAACTGATTTCTGTGATGAGTGGGCTACCTATAGACTGGACTAGGCCTATAATCCCACGAGTTTAGAAGAATGAAGGGCAATCTCAATAAAATATATTAAATTCTTAAATGGCTTGACAGGAAATCAGAGACACATAAATAGTATGGAAATATGCAGCTGAGGTAGATCATCAACTATGATCTTATCAAATGGCAGAACAGACTCAATGGGCTTAATGACCTACTTCTGCTCCAATCTCATGTTCTAGCTTAGTTTTGAATTCCAACACTAATTTGGAGAATGCCCCAAATGTACATTTTCCTTTGCTCTGAGTGAAATTACAATCTATTATTTTGTACAGTGAAATAACACTATAAAAAAAAACTATGCCAAATTTGGACAACAGTTAACAAAATTAATAGATGCGATTACAAAGCGATGCTATTGTCAACTTAACTAATCCAGTCCTCTCCCATCATTCATATTCTGTTTCAGAATCTAAATTTTTTTAAAAATCTTTTCTCCATTCAAAGCCCACATTATCCTCTTCACTAGAGAATCAAGAAATCAATGCAATATTTCAATGAGTATTTGCTATCTAATGGTATTTTGTATCGATGAAAAATTATTAGCACAAATTATAATATGCTGTTAGGGACACAAGGTCAAGCAGGTGTCCAGTTCAAACTTTTCTTTTCGCACTGCTTTGTTGCAAAAATCATTTGTTGAGAAAACTGTCACTAAAAGAAAAGTCAATGCTGATGAACACTAGCATTTAGTACTCTGTGATAGAAAAATACATAAACGGAAGGAAATTAAATTGAGAGTCATAAAGAGGTCAACTGTAGAACAGAAGAACATAACACTAAAAGGACTCAATATTAATCATATAGCTTCCCAGCAACTACATTTTCTTCCTCACTGGTAGTCAAACCATCTGGTTAGCACCGCTTTGGTGATCAATCTCTCTGAAGTCATGAGTTGACATTCTTTGGCTGCTAAAGACTACCTTCATAACTGGGAGTCTATTTGACAACTGCATATTATAATATTTTTCAAGCTAACATTTTAGGAATATCTCTGACCTGAAGCAGTGAATTTATTCAGACTGGCGGGAGGAAATAATAAAAATTCTAAAAATGTACATTAAGTATGTCAAAGGTACTGCATAATTGATGGTGCACATCAGACCAGGAACTGTGCAGATATTGTAGAGGGTATACTTAATGTGAGAAGAAATCATGCACAATGACATCATAATTTCAACAATGGAAATTCTTAAAAAGGCAGACACATTTTAACTCATTTTCACAAAGCTTATGAAATGTAGAGCAACCTAAAATGAAAAAGCTAGTGGCTATAATTGCTGATTTTAACTTGATGTTGGTAAGCACACCTGTTATTGTTATACTTCCTGTGGAAAAAATTTGAAGTGTAGCCTTTAACGCTTTAACTCTATAAGATGCTGCAGGATGGAGTTCTGGCTCATAGCTGCAAGAGAAAGAAAAACACTGGAATTTCAGTGACTGCATAAAATAACAGAACACACATCTTACAGATTGTTAAAAAAACAGTAATATGCGAGAGAAAAGAAGTAAACACTCCAAATCTCAAATAAAAACAAATTCTGGAAATACACAGATCTGTCAACATCTAAGAAGAAACCAGGTGAGCTTACTTTTGGGGTAGAGATCTTTCATTTCTCTGGTGTTTACTCAGATTTTGTTGGATAATCTTGCCACCACAGTATTATTCAAAAATTTCTGAATGCATACCTTGCAATTGGCCGATTTCTTTTGGTGAATTCTGGTAGCCTAATTTCAAATGGCATAGTGCATACAGCCAGAACGTTGACAACTTTGTAGCCAGCAAATTTTACCTTCAGAATAAAGAAGAAAATTTTTTTAAAAGAATGACCTAATGTTGTTCTATTAATATTTAACAATCTGTTTTTTTTAAGTTAATAGTGAAAATATTGAAATACAAATACATCTGGGATGCATGATCGGTTAGATAATAGCTTCCTCTCTTTGGCACCCGAGTTAACTATCCATCAAATGCTGAAGTGTAAAAGACTCCACTCTACTGACTGTCATAGGTCTATACATGTTTATGGCAATCTGTAACTAGTCCTTGGGGGCAGACAAATGCACAGCACAAACCATCTTTAATTAAACAGTAATTGACACAGAATTGCCAAACACACAGAGAAACAGGTTTTTAAAATTTAAACAAGCTAAATTATTATTCTTTCAGTCAGGCGACATTATTCACAATTAGAGGCAGAGATAAAAGAGATAATTAACCTGAAACATCAGTTGCAAATTTACTTTGAGATTTAAGGAATAACATGAAGAAAAGCCAAAGGTAACCCACTTTGAGAAGTGAAACATCAGGGGCGAGATTTTACAGCCTCACTCATCTCAAAACCGCAAAATCCCACCCGAAGTCAACAGACTTTTTCATGTTTCAGCCCTCGCCCGCTTCGATTCCCATGGAAGGAGGGATGGTAAAATTCCAGCCTAGGTGTTTATAAGACTTACTTTTGTTCTCTTATTACTTGGGTCATACCAGCTATCTTAGAACATAGTTATCCTGCCATTTCTGCAGAACAGTTAAGAAAGACCATCTCACAACACTGCATTTGACACTGCGTGGAATATAACCAAGCCGTGTCAGATATAGTTCAGAAAATGCTCAGTACAGCAATCCTCTTGAATTTCTAACAGGGTGTGGGGAAACTTCAGGGAGTTTGGTAGAATCAAGACCTACTGTACCATTAAAAATTCACTTACTCCTGAATGGACAAGTTCCATCTTTACTGGTATGTTTAATTGGTAACTATTGGGTAAGTAAAGCGAAGTTTATTTATTAGTCACAAGTAAGGCTTAAATTAACACTGCAATTAAGTTACTGTGAAATTCCCCTAGTCGCCACAGTCTGAAGCCTTTCGGATCAATGCACCTAACCAGTACGTCTTTCAGAAAGTGGGAGGGAATGGGAGCACCCGGAGGAAACACACGCAGACACAGGGAGAACGTACAAACTCCACACAGACAATGACTCAAACCTGGAATCAAACCCAGGTCCCTGGCGCTGTGATGTAGCAGTTCTAACCACTGTGCTACAGTGCCGTGGGTAAGTACGACAACTTCACACCAGTAACTACTTGGTTAGTATATTTCTCAGCAAGATACCATTAATGACAGGTTGCTGAGGACACATGTGCAGATACCAGAAATTGTGGTCTAAATTAAAAGTGAATGCAGATCACCTCATTGCTATGTTTATCACTAAATCTAGGCCATTTAAAATTTATCATGTTAGTTCAGGCAGTGGCTATAGAATAAATACAAAATTTGATTAGCACCAGTTATTAATTAGAGAGTGAATAAGTACATATCGATTACATTATATATATCTCAAGTAAAATTCAACTTCATCACTATTTAGCTCTCAGCTTTCATTCTTACATTCAATCCATCAGCAAGGTCATCTCCAAAGCATTACTCCAATTTGCTTATCTCTGACCCTCTGTTGCCAAAATCTTAATTCATGTCAATAACATCTTGCAAATGATCTCCTCCAAGCTGATCCTAACTGGCACCTCCACTTCTGCAATCTAAGCTACAAATGATATAGAATGCTGCATGCTTTATACTAACCATAGTCCACATTCTCAACACTCTTGCTCCCATGGAAGTTTGATGAGGACTTGTCTGTTGAGGTAGTATGGGCGGAGATTAGAAATAGGAGAGGAGAGGTCACCCTGCTGGGAGTCTTTTATAGACCTCCAAAAAGTTCTAGAGAGGTTGAGGAAAGGATTGCGGAGACGATCCTGGTTAGGAGTGAAAGTAATAGGGTAATTGTCATGGGGGATTTTAACTTTACTAATATTGATTGGAATTGCTATAGCTCTAGCTCGTTAGAGGGGTCAGTTTTTGTTCAAAGTGTGCAGGAAGGTTTTTTGACTCAGTATGTTGATAGGCCAACTAGAGGTGAGGCTATATTGGATTTGGTGCCGGGTAATGAGCCAGACCAGGTGCTAGACTTGGAAGTTGGTGTGCATTTTGGTGATAGTGACCACAATTCGGTTACGTTCACCTTAGTGATGGATAGGGATAGGCATGAACCTCGGGTCAGTAGTTTTAGCTGGGGGAAGGGTAATTATGAGGCTATTAGGAGAGAATTAGGAAGCATAGGTTGGACTATAAGATTACAGGGACTGGGAACATCCGAAATGTGGAATTTTTTCAAGGAACAGCTACTGCGGGTCTGCAATAGGTATGTCCCTGTCAGGCAAGGAGGATTTGGTAGGGCTAGGGAACCGTGGTGTACTAAAAAAGTTGATTCGTTGGTTAGGAAGAAAAAGGAGGCTTATGTTCAGATGAGGCTTGAGGGCTCAGGTAGTGCATTAGAAAGCTTTAGATTGGCTAGGAGGGAGTTGAAGAGGGAGTTAAGAAGGGCTAAAAGAGGACATGAGATGACTTTGGCTGATAGGATTAAGGAGAATCCTAAGGCGTTCTATAGGTATGTCAAGAACAGAAGGTTGGTTAGGGCAAGATTAGGGCCAGTTATAGACAGTAGAGGGAAGTTGTGTGTGGAACCGGAAGAGATTGGAGAGGCACTGAACCAATATTTCTCTTCGGTGTTCACGCAGGGGGACATGAATGTAGCTGTGGAGGACACTGGGGTGCAGGGGTGTAAAATAGAAAGTATTGCAGTTGAAACCGGGGATGTGCTGGATATTCTAGAGGGCTTGAAAATAGATAAGTCCCCTGGTCCGGATGGGATTTACCCTAGGATTCTCTGGGAGGCTAGAGAGGTGATTGCAGAGCCTCTGGCTCTGATCTTCAGGTCATCGTTGGTCTCTGGTATAGTACCGGAAGATTGGAGGACAGCGAATGTTGTCCCATTGTTTAAGAAGGGGAACAGAGACTTCCCCGGGAATTATAGACCGGTGAGTCTTACTTCTGTTGTGGGCAAGGTTTTAGAAAGAATTATTAGGGATAGGATTTATAGTTATCTGGAGAGTAATGAATTGATTAGAGAGTCAGCATGGTTTTGTAGCAGGTAGGTCGTGCCTTACTAACCTTATTGAGTTCTTTGAGAAAGTGACCAAAGAGGTGGATAGGGGTAAGGCAGTTGACGTGGTATATATGGATTTTAGTAAGGCGTTTGATAAGGTTCACCATGGTGGGCTTCTGCAGAAAATGCAGATGTATGGGATTGGGGGTAATCTAGGTACTTGGATCAGGAATTGGCTGGCAGATAGGAGACAGAGGGTGGTGGTTGATGGTGAATATTCGTCATGGAGTTTGGTTACGAGCGGTGTGCCTCAGGGATCTGTTTTGGGGCCACTGCTGTTTGTAATTTTTATTAATGATCTGGATGAGGGTATAGTTGTGTGGATTAGTAAGTTTGCTGATGACACCAAAGTCGGTGGTGTGGTAGATTGTGAGGAAGGGTGTCATAGTTTGCAGGGTGACTTAGGTTGCAGAGCTGGGCCGCGAGGTGGCGGATGGAGTTTAATGTGGAGAAGTGTGAGGTAATTCATTTCGGTAGGAGTAACAGATGTGTTCAGTCTAGGGCTAACGGGAGGACTTTGAATAGTGTGGAGGAGCAGAGGGATCTAGGTGTATGTGTACATAGATCCCTGAAGGTTGGGAATCAAGTAGATAGGGTAGTTAAGAAGGCATATGGTGTCTTGGCGTTTATTGGTAGGGGGATTGAATTTCGGAGTCGCAGCGTCATGTTGCAACTGTACACAACTCTGGTGCGGCCGCACTTGGAGTACTGTGTGCAGTTCTGGTCCCCACATTACAGGAAGGACGTTGAGGCTTTGGAAAGGGTGCAGAGGAGGTTTACCAGGATGTTGCCTGGTATGGAGGGGAGGTCATATGAGGAGAGACTGAGGGATTTGGGGTTGTTTTCGCTGGAAAGAAGGAGGCTAAGAGGGGATCTTATTGAAACATATAAGATGATTAGAGGTTTAGATAGGGTGGATAGTGATAGCCTTTTTCCTCGGATGGAGAATGCTAGCACGAGGGGGCATGGCTTTAAATTAAGGGGTGGTAGTTATAGGATGGATGTCAGGGGTAGGTTCTTTACCCAGAGGGTGGTGAGGGATTGGAATGCCCTGCCTGCTGCGGTTGTAAATGCGCCTAGTTTGGGGGCGTTTAAGAGATCTATGGATAGGTTTATGGACGAAAAGGGATTGGTTTAGATTAGTGGGTCAGTGTTTTTTTTTAAAAAAACTGGTCGGCGCAACATCGTGGGCCGAAGGGCCTGTTCTGCGCTGTAATGTTCTATGTTCTATGAACTGGCTTTTCGTGTCTCATCTTAGTATTCAGATCCCTCCAAGGTTATGGCCCTCCGCATTTCTGCTATCTCCTCTAGCTTTATATTGATATATACACTTATCTGACAATTGACAAATTTATTGCTCCCCACTCCTTCCACCCATCATGAATAATTGCTGCCTCAGACTTCCTCCCTGCTTTTAAAAGTTCATTATATATTTTGACCATGTTGTTGTATCCCACCAACCTGTTTCCCTTTCTCATTCCTTTAAAATGCTCTGCAACATTTCTTTTGGTAATTAGGAAATAAAATTGCAAATTGCAATTAATACTAGCCTTTGCATTATTGTGCATACTTCAGAGGAAGGAAGATTGTTTAACATAGTATCCTCGCTCTTCCAAGAAGAAAATGAGTCACTTTAGAAATGTTCTATATTGGTTAAAAAAATATTTTTTGCTTCTATGGAGATATTCCAATAGAATCATCCTCCATGCTGGGGGGTAGGTGACAGAAGTGACATCACAGGGCTCAATTTTATAGCACTGAAGGAATTGGATAGGTGGCGTGAAGGGCCAAAAAATCAAGAGTGAGGCTGGGCCTGGAGTGCCTATCACATTGCCAGGGCATTTTGTCAGCAACAGGGAAGATGGAGGATAGCCGTCCTGCCCAGAGTGCCACTTAAGTGTTTCTTTTTCAGTAAGGGACGTGGGCTTCACTGTCTAGGCCAGCATTTACTACCGATCCTTAATTGCCCTTGAGGAAGCGCTGGTGAGCTGCCTTCTTGAACTGCTGAAGTCCATGTGGTATGGTTAACGCCTACAGTACTGTTAAAAAGGGAGTTGACGCAGCAATAGTGAAGGAATGGCCAAGTCAGGATTATGAGTGGCTCGGAGGGAACTTCTAGGTGGTAGTGTTCTCAGATATCTTTAGCCCTTGCCCTTCTAGATGGTAGCAGTCAAGAGTTTGAAAGGTGCAGTTTAAGGAGCTTTGGAGAGTTTCTGCAGTGCATCTTGTATTCTGCACATAAAGTGGCCAATGAAGAGTTTCTTCCTAGCACTGCTGCCACTTTAGCTGACTCTTGCCTGTGGAGGGTTGGTCCCTCCCAGTGGCAATGGTTACCACTGCAGCAACGTCACCTGCCCTCATTAACTGCCACCTCCTCCAGTGTCAAAGTCTGCCTGACTGGCCCTAGAAACACCTGACCCCACTTAGCTTGTTCAAAGGGCACCATCCATCACTGTTGCTCTTGTCTGGGTGTAGTCCCAGCAGTTGCCACTGCTTTGGTAGACTGGCAGCACTAGATTCAGGCCTTACCCCTTAAAGGGTCAGGAACCCAATGATAGCTTATTATTTACAAGATGAATCCATTATTTACAAGATGAGTCTGAAAAGCTGTTGGATATCCCCGAAGTGACTGAGGAGAGGCTGTCCCCTCTCTTTATAGCCCATCATTTGTGCTTCTTAACAAAAATCTATCCCACTGAAGTGGTTCCATCGTAAAGCCAGGCCATGTTTTCAAACTAGCCTATCAACTTTTCTGGAGCACGAACACCTTTGGAAACCACATCACTGACAGGGAATACGTAAGTCTAAAGTTTCAGCCTCCTATTAGTTACAGCAGAACTCCTGTATGATCCAGGAGCACTTAAAGCTAGTAGCATCAGAGAGGCCGAGCAAGAAGAGAGATCAAACTTGAACATCTCCTTACTGACAAAAAAAGTATTGAAATCAAAGGAGTATTTGACACATGCTAATTTGTTCTTACCTAATCCTCCCTAGCCCTTTAAGTGCTACAGAATAGTGATGCTAAGGAACCGAATTGCAAAGTGTTAGCATATTTGGCCCGGCTCAACTTAACATCTCATGTTTGTACTTGGAGATAAAATAGACTTAATCAGCTCCGATAGAATTTAAACATAAACAAGATGCACAAGCAGAATCAACTTTAAATGTATTCAGAGATTAGAATTTGAACTTTAACTTTAACAGAGAATAACAGGCCAGAGTGCAAATTTTACACAGCAGTGCACAACTCATTGAAAAGCTGGACACCAAGAAACTAAATGACTAGCTTAAATGCCCAAAAATGATTTTAACAGTTCAGTACTTACATTCACTATATAAATAAGACATACAAAATAATTACCTGAAAACCCAGTTTCTGCAGAAGGCGGGCTAATCTTCGAGCGCCAGTTTTTGCATCTTCTTCACTAAATTATGTTTGAAGATATTCTGACATTACTTTTCAGGTGAAGTTCAATAAAAACTGCATCACAGTTTTTAAATACTAGATTACATTTTATTATTGGATAGGGAATGTTCTTAATAAATAAAAGAAATACATAATAGTTGGCTGACACCTATATAAATCTACTTTGTATTTATGATTATCACAATTGAATGAGACAGAGGACAAAAGTACGAGTAAAATTTAATCTTGCTGAACTGCAAATTGCAGATTAGTCAACCAGTTACATCCTGATTAATATTCCTTTCCACTGACTTTAATTAAAAGGAAAATTAAACACAATGTATAATAGGTGGGCAATCTGTTTGCTTTTAGCCTCCATCAAAGCTGAACCTCACTCATGTCTTTTGTGCAGGGTACCCACTAATCAGAGTGCATAATGAGCATCTGAATTCTGAACATACATGCCCAATGCTTTACTGATGAGCTTCAAAACTCAAAATTTAGACCAGAATATTTTTGTACTTTACTTCCTGCCCATTAATGACTAAGCTTTACTCTCAGTACATTAATAGATAGCATTCCAGGTTTTAAAAAGATAAGTAATTGGTTTATAACATATAGTTTTGTAGTTAACCTCTTATTTTATACTACATCACCACCAATACAAAAATGGATAGTGTTTTTCCACCCCACATTTCTGGGGAAACACAGTTCAGTTCTCATCCAATATATGTATAATAATAGCCATTAAAGCAAAGTTAAGACTAAATACAGCAACAGTCAATGATAATGTAATAAAAAGCTTTTAAAAAGAAAAATGAAGTTCTTGCCTTGTAGCTCCAGTGCATATAATTTTCCCTGAGGACCAGATTGTGGCTGTTATCCTGGGTTTCCTCAGTTTCATTAACACCTTCTGAAAACATATATAACAGATGATTATCTGTATCTTGGTACATTCGTGGAGAATGTCACGTTTATATTTTGATTCAACTTTAGATCATGTCACATGCAAAAAATGTCAGAGGGGTGCTTTGGTTAAAAAAAACTTGCATTATAATTTGCACCTGAAGTTTAGGTGGGTTGTTAATATAAAACAATGCATTTTATATGCACTATTTACAAGCAATTCATTTTATTCTGTTTCATTTTATATTACGAACTGTGGTAAATTAGGATTTTTCTGATCATTTTAAACACTTTTATTCCCAGCATGATTGGAATTTGAGAGATATGCTTTCTACTTGTTACTCCTCGATGCAATTCTTGCCTAATTTAATCAAGGATAGGTTTGCATCTCGGCTGACTTCATTGATTAAAACTAATATAATCTGTGTATGATTGCTAATTTATCAGCCAGATCAATGCTTCACACGTAAAAATCAAAATGATTACATACAGGACACTTACTATAACAATGAAAAGTGCATATAAATTTAAAATAAAGCATGGAAGATTTCTGTGCCTGCAAAATAAAATAATATTTCTGTGGGAGCAAGTGGAAGTTCTAGTCATTCTAATATTCAATAGGAACATAGGAAAGAGGTTTAGGTCATTTAGATCCTCGAACCTGTTTGCCATTCATTTAAATCATGGCTAATGTATACCTCAATTTCAATTTACCTCAGCAAGTTCACACTGATGACCTCATCCCATCCATTGAGACACCAGCAAGTTCACAGTGGGGAGAGACTATTCGCCTGCACGAAGTGTGAAAGGGTTTCAATCACTCATTCACCTTGTTTAGCTACCAGTGAGTTCACAAGTATCTGCACTGACTGGGTTTGCTTTTAATTGCACCCAGGACTAAAACATGTTCACTGGGATCTGTTTCTGCTGGTGTTGATAACCACAATAACTTGGCTGGAGTTTAAGATTCTGAATAAATGTCAAAGAAATCATCTTTTTGTTGGGGAAAAAAAGATCAATTTACCTACTTGTCATTCAGATCCCTTGATATCCTAACAAAAAACTGTATTTCAGTTTTGAAAATTTCAATTGCCCCAGCATTCATAACTTTTGGATGAGAGTGTTCCAGATTTTCTTTATAAATGATGTGGAAAAGTTTTAATTTCACTGCCAAATTACTTTAGCTGTCATTTTAAAATTATTCCTATTTGTTCAGGATATATTTACCAGAGAAAACAATTTATCAATATTATTTTAATAAATCAATTAGATGGTGGTGTGGGGATAATGTCACTAGACTAGTAAACCAGGTTAATACTCAGACCATGGGTTCAAATCCTACTATGGCAGCTACTGAAATTTAAATTCAATTAATAAAATCTGGAATTGAAGCTAGTCTCAGTAATGGGACCAAGAAACTAACATTGATTATCGTAAAAACCCATCAGGTTCACTAACGTCCTTCAGAAAAGGAAACCTATTGCCTGACCTCCAGATCTACACAATGTAGTTAAACGTTCTGTAAAACGGCCTTGTATGCTATTCAACTTCCTGTTTCTGACGATAAGGGGCCCTACATTTGTCTTCACCAATCTGTTTCTCCTCACATACTTTTAGAAACTTTTACAGTCAGTTATTATGTTCTCCGTAAGCTTATTCTTGTACTCTATTTTCCTGTTCTTAATAAGTCCCTTGGTCCATCTTTGCTGAATTCTAAACTGCTCCCAATCTTTAGCTTGTGATGGTAGACCCTTTTGTTCACAAAGAATCCGCAAAAGTTAAAGAGCACAAGTGAACATTCTATATATCAATTAAGGAAAGGCCTATTCTTTATAGCATAAATATTGAAATAATGCTCTAGTGGGTAGCAATGTAAGTTACTATCTTTTTGAATAATGAAACTTCCAATAATGCCAAGGAATGAAACTGTATTTATGATAATATTTCTAATAAAAGAATAGGTAAAAATATTCTATTCATAGGTGTTTTATACTGGAGAGAATTATATCAGCATGTCTCCATTTTATAGAGTAAGATGAGCAAACAGTGACACCTCATGCCCAAATGGAAGAATTTCAGCTTATCTGTGCAACTGTGCCCAACCAACTTGTTTTTTAAAATTTTAGTTGAATTTGTGCAGGTATAGTAGTCATTTAATCCATATTAAAAAAAGGGTATTTTTGAAACTACTAAGTCTCATGGTTGTCACAAGAAATCCTAATTGAGGGGCTTATGCTCAGAATGAATAACGCAAAAAACCTATAAATTATATCAACTTGATCCAAGATCAGCAGAACTGTGCTCAAACTATATATTTTGCAGATCTTTTATAAAACACTAATTTAACTTCAGCTGGAGTAGTGGCAATTTAGAAAGAATACAAAAGCTTCAGGGGAGGCTTCAGTGGAGATTTACTGGAATGATTCCAGAGTTGAGGGACGCAACATAGTTTTGCAGAAGCTGGGGTTTTCTCCCAAGAGGAGAGAAGTTTGATAGAGTTATTCAAAATTGTAAAAGGTGTAGATAGAGAGGCTGTTCCCAATTGTTGTCTTATGAGGAAAGGTTGGAGAGATTGTGCCTATGTCCCCTGGAGTTTAGAAGAACAAGAGATGATCTTATTAAAAGACAAGATCTTGAGGGGAGTTGACATGGTGGATGCAGGGAAGGAATTACCATTATGAGAGAAACTACAGCGAGGTGTTCTAGTTTAAAAACAAAGCCCCCCTCCCATTTAAGACGGAGATGAGAATCTTTTCTCCGAGTGTTATTAGTCTGTTCAATTCTCTTTGCCAGACAGCAGTGGAGGCAAGTATGTTGAATGTTTTTAAAAGCCGAGTTAAATTGACCCCCTTGTCATTCAAGAATATAAGCATCCAGGGCATAGATAGGAAAATCAAATCAGCCCTATCTTATCAAATGGTGGAGCAAGCTGATGAGACTAAATGGGTCATCCCCGCTTCAAATTCGTATTTTGAAGGATCCAGGATCAAAGGACACAGACTGAAAGGTGAAAAGAAAACTTTTGCAAGCAGACAGTGGGTTCACTACCTGACAGAATGTGGAGACAGATTCAACCATGATTTTCAAAAGGGGATTAGTTAAGAAAAGAATTGCAAGGTTACAAAGAGAGACAGTGTGGGACTAGCTGCACTGCTCTTGACGAAAGCTAACATGGAATTAAGAGTTGAACAGTGTCCTTCTCTGTGCTGTAATCATCCTATCACAGTTCTTCTCTTCCTTCCCTCTTTCTTTTGAATAGCTGAGCTTACCATCTTGCAATGTGCGGTGACCATTCAAAAATCTAGAATGGTGAAAGATTAAAATGATGCACCCACTATCCTTGTAGCTACATCTTTTAAAGGCATAAAGATGTAGGCCATTGGAGGTAGGGAATTTTTCAGCTGACAAAGCAGCTGCTCACCATGTCTGAATTTTTCAAAGTCTTTTGATTTTAAAAGTGTCTGATTTATCACCTGTCAAGTGGTCAAAGTTGTCATTCATTTCGAGGATTTTCATGTTGCTCCCTCCAACCAGGAAATCATTTGGATGGAACCCCATCAAGAAGGAAAGACTTTACAATTTCCCAGGCTTTGGAAATCATGTGAAAATCATCTGAACTATTAATTCCTGTGGTTCTTTTACTATCATTATCTATAGTCGGTAAAAGCTTAGCTCTTCCATGCCCCTTTCCTGTATGCGGGGGGTGTGTGTGCATGGTAGTGAACTACCACGCATACTCCTCAATTGGGTTTGAATGTGAAATAAACCAACCTTGTGAGTTAACCACACAAGTGTTTGCTGCACGTTTCCTATCATATTGGACCTCACAAATTGGGGGTTTTGGGAAACACACCATAGCCTACTCCAAAAATAATTCAAAACACCGCTGCTTATGGACAGCCGAAGAGAGAATGAACAAGTTCAGTTTGCCTCTCTCCTGTCCTTAACATTACTCAAATCATTGTTGTCCTATGACCTTGATTTGTTACTGTTTTTGAATTTATCCTTTCTCATCCCATTTCATTAGCATTAAGTCTTATCTACCACGCAAGTCATTTGATTCACTGGGACATGCTGGCATAGCCAAGAATTCCCACATCATGTGAAAGAATAACCCCAAACCGGCCCCAGCCTGGTTTAAGCAAATGGCTATTCCAAACCTCTTTCCCAAGAAACTGTGCCAGTGCCCAATAAATGGAACACTTTGCCATCCATACCAGTCCTACCACTACATATTTAATATTCTAATCTGTTTGTCTCTATGCCAATTTATGCATGGCAGAATTTATCACCTGAGATTCTATATTTTAGTTTGGGCCCGCATCCTCAAAATGGTCTCAACAGAATTTTACTCCTAATGCCAACTATGTTGTTTCTTCCTATATGGACCATGACAACTGAATCCTCACACTCTCAAGTTCATCCCCAGCCAAGAGATGACATCCTTATTGCTAGATTCAAACAGGCAACTGGCCCAACAATTGGAACTCCCAGTCACAAATACAAGAAATGGCATCCATCCTTGTGTAGCCTATCATATTTATTCTTCATTTCTTCACTACGCCAAAGTCAATTTGCTCATATACCTGCACATTCTTGTCCATACAAGCAGCAAGAAATTTGTATCTATTGGAAAAAGACAGAGGCCGAGGCTCCTTTAGTACTGCACCTGGGATTCTCTTAACTTGCTCAAAAGCAGGCACACCCTCCTGATGCTTGCAATGTCTACAGCTCAAATTCAAGCCAACAATTCGAAACTTAAGTTTTCTGAGATGCTGATATAGACTGCAGATAAAACTGTTCTGAATGCCAAAGCTCTTGACGAACACTCAGATGTTGCAGATGCAACACAGCTCCTGTACTGTCATCCCAATGGATAAAACCTTGTGTTATGTATTCAATTACCATAAATCGAGTAAGTCAACCCAATATACAATAGGATCTCATTATTCTGGCCCAAAAAATTCTGTTTTTGCAAATACTCGACATGCAACCCCGAACGCATCTAATTCGACTCCCCTCATTTCAGCCATGATATGCTATCCTCACATCAGTCGCAGCTTCAAACTTTTATCACAAAAATATATGTTTTAGTTATGTTATAATTGGGCACAAAGGCAATACAGGCTGTTGCGAAGATGCACTGGAATTTAAGAAATGCTCCCGCAGATACATCTACACTGAGTGGACAATAATTAGCTAAAACCAGTACAGAAGACTAAAAAAAATGCAAAATGTCAATACTGCCATTTTGCTCATTATTTTAAATGCTGCAATAATAAAAAGGCAGCAATTGAAAACACACCAAAAGGTTATGTCTGAAATCTAATGGCATTAAGTACTCCAAAGTCTATAGCAGCCTCTACGTCATCACCACATTTAATTTTGTCTAGATAGACTTTTGTGCAAAGCATTAATGCCAAGATTATATATAGAAATCAGAGTTCATTAAATTAAGCACTAACAAAGGTCAGTAAATCTCTTGGAAACCTCCACATTATAAAACTAAATACAACAGAAGAGATTTATCTCTTGCTTATTAAATAATTTAGTATTGTTCACCATAGCAGTATAGAAGTGAGAGTTTATTGCAACTAATACAATGACACAGAAGTGATGACGCAAAGAATAGGACTTACTCCAACATCTCTTTTGTAGATCACATTTGTTCCTTCCAGTGCAATCTTCCGCAGATTTAAATGGCATCTTGTTTTAAAGACACAGACTACATTTGTTATCAAAATATCCAGTGCAATATCATTGTCCGGTTCCATGGGTATGGCTTGTTATCCAACTGACCAACAGACAGCATACCACCTAGATAGTGCTATACTAGATTAGAACAGCAAAATGTTAACTTCATATGTACAGAGATATCTAAGAATACGCAATGTATTCCATAACAATAAGCAATTGGAGTTCCTTACTCAAAATAGCATCCATAAAACTAGTCCATAAAATTTTGATGGTACTACAGGGAAGTTACATTTTGCTAAATATACTGCATTGGCCCATGAGTTCACAGAAATCATACAACCCACACAGCCCATTAACTCGGTACCAACAACAATCCCAGCCAGGCCATATCCTGCAAGCCCACATATTTACCGTACTACTCCCTCTAACCTAACCAGCCCAGGACTCTAAGGGGCAATTTACCATAACCAATCATTCCAACCCGCACATCTTTGGACTGTGGGAGGAAACCAGGGCACTCGGAGGTAAAATATGCAAACGCAGGGAGAACGTGCAAACTACACGTGTCCCAAGTTGGGAATCGAATCCACGTCCTTGGAGTGTGAGGCAACAGTGCTAACCACTGTCCCACTGTGCCGTCTGGTTAGCCCACATTTTTCTGATAAGAAACTTGAGAGTCAAGAACAGAAAACTACTCACCATAGCCAGCTGGGCAGCCGAATTCTGGAGTCCGAGTAAAAGGCAGAAATGATCAAAGTCTAGCAAAGAAAGGTACCACACCTATAAGTGAAATAATAGTAGCTCAATTTTATTATTAGCTTGGTTTACTGCTTAAATGCTCTATAAACTATGTGCAATGTAACTAATGCCTTTAAAAACACTGATATTCATAAAAATCCTAAAACAAAGGTAAAATAATGTGGATACTAGAATCTGAAACAAAACAGAAAATGCTGGAAAATCTCAGCAGGTCTGACAGCATCTGTGGAGAGAGAATAGAGCCAACATTTTGAGTTAGGATAAGCTTTCATCAGGTCTAAAAATTCTACTGTTTTAACAAAAAGAACTGTGCAGTGGATGTTCTGCTCCAAAAGTAATTGGGCACATTTTTAAAACAGAAATAACTTGGGTAAAATGTGTATTTGACAGACTTGAGGGTCAATCTTGTTTTTTTTAATGCCTCAACTGTAGACACAAATTATACATGGCTGAAAAATCATACTCCAAAAATGATGTAGTGTAATACTGTTCACAATGTTCTAATGTCAAAGAACCAGCCTGTCAGTGGTAATGTTTTTCTTTAACCCTTGAATAAAATATAGTTTATTATTATAGTTTTTAATACATTCACAGGATATGGCATCACAACATTTATTGTCCATTTCCAAATGCCATTGGGAAGGTGGTGCTGAGGTTCCTCCATACAACGGAATGGCTTGTTAGGTCCTTCCAGACAGCAGTTAAGAGTCAATCACATTGCTGTGGGTCTGGAGCGGTTACATGACTAGCATAATAATCCAGAGATTTGGACTAATGAAGTAGACACAAGAGTTCAAATCCCATCAGAGCAGCTGTGAATTTAAGTTCAATTAATTAAATAAATCTGGAACAAAAGCTACCATGTAGCAGTAATAGTGGCCATACAAACAACTAAATTGTAAAGAAAAACCTACCTGGTTCAATAATAATGTCCATTAGGGAAGGAAATATGCTGAATTTATTCAATTTGGCATATATGTGACTCCAGATGACAACATTGTAATTGGCCCTTAACTATTCTCTAATGTGGCTTTGCAAGCCATTCAATTGTATAGGGGTGGGCAATAAATGATAGCTTTCCCAGCAACAGCACATGAATGAACAAAAAAGGATAAAATTAAGTAAACAGCAATGAAAATATAACAATTCCAAACATCCCTAATTTGTAGTGATTTGTCAGAAATCCTATGTATTAATAATCTTCTCCATCTGTATTTCATCAAGTTTGTTTTGTTGATGACAAAAAGTAATTTGCAGCTGAGAGAAAAAAAATGCCTGAAAAAATCCTGATTTAAACACACAGAAGCTAGGTAGACAGTAAAGTGGAATGGGAAAGGTCAAGTATAATCTCAAGAAAGCAAAATAGAAACTGATTATCAGCCAATAATCATAGGCTTAGGGTGCTCATAATTGTCTGCATAATTATTTAAGATATCAGAGAAAAAAACAAATTCCTATTCCGCATGATATCTACTTAGAACACAGAACATAGAAAAACTACAGTACAAACAGGCCCTTTGGCCTACAAATTGTGCTGATGATATCCCTACCTACTGGGCTTACCTACATCCCTCAATTCTATTAAGTCCCATGTAGTCATCCAGCAGTCTCTTAAAAGACCCCATCAAATTTGCCTCCACCACCACTGACGGCAGCCAATTCCACTCACCCACTACTCTCTGAGTGAAAAACTTACCCCTGACATCTCCTCTGTACCTATTCCCCAGCACCTTAAACCTGTGTCTTCTCATAGCAACCATTCCAGCTCTGGGAAAAAGCTTCTGAGAATTCACCCCATCTATACCTCTCAACATCTTATACACTTCTATCAGGTCACCTCTCATCCTTTGTCTCTCTAAGGAGAGTCGACCAAGCTCCCTGAACCTATCCTCATAAGGTATGCCACCCAATCCAGGCAACATCCTTGTAAATCTCCTCTGCACCCTTTCAATAGTTTCCACATCCCTCCTGTAATGAGGCGACCAGAACTAAGCACTGTACTCCATGAGGGGTCTGACTAGGGTCTTATAAAGCTGCAGTATTATCTCCCGACTCCTAAACTCAATCCCTCGACTGATGAAGGCCAGTGCACCATACGCTTTCTTAACCACATCCTCTACCTGCGAGGCCGATTTAAGAGTCCTATGGACTCGGACCCCAAGGTCCTTCTGATCCTCTACACTGCTAAGCGTCTTACCCTTGATATTGTACTCCTTCATCCCATTTGACCTGCCAAAATGGACCACTACACATTTATCCGGGTTGAAGTCTATCTGCCACTTCTCCGCCCAGCCTTGCATCCTATCTATGTCATGCTGCAACTTCTGACATCCCTCCAAACTATGCACAACACCACCAACTTTTGTGTCGTCAGCAAACTTACCAACTCATCTCTCCACTTCCTCATCCAGGTCATTTGTGAAAATTAAAACAGCAAGGGTCCCAGAACGGATCCCTGGGGCACTCCACTGGTGACCGACCTCCATGCAAGTACTAACTTTTTGCTAAAAGCTATTAACTTTATTTATATTTAAGCACAGTACAAGAACTCTCAATTCTAACAAAATTTAGTAATTTTAGGCTGTTATTGAACAAACTCTTGCAAAAAGATTAATTTCGAACACATGTTTTAGTATCATTTTGATCACCTGTACTGAGACTATAAACTAATAAGTCTCATACACTTCCTTGAAAGCCTGCCCTTTAAGGGGCCAATGTGCAAGGATGTTGAGACTTCTTGCATTCTTGCAGGGTGATCAACTTTTGGAAGATAAAGTCATTTAGGTTTACAGCATGGAAACAGGCCCTTCAGCCCAACTTGTCCATGCCACCCTTCTTTTAAAACCACTAAGCTAAGCCCAAATGCTTGCATTTGGCCCGTATCCCTCTATACCCATCTTACCAATGTAACTGTCTAAATGCTTTTAAAAAGACAAAATTGTACCTGCCGCTAGTACCATCTCTGGCAGCTTATTCCAGACACTCACCACCCTCTGTGAAAAAATTGTTCTTCTGGACCCTTTTGTTTCTCTTCCCTCTCCCCTTAAACCTATGCCCTCTGGTTTTAGACTCCGCTATCCTTGGGAAAAGATGTTGACTGTCGGCTTAGCAACCCTAAAAAATAACATTGTTTATGAAGTTAAAAACAAATTGGTATTACTGTACATGTTAAAAAGAAGTGCAAAGTAAATGTTGCACCAATAAGAAACTCCACTGGAGTTTAGACGAGTAAGACGCCACTTGATTGAAACATACACAATCCTGAAGGGACCAGACAGGGTGGATGCAGAAAGGATGTGTCCTCTTGTGGGAGAATCTAGAACTAAGATCACTGTTAAAAATAAGGGGTCACCCAATTAAGAAAGACGAGGAAATTTCTCTCTCAGAAGGTCAGTAGTCTTTGGAATCCTTTTCCTCAAAAGACAGTACAGGCAAAATCTTTGAATATTTTTAAGGCAAAAGTAGATAGATTCTTGATAAGAGGTGAAAGGTTATCAAAGGTAGACAGAAATGTTGAGGTTAAAATCAGGTCAGCCACAATTATATTGAATGGCAGAGTAGACTTGAAGGGTTCAGCGGCCTATCTCTGATCCTAATTCCATTTGCTCCTGTTTGCAAGCCTCTGTAGTATTTTGTTTTTTTATTTTAAAGCATCTATTTTAGGTGGCTCTTTGAATGTTGACAGCTTTTTACATGGGAGACTTGTGGATATTCCTAAATATTTGCACCTATTTCCTTTTTTTAAAAAAATGCCCTGGGCATACTGCATTAGAGAAATAATAGAATTTACCCCCTCCTCTTCCTTCAAATCTTGAGATTCATCCTCCTCCAGAAGCAAGATGCTCAAAGATTCAATTGTTGGCTGGAATGTGGATTAATTATCTGTGAAAATATGAAGTGAATAATTCAAATTAAGACATTGTACAGCACATCACTTAGAAAATATTTTAAAGATAGTACCCAAATCTTGGACCATTTTGATGTTACTATTCGGAGTTCTGAAAATGAGGACAAGGAGCACTACAGACGTAAAACAATATCTAAATCATTTTCATGGCAGATTTATTCACATTATGTGCTTACATAAAATAACTTACCGAACTTCAAAAATCAGTGTAGTTTCACCTTCCCGTTGCTTGGCACTCTCCATTCAATAGCAGTCTTTCTTATGTGACATATCTTGGCCTTCTTCTCAAGACCTGTACCTCGAGTTATTTTTGAAAAGCTTTCAAGATCTTCCTAAGATCATTCAAAAGTTGCCTTACATTTATTTAGCATTCCTGATAATGAAGGATATCAGGCCTATTTCAGGAGTTCCCAAACTGGGAACGATTTTGGGGCAGAGAATGTCTGGATAGTCCTGGGACCAGCTTTGCAGTCCCATATGCCTATCCAATTAGTTCCGCTGTTCACAGTTCATTGGAAAAGGTGGACAGTGAACAAGCTTTGCACAGGCAGCCAGTGAGTGTGCCTTAAACACATTCAATTTTTAAAAAATACAGGTCTGCATCAAATCTCGATACGGTTCAAGATGTATGCAGCATCAGAGGTTAGATGTGCCATATCAATCACATTAACCTAAAAAGCTGTCACAACACGCATGGCTCGAGTCTGATTCGGCTCAGTGAGATAACATTGGGAAAAAATATCTCAACTTTGAAAACACATGATTTTCAAATCTTCAAAAAATAGTGTGCACTAATTAAATAGCGAAGGTTACTATTTCCACTCCTGCCACCCAACAACTCCCACTTGCCAGCCAAGTTTTCTACCCTGAGCTCACACCAAGTCTGAGGCATTAAAACGAGGTCACAACATGAAAATGTTTGTCAAAAACTGGTTGACTTTATGGAGAAGAATAATTCGGTCAATTCAGTAATGTAAAAAAAAAGTTTCTTTTCTTTACATTACTGGTCAAATATATGGATCTCTTTAATGACGAAAGGTGGCATTTGTCCCCCCTTCCATGGTTAAACATGACTTTCATGTAAACGCCATCTTGCTAGAAGCTACTTGTTAAATGCCAAATGACTTGCCAAAAATCCAGATTGTTGACTGGGGGAGCGCGTTGGAAGGTAGGTCTGCTGAGGAGCAGTGGAGGATCTTTAAGGAGATCTTTCTTGGTGCTCAGCAGAAATTTATTCTGATGGTTAAAAAGGACCGTAGGAGGAGAGGTAATAAGCCGTGGATAACGAAGGAGGTGAAGGAAAGTGTTAAATTAAAAGAGGAGGCGTTTAGAGTAGCTAAGAGTAGTGGGCGAGAAGAGGATTGGGAGAGGTTTAAATGTCAACAAAGATTGACAAAGAAGTTGATAAAGAAGGGTAGGAGAAACTATGAAGCTGGGCTAGCGCTTAATATAAAAAAGGATAGCAAGAGTTTTTATAAATATATAAAAAGGGAGAGGCTGGCTAGGGTGAACGTTGGACCCTTAGAGGATGAGAGGGGGGACTTAGTGGTAGGGGATGGGGAAATGGCTGAGGGCTTGAATAACTTTTTGTTTCGGTCTTCACGGAGGAGGACGTGAATAATTTGCCAGGTGTTAGCGATGGAGAGATGGTAGGACAGGAGGGTCTCAATGACATTATTGTTACCAGAGAGGCGGTGCTCAACAGACTGGAGGGACTGATTGTGGACAAGTCGCCAGGACCGGATGGAATGCATCCAAGGGTTCTGAAAGAAATGGCGGAGGTGATAGTGGATGCCTTGGTGGTTATTTTCCAAACGTTGCTGGATTCCGGGGAAGTGCCGGAAGATTGGAAAACGGCTAATGTTATGCCGTTTTTAAGAAGGGTGGCAGGCAAAAGGCCAGGAATTATAGGCCGGTTAGTTTAACGTCTGTTGTAGGTAAAATGTTAGAATCCGTCATCAAGGAGGAAATAGCGAGGCATCTTGAGGGGAATTGCTTGATAGAGCAGACGCAGCACGGTTTCGTTAAGGGGAAGTCGTGTCTGACAAATTTATTGGAGTTCTATGAGGATGTGTCTAGGGCGGTGGATAGAGGAGAGCCGGTGGATGTGGTCTTTCTTGATTTTCAGAAGGCGTTTGACAAGGTACCTCACAAGAAGTTATTGCAGAAGGTAAGGGGGCATGGAGTTCGGGGTAGGGTGTTAGCGTGGATAGAGGATTGGCTGTCAAATAAGAGGCAGAGAGTGGGGGTCAATGGGTGCTATTCGGATTGGCGGTTGGTGACTAGTGGAGTGCCCCAGGGGTCGGTGCTGGGGCCTCAGCTATTTACCATCTATATAGATGATCTGAAGGAGGGAACCAAGTGTATGGTGTCGAAATTTGCTGATGACGCCAAGATTGGTGGAACGGCAAATTGCGCGGAGGGTGTGGACAGTCTGCAGAAGGATCTAGATAGGCTGGGCGAATGGGCCAGGAACTGGCAAATGGAATTTAATGTTGGCAAGTGCGAGGTGGTCCACTTTGGTAGGAATAATGGTAGGAAGGACTATTACTTATGTGGCAAAAAACTGCAGCAGGCGACGGTGCAGAGGGACCTCGGGGTCCTTGTGCATGAGTCGCAAAAACCCAGCCTGCAGGTGCAGCAGGAGGTCAGGAAGGCTAATGGGATGCTGGCCTTCATAGCGAGGGGGATTGAATATAAAAGTAGGGAGGTCTTGCTGCAGCTGTATAGGGCATTGGTGAGGCTGCAGCTGGAGTAATGTGTGCAGTTTTGGTCGCCGCACTTACGCAAGGATATTTTGGCCTTGGAGGGAGTGCAGAGGGGGTTTACTAGGCTGATGCCGGAGTTGAGGGGGTTGAGCTATGAGGAGAGGCTGAATAGGCTTGTACTCGTTAGAGTTTAGAAGAATGAGGGGCGAACTCATTGAGGCGTATAAGATGATGAATGGGATGGAAAGGATAGAGGTGGACAGATTCTTCCCGCTCAGAAAGGACAGTAGGACTAGGGGCCACAGCCTCAAGATAAAGGGGGGGGCGGTTTAGAACGGAGTTGAGGAGAAACTTCTTCACTCAAAGGGTGGTGAATCTCTGGAATTCTCTGCCCGTTGAAGTGGTGGAGGCTGCCTCACTAAATATTTTTAAGACGCGGGTTGATGGGTTTTTGATAAGCGAGGGGATTAAGGGTTATGGGGAGAGGGTGGGAAAGTGGAACTGAGCCACGACAGATCAGCCATGATCTTATTGAATGGCGGGGCAGGCTCAAAGGGCTAGATGGCCGACTTCTGCTCCTATTTCTTATGTATAAAATGTCAATTAAAGCATTGGATTTCCCAAAGTAAATTCAACAACAACTTATTGTATTCAAAACTGTGATTATGCAGTTTTTGCATTTCAAGATCATTGAACGAATGTCCATATACTAACACAAGGACTGGTTGGAAGGAGGACTACATCCAATAGAGTAGACAAGTTGATGTTACATCATTGAGGATAAATGCAGCATATTTCCAGTTTTATTTCCGAGACATTCAAAAGCACCCCGACAGTTCTATAAGCCAAAATATATCAACACAGCACACTGTAAAGGGGAACACAAGCAACAACATCCAATTTCAGCACCAGGTGGGCACCTCCATGACATAGATTTGCATTCGGCAGAATTTCGTACTGAAGTTCATAAACAGCAACCACAGAAATATTAGAAAAATTCTGTTAATTTAACATAGCGCAAATCCCACTATGGCCCCACTATGATAATGTGTCAATCCACATGTAAATAATTTATTTAAATTACATATAATGACTTAAGGCGTCACACCCTCAGGATTCCTTTCAATCGGCTAGATCGTTTGAAGTAGGATGACTCGGAAACTCCAGGATACCTTTTTCACTGTGTTGGTGATCAAGTCTGCTTCAATTCATCAAGGAAAACAAAATACTGCATGCAGACAAGGCTACAAAGTAACAAGCAGGAGACCCAGACTTCAGGTTCTCCACAGCACAAGAGGTCAAATCAAACTAGGCTATTAAAATGGATCACATGGATTTTCGGGGTTGCACTCGAATGATCTCTGTACAAAAACTGTATTGTGACAGCACTATCTTAAGGTTCGGCCTCCAACGGTGGTGGTGCACTTTGCACGTATGCTGCTATTTGTTACTTGCAGTCTCTGACACAACAGCTGTCGTCTGTTTTAGTATAGACATGAACAAATCTGATAAACACATTGTATGTTCTGTTATGTGCGCACGGAGTACAGCATTCTATTTCAAATAATTCTCAAAAGAAATAACAAATTTCTTTTAATTGAGGCATATAAGCCAATCTCTGAAATCACAAAAATTCTTTGAGGGAGGTCAACTTATTCAGCAAGTATGAAATGTGAAACATTGGTGTTGGTGCCAGTGGTCATCATTTTGAAATGTGTAAACAGATAACACTGGCAATTCAAATAACATCAATATGACACACTTTATTAAAATGAATTAATTATACAAGGTTACCATTAACCCAAATTAAAACATTTTAAAAATCATCAACTTCATTATCTTTAGCATCTGACACAAAGAGTTCATCAAATTCATTCCAAGTCACTATGGTATTATTAGGATTGCACACTGGTTCAGATTTGGCTTTCGATTTCTGAAGTACACACAGATGATGTACTTTCAGATGCCTCACAAAAAGAGTTATGTAAATGAGGAACAGCAGAGCTCAGGTTATAGATCCTTGGAGGACAGTAGTTAACAAATCAAGAACAAGAGAAGCCATTATAGACTATTCTCGGTTTACAACTGGATAACTAAAGAAGGAACTAAGTAGGTGCTGTCCCATCCAGCTGGCTAATCGTGGAAGCATTGGAGGTTGATGGTGTGATCAAAAGGTTGCAGCCAGGCTGAGGGGTGACAGTCATGGGGGATGTCATTTGTGACTTTCATAAGGTCATTTTGGTGCTGTGACTGGAGGGATTCATTAGAATATAAGAAACAGGATGAGTCGACCATAAAATCCACAAAGCCACCATTCAATAATCGAGGCTGATCTGGAGTTCACTTTCCCACCCACTTCCAAATATCCTCGATTCCCTAAGGCACCAAAAATCTGTCCATCCCTTCTTAACTATAATTATTGATAGCACATCAACACCCCACTGGGATAGAAATTCACTATCCTCTGAGTGAAGAAATTTATCCTAATATCAGTCTTAAGTGAACATCCCTTTACCTGAGACAGGATTCTCAAACTCTCGTCTCCCAGCCAGTGGCAGTAACCTCTCAGTGTCTACTCTGTCAACCCTCTCTAGAATTTTAGATGTTTCAATGAGATCACCTCTCATTCTTCTAAATTTCAGAGAGATGAATATTTCTCATCAGCATTTGCTGCTAAGAAAAGCATGGATGTTAGGGAAATAAATAGTGATGTCTTGAGGAGTGTACATATTACAGAGGAGGTGGTGCTGGAAGTCTTAAAGTGCGTCAAGGTAGATAAATCCCTGGGATCTGATGAAGTGTATCCCAGGACATTGTGACAGATTAGGGAGAAAATTGTGGGTCCCCTAACAGAGATATTTGAATCATCAATAGTCAACAGGTGAGGTGCCTGAAGATTGGAGAATGGCAAATGTTGTGTCTTTGTTTAAAAAGGACTACATGGAAAAGCCTGGGAACTACAGGCCGGTCAGCCTCACATCTGTGGTAGGCAAGTTATCGGAAGGTATTTTGAGAGACAGGATCTACAGGCATTTAGAGAAGTCCTTGCTCAGTCAGCATGGCTTTGTGAGTGGAAAATCATATCTCACAAATTTGATTGAGTTTTTTGAAGGGGTAACCAAAAATGTAGACGAGGGCAGTGCAGTTGATGTTGTCTACATGGACTTTAGCAAGGCCTTTGATAAGGTACTGCATGTTGCATAAGGTTAAATCTCATTGGATCCAGGGTGAGGTAGCTAAATGAATACAAAATTGGTTTGATGACAAAGCCAGAGGGTGCTTTTAGAGGATCGTTTTTCGAGGATCATTTTTCAAACTGGAGACCTGTGATCAGTGGTGTGCCTCAGGGATCAGTGCTAGGTCCACTGTCATTTGTCATTTATATTAATGATTGGACGAGAATATAGGAGGCATGGTTAATAAGTTTGCAGTTGACATCAAGATTGGTGGCATAGTAGACAGTGAAGGAGGCTATCACGGATTGCAATGGGATCTTGATCAATTGGGCCAGTGGGTTGACGAATGGCAGATGTAGTTCAATTTAGATAAATGCAATGCATTTGGTAGATTGAACCAGGACAGGACTTACTCAGTTAATGATAGGGTGAAGGATAGAGTTATAGAATAAAGAGATCTAGGGATACAGGTTCATAGCTCCTTGAAAGTGCAGTCATAGGTGGACAGAGTGGTGAAGAAGGCATTCAGCATGCTTGGTTTCACAGGTCAAAAAACTGAATACAGGAATTGGGATATCTTGTTGAAATCGTAGAAGACATTGGTAAGGCCACATTTGAAATACTGTGTACAGTTCTGGTTACCCTATTATAGAAAGGATTTCATTAAACTAGAAAGAATGCAGAAGAGATTTACCGGGATGCTACCGGGACTTGATGGTTTGAGTTATAAGGAGAGCTGGATAGACTGGGACATTTTTCTCTGGAGCATAGGAGGCTCCAGAGATCATGAGGGGTGATCTTACAGGTCTATAAAATAACGAGGGGCATAGATCAACTGGATAGTCAATATATTTTCCCAAAGGTAGGGAAGTCTAAAACCAGAGGGCACGGGTTTAAGATGAGAAAGGAGAGATATAAAAGGGTCCGGGGGGCAATTTTTTTCACACAGAGGGTGATGAGTGTCTGGAACAAGCTGCCAGAGGTAGTAGCAGAGATAGGTACGTCTTTATCTTTTAAAAAGCATTTAGACAGTTACAATGGGTATAGAGGGATATGGGCCAAATGTGGGCAATTGGGACTAGCTTAGGGGTTTAAAAAAAAGAGCGACATGGACAAGTTGGGCTGAAGGGCCTGTTTCCATGCTGCAAACCTCTATGCCTCTGATAAGTATAAGCTCAATTCACCATCATAGGACAACAGTATCATTCCAGGAGCCAAACAAGTGAACTTTAACTGTACTGCCTCCAATGCAACTATATCCTTTCATAAATATGGAAAACTGGACACGGCATTCCAGGTGCAGTCTCACCAAAGCCATGTACAACTGTAGCAAAATTTCATTATTATTTTACTTCAATCCCTTACAATAAAGGCCAACATGTCATTGCCTCCCCAAATGCTTGTCGCACCTGCATGCTCACTTTCTGTCTTTTGCACAAGAAAACTCAAGTTTCTGAATATCAATCTTTACAAGCTCCACACTTTTCAAAAAATTCTGATTCTGTTGTTACCAAAATGAGTAACCTCTCACTTCCCACATTATACTCCATCTGTCACCTTCTTGCCCTTAACCTGTCTATATTGCTGCAACCTTTGTGTCCTTCACAGCTTGCATTCACAACTAGTTTTGTATCATCAGCAAACATAGATAGATCTATTACTCTGTCTCTTCGCCTAACTCATTAAATATAGATTTGAACTTAGTGCATGAATTTGGGAGGTGGCAACACATTCAATACAGTGGGGCGGCATGGTGGCAAGCACTACTACCTCACAGCGCCAGGGACCCGGGTTCAATTCCAGCCTTGGGTCAGTGATTGTGTAGAGTCTGCATGTTCTCCCTGTGTCTGCGTCTGCGTGTGTTTCCTCCCATAATCCGAAAGACAAGCTGGTTAGGTGTATTGGCCACGCTAAATTCTACCTCAGTGTACCCAAACAGGCACCAGAATATGGCAACTAGGGAATTTTCACTGTCACTTCGTTGCAGTGTTTATGTAAGCCGACTTGTGACACCGATAAACTAAATTACATTTCAAGGATTTAAGAGAACGGGAAGCTGGAGATGGGTGGTAAAGACTGAAGGATCAAGGGTTGGGTTTTGTTTGAGGAGAGGGTCATCACAGCTAATTTGAAGGGGGCAGGATAACACCTGAGGGCAGAGAACCACTAAAATATGAGCTAATGTGGGAGCCAGAAATGAAAGTTGAAAAGTCAGCACTTTAGGAATGGGAGTAAGGGAGCAGGTGGTGTGCCTCATAGACAAGAGGTGATACATGGGAGACTGGAGAGAAACCAAATAAAGATTCAAGTTCAATCTAGCTTGGAGAAAACTTTAGAGGCAATTTTGTCCGATAGGCAAGGAAAGCAGCAGAACCAGTTGAGGCTCCTGATCTTAGCAATAAAAAAGTTCATGATTGCCTTGGAGGCGAGAGTGGAAGAGACAAGGATGAGAAAATTAGAACAACAGTTTTCTATGGAGAACGAAAACGTGGGTTATCAGTTATCCTGTAATAGTGAACATTATGGACAGATCAAAGCAGGACTCAACAGTGCTTTATGTGGCACCATCCCAAGTGATCAAGTGCAAAGTTTAGAGTATAGGAACTCAGAAAAAAAACTCAATGACAAGAAGAAGCAAAAATAAAAGTCCTGTTGGTGCAGAAGAAACTTACATGATTGTCATAGTCCAACTTCTATGCCAATTTATATGCCATCAAACAACCAACAAACCACACCCGTTAAGAGAAAGAGAGCTTGTGGGGAAAGAGTGACCAAGACCCATAGGTAAAAGTGACATCAGCAGGGATCACACAGAGTGAGCCTGAGGGAAAAAAGAGACAGGGACCCACAGATAATAGCGGGAGAGGGGTTTCAGCAGAGAACAAGGTTGCAAGAGTCAGGGAGCGTTAGAGATTACACTGACAGAAGAAATCAAAAAATTATCAAGCAGCGCCATCACAAGACAGTGGTTGGCGATTGGTTGGAAAGCCCAAAAGGTGAAAAGCATGTAGCTGAAGAGGTTTGTGACAGCAGAGAATGTGAGCATCAGGGAACATTGTAAATAAAAATTGAAAGTGTCTGCATGCTAAATATGACAGTAAGTGAGTTAACAAGCGTATTAGCACAGATGAGGTCTAAAGGCAGTAACTTGCTAAGGATCTTTCCACAGCATCTTCCAAACCCAGAACCTCGAGAAGGACAAAGACAGCTGACACATGGGGAACACCAGCATCTGCAAGTTCATCTCCGGGACACACTATGAAACTGTACCAACCCTCCATCACTTTCAAGTTCTGTGATTACCTTCCTAATAGCACAGTGGGAATACCTGCAGAAGATGGACTGCAGCTGTTTGAAATTAAGGTAACTCACCACCACCTTCACAAGGGCAATAAATGGTACCACTGGGCAGAGGACAAAACAGGAGGATAGAGCACAGCAAAACTGTTGTTATTTCATAGTTAGGAGGACAAAAGTTATCTCAATAAGTGTCATTGTGGTGCAGGCCACTTCATATAGGGTGCTGAATATTCTGCAGGAAAGGGAGTGAACTAGGAATTGTGGTACATGTCAATTCAAATGACAGAGAAAGAAGGTACTGAGGTCCAATGATCAGATTTTCAGAAGCGAGGAACAAAAATGTAGGAACTTGACAGTAATAATCTTTGAATTGCTCCAAGTGCTGCACATTAGCATGAATAGGATAAGAAAAATTAATGTGTGTCTTGAACCATAGAGGGGGGAGGGCTTCAGGTTTTGGGACATTGTGGCTAGTTCTGGGCAGGAGGCACTATTTCAAAAGGGAATGTTACATCTCAACAGAACTAGGACCAACGTCGTTATGGGAAAGTTCACTCGTGTAGTTGAGAGTTTTTAAACTCGGGGGAGGCAACGGCCTAGCAGTATTATTGCTAGGCTATTAATCCAGAAACTCAGCTAGTGTTCTGGGGACCTGGGTTCGACTCCCGATACGGCAGATGGTGGAATTTGAATTCGTTGAAAGAAACCTGGAACGAAGAACCTATTAATGGTCATGAAGCCATTGTTGATTGTCGGAAAAACCCATGTGGTTCATTAATGTCCTATAGGGAGGAAAGTCTGCCGTCCTTACCTGGTCTGGCCTACGTGTGACTCCTGAGCCACAGCAATGTAATTGTCTCTCAACCGCCCTCTGAACAAGGGCAACTAGGGATGGGCAATAAATGCTGGCCAGCTGGTGATGCCCATGTCCCACAAATGAATTAAAAAAAAAACAAAATTAGCAGGGGAGTGGGAATTATCAAATCAAGTCAAAAAGAGGGTTAAGGTGTATAAAGTGGGTGTGTACTAAATAAGGCATTAATACCATATCAGACCAAGAAGGACTACTAGAAACATAAAGGCAGGTTTATAACGCATATATCTAAATACTGAATAAGGTTGGTGAGCTACAAATACAAATAGGTTTATGATATAGATAAGTAGTATCTAGTATGTAATATGATATGGTGGCAAAAATGGAAATCTGGATTACAATGATGATGATTGCGCACTTCATAATCAGGCATACAAAGTTTTCAGAAAAGATAGGGAAGGATAAAAGGAAGGAGGTGGGAAGGCAGAACTAAATAGGGAAGACAATGGTGTACTGGAAAGAAAGGATGTCTTTGAGGGGCAAGGACAAGATCTATTTGGTTACAGATGACAAGCAATAATGCCATGATCACACTACCAGAGATATTCTACAGACCTCGAAACAGTGAAACAGAGAAAGCAGCAAACCTACAGGGAAATCACTGAAATGTGTAAGAATTATAGTTAAGATATTGGAGAGCTTGAATTAATCATATATCAATTAGGATAATACTAAAAGTTAACAAGGGCAAGAAATTTATGAAATGCTTTCATGAGAACTTCCTTGATCGGTATGTTCTCAGCCCAACTAGAAAGCTGCCATTGCTAGATCTGGTGCTGGGAAATGAGGTGAACTGTGTCTGTAAGGAACATTTAGATAAGAGTTACCATTCCATCAAAAGGTTTAGATTATGATATGGCGACAGGGGTTGGCACAGTAAGAAGTCTCGCAACACCAAGTTAAAGTCCAACAGGTTTATTTGGCATCACAAGCTTTCAGGGCGCTGCTTCTTCATCGGGTGAACCACTCACCTGATGAAAGAGTAAGCTGTCCAAAAGTTCATGCTTCCAAATAAACCTGTTGAATTTTAACCTGATGTTGTGAAACTTCTTACTAAGATTCAGATTGGTAATGGAGAACAACAAGGGACAATCAAATGGGAATTTCTAAATTGGAAGCGGGCTAACTCCTGTGGGATGAGAGAGGATCCAGCCAAAATAAAATGAAACCAAAGACAGAATGGAAAAAAACATAATGGAACAAAGGGTGATCTTTAAAGCAGAATTGTTTAAGGTACAGATTAGGTACATTCCAACACAGATGAACAAACCAATACCAGGGCTCCTCAGATGACAAAAGAGGATATGATGAAACAAAAAAAGAATCTATAATGTATGTTGGTAAATTTTCAAGTCCAAACTAAACCAGATACAATCAGTTGAGAAGAGAAACAGACTGCCAAGAAAGAATATGAAAATAGAAGAGCAATTTACATAAAAGGAAACCCAAAAATCAACCATCAGCATGTCAACAGTAAATGGACAGTCAAAGCCATTGTGGGTCTTATCTGTAGAGGAGACATGTGCTTAGTGCACAGGGCAAGGCTAATGTCTATTTTGTATCTGCATTTATCAAGGAAGAAAAAGCTGATCAATTATCAGTAGAAATACAGATGGTAGGAGTAATGGATGGGATGAAAATTTAAAGACAGGATGCGCTGGAAAAGCTGTTTATGCTCAGAGTAGCAATTTGCCTGGTCCAGATGGCTTGCATTCCAGGAGACAGCGAAGGTCTTGTCATAATCTCCAAATCTTCGCTAGATACAGAGCAAGTGCCAGAGTATCAAAAAGTGGTAAATGTGTCACTTTCTTTTACAAAAAAAGGGTGCAATGGTATTCCTAGTAACTACAGGGCAGTCAGTTTAACAGGGGTAATGGTATAACAATCAAGAGGAAATAAATCCACAGGTACTCGGGAGAGTGTAGAATTAATTTAGGACAACCAGTACAGATTTACAAAAGGCAGACGGTACTTGACCAACCTAATGGAGTAACAGAGATTGATGAAGGAAATGTAATGGATGCTGTCTATATGGATTCTAAGGAAGCATTCAACAAACATAAAAGGCTGGTTAACAAAACAGAGGCTATTGAAGTGGGAGAGTCATGTTAGCTTTAATCAAAAATTGGCTTAATGACAAAAAATAGTGAGTGGTGGTAAATGGTTACTTTGCAAACTGGAGGATGGTAGCGGATTGATGCTCCTCAAGCATCAATGCTGGGACTACTGCTTTTCTGATCACTTTTAAAATGATGCGGGTATTGGCATATAGAGTAAAATTTCAAAATTTGCCAATAGGTTAAGCAGCAGTGAAGATGTTATCAATTGACTGCAACAGAACACAAATAAGCTTGTAGCATGGTCCAACTAGTGGCAGATGGAATTTAAAACAGAGAAGAATGCAGTGATGAATTTTGGCAGAAGACACAAGGACAAGCAATATAGAATTAATGGCAGTTCTAAAATGGGTACAAGGACAGAGGGATTTCATATCCACAGATTTTAGAAGGCAGCAAGACATATTGAGAGGGTAGTTGAAGAATGTATAATCTTGGGTTTCACATACAAAAGCAAGGAAGTTGTGCTCCATCTGTATAAAGCTCTGGTTAGACCAGAAATAGGACACTGCATCCAGTTCTGTCGCCATACATTAGGAAGGATATGAGGTCCTTGAGAGGGTGAAGAGGAGATTTACAGAATAGTTCCAGGATGAGAAAATGAAACTAGCAGAACAAGTTCGAGAATCTTGTGTTTTCTTCTTGGAGCAAAGGATATTGAAAGAAGATACTATAGAGCTGTTCTCATTAGACGATGACGTAGAGATGCCGGCATTGGACTGGGGTAAACACAGTAAGAATTCTCACAACACTAGGTTAAAGTCCAACCAGTTTATTTGATAGTAATCCCACAAGCTTTCGGAAGTGGCGTTCCTTCATCAGGTGTGTGGAAGATTCTGATCAGAGAAGGGCATATAAAGTCACACACAGTTTACAGAATACAGATGCAGTCTACATCTTTAAGACTTGAATAGCAGGTTAGCTGTAAAGATGTGCATTCTAATCAGTATTCTGTAAACCGTATGTGACTTTATATGCCCTTCTCTGATCAGAATCTTCCACACACCTGACGAAGGAACACCGTTTCCAAAAGCTTGTGGGATTACTATCAAATAAACTGGTTGGACTTTAACCTGGTGTGGTGACACTTTTTATTCATTAGGTGATAGCAAAGACTATCGTTTAAGATACAAGGTTTTTGATAAGAGCTGCAGGGGTAAGGTGAGGACGGAAGGATGAACTTTTTTACACCACGAATGGTAATGACCTGGAACGTTCAGCCTACAAGGGTGGTGGCAACAGAAGTGATCAATTCCAAAAGGGGAATTGGATCAGTACTTTAGAAGTTAAACTTATAAGGCTCCAGGGATAGAGCAGAGAAACAGAAATGACTGGATTATTCCATGAAAGAAACACCAGTTAGATCCAGCAGCCATCTGTTTCACCAGTGGAAGTAACAAGTAGCATCTGCTGCTCAGTCAGACTGATTGCTTTCCGTCACTTCACCCCTCCCCCAAGTAACTGTCCCATTGAGATCCAGCTCTGGCTTTACCCACCAGCAACCCTTACATTTCTTTATGTGGGAGAAGTACAGTATTAAAACTGCATTCCATTAGTTATATAATTACATTACACTTCGTTATAACAGGACATTTTTAAAGTGTATTCATTCACGGGATGTGGTTGTCACTGGCTAGCCCAATATTTATTGCCCATCCCTAATTGCCCTTGAAAGGTTGATGAGCTGTCTTCTTGCACTACTATAGTCCACGTGGAGTAGAGATAGCCACAGTGCTGTTAGGAAAGGATTTACAGAATTTTGATCAAGTGACAGTGAAGAAACAGCGACATATTTCCAAGTCAGGATAGTGTGAGGTTTGGACGGGAATTTGCTGGTGCATCTGCTGCCCTTGCCCTTTGAGATAGTAGAGATTGTGGGTTTGAAAGGTGCTGTCAAAGGAGCCTTGGTGACTTGCTGCAGTGCATCCTGCAGATACTACAGCTGTGCATCGGTGGTGGAGGGAATTGACTGTTTAAGGTAGTGGATGGGATGCCAATCAAGTGGGCTGCTTTGCTCTAGATGGTGTCAAGTTTGAGTGTTGTTTGAGTTGCATTCATTCAGGCAAGGGGAAAATATTCCATCATACTACTGACTTGTGCAATACAATAGGGGACAGGATTTGGAAAGTCAGAAGGCAAGTTACTCAGCACAGGATTCTTAGCCTTTGATCTGCTCTTGTAGCTACAGTATTTACATGACTGGTTCAATTCAGTATCTGATCAATGATAACCCGCAGCCTCCAAGATGTCAATATTGCAGGATTCAGCTAGGGTAATGCAACTAAATGTCATGGAGATATGGTTATTGAAGATGGTCATTGCCAAATTGCAAGTAATATCCACACCACAGATCAGCCCAAGTTTGAATGTTGTCCAGGTTTTGCTGCATCTGGAAATGGACTGCTGCAGTATCTGAGGAGTCACAGATGGCGAAGATTTCACAAATGTCTCCCCCCCTCCCTTCTGATGGCAAATGCCACTATGATGCCAAGGGCAGTCACTTACATTTCCTGAGTTCAGCTGTTTCATCCCTGTTTGGACTGAGGCTGAAATAAGGTCAGGGGCTAAGTGGTCCTGGCAGAACCCAAGCTGAGCATCAACGAGCAGGTTATTGATCAGTAAATGCCATTTGACAGCACTGTGGACATCAGTTTGCTGGTGGTTGGGAATGGACCGAGGGGCAAGTAATTGGCTCCGTTGGATTTGTACTGCTTTTTGTGGACAGGATACACCTGGACAATTTTGCACATTGCCGGCTTAGGTGCCAGAGTTGGTACTGCTTGGCCAGGGGAGCACAAGTCTTCAGGACTGCCATTGGAATGTCATCGGCACCCATTGGGAAAGCGGGTATGGACCTGATGGGCCGATTGGCCTCCTGTGACAAATCTGAGAGAGGGAGAGGGGACGGGGATGGGGATGGGGATATCTGTAGAGCGTCCATACAGCAGAGAGGCGAGGGGGACGGCTTTGTGGATGAAGCAAGCCCTGGGCCCACACCAACAAACACACCGAGTCAGTGGGCGATCAGCTCCGGAAGGCACGGCTCGCTCACTTCCCCCCGGCTCTTCCACCCCCCACCGCCCCACTGCCAGTGCAAGGTCGGCACAAGACGCACTGCCGCCGGCTCCCAATTCCCATTTTCACCCAAGGCCCCGGTCAACCGGATATCGGAACTCCGCCGCGCATGTTCACAAAGTCGGAAAGAAAGTCGTGACAGGCTGCTCACCGGCCGGCCGGCCTGTCCCTCCCAGCTCCGCTCCGCTCCAGTGGGGCCGGCCCGGGATTTGCAGGCGGACGCTGCTCGGCTCCTCTCCCTGCTGTTGTTGTTGTTGTTGTTTGGAACGCGGCGGTTTAACGGTCCAGCGTTCCAACGCTATTTCTGTTGGAGCACGCACCCAGACCCGGAAGCGTGCCCGCACGCTTTGATCGACAGCTCTGCCTACCAGTCAGAGCGCGGCGCCTCTGGTGGTTGGCCAATGAGAGCGGTGGGGAGGCGAGACTTCCTCTGAGGTTTGTCTTTGGCGGGCGGGCGAGGGGGAGACAGAGACGGGCGTTGGGTGGGTGTGCGTGCGCATAGCCCGGGCCGGAGTGGACAATTTTGAACCGTTTTCTTTTAGCCGCAGCGATATACTGACAGACCTTTCATCAGTTGTGTTCCCGCTGACAGAGGGTCATCCAGATTCGAAACGTTGCCTCTCTTCTTTCTCCACAGATGTTGTCAGAGCTGCTGAGTTTCTCCAGCGTTTTCTGTTTTTGTCAATGAAAGCAGCTACCGCTAACTCAATTAATGAAGCCTGCCCTCACCACATTTATACATGTTGATGGATTACTGATATTTGGTTTGTGATCCTGACACAAGTGAAGCCAAGTCCTCTAATCTCTCTATAGACTCCCTACATTGCCATTTGGTGCATCAAGTCTGCGCTGACTCTCCAAAAGAGCATTTACCCAGGACATGTCTGTGTAACCTCATGCATTTACCTGGCTAATTCCCCTAACCACACTCTCTGGACACTATAGGGCAATTTAGCGTAACCAATCCACCTAACCTGCACATCTTTGGACTGGGGGAGGAAACTGGAGCACCCGGAGGAAATCATGGCAAGCCCTTCCCAATCTCTGTCGTTGCCTCTATCCCTACAACTCTCAGAGGTATCTGTGCTCCCTTCAGGTCCGGAAAGATAAATGTGCCACCACTGGTAGCCACACCTTAAACTGATGAACATCCTGCAATTCCCTCTCTACTTTGTCTCTCTATCACTCCTTCCTCTTTTGACATTCGCTAACTTTTTTCTCTTTACACAAGCTTTTGGCTATCTTCTCCAATGTCATTATGTGTCAAAGTGTTTGTTAACAATCTGGTGAAGCGTTTTGGGATGTTTCATTAAAGTTGCCGTTTTGTTATGGACCTATCTGGACGTGTAAATGAAGATCCTCCAACTGCATACATATTATAAACATCACTACGGATTCTATAATCACACAAAATATACATAATGGGGTTGCTTCACATTGTTGGAATTATTCCATCTTCAAAGGTTACACACTTTCTAACGTTTTCCTGCATTTACGAAGAAATTAACAAATGCCTTTTTCAGGAATATAGTGCTCTGTTAGCTGATCCCTTAAAAAAGATGGGATGGTAGGACAAAGGCTGTTTCTTGGCTAAAAGATCATTGCTCTCTATTTTGTATGTCTCCTGAAGTTGAAACACTGAATAAGACCAGGACAGTTCAAATCCAGTAATGTTACACACTGGAGAGACTATGGCGCTTTGCTGAAGTTAATTTCTCCGTAAATGCAGGAAAATATTTCACAGGAAGTATATTGCCATTCCTTCATTATCACTGGGTCAAAATCCTTTAACACCCTCCCGAACAGCGCTATGAGTGGACATACACCACATGGACTGCAGGAGCTAAAAGATCATTGCGCTGTATTTTCTATATCTCCTGAAGTTGAAACACTGAATAAGACAAGGACAATTCAAATCCAGTAATGTTTTACTCTGTGGAGAGACTATGATCTTTTGCCGAAGTTATAGAAACCACCTTTGTCCCACTACCCCATTTTTTTAAGGGACCAACTAACAAAGCACTATGTTCCTGAAAAAGGCATTAAAGTTAATTTTTCCGTAAACATAGGAAAATATTAGAAAAGGTGTGTAGAATAATTCCAACAATGTGAAGCAATCCCATTTTGTGTAATGCTCAACACCAATATCAAATGCAATGGACTTATATGGTATGGTTAAATTCAGTTTATTGATTCATGAGATTTGGGCATCACTAGCTAGGTCAGCATTTATTGCCTATCCTATATTGCCCTTGAACCAATGCAGTCCATGTGGTGTATGTACACCCATAATGCTGTTCGGGAGGGAGTTAAAAGATTTTGACCCAGTGATAATGAAGGAATGGCAATATATTTCCAAGTCAGGACGTTGTAGTCATGGTTAATAAACTACAGCACAAAAACATTAATCCCAAGTGATCCCGCCATAATACTGTTCCTCTGACTTCAATTTTCTCCTACTTTGTCCCTTATTTCTATTTCCCTGTCATCCTCTATGCATCACCCTTGGCTGTCCTTCTATTCGAAAAATCCATACAGTGCAGAAGGCGGCCATTCAGCCTAAAAAATCTTCGCCGATAACAATCTCACTCCGACCGTAACACCACGTAACCCTGCTAGTCCTTCTGACATTAAGAGGTAATTTAGCATGGCCAATCAACCGAACCGGCGCATCTGGATGAAACCCACGCAGCCGTGGGGAGAACTTGCAAACTCCACACAGTCACCCAAGGTTGGAATTGAACCTGGGTCCCTGGCACTGTGAGGCATCAGTGCTAACCACTGTGCCACCAGGATGACCTATACCCAGATTGGCAAGTTTCTGCCATGAGTCTTCATGTGACTGAGCAGGTCTACTCTTGACACACAGCTCTTTGAACAAATGGGGCAGGATGTCCAATGAGGTACTGGGATCTGGGGGGCAGGATTTGCTTCCTTCTGTGCTGTCGCTCTGCCTCATTATTAAGACCTTGTTATTCCGTGAGATGTACCTTGATGGACAAGTTGTAGCCATTTTGAATGACTGGTAGCAAGCTCATCTCAGTAATTATGTCAATGGTTTTGTGTTTCAAGGAGAACTTCAGTGTATTTTTGACTTAATGCACCCCCCCCCCCCCACAGTATCAGCCATTTGAGTGTTGAGATAACAGAACCTGGTGGGGACATGGTTTTTGGCTATCTTGATACAGTGTTGATTGATGTTGATGTTGCAGGAGTTTTACCTGAGTGCTTGTGGAGCTGGCTTCAAAAAGGTTATCTTTAATTGACGGTCCTTCCATTGAATCCAAGGGGAGCAGCAGAGGCATTGCTGATGGATTTTCTCATGCCCTTATGTGACACTGATACACAGTATGAGCGTGGTGATGACAGCTGCTCTGTACATCAGGACTTTGGTTGACTTGTGGATATCTTTGTTGTCAAATATTCACTGCCATAGTCTATAGAAGACTAGCACAGCTGATCCAGTTGAATCTCCTTGTGGGTGGTGACCTTTTGAAAGAAATGGGAAGTGCTCAACATGTTCCAGAGTCTCTCCTTCAAGATACATGGCAGTGGAATATTTGGCTGCTCTGGTGTGGATTGATATACAAGTTTAGTTTGGCAACATTTAAGGACAGGCCAAGTTGCTTGTATGAAGAATTCAAGAGTTTGAGAGTGCAAATCTGCTGCAGAGCAGGCAATGACAGTGCAGTCAACTGCATACTGTAGATCATTTATATCTAAGTTGGTCATCTTCAAAGGTGAAAATAAAAAAACAAAGAAATCACCCTCAGTCGAATGTGAAGAGGGAGACATTTCCAATAATTCAGAGACCCTTGAAACTCTTTACTATTTAATGAAGAGACATAAAATATAAAGTGTTGAATATTGAAACAATGGCTGCCACAGACAGACCCACCCAAAACTGCTTAGAAACACGCAGTGGGTGAAAAGTAACAGGCCAAGCTGCAGCTACTGCAGAGAGATTGCAATAACGTTTTCAGCAGAATAAACAGACTGAAAACTGGGCTCTCCCCCCTCTCTCTTTTGTAATAAGTATATGGCCAGGTTCAGAAGGTAACATTACTAGAAATCTACCAGTGAACTGAGATGTTGCAAGAATTGCAACATTTCCTACATATGACTGCAAACACAAAATCAACTAATCTAAATCAATTGCAACATTTGAACATCTACACCTCAGTGATGATCAAAGGGCACAACGTTAAATTTGTTTAACTTTTATTTATTGGATGCTAATTTCTATCAGGTTTAGTGGCTAATAAATTCGCTGTTTCTTTGACTCAGGAAAACCTTGCTTGATTGGCTCCTTATTGCTCACAGCCTAAATAGTTAAATACACTGAAATCAATAAAGACATATCCTTGTGAAAAAGAAACTTAAACTTTTTTGTGATAAACCAATGAGGCTGAATAGAAGGGAACTAGTTCACTCCTCACTCGCTCGTAACATGTTGGATTAGTTGTTCATGCAAAACCTGAGGAGAGAGGACCAATCTAGTTTGCAGCATTCCTTCCTTTTCATCCGCTTCTATTGCCTTCTCTTCATGCCAGTGCTCATTAGCTTCTTACTTGATAGGTGGTGGAGAGGGCTATTCTTCCATGACAGCAATTTTGAGCAGCATGTAGAGTACAATAACAAATCTTGATATGCAATCAGGAGAGTAGTTCAAGTCTCCTGCAGAGTGGTCCAAGCAATAGATGCCAAATATCTGCTCTATCCAATTTCTTACAGCAGCATTGCTCTTGTGTACCTGGTGACCTTTCAGTAGGGGAGCAGTTTGGGAACAGTGACCACAGTTCAGTAAGCTTTAAGGTACTGATGGATAAGGAAAAGTGTAATCCTCAAGTTAAGGTGTTTAATTGGGGGAAGGCTAATTACAACAATGTTAGAAAGGAACTGAAGAAAGTAGATTGGGGACAGATGTTTGACAGCAAATCAACACCTAGCATGTGGGAGGCTTTCAAGTATAAGCTGATAGGGATTCAGAACAGGCACATTCCTGTAAGGATGAAGGATAACAATGGCAAGTTTTGGGAACCTTGAATAACGAGAGATATTGTGAGCCTAGTTGAAGAGAAAAAAGAAGCACTTGTCAAGGCTAGGAAGCTGGGAACAAACAAAGCAAGTGTGGATTACAAGGAAAGTGGAAAGAAACTTAAGCAAGGAGTAAGGAGGGCTAAAAGGGGCCATGAAAAATCATTGGCCAGCAGGATTAAGGAAAATCCCAAGGCATTTTATACATATATACAAAGCAAGAGGGTGGCCAAGGAGAGGGTTGGCCCACTCAAGGATATGGGAGGGAATCTATGCATGGAGCCAGAGGAAAAGGGCAAGGTATTAAATGAGTACTTTGTGTCAGTATTCACCAAAGAGAAGGACTTGGTGGATGATGAATCTGGGAAGGGTGTGTAGATAGTTTGAGTCATGTTGCGATCAAAAAGGAGGAGGCATTGGGTTTCTTGAGAAACATTAAGGTAGACATTAAGGGCCTGATGGAATATATCCCAAAATACTGAAAGAGGCAAGGGAGGAAATTGCTGGGGCCTCACTGACTACAGGGGAGGTCCTAGAGGACTGGAGAATAACCACTGTTGTTCTTTTGTTTAAGAAGGGTAACAAGGATAATCCAGGTAATTAGGCTTATGAGCCTTACATCAGTGGTAGGGAAATTATTGGAGAGGATTCTGTGAGATAGGATTTACTCCCACTTGGAAGTAAGTGGATGTATTAGCGAGAGGCAACATGGTTTTGTGAAGGGGAGGTCATGTCTCACTAACTTGATCGAGTTTTTCAAGAAAGTAACGAAGATGATTGATGAGAGTAGAGTAGTGGATGTTGTCTACATGGACTTCAGTAAGGCCTTTGATATGGTTCCTCATGGCAGACTGGTGCAGGTGAAGTCGCATGGGATCAGAACTGGCAAGGCAGATACAAAACTGGCTTGGTCATAGAAGACAGAGAGTAGCAGTGGAAGGGTGTGATTCTGAATGGAGGGTTGTGACAAGTTGCGTTCCTCAGGGATCAATGCTAGGACCTTTGCTGTTCGTAATATATATAAATGATTTGGAGCAAAATGTAACTGGTTTGATTAGTACATTTGCGGATGACACAAAGGTTGGTGGATTTGCAGATGGCGATGAGAACCATCAGAGGATACAGCAGGGTATAGATCAGTTGGAGGCCTGGGCGGAGACATGGCAGATGGAATTTGTTCTTTGATCTTTGTTCTTTGGTGAACATGTGTGTATGAAATGTGAGTTTTGCCATTAGTGGGATAGCCCATGTTGGCCAACAGCCACCCTTTGAAATACAGTGGATTGCTGCAGAATTAATGGATCATGACTGCTGCCAGGATGTCAGGCATTGTCCACATGATGTGCTGTCATGGTCACACATCAGCTACATGTTGAGCAAATTGTCAACCCTATCACTCAGATTTATGAGAAAGTTGACCTAGTAAAGATGCAAAGCAATATGTGTACAGTCAGTGGTATCATGCGCTGCGGGAAAACCTGCAATCTATGCTAATTGTGGTTATGGCACCTGCTTCACTCTGGAAATAGCAAATGAAATTAAGTTTTTTCACTTTGTAGAGAGAGCCTCAGTGGGCTTATGCAACAGCGCACCGCATCCTGCAAGATGTAGCTAATGTTTCTAGTAGCTACCAAGACAGATGAAAATCAATAACAAAAGACCACTTTCACAGCAACTGCAATGTGTACCTTCCCCTGAACTAGGGTTACAGTTATGGTTACATCGGCAAATTCCTTAGTGAGATAATGATAGTTTCAAGCACTGGGAATACCTGAAGTTTAGTTAGGACGCACTCTGTTCCTGAGAGTCATTCTCTCATTCCTCATTATGTATAAAGAAAAGGAGGAAATCTCTCCTCATGTCCTGACATCATTTGTCCTCCAACCAACATCGCTAAATCAAATGATCTGATCACTAACAAAGTTGTGCTTGTTGGACACAAATTGGCAACCTTATTCTTCTACATTATTGCAGAGATTACATTTCAAAAAAGTACATAATTACCTCTGAAATGCTTTTGCGCATTCCAAGATCAAGGAATATTCTGTGTAAGATCAATTTTTTCTTAATAAACACAGCTCAATTCTTGGTAATTCAAGTGTAGCTGTGGTTCCTACGCAAGAAAGCTACTGTGAAGAAATATTGGAAATATAATTACATTGAAACATAGAAAATAGGGGCATGAGTAGGCCATTGGCGCCTGCTCCACCATTTATTAAGATCATGGCTGATCGTTCAACTCAATGGTCTGGTCCCACCTTCTCCCCCATATCCTTTAATCCACTTCATCCCAAGAGCCAAATATAACTCCTTCTTGAAAATATCCAAGGTGTTAGCCTCAACTGCTTTCAGTGGTAATGAATTCCACAGGTTTACCATTCTTTGGGTGAAGAAATTTCTCCTCATCTCAGTCCTAAAAGGTTTACCCCATGACTGTGACCCCTGGTTCCGGACACCTCCACCATTGGGAACATCCTTCCTGCATCTATCCTGTCCAGTCCTGTTAGAATTTTATAGATATCTATGAGATCTCCCCTCATTTTCCTGAACTCCAGCTAATATAATCCTAACTAACTCAATTGTTCCACATATGGAACCACAGAATCCCTACTGTGCAGAAAAGGCCATTTGGCCCATCAATTCTGCACTGACTCTGACGGACCCACGTCCTCTCCCTCACTCTATTCCCATAATCCCACACATTTACCATGGCTAATGCATCTAACTTACATATCTTGGGACACTAAGGGGCAACTTAGCATGGTCAATCTACCTAACCTGTACATCTTTGGACTGTGAGGGAAATCAGAGCATCCAGAGGAAACCCACGCAGACACAAGGAGAATGTGCAGCGCCACACAGACGGTCACCCAAGGCCAGAATTGAATCCAGGCCCTAGAAGCCGTGAGGAAGCAGTGCTAACCACTATGTCACCGTGCTGCCCCATATGTCAATCCTGCCATCTGGAATCAGTCTGGTTAACCTTCACTGCACTCCTTTCATAGCGAGAATATCCTTCCTCAGATAAGGAGAACAAAATTGTACACAATCTTCCAGGTGTGGCCTCACCAAGGCCCTGTATAACTGAAGCAAGACATCCCTGCTCCTGTACTTGAATCCTCTCGCTATGAAGGCCAAAGTACTATTTGCCTTCTTTATCACCTGCTGCATCTACATGCTTACCTTCAATGATTGGTGTATAATGACAGGCAGGTCCCATCACACACTCCCTTCTTTTAATTTATAACCATTCAGATAATAATAAGACCATAAGACCGTAAGAATTAGGAGCAGGATTAGGCCACTCGGCCCATCGAGTTTACTCTGCCATTCAATCATGGCTGATATTTTTCTCATCCCCATACTCCTGCCTTTCCCCCATAACCCCGATCCCCTTAGTAATCAAGATTAATCAGAGATATTAATCTATCTCTGTCTTAAAGGCACTCAATGACAACCACAGCCTTCTGCGGCAAAGTGTTCCACAGATTCACCACTGTCTAGATGAAGAAATTCTTCCTTACCTTTGTTTTAAAGGATTGTACATTTAGCCTGAGTTTGTGCCCTCTGGTTTGAGTTTTGCCTACTAGTGGAAACATCTTCTCCACATCCACTCTATCCCGGCCTCACAATATCCTGTAAGTTTCAATAAGATCCACCCCACCCCCCCCCCCCCCCCCCCCCCCATCCTTCTAAACTCCAACAAGTACAGACCCAGTGTCCTCAACCGTTCCTCATATGACAAGCACTTCATTCCAGGATCATTCTTGTGAACCTCTTCTGGATCCTTTACAAGGCCAGCACATTCTTCCTTAGATATGGGGCCAAAAACTGTTCACAATACTCCAAATGGAGTCTGACCAAAGCCTTATACAACCTCAGAAGATTATCCCTGCTCTTGTATTCTAGCCCTCTCGACATGAATGTTAACATTACATTTGCCTTCCTAACTGCTGACTGAACCTGCACGATAACCTTAAGAGAATCTTGAACAAGAACTCCCAAGTCCCTTTGTGTTTCTGATTTCCTAAGCATTTTCCCATTTAGAAAACAGTCTATACCTCCATTCTTCCTTCCAAAGTGTATAAACTCACACTTTTCCATCTGCACTTCTTTGCTGACCTGTCCAAGTCCTTCTGCAGCTCCCTGCTTCCTCAATACTACCTGTCCCTCCACAGATATTTATAGCATCTGCAAACGTAGCAACAGCACCTTCAGTTCCTGCTGTTTGTAATTCAGTTTCCTGCTGTTTGTAATTACTGCTGTTTGTAATTTTTATAAATGATCTGGATGAGGGTATAGCTGGGTGGATTAGTAAATTTGCTGATGACACCAAAGTCAGAGGTGTGGTTGATAGTGAGGAAGGGTGTCTTAGTCTACAGGGAGACTTGGACAAGTTGCAGAGCTGGGCCGAGAGGTGGAGGATGGAGTTTAATGCGGAAAAGTGTGAGGTAATTCACTTTGGCAGGAATAATGGATGTGTAGAGTATAGGGCTAACGGTAGGACTCTGAATAGTGTGGATGAACAGAGGGATCTAGGTGTATGTGTACATAGATCCCTGAAAGTAGGGAATCAAGTAGATAAGGTTGTTAAGAAGGCATACGGTGTCTTGGCGTTTATTGGTAGGGGGATTGAATTTAGGAGTCGCAGCGTCATGTTGCAACTGTACAAAACTCTGGTGCGGCCGCACTTGGAGTATTGTGTGCAGTTCTGGTCCCCACATTATAGGAAGGATGTGGAGGCTTTGGAGAGGGTGCAGAGGAGGTTTACCAGGATGTTGCCTGGTATGGAGGGGAGGTCCTATGAGGAGAGACTGAGGGATTTGAGGTTGTTTTCATTAGAAAGAAGGCGGCTGCGAGGGGACCTTATTGAAACATATAAGATGATTAGAGGTTTGGATAGGGTGGACAGTGATAGCCTTTTTCCTTGGATGGAGAAAGCTAGCACGAGGGGGCATAGCTTTAAATTAAGGGGTGGTAGTTATAGGACGGATGTCAGGGGTAGGTTCTTTACCCAGAGGGTGGCGAGGGATTGGAATGCCCTGCCTGCTGCAGTTGTAAATGCGCCTAATTTGGGGGCGTTTAAGAGATCCGTGGATAGGTTTATGGATGGAAAGGGTTTGGTTTAGGTTAGAGGGTCATTGTTTTTTAACTGGTCGGCGCAACATCGTGGGCTGAAGGGCCTGTTCTGCGCTGTAATGTTCTATGTTCTATGTTCCTTCCTCCAAATCGTTAATATATATTGTGAAAATTTGATTTCCCAGCACCAACCCCTGAGGCACACCGCTCGTCACTGGCTGCCATCCTGAAAAAGGCCCCTTTATTCCCGCACTCTGCCTTCTGCCAGTCAGCCAATCCTCGATCCACGTATTCCTCTATAATCTGCTATCTGCCTTTGATACCAATGTAGGTAACCTCACATTTATCCATTTTATATTGCATCTGCCATATACTTGGAGGCAGAAACCCTCATAACATTTAAGAAGTATTGAGATGTGCACCTGCGATGCCAAAGTATACAAGTCTATGGGCCAAGTACCTGGAAATGTGATTAGAATAGTTAGATGGTTTGTCTTTGACCAGTGTGGACATGATGGACTGAAGGGCCTTTTCCTCTGCTGTATACATCTATGATGACTTTATAACTGGATCTCATTTTGGAATTTGAGTTTTAAAATGAAGGAAAGACTTTTTAAAAATTAATTTATTAGTCACAAGTAAGGCTTACATTAACACTGCAATAAAGTAATTGTGAAATTCGCCACACTGGTGAACGCACCTAACCAGCACATCTTTCACACTGTGGAGGAAATTCGCACAGAAATGGGGAGAATGTGCAAACACCACACAGACAATGATCCAAGCCAGTAATCGAACCAGGGTCCCTGGTGCAGTAAAACAGCAGTGCTTACCAATGTGCCACCCTTATATAACATCTTTCATGACCACCAGATGTACCAAATCACTTCACAGCCAACAAAATATTTTTAAAGTGTGGTGACTATTGTAATGTATGCAAACTGGAAACCAACCTGAGCACAGCAACCTCCAGCAAACAGCAATCTGATAATGACCAGATAATCTGTTTCTGTGACAGTGGCTGAGGGAATAAATATTGATCTGGTCACTGGGTAAGTTCTCTGTTGTTCAGAATATTGATGTGGAGATGCCAGCGTCGGACTGGGGTAAACACAGTAAGAAGAGTCACAACATCAAGTTAAAGTCCAACAGGTTTATTTGGTAGTAGCTTTCGGAATGCTGTTCCTTCATCAGGTGAGTGGGGAGTTCTGATCACAAACAGGGTATAATGCATATGCTTTGTTTGTGATCAGAACTCCCCACTCACCTGATGAAGGAACAGCGTTCCGAAAGCTAGTGGAGTTTCCTACCAAATAAACCTATTGGGACTTTAACCTGGTGTTGTGAGACTTCTTACTGTGTTCAGAATAATGCCATGGGATCTTTCAGGTTCAGTTGGGAGGATAGGCAGAGCCTCAATGAAGTCCCACCTAATAGACAACACCTCTGTTGGTGCAGCACTCCCTCGGTGCTGCATTACAGTGTAAACCTTGATTTTTGTGCTGAAGTCCCAGAGAGGGGTTTGAACCCAGAAACTTTGTGACTCAGTGGCAAGAGTTCTTTTTTTAGGCTGTTCAACAAGTTAATTATAGGTACTTTCTTCCACTAATATTAGTACCAAGAACTAAAATTATAACAACAGGATTGATATAAACTAAATTTATAAGAAAATGTATTTTCTCCAGTTCTGAGTGTATTTAAATATTATTATGGTGGATTTGAACACTGCGAATGTAATGAATTTCTCACACATTGCCAATAGATGGCACTGGTGAGTAAGAAAGTTGACTAGACAGGAAGACGGTAAATGCAATGCTAACTTTGCTGGTGTGGTTTAGTGCTTCGCAAATCTCATTCTCTCCCATCACATCATGAACAGTTGACAACCCAATAACTGGAACCAAAGCCCTTAAAAATCTTTAGCAATGGGAAGGAATTGGAATAACTAAAAAACTTACAAGGGTCCATGACAAATATTTCTGAGTAGGAAGAGGATTTATGTCGGTTACTGGCTACTCGTGAAAGTATACAGTAAATATCAGGTTATCAATAAAGCTGATCAAATATCAGGATTACTTATTACAACCATAATTGTAAATTCTAAAGTTATTGCAACCTTGAACAGAGCATTGGAAAGGTCATAATCAGAAGGTTACATACAATTCTGGGCACTTTAAATTTCTAGGTATTTCTGCGGTCATAAATGTGACTCCAAGCTGCTACATGACCACACTGACCACTCGGTCAAGGATACCACAGAGCTGCTGCCGAACATTCTTCTGGGGGAGGATGAATAGCCAGAAATCATGGGCCACATTAGTACGAATAACAGAGATAGAAAGGTGGGATGATGTTGTGAAATTAGATGTGAGAGAGTTCGGTATGAAAACCAAAACCAGGACTTCAAAATTAGTAATCTCAAGATTACTTCCAATGCCACGTGCTGGAAAGCAGAGGTATAGGGGGAATGAGCAATTGAACATGTGACTGGAAAATTGGTATAGATGCATGGCATCAGACTTCTGAGGCATTGGGACTAGTTCTGGTATAGGAGAGACTGATACAACATGGATGGTTTGCAACTTAGCAGGACTAGGGTGAACATCCTCACAGGCAGATTTGCTAGCACTGTTGGGGAGGGTTTAAACTAGATTGGTATGGCAATGGGAACCTGAGAGGGAGCTCAAATTAGAGGGAAGTAAAATTGGTAACAGGAACTATAAAATTTGGAAGCAAAATTAGAAGACAGATGATGCACAGGGAGGCATCAAATAGGATCAGAAAGCAGAATAAAGGCACTCTATCTGATCACATGCAGCATTTGTAACAAGGTAGATGTTTTAAAGGCACAGATAGAAGTGAATGGATATGATTTAATGTCATTAAGGAGATGTGATAACAGGGTGATCAAGACTGAGAACTGAATATTCAAGGATATTCATCATTTAGAAAAGATACATGAAAAATGAAAAGAAGGTAGCGTAGTGTGGTCATTGATTTCACAGGTCATGTGATTCTTAAAGGGACGATTAGGGAGCAGGTTGGGGATTCACTCCAGCAAGCAAGGGTTTCTGTTCAAGAATCATCTTGGGAGCTGGCTGCAGCTTCGATATAACGTTTCCCAAATATGTGGTTGTATTTCCCTTAACTGGTGTACAAGAATTATTACACTTAACACTATTAATAAAGCATAGGATCAGTACATTAATTACAGCAGATCTTATATCAAAAGATCAAGATATAGAATCAGTTTGGGTGAAGCTAAGAATTAGTAAGGAACAACAAACATCGGTGGGAGTTGGTTACAGGCCATCAAACTGTAGCAGTAATGTTGGGCATGGTATAAACCGGGAAATTAGCATGATGTAATGATGACAGTAAGTTAATAACTTCTTTTTAAATGCACTTTTAGGAAATAGTAGCCATCGTATAATAGAATTTTACATTACATTTGTAAATGTTCATTCTAAAACTAGGGTCTTAAATCTGAACAAAGGAAACTATGAAAGCATGAGAAGCAAGTTGGCGATGCTGGATTGGGAAAATACATTAAAAATTTGACAATAAATAGGCAATGCCTAGTATTTAAAGAATTATTACATGGTCTACAACAAATATATATTCCTTAAAGACACAAAAACCCACTGGAAAGGCAAATTAATTGTGGCTAACAAAAGAAGCTAAAGATCGCATTAGGTCGAAGTAAGGTTCAGGAGACCTATTGGTCTTTCCCCTATTAGTTTCCCTAGTACTTTTTCACTAGTGATAACTATTGTATTTATTACCTTCTCGCTTTTGCCTCTGCATTATTTAGTATTTTTGGACTACTATTATGGTCTTATGGTTAGATTATAAGATGAAGGAGATGTTGACAACCCAATCTCTTCAGCCCTCTGCAGTAAAGAATTCCATAGATTTGCTACCCTCTGAGAATAGAAATTCCTCTTCATCTCTGTTTTAAATGGGAAACCCCTTACTCTGAATTTGTGCTGTCTGGCCCTAGACTCTCCAACAAGAGGAAACAACCTCTCAGCCTCTACCCTGTCAATACCTCAGAGAATCTGATATGCCTCAACAAGATTACCTCTCATTCTTCTAAACTCCAATGAATACAGATCCAACATACTCAAACTCTCTTCATAAGGCATCCCTTTATACCTGGGATCAATCTAGTGAACATTTTCTGGACTACCTCCAATGCCAGCATATCTTTCCTTAGGTAAAGACAGAGGGTAACAGTGGAAGGGTGCATTTCTGAATGGCGGGCTGTGTCAAGTGGTGTTCCTCAGGGATCAGTGCTGGGACCTTTGCTGTTTGTATTATATATAAATGATTTGGAGGAAAATGTAACTGGATTGATTAGTAAGTTTGTGGACAACACAAAGGTTGGTGGATTTGTGGATAGCGATGAGGACCATCAGAGGATACAGCAGGTTGTAGATCAGTTGGAGACTTAGGTGGAGAGGTAGCAAATGGAGTTTAATCTGGACAAATATGAGGTAATGCATTTTGGAAGGTCTAATACAAATAGGAAATATACAGTAAATGGCAGAACCCTTAAGAGTATTGATAGGCAAAGGGATCTGGGAGTACAGGTACACAGGTCACTGAAAGTGACAATGCAGTGGAGAAGGTAGTCAACAAGGCATACGACATACTTGCCTTCATCGACCGGGACATTGAGTTTAAAAATCGGCAAGTCATGTTGCAGCTTTATAGAACCTTAGTTAGGCCGCACTAGGAATATAGTGTTCAATTTTAGTCACCACACTACCATAAAGATGCGGAGGCTTTGGAGAGGGTACAGAGAAGATTTATCAGGATGTTGCCTGGTATGGAGAGCATAAAACTGTGAGGAAAGGTTGGAGAAACTTGGTTTGTTATCACTGGAACAACAGAGGTTGAGGGGTGACCTGATAGAAGTCTGCAAGATTATGAGAGGCATGAATATAGTGGATAGTCAGAAGCTTTTTCCCAGGGTAGAAGAGTCAATTTCTAGGGGGCACAGATTTAAGGGACAAGGTGCAGGATTTAAAGGAGGTATATGAGGAAGATTGTTTACACAGAGGGTGGTGGGTGCCTGGAACTTGTTGCCAGAGGAAGTAGTGGAAGCAGATACGATAGTGACTTTTAAGGGGCATCATGACAAATACATAAATAGGATGGGAATGGAGGGATATGGTTCCCAGAAGAGTAGGGAGTTTTAGTTAAATCAGGTAGTATGGTCAATGTAGGCTTGGAGGGCCAAAGGACCTGTTCCTGTGCTGTAATTTTCTTTGTTCTTTCTAAGGGGACTAAAACTGTTCATAATACTCCAGATGTCATCTAACTTAGACCCTTTTATTGTTTTAGCAAGACTTCCCTATTTTTATACTCCATTCCTAACAAAGGAGGTGAAGGAAAGTGTTAAATTAAAAGCGGAGGCGTTTAGAGTAGCTAAGAGTAGTGGGCGAGAAGAGGATTGGGAGAGGTTTAAATGTCAACAAAGATTGACAAAGAAGTTGATAAAGAAGGGTAGGAGAAACTATGAAGCTGGGCTAGCGCTTAATATAAAAAAGGATAGCAAGAGTTTTTATAAATATATAAAAAGGAAGAGGCTGGCTAGCGTGAATGTTGGTCCCTTAGAGGATGAGAAGGGGGACTTAGTGGTAGGGGATGGGGATATGGCTGAGGCCTTGAATAACTTTTTTGTTTCTGTCTTCACGGAGGAGGACGTGAATAATTTGCCGGATGTTAGAGATGGAAAGGTGGTAGGACTGGAGGGTCTCGATGACATTACTGTTACTAGAGAGGTGGTGCTCGACAGACTGGAGGGGCTGATTGTGGACAAGTCCCCAGGACCGGATGGAATGCATCTGAGGGTCCTGAAAGAAATGGCGGAGGTGATAGTGGATGCCTTGGTGGTTATTTTCCAGACGTCGCTGGATTCCGGGGAAGTGCCGGAAGATTGGAAAACGGCTAATGTTACGCCGTTGTTTAAGAAGGGTGCCAGGCAAAAGGCGGGGAATTATAGGCCTGTTAGTTTAACGTCTGTGGTAGGTAAAATGTTAGAATCCGTCATCAAGGAGGAAATAGCGAGGCATCTTGAGGGGAACTGCTTGATAGAGCAGACGCAGCACGGTTTCGTTAAAGGGGAGTCGTGTCTGACAAATTTACTGGAGTTCTATGAGGATGTGTCTAGGGCGGTGGATAGAGGAGAGCCGGTGGATGTGGTCTTTCTTGATTTTCAGAAGGCGTTTGACAAGGTACCTCACAAGAGGTTATTGCAGAAGGTCAGGGGGCATGGAGTTGGGGGTAGGGTGTTAGCGTGGATAGAGGACTGGTTGTCAAATAGGAGGCAGAGAGTGGGGGTCAATGGGTGCTATTCGGATTGGCGGATGGTGACTAGTGGAGTGCCCCAGGGGTCGTTCCGGGGGCCTCAGCTATTTACCATTTATATAGATGATCTGGAGGAGGGAACCGAGTGTAGGGTGTTGAAATTTGCTGATGACACCAAAATTGGTGGAAAGGCAAATTGTGCGGAGGGTGGGGAGAGTCTACAGAAGGATCTAGATAGGCTGGGCGAATGGGCCAGGAAATGGCAAATGGAATTTAATGTTGGCAAGTGCGAGGTGGTCCACTTTGGTCGGAATAATGGTAGGAAGGATTATTACTTACGTGGAGAAAAACTGCAGCAGGCGACGGTGCAGAGGGACCTCGGGGTCCTTGTGCATGAGTCGCAAAAACCCAGCTTGCAGGTGCAGCAGGTGGTCAGGAAGGCGAATGGGATGCTGGCCTTCATAGCGAGGGGGATTGAATATAAAAGTAGGGAGGTCTTGCTGCGGCTGTATAGGGCATTGGTGAGGCCGCAGCTGGAGTACAGTGTGCAGTTTTGGGCGCCGTACTTACGCAAGGATATTTTGGCCTTGGAGGGAGTGCAGAGGAGGTTTACTAGGCTGATGCCGGAGTTGAGGGGGTTGAGCTATGAGGAGAGGCTGAATAAATTAGGCTTGTACTCATTAGAGTTTAGAAGAATGAGGGGAGATCTCATTGAGATGTATAGATAGGATAGAGGTGGAGAGACTCTTCCCGCTCAGAAAGGATAGCAGGACTAGGGGGCACAGCCTCAAGATAAAGGGGGGGCGGTTTAGAACAGAGTTGAGGAGGAACTTCTTCACTCAAAGGGTGGTGAATCTCTGGAATTCTCTGCCCGTTGAAGTGGTGGAGGCTACCTCGCTAAATATTTTTAAGACGCGGGTTGATGGGTTTTTGATAAGAGAGGGGATTAAGGGTTATGGGGAGAGGGCGGGAATGTGGAACTGAGCCACGACAGATCAGCCATGATCTTATTGAATGGCGGGGCGGGCTCGAGGGGCTGGTTGGCCTACTCCTGCTCCTATTTCTTATGTTCTTATGTTCTTATGTTCAATACATCATCCCTTCCCTATTACCTGTTGAACATGCATACTAATTTCATGTGATTTATGCACAAGAACCCCAATTCCTCTGTGCCACAGTTTTCTGCAGTCTTTGTCTATTTAAATAATATTTTGCTCCTTTATTCTTCCTATCAAAGTGAATAGACTTCACTTTTCCTATATCATTTTCCATCTGCCAAGATTTTGCCCACCTACCTGCCATTTCTGTGCCTCTGCCACCACTTGTTTTGATTCATCTGCAAACTACAATCTGCAGTCATGCATTCACTTCCCTCTTCCAAGTCATTTAATATCTATTGTAAATAGTTGTGGTCGCAACACTGATTCCTGTCGCACTCCACTAGTTACGGGTTGTCATCCTGACAATGTCCCTCTTATCTCAATGTTTTATCTTCTAATAGTTAGCCAATCCTCTATCCATGCTAATATATTATCCCCAACACCATGGGCTGTTATTTTGTTAATTAGTCTTTTGTGCTCTACCTTGTCAAATGCTTTTTGGAAATCCAAGCGCACCACATCAACTGGTCCCCCTTCATCTATCCTGCTTGCTATCATTTCAAAGAATTCTAACACATTTGTTAGGCATGATTTCACCTTTCATGAAGACATGCTGATTTTGCTTGATTACATTATGTATTTCTAAGTGTTCTACTGTTACATCCTTAACAATGGATTCTAACATTTTTCTAATGAAAGATGTTAAGCTAGCTGACCTATAGTTATCTGTTTTTTGTCTCCCTCCCTTTTTGAATAAGGAAGTTACATTGGCAATTTTCCAACTCTCTGAGATTTTCCAGAATTAAAGGATTCTTGGAAGATTATTGCCAGTGCCTCCGTTATCTCTGTAGCCAATCTCTTTAAAACCCTAGTATGCGACCCATTAGGTAGCATAATTGATCTTTACCCTATTAGTTTACCTAGTACTTTTTCACTAGTGATAATTATTGTATTTATTTCCTTCCTGCTTTTGCTCCTTGATTATTTAGTATTTTTGGAATGCTATTATAGTCTTGTACTATGAAAAATGATGTAAAGTATTCATTTCTTCCTCTGCCATTTCTTGGTTCCCTGTTATTATTTTCATTCTCTAAAGGCACAATGTTCACTTTGGCTTCTCCCTTCCTTTTAATATATTTAAAGCAGCTCTTGCTGTCTGTTTTCTATTACTTGCTAGTTTATCCTCATAGTTTATCTTCTCCCTCTTTATTTTTTGGTCATCTTTTATTGGTTTTTAAAATTTTTCCAATCATCTGGTTTACCACTAATCTTTGCCAGATTGTATGTTTTCTTTCAGTTTACTACTCCCCCAAACTTCTTTGATTATCCATGGTTAATTTAGCCCCTTCCTTGAATCCTTCTTCCTTACTGGGATATACCTTTACTGTGAGTCATGAACCATTTTTATAAGTGTCTACCATTGCTGATCAAATGTCTTTCCTGCTACACTCCTTTCCCATCTTGAGTGCACTCAGGTCTACTTCAGCCAACTCTGCCCATGTTCCTTTGTAATGACTTTTATTTAAGTTTGGCAGAGTTGTTTCTAATCCAAATTTCTCATTCTCAAACTCGTTGCCAAAAGGTATTCAAGCCCGAGGGTTGGGAGAAATTTGCATTCCAGCAAAATATGACCAAAAAAAAACTGATAAAGAAAAGGCAAAAAGAATATGGGTGCAAACTTGTGAGAAACATAAAGGCCACTTCTTTAGGTATGTGAAAATGAAAAGATTAGAACGGCCAAAGGTTGGTTCATTACAGGCAGAGACAGGAGAATAGGGAAATGGTAGAGAAACTAAACAACTACTTTGTGTCTATCTTCGGGGAGGAAGAAACAAAAACATCTCTTAGGGATACTAGGGAACCATGCTACTTCTGAAAATGAGGAACTGAACAAAGTTAGTATTAATAATGAAGTAATACTTGTAAAATTAATTGACTTGAAGGTTGATGAATCCCCTGGAGCAGATGAGCTACATGTTGAAGAAGATAGTTATACAAATGGTGATTATCTTTCTAAACAGAAAACTACAGACCAGAATGCACTCAAGATGGTGCTGGAGTGACGTGATCTCTTGCTTGCTGTCCCCAATATACTCTCTAATTTTATCTTCTACTCTCGTTCTATGCTTTTAAAACTTTACTCTCTTATTAACTGTCTAACAATGCTCTATTTCAATCTCTTACACATTTGGATATCCTCAAGATTCAATTGATCTTTCTCTACACTCTAGCTATGACTGTAATATTACGTTTTGAACCCTCTTCTTTCCTTCTCCCCTATGAATGGTATGCTTTGTCTGTATAGCATGCTAGAACCAATACTTTTCACTGTATACCAATACATGTGATAATACTAAATCAAATCAAATCAGTTAATTTGAAGTCAGTAGTAGGAAAAATGTTAGAATCTGCTATGCAGGATGTGATGACTAACACATAGAAAATAATGATAAGGTTGGGCAGAATCAACATGGATTTATTAAAGAGAAATCGTGTTTGACAAAACACTTGGAGCTTTTTGGGGATGTTACCTGTAGCACAGATAAAGAGGAACCAGTGGACATAGTATATTTGGATTTTCAGAAAGCTTTTGTGAAGGGCCCATTCTGGAGATTAGTAATCAACATTAAAGCATAAGGAAAATGGGGTAATCCATACTGGTACGGATTGATAATTAGTTAACAGACAGGAAACAGAGAGTAGGAATAAATGGGTCATCTTCAGGATGGCAGGCTATTACTTGCGGGGGTATCACAAAGTTCACTGCTAAAGCCATAGTATTTCACAATCTGTATAAATGGTTTGATTCTGGGAATAAAATGCAATATTTCCAAATTTTCATTTAATAGCATAGAACTTGAATATTGCTGGAAAAGAAACATGCTGTCAAAACTTCACATCTCACACTCTTCAGGAAAGAATTTGCAAGAATACCAGTTGTAAAGGGAATAATAATTTATTCTGTATCAGTCAGGCTCACAGCATGGCTGACTAACACATGTTAGAAGCTACATATATTCACACACAGGGCCTTGTCCTTTGCAGACAAAAGGTGCTTGTCCATGCATTGCACCTTTTTAACTAAACAAAAGCCTGGAGGACAGCCATTCCCTCATTCATTCCAAATGGGAATCCCTTGACTAATCAGAGTTTGAATTTAAACAAAGACTTGGCAGCCAACTGTTATCATGACATTCTCCATAACAATATAGCTACCAATTATACAGTCCACTTTCTAACCAAGCACACTCTTTTCTAATACAATATAAACTGTTGTTCCCTTTAAAATTATTATTTTTGTGTCTTTCCTGATGAGTGCAAGATGTAAAACTTTGTCAGCATGTCTCTTTCTTCAGCAATGACCTAGTACTAAGTGAAAATGTAACTTGTGAGGGGAATGCAAGGAGGCTTCATGAGGATTTGGACAAGTTAAGTGAATGGGCAAGAATATGGCAGAAGGAATATTATGTGAATAAATGTGAATTTAGTCACTTTAGTAGAAAAAACAGAGTATTCCTTAAATAGTGAAAGATTGGCAAGCATAATTACCCATTAAATGTTTCAATTGAACCTAACATACTTGATTAAATACTTTTACCCACAAAGAAATTTTGATTGACTTCTTTGTAGTTTAAGAATGAATTCTTAAAGTTTCTTTATTCCCTTTTTATTTAAAAGGAAAGTAACTCTCCATCTAAACATGCAATTGGGGCAACGTTATATCAAATTAAAGATGAGTCTGAAAGGTAGAAAAATCCCAATTTCAAGAGTTGGGGCTGTAACATGTGAAAATAGCCTTATTGAATCTGCTTTCACTACATAGGTATACTGAGGAGTATGATAGTGGTCATAAAAATGTGCATTGGTTTAGATAATATAGGAGTAATCAAGTTATTTAACTTCAACAGCAATAAAAAAATTTTGCATTTGCATTGGGTTTTGAACCCAACAAAGAACCTCCAAGGCACTTGGCAGTAACATTGCCAAAAGGGTCTAAAGGAACATGATTTGTTTCAAGAGAAGATCAGGGTAATGGATTAAAGTTAATGCTGCAGGCAGACCCAACCAACAGGTCTTTAGGTTAACAATATGATTTTCAACCCATGTGCAAAACTGGCAGCAATTAACACCAAAAGTTAGCATTTGTCATGGGGATGAGCATCTCTTAATATAAAGCTAACAGATCACTCAGAAAACATGACCAGAAGCCAACAGTATCAATCAGCTAAGCTATCAAGTCAGAACCAAAGACCTGGAGACAAAAGCTCCCCCCGCCCCCCGCTTCCTTTTAATTATGGGAAAATTCTGAGGGGCTTAACAGGGGGGACACAGAGAGAATGTTTCCACTTGTGGGGGATTCAGAAACTAGGGGACACAGTTTAAAAATTAGGTGTCTCCCATTTAAGATTGAGAAAAGGAAACCTTGTTTCTCTCAGAGTGTTGTTAGTCTGTGACATTGTCTTCTGCCTGGAGACTGGGTCATTGCGCACGTTCAAGGCTGGGTTAGGTAGATTTTTGATCAGCAAGGAAGCCAGGGTTATTGGGGAGCCGACAGAAAAGTGGAGTTGAGGCCACACTCAGATCAGCAATGATCTTATTGAATGGCAGAGCTGGCTTGAGCAGACAAATGGTCCATTCCTGCTCTTAATTCTTGTGTTCTTATGTTGTGTATATTTATTTCCTTAAGGCAGAAAATTGAAAGATATTTTCAATTTTTACATTGTATGCAAATATAATTGCTATGTCATGACAATGTAATACGCGTTTCCTTAAAACGGTCCATCCGCTAAGAACTTGTATGTATGTACGTAGTTCCCTTCTAATTTACAAGCAATTCAATTTAAACATACCCCAGCAGACAAGCTTCAGCCTTAAACCGTATATATTAGTTCATGACAAAGCTAATGCTGAAAATAATTTCAGTAACAAGCGATGAAGCTATTAATAAAATTACGGACACAAAAGTTAAAAGCAGGTAAAAATAAAAAAAGATATTTAAAGTTGCGATTTCAAACCAGTCTCTGAGATATTGCAGGCCCACTGCTTGTGTTCCTTTCATTCTGAAGTGAAGAGGTTGAAACCTTAGGTTAGCGCGGTGGCACAGTGGTTAGCATTGCTAACTCACAGTACCAGGGACCCGAGTTTAATTCCAGCCTTGGGTGATTGTGTGGAGTTTGTACGTTCTCCCCACATCTGCATGGGTTTCCTCCGGGTACTCTGGTTCCCTCCCACAATCCAAAGGTGTGTAAGTGGTCAAATTAGCCATAGTAAATGCTTGGGGGTTATGCGGATAGGGCAATGTTGTGGGTCTTGGTAAAATACTCTTTTGGAGAGTCATTGCAGTAAGGTTAAGTAAGGTTAGCAGCTGCAATGACTTCTACAGTTGTTCTTTTTCTCCCAGCTGCAATGAGATAAAATATTTATTTAAAATTGAAGAATGTACTTCCCAGAAACATAGATGCATTTACTTATTAATAAAAGATGTGCGGGTTAGGTTGATTGGCCATACTAAATTTCTCCTTAGTGCCAGGGGGACTCGCTAGGGTAAATGCATGGAGTTATGGGGCTAGGGCCTGGGTGGGATGCGGACTCAATGGGACGAATGGCCTCCTTCTGCACAGTAGGATTCTGTGATTCTATGATTAACTTCATGCCATTAAGTATCTTCATATTGTCACGGTGCGACAATAATAATCTCTCCCTCAGTGTCAACAAAATGAAGGAGGACTACACTTGAAGGAAGTGCATACAAATGAGGTTCTGCAGAGATCGCTTAGATCGACAGGAGCACAGGCGGTCGCACTAAGGAGCATACATATGGCACAGACCATCATAGACAGAAGTTTCAGGGAGGTGACCACACCCAAGGTTAAGGAAGATAGATGGATGACAGTCACAAGCAGGAGGCAGTCAGTGCAGGAGTCCCCTGAGGCTGTCTGTCTTGCTCTCTCAAATAGATAAATCATTTTAGATGCTGTTGGGACAGCATATCAGAGGATGATGACAGCAGTGGCCAGGACGGTGGCACCGCTGTTGACTCTGCTGTACAGCAAGGAGGGTCAAAATGCAGGCATGCAGTAGTAGATAGGGATTCAATAGTAAACAGTCAGATGCTTCTGTGGGTGTGATCAAGGCTCCAGGATGGTCTGTTGCCTCTCTGGTGTCAAGGATGTCTCTCAGGGGGCACAGAGCATTCTGAAACAGCAAAGCGACCAGCCAGTGCTTGTGGTTCATGTCGGAACTAACGACTAGGTAGGAAGGAAAATGCGGTCCTGCAAAGTAAATTCAGGGAGTCGAGAAAGCAGCTGAAATGCAGGAGCTCCAGGGTTGTATTCTCAGGAATAGCCCCTGTGCCATCTGGTAGTGAGGCAAGAAATAGGAAGATCATGGAGCTTAATAAGTGGCTTGCAAGTTGGTACAGGGAGAAGGCTTTAGATTTGTAGACCACTGGGATCTCTTCAAAGGCAGATGGCACTTGTACAAAAAGAATGGGTTGCATATTAACTGGAAGGGCACTAACATCCTAGTGGGGAGATTTGTTTGTGCAGTTTGGGTGGATTTAAACTAAAAAGGCAGGGGGTTGGGATCCACAGCAGTATGTCAGACAATACAGAGACAGTGGAGAACTCAGTGAATGGGTCCAGTAAGGCTAAGAGAAATAAAACACAGGAGAGTGTACAAAAGATGACAGGACAGATGGTCTGAGGTGTGTTTGCTTTATTATGTGGAATTATGATGTTGTGGCAAGTACGGAGACTTGGATGAAAGAAGGACAGGACTGGCGACTTAGCATTCCTGGACTTAGATGCTTCAGGTGAGAAAGACAGGATGACAAAAGAGGTGGAAGTGTTGCTTTACTGATTAGGGAGAATGTCATGGCTATACAGAGGGAGGACTTGGTGGGGTCATGCAGTGAGGCCACATGGGCAGAACTCAGGAACAGGAGTGGTGCAATTTCACTGTTGTGGTTGTACTGCAGACTTTTCAACAGCCAGTGTGAAGTGAAGGAACTGATATGTTAGCAGATTATGGAAAGATGTAAAAACAATAGGGTTGTTGTGATGGGCGATTTAACTTCCCCAACATAATCTAGGATTCCTTTAGTTCCAGGGACTTGGATGGGACAGAGTTTGTTCAGTGTGTCCCAGAATGCTTCTTGAGGCAATATGTAGATGGTTCAACTCAGCAAGGGGCTATCTTAGACCTGGTTCTGGGAAATGAGCCTGGTCAGGTGATTGCTGTCTAAGTGGGAGACCATTTTGGGAACAGTGATCAAAATTCTATAAGTTTCAAGATACTCTTAGAAAAGGATAAAAGTAGTCTCAGTGTGAAAGTACTAAACAGAGAGAAGGCTAATTGTGACAGCATTAGGCAGGAGCTTGGAAATGTAGCCTGGGGGCGGCTGGGAGCTAAGCTTGCAGGAAAGAACAATTTTATTTTTAATTTTACACTAAGAGCAATTGCTGCCTGGAGCTGATGGAAAAAAGATTTGTCTTTCTTTTTCTCTCTCTTTCTCTCTCGATGCTTTCTGAAAACTCCAAAAGTTTTAATCTAAGTCAAAGCAAGTATGCCTGTGTTTTGGTAACTAATTATAAAGAGGGGGTTTAAGTCTATAAGAGAAATATTGCTTGATTGGGATTAATAGTGATAGGTTAGCGGTTTAAAATGTATCTTGCCATGTTTAAGTATTGTTCAATTGGTAAACATTAAACTGCTGCATCTATTATAAATAAACTGGGTTGTTAAATGTAGTTTGTTTTGATAAAAGTTCCCTACTTTGTCAATAGAATCGTGCCTGGAGTAAAACATCCTATCCTCATTAATGCCAAAGTAGAAAAGTTATCTCGGTTGGCTTCATAATATACTCTGGGGTTTCTGATCTGGAACCCTAACAGATAAAGTCTGTCTGAATTCACCAAATAGTTCTTTGAAGATTCATATTGGCTTTAGTTTTGGACCCAGATCTCTTGAGCGGCGGTGATGATAGTCAGACTGTCATGTCTCAGAGATACCCCCAATTTGATATTGCTGCACAATTTTTCAGAGTCTCCTGAAGTAAGCTCTCACAGAAATGCACAGGGCAGCATCCCTGAGGGAATTCTGTCAGAGTGGAGTAGAATCGGGGAGTCAGGACGCACCCCTCTTTTTAAGACACTTGCTGCTGTATGGCAAGCTTAAAGATGCAGGCCCAATTCTAGTGAATGGATGAGTGAATGGATGAGTGCAAGAGTGGATGAATGGGTAAATGAGCAAGTGGGCAGCCTGACTCGATTGCTAGGTAGGGAGGTGGGCAACATAGTAACTGGGTGGTGTGGTAGGTGAGTATGATGGCAAGTGGGTGATTTGGCAGTCAGGTTGGGGTATTCCGGTCGGGTCTGAGGGGTAATCAGGTTGGGGGTGGGTGACTGGGGGTCGCATTAGTCGGCTAATCGGGGTGCAGTTGGTGGTGCAGCCAGGGGATCGGAGCTGTGTAGTTGGGTTGTGTGAGGGAGGAAGTCAGGTGTTGGGGGAACTAGTTGCCTCTGGTCAGAGAGTTGGTTGCAGAATGGGTCAAGGAGTGATGGGGGGGGGGAGCGTGGTTTGGGGGTTATTGGAGATAGAGGTCAGTTGTTTAGTTACTGAAGTTTTAATTTTGCAAACAAAGAACATTACAGCACAGGAACAGGCCCTTCGGCCCTCCAAGCTTACACCGAACATGCTGCCCGATTGAACTAAACCCCCTACCTTTCCGGGCACCTTATCCCTCTATTCTGATACTCATGTATTTGTCAAGATGTCCCTTAAAAGTCACCATCAAGTCACTATTTTGTCTAACATTTCTTCATAACTATCTAGGGAACTATCTATCTGTGGAAATATCCAAAATTTCTGTCACTAGTTCAGAGTTGGAGACATTCATGGAGGGTTCTGGGGAGCAGAGGAATTGTCCATCAGAACTTCCTAAGCAATTCCCACATAGGTCCAGAGACTGGAAGATTTGTCCCTATTTACTAATTAATCACTCAGATCAGCAAATTGATTGCTGACAAAGATTCCAGCGGCGAATGATTTGAGAAAATGCTTTGGCTAATTGTTGCAAATTATGCATGAATTATTACAATGAATTCTCAGTCAGAATGACACATGGACTACATTGTAACTTCCCCATTTCAGCAAAACAACTGGAGGGTTTTGTGGATAAGTTACGATTTTCTCGGTGAAGGTTCAATTAAAAGAATTCCAGAGTTTCACTAGAAGCCAGCAAACACCTTTGAAGTTTATACTGGAATTGCTGTTTATTTATTTTTTCTCCTTACAATGACAGCGGTTGAGATAAACAGTTGAAGTATAAATAAAAGAAGCATCTGGTTTAGCTGGATTAGTTGTAGGCCCCGGATTAGCCGCAATTTTAGCTAAGTAACAAACATGACATTACAAGTGCATGAGAACGTGCAGCTGTAGCATTCTGCTGAAGATATGACCCACACTGACTTGGGAAGATTTGTTGTAATTGATGACAGTATTAACGTTGCGTACTGTTAACATTCTAACTATTTGCACCTCATGTTTTTATAATAAGATTTTAAAGCTTCTGACCTCAGGGAAAAATTAAAAAGGTTGCCAGGCATCTCTGCACTGAAAGTGGGAGAGAATGGAAGAGCATCACTGCAGGTTAGTGGTCCTCAAGTCCAGTCCTGTGGTGTGTAATGCACTAAGCAAGACAATTGCAAGTAGTCATTGCTAAACTAACTTTATTTACACATCCCCAACTGAGAAGTTACCAGAGAGAGCAGTCTAACCAAATAGGAACATAAGAAATAAGAACTAGGAGCAGGAATAGGCCATCTGGCCCTTTGAGCCTGCTCTGCCATTCAATAAGATCATGGCTGATCTTTCCATGGACTGTCCACTCACCATAACCTTTCCTTCACTATTCAAAAACTTACCTATCCTTGCCTTAAAAACATTTAATGAGGTAGAATCAACTGCTTCACTGGGCAGGGAATTCCACAGATTCATAACTCTTTGTGTGAAGAAGTTCCTCCTCAACTCAGACCTAAATCTGCTTCCCCTTATTTTGAGGCCATGCCCCCTTGTTCTAGTTTCACCTGCCAGTGGAAACAACTTCCCTGCTTCTATCTTATCTAGTCCCTTCATACCTTATATGTTTCCGTAAGATGTCCCTTCATTCTTCTGAACTCCAATGAGTGTAGCTCCGGTCTACTCAGTCTCTCCTCATAAGCCAACCTTCTCACTCTGGAATCAACCTAGTGAATCTCCTCTGTACCCTCTCCAGTGCCAGTATATCCTTTCTCAAGTAAGGAGACCAAAACTATACACAGTACTCCAAGTGTGGCCTCACCAGTACCTTATATAGCTGCAACATAACGTCGCTGTTTTTAAACTCCATCCTTCTGGCAATGAAGGACAAAATGCCATTTGCCCTTTTAATTACCATATGCTCAGATTTTGCCAGAATCTACTCTCTCTCCCCACTTTCACATTAAAATTTGAAATGAAATCTGTACATGATTTCCCAGAATACAATATAAACATCGATAATACCTGAAAATTTAGCAGGTTGGGTTGCATGCTTGATTTTAATGTCATCACAAGCTTATGACCAAACCTTTCCGAATAATTTACGAGTTAAAGAAATGTTTCTTCGTCAACACCAGTACATGTTTAACAAGATGATGTTCATTTGACAAGAAATCATAAAATGAAGCCCCCATCTAGACCTCAAATCCAAGATAAAACATAATTGTATTTTCTCATCCCATCAGGGACAGTTTTGTTCTCTCCTACTGCTACCAATGACAAGCAATTGGATGTGTTATCATATTCCATCATAACACTAACTTCACCTCCCACTGGAATTAGAATAACTAATCAATTTCACATCAGATTTTGCATAAGGAGAAGTGACTAAAGGATTTCTTGTATTCGCCTTATTACATGGCTGCAGCTGTGTCGATGATAAAGATAAATTATGACTCCAACTTTCATCTTTGCCGTGGGTGCTGAAATTTTATATCTTTGGCTCTGTTACTCTTAAGAACATAAGAACATAAGAACATAAGAAATAGGAGCAGGAGTAGGCCATCTAGCCCTTCGAGCCTGCCCCGCCATTCAATAAGATCATGGCTGATCTGTCGTGGCTCAGTTCCACTTTCCCGCCCTCTCCCCATAACCCTTAATCCCTTCTCTTATCAAAAACCCATCAACCCGCTTCTTAAAAATATTTAGCGAGGCAGCCTCCACCACTTCAACGGGCAGAGAATTCCAGAGATTCACCACCCTTTGAGTGAAGAAGTTCCTCCTCAACTCCGTTCTAAACCGCCTCCCCTTTATCTTGAGGCTGTGCCCCCTAGTCCTACTGTCTTTTTTGAGCGGGAAGAGTCTCTCCACCTCTATCCTATCCATCCCATTCATCATCTTATACGTCTCAATGAGATCTCCCCTCATTCTTCTAAACTCTAACGAGTACAAGCCTAGTTTATTCAGCCTCTCCTCATAGCTCAATCCCCTCAACTCCGGTATCAGCCTAGTAAACCTCCTCTGCACTCCCTCCAGGGCCAAAATATCCTTGCGCAGGTGCGGCGCCCAAAACTGCACACAGTACTCCAGCTGCGGCCTCACCAATGCCCTATACAGCTGCAGCAAGACCTCCCTACTTTTATATTCAATCCCCCTCGCTATGAAGGCCAGCATCCCATTCGCCTTCCTGACCACCTGCTGCACCTGCAAGCTGGGTTTTTGCGATTCATGCACAAGGACCCCGAGGTCCCTCTGCACCGTCGCCTGCTGCAGTTTTTCGCCACGTAAGTAATAGTCCTTCCTACCATTCTTCCTACCAAAGTGGACCACCTCACACTCTTATCTTCCACGTGCTGTTTTTCTTGCTCTCTGACCAACTACAACTGATCTTCCTCCTCGAATAAGATCAGCTACTGTTTCCGTAGTTATCTTATGTGCATTTGAGCATTTACATGCTCCTGGACTAGTTTTAGATCTACCATAGCCTCCACCTGATGCATGACTGTAATCTGAAGACTACTGTGTCTTGGGGCATTAATGTTTTCTCTATCCCTCATGCCATCTGAATATGCCCAATTTTCACACCGGTATAGCACTTTGATGGGAAATGAGGGCAAATAAGTGGTTGGTGGCTGCTATGACGATGGTAACATCCAAATTTCTGACTCTGAGGCTGCTATGGCCTGGATATTGCTAGGTCAGGAAAAGAACTTCCTTGTAATTTGCAGCTATCACTTTCTGACATTTCCAAGCCTCAGATCTTCATTGACACCAGTTTATTGCCTTTGTCAAAAGCTTGGCCTGGATGTTATTATCACATAAATGTCTTTAAGGTTGCTTTCTAGGTCTGCATCATACCCACAGTGGTGAGCGAGTTTTGTGAGCTCAAAAACGGAATCAGCTACAGTCTCATATGTCAACCTTTTCCCTTGACTAAATGAAATGCTCAGTACTATTTCATTGTTAGCCATGCCATAGTAGGAGTCTAGAATTCATTAATATCGATAAGACTGGAGTCCCACAGATGACATTGGTTAGGTACCACCTCAAAAGAATCTGGCCTCACCCTAATGCAGAAAACATTTACTTTATCTTCACCTCCTATTTTGTTCACTTTCAGTCAAATGTGAAGCCGTCATTCATAATTACAACAGCCCTCTTTATGAAAATTTAATTCCTCCATTGCCCCCAAATAGGCCCTCAGTGCCATTTTTCTCATTTATTTACTGCGCTGACTCACTCCAGCCCTGAATACAACGCCCACATCGAGCAATCTTTCAAATCGCTCAAACTGCGTCAAAATCAACTTTCAGAGTTATAAAAATGTGTCACACTGTTCTTCAGTCCTTAATTTCTCAAATCAAATGTAAGAGAAAATTTTATCTCAGCCTTGTCACCATCTTTCAGTTGTGTATTGCATGAGGTTAACATACTCTCAATTGCGGACAGACACTGTTGAACTAATTTTATTTACACCTCCCTAACAGAGAGGACTGCAGGGTTGACAATAGAGTCATAGAGATATACAGCACAGAAACAGGTCCTTTGGCCCAACTCGTTCATGCCAACTAGGTTTCTTAAACTGAACAATTCCCATTTGCTTGCATTTGGCCCAGAGCCCTCTAATTCTTTCCTATACATGTCTTTTCAGTGTTGTAATTGTATCCACCACTACCACTTCCTCTGGCAGGTCATTCCATTTACACACCACCCTCTGGGTGAAAAAACTGACCCTTAGGTCACTTTTAAATCTTTTCCTTCTTACTTTAAATCAATGCCTTCTAGTTTTGGATTCCCCTGCCCTGGGAAAAGACTTTCACTAACTCATCTTATCTGTGCCCCTCATGATTTTATAAACCTCTATAAAATCACCCCCTCATTCTCCTGCGCTCCAGGGAAGAAAGTCCCAGCCAACCCAGCCTCTCCTTATAATTCAAATCCTCCAGGCCAGCTAACATCCTTGTCAATCTTTTTTGCACCTTTTTCAGTTTAACAATATCTTTCTTATAGCAGGGTGACCAGAATTGTATGCAGTGTTCCAAATGTGGCCGTATCAATATATTGTAAAGTCATAATATAACACCATAACTCCTGTACTCAATGCTCTGACCAATGAAGGCAAGTGTGCCAAATACCTTCTTCACCATCCTATCTACCTGTGACACCATTTTCAAAAAACCATGTACTTGTACCCCTAGGTCTCTCTGTTTGACAACAACACCACCACCTCCTCCTCATACCTCTCTCTCTCCCCCTCCTCCACACACACACACACACACGCACACACACACACACACACACACACACACAACATTAACTGTGTAAGTCCTGCCCTGGTTTGTCTTACCAAAATGTGCACCTCATTTCTATTTGAATTAAACTCCATTTGCCATTCCTAGGCCCATTGGTCCAGTTGATCAAGATCCTGTTGTAGTCTTAGATAACCTTCTTCGCTGTCCGCTACACCACCAATTTTGGTGTTATCTGCAAACTTACTAAACATGCTTCCTTTATTCTCATCCAAATCGTTTGTATAAATGACAAACAACAGTGAAGCCAGCAACCCCAGCAGCACACCGCTGGTCACAGGCCTCCAGTCTGAAAAATAACCCCCTACCACCAACCTCTTATCAATATTTTGTACAGTTATAATATAACATCCCAACTCCTGTACTCAATGCTCTGATAAATGAAGGCAAGTGTGCCAAATGCCTTCTTCACCACCCTGTCCACCTGATACACCAAGCCAATTTTGTATTCAATTGGCTAATTATCCCTGGATCCAATGTGAACCAACCTTACTGACCAATCCACCATGCAGTACCTTTTGAAGGCCTTGCTAAATTCCATGTAGACAATATCTACTGCACTGTCCTCATCTATTTTTTTGGGCAACCCTTCAAAAAGCTATTATCAAATTTGTAAGACACAATTTCCCATGCACAAAGCTGTGTTGACGATCCCTAATCAATCATTGCCCTTCCAAATGCATGTAAATCTTCTGTCTCAGAATCTCCTCCAACAGTTTACCCACCACTGACGTTAGGCTTACATAGCTGTAGTTCCTTGGTTTTTCCCTGCTCTCTTTCTTAAATAACAACACAACATTTGCCTCCCTCCGGTCTTCTGGCACTTCACCCATGGTTGTTGATGATATAGATATCTCCGTTAGGGGCCCTGCAATTTCTTCCCTAGCTTCCCACAATGTCCTGGGATACACTTGATCAGGCCCTGGGGATTTATCTACCTTTATGCTTTTTAAGACCTCCAGCACTTCCTCTTCTGTTATGTAGATGCTTTCCAAGACATCACTATTTACTTCTCTGAGTTCCTTAGCTTCCATATCTTTCTTCACAGTAAATACTGATGAGAAACGTTCATTTAGGATTTCACCCATCTCCTGTGGTTCCACACATAGATGACCTTGTTGATCTTTAAAGGGTCATATTCTCTCCTTTGCCCTTAATATACTTATAGAACCTCTTTGGATTCTCCTTTACCTTCTCTGCTAAAGTTAACTCATGTCCCCTTTTTGCGTTCTTGATTCCTCTCATAACTGTACTGGTACACCTCCTATACTCCTCAAGGGATGCACTTGACCCAAGCTGCCTATACCTGACCTATGCTTCCTTCTTTTTATTGACCAGAGTGTCAATATCCCTGGTAATCCAGTGTTCCCTACTCCTGCTGGCCTTGCCCTTCAGACTAAAAGGAATATGTTGGCCGTAAACTCTTGTTATCACACTTCAGAAAGTCTCCCACATGCCAGACGTTTCTTTACCTATGTGTGACCTGCTACAATCAACTTTTGAAAGTTCCTGTCTAATACCATCAAAATTGGCCTTGCCCTAATTTATCATTTTAATTGTGGATCAGACTTATCCTTTTCCAGAACTATTTTAAAACTAATAGAAATATGGGCTGAGATTCTCCCAAACAAATTCTAAGTCCCTAACCTAGGAGAGATTGGTAGTAAATCCTGCTGTTTTTAGTATGATTTCCAGAATGAATCTCCAACACTCTGTGCAACACAGAGTGTCCTAGCATGATTCAGACTGGAAATCTAGGGGTGGGGCCTATTCTTGCCCAGGAGGCTGGCAGCATAGCGCTGAATGGGCCATTTCCGGCACTGAGCTGATTACTAGAAACCTTAGTTGTGGAGACTTGTGAAGGCTCTGACGCCCGATGGGATGTCTCCTGGTCCGCTGCACAAATCAAGCAGTGCAGTGGGCTTGAAGAAGTGCCCCCATGTTCACTGGTCCCACTGTATTCCCCCTTTAACACTGCCTATTTCCCAAGACTGGTCGAGTTTTGCCCCTTCTCTAACAGGACCATCCTGTTAGTGACTGAGAATTTTTTAAGAACACACTTAACAAATTCATCCTCATCCAAGCCCTTAAATACTATGGCAGTCACAGTCTACGCCTGGAAGGTTAAAATCCCACATGATTACAACCCTATTACTCTTGCAACTATTTGTGATCTCCCAGCTTGTTTGCTCTTCAATTTCCTGCTGACTACTGGGGAGCCTATAGTAAAATCACATCAAAGCGATCACCCCCTTTTTATTTCTTTGTTGCCCCAAATAGCCTCACTGGACGGTCACTCAGGAATACCCACTCTAGGTACTGTTTGATGCATCAGCCATGCTAAATTCTCCCTCCGCGTACCCGAACAGGCGCTGGAGTCTGGCGATTAGGAGATTATCACAGTAACTTAATTGCAGTGTTAATCTAAGCCTACCTGTGACACTAATAAATAAAGTTTTTTTAAAAAACTTTGCAGTGATGTTTTCCTTAATCAAAAATGCAACTCCCCCTCCTCTCTTGCCTTCCCTTCTATCCTTCCTATGGCCGTTGTACCCCGGAATATTGAAATGCCAGTTGAACAAAATGCTCAGATCTTGCAAAATACTACATCCTGGATGTGGGTTTGACTGGTCTGTCAACTAAGCAGGCCATTAGCTTTTTGTCTTTTTAGAAAAACTCTTTATTAATTTCAGGTGAAATGCCAAGACAAATTAGTGCCAAAGTTTAAAAAAAAAGGAAATATGATGAGATAAGAAGGCAATAGTTCAGGCAATAATATCACTAATGCTCACAAAATATCTATCCATGGCAGAGGAAGGAAAGACTTGGCGCTGGGGTGTGGACTGTGGGGGGAGAGTTTAAGTGCAAAAGTAAGAAGAGTGCATGATGCAGCAGGAGCTAAAAGATTTAAAAATTGAGATTTAAAAAGAAATATTTTTGCAGAAATCATCTCATCTGGAACTGATTTAATTTTCATCAAAATACAATCATAAATTTTCTGAAGTTTTTGCCTTCTTTAATATTGGTTTTACGGTTTATGTTTGTATAGCCCTTGAGTTCCAGTTGTGACATACTTATTTGATTTGATTGGAAATTTCTGTGATGTCAGTCCTAAACTCACACAGAATAGTGAAACTTGCTGTTTTGACATTGGAGGGTGCAGAATCATACTCTTCTGGTCTCAACTCACATCTTTCTCTAGTTTCTCTTTTATGTTCCCTTCATTTCCCCTTATCCATAAAAGCCACTTAGTGCTCTTTCAACCCTACTGCCATCAAACTGACAACTTCACTTCATGTTCCCTATATTAACTGATATTGTTAATGGTTTCCTCTCCTTATGTACAGTCATAGAGTCATAAAGTCATAGAGGTTTACAGCATGAAAACAAGCCCTTCGGCCCAACATGTCCATGCCACCTTTATAAAACTGCTAAGCTAATTCCAATTGCCCACATTTGGTCCATATCCCTCTATAACCATCATTCCCACTTAACTATCTAAACGCTTTATATAAGCTAAAATTGTACCCATCTTTTCTACAATCTCTGGCAGCTTGTCCCAGACACTCACCATCAAATATGTGAAAAAATTGATCCTCTGGACACTTTTGTATCTCTCCCCTCTCACATTAAACCTATGCCCTCTAGTTTGAGACTTCCCTACCTTTGGGAAAAGATATTGACTATCTAGTTAATCTGTGCCCCTTATTATTTTATAGACCTTCTATAAGGTCACCCCTCAGCCACCAACACTCCAGAGAAAAAAGTCCCAGTCTATCCACTTCCCCTTATAACTCAATTCATCAAGTCGTGATAGCTCCCTAGTAAATCTTTTCTGCACTATTTCTAGCTTAATAATATCCTTTCTATAATAGGGTGACCAGAATTGCACACATATTCCAAGTGTGGCCTTACCAATGTCTTGTACAACTTCAACAAGACATTCCAACTTCTGTATTCAGACTTCTGACTGATGAAACCAAGCACACCGAACTCCTTGTTCACCACTCTGTCCACCTTTAATTCCACTTTCATGGAGCTATGAACCTGTACCCCTCGATCTCTTTGTTCTGTAACTCTCCCATTAACTAAGTAAATCCTTCCCTCGTTCAATCCACCAAAATGCATCACCTCGCATTTGTCTAAATTAAACTCCATCTGCCATTCATCAGCCTACTGGTCCAATTGATCAAGATCCCGTTGCAATTGGAGACAACTTTCTTCACTGTTCACTATGCCACCAATTTTATTGTCACCTGAAAACTTACTAACTATTCTCATCCAAATCATTAATATAAATGACAAATAACAATGGACCCACAACTGATGCCTGAGTCTTTTCCCCTCAGTCCTCTTCCCCTTCAAATCCGCTGTCACCACCCTTTCCCATCTCCAACATTCAGTTAATCTCCAAAGTCTTTGAACATGTTGCTTCTCAAATCAGTGCCCACCATTCATGAAACTCCATAGCCACAAGTTAACAGCCCCATTGATTGTGAGCACAAATCCCATAATAGCTGCAAAATCTTGTGAGTGGCTAAAATTGGGATTTGTGCCAGTAAGATCTCAGTTTGAGATTTTCCCCACCCCCTCACCAGTGATGTGAGCAGGTTCATGCCCTTCCATAATTAACATCTACTTACTGGATTTGACGCCATAATGTCTGCCCACGCCTTATCCTCCCCCCAGTCGGCATGATATCACACTGGCATGCATGGGTGGTGAGGGACATGCCGGTAAATCTGGAAATACTGACCTAACAGTTCCAGGGTGGCAATCCAGGCTGGCCCTGCTACAGGTGGGCCCTCGAGGGATCCCCAGTGTGGTGGTGGAGTTCCCCCATATATGTGGTAGGAGGAGGGAGAGCTATGGTGCCTACTGGGGGGGGGGGGGGGGGTGTAGAAGAGGGTACACCTCATGTTGGCATTGTGGAGGGGTTTGTTCCAATACTTGGGGTAGGGAGGGATGTTCCACCGTTTCGGGATTCCTGGTCTTGCCCTTGTCTTTAGGTCCAATCCCTCCTGCTGATGGTTTGAATCTTGCTTCCTCTTTTAAAATGCACAGGGTGTTGTTGTTCAATAAGGCGAGAAAAGGGGCTGTGAAACCTTCGAGCTTCACATTGGTTTACTCGCCTGAGCCAACACTCTGCTCATCTCTGGGAAGATTCTACCGCATTTTTGAACCTTTCCAATCAGCTTTCCCCACCAGCTAAAGCACTGAAATCACCCTTATCAAAGTCAGAAATAGCACTCTGTGTCACTGTGGCCATGGTAGACTATCCTGCCTCATCCTTCTGGGCCTGCATGTAAATTTTGATATGGTTGACCATATCATCCTTCTCCAAAGCCTCTATTTTGGCATTCACCTGAGTGAGATTGCAGTCAACTCGTTCCAATCTGAACTATCCACTCATAGCTAGATAATCATCTGGAGTGGTGCCTCATCCTGCACCTGAACAATTACCTCTGGAGTCTCCCCAGGATCTAACCCTTGCCCCTTTCCAATTCTCAAACATGTGCTGCTATTCCTTGACAACAAAGTAAAATTAATGGCTCTTTACTTTAATGCAAGTGGTATTTGACACAAAATAAATGAATTAAAGGCACAAATTAAGTTTAATGTGTATGATATAGCCATAACAGAGATATATTGCAAAATCAAAACTGGAAACTAAATATTCAGGAATATGTGGCCTTTTGTAAGTACAGTCAGGAAGGAAAGAATCTTGGGGTAGCTTTGTTAGTATGAGATGGAATAAGTACAATAGCAAGAAATAATCTTTGATCAGAAGACCTAGAATCCATATGGGTAGAACTAAAAAATACAATGAGAAAAAGACACTGGTTTGAATTGTCTTTAAGCCCCCTAACATTAGGTATACTGCAAAATGGAGAATAAATCAGGAGATAATAAGGGCATGTAAAAAAGGCAGAACTTTGATCATGGGTGACTTTAATCTTCATCTTGAGGGTAGCATGGTGGCACAATGGTTAGTACTGCTGCCTCACTGCACCAGGGATCAAATTCAATTCCAGACATGAGTGACTTTCTGTATGGACAAAGAATAAAGCACAAAGAAAATTACACCACAGGAACAGGCTCTTCGACCCTCCAAGTCTGCACCAACTACGCTGCCTGACTGAACTAAAACCCTCTATCCTTCCGGGGACCATATCCCTCTATTCCCATTCTATTCATGTATTTGTCCAGATGCCCTTTGAAAGTCACTACTATACCTGCTTCCACTACCTCCCCGGCAGTGAGTTCCAGACACCCACCACCCTGTTTAAAAAACTTGCCACGTACATCTCCTTTAAACCTTGCCCCTCGTCCCCTAGTATTTGATTCTTCCACCCTGGGGAAAAAACTTCTGACTATCCACTCTGTCCATGCCCCTCAAAATCTTGTAGACTGCTATCAGGTTGCACTCAGCCTCCATCGCTCCAGTGAGAACAAATTAAGTTTCTCCAACCTCTCCTCACAGCTAATGCCCTCCATACATCTTGGTAAATCTTTTCTGTACCCTCTCCAAAGTCTCCACATCCTTCTGGTATTGTGGAGACCAAAAGTGAACTCTATATTCCAAGTATAGCCTAACTAAGTTCTATAAAGCTGCAACATGACTTGCCAATTTTTAAACTCAATGCCCCAGTCGGTGAAGACAAGCATATCGTATGCCTTCTTGACTACCTTCTCCACCTGCGTTGCCACTTTCAGTGACCTGTATACCTGTACATCCAGATCCTCTGCCTATCAATACTCTGAAGGACTCTGCCATTTACTGTATATTTCCTATTTGTATTAGACCTTTGAAAATGCATTACCTCACATTTATCCAGATTAAACTCCATCTGCCATCTCTCCACCCAAGTCTCCAACTGATCTATAACTTGCTGTATCCTCTGATGGTCCTCATCACTATCTGGAAATCCACCGATCTTTCTGTCATCTGCAAAATTACTAATTAAACCAGTTACATTTTCCTCCAAATCATTTATATATATTATAAATAGCAAAGGTCCCAGCACTGATCCCTGAGGAACACCACTAGTCAAAGCCCTTCATTCAGAAAAGCACTCTATGTCTGAGTAAGAAGTCTCACAACGCTAAGTTGAAGTCCAACAGGTTTAATTGGTAGCAAACACCATTAGCTTTCAGAGCGCTGCTCCTTCATCCAGTGAGTGGGAGTTCTGTTGACAACAGAACTTCAGTTGTGAACAGAACTCCTTTCCTGACAAAGGAGCAGTGCTCTGAAAGCTAGTGGCGTTTTCTACCAAATAAACCTGTTGGGCTTTAACCTGGTGTTGTGAGGCGCCTTACTGTGTTTACCCCAGTCCAACGATGGCATCTCCACTTCTATGTCAGAGTCAGCTTTTGTATCCATCTTGCCAGCTCACCTCTGATCCGATGCGACTTCACCTTCTGTATCAGCCTGCCATGAGGGACTTTGACAAAGGCCTTACTGAAGTCCATGTAGACAACATCCACTGCCCTACCTTCATCAATCATCTTCATCACTTCCTCGAAAAACTCGATCATGTTAGTGAGACATGACCTCCCCTTCACAAAATCATGTTGCCTCTCACTAATACATCCACTTATTTCCAAGTGGGAGTAAATCCCGTCTCGAAGAATCCTCTCCAATAATTTCCCTACCACTGATGTAAGACTCACAAGCCTGTAATTACTTGGATTATCCTTGCTGCCCTTCTTAAACGAAGGAACAACATTGGTTATTCTCCAGTCCTCTGGGACCTCCCCTAGCCAGTGAGGCTGCAAAGATCTCATATGTGCAAAGAGTTTGCACATACTCCCTGTGATGCGTGGGTTTCCTCCAGGTGCTCTGGTTTCCTCCCATAATCAAAAGATGCGCAAGTTAGGTTGATTAGTCATGCTAAATTGCCCCTTAGTGTCCTAAAAGGTATAGTTTAGAGGAATCAGCAGGGTAAATACATGGTGTTATCCCGGGCCTGGATAAGATGCTCTGTCAGAGAGTCAGTGCTGACTCAATGGGCCAAATGGGCCCCTTCTGCACTGCAGGATTCTATGAGTTATTAAATTGGGAAAATCAAATTGGCAGAGGTATCCATGAGAAAGAATTCATATAGTGTATTCAGGACAGTTTCCCAGAACAATATGCTGTGGATCCAACCAGGGATCAGACTATTTTGCAATGAGGCAATCTCAGAATAAAACATCCCCTCGGAAGCAGTGACCATAATATGGCAGAAATTCATTTGAAAATGAGAAAGTTGGGTCAGAAGCATCTGTGCTACACTTAAATAAAAAGTAATTACGAAGGAGTAAAGGCAGAGATGACTGGAGTGGATGGGGAAAGGAGTTTAGCAGGAAAGACAGTTGATCAGCAATGGTAAACATTTATGAAAATAGTTAATGACTCACAACAAAGTTATATCCTAATGAGGAAGAAAGATTCCAAGAAGGGAATAAATTAATCATTGTTAACCAAGGAAATTAAAGATAGTATTAAGAAAAATCATATAATGCGGCAAAGAGTAGTGGTAAGTCAGGAGTTTGGGAAAGTTTTTTAAAAAAGAAACAAAAGATGACCAAAAAGTAATAGAGGATGGAAGAAACTATGAGAGTAAACTAGCAAGTAATATTAAAACAGACAGTAAGAGCTTCTTTTAATATATAAAAAGAGAGAGGCCAAAGTGAAGTCCCTTAGAGAATGAGACTGGGAAAATAATATTGCGGAACCAGGAAATGGCAGAGGAGTTAAACAAATACTTTGCCTCAGTCTTCCCGGTGGAAGATACAAATGACATTCCAAACATACAGACATAGAGAGGAAATAAATACAATATCAGCGCAGAAAAATTACTAGTAAAATTAATGGGACTAAAGGCCAATAAATCTCCGGACTTGATTTGTTGCATCCCAAGGTACTAAAGGAAATAGCTACAGAGATAATGAATGCACTGGTAGTTTAAAATTTTCCAAGAATCCTTAAATTCTCAGTGTCCCAGAGGATTGGAAAACTGCCAATGTAACACCTTTATTCAAAAAGCGAGGGTGACCAAAAAAACAGGTAACTATAGGTCAGCTAGCTTAACATCTCTCATTGGGAAAATGTTAGAGTCCACGATAAAGAATGTAATAGCAGAGCATTTAGAAATGCATAAGGGAATCAAGCAGAGTTAGCATGACTTCACGAAGGGAAAATTATGCCTTCAAATTTACTAGAATTCTTTGAGATGGTAATGAGCAGATTAAACAAAAGGGAACCAGTAGATGAAATATACTTGGATTCCTAAAAAGCATTCGATAAAGTACTGCACAAAAGGCAATGAATAAGATAAGAGTCCATGCTGTTGGGGATAGTATATTAGCATGGATAAAGGATTGGCTAACTGATAGAAGACAGAGAGTTTGGATAAGAGGGGTATTTTCAGGATGGCAACGTGTAACTAGTGGAATGCCACAGGGAACAGTTCTGGGGCCACAATTATTTACAATATATTTGATTTGATTTGCTTTGATTTGATTTGATTTATTTTTGTCACATGTATTAACATACAGTGAAAAGTATTGTTTCGTGTGTGCTATACAGACAAGGCATACCATTCAGAGAAAAGGAAGAGTGCAGAATGTGATGTTACATTCATACTAAGGTGACGAGAAAGATCAACTTAATGCAGGGTAGGTTCGTTCAAATGTCTGTCAGCAGCAGGGAAGAAGCTGTTCTTGAGTCTATTGGTACATGATCTCAGGCTTTTGTACGTTTTTCCCAACGGAAGAAGGTGCAAGAATGAATGCCAGAGGTCTGTGGGGTCCTTAATTATGCTGGCTGTTTTGCCGAGGCAGCAGCAAGTGTAGACAGAGTCAATGGATGGCAGGCTAATTTGCAAGATGGATTGTGCTACAGTCATGACCTTTAGTAGTTCCTTGTGATCTTGGGCAGAGCAGGAGCCATACCAAGATGCTACAACCAGAAAGAATGCTTTCTATGGTGCATCTGTAAAAATTGGTGAGAGTCGGAATTGACATGCCAAATTTTCTTAGTCTTCTGAGAAAGTAGAGGCTCGGTGGGCTTTCTTATCTATAGTGTCAGCATGGGGGAACCAGGACAGGTTGTTGGTGATCTGGACACCTAAAAACTTGAAGCTTTCGACCCCTTCTACTTCATCCCTGTTGATGTGGACAGAGGCATGTTCTCCTTTATGTTTCCTGAAGTCGATGACAATCTCCTTCACTTTGTTGACATTGAGAGAGAGACTATTGTCGCTGCACCAGTTCATCAAATTCTCTATCTCGTTCCTGTACTCTGTCTCATCATTGTTTGAGATCCAATCCAGTACGGTGGAGTCGTCAGCAAACTTGAAAATTGAGTTGGAGGGGAATTTGGCCACACAGTCATAGGTATATAAGAGATGTAGTAGGGGGCTGAGACCATTGTCTTGTGCGGCACAAGTTTTGAGGATGATCATGGAGGAGGTGTTGTTGCTTATCCTTACTGATTATGGTCTCTGGGTTAGGAAGTTTAGGATCCAGTTTTTAGAGGAAGGAGCCGAGGCCCAGGCCACAGAGTTTGGAAATGAGTTTTGTGGGAATAATTGTGTTGAAGACTGAGCTGTAATCAATAAATAGGAGTCTGACATAGGTATCTTTGTTATTTAGGTATTCCAGGGTTGAGTGCAGGGCCAGGGAAATGGCATCTGCTGTGGACATGTTGCAGCGGTAGGTGAACTGTAGTGGACCTAGGCAGTCTGGGATGCTGGAATTGATTCATGTCACGACTATCCTTTCGAAACACTTCATAATGATGGATGTCAGAGCCATGGGCCGATAGCCATTAAGGCACACTGCTTGGCTTTTCTTTGGTTCCAGGATGATAGTCATCTTCTTGAAACAGATAGGGGCCTCAGGTTGTTGTAAAGAGAGAAGTCTGCAAAAGTCCCGCCAGCTAATGTACGCAAGACCTGAGTGCTTATCTGGGTCCCCTATCCGGGACAGACTTGCTATAGTACATTTACTTCCCTTGCCCAAAGTTTGCAAATGACACAAAAATAGGTGGGAAGGCAAATGGTGAGAATGGCACAAAGGCTGAAATATTACAGATGTTCACGCATTCATCTCCCTGCAGTGAAAGGAGATTTGACTTCTCTGCAGTGGGAGCGTGGCATGAATGGCTGGTAAGATTGCACCCAAAATGTTTACAGAAAGATATAAAGAGATTAGGAGAGTGGACCAAAAACATTGCAGATGGAATTCAATGTCAGAAAATGTGAAGTTCTGCATTTAGGTAGGAAGAATAAAGGAGCTGAATATTAGTTAATTGAAGAAAGACTGCAGAAAACTACAGCAGGATTTCAGGATCCTCATGCATAAATCACAACTAGCGTGCAAGTTCAGCAGGTAACAGGGAAGGCAAACAGAATGTTGGTCTTCATTTCAAAAGGTATGGAGAATAAAAATAAGAAAATCTTGCTATATCTATCCAAGGCACTAGTTAGATTACAACTGGAAGACTGTGAACAGGTTTGGTCCCCTTGTCTAAGATATACTAAGATAAACAAGATAAGCTGGCATTGGAGACAGTCCAGAGAAAGTTTCCTAGGTTAATCCTGAGAATGGAGTTGTTTTCTTCTCAGGGGAGGATAAGTAGGTGTATCCTGTATTCATTGTAATTTAGAAAAATGAGAAGTGATTTTATTGAGAAATATAGGATTCTTAGGGGGCTTGACAGAGTAGATATTGAGAGGTTGCTTCCCCTTGTGGGAATGTCTAGGACCAAAGGGCATATCCTTAGAGTAAGGGATTGCCCATTTTAAACAGAGAAGGAATTTCTTCCTGGAGGATAGTAAATCTGTGGAATTCTTAATGCAGAGGGCTGTAGAGGTTGGGTCTTTAAGTATATTCAAGACTGAGATGGACAGATTTTCAATCAGTAAGGAATTTAAGGGCTATGGAGATAAAGTGGGAAAGTAGAGTTGAGGATTATATCAGATCAGCCACAATTTTATTGAATGGTACAGCAGACTTGATGGGCAGAATGGCCTATTTCCACATCTATGTCTTATGATCTTATGATTTATCTCTTCTCCCGCTTTCCTTGTCTCTGCACTTGCTTGAAGTTTTGATGCAGCCAGACCACCTGGGTATTTTCAGCATTCTCTGTTTTTATTTCAGATTCTCAACATCTGATTTTTTTTCACTTTTTTAATTACTGAGGAATACAAAGCTGATTTTTTTGTTGGAACCAAAGACCAGCCAATGCGCAGAAAATACTTTCATCAAAGTTTACACAGATGTATTTCATATTTCATTGAATGCTCTTATTGAACTGCCTGCTGTTCTTATTTGTCATACCATACATCTTTGATAATCTGAGTAAAATGTGACTGGAAAGCTACATTAGAAATCATCTCTGATGGATCCACTATTTAGGATTTGCAGGTAATTTATCATTTTTAAATTTCAATTTTTTACTTTCAAATGAACCTTTTGCTAAGTAGACAAATTGCATACTCTTTTTAAGAGCTGATGAAGAGTTCTAAAGCATTATAATTAGCCTGGTGCTGGTTAACCTTGAAGTAATGAAATTAAGAGAACACCACTGCCCTAATTTTCTTGGTCCCCAGACATCAGTTAACTGCTCCTTTTGTAAATTACATCTGTGTGACTCTTTTGAGCTTAATAACTTGCACACGCATCAGGTTGGTTGTAACCACAAAGTGGTTATATTTCATGAATATAAAAAAAATGGTGCCACCTTGGTTTTCAGCAGCCGTGCAAAGCTGGCAATAAGAGAATTATCAGTTCCTTTACACTGTGGCCCACTTGCTTCAATAGAAAGAAAACAGGGTTAGAATAGTGTTGGGCTGCTGTGTCACTGCTACCTGTTTTACACCAAAAAAAAGTCATCTCCAATGTTTTCAATTGAACTATGGTCATAGCGCTTCTGACTTTGAGTATTTTCTGATTTCACAAATATTTCTTACTATTTGAATCTTTGTACCAACCAGAGTGCTGTGACCTGTTAGACCCTGAGTGTTTTCTGCAGGCAAGCACGAATCAGTGTCACCAATGCCTGTGCATGTCAATAGAACTGCTCACTCACACTTGCCACATTCTGCAGGAATTGGTGCCACAGGTACTGGGGGAACACCTTTTCTGGCGGCAATGAAAGCCACCACTGCACTCAACTTCTCTGGCAATGGTTCCTCCCAGGACTTCATTACAGACCTCTGCAGGATCTCCAAAGTTTTCATCCGCAAATGCATCAAGAAGGTTACACACGACATTTTTACAAAACCCATTATTTTGTAGACTTCAACTGAGATCAAGAAAACCACGATAAACACTGGCTTCTGCTGAGATTTCTGGATATCCAGAGGTTCAGGGTGCCATTGACAGTATTCATGTGGCTACAAATCTCTCTTGCAACAGGCAGCCCAGTATGTCAACTCGCAAAAGCTTCCACTCGCTCAATGTGTAACTGGGGTGTGACCATAACAAATTTATCATGCAGGTTTGCATCAGGAAGCGTCCACGACTCAAATATTTTGAGTTGAAAACAGGCCTTGGAAAACTTTGAGGGACCACACAGGATTGGTAAGGGTTACTCGCAAAGGATCTGGCTGATGACGCCTGCATGGCGGCCTTGGACTCCTGCTGAGAGAAGATATAACAAGCTCATCGTGCAGCGCTGACTTTAATAGAAGATAAAATAGGCATTCTGAAAATGCTGTGCTGATAATGGGACTCTGTTATGTATGCTGGGGCATAGCCCCTTTAAGAGAATGGTTCATGTGACTTTGGGTGTTGGGTGAGCTGCTGGGAACCGGCCTGTGGAGTGTGGAGCAAGTAGACATAATAAAGAGCTGTATTTCCTGATGCCAGACTGTGGTGCAGTTATTGAAGGGATGCCTCAGTACAATGAAAACTGGAAGAGCACTCCAGTAGACACCCCAGAGGGTGTCATGCATCATCATGGCTTGCACACTACATAACCTGGTGCTTCAAGGGGGTGAGGACTTTCCAGATGACAAGATGGAGGAGCTGTACACTCCTTCCAATAAAGAGAATGTCAAATGTGATGATGGCTCTGAGGTCCTGGAAGCTGAGGAGGCAGGCAAAGAGGTCATGTCATTGGCCAGATGAGGCAGGCGTGAAGGGAAACAGAAAGGTCCCACATACACAGATCATCTGTTCATTCATATTACTTGTAAGTGATAATGACTGATGGATAAATATGAGGGAACTTTCCTAGTTCTTTGCAATAGTACCATGACCATTTATGGTCAAACAAGAAGGAAGACAGGACCTTAATTTAATGTCGTATCTAAATATCTGAACACTGTGTCAACTATTACTATTGTGAACACTTCTACCCATTCTCTTTTCATAGTTTCCACTTTCTTAAGGATTATTATAATCTCTGTTATGTTACATTACCTGTTCTCCACCACTTTCTCTTTGCAGAACCACCTCCTTCACTCAAAGCCTGTACACAATAATCAACTACAAACTCCTCTGACCATCACTGCCATGTCGCTGCCTTCAGAACGTCTATATGAATACTGACAAGTGGGGCTTAAAACAATTCTGCATCAGCATCAGCTAAGCAACACATGCTTCTGCTATTATTGGATAGGGTAGCACAAAACAGGCAGCAGAGGATGATGACTGAAACAAGATCACCTTGAATCCTTCGTAACTCAGAAACTGAAATAGAAGATGCTGGAAACATTAATCTACTACCTTCCTCCAGTCACTTCACATGTGCCAGAAAGTGTGCAGGGTTGTGCTGTCATTCCTGCATCTGCAGATTCACTCGGTACATAGTAGGATAGTGTTCAAAGGGGTACAAAAGTTATCTGGATGCCCAGAAGCCTGTCACAGATGCTCCATTTTTAACCTCCTTACAGGCTATGCCCGAAGAAACATTTTACTGGGTTGCCGAATTGAACACATTAACATGCTAGGAAGGCAAAGTACTTCAATGGAGATCTTAAATTCAGGTGATTTCAACCTTTCCAAAGTAAAATATTTTGCAACAGGAGTTGCAGCTTGTGCACAGAGATCCCCTGGAGTCTGCTGGGAGGCCACCAAGATCTATCTGGCTGTCTAGCCAATTGACAGAGGGTACCAGCCTGCTGTTGGCTAAATGCCAGCAGAGACAGGAAGAGGCCCTTAATTAGTCATTTCAGTGGTTCAATTAGCCTCTGGGCAAGTGGGTCATCAACCATCTTCCCTGCTGCTATTAAGATGGCATGACAGTGCATCAACGATGCCACCTCTGCCTTCTACCATCATTTTATGGCCCCCATCCACCCTCAAGTCCAACCTCACTTTAAATGGCCCAGTAAAATTCTGACCATTAAACCAGAAATCTACCTCTTTCTGCAGGGTGCAAATGCCAAATGCAAGTGTCACACTTTATGTTAATGATTTTGACTCTGAGACCATTGGGCATACAAACCACAAACAATACCTGAAAATAATTTAAAGAGATACTAGGGCCAATTTTGGTGACTCTTTTCTGTTCTCTGTGCTGACTGAGTGCAACTTATTTTGTTACATGATTAACTCCAAAAATGAATCCCTCTGCCTCTTCCAATAACCTTCGGCAAATACTTATCTCATTTCCTTTTTGAAAAATCCAACGGTCTCTGCCTCAACAGTTCCCTGTGGTGAAGTATTCTACACTCCAACAATATGCTGTTCTTGCTGGAAGGTAGAGGGAGAAACTAGGGATAAAAATAAAGTTTAAAAGAAGGATTATCTCTGCAGCACATGGAATTTATTTTGTTTGACCTTGAACTGAAACAGACCAGAAATCACATACTGGCCACCATATAAAAGAATATATCAGAATGTTTTACAACACCATATATTTGTGCTTACAACTGACATCTGCAGGATAACAACCCAAATGTTCAAAGCTGATACTTCCCTCTTTTTGTTTTGGCCAGATGAATGTCAGAAATTTGCAGTGTTCCATAGATTGTGTGCCTCCCACAATTCCCATCAGGAAATCATACTCTACAATAGAAAGTCAACAAACAGCACAAAGAGCAAGTGGGCGGTATGGTGGCACAAGGACTCGGGTTCAATTCCCAGCTTGGCGTCCATCTGCGCTGTAGGATTCTATAAATTCTATGAATAACTGATTCAAGTGTGACAAAATGTGTGTATTCAGGAAGGCAATGTTCAGAGATTTCTTCTTGCTTATGCATATTCTTAGTCCTGAAAGAGCAGCTCTGGTTGGGGGTAAAGTGGAGAAAGACCTTTTCCTCCTACTGTGAAATGGAATTTGCTCCTGTCTTTTGGAGCTCCACATAGTGGCCGTTTAAGGAACTGATCCCAACTCCAGCAGGCAAGTTCGATTCATCAACTTGGACCCAATGGCATCCAGTTGGAAAGGCACGTTATAATCAGTGCTCATTAGGCTGTTAGACCACTTTTAAATTATTTTAAAGAGATGTCATTACTCCGGTGTGGAGATTTCTGGCAGCCTCATTTCCTGAAATATTCTGTTCTGAGAACTCTGCTCTAATCCTAACTGGTCTGTGGGTCACAATGAAAAATGATGGCTGCAGAATAAACTTCTACTTCGGAGCTTTCACATTTTTATGCTTTTTTTATTAAATATAAATGCATCATAAATGTGTGAATCATAAATGAATCATGGAGATTGCTATTTCTAGGATTACTTTATTCACATATTTATAATTTCACAAATAACAAATTCCACAAATAACATATAGTAAAGTTGCCCTGACATTATCCATTCTGTTGCTACAGTCATCGGCTGTTCACTAAATTGGGACATTGCCATGGGGAATCAGTTGCTTGACAAGAATGTGACTTAAAAAAGTATTATATCATTGTAACTGAGAATTCTCTTTTTAGTTCAATCTTGGATACGGGTGATGATGGCTAGACTGCATTTACCGTCCAGTCTTAAATATGCTTGGGAACATGGTGATGAATCACCGTCTCTATTAACTCAATGGCTCCTTGGACATTTCAGGGGGCAGCCAAGAGCATTCATACTGCAATGGGTCTGAAAACGTATGGAGGCCAGACCAGGTAAGGATGGCGTATTTCTTCCTCTAAGGCACATTAGTGAACCAGATGGGATTTTCCAACAATCCAGTAGTTTTGTGTTCACCATTACTAAGAGTAGGGCGACAAGGTGGTACAGTGGTTTGCAGTGCTGCCTCACAGTGCCAGGGACTTGGTTTGATTCCCAGTTTGGGTCACTATCTGTGCAGAGTCTGCATTTTCTTCCCATGTCTGCATGGATTTCCTCCGGGTGCTCTGGCTTCCTCCCAGAAGTATTGCTGGTTAGGTACATTGACCATGTTAAATTCTCCTGTAGTGTACCCGAACAGATGCCGGAGTGTGGTGGCTAGAGGATTTTCACAGTAACTTCATTACAAAAAAGCTATTATTATTAATAAGGCACCTTTAAATTTCAGATTTTGTTTAGTAAATTGATATTAGGGATTTGAACGCCTGACTTTGGATTATTAGTCACGGCCTCTAGGTAGCTAGTCTATAACCACTGCGCCATCGTACTCTGTGTGAATTGATCATCGTCTGGATGTTGTGTGGCACAAATGTTAAATGCCACCTTGCAGCTCAAGACTGGTGTTCGCCTGAACTTGCTGTAAATGGCTATATGCTGCTCCATTATTGATTCAAACTTTTCGGACTTGAAGCAATTGGATCTTGTCTGAGAAGGATGGTGAACGCAGTGCTGTGCACAGGACACATGCTTAAAGAGACCAGCAGTAAGGCAGCACAAGTTTGCTCCACTGTCCTCAGTTGCTTAAGATAATAACAAGCGATAGATTTCTCATTGTATTGCACACAGTACAATTAAAATAAACACTTAGAAATCAATTTTAAATCCAAACATTTTGGTAAATTAGTTTTGTTCTGTTTACCCTTTACCTCATTCTGTCCCTCCAGTTTCTCTCCAGTTTTATAAATTGCGTACCAACAGAACCCATTGCAGTTCAAAATAACTCATTGCTCATAGCACTCACACCTGAGTCAGTGATTAGGGATGCCAGCTCCACTCAGAATTTAGGCTGTAACCCCCTCTGTCTCAGCCTGGATTATTCAGTCATCTGAAACAGGCTGTCTTACCCTTGACATGATCGAGAAAGCCCAAGGTTAATAACAATGTTTCTATTGTGATACAACTACTGGGGATCATGCCCTCCTCTCTTCTGTGAGAAATTGTGTCATATCTAAGGACTCCTGATAATTTATTTGATTTGATTTATTATTGTCACACACAAAACATACCATTCATAGAGTACATAGGGGAGAAGGAAAAGACAGGGTACAGAATATAGTGTTGGAATTATAGGTAGGGTGAAGACAAAGGTCAGCTTAACATATAATCGGATCATTGAAGTCTGATGTTCTTGAGTCGGTTGGTATGTGATCTCAGACTTTTGTATCTTCTTCCCGACAGAAAAAGGTGGAAGAGAATAGGTCCAGGGTGCGTGGGCTCCTTGATCATGCTGACTGCTTTCCTGAGACAGTGGGAAGTGTGGATGGAGTCAATGGATGGGAGGTTGGTTTGTGTGATGGACTGGGCTTTATTCACAACCTTTTGTCGTTCCTTGTGGTTTTGGTCAGAGCAGGAGCGTGACCAAAGCAGAGATACATCCGGATAGGTCTCTTTGCAGTGTGTTTCTCATGGCGTGAGAGGTCCAGCACTTGGCTGGTGGCGGGATCTTCTTGGCCTGCCACTGCTCAATGGGATTTCCCACTGACTCCATCCCATGCCATCAGGAAACCCTTGACAGGGATGCATCATCGATGGAACCAGAAGGTCCTGCCAACATGAACAGCCGGAAAGCTCCAACCAGAGATAACGTTTTGAGTCCATATCTCTCTTCTTCAGACCTGAACAGGGAGAGAATTCCATTGATTCTACAGCTGGAGAAGGGATGAAAAGAAGGTGGAAATGATTAGGTTAGATTAGATTTAGTTTGACTTGATTTATTATTGTCACATGTATTAACATACAGTGAAAAGTATTGTTTCTTGCACGCTATACAGACAAAGCATACTATCCATAGAAAAAGAAAGGAAAGGATGCAGAAGTAGTGTTACGGTCATAGCTAGTATGTAGATAAAGATCAATTTAATAAGAGTTTAGGATATTCAAACATTTGATGGCAGCAGGAAAGAAAATGTTCTTGAGTCAGTTGGTACTTAGAATCCTTACATTGCCAAAGAAGGCTGTTCGGCCCATCGAGTCTACACTGACCTCAATCCCACCCAAACCCTATCTCCACAAGCCCATGCATTTACCCTAGATAGTCCCCCGATACTATGGGGCAATTTAGCATGGCCAATCCACCTAACCCGCACATCTTTGGATTGTGGGAGGAAACAAGAGTACGTGGAGGAAACCTACGCAGACACGGGGAGAATGTGCAAATTCCACACAGACAGTGACTGGAATTGAACCCTGATCCCTGGCATGACCTCAGACGTTTGTACATTTTTCCCAATGAAAGAAGGTGGATGAGAGTATGTCCAGAGTTTGTGGGGTCTTGAAGCATGAAACTTGAAGGACTCAACCAATTTCACTTCATCCCTGTTGATGTAGACAGGGGCATGTTCTTCTTTACACTTCCTGAAGTCGATGACAATCTCCTTCGTTTTGTTGACATTGAGGGAGATATTATTGTGCTGCACCAGTTCACCAATTTCTTTATCTTTTTCCTGTATTCCATCTCATTATTGTTTGAGATCTGACCCACTACAGTGGTGTCATCAACAAACTTAGACGGTCAGGCATATGTAGAAGCTCAGGTGAGATTGACAAAGATATCATTGCCACAAGACCAATGGAGTGTTAATGGTAATGTTTACTTGCACCCCCCTCAATATAGTCCACTGTATTCCACACTGCGGAGACTAAATGCAAACTGGGTGACCACTTTGCAGAACACCTTTACTCGGTCCACAAGCATGACCCCAACTTTCCTGTCACTTGCCAATTTAACTTACCATCTTTCTCTCATGCCCATTTGTCCATCCTTAACCTGTTGCAATTTCCCAGTAAAGTCCATTGCAAACTGGAGGATCAGTACCCTATTTTCCAGTTAGGCTCTTTACAGCTTTTTGAACTTAACATTGAGTCCAACAGTTCAAACCATTATTTTTCCCCAGCCCCTCCCCCACAGGCTATTCTATAACTAGTTTTCAGAATACTTACACTGTTCTGCTATCAACACATTCAAAGCTATCTTATCTTTATGTCATTATTAGTAGCTTCTTTAGTCTTTACACTCCATTTGTCTTGTGCCCTATACATCTTTGCCAAATCTCTCCTGAATTCCCACTATCACTGCCCTTCTATTCTTCTCTATCTTCTCCACCTCTTTCTCCAAGCATATAATCCATCATTTTTCTACTCTTAAAATAAAAGCAAAATGCTGTGATGCTGGAATCTGAATCCAAAACAGAAGATGCTGGTAAAACTCAGCAGGTCTGACAGCATCTGTAGGGAGAAAAATAGAGTTAATGTGTCGAATTCGTATGATTCTTTTTCATTTCTACCTCTCTTCAGTTCTGGACTCGAAACGTTAGCTCAGTTTCTGTCTCCACGGACACTGCCAGACCTGCTGAGTTTTTGCAACATTTTCTGTTTTGGTTTTCTATCCAGTTTGGCGCTGCAGATTTTTGGAGCCCATATCTGATAGCAACACATGAAATACAGAGATGGTTTAAAATGCACTTACCTGACCTAACCCTCCCAGTATTGCTGAGTACTGATCACCTACATTATCCTGTTGCTCCATTTATGTAGGCTTTCCTTTGGCATTGGCCTGTGCTCAGAGGTAAAAAAGAAAAATCCACAACTGTTACAGAAAGGCTAAAAGGCCTGAATCTGAGGTGATGTCTATTGGATTCAGGGTCTTTTAACCACTGATCAAAAACAGAAAGTCTCACTTCTTGATGGTCATGCCACAGTGTCCTGTAAGGAAAGGTAATAGGACCTCATCTGCCTCTCTCTGATTCTCTGCCATGAAGAAACTAGGCATGTGCTACACTTAGCAGTAAGGGCTACAATAAAGTGGATGTCAATTCACTGGTCTTAAACCATGTTCCAATCTCAGAAAGACGGGTTGGGAGATATGGTGATGTCACTCCCACCTTGGTTGCATTTAACTCTTCTACCAATTTTACCAGCAAATCCCCCAAATCGCTTCAGGAATAAATCCCCAGAAGTTAACTTTCAATGTATCAGGCAGAGACGACCACTTCCCCTTTTTCTTTTATTTTGTGTCAAGGAAGTAAGCAATTCGTGCATAGCAGAGGAAAATCACCTCTGTATTTCAATTCAAATACTTGCTACATGTTGTTTTAGTTGGGGAAGATAGATTGCAATGGACATTTTTGTGGTGGCTTTGCAATGACTTTGTAATGTCATATATTTCTACAGAAATTCCTTTTCACAAGTATCATAAAAATGGCTCAAAAATTGGTTTACATAATACAGAACATTGCAAAAAGAATATATTACATAATAATGTGGCATTGAGATACTGTAACGCCCCATGAGATTGTCCAGACACTTCAAGGCAGTCTTTAGAATCTCAAATGGTCTCGTCACATTTTTCACTTGCCTCTTGTGTGATTAATTCATGCAAGATGACCTATATATAACCTTTCCAAACAGGGATGCCTTAGTTTTACATTGTCAGGCTTGTGACATAATTTCTCTAGAGTTGCTTTGCCTTCATCAGGATGCCAGACACATTTTTGAAGTTGAAATTTCATTGCAAAACTTAATGAGAATTTAAAGAATAGCTTTTGACTTTAGGAGAGTATAAACATTAGTTTCCATTGAAAGTGCACGGAATGCTCAGTCTGAGCACCATTTGGAAAATCTTTTAAAATGTGCATATAAACCTGCTTGGTAAAAAACGAAAAGGAAAGCAACGTTATTGGATAATTTATTGCTTGTTGTCTATCTGTACTTTGACGTTCATTTATCCAATAAAATGTGCTGGCATATGTTAAGTGACTGTAATAACTTAGCTACACATGGAGATGCTTATTTTTATTCCTTGCTTGAGTTCTGCCTGAACCACTCGTTTATATTCTGTCAAACTATATCATATATAAAAATGCAAAAAAGTGAAGTTATCCAAATAGTGGCTTTTTTTGTAACATACTGCAGATCTCTAAAAAAAAACGGAGTCATATTTAGAGAGCGAGATTAAAATGATATCTCTTTGCTGCTCATAAAATTCCCAGATTTTATGGACCTCTCATCTCTTCCTATAGCCTTCTAATTGTGGTTCCTGCAAATAGGTTTTGCCCACTAAAATCTAAGCACTGCAGTATTTGCATGCTCTGTCCCCACACAGCATGTAAATCAGCTGACTGAACACAACACAATCTCACACAACAAAAGAAGAAATTACATTTGAAAAGCCCTTTTCACATTTTCAGGATATCCCAATCTCCTGAAACACTTCACTGCCAATTAAATGATTTTGAAATGTTGCTACATAAGGAAATAGTGCAGCCAGTCTGTGCCATGCAATGTGGGGAGGTGATGGCCAAGTGGTATTATTGAATATTAATCCAAAAACCCAGATAATGTTCTATGAGCCTGGGTTTGAATCCCACCATGGCAGCTGATGGAATTTGGATATAATAAAAAAAAATCTGGAATTAAGAGACCATGAAACCATTGTCAATTGTCGGACAAACCCTTCTGGTTCGCTAATATCCTTTAGGGAAGGACATCTGCCATCCTTTACCTGGTCTGGCTCCAGAGCCACAGCAGTGTGGTTGACTCTGAACTGCCCTTTGAAATGGCCTAGCAAGCCTCTCAGTTGAATCAATTGTTACAAAGTCTCAACAAAGAAATGAAACCAAATGGACCATTGGCATCGACCTAGACATCAGTGAAAACGACAAAACAAACACCCCTGGTGACCATGCAAAATCCTCTTTACCAACATTTGTGTGTTAGTGCCAAGATTGGGAGTGTTGTCTCACAGACTACTCAAGCAACAGCCTGACGTAATCATTCTCATGGAATCATACCTTACAAATACACCCCAGACACCACCACCACCATTCCAGGATATGTCCTGTCCCACCAGCAGGACAGACCCAGCAAAGGTGGCAGCACAGTGATGTACAATCGGGAGAGAGTTGCCCTGGGAGTCCTTAACATCGACTCTGAACCCCGTGAAGTCTCATGGCTTCACGTTAAACATGGACAAGGGAACCTCTTATTGGTTACCACATACAGTCCTCCTTCAACTGATGAATCAGTATTCCTCCATGTTGAACAACACTTAGAGGAAGCACTGAGGATTCTCTGGGTGGAGGATTTCAACGTCCACTACCAAGAGTGGCTCGGCAGCAGCACTAGTGATCAAGCTGGTTGGGTCCTAAAGGATATAACTGCTAGACTGGAACTGCAGCAGGTAGTGAAGGAACCAACAAGAGGAAAAAACATACTTGACCTTATCCTTACCAAACTGCTGGCTGCAGATGATCTGTCCGTGACAGTATTGGCAAGAGTGTCAGTCCTTGTGGAGAAGAAGTGCCACTTTCACATTGAGAATAACCTCCATCGTGTTGTGCGCCACTATCACCATGCTAAACGGGATAGACTTCAAACGGATCTAACAGCTCAAGACTGGGCATCCATGAGGTGCTGTGGGCCATCAGCAGCAACAGAGCTGTACTCCAGCACAATCTGCAAACTCATGGCCCAGCATATCCCCCAATCAACCATTACCCTCAAGCCAGGGGATCAACTCTGGCTCAGTGGAGAGTGCAGGAGGGCATGTCAGGAGCAGCACCAGGCATACCTAAAAATGAAGGGTCAACCTGTTGAAGCTACCAAACAGGACTACCTGCATGTCAAATGGCAAAAACAGCAAGTGATAGACAGAGCTAAGTGATCCCACAATCAATGGATCAGATTGGATCTGCAATCCTTCCACATCCAGTCATGAATGGTGAAGAACAATTAAACAACTCACTGGAAGAGGAGGCTCTACAAATATCCCCATCCTCAACGATGGAGGAGCCCAGCACATAAGTGCAAAAGATAAGGCTGAAGAATTTGTAGCAATCTTTAGTCAGAAGTGCCGAGTGGATGATCCATCGCAGCCTCCTCCAGTAGTCTCCAGCATCTCAGATGCCAGTCTTAAGCCAATTCGATTCACTCCACGTGTTATCAAGGAATGGTTGGAGGCACTGGATACTGCAAAGGCAATGGGCCCTGATAACATTCCTGTAATAGTACTGAAGACTTGTGCTCCAGAACATGCTGTTCCCCTAGCCAAGCTCTTCCAGTACAGTTACAACACTGGCATCTACCCAACAATGTGGAAAATTGCACAGTACGTCCTGTACACAAAAAGCAGGACAAATTCAACCCGGCCAATTACTGCCCAATCAATCTACCCTCCATCATCAGTAACATGATGGAAGGGGTCATCAACAGTGCTATCAAGCAGCACCTGCTCAGCAATGACCTGCTCAGTAACGCCAAGTTTGGGTTTTGCCAGAGTCACTCAGTTCCTGGCCTCATTACAGCCTCAAGTTCAAACATGGACAAAAGAGCTGAATTCAGAGGTGAAGTGAGAGTGATAGCCCTCAACATCAAGGCTGCATTCAACTGAGTGTGGCATCAAGGAGCGTTAGTAAAACTGGAATCAATGGGTATCAGGGAGCAAACACTCCACTGGTTAGTGTCATGCCTGGTACATCGGAACATGGTTATGGTTGTGGAGGGTCACTCATCCCAGCTCCAGGGCTTCTCTGCCGGAGTCCCTCAAGGCAGTGTCCTAGGCCCAACAATCTTCAACTAAGCTCATTTATAATTAAAAAATAAAAGCTATGCCAGGACTTTGCTTACTTCATCATAGAATTTAAAGTGCAGGAGGCCATTTCGCCTATTGAGGCTTCACTGACAATAATCCCACTCAGGTCCTAACCCCATAATCCCACATATTTACTCTCCTAGCTCCCACCACCAACCACCCCACCCCCCCCGCCACTAAGGGACAATTTATCATGGTCAGTCAACCTCACCTGCAAATCTTTGGAGTTGGGAGGAAACAGAAGCACCCAGAAGAGACATGCACAGACACAGGGAGAACATGCAAACTCTACACCGACAGTGACCCAGAATCGAACCTGGGTCCCTGGCACTATGAGGCAGCAGTGCTAACCACTGTGCCACCGTGCCACCCTACTTTGCCTGATGAATGGAGTCACATTTAAAATGACTGTCTGGGCCTTCACCAGGAATAACCAATGCAAATTGGCAGCTCTCATCTCATTAGGAAAGTGCATAGAAAGTAAGCAAACCTGATATACGTATTTTCACAGATATTAATTACAATATTATTAAAGGGCTTGATACTTTAGAGTTTGCCTACGTTTAAAAATGGCACCCCTGAGTCAGATTCCCGGCATTCTCAATCTACTTAAGCTTCTTCCCTCCGGCTAGATGTGTGATGCTCGCCAGCACTCTGGAATTGCAGAGTGCCTGTTAATACAGACAAGGAAAGGTGTCTGTGACTCAGATGAGTTCACACAGTTTTTCTCATCTGATCCAACACTATGTGCAATTTTGGGAAGATTGAACTCAGTATATTGCACAGCAAGCTGAGGACTATTGTGTTGCTGACCACTCATTCACTCCCTGTGTCAGATTTGATTAAGGATAGATAGCGCTCCAGCTAACAGCCTGAATATGCAGATACGGCTCAGTATAGGAAAACAACAATGGGGCACATGCTTAGCTTGTGGACACATGCCTCTGTTTGGGGTTTCCTTCCACTTCATTTTGTCTAACTCTTCTCAGCTCTCTTCTCTTTCAGCCGTGATAAACACTGCCAGCAGATTAAAGTGGCTGCTGAACCATTCCAACATAATGTGATCTTTCATCATCCTGGATAGAATTGCAACGGTTCTTAATCACTAAATACTGAATTACTCCAGTAAGTAAAAATTATTCCCAAGGACTGCAGATTTGAAAGGGATGAAATCAGTTTTGGATGACCAGCACAAAATGTGTGCTCAACAGTTGATTTTATACCTAGCCTTATAATTAAAACATTAAAGCTCTGCCAGGACTTTGCTTTCATTGTCTGATGAATGGGTCACATTTAAAATGACTATCTGTGCCTGCACTAGGAATAACCAATAAATTGAAGATAATGGAATTGACAATGGGATGGAAGAGGCTAACACTTTGCTATCACGCTACCTTTGTAGAACATTTTCACCTGGATCTGCTTATCGTCTCCAATAATACTTTGAATTATATTAGATATCATTAAATAAACACTACCATTAAGTATCGATTCGCTCTCTGACTATATCTAATCATGGTTCTTTGCTATGAGCTGTAACAGCTGATATCAAAGGCAATGCGAATATTTTTAACTTTGGATGATTGCGCTTTTAAATGCCTCTCTTGAACTTAATTTCCAACCAAGTTGCATGTTTATGTCATTCATGGGTTACCACACATTAAAATAATGGAGAGAGCTATCAGAGGAGTGCATTGAGCATCTGTACATTGGAATCATATAGTGTGGTTTCTGTGTGCGTGTATGCTGTGAACTAGCCTTCCTGAGACCTATGCTATTACAGCTAAAGATAACTTACCAGAAAATTACCCAACCATTTCTCACAATTTAACATCCATCGAATTCATGTTGCCTTTTTTAAACTACGCAAAAACCTTCTGCTCCTTACTTTGGTGCTGAGTTTTGAGGGGTACTTTACCAACTTTGTGATCGAGGTCAGACCCATTATACACTAAAATGCATTTCTGTAACTCAGGTTCACATTGAGTATAATTTTCAAGCATTAAAAATAATGGAAAAAATGTGGATTATGTTCCAGAATGTCTGGCTAATGTTCTTGGTAAGTGAAAGTCCATCAGAACAGCAATATGCCAGCCATTCAGTCCCTTGAGTCTGTCCAGGACTAGCAGTACGAGACTAGAAAATTGTCTCTGGCATCCAATTCTATGGATCATTCATATCAGAAGAACCACATAATAGGCAGTGCAAATTACAAAACATTGGTCAATTTTCTGGGAGAGAGGCTGATTATTCTTAGTTTGATGAAGTCAGATGAAACCACTTTTGTTACTGGTCATCATATATTTGATAACCTACACAATTTACTTGATGGTACATATTAAAATGATACTTTTAACATCTCTTCGTGATATTCTTAGGTATTGGTAAACCATTCATCAAAAGCATGGATGGAATTTTCCCAGCCTGCCTGTGGTGGGTTTGGTGGCGGGCTGGATTGGAGAATCCATCGGTGTAAAAACCTGTTGCAGTTCTCCCAATACTGGGTTAATGGTGGGTCAGATTCCCTGCTGGCTAGTGGCATAAAGGCCACCAGGTATGACTCCAACCAGTTGTGGGTATTCCCCCTGATTCCCACTGACTCCAGTTTTGCTAGGGTTCCTTAACGCCATACTTCATCTAATGCTGCCTTGATGTCAAGGGCAGTCATTTTCACCTCAGTTCTTTTGCCCATGTTTGACCTAAGGCTGTAATGAGTACGGATTTGCATGTCATGAACGCTCATTAAAATAGCTGCCTGTCAGAATCTCCCCACACCTTCCAAACTTGTGTCATTTGGCTGGAAATTACATTACTCTCAAATCCATATGAGAAAGGATGGCATGCACAAGGCAGACCTCAGTTTGCTTGAGACATCAAGATGAATCCAATATAAATAAACTAGCTGGCACAGCGCCGCCCTGACAAAAATAGAAAATGCTGGAAAATCTCAGGAGGTCTGACAGCATCACTGGGGAGAGAATAGAGCCAAGTTTTGAATCTAGATGACCATACATCAGACCCTTTGTGCTGCTCCTGCTGCACTGAATAACTCTGCTGGGACAGGCCAATCCATGCCCTCCAGAAACCAAAAGAAAAAATGCTGGAAAATCTCAGCAAGTCTGGCAGCATCTGTAAGGAGAGAAAAGAGCTGATGTTTCGAGTCCAGTTGATGCTTTGTCAAAGCTTTGACAAAGAGTCATCTGGACGCAAAACATCAGCTCTTTTCTCTCCTTAAAGATGTTGTCAGACCTGCTGAGATTTTCCAACATTTTCTCTTTTGATTTCAGATTCCAGCATCTGCAATAACTTGCTTTCATGCCCTCCAGATTCACGCTGAGTTTGAACTTTGGGGCTTGCAGACGGAAGTCACCAAGTGCAGACATTCCTGCTGTGGAACGGAAAGCAGTAATAGATAACTGGCAGTCCAGGGGCTTTGTGAACCCCACAGTCTGAAGTCAGAGATTGGAGACAGTGCAGAAGAGCAATGAGCATGTAGCAGGAGCAATAACTGGAAGCATGGTGTATCTCAGCTACAGAGAGGGGTAAGAAGCAAGATGAAAAAACATAGCTTGGTGTGCAGGTCTGGGCTACAGTCAATGGAGCTGTGCTTGGCAGGCTCTGTAATAGGCTGCAGAGGGTGTAGTGATGGTATAGGGGCATCTGCAGTCTAATATAGAGGCAAGTGTGGGAAACTGTCATGGGAGTGGAGATAGCTGGGACACCTCAGTACATAGTTGTAGTAGTTGTAAGAACCACGAGATCAGTGAGGACCCAATGGATCACCCATCTGTAAGGGAAGCAGAGACAATTGGCAGGAAGGTACATATCACGGGGTCGAGGAGGGACTTGCAGTGAAGCCAGGGAATTGAGTAGAGCAATCACATTACACTTTACTTTGACCTTGGTGTGTATGTACATAGATACAATTCTTTATTTGGCAATAGGGCCTTTGTTGATTCAAGCCACATTGAGTCATCCTCAATCTATTACAGTAACTGTACATGCAGCCTGCAGATGGGGTGGGGGGATGTTGACATGAGCATGGACGCTTTTCAGGAGATGGGCTTGCAGAGAGGGTTGGAATATTCACCACCACGACATGATCCAATATTAGTAATGGAGACTGGAGAATAACAAGTAGGCATTCCACCTGGAATCCAACAGATTTTACTCATTGACCATCAGGAACAGAAAGATATTTGGAATGCCACTTGAAAGAATGCAGTGAAGAACTACTTTGGGTCAATCATTTCATTCACATTTCGTCACCCCCACAGATGTCCAGATGTCACATCTTTGCAGTGGAATATTTCTCCCCTCTATAAACGCAAAATGCTGTGGATGCTGGATAAACTCAGCAGGTCTGGCAGCATCTACAGAGAGAGAAACAGTTCATGTTTCAGATCTAAGTGACCCTTCTATAGAACTGAAGAAAAGTAGAAATTAAATGAATAGTTGGAAAGGGGGCAGAGGAGTTGGGGTAGAATAGAAGGGATAGGTCAAGGAAAAGGAGATATTGACATGTTGGTCATAGACAAAAGACAAAGACAAGTGTTAATGGTTCATTAAGGAAAGAAGAGTGTTAATGGTGGCAAAAGGTGTAATGTCCTAACTATGTTAGGGGTAGTGGGTTAAAAACAAAAAGAAAAGGCAATATATTTCCAAGTCAGGATGGTGGTGAATGACTTAGGGGGGAATCTCCAGCTGGTTATGTTCCCAGGTATCTGCTTACCTTGTCCTTTTAGAGGATAGCGATCATGGGTTTAGAAGATTTCTAAGGTGACTTAGTGAGTTCCTACAGTGCATCTTGTAGATGGTACACTCAACTGCCACAGTTCATTGTTGGTGGAGAGATTTAATATTTGTGGAAGGGGTAGCAATCAACCGGGCTGCTATGTCTTGGATGGTGTTGATCTTCTTGAATGTTGCTGGAGCTGCACTCACCCAGGCAAGTGGATAGAATCCCATCACACTCCTAATTTGTGCCTTAGAGATGACATACAGGCTTTGGGGAACCAGGAGGTGAATTACTCACCACAGGATTTCTAGACTCTTGTAGCCATATTATTTATATGCCTAGTCCAGTTCAGTTTCTGGTCAGTGGTAGCCTCCAAGATGTTGATAGTTGGGGATTCAGTGGTGATAATGTCATTGAATGTCAAGAAGCAATAGTTAGATCCTCTCTTATTGGAGATGGACATTGCCTGATACTTCTGTAATGTGAATGCTACTTATCACTTGTCAGCCCAAAACTGAATATTGTCCAGATTTTGCTGCATTTGGACATGGACTGCTTCAATATCTGAGGAGATGTGGATGTTGTTGAACGTTGTGCAATCATTAGCAAAAATCCCCACTTCTGATCTTATGATGGAGGGAAGTTGGTTGATGAAGTAACTGAAGATTGTTGGGTCTTGGAAACTATCATAGGAGTATCCTAGGCACAACTTAGGCCTAGGTTGAGGAACTGCTGCAGTGATGTCCTGGAACTGAGATGATTGACCTCCAACCGCCAGAACCATCTTCTTTGTGCCAGGTATGACTCCAACCAGTTGTGGGTATTCCCCCTGATTCTCACTGACTCCAGTTTTGCTAGGGTTCCTTAACGCCATACTTCATCTAATGCTGCCTTGATGTCAAGGGCAGTCATTTTCACCTCAGTTCTTTTGCCCATGTTTGACCTAAGGCTGTAATGAGTACGGAAGCTGAGTGACCCTGGTGAAACACAAACTGAGCGTCTGACAGCAGGTTATTGCTGAGCAGGTGCTGCTTGATAGCATTGTTGATGAGCCCCTTGTATCACTTTACTGATGATTAAAAGTAGAGTGATGGTGTGGTAATTGGCCAGGTTGGATCTGTCCTGGTTCTTGTGTACAGGACATACCAGGGCAATTTTCCACATTGCTGGGGAGATGCCAGTGTTGTAGCTGTACCGGAACAGTATGACTAGGTATATGGCAAGTTCTGAAGCACAAGTCTTCAGTACTATTGCTGGAATGTTGCCGGGGCACATTGCCTTTGCAGTATTCATTGCCTTCAGTTGTTTCTTGATATCACATGGAGTGAATCGAGTTGACTAAAGACTGACATCAGTTATGCTGGGGATCATTGGAGGAGAAAGAGATGGATCAACCACTCAGCACTTCTAGTTTTAGATTGCTGTGAATGTGTCACCTTTTTTGTTTTCATTGATGTGCTGGGCTCATTGCAGAGCTTTCACCTATGGTAAGTTGTTTAATTGTCTACCACCTTTCATGGCTGGATGTGGCAGAACTGCAAAGCTTAGATCTGATCTACTGGTTGTGGAATTTCTTTGGTCTATGAATTGCTGCTTATGTTGGTTGGCATGCAAGAAGTCCTGTGTTGTAGCTTCACCAGCTACATTTTTAGTTGTGCCTGGTGTTGTTTCTTGTATCCCCCACTCAACCATTACCATCAAGCCAAGGGATTAAACCTGGTTTAATAAAGAGTGCAGGAGGGCATGCCAGGAGTAGCAGTAGGCATACCTAAAAATGAGGTGTCGACCTGGTGAAGCTACCAAAAAGGACTACTTGCATGCAAAATGGCAAAAGCAGCAATTGATAGACGAAGCTAAGTGATCCTACAATCAACGGATCAGGTCTAAGCTCTGCAGTCCTTCGATATCCAGTAATGAATGGTGGTAGACAATTAAGCAACTCAGTGGAGGAGGAGGCTCTACAAATATCCACATCCTCAATGATGGAGGAGCCCAGCACATCAGTGCAAAAGATAAGGCTGAAGTATTTGCAGCAATCTTCAGCCAGAAGTGCCAAGTGGATGATCCATCTCAGCCTCCTCCAGTGGTCCTCAGCATCTCAGATGCTGGTCTCCAGCCAATTTGATTCACTCCACGTGATATCAAAAAACAGTTGGAGGCACTGGATACTGCAAAGGCAATGGCCCCTGATAACAGTGTGGCAATAACACTGAAGACTTGTACGCCAGAACTTGCCATTCCCCTAGCCAAGCATTTCCAGTACAGTTACAACACTGGCATCTACCCAACAATGTAGAAAATTGCCCAGGCACGTCCTGTACACAAAAAGTAGGACAAATCCAATCTGGCCAATTACAACCCGATCAGTCTCCTCCTGATCATGCGTAAAGTGATGGAAGGGATTATCAATAGTGATACCAAGCAGCACTTGCTCAGCAATAACCCGTTCAGTCATGCTCAGCTTGGGTTTTGTCAGGGTCACTCAGTTCCTGACCTCATTACAGCTTTGGTTCAAACATGGATGAAAGAGCTGAATTTCAGAGGTGAGGTGAGAGTGACAGCCCTCGACTTCAAAACTGCATTCCGCCGAGTGTGGCATCAAGCAGCTCTAGTGAAATGGATATCAGGGGACAAACTCTCTGCTGGTTGGAGTCATACCTGGTACATTGGAACATGGTTGTGGTTGTGGAGGGTCAGTGATCTCAGCTCCATGACATCTCTGCAGGAGTTCCTCAGGGGAGTTTCTGATGTCCAACAATCTTCAGCCACGTCATCAATGACCTTCCCTCCGTCATAAGGTCAGTAGTGAGGATGTTCGCTAATGATTGCACAATGTTTAGCACCATTCACAACTCCTCAGATACTGAAGCAGTCCATGTTCAAATGCAACAAGATCTGGACAATATTGAGGATAGGGCTGACAAGTGGCAAATAACATTCGCGACACAAATGCCAGGTAATGACCATCACCAATAAGAGACACAGGAATCACCACCCCTTAACATTCAATCATGTAACCATCACTGAATCCCCCACTGTCAACATTCTTGGGGTTACCGTTGACCAGAAACTCAACTGGGTTCTCCACATAAACACAATGGCTACAAGAGCAGGTCAGAAGTTAGGAATAGTGCGACTAACTCACCTATTGACTCCCCAGATCACCATCTACACGGCACAAATCAGGAGTGAGATGGAATACTCCCCACTTGCTTGTATGGGTGCAGCTCTAACAACACTCAAGAAACTTGACACTATCCAAGACAAAGCAGCCTACTTGATTGGCACCACATCTATAAACATTTAGTCCCTCCACCACTGATGCTCAATAGCAGCGGTGTGTACTATCGACAAGATGCATTGCAGCAATTCGCCAAAGATCATAGAAAAGAATCATAGAAACCCTGCAGTGCAGAAAGAGGCCATCTGGCCCATTGAGTCTGCACCGACCACAATCCCATCCAGGCACTATCCCCACACGTTTACCCGCTAATCTTCACCTTAGACAGGTCCTTAGATAGCACCTTCCAAACCCACGACCACATCCATCTAGAAGGAAAAAGGCAGCAGATAAATGGGAACACGACCACCTGCAAGTTCCCCTCCAAGCCACTCACCATCCTGACTTGGAAATATATTGCCGTTCTTTCGTAGTCGCTGGGTCAAAATCCTGGAATTCCCTTCCTAAAGGCATGTGGGTCAACCCACAGAACATAGACTGCAGCGATTCAAGAAGGCAACTCACCACCACCTTCTCAAGGGCAACTAGCGATGGGCAATAAATGCTAGCCAGGCAGCAATGCCCATTTCCCATGAATGAATAAAAAAAAACATGATAGAGGGTGTCCTCAGTGTGAAGATATGTTTCCACAAGGAGAGGTCACTCTTACCAATACTGCCATGGACAGATGCATTTGTGGCAGGCAGGTTGGTAAGGATAAGGTCAGGTATGTTTTTCCCTCTTATTGGTTCCTTCACTATCTGCTGCAGATCCCGTATAGCAGACCCATCCAGCTTGTTCTGTGTTGGTACTACTTCTCGGTAATGGACATTGAAGTCTCCCATCCAGAGTACATTCTGTGTTCTTGCCACCCTCAGTGCTTCCGCCATGCAGTGTTCAACATGGAGGAGAACTGATTCATCAGCTGAAGGGGGATGGTGCTTGATAATCAGCAAGATGTTTCCTTGCTCACGGTTAATCTGGTTCCAATGGAGTCCAGAGTCAATTTTGAGATCACCCAGGGGAACTCCCTCCCAACTGTATACCACTGTGTTGCTTCTGCCTCTGCTGGGTCTGTCCTAATGTGATTGCAGGCAGCATGGTGGCACAGTGGTGAGCACATGCTGCCTCACAGTACCAGGGACCTAGGTTAAATTCCTGCTTGGGCCTCTGTCTATGTGGAGTTTGCACATTCTTCCTGTGTCTGCATGCGTTTCCTCCAGACGCTCTGGTTTCCTTGCACAGTCCAAAGATGTGCAGGTTAGGTTGATTGGCCGTGCTAAAATTGCCCTTTAGTATCCCAGGATGTGTAGATTAGAGGAATTAATGAGATAAATATGTGGGGTTGTGGGATAGGGCCTGGGTAGGATTGTTGTCGGTACAATCCGATGGGCCAAATGGCCTCCTTCTGCTCTGTAGCGATTCTATGTCTTATTTATTGCAGTGCAGTAATCTGTTCCAGTTAAATAAACAGCTGGCGACTTTCTGAGCAATATATTTTGGCTCCAAATAACTTGACCAATATTTGGTTGAACTCCTATTACATAGAACCATCAAATCATATAACCCCTACCATGGGGAATGAGACCATTCACCCCATCAAGTTTGCGCCATCTCTCAGAAAGACCATCCCATCCAGGCACGGCGGCACAATAGTAAAAAATTGCAGCAAGCTGCTGTGCAGAGGGACCTGGGTGTCCTTGTGCATGAATCACAAAAAGTTGGTTTGTAGATGCGGCAGGTAATTAAGAAGGCAAATGGAATTTTGTCTTTCATTGCGAGAAACAGGGAGGTACTGAAACAGCTATATAAGCTGCTGGTCAGGCTACACCTGGAGTACTGTGTACAGTTTTGCTTTCCATACTTGAGAAAGGATATACTGGCACTGGAGAGGGTGCAGAGGAGATTTCACTGGGTTGATTCCAGAGTTGAGAGGGTTGGCATATGAGGAAAGACTAAATAGACTGGGACTATACCTATTGGAATTTAGAAGAATGAGGGGGATTTTCCTAGAATCCTTGAATCTCTACAGAGTAGAAGAAAGCCATTCAGCCCATCGAATCTACACTGACCACACTCCCACTGAGACCCTATTCCATTAACCCCACATTTTTACCCTGCTACTCCGCTGACATTAGTGTCAATTCAGCATGGCCAGTCATCCTAACCCACACAGCTTTGGACTGTGGGAAGAAACCGGAGCACCGATAGGAAACCCATGCAGACATGGGGAGAATGTGCAAACTCCATACAGTCACCCAAGGCCAGATTTGAAGCCGGGTCCCTGGACCTGCGAGGCAACTAACCACTGTGCTACCGTGTCACCCTCAGCATGATGATAGCATGTATTCCCACATTGCTGACATGGTGTCAGGAGCAGATGTGCCTGACAAGACCAGACGTGGTAGACTCCCCACCAGGTCACAGAATCAGCTACAGAAGCTCCTCTTGGCTGCAATCTGGACAATTACTTAGAGAAGTCTCCCTTTGTGGATCTTCTGGGGCCCAGCTCATTGTTATCAGTAGATCTATCACACCCTTTCTTCATTCTTTCCTGTCCTTTTTAAAAATTCTTTTGAATTTACTTTGCTTCTTTTTTTGTTGATCTTCTGTTCCACCTTTATCCATCTGGCCTTTTTAAATCCATCTCTTCTAATTTGCTATCTAAATCAATTCTGTCTCATCATTGCCATTGAGGTTGCCAATTGTCTGTTTTTGGCTGAACAACCTGTTTTTCAACTAGGTTATATAATCTTTTCAGGCAAAAAAGGGCCTTTTTTGAATATTTGGCCTGATTTTTATTCAGTTTTCCAGTCCACAAACAACACTGGAGATACCAAATATGTACCTCCAGTTTAGAGAGGCAGAGATTCCTCATTTAATCCAGGAGTTATCTGAGTTTGGCCTTTTTGAAATTGTGTGGACATGTGCGAGTTGATTTGTAGCAAACACATTCTAAATGAACTTGCAGCTCACAGCAGAAGCTCTTTGTAGCCAGGTTAGACACTACCCTGTTCCTCTTGAGTTGTCCAGATATAGCTTCCTCAAGAGCAAGGTTGTTGGGTATTGAAAGGGCGGGGAACTCTGTGGTGTGAGGCAGCTAACTTCTCAAATTTAACTGGGGCATAGTAAATAGAAAGAAATAATGAAATCTTGCATTTAAATAAGACCATTCATCTCCCTAACAAATCCACAGTTATTTTTGTAATACATGGACAATTAGGGCATCATGTGCATGCAGGTAAGTTCCACAAACAGGAAATGGGTGAATGATCAGATTGTCTGATTTTGGTTGTGTTGGTTGAAAGATGTATATTTGACAGTATACTGGGAAAACTCTTGGGCTTCCATTCAATGGGGTCAAAGTATCTTTATATCCACATTGAGAATGGCAGACATCATTTATATAATGCCTCAACCAAAAGGCACCACCTCTGACAGTGAAACATTTTTTCAGTACTGCACTAAAAGGTCTGAATGGATTCTAAACTCAACTCTGTAGTGTGACATGGGACTGGAATTTACAGCCCCCTGCTGAATGCCTTTAATTGGGGTAGGGGGTGGGGGCATGTATAATATGTTGGGTAGCTAACCCACCATGTTACACCCATCCCCAAGCTGACCTCTCAGATAATGCTGAACAGACCAGTGTCAAAATCTGCCGCCAAATGCCATATTTAAATGAATACTTAAAGATCAATTGGGCCTGTTAGCAGCCCATTGACTGGTTAACATGCTGCCCCATGCCATAATGCCATTTGTGTGCACATCTGGGTGGAATGGGCAGGCCCTTCTTGGTGGCCCAGGTGAAAAATGACTGGAAGGAAGGGCCATCCATTTGGGGGTTCCCTGTGTGCATTGGGCACACCTCCCAAAAAGTCACACTCTTCCTTCCTCGCCACCTGCCCTCCAAAACCCAGTGCCCAAATATCCCCTCCCACCTCCCAAGGCTCTCAGATCCCTCCCTCTCCTAAAAACCCAAGACTTGCCTTTCTGCAGCAGCCATCAAGTCCCTTCCTACCGTTCTGGCAGCACCCACTGTCCTGCATTCGTACTGAGGTCAGGATTTCTCTCACTGAGGGGTGAATGTCCCACTCTCAGCTAGATTAGCCCACCCTCAGTGTAAGGGCTGCAACAGGGGTGGATGTTCTTGCTGATGTGTCTGCTGTGGCTAACTTTCTTTCTGGGGTGATGAACAGATTGCTCCCTCCCCTTTTCTACCTGTATAAAATGCAGCCCTTGAACACATAACATTGAACTGGGAAACGAGTGTGTTACTACCTGCATCAACCTGATATCAGATGTAGTGCAGTGAGGCCTAACAAGCCCAAGAAAACGATAGGAGACAAAAATTAATTTGTGAAACCTTAGCTCGAATTCTGTGATTGATTAAACTAAAGTCAAGTGGTAATAGGTACTGCAGGATTATTTAACTTGGTCAGGGCCACAAAAAGAGAAGCTGCTCATTATGCATTCATCGAGTTTTTGGAAAATCAGTGGGGGAATACAACAGGCAGCCAATCCATTGTGATCCATATTCTGTCACTGCTGGAGTTCAATTTTATCACTCTTATGTCTGTTGTAGTATAAATTTCTTGAGGAGTGGTTTGTTTAGAGTTTGAGAAGACAATAGTTCAGATGGTTCAAGTTTGCAAATTTCCAGCAATTTCCAGGCGTCATTCCATAGAATCAGACCCATAGAATCCCTACAGTGTATAATTAGGCCACTCGGCCCATTGAGCCTGTTCCACCATTCAATCATAGCTGATTTCTTTCTCATCCCCATTCTCATGCCTTTTCCCCATAACTCCTGATTCCTTATCAATCAAGACTGTTTCTGTCTCTGTCTTAACGACACTCAATGACCTGGCCTCCACAGCCTTCTGCGACAAAGAGTTCCAGAGATTCACCACTCTCTGGCTGACGAAATTCCCCCTCATCTCAGTTTTAAAGGATTGTCCCTTTAGCCTGAGGTTGCACCCCCTCGTTCTAACTTTTCCTGCTAGTGGAAACATCTCTCCATATCCACTCTATCCAGGCCTCACAGTATCCTGTAAGTTTCAATAAGATCCCCCCTCATCCTTCTAAACTCCAATGCGTACAGACCCAGAGTCCTCAACTGTTCCTCATCCGACAAGCTCTTCATTCTGGGGATCATTCTTGTGAACCTTCTCTGGACCCTTTCCAAGGAGATCACATCCTTTCTTAGATATTGGGTCCAAAACTGCTCACAATACCCCAAATGAGGTCTGACCAGAGCCTTATACAGCCTCAGAGGTTCATCCTCAGTATTCCAGCCCTCTCAACGTGAATGCTAACATTGCATTTGCCTCCCTAACTGCTGACTGAACCTACACGTTAACCTTAAGAGAATCTTGAACAATGACTCCAAGTCCGTTTGTGTTTCTGATTTCCTGAGCATTTTCCTATTGAGAAAATAGATAATGCCTCCATTCCTCCTTTCAAAGTGCATAACCTAACACTTCCCCACATTGTATTCCATCTGCCACTTCTTCGCCCACTCTCCTAACATGTCCAAGTCCTTCTGCAGCCCCCTGTGTCCTCAATACTACCTCTCTCTCTACATATCTTTGTATCATCTGCAAACTTAGCAACAGTGCCTTCAGTTCCTTCTTCCAAATCGTTAATGTATATTGTGAAAAGTTGTGGTCCCACTACTGATCCCTGAGGTACACCACTAGTCACTGGTTGCTATCCTGAGAAAGACCTCTTTATCCCCACTCTCTGCATCCTGCCAGTCAACCAAACCTCTATCCATGCCAGGAGCTTACCCTTAACACCACGGCCATTTAACTTATTTAACAGTCTCCTATGCGGCTCCTTGTCAAAGACCTTCTGGAAATCTAAATAAATAACATCCACTGGCTTTACTTTATCTAACTTCCTTGTTACCTCCTCAAAGAACTCTAACAGATTTGTCAGACATGACCTTCCCTTGACAAAGCTGTGCTGACTCAGTCCTACTTTATCATGCACTTCCAAGTACTCTATGATCTCATACTTAATAATGGACTAGAAAATCTTGCCAATAACCAAAGTCAGGCTAACCGGCCTATAATTTCCCATCTGCTGCCTCCCTCCCTTCTTAAACAGCAGTGTTACATTCACTACTTTCCAGTCCTCTGGTATCCTCCCTGCCTTCAGTATTCCTGAAAGATCACTACCAATGCCTCCACAATTTCCTCAGCTATCTCTTTTAGCACCCTGGGGTGTAGTCCATCTGGTCCAGGTGATATATCCACTTTCAAACCTTTCAGTTTCCTCAGAACCTTCTCCTTAGTGATGGCCACTACACTTACCTTTTCCCCCTGACTCTCCTGGAGTTCTGGCATCCACTGATGTCTTCCACCATGAAGAATGATACAAAGTAACAATTCAGCTCCTCTACCATTGCTTTGTTTCCTATTATTACTTCTGCAGCCTCATTTTCCAGCGGTCCAAAGGCTTTTGTTGCCTGTCTCTTACTTTTTATATGTTAAAAAATCTCTTCCTATCTTCTTTTATTTTTATTCTTCATTTAAACTTTCAAGAGCCAAGATTATAACTGGAGAACAATCATTGACTGTTCTGGTTGCTAATATTCCCTCTAATTCTTTTGGAGCGCATGCAGGTGACTTGTTTCAGTGTGTGGCCCCTTTAAATGTTGATGGACATGCTGAGTTAATCAATGGCATGACTGTAGGCGTGGGGCAGATGGTGGTGGAAGGTCATGTGATAAAAGCTTCATGCATATGCTCAATACAAGTTGGCAACCCTACCCAAGCCCATTATCAGTGGTATCTTGGGCCTAATTATTTTAGCACTGGGATTATTCCCCATGCCTAATACCCAGCCAAATTTCTTGACTGGAATGTCAGAAGAGAATTCAATCTTCTTGCTGCGATGCAGCTCATGTGTTCAATTTGTTAATTAAAAAGTGAAGGAAATTGCAACCGTGACAATTTGCAAATTTCAGCTACGCATACACGAATGTGACCACATTTTAGTGTTAATAATTTGCAACAAATTATTATTTGTTATTTTAAGCAAATTATTCAACTGACCTCAGAAATGAAATCATTGAAATTTAAAATTACATCAAAATCATGGCAATTTGTAAAGTTATTGAGTAGGACCTATTCTGTAAAAATGCTCACAGGCCATAGAGCAATGTTTGTACATGGTGTGGGGTACATGTTCTGGATATGACAACCATTCTTTAATCACATGTGGATGACCCCAATCTTTCACTCTCCCAGGCACTGTTGTTGGGAGCTCTGCAAAAGCCACATTATAGTAAGGGAAGTGTTTCTATTTTATGTCGGAGATAAACAATGCCTGTTATGTTCGGAGCTGTGGTGAGCCAGGATAATATAGTGAGGGGCCCGTGCACTTAAGTTGACTCATGGCCTCCATCCCATTTCATTAGAAAGCTGGAGACCCTTGAGACATGAGCCAAAAAGTATTTGCAATATATATGCTGCTTTAGATTCTGATATACAATCCAAAGACTATGAGAAATCAAATCAAATATAAGCTACTGTTTTGAATGATTTGAACCAAATTTAACCGAAAATAAGCTTTTTGTGCATGTGTTATCTGGCACAGCTTGACCCTTTCTGGGATGTTTACTCCACTGAGAAATCCATCACATATAAAGTCTTTGAATGGAACAAATCCCCCCACCCTTGGCAAAGACCTTAGTCCTAACAGTTCAAATATAAATATTTAGTGGTGAATGATACATGTTTATTGAGCAGAGAGAAAGGCATTTAAATTGGATCCGAGTTGTTTTACTTACCAAGTCCATGGAAAATGTGGGGGCTGATGTTGTGCCAGCCATCGGAAGTCGTTAAGTAATTCTCAGTACTTGTCTTCTATTTTATCGGCTCTTCCCATGTTCCAAAGAGTTCTTGGTGAAGGTTACGAGCTGGTCCACAGAGATGAATTGCTGACTCTTCTATTTTTTTGTAGTGTATCTCATGGCTGAATTAATAGCCTTGTTGGGTGTCAGCCAAAGGTTGCAGGCCCCTTGAAATATTCCAGGAAAAATTTCCTCATCAAAATTTGGAGCTTCTCGTTAGTAACTCAGAGTTGTCTAATCTACAAAATAGATGTGAACAACTATTTTGCAGAGACAGTTCAGGCCAGTGCTCAAATCCCACAGGATGTTATTAAAATACATGCATTACAAAAGACAATTTTGTTTCTTTGTACTCGTTCTAGCCTTGTTGAGTAAAGAGAACAACAGATACTTAGGAATGCCTTACAGGGCTGTAACATATTGAAGGGTTCATATCACATCATAAACTGAGAGAGCAAATTCAAACAGCAGAATAGCGTCTGACCTGCTGGATGTCTTTCAGCCTCAAAACATATTGTCAAACTTTTGATATCTTTATAAGAATAAGTAAAAATGATCAGAGCAAACTTTAACTTTTGGTTGACATCACATTCAGAGGAAAGCTGCCTCAGCAGCTTAACGATGAGCAGGATCTGACTGAACCAGGCAATTGGCAGCAGTCTGAGTGTCACAGCGTGGGTAGTGGACGGATTGTCACCATTTTGTGATATCCTAACTTGAAGTATGTGGGGGAAAAAGGGGTGGCATGGTGGTTAGCACTGCTGCCTCACAGCACCAGGGAACCAGGTTCGATTCCTGGCTTGGATCACTGCCTGTGCGGAGTCTGCACATTTTCCCCGTGTCTGCGTGGGTTTCTTCCAGGTGCTCCAGTTTCCTCCCACATTCTGAAAGACGTGCTGGTTAGGTGCATTGACCTGAACAGGCGCAGGACTGTAACGACTAGGGGAATTTCACAGTAACTTAATTGCAATCTTATTTGTGACTATAAATAAACTTTACTTTTTAACTTTATTTTTGTAACATGATTCATTTCAGTATAATGCACAGCTTAACTTGGAGTTTGATGCTGGTCCAAACAAAGTCTTGTACATGTGACAGTTTTACAATATTGTCATCTATGTTTGCAAATAATATCTCATTTCATATACGCGAATGTTTCAAAATTGTTAGTAATGGTCACAAAAGATGCATTTAAACTTTCCAATTAAGGTTCATAGCAATTGTTCCATTGGGAAAGCTAAGAATGATGTTGAGTGCATTGGGGACTGAAGTATAGGTGCAAAAGGTTCAGACAAAATGTTTCTGCCATTGAACAAAGAACAGCACAGGAAAGACCCTTTGGCCCTCCAAGCCTGTACCAATCGTGGTGCCCTAACTAAACTAACAAAAAACCTTGTGACCACACTCAGTCCATATTCCTCTATTCCCTCCCTATTCATGTACCCATCTAAATGCCTTTTAAATGTTGCTAACGTGCCTGCTTCCATCACCTCCTCTGGCAGTGGGTTCCAGGCACCCACCACTCTCTGCGTGAAAAACGTCCCTCGCACATCTCCCTTAAACTTTACCCCTCTGACCTTGAACCTGTGCCCTCTTGTTATTGTCACTTCCACCCTGGGAAAAAGCCTCTGACTATCCACCATGTCTATGCCTCTCATAATTTTGTAGACCTCTATCAGGTCTCTCCTCGGCCTCCGCCTTTCCAGTGAAAAATTGGATGAGTCATTGGGGAATATAACACTGCCAATCAGGGAGCTCCCATAGCTATTTAACACTGTGAGGAGCATTCATTAGCAGGAGGTGACTCATTCAGTCAGAAATCCCTCTTTAGAGGTATGCTGGATAATCAGATTGGCTGGCAGCTCTGTAGTCTCAGCAGTGCCATCAGGAGTGGTGGCCATTATTGGAATTACAAGCTGTCCCTCAAGCCAAAGTGCCAGATACCCAAAGGAAAATTGGAATGTTGGGGCATGGCTGAAAAGGATCAATTTGGCAATGCACCTGCCTCATTCTGTCTTATTGCAATTGGTGATATTTATCTTTAACATTGATCATTTCAAAGAAAATGATATTCTTATTCTCTGCACAGGTTTTGCAGCCTGCCAGCTGCACACTGGTTTTCTCACCTCAGCCAGTACTCTGCACAGAAATTCTGCCCATTTTTAGAACTGCACAATTTAAAACTGCAAATAATGTGCATCTCACATATGTGGAATTGTCAAAGCAGATTAAACCTAGAAAGATATTAACATTTTAGTGTTGGGGCCCAGTAACAGAAATTGCAGGTTCTATACATTTACAGACCATAATTTCCTTTTGGTAATCTTTGGGGCAAGCACTCACAAGAATATTACCAATGTCCTCTGATTCTTCACTGGAGCAGCAGTGTAGAAAATTGGGATTTTCTGGTCACCTATTATTGGTAACTCTTAAGTCTGCTCCACTTTCTGAGTGTGGGTTCCATTGACGCATAGAAACATAAGAGCAGGAGTAGTCTTCACCTATCAAGCCTTCTTCACCTCCCAGTTAGATCATGCCCAATCATTTAGAATCGGTTCAGCTCAGTTGGCTGGACAGTTGGTTAGTGATGAAGAGTGATGCTGACAGCATGGGTTCGTTTCCCATACAGGCTGAGGTTATTTATGAAGGCCCACCTTCTCAACCTGGAGGAAACCCATGCAGACACGAGGAGAATGTGCAAACTCCACACAGGCAGTGACCCAAGCCAGGAATCGAACCTGGGTCCCTGATGCTGTGAGGCAGCAGTGCTAACCATTTTGCCACTGTGCATTATTCTTAGTTTTATGGAAGCTGCCCTAGGATTTTGAATTATAAAGGGTTTTATTCTAACGAGTTCCCTCTTACTCAGCTTCCTTTCTCTTTTTTTATTTCGCTAGCTGTTGGGTTTTAGTTTCATGGGCCTGAACTTCAAGTTGTCATGCCAAACACACATTGATACACAAAGTGAGGGTAGTCACTGGGACTCTGAGATCAAATCCAATTTGCTGGTTACCAGTCCCCTCGTATATTGCAGCTCTCCCCATTTGACGGGATGTGGCAACATGCTGAATTTGTCTTGCGGGTTGTGGGCATCACTGACTAAGCAATTTACTGCCCTCCAAGATGGTGCTGAGCTGTCTTGAACTGCTGCAGTCCATATGTTGTAAGTACATCCAGAGTGCTGTTAGGTAGGGGGTTCTAGGATTTGACCCAGTGATACTGAAGGGAAAATTTTCCTTCCATATTCTGAAAGACAAGCTGTTTATGTGCATTGACCCAAACAGCAAGGGGAAGGTCACAGTAACTTCATTGCCTTTAATTGTGACTAATAAATTAACTTAATTTCCAGTTAAGCTAAGGCTTGATGCCACCCTCAGTCAAATCTGACTTGCTGTTAAGGGCAGTCAATCTCACTTCACCACTGGAGTTCAGCTCTTTTGTGTACATTTGGACCAGAACTCCAATGAGATCAGATGCTGGGTGGCCCTCGGGGAACCCAAACTGTCTGAGTAGATTATTGCTGAGCAAGTGTCATTTGAATCACTATTGATGACCGCCTCTACCACCTTTTTGATCAAGAGTAGACTGATGATACAATAATTGGCTTGATTAGACTTGTCCTGCTTTTGTAGACTGGACAATTTTCCACATTACTGTTTGGATGCTAGTGTGGCTGTACTGGAACAGTTTGGTTTTGGGTGTGGCTAGTTCTAGAGCAGTAAGATTGCCAGAACCTTATCAGGGCCTTTTGTGATATCGTGAAATGGCCGAATGCTCTGGATACTACAAAGTGAACTGAATTGGCTGAAGATTGGCATCTGTGATGCTGGGGACCTTAGGTGCAGGCCGAGATGGATCATCTACTTTGCATTTCCTGGCTGAAGATAGTTGCAAACACTTCAGCCTTGTCTTTTGTACCAATGTACTGTGCTTCCCATCAATAAATATGGAGATATTTGTGGAATCTGCACCTGCTGTTAGATTGTTCAATTGTCCACCCGCAGAAAGGACAGTAGGACTAGGGGGCACAGCCTCAAGATAAAGGGGGGGCGGTTTAGAACGGAGTTGAGGAAGAACTTCTTCACTCAAAGGGTGGTGAATCTCTGGAATTCTCTGCCCGTTGAAGTGGTGGAGGCTGCCTCGCTAAACATTTTTAAGATGCGGGTTGATGGGTTTTTGATAAGAGAGGGGATTAAGGGTTATGAGGAAAGGGCGGGAATGTGGAACTGAGCCACGACAGATCAGCCATGATCTTATTGAATGGCGGGGCAGGCTCGAAGGGCTAGATGGCCTACTCCTGCTCCTATTTCTTATGTTCTTATGTTATGTTTTCCTGTAGAATTCTGGAATTGACTTTATTCAGGTCTGCATACTGTTGCAGCGGCCACCTTTATCTTACAGAGAGAGAAAAAAGTTTTTCCTGCTCTTTTCCAGCAATGGTTTAGGTGACTTTCATGTTGTTTTTTCTTTTTCTGCTCGTTCTTTCTCATTTTGCTTTGAAGAACTGGTTTTTCAATTTACTGTCTGTATGTTCCCAAATGGGAATTCAATTAGCATGTTGTACATTCATTGCTGTAGACCAAGCAATCCTATTTTTTGATTGTTGCATCTCTGAATTTTTGACACATTTCAAGATACATATCAACAGGAAATAGGTGTTAATTTGTCAGGGGCTGTGATTGTCTGAGGAGTATCTGATCAAAGTCCATTACTCTGAACCTTTAATGTCTTCCCTTCTTGAATTTCCCTATTTCAAATGGACCTTGACTCCAGACAGATGTGAAAGTCCATGTAACAGGTCTGTAGTGCAACTCGACTTTCCAGAGAAGTGGTCAACTTTACAGTATCAGCAATCAGGTGACTGGTGACAGCCATTTTTGATCAGTTTTTTGTATTTTTTGAAAAACATAGGTCTTTTTTAAATGGTTCAATATGTCATTGGTTGGCTGACAAAGTTATAGGTTTTGGCTCACTCAGCCATAGTTTCCTGTTGCCCTCACATCTGGTTATCATATCCTTTATAATAGAGTATAATATTTTCCCTACAATTGTTGTCAAAATAATTGGCCTGTAGTTTTTCTTTCTTCCTTTCCCTCCCTTGTTAAATAGCAGGGTGATATTTGCTACTTTCCCGTCCGCAGGAACCTTTCTGGAGTCTGTAGAATTTTGAAAGGTAACCATTCATCATCTCTATAGTCATCTCCTTCGACATTGAGTCCATGGGATTTATCAGCCTTCAATCAAATTAACTTTTTGAGTATTATCTCTTCATTAATACAAATATTTTTCAGTCTCTCATTCTCACAAGTCCTTTGGTTCTCTGGTATCACTGGGAGATTTTCTGTATCTTCCTCCACGAAGACCAGGACAGAGTAGTGCCATTTCCTTATTCCCCACCATAAATTCACCTGTCTTCACCTGTAATAAATGCATATTTGTCCTTGCTAATCTTTTTCTTTTCACACCCTTAAAGAAGTTTTTGCGGCCTGCTTTTATGTTCCTCACAAGTTTGTATTCATATTCTATTTTCTCTTTCTTTATCAAGGGCATGTCCTCCAGTATGCTTCCTGGAGTCGATGACTATCTCCTTCATTTTGTTGATATTGAGGGAGAGATTATTGTCGTCACGCTAGTTCTTCAGATTATCTCTTTCTTGCACTCCATCTCATCATTGTTTGAGATCTGACTCACTGCAGTGGTGTCATCAGCAAACTTGAAAATCGAGTTGGTGGGGAATTTGGCCACACAGTCATAAGTGTATAAGGAATATAGTAAGGGGCTGAGGGCAAGGCTTGTGGGGCGCCGATGTTGAGAATGATTGTGAAGGAGGTGTTGTTGCCTATCCTTACTGATTGCAGTCTGTGAGTTAGGAAGTCTAGGATCCAGTTGCAGAGGGAGGAGCCAAGCCCCAGGCCACGGAGTTTGGAGATGAGTTTTGTAAGAATAATGATATTGAAGGCTGAACTGTAGTCAATAATTAGGAGTCTGGCATAGGTGTCTTTGTTTACAGGTGTCCCAGGGTAGAGTAGGTGTTGCAAATGCCAAATTTTTGAAACCTTTAGCCCAATGCTTAGTTGAAGTGAAAGGAAAAATATATGGTACTGTATCATATTAGCAGAAGGACAGAATTTAAAAGAGGCTGTGTGGTTACTGTACAAGTATGTTGTTCTGGCTAGCTTAAAACATGACTTATACTATTGATCTATAGAAAAGGCGACAACATAGATAATTCTGGATATCAGCTGGGTATCAGCAATAAAGTTATGAAGGTTAAGAGAATTATCCTTGTTTACTTTGAAAAAGAGGATACAATGAATTTAAGTTTTCAAGATTCTGAGAAGTGACAAATGGTTCACTGTGATGATGTGTGGTCATTCTTCATTTGTGGAATAATAAAATTGTTAATTGTAACTGGGATGGCATTGAATCCATTTCTACTATTTTATGTATCACAATAAGTTTATGTGCATCACTATTGCTAATGTGTTTTAACCTCAGAATAATTAAACATCGCTATGATTATATATCTGAGATTATGTACCTGGTTATACATTGCTATCAGGCAATACATCACTAGAAAATTACAGAGCTTAGTGTTGTAATATATTATTAGACTATACATCATTATTAAGCTATAGCTATTAGGTTGCATATCACAATTTGTCTATCTATAGCTTTCAGGTGATATATTACTGCCAAGTTGTATATTATTACTAGCTATGTGTCATTAACAATATTATCACTTGCACACCTGGAATACTTTGTTTCAACTATTCTCAATGTGTCTACTACCTGATGGCAAATGAAGAGGAAATAAATATTATATAAATTCACCACGAATTATAGTGAAGAATAAAAAACTTGCTGGCAGTGAGTTTAAAGTTGCATTCAAGACTCCTGGGGCTCTGCTGACATTCTCAAATTCTTTCATCTTCTTCCCCGCAGTTTATGATGTTATCAGAAATTTGCAGTTGAATTACTGCCTTGCAAGTCACTGCAACTCATCAATTTTCTTATATATGGTGAATGCTGCTAGGAAGAAAAGAAAAATAGATGCTTCGTATAAATATGACATTGATATCGAAATAACCATAGTGATGTAGGAGCACAGGGAATAGTATGTCAAGTATCTGAAAGAAGTATTTGCTTTCTTTAACAATCAAAACTTTGCAGTGCGTTATAGGTCATCATTGCATGACCTGGACTGACCTTGTGCAGACTGATGATGGGAATGCAAATCTGCATTACTTTGCTGGCTCTTGCACCACTGTCTGTCTAAGGTCAATCACATGAAGAACTTCTTAACCTTTGCTTCATATTGGTCTGCAGTTACATTGTAGCCCATGCAAAAATATAAATGAAGTGAAACTATCTGCTGGAATTTACCAAACTATGCTTCATGTGACTTTTACATCCAAATTCAATGCCCAGATTTTTATCAGCCCAGGATGTTGAAGTTACCAACAAATACTCATTGATAAAAGTCAAAGATGTGTGGGTTGTAGAGTCATAGAGGTTTTACAGCATGGTAACAGGCCCTTTGGCCTAACTTGTCCTAACTTGTCCTTTTTTTTAAAACCCCTAAGCTAATCCCAATTGCCCGTGTTTAGCCCATATCCCTCTATACCCATCGTACCATGTAACTATTTAAATACTTTTTAAAAGACAAAATTGTACCCGCCCCTATTACTACCTCTGGCAGCTTACTCCACACACTCACCACCCTCTGTGTGAAAAAATTCACCCCTCTAGACACTTTTGTATCTCTCCCCACTCACCTTAAGCCTATGCCTATTAGGTTAATTGGCCAAGCTAAATTGTCCCTTATTGTCAGGAGGACTAGCAGGGTAAATACGTGCGGTTCTGTGGATGTATCGGTGCAAGCGCGATAGGTCGAATGGCCTCCTTCTGCACCGTAGGGATTCTATGATTCTATAGGCACATTGGAGTAAATGAAAGACAAGAGAACATATAAATTTATTGTTTCATACTGATATCTTCTTCTCAACTGGAATTTGCATTTTAAGTATAACTGTATATTTTGAGTACTGATTTATTTACAATAGTTTCATTGTCCATTTGCTAAAGTTGGCTTTTTCATGATTCGCATGTTGGGAACTCTCCAGATAGTTCAATAATTCAGTTGCTTCTCTTACATGATGAAAAGTTTTTTATTATGCATTCTTATTACACTGAAATTCCAGCTATTTTTCAATGCCAAGCTGCTAATTCTATTTGGAACGAAAGACATTTTAAAGTTGAAGTACTGTATTCATTTCAAATGGAACAATGGCAGCTCTTCAAACAGTTAAAGCATTCTGATATTCATAATAACAGCAGAACTTCATCGTTCAATGTGGAATGATCCAGTCGGAGAATCTTAAATACCCTTTTATCAAGACAGCGTTTGATATTTGGGATTAAGTGTGAAGGATTCTAACCTCTTGGGGTGGACAGGCAATGGTTACAAACAGGGGAATTGCAAACAGACAATCTAATGAAGTCACAGCAATTTAAGGCCACGCTAGTCCTCCATTATAATTTACTAAACTATAATAATTCAGTTATTGTTTCTGTTCCACAAGCTTTCAGATTGCTGACTCTTATATTTTGAACGAAACATTTACCACTGTAAACTGTATTATATTATATTTGTTAGCTCTTTTTAATTTTTCAAAATACAAATTGCCACTGTTTACCCTGAAAGGACTAGCATTGAATTAAATCAATAAAATTATGTTCAGCAACGGGGAAGGAGGATCTTATGCATTGTATGAGATGTTTTTAATGGAGGGATACTTTGGTTCATCCCATGTATTTGAATCCTCCCATGACGTCTACAATCTCCTGGAGATAAGTCAGCTGGAGGTGGAATGTTGCAATCATTATGGGAAAAGACCTGTGCACAGAATCAAGGTTGACAAGGAGAAATGTCTGTAAGTTGAGTGAGTTTTGGTCTGTTCTCTCTCTCTCTCACACACACACACACACACAAACACACACGCGCGCACACACACAAACACACTGGGACACCATGAGCTCAGAAAATTTAAGTGCAGATTTCAAGAACCTCAGCTTGAGGATCCCTAGGTTATTACAGCACCAGATGGAAAATAGGCAGTTGACCTTTAATTTGGATATTCTTTATTATGATCTCAGCATTTTGAATTTTAATGAAGTGTGGCGTTACAAGATTGCTTCAAAGGGAAATATTCTGCCCTTGAGTATATTTTGAGTACTGTGGAAAGGAAATTGTTCAGAGGACTAGAGGACAGCAAATGTGAAACCCTTCAGTGAAAGTTTTTGAGAAATTAGTGGGCCAGAGAATAGGCCGGTAAATAATCCCACCTGATTTTCTTTCCACTATTCATTTTGACTGGACAATGGAGCTGGAATGCCTTGCAGGTGGCAGTCAGGACTGGGAACACAGTATAACTGACCATCTTGGAGGCCAGCTGGTATTTATTAACAATTGATCTGGCAGGTCAAAATGAAGGTTTAAATAAAAGGTAAAAGAAACAGAGCAGAGGAAAAAGATAAATGTGAGAGTTATATAGTTTTGAGGCGAGTATCTAACCAAGACTATTGTTAAACTAGTAGATGATAGGTTAGGGCTAGCGGAGGAATTGATAGGTGGAAAGAGAGTGGGGTGAGTGGGATGAAGAAATCAGCAGTGACAAACTAAAAGGTATGTTTTTAAAGTATATTAAAGAAAATGTGATGTTTTAAAAAACTTACCTGAAGAGAAATTCAGAAGCAAATAAAATCTGAATGGGATCCATTGATGGAATATGGGTTTCTACTGGTTCACTCAAAAATTATAGAGCTGCCATGGAAATGTTGAGTGTTGCTAGCTACAATCTGATTTAGGTGCTTTTATGATAGATTTTTAAAACGGCAAATAATTTTGAGGCCTAAAGACATGGTTTCTTAGAATAAAAAAGTGATTAAATAAGACTTGGGAAGGTCAAAGGCTAGGAATCCTGTGGTGAGTAACTCACCTGACACCCCAAAGCCTATCCACCATCTTCGAAGCACAAATCAGATGTTTAATACTGTCCATTTGCCTGGATGAGTGCAGCTCATAAACCACTCAAGACGCTTGGCACCATCCAGGACAAAGCAGCCTGCTTGACTGCTACCCCTTTCATGAAAATTCAATCCCTCCACCACTGACAAACAGTGGCAGCTGTGTGTACCATCTACAAAATGCACTGCAGGATGTCACCAAGCTTCCTTAGGAAGCATTTTCCAAATCCATGACCATCACTATCTAGAAGGACAACGGCAGCAAATACCTGGGAGCACTACCACATGGATGTTCTCCTCCAAGCCACACAGCGTCCTGACTTTGAAATATATCGCCGCACCTTCACTATCACTGGGTCAAAATCCTAGAACTCCCTCCCTAATGGAACTGTAGGTGTACTCACACCTTAGGGACTGTAGCAGTTCAAGAAGGCAGCTCACTTTCTCAAAGGCAACTAGGGATGGGCAATAAATGCTGACCTAGCCAGTGACACCTGCATTCTGTAAATGAATTTTTTTAAAAATGCAGTATTATTCTAATAGTGCTAGTTAGGTGCATTGGCCATGCTAACTTCACCCTTATTTTACCTGAACAGGCGCTGAAGTGTGGCAACTGGGGGATATTCACAGTAATTTCATTGCAGTGTGAATGTAAGCCTAGTTGTGGCTAATAAGTAAACTTTTCTATGCTTATTTGGACTCACTATATAAGGGATGTTACAGTTATGGTAATAGTGCAATATAGCTTTGCTAGAATGGTACAGAGAAAAGATTATATTGTTATAGTTAGAAACTTGATGAACCAGTGTTGCTTTCAGTGGAGTAAAGAAAGTTAAAGGGGATCAAATACTTACGTTCGAGATTTGAAAAGGGAAAAAATAGCAGCATCAGAGAAAAGCAATGAACGTGCAATTTTGGAAAACTCAGTGAAAATGTACTCTTATCTGAGATGTATTTAAATTGAGCACATGCATTGACACCTCTAAATTAACCTCAATATGCGTCCAGGGCCAAGGAGTTGTACCTGTATTTCTGACTGCATTGTGGACCAAATCACAAATGTGACAGGTCTGTAATCTGCTGTAACTCTGAGAGTTACATGATGCAGGAAGTTGGAAAGCAGTGGCATACCATTCATGCAGCTCTTCTGAAAATCTGTGACTCAGTAGACATTATCCATTAATCTCTTTAAAACAGATCAATTTGCTGCTTTTTCAGCAGAGTTGGAATTCCTGGTTCATTAGTTCATTCATCAGACTCTAATTACATCATCTGCCATCAAGTTGTAGGAACTGATTACAGAAATGGAGCATGGGGCACACAGTAAAAAGCACATTGATCTGCTGGAATAATACTGCTTTGGGGGTTCGAGTATTCAAATAAACTGTTTTTTGAAAAGTCAAGTGGCCACATAATGTAAAAATTACCACCAAAATGTTAAAGCTGACTTGGTAGATTGGTAGCAGTAAGTTTGTGTTTTTAGAAGAGCTGATGTGGATTCTGTGGGGGAGAAAGAATAATAACAGTACAAAGGTACAAAGTGTCATAATTCTGTGGATGCATGACTTGGAAGTCAGAATTATGCCATGGGCCCGATATTCTAATAGTCCAAAAAACAAGGCAAAACACATTGGTCTTCTGGGCATAGCATTGACCTCAGAATGAATTGCAGCTTCAGCTAATTTCAGAAGGTAGATATAAATAGGCCACATTACAGACAAGTGTTTGGGCTTAAATGGGTGATAAAAATGCTTGGAGGAACAGAATGTGTGTTTTTTTTAAAGAGTCAGCACATAAAATCTGCTGCTACTCAAAGTGGTGTATAGTGTGATGAAACTGTGCCTTTAAGAAATATATGTATGGGGGTATGTTTAGAATTCAGATCTGTTTTGCAGTGTGCCAATTTTTCTAGCAAAATGTTTAAATTGCTAGTTGAGAACACATGCTAAGTATACATTTTGGACCTGGAGTGTTTGTTTTAAGTGAACTAATGCTTTTGTGTTTACTTGGGTCTCCCCAGTGTACAGTTTTAATTAGGCTGATTGACAGGTACAGAGTCATGTGCTTAATATGAAGAGCTATACTTGCAGGGATGGAATACTATTTCCATTTCATTTTTTAAAATACAAGCAGTTACTGCCTGATTCTGAAAGACACATGACACACCTTTCTATCTGTCTTTCTCTCCAGAGGTGTTCCGAACGCCTGAGGACTGTTAACCTGAAACGAGCAAGTAAGCCTGTGTTTTGCTAACTGATTTTAAAGAGTGGGTTCATGTCTATAAGAGGAAAGTTGCTTGAATTGGAACTCAGTGTGAGAGGTTAGCAGTCACGAATTGTATCGTATCTTGTTTAAGTATTGTTCAAATGCTAAAAGTTAAGCTAATTAATTTGTTATAGTAAAACTGTGTTATTAAATAAAATTTGTTTTGATAAAAGCTTCCCAGCATGTCAATAGAATTCTGTCAGGTGTGAAACATCACCAATTCCCCCCAAAAATTCTAAATGTCAAATTTGCACAAAAATTGGAGTAAATCATGCAGTTTTTTTCAGCATGAGTTTCAAAGTGTATTTCCCACACTCTGTGCACTATAGAGTGCACTAGCACGAATCACACTAAAAATCCAGGGGCAGGACATATTCCTGCTGAGAAGACAAGCAACATGTGCTGAGTGGGCCACTGCACATACGCTGATCTATCAGCATTGACATCCCGATCGCTGGCCAGCTCAATCACTGGCCAGCCCCGCGACCTCTGCATCACCGGCCATGCAACCTCCCCTCCATGGCCTGATCAATGGCCCCCCCAAACATGCCTGGGCCGGCCTTGATTCCTCCCCCAATCTCATCCCAGCCCTCTGCAGCCTGACACCTGCCCCCCCCCCCCCCCCCCCCCCCCAATGGCCAGCCCCAATCGCTGGCCTTCCTTCCCTCAGTCATACAACCCAAATGCAGAGTGGAAGTTGGACTCCCCATCCCCACCAATTGTCTCCAGAGGCCTCACCCCTATAAGGCCCGACCTCATTAGGACCCATCCCCTTGGCACTGCCACAGGCCCAGTGGGCAGTATCAAGGTGCCCCCTGGGCATTGGCACTTTGCCCCTTGAGTAGTGCTGGGGGCTTAGGCTGGCACTGCCAAGGTGGTAATGCCCAAGGGGCACGGCCCCAGTGCCCAACCCTCTGGGGAGCCTTGATTGCCCCCCCTTCACTTCAGCAGGGTCGGAGTGCTGCACTAAATGCCATTGGAGTGAAACACTCCTGGCAGGGTGGGAGGGGCTAGCAAGCCCAAGGATTGTAGTCCCTGGCCTGCTAATGCTATTTAAACAGTATAAAAATTCATATTTGCATGAATTATGCAGCTCCACACCAATTTCCATCATGGAGCTGATACCACTGGAAATTTGGCTGCTGGAGCTGTGCGGAGGACATGGCACCCGCAAACCACCCTCCGCTAGAGTCTCGCGGTCTGTTGCATTACAGAAGCAGTGCAGCAGGCTGGGAGAATCAAAACCCCCCATATCTTCACATTAATGCCAAAATAACAAATTGTTGGGGTACATTGTGACTTTATTACATGTGCAGTGGACAATGAGGAACCTGTGGATGTGGTGTGTCTGGATTTTCAGAAAGCACAATATACCATGGGGTTCCTGATCAATAACAATAGCAACTTTGGAAGAAGAAGTATAATGATTAAACCATGAAGTAGACTTTCAGATAGATAAATGGCAGCAAAACCTTTGGAATAATTTCACAAATTGGATTCTGAAATTGAAAATGTTTGTGTCTTCTAGATAGAGCTGAGACGCGCAAAATAGCCTCTCTCTTTAATTATCTAATGTCTTCTAACTCTGCCCCAAAAATATGCTTTTATTACATGTGCAGTGGACAATGAGGAACCTGTGGATGTGGTGTATCTGGATTTTCAGAAAGCATTTGACAAGGTCCCACAATACAGACTGCTACATAAGATAAAGGTGCACAGTCTTACGGGTAATGTAGTAGCGTGGATAGAGGATTGGTTAACTAATAGAAAGCAAAGAATGAGTGTTTTTCTGATTGGCAATCAGTGACTAGTGGTGTGCCTCAGAGATCAGTGTTGGCACTGCAATTGTTTACGATTTACATAGATGATTTGGCGCTGGGGGCCAAGTGTAGTGTGCCAAAATTTGCAGATGACACTAAGATGAATGACAGAGCAAGGTGTGCAGAGGACACTGAAAGTCTCTCGTTTCCTTCTCTATAAACGGTATGCTTTGTCTGTATTGCGTGCAAGAAACAATACTTTTCACTCTATGCTAATACATGTGATAATAATAAATCAACTCAGATCAAAGGGTTAACTAAATAAATGCAGGCGAGTGAAGTGAAAAAGATGGATTTAAATAGAAAAAAAGTGAATGAACAAAATTAAAAAGCAAATGTCTATGCTTCATCAAAGTAAAGAACTGAAAGGTTTCAGGCTGAAAAATAAAATGTGCATTAGTTATGCTGCCTTGCAAAATGAATTGGGTGATAAATTTTAACTTATCTGACAGCTAAGTTGTGGAAGAAGAAGTGATGGGTGATCTAAGGAGGTAGAATTTGAATGCAGTGTTATCACCATGACCAAATTCCACAGGAACATGAACTAATCATTGTGTAGTTAAGCTATTGTGAATAAATGGTGCTTGACCAGGGTGGCAATATCACGACAAACGAATAGCCAGCAACCCCGTGGCTGTTAATAATGGTAAGAGGCTGATTTTGAAGAGGTACTTTAATCCTTAAAAACCCGATGGTTTATTTGAATGTTTCTGGTCATTATTATTTTCTAACTTATAGTTTCTTGATACCTCACATAAATACCAACCTATAAATGTCAGGCTTGAGGAGTTACAATGCAAACTTCACTTTCTAAGCTCTAGTTAAATAACTGCACTCCAAACCTAATACCTCTTCAGAATAAATGCAATGTTTTAAATGATACGCTCCCCAAAATACATTAGCTCCTAAAGTTCACAGATGGAGCATTTTCATCCATGTTTTAAGAGTGAATAAGCCTTGCAGTTCTGTTCATGTAAAGTGATAAATAAGCAGTCATGAAATTAACCTTTCAGCTCCATCCTGTAAAAGTTACATCAGGCTGTCTTATAATAAATGCAATGTACAGATGAAAACAATTATTCAATTACTTAGGTTGAGCATCAGATTCTTCACGTGAACGCAAACAGATCCAAAGAGCCTGGGGGCTAAATTCAATAGCCCCCGAAACAGGCAATGGGATCACTATGTGCGATCAAACCGCGCCTGTTTTTTTGTGATGCAGACAGTCCACCAACTTCATGCTATCTGCTTATTTCAATGATAGCTGTGTTTGGCCAACACTATTGAGTAGCACTGTTGAGTAGCTGGATGCTGGATACATCCGGAGGAAGGCCAAACTGGAAACTTGTTAACACCTGTTGAAGGTATCCTGTGCTTCTTAAAGAGGAAGTACATTGTGGCTCGAGCCTTTGCTGGCTGTTGGGAATCAACTCTGAAAAACTGTGATGAATGGCACAAGATGGGGGGAGAGTAGGTTTTAAGGTTTCAGGACGTTGCGCTGGAGGTCTTGGTAGAGGAAGGAGAGATGTCCTGCTCTGATTGTGGGCCCTCCAGATGCTCACAAAGAGAGTTTCAAAAGTTCAATGAGTTCACACAAGTGGTATGAGCCATTTCCCATCATCTGCACCATCATCCTCAGATACTGTTCAATTTGCCATCACATACCTAGGAACAAGCTCTGTATCAATCAGGACCCATACCTAAAATACATGTGCTTCACTGCATATTCACTTTGCCAAATGTCTCACAGGTTGCAACACACTGCCAACTAATGCAACTTCGAGAGCCATATTTTCCAAACAGATTGTATCACATTCACTGACACATTTCCCTATCTTGGAAGACAAGGTGGTGCACAATTGAAGACAGCAGGAACTAATTGGAAGGGACCAGCAAGTCCTAAGCAGGAGATGATGTTGGCTATTGTTTGAGATGTAACTATCAGTGAATCTGAAACTATCAAGATGATTATACTCTCATAGCTAATCTAATGCTCTTTCTCACATCCTACCTCTGTCTTATCCCACATTCTCTTTTGATTGACTGGCTGGCAGAAAACAGAGAGTATGCATAAATAAGTCTTTATTTAATTGGTAGGATGTGATGAGTGGAGTCCTACAGTGGGCTGTGCTGATGCCTCACCATTTTACAATTTACATCAATGACTTAGATGAGGGAAACAGAGAAGCTAAGTTTGCAGAAGATACGAAGGCAGGTAGGAAAATCTGTTGCCAAGAAATCAGAAGGAATTTGCCAATGAATGTACATAGATTGAGTGAGTGGGAAAACAGCTGGCAAACTGAGTATAATGTGTGAAAATATAAAGTTGTTCATTTTGATAGGAAGAACAAAAAAAAGTATTTCTCAAATATAGAATGACTGCTCAATTCTGAGATGCAGAGGGATCCATGTGTTCTAATACATGAGTTACAAAATGTTAGTATGCAGATAATTATTCCTTATTATGAGAGGAATTAAACATAAAAGTAAGGATCTTATGCTCCCCAATGAGATCATTGCATTCTATGCCATTTTGAGCAAGAGGTCAGCAAGAGTACGCCCTCTATCCTGGAAGCCTCAAGTGTACCTGTATTGGAGGTCACCATTGCAGATGTCACAGCAGCCTTTTGAAGGTCAATCCATGGAAAATGACTGACCTGGATGGAGTACCCGGATCAGTATTCAGATCCTGCACGGACCAGCTGGTGGGAATACTCGCAGACATCTTCAACCTCTCTTTAAAACAATCTGAGATCCCTATCTGCTTCAAGAAGACAACCATCACCCTGGTACTATAGAACAGCCAGGCAGTGTGCTGTAATGATTACCACTCAGTGACTTTGACATCCATCATAATGAGTTGCTTCAAAAGGTTAGTCATGGTACAAATCAGATCCGGCCTCCAGATTGCTTGGATCCACTATAGTTCAACTACTGTTGCAATAGGTCCACAGCAGATGCCATCTCCCTGGCCTGCACTCAACCCTGGAACACCCAGATAACAAAGACACCTATGTTAGACTCCTGTTTTTCGACTACAACTCAGCCTATAGTAATGAACTTTCGAACCCACAGACAGCAAACAGGGGGAGTTACCATAGACAGTAATCTCAACTGGACCCACCACATAAACACAGTGGCTACAAGGTCAGATCAGAGGCTAGGAATACTATGGCAAGTAACTCATCTCCTGACTCCCCAAAGCCTGTCCACCATCTACAAGGCACAAGTCAAGGGTGTGATGGAATACTCCCCACTTGCCTGGATGGGTGCAGCTCCAACAACACTCAAGAAGCTTGACACCATCCAGGACAAAGCAGCCCACTTGATTGGCACCATATCTACAAACATTCAATTCCTTTACCACCTACGCTCAGTAGTAGTTATGCGTACTACATACAGCAATTCATGAAAGATCCTTCGATAACATCTTCCAAACCCACTACCACTTCAATCTAGAAGGAAAAGGGCAGCAGATAAATGGGAAGACCACCACCTGCAAGTTCCGCTCCAAGCCATTCACCATCCTGACTTGGAACTATATCGCCGTTCCTTCGCAGTTACTGGGTCAAAATCCTGAAATTCCCTCCCTAATGGCATTGTGGGTCAACCCACAGAACACGGACTGCAGCGATTCAAGGGATGGGCAATAAATGCTGGCCAGCTAGCGTTGCCTATGTCCCATGAACGAGTAAAACAAAAATAAGGGTAAGCAATAAACCTCCTCCACAATCATTCTTAACGTTGGTGCCCCAAAAGTCTGTATCCTTGGCCTCTTATTGCATCCTCATACACTTATGAATGTGTGACAAAATTCCCCTCCAGCTCAATTTTCAAGTTTGCTGACAACACCACCATAGTGAGTTGGGTCTCACACAATAATGAGATGGAGTAGAGGAAAGAGATAGAGAATCTGGTGACTGGTGCAACGATAATAATCTCTCCCTCAATGTCAACAAAATGAAGGTAATAGTCATCAACTTCAACAAGCATATTGAAGGACATGCCCCAGTCTACATCAATGGGGATGAAATAGAAATGGTTGTGGGCTTCAAGGTTTCAGGTATCCAGATCACCAACAACCTGTCCTGGTCCCTTCATGTCGATGCTATTGTGAAGAAAGCCCACCAACACCTCTACTTTCTCAGAAGACTAAGGAAATTTGGCATATTCACTACAACTCACACCAACTTTTACAAAATGCACCATAGAAAGCATTCTTTCTGGTTGTATCACAGCTTGGTATGTTTCCTGCTCTGCCCAAGACAGCAAGAAAGTACAAAATGTAGTACAGTCCATCATGCAAACCAACCTCCCAACCACTGATTCGGTCTACACTTCCCGCTGTCTCAGAAAAGCAGCCTGCATAATTAATGACCCCACGCACCTTGGACATTCTCTTTTCCACCCTTTTCCATTGGGAACAAGAAACAAAAGTCTGAGGTCACTGACTCAAGAACAGCTTCTTTCCTGCTGCCATCAAACGTTTGAATGGACCGACCTTGCATTAAGTTGGTCTTTCTCTAACTATGGCTGTAACATTACATTCTGCACTCTCTCCTTTCCTTCCCTATGTTCAAGGTTTGTTTTGTCTGCACAACACGCAAGAAACAGTACTGTGTGACAATAATAAATTAAATCAAATCAAATCAAATCAGTTATATAGTGCACTGATGAGACCAATTTCTGAACACTGTGTGCAGTTTTGGTCTCCTTATTTAAGCAAGAATGTTAATGCATTTGAGGCAGTTCAGAGGAGGTTTGTCAGATTGATATCTGGAATAAATGGATTGTCTTGTTAGGATAGGTTGAACAGGCTTGTTTCCACTGGAGTTTAGAAGAGTGAGGGTTGATTGATTGAAGCATGCAAGATCCTGAACAGACTTGACAAAGTGAACATAGAAATGATGTTTCCTCTTGTGAGTGAGTCCAGAACTAGGGAGCACTGTTTTAAAATTAGGGGTTGTCTTTCAGGCCAGAGGATAAGAGAATTTCTTTCTCTCAGATGGTTTTATGATTTTGGAAGTCTCTGCTTCAGGGAGTGGAGGCAGGGCCGTTGAATGTTTTTAAGGCGGAGGTAGATAGATTCTTGTTAGGGCAGGGAATCAAAGGTTATTGGCAGAGGTAGGAATGTGGAATTTGAAACTCAAGCAGATCAGACATGATCTTATTAAAATGTGGAACAGGCCTAAGGGGACAAATGGCCTGCCTCAGCGCTTATTTTGTATGTTCATATGTTTGTATGATTTACAAACTACTGATGATATAAACACACATCTCCAACCAAGACCCCAAGGTGGATTCAGTTTCCATTGTACATGGAAACTGAATACATGCTTAGAGAAGTACATGCATTGAGACTTTAAGGATTAGAAACCTTTTAGATTCCAAGAAACTGATAAAGGGGGAAATAGAATATGGGAATAAACTAGCATGAAACAGAAAAACAAACTGTAAAAGCTTGCATAAGTATGCAAAAAGGGGAAGATTTTCAAAGACAAATGTGGGTCCATTACAGGCAGAGACAGGTGAAATTACAAAGAAGAATAAGGAAATGGTAGAGAAACTAAACTTCATGGGAGAATATACAAAAGCTTCCCAGAAATAATAGAGAATTAAAGGGCTTGTAAATATGGAACTGTGCTTTCATTCCCTGTTTGAAAGGTTTATTAGGTGGTTTTCAAAAGAAGTGAAACAACAGACTGTCAATCAGGATTAGACACTTGTCTACATTGAAGTCAGGATTAATGGGGTACTTGAGGTGCAGTTAACCATGAAGGGAAATCAAAATAAACACAGATGGCTGGAGAATGATAGAAATCCCTTGATATGACAGCTGAATTCTTTACAAGGCACTGCACTTGAACTTGTAACAGATCAAAAACGTCAAGCGCCATGGAGAGGGTCTCAATGATTTCTGCTTGCTGGAAAGCCACAGCAACTTCAAATCAAAACTGTGCACACACATTGGATCCAAGTGCACAGCTGAACAAACTGGAAATCACTCACTGCTCAGGTGGAATTGACATCTCCTTTCTGTCAGAGGACTTCAGAGGGGTCTGATCTCACCTGCCACTTCTGACAATGAGAAAGGAAATTTCTTGCTGCAGAATGGAGTGCTGCGATGATGTATGAACCTGTTACGTGACTGTGGGTATGGAGGTTAAAATTAGCTCGTCACTTCAGAATTAGCATAGCTAACAGGCAGGAATGCAGAAATTAATCACAGGGCTGCCTGAAATCACCATGCCAGGGGGTGATCCCCAGGTCTGCCAGGACTCGAAAGGGCAGCCACAACACCCCCATCCTGGTGGAGAATGGTCATATCAACAACTTTTCCCCCAGCCTGCAAATGGCCATTCGACCTGTCTCCTCAAGCCCCCTCAGGGCCCAAGGTGCCAGGCCAGGGTATCAGTGTCAGAGTGTTAGTGGGCAATACACTGTTGGCACTTCAAAGGTACTTGGTCTGAAGGGTGGCTGAGTGGGGATCTGAAGGGGGGGGTGGTCCTGAGTGGGGGTCTACGCAGAAAGGGGGCTCAAGTGGGGATCTAAGCAAAAAGGGGGCCTGGCTAGAGGGTCTAAGGAAAGGGGGTCTAGTGGTGATCTGAGGGGGAAGGGGGCCTGAGTGGGACTTCGGGTCAGATGAGCCTCATGCCTGTATGATGTGGGGGGAAAGATGCCCCTCATTGCTGAGGGATTAGTAGTGTATCCTCAACCCTTGGGCTTCAACACGCCAGGTTCTTGCTTGTAAGAACCTGTACCAAAGGCTGTTCAGTGCATATCGCTCTGAAGAGGTGGGTGAAGAGTGAGGGTTATTTGACTTCGGCTGCAAGCTTGCTAATTGTATTTAAATTTATATATTTGAATATTAATAGGCTTCCTGCCTGCTTTGACCTGGTGCCTGGTCGATGTCGGCAGTGTGGTCTGGGAGGGTCACAGCGGGTTTAGCGACCAGTGCAAAACCCACTCTCCCGCTGACTCCTGATTCTCCAGGTCATCGCAATTCGCGATTGGGGCTAGCTTGCCTGGAGAACCACCCCCTCCACCTCCCCCAACATGAATTTATGAAAGATAAATAGTGTTTGACAAATCTTTATAGCAGAATAGATAAGGGGGAAGCCATGGATACAGTATGTTCAGATATTCAGAAAACGGATCCCACACAAGAAGTTAGTAAACACAATTAGATCATGTGGCATTGGGGTAATATACTTGTAAGAATTAAGAATTGGTTAATGGATAGAAATAGAGAGTAGCACTAGCCAGTCATTCTCAGGTTTGCACACTATTACAGTTGGGATACCACAAGGATCAGCTTGGGTTCCAGCTATTCACAATCTGTATCAATGATTTGGATACAGGGACCAAATGTCGTATTTCCAAGTTTGCTGAAGACACAAATCAAGGTAGAAATGGTGTGGCAACTGACCCTTTAAGGGCAATATAGCAGAATAAGGGTCAATTGGCTTGGTGACCAATCAGGAGTCAGGGGAAGGAGTTCTCTTAGGCAAAGGCAGACATGCTGCTGCTCTTATAGATCCTTGTAAATACATTTTTTCTTGTTCACTGATGAAGTCCCTAAAAATGCATCATTACATCTGGCTATGAAGATAAATTATCCTGACTGTCTCTGAATATCCTGTTTTAATCAAAGTATGAGCAAAAGAGAAAAAAACACTCACCAGAATGTTCCCTTTGGGTGAATAGACCCATTTTACTCTTCTATAGAGCACCTCAAATATTATCTGCAAGCAAAGGAAATAGGGAAGGATGCCAGATGCAAAGCAATTCTCCTAAGTATTTGTGGAACTCGGACCTTTAACATTATTCACAGTCTTGCAGCCCCAAGCATGCCAGACTCCAAATCATTAGTGAGCTCATGGATTTGGTGCAGGCTCAATTGCAAACTCAACCACCAGTCAAACTCCATCAATTCAAATTTAATTCAATGCTGAGAGCCCGAGATGAAGTGCAACTTACATTGATAAACTAATGCAATTACCGGACTATTGTGATTGTGGAGCAACCCTAAATGATATTTTATGGGATAGGTTAGTCTGTGGTATGAATAACAAAGCTATTCAATGCAGATCTCTTGAAGAGGTCGACATAAATTTTAAACAAGTAATGGACAGAGAGCTGGCCATCAAAAGCATAGAAAAATGTGCACAGGAACTGCAGCATGCACAAATGGCACCATTCGTCAGCAACTGTCAAAGTTGCTGTGAAGTGGGAAACAATTACAGTCACCAGCAAAACAGAATGGTACATTAGAATGAACAAGACAGTAATGATGTGGAAGTCACCACACTCCTGAGTCATGCTGGTTTAAGGCGGCAGTGTCTTTTTATTGCCATAAACAAGGACAATTGATAAAGCAGTGAGAAAAGCCTGGCACCAGTGATTCTGGTAATCACACTCAGTTTAATCTAAAAACAGTCCAGTCAGGCCCTATGACTGTAATGCTCTGGGTAAATGGGAAACACCTTAAGATGGAGGTGGATACAGGGGAATCAACTCCTGTAATGGATGAATATACATTTCAGTACCTAAGTGAGGGAGTCTAGGTTTTGAGCTTTGAGAGCACTTCTGCTAAGTTGAAGACTTCAATGGGAGAAGCATTAAAAGTAAAAGGCACCACAATGGTACCGGTAAGCTTTGGGCGCCAGTCTATCCAGCTCCCAGTGATAATAGTGACGGGTGAAGGATCTATTCTCTCGGCTGTGATTGGCTTAAAGAAATCAAGTTGAATTGGGCTGAGGTTTTTCAAGGGCAGGAAGGGGAAACTGCCCAAACTGATAAGAAAATACAATAGTGTTTTTCTTGATGATTTAGGCTAAATCAAAGGGCTAAGATTTACGTTGACCCTAAAGTGACACCCTGATTCTTTAGGGCATGACCAGTACCATTTGCCTCACAAGAGAAAGTAGATACTAAGTTAAACAGGTTGGAAGAATGTGGCATTATCCAGCTGGTTCAGTTCTCAAATGGGCAGTGCCTATAGTATCTGTACTGAAACCAGATCATCTGCATCTGTGGTGACTTAAAGCTAACATTTCTGTCAAACTGGATGAATATCCAATCCTGAAATTGAAGATCTATATTAGAGACCAGATTAGAAAGGAATATTAATAAGTTAGATGAGACCACAACTATTTTTGATTTTGTTAATAGTGTGGGCATAAGGTGTTTCATTCCAGGTGTGATTCTATTAAACCACTAATAAGCTAATTCCAGTTTAACTATAACAAAAATAATTAGTGTAACTTTTACCAATTGAAATACTTAAACATGACAAGATATAATTCTTAACTATTAGCCTATTTCTATTAGTTCCAATTTAAGCAATATTCCCCATAGCCATAAACTTCTCTTCAAATTCAGATAGCAAACAACAGGTTTACGTGCTAGTACATGGACTATGAATCCTCTAGCCTTGAGAATACCTCTCATGAGAGATACCTATTTTCTAGCAGGTTCCAAACTGTAGTCTCTGGAGACATAGCACGAAAAGACCTCCTGCTCCTTGTAGACCCAAGCAGAAAACTGTCTGCTTGACTCTTTAGGCTTAACTTCTCCCATTAATACATGACTTGGTCAATCAACTTAATTAAACCTTACTCTGCAACCCCAGGGAACAACCCAAAAAATAAGCAAAACTTCATTATCTCAGATAGAAACAAACAATTATTCTTCTACATTCTCAGCATATGGGCTGCCTGGCAGACAAATCGGCAGACTAAACCAGAGATGAATGTTAAATATATCTTTCACAAGAAACACGCCACAGATAGATTTTTTTAGAGGCACAGTATCATCACAGTATGCAAAGCTGGCAGGATGTCAATCTGATACAAAGCTAGCTATGAGTCACGTGTACCAGCAACTTGAATTAGATAATGCTCCCCAGGAGTATGTCACAACAAACACACACTAAGGCCAATTCTAGTCCATGTGTTTGTCTTTTGGCATGTTTTCAGCATATGCATTATTCCAAAGAACAATCTGCTATAGGGGCTACCACAGGTTTGAGTATACCTCAACAATGTTCTTGTAACTGGATCAAAATAGGTCAAGAATCTAGCAAACTTAGAAGATGTGTTATAGAGATTTCAGGAGGCTAGAGCTCTCCTCAAGAAAGAGAGGTGCACTTTCCAAGTGACTGAGGTGATTTACCTGGGGGCACCATATAGACGCACAAGGATTATACCTCATGGAAGACAAGGTCAAAGTGATAAAGGAGGCACCTGGCCCCACAAATACAACTGAACTCAAATTGATTTTGAGGATGGTAAACTTCTATGGCCAATTTGTTTTACCAATGGCATGGCTCTCTTGCATATTCTGCTAAAGAAACACCATCATTGGCGTTGGAAGGCTTCTTAGGAGGAAACTTTCAACAGAGTGAAGCAATTGCTGCATTTCTCAAACCTGTTAGTATGCATCAATCCTTCTGAAGAACTAATATTGACCTACGATGCCTCTCCATATGGTGTTGGTGTGCTGTTGCCCCATGTGATGGACAACAGCTCTGAAAGGCTGATAGATTATGTGTCACAACACTTTCATAGACCAAAAAAGTTATTAACAAATCAAGAAGGAAGGACTATCAATAGTCTTCAGCATCAAGAAATTCAACCAACACTTACATGACACACACTTTATCATCGTTTCTGACCACAAACCACTGTTAAGCTACTTTTCAAAGTGCAGCTGCCTCCATGAACTAGATGTGCAATCACACCTGACCCCCCTTCCCCTGCCCTGCAACCCTGGCCATCAAATATGGTGGGTGCTGGGTTCAGGGGAAGGACTACCAGAATTTTGTAGCTCTTGTGCAATTTTAGATAAGCACTAGACACCCTCCTTCCCAATGAAAATTCAAGCCAAAGTATACAAAGTATATCATTTTCACACTTTGTGCAAGATCTGCATTTCACCATTGTAAACCCTTCACTCAATTTGGTAGTTTCCTTACAAATAAGATAAAAATGTTATTCGCAGTTACTCATTGAGTATCAGTAGTATTTTCCCACGGACAATAGAGTGAACCATCTCCATCCTTCATAGAATCATACAATCCCCAGAATACAGAAGGAGGCCATTCAGCCCATTGAGCCTGCAACAACAACATTCCCATACTATGACCATAACTCCACATATTTACCCTGCTAATCCCCCCGAAACTAGGGGCAATTTAGCATGGCCAATCAAGCCAATCTGCACATCTTTGGACTGTGGGAGGAAACTGGAGAATCCGGAGGAAACCCACACAGACATGTGGAGAATGTGCAAACTCCACACAGACAGTGACCCAAGTTGGGAATTGAACCCCAGTCCCAGACACTGTGAAACAGCAGTGTTAATCACCATGCCACCCTGTGTTCTTGGAACACAGAGCCAAAAGAATAATTCTAGAAACATTATAAAATTCGCAATTCTCCCAATAGACTTTCTAATGTTACTTGTCTCATCACTGATTGTTACATTCAACATAACAAATAAATCATTAGCACACTGGATCTGGCAATCAAATTTACTTTTGTCAAATACAGGATAAACCCTTAATGAATTTATAGCAGTCACTTCACACTGCCTCTAAGTGTTGCAGGCCAACTTCATGGCATCTCGTCCTCTGTGGAAATCAAAGCAGGCGGGACAGAAAATCTGGCAGACCATGTAAAGGTCTATTGACCTCAGGTAGGAATTTCTGGTCTTTCGATGCACGTGGCCAAAACTTCTCACTCTATGTATCTTATTGAATATTTTACAATGCTAACAAGTTGTCATACTCCCTTTTGTGTCATTATCTTGAAGAAGCTAGATTATGTAATATTTTATCATAGTGGCACTGTGGTTACCACTGCTGCCTCACAGCTCCATAGATCCAGGTTCAATTCCAGCCTTGGGTGACTGTATGGAGTTTGCACACTCTTCCCATGTCTACATGGGTTTCCTCTGGATGCTCCAGTTCCCTCCCACAGTCCAAAGATTAGGTGCTGGTTAGGTGGATTGGCCATGCTAAATTGCTGCTTAGTGTCTCAAGATGTGTAGGTTAGATGGATTAGCCATGGGAAATGTAGGAAGTTTCAGGGGCAAGGTGCAGGAGAGGGCCTGGGTAAGATACTCTGTCAGAGTTGGTGCAAGCTTGATGGGCCAGATAGCCTCTTCTGCACTGTTGGGATTCTATGATATCTCTCAGGATGTCCCAAACACCACATATCAAATTACTTTTTTTAATGCACCATCCAGCTGAAAACTTGGCTGCAAAGAAAATTCTCCCAAACAGCAAATGGGTGAACCAATCTGTTTATTAATGGTGTTGGTAAAGGGAGGAATGTTGACGTGGATAATGTAATGTTTACCTTCATGTAGTGCAATGGAACCTCAAAGGAAGGGTGCCCAATACGAGGAGGAGTTCCCAAGGGATGGAACGTCTGGTCAGCTCTAAATATTTACCTCAACCTTTTCTCATTTTCATGGGTCAAGGCTAATTACATATGCATGGTGGTCTCCTGATGGGATTCACAATAAAAGAAGACTATGGCCACTGCAGAGACAGAGGATACAAGTGGTATGAGTCCCATAGCAGCACAAGAAGATCTTTGCAAGTGCTTGCAGAGGAATAATGAAAGCAATGGAGTGGTATAGCACTAGAGGGAGAGGGGGAAATGATCGAGGGAATCATGAAAAATTGTTTCTCTGGGTCAGGAAACATTATGGAGGAAGTTCATGGAGCCAGGGGCCACTGGAGGAAGGAAGTCCTCTGGTCTGGATGCACTAAAATAATTCTGAGGCAGTGGGGAAGGAAAATGTATTTTGGTCTGCTTCTGTATTCTGCCATCAGGTGCATTGTCCCAGTGTAATCTGTGCTGACAGCTGAAGTTAGATTATAGCACTATATGGACTTTAATATTGTATTCATTATAAACTATTGTGGGGGTAATGGCCTGTGGACAAGTCAGAGGGGTAGGGCTAATGACTGGAAATGGTTTATGGATTCAGCAGGAGATATGTCACAACAGAATGAGACCACACTTTAGAAAGGTCTGAGCTAGTTCAGTAGCCACAGACAGAATTCTGGACAAGCGAGAAAATAGCTTTTAAAAAATATACAACAGACTTCTTGTGGCTGACTTCAAGCCAAGTTCAAACTCCAGCTCCCTGCCAAAGGTGACAGATTACAGTAAAATATAATGGATGCATTTTCAACAAGAATTAAACAATCGTATTCGTACATTTGTCTTTTTCATATGTAACATCATAAATTATATTTTTTAACTTTTGTGTAGTTGGTTGACTGAAGAAAAAAATGGTTGAGATTTGGTTCACTTTCTCTCTGTTTGGAGAATTGAATGGAGACCATGGTTGCATATCAATCAATGGGGTGAAATTATTTGAATATGAACCAATCGTGTGCAAGTGTGACAAAAACTTTACCAGCAAATGGCCACATCTTTTCTTTTCTCACAGGTGGAACTTAAAAGTGACAGACCCCATGGAATCCAGCTAAAACTGGGGTGACGTTCAATGGCGGCATAACGAAGGAAATGGTCGGAGGTGTGATGCTTGGTAGGCAGGTATGGACTGTAAATTGGTGGTAAAAATATCAGTTTTAATGTTGGAAATGAAAACAAAAGACAGGTTTCAATGTGCCGATAGAATTGTTTAACTCTTTTGGAAATGCCTCCATTATATTTTCATGACCAGTTTGCATGGTGGCATAGTTGTTGGCTGAGGACTCAGGTTCACTTCAAACCTCGGGTGACTGTCTGTGTGGACTTTGTATGTTCTCCCCTTGTCTATGTAGGTTTCCTCTAGATGCTCCGGTTTCATCCTAAAGATTTTCAGGTTAGGTGGATCGGACATATTTAATTGCCCCTTAGCATCCCAAGATGTGTCAGTTGGATGGATTAGCTATGGGAAATGTGTTAGGGCCGGGGAAAGGTAAAATACTCTGTCAGAGAGTCAGTGCAGACCTGATGGGCCAAATGGTCCCTTCTGCACTGTTGAGGCTTTATGATTCCATGATTCAGTCAGAGATCTGGAGTGTGAAATTCATTCTGGTTCAACCTTAAGCAAAGCCATAAGAAGTTTGCTAAACATTTTTAAAAAGCTTTTCCTCATTTGTCCTGAATGCTGCTTGTGGCTACTGAACATAGGTCAGGTCTTTTCGAAGCTGATATGGTCTGGTTCAGCTCAAGCTGCTGTGACTCATTTCTAGCAGCTTCCTGGGAAGAGTTCGGGCCTCATTTTGGCAGGAGTAGGTTGGCAGAACAAACACTCCATTGACTTGACACCAATTTTGGGTGCTGCATTAAAATGACCCATTCTGTCTGACCTTCAACGTATACATTCTTTGCCACAGTATTCCAAACTTTATCATTTGTGCTCCTCACTCATATAATTGACTTCAACTTTCTTGAGAAATGATAGCGCATCTTCTGTTCCTACTATATCTTTTGATTTAGTTTTCCACAAAAAATTAACAAGCTGAATGTTGCTTTTGTATGTACTTAAGAAATGACGGGGGTTCAAGCAGTAACCTTTCCAGTACTGCACTGAGCATCTCCCCTTTACAACGACACACATATATTTTTGACAAGTGAAGAAAAGACATGTGTTCCTGTTCATCTTTGAAAACAAAATCCATGAGCAGTTGGAGAGCTGGCATGCAGCTTATTATTTATTCCCAGTCATACCTCCTGACATTTGGTAGAGGGAGCCACTCCAGACTGGTTATCATCATCGTCTTGAAGAAGATCTTCGTTTCTGTAAAACATCCCTTTCCAGGTTCCTGCAGCCACAGCTTGTAAGTTTCTATTCAACATGTCTGGAGTATTGGACGGACTGTGTCATCCTGGGGCCAGGAGCCTCATTTCCTTTTTGCTTAAGGTGCCAAAGTGTGAGGATCGTGAATTCTGATTGGTGATTTTAAATTCCTGACAGCTGGATAGCAAGCTGCGAATGTCTGAAAAATATTACAGTTCTTCATTTTTCATGACAAATTATCCTCTTTTTGCCATCGAGATAGATTTTTAATCAATGTTTATGTTATCATGTTATCCCAAGAATGAAGACAAGGAAAATAACACCACAATTCTTGGCAAATGTGTGTCTTTTTTTTTAATTGGGCCTTGGGTTGTGTATTAGTTGGGCAGTGTGAAAGCAAAGCTTATCCAAATGTTCGTATACTGGCACTGTTAATATTTTAATATTTTGAAAGTATATTTTTATCTTTGCAAAGGCTGCTTGGGTAAGAGGAAGGCCAGCACAATAAACATGGAGAAGAAAAGTGAATCTGTGGCTTGATGATCGAGCAATGCATCACTCCAGACCTTGGATGATGGCAGGCAAAATGGAGGTGGTGCTCTGGAAGCTGATGGCAAGAATAGTAAGAAGTCTCTCAATGCCAGGTTAAAGTCCAACAGGTTTATTTGGTAGCAAAAGCCACTAGCTTTCAGAGTGCTGCTCCTTCATCAGGTAGGTAGGAGTTCTGTTCACAAACAGGGCATATAGCGTCTGCTCTTGGGGAGACCATGCGCATGCTATGACAACAGATGAATGAACACCGCTTGACAATCACCAGGCAAGAGTGTTCTCTTCCTGATGGGGAATACTTCAGTAAGAAGTCTCATAACACCAGGTTACTTCACCAGAATACTTCAGCAGTCACGGGCATTCAGCATCTGATCTTCAGGTAAGGGTTCTCCAAGGTGGTCTTCACGACACATGACAACGCAGAATCGCTGAGCAGACATGAGAGCCAAGTCCCACACACATGAGGAAGGCCTCAACCGGGATCTTGCATTCATGTCACTATCTGTAACCCCCACAACTTGACTGGGTTTGCAAAATTTCACTAACTGTCCTGTCTGGAGACAATACACATCTTTTTAATCTGTGCTTAACGCTCTCTCCACTCACATTGTCTGTACCTTTAAGACCTGATTACCTGTAAAGATTCAAATTCCAACCATTATTTTGTAAATTGAGTTTGTGTCTTTATATGCCCTGTTTGTGAACAGAACTCCCACTTACTGATGAAGAGGCGGGGCTGTGAAAGCTAGTGGCTTTTGCTATCAAATAAATCTGTTGGACTTTAACCTGGTGTTGAGAGACTTCTTACTGTGTTTATCCCAGTCCAATGCCGGCATCTCCACATCATGGCAAGAATAGTGACAGCCTTGTTTCCTGCTCCTTGAGGCACTCTCCATGGGGAAGTGTTGAAAGCTGGCTAGAAGAAGACAAATGCAAAAACCTACATAACCAGCTGGACATTCCTCCCTTTTTACATGCTGGCTCTTATAAGCTGCAGATATTTTTGCACAGACCCATTGTTGTCTCTTCAGTGCTTTGCAGAATCTGTGGGCAAAGCATCTCTGAAAAGTTCAGGTAAATGTCTCTCTACCTGTACTATCGAGTGGGCCTACTTGCTTCTAATTGTATCCTGACTCACCTTATATCTCTTCTTCCTAAAAACTAAGTTAAAGGCGATTTCAGATATAGTCTACTATACTAATATTATAGACATTCCAGAGAATTACAACTGCTGAGATATTTGCTATAAAAACTCCTGAGCAACTCATTCCTAACAGAAGAGAGAAAGTTGGATACAGCAATGTCTTCTGATAGGTTTATCTAAAATAATGGAATGATAGAATTGTTAAAGCACAGGAAAAAGATCACTCTGAGATGACCACAAGTAATCCTGGATTCTATTTTTGCGGGCAGGATTATGACTCAGTGCTCTGATAAATTATGTTGACATCTAAATTGCACTATCAAGGCCTCATCTGAACTTGCAACTGTGAAACTGTTGGGTACTTTCACAGACATTTGAAAATCCAACATGAAAATTAAGCAGGACACTGGATACGTGACTGAAATGATCTTTGTCCATTTATCTGCCGGATTGAACCCAATTTGAAATTATTTATTGGAAAATCAATCCTATGAGGTTGAGTAAAGTAGATACGTATGCAATTAGGATAGTGTTTTTTTTTAATCTAAAGAGAAATTGTCACAGTGGTTAGCACTGCTGCCTCACAGCATCAGCAATCCAGGTTCAATTCTCGGCTCGGGTCATTGTCTGTGCAGAGGTTCTCCAGTTTCCTCCCACAGTCCGAAAGACATGCTGGTTAGTTGCACGAGCCATACTAAATTCTCCCTCAGTGTACCCGAACAGGCATCGGAGTGTGGCGACTAGGGGATTTTCACAATAACTTTACTGCAGTGTTGATGTAAGCCTACTTGTGACATTAATAAATAAACTTTAAACTTCTCTGTGTTTTTTAAACTACGTTAAATACGTTCCTGACAGATGACAGAGAGATTTACAGAAGTCTATTTTAAAAGTTTGAAATGCGTCAAGTTCATTATTTTCTCTGTAAGCTAAAAGAATTTTATTATTTTATATGGACTATATTCTTAAAATGCATTTCTCAGATGATTGTTACATAAGCAATGAATATTTGAAACTGATTTAATTAAATGGCGATAAATATGGCAATACTACATTAAGTATTTAACGTTTATGAGGGAATTTACTGCTGCAAATATAGAAAATGTCACATGATTGTGGATGGAATCTTTTCTGGCCCAGTGCAACCCATTGGACCCCATCATCCTCTCAGTCCCATTATTTGTGAAGGTCATCTACATGATAGTTCATCTTCTTTGGGTTGGTGTTAATTGCTGTCCAACCAAACTTCTGCTACTGTGCATGGGGGGGCAGATACTAGTGCTGACCTTCCATTGCTGCCTGCACATAGGCCCATTTGGCTGTCCACTGATGTGAACCTGCTGGCGTCTTAGTACAGCAGCTGGAAAAATTCTGCCCGCTTCATTTCCTTTTCAATTGAAGTATTGGACTGTGACACAGTGCAACTAGCAGAGAGATAAATCAGCTCTCTCCAGACTACTTCTGGTAGATTAAAGGTCTTCATGCCCTATTGGAAACAATGATAGTCCTATCAGAATGGTTTGTTTCTTTGAAATACAATGTCAGTGGTTATTATCTAGTGTTTCATATACAAATAACAAGAACTAAAAGCAAACAACTTCTTTGCAAATATTTTGTTGTTTTAAACTTAAATCCCATTGTGACCTTTTGTAAATGATTATGTTTTATTTATTTTTGAAGCTATATGATAATAGGGTAGCTATGAAGAGAAGGGAACATCTTGTTTACATCAGCAGTTGGAAATGTCACAATAAATATTTTTCATGTAAATTCTTTCTCTGACTTGGATTTTTTTTTATAGAAATACAGGGGGCGACCCGCAAATTTTCTGGCGGGTCCAGTCAAGAGAATCGTGTCAGCCTTTTCGCGGGATTCGCACATACATTCCTGACGCACGTTTGGGGAGCGGTGGTCTGACCACAGGGGAGGTTAGTGGGGCAGGGGGTGGGGGGGTGTCTGCCAGTGATTGCCACTGCGGGGAGGGGGGGAGGAGGGAGGAATGTGGGCTGGACATCAAGGCGCTCCAGGGCAGCGGTGGGTCAGGGCTGGCCTGGGAATTGCTGCGGTGGCCACGATCTGGCCATGAGGAGGGCTGGAGAAGTAGCACTTTGGGGGGTCCCAGGCTGGCCAGCGATCGAACTGGCCTGCAAACGGGGAGACTGACAGATTGGAACCACCTCGTATGAGCAGAGGTCCGGAGCTGTCAGACCCTAGTGCAAGTAGGCTCTGTCTTCCCCCAAGGTTTTTAATGAGATTCACAATTGGGAGTCTACATTGCAGAAAGTGGGGAGGTTCAGGTCTGAAGTTGCACTAAAAAACAGTCGTGATCTAGACCATTTTCCCTACCAAATCAGCACTTTTGGGAGAATCATCCCCATAATTAGTGAAGTGATGGCATCATCGCTGTTATCTAAGTTCACTGGACTTCAGTTTAGCCAGAACTGTGCAAGCATCATGATCTTCATCAACTATCTACCAAATAGGTAAATTAAGTGAACATGTTCTTTTATTGCAACATTTTCTATGGTTTGTGTCCATACTGACAGATGCAAAAATATTGTTTTCAGTGTTTTCTCGAATATCCCACTTTGCTAGGGCCAAATCCGTTAAGGTTGGCATAAGATTCCAGCCTCGTCCCATTCCTTGATCACTAAGTAGTAACTGGATTTCAGCATAGTTTTTCATGGGAGTGACATTTCTCTCTCAAAGTAGGTTGATTGGATAATGGTATCAGGACCTAATTTTTGAGGATATCTCAGTTTTTTGAAACATTGCTTCATTCAGATTGAAAAGAACCAATGAAAATACAACACAGCTAAGATAAAAACACTTCAAGGTCAAGAACCTCTTCCCATTCCAGACATAATACACCAGTTAATCAAAGAAACTTTAAAAAAAAGAATAAAATGATGTCCAGTGATAACGGTTAAATCTCTCACTGAAAGAAAATAAGGTTGTAAAATTCCCAGGGCTGGAATTTGGACCGATGTTCCAAGAACAACAGAATTGATGAAGGATCAATTTTGCTATTGAAACAAGTAGAAGGAAGAACCAAGCAATTTGAATGCATTTTAACTTAGTTAAAATGCCTTAGTATTTTATCCCCCCACTTGGTTAGGCAAGTGCACAGATTTTCTGGAAATACTATTGTTACCCTGTCCAAAGTAATCCAACTAGTCTAATTCTGGGATTGGTGGTGAGGTCAGGGACATCAACAATGGTTGGGCAGACATCTCACTCCGACCACAATTTCCACCCTAAGGCAACCCAGGAAAGTCCGAATCACCATCTACAACCATATGCACTTTGGTATCTCCAGTGGAGTTAAATATCTCAAAGTGTTTCAGAGTTGGAGACCAGACTTCAATAACATCGGGAGGGAAATGAGAAAACAATGGTTAGATGTGCATTGGAATAAGTAGGAGTTAAAGAAGATTTTTGGAAGTGAAAGGAAATGGAGCAAGGTGGAGTGATATAAAAAAATTGATCCAGAATGCAGCAGCAAGGTGACTGGTAGAGCAGTGTTTGAAGCGTGAAGGGTGCAACAAGGGAAAAGGTTAGAAGAATTTGCAGTGCAGAAGGATTTGCAATTCATCTGGTGCCACTTTTGCACCAGCTCTCTGTACATTCTTAACCCTCTTGAATACCTTGATCAATCCTCCCTCCATTGCATCCTAACCAATCACTGTTTCAAATAGTTTTTCCTCATATCTCCATTGCTTCATTTACCAATAACCTTAAACCTGTTCTTTGTTTCTAGATCATTCCACCAAGGGAACATTTTCTCTGATTACTCCTTGCAGGTCCTTCATGATTTTGAAAAGCTCTCCCCAATCTTCACTCAACCTTCTCTTCCCCAAGGAAAGCAGTCCCAACCACTCCAATTTATCTATGTAACAGAAGTTCCCACATCCATAGAACTATTCTCATGAATTTTGTTGGCACTCTTTCAAATGCCTTTACATCCTTTGTAAAGTGTGGTGCCCAGAACGGGACAAAGTACACCAGACGAGGCTGAACCAGTGTTTTTTTTACAAATTTAACACAATTTCCTAAATTTTGTACTCAAAGGCTGAATCTTTGTCCTAAAATCAGGAAATGTCCCAATTCTGAAAAGCCAACATGAGAGAAAATGCCCCAAATGGTTGCATATTCATTCTGAGGGGGTTGGATGCTAACTGGAGTCAATCCTACTATTCCTGGAAACAGTGTGGAGGCATCCATAGAGGCTAATAGGTGCTGAGATGGGCTGTTTAAAAGAGCCCACTTCTATGCTCTAAGGCGGTATTCCCAGTTACAATAAAACATGTTTAAAATGCCCTCACTTCTCATATACCCTCACTCTCCCCACACACTCCTCATGCCCCTTTCATGACAATTCATCACCCCATCAAACTCCCATGGTCCCTTATACTTTCCATGCTAACCTATGGCAACCCATGATGCCACAATCATCCAGAAAGCTTTTTAACAATCTCTATGTTAACTTAATGTCAACTCATGTCAACCCATGCACTATAGTCACCATCTTTTGCCCTTTCACACTCCATGCTAACTCATCCAGGGCCATTCTGGGATGAAAAAATAAAGTTCTAGGTATCTATTACAGACTTCAGTATATTAAAACATTCATTCAGAAAAGCTCATTCAATGGATTTAAATATCTTCAAGTACTTAATTCATTATAAAAACAAACAACACAAAAAATTGGAAAAGTCAATAAAATTTCTAAAAGACTGTTTCTGATCCAAACTGGTTTTATATACCTTAAAATTGAACCCCAATTTGGGCCAGTATGAAGTTATTTCTTAATTTTACTGTTTTTCTCTTCTATTCCACATCAGAGACATTAGCAGCCACTTGGAGGTGCAGTCAAATTGATCTCACAGACTCAGTTGTGATAATGAAAAGTTTTGGAAGCAGTCAAGCTGTGTCAATCCTATAATGATGGATCTCAAGCTTAGGCTAACAAACAAATTGCAAGCACAGATTTTCTTTGACAGAGTCAGAGCAGGTTATTTTCATTCAAAATTTAAAAGGCTGAAGGTTTAAATGATTTGACGGCTTGACAGTTCCATAGAGCTTATCCACTTTTTATACACATTAATACATACTGCTAACAATTTCAAAGAGGTATTTAGACCTCTCCAAAAGTGCTCTGTATCTCATTAAAGAACTGTGGGAGGTTTAGACCTTTTCCTCAAATGTCTAAGCCCACAAGTTGCTTTTCAGAAATCAGGGTGAGCAAAATTGCTGAGTCAAGGCAACTGCATTGCATGGAGGCTGCTGCCTCTGTGAACATTTGAAATACCTCCTGCTCCAATTCCCCATGTTCCCGGCAAAATGGTGGGTGCTGGTTTCAGTGGTAGGACTGCCAGAATCAGGGCTATGGTACCATTTTGGCTAAGGTACAGAGCATTTCTGATTCTTCAAATTCAGGCCTTTGCCTTTGTTGATAAAGCCTAGGATGCTGTAGGCGTTATTAACCATTTTTGCAACCTAGGGTGCTGTAGGCGAACCACCATTTCCAGTGATTTATGTATATTTACCCCAGGTCGCTCTGCTCCTGTACTCCATTTACATTTGTACATTTACTTAACATTATCCCTCCACATTCTTTTTAAAATAATGGATGACTTCATGCTTCTTTGCATTAAATTTCATCTGCCATTTGTTCACCTGTGCTACCTATCTGCATATGAAGTTATACACTATCCTTCTCACAGTTCACAATACTTAAAGATTTTTATCATCTGCAGTTTTTGAAATTAGGTCTTGTGCACCAAGGTAGGATCATTAATATGTATCAGGAAGAGCTGGGATCCTAGAACTCCATTACAAACATTCCTGCAGTATGATAAATATTCATTAACCACTACTCTCTGCTTCTTGTCACTCAGCCAATTTTGTATCCAAGTTGCTACTATACCTTTCATTCCATGAGCTCTAACTTTCCAAACAATTATGTTGTGAAGTGTTTTATCCAAATGCTTTTTGGAGGTTCCTGCATATCACATCAACCACGGTACCTTCACCAATCATCTTCAGTAACAAAGAACAAAGAAAATTACAGCACAAGAGTAGGCTCTTCAACCTTTCAAGTTTGTACCAATCATGTTGCCCATGAAGTCAAACCCCCCACCATTCCAGGGACCATATTCCTTTATTCCCATCCTATTCATGTATTTGTCTAGACACTCCTTAAAAATCACCAGCATATCTCTTCCATTCCCTCCCCTGGCAGCAAGTTCCAGGCACCCACCACACTGTGTAAGAAACGTAACCTCATCAAAAAATAAAAAAAAGTTAAAACATAGAACGTAGAATATTACAGCGCAGTACAGGCCCTTCGGCCCTCAGTATTGCGCCGACCAGTGGAACCAATCTAATGACCCTCTAACCCAAACTATTCCACTGTTATCTATATGCCTAACCATTGACCATTTGAACGCCCTTAAAGTTGGCGAGTCCACAACTGCTGCAGGCAGGGCATTCCATGGCCTTACTACCCTCTGAGTAAAGAACCTACCTCTGACATCCGTCCTATAACTACCATCCCTTAATTTAAAGCGATGTCCCCTTGTGTTAGCCATCACCATCCGAGGAAAAAGGCTCTCACTGTCCACCCTATCCAATCCTCTGATCATCTTGTATGCCTCAGTTAGGTCACCTTGTAACCTTCTTCTGTCTAATGAAAATAACCTCAAGTCCCTCGGCCTTTCCTCATAAGACCTTCCCACCATACCAGGCAACATCCTGGTAAACCTCCTCTGCACCCTTTCCAATGCCTCCACATCTTTCTTATAATGCGGTGACCAGAACTGTACGCAATATTCCAAGTGCGGCCGCATCAGAGTTTTGTACAGTTGTAACATGACCTCACGGCTCCGAAATTCAATCTCTCTACCAATGAAAGCTAACACACCGTATGCCTTCTTCAACCTGGGTGCCAACTTTCAGGGAGCTATGCACATGTACCCCGAGATCTCTCTGCTTGTCAACACTAGTAAGAGTCCTTCCATTATCCCTATATTCTGTACTCCTGTTACTCTTACCAAAGTGAATCACCTCACACTTTTCTGTATTAAACTCCATTTGCCACCTCTCAGCCCAGATCTGCAGCTTATCTGTCCCTCTGCAAACTGTAACATCCATCCTCACTGTCTACAACTCCTCCGAATTTGGTATCATCAGCAAATTTACTAATCCATCCTTCTGCACCCTCAACTAGGTCATTTATAAAAATGACAAACAGCAGTGGCCCCAAAACAGATCCTTGAGGTACACCATTTGTAACTGAACTCCAGGTTGAGTATTTCCCATTAACCACCACCCTCTGTCTTCTATCAGCTAGCCAATTCCTGATCCAAACTGCTAAATCACCCTCAATCTCACGCATCTGCATTTTCTGCAGTAGCCCACCATGGGGAACCTTATCAAGTGCTTTGCTAAAATCCATATACACCACGTCAACTGCCTTACCCTTATCCACCTCTTTGGTCTCTTTTTCAAAAAACTCGATAAGGTTTGTGAGGCACGACCTACCCTTCACAAAACCATGTTGACTATCCCTAATCAATTTATTTCCCTCTAGATGATTATAAATCCTATCCCTTATAATTCTTTCCAAAACTTTGCCCACAACAGAAGTAAGGCTCACCAGTCTATAATTCCCAGGATGGTCTCTACTCCCCTTCTCGAACAAGGGGACAACATTTGCTCTCCTCCAGTCTTCCAGCACTATACCTGTAGCCAATGACGATATGAAGATCAAAGCCAAAGGCTCTGCAATCTCCTCCCTAGCCTCCCAGGGAATCCTAGGGTAAATCCCATCCGGCCCAGGGGACTTATCTATTTTCATACACTCAAGAATTGCTAACACCTCCTTCTTATGTACCGCAATCCCGTCTAGTCTACAACCTGGTATCGCAGTATTCTCCTCGACTACACTAACTTTTTCCTGTGTGAATACTGACGAAAAATACTCATTCAGTGCCTCTCCTATCTCTTCAGGCTCCATGCACAACTTCCCACTGCTGTCTCTGACTGGCCCTAATCTTGCCCTAACCAATCTTTTATTCTTGACATGCCTGTAGAAAGCTTTAGGATTCTCCTTGATCCTATCTGCCAAAGTCTTCTCATGTCCTCTTCTAGCTCTTCTTAACTCTGTCTTTAGCTCCTTCCTGGCTAATTTATAACTCTCCAGTGCCCTAACTGAGCCTTCACGTTTCATCTTTACATAAGCCTCCTTCTTCCCCTTCACCAGAGATTCAACTTCCTTAGTACACCACGGTTCCCTCGCTCGACCTCTTCCCACCTGCCTAACAGGTACGTATTTATCAAGGACTCGTAGTAGCTGCTCCTTGAATAAGCTCCACATTTCAGACATTCCCAGTCCTTGCAATTTCCTACTCCACCCTATGTATCCTAAATCTCGCCTAATAGCCTCATAATTACCTTTTCCCCAGCTATAACTTCTGTCCTTTGGTATATGCCTATCCCTTTCCATCACTAAGGTAAACAACATGTTGAACATGTTTTGTGTTTAACAAAACCTTGCAGTTTTTCCATAATTAATCCACATTTGTTCAAATGGCTGTTAATTTTACCCCAAATTATTGGTTCTTGAAGTTTCCCCACCGCTGAGGTGAAAATGATTGGCTTGTTGTTGTTGGGCTTTACACCCTTTCTGAGTAATTTAAAATTCTCCAGTCCTCTGGCACCATGCCATAGAAAGATATTGCTGATGAAAATTCTCCTGAACACACTTTAGGAACTCTTGTGCCTCTCTGCCCTTTACACTACTACACTAATCTGGCAGCCTCCCTCCAATGGTCACCATTGATGAGGAGACTCAACACTGGATAAGCTGGGCCAGTTCAGCCTTGGACATACCATGGCTGTGAGTGCTTGGCAACAAAGATATCTAGAAGTCAACAGAAGTCCTGATGTACAGAGCTGTTCTCAACACACTGCTGAACTGCAGTGAGACCAGTCACATTTGGATTCAATGGGAGGATCTTTCAACAAACACTAATGTCCTTCTTGAAGCCACCTCCACAATTGTTCATGCTAAATTCCTGCAAAAGCTTCCTCAAAATCATCTTCAGTCAACTATACAACGTGTTTGGATGATCAACAACTGTCTCTGCTGCCAAGTTCTGTTGTCTCAACTACTAAATAGCCAATATTTTGGGGAATTCAAAGAAATGCAACACTCTGAAGCTCTCCTTGAAGCATGGCAGCTTTAACATTAATGGTTGTTGGGTGTTTGCCATCATGATTTGTGTTCAAATATCTTAATGATGAGGCAAAGTGAAAGCAGAGAAAGAAAGGGAACAAATCCTGCACTCCAGATCTCACTATCTCCAGGACATCCTAATGCTCATGCCTAAAGATTTGCAAGTCTGCAATTGGCCTGATCCATGACCCCAAGTAGATATCATCCTTAAATTGTGGAACAGCCAATGATGGTGATCCCAATCTATTTTTGGATAATTAAAGTCACCTTTTCAGAGAATCATAGAATCCCTACGGTGCAGAAGAAGGCCATTCAGCCCATCGAGCCTGCACTAACTACAATCCCACCCTGGCCTTATCCCCATAACCTTACTTATTTACCCTACTAACCTCCTGACACTAAGCGGCAAATTAGCATGGCCAATCAACCTAGCCTGCACAAAACGGAGCACCCGGTGGAAACTCGCGCAGACACAGGGAGAATGTGCAAACTCTACACAGACCCAAGCAGGAATCAAACCCAGGTTCCTGGCGCTGTGAGGCAGCAGTGCTAACCACTGTGCCACCGAGCTGCCCAAATAAATATTCAATAATTCAATTTTCAATATTTATAAATATTCAATAATTCTTGCAAACCTCTTGTCTTCGTCTTGCATTTATTAGGACAGATACAAAAATGGCACATTTCAAAGGGACTACCAATTTATACTGCATGAGAAAAGAGGTGCTGATTGGTTGGTAAGTTGTCTCTGATTGGTAGCGATGTTGGCATGGCCAATGCCCCAGGCAGCTATTGTACCCTGTGCTTTCGTTTATTCAAAAAAGGTGTAATGCCTAAGGTTTTCCAATGAATTATGCCTTTTCTGACTATGATTTTGGCATCCAAAGCAGGTACAATCTCATTATTCCTGAAGATGCGCTAACAATCCTGTACTTGCAGAGGCCAAATTCAAAAGGGATTAGATAATGGCACTTAATGTTTCAAAGACAGGCTCTGGCCAATGGAAACAGTCTGCATTCAAGACCAAAGGTCACTGAAACATCTGGTAAATATATTAACGGATGAAAGACTAACCATCTATGTCTATATCTCAAGAATCTGGACTAGGAAGTTATTTATTCAGAAGATGAGTGTGTCAATGCAGTGTTAGCACTTACTAATTGCCTTTGAGGATATGGTGGTAAGCTTCCTTCTGAACCAATGTGGTCCATGTGGTGAAAGCATTCCCAAACTGCTGATATAGAGGGAATTTCAGTGTTTTGATCCAGAAGCGATGAAGATGCACCAATATATTTTCAAGTCAGGATGATGAGTGGCATGGAGGGAATCTTGTAGATAGTGGTGTACCTACATGCCTGCTTCCCTTGTCCATCTGGGTGGTAGAGACCCCAGATGCTATTGGCGAAGTCGTGGTGAGTGCAGCGCTGCATCTTGTAGAGAGTACACACGTGTGCCACCGTGTGAGTGGTGGAGGGAGTTAATGCTTAAGGTAGTTGATGGGACGCCAGTCAAATGGCTGGTTTGGCCTGGATGGTGAACCTCTTCTGCACCATCTCAAGGACCCTCACATCCTTCATAAAATATGGTGACCAAAACTAGGTGCAATGTTTGTGGCCTCACCAGATCTTCAGACACATTTAGCATAACTTCTGTGCTTTGGTGCTCAATAACTTTATTTAAGAATAGAATTTAATAAAAAAGGCAAATGGGATGTTGGCATTTATTGCAAAAGGACTGGAGTATAAAAGTAGAGAAGTGTTGTTGCAATTGTATAAGGTGTTGATGAGACCACATCTGGACTATTGTGTCCAGTTTTGGTTTCCTTATTTGAGGAAGAATATGGTGGTATTGTCATCCAACCGTTTGTAGTGCTGTAAGAATTTATTCACCTGTGTATTAATATAGTCTGGAGGGTTAGAATCTGTGGAAATAATATAATGCTTTAAAACCAAATTGGCACTTGCTTAGAACCCTGTGATGGTGGAACTGCATAAAAGAATGTAAATTATGTCATGCAAATGCAAATAATGTTCACACAGACACTTAAATTTGGACAAGAGCCATACAATGGTGTCACAAATATAGGATTTTATGAGACAGTTATGTTTTAAACTGTCTCTTTTATTTAAAGATAAAAGTGAGTAGTTTGCAATGGGGGGTGGCACCTAACTTGGCTGCATACAGACTCTCAGAGTTAAATAGATAGATTTGAGTAAGAAGGCCCACAACTGGTGCTGCTACACCAGGCAGATGAAAAGGTCAGTTTTCAGATTAACCATCAAAGAGAGCGTTGGTGAGAATGGCTGGGATTTCCCATTGCCTTTCTTCTCCCGGGTTTGAGGACGGGAGTGGAAAATCGCATTTTACGCCGATGGAAAGTCTCATCAGGATAATTCCCCCTCCCCCACTAGTAACATAACAGGAATCCCATCGGTTAATGTCAGCAACATTTATCATCATGGCAGGGGTTCTAGCGATGAGTCGAGAAGTGAGGGGTAACCCTGCCTCAACCGTTTGCAGGATCCCCGGTCACATTTTTTTAGAGGTCAGGCATCCAATAAATTGCCATTGTGACTTGTCCTTTCGAAGGAAGGCTGCTCAGTCCCAGCATGCAGGAGCTGTGGACCAATTGGATGGCTGGTAACTCAGCACTCTCAATGCCCCATTGGGAACAATAACCACTGCTCAGACTACACCTTGAAGAAGAGGACACCATCTAGGAGTTGGACCTACTTAGGCAGGTCTTGTCAAAGGAATGCAGGGTTGGTGAGGGGTGGGGGGGGGGTGGTGTGGGGGGGCCTTCCATGGCTACCAAATTCCTAAATAGGGCTCTCTCATTCCCAGAGGCCATCAGGATTCATCTGATGTTCTTCCGATTCAATTGAGGGCTGAGGTGCCACTAGGAAATTGTCAGTGGCAGTGGGAGGAGGCCTTTAATTGGACACTTCAATAGCCCAATTAACCTCTGGATGGATTTGCTATTTTACATCTTTTCCACCACTGGTAAAATGCCAGAAGAGTGAGGGATGTCAGGCATGCTATCCCTCACCTTCCCTCACCTTTTTACATCCTTTCCTACGCCTCCCAGCTCAACATCGAAGGCTGGTAAAATTCAGCCTTTTTTCCCTAAACTTTTCCACCTCTCTACCTTCCCTTCTTTCTTTAAGATTCCCCTTAAAACCATTGACTAAGCTTCTGGTTATGTGTCCTTAAATGTCTTAATGGGACATGTGATTTCATTTCAAATTTTGTTTTATATCACACCTGTCAAATATTTGGAGATATTTTACTGCTTTGAAGGTGTTATATAAATGCAAGTTGTCGTTCAATCTGCAAGGGTGACTCTGAATCTTAGTATTTTAATTCTATATTCCGAATCCACTTTGATCTTTGTACCCTCACCACCCACCCCATGCACTGTTCCAATGAAGCTAAATGGAAGCTCAGGGAACAACACCTCATCATTTGTCAAGGTTCTTAATAACATTCTGGAGTCAGCATTGAATTCAGCTATTCCAAATCATGATCACTGTTCCTTTTATTTTTTTGGACAGCAGATGCCAGTAATGGTTTTGCTGTTACCATTTACAGCTTCTCTATTTTATTCCTTTACTTACCTCATCCCTTTCGCCTTATACCTTCATCCCTTTAGTCATTTAAACATCCGTGCCTTTCACTACACTACAGACCCTCCCTTGTGTTCTTCCTCCCTACCTCCCCACCAGTCCCATCTTTCCCTCTCTTTGGTCTGGTATTAAACCGGTCATAATCCCAACTTTTTCCTTTTTCTGATGAAATTAAGCACTGTTTCTCACCGATGCTTCCTGACCTCTTGAATATTTGCAGCAGTTTTTTTTGTTTTTATTTCACAAGACTATTCAGGCTCAGATGAGACTATGTGAAGAACCAAAGCATATTGAAAACTGTAGCTTCCCTCTTCTCTGAGTCCTCCCCACCAAACACAAGTCTCTCCAATTTGCCATCCCGGAATGGATAAATCCCTGTATCAGGTAAGTGCTCCCGTTGTGACAGAGTAGTGGAGTATATTAATGCAGATGTCATAAACCCTATGCTGGTGTTTACAGGAGTGGAGTCTGTGATTTGTGAAGGAAGAATTTAAGAGTTAGGCTCATGTTATCTTATCATAACCTTTCATAATCTTGAAGACCTCTATCAGGTTACCTATTAACTTCAGCTCTGGTGAAAAAAGCTTTAACTTCTCAACTCTCACTTCATAACTGTTCACCATAATCCTTTGGAACAACCCTGTGAATCTACACAACGCCTTTTCCATTGATTTTATATCATTCTGGTATATGGAGCGTCCAAACTGTCTATAACGACCCAGTGATGGTATGACTAAGGAATTGTACATGTTCAATTTACCTCATTGCTATTTTATTCTACGCCTGTAAAGTTAAGAATTTCCATTGCCTTTTTGTGACCCTCAGTTGTGCTGCCAGCTTTAATGGCCTTCTTATCTCCACATCAAGGTTCATATACTCCAGTTAAATTCTTGTCATTTAAAGTGCATTTCCTTTCCCCATTCTTGCTTCTAAAATGTATTATTCACATTTTTCCAAAGTGAACAACATTTGACCTTTCACCTAACCTATCCATGCTCCTTTACCATGTTTCACAATTCTGCACCACAATATAATACACCCAATGAACAAATAGTGTCTGCTGCATATTTCAGTTTTGATCCTTCAATTCGTTGAAATTAATCATATGAGTAATATGAGCTGCAACGAGGAATCCTGTGGAGGCAGAGAAATAGCAGACACTGATGGAGCAGCCCAGGGTGGGAGAGTATAGATTGGGGCTGAGGTCTGAGGCCTACACACTTACCTGGGAGTTGGAGAGACAGCAAACCTGTGAGGGGGCAGCCGAGGTGGGAAAATATAAATTGGGATTGAGATTCGAGGCATATACACTCACCTTGATATTGGAGAGATGGCAAATCTGTGAGGGGGCCACCAGAGTAGAAGAATATAAAATGGTGCCAAGACTCGAGGCCAACACACCTAACTTTGGAGTTGGCAAGGAAGTGGACCTTCCAAGGAGCAGCCTGCAACTGGAGAACATAAATCATGGGAACATATGCAGATATGAACATGCAAAATAGGAGCACAAGTAGGCCATTCAGCCCCTAGAGGCTGCTCCAGCATTCATTGAGATCATGGCTGATTGGTTTGTGTTTCTAATTCCACATTCCCATCTACCCCAGTAACCTTCATTTTAATTTGGCGGTGGTGTTATTGAGGATGCAAAGTAAATTATGATATTTGACACAAATGGCTGAGTAGTCAGTGTTCAAAATGCTTCCTGTCTTGTATTCTGAATATCTGCCATTTTGTTTCATAGCACAATGAGTAATGTAGCAAGTACATGCCATAAGAACATATTAATCTATTTAATATAATAAATAAACTCACATTTAAAGTTTATTTATTAATTAGTCACCTATAGGCTTACATTAATACTGCAATAATGTTACTGTGAAAATCTCCAATGAGTATTAAGTTAGTCCTCTCCTCTTCTATCCACTTTGAAAGTTGATTTGAAGCCAATTGCTTTGCACCCGGTGAAATCAGAATAAAGCTAAGCAGTGATATTAATAAGAGTTACGTACAATGTGGAGGGGGAGTCTAATGTTAACTGATTGATGGGATGAATTACAGTTTGACAGAGTCTTTCCTGTTCCATAATATGAGAGTAAGTGGCAACCAGCTGCAGAAATTGAGTTCTTTCCATGTTTTAACAACTGTCTATGCTAAATTGAATGTTTATGTAACCAAAGATGTCTCCTATCATTGAATGAAAAGGGTTCAGCTGAGTATTCTGCCTGATTTCTCATTGGAATTAATTCATTCATTCAATCGGGGCAATCAGGAGAGCATTAGATGATTATTTGAAGAGAACAATGGGTGGGATTTTATGGCCTTGTTCAGGTGAGACCGGAAATTCCCACCCGAGGTCAATGGAGATTTCCACTGTTGGACCCTCCCCCGCGCCGATTCCGTGACAGGTGAGGTGGTAAAGTTCCGGCCAATGTGTGGGGTACAGGGAAAAAGCAGGGAAGAAGACCTTTCTCTGACGACGCTCAAGGGGGGCCCCAAGTCCTTCCAATCGAGGCTTAGCCTGTGGAAGGTGTGAGGCCGGTTATTGTGCTCATTTGGAGAGCCACGCCATTGTGCTCATTTGGAGAGCTGGTGCAGCCAAGATGGGCTGAATGACCTCCCTTCTACATCATAACAATTCTATGATACTATAAATGTTGGATATTTAAATATGTGGCCATTATGCTGACTAACATTAACTCTAGGAATGATTTTTGCATGTTTCTCATAATTCATCTTAAACAAGTCCTTCATATATAAAAATGGTTATCATCCTTGCTGTCTCTCACCTCTCCTGTGATCAATGTCTTTTTCTGCCCAAAAGTTTCGAATAGAGTATAATCTTACCTGGAAGGTAAGCTTTCTCACAATGAGCTTTCTCACAACTACTTATGTGCAGGACCTCAGTAGCTCCAACTGAAGGGAATATATCTCAAGTATCATCTAATTTAAAGCAGTGACCTGGCTACTAAGCACTGCTCCCACCTGATCAATCCACAAGCAAGTCCCTAATTTCGATTAAATTATAATGAACGCTGTGGTCATCTTAAACACAGGCTCCAAGCACAGGGACACAGACAGGTCCTCATTTCCACAGTCTCAGACAGCAAAAATAGTCCCAAAGCACATAATGTGCGTGGCAGCCATTTTGGAACACTAAATTTGTAGTAGACACCCTGGTATTACAAGGACTTTATACCGAATTAATCACATTGCCTTATACATACCATGGTATGATATGGAAATGAATAGAAGGTTAGCTGCAACTGAGCAGTTTCTGCCAGATGTAGATCTGTGACCATGATTCACATGTCAGCATTCTTTTTCTTCTCTTCTATAAGACCATCATTTTGCTGACTGCAGAAGGAGGTGGAATAAATTTATCGAGCTGTAGGTCCACAGCTGACCAACATGTGCTAGTGGCCACAGGAATGTACTCAGAAAATGTACGTGCATGAGTATGAACTGGTTGTGCGAAATTCAGTAAGAAGTCTCACAACACCAGGTTAAAATCCAACAAGTTTATTTGATAGTAAACCGACAAGCTTTCAGGGTTTTCCCCTTTGTCAGGCGAGTGGAGAGTTCTGGTCTCAAACAGAGCATATAAAGGCACACACAGTTTACAGAATACCGATTACAGTGCGAGTCTTTACAGCTAATCAATTCTTAAAGGTGCAGGCAATGTGAGTGGAGATAGCATTGAGCACAGGTTAAAGAGATGTGTATTGTCTCCAGACAGGACAGTTGCAAGCCCAGGCAAGTCACGGGGGTTCCAGATAGTGTGACATGAACCCAAGATCCCAGTTGAGGCCATCCTCATGTGTGCGGAACACCGCTCAATAATCACCAGGCAAGACTGTTCTCTTCCTGTTGGCGAGCACTTCAGTGGTCACGGGCATTCGGTCTCTGATCTTCGAGTAAACGTTCTCCAAGGCGGCCTTCACGACATACGACAGCGCAGAGTCGCTGAGCAGAAACTGATAGCCAAGTTCCGCACACATGAGGATGGCCTCAACTGGGATCTTGGGTTCATGTCGCACTACCTGTAACCCCCACGACTTGCCTGGGCTTGCAACATCTCACTTACTGTCCTGTCTGGAAACAATACACATCTCTTTAACCTGTGCTTAATGCTATCTCCACTCACATTGTCTGCACCTTTAAGAATTGATTAGCGGTAAAGACTCGCACTCTAATCGGTATTCTGTAAACTGTGTGTGCCTTTATATGCTCTGTTTGAGACCAGAACTCTCCACTCACCCGACAAAGGGGCAAACCCCGAAAGCTTGTGGGTTTACTATCAAATAAACTTGTTGGACTTTAACCCGGTGTTGTAAGACTTCTTATTGTGTTTACCCCAGTCCAACGCCGGCATCTCCACGTGTGTGAAATCCTGCAGGGATTTCCCCAGGCCACCATGGTAACTCTGGCAGGTGACCGACTGAACTACTGGAGGAACAACACAAATAGTTGTTGTGACCTTAATGTAATTTGAGATCAAAATACGTACGTCTGTGTTAAACTACATTTGCCATTCTGCAATAAAGGAGGAGCTTCAGCATTCACTGAGCAGATATCCCATCTTGCACTCAAGCCAATTAGAAGTGCAGGAAGGTTAAGTTAGAGACATGCCTTTAAGAAAAAAGTCTGTTCCGATGTTCCAGACTTTTGCTGTCTGACTCTCTGATGTTCCAACTTCACAGGGATCACGCTAATTGACCATTTAATGTTATTATTTAAAATTTCCATTCATCAGGTGCATGTGACAAAGTGGGATGGAGTTCTAAAAATTCCATTTGCCATACGTTATACACGATCTTTGTACACAATCTCTATTCATCATGGGATTTATGTCGGGGCTATGTTTAGTTTCTGAGCTTCAGCACCAGCCGACTGATACATTGGTACCTAATGATCCAGGTTTGTGGAGTGTGAAAGGTTCAGATGCCCCATGGCAACTTGATTACTCCCAAACCCATTTTTTGGCTCTGCTGGAAAAAAAAGATGTCACTGCAGTGAACATAAATCTCTCCTAACTCCGAGACTTCCTGGAAATAAACCTCCTGCCCTTCAGCCTTGTTGAAGCTTGGCAATCATTCAAAAACTTTTTGGCAAGTTAATTTATTCAACGCCAGCCAAAAATAACCTTAAACCCAATGTGTCTGTTGATTTGTTGTTTGATGTGTTCTGAACTGAAAAGCCCATTACTAAATTATAAACTTTAGAAAACACAAGGCCTGTTTCTTTTTACTGTTCTTGGTGGTGATAATAAAGTACAGTATCTGCTGCGTGGTGCCAAGTCAAACAGTTTCGTTTGCTTCATTTGTTATATCTCATAGAGTATCTGAGAGCTGAGGGGTGGAACCTTTCCCGTTCCAGCTCAGAATAATGTATTGTTATCGCGATACACTTTTGCTTCCTGCAGCACTAATAATGGTACCTATTATTCACACAACTATGATGGGCATGACATTGCCTGTCTCTGAAAGAATGCAGTCTCACTTTGAAGTGAATTATTTCTGATTCAATGTACACCGCCATCATCATTATTTTCACAGCAAAACCAGTGCGGTTTAGAATAATACAGGTTTATTATCTAGGGGGCTCTGTGATATTTATAAAACTTGGTTGGAGTTCACGGACTGAGCTAGTTACAGTTATTTTAAAAAAGACAAGTTGCCCGGTAGTTCAGATATGCAAGCCTCGCGAGTTGAGGAGGGACAGGGGAAAAGCTGACAAGTATACTTGCTGAACGCGGTGTGGAAGCCTGTGCGAACAACTACCAATTAACTCCCATTAGAATCATTGAATCTTACAGTGCAGAAGAGGCCCTTTGGCCCATCGAGTCTGCACTGACATGTGAGAAACACCTGACCTCCCACCTAATCCCATTCACCAGCACTTGGCCCATAACCTTGAATGTTATGATGTGCCAAATGCTCATCCAGGGACTTTTTAAAGAATGTGAGGCAACTTGCCTCCACCCTCTCAGACAGCACATTCCAGATCGTTACCACCCTCTGAGCAAAAAAGTTTTTCCTCACACTGCCCCCGAAACCTCCTGCCTCTCACCTTGAACCTATGTTCCTTCTTCACTGGTCCTTCAACTAAGGGGAACAGCTACTCCCTATCCAATCTGTCCATGTCCCTCATCATCTTGTACACCTCGATCAGGTCACCCCCTCAGACTTCTCTACTCCTATAAAAACAACCCAAGTCTATCCAACCTTTCTTCATAACTTAAATGTTCCATCCCAGGCAGCATGCTGCTGAATCTCCCTTGCACCCCTTCCAATTCAATCATATCCTTCTGATAATGTGACCACCAGAACTGCACACAGTACTCTAGTTGTGGTCTCACCAAAGTTCTATACAACTTCAATATGGCTTCCCTGCCTTTATAATCTATGCCTTGATTGATAAAGGCAAATTCACCACCCTACTAACACGCCCTTCCATCTTCCGTGATCTATGGACAAACACACCAAGGTCCTTTTGTTATGCTTTTGCCTCTGGACAAGAAAGCTTTGGATTTAGGCAGTACTATGGAACAAGAAACCATACATAATGCAGCCTTCTTAATATAATATTCACAGGCGGCTGTTGTATCTTTGAGTTATTAAACCAAGGTCCAATTTCTGATGGATGATAAAGATCCTGCCCTAAATAGTGGTTATTTTCTAAAGGGTATTTTTTGCAGTGTGCAAAGTGAATTATGTTACCTAACTGTGATTCAGGGGGCTTGGTTTTCATCTTTGCACTCTGAGAGGGAAGCCTTGCTTGCTCAGAATGAATATCAGAAAGTCATGCCCCTAGCAAATGAGGCCCAAGCTATGAGTGCAAAATCAAAAAGTCCTGCCTATTTATATTTAAAAAACGTTCATGAAAATATACATATTTTATTTTAACTTTACATAAAGTGAGATATGTCCACTGGGTTTTGCCAGTGTTCACCTTCCACTGATGTGCTTCTTCTGGAACAAGGATACAAAGGGAATTCTAATTAATTAAGTAGTCTACTGTCACAGCTTAAGAAGACTACATCAATTGAAAAAAGGAAATAAGTGGTGTGAAGGGAAAATATACAAAGTGGATGGAATGGAATGAGTGCTGGAATAACACAACACAAGAACACAAGACATAGAAGCAGGATTAGATCAGGTGGCCATGTGGTGGCACAGTGGTTAGCATTGCTGCCTCGCAGTGCCAAGGACCTGGGTTCGATTCCTGGCTTGGGTCACAGTCTGTGCGGAGTCTGCATCTTCTCCCCGTGTCTGCATGGGTTTCCTCCGGGTGCTCTGGTGTCCTCCCACAGTCTGAAAGACTTGTTGGTTAAGTGCATTGGCCTGAATGTACCTGAACAGGTGTCAGAGTGTGGCTCTGACAAGGGGATTTTCACAGTAACTTCATTGCAGTGTCAATGTAAGCCTTACTTGTGGCACTAATCAATAAACTTAAAATCATTCAGTACGATCAAGCTTGAACCCAGGCTTCCTGTCCACTTTCCCACCAATTCCCCATATCAGTTGATTCCTACAGAACCCCAAAATCCCTCTATTCAATCTTAAATATATTCAATGGTGGAACATCCAAAACTGTTCCAGATAGAGAAATCTTAAGATTCACAACTCTTTCAGTGAAGAAATTTCTCCTCATCTCAGCCCTAAATGATTGTCTCCTTCTCCCGAAGATGTACCCGTCATGTTTAGATTCCGTGGTCTGGGGAAACAACCTCTCAGTGTTTACCCTGTTAAGATCCTTCAGAATCTTGTATATTTCAATGAGATCACCTCTCATTCTTCTAAACCCCAGAGAGTATAGACCCGTTTGACATTGTAACGGAACATGACCTTGTTTTGCTCTCTACTCATAAATATGGTCATTACTGAAGGAAAACAGAACTCATATTCAAAATTATTTAGCACAAAGTCATTACCATTTTCTAAAAATATGACTGAATTAACTAGTATATTGTTTTGATTGAGATCAAGTTGCAGAATTATGTCTTAAATGGACTGAGGTAATAATGTTAAGAGTTTGGTCAGTTTTTAGATGGAGTCTACAGAAAACGCCATCCAAGCATAACATACCATTTCCTGGAAAAGAAGTTTATCAAGATTATACTGTACAACAGACACAACTGTGGTATTTGAACTACTGGCCAAAGGATGGTGCTGGGAGTATGTTGCACACAGGACTTCATGTGCTCCTTTACTTGGGAATGTAGTTGATCTATAAAATCAAGATGAAATCTATATACAAGCCTGCACAAGCTAAAACTTCGGAGAATACTTAACTTAAGATTTAAATTGAAAAAGCAATTAAATCATAACACGATACAGAACAGAATGAAACCATTCAGCTAATCATGGCACTGTCAGCCATTAGAAAAAGTTATCCAATTAACCTCAAGCCCCTCAAGTAATCAAAACCTCAAAAGTAACCTTCTGGGAAACCATTCTCAATTATGAAATGAATGGGCTAATAAATCAACACTGAATTAGGAGGCGGTAGAAAGACACATCAGTATCTAAAACTAGGAATGACAGGTTTACATTTTATTCTTGGTCACTAAGGGGCAATTTAGCATGGCCAGTGCATCTGACCTGTGCATCTTTGGACTGTGGCAAAAAACCGTGGGATGGCACAGTGGCATAGTGGTTGCCATCCCAGGGGCCCGGATTCAAATCTGGCCTTGTGTGACTGTCTGAGTGGAGTTTGCATATTCTCCCCACGTCTGCGTGGCTTTCCTCTGGATGTTCTGATTCAAAACTCAAAACGTAGTGTGTGACTTTACCACCTCATTGTGCAAGGCAAACAATGTGGTGAGCCTGGAAACTAGTGTGCGATGCTAAAAATCCAATTGGCGCCCAACGCCAAATGGTTTGCTGTGTTCCCAGCCCTGCTCCACTGCTGCGAACTGTTTCCTGTCCAGAAAGGGCGTGAAGCCAATTAGCGGATTTAAAATAGCATTTAAATTTGCATAAACCATTCATAACCCAGTGCATGAAATCTTTTGCCCTTTGGGGATGGCACCATAATGGCAACAATCAGTACAAGTCTCCATTAGCACAGACCTGGTGCAATGGGCATGCCAGGGGGCTTGGAGGCCACTGAAGCCCCCTAGGTGGTTGTGGGCATGGGCCGGGCAGTATGCATAAGGCACTGTCCACCCAGCAGTACCCACCACGCACTCTGGCACTGCCCATCGGGCACCCCAGAAGCAGCCACCAGTTACTCTGACAGTGTCAGTTGGACCCCACCAGTGTTCCAGGAAGAATGTCGGGAGAGTGGGGCTTGGATGAGTGCCATGATGGCGGGATATGCAAGGGGGACCGTGCAGTGGTGGATCATGGGGTGGGGGGGGTGCAGATTGTGCACAGACGGATCATAGAAAGGGTCATGATGGGGCACCCATTGGGGAGGCCCTGATGCCCCAATGTGGGTGACCCATGTCAGACAGGGAGTCATAGAGGTTTACAACATGGAAACAGGCCCTTCAGCCCAACTTGTCCATGCCACTTTTTTTTAAACCCCTAAGCTAATCCCAATTGCCTGCATTTGGCCCATATCCTTCTACACCCATTGTACCGTGTAACTATCTAAATGCTTTTTAAAAGACAAAATTATACCTGCCTCTAGTACTACCTCTGGCAGCTTGTTCCAGACAGTCACCACCATCCGTGTAAAAAAATTGCCCTTCTGGACACTATTGTATCTCTCCCCTCTCACCTTAAACCTATGTCCTCTAGTTTAAGACTCCCCTACTTTGGGAAAAAATACCGACTATCTTGCTGATCTGTGCCCCTCATTATTCTATAGACCTCTATAAGATCACCCCTTGGCCTCCTACACTTCAGAGAAAAAAGTCCCAATTTATCCAACCTCTCCATATAACTCAATCCATCAAGTCCCAGTAGCATCCTAGTAAATCTTTTCTGCACTCTCTCTAGTTTAATAATATCCTTTCTACAATAGGGTGACCAGATTGCACACGGTATTCCAAGTGTGGCCTTACCAATGTCTTGTATAAGTTCAACAAGACATTCCAACTCCTGTATTCAGTGTTCTGACCGATGAAACCAAGCATGCCGAATGCCTTTTCACACTCTGTGCACCTGTGACTCCACTTCCAAGGAGCTATGAACATTTACTGCTAGGTCTCTTTGTTCTGTAACTCTCCCCAATGCCCTACCATTAACTGAATAAGACCTGCCCTGATTCAATCTACCAAAATGCATCACCTCACATTTGTCTAAATTAAACTCCATCTGCCATTCGTCAGCCAACTGGTCCAATTGATCAAGATCCCGTGGCAATTGGAGATAACTGTCTTCACTTTCTTGTGCCACCAATCTTAGTGTCATCTGCAAACTTACTAACCATGCCTCCTATATTCTCATCTAAATCATTAATATCGGTGAGGAGGAATATGCTGGTGTAATTTTACCAGGTACAGAACCACTTTCAGACTAGAAAGGAACAGATCAATGCCCTTCCCTATGGCACTGGCACTCGTGCAGAATTTTCTCGTCCCGCCTGTCACAGGAATCATAATGGGCGGGACATGGATCTTGTAAAGGTCTTTTGACCTCAGGCGAGATTTTCCAGTCTTGGGGCGAGCACAGCTGAGTTTGTCAGGCGAGGCATAAATGAAAAAAATGACAATGTACAAAGAAATTATAACATCCAGTGATACATATTTCAGCCTTAGAAGGACGACCATCATAGATAACGAAAAGCTCAATAGTTATAGCCAAAGGCTGGGAGAGAGTATAGATTTCTTCATTAATGATTTATATTGACTAGATAGAACTAGTTGGAGCTCCAAAAGACAAATAAATTTGGGGTCACATTGTTATGAGAGTCTTGGGAGAGACTATTAGATTTTCTATTGTCGAGGGAGAATTTAACATGATTAAAAGGTAAAAGACACGCAGAAGTGAAAAACAAATTTGTGCATTTAGTCAACGTGACAATGAGATTTCATAAAGAAAAATGACTGTCATTATGCAGTTTGTAGGACACAGAAGTAGCAGTGCACCTACACCCAGGAGACATTCAACAAATGGTCAAGAGGCAGTTGACTTCTATCCTTCAGTATAAAGGAACAGAAATCACAGGAACTTTGTGTGTGACACAAAAAGAGAAAGCTTGTACAAGCCCACTTGTGTACAAAGTGGAAGAATTGGAAGCCGAGTCAAACCATAAGATTTCAGGACAGAATTTTCTAACTTATCTAGACATCTTAGGAAGCTGAAAGAAACTCATCACATCACATAACATTGAGACCAGATGCTTCAACAGAGAAGGGAAAGCAACAAACTACAGTGGATACGTTGTCACACATTCCTGTTGAAAAGCCTGAAAAAAAGAACGTAAGTGTTGTTGATGATGTGGAGTCCTATACCTCATTGACCATGGCAGGCAGGTATTCTCTTGACGATTCATATACAGAGAGCTGAGAACAAGTTCAGGGTGTTTGGTGAAAACACTGCAACAGTTGTTCCTGTGAATTAAGAGTGAAGGCGTAGACTTTGGGATTGGCGTAGGATAACGAGGATAATTGTGGGGCTGAATTTTCCCATTTTCAGGAATGTCGCAGTGAAGGGGAAAAGCTGTGTTGAAGCCGTTGGCCCCAATACCATTCTGATAGCAATTTAGGATAGGAATCTAAGGCATGGGTCCTTTAGAACATAGAAAATTGGAGCAGAAGTAGGCCTTTCGGCTCTTTGGGTCTGCTCCGCCATTTGGTATCATGACTGATCATCTAAATCAGTAGCTCAATCTCACATTCTCTCCCCGCCCAACCTCACCATATCCTTTGATCCCCTTTCCCCCAGGGGATATATTTAACTCCTTCTTGAAAACATATAGGCTGGCATTCTCTGGCCATTCACGCCAGCAGGTTTTTCTGGTCCTGCCAGCAGAGCAACCCTGCCCAGGGGTTTCCCACCAGCAAGGGGTGATGTCAATGGGAATTCCCATCAACATCAGCGGGACCAGAGAATTCCGCCACTAGCAAACAGCGTGCCACCTCCTGCTATTGGGAGGCCGGACAATCTCACCTATAATGTTTTGACCTCAACTGATTTCTGTAATCGTGAACTTCACAGGCTTACCACTCTCTGGTTGAAGAAATTTCTCCTCATCTCAGTCCTAAGAAGTTTATTCCTTTTCCTTAGACTATGACCCCTGGTTCTGGACACCTCCACCATTAGGAACTTCCTTCCTGCATCTACCCTGTCTAGTCATGTTAGAATTTTATGGGTTTCTATGAGATAAACCCTCATTCTTCAGTGAACTCCAGTGAATATAAGAACATAAGAAATAGGAGCAGGAGTAGGCCATCCAGCCCTTCGAGCCTGCCCCGCCATTCAATAAGATCATGGCTGATCTGTCGCTGCTCAGTTCCACTTTCCTGCCCTCTCCCCATAACCCTTAATCCCCTCTCCTATCAAAAACCCATCAACCCGCGTCTTAAAAATATTTAGCGAGGCAGCCTCCACCACTTCAACGGGCAGAGAATTCCAGAGATTCACCACCCTTTGAGTGAAGAAGTTCCTCCTCAACTCCGTTCTAAACCGCCCCCCTTTTATCTTGAGGCTGTGCCCCCTAGTCCTATTGTCTTTTTTGAGCGGGAACAGTCTTTCCACCTCTATCCTATCCATCCCATTCATCATCTTATACGTCTCAATGAGATCTCCTCTCATTCTTCTAAACTCTAACGAGTACAAGCCCAGTTTATTCAGCCTCTCCTCATAGCTCAACCCCCTCAACTCCGGTATCAGCCTAGTAAACCTCCTCTGCACTCCCTCCAAGGCCAAAATATCTTTGCGCAGGTGCGGCGCCCAAAAATGCACACAGTACTCCAGTTGCGGCCTCACCAATGCCCTATACAGCTGCAGCAAGACCTCCCTACTTTTATATTCAATCCCCCTCGCTATGAAGGCCAGCATCCCATTCGCCTTCCTGACCACCTGCTGCACCTGCAAGCTGGGTTTTTGCGACTCATGCACAAGGACCCCGAGGTCCCTCTGCACCGTCGCCTGCTGCAGTTTTTTGCCTCGTAAGTAATAGTCCTTCCTACCATTTTTCCTACCAAAGTGGACCACCTCACACTTGCCAACATTAAATTCCATTTGCCATTTCCTGGCCCATTCGCCCAGCCTATTATATTATATTATTAAAGGGAAGTCGTGTCTGACAAATTTACTGGAGTTCTATGAGGATGTGTCTAGGGCGGTGGATAGAGGAGAGCCGGTGGATGTGGTCTTTCTAGATTTTCAGAAGGCGTTTGACAAAGTGCCTCACAAGAGGTTATTGCAGAAGGTAATCCACTCAATATAATATAATATAAATATAATCCACTCAATCTCTTCTCATGTATCAGTTCTGCTCTCCCAGGGACCAGTCTGGTAAACCTTTGCTGCAATCCCTCTATAGCAAGAATATCCTTCCTCAGATAAGGAAATTAGAACTGCACACAATATCTGAAGTGTGGCCTCACCAAGGCCCTGTGTATTTGGAGCAAGACATGAATGCGCCTGTATGCACATTCTTTCACAATGATGGTCAACATGCCATTTGTCTTTTTTATCTTCAGTGTACGTGGACACCCAGGTCTCTTTGCATATTCTCCTCTCACAATTTATAGCCATTCAGATAATAATCTGCCTTCTTTTTGCTACCAAATTTGATAAGCTCACATTTATCATGCACTTGCTCACTCATTCAGCTTGTCCAAATCTCACTGATACATCTCTGCATCCTCCCTACAGCTCACCATCCCACCCTGCTTTGTGTCATCTTCAAATTTGGAGATATCACATTTACTTCCCTCATCTAAAGTATGAATATGCATTATGAATAGCTAGGTCCAAGCACTGAACCTACAGGTACTCCACTGGTTACTGTAGGCCATTCAGAAAAAAAATGCTTATTCCTACTCTTTGTTTCTTTTCTGCCAGCCAGTTTTCTATCCATCTCAATACACTACCTCCAATCTCTTATGTTGACTTTGTCAAAAGCTTTCTGAGCATCCAAATAAACCACATCCAATGGATCTTCCTCATAACTTTACTAGTTGCGTCCTCAAAGAATTCCTTTTTGTAAATCTATGCTGACTCTGTCCAATCCTGCCATTGTTTTCCAAGTGCTCTGCTATAATTTTTGATACTGGACTCTAGAATTTTCCCCACTACTGACATCAGGCTGACTGGTCTATAATTCCCTGTTTTCTCTCTACTTCCCTTTTTAAATAGTGGAGTCAAATTAATTTATCCTCCAGCCTGTAGGAACTGTTCCAGAGTCTGTAGAATCTTGAAAGATGACCACCAATGCATCCACTATTTCTACAGCTACTTCTTTAACAACTTTGGGATGTAGGTGGAGTCGTGGGGTTTATTGGCCTTCAATCCCATCAATTTCCCCAACCAATCATTTCCCTACTAATATTGATTTCCTTCAATGCTTCGCTGTCCCTGTGTCCCCCAATATTTCTGGCACGTTATTTGTGGTTTGAAGAACAAACCAAAGTATGAATTTAGTTGGTTGGCTATTTAGTTGCTCCCCATTTTAAATTCCCCGATTTCTGACTGTGAGGGCCCAATCTTTTTCTCTTCGTAAATCTTCCATGATGTCATGGGCAGGGGAAACTCAATCAGAAACTTCATTTTTTAAAGATTAGGGTGCCATTTTGAAGGCTGTTCCTGTACATGGAAGTAAATAAGTAATCAGAAACCACTGTTCCACTCCTCCTAAGCAGGATACCCCACATTCGTCCACCTCTTCTGACCCTCACTCCCCCCTACTGAGCAGTTCTAAGGGGCAATGCTGGGGACAGTGCGAGCATATTGCCCAATCATGTCCCCCTCCCCCTTGAGCTCAACCAAATCTCCAATCACTGCAATTGGGCCAGACAATCCTGCTGGTGTGAACAGCCAGAAAATTCTGCCCCATGTCATAATTCATGTCAGTAACTTTCTCAGGTCTCCCTTTGCCTTCAGATTTCTTAAGGGAAATGCTTTTCTACAGCCTTTCATAACCTTATCAGGCCCCCTTTAAATAGACAGCTTTCATTGGTAGAGTGCAGGTCATCATTATGCTCACATTATGATCGGCCAGGAAACCTGGAAACACAATGTTAATTCCATTTCTGACTTAAACAGCCACGGCAAAGTCCCTTTAATTACCAAGGGGTTCCTCACCCATTACTGATCTCACCACATCATGAGCACCATTTGGTCATGTTTATGCCCATTAAGTACAAGAACAGGCTAGTCATGGTTAACTTACTTGAATCACTGGTTATAGGCCTCAGCTGGAGTATTGTCTTCTATTTTGGGCACCATAGTTTAGGAAGGAATTCACAGCTCTGGACAGAGTGCAGAGAAGATTCACTAGAATGGTACTAGAAGCAGATTTTCACAGTAACTTCGTTGCAGTAAGCCTACTTGTGACTAATAAATAAACTTTACTTTAGATCAGTTATGCGACAAAACTGGATTTTGACAAAGGCTGTGATTGTTCTCCTTGGAACAGAGAGGATTAAAATGACACTTAATGGAGGTGTCCAGAGTGATCAGGGCTTGTGATTATGTAGCTAAGGTGAAATTATAAGAAGTGTCAGTCACCAGAGGATACAGATTAATGAAAATTTGCAACAGAATCAGAGGGGAAATAAGAAACTTTGCACAAGTTGTTGTGATCTGGTTCATTAATGCTCTTCTGGGATGGATTCTGCCACCCTTACCTGGTCTGGTCTCCAAATGATTCCAGACCCACAGCAATGTGGTTGACTCTCAACTGCCCTCAGGCAAATAAAGATGGGCAATAAATGCCGGCCAGCTAGCGATGCCCATGTCCCATGATTGAATAATTACACTTCCTAAAATAGTGGAGGAAGCAGATTCAAGAATTACTTTCAAAAGTGAATTGGGTATAAACTTGAAAAGGTAAAATTTGCAAAGCTAATGAGAAAATAACAGAAAATGGGAGAAGTTGGATAACGTTTTTTAAAAAGCCAGCACAGGAATGATGGGTCAAATGGCTTCCTTCTGCACTGTATCATCCTATGGTCCACTAGGTTTCTGGTATCTGTTTAAGAAAAAGAATCATGGCAAATGAAAAAGATGACTCAAACTGTTTTGAAAGCTCAAAAATACTTGCTTGACCTGACCATGAAAAGTGAGCTTTTTGGGAAATGAAAGTGAACATCTGTTCCCTAAAACTGTAAGTTTATGCTTTTCTATACAGACACTCTACAAAATCTGTATACTCTGGACTTGGGACAGAACATATGGATTGTGTTTCCAATAGAGTTTTTAAACCAGTGAGCCAAACAGGAAGCTGATGTATTTAATAATCTTCCAATGCACAATTTATTGAGGAATAATGGATGACCATTACATAATAATGGAATTTGTAAAGAGAAAAATGCCCCTCCAAGATGTATGGTGATATCTGTTTTAAATATATATCCCTATATACATTGAAAATAATAGTGAAAATCATCCACACTATTCAAACGGTGTTGAGTCAGACTAACAATAAAATCTGATATGGATGCCTATGAGGGAGTTGTAAAGCTCCTCAATGCCAAACTATTTTTAAATAGGTAGAGTATTTCTTGATCTCCCTCCCCAACCACAAGGTGTCAGGCAAAATTTTGTTCAGTGTGGCTTTGCATGTATTTTGAACATTGCAGCTGTCCAGAAAATTTTGTAAATAAGATATTGTTGGAGCAGTCGCAAAAGGTTTTTACACTTATGGACTCGACAGATTCTGGGATAGCACCCTGGGTGGGGTTGGCGCAATGGTGAGGTGATCCGCTTCCTGCCCAGCTGCACTGTAATGATGCATGTACGAACACAAAGGGTATTTATTAATAAGGAAAAATGGTACAGCGGCTGGCAGCCTCCCAGTTGCTCTAGAGCAGCTAACCCAACCCCTACATGTCTTCTCACAGTGCCAGGGACCCAGGTTCAATTGTGGCCATGGATGACTCTGTGAAGTTTGCATGTTCTCCCCATGTGTGCAAGGGTTTCCTTCAGATGCTCCAATTTGCTCCTACAACCCAAACATATACAGGTCAGGTGGATTAGTCACGATAAATCCACAGGCCCAGGTGAAATGCTTTTTCAAAGAGTTGGTGTAGACTTGATGAGCCAAATGGCCTCCTTCTGCACTGTAGGGATTCTATGGCCAGAATCTTCCCATCCCACCTGCCATGTGAGTCGGAGCAAGTGAGGGATGGACCATAGACATCGTGGAGGGATTTTATGGTTTCGGAACAAACAAGGCCTTAAAATCCCACCCTATGTTTTCAGACTGAGTTCTTTCCAAGATAGGACTCCACCCTCTGGGGTGATTACCCACTCCCTGTCCCAATTGGTCCCTCAAACCAGATGAACCTCTTCTGCTGTGTTGCCCTTAAAAAGACAATCACCACAAAACATTTCTATATTTGTTGAGTTACCATTTTTGCTGTTTCTTACCAGATCAAACTAAAAGTTTTCTGGCACTGATTTCCTTGCAATTGTTAACACTGTGGCCCTGTTTTTAATTGAGGGAATGAGTCTGGTTTCAGGCTGGTGGAGCGAGAATCACCACCTGGCTACATTAGAGGGAGAAAAAAAAGAGGCTCAACCATTTTAACTTCCGAACCACCCTTCATCCCCAATGTCTGATTCAAATTCTCAACCAGTGGGCAAGAGTGAATATCACTTGGCAGGAGCCACCACCGGACACGCACAATAGTGGTTCTTACCATCAGATAAGTACATCAAGAGGTGACCACAGGAATCATGGTTGAAAGAGTGTAATTAGTCTCTCTGCTGCTGATTAGCAGCTCTCTAATCTTTGAGTGCCTCTTGCAAACCATGAGTACATGTCTTTCCCAGTGCCCAGCACTACTAAGGCACAAATAACAGATGTTATTTCCACCTCATTGCAATATACCTGTCCATATTTGGGAAGATATTCTGTAGAGGGTAGCATGGTTGCACAGTGGTTAACATTGTTGCCTCAAAGCACCAGGGACCGGGTTTGATGCCTGGCTTATGTCACTTCTGTGCAGAGTCTGGACATCCTCCTTGTGTCTGCATGGGTTTCTTCTGGGTGCTTCCACAGTCCGAAACATGTACTGGTTAGGTGCATTGGCTGTGCTAAATTCTCCCTCAGTGTACCCAAACAGATGGCGGAGCGTGGCAACTAGGGGATTTTCACAGTAACTTCATTGCAGTGTTAATGTAAACCTACTTATGATATTAATATATAAACTTTCTTTAAATACCACTTCTGGTTGAAAGTTGCAGAAATAGGGTAAGATTGCTGAAGGCAATAGAATGACTCCTCCTACACATCATTGCACTCCCACCCCCACTGTCAGTTTACAGCAGCATAACTGAATAGAAATTTCAGTCCCATAAAGTGCTCTGCCGACTTTTGTTTATGCAGGTGATGCTTAGACTGAACATAACATAAATAGAAAAGAGAATTGAGAATGTTCAAATGTTTATATCTCATTAATAACTGAAAAGTGATCATCAGGCTAATTACCAATATTAATTGGTATCTGACCTATCAAAGAGTATCTGATTTGCATTGAGGATATCGTTTCTGCCTGTCCCCTGAGATATTTTTCTGATTGCCAGTAATGAGTGACAAATCTCTCTTATCTTCTGCCAGTTCCTCAACACCTTTTTCTCAGCCTCTTCTTACAGCCTTAACTATTTCCTTCCCCTATCCCATTATATCTCCCCTTTTAGTAGATGAGAGACCATATGTGTCCATTGCCACCATGGCGACTCGCTCATTATAGGATGTTGCTGGCTTCTCTATCATCCTGTGAAATTTTGATAACACGGAGGTTGGGGCAGACTCCTCTGTTTAATTATGGTGCTGGTCTGTGGGACAGTGTGAAAGCTTGCTGCCAGGTTACTTTACTTCCTCAGGCTGCTGTCTGGTGTTCCACCTCAGGTTGTGGTTTCAGACTTGCCTTACCTCCCCTCAGCTGTCCACAGACTAGGTGGAACTTTTTGGTCCCACCAGCAGCAGGACCCATAGTGGATATGGAACTTAATTTGGAGTGAGGCCAAAAATCACTTCCCTGGCGTTGGGATGAACTGCAAGAATTCTGATCTTGGGACTTTAAAGGTGGGTTAAAGAGCCTCCAGGTCAACTATGCTTAGAAGATTGTATTAGCATGTCATACATGCTCACTAAAGGACCAACTCAACTGGAATTAGGTTCCCCCAGCAAATTGAGTCAGAAATTAGAAGCTTCAGTTTTACGACTGTTTTTAAGCAGCATAAACCTGGCGAGCTTGACTTCTTCCATAACTTTGAGATAAGTAGATGCTGCTTTCTCCTTCTTGGGGACTGCTCACAATTTGACTCACATCCGGTGCCAGTAGCACAAGCTGCTTCAGGGCTGGGAGACAGGGGAAGGGTGGAGAGGATCAGGTAGGATGGAAGAATGGACAGAGGCTGGCCGTCAGAAGCAGATGAAGGGGGAGGAGGAGGCAGGTAGAGGGTAGAGCAGAGGCTGGGCATCAGAGGCAGGTAAAGGGGGAGGAGAGGGCGGGTGGGAGGGTGGAGCAGAGGCTGGGCATCAGAGGCAGGTAAAGGGGTAATGAAGGAAGACACTGTCTGGGGCAGGGGAGGAGGCAATGAGGGAATGCAAGCAATGTGGTATGGAGGGAAGGGCCTTTCTTGTTGGGTCTAGGGGCCCTGTGGCTGCGTGGGGGAAGGACCAAGGATGTGGGAGACAGGTGGTTCTAGAAAATAGAATTGGTGCTGTCTACTGTGTGGTCCAGGGCTTGAAATGTTCCATTGGGCAGCTGAGGGAATAGTCACATAGGGGGAAAGGGTGGAGGGGTTGGAGGAGATGGTGGCGGCTAGATGGGGTGAGGGGTTGGAGGGGCTGGTGTGTGGGATGCGGTAGGGTGAGAGGTCCAAGGTGATAGATGGTAACTGATAGTTCAGTTACTGATGGTTCAATGGACAGGGTGACAGATTTGCAGAAGTGGGAAAAACTGGTAGCTTATATAATGAGAGGGGTCAAGGTGCTTGAGCAAATGGAAATGTGTGGGCTCAGAAGGGAGGGAAGGTATGTGGAGATGCAAGAGAAAAGGGAGGAGATTCAAGTTTGACAGAGCAAACCGGAATGGTAATATTGAGTGGGTCAAGAGTAATGAGAGGGGAGTTGATGGCTATTAAGGGGATAGTAGAAGTTGTGGAGTCTCAAACATGCACATTTTGTTATTCCCCAGAACATAACACAGTCCATGAAAAACTGTAGTATCTTGAAGTAGGAGGAGGGTCTTTTCCGGTGAGTGGAGTTCAAGGCCAACACAACTGGCCAACCATAAGGGAGCCCTAATAATCATGATACAACTGGATGGCACTCAGTTCTCAGTTGTTTTCTCCTGTCTTTGGTGAAGCCCAAACAGCAGAATGTTTGTTCTTGAGTCTTTAGGTCTGATAACAGTGAGATCCCAGTGAGGTGTGGACTGTCATTCATTCTGTGCCATTTGCAAATGGCTACTGTCGGAGGCAAGGAGGGAGGGAGGGAAGGAGGGAGGAAGTAGTTGGATGCCTCCAATGGACACTGTTAATGGATGACAGAAACCTCCCAACTCCAAACCTTTATCTTTCTGGGTGAATGTCTATGCTGACAAGTGCTCATGTGGTTAATCTTTCTATTCTGCCAGGGCAATAGTCTCTCGACAGAGTCTCGAGGGTGGTGGGGGCAAGCAGAATTGTGTTCGGGGGAGGGGTCTTGCGTATGGCTCTCACCAGGACCTGTCAAAGAGCAATGTCTTTAAGCGGAGTTATGTGTGAATGAGAGGAATCTCTGGTACTCCAGGATTTGCTTCACCCAGACCCAAGCCAGGCACAGGGCTGAGCACTGATTTCATGGCTTTTTGATGGTGACAAGTCTGTAAAGAATATGCTCACCAAATGCATTACTTCAATTCATCCACAGTTCTAAATAGGCTTAAATGATGCAGGTTCCAGGCAACCCTGCCTTTTCATGGAACCCATCCGGATGAGTAATGAAGGGCCCATTATAGGTTGGAACAGGGCCAGAAGAAGCAACAGCCTGAACAACAAGAGGTAGTGAGGCCTCAAGAAGGTCAGGATGCTGACAAAACTGTCCACTGTGATGGCAACCTATTTATCTGATGGGGTATATTGCAGACAATATAGCTATCTACAAATGAGTGAAAGGCAATGCCAGAAGCACTTTAGAATTTCCCAGAATGCGGTTGCACACATCTTCCAGCTTTTCCATGATAAATTGCGGCCACAAGACTTGGAGGAAATTCCATGCCAGTGATGTTGAAGATCACCACTGCTTAGCATATTCATCAGCAGAAAAGCATTCTACTTTTTAAACGTATAGTTGATATTTGATCACAAAAAGCAAATATTGCATGCTTGTGCTTGGTTCCCAGGGACTGACACAATGCCTAAGATCCGACCCATTCCCAGGTGCCATAGATTTTTGAAGGATCTCAGTAAAGGCTGGCTTCTTGGGGACAAGGAATGCCCCCAGAAGACCCTGGCTGATGACACAGTTCACTGTCTGCGGAGTTCCGTTGAGGGGAGTTACCGTGACGCACGTGCCTCCACCGGGGTCCATAACTGAGCAGACGATAGGCTTCTTAAAGATGAGAGTCAGATATTTGGACCACTCAGGCAGGGGATTCCAATACTCACCATAGAGAGTGCCATTGATTATCATTGTCTTCTGTGTCCAGCACAACCTAGTGCTAGAAAGGGAGATGTCTGGGCTAAGGGAAACATGGAGGGCTGAAACTTCTCCAGTGATGAGGGCAGTGTGGGGAAAGGAGCTGACAGGGCCAGGATGTTGCCAAGTCACATGTAGAGGCTGGCTGGAAGAGCCCAGAATCTTTTGGTTATAGATATTATACTTTTCCTTGATTGATGATAGCTTAATTAAGTTGTGCTGGTTGCCCTGTTGTTGTTATGATCTTTTGCATGTGCTAAACTATACAACCATGCCCTTGTGCTAAATGCACACATTAGAATGTGCATGGCACTCCATTTTCTTATGACCTTGGGCACCTGTGAGTTGAACTGTAATTTTTCCCATGCCCTCACAATGTCCATGGCCATGGAACTTGGAATCAATCTCATATTAAACTCGGCAGGAATACACTCATGTTACCCTCACACTTGTTCCCAAAGAGAAGCGAACCTGGCAGAGAGAATTAAATAGATAGGTCCACAGAAAGGAGCAGCATAAGAACACAATTTGGCCCCTTGAGGCAGCTCCTCCAAGCAGACGGATAAGGGAAAATTGTGTTCCATCACTCACACACTCACTCACTGTAAACTCATATCCTTTAACAGCTTTATCATGTCAAGTGGTTTAAAGGCTCTTTTGGTGTCTATGCACTGAGAGTGACTCACCTGCACAATGGGTTGCGGATTGTAGCTACTCCAGGATCTCCTACAACTTTCAATCTTAGATGGCCTTGGCATTAGTCCAAGGCTGTGATCCATCTTTGTGTACTCCCCAGCCAAAGTAAACATCTTTCCTGCATGAACTTTGCAGAGCTCAGTTAGAGCTGTCAATGCTTCACATGGCTAGCCTCACAGTCATCAGTGTGGTCCAGTCGTAGGCTCACTCTATTCTTTCACCTCATGGACTAAAACCCCAGTCCTTCAATAATGTCCAATGCACTTTAGTGGTAAACCCTTTATGGGAGCTCTACTGTCATCCTTGGTAAGGAGAAAAGTAGACCAAACAAAGTGAGTAAGAGGGAGAGGAGCAGGAAGATGGGAATTAACAGGAAACAGAGACAATGTCAAAGGAAAGATAGGTTTGAAGGTTTTTGAAGGAAGAAGGTGAATGTGGAAAGACAGGCATACTGACGCAGTATCTTGTCTGGAAGGAACAACAGCCAAAGCTGGATTGGGAAGTAGCAAATGGACTATTGTTGGACGAATGGGGAAAGAGATATATATGGTTTGAGCCGATCACAGCGGATGCAGGAGGAAAATGGACATAAAGGAATTTACAAACAAGCACAAGAATGATAAAGACTGCTGATTAATGTGTTGAAAAATAGGAAGAAAACATATTGGCAAACAAAAGTAAAGTGCATATTCAAAAAAGTATGGATCAGTTAGAGATGAATGTGGTCATCTTATACTGGGATTTAAAGGAATGATTAAGGTACTAAATAAGTATTTTGCCTCATTTTATAAAGAAAGGTGAAATTGGACCACAGAAGGAGGATTCAGGAAAACATTAGAGGTAAGGATACATAAGGAGATTGTATAAAAAGAAGTTACGTCACTGATTCCACTGTCTGGAATCCTAACATTATTCTAGTACATGCAAAGAAACAAAGACAAAGAACAGTACAGCACAGGCCACATTGCACTATCTAGACTACCACCTATATCCCCCTATTTCCCACCTGTTCATGTGTCTATCCAGATAAGCCTTAAATGTCCATAATGAACCTGCCTCAACCATCTCACTTGGCAGTGCACTCCAGGCCCCCACCACTCTGTGTAAAAACTTCCCTGCACATCTCCACTGAACATTTCCCCCTTTGAATTTGTGCCCCCTTGTAATTGTCATTTCTGCCCTGAGAAAAAGCTTCCAATTGTTCACCTTATCTGTGCCCCTCATAATTTTATAAACTTCTATCAGGTTGCCCCTCAGCCTTCGTCTTTCCAGGGAAAACAATCCTAGTTTATTCAAGCTCTCCTGACAGCCAATACCAGGTAACATGCTGGTAAACCTTTTCTGTACTCCTGCCAAAACCTCCACTTTCTTCTGTTAGTGTGGCAACCAGAATTGAAAATCGTATTCCAACTGTGATCTAACCAACATTTTATATAACTGTAACATAATTTGCCAATTTTTATACTTCATTGCCAAGCAATGAAGGCAATCATGAATATGCTGTCTTTACCACCATTTCCACCTCTACTGCCACTTTTAAGGATCTGTGGACCTGTACTCCCAGATCTCTCTGTATTCCTATGTTCCTGACAGTTCTGCCATTTATTTTATAGCTCCCACCTGAATTGGATCTATCAAAATGCACTTCCTCGGATTAAATTCCATTGCCATTTCTCCGCCCAATTTTCCAGACTATCTATATCCTACTGTATTCTGTGACAATCTTCATCGCTATCCGCAACTCCAGCGATCTTCATATCATCCGCAAACTTGCAAGTCAGACTAGCTATGTTTTTTCCCCCAAGTCATTTATATGTATTACAAACAACAGATGTCCCTGCACTAATCCCTGTGGAACACCACTAGTTACAGACCTCCATTCTGAAAAACACCCTTCCACCACTACCCTCTGTCTTCAATGGCTGAGCCAGTTCTGAATCCATCTAGGTAGTTCATCCTTGATCCAGTGTGATTTAACCTTTTGCACCAGCCTGCCATGAGGGACCTTGTCAAATGCTTTACTACAGTTCATGTAGACAGCATCCACAGCCCTTCCCTCACCCATCATTTTGTCACCTCCTCAAGTACACAATCAAATTAACAAAATATGACCTCTCTTCTACAAAACCATTCTGTTGTTAATAAGACTATTCAGTTCCAAATGTGTATAGGTCCTATCCCTAAGAATCGTCTCCAACAATTTCACTGTCACTGACGTCAAGCTCATTGGCCTATAATTACATGAGTTATCCTTGCTACCCTTCTTAACAGACAACATTGGCCATCCTCCAATCCTCTGGGAACTCACCTAAGACCAACCAGGAAACAAAGGTTTCTGTTAGAGGCCCAGCAATTTCCTCTCAGTAATCTAGGATAGATGCCCTCTTGTCCTGGAGATTGATCTACCTTAATGCTCTTTAATACACCTAACACCTCCTCCCTTATAATGATGACTTGCTCTAGAGGGTTTACATACTCCTCCAAGACCCCATCAATTAACGTGTCCTTCTCCTTTGCAAAGTATTCATTAAGAATCTCACCCATTTCCTTTAGTTCTACACGTAATTTCCCTCCTTTGTCTTTGAGAGGACCAACTGTTTTTCTAGCTACCCTCTTGTTCCTAATGTATGTATAAAATGCCTTGAGATTCTCCTTACTCCTGCCTGTCATGGATATTTCGTGATCACTTTTTGCCCTCCTAACTTCCTGTTTGAGCTCTTTTCTTCTTTGCCTGTATTCTTCAAATGCTTCATCTGTTTTTAGTTGCCTGAGCCTAATGTATGCATCCTTTCTCTTTTTGACTAGAATATCAACTTCCCTGGTCAGCCATGGTTCCTGAATCCAGCTATTCCTGTCCTTCCTTTCCAGATTGGATTTACCCTCAAACAGCCTTTCCCAAACGATTGAAACAGATGCACTCCAGACCTCCAAGCCTAGAGTTTGACCTCCCTCAGCCTGATCTTCATCTTAGCTAGCCTGGCCTTGGTCTCCAAATCCTCTTTAATCTGGTTGTAGTTAGCCTTCCCCAAATTTATCACCTTAACCTTAGGACAACACTTGTCCTCTTCCATGAGTACCCAAAAACATATGGAACTGTGGTCACTGTTCACCACATGTTCCCCCACTGTAATTTTGATGACCTGACTGGGCTCATTCCCTAGCACCAGGTCCAGAATAGCCCCCTCTCTAGTCAGAATATCTACATATTGTTCCAAAACACATTCCTGAACACACTTAACAAATTCTTCACCATCCAGACCCCTAGCCCTAAGGGATTTCCAGTCAATATGAGGGAAATTAAGTCTCCCACTACAACAATCCCATTTCTACACCTGTCCAGTATCTGCTTATATATCCATTCTTTAATGGGCTGTTAGGATGCCTGTAGAACACCCCCATCATAGGGACTGCCCCCTTCCTGTTTCTGAGCTCTACCTATAGTGTCACATTACATGATTCTTCCAAGGTGTCCTCCTTCTGTACAGCTGTAATAGTAAGAAGTCTCACAACATTAGTGTTTAAGTCCATCATGCTTCACGAGTGCTGCTCCTTCATCAGGTGAATGGCTACATGAAGGAAAAGTGCTCCAAAAGTTTGTGTTACCAAATAAACCTGTTGGACTTTAACCTGGTATTGTGCGACTTCTTAATGTGCCCACCCAAGTCCAACACCAGCATCTCCACATCACATCTGTAATATGTTCCCTAACTAGTATTGCAACTCCCCCACCTCTTTTGCCTTACCTTCTGTCTGGCCTAAAACACCTACATCCTGGAACATTTAGCTGCCAGTCCTGTCCCTCTTTTAACCAAGTCTCCGTTACCGCAGCCATATCCAAGTTCCGCTCATGAATCAAGACATCTGTCTTACCTGTTATACTCCTTGCATTGAAACAGATGCACTCCAGACCTCCAAGCCCGATCTTCATCTTAGCTAGCTTGGCCTTGGTCCCATGCTCGCCCTCAGTCTCTATGCTTGCTGACCTATTGTTCTGATTCCCAGCTGCTTAGGATGCGAGCATATAAAATAGGAACAGTAATATGCCATTCAGCCCCATTGAGCTCTCTGCAACATTCAATAAGATAATGGCTAATCTGTTTGTGCTTTGAATCCAACAGGTTTCTGTGGCCAATACTCATCTTTCATTCTCTCACTCTGCAGTATAAATATCTCCCACTTTCTATGCCTTTTAGCTTTGACAAAGGGTCATCTGGACTCGAAACATCAGCTCTTTTCTTTCCTTACAGATGCTTCTAGACCTGCTAAGATTTTCCAGCATTTTCTCTTTAGGATCCTCTGTTCTTGTTTCAGATCCCAGCATCCAAAGCATTTTGCTTATTTAAGAATCTATCTACCTTGACCTTTAAAATATTTAATGACCTCCACCTCCACTGTCTTCTGAAGCAAAGAGTTCCAAAGTCACACAACCCCCTGAGCAAAATAATTTCTTCTTATCTCTGTCCCAAAAGATCAATCCCAAATTCCATAAGAGTGCCCCTCAGCTTGGAACTCGCCCACAAGAGGAAACCATCCTTTCCATGTCCACCCTACCAAGACCACTCAATGCCATATACTTCAATCAAGTAGGAGGTACAAGGACAAAGGATCAGTTTCTCATAGTACCTCAGGTTAAGCACCTCCTTTGGCAGGCCTGTGAAGCTTGGGATTCGTTAAAGAAAAGTTCAGTTTCCTTGGTGGTCTCCTTCATAACTTGGACCGAGAACAATAGCTGTGGGAATCGAGCATTGTTAATTACTGCACCATTACACTGTTAGATTTATGTGTTTGATTCCTGCAGCTTTCCTGAACTCCACTTCAGACTAGACAAACCCACTGAAGCTATTTAGACTTGTGAGATAAATAACATTTTAAACACTGTGGTGGATAAAAGAAATCATTTCACATAAATAGTGGAGTAATTATACAGATGAAAAATGAATGTGGACTGACTTTGTTTTTAACAATTCAACGGTTGTATAAAGTAGGAATGAACAAACATTAAATCAAGCTGAACCAATGTAAAATGAGCACTGATAAGTTCTGATGGGGGGAGGGGAGTTTAAGAGGAATCTGAATAATATTTGTGCTCTAACTTTTAGGGCTCAGAATCCATAGTTTCTACAAGCCATAGTTTCTAAGGAGAGGCAGTGATTTGGTAGTAATGTCACTGGACAAATCATACAAGTTATACTGGGGGACGTGTATTTGAGTCCCACCGTGGCAATTAATGGAATTTAAATTCATTTAGCCTAATGGTGATGACAAAACCTGTTAAAAACCCATCTGGTTTATTAATGCCCCTTTCGAGAAGGAGAACCGCTATGAAGCCTAAAAGGAACGAAACCAAACCAATTACCTGGCATCAACCTAAGCACTGGGAATGACACCCGATCCTGCAAACTTGTCCTTACTAACTCCTGGGTGGTACCAAAGTTGGGAAAGTTGGTCCACGATCAAGTAACCATCTGACATAATTCTAATTACTGAATCATACCTCACAGGCAATGTTCCAGACACCACCACCAGATATGGCAGCATGGCAGTTGAATGTCAGGAGTTCATACGTTCATAAGATATAGGAGCAGAATTAGACCATTCGGCCCATCACGTCTGCTCCACCATTTGATCATGGCTCATACGCTCCTTAGCCCCATTTTCCTGTCTTCTCCCCACAACTTTTCAACCCATTACCAATTAAAAATCTGACTCCTTAAATTTCCTCACTGTCCCAGCATCCACCACACTTTGGGGTAGTGAATTCTACAGATTCACAACCCTTTGGGAGAAGTAGTTTTTCCTCAACTCTGTGTTAAATTTGCTACTCGTTATCCTAAGGTTATGACCTCTCATCCTAGAATACCCCACCAATGGAAGCATTCGCTCCATATCGACTTTATCCATACCTTTTAACATCCTGAATACCTCAATTTGATCTCCACTCATTCTTCTACGTTCCAGAGAATATAGTCCTAAACTGTTCAATTTCTCTTCATACGACAAACCCCTCAGCTCTGGAATCAATCTAGTGAACCTTCTCTGAACTGCCTCCAATGCCACTACATCTTTCCTCAAATACAGGGACCAAAACTGTGCACAAAACCCCAGGAGGGAGAAGCCCTGGGAGTCCCCAACGTCAAATGAAAACTCATGGTATCAGATCAAACGTAAGTAAGGAAACCTCCTGCTCACTTCCACCTTCTGCATCCCACCCTCAACACCTTCCCCATGCCTACCACCCCCCACACCCAACCGCTAGCTGATGAATCAGTACTGCTCCATGTTGAACACCACTTGGAGAAAGGACTGAGGGTGACTAGGGCACCGAATGTACACTTGGTGGCAGACTTCAATGTCCACCACCAAGAGTGGCTTAGTATCATTGCTGACTGAGTGAGCTGGCCGGGTTCTGGAGTCTGCGCGACGGGATCTTCAGCAGGTGGTGAGGGAAACAACAGGAGGGAAAAATATATTTAATCTTATCCACACCAACCTACCTGTTACAAATGCACCAGTCCGTGACAATATTGGAAGAAGTGACTGCACAGCCTTATGGAGACCAAGTTCGAGCTCGGTGTGTTGTGCAATAAATGGGATTGATTTTGAACAGAACTACAACTCAAAACTGGACACCCATGAGACACTGAGAGCCATCAGCTGTAGCTGAGTAGCACTTAATCACAATTTGTAATGACCCAGCAGATCTCCCACTCTACTGTTCACCAAGCGAGGGATCAAACCTTGTTCAATGAAGAGTGCGGAAAGGCATGCCAGGAGAAACACCAGGCATTACTAAAAATGGGCAGATTCTGTGCTCTGGTTTTTAGGGGCTGGAAATGGCAGCAGGAACGGGAAATTGCACAGGGGGTCCCAAAATGTGGTTGACAACAGCCAGGATTCCCATTCTCATTCCCCACTCCCACCATCAATGACATAATGGGAATCCTAGACAGCATCTTGACACTGTCCATTAGCATTGTACACTGGAACAGTCCCCAGCAGTATCCTGATGCTGTCCCATGGCCCTGGCCAGGCAGTGTCAGGGGTCACGTTCCTTGGGGTGGTGTGTGGATGGATAATGGATGTTCCATGGGGGTGGGGGGGGGGGTGGTGTTCTATGGAAGATGGGGGAGGGGGCATTCTGTGGCAGAGATGTATTCTGTGGGGGAAGGGGGTGGTAGGTAAGGGGGTGTTCTGTGGTGGGAAGGGTTGGTCCGCGGAGGAGCAGGTAGAGATCTTTGAGGGAGTGAGGGGGGGGGGGGCATTCCTTGTGGGGGGAGTTCCATCAGGGGCTTGGAAGGGGTTCCTTGGGAGGTGGATGTTCTGGGATAGGAGTGTCCTAAGTTTAATATTTTGTATCAGGGCGCCCTCCCATCTTTTAAAAACTAAGTTGCAACAGTGTGGTATCATGAGACACGCACTATTGGCAATGTGCTGAACAATACAGTAGCTTCCGTGCCACATTTCCAACCATTCTGCCTAATTTTGAAAATATTCTGCCCAAAGTGAAGCTACAAAACAGGCCAAACAGCGGAAGCAGATGCAGTAGATAGAACTAAGAAATCCCAGAACTAATGGATCAGATTTAAGCTCTGCAGTCATGCCACATCCAGCTCCCAATGGTGGTGGACAATTAAATAACTCACCAGAGGAGGAGAATCTACAATATCCCCATCATCAATGGTGGAGGAGCTCGAACATCAGTGCAAAAGATCAGGCTGAAGCATTTGCTGCAATCTGCAGCCAAAGGTGCCAAGTGGCTGATTCATCCCAGCCTCCTCCTGAGGTCCCCAGCATCAGAGATGCCAGTCTTCAACCAGTTCAATTCACTCCACAAAATTGGCTAAATTGATAACAAAAATTGGTGAAATTTCGTAGAATTCCTACAGTGCAGGAAGAGGCCATTCAGCTCATCGAGTCTGCATCAACCATAATCCTGTCCAGGCTTATTCCCATAACCCCACATATTTACCCTGCTAATCCGCCTGAGGCTACGGTCAACTTAGTATGGCCAATCAACCTAATTCGCGCATCTTTGGAATGTGGGAGTAAACCGGAGCACCTGGAGGAAACCCATGCAGGCATGGTGAAAATGTGCAAATGCCACACAGACAGTAACCTGAGGCCACAATTGAACCCAGGTCCCTGATGCTATGAGACAGTAGTGTTAACCACTGTGCCAGCGTGCTGCCTGTGCAAGCTAAAGGTTTGGATACCACAAAGGCTGTGGGCCCTGACATTATTGTGCAATAATATTGAAGATTTATGCCCCAGAAAAAGCTGCACTCTTAGTTAAGCTGTTTCGGTATAGCTACCAAATCAGCAATGACCTAACAGCATGGAAAGTTGCCTGGGTATATCCTGTCCAGAAAAAGCAGAACAAATCCAACCTGACAAATTACCACTCCATCAGTCTACTCTCAATCATCAGCAAAGCAACAGAAAATGTCATTGACTGTGCTAGCAAGCAACACTCCTCACTTGCTCTCTGGCACTCAGCTTGGGTTCTGTCAAGACCTCATAATAACTTTAGTCCAAAAATGGAGAAAAGAGCTAAACTCAAGAGGTGAGGTGAGAGTAATTGCCCTTGAAATCAAGACTGAGTGCAGTATCAAGGAGCCCTAACATAACTGAAATCAATGAGAATCAGTGGGAAATCTCTCCACTGGTTGGCGTCATACCTGGCACAAAGGAAGGTGGTTGTGGTTGTTGGAGGTCAATGACCTCAGGCCCAGAAGATCACTGCAGGAATTCCTCAGGCCCAACCATCTTCAGCTGCTTCATCAATGACCTTCCCTTCATTATAACATGGAACATAGAACATAACAGCGCAGTACAGGCCCTTCGGCCCTCAATGTTGCGCCGACCAGTGGAACGAATCTAATGACCCTCTAACCTAAACTATTCCAATGTTATCCATTTGCCTATCCACTAACCATTTGAACGCCCTTAAAGTTGGCGAGTTATGATGTCAGAAGAAGGGATGTTTGCTGATGATTGCAAAATGTTCAGTAAAATTTACAACTGCTCAGATACTGAAAAAGTCTATCTCCAAGTGCAACAAGGCCTGGACAATATCCAGAGTTGGGCTAATAGGTGGTAACATCACCCACACAAGTGCCAGGCAATGACAATCATCAGTAAGAGAGGATCTAACTGTTGCCCCTTGACGTTCTATGGCAGTACCATCATTAAATCTCTCACTCTCAGCATTCTGGAGATGATCATTGACTAGGAACTGAACTGGATTAACCATATAAATACTATGGCTACCAGAGCAGGTCAGAGGCTGGGGATTATGTGGAGAGTAATTCGCCTCCTGACCCCCAAAAACTTGTCCATCATCTACAAGGCACAAGTTGGGAGGATAAGTGCATCTCCAACACCACTCATAAAGGTCAACACCATCCAAGACAAAGCAGCCGCTTGATTGGCATCCCATCCTCCATCTTCAACATTTATTCCCTCCATCTCTGATGTATAATAACAGCACTGTGTACCATCTTCAAGATGCACTGCAGCAACTCACCAAAGCCCCTAAGACTCCCCCTTCCAAACCTATGACCTCTATCTAAACTGACTAAGCCAGCAGATATCTGGGAACACTGCCACGTGCAAGTTCCCCTCCAAGTCACATATCATCCTGACTTAAAACTAGATTGTCATTCCTTGACTGTCACTAGGTCAAAATCTTGTAACTCTTTTAAGACAGAGATGAGGAGAGTTTTTTTTCCTCAGAGGGCTGTTGTGAGTCTTTGAAACTTACTTCCCCAAAAGCCAGTTAAAGCAGAGTCTTTGAATATTTTTAAGACAGAGCTGGATAGATTCTGGGTAAGCAAAGAGGTGAAATATTATTATGGATAGGCTGGAATGTGGAATTGCCATTATATTCAGATCAACGATGATCTTACTGAATGATGGAATAGGCTCAAGGTGCCGAGTGGCCCATTCCTGCACCTAATTCATCAGTTTACACCCTTCCTAACAGCACTGTGAGCTAACTTATATCACATCGGCTACAGCGATTCTCCTGGACAAGTAGGAATGGGCAATAAGTGCTGCCCTAGTCAGAGAAACTCACGTTCCATGAATGGATGGAAAAAAACTTTAATACTTTGTTTATTATTTCGCCCTCCCCAGAGACAGCATAGTGACACTGTGGTTAGCACTGCTGCCTCACAGCGTCAGGACTGGGTTCGATTCTTGGCTTGGGTTACTGTCTGTGCGGAGTTTGCACATTCTCCCGTGTCTGTATGGATTTCCACCGGGTGCTCTGGTTTCTTTCCACAGCCCACAGATATGCAGGTAGGTGGATTGGCCATGATAAATTGTCCATTAGTGTTGGGTGTATTATCAGGGTAGATATATGAGGTTGCAGGGATAAGGTCTGGATAGGATTGTTGTTAGTGCAGCCTTGATGGGCTCAATGGCCTCCTACTGTAGTGATTCTATGATTCTAAGTGCTTCCATAATATACAACAGTTTCCAGGTGGCCAGGTAATCTATTATAGGAGCAATTTTAACCCTACTCACTTAGTGAAAAATAAACGTGTGAACAGGTAAAATCACACAAATCATTTACCTGTTGGAAAAGCACCAGCACCTCACCATTCTGATCTTTAACCTGCTTCACTAAGCAGGTAGCAAGAAAACCCATGCAAAATAGACAGGCTCCTTCTTTCTTCTTTATTAATGTATTGTGAGTCCCAATAACACAAATGGGATTTGATTCTAATGTTAATTGATGATCTGAATTGGCAAACTGTTGTCATGTTCCCAGCAGGTGAAGACTAACCTCAGGTTCATAAGAATCCCAAGCGGATAATGTGTGTTCTTTGGGCCTACAAAGAAACTTTAGGTCTCCCCTGTCATCAAATCTCCACTCGCTTCGAACCTATAATCCTGAAGGCAGGGCAGCTTGCAAACAAAATCTTTCTACCTCCTCCGTGTTGGGAGACAACTAGCCTCCGGGATTTGTGATTTTACACCACTTCCTGCTGATTTTGGAAGTCTGCTGGTGGCACTTAAACAAGGTCATCCATCCAGCCTCAAAATGTAAGGTATGTGTTTGTCTGCCGGCAGACATTTGCTGTTTAATTGCCCTCATGCCCCCACGTGAAATCTTTGTACTTCTGTGCATTTCTGTGTCCTCCCTCCACCCCATCCCCTGTCGCCGGGAATTAGATTGGGATCAGGAACTTATCACGCCAAGTTTCTCAAAGCAGATTGTGATTCTTTTTTGTTGGTTGACCCTGCACTCTTGCTATATTTTTTGCATGTTATTGCCGATGAGGCTTAGAGGTTACATATACACACGGCTCAATTTCTGAAAGGTTAATGACTCCTAAGAGCTAACGTACATTCCTTGTCAAAAACCATACAATGTTTTATGGAAAATGTCTGTTGATGTTTAGTTTGAAAAGAAGGGGATTTTTCCCTTTGCCAATAGCCAATGCATTTCAATTTGTCTCCAAGCATATTTAACATAATGCCACGAATGCACAGATTGACCTTTTGTGTTCTCCTGAATTTGCAATATTGTTCCAAAGCAGCTAAACAGCCTATTCAGTGGCATAAAGAGTGCACAATGCACTAATGCTGCTGTGGAGTATACAAACTCAGGAGTAAATGGACAGAAGGCTGAAAGCCCAGTTTACGAATGAAACTGTGCAGGTGATTGCACAGCCTAAGGATATGACAGTATCTGGTGTATAATAGAAAGAGGCAACCAAACAGCAAGCAGAGGGGACAACCCATAATGGAGATAATTTTGTACACGATAAATTCACTGCTGGATACCCAACAAACTTGGAGGGAAGTCTGGAAGAGAGTATCAAACATGAAGAAAATTTAAAAAGTGAATAACGAAGCAGAAGGTGAATAAATATAGGCAGCCATACTAAAGGTATGAAAGGCATTTCCCACTGTATAAACTGACCTACACATGTCAAACATGTTGACTGGAGTATTTTAGTGCAGTAGCCAGAAGGAATTGCAACACCTCAGGAAACAAATAAAAATTGTTGAACATTAGTACAGTGGATAAAGTAAGTAGAACAGAGACAGGAAGGTGTGCTCAGTCAGACGCTAGAAATTCTTTTACCAAGATACGTTACACTGTGAACTATTTTTAATAACACTATAAATATTCAGCATTAATGTACATGGTGAGGATATTCAGTATTAAAGTACATGGTGAGGATATTCAGTATTAAAGTACATGGTGTGGATATTCAGTATTAATGTATATATTGTGGATATTCAGTTGTTCAATACACATTGTCTTTGTCCTTGTAGCTGGAACATTGCTTTTCTGTGAGTCTTAGATGAGGTTGTCCTTGGTCAGAACTGATAGAGACTGGTGGAGTCAAAGCTTTTGGTAAGCATCACCTTTTACTGAACGTTCTGCCAACTGAGTACACTTCAAGGTTTAGCATGAGACTTCACATAGAACTATCTCTCATTATACTCTGTTGTCAAGTGATCTTGTATCGATGATGATGTAGAGTGTCTATATTTAACATTCACTCTTTGCACTATACTTTTAATGAAAATATTTAGGTCAAACTGCAAACATAGTAGGGATAGTATACACACTTTGGGTGTACTCAATGATCTGTGTGAAAATTGCATCTAAGATTACACCAGTTTTGAGAAATTTATTTTCACCAGAGTTTCCATTTAAACTGGCTTACGTTTCATTAGATGCAAAATCTGCTAAGATGTAGCATCTTGTTTTGAATTGCTTGAAAAATATTTTTTGACACACATCAGGAAGATCTGCTGGTGCAATACTAGTGTCCATGCCCTTGAGCCAGAAGGTCTGGGTTCAAGTCCCACGCCAGGACTTGATAGTCAATGAAGATGCATTTATAATGTGACTAACAAACTGAAATTCAAGCACACACAAAATGGGAACAGTGAACTGTGGATTGAACTCCATGCTGTTGGCACCAATGTGATCCACATTAGCCACTGGCCCCAAGGCATCTAACATTTTTACACACACGTTGTTGCCTGCTCCAATATTCAATAAGTTCATGATGTGGAATGCAGGGGTGGGCACAGTAAGAAGTTTCACAACACCAGGTTAAAGTCTAAAAGGTTTATTTGGAATCACAAGCTTTTGGAGCGCTGCTCATCTGACACCTAATGAAGGAGCAGTGCCCCAAAAGTTCATGATTCCAAATAAATCTGTTGGATTTTAATCTGGTTCAATAAGACCATGGCTGATCTGTTTGTGTTTCTTCCATTCTTCCAACACACATTAATAAGAACAGTAGAAATGCCTGGTTAGCCATTGTCATAGGGGTATATGGCTCTTTGGCCCAACATGTCCATGCCATCCAGATTTCCTAAAATGAACTATTCCCATTTGCCTGCATTTGGCTCATAACCCTCTAAATCTTTCCCATCCATGTACCTGTCCAAATATCTTTTAAATGTTGTAATTGTACCCACCTCTACCACCTCCTCTGGTAGCTCATTCCATATACACACCACCCTCTGTGTAGAAAAGTTGCCCCTTAGGTCCCCTTTAAACCTTTCCCTTCTCAAAGAACAAAGAACAAAACAGCCCAGGAAACAGGCCCTTCGGCCCAACGAGCCCGCGCTGCCATTTTAACATTATGAATCCCCCCTCCACCCATGACCCTTGTCTATGCTTATGGCATTCCACATTGAGGGAAGACTAATTTAGGGACAACTTATTACACCAATCAGCCTAATAGCACATCTTTGGGGTGTGGGAGGAAACCGGAGCACCCGGAGAAAACCCACGCAAGCACGGGGAGAATGTGCAAACTCCCACAGACATTGGCCCAAATCCACGTATCTGCACAGCAAACAGTGATAGTCACTGAGCTGTCGTGTTGCCCAGCATCTGGTCCAGTTTAAGCATACACTAACGACGTGAAGTACTAGGCTACTCTCGAAACAACCAAGAGCAGCCTTCGTACGACCCATCGCGTGTATGCCCCTCGTTGGACAACAAGGCAGACTGAAACACCTGTGAATTAAAATTCTCACCTTAAACCTAGTTTTGGACCCCCCTACCCTGGGGAGAAGACTTGACTACTCACCTTATTTATGCCGCTCATGATTTTACAAACCTCTATAAGGTCACCCCTCATTCTCCTACACTCCAGGGAAAAAAATTCCAGTTCATCCAGCCTCCCTTCATTATTCAAACTTTCCAGTCTTGGTAATGTCCTTATAAATCCATGATGGAAAGAAATGCAAGCCTTTACCATCAGTTCCAGGCAACAACACATGTGTAAAAGTGTTAGACGCCTTGGGGCCAATGGCTGGGTGGCTAATGTGGATCCTACTGGTGCCAATAGCATGGAGTTCAATCCACATTGCAGCGGGGGTGGATTCCAAGTGTCAGACCTGTCTTCAGGCAGAAAGCTGAAGAAGAATTTGCTGTGGTTTGATGGATAAAGCTGAAAATAACTTTTCACAAAATGAAAGGATTTTTTATCACAGGGGGCAGTATCATGAGTCCTGTCCTGAGTTTGGTAGTGGGGTTGTGGATGGGAGGGCATTTAATCAAGGACCTCTCCATATTCCCACTGCACCAAGGGTGGGAACATCCATGATTGGCCTTTCTGCTCCACTGCCAAGTGACGCCCATTGAAAAAGTTAAACCTTCCATTACTGGCACAGTGGTGGGCAGGCTTGCATAAAACATGACAACCAGGTCCTGGTGTGATTGCTTGCAGGCTTCGGGGGTTGAGGGGGGGGGGAGGAGGGTGGTGGGGGTGGGGGGGGGGTGTCCTTTGTTCAGAGGTACTGAAAGTCCAAAAGAGCAACTTGGCATTGAGAAGAGAGAGGGCCCGCTAAGGGCCAATCCACTTTCTTTCTGCTAATGGCTCTCCCTCCCTCCCCCTGATGTGGCCAGAATCCCATCACCCTTCCTCTTCCACCATCACTCACCAGTGCCTGGGTCTCTCCTCGACCCAAGGCCTCAGGCTGGTGTTATTCCAGCAGCAGACACCGCCTACCTCCCTGCCCTCAGATATTCCCCCTCCGCCCCACCCCAAGTGGTACTGCTGGCTAAAGGAGAATTCCTCGGGTGCAATCTCACCAGCCATTTACACCATGCTCCCGCTGCAGCGAGGTTGGAGAATTTGGCACCCAGCCAAATCTCTGTTCACTACAGCGGGATGGGAAAATCCCGCCGGCATGAATGGCTGTAAGATTCCGGCCCTGGTCTCTGATTGGCCAGCAGCTCTCAGCAAGCGGGACTTCCACGCCTGGGATTGTGATTCCAGGGGAAGAGCTGCCACTGGCATGTTAAGTGCTTGAGTAGCAAAAGATGCAGTGGGCTTTCCCAAATGGAGGCAATGTGAGGGCCTCATCAGCTCTCTCACTACTGGCAAAGACTCCTGTCCATGATTCCCCCTAGTGTCAAGCTGTCTGATTTTAAGTAGCAGGATTAAAAAACAATACAGAACTATTTGCTAGTCATATTGGGATACAATAATCAGCTTCCCAGTAATGTAAAATAAAGTTCCATTCATAAGCTTTTAAAACATTCCTATTAGTTTCTTTGCGCCCAAAAGAAGCAGGTTAATTTTAAGAGCTTTCTTAAAGGCCTGTAGATGTGCGTAATTAGTGGAAACTCACAATGGTGATTAATTAGATGTGTGGTGTCGCCAATTTTATGGACCAGCTTCCCCATTGTAATGTTTTTTAAGCTAATGCAAAACATTGCAATAAGTCGAGTTGTGTTGAGCATAATTTGCACTTAAAATTCCTTATTCTTTGCACTGTTTACAATGAGTTTCAGCAAATCTTGCCAAAGGAAACGTCACAACCAAGCAGAACCCAGGCCCATTTTAATCCCTCATTTGCTGTTTCTTAAAATACAAGTTAAAAACTTACATGGGCAGAAACAGCTCATATCATTGCCCCCAGCAGCAATTTTCAGAGCATAGGTGAAGATTTCTAACTCTTTGGCTAATAGATGATTACCTTTTCCTATCTACTCAAATCTTCTTATATAACTGTAAAGTTATAACGTGGGTTTCCTCCGGGTACTCTGGTTTCCTCCCACAGTAAAAAGTCTGACAACACCAGGTTTTAGTCCAATCGATTTATTTGATAGTAAACGCACAAGCTTTTGAGGTTTCCCTCTTCGTCAGGTGAATGGAGACCGAAATGGGCCTGGGTTCTGCTTGGTTGTGACGTTTCCTTTGGCAAGATTTGCTGAAACTCATTGTAAACAGTGTAAAGAATAAGGAATTTTAAGTGCAAATTATGCTCAACATAACTCGACTTATTGCAATATTTTGCATTAGCTTAAAAAACATTACAATGGGGAAGCTGGTCCATAAAATTGGCTACACCACACATCTAATTAATCACCATTGTGAGTTTCCACTAATTACGCACATCTACAGGCCTTTAAGAAAGCTCTTAAAATTAACCTGACGAAGAGGGAAACCTCGAAAGCTTGTGCGTTTACTATCAAATAAATTGGTTGGACTAAAACCTGGTGTTGTCAGACTTTTTACTGTGTTTACCCCAGTCCAACGCCAGCACATCCACATCATTCCTCCCACAGTCCAAAGATGTGCGGGTTAGGTTAATTGGCCATGCTAAGAAATTGTCCTTTAGTGTCCAGGGATGCATAGGTTAGAGGGATTAGTGGGCATAATGTATGGGGGTAGGGCCTAGGTAGGATTGTGTTTGGTGCAGACTCGATGGGCCGAAGGGCCTCTTTCTGCACTGTAGGATTCTATGATTCTATTCTATAACGTCACAGAATCCCTACAGTGTAGAAGGAGGCCAATTGGCCCAACAGGTCTGCATCAATTCTCCGACAGAGACTCCTAGGCCCCATTCTCATAACCCCATGTGTTTACCCTGCTAATCCCCCCAACCCACACTTCTCTGGATACTAAGGGGCAATTTAGCTTGGCCATTCCACCTAACCTGCACATCTTTGGGAGGAAGCTGGATCACCCAGGGGAAACCCATGCAGACACAGGACAAATGTGCAAACTCCACACAATAGTCACCCAAGGCAAGAATCAAACTCGGGTTCTTGGCACTGTGAGGCAGCAGTACTAACCACTGTGCCATTGTGCCACCCTATTTGTATGACAACTGCACTTTGAAGAATGTTCTGCACATGTGAGGTAACACTTTTGGAATTAAAATCCTTTACCAGTCAGTACTATAAATTACTTTTCAGAAGCCTGGCTTCTATATGACTATAATTAATCACAATGGTAAAAATAATCAAATTTCAAATCTAAAAATGGTCTGAATTGATGTAAAAATGATCTGACTGCATCAGCAGAATTAACTCTCAGGAATAAAAACAGAAAGGGCTGGAGAGACTCAACAGATCTGGCAGCATCTGTGGCGAGAGACAGGGTTAATATTTTGAGTCCAATACAGCTCTTCTTCAGAACTAAAATGAGGTAGAAATGTGATTGGTTTGGTGCTGTAGGAAAGGATGGTGGGGGAGGGGGTGTGCAGGGGGAGTGGTGTAGTCAGGTGGAACAGAAGGGAAAGTCAAGTGTAGGAGAAATTGAATATCTCTGTCATGGAACAAAAGGCAAATGTAGTGGTAATAGTTGTAGTAAGGAAACAATGCATAGCTCACAGTAGGTTTTAATAGCAAAATAAATGTCAGCTCAGTCTGAAAGCAAAAGCAAAATATGGACTGGCACTTGGCAAACAAAAATCAAAATGGAAGACAGAGTTCTGTCTGAAGTGGTTGAACTCCATGTGACATTCAGGTAAAGTGGCGATTTACTTACATTGTTTTTTGATTTAGTATTTGCTGCCCATAATGCAGCTGCCTCTAAATTGGCAAGATCAAACACAGACTGGGTGACCAATTTGCTGAACTGATCAAATGGGGCTCTTGGGGGTTTACAGAAAAGGAAGTCTTTGCATTGGGCTTGCTGGTAAAAATTGGATCTGAAAAATTAGGGTTGAGTAGCACAATGTTCTAAGAAGTTTCAGCTGAGTGTGGAATGGAACAATGAACCTGTTGGAGAGCTGGGAATTACTGTGGACCTGTTCTTATAATGTTGCATACCTGCCAGATATTTGATTTGATTTATTATTTTCACATGTACTAACATACAGTGAAAAGTATTGTTTCTTGTGTGCTATACAGACAAAACATACTGTTCATAGAGAAGGAAATGAGAGAGTGCTATAATTGTAACGTAGGGTTACAATTATAGCTTGTGGCACATAGCAAGAGAGTTTTGCAAGGTGTATCTCAGTTGTGTTAATTAGATAATGCAGAACTACCTTTTCTTTAGTTTGGTGTATTAGTTGCCAGTTAATTAATGTCTGATCTGTATTGATTTTTGTTTATTTGTTACAGTAAAAGTCTTAAAAATAGCATCTTGAACTTTGGTTCTTTTCTTTCCTGCTGGGAATTCATCTTTTTAAAAAAGTGTCTATGAGAATCATGAGAATTATAACTCAGGTCTACCAACCACAGATCTCACAGTTCAGGTATGAAATACTGACTACTTTACTGTAGAAAGATACTTTGGCTGTAATGGTTAATGTCAGCTCAGTGGTAATGTTCTCAGCTCTGAGTCAGAAGGTTGTGTCTTCAAACTCTACTCCTGGGACTTGAGCCAACTCTCTAGGTTTACACTCCATTGCATTAATGAGAGAGTGCCCTTTAGAAGTAATGTTAAACTGAGGCCTGAACTGTCCTGTGAGGTGGACATAAAAGGTTCCAGGAGACTATTTTAAAGAAGAGCAAGGAGGTTACCCCCTGGTCTCCTGGCCAATATTTATCCCTCAATCAGTATCAAAAAGTGATATTATTATCTGATCATTATCACATTGGTGTTAGTGGGACCTTAGTGCACGCAAACTCGTTGTTGTGTTTACTGTATTACAACACTGACTACAAAGCAAATGTACTGTATTGGCTGCAGTGCTTTATATTGTCCTGTGTCATGCAAGGTGTTATATGAATGCACATCTTTCTCTCTCAGAATAACTTTTCGCTTGTACAGGGTTAACAGTGAATCTGAAAGCATATTCGAATTTATTAGTCTTACACTGACTCAAGAAGTGTACAAGCCCTGTCAACAGCTGCATTTTGGCCCAGGGTTGCTCATGAATTTAATACTCAATCCCTTCAGAGTATTTTCAAGATAGTTAGTCACATCTGGAAAGAACTGAGAAGCAGCTCAAATGACACGAGAAGCAACGAAGCTCCCTCTGTGCTTGCAATAATCCTTTTAAAACTAAATACAAATGCATAAATCACACACAAGTTATTTGATTCAAATAAATACAAAGCCCTTACGGACAAAGAGAATAAATAATGTGCAATAGTAAAATAGTCAGTTCATTGCACAGTGAGGAGAATCTTGATAACTTAAAAGAAACCTTTGTAATGCCTCATATGAAGTAAGCCGATTATCCATTGTCCCTAGTGATGCATCCTTACTTGACTGTTAGTTTGATAGATCACACTGCAGTCTAAAATTTTACCATTTTTAATATTAGCAACTAATTACTTAGAGTCAAAAATCTGAAGTGGGTACCTCCTGGAATAAATATCAGCGTTGCCCTTCTCGTCCCCTCTGTCATAGACGTGCCAAAGGTTAAACATCATGGCTCACCCACCTCCCAGGCAGAAAAACAGATGGATGGATTAGCAAATTAGGACACATGCCCCTCGGTGCCCGCTGTTTTCCTACCTGCCCCTGATGCAATTTTAAAAGTAGTGGAGGGGTGGGAGCACAGGTGTTCAATTCAGGTTCTTAACTGGGAAATTAATGCCTAATTAAGGGCATCCTCCTGTCCCCACTTTGATTTACTAGATGGCAGGAGAGGCCAGCACTCAATATGCAGCCTGGCAAGGATAACATAAGGCTGACCAGTTAAAGGAGGAGGAGGGTGTTATCTTTTGGCAGGCGGCACCCCCTGACCCTATGCCTATTGAATTAAGCCCACAGTTTTGCCTCCTCCCATCCACACCCATCCAACATGCATACTAACCCCCTTGCCAGGTCCTATCAGACCAGCCCCAGCAAGATCTCAGATTTACTTGAATGTTTGGGCCCACTTGGGTTCATTATGAAGTGCTTCAAAAGGCACAAATCAGTTCCAGCCTTCTGGATTACCTGGATCCACTACAGTTTGTCTAACACCTCAACAGGTTCATAGCAGATGCCATCTCCCTGGCCCTGCACTCAACCATGGAACACCTAGATAACAAGGACACCTATGTCAGACTCCTATTTATTGACTACAGCCCAGCCTCCATGGCCTAGGCCTCAGCACCTCCCTCTGGATCCTGAACTACCTAATTCACAGACCACAATCAGTAAGGATAGGCAACAACACCTCCTTCATGATCATTCTCAAAACCACTGCCCCACAAGGCTGTGTTCTTAGCCTCCTACTATACTTCTTATACATCAATGACTGAGTGGCCAAATTTCTCTTCAATTCGATTTTCAAGTTTGCTGACGACACCACCGTAGTGGGTCGGATCTCAAACAATGATGTGATAGAGTACAAGAATGAGATAGTGAATCTGGTGAACTGGTGCAGCAACAATAATCTCTACTTCAATGTCAACAAATCAAAGGATATCGTCATCGACTTCAGGAAGCGTAAAGCAGAACATGTCCCTGTCTACATCAATGGGGGGCGAAATAGAAAGGATCGAGAGCTTCAAGTTTTTATGTGTTCAGATCACAACAACCTGTCCTGGTGCCCCATGCCGACACTATAGCTAAGAAAGCTCACCATCGCTGGACTAAGGAAGACTAAGAAATTTAGCGTGTCAGCTACGACTGTCACCAACCTTTACAGATGCACCATAGAAAGCCTACTTTCTGGTTGTATCACAGCTTGGTATGGCTCCTGCTCTGCCCAAGACTGCAAGGAACAACAAAAAGTCGTGAATGTAGGCCAATCCATTACACAAACCAGCCTCCCATCCATTGACTCTGTCTACACTTCCCGTTGCCTCGGCAAAGCAGCCAGCATAATTAAGGGCCTCACACACCCCAGACATTGTCTCTTCCACCTTATTCCTTTGGGAAAAAGATACATAAGTCTGAGGTCACGTACCAACCAACTGAAGAACAGCTTATTCCCTGCTGCCATCAGACTTTTGAATGGACTTACCTTGCATTAAGTTGATCTTTCTCTACACCCTAGCTATGACTGTAACACTACATTCTGCATTCTCTCTTTCTCTATGAATAGTATGCTTTGTCTGTGCAATGAACATTACTTTTCACTGTATGTTAATACATGCGACAATAATAAATCAAGTTACATCATTGCTGAGTGCCATCTCCTTGGTCTAACTGCAGTACCAGCAGTGACCACTGCTCCTGGTGACACTGCTGGTGTGCAGAGCTACTGGCCTCTGATTGGCTGGCAGCCCTATGAGTTGGGACAATATCCTGGAGATGGGCAGAAGTCGTGCCTAACACTAACTAAAGGTCATCACTCAAAAGATTAAAGCATGACGAGCTGGCTAAGTGGAGCCAAGCTTGCACCAGATGTTTATGCTGGGTGAGAGGAGCCCACCCTCAATGTATAATCCAGCCAGGAGATCTCCCTAGGTTAAAGTATGAATTGTTGGTGCCTGAGATACTCAGGACACATTTAGGGTGTGTGCCAAACCCACTACACCCGAACATTCAGAATATCATACCTGCTAACTATTAGTTTCTCCCCCTAACTACTTCCAACCTTTTCCCAAAATCCATAGACATCTGCCCTTTCTAAGAGGGTAAGATTTAAAGAACTGTGACAAGGACTTTTAACTCTTTTATTCGAAGTTGGAGCATGATCCTGTTATGCAGCTGATCAGTCTACCAGGTCTCACCAAGTAAATTGTCATCAATAAAGTAGCAGCCAAGGATTCAGGAAGTCTATCCATTGGGAGTCCCTATATTCATAGAATCATAGAAACCCTACAGTATAGAAGGAGGCCATTTGGCCCACCGAGTCTGCACTGACCACAGTCCCACTGAGGCCCCATCCGCATATATCCCTCTAACCTACACATCTCAGGACACTAAGGGGCAATTTTTTTTAGCATGACCAATCAACCTAACCTGCACATCTTTGGACTGTGGGAGGAAACCGGAACACCTGGAAGAAACCCATGCAGACACAGGGAGAATGTGCAAACTCCACACAGACAGTGACCCAAACCAGGAATCGAACCCAGGTCCGTGGAGCTGTGAAGCAGCAGTGCTAACCAGTATGCTACCGTGCCACGCTATCCACATCTCTCCTATTGGACCCACACCCTCTCCTACGTCAAAACTCTTGTTTGGGATTTGCAGGAGCTCCGGCCCTTACAAGCTTATCAAGGAATTTTAAATTTAGGTCAGGACCTAGAGAGTTTGCAGGCCTTTGTGCAGTATATTTACAGAGCTTTTAATCCATGTTAATTAATAGGGAATGGAATGTGAGGTAACTCTTGGAAGTATTTATCCATAGTTGTCAACAACAAACATTTCTCGGTTTGTTACAATAACAATGTAAGCTAAGTAGGAACTCAGGCACTGGAGTAGTCTATTGTGCACCTTGAATCTGTTTATCCATTGAATTAAATCACCAGAAGGTCAAGGTGGTTTCAGGAGAGTCAGAGTCACTTGCACCGTCTTCACCCTCAGAAAATACAAAATAAATGCTGCAAGGATAGACTCTACTGTGCCTTAACTGACCGGGTGAAGGCTTTTGACACAGTAAAGGAGGGGATTTGTGGAAAGCCTTAGTCAAACTTGGATGCCTGGGTGGAGTTAAATCCAATACAACTATTTCATGCTGGGATGATTACGAGAGTCTCTGACTGAGATGAATACACTGATTGTGTATTCATCTCAAGGGGTGTGTCATGGCTCTTGTAGTCTTCAGTATATTCTACCATGCGTTCTGGGGCATTTAAAGAAAATTTGAATGGGACATACATTCAATTCAGAACAGATGGAAATATGTTCAAACCGTATTGACTAAAATCCTCAGTAAGGAACCAGAGGTGATAATACAAGGATTGTTGTTTGCTGATGACTGTGCCCTCGTGTCACACTCTGATCATGGACTTTCAATACTAACTGATGACTATGGCCTCGCCATCAGATTAAGGCATACAGAGATATTCCACCAATCACTAGAAAATTATGACTATATCCCTCCAACTATAACTATTAATAAATTACCCTGAAAGTTGTAGATGACTTCAACAATGTCCAGGATTGTCTGCATCAACAGTGTGGTGGCAAATAGAATTGCCAGAGCAAGCTCAGCATTTGCCCATTATTCAAGAGATTGTGGAGGTATCATGCTTGCAGCAAAACGTGCTGGTTGAAAGTTGTGCTAATATCTACCCTCCTATCTTTCTGTAAGATATGGACTACCTGCTCCAGACAGATTAAGTTGTTGGACAGGTTCCACATGAGATGCATTGGGACATTAAGGCATCAAGTGGGAGGACAAAGTGTCCAATGCTAAGATACTTAAAAGAGCAGAAATGCCTGGGATTGAGGCATTCATCATCAGAGCCAACCTCAGATGGAGTGGACATGCCAGATATGTGACTGATAATAAAACACCTAAGGTAATTACATATTCACAGATTAAACTTGGACACTATCAGTGAGGTAGGCTGAGATAAGGTTCAGAGATTCTGTTATGATCCTCAAAGAGACTGATAACTTTCAAAAAGAGATCTGAATTTACACTCTGCTTCAATCCTCATTAACTTGGTACCTTTAATGTGACTCTCACAGATACTTCTAAACTGATCATTGTCTGTAAGAGTCAGAGATCTCTTAGAAAAGGCTGCAAGTCAAGCCTACTATAGACTATCCGTAAACTAAGCTAATATTCTGGGGATCCCAGGTTCAAATCCCACTACAGCAGGTAGTGGAATTTGAATTCAATAAAAAAAATCTGGAATTAAGAATCTACTGATGACCTTGAAACCATTATCGATTGTCAGAAAAACCCATCTGGTTCACTAATGTCCTGTAGGGAAAGAAATCTGCTGTCTTTACCCAGTCTGGCTTACATGTGACTCCAGAGCCACATCCATTCTGCACTCTCTTGTTTCCTTCTCTATGAACGGTATGCTTTGTCTGTATAGTGCACACAAACAATATTTTTCATTGTGTGTTAATACATGTGACAATAATAAATTAAGTCAAATCAATGTGATTGACTGTCAACTGCCCTTGGGCAACTTGAGATGGGCAGTAAATACTGGCCAACTATGATGTCAATGTCCCATGAATGAAAAAAAAATCAAGGTGATATTGATTTATGTTAGTGATGTTGGTTGAGGGATACATGTTAGCTAGAGAAGTGAGAGGAATAGTCTGCTTTAATTAATGTAATGGGATGTTTTTCACATCCACCTGTAGGACAGATGGAACTTTAAAATCTCGTCCAAAAGTTGGCAGCTCCAACAGTGTAGTACTACATCAGCACTTCACTGCAATGTCAGTGTAGATTTTATGCTCAAATCTTTGGACTGGAGTTCAGTTTAACCATAGCTGACGTTACTCTCAGTCTTGCAAAAACTAACTTCCAACATTGTGAGTGGAAAATCATGTCTCACAAATTTAATTGAGTTTTTTGGAAGGGGTAACCAAGAAGATAGATGATGGCAGTGCAGTTGATGTTGTCTACATGGACTTTAGCAAGGCCTTTGACAAGGTACCCCATGGTAGGATGTTGCATAAAGTTAAATCTCACGAGAGTCAGGGTGAGGTATCTAAATGGATACAAAATTGGCTTCTTCACAGAAGCCAGAGGGTGGCTGTAGAGAGTTGTTTTTCAAACTGGAGGTCTGTGACCAGCGGTGTGTCTCATGGATCAGTGCTCGGCCCACTGTTATTTGTCATTTATATTAATGATTTGGATGAGAATATAGCGGGGCATGGTTAGTAAATTTGCAGATGACACCAAGATTGGTAGCACAGTGGACATTGAAGAAACTTATCTCCAATTGCAATGGAATCTTGATCAATTGGGCCAGTGGGCTGATGAGTGGCAGATGGAGTTTAATTTAAACAAATGCGAGGTGATGCATTTTGGCAGATTGAACCAGGGCAGGACTTATTCAGTTAATGGTAGGGTTTTGGGCAGAGTTACAGAACAAAAAGATCTAGGGATCCATGTTCATAGTTCCTTGAAGGTGGAGTCACAGGTGGACAGAGTGGTGAAGAAAACTCTCGGCATGCTTGGTTTTATCGGTCAGAACATTGAATACAGGAGTTGGGATGTCCTGTTGAAGTTGTACAAGATATTGGTAAGGCCACACTTGGAATACTGTGTGCAATTCTGGTCACCCTATAATAGAAAGGATATTATTAAACTAGAAGGAGTGCAGAAAAGATTTACTAGGATGCTACTGGGACTTGATGGTTTGAGTTATAAGGAGAGGCTGAATAGACTGGGACTTTTTTCTCTGGAGTGTAGAAAGCTGAGGTGTGACCTTATAGAGGTCTATAAAATAATGAGGGGCGTAGACAAGGTAGATAGTCAATATCTTTTCCCAAAGATAGAGGAGCCTAAAACTAGAGGGCATAGGTTTAAGGTGAGGGGGAGAGGTACAAAAGTGTCTAGAGGGGCAACTTTTTCGGAGGGTGGTGAATGTCTGGAACAAGCTGCCAGAGGTAGTAGTAGAGGCGGGTACAATTTTATCTTTTAAAAAGCGTTTAGATAGTTACGTGGGTAAGATGGATATAGAGGAATATGGGCCAAATACAGGCAATTGGGATCAGCTTAGGGGTTTTAAAAAACAAAGGGCAGCATGGACAAGTTGGGCCGAAGGACCTTTTTTCCATGCTGCATACCTCTATGACTCAATGACTCTATTATAGCCTTTTGGGGGCAGAATTCCAGATTTCTACTGTTCTTTGTTGGGAGAAGTTTTTCCTGGTTTCTCTTCCATATGGCCAGGCTACAATTTTAATTCCTTCTCTTTGCTGGGATCTTTTGCTCTTGCTGGTGGTGAGCTTGGTGACGGGATGGACATTTACTTAGCCGGGATTTTGGTGTATGTCGCCTTTCTGTCTCCGCCAGAATGAAGTGAAGTAGTTAATTTATTGACCATTTAAGGGCCTCATTTTGCCACTGCTGGTGTTAAACCAGTATTACAGGTGGGGCAGTCACCACACAGCATGCAGGATGATAAAACTGTGCAGTCAGCTTGTCTCCGCCAGTGGGGAGCCTTTGATCAAAGGCACACATCACTGATTGAGCAACTGAGCATGGGGAACTGGGAGCGCACCCAGAGCCAATCCCTGACCTTGCTGCCAACCCCTGGTAGCCCTCTCCCCATGACCCCAAACCCATGAAATACAATGCCGCCAACCCCCCCACACAACACAAGTTGCTTACCTGTGGCTTGGGTCGCTCCGTGATCCTGGGACTCTGCACCTATCCCTCCTGCTTCAGCCACAGCCTCCTCAGTTGCGCTTCAGAATGCTAAAGCAGCCAGCATCAATGGGCTGGCAGCTGTCACTAGAAAAGACTTCTGCTCCTGGATTTTTGATTTCAGGGGATTAAGGCCTCGCCCTGATGTAAGGGCCAAAAGAAAAGGTTACGTCAGAGCACTCTGCTAACTAATTGATCATTAAAAGTTTTTCAACAACCTTTTCAGTTGATTAATGGTTAATTAATTGAACAATCATGGCCCATGTTGGTTCTGTGTGTGTGTGTGTGTGTGTGTGTGTGTGTGTGTTTGGGGGATGGGGGTAGGGGGGAGATGGAGAGCTATACGGAAAACTTTTGCTTTGAGTGGTTTTGACTCTGCGGCGTAAAAGATTTTGGAAAGCTAAATTTGATGTGGTTTGGTGGACCTTCCCAAAAACAGACAGCCTGGTTCTCTGCCCGCAAGACGCCAATGCCTCAACAAGATTTTGGCCAATGTTCTTGCTTCGCGTGGGAGAGGAAACAGTTTGCCTGAATCTACATTACTGAACCCTTTTTATATTTTAAGTTCCTCAATCAACTTGCCGATCTATCTTTAAATTCAGGGAAATGCTTACCAATTCAATGAAATCTGTCTCGTAGTTTAACCCAAAGTTCCTGTAACATTCTGGTGAAATTGCGCTGTGTCTCCTCCAAGGCTAGTATATCCTTCCTGAGGTGCAGTGCCTAAACTATTCATTTACTCCAAAAGAGTCCTGACCAAAGTTTTACACAACAGAACTGCGTCGATACAAAGTGATTTTGGCTTTTCACCAACATAAACTCTCAGTGTCCTGTAATTCAGTCTGAAATCACTTAAATTGCATTTAGTCATCTTGTCTGAGAGCACACACAGGACCATTTCACCTTCACACCCTTCACACAATATAACGGCTAACATTCATTTCATCACCATTCAGGGGTTAGTGAGTAAGGTTTTCCCTCACCAGAGGGCAATTTGAGCCAGCAGTATAACTCAATTCTGTCAGTCCCAAGTGACACTTACCAGTTACCAGTTTCAGACAAGTACCTGCAACATAACAACATCTTTGAGACCGTTTCAATCACAACTTGCATGAAGTCATATCTCTACAATGGTGTCCATGGTTGTTATGTCTATTGCTATCAAAAAAGCAGATTACTGTACTGCTAGACTAAGCGAAACTAATATTTAGTTATCCTATCAGACGTTGTTCAGCATTCAAAAACTTGCTATGTCGAAGATATATGACTTTATTCTTATTTCTATGAGTGCATTGTGGGGCATGAAATAAAGATATCTGCATGATGTAAAGGTTTCCGCAATGGGAGCTCCTCCAGAATGCTAGTGTCATGATAAAGTGACTGTTTTTTGAACTAATTGCTTGATAATGCATTGTGCTTTGCTTCAGAGCACAGCCTCATGTGTTATCTCAACTACTGGGTAGTGGACTTTAATGGCATTCAACAGTTTTACTGTTATAAATGAACAGTTTCTGGTTTAAGTTGTGAAACCGTGACTGGAATCAAACCAAAGTCGCTGAACAAGAATCTTCCCACAAAATGCAATCCCCAGAGGTTAAATTTATCAGTCCGTACGTGCAAATATGCATAATAGAAATGTAGGACTTGGTGCAGCCCTACATAAATCATTATATTTAAACGATTAATAATTTCCTAAAAGTTTTTGTTTCCACTTTTAAATCTTTCATTTGAGAAATAGGAACCTTCCGTGTGGTTGCTTTAATTTTTAAAGGCAAGCTGTAGTTCAGCAGCTCATGACTCACGAGACAATAATGATGAAGCCATCAGAATGATGTAAGGGCCAAAAGAAAAGGTTACATCAGAGCACTCTGCTAACTAATTGATCACTAAAAGTTTTTCAACAACCTTTTCAGTTGATTAATGGTTAATTAATTGAACAATCATGGCCCATGTTGATTCTGTATGTGTGTGTTTGGGGAATGGGGGTGGGGGGGAGATGGAGAGTTATAGAGAAAACTTTTGCTTTGAGTGGTTTTGACTCTGCGGCGTAAAAGATTTTGGAAACCTAAAACTTGTTTACATCATAGAATTCCTGAAGCGCAGAAGGAGGCCATTTGGCCCATCAAGCTTGCACTGACAGCAATCCCACCCAGGCCTTATTTCCTCAACCCCATGTATTTATCCTGCTAATCCCCCAACACTAAAAGGCAAGTTAGCATAGCCAATCAACCTAACTCACACATATTTGGACTGTGGGAGGAAACTGGAGCACCCAGAGGAAACCCACGCAGACATGGGGGAGAACGTGCAAACTCCACGCAGACAGTTTGAGATGTTCTATATATGCTTTTATGAAACCTATTTTTCCCACTGTAATGAAAAAAAACTTCTTAATTATGACAAAGTGAAACAAATAATATTTTAAGATAGCCTCAATGTACAGAGTGTCCCAAGCCAAATCAGCGGTTATGTAGGATTGCCTCTGATATATGGGACAGAAATAAGCCATTTTGTCCAACAATCCTTGCTAGTCTTTATGCTCAACTCAAGCATCCTGCCAATTTTTCTCATCTTAATCTACCACTGTAACTCTCAATTCCCTTCTCCCTCATATGCTTGACTAATTTCCCCTTAAATACATCTATACTATTCCCTTCAAGTACTCCAGGTTGTAAGGAATTCCACATCTTAACCACTCTTTGGGTGAAGAAGTTTCTGAAATGACTGTACAAATTCAGGTCATGACACACGGACCACCAGAACCGCTTTAGAAACAGCCTCCCTAACAAAACAAAACTCAAATAGCTGAATTAGCTGACTGAGCAAAGTGACTGCCTGCATAATATTTATATTTTGAATGAAATGGGTATCATAAATTATATGTAGGCCAGAGACTTAATACTGATGGTTTTCTTCAGCATATTGTTATGAGCCTTTTGTTGACATTTATGTGGACAAATAAGACTTTAGAATTGTAATTAATTTGAACGGGCCCTTCTAACATGCAACTTTTTTTGTAATGAGCTGATCTAAGCTGCTGGGAGATACTTAATGGAGGTGATATATCTTGCCTGCTGGGGAAAGTCAAATCAAATACAAGTCAGACACTTAACTGGGCAGTGGCACTACGTGGGGTGCCATGAACTGATCCAAATGACTTATTGCACTTGCTTAAAAGAGCACCATTTCACAACCTGTTCTGTAGGGAAACTTTAATATCGAGTAACTTTCATCTGGATTGTATTGAATTGTACAGGAACACAGGAACAAAATGACGCACTATAAAAATGATTTTGTTTTTGGAAGAATAAAGCAAGTTTCTGTGATGAGTTGACTTACACCTTGAACTAATGGATCAATAAACCACCTGAAGTGATTCCATTCCATGTTTTGAAGTTTACTTATTAGTTGTTGCATTCACAATGCAGTGAAGTTATTGTGAAAATCCCCTCAACACCACAAAGGGGATTTGCAAATTAAATTGTTATTCTGAATTAAACTGACTTTAGTCAGATTGTGTTTTTTTTGGAATGACATTAGCCAAGGATCTTATTCCTGATCACTATCCACATCTCGCTGTATATTGCCTGACTGATTGGATTCATCTAATATGTTCTTCCCAGCCAGAAAGTCTGTCAGCCTCTCTGTTCAGGCTCAATGTAGTTGTTTGGTGGAGGTAACCAACGGCTGTCATACTCTTGCAAGAACCGATGCCTTCAGGAGAGGATGAAAGAGAACATCTATAACATTGCTGATAAGATCCTTTGCGGTAAAGCTCATCATTTTACACTGCATGTTCTTGAATTGTATTAATCAGAATTGCACACCATTATGTTCTATAAAAGAGGAAGTTGGCTAGAGGGTGATTTTATCCTTCAGTTTCAACTACTGCCTCTGTTTCTGGTTTATTTCATGTCTGATTCAAATACTTGTCATTAGAATAAACCACTAGGCTAATTCTAATGCAGAATTACTGGTACTTAAAAAAAGTTGTACACCAGCAATGTTGTATTCTGTGCCTGGAAAAAATTCCTCCCCTGCCCCACCCCAGAAACTGACTGCCCAATAGGTGAGACAGCTCAAGCCAGTTCTGATATGTAATGAAGAGACCTAATCCCTTACTGGAGTGCTTATCAAGTTTTAAGCAATGTTGGAATCCAATACTGCACATTGGCGGCACGGTGGTACAATGGTTAGCGCTGCTGCGTCACAGTGCCAGAGACCCAGGTTCAATTCTGGCCTTGGGTGACTGTCTGTGTGGAGTTTGCACATTCTTCTCTTGGCTGTGTGGGTTCCCTCCGGTGCTCTGGTTTTCTCCCACTCTCCAAAGATGTGCAAGTTTGGTGGATTACTGGGGTAAATACATGGGGTTACAGGTATAGGGCAGGGGAATAGGGCCTGGTTAAGTTACTCTGTCAGAGTTGGTGCAGACTTGATAGGCCATATGGCCTCCTTCTGCACTGTGGGATTCTATGAGTTCATTTCGTATCAAGGAACCCCTCAACTACTCCACTCAATATTTTGCCTGCTGAGTGTTGTACCAACATTATCGTTGCAATCCCAACCATCACTGTCCTGTCTCTCAGGGGGGCAATGCCTAGTGGTATTATCTCTAAAATATTAATCCAGAAACTCAGCTAATGATCTGAGGACCCATGTTTAAATTCCACCAGGGCAGATAGTAAAATTTAAATTTAATTTAAAAAATCTAGAATTAAGAGTCTACTGATGACCCACAAAACCATTGTCAAATTGTCAGAAAAACCTATCTGGTCCAGTAATGTCCTTTAGGGAAAGAAATCTGCCGTCCTTACCTGGTCCGACCTACATGTGACTCCAGAGCCAAAGCAAATTGGTTGACTTTCAACTACCTTCCATGAGTGACTAGGGATGGGCAATAATTGCTGGCCCAGCCAGCCTTCCCCATTTCCCATGAATGAATAAAAAAAAACATGGGTTCATTCTCCTCTCTAGCTTCTCATATTGTTCAATTCACTTAGTTCCTTTCTGTGTAGTGAGTGAGCAGACTGCAGTGAGCAAAAAACTTTAAAGTCAAAGAAGGGATGTCATCAACTTCAGAATGAGTTTACAGATGACCCTGCAATGAGATCTGCTCCAGGATTGACATCAACATTTTGATTGTGATCTTAGCCAGTGCCTGATTCTACTCTTCTCCCCCTTTCACAGACATCCCTGGTGTCTAGCTCTCTTCTAACATCCACCCCCACTAAAGTCCGTGCCTGCTTTTGACTCTGGAGTTTGTAAATGGTGGCAGATTGTCTTGGAGATCTGCAGCTGTTTGTGTTATTGCTCCAGCTGTTCTGCACGTTTGTGATGGGAGTGCTCATGCAGAGAAGATTGGTTCACCCTAAAAACTCCAGAAGCCACATCCTAAATTAATATGAAACATGTGCTGCAGGTGCTTACAGAACACTGCCGAGGAACGGACGTACACATTGTTCTCTAATAAGAGCTGCCTGTGGCATAGGAAAAGTTTTATATTAGGAGTTCTACACTATCGTGTTCAGTTCATTTTAATGATGGGCAGTGATTGGATGATGGGGTAGTGGGGAGGTTGTTATTCATATGTGCTACAGCTGCTGAAATAACTCAAGTGACATTGGGTAAAAAAACAGTGTGACACAATTTGTCACTTTTTATGGCGCAGGGGCGCGTTACCCCTACAACATTTTTCATTGTAGGTCAGTTCTCCGAGCACAGATCCAACAATTACATGGGAAGATGCTACCTGAAGCCGATAGAGTTTTCATTTAAACAGTCATTTCCCACCACGTTTGCAAGAAAACGGGTCTGAATGTATTCACAAACCCTTTGTAGACAGATATTTCTGTCCTGACGTGCTACAATGGATACATATTTCAGTCTAGTTTGACGTACATAGTTTTGATTTGTGAATGTGAATAGTGACTCTGAGGTTTGATATGCGCTTTGTAATGAGACATGTTAAATAATACATTTTAGAATGAGTAATGCAATAAAATAAAATCATTCCGTTTCACCTCCCTTTTTATATATGTGCAATTTGTTTTTGGCATGCAATTAATGCTATTGTTCAATTTCCTGTCTTGGCAGCTCATTGAGTGTTCTGTTTCTGAGCTGAATCATTGTCTTGTTTACATAACCCTTTGACTGCTCCATGGTGATGTTCTCTCTTCTGGTTTAGTTACTTCCCATTATCTAGTGCCTGTCCTCCCTCAACTTTTTATTTTCATGAACTTTCAGTGCAGTGTGAATAGTTACAGCCACTCATAGAAGAGCAGTACAATACAGATTGTGGTTTTTGTTAAAATGTCAGAGTATTACGAAGGAATGCATTTCTTAAGGGGAATAATGATCAAGTCAAAATACTTAGAAATACTGCTTTTTTAAAATTCATTGGCAGGACATGGGCTTCACTGGCTGGCCAGCATTTATTGCCCATCCCTCATTGCCCTTGTTCAGAGAGTAGTTGAGAATTAGTCACATTGCTGTGGCTCTGGCATCACATGTAGACCAAACCAGGTAAGGATTTGCAGATTTCCATCTCTAAAGGACATTAGTGAGCCAGACAATTGACAATAGTGTTGTGGTCATCAGTAGATTCTTAATTCCAGATTTTTTTAAAATTGGATTTGAATTCTACCATCTGCTGTAGCAGGATTTGAACCCGTGTCCCCAGACCATTAGCTGAGTTTCTGGATTAATAGTCCAGTGATAATACCATTAGGCCATCATATTCCCTGTTACTTACTAAAACTTGTTGACATGTGTAGTTAGAAAAAATACCAAGTCTGAAAAGAATGATGGAGCTTTATGGTTTAATATCTCATTTGAAACTTGCACTTTTCAGGCCCCAGATTTAGTCTTGTGTGTCACTTTGGGATTTCAGAGCCATGATTTTAAAATAAGGCTTCTGTTTTGTTGTCCACTGTTGTGGGAAAATCACCACTCGGAGTCAGATTTAGAGATTCATAGAACATAGAAAAACCACAGCACAAACAGGCCTTTCGGCCCACAGGTTGCACCGGTGATATCCATACCTGCTAGGTTTACCTATAACCCTCAATTCTATTAAGTTCCATGTACTCATCCAGAAGTCTCTTGAAAGACCCTATCGAATTTGCCTCCACCACCACCGAAGGCAGCCAGTTCCACTCACCCACCACCCTCTGAGTGAAAAACTTAACCCTGATATCTCCTCTGTATCTACTCCCCAGCACCTTAAACCTGTGTCCTCTCGTAGCAACCATTTCAGCCCTTGGAAAAAGCCTCTGAGATTCCACCTGATCTATACCTGTCAACATCTTATACACTTCTATCAGGTTACCTCTCATCCTTCGTCTCTCTAAGGAGAAAAGACCAAGCTCTCTCAACCTATCCTCATAAGGCATGCCACCCAATCCAGGCAACATCCTTGTAAATCTCCTCTGCACCCTTTCAATAGCTTCCACATCCTTCCTGTAATGAGGTAACCAGAACTGAGCACAGTATTCCAAGAGAGGTCTGACGGGGGTCGTGTAAAGCTGCAGCATTATCTCCCAACTCCTAAACTCAAACCCTCGACTGATGAAGGCCAGTACACCATATGCTTTCTTAACCACATCCTCTACCTGCAAGGCTGATTTAAGAGTCCTATGGACCCGGACCCCAAGGTCCTTCTGATCCTCTACACTGCTAAGAGTCTTACCCTTGATATTATATTCTTTCATCCATTTGACCTGCCAAAATGGACCACTACACATTTATCCGGGTTGAAGTCCATCTGCCACTTCTCCGCCCAGTCTTGCATCCTATCTATGTCACGCTGCAACCTCTGACATCCCTCCAAACTATCTACAACACCACCAACCTTCGTGACTTCAGCAAGCTTACCAACCCACCCCTCTACTTCCTCATCCAGGTCATTTATGAAAATGACAAACAGCAAGGGTCCCAGAACAGACCCCTGGGGCACTCCACTGATGACCGACCTCCATGCAGAAAAAGACAAATCCACAACCACCCTCTGCCTTCTGCAGGCAAGCCAGTTCTGGATCCACAAGGCCAAAGCCCCTTGGATCCCATGCCCTCTCACCTTCTCAAGTCTTGCATGGGGGACCTTATCGAATGCCTTGCTGCAGTCCATATAAATCATATCTACCGCTCTTCCTTCGTCAATGTATTTAGTCACATTTTCAAAGAACTCAACTAGGCTCGTAAGGAACGATATGCCTTTGACAGAGCCATGTTGACTACTATTGAGCATACTAAACTTCTCTAAATGTTCATAAATCCTGTCCCTCAGAATCTTCTCCATCAACTTACCAATCACTGAGGTTAGACTCACAGGTCAGTAATTTCCTGGGCTATCCCTATTCCCTTTCTTGAATATAGAAACCACATTCGCAATCCTCCAATCCTCCGGAACCTCTCCCGTCTCCATCGATGACGCAAAGATCATCGACAGAGGTTCTGCAATGTCTTCCTTGGCCTCCCACAGTAACCTGGGGTACATCCCATCCAGTCCCGGCAATTTATCTATGTTGATGCTATTCAACACAACATCTTTCTTAATGTCCACGTACTCAATCTTTCCAGTCCGCTGCAAGCCTGCAGTACAATCACCCAGATCTTTTTCAACCATGAATACCAATGTAAAGTACTCATTAAGCACCTTTACTATTTCTACCAGTTCTTTACAAACTTTCCCACCTTCACATTTTATAATTCCTATTCCTCCACATCTCGTCCTTTTACTCTTCACATATTTGTAGAATGCCTTAGGGTTCTCCTTAATCTTACCTGCCAAGGCCTTCTCATGACCCCTTCTGGCTCTCCTAATTTCCTTCTTAAGTTTCTTCTAAGCCGTATACTCCTCTAGATCCCTAACATCTCTTAGCTCTCTGAACCTTTTGTACGCTTTACTTTTCTTTTTGACTGGGTTCATTACAACTTTCGTGCATCACGGTTCCCGTAACCTACCAAAACCTCCCTGTCTCATCGGAACGTTGTCGTGCAGAACTCTAGACAAACATTCCTTGAAAATCTGCCACCTTGCTTCAGTACTTTTTTCCGAGAACACCTCCTTCCAATTTACTCGTCTAATTTCCTTCCTGATGGCTTCATATTTCCCCTTACTACAGATAAACACTTTCCTAGCTTGCCTGATCCTATCTCTTTCCAATGCTAGTGTAAAGGCGATAGAGTTATGATTACTATCCCCAAGATGTTCTCCCACTGAGAGACCTGACACCCGTCCAGGTTCATTAGCCAATACCAGATCGAGTACAGCCTCTCCTCTTGTAGGCTTATCTACATACTGTGTCAGGAAACCCTCCGGAACACACCTAACAAACTCCTCCCCATCCAAACCCTTACCCTAGGGATATTCCCATCAATGATTGGGAAATTAAAGTCTCCCATCACGACCACTCTGTTATTATTACATCTCTCCAGGATCTGTTTCCCTATCTGCACCTCAACATCCCTGTTACTATTGGGCGGCCGATAGAAAACACCCAGCAAAGTTATCGACCCTTTCCGGTTCCGAACTTCCACCACAGAGACTCCGTAGACAATCCCTCCATGGCGTCCACCTTCTCTACAACCGTGACTCTATCCCTGATCAATAGTGCCACTCACCCCGCCCCCCCCCCCTTCTTTTACCCTGTCCTTTCTCAAACATCTGAAACCTAGCACCTGAAGTACCCAGCCCTGTCCCTGAGACATCCAAGTCTCCGTAATGGCCACCACATCACATTTCCAAGCAGCGATCCACGCTCTAAGTTCATCCATTTTATTCACCACACTCCTGGCATTAAAATAGACATCTCAAACCTTCAGCCTGAGTGTTCCCCTTCTCCATCACCTGTCTATCCTTCCTCTTACACTGTCCACAATCCTTTTCTATTTGCAAGCTAACCTCATTGCTCCCAGTCACCTCATCTTCATTCCCTCCCAACCTTTCAGTTTAAAGTCTCCCCAGTAGCCTTAGCTAACCTTCCCACCAGGATACTGGTCTTCTTGCAATTCAAGTGCCACCCATCTTTTTTGTACAGTTCACACCTGCCCCAAAAGAGGTCACAATGATCCAAGAACCGGAATCCCTGCCCCCTGCTCCAGTCCCTCAGCCATGCATTCAGCCTCCACCTCATTCCATTCCTGCTCTCCCTTTCCCGTGGCACAGGCAGCAATCCCGAGATTACTACCTTTGCGTTCCTCCTTCTCAACTGTCTACCTATCTCCCTATATTCTCTTTTCATGACCCCTTCCCTCTTCATAAGAACACAAGAAATAGGAGCAGGAGTAGGCCATCTAGCCCTTCGAGCCTGCCCCGCCATTCAATAAGATCATGGCTGATCTGTCGTGGCTCAGTTCCACTTTCCCGCTTTCTCCCCATAACCCTTAATTCCCTTGTCTGTCAAAAACCTATCTACCAGTGACTTAAATATATTTAGCGAGGCAGCCTCCACCACTTCAACAGGCAGAGAATTCCAGAGATTCACCACCCTTTGAGTGAAGAAGTTCCTCCTCAACTCCGTTCTAAACTGCACGCCCCTTATCTTGAGGCTGTGCCCCCTAGTCCTGCTATCCTTTCTGAGCGGGAAGAGTCTCTCTACCTCTACCCTATCCATCCCTTTCATTATCTGATATGTCTCTATAAGATCCCCCCTCATCCTTCTAAACTCCAATGAGTACAGACCCTGTCTACTTAGTCTATCTTCATAGTCCAACCCCCTCATCTCCGGTATCAGCCTAATGAACCTCCTCTGCACTCCCTCCAAGGCCAAAATATCCTTGCGCAAGTGCGGTGACCAAAACTGCACACAGTACTCCAGCTGCGGCCTCACTAGTGCCCTGTACAGTTGCAGCAAGACCTCCCTGCTTTTATAATCTATCCTCCTTGCTATAAAGGCCAGCATCCCATTCGCCTTCTTGATCACCTACCTATGTCAGCCTTCTCTTCCTTCCATTCGCCTTCTCTTCCTACCTATGTCAGCGGTACCAATATGTACCACTACTTCTGGCTTCTCTCCCTCCCACCTCAGGATTTCTGGGACGTGACCAGAGACATCCCGGATCCCGGCGCCAGGGAGGGAAACCACCATCCGAGACTCTCATCTGCCTCTGCAAAATCGCCTGTCCGATCCCCTCACTGTAGAGTCCCCAATTAAAACTGCCTTCCTCCTCCTTTCCTTAGCTCTCTGAGTGACAGGGCTGGACTCTGCTCCAGAGACACGGCCACTGCTGGTTCCCCCAAGTGAGCTGTCCCCTCCAGCAGTATTCAGACAGTATTCAACACGCTGTTTTATCGGACAAAGCTTTGGGAGAAGCGCTAGGCTCTCTGCAGTGTGCGCAATCATGATTTCAACTTTACAATGGTGGTTGAGCATCTTTTATTACATTTTAGATATTGGACAGTATGAATACTAGCCATTGGCACATTATTCTATGTTGAGTAGACAGGAACGGACATCGACAGTTAGCATATCGTTATACATAGACAAGTTTCACATCGTTATACATAGAGTAGATACATTTATGCATTTATGTCCCCCTCAATGGCTGATCTCATTATCAAAACTCATTGTTTTTATCTCAAGTTAAGGTGCCTCAAGGTCTGATCTATTTCCTTCAGTAATTTAAACACTAATAGGTTTTAACTCGTTGTGCAATGTCTGTACCCAAGTCAGTGCATCTTAATGTCTTTTCCCAGAGTCCATTTCGTGCCAGGTAAGCATGTTGTGTCCTTTAATTTTGATTTCACTCCAACAACTCCCCCTTTTGGTCAGGATTTTGATTTAATAATCCACAGACCAACAACAGCAGCATCGTGGGTCCAGCAACCCATATGCCTGACCTGCTGATGCTGGAAAACAGAAAATGCTGGAAAATCTCAGCAGGCCTGACAGCATCTGTAGAGAGAGAATCGCGCCAAAGTTTCGAGTCAGGATGACCCTTCATCAGAGCTGAAGACAAGGAAAATCAGACAAGACTTTTACTGATGAGGATGGGGGTCTGTAATTGATAGGAACGGCATTGGCTTGGACATATTCCTATGATTATCCAAGTCTTCAGTTCTAACAAAGGGTCATCCTGACTCAAAATATTGGCTCTATTCTCCCTCCACAGATGCTGTCAAACTTGATGAGATTTTCCGCAATTTCACGATTTATTTTCTTATGTATAAACCAACCATAACTTAGCTCGGATTATTCTTTAACTTTTTACACAGATGTAAACATACTCCTGCAAATTCAATGATTACCAACTTCTGAGCTGCAAACCTGCATTTTTCCATTTGTTGCACTGATGAGATGTGAGGACCTACAAAATGTGTTCAAAGTTTTTTTTTCTTGCCAACTACTGCTCTCATTTAGAAGAGTCTAGGTGGTAGAAGCATTGTTTCCAGAAGAATAGGAGCAGAAGTAGGTCGGCCTTTTGGCTCATTGCATCTGTTCTGCCAAATCTGAAATGATAATGTCATAGAATCCCTACAGTGCAGAAGGAGGCCATTCGGCTCATCGAGTCTGCACTGACCACAACTCCACCCTATTCCCATAACCCCTCATATTTACCCTGCTAATCCACCTGACCCTCACATCTTTAGGCTGTAGGAGGAAACCGGAGCACCCACAGGAAACACACACGGACAGAGGAGAATGTGTAAACTCCACACAGACACTGATCCGAGGCTGGAATTGAACCTGGGTCCCTGACATTGTGAGGCAGCAGTGCTAACCATTGTGTCACCGTGCCGCCCCAAATAATCCTCAACTCTGCTTTCCCGCCTCATTCCCATAACCTTTGTTTGCTTTATTGATTTAAAATCTGTCTATCTCAGGCTTGCAAAATACCTAACAACTAAATCTCTACGACCCTCTGCAGTAAAAAATTCCACAGATCCACTACTCTCTGAGGGATGAAATTTCTCCTTATCTCTGTCTTTAAATGGGTGCTCTCTTGGGGTTTCAGTACTCCAGTGGCCCACTCTATCACATTCTGTGTGGCAATATGGCTTTCATTGTTGTGTGCTACATAACCATATTTAGTTTGTGCATCTGAGCCCATGAACTGTATATCAGTGGATGGTCATTGTCACCCTCAAATGCATCCCCCAGAGTGAAGTGCTGCAGAGTGAAGACACCATGAGTGCTGCCAGGGTACCCTCATTGACCTGCCTGATTTTCAGGTCATACATTAGCTGAATGTTGATAGAGTTGAATTCCTTCCACTTTCTGTATAGGGTAACATTGACATCTGATATACGTAGGTGTAACGTGCTGCCATTCATAACGATGTAGCATGCAGCTTGACATCATGAGCTAGGTGACGCATAGGTCAGTGACCAGTACATTCAGCACTGGACTGCTTGCTACAATCATTGCAGTGAGCAGACAACAATTCAACCAGGCATGGTAATCACATAGTAGACTCATAAAGTCATGGAATTGTAGAATCCTACAGTGCAGAAGGAGGCCACTTAGCCCATCAAGTCTGCACCAACCACAACCCCACCCAGGCCCTATCCCCATGCTTTTACCCTGTTAATCCCCTGACACTAGGGTAAAGTTAGCATGGCCACTCAACCTAACCTGCATATCTTGGGAGTGTGGGAGGAAACTGGAGCACCCAGAGAAAACTCACGTAAACACAGGGAGAATGTGCAAACTCCGCGCAGACAGTGACTCAAGGACGGAATTGAACCCGGGTCCCTGTGAGACAGCAGTGCCAACCATTGTGCTACCATATCACCCACAGTAAAATCCCCTTGCCAAAAAACCAACTTTATTGAATTTTTAGCCTATAGAGTTCACATGGTGGTGGACATAAATATCCCAAGATAAATATTTCTATTATATTTCAATGGATAGAAGGCAGTATTATATACAAGCCAGCATATCAGTTCTGTAGCCATTCCATTGGTCCAAGCAAATTAAAATTGTAAGAAACATTAGCCCAAGAAATATTACACAAACAAGAAATGTTTACACTTAAACAAGATTCCATTTAAAGGGAATGTCGATCAGTGTGTAAACAACACATTTCAGGGTATTTCGTCACAAATTGACTTACGTGTTGACCACTCTAAACATTGTGCAGCTGTGTTTGTAACATAACTACACAGACAGCGTCTTCCTGCTGACCTGAAGATTTCACTACACTGAATGATCCCGGTAAAACTGCTCCAAAGTGAAGTGCGTTGGTCTAAAGTGTTGCTCTTACCCATAGGTCCCACTGCAATACTTTACAGCCAACTTAAAACAGAAGTTAAATAAAACTGCTATTTTGAGTAAGTGCCGATTGATGACAAACATTTATGCCGAGAGTTACTTTCTCCTTTAATACATATTTGCCGAAAATGGATTGAACTTTTAAGTAAATGATTAAAATTCCTTGGTTTTGTTGAGACTGGAATTCACCTTTACATTTTTGTATGGGGCAGCATACTAGCAGCCGAGTACCACGTGCTCTGTATTTTATATTTAAACACTGTATTGTACTTATTCGGTGTTTTAATCCTATATTTTTTCACTACCTTTTCAATTTTTGATGTAAGAATTATAGTGCAGTGATAATGAGGGTCATGAATTAGCTTAGTATAGACTGGGAAAATAAGAATGAGGGACAATGGTGATGGGTTGGGGTGGGTGGCAGGAATTCCTGAAAAGTTGACAAGGGAATTTTGTTGCTCAATATTTTTCTAGTTGAACATGGAGGGAAACACTGCTGGATTTGGTTTGGGGAAATGAAATAGGGCAAATGGAATATGTTGGGAACGGGAGGTGGAGAGCATTGAGAAGCCAGAAACTTCAATATCATTGAATTTAGAATAGTTACAGAAAAGAATCAAAAGCAAAATTACACAACAGGAGAATGGCTCATTTCAGTGAATTGAAAAGGGATCTGGCTCAGATGGACCAGAATCAAAGATTGGCAGGTTAAAAAAACATAAATAAGGAATAAGAAGCATTCAAACAGGTGAGAGTTTGGATTCACTCCAAGAAGGGGAAGATAGGGCATCCTATGCTAGAGCTTCCTGGATGACTAATGTTATAAGTAAACAAAACAAAGGGACATGATAAATTCAAGGCTCATGATACAATAAGAATCAAGATAGATACAAAAGGTACAAACCAAACTGAAAAAAATAAACAAGAGGAAAAGACTGCAAAAGAATAGATTAGTGAGTAATGCGAAAAGGGAAGCATAATGTCTCTTGTTAATATATACATCATAAAAGGTTAAAAGGTTACCAGCACTCAAACTAAAGAAGCCATCCAGTTGAATGGGGTGCATCTTAGGTTGCTGAGGGAAAAGAGGGTGGAGATAACTGAGGCACTGTGGCCACAACCTTCCAATCCTCTTTGAATATGGACTGGTGCATGAAGACTGGAGGACTGCGAGTATTATAGAACTGCTCAAAACAGGGGTGAGTTACACACCTAAATTACAGGTCAATCTGACTAATATTGGTGATTGGGAAACATTTAGGGACAATAATTAGAGGTAAAATTAATTGTCACTTGAAAAAAACAGATTAATCAATAACAACCACCATGGATTTGTGAAAGGGAGGTCATGTTTGACTAATTTGATTTGTTTTTTTGATGAAGTATCAGGGAGAGTAATGCAGCTAATATTAAGCATGTGGATTTTCAAAAGGTAAGTGGTAAAAATGCAGCAACTTGCATTTGTAGAATATCTTCAATCCAGTAATATTTTCCAAAGTGCTTTGGAAAAATGATTATCAAGAAAAGGTTGATACCAAGCCACATAAGGAGATATCAGGACTGGCAACAAAAGGTTCAAACAAGTAGATTTCAAGGAGTACAGTAAGAAGTCTCACAACACCAGGTTAAAGTCCAACAGGTTTATTTAGAATTGGCAAATTTGGCTGATTCCAAATAAACCTGTTGGACTTTAACCTGGGGTTGTGAGACTTCTTACTGTGCCCACTCCAGTCCAATGCAGGCATCTCCACATCATGTTTTAGGGAATGACGTAAAAGAGGAGAGAGAGCTAGAGAAGCGAAGAGGCTAAAGGAGGGAAGTTAGAGCTTATTAGGGCCCTGAATACAGGCTGCCAATTGCAGAGTGGAAAAAACCAAGAATGGGCAAGAAGCCAGAACTGGAGGAGCAAGATGAGGGCAAGGATGATTTAAAAAATATTGAAAAATAAGGCCTTGCTGGATCAGGAGTTAATCTAACCATGCCTAACCAGAGTTAAACTTTGATCTGAGGAACAATCTGAGTTATGCTGACTCATTAAATATTTAAATTAATGACCCTCCTCTTGGGTGTGAGTTAGTCATTCCATCTCTTGTCCCATCCCCATTAAGGCTGGACCTCTCCAGAGTTGTGGTGAGTTTTTAAAAGATTTAGACCTGACCCTAATTTTAGGGTTAGAATTGTCCTCATCAGTTCAGGCTGAAACCATGGTTGGGCAGTGGGATGGTCAGTGGCTAGGACTAGAAGACCATGACCTTACCAAAAAAAATTCTAAGTGCCAAATGAGCGTGAAAATGGGAAAGAATCACACCCATTTTTTGGACGAGCTCTCAGACATGATCATATGCCACTTAGAGAAAAAATGAGGCACAGGGTGATTCTTGCCAGTAGGGGGAGTGGATGGAGTCTATTCACACTTGTATTCAAGAAAGGAGGTAGGCAGAAAACTGGAAACTGTAGACCAGTTAGCTTGTCATGGGGAAAGTGCCAGAATCAATCATTAGGAGGCTATAGCGAGATCGAAATCTCAAGATAATTGGGAAGAATTAACATGGTTTTATAAAGGGTAAATCATGTCTAGCTAAGTTATTGGGGTACTTTGAAGAAATAACATATGCTATGGATAAAGGGAAGCCAGTAGATGTACTGTACTTAAATTAAGTGAAGACATTTGATAAGGTGCCACTTCAGAGGTTATTGCAAAAAATAAAAGTTAATGTTATAGGGGGTGACATATTGACATAAACAGAAGATTGGCTAGCTATCAGAAAGCAGAGAGTCAGCATAAATGGGTATTTTTCAGGTTGGCAAAGTGTAACAAGTGGTGTGCCAAAGGGATTAGTGTTAGGATCTCAACTGTTTACAATCTGTATGAATGATTTGGATGCAGGGATGGTCGCCAAATTTGCTAATGACACAAAGAGAGGTAAGAAATTAAATCACGAAGAGGAGGTAAGGAGGCTACAAAAAGATATAGATAGGTTAAGTGAGTGGGCAAAGATCTGACAAATGGAGTATAATGTGGGAAAATATGAAAGGAAGAATGAAAGAAAAACCAATGAAAGGTTGCAGAGTTTTGAGATGCAGAGGGATTTGGATGTCTTTATGCACGAATCATTAAAGGTTAGTTTGCATGTAAAGCAATTGATGAAGAAAGATAATAAAATGTTTTTGTTTATTGTGAGGAGAATTGAATACAAAAGTGGGGAGGTTATGCTTTAGTTATACAGGACACTAGTGAGACCACATCTGGAGTATTATGTGCAGAATTGGTCATGTTATTTAAGGAAGAATATGAATGCATTAGAAGTAATTCAAAGAACTGAATGCAATACTATAGTTGAGGCTTAACCAGTGTTTTAAACAGGGTGAACATAAGTTGCTTTGTCTGTACTCTATATCCCAATTGATAAAGCATACAATGTTTTATGCTTTATTAACCACTCACTCTCCCTGTCCTGTCATGCTTAATGATTTATACACATATACACCCAGGTACTTTTGCTCCTACTCCCCCTTTAGAATTATACCCTTTATTTTATTTGTCTTCCTCTATTCCTCTTACCAAAATGAATCACTTCACATTTCTCTGCATCAAATTTCATTGGCTACTCACCCGCCCTTTCCACCAACTTGTCTATATCCTTTGGAAGTTCTACACTATCCTCCTCATGGTTCATGTTACTCACAAGTTTCATATCATCCACAAATTTTGAAATTTGGCCCTGTAGCGAAAGGAGTTCAAATGATTAGGAATTGGGAATAGACTTATTAGCAAAATTGTAAATCTACGTAATTGAAGATATTGGGGGAGATTTTCCAACCAAAACCAGAAAATCCTGCCTGAGGTCAATAGACCTTTGCGTGGTGTGTTCCCCACCCATTATAATTCCCATGGTGGACAGGGCAGGAAAATTCCCCCCATATTGTTAATATGGATATGAAACTGGATAAGGGACAGAAAGTAGACTGTAATGTCAAACGATTATTTTCAGATTGGTGGGAAATAAATTATGTTTTTTTGATTTGATTTATTATTGTCACATGCATTGATATACTGCAAAAAATATTGTTTCTTGCATGCTATACAGCCAAAGCATACCATACATTGAGACAGAAGGGAGGGTGCAGAACGTAATGTTACATTCATAGCAAAGGTGTAGAGAAAGATCAACTTAATACAAGGTTGGTCCATTCAAAAGGCAGTAGGGAAGAAGCTGTTCTTGAGTCAGTTGTTATGTGACCTTAGGCTTTTGTACCTTTTTCCCAATCAAAGAAGCTGAAAGAGAAAATGTCCAGAGTGCATAGGATCCCTAATTATAATGGCTGTTTTTCCAAAGCAGCAGGAAGTGTAGACAGAGTCAATGGATCAACAATACTATAAAACAGATGATGGATGGGAGGCTCATATGATTGTCAAGCTTTCTCTTAAGTGCATCTAATACTATTCACTTCAACCACTCTCTGAATCAGCAAGTTTCACATTCTCATCACTCTTTGGGTAAAGAAGTTACTTGTGAATTCCTACTGGATTTCTCGGTGACCATCTTGATGGCGTCTAGTCATGTTTTTCTCCACAAAAGGAGACATATTCTCTGTACCTTCCTTTTTCTTTGGCTTCTCCTATTTTACTTGGGATCACCACAATGCTGGTTGCTCCTTCGTCTTCTCCTGGCAGACAATTTTTTGTCTTCCAATCCTGTTTAAGTTTTTCACTAACACATCTTTTCATCTGGTCCTAAACCTTCCTTTTCTCCTTCTTCCTGGCAGCCCTTTGTCCATCACTCCTATCATTTCACCTCATCTCATTTCCTCTCTATCTCTCTTATAACAAATGATCACCACATTTCAATCTCTTCTCGGCTACTTTCTTTGATCACAATCTTTATTGACTGTCTGATGTGCTGGTCCCTGATCTTGTCCTTTCTCATCACTCCATACATCCATCTCAGCATCCATGCCTCATTATTATCAAGTCATTGATACGCTTTTCTTGATGTGCCTGAGTTTCTGCACAATATAACAAGGCCAGTCTCATAACTGTTCCTCCCTCTCAGTTTAAAAGATACTTTTTAAATCACATAACATTCCACTGCACTTCTTCCAATTAATCCATGCAGAGCTAATACATTACTCAATTTTCGTTTCTGTACTTTCATCTTCTGCCACCATTGACTCCATATACCTGAAACTATTTACTTGTACCAAGTCTTCATCCACATTCTTTACACATTCGTTCTGATCCCCTTGCCTAAGTGCAAACTAACAATCCAAATATTGGATTTTTGGTCTCCTTATCTTCATACTTTTGTCTTCTGGTGCTTTTCCCCAGTTACCCCAGATACACTGTCATGTTCTCAATATTCCCACCTCATTCTCTCTGTATCCACTCAGTCAAAACTTTTTATAATTTTAAAGATCCCAAGTGGTTCATTCCAAACAAAAAGACAGAAGAAAACCAATCAGTCAACCTCATATTGACATGTATACACATATACACAATGTGGGACCAGTACAACATGGAGTACTGTTACATATAGAACAAAGAACAAAGAACAACCCAGCACGGGAAACAGGCCCTTCGGCCCAATGAGCCTGCGCCGCCGCATCCTCCTACACCTACCCTGCCCTGCGTGTCTGCGAGTGGAACCCCTAACTTAGCCAGATTCAGGGGAGAATAGTGTCAATTTGGTAAACCAATCAGCCTAAGAGCACCTCTTTGGGGTGTGGGAGGAAACCGGAGTGCCCGGAGGAAACCCACGCAACCACAGGGAGAATGCGCAAACTCCCACAGACACAGGCCCAAATCCATGTATCTGCACAGCTAGCAGTGATAGTCACTGAGCTGTTGCGGCGCCCGTCTACCGGTCCAGGATCAAGCACACACACCGACACGAAGTACTAGGCCACTCCCGGAACCTCCAAGAGCAGCCCACGCACGACCCACCGTGTGCATGCCCCTTGTTTGACAACAAGGTGGACCTCCACCTGCGGAATAAAAGACAAAAACGTTAACATATAAGTCTGCATTTCCGGTGTCTCCCAAGGCTCTGACCCTATTTAATACTCCCTACTATAACCCTCCATCCTTGTTTCGCTCATGTGTCTATCTAAGTAAACCTTAAACAAGTCCAGTATAGTCCAGATAAGATTTGATACAGGTCCAGCATAATTTCCTTACTTTTCAATTCTATTCCTCTTGAAATAAAGGTGAGTGCTTGGTTTGTTAACCCATGACACAACTTTACTGATGGATGTATTTGGAGTCTAAGATCATTTTGGTCTCTACCCTCCCCAACTGCCACCAAATCCCCCCCACCCCCCACATAAACACACACACACACACACACACACACACAAAATTACATCCATGTTTAAAGTGAATGCAGTGACAGGGAAATCTGGGAGTGTGGCTGCACAAGTCTTCAAAGAACAAGTTGAGAAGGCTACTAAAAAGAAAGATTTACACTGAAACTTTATACCATTGAATAGAATACTATAGAATCGCTACAGTGCAGAAAAAGGCCATTTGGCCCTTCAAGCACACAATGACTCTCCAAAAGAGCATCTTACCGAGGCTCACGCTCATCCCTGTAACCCTATGTATTTAGCTTGGCCAATCCACCTAACCTGTATATCTTTGGATTTTATAGATCACTGTTTCATTCCAACTGGAGTATTGTGTTTACTTCCAGGAGGATGTCAAATCCTTGGGGAGGATAAGGTGGAGATTTACCAGGGTACCGGAGATGAACATTTCACTTACCTGGGAGAGAATGGGGAAATCTGGGCTTGTTCTCATAGCAGACTGGTTTAAACATGGAATTTGATAGGGGTATTCAAAATGATGAATGGTTTGATAAGGGTAGAAGTAACCAGAGGGCTTAGCTTTAAATTAATCAGCAAAAGAACCGCAGATCAGAGGAGACATTTATTCACTCAGTGAGTTCCATCTGGAATGCACAGCTAGAAAAAGCGGTGGTAGCAAATTCATTTAAACACCTCTCAAAAGGGAATTGGATAAATAACTGAAGTGGGAATATGTTTCAGGGCTGTAGTGGAAAAGCAGGAGTGGGGGATTCGTTGGGTAGTTCTTTCAAAGGTCTGGTACCTCCTTCCACTCTATAATTCTACGATTTGCCGAGTTTGGGGGATTGGGATAAGCTGCCTGTCTCTGTGTTGTTAAGAGTCGTTCAACGGAAAGTAATTCCACTTTTGAAAAGGGACAAAATTCCAAGATTGGATTTCTCACCAGCAGCACATAATCTTTACACATTCTGTAAAACAGAAACTAATTGTCAAAACATAATTCTACCTGGAGATTAACAAAACGTTGCACATTTCAATGGTTATGTAGAACATGGGATTCATATGTCTTCGAAAAGCAATAGAGAGAACAAATTCCATTCCCTCAGCAGCCTCTTCACTGTATAGACAATTTACATTACTTAATTTAGTGGATTGAACTTCCTTCCAGCTTTGTAACTGCAGACTATACAAATATTCCTCAATTGTAATGCAACTTAATACGATGGAAGAGTGTTTCTATGACCAGAAATTATTAGAAACACAATGCATCCTTGTGATATTTTCTATCCACCAGTCTAACAGACGCATCATACGCAAATAAGAAATGCCTGACAGCCAGCTAATGCCAAATAAATCATTATTTCCATAAACTGATTGATGACAGCCAAGTTATGCCTTTCCTATTGTTTCCATGGTAACTGCTTAAAACATTAGGAACATCTGCATCAAAAGTTACGGTAACACACATCAGGATAATACTTTCCACTCACTTTTATTTTCCAGTGCTGGTAGGATAATACATTAATAATAGATCTGGAGTTTGGTTTTATCCAGAATAAGCCTGTCCAGAAGTCAACCCATGTGTCCATGTGATTGTAATGTTGTACACATGGTGACAGATCAGAAAATATGACAGTCAGAGTCTATTACGTATACTCCAAAGGGATTCATGGAGATTAATAAGGGAATGTCTTGTAGTGTCATGTTATTAAAACAAATAATTGGATTAAAATAATTACCACATAAACAAAATTCCATTAGCTTTAAAAAGAATGATTAAAGATTACTAATAATTGAAAGAATTTTTTGACATTAGAAACCAGCTTCTTCCAGCTCCCAATCACAGCAAGTTCACATTAAACCTTCAACTCGCCTGAAGGAACCTGAATGTGTTTAAAGTTTCCCCATATGTTTTGAATATTTGTAATTAATTCAAGTACTTTATATATTCTTAAATTATTTTGGTTGTTGAGGCATGTAGGTGACTGTTGTTTGAAAGGAGCTAGGACAAGAATTACATAGTCACCTTTGCCTTGGTAATCTAACGAAGAGTGAAATTTATCTTTATCATCCTGGCTAAAATAAAAGCTTCCAACTGTGTTGATGGTTATATGCAGGTAACATTTACATAGATGCAGTCACTGTGACCAGAAGGTGGATTTCCGAGAGGCACCTTCCCACTTCATGTGGAGACAAATGTCCAGGTGAGGACAGCAGAGCAGCAAAGGTGATTGGTGGTTGCAGGTAACATTTGCATAGGTGCAGTCACTGCGCCTTGATTTCTGCAATCGAAGCTCCAAGATGGTGCGTTGCCTCCCTGCCAGGGTCAAGGACATCTCTGAGCGATTGCAGGATATTCTTAAGGGGGAGGGTGAACAGCCAGGGATTGTTGTACATATTGGTACCAACGACGTAGGTAGGAAAAGGGATGAGGTCTTGAAGTGTGAATGCAGAGAGTTAGGCAGAGGACTAAAATGCAGGACCTCAAAGGTAGTAATTTCAGGACTATTACTGGTGCCACGTGCTAGTGAGAGTAGGAATAGGAAGATTAGGTAGATGAATGTGTGGCTTGTGAGCTGCTGCAGGGGGCAGGGATTTAGATTTTTGAATTGTTGGGAACTTTTCTGGGGAAGGGGTGACCTGTTCAAGAAGGATGGGTTACACCTGAACCGGAGGGGAACTGATAACCTGGCGGGGAGATTTGCTCGAGCCACTTGGAAGGGTTTAAATTCGTTTGACGGGTGGGGGGGACCCAAAGCAGTAGGGAGACTGAAGAAAAGTTTGAGGACAGCACAGAAGTTAAAGAGAGCACATTAACTAGTCAAGGCAGCACCAGTAATCCTAGTACTAGACAGATCAGGCAAAAGCAAGACAGAGAGCAAGAAAAGCCCAGATTAAACTGCATTTATTTCAATGCAAGAGGCTTGATGGGCAAGGCAGATAAACTCAGGGCATGGATGGGTAAGTGGGATTGGGATATTATAGCAAGTACTGAAAGATGGCTATGGAGGGACAGGACTGGCAGCTCAATGTTCCAGGGTACAGATGATATCAGAAAGATAGAACAGGAGGTAAGAGAGGAAGGGCAGCTGAACCTTTGATTAGGGAAACATCACGGCCATACTGAGAGGGGATATATCCAAGGATTCAGCCACTGAGTCCATATGGGTAGAACTGAGGAATAAGAAGAGGGAGATCACTTTGATAGGGTTATACTATCGGCCCCCAAATAGTTGGCGGGAAATTGAGGAGCATATATGTAAGCAGATTACAGATAGTTCCAAGAAAAATAGGGTGGTAATAGTTGGAAATTTTAACTTTCCCAACATTGGCAGGGACATGTTATTAGAGGGTTAAATGGGGAGAAATTTATTGAGCGTACTCAGGAGGAATTTCTCATTCAATATGTGGATGGCCCGACTAGAGAGGGGGCAAAACTAGACCTCCTCTTGGGAAATAAGGAAGGGCAAGTGACAGAAGTATTAGTAAGGGATCACTTTGGGACCATAATTCTATTAGTTTTAAGATAATTATGGAGAATGATAGGTCTGGCCTAAAAGTTAAAATTCTAAATTTGGGCAAGGCCAATTTTGATGGTATCAGGCAGGAACTTTCAAAAGTTAATTGGGGGAGTCTGTGAGAAGGCAAAGGGATGTCTGGTAAGTGGCATGCTTTCAAAAGTGTGTTAACCAGGGTTCAGGATAAACACATTCCTCTAAAAGTGAAGGGCAAAGCCGGCAGAAGTAGAAAATCCTGAATGACTCAGGATATTGAAGCACTGGTCAAGAAGAAGAAGAAGGCACATGACATGAATAAGCAGTTGGGATCAAGTGAATCCCTTGACGAGTATAGTGGGTGTAGGAGTAGAGTTAAGAGAGAAATCAGAAGAGCAAAAAGGGGACACAAGATTGTTTTGGCAGATAAGGTAAAGGAGAATCCAAAGAGCTTCTACAAATACATAAAGGGCAAAAGACTAACAAGGGAGAGAGTAGGGTCTCTTAAAGATCAACAAGGTCATCTATGTGCAGATCCACAAGAAACTGATGAGATCCTAAATGAATATTTCTCATCAGTATTCACTACAGAGAAAAACATGGATGTTAGGGAACTCAGGGAAATAAATAGTGATGTCTTGAGGAGTGTACATATTACAGAGAAGAAGGTGCTGGAAGTCTTAAAACATCAAGGTAGATAAATCCCTGAGACCTGATGAAGTATATCCCAAGATATTGTGGGAGGCTAAGGAGGAAATTACGGGATCCCTAGCCGTGATAGTTAAATAACCGATAGTCACAGGTGAGGTGTCTGAAGATTAGAGAGTGGCAAATGTTGTGCTTTTGTTTAAAAGGGCTGCAGGGAAAAGCCTGAAAACTACAGGCCAGTGAGCCTCACACCTGCGGTGGGTAAGTTGTCAGAAGGTATGTTGAGAGACAAGATCTATGGGCATTTAGAGATGCAAGAACTGATTAGGGACAGTCAGCATGGCTTTGTGAGTGGAAAATCATGTCTCACAAATTTGATTGTGTTTTTTGAAAGGGTAACCAAGAAGGTAGATAAGGGCAGTGCAGCTGATGTTGTCTACATGGACTTCAGCTAGGCCTTTGAATCATTAAATCACACAGGATCCAGGGTGAGGTTTATAAATGGATACAAAATTGGCTTCTTAACAGAAGCCAGAGGATGGTTGTAGAGGGTTGTTTTTCAAACTGGAGGCTTGTGACCGATGGTGTCCCTCAGGGATCAGTGCTGGGTCCACTGTTATTTGTCATTTATATTAATGATTTGGATGAGAATATAGCATGCTTGGCTTCATTGGTCAGAACATTGAAACAGGTGTTGGGACATCTTGTTGAAATTGTAAAAGAAATTGGTAAGGCCACACTTGGAATACTGAGTACAGTTCTGGTCACCCTATTATAGAAAGGATATTATTAAACTAGAAAGAGTGCAGAAAAGATTTACTAGGATGCTACTGGGATTTGATGGTTTGAGTTGTAAGAAGAGGTTGGATAGACTGGGATTTTTTTTCTCTGGAGCATAGAAGGCTGAGGGGTGATCTTATAGAGATCTATAAAATAATGAGGGGCATAGACAAGGTAGATAGTTAATATCTTTTCCCAAAGGTAGGAGAGTCTAAAACTAGAGGGCATAGGTTTAAGGTGAGGGGGAGTGTTACAAAAGTGTTCAGAGGGCTAATTTTTTCACACAGAGGGTGATGAGTGTCTGGAACAAGCTGCCAGATGTAATAGTAGAGGTGGGTACAATTTTGTCTTTTAAAAAGCATTTAGACAGTTACATGGGTAAGATGGGTTTAAAGGGATAGGGGCCAAATGCGGGCAATTGGGATTAGCTTAGGGGTTAAAAATAAAAACAAGTTGGACCGAAGGGCCTGTTTCCATGCTGTAAACCTCTATGACTATAACTCTAAATGTAATGGCTTTGACTTATATACTATTAATTAAAGCTGAGAGGCTCTTAATATTATGTCAACATTGACTCTTTGACAAATAGGTTTTAGGTGAATCTTGAAGCAAACTTTATACCTTGTAGTTTTACTAATCTTGGGTCCAAAGCTCTCTACCTTTAGATAGAAGTATGGCCACTGCAGGTAAATGCATGTTGCTCAGTAAGGTTCAGACTTTTGATGCTAGGGACCAGACACCAATGTCAAATCAGTGGGTGACAAATGATTACAAGATATACACACCCTCATTCACCCATTCATTGAAATGCATCATTCCTGTACAAAATGACCATTTCAGAGTTTTTGACAGTGTATTACTCTGAGATTTCAAACTCAGGAATGCTTTGACTGCTCTATAGAGAGTGAGCTCCAATCTAAAGCAGCCCATCTCCTGTAGATTCACTATAATAGATAGTTAGATGTATTATCCATGGTAAATGTGTGGGGATAGGGCGAGGCAGAGGGCCTGGGTAAGATATTGTGTCAGAGTGTTACTTCAGACTCAAAGGGACAAGTGGCCTCCTTCTACACTGTATGGTTTCAATGATTCTATGATAATAGGGAACCAGATTGAGACAGATATGCAACAATGCTTCAGCAATATCACTGCTATCCCGCAGTCTTTCTAACCCAGATGGCCAGTGATTTTGAGGATTTGCCAAGCGCAAAGTAATGACAGCAGTTGATGTGGATGATGGAAAAATCTGTCTGGATGGCGCCATATCCATTTCTCCCCATTATCTCACTTTAAGTCATATAGACCCAAGCAGCCACTACTTCATCACGCAGTGTGTTACTTTCATTGTCAGGGCCACCTTTCTACCAATGGAAAGAGGAACTGGGCCATTTCCGTATTGAGATCTAAGCACTAATACGCAGGAGTCAATCTTCCTCCCAGTAGGCTAAGAATTAGACAAAGCACAAGGCTTGGACATGAAAGGCGTATATCACAGCGTCTCATGAAGAAGGACCACGGGCCAACATATACTGAAGACAGCTGCACCATGCACTAGAAGGCTTAATAATATGCTGCTTTAACTGATACTAAATTGTGTCCTGCCAGTTTGTTCGGTGTGAGGCCAGTTCAGGGTGTTGGGTGGAATTGCTGACATGGGTGCTGATGTACTGATGGGCCCAATATAAGAAAAGCTTTATTTGGCATGGGAGTAAGGTACATGTAGAGAGGACTGCTATGCATTGCCAGGAAAAGGGCTACTAATGAACGGCTGGTGTGATTAGATTTTTTTCCAGTGACTGCAACAGTCTGAGCATCTCGTTCAGCACACACATATTCTTTCTTTCGATTGACCTCATTTTCCTTCCAAGCTTCCTGCTGTCTTTCTTCCCCTGACTGCTCCCCTATTGGCTCCCTACCACAAGAAGGAGGGCTCAGCAGGCACAACAATAAGTTAAAGGAGAAAAAACCTAAAGCAAAAGAGCACAGGTACTGGAAATCTGAAATTAAGTCAGAAAATGCTGGAAACACTCAAACAGGTCAGGCCGCATCTGTACAGAGGGTTTCACGTGTGGGTCCTTTGTGAGGACTACAAGGTGTTACAGATGAGCTGAATTTTGAAGGAAATAGAAGAAAAAAGATAGAGAGAAAATATACACCCGCACACACACACCCACACCCACACATTCACACACCACATGCACCACACACACATCTCTCACCCTACCACGTGCATATACAAAAAATACCTCCCACCCCATGCACACACACACACAGTTATCTATGCACGCACAGTTATACGTACACATACATACATAAACACATGTTCAACTCCCCCAACATACACACACATACTCTGACACAAAAACGCAATGCCTTCCACATGCACACCACAGAAACACGCACAAAAACACATACAACCCCACTGCCCTCCACTCCAGCATTCTCCCCACTCCCCCTCCCCCCACACACATTCACACAAAACTACCCCTTCCATGGGTACAAACGCAATCCTTCCCTCACACAAACAAAACCCACACACTTACACTTACACAGTGCACATGCACACTCACACACACACCTAACCATACACTTTTCAGAATTGAATTTGCCCTTTGCTGTCTAATCTGATAATGTCCTGATGCAGACCTGATAGGATGGCAGTGAACCACCATGTGGCAAAGTGCAGCTTCATCCTAAGAGCCACACAGTGAGATTTAACTTTGTAAGAAGGAGCAATATTAGGAAACATGACTATTATCATACTGGATTGGTCAAGTGGGCAGAGAAGGGTAAATTCCATCCTGAGAAGTGTGAGGCGATGCATTTGGGATTTACCATTTATATAGATGATCTGGAGGAGGGAGCTGAGTGTAGGGTGTCGAAATTTGCTGATGACACGAAGATAAGTGGAAAAGCAAATTGTGCGGAGGGTGTGGAAAGTCTGCAGAGGGATCTAGATAGGCTCAGCGAGTGGGCGAGGACCTGGCAGATGGAGTACAATGTTAGCAAGTGTGAGATTATCCACTTTGTGGATATGCCGGCGTTGGACTGGAGTAAACACAGTAAAAAGTCTGACAACACCAAGTTTTAGTCCAACGGAGTTTACTGTGAGTTTACTGTGTTTACTCCAGTCCAACGCCGGCATATCCACATCATGAGCTTGTGAGTTTACTATCAAATAAATCGGTTGGACTAAAACCTGGTGTTGTCAGACTTTTTACTGTGTTATCCACTTTGGCAGAAATAATAGTAGGAGGGATTACTATTTAAAGGGCGAAAAGCTGCAGCATGCTACAGTGCAGAGGGACCTGGGGGTCCTTGTGCATGAGTCGCAAAAACCCAGTCTGCAGGTGCAGCAGGTGATCAAGAAGGCGAATGAAATGCTAGCCTTTATCGCAAGGGGGATAGAATATAAAAGCAGGGAGGTCTTGCTGCAACTGTACAGGGCACTGGTGAGACTGCAGCTGAAGTACTGTGTGCAGTTTTGGTCACCGCACTTGTGCAAGGATATTTTGGCCTTGGAGGGAGTGCAGAGGAGGTTCACTAGGCTGATACCAGAGATGAGGGGGTTGGACTATGAAGAGAGACTAAATAGACTGGGTCTGTACTCGTTGGAGTTTAGAAGGATGAGGGGGGATCTTATAGAGACATATAAGATAATGAAGAGGATGGATAGGGTAGAGGTAGAGAGATTCTTCCCGCTTAGAAAGGACAACAGGACTAGAGGGCACAGCCTCAAGATAAGGGGGGTGCAGTTTAGAATGGAGTTGAGGAGGAACTTCTTCACTCAAAGGGTGGTGAATCTCTGGAATTCTCTGCCCGTTGAAGTGGTGGAGGCTACCTCGCTAAATATATTTAAGACACGGGTAGATGGGTTTTTGGTAGGCAAGGGAATTAAGGGTTATGGGGAGAAAGCGGGAAAGTGGAACTGAGCCACTTCAGATCAGCCATCATCTTATTGAATGGCAGGGCAGGCTCGAAGGAATAGATGGCCTACTCCTGCTCCTATTTCTTACATTCTTATGTTCAAAGACGGCAATGATTCAGGAGAGGCCATGACATAGTGGCATTGTCACTGGACTAATAATCCACACACCCAGGGTAATGGGGACCCAGGTTCAAATCCCACCATGGTAGAAGATGAAATTTGAATTCAGTAATGATGGCCATGAAACCAACGTCTAATGAATACATTTAGTTCACTACCGCCCAAATTTATTAGGGAAGGAAATCTGATGAGCAAGCCATTTGAGGGCAGTGCAATAGATCCTGGCCCAGTTAGAAACTTTAACATTCCATGGATGAATAAAAACAAATTACACAATAAATAGAAGGGTAATGAGAAGTTTGGAGAAAGTGAGAGATCCCAAAGTGATTGTCCTGTAGGTGGCAGGGTAGGTTGATAAGGTGGTTAAGAAGGTATATGGAATCCTTTCCTTTATTAGCCAAGGCATGGAATATAAGAGCAAGGAAGTTATGCTGGAACATTAATTAGGCCATAATTGAGTACTGTGTGCAGTTCTGGTCACCTCACTGCGGAAAGAATGCACTTGCATTAGAGACAGTATGGAGGAGGTTCCTGAGAATGTCGCCAGGATTGGAAAATTTCAACTGTGAGGATAGGGAAGCTGATTTAATTGAGATAATTGCGAGGGGCCTGGATAGAGTAGACGGGGAGAACATATTTATCTTAACAGAAATGTCAGTGACTAGGAAGCATAGATTTGAAGTACTTGGTAGAAGGATTAAGGAGAGATGAGTAATAGTTACGTCACCTAGAGGGTGGTAGAGGTCTGAAACTCACTGCTTAATTGGGCAGTAGAGGCAAAAAACCTATTTTCACTTAAAAAGTGCATGCTCGCTATGGACCAAACACTGGAAAGTGGAATTAGGCTGGGTGGCTTGTTTTACCTCCAGTGCAGAGATAAACGCATGATGATTCTATTATTCAGTGAACAAGGGAATGCACCAGAGTTAAAACATTGAACCAAAGATTGAAAGGAAAAGCTGTAACAGAACAATCAGTGATCTTTAAGGGGGAGATGTTTCAGGTTAAGCTCGGTACATTACAACAAAGGCAAAAGGAAAGGGAACCAAATCCAGGGCTCCATGAAGGATGGAGAATATAATGTAATATAAAAAGTGGGTGCATGATGCATGTCGGGTAAATTTTTCAAGCCAACTTGAATAAATTGAAAGGGAAAGTGAAGAGAAAGATAAGGCTGGCAAAGAGAGAATGAAAATAGATGGTTGTTAACACAGAAGGGAACTCAAAAATCTTCCACTGTCATATAAATAGTATGACGTAGAGATGCCAGCGTTGGACTGGGGCAAACACAGTAAGAAGTCCCCTGGTGTTGTGAGACTTTTTACCACGTAAATAGTAAGCAGGTATTTAGAGTGTTTATACAATTTACAAAGGAAATGATTTGTACTTAGAAACATGGTGTAGAATACTTAATGAGTACTTTGAATTGTTGGTTACTGAGGAAGAGCAATAGAAGTGGAGTTGGTAGAGGCTGGTGATGGGAAATTCTTGATTAAGAAGGGAATCAGGGATTATGGGGAAAAGGCAGAGAATGGGGATGAGAAAAATATCTGCAATGATTGAATGGTGGAGCGGACTCAATGGACTAAGGGCCCTAACGCTGTTCCTATGTCTTGTGGTACTTGAAAGACCAGTTAGGCTTAGAGTAGACAAGTCCCTGATACAGATGGTTTGTATCCAAAGAAGTGAATGTGAAGCTAGAGGAAGCATTTTCCATTATCATCCAATCACCCTCAGATATACAGTGAGGTGCCAGTGAATTGAGGAGTGAAAAATGTGACACCCTTATTCAAGAAAGGATGTTCAGAGTAATTACAGACCAGTCAGTTTAACATCAGTGGTAGGTAAGTTTTTAGAAACAATGACCAGGAGGGGGTGCGGTGGGATCCACAGGCGCTTGGAGAGGTTTGAGTTGATTAAGGATAGTCAGCATAGATTTGTCTAAGGCTGATTGTTTTTGGCCAATCTAATTGATTTTTTTGAAGGGAATGCAGTAAGTGTTGACCATATGGAGTTTAAGAAAGTATTTTGATGAAGTAATACATAAAAGGCTGTTTACAAAATTGAGATTCATGGAATAGGAGGATCAGTATTAAATTGGATTTAAAAAGTTGGCTTGTGTACAATAAACAGTGAATGGTGGTAAATGGTTATTTTTCAGACAAGAGAATGGTAGATGATAATGTTAGGGCCAGTGATTTGGAATATTGGAATACAAAGTAAGATTTCAAAATCTTCTGATGGTGGTGTAGCAAACGGTAAGGATGATATCAAACAACTGCAACAAGACATAGATACGCTACAAGCATAGGCAAAGAAGTAACGGATGGAATTTAATATAGAGAAGTGTGAGGTGATGCATTTTGGCAAAAGGAACAAGGAGAAGCAATACAGACTAAATATTGGTGTTCTGAAGAGAGTACAGGTATAGAGGCATCTGGGGGATTCATGTACATAGATCTTTGAAATTGGCAGAACATATTGAGAGAGTAGTTAGCAAAGCATATAGAATCATAGACTCCCCACAGTGCAGAAGGTGGCCATTCAGCCCATCAAGCCTGCACCGACTCTCCGACAGAGCATCCCATCCAGGCCCCATTCCCATTGCCCCACACATTTACCATGGCTAATCCATCCAACCTACACATCTTGGGACACTAAGGGACAATTTAGCATGACCATCCACCAAAGCTGCACGTCTTTGGATTGTGGGAGGGAAAGGGAGGAAAACCAAGCAGACACGGGGAGAATGTGCAAACTTCACATAGTCGCCCAAAGCTGGAATTGAACCAGAGTCCCTGGTGCCGTGAAGCAGCAGTGCTAACCACAGTGCTACCATGCTGCCAACAATACAGACTTACTGCACTTATTTTCTGCAGAGCTCTGACAATCACAATCAGAGGATATTTTAATCATGTCAGAATCCCAACTTGGATGTCACCGGTGAACAGTCAGTATACAACTCTCTGTTCAATGACGTTAATTATATTCACTTAGAAGAAGTGGCAGGTTTTAAAAATCAAAAGACAGTGATGTGTCAACTGAGCAGAGAGCTAGATGCTGTTCTATTATTATTGTTATTATTACTGACTTTGAAACCTGCACTACTGCGAGCAATAAATGTTTTTACTTTGTAATGACTGTAGGTGGTTCATATCGAGCAGCCGATCAATACATCTGGATTTGATAATACATGGTATTATGGTATCTGTCCTTGAAAAATATGGTGGAATAAAGGCAAAGAGATTTGATAAACTGTAATGTTGCACAAATTAGTCAGTCTCCCACTAAAATATTTTCCCTGTGGAACTGACATCTGTGGCTGGAGCCTTGAAGATAATTTTTTTTAAGTGTTTAATTTTCTTACCTGTTTTGTCTCAGTTTGGGGCAGTCCAGTTGTTCTTGTGATGAAGTATGAGTGACCTTTATTCAAAATGTCACAGTATATATTACATGGGTTGTTAATTCTTTCGGAAGCGGGAAGGTTAATGTTCAGAATCACAATAAAATCATTCCTGCTCCTCAAAGCAAATGTACATTTACTGGCGTTATCAAAATCAGGTCTTTCCTATGAATAAAGTAAATTTTAAAAAATACAGAAGTAGTTTGCACACATTATTAGGTTTAATTACACATATCCATATTCTCTCAGGATGCTTTACATACACTAACATAATTCATTTTATTAAAACAGGATTATATGGGCCACCATGAATAAACAAAGAACCTTGTTCAAATATTTGTATCTTACAAATAATAAAAGACATAATTATGGCACATATTTTGAATAAACCATCAGATAATCCATATTGTATTCAGTCCTAAACCTAATCCAAGTTGAGTTGCTAAATTAAAATACTCAGCAATTGGAACCCACAGTTTCCAGTGTAGGAGAATGCAATGCTTGGAGGGTCAGATTTTGTGGAGTTACAGGTTGAAGCAAAAGATTCAATCTGCAACTTTATCTTGAAGCTTTATCTTGCCTAAAGTAAGTGAGGTTACTGCATTGCATTGTCTAATAACTCTCTGGGGCATGTCCATAAAATTACACCTGGCATAGAAAGTGTAATGAATTTAAGCAGAACTCATGGAATGTAAACATACAAATCATTAAGGCAGCAGATTGCAGAATCCCTCAATTTATAAATTCTGCTCTTGTAGCCACATTGTTTTCTCAAACTACGGTTCTCTTTACATTCTCTTGGACGCATTAGAGGGCCCACGGTACTCCTGAAAACCCAAACGTTGCTGATACTACCATCTAAGTTATTGGCCTGATAGGCCAGCACATTGGCCACAATCTGGTGAAGTGGCTGCATGACAATGCTTCTACAGCTGCATCATGTTCTGCTAATATCTGTCATGTTTCTTGTCAATGAGCCAAGCTCTGATGTCCTTTCTCATACCCACCACCCTGACTGTCCTGCTTAACCGTAATGGCAACTCCAGACACATTTGATTCTAAATGAGCCCCTCCTTTGCTCTATTCCTCCTCTAATGTGTGGACATTCCATCCTAATTAATTAAGCTGACATTACTATCATTTTTCATGTTACTGATGCCTCTGGATCTGCCCACACTTCGGTTCCCAAGTCAACTTCCAATGATTTACGTCAGCACATTCCTGACTTCATCACTTGTCAACTCCCCTTCCATTAAAAGACTCGTATCATTTTTTTATGTAGCTCATGGAGCCTATATTTCCAATATCTGCATGTGACAATCATTACCATATCTCAGTCTGTAGTTAAGGCTTGATATTATTCCTCTGGGGTATTTCTCACATACTTTAAGTACGCACAATGCACAATTGCCAGCATTTTTTTAAAAAATGGTCATTGACTTTTTGGTGATAAATGCAAATGCTGTACTTTGTATTCATCCAAACACTACAGGCTGCAGTTAATACAAGATCGGTGTTAACATTTCAGTTCCATTGCTGAACAACTCCAGACACTGTGAGTTGGATTTGTGTGGAGTTGGGCTGACTCCAAAGATCTTTAAAAATGACAGGAAGGACCCAAATGAGGATGTTTCATCCCCATTTCTAGCAAATGCCATTTTATCTGGAAAGGGGGAAGAGGACAGGATGCGAATCACACAAGCAGAAAACCCAAATTCAGCAAGGGCATTTGGAAATTGGTGCTGAGTTCAAGTAGGTCCCACTTTCGTTGTCCCAAGGGCCTTAGGCCCACAGTATGGGAGTCACTAATATATAGCGGAAGTGGGAACACACTTGAAGGGCAGGTGAGGCCTCTTTAAGTGTCACAATTCATTTAAGTCCCTAGCTCTTTGTAAATGAAGAAAAGACGGCTGCAGTGGTTGGTTAGAATAAAAAAATACACCCACTGTTTGCTTGACAGAACAGCTGATGGAGCTTAAAAAAATTAACCATCTGTTACTGAAGTTTCAATAAACTTCATTGTTACATTTCCTGAGGACTTTTATTACTAAGCCCATTACGAATGTTTGGCTGAGTTTTAAAAGTTCCAGAAATTAATCTCAGGGGGTGGGGGAGGAGATGGGTGAAGCTGAGTTAATATTTTAATGAACTGTTGCTTTTACAAAAAAGATTGACAACTTGAGGGGAATTAAATTCACAAATTTTGTGAATGAGAGGTTTTTTTCTGTATCAAATGTGTATGAGTGACAGCTCTGTTAGGCATTTGAAGTTTGACTTGTTTTCATCTCCACGTGGCTGCTGAGGTCTGATCTTCGGTGAGTGGCTATAGAGGTGGCATGGAAGGTGAGGGTGATATAGAAGTCATATGAGGGATATAAAAGTGGCAAGGGGGTATGAGGGGATGTGGAAGTGGCATGAGGGGTATGGAGGTGGCTACATGGATGCATGGAAGTAACATGGAGAAAATGGCAAGCATAGTAGTGACATAAGGATATGACAGGCTGTGAAGATAGTTGAGAAGTTGATGGGGTAGAGAACCTAACAAGTTTTTATACAACTTGAAGTCTCAGAGAACTGAGATGAGCCTTCTAACCAGCCCACTTTGGCGCTCATCTGCCTGTGACTGCCATAGGATTTACCTCTGGAGGTCGCAGGCCTGTCTCGATCATAGCCCTGAAACTCATATGTGAGGCGATTATTTCCATGGAGACGGGTCAAGTGAGGATATTTCTCAACTCAAGCTCCCCACCTCGACAGCAAATGTCTCACCAAATGCTTCCTTTTTCTCATATTCTCATAGCATATAAAAGCAGGGAGGTCTTGCTGCAACTGTACAAGGCACTGGTGAGGCCGCAGCTGGAGTACTGTGTGCAGTTTTGGTCACCGCATTTGCGCAAGGATATTTTGGCCTTGGGGGGAGTGCAGAGGAGGTTCACTAGGCTGATACTGGAGATGAGAGGGTTGGACTATGAAGAGAGGCTGAATAGACTGGGTCTGTACTCGTTGGAGTTTAGAAGGATGAGGGGGGATCTTATAGAGACGTATAAGATAATGAAGAGGATGGATAGGGTAGAGGTAGAGAGATTCTTCCCACTCAGAAAGGACAGCAGAACTAGAGGGCACAGCCTCAAGATAAGAGGGGGGGAGCAATTTAGAACAGAGTTGAGGAGGAACTTCTTCACTCAAAGGGTGGTGAATCTCTGAAATTCTCTGCCCATTGAAGTGGTGGAGGCTACCTCGCTAAATATATTTAAAACACAGGTAGATAGGTTTTTGGTAGGCAAGGGAATTAAGGGTTATGGGGAGAAAGCGGGAAAGTGGAACTGATCCACTTCAAAACAGCCATGATCTTATTGAATGGCGGGGCAGGCTCGAAGGGCTAGATGGCCTACTCCTGCTCCTATTTCTAATGTTCTTATGTTCATCATATGTTTTGCATTGTTAAGCAATGACTGCTTAGTAATTATGCTTTCAAATGGTACTCTACTCTCCAGTTTCAGTTTGACAATAATGGCAAAAAATAAAGGGCGAATAAAGTGCTGTAGCAAATCAAGTTTACACTTGTCGGGCATACCACTTGGTGAGCCCAGAAGCTGACATGAAACACACCCCCAGTCGCAGTTGGTCCCAGAGTGAGATTTCATGCTGGTTGACCAATCAACGCCTAGCCGGAGAGAAACAGACCCTGTGAAAGGCTGATCACTGCCAGAGAAAGAAGAAGGTAGATGCCAAGTAAAAGGGGTTTGCAGGCTGTCGCTTTCAATTTGCACCTTCAGAGTGACAGCTACTGTGGAGATGTCTCAGGAAGCTGCCACGATGGGCTAGGCACCTAATCACAGTTGCAGCTTGAACATAAAAGGCTGTCTAGCCAAATGGTCCACCTTACCAACCATAAAGGCAGTTGGGTAATGATAATTACTGGTCAAATTGTGTTTAATTAATTTAAATTGTCTGTACAGCATGCAAGAAACAATACTTTTCACTGTATACTTATACATGTGACAATAATAAATCAAATCTAATCAAAATCAAATCAAATATTGATTGTTGGTGGGTGCATTCCTGATTCTTGTGCGCATGCCAGCTGAAATATCATGTGTGTGCGAATGATGTCAAGGAGTGTGCCTGACATCTTGTCATAGGATTTCGCATGTTTCTGGGTTGGGTGCACACCCAAGCTTAGTACGCAAAATTCTGGCCATAATGTCAAATTGGCATTGAACATTTTAATCATTCCTTGCCGAAGAATTCTTCAGAATCATTCTTTACTTTTAAATGTGAAGGTTTCTCAGTCTTGCTGCTATTCTTGCAACATCAGTTTGGTTGGTAGTTAGATGGCTGATAGTTGTTATTATCCATGACTCAGTCGCTCCCTGAGACAGCTCCATCTCACTAGCTCATGCATACAGGAAATACTCAATTCTTGTTCTAGTGCAGATAAGAAGTGCAGCACAAGGACAGTGAAAATTGCCTATCAGCTGCTTCCACTTTACCACAAACTGCAGTGGAAAGCCCAGATATTTACACCACGATTTTGAGCCTGCACTCTCCATCTGTAGGAATAACGGAGCGTATTCAAAGTCTGGAAACACAGTTCGCGCTGTTGAGTTTCTTATTTCCAATCTTCCATCCCCCTCGATGGCGTAGTAGCATAAAACACACCATGGGACCCCAGGAAGCTCATTTGAATACGTTAGCATATCATCAGCACATGCTCTGTCTGGGATTTTGTCCCCCTCACCAGATATTCAGCAGGTGGCAGCATGACACAACACTGGTGCCATTCACAGCACGTTCATTGAGACATGGACTTGTCATGGAGGTCTTCCCAGAGCCACAAAGATGAGTATAGGCCCTGGTGGAGAGAGAAATGGCCAGGCAGTGGACTGGCAACGACCCCTACAGGGCCTTCGCACAGGTTGGCACTGCTTGACTGGTGCCAGGCCAGTGCCAACCTGTGCCAAGACTGCCCTCTAATCTCAGTGCAGGCGGTCTTTGCCAGCTTGTTGAGGTGACAGCATGAAATACGCTCCCTTGATTTTTTTAGGCAGAGTGTCGTAAGATCTGGAGAGAAAACTGAGAAACACATCAGTTTTCTCACTGGAAACAGCAGTTTGCTATGTTTCAGTAAGAATCCCCCATGGTTTCCAACACAATCCTTGCAAATTTACGGGACGGGCTGCTCGGTGTCATGGGGCAGCATGGTAGCACAGTGGTTAGCACTGCTGCCTCACAGTACTAGGGACCCAGGTTCAATTCCCAGTTTGGGTCAATGTGTGGAGTCTGCACATTCTCCTCATGTCTGCATGGGTTTATTCCGGGTTCTCCAGTTTCTTCCTGCAGTCTGAAAGATGTGCTGGTTAGGTGCATTGGCCATGGTAAATTCTCCCTCAGTGCATCCTAACAGGCGTTGGAATGTGGCACTTGGAGATTTTCACAGTAACGTCATTGCAGTGTTAACGTAAGCTTACTTGTGACACTATCCCTAGTTGCCCTTGAACTGAGAGGCTTGCTGGGCCATTTCAGGACAGTTGAGAGCCAACCACATTGCTGTGGCTTTGGAGCCACTTGTAGGCCAGACCAGACTAGGACAGCAGATTTCCTTCCTTAAAGAACATTAGTGAACTAGATAGGTTTTCTGGCAATTGACAATGGTTTCATTGAATTATAGAATCATAGAAACCTTACAGTACAGAAAGAGGCCATTCGGCCTATCGAGTCTGCACCAACCACAATCCCGCCCAGGCCCTATCCCAATACCCCTACATATTTACCTGCTAATCCCTCTAACCTACACATCTCAGGACACTAAGGACAATCTTTAACATGGCCTCTTAACCTAACCTGCACATCTTTGGACAGTGGGAGGAAACCGGAGCGTCCAGGGAAACCCACACAGACACAAGGAGAATGTGCAGACTCCACATAGACAGTGACCAGAGCCAGAAATCGAACCAGGTCCTTGGAGCTGTGAAATAGCAGTGCTAACCTTTGGGCTACTGTGCTGTCATGGTCAATTCTCAATTCCAGATATTTTTTATTGGATTCAAATTACACCATCTGCCATGGCAGGATTTGAACCCAGGTCCCCAAAGCTTTTGCTGACTTTTTGGATTACAAGTCTAGCGATAATACTACCAGGTCATTGTCTCCCCCATTGTCTGCACCCACATATCTGCTAGTATTTATTGGTGGGAGGTAGGAAAGGTAGCCTGGTTGGGAGAAGAGAAAGGAAGTTCAGCTAGGAGATAGGACAATATGGAAAGCTTCTCCTTCTCCCTGGATATGCCATCCAGTTTCGGGCAACAGTGGAGCAAAATCCAGTAAGAGCCAGATCCCAACTTCCCAACATCAGAATAATAATTGCGGCAAATTGCTGCAGCTGCCATTACTGCCAAAAGTGGAACAGATGTCAAATCCCTTGGCACAACACTAACTTAGCATTGAATATGTTCTGTAATTATTATGTATAATTGAGCTTCTGGCATGAACAATCTTCAAGGCTATCACACTCCAGAATAACAGCAGGAAAGTCAGAAGGCCAATCCCCCCATCCCCGCATTTTATCTTGTACTTATTTTAAATTAAAAGCATTGTTTGTTTGTTAAATTCTTGTACTTTAATGGGGCGTATTTTTAAAAGAAAAGGAACTTGCTGGCACAATGCCATCTCTCCAACTCCAAACTGCAGTCTCATTATAACAATCACAAACTAAATTGATGCTCCAATTTGCCTTGAATTCATTTAAATTTCCTCTCTGATTCTTCAATATGGATGCAATGAAACCAGGATTTTCATAGTGAGGAGACAACCCAGAGGTCTGTCTAGCAGCACAAGCATTTGTTTATTTATTAGTGTTACAAGTAGGCTTACGCTAACACTGCAATGGAATTACTGTGAAAATCCCTGAGTCACTACACTCCTGTTCGGATGCACCAGGGGAGAATTTAGCATAGCCATTGCACCTAACCAGCATATCTTTTGCACTGTGGGCAGAAACCGGAACACCTGAAGGAAACCCACACAGACATGGGGAGAATGTGCAAACTCCGCACAGGCAGTGGCCCAAGCTGGGAATCGAACCTCGGTCTCTGGCACCGTGAGGCAGCAGTGTTAACCATTGGTGAGAAGACAAAGAATCAAAGATTAAATGAAAATCAAGAGTATTGGAAGGAGAAAATATTTAGTTAGACAATCTGGGTTAGAAGGTTATGCTAAAATATTAGCCTGTTTTTGGTTCAGATGGTGGTTGGCCATTTTCAGTTTTCATAATGGAGCCATGTGCTTCATATAGATGTACAATTATTGTTGTACTATAAACATCAGATCATCTCTATTGAAAATGATGATGTGTAGGGATAGCATTGAAAGAAGTACTGAAGGGCCAGGAGAATGAAATTAGGTCATTGAGTGTGTGTGCGTGTGTGCGTGTGCCTGGGTGCTCTTCAGTGTAGACGCTGCAGAGGGAGAATTCTGAAATGTCCTGAAAAAAACTTGTGTAACAATAGCGTATAATTATCATCAACCTTCACGTACATTTCTTTTTGCACTATGTTGATAAAGTCGCTGAGGAGGTCTTGTGGTGTATTGGGTACCATCCCTGCCTCTGAGCCAAAAGCTCTGGGCTTAGTCCCATGACATGGAGATGCTGGCGTTGGACTGGGGTAAATACAGTAAGAAGTCTCACAACACCAGGTTCAAGTCCAACAGGTTTATTTGGTAATACAAGCCACTAGCTTTCAGAGTGCTGCCCCTTCATCAGGTGAGTAGGAGTTCTGTTCATAAACAGGGCATATAAAGACAAACTCAATTTACTAAATAATGGTTGGAATGCAAGTCTTTATGGGTAATCAAGTCTTAAAGGTACAGACAATGTGAGTGGAGAGAGGGTTAAGCACAGATTAAAGAGATGTGTATTGTCTCCAGCAAGGACAGTTAGTGAGATTTTGCAAGCCCAGTCAAGTCACAGGGGTTACAGATAGTGTGACGTGAACGCAAGATCCCAGCTGAGGCCGTCCTCATGCGTGTGGAACTTGGTTGTCAGTCTCTTCCCAGCGACTCTGCATTGTCATGTGTCGTGAAGGCCACCTTGGAGAACACTTACCCGAAGATCCGAGGCCGAATGCCCGTGACCGCTGGAGTGGTCCCACCAGGAAGAGAACATTCTTGCCTCGTGATTGTCGGGCAGTGTTCATTCATCTGTTGTTGTAGTGTCTGCATGGTCTTCCCAATGTACCATGCCTCAGGGCACCCTTTCCTGCAGCGTATCAGTAGACAACATTGGCCGAGTTGCAAGTGTATGTACCGTGTACCTGGTGGATGGTATTCTCACGTGAGATGATGACATCCATGTTGATGATCCGGCATGTCTTGCAGATGTTGCTGTGGCGGGTTTGTGTGGTGTCGTGATCATTGTTCTCCTGAAGGCTGGATAGTTTACTGCGAACAATGGTCTGTTTGAGGTAGTGCGGTTGTTTGAAGGCAAGAAGTGGGGGTGTGGGGATGACCTTGGCATGATGTTCATCAATGACATGTTGAAGGCTCTGGAGAAGATATTGTAGCCCGTGTTTGTCTTTTGAGCAGGTCGATGCGGTTTTTCGCTGTGGCGTCGGAACTATTGATTGATGAGCCGAGCGCCATGTCCTGTTCTTATGAGGGCAGCTTTCAATGTCTGGAGGTGTCTGTTGCGATCCTCCTCATCTGAGCAGATCCTGTGTATATGGAGAGCTTGTCCATAGGGGATGGCTTCTTTAATGTGTTTAGGGTGGAAGCTGGAGAAGTGGAGTCATGGAGCAGTGGCAGCCAACAACTGCCAATCTCCAGATGCAATTTTACAACTCATCCGCTTCATCCTGGACCACAATGTCCTCACCTTCTATAACCAGTTCTTCATTCAGACACGCAGAATAGCCATGGGGACCAAATTCAAACCTCAATATGCCAACATCTTTATGCACAGGTTCGAAGAAGACCTCTTCACCGCACAGGACCTTCAAGCAATATTATAGACTAGATACATCGATGACATTTTCTTCCTTTGGACTCATGGTGAACAATCACTGAAACAACTATATGATGATATCAACAAGTTCCATCAGATTCACCATGGACATCTCTCCGGAATCGGTTGCATTCTTGAACACACGCATCTCCATCAAGGACGGTCACCTCAACACTTCACTGTACTGCAAGCCCATGGATAACCTCACAATGCTCCACTTCTCCAGCTTCCACCCTAAACACATTAAAAAAGCCGTCCCCTGCAGACAAGCCCTCCATATGCGCAGGATCAGCTCAGATGAGGAGGATCGCAACAGACACCTCCAGATGCTGAAAGATGCCCTCATAATAACAGGATATGGCACCTGACTCATCAATCGACAGTTCTGATGCGCCACAGCGAAAAACCGCACCGGCCTCCTCAGAAGACAAACACAGGACATGGCAGACAGAGTACCCTTCGTCGTCCAGTACTTCCCCGGAGCAGAGAAGCTACGACGTCTTCTCAAGAGCCTTCAACATGTCATTGATGAAGATGAACATCTTGCCAAGGCCATCCCAAACCCTCACTTCTTGCCTTCAAACAACCGCACAACCTCAAATAGACCATTGTCCGCAGCAAGCTACCCAGCCTTCAGGAGAACAGTGACCACGACGCTACACAGCCCAGCAACAGCAAACTCTGCAAGACGTACCAGATCATTGACACGGATGCCGTCATCTCGCGTGAGAACACCATCCACCAGGTACACAGTACATACACTTGCAACTTGGCCAATGTTGTCTATCTGATACGCTGCAGGAAAGGATGTCCCGAAGCATGGTACATTGGGGAGACCATGCAGATGCTACAAAAATGGATGAATGAACACTGCTCGACAATCACCGGGCAAGAGTGTTCTTTTCCTGCTGGGGAACACTTCAGCAGTCATGGGCATTTGGCCTCTGATCTTCAGGTAAGCATTCTCCAAGGCGGCCTTCACGACACACGACAGCACAGAGTCACTGAGCAGAGACTGATAGCCAAGTTCCGCACGCATGAGGATGGCCTCGACTGGGATCTTGGGTAAATGTCACACTATTTGTAACCCCCGTGACTTGACTGGGCTTGCAAAATCTCACTATCTGTCCTGGCTGGAGACAATACACATCTCTTGTCCTTGCTGGAGACAATACACACGTCTTTAACCAGTGCTTAACCCTCTCTCCACTCACATTGTCTGTACCTTAAAGACTTGATTATCTGTAAAGAATTGCATTCCAACCATTATTTTGTAAATTGAGTTTGTGTCTTTATATTCCCTGTTTGTGAACACCACTCCCACTCATCTGACGAAGGAGCAGTGCTCTGAAAGCTAGTGGCTTGTGGTACCAAATAAACCTGTTGGACTTTAACCTGGTGTTGTGAGACCTTCTATTGAGTCCCAATCTCAGGACTAGATGGTCAAGTAAGGTGCACTCATAACATGGCTAAACAGTTTATATACCAACCTGCAAACATGTCCATGCTGGGCAATTAGAGTGGGAGAGATTTCCAGTCAGTCACGTGATGGACAGAAATTGGAGCCTCTACAATACATATTCTTAGTTCCAGACTGTATAACATGTATGTAAATATGAAAATGCTGGAAAACCTCAGCCGGTCTGACAGCATCTGTGGAGAGAGAACAGCGTTACCTTTATTCTCTCTCCACAGATGCTGTGAGACCTGCTGAGATTTTCTAGCACTTCCTGCTTTTGTTTTGGATTCCAGCATCCACAGTATTTCGCTTTTATCTTATGTATGTAAATGTGCATGCTGCCGGATTTCCTTAGTGAACTTATAACCACCAATTGGACTGCTTAAAAGAAATGTGGGTTGACACCTGTTAAAATTGCAGATAAAGAAATTCTTTTAGATATATTTTAACACTGGTATTTAGAGGTGGATTTTAGGATCAAAATCTGCTGAGTTTTGGTCACAGTGTCAATTACTTTCTCTTTTTATCAATTCTTATGTGAACACTGTCAACAGAATAGGGCCTGACTATAACCAAAAATATAACGGGGTCCAATGTTGGTGTAGTACTAAGGTGTGACTATGGCTAAAAGGACAGTTGTGATGGGACCTTAATGTCAGTAAACTATCAACTTGTGATGCACAGATAAAAAAAAACTCTGCTTAAAATGCCAGCAATTCCCAATGCAAAAATGTTTAAATAATGGAAAGAATTTCTGATATGAAAAGGTGCAGAAAAACAATATTCTAAACAAATGAACATCACAGAGCTGATTTAAACTGAAGTCGGGTACCTGTTAATGCTGCTGTCCCTTTATCTGGAATGTATCACTCTGCTAATTAATGTAGTGTAGTGTCTAATGTCTGCTTCACTGGTATCCTCCTGAGCCCACCCAGGAGGGAAGATCCTCATTCATTAACATTGACTTTTTAGAGAAGATTGTGTGAAGATTTGCCTTGGATCTGTCATCAATTCATTGCTTTTCATCCTATAAGTTTAGTCCCTCGGCAAATCAGCAGAAATGTTTGTTCTGTTTGTGATTGGATGAAATGATTTGCACTTGTCTTTTAATTCTAGAAGACATTTCTGTATATTTCTGTTCATGCAGAAAGTCAAACATAAAACATAATTAATACCTTTTGTTATGTTAAGAAAATTTCCGTTCATAAAACTGAAGTCAGAAATCCAGATGAAATGTAGAAATAAAACATCCAGCTCTTCCATATTATTGGTGATTTTTATTTAAATGTAAGCCAACACTTCAGACTAAGTTTTCAATTTGGCTGTTTTTATTTAACAACTGATCACCAAATGCCATTTTCTTTCATTCCCCTTTTAAATCATCATGGTCTGTCTGGAACTAAAAGAATCCCTTTTCATTTGGTAAGTTAATTGAGATGAACACTGCCCATGGACTACTGAGTTAATTGCCTTCATAGTTTATCAAATGCTACAAGAGATAAATTGATTAAGTCTTCAGAAGAGGATAAAAGCTATATATCACTATCCAGAACAGTGGAATTGTGTACATGGCAATTCACAGTTCCTGAGATGTAGTCCAGTTAATGTGCCTCCTGTTGCATTTATACTCCCCCTCAGCAGAGAATCAGTGTTTACTTTTAAATGCTGACTTACCCAAACTTATCCAAGTGCTCTCCATGTCACGCCCACACAGTCAATTCCTTTCCATGTCAGTTCCATTTCTGTTTTGTTTTTCAACTTAGAATCCCCTTTAAATCTATCAGTAATGAGATGGTTCTTGGTTCCTTTTGAAAAGCAACTAAGTTATTTAAAAATTTTTGCATTGGCAATTACTGGCACTTTACCCAGAGAATTTTCTTTTTAACTGTGCATCAGGCCTGTCGCAACTGTCCCCTTTTATCCATAGTTAAATTTATTTCTACGTTGCAGCCCTGGTGATTAAACTGACTGAACTGCAGTCATTCCTTTGCTTTGTAATGTTAAGCTGTATTCAGGGAAGTGCCTAGGGATCAAAAGAGAAAACACTGGAAAATCTCAGCAGGTCTGGTAGCATCTGTAGGGAAAGAAAAGAGCTGACGTTTCGAGTACCAATGACCCTTTGCCAAAGCTAAAGGCATAGAAAGTGGGAAATATTTATACTGCAGGGGGAAGGAATGAAGGGTAAGTTATAGCCATATAAACCAGGGGAAGAAACTACTAATAGCTGTCCGTAGAGAGAATAAAGGGTGTGAATGGCCAGACGGCAGAGAAACTGTAAGCTGTGCCAGATGAAGATGTTGGGCGAGGTGGGTGGGGGGGGGGGGGGGGGGGGGGGGTGGGGGGGGGGGTGGGGGGGGGTGGAATGGGACAGAGGTAGAATGTAGAAAAGAGGAAGTGGGGGGGAGAAAAGGTAAGGGAAGGAGCAGAAGTGGGGGGAAAGAATGGGGGGAAGAAAAATGAGAAAAGACAGTAAAAAAGGAAGCAAACAGTAAAAAATTAAATAAAATAGAATGAAAATAAAGGGAACCAAGGTGGAATAGAGCAAATCATCTGAAGTTGTTGAATCCGATGTTGAGATCGGGAGGCTATAAAATGAGATGCTGTTCCTCCAGTTTGCATTGAGTTTGCATATTTCCCAAGTGCCTAGGGATGTTTTACTATGTTAAAGGTGTTATGTCAATATAAATGGGTCGGCTGCATTATGGATGGTCATAATGCGTCCGTCAAAGTACATGGAGCAGTTGTATTGGATTATAGCATCATTATAAAGGTAATGCAAAGTTTCTATGAATGTGCACACCATAAGCTGACAGTCTACTGTGCAAGTATAAACCACGGGGAGCCAGTGAAAAACAAGTCTCCAAAATGATCCGTTCTGCACCCCTCCAATTACAAAAGACGGCAGAAAGATAAAAATAACTTCTGTTTATGCAGCAGTGCTATATTTTACTCTGTGTCTAAAGTTCAATGAAGAAGACGTATGATCTGATTAGTGGAAAGTGCTAGGGAGTATTCTTCTATTTTTGCCACCGCTCAGAACCTTGCTTTTTTTCCTTAAATGTGCTTTGAAAAGTTAACCTCTTTTTCCTCCCTGCCCAATAAAATTTTTGCAAAGTGCTGTTAAAAAAGGCACTTGTACAGTTGCGCAGTAGATGGGATAAGTTACAACAGTTAATTCATTACTCAGGCTCACAGCTGAAAGAAGGGAAAGAGGCCAAAGTTACACATGGGCCAGAATTTGCTGTCTCAGGGCATTTCATGGCATGCATCTAAGTTCGATTTGCTCCTGCATCTTTTAGTTCAAAAGATGCTTGCCCATAAAGTTAATGAAAGTGGGAACTAATAAAGGCACAGTGAGGGCACAGAGCACCTGGAATTTGCATGAATAGGGCAACCAGTAGAGTTTAACTAATCGGGTTTAGGGATTGATAAACAAAGAGAGCAAGGATTAAGAGGGAGGGTGAATTAGCAGCTGAAGGATTCAATTATGAATCGGGCACAAAAAGAGAAATAATGAGAGAAAAATGAAGATTGGATTAAGAAAGAACAAAAGACAGAAAGGAAAAGTAAGATAAACTTTTAAACTGGACATGTTTAAAATTGTCCAAAAATTGGAAATACGAAGGAATGAGACTCCACACTTAGATGGGTTTTAGTGCAGAAAGATTGCTTGACAATAATTAGCAATTAGCACACCACTTGCATTTATAATGATAAAGTTTAACTTCCATTGGTGAGTTAATGGGCATTAAAGATAATTCCTAAAAAAAGGCAGGCAAGGTTGAGATGTCATTTCTGAATAGTTAATTGTGGGACACTGCAACTCAACAGTAATATTTGGTTATTCACCTTTAACTACATACCGCTCTTTACCCGAATTTGTTCATTTATCCATAATAATGGTCAGCACCTTACTATTGTTTGATAACAACATCAAACCCATAATCAACCAAGATTAAGATGGCAGACCCAGCTGGCCCAGCTCTTGATCTTCCATCTTCCACCAGTGACCTCTGGTGGAAGATGTGCATGTGTGAATGATCAGAGAGGAGTGAACATATACAATTGTGAAGTGTGCTACATTTAGCAGCTAAGTTAAGCTTTACTTTTAGAGTATTGCAAAACAGTTTACAGTGATGCAAATTATATCATGAAATTTCAGTGTGAAGTCGCTGAAATCAAATTCACCCAAAACATGTGAAACTTCCTCCAGGGACATAATTGCAACTGGTGTGAAGTGAACTTCGGAAAACTGGGCCAATAAAAGTTTTTGCACAATTTTTGTTTTTATTAAACGGTCAAAGATCAGTTGTATCTGCTCAGTTAACATTAAAATGTAACTGGAATTCAAATATTAGTAAGCTATAAATCATGCATATGCAGAGTTAATCTAGAGAATAGAGGGTGATTGGAGTGTTTGCCTAAACGGTAATATAAGTAGATTCAACAGAGGATTAGATTAATATCCGAAACAAAAAAAAGAAATACATGGCTATGGAAAAAGAGCAGGAGGGTGGGATTAATTGGCTACTTCTATCAAAGAACCAGGGCAGACCATCTTTTCTGCTATGTAATTCTGCAATTCAAAGATGAGAAGACATTCCATTTTACTTGTTATCGTGATCAGTATCTGGTACTCATAGTGTTACTGTTGTATTACACCCACTGATATGCAAAGGATATGAGGGCATAGTGGCACAGTGGTTAGCACTGCTGCCTCGCAGTGCCAGGGACCTGGGTTTGATTCCCAGCTTGGGTCACTGTCTGTGTGGAGTTTGTATGTTCTCCTCGTGTCTGTGTGGGTTTCCTCTGGATACTCTGGTTTCCTTCCATATTCTGAAAGGTGTGCTGGTTAGGTGGATTGACCCAAACAGGTGCTGGAGTGTGGTGACTAGGGGTATTTCACAGTAACTTCATTGCAGTGTTACTGGAAACCTTAGTTGTGACTAATGAATTAATTTTAAGGACTGCTTTTTAAGCGGATGTATCTGTACTGTACAATAAAACTTGCTGATGTGGCTCCACTTTGATTAATGCACAGACTTCCATGTGCTTGACTGGAAGAAACTGCATCTGCCGCATAGCCAAGTGTTTACATAGGGTATAGTTGTGGCTCCGTGTCAAGCGAGTGCAGTAAAGTCCCACCAGAAACAGGCAGCACGGAGTGTTTACACGGTCTTTTTTTTACAGAAAAGATAAGTCAACTTCGGAAACACAGACACGTTCGCTGCATATAAAATAGTATAAGATAGTGTAATTGAAACAAATCTAGGTCCACCTTTCAAAAACGAAATGAATAGGTTGATAAATGACTGGTGAATTTTATTGGTATGAAACCCCGGATTGCACTTATTGTTTACATCTGGAACATCTGCAAAATATCAACTGTGTTTATATGAAAATGATGTCACTTAATGTTACTTTGTTCAAATACTTAATATTTATCAGTGCCCACTTCAACCTTAGATGACATTTTAGCTCTTAGTCAGCAAAATATGAACAGGTTAATTTATGGCTATTTTAAAATTATTAACATGACATCTAAACAGTCTTTTATAACGTAGTAGTAGCATTTAAGCTATACTATGCTGCATTTTTTTTTATTTTGCCAGACCTTTCAAATAAAAAATGTGAAGACAAAGCTTGATGAATCTTTGTTTACAATTTTGCAAAAGGCATCAATGGACTGTGCGCCTGTTAGATTTTTGCCTCTCTTGAGCGGTCTTTGCTCTCATCTTTTACCCCTTCCTCAAAATCATCCTAGTCAGAGAGCCTTATTGCTGCCAGTTCTTAAAGTAATTGGAAAATCAGTTTTGAAATAGTCTAATTGGCTGGCAACAGTGTGCAAAACAGAGACAAAAGCACACCAGTATGGCAAGAACAGCAAAGCAATCAAAACATGGCCACATATTAAACTTGCATTGTCCTTCAACCCTGTAAGTATTTGTCATAGTTAATATAGTTTTACTGAAGAGTAGAATAAATTTGGTGAATTACATTTTATTCCTCACATTATTAAACAAATTACTAATTGAAATTATTCCCAAATGATTGTCCATTTTAGCAGAAAAAACTAGAAGGGCAAATTATTACCTAACTAGAAAGCAGGTTCAAAATGTGTCTGGGCAGAGGGGTCTGGTGGTCTATGTTCATGAATCACAGAAAGTTGGTATGCAGGTACAGCATGCAGTAAAAAAGGCAAATGGGATGTTAGCATTTATTGCAAAGGGACTGGAGTATAAAAGTAGAGAAGTGTTGTTGCAATTGTATAAGGTGTTGGTGAGACCACATTTGTGGATTGTGTCCGGTTTTGGCCTCCTTATTTGAGGAAGGATGTGGTGGCATTGGAAGCAGTTCAGAAGAGGTTTGCCAGATTGATTCTGGAGATGAAAGGGTTGATGTACGAGGAGAGATTAAACAGTTTAAGCTTGTATTTGCTGGAATTTAAAAGGATGAGAGGGGATCTGATTGAAGTATATAAAATTTTAAAAGGGATTGATAAAGTAAATGTGGACCAAATATTTCCTCTTATGAGGCAATCTAGAACAAAAGATCACTAGTATAGGTTGAAAGGCAGTAGATTTAAAACTGAGAGGAGGAGGAACTACTTACCGCAGAGGGTGATGAATTTGTGGAACTCACTGCCCCATAGTGTGGTGGAGTCTGAATTGTTGAATGGGTTCAAGAAGGAGGTAAATATATTTCTAATTAAAAAAAGGAATAAGTGGGTATGGGGTACAGGTAGGGAGGTGGATTTGAGACCAAGGAGAGATCAGCCATGATCTGGTTGAATGGCAGAGCAGGCTTGAAGGGCTGAATTTGCCTACTTCTGCTCCTAAGTCTATGTTCCTATGACGGCATTGTGCAATTCTGTAAAGCAGGTGATAGCAAATCAATGGCTCTTCTCACGTCTGCTCTAGTCTTTAATTTGATTGAAGCCACCAGTCTGTAGGCAGCTAGGCTCTCATAGGTCTTTGTACCAATTTGTTTGAAAGAAAATTCTTTCCCTTAACCTATTGCCATTATTGGTACTAATGGATTCCCACTCAGAATCTCCTAGTGCTTGACTGATACCCAGTATGGTAAGTTATTGTGTGATGAAAAGTTGGCCAGGCTGAGCCTGTATCCATTGGAATTTAGAAGAATGAAAGAATTTGAAAGATTTTTGGAGCAAGTAAGGAGATGGATTAAGGACTTGCCCTGTCCGTTTGCTGCATCAACTTTGTAACTTTAGGAATGGAGTAAATAAATTTTTTTAAAATGAATAAATAGGCTGATGGATGCTGGGCCACTCTGCTGGACTTACCTGTAATGCTTATATCTGCATCTTGGATTTCCTTTTCCTTTATTTCTCACTGAGTCCCTTACCAGTGTTATTCCATCAGCTTGCTTTAACAAAGCAACTCACCCACCTGAAAGGATCTAAGTGCTACAATAATTACAATCACTTTTTATTTAAAAGAAAATTGCCAAAAGAAAATACTGCAACATTTTATTTTACTTAACCAGGCTATTTCTTCTTAGCCACGTGGTTATTATAACGTTTGCTTAACAGCATTCACTGTTGTGACATACGTATAATTTAGCACTAATTTACAAAAGACAATTGTTTAACATCTGAGCTAACACAGAAAATGCTTGAAATACTCAGCTGGTTTGCAACATCTGTGGATGTAGTAAGTTTAGGCAGGATTTTGCCAGCCCAGTGAAGTGGATTCTGGTGCAGACAGGGTGGGAAGTGGGAAACTCTCCCATATCTCCTCCTCCACATGCTCCTCCACCCCCTTCCTTCCAACCCCACATAACCCTCCCACCCCAGGATATGAAAAGTAACTAACTAAAGAGTGGCTGGGTTTATTAAGAAGTTAATGAAGTGCTATGTTAAACCTGAATCTTATGTTTCGCAACCTGTTTCCAAACTCTACGCAACTCGACATGGTCACCTAGGCCAGTGCACAGCGGAGAAAGGCCTTCAGTAAAATTCTCCGTGGCCTTGGCTCCTCCCTGTTTTACTGGATCCTAGTCTTCCTAACCCACAGACTGCAGTCAGTAAGGACAGCCAACGACACCTCCTTCACAATTATCCTCAACACTGGTGCCCACAAGACTCAGCCCCTTACCATATTCCTTATACACCTATGAATATGTGGCCAAATTCCCCTCCAACTCGATTTTCAAGTTTGCTGATGACATCATCGTAGTGGGTCAGATCTCAAACAATGACAACACAGAGTACAGGAAAGAGATAAAGAACCTGGTGAAATGGTGCAACAACAATAATACCTCCATGTCAGTAAAAAGGAGATAGTCATTGACTTAGAAAACATAGTGGAGGACATGCTGTTGTCTACATCAATGGTGATGAATTGGAAAGGGTTGGGAGTTTCAAGTTTCTGGTGTCAGGTCATCAACAACCTGTCCTGGTCCCTCCATGCTGATGTGATAGTTCAGAAAGCCCACCAATGCCTCTACTTTTTCAGGAGACTAAGGAAATTAAACATGTCCACTACAACTCTCACCAATTTTTACAGATGCACCATAGAAAGCATTCTTTTTAGTTGTATTACAGCTTGGTTTAGCACCTGCTCTGACCAAGACTGCAAAAAACTACAGAGGTTTGTGGACATGGCTTAGTCCATCAAGCAAACCAACCTCCCATCTATTAACTCTGTCTACACTTCCTACCTCAGAAAAGCAGCCAGCTTAATCAAGGATCCCACATATACCATGGGCATATTCTCTTCCATCATCTTCTGTCGGGAGAAACAAACAAAAGTCTGAGGACATGTACCAACTGACTCAAGAAATCTTCTTCCCGACTGCCATCAGACTTTTGAATGGATCTACCTTATATTAAGTTGTCCTTTCTCAACACTATATTCTACATCATCTCCTTTCTTTCTCCCCTTTGTGCTGACTAAGCTGACCCGGGTTCAATTCCATCCTCAGGTCACTGTCTATGTGGAGTTTGCACATTCTCCCTGTGTCTAGCTGGGTTTCCTCCGGGTGCTCTGGTTTCCTCCCACAGTCCAAAGATGTGCGGGTTAGGTTGATTGCCCATGCTAAATTGACCCTAGTGTCAGGGGGGATTAGCAGGGTAAATATGCAGGGTGAATGGAATAGAGCCTGTGTGGGATTATGATCAGTGCCATCTCGATGGGCCGAATGGCCCCTTCTGCACTGCAGGGATTCTATGTACTGTACAAACGATATGTTTTTTATCTGCATAGCAGCAAAATATACTTTTCACTGTATCCCAATACCTGTGACAATAATAAATCAAATCAGATCAAATCAAAAGACTTTGATCAGTTACAATGAAGTGTCCATTCATGGCCATTGAGAGACTGCTGCTTGATGCACATCTTCTTTCAGACAACACTTCCACAACTTCTTAGAAGGTACTTCGCCTGTCTCACCATCAGCTGTCCTGCACTGTCAGACTTCATCATGGCATGGGAACAGCTTGTGCAGCCCCACCTTTCACCTTTGTTGAGGGTCAGGAGCAGAGGCCACGCTATCACTCACTGCTCCAGTAGCAGCAGGAAAAACACCAGGAGCAGCTTCCTTCTCAGTGGAACATCCCATGGAAACATAGAAACTAGAAGCAGGAGTAGGTCACTAAACAGCAGGATGATATTCAGTTTGTCTTGGGAAAGAGCAATGACCAGATGCACAATTCAGTGAGCCAATTGTCCCATTGTTTTCGAAGGAACTAAGGTGAGAAGATACTGCAAGTAATTCAACACTTCTCCCCACAGGTGCCACCAGGCCTATTGAGTATTTCTAACATCTTCTGTTTCTATTCCAAGAAAAGACTTCTAGTGCTGACTTACTGCAGGAGCTATTAACATACATAAGGTGGAGAGATCTACTTGCCCTAATGCTTGCACCAAGAAATTGGTTAGAACAAAATAACGGATACAAAATTCTTCTTTGTTTTAAAAATTGGAACTAATGGCTCTGCCATGCCCAGACAGAGGTCCACTAACTTGCAGCAGGACCAGACAATATCAGCAGCAGGTGGAGATGGAAAATCCTGCCCAATGATATAATATCCATTATTGGACTCAGTAGCAAACAGCTCAAGGTATTGCTAATGATTTTCTTTGACACAACTTTAATAGAGTATAATTCTGCAACAGAATTACACTTTGCTTCAGAGCAGCTCCATTAGTCAGCTGAAAAACTACCAACTTACTGGAATTATGTACAGCTGTAAAAATAGTTTTACCATTCTTGAGGAGTTTGACTTGGGTAATATTTAAAATGGAGTATAAAATATGTCATGGGAGAAACCTATAAATATGGCTATGATTGATACCAGCCATGGAAATTGCTATTTAAAGAAGAAAATAAGAGGAACTTGTTGGTACCAATAGACACTAGTATTGGACCCCTGGGACCTATGTTGACATTAGTTCTTACTCATGGGAGGCAAATTTCCTCTGACTGGTGGCAATAAGGAACTTGTATAAAATACATTTAGATGTTCTCAATTCTGTGAGCATATGTCTAATAGCACAAAACTGGCAATAATCAGCATTTTCATTCAGAGAGGCTGCAAGCTGGGGTGGAAAATATAAGAATGTCCCGTTGCTGCAATGGGAGATGCTGTCCTGATGTAGGGGCTGAAGAAGCATATAGAGAGCTTATTTCTTCAAACTGAAGATTTGGAATGGAAATGATTTATAGCCCCACCACATTAATGAATGCCAGAAATTTGTTTTATAAAAGGGACAAGAAAAAAAATAATGTCCTGGAACCAAGTTTTCAGTCCTGAGTTAAAGAAAACATTTTATAACTAATGCTCTGTCATTATTTTAATATTCATTGCTTAATGTTGTCAAGGACTTTCTGATAACTCCATTTGTTTTTTTCATATTCTGATTGCTGTAATAAATTCAACTTTGGTGCATGTTGTTCCTGATAATCGGAATTGGACTAATTGGAAAGATTATAAATAAAATGTGGACAGAAAGTGTTGGATAAACTCAACAAGTCTGGCAGCATCCGTGGAGAGAGAAACACAGTTAATGGCTCAAGTCCATTGACCCTACTGCAGAATTGAACAGGGATAGAAATGAGGTGGGAGGTGAGGAACTTCTGCAACAATGTCTTGAGGTAGAGATAATTGATATCCAACGAAAACTGGCCAGATTGAATTTGTCCTGCTTTTTGTAGAAAAGAGATACCTGGACAATATATGTATTTGCATCCCGACAGGAGAGAGAGAGGAGAGAATGGGAATAAAGAAATAATGCAGAAAAGGAAGTGAGTGTGGCAGAACATCAGGGGAGTAGTGATCACAATATAATGATGGTTTACAATGATTGCGAAAATGAGAGAAAGAATTAAAAGTTTGTTAGTCACAAATAAGGTTTACATTAACACTGCAATGAAGTTACTGTGAAATTCCCTGAGTTGCCACACTCCGGCACCTGTTCGGGTCAATGCACCTAACCAGCATGTCTTTCAGACTGTGGGAGGGAACTGGACCACCCAGAGAAAACCCATGCAGATACAAGGAGAACATTCAAACTCCACATAGACAGTGACCCAAACCGAGAATCGCAACCAGGTCCCTGGCTATGTGAGGGCAGCAGTGCTAATCACTGTGCCATCACAAAGACTACAATAATAATTTGGGTAAAACAGTTACAATGAGATGAAAATGGAGTTAAGAAAGTTAAAGAAATTTGAGGCAATGACACGGCACAGAGGGAGGCTTCTACAGGCAATTTTACGCCCCGTGTTCGCAGTCAACAAAAATGGGGACACAGACGCAAAATCTCACAAGAATTAGGAAATGAAGATTCTTGCCGGCAAGATCTCATTTCCAGATTTACTCCGCCCTCGCCAATGATGAAATGAGGTTTCTGCCCAGAAAGAATGGGATGCTTATTTCAATACATTTTAATGCACTCCAAAGATGTGCCAGTTAGGTTGATTGGTCATGGTAAATTACCCCTTAGGGCCTGATTTTACCATTTTCATTCTAAGTGCAGAATCTGGACACGATTCAGATCCGACTTGAAAATCTGCTTTCCCATATGCACTCAGCCTGAAAAAAAGATCGCGGGTCTGAATCACTCTGTGGGTGGGGCTCAGTGCGCCCGAAATGATCGGAGCTCTGAACCGCACGTGGATAGTTAGAAAAAGAATTGGAAAAAGCGCGCCCACGTCAGTTCGCTCCCGAGCCGCAGAAAGTGGAGAAAGCGGCCAGGGAGCAAAAAGCAGGAGCGATAACATCACTGTCCCCCTTATCCACCCCCACCCGCCCCCTCGCTACCCAAACCAATTGCGACCCGCTGCCCCCTTCCCCCCACCCGATCGCCTGCAGAATGGCAGCGGACCCCCATGCCACCCCCTCCCTCCATCTGCCCCGCACCCCCCACCAGCGATCGGCCCTCCACACCCCCCCCCCCGCAACCAGAGATACATCTTAACCTGCTTCCCACCTCCCCCCAGGAACGATCTGGCCTCACTTCTCCCTCTCCCCCCCCGAAAGAGAATGATTTGGCTTCACTGACCCCTGCCCCCCCCACCGAGAAAGAGAATGATCTAGCCTCAACCTACCCACACCCCCCAGCAGACAAACATCTGACCTGCCTCCTCCTCCCTCCCCACACTCCCACCGGACAACAATCGTTCCTCCCCCCACCCCCACAGCCAGACAATGATCTGGCCTCATTCCCCACCACCCCCCACAATCAGAGAATGATCTGACCCATCTCCTCCCTCCCTCCCATCACTGATGTGAGTCAGAGAGCCAGTGGAAGCTCTGAACTCGCTCTTCAGCAGCTGAATCGCCCAATTCAGACTTTTATTCAGCAGGTCTGTTTCGGCGCGTTTCCGGTGGTGATGAGGGAAATGCTGATAAAGTTGGGTGGGCAGTTCATTAATTCAATTATTAATGCATACAAATGCATTTAAATCGCTGTTGCACCTGTTTCAGGCGCAAATCGGATTGTGGCCATTTTCAGGTCTCAGTAAAGTGGTCATCTGCGCCGATGCAGGCACGGATCATGTTAATGGCCTCACACCCAACTTTATACCACATTTTCACGCCCATTTTTACCATTTCACGCAATGGTAAAAGCGGGCCCTTAATGTCAGGAGGATTAGTAGGGTAAATATGTGGGGTTGCGGAGGTAGGGCCTGTGCGGGATTGTTTTCAGTGCCATCTCAATGGGCCAAATGGCCTCCTTCTGCACTGTAGGGATTCTATAATTTTATGGTCTGCTCAAAGACCCTTGCTGCCACATTATCCCCCCCTCATAAAATATTGAAACCCCGCTGACATGACCATATCAGACTGGAAACAGCTAAGGGGATCCTGCTGGGCGCATCAAATATTTCCTCCCAGTGGGAGAGGGACACGGCTGAACAGTGCCCTGGCACTGCCCCAGCACAGGTTGGCACTGCCAGGTTGGAACAGGTTGGAGGGTTGCCCCAGTGCCTACAAGGGGGTTGGGGAGAGAGAGGAGGTTGCTTCAACACCTACAAAATGTTGGGGCGGGGGGAGCACCGATGCTTGTGAAGGTGGGGGGGGGGGGGTTGCCGATGTTGATGGCAGGTTGTAGTAGGCTGCTCTTGGATGTTGCTTCGGGAGTTGCCTATTGCTTCATGTCGTTAGTGTGCTTAAACTGGACCATCTCGAGGGCAACATGACAGCTCAGAGACTATCTCTGTTGCTGTGCGGACACATGGATTTGGGCCTGTGTCTGTGGGAGTTTGCGCGTTCTCCCCGTGGTTGCGTGGGTTTCCTCCGGGTGCTCCGGTTTCCTCCCACATCCCAAAGATGCGCTTTTAGGCTGATTGATTGGGTAACAAATTGTCCCTATATTGGACCTCCCTGATCCTCGCACATTAGGCGTAGACTAAAATCATGAATAGGTCACTGAGACAATGGGACGGCGGCGCGGGCTCGTTGGGCCGAAGGGCCTGTTTCCCGTGCTGTGTTGTTCTTTGTTCTTTTTGTTCTTTGATGTTGTGGTCGGGGGGGGTTGTTGGGAGGGGAGGCAATGCTGGCATTATGAGGGAGGGAAGACAGCACCATTGTTTGTGCTGTGGTGGTGCAGGGTGGGGAGCTCCCAATGCTTTTGAGGGTCCTTCATGTCTATGGTGGGTGGGGGTGGGGGATGGTGGGGGTGGTGGCTGGTGGAGTGGGGGGGGAGGCATTTATTTTCTGTGCTGATTGGAGTGTCCTTTAATAATGGCATCCTGACCTGGAGCTGGCCTTGCCAGCTCTATCAAGCCCTGCCCTGCCAGAGTGACCTCGTGAACCCCTCTCGCGCATTTTCAGGGTGCCCGAAAATCTGGACTAAAAACTGGGCCGTGCAGCTGGACAGTGACAGATCGGTTTTCTGTCAGAGTCTAACACTCTGAAAAAATATGGGAAAACTCTGCCCTGTGTGTGAGATTTTTATACTATAGTCTTTCAAATGGACATGTTGGATAGATGGAGAATGAAGAAGTGCAGCTGCAGCCTCTCTTCAGTTCCTGGCATAAACAAGGAAAGCTGAGTTAATGCTAACAATTTTTGTACTGCTGCACACTTTAGGAGCAATGACAGCTGAACCAAACCTCACACAGAAATGGCATTGCAATCAAAATCAATAATCTCAAACTTGGTGATTTTGGAATGTTGAGACCGCTTCAGAATACAGAGGCAGGAATCTTACAATCGTTCACGACAGTGGGATTTTCCCACCCGCTGCATGGCATGAATGGCCCAGAATCTCTGAAAGTCTTCCCCCCTGGGAGTCCCATTGCAATTCCTACTATTTATGGCCTTTATGCAAAGAAATGTAGGACAGAATGAGAGGATGGTTTGCAGAATCTAGTGAATCTCCAGCCCTTTTGGCCTGGACGACTTCCTTGCAAGAGAATTTGGTATTTGTGCCCAACCCCTTTGGTGATGACAACAGAAGATAGAAAGGGGTCTTGCGGAATGAATAAAGTTACTGCAACCTCCGCCAGATCCGCCTCAGGAGTCCCCTGTCAAATGGACACCAGCTTGAGGTAGATGTACATCATTTGCCAGGAACAATTTACGGCTGAAATGGAATGCCAAGTTTGGAAGCAGCCTTCCTGGATAATGGACTGATTTTCAATTGATGAAGCACCTTGATCTGGTCCTGCTAGCTCTTAGCACCAGCAGGTGGGCATGAGCCACTATTTTCCTTCCTATGACTTAATGATCACCCAAAAGGCTGCGATATTGGCTTTTCTATCCACTTATGTCAAACAACTTTCCTGATAATGGAGAATTCAATAAGTTTTGAGACTCCAGGGTCCAGTCAGTAGATGTACTTCCCCATTTTGTAGAATTGAGACAATCAATCACTGCAACAATTGCAATTTCCAACATCGGGCAGCCAAAGGCACCTTGACAAGTAGCAGGGATTGATCCTAAGAATTCCCATTGCTCCAGCCAGTTTTCCAGTCATCCCCCATCACTTTTCCACTGCCACCCTGCCTGCCCCTCACCTGTTTCCCCCCAATAGCTCATGCATAAGTACCCAGCAGAGGAGCTGAATGGTTATACCCAAAAAGAGTGTTTGGACAAATGTCACTATAGGAGGTAAGTGGGCAACATCATTGTCCAGTTTTCTCAATGGGCTGGTTTACCCTGCCTTCTTAGTGTTTAAGGTAACACATCTGTCCACTCATTGTATAATCTTGTCCATACCTGGGATCAGTGATTTGACCAAGCCTGCGTTTTTAAAATTATGCATTGACAGCTTTGGTGTTTTCATCGGTTAACACAAATCACTTGGCATTGTAATGCACTTTCATTTTTATAATTAGTTTGGAACAGGGTAATGGCACACTTCCCACTTCAGACATGCCAGTATCAAACACTCCTAGCTCAGATACAGAGCAGATCTGTACAATTAGTTGTCAATTAGTGGTGAATTATGCACAGTTTACATAGTGGCTCATAAACACTAGGAATTGCAGTGAGATTCCCCACGCTCATTTCACATTGGGCCCTTATAGCAGGCAGACAGAGGGAACTTTCATTACTTGGGCTGGATTTAAAGCAGCTCCAGAAGATGAAAGGCCAGACATTAATCCACTGCACTACTCAGTCCCTCAAATGTATTTCTCACAACACATATTGCCATTTTCTATACATTCAAAACTTTTCTGAGACACGGTTGTATCACAGGTTTTTAGAGCCAGATTTTCAATGAATTCGCTCAGCCTCAAGTTATATTACATAAGAACCTGATCCATTTTGTAAGGTTGTCATAGCTATCGATTCATGAATAGCATGTGACATGCATAATCTGTAAAGCTGCTTCTGTTTATCTGTCTGTTACTGTGTCTATTAAGTGATAAACCTTGGAATCCCAAAGAGTACAAGGCAATAAACCTCTGAGGCATAAAGAATAAACACTGAGGCCACAGTAAGGGCTAGTTATTACTGTGTAGGGTGTTAATCAAAGGACACTCAAATTACATTGTTTATAGCCAGTGCACAGTGTTAAATTTGAATAAAAATAACGCAATACTGAAGATTTTAAAAGTTGTTGATGGCCTTTCATAGTTGTTGCAATCTACAATCATAACCATCTTCAATAGTCTCTGTCCCAGTCTTGACTAGCTCAACAATGGAGCATCCACAACCCCCTGGGATAGAGAGTTCCCAAGATTCACAAACCATTTGAGTGAAGAGAAGTTTCCTAAACTTAGTCCTAAATGATCAGCCGATCATCCTGAGGCTACAGAACCATGTTCTAGATTCCCCAGTTAGGGGAAACAACCCCTCTGTGTCTACCTTGTCATGTCCCTTCAAAATCTTATATGTTTCAATTAGGTCACCTCTCACTCTTCTAAAGCCCAGAACAGAAGTTTAATTTGCTCAAGCACTCCTCACAGGACAAGCTTCTCTTCCCAGGAACCAATCTTATCTTTAGCATCTCCAAGGCAATTATATCCTTCCTTACATATGGAGACCAAAACTTCATAGAGTATTGCAGATGTAGTCCAATAAATTTTTTTAATACTTTTTCTTTACTTCTCTTTTATTAGTACCTTGGTTATCCATTATTTCTGGTGCATAACTTCTGCTTTCTACTGTGAAGGCACACAATATGTGTTCAATGTCTGCCATTCCTCAAACATTTCTCCTATTGCTGTATCCAAGGAACCAGCATTTACTTTAGTTACACTCTTTCTTATATGCTTTTAAAAGCCCTTCCAATCTGTTTTTATATATCTGGATAGTTTACTTCCATTTTATCAACTTTTTGTCTCCCTTTGCTAGTTCTGAAACTCCCATCCTCAGGCTTACTACTATTCTTCACAAAATTATAAACTGTTGTGATCACAGATGATATTAATATTGGACAGGTCAGATCCCAGAGTGAAACCAGACTTATTGATCCGATTTTTTTAAATCATCGAGGAAAATTACTGAACAAGTTCACAGGAGTCTGCTGATAAACTTTTGAAATGAACAAAACCCCAATTTATTAAACAAGACAAATGAACTATATTATATTACAAAGGTATAATATATATATAAAGGTTGGAAATATCTCAATACAAGCACAAGCAAATTGCTCAAATATTCATTACTCCTTTACCCCAGCCATATCTTTGCGAACCCATACAAATTCAGAAGAACAAACAAAGAACAAAGAAAATTACAACACAGGAACAGGCTCTTCGGCCCTCCAAGCCTGCAGTTGTCCCCAGAAGGGTAGGTGGTTTTAGTTAAGTTGGGCAGTATGCTGCCCGACTTAACTAAAACCCCCTATCCTTCCGGGGACCAGATCCCTCTATTCCCATCTGTTCATGTATTTGTTAAGATGCCCCTTAAAAGTCACAATCGTATATTCTTCCACTATCTCTCCCGGCAATGAGTTCCAGGCACCCACCACCCTCCGTGTAAAAAATCTGCCTCATACATCTTCTTTAAATCTTGCCCCTCACACCTTAAACCTGTGCCCCCTACTAAATGACTCCTCCACCCTTGGAAAAAGCATTCTGTCCATGCCTCTCATAATCTTGTAGACTTCTATCAGGTCACACCTCAACCTTCATCGTTCCAGTGAGAAAAGAGCAAGTTTCTCCAACTCCTCCTCATAGCTAATGCCCTCCATACTAGGCAACATCCTGGTAAATCTTTTCTGTACCCTGTCCAAAGCCTCCACATCCTTCTGGTAGTGTGGCGACCAAAATTGAACACTATATTCCAAGTGCAGCCTAACTAAGGTTCTATAAAGCTGCGACATGACTTGCCAATTTTTAAACTCAGTGCCCTGGCTAGTGAAGGCAAGCATGCTGTATGGCCTCTTGACCACCTTCTCCATCTGCATTATCACTTTCAGTGACCTGTGTACCTGTGTACCCAGATCCCTTTGCCTATCAATACTCTTAAGGGTTCTGCCATTTACTGTATATTTCCTATCTGTATTAGATCTTCCAAAATGCATTATCTCACATTTGTCCGAATTAAATTCCATCTGCTATCTCTCTGCCCAAGTCTCCAACTGATCTATATCCTGCTGTATCCTTTGATGGTCCTCATCACTATCAGCAAATCCACCAACCTTTGTGTCGTCCGCAAACTTATTAATCAAACCAGTTACATTTTCCTCCAAATCATTTGTATATATTACAAACAGCAAAGGTCCCAGCACTGATTCCTGAGGAACACCATTTGTCACAGCCCTCCTTTCAGAAATGCACCCTTCCACTGCTACCCTCTGTCTTCTATGACCAAGACAGTTTTGTATCCACCTTACCAGTTCATTCTTGTCCCATGCAACTTCACCTTCTGCGCCAGTCTGCAGGCCTTACTAACGTCCATGTAGACAACAACCACTGCCCTTGCTACCCTTCTTAAACAAAGGAACAACAAGAATAAAACAACTTACCATATCTATCTTTTACACTAATATTCAGGGTAAGTATGCAATACATGTGAATTAACAGGTGAACTGTGGTCAGACACACCTTACTCAAAAATAAAAACGGATGCAACTAAAGCAGATTACATGGATTTCTCAGTAATCCACCCAAATGCTTCTCACATGTGAGCCAAGCAGTCTCACTGTCTTTCTTACAAGGGTTTCCAGTCTCTATATTTGAAGAACTCACATTGGAATTCTCTTCAAATGTCACTCCCACTCAGTTGGCTTCATTAAGGATCCATCTCTAGGGTTTTAATCTTAAGATCTGAGATTTCTTTCCCCCAGATCTCCCAGTATACTCAATCTTCACCTTCCGAGCACACTTTCAGGTCTTTGATGATCTTCAGATCCATAATGCTCCAAAAAACTCACAGTAAGGAGTCATATACCTTTGCTTGTTGACTTGAATCTTCAGGGCTCGTCTCAAGCCTACTTTGCTTCAAGCCTGCTCTCTACCACTCTTCCTTTAATTGGAGACTTTTCCTCTGCTCCTGTCATTTAGCTTGACTCAGTGGGATCTATCTCTGGTCCCTATCTTTGTTCCTGTCTTGAACTTTCTTCTGGGATCTCTTTCTGTTCTTTGCCCTGATTTGGGACCTTCTCACTGCCCCCTATCCATGTTCCTTTTCTGTAACAGACCAAAACTGTGCATAATACTTCATGTGGCCTCACCAATATATAACATAACGTCCCAACTCCTACTCACAAGAGGTTATTACAGAAGGTCAGGGGGCATGGAGTTGGGGGTAGGGTGTTAGTGTGGATAGAGGATTGGCTGTCAAATAGGAGGCAGAGAGTGGGGGTCAATGGGCGCTATTTGGATTGGCGGTTGGTGACTAGTGGAGTGCCCCAGGGGTCGGTGCTGGGGCCTCAGCTATTTACCATTTATATAGATGATCTGGAGGAGGGAACCGAGTGTAGGGTGTCAAAATTTGCTGATGACACCAAGATTGGTGGAACGGCAAATGGTGCAGAGGGTGTGGAGAGTCTGCAGAAGGATCTAGATAGGCTGGGCGAATGGGCCAGGAACTGGCAAATGGAATTTAATGTTGGCAAATGTGAGGTTGTCCGCTTTGGTAGGAATAATGGTAGGAAGGACTATTAGTTACATGGCGAAAAACTGCAGCAGGCGGTGGTGCAGAGGGACCTCGGGGTCCTTGTGCATGAGTCGCAAAAACCCAGCCTGCAGGTGCAGCAGGTGGTCAGGAAGGCAAATGGGATGCTGGCCTTCATAGCGAGGGGGATTGAATATAAAAGTAGGGAGGTCTTGCTGCAGCTGTGTAGGGCACTGGTGAGGCCGCAGCTGGAGTACTGTGTGCAGTTTTGGTCGCCGCACTTACGCAAGGATATTTTGGCCTTGGAGGGAGTGCAGAGGAGGCTTACTAGGCTGATACCGGAGTTGAGGGGGTTGAGCTATGAGGAGAGGCTGGATAAACTAGGCTTGTACTCGTTGGAGTTTAGAAGAATGAGGGGAGATCTCATTGAGACATATAAGATGATGAATGGGATGGATATGATAGAGGTGGAGAGGCTCTTCCTGCTCAGTAAGGACAGTAGGACTAGGGGGCACAGCCTCAAGATAAAGGGGGGGCGGTTTAGAACGGAGTTGAGGAGGAACTTCTTCACTCAAAGGGTGGTGAATCTCTGGAATTCTCTGCCCATTGAAGTGGTGGAGGCTGCCTCGCTAAATATTTTTAAGACGCGGGTTGATAGGTTTTTGATAGGCAAGGGGATTAAGGGTTATGGGGAGAGGGCGGGAGTGTGGAACTGAGACACGACAGATCAGCCATGATCTTATTGAATGGCGGGGCAGGCTCGAGGGGCTAGATGGCCTACTCCTGCTCCTATTTCTTATGTTCTTATGTTATTATGTACTCAATGCCCTGACTGATGAAGGCCAGCATGCTAAATGTCTTCTTCACCACCCTATCTAGTTGTGACATCGCTTTCAACGAATTATATGCTTCCACTCCTAGATCCTGGAGTTCCTCAACACTTTCCAGAGCTCTACCATTCAGCATATAAGTCCTACCCTGGCTTGACTTTCCAAGATGCAACACCTCACAGTTATTTATTAAAATCCATTTGCCAATCCTCAGCCCAGTTCCCTAACTGATCACAATCCCCCTGTAATTTTTGATAACCTTCTTCGCTATCAATGAAACCTTCTAATTTAATATCATCCACAAACTTCCTAACGATGCTTTGTACATTCACAGACAAATCATTTATATAAATAATGATTAACGACACCAACTCTGAGGCACGCCACTATCACAGGCCTTCAGGCTGAGAAGTAACCTTTGACCATCACCCTCTGCTTCCTACCTTCAAGTCAATTTTGAATCCAATTTGCTAGCTTTCCCAGGATCCCATGTGACCTAATCCGCCAGACTAGCCTGCCATGAGGGACCTTGTCAAAGGCTTTGCTGAAGTCCATATAAGCAGCATCTACTGCCCTACCTTCATCCATTTCCTTGGTTATCTTTTTGAAAAGCTTTAAAAGATTCGTCAGACATGACTTTGTACACACAAAGCTATGCTGACTATCCCTAATCAGATCTTGCCTATCCAAATGTTGGTTGATCCTGTCCCTCAAAATCCCCTCCAGTAACTTATCTAAGATGATGTCAAGCTCGCTGGCCTATAATTCCCTGGCTTGTCTTTGTTACCCTTCTTAAACAACAGAACAACATTAGCCCCACTCTCCAGTATTCCGGAACTTTGCCAGTGGAAAGAGATGAAGTAAGTATTTCTGCAAGGGCCTCTATAATTTATTCCCTATCCTTCCACAAGACCCGAGGATGGATTTGATCAGGCACAGGGGATTTATTCACCTTAATGCGCTTCAAGGCTCCTCCCTAGTAATATGCATGTTGCCAAAGACATCAGCACTTGTTTCCTTTATTTCATTAGCACTCATGATGTTCTCCACAGTAACCATCGAGGAGAAATATTCATTAAAAATCTTACCTATCTTCTCTAGCTGCACTCATAGATGGCCATGCCAATAGGGAACTATTCTCCCTCTGGCCACCTTTTTACTCTTAATACAGCTATTGAAACTCTTGGGATTTTCTTTAACCTTACCTGCCAGTTCCATCTCAGGCCCTCTTTTTGCCCTCCTGATTTCCTTCTTAAGTGTACTCTTTCACTTTTTATAGTCATCCAGGGATTCACTTGTCTCCGATTGCCTAAACCCAATGTATGCTTCCTTCTTTTTCCTGACAAGAGCTCCAACATCTCTCATCAGTCAAGGATCTCTGAACTTGCAATTTGTTGAAAAGTTATACATCATTGAACCCAGAAAGACCCTATGTGGTTTAAGTTTCTCGTACAGCTAGAGACTAAAAGCAACAACTGAGGCCAGTGTTTGAATTAAGTTAGATGTTATCCAGTAAAACTGTTATGAAGTCATCATTCCTCTTCTGTAAAATCCATCATTAGCACCACTATTTCCCCATCTCCTAATTCTTTGAACATATTGTCATCTTTCTAATCTGTGCCCATTTTATCCTGTATTTCTATGTTTGGAGCACTCAAGTCAGGTTTCTACCCTGACACTGTGGGGAAACAGCCTTAATTAGGGTCAAAAATTACATCCTATAACTGTGAGTATGGCAGGTAGTGAATAGTTCAGTGCCACAAGGACCATTGTTGTGGTCTCAGCTATTTACAATCTATATTAATGACTTTGTTGAAGCCACAGAGAGTAATGTATCAAAGTTTGCTGATGATACCAAGCTAGTGGTGGGAAGGTAAACAATGGGGCAGACACAGAGAGTCTGCAAAGTGATATAGACAGTCAAAGTGAGTGGGCAACAAGACAGCAGATCACATAGGGCAGTGTGAATTTATTCAACTTGATGATGAGTAGAAACACAGAATGCAGGACGTTGTTTGATGAGAGTGCTTTGCCTGAGGTTGCTCTTGCTGATCAAAGTAAGGATATTAGAGCAATGGAAAGATCACTAGAATTACACCAGTAATTAAAGGGTTATAATTATAAAGGCTATTCAATATTTATATGCTGAGTATGTATTCATATATTTGACATATCAGCATTTGCTTTACTGTAACAGAGAAAATTAAGGAGGACCTAATACACATTTTTAAAATTAGGAAGGGAATTGAGTGGTTTAGTGGTGACAGATTGTTTCCAGTGATTAAAGGACAAAAACTCAGAAGTGCCCATTAAAAAAAACATAATGGGAAGTTATAAGACATATGGAACACTTTTCTGAAAGTAGTTATTGATACAGAGACTACAATATAATTTAAAAGAGAATTTCATAAGTATTTGAAAAGAAAGAAATTTTAAGGGCATGGGGGTGGCATGGTGGCACAATGGTTAGCACTGCTGCCTCACAGTGCCAGTGACCAAGTTCAATTTCTGGCTTGGGTCACTGTCTGTGGAGTTTGCACATTCTCCCCTTGTCTGCAAGTGTTTCCTCCAGGTGCTCCAGTTTCCTTCCACAATCTGAATGACGTGCTGGTTAGGTGCGTTGGCCATGCTAAATTCTCTCTCAGTGTACCTGAACAGGCAGGCAGAGTGTGATGACTAGGGGATTTTCACAGTAACTTAATTGCAGTGTTGATGTAAGCCTACTTGTAACGCTAATAAACAAACTTTAAACTTAAACTTAAAGGAAATGAGTAGGTGGCTGTATTTGAAGATTTAGTATCTTCAAATGGCCGCTTTCTATACTGTGGTTTAGATGAATGTCTGTGCATTTTACTAATAGATGATGTGATCAGTCAAAAGTTCAAAGATAAAACTACAGAGAAATGCTAGTCTGATAATTACAGTGAACAGTGATATGGTAAGAATGTTTAGCAGGTTCATATCAAGTTCCTCTATCTGTTAATTAAAAAGAGACATTAACCCATGTAAAATCAACAGATTAGCACTTCTCTTAATGTAACAAGGAAAGAATGAGATGAGTACATTCAATGTTTATACATTGACACTGCTCATCACAATGTCCAGGTTACTAGTTCCACAAATGAAACAGTTAAAATGAAGTTAGTTCGACTTCAGGACTGTTCTGTTTTGATTACATCACTAGCTAAGCAGGTCAAAGGAAATTTTGAACACAGTACTGCAATTTGTAATTTGTTTTAATTGTTAGAGTGCTTAAACTGACGAGTTAGGTTAAACAGAGATTTTCCTTTATAAATAGCCACTTGAATGGGCTGTACATCCCATTGACGGGTGGATTGTATCAAACAGCATGTCGCTTTGGTTGTTCACAGCAGGCACAGTTCTGACGATGTCCAACCAGCCTGTGTTTGCAAAACTTAAAACATATTAAAGAACAAAGAAAAGTACAACACAGGAACAAGCCTACGCCAATCATGATGCCTAACTAAGCTAAAAACCAAACATTCTGCTCTTACTCAGTCCATATCCCTCTGTTCCCTCCCTGTTCATGTACCTATCCCTATGCCTCTTAAATATTGCTAACGTTCCTGCTTCCACCACCTCCTCTGGCAGTGTGTCCAAAGACCCAGCACTCTCTGCATGAAAAGCTTCCCCCGCGTGTCTCCCTTAAACTTTCCCCTGCTCACCTTAAACCTGTGCTCCCTTATAATTGACACTTCCATTCTGAGAAAAAGCTTATGACTATCCACCCTGTCTATGCCTCTCATAATTTTGTAGACCTCTATCAGTTCTCCCCTCAGCCTGTGTCTTTCCAGTGAAAACAATCCTAGTTTATTTACCTCTTCTCACAGCCAACACCCTCGAGGCCAGCCAACACCATTGTGAACTTTTTTTGCCCTCTTTCCAAAACTTCCACATCCTTCTGGTAATGTAGTGACCAGAACTGTATGTAATATTCCAAATGTGGCCTAACTAAGGTTTTATTTAGCTGCAACATGATTTGCCAACTCTTGTACTCAATGCCCCAGCTGAAGAGGGCAAGCATGCCATATGCCTTCTTAATCAACTTGGCCACCTGGGCTGCCACTTTTAGGGAACTATGGACCTGCATGCCCACATTCCACTGAATGTTAATGTTCCTAAGAGTGCTTCCATTTATAATATAATTTCTCCAAAATGCATCGCCTCACATTTGTCCGGATTAAACTCCACTTGCCATTTCTGTGCTCAAGTCTCCAATCTATCTATATCCTGTTGTATCCTCTGATAATCCCCAGCACTATCAGCAACTCCACCAAACTTCACATTATCCACACACTTATTAATCAGACCCCACACATTCTCCTCCAGATCAACTATATATGCTGCAATCAACAGAGGTTCCAACACTGATCTGTGCAGAACACCACTAGCTATAGATTGCCATTCTGAAAAGCATCCTTCCAATGCTACTCCCTGTCTTTTATAACCAAACCACTCCTGTATCCATCTAACCAACCCACCCCGAATCCCATGTGATTTTAGTTTTTGTACCAGTCTGCTATGTGGGACCATGTCAAATGCCTTACTAAAGTCCATATAAACTACATCCACAGCCTTTCCTTCATCAATTACCTTTGTCACCTCTTCAAAAGACTCAATCAAGTTGGTGAGACATGACCTTCCCCATGCTGCCTGATACTAAGTAGTCCATTTTCTTCCATATATGTAAATATCCTGTCCCTTAGTATCTTCTGCAAAAAACTTCCCCACCACTGATGTCAGGTTCACCAGTTGCAATTTCCTGGATTGTCCCTGCTTCCTTACTTAAACAAGAGCACAACATTGGCCATTTTCCAGTTCTCTGGAACCTCGCCTATGGTTAAAGAGGATGTGAAGATATTTGTTAAGGCCCCAGCTATTTCTCACCTTGCCTCCCACAATAACCTGGTTTAGATCCCATCTGGCTCTGGGGACTTGTTTACCTTAATGCAATTTAAGATATTCAACACTTCCTCCTTTGATATAACGATGTGCTCAAGAGCATTCACACACCTATTGCTGACCTCAAAACCTATTATGTCCTTCTCTTTGGTGAATACTGATACAAAGTACTCATTGAGGATCTCAACCATTTCCTGTGGCTCCATGCATAACTTCCCTCCTTTGTCCTTCAGTGGGCCTCTTGCTACCCTCTTGTTCCTAATATATGCATAGAAAGCCTCGGGATTCTCCTTGACCCTGTTTGCTAAAGACATTTCATGGCCCTCTTTAGCCCTCCTAATTCCACATTTAAGTTCCTTCCTACTTTCACTGCATTCCTCAAGAGCTTTGTCAGTTTTTAGATGCCTAAACTTATCAGATGCTTCCTTTTTGCAATTGACTAAGCTTACAATTTCCCTTCTCACCAATGGTTCCTGAATCCTGCCATTTCTATACTTCATTTTCTCGGGGATATGTCTGTGCTGCACTTCAAGCAACTGGCCTTTAAAAGCCTCACATGCTAAATGTGGGTTCACCTTGAAAATAATTGCCCCAATCCACATTCCACAGTTCAATTTGGAGTCATTGGCTCTCGCCCAATTGAGCACCCTCACCTGAGGGTCACTCTTGTCCTTATCCATGACTATCCAAATAACAGTACATGTGATTCTGCAATTGGCCAATACTTACTAAACAATCCTGATTATGCTCAGAATGACACCAAATTAAGATTATCAGTTGGATTTACAGAATGGCTCAATTGCCTGCCAGAAGCTACATATTTGGGAGAGGTGATAGTCTTGTGATATTACAGCTAGACTATTAATCCAGAAACTCAACTAATGTCCTGAGGGCCCAAGTTTGAATCCCACCACAGCAGATAGTGGAATTTGAATTCAATAAAAAATATCTGGAATTCAGAATCCACTGATGACCATGAAATTATTATTGATTGCCAGAAAATGCCATCTGCTTCACTAATGTCTTTTAGAGAAGGAAATTTGTTGTCCTTACCTGGATTGGCCTATGTGTCACTCCAGTGATTGACTCTCAACTGCCCTCAGACAACTAGGGAAATGTAATACATGCTGGCCAGCTAGCAACATTTGTGTCCCACACATGAAAGGAAAGTTCGCGCAAAGGATCCTGTCCTTTGCAAACACATAGAACATGTACTTTTTCAATGAAACGTAAGTTATCCCCTGGTCCATTCCTATGGCAATGTCTTGAATAAAGTCAACTTACATGATTTGAATTCAAGCAAAAGCTTGGCAGTTAACACTTTCCTGGTAATTTCTCTGTGGCAATTGTTCCACCAATTGGAGACCACTTGCTAACCAATCAGCATCCTCTTCTCATGCAATATAAATGGTTGTTCCCTTTGAAATTTGGTATTTTTGCATTTGTACTGATGAGTACAAGACAAAAAGCTTCAACAACATGGCTCTTTTTTCAGCAATACACATTTTCCTTTGTGTGGTAGTTTTCACAGTGTTAACAAAATTAATGGCTGTTTAAAATATCATTATATAAGCTTTGTACATTTTTCGTCAAAGTTTGAAATTAATTTATCAACCAATTACCTTTCCTTCCATTAGGTTTTAAGAATAGAAGATATGTGATATACAATTTATCAATCAATTGACTGTCATCAATTATAACATCAAAGCACCAGCAGGTATTTGGGTACTACATCACTAACTAATTTCGGAACATTTCTTCTGGCTGTTGTCCAACAAGTGAGCATTTTGATGGAATTAGAATATCACCATTCTGCATATTGTTTGCAGTGAGCTGAAGATAATTGCTATTACCTTAGTGACATCTCTTCTGAAAAATGTGTTTGGCACATGCAAATATGTTCTCCCACAGAGCAGCCATTGTGATCCTCAAGTTGATGAACTGAAATAAAGGCAATCACATTATAAAACTGCTGGGTCTGCTGTATGCACCTGCTCACGTGGGCACAATGACGGCATGACATTGGTATTGGTAGCTCATTATGAGTCAGGCTTGCAGCCTGTCCTACCCTCACGGCTTAGTGGCCGCACATGTATTTGGTGGCTGGTCAGAGAAATTGTCTTTACTGATGCAGCTTAGACACAACACCCATTAAAGCGCGTTCCCATTGACCAGAAACTGAACTGGACCAGCCAAGTAAAAGCAAAATGCTGCAAACGCTGGAAATCTGTAATAAAAACAGAAAATGCTAGAAAACTCAGCAGGTCTGGTAGCATCTGTGGAGAGAGCAACAGAGTTACTGTTTTGAGTCCATGCGACTCTTCTCCAGAGCTATAAGTGCAGGTCAGGGGCTAGGAATCCTGTGGCATATAGCTCACCTCCTGACTCCCCAAAGTCTGTCCACCATCTACAGGACACAGATTAGGGGTGTGATGGATGACACTTGCTTGGATAAGTGCAACTTCTAACAACCCTCAAGGATCTCAACACCATCCATGATAAAGCAGCCTGCTTGATTGGCACCACACCAACAAACTTCCACTTCCTCCAATATCAAAGAACAGGGACAGTTGTGTGTACCATCTACAAAATGCACAGCAGAAATTCACCAAGCCTCCTGAAACAGCACCTTCCAAACACAAGACTGCCATCATCTAGAAAAACAAGGGCACCAGATGCATAGAAATGAAAAAAAAAGAACAAGGAAAATTACAGCACAGGAACAGGCCCTTCAGCCCTCCAAGTCTGCATCAACCATGCTGCCCGACTGAACTAAAACCCCCTACCCTTCCAGGGACCATATCCCTCTATTGCCTCTAACTATCTGCAAGTTCTCTATTCCCTCTATCTGCAAGTTCCCTTCCAAGCCAATCAGCATGCTGACTTGGAAATATATCGCCGTTTGTTCACTGTTGTTGGGAATTTCCTCCCTAACTGCTGCAATCCATGTGGATGTACCTACACTGCATGGATTGCTGCAACTCAAGAAAGCACCTTCTCAAGGGCAATTGGATATAGGCAATAAATATTGGCCTACCCAGCACTGCCCACATCCCATGAATCAATTTTTAAGACAGCCGGGAAATTCAGGAGCATTTCAGAAATAGAAAACGTGGCTGCAAGAGATCAATAGAGGGCTCCCAGGTTTTGAGATGCAATATGAGAGGCACTGACCAGGTAGTGGACAAGAGTCATCCAGTAGACAGAATGTCCCCTGAGCAGCTCCTCCTCCAGCAATAAGAAGATGTTGAATGACTGCACCAGAGTTGTCATGATAAGAATCGCAGTTCCCACCTTATTTTCTCTTTGCATCAACATCATTTGCAGCATCACAGCTTAATAGGCCCGTCTCCACTTGTCTTTACTCTTCAATAATCACTGCTCCTTACTTCATTCCAATTGCTTTTCTTCCACTCACTCTGCACTCCCTACTTGCACCCTCATTTTCCTATAGCTTACACATTGCACACTTGACCCTAACTCCACCACAGCCATTTTCAGAACACCTGATGCAATTCTGTACACGTTGGGTAATTAAATGTATGGCATCAGGGCTTCTACCCCTTTAGGGGTAGTGATTCCACTGTCTACAGCTACAGGTCAGTCAGAGGGCCTGCACCTCTTCAACCTCAGCAAAACCATCACAAAAAGCGACCACTGCAGCCAGTCAGGACCAGCAAAAGTGGAAGAGGCCTGGAGTGAAGATTAGTATATCTGACTGACCAAGGCCATTCAGACAGACTTGGGAGGGATAGGTCATTCATAAGGGAAAGTGGGCAGTCTGAGGGCGGTAACACTGGCTGCTGTGAGGGCAGGAGGGCCAATCCTCGAGTTCACAAAGAGGTTGACATCTTTTACTGGAAGGCATCTCCACCTGGTTTAGGACCTTTCCCCAACCCTACTACTGGTATAATACAAATAGAGGGAGGAAGACACTCTTCTAATTTAACTCTGGGCAGGAAGACAGAATTAGATTCTGTCCAATATCTGCATTATTCAACACAACAGTAATGTCATTCAAACAGCTCACAATGTTGACACTGACAAACTCCTATCTTTCCTGAACACCTGAAAACAAAAATTCAGAGCAGAAATAGACCATATGACCCATTAAGCCTGTTCATTCAATATGATCATGGCTGATCTTGCTCTTCACCTCCATTTTCCCAATCACTCCCCAGATCCCTTAATTCCACAAGAAACTGTTTATCCCAGCCTTACATATATTCAACGACAGAGCATCCACAAACTTCTGAGATTGAGAATTCCAGCTAAGACTGAAGATTCCACTTTCCATGGAGGTTAGAATCTGACAATTTCTTAATCTCAATTCACACTGTCAATTTGCCTTTTACGATTTTTGGCAGTTGCAGAGGACATTATGAGAAGAGTACAAAGTTTGAATTGGAAATATATAAAGTTCGCATCTGAGCAAACTTCCCATTAATAAGAAACCATTGTGTCTTTAAGCAATAGAGATGTGTTGCGGGCTGCATTGCACCTGAGGAAAGTTGATCTGCACTGTAGCAAATCTGTCACATCCTGCTGACCTCTAGGGATGTAGCCTCTCATTTTCACGCTTGTCAGCATCAATCTGATTGCAGGCAGTTACCCTCCTCTGTTATCAAAGTGATTTATGATCAGGATAACATTGAACAACAGTCCTAACAGTGATCTAACCTCATAATATACATTCACACCAGTGTGAAAAAAAGCTTCTCTTAGTCTCTTATCTAATTGATGTTTTATCTTAAGTTCAACTTGGTGGTTTATTATTGTTATCAAATATGGAATGAAGGAATTTGTTCATTTATAAGCCATAATTGATTGCATATGTACTACATAGCGATAATCCAAGAAATACTCTCATTTGTAATTTCCTGACGCTAAAGGGGTTTTTATCTGCATCAAATCCATTCCAGTGCACAAAACATCAATGGTGAGAAATGCATCTACCAAAAGAAGCACTTAGCACCATTCTCTGTCACCTTCTGCCATCTACAGAATGTCTGATGAGCGCCATTGTGGTATTTTATCTGGGCTTCTTGATTAGACTGTTTTGATCAACTATGGCATTGCATAGTCAATGGAAATCATTTGCAATCTTTAGTTGAAGCAGAGTTGGAAATGTGATGATAATATGATCCTTTTCACACCATATACTCCATACTTCTATACTTGCACTATAAATTCCTCTGTCCACATTTAAAATGTTAACCTGTCATGCTCAAGTTGCACCCTCTTGTCACTGGTCGCGTTTCAGGCAGCTCCACTCAGGGATGGTGTTATTGTAGTATTAAAAATGCATAGGCAGTTTCCATAAGAATACATTGTGGAATATGTTGACAATAAGTCTGCACAGACATGATCATCCAAAGGGTTCTGCTCATTCTGCTCATTCAGCTGCACAGAGACAAAAATCCTGGAAAAGTTGCATGAACCTGGACTATCCTATTGTGGGTCTTGCCATAGAACTGTGGCAACAAGCAAGAGAACCCTATTGGAACAATTCTCCAATGTTTTGACAGGATTAGGTTGCAGCAAATGTTTCTGACAAATACATAGATGAGAATAACATTAAAACAGGCTATATAGACCCTAGGGCCCGCTCCATCATTCAATTAGATAATGGCTGATCTTCTACCTCAACCACACTGCCCATGCCAGGATGAGAAGTCATCGTCTTAGGATAAGGGGTAGCAAACTTAAAACAGAGTTGAAGAGAAACTACTTCTCCCAAAGGGTAGTGAATCTGTGGAATTTGCTACCCCAAAGTGTGGTGGATTCTGGGACAGTGAGTAAATTTAAGGAGGAGTTAGACAGATTTTTAATTGGCATTGAGTTGAAGGGTTATGACGAGAAGACAGGAAAATGCAGATGAGGAGCATATCAGCCACAATCGAATGATGGAGTGGACTTGATGGGCCGAATGGTCGAATTCTGCTCCTACATCATATGGATTTATGAATTCATGCTAACCCTATATTGTTTGATTTCCTTAGTGTCCAAAAATCTATTGATGGTTGAAGATATTCAATGCCTGAACATTCATAATCCTTTGTAGCACAACTGTAGAAAGAATCACAATCCTTTGAATGAAGAAATTCATCTTCATCTCAGTCCAAAGACTATGACCCTGGTTCTAGACTCCAAACCATGGCAGCAGTGGTGGTGGTGGTGGAGGGGGGGGGGGGGGGGGGGGGGGGGGGGGTTAGGGGTAGGTACTTAATTATGAATACAAATTGCATATTCACCATAATAATGTTCAATGCAGCCTGAATCCTTCACTTTTATTCCCAATGCAACATTTGTTTTCAAGTTGCGAGTTTAAAAAAATGCAATTTGTCCTATACAGGATTGAACACACAAACATACAAATTAGAAGCAGGAGTAGGTAACTCTGGCTGTCAAGTCTGCTCTGTCATTCAATAATTCATGGCCAATCTGATTGTAACCGCAACACCACATTCCTGCCTACCCCCTGATATCCTTTCACCCCTCATTAATCAAGAATCCATTTAGGGCTACCTTAAAAAATTCAAAGATTCTGCTACCACTACCTTCTGAGGATGAGAGTTCGAGAGACTCATGACCCTCTGAGAGAAACAAATTCTCCTCATCTCTGTCTTAAATGAGCAACCCTTGATTTTTAAATAGTTCTTGGTTCTTTGAGAAGAGGAAACATCCTCTCCACATCAATCCTGACAAAAACATTAAAGTTTTTGATCAAATTGCCTCTTACTCTTCTAAACTCTAGTGGATACAGACTTAACCTCTCCGACCATTGTTGGACAATCTGCTTACTCCTGCTATTATTCTAATAAACCTTCTCTGAACTGTTTTAAACAAATTTGCATCTTTCCTTAGATAAAAAGACCAATCCTGCACAATTGAAACATGACCTCCCTATTTTTGCAATCAATTCCCCTCACAGTAAACAATAACATTCTACTAACTTTCCTAATTATGTTTTGTACCTGTGTACTAGATGCATTCAGACACCCAGATCCCTCTGCACCTCAAAGATCTGCAATTCCTCACCATTTAGATAATAAGCCTAATTTTCTTCCTACCAAAATGGAAAAATTTACATTGACCCACATTCTGCTCTATATGACCCCCCCCCCTTCCAAACATCTTGCACCCCCACTCACTTAACATGTAGCCTCCTTACATCCTCTTCATAATTTCCTTTCCTGGAGTAATTTTCTTGGGGCAACAAGGAGCGCAGCAGATAATGTCCCATAGTCCAAGGAAATTCTGGATCTTAGCTATTCAATCTTTGAGATAAATCTGTAAAAGACTGGATCTCAGTGATTCAGGTAAAATAAACAGTTGTAAGTGTGCAATAAGATTAACCTTGTCAACGTTGAGTCAATCACTTTCATTCCATAACAAGAAAATAGTAAAGAGAAAGAAGATGAGAAATAATAATGAAGAGATGAGGTACTCTATAAAATTTTAAGTATTTCTATAGTTTATTTGTTGATGTCACAAGTATGCTCACATTAACACTGCAATGAAGTTACTGTGAAAATCCCCACTCGGTGCCTGGTCGGGTATACTGAGGGAGAATTTAGCATGGCCAATGCATCTAACCAGCATGTCTTTAGGACTATGGGAAGAAACCAGAGCACCTGAAGGAAACCCACGACATGGAATTTTTTTGCTGGCACTGCAATTGGATCATTTTTATTCCTTCATGGGAGATGGGCATTGCTGGCTGGCCTGCATTTATTGCCCATCCCTGGTTACCTGGGGGCAGTTGAGACCCAACCACATTGCTGTGGCTCTGGAGTTACATGTAGGCCAGACTGGGTAAGGACAACAGATTTCTATCCCTAATAGGACACTAATGAATCAGATGGGTTTTTCTGACAATTGACAATGGTGTCATGGTCATCAGTAGGTTCTTGATACCATATATTTTTTACTGAATTCAAATTCCACCATCTACTGTGGCGGTCAAATCAGGATTTCAGAACATTAGCTGGGTTTGTAGATTAATAATCATTTAGCAATAATATCACTAGTATGAAGTCTCACACCACCGGGTTAAAGTCCAACAGGTTTATTTGGTGGCACAAGTTTACGGAGCACTGCCCCTTCAGCAGGTGTGTCCTGATAATAACAGGAGGCCATTGCTTCCCTCTTAATGGATGGAACGATCACTATTGCTCCACGTCTGCAGCATTGTGTCAGATGTTGCGATGCCTCTGGTGCCAACGTGCGACATAACAGAGGCACCAGAGCACCTTTCCAGGGATCAGTTCCACCAACAACCCCGTCAGCTCTGAAAGGCATTCAATTTTTACAGCAAATTGAAAAATAATAATCAAATTAATTTGTGGTAACAGTGCCATGAGATCACGTCTGTATTTATTATAAACTGACTTACTAAATTGCAAAGTCAGTTTGGGCAGCACCCTGAACCCGACCCCTAATGACTCGCACCTTCAATACAAGTGTCGCATTTCGCGCCGAGTGCGGACTGAAGGATCTGTCCTGTTGGGAGGAATTGTGTGTCAAGCGAACAGCCCTACTGATCCTTCCAATGTAACAGGTCAAGGTGAAGGTCTCAACAAAAGGCTTGCAGACGTTTTGACAAGAAGGCGGTATGAAAGAAAATGAATCGGCATGATAATGCAAAAAAAAATGCGAATTCGTCAATATTTTGCAACCTTTAGTTGCGAGTTAGTTCAACAGGCACGCCTCAGATTTTGGAGATCAGACTTCTTTCTGGTGCGCGGAGTGGTGAACAGTTCCTGAAAATTAACATATCATTGGCGGTGTAAAGTGGAAACTAGTTGTATTCAGTTGAATAACTTCACTCTTTTGCATGTATTTCAATTGAAGCGATAACCAAAGAATCCTCCGGTGTTCAGGATTGACAATATTTACCTTCTAAAACCGTTTATGAGTGGTACAGATATGAGGAGGCGGAGGGGGAGCGTCGTTGCTCACCAGGCTTGTTATTAAACGGAGTATTATGTTTCCAAAATAATTAAGGAACTAATAAAAGGCATTGCCTCCTACAACTGAGTTACTCTACTCCATTCTTTGTGAAACACATGCTCTATTTCTTTCCGCAAAGGTTTTCATCCACACTTTCCGACTTCAGAGGGTTGACTCCATATTACTTTGAGTTATCAAACTAGCATTTGACAATGTGGAAAATTATTTTGTCTTCAACTTTCTGAATAATGGGGGTTTGTGGATCACTCCCCAGAATGTCACAAAAACTGACACTTTCCGTTGTCCAGTTAGACCAAAGGACTCCGAAAAAAACATTGAATAATGAGGTCCTGCTGATGGAGCTCTGGGATATCATTTGGGATTTGCTCTTTAAGGATTTCTCTTTGAGTGGGATTTATTTCCGGATGAAGTTTATTTTTTAAAGTCGGACATTGAGAAAACTCTAACGGTCTGGTTAAAATAGGAATCGCCACTTCCCACCTCCCCACGGCGTTAAGTTGAAACCTGGGATTTCTTTTTCATTTTGGTTTAGTAGTGGCATTCGCTGCCTTTCTCTTTTGGTCGGTAGAAATTGATAACCAGAATAGTGCTCAAATTCGTATCGTTTCAACTGTTTTATTCATTCAAGGAATGTGGGCTTTGCTGGCCAAACATTTATCGTCCATCCCTAATTACTCTTGAGAAGGAAACTAGAATATTGGAATAGAATCATAGAATCACCAGATTGCCTTCCTACAGGAGGCCATTCAGTCCATCGAGTGTGCATAAACTCTCCCACAGAGCATATTACCCAGGCCCTATCCCAATATCCCAACATATTTACCCCATTAATTCTCCATCGTGGGACACTAAGTGGTAATTTCGCCTGGCCAATCCACCTTTCCCGCACATCTTTGGACTGTGGGAGGAAACCTGAGCACCTGGAGGAAACCCACACAAACACGGAGAGAATGTGCAAACTCCACACAGATAGTGACCCAAGCTGGGAATTGAACCTGGGTCCCTGGCGCTGTGCTAACCATTGTGCCACTAGATCTTCAGATTTGAACATCATGGTTATTATTAATGAAGCCTTTTAAAGATTTCCTTTATGAATTTCAGAAGTATACGATAGATAGATTTCCCTTTTGAATTTCAGAGATAGCTAGATTCCATTCGGCATTTCAGAAGAATATAATAGGCAATCCGCATCTTACTCATTAGAACTTAACTCAAAACAAAATTGCCAATGCTTTACACAATGAAGTTCTTAGACAACTTCGGCTCTGATATGTGTGCAGAATTACAGAAAGTAATAATTAATAGTGGAAGAGAAATATAGGTGCTAAAACCAGTTTTTTTTTCAAACTACGGAGCGGTAAATATGAGGGTGTTGGATTAACGGTGGCGTGTCTGGCACTGCGGCTGGGGTTATTTACTTCAGTGGAATTAGTTGGGAAGGAGCAGGAGCCCAGAGCACAAGGCGAAAGATAGCAATCATCGACTCGATTAAACCTGTCCCAAATCTCTTCAGCCTTCCATTTAGGTGTCCAATAATTCCTATTGTTTTGGCTTGGAGTCGAAGCGCGCTGCTGGGGCAGGAGGGTAATGACACTGGAAACAAAATATTGGGTTTTCGCCAATGGATATCCATTACATCTGAATTTCCCTCTGGCGCCAGAAGGCATTTGAAGAGGTTGGGGGCAAGATCCCCAGATGGACACCTACAGTACTGTAAGTTAGGGAAGCTCAATTTACGCGGAAATGCCACCGGTAGATTTATGTGGAGATTTTCGTTCGTTAACTAAGGATAGTTAACCTGCGCTGGTTCCTTTCAGGCCACACACACACACTCAAAAACTGTCTTATCACGAACTTCATGTAGCATCTCAGTCATTTTCACATCGCGCCCAAGAGATGACAGCTTCATTTTGTCAAATGACTGTCCTTTTTTTAATGAACCTCGGCACATATTCTGTTTAGGAAACGCAAGAAATTAGAAAGTGCATTGTGTTACATCAATTGTTCACGAAAATAAAGTTCTAAATCTGAAAGTTGATCTTCAAGAATGGATCAAATAGTTTGTTACAATGTTTCAAAGATGAATTAAATCTTCTATCGATCCAGTAATTGGCTTGGTGCTTTAGCGCTTTACGATTCACCCTGCACCGAAATACTCGGTTTCCAACTTTCTAAACGTGTCCTCGCTTTTGCCTTTCCCTCAACAAACTGATGTTCCTTCAATATATCTGGGAGCTGCTGGCAATGACTCGTAATTCTAACATGACAGGTAAAGAGGTTTGCTTTTTTAAGGGGTGTTTGCGATTCAGACGTCGTAAACTAAAAGGGTTCCATGTTCAGGACGGGACCTGCCTGGTGTTAAAACTGATAGAAGCTCCAACAACTTCGCCCTGACTGTGAACGAGAGATCCTCATAGAAACTCAGTCTGAAAATTCACCTGCTAAGTACGAATGCTTCCTCAACTTAGTCGTTTGTGTTTTTGAGCTGGGGTATTGGGTCGATCTGCAGCTACATAGAGGCTCTGAGAGATTTCCCCATGTCATCGCTACTGCAGGTTTCAGTCCCGTTGGCAGCTATCAGGCTCTGTACATAGAATCCGTATAGTGCAGGAGGAGGCCATTCGGTCCATCGAGTCTGCACCGATCACAATCTCATCCAGGCCCTAACCCCACGTACTTTCCCTGCTAATCCCCCTGACACTAAGGTCAATTTAGCATGGCCAGTCAACCTAACCCGCAATCTTTGGATTGTGGGAGAAAACCGGAGCACCTGCAGGAACCCCCCCCCCCCCCCCCCCCCACACACACACGGAGAATGTGCAAACTCCACACAGTGACCCGAGGCAGCAGCACTAACCACTGTACCACGGTGCCATCCTATTTTATCACTTCTAACTCCAAAGTCACTCCCGTAATTTAAGGCGCCAATTGAGTGCCGCACTGACTGAACGTGTGACTGTTTGAAATCCCCTTCTTAGGATGAGCGGTTAAGTAGTGTATGTTTTCAGAGTTGGAGTGGACATCATGACTGTGCTCCAAGAGTAAAGAGCACTTGTTCTCCCTATGCCGGGGCCTTTATTTCTTCCTCAGTCAGCACAGTATCAAAACAGATTAACTGCTTAAATAAAAGCAAAAATAATGCAGATGCTGGAATCTGAAACAAAAGAGATCAACTGCAGGTTCATCTCCTTGCCACGGTCGCACAATGGTGAGCACTGCTGCCTCATAGCGTCAGGGACCCAGGTTTGATTCCCGGCTTGGGTCACTGTCTGTGTGGAGTTTGCACGTTCTCCCTCTGTGTAGGTTTCTTCGGGGTGCTCTGGTTTCCTCCCACAGTCCAATAAATGTGTGGGTTAGGTGAATTGGCCATGCTGAATTCCCCCTCAGTGTACCTGAACAGGTGCCGGAGTGTAGGGGATTTTCACAATAGCCTCATTGCAGTATTAATGTTAGCCTACTTGTCACACTAATCAATAGACTTTGCCATTTTATTTTATCCGCTGCGCAACAATTAGAATCCCTACAAGCGCAGAAGGTTGCCATTCGGCCCATCGAGTCTGTACCGACCACGGTCGCACCCAGGCCCTATTCCCGTTAACCCTACACATTTACCTGCTAATCGCCCTGACGCTAGGGTCAATCGTCTGTTGTTTTCACTCCAATCACAGCAGTCAATGCATGTTGTCAGTCAGTCAGTAATGTGATGTCTTTCGGCGGGCAGGAGGCACCTGAGAGGCGCGAATGTCCTGTGTAACTGCCTATTCCCCCTTAGAGGAGAAAACTGCATCAAATACCTTCCAATTCCAGTCATTCTCAGAGCTCAGACACCAGTGTGTCGGTCCCATGCTGAAAACATAGGACGAACTGATTTTAGTGCACTTAGCTACAATCTTTAAACCATATACATATGGTTTAAAAATTGTGGCTATATATGTATACATATATATATACATATATATATTGGCACATTGCACTAATCCTGATATATATATATATATACATAGATATATATATAAATTAGAATTAGTGCAATGTGCCATTGAAGTACTCATTTGGAATTGGATATCCAACCTTGTAACTGTTGACAGTGAAGTGAGACAGTTTATGGCCTGTGAGTGTATCATAACGCAATCGATAGATCTGCTCTCTGATCCCGAGTCTAAATAGTTTAGCAAATTCTGTCGTTTGAAAAGGAACGACCTGCGCACAGAAGGGCTGTAAATTTTAACTGCCAGTGAAACCGCACTATAACAGCTGGGTTTTGGTTCAGGCATCTTAACCACTTTGCCCCGGCGAGAGACAAATTAAATAGAGAAGGTTCTCTGAATTCGCCGGAAAGAAACATATTAAAATAACCTCCTCTGGAGAGAGCAAAGGGGGGAAACATTGGCACTACGGCGTGTTTGTCAGATCAACATTTTTACAGCTGAATACTATATAGAATCCCTGCGATCTTAGACTTACAATTGTCTTATTTGAGCTAATGGTTTGGGACATGTTGCCTGCTTGACAGAAATGACTTGCCGGGGTTAAATCTAGTGTCATCTGCCACGTACCGGTTTGTTGGAAATGTGCAGCGGAGTTCAATAACTCAAACAATGTAAACTTTGGGTGCAGGAGTTTGATAGGAAGCTCAGGCTCACTCAGATGGGTAAACAATGCGGCCATCAATCAAATCAAACAAAGGTAAATCTTAATCGCATTCCTGGATCGTGGCCTCCCCATCCCGCCCAGCATTTCATCTCCTTTTACTTTCACAAATCACGAAGGTGCCAGTGGATTCCATGTGTAGGTGACATATATATGCATCGATGCTCTGTCTTTCTCTGCCGGAGACCGATTGGGACATATATATTGAACGTCTGTGATGTGTAAAGGAAGCCAAATACTGCTCAGACAGAAGAACGACCAAACTAGCTTTGGCCACATTTGAAAATGCACCTGCTATTATTATCGATTATTTGCGGGGTTCTGTGTTGACTGTGTACGAATCGAAATGGGAAACAAAAGAGTCAATAAAATCAGGCGGAAAAATATGACCAAAGTGGGCTTTTGTGAATGTTTCTGAGCACAGCGGTCTACGTTTATCGACATTTAAGCAGGGTGGGTCGAATCCTGTCCCGAAATTTATTGTCACCTGTTTGGTTCACACCAAAGATTTCCAATTCGATTCTCATTCTGTTTTCTTTGCTCGGGGTCACGCAACATGGTTGGCTGCAGTCCCAGCCCCATTCACTGTGAATGGGGAAATGGAGAGTCGCCGCCGATGTATTTGTGTTTGTCATTGTGAATTTCACAGTGAGTATTTACCGTTTGAGTTGTCGGTCCTGACAAATCCAGGGCCACAGACTGTGACAACACTCAGTTTTTTTATTAGCGTCACAAGTAGGTTTACATTAACACTGAAATGAAGTTACTGTGAAATCCCCCTAGTAGCCACATTCCGCCGCCTGTCCCGGTACAGGGAAGGAAAATTTAGTATGACCAATCCACCCACTCAGCACGTCTTTTGGACTGTGGGAGGAAACCAGAACACCAGGAGGAAGCTGACAGAGAGACAGGGATAATGTGCAAACTCCACACAGACTGTGACCCAAGCCAGGAATACGAACCCAGGTCCCCAGTGCTGTAAGGTAGCAGTGCTAACCACCGTGCCACCGTGCTACCCACCTTTAGCCACAGACAATGCAATTTGAAATTGGGTGTTGGCAGAGAACTCATACCCAGAGGGATTGGGCTTTGTATTGGCCTAGTGTATCATTTGAGCACACTGTGCCGAGTACATTTCTGATATGCATATACTCTGAACTGAAGGAACTTACTTTTCTCAATGTGAGGATGATCACTTGATGAAGGTTGCCCTCCTCTTACTTATTCTCATTTGGACTGGGCTCTGCGCCCGAGGAGATAAGGACATGTCCCTCACACAGTGAGGGAATGAAGGATTGTGTTCTGGTTAGCGTCACTCCAGGCCTGCATTGCCCTTCTTTTACTATGCGTGAGCTGTCAGGATATGGGAGGAGGGGATTAGTAAAGGCTTGACCTCTTCCTTGTTTTTCCTGGTTTAAATCACTCTAGAGTTAGATCTGTCACTGGGAGCGCCAGGCCATGCAGTGTAAGAGTGTGTGACACTACAATACCAGAGAATATATCCATCCATTGGCCATGCGACAGTCTGCCTACTCATGTGTTACAAAGGACGATTATCAGAATGCCATTGGATCTCATCCTGACTTACCCAGCTTGCTCCATCCTATCACATCTACTGTAAACCCACAAAGCCCATCATACTGATATAGATACAATCTCTTCATTTCTACACAAAGTGGATGATGCAGTAGTCCACAGAACCACTTGAGCATCAATTCATAGAAATCATAGAATCATAAAAACCCTACTGTGCAGAAGCAGGCCGTTCAGCCCATCAAGTCTGCACTGACAACAATCCCACCCCAGGCCCTATCCCCACAACCCCACGCATTTCCCCCACTAATCCCTCTAACCTACACATCCCAGGGCACTAAGGGGCAATTTAGCATGGCCAATCAACCTAATCCACACATTTTTAGAATCATTCTGGAAAATAGAAGCAGATTAGGAAATAACAGAAAACACAGAACTTCTAAACTAACCTAAAATGCTGAATCGATTTGCTGAATTTGCTTTGGCGAATGCAACCAAAAAAATGTACATCTACATTTTTATTTTCTTCTTTTCATAACTGTTGCCTCAAGTACTAAATAATATTCATTCCAGAAGGCTTGATTCATTGCAGAGAAAGAGCAGCAGTGGCAGGAAGCAGCGGTCCTCAAATTTAGAGACCTCTCCACCAGGCTATCCAACTGCAGCTGGAGTCCAGTTCCAAAAAATGGGGTGTTGGATCCTCATAGTTGGGTGGGGTGGGGAAGGGGTGTGGGGGTGACAGTGGTGGTGGATGGATTCTGTTTTTGCCTTTAATATATGGTCCATGAGTAATGGATGTGTCACTATATTGTTAAGTATATATATAGACTACACATCACTGGGAAGGAACATAAATTCCAGCAAACATCTGGGCTGCCTTTCATTATCTCGTTTCGTACACATCGGAATAGGTAACGGTATTTGTCCTTTGTCTCACAAGTGAGAGCCAGCCAGCCAGCTGAAATGTTTATGCTGGAATCCTAAATAAAGGAAGATCATAGGATGTGGACAATTCCATCTGAAAACAAGCGCACAAAAGCACATAAACAATTATAGATCCCCGCTGGGAATACTTTGTCAACAGACAGAGAGGAGATTACAGGAAACACGGCTAAAAAGTTTATTTTTCTTTCTGCAGTCTTCATCCAGGATCCCTCTCCTACAGAAGAACTTCTCAGGCTACCTGTTATATAAAGTTTCAGTGAGTTCCTGCATACCCTAGTCACACAAGTTAAAACGGACTTGTTTCTGTACCGATGGTCGGCCGCTCGTTGGATTGTTTATTACAATGGCCTATAATGAATATATGACTGAAATGTTGTTTTATTGCAAGTGATTAACAAGGTGATCATACAAATAGAGAGAGAGAGAGAGGGGGATAAACATCAATTTGGCATGGTAGGTTTAAATTAAAGTATATTTATTAGTCACACTGCAATGAAGTTATTGCGAAAATCCTCTAGTTACCACATTCTGGTACCTGTTTGGGTACACTGAGAGAGAACTTAGCATAGCCAATTCACCCAAGCTGCACATTTTTGGATTGTAGGAGGAAACTGGAGCACCCAGAAGAAACACACACAGACACAGGAAGAACATGCAAACTTCACACAGACAGTGACCCAATCTGGGAATTGAAGCCAGGTCTCTGGCGCTGTGAGGCAGCAGTGCTAACCACTGTGCCACCATGTTGCCCTTGATTTCTTAGTTATCTCTATTATTCAGAACAGAACATGCACAGTCAGGCAACAAATACTGTATCAGAATGGATAGCAAATTAGTTATGAGAAATAAAGAAAATGTGATCCAAGGTGACTAATCAAACAGGCAAAAGTTGGAAAGTGGGGTTCCATTAGGAATGGTGGGAAACAGCTAATGCTCACCATTTAAAGAAATTTGTACTCAGGAATCAGAAGTGCAATTTCAAAATTTGTAGATGATACTGAACTAGGTTGCTGTTAATAAAGAGAAGGACTGCGACAAAATACAAGACATCAATAAAGTTGGAAAATGGACAAGTAATGGGCAATATGCTTCAACACTGGCAAGGGTACTCTATGAACTCTATGTTTTGTCTGTGTAACGTGCAAGGAACAATACTGTTCATTGTATTCCAATAGATGTAACAGTAAAAAATCAAATCAAAACAAATCAAGAAGTGTGATGTGTTATGTTTTGGTAAAAAGAATAAAGAAGTCATAAGGAAAGACAATGGTGAAATGGTAATGTCATGTCACTGGAGTCATAATTCAGAGACCCATGTGGATGCTTTGCAGACATGGGCTCAAATCTCCTGATAGCAGTTTGTGGAATTTAAATTCAATGAATTAATTTTTAAAAACTGGAATTGAAAGCTAGTCTCAGGAACGGTGACCATGAAACTATCAACATTTGTTGTGGAAAAAAATCTTACCTGGTTCACTAAAGTTCTTTAGGGAAGGAAATCTTCCATCCTTAACTGGTCTGGGCTAATGTGACTCCAGACCCACAGCAATATGGTTGACTCTTAACTGTCCTCTCAGAAGGCCTGGCAAGCTACCCAGTTCAAGAGTAAGTAATGCCCATATCACAAAAAAAAGATAAGTTGGGAATTAAGTGTCCAAATGGGGTAGAGAAGCAGAAGGACCTGGAGGCACAGATAGTTATAATCCATGGAAAGTGGTGACACCAGTTGGCAAGAGCATTTCTTGAGAAATAAAATTGAAAATCAGTGAAGCCATGATCAACTTGTACAGAGCCTTAGTTAGATTATTTTTGGGTTACCATGAAAAATTTTGTCTCCGCATTCTAAAGAAAAGATTGAGGCACTAGAGAAGGTGCAAAAAATATTTACCATAATGAAGAATACTAGAACCAAAAAGCTGACCTTTCAGGACAGATTGAACAAGCTGGAGTTCTTTTCCTCTGGAAAAGGGAAGACCAAGACCTGCGAGCAACCTTTGAGATTCTGAAAGATTTGCAGGGCAGAACTGAACAAGCTGACAAAAGTGGCAACGAGTTACTCATAAATGCAACAGGCAGTACTAAAGAAACTTCTTTACCTCAAGAGAGAGGTTAGAATCACAAAGAATAGTTGAGGTGATTAACATACATGTATTCAAAGGGAATCTCAATAAACACGTGAAGGAGAAAAAAAGGATTTTCTGATAGGATTAAGGTTGTGTGTGATGCATAATATCAGTACGGATCTGTTAGGCTGCTGTTAGCCAGACAGGGCTAACTGTAAACTCGAAATAGCCTAATTGGAATAAAGTATACTGATTATATAGAGTCACACCAAGCAGTTTTATTACTGGAATATCGAGTGGGATTTCTGAAATTTTATACCTATTTGATAAAATTAGGAAAAAGATAAGTATTTTTCAATCATTTTACTGTACTAAAACAAATCCTTACAGTAAGCCACAAATAGGATGTAAAGTCCAGAAATACAGGCACAGGAGATTGCCTGTGTGTTTTATCCAGGTCAATACATGGTAATTATAAAATATTGGGTGGATATTTGAGATTTTTTTAATAGAATCCCTACAGTGCAGAAGGAGGACAGATCAGCCTACTCAGTCTCTCCTCATAAGCCAACCCTCTCGACTCCAGAATCAACCTAGTGAATCTCCTCTGTACCCTCTCCAGTGCCAATATATCATTTCTTAATTAAGGAGGCCAAAACAGGACACAGTACTCCAGGTGTTACCTCACCAGCACCTTATACAGCTGCAACATAATCGGTTTTTAAACTCCATCCCTCTAATAATGAAGGACAAAATTCCATTTGCCTTCTTAATTACCTGCTGCACCTGCAAACCAACTTTTGGTCCCTCGGCACAGCAACATGCTGCAATTTTTCACCATTTAAATAATAGTCAATTTTGTTGTTATTCCTACCAAAATGGATGATCTCACATTTATCAGCATTCTATTCCATCTGCCAGACCCTCACTCACTCACTTAAACTATCTATATCTCTCTGCAGACTTTGTGTCCTCTGTCCACTTTGCTCTGCCACTCATCTTAGTGTCATCTCTGAACTTTGACACACTACACTTGATACCCAACTCCAAATCATCTATGTAAATTGTAAACAATTGTTGCCTCAGCACTGACCCCTGAGGCACAGCACTAGTCACTGATCACCAACCAGAAAAACAACCATTTATCCCCACTCCTTGCTTTCTGTTAGTTAACCAATTCTCTATCCATGCTAATACATTACCCAAAATGCCATACATTTTATCTTATACAGCAGCTTTTTGTGTAGTACCTTGCCGAAAGCCTTTTGTAAATCTAGATACACCACATCCACACATTCCCCGTTGTCCACTGCACTCATAATGTCCTCAAAGAATTCCAATTAATGAGTTAAACATGACCTGCCTTTCATGAACCAATGCTGCGTCTTCCCTATGGGCCAAAACTACAGGGATGGTTTGTTGGGGACAAGGGATACATGCTGGCCTAAGCTGGTGACCGATGAAGAGTCCCGCTATAATGAGGCTCATAATGCCACTCAGTTACAATAGAGTGATTTGCCAGACTTAAGATGCACTTCTGCTGCCTTGACAGATCCGGCGGGGCCTCGCAGTACAGTCACTAGAAGTTCTTTTGCATCAGCATGCTCTGCTGTGCCCTACGTAACCTGGCACAGCAGTAGGGTGACATCCTGGATGATGATGACCAGGGGGAGTGGAATTTCTCCTTGGATTTGGAGGAAATTCAGGACGGAGAGGAGGCAGAGATCAAAGAGGAGCTGGAGGATGGAGGCCAGGCAGGGGCAAGAGTGTGCAGGGCAGGAGGGCCAGAGAAGCCTTCATCACTTTCTGCTTTGCACAATAAGACCATCTTGTTGTCCAACAGCTCTATCACATGGCCAACACCCACCACCGCCCCCCACCCCACCCGCCCACCCCGCCCCACCCACCTCAGCAAGAACTTCACAATCCACTGCGCAACTAAGGTTGATGGTTACCTGAAAAACAAGGATACTGGGCTGGGGAGTTCTTTTGCATTGTTAGAAATTGTGGCATGGTGGAAGAATGGTTAACACTGCTACCTCATAGTGCCAGGGACCCTAGGTTCGATTCCCAGCTTGGGTCACTGTCTGTGTGGACTCTGCATGTTTTCCCCATGTCTATGTGGGTTTCCTCCGGGTGCTCTGGTTTCCTCCCACAATCCAAAGATGTGCTGGTTAGATGCATTGGCCATGTAAAATTTTCCCTCAGTGTACCCGAATAGGCACCAGAGTGTAGTGATTAGGGGATTTTCACAGAAGCTTCATTGCGGTGTGAATGTAAGCCTACTTGTGACACTAACTAATAAACTTTAAAACTTTAGAAGTTAACGAGTTAATAATGAACTTGAGATGAAAACAAAAATAACAGACAAGCAATGGGATTAGCAGATGCCTAGAGAAATTGAGGTGTGAATTGCCACATCATAAACATTGTTTACCAGAGATCAGTGGGGCTAAGGATAACTTTGAAACATTTGGATTTTGAGAGATAGACAGCTGATTCGACAGGGTGGGATGTGAAAGCAGCTGACTGATATTACTGCTACCACTCTCTTTGAGCATCCAGACAGGCCAAAACCTTCAGAGAGGTCAGTTCCATCTATGATCAGAGGCATGGAGGCCTGTTCTATTTAATACTTAGAGCTATGACTGAAGATATTCCCCTGCAAAAGACATAGTTTCAAACTTTTACTGAACAAGCAGAATATGTTTACCCAGACTTGGTCATCTAAGCTGTATTGTGTGGTTACTATCAGCTGGATTTGATTTATAGAGTTACTAAAGTGGATGTTGTTTGGGAAAAGGGGTGTCTTAGTCAGTTCAGTGAATGTGGGTATATTTTGGGAACAAGAGATAACTTCAGATAAGATGGTGTGTTTAGTATCAATATACTTAAGTGTCATGGTGTATATTAGTCATGTGTGTTTTTATTTTCTTTTACGTTAATAAATACTCTTTATTATTGTTTACACAGTGGCTGGACTGGTTCCTCAATGGGTTATACATTGTCCCTCACATTATCCTAAACAAATACACACCAGTAAGCACCAATGTTTTAAGTTATCCTTCAGGGTTTTGAGACACTTTCACAGATAACATCAATGTATTTCTTAGTAGTGTGCTTAGCCTGTCAATGTAGAAGGGTGATGATGACTCGCAGTAAGGAAAGTTCTGATGTTTCTCAGCTTTTGCTTATGTCTGGAGTCAGGAGTCTTTTGACTCCTCTTTGTCTAATGCCATCATGCTAACTCCTCAACACATGGTTGAGTGAGATCTGGGACTACACCTTTATGTCCCATAGCACTTAGGGACATTTGGGGCAAAGGTCTAGGGTTCACTGACTAATGCCCGAATCCTTTCAGGATGTACATTACTCGCTTGAGGGGCTGTGAGAAAGGCTGTGTCCAGATGGGGTAAAGCCCTAACCCAGTGAGAGTCAAACAGAGTGAGACCTTAAGGTTGTGAACAACAAGAGGTTTTAATAAGATGACAAATACTGTTGTGATATTTCGTTATTAGACCCCTAACTTCACCTGTCATAGAGTGTCACTATAATTCCTTACTCTTGCAAGCCCTTTCAGTACATTTAGATGCATTTCCAAGATGCACATCAGAAGTGGAGGCAGCCTTCCACATCCTGTTGCCTTTGATGTCCTTGTTGGGTGTCCCACGGAGGGCCGGGATCTTGAGGGCCCCAGCCTACTTTCAGGTGGCACTGATGCCACATCATCCTGTTCTTCCTGCTGTCCTGAAAAGTGCTGAAATCAGGAAGATTTAGAGGGCTGATCACTCCGGGGGTCTACTGGGGCAATGGCACAGCAATGGGCTCCAGTGGTTCCTCTTTGCCCCGGTGCTCATCGGCCCTTGGATTGCTTGATAGGATAGAGGGGCAGCTGAAAGGAGCTCCAGAAGCACAGCATCATCTGGCGCTGCCTATCCATGAGGCCCGTTAATGTCTGCACCATAGTGTCAAACCCCTCAGGCGTGGTCCTCAGACAGTGTGACATGCTTCGTACTCATGAGTCATGGCTCTGACATCTTGCCCCAAGCCCTCTGCTGTAGTCACCACCCTCGCAGTGTTGGCCTGGGTGCCACGCAATATTGGCAACATCTCCTGTGACTTCAAGGCTTTGGAATGCAGACCCAAAGAATGTGGTTGGTTCTTAACTGCCCTCTGAAATGGCCTTGTAAGCCATTCAAGGGAAGTAGGAATGGGTTCACAAATGTTGGCCGTGCCAGCGATGCCCACATTCCATGAAAGAATATTAAAAACAAACTTAGATCCAAGTGTGTGGTTTGGAGTGGATTTTGCAATTGATGTTGTTCCCATGTACAAACTCAAGGAAAATAAATGCAAAGCGAGATAAATAATTGCAGAGTAAGGACACACATTTCAAGCACATGGAACTACAATTTGCAATAAGTTATTTTCTTGTTTGTAAACCAATGTTGTGGTCATACTTGGAACACTGTGTCCAGTGCTGAGCATAGCATACTGTCTTTAAAAGGAAAAAATATGCCTTTGAGAAGATCAAGAGAAAAGCAACAAGGATAGCTCTGGGGCACAGATTCTAAATAGAAGTGGAAAGATTAGAAGATTTTTTTTAACCATAAGTGCTGGACATATGGAACAAACTTCCATCAAGAGATTAATGTTGCGTTGATTAACTTCGCTGAAAAAGCAGCTGGATAAATATCTGGCTAGGGACAGAAGTAAAACTTTTTAGGATATGTACAGTTAGAAATGATCAAATACTCTATGGAACACAATGTTTCCAGGGCTGCTTGAACCATGGAAATGTAACACTGTGGAATGCAACCAAAGATGAATAATGTAGGCCCTGAGTTCAAATAGATAATTTAGACTTTCGCTTGATTACCTTTAGGAGCCAATTCGTGGAATGTTCCCTCAATGGATTAAATAAATTGGATAATGACAGGACAAATTGTTTGTTGAAAGAATGGGAATGAACAGTCAAATTACCTTTTTTGTTCACCACTTCTTTATTAATTGATAACAAAGGAATCTGCACTTTTTTTCTGTACGTCAGCTCCATTCAATGATATTGTTAAAGTAAAATAACAGTTTATCCACTGCATGTGGAACAGATAGAAAGGTCATTCCTTCTACATGGTCTTTCTCACTGACAGCTTGCTGAATGTCCCTCTGATTTGTAAGATTGTGTATTATGCAGCACATTACAAGCTAAGCAGACTTTATATGTTTGAAATCTCTCCCTCCTGAGACCAAGTTATTGGCTTTGTGGGAGTGTAAAATAAACCAGCATTGCACAACATCACAATTTTCCTGTCTGCAAGTTATGTGAAAATTGCTCCATTTATATTTGAGCTACAATGGATCAGGTCTATTTGTGCACCAGGCTCAATCAGTGTTCTTGTTGTTTGTGTGAAGGGGTAACTGTTCTATATTGTTACATTATCTCCAAAAACACAAGCTTTCAATCAGTTATCTCAATCAAACAATACAGGTGTGAATATCTAGCTCAGAATGAAGAAGCTCCTGTTGTCACGGGTATTCTACATATGCTACGGGGTATTCTTTTCTGGTAAACACAGGTTAGCTGCATAGAATCCCTACAGAACAAGGAAGGTCATTTGGCCCAAAGAGCCTGCACTGACAACAATCCCACCCAGGCCCTACCTGTGTAACCCCACGCATTTACCCTGCTAATCTCCCTGACACTAAGGTCAAATTTAGCATGGCCAATCGACCTAACCCACACATCTTTTGGAGTGTGGGAGGAAACCGGAGCACCTGGAGGAAACCCACACTGACACAGGGAGAACGTGCAAACACCATACAGACAGCCACCCAAGGCCAAAATTGAACCTGGGTCCCTGGTGCTGTGAGACAACTGTGCCAACCACTGTGGCACCATGCCATCCTGTCCTGTGATTTCCCCTAGGTATTTTTCACACCTATATCTCCATGTACAGAAAACCTATCATATAGAAGCCAGGATGACAATATATCTCACTCATGACTTCTCCACACTTCTGTGAAGAAGAGTGAAAGTATAACAGTGCATCAACTCATCTCATAAATACAAGCAGACATGTTATTTCATCTAATTACAGAGTGAAGGTCTCCTGATTATTGAAACCTTCCTGCAATTCAGAACTTAATCACTACTTTTAAAGAAATCATAGAAACCCTATAGTGCAGAAAGAGGCCATTTGGCTCGTCGAGTCTGCACCAACCACAATCCCACCCAGGCCCTAACCCCATACACCTACATATCTTTCCGCTAATCTCTCTAACCTACGCAGTTCAGGACACCAAGGGGCAATTTTAGCACAGCCAATCAACCTAACCCGCACATCTTTGGATTTTATTTCAGAGCACTTAAATCACTTCCAAGTGGAATACATATTTACACTGAAGCTCCGGAAATCCTAAATGTCAATATTTGCTGTTTCTTTGTTAAGCTTATATATTAAAGTATTTATTGATCCTTTTCTTAAAGTAAGACTTCTTCCCATTTGCTCTTTTCTAAAATGTTTACACCTTCCATATTCCAGATTTCTCTCTAACACATTGAAAGTTGCAATGATAATATGATTGTCATGCTTTCTGCCCTCTGTAAAGAATATTATTGTGTTCCGTTGAAGCCCTGGTCAGGTACAGTTTAGAATTCATGTGAAGCACAAAAGATATTGGGAATTTCAAGGGTGTTAAAGATAATTAGATTTATGCTATTTTATACAAAATAGATATTAGCGAGCAATGGTATATGGAATATCATACACAAGGGACCAATTATGTGTGAGACGTCTTGAGGGACTGATTGGTCTTTCCTTCTTCAACATTTTCTTATGTGTTGAGACTGATCAAGTTAACACTTTAACAGTATGATACTTATTGCATTGTTTTACTTTACATTCGAGAACCAGACATTTTGGCACATATATTGTTATGGAATTGTGGAGGACCAAACTGAAGAACCATATGATCATAGAATCATAGTATCCCTACAGTGCAGAAAAAGGCCATTTGGCCCATTGAGTTTGCACTGACTTGCTGACAGAATATCTTAATAGACCCTCTCCCCCGCCCTATCCCTATAACTCCACATATTCACTATGACTAAGCCATCTAACCTATACATTTGCCACACTAAGAGGCAGTTTTACTCTGGCCAATCCATTTAATCTACATATCTTTGGGGTGTGAGAAGAAACCGCAGTACCCAGAAGAAACTCCACAGACAGCAGCGCAAGGCCAGAATTGAACCCAGGTCCCTGGTGCTGTGAGGCAGCAGTGCTAAGCACTGTGCCACCATGACAAAATATATTTTTTTACTCTTGGAGCAGGTATGTACTATGGAAATTTGTTCTTGTTTGTTGGGTAATAGGAAATAGAAGAGGGTTTAAGATTTCTGGGTGGTTTTATCAGAAATACGTCAGATACCAAGATATAGGGAGAAGGCTTTTGGGTGGGTTGCAGCTTATGCAGGAGGAAGCTCCAGAGAATGGTAAGGAGGTGACAAATGTGTGGATGACTGTTCCAGTTTCAATGAGAGTGAAATATTATGGAGCAGGCAATATTATGGAGGTGATTAGGATATGGATTTATTAGCACAGCTCAGATTAAATTCAGGCACGGAAGACATTGAATGGCAGAGCTGGCTCAAGGGATCACACAACTTACTCCTGCTCTTATTTTTATGCTCTAATGGAAGCTCAAAGGAGAAAATAAAGAGGCTGATCCAAAAGAGTGAATCAATTCAATCTTTGAAAGAAAAAAAAATTATGAATTTCTCAAGTTGTTCAAGATGAGAATGGGGGATCAAAAGAAGGAGATAAATAGAGATGATCTATTATCAAGAACAAGAGGCTGGATAATCCTTGAGCAGAAGCAGGATTTAACAAGATTGCTTAAGTCAAGTCCAGCTACATTTGCTGGTGAGTGAGGAAGCCAGTTATGCTGAGCACACTCAGATTTAAGGATGATCCAGTCTGAAACATAAACCAAGCAAGCTAAATGAATTTGTCCCAAAATTACTGAACTTTTCAGTGTAGGACAAGCTGAAGATTAATGCTGTAGCAGTTCCGTTCCGCAAAGAATTATAGCACCAGCTCTGTTTATTCATTTGTCATCAATAAATCAGTCATTAATACTCAATTAAAGTGTACTCATATCCATAACAATCCCTCCTAACATTAAAATAATGATATAATGTCACAAATGGGAACTCAAAACAAATGAAACATTCAGTGAAAGTTCAAATTATTAATGGATCTTATTTCTAATTGACTTGGCAAGTTTGTGAATATTACTTTAAAATGTACAAAGATCAAATGTCGCCATAAGTGGAGCTAGATCAAAAACTCTTCAGTTATGTGGGGGAATGCACTTCCCTTTAAATTTTTGCTTTTCAAGATGATGGATAGTAGAACTGGGAAATAAAACATTTTCCATTTTAGGCAACATTAGTCACTTCAAGGCCAGGTAGAAAACAGTTAGACGCAGCTTCAAATTGCCTGAACTCAGTCTTAAAAAAGTGCCTGAACTCCATTGCTGAGCATTACTCCATTATTGTACAGGGTAATGTTTTCCTTAACAGCCACACTGAGCCACTGGCAATTAGCAACAAAAGTGGGAAAGCTTATTCTTAAGAGGCAGTGCACATTATAAATTGAGCTGAGCCTGCCAGAACTCGCATTATGTAGGACTGAACAGAAAAAAAACTCATACATCCTACATTCGATTTAAGCCTGGGTCCCAGTGGTGAAAGTCACAAGCACAAAGGCATCCAGAAAAAAAAATTTCATCAGTACAGAGTTAAGATCCTGGACCGAACATTTGTAATGTTCTATCGGGGATAGGTTTTTAAGAGAGAATATCATTTTGTTGGATTACAAAATCAAGTGGACAAAATAAACAAAAATGCAAAAATAATTGTCCCTAAAATTAAGATAAAGTTCCAGATATTTTGGAGAAATGTAGCCAATAGCTGACTTCACTGATGTGCTGCAGCTGATGGCCTTCGTTCCCAAAAGAATCATTAACATTTTCTTTGGAGGGACTTTTAATCTGATACATATGAGACTACACATCAATGATCCTCAGTTACGACTGATGACAAGCTCTGAGAAATTATGCTTCATAAAAAAGTTAGATTCTTCCTCCATTTTATATGATAAATATATAGGGAAAGCAGTGGCGTAGTGGTATTGTCACTGGGCTAGTAATCCAGAAACCCAAAGTAATGCTCTGGGGACCTGGGTTTGAATCCCACCACAGCAGATAATTACATTTGGATTCAATAAGAAAAAATCTGGAATTAAAAGTCTGATGATGACCATGAAACTACTGTCGATTGTCATAAAAAAAACCCATCTGCGTTCACTAATGCCCTTCAGGGAAGCAAATCTGATGTCCTTACCTACATATGACTCCAGAACCACAACAATGCAGTTGATTCTTAAATGCCCTCAGGGATAGGCAATAAATGCTGGCTCAGCCAGAAATGCCCACGTCACATGAACAAATTTTAAAAATACTCATAGCTAATATAATAGGAAGTCTATGTGATCAAAAGACTCACTTGCATCAATCATTGTTTGAACAAATGCTTACATTAGAATCATGAATAATTGTGTAGGATTTATTTCTGGTAAAATAGAGTCTTGAGTAAATTAACAGAATTGATAAAGTGTCTAAGATTTGTTGTACATATATCATTTTTATATTAAATAAAGTTACTTTTAAATAAATTGCTACTTCCCAATTTAAATCCTAGGCTGTGCTCAGTTAACTGATTTAGTCAGTGTGGTGATATGGTCGCAGCTTTCCAATGTTAATCTATGGCTATTTGGCAGACTGCCACTGTAGATCTGGTGGGAGCATGCTGCAAAATGCAGACACTGGGTAAATAGCTTGATGCACTGAGTCTTGTTCTTGCACTGAACCTTCTAGGGTGGCCTTTTGGGTCTGGAACTCTTGCCCCACTCAATGATAGCCATTGTCATAGGAAGGGATGGGGCCTGAGATAAAGGAAGTGTATCAATCTCACTCTTGATCATTATCCAATGACCACTTCTACAAGATTAGGATGTTTGATTTGATAGTTTCTGTAATTTAATAGCCTGCTAACATTTACTAAGTGACACTTGAAGAATGACCAGAGGATGAGGTATCACCAATGCTATTAAACGTATTCAGTCATAACTCATTGCCTTCAAAAAATAGAATGATAATAGGAAAGGTTAGAGGGAATAATACTTCAAGTAGCAAGGCAAATAGTCTTGCAAATCTGAGTATTCAGTGCACTCCCACTGTAACTTTGATAAGAATGTGCTGGAATATCCAGAAACTACCAAGCCTCTGTTCTCAGTTCTCACCTCTAAAGTATTGAAACCTACACACCAGATGCTAGATAGGAGAAATGACTGAACAGTTTCCATCTTCACTATCTCAAATGCTTGGCAACTTTTTATAAAACAAGACAATTAACACAGAGGTGCAGGAGATGCTAATTCCATGCACATAAACTCATCGCTCGGTCAATGATACCTGGGCTGGCTTTGCCACGTTCGTCAGATGGATGATGGTCATATGCTCAAAGCCGTTCTATACAGTGAACTGACTACTTGGCATCCATAACTTCTACTTATTCTACTTATTCCAAACATAGCCATTGGGGTTAGAAGTGGGTGGGGTCTGAGTTGGAGACTCTCTATATTAGGGATTACAAAAAACAAGGAATAGTACAGCACAGAAACAGGCCCTTCAGCCCGCTAACCCTGTGTTGATCACATTGTCGTATCTAGATCAACTGCTTATATCCCTCTATTCCCCATTTGTTCATGTGCCTGTCAAGATAAGTCTTAAATGTGGATAACATAACTGCCTCAACCACCTCATTTGGCAATGCATTCCAGGCCCCACCACCCTCTGTGTAAAAAACTTCCCCCGCATATCTCCCCTGAACCATTCCCCTGTTATCTTGAACTTGTGCCCCCTTGTAATTGTCATTTCTGCTCTGGGAAAAAGCTTCCAACTGTTCACCCTATCTATAACTCTAATTATTTTATAAACTTCTATGATCCTGTCATATATAAGATTAAATGTACTTTTTAAACAGTTTGACAGTCAGAATCTTTTTCCCAGAGTTGAATTGCCTGATCTAGGGGGCATGCACTTAAGGTGAGAGAGAGAAAGTTCAAAGGAGCTGTGCAGGGCAAGTGTTTTACACAGAAAGTTGCAGATGTTGCAACTGGTCCATTTGCTAATGTGCATCTAACCACTGATATTTGGTGCTGCTGAGTTGTGTTAAAACAAAAATTACAGTTAGCAAAATGATAAAAAAAAGTACGTAGAATTATTTCAGATAGTCATGCCTTAACAACTTTCAAAACTTTATTTTTTCCTTCCCATTATCTCTTGTTTTCCAACTTTTAACTTAGAATTTTATTTATTAGTGTCACAAGTAGGCTGACATTAACACTGCAGTGAAGTTACTGTGAAAATCCTCCAGTTGCCACACTCTGGTATCTGTTCAGGTACACAGAAGGAGAATTTCACATGACCAATGCACCTAGCCAGCATGTCTTTTGGACTGTGGGAGGAAACCAGAAGAAAGTGGTTGATCAGATGAAACCCACACAGACACGAGGAGAACATGCAGACTCTGCACAGACAATGGCCCAAGCCAGAAATTGAAACTGAGTCCCTGGCACTGTGAGACAGCAGTGCTAACCACAGTGCCACAATGCCGCCCACTTCAGCTATGAGAATGGGGCACTGAAATTTTTCAATTGCCAATACTTTGCTATAAATCATCATTCATGGGTTTGGCTAAACAGTGCCAGAAAAGGGTCAAAAGAAATGTTAAGGTAGTTAATTAGCTGCTGATAACATCATCTTTCAGTGATCAGAGCATCACAATATATTACCACAAAAAAGGGGAAGCCCCCTACATTTCTTCCAGTCTTCTAATACAGGCTACAGGTAGCACAGTGGTTGGTACCAGGGACCCAGGTTCAATTCCTAGCTTGGGCCACTGTCTGTGTGGAGTTTGCACATTGTCCCCATGTCTATGTGTGTTTCCTCTGAGTGCTCCAGTGTCCTTTCACATTCTGAAAGACATGCTGGTTAGGTGCATTGACTTGAACAGGTGCTGGACTGTGGTGACGAGGGGATTTTCACAGTAACGTCAATGCAGTGTTAACGTAAGTCTTACTTGTGACTAATAAATAAACTTTTCAACGTTTATAAGAAAGTTACTCCATCCTATGCTGCTAAATGGATGTTTTACATCCTTGAATGCCACCTTATCTTTCCCATGAGATAAAATGTTCATTTTTATGAGGTTCAGATAAGATCCAATTCTTGGGAGATCTCAGGCTAGTGTCCAATTTCTAGTTAGAGTCATTGAGTCATTAAGGCACAGAGGGAGGCCATTTTACCCAGCACACAGACAAAGTGGCAAATCTACTCCCAACCTCAATGTACATCACCAATGCCAAATGTTAAATGGTGAGTTATTTTGGGGAAGGATATTTAAACTTAAGTTTCCGTAATGCCGAGATCGAATTTTATCTGGAATGAAGCAAAGGTCCTTCTTTGAAATCAATTTAGTGCCTACACACGCAAGCATGCACACAGAATATTTAGTACAACTATAGGACAATCCACAGAAAATCTACAGAAAACCAGCAGTTTATGGAAAAATATACCATTGCATATTCATCACAAACTCATAATGGAGGAAGATAGTCGCAAACTATGGAATTGATGATATGATATTCATTTCAGCAGCACCATCACAAGGGTGGAATTCTGATGCTTTTGTGTAAATCGTAGAATCATAGAATCCCTACATTGCAGAAGGAGGCCATTTGGCCCTTTGACCTGCACTGACAACATTACCATCCAGCTCCTATCTCAGTAATCCCACATACTTACCCTACTAATCCCCCGATACTAAATTAGCATGACCAACCCACCTAACCCAAACATCGTTGGACTGTGGAAGGAAGCTGGGGCACCCAGAGGAAACCCTCGCCGACACAAGAAGATTGAGCAAACGCCACATAGACTGTCACTCAAGGCCGAATTGAACCCGGGTCGCTGAGACTGTGAGACAGCAGTGCTAACCACTGTGCTACCGTGCCGCCTGTATGGTGGGGGTTTCTAGCGAGTGATATCATTTGGCAAATATTGAAGTCACAGAACATCATGATTCAGATATTATTTACAGTCGAAATTTGTCGTAAAAATTGAGTGTCACTTTATTTGTTTTATGAACATTGGAATTGCATAACAAGGCCACATTTCAGGGATTAATAAATATCCTGTGGCCTAACTGCACTAGAAAAGCATCCAACTAAATGTTAGGTAAGGCAATTTTCAGGCATGCTCAGCATTTACCTTGAACCTGCCAAAAGCCACTTGTATATGCAAATGAGGAATTTAACATCAGTTTTGCAGAAATTGAATTGGAATGAGCAGAGTGGGAACTGGGCCTCTTTTGCTCAGGATTCTTCAGTGGTTGACAAAAGGTCAATTAGTAATAGTCACTGAATATGGCTGCTCCCAAAAATCCACAGCCCTCACAATTAGAAAACCAACAATTTATATTGATATAGCAACTTTAGCGTAACTAAGTGACCCAAGGTCAGTGGCCCAAATTCTTGGCCCAAGCAGTTTTAATGAATTTCTGAAAGGAGCAAGGTGAGGTAGAAAGTTGGAGGTAGGGAATTCCGGATCTTGGGAACTGTGGACACATCCACCAATGTGGAGCAATTTAAGTTAGGTATGCACAAGGGCCAGAATTAGAGGAGCACAGATATCTTTGGAGGATTTGGGATGGAGGAGATTACAGAGATGGGGAGAGGTGAGGCCATGGAGAGATTTGGAAACAAAGATGAGCATTTTTAATTCAGTGTTGGTCACTGAGCACATTACAGATAGGGGAACAGAACTTGCTACAAGTTAAGACACACGCCCATTTCTTATTGCCTGTACAGCTCTGGTCTGCTCTACTTTCCTAATTTGTTCATAGGATGTGGGCATCGCTGGCTGTGACAGCCATTTAATATCCACTCTTGAGGGCAGTTAAGAAACAGTCAACTACATTGGGATCACATGTATGCCAGACCAGGTAAGGGTAGCAGATTTCCCTCCCTAAAGGATATTCGTGAACCAGATGGGTCTTTATGACAATTCACAATGGCTTCATGCTCATCTTATAATTCCAAGTTCTTTTATTAAGTTCAATTCCATTATCTGCCATGGCGGGATTCGAACCCCGTCCCCAAATTATTATCCTGGACCTTCTGAATTAGTTATCCAGTGATAATGCCATTATGACACCTTCTCGCTTTAGGGCCATTTTTGGTGATGCAAGTGGCACAACAATCACCTACTTAGCATGATCAAACTGGCTGAGGTGACGGAACAGACACAAGTAACTAACCAAATGATATAAATGAGGTCCAAGTTTGAGCCAGCCTTGGGACTCCTGGTCCAGAAATATAGATGGTATATTTCTGGTTAATTATTTGAAAACCAGTCATAAGAACTTGTACCCTTATAACACTACTTGAAGTATATTAATCGGCACAGTCAATTGGGTGATATAATTGATAGCTTGCAGTTTGAGGGGGCAATACAATGAACTGAGGGTCAATGTCATGAACTAGGAAGAGTTTTATATTTGTTGTGAAATTGAAATTGGTGCACTTTCTTGAGCTGCTATTTATCAGCCACGGTGGTTGGCTCAGCAGAGTTAGAATTTGAACTGTGATAGTTTGGACGAAGACCAATGTGTCCTTCTGAAGTTGCTGCATATGGTTTTGAAGGCCGTGATGGGAGGCAGAGTTTGTCTAGTGCTGTGCGTCTCAGAATGAAATTAGAATTCAAGGTCATAAAAGTAAGATGATATGCGATGTGTTCATCATGCGGTGATGGATTCCAGAGATGAGTATAAATGTGAATTGGTGTTACTGTTTACGACAAAGTGCGGTTCAAGCTCAGACCAATTGGAAAGGAATAATGATCTGTTCTGTTTCAAACGATAACATTCGACAATAGCAAAAGCTTTCTCTAAACACATCAAAAGCAAGAAGATAATCAAAGATGGGGTAGCACTATTGAGAGAGCAAGAAGCAATATTATAGTGCAGGACAAAGAAATGGCAAAAAAACACATTTTGTTGTGCCGGGTAATTAAAGACCACTTCATCTCACTTTGCTCCTGAAACTGCCAAAGATGATAAGGTAGAACATTACTGAACACTTAGAATAGTCTCTCTGAACCAATGAGTGTCGGTACAGATTTATAAAGAGCGAATCGTGCTACAGTAATTCAAGTAAATTGTTCAAGCAGGTTACTGACAGTGCGGATGAAGGCAATGCAATAGATGTTGTATTTTCGGCTTTATTGTCATTTGGACTTGCCATCCATATAGAGTGCGCAGTTGTCAATGATTCGAAGTTTTCAGGAACTCAGAAAGGCGGAAAGTTTGGGATCTACAGACTTGTCTTCACATTTCACCAATTCCCAGTGCTACAAAGGCTTAGAACCACAAACAGGTTCGCCCCCAACATAAATCGTTTCCCCACATGAAGGCCTGAGCCTTCAAGTTCTAAATCAATCGCAAATAAGGGCAAATCATTTAAGGCCACAGAATCGAGAAGAATCGATTGGAAATGGCAAGCAGACCAATCTGTCAGGCCCGCATCATTGTTCGGGAGCTAGTCCCAAAATTGAATCTGATTGGAGCCTACAGCAAGAATTAAATACCTTTTTTTTGGATGTTTAGGATGTAAAGAAATATATCCACATTGGTTACATTAATGGCATTAGTCCGCCTATAAATTGCATATTCATTTCAACAATTATGCCATTCTCAGTCTGAGTGGGGCATCATCCCCATTCAAACAGCCCGCTATTCGATCCGGTAAAATTGTTGTCAAGTAGACAACTAACCCCTTCCCAAAAAAAAGTAACTCCGCCGCCTGTTAAAGCACTGGTTTCTGTTTGCACAGTGCAGCAGAGAACTGGTTTCTATTTCCAGCAGGGATCGAATTTTCCTCAGCTCCGATCGCAGTGGGAAAAGTGGAAAGCCTGGTCCAGGAAGAAAAATCTCATTTCCCCTGCCTGCCTGAGGTTCGGAGGCGGCGGTCCGAGACTGAATCTGAGTTGATGATGAGCCATTCATCTGCTCAGTCAGGGGAACTTCTCTCCGTTTACGAAATCCATCATTTCCACCGTAAATCTTGTCTGCGGGCCACTCATTTCCAACTCCACCTGCACAAACAAGGCTAAGAACAGAGAAAAGTCGGCCTTCATAAATCTAGCACGGCTGCCTTTACAGTTTCACAATTTACTGTCCAGTTGTTTAACATTCCATAAAGCACTGGTTCTGGGAAGTGCAGCAAGTGGCGATGAAGGCAGCCGCAAGGTGCGGGGTAACAATCCGAATTAGATCGACAATTTCAGAAAGGGAGGAAAATTGACAGGCAGCAACAAACCGGAACATTTTAAATTGCTGCTCGAAATGTGTGTTTTCGCGATCTCTCTAAAAATTGGATTATTCTTCTCATAGAACACATTAATGTGAAGCACTAAGCTCAAGGTGCAATCCATCCCTCGCAAAAACTGACATGTTCCGAGACAGAAATCCCTTCAGCCATATTACCATCGTAAAATATTTGGTGCAGAGTAAACTTAGAAATAGGACTGTTTCAGGGAGAATAATTGATGGAAACAGCAATATTCGGTGATGAGTTAATTATACAATCGGAAATGAATGAGAGCGAACAAACTACAGAAACACAAATGCCTGGTGTAGGGTAAACTGTACAAACAGGAATGCTTGGTGCAGGGTAAACTATACAAACAGGAATGACTGGTGAAGGGTAAACTATACAAACAGGAATGACTGGTGAAGGGTAAACTATAGAAACAGGAATACTGGGTGCAGAGTAAACTATAGAAACAGGAATACATGGTGCAGGGTAAACTATAATAACAGGAATGCTTGGTGCAGAGTAAACTATAGAAACAGGAATGCTTGGTGAAGGGTAAACTACAGAAACAGGAATGCTTGGTGCAGAGCAAACTATAGAAACAGGAATGCTTGGTGCAGGGTAAACTATAATAACAGGAATGCTTGGTGCAGAGTAAACTATAGAAACAGGAATGCTTGGTGAAGGGTAAACTACAGAAACAGGAATGCTTGGTGCAGAGTAAACTATAGAAACAGGAATGCTTGGTGCAGAGTAAACTATAGAAACAGGAATGCTTGGTGCAGAGTAAACTATAGAAACAGGAATACTTGGTGCAGGGTAAACTATAATAACAGGAATGCTTGGTGCAGAGTAAATTATAGAAACAGGAATGCTTGGTGAAGGGTAAACTACAGAAACAGGAATGCTTGGTGCAGAGTAAACTATAGAAACAGGAATGCTTGGAGCAGAGTAAACTACAGAAACAGGAATGCTTGGTGCAGAGTAAACTATAGAAACAGGAATGCTTGGTGCAGAGTAAACTATAGAAACAGGAATGCTTGGTGCAGAGTAAACTATAGAAACAGGAATGCTTGGTGCAGAGTAAACTACAGAAACAGGAATGCTTGGAGCAGAGTAAACTACAGTAACAGGAATGCTTGGGGCAGAGTAAACTATAGAAACAGGAATGCTTGGTGCAGAGTAAACTATAGAAACAGGAATGCTTGGTGCAGAGTAAACTACAGAAACAGGAAGGCTTGGTGCAGAATAAACTATAGAAACAGGAAGGCTTGGTGCAGAGTAAACTACAGAAACAGGAGTGCTTGGTGCAGAATAAACTATAGAAACAGGAATGCTTGGTGCAGAGTAAACTATAGAATCAGGAATGCTTGGTGCAGAGTAAACTATAGTAACAGGAATGCTTGGTGCAGAGTAAACTATAGAAACAGGAATGCTTGGTGCAGAGTAAACTATAGAAACAGGAATGCTTGGTGCAGAGTAAACTATAGAAACAGGAATGCTTGGAGCAGAGTAAACTACAGTAACAGGAATGCTTGGTGCAGAGTAAACTATAGAAACAGGAATGCTTGGTGCAGAGTAAACTATAGAAACAGGAATGCTTGGTGCAGAGTAAACTATAGAAACAGGAAGGTTTGGTGCAGAATAAACTATAGAAACAGGAAGGCTTGGTGCAGAGTAAACTATAGAAACAGGAGTGCTTGGTGCAGAGCAAACTATAGAAACAGGAATGCTTGGTGCAGAGTAAACTATAGAAACAGGAATGCTTGGTGCAGAGTAAACTATAGAAACAGGAAGGCTTGGTGCAGAGTAAACTATAGAAACAGGAAGGCTTGGTGCAGAGTAAACTATAGAAACAGGAGTGCTTGGAGCAGAGTAAACTATAGAAACAGGAATGCCTGGAGCAGACTAAACTATGGAAACAGGAATGCTTGGTGCAGAGTAAACTATAGAAACAGGAATACTTGGTGCAGGGTAAAGTATAGAAACGGGAGTGCTTGGTGCAGGGTAAAGTATAGAAACAGGAATGCTTGGTGCAGAGTAAACTATAGAAACAGGAATGCTTGGAGCAGAGTAAACTATAGAAACAGGAATACTTGGTGCAGGGTAAAGTATAGAAACAGGAATTCTTGGTGCAGAGTAAACTGTAGAAACAGGAATGCTCGGAGCAGAGTAAACTATAGAAACAGGAATGCTTGGTGCAGAATAAACTATAGTAACAGGAATGCTTGGAGCAGAGTAACCTATAGAAACAGGAATGCTTGGTGCAGAGTAAACTACAGAAAGAGGAGTGCTTGGTGCAGACTAAACTATGGAAACAGGAATGCTTGGAGCAGAGTAAACTATAGAAACAGGAATGCTTGGAGCAGAGTAAACTATAGAAACAGGAATTCTTGGTGCAGAATAAACTATAGAAACAGGAATGCTTGGTGCAGAGTAAACTATAGAAACAGGAATGCTTGGTGCAGAGTAAACTATAGAAACAGGAAGGTTTGGTGCAGAATAAACTATAGAAACAGGAAGGCTTGGTGCAGAGTAAACTATAGAAACAGGAGTGCTTGGTGCAGAGAAAACTATAGAAACAGGAATGCTTGGTGCAGAGTAAACTATAGAAACAGGAATGCTTGGTGCAGAGTAAACTATAGAAACAGGAAGGCTTAGTGCAGAGTAAACTATAGAAACAGGAATGCTTGGAGCAGAGTAAACTATAGAAACAGGAATACTTGGTGCAGGGTAAAGTATAGAAACAGGAATTCTTGGTGCAGAGTAAACTGTAGAAACAGGAATGCTCGGAGCAGAGTAAACTATAGAAACAGGAATGCTTGGTGCAGAATAAACTATAGTAACAGGAATGCTTGGAGCAGAGTAACCTATAGAAACAGGAATGCTTGGTGCAGAGTAAACTACAGAAAGAGGAGTTTTTGGTGCAGACTAAACTATGGAAACAGGAAAGCTTGGAGCAGGTAAACTATAGAAACAGGAATGCTTGGAGCAGAGTAAACTATAGAAACAGGAATTCTTGGTGCAGAATAAACTATAGAAACAGGAATGCTTGGAGCAAAGTAAAGTATAGAAACAGGAATGCTTGGAGCAGAGTAAACTATAGTAACAGGAATGCTTGGTGCAGAATAAACTATAGAAACAGGAATGCTTGGTGCAGAGTAAACTATAGTAACAGGAATGCTTGGTGCAGAATAAAGTATAGAAACAGGAATGCTTGGTGCAGAGTAAACTATGGAAACAGGAATTCTTGGTGCAGAGTAAACTATAGAAACAGGAATTCTTGGTGCAGAATAAACTATAGAAACAGGAATGCTTGGTGCAGAGTAAACTATGGAAAGAGGAATTCTTGGTGAAGCGTAAACTACAGAAACAGGAATGCTTGGTGCAGAGTAAAGTATAGAAACAGGAATTCTTGGTGCAGAGTAAAGTATAGAAACAGGAATGCTTGGTGCAGAGTAAACTATAGAAACAGGAATGCTTGGTGCAGAGTAAAGTATAGAAACAGGAGTGCTTGGTGCAGAGTAAAGTATAGAAACAGGAATTCTTGGTGCAGAGTAAACTACAGAAACAGGAATGCTTGGTGCAGAGTAAAGTATAGAAACAGGAATACTTGGTGCAGAGTAAACTATAGAAACAGGAATGCTTGATGCAGAGTAAACTATAGAAACAGGAATGCTTGGTGCAGAGTAAAGTATAGAAACAGGAATACTTGGTGCAGAGTAAACTATAAAAACAGGAATTCTTGGTGCAGAGTAAACTATAGAAACAGGAATTCTTGGTGCAGAGTAAACTATAGAAACAGGAATTCTTGGTGCAGAGTAAACTATAGAAACAGGAATGCTTGGTGCAGAGTAAACTATAGAAACAGGAATTCTTGGAGCAGAGTAAACTATAGAAACAGGAATGCTTGGAGCAGAGTAAACTATAGAAACAGGAATTCTTGGTGCAGAGTAAAGCATAGAAACAGGAATTCTTCGTGCAGAGTAAACTATAGAAACAGGAATGCTTGGAGCAGAGTAAACTATAGAAACAGGAATGCTCAGTGCAGAGTAAACTATAGAAACAGGAATTCTTCGTGCAGAGTAAACTATAGATACAGGAATACTTGGTGCAGAGTTAAGTATAGAAACAGGAATGCTTGGTGCAGAGTAAATTATAGAAACAGGAATTCTTGGTGCAGAGTAAACTATAGAAACAGGAATGCTTGGTGCAGAATAAACTATAGAAACAGGAATGCTTGGTGCAGAGTAAACTATAGAAACAGGAATGGTTGGTGCAGAGTAAACTATAGAAACAGTAATGCTTTTTGAAGGGTAAACTATAGAAACAGGAATACTTGGTGCAGAGTAAACTATGGAAACAGAAATGCTTGGAGCAGAGTAAACTATAGAAACAGGAATTCTTGGTGCAGAGTAAACTATAGAAACAGGAATATTTGGAGCAAAGTAAACTATAGAACAGGAATGCTTGGAGCAGAGTAAACTATAGTAACAGGAATGCTTGGTGCAGACAAAACTATAGAAACAGGAGTGCTTGGAGCAGAGTAAATTATAGAACGGGGAATGCTTGGTGCAGAGTAAATTATAGAAAGGGGAGTGCTTGGTGCAGAGTAAACTATAGAAACAGGATTTCTTGGTGCAGGGCAAACTATAGAAACAGGAATACTTGGTGCAGAGTAAACTATAGAAACAGGATTTCTTGGTGCAGAGTAAATTATAGTAACAGGAATGCTTGGTGTAGGGTAAACTATAGAAACAGGAATGCTTGGTGCAGAGTAAACTATAGAAACAGGAATGCTTGGTGCAGAGTAAACTGTAGAAACAGGAATTCTTGGTGCAGAGTAAACTATAGAAACAGGAATGCTTGGTGCAGAGTAAAGGTGAAAAACGGGTTAATTGATATTAAACTCTGTGACTGAGGCCGGCCTCTGATTAATTGGCGGTGATAACCTACACACAATCCTGTAGTTCCCATCACACCGGCGGAGGTGAATAGCAGCGCCGTGGCGACAGAAGAATTATTACAAATCTATTCACCTTTTTTAAAGAACATCATCCATTTTCAGGAATATATAATCTATTAGAATTGTGTGTAAAATTTTGAAATTGTTTTTTTTCCTTTCGCAAAATCTGAACTTCTCCGAAAACCTCTGAACACATAAATGTCACCTTGTAGAGATTAGGCTGTTGAATGTTTTTAGGGTTGGTGTTGTAGACTAAGCTCATTCAGCTGAGTGTCTTTGCCTGTTGCTGAAAATATATACTTAGGAGAAAGAATTGCGCGGTTCGAGCGTCTGTTCAAATCTTCTTGTCCCTCCTCCCAAACTGCTCGGTCACGCCTCCAAACTAGCGACATAAATTCCGGGTGTCTCAATCAGCTCACAGTCTTCAATCAAATTGAGTCGAGGAATTCACTCCGGCCGAAAAGCTGCACATTCCTCACTTGTTTCGGTGTCTTTTCCATCATTCCAAGTCGGTTTGCAGCGAGATCGGTGGCGATACCATGTCCACTGGGTCCGTCAGCGATGCAGAAGACCTCCAGGAAATGGAAGTGCTGGGAACAGAGGAGGAGTGCGATGGGATAAAGAGAAAAGCTACCAAGGATTTCTGCACTTCCAACGACAGCAACGAAGACAGCTCCAACTACGAACACGAGTCTCCAAAGAAGGGCAGGGGGGCTTCGGGAAAGAGCCGCAAGGCGGCCTCCAAGAAGTCGCCTCTGAGTGGGGTGACCCAGGAAGGGAAACAGATTCAGCGAAACGCAGCGAATGCCAGGGAGAGGGCCAGGATGAGGGTGCTCAGTAAAGCCTTCTCCAGGCTCAAAACCACTTTACCTTGGGTGCCACCAGACACAAAACTCTCCAAGCTCGATACCCTCCGGCTGGCATCCAGCTACATTGCCCATCTGAGACAGATCCTAGCCAATGACAAATATGAGAATGGCTACATCCACCCAGTCAACCTGGTAGGAGTCCACCTTCTGACAAAAGTTTTTTTAATGGGAGTTTTAAAGAGCTGTGTGTGTTTGTATGTAAATGTAAGTAAGCATGTTCGGGAGTAGCAATGCGTGTATATGTGTTTATTGACCTCTGCATGTACGCATGTGGCTATGTGAAGTTATTTGTATATATCTATTTGTGTGTGTGTGGCTATGTCTCTATACATGTGTGTATGTGTGCGCATGACAAAGTGAATCGGTTTGTGTAATTGTGTGTAGGTGGATGCACATTAATCAATTGGTAGAGCTTTGTCCCAGTAAATCAATCATTGTGCATTTCAGACCATTCTGCGGTTTTGCATTTAGAAAACCCGGCTTCAAGCAAACAAGGGCCGTGGCTTTGGGTATTCAGAAGCAGCAATAATGCTGCTTAACAGAACCAGAAAGCTCGCTTCCATTTAGGAGTTAGAGATTGTTGTAATTATTGGTGGCCAGGAAGAAATAATCTGTCTAAGCACAATTACCAGAAATTTAACATGAGCAGCGAGAGGCTTATGATGCTTAATGTACAAAGCAATGACAGTTTAGTGAACGAACTTTTAAAAATCAAAATAAAACATACCCCAAACTGCGCAGAAGCACGAAGCGAATCAAACGACAATTACTGAAATGTAAAGTAATTAGTTTGTTGCAGAAATGCTGTATGCAAATTCCAATTAAATGTAAAAGATGTTGACAGGATGAATGGTGAGCCAGCCTGGGCTGTAACCAAAATATTTGTGCAGTATAAATTCCAGTAAGATACAGTGCACTTGACAACAGCCCCGCATTAAAAATAGTGCATGTTACTTTGACTTTAGGATTGCCAGTTACACATCAATTGGGTTAAAGAATCGAACAAGCAGATGTTACATTTTAAAGCATGTTAAGAGTTTTTTTAAACTCTGCTGTGTTCTGAGGCGGAACTGCTTTATTTTATTGTGTCATGTTTTGAACAATAATGTCCATTCGTGTTTTCCTCCATGCACAATATTCTGCTGGTTCACTGTCGCATTGAGACAAAATCGATGGGACGTTTGTGAAAAAGAAATCTGAGTGTAGATATTGTGAAACTTCAGTGAGTGTTTGAGGAGTGGTGGGGTCACTGAAGATCTGTTTGATATTCAGCCAGAGCCTGATTGTCCCTGTTTGACTCATTTTCTGAACTCACCTTTTCCAGTTATAATTCGGATCACGTTGATTCCCCTGGGAGATTTCCAACTAAAACTAAGCAGATGACAAGTGTGGACTTTAAAAATTCCTCCCCCCGTTTTGGGGAAATGCGGATCTGCGGTTCCTCGATTAAAATGGCAAGATTGCTGCAAAGTTCAAATCATCTTCAAAGCTAAGATCTCCCGGAAAAGAAAAAAATAATTTGAACACTTTCCCGTTAATTGACGCAAATGGGAACTAACATTTCTCAACGCCAGGGAATTTAGGAAATCCCTCTGAATATCATAATGTATAATTACGGGGTATAGTTCCCAAATTTTGTGCATATCATTTTTTAAAAAAAGTAATAACAAAGTTTTTTTTCCCTGATTGCTGACCTCAGTGGATTATTATTTTTTAAATGGGTGTTACACACCGTTCAACGATAAAGGTGGAACATGGTGCAACTGTGCTGATTTATAGTCGACTCGACCCCCCCTCCCCCCACCCCACCCCCACCACCCTGACCTTTTAAACAGATCTTTCATCCGAAATATTTTAGCAAATTTCGTGCGAAAATTGGTGGTTTAGTTTACGAAATACTGAAGAATGCGATTGATGTGCTTTGGTGTCGATTCACACTGTTGAAGTGTTTAAATCGGACGAGCTGTAGCATCGAACAAGATCGATTAAATCGGTTCTTTGTGCAGGACCAGTGGTAACAACATAGGAGAAGCATACAGTCTAAAAGCGACCTGTTTTGATAACTGGGGTGGATTTGTTGGCTGCTGAAACACTTGCAACCGGAAATACAAATTTAAGCTTTTTTTATGAATAGGTCACCCGTAGAATATCTAAATAAACAAGTATGAAAGCTCAAGAGAAATACTGCATTTTCCGTTATCTAAACGATGGTAGCGATTGGGGGGCACCTGAGAACATGCTCACATTTCAACATAATTATCTTATTAAATTGTGCTTATAGTGTCAGTAAGTTCAGGTCCAGTTTCACCCAGTTATTTACCGAATGATCAGTGCAAAGTAGTGACTGGATTCCATTGTTGGAGGTTTCACCTCTACATTCTGGTAAAGGTGCATGTGTAATATTTCCTTGGGCAGTTTGGGTTAGGCTTAAATGGGAGCATTTGATGTCTGGAGTTGTTCTGTTGTTCCATTTGGACGCATTCGTTTGCACCGTGGAGATAATAAACTGTGATGCGGGAAACACGGGCAGCACCAGGTTTCAGTCAACAAGAACAATACCCCACATGTCTTCCCTTTTGTTTTAAATTTCAGACGTGGCCGTTTATGGTGGCGGGGAAGCCTGAGAACGAGCTCAAGGAGGTTGTTAACACGAGCCGTTTGTGTGGGACTACAGCGTCGTGACCGAGAGGAAAATAACCGCCCGAAACAAAGCCGGGGGAATAAAGGAGAAACTGCAGAGGACAAAATCGAGCGAAGAGACGGCTGGAGCCCTGTCTGCATCTCAGCCTGGGCTGCAGCACCAGAGAGTGTTCTTCCATTCCTATCTTGTCCATATTATTCCAGTACTTTGCTGGTCGAAGTACCAAAGGGATTTTTTTTACGCGTTCATTTCTAATTGTGACAAACTTTAGTGTTGTCCTGCAAGATATGTAGATATGTTGAATTTCAGAGCTGACTTCGACAGTCAGTTGCTGTGTAAGAAAGCAACATATAAAAGATATATATTTTCTTTAACCACAGGTCTTTTTCACATCATGTAAATAAAAGTTTTCTTTATATTTAAACGTCTGTAGCTGTGTGGGTATATATTTTGGTCTTTCTCGAGTCAGGCCAGACGTATTTGGATGTGTATGTGTACTCGCATGTTCGCCCCCTGATTGATTATCTGTAATAGTCTGTTTCCAACAGATCCCGAACCTCGACAATGGACGCAACCAAGTGACAACAGGAATGATTTGTTTATTTCTTCCACTAAACGGATAAGCAAGAGATATCTCATGTTATTGAGCGCGGCCTCAAAGAAAACAAACATCTGCCCCAGCTCTGCATCCTTAGAGCTTAGAGATGATTGCTGGTCCCGTGCGACAGAAGAAATACTGATTTTAAAAAAAATAAGCTAAAGAACCCCTTTCAGGTATAATGTTGCTTCGCGAACAAAAATGGCACTTTGCAGCTCTATAGGCTTGAAGGGAAAGGTGATTCTAGCTGTAACAAAGTAGGTTCAGCTTATCTGTCAAGCTGCAAAGGAGGCTTAACTGGTTTCTGGACGAGATGATATTATCCTAATCTGATTTCTGATTCTAATATATACCTGGTGCCACACACAAGTTAGAATCCGTATATTAGATTTTTCCTATCCTGCAATTGGCCAAACCACGCGGGTTGGGAGATCTCCCAGAGTTACTCGCCAGCCTGTGCTGATAGTTCATCTCAGTCAGCTTGGCAGAAGGGTTTGGTGAGAGGAATACATGGCTCAGATTGCTGTTCAGTGATTGAGCTCTGCTGTTAGTCAAGGCATAAGGATATTGCCTAAGCACAAGATCAGGGTTCAACGGTGATTCCCACCCAGCTCCCCCGACCCCCGCCCACACCATGCCCATCCATTCCCACCCGATGGCCATGTCGGCAATGTCTGCGAATGTAATCAGTGTTTGTGCGATTATCCACCAGCAAGGAATCAAGTGGATTGATTTTCGTTAAATAATTCGGGCACTTTAGGCACTCAAATGGGATCTCAATTGAAAATATTATGCCCTTGTTCAAAAAATTCAGTTTAACATCAGTGGTGATCAAGTTTCTAGAACTACTAGTCACATGGAAAAATGTGAGTTGATTAGGAAGAGCCAGCACGGGTTTCTGATGGGCAAATTGCGTTTAACTAACTTGCTGGAGTTTTTTGAGGAGGTAACAAAGAAGGTTGATGAGGGTGTGCAATTGATGTACATGGACTTGCAGAAAGCATTTGATATAGTGACACACAACAGACTTGTGAAGGAAGTTATAGCTCATGGAATAAACGGGACAGTAGCACTATGGAGACATTGGCTGAATGATAGGAAGCAGAGAGTAATGGTCAATGGATATTTTTTGGACAGGAAGAAGGTTTGAGGTGATTCCCAGCGGTCAGTATTGGGATCCTTGCTTCTCCTGATATATATTAATGGTCTAGATCTTGGCGTGCAAGGGATAATTTCAAAGATTGTGGATGAAATAAACATGGCAAGTATCGTAAACTGTGAAGTAGACAGTGTAGAACTTTAAAAGGACAGACAAGTTGGTGGAGTGGGCAGACAGGTGACAGATGAATTTCAATGTGGAGAAGTGTGAAGTGATGCATTTTAATTGGAAGAACCTGGAGAGACAATATAAAGTAAGGGATCAAATTATTGAATGGGATACAGGAGCAGAGGAACCTGATATATATGTGCAGGGATCATTGAAGGTGACAGGACAGGTGGAGAGTGCAGTTAATAAAACATACAGTATTTTGGGTTTTATTAATAGGGGCAAAGAGTACAAGCAAGGAGATTATGCTGAACTTCCACAAGGCACTAGTTAAACCTCAGCAGGAATATTGTGTACATTTCTCGGCATCGTACTGTTGGAAGAATATAAACGCATTGGAGAGTGCAAAAGAGGTTTACAAGAATCGTTCCAAGGATGAGAAATTTCAGTTATGTGGACAGATTGGAGAGGTTGAAACTGTTCTCCTGGAAGAGAAGACGGCTAAGATGATAGAGATGTTCAAAATTATGACAGTAGATGGGAAGAAATTATTTCCCCTCGTAAAAGGATCATCAATAAGAGGGCACAGAATGTGATATGGGAAAAATACTTAGTGACACAGGAGTGCTTCTGGTCTGGGATGTATTGTCTGGAAGTGTGGTGGACACCGGTCCAATCGAGGCATAGAAGGCATTAGATGATTATTTGAATAATAAACAATATTACAGGGGTGCCGGGGAAAAGGCAGGGAAATGGCACTAAGTCATGATGCTCTTTGGGAGAGCTAGTGCAGGTACGATGGCCAAATAGCCTCCTTCTGTGCTGTAACGATTATGGATTCTGTGAAGTTGAAACATCTGTTTAATCCTGCATTTAGCTCAAGATGCCAGTTTGGTAAAGGAATTAAAGCGTGCACTAGGTTTTCTTGCCCGGAGGCTGTCGCTGAAATTGTCATGATGTGGAGAAGCCGGCGTTGGACTGGAGTGGGCACAGCAATAAGCCTCACAACATCAGATTAAAATCCAACAGCGCTTGGCTCAAAGGCATTCGGGTGGCAGCTCTTCAGCTAAAGCCTGCAACTAAGAGTGAAGCAGCTGTTCAGGAGCAAACATGGCGCTGATATCGATTTCAAATGCTACTTATAAAGATACTCACCATTTAAACGAATATTCACCATTTCATAATTACAGCTGCTGGGACAATGAAAAGGCCTTCAGTAACACATCCGGAGACTTTCTGAGACACTTTGACACATTGTCAACATTCATCGACAGCCAAAGAACATTTATTCTGGAAATTCTCTGAATGTTCCATGAAAGAGGAGTGAGCGTTCTGCTACTCAACTGTATTGGAGTCCCCAAGAGAAAATGAGCTTGGCGGCATCTTATTACGGGTCCCACTTGGTCTGGTCGTGGAATTTGAAAGGAAATGATGCTGGACAGAAGAACACCAGCCGCTGCAGGAGAGAGGGACAGGAGGACAATGACTTCCACGGAGAAGTTGGATCTCCAGTAGCTTCCTTTTGGACCGGGGCTACTTTGAAAGCTGCCGCTACGAGTCAGCCTGAAGGCTTCACACCTTCAGTAGAAATAGATACAAAGAGCCCATATGTACAGTTCCTCCTAGAGTGTGTCGAATAGGAACTGGGTACTGAACCTGCAAGATTTTAATTAGCATTTGTGAGAATGTTCAAATAATCAGCAATCAATTAGCCCGAAATTTGTCTCTTTAACATAGGCATTTCTTCGTAACACAGCACCCATTTAATGGCGGTGGATCCGAAGTATTCAGAGTATAATTTAATTTAGTTTTCTGAGAGCGGAAAGTATGTGAAGCGCCATCTCAATGACATTGCTTGGAGCAGAATTTTCACTTTCGATGACAAAAAGGCACACTAACTTTTTAACAGTGATGGTTCCAAAACTCTCCTTGGCTACAGTAAGAAATCTCACAACACCAGATTGTGAGACCTCTTACTGTGCCCACCCCAGTCCAATACCGGCATCTCCATCCCTTGGCCAAGTATTGTTTCAAAGCACCACGAAGCCGAAACAGAAGTAATTGGATTGCTCAGCTATTAGGGGAACATCATTTCACATTTTTGTATCATCTTTTCCATTTGTTCCAAGATATTTGCCAAATCACACCTATAAAATATTACTTACTGACACTATACTTTTAATTTTGAGTTTAAAATCTTAATGTGCCACTCTGAGTTTGAGCTGGAACGCTCCGTTTTCAATTTGTAGCCTCTTGATTGACTTAAATCGAGGTTATAGCCAATCAAGAGGCTGATTGCTTCCTCTGTTATCTCAGTGGGGCTACTGGAACAACATTTCAGGTTCTTTTGGCTTTCCTGTTTCAAGTATAGGAAAGAGACAGATGCAATAACTGGTTGGCAATTTAGCAGAGTCAATATAGCAAAATAACTTATCTCATTGCTAACCTTCCTAAGAGCCAACTCTGTTTTTATTTGGGCTATTCTTGAAGTCATAATTCTCTGAAGCTTGTAATTGATTTTTTTGTTCTCGTCGTGTGGCGGTTTGTTCAATCTCATTTATGTATGTAAGGACATAAAAACGACTCGGAAAAACCTTGAGCTGTCATATTCCACAGATTTCATTTTCATTTCGCCAACTACATAGAGTCCAATATCCCCGATCATTGATCATTTGTGCATTCCTCTCGACCTAAAAAGGGATGGGCTGCTGCGTGGTGTGGGAGTATGACTTTCTGTAAAACTGGCAATAAGCTGCTTTTAACCATCTGCGAGTTTGTTCACTGCACTGTTTCTCTCAGGGATATATCGATTATAATGGGATGATCAAGAGTTATGTCTGTACAGCCAGTTTTATTGTTCTTAATCAGCTATTTATCTCGTTCTTTTTAAAGATATTCAGCAATGCGGCATAACTGTTTTTTTCTGTGAGTCTGTTTCCCACATTTACTCCTATTTCACTGCTCCGTTCAAGCTTGTTAATCTTGTACTCATTCAGTTTCACAAATCACCTGCCCATATCTGCATTATTTGTAGCTTTCAACATGTTAATGACCCGTGTCATGTGCCCTCTCGATCTTCACTTTAAAGAAAACACATGCATTTCTCGAACATAAAGTGTCTTTATATTGACACTTCTGTTTGCCACAAATCACTTTCTACCTTGTAGCAAATTCTTAGCGACTGTATGGCTAAAGACCTACAATTCTTTGTCCTCACATACTTCTTGGATTCAATGTCTGTGCAGTTTAAGCATATACAATGCCCCGTTGCATTTAAAAACAACTTGGAAATCCATTCAATCTGTTGAGTATTTTTTAAACTTAGGCAGAATCTTTTCTAATAATGATTGCTAAAAAGGCGCTCCTGCAAATGCTCTTCAAGATCTTGCTTACAAATCTAGGTGGCAAGATTCCAACTGGCAGCCACGCAATTTGATTAGGCCTGCAAATCGAATTCTGAACTTACTGATCTCAGGTACAACAAAATACACTCATCCTTGTAACTGTAGGAATAATTCGTGTTAATTGCAACTATTTCTGTTTCCAAAATGGTTGCCACATTTATTTACACAGCAACAGTCTGTGTTTCAAAATGATTGATTGGATGTGAAGTGCTTTAAGACATTTCTCTGTGGCATAATAAGGTGTTGTATGAACTCAAGTCTTACATTTCTTTAGCTTTATAATCCAATCATCCAATTTAATCTGCGTTAAAGCAAGAATGGATTAATGTCGTTCTGATCAGGGTAATTGTGTGGAATTTGGATTTACTCTGATGATAAAGCTTGCAGTGTAACCAAGAGGAAACATAGTATAATGAAAAATATGTTGCAATGAGACACATTGTTCAGTCATCACTTTTAGAAAAGGCTTACAAGGTCTTCCCTTCAGACATGTCCAATGCAACAAAACTAAAGACAGCCTTAAGGACTTTAGTACCTGTTTTTTGGTAAGTTCAGAATGTTCATAAAGTGAATTACAGAGTGTTTGAAAAACAATCTGCATGCGAAAAATGGGGTGAGATAATATTGCATGCAGTTTTATTATACCCAGATTTTCGTATTCTATGTTACAACACAATATCAAGAAATTTATCCCTTGCATTTATTTAAATGTAAAAGCACCAAAGTTGAAACATGGCATGTGTCCATCTATCACTATTATTATTTACTCACTAGAATGCAATTATAACTTGATCCATGTGAAACTACAAATCTGATGCTCAAAATACACGTTAGAAGTGTGGTTTCCTTAAAGTTTATTTTCTAAAGGCTGGCTGTCTTAACACTGTTAACATGGTAAAAATAACCCATTGTGATATTCAACCCCATCTGATCCTAATAAGTGTCTAACAGTTTGGGGTTATGACCTAGTGTGCTTATAACACCATTTTAAGTGTACAGGCTTCATGCAAATAATAAAAACAAAGTGTTGGGAAAACGCAGCAGGTCTGGCAGTATCTGTGGAGAGAGAAATGGAGTTAATGGCTGGAATTTTACCACCCCACCCACCACGGGAATCAGAGCGGGTGAGCAGTGGAAAATGGAAAGGTCCACTGACCTCGGGTGGGATTTCACAGTTTTGGGACGAGCGAGGCCGTAAAATCCCACAAAATGTTTTGAGTCCAATATGACTCTCCTTCAGAACATATTGGACTCAAAATATTAACCCTATTTTTCTATTGACAGATGCTGCCAGACCTGCTGCATTTTCCCCATACTTCCTGTTTTTATTTAAAATCTCCAGAATCTGCAGTACTTTGCTTTTATTGCAGACAAGTAATATTCAGTTAATGGAATATTCACTTTCTATTGTATTTGCATTTCAGTTCTGAGTGAAGTTTTCCATGATTCCCATTAGTTTTAAACCTTCTTTGCCTACTTACTTCAGGTCATCACATCAGTAAAATATGTTTATGATTTGTTTCCAGGCTCATATCAGAGACTCCTATTATCATTTGACAGTTTAGGCTCCTACTATCATTTGATAAAATGCATCAGGAGCTTTCCAGGCTTGTCTTACGCTTCAAACCTCTATGTTCTGTTCCCTTGCAACTTCTGCTCCACATTTTCCTGCCTGACATGGCTACAATTAGCATCTAAGTGTAAAAGAAAATTAAAGCTCAAGTTAATTCATTCATTCTCAGCATAACAGAATCCAACAAGATTTATGCTTCTGGTAGACCAATGACAGGGAAATTACACTCCAACTCAATATGTTTTATTCTGCCATTTATTTGTGGTCTATTCTCAATGCCGTATTGCTTATTTGCTTATGGTCTCAAAGAGGAACTTCTGATTTTAATTATTTAACAGTGTGAATTAACTAAATTACTTTTTTTTTCAATATTCTGACTTTAGAATAAAGATATAAAAATGACCATACATAAGGTGGACATAATTGTATAAGAATGAATCTGATCTATTTCTGGGTTATACTGTAGTGATCACCATGGGATTATGTCTTGTTTTGCCACCAATCTATCAATCCTCATTCTCATTTGTCCTTTCTCACACGAGTGCCTTATTGGGAGTGCCAAAGCACAGTGTTGTTTTTCAGAGGGGATAGAAGGAAAAGGAGACAGATTATGTCTATTCTGCCACAAGCAAGTCTTTTACTGACTGGCTATGAATCTGTATTGAGGTTTATGCCATGGATGAATATGTGACCTGCTGTGTTGCTAGTGAAAGATATATAGGGATGACATTTTGGCTCATACACAAGTAACAAATATGTTTTTATTTAAAAGCCATAAAATTTGTGTATATTTATATAAACACTGTTACAGATTACAAGTCGGGCTCAGTGATGCCATCCTGTCCAAAATAGCTTATAGTATAAACAAATCGAGAAGTGTATAACTGCAACAATTTATAATAAGTTTCTTAATACAACAGTACTCAAGTTCAAACTGAGTTTGCAAGTGAACTACTGATCTTTTTGAAATCGGGTACAGTTTGCTTAAAACAAAACAAAATATTTTCAATATTAAAATGACCACAACTATTTCAAAAACAAACTTCTAATCTTTAAATAGCATTTTGTTTCTTTACAATCAGTAGAAGCCATAACAGCAAGAAATCAATTTTCAGCCAGATCCCTAAAGTTTATTCTGTGAAGTAAGTATTTTCAGTAAAACAAATCTTCTGGCTTATAATCCTACTCTTTATAAGTTCTGCATTATTCTGAACAAATCTGTTATTAAAATAACATTAAGTAGATAGACTTTTCAGAACTCTTTCAAAGTGCCCTTGGTATAGTTTTAAAGGAATTGAATTAGAATTCTACATCACAAATTACCATCAAAATTTTCATCAATATATGCTAAACATTCATGATAATAATTCACACTTTTGGCTAGTTTCTTGTAGATTTATTTGCACATTGCTTTTACATTTGAAAGCTATGAATAACATTGGAGGTATTGTAATCAGACAATGTGTGAGCTGAATCAAACCAATCACCAGATCCTATTGGTCACCATTTAATTCTGTTTGTGATGAGACTGTCCCAATAATCACAACAAATATTAATGAATAATATGAGTTAATGTATTGGATTTCTGATGGATAAGGTGAGGGGAAAAAGGCAGGGAGTAACAAATTGCAAAATGGCATACATGTGAGGGAGAACAGTCTTTCCCAACTGATAACTGGCAATTCTACTTTCTGTACTTTCCTATGTAACAATTGTATCATGCTGATTCTCACATGCCAGCAGTTAACTGTATTTATTCTTACACACCAGATGCCCTTTGGCTAACTCTCAAATTTTAGATGCAGAATGTGAGAGAAGGATCTGGGAAGTTAGCAGTTTGTATCCTTCGTTCATTATGGCTTTCATTATGGCTTTCCTATTAATTCGTTTTTAAGCTCAGTATGCATGGGTGGAATGGTGGCACAGTGGTTAGCACTGCTGCCTCACAATGCCCCAGGGACCTGGTTCAGTTCCTGGGTTGGGGCATGCTCTGTGTGGAGTCTGCATGTTCTCCCATGTCTGTGTGGCTTTCCTCCAGGTGTTCTGGTTTCCTCCCGCACTCTGAAAGACACACTGGTTAAGTGCATTGACCATGCTACATTCTCCTTCAGTCCCTGAACAGGCGCCAGAGTGTGGCAACTAGGAGATTTTCACAATAACTTCATTGCAGTGTTAATGTAAGCCTACTTGTGACACTAATAAATAAACTTAAACAAATGAGAATGGTAATGTCATTTTAAATAGTTAAAAATTTTAAAAAGGCTTGATAGAGAAATGCCTTAGCTGATCAGCTCTTTCATTGGGAAAGCAGGTCATAGATTTTAGTGAAAGACAGTTTATGTACAGTAAGAGTCAAGCTTGCAAGACATTCTTCAACTCCACTTACTTCCTTTATAAGAGCCACACACGATATATCATCCAGAGATGTGGCAAGCATCTACATCATCCTGGCCAGACCACCACTGAGAAAATAAACTTGGAAGCATTCTCCCAGCACAGCTGCATGGCTGCTCCAGATCTGCAGAACATTGCATTGTAGGAGGATAGTCATTAAAGAGATAGAAAACAAGTTCCCATGGATTTTGGGATCAAGCTAATTCTACAGCTGGATGTGTGCCTGGAATTTCACTGGGTTGTCCGGATACAACATTTATCTTAAATTTTAATTTATGTCATTAAAACAAACTATAATGCCAGAAGCATATTGAAATATTTTAACTTTAGTCCAGTGTCATTAAACTCTCATCAAAGGTATAAGGTCCATAGTCAGGAGGGTAAAGCCCATTCTAATCGGAACAGACTGTAATGTTTTCTAAATTGCCCAATAGATAAGACAAGAGGAAAAGGCTACATTGTCAGATAAACACATGGCCCAACAGCATAGAAATATTGATATATGAAGAACTATTAGGTTGGTAATATAAAGGTTCACTTGTGGAATTTTTATGTGGTGAGTTCCTGGTCTTAGCTGACTAACTGGCTAATGCACCAATTGGAAGCACTGACGCACCCCACAGGATGGAAAGGAAAATGCAATATTTTTGCACAACTCAAAAATGGCAGAGAAACATAGAAAAAAAAACAAAGAAAATAGAAGCAGGAGTATTCGACATTTCGGCCCTTTGAGCTTGATCCGCTGCCATTCATTTTGATCATGGCTGATCATCAAATTCCCCCTACCCCCATATCAGAGACTGTGTTTTGAGCTGGAGACTTAATTGATAGTGGGATATCTAGTTGGTGAAAAGTGTCTTAGTTGGTGAAAAGTGGCTGGGTAAGCGAAGGATGTAAGAGAAACTAAGAAAAAAATGCAAAGAAAGTCTCCATCTGGATTATGTTATTGTTACCTATCTAGTTGAAAGTGTGCCACACTCTCAAAGTTGTTTGGAATAGAAGAGTACTTAATAATATTGTAGTTGTTAGAGATATAAATAGCTAGCAAAGTGGTTTTTAATCACCTAGCAGGTCATTTTTAAGGCTGATCAAAGTGATATAAATAGCGATCAATTCTAAATTTGCTGGCATCACCAATTTCAGCATAATCAATTGCTTATCTAAACATCAACTGGTACTGGATGGAGTATACGGCAAATAGAATGTTATCATTCACCCATCAACATTTTATTTGTATATATTTTTGATTCTTAGATTATTTTTACATTATGCCAGTATTAGTGTTTGGGGCCAGCTATATAAATTGTCGAGACTTTCTGGTCCAATGTTGTTTTAATGCTGCATGAACTTCATGATATAGGAATCTGCTCAATTATTTGTCCAACTTCATGAACCTGACTTTAGATGGATGGCTGCATGTTCTAGGATAAAAGAAAGAATTGGGGTAGAGAGAACAGGTAATAATTCATTGCAGTCAGGCAAGCAAGTCACATAGCAACCAAATGATTGGAAATTGTCCTGAGTCAATAGGCTAGACTTTGCGAGGCAACTACAACATTTTGCGTCATGGATAATAATTTGGAGAATTTATGCATCATTGTACTTTGTGTCATTATGCATTACATTACATCTCTCACCTCATTCTCTTTATACCCTAAAACAGCTAGTGATAGAAAAAGAGAACTCTCCAGGTTAATGATATTAATAAACCTTATTATGCAGGTTGTATTCACTCAGAATGTTCAGGTTTTCATGGCAGTAATCATGTTGAAACTGCCAACATTCATTGTCATTACACCTCTGAACCTAGCAGCATCTTTGAGAGTCAGTGCAGAGAAAGTTAAAGGCAGCGCCCAGAATTGCTCTCAGTAATTCTATGCTTCTCCATAAGGTGTGCTGTAGAAGCTACAATCAGAATGAAATCATATAGAAGTCATTAAACTGATGAGACCATCCACTTTTACATTTACGGTCTTGCTGTTAAAACCCTTAAAAATCACAGTTTGCTAAATAAAGTGTAACTGGGTTTTTAATACAGTATTACATTGACCTTAATTTCCTTAGCCTCCTGAGAAAGTAATGACTCTCACCAATGTTTACAAATACACCATTGAAAGCGTTCTTTCTGGATGTATCACAGCTTGGTATGGTTCTTCTCTGTCCAAGACCACAAGAAACTAGAGAAGGTCATGAATGTAACCCAATCCATCACACAAACCAGCCTCCCATCCATTGACTCTGTCTATATTTCCCGATGCCTAGGCAAAGCAGCCAGCATAATTAAGGACCCCATGGAGCCCAGGCATTTTTCCTTCCATCTTCTCCCGTCGGGAAAAAGATCCAAAAGTCTAAGGTCGCATACCAATTGACTCAAGAACAGCTTCTTCCCTGCTGCCATCAGACTTTTGAATGGACCTACCTTGCATTAAGTCAATCTTTCTCTACACCCTAGCTATGACCTTAACATTACATTCTGCACACTGTCATTTCCTTTTCTATGAACGGTATGCTTTGTCTGTGCAGCATGTGAGAAACAATACTTTTCACTATATCCCAATACATGTGACAATAATAAATCAAATTAAATCAAATCAAACCAGCTTGCCATCCATTAATTCCGCCTTGACACTTCCCACTTCGACAGAAAATCAGCCAGCATAATTAAGGACTCCACGCACCCTGGACATACTCTTTTCCATCTTCCTCCATCAGGAAAAATATAAAAGTCTGAAATCATATACCAACCAACTTAAGAACAGCATCTTTCCTGCTGCCATCAGACTTTTGAATGGACCTATCATATATTAAGCCAATTTTTCCCTGCATCCTAGCTATGACTGTAACACTATATTCTGCACCCTCTCCTTTCCTTCCCCCTCATGTACTCTATCAATGGTATGCAAAAAACAGTATAAAAACATTGTATCCCAATATATGTGACAATAATAAATCAAATCAAATTTAAATAAACATGCAAGAGCAGGAATAGTGAGAGGACATAGAATCACCCAGGAGATGGAATGTTGAAAGCCCGAAGTCAAGAGCGGCAGGAGAAATCATACAGTCTGTGTAAGAAACCGCTGTAAAATAACCATATAAAATCCCAAGGAATTCATTGAATGTTACAGAAATCTGATGAAGAAAGTTTGCTGGTTGGAAGACATAGGACAGGCCAGTTATTTTTGCCAAGGACATGTCTCCAGTATAGACATTGCTGATAAGGTTGGATCTCATGACCCATACATAAACCAACTATCAGAGAAAAAGGTTTAAAGCAAGTTCTCAGGAGGAGAAAATAATTTTGGACATGAAAGGGTTTTCAAAGTGACCTATGGTCAGCAGCCTTCCTCAGAAAAAGGAAAGATAGGAGAGAGAGAGAGAGAGAGGGCTTCTTTTCACCTCGGTTAGCTTGAGAAGAAAAAGAGCAAAGGCAGGCTGCAGAAAGGACAAGAGATTGCTGCCCCACGTTGCAGAAATCAGCTTCAATATAGCACAGGAACAGATCCTTCAGCCCTCCAAGATGTGTTCATGTGTTCACTCTGAAGCCACCTACTCCTTTATTGGTAGTATGCTTTTCCTGTCTATTTAGCATATGCACTGTATTTAAACTGTAGGAGAGGGGGTGCTCCCAGACACTGAGGGACAGGTTTTGTAGGACAGGGTGTGATCCAAGTCACTGAGGGACTGGTCTCAGTAGGAGAGGGGGCGCTCCCAGGCACTAAGGGATAGGTCTCAGTAGGAGAGGAGGCACTCCCAGACACTGAGGGACAAATCTCTGTAGGGGAGGGGGTGAGATACAGGTCTTAGTAGGAGAGGGGGTGCTCCCAGGCACTAAGGGACAGGTCTTAGTAGGAGAGGGTGTGCTCCCAGACATGAGGGATAGGTCTTAGTAGAAGAGGGCATGCTCCCTGACACTGAGGGACAGGTCAGTAGGACAGGAGGTGCTCCCAGACACTGAGGAACAGATTTCTGTAGGAGAGGGGGTGTTCCCAGACACTGAGGGAGAGATCTCAGTCGGAGAGTTTGTGTTCTGAGACACTGAGGGACAGGTCTCAGCAGGACGTGCTCCCAGACACTGAGGGACAGATTTCTGTAGGAGAGGAGGCGTTCCCAGACACCAAGGGAGAGATCTCAGTAGGCGAGGAGGTGCTCCCAGATTTCGAGGGACAGGTCTTAGTAGGAGAGCTTCTACAAAATACATAAAGGGCAAAAGAGTAACTAGGGAGAGAGTAGGATCAACAAGGTCATCTATGTGCTGATCCACAAGAGATGGGTGAGATTCTAAATGAATATTTCTCATCAGTGTTTACTGTTGAGAAAAGCATGGATGTTAGTGAACTTGGGGAAATAAATAGTGATGTCTTGACGAGTGTACATATTACAGGGAACGAGATGCTGGAAGTCTTAAAATGCATCAAGGCAGATAAATCCCCCGGACCTGATGAAGTGCTCCCAGGACACTGTGGCAGGCTAGGGAGGAAACTGAGGGTCCTCTAGCCGAGATATTTGAATCATCGACGGTCATGGGTGAGGTGCCTGAAGAGTGGAGGGTGACAAATGTTGTGCCTTTGTTTAAAAAGGGTTGGAGGGAGAAGCCCAGGAATTACAGGCCAATTAGCCTCACATCTGTGGTGGGTAAGTTGTTGGAAGGTATTTTGAGAGACAGATCTACAGACATTTAGAGATGCAAGGACTGATTAGGGACAGTCAGCATAACTTTGTGAGTGGAAAATCATGTCTCACAAATTTAATTGAGTTTTTTGAAGGGGTAACCAAGAACATAGATGAGGGCAGTGCAGTTAATGTTGTCTACACGGACTTTAGCAAGGCCTTTGACAAGGTGCCACATGGTAGGTTGTTGCATAAAGTTAAATCTCATGGGAGCCAGGGTGAGGTATCTAAATGGATACAAAGTAGGTTTGATATCCCCCAATCCTGATAAATGTGAGGTGATGCATTTTGGGAGAAATAATGTAGGGGGGAGTTATATGATAAAGGGTAGACCTATTAAGAGTATAGAAATGCAGAGGGACCTGGGGTGCAGGTGCACAAGTCTTTGAAGATAGCAGTACAGGTGGAGAAGGTTGTGAAGAAAGCTTATGGTATGTTAGCCTTTATAGGAAGGGGTATAGAGTACAAGAGCTGGCGTCTAATGTTGTAGTTGTATAGAACGTTGGTTAGGCCGCATCTGGAGTACTGCGTCCAGTTCTGGTCGCCTTACTACCGGAAAGATGTGGAGATCCTGGAGAGAGTGCAGAGGAGGTTTACCAGGATGCTGCCTGGTATGGAAGGACTGTGTTATGCAGAAAGATTGGGCAAATTGGGGCTGTTTTCCCTAGAAAGATAGAGACTGAGGGGAGATCTAATAGAGGTGTATAAGATTATGAAGTGTATAGATAGAGTAAACAGTGGTAAGGTTTTTCCTAGATTGGAAACACACATTACGAGGGGCCATGGGCTTAGGTTGAGCGGGACGAGGTATAATTCGGATGTTAGAGGGAGGTTTTTCACACAGAGGGTTGCGGAGGGTATGGAATGCTCTGCCAAGCAAGGTGGTGGAAGCAGGCATGCTGGAGTTGTTTAAGAGTTACCTAGATAGGGACATGAGCGGGACGGAGATGGAGATGGAGGGATATAGGAGACTGTTTTAAATAGGTTCAGGAGCCTTGGGATGTCCCTGGGAATCAATTGATTCCTATGGACCTTCCAACGTATTTTCTGGCTCACTTGTTTTACTTTTGAGCTTCTGGGGATTCCCTTGAATGTTTGGGTAAGATGTGCATGGTATTGATGTTTTTCTCTTTTAATCCACAGGAGCTTCGGTCAGCCTTGTTGTCCAACAAGGGGCATACACGCGATGGGTCGTGCGAGGGCTGCTCTTGGATGTTTCGAGGGTAGCCTAGTACTTCATGTCATTAGTGTACGCTTTAACTGGACCAGGTGCTGGGCAACCCGACAGCTCAGTGACTATCACTGTTTGCTGTGCAGATACATGGATTTGGGCGCACATTCTCCCCGTGCTTCTGTGGGTTTTCTCCATGTGTTTTGGTTTCCTTCCACACCCCAAAGATGTGCTCTTAGGCTGATTGGTGTAACAAATTGTCCCTAAATTAGTCTCCCCTCAATCTGGTTTCCAATGTGGAGCTCCATATGCATAGACAAGGGTTATGGATGAAGAGGGGATTCACAATGTTGAAATGGCGGCGAGGGCTCATTGGGCCGAAGGGCCTGTTTCCCGTGCTGTGTTGTTCTTTGTTCTTTGATAGAAGCCAGTTGTAGAGGGTTGTTTTTCAAACTGGATGCCTATGACCAGCGGTGTGCCTCAGGGATCAGTGCTGGACACACTGTTATGTGTCATTTATATTAATGATTTGGATGAGAATCTAGGGGGCATGGTTAGTAAGTTTGCAGATGACACCAAAGTTGGTGGCACAGTGGAAGTGAAGAAACTTATCTCCAATTGCAACGGGAGCTTGATCAATCAAGTGTGCTGACGAATGGCATTAATTTAAATGTGAGGTGATACATTTTGGTAGATTGAGCCAGGGCAGGACTTACTCAGTTAATGGTAGGGCGCTGGGGAGAGTTACAGAACAAACAAATTTAGGGGTACATATTCATAGTTCCTTGAAGGTAGAGTCACAGGTGGATGGAGCGGTAAAGAAGGCATTCGGCATGCTTGGTTTCATCGATCAGAACATTGCATACAGGAGTTGGAACGTATTGTTGAAGTTGAACAAGACATTGGCAAGGCCACACTCAGAATTCTGTATACCGTTCTGGTCACCCTATTATAGAAAGGATATTATTAAACTAGACAGAGTGCAGAAAATATTTACCAAGTTGCTTCCGGGACTTGACGGTTTGAGTTATAAGGAAAGGCTGGATAGACTGGGACTATTTTCTCTGGAGCATAGGAGGCTGAGGGGTGATCTTACAGAGGTCTATAAAATAATGAGGAGCGCAGTTCAGCTAAATAGTCAATATCTTTTCCCAAAGGTAGGGGAATCTAAAACTAGAGGGCATAGATTTAAGGTGAGAAGGAAGAGGTATAAAAGTGTCCAAAGGGGCAATTTTTTCATGCAGAGGGTGGTGAATGTCTGGAACAAGCTGCCAGAGACTGTAATAGTACGGGTATAATTACAAAGCATTTAGACAGTTACATGGGTAAGATGGGAATGCGGGCCACTGGGATTAGCTTAAAAATGGATGGCATGGACAAGTTGGGCTGAAGGGACTGTTTCCACGCTGTAAACATCTATGACTCGATGACTTTATAAGAGTCATAAGCTCCCAGACACTGAGGGACAAGTCTCTGTGGGAGGTGGGGGCGGGGTACTCTTAGACACTGAGGGACAGGTCTCTGTAGGAGAGGAGGTGCTCTCAGACACTGAGGGACAGGTCTCTGTAGGAGAGGAGGTTCTCCCAGACACTGAGGGACAGGTCTCTGTAGGAGAGGAGGTTCTCCCAGACACTGAGGGACAGGTCTCTGTAGGAGAGGAGGTGCTCCCAGACACTGAGGGACAGGTCTCTGTAGGAGAGGAGGTTCTCCCAGACACTGAGGGACAGGTCTCTGTAGGAGAGGAGGTGCTCCCAGACACTGAGGGACAGGTCTCTGTAGGAGAGGAGGTGCTCCCAGACACTGAGGGACAGGTCTCTGTAGGAGAGGAGGTTCTCCCACACACTGCGGGACAGGTCTCTGTAGGAGAGGAGGTACTCTCAGACACTGAGGGACAGGTCTCTGTGGGAGAGGGGGTGCTCCCACACACTGTCTAGTTCTCAACTGAGGTACTGCTTTCCCCAGTTGGTTCAGTTAGTGTCATGTTCTGAGGAAGGTTCAGGTCTCCTCTTGGCACAGCTTGATGTGGGCTCTCTGTCAGATCTGTCTCTGGCAGATTAATTCTTGTTTCCAAAAGTTGATCCGCATGTTTCCTCCACATTACATTTTCTTGTGTTTGTATGGTGTAGGAGACTATTCCTGTCCATGCTAAGATGGTGGCAGGTATCCACTTTTCACTTCTTGACATTGGTGAAAGACAAGATGTTTCACCTTATTCTCCCGCCATGTAATCTGATCCTGTTGCTTTTTATGGAATAATTATTTTGTTTTGGGTGGTTTTAGCAAATTGAATGCTGTGCATCATTCTCCAGTGTTGCACTAGCAATGCTGGAGAAACTTGGATTGTTGAGTGCGCGGTATTCCTAGATGTGAGAAGGAATTGGCTCAAGCGCTTACATTTAGACAATGAACGTGGTTCTCCAGTTACCTTCAACGAATGTTTCATCATCTGTACAAAATGTTCTGCCAGCCCATTTGTGGCAGGTTGATAAGGAGCAGATCAGATCGAATTATGTTAAATTCCGTTCTCCTTAAAGTAGATTATGAACTCTTGCGAAATGAACTGTGACCTATTATTGCTCATGAGTTGTTTAGGGTAATCAAATCTGCTAAAGATTTCACCTAATCCCTCAATTGATTTTTCACAGTTGACATTGACCCTGTGGTGGCCACTTCAGATCATTCTGAGTGAGCATCGGCTCGAATGAGAAACATACATCCTTCTAACAATCAATACATACCCATGGCCAGGTCTCTTCTGACAATTCCCATAGAGGTAACGGTGCCAATGGCAGCAGGTCCCGTACTTTATAACAAGATAGACACATTCCCGTCTTCTCCTCGGCATCGAGCCCCATCCACTAAAAATAGCTTCTGGTTATCTCCTTCATTCTTACAATGCCACAGTGGCTTTTGTGTAATTGGGTTATTTCATGTTTTCTTAATAATGTTGGAATGATGACTTTAATTCCTCAGAGGAGACAACCTGCCTGTACAGATAATTCAAGTCTTCAGTGGCACTGTTACCTCTATGGGAATTACCAGAAGAGGCCTGGCAATGGGTACGTATTGATTAAAAGGCCTGTTAGCAGGGTGTGTGTTTCTCATTCTAGTCAATGCTCCCTTGGAATGGCCTGAAGTGGCCATCACAGAGTCAATGTCAACCATGAAAAATTGATTGAGGGATTGGGTGAAATCTTCAGCAGATTCAGTTACCCTGAACAACTCAGGTGGAATGTGACTTTAACTCAGAGCTGCTGTTGAGGTATTGCCTCAAAGCACCATGTCCATAACCTCTGACAATACTGGATCATTTCTGGCATGCTTCTTAACTTGTCCTGTGGTCACAGGAGTATCATCTACTTGCTCAAAGTAGAAAATGTTTCCACACAAACTGCTCATCAACAAACTACTTTTTAAGGGTAGTTGGGAGAGTCCATCAGCATTCCCATGAAGGTTTGACCAATGATATTTGAGCATGTATGTGTGAGCTGACAACAGCAATGCCCATCTTTGCATTGTGCTTGCTGCCAGTGATGGAATCCCGGTAGGAAGTCCAAAAATTGTTATTAGACGATGATAAAGTGAATTTCCTTCCATACAGGAATTTGTAGAACCTTTTAATTCTGAAAATGATTCCTAGGGCTTCTAATTCTGCCTCTACCTTAGGTCTGATTGTGTACGGCAATGGACTAGCACTTAAACAGCTAACTTGACTTTCTATCTTTATCTTCAGATATCCTTCATCTTCCCAATTCATTGTTGAAGACAATGCTATGTTTCCTCAAGGATCTGTCCTAAGATTTACCTGAACCCAATTTAATCTGATCTTTTCCAGTCAAAATCTTCCCATCAGTTATCTTGGTAGGGTAACCTAGATAACCTAGATAATAGCAGAATAACTGAGTATAGCAGGAGAGGTGGAAGCGAGATACAGCTGTTAAGCAGCTGCAACAATACCCACGGTCTGATAGGTTGAAGGAGCTCGGTCTTTTCTCCTTGGAGAGACGAAAGATGAGAGGTGACCTGATAGAGGTGTATAAGATGTTGAAAGGTATAGATCGGGTGGATTCTCTGAGGCTTTTTCCGAGGGCTGAAGTGGTTGGTATGAGAGGACACAGGTTTAAGGTGCTGGGGAGTAGGTACAGAGGAGATGTCAGGGGTAAGTTTTTCACTCAGAGGGTGGTGGGTGAATGGAATCGGCTGCTGTCGGCGGTGGTAGAGGCAAATTCGATAGGATCTTTTAAGAGACTTCTGGATGAGTACATGGAACTTAATAGAATTGAGGGTTATAGGTAAGCCTAGTAGGTAGAGATATGATCGGCGCAACTTGTGAGCCGAAGGGCCTGTTTGTGCTATAGTTTTCCTATGTTCTATGTTCACTCAGCTGCAAAGGCAGTTTGTCCCCTGAAAACAAGATGATGCTGAACGTTACTGTTTTAGAAACTCTCAGAGAGAAGAAACACTATGCTCAACTGAGAAAAGGTCTTCCTAAACTGGAGCATCACTTGTGGGTGGTAATGAAAAGCTGGGTTTAGCTAATAGTTCTATGATATTGGATGTTATTTGGAAAAGGGGTATTTTTCGGAGTTCAGGAGCATAGATAGCTGGGAACAGGGGTTAGTTTCACAATACCACGTGTGTGCATAGCCACAATGTTTGTAGTTAAATGTTCTGTTGTAGTCTTGTATTATAGTTTTTCTTTTTGTGTGTTTCTTTTAAATTAATAAATATTCTTTATGAATTTATTGCAACCAGTCCTGACTGTTCCTCACTGGCTTGCAATTATTTCCTCATATTATACTAAATTGAAAATATCATTAGAACCAGTATTCCGAGTTACCCTTCTGGATTTTGGTATAACCTCGACTTTAACATCAATGGAGTTCCTAATAAGCCAGTCTTTCAAAAGTTTAGTCATCAGTTCACAATTTTATATATCTGAATTCCTCAGAATGTTTGACAAAAGACTATAATGGATGAATATTCAAACAAAAATGGTCAAGTTAAAAATATTACTTTGTTTGAATTTACAGCAAAGGTTCAACATGGAAGACTTGACAGTAATGATTGAACAGTTCTTTGTGTGTCTAATAGGTTATTTTGGTGCCAACTATGCAAAAACCCATTATATAACTGTTGAATTACTATTTTCTACTTACATGCATATTAAATAAGCCATGCAATCATATGTTACAGATAAAAATCCAATTATCACTTGGAAAAGCAACATGTAGCTTTTATTAAGCCAGTACTCTGATATATTAGATCGCAGGTGGAAATGGAGTGCAAAAATTAAAGATTAAAGAAGGCAACACAGTGAGAATTTTCAGTGTTGGAGCTCATAATATATACTTCAATAACATACCTGTACCAACCAGCCACATAAACTATAGCAGCTTAAACTGGCTTAACATATGACAGAATTAAAAAGGATATGGAAATTACTTTGTTGAGTTTAAAAGGATGATGTGCAATAAGAGAAGTTGTAAAGAGGATTGAAGACGAAGTGTAAAGATGGAAATGTGACCCCAATAACACTGACCACTGTTGAACAGAAAGTGAGGCCAATTTTCAATCTCTTAAAGGAGATTATCAATTTATTATTCTTCAGCTTTGGCAATTTTTCACAGAATCACAGAATGCCACAGTGCAGAAGAGGCCCTTCGACCCATCGAATCTACACTGACGCATGAAAGGTCCTGACCTGCCCACCTAATTCCACTTGCCAGCACTTGGCCCATAGCCTTGAACGTTATGGTGCACGATAATTTTTAAATATTTTAAATTAGCCACTATCAATTAGCATATAAAGTATTAATCAGATTACAATTATCCAGTTACAATTTGTATAAGGCCCAGATTTTGTGGCTGCAATGACAATGAAACGGACAACATTCACTGTTATAAATATTCTGAAACTGAGAGCAAATCCTGAAGTCCGCATATAATTTGGAAGCTGTTGTCAGTGGTTATATACTTCTTCAGAAGCTGTACTGGTGAGGAGCACCCAACACTCCACACTTGCACATGCTGACATGATGACACAGTGATTAGCTCTGTTGCCTCACAATGCCAGGAACCCATCTTCAATTCCCAGCTTGAGTCACTGTCTGCGTGGACTATGCACCTTCTCCCCGTGTCTATGTGCATTTCCTCTGGGTGCTCCGGTTTCCTCCCACTGTCCAAAAATCATGCTGGTTAGGTGCATTGGCCATGTTAAATTCTCCCTCAGTGTATCTGAACAGGCACTGGAGTGTGGCGACTAGGCGATTTTCACAATAACTTCATTGCAGTAAGCCTACTTGTAACATTAACAAATAAACTTAAACTTAAACCACCACGTACCCCTGGAATGCAATGAAGTAGAAGTCATTGAACTGAAAAAATGTCACTTGTTATGTTATTAGCATCACCGTAAAAATCTTTGAAAAAGTTACAGCTGGTTGAATGAGGTATCATCAGATTTTAAATGGAATGCTAAGCTTGTAATCGCCATTAAACAGCCACTCTGGTCCTGAAAATTAATTTTATATTTGTTGAATATCACATTTCTTCATTATGATAAAAAGGTTGCAATTTTAAGTCACAGAAATCGGAGAATCCCTACAATGCAAAAGGAGACTATTCAGCCCATCGTGTCTGTACTGACCCCAATCCCACCCAAGCTTTTTAAAGCAATTTTTTTCCAGTTTATGATATTTCAGCTTCTACCTTATTCTGATTTTTATGACAGCCACTTAATTTGCTTTCTGTGAAATTTTAACTAAAAGTTTAAAAGTACAGTGGATTTAATTCATGGTTTTCCATCAATGAGAATACTTAATATATGATTGGCTGTTCGCCCTGCTTGACGGCATCTCTGGTGCTACATGTCTGGAGGTCCCTCTGACCTAGCACCAAATTGAAATTGATATTGGGAAAGAGGAAATACATGCCAAAGTGATCACTAGATTATTGTGGACAGCTTTCTTCAATGTCAGTAGTGAGAGATGTCACTTTGCTGCTGACTATGAAATCCAGGCTGATAACTCTTCCAAAACTAGCTTCATTCAACAGTTTATGTTCAAAAACATCCATCAAGCCTCAGAGTAAAACAGATTAAATCTCTCAGATATTGTAATGCCATCAACAACAAGTTTTCTTTGATAACTGAAATGTCCCCTTAACCTGGGTAATTACTGAATGTGAATTTCAGTCTCTCCAGGAAAATAGATGATAGGCCCACAAGCATAACACTCTGCTGTATTACGCTTCAAAATTTATAATATTATCTCTACTTGCATGTTAGGAGCTTTCATTTCTTCAGTCAAACTCTCAAAAGTTCAGCCATCAATTTACAAGGAAAACTCAATTCTAACTCTCTGATCCATATGAAAGACTTGGCAAATTGCATAATGACTGAGCATGCAAACAGAAAATGCTCACACGAAAAATAAACATTTATTTAATATGCAGCAAAGATTCAACTTGAAACTACAGCTGCATATAGAATATTCTTTCCTCCGGGTGCTCTGGGTTTCTCCTATGGTCCAAAGATGTGCAATTAGGTGGATTGGCCATGCTAAATTGCCCCCTTAGTGACCTAAGATGTGTAGGTTAGATGGTGAAATGTGTGGGGTTGCAAGGATAGGGTGGGGGAGATGATCTGGGTAAAATACTCTGTCAGAGAGTCGGTACAGACTCAATGGGCCAACTGTCTTCTTCTACACTGTAGGGATTCAATGATTCTATGAAAGATTTTCAAGCATGATGGCATGAATTGGAATTTTGTGAGAAACCTAGAAGATTAAATAATTATAGGCAAAACCCTACTTTGAAGAGTGCGTGACTTTATCTACAGCACTGTTCATGCAGTGGCCATATTTGCAGGTTAAGAAAATAGTGTGCTGTTTGAGTCTAATGAATGGTTGTTGCAGCCAGTCTTGAGTTAGGCTTTGCTCAGGGACATATAGACTGGACAGTCAAGTCTGTTCCACCATTCAGTAGATCATGATGGAACACTAACGTAACTCCATACATCTGCCTTTAAACCACATCCTTTGATATTTTTAGTTAACAAAAATCAACCAATCCCAGCTTTATCTTTAACAATTGATTTGGCATCAATTGCCATTTTGCAGAAGAGAATTCCAAACTTCCACCACTCTTTACCTGTAGAAGTAATCCCTATACATGTATTCCTAATGTCACTCCTGAAACATCTGGCACTAACTTTAGATCAAACACGTGGTCCTAGACTTTCCAACCTAACAGTTTCTCTTTATTTACTCTATCTGTTCCCCCTAATATCTTGAAAATATAGATCAAATCATCCCTTAATCTTATAAATTTCAGGGAATACAACCCTGCTTTGTGTAACCACTCCTCACAAAAAGAATCCAGGTATCATTTTGGAAAACTCATTTTGGGGTCCTCCCTACAAGGCCTGTTCCTATTCTTTCTTCTTTTTTTCATTAACCCTGATGTATCTGTGGGTCTTGCTCTTTTAGCATCCAATAGTGATGGTTCGATGTACATAGAATATACAACAAAAATACAGGCCATTCAACCTCACTTGCTGGTGTTATATGCCACATGTGTTCCCTTCCATTTCATCTGCCTCATCTCAGCCATTTTGTGTATCTTTCAGTTCCCTTTGTTCACATGCATTCATAAATTTTCCTTTTAAAAGTGTCTCAGCTACTTGATTCAATTACTTCTTGTGGTAATGAATTCCAAAGTCTGACCCTGAGTAAAGAAATTGCTCCTTATTTCCCTTTTGGATTTTTAAGTAACTATCTTGTATTTTCAGTGATCCAGGTCTTGCTGGATGACACCGTTAACATTAACAACAAACTTGTGAGTTAAAGCCTAAGGGAGTAAACCCGACACAATATCTGGAGTGGACCTCCATTAGGGGGTTGGTATTTCCTTCATGTCGGCACCTTGTGGCAACTCCTGTAACCAACTAAGTTGCAACTTTATAGGCTTTCACCTTTTCCTCTGGATACTAGCCTATGAGATTAAAAGTGGGATTCAGATGTTAGGCAAGTCTATTCAACTCCTAAAACTATACTTAGCCTATGAAACAAGCAAAGGAAAAAAGGAGAAATATTGACCTATAATCAATTGTATGCATGAAGACCTTGATTGACTCAAGTTCAATATCGACATTGCCATTCAGTAGGAGCTGAGACTAAATGACACACACTTAATACACACAAATACTGGGCATGACGAGAGTGCAAAATATCGCAGTGAGCATGGTTTGGCTTTACAGTCAATAATAGACTGGTACAGTCAACTGAACAAACAGTAGCAACTCTGAGTGCCTCATCTCTCTGCCTCTATCTTCTGATGGGGGCGCAGTCAACACAATCTCAGCTAATGCACCAACATTGAATGGCAATATCTCAGAATCTATGGCAGGATTTTATGGCCTCGCTCGTCCACAAACCGGAAAATGTCGCCCAAGGTCAATGGACCTTCCCATGCTTCACCCCTTGCCCACTCTGATTCCCGTGCTGGGTGGGCCACTAAAATTCTGGCCTATAACTCATTGCACAATGTTCTGAGGCACATTCCAAATTGTGCCATGATGATCCATTATGAGAAATGTGGAAAATTAATCATTAGTTTCATCAACTGGCATAATGCCTTGGATTGTTGTTAAAAAGCAAAAATGAAACAGCTGGAATGAAGTCATGACTGCAACTGGATCTGCAAAAACACTGGGAGGAATTATTTTGTCCTGCCCTCTCTGGGAATCGTAGCAGGTAGTGGGTGGGGGGTGTGTGGGGGGTGGGGTTGGGGGGGGTGGTCCATGCAAAGGTCTGTTGACTTTGGGCAGGATTTCCTGGTTTTAGGGTGAGTACACCTGAAAAATCCTGCCCACTGTGTCAAAATGGCTGCAGAAGTCACCTTGTCAACACATCGTCTGAATCCATCAGTCTCTAAAAGCAACTACCAGGGCACATATCTAGGCACTTTCCTAATGGACGTCACACCCAACATTCTCTGAATTCTCTGCAAAACGTAAGGCCCACCAGACTTCATGTGTCAGAGCATTCATTTGTAAAAAAGACAGACTAAAGTTTAAAAAAGACTATCTCCAGAAAAAAACAGAACATCTTACGTTGGCTGCAATCTTCCTGGGATTTCAAGACTATTTATCATTTAAGTCACGGGTAGATAGGTTTCTGATAGACAGGGGAATTAAGGGTTATGGGGAGAAAGCAGGAAAGTGGAACTGATCCACTTCAGATCAGCCATGATCTTATTGAATGGCGGGGCAGGCTCGAAGGGCTGGATGGCCTACTCCTGCTCCTATTTCTTATGTTCTTATAAAGGAATGTCAGAACATACGTTTTCGTTTTTATCCACTTCAGAACCTGCCTGTGATGGACATGTCTCTTCAGTCATCAGCAAAATGCACCATATGAACCTAGTCCAGCTGCAAGAGATTTGATTTGCTGCATGTCCATCTTCCTACCATGGTGGAAGAATGCCAATGATGACAAAACGTATTTATGGTCCTTGTGTTAGATTCTCCCACACATGGAAATATTCTCTCCACATCTAATCTGCAAAACTCATTCATAAAGTCCTTTATCAAATCTCCTCTATATCTTCTCTTTTTAAAGAAAATGTCAGACCAGGGCCCACACAGTTTAAAATATCTTCAATACTTTTGGATTTTATATCCCTGGCAAGAAAACTCAGTGATTTATTAACATTTTAACCACTTTGCTGATGTGTGTTGCTGCTTTAATGATTTGTTCACCTCTATCCCTTTCCTCTTCTGCCCTGTTTTAAAGGTTTCTCTGTCCCTTTTTTTTAAAGATTTTCTCCGAATTTACCTTTGTCAGTTCCACCTTCATTGCTTCATAATTTTTCTCTTTTCCAACCTGCTCCACTCATATCACTCTCATCCCTAATCTTGTGTCTTACAAAGTTGTGATCATAACTCCTAAGAATCTTTCTCACCCCTAATTCTTCAATTTGTTCTGGTTCAAGTTTATTACCCAGTGCAAGATTTAGCAGCAATTCTCTTCTTGTTAGACCTCTGAAACACTAAATGGAAAAGAATCCTGCGCACTTTTCAAAACTTTAATTCCCTTTTCTCACTACTTCTTCCTGCCATTTTTCTTGCAGCTAGTTAAAATTTCTGATATTTATCCTTTTATATCTGCTACTCATCTCATTGAATTGCTTACTTATTTTTTTCTTCCATTTTCTTCCAGTATTTAATGGCCTATTAGTTATTTTAATTCAATTCATGTTAATTCTGGATCCATCTTGCTGCGGTTTACTTTTCCTGTTATCACTATCATTAAGTTAATCTTTAATTAATACAAAATACTCCATCTCACCTCCTTGTTTCCTTTCCTTCCTAAATAAGACATATTCAGCAAAACTTGTTGCAAATCCTGACCTCTTTGTAGCTTCAGACACAATTGCTGAATCATCTCTTTTTGAAGTTATTATCTTCAGTTTATCCATTTTGTTTGAAAACTCTATTATTGCTGTACTAACAGTTTAAAAAGATTTGATTTACTATTCCCTTCATTTTGTTTAGAATAATTACTTTAAATATGTTATACTCTATGATTTTACCCAATCTCTCACCATTAATGTTACCTATATTCCATTCTTTTCTTTGCTCTTTATTCACATTTTTTTGGATTTATGGGTTCTTTTGCTGTTTATTCTCTCTGTGCTAGTAGTTTTAAATCCTTTTTTTCCAGCTATGTTAATATTTCCTCCAGAACCCTAATCCCAACCCCATTCTTACACTGCCCATCATTACAGCACAACTCCTTCCCATCCCAGTACTGGTGATCAATGACTTTCTTTCTCACAACACTCCTTTCCCCAGGATTTGCCTTTACCAATTAGTTTGTCCCTATACCAATTTATAAATCACTTTTCAGTTTTGCCCCAAACTCCTGATACAAGCAGGTTCTCATTCCCAATCTTGCCTCCCGTTGACATTGAGCACAACTGGATCATTGCACCTTACCTGCCCCCCCCCACCAACCCCCGGCCTTCTTGGATTAACTTTGAGATGTTCCTTAGGCTTTCATTGGTATAAGCAACCCGTCCTATGGCACTGTCAATCCTGACTGCAAGGATATTATCCATCTCCCTAATCATAGAATTCCCCGCAACCTTTTTACTCTACATCTCCTCCCTGTGGATAGCTTCATTTTCTACATGCCTTGGTCAGCAATCTGGTTGTTTATCCTTATCCTCACAGTTATCCATTATTTCATAGCTATTGCTGGAACCTCTATTTTCCTCCTCACCTTCCTGCACCTCTGTTTTCCTCTGGTGTGTTCTTGCATTTGAGAGTAAATCATTCAGTATTTCCTCCTCCTCCTTTATTTCGAGCTTCTGGCTTGGAATTCAGTTCAAGGATTCCGAGCTGAAGTGTATCAAGTTGGAGAGATTTCTTGCAGATGTAGCAGTCTGGGACAGTCTTGTTGTCCATAAACAGAGTACAACCCTGACCTATTGGCCTCACTGCCACCTCTATTAATTACATCACTAGTTTATTTATTATGCAAAGACAGGTTTGATAGAGAAAATATATATCTTCTTTCAACCCGAAATGATGACCGGCACATGCCAAACTACCAAAGAGTTTATCTTGGAGCTCCTGTTTACTGATAATTGCTCCCTTCTGCCACATGTGGTGAAGGCAATGCAGCTCTGTGGCAGCAAAAACCATAATATTCGCATAATGGAACCAGACTTGCTGTACCTACAACAGCCCCAAAATAACTGTCCACTGCAAATCACCACTAACAGCAGCAAACTCAGTACAATGGGACAACTTACCTATCTAGACAGCGTTATCTCAAATGAAGCGACAAGAAAAGGAAATTTTCCTGCATTTTTTGGAAGAGTGTGGTTGAAAAAATTAAGTTTAACTGGGAAGCAGTTAACCAATTGGTTGGTGACAAGAACATGCTACAAAGACTTCTAGAGAAGTATAGGACAGTGTTCAAGAATACGTTAGGGTCCATGACTGGAGTTGAAGCAAGACTCCTGACCAAATCTGACAGCACCTGAGATGCTTAAAGGCAAGAACTGTGTCAAACACAATTAAATGAAAAGTAGAAGAAGAGCTGAAGAAACTAGTAAAGGACGGAGTGATTCAGCCTGTTACTATGAGCAATTGTTCAACTCCAATCCTCCCTGTTATTAAGCCAGATGTTCTGTAAGAGTTTGCAATGACTTCAAGATGAGGATAAAGCCAGTGCAGTGTGTCGACCAGCATCCATTACCATTAATTGAGGACCTATTCACTGGGTTGTCGGTAGTTCAGTAAGATAAATTTGTCCCAAGTACACTTCCAAATGACAGTGGCAACTGAGTTGCAACCACTGCTAATGATTGTTACTCACAAAAGGTTATTCTGGTATAAATGTCTACAGTGTTGATAACATCGGCATGGAGCTTATTCCAAATAAATGATGGATCAAAGTCTAAGTGACCTCAACAGTATCCATCTCTATGGGAGACACTTCACTTTGTTGACAGGCCGTTGACAACAAGTTTTAGTCCATACAGGGGAATTCCATTGTCAGCTGCGAGACATCTATAATGATGGTCTTTAATACTATCAGTGCATAATAATATCAGATTAAGGGGTTCAGAGCAACATATCAACGCTGATGCCATATTGAGATTGTCAATTCAGGACGAAACCAAATTAAGCAATAACTACATCAACATATTACAATTTCCAAGGCAGAGAGTGTGCCAATAATGTCGTCTCAAGTGGAAAGTCACACGAAGAATTATCTGGTGAAGGAGACAGTTATGAACATGGTCTTAAGAGAAACATACTGGATAAACAAAGGAAGAATCTTGAATTCAGGATTATATCATGCAAGAACTTGAATTAACTGTCTGAAATGGTATGTTATAGGGAATCAGAGTGACCCGTCCTCCATGTTTGCAAAGCCGAATCCTGGATCAACTGCACGAAGATTATCCAGGAGTGGTAAGAATGAAAGAGCTTGCATTAATCTATTTCTGGTGGCTGGGACTTGACTCACAAACAGAAAAAAAGCGAGGCAATGCCAGTCCTGCGATAGAATACAAAATACGCCATCTTTTGATTTGATTTTATTTATTATTGTCACATGTATTGGGATACTGTGAAAAGTATTGTTTCTGGTGCACTATATATGACAAAACATACCATTCATAGAATACATAGGAGAGAAAGAAAGGAGTGGTGAAGAATATAGTGTTACAGTCACAGCTAGGGTGCAGAGAAAGATCAACTTAATACAACCTTTACAATCACCTCATCCATTGGAATATCCAAAACAACCAAGGCAGGGAATACCTTGGTTTCCCTGGTGGCTTTACCAACTCGTCAGGCCAATCGATGGGTGCAGAAAACTGATAAGATTGCGAGGGAAGCGAAAAACAGCATTCGTGTCTGGTTTCTCGACTCTCGCAATCTTTCCGGCCCAGATTTCTGTTGTGATCAGGCTGGTGCCCTTTCTTAAACCCTGTGTTAAATATTATTAGTGAGTCTGGGATGCAATTGCCTTAGCCTCACCAGTAGAGGTCCTCACCGGCAAGGATCACGTGTGGTCCCCATCAAAGGAGACTTGACGTGGTGGCCATTGAGGCCCCTTTGGATGCCAAGAATAGGGGGCAGCACCCCTTGGGCAGTGCCAGCCTGGTACCCTGACACCTCCTACTGGGCACCAGCAGATACAGGGGGCAGGGCCATGATTGGGCGGAGCCTAACAAGAGGCTGGGAGGGGGTGGTGAGCTGTGGATTCTGCAATCAAGAATTGGCTGAGGTGGTGATCGACTAGGATGCCTGTTACATCCTGGATATTTGATCTCTGATATCTGTTACACAGAACAGAGAGATCTGTACATGCACGGTAGTGCCCACTAGTGTGAGTAGCCAGCTTTCTACTCCCTCTACTGGCTGGAATCAGATCCTGCACTTTTTGCATTCGGTGGTGTAAGATTTCATTTGCAGTCTTGCTGAAAAAAAAAACAGATCTGAAATGCTCCCATTTTCATGCTCATTCAGCACATAGAATTTTTTTAGTAAGCTCATCCCCACAGTCTTTGCAGGGCTGATTGAAGAATGCATGTTTCTTGTCATAGTTGACACTCATTAAAAATGGTCCAACATGATAAGGAAATCTACCATATTGGAAAGAACTATATAGACAGTAGGTGAGTTATCAGCAAGATTTGGAAAGACTGAATAACTAGTCACAGAAAACAAAATTTACATCGAAGGAATTTGTAGATTAGTTTAAGACCAATGGTATACATAAGGACTGCCCCATATCATCCATCCACTAATGGATTGGCAAAGAGCTTGTACAGTCACTGAAGCACGCAATTAAAATGTCAAGACAAAGGTTTGTTATCCAAAAGATAAACAACTTTCTCACGTCCTGTCAGAACACTGCTCATCTGACTATACAAAATTCACCGGCAATTATAGATATCACAGAAACCCTACAGTGCAGAAAGCGGCCATTCAGCCCATCAAGTCTGCACTCACCACAATCCCACCCAGGCCCTATCCCCATAGCACCATGCATTTACCCTCTCTAGTCCCCCTGACACTAAGGGGCAATTTAGCATGGCCAATCCATCTAACCTGCACATCTTTGGACTATGGGAGGAAGCTGGAGCGCCTAGAGGAAACCCATGTGGACATGGGGAGAATGTGCAAACTCCACACAGACAGTGACCCTAGCCAGGAATCAAACCTAGATCCCTGGTGGTGTGAAGAAGCAGTGCTAACCGTAGTGCCACTGTGCCAGCCTATGATGTTCTTGAAAAGGAAACTGAGAAGCAAATTTGATTTATTCATACCACCTGATGCTACTTTCAATAGTAGAGTTATAACGTTTCCATGTTTATACTTTGAGGTGGAGTCATCAGCCTTTTTCATGGGGCTGCCCTTGATCACCAAGCAACCATCCTGGCATCTATGAGTGCCTGAAGGCATATGAGTCTTGACTGCCTCCGGGCACCACGCGTACACTTTCATCATTCATTGTAAAAGCAATTGGCTGAGTGCAGATTCCACCTATGTCTCAGTTTCTGCTGCTGCCTCTTCTCCACAGCCCCTCACTCCTCAGCAGCTTGCCCACCTTCCTCCAAATCAAATGGCTCCTGCCCCTGGATAGTTGGTCTCCTCCTCTCTTCCTGCCTCTTCTCTTCCACCTCCTTACTGGAGGAGGTGTCACCTAAAGAATATACTGTTCTCAAAGGTGACAATGTTTCTCAGCACAAATGGTCGAGTGAAGAAAGATGACAGGACCAACAAGTTTTTGGACATTCCACTGAGGGATAACCCTGCTAAAACACTGAAGATTTCCTGAAGAAATAACTGACATTGGCCTCTCAAGAACAAAGAACAGTGCAGCACAGGGACAGGCCCTTTGGCTCTGCAAGCTTGTGCCGATTAAGATATCTGCCTAAGTTAGAACCGTATGCACTTACGGAGTCCATATCCTTCCATTCCCCTCCTATTCATGTATTTGTCTAGTTGCCTCTTAAACGCTGCTGTCAACACCATTCATAATCTTGTAAACCTCTATCAGGTCACCCCTCAACCTCCGTCATTCCAGTGAGAACAAGCTGAGTTTATCCCACCTCTCCTCATATCTAATATCCTCTCCTGCTAAGGTCAGGCATAGACCCAACCTCAGCCTTTATTTCTGCTCTTTCATTAGAACATGAAATCAAGCTTCTCACCTAGCATGTTTCTTGTGTGTTTCTCTTGCACCCACCTTATTATTGCTGTGGGAATGTACTGTTGTGGTCAGTGGGGCTGCTAACTAGCTTAAACAGCCCTTAATTATCAATTTCAAAATGGTGGCCAGACTGCCGATTCTGGAGCCTGCACAGCCACCATATTATTATGGACTGGTGTGACGACATGAAGTTCACAACCCGACATCATGACGCCAAATATTATGATTTTGTAGGCCTACATTAGGCCAGCTTTTTCTACGTAAAATTCAGCCCTATATTTTCTTTCCCAACTGTAGTTTGAAGAAACTGCTTAACTCAGTGCCAATATTAACATTAGTTTGAGATCTTTTTCTGTGCAGGAAATGAAGAATTACTGTTGAGAGTCACAGAGTGATCCATCGAGAAGCTGTCGGCCAATCTGGGAATCAGTGGTTTCAATCTCAGCGTGAAGAAACTTTCTCCAATAAAAGGTAGGCCCGCATGCCAAACTGGTCAGGCAAATGGAAAAATATTGTTTGATTCACGACCTCCAATCAATTATTCTTGCAAACATATTTGTGTGTATGTTATTTAGCTATATATACTTTAATTTGTGTACTTTGGTGCTGTACACAACAATGTTAAACCCCACTCTGTGTCCAATTATAATGCAGATAGAAAATAAACGCTAAAGAGTGATTCATTAATCACATGTTCCTTTGAAAATATTAAAAGGTCAAATAATTAACTGTCAAGCACAAGAGGGAGTTGAATAGTCAAACCCTTCTTTCTTAATGCCAGCATGAATGTTTTTCCTTTCTTTTATGTTAAGGATTGTCAAAACTGGTCAGAGAACTGATCCAGCAAGAATATGTTTTAGAAACTCTGCAGCAGTTTATAAGTTTAGACATCCTAATTTGGACAAACACATCTCTTATTTACAAATTCTGTACTGCCAACATAACGTAAATCAGTTTAATAGAATTGTGACTCATTTTCATTGTAGTTACGATGACAAGATGACATTTTATTAATTGCATTTTTTTTGATTCTTGTATTTACAAATTTGCAAAGTTTTCCAACCAAGTTTACAACACAGCAGAGACCATTCAGTATGTTGTGTCTCTGCTTTTTTTTGCTGGGCCATTTCAAAAATATTCCCACAGCCACATTCTGTACCCATAGCCTAATACCCTCAGACCATAAGATGTGGGAACAGCCATTCAGCTCATCTAGTCTGCTCTGACATTCATTGAGATCATGGCTGATCTGATATAATAATCCTCAACTCCACTTTCTTGCCTTTTACCCGTAACTCTTCATTCCTTTACTGATTGTAAAACCTTCCATTGTCCTTGGACTGAGTGGCTTGCTAAGCCATTTCAGACTCAGCAACCTTGCTGTAGGTCTGGAGTCACATGTGGACCAGGTTAGGTAAGGAGGGGAGATTATTTCCCTAAAGGACATTAATGAACTAGATTGTGTTTTTGTAACCATCTACAGTAGTTTCATGGTCACTGTTAGAACATGCAAAATTAATTCCAGATTTATTGAATTCAAATTTCAGTGACTGCTGTGGTGAGATTCAGATCTTTGTTATTATCCTGGGTCTCTAGATTACTAACCAGTAACAATACCACTGTGCCACTGGCTCCCTTTCCCACTCTGCAGCTATCTAAGTTAACAGCCTGTTCAGTAGGCGGAAGGAAACACCACATCAGGAAGTTACAACTGGGGGCCCTCTGGTACGGTCCCTGGCAATTAGAGGATCAGAAAGGCTTGTGATTGGGAGGATTGGTGGTGGGGCATGAGATAGAGTGAGTTGGGGTAAATGTTTGAGATGGAATAGGATGGTAGAAAGGCCTCGAAACTGTGGAAAGATTGGAGAGAGTTTGAGATGGAGAGGGTCCTAAGACCAAGTCATCTGGGAGGAAGTCAGGATTTGGGCTGGGAGTGGGGTGGAGGGCTGTTGATCAGGACAGTGTGAGGTCAAAGGTTCTTTGAGGGATTTCAGCCATGCCAGTGAGATCTTCCATCCAACTGTATATGATGCTGTTTCTGTGATGATTGAATCGTAGCTGGACATAAATGGATTGGTAATGTTTTCTATTGAAAAATGCTGATGTGTGCAATCAGGTACACTCTGAGGGAGCCCTAGATTGCTTTCTAGCTGGTGAACCTAGCCAGCCTCTCTTCCACTAAAAGTTTTATGCAAAAACAGCAAAATAGAGACCTAAGCACTGAAAAACAGCAGGAAATGTAGAGTTTAAGAGTTTAAGTACTGAAAAACAGCAGGAAATGTAGAGTTTAAGAGACTGTCTCTCTCCAAGGCGAGATTTAATCAAGCTTTATCTAGTAGTGAAGAGTGTTGAAGGAATGAATGAGGAAAGTCTATTTCCTCTGCCTGGGAAGTCAGTGATGAGAGAGGTTGGGGAGAGATGATGGAAGAAATGTTTTTATGCAAAGTTTGTTAGAATTGGTCCCTGTGCTGTGAAGCTGTGTCACCCTCTCCACAGTTCCAGCTCCACTGTTTTGCCTCCCTGTATCCACCCTCTCTGTTGTGCCCTATCCCTCACTGAGTGTACCAATCCAGCTTGGCAAGATCCCAAAAACATCAGGATTTGGGGACCTCCATTGTTCTTCTTTGACCTGGGACCTCTTGCAATACCAGCAGTGGCTACCGATCCCGGTGTCATCCAGAGTTGCTGGGCTCTAACTGGACAGTAGTTGTGTGAGATGGGAGTTTCCACTGCAGACAGACGGGAGTCTTGCCTCATACCAATTAAAGAGCTATTGCCCAAAACTATAAAGCAGGATGAGCTGGCCAAGAGGAGGCAGGCTCACTCCCAATATTTATTCTGAGGTACAGGGAGCTCGTCCTCAGTGTATAATCCGCCATGGGCAGCACAATGGCACAGTGGTTAGCACTGCTGCCAAACAGCATCAGGGATGCAGGTTCAATTCCCAGCTTGGGTCACTGTCTGTGAGGAGTCTGCATGTTCTCCACATGTCTGTGTGAGTTTCCTCTGGGTGTTCCAGTTTTCACCCACAGTCCAAAGGTGTGCTGATTAGTGCATTGGCCGTACACTAGTGTCAGGGGGAATCAAGAGGTTAAATACATGGAGTTTCGGAGATAGGGCCTGGGTGGGATTGTTGTTGGTACAGACTCAAAGGGCCGAAAGGCCTCCTTTTGTTCTGTAGGGAATCTATGATTCTATGAATCCAGCCCATTATTTCATCTCAATATATATTTTAATTTTGAGTCTTGCACTTCTTTGTGTACATCTTAGTTACAATTATTTTGACATCATCATTATAGTTAGCGCTGTCACCTTTCACACTTTACTGCAAACATAACTCACATCAGTGCAGAAGTATAATCCCAAATGAATGAAAACTGCTCAAAGGAGAGCCAGAGAGTCCTCCCTGTGTCCTGACCAACATTTATTCCCTCATGTCATTCCACAGGAAACAAAGATCAACTCTCATTTATCTTACCAATTTCTGGGACATTGCTGTGTTCAAATTGGTCACTGTGTCTGTCTGTCAGACAAGAGTGACTGCATTTCAAAAATACTTCATCAGTTGGGAAACCCTTTGGGACATTCTGAAGACATGGAAGGCACTATACAAATGTAAAGTCTTACTTTCTGTGCGTTTAAATGGTGATTTCCCCATTCAGTTGAAGAGAAAGCAATTTACTCATTCATGATTGCTGGCTAAGCTCGATTTCTGCTTTGAACATGAGAGTTTTATGTTAGCATGGCGAAAGGTCAAAGTGAACGGAAGATAGCTTGTAAATCATGTGGTTCTCCTTGAAAGTTTCTCGTGTTCCCATGCAGCCTTAAAAGCACTCAGTGCCAAAAAAATCCCTTCTCATAATCAAACATAATCTCATTCATTCTGTTGATAAACACGCTGAACTTAATTCATCAGTGGTTGCATTATATTTGTTGGGAGCTTTCAGTGGGATGCTCGATAGATGGATTCATTCTGCTTTATTAAAAGATTAAAAAGTTTAGTTTTTATTATTATAGTGTTTGGGCTTTATTTTCAAAATGTAGTTGTGATTTCACACTTGTACTCTGGGTGTCTTAGGAGTTTAATAAATTTGCTATTTTTCTAGTTAATAGTTCTGTTATTGACACCTGTACAAATTGGAATTGTGCAAACACGTGCATAATGGATGGGCAATGAATGCTGGCCTTGCCAGCGTAGCCCACATCCTGTGAATGAATGCAAAAAGGAAGCAACTGTTTCAAGTTAAGGCCTAATTCCAACGTTGAATAGTTTACGCTTGCCAGTGATTTTTTGTTGTCATGCAATTGTTTGAGAATCACTGGCCCAACCAGTGATTCCACATCCCATAAATAATATTTTCAAAAGCCTCTCAGAATTTCTTCTTCTTCAAATTATACGCACATTGTGGATTGATGCCAGAATTGATTTATTTTTCAGGGAAGATTGAATTCCAGAAGTAGCTAACTGAGGGAGGTGCTGATAGAGGACTTTAAGTTTGTGAAAGGGTTTTCTAGAGCAGATGTGGTGAAGCAGTTTCCATTTCAGGTTAAGACCAGAACAAGAGAACCAATGTCACTTGTAAATTCAATTGGGAATTCAGGAGAACCATCTCTACCCAGAGAATGAGAATGCAAAACTCATTACACAATGAGGTGAATAAATAGCAGAGATCCATGCAAGGAAAAAGTAGGTAAGCATATGATGAAAGAAAGGAATAGAAGTTAATAGCCTTAAATGGAGAAGAATGAGAAGAGACTTGTGTGGAGTATATACATCAACATTGATCTACTGGGTCAAGTGCCCTATGTTTTGTGTTTTGCAAGCACAGACTGGCTGGCTACAGTCAGTAATTTGCCTGTTGTGTCATTTCCCGATTCACTTTGGATTTTTAGCTAGCATTGCTGTTCTGACAGTGAACATGGGTTGCAAATCTCTCCTGATGTGTTTCCATTTCATTCTTCCTGCCAAAATGAACAGTTTCACATTTTCCCACATTCACATTTGCCAAATCTTTGCCCACTTGTTTCACCTTTACTTCCTTTATTATTCTCCTTATGTCCTCTTCACAATGCACTTTCCTACCTATTGTAGTCTCATCGACAAATTCTGTTCCTTCATCCAAGTCATTTATATAAATGGGAAAAGATTGAGGCTGGCAAGTAGCAATTTTTTTAAATTAATTCATGGGACATGGGCCACTGACTAGCCAGCATCTATTGCCCATCCTTAATTACCAAAAGGCAGTTGAGAGTCAACCACATTGCTGTGGATCTGGAGTCACAAGTAGACCAGGCCAGGTAAGGAAGGAAGATTTCCTTCCCTAAAGGACATTAGTGAACAAGGTGGATTTTTCTGACAATTGGCATGGTCATCAGTAGATACTTCATTTCAGATAATTTGTATTGAATTCCACCACCTGCCACGGTGGGATTTGAACCCAGGTCGCCAGACATTAGTTGAGTCACTGGACCATTGCCTCCCTTCTACTCAAGAAGGAAGGGAAGAAGAAAACAGGAAGCTTAAGGCCAATTAGCTTGACGCATGTTGTGGAGAATGAAACATAAAAACATAGAAATTTGGAAGCAGGAAGAAGCAATTTGGCCCTTCAAGCCTGCTCCACCATTCATTTTGATCATGGCTGATCATCAAATTCAATATCTTGATCTCACCTTCCCTCCGTATCCTTTGATTCTTTGAGCCTCAAGCACTCTATCAAATTTCTTCTTGAAATCATACAATGAATGTGTTAGAATTGACCACTATGGGGTTATAGCTGGACAGTTAAAAAACTCAATGTCATCCAAAAGAGTTAGCATGATTATATGAAAGGGAAATCATGTCTAACGATTTTTTTGGAGCTCCTTGAAGGAGTCACAATGTGCTGCCAATAAAGGGGAGCCTGTAGATGTACTTTACTTGGACTCCAGAAGGCATTTGATAAATTGCCATTTCAAAGGTTATTATGAAAAATAAAAGCTCTTGGTATAGGTGGTAACATACTAGCACGGGCACAAGGTTGGATGGGCTGCAGAAAACAGAGAATAAACATAAATGGATCTTTTTCTGATTGACAGGATGTGATGAGTGGAGTTCTGCAGGGGTCTGTGCTGGGGCCTCAACTCCTTACAATTTATATTAATGACTTAGATGAGTTGAGTGAAGGAATGGCAGCTACATTTGCAGATGATACAAAAAAAGATAGGAAAGTATGTTGTAAAAAAGACATAAGGAAGTTGCAGACTGATACAGATTAGTTGAGCGTGTTGGCAAAATGCTGGCAGATGGTATACGATGTATGACTTTGGCAGGGGGAATAAAAAAGTTGAGTATTTTTTAAATCCACTTTGGCAGAAATAATATGAGGAGGGATTATTATTTAAAAGGCGAAAAGCTGCAGCATGCTACGGTGCAGAGGGACCTGGGGATCCTTGTGCATGAGTCGCAAAAACCCATTCTACAGGTGCAGCAGGTGATCAAGAAGGCGAATGGAATGTTGGCCTTTATAGCGAGGGGGATAGAATATAAAAGCAGGGAGGTCTTGCTGCAACTGTACAGGGTACTGGTGAGGCCGCAGCTGGAGTACTGTGTGCAGTTTTGGTCGCTGCACTTACGCAAGGATATATTGGCCTTAGAGGGAATGCAGAGGAGGTTCACTAGGCTGATACCAGAAATGAGGGGGTTGGACTATGAAGAGAGACTAAATAGACTGGGTCTGTACTCGTTGGAGTTTAGAAGAATGAGGGGGGATCTTATAGAGACGTAGAAGATAATGAAGGGGATGGATAGGGTAGAGGTAGAGAGATTCTTCCCGCTCAGAAAGGACATCAGGACTAGAGGACACAGCCTCAAGGTAAGGGGGGGGACAGTTTAGATCAGAGTTGAGGAGGAACTTCTTCACTCAAAGGGTGGTGAATCTCTGGAATTCTTTGCCCGTTGAAGTGGTGGAGGCTACCTTGCTAAATATATTTAAGTCACGGGTAGATAGGTTTCTGATAGACAAGGGAATTAAGGGTTATGGGGAGAAAGCGGGAAAGTGGAACTGATCCACTTCAGATCAGCCATGATCTTATTGAACGGCGGGGCAGGCTTGAAGGGCTAGATGGCCTACTCTTGCTCCTATTTCTTATGTTCTTATGTTCTTAAATGGGGAACAGTTGCAGAATCCTGAAGTACAGAGGGATCCAAGTGTTCACGTACGAATCACAAAATGTTAGTGTGCAGATACAGCAGCCACTTAAGAAGGTGAATGGAATGCTATCCTTCATTATGAAAGCAATTGAACATAAAAATAGGATGTTACACTTCAGTTATACAGGGCAATAGTGAGACTGCATTTCATACACTGTATGCATTTTTTGTCTCCTTATTTTTGGAAGGATGTAAATGTGTTGAAGACATTTCAGAGGAGGTTTACTACATTGAAACCTGGAATTAAGGGGTTGCCTTATGAGGAAAGATTAGACAGACAGGGCTTGTTTCAACTGCAATTCAGAAGGATGAGGGGTGACTTGAGTAAAGTATACAAGATCCTGAACAATATAGGCAAAGTGGAGAAGGAAAGTATTATTTCTGATGAAACTGTGAGGCACTCCTTTAAAATTAGGGCTAGCCTTTTTTGGGTAGAGATGAGGAGAATGTTTATCTCGCAGAAGATTGTGCAATTTTGGAAATCTCAGCTTCAGAAGGTTGTGGAAACAGGCTGATGGAGTAATTTTAAAGTAGAGGTAGATCGATTCTCATTAAGCAAAGGTTATCAGGGTAGATGGGAACATGAAATGTGAAACACAAAAAGAACAGACATGATCTTAATGAATGGCAAAGCAGGCTCGAGAGGCTAAATGGTCCACTACTGTTCCTATTTTCTGTGTTTATGCTCTCTGTCTCCCTCCATTTATGAATAAAGGAATTACACTTGTCATTTTCCAAATAATGGCACCTTCCTCAAATCTAGATAGTTTATGAAAATTAAAACCAACGCATTTAACCATTTAACTAGCCATTTCTGTTAATACCCTATGATGTAGTCCATCAGGATCTGGGATTTGTCTGCTCCCAATTCCGACAATCTTCTCAGTACCACTTCTCACATCACTATCCCCTACTACCACAACATTCCTTTTCACTTCTGCCACTTGAGTAGTTTCCTGTGGCACAGTGCCATGGTCAGGTTGCTCATCCACCATCTAGCCCCCATTGTCATCCAAACCAACTGGGAGAACCTCAAGCCTATTGCACAACTGCAAACATTAAGGCTCCTCTATTCCTGCCCTCAAGGTTTTCTTACCTATCTCACTTGCAGTCACACCCTCCTGGCCCTGGTAACTAACCAAATCAGAAGACCTTATCCAAGATGGTACTGTGGTTAGCACTACTGTCTCACAGTGGCAGGGACCTGGGCTTGATTCCTGACTTGGATCACTGTTTGAGTGGAGTCTACACGTTCTCCCTGTGCCTGTGTGGGTTTCCTCTGGGTGTCCCTGTATCCTCTCACAGTCGAAAGATGTGCTGGTTAGTTGCATTGGCCATGCTAAATTTTCCCTCAATGTACCCAAACAGGTGCTGGTGTGTGGCAACTAGGCGATTTTCACAGCCACTTCACTGTAGTGTATATGCAAGTCTACTTGTGACTAATAAATAACATTTTAAGGGATCTGACTGCCTCCTGGTATAAAGAATCCAGGTGCCTATCCTCCAGCTCAATGACTCTCAGCCAAAGCTCCTCAAGCTAAAAATCTACTCTTAGCCTTCTCTGCTCAAAGGTCAACAGTCCTAACTTTTCCATTTTACCTGTTTTACTCAAGTTCCTCAACCCTGGAACCATGGACCGAGAGTTGGAACCACATATAATTCTATATCATGTACTTCACCTCGAACCATAAAATGTTACACTGCAGAAAGGCATCATTCTACCCTTCTGCCTTCTCCCCATATTCTTTAATATTTCATATTTTCCAGTAACTATCTGATTTCCTTTTCAAGTTGCTTATTTGTCCCAGGGAATTACAAAATTGTTATGACAACATGTCTGCAGTGAGTCTCCAATCATCAGAATCACAGAAATCACAGTTTGTGGCAGAAAATTCTAAACTCTAGCCATCTAATTTTTTTATATATAACCAATCTTTCATTAGTATTTTTATCCTTTTTTTAACTTTTGCTTTGTTATCCTTCCAATAATGATGCAGCCAAGATTGTAAGTAATGCTGCCTTGACCCAGGAACATGTACAAGTACAAACTTAACAAATTATTTTACATTCTATGAATCCAGATACAAAACTAATGCATTTTAATGGCATCATGATTGGGACCGCTACTTTTAAAAATATTATTTGCCTGCCCTTTGATTGGAGATAGAGGGTGGAATTTTCCAATCCTGCTAACCATGGGAATTGTAGTCGGTGGAACATGAACCATCAGGCAGGATTTTCCAGCTTTGGGTGAGTGCAACGGGAAAATCTCACCCAGAGTTTTTTTGAGACAAGTCTTGGAGATGTAATTCCTGCTCTGTGGAGTTGTATGAGGGAAAAACTAATGTTGGATGTCAAGTTGTCAAAAGTTCTCCATTAGTAGAATTTCTGAATCTGGTAGATTAAATGATAGCAATTGGTTGCTTTCATTTGTCAATAACCATTATTGCGTTATGATAGTATAGTCCGTAATAGAATTTTTAAAAATTCTTTCATATGATGTGGGTGTTGCTGGCTGGGCCAGCATTTATTGCCCATCCCTAATTGCCTTTTCCTGAGGGCATTTAAGAGTCAACCACATTGCTTTAGATTTGGAGTCACATGTAGGCCAGACAGGTAAGGATGACAGATTTCCTTCCCTAAAGGACATTAGTGAACCAGATGGGTTTTTACAACAATTGATAACTGTTTCATGGTCATCGTTGGACTTTTAATTCCAAATTTTTACTCCATTCAAATTTCACCATCTGCTGTGGTGGGATTTGAATCTAGATCAACAGAGCATACCCTGGTCTCTAAAATACTTGCCAAGTGACAATATTACTACACCATTATAAACAAGTTAGTCCTTGGTCTTTTCTTATCTACTAATTCCTTAGTTCCTAAACATTTGTCTGTCAAAAGTCTACTGACATAGGCTTGAAAATTTGATTTGTATTTTACTAGCCTCCTGCCTAACTCTGGTGGAAGAGCAGCAGAACATCCAAGAAAGAATGGGTAAACCACAACTATTTCCTCAGCTTCTGAATTTCTTTGTTGGGGCAGGAGCAGCACTCACACCCCTGACAATGCAAGTAATGGATCTGGGGTAGAATTGGGGTGCATAGAACAGGCATTTCTATTCCTTAGCCTCATTAGGCCTATTGATATAGCAAGTGCATTAAGACATACGGTCCACCACAAAGGGCAGGAATGGGCTGGCCATGCATCCTGAATTCCCGAAGAGAGAAATTCAGAAACAATTATTGAAAAACCATCCGTCTTATCAAAGAGAGGGTCCTGGGTATTAGAGCTGAATCCAGAGGATGGGTTCTAAGCAATTCCCGTTCCCATACTATAGGGGAGCACTGCAATTTCTAGATCTCATGGTCAGGTAAATGGCAGAATGTCACCCAAAATGGCACTTACATCTAGCTGTTCCATGATAATTAGGAGTTCACCCAATGATCTTTAAACTCTGGAGGGGTAAATGCTGGTGGCAATGGTGGGGGCGAAACTTAGTCATTTAACAGCCTGGATCATGACCTGCAGTTTTGTGGCCCCATATTACTTTAATCAAAGTCCTAAAAAACTTCGTATTATGGAAGTTGTAAAAAAACAATACACAAGTGGAACTCAATGTTCCCAATACCACAGATGTGCTTATATTACAGCAGGGAGCATGAGAAAGCACAAAATATTACACACCAACCTGTAGCAAAATGCAAAAATAGAATTGAATTTAATAACAAAGTCCCTGTAAAAATCAGGAACAATTAGATATCACCCAATTATTGTATTTTCATGTACTTTTCCCATAGAGTTCATGACAAGTTTAAACTTGCTTAAACTTTCCCACATAATGATAAACTAGTCATTTTGGCTTCTATTCCAAAACTAAACTGATCACCCTGGACATACATGATATGTACTTTGTGGATGACTGCAATGTCGTGGCCCACTCTGCATCTAATTTACAAGCCACTCACCATCTCTGCCCTTGAATGTTGCCAAATCAAAACTCATATATCAACACACATGGTCAAGTAAATATTCCATCTCCCATATATGTTGAAAGAGAGTCCCTGGAATTTGTTGGGCACTTAAGTTTATTAAGTTTTAAGTTTATTTATTAGTGTTACAAGTAGGCTTACATTAACACTGCAATGAAGTTACTATGAAAATTCCCAAGTTACCACAGTCCAACGCCTGTTCGGGTGCACTGAGGGAGAATTTAGTATGGCCAATGCATGTAAGCAGCATGCCTTTCAGTCCGTGGGAGAAAACCAGAGCACCCAGAGGAAGCTCGCGCAGACACGGGGAGAACGTGCAGACAGTGACTCAAATTGGGAATCGAACCCGGGTCCCTGGCACCCTGAGGCAGCAGAGCTAACCACTGTGCCACCGTGCCACTCTTTCCAAACCTTGGCAGCCACAATTGACAAGAAGATCCACCACTGTCTCCACCAACTCTCTGATATCCCCCTTTTCTGCTGCTTCCCCTCTGCTGTCCCCCTTTTCTGCTGCTTCCCCCCTCAGTCGTCCCCCTGCCTGTTGCTCCACTCTCTCTGCTGTTCCCCGCTCTTCTGTTCCCTCCTCTCTGATCTCCCCTCTCTCAGCTGTTTCTCTCTCTCTGTTGTTCATCCACTCTGCTGCTCCCCTTTCTGCTGTCTACCTTCTCTGCATTTCCCCCCTTTTTGATATCTTCACTCTCTGCTGCCCCTACTGCAGTTCCCCCCCCCCACTGTTCTCCCTACCAATCTCCTCTCCACCCTCCCTGCTGCTAACCCGCTCTGTTGTCCCCTTCTTAACTGAAACCTTTCCCAGTTGAAACCTTTCTCTACTATCCATCTCTCTGCTATCCATCTCTCAGTTAGCCCCTCTCTGCTGTCCCCCCTCTCTGCTGTCCCCCCACTCTCCTGTCACCCTCTCTGCTGTTCCCCCTCTCTGCTGTCCCCCCACTCTCCTGTCCCCCCACTCTACTGTTCCCCTCTCTGGTGCCCCTTCTCTCTGCTGTCCCCCCCTCTCTGCTGTCCCCCCACTCTGCTGTCCCCCCTCTCTGCTGCCCCCCTCTCTGCTGTACCCCCTCTCTGCTGTACCCCCTCTCTGCTGTCCCCCCTCTCTGCTGCCCCCTCTCTCTGCTGCCCCCTCTCTCTGCTGCCCCCTCTCTCTGCTGCCCCCCTCTCTGCTGCCCCCCTCTCTGCTGCCCCCTCTCTCTGCTGCCCCCCCCCCCCGTCTCTGCTGTCCCCCCACTCTGCTGTCTCCACTCTCTGCTGTCCCCATCCATATTTCTCCACAGTAATGATTGGCTTCAGGATGCCTTGGAAACCTCTGCATGTGGCAAAGATTGAAGGTTGGAACATAGTTTGAAACATCTTCTAACAGAGAGCTTTGCAGATCTGAATCATTATGAATGTCCCAAGGGAGTTCTATGTAACTATGTAACTCTTGGAGCTAAATCTAGAATTCGGCAGATAGACGGGTTAGATTGGATTTTCACTGTATTGAAGTCTTCACTGCCCCACTCCCACCGATACACATATCAATGATGAGTCTGCCCCTTGTCTGGCAGCCTGTCCTACAGTCATTCAACACTTGATAGGGTGCTAGTTGGCTGTAGGCAAGACCTCTACACCCATATGGGGAGAAAGTCCCACCTCTGAGACAACAGCCAGTCAAAAGGCTTGACAAGTCACTGCTCCCAGCAATGGGCAAGACTGTTCCCTTCCTGTTGGCGAACACTTCAGTGGTCACGGGCATTCAGCCTCTGACCTTCGGGTAAGCATTCTCCAAGGCGGCCTTCACAACACACGACAGCGCAGAGTCGCTGAGCAGAGACTGATAGCCAAGTTCCGCACACATGAGGACGGTCTCAACAGGGATCTTGGGTTCATGTCGCACTATCTGTAACCCCCGTGACTTGCCTGGGTTTGCAAAACCTCACTTACCGTACTGTCTGGAGACAATACACATCTCTTTAAACTGTGATCAGTGCTCCTACCACTCACATTGTCAGCCACTTCAGGTCTTGAACAGCAGGTTAGGTGTAAGGATTCACATTTTAATCAGTAATCTCTAAACTGTCTGTGCTTTATATGCTCTGTCAGAGGCCAGAACTCTCCATTCACCTGACGAAGAGGGTAACCCCTCGAAAGCTTGTGAGAATATTATCAAATAAATAGGTTGGACTAAAACCTGGTGTTGTCAGACTTTTTACTGTACCCAGCAATATCACTAGGGCAATGGCCAGCAGGCTCACATTCAGTCCCCAGTAGAGATCACTGGCAGTGGATTGGCAGATTGTGCAACGGTTGGTTTCAGTGGGCCAAGCTAGGTGGCTCTGGTGAATGGGGTGGGGGGGGGATGATGTGGGAATTCAGAGCAGACAGGACTGGAGAGAGATGGGAGCACCCGGACTTGCGAGAAGTTGCTGAGGAGCCGAGTGGGGCCATAAATGTCAATACCCCTCCTTGTCCAACAATAGTACGAGCACCGAGAGCTTCTGGGCTTCCCACTTGGATGCCTGACACAGGAAAATACTTGGCTGGTGTGAAAAAAGGCCCTTGAGTGATCATTAATGACCACTTAAGGTCTCAATTGGGCCACAGATGGGCAAATTGTCCAACGGCATCCTCATCATGCCTAAAAATGCAGAGAAGTGGGGACAGGAACAGTGCCCATGCGCTGTGCCAAATTTTGTCCACATGCCAACCTAACCCTGGGAATGGGTAATACTCTGGCCTTTGAAATTTTTGGTCAGATTGATCGTGCCACACCTCTCCCTAACCTTAACTAAACCCAGATACTTATCAACATTGAAATTCCCCTCATAGAACCTTGCCACACAGAAATAGACCATTTCACCCATCAGACCTGTGCAAACTCTTCGAAAGAGCTATCTGGGCAGTCCCTCTCATCTTGCTGTTTCCTCATAGCCCTGCAAATCTTTTCTTGATAAATATTTAGGATATAACATTGATGTGAATCAGTGCAAGAGTTGACATGGATTTAATCAAAAAACAAGCGAAGGAATAGAACGCTACCTTTAGTAATCTCAGGGAAATTCCTCTCAAAAAGCAATGATCCAAGTGCTGAATGTTTGTCAAGCTTTTTGTGAAGTCCACAAAACTCTCTCCTAAGGATTTGTAGTCTGATCTTAATACAAGGTTTCAAAATGTCAAGAAGTTAGACAAACTCGATTTCCTCCTCAGAAGATTAACCCTCCCATGATCAATTAGACCAAAGAATAATCATGTGAGAGATATGGAATGATCCCTACAACCTGGTTACCTTTGACAATTTACTATACCCCCTGGCAACAAAATCAACTAATCTGTTAGCTCCACTTTCAAATGTTAAGCATGTAAACATCAAAACTCAACTGAAAGATAACACCCAGGAAAACATGTTCTTTTAAGTGAATACTTAGTCACAAGAGCTAAGGAACAGAAAGTTTTGGGGGTGTTAATACATAGACTATTCATTACATTGAAGTATGGGAATCCAAGTATAATCCAAGAGCTCTACAGACTTCACAAAAAGTTTCTAGGCTCCTTAAAAGTAATCACTCTATTGGAATGAGTATAAATCAGCAAATTAAAGAAGCATGCAACAGACATAATGAAATATTCCTGAGAGCCTTAAATTTTCAGATAGATTGGGCAAACTAAATTGGTAAAAGCAGGTAGGAGGACAAGTTCATGGAATGCAATTGAAAATGTTTTCTCAAAAAAATGTTGAAGAAGCAAGGAGGAACAGGTTATTTAGTTATCATATCATACAATGAGACAGGTTTAATTAGTAATCTTATAAAAAAGATCTGCCAAGAAAGAGTGATCACCTTATGATCAAATTTCATGTTAATTTTGACAGTGACAGAGTTAAATCTGAAAGTAGGGTCTCAAATTTATTGAGAGCCAATTTCAAAGCTATGTGAGGCGAGCTGGCAATTGTAGGATGGGAAATTAGATTAAAAGATATGGCAGCAAATAAGCACTGGCAGGGATTTAAAGAAATAATTCATAGTCCTCAACAAATATATATTCCCTTGAGAAGTAAATAAAACCGCACTAGAAAAATGTTCCAAATAAAAGTTAAGGATAGTTTTAGATGAATGGGAATTAAAGCTAACAAATCTCCTGCACTTGATGGTCAACAGTCTTGTGGGCGAATTGGATTTAAAAACTTTCGGAACTCCTTAGAATCTAGAATGATTCTTGTCACTTGGAAGGCAGAAAGATACCTCAGCTGTTCAAGAAAGGTAGCATGGTGATGGACAGGGATGATGGGAGGAGAGGTGAGGAGTGGTGGGTAGTGCCGAGAGAATACAGAGCTGGTTGGCTTGATATCAATTTGTCATTGCGAGTACAGGCCGGATGATAACACAAATTTGAAAGCTATATTTTAAAAGGTGAACACAGAATATTTTCAAGTTTGCTGACGGGCACCATCATAGTGGGTTGGATCTCAAACAATGACAAGACAGAGTACAGGAATGAGATAGACTGGTGAACTGGTGCAGCAACAATAATGTCTCCTTCAATGTTAACAAAACGAAAGAGATTGTCATTGACTTCAGGAAACTTAGAGGAGAACATGCCCCTGTCTACATCAATGGGGATGAAGTAGAAAGAGTTGACAGCTTCAAATTTTTAGGTGTCCAGATCACCACCAACGTGTCCTGGTTCCCCCATGCCAACACTATAGTTAAGAAAGCCCACCAATGTCTCTACTTTCTCAGAAGTTTAAGGAAATTTGGCATGTCAGCTATGACTCTCACCAACTTTTACAGATACACCATAGTATTCCTTCTGGTTATATCACAGCTTGGCAAGGCTCCTGCTCTGCCCAAGACCACAAAAGACTATAAAAGGTTGTGAATGTAGCCCAATCCATCACGCAAACCAGTCTCCCATCCGTTGACTCTGTCTACACTTCCCACTGCCTCAGCAAAACAGCCAGCATAATTAAAGATCACACACACCCTGGGGCATTCTTTCTTCCACCTTCTCCCATTGGGAAAAGACACAAAAGTCTGAGGTCAAGTACCAACCAACTCAAAAATAGCTTCTACCCTGCTGCCATCAGACTTTTGAATGGACTTACCTTGCATTAAGTTGAACTTACTCTACACCCTAGCTATGATTATAACATTAATATTCTGCACTCTCTCCTTTCCTTCTCTATGAACGTTATGCTCTGTCTATTTAGCGCATAAGAAACAATACTTTTCACTGTATATTAATACATGTAACAATAATAATAAATCAAATAAATCAAAGCTATTAATATGGTAGCAACATTCCATGTGACTTTTGACACGTGAGTAGAGGCAGTAGCATCTTCAGCCAGTAACTGATTAAATAGGAAATGGATACAGAAATCTCACAGCCACTTGTGAGATTCACACATCTCATTGTTTAAGGACAGGCCAGCACCCATCAACAATAGCATTTGCAGACAACTTGTCTCCATGTTTTACCAGGGACAACAAAACTCAGTTGGCATTTGATGAATGTGTAATATATCCCATTGATTTTTTTTTATTATTTGTTCATGGGGTATGGATGTCGCTGGCTGGGCCAGCATTTATTGCCCATCCCTGAGGGCATTTAAAAGTCAACCACATTGCTGTGGATTTGGACCATGTAAGGATGGCAGATTTCCTTCCCTAAAGAACATTAGTGAGGCAGATGGGTTTTTATGACAATGAACAATGGTTTCGTGGTCATCTTACAATTCCAATTTTTTTTTTAAATTCTAATTTCATCATCTGCAGTAATGGGAATTTGAACCCAGGTTCTCCAGAGCATTATCCTGGATTTCTGGATTACTAGTCCAGAGACAATACCACTATACCACCACTTCCCCTTTATATTGTAACGCTGCCTCAGCCAAGCACTTGGTTGCCTCAAATGCTCAAATATTGAAAAGCCACAACATGAGATGTTTATTGACCTAACTCACCATCTGTTTGGAAAAGGGTTTTGGACTTGAAACAGTTCGCATGGTTAAGACAGCCAGATTTGTTGCCTGCTTTTAAAACAGTAAGAATCAACTCTGCAAAGACAGAAGGACCAACAGAAAGCTATCAAATGAACTGCAGGTAGCAAATAACCATACCTTGAAAGTAGGAGGAGAACCTTCTCCAACCTGAACCAATTTCACATTCACCTGAGAATCAATGTCCTGATAATTCAAATACAGGAAGGCTTGCAGCTTACTGTGAATCTTCTGATTTTCACTCCTGCCCAAGCATCAACCCATCTAAATATTTCCAAGCCTGTCATAAAAAAGGTTGAAATAATCCCAAATTGTAACTATATTGATTATTTCTTCATCTTAGTATGAGTGAGAGTGTGTATGAGACATCACATTTTTAAACCTTTGGGGCAAGTGTAGGATAATAAATAACCTTTCTTTATTTTAAAACTCACAAAATCATTTGCTACTGCTATTATTTAAACTAGGACAACCACCCCAAAGGTAAGAATACACACACCTCACATACAAAACACTTCAATCACACAAGAAGGAAACATACGAACTCTGTCTGTGACAAGTACTAGGGAATCTATTATTGAAGAGGTGGGTAATGAGACCCTTGGGAAATCAGAATATGATTCACCAGCGTCAACATAGCTTTAGGAAAGGGAAATTGTGCTTGGCTAATCTATCAGAATTTTTGGAACTGTAACTGCCTGGATAAAACAAAAGGGGTGGATCAGTGGATAAAATATATTTGAAATTTCTGAAGATTTCAATATGGTGTCACCCAATTGAATGATACACAAGCTTAGGGCTCACAGTATAGGGTACATTACAGTACAGTATATTAACATTAATTGAGAATTGGCTAATGGTGAGGAAACAGAGTAGAAATTAGGATTAGCGGGGTAAGCACATGCAGTTACGGGAATAGGGCACGGGTGGGATTGTTGTTAATGCAGGCTCCATGGGCCAAATTGTCTCTCCCTGCACTGTAGGGATGCTATGATTCTATGATGAAATCGTCGAGTGGTGTTCATTCATCCATTGTCATCGCGTCTGCACGGTCTCCCCAATGTACCATGCCTTGGGACATCCTTTCCTTCCACAAGAGTATGTACCATGTACCTGTTGGATGATGGCATCCGTGTCAGTGATCCAGCATGTCTTGCAGACATGGTACGTGCAGGAAAGGATGTCCCAAGGCACGGTATATTTGGGAGACCATGCAGACGCTACGACAACGGATAAATGAACACCGCTCAACAATCACCAGGCAGGAGTGTTCCCTTCCAGTCAGGGAACACTTCAGCAGTCACGGGCTTTCAGCCTCTGATCTTCAGCTAAGTGTTCTCCAAGGCGGCCTCCATGACACACGACAACGCAGAATCACTGAGTAGAAACTGATAGCCAAGTTCTGCACACGTGAGGACGGCTTCAGCTGGGATCTTGGGTTCATGTTACACCATCTGTAACCCCCACGACTTGTCTGAGTTTGCAAAATCTCACTAATTGTCCTGGCTTGATACAATACACATTTCTTTAACCTGTGCTTGGCCCTCCCTCCACTGACATTATCTATACTTTTAAGACTTGATTACCTGCATTCTAGCGATTATCTTGTAAATTGAGTTTGTGTCTGCATATGCCTTGTTTGTGAACTCAACTCCTCACTCACCTGAAGAAGAAGCGATACTCCAAAAGCTCGCGCTGCCAAATAAACTTGTTGAACTTTAACCTGGTGTTATGAGACTTCTTACTGTAATTACTGTAATTACCTTTAGCACTATATACAGATTTGATCTCCTTTTCCAAAGAAGAGGACAGTGCAATGAATATCATATTGACTGATTCCTTGATTGAGAGAATTGATCTATGAGGAGGGACGGAATAAAATGCGTCTGATTTCTTTGGAGTTTAGAGGAATGAAAGTTGACTTCATTAAAATGTATACATTTCTAAGAGAGCTTAAGAGGATAGATACTGAAAAGTAATTTCCCTGACTAAACCTAATGGCCGAGATTCTACCCCCCTGCCTGAGGCCCCGTTCCGCAATTCCGGGGCGGGCATGGTGATACAATTCCAGCCAGTGAGTCTAGACCTAGGGTTCAGAGTCTTTGAATAAAGCCGTTTAGGACTGAGGTGAGGAAAACTGTCTTCATTTAGAGCATTGTGAATCTTTGGAATAATTTACCCGTAGTACCCACAGTATTCTTTGAGTATAATGAAGTTTGCAATTGATAGAATCAAAGGGTATGGAAGGTGGGTGGGAAAGTGCAATTCATTTAAAAGTTTAGCCTTGATCTTACTGAATGGCAGAGCAGGCTGGAGGAGGCATATGGCCTCCTCTACTTGTATTTTTTATGATCTTATGTTCAGGTAACTGCAGCCTTTGGCCTTGGAATTTCATCAAATGCACTAATATTTTCATGTTGTTAAAGTTAAAATTAAAGTTAATTTATTAGTCATATGTAGATTTACATTCACACTGCAATGATGGTACTGTGAAAATCCCTTCATCGCCACGGTTCGGTGCCTGTTCAGGTACACTGAGGGGGAATTTAGCATGGCCAATGCACCTAACCAGCACATCTTTGGATTGGGGGAGGAAACCGGAGAACCCGAAGGATACCCATGCAGACATGGGGAGGATGTGCAAACTCCACACACGCAATGACCCAAGTCAGGAATCAAACCTGGGTCCCTGGCACTGCGAGATACTTCTTCCTGTTTGAAGAGTATCAAAACTAAGCTACTTAGGAATTCACATAGGTAAAGTTTCTGCCTATCTAATGAGGAGAAGACATTCTTTCTCATTCAAATAAGTATGGAGACATTAAACTTAGCATTCCCATTTGCACAGAGGTCTAAAATTGAGGTTGAAACTGTTTAAATTATGCAGATTACCACTGAGCTTTGAGAAGTTTGCTTTAACTTACTAAGAGAGGAGCATTTCTTTCTTTAGGCTTTTAGCTTGCATTGCACTTTGCAGCTGAATGGGAAGATTCCCGGTGACAGAGCTACTTCTATAGGTTCAGGCTGGCTAATCAATCACAAGCAGTAGCCTAGAGCGCTGCAAAACTTCCTGGTTTGACTATCCAGTTACCAAAACTGCCACAGAGGGTTGACATGATTCTGAACTTCTTTCATCAGGTATTGGAAGAATCTCAATCCCAGGGGAACCTTGTTTCCTCCTTCTGGGCTCTGCCAAGTCTGGGTTTGAGGCCCCGCTACAAGTTTCTTATGAGCAACAGTCAGCAGCATAACTCGCCATTAAACGACTGAAAAGGTTGCCACTGTTAACACACATGCCATCCATCAGTACTTTACTAGTTGGAGGTTGAAGAGCTTCAGCATGACTGTTTGTCTCTCTGCAATGCAAACATGAGTATTTCCACAGGCAGTATCAGCAGCATTGGCACTGCTGACATTTGTAAATGACCCATAATTTTCAGCCTGTTTCAGCGTGGAGAAAAGAGATCCACAGACAGCTGAATAAACCCATTAGCTGTCCTCTTCTAATAGTAATTACTATGAAATTTTTATTCATCTGTGGGACATGGGCATCACTGGTGGCCAGCATTTATTGCCCATCTCTAGCTGCCTGAGGGCAGTTGTGAGTAACCACATTGCTGTAGCTCTGGAATTACATGTAGGCCAGATCAGGTCAGGATGGCAGATTTCCCTCCCTCAAGGACATTGAAATATATTTTTAAAGTTTATTTATTAGTGTCACAACTAGGTTACATTAACACTGCAATGAAGTTACTGTGAAAATCCCTGAGTCACGGCACTCTGGCGCCTGTTTGGGTACACTGATGGAGCATTTAACATGGACAATGCACCCAACCAGCAAGTCTTTTGGACTGTGGGAAGAAATTGGACCATCTGGAGGAAACCCACACAGACACGGGGAGAATGCACAGATTCCGCACAAACAATGAGTCAAGCCGGGAATCGAACCCAGGTCCCTCATGCTGTGCCCACTGTGCCACTGCTAAACATTGTGCCATCCCACCAGTGACTCAGATGGGTTTTTCCAACAATCGACAATGGTTCATGGTCATCAGTAGTTTCTTAATTCCAGATTTTTTTATATTGAATTCAAATTACACCATCTGCCGTGGTGGGATTCAAACTGGGCCCCCAGAACATTAGCTGAATTTCTGGATGAATAGTCTAGCAATAATACCACTAGGCCACTGCCTCTACTAAGCTATAGGAGGATTTTCTAAACCAAAATTATCAAGATGGCAGAAAGATAGAAATCTCCTTGGTAACTACGCACCCCCCCCCCCCCCCCCCACCCCCAATCCATCCCATATCTAAACCAAAGTCATTAAGGAATAAGTGACACATTTGCCCTGGAGAGATATCTACTGAGTTCTTTAAATACCCATCCACATTTTTCTGCAATGCCTTGGTGGGGGGATGTTCCCATTTGTCTACAAATGTTGTAGTAATGATGTGGCAACAATTTACATCCTTTTTTTGTAGTGCTCAGCTCCTGTGCACCAGATGGTGTTCTTTGCCTCCATAAAATGTGCATTCAGGGTTGCTGAGCACTTCAGAAAATGTACCATTTGTGGTATGGTCATTATTTATCCCATTTCACAAAGTGTACAATGAATTGTGCACGTTCTCCTTTACAAGCATAAAGGAGAACATACCCCTGTCTACATCAAAGGGGGCCATGCTGTGGGGATGCTGCTGTTGGACTGGGGTAAACACAGTAAGATGTCTCACAACACCAAGTTAAAGTCCAACAGGTTTATTTGGTAGCACAAACCAATAGCTTTCAGAGTGCTGCCCCTTCATCAGGTGAGTGGGAGCCAGAATGCAGTGATTCAGGGATTTTCACAGTAATCTCATTGCAGTGTGAATGTAAGTCCAGTTGTGACACTAATAAATAAACTTTTAAAAATGCTTTAGTGTCCTTTAGGGAGGGAAATCTGCCATCCTTACCTGGTCCCACTCACCTGACAAAAGGGCAGCACTACAAAAGCTAGTGGCTTATGCTACCAAATAATCCTGTTGGACTTTAACCTGGAGTTGTGAGACTTCTTACTATGTTTACATCAATGAGGACAAACTAGAAAGGGTTGACAGTTTCAAGTTTTTAGATGTCCAGATCACCAACAACCTGTCCTGGTCCCCCCATGCTGACACTCTAGTTAAGAAAGCCCACCAATGCCTCTAATTTCTCAGAAGACTAAGGAAATTTGGCATGTTAGCTACGACTGTCGCCAACTTTTACAGGTGCACCATTTTTTTTTCTAGTTGTATCACTGCTTGGTATGGCTCTTGCTCCGCCCAAGACTGCAAGGAACTACAACAGGTCATGAATATAGTCCAATCCATCACGCAGACCAACCTCCCATCCATTGACTCTGTCTACACTCCCCACTGCCTCGGCAAAGCAGCTAGCATAATTAAAGACCCCACGACCCCGACATTCTCTCTTCCACCTTGTTCTATCAGGAAAAATATCCACAAGGCTGAGGTCGTGTATCAACCAACTCAAGAACAGTTTCTTCCCTGCTGCTGTCAGACTTTTGAATGGACCTATGTTGCATTAAGTTGAGCTTTCTCTACACCCTAGCTATAAATGTAACACGACATTCTGCACTCTCTTGTTTCCTTCTCTATGAACGGTTTGCTTTGTCTCTATAGCATAGAAACAGTACTTTTCACTATACACTAATGCATATGATAATAATAAATCAAATCAAATCAAAAATTCCCAGCGACAACCCCACCTCACTTTGATTTTAATTAGAAAAGTCCAGATATCCGGCTTGTTAGGCAACAGCCAAGTTATCTGGTACCCACTCATCCATATCACCACATATGCAAGGCAGGTTCAACCAAGTAACTTTTTTTCACTCTTCAGTCACAGGATGTGAACATTTGCTGCCCATCCCTAACTGCTCTTGAAACCGAATGGTTTGTGATGCTATTTCAGAGCAGTTAAAAGTCAAACACATTTCTAAGAGTCTGGAGTCACATGTAGACCTGCCCAGGAAAAGATAGCAAATTTCCTTCCATAAAGGACATTGTTGAACCAGATTTCTTTTTCCTTTTGGTCTAGTTTGACCTTCAGTTTCTCTTCTAAGTGAATGCTGCTCTTACATGATAGGTCAAATGACAGACTTGCATTGTGCTGCAAATGGAATGTTCCTTTGAAGCTGCCAAATTTGTTGAATATTTGTTAAATCATGATCTGTGGTAATAGGATTAATTTCTGGGGTTGATTGGCCTTGTTAGATCTGAGTGATTCCATGGATTATTAATATTGAGACATCACAACATGCTGGTAGATCTGCAACTACTGGACATTTATCTGCATGATGTAGTACCACCCAGGAAGATTGATTTTTTATGCACTAGAATTATCGATCTTAGACTTGTAATTAGTGAACCATTGTATGCTGAAAGTTTCACAGGATTAGATGTCATCACTTCCCTCCATGTGTGTGGATGTCTTAAGTCTTTTGGAATTTGCAGAGCTAGTATGTTGACACTCGCACCTTCATTCAAAGATGATTAATAACGAATAGTTGCCAACTTTCTTAAGATAGATAACTTGAATTTTGGCAAACGCTTTGACTAGTGTGATGTTCTTCACAAGATTGATGATGTGAGATATGTGTTCACTGTTCTTTGTCTTGTCATGCACATCATCTGGTGGGATTTTCCTCCTTCTCCGTAGTGTGTTTCATGGTGGTGGGAAGTGTACACGCTCATGGTGGTGGGATCATATGATCCTACCATTGTAAAAGGGGCTTTTCATTGAACGCATCCCTCTCTGTTGGGAAACCTGAAGTGGGGGGGTGTCATCTGGACTTTAAGATATTAAAATACAGTAAAAAGTCTGACAACACCAGGTTTTAGTCCAACCTATTTATTTATCTGTAACCCCCGTGACTTGCCTGGGTTTGCAAAACCTCACTTACTGGTTTTGCAAACCCAGGCAAGTCACGGGGGTTACAGATAAATAAATAGGTTGGACTAAAACCTGGTGTTGTCAGACTTTTTACTGTGTTTACGCCAGTCCAACGCCGGCATACCCGCATCTTTAAGATATTGCCAGCGAGTATGGGAGCAAGTTTTTAGATTTTCTTTAGTTTGTTGTCATCTCATGTACATGTTTCTCATTGAATGCTGGTAGGTCATTTTTATTACTCTAAGGTATCCACTGTGAGCAATTTGTTTGGATCACTGCATAGCTCATTGTAGCTACATAAACCTTTGTTTTAGTGCACTGCTGCTATCAGTGGCTCTTTCTGCTTGATGAAAAAGTGAACATTTCCCTCTGCATGCAGAAGGTTATACCTTCCACGTGTCTTGCTGGCTTTGGGTGTTCTAATGAACGCATCAACAACTGAGGTTATACTTCGTATACTTCGTAAGCTTTATTGACCTGCAAGGATCGCTTACTTGCATCCACCCTTGAATGACTCTTTGAAGCTAAATCATAGAATCATTGAAACCCTGGAATGCAGAAGGAGGCCATTATGTTTTGGGTTTATCGAGTAGATCTGACTGGAATGCTTCCATGGGGAGTGGATGCAATCACTAACTCAACAATTCTGCCTGCTAGCTCAAAGTTGGAAAAATCACAGCACATACATCCCCTTTTCTCTGCTGTGACAGGGTGTTCTATGAACTCTGTAAGCTGTTGTCGAAATGACATGCACTCTAGTTGATTAAATCTGATTCTGAACCGGTCTTCCAATAAGTCCATAACTTTTGGGGTTCCTTCAGATCTCCTTTCATTAATCCTGATGCATTCAGCCTGTATACACCTCCATTGCCAATTGATAGGTGAAATTTTATGGTTTGCTAGCCTGGTTCAGACGCACCTGAATCAAAACCCCATAGCTCTGTTTAAATATTTTGAATTCAGACAGTAGGTCAGTGGCATCCTGATACAAACTGGGGAAATTTTTAAAAATTGCTGACAATATTCCTTTGATCTTTCATCTTCTGGGATGTGTGCTGCTGTTTGTACTCGTTAGAGTTTAGAAGAATGAGGGGAGATCTCATTGAGACATATAAGATGATGAATGGGATTGATAGGATAGAGGTGGAGAGACTCTTCCCGCTCAGAACGGACAGTAGGACTAGGGGGCACAGCCTCAAGATAAAGTGGGGGGGCGGTTTAGAACGGAGTTGAGGAAGAACTTCTTCACTCAAAGGGTGGTGAATCTCTGGAATTCTCTGCCCGTTGAAGTGGTGGAGGCTACCTCGCTAAATATTTTTAAGACGCGGGTTGATGGGTTTTTGATAAGACAGGGGATTAAGGGTTATGGGGAGAGGGCGGGAATGTGGAACTGAGCAGCGACAGATCAGCCATGATCTTATTGAATGGCGGGGCAGGCTCGAAGGGCTAGATGGCCTACTCCTGCTCCTATTTCTTATGTTCTTATGTTCTTATGTAGCAGTTTTCGAGCAGTTTTCCGAAGCTCTGCCCATGAAATAAATTGTGGAGAAAGAACATCACAGAATAACGGTGTCTTTCCTTTTCATTCAATTTAGTTAGTTCAGTTTAGCAACTCCTGAAGCTCCCTGTTATAATCACAACCATCTCTGTCCAGATGTTTATAAAAGTTTATATTTACTTTTGTCTCTTTGACTTTCCCTTTCTACTATTGATCTGGCCCACACTCATCTCTCCTGACTGAATTTACTGAGGTAAACACTTTATAGGCTCATTTGTTAAGGCTAGGCACCGAAGAAGTCATAGAATTGTAGAAGGAGGCCATTTGGCCCATCAAGTCTGCACCGACCGCAATCCCACCCTGGCCCCACCCCGCAACCCTACTTATTTACCCTACTAACCCCCTGACATTCAGGGGCAATTTTGCAAGGCCAATCAACCTAATGCGCCCATCTTTGGAATGGGGGAAGAAACTGAAGCACCTGGAAGAAACCCACACAGACATGGGGAGAATGTGCAAACTCCACTCAGACAGTGAACCAAGCTGTGAATTGAACCTGAGTCCCTGGCGCTATGAGGCAGCTGTGCTAACTACTGTGCCACCCCGTGTCACCCCAAAATGTGAAAACTCCACACAGTCCCCCAAGGGCAGAATTGAACCTGAGTCCCTGGCACTGTAAGACAACAGTGTTAACTATTGTGCCACCATATTTCTAACATTGGCTGTGTGTGCTCTGCTCAAAGCAGAAGTGAAATAAAGTGTAATGGTTTGTTTGGGGAGGGATTAATTTAAACAGCCTTCATTTCCCCTCTCACCAGTCCTCCATTAGCAGAAAGATTCTTTGATTTGCTTCCCACTTTATAAGAAGTGGTAGGTTTCCCAAACACTCAGTTTTGTGACTCAATCAATCACCCTGTAGCAAACTCCAAATGAACTCAGAGGGTTAGTTTATTTGAACACACTCAAAAGGAGTGGAGTCATTACATAGCACCCTATGCATTCATACAATAAAAGAGGGGTGGAGAAAGAAAGATTTATAGGACAAAGACCACAGAGAAAAGAATTATTGTTTTACATGTGTTCAGAGTCTAGAATCAATATCCAATAGTGCATTCCTTCACAGAGATCGGCAAGCTGAACTGATGCTAGATAATTCACTTTTCCAGTAGGAATGAGCTGTGTGATGAGAGAAGCACTCAGAAATGAATAGTCTTGTAGGAGATGGTATGGTGTTTGAAGTCAAAATAGCGTAGATGAGATTAAGCAACTCAAAACTGGGCAGGGCTGTTTTTCTGTGCTGCTGCTTGTAGTTGGTAAAAATGGCAGACTGAAGTTCTTTAATACCACAAGGCAATATCACTAGTCCCATCAGCTCGGGTTCATATCACATGCCTCTCTGACTTTCAAAGAGGATATGAATCCCTTTCTCTGGATCCCCAGGATCGTTAATATTCCATTGTCTTCCAATTTTAAAGGGAAGTTGTGGGGTCATTATCCTAGTAGACAGTTTGGCTCCAATGACCAGATCTACCTTATGAAATGTAGATGGCGTGAGTCCTTTAAATTTGATCCCTGCATTCCACAAGGGATAGCTAGGGTCTGTTCAGAGAGAACAAGGTGTCATTTTCTGCAAAACTGCTATATTTTATTGTTTGAGGGTCACAGACAGACATTGTTTCGGATATTTTACAAAGAGACTTTGTCCAGTTTTAGAAAATTTTAGAAATTAGCCATGAGGGTATACACATATGTACTCACACATACACATATACTATTTATATACACATATATATATGTATATATATATATATATACACACACATATATATAGATAGCCTCCTGACACTAAGACTGGATCGCATGACACATTTCCCTTCTAGTAATATCATGCTGATATCCCTTAAAGACATATTGCAACATGAAGTAATACATTTTGTCAGAAAGAACAATCTAAAATGAAAGATAATATTCCAAAAGGCGTGCAGGAGCAGAGGGGCCTAGAGGTATATTGGACAAATTGTTGAAGTGTCAGAGCAGGTTGAGAAAATGGTTAGTAGTGTAAATGCATTCACAGCTTTATAAAGAAAAGTAGAGGATACAAAAGCAAAGAGGTTATTGTGAAACTTTCTAAAACACAAGTTCTCCCTCAACTAGATTATTGTATACAATTCTGGGAACCACAGTTTAGGATGGATGCAAAGGTATCAGAGAGGATGCAGAAAAGATTTACAAGAAAGATTCCAGATGTGAAGGGCTTCAGTTACAGGAATTAGTTTGATGAATCTGGGGTGGTTCTTGGAGAAGGGAAGGTTGAGAGGAGATTTGACAGAGGTGTTCAAAATCATAATGGCCTGGGCAGAATAGACAGGAAGGGACCGTTCTAAATAGTTGAGACCTAAAGGACACTGATTTATGACAAATAGTAAAAGAAGCAATGGCGACATGAGGAAAACCTTTTGAATACAGTGAGTGATTAGGAACTGGTATGAACTGCCTACGAGTGTGATGGAGGCAGATTCAATCACAGCTTTTGAAAGGGAATTAGACAATTATCGGAAGAGAAAGACACACGGCTACAGGAAGAAGGAGAGGGAGTGGGAATAGTTGACTTGTTCTTGCATAGAGTTAGCGTGGACATGACAAACCTTTGATTATTCTATCATTGCACACTCTCAAATGTGCAAGGAGTGTTGTTTGTTAAGGTTCTGCTTCCGCTGCTGAGCTGCGCCAGCTTTGTAAACTGGTTAACAGTTAACTGTGTCAAGTTTTTGAGATTATTCACAGATCATTAGGGTGTAGTGCCCTCTAGTGTATCAATGCAGTTTATGAAAATGAATAACTGTGGTTGCCTCTGTATTTGATTAATAATTCTCAGTACTGGCCCGGATAATTCAATAGTCTGAACCCAATTATAGCAATTATTTCTAAACTATATTGAGTTTGATACATTTGTCCTTTCCAGAATATTGTCATTGCAATCCCATAATAAGTTAATCTTAAACATTACATCAGGATTGGATTACATTCAAAATGCAATTTTATTCCAGTGGAGCCCTTGAGGATATGATTTGTAACAAATACGTTTTTTCTTCCTCCCTCTCTCCCTCCTCCCTTCCTGCTTCCTTCCCCTGCAAACACGATTATGGAGAATCCTAAAATATTCATAGAATCCTGACAACGCAGAAGGAGGCCATTCAGCCCATCAAATCTGCACCTACCACAATCCCATCCAAACCCTATTGGTTAGGCTGCATTTGGAATACTGCGACCAGTTCTGGTTGCCTTACTACTGAAAAGACATGGAGACCCTGGAGAGAGTGCAGAGGAGGTTTACCAGGGTGCTGCCTGGTATGGAAGGACTGGGTTATGAGGAAAGATTGAGCAAACTGGGGCTGTTTTCCCTTGAAAGACGGCGACCGAGGGGAGATCTAATAGAGGTATATAAGATTATGAAGGGAATAGATACAGTAAATAGTGGTAAGCTATTTCCTATGTTAGAAACACACAGTATGAGGGGCCACGGTCTTAGGGTGAGGGGGGAGAGGTATAACACGGATATTAGAGGGAGGTTTTTCACACAGAGGGTAGTGGGGGTATGGAATGCTCTGCCAAGCAAGGTGGTGGAGGCAAACACGCTGCAATTGTTTAAGAGTTACTTAGACAGGCACATGAGTGGGTTGGAGATGGAAGGGTATAGGAGATTGTTTTAAATAAGGTTCAGTAGCATTGGGACGTCCCTGGTAATGTATAAGGATGTCGAATGATACTAATGTTTTTCTCTTTTAATTCACAGGTTTTAAGTCGGTCCGCCTTGTTGTCCAAAGAGGGGCATACACACGGATGTTCGAGAATAGCCTAGTGCTTCATGTCGTTAGTGTACGCTTAAACTGGACCAGATGTTGGGCAACACGACAGCTCAGTGACTATCACTGTTTGCTGTGCAGACACATGGATTTGGGCCGGTGTCTGTGGGAGTTTGCGCATTCTCCCCGTGCTTGGGTGGGTTTTCTCCGGGTGCTCTGGTTTCCTCCCACACCCCAAAGATGTGCTATTAGGCTGATTGGAGGTAATAAATTGTCCCTAAATTAGTTTTCCCTCAATGTGGAATGCCATAAGCATAGATAAGGGTCATGGGTGGAGGGGGGGACTGGTAATGTTAAAATGGCAGCGTGGGCTAGTTGGGCCGAAGGGCCTGTTTCCTGGGCTGTTTTTGTTCTTTGTTCATAACTGGGGAATCCCCATAACTAGCTAGTCCCCCTGACACGAAGGGTCAATTTATCATGGCCAATCCACCTAACTTGCACATCTTTGGACTATGGGAGAAAACTGGAGCACCCCAAGGAAACCCACGCAGAGACAAGGAGAACATGCAAACTCTACACAGACAGTAACTCAAGCCAGGAATTGAACCAGGGTCCCTGGCACTGTGAGACAACAATGCTAACCACTGTGCCACCCTGATTATTTATTCTATAAATACATCAAAGGGAAGAGATTAATTTGGGAATGAGTAGGATGCATTAGAACCAAAGAGGTAAAGTGTGTGTGAAACTGCAGGACATTGGAAGCGTGTTAAATGAATACTTCTCACTGGTCTCCACACAGGAGAAGGAGGACATTGGTACAGAATTCAGGAACAGGGACAGTGAAGACCTTGAGCAGTGTGACATAGAAAGTGAGGAGGTATTGCAGGATTTGGCAGTCTTAAAAATGGACAAATTTCCAGGCCTGGATGAATTGCATCCCATGGGAGGTGAGGCAGGAAATTGCAGGGACACTGACGCAATTTTTAAATTCCTTTCTGATCATGAAGGAAGTGCCTAGAGGATAAAATCATAGAATCCCTATAGTGCAGAAGAAGTTCAGGGAAACTTGGCGAGATGGATCAGAAACTGGTTCAGTAATAGGGTAGCGGTAGAAGGCTGTTTGAGTGATTGGATGTCCAGTGGTGTACACAAGAGTTAGTGCTGGGACCCCTATTGTTTGTCATATACATAAATGAAATATATGAAAATGTGGGGGAATGTTAAGCAAATTTCCAGACAACACCAAGATTGGTAGGATGGTTAATAATGAAGAAGATGGTCAGGAAGATATAGATGGATTGGTCAGATGGGCAGAGCAGTGGCAGTTGGCATTTAACCCTGATAATAATGAGGTGATGCACTTTGAAAGAAGAAACAAGATCAAAGGAGTTGGAGCAAGGGAGATAGCGAGTGGAACGCGAGACTTTGCAGGCGCCTGATGTCAGCCAGTAGTGTGCGGAAGGTTTAAAAAGCAGCCCGCTCCATCCAGCCGGCAGCGTTGAGAGCAGGCGGCAGAATGAGAAAGAGCAGAGTGGAACAGTTTTGACTCAAATAAGCTTTGGTGTGAACAGGCAGAGGGAAGGGTAGATTCCGGTAATTTTTTGATTTCTTCAGAGTAGAAAGAATGCCAGGCAGATGTTGGAATGCTCCTCTTGCAGGATGTGGGAAGTCAGGGAGACCTCCGGTATCCCTGACAATGACACCTGCAGGAGGTGCTTCCAGCTGCAGCTCCTAACAAACCGCGTTAGGGAACTGGAGCAGGAGCTGGATGACCTCCAGAACATTCGGGAGAATGAGGAGTTTATAGATAGTAGCCTCAGGGAGGTACGCCAGAGGCACAGAGCACAGGTCATTGGGTTACCGTCAGGCGAGGGAAGGGGAAAGGGCAGGCAGAGCAGGGTTCCCCTACGGCCATTCCCCTCCACAACAGGTATACCAATTTGGATACTGTTGTGGGGAATGCCGTACCTGAGACAAGCTGCAGCAACCAGATCTCCGGATTTGAGTCTGGTTCTGCAGCGCAAAAGGGAGGGTGGAAGAAGAGGAGAGCGGTAGTGATAGGGGACTCAGTAGTCAGAGGTACAGACAGGAGGTTCTGTGGTCGTGACAAAGATTCTCGAATGGTTTGTTGCATTCTCCCGGGCGCCAGCGTCGGGGATGTCTCTGATCGCGTTCTGAAGTGAGAGGGTGATCAGCCAGATGTCATGGTGCACATGAGTACCAATGACGTAAGAAGGAAGAATGAGGAGATTCTGAAGACTGAGTATATAGAGCTTGGTAGGAAGTTAAAAAGCAGGACCCCAAGGGTAGTAATCTCAGGATTGCTACCTGCACCACGTGCCAGTGACGGTAAGAGTAGGATGCTCAGGCGTATGAACACGTGGCTGAGGAATTGGTGTAGGGGGCAGGGTTTCAGATTTCTAGGTCATTGGGACCTCTTCTGAGGCAGGTGGGACCTGTACAAGAGAGAGGGGTTACACCTGAACTACAAGGGGACCAATATACTTGCAGGGAGGTTTGCTAGTGTTACTGGGGAGGGGAATGGGAACCAGAGTGCCAGAGCAGATAGTGGAGCGTGGGTGAAAATAAATTATGTTAGTAATTCATGCAAAACCACAAATAGAAGGGTTGTGTGTGGTGGTAATAATCTTCCGAGGTGTGTCTATTTCAATGCCAGGGGAATTGTGGGGAAGGCAGACGAGTTGAGGGCATGGATTGACACATGGAATTATGACATTTTAGCCATTAGTGAAACTTGGCTACAGGAGGGGCAGGACTGGCAGCTCAATGTTCCAGGGTTCCAATGTTTCAGACGTGATAGAGGCAGAGGGATGAAGGGTGGGGCGGGGGGGCGGGGGGGGGGGGGGGGGGGGGGGGGGGGCGTGGCATTGCTAGTCAGGGAAAATGTTGCAGCAGTGCTCACGCAGGACAAATTAGAGCCTTGTCTACCGAGGCCATATGGGTGAAGCTGAGAAACAGGAAAGTTATGACCACATAAATGGGGTTGTATTACAGATCACTCAATAGTCAGTGAGAATTGGAAGAGCAAATCTGCAGAGAGATAGCAGACAACTGCAGGAAACTTAAAGTTGTGATAGTAGGGGATTTTAATTTTCCACATATAGATTGGGATTCCCATACTTTAAAGGTCTAGATGGGTTAGAGTTTGTAAAATGTGTTCAGGAAAATTTTCTAAATCAATATAAAGAGGTACCAACTAGACAGGATACAATATTAGATCTCCTATTAGGAAATTAATTAGAAGTGACGGAAGTGTGTGTAGGGGAACACTTTGGTTCCAGTGATTATAACACCATTAGTTTTAACTTGATCATGGATAAAGATAGATCTGGTCCTCAGGTTAAGGTTCTAAACTGGAAAAAGGCCAAATTTGAAGAAATGAGAAAGGATCTAAAAAGCGTGGATTGGGACAGGCTGTTCTCTAGCAAGGATGTGATTAGTAAGTATGAGGCCTTCAAAGGAGAAACTTTGAGAGTGCAGAGTTTGTATGTTCCTGTTAGGATTAAAGGCAAAATGAATAAGAATAAGGAACCTTGGTTCTCGAGGGATATTGAAACTCTGATAAAGAAGGAGAGATATATGACATGTATAGGAAACAGGGAACAAATAAGACGCTTGAGGGGTATAAAAAGTGCAAGAAACTACTTAAGAAAGAAATCAGGAGGGCTAAAGGAAGACATGAGGTTGCTTTGGCAGTCAAGGTGAAGGATAATCCTAAGGGTTTCTACAGGTATATTAAGAGCAAAAGGATATTAAGAGATAAAATTGGTCCTATTGAAGATCAGAGTGGTCGGCTATGTATGGAACCAAATGAAATGGGGGAGATAATTAAATCCGTATTTACTAAGGAAACTGGCATGGAGTCTATGGGAATAAGGCAAACAAGTGGGGAGTTCATGGAATTTATACAGATTAAAGGGGAGGAGATGCTTGCTGTCTTGAGGCAAATCAGAGTAGATAAATCCCCAGGGCCAGACAGGGTATTCCTTCAGACCTTGAAGGAGACTAGTATTGAAATTGCAGGGGCCCTGGCAGATATATTTAAAATGTTGGTATCCATGGGTGAGGTGCTGGTTGATTGAAGGATAGCTCATGTTGTTCTGTTGTTTAAAAAGGGCTCAAAAAGTAATCCAGGAAATTATAGGCTGCTAAATTTGACGTCAGAAGTAGGTAAATTATTGGAAGGAGTACTAAGAGATAGGATCAACAAATACTTGGATAGACAGGGACTTATTAGGGAGAGTCAACATGGCTTTGTGTGTGGTAGGTCATGTTTAACCAATCTATTAGAGTTTTTCGAGGAGGTTACCAGGAAAGTGGATGAAGAGAAGGCAGTGGATGTTGTCTATATGGACTTCAGTAAAGCCTTTGACAAGGTCCCGCATGGGTGGTTAGTTAGTAAGGTTCAGTCACTAGGTATACGTGGAGAGGTGGTAAATTGGATTAGACATTGGCTGAATGGAAGAAGCCAGAGACTGGTAGTGGAGGATTGCTTCTCTGAGTGGAGGCCTGTGACTAATGGTGTGCCACAGGGATCAGTGCTGGGTCCGTTGTTGTTTGTCATCTATATCAATGATCTGGATGATAACATGGTAAATTGGATCAGCAAATTTGCTGATGACACAAAGATTGGAGGTGTGGTGGACAGTGAGGAAGGTTTTCAAAGCTTGCAGAGGGATTTGGACCAGCTCGAAAAATGGGCTGAAAAATAGCAGATGGAGTTTAATACAGACAAGTGTGAGGTATTGCACTTTGGAAAGACAAACCGAGGTAGAACATATAAGGTAAATGGTAGGACACTGAAGAATGCAGTAGAACAGAGGGATCTGGGAATACAGTTACGTAATTCCCTGAAGGTGACGTCACAGGTAGATAGGGTCATAAAGAATGCTTTTGGTACATTGGCCTTCATAAATCAATGTATTGAGTATAAGAGTTGGAATGTTATGGTGAGGTTGTATAAGACATTGGTGAGGCCGAATTTAGATTGTTGTGTGCAGTTTTGGTCACCTAATTACAGGAAGGATATTAATAAGGTTGAAAGGGTGCAGAGAAGGTTTACAAGAATGTTGATGGGACTTGAGAAACTGAGTTACAGAGAAAGGTTGAATAGGTTAGGACTTTATTTACTGGAGCGTAGAGAATGAGGGGCAATTTGGTAGAGGTGTATAAAATTATGATGGGTATAAATATGAATGCAAGCAAGCTTTTTTCCACTGAGGCTAGGGGAGAAAAAACTAGAGGACATAGGTTAAGGGTGAAAAGAGAAAAGTTTAAAGGGAATATGAGGGGGGGAGTTTCTTCACACAGAGAGTGGTGGGAGTGTGGAAGAGCTGCCAGATGAAGTGGTGAAAGCGGGTTCACTTTTAACATTTAAGGAAAACTTGGACAGGATAAATGGATGAAAGGGGTGTGGAGGGATATGGTCCAGGTGCAGGTCAGTGGGACTATGCAGAAAAATGGTTCAGCATGACCAAGAAGGGCTATAAGGCCTGTTTCTGTGCTGTAATGTTCTATGGTTCTATGGTTCTAAGATGAGGAAGTATTTAATGAATGGCAGGACATTGGAAAGCTCAGAGGACCAGATGGATCTTGGGGTAATTATTCGCAGATCCATGAAATCAGCAGAACAGGTAAATAGGATAGTTAAGGAGGCATGTGGAACACTTGATTTTATCAGTGGTGGCATAGAGTATAAGAGCAAAGAGACAATGTTGGAGTTGTACAGAGTTTTGGTTAGGCCACTATCGGAAGGATGTGGTAGCACTAGAGATAGTACAGAGGGGATTCACCAGAATGTTGCCTTGTGTGGAGCATTTAAGCTTGAAGAAGAGACTGGATAGACTTGGATTGTTTACTTTAGAGAAGGTTGAAGAGGGACATGATTGCGGTGTATAAGATTATGAGGAGTATTGACAGAGTGAGTAGCTGTTCCACTTGGCTGAGGGGTCAATCACAAGGGAGCATAATTTTAGGGTAAGAGGCAAGAGATTCAGAGGGGATTTGAGAAAAACATTTTTCATTCAGCGGGTGGTGGGAATCTAGAATCCACTACCTGGGAAGGTGGAGGCCGGAAACCTTGCAATCTTTAAAAAATATTTGGATGACTACTTGAAATGTCATAACATTCAAGGATATTTTTTGATTTGATTTGATTTATCATTGTCACATGTACTGGGATACAATGAAAAATATTGCTCCTTTCTTGCAATATAGGCAAAACATACCGCTCATAGACTACGCTGGGAGAAGGAAAGGATAGTGTGCAGAATGTTGTGTTGCAGTTACAGGTAGGGTGAAGAGAAAGATCAGCTTAATATATGGTAGGTCCATTCAAAAGTCTGATGACATCAGGGAAGAAGCTGTTCTTGAATCTGTTGGTACGTGTTTTCAGATTTTTGTATCTTTTTACTGATGGAAGAAGATGAAACACAGTATGTCTGGGTTGCTCAGGGTACTTGATTATGTTGGCTGCTTTCCTGAGGCAAAGGGAAGTGTCGATGGAGTTAATGGATGGGAGGCTGGTTTGCGTGATGGACTTGGCTTTGTTCACAATCCTTTGTAGTTTCTTACGGTCTTGGTCAGAGCATGAGACACACCAAGCTGTGATAAATTTGGATGGGATGTTTTCTACAAAAATTGATCAGAGTCATAGTGGACAGCTGAATTTCTAAGTCTTCTAAGTCTTCTGAGAAAGTAGAAGCATTGGTGAGCTTTCTTAACAACAGCATCAGTGTGAAGGGGCCAGGTTTATATTGTTGGTGATCTGAACATCTAGAAACTTGAAACTCCTGAGCATCTCCACTTCATCCCTATTAATGTAGGCAAGGGCATGTTCTTCACCGCATTTCCTGAAGTCAATGACTAGTTCTTTGTTCTACTGACATTGAGGCAGGGATTATTGTCATCGCAACATTTCACCAGATTCTCAATCTCTTTCCTATACTCCGCCACTTCATTGTTTGGGATCCGACCCACTACAGTGGTGTCATCAGCGAACTTGAAAATGGGATATGGACAAGTGCAGGAAAATGGGATTAGCGTACCTATAGTGATAGCTATTGTTGGTGCAGGCTGGATGGACTGAAGAGCCTTTGCTGCGCTGTGTGACTCTATGGGTGAGATTTTACATCCTTGCTTGAGCAAGACCAGGAATTCCCACCCAAAATCAATGGCGATTTCCTTTGTCGGAGCCTCACCCACTCCGATTCCATGACGTGCAAGGTGTTAAGTTCCGGCGTATGATTCTGTGGCTTTATGATTCCATTGGAAATGATTTTGAGAAGAAGAATACAGCAACAACATCTTGGATTTCCTAACAGCATCTGAAGCTCTGCAATATAGATGAGCTGCAAGTTCATTTTCCCCATGAGGAACAGAATCAGCCAATGGCCATCAGTAACACCAGATGTTGAGAAGGAGCGGGTCAGCTCCAAGGAATGAGATAAAAGAATTAAGATCAACTGACCAAATGCCAGAATGACTACATCCAAAATAAACTCTTCTCCATCAAGGTTTACCCACACAATTGTGGCTACCATTCCTCAAATTGTAATAAAGATAAGATCTGGAAGAATTTTAAAGTGTACAGACAGCCTGAACCTGTAAAGACAGAGACTTGAGAAGAGGAGAGGGGTAGAATGTAAATATTTTGGGTCAATATGAATGCACTGTAAATACGTTGGATAAAGACTAGGGGGGAGATGTAGTATAAGGGTCTGGCATAGAAAGGGTTAATATGGGACTGGATACAGTACCATCCACAGTGAGATGTAAAGGAACACATGACTCAAGACTAGAACAGTTTTGTACTAGCCAGAGATGTGTGTAGAGGCAATCATGGAGGCAGCTCCTAGCTTAGGCTTATGCTATATACATGCATATAGGTACCAGCAGTTAACAAACACTTAATGTTTAACTATATAAGACTCAGAAGCTCTTATGACACTTACCAAACTACATACAGATCTTACAGCAAAGCTCTCAGAAATTGGCCTCACTTCCTCTGCTACATTTGTTATATTTCTGTCAGTTATCTTTGTTTATCTCTTGCATTACTTTCCTCAGTAATATGTATCACTTCTGACCGAGAGACAGACCCAACTTTTTTGTAGCTGCTGGGAGATGTGTGCACTACCGTTGTGTAAGTGGACAGGAGAGCGTTTAGAAACAATCCCATTCACAGAATATATCAACAGCAAATCTTCTGCACATCCGCTGTGCTAGCTGATCTCCAGAGGTCAGTGCCTCACATAATAATGTAGAGGGAGGCAATCTTATAATTGGAACTGCACTGCCTGAAAAACAGACTTAATAGTAGGATTCAAAAAGGAATTAGATAAACACATGTGAAGGAAATAAGCCTGGGGAGTGAAACTAAGTGGATAGCTTTCAAAATGCTAGCAGAGGCACAATGGTTGAATGGCCACCTTTGTATTAATCCCTAAAGCTTTGGGGATAAACTGATGGCTCTGTAACTCAGCTCCAAATAAGAAATATTTCCAATTGTTAGATAGATGCTAGTTGGACAAATAATGGAACTCATCAAATGGGGACAGTGCAGGCCCTCAGATGTTGGAAGCAAGGAGGTAGGCCAAAGATAGATGCTGAATTATTTTTGTGGGCACCGATGGAGCAGGAATTTGGGCCACTGTTGCACTGAAACCACTGTCCATCCTGATCGTGCTGGCTCCCATCCTATCCCAATTTTAAGGCAATGTTCCAGCAAGGTGCATTAGGATATCCATTTGGTGACCTACAGCTTTGCCTGTCAAATAAATCTGAGGCTGGAACTCCAGATTGCGTGGGCCTCTTTACCACTGGTGCAGGTGGGTGTCTAACCCACTCCACCCATTAGACATCCCAAAGTCACAGTGACTTTGCCAAGAGGATATTTTCAAATATATATTCTGGAACAGCGAAAAAATAATAATTTTGGAAACACATTGAACAAATCTCATGCACAGAAATAGTAAACAATATGTTAATGATGTTTGAACAGGTATTCAGATTGCAAACTTAAAACCATGCTTTATTCGAAAAATCACCCTGCCATGTCGCTAAACAGCAGCATAAGGTCATTGCCTGCTGTTCTCACAAGATGGCAGCAATGCATTACAGCTGAGATAAACTACACAAAACTGGGGTTTAATGTAACCAGGTCAGCAGATTTGGACTTTAAATTAGCAAATCCAGAGTTGGGGGAACATGTTACACTTTTTGCAGAGGTTTGGGGAATAAGCTGGCCAGTTGGAGTAATGAGGCTCTCACGGTTTTTACATCCAACTCTGATGCCTGATGCTGAACCAGACTGTTTGTAACCTTGGCGTCATATTTGACCTTGAAACGAACTTCCCGCCTCATCTCTTGCAACATTATTAAGACTTGTCTTTTTTTCACTTCAGTTATATCGCCTGACTTCACTCTTTTCTCAACTCATCTGCTGCTGAAATCCTCATCCATGCCTTTGTTATTTCCAGATTTGACAATTCCAAATCGCTCCTGACAGGCCTACGATATTCCACCTGCCATAAACTTGGCTTGATTCATAACTCTCTGCCTTAACTCTCATTGAGTCCCGACACCCTATCACCCCCTGCTTTTGGTGTCCTACATCGACTTCCAGTCCGACACCCCCTCAACTTTAAAATTTTCCCTCTCTTGCTTTCAAATTTTCTGTGGTCTCACCCCTCCCTATCTCCAGTCCCAAAACCCTCAGAGATAGCATCATTCTTCTAGTTCCAAGCTTCATGAACATCCCCCACTTTATTCACTCTACCATTGGTGATCGCTCCTTTGTCCTACAGTGTTCTAAGCTCTGGGACTTGCTTCCTACATCTCACCATCTCTACTCTCCTTTTGTGCACTCCTTAAAACCTACTTCTCTGACAGAACCTTTGAAACCTTAATGCATCCTTACATGGCTCTGTGTTAAATTTTGTTTGGTAATTGTTGTGTGATGCACCTTGGAATATTTATTATGTTAAAAATGCTGTATAAATGTTCTTGCTGTTGTTTGGAAGACTTAATTAACTCAAATTACTGCTCAGAACCTGGTGATTAATTAGCCCTAGCCATCTTTCCATTTCCACCTATGGACAAGCTTCCTGCCCTGTCTCCAATTGAGGCCTTTCAGTAGGCAGCTAATGCCCAGTAAAGGGCCTCATCCTGCCACACTGGTATCAACCCAGCAGTAAGCAGGAGCAAACCATGCATGGAGCACGATAAGCAAACTTTTGTGGCTTCTGAGGGGAGGGGAGGGGGTGGGGGGGGGGGGGGGGGGTGGAGTGAAGGTGAGTGTGTAAGGTCAACAAGTAGGATAGGTCAAAAGTGGGGAAGGGGTCAGGTGGTCAGGGGAAGATAGGTGGGGCCAGATGGGGGTTGAGGATGTTGCCGGGGAGGGGTTGGAGGCAGAGTTGGATGATCAAAGGTTAACTAGGGGATGGGAGTAATCGGAGGGTCGGAGATAGTTGGTTGGTCAGGAAGGCAGGTGGGCAGTGTGGGTTGGTTGAGGGGAGGTGAGGGAGTCAGGGGCTGTGTATTGGTTGGTCAGGGGAGCAGTTGGGTGGTGGGGGTTAGTTGGGGGGATGAGGAGGGGCTATGTAGTTGGTTGGTCAGGAGGGGCAGTGAGGCAGTGGGGGTTAGTTGGGGGAGATGAGGAGAGTCTATGTAATTGATCGGTTGGGGGTGTAGCTGGGCGGTGAGGGTTAATTGGGTAGCTGTGGGTAAGATGTTCGGGGAGGGTGTTTGGGGAAGTGATGGAGTTTGTGTGCTGAAGGTCTAATCAGGAAATGGAGGGATTTGGTAGTCGCAGGGGAACTGGGGACGAGTTGAGTGGCCGGGGGTATGTAGTTAGATTAGCAAGGGAAGTAGTTGGGCACTGGGGGTAGTCAGATGGTCAGGAGAATAATTAGCTAGTCAGGGAGTCAGAGGATGGTTGAGTGATCAGGATAGGTTATAATCGGAGATCCAGTTGGGAGAACAGGATCAGTGGTATATTTATCTAGGAGCTAGAACTGGTTTCTATCTTTCTAACCTTTCTTGGATAACTCTTCTGCTGAGAGAATTGGAATCAAGACTCCAACTTTAAATCAGAATTTCAGAGGGTTCCAGGCACAGGATAATTGCCCAGTGGAAGTTGACATTTCCCAGGCAATTCCCATGCAGTCCTTGCTTGGGGTCTTCTGAGGGGTCCCCCAGCACATCCTGATGAGTTAATTTGGGACACAATCCTCTGGGGAACAGAAGATCTGAACCAATCTGTTTTTATTGATGCTCATTGAGAGTCAAATATTGGACAGGGGCACTAAGGCAAAGCCAGCTGGTCTGCTTCGAAGCAGTCATAGAAGGTTTTATGTCCATTTGTGAGGGAGAAATGACTTTAGTTTTACATCTAAAACATTTAACAGCATCCTTATTAAACATTAACCTTAATTGCAAGTGGGCTTGAGCATAAGATTTTTGAACATTAAGGTAAGGGATATGGTAGGAAAGTGAGTTTGAAATAGAAAATTACCGATATTGCAGACTTGCAGGACTTTTTGCCTTTTCTGGTTTTTTTATAATCTAACTGTGCAGCACTGGCAGTATCAGCCAACATGTAGAACTCAGGCTCCTAGAAAGGGGCTTGAAGCTATAATCATCTGACATAGAGACAGAAATGTCACCACAGAACCATGGCTATCATAAAGGTTTACAGCTTTAGTCAGATTGCACCCTCTCAATCACTTAACACCCTGACTGTGAACCTTATTCACTGTAACGGGATAAACATTTCAGAATGGATCTTCTGTAAGGGCAAAAGGGCTGCTCTCATTATCAGGAGGAAACAATAGTTAAGAGAGTGTCTGCGGAATGAGTCAGCTTTGAGGAGGTTCTCTTGGAGGGAGGGGTGTGGGGGAGTTTGTGCGGAAGGTACGGTGAGCTACAGGGCAAAGGTGTTGAAGCGGCCACTATACTGCCCTGAATTGGAACTGCAGTTTAGTAGTTTAATTTATGCAGCACGGACAGGAAAAGGCTCAGAAAGGACCAATGATGATCCAGAACATGAGGCAGAGACTGTGCACATCTATTCAGTGACACTATGGCCATTCTCTAAGTCACTCAATACATAGTTACATCCTGGTACTCATAACCTAGAAAGTGTGAGTTCATATTCCACTGTGATAGCTTGAGAATATGAATTCAGTTTCTAAATCCTTTTCCAGTTGATAAGAACTCAGCAGTGGCATAGGACATGCACAAGGAAGGTAGCTGAGGCACGTGGGACGTTGGTTGATAGATTTTGTTCTGAAAGTAGGCTAGAACCTAACCACTTCATGAAATGTTGATGGGGAAATGTTGGAATCTTTAATTAAAGATGAGGTCAGTAAATCTCTAGGTAAAGAGAAAATACTTCGATGAAGGAGCAACATTTCAAGATGACAGAAGGCCAACCACTGGGTGTATGTATAGTGATGAAGTGGGACCTGATGCAATGACAGTCTGAGGAGTGGGTTGTTATGTGCAAGGGGAGGAGGGGGAGGAGGGGGAATGATAGGGAAGGGAAGTCTAGGGCAGTGAAGTCCTAAGGATTCCTTGTGGAGCTTGGAAGAGCATACCTACTTAAGGAAACCACAAATGGACTGATTGAATGAACAGTTCTAACTTCAGTCCTGTGTGTTTCCAGGTTTCTCTGCCTTCACTCGCTGTGACTAGCATGATCCTATGTTAAAATTGCACTGCAGTACATCAAGGCCCCTGACTTTAGCTTATCTATGACCCTCATGTCTATCTGCAGTGAACACCTTTGGCACCTCTTGAAATCCAAGATTTAATATGAAGGAGTGCAACAATAAGGGTGATTCCACATGTATAAGCCTTCTGCCTTCCCTGTTCTCATTCAGTGGTGGAACGAGGGGGCTAAAATTAAGGCTGGTGCTTTCCATTTTATGCAACAAGCAGTGTAACTTGTTTCATGATTATTTTGTATAACCAGCATCACATCAATCATTTGTACTTAAGTATTTTTTAAAGTTTTACTCCATTCTTAAGGTTATAAGGCCAATGCACAGAATGGAATGGACAAACTTAAATCCATCACCTTGCTCTAAAAACCAAATTCAAATTGAATCCAATTCCTGGTCCCCATAAGAGAGAGAAACAAGATTCAAGATGACAAGAAAAGGCATCGCCCCTATCTTGGGCTTAACTGGATGCTTGACTAGCCAAAAGGCTGAATAACGTACCCCTGCCATGTAAGTATGGCTCAAGCTTTCTAAAAAATGATTTATTCCATTCTTAAAGTTACAAAGTCAATGTGCAGAACAGACCAAATGAGCCCTTAATCCATCTCCTTGCTTGCTCCAAAAACCTTTTTGTTTTATCGGTACCTTTTGGTAATTTACTTCTCATCAAAAAAGCCAATTCAATTTAAGTCCAATCATGGTCCCCACATGAGGGACAGACCAGGTCCAAGCTGACAGGACAAGACATTACATTCCATCTTGGGCTTGATCAAACAAGATGAGGCATTGCACTTCCTTCTGGGCTTAATCTCGTGCTTCATCTTAGCCAAAAGGCCGAGATGGCTTTGAAAAATTGCATCAGGTAAAGCTTCGATTTAACCTCATTGGCTACCTTAATCCTTTACTTGATCGTAGCATAGACAAACCACGATCACAGGCATCAGCACACCTCATGTGCAATGAGCTAGCCTCATCCCCTTCTCCAAAAACCAGTCAAATTGCTTGAAGGATAAACTTCACCAGCTAGACTATAGAGTGGATTGGATTGAAATGTTTGATATGTTGAATTGTACAGATAGAATTAATCTTAAATCAAATGGAATGAAATGTTCCACATTTTATCTTTCAGAATCTTTGAGTTCCTTAGGTAGGAAAGATAAGTGAGGACTGCACTTTTAGTTAGTTTCCAGAAACTCTGTTTACCAGCATTATTCAGGGAAATAAACAGAACCCTGGGGATTGAATATCATTACTGCGAAGCCAATATCAGAGGGCTGGTGTTTCCTGTTTAGTCAGCAGAGGGAGATATGAGCTTTTGCATTTTAAACATCAGCGACATGCTGCCACACAAATACAGCTTCATTCGAAAACAAAAATGTCTCATTTTATCCCTTCACTATGAACAACTTTGAAAGAAGTTTTAGTCCACTTATTTCCGCTTCAGATTCATATTCTGCATTTCTAATCTTAAATCTATAACTATTTGAATCGAGATCCATATTTATTTAACTATGGTGGGCAATTTGCCACAGGATTTCAGTGTACAGGTCTGAGGCACAGCAAGTTTCGATACATGGTCAAACCTTCAGAGAGGTGAGGGAACAGAGGGGAGAACACTACAGAGAGGGAGAGAATAAGAGAGGATGAATAGAGCCCAGGGCTGATGAATAACTACTCACACCGATCATTATTGGAGTAGGGCGAAAACAAGAAGGCCTGACACTATTCCATACCCCAGTGAACACAAAACAAAATGTTTTTGTGAATTTTACTGCAGGAAATGTTATAAATTAGTGGAGCAACCTGTATAGCTGGACACTGTACATTCACTCTCAGCGGAAGATATCTTGATGAAACGTGCTCCACTTATTGCCCGGAACTTGCTGTTGTGATTCCAGCTTCAGTCAAAAACTCCTACAATATTTTTGGAGGGGAAAGAAAAGGCGAAGCCACACATCATTTGAAAAAAATAGGCAAGTACTGTTGTTAAATTTTTGTTTGCAATTTCCTCAGCCTCACTCGCTCCTTGGAGGTCCTGTCTCAGGCTGGGGTTCATGGCCAGCACTTCATAAGTGAACCAAGATCGTGAGCAGCTCCTAGGATTGCTCGCAGACGAACAAAAGGAACACACGGCGAGCAAAGTGTTTTGGGATATATTGAGAAAGTGATGAGCTGCAATATGAAATGCAAGTTCTTTATTCTGAGACAGTTTCATTTCATAAATCCACCAAAAATCAGGGGAGGCACTGGAAACCTGCAGTAGTAGATTCTTAAGATGACAGAAGTGCGGCGTGTGAGAGGGTAGTTTGCAAAAACAGATAGCAATGTGCTCCATGCGCTGAGGTTAAGAGGCCGAGCGAGAAACTAAGCTAAATTTTTCACGTAGTTCAGTTTAGCTCCAAAGGAAAAGGTATTTGTCTGTCTGTTGAAGTTTGGAGCATATTGTGGTGCCAATGCATATGTCCTGGGCCTTCAGGAATCTTACCAACTGAGAAAATTGCAATGTTCCATCATGTTAGAGGCAGCTTTTAAAATTCTTTTACTTCATCCTTAAAGTTACAAAGCCAATGCCCAGAGACCGGGCAAACCCAAATCATTCCTTGTTTGCCCCAAAAACCAAATTCAATATCCAATTTAATCCAATTCATGATCCCCTACAAGAAACACACAAGATCCAAGCTGACAAGATAAGGCATCACATCCCACCTTGGGCTTGATCTGATGCTTGACCTTAGCCAAAAGGCCAAGAAGCATTTGTCCAGGGAAAATCAAACAAATTGTTAATTCTGCAGAACAATTGTATCCCTGATCCATTTGATATCTTTGTGGATAACTGGTATGGTTTGAGTTGGAGATATTGTCAGTGACAGCCTGTATTGATACTGATAGTGATGTCAACAGTTACTGTCAGAGGGTGTAGACTGTGTGAACTGGGCTGCAGGATAACAATACTATAAAGCACAGTGTCTGGAGACACTGCTCCATATGTTCAAATGCGGATAGGAAATCCTCTGTCTTAACTGAGAGAATCACATGTTACCTTCCGGCTTCCCTCAATTGCTTCTCTTCCTCCTCCTCCTCTAAGCAGCAAAAGGCAGAGGGGACTATTCAATGGAAAATCCACCTCTGTAGTGGAAGATGGCTGGGCAGGCAACCCCTATATTCAATGGCAGGGAGCAGATGGTAAATTAGTTGGCAGGAACAAAATAAAGGGGAAAATATCCAATTTTGGTGCTGAAATAAGGATCCTGCAAAGTTTTTACATGTCTGAGTGTTTTTTTTAATTTGCTTCCATCTCTTACTGAGCACAAATGCAATGGAAGGTATTGGGACTGAGTTAGAAGATGATACCATGAATGCATGGCACCAAAAATGATCAGGAACCTCTGTAATATGAATAATAATGGCAATTGTGTGGGCAGCAAAAGAAATAGTGATCCCAGGCAGAATCTTTTGAGAAGACTAGAGGGATTCCTTCGCTTGCCATTGGATTGCTGCATGGACCCATTCCTGCCTCCAGCTTATTACAGGCCATTAACTGTCCAATTGGTGCCACCAGGATCTTCCTGCCAGTAGATGGGCCCAAGTGGTGGGCAAAGCCCAGCCAATCTCAGCAGTTATCTTCCCAATGGCGAGCTGGGTAGTAGGGAGTAGAGTCCAGCAAGACTGCCTTTATTTATTTTCACCTCCTTCTACTGGAGCTGCTTCTGCTGTAAGGCTGCAACTTCAGTCACAGCCCATCACACATCTTTCAAGCGTGACTTGATGTTGAGTCACCCTGGCATGTGCCAGCCTGCTACATCAGTGCCCACCTCTCCAGGTGGGGCTGCCAACAGGACATCTCTGTGGGTCCTTCCAGTGGGTAATCATTCCACCCGCTGCCCTTAATTCAACAGTACTTCTGGAGCCAAATTCTTAATTAGTCATCTCCAGTAAGATTGCACAGGTGAGTGAACAGGCACCAGTGGGGTCAGGACCCATGGTCACAACCTCAAAATCTTCAAGGGATGTAAGATTCTGCCCCAAGTAATTCTTTGCAGCAGCCTTCTACTCCAATCACACCACCATACTTTGTTTTGCCTCAAAATCAGAGTGCACTCCATGGAAATTAAACTTCCAGTTCCACACACCCTCTCAGGAGTAATCCTCATATACAGATTCTCACCCGTATACGCTGTCATTAATTCACAGGACAATTATGGTCTGTAATACCTTTGAACTCTGGAGATGTAGCTTGCTTGCCCCTTACTGGTAGCTTTGAAGAGCAGGGTCCCTACGTTAGGCCTTAGTGTAGGAGGAAAAAGTCATCAGGGAGTTTATCTAAACATGCGTATCTAGCTTCTTAGGTAATTTTAAGTTTCTGTTGGGATAAAAGCAATTACCTGTTGAAAAGAAACATTAGCACAATATATACTAAAAGAAACCTTTTACAAAGCAAGGGAGGATCTTTATAAATTGTCTAGAAACTCATTAAGCGATCAAAATCACTTTTCCCCCTCCCCAGTTCCCTCTGCAGACCTAACTCCCTCACACCTCCTAAAAGTAATAAGTTTGGACTGCAGGCTACTCATGGCCCTGTGCTTGTGGGGCCAGTGTCAGTCAACTCTGGGACCTGTCAGTCTCTATCACTCAGCCCCTGCTTTTCAGTGCTCGCTGGCCTCCTCCCTTCTTTCCCATCACCTCCCTCCTGCTCCTTCCTTCTCTCTTTAATGCGACGGCTCCTCAGGATAATTAAGCAACAGAGGGGAATCAGCCTTTTAAATAATGTGCAGATAGACATAATGGTGTGAGTATCTGGTTGTGTTTTATTGGGATATTTCATGCCACAGGTCTGGCAGTCATCTGTCCTGATCAGTCTGTGACCCCTACCTGCTGCTGGGTGGTCTGAAGCTGGCTGCATATTTGTGTCTCACCATAATGCTGGTACGCAATGAAATGGCTGTTAATAATGACAGAATGGAACGACCATCGGTTTAACTTGTGCAATGCTGTCTTAACATTCAGACCCCCGTGGAACTACACCTGAACCTGGAGGAAACCCTGCTTTTTATGAATAAATGTTTTAAATCATTTTCCTATACTTTAGCAAGTATAAAAAAGTGTGATCTGATTGGATCACAGCTTCCTGAATAAAACAAGGCATGTGGCCCGATTTTACAATCATGTTGCACCCATTTTCGGTTACAAAAACTTAGTAAAGTTGGGCATGAGGCGAGTAGCATGATCCATGCCCACCTCTGTACCAGCTCCCCCTTTACCAAGGCCTGAAAATGGCTGCGATCAGGACTACATCCGAACGGGAGCAGCAGCCATTTAAATGTATTTGCATGCATTTAAATTGACTAAATGGGCTGCACGCCCAACTTTACCGGCTCTTCCCCCTTTACCACCATGTTCACCCATGCAGAATTGGCGCGAAACAGGCATGCTCCATAGAAGTCCGATTTGGGCACTCCAGTTAGTGAAGAAGTAGGTGCCCAGTGTCCGACGGTTCTCTTCTTGAGATCGGTGCAAGGGGAATCCGCTGCCACTCTGCCTGACATCAGTAGAGAGCAAGGGGAGTCCGCTGTCACTCTGCTTGAGATTGGTGGGGGGGGGGGATGTCTGCTGCCATTCTGCCTGAGATTGGTGGGGAGGAAGAGGCCCACAATCGGTCTGGGTGGAGAGGGTGGGGGGGTGGGATAAGGCAGTCAGTAATGTTGTGGGAATGAGGCAATGTTTTTGGGGCCAAGGGGAGGCATTCTCCAGCCCAGGAGGGATGTGGCTGGGGAGCAGCATTCTATCATTTTTTTCTGCACGTTTGCAAATGGAGGCTCCGATCGGAGCAGCAGCATTTCGGGCGCGTTAGGCCCCGCCCACAGGCTTCTGCACAGTGATTCGGAATCACGGATATTTTTGCAGGCAGAGTGTGACAGAACAGGTCTAAAAATCAGATCTGAAACACTCTGAGTTCCATTTCTCCCAGCTCTTCAAATCAAAATGGTAAAATAGGGCCCATGGGGTCAGCAAAGGTTACCCCTCAGGCATGGGATTTTCCTCACAGCTTCTTCACTTGGCCGTAACTCCAGCGGAAAGCCTGCTTAAGGGAACTACACCTCCCTCAAAACTGCAGCAGTCACATTTTATATATTTTCTCTGTTCACTATCTCACACTTGCATATAATCTCCCCTTACATACTCTGGAAAATTACAAAATTTAACCCCTGGAAAACTAATCCCCTTTTCCCTCTCTCTTCAGACCATGTTAGAGATAATAAGAAGGTTTGTGTTCAAATCCCAGTTTCGTGCAGGTTTTACGCGTTTGAGTTTCCCATAGATTGGAAATATCACCAGTCCCAGTCAAGCTTAATTGAAGAATAGAGGGGAAACTGGCAGGAAGGTAGTAAACAGAAATATGCTTCACAACAACACTCACTACACTTCAAAGTCATGTATGTGAAGTAAATTGTAACTTTCCGAGAAATGATGAAGTGGGAAATGGATACAATTTAACCTTACATGAATCATCAAAAGTTAGCATGCAGATAAAGCAAATAATTTGGAAGGCAAATAGGATGTTGGTCTTCATTGCAAGGGATATGGAACATAAAAATAGATAAGTCTTTCTACAGCTGTAGAGGGCACTGGTGAGATCACCAGTGGACGGCATAAAATTTGTGTTGAGATGGCGGCGCCGCGGGTCGTTGGGCCGAAGGGCCTGTTTCCCAGGCTGATTTTGTTCTTTGTTATTTAAAGAGGAACATGCCTTCATTATGTTGTTTGACATAGCAAGGGTTAATGTGGGTCTGGAGAACATTAAAGCCCACAGTGTGATGCCAGATAACAAGGGACTTGAACAGTCTAAGAATATGGATGATAATGTGGTACATCGGATCAGCAAATTTGCTGATGATACAAAGATTGGAGGTGTAGTGGACAGTGAGGAAGGTTTTCAAAGCTTGCAGGGGGATTTGGACCAGCTAGAAAAATGGGTGAAAAATAGCAGATGAAGTTTAATACAGACAAGCGTGAGGTATTGCACTTTGGAAGGATAAACCAAGGTAGAACATGCAAGGTAAATGGCACGACACTGAAGAGTGTAGTAGAACAGAGGGATTTGGGAATACAGGAACAGAATTCCCTAAAAGTGGTGTCACAGGTAGATAGGGTTGTAAAGAATGCTTTTGGTACATTCGCCTTTATAAATCAAAGTATTGAGAATAAGAGTTGGAATGTTATGGTGAGGTTGTATAAGACATTGGTGAGGTCGAATTGTGTGCCATTTTGGTCACCTAATTACAGGAAGGATATTAATAAGGTTGAAAGAGCGCAGAGAAGGTTTACAAGGATGTTGCTGGGACTTGAGAAACTGAGTTACAGAGAAAGTTTGAATAGATTAGGAATTTATTCTCTGGAGCATAGAAGAATGAGGGGAGATTTGATAGAGGTGTATAAAATTATGATGAGTATAGACAGAGTGAATGCAAGCAGGCTTTTTCCACTGAGGCTAGGGGAGAAAAAAACTAGAGGATATGGATTAAGGGTGAAGGGGGAAATGTTTAAAGGGAATATTAGGGGGGCTTCTTCACAGAGAGTGGTGGGAGTGTGGAATGAGCTGCCAGATGAAGTGGTGAATGCTGGCTCACTTTTAACATTTAAGAAAAACTTGGACAGGTACATGGATAAGAGGGGCGTGGAGGGATACGGTCCAGGTACAGGTCAGTGGAACTAGGCAAAAAAAATAGTTCGGCACAGCCAAGAAAGGCCAAAAAGCTTGTTTCTGTGCTGTAATATTCTATGGTTCTATGGCTCTATGGTTCTATATGAAGAGACCTGTGTAGAAGTAAGTATGAAGTTAGCTTCTACTGGGTTATACTTTGTACATACGCAAACAGTTCTGTGGAACCAATAAACAATGCTGTGCAAAGTTACAAGATTTTAAACATCTCAGTGAGACCTACTGAACAAGCCCTTACAATGTGCTGTACTTGGATTTCTAGAAGACATTTGAAAAGGTGCCAAATCAAAGGTTGTTGCAAAAGATAAAATCTCATGGTGTAGGGGGTAACATATTAGATTAGACTAAACATGGAGGAAACATGGAGTATGCATAAATGCATGTTTGCCAGCAGTTGGACTAACTGATCATGTGATGACAGGGCTACTAAAGGGTTACATGATGGGAGCACAGGAATTTTCCCTGGATCACGGATAGAATACAAGCGTGGAGTATCGGCTCAGCTAGTGAATCAATTATTGCTTGTTACAAGTCCTCTGTCACCAGCCTTTGGAAACTTAGCACTTCTACATGGTACCAGGAGTTGGCAGCATGGCACAAGAATTTTGTCGTATCAACCCAGTCATGTTTGACAAAAACATTGAGGACAGTTGGTAAAGTTTGATCTATAATTCCCTGTTTTCTCTCTACCTCCCTTTTAAGATAGTGGGGTTACATTAGTGACCCTCCAACGTGTAAGAACTGTTCCAGCATTTATAGAATCCTGGTATCCATGTCCAATTTGAATGTTGGCCTATCAACCGTCATCCCTTTAAGAGACATTTCTCAATCCATCATAGCCAACTCGCACCCTATAGCATCGTACTTTCTTTTGTTAAGATTCAGGACCCTAGACTCAAAATCAATGATGCCACTCTCCATGTTGATAAACAATTTTATCATATTATGGTCGCTTATCCACAAAGGATCTTGCACAACTAGATTGCCAATTATTCCTTTCTCACTGCACAATATCCAGTCCAGGATGGCCTGCTCTCTTGTTGGCTCCTCAACATATTAGTCCAGAAAACCATCCTGTAGACACTCCAGAAATTCCTCCTTTACGATATTGTGACTAATTTGATTTGCTCAATCTATGTGCAGATTAAAGTCGCCCATAATTACAAATGTTCCTTTATTGCATGAGTCTCTAATTTCCTGTTTAATGCCATTCCCAACATCACCACTACAGTTTGAGGATTTATATACAAACCTGTATTTTGATCCTGAGTGTTTCTCAGCTCTACCCATACAGATTTCACTGCGTTGAAGCAACATCCAAACGTGAATCTGATCTTTCTTTATTCAACCGCTGATAGGTCCATTGTATATTCCTACAACTATATGGTTTTATTTCAGATTTAGCAGCATTCACAAAATGTTTGAAGGAAAAATCGAATATATCTAATATTTTTTATTGTTTTAACTCTAAACCACTTGGCGACACAGTCATTAGTGGGATCATGTTTGAGGTAAACACTTCCATTTTATTTCAATATATTCTTCATGGTTGTGCTCCAGTGGCAAGCCTAAACTACAACTCACAAAAATAGTTAAGGCTGGGAGTGCCAGTAGCTCTTGTGGGTATTTATTTTGAGAAGCAGCCTTTGTGGATTTTCATCCCAACATGTTGAGTAAGACTCCTTAAAGGAGTACAGTAAAAGATAAGGCTGAAAGTCAGCCATCTGTTGAGTCACAGGTCAAACTGTATAGATAGAAGTAATGGTGTGAGTAAACACAGATTCCCAAATCAAATCCGTCATACATGGGTGCATGAAGTTGAATGAGATCAAGAGAAATGTCAAAGTAAATGTATACACCTTTTTATACTGCTTGCTGTTTGCCAGTAGAAAGCACAGCAGCAATGTTAGTGTTTCTTACTGGTACGTTTATGGAATTAGCAATTGGAGTTACATGAGATGGTGAGTAAAGATTAGGCTAGGCTGCATTGCAGTACATCATTGCTGCATCAAGAATTTGGTAACCTACTACAGCTACTTTCAGAAAGTTAATTCAGGAGAAATTCTTTTGTTAGGTACAGTGGTTAGCTCTGCTGCCTTAGAGCTCCAATGACCCATTTCAATTCCAGCCTTGCGTGACTGTCTATTTGGAGTTTGCACATTTTCCTGTGTCTGCATGGGTTTCCTCCCGGTGCCCCGGTTTCCTCCAAAAATGTGCAGGCTGAGTTGAATGGCCATGTTAAATTGCTCCTTGATGTCCAAGGATGTGTAGATTTGGTGGATCTACACATCCATCTACACATTGGTGGATCAAGGTTATGGGGATAGGGCAGAGGAGAGGGCCAGGGCGGGATGCTTTTCCGGACAGATGGTGGGCTAGATAGCTTCTTTCTCTACTGTAGGGATTCTATGATTCTATGAAGCTATTTTCCACGAATTTGCAGAATTTGACACGGGATATTCAGCCCTGCAGAAATGCTTCAAGAAAATGAAATCTAGCCTTCCCAACTGCAACAAGCTCCAAAGCACCGAAAAGGCAAGTATAGAACCGTGTTCTCCATGAACTCTGTGGTTGGTGCCACTGAGACCTTGGACATCCATTTATAGATGTACCAGATTTGACAGGGCTGCAAGTTGAAGTGCTTGCCCGATTCCCTGCCCATTCATTTAAATAGCTTAATTGGATTAGATCCAAGATGGGCATACAATTCTTCTATGTTCCATCCAGTTAATGCTTCATGTTCAAAGCTAAGTTGGAAAATCCACCTCAATGTGTCCACTACTGGAGGTAGCTCTAGATTACAGGGCTTCATGCATTGCCCTGCCACTTTCCTGCAATAATGTCCACATCCTCTCCCTCACATTCTCCTGGTGGTCCGACAGCATCCTGCTGATTGCTCGATCCTCTTCAGAAGCCAAAATCATATATGCATCAGGCAAGTGATAATTTTGGAGACTTTATGGAATTGCAGAGTACACATCTCTTTAGTGGACTAAAGAACAAAATTGTTAAATTTGCACTTTTCTGGCATGTTTGGCGATAACTCAAGAAGTAGCATTCACTTCATGAGGAGTAAAATTGATGTTTTCTTGCAACATAAAGGGTTCAACAATGAGTAGCAGCATGTTATACCCACATGATTTTTGTAATTTAACACTGGGAAAGAAAATTCAGGGTTGGTGTAAAAGGAGCCATCAATTCACTCTCGCCCATTTTACACCACCATTGAAGACCAATTTCACCCCCATTGTGTTAGCTTTCTACTGCTGCCACAAAAGCTCCATAATAAAAACATCATGGGAAACAACAAATGTTGGTAAGATCTGTTAGAGATAGGGAGAGATGTGGGATAACTTTCCCCCTTTTCTCACCTCTGGGCTGACCGCAACAATATGCATTTTTGAGGACTTTAAAGAGCAAACCCAAGCAAAGCAGTGACACAGTGGTTAGCAGTGCTGTCTCACAGAGCAAGGAACTGGGGTTTGATTCTTGCCTTGGGTTACTGTCTGTGCGGAATGTGGACATTCTTCCTGTGTCTGTGTGGGTTTCTCCGGAATCTCTGATTTCTTCCCTCAGTGCAAAAGATGTGCTGGTTAGGTGCATTGGCCATGCTAAATTCTCCCTTAGTGTACCCGAACAGGCGCTGGAGTGTATCAGTGTAAACCTACTTGTTACAATAATCAATGAACTTTAGTTAAAAAATGAATTTTCTTGGAAGTTTAAATCAGAAGAAAGGATAAATATTTATTTCTCACAACACCCGAATGTAAATGCAACAAACATCCATTCTTTATTCATTCAAATGTACTCACATGAAAACATAATTTCTAAAGATTATTATGATTCTAGCTGATGTTAATACTGGACAAAGTCAGATCCCTGGCTTGATAGATACTATCTTTGTTTATGTAGAAACTGTGGAGGAAAGGTACTGAGCAAATTCACAGGAGTTTATTGATGAACTTTTAATGTAAAGAATAAAACAGTTATCAAGCAGGAAAGAAAGAAATGAACTATATTACACAAGACAAAATAGTTGGAAAGATCGCAATACAAATGCAAGAAAATTATTGAAACTAATAGCGTTCTTTTTATTCGAGCAATACCCTTACAGAGAAAAAACCTGCTCCAGCCTGCCCATATGGATTAATGACATACTTCTAGGTATATCTTCTCAAAAGCCAATTCCTGTCTTATGACATGAGTATCAATGTGTTCCATTATCCACACAATGGGTTGACAGCTAAGCAATTGTCAGACAATGGAGGGTGTTTGCTAGATCTTCAGCACGATACCCATGATTAACCTCTGAAATGTCTTTAGTTAATATTCCACCTTCATGGACGCAGCCAGTCAGGCACCCATTGTTATTGCAAATATGATCTATTGAAATATTGGCCAAAATTCTCTGGCCATTCTTGCAGGTGAGATTCCCTGGTCCTGCCAACAGCCACACTCTGCTGCGGGTTTCTCATTGGCATAGGGTGGTTCAATGGGAATTCCCATTGATGGTGGTGAGACCAGAAGATCCTGCAGCTAGTGAACGACACATTACCTCCTGCTGCCAAGGAAAACAATGAGGAGCAGCCAGGGAATCTTGCCCATTGAAGGAAGTCTGCCAGCACCTAGGAAGGCAATTTGCATTTTAAGTAACTTTGAAAGACCTGTCCACCTCTGTCTGTACAGAAACCACAAAAGAAGCCACCTGATTACCTGGAGTCCATTATTTGATGGTACAGTGTCCATACTCCACTTTGCTTTTCAAAAACAAAATATTCATCTCCCAATCAACTTTGGAAACATGTGACATGACCAAAACAGATTCAATGCAAAGGGAGACACACTTCAATACTAGAACTCAGAAGGTTTTTGTCAGTTCAATCATTTAAGGACTAGGGTTAGGGTTAGGGCTACTTTTGTCTCCTTTTTCCTCTAAATATCACCCTTTGAAATATTAGATGTGGCAGGTAGGAGATTATCTTTCCAATCTGTGCTCACCATCAGCAAAGTTCACATGACAGGAGGGACTTTGTTAAATCAGAGATATTTGTTAGAATTTTCCATTGCCTTTGGGGATGGATTGGAGGGTTGAAAGGTTGGCAAAATGCATGAGGAAGTATCGGGCAAGGGTGCCCACTAAAATAACATTTCTCCAGTGGTGAGACTGGGAATTTGGATGCCCACCAGTAAGTCAGTTGCGTTAATTAAGGGTCACCTCCTGCTTCCATTTCCCCCACAGCAGGAAAGCCCACCATTGCATGGAAAGACCACCGGGTGAACCCTACTGCTTTACTCCAGCTTCTGGGGGCTGGAATTCTCCTTATGAGCAATCCATGGCCCTTGAAGGTGCTGTCCTGTGGAAATGGCTGCTCTCATGGCTTTGACACAGCTGACACTCAGCAACTCCCAAACCCTGACCCCATCTGATTTGGCCAGCAGTAACTGGGGGTGGGCCACCAATATGATGGGGTTCTGGCAGCAGTCTCTTAATTGGCTGCCGCCACTAATATGCTGCCCTGGATCCTGCCTCCTGCTTTCAACCCTGGCAGAGGGACTTTTCCGCTAATGACAAAATCCAGTCTATTTTTCATTGCAATTTAGTCTTTTTTGGTCAGTTGCCCTGCTCTCTAAAGCAAGAAGAGGATTGGCAAAGCCCTGTTCATCTATATTTACTGTTCTGTGAACAGGGGGGAACTGGAAAGAAGACAAGAAAGAACAAAGTGATAAAGAAGTCTACGTAATTTGAAAAATATTTACATCTTGTGCTCTGTTTTCTTTTGTATTAATCACCTGTCAGCAACCCATTTTATGATCTTTTAATTCTTCTTTGAAAACCAGCAACCAATTTAACATCTTTTATGTGCCTGGCAAGGACTTAACTATTTGTTAATTGTGGCATAGTTTACTAGAAATTGGCCATTAAACCCATCGCTCATCCAGATTACAGGCCTGTCAAATGACTGAGTGCTGTTGAAATGATTTTGTCCCTGTTATATTTATGCCTGCCTGAAGCAGTGCTTCCACCAGAAGCTTGAGAAATCTTTTGATTTGCTCTGAAGTGCAGTGTGTAGTTCTGAGTCTCTGATATCGCGCTCACTGAGTTCTCGAGTTAGGCGTTTACCCTTAGCTTCTATGCCAAGTGAACTAGGCTGCAATTTCATTTCAATTTTTGAGGTCACATGGAGTACAATCATAATTAACTGCATGACAAACGCTCAATGAAGACCAGGAATCCAAATACTCTGTCCGGATGGAAAAGCGGAAAATCACATATGGGCCTCCAATGCCTAAAACAAATGCCTTTCTCTTTGGGAATGGGACTCAAAACCCAATTGAAATTCTCATTTTCACAAGTGCGCTTCCCTGAATGCCACTGACACCAGGGTTACTCAGGATAGTGTGATCTTTGGTATGTTTAGTTTCGATTCTGCACTAAGTTAAGTTTAAGTTTATTTATTAGTGTCATAAGTAGGCTTACATTAACACTGCAACAAATTAACGATGAAAATCCCTTGGTTGCCCCACTCTGGAGCCTGTTAGGGTACACAGAGGGAGAATTTAGCATGGCCCCTGCACCTAACCAGCATGTCTTTTGGACTGTGGGAGAAAACCCATGCAGACAAGGAGAAAATGTGCTGATTCTGCACAGACAGTAACCCAAGCTGGGAATTGAACCCGGGCTCCTGGCGCTGTGAGGCAGCAGTGCTAACCACTGTGCCACCATACTGCCCTGATTGTTAACATTTACTTCCATAAAGTAGCTGATTGAAATTTACTTGTGGATCAGATATCAAGATCAGTCATCAACTGCCCTGCGCCACTTACAACTGTCAATTGGGCTGGAAAGTTCCAATTCTCAGCAGTAGAATTCCAGCAGCAACAGAGTCCATTATCATTCAATCACAAGGCTGTGAGGGTGGTAGATGGCGAACTCAATGTATCCCAGTCTTTTCTCATCTAGCACTTTGTTTCTTCCTAAGTAACTTCTCAGGCTGATCAGGATCCTTTTCAATCCTCATTTCCCAGTCAGGAACATTCAAGACTGGAACATTCAGTCTTCATGTTTCAGGTCAATGACCTTTCATCTGAAATGTTAACTCTGTCTACCTCTCCACATTTGCTGCGTATTTCCAGCATTCTCTGCAGTATTTTGAAAAAGTTCAAGTTTATTTATTAGTGTCACAAGTAGGCTTACATTAACACTGCAATGAAGTTACTGTGAAAATCCCCCAGTCGCCACACTCTGGTGCCTGTTTGGGTACACAGAAGGAGAAAGTCAGTAAGAGTTGGGAACTGAACATCCTAAGCTCAGATGCCTCGTGTTTGGAAACAAAAGGCTTCCAAGCCACCCGATACTAAAAATCTGGAACTGTGAACAAATCGGTCATAAGGTCTCTGGCTCGACCAGGTTTTCAAAGATGTGAAATATGAGACAACTGTTAACAGCAACACAGAAAATAACATTCTGCCAATTTTTTAAAAGATATACAGAATGTATTACACAAATCCGTGTTTTCCCTGTGTCTTTCTTTTCATACTCACTTCTCCCAGATACAGAGTGGTTTATCTATCAACCTTACACGAATTGCTACAGCCTATTTTGTTGATAAACCAGCCCACATGACTGATCATTGGGGAGCAAAGGGAAGTCTTGCATTTATATAGTGCCTGCATGGCATCTCAAAGCATTTTACCCCAATGAAGAGCTTTTGAATTGCAGTTATTGTAAAGAATAAAGGAAAAAAGAATGAAGACCTTGTTCTCTGTACAATGTTATATTAGTAATTAACATGCCTGGTGCATGAGGCCCCATGTGGTTGCACTTGGAACAGAAGGAGATCCCTTGTCTATAATTATGTTTTATTTGAGTAACGTCATGGATTTGTTTCCTTGGCTGCCAGGTGGTCTAGCAGGTCATAGCAATTTTCTTAGTCAATTTTACTGGGCCATCAAGAAGGGATCTATTGTTTCACTTTTATTTTCCAATTGTGCTAGTAGCATGCAGTATATTGGGGTAGCAGGGCGACACAGTAGTTAGCACTGCTGCCTCGCAGCATCAGGGACCTGGGTTCAATTCCGACCTCGGGTAACTGAGTGGAGTTTGTATGTTCTCCCCATGTCTGCATGGGTTTCCTCCGTGCTCTGGTTTCCTCCCACAGTCCGGAGATGTGCAGGTTAGGTAGATTGGCCATGGAAAATTGACCCTTAGCGTCAGTAGGATTAGCAGGATAAATACATGGGGTTATGGGATGGGGTCTGGGTGGGATTGTTGTCGGTGCAGGCTTGATGGGCAAATGGCCTTCTTCTAAACTGTACGGGTTCAATGATTCCATGATTGTAATATTGGAAATTAACACAGCAATTATCCAAATGCCGAGTTATGAATAGCTGCAAAGTCATTGGGAACCACACAGGGTTAGAACAATGAGCCAAAGTACTATTTTGGCATCATTATTCATTAACACTGTCTCTTAGAAACATGGCATATCAGATCCAAGAACATCTATGTAAAAATGTCAATAAATTAAGTTATTTCCTGTTGTCCTATCCCTCTGCATTAGCTGTGGCATTGCAATAAACTGAATGATCAGAACTCTCCAAATCCTTCAACATTACACTGCGTTTGATGTTAAAAAATAGATATTTTAAGTTGGGTACAATTTTGTTTTGCTGCAACCACTAAGGACTTCTCCACAGCATGACTTGGACAAGCTACAGGCATCTTCTTGTGTACTAGTGGATTGGGATGTTTTATTTGGCAATGCATAAAGATCTTATGTTCAGAAAGAAGATCATATTTATCATTTGATCAAAGGATTATTCCATTCTTAGTATGTGCCGGACAAACCAGTTTTCAGTGAATAGGTTTAACCATGAGATCGTTGACCTCAGCAAACTTTGTCACTGGCTAATCCATTACGTGCTTCATGAATGATGAGTTTTGGAAGCAATTTGAGCCTAATCGGAATAGACTTTTCACTTTGTGCTGGCCTGAATCCAGACCGAATATTCAAGCACGGTGACACACACCTTTTCAACCTTTCCCCACTGGAAGCACAAAGCTAGCAAGCTAGCCAAATAATTTGTCATTTCCACCGAGTCCAGCTTCCAGTAGGCGAGGCTCTCTGCCGGGAGCATAAACTTGTAACATTAGCCCTACTTTGCCGCTATCCTTGCTGGGAAGAACAATGAAGTAATTCAGGTGTGGAGAGCACCATAACAATGTGAAAAGCAACACTTTTCCTCATGGGCATTCATGCAAGAGAGAAATGAGTGGGAGTGTCAGAGAAAAAGTAAGTGGATGTATGAGATTTCAAAAGGTCCAAAGATTGAGTATTTACAGAATCCCATATTGCTTTTCCATTGCTAGATCAGGTGGCTCTGCTATTACATATCATAAGCAGGATAATATTGCCCTTGGGAGAGGTCAGAGGCAAGCAACAAAAGTCAAAAATTTAACTTATAAGGAAAAGTTAAGGAAGTTAGGTTTGTTTTCTTTGGAAAAGGCATCTTGTGGTGACCTAATTGAAGCTTTCAGCATTATGAAGGAAATTGGCAAATGATGCAGACAAATAGTTCATTACAGTGAATAATAATACCAAGGGATAGTCATTAAAAATTAGAAAGTTAGGCAGAGAAAGGGAAATCAGGCAGAACATTTTTGCCAAACAAAGTAACAAAGTTACTTTATAGATTACCAAAATCTGTTGAATGGGAATGTTTTAGAATAGCTAAATGCTGTTGGATGGAAGGATATGTTGAAGAAGATGATGTTGGTTGTTGAAATAAATTGCTGATATGCATTCATGAGTCCAAAGACATGCAGGTTAGGTTGATTGACCAAGCTAAATTGGCCCTACTGTTGGGGGATTAGCATGGTAAATGTGTGAGGGTATGAGAATATGGCCTGGACGGGATTGTGGTTGGTACAGAACTGATGGGCCAGATGGCCTCCTTTTGTACTGTGTGATTCTATGATTCTATGCTTGGGTCCAATTGTCCTCATATTTCAAAAGACTTTGAAGTAGCCATTATTATAAAAATTCCCATTAATATACAGTAATTTGGCTTGTGGTGGTCATTGAGTCTTCTGTAATATTAATGTCATTGTTAAATAGTGTTAAAAGTGGAACTTGGCTCATATCTTTACAATGTTCAAAACATCATTAACAAATTTCATGATTGTCATTGGGCGCGATCTTACTGGCCATTCACACCCCACTGCTGCTGCAAGCGAGGATGGAGAATTTGGCACCCAGTCAAATCTCCATTCATTGCAGCAGGATCAGAAAATCCCACTGACATGAATGACTGTAAAATTTCCCTCTCGTAATGTTTGATAGTATTGTTGTAACCAAGCGATAAATCATCTTTAACTTCACAGCTACCATTAGCTTCTGGTTGGATTGAGGCATGTCTGGGAAATTATTACTGGACGTGGGAATCCTGTTGATGGGCCCAAAAGTGGTGGCAAGGTCAAGCCCCTTCAGTCCCCAGCTGGGCCTGGGGATGTATCTGGTTAGCTGTAGCAATAAAGGACAGCTACCTTTACCCAAGAACTGCCAACCAGTCACAGAGTTGCAACTGAGGAGTATCACCTGGAGAAGTGACCACTACTGAGGCTGCACTGGGAAGAAGGGATGAATGGACGCCACTGCCTACATGAGACAAAGAGGATTGAAATGAAGTCTCACCCTTCCAGAGCCAACTGGGAGATTGCCTAGAATTTACCTGATGATTTCCCCATATGACAGAGACTCCCTAGCTACTAATAAGATGCCAGCAGGGATGGGAAGAGGCCCTCAATTGGCCATTTAACTAGTTCAATTAGTTTCTGGGCAGGAGAGACATACCTCAACATTCCCACTGCTGACAAGATGGCACAGCAGTGGGAATGCAACAAGCATTCTGTGTGGGTTTGAATGTTGCTCAGCTTGACTTTCAGATGACCTGTGCCATGAGGCAATCTCTTTTATCTGCTGTCTTAGAATCAGTTCAATAAAGATCTCTCACTGAGAAGACACTGGTGAATCTGCACAGTCTTCAAACATGAAACATGGTGTCAGGAAGTGGAGATGAAACTAGATTATTGGAAATTTCGCAAAGACATAATTCTGAAAGGAAAATAGGAATGCTTAAATCTGCAAACAAGTTGCTGAAAAAGGACTGAGAAAAACAAACACATATTGAAGACTGCAAGTAAATACTGGGTGAGTGAATATGGCAAATTTAGTAAACTTTCCAATTCCAGTTCCAACAGGAATGAAAGACAATACACGGCAGACTTGACAGTTTTTTCCACTTGAAATGGCAAAACTACAAGCTAACAGCAGACTTACATAATAAGCTGGAATTGATGACAATGGTCACAATTCTAACGCTGCTGGGGAGTGAATGCCACAAAATTTAAACCACTCTAAATCCAATCAGTGAACAAAGAAAATAGATGATAGAGATTTTGAAAACTTTGAAGGAACGCTTTGAGCCCCAAGTGAATGTTACTTATGAACACTTTGTATTCAACTCTAGAGGTCAAGGTGAAAACAAGATCATTGAACTGTCTGCGACTGCTGTGACACAACTTGCAGAATTATATGAATATGAACAGCTAAAAAATGATCCGATTAAAAAATAGTCTTAGGCATACGAGACGTGGCAGTAGGGGAGTATCAAGTGAACGAGAAGTGTCAGATAAACATTGATACTTCATGCAACATAATGACCTTAACAGACCTGTGCAAAGTTGTTCAGTGCGGTGATCCAGGAATGAAGCCCTCAAAAGAAAGGTTGAGGCTATACAATAACACGACACTCATATGGAGAGAACAAGTTAGCCTGACAGCCCAATGTAATGGAGTTCCAGATCATAGATGGGACACAATGGCCATTCATCGCAGCTGAAGTAAGTTGAAAGCTTGGATTGGTAACCCTGAACATGCCAACAGCTGTTTATAACATATCACAACACACAAAACAGTTGATCGCCAAACAAATCCTAGAGGAGTATAAAGATGTGTTTACAGGATTGGGTTGTCTACCAGGAGAATATCATCTAGAAGTGGATAAGAGTGTAAAACTAATTCAGCATTTATCTATTAAGTATCTTGAGATGAATCAAAAGCTGGTTAGCAGACAGGAAGCAAAGAGTTGGTATAAATGGGTATTTTTCCAATTGGCAGGCAGTGACAATTGGGCTACGCAGGGATCTGTGCTCAGACCCCAACTATTCACATTATATACACATTTGCAAGTGATACAAAATTGGGTGGGAGGTTGAGGTGTGAGAAGAATGCAGATGCTTCAGTGTGATTTGGGCAGGCTGAGCGAGTGGGCATATGCATGGCAGATGCAGTATGATGTTGATAATTGTGAGGTTATGCACTTCAGAAACTTGGGACTTGCATAAAGAAATTGTCTCTTTGGTCATACATGGACAAAGTGAACAAGGGCAGTTAAGAGTCAAGCACATTGCTGTGGATCTGGAGTCACATGTAGGCCAGACCAAGTAAGGACTGCAGATTTCCTTCCCTAAAGGATATTAGAGAATCGAATGAGTTTTTACAACAATCAATAGCAGTTGTCACTTTCACTATTAGTAAGACCAGCTTTATATTCCAGATTTTAAGAATTGAATTTAAATTCCACCAGCTGTCTTAGTGGAGTTTGAAGCCATGTCACCAGGGCAATCTCCTGGCCTCTGAACTATTGGTCTAGTCAGAATTATCCCCTGCTGCGAAAGAATCTCTTATGGAATCAATGACCAGTTTTTAAAAAGTTGGATAAATATTTGGAGGAGGTGCTTGGGGAAGAAGGATATACTCTGCACATGTTGTAATATCCTGCATTCTTCCTTTAGAAAGAGGTGAAAATAGTACTTAGTACCTAGACTAAATCTTATTACTCCACCTATTAATAATGCTTTTTACCAAGATTGACAATTCAACACACTGAAAGGTATAATACTCCCTGCCACTTTAAAAAAATTGGGATTGTCATTCCAGTAAGATTGGAAAGCAATTTTTGAATTTACTTTATTTGTGTTCGAGGGGCAAGCAGGAAGTGCATATATAGCCCAGGAGTTGAGCAACTTGGTGGCACAGTGGTTAGAACTGCTGCCTCACAGTGCTAGGGACCCAGGTTTTCCTGGCCTTGAGTGATTGTCAGCGTGGAGTTTGTGCGTTTTCTTCATTTCCACATGGATTTCTTCCAGGTGCTCCGGTTTCCTGCCACACTCCAAAGATGTGCAGGTTAGGTGGATTGACCGTGCTAGATTGCTAGCCCCCCTTAGTGTCAGGGGGGCTAGCAAGGTAAGTATATGGGGTAAAGGGGATAGGGCCTGGGTGGGATTGTTGTCAGTGCAGGCTCGATGGGCTGAATGGCCTCCTGCACTGTAAGCAGACTATGAGACTAAATTGAAGGCACTCAACTGTCGCTCATGCAGAAAGCTCACAAAACTGACACACTACCATCTTCCCAAACTCATTCAAGGACTGTGCCCACTACCCCCTCTCTCACCACACACCACTGCCCCCTCTCCAAGTGTAGAGGGAGTGAATGGCTGGGAAGCCAGTTTGCATGATGGACTGGGCTACGTCCATAACACTTTGTAATTTCTTGTGTCTTGGTCAGAGCAGGAGCCATACCAAGCTGTGATACATCCGGAAAGAATGCTTTCTATGGTGCATCTGTAAGAGTTGTTTTAACTCAGCTTGCAGTGACCACGAACATAAGAAATGATAAGCAGAGAATGATTACTCAGCCTGACAATCAATCCCCCTTAAATATCCAGCTCAAGACAAAACAAAAATTGTGGAGAGAATATCGCAGCTCACTCTCGCAAAACTGAATTTACCTTAAATAGAGCTATGGGCTTGCACACCATTTTTTTAAATTTATAAATATTCTCCAAAGACAAATAGAACTAGTCATGGACTGTGCCAACAAGAATAGATTACACTAATTTTTGTCAGCTGTTCCAGAATATGCAACTAATAAATATCTACTCATAAAAAATGACCTCTGAAACTTAATTTGGCAGATGTGGTAATACACATCTGTGTGCAGTACATAGTCTGTGTGCAGCTCTACACCAATTTCCTTTTCAAGAGATGAATTAGTACCAATAGCTGAAACCAACTGTAAAAATTGAGTTCAGTCTAACCTTATTAATTCAAACTCACGGGGACCACTGAACTTACCTTCATTAACAGTTTATCAAATGAAAGCACCAGCTGCCCTTCACTAATAATGTAAAAGGATTTATATTAACAATTTATATAATGACAGCTTATAGTTTTGGTAACTATCATCAGGTCAAATGCTATTATTGCAGGTGATGCAAGTTAGAGTCTCATCAATTAATGAAACAAATGATCATTATCTCAGTGAACAGAAAATTTAGCTACAACCAGACTTGTCCAACCTTCAGGCCCTGGGCCAGCTCCAGCCGGCCAGGCCTCTGTCTTTGGCCCACAGACATATTATTCAAACTAGGGTAAGCTCAATAAAAGATTCTGAAAGGAGCAGCTCCTCCAATCAGGGGCCATCTCTTGCCCATCTCACAGCAAATTCGGGAGAGGAAAAGTGTCTGGGTAACCAGGGGTTGAGGCCTAGTCTGCCTTTCTCTACTTGGCTTCTTAAGCATAAAGGAGAAAAGGTCTTGCTGGTTAACTCTGCTGCTTGGCACATTTTAATGGCCATTTTTAATAATTGCTCTTGTTTTACATTATTATTTTATTATTTTAACATTTTTTTAAAATTAAGTGAGGAATAAATTGAAGTGTACCCCCAACACAAAAAGTTGGAGAAGCCTCAGCTGCAGTGATGTGTTATTCAGATTAACATCCTTTTGATAATGCTCACCTCTGTCTTTTACAAAATTACAATAACAAGTCTCACAACACCAGGTTAAAGTCCAACAAGTTTATTTAATAGTAAACCCGCTAGCTTTTGGGGTTTGCCCCTTCGCCACTCACTGATGAGTGGGCAAACCCCGAAAGCTAGTAGATTTACTATCAAATAAACTAGTTGGACTTTAACCTGGTGTTGTGAGACTTCTTACTGTGTTTACCCCAGTCCAACGCCAGAATCTCGACATCATTTACAAAATTAGATAGGCAATTTTAAAGACGTTATTCTACAAATTAGAATTCTTCTAATGATGGCCATGCGCATCAGTATCAATCCAGATATGATGGTGACTTTTAAGGGCCGTCTGGACAAATACAGGAATAGGATGAGAATAGAGAGATACCCCTACCCCAGGAGGGTAGGGGTTTTAGTTCAGCTGGGCAGCATGGTCCGTGTAGGCTTAGAGGGCCGAAGAGCCTGTCCTTATGCTGTAATTTTCTTGGTTCTTTGTTCTTATCATAAACCTCCTGTGTGTCCAACATATCGCAGCACATGATTGATGTGAATCCTACTCACTGGATTCACTGGACTTCTTGATCTCACTGTGCTGAGCACACGTGTTGTGACCAGGTGAGAAGGAGTAACTGCACCCCTCCCCGCTTTGGTCTGCTTGATTGGTCACAACAAAGGTTTAAGTTTCTTTTTCACCAAGATATGCCTTTTCCAAATCAGAATATACTTATCAATTTAAGCTGTGAGCAATAAAGAGACAAACAAGGTTTCCTTGAGTCAAAGAATGAGTACATTTATTAATCCAAGAATATTATAAAAACATGATGTCACACACACACACCACACACACGCATGCATACATACACACATGTGTGCACACACACATGCACATGCACACACACACACACACACGCACACAGACAAACACACACGTCAGTAATAAGGGAAGTTAGAGTCCAATAAAAAAAAGTTAAAACAATATACAGTTGGGTGTCCTTTGATTGTCCTCGAGGCATTATTAACCCCCATCTCTCCCCGCGCCCCCCCCCTCCCCCCCCCACCCATAGTTTTGTCAAGGGGAGTCCATGCCTGAAAAAAACAGTTCAAATTCTTTGAGGAGGTAACGAGAAGGTTATACAAAGGAGAGACAGTGGACTTGAACTTCCAGAAGGCCTTAGACAAGATTCCGCACAGTAGGCTGCTGAATAAGAAAAGAGCCCATCGTGTCAGAAGCAAGGTACTAATCTGAATAGAAGATTGACTGACTGGCAGAAATGATATGGAGATACTGGTGTTGGACTGGGGTGGGCACAGTAAGAAGTCTCACAAGACGAGGTTAAAGTCCAACAGGTTTATTTGGCAGCACAAGCTTTCAGAGTCTCACTTCTTCATCAGGTGACTGAGGAGCTATGTTCACAAACAGGGCATATACAGACACAAACTCAATTGCAAGATAATTGTTGGAATGTGAGTCTTTACAGATAATCAAATCTTAAACTTACAGACAATATGAGTGGAGAGAGGTTTAAGCACAGGTTAAAGAGATGTGTATTGTCTCCAACCAGACAATTAGTGAGATTTGGCAAGCCCAGGCAAGTCATGGGGGTTACAGATAATGTGACATGAACCCAAGATCGCAGTTGAGACTGTCCTTGTGTGGGCAGAACTTGGCTATCAGTTTCTGCTCAGTGATTCTGTGTTGTCGTGTGTCGTGAAGGCCATCTTGGAGAACGCTTATCTGACGACCAGAGGCTGAATGCCCATGACTGCTGAAGAGGCCCTCATTTGGAAGGAACACTCCTGCCTGGTGATTGCCAAGTAGTGTTCATTCATTTGCATAACCTCAAACAGCAAACTACCTAGCCTTCAGGAGAACAGTAACCACTACACCACACAATCCTGCCACAGCAATTTCTGCAAAGCGTGCTGGATCATCGACATGGACACCATCATCTCATGTGAGAACACCATCCACCAGATCATGGTACATACTCTTGCGACTCGGCCAATGTTGTTTACCTGATACACTGCAGGAAAGGATGTCCCAAGGCAAACTACACTGGGGAGACCGCGCAGACGCTAATACAATTGATGAATGTAATATATCAGATAGGCACACAAGGATCTATTTTCCAATCACAAGAGTAAAACAGGCACAGGGAAATGGGAAATAAACTTTATGTTTATTTATTGGTGTCACACATGGGCTTATATTAACATTGCAGTGAATTTGCTGTGAAAATCCCCCAGTTGCCACACTTAGCGCCTGTTCAGGGTACACTGAGGGAGAATGTAACATGGTCATGCACCTAACCAGCAAATCTTTCGGACTATGGGAGGAAACCAGAGGACCTGGAGGAAACCCATGCAGACACAGGAAGAATGTGCAGACTCACACAGACAGTGACTCAAGCCAGGAATCAAAACCGAGCCCATGGCGCTGTAAGGCAGCAGCACTAACCACACTGCCTCCATGCCAGCTCAGATCTAACAGGGTGGAGGTGGAAATTGAGCAGTCTGGAAAGTACAAGCCCAAAATCAACCACTTATGTCAGGTCACATAGCATGTACTCAGGGAAGAATGCAATGCACAGCGAATGGAGGGAGAACACAGTGAATAGAGAGAGAGCACAGTGAATGGAGGGAGAACACACAGTGAATGGAGATGGAATATACTGTGAATGGTGGAGGAACACAGTGAATGGAGGAAGAACATACAGTGAATGGAGGAGGAACATATAGTGAATGGAGGGAGAACACACTATGAATGACCGTGGAAAGTTCAGTGAATGAAGGAGGAGCACCCGATGATTGGAATTGGAAGGCACAGTGAGTGGAGGAGGAACATGCAGTGAACAGAGGTGACAGTAGGTAAGCAGGAACCAGAGGAAAATAGAGTTAACATACCTCAGAAATATTTGTCTCCACACAGAATTGAGAGTTGAATACCAAGGCTGGTAAGGATTTGCTTCCTGAGCACTCTACCGTGAAATCAAACCTAAAAATCTTTCACATCTTTTTAAATTAGATAGCTTCATGGCTTTTTTTCAGATAATGCAAAGGAATTTCAGCAGTAATTCCAGAGTCCATGCTACCAGTGGGGAGCAACAATCACAGGGTCGTACGTCTTGAGATATCACAGGCACACAGCGCTTTGACTTTCTGTCCACTAAAACTGATGGATGTAACATCATGGCCCTTGTGCCCCCAGGATACGATCCAGGTGGTTGGATTCACTCCCCACAGAGAGAACCAGATGGCAGAATCAACCCTTTTATTCAGATGTGTTAGTCAAGGCAGTACAACAGAAATAAAACCTTGGCCATGTAAAATTACAAAGGTTAATGCATTGGAAGCAATAGCAACATTAATGAAGATTAATGCAGTCGGAACCAATTTGTAAAGGAAGAAGAATATATAAAAACCTACATAAAAACTAAAAGAAGCACATAAATGCCTCCATGAGTGACATTCCACCACACCTATAACATTAATCCAAAGGTATCTATGCACGAAGAAGAAAAGTATCATAACATATGTCTGTATATCCAATAACACTGCTGTACATACCAAAGCACAATTTATGAGCATATTAATATATATATCTGTATAATGATACAATGGAAATACCCCAATAAATGACCCCTGAAGGAAATATTGGTTGCAAGGAATCATTCTTCCAGTGAGCACATGAAAAGGGAACTGGCTAAATAACCAGATTCCATCAAAAAACAAAATAAAGGGCATGTGGCAGAAGAGAGGTGCCACCCAAGAAGCATGTCAAAATAGTAATCCAACCCAAATCCCAAGTCTCCAAGACAGTAGTATACATTGCTAAGAATTATCCACACTTCCCAGGCATTCACTGTGGCTTCTTGTAGTTTTTACTGTTTTTGCCCACCTTCCACTCTAGCTTCTTTAAGGTAATCATGTCTGTCATTCTGAACAAGTAAATGAGTCTTGTTTATGACCCATGATTTTCAATTCATAAAGGGACTATTCACACAATGTTATTCACTGTCAAGATCAAAAGTGACTCAACAATTCTGTAATAACCCAATCGAACTTGAGTGTTGTCTGATATTCCTTTCAGATTAACATAATTTTAAAGCTCTGATATTATGCATCCTTTACATCTTTAGTAAGTGGTAAAGAATCACTGGGGAAAGGATGCAGTGGCTGTGATATGTTAATTATAGATAGTGGTTGGATTTCTCCCATCCTGGAGCTACGTGCCCAGATTGGGGCAGGAATGTGGAGTATTTTCCACTGTGGAGGCGGGCAGAAAAACATGCCAAAACTTTCCAGCCATTACCTCATAAATTATGTAATCGCGGATTCTGAGCTATGACAGACAAGGCCTGATGACGCATAGTCTGCCATCGTATCTATATTGAAAGCGAGTCCAATGTCACTGACCCACTATTGAAGAAAGAAGGTGGATCTCGAGAAAATGAAGATGGATCTCTTGAGAAAGCAGACGGATATGCAGGAATGTTCTGAGGCTGGAAGATGGACATCTTCCAGCATGCCAAATTTAAGGACCCACCTGTAGATGCTTCTCCCACCCACTGCTGTGGTATTCCAGGGTTGCCAATAGCTTCCATCCTGAACTTGGGAGGCGGCCCCAGGCATTACTCAGGTGAGTCCCAACATCTGTGCACCATGTTGTTCCAGATGTATTTTACATTGACCAGTTTTCCTGCCAGGGCTGGGGGAATCGGGCATTTTGTTTTTGCATTTTTTTTGTTAATAAAGGCAGAGCACATGGCAGAAAATTAGGCAGAGAGGATACGTGCCTTTGATGGAACGCATCCGGTTTTATGTTCATTAGTTTAAATTGATGAAAAATGGGACTATTTCACATTCAAGCACAATGAATGAAAGTCTGCCCCTAAAGGGTGAACCCTTGGTATTGTGTCTTAGCTCGGTGTGAGCTTAGTTCTGTGACAACACTCCTGCCTTTGAATCAGATGGTTGGGAGTTCAAGATACTTGAGGACAGAACCTAACGTGACACCTTAATGCAACACTGAGGGATTGTGGCACTGAAGGTGGTGCAGTGCTGCAGATTAGATGTTAATTTGGAACTCTTCTTTCCCTCTCAGATGGATGTAAAAGATCATACTGGACTCTTTGAAGAAGGTTAGTATATTATCCTTCAATCAACATCATAAATATAAATGGTCTGGTCATTACCTTGTCACTATTTATGAGATCTTATCAATTTGATTGCAGATTTCCTATATTACAACAGCAGACACAGTCCTCTCGATGTCCTCATTAGTTGTAAAACATTTTGTAATCTCCTGAGGTCATGAGAAGCACTAAATAAATTAAATCTATCTCTCTGCCAAAACAAGGACATATCTTTACCAATTCTATCGTAGGATTAGGCTGCTGAGAAAACAGAAATGTGGGGAGAAAGGACAATCCATTGGTTTAATTTTCCTTGGGAACTGGCTGTGAGCAACATGCCAACTCTGTTGATATATATATATAAAACCACTCCTCTGAAATTGTATTCATATATTAAATGCTTTACCGAACCTACTTTATATATCACCATGATCAGTCTCCTCAATCGAACTGCACACATGGGCCAGAATTTTACAGCCCTGCCCACAATGGCATTTCCCAGTTCCACCAAAACCAATAGACTTTCGAACAATTCACCACATTTTACAGTCCCACCTTGCTGAGAGAGGGCCAGAAAATTGTGCCAATAATATCAACACCAAGTAATTCCACCCTGTTGAGTGTTTTTCAATTGTTCTCATTTCAGCTTCACAGTCTAGACAAGATATATGACACTGATCAAGGTGATATCATTATGACATGATCCACTAACTGATATGCATTATGAAACAATTAGCTAAACCTTTCTCAAGGCCAATTTCAATCTTACAAGTTGTAATCCGCTCTACATATATGCTGAAATCTTGCTGCCATTCACTGTGAGAAAAGTTCTAGCTTGTGGAATAAAAGGGAAAATATGCACTAGAGAGAAATTGGCTGAGAACATTGAAAAAGAGGACCCAATTTTACTATTGCATTGTGCTCGTTTTCAGAAGTGAAAACATGGTAAAGTTGGGTGTGAGGCCATTAATATGATCAGCGCCTACATTGGTGCAGATGCCCACTTTACTGAGGCCCGGGAATGGCCACGATCTGATTCGTGCCCAAAACAGACGCAATGGTGATTTAAATGCATTTGCACGCTTTTAAACTGAAGTAATGAACTGCCCGCCCAACTTTACCAGCATTTCCCCCTTTACCATCACATTTGCGTGTCCAGATTCAGAGTGGAACAGACCGGCTCGGCAAAAGCCTGTTTTGGAAGGCCAGATGGATCTTTGGTGGGGGGGAGAGGGGAAAGGGGGATCCACTGCCACTCTGCGGACATTCAGTTGGGGGAGAAGGGGGATAGAGGGTTGCAATCGGTCTAGGTAGTGGGAGGGGTGGGTGGATAAGGGGGGTAAGTTACGCTGTAGGGGTGGGGGGTGATGTCTGTGGGGGCCATCGCTTCCTCTTTTCGCTTCCGGGCGCTTTATCCACTTTTTGCCACCTGGGAGTGATGTGACAGCAGCATGTTTTTCAATTTTTTTTCTAACTGCACATGCGCGGTTCAAAGCTTTGATCATTTCGGGTGTGGTAAGCCCCACACACAGCGCGATTCAGATTCGCATTTTTTTCAGGCAAAATGCATATGGGGGCGCCTGAGAACAGGTTTACAAGTCGCATCTGAATTGTGCCCAGATTCAGCACTTAGAATGAAAATGGTAAAATCAGGCCCAGAGAGTTTTGATAAATGCTTGTTTTTCAGACTGGGGGCAGGTTTGTGGTGAAGTTCCCAGGGATCAGTGTTGGGACCCTTGCTTTTCCTGATATATTTTAATGACTCAGACTATGGTGTGCAGGGCATGATTTCAGAATTTGCAGATGATGTGAAGATTGGAAACGGTGTCAGCTGTGATTAGGATAGCCTTGAACATCAAACAAGCATAGACATGTTTGTAGATTGGACAGATAAATGCAAGATAAAGTTCAATGCAGAGACGTGTGAGATGATTCATTTGGCAGGAAGAATGCAGACTGACAGAGAGAAATAAAGGGAGAAATTCTAAACGAGGTACATGAACAAAGGAATTTTGATGTATATATACAAAGTTACATGGCAGCAGTGCACGATGAGAGAGCAATTAATAAAGAACATGGTATCCTAGGTTTTATTGATAGGATATTGAGTACAAGAGTAAGGAGGTCATGTTGAACTTACAGGCGTTAGGCTTCATCTACAGTATTGCATCCAGTTCTGAGTGCCATTCTTGAGGAAGGATTTTTTATTAATTTGTGAGATATGGGCATCGCTGGCTCCCCAGCATTTATTGCTCATCTCTAGTTGCCCTTGAGAAGGTGATGATGAGCTGCCTTCTTGAATCACTGCAGTCCACATGTTGTGGGCTGACCCACAATGCCATTAGGGCAGGAGTTCCAGGATTTTGACCCAGAAATTGCAAAAGAACAGTGATATATTTCCAAGTCAGGATAGTGAGTGGCTTGGAGGGGAACTTGCAGTTGGTGGTGTTCCCATGTATCTGCTGCCTATGTCCTTCTAGATGGAAGTGGTTGTGGGTTTGGAAGGTGCTATTGAAGGATTTTGGTGAATTGCTGCAGTGCATCTTGTATTTAGTACACACTGCTGCTACTGAGCATTGATGGTGACATTGGAGAGAGTGCAGAAAAGGTTCACAAGAATGATTCCAAGAATAAACAATTGTAGCTGTGAGGATAGATTGGAGAGTTTAGGCCTGTTTCTCTTGGAGAAAGGAGGCTGAGAGGAGACTTGATTGTGGTATTCCAGATCCTGATGGGTAAAGATGGATTCAGTAGTGAGAAACAGTTCTCTTCCAAGAGAGCATCAAGAACAAAAGGAGCAGAAGTGATGTGATAAAAACTTTTTATCCCCAGAGGATGGCTGAAGTCTGGGACAAACTTCCTGAGAGGGTAGTAGAGGTAGGTTTGATCAAAGTATTCAAAAGGGGATTGAATTGCTATCTGAATAGAAAGTATGAGCAATGTTATGGGGATAAGTTGGGGGAGTGGGACGATAAGTTGAATGCTCTTTCACAGACCTAATACTAACTCAGAGTCATAGAGTCATAGAGGCTTACAGCATGGAAACAGGCTCTTTGGCCCAACTTGTCCATGCCGCCCTTTTTTTTAAAACCTCTAAGCTACTCACAATTGCCCGCATTTGGCCCATATCCCTCTATACTTATCGTACCCATGAAACTATCTAATTGCTTTTTAAAAGCCTCCTATGCTCCAGAGTAAAAAAATCCCAGCCTATTCAGCCTCTCCTTATAACTTAATCCATCAAGTCCTGGTAGCATCCTAGTAAATCTTTTCTGCACTCTTTCTAGTTTAACAATATCCTTTCTATAATAAGGCGACCAGCATTGCACACAGTATTCTAAGTGTGGCCTTTCCAATCTCTTGTACAACTTCAACAAGACATTCCAACTCCTGTATTCAATGTTCTGACCAATGAAACCAAGCATGCTGAATGCCTTCTTCACCACTCTGTCCACCTGTTACTCCACTTTCAAGGAGCTGTGAACATGTACCCCTAGATCTCTTTGTTCTGTAACTCTCCCCAATGCCTTATCATTAACTGAGTAAGTCCTGCCCTGGTTCGATCTACCAAAATGAATCAGCTCATATTTGTCTAAATTAAACTCCATCTATCATTTGTCAGCCCACTGGCCCAACTGATCAAGATCCTGTTGCAACCCAAGATAACTTTCTTCACTGGCCACTATGCCACCGATCTTTGTGTCATCTGTAAACTTACTAAACATGCCTCCTATATTCCCATCCAAATCATTCATATAAATGATAAATAAAGTGGATCCAGCACTGATCCCTGATGCATACCACTGGTCACAGGCCTCCAGTTTGAAAAATAACCCTCTACAACCACCCTCTGGCTTCTGTCATCAAGCTAATTTTGTATCCATTTAGATACTTCATCTAGGATCCTGTGAGATTTAACCTTATGCAACAACCCTACCACGCAGTACCTTGTCAAAGGCTTTGCTAAAGTCCATGTAGACAACATCAACTGCACTGCCCTCATCTACCTTCTTGGTTATCCTTTCAAAAAACTCAATCAAATTTGTGAGACATGATTTTCCACTCACAAAGCCATGCTGACTTGATGGGGTGGATATCTTCCTTATGATTCTGTGCATTCTATGGGAATTCTCAACATTATTCATGTAGATCAAGCCCAAGACAGGAGGTGAGAGCCCTGTCTTGTCAGCTTCAATTGGGAATGTCCCAACTTGTTGAGACTCTGAATTGGCTTTAATTTGACTTGATTGGATTGGAATAAAGTAAACAAAAAAAAAATTCCATATAGGAGCTACATCGCTGTTTCTTCACTGTTGCTGGGTCAAATTTTTGGAACTCTCTTCCTAACAGCATTGTGGGTGTGCAGATAACACATAGGGCCCGATTTTAACATTTTGATTCTAAGTGCTGAATCTGGGTGTGATCCAGATCCAACTTGTAAATCCTGTTCTCAGATGCCCCCATACGCAGCTGGAAAAATAAACCACTCTGCAGAAGTCTGTGGGTAGGGCTTATCCCGCCCAAAAGCTTCAGATCCGATCAGAGCCTTCATCTCTGATGCACAGTAACAAAAAATTTGAAAAACGTACCCTTGCCTCATTGCTGACCTCCACGAACATTGGCCCACTCCCGCAACATAACTATCCCCTTATCCACTCATACCCCCTACTACCCAGACCCATCGTGAACCCCCCCGCCCTACTTCCTCCCCACTGATCGCCCGCAGAGTGGCAGCGGCCCCCACAGCTCCCCCCCCATCACCCCTGCTCCCCCCACCAGAGATCCACCTGGCCTCCCACCTCCTCCTTCCCCCCGACCAGAGATCCATCTGGCCTTCCTCCTCACCCCCATCACAGAGCAATCTGACCTGCCTCCCTCTTCCTCCCCCTCCACCAGAGAGCAATCTGGCCTCCCTCTCCACCCTACTCCCCACCCCATAAGCAGAGAACGATTTGGCCTCTCTCCTCCTCTCCTCCACCAGAGACCGATCTGACCTGCTTCCCTCTTCCTACACACCCCCCAACCAGAGAATGACCTGCCCCACGCCCCCTCGAACCCCCCTGCCCCACCCTCACCACCAGAGAACGTTCTGGCTTCCCTCTCCTCCCCATACTAGGAAATGATCTGACCTGCCTTCACCCCCCACCCCCTCCAGCCCTCCCCACCACTGATCTGTGTTACAGAGCCATTGGAAGCTCTGAACCTAACTCCTCAGAAGCTGGAGCGCCCAAAACTGAGCTTTGCTGACCAGATCTGTTTCGTGCCAAATGTGGATGGGCGAACGTTGTGATAAAGAGGGAAATGCCGATAAGTTTGGGAGTCCAGCCCATTAAGTCAGTTTAAATGCATGCAAATGCATTTAAAATTGACATCGCACTCATCTCACACACAGTGCCGATCACTGCCATTTTAGCAGTTTGGTAAAGGGGGAACGGGCGTGAAGGTGGACACAGATCATGCTATTTGCCTCATGCCCAACTCTGCCAAGTTTTTGTGCCCATAAACAAGTGCAACGTGATGGTAAAATCAGACCCATAGACTGCAGCACTTCAAGAAAGCAGTTCAATACCACCTTCTCAAGGGCAATTAGGGATGAGCAATAAATGCTGGCCTAGCTAGTGACGCACATATCCCATGAATTAATTTTTTAAGAGATTTGCAGCGGTGAGGATTTTTCAAGCTGTAATGAAGATATTTAAATTATACTGAAGTGATGATGCCTATTTGTAAAATCTGGCTGGAATTCAACAAGAAATTGTTCAAATATTATGAGTGGGCTTGTCATCCCTCTCTGCCATGTGTTTGATGACAGCGGGAGGCAGCACAGCACTCACTGGTATCGGGATCTTATGGTCTCACCATTGTCAACGAGGTTTGCCATTGAATGCACCCCTGACCGGCAGGAAAGTCATGAGACCGTAAGGTCCCACCTGTATGAATGACAGTTAGTTTTTTTTTGTTTATATATCCAATTCAATCCAATCAAAGTCCAATTCGAAACCTCAGCAAGTGGGACATTCCAGATCCAAGCTGACAAGACAGGACTCACCACTTCCTGTCTTGGGCTTGATCTACATGATCCAAGCTGATTGGAGCAGGCATTGCACCTCCGTCAAGGCTTGATCTCATTTGCATCTTAGCCAAAAGGCCAAGATGCCACTTTTAAAAATTGCTCCAAATGAAGCATTTGTGTAACTCCATGACTTCAAACAAGTGCAGGGTGTCAGTAGTACACTTGATCTTAGCCAAAAGGCCAAGAAGTGATAGATTTTAGCGTACAGCATAGAGCAGATCACACTAAAAAACTTGAAATTGGCCTTGAGGTAGGTTTAGCTAACATTTTCATAATGAATGGTAGTTAGTGCATCACATCATAGTGATATCACCTCGATGAAAGTCACCTTTCTTATCTAAACTGTTAGGAATTGGGGAAAATTGAAATAAAAAAGCCAAAGCAGAGTTGATTAGAGGCAGATAGCTGGAGAAGTAATGACACTCAAATTAGCCTATCAGTGGGAAATAAGTAATTTACATATGTGACTAGAGAGAACAACGGGGCTATAGAAATGGTAACTTCAAAGTGGAGAGATAAGGAAATTGGCGCATACCCGTCAAAAGCTGACTCCACCCACCGAGGGATAAAATCAAAAGGAGAAAAATGGTATAACTGTAGAATCCTAATTATGGAAAAACTGGAAGACAAAGGAGAGAGACAGCTAAACATCAGAGCTGCAACAAATTACAGCTATAGTCTCCCGAGAAAAGTCATTTTCTGCCTTTGCTGAACCAGAGATCTATTTCCCAGACATGGCCACCTTAACTTGGTTATGGTAATTATTTACTGGATTTAGCTCATAGAGTTACTTAATATTGGATGTTTGGGAAAAGAGGTGTCTCAAGGGTTCAGGTAAAATGTAGGTAGTTTTGGCGATAAAGAGATAATTTCATTTAAATTATGTGTATATAGCTATCAGTATCTTTAAGTATTGTAGAGTATTTTCATCCTTCTTGTTGAGTGTCTTTGCTTTTTTTATGCTAATAAATATTCTTTATTAATTTGTTCACACAGTAACTTGACGGTTTCCTTACTGGGTTGTACATTGTTCCTCACGTAAGACCAAAAAAACACATATACCACTATGAACCGTAGTTACCAAGTTATCCTTCTGGGATTACTACAAACCATAGTTACCAAGTTATTCTTCTGGGCTTTGGGATACCCTCGCATTTAATAATAGCGTGGTTCATAACAATACACCACAAACATTTAGATCAGGTTTGTTTTCTCTAGATCTAGTTTGCTTCCAGTTCCCAGAATCGAACATTCAACCTCGACCAGAAAAAAATGCATGGGTTAATGTAGAAATAAGCTCTTGTTAAATTATATACACTTAGGCAAATTACCTTTATAAACTGAGAAAGCATACAATTATCACAACTCTCTAAAACCTGCTCATATTTACATAATATGGCAATCAAATTATGAAGTGTAGTGGTTTCTCCACACCACATATCTGATTGTAATTGCAAGAAAAATATAATTTAGCAGTTTAAGCATACTAAGATTTAACAAAGTACCATTTCATCTGTGCCACAGAATGGAAAATATCCAAGACTATGCAGGTGGTTTCAATTACTTCCCAGAATGTTTACTGCGAAGAGTGTCACAGTAAAAATAGCTGACATTTCTGGCAAACCAACAATCTGAGGTATTCACTTCAGTACAAAATTTAGATTATCTCTTGATTCTCAACCATATTAAATGTGAAAACGGAATCCATGGCTTGGAATTCATTCCTTTAACAACATGGTATAGTTTCCACTTTATTGTAACGCAGGTAAATCTCAAAATATACTGGTCTGTATTTGATCCTTAGTTTTGGTTTGTACAAGAAAACACTGCTTATAGCAGTATGTTGCTGTGATGTGAATGTACATGCATGTGCAGAGCCAGCAGTAACACAGTGAAAGAATATACCCTAAAGGCATCCCTCTGCCATTCAGTATATGATTGATGGAAGTGAGACAGTAGGAAGCTACAGCAGATGTCAGATTACAGGTCAATGGCATACCCTGCATGACTTTTAGAAAACACAATCCATCCTGCCTCCACGCAAGCAACGTGGAACAAGTGTAAGTCTAGCTAACCTGGAGTGCAACAAACAGGTTAAAACTTTACAGCTTGCTTGGGCTTATATCTCCTGGAGGTAAGACGTAATTGAGCAACTTTGAAACACTTCAGATGAGTTCTCTTCAAGGAGTAGATGTTGTTTTTAGCAATGTTTTACTGCTCATTTATGCCTACTTTTGTACGTTACCAGTAAAATTTGATAATCCACCCTTAAACACACAATGCACCTTATTGGTGACTTCAGTTATAGAATCATAGAATCTCTACAGTGCAGAAGGAGGCCATTTGGCCCATCAAGCCTGCACTGACAACAATCCCACCCAGGCCCTATCCCCATAACCCAATGTATTTACCCAACTAGTCCCCCTGACAATAAGGGACAATTTTGGCATGGTCAATCAACCTAAGCCATACGCCTTTGGACTGTGGGAGGAAACCTAAGCACCCAGAGGAAACTCGCATTGACACAGGGAGAATATGCAAATTCCACACAGTCACCCGAAAGCCGGAATCGGACCTGGGTCCCTGGCATGGTGAGACAGTAATGCTAACCACTATGCCACCATGCCATTAGCTCAATGATGATTAGTTATAGAGTAAAAAAAACCCTTTGGTCGTGCAAAGTAAAATTTATTGATTAGCCACAAGCAGGTTGACATTCACACTGCAATGAAGTTATTGTGAAAATTTCCTAGTCACCACACTCCAGCACCTGTTCGGCTATACTGAGAGAGAATTTAGCATGGCTAATTCATCTAACCTGCACATCTTTGGACTGTGAGAGGAAACATGAGCACCTGGAAGAACCCCACGTAGACACAGGGAGAATGTGCAAACTCCACACAGACGGTGACCCAAGCCAGTAATCGAAGCTGGATTTGAACAACAGAACCCTGGAGTTGTGAGGCAGCAGTGCTAACCACTGCAACACCATGCGACCACAAAGTGTTATGATACCATGGGAGACCAATAACGTGAAAGAACTAATATCCCAAACAATCCCAGTGGAAAAAAAAATGGAAAACTGTCACTTCTTAAAAACTTCAAACCCAAAAATAACAAATTAAACACGAATTAACAGGAAAATTGTGACTGATTATAAACTGTACATTGCACTTTAAATGGCTGGTACAGCTAAGGCAGATCTTATGAATTTACTTGGCAGTCTGCACATATATGTCATCAACGTCAGCCCCAAAATTCTTCAAAACTCTCACAAAGAAATCCAGCTCCTTCACTCCCAGGATTTAGCCTGATTCCCAAATGGCAGCAGCACTTAACCAACCAAATTCCATTTTCACCAAAATGGCACATGACTGCAGAACCTCTTCACCTCTGCCTACAACAGTCTTGATGGTGTAGATCCACCAATATTATCTTCAACTAATAGAAATAGCTCAAGCAGCTATATATCTATATAATTATATATATATATAATATATACACAAGTTCCTGGATCTGCAGCCCATGCCTTCTTCAGCCTGCCTGTGCTGCTGGGATCATCATCTGATCTTGGATGCCTTTCTATCCTTTCATCTGGTTTCGACCAGGTTCAGTCCCCCCCCACCCCCCCACCTCCCACCAAGACGTTTTGGTTTGCAATCTCAGTTTCAATCTTTGTTCCCATAGAAACCGGAAGGGCCAGTTTCCTTTCTCTGTTAGGATCTGTCTCAAAAAAATACATCGGCTCTGAAACCATAGATCCCATCACAAAGAATGCTTCTTCACTGTTCTTAAAAGTCACAAACGGTTAGGTGATTCTCCAACTAGAGATAGTACTGCCTTAGATCTGGAATTGAATGACATTTTTCTGCTCACAAAACATCAATTGGATCTAATCATCATTTGGTTTGCATCCAAGAAACCTTTTGTCAGTATTTGTGACTAATATCAAATGTACCATTTGGCTGGATGACAACATGAAGTACGGTTATGAAGCTGTCACCAAAAACTCCCTGTCAAAGGATTCAATGCCTGAGGGGTGTCACAGGAGGGTTACATAAGGAGTTAAATATTCACATTGCTATCAGCAGTTGATTAATAAATAGTTCACTGCAGTGTTAGCCAAAAACAGGAATGGTCTGGTAGCTGGAAATAGTCACGCGACAAAGGGAAAAGGAGAGTAACCTTTGGATAACCTCTGAAATATCGAAAGCAAACTATCAGTTTTCTGGAGTTGCAAATACCAGATTAGCTCCAACTGATTTGGTTCTCACAGACTCTTTGTAGAGAATAATCAAGCATTTTATTTAATACTTTAAGTATCAGAGTATGTGAAACAGTGTACTTTTCTGAATAATGCCCAAAGCAATGCTAGATATATATAAGATCCTGATGTTCAACATTATTAGTGACTTGGAGGGAGGAGCAGGAAGGATTTAAATATTCAACTGTTGGGTTTATCTGAGCAACTAATCACAGCAATGGATTCTATTGCTGATATTGATGGATGGGAGAAACTGGCTTTTGTTCTTTGTACTGGAAATCTTTGAAGCTTGCTGAAGCAAGGCAACATTGCAAACTTACTGCCTGCACAGGTGTAGAGTAGTGTCAGGAATGCACATGGAGCCATGCAAACCATTTCAAATATTCTGATCCTCAGATTTCTGATGGCAGCAACGACATTGGCGGTGGATGGGCAAGAATTGCGTTGCAAATCCTTTTGTTTAATTTCATAACAGAAATACCTGATCAGGTGGTTGAGGGATAAAACAGGCTGGTGAACAGTGTGTAGGAAATAAATGTATTTACTGACCTTGACCATGAGGTTATTAGATTGCTTGTTTCATTGTTATCAACTTGTTAGGGTCAGATACTGGGACTTGATCTCCCTGGCCACTGGCTCCCATTCCTTTCTGTGGGTGGTCATTTAGAATCTTCTAATATTCAGTGACATGAAACAAAAATTCTCCTCCTGCCTGCTCCAAGCACAAATGCATTAATTGCCACATTCGCCATCACGGAACTGCCCCTCTGCCCTTCTGCTCTATTTTCTATGCTTGAAATCACAGCGATTTATTCAGTGCAGTAGGAGGGACAGACTGTCTTTAAAAACAGAAGTCTGGGGACACCATGTGCTCTCAGCATAATGTGCCCAAACCCCTGCTGCACACAGATTCAGCCAGCAGCACACACAGGCTGTGAGCAGTACAGAAGCCACATATAATGAGGTGATAGCATTAGCAGCCAGGCCATGAATCAAAACATCACATCCAATTAGCACTGCTGATTAATTTTTAGCCCAGACAATTTTAAAAGATGCTATAAGGCACGTGTCTGCATTGGTCAAAAAGTAGTTGTCCAGCCTAACTCCAATTTGAACCTCTTGCTTGTAGATTATGGCACTTCAAGTGCTTTTCCAAGTCATTTTTAAAAACACATTGAGGGTTTGTGCCTCAACCACCCTACCAGTCAGTGAGTTGTGATGTTCACCACCCTCTGGATGAAAAAGGTTCTCCTCAACTTCCCTCTCATATTTTACAAATTGCTTTAACTCCTGTTTATTGACCTCTTAACCAAATGCACTGGTGTTTCAATTATTTGGTTTGTTCAGTGTTTAATACAAGGTTTGCAATGAGGACTGAGGAGAAGATTTCTCCTGATTGTGTTCTCTGGAGAATGTAACAAATAAGACGATCATTGATCTGCATCCCTCTGGACAATGATACCTCCTCTGTCAAGGTCCCTGATCCAAACCTTGTTACCTCTGTTTAGCTTGGGCAACTTTCTAGTATGGAGCTTCCGATTGTAAATAGAAGCTTGTCACTCTGGGCGGCTTGGTGGCACAATGGTTAGCGCTGCTGTGTCTCAGCGCCAGGGACTCATGTTCAATTCCAGTCTTAGACCATGATCTAAGGGGTGTTTGCAAGTTCTCCACGTATCTGATGTGTTTCCTCTGGGTGTTCCAATTTCCTCTCACACATGTGCGAGTTAGGTGAATTGGCCATGCAAAATTGCCCCTTCATGTCTGCAGGACTAGAAGCGTAAATATATGAGGTGAGAGGAATAGGGTGTGGGTGGGATTGTTGTCAGCGCAGTCTCCTTCTGCACTGTAGGGATTCTATGATTCTATGACCATCTACAGGACTTTTCTCGTTCACGAACCTTCTGATAGTTCCTGACTGCCAACTCTGGAATTCATTTCTTCAATAGCATGGGAAGGTCGATAGCATGGAAAGATGAGTGCAAAGTTTCCTGCCTATTAGCATTCCTGATGAGGCCAGTCCACAAAGGAGTGGTGTGTATTTATAAGTGAAAAGCTCTGTTAGAAAGTTGTTGGGTCATAAGTTCCAAGTTCTAGAGCAGTATATCTGGGGATACTCCAAAGATGTGCTGGGAAACCGCATCCCATGCCCTCTCATTCCCGGAAGTTCCCTGGGAAAGTTTCAAAGCAATTGCCCCAGAAGCTCAAACTCCCTTTGGACAATTGCCCGGCACTGAAAAAGATCCAAAAATATAATTTATATTGTAAAGTTTGGATGGCTCTGACTCTGTCACACCAATAATTACCCAGAAGCAGTTAGAAGAATTGGAACCGCTTCTGGATTCTGGGTAACTATTGTGTTGGCCTCATCCAAACCCCAATACCCGCAACTGTGATATTCCATCACCCATCTTTTCCACTACCAATGCCACGTCCATGCTTGACTCTCCCAACCCAACTTAACCCTCCACAGGACTTTCCCCACTACCAACCCTCACAATACCCTCAAACCCCCACTACCACACACCACCTACTTGTCCCCGAGTCCACCTTGGGACTAACCTCGCCCCATTCTCTGTGGGACTACTTAATGTCCCAACCTCCCCATGTGAATCCCCCACCAAAATAAACCACATGACGACCCTAGTCCTCAGGCCTGGCCCAACTCCCACCCCAATCCTGATTCCTGACTTCCTCCCCACTTCAAGCCTGACTTCTGATTCCCCCATCAGGCCCAACTCTCAACCGCTCCCCCCAACCTTCCAGAAATACGAGGGGACAGAGGGTCTAGCATGTAGGAGGAACTGAAGGAAATCCTTATTAGTCAGGAAATTGTATTGGGGAAATTGCTAAGATTAAAATCCAATAAGTCCCCAGGTCCTGATGCTCTGCATCCCAAGGTTCTCAAGGAAGTGACCCTAGACATTACGGATGCATTGGTAATCATTTTCCAGCACTCTCTCAAGTCTGGAAGAATTCCAGTGGTTTGGAGGTAGCTAATGTAACCGCACTTTTTAAAAAAGGAGGGAGAGAAAATGAGGAATTATGGACCGGTCACCTTGATGTTAGTGGTGGGGAAAATGTTGGCGTCAATTATTAAGTATGGGCGGAATGGTAGCAGAGTGGTTAGCACCGCTGCTGCACAGTGCCAGAGACCTAGGTTTGATTCCTGGCTTGGGTCACTGTCTGTGTGGAGTTTGCACGTTCTCCCTATGTCTGGACGGGTTTCCTTCGGATGCTCGGGTTTCCTCCCACATTCTGAAAGACGTGCTGGTTATATACATTGACCTGAATAGGTGCCAGACTGTGGTGACTAGGGGTATACTTCACTGCAGTGTTAATGCAAGCCTTATTTATGATTAATCAATAAACTTTAACTTATAATTGAGCCTTTGGAAAGTAGTAACAGGATCAGTTCAAGACATCATGGATTCACTAAAGGAAAGTCATGCTTGACAAATTTTCTGGAATTTTTTGAGGATGCAACTAATAGAGTGGACAAGGATGAACCAGTGGATGTTGTATATCTGGACTTTCAAAAGGCTTTTGACAAGGTCTCACACAAGAGATTGGTGAACAAAATTAAAGCTCATGGTATTGGGGGTAATGTATTGATGTGGATAGAGAACTGGCAGACAGGAAGGAGAGAGTGGGAATAAATCCTTTTCAGAGTGGCAGGCAATGACTAGTGGGGTACTGTAGAGGCCCCTGGCTTTCTGGAAAAACTCTAACTCCAACTCCTTAGCTACACATCTTAAACTTTAAAAAGTGATCTCAGTCTGGTCTAGAGAGCACTGAATGTGCATATGGCTGTTCGTATTGTAGCACTGTACACAAGAAAACCTGGACTGGGGTTTTTTAGATTTATGTCTAGAGATTAATTTAATTCCCACTTCCAATTATTCTTGTCATCTATGGATTCAAGCCCAGAGGAGAACGCCAAATATCTGTTAAGACCAATGAAGACATGCACTAAGATTTGGGTCTCTCTTTCCCACCCCTCGATTGACTTTAACAGTTTTATTTTGTAATTTATAAAGATGAAGGTATTAATTCACTGGCTGCACTAAACCATTTATGTGCTGTTTGCAAAGAATTCATCTGACAGAGATTTCTTGAAATTCTTGTGTCTATTATTATTTTCTGGGGTTTTTTTGTGGTAAAAATGCACGCAAGTAAAGATATAACGATATTGAAGAAAAGTAAACACACACCCCAACCTTCACAAAACACACACACTCAACAAGCATGCAAAATTATAAATTATACAATGGAGGAGGTTACTTTTTGGCCAAATTAAAATTCAATAATAAAAGGCAAAAAAAAGAAAATTCAGTGTTTTTGAGTCCTTTGCTGGTGTTCGTGTCTGAGGCAGATATTTAACTGTGGTATTGAAATTCCCGTAGGATTGTGGCTGATGAAAACTATAGTTTTGAGAGATAGTCTCTTTTAAATCATAATCTGATTTTTCCAAAAGTTGCTGATATTGTAATGAGGTTCTTTAAATGAAATAAAAGATTAATATTACACATGCACACATCACATCATTATGACAATATGACTGATGTAGTAGCATGCCCCTTTAAGGGTCACGTGACCTGTTCAGCCAGTTGGGCCTGAATGCACAAATCCTGGTGCTGAGTGCAGGATTTCCCTGCAGTTAGGAATCTGGAGACATGGAGTATGGCAGTCTTTATATCACTCTCTGTAAATAGTTAATTACCTTAATAAACCATTCATTCATTAACCTACTTGGTGATTCCCCCCTACTTGAAGATGCGACAACTCTTATGTGTGCTAACATGGTAATAGTCACTAAACTTGAAAAATGTAATTTGGTATACAAAGCATTTTACAATGTCCACGACCTTTCATTTAAATTGAGCCACTCAAACACAGCTTTTACTTAATAAATCCATACCAACTGTCTCTCATTTGCCTCTACCTTTCTAAATGATCATTTTTACTGTCCATTTTTAGCTGGGGTAAGGGCGATTATGAGGCTATCAGGAGTGAATTAGGAAGCATGGATTGGATTAGGGGATTACAGGGACTGGGAACATCTGAAATGTGGAGTTTTTTCAAGGAGCAGCTACTGCGAGTCCTTGATAGGTATGTCCCTGTCAGGCATGGTGGATTTGGTAGATCTAGGGAACCGTGGTGCACTAAAAGAGTTGAGTCGATGGTTAAAAAGAAAAAGGAGGCTTATGTTCGGATGAGATTGGAGGGCTCAGATAGTGCACTAGAAAGCTTTAGATTGGCTAGGAGGGAGTTGAAGAGTGAGTTGAGAAGGGCTAAAAGAGGACATGAGAAGACTTTGGCTGATAGGATTAAGGAGAATCCTAAGGCGTTCTATAGGTATGTCAAGAACAGAAGGTTGGTCAGGGCAAGATTAGGGCCAGTTACAGACAGCAGGGGAAAGTTGTGTGTGGAACCGGAGGAGATTGGAGAAGTATTGAACCAATATTTCTCTTCGGTGTTCACGCAGGGGGACATGAATATAGCTGAGGAGGACATTGGATTGCAGGGGTGTAAAATAGACAGTATTACGGTTGATAAAGAGGATGTGCTGGAAATTCTTGAGGGGCTGAAAATAGATAAGTCCCCTGGTCCGGATGGGATCTACCCTAGGATTCTCTGGGAGGCTAGAGAGGTGATTGCAGAGCCTCTGGCTCAGATCTTCAGGTCGTCATTGGTCTCTGGTGTAGTTCCGGAGGATTGGAGGATAGCGAATGTTGTCCCATTGTTTAAGAAGGGGAACAGAGACTTTGCCGGGAATTATAGACCGGTGAGTCTTACTTCTGTTGTGGGCAAGGTTTTAGAAAAAATTATTAGGGATAGGATTTATAGTTATTTGGAATGTAATGAATTGATTAGAAATAGTCAGCATGGTTTTGTAGCGGGTAGGTCGTGCCTTACTAACCTTATTGAGTTTTTTGAGAAGGTGACCAAAGAGGTGGATGGGGGCAAGGCAGTTGACGTGGTATACATGGATTTTAGTAAGGCGTTCGATAAGGTTCACCATGGTAGGCTTCTGCAGAAAATGCAGATGTATGGGATTGTGGGTAATCTAGGAAGTTGGATCAGGAATTGGCTATCAGATAGGAGACAGAGGGTGGTGGTGGATGGCAAATATTCATCATGGAGTACAGTTACGAGTGGTGTGCCTCAGGGATCTGTTTTGGGGCCACTGTTGTTTGTAATTTTTATTAATGATCTGGATGAGGGTATAGTTGGGTGGATTAGTAAATTTGCTGATGACACCAAAGTTGGAGGTGTGGTAGATTGTGAGGAAGGGTGTCATAGTCTGCAGGGAGACTTAGATAGGTTGCAGAGCTGGGCCGAGAGGTGGCGGATGGAATTTAATGCGGAGAAGTGTGAGGTAATTCACTTTGGTAGGAGCAACAGATGTGTCGAGTATAGGGCTAACGGGAGGACTTTGAATAGTGTGGATGAACAGAGGGATCTAGGTGTGTGTGTACATAGATCCCTGAAAGTTGGGAATCAAGTAGATAAGGTCGTTAAGAAGGCATACGGTGTCTTGGCGTTTATTGGTAGGGGGATTGAATTTAGGAGTCGCAGTGTAATGTTGCAACTGTACACTACTCTGGTGCGGCCGCACTTGGAGTACTGTGTGCAGTTCTGGTCCCCGCATTACAAGAAGGATGTGGAGGCGTTGGAGAGGGTGCAGAGGAGGTTTACTAGGATGTTGCCTGGTATGGTGGGGAGGTCCTATGAGGAGAGACTGAGGGATTTAGGGTTGTTTTCGTTGGAAAGAAGGCGGCTAAGAGGGGATCTTATTGAAACATATAAGATGATTAGAGGTTTAGATAGGGTGGATAGTGATAGCCTTTTTCCTCGGATGGAGAAAGCTAGCACGAGGGGGCATGGCTTTAAATTAAGGGGGGGTAGCTACAGGACGGATGTCAGGGGTAGGTTCTTTACCCAGCGGGTGGTGAGGGATTGGAATGCCCTGCCTGCTGCAGTTGTAAATGCGTCTAGTTTGGGGGCGTTTAAGAGATCTCTGGATAGGTTTATGGACGAAAAGGGATTGGTATAGGCTAGTGGGTCATTGTTTTTGTAACTGGTCGGCGCAACATCGTGGGCCGAAGGGCCTGTTCTGCGCTGTAATGTTCTATGTTCTATGTTCTATCAGAATCCTTTTCAATCATTTTCCCACCACTAAGGTTAGGCTGACTGGCCCGTAATTATTTGGTATATCCCTATTTCCCTATTAAAATACAGCTGTTAGCAGCCCACCAGCTCTCCAGCACTATACCTGTAGCCAGGGGCGATTGGGAAATAATGGTCAGGGCTTCCATCTTTTCTCCACTAGCTTCTTTTAGTAGCAATGGTGTTTACCTGAAAAATCAACTGATATAAAAAAATTCTGTATCATGAATCTCATTTCGATGCAACATCATAATTAAAGGATTCATTGTGAAGCATGTTAAATACTCTATTCAAATAATTAACCCTGGAGGTCCGCTGGTGCCGTAGTATAAGATCTTGGGTCTCGAAGTGACCAACTCACAAACTGAGAACTTGACTTGCTAATTTATTTCAGTTAGTTCTATCGAGTCATATCAGTGCAGCCAAATGGAGAGCAACAAACTTATACCCAGAAACCTTTACACAAGATAAGATTTAATATCCTCTGCCATCTGTAAAAGTTTATGGATGTTATCATGTATCAACAGTTGTTGCATCTTGCAGGTACAATGATCTGCCATCCCATTAGCTAACTGGCTTCTGATATATCATGCCGTTTACAAATAATATGTGTATTCATGTAGCACCATATCATGGGAAAACATTGTAAAGTGCCTTGTGCAATGAGTAACATTTTTGACGTTTATTGTCTGTTACAAGGCAGCAGCATTGTGGAAGCACTCTCCAAACAACAACAATGAATGACTAACTCATCTGTGGCTTTTAGTTCAGGAAGGAATGTTGGCCACGACTTTGAGAACATTTTCTGGTTTCCTTGGAATAATGTCATGAATACTTTAACAATCATCTAAACCAGTGGAACAGATCAAATGGACTTTAAGCCATGGCCTGGTTTCAGTCTTAACCTAGTTGGTTGCATCTTGCCTTGAGCTGGAAGGTTATGGGCTCAAACTCCATTCCAGGGATTTGAGCATGCAATCAAGGCAAGCCAACAAGAAGGATTCAATACTGCTTATATTAGTCATAGAGTCATAGCAGTTTACAGCATGGAAACAGGTCTTTCGGCCCAACTTGTCTATGCCAGTCAGTTTTTACCACTAAGCTAGTCCCACCCTACTGCCTGCATTTGGCCCATATCCCTCTATACCCATCTTACCCATGTAAATTTCTGAATGCTTTTTAAAAGACTAAATTGTACCCGCCTCTACTAATACCTCTGGCAGCTTGTCCCAGGCATTCACCAACCTCAAAGTGAAAAAAATTATCTCTCTGGATCCTTGTGTTTCTCCCATCTCATCTTAAAGCTGTGCCGTTTGGTTTTAGACACCCCTGCCTTCGGGAAAAGATATTGACTATCTATCTTGTCAATGCTGCTCATTATTTTGTAGACCACTATAAGCTCAGCCTATCCTTCTGTGAAGGAAGAAAAACCCCTAGGTGGAAAGCTATTTATGGTCAAGAGCTTCAGGTCTCTAGCTGTCCAGATCAGCCACAACTGTCCTGGTCCCTCCACGTTGTCGCTATAGTTAAGAAACCCCACCAACATCTCTCTTTTCTCAGGAGGCTATGAAAATTTGACATGTCCACTACGACTCATCAACTTTAACAGTTACGCCATAGAAAGCATCCTTTCTGGATGCATCACAGTTTTGTATGGCTCCTGCTTTGACTAAGACGGCAAGAAATTACAAAGGATTGTGAATGTAGCCCAGTCCATCATGCAAACCAGCCTCCCAACCACTGACTTCCTGCTACCTCAAAAAAACAGCCAGCGTAATCAACGACACCATGTACCTCAGACATTCTCTCTTCCATCATCTTCCATCAGGAAAAAGATACAAAAGTCTGAGGACGCATACCAACTGGCTCAAGAACTGCTTCTTCCCTGCTGCCATCAGACTCTTGAATGGATCTAACTTATATTAACTTGCTTTCTCTCTACACCCTAGCTATGACTGTGACACTACGTTCTGCATCGTCTCCTTCCCTTCTCTATGAAGAGTTTGCTTTGTCTGTATAGAGTGCAAGAAACAACACTTTTCACTGTATACCAATATATGTGACAATAATAAATCAAATCAAATCAGATCAAAAACCAAAAAGCTATCCAGAAAAGCAATCTATCTTGTACACCACTGGATGCTGACCTCCTGAGAAACCACCTTGCTTAGTTGTAGGGAATAATCTCATTCTGGAACCAATCTCTTCTAGAAGCCCCACCTGCAAGAAAAGTGCAGCATGCAATTTGAACACAGTGAAGGAGCGTATGCACACAGGCATTGGATATATACAAAGCTTGGAGTGGTGCCTCCAAGAGTGTTGATGAGTTTCTACTTTGATCTGTCCCATACATGGTGCATCTTTGATGACATAATGAGCAAGAATGAGGATCACACTCACCTTTGCCTTGCCACAAACCTCTGCTATTATCTCATCTACTGAACATGACATCCAGAAATGCCAAACATCAGACAACATTGGATTTCCACCCAATTTCTGTCATGACAAGCTCATGGGGTGAAAGTTATTGCAAACGGTGGGGTGTGAATGGGGGGTGGTGGGGGGAACGGTGCGCATGGGGCAAGAAAATCTTTATATAAACAAGCAGCCCTAATAATATCAGAAAGTGAACAGTTTCTGAGTGTGACTGATTTGCAGCCCACAATAGCATCTCTTTCATCTTTTTAGTATGAATCTTAGTAGTTCAGAACAATGTTGTAATTTTTAACAGTAGTTTGTTGTGGCACAGTGGTTAGCACTGCTGCCTCACAGTGCCAGGGACCTGGGTTCGATTCCTGGCTTGGGTCACTGTCTGTGTGGAGTTTGCATATTCTCCCCATGTCTGCATGGGTTTTCTCCGGTTTCCTCCCACAGTCCAAAAGACGTGCTGGTTAGGTGCGTTGGCCATGCTAAATTCTCCCTCAGTGTACCCGAACAGGCACTGGAGTGTGGCAACAAGGGGATTTTCACAGTAACTTCATTGCAGTGTTAATGTAAGCCTATTTATGACAGTAATAAGTAAAAATAAATAAAGAAATAAGCTGTATGTTATCAGTACATACTTTGCACCAAATCACAGAGCTTGACTATACTGTGATATGTTCTTTAAAGCCTATTTTCATTAGTTCCGTCAAGACACTATATTACATTAGGACAAGTGATTGTTTTTTCTCTTTTTTGCTTGCCTGGAAATAAATATCTCAATGATCACACTATATGTATGTTGAATTTAACATAAAGCTAAATCATAACAAATTCACAAGTAATTTGCCATGAAATGTTATGGTTGGATGAGGGCTTCTATGCAATAACAAGAGTGAATGGGAGGAGTGGACATGGAGGCATTTGTTCAGATTTCACTGTATTTACATTAACTTATTTGCACTTCAGGGATTTTAGTTATTTGCATCAAGGGAATGGAGTATAAAGTAAGGTTATGCTTCTTTAAATATTTGAGAGGTAAACTTAATTTCTTGTAAGAAAAATATTCTACCCAGGTTAATACTAAAACCAGGTTTGGATCCCTCATTTGAGTTGAATCTTAGAAAGGATAGCAGAACTAGAGGGCACAGCCTCAAAATAAGGGGAGGTGCAGTTTAGGCCAGAGTTGAGGAGGAACTTCTTCACTCAAAGGGTGGTGAATCTCTGGAATTCTCTGCCCATTGAAGTGGTGGAGGCTACCTCGCTGAATATATTTAAATCATGGGTAGATAGGTTTCTGATAGACAAGGGAATTAAGGGATATGGGGAGAAGGCAGGAAAGTGGAACTGATCCACTTCAGATCAGCCATGATCTTGTTGAATGGCGGGGCAGGCTCAAAGGGCTGGATGGCCTACTCCTGCTCCTATTTATTATGTTCTTATGAATCAGCTGATCCCAGAGACCGTGGACTAGGGGAGATATAAATCCCCATGCTTTTGCATTTCTAATCAACGATAAGAGCACTTACGGATGTCAGGCAACTCAGATGAAAAGTCCTCCATTATTGAACACTCTAACCCCAGTTTTAACTGAACCTGTGCTCATTTTACACAATCACCGCACCCCCCCCCCCCATCCAATTCTATACTTCACTATGCTCAATTATTTCCCACCTGATCTTGTTCCTTCATGCTAGGTATTTAGAATATAATCAGTGCTTCATAGTCTGAACCCATGGATTCATAAATTAATTTATAGTACAGAAACAACCCATTCTGCCTATTAAGGGTTTTAGTACTGCAGAGGATGCCTGGGGTCTCAGCCAAGAATACATAAAGAGATTTGTTTGAGAGTGCGGAGTACAATTGCCCTTGCAGAAACAGCTAAGGCCCAGGGAAAAAAATCACTTGATTAACAGCTCAAGCTCTCTGATCTATGGTGTCAATTCACAATGATCATTTACAGAAAAGAAAGAGGTTTCAGCCACTTGCAGTTTCTGCTGTCGACGCTTTAAAGGAACTGGATGATTGAAAAATCTATTGGCCTGTATCTGAAAGGCGGTTCTAATGAAAAAAATCTAAAGGTATTAATGTTTGTGTTTTTTAAAGCTTTATCTACTGTCACTATAGCCTTCATTAGTTCTGCACAGTATACAGGGCAGGATTTTCCACACAACCTGCCATGTGTTTTGCAGCTGTGGAGGTAACCCACAGGATCTTCTGATCCCGCCATTGTCAATTTGAATGCACCCCTTGCCACCGTGAAACCTGTAGCAGAGTACATTGTCGGCAGAACTGAAAGATCCCACCGGTATGAAATGGCCAACCATAGTGAGTGAATGGGCATAGAAGTGCCATAGCTTGGCAAAGGGGGTGAGGCATGAAGGGTCATGGGGATGTGGAGGCATGAGGTGGCATGGTTGGCGCATGGGAAGTGGATGGGGCTGAGGTGGTGTGATGTTTGAGAGCATTTGTATGAAAATGATGCTGGGGAAATTAATGGTGTTAAAGGCTGACAAATTGCCAGGGCCTGATAATCTAACCTCAAAGCATCAAAAGAAATGACTCAGGGAATATTGGATGCATTGGTGGTCACCTTCCAAAATTCTTAAATTCTGGAATGGTTCCTGTATATTGAAAGGTGGCAAATGTAACCCAACTACTTTAAAAAAGAGGGAGCGGGAAAAGGGCGAATTACAGACCAGTTGACCTAACATCAGTATGGAGAAGATGTAGATTCTCGGGTCTATTATAAAAGAAATGCTAACAGGAAGTTTGGGAAGCATTAATGGATTGGACAAAGCCAGCATGGCTTTATGAAAGGTAAATCATGCTTAACAAATCCATTGGAGTTTTCTGAGGACGTGTCTAGTAAACTAGATAAGGGATGTGGTGTAGTCAGACTTTCAGAATGCTTTTGATAAGGTCCCTCATAAGAGGTTAGTGGGCAAAATTAAAGCAAATGGGATGATGGTAAGGAATGGGGGCATGGATTGAGAATTGGTTGACAGACAGCAAACAAAGAGTCAGAATTAATGGGTCCTTTTCCAAGTGCCAGGCAGTGTCTAGTGGGGTACCACAGGGATCAGTGCTTAGGCTCCAGCTGTTCATGATATACGTAAATCACTTGGATGAGGGAACCAAAGGTAACATTATTGCATTTGTTGACGACAAAAAATTGTGAGGAATTGTGAGTTGTGAGGAGGATGCAAGGTGATTTTACAAGCTGAGTGAGTAAACAAACACAGGCAGATGCACTACAACATGATTTCATATGAGGTTATACATTTTGGTCCAGGAACAGAAAGGAAGAGTATTTTCTAAATGGTGATATTTTGAGAAGTGTGAATGTACAAAGCGATCTGGGTGTCCTTGTACACTAGCCAATAAAAGTTGTGTTAGATTCAAGAATTCATTGACACCTCGTGGTTGTGTACAAATGTAAGAGTTTATCAGGAGTCTTTCTTTGCCTCTTACAAGATGTTCGCCAGCTTCTCAGTCTTGCTCAATCTCTCTCTCCCTCTTACATGATGTCACCAGTCTTCCCCATTCACTATTGTTCTCTATCTTACAGTCGTTGTTATACATTATTTCAGAGAACACCCATTTACATTCATTGATTAATTAAACACATTCACAGAGATGACCAACACCAATTAGTCATTTATTATTCATGAGTTAATAGTTTCTGTTGAAGTTAACTGATCACACACTGTGAGTACGTGACAAGCAGCACAGCAGCAGAGCAGCAAAAGCCCCATGCCCCACTATAAACAAGATAGTAGGATTCACCCTGTGCTACAAATCCATGGTAGACATACTATAAAGTTACTGCAGAAAATGGTTCATACAAATATATTGTGGAAAATGTTATAAAATTAGAAAAGTATAAAGGCAATATAAACATACAAAAGTAATTATAAAGCAACAGTTTTTTTAAAAAAAGAGGTAAAAAGGTAACAGCTAACTTCCGACAGCAGAGAAGAAGGTGCAGCAAGCAATTAGGAAAGCAAATGGTATGTTGACTTTTATTGCAAGGTGATTTAAGTTCAGAAGTAGAGATGTCTTACTGCTGTTAAACAGGGCCTTGGTGAGATCACACCTGGAGTATTGTGTATACTTTTGGTCTCCCTAATAAAGAAAAGATGTACTTGTCATAAAGAGAGTGCAATGGAAATTTGTTAGGCTGATACTGGGATTGGCAGGACTCTCAGAGGAGAGGTTTGTTCAATTTTTGCCCTTATTCACTAGAGCTTAAATGGATGAGAGGAAATCTGATTGAAATGTATAAAATTCTAACAGAACTGGACAGACTAAATACAGGGAGGATGTATTCCCTGGTTGGGGAATCTAGAACAAGCAAGCAGTCTGAGGATACAGGTAGACAATTTAGGACTGAGATGAGCGAATATTTCTTCACTCAAAGGGCAGTGAACCTGTGGAATTCTCTACCACAAAAGGCTTTTCAGACCAATTGATTGAATGTATTCAAGAAAATTATAGATTCTTTTGGATTTTAATGGGATCAAGGGGTATGGGGAGAAAACACAGAATATGACACTGAGATAGAAGATCAGCCAGGATCATATTTGGGTTTTTGATAAGCGAGGGGATTAAGGGTTATGGGGAGAGGGCGGGAATGTGGAACTGAGCCACGACAGATCAGCCATGATCTTATTGAATGGTGGGGCAGGCTCAAAGGGCTGGATGGCCCATTCCTGCTCCTATTTCTTATGTTCTTATGTTCTTATGTTCTTATATTGAATGGTGGAGCAGGCTCAAAGGGATGAATGGCTATCTCTTGCTCCCAGTTTCTATGGAGGAACACCATTGTCTACCATTATCCAGTGTGAAAAACAATCATTTATCACCACTCACTGTTTATTTTCCTTGGGTCAATTTTCAGCCAGGCTGACACTGAATCTTCTATTCTGAGCCATAATTTTTTTAACCAATCTTTTATGCAACACTTTGTCAAGCACTTTCTTAAAATCCATATCGACAACATCCCCTGCATCCCTTTCATCAATCTTCCGTGTAACTTATCAGAAAATTCAATTGGTGAGTTAAGCATGATCTGCCTTTTACAAATCAATACTGTCTATCCTTATAACTCAAAACTCTCTTTACAACTCAAAACTTGGGGCGGTATGGTAGCACAGTGGTTAGCACTGCTGTTTCACACCTCCAGGGACCTGGGTTCAAATCTTGGCTTGGGTCACTGTGTGGAGTTTGCACATTCTCTTCATGTCTGCATGGGTTTCCTCCAGGTGCTCTGGTTTCCTCCCACAGTCCAAAGATGTGCGGTCTAGGTTGATTGGCCGTTCTAAATTGCGCCTTAATACCCTGGGATGCATAGGTTAGAGCAATTTGTGGGTGGATATGGGAATAGTGGTTGGTGCAGACTCGATGGGCTGAATGGTCTCTTTCTGCACTGTAAGATTCTATGATTCTCCAAGTGCCTGCAAATTATTTCCTTGATTATAATCTCTTAAACTTTACCCATTTCTAATGTGAAACTAATTGGCTTGCAGTTACTAGGAATGTCCTTATACTTTTCCTTGAATAAGGGTGTCACATTTGCTATTCTCTAAATCCTCTGGCATTTGCCATGGCCTGATTTTACCATTGTGTTGCACTCATTTTCAAGCACAAAAACTTGGTAAAGTCAGGCATGAGGCGAGCAGCGCAATCTGCACCCGCCTCTGCGCCGGGTCCCCCTTTACCAAAGCCCGAAAATGGTCGCGATCGGGACTGCATTTGAAATGGGTGCAATTGCCATTTAAATGGATTTGCAGGCATTTAAATTGAGCTACCCAGCTTTGCTGGCACTTCCCCCTTTATCACCGTGTTTGCCCATCCAGAATCAGTGCGAAACAGACATGCTCCATTAAAGTTAGATTCAGGTGCTCCAGTTAGTAAGGAGATAGGTGCCTAGCGTCCGACGGCTCTCTCCTTGAGATTGGTGGATGGTGGGGGAGAGAAGGGATAGACCATTGCCACTCTACCTGAGATCAGTTGGGCAGGAAGAGGGGAGTCTGCTGCCACTCTGCCTGAGATCAGTGGGGCAGGAAGGGGGGAGTCTGCTGCCACTCTGCCTGAGATCAGTGGGGCAGGAAGGGGGGAGTCTGCTGCCACTCAGTCTGTGATCGGTGGAGGGGGGAGGGACCCGCGATCGGCCTGGGTGGCGGGTCAGTAATGCTGTGGGGGTGAGGCAATGCTGCGGGGGCCAGGGGAAGGCATTATCCGGCCCAAGCGCGATGTGGCAGGGGAGCTGCATTCTATCATTTTTTTTCTGCACACACGCAGTTGGAGGCACCAATTGGAGCGGCAGGGTTTTGAACACATTAAGCTCCGTCCCCAGGGCTTCTGCAGTGCAATTCAGAATCGCTGATATTTTTGAGTACGTATGGGAATGCCTGACAGCAGGCCTAAAGGTGGATCTGAAACACTCCCAATTCCAAGTCCGCCCAGCACTTCAAATCAAAATGTTAAAATAGGGCCCACATCTGAGGAATACTGGAAGGTTATGGCAAGCACTTCCATTGTCTCTGTCAGGGCCCGGGAGAGTGGGGTACATCTGATAAAAGAATTCCTCAGCTGGAGGCTAGAGGTGCCCAAACTCATTGTTACACAAAGAGATTTTCTAGCCTGAGCAGCTGGGGGGCAGAGCTGAAGACCAGAAAGATTGGCTTAAAAATTTGGAACTATCAGGCATACATTCTCAAATATTTTAAAGCCAGTTTTTCTGGTCAGTTTCATTAAATTGCTGCACTGCTGCTTTTGACCTTTAGGCAGCTTTATAGTTCCAATTCTTTTAAGTCAGTCAACCATGATGCTGCCAAAGGTCGAACAAGACAGCAGAGCAGTGACTGGAGAAGCAGCGGGCATGGGAAAGACTAGGTGTGTGCCTCAATCTTTGTTTACTGAAGGTTACTGGAAGAATTTTGGAGGTCACTGGACAAGTGGCAGAAGTGGCACATGTCATTGGAGGAGTAGCTGTGTCTTTCCCATGCCTTTTTCTAAGATTGAAGTATGGACATTAGGCTGAGAGAAAAGATTTCTCCCCATCTTAGTCTTAAATGGGATACCCCTTATTTTCAAATTGTGTTCCTTTGTTCTAGCCTGCCCACAAGGGGAACATCATCTCAGCACCCGTCATTTCAAATCCTCTCAGACCCTTACATTGTTCAACAAGATCATCTTTCATAGAATCCTACATTGCAGATGGAGGCCCTTTAGCCCATTGGCACCAAAAATGATCCTACCCAGTCCCTATCCCCATTCCCTGCTCATTCCCCTGACACTAAGGGGCAATTTAGCATGGCCAATCAACATAACCTGTACATTCTAGCCCATGGATTGCCTCCAAGGTGTTCACTTAAGGTTTGCACGATGCAAAAAACCCACGTAGGCACAGGGAGAGCATGCAAACTCCACACAGAGAGTGCCCAAGGCTGGAATTGAAGCCAGGTCCCTGGAGCTGTGAGGCAGCAGTGCTAGTCACAACATCACCACAGTGCCCTATCTCTCAATCTTCTCAACTCAAATGGATACAGAGCCAATATTTTCTCGTAAGATAACTTCTTCATCCCAGGAATCAGTTGTGAGAATCTTCTCTCAACCTCTTCTAATGCACCCTTTTTCTTAAGTAAACATACCAAACTGTACATGGTACTCTAGATATGGTCTCATGTTTGGAAATTACCATGGACTTTAATGTAATTCCATTGGCAACGCAGACAAATACCACCATGAATACTGCCTTCTCATGTTTTGTGGTTTGCATCAGAATTGTTTTTGAACATTACCAATCCACAGTTTGGATGATTTGATTTGGTTTGATTTATTATTGTCACATGTATTAGCATATAATGATAAGTACTGTTTCTTGTAAGCTGTACAGACGAAGCACACCATTCAGAGAGAAAGAAACGAGAGAGTGCAGAATGTAGTGTTACAGTTATAGCGCAGGTGTAGAGAACGATCAACTTAATGCAAGGTAGATCCATTCAAAGTCGATTGGTATGTGCCCTCAGAAGTTTATATCTTTCTCCAGACAGAAGAAGGTAGAAGAGAGAATGTCTGGGGTCTGTGGGTCCTTACTGCTGGTCTCGTAGTTTCTTGCAGTCTTGGGCAGAGCAGGAGCCCTCCAAATTGTGATATAACCCGAAAGAATACTTTCTATGGTACATCTGTAAAAGTTGATGAGAGTTGTAGGTGACATGCCAAGTTTCCTTGGTCTTCTGAGAAAGTAGAGGCGATGGTGGCTTCCTTAACTATAGTGTCAGCATTGGGGGGTGCCAGGACAGGTTGTTGATGATCTGGACACCTAAACACTTGAAGCTCTCAACCCTTTCTACTTCGTCCCTGTTGATGTAGACAGGAGCATATTCTCCTTTATGCTTCCTGAAAGTCGGTGACAATCTCTTTCATTTTGTTGACATTGAGGGAGAGATTATTGTCGCTGCACCATTCGCCAGATTCTCTGTCTCATTCCTGTTCTCTGCTGGGCATACTGGAATTTTTGGATGTTTTATCTATGTTGCTGATGTAACATACTGAGTACTCATTTTTGCCATTGTCTGATGATAAATCACTGGAAATCAATCATTTTTACATCTGGGTCTTTTGATAATCTCTGAGCGATTTAGTTCTCTGGCTGCAACATTAGACATTTTCACTCTATACAGCGGCTACATCAACTAGCTTTCTCTGAAATCTTTGCTGGACTCAGGTGACGGGATTTTCTGGCCGTGCTTGCCCCAAGAATGGAAAATCCTGCCCCAGATTAGCGGACTTTTCCACCTCTGCCCATTATGATTCCCGTGGCGGGCAAGATGAGAAAATTCCAGCCAGGATTTGATTTGCCCCTCTTAAGTGTGTATTGCATTTCTGGTGAAACCATGCCGCCTGAGGTTGGCTACTCTTTTTATGGAGGAGCTCATGTGCTAATAGACCTGAGCCATGGTAACACACTTGACGTCTTCATCCTCAGCCCAAGATCCTACACTGCCTCAGCGAAGCCTGACATGGGAGCACTCTTCATGCTTAACTCACCTATTGAATTTTCTGAAAGTTACAGAGAAGATTGATGAAAGGGTTGCAGGGGATGTTGTCGATATGGACTTCCAGATAGAATGTTCCTTCCAACGACTCCTAGAGCCTATGCACCTATGCCCAGCTGAGCAAGTCTATGTCTGGCCTCCCACCCCAAGGGGAACTGACAACAGTTTCCATTGTTTCTGGGACCTCCTCCTGCCCACTGTCGCCACACAACTCTTCCAGTGACACAGTATCTCTGTGGTGGGCGATCTATCTGTAAGGGGTGTCAGTACCTCTTCTGTTTTCAGTTTCTGTTCCTGGACTGCTGCCTGGAAGGGAGAGGCTGTGCATAGGTGGTGGAAGGAGTGAATGTTTGTGCCCATGATGCCAATAATGTGGGTTGCTCTGTCCTAGAATCATCTTGAGTGTTGTTGGAGCTGCGGTCATCCAGGCAAGCGGAGGGTATATCTACTTAGCCGAGTTGCGACAGAGGTATGTGCACTCATGGAAATCTCAGCAAAGTCAAAATCTCTGGATATGAAGAGAATTGATGGGAAATGCCTATCTCTGCCTATTGCATACTAGTCTTTGCTCCTTTGTTGTCAAAAGCAACAGTAGCACATAAATAATATTATAATAAACACAACAGGAAGGAAGTTTATTCAAGCATGATATGGTAATCAGTAGAGTAAATCAACATGGAACTGAAGAAAGCAGATCAAAGATAAGAACATTCAATCTATTAGAATTGAAAAGATCTCATTCTAAACAGGGTACAGGAAATCACAAGTCTGAGAGTTAAAATGAAGTAAGAAGTCTCATAACACCAGGTTAAAGTCCAAACCTGGTGTTGTAAGACTTCTTACTGCGTCTACCCCAGTCCAATGCCGGCATCTCCACATCATGGTTAAAATGAACCCAGTTAAAAAACAAGTTGATTACTTTCGCAGTTCAGGTGCAGTCAAGACCTGAATAAGCCCTCTTACAAATCACTCATCCTCAAGTGGTAAAATCATAGAATCCCTACAGTGTAGTTGGACATCATTTGGCCCATTGAGTCTGCTCTGAAAATGTATCTTACCCAGGCCCTATCCCCATAACTTCAAATAGTTCCCCACTAATCCCCCTAACCTACATATCTTGAGATACTAAAAGGCAATTTAGCATGGCCAATCCACCTAACCTGCACATCTTTGGACCACTTTCCACCTTCTCAAACTTTTCAACTGTGATCCAGACCTTCCGTGGCACAGCAGCACAGTAGTTAGCACTGCTGCCTCACAGCACCAGAGACCCGGGTTTGATTCCCAGATTGGGTTTCTGTCTGTGTAGAGTTTGCATGTTCTGCCTGTGTCTGTGTGGGCTTCCTCCAGGTGTTCCAGTTCCCTCCCACACGCCAAAAGATGTGCTGATTAGATTCATTGGCCATGCTAAATTCTCCCTCCGTGTACCCGAACGGCTTCCCATCCATTGACTCTGCCTATACTTCCCACTACCTTGGAAAAGTAGCTAGCATAATCAAGGACCCCACGCATGCTAGTCATACTCTCTTCCACTTTCTTCCATCGGGAAAAAGATATAAAAGTCTGAGTCATGCACCAACCAACTCAAGAACAGCTTCTTCCCTGCTGCGATTTGAACTTGAATGGACCTACCTCGTATTAAGTTGCTCTTTCTCTACTCCCTAGCTATGACTGTAACATCACATTCTGCATTCTCTTCTTTCCTTTCTTATGTATGGTATGTCTTGTCTGCATAGCATGCAAGAAACAGTACTTTTCACTCTATACTAATACCTATGACAATAAATCAATTCAAATCAAATCAAATCTTCATTATACATGAAATTTAATGTTGCCAAGAGCTCATCAGCTGACCAGGTACATTGCAATTTCATTTGTTAAAACACATGATCATATCCTTCTAGAATTAGTTAGCTTTGATCATTAACCCCAAACACTCCATTCCTCAGCACACTTGCCGAGTTATAGAGTCATAGACATTTACAGGATGGAAACAGGCCGTTTGGCCCAACTTGTCCATGTTGCCCAGTTTTTACCATTTAGCTAGTCCGAATTGCCCGCATTTGGCCCATATCTCTATATACCCATCTTCCCCGAGTAACTGTCTAAATGCTTTTTAAAAATTGTACCCACCTTTAGTCCTACCTCTGGCAGCTCATTCCAGACACTCACCACCCTCAAAGTGAAAAAATTGCCCCTCTGGACTCTTTTGTATCTCTCCTCTCTCAACTTAAACCTATGTCCTCTAGTTTTAGACTCCCCTACCTTTCTAACAGTAAGCTGTGTTAATATTGATGTAATTGAGATATCTAAGTTGAATTTTGTGATTTGCTTTGTCACAGCCAGGTCTGTCATCAGTGTGTAATTTTAATTTTGAATCAAAAGAATGATTAAGATTACAACTTGAAGTAAGTTGTTTTTTTCTGAAACTTTACGTGGACTTAAACATGTTCCAGAAATTTTTCCATGCATGTCAATGCAAATTCCTGCTAAGTATTGGAAACAAGGTTTTGTTGCAAAGGGATCATTGAGGCTAAGAGGAATTTACTGAGGCTTGGATATATGATTAATCCATTGCTTCCCTTTTTCAAATTGAGTTGAATGATATGCTACAGTTAAATACAATGACATTAATCAAAGAATCTGAATGAAGTTTGTGAAAATCAAGTTGTTCTATTCATTGTTGACAATTATTAAGCGGGTACCATAGACTCGAGGTATTAACATTTGCACTTATTGAAGTAAAGCAGTAGAAGAATGTGCTCTCATTCCCTGACCTGCTGCTCTCTTCATTAAAGGAGGATTTTCTAAAACTGCAACTACAGGTATCCACACCTTGATAGGCACAAAGTGCACCTGTGCTCTCCTCAGAGGGAATAAGCATGACAGGTCAAGCAGGATTTGCTGGAATTAGATTAGATTAAACCCACTCTTGCCGTCTCTTTTTCAGACCTGTCAGTTACACAAGGGATTTGCAAGCCATGAAAGGGAACTGCTTCCATTATGCCTCGAGCAAGGCATCTACCCGTTCTGTCATACGCTGAGGTCATCTGCTCCTCTGACAGATGACTGACCAGCTCTATGGTCTTCGTTTGACGTTTTTCAAAAAACCCTAAACAACATCACAAAATGATCTTCCTTCTCTTCATTACTTACATAATGGCAGCTTCTTTCTGTCCTTCTCACAAGCATCCCTCCTTTGTTATCTTGTCTATCTCCTTGCACTGCACAAGATAACATTGCATTGGGCACAAAATTAAAAAATGCTCCGTTTGCCCATATGGGCAACACTCTCTCACTAGAGAACACCAGAGACAATAAAAAACCCAGATTAAAACATATATGGAACAAACTCTGGAAAACCATTCTGGTGGTAGATCATCATGCACAGAAAGGTAGTCTTCACTAAAATGTGACTGACACATTTTATAAAGGGAATCTGACAATCCAGTCTGTGTGCTTTGATACCTAGTACAAACATATTGGTTCTCACCTGTAATTTTGCACCCAGTGAGTTAATAGACTCACCTAGTGACTGACTGAAAGAAAGGAAAAGCTAGGGACAGACTCTTAGTGGACCAAATCATACCAGTCAGGAGTGGAATTGGCAATGGCTGTTTGCTGCATCTGAGTGAAATCCAATTTCTCTTGTTTTCTGAACTTGAACGTTGCTGTAAAGAGAACATGTTGGGCAGAACTTTCCCATCCCTCCCACCATGGGAGTCCTAGCAGGTGGGACACCCTCCAAGGCCAATATATCTTTTTGGTCACCGCATTTGCGAAAAGATATATTGGCCTTGGAGGGAGTACAGAGAAGGTTCACTAGACTTTTACCAGAGATGAGGGGGTTAGCCTATGAGGAGAGATTGAATAGACTGGGTCTGTACTCGTTAGAGTTTAGAAGGCTGAGGGGGGAATCTCATAGAGACATATAAGATAATGAAGGGGATGGATAGGATAGAGGTAGAGAGATTCTTCCCACTTAGAAAGGATAGCAGAACTAGAGGGCACAGCCTCAAAATAAGGGGGGTGCAGTTTAGATCAGAGTTGAGGTGGAACTTCTTCACTCAAAGGGTGGTGAATCTCTGGATTCTCTGCCCATTGAAGTGGTGGAGGCTACCCCGCTGAATATATTTAAGTCACGGGTAGATAGGTTTCTGATAGACAAGGGAATTAAGGGTTATGGGGAGAAAGCGGGAAAGTAGAACTGATCCACTTCAGATCAACCATGATCTTGTTGAATGGCGGGGCAGGCTCGAAGGGCTAGATGGCCTACTCCTGCTCCTATTTCTTACGTTCTTATGTTATGTTCTTATGACACAGATAATGCAACAGTCTATTGACCTTGGTCTTGGGGTGAGCAGGGTCGAAAAATCCTGCAGCTGTATCTTACTCATCAGGACAAACACAAGAATACCAAATTTCAAATGATCATTCCAGTGTTTGTACTACAGGAGAAAAATTGGTTTGTTTTTATTCATGGGATATGGACATCACTAGACAGGCCAGCATTTATTGCTCATGCCTAATTGCCCATGAAATGAGTAGCTTGCTAGGCAATTTCAGAAGGCATTTAAGAATCAACCACTTGCAGTGGCTCTGGGGTCACATTTACACCAGATCAGGTAAGGGCAGTTCGTTTCCTTCCTGAAAGGCATTCATGAAGCAGATGGGTTTTTATGACAACAGGTCACCATTACAATTTTTAATCCAGATTTTTATTGAATTTATATTTCACCATTCACCATGGTGGGATTCAAATATGAATCCCCAGGGTATTAGCCTGGGTCTCTGGATTACTAGTTCAATGACAATACCACCATGCCTTCACTTTCCCATGTTGATTCGATTGGCTGAGCAATTACCATGGAGAACGCAATGGGGAACTCTAAACTCCCAAAGCTCCTGGGTAATTCAAAAAAGGCACAAGGCTCGAACATGTTCCTTTTCAATAAATGAAACTTCGAGCAAACATTAATGAGTCATATTATGAATTTGACTGATTATATCTCAGTTGGTTGTTGGTGTAGCTCAGTGCTTCCTAAACCTTTTCCCATTATGACCCCATTTTGAGGTTTGAAAATTGCCATGACTCCAGAGTGTGAGCTAGGTAGGGTGAGGGGAGGGGAGGGGGGATGCATGCAGGAGACTGTTTAAACTGCATAAGAAGCGCCTAGCTTTTCACTGGTTCTTTTAAAATAGGAATAAAGGCCTCTAAGATTGGCCGGTTAGACCACACTCATCATTAAAAAATGTAGACTATTTTAAAAACCCTTATGGCAGTTAACAATTGGTCAGAGCTCCCCAGCAACAATTGCACCTTGGAGCTTGCAACTCCAAAAATATCACGTCATAACCCTACTTGGCGGTGGGGCTGGGGGTTGGGGGGGGGGGGGGCGGGGGGGAGGCGGTGTGGTGGTGGTGGCGGCGGTGTCACAAGTCACAGTTTCACAGTTTGGGAAGTCCTAATGAAGTTATTAGCACATTGACAACTATTCAACAAGTGATGCCCAACTGCAGAATTACATTTAGCAGCCGACATTTTGTTTTCATAGAATCATAGATCCCTTACAATGCAGAAGAGGCCATTTGGCCCAGCAAGTTTCCTCCAACCCTCTAACAGAGCATCTTACTCACGGCCATCCCCAAGTCTATCCCCATAACCCCACACAGTTACCTCATTATTCCCCCTAACTTACACATATTTGAAAACTAAGGCATAATTTAGCCCAGCCAGTCCACCTAACCTGCACATCTTTGGACAGTGGGGGGAAACTAGAGCACTCCTGTCCCCTCCAGAGTTAGGTCAGAGGTGGGAAAACCCCGAGTCAAAGGCCTTAAATGGCCAATTATGAATCCCACCACCACTGGCATTAACCCATCAGTTGTTAGGCCTATTGTCAATTGGGGTGGAATTCTCCCAAAACAAACTCTAAGTGCTGAATTCACGTAAAAACTGGAGTAAATCCCATTTCTTTTTTCAGTGGGGTTTTCAAAATAAACCTCCCACAGTCTGTGCTCTGAAGAGTACCATAGCGTCTATCTTGTTAAAAATCTGGGATCGGGGCCTATTCCTGCTGGGCGGGCCGGCAGCTTAGTGCTGAGCGAGGCCAGTGCACATGAGCTGATTTGTCAGCACCAAGATCATCGTATCCGCAGTAGCTCCACACTGCCAGCCTCCAGGCCAAATAATTAGAATTTAAATATTTTAATCATCTCCACACCATGGAGCTAACGCCATTGGAAATCTGGCAGCCGGAGATGCGCAGAGGGCCGTGGCGCCCAGCAGGAAGCCTGTGACACAGTCTCCGCTCATGTCTCCCAGCCTGCTGTGCTGCTAGAGCAGTGCAATGGACTGGGAGAATCACACCCATGGTGTGCTTGGCATCTAAAACCATATGGCCAGCTTGTCATCTTCATGGGAGCGGAGGAGCAAAGGGGGTTTCACTCGGTTAAAGGCACTCTGTGCCTGATGAAGAAACTTGATAATGGGAAAAGGGGACCCGCTGAGAGTTACTCCCAACCCCCCGTGCCGATGGCTCCTTTGCACCCTTCTACCCATAATGCCCAACACACAACTTCACTCCCAGCCTCCACACTATTTATCTGTGACCTCAGTCACTCTGGTTCCTGTCCTTCCAGCAGCAACTACAACCTCCTTAGTGCTGCCACTCAGCATAAGAGCTGCAAGCCTTGTGATTAGCCGACAATAATCAGTAGGCAATCCGTCCCGGGGTCTTGATTCCAGTTGAAGCCCCGCCCGGGTTGGCCTCGCCACTTCCTGATTGACATGTGGGTGGGTGCTCTTCCTGTCTATCACCAGCTTTAAGATTCTCCTTAATATTCAATCAAGCTTTTGATCTTCTCTCCTAATCTCCTTGTTTGACCTGATATACATTTTTTTCTATGTAGGTTGGTTGGGATATTTGTATGTCACTACATCAGTGCATGTTATTTCTGTTGAACGAGCATGCTGTTTCTTGCTTATTTTTGAGCATATCCCCACAGTACCAAAACCAATGTGCCTTAAAATATCACAAAATACCTCCATCACCACGTGTGCACTGCTATTGTCACTCCTTAGGTCTCACCTTCAGAGTTTATTGATCTACAATTGATGAAGTGACTCCAGAATTGAAGTTAAAATAGAATAACTTTGTTAGTGAATTGCCATGACATAAAATAGTTGTCACCTTCTCTAACAGAAACACATATCAGAACCCCAGCACTGCCATTGACCGGGCAAAGGGACTTCAGTGTTAAAGTTATGGCAGGTGCAGTATTATTTAGAACTGCCCTGAGTTCCTTTGTCACTATTTGTCACCATCCATTAGAGGGCATTGTTGTATCATTCATACTTTGTTCAGTCTGTGGCAATCCGACTGAAATGTTCAGTTGCAACAATAAATAAATGATATTCAACAAAGACTTCTTAAATAAAAACTTACTGCTTTTATAAACAATAAATTATGTTGGTAACACTGCTCCCTTTGATATAACCTCTCAGGGGAACATTGATAAGAAGCTTGCTTGATGCAGATATTGGACTGAATTTCATGCCCACTCCCAGCAAGTAGGGGTCAGTGGGGCATTTTATCAGATGGGAAGGTGCGGGTGGAGACATGGCACCTCTGCCCACTTACATCTGGGGCAGCACAGCACGTGAATGGCCTTCTGACCCGGATGCTAATTGAGATCCTTAAGTGTGCAATTAATGGCCACTTAAGGGCCTCATGCTGCTGCTGCTCAGTAACAGGCAGGACAGCTGCAATGTTGCGGGGGGGAGGGGGGGCCTGAAAAGCAAATACTTGCAGGCTTCCAGTAGGGTCTCCCTTATTCAAAGACATTCAATGCCAGATCGAAGGGCCCAGAACTGAGAAAGCGGGGGGGGGTTGCTACTGAGACACATGCCCATTCTTTTTGCAGATCACCCCCAGTTCCAGCCTGTGACCTACCTCCCTGTGACTCCCATCCACCCTCATTTACTTGTGGCCTGGCTCCCATGTCAATCCTAGGCCTCTAGTGCAGAGGCTACTGCTCCCAGTGATGCTGATGAGCTATGAGAGGTGACAACCTCTGATTGGTCAGCAGTTCCCAGCTGAGGTGGGTTATCCACACCCCACCCCACCCCCCCCCACCCCACACCCCCAGGCCTAATTCTTGAGGTAGGCCCCGACCGAGGGCCATTTAGTGCTTGAAGAGCATTTAATTCCAGCAGGCTTTCCCAAGTGGAGACAAACCAGCCAGTCCTCCAGCAGGCGAGACCCTGGTTGCCAACATTAAATTCTGCCCAGACTGAAAAACTCAATTGGCCCAAACAAAATCATGCAGATCTTTGCAGGAGCCCAGGTTCTGCACAACTGAAACAAATTTGGGCACTTAGAAGAGGAGCAGGGCCTCACCTCATAAACTAACAAACAGCATCCATGCACAGAGGTACAAACTGGCAACCTGTACTGCTGTAATTTCAAGCAAATTAACATCTGTGATTGTAGTTATGGTAACTGTACCTTTTTTATTAGTTAACTTTTTAACAATATAAATGAACTTTTGTGTTGTTGCCATTTTTCCAGATTATTGGGCTCTTGACTTAGCATATGTCCAATGTCATTTTTTGACAGGAACCCTGCAACTTTACAATGATGGCAACTGTACTACTGACAGGAATTGAAGGAATTATTGCTTATTTATTCAAGAAAATTAGGTGAATTCAGCAAGTGCCATTGTGGTGGGTGAATCTAACATGTGTGATGTATTATGAATGGGCAATAAATGCTGCCCTTGTCAGCAATGCCAGACCCCATGGACATGTAAATAAAAGAAAATGCTGCTCTCTTTGGGATGTGGGTTACACTGATGAAGTCACATTTATCCCCCACCTATCAATTCACTGACAGCACGAAAGGTGGAATTCTCCCATCTGGGGATGAAGTCCCACGGCTGGGGTGGGAACGAGAAATGTTTCCCGCTGCAGAGGCCGAAGGGAAAACATGCCGAATCTTTTGGCCATAACTTCATTATTTGTGCAGTTTGGTATTTTGTGTCATGCTCGTGGCAGGGCAGAGAGGATGCTGCCTAGTTCACGGTCCTTTCTGGGTGCCATATTGAAAATGTGCCCAAAATAACTAACCCGCCATTGAAGAAAGAATGAAAATGAAGGCGGATCTCCAGACGCACTCTGAGGCTGGAAGATGGACCACAGAATCTGGAAGGTCCACCTGCAAATACTCCCCCACCCACATCTGTGATTTTCTGGGTTCCAGGCAGCCTTTTCATAGAATCCTACAACCGGAGTACCCGGAGGAAACCCGCACAGACACGAGGAGAATGTGCAAACTCCACACAGACAGTGACCCGAGCCAGGAATCGAACCCAGGACCCTGGAGCTGTGAAGTAGCAGTGCTAACCACTGTGCTACCGTGCCGCCCTCTATCCTGAATTCCTGAGGCAGGCCTAGGCATTGTTCACGTGAGACACATCTTCATGCCACATTGTTCCAGATGTATTACTCAATGTTTTCCTGCTGGAGTGCAAAGAATCAGGTGGGGTGGTCGGGTCTTCATTTGTATCCCATTAGTGGGATCGCCGTGACGGTCACCAGCAGAAGGTCCCGCTGTAAATTCACGCCAGCATGATATTGGCTTTTGATTTTCCCACTGAAATTGCCTCCCCTACCCCATCCCAGCATCGAACCGCTGGCACGTGCTTTTGAGAATTCTGAAGAATCAACCATGTGGAATCATTTACAGGCCAGTCTAGTAGAGGTGATGGTCTTTCTATGAAGAATATCATTGAACTAGTTGAGTCCTTTTTTTTATAATGTCCGGGAGCTTTTCTGACTTATCAGATTTATTGAATTCAATTTCACAAATTTCATTCTGAGCTCATAAATGCTGGGTTCCTCAATCTGGCATTTGTAAATACACATTTCAATGACAGAAGAAGGTGTGATAACTCTCAGTGTGAACACGCGTTAGTGGGAATGGCAGAGGGGTAGAGAGTCAAGCAGAAGACTCAGAACGGCTTTTAGATCTGTGGGAATTCCCTGCCCATTTGTCCCTGCCCCTGCCCCCTCCCATCTGCAATATAACAGGGCTTCTGCCATGCAGCAGAGAGCAGTGCCAGGGCATTGCTGGTGGGCACTGCCAACGGCATTGCCAAGGGCAATCCAAGGGGTCTCTATGGGGCAATGCTGGGGCTACCTGTCCATGGAAGGCATGGGAGGACCTGGGGGCCATGTGGTTGTTGGGTGGGGGGGGGGCGGTGTCCGTGCTGGTGGAGGAGGGTGGTTCTGGGTTCTGTAGGTAGGGGAAATAGAGGTGCTTGTTTATTTATTAGTATCATTAACAATACATTCCATTTGCTGCATGAAAGAAAAACAATCTTGACAAATCTCTGGACTTTCCATGGCTGTTTTCTTCACAAACCTTTTGACAGTTGTGAATAACAGAGGTTATTGTGCTAAATGGAGTCAAATGTATTCCTCACTGCAGTGAGTTTATTGTGAAAATCCCATAGTCACCACACTCCAGCACCTGTTCAGGCATAGTGAGGGAGAATTTAGCATGGCCAATGCACCTAACCAGCATGTCTTTCAGGCTGTGGGAGGAAACTGGTGCACCTGGAGGAAACCCATACAGACACAGGGAGAACATGCAGATTCCACACAGACAGTGAGCCAAGCTGGGAATCGAACCTGGGTCCCTGGCACTGTGAGCTAGCAGTGCTAACCATTGTGCCACTGTGCTGCTCTTGTTGGCTTTTACTTTGCCACAGGGGAAGAACCTGATTAGTGAGTATCTATTATTTAACTTGTTCTAATTTTAATAAATAGCTTGTGAAATTACAATATGATAGGTAAGCTTGGCCAAGTGGAATGCACAGGCTGAAGATTGTGGGAAGTCATGATTGCAACATGTTTCCAGGACAAACACATCTACAGGAAACAGGTAATGCTGGTAACAGGAAGTCAAAAAATAGCAAGCAAAATTAGAAAGCAGATGAAAGAAAGGTGAGTATTAACCAGGCTTAGAATGTGAAAAAAATGTCAAAAAGACAAAGTTAAGGACACACCACCTGAATGCATGCAGCATTCACAATGAGATCGATGATTTTAAGTGATAAATAGAGGTATGATCTGAATACCTTTATGGAAACCTGGCTACATGTTGACTAAAACTGCAAACTGGACATTCAAGGATATTCAACACTTGGGAAGGACTGGCAAAAATGAAAAGGAGGTGGCATTACATTGGTGAGCTCAGGATCAGTATGTTAGTAAGGGAGGATCTCAGGTCGGAAGAACAAAATGTTGAATATGTTTGGGTGGAGCTAAGAAACAGCTCGGGACAGTAAACATTGGTTGGAGTACAATAGTCATAGTGTGAGGCATAGTTTTAACCAGGAAATTAGAGAAACATGTAGCACGCATAAAAAACTAATCGTGGGTGATTTCAATCTCCATATAGACTGGTTAAAATCTAATGAGCATTAATTCTGTGGAGGATGAGTTTCTGGAATGTGATCAGGATGGGTTTCTAGAGCAATATGTTTAGAACCAACCAGAGGACAGGCGATATTAGATCTAGTAAAAATCTAATTAATCATTTTGTTGGAAAACAACTTTTAGGGATGAGTGACCACAATATGATCAAATTTCACATTCTGTTTGAAAGTGAGCTAGTTCAATCGGATGCCAGGGTATTGCATTTGAATGAAGGATATTATGAAGTTATGAGGGGCAAATTGGCTGAGGTGCAATGGGATAAAGGCATGACGGTACAAAGGATAGCCTATAAAGACTAATTATATAAATTACAGCAGTGGTGGGCAACCTGTAGCCTGGGGGCCACATGCAACCCAACAAGGTTCTGAGTGTGTCCTATGAGGCATTTTGTTAACCATTCCCGATGTGTAGGGTTGCCAGATTTATTTATTCATGGGGCACAGGCATCGCTGGCTGGCCAGAATTTATTGCCCATCCCTTGAGTTGCCCTTGAACTGAGTGGCTTGCTGGGCTCTTTCAGAGGGCAGTTGAGGGTCAACCATATTGCTGTGGCTCTGGAATCACTTGTAGGCCAGACTAGGTAAGGAGAGCAGATTTCCTTCCCTCGTGGACATTAGTGAACTAGAGGTGTTTGTCTGACAATCGACAATGATTTCATGGTCATCAGTAGATTCTTAACTCCAGATATTTTTTATTGAATTCAAATTCCACCAAAGAGATGGAGGTAAAGAGGTTTCTCACTGAAATCCCTATTGGAGCATTGAAACCCTTCATAATCTTAAAGACTTCCATCAGGTCACCCTTCAGTCTTCTCTTTTCTGGAGGAAAGTAGCTCCCACCTTTCCTGAGGGTTAAGCGCTCTCAGTTCTGGGATTATTCATGTGACTTGAACCTGGGGTCCCGGAACATTAGCTGAGTTTCTGGATTAATAGTCTTGTTATGATACTACTAGATCACGATTGCACTGGTTCCTGTCCATGTAGTTTTTTTTCCCTACCGGCTTGACTAAAGTTATATGCACCTAAAGTAAGGGCATGTGAAGTGCATGCTGATTGCACACAGCATTGATGATGAGAGCTGTGTGCTCTCTCTGCGTCTAATCAAAATGCAAATATATTTTTCCTTTGCCATTTGATAGTTCTACTAATCTATAAATGTTTAAGCATTTTCCATAACTCATTATGAAATGTTCAATGTGTATTAAATTTATTCAATCTTATTCATGGGGTCATAGCTAGTGAACAAGCCCAATTTCAGTCTTGCGTCATTCATGCAGCCCACCCACTAGCCCAGGTTACTGGTTTATACAGCTATACATTCCTTCCAAGGGACAAAATCCCAAAAAAAGGTAGGACACTGAAGACTGCAGTAGAACAGAGGGATCTGGGAATACAAATACATAATTCCCTGGAAGTGGCTTCAGAGGTAGATAGGGTCGTAAAGAATGCTTTTGATACATTGGCCTTTATAAATCAAAGCATTGAGTATAGGAGTTGGAATGTAAGGTTGTATAAGACATTGATGAGGCCAAATTTAGAGCATTGTATGCAGTTTTGGCCACCTAATTACAAGAAGGATATTAATAAGGTTGAAAGAGTACAGAGAAGATTTACAGGGATGTTGCTGAGACTTAGAGACAGAGTCACGGAGAAAAGTTGAATAGGTTAGGACTTTATTCCCTGGAGCGTAGAAGAATGAGGGAAGATTTATAGAACATAGAACACTGCAGCACAAACAGGCCCTTCGGCCCACAAGTTGCGCCGATCACATCAATACCTACCAATCCATAGACCTATCTATAACCCCCAATCCCATTAAATCCCATATACTCATCCAGAAGTCTTTTACAAGACCCCAGCGAGTTCGCCTCCACCACCACTGACGGCAGCCGATTCCATTCACTCACCACCCTCTGAGTGAAAAACTTACCCCTAACATCACCTCTGTACATGCTTCCCTGCACCTTAAATCTGTGTCCTCTCATAGCGACCATTTCAACCCGGGGAAATAGCCTCTGAGAATCCACCCTATCTATTCCTCTCAACATTTTATAAACCTCTATCAGGTCGCCTCTCAACCTACGCCTCTCCAGGGAGAAGAGTCCCAGCTCCCTCAACCTATCTTCATAAGGCATGCCTCCCAATCCAGGCAATATCCTTGTAAATCTCCTCTGCACCCTTTCAATAGCTTCTACTTCCTTCCTATAGTGAGGCGACCAGAACTGCGCACAGTACTCCAAGTGGGGCCTGAGAAGGGACTTATAAAGTTGCAGCATTGCCTCCCAACTCCTAAACGCAATCCCTTGATTAATGAAGGCCAGTACACCATACGCCTTCTTGACCACATCCTCCACGTGCAAGGCTGATTTAAGAGTCCTGTGGACCCGGACCCCAAGATCCTTCTGCTCTTCAACACTGCTAAGACTCCTGCCCTTGATAGTGTACTCGTTCATCCCATTGGTTCTGCTAAAATGGACCGCTACACATTTATCCGCGTTGAAGTCCATCTGCCACTTCTCCGCCCAGTCTTGCATCCTATTTATGTCCTGCTGCAACTTCTGACATCCTTCCAGACTATCCACAACACCACCAACCTTCGTATCGTCGGCAAACTTACTAACTCATCCCTCCACTTCCTTACCCAGGTCATTTATGAAAATGACAAACAGCAAGGGTCCTAGAACAGATCCCTGGGGCACTCCACTGGTGACCGACCTCCATGCAGAAAAAGACCCATCCACAATCACTCTCTGCCTTCTGCAGGCAAGCCAGTTCTGGATCCACAAGGCCAAAGCCCCTTGGATCCCATGCCCTCTCACCTTCTCAAGAAGTCTTGCATGGGGGACCTTATCAAACGCCTTGCTGAAGTCCATGTACACCACGTCCACTGCTCTTCCTTCATCAATGTGTTCAGTCACATTTTCGAAGAACTCAACTAGGCTCGTAAGGCACGACCTGCCCTTGACAAAACCATGCTGACTATTTCTGATCATGCTAAACCTCTCCAAATGCTCATAAATCTTGTCCCTCAGAAGCCTCTCCATCAGCTTACCAACCACTGAGGTCAGACTCACCGGCCGGTAATTTCCCGGGCTATCCCTATTCCCTTTCTTGAAAATAGGAACCGCATCCACAATCCTCCAATCCTCCAGAACCTCTCCCGTCTCCATCGACGATGCAAAGATCATTGCCAGGGGCTCCGCAATCACCTCCCTCATCTCCCACAGTAACCTGGGGTACATCCCATCTGGTCCCACGACTTGTCTATCTTGATAGAATTCAAAAGTTCTAACACATCCTCTTCCTTAATATCCACACACTCAATCTTTTCCATCTGCTGCAAACCTGTAGCAAAATCTCCCAGATCAGTTTCCACTGTGAATACTGAGGCAAAGTACTCATTAAGCACCTCTGCCATTTCTTCTGGTTCCACACAGATCTTTCCCCCTTCACCTTTTATAGGTCCTATCCCTTCTCTTCCCATCCTTTTACTTTTCACATATTTGTAGAAGGCCTTGGGATTCTCTTTAATCTTACCCGCCAAGGCCTTCTCATGACCCCTTCTCGCTCTCCTAATTTCCCTTTTAAGCTCCTTTCTACAATCCTTATACTCCTCTAGATCCTTAACATCTCCTAGCTCCCTGAACCTTTTGTACACCTTCCTTTTCTTCCTGACTAGGTTCACCACAGCCTTCATGCACCATGGTTCCCGCGACCTACCAAAACCTCCTTGTCTCATCGGAACGTTGTCGTGCAGAGCTCCAGACAAACATTCCTTGAATATCCGCCACCTTCCTTCTGTACTTTTCCCCAAGAATGCCTCCTTCCAGTTTATTTGCCCAATAAACTGCCTGATGTCTTCGTATTTCCCCTTACTCCAGACAAACACCTTCCTAGCCTGCCTGATCCTATCTCGTTCCAATGCAATTGTGAAGGAGATAGAATTATGATCACCATTCCCAAGATGCTCTCCTACCGAGAGATCCGATTTGATAGAGGTGTATAAAATTATGGTGGGTATAGGTAGAGTGAATGCAAGCAGGCTTTTTCCACTGAGGCTAGGGGAGAAAAAAAACTAGAGGACATGGGTTAAGGGTGAAGGGGGAAAAATTTAAAGGGAATATTAGGGGGGGTTTCTTCACACAGAGAGTGGTGGGAGTGTGGAAGAGCTGCCAGATGAAGTGGTGAAAGCGGGTTCACTTTTAACATTTAAGAAAAACTTGGACAGGTACATGGATGAGAGGGGTGTAGAGGGATATGGTCCAGGTGCAGGTCAGTGAAGCTAAGCAGAAAAATGGTTCGGCACAGCCAAGAAGAGCCAAAAGGCCTGCTTCTGTGCTGCAATGCTCTATGGTTCTATTGTTCTAATATGGCAGATAGAGTGTAATGTGGGGCTATCCGCTTTAGTATGAGGAACATATATGGAGCGTATTTTTTAAATGGTGAGAGGTTAACAAGTGTAGATGTACAAAGGGACCGGGTGCCTTTGTCTGTAAGTCACCGGAGGTCAATTTGCAGGTGCAGCAAGATACTAGGAAGTTAATGGTATGTTGGCTTTTATCGCAGAGGATTTGAATACAGGAGTAGTGAAGACTCGCTTCAATTATATGGAAGCTTGTTTAAAGAGCACCTACAGTACTACGAGGGAGGGAATGCATTAAAGGTTTACCGGACTAGCCCTGGGATGATAGGACTGTCCTATGGAGAGATTGGGGAAACTGGGCCTGTATTCTCTAAAGAGTTTTGAAGAGTGAGAGGTGATCTTATTGAAACCTACCAAATACTTATGGGATAGATGGGATAGACAGGTCAAATGTTCTCCTGATTGCGTAGCCTAGAACCAGGGAACACAATTTCAAAATAAGGGATAAGGGATAATTTTTTAAAAAGCGTTATGTATCTTTGGAATTCTCTACTCCAGAGAGCTATGGAAGCTCGGTCATTTAGTATGTTCAAAGCAGAGATTGATAGATTTCTAAATACCAATGACAATAAAGGAGTATCGGTATAATATGGGAAAAGGCATTGAATTGGATAATCAGCCATAATTGTATAGAATGGCAGAGCAGCCTCAGTGGACTGCATGGTCTTCTCCTCTGTTCCACGTGGCAACATCATTAAGGAGCTAATTTTTATTGCTACCAGCAAAGTGGTAGTCCCAAAAATTATGTTAGAAAACAAATCTACAAGCGACATCTTTCAAAGTTTATCCAATAATGAAAAATATATTTTTCTCTTCCAGAGAACTGTTCCCGCCCTGGTTATTCTTCATTTCAATGAAAAAGTGTTTGACTGAACATTTTATTTTGGACATGGAAATGGATGTTGGGTTAGGAATTGCTTTCATTGGATTCCATAGTGACATTGTGTCTGTTTGGTGAAATCATGATTTGAAGCCTAAGCTTTGATTATATTTAGTGAACAAAGGGAGTCCTCTCAAAAAAATTATTACCTTTCAAAGTGACCAGAGTGACCAAATATAACAATATGTCAGAAGGAAGCTACAGGCACAGTTGTTGTGATGCCAGTTACATGACCTTATTGGATGAAAAGCTTCCATGTGCATTCAGTCTTGTAAAATTTTAAAACCCATTTTACAGGTGCATTTTCAATGTCACTGTCTGTTGTCTTTTTATGTGCTTTGCTCGCAAAGCAAATCGATTGATCGAGCCTTTGTGTGAACACTGTACAGTGAAGTACACAAAATGAGTTTTAAAAAGGGAAATTTTCTCTCCTAGAAGTTTTAGTAATCCAGTTTAACTCTTTAAAGGCTATTTTGTTTCCTGAAAACAATGCTACATTTTGAAACCTAAACGTAGTCAAAAGACAAGGGACACAACCTGCAATTAATGTCTGTTCACCAGTCAACAGCGATATTTTAATAAAATTTCTTTTTGCTCAACCAGTAAATTTGCACAATGATATTTTCATTATTTGTGGATTAGAAGGAGCTTTGCTCTGCCAGTAATAAGTTCAGAATTAGAATAATATGGCCTTCTTGTCCATGGTTTAAGTGAAATTAATATCCTAAATTAGTGACAGTTACTGTGCACTCAATATTCTGTTCCCTTGAAAACTAATACGTTTTAAACAGTTTAATATTCCAGCTATATTAAATACTCAGGGGTCAGAAAGAACTCCAATCCTATAGTTTATCGACAGACTTCCATTTATTTCCAATATGATCTTGTATAATTAACTTTACAGCATCTTTTGGACAAGGACATTTACAATCATATACATCTGCACAAAACTTTTATGCTATATGGATTACATGGCTGTGTCTTAAACCACAGCTGCAGAAAGTAAAGCAACAATCAATGCCACACAATTTTTTTTGTCATGCAAATGGCACCAGAGTTAATGTGACTCTAAGCACTTTGGCTAGAAATCTCTAATGCTATATGTTGCACCACGCTGTCAGCGAGAATGGAGAATTTTGCGCTCAGCCATAACTCCATTCACCTCAGCAGGATGAAGAATCCCTGCCGCAGGTGAGGTCAGAGAATTCCAGCCCTAGTTTAAATGTTTCAAAGACCTTTTAGTATTCTGTCAAATGGCAGCTAGTTTTTGTCTCCAGAAATTGTAGAATTATTCATAAACTGAAAGACCAATGGCTAAATGTGGGTTTGCCACTAAACAATGTTGCGGTTGTTGGAGGTCAATCGTCCCAGTCCCAGGACATCACTGCAGGTAAGCCCCCAGATAATGTCCTCAGCCCAAAGATCTTCAGCAGCTTCATCAATGACGTTTCCTCCACCATAAGGCCAGAGGTAGGGGTGTTCATTGATGACTACGCAATCTTGTAAACTGTGAAGGGTACAGTGTAGAACTTCAAAAGGACATAGGCAAGTTGGTGGAGTGGGCAGATAGATGGCAGCTGAAGCTAAGTGTGACAAAGTGTGAGGTGATGCATTTTGATAGGAAAAAATCAATCTAAAATAAGGGATAAAATCTAAAAGGAGTGCAGGAGCAGAAGGACCTGGGTGTATGTGTGTATATATCATTGTAGGTAGCAGGAGAGGTGGGAAGAGCAGTTATAAAGTATTCTGGCCCTTATTAATAGAGCATAACGTACAAGAGCAAGGAGGTAAGCTGAACTTGTACCAGACACTAGTTAGATCTCAGCTGAAATATTGTGTACAGTTCTGGACGCCACACCACAGGTAGGATTGTGAACTGTTTGGAGAGAGTGCAGAAAAGATTTACGAGGGCGGTTCCAGGGATGACAAATTTCAGTTATGGGGATAGATTGGAGAGACTGGGACTGCTCTCCTTGGAGAAAAGAAGGCTGAGAGGAGATTTGATAGAGATGCTCTAAATCATGAGGGAGCTGGATAGAATAGATAGGGAGATAGGGAGAAAGATCAAGAATGAGAAGGTGATTTGCAAAACAAACAAATGTGATGAGAATTTTTTTTCATAGAAGTGGTTCGGGTCTGAAATGCACTGTCTGGAAGTGTGATGGAGGCAGCTTGACTTGAAGCATTCAAGAGGCCATTGGATGATTACTTGAATAGAAAAAATATGTAATGAAGACATAAATCAGGATGGGATACTCTTCACTTCTAACAAGACTCAAGAATCTCAACAACATCCAGGACAAAGCAGCCCGCTTAATTGGCACTACATCCACCATCACTGACACACAGTGGCTAAAGTGTCTACCAGCTACATGAGACGCACTGCTGCAACTCACCAAGGTTCCTTCAACAGTGCCTTTCAAATCCTCGACCTCTACCATCTAGAAGGATAAGGGGAGCAGATGCATCGAGAAATCACTACCTGCAAGTTCCCTCCAAGTCACTCACTATCCTGACTTGGAACTACATCGCCATTCCTTCACTGTTGCTGGGTCAAAATCCTGAAACTCCCTGCCTACCAGTACTGTGGGTGTATCTACCTCGTGGCCTGCAGCGGTTGAAAAAAATGATTGCATCACTTTTTCAAGGGTAATTGGGAATTGGACAAATTGGGAATTGGCCAGCAATGCCCACATCTGATGAAATAATTTTAAAAAACCAATTTCAACTATTCATAGCTCCCTGGCTCCCCTGAATAGCTTGGTCCTGAAGAAATTGCATAAAAATGATGTCCTATTCTGCCCCTTATATCCTGTGTGTGTCATCTCAATCCATAACGTGTACTGTTGGCAGCCTAAATTTCTGCTGGAAATGTAAATTTTCAAATGATCCTAACATTTTTAGAAGGTTTGAATTTCTGCAACAGCTCTCCTAATGTACCACCATTTACTGTTACCATGGGACTAATCACAGCTAAAAGGTTTCTGCTGAACATATAATGAATGAACCTCCATGGAAATTGCTGAAGAATAAGTAATCTTTGAACTTCCTGATATATTAGCGTAATAGGGTGGAATTTTATGCCCCTAGGTACAGGTTCAGAGTTGAGGGGGGAAGCAGTGAATGTCCAATTGGGTGATGTGGCAGAGGCATTGTGTGGTGGGGGAGGGGAGGCACAGGAGTTGGACAGCCCATCCCAAGCCATGTGGCGAGTTGGGGCTGTGAAAGGAGGTCTGTCCTCTTGTTCACCCTTTGCACCCCCTGCCATCACCACAGTACTACTCACCCCACATGTTTCTTTCCCATACCCACCCAATCCCAGATCTCTCCCCCCCCCCACCCCACAATCCCCACCACCCCCTCAGTGGGATCTGCCAACCTGCTCCCAACAAAATCCCTCAAATTCATTTTCCAATTCGACTCCAGCAACAATGAATCCCTCCCCTGCCCAGCGCTCCTGATGGCACTGATGGGACTAGTGAGCTGCCTAGTCTGCGGTTCAAGTCTTGCTCTGAGCCGATTAACATCTGTAAAAATGGCTTGGTTGCTTCACTGGGAAGTCGCTCCCAAACTTTAGGCAGGGTGGGGCCACTATTTCCAGGTTAAATTCTGCCCATTGAGTTGTAGGGTGAGTTTTTACTGACTCCCAGCAAACAGGCAAATGTGGTACAGGCAAACGTTGAGAACTGTCCAAATGCTGCTATCAATGGGTCCCTACAGCATGAGGGAATCTCTTGGCTGCCTGGGGAGGAGGGGGCCATTGGAGCTGGTGGCTTCAATGCCCAAAGAGAGGGCCACACTCAGCTTCAGCCACCCCGAAGCTCTAACAGCAACAGTAAAGGGGTCTTGCTTCAGATTGATGGGTTCTGCCGACTTGTTCCTGGCACAAAACTTCTGTGTCTCCTGCCCTTGAGGGCAACTCATATTGGAGATACCCTCTCATTTTCCTCGCTACCTCAGCAGTCTCTCTGAGACTTTGATGTTAGTGGTCATCTGATTGGATGAATTAGGCAATGTGTAGTGCCCACCCATTGGCGTTAATGGGGTGATATCCCTGCAATGTCCTTAGAGAGGGCTCTTAGAGGAAGATTGCTTCTCCAGTCCCACTGCCACCATATTGGACCAGGTCCCACTTCTGGTCCTGAATTACCCCCTTTGTAGAAAATCCTGACTACAAAGTCATAGGGCTGATTTATTTGGGCACTGCAGTCCCCAATCCATCCAGTCATTTCACAACCATTTGGTCATTAACAGCCTGGAGGTGGGCTGAATGGCCATTGTCCTTTCTTGGATAACAGCCTTGATTTGATTTATTATTGTCACATATATCTGTATACAGTGAAAAATATTGTTCCTTGCGCACTATACAGATAAAGCATACTGTACATAGAACAGGAGAGAGTGCTGAATGTAGTGTCATGGTCATAGCTAGGGTGTAAAGAAAGATCAACTTAATACGAGGTAGGTCCATTCAAAAATTTGATAGCAGCAGGGCTCCAGGGTCCTAAGGATCACCAAATCTGTAACAGATTGAATTAAAGCATGGTCAGAGGTAAGCTGTAGAGATAAAATTGGCCTAAGAGCTTTTTTCATCTGCACATCAGTATTTCACCTGCAAAGAGACAGGAATATCATGACAGAAGCAGTCCAAATATTTGCAACCTTAAAGAAGGAAATGTTACCAGCAACGCCCATGCAGGTTATATTGTGCAGAAGGTTAAATCCAGAAGAAATTAGATTAAATTTAGTCCTGTCAACATGCATCTTCATTCCTTCTGTAAGATTAGGGTGGTCCAAAGCTCTACAGTGGTTGATCTGACAGACTAAATCTCAAACAAATTGCTGTGTTCCAGTAATCCCCTGCCCAGGTATGAGCAGTATTAGCTGAAGGGCTCCCCATAACTCTACACATCAGCACATTTTATTAGATCTGCTGCTGAGCGGAACAGCTTGAACTGCCGCCAGGTGTGTCTCAAGGACACTTTAACTGGTATTTTGACAAGGAATAATTCTGTTTCATGTTTGTCTTTATGTAATAGAGTAAAATAGTAGTTAGTCAAACAAAGGTTTCTATTCATTTCAAACCACAGAGGGTTGAGTCTTGGGCAGCGGAAGAAAATGCTGTCAGAATTGTATATGTGAGGTGTTTTCAGGTAACTGTTTTAGAATTAGTCAATTTGGAGATTGTCATTGCTGGACATGGTTCTATATAGTGGCATCTTCCCACTCTCAATAAAGTACTTTAATATTCAGTTTATTGGAAGCATGTTTATTTACATTCATAACATCAAGAGGGCATGATTTATGCTATACTGCTATGTTAAATACTACAGATACAGAAAAGCTGGTTTTCCAATAAACATAAATATGCCTTTCCTTTATTTAATTTACTTGCAGCAAAAACTGCCCTGGTTCTCGTGTCAGGCAAGTGATTGATCGCACGACATTAATTTACTACATATTGCAGAAGAGAAAATGAAAGATGACCACAATCCTAGTTAAAGTTGAAATGGCCACATAGATGTCGCCTACTGTGGCCTTCAGTATATTTTTCAGTCAATGTGTCAGCAATTTGACTTAGAATCCCTGTAGTGTAGAAGGAGGCCATTTGGCCCATTGAGCCTGCACCAATGACAATCCTACCCAGGTCCCATCCCCTTAATCCCACCTATTTACTCTGCTAATTCCCTCTTACTCTAAGGGGCAACTTAGCATGGTCAATCAACCAAAGATGCATATCTTTGGACTGTGGGAGGGACAGGCAGTCACATGAGGCCAGAATTGAACACAGATGCCTGGCATTGAGAGGCCTCAGTGCCACCGAACCACTGTGCCACCAAAGCTTCATATCACAGCAAATCACAAAAACACAAGCGCTTCCAGATTACAGAGCAATCTGATATTGGTTCATAGATTTTAAGCAACAACACAGTAGCCATATTTTTAAAGTCAGTCATTGCCTATGAAAAGAGATTAACACCAATGTTGACTAAGACACAATATAATTATATGAAAAGTATTATTTGATTACCAGTTACTTTAGAAACTCTGATTGGCCTGAATGCCATTCAATGATTAAGAAATCCTACAGTGTTTGAAAATTATTAGATGAACCAAAAACTGGTTAGGTTAACCAAATGAACCATAACTTATCATCATCAGTTTCACAATTTATTCCAGGGTAAGATATTTGCTTCTGAGTCAAGAAGGAAACACCTGTTGCATTTATTTGAATTGCTACCTTTTTCCAGTGGTTATGGGAGAATAGGCTACATTCCCAATGTGAAAGCTGGTGAATCTAAGGCTGGAAATCAAGCTTTTGCAACTTGCAGCCCAAAATGATTTGAATTCTTGATAAGAATCACATTGCTGGGTCTCCAACTCACACCATCAACATTACATTACCCGCTATTTCCATTTAGAAATGATTTGAGGCCATTCTGTGGTCAGCAGTCTTCCTCAAACATAGACAAACTGTAACCACGTTACCAATTGTAAAAGTTGGACCCACCAGCAACAGAATCCTACAACAAGTAAACTAATTGGTTCAGAGAAATTGACCAGAATTCCTAGGCCAACATGTCCCAGGTCATACCTCCATAAGATGTATACTGCCGTCTATATATCCATCAGCTTTATATCACACCTGGCTATAGGTCCTAGGCAAAAAATGCTACTCACAGAATTATCTGATCCAATGCTTCCTCAAAAAATAAGTCATGATTCTTTAGGCCTGTTCAGTTAATATAATTGATTAATGACTGGTAAATTACACCTTTCTGGATTATTGGTCCACATGGGTGATGAATGGGCTCAAGTCATGTGGATGGTAAGTGCATTCCACTTCCATTGATCAGCACAGTACAGTTTCAGATACATAAACAGCTTTCACTTCCAAATTATGCTTCAAACATCCTAATCTTTCTGTCGTGCAGAGGTCTTTCTTAAAGAAATGGAAATGAATTTGTGGCTAAACGGATTATTTAATGCAAATTTAGACACGCCAGAAATATTAGATAATGAAAGTTTTGAAGTGGAATTTGCAGAAGGTAGCACATGAAGTGATTGAGGTGAGTAGCATAGATGCATTTAAATTTAAAATGGGTAAGTATATGAAGGTGTAAGGATATGTTGATAGGGTGAGATGACTGTGTGGAGTATAAAGTTGTTGGATGAATGATGTGTTTCTATGCTAACAAATTCTTTGTGAATTCCACTGTCCCTTTAAAAAAAAGTTTGAATTCATCAAAAAACACTACTACTAAATATTTTAATAAATATATACGTGTTGAAATGTAGATTATTTACCACGTCCTGCATGTACCTAGTTCCAAGTAAGGGACTATTTAATATGTGAAGTACAAGAGGTGAAGAGAGACTGCTCTCCAGCATGTATGATGTCCAGCACTCCTACTGATGGTATATTTCATGTGGCATATTTCCAACTTTCCCCACCTGCATCCCCCAAGCTGATCTCTTCATCTGTAATGGAGCTGCTTTTCAATAAGTTTCACTTTTCCCTGTAGTAGCTTAAAAAAAGGAGAATTTTTCATTCAGTGGGTTTGCGCAGTTGAAAAAGATGCCTCTTTATTTTTTAACCACAGTGGAAATTGGTTCTTGTCAGTAAACCTGACATCAGCTTCCTCCTACAATTAAACAAGGTGAAGATGAAGGCCTAAGGGTGGCTTGTGACTCATGACGTTACATGGTTCCAAATAAAATATTAAGAAAGGACATATTTTTCAGTGTTAGTATAGCTAACCATCTTATTGTATCGCAAGTAAACCTTTGTATACAAAATGTAAATGCTATCTGAAGCTGAATCCTTATTAAGATAAATAACCAATTTCATAGAATTGGTACAATGCAATACAAGGTCATTTGGTCCATGGGGTCTGCACCCACTCTCCTATTATGGCCCTCTCACCCACCTTATCCCCGTAACCCCACACGTTTACCATGGCTCATCCATCTAACCATTTTTGGACATTAATGGCCAAATCCTGACTGTGGCAGGAAACCAGAGCACTCGGACTCATCTGCATTGTTGTGGGTCTGGAGTCACATGTAGGCTAGACCAGGTCAGGATGAAAGATTTCCTTTCCCGTGGAACATTAGTGATGAGTTTTTAATGACGGTCTATGACAGTTCCATGGTCAGCATTACTGATACTAACTTTAATTAAATTTAAATTCCATCAGTTGTTGGGACGTGAACTCGTGTCCACATAACACTATCCTAAATCTCTGGATTACTAGTCTAGTGATTCGCTGAACAATCCCCAATGTGCTAAAAATTACAGTAATAACCAGGTTAAGATTAGCAGTGAGGTTTACAGTGAGCCTCATTTACCTTTGCTACAAGTTACTTGTATTCATACACATACCTGTCCTCTGTAAGCAAAAGGAACATGTCCAGGCATTGTTTCTTTTTTAAATTAAACTAAAGCATGGGAGACAATAGTTTCCCTTGTGCATTTTACATGGCTTTGACCAATCAGAACTGGCAACCAGTTAGCACTCTTTTCTCTTGCAGTAAAAATTATTGCTCTCTTTGAAATTTATCCTGATGAATGCAAGACAGAGATAAATCCCACAACACCAGTTTAAAGTCCAAACGGGTTTATTTGTAGCAAAAGCCACAAGCTTTCGGGACAGCCTGACCCTTCGTCAGGTGGCTGGGCGTTCATGAATGCAAAACAAACAGTTTCTCTTTTTTCAGTAATGCAACAGTATGGGAACACTATTGCCTATCTGTTTTGATAATGAACCCCTTGTCAACACAAGGACATTTTTTTGTACTGTTGGAAAAACTAGAGTCTCCCACAATATTAGTTACATTCCAACATTGCTGAATTGTGCTAATACATGTAATTTGCTCACACTTTTTAATTGCACAAGATTACAGCAAATGAGTGTGAATCAACCTATGCAACACAGTAACATTTGAACATATCTATGTTTTCTATTCATACACACTTGTGTAGCTTCTAATTAACTTCCAATCACTATCATGTTATACACTGCTCATATCTAGCTAGATTCCATTCCATTCAATTTATCTCTTAATTTGATACAATTTTAATACATACTGACAGTTATGCAATTTGCAATCATCAGGCAATCTCATTGATAGTCAAGATTGAAGTCCCACCTCACAAGACATATTAATATCCCAAAGGGTCAGAAGTGTTCCAAATTAACAAAGACAGTTCAGAATTCAACATAAACAGCACATTGTAAGTTTGAAAATGTGTTATATTGAAAAAAGGTAAAAAAAATTAGCTTGCTGATGTAATATAGGTTCTGAAATAACCTTTAATGTGCAGTATAAAATATAGTGTATGTGGTACTTGATAGAGGTAATTTCAACCTCTACAAATTCAAATCTGATCACCAGTGGCCCAGACATTCAAGAAATGAGTGGAAAGCAATATGAACAGAGCAATGGACTTTCAATCTAAGTCATGCACCTAGTAACCTTTCAATTATTCAGTTGTTCACTGATGTACTATATGATAAGGCTGAAATATCTATTGCATCTTTATATCAATTGAAGACAAGGTCATTATTCAGCTCATAACAGGAATAGATAGAATCTTAGAATCCCTACAGTGCAGACGGAGGCCATTCAGCCCATCGAGTCCACACCAACCACAATCCCACCCAGGTCTTATTTCCATAACTCCATATATTTACCTGGTAAATCCTCTTGACACTAGGGTCAATTTGGCATGGCCAATCAACCTAAGCCACACATCTTTAGAGTGTGGGAGGATACTGAAGCATCCAGAGGAAACCCATGCAGACATGGGGAGAATGTGTAAATTCCACACAGACAGTGACCCAAGGCTGGAATTGAACCCGGGTGCTTGGAGCTGTGAGGCAGCATTGCTAACCACTGTGCCACCGTGCCTTCCAATAGGCCACACAAAGAGGTCATCCTTTGCAAAAGTGTTGGGGCCATTTTATTTTTTGATGAAAGTATAAATTAGATGACTGAGCCACCCATTAAACATCTGTCTTAACTTTAAAACTTTCATGAAAATGAATGGAAATGAAAATCAAGAACTACAGTGTAGATGAATCAGTACCATCTATTCCACAGTGTCAACTAAAATCCCACTTACTCTTTGGGTAGAATTTTCCCAAATATTGGGAAAGGCCAATAATATGCGAAGAAAGCAGCATTGAAGCTGTTGATACCAATGGTGGTTTTTTCCACCTTATTGTCATGGATATCCACAATGTCACGCTGGTGGGATGGGCTCTGATTGAACCCGCCTTGTCCCACCAGCATCTTAGTGTTTTGAAGATTTGGGCTCCATTTGGGTGACCCTAATGCATAAGAATTAACTGGGTGTGTCCCCCTCACCCCCCCCCCCCACACCCCCCCCCCCCCCCCACACCCCCCCCCGACCCTGGGCCACCCTCCACTCACACCCATACAACACCCTCCCCCTGGCACTGCCTAGGCCACTTCCCCTTCACATAAGCATATTTGACAGGAAGATCAGAAGCAAAGCTCCTCTAGTCTCTTTTTTCCCTTGCAAATCAATAGACAGTCACATCAATTGTTTCACTCCCACTGCAGTTCACTCACCATGGGTCAAGACATTGAATTCAAAACCATTCAAGCTATTTGAAAATGTGCAGGTAATAAGCAAAATAATCGGGGGCATTAAAGGGCAAAGTCTTTTTTTAAAGTGAACAGGTGGATAGGGCTTTGGTTCAGAGTTTCATCAAAGTGCCTCCAACAATGCAGCACTGCCCTGCTACTGCATGGAAGGGGCATTAAAGGGCCAAATTTAAGGACTCAAAGTTTGGTGATGATCTGTGACTGCTGATGCAATACTGAGAAATCACAAATGTTTCCCCCAAGGTTTTCTGTCCATTCATTTCAAAGAAAGTTGAGCATGTGCCTCCATAAAATCAGTTTTGGAATTCCTTCCCTGCTCCCAGTCAGGGGTCCGAGTGTTATCACTGAACCACACACCAAGATTCAACACATAATCAGTGTTGACACTTCCATGCAGTGGCAGGGCAGTGCTGCATTGTTGGAGGTACTTTGATGAAACTCTAAACCAAAGCCCCATCCACCTGTTCACTTTAAAAAAAGACTTGCATTTATCCAGTGCTTCCCATGACCTCTGGATGTCACAGTCTTTTACAGTCAATTAAATACTTTTCAAAGTGCCATCAATGTTAGCAGACATAACATTATCCTAAGTCTCTGGATTACTAGTCTAGTGATTCACTGAACAATCCCCAATGTGCTAAAAATTACAGTAACAACCAAGTTAAGATGAGCAGTGAGTTTGCAGTGAGCCTCATTTACCTTTGCTACAAGTTACATACAAAAAGCATGACAGCTAATATCTGCACACCACATACAATTTGAGAATGACCAGATCATCTGTGTCAGTGATGTTAGATGAGGGATAAATATTGACCAGGGCATCAGGGATAACTTCCCTGTGCTTCCTTAAAATAACGCCATGGGATCTTTTCCAACCACCTGAGAAGGGAAAGGAGAGGGGTCTCAAGTTGAGTGCCTCATTTGAAAGATGGCACTCTGACAATCCAGCACTTCTTCAGTACAAACGTAGCAGATCTAAAACTAGAGGCATAGGCTTAAGGTGAGAGGGGAGGGATACAAACTGGGTCCAGAGGGGCAATTTTTTTACACAGAGGGTGGTGAGTGTCTGGAATGAGGCACCAGAGGTAGTAGTAGAGACGGGTACAATTTTGTCTTTTAAAAATCGTTTCGACAGTTACATGGGCAAAATAGGTATGGGGGATAAGTGCCAAATGCGGGCAACTGGGACTAGCTTAGAGGTCTAAAAGAAAAAGGGGTGGCATGGACAAGTTGGGCCAAAGGGCCTGTTTTCAAGCTGTAAACCTATGAACTCTGGAACTCTCTAGAAACTAAACCCACAACCTAACTCAGTGTCAAGGGCACTGCCATTGAGTCATAGCTACCACACCTGACAGATAGATATAAAAGTTCATATAGTTCTACTTAAAGAATAATAGCAAGTTCCCTTGGTATTCAGCCAATATTCATCTGTAAACCTGCATTTACTGGTTGTGGAACTTTGCTGTTATATTTGTCTGTTAGTCTGAAATACAACAGTACACATCAAAAGTAATTCACTGGATGTGATAAAATTTAGCATGTTCAGAGATTTTAATACTTACCCAAGAGCAGATGCAAAAACAGCAAGTAATGCTGGCCAGGGAATATGTGGCAGCCTTTAGCCAATCGGCAGTTCCAGGTAAGTGTCAGGAGATGTGGTTCGGGGCCTTGCAGTGAGGAACAAGAAACAGAAGGATAGCAAATATCTGGGGTAGGAATGAATCTGTGGTTGGAGACTGGAGGAAACTGGAATGGGCAGCCTGAGGTAGGAGGCTCTGGGATATGATGGGAAGGGAGAGCAGGAATATGGATAGTCGGAATCTGGGATAGAAGTGAAGGTGGTATCTGGGTTAGGTGTGCAGGGGGTGTCTAGTGTAGGAGGGAGGAAGGTGTTGGGTTAGAAGAGTTAGGGGAGCTCTGGAGTAAGGTGGGGTAGGTGGCATCTGGGGTGGAAGTGTAGGGAGTATTAGGGCAGGAGGAGTATGGGGCTAGGGAAGAGAAATCTCAAATAGGAGTGTTGGGGAGTTTGGTGTATGAGGATAGAGGGGTTCTTACGTAGGAGTGCTCTGTAGGAAGCTAGTTAGCATCTGAATCTTTCTTTGTGAAGCCTAAAGGAGTGTTGCTGCTTCATTCATTGTAGCTTCTTTGCTGAGGCCCCGAGTAAAATGCCACCATGGTCTGATTGGCATCATTGAACCCTGTTTAGCATTTATATATGAGAATCCCACCTGACTCTGGCAGGTACTTCATCTTCTGCCAAAGCTAAGAGTGGAAAATAAGATTGTTTTATTTTAACTACATGTGAATGCCATTCCTGTTAATATTCCCCATGTTAAAGTGTATTTATTAGTGTCACTAGTAGGTTTGCATTAACACTGCAATGAACTTACTGTGAAAATCCCCTAGTCGCCACACTCCTCCACTTGTTCGGGGAAAATGAGGGAGAATTTAGCATGGTCAATGAACTTAACCGCATATTTTTCAGGCTGTGGGAGGAAACCGGAGTACCCAAAGGAAACCCATGCAGACATGGGAGAACATGCAGACTCCAATCAGACAGCGACTCAAGCCAGGAATTGTACCCCGTTCCCTGGCACTGTGAGGCAGCAATGCTAACCAGCGTGCTACCATGCTACAGCCTCTCCCTTCTCATTTTCTGTTTTTTCTTTCCTTCGTGTTATAATCTCCCTTTCCTCTGAATTCTTTCTTCCTCTAATTCTGCAGGGCCCTCCATTCACTCGAAATTGTGTGAGCCAGTTGCACTTCCTGCTTTGGAATTCCATCCCTAAACCTTTCCATTTACCCACGTCACTCTCTTCCCTTTGTAAAACACACCTCTAATCAAACCTTTGATCAATCTTCCTAATACCTTTTTTCAATTCAGTGACAACTTTTTCTTCTACCTTTGTGAAGCATCGAAACATTTTTCTAAGTTAAGAGATGTCTTGTTGTTAAATAACTGAGTTCTTTCATCTTCCAACTTGAAAATATTCCCAAGTTTCAAGCATTCTGTATCTTTTCAAAACAGCGACTTTTGGATCCTTTTTAGGCACCTTTCCTTTTAACGATTGATGGGGACTCAAGGGGAAATGTGGGCTTCTGTTCGTCTCCAACTATACTATTAGTTTAGATCATTCAGTGGGAGTTGTGATGAAATTGGCAACAGGAGTGGATAAAATGAACTCCTTAATCTGGTTATTAGCAATTGGCATGTTTTCTCTGAATGGATAATGGAGTTGCAGTTGGAAAAGTTCGCAAGCACGCAGACAGTAACCCGTAAAGAGCAGAAAGGGAAAAACAAACAGCCTACTCCCCCACCAAGCCAGGCTCCTGCACAGTTTTCCACTCCTCCCCCTTGTCCCAGCCATGCCTGCTGTCTTCTGTTTATTTCCTGGTCTTTCTGGTTCCTTCAGTGCCATTTGGCTACAGACCTCATTATATCCTTTGTCCAACTATTGACAATAGACCTGATTTCAAGAGGTGATGTGTGGGTGACAGCCCATCACACTAGGGCAGCATTTGACTGGGTGTGGCATCAAGGAGTCCTACCAAAACAGAAGTCAATAAGAATAATAGGAAAACTTTTTGCAGGATGGATTCATATCTAACACAAAGGATAAAGCATACATCGAAAATAGAAGCCAGAGTAGGCCATTTGGCCCATCGAGCCTGCTACACCATTCATGACTAATCAACAAATTTAATACCCTGATCTCCTCTTCCCCATATCTCTTGATCCCTGTAGCCCCAAGATCTATATGTAATTCCTTTTTGAAATCACACAATTTGGCCTCAACTACTTTTTGTGACAGTGAATTCCACACATTCACCAACCTCTGGGTGAAGAAATTGCTCCTCATCTCAGTTCTAAAAGGTTTACCCCTTATCCTCAAACTATGACCCCCATCTAGACTGCCCCATCAGGAACATTCTTTCTAAATCTACTCAGTTGAATGCTGATAGAATTTTAAAAGTTTCTGTAAGACCCCTTCATTCTTCTAAATACCAATGAATATAAACCTAACTGACTCAGTTTCTCTCATATGACAGATCTGCCATCCCAGGAGTCAGCCTGGTAAACCTTCACTGCACTCCCCCTATAGCAAGGACATCCTTCCTCAGATAAGGACACCAAAACTGCACACAATAATCCAAGTGTGCCCTGAATGAGATACAAAAGATCATAATTGTTCTTTTACTGTGCTACATTGTTTAATATGTGCATGAGTATTATATGCTATTAACACAGAGTATTCATATTTAAGAAATATAAACCAGATAATAGAAATATTCCAAATTTTCATTGTGAGTTTGATTTAATTTATTATTGTCACATGTATTTGTACATAGTGAAAAGTATTATTCCTTGCGTGCTATACAAACAAAGCATATCATTCATAGAGGAGGGAAGGAGAGGCTGCAGAGTGTAGTGTTACAATGATAGCTAGGATGTAGGGAAAGATCAATTTAATACAGGTCCATTCAAGGAAGAAACTGCTCTTGAGCCGGTTGATATGCATCTTCAGACTTTTGTATCGTTTTCCCAATGAAAGAAGGTGGAAAAGAGTATGTCTGGGGTGCATGGCATCTTTGATTATGCTGGCTCCTTTTCTGAGGCAGTGGAAAGCTGGTTTGCTTGATGGACTGCATGGGTTCTCGTGGTATGGTACCAATTGTCAGTGGTCCGAATGTCTTATGATGAGGAGTTTGTCCCACAGTCCAATATCTAATCAAACAATAATGTAATCCAGGCCTTAAGATATGAACCAGCATGTTATCTAAACTGGATAATCATGCTTCTTGTGTGTACTTCTCTAATCTTTCCAAAGATATGCATTTCCTCAGTGGGATTGCAAACCTGATGGTAGTGAATCGACCGTCATAATGCAGCCCTCCATTGATGTCAATGGAGAAGAAAATCATGCACCTCTGCTAAAGTAGAAGCCTATCACTAAAATTCTCGCAGATCAATTGAGAAAATCCTTGGTAAAAGTATGCACAATGTGAATGATTAAGTGGTTTTCTCACAGCAAATGAGCACACAGAGTAATGTTATGATCAGTCTTGCTTATTCAATAACTTGAGTTCATGTGCTGAGACAAAACATGTCTGGACCTTACATTTGCTTGTACCGCTCATCTACTACGCACTTATTTGCCAGTCTTTTCCCAATCTTTTCTCTGAAGTCTCTCTTTCTCATGACTCATAGAACACCACACAAAAGAATCAATGTGTTACAATATAACATTGGCGTTATGCATATTCTAAATGAATTAAATTATTTTCCTGTTCTATCACTTGCCTTTAGCTTATCCAAAGCTTAGCTTTCTGTCTTTTCTTCAGGGGATCTGTGTTGCTGGGTAGGATGACGTCAAAATGAAGTTTTCTGAACTTGTACAGCACTTGTTATATTAGGTAGATCCATAAAAGCTGGTACACTGACTAACTGAACATATGCATGCACCAACTAATAAATCTGCCCATTAAACCAGAAATTAAAAAAAAGACTTTTTATTTGGTTCACTCATCAGGTTTTATTTCAGTCATGTCCATAATTTTTTGCAGGTATAAAGATTGTTTACAACTGTAAAATATTTCCAGATGTGAAATATCACATCTGTAAATTGGTTCAGCGCTATTTGCTAAGGAAGCATAACGTGAGGATTCAGCAGTATCATCAGGATATGTGTGCAGAACTACTGATATTTTATAAATATGATCCATACATGCATATTCAGAAAAACAGATGTAATAGCTAAAGGTACTGCTGGTTTTCATTACAGCCAAACACCTAAAATATATCTTTTAGAACTTTGTACTCAATCTTGCAGACAGACATGTGTAAATAATTTAATCAAAGTATTTCCTGAACTAGCAGTTTCCCTCTTTTCCTTCCCTTGCGATAGCAAACCACAGTTTTAAATGTATGGTGCCTTGTTCAGGAAATGTCTGCAGAGCAGCGCGGTAAAGTAAATAAGTTCAACCTTTACTGTCAAAAAAACTTGTGATCAAAAAACGCTCTAATTGCCTGTATGAGGCAAAGCATCTATTGACACTCTTATGCTTTGCTGATTGCTCACAATATCTTCATTGAGGCTTTAGCGTGGGTGAGATTTCAACACTTTGGTATTTTTTATCATCGAGTGCCATTTCAGTCAAGCTATTTTCGCTTTTCTAGTGATACAGATGACATTCATTGTGCCTCAATGTTCAACCTCCATTTTGTTGTCAAATCATTAAAACACATTTTTGTTTTACTTCCAGTTCTGTAGCTCATTCCCATTCAGAGAAAATACTTATGCAGCAGGTCTTTTTTTATGCACGAATATAAAACATCTTTTGTCCTTGAAAGAATGCAGCTTGTACCACAATTATGGCCTAGTTACGCAGGGAAATCAGAGTCAGTCAGTTTTGATCATCTCGACATGAATTAATTGCAGCAGTTCCAGACTTTCCACAGTTCTCCAGCTGTGGGCTGGATTGAGACTGTAAAAAACTTGTTAAGTTTGGAAGAATTGGGAGGTGGGAGGGGGAAGAGATAGGAAGCATATGTTAAGTTAGCATCTATGTACATTAGAAATAATTAAGATCCGTAACCACATTGGACATGCCATTCCGTGTTGAAGTGTGATCTGCAGAACACAAGCTACACTAGAAAAAAAAACCTCACCAGCCTTTCTTATGAACAAGGCCAGTTTTGGGGATGGTAGAGCAAAAACTTTTGTTATGCTGAAATAAAATGTAAATTATACATTTGAAATAAAAGACAAAAATGCTAGCAGTTGATCTAGGCAAATTGGAGTTAAAGTTTAAAGTTTATTTATTAATGTCATAAGTAGGCTTATGATAACGTTGCAATAAAATTACTGTGAAAATCCCTTATTCGCCGGACTCCGGTGCTTGTTTGAGCACACTGAGGGAGAATAAAAATGCAAGCAAAGTGTCATATACTACTGCTAATCTGTATCTACCTATAAATTGGTTTGATCTAGTATGAACAAAAGGTCAATTAGCTCCAAATAAGCACTAACACTTGCCAAATATTCGCTGTTGCTGGGTTAAAATCTTGGAAATCCCTCCTTAACAGCACTGTGAGAGTACTGGGATGTGGGCATTGCTGGGAAGGCCAACATTTATTGCCCATCTCTAGTTGCCCTAGAGAAGACATCACCTTCTTAAACTGCTACAGTCCATGTGTTATAGGAACACCCATGGGGTTATTAAGAAGGGATTTCCAGGATTTTGACCTATCCACAATGAAGGAACAGCAAGACATGGTTGTGTGTTGCTTCAGCAGACGGAGGGGCTGCGGGAGATCCTGCAGGTTATGCTGTTCCCATACATCTGCTGTTCTTGTCCTTCTAGATGCTTGAGATTATGAGTTGGGAAGGTACTGTTTAAGGAAGCTTGTTGAGTTGCTGCTGTGCATTTTGTATAAGGTATACGTACTGCTGCCACGGTGTAACATGAGTGGAGGAAGTGATTGTTTGAAGTGGTGGATTGAATGTTGATCAAGCAGGCTGATTTCTCTCAAATCATGTCAAACTTGAGTGGTGTTGGAGTTACACTTGTCCAAGCAAGCAGAGAGTGTTCCCATATATTCCTGACTTTTTCTTTTGCTTTAGAGGTGGTGGGCCAGCCTTGAGGAGACAGCGGGTAAGCTACTTACCCCAAAATTCCCAGCCTCTGACCAGCTCTTGTTGGGCTGCCATTCTCCCCAATTGGGACAAAGTGCCTATTCCAGCAGGAAAACAGAAGTGTTTCCACCTGGTATTGGCACCATCTATCAGGTAAGATTCACCCACCTGAAAGATGCTAAGGAGCTTATTTCGAGCAACCTACTGGCTAGCCCCACTGTTCTGAGATCAGGCCGCCATTTATAAAGGGCACCCCAATCTTCGTGCTCAGAGACAGGTCTTTGCCCGCTTCCTAATTTGTTGTTGCTGGATTTATTCTCTCTTGAATAATTCACTTGCAATTGACTGGGTGAGGAGGAGAGATTGGAACAAAATCCTCCCTCACAGCTTCTTCTTCCCAGTTATGGTCCCCAGGCCCTGCCTTACCCATCCCCATTATCGCTACCACCATCCATTTGCTCTATCCTCTTCCCTTTATTTCACCCATTCTTGTCAACAAGTCCCCTGGACCTGATGACCTGCGTCATAGTGTCTCAATAGAAGTGGCTGTGAAGAGATTGGATCCATTGGTTATTATCTTCCAAAATTCCTTAGATGGAAAACCACAAATGCAACACCATTATTCAAGAAAAAAGGGAGACCGAAAGCAGGAAACTAGAGGTTAGATAGTCCAAAATCTGTCATTGAGAAAATTTTAGACTCCATTAGGAGGATGTTTAGAAAATCATAATACATTCAGGCAGAGTCAACAAGGTCTTGACTCATGGTCCGGTTGCCCACAAGGCTGTGTTCTCAGCCTCTTACTATACTCCTTATTCACCTATGACAGTGTGGCCAAATTCCCCTCCAATATGATTTTCAAGTCTGCTGACAACACTAAAAGATATTAGTGAACCACATGGGGTTTTACAACAATCAAAAATGATTTTGCAGACACCATTAGACTTTTAATTCTAGATTTTTACTGAATACAAATTTCACCATCTGCCATTGTGGGATTTGAATCTGCATCCCCAGAGTATTACCCTGGGTCTCGTGGATTACGAGTCCAGCAACATTACCACTACACCACTGGTTTCCTAAATTATATAACCATTATCACCAAAATACATAGGACTTTTACTGATACATCATAGAAGTTGACATTATTCAACATTCAAATACAGCATATATGTTAAACCAAAGATCATGGGCCAGAGTCTCCGACTTTGCTTGTGCCTGGGATTCTCTGGTACCGCTGCTGTGAACAAAGATTTGGCTGAGCACCAAATTCTCCATTCTCACTGGCAACGATCACGTGGTGCCCAAGACCAGAGAATTCTGACCCACGGAATATAAAAGCACTTTAGATATTTTACATATACATTGTGTTAGATAATCCGCCTTGATTAAACACTTTCTGAGCAAACCTACAACAAGCCCAAAACAAATGATAGGATTAACTATCTAAAGGATAAAGATACTAGCATCACTCACAATGCTTACCAAGTGAGTACTGCATGCTGCTGTCAAGACATTTGTTTTAACAAAGATGGTTGTTTAACTGAAGGTGTTTTATTCCACTGTTGCTGCCTTCCAAATGGCAGCCAATTGCTCTGTAAGTTGTAGCTGTAGTAACTAACCAGCATTGTAGACCATCACTTCCCCATTAATTGACCATTAATATACTTGCAACGTACATGCCTAACTTCTGGGGAAAGTTGCAACTCGTGGGATTTCAAGCATTCACCACAAAGATGGCCTGCCTCTTGCAGTCACTTTAAGATGGAACATACAGGATAAATAAAGCTCAGAAGATTGTGGATTGTGGAAAGATAAGTCCAGAGGGCCTGGATTACGAGGCCCAGCCTCAAATTTGGATGCACTGTCAGAGATTCACCTTGCTAACATGTTCCAGCAATTTCTGAAGACTAGGCTGTTACCTTTAATTAGAAATCTTTAGTTAGTAAGGGCTAACTAACTATTCATGTGAAGTCATACGTTGTGCTATGTGTCTCATCTCCTCGCATTATCTTGATGATGTTGCTGATATTTATGTTATTGTTGGTGTTTCCACACTGCTGCTGCTGATGTCGCTGTGTTTCTGCTGCTGATGTTTCTACCTGTTTGTGGTATCCTTTTCTCGATATTATTAATGATTTGTCTGGGGTGAATTTTCTCTTGGATCCAGATTTTCGCCACAGCGGAAAAGCTCTTGTTATGGTGACAATAGTGGAAAGGCCTAAAAAATTATTAAGTCCCATCCCCAAACACAGCACCTCCCATTTCCACAAGGTGGGTTGAGGCCAGGGCATGTTTCACCCATTTTCAGAAACAGCCAGTCATTTAAAAATCATCAGCTGCCTCCTCTGAAGCAAGATTTCAGTGTCCTTGGAATGTGAAACCCAAAGTGTGCAGATTAGACCTAACAAGAGCAGGGTCTGAACTTTGTGGATTTGTTTGGATATGGAGGGTACCCCTTTGGATTCGTATGGTACCCTTTTGGATTTAGTCCCGGGATACTTTTTTGGGGGGTAAGGTGCTCTTTGGGGGAGCTCAGGTACCCTTTGGAATTGTTAAAATTAGACATAAATGTGTGTAAAATGTGCATAAATTCATTACTGTCAAGTTCATTGCATCTATCAACAGACCTGTCAAAATCAGTTGTCAGAATCACCTGTCAAAGGGACTTGTCAAGTTGTAAAAGCATTTAAAAATCAAGTCCATTAAATCTTTGATTTAAAAAAATCTGGAATGTTAAATAAATTGCTTGTTATTTCACTCTGTCTGTTGACATAAGCATGAGGATTTATATAATAAGATTAGTGCTGCATGACTGATTTCACTACCATCCATTATCACAGTAGGATGCCTGCCATTACAGTTTGAACCACAAGTGGTTATAGACAATTTGATGTAGGCACATGGATATCGATGTTGTTATTATAAGGAATGGTGCACTTGAATTTGTTTTTTGATATAAGGCTTTATTTTGTTGAAAGATGTAAACTTTATTTGTTTTATGAATTAAGGGTTTTCTTCAATATAGTGAAGCCTGCAATTGCCACTTTGAACTTTTGTTTACGTAAGTTTATTTTATTCCATCTCTTCATGGTCTTGAGGTCTACAATGCTGGATACTAAATGAGTTGACATGGCAGGTTTAATGGCAAAGTGTGGCAGGTAGGGGACATGAGTTGACATGAAGTAGCACTAAGATGGTTTATGGGCTATGAAGTGCCCTGGAGGTAGGTGGAGGGATATAGGTTGGCACAGGGGCTATGTCAAGGGGAATGGGGATTGAATGCATAGTCATAGTTTGGCAAAGGGGCTAAAAGATAATCATGGGGAGGGTGGAGGTGCAGAATTGGCAAATAAACTATAAAAGGCCATTGAGTACTAATGGAGGGATGGAAGTTAGCATAGGGGCAATAAAAGGCCATAGAGATGGTTGGAGGGGCATAAGTTAGCTTAGGAGCTATAAAGGCCTTGGGTGGTTGGTGAAAGCATGAGGTGGCATTGATTGGCATGAATGGGGCACTGGGAGTGTGTGGAGCTGAAGGGTGTCTAAAACTTTAGACACAGTTACGTTAATGTATAGAGATTCATTAACCTGATGCTCTCTTTAAGTGACTAATTCACAAGTTATATTATTTAACCAACCAGAACTTTAACTATACAAGTAACATTTTGATTAAAGGATGGTTCAAATGAAATGCTGTTCAAATAAAGATAAGGACCATTCAGTACCAAAACAATAATAATAGAATCTTAGTTACTCTCAGAGTAATATATATATAAAACTAGGTCTGATGGCTTGGAATATTTGGAGTTTTTTTCCTGGTGATATCTCTGTCTGTAAGATCTTTCTGTCTTGATATTCTGTTGTTAGATAGATGGCAAATTATCTTTAGAGACAATTCTTTTAGCTGGTTGGGTGGAGAACCACTCCAGAGATGGCCTTCTATGCTGGTTCTCAGTTGAACTCACCTCAACTCACTAACTGAACTGAACTGAACTGCAATCAGGCAGTTGAGTCTCTGTTTATACTCCTGATGACCTATCCATTCCCTGTAACCAAATTGGTTTAAGTTGGGTGACAGCAAAATTCAAATTTGATAGGTTCCTTTTAGCTGAGTGTCTTCTTTTAAACTGATATGCTATCAAAATACAACTGCTTGCAAAGTCTAGACCAAGGCAATCCTGATGCTTGTTCTTAGTTAAAATTGTTGCCATTTGTGTACTCTGTATGCCTGCATTTAAACATCCCAGCATTGAACCCCAAAGGAATCACACAATGTTGTTCTCCTTCTAGTATTTTATATTCTTTACAAACATTCTTTACATCTTTACAAACTCAACTTCACAACATACTTTATGGATTAACCGCAATCCATTCACTGAGTCCAATTATCTCATTTACATTTACTCTGTCTTGTGACAACCGACATGAAGGTTTGGGTCTCTGCTATCAAAAACAAGGATTTCGGAGCCTAAAAAGTTCAGAGAGACTGATTAGAAGAGAAGAAATATTTTAAAGCATTTTTCACAACTACAGGGCATCTCAAAGAACTTCTCAGCCAATGAAGTATTTTTTGAAGCGTGCTAATTGCTGTAATGTAGAAAATGAGGCAGTCAATCTTTGCACAGCAATTTCTGCAGCTGGGAGAGACCTTTTCCACTGATCAACTTTGTCGTTCCATTTAGCGAGACCTGGAAGTAATTCTCATTGTTTTCAACAAGTTCAGACCACTGGCAGATTTTCACATCCATCCATTCTAGCCTCGGTGAGACAGGAGGACATTGCTATGGGTTTATACCTTTTACAGCTGAAATTATGGGGGAGCACAGAATGGGGCAAGAGAAAGTCAGGCAGCGTTTAACAAGAATGGAAATAAAATATTTGCAATTATAGGGCCTCTTTTGTGATATCAGGATGTCCCAGAGCACTGTATAGCCTACGGAGTACTTCTGAATTGTAATGGCTGTTGTAATGTAAGAAACACAAAGACAAGTGTTTGTAAAGCTGACGTGCCAGTTTCCCAGCAGTACGGAGCCCAAGTTCACCTCTCCACAGATGTAACTGCTGTTAGACCTATTACAGGCACAGCTGGAGTAGTTTCAAAGGCAGGCTAACAGTATTCCAGACATGCCCGCTGACTGCTGCTGGGATGTCGAGCAGGAAGAGCGCCTGCCTCCGCTCAGGTGGAATTTGGCCTCTTTCCTGTCAAAGGAGTTTCATTGCCAAATTTGGGTGCCTCCACTCAAAGTAGCGGCAACATTTCTGACCATCAGGTCTTCTCCAATAAAACCTGATTTGTCCCTGCATTGACCTGTTGCGCTGAGTAAATCATTAAGGACCAAACATAAACAGAGGCAGAGCTGGGGTGAATTGCACCAAACTGTCTCAAATCCAAGTTTTTTTCAATGCTGTTAGAAATGGTTGTGCTTATTTGATTTATAAGGAGAGTCTGGATAGACTGGGACATTTTCTGTGGAGCATATGAGGCTGAGGGGTGATCTATAGAGGTCTATAAAATAATGAAGGGCATAGATAAGGTGGATAGTCAGCATCTTTTCCCAAAGGTAGAGGAGCCTAAATCTAGACGGCATAGGTTTTAGGTGACAGGGAAAAGATACAAAAGGGCCCAGAGAGTCAATTGTTTCACACAGAGGGTAATGAATGTCTGGGATGAGCTGCCAGAGGTAATAGTAGAGGCGGGTACAATTTTGTCTTTTAAAAAGCACTCAGTTACATGGGTAAGATTGGTATAGAGGGACATGGGCCAAACATAGGCAATTGGGACTAGCTTAGGGGTTTAAAAAAAAGGGTAGCATGGACAAGTTAGCCAAAGGGTTTTTCCATGCTGTTAACCTCTATAACTCTATGACCCTATGATTCTAAGGAAGCAGCATTTGACAGTGTGGCATCAAGGAGCCCGAGCAAAACTAGAGTCAATGGGAATCTGGGGGGAACTGCTGCTGGTTGAAGTCATATCCAGCACAAAGAAAGATGGTTATCGCTGTTGAAGGCAAATCCTTTCCGTCTTAGAGCACCCACTGCAAGAGATCCTCAGTCAGGATCCTAGGCCCAACTAGGTTTGAAGGGCTAAACGGCTTTCTTCTGCTGCTACTTCTTATGCTCTGTGCAATTAACTCACTTCCTGGTTAAGTGCAGCTCCAAATTTAGTTGATAGTACCTGATCTGTCCATGGCCTAATCTCTGTAGAACAAAGAACAAAGAAAAATACAGCACAGGAATAGGCCCTTCAACCATCCAAGCCTGTGTCAATCATAATGCCCTAACTAAACTATAAAACAAATCATCTGCCCTTACTCGGTTTGTATCCCTCTATTCCCTCCCGATTCATGTACCCTAGATGTCTCTTAAATGTTGCTAATGTGCCTGCTTCCCTCACCTCCTCTGACAGTGTGTTTCAGGAATCCACCACTCTGAAAAATTTCCCTCACACATCTCCCTTAAACTTTCCCCTTCTCAGCTTGAACCTGTGACCCCTTGTAATTGACACTCCCACCCCAGGAAAAAGCCTCTGACTATCCACCCTTCTATGTTCTCCATAATTTTGTATACTCTAACCTCAGCCTCGGACTTTCCAATGAAAACAATCCTAGTTTATTCAACCTCCCCTCACAACCAACACCTTCTAGACCAGGCAACATCCTGGTGAACCTTCTTTGCATTCTCTCCAAAGCTTCCATGTCCTTCTGGTAGTGTGGCGACCAAAACTGCACTCAATACTCCAAATGTGGCCTAACCAAGGTTTTATATAACTGCAACATGATTTCCCAACTCCTGTACTCAACACCCTGACCAATGAAGACAAGCATACCATATGCCTTCTTAACCACCTTGGCCACCTACACTGCCACTTTTAGGAAACTGTGGTCCTGTATGCCCAGATCCCTCTGTTTGTTAATGTTCCTAAGGGTTCTGCCATTTACAGTATAACTCACACCTAAATTTGATCCTCCAAAATGCATCACGTTGTATTTGTTCGCATCAAACTCCATCTGCCATTTCTGTGTTCAAGTCTCCAATCTATCCAGACCCTATTGTATCCTCTGACAATCCCCAGCACTCTCAGCAACTCCATCAATCTTCTTTTCATCCACAAACTTACTAAACAGACCCCTCCACATTTTCCTCCAGATCATCTATATATACTGCAAACAACAGAGGTTCCAGCACTGATATCTGCGGAACACCACAAAGTACAGATCTCTTTGTGGTTGCTATTAAGGGGCAGATTCAATACTCTTATCCTAGAATTCAGAGTCCAGTTCTGCCATTTTACTCCTCTGGAAAAATGTCAGAGATACCTTAATATTTACTGGGAGCTTATTTACATTCATTCATTTTCCTACAGTAATAAATAAGGTCCTTTGTGCTTATTATTGAGGCCTTTCATGTCTAAAAATAGATTGACAAAAAAGTAACTAAGCTGTATGTTTTAGTGTCTATTCTGAGAAAATGGTGCATGCCTGAATTGGATATTGTTTCGATGATGATGAGAAAGTATGTCTTCCATGTGAAGAATCTTGAGTGTTTAACAGCAGAAGCAAATGCAATCAAGCTAACAATTGCCTTCATCTTCTAAAGCACCTACATCTCATAGAGATCAGCTGATGATAAATTTGGCACGTGCCAGTGTCCTTTTTAAACTCGACAGACTGGAGGGGCTGATTGTGGACAAGTCCCCAGGACCGGATGGAATGCATCCGAGGGTCCTGAAAGAAATGGCGGAGGTGATAGTGGATGCCTTGGTGGTTATTTTCCAGACGTCGCTGGATTCCGGGGAAGTGCCGGAAGATTAGAAAAGGGCTAATGTTACGCCGTTGTTTAAGAAGGGTGCCAGGCAAAAGGCGGAGAATTATAGGCCTGTTAGTTTAATATCTGTTGTAGGTAAAATGTTAGAATCCGTCATCAAGGAGGAAATAGCGAGGCATCTTGAGGGGAACTGCTTGATAGAGCAGTCGCAGCACGGTTTCGTTAAAGGGAAGTCGTGTCTGACAAATTTACTGGAGTTCTATGAGGATGTGCCTTAGGGCGGTGGATAGAGGAGAGCCGGTGGATGTGGTCTTTCTTGATTTTCAGAAGGCATTTGACAAGGTACCTCACAAGAGGTTATTGCAGAAAGTCAGGGGGCATGGAGTTGGGGGTAGGGTGTTAGCGTGGACAGAGGACTGGTTGTCAAATAGGAGGCAGAGAGTGGGGGTCAATGGGTGCTATTCGGATTGGCGGATGGTGACTAGTGGAGTGCCCCAGGGGTCGGTGCTGGGGCCTCAGCTATTTACCATTTATATAGATGATCTGGAGGAGGGAACCGAGTGTAGGGTGTTGAAATTTGCTGATGACACCAAAATTGGTGGAAAGGCAAATTGTGCGGAGGGTGGGGAGAGTCTACAGAAGGATCTAGATAGGCTGGGCGAATGGGCCAGGAAATGGCAGATGGAATTTAATGTTGGCAAGTGCAAGGTGGTCCACTTTGGTAGGAATAATGGTAGGAAGGATTATTACTTACGTGGAGAAAAACTGCAGCAGGCAACGGTGCAGAGGGACCTCGGGGTCCTTGTGCATGAGTCGCAAAAACCCAGCTTGCAGGTGCAGCAGGTGGTCAGGAAGGCGAATGGGATGCTGGCCTTCATCGCGAGGGGGATTGAATATAAAAGTAGGGAGGTCTTGCTGCGGCTGTATAGGGCATTGGTGAGGCCGCAGCTGGAGTACTGTGTGCAGTTTTGGGCGCCGTACTTAGGCAAGGATATTTTGGCCTTGGAGGGAGTGTAGAGGAGGTTTACTAGGCTGATGCCGGAGTTGAGGGGGTTGAGCTATGAGGAGAGGCTGAATAGATTAGGCTTGTACTCGTTAGAGTTTAGAAGAATGAGGGGAGATCTCATTGAGACGTATAAGATGATGAATGGGATGGATAGGATAGAGGTGGAGAGACTCTTCCCGCTCAGAAAGGATAGTAGGACTAGGGGGCACAGCCTCAAGATAAAGGGGGGGCGGTTTAGAACGGAGTTGAGGAGGAACTTCTTCACTCAAAAGGTGGTGAATCTCTGGAATTCTCTGCCCGTTGAAGTGGTGGAGGCCACCTCGCTAAATATTTTTAAGACGCGGGTTGATGGGTTTTTGATAAGAGAGGGGATTAAGGGTTATGGGGAGAGGGCGGGAATGTGGAACGGAGCCACGACAGATCAGCCATGATCTTATTGAATGGCGGGGCAGGCTCGAAGGGCTAGATGGCCTACTCCTGCTCCTATTTCTTATGTTCTTATGTAAACATGTAATTCCCTATTAAACTGATTAGCAGAACAAATAGCCACATCAAAGTGAATCAAACAAGATCTTTTTGTTACTTAAATTTCCAAGTTAAGGCAGTACTTAAGTGTGTATTTGACACAAATGAATAAACAGTAACCTGAACAGAAATAAAAATTAGTTGCTGAAATTTACATAGAAATACACAGGATGTACATCGGTCAGTCAACCCATACCTGCTTTTAGCTCCAACCATCTCCTCATCTACCCCCATCTTCCTCTATTCCCACATCCTTTGTAAGCTTAGCTAACTTCTCTTTAAACTCGTTGATACTATTCACCTCAGCCATAACAGTTGCACGAGACATTTCCACGAAAAATTGAGAAGTGTGCACATTTGCAAGAGAATTATAAAAATACTTACTATCGCAAAGTGCAGACTACAAAATTAACTGCACATATTTTCTGTGTATAAAAAAGTTACTGCCATTGCCCTTCCTCCACATTTGCCAATGATTATTCAATCAAAACTTGGAATAGGAAACAATGGCCTCCAAACATCCCCCTATCTCTATAACTAGCCAATGTAAAAGTACCACAACTGTTCAAACCAGAAAGCTTTCTTCATGCAGGTTTTTCCATCAAGAATTTTCCACAATCTGACACAAACACATGTTTAGTTTCTGTTTGCTTCAATTCTGATGGCAAGGTTTTAGTGGGCAGTTTGACTTTAGCTTTAAGCAGAACAATCAATTACTTCACAATAGTTACACTGTGCTCATAATCCAATGGATGGAGGTTGTGGAAGTGAGCAATCCCTGCTCCCATCACATCAAAAGAGATATTCTATACTGAGCTAATGAGGATACAAAGCTCTTTGTCAGGGCCCCAGCGATCTCCTCTCTTGCCTCTCTCAATAAACTGGGGTAAGTCCAACCGAGTCTTAGGGACTTATCCATCGCTCTTCAAGAGACCCAACACTGCTTCTTTCTTGATCTCAAAATGCCCTAGCATATTAGCATGTTCCACACTGATTTCACTGTCCTCTCTGTCCATCTCCTGGGTGAATACTGATGGAAAGTGCGGCAGTTATCCCAACTACAATGCGGTTTCATATCAGCAGCTAAGATCACTATATTCACAGTGTTCAGCCAACAGATACGAATGATGATGAAGGTCTCCCCAGATTGACCAGGGTTTCGGATCTTTCTATTAATCTTTGCTTTTTCCAAAATTGCATTTCTCCACACATTAAAGTAACTGCCAAAGGATGTTATGGCCTCTTCAAATTTATCAAATTATTCATTAATACCTTGTTTGGCTATCACATCATCAGCAATTGCTCCAATGAAACACAATAATCTATTAACTTGCTCAGCCTCTGATATATTTGATCTTTTTTATTAATTAATGGGATATAGGTATCACTGGTTGGGCCAACATTTATTGCCCACCCCTGAAGGCATTTAAGAGTTAACCACATTGCATTGGATCACGTAGGTCAGATCAGGTAAGATGACATATTTTTAAAACCCTATTTACTGGTGTCACAAGCAGGCTTATATTAACACTGCAAATGAAGCTACTGTGAAAATCCCCTAGCCACCACACTCTGATGCTGTTTGGGTATACTGAGGGAAACGTTAACATGACTAATGCAGCTAACCAGCACATCTTTCAGACTGTGGGATTAAACTGGAGAACCTGTACAAAACTCATGCAGACATGGGGAGAATGTGCAGACTCTGCACAGACAGTGACCCAAGCCAGGAATTGAACACGGGTCTCTTGCGTTGTGAAGCAGCAGTGCTAACTACTGAGCCACCATGCATTTCCTTCCCTACAGGACATTAGTGAACCAGATGGGTTTTTAACAGCAATCTACAATGGTTTAATGGTTATCATTCGATTTTAAATTCCAGGCTTTTACAGAATTCAAATTTCACCATCTTTCATAGTGAGATTCAAACTCAGGTCCCCAGAGTATTACCCTGGCTCTTTGGATTATTAACCCTGATCTAGTTATGTATCTTAAAAAATCTTCTCCTCCATACGGTACCCAATTCTGTGCCTGGTCTGGCCCTTCCAACTGTCCAAATCATTCTTGCAGAAGTAAATTTTGAATCACTGTTTTTATCTCAGGAGAGGCTGGCTTTAAGTTTTTAAAATGGTGCTGCAGCAATTGTGTTTCCCCCACTCTGATCAGGGCTTCTGGGATACCCGCAGTGGTTCCTGAGTCATTTCAAACCTTCTCTGAATCTCAGGAGAAATCAATAAGAGATTGCCAATTAGTTTCTTTGGTGTTGTTGGAGGACCCAACTTAGCAGCATGAACTTTTCTTCATGGAATCATAGAGTCCCAACAGTGCAGAACAAGATAATTTGACCCATTGAGTCTGCACCGACTATTATCCAGGTTTACCTTGTAATGCATGTACTTACTCCGCTAATCCCCCTGACCTATATGTCTTGGGACATGAAGGGACAATTTAGCATGGCCCATCCACCTAACCTTCACAGCATTGGATTGCGGGAGGAAAGCAGAGCACCCGGAGGAAACCCACACAAACACAAAGTGAATGTGAAAACTCCACACAGACAATCACCCAAGGCCAGAATTGAACCTGGGTCCTTGGCGCTGCGAGGTCGTAGTTCTAACCAGTGTGCCACCATGCTACACGTAACTCTTCTTTTTTTCACCACATGGTTGCCATGTGTTATGGCGCCATCTCTAGACCCGAGCTGCAGTGTGTTACAAGCTACACATTTAAAAATGAACTGTCTCCCAGTGTTTCTTGGTTTATGTGCCTTGTTTAGAAGCTTTCTTTGATCCTTTTTTAAAGTTTGCTCACCCTGCCTCAATCCTCACCATGTTCATTTGACTCTGTTTTCTAATTGGAATTTCCACCTGATCTCCATGTGCATGGGGGAGGCCTTCTTGAGCTGCACAGTTGATTTCTTCTCAGCCTCTCAGCCTCCACGTCAGTTATGGAGCTTTTCTACTGAGTAACAACTATTTCATCCAAGTCTTCTGATTTGATGCCATTTTTCAGGTTGGACTGCAAATTTTCCAGCTTTTATGTTTGGAGATTTCTGGGCCCTTCATCTGATGCTGTTGTGCTGTAGGTTATTGTGGTTATCTAATGAAGAGGCTCAGAGGCATGGGGGGGAGTTTTCTGGTCCACACGCCTGATAGAGTCTGAACACTAATTATTTATTGTAGAATATAGTTATGCACACAGATATAAGATACCTTCTTCAGTCCTAGCCATGAGCTATCTCAATTCAGACTACCTTTATATGAGAGCTCCACCTGTATTGCCACTTTCAGTGACCTGTGTACCTGTACCCCTAGATCCCAAATCCCAGATGTATGAAGCAAGTTCTTTACCCAGAGGGTGGTGGGCACCTGGAACTCATTGCAGGGAGAGGTAGTGGAAGCAGATACGATAGTGATATTTAAGGGACCTCTTGACAAATGCATGAATTGGTGAGAATAGAGGGATAAGGTTTCTGGAAGGGTACGGGGTTTCAGTCCAGTCGGGCAGCATGGTCAGTGCAGGCTTGGAGGGCCAAAGGGCCTGTTCCAGTGCTGTAATTTTCTTTGTCCTTTGTTTCTGATATGTATAAATGATTTAGATGAAAACGTAGATGGATGGGTCAGTAAGTTTGTCATCAGTAATAATACCTGATACTGGGGGAAAGTACTTAAGGTGAGAGGGGAAAAGTTCAAAGGAGATGTGGGAGGCAAGCTTTTTACACAGAGAGATTGGTTGGTGTCTGGAACGCACTGCCAGGGATGGTGATGGAGGCAAATATGATATGCACAAAGAAAAGTGGAATTGTGGATATTGTAGAAGGTTATCAAAGGGTACTGCGGGATATAGATCAGTTTCAGATACGGGCGGAAAAATGGCACATGGAGATTAATTCGGGCTGATGTGTGGTGCTGCACTTTGGGACATCAAATGTTGGGAGTAGGTGTACAGTTAATGGCAGGACCCTGATAGCATTGATATACAGAAGGATCTTGGGGTTCAAATCCATAGCTCCCTTAAAGTGTCCACACAAATAGTGGTTAAGAAGACATATGGCATGCTTGCCTTTATTGGTCAGGGCATTGAGTACAAGAGTCAGGATGAAATGTTGCAGTTATATAACACTTTGGTTAGATCGCACTTGGAGTATTGCATTCAATTCTGGTCACCACATTACAGGACAGATGTGGAAGCTTCGGAGAGATTGCAGAAAAGGGTTACCAGGATGTTGTCTGGATTTGACGATATGACTATAAGGAGAGGTTGGACAAATTCGGGTCATTTTCTTTGGAGCGGCGAAGGCTGAGGGGAGACCTGACAGAAGTCTATAAAATTATGAGAGACATAGGGAGTGTCCTGCAGGGATGGCAGAATGCTTCCACTGTAACAGGCTTGGATTCTTTGGGAAAAAGGTGCAGATCAAATACCTCAAAACATACAAAGGATCTCTAGTGAATCTTCATCCAAAGAGTGCAGTGGCACAATGGTTAGCATTGCTGCCTCACAGCACCAGGAACCCAGGTTCAAATACCAGCTTGGCTCACTGCCTGTGCTGAGTCTGCATGTTCTCCCCATGTCTGCATGGGTTTCCTCCCAGTGCTCTGGTTTCCCCCCACAGTCTGAAAATCATGCTGATTAGGTGCATTGGCCATGCTAAATTCTCCTTCAGTGTATCTGAACAGGCGCCACAGTGTGGCGACTAGGGGATTTTCACAGTAACTTTATTGCAGTGCTATTGTAAGCCGACTTGTGACATTAATAAATAAACTTATCAACAAAATAGAAGAGTAACACCAAGATGAAGAACAGCAATGCTTCCTAGGTGTGATTAAAGTTCCCAGATATACCTTTAGTAATACTGGCATTTGCATCAATGGGGATTAAATTAGTCACAGGATCAAGTATGACAGTTCTGTCTGATAGAAACTAGCCAACTCACTAACCAGCCAACCTTCGGCGGTGGATAACAGAAACACCACTATATTACTCAGAAGAGATCTGGCTACCAGTTATAGACACGTTCGTAAGAACCACTCCAATTTGGAAACGAGCAGATATTGGAGATGCAACATGCGATTCATAATCAGGAATTTCCTGTTCTGAGCTAACATGTCTGTGCTGCCCTCAGCCTCATCAAAACAGTGGCAGATGTCAAGGAATAGACAGTCATTGAGTATACCAAGCTGGAGACCTTCAAACCATCCAACAGTGCTGAAGACCTTGAGTAGTATTTTGGTGCAGAATTTTCAACACTCTTTGCTGAGGTAAATAATCTAGCTGTTTTCCAAGCAGATGACGGTAACCTCCTTCAGCTTGAAGAGGAAATGAATCAGCTGGATCAATGAGTACCTTAGTATGAGTCTTAGTATGACCCATCACTCAACGAATCATCTGAAAGGATCGAAGGTTGCCATATTCATCTGTCAATATTAACACTTTAGCAAATGAATCCACAACAATCCATCCACCAAAACTGATGGTCCAGGGTGCAAATAACCAAAAGCTTTCAGAACTAGGAACAAAGTCAGATCAGATGAGGTCCATTTTTCTATGTTAGAGGACACCTTCTGTATTGAGGACCAACTTCTGCACTGTAGGGGTTCTGTGGTTCTACTGTTCTATGGATACTGAACTTCCTACTGCATCAGGGTTATTGCAATTGGAGAAACAGCAAAACATTAGTGGTGGCACAGTGGTTAGCACTACTGTCTCACATCTGCAGTAGTGCTAACGACTACTGGTTCAATTCCAGCCTTGGGTTACTGTGTGGAGTTTGCACATTCTCCTTGTGCCTGAATGGGCTTCCTCCGGGTGCTCCAGGATTACTGGGATGTGTGTGGGGTTACAGGGATAGGGCGGGGTGGGGGGAGCCTGGGTGGCATGTTCTGTCGGTGCAGACTTAATGAGCTGAATGCCCTCTTTCTACACTGTAGGGATTCTGTGATTCTATGAAATGTCTTCCTCACCTCAGGAGACCATAATCCAAGATTCCCCAAAACATCAGGAATGTGGGGCTACACATGGAATCATTGCTCTAACAGCAAAGCATAGTAGGCAAAATAGTAGGATAAAAAGAACCAGTGTCAGTTCAATGAAGAAGGATAGGGACTGTAGTCAATATATGGAAAGGGATAAACCCATGATATCCCACCATGAAAGGGAAACAGTGGATAGGGAAAAGCATAACAGCAAGGAGAGGAGCAAAAGGATCAAGCGTTGAACCTCAAACAAATGAAATATCAAATATTACAACTTTAACTGAAGAAAGTTAAACTGAGAAAGTGCAAACTCTGCACAGACAGTGATCCAAGCCGGGAATCGATTCTAGATCCCTGGCACTGTGAGGCAGTAATGCTAACCACTGTGCCACCTTGCCATTCACGGTGTAAAGGGAGTCACACATTAGTAGTAATCTGGTTGTACTATGAATGGAGAAAGCTCATGGCTCGAATTGAACGTAGTTGTGTTCCACAATAAACTCTACACCTCTTAACCTCTTCCTTAGGCAACCACAACAACTTATAACAACAACACATCACATATCACATACATCACAAAAGCTTTTTTATACTCAAAACCCACATTAGCAATCACCAGAGGAGCATGCATATCATGCAGAGCAGAACACATCAGATGGTTCTGTTGTAGACAATTGGAACATAATCCTTTCTAAAATAATCTTAAATTTACTGGGGATTTTCCAGTCACGCTCGCCCTGAGATCGGAATTTCCTGCCTGAGGTCAATGGACCTTTAAATGGTCTGTCAAATATTCCATCCTGCCCACGATGATTTCTGCAGCCGACAGGACTGAATCTTTTACTCTTTTATGCTTAAATGTAGTAAATCAGTCTTTATATCACAAGAGGCCCCAGCGCGGAAACTGCATTGAAACAAAAGTTTGGTTTTGTGATTGCTGTTACGGAAGGCTTAGCCAGTGTTACATTTTAACTTGTCAATAATTACACCAAAAGAAAGCAGCGCTCCACAGAGCTCAAAGTAGCAGAATTCAGGAAGGACAGAATGTCCCCAGGTGGGTGACATTTAACACAGACGAGACTAATGGAAGTGGAAATATAGTAATCCCATTTCTTCAGGTCTGCCCTGTAACATTTTACTCTGAAGAAAATTCCTTTTGAACCTTTGTGAACCTATCGTTTGATCTTTGCTGCCAATCATTTTCATTAAAACACATGAACTTCAGCTTGGTGGTCTTTCATGTATTTGTGAGAAAGTTGACCTCTTTAGCTGGGTATTAAAAGTATAAAATGTGAATTTGGCTAGTCACCTGGAGGGATTCTGTCTCATCTATTCTTCTTGTCTGAATTAGGGACATAAAAAAGTGATTATTTTATATTTACCATTGTCACATCAGGGTCAGCACGACGCCAGTGGAACGCTGATTTCACAGAGTAATGTATTATTACATAAATACTACTTCCGCCTCATTTAATAGATTCATCAAATAGCTTCATCAAAATATACAAACACAATAGTAGCCCACTTTCTCAAACTGCCAATCTGTAAAATTCTTAGAAAAATGATTGCCCATTCTATAGGCAATCCCAAACCTGTAGTCTAGACATAGGGTGGTACAGTGACAGAATGGTTAGCAGTGCTGCATCACACTGCCAGAGACCGGGGTTCAATCCTTGGGTGATTGTGTGGAGTTTGCACATTCTCCCTGTGTCTGTGTGGGTTTCCTCCATGCACCAGTTTCCTCCCACAGTCCAAAGATGTTCAGGTTTGGTCATGTTAAATTGCTCTTTAGTGTCCCAAGGTGTGTAGGTTAGATGGATATCAGCATACAATCTTGCATCACGCAAACCTTAAACTCTGAACATCTTTGAGACAACCCATGGGGCAGGAAATTCACAGCAGCTCATCAGATTTTACACCCCATTGACTGCAATGAAGCATAAAATCAAACCTGCCTATTTCCTGCCTTGAGGTTTAGGTTAAAATTTCACTCTTTAAATCTGAATTTCACGTTTCAATTCTGTGTGCCATATGTCCACACAAAAATCTGTTCAGTTAACCTCTCTGTTTTGAATGAAACAATCTAACCCCTGATACAAGGAGCTCAAGACCTCTTTTTTTCCAAAATGACTCAACCAGAAGAACTGACACCTTCAATGTACAAAGTCCATTCAAAACCTGAATAGCCCCCTCCATCTCCCACATCAGCAATAAATACGTCATTCTGTGAGGTACTGTACATGGTGGTGCAACATTCAATCCAACTCTGCTGACTTAACTGATTTAAAATGAGACTTCAGGACACTTCATTATGTTAAAGATGCTACATAGGTGGTTTATTTATCAGTTTAGTTTATTTATTAGTGTCACAAGGAGACTTACATTAACATTGCAATGATGTTACAGTGAAAATCCCCATTTGCAACACTTTAGTGCCTGTTTAGGTACACTGAGGGAGAATTTAGCGTGATCAATCCACCTAACCAGCATGTCTTTTGGACTGTGGGAGGAAACCAGGATACCCGGAGGAAACCCACACAGACATGGGAAGAATGTGCAAACTCCACTCAGTGACCCAAGCAGGGAAATGAACCTGGGTCCCTGGTGCTGTGAGGCAGCAGTGCTAACCACTGTGCCACTTTGTGTACCTAATTGTGGAGGGGATACTGTGGACCTGATTTTATCATCTCGTTGCACCCATTTTCGGGCGGAAAACTTGATAAATTTGGACATGAGGCAAGTAGCGTGATCTATGCCTGCCTCTGCACCGGTTCTCTCTTTATCAAGGCCCAAAAATGGTCTCGATTAGATGCATGCATTTAAATTGACTTAACGGACTGCATGCCCAACCTTGCCAGCACTTCTCCCTTTACCACCATGTTCGCTCATCCAGAATCAATGCGAAAACAAACATGTTCCATATAAGCCTGAATCAGGCACTCCATCAGTGAGGGTTAGTGCCGAGCGTTCCTCATCTCTCTGCTTGTGATCGGTGGGGGGGTAAAGGTGGGTCCAACGGCTCTCTGCTTGAGATCAATGCGCAGGTGAAACGGGGTGGTCTGCTGCCACTCTGCCTGTGATCAGTGGGGATGGGGGTGGGGGTAAGGGGGAGGGGCCCACAATCGGTCTTGGCAGCAGGACTTTGTGGGATAAGAGGGTCAATAATGTTGTGGGGGTGGGGGTAATGCCTGTGGGAGCCGGGAGAGGCATTATCTAGCCCAGGAATGATGTGGCAGAAGAACTGCATTCTATCGTTTCTTTTTCTGCGCATGCACAGCTGGAGGTGATGATCGGAGCTGTAGGATTTTGGACGTGTTAAGCCCCATTTACAGGCTTGTGCAGCGCGATACGGAATTGCTGATATTTTTGCAGGCAGAGTGTGTCTGGGACGCCTCAGAACAGGTCTAAAAGTCAGACCTGAAACAATTTCAAGTCCGCCCTGCACTTAGAATCAAAATGGTAAAATAAGGCCCTATGACTTTTGCAGTTGGCCTCAGCAACTGTAAGCCAATGAGCAGGAAAATTCCCTTTCTTGATCACTTCTTGGCCTCTTGACTAAGATGAACCATTTTATTGGTAGAGGGATTAAATTTCAGAGGTCATGTTGCAACTGTACAAAACTCTGGTGCGGCCGCACTTGGAGTATTGCGTACAGTTCTGGTCGCCGCATTATAAGAAGGATGTGGAGGCATTGGAAAGGGTGCAGAGGAGGTTTACCAGGATGTTGCCTGGTATGGTGGGAAGGTTTTATGAGGAAAGGCTGAGGGACTTGAGGTTATTTTCATTAGAGAGAAGAAGGTTACGAGGTGACCTAATTGAGGCATACAAGATGATCAGAGGGTTAGATAGAGTGGACAGTGAGAGCCTTTTTCCTCGGATGGTGATGGCTAACACAAGGGGACATAGCTTAAAATTAAGGGGTGGTAATTATAGGATGGTTGTCAAAGGTAGGTTCTTTACTCAGAGGGTAGTAAGGGCGTGGAATGCCCTGCCTGCAGCAGTTGTGGATTCGCCAACTTTAAGGGTGTTCAAATGGACAGTGGATAGGCATATAGATAACATGGAGGGGGGGGAGGCTGAGTGTGTTAAAATTACGAGTTCTAATACTCCCATTTGTAATCTTTGCATGACCTTGAAATCAGAGCTAAAGAAAAACTTTCCATGCAAAGGCTGGTCAAAATGTGGAATTCCTTACTACAAAAAACAGTAATTTTAAATCTCTGATCAATATGCTTTGGACAGACAATGATATAAAAGAATATGGAGCCAAAACAGATAGAGGCATTAAGTTACAGATCAGTCATGAGCTTACTGAATGGTGGAACATGGATACTGAGTGGCCTCCTAACAGGAAAGAATAGTTTGGACTGGTGTTCTTATTTTCTAGTTTACTGTGTTCCATTGTAAGGTATACAAGACCAATTTACACTGGGTGGCATGGTGGCACAGTGGTCAGCACTATTGGCTCACAGCGTCAAGGGCCCGGGGTTCAATTCCAGCCTTGGGTGACTGTCTGCCCTGTGTGGAGTTTGCACCTTCTCCCCGTGATTGTGTGGATTTCTCCCGGGGATTTCGGAGTCCTCCCGTACTCCAAAGATGTGCAGGTGAGGATGATTGGCCATGCCAAATTGTCTCTTAGTATTCCAGGATGTGTGAGTTAGGGGGATTAGCAGTGTAAATATGTGGGGTTACGGGGATAGGGCCTGAGTAGAGTGCCCTGTCATTGAGTCAGTGCAGATTTGATGGGCCGAGTGGCTTCCTTCTGCACTGTACAGATTCTATGAATTTGGGCCAGAATTCTTATTTCCCTCTTTTTACCGATTTTTCCTTCTGGGCGTCTTCTGGCAATGGCTTCATAAATTTTCAAATGTCACAGCCTGGTAACATTATTTGACTTTGAATTGAATTTAACAGCAGAATTACTGAGTCAATCACATTACTGATCATGCCTGGGGGTGAGCGTCCAAGAAATAGAATAGAATCCAGAGCCCCTGCAAGGTAAAATCATTTTTATGATTGCTTTGTGGAGCCAGGAAAAAGGAAATGTTCCCCAGGAGCTTTCCTTGCCTCAGCTTTTTTTCCCACCTTTTCCCAACAGTGACTGTCTCATAAACCATTAACCTGACTGTCAAGGACCATTCTCTCAGGCACTAACAAAGAACAAAGAACAAAAACAGCCCGGGAAACAGGCCCTTCGGTCCAACGAGCCCGCGCCGCCATTTTAACATTACCAGTCCCCCCCTCCACACATGACCCTTATCTATGCTTATGGCATTCCACATTGAGGGAAAACTAATTTCGGGACAATTTATTACCTCCAATCAGCCTAATAGCACACCTTTGGGGTGTGGGAGGAAACCGGAGCACCCGGAGAAAACCCACGCAAGCACAGGGAGAATGCGCAAACTCCCACAGACACTGGCCCAAATCCATGTGTCTGCACAGCAAACAGTGATACTCCCAGTGGTGGTTGCCTGCTACCTGAAATCCCTTTCCTCTCCACTGGGTGAGTAACGATTCTGGCTGGGTTAGGGAGCAGGCAAGGCTCAGAATAGAGATTAACCTCGAGGTTAAAATGGTTCAAACCTCACACGAGCATGGCTGTATTCTGATGATACTGTGCCTTTAACAAAAATGTGTTTTAATCATGTTCCTTAGCAGGATGTTTCTAGCCAGCCCTGGTAGTTGTTGGCACCATTTTGTCTGTAACTGGTGTCCACTAATTGTTAATGCAGCAATGTAATGGACATCATGTTTATTTTTAATCTGGCCTAATGCAGTGTCCTGGGGCTTTATGATCCTTTTGGAATTATTGGGTGGAGCATGATTAGCAGGTCACATGATGCCTGGGGACAGGTTCTTTTTCCTTCCGAAAAATACAACTTTTTAGTTTTGGTTTGGTTGATGCCAGAGTCTGGTGGACGCAAGCGGCCTCTCTGTCTGTCTCTCTCTCCAGAGGCTTATTGGAAATTTCCAGGATTGGGAAGCCTTAGAGAGATACAAAGGATATACATCGCGTACAAAAGCTGAAAATCCAGCATCATGTGAGCATACTTGCTTTTCGTGCCAAGCCTAGAAAGGGGTATATGTCTGTGGGATGTTGTTTGATTTGGAACATCATGGGCCTGATTTTACCATTTTCATTCTAAGTGCTGAACCTGGGTGCAATTCAGATCCAACTTGGAAATCTGCTTTCAGGTGCCCCCACATGCACTCAGCTTGAAAAAAAAATCACGGTCTGAATCATGCTGTGGGTGGGGCTTAGCGTGTCTGAAATGATCAGAGCTCTGAACTGCGCATGCGCAGTTAGAAAAAAATTGGAAAAAGCGCGCCCATGTCAGATCGCTCCCAGGCGGCAGAAAGCAGCCCGGGGGTGAAAAACAGGAGTGATGGCCCCCACAGACATTACTGTCCCCCTTATCCGCCCCCACCCTCCCGCGACCCAGACTGATCGTGACCCCCTGCCCCCTTTCCCCCACTGATCGCTTGCAGAACGGCAGCAGACCCCCCTGCCCCCCCACCCACCACAGAGACCTGTCCCCTCCAACAGTGAACAATTGGCCCTCCCCTCCCCTCCCCTCCACCACCAGAGATACATCTTACCCGCCTCCCACCTCCCCCAAGAACGATCTGGCCTCACTCCCCACCGCAAGAGAATGATCTGGCCTCACTCCCACTACTCCCCACAGAAGAACACCTGGCCCGCCTCCTTCTCCCTCCCCACCCTCTCACCAGAGAATGATCTAGCCCGCCTCCTGTCTCCCCTACCAGACAATGATCGCCCCCCCCCCCAACCCCTCCAACTAGGCAATGATCAGCGCTGCTCCCCCCCCCAACCAGACAACGATCTGGCCTCACTCCCTCCCCCCCCAGAGAATGATCTGACCCACCTCCTCCCTCCCGCCCACCACTGATTTGAGCCAGAGAGCCATTGGAAGCTCTGAATTCACCTCCTCAGCAGCTGGAGCGCCCGATTCAGACTTTTATTCAGCAGGTCCATTTCAGCATGATTCTGGATTGGCGAACGCTGTGGTAAAGGGGGAAATGCTGATAAAGTTGGGTGGGCAGTTCATTAATTCAATTTAAATGCATGCAAATACATTTAAATCACCATTGCGCTTGTTTAGGGTGCGAATCGCATCACAGCCATTTCCAGGTCTCAGTAAAGTGGCCATCTGCGTGGACATGGGCGCAGATCGCATTAATGGCCTCACATCCAACTTTACCAAGTTTTTGCACCCAAAAATGGGTGTGACGCAGTGGTAAAATAGTGGTAGATAGTTAGTCATTAAGGATTTTACTGTATGTTTGAATCTTGAAATTGGTAAAAGCTATGCTAATTCTTTTTGTTATATTTTAACTGCGTTTTTAAATGAACTTTGTTTGATAAAAGCTTCCTAGTGAGTCACTTGAATCATACCTGAAGTGAAACACTTTATGTCCACCCATGCCAAATTCAAATGTAAAAATATAGGGTCTAAACTATTTTCATAAAACACCTTGGAGTTTCTGACCTGGGTCTTAACTGTATAAAATTATGAATATCCTCATCCTCTAACCCTCACGCCCCTAGTTAAATTCAGACCATTACATCTGTGAATGGGTAAGAATAGAATCAGTTCTGGTTTTGTGCAGCCACCCCCAGCCCTGCCACATGGTCAAGTAGTTTGTTAGCCTTCATTATGGAAGCATCCACAATTAGATTGTCAATGTCAGCAATAAACTGAAGGATTACCTGTGGCTATGGAACTGTAACTCAGCAAAATCAGTGTCCTGAAGAGAGACGAACGTCAGCATAAACAGACTGTTGGCTTGAGCTCTTTCTCCTCTTCAAACATTTTTTTGCTCTGATACCAAACGTAGTCGTCTGTATCCCTCCAGGCTGACTTTGATCAGGCTATTTTTCTGTTAAATATCAGCATCATCACTTATCATAGTGAAGATACCATTTAACAAGACTTGCTCCTTTTTATAGTGGCACTGAGTACACCAGTGCAAAAAATATTTAAAAAAAAACAATTGTGTAACACAGCGGGAAAGGTCAATTATGCTAAGTATCATTGTGCAATATGATTCAGCACGAGAGCTAAAAATATAAACTGCATCCTTGAAATGTCTCTGGATTATCTCAGTTAGACTAACAGTTCTGCCACATTTATAAGCTTTGAGCTCCAAGAAGAAGCATTCCCCCTGGACTGGATGCTTGTGTATATTATCACACTGCTACAAAATCCTGTCGAAAAAGAGCTATCTCTGTGTTCCTGTCAGCTCTCAACTTCCAGTTCAATTTGACCTTTCCTTTTATTAACCTTCCTGTAAAACAGACCTGTTCATAATCCCTTGTGAGTGCCTTTGTTTCTGTGTGAACACCAGTACTTGTTAATGGTATAAAAATACATTGTCAAAAGGGTTGGAGGTCATTGCTTGGGAATAAGAAATCCAATTGCAAAGGACTGGTGCACAATGAGTGAGTGACTACAATGTACAATTCTGTACACTTTCCATATGGAAAAAAAGGCCCTCTGTAGAGGGCTGAGCAGTGAATGAGTGTGAACAATTTTGCTAAATATCCTCAGCTCAAGGTGAGATGAGGGAATTGGAGTCCAGCCACATTCTTTTACATGTCTGTTTAATTTTTTAAAAAAATACAGTTCCAGGAGACTGACTGAAACTGCTGCCAACTTTTTGGAGACCAATTCATTTTCTTTTTACAGATGTGACTCAGGGATTCTTTCTTTTCTTTTCAGATTGATTAAGATTGCAGAAGAAACAGTGAGAAGAAAATGAGGTGGGCATGGAAGGCTCCATAAGTATGAATTCACTGATCCTCCTCCAAAGGTAGTGCTGTCCAGACGCAAGGTGTACAATACTGCAGTGCTGACTCCATCACCTTTAAGCAAGGTTCTCATTGGGGGCATGGAATCATTAAATTTGAGGGTAAATTTTCCAATATCTTTCCCCACATTGAAAATTATCCCTATTATTCTCTTTGCTATCTGTATTTATTTCCATCTGCATGTGTCTGTATATCATTCACAGATTAAAATAAATATGGATATTCAAAGGACCATAGTTTAGTGACAGCTAGTTGTCTTGCAGTTGTACCTGGCATTGTGTATATGTGTTATTAGCATAATTCGCCATAGTTTTGGGTATTGGTATGAAAAGCTTGTATACAACCTGATAGGATTTTACAGGCACGCCCACCCCAAGACTAAAATTCCCATTCAAAGTCAATGGACTTTAAATGGTCCATCAATTTGTTCATCCTGTTTGCAACAATTCCAGCAGCAGGGCGGGACTGGACTGTAAAATTAACCTGAATGAATTTGTAATAGTTCTATACTTGGAGGAAGGATACCTTGAAAAATTGTGGGTGCACAGGCCATGATTTTCCATCCCTTAAAATCCATGGATAGAAAATCACAACGTACATTTCTGTAATCATAAAGAAGTGTTGCTTGCAAGTGTGTTTTCCTACTTGAAGTGCCACATCTCAGTATCATCTCTAATTGTAATTCATGCAACATTCTGAGAAGGTGCTATATAATTGATTACATTTTCTACCCAATTCCCCATAGCCTGAATCTCGATAGTGAACAGCTACCGATAGGGATTAACAGAAAGAATGCTCCAGTCAGTCCCAGGTAAGGCATTAATCGTAACAACCTGCCACTGAATTTATACCATTCCACTAGTCTGCGAACATCTTATTTCAATTTTTCTCCTCCTTATCGATCTCCTTGAAAACACCGACATAGTTGGGATATAGTTTCAAGGGGCTGCCAGCTGTTCCCTACTTCACTCAATTGGTTATTCTTCAAGTGTGAACTTGAATAGTGAGTGCCAGAAGATTACTGAACATAAGGCCCAAGCTGGCATTTTCTGTACTTTTGCTGTCTATGATATCGATGCTAACCAGATCTCCACACATATTAATCCCCCAATCCCATTTCAAAATGTAATTTTTATTGGGCATGGAAAAAGCATCACTTTATTTTTGGACAGTTTCATGCAAATAAGGTTGGAATGAGATTGTTATGTTATACTTCTCATTTTCTATCACTTCTCCCTCATTTGGATTAGATCATGTTTTTATCCTTATAAGAACGGTGCTCAGGGTTGCTAGATAATAAAGGCATTTTTATTGAATTTTACAGTATTTACGTATGAACTGATTTAATTAAAAGAATATAAGATCATAATAAATATATGGCTGTTATTTTCTTTCTTCTTCTCCCACCCCTGTCTATGTAAGCACAGTAGTTTAAAGTTTATTTATTAGTGTCACAAATAGGCTTACATTAATACCGCAATGAAGTTACTGTGAGAATTCTCTAGTCACCACACTCCAGTGACTATTCAGGTACACTGAGGGAGAATTTAGCATGGTCAATGCACCTAACCAGCTTGTCTTTTGGACTAAGGGAGGAAAATGGGGCACCCAGAGGAAACCCATGTAGGCATGGGGAGAATATGCAGACACTGCATAGTGACCCCAGCTGGGAATTGAACCCAGGCCCAGATGCTGTGAGGTAGCAGTGCTAACCACTGTGCCACTGAGCCACATAGGGGTTCCCTGAAAGGAATTTCCCCTTTATCTATCCTACTTGGAAAAAGATAAAATCAACAAGTGATAAAACAAGAGAGAGATGTGTGCAGGCATTGGCAGCTCACACATCAGAGATAAAGGTTCTCTATCATGCAACTTGCCTCTGGAATTGAGACAACACTAACTGGATTTCTTATAGCCAAAGGAATGGTGCTGATTTCTCATTCTTTAAGCTGATGAAGCCCCTTATCTTCAGCATTAGGGTGTTATTTCCCAACTATCAATAGGAGCTCATTCTATACCTTCTACTGATGTTGATATTCTAAAATGATAGTCAGTCAGAGTCATGAGATCGGAAAGGTGCGACTCCCATCCTGCAACATGCCTGACTCCATCAGTCAGAAAACTCAACCTGCAAGGTCTGCACACCGTGCATTTTTCAGAAGGATACCAGGACAGAGATCAGATTAGAAACTGGTTGCTTCTCCATAAGTGGAGACAACCAGGTAAGAAGAGAGATACGCTACTGCAGCCATTGTTGCGACTAGAGCAGAGTTCTCTTTTATTTTTAAATGAACTGAGTTGCTGGCAAGGGCCAGTGTTTGTTGCATATCATGAACTACCCTTGAGAAGATATTACAATCATCTCAGGAGCATGATGAGGATGAGGGGGAGGAGTAAAGAAGGCAGCCTAACCCAACCCTTTTCTGACTGCAATGTCTGTAAAAAAAACCTTTCCGACAACCATAACTTCAATACTCCCACATCTCACACAGCATTACACCATCCCTTTGTCCACGATATGGAAAAATAAAAGCCATCACAAAATAAAAACTTTGAACCAAATTTATAAATGAAATCATGCATATTGCATGCAAAAATCAATTAACCAACCTTCTGTACTGTCTTAGTGTCTGGCTTTCATTTGTCTTTACTGTTGAAATGCTCCCATGCAGTTTTATCCCTGTGACTACAGCGTGCAAGGCAGAAGGATGCTAATCTTCAGTGGAGGAGACTGCTGATAGCCTTGGATGACAATCATGAACAGCTCGGGACCTAGAAGCCTTGGCTGACAGGCAGCAGTGAAGAGGTGGGATGGGGTCTGAATGCTCCATGGAACCACTGCCACTCGTCTGGGATGGCACCTCAGCAATCTGAGTCATCTGTGCAGGACAGATTGTTGGACTGCCCCTTTGCACCGTGCAATCTACAATCCTGATGGCAGCAGAGTTTGGATGGCAGCAGTTTGATCTTGTGTGACTTCAATCAGAGCTTCCACTTCTCAGACGTTTAGGGAAAGCTGCTTGTGCTGCACCATGGACCAGACTTCCCATCCTCCTTGGCATTGGCTGCGGGCTTCCAACTCACCAAGCATTTTATTGTGCCAACCATTGCTTTTTCGAAAGGCTGCCCCATCGAGACATTCATCAGAGTCTTGTGTAGCTGGAATCGTGTGTGATCTGATCATTCGGTCAGCTGGATTTTGTGCTACCCCTCCTCCTACCCTGGTTACAAACCACTTATGCCTGAAGTCTCACTACATGCTGTTTCTGCCTCTCAGTGGAATGGGGATGCATGCTTATACCATCTGTGGCTTGTAAATCAGAAAATCAGGATGAGGAAGTGAGATTGGAGGAGGATTAGGTATGAGGATACCAACCTCTACGATTGTTTCAGTGCATCGATTAGTCACAAACTTAGCAATGGGCATTCCAGTAATGGCCTGTGCTCTTTCCCCTATGCAGAGCAAGCTGTGAGGTATGAGTTTGATAAATGTGTGAGGTTGCAATGTAGTATGTTAGGTTAGTGTGTTATGAATGGTACATATGAACCTGATTGATAGGGATTGTTGTCGGTAGGTGACTTAAGCAGTGACTGAGGTCAGTCGTAGAGTTGGTGGGCTATGGTGACCTTGATCACTCATGTGACACCATTGAACTTTTTGCAACACTACATCAAGCTCCTCAGGGCTCCTCTGAGCATCTGTGAACCCCTACAGATACACCTCTCACCTCTTTTGCACATTCTCCGCTAAGGACATCAGTGTAGTGTTTGAAAATCTTGGAATCCACTTTCTTCCATGCTGTCCCATTCTTACCATAGAACCATAGAAAATTACAGCTCAGAAACAGGCCTTTTGGCCCTTCTTGTCTGTGCCAAACCATTTTTTGCCTAGTCCCACTGACCTGCACTTGAACCATATCCCTCCACACCCCTCTCATCCATGAACACGTCCAAGTTTTTCTTAAATGTTGAAAGCATTTACCACTTTATTCAGCAGCTCATTCCATACTCCCACCACTCTCTGCATAAAGATTCTTCTGTCTTTCTTGGGTTAGAATCAGTTGTAGAACGACTTTCAACATCTGTTGTAGCCACAATGCACCTCCTCTTTGAAGGGTGCAGGCTAACTGTAAGGACTGCAGACTAGTTTTAAATTATGCTGGCCTCTAATGATTTTGGATCCCTGCTAAGGTGTGTGGTTGTCACTCGACAGCTCAGTTAGTACTGTCTGTAGCTGCAATCACCGTAATCAGTAAGCAGGACAACTCTGGCATGCTACTCACATCACATTGAGCAAGTGCGGGTTAATTGTGCATTGAAATCCCTGCATTCACTTACAGAAATTATGTAATTTAGTTGACGGTCAGTTAGTTTCAATCATATTTATTTATTAAAGTTTATTTATTAGTCACAAGTAAGGCTTACATTAACACAGCAATGAAGTTACTGTGAAATTCCCCTAGTCCCACACTCCGGCACCTGTTTGGGGTCAATGCATCTAACCAGCAATGCCAAAAGCATGGGTTGGATTGACGTTCTGGTTGGGGTAGACTTGGGATTTGCCTCCCTGTCCTCTCCCTGAGAATGTTTGGCAATGGCCAACCACCAGGGACAAAATCAGATGAAACATCAGCAGACTATGAGACAAGGAGCTGCTTTGGGCAGAGTGTGCATACCACACCAGACCAGCATCTTGTTTCATTTTCAGCCATTGGAACACATTTTCAGAAACAATTCCTGATTACTTGAAAATGGTCCTGTTCAACATTATTATATGATGATGAAGAATTTGATATGAACACGCTAGACTTCGCTGGATCATAGCATTTCAGACTGATATCTTTTGGTGGGTCAGGATATGTGCAAGTATTGATAGCGCATTGCCAATGTTAGCAGTCATTGAACCTCTGAATCTGATTACCACTTTAGGACTCATCGTAAGTGCAGATTTATGTGGGAATCCTAAATCTTAGAAGTTTGCCATTCACTTCTGCACCATAGGCTGTGATATGGATTGCTCCTTCTGATCCCCACCCCCAACACCAGAGTCTACAGTCACAAAATTAGATGATCTGAATTGTGAGGACTTCCCCTTTCTTACTTTCATGTCTCATATGGCTGACATGGTGGCACAGTGCTTAGCACTGCTGCCTCACAGTTCCAGGGAGCCAGGTTCAATTCCCAGCTTGGGTGACTATGTGGAGTTTGCACATTTTCTTCATGTCTGTGTGGGTTTCCACTGGGTGCTCCAGTTTCCTACCACAGTCTAAGGATGTGCATGTTAAGTTGATTGACCATGCTAAATTCCCCCTTAGTGTCCTGGGATGTTGCAGGGATTAGCCGGGTAAATATGTGAGGTTTCAGGGATAGGGCCTGGATGAGATTGTTGCTGGTGCAGATTTGATGGGCTGAACGGCCTGTTTCTGCACTGTGGAGTTTCTATGATTAGATGAAAACATCCTTTTCAATGAGGTGTCTTATTAAGACTGGGTCTTAATAGCAAACTAAGTAATAACCATTTCTGACCTCGAAAAAATAGTTTCATATTCATGGGATGTCATATTATGCTTCCAGTATGATTAACTATTGGTCCATAAAATAATTAAAGCAAGTTCCTAAATATTTGTTCATGATACTTCACATTTTACCTTAAAGTAGGGCAGCACGGTGGCATAGTGGTTAGCACTGCTGGCTCACAGCGCCAGAGAACGGGATTCAATTCCTGGCTTGGATCACTGTCTGTGTGAAGTCTGCATATTCCTCATGTCTGCGTGGGTTTCTTCTGGTGCTCCAGTTTCCTCCCACAGTCTGAACGACATGCTGGTTAGGTGCATTGCCATGCTAAATTCTCCCTCAGTGTCCCCAAGCAGGCGCCGCCTGAGTGTGACAACTAAGTGATTTTCACAGTAACTTCATTGCTGTGTTAATGTTACCCCATTTATGACACTAATGAATAAACTTTAAACTTAACCCCATGTGAACACCCCAATTTTTATTTCTATTTTACTTTTAATTGCGATCTTTTGAAAAATGTATTTGATTGTAATGCTTTTCAGCTCCAAGTTTGCTGGGGGTGTGAAAATGTAATGTACTTGGTTTCTTGATGTTGCTGCTTGCAGTTGAACATGAAGCCTGCAGTTCAATGCTGGGAATCCCCATTAATCTATGCTACAATCAATTGCATGACAAGAAAACTAAACCTCCTGCCACAAAAGATCACTAGATCCTTCAGTACAACTTTCTCTGAGGCCAGCAATGAGTGCCGTTGCTTTGCCACTGACCACAGAATCTGGGCCAACATAAATTATACCTTTAGGCCTATGGGGAAAAATAATGTGTATTTTAAACATTATTGAAGCATCTGGAAATCCAAGGCAGTAAATATACCAACAGTTAAGACTGGAACCACTAGCCTGTAATTTGTGTATCCCTGAGCAAGAAGAACGGTAGTGAAAATGTATTGTAAAGTTTCCTTTATTACAGTCAGATCACTTTAAAATCTCTCAGGACTGTCCCACATGCCCTCCGAACTTCCTGCTATTTTAGTAGTAATATTGTTCTAAGGAATGTTATGTAACTGCTTTTTCTCTGGAAAACAAATCAAGAAAACCTAAATTGCAAGAGAGACGGGAGATTCTGGCAGATAGAACAAAGCTCTTTAAATCGCCCAGACATTTAAATTGGTCTGATGCACCCACTCCTCACAAGATACCATAGGTCTGCATCATGACTAACCATAATGACTTGCAAAGATGCAATGGGCTATTTTCATTTGTGACCCCAGTGAGATGAAATTCCACTTGCTGAAACACAAAGTTTGTTTTTTTTTTATTATGCATTAAATACCTTCTCACCTCAATTCACCAGCCTACTACACATGCTCAGATTAATGAAAGACTCCCATTGATGCTGTGCTTTGGAAGTCTTTCCAACTTCCTGTCCTCTTGGCAGCATTTTTGTTTTGTTCCAGAGTAAAGTTATCCATCGCCTGTCCAGTCTCAACAGGTCACCAGGGATCGGTCTCACCAAGCACACACAGCATACCAGACAAAACACATATGTGCTGATAATCACCTCCTTTCTTCATCTCATTTATTCTGAGTGAAACTAAACATGCAATTAGCTGGGAGCTAGAAATTGTACCATGGTGATTTAACAAAGCACTTTTCAATGCGACAAAGACGGGTTGAAGTTAATTGATTTGCACAATTTTCTTTACTGTGGAAAATTCAATCAGACTTGATGCAATATGAGCTGCTGATGACCAGTCAGTCTGTTCTCACACCCATGGCAGTGACCAACTTCATCGTGCTTAATTTTGATCCAGGCCTTTTGGCTCAGATCAAGTGTAGTTTTGTTGTCCTGCACTTGATAGAAGTCAATGAGGTTACACTGAGGCTTCATTTGAAGCAATTCTTTTAAAACGGCATCTAGGCCTTTTGGCTAAGATGCAAATAAGATCAAGCACTGGAGGGGGTACATTGCCTGCTCCTATCAGCTTGGATCATGTATATCAGGCCCAGGACAGGAAGCAGCCAGCCTGGCTTGTGAGCTTGGATCTGTAATGTCTCACTGGTTGAGACTTGGATTAGACTTTGATTGGATTTGATTGGCGATAACTTTTAAAAAAATATGAGAAACTACAACAAAGGATAGTGAAATACATTACTAATATCCAGGTAAGAATTCCATATGCAAAAATCATTCTTTGACAAGTGGATAATTAATTTCTAACATCTTTGGAGCATTCATTAGAATGGTCAGTTGCATACTGATTTTAGAAAAACTCCTGCAGTAATTAAGAATATGCAATGGTGTTATTGTTCAAATAATTATGCCAAACACTATGGGCGAGATTTTCTAGCTGCACTCGCTCCAAGACTGGAAAATCCTGCCCAAGGTCATCAAACCTTTGCATTGTCCGGCCCCCGCCCACTATGATTCCTGTGGTAAGCGGGACAGGAAAATTCCGTCCTATAAGTAGGAGTTTTCAAAATCAGAACACCTTGTCAGTTTACCTACCACCCACAAAGGTTGAGCATGTCATCTTTCTATTGAACTGCTCATTCATCTACTCTTTGCAGGCTTTTGCCATGTGCATATTAGTTGCCACGTTTATCTACAAGACAAATGGTTGCACTTTAGAAAATCATTGGATGTGAAGTGTTATGGAAGCCTTAAGAGGTCTGATAAAGTGTCATAAAATGTGTGTTCTTTCTCTCCCAGTTAATTCATGAGGAAGTTCACCTAAAACCTTAATCATTCATCTTTTCAAACAAAAACCTGCTGACTTAGTGATTACACAACAAGCAAGAAGCCTTATCATTATGAGATTGAATGACCTAAACAAAAGATTGGCCTTGAAATTACAATGTGTGAGGGAACATTTATTAGATTCAGATAAAATTCCTTTGTGTAATATTTTAACAGAGATATTAACCCATTCAAATAAAATCATTGGTTAATGCCTCTCGTAGCAGGCAAAGGAATTTCACCAAATATTTACAGTCATATTTGGATTGGATAATTTCAATGGCATGTTTCCTTCATGAATTGTTTGTCCAGAATTACATAGAGTAGGGTCTCAAGATGATGTGGAGTGGGGACTTGGAATCTGGAGTGGGATCTCAAGAGTTATCTGGAGTGGGTTGTTAGAACTAACTTTCATGCCATCGATCTGACTTTGAACCAGACATTTAGTCAACGCGCTGAAATTTGAAGAATACAATGAAAGGAACAGACGTTGAAACTGACACCTGCCACACATGGCCTTCCGGAGGAGTAAGTTGTCTCATTGTAATTCTAGCTACAATGTACAACAATTGTTCTGGCAATACATTTTGTTGCAAGAATGTAGTTTTACACATGAAATCAAAGTTGGATTTTCAAGTTGGTGACAAATAAGAATTTTTTTTTCAGCTTTAGTTAACATAGAACATAAAAAAACTACAGTACAAACAGGCCCTTCGGCCCACAAGTTGCGCCAATCACATCGCTACCTACTAGGTTTACCTATAACCCTCAATCCTATTAAGTTCCATGTACTCATCCAGAAGTCTCTTAAAAGAACCTATCGAATTTGCCTCCACCACCACTGACGGCAACTTATTCCACTCACCCCCCACCCTCTGAGTGAAAAACTTACCCCTGTCATCTCCTCTGTACCTACTCCCCAGCACCTTAAACCTGTGTCCTCTCTTAGCAACCATTTCAGCCCTGGGAAAAAGCCTCTGAGAATCCACCCAATCTATACTGCTCAACATCTTATACACCTCTATCAGGTCACCTCTCATCCTTCGTCTCTCTAAGGAGAAAAGACCGAGCTCCCTCAACCTATCCCCATATGGCATGCCACCCAATCCAGGCAACATCCTTGTAAATCTCCTCTGCACCCTTTCAATAGCTTCCACGTCCTTCCTGTAATGAGGTGACCAGAACTGAGCACAGTATACCAAGAGAGGTCTGACTAGGGTCCTATAAAGTTGCAGCATTATCTCCCGACTCCTAAACTCAAACCCTCGAGTGATGAAGGCCAGTACACCATACGCCTTCTTAACCACATCCTCCACCTGTGAGGCCAATTTAAAAGTCCTATGGACCCAGACCCCAAGGTCCTTCTGATCCTCTACACTGCTAAGAGTCTTACCCTTGATATTATACTCCTTCATCCCATTTGACCTGCCAAAATGGACCACTACACATTTATCCGCATTGAAGTCCATCTGCCACTTCTCTGCCCAGTCTTGCATTCTATCTATGTCACAATGCAACTTCTGACATCCTTCCAAACTATCCACAACACCACCAACCTTCATGTCATCAGCAAACTTACCAACCTATCCCTCCACTTCCTCATCCAGGTCATTTATGAAAATGACAAACAGCAAGGGTCCCAGAACAGATCCCTGGGGCACTCCACTGATGACCGACCTCCATGCAGAAGAAGACCCATCCAAAACCATTCTCTGCCTTCTGCGGGCAAGCCAGTTCTGGATCCACAAGGCAACAGCCCCTTGGATCCCATGCCCTCTCACTTTCTCTAGAAGTCTTGCATGGGGGACCTTATCGAATGCCTTGCTGAAGTCCATATAAAACACATCTACCGCTCTTTCTTCATCAATGTGTTTAGTCACATTTTCAAAGAACTGAACCAGGCTCATAAGGCACGATCTGCCCTTGACAAAGCCGTGCTGACTACTTCAGTTATATCAGGTGGCAGTAATCATTCATAGAGATACTACCAAAGGCTTTTATTGGTGTTTCCAATCTTTCTTTCTTTTAATATTAGTATAATTGAGCCCCAGCCTATATTCAGGGAAAGTGAGTTTATAATCTGAGGTAATCTTCCTGTGCAATGCTATGTTCTTTGCAATGTTGGCAGTGCAGGATCCCCTTGAGAACTTAAACCACTGGAGTCATGTGGTCAAGTTGCTTCCACTCTACCAGTCAGTTAGCATATTGCTTCCTTTGATCTGTAGTGTCCCTGTTTTACTAATGGACAGTCTGGTTTAATTTGTACCATGGTTTACTTTCTCTCTGAATATGGATCTGTGCTGCTAATTAATTTCAGGTTTCCTGACCATCTGGATGGCTTTCTCAAGAGCCAGATATCCCTTTGTTTGAAGTACGTCTGAGAATGCATCATTTGCCACTCCTACACCTATTCTATTCCTGATTATCTCAGATTGCAGAACAACATAACCTCAACTTTCTGCCATTCTGTACAATTTATTAGTCAACAGGTTCTTATGGCTACTGGATATGTGTATGAGGTTTAGCCCTTTCAAGAATTTTGTTACATCTGAGGTTAAAATGAGCATCCAATGATTTTAAAATGTCATCACATTTTGTAGATGATAAATTGGTTCAATTGTCTAACTATTATATTGTCAGTTATCAGGCATACTTAATAAAGCAGTGTATTAACAGTTTCAGTTTCCATTTTTTTATGCAGACATGAGGAGCTCATGCATCTAAGGAATCTATTTCTCTGAACTCCCCAGTTTTGTGATTGATCTGGGCCTTGGTTAAGCCTAAAATGATCTGGACGGGTGGTTTTCTGATCCATGGTTAAAAAATTTAAATTACAGATTCTGCTTTAAGAGATTTCTGAAAATCAAAGATAGTGCTTCCATACATTTCTTCACAAAATATTTTCCCTTGCATGACAGTTTGTGGACTCCCTCAATAATAGCATTCATGAGCTCAGTGTTCAAATGTTTTTAGCAACTGCTTGTATTGGCTGACTGGAGTCTTTACCATTTTGGTGCAATGTTCTTGGGTCTTGTAGGTAACGAATCACAGCTTTTGTTTTCTAAGCTGCCTACTTCATTGCAATTTTTTTTGGAGCAAACTCAGCCATTATGTATTCAAGAGTTGATTCAGGAATCTGTGTTTTCAGGCTGTGTTTTAAACAGAAATTTCAAAACACTACAGTATTTAACTTCTTTCCAGACTTACATTGTCAAGAATTTTTTTAGCTCACCCCTGCTAGGTCCATGATTCAGCACACTCTGGATATTGAAGCTGGATACCCCAATATTTCAATAGAGTCACCTGTTACAGTATGAAATTTAATTCCTACCTTCAGCTTCCAAGCCTTTCTTTGAAGCTTTTTTTTGATAATTTCCTTCTGGCCCTTCGATTCCTGAACTTTTCTACAAAACATTTCTATGCTTTTTCCTTCAGTTTTTCATGATTTTAATTTTCTTTTGCAATTTCTGCAAGCTGGAATGTTATAATGTTTGGGACATAGATTGGTAGGCCTTATTAAGGTACTCATGGTCTTAGGTAGTACAACAGTAAGCGTTTATTAACTGCAAGAAACTGTATACCTAGGTACAGTCTGTATGCGTGCATCTACATACGGCTCTGTCCAACACTACACTGACTCCTGAGCATGAATCATGTGTTCTTTAAATCACTGACTGGGTGGTACAGTACTCAGACACACATTAATCCCTTATGTTCCAGACCCTTATAACACACCTCCCCCCAGTCTTTATCCAACATATTCACAAGTTGTCCCTGTTTATCACATTTATTTACATAATTACAACTGCCCCTTCTCCCCTTCCAGCCTCCAACCCTCCTCAAGTCTTTGATTCATAGATTCAGGCAGTTCACTTTATTCTCAAGGTTGATGAGCTCCTTGTGTGTTCCAGCAGCTGTGCTCACGCAAGCAAATGTAACTGTGCCTCAGGGATACTCAGTAAATATCCCCATAATGTATCCTACTAAGTTGAAAATCAGTTGATTATAAATATCAACATCACTTTGTGACACCACTTTAATCATTCTTAATAGAAGGTAACCTGGACCTTTCTATTGCATCATGGATTGATGGGTAGTTCTCATCATTCATAATATCACACAATGGAAAACTTTGGGGCAACCATCCCTTCAACCTCTAGCAGCCTGCATTCTGGGGATGTGCTAATTTAAAATAGTTGCATGTCAGGGTACTTTTTTTTAAGACTTTCTAAAAGGACATTAAATTAATTTTCAGCCTTTTCAAACGTTGGATCAATGAAATGTCTGAAAAAAAAATTGAGGGGGGCGGTAGAATCATGAAAATGACACTGGAGAAGTAACCCAGAGGCCCATTCAATTTGATCATGGCTGATCTGCTATCGTAATGCCATATTTCAGCTTTCTCGCCATACCCCTTGATGCCCTTTGAGTGAACCACAGAATCACAGATTACTTACAGCGCAGAAGAGGCCTTCAACCCATCCAATTTGCATCAATGCATCAAATGCCCTGATCTAATCCCACTTGCCAGCACTTGGCTCAAGTCTTGAATGTTAGTTTGTGCCATGTACTCATCCAGATATTTTTTAAAGGACGTGAGGCATCCCACCTTCACCATCCTCCCAGGCAATGCATATCAGACTGTCACAACTCTCTGAGTAAAAAGATTTTTCCTCAAATTCCCCCTAAATTGCCATCCCTCACTTTTAACTTGTCTCCCCCGTAACTGACCATTCAGCTAAGGAGAATAGCCGCTCCCAATCCACCCTGTCCATGCCTCTCATAATCTTGAACACCTCATTCAGGTCACGCCTCAATCTTCTCTTCTCCAACAAAAACAACCCAAGCCTATCCAACTTCTCTTCATAACTTAAATGTTCCATCCCAAGCTGCATCCTGGTGAATCTCCTCTGCATCCCCTCCAGTGCGTTCACATCCTTCCAATAATGTGGTGACTAGAACTGCACGCAGTACTCCAGTGGCCTCACCAAAGTTCTATAGAATTCCATCATGACATCTCTGCTTTTGTAATCCACACCCTGATTGATAAAGGCAAGTATGCCATATACCTTTTTCACCATCCTATTAACCTGCCCTTTCTGCTTGCAGAGATCTATGGATAAAGACGCCAAGTTCCTTTTGTTCTTCAGAACTTCCCAGTGTCAGATCTTTCATAGTATACTTCCTTGTCAAATTACTCCTTCTAAAGTGCATCATTTCATACTTTTCAGGGTTAAATTCCATCTGCCACTTAGCTGCCCATTTGACAATCTCATCTATATCTTCCTGTAACACAAGACACTCAATCACATTGTAAACCACCCGGCCAATCTTTATGTCATCATGAAGAAAATTTTCCTCATCTCAGCCCTAAATGGAGTACCACATATCCTGAGACGGTGTCCCATGGTTCTAGACTCCCTAACCAGGGAAATAATCCTCCCTGCAACAAGTCACTGCCAAATAAACTTTATAAATTCAAAGTTATGCCATTCCGGATAAAGAACCTGCAAACTTTGAGACTCACAAATAAAATATTTGAAGGCTGAGTCACTGTGTACTGATGATTTAATTGTGTTCAGTCAAAGTTGGAAAGAACATCCTCACCACTTAAAAGAACTGTTTGACCACTTAAAAGGGACCAATCTCATCATGAATCTGGCAAAAAAAGTGGATTTGCTAAACCCAGATTTCATGTCTGGGACATATTTTGGGACATGGTCAAGTGGCCTCATGAGTTGCAAAAATATAGCCCACTATATTGGAGTATTGTGAGCAGTTTTAGGCCCCATATCTAAGGAAGGATGTGCTGGACTTGGAAAGGTTCCAGAGGAGGTTCACAAGAATGATCCCTGGAATGAAGAGTTTATGATATGAGGAACGGTTGACGACTCTGGGTCTGTACTCGTTGGAGTTTAGAAGGATGAGGGGGGATTTTATTGAAACTTACAGGATACTGCAAGGCCTGGATAGAGTGGATGTGGAGAGGATGCTTCCACTAGTAGGAAAAAGTAGAACCAGAGGACACAACCTCAGGCGAAAGAGACAATCCTCTAAAACAGAGATGAGGAGGAATTTCTTTAGCCAGAGAGTGGTGAATCTGTGGAACTCTTTGCTGCAGAGGACTGTGGAGGCCAGGTCATTGAGTGTTGTTAAGACAGAGATAGATAAGTACTTGATTGATAAGGGGATCAGGGGTTAAGGCAGGAGAATGGGAATGAGAAAAAAATCAGCCATAATTGAATGGCGGAGCAGACTCAATGGGCCGAGTGGCCTAATTCTGATCCTATGTCTTATGGTCTTATGATCTTGGGATTTTCTGGAACCCAAAACAAGAAAAGAGATTCTTAGGTTTTTGGGAATGAATGGATTCTCCAGTAAGTTGGTGCTGAACTTTAGAAGTGTAGTTGCATCACTAACAGAGCTCTTAAAGAAAAATAAGGACTTTAGCTGGATAGTGGAGTGCAAAATAGCTTTCAAACATTTAAAAACTATGTTGACAACAAAATCAATATTAGGCGCACCAAATTGTGACCAGCAGTTTAAACTGGGTGTGGACGCTAGTGACGTTGGTGTGGGAGGTGTATTACTACAGGAAGACAAACTTGCTGTTGAGAAAACTGTAGGTTATTTCTCAAACAAATTAGATCATCTGCAACAGCAATATTTCACCATTGAAAAAGACACTTTAAGCTTGGTACTGGCATTGCAACATTTTAGAACATAAGGTTGAAGGTTGAGAGGCGACCTGATAGAAGTTTACAAAATGTTGAGAGGAATAGATAGGGTGGACTCTCAGAGGCTATTTCCCCGGGTTGAAATGGTTGCTACGAGAGGACACAGATTTAAGGTGCGGGGAGGGAAGTTCAGAAGTGATGTTAGGGCTAAGTTTTTCACTCAGAGGGTGGTGAGTGAATGGAATCGGCTGTCGTCAGTGGTGGTGGAGGCGAACTCGCTGGGGTCTTTTAAAAGACTTCTGGATGAGTATATGGGGTTTAATGAGATTGAGGGTTATAGATAGGTCTGTAGGTTGGTAGGTGTTGATGTGATCGGCGCAACTCGTGGGCCGAAGGGCCTGTTTGTGCTGTAGTGTTCTATGTTCTATAAGAACATAAGAAATAGGAGCAGGAGTAGGCCAACTAGCCCTTCAAGCCTGCCCCGCCATTCAATAAGATCATGGCTGATCTGTCTTGGCTCAGTTCCACATTCCCGCCCTCTCCCCATAACCCTTAATCCCCTCTCTTATCAAAAACCCATCAACCTGCGTCTTAAAAATATTTAGCGAGGTAGCTTCCACCACTTCAACGGGCAGAGAATTCCAGAGATTCACCACCCTTTGAGTGAAGAAGTTCCTCCTCAACTTCGTTCTAAACCGCCCCCCCTTTATCTTGAGGCTGTGCCCCCTAGTCCTACTATCCTTTCTGAGCGGGAAGAGTCTCTCCACCTCTATCCTATCCATCCCATTCATCATCTTATACGTCTCAATGAGATCTCCCCTCATTCTTCTAAACTCTAACGAGTACAAGCCTAATTTATTCAGCCTCTCCTCATAGCTCAACCCCCTCAACTCCGGCATCAGCCTAGTAAACCTCCTCTACACTCCCTCCAAGGCCAAAATATCCTTGCGTAAGTACGGCGCCCAAAACTGCACACAGTACTCCAGCTGCGGCCTCACCAATGCCCTATATAGCCGCAGCAAGACCTCCCTACTTTTATATTCAATCCCCCTCGCGATGAAGGCCAGCATCCCATTCGCCTTCCTGACCACCTGCTGCACCTGCAAGCTGGGTTTTTGCGACTCATGCACAAGGACCCCGAGGTCCCTCTGCACCGTTGCCTGCTGCAGTTTTTCTCCACGTAAGTAATAATCCTTCCTACCATTATTCCTACCAAAGTGGACCACCTCGCACTTGCCAACATTAAATTCCATCTGCCATTTCCTGGCCCATTCGCCCAGCCTATCTAGATCCTTCTGTAGACTCTCACCACCCTCTGCACAATTTGCCTTTCCACCAATTTTGGTGTCATCAGCAAATTTCGACACCCTACACTCGGTTCTCTCCTCCAGATCATCTATATAAATGGTAAATAGCTGCTAGTAACTGTGCAGAATCAATCATGTAAATAGACCATAATTCCCTAAATTTTTTGGAAATACTTTGAGATCAGAACAGCAGGTAATTCCAATGGAGTTTGTTGTTAAAACCATTGAATTTAAAAAGCATTCATGTGGCTGGGAAAGAGAATGTCATTTTGGATGCTTTATCGCAAGTTTAAAAGAGACTTTTGGGAACATTGAGTACAAATGCTCTGGACTATCCTCTTATTAATACGTGCTCTTAAATCTTCGTAATGGTTAATAAGGTAGAATGGCTAAGAAAGGATTGAGAAATGAAAGTGCCTTTCAAAGAACAAAGAACATTACAGCACAGGAACAGGCCCTCCAAGCCTGCACTGACTCTGCTGCCCGACTGAACTAAAACCTCCTATCCTTCCAGGGACCGTATGCCTCTATTCCCATTCTATTCGTGTATGTGTCAAGATGCCCCTTAAAAGTCACTATCGTAGAACCACAATGAGGGAAAGTAGAACCTGTAATGCCCTCCTATAGCTTCATGGTTTATCTGCGTTTATATTGCAACTTAAGATGTCCTAAAATTCTTTACAATCACTTAGGCACTTTTGAAGTGTAGTCACTGTTGTAGTGTAGGCACAATGCAGGAATACCCATTAAAAATCTTCATTAACATCATTGCCAGCCATCTGTTTTTCACACGATGCTTTACATTTTGCACAGGGACCCAAGCACATTTTGGGACTGTGCAAATTGAGGAATAAGAGCAGTAAATCACAACTAGAGTTCGTAACAGGATTCTGATTTTGGAAAGATTCCAATAGATTGTAAAAGTACAAATGTAACATGCTATTCTCAAGAAAGGGGGGAGACAGAAAGCAGGAAACATCCGACCTCTGTCATTAGGAAAATATTAGAATCCATTATAAAGTAGCAGAACATTCAAGAAATAATAATATTAACAAAGTTGACATGGTTTAGTGAAAGTGCAATCATGTTTGACAAAATTACTAGAATGCTTTGAGGATGGAATAAGTGTTTGGTGAGGTGCCACAAAAAATCTTGCTATGGAGGAGTTTATGGTGTTGAGGTAATATATTAGCATGGACAGAGAATTGGCTAATAGACAAAAAACTGAGAATCGGGAGAAATGTGTCAATTTCAGTCTGGCAAACTGTAACTGGCATGCTGCCACAGGGATCAGTACATAACTATTTAAAATCTATACTAATGACTTGGATGAAGGGATCAAGTGTATTGCAGCCTGTTGTGAGAAAGCAGGTTCTGAGGAGCTCACAGAGCATGCAAAGAGATTTAGGTAGATCAAGTGAGTGGACAAAACTTTGGCAGATGAGAGTGCAATGTAGGAAAATGTGGCAAGAAGAGTGGAAAAGCAGAGTAATATTTAAATGGAAAGAGGTTGCATAACTCTGTGATATAAAAGGATTTGGGCATTCTTGTACATGAATCACAAAAGCTTAGCATACAAGTAGAATTAGAAAGAGTAATGCAACTAATTAGGACAATGGAAAATTGGCTTATATTGCGAGGAGGATGCAGTATAAATGTAGGGAGGTCTTGTTGTAACTCTAAACGGCATTGATGAGACCATACCTGGAGTGCTGCATGCAATTTGGTATTCTTATTTAAGAAGGGATATACTTGCTTAGGAGGCAGTTCCCAAAAAGTTTACTTGATTGATTCCTGCGACAAAGGTGTTGGTTTATGAGGAAAGGTTGAGCAGGTTGGATTTGTATTCATTGGAGTTCAGAAGATGAAACATTCAACATTCTGAGGGGGCTTAAGAAGAGGATACATAAATGATATTTCCCCACATCTGTAAGTCTAGAACTGGGGGACAAGGTTTCAGAATAAAAGGCTGTCCATTTAAGAGGATGACGTTCTTCTCTGAAACGATTTTTGGTCTTTTGAATTATCTGCCATAGAGAGAAATGGAAGTTGGGCCATTGAATATTAATGTTGAATTTGAGATATTTTGGTATACAAGGGAGTGAAAGATTATGGGGGACAAGTGGGAAGATAGAGTTAAGCTTGTAGTCAACTCAGCCATCATCACATTGAATGGCGGAACAGACCAGTTCCAATTCTTATCGTTTATGAATCATGACTAGATTTTACAGTAACCAGTAGGGTGACGAAAAAGGCATACGGTACCCTTGCCTTTATCAATCAAGGTATAGATTGTAAAAGCAGGAAAGTCATTTTGGAGGTGCAGAGAACATTGGTGAGGTCATAGAGTACTGTGTGGCAGTCCTGGTCACCACGTTACAGGAAGGATGTGATTGCACTGAAGAACATGCAGAGGAGATTTACCAGGATGCTGCTTGGGATGGAACATTTAAGTTATGAAGAGAGGTTGGATAGGCTTGGGTTGTTTTCATTGGAGCAGAGAAGACTGAGGGGTGACCTGATTGGGATGTACAAGATTATGAGAGACATGGACAGAGTGAATAAGGAGCAGCTTTCCCCTTAGCTGAAGGGTCAGTCACAATGGAATACAATTTCAAGATGAGGGGCAGGAGGTTTGGGGAAAAAATGAAGAAAACTGTTTTACTCAAAGGATGATGATGGTCTGGAATGTGCTGCCTGAGAGGGTGATAGAGATGGGTTGCCTGACAATCTTTAAAAAGCACCTGGATGAGCATTTGACACATCATAGCTCTCAAGGCTTTGGGCCAAGTGCTGGTAAATGGGATTAGGTGGGACTTCAGGTATTTCTCATGAATGGGCCAAAGGGCTTCTTCTGCATTGTATGCTTCTATGATTCAATTTCAGAAAAGAAAGTTGAAAGAGCTCTGTTATTTACAGGGCTGTGTGAGGGTGCAGTGAAGGTTGAAAATGACAGGAGCTCAGTTATATGTTTTAGCTCACTCCCCTGCCAGCTGCTCACACAGGAGGAGTTCACAGCAGCAGGAGGCAACAGCTGGAGAACCCTTGGGGCTAGTCCCAGGCAGCTGGAAGCATCAGCGAGAGTGATAAATGAGGCCTGCAATTGGAAAGGATTGTGACTGGGGGCCGGAGAGCTTGCTGCAATCAGGCGGCTAGTTTAGAGATGTGGGCAAGAATCAATTCTGCAAACTAGGCTGAATCTGGCCAAAGGTTTCCTCGAGGCAAAGAGATATTCATGACCAACAGGAAGTGATGTAGCCCACACTTAGGTTGTGCAGGAGATCAAGAGGTCTTCCTTATCCTCTCAGTCAATAGCCCTTCAGCAAATCAATTTTTGTGATGAATTTAGACTGTCCAACATTTTCAATGCAATTTTACAAACATGGAATAGGAAATGAATCCCTCTTGTAATGATACTCAATGAATTCAATTCAGTTATGTCATGCTGGAGCACATAGTCAAATTCCTTGTGATAACTTTTCTGGATTTAAGCGATATGGACGTTGTTTTGTCAGAATGGTGTACCCCGCATCTACACCGTGCATTGTTGCCTCCATTCTACCTGATTTATCCCCAAGAATACATTTATAGGACTATAGTAGCTCTTTCAATTCACTCTGGCTCTTATCTGGAAAGTAATTTAACTAGTTGCTTAAATGTTCCAGGACTTCCTCATTAACCAAAAGAATTTGAGGGAAGTCACTGTCTGAATTTAACCAAACTTATTCTCCCTGTTTAATTATGAAGAGCTCACTTTTGTCCACACCTTCTCTATTTCAATACTTCTTAAGCATGTTAATATGACATACTCTGTGGGATTCATGTCTATCTTGTGTGCATACCAGATCATTTATCTCACTCAACTTTCTTTCAATTTGACTAAGTTTGGCTTTCAGTCATGTACCTGATACGGATAATTACACAAGCACTTCCTCCATGGCTTTGAAACTATGAGCTAGTGTCTTCTTAACTGCCATTGCTTTCATTCTCTGCTGTTCTGTCTTTAAATGTTTCCTTGCCACCTCACAAATCGCATTCAATCTTTCTCTGAAATTTGAGACATAATCTAAAAGGCTTCATACTTAACAATTTTTCTTGGATTAATTTCCAGCTGTTCTCCACCTTCATGTCTGTAAACCAATTCAGAAGGATGAAATTTGGTAGAATCATTAGGTGCATCCCTAATGGTAAATAATAAAAATGGAATCCCTTTGTCCCAGTTCCGAGGATAATCTTCGCTATACTCTCTTATCATTGTTTTCAAAGTTGGATGCCACCTCTCTGATGCTGCCTGTAACTCTGGATAATATGCCAATGATTTGTACTGTTCTATTTTCAGGTGATTCATGATCTCTTTAAATAATCTTGACATGAAATTTGACACTTGAGCTATCTCCTTCACCGCCAGACAATCAGAAAAAAAACAGAATTGGTCTGTTTGCAATTGTTCTGTAGCTGGATTTTCCATCAGCTGTTCAGCCACAGTAGGCAGCACTACTGTCTGTGATCCAGTTATATCATTCCCACAAAATGAAGTGAATACCTGCAATGGCCAATGTTTCTATCATTCCTACAACCATTTCTATCATTTTCAAGATACTCCTTAAGGATTTTTTCTTGTTTCAGTCTGAATGCTGCTGACTAAAACCTCTTCCTTCAATATCCCTCTGCCTACAAATACTTTTATTCCACAACATTAGGGATTGGTGCGCGCCTGTATCTCTTAACATTTTAACATCTTTCCCCATTCTAGTCTGTCCACATAGAAATACTTGAACTTTGAACTCAAAATCTTAAACACATCAGCCTCCTGCTGGCATCTTGAGGGGAACTGCTTGATAGAGCAGACGCAGCACGGTTTCGTTAAAGGGAAGTCGTGTCTGACAAATTTACTGGAGTTCTATGAGGATGTGTCTAGGGCGGTGGATAGAGGAGAGCCGGTGGATGTGGTCTTTCTTGATTTTCAGAAGGCGTTTGACAAGGTACCTCACAAGAGGTTATTGCAGAAGGTAAGGGGGCATGGAGTTGGGGGTAGGGTGTTAGCGTGGATAGAGGACTGGTTGTCAAATAGGAGGCAGAGAGTGGGGGTCAATGGGTGCTATTCGGATTGGCGGATGGTGACTAGTGGAGTGCCCCAGGGGTCGGTGCTGGGGCCTCAGCTATTTACCATTTATATGGTAAATAGCTTCCACTGTACCGTTTGTGCACACATTTCCATTCCTATTGTTTGCTCTTTTCCTCTGTGTATAAATCCTAAGTATAAATCCTGATTATCTAAGCTTATGTTGTCTACTTCCAAATACACCTGGGCTCAAGCAAGAGCCGTCTTTGCAGTGTGCTTATTTTAAATAACATGTTCTCATGTACAATGTTAAAATATGGCTAGAAAATCTAGCCATGAACATGACAATCAGCCATGATCAAGAAGAATGATGGAGCAGGCTCAAAGGGCCAAATGGTCTCCTCCTGCTCCTATCTTCTGTGTTTCTGTGTTTCACTTGACTTCACATGTTCCATACTCTCGGTCTGTTTAAAACAAAATCACAAATTCCTTACATCCAAAAGGAAATATCCTTTTAAAAATGAAGAATTAAGAGCTCCCAATTTTTGTTAAGAACCCCAATGCTGTTACCTGCAAGAGTGTCTCAAAACCCAGAAGGTTAACTTAAAACACTGGTTCTTTGTGGTGTGTATTTGTTTGGAATAATGTGAGGAACAATGTACAGCCCATTGAGGAACCAATCCAGTCATTGTGTAAATAATTAATAAAGAATAATTGTAAAGTAAAAGAAAAAAATTACGTCTTGTTCCCAAAAATTACCTACATTTCCTGAACAAAGACACTCCTTTTCCAAACAACATTCACTTTAGTAACACTATGCCAAATCTAGCTCATAGTTACCACATAATACAGTTTAAGTATGAAGTTTGCGAAAAATGTCTTTTCCTGGCTCAGCGAGTGTAGAAAACTGCATCTTTTAGAGGAGTACTATCTGCCCTGGTTCTAAATGTTAGATGGAACAGACCTCCTGTTACTTGCCTGTTATTTTGTTTTCATCTCAAGTTCACTTAACCTTGTTAACTTACACACTCCTAACACCATCTCATTATAGAGTCTAGAAATAACCAGGACTAAATGTGCAGGAATGTCCTCTCATCTTTTGTTACCTGAGCTCCCATTTCTCTAGTTTATCTCTTCTGTTTTCCCACCAAGCACTAATGTCCAAAATGCCAATAAAGGAGCAAAGAAGGCACAATATTTCAAAGAATTTTCTAAGACATTATAAGATAAAACAGAAATCTTGGAATCAAATCAAAGGTATTTACCGATGGCAACCAGATGAGATTATTACATTGAGGAAGAGTGCAGAAAGAAATACTGACACGTGAGAATATAAAATTATCTGTAGGCCAGACTTTTCATCATCTGAAGAATTGGTTGGAAACTCATCCCCGTGGACTCCAGCAGACCAGATGCCAGTTCATGCTCTGCTGAGTGTCAAATAGCAAAAGATGGGACTTATGCTGACACCGGGTGGAGCTCCCGCCTTGAAGAGCTGCTAGCCAATTTGATAGGCTTGCAGCTTTCCACTATTCCACAAACAGTGCCACAGTGACCAGAAGAGGCACTGCAGCTAGCTGTCTGGGGCTAAGGTCTGGGAACCGGTGGAAAGGTAAGTAGCAGGGGTCAGGGGACGGAGCACCAGTACAGATGTCCTGGGGGCTCGCAAGAGGGGAGATTGGGGTCAGAGGGGATAAGTCAGAGGTGAAGGAGACCCTTAAGTCACTGGGCCCTAGGGGTGGGCAACCCTAGTCAAAGAGGGCTTCTGATGGAGGCGCCATCTCCCTTCCCCTTTCCTACCTGAGATTGAACCTTGTAAAATTTTGGGAAGGCCCCGCCGTCCCACTCACTGATGTGTCATCCATCCACCAGCCTAAACATGAGGCTGGGCAGGAAAAGGTCCTTACATAGCCTTTAAGAAGCATTTAGGAGTCTTAAATGGATAAGAACAGGTTTCCTATTTGAAGCACTGCCCAACCCAGCATAAAATCACAACTAGTTTAGGGAGCTTCAGAGGAAATCCCAGCCATGCAATTTCATGTCTCCACCCCACCTCAGACCCCACATGAGCGCAAATAGAAAGCGTAAAATAATGCCTAGAAAATAAGGCCTTGAAGTGGAAAGCTGAGAGATACCTTGGACGAGAAATCAATGGCAGTGAATGAAGTCACCTCCAGCACTCCTGCACTTCATTACTGAGTGATTCCGGCAAGTTCTCCATCATAGAATCATAGAGCCCTACTGTGCAGAAGGAGACTATTCGGCCCACCAACCACAAACCCACCCAGGCCCTATCCCTGTTACCCTAGCTAGCTCCCCTGAACTAAGAGGCAATTTAGCATGGTCAATCCCCCTAACCCGCACATCTGTGGACTGTGGGAGGAAACAGGAGAACCCGAAGGAAACCCATGCGGACATGGAGACAATGTGCAAACTCCAAACAGACAGTGACCCAAGCCAGGAATTGAACCCAGGTCCCTGGCGTTTTGAGGCAGCAGTGCTAACCACTGTGCCACGTGCCATCAAACTGCTGATGTTCCAATACCCATGCGAACAGCAGCCAGAAATGCTAAGGTTCACACTGAAAATATATGTCTGGCAACTATGGGTGGGGAGCTATACAGGCTAGGAAGTTTACACACTTCTCGGCTGGAATTCTCCGCTCTCACATGCCCACTACCGCTGCCAGTGAGAGCGGAGAATTTGGCGCTCAATTAAATCTCTGTTCATTGCAGCAGAATCAGTGAATTCCAAATGTTGGCGAGGTCGGAGAATTCCGATCCTGGGTCTGCAATCTGTGCTGAATTAACTAATCCCAACCATTGGTGTGTTACAGTTGGCACCCGCACGCTTGCTTAGTAGAACGAAAGTCAGCCAGAATTCCTATTCTTTATTAAAATCTAATGACTCCAGCAGGAAGATGAGTATTTGAGGGGATAGGAATTTGTTTAGCTGTGATGCTCCAGGTCATAAAATATCCTTGTCGGTGCTCGGCCACAGAGAATAATTAAGCACATCATTACAGAGGTATTGATATCTGTGAATTTGCATCTTAGCAAGAATTAATGCTTTCAGGACAGGAATGGAGAAATTTTAGGGAAAATAACGAGTGCTTAGATTTAGTTATATGAGGCCAACACACTATTCTCAGTAATGAGACTTGTAACTATCAGTGCTGTTAGAATTAACTAAGCCACACATCCCATTTGCCAGAAAATGTGTCAGTTTACAAAGAGCGCATATGACGATTAAATGCTGTGATGCAACATTGATTTGATGTCTTTAACATTATGAGTTGTTCCATGGTGCTTCATGGGAGTCAATTAGTGGCTGGGGAAGGCCTTTTACAGACAGACGTGGCACTTTGGGGGTACATCTAAAGCCCTGATTCTATCCCAAATTTCAGGTTTAGAAGGATTTGCAAAATTTTGAATGAATAAATAAAAATAAATAATTAACCATCATCTTCTTTGTTACTTCTCCATTTACATCTGTAGGCGGCTTGTGGAATAATTCATTGTTATAGGTGCAACTACAAAAGAAGAATAAATTAAAGCCCAGGTGACAGTGTAAAAGGTACAGTTTCTGCATAAAGGTTATAGGAGGATTATTGGATATGGCAGTAGTGTTCAAAGTCTCCTCCAGGGGGCCAGTGGGCTGGCCCAAAACCACACGACATTGGCACACAGCAAGGTCAGGGGTGTGGGGATGGGGGTCTTGTAGCAGGAATAATCGGGGTAGTGGGTGGATGTGGAATGGAAGCGATGAGGGGAGTTCTCTAAGGCTCAGTCTAGACCTGTGCAATAGTTACTCAGAAGTTAGAAGTGGTTTTAATTCTTCTAACATTTTCTGGGTAAATATTGATGTAACCCCATCAGAACCATTGGAAGTTTGAGATCTGAATCACATTTTCGAATGGTTTCCAGTGTATGGTAATTGTCCTGGGGAAGTTTAACTTCTGGGAAAATGCCATGCAAACCTTACATGGGAACGTCTGGGGGAATATTCTGTCGAGCATCTCATGATATTCCACTTCTCCAGCTTCCACCCTAAACACATTGAAGAAGCCATCCCCTACAGACAAGCCCTCTGTGTACACAGGATCTGCTCAGATGGTGAGAATCGCAACACACACTGCCAGACACTGAAAGGTGTCCTCATAAGAACAGGATGTGGCGCTTGACTCATCGTTCAACAGTTCCGATGCACCACGGTGAAAAAACGCACCAACCCCCTCAGAAGACAAACATGGGACAAGACAAACAGAGTGCCCTTCATTGTCCAGTACTTCTCCGGAGTGGAGAAGCTACGACATCTTCTCCAGAGCCTTCAACATGTCATTGATGAAGATGAACATCTTGCCAAGGCCATCCCCACACGCCCATTTCTTGCCTTCAAACAACTGCACAACCCCAAACAGACCATTGTCCGCAGCAAACTACCCAGCCTTCAGGAGACAGTGACCATGACACCACACAACCCCGCCACAGCAACCTCTGCAAAACGGATTATCGACACGGATGCCATCATCTCACGTGAGAACACCATTCACCAGATACACGGTATATACACTTGCAATTCGGCCAACGTTGCCTACCTAATACGCTGCAGGAAAGGATGTTCTAAGGCATTGTACACTGGGAAGACTATGCAGATGCTACGACATTGAAGGAATGAACACCACTCGACAATCACCAGGCAAGAGTGTTCTCTTCCTGTTGGGGAATACTTCATTGGTCACGGGCGTTCGGCTTCTGATCCTTGGGTAAGCATTCTCCAAGGCAGCCTTCACGACACACGACAGCGCAGAGTCGCTGAGCAGAGACTGATTGCCAACTTCCGCACACATGAGGACAGTCTCAACCAGGATCTTGTGTTCATGTCATGCTATCTGTAACCCCCACAACTTGCCTAGGATTGCAAAACCTCACTATCTGCCCTGGCTGGAGACAATACCTCTTTAACCTGTGCTTAACCCTCTCTCCACTCACGTTGTCTGTACCTTTAAGATTTGATTACCTGTAAAGACTCGCATTCCAACCATTATTTTGTAAATTGAGTTTGTGTCTTTATATGTCCTGTTTGTGAACAGAACTCCCATTCATCTGATGAAGGAGCAGCGCTCCAAAAGCTAGTGGCTTTTGCTACCAAATAAACCAGTTGGGCTTTAACCTGGTGTTGTGAGACTTCTTACTGTGTTTACCCCAATCCAACGCCGGCATCTCCACATCAGGGATATTCTGCAGCATATCTCTGGAGTATCCTCCACAACATGATGCCTTGGCACTCGGAAGTTACGACCCATTGAACTGTCTATTTTTGAACCTAGAAGTAAGTCTCGTTGTAGTACAGCCTGAATATTTTCGGTGTCCACTGCTACCTTTCCTTTGCTGGTTTGCTTTTCCACTGAGGCATTCTATTTTCGCTAATGGGAAAACTGAGCATCCCATTTCAGGGTACAAAGGGCATGGCTTAGTGATTGCAGCCCATTGAACTGACTGTGCAGCTAAAGATTTCGCAATTATTTGCAATATGGGAAACACGGCCTATTCATTTACACACATCTCAAATGCCCTCAGCAAAGCTGGATACCAGAAATGCACCAGTGTTTCCTGTGTCAAATGTTGCTCAGGGCACAAATGTAGGAAATACATCATATGAAATAATTCACCCATTTGTTCCCTCTCATTTGTGGGTGGTGTATAATGCACCTGTCCACATAAATTGGAGGAAGTTTTGGCAGGCGTGAAATTGGTCAGGGATCTAGCATAACTACTCTGAATCCCATTCCCACCTGTTGAGAATAAAGTATTTATACACAAGAAGATCTGAGCTTAGGTCTCCTGAAAAGAGAAAAGTCGAATGTTTCAGTGGAAAAGGTAATCATAGATATTCAGGGAAGGAAATATTGGGCACATAAAAAACATGAACAAGCCATACAACTACTGGACAAACTACTAGCACATAAAATTGACAAATCTATATCCATTATACTCCTATAATCTTTCTTTGGTAATTGTATCTTCTGCAAATTTATCTAGCTTTAATGTTTTCTCTTCTCTTGTATTTAAATAGTTCAAGTCACACTTGTGATCTGTTTTACTCTGTATGTCATCTAGAGCTGTAAATGGAGAAGCGGAGAATGATAATAAGTTTGTTGATTTGTTTTTATTCATTCACTGGATGCGAGCGACACATGCAAGGCCACTGTTTACTGCCCATTGTTAATTGCCCTTGAGAAGGTAGTATTGAGTTGCCTTCCTGAACTATTGCAATCTGTGTGCAGTGGATACATCAACAGTGCTGTTGGGAAGGGAGTTCCAGGTTTTTAACCTAGCAATGATGAAGGAATTGCAATATATTTCCCTATCAGGGTGGTGTGAGTCTTGGAAGTCATGTTGACCCCACATGTTTGCTGCAGTTCCATTTTAGGTGGTAGAGTCTGTGGGTTTGGAAGGTGATCTTGTAAATGTCTTAGTGACTCAGTGCATCTTGGAGATGGTACACTGTGCATCGGTGGTGGGGTGAATGCTTAAGGTAGTGCATGGGGTATCAGTCAACTGGACTGCTTTGTTCTGGATAATTTCAAGTTTTTTGGGTGTTGTTGCTGCTGCATTTATTCATAAGAACATAAGAAATAGGAGCAGGAGTAGGCCATCTAGCCCTTCGAACCTACTTCAGGCATGTAGTGTGTACTCTATCACACTCCTGACTTGTGTTTTGTAGATGGTGAACAGGCTTTGGAGAGTTCGGAGATGGGCTATTCGCTATAGAATTCCCAGCCTTTAACTTGCTTGTAGCCACAATACTTATGTGGCTGGTCCAGTTCAGGGATAACTACCATTGATAGTAGGGGAGTCAGTGAAAAAATACCATTGACCATCAACGGAACATCAGTGACAGGTAAACTCACACTTATAGGAAATTATCACTGAAGTGGCACGAATGTTACTTGCCCTTTGTCAGTGCAGTTCTAAATGTTGCCCAGGTCCTGTTGCATGCGGGTATGGACTACTTTGTTATCTGAAGGAGAATTGTGAATGGGACTGAACATTGTGCAATCATTAGCGATCATCTCCAATTCTGATGTTATATTTGAGGGAAAGTCATTGATAAAACAGATGCAGAAGCACACTGCCCTCAGTCCTTAGACTGAGATGATTGACTTTCAACAACCGTAATCATCTTTCCTTTGTGCTGGGTGAGACTCCAACCACTGGAGAGCTTTCTCCCTGATTTTGATTTCAATTTTGCTAGGGTTCCTTCATGTCAGATGTGATCTTGATGGCAAAGACTTCACCCTCACCTCACTTCATTTGTCGATGTTTGGACAAAGGTTTGTTAATAAAGCCGGAGTCAAGCTGTTCTGGCAGAACTCAGTCTCGGCAATTGTGATCGGGTTATTGTTGTGTAAGTGTCACTTGATAGCACTGTTGACAATACCTTCCATTGCTTTGCAGATGATTGAGCATAGGCTGATGGACAGTAATTGGCCCGATTTGTCCTGCTTTGCTTAGAATCATAGAATCATACAGTGCAGAAGAAGCCCTTTTACTCATCGAGTCTGAGCAAATAACGCCTGAAGTCCCACCTAATCCCATTTACCAGCACTTGGCCCATAGGTGTGAATGTTATGATGTACCAGGTGCTCATCCAGGTACTTTTTAAAGAATATGAGGCAACCCGTCTCTACCACCCTCCCAAGTTGTGCATTGCAGACCATCAACATCTTCTGGGGAAAAAAGTTTTTCCTCACATTTGATTTTGATTTGATCTGATCTGATTTGTTATTGTCACATGTATTAACATACAGTAAAAAGTATTGTTTCTTGCACGCTATACAGAAAAAGCATACCATTCATAGAGAAGGAAACAAGGGAGTACAGAATGTAGTGTTACAATCATAGTTAAGGTGTAGAGAAAGATCAACCTAATGCAAGGTAAGTCCATTCAAAAGTCTGATGGCAGCAGGGAAGAAGCTGTTCTTGAGTTGGTTGGTAAAAGACCTCAAACTTTTGTATCGTTTTCCCAACGGAAGAAGGTGGAAGAGAGAATGCCCGGGGTGAGTGGGATCCTTAATTATGCTGGTCGCTTTGCCAAGGCAGTGGAAAGTGTCGACGGAGTCAATGAATGGGAGACTGGTTTGTGTGATGGATTGGGCTACATTCATGACCTTTTGTAGTTCCTTACAGTCTTGGGCAGAACAGGAGTCATACCAAGTTGTGATACAAGCAGAAAGAATGCTTTCTATGGTACATCTGGAAAAGTTGGTGCAAGCCATGGCTGAAATGCCAAATTTCCTTAGTCTTCTGAGAAAGTAGAGGCTTTGGTGGGCTTTCTTAACTATACTGTTGGCATGGGGGTCCAGGACAGGCTGTTGGTGATCTGGACACCTAAAAACTTGAAGCTCTCGATCCTGTCTACTTCATCCCTGTTGATGTAGAGAGGGGCATGTTCTCCTTTACGCTTCCTGAAGTCAATGACAATCTTCTTCGTTTTGTTGACATTGAGGGAGAGATTATTGTCACTGCATCAGTTCACCAGATTCTCTATAATTTCCTGTACTCTATCACGTCATTGTTTGAGATCTGACCCACTACGGTGGAATCGTCAGCAAACTTGAAAGTCAAATTGGATGGGAATTTGCCCACACAGTCATAGATGTATAAGAAGTACAGTAGAGGGCTGAGAACATAGCCTGTGGGGCACCGGTGTTGAAGATTATTGTGGAGGAGGTGTTGTTGCCAATCTTTACTGATTGTAGTCTGTGAGTTAGGAAGTTCAGGGTCCAGTCGCAGAGGGAGGTGCCAAGAACCCAGCCATGAAGTTTGGAGATGAGTTTTGTGGGAATAATAATGTTGAAGGCTAGCTGTAGTCAATAAATAGGAGTCTGACATAACTGTCCTTGTTATCTAGGTGCTCCAGGGTTGAGTGCAGGGCCAGGGAGATGGCATCAGCTGAGAAACTGTTGCGGCAGTAGGCAAATTGAGGAGAGGCTGGAATTGATTTGTGACATGACTAGCCTTTCGAAGCACTTCATAATGATGGATGTTAGAGCCACCAGCCGATAGTCATTGAGGCACGCTGCTTGCTTTTTCTTAGGTATCGGGACGATGGTCATCTTCTTGAAGCAGATCGGGATCTCAGATTGTTGTAAAGAGAATTGAAGATGTCTGTGAATTCCCCCACCCCATCCCCCTGAATCTCCTGCCCCTCACTTTGAACCTATGTCCCCTCGTGACTGACCCTTAAACTAAGGGGAATAGCTGCTCCTTATCCACTCTGTCTATGCCTCTCATAATCTTGTACACCCCAATCAGGTCACCCTTCAATCTTCTCTGCTCCAATGAAAATGACCCAAGCCTATCTAGCCACTTTTCATAACTTAAATGTTCCATCCCAGGCAGTATCCTGGTGAATCTCCTCTGCACATTCTCCAGTGCAATCACATCCTTCGTCTAACGTGGCCAGAACTGCACATAGTACTCTAACTGTGGCCTCAAGTTTTATACAACACCAAAGTGGCTTATCTGCTTTTGTAATCGATGCTTTGATTGATAAAGGCAAGTGTCCCGTAGGCCCCTTTTCACCAGCAGGCCATAACTGGGCAATGTTTATTGGGTAGATGCCTGTGTAGTAGATGCGCTGGAAAGGCTTGGCTGGGCGCACAGCTAATTCAGGAGCTCAAGTTCCTACGGCACTGCAACCTTGCTATTTGGGCCTGTAACTTTTGATGTGTCCAGTGTACTGAGCTGTTTCTTGATGTCATGTTGAATGAAGTGAAGTGGCTAAAAACGGGCATTTGTGATGTGAGGGGGAAGGGGTGGCAGAAAATTCCGCCCTTAATTCTAAGATTATTGTAAGTGTGGAGAATTTGTACATTGGTTGAAATTGCTTTGGTACACTGTGTTTCAATTTTTGTGTCGTCAGTGTTTAACTTTGGAATAAAACACCATATTACAGTGAAGAAAGCTTTTCAATAAAATCTTATATACACCTGAATGTTGTCGTTATTTTTGGATCACATTGCAATACTTCCCGAGGCATTTCCTCCAAAGCCAAATCTAACTGCTGGTTATTCTTTTATGTTTCTGGAACAAAAACATTTCAGAAACCTTACACCAGTCACAGAAACAGTGAACAAACTCCAAAGTTGATTTGTTACCAGGAACTTACAGCTGAACTGAAATAGCAGAGTGGGCTGCCTGCAGGAGCAGTCAGATGTTAAGCTCAGCTTCTGATCCTGGGAGATCAGTACAACAGCAGCAAAAATATGTGGAGGCTAGATATCTGAAATAAAAATACATAAAGCTGGATACAGTCAGCAAATCCGTCAGCATCCGGGCAGAGAGTAACTAAGTGAACGGGCAGGGTTTTGGCCAGGTTGGAAACAGAGTTCAAATTCAAGTTCATTTATTAGTGCCATAAGTTGGCTTCCATTAATACTGCAATAAGGTTGCTGTGAACATCCATTGCTTGCCACACTCTGGTGCCTGTTCAGGTACACTGAGCATGGCCAATGCACCTAACTAGCACATCTTTCAGACTGTAGAAGGAAACTGGAGCACCTGGAGGAAACCCATGCAGAGACAGGGAGAATGTGTAGACTCCACACAGACAGTGACCCAAGCCGGGAATTCTCCCACTGTGGGCAGACAGTGGATTTCCCAACTCAGCTGGTATGCAAGTTCCCTGCCATAGTCCCAATTCCCAGCCATTTCCCAGGGGGATGGTTTAGGTAAGAAATATCTACCCATCTGTAAATGGCAGTCATTTGTTAAGTCAATTAAAAAGGCAAATTAAGGCCTTTGAGCAGAGGTTGACCAGAGTATTCCAGTTGGATTGCAAGCACCACCCCTACACCTGTGGTGTAAGGAGCCTGGTGAGTGCCTGGAGGTAGGGGGCTCTCCAGGATGACTTTAAGCTCCCAACACTGAACCAATCCACTAACCACTCACACTCCCGCAGCCACAGCTGCAACCACTAGCCACCCTGTGGAAGGGGTTTTCCCTCCACCCTGGACGTCCAGCTGCTCTGGCCCTTCGAAATCTTGATGTGGAGATGCCGGCGTTAGACTGGGGTAAACATAGTACAAATTCTCACAACACCAAGTTAAAGTCCAATTTGGACTTTAACCTGGTGTTGTGAGACTTCTTCCTCTGAAATCTTCCAGTATGTTAAAATTAGTGAGAGGGTACCTCAAGCTGGAAGCGTTACTGCTCCTGGCATGGTGCAAGGTCAGGGCTCATAGTTGATGCCAAACCCGGTGTCTTGAAACTAAATGGAAAATCCTGCCCAAAGTTTCAGGTTGGTGACTCTTTGCCTATACTGAGCCATATGTTGTGATTCGCTACCCATGCAGCAGGGTGGTAAGAGACACAGATGGCAGCATGGCCAGGCTGACTGTTGCCTAATTTTGTCCAAGCCTCGGAACAGGCTTTATGGCTGGAATCTCATCACCCTTCACGCTGGCAGGATTTTACAATCCCGACACAATGAACACATGGCTGGCCACCAAATACTGCGACTACATTGCATCAGGAGAATGGCATGAATGGCAGGTAAGATCACACCATTAGTGTTGAACAGAGCATGCGTTGTCCCAAAGCAATCCATAGAGGCATTATCAAAGTAAGTGGACACCAAACCTAAGAAGGAGGATAACAAAAAAGCTTACTGATAAGGAACAAGTAAAAACGAAGGAAAACAGGAAGAGTAGAAAGAACCAATCAATTTACATTTATATTGCTCTTTTTGCAAACACAGGGGGTGGGATTTTCCAGCCACACTCACCCCAAAACTGGAAAATCCCGCCCAAGGTCAATGGACCTTTGCATGGTCCAACCTCCCCTCATGACGATTCCTGTGGCAGCGAGACAGGAGAATTCTGGTGAGGATGTATTTTATAGCCAATGCAGTACATTTGAATTGCAGCCGCTGAAGTAAGAAACAGAGCAACTAGTGTGCACGCAGCAAGCTCCCAAAAACAGGGTAAGTGACCAAATAATTGTGGTGATTAAGGGATAAAGATTGGGCAGGACAGAGGGTAAGTTTAAGGAGGATCTCAGAGGCAATTAGAGCTGGAAAGGTTTGAGAAGAGTGTAGCACCAGGTATCTGAAGGTCTGGCCTTGGATGATGAGGTAAAATGAAGGTAAGGTGCACAAATTAAAGGGAGAGATAGTTCAGTGACAGGAGAAGATGTAGAAACAGCGAGGGGCAGTGCCATAAAGAGATTTAAATACAAGGATGAGAGCTTGAAATTGAGACATTGAGAGACCAGAAGTCAATGGTGCTAAATGAACAAATGGAGCAGGATAGTATGTGGGCAGCATGTTTTAGGATGAGTGAGAGATTACTGAGGGTGGAAGATGGGAGGCCCGATAGGAGTGCATTAGAATAACTTAGTCAGTGGTTAAGAAAAACATGAACTTTAGCAGTTAATTCACAGAAGACCAAAACCATAGAATCAAAGAATCACCACAGTGCAGAAGGAGGCCCATCACATCATGTGGTGAAGACAGCATTGGTCAGGGCATTGAATATAGGAGTTGAGATGTCATGTTGAAGTTGTCCAAGACATTGGTAAGGCCTCACTTGGAATACTGTGGAGGGTTCTGGTCACCCCCTTATAGGAAGGATAGGGATGATCTTATAGAGGTCTATAAACTAATGAGGGGCACAGATCAGCTAGATAGTCAACACCTTTTGCCAAAGAAGTCTAAAACAAAAGGGCACAGGTTTAAGGTGAGAGGGGAGAGGTACAAAAGCATCCAAGGGGCAATTTTTTCACATAGATGATGGTGAGTGTCTAGAACGAGCTGCCAGAGATAGTAGTAGAGGCGGATACAATTTTGTCTTTTAAAACGCATTTAGATAATTACATGGGTATGATTGGTATAGAGGGATAGGGGTCAAATGCGGGCAATTGGGACTGGCTTAATGGTAAAAACTGGGCAGCCTGGACAAGTTGGGCCAAAGGCCCTGTTTTCACGCTGTAAACTTCTATGACTCTAAGCGCCTGCACCAACTCTCTCTCGCAAAGTATTTTACCCAGACCCTTTCACCCACTCTCTTCCCATAACCCCACACATTTACTCTGTTAATCCATCTAACCTGCACATCTTTGGACACTAAGAGGCAATTTAGCGTGAATAATCAACCTAACCTGCGCATCTTTGGAGGAAACCGAAGCACCCAGGGGAAACACATGTAGATACTGGGAGAAAGTGCAAACTCCACACAGACAATAACATAAGGCCGGAATTGAACCTGGTCCCTGAAGCTGACATACAGCAGGGCTCACCACTGTGCCACCCATGCCATCCATGGGCAATGTTATAGATATGGAATTAGGCAGTTTTTATGCTGGATAGAATGTGGCATCAGGAACTAAACTCAGTGTCCAATACAATGCTCAGGTTACAAACTGAGGCAATGGCCAAAGTGATTGGAATTATTGATAGGCGCAGAAAGTCTGTGGCAGGGGCAAATGATAGTTGTTTCAGTCTTTACACTACTTAACTGGACTTTGTTCTTCTCAATTGATTGGAGAAGAGGCCATAAACATAATTTAAAGCTACCAACCAAAGTTGAAGGAGTCTCACCCAGAGTTGTGTCTTCCTATGCATATGTTTCCATTCATCGTAATCACCATTGAAAACTGAAAATTTTCTTTAATATTCTGCACTTGCGTAAATTTCAAAATATCACCTCAAAAACTCAATGCTCTGAAACCTATAAAGAGACTTTCAGTGTATTTCTATTTATAAAAGGCACAGAAATGAGAATACATTGACATAAAAAGGTATCAAAGGTAAAATTAAAACAGTTTCCAAGTGCTTATTGTCAAACAGATCAGGTAAATTGGTTGAAATTTCAAGAAAATAATACCAGCACAAAGAGGTTAATCATCTTTTCTCCTTCCTATCTGCTGAAGGTTGTGCAGTATTCAAAATCGTTGCATTTATTTTTTACCTCCAGTTATTGATGTAAAATGAAAGAACTTTTTTTAATCAGATGATTTACCAGCCCGTAACTTGAGCCCTTTCTGACACACCATTTGGCAGGTACAATATCTCATGATAGTGGCCTCATGGGACAGTGACTGCCGCAGCCTTGTCTTGTCGTTCTCCAGAGACTACACATAAGCATTTGATGTTCAGAGAGGTGGGACAGCTGTCAAAGGTAAGGACTGCCTGTAGTCACACAGATGGCACCAAAGGTAGTTCAACCCATCTATCACACACCTGAAACTGGGCTCCCAAAGAGCAGCTGTTTGAATACACTTGCATGCAACCTCAAAATAAATTGGCCTGAGTTCCAAGCATAAGCAATGTTGTTCTTTATGGGGTTTAGGTGTGGTAACAATTAAACAGGGTGTTAACTCCTTCCAGTGAATGAAGCAGTCTACTACGGAACTGGGAGAAATGTCAGAACACAAAGACACCAAAGATGATTCCTTTCAGCATTGTCTAGCCTTTACATCTCCTGTAGTCATCCCAAAGTTACTGGCAGCTATGAATGAAATGTAACATGCTAATCGATTGATACCCATTGAAACTCCCTGACAACCTGGGCCTTATTAAAAGGCCAGGGGAAAAATAAAAGGTACTGTATTGTGCATCTTGAATCAGCGAGAGCTGATCTACTGCCAAACACGGACTGTTACAGTCAAAGAGCTGTGTGAATAAATGAGAATAACATCCTTGGGGACCTTTGGGATCAGCTTACCCTGAAACTGCACAGCATCACAAAGGGTCAGAGTCACAAGGTAAATGAAAATGGCTAGGAGGGGGCTTTGATGGCCGCGACACTGTAACAGTAGAGGACTTAAAAGAAAACTTCGTTTTTTTTTAACAGCTCTCTTTTAACGAGAAAGCTATTTGGAAGAGGGCAACCCTTTCAGAAATATAGAGACGCCCTCAGCGAACAATGCTTCCATCTCTCTGTACAAGAATTTCCCTTGCAAAGTACACAGCTTCCATAATAAGAAATGTTGCTGAATGCTTAATTAGTAATAGATACTGTGAAAAACGAGAGTGAAAAAAGTGGGGTTACGAAAGGTGTGGCGTAGAAAAAAAAAATCAAAAGTGCTTAAAAGAACAGTAAATTAGTTAGATCTTCCAGATATGTAAATGTCACTTACCTGGTTAGACTACAATGTTACTGAGAAACTAAGGTGCATTTGGCACAATACATTTTCTATGAAATGAACTAGCCCAATCTGTTTTGAATGCATCAACAATAAATTAAATTAACAGCTATTGCCTGTCATTTGGGTTTGCCACCTAAAAGTCTGTGAAGTAGATGATAAAGTGGATTGGTTTCTTCAGTATTTTCATAGGTAAATATTCATTATGCTTGCATCATTCAATAATAAATAAAATTAAGAGACAGTAGTACAGTTTTCTTGCACCGTCCTATTAATTATTGAGAAGGCTCTTTTACAAATTCACACTGTTCCATAATAAAATTCTTTTTAAACTTTTAATGAAATTCCATAATTGGAAGCCAGGAATCTGAAAAGAAACTTTGTGAAAGACCAGCTGAATTGTAGTGTTCTTTTTTTAATGTAAAAAGTTACCAGTTTTGAGAAGACAATCATGCTTTGGAAATCTTGATTCCGGAATGTTTGTTCACTGAGGTTAAGCAGAAAACCAAGGACAATTTTATGCTGCTTCTGTGAAAGTTGTTCACATGTTAACAGCATAAATGCCGTTTACCTCAAGAGGGCAGTGCAAGGCCAAAAACAAATCATTGGTTTCTGAAAGGTGCAACATAAGTAAACTTTGTTCAGAACTGGAGTACACAGAAAAGTCAAAGCTGGCTTGATTCATCTGTCACTGTACAAAGGAAAGCTGAGGCAGCCATATTAAATAGGCAGAAAAAAAGCCTTATGCTGGGTCAGGTTTACATTCAATAGTAACGATGTATTCTTAGCCTGTACTCAACATCATTATTGATTAATACTTCAATGTTCCACAGACTGCAGCAAGCTGCTTACCCCATATTACCAGTGCTTTATATTTAAGTATATATATATTTACGTAGCTTGTATATTATGGGCGGCATAGCGGGCAACAGTGGTGAGCACTGCTCCCTCACAGAGCCAGGGACCTGGGTTTGATTCACGGCTTGGGTCACGTGTGGAGTTTGCATGTGCTCCCTGTGTCTGTGTGGGTTTCCTCTGGGTGCTCCGTTTCCTCCCACAGTCTGAAAGACGGGGTGATTAGGTGCATTGGCCATGCTAAATTCTCCCTCAGTGTACCCCGAACAGGCACCAGAATGTGGTGACTAGGCGATTTTCACAGTAACTTCATGGCAGCGTTAATATAAGCCTGCCTGTGACAGTAATAAATAAACTTAACTTAAACTTGATGCCAGATGGGACAACTACCATGAAACAGGAGTGGTGGAAGGAAGTGTCAGTAGGTGACGAAAATGAGATACAAGTTAAACTTGGATGAAGAATTGAAAAAAAAGTACATGCACTAGGAAAGCGAAATAGGGAGGAAATAAAAACTGTCTCGGAGACAGATATGTGCAATTTGGAGGAAGTGTTCAAACCACCAGTGAGATTTATTTCTGTCATCCTGTCCAACTGGCCATTTTTCTGATGTGAATGGTAATAGGTTATTCCAAATTCACCTTGGCATCTGTGATCCTGGTCATTTTGTTTGGAGCATGCTCATTAGAGTTAAGTGCCAAGTTGATGTGAATGTGCACAATGTCTTAAAGCTTCATTTAGCAATATCCAAATAAATTTAGCTTCCATTTGTCCATTTCTTCAATAGGCATTAATATTTAGGGAGGTTCAATGGGTGGGGGGAGTGGGGCTCCAAATAGCTTACATAAGAACATAGAAATAGGAGTAGGAACACACGTCCCCCAAGATCATGACAGATTCTGGGCTTCAACTCCACTTTCTCACCATTCCCCCAGAGACCAAAAATCTGCCTATCTCAGTTTTAAATGTTTTCAGTGATGGTGAATCAAAACCTTCTGGGGTAGAGAATTCCAATGTTTGCCGATGAATGCGCAATGTTCAGCACCATTCACGACTCCTCAGATATTGAAAAAGTCCATGTTCAAATTCAACAAGGTCTGAATAATATCCAGGCTTGTGCTGACAAGTGGCAAGTAACATTTGCGCCACACTGATGCCAGGTAATGACTAATAAGAGACACTCTAACCACCACCCCTTGACATTCAATGGTGTTACCGTCACTGAATCCCCCACTGTCAACATCTTTGGGGTTACCATTGACTCAACTGGACTCATCACATAAACACATTGGCTACAAGGGCAGGTCTGAGGCTAGGAATAATACGGCGAATAATTCACCTCCTGACTCCCCAAAGACTATCCATCATCTACAAAGCACAAGTTAGGAGTGGGATGGAATCCCACTTGCCTGGATGGGTGCAGCTCCAACAACACTCAAGAAGCTTGACACATCCAGGACAAAGCAGCCTGCTTGATTGGTACCACATCTACAAACATTCAATCCCTCCATCACCAATGCTCAGTAGCATCAGTATATTCTATCTACAAGTTGCACTGCAGCTTGTACTGTTCCAAAATCCTGGAATTCCCTCCCTAATGACATTGTGGATCAACTCACAGCACATGGACTGTGATTCAAGAAGGCAGCTTACCATCACCTTCTAAAGGGTAACTAGAGATGGGAAATAAATGCTAGCCAGCCAATGATGCCCATGTCCCATGAATGAATTTAAACAAAAAGGAGGAATTTCTCATTCAGTGTGTAAATGGCCCAACTAGAGAGGGGGCAAAATTTAATCTGCTCTTGGGAAATAAGGAATAAGGTGATAATAAGGAAATAAGGTGCAGCAGGTGGTCAGGAAGGCGAATGGGATGCTGGCCTTCATAGCGAGGGGGATTGAATATAAAAGTAGGGAGGTCTTGCTGCAGCTGTATAGGGCATTGGTGAGGCCGCAGCTGGAGTACTGTGTGCAGTTTTGGGCGCCGCACCTGCGCAAGGATATTTTGGCCCTGGAGGGAGTGCAGAGGAGGTTTACTAGGCTGATACCGGAGTTGAGGGGATTGAGCTATGAGGAGAGGATGAATAAACTAGGCTTGTACTCGTTAGAGTTTAGAAGAATGAGGGGAGATCTCATTGAGACGTATAAGATGATGAATGGGATGGATAGGATAGAGGTGGAGAGACTCTTCCTGCTCAAAAAAGACAGTAGGACTAGGGAGCACAGCCTCAAGATAAAGGGGAGGCGGTTTAGAACGGAGTTGAGGAGGAACTTCTTCACTCAAAGGGTGGTGAATCTCTGGAATTCCCTGCCCGTTGAAGTGGTGGAGGCTGCCTCGCTAAATATTTTTAAGAAGCGGGTTGATGGGTTCTTGATAAGAGAGGGGATTAAGGGTTATGGGGAGAGGGCGGGAAAGTGGAACTGAGCCACAACAGATCAGCCATGATCTTATTGAATGGCGGGGCAGGCTCGAAGGGCTAGATGGCCTACTCCTGCTCCTATTTCTTATGTTCTTATGTTCTTATGAAGGGCAGGTGACAGAAGTATTAGCGAGGGATCACTTTGGGAGCAGTGATCTTAATTCCATTAGTTTTAAGATAGCTATGGAGAATGATAGATCTGGTCCAAAATTTAAAATTCTAAACTGGGACAAGGCCAATTTTGATGGTATTAGACAGGAAATTTCAAAAGTTGATTGGGAGAGACTGTTGGCAGGCAAGAGATGCCTGATAAGTGGGAGGCTCTCGAATGCGTGTTAACCCGAGTTCAGGATAAGCACATTCCTATTACAGTGAAGGGCAAGACTGGTAAAAGTAGAGAATTCTGGATGACTCGGGATATTGAGGCCCTGATCAAGAAGAAGAAAGAGTCATATAATATACGTAGGCAGCTGGGATCAAGTGGATCCCTTAAAGAGTATAGCGCCTTTCAGAGTAGAATTAGGGGAGAAATCAGGAGGGCAGAAAGAGGAGACACGATTGCTTTGACAAACTGGAGGCCTGTGACCAGCGGCATGCCTCAGGGATCAGTGCTGGGTCCATTGTTATTTGTCATTTATGTTAATGATTTGGATGAGAATACAGGAGGCATTGTTAGTATGTTTGCAGATGACACCAAGATTGGTGGCTTAGTGGACAGTGAAGAAGGTGATCTAGGATTACAACAGGATCTTGATCAATTGGGACAGTGGGCTGATGATTGGCAGGTGGAGTTTAATTTAGATAAGTGTGAGGTGATACATTTTGGTAGATCGAACCAGGGGAGGACTAATGGTAGGGCACTGCGGAGAGTTACAGAACAAAGAGATCTAGGGGTACAGGTTTATAGCTCCTTGAAAGTGGAGTCGCAGGTGGACAGGCTGGTGAAGAAGACATTTGGCATGCTTGGTTTCATTAGTCAGAATATTAAATACACGAGTTGGGATGTTGTGTTGAAGTTGTACAAGACATTGATAAGGCCGCACTTGGAATACTGTGTTCAGTTCTGGTCACCTTATTCCAGAAAGATATTACTAAACTAGAAAGAATGCAGAAAAGACTTATTAAGATTCTACCAGGACTTGATGGTGTGAATTATAAGGAGAGGCTGTATAGACTGAGACCTTTTCTCCCTGGAGAATAGGAGGCTTAGGAGTAATCTTATAAAGGTCTATAAAATAATGAGGTTCAAAGATACGGTAGATAGTCAACAGTTTTCCCCAAAGATAGGGAAGTCTAAAACTCAAGGGCATAATAGGTTGAAGGTGAGAGGGGAGAGATACAAATGGCCTAGAGGGGACATTTTTTCATGCAGAGGGTAGTGAGTGCCTAGAACAAGCTGCCAGAGACAGTAGCAGAGGTGGGTACAATTTTGTCTTTTAAAAAGCATTTAGCCAGTTAAATGGATAAGATGATTATAGAGGGATATGGGCCAAATGTGGGCAGTTGGGACTAGCTTAATGGTAACACCTGGATGGCATGGACAAATTGGGCTGAAAGGCTTGTTTCCATGCTGTAACCTCTCTGATTCTCAGAGAATTCTATATACTAACAATCCTCTGAGAGAAAAATCCCCATCTCGGCCTGAAAAGTGAGACTTCTTATCCTTAAACTAATTTCCCTGGATCTAATCTCTCCCACACGTGGAAACATCCTCCCAGTAACTATCCTGTCAAGTACCTTCAAGATCTTATATATTTCAATATAATCACCGCTCAGTCTTCTAAAGAATAATAGGTATAGGCCCAATCCATTCAAACTTTTTTCAGAAGATAAGCCCTTCATCTCAGGAATGAGTCCAATGAGCCTAATCAGCGATGCCTATATCCTGTAAATGAATTTTAGCAAATGAACCTTCTCTGAACTGCTTCTAATCTTTTTTCAAATAAGGAGAACCAAAGTGTACACTATATTCAATTCTCACCAATCCTCTGTACAGTTGTCATAAAACCTCTCTACTTTTATATTCTATTCCCCTTAATGCCAACATTCCATTTATCTTCCTAGTCACTTGCTCTGTGCCTGCACATTAACTTCCTGTGATCCATGTACCAGGACACCCAGATAGAACATAGAACATAGAACACTACAGCACAAACAGGCCCTTTGGCCCACGAGTTGCGCCGATCACATCAACACCTATCTATAACCCCCAATCACATAAAACCCCATATACTCATCCAGAAGTCTTTTAAAAGACCCCAACGAGTTCGCCTCCACCACCACTGACGGCAGCCGATTCCACTCACTCACCACCCTCTGAGTGAAAAACTTACCCCTAACATCACTTCTGTACTTTCCTCCCCGCACCTTAAATCTGTGTCCTCTCGTAGCGACCATTTCAACCCGGGGAAATAGCTGCTGAGAATCCACCCTATCCATTCCTCTCAACATTTTATAAACCTCTATCAGGTCGCCTCTCAACCTTCGTCTCTCCAGGGAAAAGAGACCCAGCTCCCTCAACCTAACTTCATAAGGCATGCCTCCCAGTCCAGGCAACATCCTTGTAAATCTCTCTCTTTCCCATCGAGTTCTGCAATCTCTCTCCAATTAAATAGTGAATTGCTTTTTCATCCTTCCTGCCAAACTGAACAAGTTCACATTTTCCCACATTGTGCTCCACCTGTCAAATTTTTGCCTCCCCACTGAAAATGTCTATATCCCTTTACAGATTCTCTACATCCTCTTGACAACTTACATTTTTACCTCTCTTGATGTTATTGGCAAATCTAGCTACTATACATTGTCTCTTCATTCAGATCATCGTTATAGATTGTAAATAGTTGACGGCCCAGCACTGATTCCTGTGGCACTGAAAAAGACTTATTTACCCCAACTCTCTGCTTCCTGCTAGCTAACCAATCCTTTAGCCTTGCTAATACGTTGCCCCATTCTCCATGTTCTCTTATCTTGTGTAGTAATCTTTGATGTGGCATCGTATCAAATGCCTTTTGGGAATCCAAGTGCATCACGGGCAGGATTTTTTGGCCGTGCATGCCCCAAGAATGGAAAACCTCACCCGAGGACAAGAACGGTCTGCAGAATTTTCTGCTTCACCATTACAATTCCTGCAGCAGGCAGGACCATAAAACCTCACCCTGCGTCTACAGGTTCTTCTTTATCTGCCTTGCTTGTTACTTCCACAAACACACCAATAAATTAGTTAAAACATGATTACCCTTTCACAAACCCATGTTGACTCTGCCTGATTTTCTAACTATTCTGCTATAACCATCTCAAAATTGGACTCTAGCAATTTCCCGATGACAGATGTTAGGCTAACTATCCTGTAGTTTCTTGCTTTCTGTCTCCTGACTTTCTTGAATAAAGTTGTTACATGAGCTATTTTCCAATCCATTGGGACCCTTCCAGAATCTAAGGAATTTTGGAAGATTAGAACTAATGCATCTATGGCCACCAGGTCCTGGGATTTGGCAGCCTTAGCTCTAATAGTTTCCCCAGCACCTTTTCCTGAGTTATGTGGTTATTTTAAATTCCTCCCTCAACTTTTCAATTTTCATGTATCTTCAAGTTTTCTACAGTGAACTTACTCACAAAATATCTGTTCAACACCTGCGCCAATGCCTTGTTTTCCACTATCAATTCACTCAACTCATTCTCTAGAGGACCAACATTACTCTTTCTCTACTTAAACACTTACAGAAATTCTGCTTTTATACATGAGTGAGATCACTTCTCATTGTTCAAAACCCCAGAGATTAGAATCCCAATTTACTCAGCCTATCATCATAGGAATCAGCCTTTCATCCCAGGAACTAAATTAGCGAACTTTAATTGTACTGCCTCAAATGCAAGTAAAATCTTCCTTAAACATGGAGGCCAAAGTTGCATATGGGATTCCAGGTGTGATCTCACTAAAGCCCTACACGCTGTAACAAGATTTACTTATCCTTGTCCTCCAACGCCTTGCGATAGGAACAGGATGTGGCCACTTGACCCTTCGAGCATTCAAGATCTTTGTTGACCTAATTGTGGTCTCAACTCCACTTGTCAGCCTCTCATTGCCCTTGACTCTCTTGCCTGACAAACATCTGTCTAACTCTGTCTTAAATAATTTTAAGACACAGAGCAAAATCTTACCAGAAAATGGCAGCATATTGGTGCCGATGAGAAAAACAGTGTGTTTCTCTCCAGATCTTACCACACTATGTCACTAAAAAACAGCTGAGTGAGTTTCACGCTCCCGTGAAGGGTCCAGGGCCTCAAAGTGCCAGCAAAGCCTGGTTGCACTGAGATCAGGGTGCCATTTTTAAAGGGCGATCAAAGCAAAACATAACCTGCCCCACCCCCCTCCTCAACCTACCACGGAGAATTAGTGAATTGATAATGAAAATTAGTGGAGGCAAGGGGAGGGAGGGACCCACAATTGGTCTGGGTGATGGAGAGGGTCGGGGGATAAGGGGATCGGTAATGTTGTGAAGGTGGAGTAGTATCTGTGGGGGCCAGGGGTAATGTGGCAGGGGAGCCATATTCTATCTTTTTTTCTGTGCGTGCACAGTTGGAGGCACCAATCAGAGCTGCAGGGTTTTGGGTGCTTTAAGCCCCACCCACAGGCTTGTGCAGAACGATTTGGAATTGCTGTCTTTTTTTTCAGGCAGAGTGCTTATGGAAGTGCCTGTCTGCCCAGCACTTAGAATCAAAATAGTAAAATAGGGCCCACTATCTCTTCATTTTATTTGTTTATTTTGAGTGATGTAAGACTAATGCATATTTATCTTGAAGCTATTGAAGAAACCGATTCACTTTTGAAAAAAATCATTCATTCTTAGGTGACAAACTGAAATGAGAAGCTGGCTGTTAAAGTAACCTATATCATTACTCCTTTCTTTCTGTTCATTATCCAATCCATGCCAATAGATCACCCCCAACTCCATGAGCTGTCATTTTGTTCATTAAACTTTCATGTGGCACTTCGCCTTTTGAAAATCCAAGTATACTACATCTACTGGTTCCCCTTTATCAACTGTACTAGTTACCTAAAAATTCTACTACATTTATCAAACAGGATTTGCATTTTGTAAAATTGGGTTGACTTGTTCTAATCATATAATGTTTTTCTAAAGTGCATTGTTACATCTTCTTTAATAATAAATTCCAGCAATTATCCATTGACTGATGCGAGGCTAATAGTAGTTCCCTCTTTCCTCTCTCCCTATCTCTTGAATAGTGGTGTTACATTTGTTAGCTTCCACTCTGATGGGATTATTCCAGAACCCAGGCAATCATAGCTAGCACATCTACTATCTCTGTAGCTATCTCTTTTAGAACTCAAAGATGTAGGCCATCAAGTCTTGAGGATCTGTCGAATTTTAGTTTCCCCAGTATCTTTTCTCTGCTTGCATTAATTACCTTAATTTCCTTACTCTTATTATCCCTTTGGTTAGCCTTTCTGTCTGTTATGTAACTTGTGTCTCCAAATACAAAGATAGACAAAAGTATCTGCCTTTTCCTCAATTCCATAATGATAATTCCTCCTGTCTCTACTTCCAAGGGACCAATATTTAATTTAGCTACTCTCTTCCTTTTTATATATTTGTAAAAGCTCTAACAATTTGTTTTTATGTTCCTGGCTATTTTACTCTCATATTTGTTTTATCCCCACATTATCAACTTACTTTCCTCTACCTCATTGTTTTCTCTATTCTTGTTTTCCCTTTCAATTCTTCCTGGGCATCTTACTAAAGTGAGTATTTCCATGGGCAAAGTTTCATGGCCCCCTGCCAGCAGCTTTGTAGGCAAAGGTGGACTTGCAATATTCTCCCAGGGATCCTTCTTGCCATCCTCCTGCTCGCTCCCAACTTATCCACTGTATGACAATTTATGGGGGAGGGGGCAAATGAAGCTTAGCATGGCCCACCCATCCTTGTTTTAATTGGGGCACTGTTGAGGCCTTTGATAGAATACCCTACTCAGGCTTTAGTCAGGAAAGTAAACGGGAGGAGGTGGGTGACGGTGGGATATTGAGGGGGGGGCTCCATCTCCCTTACCAGATTGGATAAAGCCATGCACTTTCATCCCATCATTTACTGCTAGTTAAAATCATGGCCATGATAAAGCCATGCACTTTCATCCCATCATTTACTGCTAGTTAAAATCATGGCCAGTAAATCGAGGGCCAATTCCCTGTCGGAGATGCCCAAAGGGTGATGCTCCGTATCAGTAGTTATAAGTTCATGAAAATTTGCCCAAAAATCTCCATTGTTTAGTTCCCTCTTATCATCTTGCAGTTGCTCACAAAACACAAGAAATTCATTCCACACTTCGGCCTCATCTCTTTCATCGTTTTTTTTGTCTTTTTCAAACTTTCAACAACCCTTAAGCAGGTACTGTTTCCAAGTCCTTCAGTTATCACTTTACTCAGTACTTAGACCGCCACATCAAAGGCTTCTGTGGCGATTGTTCACAAATGTAAACAGAGAAACATTGAGATGCAAATCTAATGCTTCGTGTTGCATTTACAAAGAAGACTTGATGAGCGAGCAAGCCCCTCTTCCTGTCTACTCATGCTGCTAATATTAAGTGAATTTACAGGATTTAAACTCTCTAGAAAAAAAGTAAACCAGGCCACCATTCAGCAACCCTCTTGCAAACATGTCACTCACGCCTGTAACTTCAACAGCAAGAACGGATCCCTCTTGTTGTGTAATTTACCCAATAACACAAAGAAACATTGTGTCGGCAAGTAAACATATGCCTCGTGCATTTACTCAGCCACCATTTGAACTCTATTCCTCTGACTCAGAAAGTTGTGGGTGAAGATCCAGGCTCTGATCTATGCTGACACCTCAATGCAGCCAAGGTTAAGTTTCAAAGCAGGTGAAAGAAAGTGCACAGCAAGCTTCCAATTAATTCTTTTTGTGGTGCATTGGTGAGACATGGAATATAATCAGGACTTTCTTCTTTTCATGCATTATAACTTCTCTGGAAGATTATAGGAAGCCCTGGAGAAATAGCTTATTTGGCAGTTTACACTGTTTATCTGCAATTTCCACAGGCCATTCCCCACAGTTAAGGCTGGTCTTTGGAAGAATTCCTGCAGATATTTGATCCCACTGTGTCCATGTAGCAGACTTCCAACATTCAAATCACCTTTATGATAGATTCATCCCAGTGTCGAGGTCACTGCTCAAGCTGGTTGGGACAAAGGACATTCCTTCATTCAGTCCTGTTGCCTTTGATGTTTTGAATATTGCTTAGGAGCAAATAGAAGTTACACCTATCCTGGGGCCCTTTATAAATTTACAGCCAGCAGAAAACTGAGCAGACAACTAGCACTTGTGCATGCTGTCTGAATTCTTGTGTCTATATGCCCTTCTCCACTCAACTTGCATTCCAGGAGGTTGAGGCTGTGACAACAGTAATGATATATCAAATTGATATCAATGTATCATTCATACTTGTAAGCTTGTCCGATCATGACATTCCCTGCTAATTGCAAGTAAATGAGAAGGTTAATATTTATATATAATTGAATTATATTGATTTTTTTTCTGATCAGAAGCCATGGCCTGAAGTTTGTGTCAGCTCATGTCATGGAGAAGTATTCGAATCAATCATTAAGGAGACTGAGCACTTTGAGAAATACCAGATAATTGGAAAGAGTCAGCATGGTTTTGTGCAAGGGAAATCATGTTTAATCGATTTATCAGAGTTCTTTGCATATGCTGTGGATAAAGAGGACACTGTAGACGCGTTGGGTGGAATCTTATGAAAATTTGGCAAGATATCAGTTCCAGCATGATAAATGGAGTGACTCCAGCCATCTGATTCTGATCAAATCTTACACCTCATTAAGAAAAATTGTTATGTACATGAGAATCATGCTGCGCTCGTGGCATGCTCCCTCTGAGTCACCTGTTCTGCCATAGCTTAATTGCTGCAATCACTGGGGAGCTCCATATAAATAGTTCTCCAGCAATCCCCAGCACTTGTTCCATATCTATTCCAGGACAAATCTGTACCACACTTTATGGAGGGACCAGACAGCTGGATGATGTGGAGCGGAAGCAGTTCAGACCACACGATTGAAGAGACATCACAGTGTCACCTGCACCCAGCACCAGTGCAGATACTCACACCTCAGTGGGATCACTAAGTAGGCAGGCTTCTGGGTCATTCACTGGTGAACACAACACAGCTGAAGATCCACAACAGGTGGATGCAGGGCTGTCCCAGGGAACCGGCACTCAGAGGGATGCCGGAGGCCCGGACTCTGCTGGGTCCTGAATCGATGATGAACCCCTGTGTTCAGTCGTTTCAGAGCTGATGGAGCTGCAAATGCAGAGTCGCAGGTATCAGGAAGAGATGACAACAGCTCTCCTCAGATTGCAAGGTCGACTGGGCGAGTCTCATCACCTTCTGACTTAGGAGATGATGCCGTCACTCTAGCACAGAGGCCAACACTGCAAGGGTGACGTCTGCGCTGGAGGTCCTGGCACAGGACTACATGGCAGGAGATGTCTTCATAATAAATTAATCATGGCCTCCATGTTTGAGGGCATGAGCTCCGTGATGCAGGGTTTCAACTGCATGGAGCAGGCACTAGCGGGAATTCATAAGTGTTTGCGCCAGAGGATGGTAGGTGCAATTCTGGACCTCACTCCGCTGCTCCTCTATCCCATGGAGGAGCACTGGAGCCATCAGGCATCCAAAGGGCTGAGGACCATTTGCAGCAAAGCCCAGGGCCTACCACCCAGGAGGGCCCAGAGGTGTACAGCCCATCTGTACACCCTCCCTATGACCAACACACCTCCAACCCTACACACCGATGACAGCAACAATGCCCCAATTGTCTGAAAGCAGGTCAGAACCTGTAAGATCCAGGCACAACAGGGGAAGTCAATAGCTCATCTCAGGCAACAGAGGGGATGGATAGGATAGAGATGGAGAGACTCTTCCCACTCAGAAAGGACAGTAGGACTAGGGGGCACAGCCTCAAGACAAAGGGGGGGCGGTTTAGAACGGAGTTGAGGAGAGGAGGAACTTCTTCACTCAAAGGGTGGTGAATCTCTGGAATTCTCTGCCCGTTGAAGTGGTGGAGGCTGCCTCGCTAAATATTTTTAAGACGCGGGTTGATGGGTTTTTGATAAGCGAGGGGATTAAGGGTTATGGGGAGAGGGCGGGAATGTGGAACTGAGCCACGACAGATCAGCCATGATCTTATTGAATGGCGGGGCAGGCTCGAAGGGCTAGATGGCCTACTCCTGCTCCTATTTCTTATGATCTTACGTATAAGTCAGCAGCCTCTCCAACCTCAGCTGTGGATCCTGGGGAAGCACCTAGACGTAATAGACATCTGGTTGGCACGGGTAAAAGTAGACACAATGTAGAACATAAGAACTAGGAGCAGGAGTAAGCCATCAGGCCCCTCGAGTCTGCACCACCATTTAATAAGATCATGGCTGATCTTTTCGTGGACTCAGCTCCACCTACCCACCCATTCACCATAACCCTTAATTCCTTTACTGTTCAAAAATTTATCGATTCTTGCCTTAAAAACACTCAATGAGGTAGCCTCAACTGCTTCACTGGGCTGGGAATTCCACAGATTCACAACTCCTTATGTAAAGAAGTTCATCCTCAACTCAGTCCTAAATCTGCTCCCCTTTAGTTCTAGTTTCACCCCCCCCCCCAAACTGGAAACAACTTCCCTGCTTCTATCTTATATATTCCCTTCATAATCTTATATGCTTCTATAAGTTTTCCCCTCATTCTTCCAATGAGTATAGCCCCAGTCTACTCAGTCTCTCCTCGTAACCCTCTCAATTCCAGAATCAACCTAATGAATTTCCTCTGCAACCCCTCCAGTGCCAGTATGTCCTTTCTCAAATAAGGAGACCAAGACTGTACACAGTACTCCAGGTGTGGCCTCATCAGCACCTTATACAGCTGCAACATAACCTCGCTGTTTTTAAACTCCATCCCTCTAGCAATGAAGGACAAAATTCTATCTACCTTCTTAATTTCCTGCTGCATCTGCAAACCAACTCCTTGTGATTCTTGCACAAGGAACCCAGGTCCCTCTGCACAGCGGCATGCCGCAATTTTTTATCATTTAAGTAATAGTCCATTTTACTGTTATTCCTATCAAAATGGATGACCACATTTACCAACATTGTACTCCACCTGCCAGACCTTCACCCACTCACTTAGATTATCTATATCCCTTTCAGACTTTCTGTGTCCTCTGCACACTTTGCTCTGCCACTCATCTTAGTGTCATCTGCTATTTTGATACACTGCACTTGGTCGCCAACTCCAAATCATCTATGTAAATCATAGATCTAATTGTAGAAAGGTCACCACTGTATATAGTTCTAGAATAAATATTCACTTCGTTCACCCACAGAGCCTCTGCCATGTCTTTTGGTGCCAGAAGCTGTATGAGCTTCTGTGCACATCCAGTGCTTCATCCCTGATGAGTGTGAGAATGGCTATGCTATGTCCTCTCTGCGCTGATGAAACGATAGACTCTCAGCTGTAGACACCCTCCCAAACCCCAGACACCTTTCCCACATCCCCATTCATTGAAGGGACACCTCCACCACCAACCCTGCCTCCCCCCACCCCCCCAACATCTCATCAAGGTTAGAGGATTTCAAGAGTGCAACAATTCACCTTCGTGTTGAGGCAAAAGGGCTGCAGGAATGTGGGCAGGTTCTCCCTTAAATGCTATCAAATTAGTTTCACATTCCTCTGATACCTATTTGCACTAAAATCACTAAAATTTAAAAAGCAATGGATGAGATGTAAAGCAGGCCATTGATTCACAATCACCTATTTTATACAATTACACAAAGAGTATCCCTGCTCAGATTCCCACATAGCACCTTATTTAAACTCACTGTTTCTTTCTGGAACATTTTGGGTTGAGGAGGGGAACCAGTAATGTGAAACATTTGGTTACAATGCACTTCATCACTGGATCACCCAATGGTTCAAATAACATTTAGTTTCAGGGTAGATTTTACAGATTCATGCCCCTGGCATCAACATTGCATCAGGAGAAAATGCTTGTAATATTTCTCTGCTAGATTTTGATCATTTTGCGGGGAACATTCAGTTCCTTATTTTAGGGATGTTGTCTTCATCATTGTTACCCTGCTAGCCAATCTGAAGTTGCAGTTTATTCAGGAAATGAAATGTAAACAGCTAAATGTGTTAATCTGATTCAGGCCAACAGTCTTTGAGTGTAGATTTGACTGTATGTACCAAAGATTTCCTCCAGATTTCTATCAGCCACCATAATTTTGCTGGAAATTCAGCAGAATCGAAGATTAACCCAGTCAATTCCTGATGATAGCTGTAGCTGATACTTCACTGTTGTGTAAGAGAGTCCTAGAATCATTAGAATTATAGAATCCCTACAGTGCAGAAGGTGCATTGTAGGGATTCCCATTGGGTCTGCACCAACATTCAAACAGAGCATCTTAAACAGGCCCACCACATCCCTGTGTCCTCATTAATCCCCCTAACTTGCATGTCATTGGACAGAAAGGATCAATTTGGCATGGCCAACTCACCTAACCTTCAGGGGCGGAAACCAGAGCCTCCACAACAAACCCACACAGACATTGGGAGAATGTGTGAACTCCACACTGAAAATCACTAAGGTTGGAATCGAACCTAGGTTCTTGGCACTATGAAGCAGCAGTGCTAACAACTGTACCATCACGCCACTTGTACTATACAATAAAATATCAAACTGAATTCCCTACTCAGGTGGACATCAAAATTTTCTGAAGAAGGGCAAAAAGTTAACTTGGTGTCCTGGCCAACATTCATCCTTCAACAAGTTCCATCAAATGAGTTGCTCATGTTTCTTACTGTCCTGTGTGGGATCTTGCTGTGTTCCAAATCAGCTTCTGTATCTGTCAATAAAACAATAGTGATTGCACTTCAAACATAATTTATTGGAGTTCAAATTGATATCCGACTGTAAACTTAAACCTTTCCCTCAGGTATTTTCCCCCTGTGTGACAAAAAGGACAGAGAATCAACTCAAATTTCACTTAAATGAAACTTTTTCTCAATACTTTAGGTGCCAACACTCAACATAAACGCATATTAGTTTCAATGTGTACTTTAACTCATTTAACTTTAATCCCTTTTAATTCTAATTTAACTTTAACTCTAACTTTAAGCTTTTGACTGAAAACAAATCCTATCTACTTGAGTGAACTGCTCTTCGGTACGATTCTCCCTCATGGTTTCTTTGTTTTTCTCTGAAGATGTCTTCAGGGCACACGTTGCCAATGTGATTCTTGAGGTTCTGCTGAGGGTAAAGACTCAAGCATATATTTTATCCTAAGCTTCACATATGCTTCCAGAAAGTTCTCTGGCATTCAGTTAATTGTATCACCAGAAACTGACCACAATGTTCAATGATAGCCAATGGAGCTATTCGTAAACAACTCCTAAATGTCTATACCAAGCTATATGTAAATTACACAGCTTTGCCATATATGGAACCAATGGCTCCAGCATGTCTTGCATCAATCCAAACAATCTTCCTTATTTGGTCAACACAGAAAGTGTCAGGTCACATCTCACAGGACAGGTCATGACTTGCTGCAGCCTTCTCTGACCTGCGTCGGTATGTAATGCAACTTGACCAGAATTCCCAGCGTGGTTGACTCTCATTGTCACTTTTGGCTTCACTGTTGCTGTTGGCCATCCAGCCACAATATGCTTCAAAATATTCTTGTGTACATGAGGAGTGTGATGAATTTGCTGTGACAGATCTCATTGTTTACATTTGCCCATAATAGAATTGGCTACTGAAGTTAAAATGGGGTCCAGTTTATAATTAATTGCAGTTAGCACATAATGTGAAGTAACTTCATTGCAAACTATTTCATCCTGACTCATTTACACAAACAAATGCAAGATCAGTAAAGTTGAAAGGATAAAGTGGGCAAGGGAGGCACAAAACTGCTCTGAGGGCAGGATAAGTGAGGAAGAAACAACAAGGTAATGAGAAGGAAACTGGGAGAAAAGGCAAGCAGGACAAAATGTGGAGATGCCAGCATTTGGACTGGGGTGGACACAGTAAGAAGTCTCACAACACTAGGCTAAAGTCCAACAGGTTTATTTGGTATTATTTATCATCAAATAAACCTATTGGACTTTAACCTGGTGTTGTGAGACTTCTTACTGAAACAAGACAAAGATGGAGATGAATTTGCAACTTTTTGATTTATAACTCAGAAATATTCTCATTGAGTCTATATTGTATTTGACTCTGAACTAGGAAATATAATTGTTATTGTCAAAATACTTTCAAAAATTTAACTATTTTCCAGGAAAGCCATAAATTTCAAAAATTGTTACTTGGATTTAAAACTTGGTTTGTCATTATTTGAAAAAGAAAATCAAAATTGGACAAACATCTGTTTTCGAAGCTGGCGACATTGTGTAATATTTTGACATTACTTTCCCTAATCCTATGATGTGAAACAAAGCAAAGTTCAGGTTTTTCTTTACATGGGCTACAAAATTTGAGAACTGAGATGAGACAAATCTTCACTCAGAGGATGGTGAATTTTTGGTATTCTTACCACAGAAGGCTATGGAGTCAAATCCCTGAACATAATTCAGAATGAAATAGGGAGATTTCTTGACTGTAAAAGCATCATGAGTTATGGGGAGGGTGCAGGAGTACGGTTTCAGGGATCAGCCATTATCATAGTGAATGGCAGAGCAGGTTTGAAGGACTGAATGGCCTACTCCTGCTCCCATTTTCTATGTTTCTATGTGTAAGTGTGAGTTCGAACAGAAGGTATGAGTCTCGATTGATAGAGACTGGTCGATGAGTTATGGGATGTGGTTTGTTTGCGGAGCTTGTGGCATTGTTGGTTTGATATGTCATTTGAATCTAACAATCACTGACCCTTATCTCTTATATGCGAGGTCATTGAATTTCTTACAATATTGCATCCAGGTTCTTCCCAATTGGGCTCCTGGCATTGACCACAACAGAAGGAAAAATAGTAAAATGGGGAAATAAGAATACTGATCCAAACTGGTTTTCCTTCTGGGACCACAGCCGTCTGGTCCTGTTGTGTTCACAAAGTTTGTCTGGTGAGCCTTCTGACCCAACTGCTAACATTTGTCCTCCTGGATGGCACAGTGGCACAGTGGTTAGCACTGCTGCCTCACAGCGCCAGGGACCTGGGTTCAATTCTCGGCTTGGGTTATTATCTGTGTGGAGTTTGCACATTCTCCTCATGTCTGAGTGGGTTTCCTCCCACAGTCCAAAGGTGTGCAGGTTAGGTGAATTGGCCATGCTAAATTGCCCCTTAGCGTCAGGGGAATTAATAAGGTAAATATGTGGGGTTATGGGATAGGTCCTGGGTGGGATTGTGTTTGGTGCAGGGCTCCATGGGCCAAATGGCCTCCTTCTGCACTGTAGGGAATCCTTGGTTAAATGATTCATTGAAGAACACTGGCAACCAGGTATACAATCTTCAAAATGCACTTCAGGAACTCACCAAGGTTCCTTAGGCAGCACCTTCCAAACTCAAGAATACTACCATCTAGAAGGATAAAGACAGCAGATATCTGGCAACACTACTACCAGAAAGTTCCCCTCCAGTCACTCATTACACTGACTTGGAAATATATTATTGTTCCTTCATTATCACTGGGCCCCTCCCAAATAACACTATGGGTGTACCCCTACACCTCAGGGTCTGCAGCGGTTCAAGAAGGCAGCTCACCACCATCTTTTCAAAGCAGCTAGGGGTGTGCAAAAGTTTGTAGCCTCACCAGTATTGCCACATCCCATAACTGATTTTATCAAAAGCTTTCTGAAATTCTAAATGTATTCATTTGTTCACCCTTACCTATTCTATTAGTTAAGTCGTTATAAAATGCCAGTACATTTGTCAAACATGATTTCCTTTCCATAAATCCATGTTTTGTCTGCCTAAAGCCATTCCAAGTGTCCTGTTATCACATCATTTATAGTAGATTCTAGCATTTTCCCTACCACTGATGTTAGGCTAACTGATCTGTAATTCACTATTTTCTCCCTGCCTCTTTTTTTAAATAATAGGGTTCCATTTGCCAAACTGCAATCTGCTGAGATTGTTCTAGAATTTACAGAATTTTGGAAGATGACAACCAATGGATCCACTATTTCCATGGCAACCTCCTATTGTTCCCTGGGATATATATTACCCTGGGGATTTATTTGCTTTCACTCCAATTAATTTCTCCAGCACTATTTTTAGTAATACTTACTTCCTTCAAATCCTCCTTCTTACAAAACCCTTAGTTCCTTAGCATTTCTAAAACGTTATTTGTGTCTCCCTCCATGAAGACAGAATTAAAGTAGTTGTTTACTTGCTCTGCCATTTGCTTGTTCTTTGTTATAAATTCCCCTGTTGTGGAATGCAAGGGACCTACATTTGTCTTCATTAATCTTTTCCTTTTTATATACTTATAGAAGCTTTTATAGCCCGCTTTTATGTTACTTGCAAGTTTTACTCTGATACTCAATCTTTCCCCTCTTAATCAATCTCTTTGTCCTCCTTCACTGAATTCCTTTGCTGAATTCTGAAACTGCTCCAATCTTCAGGCTTGCTACTTTTTCTAGCAACTTTATATAATCCCTCTTTGGATGCAATACTATTCTTGATTTATTTTTGTTATGATTAGGCCACTTTCATTGTTATGATTTTGTGCCAAGGAAGAATGTATAACCGTTGCAAATGTATACATTCATTCCTTAAATATTAGCAATTCCCTATCCACTATCATGCCCTTTAATTCCAAATTTATATTAGCCAATCCCAACTCATACCTTCCTAGTTTCCTTTGTTTAGATTTAAGAGCCTGTTTTCATATTGGATTTCTTCACTTTGCAACCCATTGAAGAATTCTGTCATGTTATGGTCACTGTTCCCTAAAGGACTCCACACAACAAAGTTATTAATTAAAGCCTTCTCATTGTGTAATACCAAATCTAGGATAGCAAGATCCTTAATTGTTTCCTCGACATACTAAAAAAAATTGTATACTCTCCAGGAATTCATCTCCCACAGTATTGTTGCTAATCTAGTTTGCCCAATCTATATGTAAATTAAAGTTACTCAAGAATACTGTAGCACCCTTGTTAAATGCATCTCTAATTTCTTGTTTAATGCCACATTGCATCTTACCAGTATTGATTGGAGACTGATAGACAACTCCCATTAATTCTACATATAGATATTCTGAGCCAATATCTATTCTATTTCACCGTTGCATTGATTTCATTCTTAACTAACAATGCCACCCAACCCCTCTCCCTTTTTGCTTGTCTTTTCTAAATATCAAGAACCCTTAGATATTCAGTTCTAGCTTTGGTCACCCTAAAGCCATATATCCATATCATATTGCACTGTTTTATATCAACTTGAGTGGTTAATTCATCTACCTTATTCTGAATGTTACATGCATTCAGATACAGAGCCTACAAATATATCTTTTTAATATTTTTACTTATTGTTTTCTGAACCTTTATTTGCTTGTTTCTTCTGGCTCCCACTTTTTCCTTCTACGTTTCTATCTTTGTTTCTCTGTTTTGTGTCTCCCTGCTCAGGTTCCCATCCCCTACCACTCTCGTACAAACCCTCCCCAACAGCACTAACAAATATTCCTCTGAGGTTATTGGTCGCTGTCCGGCTGGGGTGCAAACCGTCCAGTTTGTATAGATCCCATCTTTCCCAGAATCAGTCCCAATGCCTCAGGAATCTGAATCCCTCCCTCCTATACCATCTTCACCAACCACACATTCATCTGGTGACAGTGAGCACTGCTGCAATCCTCACATTTCACAGCTTGCACACACTGCTAACGACTTAACCATGAAAACCACATCACACTTATTGGCACAGTTCTCTCTTTCTCTTGCAGAACAAGGTAGTGCACTACCATAGATGGCAGTACCCAGCCAGTGGGAGAACTGTGCTCACTATCATTTAATGGCCGTTACTGAAACAGCAACCAATAGCCAAATTTTATAGCCATGGCATCTGACAGTACACCATAAGGTATCTGCTTCACCATCTTAGAGTGAGATACTCATTAGACAAAATACTTAAAACAATGAAGCAGTTATAGGTGCGGTGAAGTAAAATATGATGAAAAAGAGATTTATTGGAGCAAAGTGTTAGACTAAACAATCAAAATGACCATCTTGGAAGCTTTTCGGGTGTCCAATTATTTCTCAGCTGTTGGAGAAATGCCATGGCGATAAGTGGGACAGGCTGATTCATGCCTCCTTTTGTGTATGAATACACTGGCGTGTTCCCAATTGTTTTTTAAATTGCTGCTCTAAATTAGAAGAGGGGATGTCATATATTTTTGAAGAATCCTTCATGTCTAATATAGCATGACATGCTTGCAATTGTCAGGAATAAATCAATCATAAATTCTGGCTCCTGTCAGTGAAATCACTGGGTGACATTTTTCCTTAAATGAGACCACTTTATTGTTAAGTGTAGAAAGTTCTCATTTGATTTCTATTCAAAAAATAATCTTATTAACAACTCATGAATTATGTTCAGGCAAAGCATTTTTAAACTCTCTTTCCAAACTTCTTTCTTTTTGCTGACCAACCAAAGCCACTGTATTAAACTTTTATATTCCTTCCCTCTATTGCTGGAACATTCTGCCCACGGCTAATTGATTCATTGAACCAGAAAATGCGTCTTCCAGGGCTATTAATAGGAGGTAATTGCTCATAAAATAATAGGCTGGATGATCTCATGGTGCAGCATTTAATGCTGGATCTTTGAATGCATGAAATTAAATCATTTTTAATCAGGCCTCAAATTAACAAATCCAACATCTAAACAGGAATGTTTATTGATGGTACTAGATAGTCATTAATCCCTTCACCTAGGGTTTATCACCCATATTCAAGCCTAGAATTTTAGATAATACTTGCATTCGTACAACTAACCTCTTAACATGACCTGCACCAAATATTGAGAGACTGAATTAGCTTTTTCTTGCCAACGATCAAAGAATAACACAGACGACAAAGTCATGAACCAACAATTATTTATTAGATTCAGAGCCAAAGGCACTTAAACATTCTGTAAGATAATAATGAGTAGATTAGCAATTAGTAAATAAATGACCAAATCAGGTCAGATATATCACAATAATTCAGCATTAACTGTTTGCTGATTATAAATTTTAACACTCAAGAGATCAGTGTTAGAGATTGATATCAATTGATGAGATTAATTTAGGATTATATTCCATAGATAGCTAATAAATTTACAATCCAAGATAATCCACTGAATAGGCTAAAATGCCTATGCCTTTTCTTAATTTACGCACCCTTGTCCATATGAGCTGACATGGCTGGACTAGTTATGAGAGATCCTAAATATGCTTAGCCCTGTTTGCTTCCGCCTATGCAAAGATTTCATTTTAAGACATTTCTGCCTATACAATTAACTCTGCTAACTTGATTTCATGTAGAATCAGAAGGCTGACCAAAAACTGACTGCATTCCTGAAGGATACACAATTCAGGCAAACAAGTTTTTCATAACCGCAGCTGCTAGGATTGTTTTTCTAAGACAGAGACAGCCTGAGGAAATCGTTTTCAATAACGAGATAATGGTTGAAAAATAGTTTGGATTTTAGTGTGTGTGTTTTCAGTTTGTTTTCGAGGTCTGTGCATTCAAGCTCAGTACAGGAGCTGGCAGTAAAAACCAGTCTCCAAGTTTGCTTTTCTTTTTCTTTTTGCTTCTGTCATGTTAATTTTGCTAAGTTCTGTTCAATAAAAGAAAGTAAGAAGGCTCACAACATCAGGTTAAAGTCCAACAGGTTTATTTGGGAGCACCAGCTTGCAGTTTGCGGTATCGATGGTAGCCATGATGTGGAGATGCCGGTGTTGGACTGGGATACCCCGGTATCTCCACGTCAGTGAAAGAAAACCATTCTAAAACTCATATCAGTTCTGTCCCCCTGTCTATTCAAATGAATGAATGGACACATCAAGTTATCACACATGGATTGATGACATTAGCCTATAGGGATGTCAGAGTGATGAATCTCCGTCTATGTGGATACAATCCATTCCTTCTGGGTCTGCTGCACCAGGGAAAATTCACCCTGTGTGCTAATAGTTGTATCTGGTCCAGCTGGCTCCAATCCTACCTCCCCCCTTGATCTCAGGAAAACTGGTACATTTAATAGACATTGGAATCTGGCTGGTATACAATATTACATCCCATTTCCTATCTCTTTATTGGATAATGCGCTTGCCAACTTCACAGAGTCATCCTTCTAAACAAAGAACAAAGAAAATTACAGCACAGGAACAGGCCCTTCAACCCTCCAAGGCTGCATCGACCTTGCTGCCCGACTTAACTAAAACCTCCTACACTTCCAGGGACCATATCCCTTTACTCCCATCTCATTCATAGAGGGATAAAATCTTTTGCAACATTGGTTACAAAAGAAGTGCAGCTAAACTAAGAACTAATACCAAAAAAAGTAAACAAACTGTATCTTGTATATCCTGGATTTGCACAGAAACCTTCTGCATGTTATTGATCTAATCTTAGTGACACACGTATTACTGTTCAACTTCTCTCGTGTCAGTCACCTCTCGTAGCCTTGCTGGTAACCTTGATAACTTGTAGATTCTTCAAGTATCGTATCACTGCTAGTCAGGCTGTCCATTTGCACTCAGCTCCTCATGTCTTTGCGAACATTGAGAATTACTCAAATCCAGAAGAAACACCCGTACAATTCCTTATGGCTATTAATGGCTTTTTTCTTTCCACCACTAGTAAAGAACATTTTGGGCAGGATGGTGAACACACGTTCACCATCTGTGGGAATGCGGACAGTTCATAAAAATATGATTCTCACCGGCAGAGGGATTTTGAGCTAACCTTGCCAGCAGAGCGATGTGGAACACCAAGGGTAGGGCGCAAACCTAATTTGAGTGCATCAGCGTATCATTAGTGAGCCCTCACTTCAATATTGAGCCACCACCAAAGTATTCAACTGGTGCAGGCGTGAAATCACATTAACGCCATTTACAATAACTCTACATGAGTGTGACACAAAAATAGAAAGTTCTGGAAAATCTCAGTAGGTCTGATAGCATCTGTAGGGAGAGAATGGAGCCAACGTTTCAAGTCCAGATGACTCTTCATCAGAGTTAAGAGCAAAGAGAATCAGCAGAGATGTATTTTGTGGTGGGGAGGGTGGGGGGTGGTGGAACTGGATGAAGGGAATGTAAATGAGAAGAACATAAGAACATAAGAACATAAGAAATAGGAGCAGGAGTAGGCCATCTAGCCCTTCGAGCCTGCCCCGCCATTCAATAAGATCATGGCTGATCTGTCGTGGCTCAGTTCCACATTCCCGCCCTCTCCCCATAACCCTTAATCCCCTCGCTTATCAAAAACCCATCAACCCGCATCTTAAAAATATTTAGCGAGGCAGCCTCCACCACTTCAACGGGCAGAGAATTCCAGAGATTCACCACCCTTTGAGTGAAGAAGTTCCTCCTCAACTCTGTTCTAAACCGCCCCCCCTTTATCTTGAGGCTGTGCCCCCTAGTCCTACTGTCCTTTCTGAGCGGGAAGAGTCTCTCCACCTCTATCCTATCCATCCCATTCATCATCTTATACGTCTCAATGAGATCTCCCCTCATTCTTCTAAACTCTAACGAGTACAAGCCTAGTTTATTCAGCCTCTCCTCATAGCTCAACCCCCTCAACTCCGGCATCAGCCTAGTAAACCTCCTCTGCACTCCCTCCAAGGCTAAAATATCCTTGCATAAGTGCAGCGACCAAAACTGCACACAGTACTCCAGCTGCGGCCTCACCAGTGCCCTATATAGCTGCAGCAAGACCTCCCTACTTTTATATTCAATCCCCCACGCTATGAAGGCCAGCATCCCTTTAGCCTTCTTGACCACCACTGCACCTGCAGGCTGGGTTTTTGCGACTCATGCACCCTTTGTTGTTGGGCTGACTTAATTAATTTCTCTATCATTCACATGTTATGTCTAGGTGCTAAGAATGTCCATTAAGTGATCAGAATGTGTGAATGGCAGAACAGATTGTTAAAGGACTGCCTGAGGAGTGTTGCACTGAAGGGGATAGGGGGGAGGTGCCAAGAAGGAGAGCTTGAATGGAGAAGTAGAAAAATAGAAGTGAAAAAGAAGGATGATAAAATGGATGAATGAGATGAAATGAAATGAAATAAAATAAATGGAAATAAATGGGGTGAAGGTGAAGGAGAGAGTTCATCCCCTGAAGTTGCTGAACTCAATGTTCAGTCCGGAAGGCTGTAAAGTGCCCATTCAGAAGAAGAGGTGCTGTTCCTTCAGTTGGCATTCGCTGGAACATTGCAAAAGGCCAAGGTCAGACAGGTGGACAGGAGAGTAGGGTAACGTGTTGAAGTGGCAAGTGACAGAAAGGTCTGGGTCCAGCTTGTGGACGGACCGGAGCTATTCAGCAAAGCAGTAATCCACCATTTTTTGGGGGTTGTTGGTGATCTGAACACCTAAAAACTTGAAACTCTTGACCATTTCTCCTTCACCCTCATTGATGTAGACAGGGACATGTCCTTCACTATGCTTCCTGAAGTCGATGACTACCTCCTTTGTTTCGTTGACATTGATGGAGAGATTATTCTTGTCGTACCAGTTCACCAGATTCTCTATCTCATTCCTGTGCTCTGTCTCAGCGTTGTTAGAGATCTAATCTACCATGATGGTGTCATCAGCAAACTCGAAAATCGAGTTGGAGGGGAATTTGGTCACACAGCCATTGGTGTATCAGGAGTATAGTAAGGGGCTGAGGACATAGCCTTGTGGGGCATAGATGTTGAGAATGTTCATGGAGGAGGTTTTGTTACCTATCCTTACCGATTGTGGGTTAGGAAGTCTAGGATCCAGTTGCAGAGGGAGGAGCCGGATCCCAGGCCATGGAGTTTGGAGATGAGTTTTGTAGAAATAATGGTGTTGAAGGCTGAGCTACTGTCGATAAACAGGAGACTAACAGCGATGTCTTTGTTGTCTAGGTGTTTCAGGGTTGAGTGTAGGACCACGGAGATGGCAACTGCTGTGGACCTGTTATGGCAGTAGATGATCTGAATCTAGGCAATTTGGGAGGCCGGAATTGTTGCGTGCTGTGACTAATCTTTCAAAGTGCTTCATAATGATAGATGTCAGAGCTACCAGGCGATAGTCATTAAGGCACGCTGCCTGGCTTTTCTTCGATTCTGGGATGATGGCATGTGTAGGTCACTCAAAATCCTTTGCTTCCCTTCATGTCAATCACCCCTTGCTCCAAGGAAATGCACTGATTGCCTGCCAAGCAGGCATTGCTTCCCATTTTCTCCAGGCTGGATTAGTGTTCAAACAGTTGCTGAGCGGGTGCCCTTCCTTGTTGGAACTGCAAACAGGCTGGGAGGCGGCCACAACAGAAGGGTAGTGCTGGGTGTGACTATGAGATTCTGGGGTCTGCTTTGGGAGAGGCTAGGCAGCAAGGGTCGTATGGGGGTATCAGTGATGGGAAGCCACCCTGCCTCATTAGGCATAAAAACCTTCTCACTTGGGGGAGGATGAATACAGTGAAACCTAACAATTCCTTGATCCTCCTTTGCTGAATTCTAAACTGTTCCCACTCCTACTTTTTCTCACAACTTTATATGACTACCATTTTGACCTACTATGCTCCTTAATCTTTTTTGTTAGCCATGGTTGGTCTGTTATGTTTCTGTGCCCGAATGAATGCTGTTGTAATGCATGCATTTGTTCTTTGAATATTAGCCATTTGCCTATCCACCACCATAAATTTACCCAATCTATTGTAGCCAATTCACCACTCACACCTTTATAGGTTCCTTTGTTTTTATTCAGGACCCTAGTTTTGGATTGAACTAGTTCACATTCAACCTAATGAAGAATTCTCGTATATCATTGTCACTCTTCCCTGAAAGGATCCCACACAACAAGATTATTAATTAGCTGCTTCTCAGTGCACAATACCAAATCAGGGGTAGTCTGTTTCCTAGTCGGATCCTCAAAATACCAACATCCTGGTCCAAAAGACCATCCTGTACACAGACCAGGAATTCATCCACCACAGTATTATTGCTCATGTGGTTTGACTAGTCTATATATAGATTAAAGCCAACCATAACCACTGTAGCACCCTCACTACATATTAATCTGTTTTACCACTTTATAGTTTTTAATTACTTTAGAACTTTAATTACTTTATTTACTTTAGATACAACTGTAATTTCCCTGGTTCCTTACAAAATGGCAGATTCTACTGTAACACCCTCATTACATGTTAATCTGTTGTATTGCTTAGTAATTTTAGTTACTTTAGACACACTGGCCGGAATTTTACTGCCTCGCTTGCCCTGATTCTCCATTCACCTTGGGAGGGATTTTACGATCTCACCCGAGGGAGGTCGTAAAATCCCGCCCTTAAGGGCTGACAACCGTAACTTGCCTGGTTCCTTAAAAAATGGCAGATTCTGTCCTGCTCAATAAGGTATTTACAAATGTAGGGGCTCAAGATTGCTCTTCATGCGTTCTTCGATCAAGAAAGCCCCAGAACCCACCATCTATTATTCAATCAGAGCTACATCCTTTTATTTTTCGTGTCACCTACTTCATTGTGTTTCACCTCAGGTTTTGTCTTTTTTTCTTGAGTTCAATTTGCTTGATTCTTCTGGTCTGTAGAAAAGAAACTCAAAGTTTTTAAATAAGTGATCTTCCAAAACATAAATCATAAGATTTCAAAAAAAATCTGTGTCCTTACAACATACTTACTTCCACACTACAATCCATCTGGTAGTCTGGCCAAGAAGAGGTGAAACTCACCCAAGCAAAGGAGATGAATTCAATTGGCAGCCATCCTAAAGGGATTCAGGCTGAATATCGAAGAAAGTGGTCTAAATTGTGGCCAGATCTTTGGTCATGCTTTAAATCATATTTATGGAGTGGATGCCACCAAATGTCAACTGTAATTATTTTACAGATGTATAATTAAGATTTGTTTAACTTTTGCAGCTGGAAATCCATTTGTAATCTATCCTCTGCAACAATGGGCTAAATACTATATTGTCAGCCACAAATATGGAAATAGATGCAAATCTTAAATGGCCCATCGAGTCTTCACCGATCACAACTCCAACCAGGCCCCATCCCCGCAACCACACGCATTTACCCTAGCTAGTCCCTCTGATACTAAGGCACAATTTAGCATGGCCAATCCACCTAACCCGCACATGTTTGGAGTTTGGGAGGAAACCAGAGCAGCTGGAGGAAACCCACATAGACACCGGGAGAACATCCAAACTCCACACAGGCAGTGACCCGACACCAGAAGTGAATCTGGGTCCCTGACACTGTGAGGCAGCAGTGCTAACCACTGTGCCACCATGCCACCAATTCAATTTCACCATTTGTTGTGGTGGATTTTAAACTCATGACCTCTGTTCTGCCTCTCTATTTATGAGGTGGAGATGCCAGCATTAGACTCGGGTGGGCACAGTAAGCAGTCTCACAACACCAGGTTAAAGTCCAACAGGTTTATTTGGAATCACAAGCTTTTGGAGTGCTGCTTCTTCATTCATCTGATGAAGGAACAGCGCTCTGAAAGCTTGTGATTTCAAATAAATCTGTTGGACTTTAACCTGGTGTTGTGAGACTTCTTACTCTGCCTCCCTAGTACCATAGCTACTGTATCATCATACCCTAAATTAAGTTGATCTTGGGACTTGGTACCAAGATTTTCGATTGAACAGAAGATTTTAAGGCTTATGATGAATAGGCAGAAAAGTCACAATCAGATCAGCCATGATCTTGTTGAATGGCGGAGCTACCTACGTCCCACACTCCAGAATTGCTCCTCTAAATCCTTTGAATATTCACTAAAAGGCTCGAGGTGATCAAGGGGCCGAATGATTTACCCCTGCTCCTGTTTATTAGGATCATGTTATCACGAATGGCACAGTGTTGGATTCATAAGCAAAGGTAGGCAAAGGAAAGGGTGTCAGACAGAATTGAATCATCAGTAGCTACCATTTGGTGAAGAGAAAAGGATGAAATGGAAACTCTTCCCCCATCAGGCATGTAATGGGACTCGAGATATGATTTTATATGAGGAACATCGACCACCTGCACATTGAGGAAGTAACAACATTTTGTGAAAGGTCTCCTCACTATGAGCAGCTGGCTATAAGCCACATGTGTGTTACTGATAGGTCCGGGCACTTTTGAACAGCATGCTATTTGATAAAAAGTTATGCATGAGTTGCTTTTGCTGGCATACTGACCCGGGAAACCAGATATCAGGATATGCTCATCCAAAAGGAGCATTTGTCCCCTGAGAGCCTCCCTGTGACACGAACACCTGGAATATGCCAGCTAGCTCTTTTGCTGTTTGAAATGAGGGAGAATAGTTCATGCTGGTGCACCATTTGTGAAGCATTTCAGATGTTTCAATGCATTAAAATACCATGTAAAAAAAAAAATTCTTATTACAGTTTATCATTCTTGGTATCTGAGTAGTTGACCGGTCCTGGAAAACTGTTATGGGCAAAACTATTGAGACGTTTAATGGGATGTTTTATCCTGCTTTTATTAAGGGAATGCAATTCATACTCATTAGTTCATACACTCCATGTAGCCATAATAAGAATTTGAAATTTGTGTCATGTGGTTGGCTGTCATTTGGACTATTCCAATGCTTTCAGACATCTTTCCATCCCACCTTCCTCCAGCCTTACAGACTCCATGGCCAGAATCTTACCACCGCTGACGCCGGTGGGATTTTCCCATCCTGTTTCAGTGAACAGAGATTTGGCCAGCCACCTAAATCTCTGATCGCTCTGCAGCGGGAGCATGGTACGAACGGCCGGTAAGATCATGCCCCTTGGGTGGGATTTTCCAGCCGTGCTCACTCTAAAACCGGAAAATCCTGCCCAAAATTAATAGGCCTTTGCATGGACCGCCAACTCCTCCCCCCCCCCCCCCCCCCCCCCCCCCCACCCCCCCCCCCACCCCCGCATACCCAAATTCCCATGGCAGGCCAGCCGGGATATTCCCGCCCCTTCTCTCTGAATTGGGATTCTTGTGCATTCCCTATCCCTTTTCCCCAGCGCGGGGACTATGTCCTCAGCTACCTACATCCCACACTCCAGAATTGCTCCTCTAAATCCCTTGAATTATTCACTAAAAATACCAGTTAATGTGAAACTGTTAGCAACATGAAACATTTATCAGCACCTATTTCAGCCATCTTCAACTATAAACTGGATCAAGTTATATATATATAACAAGTTATATATATAACCATATATAAGTGATTTGAGGGTGGCACGGTGGCAAAGTGGTTAGCACTGTTGCCTCATTGTGCCAGGGACCCGGGTTTAATTCCCTGGCTTGGGGTCACTGTCTGTGTGGAGTTTGCACATTCTCTCCGTGTCTGTGTGGGATTCCTCCAAGCGCACGTTTCCTCCCAAGTCTCACATGTTTCCTCCCACAGTCTCACATGTGGGTTGTGTGGATTGGCCATGATAAATTGCCCTTAATTATAGAGAAATTAGGATAAATGTGAGGGGTTATGGGGATAGAGCGAGATGGGATTTTGTGGCTGGCGCAGACTCGATAGGCTGAATGGCGCTGCAGTGATTCTTTGATCCCTTCCCCAACCCTAATTATTTTTTCTATTTCACACCCTCTTTTAAGGCAATCTTTACAATCAACCAATTTGACCAAGATTAATATCCTGATAAAGATATAAATGAAGATAAATATCTTTGGCTCAAGATTCATTTTCGCATATACTTCACTACACCAAAGGTGTCATTGCTGCGATGCTGCAATTTGTGAAGATAAGGGGAACAGTCATTTCCAGCGGCATTTAAGGGAACACTAAGAACTGATCTAGTGAGAAGCAGCCAACACCTCCAAACGGACCCTTCCACCAGCTGATTTACTACATTTGTCATGTCTTTATGACACAGCTCCTCGTGCTAAAGGTGTGCTAAATATAAAGGCAATGCTCAGGCAGAGTGGATTATCAGTCAGCCATCGTTTTGAAGCAAAGGATACCTGTATGCACAATATTGCACCCTCCTGAATTCCACGGCTTCCTACTTCAATCCCTCCACTCCCTCCTCCTCATCTTCAAAGAATAGAAGGGAAATCCATGATCTCACCATACAGAGGATATTGCAAGTTCTCAGCGAGTTTAATGAAGTACTAAAAATGCTCAAAGACTGTAGCTTTCTCTCCGCCATGACTTCACTGAAGAATTTCACTCGTGTGTAATCGTTCCTCTCCTAATTGCTTGCTATCCATGGACTGCCATGTCTGCTCACAATGATGGAAAGTAACCATTATCAGGGTGAAAAGTGAGCAGAAATCATGAAATGACGGGGATGTGTGAGGGGGCGTGCATTTAGCCACTATCTCTGTAGAGCTCAATTCCAGCTGAGAAGTCAAAATCACTTAGCAAAGTCCTGGGAGGGATATCACAAGCTACTATAGGGCAATTGTTTCAATGGATGTCCTCTCCACCCAATTTTACTTCCCACCAACTTGACACCACCTAAAAATCAATGGGTGGAATTTTCCACCAGCGAGACTTTCTGCTCCCACCAAAGCCAATGGGGTTGATTCTCCCAGCCTGCTGTGCTGCTCTAGCATTGCAATGGGCCAGAAGACATCAGCGGAGACTTCCCACTGGGCGTCATGTCCCCAGCTCCAAGATTTTTGGAGTAATCAGCTCCGTGCTAGAAAGCAACACAGAGCTGATTTCAATATTTAAATCTGGAGTTAAATATCATTAGTGGGTCCAGGACTGAAGTTCCCGGGCCCACCAGCGTCTCCCCCTCCCTGCCAGGAATCGTTCACTCCAGCGAGGTTTACAATTGCTCCCTACTGACAGGAAACAGACGGCCCAACCGCGCTAGAATGAACAGAGGCCATTGAGGTCAGGAGGCCGGGGGTAAAGGGGGGATGCCACTTTAGTAGTCCCAGGCTGTTGGTGCCAGCATGACCCCCCAGCACTGGCTAAATGGCAATGCCAATGAGCACCTTGGCACTGTCCACCAGGCATCGGGCAGTGCCCACCAGGCATCGAGCTGTGCTAAGATGGTGAGGGAAGAGGGGTTGGGGCCTATTTGGGGGGTAGATTGGTGGGTTTGGGAGGTTCCAGCTGCCACTCTGTTAGAGGATCGGCTCTGTCAGGGAGTACAAGGTAAAGGAGCGGTCATCTGGGTGGGGGGTGGTGGGGGGGGGCGGTGGTGAGGGGGGAGGAGGGCTGTGGTAGGGGAGGCACATCGTGGCTGCCGGTGGGGTCGGGGTTGCTGGGCAAGTTCAGGGCTGCTGGGCGATGGTTTGGTTGGGTCAGGACTGCTGGTGGGCAGGAAGCTGGAGGAGATTGTGACTCGTCCGGAGAGGTCCAGGATGCCAACGATCGGGTGGGGGGGGGGGGGTTTGCGGCGGTGGCAGGGGGGTGTGTTGGGGGGGGGGGGGGGGGATGGTGGCCGGGAGAGGGGGGGGGGGGCGCGGTGTTGATACTGCAGGGAGAGTGCACATGCACCAATCTCCGCTCTGACAGATCTCCGCATGCACAGAGGCCCCTCAGCACTAGACTGCTGGCCTCTCAGGTGGGGATAGGCCCCGCCCCCGATTTTCAGAGCAAATTACGCAAGGGCACTCTGGAAGATTCACTCTGAAAATCACGCCAAAATAGTCCGTGTTACTTACTCCAGTTTTCACGCTAATTCAGCACTTAGAATGGCCCCAGTGGATTTTTGAACGGTTCGCCATGTTTTCCATCCCCACCCTTTTGTGACAGGGCTGTAAAAAGTCAACCCAATGCTTTTCCCTTACGCTGAATCCAGGAATGGTTTCTTCAGCCAAGGTAGAAAACATTGCTGTAATACAAAGTTACCACCCTCGTTAACATCAACAAGACATTATCCTGGGAATCCAATGTTAAAAAAAATTCTCTTTTAGCCTTTCAAAGTGATAATTTCTTTTAAAAATCTGATTATTTAAAAATATCCAATTAACTAATGTGATGTGACATCAGTTAACGTACAGTCATGTCGGGAATGTGGCTTTCTGCGACCATTTTAAACTGCGGATTGACATTTACTTGAAAACTTATCCGTCAGTGAACAAAGCGGCATCGCGTGCCAAAGTATCGCTTCAGCGTAGAAAATACAGCAATGTGGATGAGGCAAGGCAAAAGGGATAGAATGAAAATGAATCAAACACTTTCAAATAAAAATGCGCTTTTTTTGTGGGAATTGTGTGGTGGGTCTGCCCAAGTGTCAGTAAAAGCCTATCCTGCTTTTTTTTTGTATTGATTAGTGAATTCCAAATATAAATAAACTAATGCACTAACCACATTTGATCTGTCAGTTCATTTTCTGGAACCTTTAAAACAGTTCCTGATGTGGGTTGGCCGCTGTTTAAACTAAGAAGCAAAGAATCTTAGCAATTGGCTAATTTATGTGAAAAAAAGAACAACCTGCCAAACCTCTAAGCTACGAATGACAAGAGCCAAATAACATTGACATTTGCATTGATTCTTTTCAATATGGGACTGTGGTTTGGCTAAGGTGAAGGAAGTGCAATAATTCAGGCCTGATTGTGTAACATTTGGTACTTCTATTATTGGTATCTTAAAAGTTTATAATCTATCCATAAGATGTCAACAATTTAACATCTATATCTGGTTCTTTTTCCAGCTTTTCAATTACGAGTGCCCAAATTTATTAGGGGCCAAATCTTCTCGTCTCCAATCATTGAAGATTGGATGTGCAACCAAAGATGGGCATCAGGACCCTGTGGAAGGTCTTACACACTGACCTATGTGGGATTTCCCCATAGGTTTGAACTTCCTATGGACAATTCCCCTGCTACCTGGGACCCTCCATGAATGTCTCTGACTCTGAGTTAGGGTTGTAAACTTGGGGGGGTTTCGACGTTTCTTACCCATTTACCCAGGAAATGTTAGGCAGAATGGCCCTGATCTTCCAAACAGTGGTATATGAAAGTTGGATTGCCACTAAAATCAAAACCTGCTCCAATTTGCACAGCTCTGAAATTCTTCCAGGAACTCCTGAACCCGGCTTTTCCAGAAATGCACAGTGCAGCATCAATCGGGAAACTTCATCGAAGCAGAGTAGAGTTGGGGAAAACAGGCATGTTCCCTTTTTTTCACTAGTTGCCTTAGTTTATATGTCCAGTCTTTGAATGTTAATGAACGGATAAGTGAATCAGTGAGTGAATGAATGAGTGAATGAATAGGCGGGGAAGTGAGTAGGGAGTAGGAGGGTGAGGTGCACAAATGGGAAAATGGACATGGGCTTGTGGGTGAGGTGGGTGGGTGCGTATGGGAATAGGTGATTGGGTGAGATAAGCTTGGACTGGCTTAGTGAGTTGGCAGGAACATGGCAGATGGAATGGAATGTGAACAAATGTGGAATCATCCATTTTTGCACGGTGAGAGTTTGGGAAGTGATGCCTAAAGGGATCTATCTGGTTGACCTTGTTCATAAGTCACCGAAAGCTAATGTGCAAGCAGTTGAGAAGGCAAATGGCATGTTGGTATTTATTATAAGAGGATTTGAGTATAGGAATAAAGACGTCTTGTTGCAGTTATATAGAGCCTTGAAGAAACCACACCTAGAGTATGGTGTATAGTTTTGATCTCCATATCTAAGGAAGAATGTATTTGCCACGGATGGAATGCAACAGATCTCACAATGAATTCCTGGAATGACATGATTTTCTGATGAGGAGAGATTGAAAAGACTGGGCCTGTATTCTCTCGAGCTTAGAAGACTGAGGTGATCCATCGAAACATACAAAATTCTCACAGGGCTTGATAGGGTAGATATGAGATGTTTCCTAGGGTTCGATTCCAGGCTCGGGTCACTGTCTGTGTGGAGTTTGCACATTCTCCTCGTGTCTGTGTGGATTTCCTCAGGGTACTCCAGTTTCCTCCCATAACAAAGATGTTAGGTTGATTGGTCATGCTAAGAAATTGCCCCTTAGTGTCCAGGGATGCGTAGGTTAGAGGGATTAGCGGGTGTAATATGTAGGGATATGGGATAGGACCTGGGTGGGATTGTGTTTGGTGCAGATTCGATGTGCCTCTTTCTGCACTGTAGAGTTCTATGGTCTATGGTTCTAGGGTTACCAATCCTCCTGGAATGGCTGCAGGATCAGCTTTGCAACCAATCTCCTGCTGGCTAGCAAAAGCAATTTTAAATGATAGTCCATTCTATAATGTGAAATCCTGGTCACAGTCTACTTATGGATGGGGATGTTGCTTTCGGCAGCCACTTCACAGACACCATGTGATGACACAGATGTAACGGACTTGACCACAACATGCATGCTGCGCTCATAAATGCTCAATTTGGTAACTTGTCAGGCACCATGGCGGCAGACAAGAAAGAAATGACAACCTGGGCCCTGTTTAAATCCTGATCCAATTCTTGTGCCTGTATCAATCGTTAAGGTTCGAGCACGTTACCTCAATTCTGAAGAAACAGTGGTTGGGAGTGTCACAGATTTTTAACATGGTGTTGTTTTATTCATTTTCTTCTAATCTTGAGATATTGAAAGCAACTCATGTTGGAAGCCAAAATTAAACATTAAAAAGTTGGTTGTTGCAGGGGAGAGAAAGGAGCAACCAAAAAGAGCAAAAAATGTCAAAAAACTGAGCTTGGGACAGTGACCAAGGGAACTGGGGTGAGAAGATGGAGCAGATGAGAAATTGGGCCAGTGAAGAAGTTCACGCGTCCACGCTATTCTGCTGATTTCCATAACATCACTTCTGTCAACGCCTCCTGAATTTGTCCAGCCAGCCAGAGTTGGCAATCTCAATGTTTCCCCTGCCTGTGGAGGGCCTAGAACCAGAGGACACAGACTCAGAATAAGGGGTAGGACATTTGGGGCTGAAATCAGGAGGAGTTTCTTAGCTCAGAGGATAGTGAATCTTTGAATTCTCTATCCCAGAAGGCTGTGGGAGACTCAGTCATTGTGTATGTTTAAGGCAGAGACTGACAGATTTCTAAATATAGAAAATATTAATGGTTAGGAGCAGGAAAATGGTGTCGAAGTAGAAGATTAGCCACAAAGTGGCTGAATGATGGAGTAGGCTTGAGGGGCCAAATGGTCTACTCCTCTCCCTATTTCCTGACTTGGCACTTTGTACTGGTGCTAACCTTGCCCACATCAGCTAAGAACTCAGGTATGCAAAAACTGCCACGTTCAAAAATTCTGCCCTTTTGAAGGCGAGGGAAGTATATAAGCAACATTCTGAGGTGCCAACATCAAAATCTAACTGTACCAGCAGACCTCCACCAAAGATAAGCTGAGGACATGGTTAAATAGATGTGAATTTCTAGTGTTTTTATGGCTGAACCACGAGTAATTGAAGAGCCCTATTTAAGACTTGGATAAGCTCTATACTGATCATTGAAGTTCACAACCGGACAACCAGTGTTCTTCACATGAGCACCAAGTGTGTTCAAGAGAGTTCACAGAAGCAATGCCAAGGATGTTCCTGAGACTTTGTTCCATGGGGAACAAAAATTTAACTGACGATAACAGGTAAAATCATTTAAATATCAAAACTGATTTGTGTGTAAAGAATTTATATATTTTGTATTATCAACACAAAATTAGAATGTATATAATTAGAAATGTAACCTCCTCATCCCTGATCCCCAATATCGCACCAGATCTCACATCAATCCCAACTTCTATAATACCCCCTCAAATGCCACAGTGCAGAAAAAATTGTGAATTATCTGGGAACTCCTCCCCCACCCCACTCCAAACCCCTGCCCCTGACCTACTCCCCACTGTCTCTGTGGTCCCAAGGAAATATTGGGGATTTCCTTTCTGTCTGAACTAAGTTTCTTGCCGAGGAAATATAAGAACCCTATCAATGGTAAGGATCTCCCATGTTTATAGGACCATGTTTATAAATGCCGCAAAGTGTTTCAGGAATAAACAGTATTGGAATCTCAAATAAACATTGGGCCTATATACCTACATATAAAAGGTCCACGGCTTGCCTCAATTATAACTATGGGCAAAGGATACTTTGTCTATTATTCCCCAATATGGCAAGTGGTGAACTTCCTGTCAACCATTTTGGGAAATCCAGATTGTACCTGCAAAATCAGTGCTACAGGGCTCCCATGTTCTTCAATGATGTAAAGACATGAATTAAATTTGCACAATTCAATTAAAAGCTGTTTTAGAAAATGTAAGTGAAAAGCAGCCTGAGGATTCTAAGGATAGAATGGGGATAATTGAATGTTATAGGGAACATGCTTTTTGCTAAGTTATTAGAACCAAGACTGCATCAGGTGCAGAGGGATCTGGGTGTTCTTGTACATGAATTACAGAAAATAGTATGCAGGTATAGCAGGTACAAAGAACAAAGAACAAAGAACAAAGAACAACACAGCACGGGAAACAGGCCCTTCGGCCCAACGAGCCTGCGCCGCCGTCCCCCTGTCTCAGTGACCTATTCCTGATTTTAGTCTACACCTAACGTGCGAGGATCAGGGAGGTCCAATTTAGGGACAATTTAGTACCCAATCAATCAGCCTAAAAGCACATCTTTGGGGGATGTGGGAGGAAACCGGAGCACCCGGGGGAAACCCACGCAACCACGGGGAGAACGTGCAAACTCCCACAGACACAGGCCCAAATCCATGTGTCCGCACAGCAACAGAGATAGTCTCTGAGCTGTCATGTTGCCCTCGAGATGGTCCAGTTTAAGCACACTAACGACATGAAGCAATAGGCAACTCCCGAAGCAACGTCCAAGAGCAGCCCACTACAACCTGCCGCATGCATGCCCCTTGCTGGACTTAAATGCCTGTGGAGACAAAAAAATTCATTATTAAACAGGCAAAGACTAACATCCCTGAGGCAAAACGTATTCCCAGGCCTACAATGTTAAGTAAGGCCTACTATATCCCCCTATATCCCCCTATATATGATGAAGGCATATATAACCTTGGCATTTATTGCTAAAGGAGTTGAATATAAAAGTGGTGAAGTGTTGCTGCTATGGTACAAAGCATTAATGAGACTGCACTTGGAATATTTTGTACGGTTTTGGTCCCTTTACTTGAGGCGGGATGCAGTTGCATTGGAGGTGGTTCAGAGGAAGTTCACTAGATTAATTCCAGAGATGAGGTGTTTGTCTTACAAAGACAAATTGGGCAGTTTTGGCCTATACTGCCTGCAGTTTAGAAGAGTGAGCGGAGATCTAATTGAGGCGTACAGGATGATAAGGGCGATTGACAGGATATTCCCTCTGTAGGGCATCCAGAACAAGAGGACATAGTTTTAGGATCAGGGGGTGACAATTTTAAACAGATGAGAAGAAATTACTTCTCTGAAGGAGTGGTGAGTCTGTGGAATTCACCACCCAGAGTCTGGTGGATGCCAGGACTTTGAGTAAGTTTAAGGAAGAGATGGACAGATTTTTAATTAGTAACCATTTAAAGGGCTATGGTGAATGGGCAGAAAAGTGGAGTTGAGGCCACTTTCCTCAATGACAGAGCAGAGTGGTTAAATTGTCTATTCCTGCTCTTAGTTCTTATGATTCTAAATGAGGCCTTGAATAACAGAATATGCACAACATGTCACAATTTCTAACCATAGGATTTCAGATATTCCATCTTAAAAAACAAAAATATCTGTCGGAGTAATGGTCAAATTCTGCCAAACTCATGACCGAGAAATAGCCATCCATTGCAGGGAGACCACACTATGTATTACCAAAGGAGTAAAACCTAAAGATAAATGAAGGGAAGTGCATCTTTCATGCATTCTGTCTCTGTTTGCACATGACGGATGTATTCACATCCACTCATATTCATACTCAGAATTTTTCCCTGATGTATGACTGTGATAGGGCATAAACTGCAACATCAAAGACTGTATTGTTTAAGAGGATGTTACACAAAGTAATCTGCACCATTAATCCTTACAGGAATCATTTCCAATTGGGAGTACTGTGGGATTGTTAGATTTCTCACAAGCCCTGTGTAAGGCCTATTCTAATAGAGCCTTGAAGATTAACTAAGGAGAAGTTGCATATTTTGGAAAGGTTGCTCCCCAGACATCAGGAGTTGCACTCAAATAAATTCCATACATCATTTATGCCAAACCTCCTTCTTTTCTTGAGTAGAAATCCATCCAAAAAATGGGGTCCCTAACAGGGAAGGGTGATTGCTGTTCAATCACTTTGCATTGTTGCAAAGGAATGAGCTAATCTAGCCACTCTGGAGCAATATTCTGAGTTTGTACTCATAGCAGAGCACTGTGTTTTCCTTTCATGCTGCAGAGTTTCCAATCATTTTAGCAAATCCTGCAGAAAATGTAACGTAATTTACAGAATTTGCACTCTCGACAGCCAAGACTCACTGCTGGAAGAGTAAAATCTGAAAGTGATCCCTTGAAAGCAAGGGTATTTCATTGTAATATTTGACAACTAGCTCACAATATGTTGGGAGCACCAGTGTAGAATAAATGGTTTTGGGTGTCAGCAGCTTTTGATTAGCCATTTGTGGCTGCAAGTATTTTCCAATATGAAAGCAGAGTCGCTGCTTGAGGCAGAGGGATTTGCAAGGTACAAGGAAAAAGTGGCAAGAGGCAGAGGGAACTTCTGGATTTCTTTTGCAGTAATTCCAACTGAGCATTGCACAGCTGGAGCCCTACCCTGGCACAGCGGTTAGCAGGGAGACCACGTTACTGAACATTTCTCAGGATGTTAATAGACACAGGTTGTACACATGCTCCCAGCGTCTTTCACACCAGTCGGACTAGCAGATGTGCATTAGGTATTACGCACTCATTTCAGATCTCTGGTCTTCTATTTCACCAATATGAGTCACTGCATGTTACTTCACGTCTGCAACAGGATTTCCATCACGTCATCAGACCATTGTCACTTTTATGGAATTATAGAAATGTAATCAGTTGCATTATAGAACAAAGGACAAAATCAGCCCGGGAAACAGGCCCTTCAGCCCAACGAGCCCGCACCGCCATCTCAACACCACCAGTCCACCTCTCTACCCACGACCCCTGTCTAATGTTTTATGGCCATCCAGATTGAGGGAAACTGATTTAGGGACAATTTATTCCTGCCAATCAGCCTAACAGCACACCTTTGGGGTGTGGGAGGAAACCGGAGCACCCGGAGAAAACCCATGCAAGCACGGGGAGAATGCGCAAACTCCCACAGACACCGGCCCAAATCCATGTGTCTGCACAGCAATCAGCGATAGCCACTGAGCTGTCGTCTTGCCCAGTATCTTGTCCAGTTTAGGCACACACTAACGACATGAAGCACTAGGCCAATCTCGAACAACCAAGAGCAGCCCCAGTATGACCCATCGTGTGTATGCCCCTCGTTGGACACAAGGTGGACCGACTTATACATTCTAAGCTATGGTATAAAATAAATAGGCCATCAGATCAGTGTTGAAATTCTTCCTGCCATAATCTGGTTCCATATCTGTCTGCAATAACTATTGTTTATTCATTCATGGATGAGCTTTGCTGGCTGGGCCAGCGCCTGTTGCCCATTGCTAAACAGAGTGCTTGCTAGGTCAGTTCACAGGCACTTAAAAATCAACCACATTATTACCAGTCTGGTATCATATGTAGACTAATCAGGTAAGGACAACAGATTTCCTTACCTAAAGGACATTAGTGAACCAGATAAGTTTTTACAACAATCAACAATAATTGCATCGTCTTTATTAAACTTTTAATTTCATATTATTATTGAATTCAAATTTTAGCATCTGCCGTGATGGGTTTCAAACCTGGGCCCCCAGGGCATTACTCTAGGTCTCTGCATTACTAGAACATTGACAATGCCACAATGCCATTTTCTCCTCATGATGACTAGAAATTATTCATCAATAAATCCAATCGGGAATTTAGAAGAATGGTTAGTATATGAAATTTGCTGCCACAAGCACTAGTTGAGATGCATATAAATGGAAGCGAGATAAGCATATGAGAGAGAAAGAGTAAAAGGGGTAGGAAGAGGCTGTGTGGTGCATAGACATTGGGATAAAACAATTGAGCTGAATGGCCTTCTTCTGTGCTGTAAATTTTCCGCAGTGATGTGGCAAATTTTCCCGTTCTGCCCGCCACGGGAATTGGAGTGGGCGAGGGGCCAACCATGGGAAGGTCCTTTGGCCTTGGGTGGGATTTTTCGGTTTCAGGGCAAGCGCGACCAGAAAATCCTGCCCAATATCTCTCCCTCATATCATCAACTGTTCATTCATGCTTGACTCCAGTTTTTCAGACGTCTTCTTCCTCTTGTTTCCATTCTAAAGTGATTTTTCTGAGTTAGGCATCAACATGCTTGGTGCTGGTTACTGGTTTGTAAATTTTAACAGGATTTTTATTACAGGTGCTTTGCAATTGGGTGCTATTCTCCATAGTGCTAGGAGAATTGCATATGCCAGATTTCTGTCTTTAATGACGGGATATTAGGATCTGCTGGGTGAAGGACAGAAAGGAAAATCTGGAACTGAGCATCAAATGCTGGTAACCACGTCTACTGGATCTTTCCATTCAAATTATTAATAGGAAAATCTAACAAAGGGGGACTACGGTAGCACAGTGGTTAGCGCTGCTGCTTCACAGTGCCAGGGACCTGGGTTTGATTCCCAGCTTAGGTTACTGTGTGTGTGTGTGTGTGTGTGTGTGTGTGTGTGTGTGTGTGTGTGTGTGTGTGTGTGTGTGCGTGTGTGTGTGTGTGTAGTTTGCACATTCTCCCCGTCTCTGTGTGGATTTCCTCTGGGTGCTCCGGTTCCCTCCCACATTCTGAAAGACATGCTGGTCGGGTGCATTGACCCAGACTGTGGCAACTAGGGGAATTTCACAGTAACTTCATTGCAGTGTTAATGTAAACCTTACTTGTGACTAATAAATATACTTTTACTTACTTTTCAAATTCTGTAAGGGCCATGCAATCTATCCTTAAAAAATTTTCGCTCCCCAAGTCATATGGACAATATTTAACACACAGTAAAGATGAAAATATACCCAATGTATCTTAAGGTGCACACTCCTCCAATTTCATGAGTTGCTTATATATTTTGATGAAAATTTGACATTTCTCCCATTTTTCTCATAGTTATTTGGCACAGTTTTCACAATGGAGGAGAAAACCAAGCAAAGGGCACTTTTGTATGGCCTCCGTGTTCTCCAGGGCAGAATTACCATCATAATTTATCGTGAAAGTATTTCATTGTGCGCAAAGGAACCTCAAGCTGTGTAACTCTAGTCATACAAATGATCAGCACACTTCAAGTTCCTTTGTTTGAATCTGTTGAACAATTCAGAACCAACTATCATTCATTTATTTGTAATATCGTCAGACAGGGCAAACAATACTCCACAGCCACATTACCAATATTAGTGACAGGATATTGATGCTCTATAACATCCTCAGCAAAAACATAATGCCTAGCAGCACTGCAAGGAAGGTCTCTGTTTTGTGTTTCAGAAGTTTCTAAAGCTGCAGTTCCTTTTCTGTTATTGTTTTGCTTGCCAGAAACCAAAACGCTAGCGATGTCTGGGAAATGTCATAATACTTGTTGGACATCATTCATAACCACAATTACTTTCATCTTGAGGCTAATTTATTTATTGCACATAACTTACACAAATACGGTCCTGGTTGCAAACTGGTTTCAATTGCTCTTCTACACACATCCTTATGGCAACACCAAGTAGAGTCAGGAATCCTACATCAAGCATTACAACATTCTTCCACAGAAACCTATATGCTTTGGCCCAAGTATTCAATTTAGTTGTAGACCTAGACTAATCCCACATAATGTATACCACACACTAAATATTCCTGTGTTTTCTGGACTGTAAAATCTTGCAATTTTCGTGTTCAGACATCAGTACATGTGCTCGGAAAAACCGAGCATTTTCATTCCTTGTCATTCATAAATTGTTTTAATCAGAAACGCTGGCTGCCTCTGTTCAATTTCATCCAGTCACATTTTTCCTAAAGATTAACCTTTCATTACATTGCATTTCAGAAAAAAACTGAGGGTTATTTTAATAAGTTATACAAAATTATTAAGGTGCAACTCAGTAGACAAAAGGCTGTGTGAAGGAAAGGCTGGCAAATTGATAGGCAAACAGACTGAACAAAAAGTGACTTGACAATCATGCTGTCTGAGGCAGCACAGTGGCACAGTGGTTAGCATTGCTGCCTCATAGTGCTGGGGACCTGGGTTTGATTCCCAGTTTGTACAGAGTTTACGCATCCTTCCTGTGTCTGCATGGATCTTCTCTGGGTGTTCTGGTTTCCTCCCATAGTCTGAATGATGTGCCGGTCAGGCGGATTGACTGTGCGAAAGTCTCCCTCAGTGTACCTGAACAGGTGCTAGAATGTGGTGACTAGGGGATTTTCACAATAATGTCATTGCAGTGTTAATGGAAGCCACTTGTGACCAATAAATATTCTAAGGATTTCACTGAATGGAATTAAAACTAGCCAATAATCAAATGTCACAAATAGGAGATGAAATTCTTTTGTTAAAAGCTTTAATATTAAATGTTGCATCTTGTGAACACATATATCATACACTTATATTATGCATATAGAAGATCCTCAACGTTGCTTGAGTAAAGCTACATCTAGAAACTTGGGTGTAGGAATGGGGAGGGAAGGGTTGAAACATCCCGAGAAAAGATTTATCACCATGGGATGCATGAATCATAGAATCCCAACAGTGCAGAAGCAGGTCATTCAGCCCTTCAAATCTCTCTGATGGAGCATCCCAAAGCCTACCCCCATAATCCCACATTCTTACCATATACGATTTCAAGAAGAAATTAGATATATCTCTTGGGGATGAAGGGACTGGGGGGTCGGGGGGGAGGCAAATTCAGGAAATTGAATTTCATGACTAACAATGATGATCAGCCATCAGGAGCTGGCTCTAAGGGCTGAATGGCCTACTCCTGCTTCTATTTTATGTTTCTATGTTACCCACTATTCTTCCCAAACCTACACAGCTTTGGCTACTAAGGGGAAACTTTTACATGGCCAATCAACTTAGCCTTTATATCTTTGGACTGTGGGGGGAAACCACAGCACCTGAAGGAAACCTATGGAGACACATGGAGAATGTGCATACTGTACACAGGCAGTCACTTGTAATAAGTCTTCGAAGACAGAAGTCCCTTCGCCAGAATCCCTTTATTTACCAACTCCAACAGCGGTACACAGCGTGCTAACATTTAACAGTCTATCTCCAGGGGAACTCACACTTCCGGTTAAGTACTGCCTGACTGGCCCATCAATTGGATCCTTAATCAGGGAGTTCATATTCCACTAGACCAACCTCAATGGTTGATTAAAGTCGTTACATGACCCAAGGCCAGAATTGAATTTGGGTGCCTGGCACCGTGAGGCAGCAGTGCAAACTACTGTGCTACTGTGCCATCCACCATTTGTGAAAGATATTCCCACTTTGAGTCAAGTTAGTGCATTTGGTTTACAGAAAATAAAGAAATTAGCTTCCCCAACCCAAGCTGTTCTAGGCAAAGTCATCTCTCACACATTTGTGGCATTTCTAACACAAACTGGGAGAAAAATGCACAGGAAAGAATTACCTGGGAAACAACTTCAAGTTGTTTCCTCTGAACAGCAAATAATACAGGTAGCAAATGACGTAACACAAGCTAGAAAGGCTGGACAGGCCCAACAAAATCAGACAATTTATCTTTGCTCACTTTGTGGAAAGACATGCAGGTCTGCAATCAGGATCCAAAGCCAAGTATAACAGATAAATCTAAACAGGCAAGGGATGGCCACCTTCAGTAATGAAAGAAACCGATGACAAGCATTATTTGAAGAGAAAAGGCGAATGTGGATTCTGGTCTTATTTTATTCAGCAAGTCCTATGGCCTAATGCAAAATAAAGCCTTTCACATCATTTAAATGGCAATTGGATACTATTTGGGGAAAAGAGAGTAAGAAAAACTGCAGGAAAATAGCCAAGGAGTGGGATTTGGAGTACAACAGCTCCAGTTGCAGGTCTTGTGCCAACTCTCGAATCCTGGCCCAAAGTTTTCCCTCTGTATTGTAAAATCTATGAGCTGATTATCATTGTATCCGTCTGTGTTCTCTTGGGCTGATAAAAACACATAATTGTCTTCTGGTACTTCTCTTCCTCCAAATGAACAATAGTTTGTCAAACCAATTTGCTGAAATCAAGGTAAAACTTGGAAATTAAGTTGGAAAAGCCAAGGTATCAGCACATCTATATAATCATCTCATAAACATAGGGACATAGGAAATAGGAGCAGGAATAGCCATTCAGATTACTCCAGCCTGCTTCACTATTCAAGTAAATCATGGCCGACCGTCGATCTTAATGCAATTTTCCTGCACTATCCCCATATCCTTTAATGACTTTAATATCTAGAAATATATCAATCTCTGATTTGAATGTAATAGCTGAGCATTCACAGCCCTCTGGAGTAGAGAATTCCAAAGATTCACCAACTTCTGAGTGAAGAAATTCCTTCTCATCTCAGTGTTAGAAATTCGGAGACTGTGTTCCCTGGTTTTTGACACATTTCCCTCATCTACCTTCCTCCCCCAAAAATAGCACTGGGGGAAACATCCTTCCCTCATCTACTCTGTTGAGCCCTGTAAGAATGTTGTTTCAAATAGATTGCCTTTCATTCTTTTAAACTCTGGAGACTATAGGTCCAGTGTCCTCAATCTCTCCTTATAGGACACTCCTGCTAACTTAGAAATTATTCTAATGAACCTTGGCAGCACACCCTCTTTAGCAAGCATCTCCTTCCTTAGGTAAAGAGAACAAAACTGTACATATTATTCCAGATGCAGTCTTACCAAGGCTCTATACAATTGCAGTAAGACTGCTTATACCTGCACTCAAATCTTCTTGCAATTGCTGCACCTACATATTAGCTTTCAGTGACTCATGAACAAGGGCATTTGGATTCCTTTGGACATGAACACTTCCAGAGAGACAGACACGGTGTTTGCTTCAAGCAGCCCGGGTAGCAACTGCTTGCATTTTAAAATGAAAGTGAAACTCTTTCTTTCCTGAAAGCTTAATCTTCCCAATGCCACATGATTTTGTCAATCAACTTAATCAAAACTCTACTCTGAAACTCTAGGGGAACCCAAGTAAACAGAAATGCCTTAACTCTGCCTAAACAAACACTCCATGTCTAAGATGAGTACTTATCTTGTTCTACCAGCTACTAATTTAGAGGATTTCCTAGACAAACCATCACCCGGCAAAACAAAGCTGACTTTTAAACATACCCTCTTCCAAGGTACATAATATAAATATATTTCTTAAAGGCGCAGTATCATCGTTGTAACCATGCCTTTTGAAATTGTCATCTCAGAATATGCAATTATATAAGATAAATCAGTTAACTCTTGGGGGCTAGACACCAGTGTTTCATTAGAGGTAGGTTGACTGTTCAATGACCCCTATGTCCCTTATGTTGGTTGATGCACATTCAGAAGTGCTAGATGTTCAACTAATGAAGTCTACAATAGCCACAGTCACCACTGATAACTTATGACAGCTTTCTGTGATCCATGGCATCCCTGAGATCTTAGTGTCAGGCAATGGCACAGCATTTACAGTGGAAGAGTAAATTTGTCAAGTCAAATGTTATTTGCCAAGTTCAATCAGCCCCTTGCCACCCAGTTTTGAATGACTTAGCAGAATAAGCCATACAAAAATTTAAATCATCTATGAAAAATCAAGTTCAGAAGCTACTGCATTTACACTTGGCAAGTTTCTTGTTCTTGTATAATAGTACACCAGATGCTACTTCAGGTGTTACATCAGCGGAATTATTTATGGAACGCTGCCTGCGAACCCATTTGGACTTAGTATTTCCAGATCTGGCGAGGAGGATGGAGGGTAGTCAAGCCTCCCAGAAAGAAAATCACAATTCAAATGAAAGGGAAGGAGTGTTCCAGGTCAATGACTGTGTTATGGCTGGGAATTTTACTGGTAGGCTGGCATGGGTGGCAAGCAAAAATTTTTGAAAGAACAGGACTAGTCTCCTACATTGTAGCAAGACAAGCATGTAAAAAAGCGTGTGGATCATTTGATGAAGAGAATGGGGCCTGACTCAGGGGGCCAACAGGTATGTCCTGTGGTGAACTCATGTATGCCAGCTGCTACAGTTATTTTGAAGCCTAGGCAACAAACGGTTTCAGAAGCCGAGGAGGAAGAAGCTATTGAGGAAGATGTCAATCCCGGATTGATGATTTTGCCTTTGACATCGGCTGGCCCGGATTCAGTGCTCACTGAAGGAGCCAGTACTAAATTGAGACATCCCTTCAGAGTCCCGACATCTCCTATTGGCTTTGTGAATGGACTTTCATTTCTTGAGTGACCCTATTGTGTCGTTGGGCGTGATCTTACCTGCTGCTCTCCACACGCTCCTGTTTCAGCCCAGCAGAATGGGAAAATCCTGCCAGCATGAACAGTGGTAAAATTCCGGCCGTTGTTTCTGTGCATCTAATTATGTTTCTTTTGTTCTCAATCATAGGTGGACCCAGGAGTTAGGAGAAGAAGGAGTGTGGCAATGTGGTCCCATTAAGGGGGAAATCTTTTGAGGGTCTCGTGATCAGGCCAGCTCCTTTGGATAGGCCACACAGAAAGCTGAGCCAGAGCGGAGAAGAAATTAGACTTGCCCATTAGATCTGTCAGACCTTCTCTTTGTGTAAAAATTATATTAGTTAATGAACTGTTCCTTGATAGAATCATAGAATCCCTATGTGCAGGAGCATGTGCCATTCAAATCATTGAGGCTGTACTGACAAAAATCCCACCCAGGCTCTATCCCCCGTAACCTCACATATTTAATCTGCCAATCCCCCAATATTAAGGGTCAATTTGTAGTGTGGCCAATCCACCTAACCTACACATCTTTGGAGTTGAAACCACAACAAGTCGCCTTTAAGTTTATTATATCCTATAGTAAAGGAATTGTGAATGAACCAGACGGGATCTCAGGACCACCCTCCCTATCCCAATAAAACTCACCGCACCAGCTAATACCTGCATTTTCATCACACGCACATCTCCAGTCACACCCACACTGGGAGCAGAAAAAATAGCCCTTTGTCACCTACCACTGTCAATAAATTGCCTTCAATTCTATTCAACTTTAGCTGACACTCTTATGACGGACACTCTTATCAAATGCCTTCTAGAAATCTGTATAATCAAGATCAACAGACATTGCCATGTCTTCCGTTTTATCTAATCCCTACTCCCAGGCACTAATGGAGTTAAGCAAGGCTCAAGGCCAACCGTCTTCAGCATGGTTTTCCACACTACAATCTCCAATGCCTCCCATGATGGCATCAAAATCAGATATCATATTGAGCAGGAAGCTGTTGAATGTGAGCCAATTCCATTAAAGGACTAACATATCCAAGATGCTTTCCTGTTTTCCAGATAGTCCTTAATTAGCTGTCACCTACAGACCCGGCAGAACCTTACTAAACATCCCAAGTGTTGAAGGTGGCCATCTTCACCTCAAAAGATAAACAAAAAGACTTTAGTCACCTCTTCAAAAACGTCAATCAGCTTGGTCAGTCATGACCTACCTTTACAAATCCACTCTGAGCAGCTGCAAGTTTTCAACGTGTTCAGTCACTCTATCCTTAATTGTAGACTGGTAATTACCCAACAACAGATATTAAACTAATTGTTCTATAATTCCTTGTTTCCCTCTGTCACTTTTTTTAAAATAACGTATGCAGAGCAATAGCATTCAAGATGCGTAGGTTAGGTGGATTGGCCGTGGTGGATGCGCAATGTTACAGGGATGAGGCATGGGGGTCAGCTTGGGGAAGACGCCCTTTTGGAGACTCAGTACAGATTCAATGGGCCAAATGACCTCCTTCTGTACCATAGGGATTCTATGATGCTATGGATTGTCACACTACTGTCAACTGGCAAAAATGGTATCATGCCATTAAATTGATGTTGATGTATAGGAGTGAACAAGGCATCATAAAACAAAATATTTGTTACGGTCCAAAATTCAACAAAAGCAAATCAAGATGGAAAGGTTCAGACTAATCAATTTCTACACAACCAGGAAAAACAAATCTCTGCTTTGTGAGGCTTTGGGAAAAATTGGAAGAATATCATTTCCAGATACAGAGAAATTCTGTGGGAAACTAAAAGTCATGTTGATACGGGGCAGTACTTATTAGTATGTATCAAATTTGAATGGAATGCTAGGAGCAAATTCTTATCAATAATTGGACAGCAAGCAGCTGCTAGTGTGCATTTTGTAAGGTTAGCTTTCTTTTTAAATTCTACAAGACATCTATTTCCATCTGTGACTCCCTTTCTTTCAGGTGACTATGGTAACTATGTTTAGTTTTGTAAGGCTTCGCAACCTAGTAGATCGATACTGTTAATTCCCCCCATGCACAATTTCTTAAGGTGCCAGAGAAACAGGATAAGGCCAATACTTCTAACAATCTGCAATTCGACAGACCAAGCAGAGAGGGCACATGTGTCTGTAAGTGTATTTCTTGCGTTGGATTAAGTATGTCCGTGCAGCTATGTCACTTTATTAAATGTTATATTGCAACAGAGTATATCTTCGCCATTCTTTTCACCACAATGATAATGGTGTGGTTGGTAAAACATGGTAATCAATCTCTGCAATTTACTGTACATAACCCCAGATATGAGGTGAAGAAAATCTCTGCTGGTGAAAAGATTCCCGAAGCATGATATTTACTGGGACAGGTTATGTAGGATAGGGGAGGAATAGTTATGTGGAATTGGGGGATGTGAGGGGGAAGGGAGGGTGATTTGTGTAGGATGCAGAATTATGTAGGATGCAGGATTATGTAGGATGGGGGAATTATGTAGGATGGAGGATTATGTATAATTGAGATGGTTATGTAAAATTGGATGGATGTTCTGTATAATGGAGGCTATGTGGGATGGGATGGGAAAGATGTATTGCTAAGAAAGCTGGATGCTATACCGTGTTTTTGGTCTTTACAAATTCCACTCCTGGATATCAGTTTGATCGACCGGTTTAGCTTCCAAGCAGGCAGGGAGCACTCTAGGTCGGTTATATGACCAGGTAGTTTCATTCCTTAATCCCAGAGCAGGAGAGGGGCTGCATTGGGCCTTAAATTTCAGTAGTTTTGCACATTGGATGGCATGCTAGTGGGGGAGCTTGGCAAAGTGAGAGGAAGCCCTCCGCCCCTCCTTACCCACAAGCAGTGCTGTAAAGACACAGCTTCCCCTGAGTCTGGCTTCTTTAGCTGGAGACCTAAACACTGGAAGACACCCCTGAAATTCCTTTGGACACATTACTATGTTAAAGGTGCTATATAAATGCAACTTGTTGATGATTGACTATGAAGGTCTGTGACACACCAAGGTATTGAGAGATGGTGGATCAATGAAGGTTGTTTCTTATATTTCCTGATTTTTCTTTACAAATTTGTTATGAATGTATTGGCCTAAGAGACAATGACATTTTACCCTGTCTGATTTTATGACTTTTCAAATTTAAATGACAACTTAACAGCCAAAAGCAAATATTAATTTAGAATAATGCTATGGGACAATGTTCTATTTTCTGGATTCCAATTCATTTAAAGTATCCAGAAAGATAATTGGATTTGACATATTTTGCTTACCATACTGTGTAGTATTTAGTGCAGTGTATATCTTTATCATTATGAATTTTTGGTGAGGGATGCTAATAGTCAGGGTTAGAATATGTTGCCTTTTTTTCATTTTTGGAAGCAGTACCTATGAGACTCAAGTCAAGAATGCCATAGTTAGCTACATCACAAAATTTCCTTTATTCTACCTCAGCCTTCTGCCTTACTCAGTCTTCACAAAACGAACCTCACAGGCAAATAGTCAGAGGCAGTCACTGTCCAGCTTTATACAGGAAGAATAGTCACTTGTGCAAGGTACTGGCAGAGTGTCAACGTCCATGAAACCACACACTGGCACAACTCAGAAAGGACTGGATAACAGCAGAAAATTTGAGGAAAAACAGGAGGAAAAATTTACTCGGCTTTTACTTCAGATTGTCAGAAAGCTTCATGGATTCCTCTAGAGCTTTATTTAGAGCACATTCCCATTATTGGTCCCTCCTGAATAGTCACCTCTTCACTTGTTCTTTTTCTGCAGTACACATGAAGCTCTATGTAACCAGAAGACTTAATAATTTAGGGGACAGCATGGTGGCACAGTGGTTAGCACTGCTGCCTCACAGTGCTAGGGGCCTGCACTCAATTCGTGGCATGGATCACTGTCTGAGGTGTGCATATTCTCCCTGTGTCTGTGCGGGTTTCCTCCCATAGTCCAAAAGACCTGCTGGGTTAGGTGCTTTGGCCATGCTAAATTCTCCCTCAGTGTCCCCGAACAGGCGCCGAGTGTGGTGACTGGGGAATTTTCATGAGAATTTCATTGCAGTGTTAATGTAAGCTGACCTGTGACACTAATAAATAAACTTCTTAAATTGGATGGAAGTGTTTCACATATAAGAAGTCCATTTCAATAATTGTTTTTAACCAATTCTTTGGATTCTCCCCACACCCCTCTCCCTGCCCCCAAAACCCACCCCAAATGGTTGCACCAAGCTGCAGTAACTTAACAGAAAAATGTAGTCGGATGAGAATGAAGAATGTTTAAAAAAATGTTCAGCTAATAAAGCAAACCACTGACTGCTTAAAGAAACTGAGCAATTGATTGTCTGTCTTACTAAGCCATCCTGTCACTTCTGAAGCATTCCATTGTTTGCTTACTGCTATTAGTCTAAACTACAGTCAATAATACCTGTACAACAGATTGTAACAAAATCAATTGACACATTTAATTTCTGCTCATGTTATCCATGAAAAAGGAGACTTTTCTTTGGTAAGGGGAGATGAGAGCCAGATACGCTATGAGTATTTTGAGCACCACAATCTCAGAAAAGAGACTTAAAATAAAAAAGCAAAGAGTACTGCAGAGGCTGGAAATCTGAAATAAACACAAAAAGTGCTGGAAATACACAGCAGGCAGGCAGCATATGTGGAGAGAGTAAAACCAAAGTCAATGGCCTTTCATCAGAAATGTATGTTTTTATGTAGGTGAAATGGGGGCAGAAAGGCTATGATAGTTTAGAAGATAGGATGTATTAAATAACATGAGGTGGTTAGACAGCACCAAAGAGTTTAATAATGGGATAGGACAGGTAAAGGCTTTCACAACCACAGATGTTTCTTCAGTAACTGTCTCCAGCTCTGACAGGTTTCACATGAATTTCAACTGAAATTCCACCCTTCATGTTTTGGATACACCTGTTTTTTCAGATATTTAACACCCCTGGAATCTACTGACAAAAGTGGTGAGACTGTTGTTTGGCGTAGTCACCTCTACCTATCAGAGGTCAAATTCCAATTCTTCAATACTTCCCTCCTCTCTCCCCTGCACCATGACCCCATTACTGAACACCAAGCCATTATTTAGAGCACTGTCACTGACCTTATCTCATCCAAAGATCTTCTCTCCATAGCTTCTCACTTTATAGTCCCCTAACCTGGTACATCTGCTTCTACCTTCTTTCCAAAATCCACCAACAAGACTGTTCTGGTATACCCAGCCTGTTCCCACCCCATTGAATTATTTTTTCCTATCATGAGTTTTTTCTTCCTTTGGCCAGTCTCTCCCTATTTACATACATGACTCTTCTGATGCCCTATGTCACTTTAATTCTTTCCCAGTTTCCAGCCCCGACCTACCTCCTCTTCTCCATGGACATCCAATCTCTTCACAGCTCCATCTCCTATCAGGATGATTTCAGGGCTTTCTGTTTCTGCCTTGACAGAGGCCCAATCAGTTTCCAGAGCCTGCCACCATCTGCTATCGGACTGAAATTATTCTCTCAGTGAGCAATTTTTCATTGAATTCATCTGACTTCCTCTAACTAAAAGGTGTTGCGTTGGGTTCCCACATGGATCCTAGCTATGCCTCTTTCTTTGTGGGTATATGGAACATTTCTTGATCCAATCCAACTTGAATCCTCTACCTCACCTTTTCTGGAATATTGATAACTATATCAGTGCCTCTTCCTGCCCTTGCCCTGAACTGGAAATCTTCATCAATTCTGCTTCCAACTTAGAGGCTTCACATGGTCCATCTTCAGCAGTTAATTTTCCTTCCTCCACTTTCCTGTCTCCATTTCTGCAGATAGGACGTGAATAAATATTTGTTGTAATTGTACTGACTCCCATAGCTACAACTACACTTCCTCACAACTCTGCATCCTGTAGGGATTTCATTCCGTTCTCTATGTCTGTCACATCTTCTACACCAGCAATTTGAATGCTTCTTCCTTTGTGTTCATTGAGAATGCCCTCCAGTAGTGTTGGGGCCCTCAACTGTGTGCAATCCATTCCCCGCATTTTTGTTCTCACTCCTTTTCCCTCACTTGCAGAACTCCTGCCCTTTTACCTCCTCTCTCCTCGCTGTTCGAGCATCCGAACATCCCTTCCAGGTGAAGTAGCAACTTGCACGTACTTCTTCAATTCAGTGTACTGTATTCACTGTTCAAAATACAATCTTCTCTACACTGGGAAGACCAAATGCCAATTGATTACTGCTCTGCATTCAGACTGTAATCATGACCGTGACGTTCTGGTGACCTACCATTGCAATTCTCCACTTGGCCCTCATGGTGACATCCACATCCCTGCTATACTGCAATGCTCAATGAACAGTTTCTCCCCTTTAATTACCCACTTTCTAGCCTTCTGAACTGAACATCTTTTTTAACAATTTCAGAATATAATTTCTGCTCCTCATTTTGAGTCCTGTTCTCTACATTCATCAGCCTTAATCTGTTTCTCTTGCTTTGTTTTCAGACAGTAGTTGTTCATTACTCTGTCCTTCAATACCTCCTCTGGAGGCATCTGTTATTTATTTACTTGTCCCATTATCACTCCCTTTGGCCCTGCACAGCCCAACTCTTTTATCATCTTTTTTTAAGTTTATTTATTAGTCACGCAGAGGCTTACTTTCACACTGCAAGGAAGTTACTGTGAAAATCCCCTAGTCAGCACACTCCAGCACCTGTTTGGGTACACTGAGGGAGAATTTAGCATGGCCAAGTCACCTAACCAGCACATGTTTGGAGGAAATTGAAGCACCGGGAGGAAGAATGGTAGGAAGGACTATTACTTACGTGGCGAAAAACTGCAGCAGGCGACGGTGCAGAGGGACCTCGGGGTCCTTGTGCATGAGTCGCAAAAACCCAGCTTGCAGGTGCAGCAGGTGGTCAGGAAGGCGAATGGCATGCTGGCCTTCATAGCGAGGGGGATTGAATATAAAAGTAGGGAGGTCTTGCTGCAGCTGTATAGGGCATTGGTGAGGCCGCAGCTGGAGTACTGTGTGCAGTTTTGGGCGCCGCACCTGCGCAAGGATATTTTGGCCCTGGAGGGAGTGCAGAGGAGGTTTACTAGGCTGATACCGGAGTTGAGGGGGTTGAGCTATGAGGAGAGGCTGAATAAACTAGGCTTGTACTCGTTAGAGTTTAGAAGAATGAGGGGAGATCTCATTGAGACGTATAAGATGATGAATGGGATGGATAGGATAGAGGTGGAGAGACTCTTCCCGCTCAAAAAAGACAGTAGGACTAGGGGGCACAGCCTCAAGATAAAGGGGAGGCGGTTTAGAACGGAGTTGAGGAGGAACTTCTTCACTCAAAGGGTGGTGAATCTCTGGAATTCTCTGCCCGTTGAAGTGGTGGAGGCTGCCTCGCTAAATATTTTTAAGAAGCGGGTTGATGGGTTCTTGATAAAAGAGGGGATTAAGGGTTATGGGGAGAGGGCGGGAAAGTGGAACTGAGCCACGACAGATCAGCCATGATCTTATTGAATGGCGGGGCAGGCTCGAAGGGCTAGATGGCCTACTCCTGCTCCTATTTCTTATGTTCTTATGTTCTTATGAAACCCACTCAGAATGTGCAAACTCCTCATAGACAGTGACCCAAGCTGGGAATCGAACCCGGGTCTCTGACACTGTGAGGCAGCAGTGCTAACCACTGTGCCAGGCCAATTTTTCTTTATCTTTTAATGTCTCCCGCCCCCTGCCTATCACAGATCTTCCCTTTTATTCTTTTTCCATCCTCTACTATTTCACTCACTTAAAACCTATTCCATTTCTAGTTTTCCCAGTTCTGATGAAAGGTTATGATCAGAAATGCTAACTCCATTTCTTTTTCCACAGTTGCTCCCTGACCTGTTGAATATTCCTTTCATTATCTTTGTTTATTTAAAAAAAACACACCATCATACATGTTCCTTAGCAATATATCATCATACTACATCATCTCTGTCACTGGGTCAAAATTCTGGAATTCCCTACCTAACAGCAACGTGGGTGTGTCTACACCTCAGGGACTGCAGCAGTTTAAGAAGGCAGTTCATCACCACCTGCCAAAAGACAACTAGAGATGGGCAATAAATGCTGGTCTAGCCAGCAATGCCCACATCCCATAAATGATTAAAGAAACGAGAAGGTTTTATCCAATACAGTTCATGAAGGTGCTATCCCTTTAATGGTAATTAAATAAGTATTGAACCAAGATTTCTGACAACAATGCTGTTAGTCAGACAGTAAATGATCCACAATTTTATTTCCAGATACATGTGTATGTAACGTTCCACGTGGGGACAGTCAAAATAAAATGGAATAGCACACACTCATCAGGCTAGGGAAAACTGGTTTACAAAGGATCATGAACGAAGCCCAATCCATCACACAAACCAGCTTCAAATCATTGACACTGTCTACACTTCCCACTGCCTCAGAAAAGCAGCCAGCATAATCAAGGACACCCCCGTACCCCAGACATACTCTCTTCCACCTTCTTCCGCCAGAAAAAAGATACAAACGTCTGACATTACATATCAACTGACTCAAGAATAGCTTCTTCCCTGCTCCCATTTGACTTTTGAATACTACCTTGTATTAAGTTGATCTTTCTCAACACCTTAGCTATAACTGTAACACTACATTCTGCACCCTCTCCTTTCCTTCTGTATGAACAGTATGCTTTGTCTATACAGCACACAAGAAACAATACTTTTCACTGTTGTTAATACATGTCATAATAATGTATCACATCAAAAAATCAAATAATTGAAAAACATGCTTTAATATCAGTGGAAGTTGAGATTAATTTATTCTGGTTGATAATAAACCTTCAACTATGTGACATGCACAAACAGTATAGTCAGTCGGGCCAAATGGCCTCTTTGCTGCACATTCCACAGAAAAACGAGGCAGACGTGAAACTTGCTAAATTGTAGAGACAAAGAAAATGACTCCCGTTTCTGTCTATTTGAAAAATTACTTTTCAATGGCCATGTAATCTGTTTCACTGTTTTTCTCATAAAGAATCTCACTGTTGGCAACAGTCTGACCTTGGCGAGAATGAAAGGGGTCAGCTCTTTTTCTCCTTTTCCTCCATGGTGGTCAATCATTGCCAATTTCGTTCTCAGGCAGAGACCACACTCTGCAACTCCCCTTTCTTTTCCAGCTAATGCACAGAGTTGCTATTATAAAGTGTGCACCTGTAGAAATTACCTGTGACCTTTCCCATGGGTACTTGCAAAGACCTTTTCTCCCCTCATCCCCCACCCCCCAACCCTTGATAAGGATAAGGAAATTAGCATTTCATTCTTTCACTTACTCCTCCTTTGGAATGTTGGCTGGTGAAATGCTAAGAATAAAATAAGTTATTGAGAAAGTCTAGAGATCAGACAAGCATGGTTGAGTCCAATGGAGAAATTTGATAAGGAAATAAGATGCTTTGGAGATCAGTCTGTAGCGATTAGCCTTTTGAACGCATGGATTAATATACATGCAACAGGGGTGCCTATTGTACAGAGGCAGCTACCACTTATCTCTGTATTCTTCTTGCTAATGAGAAACATAATAGCTTGGCTGTTTACAAATTTATTTTAAAAGCACTCTGCTGTACTTATGCTAATGTGGTGCAGCAAAACTTGAAATTGGTCCAGTCATTATCCACAGAGGTAAGCAATGCTACAAAGGTCTGTTTTATAACAATTCCCAACAATCCCAGGAAAACGTTCAGCAAGCTGCTTACTTTTAATTCTGGATGGGTGATCATTCGTCACTCTTACCAACTGATATTTAACAAAATCTTTTTTTTTAAATCTGACTTTAAAAACACTGGAGAAGAAAAATGGTTTGTAATTTGCAGCAAGGACAATTCATATAACGAACTAAAATTAAATGCCATCAGACCAGGTACAGATACTCGCAAAGGACAAATGTACATTCGAAGTACCTGTTCAATGAGGTGAAATCAAAAATGAAAAGTTTTAAGTTGATGAAATAAATGAAATTCAAACAATGACATAAATACCATTGGGAGTGCGAGTCTAATATTATTTCTTTTCTTGTTGAAGTAGAGTGGAATAAGGCCCTTCAAATGCCCTCACTAGCACCAGTCTTAGAGAGGAAAATGCCAATTAAAATGTCCATTCTTGATTGTTATTCGTCAGCCCGTGTCACAGCTAGAATACTTGCACATATTTAGCAAAGACAATATGAAGCCTGATTAGTGGAGACCACTCCTCCCCAGCCCCCCCAACAGTTGAATAGCATGAATGAAGAATAAATAAATTTGGACTGAGGTAGCTGTTAACCATTGTGAAGTCAGTGAATATAGCACAGGTCATTGTTTATCGATCCATGGAAAAAAAAAGCATCAAAAAATTAGAATGTATTTTGATTTACATCTTGTCCAGGCACCCTAATTACATGACAGTGCTCTTTTAAAATAGTGAACATAATCACTAATTGCCCTGGAGAGGTGGTGATGGACTTTTGTCTTGATAGTAGTGATGTTTAAACAAATGAGTGACTTACTAAGCTATTTCAAGGGGCTTTAAGAGCCATTCGTGGGCTCATCTGCATATGAAGACAGGTGTGGATGGCTGGTCGGTGTTCCCTTCACTGAGGGACATTTTTTTATATAGCAATGCAGCATCATGTACCTTTGTTCAAATACGTGACAGAAATTATCTTCTGTGCTGTAAGTATTTCATCCAATTCAATTCATCTTGAATGCAGAATGCTCCAGTGCAATGTTGAGGAAATGTTACGTGATTGAAAGTGTTATTCTTCAATAGGTTGGCATGGTGGCACAGTGGTTAGAGCTACTGCCTCACAGCACGAGGGACCCTGGTTCAACTCTTGGCTTGCCTGTGTGGCATTAGTACACTCTCCCCCTGTCTGCATGTGTTTCTTCTATGTGCTCTGGTTTCCTCCCACAGTCCAAAGATGTGTGGGTTAGGTTGATTCGCAATGCTAAATTAACCCTGGTGATAGGGGGATTAGCATGATAAATATGAGGGGTTATGAGAACATGGCCTGGGTGGGATTGTGGTTGGTGCAGACTTGATGGACCGAATGGCCTCCTCCTGTACTGTAGGGATTCTATGATTCAGCCTAGGCAATGAATCAAGGTTTTTCCAGTCAGGTATTCAAATGAGGGCATTCCTCCCCCAACCTTTTGGCTAAGATCAGGTGTAGTATTTGATCCTGTATTTGATGGAAGCTAATGAGGTTACACTGAGACTTCACGTGAAGCAATTTGTTAAAAAGCCATCTCGGCCTTTTGGCTAAGGTAAAGCTCAGATCAAGCACAGGAGGGGTTGTAATGCCTCATCCTATCAACTTGGATCTTGTCTGATCAAGCCCAAGACAGGAGGAGTCTTGTCTTGTCAGATCAGCTTTATAATTGGATATTATTGGGCCAATTTGCACTTTTGATTGGAAACTAAAAAATCCTCCCTCAACTAATGCGACCTAAAGAAAGAAATAACCTGCATTTATGTAGCACCATTCATTACTTATGGATGTCTCAAAATGCTTTACAAACAAAGTGGTACTTTGAAGCGTAGTCACTATTCTACCAATTTGTATACTGCAAGTTCCCACAGTAACAAAGAGATAAAGACCAGTCAATCTGTGGTAGTGATGTTGGCTGAGGAATAAATACTGAAAGAAGTCTCACAACACCAGGTTAAAGTCCAACAAGTTTATTTGATAGTAAAAGCCACGAGCTTTCGGGACACGCTGTTCTTTCGTCAGGTGAGTGGGGAGTTCTGATCAGAAACAGGGCATATGAAGGCACACACTGCTTTATATACTCAAATCAATGACGTGCTGTTTGAACCCAAGACCATGTTACCACTGAGCCAAGACTGATATTCTTTAAGGTAATAAAATGAGATGAACTGTCCATTCTTGCCATCACTATTTGTGGAATGTGACGAGGGTGGCACGGTACACAGTGGTTAGCAGTGCTGCCTCACAGCGCTGGGGACCCAGGTTCGATTCCTGGCTTGGGTCAATATCTGTGTGGAGTTCAAGCGTTTTCCCTGTGTCTGTGCCCCGGTTTCCTCCCACATTCTGAAACATGTGCTGGTTAGATGCAGTGACCTGAACAGGTGCTGGAACATGGCGATGAGCAGAATTTCATAGTAACTTCATTGTAATGTTAATGTTAAGCCTTACTTGTGACTGATATATAAACTTTAACATCTTTTTCTGTTGTGACAAGTAACCACTATATCTGAGAAAGCAGTTCCTTGAATGGAATTAATTGAGACATTTCAAAATAAAGATGTCACATTACTGACATTTTATTGGTTTCATTCACGATTTTATTGGCAATTCTCCAAAAAAAATTCTAAGTGTCAAACTTGCACAAAAACTGGAGTAAATAGTGTTGCTTTTTTCATGCGAGTTTTCAAAATGAATCTCCCACATTGTGCATTGCAGAATGCATTCAGGTAAATCAGTCCAAAGACCATTGGGCAAGGCCTATTTCCACTGGAGAGACCAGCAGAATAGCGTTGAACGGGCCACTGCATATGCGCTGATCTCAGTAAAAAGTCTGACAACACCAGGTTTAAGTCCAACCAATTTATTTGATAGTAAACTCACTAGCTTTCGAGGTTTCCCTCTTTGTCAGAGCTCACCTGACATAGAACATAGAACATAGAACACTACAGCACAAACAGGCCCTTCGGCCCACGAGTTGCGCCGATCACATCAACACCTATCTATAACCCCCAATCCCATAAAACCCCATATACTCATCCAGAAGTCTTTTAAAAGACCCCAGCGAGTTCGCCTCCACCACCACTGACGGCAGCCGATTCCACTCACTCACCACCCTCTGAGTGAAAAACTTACCCCTAACATCAATTCTGTACTTTCCTCCCCGCACCTTAAATCTGTGTCCTCTCGTAGCGACCATTTCAACCCGGGGAAATAGCCTCTGAGAATCCACCCTATCCATTCCTCTCACATTTTATAAACCTCTATCAGGTCGCCTCTCAACCTTCGTCTCTCCAGGGAAAAGAGACCCAGCTCCCTCAACCTAACTTCATAAGGCATGCCTCCCAGTCCAGGCAACATCCTTGTAAATCTCCTCTGTACCCTTTCAATAGCTTCTACGTCTTTCCTATAGTGAGGCGACCAGAACTGCGCACAGTACTCCAAATGAGGCCTGACAAGGGTCTTATAAAGTTGCAGCATTACCTCCCGACTCCTAAACTCAATCCCTCGATTAATGAAGGCCAGTACACCATACGCCTTCTTGACCACCTCTTCCACCTGCGAGGCCAATTTAAGAGTCCTGTGGACCCGGACCCCAAGATCCTTCTGCTCTTCAACACTACTAAGACTCCTGCCCTTGATAGTGTACTCGTTCATCCCGTTGGTTCTGCCAAAATGGACGACTACGCATTTATCCGCGTTGAAGTCCATATGCCACTTCTCTGCCCAGTCCTGCATCCTATTTATGTCCTGCTGCAACTTTTGACATCCTTCCAGACCATCCACAACACCACCGACCTTCGTGTTATCAGCGAACTTACTTACCCATCCCTCCACTTCCTCATCCAGGTCATTTATGAAAATGACAAACAGCAAGGGTCCTAGAACAGATCCCTGGGGCACTCCACTGGTGACTGACCTCCATTCAGAAAAAGACCCATCCACAACCACTCTCTGCCTTCTGCAGGCAAGCCAGTTCTGGATCCACAAGGCCAAAGGCCCTTGGATCCCATGCCCTCTCACCTTTTCAAGAAGTCTTGCATGGGGGACCTTATCAAACGCCTTGCTGAAGTCCATGTACACCACGTCCACGGCACTTCCTTTGTCAATGTGTTCTGTCACATTATCGAAGAACTCAACTAGGCTTGTAAGGCACGACCTGCCCTTGACAAATCCATGCTGACTATTCCTGATCATGTCAAACCTCTCCAAATGCTCGTAAATCTTGTCCCTCAGAAGCCTCTCCATCAGCTTACCAACCACTGAGGTCAGACTCACCGGTCGGTAATTTCCCGGGCTATCTCTGTTCCCTTTCTTGAAAATAGGGACTACATCCGCAATCCTCCAATCTTCCGGAACCTCTCCCGTCTCCATTGACGACACAAAGATCATTGCCAGGGGCTCTGCAATCACTTCCTTCGCCTCCCACAGTATCCTGGGGTATATCCCATCTGGTCCCGGCGACTTATCTATCTTGATAGAATTCAAAAGTTCTAACACATCCTCCATCTTAATATCCACAAACTCAATCTTTTGAGTTCTGACGAAGAGGGAAACCTCGAAAGCTAGTGAGTTTACTATCAAATAAATTGGTTGGACTTAAACCTGGTGTTGTCAGACTTTTTACTGTGTTTGCCCCAGTCCAACGCCGGCATATCCACATTATGCGCTGATCTGTCAGTGCTTAGATCAGTGCATGCGCAATGGCCCCTATTTGCCAGCCTCCCGATTGATAGCCAGTTCGATCACTGGCCAGTCCCACAACCCCCATATCACCAGCCCCCAGCCCGCCTTGATATCCCCCCCAGCCCGATTCTCACAACCCCACACCCCTGATCCCCCCTGCCCCTCCCCACCACCTGCCCTGACACCCTCTCCCAGCAGCCCCAACCTCTCCCCCCGCAACCCCGATCCCCTCGACAGGTAGACCCCGCCCCCCCCCCCCACCACTCCCCCCACCCCAATGGCCAGTTCAGATCACTGACCTCCCTTTCCCTGTCAGTCAGCCCGAGTGCAGGGTGCCAGCAGAACATCCCACCCCCCACAGCTTGCCCCTTCCGAGCCCCTTCTCCATCAGGCATATCCCCCACAGGCCTGCCACCTTGGCACTGCTCCATGCCCAGTGGATTGTGCCATGATGCCCCCAGACATTATCATTTTGCCCCTTAGACAGTGCCAGGGGGCCCAGCCTGAAACTGCCAAAATGGCAATGCCCAGGGGACACCCGCCAGCAGGCGCCAGACCTCTTGGGGGGGGGGGTGGGGGAGAGTCTCCATTGCTCCCCCCTTCACTCCAGTGGGGTTACGTTGCCAGTTCCTCGCAAGTGGGGAGCTGTACTAAACCACGCTGGAGTGGACCATTCCTGGCGGGGGAGGGAGAGAGGCTACCGGGCCTGGAGATTTCACTACAGGGCCCCCTAATGATATTTAAAATAGATTCTAATATGCACGTACATAATGTTTGCAGTTTCACACCGATTTCTGGCGCAGCGCTGACAGTGCCAGAAATCCGGCTGCCGGAGATGCACGGGGGACATGGCGCCGCACGGCCTGAGCTGGAGTATCCCGGCCCGCTGTGCTACAAGAGCAGCACCAGCAGGCTGGGAGAATTGTCCCCACAGTTTCACTGATCTGTACTCCTGTGGTTACATCATTAGCAAATAAAGCAACTTTTCCTGTAACTGGGCTTCTTGGATTCTCAACGTGCAGAGGTAAATCAAAGGGGAAGGATCATTGTATGTTTTCAAGAAGGAATAAGATATATCTCTGGCTAAAGGGATCAAAGGATATGGGGAGAAAATGGGAACATGTTACTGAGTTGAAGGATCAGCCATGATATAGTGAATAGCAGAGAAGGCTCAAAGGGCCAAATGGCCTGATCCTGCTTCTATTTTATATATTTCTATGTTTCTATATTTTCTATATTTCTGCGTCTCATACCTCTAAGGGAGACCACCCTGTTTCCCTCTATGTGCTGGTCACAAATGATTCAATACAATCAGGAGCAGGGAAAGGAAAATCTCTCTGCTGTCATTTGGAGTAGAAGAAAAATGAATAATGACACTTAATGCTGCAGTGGCAATGCCAGTACAGTCTGTTGCAAATGCTTAGCGACATGGTGCACACAATACTTACCAGTGAAGGACACTTGTTCATTTTTATTATGAAATCACAACACACTGCAAATCGGCAAGTATTTCCAATATGCTTTCTTAATAATATTTTTTCAATGAACTCAATAAAATGAGAGAGTCAACAAGAAAAATAAAACACGCTTTTACTTTTGGCACCAGTGTAAGTATGGAGCACTGCCAGGCTGTGATAATGTGACAGAGACCTAACGATGCTTGGGGATTTTATTGGAAGACAGTAACATACTTGAGTTAGAATTATGTCATAAACAGTCAGAATCATCAAAGATCATCCAAACCTATTAAGTTTGTCATGCAACTTATTTTTAATATAACAAAATATGACATTGAATTATGCACCTTAGAAAAGTTTTCTAGGTGTTATTTCACCAGCATAATTCTCCAGCAGACTTTACTGCAGGCACAGGGTCTCATCCAGCCTTGGATGCGGGAAAGGTCCTACATTGCCAGTTTTCAGGAAGGTCCACTGTAACTGAATGCCAATCAGACACTTAACTGGGCAACAGCAGGTAATAGCCAGGATCAAGGATCTTGCAGTGTAAATTGCACCCACTGAGAGCTGCTAGCCAATTAGAGGCAAACAGCACTCCACTGCTGAGCGGAACCAATGGGTAGGCTATGGCTACTGCTGGCACCACACATACCGAAGGCCTAGGGTCAGCGAGCAACCCAGGCATAGATTAGTGATGGCAGAAGGGATGTTGTAAGGTAGGGGTTGCAAGAGAGTGGGGGAAAGGGGATTGGCAGCAAAGCTCTCAGTGGATCCCACTCCTCCTCATATCGGATCCTTCAATCAGGAACTGAGCTTTTTTATTCATTCACAGGATATAAGCATCATTGGTTAGGCCAACATTTATTGCACATTGCTAATTACTGTTGAGAGGTGCAGGTGAGCTACCTTATTGAACTGATGCTGTCTACGTGGTGTAGATAAACCCACAGTGCTGTTTCAAAGGGAGTCCCAGGCTTTTGACACAGCGTCGGTGGAGAAACACCAATACAGTTCTAAGTCGGACTGATGTAAGACTTGGAGGGGAAATTTCAGCAGATGCATTGTTCCCATGCATCTGCAGCCCTTGTCCTTCTAAGTGGTAGAAGTTGCAGGTTTGGAAGGTGCTATTGAAAGAGCCTTATGAGTTGCTGCAGTATATCTTGTAGATGGTACACACAGCTGCCATTATTCATTGTGATGGAGGGAGTGAATGCTTGTTCAAAGCGTGCCAATCAATTGTTGTTGGAGCTGCACTCATCCAGGCAAGTAGAGGGCATTACTTCACACACTTGACTTCTGCCTTGTAGATGGTGGAGAGGTTTGGGAAGTCAGGAGATGAGTTACTTGGCCTAGAATTCCCAGCCTCTGACCTGCACAAATAGCAACAGTATTTATATGTTCAGTCCAGTTCATTTTCGAGTCAAAAATAACGCCAGGATGATGATGATGATGGTGATGATGAGGGATTGAGCGATGGTAATGCCATTGAATGTCATGGAGCAATGGTTAGATCTTCTTTTATTAGAGATAATCCTTGCCAGGCACTTTTGTGGCACAAATGTTGTTTTCCACTTATTAGCCCAAGTTTGAATGTTGTCCATGTTTTGCTGCACGTGGACAAGGACTGCCTCAGTGTATAAACAGTGGGAAATGGTGCTGAACGTTGTGTAATCATTTGTGAACATCCCTACTTCTGACCTTATGATGGAGGAGAGGTCATTGATGAAGCAGCTGAAGATGGTTGGACCTAGGAACCATCCTTGGTCCTGAGGAACTCCTGCAGTGATGTCCTAGAACTGAGATGATTGACCTCCAACAAACACAGCAATCTTGCTTTATGCCAGGTATGAATCCAACCAAGCGGAGAGTTTTCACCCTGATTCCCACTGACTCCTGTTTTGCTGGTCCTCAATAGCACCTTGAAACCACACTCAGTCAAATGCTGACTTCAGGCTAAGTGCAGTCATTCTCACCTCAATTCTTGAGGTCACCTCTTCTGTTCATATTCGGACCAGGGATTAATGAAATCAGGAGCTGAGCGGCCCCTGGCAGAAGGCAGAGCAAATATCAGCAACCAGATTACTGCTGTGTAAGTGCTGCTGGATAAAACTGTCGACAATCCCTTCCATCACTGCATGCCCTCAAATGAGGAACCCCTCCCCGGACACCTACAAACATCCCCACAGGATTTCCCTTTTGAATTTCCTATATGTTGAAATCCTATGCTCAACGTTGAGTCAATACTAGTGGCAGTGGTATAACCATAAGCTGATGGTGATTTAACCTCACCACCCCTCAGGTGAGAGACAAGGTTGAGAAGGCAGTGCCTTCATGAATAACCTCAGCTTCTACGGGGTTTGAACCCACACTGTTAGCATCACTCTGCATCACTAACCAGCCGCCTAGCCAACTGAGTTAATACCACCAGCAACAATCAATCTACAGAGAAAATAATACAACTTTTGAGGCATGGGCTGGAACTTTACCGCTGCACCCACCATAGGAATTGGGCAATGGGAAGGTCCGTTGACCCCAGATGGGACTTTACAGTTTCGGAAGTAGGGAGGCCATAAAATCCCGCCTGTATACTCTGCTTAGTTAATACTGAAATACAAACAAGATATCAGAGGGTACTAAAGAATAATAATCAGCTGTTTGCCTTCAGGGAGTAATAATGAAATTATTCTTAAGCAACATTAAAACAGCAACATTAAAAGAGGGCACAGATTTAAGGTGCTGGGGAGCAGGTACCGAGGAGATGTCGGGGTAAGTTTTTCACTCAGACGGTGGTGAGTGAACGGAATCGGCTGCCGTCGGTGGTGGTAGAGGCGAACTCGCTGGGGTCTTTTAAGAGACTTCTGGATGAGTACATGGGATTTAATGGGATTAAGAGTTATAGATAGGTCTGGTAGGTATGGATATGATCGGCGCAACATGTGGGCCGAAGGGCCTGTATGTGCTGTAGTGTTCTATATATTGCCATGTCTGTTTCTTCTGAATGGTTTCTCAAGGATTCATACAATTTTCTAAAACTGGGACATAAGCTGTGTAAGGTTGGAAAAGAGTCAAGAATAACTTCACGTACTACAGTACAATGATTATGCAGCACTCCATCATTTTGAAACGCTATTTGAAATGTCTTTTTGTTTTAAAAGTATTTTTTTACAAAAAGATCATTTTTTGCAGACATCTTAAAATGAAATAAGATTCCCTGTAGATTCAATGCAAGATTTTTTTTAAAACTTGCCAAAAAAAACAAATAAAAATAAATCTTGATTACTATAATCCAACATTGAAGGCTGGAAACTAATAGTTGCTTAGAATTGGCTCACTGGTTAAAAATGCACATTCCAGGCATCTCTGATGATTGAGACCATTTTCTAGAGTTTTGAGAGCATGTTCTAGAATTCAGAAAATAATGGGGAGCACCCAATCAGTTAGTGATCAATTATTGTATACATTACTTTTTTAATGTATGTGTATATTTTTTTAATGTGAAACACTTTCCATAAAGTGGACTTAATGCTACCAGAGTTCATTTGGTTACACATAACAGAAAGTCTTTAAATAGAAACAGTGCAGTCTGCCTTAACTGCCAGTGCTTTGGAAGACACAGTTACCCAAATCAATTGGCTTTCTAGCCTTGGAACTTTCCTGAAGACACAAACAGTTCCGTCAAGGATGTCACAGAATCATAAAATCCCTACTGTGCCGATATGAGCTTTCAGTCAGTATTTTATATTTTAAATAAATGATGCAAAAGTTGGCTGCCTAAGGATCACCTGACTGCTTTTGTGAATTAAAACTATAGAGTCCATAGAATCCCTACAGTGCAGAAGGAGGCCATTCAGCCCATCGAGTTTACACCAACCGTCCCATGCATTTACTATGGCTGGTCCACCTACCCTGTACGATGGCACAGTGGTTAGCACTGCTGCTGCACAGTGCCGGGTTTGATTCCCATCTTGGTGACTGTGTGGAGTCTGCACGTTCTCCCCGTGTCTGCATCGGTTTCCTTTAGTTCTCCAGTATCAAAGAACAAAGAACAAAGAAAAACACAGCACAGGAAACAGGCCCTTCGGCCCAACAAGCCCACGCCGCCATCTTAACATTCAGTGAATGCCTCATCTACCTTCTTCTACCTATGACTTTTCTCTACGCCAGACTTGGGGAGGTCTCCCCAGTCTGAAAGACATGTTGGTTAGTTGCATTAGCCAAGTCAAATTCTCCCTCGGTGTACCCGAATGGACGCCAGAGTGTGGTGACTAAGGGATTTTCACAGTAACTTCATTGTAGTGTTAATGTAAGCCTACTTGTGACACTAATAAATAAACTTAAACTGCACATCTTTGGACTATGAGAGGAAACTGGAGCGCCTGGAGGAAACCCATCCAGAAAAGGGGAGAAAGTGCAAACTCCACGTAGACAGACACCTAAGGCCAGTATCAGACTCAGGTCCCTAGCTGTGAGGCAGCAGTGCTTGCTATTGTGCAACCCACTCCTCCTCTCAAGGGGAACAAAATAAATCCTCCAGAACGCCAATGTATTTAAATGTATTTTAGCCAGGGGCGGTGAAAATCACAGATTGAGATCACACTGGCAACATTTGTGATTTTTGGGTTTCACCCGGTTCTTGAGCCCCCACAGCCAATCCCATGGACAAACAGCACAGGCTCAAAGTCACCCCTAAGAGCTCTGACTGAAATGAAGTGGAAGTATGAGGCATCCAGCCAAAGATTTGCATCTGGGAGCAGGTGGCCTGGGTGCTGCAGCTTAGATGCTTTCTGGACTTTAGCCCTGAAGGGATTACAGGAGAGATCCAATCATCAATCCAGAATTGGTTGTCGTACTTTCAGCTGCCTAGGACTCAGTTGCTGCTGGAATTCCCTCCCTAATTTCTCCACCTCTCTAACTCTTTTTCCTGCCTTCAGTCGCTTCTTAAAACTTAGCTCTTTGACCAACCTTTCGATCACATGCCTTGGTGCCTGAGTGTCAAATATTGTCTGATCAAGTGAAAGTTTATGAAATATTTTAACTACATCAGAGATGGGTGGCACAGTGCAACAGTGGTTGGCATTGCTGCTGCATTGCACCATAGGTCTGGGTTTGATTCCTAGGTTGGCTCACTGTGCGGAGTTTGCACATTCTCCCCATGTCTGTGTGGGTTTCCTCCAGTGCTCCAGTTTCCTTCCAGAGGAAGGAAAGATGTGCTGGTTAGGTGAATTGGCTGTGTTAAATTCTCCCTCAGTGTACCCGAACAGATACTAGAGTATGGTGACTAGAGGATTTTCACAGTAGTTTTTTTGCAGTGTTAATGTAAGCCTGCTTGTGACTAACAAAAAAACTTTAAACTTTAAGATGCTTTGTAACTGCACATAAATGTTATTGTTATTGAGATAAAACGTGGATTTCGTTGGGAAAAAGATGATTGGTGGTGAACGTAAACCCTTGGGGAATGGCTTAGGGCCTGATTGCGAAGGGGTGGAGGATGTGAGCAGTCATAGGTAGATGTCTGAAAGAATCTAGAATGATTTGGGGCTGGGGGAATTTAAACAGGCTAAGTTATGGAAGAATGGAACCACAGGGGAAAAAGAAAGCAATCGGGGATGTGAGAACACTGAGTGAAATCGGCCCAGGGAATAATCCATGGGAACATTGAGTGAATGTGTACCCTTTGAGGCAGGGGGTGGGAGATGCTGCAGGTGTCTGGCAACATTACGGTGGCCTATACGGTGGGAGTACACAGAACGGAGGATTTAGGGGATGTGGAAGCATTCACGGTGTCTTGGGTCCAACACTAGAAGCACATTAGGGGCAGAAATTGGAAAAGTAATACGAATGCCTGCAACTCCCTTGCATGAAATGAAACAATCCCCTGGGCTAAATTAAAACAAATCATGAATTGCATCATATTTTTATTGTTAATCTTTCTCTAGCTGTATGACAGTATTTAAATGTATTAAATGTCAAGTTTCAATGTTTCACTAAGTCTGAGTTGATGAATATTACAAATGACCGTTATCTCTAAGGATACAAATGATTATACAATTACTTCAGACAAAGCTGGAAAAGGAATCTAGACCCTTTGCCTCTTACTCAGAACAATGTGCATTAATCCCACCGCCTGACTGCCCTTACTCCAACTTCAGACCTTCCAATTTTTGCTGCGTTGTAGCCAGGAGTATGTCTTTTTCATCAACATTTTCAGAATTTCAGTTGAGAACAATAATTTATAATGTTTTGACAAAATTACTTGGATCTGATGTAATTCACGGGAGGCACATGGAGGGGAGGACTGAGGGGCATTAGAAGCACACAGGATTGAAAGATCAAAAAGAGCAGAGGCAAAGTTAAGGCCTTTGAACAAGATGAGGCCGACATGGAGGAAAAATAATTTTAGGTATTAGAACAATGGAATATTGGTAAATATGTTGAATTTTTTCGAGGTTGTTACATTTTTCATGCGTTTATTATCTTCAGGGATATATGGTAGTGTGAGTGCAATCCAATATAACCACTCGAAGGAATCTGAAAAAATAGCAGCTGTTTGTTCAGGTATTTTGGCTCTCTTTTTAATGAGCAGAAACCTTCAAGTATTTCAGTGACTTGCTTTTATCAGAGTGTTGGCTCAGGTGAGTATTAACCAGTGTAAAGCTCGTTGGTTACACGGCTGCTTTTCTCACCATATTGAACAATGCTCTGTGCATTTTGAAAGGGGAAGCGAGATTCCACCATCAACTGGAGGGATGGGGTTTAAAGACGCTAGCATGGTGCGGATCGAAGACTGAAATACAAGATTCCCTTCCCCCGCCCCTTCACCCAAATATCAGGACATCCCTCCCCCCACCACAATGCCAACAATGTGGGGGGGGAACCCATCCGTCCCCCATCCTTCACAGGCATTGGGGCTCTCCCCTCCCTCACCCTTCACAGGCATCGAGTTCCTCCCGCCAACAAACCTACCCATTCAACACACAAGTCTTGGGGTTTTCCCACACCACACATTAGAGGAAGCTCTCCAATCCGGCTCCCTAGACGGCACAGGTTTGTACCAGCATAACGTCATGGCGACTGGGTGGGAAGATACTTTGTGGGCAGACGTTACAGTGTCAAGGCCAGTAGAGAGATGTCAGTGTATTGAAATTTATGGAATTTTAGTTCACACTCCTTCTGGGATTTGCGCCCACAATCTATGGGGCAAGTAAATCACAGCTGTAGGTTTTGCCTTTTTTTTCTTGTTTTAATCAATGATAAATCTGAGCCAATCAGCTTTTGAGAGATGGTGTGATAATGTTTTAGGAATTACATATTTGTCTTAACATTTGAGCCAAGCAGTTTATACCCTGTGGTGTATGATTCACAACTAGAAAGCCACCTCAAATAAAAGTGGGAAATGCTTCAGCAGTTCAGGCAGCATCTGTGGAACGAAACAGAGATTTTTTACATGATTTTACGGCCTCGTGCCTCCTGAACCTGTAAAATCCTGCCTGAGGTCAATGGATCTTTCCACATTCCATTGTCCGTCCCTTGCCCACTTCTGATTCCTGTGACGGGCCCAGCAGTAAAATTCCAGCCACCATTTCAGGTAACGGGAGATGCAATGGTCCAGTGATGCCTAATACAAAGTAGAAGAACAACGCCTTACCTTCCCATTAAGCACAACACAGACTTCTGGACTCAACATTGAGTCCAACTTTAGGCTGTAAACTTTCCCCTCCCTATTGACAGCTCCCTCTCCCACTCTGTTGTAGTTTGTTGTTTTTCCACTCCCTGGCATGCCCCAGCATAACCCCACCGCTCCCCCGCATGGCCACCTATTCCTTGATGCTCAGATTTGCTTCTGTTAACACATTCTGCCATCTTACTTCGATTCATTTGGGTCACTGTCTGTGTGGAGTCTAGACAGGTCCCCTCTGGGTGCTCCGGTTCCCTGGCACATTCTGAAAGATGTGCTGGTTAGGTGCATGGGGCCAGACTGTGACGGCTTGGGGAATTTCACAGTAAATTCATTGTGGTGTTAATGCAAACATTACATGTGACTAAAAAATCAACTTTATTTTGAATTACAATCTATCCATTGCTCCCTAATTACAATTACTAATTGCACAGTGTATATGTATTTGAGAAGCTAATTCTAGCTTTTTTAATCAGCTATCTTTTAATTGTTAGCTGTCAGGAAGTCATGCTTATTCGATGGAAAGTTAATTTCATTTTTGTTACTATTTCAAGCAGAAAGATGTTTCTGGATGTGTGAAAATGACTGGGTCTTGTACCAATTCACTTCTAAAGAACAAAAAGCCGGAATTCAAGGACACATTATGTTAAGTGAAAGTAAAGTGCTATTGGTTGAAGCAGAGAGAAAGCCCAACAATTATAGACTGAAAAAAAGGTGACAACATTTCAAAGGCTTTTGAAAATGCAGATGGCTTGAAAATATGTAAATGATTTAAAATGTGTGATTAGATATGAAATATTAGAAAAATGTTATCTCTTAAGAAAAATACTCACATGCCTCAGAAAAATTTGTAACAAGGCCAGAACAAATATTTGCAAAGTCTTTATAATCTTCTGAGGTCTAAGCCCACAACCATTCCAAATTCAATGATCTATGGGCCTGCATTTTTCTGCCAACAGAACAGGCCAAACGTCCACAAACGTGAAACTGCTGCTGACCCATTGCTCTTTCCTCTTGGAGCCCACTTTGGCTATCATGGCTGTTTGAAGGCCAGAAAAATTGTGCTCATTCACATACTGCCTTAGAGAGCAAGGGACACATAAGTTTGGTTCAATCTTTAATAATCTAGCCGTCAAGTAAAGTGGAGTCTTGCATTTATAGCTCTAGACACACCAAGTTGTCTGATGGAGCAAACAGCACAGCATCAGTAACAAATGCATGTAGAATCATAGAATAGAATTCCTACAGTGCAGAAGGAGGCCATTTGGCCCATGGAGTCAGCACTGCCAACAATCCCGTCCAGCCCTATTCTTGTGTCTCCATGTATTTACCCTGCTACTCACCCTGACACTCAGGATCAATTTAGCATAGCCAATCAACCTACATCTTTGGACAGTGTGAGGAAACCGGAGCACCTGGAGGGAACCCACGCAGATACGGGGAGAATGTGCGAACTCCACACAGACAGTGACCCAAGGCTGTGAATTGAACCCGGATCCCTGGCACTGATGAGGCAGCAGTGCTACCGTGGTTTTCAGTTTCATCCGTGAGATCCTGCTGGCTGCAGTCAGGCTAAGGAAAGGTCACCTCATGTGGCCTGAGGACTGGAAGCCTCATGAGGGAGTGCTACAGTCTGTCTGAAGGGACATAGCAGATAAATCAATTCCACCACTCCAGAGACTGCCACATAGTCGAAAAAAGTTGTCCAAGGATTTCCAAAGTAGATCAGGTATTTGTGCTGACTTGTGCAGAACTCTGGACTCATCTCCTGACTTCTCACACCTTTCCTTCTCAGTAACTGTGGGTAGATGTACCCTGTTTTGAAAGTAAGTGCCATGGAAGGTGAATTCCATGGCGTGTTTTCCACTGATCAGATTGTTGGAACATTCAGAAGCTCCTTAATTGTGCATCAGCAAGTATCTCCCCAAATTGCCTGGTGAGTCAGGAACTGATTTGTCCGCCCTGATGTTACCTGATGGGGTCAAAGGTCCGGGCACCATGTTCAAAGCTACCTAAGCATGCACGTTTCACTTCCTCCAGCCCAGCTGCCTCCCACAGACCCTGGGAGATAAATACAAAGCAGAAGGTTTAGCCCTGACCCCCAGAGGCATTAATATGAGGAGCATGCCAACACCAGGATGTGCTGTACTCAAAGGATATTGCAGGAAGTCTAGCACTTTCACCTCTCCAACCTGGGAGTCCATAGCAAGTCAAATCAGCGTAGCTGGCAGTTGCCCCCGCAACACTATCCAGTGTATGAAGGTGAATGATCTCATCCACTTGTGAGGATGAGTGAACCTTTAGTTCACTCCAATCTCACACTCTCATCATGACATTACACACTCAAATAAGAACAGTAGAACTGGACCACCTGGCCCCTCGAGCCTGCTCCACCATTCAATAAGATCATGGCTGATCTTTTCATGGAATCAGCTCCATTTACCCACCCATTCACCATAACCCTTAATTCATTTACTGTTTATGAAGATTTATCTATCCTTGCCTTAAAACATTCAATTCCACAGATTCACAACCCTTTGGGTGAAGAAGTTCCTCCTCAACTCAGTCCTAAATCTGCTCCCCCTTATTTTGAGGCCATGCCCCCTAGTTCTAGTTTCACCCGCCAGTGGAAACAACTTCCCTGCTTCTATCTTATCTGTTCCCTTCATAATCTTATATAATCTTATCAGATCCCCCTCATTCTTCTAAATTCCAATAGATATAGCCTCAGTCTACTAAGTCTCTCCTCCTTGCCCAACCCTCTCAAAACCGGAATCAACCTAGTGAATCTCCTCTGCACACCCTCTAGTGCCAGTATATCCTTTCTCAAGTAGGGAGACCAAAACTGTACACAGTACTCCAGGTGTGGTCTAACCAGCACCTTATACAGCTGCAACATAACCTCTCTGTTTTTAAACTCCATCCTTCTAGCAATGAAGGGCAAAATTCCATTTGCCTTTACACTCTTCAGGCTTCTCTCCCATTAGCAGGTGACAGACCACTGATTGTCTCACAAATACTTTCACATCACCACATCTCATCTATCAAATTGCACAAACTCTATCCTCAGCTCTTTCTGTGGAGGGCTCTCGCCACACACAGGAGGCTAACGAGTTTCCCAACCTCTGCTCCATCCCTTCTCATCATATTTCTTCTTTTAGTGTTCATGTTTCAAGCTTGCACACAATAGAATGGAAAGATTCCAGATCAGAGGAGGAATGAGCAACATTATGGACCTCACCAAACTCGAGGAGGATGCCACTGGGATGGCTGGGGAGGACAGGGTTCTCTCCTATGGGGAAGCTAGGATTGGTGTCTCCCTGTGTGATGAACTGATGAACATCGTGGACTGATGCAATGGAGCCCTTAAAGCCACATGTATGCAGTAAATTGCACCCTCATCTTATGGGAATACTGAGACAGCTGCAAAACCATTAAAATTCCATCACGCATCAGCCTCCCATCCATTGATTCTGTCTACATCTCTTGCTGCTTCGGCAAAGCAGCCAGCATAATTAAGGATCCCACATACCACACACATTCTCTCTTTCACTTTATTCCGTCAGGAAAAAGATACCAAAGTCATGTGCCAAATGACTCAAGAGCAGCTTCTTCCCTAGCACTATCAGACTTTTGAATGGATTTACCTCTCATTAAGTTGATCTTTCTCTATACCATAGCTATGACTGTAACACTACATTCTGCAGTCTCTTGTTTCCTTCTCTGTGAACAGTATGCTTTGTCTGTTCAGCACGCAAGTAACAATACTTTTCATTTTATGCTAATACATGTGACAATAACAAATCAAATCAAATCAAAATCAAATCTAGCATCCTGACTATCTTCCTCACATACTGATGTGCTTTACAGTAAAGAGCATTCTTTATGTGTGGTGGCCTGTCAGTTGTTCACAGGCTGCCTGTGGAATCCTGGAACAAATCACAGGGAATGAAATTGAGTGTGGCAGCTTAATGGAATATTCTGTACTTGCCTGGATGAGTGCGGTTCCAACAACACTCGAGAAACACAACACCATCCAGGACAAAGCAGCCCCCTTGATTGTTACCCTTTCCACAAACATTCAATCCCTCTACCACCAACAAACAGTGGCACCATTCTGTACCATGTACAGGATGCACTTCAAGAACTCACCAAGGTTCCTTAGGCAGCACTTTCCAAACTCACAGCCATTGCCATTTAGAAGGACAGGAGCAGCAGATGCCTAGGAATCCTGAGGCAATTAACTTACTCCTGATTCCCCAGTGTCACAGGCAGGGAATGTTCTCACAGTCCATGATGCGTTAAATCCTCCCACTGAATGTGGCAGATGTGATTTACCAGATCTCTAGACAAAAGTGGCATTGTGTCTCACTCCTCTGCAGATAGGGGAGCATCATCAGTTTACCCTTGGTCAAGCGAGTTGCCCCCAGGTTATGGGTCCAAACTTCTCATCTTCTGGTTCTTGCTGGGGCTCCCCTGGACTCTAGACATTCCCAGGAAACTAATATTGAATCACCTAAATTAACATAAAGATAACAATGGCATCGAAGAGTGACAAATCCCCAGGATCTGATGGTTTGTGTCCCTGGATTTTACACAAAGTAGATGAGAACCTTGCAGATGCACTAATTGGAGAGCTACATGCTGGTTTTCTTGCCCCAGAAAGAAAAGTGTGCACAATGCAAGATTCCACGCTTTATCTCAAATTTTGTCTTATGAAGTGCTTTGGATATTTTACAACTTTATTGGGGCTATATAACCAATAAACAATAGATCATATCAAAGCAGCACACTTCTGCCACATCCATCCATGAATAGTGTACATTGCAAAGACTACAGTCCCTGATAACTTTCCAGCAACAAATCTGAAGACTTGCGCTCCAGAACTAGCTAAGCTGTCACAGTACAGTCACAACACTGACATCTACCTGACAATCTGGGAAATTGCCCAGTTATGTCCTGTCCACAAAAAGCTGGACAAACCCAATCCAGCCAATTACAGCCCTCTTGACCATCAGTAAAGTGATGGAAGATGTAGCCAACAGTGCTATCAAGCAGTACATACTCAGCAATAACCTGCTCAGTGACGCCAAGTTTGGGTTTTGCCAGGACCTCATTACAACCTTACTGCAAACCTGGCTGAAGAGTTAAACTCAAGAGAAGAGGTGAATGTCTCTGCCCTTGATATCAATGCAGCATTTGACCAAATGTGGCATCAAGGAGTCCAGGCAAAACTGGAGTCAATGGAAATCAGAGGGAAACGTCTCTGCTGGTTGGAGTCATGTCCAGCACAAGAAAGGTGATTGTGGTTTTTGGAGATCAATCATCTCAGCACCAGGATGTCACTGCAGGATTTCCTCAGGGCGGTGTCTTAGGCCCAACTACCTTCAGATGCTTCATCAATGACCTTCTCTCCATCATAAGGTCAGAAGTAGTTGATGATTACACAATGTTCAGTAAAATTCACAACTCCTCAGATACTGAAATGCCCAAATGCAGCAAGACCTGGACAACATTCATGCTTGGGCTGATAAGTAGCAAGTAACATTTGCCACACAAGCATGAGGCAGTGACCATTTCCAACAACCATCTTTCCATGACATTTAATGGCATTACTATCACTGAATCTCCCACCAGTCTAGGACAAATTCACTTGGTTTCCCGCCAGTACTGGGACTACCACTGACTAAAAACTGAACTGAACCCATCATATAAATCCCATGGCTACAATAGTAGGTCAAAGGTTAGGAATACTGAGACAATTAACTTACCTCCTGACTCCCGAAAACCTGTCTACCATCTTACAAGATCAGGAGTGCAATTTTCTCTTAATTAATTTTCACAGGATGTGGGTGTGGCTAGGCCAGATTTTATTGTCCATCCCTAGTTGCCCTTCAGAAGTTGCCTTCTTGAGCACTGCAGTCCCTGAGGTGTAGGTGCACCCATAGTTCTGTTAGGGAGGGAATTCCAGAATTTTGACTCAGCAACAGTGAAGGAACGGCAAATCAGGATGGTGAGTGACTTGGAGGGCAACATCCAGGTGTCGGTTTGGAAAGTGCTGCCTAAAGAACCTTGGTGAGTTCTTGCAGTGTATCTTGAAGATGGCCCAGAATGTTGCCCCTGTTTGTTGGTGGTAGAGGGATTGAATGTTTGTGGAAAGGGTAGCAATCAAGTGGGCTGCTTTGTCCTGGATGATATTGAATTTCTTGAGTATTGTTGGAATTGCACTCATCCAGGCAAGAAGAATGTCCCATTACACTTCTGACTTGTGCCTTGTAGATAGCGGACAGGCTTTGGGGGGTTAAGGAGACGAGTTATTCATCTGCTGTGAGTAACTCAAAAAGCTCAAAGAACTTCTGAATAGCTCTGTTAGCTATAGTATTTATATGGCTAGTCCAGTTCAGTTTCTGATGGAATGTGATTGAATATGCTTCACTTATCTGGATGAGTGCAGCTCCAACAATACTCAAGAAGCTCAACACCATCCAGGACAAAAAATTCACTTGATCTGCACCTTATGCACCAACTTAAATATTCACTCCTTCCACCACTGATGTACAGTAGCTGCAGTTTGTACCTTACACTTGATGCACTGCAGGAACTCACCAATTCTCCTCAGGCAGTACATTCCAAGCCCTTGACTTTTGCCACATAGAAGGACAAGATACATGGGAATACCACCACTTGCAAGTTTTCCTCCAAGCCACACAACATCCTGACTTGGAACTCTATCACAGTTCCTTCACTTAGTTGGATCAAAATCTTGGAATTCCCACCCTAACAGCACTGTGGGTGCACCTACACCACATGGACTGCAGCAGTTCAAGAAGGCAGCTCAGCACCAATTTCTTAAAGGCATTTGGAATGGATAGTAGATGTCAGCAATACCCACACTCATGAACGAATTAAAATGTATATAGAAGCAAAGTCTTGTAATACTAGAGGCAGAAAACATACGCCCAGAATTTTTCACTCACTGGGTGGACACATGGCTGACACATTCGAATGCAAAATGGAACATCAGGAGGGCTGATGTTTTGTAGTGCCCCAAAAACATTGCACCATCTCATGTTATTTTGGTCGGTGCATGCACGCATAAATCTGAACCATGCTAGCCAATAATTAAAGAGCCACTTAAGCCTAGTTTAAGAACAATTGTCGCAGTTTTGAATGACACATGCGCTTTTATGCTCAGCGCTAGGGCCACTCAATCAGGTAGCCTTCACTCTTCTCATAACATCCTAGGTGGGGTAAAAGGCCAGCCTGATCTTGGCATGGTGAGTAGGTCGGAGTTTTGATCTGAGTTGGTTGGAGTAGGTTCACAGTTAGTTTCCGGTGTATTTTTTGGTGTTTTGGAAAAGACTGACTTTGCAACATTTAGGGCACACCGCATGGACTGCAGTGGTTCAAGAAGGCTTCTTCAGAGGCTGTCTGTCAAAAGGCCCCTTTAATACACAACAATGCACAATCATCCAGAACAAGTGGGGATTATCTACTCTGCTGAAGGGACCTCCCAGAATAGGGATGAGACCAGTTGCTCACAAGCAGTATCCCAGAGTCGGACCTATGTTATAAGAGCAGCAGGCAGAAGGGGTATAGGGCCAGCAGGAAGTGGAAGACAGAAAGATCTGAAGAAGGTGTCGTTACCCAGCAGTTTACAGACAGCACTGATGGAAATATAGAAATTAGAAGCAGAAGTAGGCCATTTGGCCCTGCGAGCCTACCCCATCATTTATTTTGATCATGGCTGATTATCAAATTCAATTTCTTGACCCCCCTTCCTGTCATATCCCTTGATCTCTTTAGCTCCACAAGATATATCTAATTTCTTCTTGAAATCACATGTTTTGATCTAAATTACTTTCTGTAGGAGAGAATTCCAGATTCACTACCCTCTGGGTGAAGAAATTTTTTCTCACTTCAGTTCTAGAATGTTTACCCCTTGTCCTCAAACTATGATTCTTTGTTCTGGACTCCCCCACCTTTGGAACATTCTTTCCCTGTCTAACCCTGTTAGAATCTTATAAGTTTTATGAGATCCCTCTCACTCTCCTAAACTTCAATGAAAACAATCCTAACCGACTTAGTCTCTCCTCATGACAAACCTGCCAACCTAGAAATCAGCCTGGTAAATCTTTGCTTCACTGTCTCTATAGCAAGGACTTCCTTCCTCAGATAATGACATAAAACTGCACACTATACTTGTTGGAGGGTCTGGTCTTCTTAACCCAAGATACCTAAGCACTGATTTGGGATTTGGCTTTTGCATGAGGCGTTTGCCTTCTTAACTATGGCTCAGAGGTCCCTTACAGAACAGACACTGTACACTTATGTAGAGTTTGATTTGATTTGATTTATTATTGTCACATGTATTAACATACAGTGAAAAGTATTGTTTTTTTGCATATTATACAGATAAAACATGCCGTTCATAGAGAAGGAAACGAGAGAGTACAGTATGTAATGTTATAGTGGTAGCTAGGGTATTGCGGAAAATCAACTTAATGCAGGGTAAGTCCATTCAAAAGTCTGACGGCAGCAGGGAAGGAGCTGTTCTTGGGTTGTTGGTATATGACCTCAGTTTGTATCTTTTTCCCGAAGAAAGGAGGTGGAAGAAAGAATGTCTGGGGTGGGGTCCTTAATTATGCTGGCTGCTTTGCTGAGGCAGCGGGAAGTGTAGACAGAGTTAATGGATGGGAGGCTGGTTCTCAAACAGCGAGAGTTTATTCGGAGTTCATACAAGCATATGCAGGGAGACTGCTACTCCCAGTCTATCTGGAGAGCAATCTGGCAATGTTACACAAAGCATGTGTGTTTATACAATTCTTGTCACACACGCCTTACTCACCCCCAAAAGTATTTCACGTGCTATTGCAGTTTTCAAAAATAAATGCAAAATACACAGTTACCACATAATCTCTTGACCATATCATCTCTTGAACACATTGGATTAAATTTTACCAGCGCATCCACCTAAGGTTCGCACAATCCCGTCAATGGAGAATGCCATTCACTGAGCCAAGCCCGCCCCCAGAATCAGGGCAGATGTGCCAGTAAAATTCTGACCAATATCTCTAATAATAGGTTGTGACATGTTAAAAAAGATCTGTACGCTATTCATTGTAAGCGAAATTGTCTTTCTGCTCACATTTTGGTTTGCTATGTCCTACCTACTCAATACTTCTCTACCCTTATTATATTTTCCTTCGATTATTAACTTCTTGTTTCCTATATTCAAAATTGTCCTTCAACAGTACTCCAGGTGTGACCTCATCAACGCCTATACAGCTGCAGTAAAACATCCCCATCCCTGCAGTCAAAGCCACTCGCTATGAAGGTCAACATACCATTTGCGTTCTTAACTGCCTGCTATACCTGCGCGCTAACTTTCAGCGAATGATGCTTCTCGTTCCTGGCACCCACCCTCTTCCCAACCCCACTGAGAGCCTCCCTCAGGATATGATCCACTCTGCCCGGCTGTAAATTCGCCAGCCGATGTCAAAGTGATGAATGGGATCTGCTTGTGGTATGGAACGGATTCCACATCCTCTTCCTGTCCTCCTGATCACACTCTGCACAGTAAAAATCAGAACACTGCCTTTTTCCTGAACCAGGGTTCAGGCAACCTAGGAATGGAAAAGCTGGAAACTGAGGGGATGAAACTGTCTCCAGCAGATATGCCTGGGTCTGTGTGTGTTCTTGTTGTCATAAAAAAAGCGCAATATTTTATCCTACTGTGTCTTCTTATTAATGGGGGTTTTCAGTTTGGTTTAGCACTGATCTCTATTTCAAAAGGCAGTATTGATCTTTACTTTCGCTGTAAAATAAGGATTTGTTCAGGCTCTGAAGTTACTATTCATGTTTATGGAATATAAAATTTCCTGTTCATTTTAAGTGCTATAATATTACTCGCTGCAAAGATACACACACGTGTACGCATACTCAGATCAATGGTTGTGTTCGTGTTCGGTTCACTAACAGAAATGGTGAATTAACAATGCAGAAGTGATTTCAATCTTACGGGGAATGACCTTTCCAGCATTTAGTCTGATATTGAAGCTTCATCAGACCATGCAAAATTTAGAATGTATGATGTAAATCTGATACTTTCCTCCTTTCTATTACCCTCGCCTTGCCTGCAACTGCACTGCTGTGTCCAAGTTGTTCCTGTTTTTCCTCTGTCTGACCTCCTGAGGCCTCTATTCTAAGTGCACCGGCCTTCCTTCTGCCCAGAGCTTTTCCCTTCGTTACTCAACATAATCTCTTGCTCACCTATAGCTTCTTGGTACTCCTCTGTAGCCAAGATTAGTAATAAAATGTCACTGTGTTCTTTGTGATTAGATTGAAATCATTTTACCATGACATTTTTCTGACTTTTTTTCAACATTTGTGAGGCTATTTTTGAGTTGTGTTGACTCTATTTATTTAACAATTGTTAAGAAAAGATATAATGATTGGCCTATACCTCCCAGGTCAGAATTTTACCCTTCCCTCTCTGAGTGGGTTGGAAGGCAGGCAGGGGCATAAAATTGGGCACAGTGCTGTGAACGCTGTTCTTGATACCTACCTGCCTTCCCTCACTTCTCCCCCCATTGCAATTTTACGGAGAGCTGGAGGGGCTGCTCATGATCCATCCATTCATGGGCCTGGAGTAGCCAAGTAATGGCCACTTAAGGGCCTCTTCCTGCCTCTGCCACAGTTTCTCCTACATCAATCTGAAGCTGACATCAAGTAGGAGCGTGTTTGCTTTCTCTGCTCAGCCTGGTGGCAGGTCGGGGGGTAGGGTTGGGAGAGTAGGGTGTGGGATTGGTCTCCTGCATCCATCGGAAAAATTAGGTGGATTGGCCATGCAAAATTCTCCCTTAGTGTACCCAAACAGGCACCGAAGTGTGGCGACTTGGTGATTTTCACAGTGACTTCATTGCATTGTGAATGTAAGTCCACTTGTGACTAATAATTAAATTTTATATTCTACAATCTTTCAAAAACCAGGTTTCATATGGCTGCTGCCAACAGCTGGTCACTATCCTCAGTCTTCAACTCAAGAGAGAAAATTCCCTCTACTCTGTTGATCCTTTAATTCTCTGGTGGGATTACATCTCAACACCCTAAAGGCCTTTTTACATCCAATCCATATACAACATTACCTCACACTAAAAATACCAGCAGTTTGGATAAAACTTCTCAAAAATCGAGGGTGAGGGGTGGGATTGGCCCGCTGCATCCCCAAGAATTCTCCTCCCCAGGCCTTTGCATCCCAGGATCCTACAAACCATCCTGTCAAAACATCCCCCTCCCCCTAGAACACACACACAACATTTACCTCTTCACCCAGGGGACCCCCACTGGGGACCAGGCGCAGTCCCAGCAGGGACCAACGCTCCATTTGATTGGCTGTCTGCTCTCAGAAGTGGGACATTCTCCCCAGAGAGGGGCAGTGGGTTCCCCCCAAAACATACACCACATGGGGTGCAAGAACCCCAACACAATGTAAAAATTTTGATTTGATTTGATTTGTCGTATGTACTGGGCTACAGTGAAAAGCCATTGAATTATGGAGTCTACAGCACAGAAAGAAATCCTTCAACCAAAATGTTCCATTTTAACATTGGTGTTCCACATGACCTTCCACTCAGCTTTCTTCTTCTAACTTCATAATGTCCAAATGTTATCGCTGACTGGCCGGGATCTCTGTCCTCCCAGCTACATGTTTCTTGGTGACAATCGGCTCTTTTGGTCCTGTCGCTGTCAATGGGATTTCCCACTGATTCCACCTCACACTGGCGGAAAATCCACGACAAAAGTGCACCATCGACAGGGCTGGAAGATCCTGCAGGCGTGAACAGCCAGAGAATTCCGGCCATTGTTGTGTCACCGTTAGCGTTGTGGTGGTAATCCAGAAGGGTGGACTAACTACCCAGTTCAAATCCTACCAAAACAGTTTGAGAATTTCAGACCCAATCCAGGTTTTGAGTTTTGTTTAATCCAAATTGGGTTTTGATGCAATCAAGAAAGTAATGCACAGAAACCCATGGTCAAACATGCACAGGGACTTAATATTTCGTCTGTTTGCTATTTGTGACAAAATCGTAAATGCATCAATAAAACCTTCACAACAAATAGCAAACAAATTCAACCTCCTAATACCTGAAAATAAGCCAGAAAAGACGAAACCACCCTTGGGCAGGGAAGCAGATCCAGTTCCTCTGCCCCAGGTATACAGCAATGGTGACCAAAGATGACGAAGTATCAGTGAGCTGCAGTAAAATGGGGAAAATTTAGAGTAGCCCCTCACTGTTGTTGCAGCTAAAATTACTTTGAAGTGTTTTGCAGCAGTTTGCCTGTGCCGTGCTTACAGAGCCAGTTCAAGGTCATTTTTAATAGTTTCTCATTCCATTGACAGGAACAGTTTGTGACCTGTGGTCCGACAATGAACAAGAAATCACTGAGTAGCTTTTGCTGTCATTTTCCAGTCAGCTGTTTCTGCCCATCTCTTTAAGTGCCACCTCCAAGGACTTCTCACTTATGTTCAACATTGCTCATTTAAGTTATCAGGAATGAAAATAGGTATCTTCAACACAGGTATGGGACCATACCTTATTGTAATAAATCTACAAAGTTATCTAAAAGAAATGCATTTGAATAATTGAATTGCAGAAATTTCAATACAAAACAAATCGTTGTACATGTACTTTTATTAATTACAAAGACAAAAGTTAGGCACAACGTTTTATAAAGTTCTTTGTTTGCTCCTCCACTTCACTAGACTTGAAAATAGGCAGGCAAGATCCAGGTGACTGTCAATATTATTTTAGAAACAGCTTCCCAAGAGCAGAAACAGCCAGGTGACATGTCTGTCTATGGAAGCCACCAGACTTCACTAAAAGGACTCAGATTGGAAAATGACTGTGTAAATAATCGCAGACGCCTGCCTGAACTGTCCCACTATGCTACAGCAAGGCAATCTCATCAACCATGTAACCCTTTCATTTGTTGTCTAAATGGAATGTTGTGGAAATTTGGGGCAATAAAACTGATTTTTTTAGATTTGAAATTCGCCCACTAAACAAGACAAAGTTGCTATATTCAAATAAATGAAAATTTATTGGACAAAAGGTTTACAAGCCACATTTTCTTGATGATAGAGACAATTATCTGTACAATTATTTGCATGGGTCACTTACAACACAAACAGTAAAATTCATATGGGCACTGTGACTGACACTAGATTTTTCTTAAACATTCTACCAGATGATTTTAATTACCATGACTTTATGATTTATTACTGGTGTGCGGTATTAAGGGGATACTTATTTCAATGACTTTCTTCTCAAAGACAGAGAAAGATCAGACCTCTGAGTTACTACCATCAATGTAATACTTTTAGTCTGCCACACTCAGTATGGCCATTATGAATATAAGATGAAAGACAACATGGCAAATACTGAAGTCCTCTTGAAAATTGGGGATTACTCTTGGGTACATTGAAAAAAATCTAATTTATAAAATCTTAGAAAAAAATCCTCTGGTCACAAGAGGAAGCTGCAGAATTGGCCGTGGGCCTGTTCCAATAAGAATCCTACCTACAATCTGAAATTAAATCCAGGTATTTTTTATGGCCAGTTGTTTGGAATAATACTAACTGTTGCTGCATCAAACCTTCAAGTTTGTTGTGTCCCAGAGATTAATTGGATGACTTTTTTTTTAACTTGCTTTGGACCCACTTCTCTCAATTGCGATACCAATCATTCAACTAGTGGAAGTTTTACTCTACCGTTACAGATTTTTTAAAAAGACAATTGCAATTGTGGAGAGCGTTCAGCAGTGCAGCAAATTTATCTCTTTGTAGAAGCTAGCTGAGCAGCTGCGTTTTTCCTGAATTCCTGTTTCTGTTTTCAGTTTAACATTTTAGGGTGCACAATTCATTGAAAACCTTTTGATAAGTTTCAAAACACGTTATTTTAAATGTATTTTATATCCAGTGTAATTCGTGGCGCTGAAAGATTAAATTTGACAAGAAATACCCCACCCGTACTATAATAAAGCCTCTGGAGCTCAGTTTGGTACGCTTTGTGCCAGGTTGCCTGCTGCAATGAATAACTTGACATGAAACGTAACATAATAAGGCTGATGTCTAGCAACCATGTAGCAGACAGTCTGGTAATTACCCCAGAGAGATTTTGAGTAAGGTATAAAGGAAATGCATTGCCAAATATTACTTCCAATATTTACACTTATGTGGCAAGTAAACAGGCATTTAAGAAGCTTTGTTTTTAAAATAGCGTTACATTTTCAATGCTTTTTTTTCCCCTTTTAGCTCAACAAACTCTGCTGTCTGTTATTTTGCTGTCAGAAGACACAATAGCTTCAATTCACTGATTTTGCCAAAGCAGTTGCCTGCAGTGATCTGTGACAATCAATAGGAGGTGTGCTTCAGCAGGACAGGACGAATCCAGTGGTTTTAATTCTCGCTGTGACGGAAGACCGCTGGTAAAATGAGGCAAGTCATCCTTCGTGCCAACTGAAAGTGGTCAGGGCTTAGTTCCGTGAGGATAGGTGACTGCAAAAAAAAAGGAGAGGCTGAGATTCAAACATACAAGGCTGAAAAGATTGGGAAGTCGGAGGCTGAGGGGAGACCTGATAGAGGTCTACAAAATTATGAGAAGCATAGACAGGGTGGATAGTCAGAGGCTTTTTCCTAGGGTGGAAATGTCAATTACAAGAGGGCTCAGGTTCATGGTGAGAGGGGGAAAGTTTAAGGGAGATGTGCGGGAGGAGAGTTTCACACAGAGAGTGGTGGATGCCTGTAACGTGCTGTCAGAGGAGGTGATGGAAGCAGGCACATTAGCAACATTTAAGAGGCATCTGAATGGGTACATGAATAGAGAAGGAATAGAGGGGTACAGATTGAGTAAGGACAGAAGGGTTTTTTTGAGTTTAGTTACGGCATCATGATCAGCACAGGCTTGGAGGGCCAAAGGGCCTGTTCCTGTGCTGCACTTTTCTTTCTTCTTTGCTCTCTTTGAATTTTCAATTGTTGGTGTGAGTGAGATTAAAAGTAGGCTTGCCAGTTTGCTGATGTAGTCCATCGCCAAGCAAGTGGCTGGTCGTGTAGCCGATAAAAACAATGAAGGGGCCTATTAAAGAGCCTTCCCCCACAGGAAGTGGAATTTTCCACTGAGCAAGCCAGCTAGCTGCAGTGGCCGATAGATGGACAGAGAAAAGAGGTGGCCTTCTGGTGCCAAAGTGGGAAGCCAGTACTCCAGTGACATTTAAAAAGCTCCTGCCTCAGTGCTGTTATTTAAAGGTAGTCAAATCTAGGGCCACAGTGCTTCCAGTGGAGAGGGAGAGGGACGGGGGAAGGGACAGTGTTCTCCCTCCATAAAAATGGTCTGGAGGTTGCGGACATTTTTTTGAATTTCAAAATGCTGAGAGGATGCCTCCATCTTGAAGCACACTCTGACCCCCTTACCTGCATTTGGTAGGCTGCCACTTTCCCAGTGCTAAGGGAATGATCCCAGGAATGAAAAGCTTGAATGATTGTGGAGTATTTGAGGATCCTGCATTTGTGCTTGATAGAGTTCAGAAGGATAAGGGGGGGATCTCAATGAATCTTACAGAATACTGAAAGGCCTGGGTAGAATGGATGTGGGAAAAATGTTTCTATTAGTAGAAGGGACTAGCCTCAGAATAAAGGGATGACCCTTTAGAACCAAGATGAAGAGGAATTTCTTCAGTCAGAAAGTGGTGAATCATTGCCACAGAAGGCTGCGGAGGCCAAGTCATTGAGTCTATTTAAGAAAAGTTCTTGATTGGAAAAGAGATCAAAGGTTATGTGGAAAAAGTAGGAGAATGGGGTTGAGAAACTTATCAGCCATGATTGAATGGCAGAGCAGACTCAATGGGCCGAACGGCCTAATTCTGCTTCTATATCTTATGGTTTTATGGACTTTCTATTGGCTCTCTGACATCAGGTACTAATCTTGAACTTTTATTGGATGGCTGGTGTACCCTAGTGTTAATTGTGTACTTAATGGATAATTATTTGAGGAGATATAAAGAGATACTTACTGACACTCTTGCAGTTGGGCTTTACAGATGGTAATACATTTTTAATAACTCACTTTGTGAATATGTCTAAGATGTTTCACACCAACTGGCTGTAAGAAGTTTAGTATCGTGACCATTAATTGGCAAGTCCTCTGAAAATACTGTTGAATGATTATGTCTGATATGCTGCTGGGACGGGACTCGGACATGTTCCAGATGTCTGGATCCTGACCCCACAGTTCTCTGATAAGGAAACATGCATTTTATCACAAGAGTTTAACCATTTTATGAACTGATGTAAAACTCTGATACATAAAAATACCGGGCACGGTAAATTGATTTGAACCAAAGAAGTCGGTTACGATGAAACGATGGGGGTCACCTTTGTGAGTTGGCAGTACACTTGAGTCGATGGATTCAAACCCCACTCAAGAACTTGAATAATTCTAGTTGGCTTTAATATAAACAGGGCATAGACATGCTGAAGGTCAAACAAGAACCCTATTTGCCAGATCTCTGCAAGACACACAAAACATTTAAATTTCTGTCTGACGGTTTAGTAGGCAATCTTATTTAAATTACATATCAGTGAAGCCAGGCATGAAATCCACTCTTTTTCTGGGATAAACTCTCACAATGTACGTACTCAACATACGTAAAAAAGGGAATAAAAGGGAAAAGAAAGTAATGAGAGCAGCTAATCAAAATTGGGAAACAGCAATGAAAAGATGCACATAAAAATACTAAGAAAATCAGTGATACATGAGGGAGGAAGGCTGAGGTAAAAAGTAGGAAATCGTAGAAACTCGCAACATTGACACTAGCAAGAGAAAGAAGAAGAGAAAAGAAAATGGGGTTGCACCTGGATACAGACCTTCAGGTGTTTGAAAACATCAGGGGTGTCTTGGAGTGCAAGATCAGCTCCAAGAGTTTACTGGACCATTGTTGTCTGCTGCATACATCATAGCCTTGCCAACCTAAATTTATTGGTAATAGACATTATTAAAACATTGAACCACGAAAATGTCAATAAAAATGGAAGAAACAAATTATGAAAGTAACGTAACCAGGAATGTAATAACAGATTGTAAGCACCTTTATAAACATGTAAAAAGGGGGAGAGTAGCTGAAGTAAACATTAAATCCTTAGGGGAAGAAAGAGGAAAATGATAATGGGAATGTAGAAAGGGCAACATACATTGATTAAGTGTGTTGGTGAGATTTTTGTGGAATGAGGTGACCCTAAAGGCCTGTAAAAGTCACATATGGGATCCAATTCTAGGGTCCCGTCTCCCAGTCCTCGTACTGGCAATTTTTGCCAGGCCAGGATAAGGGTGTGCGGTTGAATGGTCGATTCCATTTCAGGAGTCGGCATTTCAAAGAACAAGAAAATTACAACATAGGAACAGGCCCTTCGGCCCTCCAAGCCTGCTCTGACCATGTTGCTCAAATGAACTAAAACCCCCTACTTTTTTGGGGAACATTTCATTCTATTCCCATCTTATTTATTTGTCAAGACGCTCATTCAAAATCACAATCGTATCTGCTTCCACTATCTCCCCCAGCAGTGTGTTTCAGGCGTTCAATGTTTTAATAATTTACACTCCCAAAAAACTTTTTTGTAAAAAACTTGCCTCATACATCTCCTTTAAACCTTGTCCCTCGCACCTCAAACCTATGCCCCCTAATAATTGATTCTTCCACCCTGGGAAAAAGCTTCTGACTATCCACTCTGTCATGCCCCTCATAATCTTGTAGAATTCTATCAGGTCACCCCTTAACCTTGGTCATTCCAGTGAGAACAAACCAAGTTTCTCCAACCTTTCCTCATAGCTAATGCGCACTATACCAGGCAACATCGTGGTAAGTCTTTTCTGTGCCCTCTCCAAAACTTCTACACCCTTCTGGTAGTGTAGCAACTAGAATTGAACACTATATTCCAAGTACAGCCTAACTAAGGTTCTATAAAGTTGCAACATGACTTGCTGATTTTTAAACTCAATGCCCCAGCCGATGAAAACAAGCATACCGTATGCCTTCTTGACTGCCTTCTCCACCTGCATTGTCACTTTCAGTGACCTGTATACCTGTATACTCAGATCCCTCTGCCCATCAATACGCTTAAGGGTTCTGCCATTTACTATATATTTCCTATCTGCATTAGACCTTCCCAAATGCATTACCTCACATTTATCTGGATTAAACTCCTTCTGTCATCTCTCCAACCAAGTCTCCAACTGAACTATACCCTTTTGTATCCTCTGATGGTCCTCATCACTAACCATAATTCCACCGACCTTTGTGTCGTCTGCAAACTTACTAATCAAACCAGTTACATTTCCCCCAAACCATTTATATATATTGCAAATAGCAAAGGTCCCAGCACTGATCCCTGAGAAAAGTCACTTGCTACAGCCCTCCATTCAGAAAGACACCCTACCATTGCTACTCTTTGTATCAGGTTCTGTATCTACCTTGCCAGCTCACCTCTGATCCCATGCACCAGTCTGCCATGAGGGAGCTAGAAAAGGCCTTACTGAAGTCCACATAGATAACATCCACTGCCCTACCCTCATCAATCATCTTTGCCACTTCCTCAAAAACTCAATCAAGTTAGTGAGATACAACCTCCCCATCACAAAACCATGTTGCCTCTCGGTAATACATCCATTTATTTCCAAGTGGCAGTAAATCCAGTCTCGAAAAATCCTTTCCGATAATTTATCTCTCACTGACATAAGACTCGCTGGCCTGTTAATTATCTGGATTATCCTTCTACTCTTCTTAAACAAAGGAAAACATTACCTATTCTCCAATCTTCTGGGATTTCCCCTATAGCCAGTGAGGATAAAAAATTTCCCTCAAGGCCTCAGAAACTTCCTCCCTTGTCTCTCTCAGTATTCTAGAGTATATCCCATCAGGACTTGGCAGCTTGTCTATTTTAATGTTCTCAAGAACCCCAATACCTCCTCTTTTTTGATCTCAACATGATCCAAACTATCTACACACCCTTCCCCAGACTCATCATCCACCAAGGGGCAGCACAGTGGCATAGTGGTTGCATCAGGGTCCTGGGTTCGATTCCCAGCTTGGGTGGCTGTCTGTGTGGAGTTTGCACATTCTCCTTGCGTCTCCGTGGGTTTCCTCCAGGCACTCTGGTTTCCTCCCACAGTCCACAGATGTGTGGGTTAGGTTGATTGACCATGCTAAATTGACACATATTGTCAGGGGGACTAGAAAGAATAATTATTGGGGATACGGAAATAGAGGTTGGGTGTGATTGTGGTCGGTGCAGACTTGATGGGCTGAACATCCTCCTTCTGCACTGTAGGGTTTCTAAGTTCTCATCTTTGGTAAATACTGACGCAAAGTGCCTGAGATGGGTGGAGTTGAAGGGGGTGTCTGCTGCCACTCTGCCTGAGATCAGTGGAGGGAAAGGGGGGGGTTCTGCTGCCAGTCTACCTGAGATCAGTGGGGGGAAGGGGAGTTTGCTGCCACTCTGCCTGAGATCAGTGCTGGTAAGGAAGATCCCCTGCCACTTGACTGAGATCAATGGGGGTGGGGAAGTGAGGGTCTGCAGCCACTCTGCCTGAAATTGATGGGGGGGGAAATGGGGGAGGGGCCCGCAATCAGTCTGGGTGGTGGGTGGGTGGGGCAATGTCCCCCATTTGGCCACACCCCTGAAGGCCAGAGGGAAGCATTAACCGGCCTGGGAAGAATGTGGCAGGGGAGCCGCATTCTATCATTTTTTTTTCTGCACATGTGCAGTTGGAGGCGCCAATAGGAGCTGCAGGATTTTGGGCATGTTAAGCCCCGCCCGCGGACTTCTGCAGCGCAATTCAGAATTGCTGATATTCTTTCAAGCAGAGTACGTATAGGAGTCTAAGAGTCGGATCTGAAACAGTCCCAGTTTCAAGTCTGCCCAGCGCTTAGAATGAAAATGTAAAATAGGGACCTCAGTCAGAGAATTGGTGCAGACTCAATGGACCAAATGGCCTCTTTTGCACTGTTGGCATTCTATGATTCTATGAACACTACTTGGGATTTACTGCCAGAAGTGACAACGGACACATACGACGTTTGACCAAATTTGGCCTCATTAATAACGTTCTGTGGAAACATAGAAGCCAACCTTTTAAATAAATCCCTGGCACCTGATGAGGTATATTCCAGGACATTGTGGGAGGCTAAGGAGGAAATTGCGTGTATCCTAGCTGAGATATTTGAATCAACGATAGTCACAGGTGAGATGCCTGAAGATTGGAGAGTGGCAAATGTTGTGCCTTTGTTTAAAAAGGGCTGCAGGGAAAAGCCTGGGAACTACAGGCCAGTGAGCCTCACATCCGTGGTGGGTAAATTATTGGAAGGCATTTTGAGAGACAGAATCTACAGGCATTTAGAGATGCAACGACTGATTAGGGAAAGCCTGCCTGGCTTTGTGAGAGGAAAATCATGTCTCACAAATTTGATTTTTTGAAGGGGTAACCAAGAAGATAGACAAGGGCAGTGCAATTGATGTTGTCTACATGCACTTTAGCAAGGCCTTTGACAAGGTACCGTATGGTAGGTTGTTGCATAAGGTTAAATCTCATGGGATCCAGGGTGAGGTATCTAAATGGATAAAAAAATTGACTTCTTGACAGAAGCCAGAGAGTGATTGTGGCAGGTTGTTTTTCAAACTGGAGGTCTGTGAATAGCGGCGTGCCTCAGGGATCAGTGCTGGGTCCACTGTTATTTGTCATTTATATTAATGATTTGGATGAGAATATAGGAGGCATCGTTAGTAAGTTTACATGTGACACTAAGTTTGGTGGCATAGTGGGCAGTGAAGAAAGTTATCTCCAATTGCAACGGGATCTTTATCAATTGGGCCAGTGGGCTGACAAATGGCAGATGAAGTTTAATTTAGACAAATGCGAGGTGATGCATTTTGGTAGATCGAACCAGGGTCAGACTTACTCAGTTAATGGTAGGGCCTTGGGGAGAATTACAGAACAAAGTGATCAAGGGGTATGTGTTCATAGATCCTTGAAAGTGGAGTCACAGGTGGACAGAGTGGTGAAGAAGCATGTCAGAACATTGGATACAGGAGTTGGAAAGTCTTACTGAAATTGTACAAGACATTGGTAAGGCCACACTTGGAATACTGTGTGCAATTCTGGTCACCCTATTATAGAAAGGATATTATTAAACTAGAAATAGTGCAGAAAAGATTTACTAGGATGCTACCGGGACTTGATGGTTTGAGTTATAAGAAGAGGCTTGGTAGACTGGGACTTTTTTCTCTGGAGTGTAGGAGGCTGATGGGTGATTTATAAAAGACCATAAAATAATAAGGGGCACAGATCAACTAGATAGTCAATATCTTTTCCCAAAGGCAGGGGTGTCTAAAACTAGAGGGCATAGGTTTAAGGTGAAAGGAGAGAGATATAAAAGTGTCCAGAGGGGCAATTTTTTCACACAGAGGGTTGTGAGTGTCTGGAACAAACTGCCAGAGTTAAAAGTAGAGGTGGAAACAATTTTGACTTTTAAAAAGCATTTAGATAGTTACATGGGTACGATGCGTATAGAGGGATATGGGCCAAATGCAGGCAATTGGGATTAGCTTAGGGGTTTTAAAAAAGAAAGGGCGGCATGGACAAGTTGGGCCAAAGGGCCTGTTTCCACACTGTAAACCTCTATGACTCTAAACTGAGTACATCATAATGGCCTGCAAATAATGCTGCAATATGGCATGTTTCACTTCATTGGTTCTCTAGCAATGCTCAGTACAATTGTTGCATGTGAGGTTCATCACATTAGACAAAGAATCAATTTAATATTGTGTTTTATTAATACTCCAACCAACACTGCCCATCTGTGCTGCAACTAGACACCGAAACAATCTCTTTCCTACCACCTGGAGCATTTTTGCATTGCCATCAGAAATGGCCTCCATAGATTATATACCCCAACTATCGGCAATGGATTGGGATCAAGAGCTCGGGCAAGGGACAAGCAGACATTTCATGATGACCCAACCTAAAAGGAAGATCTAGTTTAAACTGATTCATGTGAGATTATTTATTTTATCATGAAATCATTAAGGATATATTTGGGATTGCATAATGCATCCAAATGCATACCCTGATTTCAAATAGGTGTGTATCAATATTGGTGTAACTTTGTATCCATTGTAAGGTAAATGAAGTGTTTCAAGTTGTCATTCTGATCAGATAGAATGCTTGCTTGTTAGATTGATTTAATGTAATTTCATTGAGATAGCTGATCAGTAAACTAAATGGTGAGGGTGGCTGAGGAATGGCAGGAAGAAGGTTGTTAACTTGAATTAATTTTATCAATGCAATCTGGGTAAAATTGACCAAGCCAGCACAAAAATTGGCAAAAAAAAATCAGTCCCATCAAGTTTAAATCAATTTACCACAATCTTCAATGCTGGCTTAAAAATAATTTGCCTGAAATCAGCCCCAACCTATTAAACTGGACTCAACCTCCAGACCAAAACAATGAACTTGGTGAGTTTGTAGTGATCGTGCGCCTTTGTAGCCGTTTACAATGGCTTATCAGATTGTGGTTTTTTGGTGCACAGCTGCTATTAGACATGCTTAATAGTTTTTACACATTAAAAATATCTAATTTGCTAAAAATTGACTAGTGCATGCAAAGGAAATAGTTCGGTATAGTGTTTTTCTTGTCATTTTCAGTGATTTAAAATCAGATTATTTGCAACTGAAGGGTTACATGCTTACCAAAACTGCTCATTTTCATGGGGAACTCAATTTCAGCTGAATTAATGAAAGTGTGTGTTGAGTAAAACAAAATTAAAGATTACATTCTAAAAAGGCTGATGATTGTGTTGATCCTTTGGAAGGTTTTATGTTAGTGATTACACAAATGAACTCGAACAAAACTTGAAACCAAAACCTAACCAATGCAATTTCAAGCTCAATTTGTATCCAATTTTCCAATTGTGCCCAGAGCAGAAACGACTCCACCAGCAGGTAGCTGCAGCCATGGGGAATTTTGGGGAAGTTTGTACCCTGGCTGGACTTTGTGTTGAAAAATTGGGAAGAAGACTAAAGTATAGCTGCAGGCCTGTGAGGGATAGACTCATTTATGTTCACAGAGGAAAAACATAGGGAATTCCAGAAGAATACATGGGATGCGGAAACCTGGCATAACAAGTTTCCACCCATTTTGGGGTCATCTCTGCACCTGAGGCATGTCAATTCACCAGACACACTGAAAAGGAAAATCTATTCTCACATAGAAACATAGAAACTAGAAGCGGGAGTAGGCTATTCGGCCCTTCGAGCCTGTTCTGCCATTCATTATGATCATGGCAGATCATCAAGTTCAATATCCTGAGCTCTCTTCTCCCCATATCCCTTAATTCATTTAGCCCCAACATTATATTTGATTTCTTCTTGATGTCACATAACATTTTGGCCTCACTTACTTTATGTGTTAGTGAATTCCACACACTCACCCTCTGGGTGAAGAAACTTTCCTCACCTCAGTTCTAAAAGGTTTATCCCTTTTCCTCAAACTATGACCCTTAGTTCTGGACTCTCACACCATTCCTTCTGAATCTACTCCGGCTAATCCTGTCAGAATTTCATAAGTTTCTTCTAAACTTTAATTAATACGATCTTAACTCTCCTCATACGACAGACCTGCCATCCCAGGAATCAGTCTGCTAAACCTTTGCTGTATTCCCTCTATAGCAAAGACATCCTTCCTCAGATTGAACACAATACTCCAAGTGTGGCTTCACCAATGCCCTATACAAATGGAGTAAAATATTCCTATCTCTATACTCAAATCCTTTTGCCATGAAGGCCAATATCTTTAGAAAATTTTTTTTTTTAATTAGTTACCAACTTAACTTCATGAAAGATTGTGCAGGACAAATGATGGGAGGAATCTTTTTACTTTAATTCTTATCGAAATGGTGAGACCCTCAGGTGTCAGGCACCTTGTTGGCCGTTTCCAATGCATTCCCACCTGGTCCACAGGGAAGGTGTTCTTCCTGGACACCGCAGAAGTCAGCAGTGACCTGTCATCAAAGCCTGGGTCTCCTGAGGCATGGATGCACATACACATTTGATTTGATTTAATTTGATTTATTATTGTCACGTGTATTAGTATACAGTGAAAAGTATTGTTCCTTGTATGCTAAACAGACAAAGCATACTGTACATAGAGAAGGAAAGGAGAGAGTGCAGAATGTAATGTTAGTCATAGCTAGGGTGGTAGAGAAACATAAGAACATAAGAACATAAGAAATAGGAGCAGGAGTAGGCCAACTAGCCCTTCGAGCCTGCCCCGCCATTCAATAAGATCATGGCTGATCTGTCGTGGCTCAGTTCCACATTCCCGCCCTCTCCCCATAACCCTTAATCCCCTCTCTCATCAAAAACCCATCAACCCGCGTCTTAAAAATATTTAGCGAGGCAGCCTCCACCACTTTAACGGGCAGAGAATTCCAGAGATTCACCACCCTTTGAGTGAAGAAGTTCCTCCTCAACTCTGTTCTAAACCACCCCCCCTTTATCTTGAGGCTATGCCCCCTAGTCCTACTATCCTTTCTGAGCGGGAAGAGTCTCTCCACCTCTATCCTATCCATCCCATTCATCATCTTATACGTCTCAATGAGATCTCCCCTCATTCTTCTAAACTCTAACGAGTACAAGCCTAATTTATTCAGCCTCTCCTCATAGCTCAACCCCCTCAACTCCGGCATCAGCCTAGTAAACCTCCTCTGCACTCCCTCCAAGGCTAAAATATCCTTGCGTAAGTACGGCGCCCAAAACTGCACACAGTACTCCAGCTGCGGCCTCACCAATGCCCTATACAGCCGCAGCAAGACCTCCCTACTTTTATATTCAATCCCCCTCGCGATGAAGGCCAGCATCCCATTCGCCTTCCTGACCACCTGCTGCACCTGCAAGCTGGGTTTTTGCAACTCATGCACAAGGACCCCGAGGTCCCTCTGCACCGTCGCCTGCTGCAGTTTTTCTCCATGTAAGTAATAATCCTTCCTACCATTATTCCTACCAAAGTGGACCACCTCGCACTTGCCAACATTAAATTCCATTTGCCATTTCCTGGCCCATTCGCCCAGCCTATCTAGATCCTTCTGCAGACTCTCCACACCCTCCGCACAATTTGCCTTTCCACCAATTTTGGTGTCATCAGCAAATTTCGACACCCTACACTCGGTTCCCTCCTCCAGATCATCTATATAAATGGTAAATAGTTGAGGCCCCAGCACCGAGATTAACTTAATACAAGGTAGGTCCATTCAAAAGGAAAAAAAAGCTGTCTTGAGTGGTTGGTACATGACCTCAAATATTTGTACCTTTTTCCCGATGGAAGAAGGTGGAAGAGAGTATGTCTGGGATACATGGAGTCCTTGAATATGCTGGTTGCTTTTCTGAGGCAGCAGGAATTGTAGTCAGAGGCTGTTTGCATGATGGACTGCTCTTCATTCACCTTTGTAGTTTTTTGCAGTCTTGAAAAAGGCAGGAGCCATACCAAGCTGTGGTGCAACCAGGAAAATGCTTTCTATGGTGCATCTGTAAAAGTTAGCGAGAGTCCTTCGTCTCCTGAGAATGTAGAGGTATTGGTGGACTTTCCTAATTATAGCGTTGGTGTAGAGGGATCGGGACATGTTGTTGGAGATCCAGACACCTAGAAACATGAAGCTCTGGACCATTTCCACTTCTTCTCCATTGATATAGACAGGGGCATGTCCTCCATTGTGTTTCCTGATGTCGATGACTAGCTCCTTCATTTTGTTTTCATTGAGGGAGAGATTATTGTTACTGAACCAGTTCACCAGATTCTCTATCTCTTTCCTGCACTCCATCTCATCGTTGCTTGAGGTTCGACCCACTACGGTGGTGTCATCAGCAAACTTAAAATTTGAGTTGGAGGGGAATTTGGCCACACAGTCATACGTGTGTAAGGAGTATAGTAAGGGGCTGAGGACACAGTCTTGTGAGGCACTGGTGTTGAGGATGATCATGGAGGGGGTGTTGTTGCCTGTCCTTACTGATTGTGGTCTATGGGTTAGGATGTCTAGGGTCCAGTCAAAGAGAGAGGAGACAGGTATTCAATATTTATGAAGGGCAGGCATAAAAGTGGTGGAGTGGCACTGCTGGTTAAAGAGGAAATGAACACAAAAGTGAGAAAGGATATTGGCTCTGACAGCGTGCAGTCTGTATGGGTAGAGTTAAGAAATACGAAGGGGCAAAAACATTAGTGGGTGCCATATATAGACCCCAAACTGCAGTGATGATGTTGGGAATGGCATTAAACATGAAATTAGTGATGCATGAAGGAGCAGCACTCCAAAAGCTCATGCTACCAAATAAACCTGTTGACTTTAACCTGGTGTTGTGAGACTTCCTATTGTGCCCACCCCACTCCAACGCCGGCATCTCCACGTCATAGTGATGCATGTGATAAGGGAATATCAGTGATCACGGGTGATTTTAATCTGCACATAGACTGGGTAAATTATATTAGCCACAATGCTGTAGAGAAGAAATTCCTGGAGTGTATACAGGATAATTTTCTTGACCAATATGTGGAGGAACCAACTACAGAGCATATCACCTTCGACTGGGCATTGTGAAATGAGAAGGGAATATTGCCAATCTAGCTGTACGAAACCCCTTGTGGTTGAGTGACCATAACATGATAGAATTTTTTATCAAGATAGAGAGTGAAATCGCTAATTCAGAGACTAAGGTGCTGAATCTTAATAAAGGAATCTATGAGGATATGAGGCATGAGTTGGCCTTGATAGATTGGGAGAGTTACTTAAAGGGATCTTAGTGGATAGACAATGACAAACATTCAAGGAACGCATGGGGGAACTGTCTTGCACAGAAGCAAAATGGGTGAGAGAGCCAATCCATGGCTTAGAAAGGAAATTAGAGGAAGCACCCAATCTAAGGAAGAAGCATACAGATTGGCCAAGAAAAATAATGGATCTGAGGATTGGGAGAAATTTAGAATTCAGCAAAGAGGGACCAAGGGATTGAGTAAGGAGGGGAAAATACAGTACGAAAGTAAGCTTGCATGGAACATAAAGACTGACACTTAGAGTTTCTATAGATACGTGAAGAGAAAGAGGTTGGTGAAGATAAATATAGGTCCCCTACAAACAGAAACAGGGGAATGTATAATAGTGGACAAAGAAATGGCTGAGCAACTGAACACATACTTTGGCTCTTCACAAAAGAGAACACAAATCAAATGCCAGAAATGTTGGAGAATGCAAGATTTAGTGAGAGGGCAGAACTGAGGGTGATCAATATTTGTAGAAAAATGGTGCTGGGAAAATTGATGGGATTGAAGGTGGATAAATCCCCAGGGCCTGATAGTCTACATCCCAGAGTACTTAAGGTAGTGGCTCTAGAAATAACGGATGCATTGGTGGTCATCTTCCAGGATTCTATAGACTCTGGAACAGATCCTGCAGATTAGAGGGTAGTTAATGTCATTCCAATATTCAAAAAGGGAGGCAGAGAGAAAACAGGGAATTATAGACCAGTAAGCTTAGCACCGGTAGTGGGGGAAATTCTTGAATCCATTATCAAGGACTTTATAGCAGAGCATTTAGAAAACAGTGATGGGATCAGACAGAGTCAGCGTGGATTTATTAAGGGGGAATCATTCTTGACAAATCTGTTGGAATTCTTCGAAGGTGTAACTACTAGAATTAACAAGGGGAAGCCAGTCAATGTGGTATATTTGGACTTTCAGAAAGTGTATGGCAAAGTCTCGCCCAAGAGAATATCATGCAAGATTAAAGCGCATGGGATCGAGGGGAGTGATGGATAGAAAACTGGTTGGCAGAGAGGAAACAGAGGGTAGGAATTAATGGGTACTTTTCAAATTGGTAGGTAGTAACTGGTGGAATGCCACAGAGATCGGTGCTGGGACCGCAAATATTCACAATATATGTTAATGATTTGGATGAGGGAACAAAATGTAACATCTCAAAATTTGCTGATGATACCAAATTGGGTGGCAGGGTAAATTATGACAAGGAAGCAGAGATCCTTCAGAATGATCTGAGCAGGTTTGGTGAGTGGGCAAATCAATGGCAGATGCAGTATACTTTGGATAAATGTGAGGTTATTCACTTTGGAAGCAAAAATAAAAAGACAGATAACTACCTGAATGGCTGCAAATTGGGAGAGGGGAGTGTGCAGCAGGACTGGGTGGCCTTGTGCACCGGTCACTGAAGTTAAGCATTCAGGTGCAGCAGGTGGTAAAGAAGGCAAATGGCATGTTGGCCTTCATTGTGAGAAGTTTCGAGTACAGGAGCAGGGATGTGTTCTTGCAATTATACAGGGCCTCGGGGAAGCTATACTTAGAGTATTGTGCACAGTTTTGGTCTCCTTTTCTGAGGAAGGATGTTCTCGCTCTCGAGGGAGTGCAGTGACGGTTTACCAGGCTGATTCCAGGGATGGCAGGACTGATGTGTGAGGAGAGATTGACAAAGTTAAGATTGTTTTCCTCGAGTTCAGACAAATGAAGGAAGATCTCATAGAGCTTATAAAATTCTAACAAGATTAAACAGGGTAGATGCATGAAGCATAGTCCTGATGGCGGGGGAGTCCAGAACCAGGGATCACAGTCTCAGATTCAGAATAGACCATTTAGGACAGAGGTGAGGAGACATTTCTTCACCCAAAGAGTGGTGAGCCTGTGGAAGTCATTACCACGAAAGATTATTTTAACCATAATACTCGATCTTCTGCTCTTTCACTCTTTGTTAGAAAAGTTAATATTCGCCATGAAAGGGCCAAACTCCTTTGTATTTTTGCTGGGTTTGTCATAAATTGGTTTATTAGCACTGGCTCAGTGCAAAGATAGATTCTCGTGTGTGCAACTCATTTAAATATGCAGAAAATCAAACATTTCTACATTCAGTCAGGCCCTGTCTGTCACTGTTGGCCTAATAGTTTTAAGAATCTATTGAAATCTAATGCAGTAACTGGAAACCGCTACACACCAGGTCACTAATCATGTCGCACACGTGAAATCATCGAATCATAACATACAGGAGAAGCCCTTCAGCCCATCGAGTCTGGACCAACACACAAGAAACGCCTGATCTCCCACCTAATCCCATTTACCAGCACTTGGCCCATAACCTTGGCTGTTATCTTGTGCCAAGGCTTGTCCATGTACTTTTTAAAGGATGTGACGCCTCTCCACTCTCCCAGGCAGCTCACTCCCGACTGTCACCACCATCTGGGTAAAACGTTTTTCCATACATCCATCCTAAACTTCCTGCCTCTCACCTTGAACTTGTGTTTCCTTATGACTGACTCAGTGGAACAACTGCTCCTTATCCACTCTGTCCATGCCCTCATAATATTGTATACCTCATTCACCTTGTACACATAGGAACTTAAGAACTAGGAGCAGGAGTAGGCCATCTGGCCCCTCAAGCCTGCACCGCCATTCAATAAGATCTTTCCATGGACTCAGCTCTACTTACTTGCCCACTCACCATAAAATTCCTTTATTGGTCAAAAATTTATCTATCCTCACCTTAAAAACATTCAATGAGGTAGCCTCAACTGCTTCACTGGGCAGGGAATTCCTCAGATTCACAACCCTTTGTGTGATGACGTTTCTCCTCAACATCTAAAGAACATATTTAAGAAAAGCTTTTTTTAAAAATTAACTCTCTGGATATGACCATCATTAATGAGACTAGCGCTTATTATCCAACTCGAGTTGCCTTTATGAAAATGGTACCGAACCCTCTTGAACTGCTGGAGTCCTAGAGCTGGTGCTGTTTCAGCAGTGACTTCCAGGTTTTTGACCCAGATTTGGATGTTTCACTTTGAACAAAGTTAAAGTTTATTTATTAGTGCCACAAGTCGGCTTGCATACACACAGCAATGAAGTTACTGTGAAAATCCCCTAGTCTCCACACTCTGGCGCCTGTTTGGGTACACTGAGGGAGAATTTAGCATGGCTAATATACCTAACCAGCACGTATTTCGGATTGTGGGAGGAAACCGGAGCACCCAGAGGAAACCCACGCAGACACAGAGGACATGCAAACTCCATTCAGACACTGAGCCAAGCTGGGAATGAAACACAGGTCCCTGGTGCTGTGAGGCAGTGTGCTAACCACTGTTCCACCTTTTAGAACTTTGTGTGGAATATTTCATTCATGTGGCTCAAGTATTCCATCAGCAAGTCAAGTTGTTGAACAATGGTCACAGTCAGAAGCAGGTTGTGGTTTTGGTGCAATTGCAAAGTGTTAATAAATGATAAATAACATATTATAGCGATTATTCAAACGGTAGACAGTGCTCCTGGGCTCAAGAGGGGCAATCAGCTAAGATTTCCACTCCTTATTGTTATCCAGGAGAATGGAAAGTGTGACCACCCAGCAAGGTGCAGATAGGGCTTGAGCTCCGATGCCCTTACGACTGACCCCGTATCATTCACTTTCTAGACTCACAATTGAAAGCAATCATGTTACTGGTGGGTGCTGGGGCTTGTAGAACTAGATTCAAATATGAACGATGGGAAGCAGGATTTAATTTCTTAGTTCAAAAAGGAAATGCATTCAGTGCAGAGAATATCAACTCAGAGCCAGGTCTGGAGTTTCCTGAAGCGTGAGTAATAGTGCAGTTTATGTTCTTGCGCACATGACAGAGGCTTAGCAAAGATATGACACATTGTGAAGATTTGTTTTTATTAATGGGGATCGGGGTAATTCATAATTACTGAAGCCTTCCCCGTGCATAATGGAAGATTTTCTGCTTGCTACCACTCAGTCACAAGCATTTTTCAAAGCTCCCAGCAGCTTTCATATCCCCAAATGACCAGGCCAAAATTGAAGGGATCAGTCCTTTTGTCACCAGGATTTAGCATGTTGTCTCTCTCAGTTGAGACCCATCAGTTTGCGATTCAGCTCCTATTAACAATTCATTAAGTTAAGGGAATGAACAACACAACTTTCAATCAGAGGGGAATTAGCTGGATAACATTCTTGGCTTCCCAGTAGGTAGTCTCCCGTGTGGAGAAGCTCCCAATGCCTGAACGAGTTGCCCGCTGCATTCACAGACAATGTGTGGCACTATTGAAAAGATAGAACACAGAGGCTGCAAAGTAAACATTGGATTTGTGTTGATAGTCCTGCAATAACAGTCAGTATTAGGGCATTGTAGCTAATAAGTGTCTGACACATAAGCTCTCCTCTTTAGCACTGGGTGCAATTCTACTGTTGTTTTCTAGCATTCTTGTGTTGGAAATGTTTTGGTCAACAGATTATAACAGCGTCCTTCTGTCTAGGCTAAAGATCGCTGCAAAACTATGTTATGACAACCTACGCAGGTGTGTAAACTTGCCAAGGCTCAGCTAAAATTCTTGGTTTTTACAAAATTGGCCAAAGGTGGAAGATTAGAGGCCACTTTCTTTGACTGCCTGACATCACTTCCAGATCCAGCAGTTAGACATCACAGGATGGACATCATTGCCCACCCCTCTACCCCCTCTCCAGCAATTTTTTCCAAAGTACAGTATAATAGCCTGCCCCCTTCCAACCCACCCTCCACCTGGACCCCATAATACAAGAAGAGGAAGATGTCATGTATGTTTGGGGCATGGGGCATTTAAGAAAATGGGTCAGGAACTCAAGTTCCACCCTGGGTGACCCTGTATCATTCACTTTCTAGACTCACAACTGAAAACAATCATGTTACTGGTGGGGTGCTGGGGCTTGTATGAAGGATGGGAAAAAAGATTTAATTTCTTAGTTCAGAACAGGGTGGCATGGTGGCACAGTGGCTAGTCCTGCTGACTCACAGCACCAGGGACCTGGGTTCAATTCTGGCCTTGGGTCACTGTGTGGAGTTTGCACATTCTCCCTGTGTGTTTGTTGGTTTCCACAGAGTGCTCCAGTTTCCTCCCACACTCCAAAGATGTGCGCGTTAGGTTGATTGGCCATGCTAAATTGCCCCTTAGTGTCCCAAGACAGATAGGTTGGGGGAATAGCAGGATAAATACATGGAGTTTCAGGGATGGGGGCTGGGTGGGATTGTTGTTGGTGCAGGCTCAAGAGTCAATTAACATTGCTGTGGCTCTGAAGTCACATGTAGGCCAGACCATGGCTGATTTCCTTCCCTGAAGGACATTCGTGAACTAGATGGATTTTTCTGACAATCGACAATGGTTTAATGGTCATCGGTATGTTCTTAATTCCAAATATTTCTTATTGACTTCAAATTCCACCATCTGTCACTGTGGGATTTGAATCCGGGTCCCCAGAACATTAGCTGAATTTAAACAGGGTGGAGATCAGAAGGTAGCAGGGTCCCTGCCAACCATCCTCCCACCCTATTAAATGCCCTCTATAAATTCACCTTAGGGAAAGCATAATATTCCCCTCCCCACAACCGTAATATGTATTTATTTGTTGTCTCTCTACAATTGCTTTGTTTGGAGGAGAAAAGCTGGCTACATAGACATCTGTTCTTCGTGTCTTAAAATATTTTACAATTCAAAAATTGAACATTCAGGCAAGATGAGGCAACAGGTTGTATCACTTATTAGTGCCACGTCAGACAAATCAATATTCATTGCTCTCTGGTGGAGTGAGACCAAGTATTGGAACAATATGTTACTTTCCAAAAACTGCATTTAAATGTAATTAAAACTTAAATCCAACTTAAAGAAATGCATTCTAATTTTTCTGAAAATTGCTGAAAATTAAAATTGCTGAAAACTGGTAACACTAACCATATTCTAAAAGCATCATATTCCGTGATGCCTACAGTATAGATACAGGCCATTTGACCCAACTAGTCTATATGGCACAACTAATGTGTATGGCCCAAAAGGGCCTCTATCCACCTTCTTATCTAGCCCTTTAGAATATCCTTCTATTTCTTCCTTCCCAATTTTTCCCTTAAATACATTTATGCTATTTACTTCTATTCTTACCAATCTTAAGACAAAGCAATAAAATCAAAGTGCTGTGGATGCAGGAATCTGAAACAAAAAGAGAAAACACTGGAAAATCTCAGCAGGTCTGCCAGCATCTGTGGAGAGAGAATAGAGCCAACGTTGTTGAGGGGGGGTCAATCATCTTAACTCCAAGGCATCGCTGCAGAAGTTCCTCAATGTAGTGTCCTAGGTCCAACCATCTTCAGTTGTTTCATTAATGACTTTCCTTCCATCATAAGTGGGGATGTTTGTGAATGATTACAGAATGTTCAGCATCACTTCAGCACCCGGAGATTTCAGTCCCAGTTCCACTAGTGATTTTTAAATTGTATTAAAATGTGCAATTGAATAATTTACACAATTCCATGCCAACTTATGGCATGAGCCAGATGGTGCTGGCAATCCAGCACCCAGAGACTCACGGAAGCCATGGCACCCAGCAAGAAGCCTGCTAAATGGCCTCTGCTAGAGTGTCCTGACCCGCTGCGCCAGATCTTCATTCTTGCCATTGCACTGGGTTCTCAGACTAACTTGTCCTCTTAGTATGACAATCTGTTATTATATAGCCTCAACATTACTCTAAGAGCTTCATTTTGTATTGCCACGTTGAGTCACTTTGCACAGGTTGTAAAGGTCGCAATGTTGCATGGCACACATATATCTATCTGACATCTCTTGTTCACTTGATTTTTTCCTTTTCCAGTCATCATTCCAACAGTTGGAAACTATTTATCACCTTTAGACCTGATGGAACCAACCTGATGCATGATTATAGCTTTTTGTCATCATCTTTGGCTGATATTTCACCAGTGGTCATCTGTCTAGGCTTGTTTTGCTTCTTCCTATGCTGTAGCTAATTGCTTGCAATCTTTGCACTTTTGCATATAGCAATCACTTTCTTGAGAGTAAGTTTGTCCTACTCTCACTGCAGGGTTTCTTATGCCTAAGACAATCCTATATTTAATGAGATTACCTTTTAGTTGCCCAAATCCACAGACTTCTGCGAGCTACATTACTGTTGTCACATATTGATCAACATATACATTTTCATTTCAAACAAAATGTTGAACACATATTATTCATAAGTTACATTCACTTGGGGTTCAAAGTGAGTTTTCAAGGCATTCAAAATTTCTGCAATCTGATTTTTCTGTTCTGCAGAAAGATTTAGAGTGGAATATGATTCATTTCACTATCCCCCCAGCGATGTTCATGGTGTTGCTATTCATATTTGGTCTGGCTTGTTAATTACGTTTATTGCCTTTACTTGCTTTTGCCATCGCAAGTGATAAAATGCCAGAATTTCTGCATATCACCTTTCAATTCGACAGGAGTGGGGAGATGAAGATTGACAGCAATTGTGGCTCACCCAACAAGTTAGTTGCATCACGCTTCTTTTTTTCCTTTTCAGTAAAACTCCTATAGACATGTCTGCTAAAGATACACACTTCAAATGCCATCTTTCTATCAACTGTTGATTGATTTGCTGTGTATTTCCATCATTTTCTGGGTTAGTTCACCATTTTACTTGTTCCTTTCTATTTGACCCTTTAAGCTTGCTCAACTAATAGGCTGGAATTTTGCTGAAAGTGGTTGTGGGTGGGGTACAGGAAGATCCCGTTTTAGTGAGTAGCAGGACCTAGAGCTGCATTTTCACAGCGGCGGCCAATTAGTTGGCTGCCTCTAGAGATGCCATTCATATTAAAGATGGCAGCCTGCCTCCAGCAACATGTAGGTGTGAAGGTATCATTAAGTGACATAACTTCAATGAAATTGTTTGATTTCCATGTAAAACTATTATCTAAAAAATGGTCAATTTATATATATAAAAGAAAGACTGGCATTTATTTTGCACTGATCACAGACTTTATGTACAAAGATGCTTCTTCACTTTTCCCATATATTTGTGAAGAATAACCCTGCGGAAGAGGCAATAAGCTTCCAGGACTACGATGAGAATTAGTAAATAGCACTGGTGGCTGATTTCCAAAAAAAATCAAGAGTAGTAAACAGACGTTTACTTTCACAACAGCAGCTTGAACCCAGAACTACCAGCTCATGGGCTGTGGAACTGATAAGGCAGAATCAATGCTCAAGCATTACCTATGATCTTCACTATCTCTGGTGGTATAGGATAAACAACAGCACAGGAACTCTCCACAGAGGCATGTAGGAACAAACAAAACAGAGTCACCCTACTCCATGGTAGGTGATCAGTTAATAAAGTACAAGCTATTTAAGAACAAAAGGGAGGGAAGGAATGAAAGCAGCATTGCTTCGTGCTTGAATAAACATCACTGATTGAATGTCTACCTCAAATTAAAAACAAATGAACTCCATCAAACAATCTATTATAAAGAGACTGGGACCATTGACTTGGCCTGAGGAAAGAGCAGCCATGCGCAGCATTAAGGGCTCTGCATCCACCCACTGTGGTACTATCATTTCAAACTGCTGGTTTGCGGTTGATAGTACTGCTGCTATCGGTGGGAATCCTGCAACATAAACCAAAGGTGAAACTGCCCTCAAAGTGGTACATCGTATTGAATGAGCCACTTGCATCCTGTGCCACTTGGCATAACTTCCTCAAACTTTATACATGGGTTTGACATCGGGAACGATAATGTTCTTGGCTGCCAATAGTTGAACAGGTGAAGTGCTTACACCCCCTTCTCTATGGAACAGAGATCTTCATTGAGTCCTGCAGTGTTGGACATAATGCAGTCAGTGAGTTTTAAAATCATTAAGTTCTAACCATAAAGCTATGCTTACATTTAACGTAAATTCTTGCTTCTCTATATATTGCCATGAAACTGACAGCAATGTCACTCCTTATTTCTCATTATGCGTTTTTCACCCCTCGACTTGAATTTATAAACCCCTTCTGACTTGCCTCTTAGTCCTCATTCCCTGTAAACTGCAGCCTGTTCAAAACTCAGCTGCACCACAATAAATGCCACTTACCCTTTACTTCCATCCTACTGCCCTATATTCGTTCCTACTTCTCTAATGAATTGAACATACAATCTTAATCCTTACCTTCAAATCCATCCATAACCTCACTGAACCTTTTCTTTGCGATCTATTGTCACCGATCATTCCCTCCAACATTCTTTGATCCTTAAACAGCCCTACTCTCCCTTAGCCTCACACCTTCACACTCTTCGTCAAATGGTACCAAAGAGATATTTTCTAGCTACCTGAAAGAAAAAGGTCCTAGCTCAATGCACCATTGATAAGATCAATCCTTTGACAATACAACATTCCCACAGTATTACACTGAAATATCAGTCTACATTATATACCCAAGTTCTAGCATAAGGATTGAATCCACAATCTTCTGATTCAGAGACAAGACCAGATGTTATTGACTGAGCCAAGGTACACAATGGGTCAAAATGTTGACAATTTATGTTGGTCATAGCCTCAAATGTAAATAAACTGGATAGTTCCTGCCTTCTTGCTAAAACTTCTTTGAAAGTCTGCAGCACGTTGATTTTGTTTACAAATGTAAGAGATAAAACTTGTGTTTATATAGCACTTTCATGACTTCAGAACATCCTGAACCACTTCACAACTAATGAAATAGTTTTAATGCAACTAAATACTTGAAGAATATTCACTGTTATAACATGGGTACACTTGGCAGACAATTTACACACAGCAAAGTTCCACGAACAACAATAAGTCAAGTGTCCAGCTAATTTGTTTTTGGTGTTCTCGGCTGAGGATCACAAGAAGAATTCTGCTTTTCTTTGAAAAGTGCCATGAGATCTTTTACGTCTACCCAAGAGGGCAGACCATCACCTCTGAAAGCACATTCAACATGATTTGCCCAAAATGTCTTGCTCAAAGTCCCCATGAGGTAATGTAGCTATCTGTCAGTCAAAGACATGACAAGTAATTGCAAAGTCCTGGTACAGCACAGCATCTGAGCAAGATAATTCAAGAGTGACAGAAACCTAATGGTACAGTGCACTAGGCAGACGCCTTTTATGTTGCTGGTAAGTATCTTTATTTACATTTCATAGCACAGCTTGACGTATCTCTTTAAATGTACTATAACCGAAATCACTGAACCTTTCATGAAACTGTGATATCTGAGTGACTCATTGTGATGTGTGCAGTCACCATTACCTGCAGAATCTGTGGTAGGATGCTATGAGTCTGCATTTTTAAATCATACACAGTCAATGGTCTAAGCATATTTATTAAAAGCAAGTGTTATTAATACATTTCAAGGCAATTTTTTAATTGTTGCTCTAATATTCTTCACACTACCATGCATGAACAAATAGTTAATGGAACTTTACATGTCAGGAGAGTCTCAGTTACAAAAGTAACCTTAATGGGGTTTATTCAACCTTTGCAATTTTCCAGCCGACAGTGTCATACTACTAGGGCCCAGAATGTCTAGCTTTTGCCTTGCTGTCTAATGAGTGTTATCTCATGCAAGACAGAAGCATGAATGAATGGCTTTAAGCCTATCTGAGCATACTATTGTTTGCCTCATAGCCATCAAATTTGATTTTCAGTCAGCTCAAGGCAAACATTTACAAGTACCTGATCGAAGCTGATCTCCAGAGCACCAAGTTATTCCACTCTCATTCTTCACAATTTACGTTCAGCACTTAAACATAAAATCCCGAACGCTGTTTAATGTCAACCTGAGGATCCTTTATCCTTTGCCCTCCCTGTACTCAACCGTCTCGATTATCTGCAGAAATTCTTGTGAGAGTCTAGAGTTAAAGTTTATTTATCAGACACAAGTAAGGCTTACATTTGTATCGCAATGAAGTTACTGTGAAATTCCCCCAGTCGACACAGTCAGGTCAATGCACCTAACCAACACGTCATTTGGAGTCATTGTTTTAGTTTTACACAAATCAGCTCAGATGCAATTCATCTAATTTTCTTTAGCTCCTGATTACTCGATCCAGCAGCATGTAATTATTGCTCTGACGAAGGATCATCACGATTCAAAACGTTGGCTTCATTCTGTCTCCACACATGCTGTCAGGCCTGCTGAGATTTTCCAGCATTTTCTGTTTTTGTTGTGTCTTTATTTAATCATAACTTGGAAGTTTAGTACTTGACAGAAATTACTGTCCATACAGCTGTGCTAATTAAACATTGGAGTCATGCCTTCAGAACTGATAATCAGTGAGGAATTTTTTTTTTTAAACTTTATTCCAATCCAATCAAGTCAAATTAAACCCAATTCAGAGTCCCAACAAGTTGGGACATTCCCGATCCAAGCTGACAAGACAGGGCTCTCACCTCCTGTCTTGGGCTTGATCTACATGATCCAAGCTGACTGGAGTAGGTGTAGCTCCTCCTCCAGGGCTTGATCTTATTTGCATCTTAGCCAAATGGCCGAGATGCCGCTTTAAAAAATTGCTTCAAATGAAGCTGAAATGTAACCTAATGACTTCAACCAAGTGCAGCATGTCGATACTACACTTGATCTTAGCCGTGAGGAATAGGTTAGGAATTCAGACAGGCAATAACTTTTAACTCATTGTAGATGGATGTCCTGAGGGCTTCTTCTGCTCCGCCAGCACAACTTTGATGGAAACCTTGTCTACACATTGAAATGGGAGTGCCAACAAAGTGATGAAAGCAGAATGTGAAAATCATAGAGTCATAAAGTTTTACAGCATAGAAACAGACTTTTCGGCCCAACTTGTCCATGCCGCCCAGTTTTTACCATTAAACTGGTCCCAATTGCCTGCATTTGGCCTATATCCCTCTTTAGTCATCTTACCCATGTAATTGTCTAAATGCTTTATAAAAGACAAAATTGTATCCACTTCTGGCAGCTCATTCCAGGTACTCACCACCGTCCGAGTGAAGAAATTGCTCCTCTGTACACTTCTGTATCTCTCCTTCCTCACTTTAAATCTATGCCCTCTAGTTTTCAACTTCCCTACCTTTGGGAAAAGATGTTGACTGTCCAAAAAAGTCCATTCCTACTAAAAATCAAGGCTATATGATCAACCAACTGCGCTCAAAGTCATCATTTAACCAATAAGAACAAGTTCAGTTATCAACTCCTTTCACCAAGAAAACAAGTCTGGTACAGTAAGAGAGCAGTGAGAATAGCTAAGTTCTCTAAATCGTCTTGAATGTTTCAATACAGATGATGTGGACATGCCAACTTTGGACTGGGGTGGGCACAGTAAGAAGCCTCACAACATCAGGTGGAAGTCCAACAGATTTATTTGGAATCACGAGCTTTCGGAGCACTGCTCCTGATTCCATAGAATCCCTACAGTGCCAAAGGAGGCCATTCAGCCATCGAGTCTACACCAACCACAATCCCACCCAGCCCTATCCCCATAACTCCACATATTTACCCTGCTAACTTACGCAAGCGGGGACACTAAGATGCAATTTAGCATGTGGGAGGAAACCAGAGCACCCGATGGAAACCATGCAGACATGAACAGAATGTGCAAACTCCACACAGTTAGTGACCAAGGCCAGAAGTGAACTTGGGACCCTGGAGCTGTGAGACAGCAGCGCTAATCACTGTACCACCGTGCTGCCCTTTATTCCAAATAAACCTGTTGGACTTTAACCTGGTGTTTAAATACAGAAACAAATTATTGTAGATGCTAGAAATTTGAAATTTAAATAGAGAATACCAGAAATATTCAGCAGATCTGGCATCATCTGTGGAAAGCGAAACAGAATTAATGGTCGCAGTTGGCATCCTACCCAGCAGCTGGAGGAAACCCATGCCCCTTCCATGGGATAGGCCTGACCAAGTGAAATGCCAAAACAGAAGCACAAAATACTGGCTTAACTCTGGAGATCCAACAGCACCTGTGGAGAGAAAAACACAGTTAACATTTTGACTCAGCTTGCTGCAATGTTCCAGTGAATCCCAACACAAACTGGAAGAACAACATCATATCTTTTGCTCAGGCAAGCTGCAGACCTCTGGATTCAACTTTAAGTTCAACAACATTAGGCTGTGAACTTTCCCCTCCATCTTCACTCCCCTCTTTTTCTGTATTTAATTTCCCTGGCTTGTCCCAATGCAACCCACGTGGCTACCTGACCTTCTGTTCAATTTAGCTCCCATTGAGCACTGACTTCTGTTCTCCTATTTGCACACGCTACTATCCTACCTTTGTCACTATTAACACTCTTCAGTCCCCATTGGCACCATTAACAGCCCCTTTGACTCATGTCCATGACATCTTTGTCAATCTCTCCTTAGCTCTGACCTACGGCACAGTGGTTAGCACTGCTGCTTCATAGCTCCAGGGTTCTGGGTTCTATTCTTGGCTCAGGTCACTGTCTGTGTGGAATTTGCACATTCTTCTCGTGTCTGTGTGGGTTTCCTCCGGGTACTCCGGTTTCCTCCCACAGTCCAAAGATGTGCGGGTTAGGTTGATTGGCCATGCTAAGAAATTGCCCCTTAGTGTCCCAGGTAGTGGAGGTTAGAGGGATTAGTGGGTATAATATGTAGGGATATGGGGTAGGGCCTGGGTGGGATTGTGTTCGATGCAGACTTGATGGGCCGAAGGGCCTCTTTCTGCACTGTAGGGTTCTATGATCTATGATCTATCACTGACTTTCCATTCTGCCCCCCACCTCTCCAAGTATATAATTCATATAATTCTATCCCTGATCAATTTTGTAGAAGAGTCAATGAATTCAAAATGCTAATGATGCTTTTCTCTCCACAGATACTGCTGGCCTGCTAAGTTAATCCAGCACTTACTTTTTTTACTTCTGATTTCCAGCATCCACAACTCTTTGTTTGTCTTCAAATGATATGCCTATCAGGCACTTAACTGGCCAGCATTGGTCCTTCCTTGGGATTTAGGACTCTGCTGGTAAATATGCTGCCAGGAACTCTCCATTGTCAGCTGTGCCACCAGGTGTGGCGGCTGCTGCCAGCAGTGCCCCAGGGCCTTCACTAGGTATCGCCATTGGATCCCTGAGCTCATGTGAATGAGGCCAGGATAGAGATCATGGGAAAGAAGGAGACAGGAAATGTTCGAGGCAAGGACAGGGGTGTAACTTTGAGCCACCTGCACCATTCCCGGTGCCAGATCTCTCAATTTAGCACAGAGTGCCTGACAATGAAGGACCTCTCACACCACCACCATTGCATTTCCCTCCCTCCCACCACCCTAACTAGTAGGGGACTGGCAAACCGAAGGGGGTTTGCTGGGCTGTCTTCAGGAAGCCCAGGTCACTCCAACTTAATCATTTCCTAATTTCAGTGGGCTCAGGGATGAGTGGTGTCAATTGGCTTATCAATGAGCCTAGTTGACATCCCTCCTTGAACAAGTAAGTTTTCTGCATTGACTCCTCCAACCTCTGGCTTAATCACAGAGGTTACCTGTTACTAGCAGGCTGTCGCATGACCTCTCTTGTAATTAAGTGGGCCTTACTGCTAGGCCAGGCAGGAGTAAATTTTGCCCAACGTTTCAGACTGATGAATTTTCACTGAAACTTGGAAAAATTAGAAATATAATTTACTTATTTCTTTACTTGCACCATTGTCTCATCTATTTGCCCTTATACTATGAGCCTTTTTGTCATGTACTCTTCCTTGTCTTCTGCCCTATCACATCCTCCCCTTTGCTCTTTTTCCCATCATCCTCCCTTTAACTTGCTTAATACCAATGACAAGTGTGGAGCCTCATTCCCTCAAAATGAAAAGTACTGCAGATTTTAGAAACCCACCTTATAACGTATTTCCTTTAATGTAATGCACAATTCACAATATTTATTTTTCTTTCTATACAATGATTTAAATTGAATTCATAATTTTCCATTTTTTATTTTTGCTTTTCTTTCTGTGAGAATTCTTCAATCAGATTGGTTCGTTAGCTTCCACACTGCCTACACTATTACCTGAGGCCACAAACCCACTGTTAAAGGTGCCAAATTAAAACCTATTACAGAAAAAGTAAGACACAGTTATGTCTATGCTCTTAGGCCTGTTAAATCAATGAGTACCATCCTTTCATCGCGGTCCACAAATGCTGGGCTATTATGTGACTTCATTAGCAAATGATAGAATATTATACTCATGTATTTTCACATTGTAATAAAATACACTTGAGCTAAGTTACAGTATTTGATTAATTTTGTTGTTAGCATCTTCTCACTGACCAGACACATTCAGAATTGTGGGCATAGACGTGGTGGGCCGAAGGGCCTTGTTTCTATGTTGTATGACTCTATGACAATGATATTAGAGGCCATCAATATAAAACAGACACCAAGAAATCCAGTAGGAAATTCAGAAAGTACCTCTTCATCTAAAGAGGAGTGACATTGCTACCAGAGGGAGAGGTTGAAGTGAATAGTATAGATGCATTTACAAGGAAGATAGACAAATATATGAGAGATAAAGAAGTAGAGTGTTATGATATTAGGCTTTGATGTGAACAGATAAGAGAGCTTTGAGTGGAACATGAACACCAACATGGATGAATTCTGCTGAATAGCAATATTTGTGCTGTATATTCTATATAATCCTGTGCAGCACTGTGGAAGAAGTACAGATGTACCTGTCGCATCTGTGTCAACTCATGTGAATTTTCATAGGAGCGACCACTCCACAGTCCCTGTGGAGCCAAAGTACTGGCTTAACATTGAAGATATGCTCCATCATCTCATGTTGCATTAACACAAGCTAAACAGGACAGATTCAGATTAGATCTAGCAGCTCAAATCTGGGCATCCATGAGGTGTTGTAGAACATCAGCAGCAACAGAATAGCAATCACCACAATTGGTTACCCTGTGGTCCAGCATATCCCTCACTTTACCATCAAGACAAAGGTTTAGTCTGAGTGCATATATTCATGCCAGAGGCAGCATCAGGTATACCTAAAAATGAACTGCCAACTTGGTGAACCTACAAAACATGCATACTAAATAGTAAAAGTAACAGGCTAAAGACAGCGTTAAGTTATGCAACTAACTAAATCAGAAAAAAATTCTGCAGTCCTGTCACACCCAATCAAGAATGATGGTAGACAGTAGCGAGATAAAGAAGATCCATGAGCATGCTCAAGCTCGCTGATGATGGAATCCAGAACATCGAGCATTTCAGCCAGATTTAACGAGTAGATGATCCATCTTGGCCTCCTCCTGAGATCCCAGATCTTTCTGAATTGGAAATATATCACCGTCTATGCATCAACTCGGTCACTTCTTGGCCTTTTGGCTAAGAACAAGTGTTGTTTTGTTGTCCTTGGTTGAAGTCATGAAGTTACACTGAGGTTTCATTTGAAGCAGTTTTTTAAAGCAGCATCTGGGCTTTTTGGCTAAGATACAAATGAAATCAAGTCTTGGAGGAGGTGCAATCCCCGCTCCAATCTGCTTGGATCATATAGGTCAAGCCCAAGACAGGAAGTGGTGGGCCTGTCTTGTCAGCTTGGATCTGGAATTTCTCACTTGCTAAGACTTTGGATTGGACGTTGATTGGATTGAATTGGATATATAAACAAAAAAAAATTCTGGAACTCCCTCCTTCACTGCACTGTGGGAACACCTTACATGGACTGTGTTTGTTCATGAAAGTTAGCTCAGGAGGTCAAGGGCAATTTGGGTTGGATAATAAATCCGAGCCTTGCTCGCAATGCCCATATTTCATGAATGAATGTGTCCCCAAGAATGAAAGATGGCGATTTTTCAAGTAGGTTATGGGAAACATTTCACAGTAACTTCACTACAGTATTAATGTAAGCCTACTTGTGACTAATAAATAAACTTTAAACTTTACTTTTTAAAAGTGATGCCTGTTTAGTCCATTGAAAGTGGATGAACACAGGTGTGGCTTATTTTCCTTTTTTTGGTGAAAAATGTACATGTTTCATGAGGTAAAAGAAATCATTTTAAAATTAATTATAATGCAACATATTAATGGGTAAAATTCCAAATAGGAACTTGTGCCTGAACCTCCTACACATGTACAAGCCAATGAGCACAGCAGGGGCAGTATTTGAACTCAGAATGTATAAATCTAGATTGGCTGCCAGTAAGTGTTATTCATTAAGTTATAAATGAAAACTCTGTACATTATTTAAAAATGCACAGTTTCACCATGATTTATTTAACTTTTATGGAATCTTGTATTTGACATATTTTTTCATCACTTCTGCATTGACTTTTTTTCTTGATGCTAGTAACTGATTATTTCATTTTCCTTTAAAGAAAAGTAGAAAATTCATACTGTGAGATGGCATTGAGCCTAAATTTTTCAGTTTCTGGAGGGCTGTGGTGCATAATGTGATTTTTTTTTAGCTTTTGAGTACTTGTCTGCTCACTAAATACCTACAGAAAGTAGGTGCCAGCACTATATAAACAACGTTTGTTCCATACAAATTTTATTAATATCATATTTGGTCCTGTCACTTTGACAAAATGTTCCAATTAAGTGTATTATATATGGATGTAGCCTTCAAACATCATAACTTGCTCAAAAATACTGTAAATGTTGATAACCTCCTCGATTGCCACGTAGGGTACATTTTAATGGATTTCCATTGCAGACGCAGAGGGCAGAATTTTCCTGGCCCGATGGAGGCAGGATTGGAGGCCAGAAGTGAGGGGTGGTGGGGGGAATGGAGCGGGCGGGAAATTAGCATGGGCCGAAGTCAGGTAGGCTCCCCCACCTGTTCTTACCATCAGCTGAATTTTCCAAAGGCGGCCAGCAAGGGCAGACTTGAACAAGCAGGAAGGCAGTTAACGTTATGAAGCAGCAGGACTTTACCAGATATTTGCAATCTTACCATGGGGCACACAGGAAGCACAGAGAGTCGGAGGCTGGCCAAGTGCAACAAAGCAAGAAAGCAGCCAGCCAGGCAGTATAAATGGCAGCTCTGTGGACTTAGCTGCAGCCTTCTGTCCTTAACCAAGCCAGGCTATCGAGTTTGATGGATTTGTATCTGATGGGGCAATTGTTGTTGCTGCTGCTGGAAAGGTGTCTCCAACGTTATAAGAAACTACTGGAGGCAAGGCAAAGGTCAGTAAAAGTTTCAAGAAGACTTCATCAGACTATGGGCGGAGTGTTTTCAGACTCTCCTATTCCTCTATCAGCTACAGCCTTTGATACTTGTCTGATGACACCCAAGGATCACCACGTGCATGGAGCTGATCATCGCTGGCCCCCTTATCAATCCTCCGAGAGAAAATGTTGGTATATGTCACTGACTCCATTACCTCCTCTTGCACATCTGTGAAGTGCTCACCTGATAGTGTCACCCATTCTACACATGCAATAAAGTCCACAAATGTGTATGTATCTGTGTTGGTGGATGGTGCACAGGAATGAAGTGACACAGTGACTTCTGATGTGGTAACATCGCTTTCCAGAATGGATGTATTACTGGTGTGCCCTTCATCCATTGCTGAACCTGATGGAGATAAAATATTAAAGTGAAACAACTGATTCTTCAACTAAGTCTTCTAGATGACAAGTTTTCAGTGGGATTAAACCCCTCACAGCTGCCTCAAGCAATACAAGGCCTAGGGATTGTTGGATGTAATCAAATATCCAGAAGTTCTCCATACTTTTTACACTTTCTTACTCTCAGCAACAGGCTACCCTGAAGTGGCCCATCCAATTAGCTGGTCCTCCTCCTCCATCAAGGCAATGACAACAGCTATTCTATCTCTGGTTCAATGGCGCTCCTTGACATACTGAGTCCACTTCTTCTATAAATATGAGTGCTGTCGCATGAGACGAATGTGCTGCTCACTCTGAAGCAATGCAAACATGAACTACCATTACTATGGTATGGCATGGTGAGGTGACCGTTCAGCCATTCCAATGGAAAATTCACCCATGCCTGAGCTTGGGTCTCATGTGTGCATGTTAACTCAACACCTCAGTGCTAGCTTTGGTGCTTGATATAACCCCATAGGTCCACCACCTGGCCTCTGATTTAATGGATGCCTTTAACTTAATACTGGGCTAGCAGATGGCAATTGTTAACAACACTCAACTTTCCATAAAACAGCAGATCATTCTCTCTTTCTGCACTGGATCCAGTTTCTGGGGCTGCTCACCACTTCTGCCATCGCTTCTTGATCATAACTGGTGGCCTCTTCCTCCCGTTTTCTGGAAAGACCACCTGCCTCCTTTCATGAAGTGTTTCCACAAGAGACTCAAGGGGGAAATCACTGAAACATGGACAACTTTCCCTTTCCTTGCTGCCACCTCTGTGTTGCCTTCTCAGTTACCCACAACCTCCTTCTTGCTTTTGCATTTCAGCTGCCTCGGAGCTCCATTGATGCCTCTTAAAATCACACTTAGGTCGAGCTGCCAACACTGGGACCTGCCCATCACCATTGATTGGACAGCTCCCTCGCTGGCAGCCCTATAATTACAGTGAATGATAAATGCAGGGGCAAGTTCCCCCATCCTCCTGTGCATGTTCGCGATATGGGCTTCCTCTCAACACGGCCTGCACAGTAGCATTTTGCCCAGAGTTTCCCTCACCAAGACTTTATATCAGCAATTCTCTAACATCTACCAATTCGGACAAAAGGCCATCGACCTGAAACACCAGTGGGTGGAATTTTACACCCCGAAGTGTAAAATCTCACCCGACGTCAACAGACCTTTCCATGTTCTGCCCCTCGTCCACTCCACTTTCCAAGGCGGGTCGGGCAGTAAAATTTCAGCCATTAACTTTATTTCTCTCTCCACAGATACTGCCAAACCTGCCGAACATTTCCTGCATTTCCCTGAAAGCTGAGCTCATGCCAGAAGCATATTTCAAATGAGTCATGAGAGAGGAAGCAATCTTAAAATCAGCATTCAAAGAAGGAAAAGATGAATTTTCAGAATGACTGCCCCTAAGTCTATGCCCCCTGGTTATGGACAATACAAACAAAAAGATTTGAAACTACCTATTCCCTCTATGTGGACCCCACATAATTTCATACACTTTAATTAGGTCCCCCCTCAATTTCAGTTTCCTCTGTTCCAAAGAAACAACCCCTCCCAGCCATCCAGACTTGGAAATATATTGCCATTCCTGCACTGTCACTGAGTCAATATCCTGGAATTCCCGCCATAACAGTACCATGAGTGTACCTATCAAATGGACTGCAGCAGCTCAAGAAAGCAGCTCATCACCACCTTCTCAAAGGGAAGTTGGAATGGACAAAAGGTACTGGCATAGCCAGCAATGCCCACATTCCATTAATGAATAAAGAAATCCCAAGCCTATTCAATCTCTCCTTTAACTAAATTTCTCATGTCCAGACATCATCTTCAATCTGCTCTGATCCCTTTCTGGTGCAATCACACCTTTTCTAAGTGCTCTGACCAGAACTGCACAATAGCTGTGTTTTTCATAGTTTCAGAAAAGCCTTCCTGCTCTTACATTCTACACCTCAACTGTTAAAGGCACGTAACTTGTAGTGCAGTGGTTGTAATTATACCTTTGGTGCAAAGTCTCTGGGGTTAGGTCCCACTTCAGAACTCAGTGGCTGCAGAAGGTGCATTCATTATTCAGCCAAACAGGTTGATTATCAGCCTGGAAATCTATCCAATAAACCAGAAGCCAGGTAGTGAGAGCAGGAGAGTTACCTGGTCAGCCATATCGCTAAAAGGCCACTGCAATACTTTGCCAAACATAACATGGATCAGTCCAATGAAAATCCATGGTAGACGATGCCATCTCAGGTATTTGATTTGATTTATTATTGTCATATGTATTAACATAGAGTGAAAAGTGTTGTTTCTTGCACGCTATATAGACAAAATACACCGTTCATAGACAAGGAAGCAAGAGAATGCAGAATACAATGTTACAGTTATAGTTAGCATGTAGAGAAAGACTAACTTAATGTAAGGAAGTCCATTCAGAAGTCAGACAGCAGCAGAGAAGAAGCTGGTCTTGAGTTGGTTGGTATATGACCTCAGACTTTGGTATCTTTTTCCCAACAGAAGAAAGTGGAAGACAGGATGTCCAGGGTGTGTGGGGTCCTTAATTATGCTGGCTGCTTTGTCAGGAAGTGTAGACAGAGTAAATGGTTGGGAGGCTGGTTTGAGTGATGGACTGGGCTTCATTTACAACCTTTTGTAGTTCCTTTGGTCTTGGGCAGAGCAGGAGCCATTCCAAGCTATGATACAACCAGAAAGAATGATTTCTATGGTGCATCGGTAAAAGTTGGTGGGAGTCGTAGCTGATATGCCAAATTTCCTTTGTCTTCTGAGAAAGTAGAGGCGTTGGTGGGCTTTCTTAACTATAGTGTCAGCATGGGGAGACTAGGACAGGTTTGTAGGTGATCTGGACACTTAAAAACTTGAAGCTCTTGACTCTTTCTACTTGGTCCCTGTTGACTTAGACAGGGCATGTTCTCCTTTACACTTCCTGAAGTCTATGACAATCTCCTTCGTTTTGTTGACATTGAGGGAGGGATTATTGTTGCCACATTGGTTCACCAGATTCTCTATCTCAGCACAGTAGCACAGTGGTTAGCACTGCTGCTTCACAGCTTCAGGGACCTGGGTTCGATTCCCGGCTTGGGTCACTGTCTGCGTGGAGTTTGCACAGTCTCCTCGTGTCAGCGTGGTTTCCTCCGGGTGCTCTGGTTTCCTCCCACAGTCCAAAGATGTGCAGGTTAGATTGATTGGTCATGCTTAAATTGCACCTTAGTGTCCTGAGGTGTGTAGGTTAGAGGGATTAGTGGGAAAAATATATGGGAGTAGGGCCTGGGTAGGATTATGATCGGTGCAGACCTGATGGGCCGAATGGCCTTTCTCTGTACTGTGGAGATTCTATGATTCTATCATCTTATTCCTGTTCTCTGTCTTGTCATTGCTTGAGATCCGACCCACTATCGTGCTGTCGTCAGCAAACTTGAAAATCAAGTTGGAGGGGAATTTGGCCATACTGTCATAGGTGTATGAGTAGCATAGTAGGGGGCTGAGAACACAGCCTTGTGGGGCACCAGTGTTGAGGATGAACATAGAGAGAGCTTGCTAACACAATGAAAGGAAAATAAATGTTTATTTATTCGTGTCACAAGAAAGCTAACATTAACACTGCAATGAAGTTACTGTGAAAAACCCCGAGTCACCACACTCGGGTGCCTGTTCGGGTACACTGAGAGAGAATTTAGCATGGCCAATGCACTTAACCGGCACATCTTTTGGACTGTGGGAGGAAACCAGAACACCTGGAGGAAACCCATGCCAACACGGGCAGAACATGCAAACTCCACACAGACAGTGACCCAAGCCAGGAATTGAACCCAGTTCTCTGGTGCTGTGAGGCAGCAGTGCTAACCACTGCGCCATCGCGTCGCCATAAAATATTGATATCTTTGCTGAGAGCACATCTAAGTGAAGATACAGAGAGTCGCTATTAATATTGATAAATTGATTTAAAGCAAACTTACTGATATCACTGTTGTAACAAGGAGAGTATGGAAAGGAAGGAGTTAACAAGTGTGGTGAAACAGGAAGTTTTAGGTAAACTGTACCGCAGCTACAGGTATTCTGAAAAAGGATCTGCAACCATGAAAGGAATATGTTCAATCCATCATGCAACCCAGGTTTCCATCCATTGACACTGTCTACACTTCCCACTGTCTCGGCAAAGCAGCCAACATAATTAAGGACCCCACACACTCCAGATATTCTCTCTTCCACCTTCCTCCGTCTGAGGTCACGTATCAACCGACTCAAGAACAGCTTCTTCCCTGCTGCTATCAGACTTTTGAATGGACCTACCTCGCGTTAAATTGATCTTTCTCCACACTCTAGTTATGACTGTAACACTACATTCTGCACTCTGTCATTTCCTTCTCTATGAATGGTATGCTTTGTCTGTATAGCGTGCAAAAAATATTTTTCACAGTATGTTAATACGTGATAATAATAAATCAAATCAAATCAGCTCCAATTCTTTTTGAGCAAAAGACAAGTCACTGTTTTAATTAAATATCCAAGATAGTTCTACCAATTCAAAATGATGGGGCCAAGTAGTTAGTCACTGTAACATTTGTCTTTCGGTGAGGAACATGAGTTCATGAAAAGAAGGACATTACAAAATATTTGAACTGAAATGTATTACTATCACATTACTGGTCTCTGATTTGACAGTACAAAGTCAATATTTACAGTGCCAAAATAAAGTTGCAAAATAAAGTTGAAAAATGTCAGTAAGTGCTACAGACTTGCAGAAAAAAAATCTTGATTGCTTTAAATAAGGGACATTTCCTGGGTTTTAAATTTAGCTTTTCTTGTGATTAAAAGCATGGAGAAATGTAAAACTGCAAGGCTGGCTTCCCAATGTTTTGATGCATCTAGATTCCCACGAGACCGTTGGATGACAAATTTAATTCGGATGTCTAGCGTTTTACACTCTGCAGGCAGGGCTAAAAGGGAGAGCTAATCAAGATATGGCTTCCTTTGTGTGGAGGTTTTTTAAGGGATGTTCACTGCAGAAGGAGGGGAAAATGTCGGAATTCCAGCTGCAGCCAATTACTGCATAAGTACAGACTAAACAACACGCTACCACTCTCCATCCTTGCTGCTCCACTGAGATCATGAAAGATAGAGATCTCCTACAAATGGGAGTGTGAAATAGATTTATGCCCGGGTAGCATCTCAGCCAATCATCCTGCTGTTCCACATAATTGGACATGGCATCCTTTATATCAGATCAGTCTTCAAACAAAGCAGCAGCCAGCTGAAATGTTTATTACACTGTCAGGAGGCTTAAAACTGTTCAAGAGCATGTTTATTCATCACTTAAAAAGGTTATTTGTGTAAGAAAAATTTATCAAATAGAAGCGCAACTGTTGTACATTCAAACAATCTTGTGTATCTGTGACACTCCAAGCCCTAGCCTGAAGACATTAATAGAAATATTGCATTCTAATTTGGAAATAATACGTCATTATTAATGTTAAGATTCCAAACAAAGTGGAAACAGATCAGTGTCTTTGTGTTACTGCCGCCACCCCCCCCCACCCCCTCCCCCACAGCACTACAGAATCCTCCCCCTTTGAGGTGAGGCATTATTCAAAGTTCCTGCACTTTAAAAACTTCCACTCTGTTTTTAATGGCAGTTTGTTTGCTTGAATTAACACCGCTTAAATACTTTGATGTATGTTAATGGTGATGCTGGTGAGTGAATGGCCTATGACAGGTGGGGGATTAGAAATCAGAAACCCACACTGCTAGAAGAATGACCTGACAAACAGGACTCACAGTTAGGCCACTCATCCTGAAGACTTTATCTTTCATCGAAGTGTTTGCCGTGGCATAAATAAACTTGGACTCAACTAGCACCTCTATAACTTGTGAAGCAGACATGTGCATTCAAGTGTCCTGAGGCAGAAATGAAGCCGCTGTGACTCATTGATACATTGGCCCCTAACTTCCAGCCCAAATGCCGGCTTAAGCCGATTGTGCCCCGCACGTTCACGTCGAGACAGCACTGAAGTCCCGGCACATGCACATGCTGAAAGAGTGCCAAGTTTGAACTTCAGATCGGTTTTGGAAAGTTGCCGGCATTGAAGCTCTGAGCTAAGATCTTGACCTAATCTCTATCACTTGCACTGACGATAGGTGAGTTTTTTGCCCTTATTTATTTGAATACTTTTTTTTATCTTAACTGCAGCAAGACACAGCAGACATTCTTTGGGCGGATTACATTCTTTTACAAATGTTTTAAAAAGATATTTGACATATATGTAATGCACAGAAAGTGAAAGAAAGACTTTTTTAAAAATTGTGCAAATTTATCATGACAATTAATTTCAGTAAAAATGCACATTCATATGTAACAAGATGGGTGTTATTGTCTGGAATAAACTTCAGCTGAAGTTCATTTGTGTTTTGATGCATATTTTAATCATGCATGCACATATTGCGGCACGGTCCACAATGGTTAACACTGCTGCCTCACAGCACCAGAAACCCAGGTTCGATTCCCAGCTTGGGTCACTGTCGGTGTGGAGTTTGCATGTTCTCCCTCTATCCACGTGGCATTCCTCCAGGAGTCCAGTTTCTTCCCACAATCTGAAAGACATGCTGGTTAGGTGCATTGGCCATGCTAAATTCGCCCTCAGTGTACCTGAACAGGCACCAGAGTGTGGCAACTAGAGGATTTTCACAGTAACCTCATTGCAGTGTTAATGTGACTAATAAATAAGCTTTAACGTTTTGCTAAAATAATCATAAAAACAGCAAAAATTGGAGTCCTCTGAGTTTACTGTAAGAAATACTGTAGCACTTGACTGAAGAATAAATATTGTGATGTTCAGATACAATCCTGAAATGCCCCTTCTTTGTAGTTAGCACTCAGGACTATCTAAATGTGACTTAATATACAGCCACATGAACTTAGGACTGCTCAAACAGCACCCAGACTTCCAGGTCATACAGCAGTTGCCTACGACCCTAACAGGGCTAAAGGTCAAACAGCTATTTCCACATAATGTCTAGGGTTATCAATGTGAACACATTGCCTGAAGGCAATTTTTATATGGGGATACTTTTAACCGTTTCGTTTTGTACGAACCCTCTCCGTCAAAGGAAACAATGCAATTTGTTGATTGCCAGCACACTCAAGTTTTGTAATCACTCTTATCAAGATAAATTATGAAATGAAATCTTTTTGAAAATACTGCAGTGCATGTAACCGTCTTAAATTAGTCCCATTGAGAATCTCCAGGACTCAACGATATAAAATAATTGGGAAAGGGATGATTAAAAGTTAGCAGATGTCTGGAAGTGCTTGCCCTCAGTATGAGAGCACTAAATGTTTGGGTATGTCTGTCAGCATACTGGGTGGTTCAGGTTGATTCCACCATTAGCTTCATTCCCCAACAATTAGGTTACGACAACTCCAGCTGTAATTCGAAATATCTGAGAGCACGGCCCCCTCCCCCTCCCCTTTTTGTTATTAGTCTTTTGCAAGAAAGAAAGGCTGCCAGTTAAAACTGAGCATTTAAAAAAGTGAAGTCTGCTCAAGTCTGACTTTCTGGAATAAAAACAAAAAATTCTCGATAAACTCAGCAAGTCTGGCAGCATCTACGAAGGCAGAAATATGTTTTAAGTGCATATGTCTTGTCTTCCGAGCTAAAGAGGAGTAAAAATGCAATGCATTATATAGTTGGAGTGTGGGATAGAGAAGATGGAGCAGAATAGGAGATCAGGGATTGGTGGTTAGCACTTCACAGTGGTTAGCGCTGCTGCCTCATGGCACCAGGGACTGGGTTCAATTCTGGTCTCGGGTCACTGTCTGTATGGAGTTTGCACATTCTTTTCATGTCTGTGTGGGTTTCCTCTGGGTGCCCCAGTTTCCTCTCACAGTCTAAAGGTGTGCAGGTTAGATTGATTGGTCATGCTAAATTGCCCCTTAATGTCCCAGGATGTTGGGTTAGGGGGATTAGTGGGGTTAAATGTGCAGTTACGTGGATAGGGCTTGGGCAAGATGTTCTGTTGAAGAGTGGGCGCAGAGTCAAAATCGTCTTCTTCTGTGCTGTAGGAATTTAACGATTCTAAGGAGAGAGCAACAAGACAAATGAAGTGCTAATGGCAGCATTAAAGGCTAAAGAAATTGCTGAAAATGGCATAAAGGTAAGATAGCAGAGTGAACAAAGTTCAACGTTCAGTGAAAGCAAAGCTGAAGTACAAGGGACAGATGGCCCTGTGGGGGAGGGGCTTTCATTTGCATTGGGACAAAAAAACCCAAACAGAAACAAAAAAGAGTAAAATTGGAGGAGAAAGGCTAACGTGTGAAATTATTGAACTCAGTGTTGAGTCCCAAGGGCTGTAGTATGCCCAATCGGAAGATGAGGTGCTGTTCCTCCAGGTTGTGTTGAGCTTCACTGGAACATTGCAACAGGTCAGGGATGGATATGTGAGAATGAAAGCAAGATGCTGAGTTGAAATGACAAGCGACAGGAGGGTTCGGGATCATGCTTGCATACTGAGAAAAGATGTGCTACAAGCCTGCCACTCAGTCTGCGTTTAGTCTCCACAGTGCAGAGGAGACCCCATTGAGAGCAGTGAATACAATAGATTAATCTGAAGGAAATGCAAGTGAAATGCTGCTTCATCTGAAAGGAGCCTTGGACAGTGAAGAGGAAAGACGTAATGGGGCAGAGAGTTATACTTTCTGTGATTGCAAGGGAAGTTACCCTGGGAAGGAACTGAGGAGTTAGGAGAGCCAAAGGAGGAATGGACCAGGATATCACGGAGGGAGTGGTCCCCACAGAATGAAGAAAAGTGGAGCGAGGGGAAGATGCATTTCAGAGTGGTATCATGCTGAAGTTTGCGGAAATGGTGGAGGTTGATCCTTTGAAGGTGGAGGCTAATGAGGTGAAAAGTGAAGATTGCTGGATTCGAGGGTCTCATACACAAGGAATGAGCTTGGCTCCTTTTCTAATGGTGCATATTCAGGCAACAATCCATCAAGCTCTAGGTGCTGTGTTAAATATGGTCTTAATTAGCACCTGATCCTCTCAAGAAGCATGTCACAGTTCAGGGAAAGAAGGGAGGGTGAAGGCAGAGGTGCAGCAAATGAGTCAGACACAGTTAAGGACCCTGTCAACAACACAGGAGGGAACCTAAGTTGGGGAAAAAGGCAGGCATGCCAGAAGTCTTGTTTCCAAAGGTAGCATCATTGGAATAAATGAGGAAGAGACTGAGAACTGGGAGAATGGGATGGGGTCCTTACAGGAAGCAGGGCATGAGGAGCTGTAGTTGAGGTAGCTGTGGATGTCAGTGGTTTGTAATGAGTACTGATAGTCTATTAGAGCCAAAATGAAGACAGAGAGATCAAGAGCCTCACTTTCTAGAATCTTAATGCTGCTTTGTAAACATTCAACTCCTGATCAGATTGGTTCATCCATTACAAACCAAGGAACTGAGTGAAGCAGTAAAAGAGTGTCCTGGGGCAAGGGTTATAAGGCTGTCCTAGCAGAATCAGAGGCTACCCTGGGGCTGAGTCCACACTGTTAGGGCAAATTGAATAGACAATCCTGGGACTGAGTTCCTGCTGTCAAGGGACATATACAACTGACTGTCCTGGGGCTGTGTGATCATGTTAGAGGATTCTGCATGGCATGTACGTCTTGGTCCTATTCTTGGGCAGGGACTGCCTTTCTAGGCAGTGACTATCATTCATAGAATGATGTGCAGGATGTGGTCAGCCACCTGAGGAACTTGGTAAAGGGGTTAGATACATGGTAGATGGCACAGTCATGGTCAGGGAAAGGCATCTGCATCCTTTATGTCAGGAGTTGAAATGTCATGCGGATATTGAATGGTCTCATTGCAGGGGCAATGTGGAAAGTTTTCGGAAGGTGAGGTTAAACAAAGGCCAGGGGGACATCAATATTAAAGGGTTCAGGAAAACAGGGAAATCAACATACACAAGAATGCAGTCAAGGGTAACAGGGGAAGTTGGATAGTAACAGGACGAACAGTATTTAGGAGGTGGTGAGGATGTGAAGAATGGGAGGGATTTGATGCATGATAGGGGAGGTTGGAAGCTGGTCTCCCAGATGAATGTCAGCAACATCATTTTCCACTTTATCTTCCAATGACACCCTTTGAAAATCAATCTGGAAAATAATCAGTCAGGGAGAGGGCTCAGGGCATGTGGGAGGAGTTCAGCATGGCAAATCTTGGCCGATTGAAGGGGCACCTTTTAATTACGCTGCTCAAACCATGGAGAGCATGCCACAGCTGTGTGCTGGATTCAGGGATCTTGTATACAAGGAATGAACTTAGCTCCTTTTCTAATGGTGCACATTCAGGCAACAATCCAATAAGTTCTAGGTGCTGTGTTAAATATGGTCTTAATTAGCATCTGATCCTCACAAAAGCATGCCAGAATGAACACTGGTTTCCAGAATCTGTGCCCACATCTGCTGCTCAGAGGCAGCTTGAGCCCTACAAGCCTACATCTTCTCTGTGCTTTGATCATTGAAGGTACCGTGCTTTCAATCAGGACAGAAGTGCAAGGACTGGGATCAACCAACAAGGCTGACTGTGGCTTCAAGGACTTGAATCTTTGGACCCAGTAACTGGGGTCCAGTTACATGGGTAAGATGGTTATAGAGGGAATTGGGCCAAATGCAGGCAATTGGGATTAGTTTTGAAGCTTAAGAAAAAAGGATGGCATGGACAAGTTGGGCCAAAGGGCCAATTTCCATGCTGAAACCCTCTATGACTTTAACATACTCTTTGTGAATGCGCATTCATGTCTCTAGAGTTAGATCAGCCAGCTGACACACTCCAAGATGATATCATTCTGAATGGGCTAGCCCTAGTAGGCAACGTGTACAATTAGAGAAAGACAGGACTGAAAAATTCATAGCTGCCTTGTATAAGGAGAAGACAAATCAACAGGAGCTAACATTGATTGCTCAATTGTATCAATATACACTGAAACAAGAGGTTGACAATGTTGGCTTCAGGAAATATTATCATCTCTATGGTTTTGATGCGAATGAAGGGAAGAAGGATCCTTCACCGTTTGACAAAGCTCAGAGGAGATCATCATCCTGAGGACGAAAAGCCAGCAGAGCCCCAGGAAGATGCTGACAAGGAGGGACCAAATCCACAGAAACATTTGGTATGACCGAGGAGCTACAGGGGATGCTGCTAATACCTGGAGTTGAGCACTGCTGCAGATGGTTTCATTTGCTTAGGGATGTGGTATTTGCCACATTCTCATTGAGAAACTCATACCAAATGAACTGGGAGGGTATCCGGTGCTCTTTGCAATAAAGGTTACCGCTGCACTCAATTTTTTTGCCAGCAATCCTTCCAAGATTCCACTGAGAACCTCTGGAATTGGAATCCCAAAATTGGAAAAACAAAACTGCATAAGGGTGATAAGGGGTACCATCTAAAGATGTAGCCAATTACACCCATTTATCACCATATACTTCATCTGAGGAAAGATACAGTACTGCACATTCAAACACAATGTCCTTAATAGAACCTCTTAAAGATGCAGTTCAGATTTTTAGATAAATCAGTTGAGGTTTTCTAATACTCATCACAATGGTTGTCCCACATCATCTGTGGTTGTTTTGCCGTGCACAACATGGAACTGTAAAGGAGAGACGTGTTGCCTGACGGAAAGATGGAGGAGTTACATATCTTCATGGATGAGAAGGGCTTTGAAAGTGATTATTTGAAGATGGCAAGGATTCAGATGAGCCATATGAAGATGTCACTGCACATGCACAATGCCAAAGGCATTGACATCCTCATAGCTACAATCCAGGAGGAACGAGGTGAAGACAATTGGAAAGAGTGTGGTTCTCCTCAAGCTTTGATGCGGGAGACACCCATCACCTTTGTTATCATCCTCAAAATCTCATGAAAGGTCATCAATCTCAAAATTGTAACAGGGGATAAAGAAGTCACCCCCAACCCTGGTGATGGGGGCATTCTTAAAAGTTGCAGTAGTCAGAGAGCATGTGGCTGCAGTATAATGAGATAAGCCCTCCATCACTGCTCACTTTATACAACTACTCAAAGTGCAGTCCTTTCAATCATTGAACAAAAAACACTTCTACATGCATTTGATGCACTACAGATGAAAGAACAGTTCAGAAGTGTGCATGCTGTGTGCTGAGCCCTCCTCAGTCAGAAATGAAGATACCATTTGCAAAGGAGGTGGTGATGTTAAAGTGGCAAGCAGGCATTCATTCTGCTGGTCATGTGTGGCAATTCTGCAGACTCTAATCCTTAGACTGCCTGATGCCCTAGTGAGTGTGTGTGTTTGGATTGAGGAGAAGGCTCACTTACGCTGATGATTCACTTACTCAGATAATCCACTGTTTTCCTGCACTGCAGTACAGACTTGTTTCTGTAGCCATAGGCATTGACTTCCATGGTGACCTCTTCCCAGGTTGGCACGGTCAGGTTGGTGGACATCCTGCTCCCACCCCAAGGGAAGAGGACCTCCCCTTTTCCTGCATGGCCTGGAGGAGGTTCCCCAGGGCTGCCTCACTGTAACAGTGGAGAGGAGGGTTTGGTACTTTGAGATGGCATGGAAGATCTAAACAACACAACATACCTGGCCTGCAGGGAGTGAATGTGTGTGCAGGTGCTATTTAAACATATTGCTAGGACCTTCGATCCCATGAGGTAATGACAGGGAGGGCAGAGCCATGTGATTTGATGAGCTGCTTTTTAATACATAATTAATGAGTTGAAAAGCAGAAGATCTGGCACAAAAATCCATCCCACCACTTGGCGGGAATCATGGTGACTTTCCCACCCACCACCATATCCAGTCTCCAGAATGGAAAATTCCACCCACAAATAATATCCCCCGTGACTGTGAGAGAGATAAACATTCCTTCTTCATCCCCTCACTCTGCCTGTCATCCTTGATGCAGTTGACCACATAATTCTCCTCCAATGCCTGTCCAGCTGGCTGCAGCTGCTCTCATCTGGTTCTAATTGCAGTCAGAGTATTACTTGCGATGACTCTCTCCCTCTTCCCATACTATTACCTCCGGCCCTTTCCTATTTCTCATCCAAATACTGTCCCTCGCGACATATTCCAAAAGCACGGCAAAAGCATAGTGTTAGTTTTCACATATCCACAGATGACAGCTCACCCCTACCACTCTCACCTCCTCCACTGTTGCCAAATTATCAACCTTCTTACCCAACATTCAGTACTGGATGGGCGGATATTTCCTCCAATTAAATATTGGGAAAACTGAATGTTTTTGTTTCCGCTCCAAACTCCATATAACCACCAATTCCATTCCTCTCCCTGTCTGAGCCAAAGATTGCTCACAGCCTGCGTGTCATATTTTACCTCCAGCTTCTGATCACATATTCATGTCATCACTCAGAGTGCTTATTTTCACCTTTATAACATCACCCTGCCTCAGTTCAGCTGCTGCTGAAACTCTCATCCATGTATTTGTTACCTCTGGACTTGAATATTCCAACGTGGTCCTGGCTGCTGTTCAACATTCTCCCACCTGTAAACTTGAAGTCATCCAAATTGGTGCTGTCTATGTCCTTAACTCACACCAATCACTTATCACGCATGTGCTTACTGACCTTTATTGGCTTCCAGTCAAGCAGTGACTGGAATTTTAACATTTTCAGCCATATTTTCAAATCACTCCATGGTCTCGACACTCCCTATCTTTATAATCATTTTCAGCCGTATAACCTTTTCACACACCTGGCCTCTTGAACATCATTAATTTTAATTGCTCTACTATTGGTGACTGCATTCAGTTGTCAATGTCAAAAAGTCTGGAATTCCCTCTCTAAACCTTTGTGCCTTTCTACCTTCTTTAAGCCACTCCTTAAGGCATCTATTGAACTGTCTTCCTTAAAGTGACACAACAGCAGTGGACCATGAAATTGGGGTTTATGGCTGACACATTGATGCTGAATTACCAACCTTTATTCAGCATTTTGCTAGACAGCTGTCATATCCAATTCTTAGTTTACTTAGACCCATGTGCTTTAACAGGTATGAAGGCAGATCTGACCTATTCTTTGACCTCTTTGCAGTATTTGACAACGCTGCCCTTGCCGAACCTGAAGAATATTTATTTTGCTGAGAGTTTCCAGCCCTGCTGTGGCAGATTTTCCCCACAGTGGATACGATAATGCATTTAAATTCCCAGCGTCTTTGGTGGAAGCCAGAGGAAGGGTCCAGAAATTCCCTCCCTTTGTCTCTAGAACTAGGTCATCATAGAATCATAGGATCATCATGGAATCCTACAGTACAGAAGGAGGCGATTCAGCCCATTGAGTCTATCCGACCACATTTTATTAGCAATGAAACTTACTAAAATACCACACAAGTGCATTATAAACATAATATGACATATTATATTATAAACATGATATGACATCTCATATGTTATGAGATTAGATAACCAAAAGCTTGATCAAAGAAGTTGTATTATTCTGCAACATATGGGGAGGCAGTGGTGAAGTGGTATTGTCACTGACCTAATAGTTCAGAGACCCAGGGGACCTGCTTTCAAATCCTACCATGGCAGATGGTGAAATTTGCATTCACTAAAAATCAGAAATTAAAAAGTCCAATGATTAAACCATTTTTGGTGGCACGGTGACACAGTGGTTAACACTGCTGCCTCACTGTGCCAGGGACGCAGGTTCAATTTTGGCCTCTGGTCATGGTCTGTGTGGATATTGCAAGTTCTCCTTGTATCTGCATGTGTTTCCTCTGGGTGCTGTGGTTTTCTTCCATGGTCCAAATGTGTGTGGGCTAGGTTGATGTTCCTGTTTTTGGCCATGAAGCAGTGAAATCATCCTGGAGTGGCAATAGGTGCTAAGTAAATAAAAGTCTGTCTTTCTTTTTTTCTCTGCAGACTCCCATCTAGATTCATAGAATAATCATAGAATTCTACAGTGCAGAAGGAGGCCATTCAGCCTATCAAGTCTGCACCCAACCACTATCCCAACCAGGCCCTATCCCCATAACCCCATGCATTTACCCTAGCTAGTTCCCCTGCACTGAAGGGCAATTTAATATGGCCAATCCGCCTAACCAGCACATTTTTGGACAGTGGGAGGAAACCAGAGCACCCGGAAGAAACCCATGCAGACATGGGGAAAATGTGCAAACTCCACACAGACAGTGACCTGAGCCAGAAATTGAACCCGGTTCCCTGGCACTGTGAGACAGCAGTACTAACCACTGTGCCACTGTGCCACCCTGCATTAAGTTTCTGTTTGACTTTAATTTAACCAAGGTTTCCAAAAATACTTTACACAAGATTACACAGATACAGATCAGGAAAACATCCAGAAAAGTTCTGCGATATTCTGAAAGGATGCAAGAAGAAAGTGAGAAAATGCCAGGGAGTGTGTGACGGGAAGGAGATTGTAATCACCGGGAAGAGAAACAAAAATAGATAGCAGAAAGAAAAAAATACAAGAAACAAATAGGAGGGATAGATATAAAATGAAAAACGGAGGGAAACAAGGAAGGAAATAGATGAAAGGGGAAGAAAGAGGAAAAGAGAGGAGAAATAAAAGAAAAAGGCTTTTTAAATTGAAAAGGTGGCCCTGTTGCAGAAACTTGCCGGAGCATGAATAAATGATTGTGTCATGTCGCGTAAAGGCCTATCATATTGACAATCAGTCAATACTTTTAAAAAGTGAACATAAACAAGCTATTAACATGGCTGCTGCAAATCACTTTTGGTGCTTGAATACAGGCAGTATCAAATCTCTGGCAAATGCTTAATTCATTACGGACATAGTGAAGGTACCTTACAGCCATTTGTGGAATTCACACATCATACTGCTTAAGGATGGACCAATACCAAAGGGCAATGAAGTTTTCAGAATGTCTGCCTCCATGTTTATACTGAACAAAAGAGAAGAGCAAAACTCAATGGCCACTATCAACTTCCACTGTATTATGATGGCTTCAAACATCCAAACTAGACTGCATCTTTTACTGTTTCTTAGATTGAAGTGAATGTTGAATGATTTTAGTATCTCTTTGAATTTTGTGGTTCATTAATTGCCTGTCTTGCAATGATGTCACCTTCAATCAGGCCAACTGAGTAAAGCAGAGTGTTCACCAGCTCTTCTCCTGACTATTTATTTCAACCTGAAGCAATGCTGTATCTTTAGAAAATTGTATCCTAAAGATCCTGATTTTGTGTGATTGGTCTGAATTTTGAATTAGTCCAAATTGACTTGGAAGTGTAGAATTGTGATCCATGTTAAATCACTGCTAAAGTGAATGTTCAGTTTTAAAAGCTGTCTGAATTTCAAGATGGCATTGCCATTCACTCCGAGACAAAGGAATTTTCCACAATTGTGGTTTTGACAGGCTCTGCACAATGGCAATGATCGAAAGAAAAATTTAACAATGGATGCCTGGCTCAGTTTGCCTGCAGATTCCTTTTGTTCAGTGATTTAATTTTGAAATTGTCAAGTCAATTGAATTGGAGCCTCTGTTTGTTTTTTTTTAAATTAGCCAGATACTTACGATGTTCCTGAAATAGTGAAATAATTATTTATTTCAGTCAACTTCAGATGTCAGATATTCAGGGTCTGATTCAGAGATTGGGTTTTAGCAATAGGTTTGTTTCAAACAATGCTTATGACACTGAATTAGTTCAAAGATATCTGAGGACTTGCTGCAGCCTGGAATGCTAAAAGGTTTAGTTCACCTCTGCACTCTGGAACCAAAGCTGGACTTTCATGTCTTCTACTGCAGTGAAGAATTTTAAATTTCAGCCTCCAACGTCCAAGCTTTTCTTTGGAGCTTTCTCCTTGTGACTTTTTTTCTGCATTTCTGCTCCTGGAGTTTTTTTCAGGTCAGAATGCTTTTTTGAATTTTTCCTCAGCTTTCCGGCATTTTGTTTGTTTCTGTATTTTAACAATGTTCTGGCAATTCACTCCTGACAATTGTCTTCGCCAACCATTTTATGACCTGGGTAGTGTATTACTGGGCCCATTGTTTTGTTAACAAGCCCACCTGAATCTTGATTTGTATTGAAATATGGCAGGTGAGCTGCCAATATCATATCATTGTGGGGGTGGGGGGGGGGGATATTGAGTAGTTATTGGGATGGGCATCCTATGGGCCCATCATATTCATGTATTTCTCAAAACGCCCCTTAAAAGTCATTACTGTATCTGTTTCCACTACCTCCCCTGGCAGTGAGTACCAGGCACCCACCAACCTCTGAGTAAAAAACTTGCCTCATACAACTCCTTTAAACCTTGCCCCTCGCACCTTAAACCAATGCCCCCTTGTAATTGACTCTTCCACCCTGAGAAAATGTTTCTGAATATCCACTCTATCCATGCCCCTCATAATCTTCTAGACTTCTAACCAGTCGCTCCTCAACCTCCTCTGGGCTTTATAGCGAGGGGAATAGAATATAAAAGCAGGGAGGTCTTGCTGCAACTGTACAGGGCACTGGTGAGGCCACAGCTGGAGTACTGTGTGCAGTTTTGTTCACCGCACTTGCGCAAGGATATTTTGGCCTTGGAGGGAGTGCAGAGGAGGTTCACTACCGGAGATGAGGGGGTTAGACTATGAAGAGAGATTAAATAGACTGGGTCTGTACTCATTGGAGTTTAGAAGGATGAGGGGGGATCTTATAGAGACATATAACATAATGAAAGGGATGGATAGAGTAGAGGTAGAGAGATTCTTCCCACTCAGAAAGGACAGCAGGACTAGAGGGCACAGCCTCAAGATTAAGGGGAGCAGTTTAGATCGGAGTTGAGGAGGAACTTCTTCACTCAGAGGCTGGTGAATCTCTGGAATTCTCTTCCCGTTGAAGTGGTGGAAGCTACCGCGCTAAATATATTTAAGTCACAGGTAGATAGGTTTTTGACAGACAAGGGAATTAAGGGTTATGGGGAGATCAGCCATGATCTTATTAAATGGCGGGGCAGGCTCGAAGGGCTAGATGGCCTACTCCTGCTCCTATTTCTTATGTTCTTATGTTCTTATGTCATTCTAGTGAAAACAAACCAAGTTTCTCCAATCTCTCCTCATAGTTAATGTTCTCCATATCAGGCAACATCTTAGTAAATCTTTCCTGTACCCTCTCCAAAGCATCCACATCCTTCTGGTAGTGCAGCAACCAGAATTGAACACTATATTCCAAGTGCAGCTTAACTAAGGTTCTATAAAGCTGCAACAAGACTTGCCAATTTTTAAACTCAATGCCCCGGCCGATGAAGGCAAGCATGCCACATGCCTTCTTGACAACATTTTCCACTTGTATTGTCACTTTCAGTGATCTGTGTACCTGTACACCCAGATTCCTCTGCCTATCAATACTCTTAAAGGTTCTGCCATTTATTGTATATTTCCTATCTGTATTAAACCTTCTCACATTTGTTTGGATTAAACTCCATTTGTCATCTCTCTGCCCATGTCTCAACCAATCTATAGTCTCTCTGTAATCTCTGGTGCTCCTCATCGCTATCCACAAATCCACCAACCTTTGTGTCGTCTGCAAACTTACTAATCAAACCAGTTATATTTTCCTCCAAATCATTTATATATATTACAAACAGCAAAGGTCCCAGCACTGATCCCTGAGGAACACCCTCCATTCAGAAACGCACCCTTCCACTGTTTTATATGACTAATTTGGAGATGCCGGTGTTGGACACGGGTAAGCACAGTAAGGAGTCTCACAATACCAGGTTTAACCCTCTCTCCACTCACAATTTCTGTACCTTTAAGACTTGATTACCTGTAAAGATTCTCATTCCAAACCATTATCTTGTGTTAGCGTGAGTGGGCGAAACGACCACTACGGACTCAGGGCGAAGTTCAATAACGGCACAGCTTTATTTTCTTTTATGTCGACGGAGAAGCACAGTCAGGACATACAATCGGACTGTCCCGAAAGCGCTCTAAAGACTCCCCCACAAAGGGCTACAGTCATACCTGAACTTCACGTTTCAAATGCTAATCCTTTATTTACAGTATTTGACTTCAGCCATCCTGTTTTGATGTTTTCGAGTGTTGGAGCAATTGTTTTAAGTGTGTGTTTATCGTTTTTGTCTGGTTGGTTATTAATGGTCTAGAATCTCTGGGGTTTGAACCATAGGTGTGTTATTGATCTCAAAGAGGTTTGAGGGGCCAGGGACATTTCCTTAACTGTGTTAATTTTAGGTGTCTCCATGGGTTGTTTGACTGGCTTAGAAGTGCTGATTTTGATGGGGTGGGGATGTATTCTTTAATTTAGTTCCTGTAGGTGCCATCCTGTCCAAGTTCCCTTATGTGCTAGCCCTCATTTGCATTCTAAAAGCATGTTCTTGCCTACTGATCGGTGTCTGTTACTTTGTGATTTTAGTGGAGGGCTCTGAGGATAGCTTTAGTTTGCTTCCATTTTGTGCGCCCAATTTCATATAATTTGTTGTCCGATAACACTTGTAAATTGAGTTTGTGTCTATATGCCCTGTTTGTGAACACAACTCCCACTCAACTGATGAAGGGGCAGTGATCTGAAAGCTTGCAGCTTGTGCTACCAAATAAACCTGTTGGACTTTAACCTGATGTTGTGAGATTTCTTACTGTTCTATGACTGAGGCAGTTCTGTATCCACCTTTCCAGCTCGTCTCTGTCCCATGTGACTTCACTTTCTGCACTAGTCTGCCATGAGGGACCTTGTCAAAGGCCTTACTGAAGTTCACATAGATAACATCCACTACCCTACCCTCCCAATTATCGTCATAAAAGTCGATCAAGTTAGTGAGACACATCTTCCCCTTCACAAAAGAATGTTACCTCTCACTAATACGTCCAGTTATTTTCAAGTGGGAATAAATCCTGTCTCAAAGAATCCTCTTCAATAATTTCCTTATCACTGATGTCAGGCTCATCGACCTGTAATTACCTGGTTTATTCTTGCTACCCCTCTTAAACAAAGAAACAACACTGGCTATTCTCCAATCCTCTGGGACCTCCCCTGTAACCCACACAACATGCCTAGACTTGCAGAACCTCACCAACTGTCCTGTTTGGAGACAATACATATCTCTTAAACCTGTGCTTAACCCTCTCTCCACTCACATTGTTTGTACCTTTAAGACCTGATTACCTGTAAAGACTCGCATTCCAACCATTATTTTGTAAATTGAGTTTGTGTCTTTATGTGTCATTTGTGAACAGAACTCCCGCTTACCCGTTGATGGAACAGCACTCCAAAAGCTAGTGGCTTGTGCACTAAATAAACCTGTTAGATTTTAACCTGGTGTTGTGAGACTTCTTCCTGTGTGTATGTCCCCTTTGGCCAATGAGGATACAAAAATTTCTCTCAAGGCCCCAGCAATTTCCTCCCTTGCTTCTTTCAGTATTCTGGGATATATCCCATCAGGCTCTGGGGACTTGTCTACCTTAATATTTCTCAAGAACCCCAATATCGCCTCCTTTTCTATCTCAACATGACTCAAACTACCTAAGCATCCTCTCCCAGGCTCATCGTCCACCAAGTCCTTCTCTTTGGTGAATACTGACACAAAGTACTCATTTAATACCTCCCCCATTTCTTCTGGGAACTTGGTCACACAATCATAGGTGTTTAAGAGTGCACTAAGGGGCTGAAGAGGAGAATCTTTGAACACAAGACCCAAATGTCTGACCCTCACATCCTTCCATGTCCAACTCCCTCCTGTCTCCAACTCTGAACTCCCACCACCTCATTGTGTCCAACTGCCTGTCCCTTAGTGTCCAACCTATCTCTTCCTCCCCCAACTCACTTGCTTTACAGCAATTAGTGTGTAAACAGGGGTTGTGTCTTCCTTCACTCAGATTCTTTAAGACACTGGTACTGGACCCAGAAAACTACTGCCTGGAGTTGGTCTGGCCTGGGTCAGGAAGGTCAGTTGAGACAGGCAGTGAAGAAATTTAGCGCAGGTAAGTGGTTAGGGAATATTTCACTCTGTTCTTGACAGGAAGATTGCAAAGGTATGAAAGCATCAACAGAAATTCAGATAAGACTCCAGGCCTTCACACATCAGTCAAATCTGAACAGTAGAATTCAGCTGTTGGCAAAAATGGACACATCCTTTTTTTATAACATAAAAAATATTCTTTAGATTTTCTGCAGCTATACTTTCTATGTTTATTCAGAAATAGTATTAGGAATAAACTAATAATACATTTTAAAAGTGTACTGAAGAGTAAATGACTCTTTAATAGCCCCAACCATGCTTTTTGCAAACTTTAAGTAAAGAGCAGAGCACAACAGCTGCAAGTTCTCAGTGGAATTGGTGCAGCTTACCGCAACCAGCATTCATGTAAAGCACGCAAGTCTACTAAATGATGGTCCTATGACCCTTCTCAGCTTTTGTTTTAAGCACCATATTTTACATTTCTATCATATTTTACAATCAGTTTACCTTATACGATTGTATATATTTCAACGTGCTGGAATAAATTAGCTCCTAGGGTATGGTAACATAGTGAGCCTGTCAATAGACTCATAATGTAGAGGCCTGAGCTAATGATCAGGAGTTCAAATCTAACCATAGCAGCTGTCCTGAAGTAGAAAGAACTAGTGTTAATAATGGTGACCTTGGAACTTTTGGATTGTTGTATAAAAATCCATCTGGTTCACTTTCGCTTCACACCACCTACTCAAGGGCATTTCTTTTTAATTCATTATGCGTATGTGGGCATTGCTGGCTGGCCAGCATTTGTTGTCCATCCCTAATTGTTCCTTGAACTGAGTGCCTCACTCGGCCATTTCAGAGGGCATTTAATTCAACCACATTGCTGTAGGTCTGGAGTCACATATATGCCAGACCAGCTAAGGATAGCAAATTTCCTTCCCTAAAAGACATTGATTTCATGGCCATCATTCGACCTTTAATTCCAGATTTTTATTGAATTCAAATTTCACCATGTGCCACGGTGGGATTCCCACTGGGGTCGCCGATCATCATCCTGGGTATCTGGATCACCAGTCCAGTAACAACATCACTATACCACCATCTTCCAGATAGACAGTAAAATGTTTGTCTTGTCAGTGATACCGAAATCCAATTAATCAGTAAGAAAATATTTTGTTTACATGAGCACTTCAATAGGCATTTTCAATTTGTCTTGTACAGCAATCTACATAACACAATTTGTGTTTCTGGGGTGTCCAGATGTTTGGCTTCTACAATCTATAATTTTATTTGTTTTCACATGCTAAAAATTCAGTGACCATATTGCAAGTATTCAATCTGCTGAACAATTTCAAGTAATATTGGTTTTAATAACACGTGGTTGCCACTGTGTGTTACAGTTTACAATGTAACATTTTCACTTCTAGGCTGGAATTTTATTGTCCCACCCACCACAGGAATCGGAACGGACGAAGGGGTGGAGATGGGAAGATCTGTTGACCTCAGGCAGGATTTTACGGTTTCAGGATGAGCGAGGTCGTAAAATCCCACCCACCGACTCTGAGGCACCGATTCAGATCACAACGATGGAATAAAGAATTCATCAGTCAGGTGGCCATCTATAAGGATCCAAAGTAAAATTAGTATATACAACTTCAAATCAAATCTCCAGTGCACACGGGTTTAAGCACTGAACCAGCAATAATTTTCCTTTGAAATGATACTTTCACTTTGATGTAGGTTTGCCATAAAAAAAATTGTCGTAGGACATAGAAATATTACACAGAAAATGGCAGGTGCGCTCATAAGGTTAGAGCACATTGTTGAGCAATATTAAGGCAGATTTGTCCCATCTTTAATCAATCAAATAGTGACATTTTTCAACCATGTCACTTTGATCTTGGTTGGGTAAAATCCAGTGACATGACTTGAGAGCAGAACTGTCTGTCCAGATGTTGTTAGGTTTTAGGTTGATTCGACAGCAATCCATCTGTAAGCGTTTAATAGTGACACAGGTATGAACATAGGAAAGGCTGAATATTGACAGTCCTTAAAAATGAATACAAAAAAAGATTAATCATTCAAGAAAAATGTTTTTAAAAAATGTTTCTTCCCTTTACTCAAACTCCCTATGTGAATCCTTCTAAATCTATGCCAACTCAGTGATGGTTTTTAGGTATGAGATCAAAGTGGCTTTACAAATCTTGACAATCTTGTAACAATTTCAGGTATGACTCAGAGGGGCCCAATGGTTTCAGATAGAACTGGTTCTTATCAAGATTTCATTTGGCAATTATTTCAGACATTTTAATTCATTTGCTTTACCATTCCAAAATGAGAACTTTTTTGTACTTAGATTGTCCTGTTTGATTACTGTCCAGGAATGTGATCAGTATCAAACTTTGCATGCAATGTGAAGTCGATAGATGGGTTAGATTTCTACTTACACAATGCATGACAGACAAGCAGTTTGGATAGTCATAATTTTAGACATTAGAAATAAAGCCAAAATCTTCTTATCACTCTAAGAATATAACATGAAGGAGAATCCCTTTATCCCTCTGGCACCTTTTAGCCACATCCCTCATTTCTATTTCATGTGGCCAAAAAAGGTCAATAATCGCCATATGCTTTAGTTTAGAAAGTTTCAGATTCACCTTTTTGATTGTATCATGAGTAATGGGTAACATTGCTCTTGTATGACAGACTGACATTTCCTCCAAAAAGTTTACTCACAGTTTCTGAATGCAGGATACATGTAGATCACTGTATACATTAGGAGAAAACCGAGCTCATATAAATGCAATGTGGTCTTCAGATGTTATCAGAAGCCTTGATTTGATGCCAAACTTAATTAGAAGCTCAGAATTTCAGCCAAATTAGCCAATTCAGATCCATTTGGAAAAAATCCACATTTTCTGATTCAAGTTGATCTGGGTTCAGAAATACCCTTCGATATATTACTTCACATTCCCCATTCTGCAAAAGATGTATCACAGTTCTTTTTATATTTAAAGCAGGCATACTGAGACAGAGAGTGCTTGACTATGGTCTGCTTTGGAGTCCTTGTCTTGGAAGTTGTAGAAACGGCTACAGAACAGGTAGTTTGCCTTTGTGTAAAATATTCATTTTAGTTTACAAAATTAATCCACCGTCTCCACTGTTGTTCTGTTGTTGTATTGTTGCGTTCGGATTGGACTCACTTCACTCATCCCTAATACCCTGTTTACATGGCAGCAGCTAATTCCGTTTTGTGCAGTATTTGCAGCTGTTCCAAATTACTTGGGGCCATGTAAACACTGCCGAGTTATCCAATTCGACTTTGTTGCGCAGCGCAATCTCCCACCCGTGTGGATTTAATTTTGCTCCACAGCAAATGTATTTTGATTTCTGGTTGTGTAAACAGCCTGGTGCCACCGAGTTGAATTTCAATTCCAGAATGCGTCAAGGTAGGGCAGGCTGAGCATTGCTTTCTCGTCTTTGTCAGACTCAGTCCTTCTACAGGAGAGTCCAACAAGACTAAAAGGTCATTCATTTGCAGCAGAAGTATCCATCTTTTAAATTGCTGATGGAAGTAAGCATGGAAAAGGGCGTCCCTTTTGACTGCTAGATCCACACATTTCCACATTTTATTCATTCCTCATCATCTACTGATCAAACCCTGACCATAGCTCCTGATCTAACCTTTGACAAAAGGAAAGGTCATTTATTTTCTTCAATCCAGCTCTTAGCTGCAGCTCCAAGAGAATGAGGCTGCGATTTCATATTGGAGAAATGTGCTCTTTGCAAAGATTAGTGGCAGTTTACTTGATAACATGATACTTACCACAGCCTTGATCATCTCGTTTTAAAAAAGGGCTCTACAATTGACTAAACAGCAAACCTACTTAATTGCGCTTCAGTGAACAGAATCAGCACTCACATACTCTGTTACGAATTTTAACAGATTTGCTTTATGGAAATGCACTGTAATTCACAACAGAAGGATTTCATTCACATTACTAGAATGCAAAATGAATTCCTACCGGCTGTGTAAACAGGATAACAGCGAAAACCCTCCAACTCAGATCTCTAGGGGAGCTTTAGGTACCAGCAGTAAAGCTATTGAAGAGGATTAAATCCAGCAGGTATTGACGGAGGCTGGTCGAATATTATGTTTTACTATTTAGCCTTACAATATTGTGGAAAAGATCATGCAATCACTTGGTTTCTCAGTGCTCACATAGGAATTCTGAGACCATAGGTGTTGGAGTGGGGGAGGGAGCTGGTGCTGTGGTTGGGACAAGTGAGGATTTTATTTTCAGTTTGGGCACAAATGAAAAACTAATAGTTAGGGATCAGCCCCTGTTATGGGTGGCATGGTGGCATAGTGATTAGTGCTGCTGCCTCAATGTGCCAGTGACCCAGGATTGATTCCAGCCTCGGGTAACTGTCTGTGTGGATATTGCACATTCTCCCCATTTCTGTGTGCGTTTCCTCCGGATGCTCCAGTTTCCTCCCACAGTAATTGAACATCTATGACCCAGAAGTGATATCAAAGCTGCTTAGTTTTCTTACCCTACCACTTACACGTCTAGGTGCATACCCAACATTCTTGTGTATGCCTGCGAGGAAGATGACATGGAGAACATGCCCATGCCACACTGATAGCCACATGTTTCCAGGATGATTTAGATACAGGCAAGAGGACACAGCCACATTCTTTCTATCCCAGTTGACTGAAAGGCATTTATAATCAGTCATATCAAGAGCAAGTTCAAATTTGACTCTGCACCTTCAAGCCCCACAGCCCTATTGATTAGAAAGGCCAGTGGCAAACCCTCCATTGCTCTGGGAAGAGATAGTCACCACAGCAATGCAAACTCTGTTAAAAGACTTGAGTGGCTAATTTTAAGAGAAGTGTTTTGCAGACACTGAGATGCAGACATAGTTGGAGAGAGCCTCATGGCTGCAAGTCTTGTCCTGTGACACTATCAGTGAAGGGAGCCTTCTCATTTGGAGAGAATTACAGATAACCCTGCAAGGCCAGTGAGGATGCCTAACTCCATTCTGTCTTGTAAGGAGTTTCGTTGCTAGCACATTTTGCAGACACTACAGTGAAGAGTTTGACACATCTCCTGACATAACACAAAGGTAGGCTAACCATCGCAAGTTATAGAACATAGAACATTATAGCGCAGTACAGGCCCTTCGGCCCTCGGTGTTGCACCGACCAGTGGAACCAATCTAATGACCCTCTAACCTAAACTATTCCAATGTTATCCATATGCCTAACCATTGACCATTTGAACGCCCTTAAAGTTGGCGAGTCCACAACTGCTGCAGGCAGGGCATTCCACACCCTTACTACCCTCTGAGTAAAGAACCTACCTCTGACATCCATCCTATAATTACCACCCCTTAATTTAAAGCTATGTCCCCTCGTGTTAGCCGTCACCATCCGAGGAAAAAGGCTCTCACTATCCACCCTATCTAACTCTCTGATCATCTTGCATGCCTCAATTAGGTCACCTCTTAACCTTCTTCTTTCTAACAAAAACAACCTCAAGTCCCTCAGCCTTTCCTCATAAGACCTTCCCACCATACCAGGCAACATCCTGGTAAACCTCCTCTGCACCCTTTCCAATGCCTCCACATCCTTCTTATAATGCAGCGACCAGAACTGTACGCAATACTCCAAGTGCGGCCACACCAGAGTTTTGTACAGTTGCAATATGACCTCACGGCTCCGAAATTCAATCCCTCTACCAATAAAAGCTAACACACCGTACGCCTTCTTAACAACCTTATCAACCTGAGTGCCAACTTTCAGGGATCTATGCCCATGTACGCCGAGATCTCTCTGCTCATCGACACTACCAAGGGTCCTTCCATTTGCTCTATATTCTGTACTCCTGTTACTCTTACCAAAGTGAATCACCTCACACTTTTCCGCATTAAAGTTAGCGACATATGTAAATATGAGGCTCACAAAGACAGGTGAACATTGAGTGGTTCACCATGGCAATAAGAGGGCACACAGAAGCCTATGCGTGATCCTTTCAAATGACAAGCCCATTCTCATGAACAGCAAATATATTTACAAAGGTGCACTGTATTAACAGTAATTGAATACCTATGACCCAGAAGTGATATCAAAGCTTCTTAGTTTTCTCACCCTTCCACTTACATGTCTAGGTGCATACCCAACATTCACAGCAGAGGTGGAGGCGGCCTGCTGACTCCTACGCCCTGTTATCTTTAATGATTTTGGCCTCTGGAGGACTGAGACCTGGAAGGCCCCAGCCTGCTTCAATTCTTCTGCTGCGGTGCAGGGGCACCCTTTTTTGCCCTGGAAGTGATGGAGTCAGAGGCAGAGGGGTTTGGGATTGTCTGGATTCTGTCAGAGTCATCGAGCGGAATGTCCACCTGCTGGTCTTCCTCCCTGTGAGTGCCCAGGATCCCCTGCCTGACTTCATGAAGAGAGGGGACATCTGAAAGAAGATCAAGGTGGCCATGTCCCATCCACCTAGCCATAATGGCTTCAACAATGCTTGCAGCAATGAAGTGGAGGATCAGCGCAAATCCCACTGGATTTGCTGGCCGAAGGTCTCCAAGGCGGCCGACCCCTTCCCATGGAGTCCTCAAGGTACTGGCATGTTGGAGCAATGACATTAGAGAGACTGTTCTAGTTTGCTGACTGCCTCTCACAATTCTATCTGGTTTTCTGCCGCCTGTCGTGCATCTCCAGTATGTGTGACATGGTCATTTCCAGAGGCGCATCATCAGACTCAGGTTCAACAGGCACCTATTTTGCAGAAATCTTCCAAGTGCCAAAGACCTGGACTGTCATTGTTTCTGATTGCTGTGGAGATGTGTCAGTAGGATGTGCCCCGGGGTGTGACCACAAACCAGGCTATGTTTCTCTGAGTTGGCGGAGGGTGCAGGTGAATGCAGTGACAGGCCTTTGAATGAATCCTCAGCTTCCTCAAATAAGTGGCCTTGGGCTGGAGCTTATGTTGAGTCTCAAGGTCTATCTGGCTAAAGGATATCCCTTTGCTGCACACCATTTATGGTCGCCTCCAGTGAGCCACTCTTGAACACTGAAGCAGCCCTCTTCTTTGCCACAGCCATTTTGAGATGTCTTCTCCTGAAAGTTGGGTTGGAGAGAGTGAAGGTAATATTTATACATGGTGCCCATGAGGTGACAGCCGGTCGGACGAATCAGTTCCTGACACACCATTTGATTTGAAGAAAAACTTGTCTATGCATAACTAATGAGCTTCTGAGTTTAAAATTGGGCACGATTTCCCACCAACACCACCAAGCAGGAACGGTGCAGCGGAACCCATCCTCCTCAGCATTTAGTTACAAAAATGAAAAAGTCTGCCCATAGATTGGGAGGATGCAATAAGTTATGTGATCTCAGGAGAGCAATAGAGATACTACAATTAAGTTGTTGCAGTGGGTTGCATCCAGGACATCATCTCCTGAATACTATCCTACAAACTCTTCTGGAAGTTAATCACAGGGATGTTGATGTAAGATTGGGTTCAGTTCTGACACTCCGACAGCCAAAATATCCGCTAACATTTTCTGTCAAGGATCACACATGGCTAATATCTACTAAATGTGTGTAATGTCTGCATACAAAATGATGACTGATGCCTATGGAACTATACAGGGAGTCAAAGACTTTAAGAGAGACAAGATAAAAACTGGTGGAAATAAAGAAAGTAAATGTTTAAATTTGCAGATTCAATAGGGTCTTTTAAGAGACTTCTGGATGAGTACTTAGGAAGATTGAGGGTTATAGATAAGCCTAGTAGATAGAGATATGTTTGGCGCAACTTGTGGCCCGAAGGCCCTGTTTGTGCTGTAGTTTTTCCATGTTCTATTGATTGGCCATGCTAAAATTGCCCCTTAGTGTCCTGGGATGTGTAGGTTAGAGGGATTAGTGGGTAAATGTATAGGGGTATGGGGATAGGGCCTGGGTGGGATTGTGATCGGTGCAGACTCGATGGGCCGAAGGAGCTGTTTCTGCACTGTAGGGTTCTATGTTCTATGTTCTTAAATGAAAATGTATGCCTAACTTTAATAGATAAGGAAAATTTGGTGTGATACATTATGGCCTTCAAATCGTTTCCATATGTTCATGTAGTAACTAGTGACCCTTTTCATGCTCAATTCAGAGCCAATGTCTATCTATTTGTTTTTTTTTCCACCAAAGAAAGGAAGCACCTTGAAAAGGCCTCTCTCCTAGGAAAGACCTCCTGTAGTTATGATGTCTCTATCCAGTCTCTAAACTTACACAGATGGTCTTCAGTCTTCCATAGCAGTTATCCCATTGTGGCACACTGGAGAAACTGCTGAGGTCAGAACTGGGAATATGCATACATGTCCATGTGGCGATATATTAGGCACTGAGGATTACCCAAGGAAAGAATATGATGATCCAATGTGAACTATGTGGTAAGGTACAGTGGACAGGAAATGCTTTGCCTCTGCAAAGAGAGTTTCCTTATTCTCCAGTTAGCTATCCAAGTTTTACACGATCCTCATACAATAATTGCTACGTGACTGAACACAATGTAGAAGTTACAAAGTAAATTTTTGCTCAGTGCCTATTGAATGCGATTCAAATTAATCCATTACATCCGGATTCGAGATTAAGTGCAAAATACCTCATTTTATGAGCTTTGCTTCAGATCATTTCCTAGTGCTCTGTGCCAGATATCACACCATTCCATACAAACTGCTGGAGCATTTATAAGCCCAATATTTGGTGATTTTTGTGAGTGCAGGGGTTAAACAGAAGCTTTCACATAGCTTACTGGATTTGTTACACTGATTGATCTAGACTCAGAAAGAATACCAGCTTATACAATCATCTCAATGATAATTGTGCCCCAATTCCTGTCTATAGGAGATATTTTTCAAGCCCTGACTATTTTTTGCTATGATGTGGGAATGCCGGCGTTGGACTGGCGTAAAGACAGTAAAAATCTGTCTGTGCTTTATATGCTCTGTCTGAGGCCAGAACTCTCCATTCACCTGACGAAGAGGCAGTCCCCTTGAAAGCTTGTATTATCAAATAAATTGGTTGGACTAAAACCTGGTGTTGTCAGACTTTTTACTATTTTTTGCTATTGCAGGGAGTGAACAGTGCAGTTCACATCCTGCTATAATGTTCAGGCCTCCGACCTGAGTTCTTCTGATATGGCATGGTTGGCTCGTTACCATATTATTTGATTTGATTTGACCTAATTTTTGCCACATGTAGTAGCATACAGTGAAAAGTATTGTTCTTGCATGCTATACAGCCAAAGCATACTGCTCATAGAGAAGGAAAGGAGAGAATGCAGAATGTAGCATATAGTTATAGCTAGGGTGTAGAGAAAGATATACTTAATAATAGGTAGGTCCATTCAAAAGTCTGATGGCAGCAGGAAAGAAGCTATTCTTGAGTCTGTAGATACCTGACCTCAGATTTTTGTATTATTTTCCCGACAAAGAAAGCGGAAGAGAGTATGTCTGGGGTGTGGGGGTCCTTGATTATGTAGCTGTTTTTCTGGGGCAGCAGGAAGTGTAGATGGAGTTAATGGATGGGAGGTTTGTTTGTGGGATGATCTGAGCTTTATTCATGACCCTTTGTTGTTTTTTGCACTCTTGAAAAGAGTGGGAACCATACCAAGCTGTGATATAACCAATAGAATGTTTTCTATGGTACATCTGTAAAAGTTGGTGCGAGTCATAGCAGACATGATAAATTTTCTTAGCTTCCTGAGAAAGTAGAAGTTTTGGGAGGCTTTCTTAACTGTAACATCGGCATGGAGGGATCAGGACAGGTTGCTGGTGATCTGGACACCTAAAAACTTGAAGCTCTCGAGCATTTCCATTTCATCCCCATTGATGTAGACAGGGGCATATCCTTTACCACGCTTCCTGAAATCAATGATGATCTCCTTTGTTTTGTTGACATTGAGGGAGAGATTATTGTCGTTGCACCAGTTCACCAGATTCTCTATCTCTTTCCTGTACTCCATCTAATCATTGTTTGAGATCCAACCCATTACAGTGGCGTCATCAGCAAACTTGAAAATCAAGTTGGAGTTAAGATTTCTAGCATTGTAGAACTTGACAGTATGGATGAGTGCCAGGGTCTCAGTCCTGGTCATTGGGCAAAATAGTTATTAAAAATTCACTGATCATCTTAAAGCTATACCTGCTGTTTGTAAAAATAAATCTGGCTGTGAAGACCAGCTTGATGCGTTCATCAGGTGTTGCAGGTCATGATTTATGACGGTGATCACATCGGCATTCAGACTGTACCTTAGATCTAAACTAAAGTTCAGGCTTCCATATCCAACCATATTGTGTCGAAAGAATGGTAACATTCTGGATGCTACCAACTATTGTATTGGCCCCTATTTAACTAAACTGCCATTGCTTAGAGGAGACTTGCATCAAAGTTAAGTTTGACAGAAAAGACAAGTGGGCAACTGATGAGAGAAAATAATCCTCAGTACTCAATTCAGTAAGTTATTGCCATAACTTGGGTCTATAATTTTGCCATTGGAATAAGGAAGCAAGTTCTAGCATAATGGCACCGCTTTTCCTTGATCTAAGCTAAATAAATGCCAAAATAAATATGTCTTAAAGAAAATCTTGCATTTATATTTCACTTCTTCAGGATGTCCCAGGATTGTCAAGACTTTTGATTTACTTGTTGAACTGGAGTCACTGTTGTAATTTAGGAAGCTTTGCAACCAAGTCTCACACATCAAGCTCTCACGAATAACAATATGATTCCTTTATCAGAGATGTGTGCTAAGGAATAAACATCGGCCAGGAAACTGGGGAGAACTACTCTTTGTTGAAATAGGAGCTTTTCCAAGCAACAGCAACTTGTCAGTATTGCACTAGAGTGCTAGCCCAGATTTTGTGCTCAGGTTTCTGGTGTGGGTATTGAACCCATAACCTTTGGACTCAGAAGTAGGTCACAGCTAGCTTTCAAATAGCAGTTGGAAGCTGTGGGGTGAATTCTCCTTGGTTACCCTGCATAGATGTGCTAAAGTAGGCCTGATAACCTTCCTCATCATTGTTTATCTTCTACTAAACGGGAGGCTATTTGAACTATGGTCAAAGCCAACATAAGGTAAAGAGCTGCTAAATTCATAGAACAAACATGAATAAACAAACCCATGAACAAAATATCTGCTTTCAGATTCATTTATGATCTTTACCTCGCACCTCAATTTGCCTTGTGATGTCGTAATTATCCATGAATCATTTTCCTTTTTATTTTGTTGTAGCCTATGCTTAACCTTCTGTGCACTGAATAAACCAAACAGCAGTCCAATGATGACTAATTTTTATAAAACATTTTAAATATATGTTATATACCAGGGGATAGAGTTTCCACTTCAGGTGTAATCAACAATCTGTTCAAACTCATTTGCATAATGGCAAATGCAAAAATTTCCATGAACCTTCGCAATCTGGCCACATAATAAAACATAATTATTACTTTTCCCCCATATTAAAAATACCCCATGATATTTTCAAAACTGTTAACAGCTACAGTTTTATTAATGCAGCTGAAAACAGATTTATCACCAAACCTACTGAGAGTGAGCAAACCTCTACCCACAGGATGGCAGCAGGATGATTGATAGGTGATCACGCTTGTAAATCTTTGTCCCTTAATGTGGGACATAATATTACCCGAGATATCTTTTTTTTAATTCTTCCAATAGAATTATCTGGTGTAGGTTTTCATAACAGGGAACTAATTTTAGAGATCTTACCCAACAATCAAAAACCATGTAGTCTGGCATGCATTTAGAATGGCAGCTTTTGAGTGTTCATAATCTAGGGAGCTTTCTTCTGACAATGAGGAAGACACCTTAGCAGCTCTTCCAATTAATTCACTGTGAAAAAGTGGGCTTAAGACTCTTTTGACCATTTTAATCTCTAAACAATTTTCTCAAATCAAATGAAGTGGAATTCAACCACTTCTTCATTAGGGCACTAGACATGTTTCAGCAAATCAAAACTTGGCCCTGAATCCAAATCAGAATCAGAATTTCTGGTGACATCCATGTTTCCTGATATGCCTTTTCTGACTGAAATTTTCTGAACCGCCTTTCGCTTCCTGCATTTTGCTCTTCCTTTCTTTTTTCCCTTTGGAATTCTAATTCCATTTTTCACATGGCAGTTTCCTTATCCGTTTCAGTTCTAGCCAAAGCTACTCTGTGAGTTTCTGGTAGGTGATAACCATTGTTTGTTTTGTCTCTGATCTGATACCAAGATAGTTCACTAGATATTGGATGATTTTGTCCTTTCTTGCTTTAGGCCTTACATTTATGTCTAACTGCTTGACTGCAGCTCTTAGGTGTTCATTATTTAATGTTTTTAATGGAGTCCAAGTTACGCCTTGCTCTACAAAAGTTTATCATCATCCAATGATTTCAATCATGGACTCAAGCTGCCAATCTGTTACAGCTGAGTAGGAATGTGAATAACTTCCCCCTTTTCCCACTTTTCAACTGACAGCAAAAAGACGTATTTTTGAGAAGTAGTATTTTGTCCCTTTGGAATTCTGTGGCTTTAAAGTAGAGACATAAAAGAGGCTTTCTAGCAAGTTTAGTTCAAAAGAAAACAGAAATGTTTTTTTGTTACAACTTCTGAAAAATCATTGCGATATCACTTAGTCCTCATACATAACAAAGAACTGTACAGCACAGGACAGGCCCTTTGGCCCTCCAAGCTTGCACCGATCGTGCTGTCCTATCTAGACCAACCACCTGTATCCCTCTATTCCCTGTTTGTTCATGTACCTATCCAGATAAGTCTTATATGTCACCAACCTATCTGGCTCAACCACTTCATTTGGCAATGCGTTTCAGGCCCCCACCACCTTCTGTGTAAAAAACTTGCCCCGTATATTTCCACTGAACCTTTCCCCCCTTACCTTAAACTTGTGCCTCCCTGTAATTGTCATTTCTGCCCTGGGAAAAAGCTTCCAACTGTTCACCCTATCTATGCCACTCATAATTTTATAAACTTCTATCAGGTCATCCCACAGCCTCCATCTTTCCAAGGAAGACAATCCTGTTTATTCAATCTCTCCTCATAGCTAATGCCCTCCATACCAGGCAACATCCTGATCAATCATTTCTGTACTCTCTCCAAAGCCTCCACATCTTTCTGGTAGTGTGGTGACCAGAATTGGACGCAGTATTCCAAATACAGCCTCAGCAACGTTTTATATAACTGTAACATAATTTGCCACCTTTTATACTTGATGCCCTATCCAATGAAAGCAATCATGCCATGTTCTTTTTCACCTTCTTTTCCATCTGTGCTGCCACTTTTAAGGATTTGTGGATCTGCACACCTAGATCTCTGTGTGTCTGCACTCCTGATGGTTCTGCCATTCAGTTTATAGAATTTACCAAAATGCATCACCTCACACTTGCCCAGATTGAATTCCATTTGCCATTTCTCTGCCCAACTTTCCAACTTATCTATATCCTGCTGTATTCTCTGACAATCTTCATCATAATTCACAACCCCAGAATCTTCCTATCTTCCACAAACCTGCTAATCAAACCAGCTGTGTTTTCTTCCAAATCAGTTATATATATTGCAAACAGCAGAGGTCCCAGCACTGAACCCTACAGAGCACCACCAGTTACAGACCTCCATTCAGAAAAACACTCTTCCATCACTACCCTCTATCTTCTTAGGACAAGTCAGTTCTGAATCCATCTAACTAGTTCACCCCTGATCCTGTGCGATTTAACCTTTTGCACCAGCCTTCAATGAGGAACCTTGTCAAATGCTTTACTAAAGTCCATATAGTCAACATCCACAGCCCTTCTCTTGTCAATCATTTTTGTCACCTCTCAAAAAACTCAAATTAGTGAGTCATGACCTACCTCTTACAAAACTATGCTGTCTGTCGCGATTCAGTTCCAAATGTGCATAGACCCTATTGCTAAGAATTTTCTCCAACAATTTCACTAACACTGACATCAGGCTCACTGGCCTATAGTTATCTGGGTTATCCTTGCTATCATTCTTAAATAATGGGACAATATTGGCTATTCTCCAAACCTCACCTGTGGCCAAATACACACACACACACACACACACACACACACACACACACACACACACACACACACACACACACACACACACACACACACAGCTTCTGAAGATGTAACACGTACTTAGCTTCTGAAGATGTAACACGTACTTAAATCAGCTGAAGGATTTAAGAAGGTCACTTATCAGTCCTCAGGATGGCAGCTGAAATGAATGTCAGAGGTTTCATATAGTGAATTCAGACTGGTTCACCCCAAACAATAGTAAGCTTCTGACTTTTCAGTCAAAGTTGATCAAGCCCCGAGGGTGAAGACCTCCACTCTAGTAGGTAAAAGGAGTCAATCTCTGCTTAAGGTGAATTTTGAGACAGGATCCACCCTTGTACTGAACAAGGAATAGCTTCCAACTACTCTTTGTATCCTAGTCTGATCTCCATGGCCTCTCTTTGTGGACTAATAAGGTACTTCCAGATATTGTTTAATCACAAGCCAGTTTCTGTCACATTGCACAAGTGTCAATATTTCCATTGTCCACCTAATGGGTTGACGGATTAGAAATTTAATGAATGGCGTTGGCTATCTCATCAACATTCCATCATTCATTAGTCTTTTTACTTGAATTTCCATTTTCATGGACCAGCCATTGTCGTTTTAAGTTTTTTACATTGAAATGTTGAATGGTAGTTGATCAGCACCTGGGAAGGCCAGTTACATTTTAAGTAACTGATAAAAGTCTACAAGATCCTAATAGATGCCTACAAGATTATGAGGGGTATGGACGGAATGGATAGTCAGAAGCTTTTATCCAGGGTGGAAGAGTCAATTATGCGGGGGCATGGGTTTACAATGTGAGGGCAAGGCTTAAAGGAGGTGTAGGAGGCAAGTTTTTTACACAGAGGATGGTGGGTGCCTGGAACTTACTGCCGGGAGAGGTAGTGGAAGCAGAGAAGAACATAAGAACATAAGAAATAGGAGCAGGAGGCCATCTAGCCCTTCGAGCCTGCCCCACCATTCAATAAGATCATGGCCGATCTGAAGTGGCTCAGTTCCACTTTCCCGCTTTCTCCCCATAACCCTTAATCCCCTTGCCTACCAAAAACCTATCCACCCGCGTCTTAAATATATTTAGCGAGGCAGCCTCCACCACTTCAACAGGCAGAGAATTCCAGAGATTCACCACCCTTTGAGTGAAGAAGTTCCTCCTCAACTCTGTTCTAAACTGCTCCCCCCCTTATCTTGAGGCTGTGCCCTCTAGTCCTGAACAAAAGTTTTGGCTCGAGGGATGACTTTCAATAGATCCCAGCGAGGTAGCTGCTCTGCTACTTACGAAACCCTGAGCAGTAACTTCAAGTGGCGTCTTGACAAATACATGAATAGGATGGGAATAGAGGGATATGATCCCTGGAAGAGGGGTATTTTAGTTCAGTCAGGCAGCATGGTCAGTGCAGGCCTGAAGGGCCAAAGGGCCTGTTCCTGTGCTATAATTTTCTTTGTTCTTGGGATATGTTCAGGCAAGTCTGACCCCGTCTGTATACACACCAGAAAATGAGTCTCCTGACTCTGTGAAGTCATTTTTCTGAAGTATCCATATCCCATGCTTCTTTTAAAATAGTGTTCATCTCTCATATATCATGGCCATAACAACCTTAATAAAGTATATTAGTGAACTAGATAGGTTTGTTATGGACAGGGTCGGGAGAAAACTGAAATCTCTGTGTCCTTTCCTTAATTACCTATAATCAGTGTGTTTGCGTAAAGGAAGTTGGAAATATTTCATAACTACCTGTCAATTTAATTTACAGCAGAATGCTTTCACTGGTTTAAATAAAGATGATATTTATTCATGTATTTACCCCAAAAGTTAGGATGGAAGACTTTTAGGATGTAGGAGCCTTAAGGTTTATAAAATGATATTGGTATCAGTGCCGTGTAGCTGGTGTTCTGCAGTGAGTTATTTTTTGCAGATGCACTCATAGAAATCATAGAGATCCTACAGTGTAGAAGGAGCCCATTCGGCCCATCGAGTCTGCACCAACAACAAACCCACCCTGGCCCTTATTCCCAGCACCCCACACATTTATCCCACTAATCTCTCTAATTTACTGTAATCTAATCTACTCTCTATCTTCTAAGGTAGAAGAGGTTATGTCTAGAGTGCGTGGGGTCTTTAATTATATTGGCTGTTTTTCCGAGGCAGCAGGAAGTGTAAGCTGTGTCAATGGGTGGGAGGCTGGTTTGAGTGATGGACTGGGCTTTGATCACAACGCTTTGTAGTTTCTTGCAATCTTGGATTGAGTAAGAGCTATACCAAGCTGTGATACAACCAAAAAGAATGCTTTCTATGGTGCATCTGTAAAGGTTGGTGAGAATCTTGGTGAACATACCAAATTCCCTTAGTCTTCTGAGAAAGTAGAGGTGTTGATGGGCTTTCTTAACTATAGCCTCAGTATGGGGGGATCAAGGCAGATTGTTGGTGATCTGGACACATTGCTGTGGCTCTGGAGTTGCATGTTGGCCAGAATAGGTAAGAATGGCAGATTTTCAAGAGAGAGAACGCTCTTGTCTGTTGATTGTCAAGCAGTGTTCATTCATCCATTATCAACAACCAGTTCTTCATCCAGTCACACAGAACAGCCATGGGGACTAAATTTGCACCTCAATATGCCAACATCTTCATGCACAGGTTCGAACATGACCTTTTCACGGCACAGGACCTTCAACCGATGCTATAAATTAGATACATTGATGACATTACTTTCCTTTGGATGAAGATAAGTGACATGAAGATGAGTGAAAAAGCGAATTGCGTGGAAGACGCGAAAGTCTACAGAGAGATCTGGATAGGCTGAGTGAGTGGGCAAGGACCTGGCAGATGGAGTATAACATTAGCAAATGTAAGGTTATCCACTTTGGCAGAAATAATAGTAGGAGGGATTAGTATTTAAAGGGCGAAAAGCTGCAGCATGCTACAGTGCAGAGGGACCTGGGGGTCCTTGTGCACGAATCGCAAAAACCCAGTCTGCAGGTGCAGCAGTTGATCAAGAAGGCGAATGGAATGTTGGCCTTTATAGCGAGGGGGTTAGAATATAAAAGCAGGGAGGTCTTGCTGCAACTATATAGGCACTGGTGAGGCCGCAACTGGAATACTGTGTGCAGTTTTGGTCCCTGCACTTGCGAAAGGATATACTGGCCTTGGAGGGAGTGCAGAGGAGGTTCACCAGGCTGATACAAGAGATGAGGGGGTTAGCTTATGAAGAGAGATTGAATAGACTGGGTCTGTACTCGGAGTTTAGAAGGCTGAGGGGGGATCTTATAGAGACTTACAAGATAATGAAAGGGATGGATAGGGTAGAGGTAGAGAGATTCTTCCCACTTAGAAAGGATAGCAGAACTAGAGGGCACAGCCTCAAAATAAGGGGGGGGGGTGCAGTTTAGAACAGAGTTGAGGAGGAACTTCTTCACTCAAAGGGTGGTGAATCTCTGGAATTCTCTGCCCGTTGAAGTGGTGGAAGCTACCTCGCTGAATATATTTAAGTCACAGGTAGATAGGTTTCTGATAGACAAGAGAATTAAGGGTTACGGGGAGAAAGTGGGAAAGTGGAACTGATCGACTTCAGATCAGCCATGATCTTACTGAATGGCGGGGCAGGCTTGAAGGGCTAGATGGCCTACTCCTGCTCCTATTTCTAATGTTCTTATGTTCTTATATTTTCATGGAGAACAATCACTGAAATAACTATATGATGACATCAACAAGTTCCATCCCACCATCAGTCTCACCATGAACTATTCTCCGGAATCGGTTGCATTCTTGGACACATGCATCTCCATCGAGGATGGTCACCTCAGCACTTCACTGTATCGCAAGCCCTCGGATAACTTCACAATGCTCCAATTCTCCAGCTTCTACCCTAAACATGTTAAAGAAGTCATCCCCTACAGACAAGCCCTCTCTGTACACAGGATCTGCTCAGATGAGGAGAATCGCAACAGACACCTCCAGATGCTGAAAGATGCCCTCATAAGAACAGGATATGGCGCTCGACTCATTGATCGACAGTTCCGATGCACCACAGCGAAAATCTGCACCGATCTCCTCAGAAGACAAACACAAGGCATGGCGGACAGAGTACCCTTTGTCGTCCAGTACTTCTCTGGAGCAGAGAAGCTATGACATCTTCTCTGGATCCTTCAACATGTCATTGATGAAGACGAACATCTTGCCAAGGCCATCCCCACACCCCCACGTCTTGCCTTCAAACAACCACACAACCTCAAACAACCTCAAACAACCACACAACCTCATTGTCTGCAGCAAACCATTCAGCCTTCAGGAAAACAGTGACCACGACACCACACAACCCTGCCACAGCAACCTCTGCAAGACATGCCAGATCAGCGATACGGATGCCATCATCTTGCGTGAGAACACCATCCACCAGATACACACTACATACTCTTGCAACTTGGCCAACGTTGTCTACCTGATACGGTGCAGGAAAAGATGTCCCGAGGCATAATACATTTGGGAGACTATGCAGATGCTACAACAATGGATTAACGAACACCACTCGACAATCACCAGGCAAGAGTGTTCTCTTCCTGTTGCGGGACACTTCAGAGGTCACGGGCATTTGGCCTCTGATCTTCGGGTAAGCGTTCTCCAAGGCGGACTTCACGACATACAACAGCGCAGAGTCGCTGAGCAGAGACTAATAGCCAATTTCCGCAGACATGAGGACGGCCTCAACCAGGATCTTAGGTTCATGTCACACTATCTGTAACCCCTACGATTTGCTTGGGCTTGCAAAATCTCACTAACTGCCCTGTCTGGAGACTATACATATCTCTTTAACCTGTGCTTAATGCTCTCCCCACTCACATTGTCTGTACTTTTAAGACTTGATTACCTGTAAAGACTCGAATTCCAACCACTATTTTGTAAATTGTGTCTTTATATGCCCTGTTTGTGAACAGAGCTCCCACTTACCTGACGAAGGAGCAGCGCTCTGAAAGCTAGTGGCTTTTGCTACCAAATAAACCTGTTGGACTTTAACCTGGTGTTGTGAGGCTTCTTACTGTGTTTACTGATTAAGTAACAGTACCCCTACACTACCATTTACAGTACCAGAGTTCAGACTTGTGTTTTTGATAAATCCACAAAGATAACAAGTGAAAATTCCACAGGTTGTTTTCATCTTGGTACTTCTACTTAAGGGGGAGCACTCCACACATTTGAATTCAACAAGGACCTCTCTGGAAACTTGAGGTATTCTGTGTAGAAATTGCAGAACTCATCTGACCCTCAGCAAACACCTTAGCGGTTTTATTAAACCAGCTTCCCATCCATTGACTCTGTCTAAACTTCCCACTGCCTTGGCAAAGCAGCCAGCATTATTAAGGACCCACACACCCCGGACATTCTCTCTTTCACCTTCTTCGTTTGGGAAAAAGATACAAAAGTGGGATCACTTACCAACCGACTTAAGAGCAGCTTCTTCCCTGCTGCTGTCAGACTTTTGAATGGACTTACCTTGCATTAAATTGATCGTTCTCTACACCCTAGCTATGACTGTAAGATTACATTCTCCACTGTCTTGTCTCCTTCCCAATGAATGGTATGTTTTGTCTGCATAACGTGCAAGAAACAATACTTTTCAATGTATATTAACACGTGACAATAATAAATCAGATCAAATCAAATCAAATCAAAATTGTGTCCAATTAAACAAAAAAGACGGTTCCAGAAAAAATAAGTAAGTAATGCAGTCCACGTTTAAAAGTATGAATAAGACATGCCTTCACTGGGAATGACACGTTTCCACTATATGGGAAAAAAGATAGAATCTTGATTACATGTTTTGACATTGAGTTCACAGTAAAGCAAGAGGAATATGAACACACATTTTGATCAAATTCCTCTACCATCCACACATTAATCCCATACTTGCAATGGCTCCATTTGCCTGTGACAGCTCTTTTTCAAGCTTGAAGGCTCAATTTCTGATCATCCTTGTTGGATGAGACATAACTATGAAGGAATTTCTTCGAGTGTTGGGGTCTAACTTGAAGAAGGCTTGTATTCAGGACTCAAATGCTTCTATTCCCTTTTCCCTTATTTTAAAATTCCCAGTTATGTTTTGTCTAACAGTTGAGGATTTTCAGCACCATCTGTTTGCAGTGATTTGGAAACTTTAATACCAACAGACTGGTTTCTGAGTTGTGCGTTTCTTGGTGGTTCGAGTTCATTTCTGGGATCCTGGGAAAATTGGAATTTCACAGACTGCTGGAAAGCAATGTTTATACTATGCAAATTTCTGTGATTGTACAATTGCCCTCCCTGCAAAACTCTTAACCTTTTGATTGTTGCTTCAACAACTTATGGGTGAAATAGTTCAGTTCTGATCCGTTGATATTCTAATTTTTAGAGTTATTAAGTTTAGTCATTAGTGTCACAAGTAGGCTTACATTAACACTGCAATGAAGTTACTGTGAAAATGTCCTATCTGCCACACTCTGGTGCCTGTTCGGGTACACTGAGGGAGGATTTAGCATGGCCAGTGGACCTAACCTGCATATCCTTCAGACTGTGGGAGGAAACCAGAGCACTGGGAGACACGGGAAGAACGTGCAGACTCCACACAGACAGTGACCCAAGCCAAAAGAACCCGGGTCTCTGATGCTGTGAGTCAGCAGTGCTAACCACTGTGCCACCCATGGGTAGTGGATTATTGGTGGTAAACTAGGTTTAATCCCTGTTAAGTATCTGAATTTGCCTTCTACACACTGTATTCAGTTGGATCTGAAACTGAATTGTTGGATTCAGTAAGACTTAAAACTTGAGCTTGACCATTTGATTTTTTATTGGGAAATTGTACACTTACTGTGCTTGTATTTCCCTTGTGGTATTCACAAGCGCTGTTAGGTTTAGGGCATATCATCTTCCCTTTTCCTTTTTCCAAGGGGATGGGACACCCCCTCCCACTACAGTTTGCCCCATGTCCTCTGGTACACTGCTGTCCAAAGCTGACGGACCAGCTTCTGCTGCATTCCCCTGTGACATTTTGACTGGATGAGGCATCTCCCTCACATTCTAACCAAAAGAGAAAATGCTGGAAAATCTCATCAGATCTGGCAGCATCTGTAAGGAGAGAAAAGAGCTGACGTTTCGAGTCCAGACAACCCTTTGTCAAAGCTCCTGTCTGCCTGCTTGGGAACTCTCTTGGCCTCTACTTAAATTCCAGAGGGAAGTTTATCCTAACCACATTTGATGCATTTTCTTCAACTTTGTGGCTTTTGTCCCAGTACTTCTGCTTTCTTCCAAAATTCTCCGGGTCCCTTTAAATTCTACAGGTTTTAGTACGGCCTCTGTAAATTTGATGTGGAGATGCCGGCGTTGGACTGGGGTAAACACAGTAAGAAGTCTAACAACACCAGGTTTAAGTCCAACTGATTTATTTGATGGTAAACTCACAAGCTTTTGGGGTTTGTCCCTTCGTCAGGTGAATGGAGAGTTCTGGCCTCAGACAGAGGCCAGAACTGTCTGTGCTGTTGTATGTCCTGTCTGAGGCCAGAACTCTCCATTCACCTGACGAAGGGACAAACCCTGAAAGCTTGTGAGTTTACTATCAAATAAGTCAGTTGGACTTAAACCTGGTGTTGTCAGACTTCTTACTCTCTAAATTTGGCAGACTCTAGTATGACTCCATTGTATTGGTTTTCACTAGCCTCCTTAATTTTCACTGACTCTATTGCCCCTCAGTATGAATTGAGGGATTTCCACAGCCTTCTGCAGCTGAACAGAAATGGTGCCTGTTTCCCTTGGCTTCCAGACTCCTCGGCCTTCTCAGCACCCTCTGTATATGCTACCACACTTCTAACAACCCAGTGCTCGGAATTGGGTCAATCCCCCACATTGGACAACCCCAACCTTATTCAAGTGACCAAGTTACTCGCTAAAATAAGCAAAGTAAGACAACAACACAGGAAGCCGGAAAAACGCTGCAGGTCTGCCAGCATCTATTAGGAGAGAAACTAAGTTGACATTTTGAGTTATTTGATTCTTTGTCAGAACTAAGGAAGTTGCCAATTTTATTTGCAGTTTCTACAGTTCTAACACATCCTTTCTCCCTTCAGTTCAAGGAGTCCGAACTCAGATATATTTTATTTATTTGTTAGTCACATTTGTTAGTAGACTTACATTAACATGGCAATGAAGTTACTATGAAAATTCCCTAGCTGCCACACTCCAGCGCCTGTTCGGGTACACTGGGGGAGAACTTAGTATGGCCATTGCACCTAACCAGCATGTCTTTCAGACTGTGGGAGGAAACCGGAGCTCCTAGAGGAAACCCACACAGACAAGGGGAGAATGCGCAAATTTCCACAGTCAGTGACCCAAGCCAGGAATCAAACCCGGGTCCCTGATGCTGTAAGGCAGCAGTGCTAACCACTATGCCACCTTGCTGCCCTTGTTTTCACTAGGGTCAGATTGGTAGGCCCTAGCAAGGATTTGAGGGCTGGGTTTGGAAGATGGGTGGTGAGTAGGTTTGATTATGTGGCTTTGAGGAGGAGGGGGAGAGTTACATCTGATGGAGCAATGGGTGGCTGCACAGGAGGGCCTCCCCTTGCCTGACTTGCATAGCTCAGGCTCCTCCATCCCCTGTCTAATTGCAGCGGGGGGTAGGGGCAAGTAAATTGAGAGGCACACAGTGCCTGCTGGATTTTATGTGCCAACTCTCTTCAGACTGCCGGTGGGGGAAGCATATAATCCAGCAGCGTGCCTCCAGAGCATCGGTTCAATCCTCTGGATTGCTAGTACAGTAACATTACTTTAATGCTATATAATTTATGTTGGAGTATCTACTATTACTACTGCACTAAAACATTCCATTCTTATCATGGCCGGGACACAAATTATTGATCTAATTCCTGAGTTACAACATCATTTCAATATCAATGTGCTATTAAAATTCCATCAATACATACATGTTATTGCAACATAATACAAAAATGATTAATTTACGGTAAATTATAGGGAGAAGGCATCTCCAGTATTACTTGTTACTACATATTTTCCGTACAGCATATGTTCTTGGTTTACCACTGAGTCTTTCAGGTTTTGGATTCAGTTTAAGAACCTATAAAATGTGAGGTTTTTAAGAAACAAGAACTCATCAAGAAATATTCCAATTTTTTAGACACTTGAGCTCTCCAAGACCACCACGAGCACTGAGTGCTCTCATGCTGTTTTGCTAATGAAAATGCACACATATTTATCAATGGACTGCCCAATAATTGACCCAGAGTGCTGGTCCAACCACCCACCCACCATTACTGGCAACTATAAAGGCACAGACATGGATGCTTAAACACACACCCAAAGAAGAGGCAGCTTATAGTGCTTGATCTATCCCAACATAACACTGAGCTTTGTTTTGAATAATTATAAGTTCTGCAGTACCAAATCCCTGCAACGCTGACCCTGGAAGTGTGATCGGGCAGGAATGGATCTGACATTCCTGCCAGAAATCACAAGATCAGTTAATTTTGAGTTATGCTGGGCAGGACAAAGGAACGAATCCCGCCAGCAATGTGTGCCTTGAACTTGGAAAACTCCAGTTACTGGCAGGATCAGTTGTCATGCAGGAGTTTTGTAATGGGTGAAGGGCAGCAGATTTGCAACAGTGGGGGAAAACTTCTCCACTCCCCACAGTGAAAGTGCTGAAAGTCTGAAACTTATTTTTGGGAGGCTATTTTATTTTTCCCCGTTCACTGCTGCTTTCCACTAGTTAAAACTTCAGTCAGTTCCCATGACAACATTATGACCAGATCGATGGAAGGAAGGACTCTGTTGGCTGTGGCTCAGGGAAGCAGGTGAAAGTCAAAATCAGTTGCTTCCTTAAGGGGGCAAGTAACTTAGGTAGGATTATAACCACAGCAGCAGTGTATAATATTATTAAAGTATAATTTAAACAATTGTAGATTTTTTAAAATTAGCAGAGGCGATGGCCTAGTAGTATTATCACTAGTCTATTAATCCAGAAACTCAGCTAATGTTCTTGGGACCTGGGTTCGAATCCCACCACGGCAGATGGTGGATTTGAATTCAATAAAAAATATCTGTACTTAAGAATCTACTGATGACCATTAAACCACTGTCGATTGCCGGAAATAAACCATTCTGGTTCCCTTTAATATCCTTTAGGGAAGGAAATCTGCAGTGCTTACCTGACCTGGACTACATGTGACTCCAGAGCCACAGCAATGTGGTCCACTCTCAACTGCCCTCTGAAGTGGCCTTGTGACCCACTCAGTTGAATCAATCGCTCATGAAGGCAGCTCACCACTATCTACTCAAGGGCAACTAGGGATGGGCAATAAATGTTAGCCAGCCAGCAACGCCCATGTCCCACCAATGAATAAAATTGCAGATAACAAACATCACTTCAAAGATCTACTACAAACGCGATGTGAGTGTGTACCAAGCACTTATATTAATATTGTAAGTATCCTGTAGACAAAAAAAAACTTTCGAATCCTAACAAAATTACAGACAAAAGTTTGCTTCAAATAACTAACTGTATAAAATTTTGAATTTAAATGGTTAAAGTGTCTTTATCACTAAGCAGTTTTATGGGTGAGAAATGACCTTGTGGTTCACACCACACAGGATTTGGGATAATGTTTTGTCAGATAACAGGTGATTAATTATATTCCTGGGGCATTTACTTACCACCAGGTACTATACGTCTCGACAGGTGTTTATTAATATTACACCATGTTTCCTGTCACTGTTTGATCTTGCATCTCCTGGAGTTTACCTCCTGACTGCAGGACACGATCATCAGTGGAAACTTTATCCGTTCTTTGTACAGTTGACATGAAAATCACTTTCACAGGTGTTGAACTAAAAACAGAAATCACTAAGCATGTAATAAATCACTTAAAAAGATTGCTAACTCAATCTGGGCTTAATTCACAGAAATCCTCTGAAGTGTGAATAGCTGACCTGCTATGATATGAAACACTTGTCTGGTAGACATGCTGCTGAGTGCATCATCAAGTGACAGACAGCGACACTTCAAGTTGTCACACCTCAGCTTTCGAAGAGAATGATATCATGTATAATACTAACTTTAACTGCTAGGGATGGATTTTCACATGAACCTTCCTTTAAATAATGCAATAAGTCTCCCTTTAGGCATTTTTAATATTTTCCCCCCTCCCTCCCCCATCAAACAAAACACTTCCCTCTAGGGAAAAGATCTGAAGTGTTGAACGATGACATTCCTAACTTGGGGCAATCGTAAAGATATAAAGTATATGCAGTTGATGTACTCTTGTGATTAGCACTGGGAATAGATAAAAAGCAAGACAGATAGAAAGCAAGTGAGACATTTCTACAAAATCATGAAAGTAAGCAAGGAGGATGGGTGAACGGATGGATAAATGGATGGAAGGACAAACTACTGGATGGATGGACAGACGGATATTTGGACTGACAGACTGAGGAACAGAAGGACGGACATACAGATGAAATGATGGATGGACAGATCGATGGCAAGGCAAATATACGAACACACCCTCCCCATAGTAGTCAAGCCAGAAGGATGGCAGCCAAAATGCCAGCTTCACACTTTATAGAGAAGTCCCTCACACATTTGTTGGATGTTGTGGAGGACAGAAGGACAACAATCTACTCGCAGGCAGACAGGAGACCCTCCAGTGAGCTCACCAACCCCGCATAGTGGCTACGTTATTGGGTTTCAGCACCCTCCGCAAGCGGACAACGGATTCATTACCTGAAGACAATGAATGACCTCCTCCATGCTGCCAGGTAAGTGCTTCTTGTCTTCTTTCATCACACTGTCTGTCAGACACCCCTCGCCATGCCACATGGACTCCACATGCTGCCACCTCACTGGGCTCCACCACCTGATCTCCTACACACTTCCTCATCTCCCCGATACTCCTTACATCACAATTCATCCCAGACAGGCTTCTGGGTCACTATCTGGTGAGCACCTCACTGCTTCAGATCTCCATCAGGTGGAAGCAGGGATGTCCCAGGGATCGGACAGTTGGAGGTCTGTTTGATTCCAGGTCTCATCTGTGCCTCAGTCAAGTGCTGCGCTTCTGGACATGATCCTCCCTCAGCTGCTGGAGATGCAAAAGCAGAGCTGGAAATACCAGGACAGGATGAATGTGAACATGGTTGAGTCACTGGAGGGGGCATGGAAGATCACAAACTGAAATCTTGATGGTGTAAATTCTGTGTATGCAAGATTTAGCAGCCATTATGGATTTGTGTGTGTGGCTAACATGGCCACTAAATCGGGCCCTTCACTTCATCTTTGTCTCCCCTTGTCCAATCTTTCCCACTTACATCCACGATTCCTCTGATCCCTCCATCATAGCACCAACTTCCACTTCACTGACCCCAGCCTCCTCCCCTTCACGAGAGATGTCCAATCTCTCTACACTTCCATCCCCCACAGAAGGGTCTGAGGATGCTCCACTTTTCCTTGAGCAAAGGCCGAATAATCCCTGTCAAACCTTCTCCTCCTGACTCTCGCTCAACAATTCCTCTTTTAACTTGTCTTATTTCCTGCAAATAATAGATGTGGCTACGGGTACCCACATAGATCTCAGACATGCCTGTCTTTTTGTGGGTTATGAGGAACATTCCTTATTCCAGTCCCATTCAGGTCCTGTCCCACAATTGTTTTTCCATCATGTCAAAGACTGTATTGGTGCCACTTCAGGTCTTCTCTGGACCTGTGAAAATTTATTGATGTTGCTTCCAATTTCCACCTCTCTCTCACCTTCGCATGGCCAATCTCTAACACTCTCCTTCCCTTCCTTGACCTCTCTGTCTTTATTTTCAGTCTGATAGACTGAACATTTATTACAAGATACTGTCTCCCACAGCTACATTGGCTACAGCTTCTCAAACCCTGCTTCACATGCGGACTCCACCTCAATCTCCCAGCTTCTCTGCCTCCATTGCATTTGTTCCAATAATACCACCTTTGAAAATGGTGCTTCAGACATGTCGGCTTTTTCCCTTAACCCTGCCCCCCACCCCCCACGTTGGGGTTAACAGGACAAAGAACAGTACAGTGCAGGAACAGGCCCTTTTTCCCACCAAGCCTGCCCCAAAACATTTTGCCTTTCTAAATTAAAGACCCTTTACCTCTATGTGTTCCATATTCCTTTATTTATGTATCTCTTAACCAGTTTAATCAGGTAATCATTTAACCAAGTTCAACCCATTTTTCACACATTCTGTCCTCACCCCTTCTCCTGCTTCTCAGAACAATGTCTCTGCATTCAAAGGATCATCCTCTGCCATTTCTACCAACTCCAGCATGATGCCAACACGAAACATATCTTCCCCTCACCAGCCCCCCCACCCCAATCAGCATTCCACCGGGATTGCCCCCTTTCTGACACCCTGGTCTCATCCCCAACTATTCATCACCTTCTTGGACAAGTTGCAGAGCTGGGCCGAGAGGTGGCGGATGGAGTTTAATGCAGAGAAGTGTGAGGTAATTCACTTTGGCAGGAATAACAGATGTGTAGAGTATAGGGCTAATGGTAGGACTCTGAATAGTGTGGATGAACAGAGGGGTCTAGGTGTATGTGTACATAGATCCCTGAAAGTTGGGAATCAAGTAGATAGGGTTGTTGGGAAGGCATACGGCGTCTTGGCGTTTATTGGTAGGGGGATTGAATTTAGGAGCCGCAGCGTCATGTTGCAACTGTACAAAACTCTGGTGCGGCCGCACTTGGAGTATTGTGTGCAGTTCTGGTCCCCACATTATAGGAAGGATGTGGAGGCATTGGAGAGGGTGCAGAGGAGGTTTACCAGGATGTTGCCTGGTATGGAGGGGAGGTCCTATGAGGAGAGACTGAGGGATTTGAGGTTGTTTTCGTTAGAAAGAAGGCGGCTAAGAGGGGACCTTATTGAAACATATAAGATGATTAGAGGTCTAGATAGGGTGGACAGTGATAGCCTTTTTCCTCGGATGGAGAAAGCTAGCATGAGGGGGCATAGCTTTAAATTAAGGGGTGGTAGTTATAGGACGGATGTCAGAGGTAGGTTCTTTACCCAGAGGGTGGTGAGGGATTGGAATGCCCTGCCTGCTGCAGTTGTAAATGCGCCTAGTTTGGGGGCGTTTAAGAGATCCGTGGACAGGTTTATGGATGGAAAGGGATTGGTTTAGGTTAGAGGGTCATTGCTTTTTAATTGTTCTGCGCTATAATGTTCTTTGTTCTATGTTCCAATGGCACCTTCCCTTGTAATTACAGAAGGTGCAACACTTTGCCCCTTAACCTCCACCCTCTTCACTGCCCAGGGCTTCAAAAATTCCATTAGGCAAAGCAATATTTCACTTGCATCTCCTTTAATTTGGGCTTCCGAGTTTTCTGCTCCGAATGCAGTCTCCTCTACACTGGGAAGACAAAACACAGACTAGATGGCTGCTTTGCAGCAGACCTTTGCTCAATCTGCAAGCTTGCCATTTCAACTCAGAATCTTGCTCTCATGCCAACATGTCTGTCCTCAGCCTGCTGCAATGTACCACTGAAGCTGACCACAGTCTGGAGGATCAGCACTTTATCTTCCGATAAAGCATGTTGCAGCCCTCTGGACTCAACACAGAGTTCAACCATTTTACACTGTGAACTTTCCTCTTCATATTTTTTAATATTCCAAACATTTTTGCCTCATTGCAAAAACTCTCCCTCTCCTTCCATATCTGCCTCTCGTTCTTAAGTTTTGCTTTCATCTTGCACCGACCATTATTCTCCCATCAACACATTCTGACATATTTGTTACAATCTCTCTTCACTCCCACCAATGACTGATCTTCTACTCTGTTCGAGCTGTTATATATTATACAATATATAATCCAACACATCTCTCACCCTCTCTTTAGCTCTGAAGAAGAGTCATATCAAATGCTAACTCTGTTTTCTCACCTGACAGATGCTGCCAGACCCATTCAATTTTTCCAATATTTTCTGTTTTTGTATCAATTCTCTGTCTGTGCCCTCAGTACTTTTCTCAATTAAACTTTCTGAAAAACCTTCATTCCAGTTCAACTTCTGGAGACAAGGTGCAGTAATTATGTTTGTTAAAGTTGGCAAACAGCTGCTAGTCAGGTTGAAAAAGGCAAGGATCCTATTGTCTTGGAACTGTGATTAAACATCACGCTACATTTTGCACATAACCCACTAAACCTAGAAGGAGAGAAGCAGACTGTGGAATTTGAATCCCAGCCCAGCTTAACCTGAACAGATTGCTTGCAGTGACAAATTCCACATCAAAATGTGAAAGAAAAACTTTCATCACCAGCTGTGCCCATGAGGGTGGCGCTGTTGACAGCCCTGGAATAGTCCGGGAGCATTCCAGACTGACTCACTCTGTAACCAAGAGAACAGTGAGAAGAATAAAATTCAGAAAGAGTGAGAAAAAATACTGAACTTGATAGCTATCAACAAGAAGGCATGCATTTAATTTAAGATTCAGTACATTAATAACAGGTCTTTTACAAGACAAAACCTAGCATAGAGCTTGCAACACATTTTTTTGAGGAGTGTACACTGTCCTAAAATTTGTCGTACAAATGATAATTATTCTTATGTGCACTCATTAATTAATTCTCAGGAGGTGGATGGATATTGTTGGTATTTATTGCCTTAATGAGATAGTGAGTCTTGCATTAGGAGAAGCGGTTTGATAGAACAAGATGGCTTTTCAGATCACGGTAAAGCAGAACCCACATTAATGTGGGATTGGAAATACACAGAGTTCAGACCGAGAGGGGGCGGGGGGGTGGGAGATGGGGGGGATGGCACATTCTTTTTCCAGAAGGACAAAAACGGTCAGAAGTGGGGTGTTTGCTGATGATTACACGATGTTCAGCATCATGACCAAATGCAGCAAGACCTGGTCAATATCCAGACTTGGGCTGACAAGTGGCAAGTAACGCTCACACCACAGATGTGTCAGGCAGTGACCAGTTCCAACAAGAGAGAATGTAACCATTGATGTTCAGTAGCATTACCATTGTTGAATCTCCCACCATAAACATCCTGCAGGTTATCAATGACCAGAAGATTAACTGGACTAGGCATGTGAATACTCTGGCTACAAGAGCAGGTCTGAAGCTAAGAATTCAATGGCGAGTAACTCACCTTTTATATTCATTCATGGACTGTGGATGACATTAGCTGAACTAACATTTATTGCCCATCCCTAATTGCCCTTTTAACTGCATCGTTTGCATGGTCATTTAGTTGGGCATTTGAGAGTCAGCCACACTGTTGTGGAGCTGGAGTCACATGTAGACCAGGCCAGATATTTTTAGGGCAGGGAATCTGGAATCCTTACCTGGTCTGACCAAGATATGATTCCAAAAACACAACAATGGACTTCCCAAAGAATGTCCACCATCAAAAAGGCGCAAGTTAGGAGTGTGCTGAAATACTTTCCACTTGCCTGGATGAATGCAGCTCCAAACACATTCAAGAAGCTTGATACCATTCAGGGCAAAGCATCCCACTTGATAGGTATCCCTTCCATGAACATTCAATCCCTCCACCGCCAACAAACAGCGGCAGCAACGTGCACTATCTACAAAAGGTACTGCAGGAACTCATCAAGGCTCCGTAGATAGCACGTTCCAAACCCATGACAGCTACTTTCTAGAAGGACAAGGGCAGCAGACACGAGAACACCACCACCTGGAGGACCCCCTCCAAGTCAGTCACCGTTCTGACTTGAAAATGTATCACCATTTTTCACTGTCACTGGGTCAAAATCCTAGAACTCCGTCCTTTACTGCATTCTTTCTGGTTGTATCACAGCTTGGTACGGCTCCTGCTCTGCACAAGACCACAAGGAACTACAAAAGATCGTAAATGTAGTCTAATCCATCACGCAAACCAGCCTCCTATCCATTGACTCTGTCTATATTTCCAGCTGCCTCAGCAAAGCAGCCAGTATAATTAAGGGCCCGTGCACCCTGGACATTCTCTCTTCCACCTTCTTCCTTCACGAAAAGGATACAAAAGTCAGAGGTCACGTACCAACTGGCTCAAGAACAGCTTCTTCCCTGCTGCTGTCAGACTTTTGAATGGATTTATCTTACATTAAGTTGATCTTTCTCCACACCCTAGCTATGACTGTAACACTACATTCTGGACTCTCTCGTTTCCTTCTCTATGAACGGTATGCTTTGTCTGTATAGTGCACAAGAAACAATACTTTTCAATGTGCATTAATATAAGTGACAATAATAAATCTAATCAAATCAAATCAAATCACTGTGGATGTACCTATACCTCAGGAATTGCAGTGGTTTACAAAGGCAGCTCACCTCCACCTTCTCAAGGGCTACTAGGGATGGGCAACAAATGCTGGAGATGGGGCTTTCACCCCTCAATTGATTGGCTGGCACCTGTCTAGATCCAGGGTTGTCAGTGACACTCCCATTAATTAATTGGAATTATTTTTTACATGTTTGTCAAGAAATGTGATAACTTTATAGTTACTGTTCTGGAGTTTCAAACAGCTTGTTCAGTAACATTACCAATACACTATCCCTCTGCTCAAATAATGTATGATCCCTCAACAGGTTTGCTGGTGGTAGGGAGGGCTTGTATTTTCACTGGATGGCCTTCCTTCCATCCTCCCACTCCCTGCGATCACGCCACAATTCAATGGTGGGAAGAATGAGGCCTACAGGCCGGCCTGTCTGGCCTTACCACAACTGAAGTCCTTAAGTGGATAATTAATGGCCACCCAAGGGTCACTCCCTGCCTGGCCTCAAATTGAGACCTGGAAAGCGACCCTGCTCAGGCTTGAGCAGGAAAAGGGGGAATGTCTCCATCAATGGACTCCTTTCAACTTCAGGGTCCCCACACAAGGTTAGCACCACTCAGTTGTTCCCTCCCCCCACTTTCCTATTCTTCAAACTCTCCACCAACATCCTCAACACTCCCCCATTCTCCACCCCAGTGCCTCACCTTCCCTCTCCACCCCATGAGCCCCACATGTACTTAGTCCTAAACTCTGATTCTGGGAACAGCTTGTGATACCGGTCCTGTTCATTGCATCTTCTGGCAATCCTGATTAGCAACTCTCTGAGGCAGTACTTCCTCTTGAGTGAGGGGTGGAAGTCCCATCTCCAGCCAATTAACACTCAAATGGCTGCAGGGCAGCGAGCATCGGTGGGGATGCATCAGCCAATTTCTCACCTGGCAGCCTCAGAAACGTTGCCATCTGGAAAATCCTGATCCTGGAAAATATAAGGAATATCAATTTTTAATTCCATTTTAGGGCAGCATGGTGGTATAGTGGTTAGCACTGCTGCCTCACAGTGCCAGGGACCCGGGTTCAATTCCCGGTGTAAGTCACTGTCTGTGTAGAGTCTGTACATTCTCCCCGTGTCTGAGTGGGTTTCCTCTGGGTGCTCCAGTTTCATCCCACAGTCCAAAAGACCTGCTGGCTATGTGCATTGGCCATGCTAAATTCTCCCTTAGTGTAATCGAACAGGCGCTGGAGTATGAGAATGAGGCGATTTTCACAGAAACTTCATTGCAGTGTTAATGTAAGCCTACTTGTAACATTAATAATTAAACTTAAAACTTATTCCTTGATGTTACTTTAAGACAATGGGCGGGATTCTCCAGTCGCATGCGGCCCAAGACCAAAAATTCCCACCCGAGCTCAACAGGCCAGTGAATGGTCTGCTCAATTTTCCATCTCGTCCACATCAATTCCCGTGATGGGTGGGACAGCAGAATTCCAGCCAATAGGTGCTTTATTTCTACCAGATAAAAAATACTGCATTACCACATCCCTCCAAATCAAGCCAAAACATGCCCCAACTTTTCCCAAAACCTCAAAATATTTAGACATTGGGAATTTCCTATAACTTATTGAAATGGGAAGTTAAAATATATCAAACAACTGGCATTTTGACCAACTAACACTGTTACTTTACTAACTTTGAAAGGAGAAAATATCAAAAACGTTGAAGCCCAGAAAGGGAAAACTTTACCTAATACGATAGACTAATCTTTTGCTAATAATTACGTGATTACATGGGTCACTTTCGCGAAAGGTTCAGTTGAAAAGCTATTTGTCTCCAGGGGTCACAGTGTAAACATACTGACTATTCAATATGCTATCAATTTAGCTAAGTGGCACTACAATAGCACTCATTACTGGACTGTCTTAAATATACAAAGTCCAAATCTATAAAGCACTATTTTACGATTTTGCAAAGTCAAAATAGCATTCCCATCATAATGATCAAATTCAATTAGTGGTGAATAGAATCCAAAATACATCCACCATTAATTGGATACTGACTTGAACGAAACAAACACAATAGGTTTTTTAATAATCAGTTTGAATACAGTGATCTTCTGCTGGTGCTGAAGAAGATGCTTAGCAGGGATTGATAGGGATGATATCAGCTTTTGAATTGATGTTACTATATACTTACATGCCAGACATCAGCAGTGCTTCAATGCTTATCACATGTGTAATGAACTTTGACTCATGGAATAACAAAAGCCAATGCACTCGGGTCAGGGGGTGAATAGTGAAGGAGGGGTGGTGTTGAAATAGAACATCATTGTGACTGTTTTGCAGGCAGAAAATGGCCCCAAAGATGGTCCAATTTAGAAGGTCAGCATCCCATAGCCAAAGAGTGTCAGAAACATATTTGATATCATATTGTTTCAAGTGTTCAAGGTGTCTATGACTGCTGCCTAAAAGTAGCATTAGGCACCCTGTAGATGCTAAAAGTGGTTTACCCTGGATGACACAGATATTAGGCCTGGTATGTTAAGGATTAATTGATTGACATCCAACTTAACCCAAATTAATTAAAGGGAGTGTAAAAGACCACCATTAAACATGTACATTAAAAAAACTGCTGACCTTAATGTGGACTCAGGAGGAGAAAAAGTAATCCCCAGCTCCTAGACTTACCTTTATCTTTCAGCTGGTATCCTACACTTCCTCTGGAACTGGAAGATTGGGAATGAGGAAGCTTTCCGATCAAACCTGGAGTCAGGCAAGGCTGTCCTTTCTTCCTTTCCTTGTTTCTGTTTGCTGTATCAAACCTTTTGGCCAGTCCATTAGGAAGGATGTGAACTTCGGAGGGGTGACAAGTCCAGACAGTGAAAGCACTTCAGTATGTACAGCATTACCATCTTCTGCTCAGATCCATTCTTGGTTGGCAGACTGATGAACGTCTGAAACCAATTTAAGGCCCTCTCAGGAGCCAAATTACATTGAGGCAAAAGTTGGGTCATGATCTTTGGAAACTGGATTGATGCTTTGTCCCTTCACCTTCCACTCAGAACACCTGAAGATGCTGGAAACGTATTTCAGATCTTTCCTGTATGCCCAGAGTCTCATACGCTAAATCGAGAAGGAACGTGTAGCCATGATAAAACAAAAGCTGAATGTTTGGGCATGATGTTCTTTTTCCAGTGGGGGTAAGATCCTGATCATTGTGCAAAGTGTTTTCAGTGATGTTGTACATGGTGCAGCAATGGCTGAACCGTGATGGTTACCTAATCCACCTTTCCACTTTCTCTGAGGATTGAAAATGTACCATATCTGCAGGGACACAATATACAAATGTCTGGGTAAAACATCTAGGGGGAAACAACATACCCAATGTTGTCCTTATCCTGAAGGCCACCTAAGAGTGCATAGACCTTCAGTACTCAAAACACTAAGTATCACTATGTTCTGAGGTTCTGCTGTCCCCAGTATTGGGAAGGATGGAACTGATCACATTTCCATGGAACTTTTCTTTCAATTGGACCATGTCATATCATCTTTCGCTCAGAGAAGAGCATCTTTGAACACAAGTCCATCAGGCAGTGATCTTCACATAAGGTCCTCAAGGTCCTGCAGGAAAAGAAGCTGGTGAATCTTGGTCCCCTAAGCCAATTAAACCTCATTCTCACAACTTTCAAGTAAGCACCAAGCTGTACCTTCACCAGTGGTGAGAAGGGCTCTCCCTATCACATCTTTCCTGTATGAGCAGAATCTCTTTTGCATATTACCCTCAAGGCAACTGCAGTCGGTAAGATGTCAGTTACTAACTCTTTCTAGAATATGCCTTTACAAAGCAAAACTGGAAAAAGATGCCGAAGTTTTTGGAAAGCTTCATCCAGAGCAGCTCCATAATGCAGGACTGTTCATTACTGGCTGTTCCCAAGTACACGCACTGAGATAAACATCAACTGCTGCTGGAGCATCATCAACTCGGCGAAAGACGCAATGTAGTCTGGCCAAAACCTTCCGGTCTTCAAGTGCAAATCGTTGTCAACAACTGAGGGTTGTAGTCTCACACATTCCAAGGTCCAGTCTATGTGTTGAAGGATGCTATTATGCTTGGGGCAGCTGCCTTGAAGGCACTTTGGGAAAGACCACTGTTTAAAGCCCTTCAACCATAGTACACTAAGGGGCTGGAAATTGTTTCAAATGCTTCAAGCTGTAAATTTGACATCAAATGAATATTTTAATTATAAGGTGCAATCATAAGTTTAGGGAGGCACCACCATGCTTTGTATTGGAAACAACTGCTCTGGTTCGCATTTAATGTACAGTTGACTTTGAACTCTTTTGTAATGTACTTCTACAAATTTTGTGAATGAAGTATAGTTTTGGGAGAAATATAAGCAGGTTCCACACTTATGAGGCATGAAATCCAACTTACCATGTCCCTGTCCCCATCCTCTTTCACTCTATGCTACAGGCACTGAACAATTCAATTTCTAGAACAAATTTTCAAATGTGCATTTTTTTTTGCTCATTACATTTTTTAAAAACATTCATCCCTGTCCAACCTGTGGAAATAATCAGTCACAGCATTATAAAATATAGAATCCCTACAGCGCAGCAGCAGGCTATCTAGCCCATTGAGTCTGCACCAACTCTCCAACACAGCCTCCCACCCAGACCCTACCCATGTGAACCTACATATTTACCCCACTTAATCCCCCTAACCTGTGCACCTTGGGAAGCAAAGGGGGAATTTAGTATGGTCAATCCACCTAACCCGCACATCTTTGGAGTGTGAGAGGAAACCGGAGCACCCGAAGGAAACCCACACAGACACAGAGAGAACATACAGATTCCACACAGGCAGTCACCCAAGGTCAGAAATGAACCTGAGACCCTGGAGCTGTGAGGCCGCAGTGCTAACCACTATGCCACCATGCAGCCTTTTAGGCCTTGTAAGTGCTGTAAACTTCTATGACTCTATGACTCTAATAGCGCTTTAGACAGGATTTCGCTGGCAAAGGATTCAGGCATATAGTCCCGGAGAGAAATTTGTCTTCTTTGGTACAACCAAGCAGGTGATATTGAACCCAATCACTTGCACCTCACCAAATCTTATTTTTGATTGACACAAGACGGAAAGTAAATTGAAGGATGAGTCAACTCAGGTTACTCTCCACTTTCACCTAAATGGTACAATGAAAAGACTAGGGAAAAACTGCCTTTACACTTTCAGCTTCTGATGCCAAAAAAAGGAGAATTTCTTTGATAATTGGGAAGAAAAGGGTTTTAAATATATTTTGTTTTGTTAAGTAGGAAAAGCACACTTTTTTTCATGTTTGTGTGGGACTTTTCTTGTGAAGAACGGAAAGATATGTATTGCTTTTAAAATACCAATAGAACTAAATATTCAGCTGATTCCTGACATAGCAAAAAAAAGCTTCTCTGCAATATGAATATGATGAATAACATTTCATTATGAAACAAACCCACTGTATATTTGTCCAGTGTAGATGTGTGCATTTGCTTTTAACACTGTGCTACATTTAAAATCAAATCTTTCAGTCAGTTTAATTTTCCCAGTGAGTGCTATGTATGCACAGCACCACAGCAGGAATCCCTCCATTTCACTTCCCAACAAAAACAATTCCATTCCTTTCAGAACGCAGCCAGAAAGTACATCAAGAGTGAGGAAACCGACTAACTGAATGTGACATCAGTTCTTTTTCTGGATCCCAGCGTTGAAATATGCTCTGTACACTTCTGTGTTGATAACTGGCACAACCAAAGCAAAAAAAAGGCTTACAGCTCAGACCTGAGTAAATATATATCCAAATGCAACTTATGTAAATATGAGTGTGCAGAATCCAAAAATCAAACATTAGGAATGCACGAGATTCTGACAGGATGGTGTGATAATGCATTGATAGAACAGCAGATGAGGGATGTGTATTTTACAGCAACTGCACATGTGCCAGAAATGTGCTATTGGAAAATAAATATTTTCTGTAAGTAGCTGCATAGTCATCAATCACAATTTCAATTCGCTGAAATTTTATCATTTAATCTTGAGACTTTTATCCACTGTAAGAACTCAACCACACTTTACATTGCTTGTGTAATGTTGAAGGATGGTTAACTTGGAATGATAATCTAACATAAAATCATTGGACTGTGAAGGTCTAATTTGGATATGCTGGTGGGGTGTAGACTAGGAAGGAATTTGACTCAAGTATATACATTTATTCAGTGCACTAGAGATTCTCAACCTTAGCTTCTTTATTCATTTATTCTTTGGATAAACCTCTCAGTCAATCAAAATTGAGATTCAAACTTAAGTTCCTATCATTGGTAGCCTAAAATGGGGAAGGTGGCATGGTGGTACAGAGGTTAGCACAGCTGCATCACAGAGCCAGGGAGCTGGGTTTGATTCCCGGCTTGGGTCATTGTCTGTGTCGAGTTTGAACGTTGCACATGGGTTTCCTCCAGGTCCTCCGGTTTCCTCCCACAGTCTGAAAGACGTGCTGGTTAGGTGCATTGACCCAAACAGGTGCTGGAGTGTGGCGACTAGAGGAATTTCACGGTAACTTCATTGCAGTGTTAAGTTAAGCCTTACTTGTGACCAATAAACAAACAACAACGGGCAGGTCAATTATAGCACAGGACAATTAGATAGACAATTAGATTCCTCTATTCCACCCAAACTACAAAATCAAACACATTTTCTATTCGATAAGTTTTCTATTTACACATCCCGCCAGTGTAAGTTTTCAGTTTCCCACACCAGCCAAGTGACAAAGGGTCATTCAGACTTGAAGCGCTGGGTCTATTCTCTTCCCACAGATGCTGTCAGTCCTGCTGAAATTTTCCAGCATTTTCTGTTGTGTGACAATTTGTGTCATACTGGAAGCAGTTTGTATTTGTACCTGTATTTTTACCCACTAGAAAGAGGGTCAAATCATTTGACTTCTGTTAAATCATTGAGAGCATGGAAACCGTAACACAATGTTGGAGCAGCTCGTGATTCCAAAAAAGATCTGTTGGGCTTTAACCTCGTATTATGAGACTTCTTAATACTGGGAAGAGTGAAATGGATAAAAAAATGGCAAATGGACTTCAATGTCAGTAAATGTGAGTCAGTACATTTTGGTAAAAGAAGACAAAATAATTCTTTTTGAACGGGGGGGGAAACTCGGTTAAGTTAAATTGCAGAGAGATTTGGGAATTCAGATCGGCAAGACATTAAAAGCATAAAGCCATTAAAAAAGCTGACAGAAATCTGCTTTTTATGGAGAGATATAGCCGGATTTCTCTGGTCTCACACACCCCACCAGTGCCACCAGTGAGAGTGGAGAATTTGGCGGTCAGACAAAATTATATTCACCGCAGTGGGGCCAGAGAATACCAAACATGGGCGAGGTCAAAGAATTCCAGCCATTGGATATGAAATCATAATTTATTGGTGAATCTATATAAACCCTTAGTGAGATCTCAGTTAAGAGTGCTGCGTGCAGGTTTGGGTGTCAAAAGAAGGAAAGGTATTGAGGCAATAGAGAAGGTAGAATCCAAGATGCTGCCTGGTTGGAAGAAATACAAGGAAAGATTTAAAAAATTGGAAATGCTTAGCAGATCTGTCAGCAGTTGCAAATAGAGAAACAGTTACCATTTCAAGTTGCTGAGATCTGATGAATGGCCCTCTCTTCTAGCAAAATTAGCTCTGAGTTTTCAACAGAAAAGCACTGTAGATACTGGATATCTTACAAGCAGAAACAGAGTTAATGTGTTGTATGTTATACTCCCTTTTCCTGCCTACCTCCAACCTGGATGGCACGGTGGCACAGTGGTTGGCACTGCTGCCTCATAGTGCCAGGGACCTGGGCTCAATTCCCAACTGGTTAGGTGCATTGGCTATGCTAAATTCTCCTTCAGTGTACCCGATCAAGCACCAGGGTGTGGCAACTAGAGGATTTTCACAGTAATTTCAGGCACTGTTAATGTAAGCCTACTTGCGACACTAATAAATAAACTAAACTAAACCTGTCTCCCATGTTACAGCAGGGAGGAAGGTGCCAGGCAACCTGAAAGCCTTTGGCAAATTCATGGCCATTTAAGGACCTCATTCCATTTCCGCCACTATTTTACCCACAGCAGGGGAAGGCGCAGTCCAACCAGACAGGCAGCTTTCACTGCACAGGCTGCTGTTGGGCAAGAGTTGGGAGGGACCACTTGGAGTGGGGGAGGTACCCTGCACCAATTAGAGGCATGTCACCCTGCCACAGCCCCCCTCTCCCCCAACACATCCCTTTCTTACATCCCTGGCCTCTCAAACCTGGCATGTCAACATTCCCAACACCCCCCTCATCCCCACCCCCTTCACTGGGGCTCTCAGTAGGGTCCCATTTAGAACTGTGGGCCAGAAATTTCTCATTCTGCCCACTGTGTGAATCGTAGTGGCGAGAAAAAAGATGTGGCAGACCATTTAAAGGTTGAACTCGGACGGAAAGTTCTGGTCTTGGGCGTGCATGGCCAGAAAGTCTCACACCTAAGCTCAAAGCTCAAAGTCAGGGTTCCAACACTGCTTCTTCTTGGGGACCGCCTGCAGTCCCAGTATTGGCCACCACTGGTACCTGGCACTGCTGGGATTACAGACATGATGGCGAATCAGATTGGCTGGCAGCACTCCATGGCAGGACTTTGTGGGGAAGAGAGATGAGGGGCGAATGAAGGCAAAAATCTCATCCTGGCTGCTCCCAGCATAAAACAGTTACAGGGCAGTCAATTTTTGGCTGGGCAAGCTGACAACCAACTTCTCACTTGGAGATGAGGGCTGGCTCTCTGTAAAATCCAGCCTCATGTTTCAGGTTGATGACCTGACCTTTCATCAGCCCTTATCGACCTGAAAGGTTGCCTCTATTTCTCTAACAACAAAAATTATTGCCTAACTGCTGAAGATTATTCTAAAACGAGTGCAAGATTTATACTTCCATAGCATCAGGTCACAAAGAGCTTTATGGACAATAAAGTGTTTTTGACGGGTATGTCATTTATATTGTATATCTCCCTCTTTAAGTACAATTTTTGCAAAATTATTTCCATAGATATTGAATGTATTTTGTGAGTTCTGTTGATAAATGGTTACATGGCAACTTCATAGAACCCCTACATTTGGCCCATCGAGTCTGCACCGACAACAATCCCACCTAGGCTCTATCCCTATAACATAGGTTATGAATGATTGAAACCCGCAATATCAGTCTTTGATCATGTCTGGTTCATCCATCCGGGATACCTGGGTAGTCTTTCTCATGGTAAATATCAGTTGGGGATTGTGGATATAATGGACACCTTGGACAAAACCTTGAATATGCCTTAAAGAATCATTAAGCTTCAGAGTGGGGACAAAGCCTGATGCTTTTGTCAAGGAAATCTAATCCCAACAAAAGACAAAATCTGAAGCTGGCAGAATTCAGAGAGAATCAATCATTAGGAAATAATCTGATTTAATTTAGGTAATGTGCTTCTTGAGACCTTAGGGCACAATAATAGTGTCCCTATCTCTGGGTCAGAAGTTCTGGGCTTAAGTTCCATTTGAAGTATATTCATCATTTATCCTGACTCTAAGGGGTAATTTAGCATAGCCAATCAACCTAACCTGCACATCTTTGGAGAGTGGGAGCAAACCGGAGCAGCCGGAGGAAATTCACAATTGTACCACAATTATTGAAAAATAACCATGTATGGGGCACTGACAATTGATGTCACACTGGAGTTAAAATGCCACAGCAAATAGAAAAATTATGATTGTTTTGGGTAGAATCTGGTCATTATTGAACCCAATATCCAGAGGGAAAACAGCTGCAAAAATAAGGAATTTCCCAAGTTTAAAACCATAGATCCAAGAACACTTGAAAAATGTTCAACACCACATAGGCCTCACGTGGCTTTCAGGCCTAAAATAAGCATTCTGTCCATTGTGTAGAAACCTAACCCATACCCTCTGTTTCCCATACCCTCTGAGAAGTTGAACTAACTTGAATGGAGCAGTCATCTAAAGTTGTCAACCCACCAGGATTGGACTGGAGTCTCCAGGGGTTATTGAAACATAGAAAATTAGGACAAGAGGTGGCCCTTACAGCCTGCTCCACCATTCGTTATGATCATGGCTGGTCATCCAACATCCAGTGCAGTGCTTGGTGCAACTCCGGAAAAAAAGTCATAGGGATATTAAAAAAAAAGTCTCTTTTAAGAATTCTCTTTACCAGTTATAAAGATTGTATAAGTGGGAAGTGGGAGGAGGCTAAATTGACTGACAGTCACCCAACTGAGTAATGCATTGTTTAACTTTCCAGTTGGCATAGGAATGAAGTATACCACAAGGATAGATGTTTTGGCTGACTAGTGGCTGGAGCATGGGAGCAAGTCAGGTGATGAAACCTCCAGAAAGACAAGCAATCGCAGTTGGCAACCATGCATAAAGCCTGATTTACTCTGAAGAAAAAATCTCTTGAAATGAATATCTCTTGTAACTTTTCATTATCAACTCGGAGTACAACAGCAGAAGCATTGTGTGAAGTTCCCAAAATAAAACTAAAGCTGTCAATATTAAGCAATTATTGAGCAAATGGCATAAAACATGAATGATTGAAACCCGCAATGTCAGTCTTTGATAATATCTGGCTCATCCATCCGGGATACCTGGGTAGTCTTTCTCATGGTAAATGAAATATCAGTTGGAGATTGTGGATATAGTGGATACCTTGGACAAAACCTCAAATATGGCTTAAAGAATCATTAAGCTTCAGAATGGGGGCAAAGGCTGATGCTTTTGTCAAGGAAATCTAATCCTAACAAAAGACAAAATCTGAAGCTGGCAGAATTCAGAGAGAATCAATCATTAGGAAATAATCTGATTTAATTTAGGTAATGTGCTTCTTGAGACCTTAGGGCATAATAATAATGTCCCTATCTCTGGGTCAGAGGTTCTGGGCTTAAGTTCCATTTGAGGTTTGTTCATAATGTGGCCAAATAAGTTGATTATCAGCCTGTAAATCCTTCCAATGCACTTAATGACAGGACAGAAGGCAATGGAAACTGCTGCAGAACTTTGCTGAGTATAATCCAGGACAAATATATTGGAAATCTATGGTCATCAAGTCTTCCTTAGGCATGGTACCTGAAGGAGGAGGAGCATGCTTATTATGTTTAAAACCAGGTTTTCCCACCCAACTATCATGTCCTGTTTCTCATCAAGATAACTTTACTGCTCTCCTTCCTCAGCTTTTGCACTGAGTGACATCTCACCTCAATTATTACAACCTTCCAGAAAATTCATAACTGCCCTCCCATCTTCACTTAATTTCTCCTATCCTTATTCATGGCCACCCAGACTTCACAGAATTGTTGCGGTGCAGAAGGAGGCCATTTGGCCCATCATGTCTTCACTGGCTCTCCAAAACAGCAACTTACTGAGTAGCATTCCCTCACCTTCTCACTGTACCCTGTACAGTCTTCCTTTTCAGTTAACAGTGCAACTCTTTTTTGAAAGTTTCCATTGAATCTGCCTCCCCCACCCTCTCAGGCAAAGCATTCCAGAACCTAATCACTCACTGCATAATAATGTTTTTCCTCACATCACAATTGTTTATTTTGTTAATTATTTAAAATCTGGGTTCTCACGTTCTCAATCCTTTCATGAATGGGAACAGTTTCTCCTTGGCATTTATTGCTAAAAGAATAGAATATAAAATTAGTGGAGTGTTGCTCTACTGTACAAAGCATTACTGAGACCGCACTTAGAATATTTTGATTTTGGTTCCCATACTTCAGGAGGGATGTAGTTGCATTGGAGGCAGTTCAGAGGAAGTTCACTAGATTGATGCTAGAGATGAGGGGTTTGTCTTATGAAGAGAGACTGGGCAGTTTAGGTCTGTATTCCTTGGAGTTTAGAAGAATGAGAGGAGATCTGATTGAGGTGTACAAGTTGATTAAGGGGATTAACAAAGTAGACGTGGAGATGCTGTTTCCTTTTGTAGGGCAACCTAGAGCAAGAGGTCATAGGTTTAGGATAAAGGATGGCAGGTTTAAAATAGAGATAAGGAGAAATTATTTCTCTGAAAGGGCTGCAGGTCTGTGGAATTTACTACCTCAGAGTGTGGTGGATGACAGGACATTGAGTAAATTTAAGGAAGAGGTGGACAGATTTTTGGGTTAGGGTTTGAAGGGCTATGGTAAATGGGTAGGAAAGTGGAGTTGAGTCTGAGGTGAGATCAGCCATATTCGTATTAAATGGTGAAGCAGGTTCGAGGGCTAAATCGCCTACTCCTGCTCCTAATTCTTATGTTCTATCTATTCTGTCCAGACTCCTCATGATTTATCAAAATTTTTTACCAAAATTCCTCCCAACCTTTTCTTCGCAAAGAAAAATAGTCCTAACTTCTCCAGTCTATCATCATAACTGAAGTTCCCCATCCTTGGAACCATTCTCATGAATCTTTTCTGCTTCCTTTCAACTGCTTTCACATCCTTCCTTAAAGTGGTGCCCAGGCCTGGATGATACTCTAGATGAGTCTGTGCCAGTGTCTTGGGCAAATTTAACATAACCAATTTGTCCTTTAATTCTCTGCTCCTATTAATAAAACTCAGCATACTGTTAGGAAGTAGATGTAGCTTCACCTTACATCATTTTAAAGTTTAAGATGAAGCTTGATTTATATTTCTGCAGTTGTGTGTTAAGGAGACTTGAATTGTAGTTTCACTTTAAAAGGTGCCTGCTTTTTAATGAGGTTTTACAACTTTTGAAGTAGGAAAGCTATGCTGTTGCCGAGCAACAAATGGCTCACAGAGACCACAAAAGCAGTTTTAGTTCAGTTGAAAGAAGGTGACTGAGAAGTAAGCAGACTTTTACAGAATCTGCTGGAACAAGCATGAGGAGGTATTACAGAGGGCACATCTCAAACTAAACTTTTGGACGGCACGATGGCACAGTGGTTAGCACTGCTGCCTCACAGCACCAGGGACCTGAGTTCAATTCCCAGTTTGGGACGCTGTCTGTGCGGAGTTAGCACATTCTCCTCGTCTCTGTGTGGATTTCCTTTGGGTGCTCTGGTCTCGTCACACACTCCAAAGATGTGCAGGCTAGGTGGATTGACCATGCTAAATTGCCCCTTAGTGTCAAGTGTTAGTAGGGTAAATAAGTAGGGTTATGGAAATAGGGCCTGAGTGGGACTTTGGTTGGGGCAGACTCAATGGGCCAAATGGCCTCCTCTGTACTGTAGTGATTCTATGATTTTAAAGAACAAAATAGTCCCAAAACCAGGGAGAGGGGCAGAAAGGAGTTCCAAGAAGATGTTCTGCTCAAACGGAAAGAATGCGAATCTGAAAAAAGGCCTTGTTAGGTGAAGCTAAGAGGTGCCCAGATCATCAACGACCTGTCTTGATCCTTCCACGTCGACACTGTAGTAAAGAAAGCCCAACAATGCCTCAACTTTCTCAGAAGACTAAGGAAATTTGCCATGCCAGCTATAACTCTCACTAACTTTTACAGATGCATAATAGGAAGCATTCTTTCTGATTGTATCACAGTTTGGTATGGCTCCTGCTCTGTCCAAGAATGCAGGAAACTAAAAAGGGTTGTGAACAAAGCCCAGTCCATCACACAAACCAGCCTCCCTCTGTCTACACTTCCCACTGCAAAGGAAAAGCAGCTTGCATAATTAAGGATCCCACGCACCCTGGGCATTCTCTGTCCCACCTTCTTCCATCAGCAAAAAGATACAAAAGTCTGAGGACACGTACCAACCGACTCAAGAGCCTCTTCTTCTCTGCTGCTGTCAGACTTTTGAATGGGCCTACCTCGCATTAAGTTGATCTTTCTCTACACCCTAGCTATGACTGTAACACTACATTCTCCTTTCCTTCTCTATGTACTGTATACTTTGTCTGTATTGCTCGCAAGAAACAACGCTTTTCACTGTGTATAATACATGTGACAATAATAAATCAAATCAAATAACTACCCCCACCTATTATTGCTGCACTTGTTAACCTAATTTTGGTTTCCAGTCTACCAATGCCTCAATTTTTAAAACTCTCACATTAAAGTCCAAGTCTATGCAGGGCCTCATCTTCCTATCTCTGTAACTTCCTCCTGCACCTACAACCCTCTGGGAATTCCACATTCTACAGTTCAATCCACTTGTACATTCCCAATGTTCTTTGCCCCAATATTGATAGGCCCATCTTCAGCAGTAATAAAACCATAGAATCCCTACAGTGCAGAAGGAGGCCATTCAGCCCATCAGATTTGCACTGACCACAATCTCACCCAGGCCTTATCTCCGTAACCCCATGCATTTACTGTAGCTAGCCCCCGATACTAAAGGGCAATTTGGCATGGCCAATCTATCTAACCCACACATCTTTGGAGTCGAGGAGGTATACTCCAGAATTCTATACCTAAACCTCTCTACCATTCTATCCTCTTCTGACCTTCCTTCAAGTCTATATCTTTCATCAAGCTTTTAATCACTTGTCCTAATACGTCGTCCTTTGACCTGGTGTCAATTTCAGTCCAGGTATTCTCCTGTGAAGCACCTTGGAGTGTTTTCCCATGTTCTCGGTGCTCTATAAATGCAGGGTTGTTGTCTGGTTCATTTTTTCCCAGAGGCAACAACCTGAAAGCAAGCTTTTGCCAGTGCAGTGATGTAATTTCAGAATTCCATGTAATAAGAACAGAATTTGACCTATTTCATCAGCATTTCTGGCCATAACAAATCGATAATTAAAGTTAGTAAACCAAAAAAGCTGGATTTGCGTATTGTTATCATTTTACATGATATTGTCTGATATGAACAGTTGGTTTGCTTTCACTCATGGTGTTGAATGACAGGAAAGTACATGGTCTGAAATCTCTATTCAGTCCCCAGTGGACACGAATCCACAGCCACAATAGAGCTTAAGCTTTCAAAGGTCTAGGTCAAATACATTGAAACTAAAACTATATTTTCACACAGAGGATTTTTTTTTTACTTTCGGTTATGGGTATAATTAGGACACTGCTGTGGGAAGAATTAGAAAGGGGAGGGTAACAAATTATGCGTTTTTCTCATCGTTCCTGTGAATACTCAATGTTTTGACTAATAAATACCTTGAAAATAATTGTCCAGCATAAAGAGCTAGTTATGAAGCACTGGAAGTAATTTCTTGGCTCTCTTTCTCTCTCAACTAGTCTGGAAATTGTGATCCATTCTACAGAACTTACACAGAAGAACCGTAAGGTACTGAGGATAGCATGCAGGGTTGGCAGGGGGGCGGGTGGAGGGGGGAGCATTGCGAAGAAAGAACAGGCAAAACAAGAATTTCAACTTGCCAATGCTTTCATTTATGGTCACTGTAAATGGGCCAACTGTACAAGCGGGGAACAGGAAACTTCAGGAGCAGCGCTGGAACAATCAAAGCATTGATTACCACTGTGGTAACAATAGTCCTAATGAGCGTGAAGGTTTTCCTTTCATACAAATGGCAGCTTGAGGGGAAAAACATACATTGTTGCCTATGATATGACTGTCTCCAAAAGAAAATATTGTAATGATTGTAGCATGCACTCAGTCAAATGCAGGGAAAGATTGATGGCTGGACATGTGGACCAAATTGGAATCAGACAACTGCATGCTGTGAGGGGGATACAGGGGAAACCATTATAACCACAGTTGTTCTCTCCCACTGCACTTGGAAGGGCCTTTCTCTGTCTGCAGTCTGCGACATAGGTCAAGTACCTCAGCAGTACAATCCTTTGTGCGATGGCTCAACAGTAGTTTAAAAATTACTGCCAAATACCTTATCTATTAAAATCTCAAATTCCACTTGGAATTGTGCTAAAGTGACTGAGAGTAATAAATACAATGGACAGATTATTCATTGGACAGTACATACTACACAGGCTCTGGCTGTTTGCCCCAGTATTAGGCAAACATTTCATCCACAGATGGCCTTTTAGACAAAAATATCATCAGTAATTTCTTCCTCGTGGATACAGGAAAGGGATGTAATTTTATTGCGAACATAATTGTTTTATTTCTAATGGAAAAATGCCTGTGAAACGTCAACATATTGCCTAGCACCCATCACTGCGATTACAAACAGAATTCAGTGTTAGTAACAATTGTGCAGTTATGTGCTTCCACCGAGACATTTTTATTTCATTAGGGGTGTCAGTTTACAATTGGTAACAAAGCAGATTGGTTGCCGAGACTGCCTGTTTTGTGCCTTATCACTAAAATCTTTCTTCCATTATTTCAGTCTCTGAATAAAAGCCTTAACTGTATTATGTTCGCGGCTTGTCTCAGTCCTCCTAGCTAGAACAGCCTGAGATGTGGTTTATTGGAAATCATTATTCAAATTCCAGCACAGCTAAGATTATTGATCTCTGGCCTGTAATGGTTCCCAGACCGTTGCTGATGGACGGTGGTTGGGGTTCTGGAAGGTTGGGAGGGGGGTGGGGAGAGTTGGGGCAGGCGGGGGTTGGAAGGCAGATGATAAGATGACGGGGAGGTGGGGGGAGGTGAGGGGGGAGGGTAATGCTTCAAGGAGGCCGGCATGATGTCGGTGACAATTCACTTTTTCACTTGTTATAAAGGTAGTTTAATATCCTGAAAAGGCACTTAACACTGATCCCCTTCATAACATCTGTCAGGGCACTTCATGTTGGCTGTTTCTCACACTGTGTGGCTGCTGTCAGTCGAGACCTACATGGTGACCCTCTGCTTTTTAAGAGACCTCCAAATGTTGCATGCCAGAGACTGAGTCCATCCCCTTCAACACACACGCACATAAAGCAGCTGCAGTTTTCAGTCCCTGGCCAGAAAATCTCCCTGAAATATACATAGTAGTCAAATAAAACTCTGGGCTGTGGGGAGCTGAAATGATAGTGTGTGGCACGAATGATATATGGATTGCTGCCCTTTCCTCTCATTCCTACGTTTTTTCACCTCTCACCACATTATTATCTGCTTCATCTAAGGCCATGACACAATTAGGCAGGAATTCAAGTAATCAGATACCAGCAAATTAGTTTTTTGCAAGCATTAGGTCAAGTTTGTTTGTGTCTGTTTAGAACAGTTCATAGACTAGGCTACAGGAAATAGTGCTTGTTTATGTCGGATGATCAATGAGTTGCCCGCAGGTGGGGAAGCTGAAGCTATTTACTATTGCTTGGGGTGAATGTACATCAGCAAAATACATCTTGTAATTTTATCATATCAAAATGCGTCCAATAACTCATACATTCAATCTCATTTGTTTTCTTTCTCTCAAACTACTTAAGGTAAGCGATCTTATTTCTGTTTACTAAGTGAAGAGCTATTTGTTCAGCTTCTTCGAACAGGTACAGTACTATACTGGAGACTAATGTAACACAATGGGGTGAACTTTGATGATGTGCTGTAGGATAAAACAGTCTCTTCTAATTTTTATATCTGCTACTAGAATGGTATCAGCAATGACAGTTTCAATGGAAAGGCTAGAGAAGCTGGGATCGGTTTTTTCAGAGCAACAAACAACAATAACTTGCATTTAGACTTAGAAGCTTCCCGTGTCCAGTGAGGCATGAGGCAAACAAAGCAAATGCTTTTGTCTGTTCATACCTGTTTTTTCCTCCTGGAACAGGTGACCAGCCTGTCACCAGTGGCTATTGCTTGAAGGGCACCTCTCGACACATCAAGCATGGCTGACCAGGAGACTCTCCCGCTCTTACCACATAGGCATGTAGTAAGGAGTTACAGGTTGATAATCAACATGGTTTGACCACATTATGATTGGTATTTACATGGCTGCATGAATGAAACACGTCACAAGATGCTTCAGCGAGACATTATAAAACAAAACATGACATTGAGTCGCGTAAGGAAACATAAGAACATAAGAAATAGGAGCAGGAGTAGGCCATCCAGCCCTTTGAGCCTGCCCCGCCATTCAATAAGATCATGGCTGATCTGAAGTGGATCAGTTCCACTTTCCCGCTTTCTCCCCATAACCCTTAATTCCCTTGTCTATCAGAAATCTATCTACCCATGACTTAAATATATTAAGCGAGATAGCCTCCACCATTTCAATGGGCAGAGAATTCCAGAGATTCACCACCCTTTGAGTGAAGAAGTTCCTCCTCAACTCTGATCTAAACTGCCCCCCCCCCTTATTTTGAGGCTGTGCCCTCTAGTTCTGCTATCCTTTCTAAGTGGGAAGAATATCTCTACCTCTACCCTATCTAGCCCCTTCATTATCTTATATGTCCCTATAAGATCCCCCCTCAGCCTTCTAAACTCTAACAAGTACAAACCCAGTTTATTCAATCTCTCTTCATAGGCTAACCCCGTCATCTCCGGTATTAGCCTGGTGAACCTTCTCTGTACTCCCTCCAAGGTCAATATATCCTTTCACGCATGCAGTGACCAAAACTGTACACAGTAGAAAAGTTGCAGCCTCACCAGTGCCCTGTACAGTTGCAGCAAGACCTCCCCTGCTTTTATATTCTATCCCCCTCGCTATAAAGGCCAACATTCCATTCGCCTTCTTGATCACCTGCTGCAAACGCAGACTGGGTTTTTGCGATTCGTGCACAAGGACCCCCAGGTCCCTCTGCACTGTAGCATGCTGCAGCTTTTCGCCCTGTAAATAATAATCCCTCCTACTATTATTTCTACCAAAGTGGACAACCTCACATTTGGTCACGCTATACTCCATCTGCCAGGGCCTCGCCCACTCACTCAGCCTATCCAGATCTCTCTGCAGACTTTCCACGCCTTCCACGCAATTTGCTTTTCCACTCATCTTTGTATCATCAGCAAATTTTGTTACCCAACACTCAGCCCCTTCCTCCAGATCGTCTATGTAAATGGTAAACAGTTGAGGCCCCAGCACCGATCCCTGCAGCACTCCACTAGTCACCAACTGCCAACCAGAAAAGCACCCATTTGTTCCAACTCTCTGCTTCCTATTAGACAACCAATCCTCAAACCACGCCCCAACTCCATGTACCCTAACCTTTTGCAGCAACCTTTTGTGAGGCACCTTATCAAACACCTTCTGGAAATCTAAAGACACCACATCCACCTGTTCCCTTCTGTCTACCGCACTAGTCACATCCTCATAGAAATCCAATAAACTTGTTAAGCACGACTTCCCCTTCATGAATCCGTGCTGCGTCTGCTTGATCAAGCCGTTCTTTTCTAGGTGTCTTGCTATTTCTTCTTTGATGACGGATTCTAGCATTTTTCCAACTACGGACGTTAAACTAACCGGCCTATAATTCCTGCCTTTTGTCTGCTACCTTTTTTAAACAGCAGCGTAACATTAGCCGTTTTCCAATCTTCCGGCACTTCCCCGGAGTCCAGCGAATTTTGATAAATAATTACTAAGGCATCTGTTATCACCTCTGCCATTTCTTTTAGAACCTATTCCATCCGGTCCCGGGGACTTGTCTACCTCCAGTCCCGTTAGTCTATCAAGCACTACCTCTCTAGTGACAGTAATTGCATTACGGCAGATGTCTGAGTCTTGATCAAAGAAGGAAGTGTCTTAAAGGAGAAGAGCAAGGTAGAGATGTGGAGAATTGTAGGGAAGGAATTCCAGATCTTAGGGTCTAGGTAGCTGAAAGCACAGGCATTAATTATGCAGCAATTAAAATTGGATATGTTCCAGAGGGCAGAATTAGATCAGAGCAGATATCTTGAAGGATTGTGGAGTTGGAGGAAATTATGGAGGTATGAGGAGGGCAGGCTATGGAGGGTTGAAGAATGACAATTCTAAAATCAAGGAAGGTTAAAGGGAGATTTAATGGAGGTGTTTGAAATAATAAAGGATTTTGATAGAGTAAATAAGAGAAATTATTTCCATTGGCTGGAGAGTCTGTAGCCAGAAAACCCAAACTTAAGATAATTGACAAAAGAATTATGATCTGGAATGCACTGCCTGAAAAGATGGTGGAAGCAGATTCAATGATGGATTTTGAAAGGAAATTGAATAAATACTTGAAAAGCAAAATATTTACTTGTCTTTGGGGAGCGAGCAGAGCTATGCTATTAACTGTATAGCTCTCTCCAAAGGTTTTTATAGGCACAATGGGCTGAATGATTCCAGGATTCTATATTGACTTCAATAGCTACAAAAGTAGCTACTGTCATCTGTTTTATACATAAAGTCATGATCAATTCCAATCACATTTAATATTATTGAAGATACTTAAACAACTTTTTTTAATTTCAATCTTCAAAAATAAAATGACCTAAAAATAAAATCATGCCTGAATCAAATCCAGCACCACATGCATTTGTAAAGAGGCTGATGCTATTACTACAGGAAATTATTCAATCTTGAAAAGGGCAGAGGTGTCTTAGACAGGCTTTAGGCACCGAGTTTACATCTGCAAAGAGCCTAACTCGTGTCTGCGGCATTGGGCCTGGTTCCCTATGGAGGAAGCTTTTCCAATATGGCAGCTAGGTTCCAAAAGAGAGTGTGTATGTCTTCCACTGTATTGCCAAGCAATCTAAACAAGAGAGAATCTAACCACTTCTCCTTGACACTCAATGGCATTAGTATCACTGAATCTTCTTCTATCAGCACGTTGGGGGTTACCATTGATGAGAAATTGAATTGGACTTGCCATTTAAATGCTGTGGCTTAGAGAACAGATCAGAGGCTGGGAATGCTGCAGGGAGTAACTCACTTCCTGACCCCACCAACTACAAGTCAGGAGTGTAATGGAATACTCTCCATTTGACTGGATGAGTACAGCTTCAACCACGCTTAAAAAGCTTGATACCATTCAGGGCAAAGCAGCCAGCGTAACTGGAGCCCAATCCACCACCTATAGCATTCCAGTGACACAGAGTGACAGTAGTGTGGACCACCTATACAGTGCACTGCAGCTCACCAAAGCTCCTTCGACAGGACGTACCAAACCTGCGGGCACTACACCTTCAAGGACAAGGGCAGCAGATGCATGGGAAGACCACTGCCTGCAAGTTCCCTCCAAATCGCTTACCATCCTGGCTTGGAAGTACATCACCATTCCTTCACTGTCACCGGGTCGAAATCCTGTCACATCATTCCTAAGGGCACTGTTGGTTTACCTAAACAACATGGACTGTAGCTTTTAAGAAAATAAGAAGTCTCAGAACGCCAGGTTAAAGTCCAACAGGTTTATTTGGTAGCAAAAGCCACCAGCTTTCAGAGCGCTTGCTGCTCCCTCATCAGGCAAATGGGAGTTCTATTCACAAACAGGGCATATAAAGACACAAACTCAATTTACAAATTAGTGGTTGGATGCGAGTCTGTACAGATATTCAAGTCTCAAAGGAACAGACAATGTGAGTGGAGAGAGCATTAAGCACAGGTTAAAGAGATGTGTATTATCTCCAGACAGGACAGTTAGTGAGGTTTTGCAAGCACAGGCAAGTCGTACGGGTTACAGATAGTGTGACAAAAACCCAAGATCCCAGTTGAGGCTATCCTCATGTGTGCAGAACTTGGCTATCAACTACAATGCAGAGTTGCTGAGCAGAGACTGATTGCCAAGTTCCACACACATGAGGATGGCCTCAACCGGGATCTTGGGTTCATGTCACACTATCTGTAACCCCTAAAAGTTGCCTGGGCTTGCAAAATCTCACTAACTATCCTGTCTGGAGACAATACACATCTCTTTAACCTGTGTTTAACACTCTCTCTGCTCATATTGTCTGTACCTATGAGACTTGATTACCTGTAAAGACTCGCATTCCAACCATTATTTTGTAAATTGAGTTTGTGTCTTTATATGCCCTGTTTGCGAACAGAACTCCCACTCAGCTGACAAAGGAGCAGCAAGCGCTCCGAAAGCTAGTGGCTTTTGCTACCAAATAAACCTGTTGGACTTTAACCTGGTGTTGTGAGACTTCTTACTGTGTTTACCCCAGTCCAACACGGGCATCTCCACATCATGACTACCATTGACATTGCTTTTAAGAAAGGCAGCTCACCACCTTCTCAAGCAATGGGCAATAAATGCTTAATGTTCACATCCCAGGAAATAATAAAAAAGAAATAGAGAGGAATGTGCAAATATGAATTGCAATACTTTGTTAATTACTGCAGTTGCATAAAATTAGTTGCCTAAGATATTTATAAAGTAAAGCATACCCAAACAGGGAGTGAGTCTGATGAAACCAAAAGTTAAACAGTGTATATAATAAATACTCCATGCTGTATCTTAGCCTACATGAAGTAAATGTGATTTATATCATTCATCATTCAATGTGGGTCTGTTTGCCATGATGATGGCAGTCTGAAGCATCCAAAACGCTGACTTCAATTTACTCTGACAATGCCATTACCGTTTAACGCTATTGATCACCCACAAATCCAAATGCTCTCCCATTCCTTTTCAATTTGCCCAAATGACTATAAAATAATTATGTTACCAAGTGCTATATTCTGGTCACAACTTCATTTTGTCACCTGTAACCTGCAAGACTGTGCCTTAAAAATGAATCCTCAATTACTCTCAATTGGAATAAGAGTATAACTCATTATCTAACATTTGATAGTATAGGAAAAATAGATTACTCAATCTTAAGGATACAGGTATTCATTTCAGTCAGCCATACATTACAATACCTGCTCCAGTGAATGCATCTTACAGTATATTACTCAAAAGAAAGAACAGTTGTTTTTGACTTTGACAAGAGTCATTTGAGTCCTGTGGCAACCGTGAAGACTGAACTGGAGGGACTCAAATATGACATTTCAGGAAAGATGACAATGGATTTGGGAGGCGACCCACATTCAAGGACTTTGGAGAGAATGGAAAGTAGAGGTGGGCCAGGATTTTCCAGCACTCCTGCGGCAAGCGATCCCACAGTGGATGCAGCAAGCCATCAACAGAATCTTCCGGTTCCGCAAAGTCTATGAAGTTTTGCATGGCTCGCATGCCCCAGTCACCTACCACGAGGGGTCAACTATGACGGGACTGGAAGATCCTGCAGGTGAGAGAAGTTGGAAAATCCTGCCCATGGAGTGATAGTTTGAAAGGACAGTGGGTGGAGGTGGGGGAAGGGGGTGGGGGTTGTAGTCAATGATTGTTTCTTTTAAGAAGATCTCTCGACCCCGTGAAACTTTGCGTTGAGTATATAGTTGAATATCAAGGCAGCAAACCCTTTATTTGCATATAGAAAAAGTACATGTATGGTCCTTGGATGCAGATGGCCAGTGTCTGGCACAGAATGTGCATACGTGCACATCACGCGCCATATTGGTTACTGGGACACCTATGAAAACAGGTGCAATGCCTACCAATTTCTAGTTCTCCTGGAATACAAATCTGTGGCTTTATACAAGCCCCGACATTAACAATTGTTCTTTGAGTGTGATATGTAGTACATCAGTGCTCACATGGGATGTTGGCTACATTCTGTTGTCTCTCCAGACAGACAAAAGTGATACACTGGCAGGTAAATGTGCAAATGTTAAAATCACTTGATCAACAACTTTACTTCACAGGAGCCAGATTTCATCGGAGGAAAGATACTAAACCTGTCTAAGACCAATAAAACTTGAATCTGTCCATGCGGGTGAAAACACCCACTGAAAACATTTTTATTTCTCAGTTTGAAAAGCATACAAAGTTTTTTGTGTGACACAGTTTTTCATAGAGCTTAACAATGTAAGATAACATAAAGTTTTGCTGACAATCCCCAAAATTAAGCACCAAAAACAGGATTTTCCAGCCATTCCTGCTGACAGCAACTCTGTCCCCCACCCACTAAGGGTTCCCTGCCCTATAACATTTTCTCATTCTTTCAATGGGATGCGGGTGTCACTGGCTAGGCCAGTACCTATTGCCCATTCCTAATTCACCTTGAGGAGGTTGCGTGAGCCACATTCTTGCACTGTTGCAGTCATGTAGGTTGTTGTTAACTATGTTGTTGAGGGAATCCCAGGATTTGCTGCCACTGTAATCATTACACCCGTGGCAAGTGAACATAGGAACGGCAAATTTTGGTAAACTTACTGTACAATTCATGGCACTAATAAAATTGCTGGGAGATTAACAGAAAATTTGAGAGATAATGCATTTAAATTGTGCATGACACCAATTAAGGGACAGGCTAGATTCTTAAGGATGATATGAAAATTGCTGATATAGATCAGAAATTAAAGGAGAAAATTCATTTGAAGGGATATAAATTAATTTCTTTTTCCACTTTATAGATTTTAGCCACCATGGAGATCACATTCAGCAGAATTGACAGAACAAAGCTAACAAGAGCAGGAGAAGGCAGTTTGCATGTCACATACTACATAATGAAGGAGCAGCACTCTGAAAGCTCATGATTCCAAATAAATCTGTTGGATTTTAACCAGGTGTTGTGAGACTTCTTATTGTGCCCACCCCTGTCTAATGCCAACATTTCCACATCATGGCATACTACATGTGACAGAGCATTAAGTATAGCTAAAACTGTTAAACCAGACGCAACTGTTTGGTGCTGGCAGCAGAGATATAACATTGGAGGCCTGGGTTCCACAGAGAAATATGGTCAAAGCTCTGCATCCATGGAAACCATGGCTTAATATAGCACTGTGAAGGGCCATCAATGTCATCATGGCTCTTAATTTTTATGATTGATACATGTAAGAGGAATCTAGATAAATACTTAAGGGAGAAAGTACTGGAAAAAATATACTGGTAGAATTAGGCAAAATCAAGTGGAAATTTTGCCAAATAGCTTGTTTCTATGTGGTTAATGCAATTAAGGTTCCTACCAGGTTCACATCCCAATCAAGGGCAGTACCAAACAGTTTACTATCTCAGAATGGATCAAGAAAACCAGAGGTAAATTACTCAGGTGAGTCAAGCTCTTGATGGCCTCTACCCCTACCAAAACAATTTGCCATAGATTTTGCATTCAAATACCATAGAATTCCTACAGTGCAGAGGGAGGCTGTGGGGGCCATCAAATCTGCACCTACTCTCCAAAAGAACATGTTACCCAGAATCAGACCGCACACCCCCCCCCCCACCCCCGCCAAATCCCAACAGTAACAAAGAACTAAGAAAATTACGGTCCAGGAACAGGCCCTTCGGTCCTCCAACCTATACCGACCATGCTACCCAACTTAAATAAAACCCCCTATCCTTCCAGGGACCACGTCCCACTATTCCCATCCTATTCATGTAATTGTCAAGACGCCCCTTAAAACTCACTATCGTATGTGCTTCTACCACTTCTCTTGGCAGTGAGTTTCAGGCACCCGCCACCTTCTGTGTAAAAGATCTGCCTCGTACGTCTCCTTTAAACCTTGCCCCTCACGTCTTAAGCTTATGCCCCCTAGTAATTGACTCTTCCACCCTGGGAAAAAGCTTCTGACTTCTCACTCTGTCCATGCCTCTCATAATCTTGTAGACTTCTATCAGGTAGCTTCCACAACCTCAGTCATTCCATTGAGAACAAACCAAGTTTCTCCAACCTCTCCTCATAGCTAATGCCCTCCATACCAGGCAACATCCTGATAAATCTTTTCTGTAGGCGGCGGCAGTAGGGGGTCTGATTCTGGGTAACATGCTCTTTTGGAGAGTGGGTGCAGATTCGATGGTCCCCACAGCCTCCCTCTGCACTGTAGGAATTCTATGGTATTTGAATACAAAATCTATGGCAAATTGTTTTGGTAGGGGTAGAGGCCATCAAGAGCTTGATTCCCCTGAATAATTTACCTCTGGTCTTCTTGATCCATTCTGAGATAGTAAACGGTTTGGTACTGCCCTTGATTGTGGTGTGAACCTGGAAGAAACCTTAATTGCATTAACCACATAGAATCAAGCTATTTGGCAAAATTCCCACTTGATTTTGCCTAATTCTACCAATATATTTTTCCAGTACTCTCTCCCTTACGTATTGATCTAGATTCCTCTTACATGTATCAATTATAAAAGCGTCTACATCCTTCGTAGTGTGGCGACCAAAATTGAACACTATATTCCAAGTGCGGCCTAACTAAGGTTCTATAAAGCTGCAACATGACTTGCCAATTTTTAGACTCAATGCCCAGCCAATGAAGGTAAGCCTTCTTGGCTACCTTCTCCACCTGCGTTGCCACTTTCAGTGAGCTGTGTACCTGTACACCCAGATCCCTTTGCCTGTCAATACCCTTAAGAGTTTTGCCATTTACTGTATATTTCCTATGTGTATTAGATCTCCTAAATTGCAATACCTCACATTTTTCTGGATTAAATTCCATTTGCCATTTCTCCGCCCAAGTCTCCAACTGATCTACATCCTGCTGTATCCTTTGATGGTCCTCATCATTATCCGCAAATCCACCAACCTTTGTGTTGTCTGCAAACTTACTAATCAAACCAGTTACATTTTCCTCCAAATCTTTTATATATGTTACAAACAGCTAAGGTCTCAGCACTGATCCCTGTGGAATGCCACTTGTCACAGCCCTCCATTCAGAAACACACCCTTTCACCGCTACCCTCTGACTTCTTTGACCAAGCTAGTTCTGTATCCACCTTGCTAACTCACCTCTGATCCCATGCGACTTCACCTTCTGCACCAGTCTGCCATGAGGGACCTTGTCAAAGGCCTTACTGAAGTCCACGTAGACAACATCCACTGGCGATCTGGTGGTGCTGTCAAACATGTATAGTGAAAAGATTTTTTGGACTAAATGAAAAACTTAATAAATACATTATTGATGTAATCATTATCAATAATCTTCATCAGTTCCTCAAAAAACTTGATCAAGATAGTGAGACACGACGTCCCCTTCACAAAACCATGTTTCCCATGGTTTCAACTCCACGCATTTAACATGATCAAGCCCACCTAACATGCATATCTTTTAGGGTACGAAGGGGGGAATTGGGGGAGGAAACTGGAGCACCCAGAGGAAACCTACCAGACACACAGAGAATGCACAAATTCCACACAGTCTCCCAAGGCTGGAATCGAATTCAGGTCCCTCATGCTGTGAGGTAACAGTGTTAACCACTGTGCCACAATGCCAGCCTAAAATGCACTCAATGTGCTCAAAAGCAATCAACAATCATTTGACATCAACTGCCCTAATTTGGAATGGGCTTTTCATGTAGTCAGCAGTGTTTTGCCATTTTTGACATCAAATGCAATCTGAAGCATCCAAGGTCTCAAAGGCAAAAGACACATGAAGGCATCAAAATTAAACACTAATGCACTAATGCATCAAAGGCACTTAGGAAGATCAAATGTGCTGAAAGACATTAAATATGATCAGCCTGGATTAAAAACCACAAAAAAATTAATTACATCAATAATGTATTTATTGTTTTTCATTTAGTCCAAAAAAATCTTTTCACTATACATGTTTGACAGCACCACCAGATTGTCTCACAGCATGAAGAACCTGGGTTCGAGTCCAGCCTTGGGTGACTGTGTGGAATTCATTTTATTAATTCATGCATTGCTTTTTGAGTCTTGGCATCTGTGGTGGTTGCCTTCCACCCAATTCTCCCACATCTCCTCCCAGCAGACCAGTGAGCTCCCTACCACAACCCTCAAGACTCGAGCACTAAAGTGAGGGAGGGGGAAGGGAGGGAGAAAAGAGCTTTTTTTTTATTCATTCGTGGGACATGGGCATCGCTGGGTGGCCAACATTTATTGCCCATCTCTAGTTGCCTTTGAAAGGTGGTGGGGAGCTGCCTTCTTGAATCGCTGCAGTCCATGTTCTGTGGGTTGACCCTCAATGCCATTAGGGAAGGAATTTCAGGATTTTGTCCCAGTGACTGTGAAGGAACAGCGATATATTCCCAATTCAGGACATTGAGTGACTTGGAGGGGAACCTGCAGGTGGTGGTGTTCCCATATATCTGCTGCCCTTGTCCTTCTAGATGGAAGTGGCCATTTTGTGTTCTCAGTCAGATTTCTGTTGTCCACCATCTCTTACTCAGCTTGGACATAGCAGCCACAACTTTTGCTTTGCATGTGTTGATTTCAGCATCAAGTGACACAGATTGCTGGTGATTGTGGAGCTTAGATATGTGAAGCTATCAATAATATCCAGCATCTCACTGTTAATGCTGACAGATGGCAGTACAGCAATATCCAGGACTATGACATTTGTCTTCCTAGTGCTGATGGTCAAACCATATACTTTACAGACGTAAGAGAGTCTATCAATCCGATTCTGAAGGTGTTCCTTTGTACAGAAGGATCGGCAGAGTCAATGTACAGCAAATCTCTGATCAGGACTTCGCATATCTTTATCTTGGATCTCAGGCAAACAAGACTGAATAGCTTTCCATCAGTTCAAGTGTGTAAGAAGAATCCTCTGTAGATGACCCGCAGACATATGAGAACAGCAGAGAAAAGAATATGTCAAAGTGTGTGGGTGCTGGTATATAATCCTGTTGTAATATGCCTTTAAAGTATATCGGCATGATATCACCAGAAGAAAAATGTGTCATGTTATGCAGTTTTAGTTTCACTTCTGTATTGAACAGAGCACACACATTCAGCTCTGACGTTTTCAAACTTTATACTTGTGTATAACTGTTCTCATGTACTTAGTCTTAACAAATGAATATACACTGGGTGGAGGTTTCCTGTCCTACCCGCCATGGGTGTGGGGGAAATGGGGGGAGCCATGCAAAGATTCGTTGACCTTGGGTGGGATTTCCAGGGAAGCGCAGCCAAAAAATCACCCATTGTGTTTACCCAATCCTTTTTAATTAACTGGTGCTTTGTGTCTTGTGCAATAAATAAGACCAAAGATTATATCATTACAATAACACGACATTTGACCCCATTTGGCCTCTCAAATGTTTCCAATGTCGCCCCATCATATCTGATTTTACCCATTGTGTTGTCATGGAAAGAGGAGATCACATTGAGCAGCTTAGGTGGGCAGCTAATTTTATCCAGCAGCTTAAATAGACCGCCTCTTTTCACACGGTCACATGTCTTGGTGAGATTGATGAGGGCAATATATAGTAGTCTCCTTTGTTCATAGCATTGCTTTTGCAGATGCCTGACTGAGTAGATCATGTCAACTGTACACCTTCCAGGTCAGAAACCACACAGGGATTTGGGTTTGATGCATTCAGCCCAGGATCTGCAGCCTGACCAGGACAAGACAGTGAAAACTTTTCCCAAAATGCTGATCAGGGAGATGCCTCAGTCATTGCTACAATTGCTGTGATTGCCCTTGTTCTTAGACGTTCCCTCAGGTACTCCTCTCCAAGTGACTTCAGATAACGCGAGCAACTTTAGCCTATGTACACCCACGTATAAAAGCATGCATGCCCACCCTTAAAATGGCAATACTGTTCCTTTTCATGTTTAAAATGATTTTATAAATAGCATTTTGATTGCATGAATTACAAACCTCAACAGGGACGACCATTCAGAGTTCACCCACTTCACACCAATAGTGATAATTAGCAGTCACTGACTTTAAAAAATCTGAATGTAAAAGTGAATTCTAAATGCAAAACAGTCTACAAAATTAATGGTATCCAAACCAGAGTACCTACTTAAAGTAACTGACAGCAGACTGGTATGCTACAGGCACTGGCCCTGTGCTTCCTAGCTCCACATTATTCAGCTTCTTGGTGACAGCCTCCAGTGTATCCTATATAAAAATGCTGGTTTGTCTGTTGTGTGCCTAATTAAACTGACTGCACAAAACATGGACCATGCAGTCAGTTGTCAACCAATTTTGAAAAGAGGCTTGAAGTGGGCATAAAGTTCCCGATTTGTATAAACAATAGGCCCAAAGGCAGCTTCAGGCAGGACCCCTGAACGTTCTAATATAGCGTCTGTTGCATAGCCAATGTGCTATATTGCTCGTGCTGCATACAGTATTGTTGAAGTTCTACAAGCCATTGGTAAGGCCGCAGTTGGAATAATGTGTACAGTTCTAATCACCCTATTATAGAAAGGGTGTTATTAAAGTGGAAAGAGCGCAGAAAATAATTACTAGGATACAACCAGGACTTAATGGTTTGAGTTATAAGGAGAGGCTGAATAGACTGGGGCTTTTTCCCCTGGAGATTGATGAGAGGTTTAGGGGTGACTTTATAAATGTCTATAAATTAATGAGGGGCACAGATCAGCTAGATAATCAATATCTTTTCCCAAAGATAGGGGAACTAAAACTAGAGGGCATAGGTTTAAGATGAGAGATACAAAAGAATCCAGAGGGGAAATTTTTTTCACATAGAGGGTGGTAAGTGCCTGGAACGAGAAGCCAGAGGTAGTAGTAGAGGTGGATACAATTTTGTCTTTTAAAGAGCATTTAGTCAGTTACATGGGTAAGATGAGTATAGAGGGAAACGGGTCAAATGTAAGCAACTGGGACTAGCTCAGTGGTTAAAAACAGGGCAGAATGAACAAGTAGGGCCGAAGCGCCTATTTCCAAGGTATAAATCTCAACGACTCTATTGGACCCGTCTTGTTTAGGTGCTGGAGATGACCCACCATTGGGATGAATAGGTGCAAGCTGAATAGCTGAACCTGATAAGTCTCTACAGTAGTTAGTCTGGAGGCCTCCTGTGTCAGGATTGCTTCTTTTTGGTACACCTGCAAACAATACCTAGGCTCATTCCTGTAAGTGACAATGGGTTATTGAAGTAAAATGCTTTACCCATCAACGTGCACTTGTTTAGAGGATGATACCCTCATTTCTGGATGATATTATATTAAACAGAATAATGAAAAGTCAGTAGTAACCCAAAGCCCCTGGGACCTTACGTTGTGGCTCTCAAACCCTTCTGCACGGCAGACCCACTGCAGATATTTGTACAATTCTAGAGAGCCCCTGTCCGAACTTCAGCATCACATCAAAACAACACGGTGCTAGAATTTCAGAACATATTTAATAAGAATACAGCAACGCCAACAAAATAAGCAACTTACCAAGCGATCAACAAATATCAAAATTACTGAACAAAGAATTTTTGAGACGCTGGGGCAGATTTTCAAAAAGCTGCAGGTTTGGGATTTGAAAACAGCAATGCCAAAGGTGTCTCAGGATCCTGACGCTCCCAAGGTCAGTTTGCAATTTCCATGGGGCTGGTGAGGGGAGAAACCTGCTCACCACTAATTAACAGATCCTTAAGTTCCTTTTTATTTGGAAGGTTCAAACACTTTTTTTTGCCCATAAATCAGTATTCATTCATGAAAATGTCCAAATAATCAGAAAACATTTTTAGACAGTTTTGAAAACTGAAGAAGATTCTGAGAGAGTAAAACTAAATGTATGTGATGCAATACATCCAAGGAATCATTCCCAACCCCACATTAAAAATCCGCTCTCTCGCAACCAATGTATTGTGTGCCTGGTTCCATCTAGAAACCAATCTGTGATGACTTTGTAGACCTCTGTGATTCCAGTTTGAAAGTCTCCAGCCTACAGTAAGCCCAAAGCAATGTCCTTAAATTTGTTAAGGACTGCAATTTGGAAATCTGATTTTCGCTGTCCCAAACACTTTGGTGCTTGTTAGTACACAGTTGGGGTCACTGTGGGGCAAAAGAAGGTTCATTTCCATTTGTATTAAGTTTGAGGGGCCAACCAGCTCCAGTTCAAGCAATATGCCTCCACTTGGTGTCCATGGCCACTCAGCACTGTTTTATTCCCCTGGTCTGCCTGCTTATCTCAATAAAGGCAGAGGCAGCCCCCAACATGGCTGACATCTTCCTTTGCTGAAAGCGCCAGGCAGGCAGCTCCTGGCTTCTGAAGTACTTGGTACCTCTAATTGGGCACTGAGATTGCCTCTTGCCAATTAGGGCATTAGCATGTGACAGATTCATTGTGAGAGCAATGCAGTTCAGAAGTGGGGACAGAACCTGGAATACACCCAATGATCTGGTTCCCAACACCATAATAAAAATCCGCCTACTGCAACCAATATATTGTACGCCTAGTCCTAGCTAGACACAAATCTGTGATGATGTTGTACACCTCTGTGATCCCATTTTGAAAGCCTAGAGCCTACAGTAAGCCCAAAAACTCCAACTTGCTTGACTTGGGTGGCACGGTGGTTAGTACTGCTGCCTCACAGTGCCAGAGACTTGGGTTTGATTCCTGGCTTGGGTCACTGTCTGTGTGGAGTTTGTACGTTCTCCCTGTGTCTGTGTGGGTTTCCTCCAGGTGCTCTGGTTTCCTCCCACACTTCAAAAAAAAATGTGCTGATTAGGTGAATTGGCCTTGCTAAATTCTCCCTCAGTGTACCCAAACAGGCACCGGAGTGCAGTGTCTAGGAGATTTTCACAGTAACTTCATTGCTGTGTTAATGCAAGCCTACTTGTGACTAATAAATAAACTTTAATCTTTACATTGTTTATCACATGCATTTAGCTTTAGTCTCCCAGAATCTTGCTCCGTTTTCTAAACTGTCTAATAATGTTTTCTGATCATTTTAAAATTTTCATGAACAAATATTGATTTATGAGCAAAAAAAGTGTTTGAACAATCCAAATAAAAATAATCTGTGATACAGTTTAAAAATATTACTTCTTGGTCAATTTCATTTTTGCATGCCCTGTGGACACAATTATTGATCAGCGATTTAAAACAAGGTTCCACGCAAAAAAAATGTGTAAGTACAATGCTATTTCCTGCTCAGTGCTGTGGTGCTACAAATTATTGATTTGTATTGACATTGACATTGACATTCTGATAACAGGATGTGACACACCATGGATGGGCTTTCTGTATTTCAGAGGCAACCTATGCATTCACCCATCAGTTCTGTCTTAGCATATAAACTCTTGAGGGACATAAGCAAGGATACATATCATAGTCTTTCTTTTACATTTTTTTTTCTTTTAGGCTCCAAGTGCTACAGGTCAGCATTGGCACGAACAGGCAGCATCTGGCCAGCTCAGGATACAGGGCCTCTGCACCAGTCAGTATAGAGGCCTCTGGTTTCAAAGATTCTTTTTAAGTACACATGGAGTTAATAAGGATGGGGAGTCAAGGAAATTGCGTTTTAAATGCCAGCTATTTCCCAATATATTTGACATTACTGAAAATGGGAGAGTTGGGTGACATTAAATCAGAACAAACAACCAATTGGAGTTAAAGCGCAGCTTAGAAATAGGCCAGAGTATCAGAGTGAACAATCATACACACACAGCAGGTTTTACCCCTTTTATAAAGTCATTTCAATTAAGGGGCAATACTGTCCAGTTGCAGGTTTCAGTTGGGATCGGCTGTCTGCAGCAACCAATCTGTGCTATGCAACTACATTAATTTTCGCAGCAACAGTCTATTCTAATAGAGGCAATTATGGCACAGTGCTTAGCACAGCTACCTCATAGCATCAGGGATCCACTTTTAATTCCAGCCTTGGGTGAAGTCTATGTGGAGATTGTACATTCTCCCCGTGTCTGCATGGGTTTCCTCCAGATGCTCCGGATTCCTCCCACAGTCCAATGATGTGCAGATCAGATGGTTTGACCATGGTAAATTGCCCCTTAGTGTCCTAAGGTGTTAGGTTCGGTGGATTAGCTATGGTAAATGCATGGGGTTATTTGGATAAGACGGAGGAGAGGGCCTGGGTAAGATACTCTGTCAGAGAGTCAGTATAGGCTCAATAGACTGAATGGCTTCCTTCTGCACTGTAGGGATTCAATGATTCTAGATGTATCATCAATGCTTTTCCTTTGTAATTTTAGCTAAAGAATGATTATATCCAAACTTATCATAAAGATAAGACTTGATAGCTGTGATTCTTATATGACTATGTTATTGAATAAGATATGATTACGAGTGAAGAGAGATAGTATTAAAACAGGTTAGCATATCGTATTCCCCTCCATGGTGTTCTCCAGACTATAATTTATACAGACTATAATTTAAATAATTAAATTAATAATTAAATAAGGCAACTTCTTTTTAACCAAAGTTTTTAAAGTCTCCATCAGTACAAAAGTCAGCACTGAAGGAAAGTTTTTGACAAAAGCCAAAAAGTCTGGCAGATGGAGTACAATGTTGGCAAATATGAAGTCATCCATTTTGGTAGGAATAACAGCAAAATGGACTATTATTTAAATAGTAAAAACTTGCAGCATGCTGCTGTGCAGAGGGTCGTGGGTGTCCTCATACAGGAATCTCAAGAAGTTGGTTTGCAGGTGCAGCAGGTAATTAAGAAGGCAAATGGAATTTTGTCCTTCATTGCTAGAGGGATGGAACTTAACAACAGCAAGGTTATGTTGCAGCTGTATAAGGTGCTGGTGAGGCCACATCTGGAGTACTATGTACAGTTTTGGTCTCTGTACTTGAGAAAGGATATACTGGCACTAGACTGAGTGCAGGGGAGATTCACTAGGTTGATTTCGGAGTTGAGAGATCGGCTTATGAGGAGAGACTGAGTAGACTGGAGCTATACTTGTTGGAATTCAGAAGAATGAGGGGAGATTTTATAGAAACATATAAGATTATGAAGGGATTAGGTAAGACAGAAGCAGGGTAGTTGTTTCCACTGGCGGCTGAAACTAGAGCGAGGGGGCATAGCCTCAAAATAAGGGGAAGCAGATTTAGGACTGAATCTATGCCCAGTGAAGCAATTGAGGCTACCTTATTGAGCGTTTTTAAGGCAAGGATAGATACATTTTTGAACAGTAAAGGAATTAACGGTTATGGTGAGTGGACGGGTAAGTGGAGTTGAGTCCACTGAACGATCAGCCATGATCTTATTGAGTGGCGGAGCGGGCTCAAGGGGTCAGATGATCTACTCCTGCTCCTGGTTGTTATGTTCTTAAAAGTATTTGAAATGGCCATTGGCATCTTCCTTTGATAAGTAGCCATAAAATAAATAATATGGCTGTGAATGTCATATTAGCATCTTCTTTTTTGTCTGTTATAACTGTAATTTGGACATGTTTAAAATGTAATTTTGCAACCGTTCATTCAAGTCGAATGGTTACTGTCCCCTTGCCTTTAAAACTAAAAGTGAAAATTTATGTGCATGGAGTGATCCCAGCTTAAATGTCAGGAACAAGCCAGTCTCCACGTGGCTGAGGAACTCTGAGTTGAGAAATTGAGATAATTGACTCGGAGAGTCAATTGAACCTACCTCCACTGTACCTCCAGGCAGTGCATTCCAGACCCACATCACTCACTGTGTGAAAATGCTTTTTCTCATATCACATTTGCTTCTTTTGCAAATCACCTCAAATCTGTGCCCACTCGTTCTCGATCCTTTTATGAGTGGGAACAATTTATCCCTATCTATTTTGTCCAGCACCCTCATGATTTTGAATAGCTCTGTCAAAGCACCTCTTAGCCTTCTTCTGTCCTGCAACAACAGTCCCAACCTCTCCAATCTATCCTCAAAACTGAAGTTAATTCGAATAAAGGTTGTCATTGCAAAGTCTTTGCATGTACTGAGGAATATTTTTGGAGGTGTGGTGGTGACTTGCTGGATTTGACTGGGGGTGCTGCTGTACAGGTATGGATTTCGTGATTTGTTAGCACAAAGGCTGCAGTAGATATGGGGGCAGCTCTGAGTCAACAACATGGCTGACAGAAAGATGAAATAATGGAGAGGGCATGCTCTGTGGCATGTCTCTGCCAGGAGGCAGAGACCCTCATGGTTCTTGATTATGACAAGAGTCTGTTTGGCAGGCCACCTTTTATCCTCGGTCTGGTTGCAGCCTATTCACACCTGGTGATTCACTATGTGCCGATCCCATCTCTACACCAGCCTCCAAAGGTTATGTGGTACCTATATCTGAGCCGGTGACTGCAAATGGTAGCACAGTGGTTTGCACTGATGTCTTACAGCGTCAAGGATCCGGGTTCAATTTCCGAGTTAGGTCACTGTCTGTGTGGAATTTGCATGTTCTCCCCGTGTCTGCTTGGGTTTCCTCTAGGTGCTCCGGTTTCCTCCCACAGTCTGGAAGATGTGTTGGTTGGGTGGATTGGTCAGACTAATTCTCCCTCAGTGTACCCGAGCAGGTGCCAGAGTGTGGCAATTAGGGGATTTTCACAGTAACTTCATTGCAGTGTTAATGTAAGCCTACTTGTGACACTAATAATTAAACAAAAAAAAGTGTTAGACCAAGTGATGAAACCTCTTCATCAGTGGTGTGTTTTCTGTCTCTAATCCCGCTCCTGTAATGGACCATCTGGTCCCGCAGGACAGCAGGAAGCATGTAACACTATGTTGGGATGCTGTGTCTGCCATAGATAAATAGCTCAGGTATTGAAAGCAGCTGAAGATTGGGGCAATTCTGGGAGCATTGGTGGGTGAGTGACAGAGAGTGGAGAACCTGGATGTTAGTTCTCAGTCCTGTGCTAGGAACCTCCTGAATGAGTGATGGGGATATGCTACATTGAGCTGCATGAGAGGCCCATGTTATGGTAGATAGTAGATGTCATGTAAAACCATTCACTGAACTTAAAGTAAAAGTTTAAAATGTATTTATTCCGACACCTGTTCAGGTAACTGAGGGAGAATTTAGCATGGCCAATGCACCTAACCAGCATTTCTTTCAGACTGTGGGAGGAAAACGAAGCACCCAGAGGAAACCCATGCAGACATGGGGAGAACATGCAGACTCTGCACAGACAGTGACTAAGCTGGGAATTGAACCCATGCCCTGGCGCTGTAAGGCAGCAGTACAAATCACTCTGCCAACATGCCATTTTAACTGCCTTAACCATCTACATGAGATTATTTTTTTTTGGTGCATTGTTGCCGACTTCTCAAAGCCAAATGCCAGGAATTCACTTCCTTAACCACCATTCCCATCTGTGGGTGATCCTTGAGTACCTTCTGCTCACTCAAAAATAAGTGATCTCTCTCCTTTTGTCCACCTTCATTACTAATAACCCAAACACCCTCTTTCTGTCCTGGTGTTCCATTTCTCTTCTTTAGAGTTGCAGCAATAGCATCCAGCAGCAGCCTCCTTTGAGTCCGCGCTGTATCTCCTTAAGAGGGACGGACTGTCTTTCAGATGAACCGGCCGTCTACACCATGCGCTCTCTGTTAACACTCAGCTCCGTGCTGAGCACTCAGGCAGTGCCAGCCCCACAGACTTCATTCACACTAACAAACACTACAATCAGGTGAATGAAGATGAAGCTCCAAGCTTGCATGCTACGGAAACAGGAACGAGCCGGTCATGAATCACAATGCTGCGTCCAAAAAAACAGCAAGGTCCAATTTGTAATCTAATGTATTTTCAGTTTATTATTCCCTTTCAGTCAGAAACTGGTGGATGAAGATCAAAGGCAATGGCAAAATAGTGTGCAAGTTTGGGGCTAAAATTAAGTCTTAATTACAATATCTCTATATAATTATCCATTGAAGTAGTGTATTAAAACATATAGTTTCTGTACTGTAAGCTGATGGAATCGAGGTTCATGACTACATTATTGCACATGCTCTGCTCCAGGTGCTCAGCAAGTTTTCAAGGGAAGATGGCAACCAGAGATAATCCATGTTAAGAAGTGGGCATCGGTCTTGATTAGCCACCTTCTTAGTTGGAGAATATAAAATTTGCAAATAAATGGGAAAGAAATTACTCACAAAGAATGGGTGTTTCCCATATGGATATACTCCTGTTTTCTGCCTGCGATTGTCACAATCAGTGCTAGGGAGTGGGATATGTTTCTTCTCTTACCCAGTGACGTGATTGAATGTCCAAGATTATTTATTACATAGCCAAAATAAAAAGCAGATGTACCGCAGGGCTCCTCTACATGGCCTGAACAACGTAATTCAGCCCTAACCTCAGAAGAGCACCCATTACTGCACCAGTGTGATATTTTCCATTTCCATTTCCCCAACTGTCTGTCACTGTGGTCTCTCAAGCCTCAGTTGTACTTTCATCATTGCTGGTTCAGGTCAGGGTGTCTTGAACTCAATACAATCCCCAAGGTTTAAACTGAAGCCTGAACCAAGTCAGCTCATTCACTGGGAGGTATTAAATGACCTGCCTAATGGATGCACTGACTCTTGACAGTCGGAATCAGCAGGAGATTCACATCAGCCATTTATAGCAGCCTGATGGCAATCTGCTGCTCCACAGCACTCCAAAAAAAAATCCAATTGCCGTAAATGATTTCTTATTGCTTATACTTGAGTGAGTCTACTGTACATTGAGAACAAATAAGGATTTGCAGAACGAGTATGAATCAAAGACAGGTTCTGAAATAATAAGTATCAGCAGTAATTTTCCATCAAGAAAGCTGACATGCGAAAACAAATTGAGAGCACAAAATACACAGAATATGACTTGATTGTGGAGGACGTGATCAGATGGACAGTAGTGTTCAAGCACCTTTGCAATTCCTTTCAAGAAAACAATATATCAGCCAGGATGTATTCTCCTTGTACAAGAACAATATCATTTTCTGTCTCCTGCTGGAAGTTTCCAGTTTCACCAGAAGTGCCAAAGGAACAAAAATAAATTCTGTTGTGTTCCCCTTAGTTTGTGTACTTGTTTTATCATATAGAGGAGGGATCATCCAGCTCATTTACTCAGCACATGACAGCTTCATTTTGCAGCATGTCATTCCTTTGATCCAATAGTTATCAAATTGTTAGCAATTTTACTGTGTGTATCTCAGCAAATAGGAGGGCATTCAATTCCTGGTAATCTTACAAAAGGTTTCTAATTGCCAATAGCAATTTCAGACTATGGACCCTGAGAGTAACATGCTAGAATGACTGTGCATATTGGGCCATGACTGGGTTTAGGGAATTAATGTTCACTTCAAATTTAGCATTTAAAAAGGAAAACATCCCATTTCCAATTTTTTAATGCTTTTCTCTGGCATCATCAGCTGACCTGTTAAACAGTTTTTTAAAAATAGCCTTTCAACTCAATTCTATGATAACATTGAATTACAGGAGAGTAATAATTTTGCCAGTCTCTCCTAATGCTAAGTCTCATAGGATAATGCGATTCAGAATACAAAATTTAAAAGAAAAAGAATGAATTGCACCTCTTGTAGTGTTTTTCATGACCACTGAACATCTCAAAGTGCTTTACAACCAATTGAGTGCAGTCAATTTGATTTGATTTATTATTGTCACGTCTACTGATATTCAGTGAAAAGTATTGTTTCTTGCACATTATACAGACAAAGCATACCTTTCATAGAGTACATAGGGAAGAAGGAAAGGAGAGGGTGCAGAACGTGGTGTCACAATCATACCCAGGGTGTAGAGAAAATCATCTTAATATAAGGTAGGACCAATCAAAAGTCTGAAGACAGCAGGGAAGAAGTTGTTCTTAAGTTGGTTGATATATGATCTCAGACTTTTACATCATTTTCCTGACGGAAGAAGTTGGAAGAGAGAATGTCCAGGGTGCATGAGACCCTGAATTATGCTGGCTGCTTTTTAGAGACAGTGGAAAGTGTAGATGGGATGCTCCACTGTTACAATTTTAAAAAAGTTTCAACCAATTTTCACGGTTAACTCCCACAAAAGCAATGTGATAATGACCAGGTGATTTGTTTTTGTGATGTTGATTCAGAGATAAATATTGACCATGGCATCGGGGATAACTCCCCTGCTTTTCTTCAAAATAGTCCCATGGATTGTTTGTAATACAGTAAGAAGTCTCACAACACCAGGTTAAAGTCCAACAGGTTTATTTGGTAGCACAAGCCACAAGCTTTCAGAGCACTGCTCCTTCATCAGGTGAGTGGGAGTTCTGTTCACAAACAGGGCATATAAAGACACAAACTGAATTTAAAAGAAAATGGTTGGAATGCGAGTCTTTACAGGTAATCAAGTCTTAAAGGTACAGACAATGTGAGTGGAGAGAGGATTAAGCACAGGTTAAAGGGATGTGTATTTTCTCCAGCTAGGACAGTTAGTGAGATGATTTTCTCCAGCCGGGACAGTTAGTGTTTTTATATGCCCTGTTTGTCAATCTCACTAACTGTCCTGTCTGTAAAAAATACACATCTCTGTGCTTAATGCTGTCTCCACTCACATTGTTTGTATCTATAAGACTTGATTACCTGTAAAGACTCACATTCCAACCATTATCTTGTAAATTGAGTTTGTGCCTTTCTATGCCCTGTTTGTGAAAACGACTCCTATTAATCTGATGAAGGAGTAGTGCTCCGAAAGCTTGTGGCTTGTGCTACCAAATAAACCTGTTGGACTTTAACTTGGTGTTATGAAACTTCTTACTGTGCTTACCCCAGTCCAATGCCAGCCTCTCCACATCTTGCTTGAAATAGGCAGAGTATGGACCATACTCAACCAGCCCCCACTTACAAAACCCCAGACAGAACATCTATTGTTAGACGTGATTCCGTGATTGGACAGCACTTGCTGAATAATCCTGAATATGCTAATTGCTGCACTAAGAACTAGTTTAAGATAGTCACTTTTTGAGCTCATAATGTGGCTCATTTATGCTAGCTAGAAGCCATATATATTCACGCACAAGGACAAAAGGAATACAGTCAAGCCTCATGCTTTTTTTGAATTATGATGTGGGTATGCCGACGTTGGACTGGCGTAAACACAGTAAAAACTCTCCATTCACCTGACGAAGAGGGTGTCCCTCGAAAGCTTGTGAGTATATTATCAAATAAATAGGTTGGACTAAAACCTGGTGTTGTCAGACTTTTTACTGTTTTTTGAATTACCCAGGGGCTTGGGGAGCACACAGTTAGCTCCTTGATGTTTTCTCCAAGCCAACGTCTCAGCCAACCAGAATAGACTTGTGAAACAATCAGCACCCTTTTCTCCTGTAGTATAAACTGTTGTGATTGTTTTAAATTTGACATTCTTGCATTTGCCCTGATGAATGCAAGACAAAAAGCTTCAGCGTCATGTCTTTCTTTCCAACTGTCTGATTGCACTAGTCTATGGAAGATTTTACATTGGGTAACATAAAATTCATTTGAGCAAAAGCATTGAACCATAGAACTCCTACAGTACAGAAGGAGGCCATTCAATCCAACAAGTCTGCACCAACCCTCCAAAAGAGCAATCTACCTAGACCATCTCTTCTGCAGTATCCCCGTAAGCTTTTGCATTTACCATGACTAATCCCCTTAACTTGTACATCCTTGCACACCAAGGGTATATTTAGCATGACCAATTCACCTAACTTGCGTATCTTTGGACTGTGAGAGGCAACAGGAGCACCCAGAGGGAACCCACGCAGGCACCCAGAGAACGTGCAAGCTTCACACAGTCATCCAAAGCTGGAATAAAACCAAGGTCCCTGGTGCTGTGTGGCAGCAGTGCTAACCACGGCATCACCATGCTGAACGTTGAGCAAAAAAAAATTCTGAAAACTAGCACAACTCTGAGCACAATTTGTACAATGAGTGCTAGTTTTGCCCAAAGCAGAAACTCTGCTCCATATTTGCAAGATGTTACTAAAAGTAAAATGTGTTAAGAATTTACAGCTTTATTCCTTGAATGCAAAACTTTTTAAAGAAAAGCTGAATTACCTCCTTACAGCCAACCGGTTTTACAAATAGTTAAACAAGTAATTTGCCTACCTCCATGACTGAAGTTGAAATTTGTGCAAGATGATAGTAATAAAAGTGTAATATGAACTCCAGCAGCTCTTAACTAACTCAGCAGGACTGCAGAAGAATTTACGATGTGCTAAATTTTTCCTTTGTTCCTCCCCTGGTAGCCTGGTGTAGCAATTAGAAAGCCACTGAGGCTGTTCATGTCAACTGTAACATTATGCAAACGTTTGTTATTTATTAGTAGAATTAATGAGACACAGTAGGTAGCCTTTGTTTAACCACTTCATTACAGAAGTCTCTAAACTTCAGCTACATTTGTGAATTTTGTTCTGAAAGCTCTGCTAATTGTTATCGCTTCTCCCTGCGTTGCTCCACAATGATACGAAAACCCTCCATTGCTCTTTGCTATTTTCAAAGTTGGTTCCATTGCAAATCAATTACGAACTTGAAAACTTCTGCATGCATAGTTCTTTTAAGCTGCTTTGTGTTTTTGGGTTTATAACATAAGGGCTGGCTGCAGTGCAAAGAAAGCTTTTGGGTTCACAAAAGGAAAAGAAAACACGGTAATTCTGATCTTGTTTGGGTGCATAAAACGAGGGATAGTGACTTGAGGGAGATATAAAACAGACTACCCATTTACTGTTGCTTGTTTATAGTATCACAATGAACCTATCCACACCCCACCATCATCACCACCACCACCCTCCCTCCCCACCCCCTGTCTCGGCAAATAAAAATAACTTTATTTATTTCACAAATTAAATATGTGCCAAAGCACAAATAGACAACAAATGCTGATTTAGTCAGGGATGCCCCATCATGTGAAAGAGTAAAATAAGCTCTTTAGAGCCAATTAAGTGATGCTTCTTCATTACTATCACGTACCACATGAGGAAACTCAGTTGTCAATATACAGCACTGTCTCCCAACCAACAGTAAGAAGTCTCACAACACCAGATTAAAGTCCAACAGGTTTATTTGGTAGCACGGGCTTTTGGAGCGCTGCCCTTTAATCAGTTGAGCATTCAGTAAGAAGTCTAACAACATCAGGTTAAAATCTAACAGGTTTATTTGGTAGCATGAGCTTTCAGAGCAAGCTCGTGCTACCAAATAAACCTGTTGGACTTTAACCTGATGTTATTAGACTTCTTACTGAATGCTCAACTGATTAAAGGGCAGCGCTCCAAAAGCCCGTGCTACCAAATAAACCTGTTGGACTTTAATCTGGTGTTGTGAGACTTCTTACTGTGCCACCCCAGTCCAACGCCGGCATCTCCACATTATCCCAAACAACAGTGAGATAAATGGCCAGATCATTTGTTTTCATCATGTTGATTCAGGGATTAAAGTTAACCCATTTCTTCTCCAAAAAATGCCTCAGAATCATTCAGTCCACCTGAGAGGACAGATGGTGATTCAATTTAACGGCTCAATGAAAAGGCAGCACCTCCAACAGTGCAAATCTCCATCGTTAACTGCGCTGAAGTGCCCACTTAGATTATATACTCAGTTCCCTGGAGTGGGACTAAAGCCTATGACCTTCTGACTCATGGCTGACATTTAAATCTAAATTGGTTTATCTTCAAATGGCTGCCATTTTTGCTAGATCCATGTGTTGGGAATATGTGGTGCTGGCATGAGTCCTACACAAAATAAAACAGCTTACAAAAAAATCACCATTCAAAAATATTAAGGCGAATGCTGTATAGTTGTAGATGGCCCAATCAGACAAGAGGTTCAAAACTATTTTACTGGTATTTATGGAGGAAGAGTAACGTGCAGAAGTCTTCAGCCAGTCAGCCCATGAGTGGTTAAAAAAAATTGACATTTTCCACCTCTGGCTGCAGATCCTTTATACTTGCTTTGTACTTGAGATAGCACTACTGTTGGAGACAACAGACAAATAGTCCACTTTTGATGCCAAACAGCACACCAGTGCTGCCTCATTTACAATGGCAGCAGAGCTATTTATCATCAATAAATGGACAATGTAAATGTAGCATTAAATGTACTGCATGTTGTTCTCTGTAGTGATTATGGAGATATGATATGCACATTTTCCTCTTTTTGTAAATTTCTAATCTTTTGCACAGCGTAGTATCATTATTCCCACTCGCATGGCCATGATGAATGTTTCAGTGGTGTTATACTAGAATAGGGGACACAATGCTGGTTCCAGAACGAGTGAGAGTTGAATCCTTTAATCCACGGACTCACATGAAACAGACTATGAATGGATATAGTCATTACTGGTTGGGACAACAAGTGCAACTCAATAGTGGTGATTAACAGCTTGTGTAATACAACTTTTAATCTGCTAAACTGCTTCCCATAATGTGAATTTTATCAGTGCATTAAAATCTACTCTCTCAGATTGCTCCATAAAGAGAACCTGTCAGAATCTTCCATATTCAGTAGTATACAAGCCTAGTTTATGCAACCTTGACTCACCATGCAATCTTTTTAGCCTTAGCATCATTCTAATGTATCAACTCTGCATTTCTTCCAAGGTCAATGTATCTTGCCTGAGCTGCAGGACCCGGAACTGAATACTGAGTTAAAATAAGGAAACTATACAATAGTTTTCAATTCTTTTGCAATCTGTCAGCATTAGATGTTCCCCGGCCTGATAAAACATCAAGTCAGCTTCAGTACAAAGTTCCGAACTCTGGAACAGAGCCCCTACTACTACCCATGTAAGAACATAAGAACATAAGAACATAAGAACATAAGAAATAGGAGCAGGAGTAGGCCATCTGGCCCTTCGAGCCTGCCCCGCCATTCAATAAGATCATGGCTGATCTGTCGTGGCTCAGTTCCACTTTCCCGCCCTCTCCCCATAACCCTTAATCCCCTCTCTTATCAAAAACCCATCAACCTGCTTCTTAAAAATATTTAGCGAGGCAGCCTCCACCACTTCAACGGGCAGAGAATTCCAGAGATTCACCACCCTTTGAGTGAAGAAGTTCCTCCTCAACTCCGTTCTGAACTGCCCCCCCTTTATCTTGAGGCTGTGCCCCCTAGTCCTACTGTCTTTTTTGAGCGGGAAGAGTCTTTCCACCTCTATCCTATCCATCCCATTCATCATCTTATACGTCTCAATGAGATCTCCCCTCATTCTTCTAAACTCTAACGAGTACAAGCCTAGTTTATTCAGCCTCTCCTCATAGCTCAACCCCCTCAACTCCGGTATCAGCCTAGTAAACCTCCTCTGCACTCCCTCCAAGGCCAAAATATCCTTGCGCAGGTGCGGCGCCCAAAACTGCACACAGTACTCCAGCTGCGGCCTCACCAATGCCCTATACAGCTGCAGCAAGACCTCCCTACTTTTATATTCAATCCCCCTCGCTATGAAGGCCAGCATCCCATTCGCCTTCCTGACCACCTGCTGCACCTGCAGGCTGGGTTTTTGCGACTCATGCACAAGGACCCCGAGGTCCCTCTGCACCGTCGCCTGCTGCAGTTTTTCGCCACGTAAGTAATAGTCCTTCCTACCATTCTTCCTACCAAAGTGGACCACCTCACACTTGCCAACATTAAATTCCATTTGCCATTTCCTGGCCCATTCACCCAGCCTATCTAGATCCTTCTGCAGACTCTCCACACCCTCCGCACAATTTGCCTTTCCCCCAATCTTGGTGTCATCAGCAAATTTCGACACCCTACACTCGGTTCCCTCCTCCAGATCATCTATATAAATGGTAAATAGCTGAGGCCCCAGCACCGACCCCTGGGGCACCCCACTAGTCACCAACCGCCAATCCGAATAGCACCCATTGACCCCCACTCTCTGCCTCCTATTTGACAACCAATCCTCTATCCACGCTAACACCCTACCCCCAACTCCATGTCCTCTGACCTTCTGCAGTAACCTCTTGTGAGGTACCTTATCAAACGCCTTCTGAAAATCCAGAAAGACCACATCCACCGGCTCTCCTCTATCCACCGCCCTAGACACATCCTCATAGAACTCCAGTAAATTTGTCAGACACGACTTCCCTTTAATGAAACCGTGTTGCGTCTGCCCTATCAAGCAATTCCCTTCAAGATGCCTCGCAATTTCCTCCTTAATGACGGATTCTAACATTTTACCTACCACAGACGTTAAACTAACCGGCCTGTAATTCCCCGCCTTTTGCCTGGCACCCTTCTTAAACAACGGCGTAACATTAGCCGTTTTCCAATCCTCCGGCACTTCCCCGGAATCCAGCGACGTCTGGAAAATAACCACCAAGGCATCCACTATCACCTCCGCCATTTCTTTCAGAACCCTCGGATGCATTCCATCCGGTCCTGGGGACTTGTCCACAATCAGCCCCTCCAGTCTGTCGCGCACCACCTAGCATTACCATTTCTCATTCAAGTTTCATCTCTGAGCAAAACTGGCAATGTAATTCCAATTTATGAACTTCTTGAACCAGAAGAACAGGGACTTCTTAAATCCATTTCACTTTAGATTTGTGGAAAATATTCTCCTGTCAGACTGCACTGTGTTCAGGAGCATTGCACCAAATGAAAGGATTTGCACTAACCCAATGAGCCAGCCAATTTTCCAAGGGTCTGTTTTACTTCCCTCCACAGAAGGTTATTAAAAAAGACTAACTTGTTCTGCTTTTGTGGGCTGTTCAGAAGGTGAATGGCGAACATATATATGAATAGAGAGAAATAGAAATAAGGTATCAGGATGTGATGCCCTTTCATCAGAACTGAAGTGAGATAGAAATGGGGGAGGCAGTGCTGGAGATCACATGGATGCCATCCCATCAAGCCATGGTGACAGGTTGACAGGAGGCCGTGAAGAGCAGGGTGATTTGCTCTATCACCTCTATCAGCTCTATCTTCAGGTGATTTGCTCTATCACCTCTATCAGCTCTATCTTCAGTTGAAGCATATGAAAGAAACTCCTGCCCAATGTGCACTGTGGCTCTTCAACCATTATCATCAAGGGGCTGATGTGCTGAGGGACCTGCTGAGTTACCCAAATTCTCATCACCATCTTCTTTTGTTTCCCACGGCACCAGTTGTGGAGAGGGAGCAGCATGTTGTAGCCCAGTCATCACTGGCCTTGCTGTGCTATGCATTAGGAGTGAGCAGGACACGGAGGCCAGAGTCAGCTGCGGGGGGCTATCCCACTTAGAGAAGAGAGGACAAACAAAGATGCTGGTCTTTTCTGAAGAATCAGAGGCAGTTGAGTTCTTGAATTTCAGAGATCTCCAAAACACTGTGGAGGCATGGATTCTACATTGCAGGAGTTCAATGCAATGCATGTTCTCCACCATGGCTCAGGGACTTGGGCACATTAATTCCTCCATTGACAGACTGCCCCTCCCCCCACTCCCCTCTACCACACCCACCATCAACGCCTCCCTTCAACAGCGAGACACTCTGTAGCATGGATCACTCAGCGTCACTGATGGGGCAAAGAGACTCCAAGTGGATGCAAACTACATCCCAGCCACTGGCCTCATCAGCACGTCATGGTGCTGTGAAAGGGCTCAGGCAGTCAAAGAGACAGACAATCAGGCAGTATTGTCACATTGCTCAGCACACAGCAGACAACTCTGGCTGGCTTGTACTGGGTGGCAACATTCAGCTCATCAAGGCAATGGAAGGACATCCACAAGCTGCCAGTGGTCTGTATCATGAGAACCAAACTTGTCAAGGAAGGAGGTCAGGGACTCCAAGTCCCAACACACTTTGGAAATTTCACATATCACAGTCTGGCAGCTAAAGGGCTCAGCCATCCTGACAGCGGTGTGACTGCATTAAAAAAAAATAAATGGTGCAAAAGAGCCCTGGTTATGAGGCCTGGGAGGACAGCGCCAAAGTAGAATCCCAGCAATGGACAGAGAAAGTGGACAGTTAAAAAGAGAGAGAAGCAGAGAAAGAGGCTCCAAACAGAAAAGAAAGCTGCACTTGGCAGACTTTAAGTGAAAAGTGCTTAGGAGAAGCCCTGAAGATCTAAGAAGGCAGAAAGTTGGTGGCTTGGTGCTGTGGCCGTTGGAGGTGAAAATATCCCTTTGGAGCAGTAAAATTGTAGTCCAGGGGATTGAAAATCTGAAGTTGTGTCTCTGAGTTGGTGTTTGAGTGTACATCTTGGAATCCAGAGGAACAGAAGCACGGGAGATGAGTTTGAAACCCTGTGATGTGGGCAGTTGTTGCCGCAATCCAAGTTGGAGTGAACTTTGGAGAGAACTTCCAAGGTGAGATTACCAAAGGTGAAGACCGGAGTCCTGTGTGACTGAGACAGAGATTCAAAAAGATTCGTTGACTCATGGTGTTCCTGACACCTGAGTGGCTTGTTGAGAAATCTACTTTGAACGTATCTTCCATTTATTGCGCAGTGTGGCTTGTTTGACCACAGACCACCGGTGACATGGTGGCACAGTGGTTAGCACTGCTGCCTCACAATGTCAGGGACCCAGGTTTGATTCCCAGCTTGGGTCACTGCCTGTGTGAAGTCTGTACATTCTCCGTGTGTCTGTGTGGGTTTCCTCTGGGTGCTCTAGTTTCCTTCCACAGTCCGAAAGACATGTTGGTTAGGTGCACTGGCCATGCTAAATTCTCTCTCAGTGTACCTGAACAGGTGCCGGAGTGTGGTGACTAGGGGATTTTCATAGTGATTTCATTGTAGTGTTAATGTAAGCCTACTTGTGACACTGATAAATAAAAACGTAGTTTGCCTGTTAATTCACATGTATTTCATACTAACCCTGAAGGTTACAGTATAAGATAAATATTGTAAGCTGTTTTATCTATATAGGAAAGTTTATTTTTGTTTGTTCAGAACCTGTGAAACTTTGTGGCTTTATTCTCTTAGCATTTGTCTTGAATCTTAAACTTTGTCTGCTTTAAACAAAACATTATTAGTTCCTAACTGCATCTTCCTAATGGCCTAGGGGTTTGGCCCAGGATCATAACATCTGTTCTGATGCTAACATAACCTGCATTGTTTGGTTTGATCCGTTAAAGTTTTGTGGTCATGGCTGGCTTTGGTTGCAACCATTCTTCACCAATATCTAGGCACGAAACAGATGTTAGGAGACGCCTCCTTAAAGGACCCTTCTCCCCAAGGAGCCATCCATGGAGTCTGAAAATAAGTCTGAAGGTGTGTGACACCTGGGACTCCAATAATCAATAATCTCTTCTTCAATGTCAGTAAAACAAAGGAGATAGTTATCGGCTCCAGGAAGCATTGTGGAGAACATGTGCCTGTCTACATCAACAGTAGTGAAGTGGAAATAGTTACAAGCTTTTAAGTTTCTAGGTATCCAGATCACCAAATTCTCTCCTGGTCCCTCATGCTGACACTATAGTTAAGAAAACCCACCAATGCTTCCACTTTCCCAGGAGGCTAAGAAAATCCAGCATTTCTGCTACAACTCTTCCCAATTTTTACAGATGCATCACAGCTTCACATGCTTCCTGCTCTGCCCAAGACCGCAAGAAACTACAAAGAGTCGTGAATGAAGTCCAGTCCATCATGCAAACCAGCCTTCCACCCATTGACTCTGTCTACACTAACTGCTGCCTCAGAAAAACAGCCAGCATAATAGAGGGCGGGAAAGTGGAACTGAGCCACGACAGATCAGCCATGATCTTATTGAATGGCGGGGCAGGCTCGAAGGGCTAGATGGCCTACTCCTGCTCCTATTTCTTATGTTCTTATGTTCTTATGTTAAGTACTGCACACACCACGGACATACTCTCTTCCACCTTCTGCTGTCAGGAAAATTATACAAAATTCTGCGGTCACTTGCCAGCCAACTCAAGAACAACTTCTTCCCTGCTGCTAGCAGATTTTTGAATGGACCTACCTTATATTAAGCTGATCTTTCTCTACACCCTGGGTATGACTGCAACACTACATTCTGCACTTCCTCCAACGCGAATGGGATGCTGGCCTTCATAGCGAGGGGGATTGAATATAAAAGTAGGGAGGTCTTGCTGCAGCTGTATAGGGCATTGGTGAGGCCGCAGCTGGAGTACTGTGTGCAGTTTTGGGCGCCGCACCTGCGCAAGGATATTTTGGCCTTGGAGGGAGTGCAGAGGAGGTTTACTAGGCTGATACCGGAGTTGAGGGGATTGAGCTATGAGGAGAGGCTGAATAAACTAGGCTTGTACTCGTTAGAGTTTAGAAGAATGAGGGGAGATCTCATTGAGACGTATAAGATGATGAATGGGATGGATAGGATAGAGGTGGAGAGACTCTTCCCGCTCAAAAAAGACAGTAGGACTAGGGGGCACAGCCTCAAGATAAAGGGGAGGCGGTTTAGAACGGAGTTGAGGAGGAACTTCTTCACTCAAAGGGTGGTGAATCTCTGGAATTCTCTGCCCGTTGAAGTGGTGGAGGCTGCCTCGCTAAATATTTTTAAGAAGCGGGTTGATGGGTTCTTGATAAGAGAGGGGATTAAGGGTTATGGGGAGAGGGCGGGAAAGTGGAACTGAGCCACGACAGATCAGCCATGATCTTATTGAATGGCGGGGCAGGCTCGAAGGGCTAGATGGCCTACTCCTGCTCCTATTTCTTATGTTCTTATGTTCTTATGTTCTTTCCTTCTTCCCTATGTACTGTCTGAATGGTATGCTTTGTCTGTATGGCGCGCAAGAAATAATATCTTTCACTGTATACCAATACATGTTACAGTAATAAATCAAATCAAATAATAAATCAAATCAAATAACATTGCTGCAAGTGGCAGTTACACAAGGAGCTAAAGAAAGAGATGTTAGGAGGGATCAAAAACTTGGTCAGAGATAGATTCTAAGGAATTTCTTAGGGAAATGTGGAAGGGCTACTACAGGGAATTCCATAACATGGGGGCCTGGAAGCCTGATTCAATGGCCTCCTGTAATGCTCCCCCTCACCCCGAGATATTAGCAGAGTGGAAGCCCGAGTCAGCGGACCAATGGGAATCCCGGCTGGAGCTAGCGGCCCTGGAGAATCGCTTCCATGGTCTCACCTGTGCCCTGTATAACTGAAGCATAACCTCCCTACTTTTGTATTCAATTCCCCTTGCAATAAAAGATAACATCCTATTGACTTTCCTAATTTCTTGCTGTGCCTGAACACTAGCCTTTGTAACCCATGCACTCAGGCTTCCAGACCCCTCTGCACTTCAGACCTCCACAATCTCTCACATTTTAGATAATAAGCTCCATTTTTTCAATTCTTCCAGCCGAAATAGGCAAATTCACACTTGCTAACAGATGTTGCCAGGCTTGCTGGGTATTTCCAGCATTTTCAGTCTCTTTTTGAGATTTAAAACAACCACAGCATTTTGCTTTGTATCAGGGTCAATGAGCTGGCAGGCAGCAACATTGTATTTAGGGGGTGAGGTTATCCACTTTGGTAGAAGTAATAGTAGGAGGGATTATTATTTAAAGGGTGCAAAGCTGCAGCATGCTACAGTGCATAGAGACCTGGGGGTCCTTGTGCACGAATCACAAAAACCCAGTCTGCAGGTGCAGCAGGTGATCAAGAGGGTGAATGGGATGCTGGCCTTTATAGTGAGGGGGATAGAATATAAAAGCAGGGAGGTCTTGCTACAACTGTACAAGGCACTGGTGAGGCTGCAACTGGAGTACTGTGTGCAGTTTTGGTCACCGCATTTGTGAAAGGATATATTGGCCTTGGAGGGAGTACGGAGAAGGTTCACCAGGCTGATACCGGAGATGTGGGGGTTAGCCTATGAAGAGAGATTAAATAGACTGGGTCTGTACTCGTTAGAGTTTAGAAGGCTGAGGGGGGGATCTTATAGAGACTTACAAGATAATAAGAACATAAGAACATAAGAAATAGGAGCAGGAGTAGGCCAACTAGCCCTTCGAGCCTGCCCCGCCATTCAATAAGATCATGGCTGATCTGTCGTGGCTCAGTTCCACATTCCCGCCCTCTCCCCATAACCCTTAATCCCCTCTCTTATCAAAAACCCATCAACCCGCGTCTTAAAAATATTTAGCAAGGTAGCCTCCACCACTTCAACGGACAGAGAATTCCAGAGATTCACCACCCTTTGAGTGAAGAAGTTCCTCCTCAACTCCGTTCTAAACCACCTCCCCTTTATCTTGAGGCTGTGCCCCCTAGTCCTACTATCCTTTCTAAAGGATAATGAAGGGGATAGATAGGGTAGAGGTAGAGAGATTCTTCCCGCTTAGAAAGGATAGCAGAACTAGAAGGCACAGCCTCAAAATAAGAGGGGGGCTGTTTAGATCAGAGTTGAGGAGGAACTTCTTCACTCAAAGGCTGGTGAATCTCTGGAATTCTCTGCCCACTGAAGTGGTGGAGGCTACCTCGTTGAATATATTTAAGTCACGGGTAGATAGGTTTCTGATAGACAAGGGAATTATGGGTTATGGGGAGAAAGCGGGAAAGTGGAACTGATCCACTTCAGATCAGCCATGATCTTATTGAATGGTGGGGCAGGCTCGAAGGGCTGGATGGCCTACTCCTGCTCCTATCTCTTATGTTTCTGCAACAGATAGGCTGATGCAAGGGAAGATGCAGGCAATATTACAGAGATGAAAGTAGGTGATCTTTGTGAAGAGGATTTGGGATCAGTAGCTCCATTCTGAGTCCAACAGGATGCAAAGGCTGTGAACAGTTTTGGAGACCCAATGGAACTTGGAATTAGAGCAGCAGTTTGTTCTGACAGAGGGCTGGATGGTGAGATTCCTGAAGGTGTGGAGGCTTGATGATAGTTTTGAGACAGTAAGAAGTCTTACAACACCAGGTTAAAGTCCAACATGTTTATTTGGAATCACAAGCTTTCGGAGCGCTGCTCCTCCATCAGGTGAGTGACTTACCTGATGAAGGAGCAGTGCTCCGAAAATCGTGATTCCAAATAAACCTGTTGGACTTTAACCTGGTGTTGTAAGACTTCTTCCTGTGCCCACCCCAGTCCAATGCCAGCATCTCCACCTTGTAGTTTTGAAAGGAAGACAGTACCCAAGGAGAGAAATGTTTAAAATATCAGCTAGAGTGGGAGCCAGGTCGGCAAGATGAGTAATCTGGCATTAATAGGAATGGGGTCAAAAGAGCAGCTTAAAAATTATGATGGGGAGATAAGAGAGAATCTAGAGCAACACTCAGGTTTGGGATTAAGACAAAGGAGGCCTGGGAGTAGGTTTGATTTGTTGAACAAGGGAAAGGGAATCGCAAGAAAGAGAGCTGAACCTCAAAGCTGAGAGTTTGAAGGTAAGGATAGAGGGGCAGTGGACAAAGGGTTAAGGAGTGGAGAAAATAAGCTAATGGATGTTTTTGCTCTCCTGTTTAATGAGGTGTGGAGTTTACTGATCCTGAAATAGTTGATGATTTTGGCAGATTTGAAGACCCAAAAGTTCTTGATGTGGTTCAACCAGCTATAGCAGAAAAATACAGCATTTGAACATTTAACTGGCATGGCTATGTAGGAATTTCGGTTGCTTTATGTAATGGCAGTGCTGGGTTGATAGGAATTTGCACTTCTTTCTGCAGGAATTGTCATCAGTTCATATTCCCAAACTTCCACCTCCAAAAATTTATACCATTCAAAAAAAAACCTTGGTAAGTCTTTCAGGCCAGACAAGGAATTTATATTTTTGATACATTCCACTTCTCAGGATGCTGAATGTCTACGTTCTGGTAAATTCCACCTTGAAAATCTGCAAAAAGCATTCCCTTCTGAACTTGGAGACATGACTCAACTCAAAGCCCGATAACCATGGAAACAGTCTGCTTCTCTGTATCTTCCTGCATCTTTCTTCCCAAGTCCTTGGAGTCCGCTTTACCAAATACCATTTTAAATGCCATCCTGCTTTTTATTTTAACATAAGAAAAACAATGGTGTTTATGTATTAATTCAATCTCTTGTTATCATAGCTGCTTCTTTAGTGATATTACTTGGTTTGATGAATCTGTAAAAGGCATTTTCTGTCGAAGGGCTTAATTTCCAGCTGCCCAGCAGGAGAGCCTGATTTCTATCACTGAAATAACAGATCAAAATATAAAACTTTTCCGTGTTGAGTTTGATGGAATTCCTTCCATTTGATGATGAATGCTCTACACCTTCCCAGACAAAGCAGCCCACTTAACTGGCACCCATCCACCACCTTTAACATTCACTTGTGGAACTTAAACTGTTAAAATTAAACTTCCATAAATCTCTATCAAGCAATGGAAAATGTTTATCAACATACAGGCCTTCAGTGAGGTCAGCGCTTGCGTATTTAGCATGAAAAGGTGATCTTCTCCCGGATAATTCCCGTAAACATTCTGTTTTTCGGCCTTCACCAGGGGATGAGAAAAATCGGAGCTTTCCATTACAGAATACCAAAGGCAAGATATGGGGACATGCTACGCAAATGAAGTATTAGCAGGAGACACTTTCTCATTGATTAAGAAAGGGCAAAAAGCTAAGTTATGACTGGTAAATATGTATGCAAATGAAGGATTAGAAAAATTGCTTGTTTCCCATTTGCTGAAATTAACTATAACTGCCAAGTTGTTTGTATATAACATCAGAAACATTCTCCAGGGGGCTGTAAGTCTGTTTCTCCTTGTGCACAAGTAGTTAAAGCTTGTAAGATCAAGTACTCATAGGATCGAACGCTGTTTGTACCCAAGCCGACTAAAGTACCTAATAGTACCTAATGTTGCCAGTACCCTAGATTTCCCACACACTCCCTCCATGATCATTGCACTCAGTAGTTGCAGTGTGTACCATCACTACAGCTACTTGAAATGATTCCTTTTACAGCCCCTCCCAAGACCACACCACCTTGAAGGACAAGGCCAGCAGACAGACGAGGAACACTACCAGCTGGTACATTTCCCTCCAATGGGGGGAATAAGGGTGGAATGGAGGGAGTGAAAGGGAAGAATGGGTGAGGAATGAACATAATAAGAACATAAGAACGTAAGAACATAAGAAGTAGGAGCAGTAGGCCAGCTAGCCCTTCAAGCCTGCCCCGCCATTGAATAAGATCATGGCCGATCTGAAGTGGCTCAGTTCCACTTTCCCGCTTTCTCCCCATAACCCTTAATTCCCTTGCCTACCAAAAACCTATCCACCCGTGTCTTAAATATATTTAGCAAGGCAGCCTCCACCACTTCAACAGGCAGAGAATTCCAGAGATTCACCACCCTTTGAGTGAAGAAGTTCCTCCTCAACTCCGTTCTAAACTGCACCCCCCCTTATCTTGAGGCTGTGCCCTCTACTCCTGCTGTCCTTTCTGAGCGGGAAGAATCTCTCTGCCTCTACCCTAGCCATCTCTTTCATTATCTTGTACGTCTCTATAAGATCCCCCCTCATCCTTCTAAACTCCAACGAGTATAGACCCAGTCTATTTAGTCTCTCTTCAACCTGTCGTCTCCAGTATCAGCCTAGTGAACCTCCTCTGCACACCCTCCAAAGCCAAAATATCCTTGCGCAAGTGCAGTGACCAAAACTGCACACAGTACTCCAGCTGCGGCCTCACCAGTGCCCTGTACAGTTGCAGCAAGACCTCCCTGCTTTTATATTCTATCCCCCTCGCTATAAAGGCCAGCATCCCATTCGCCTTCTTGATCACCTGCTGCACCTGCAGACTGGGTTTTTGCGACTCATGCACAAGGACCTCCAGGTCCCTCTGCACCGTAGCATGCTGCAGCTTTTCGCCCTTTAAATAGTAATCCCTCCTCCTATTATTCCTGCCAAAGTGGATAACCTCACACTTGCTAACATTGTACTCCATCTGCCAGGTCCTTGCCCACTCACTCAGCCTATCCAGATCCCTCTGCAGACTTTCTACACCCTCCGCACAATTTGCTTTTCCACTCATCTTTGTGTCATCAGCAAATTTCGTCACCCTACACTCAGCCCCCTCCTCCAGATCATCTATATAAATGGTAAATAGCTGAGGCCCCAGCACCAATCCCTGCGGCACTCCACTAGTTTGAATGAAATAGGGGAGGTGGGAGGAATTGGGGAGGAAAAGGAGTAGAGTGAGGAATGGGGGAAAGGGGTGAACAGACATGGAGACAAATTGGGAGGGGGAGTAATGAAGGACAGAGCATGAGGAAGGAAGGATAGTGGAGAGGAGAATAGCAGAGGGAGCTGAGGAGAGGGAGAAAGGAGGAAAAACATGGAGGATGGGGAAATAGGGAATGTGGGAGCAGTAGGAGGGACCAAGAGGAAGGAAAGATGGAGGCACAAGAGGAAAAGAGGAGAGAGGAATAGAGGACGAGGGAAAGGGCACATGGAGGAGTAGTAGACTGAGAAGAGATGGAGATAGGAGAGAGGGGAGTGGGAGTAGTGGGGGTGGGAGAGGAGAGGGGGAGACAAGAGGGAGCAAGGTAAGGGATTGAGGGAAGGAGGCAGAGATAGGAGGTGGAAAGACATGGGGAGGATAATGGGAGATGGCGGGAGGGAAGGGAATTGAAGCGAGGAAGGGGAATGAAGGAGGGAAGAGTGGGAGGGAGTGGATGGGACGAGGGAGGGAAAGAGTGCAGGGAAAGAGGGGACGGGCAGAGTGAAGATATACAAAACTTTAAGGGGCCTGGATGAAGTGGATTGGAAGGGTCTATTTACCTTAGCAGAGAGGGCGGTGACTGGGGGGCATTGATTTAAAGTGATTGCGAGAAAGACTCGAGGGGAGATCAGGAAATGAGGGTTTTAGGAGTTAGCCCATTTAAAAGTTATCTGAATATACACCTGAAGTGCCAGAACCTGTAGCGCCCCAGCCCAAATGCCGAAGAATTGGATTAGGCTACATGACATGTTTAACGGCCAGTGCAGGCATGATGCGCAAAGTGGCCTCCTTCTGTGCCGCAAACATACTATGATTTTAAGTTGCACAGCATCCTCACTTGGAAATAGATCATCAGTCCTTCATCATTATTGGGTGACACACCCTGAAACTCTCTAACTACCTACCTCACACAGACTGCAATGGTGTAAGGTGCTGTTTCACCACCACCAATTGTAATGATGGGGAGAGGGAGATAAAAATGTAAATGGACAGTGAGGAAGATCACCCCAACTCCTCCTGGTTTCATGTTATAGTAAGTAAAGCAGCCAAGCACATTGACTCTGAACTATCACTTCAGAGTCACTTTGGACTCTGGTCTGATTCATGCCCATGAAAGCTCCCACAATCAGGCTCCCTTGGAAAACCTTCAAGGCTTCCAACCAAACCTAATGTAAGTCATGCCTCCTCTTATGTTGCTGGTGTGAGCAGACACACTGTTCTAACAAGGCTTGTGGAATCTATGCTATAAGATCAGGACATGAGGCCTAGAAATTGGTTTGTTCCTAATTTGGTGGTAAATCTTGCACCACTACATTAACACACTTACATTGAAATAGGTTAAAGATACTTACAGGATGAGCCAGTTTCTGAAGAAATGAAACTATTTGTTACCCACAAGGATGAACTGAGTTGCCAGGGTGACATCATACTCTGGGGATCAAGAGTAGTCATCCTTGTACCAGGCAGAGAGCCGCTTCTAATGGAATTTCACAGTACTTATCCAATCATCTCAAAGATGAAGATGCTCGCCAGAAGTTATGTGTGGTGGCCTGGCATTGATGCCAACATCAAGAGCTTAGTCAAGCACTGTGAACTGTGCCAATTGCAACAAAGGTTGCCTGTTGCACCCTCGAGAATGGCTTAACTGGTCATGGGTACATATCCATATTGATTATATTGGTCCAGTTATAGGCATCATGTTTCTGCTCAGTGTTGATGCAGTGTAGATGAACATTCTTAAGGTGAAGTTTCCTATATCGCATGCTACCATTGAAAGATTTTGCCAATGTTTTTCCACCCACGAAATAGTGTCTGAAAGTAGAACATATTCACAAGTGCTGAGTTTCAAAACTTCACCACACTCAATGGTATAAAATACATTTGTACTGTGTCTTACCACCCAGCATCCAACAGACCAGCTGAGCAAGCTGACCAAACTTTTTCAGTTTGACCTAAAGAAGCAGTCAGGAGGAACCCTGGAGACCAGAATCTCCCTGATCACTCCACATGCAACAATAGGAGTCCTGCCAGCAGAGTTGTTAATGAACTGTTGTCTCAGACAAGACTAAGCCTTGTGTTTCAAAATTTACCAGCCAGCCAAAGCAGTCAGAAGGCAAGCCATGATTCATGCCAGTCAACACGGTCATTTATGGTGGATAACACGGAGTATGTGAGAAATTTTAATTGTGTATCGGGCTGAGAACGTGGAATCATTGTTACTAAAACTGGACCCGTGTTTTATCAAGTGGACATGGAAGGAAGGATCATCCAAAAATATATAGACCACTTGAGAAAAATTGAGATGCCCCATCAGTTTTGCCATCAGGAAGTATATTACCATCAGGAAATGTTGCCTAAAGAGGCACCGGTCATTGTGGTTTCAGCTGACCGCAATCCAGACTAAGGAGTTACACTGCTCCCCTGCAGAGTATGGGTCACATGACCCAGGAAAGCAATCAGGTAGCAGGTTAGGGGAACACCCTGGAAAGTACAGGTTTCTGGACTGAGAGGTCTTCACAGGAGCTGATTGCAGACACCAGGCTGCAAGACTCTGTATAGTTTTAACCAATAAATGAACGAGTTGTGTTCTCTCTAAACTGGTGAACAAACATCTTTAAATTTACCTAAATGTGGATTCTTCCGAGCCTATCCATGGCCTCCATGCTGAATCACTTTCACAATGACCAACATTCATCGAACCTGTATTGCCCTCCTACAGCTTCATGGTTTATGATCTATTAGAGACAATTTTGTCTTTGGCAGTCCTTTTCACATTGTTAAATGCTTCCCAGCAGTCATCTTGATTGTGTTTGTTTTTTTGATTCTCCAGTTTATAACAGTGTTGATTTCCTCACTGGCAGCACAGTATCCATGTGGAGTTGAGGTCCTAATGCTGAAGCCAAAAATAATTTCACGCCCTTTTAAAATTTTTCCCCAGAAGTAACCCTCAGTTTGTCTGAAGCATGATCTTCTATTTTATTTTACTCCACTGTTTCCTGGCAGCAGAAACACAACTACATTTGTTTATAAGGCCCAAGTGATTCACTTTGTGAGTATTAAGTTAATTTATCAATTGTTTAATTGAGATTGCTTTCTCTTTCTGAATTAAGTGCTGTGGTGTTGGCGATGGACATGCTTTACAAAAGTAAAGAGAAGGGAATAATATAGTTAGAGAAAAGGAAGTTTTAAATATTTCTGAAACAGTTTTAGTGTTTTTATCTTTTCAATTATTTTGGCAGCCCTTGACTACATCTGTATCTGGTACTGCCGAGGAGTTGACAAAGACTCCATCTATTACTGATTTCATTCTCATTTCAGTGTAATGATAGAATCATAGAGTCCCTACAGTGCTGAAGGAAACCATTCAGCCCATCGAGTCTGCACCAACTCCCTGACAGAGTATCTTATCCAGGCTCTATCCCTGTATTTACATCGCTAGTCCCTAACCTACACAGGGGATTTGCGATGTAATCCCCTAAATTTAGGGAGGGAGAATCAACCTGACCTGCACATCTTTGGACTATGGGAGGAAACCGGAGCACCTGGAGGAAACCCACGCAGATACAGGGAGAATGTGCACACTCCACACAGTCACCCAAAGCCGAAATTGAACCCGGCTTCCTGGCGCTGTGAGGCAGCAGTGCTAACCACTGTGCCACTGTGCTGCCTTAAATCATGATCATTAATACCACTCACAGAATTCCTCCAAAGACCTCTCGCCTTTTTTTCAAACTTCCTCAATCCCCTCCTCTTCAAAGGGAACAGGGACAGCCCGGGAAATTACCAACCGGTGAGTCTGACCTCAGTGGTCGGTAAGTTGATGGAGAGGATACTGAGGGACAAGATTTATGAACATTTAGAGAAGTTTAGTATGATCAAAAGTAGTCAGCACGGCTTTGTCAAGGGCAGGTCCTGCCTTACGAGCCTAGTTGAGTTCTTTGAAAATGTGACTATACACACTGACAAAGGAAGAGCAGTGGATGTGGTTTATATGGACTTCAGCAAGGTGTATGATAAGACTTCTTGAAAAAGTGAGAGGGCATGGGATCCAAGGGGCTGTTGCCTTGTGGATCCAGAACTGACTTGCCTGCAGAAGACAGAGAGTGGTTGTGGATGGGCCTTTTTCTGCATGGAGGTTGGTCACCAGTGGAGTGCCCCAGGGATCTGTCCTAGGACCCTTGCTGTTTGTCATTTTCATAAATGACCTGGATGAGGAAGTGGAGGGATGGGTTGGTAAGTTTGCCGACGACACGAATGTTGGTGGTGTTGTGGATAGTCTGGAAGGATGTCAGAAGTTGCAGCGAGACATAGATAGGATGCAAGACAGGGCAGAAAAGTGGCAGATGGACTTCAATGCAGATAACTGTGTAGTGGTCCATTTTGGCAGGTCCAATAGGATGAAGGAATATAATATCAAAAGTAGGACTCTTAGAAGTGTAGAGGATCAGAAGGACCTCAGGGTCCAGGTCCATAGGACTCTTAAATCAGCCTCGCAGGTGGAGGATTTGGTCAAGAAGGTGTATTGTGTACTAGCCTTCATTAATCGAGGGATTGAGTTTCGGAGTCGGGAGGTAATGCTGCAACTTTATAAGACCCTTGTCAGACCCCACTTGGAGTACTGTGCACAGTTCTGGTCACCTCACTACAAGAAGGATGTGGAAGCTATTGAAAGGGTGCAGAGGAGATTTACAAGGATGTTGCCTGGATTGGGTGGCATGCCTTATGAAGATAGGTTGAGGGAGCTAGGTCTTTTCTCCCTGGAGGGATGAAGGATGAGAGGCGACCTGATAGAGGTTTATAAGATGTTGAGAGGTATAGATAGGGTGGATTCTCGGAGACTATTTCCCAGGGTTGAAATGGTCGCTATGAGAGGACACAGGTTTAAGGTGCTGGGGAGTAGGTACAGAGGAGGTAACGGGGTAAGTTTTTCACTGAGAGGGTGGTGAGTGGGTGGAATCAGTTGCTGTCAGTGGTGGTGGAGGTGAACTCGTTGGGGTCTTTTAAGAGACTTCTGGATGAGTACATGGGATTTAATGAGATTGAGGGTTATAGATAGGCCTGGTAGGTAGGGATATGATCGGCGCAACTTATGGGCCGAAGGGCCTGTTTGTGCTGTAGTGTTCTATGTTCTATGTTCTAAATAAGCTTTGATTGACCTATCCATAGCAATCCCTTCCAGGTGTGGCATTTAGTATTCATGCACACGCATCGTTCTTAAAACCTGTATTAATGTTAAATCTGCTGGGTAAATGCATCTTGTCATCGGCTCCTCCAGAGACATCATTATTAACAAAAATCTATTTGAAAAGGTAAATGTAAAGCCCAATGGGTCAGAGTCTTTGCAGTGTCAAGCAGCACTTTATGAAACTGTATTAATATAAATTAAATCGCCCTTTCAGCTATCTTTGCTAAATGAAGGTATTTTAATGCAAGTATCTGCAACCGTCTTGCAGCTTGATTTAACTGATGCTGGATCCTGAACTATGTTCAAACTCGTTAGTGGAATGAATCAGTGAATTCCAAAAGAAAACATATTTTGGGGGTTTGTTCCTTGACTGGGGTCAGTTTGGCATTGCTTCTTGTGCTGTTTCTTTTTTTTAGACATAAGACAAGCAAAAGAGATTGCAGACAGTTTCTATAGTCCCTTCCTCCTTTCAGTCTAGCAACAAAAAGCACTTTGTCTTGCTGCTTCTGAGGTAGCTGTATAAGCAACTTAGGACAAAGGCCAAGGTGGTTCCATGGAAAGCAGAATAACATTGCTGCTGCACCCTGGTATTACATTAATATTGTTTCTGTAACAAAGAAAACTTGCACATTTCACTAGTTTGTTCCTTCCATAGATCATGTACATCATTCTATCATAGACTCTGCCCAAGTCTAATTAATATTCCATGAAAAGGTGTTGCATAAATACCTTATAATCCCAGAGGAATAGAGGGAAACTACTTCTGCTGGTTGAAAAGTGTAGAACTAAGGGACACTGTCTAAATCTGACAGTCAGTCCTTAAAGGGCTGAAATTCAGAAATGTTTCTGCAAAAACAGAATAGTAGAAGTTTGGAACTCTCTTTGGCATACCACAGTTGATGGTGGGTCAATTTTTAATTAAATCCAAGATTAATAGATTTTGTCAACCAAAGGGTTTTAGTGTCCCAAGATGTGTAGGGAGGGGGATTCACGAGGTACATGCATGGTGTAATGGGGATACCCTATCGGAGAGTTGGTGCAGATTTGATGGGTCGAATGACCTCCTTCTGCATGGTAGGGATTCTATGATTCAAAGGTATATGAGGCAAAAACTTGTACATGGAGTTGCACATCAGCCAGAACAGGTTGGAGAGGCTAAGTGGCCTACTACTGTTCATATGCCAAGTAGGATCATGCCAGATTTCAATTGGCATGCTTGTCACCTGCTCAGTTAGGTATATGAAATGCTGAACAGTAAGTTCCCAATGGCATTCCAGTGATTAAGGAGCATGTGTGTTTTAGTTGCCCAGATTCTTTTCTTTAAATCCTCATTAATTGCACAGCAATTGCCTGCTAGGAAACGACTCTTTATTCTCCTCTATAAATCAGGAAAAAATCAGTAAAGTGAAAAATCAGTACAATTCATCATTGACAGTCATTTGTGTTTGGTAAGCCAGCCTCTGGTTGCACCCAAATGCTAGAAATAGCAATGCACGTAAGTGGGGTTTTAAATAATTAAATAACATAATCATGGCAATCTCAACAAAGACAATACTTCACAGATGACCATTCTGTACCTGTTCTGGAATAGCTTTTTACTCTTCAAATAAGGTTTACTATCTCACAGATAGATTTCATCTAGAGTAAATGCTATTTCAGTAGTTTGATGGGTTCAAAAATTAAACTCTTATTGCCATACCAGTTAAGTATGGTATTTAAGAAAGTAAAGTTTATTTATTAGTCATAAGTAGGCTTACAGTGAATTACTGTGAAAATCCCACACTCCAACACCTGTTTGGGTACACTGAGGGAGGATTTAGCATAGCCAATGCACCTAACCTGCACATCTTTCAGACTGTGGGAGGAAACCCAGAGCATCCAGAGGGAACCCATGCAGACACAAGGAGAACATGCAAATTCTGCACAGAGACCCAAGCCTGGAATCGAACCTAGGGCTGTGAGGCAGCAGTGCTAACCGCTGTACCACCCTGCTGCCCATTCCCAGGACAAAAGATGGGCAAAGCTGTTAGGTAACTCCATGAAAAGCTATAACCAGTATCACTAAATGGCACCTTCTTGAACAAAATGCATTTATTAGGGAGAAATGCAAAGAAACCAAGCAAAGCAACCGAACTGACTAGTTCATCCATTTAACCCTTCCATGACAGGTTCAAAGCTTGTATTGACTTCAACAATTGGCTGTTACTACTTAGTTGGTGAATAATGCAAGACTAAGCCTTTGTGGTAGTTAGTTTGCTCTAGAAACATCTGGTTTGATTCATGTTGATATGCCTTTGATGTGATAAAGGTTCATAGCTATTATCCTATGTGAAATATATGCATACATAAGTAATATATTTTATACATAATATATATGATATACGAAGACAAACAAATTAGTTTATTATTCTCCAAAGCATGCTATTATGTTATTTTCCACAGAATATTGTTTCATTCATAGAGTGTAAAAGCAAAAACAACATAGCTGGAAGAGTCTGAAATGTAACAGGTAGGATGCCTAAAGCAGACAATAGATTCCAAAGAAGGCCATAAGAACAACAACTTGTAAAATTCCTTCAATACAGAAAATTACCTAAGATAAAAAAATTAAAGAGGTTAGGAGGATAACCTATGAATTGTGTTTTAACGAGTGTCTCACAAGGAGGAGTGGGAGGCAGAGGGGTGTGAAGGTTTAGAAAACTAATGCATTACATATGATTGGAATTTCTTAATTCAGCTGTGAAGAGTCTTTTGGATAACAGTTCCATATCGACTGTACAAACCTTTTTCTATTCTTTGTTGATGGACAATATTCATTGTGCAGTCATACATTCAGCTCCAGATGTACATAGCCTCATACCAAGCAACATTAATATGCATCAACCTACATAGAAATGAAGTTTATTTTTAAATTTCCAAAATAGTAAAAATGAATCATTGTTGAAGAAAAGGTATTTTGGTTCCACAGTAATGCTTATTCACCAGGTAATAGAAAATGAATGTTGATATTAGTGCTTTTATTGTTTAAATTTGAAATACAATGAACCTTTTAGAACATGTAACAACAGGAAGCATTACCTAAATGATCAACCTTTAATGGAAGTGGCACATCATTCATAGAACCACTGGAGGCTGTCTCAATATCCCAAGGCCGAGAGTGCGATATGGAATTGTGAGGAAAACACTTGTTCAAGCGACGAATGTTGACAGTAAATTGAGCAGAAAGACATCCTGATTATATTGAATGTGCCCAGCCCATCTTTCTCAGTATCATAGAACTTTACAAGACAAAGGAAATCCTCTGTTTATTATGTCCGTGCCAACTGTCTCTAAGAACTGTTCATTTTGTTCCATTCTCGTAACTTTTTCCCACTGCATTTTAAATGTTTATTTCCTTCAGTTTCACATGTTCTAAATGCCCCCATGATTATTTTAGTGATATGTATGCTCTTTAGTTTAAGTTTATTTATTCATGTCACAAGTACGCTAACATTAACATTGCAATGAATTTACGTGAAATCCCCTAGTCGCCAGACACTGGCATCTGTTCAGGCACACTACCAATCCACCTAACCAGCATGTCTCTCGTGGGAGGAAACCAGAGCACATGGACGAAATCCACGCAGACACAGGAAGAATGTGCAGGCTCCACAAAGACAGCAAACCAAGCCGAGAATCAAACCCAGGTCCCTGGCACTGTGAGGCAGCAGCGCTAACCACTGTGCCACCGTCCCACCCACTTTGGCTACTAGCTAGTGGAACTAATTTTTTTCCCTATTTATACTATCGACACAATTCTTAACTTTGAACACCTCTTTTAGATCTCTTCTTAATCTTCTCTGATCCAATGAAAAGGACACTAGTTTTTCTGACCTTTCCTTATAACTAAATATTCTCATGCCTAGAACTATCTTAATCTCCTCTGTGCTATCTTAATACCCTCAACAGCCTCCCTAAATTTGAGTGCCTAAAATTGGACACGTCATTCTAATGTGACCAAAGCAATGATTTATATCGACTTAACACGATGGACAAGAGTTCTACTTTGTATGAAATTGGTTTTAACTGCACTCAAACTGTGCAAGTTTTCCAAATTAAGTGGGTTCTTTATCTCTCAAGCCTCTGTTAAACTTATTTGCATTCACCAAACATAAAACCTTCCACGAACCAGCATAACCAGACAACATTTTAGACTGCAATATTAAAATAAGCTTGTATTATAAAAATTCTTTGATATGTTTCAATGGCAGTCTGATGTAGGTTTATCGATACTGCTGAAACTGGACTTATCACAAAAGTAGTGCTTTTATCAATGTCTACAGGTAGCCCATTATCTGTGAGTAACTCAATTTTAAGTAACTGAAAATGACTTAAAAAAAATACACAAATATTTGTTAGCTTCACTGTTATATAGTAGTCAGTTTCATAGTAAACTTTAGAAGAATTTATATTCAAAAGCTTTTAGACAGTGTCTTGTTATCTTTCACCTAAAAGAAAGTATAGCTTAAAGAACTTTTGGGAAAGACTTGAAAATGTGCATAATTAGTGGAAATTCATAATGATGATTAGTTTGATCAGAGGGCATAACAATTTTGTCAGCAAGGGTCAATTTCCAGTGCAATGTTTTTCAAACTAGAGCAAAAGATAACAGAAACTCAATTTGCCTGAATGTAATTTGTGATTACAATTCTTCCACTTTTTTTGCTGGTTTGGTCAGTTTCATCACAGCAGAAACTCCAGCCCAAACTCTTCTGGGCCCCTATTTATAAATCTCAAATCCCACATGCTTTATTCAGCTTTATCTATCAGCTACTGTATTTGTCTTATTTTGTAACTTAGGAAAATTACATGTGGAATTCACGCTGTAAAAAATTAAGAACCAGATTAGTGCGTTAAATCTTCAAGGTAATGGCAATCATCTGCATTCTCTGAACATGCAAGGTGTTGGTTTCCGAAATAGACTATTTTGCTTACTATGCCTAATGTGTTCTTTCAAATGCTATTGATTGCGAGACAAGTATCCCCATCATGTCCAATGTTGGTCAAGTGGAAAATTATGATGGTATTTGTCTTGCGCCAGTAATGCTTGTGGTTATTTTTCTTCTCCACAGAACAGACAATCATTTCTTCAGGCAAGGAGTCTGACAGGACCTGAAAGACTAGTATGTGGAAATGTTAGACATTTCATAAATATATAACATGTGATGAGGAAGTACAACATAAGATATTGAACTCAATTTTCCATACAATTTTCTTTTGGAACAGATAACAGTGAGATAAATGTTCAACTTTGCAAAATATTTTCAGCATTTTGTTTGAAAAAAACATCTAAGGTCAGAGTACAAAATGCTTAATATCCTGCCTTGGTTGATATACTTTATAACAACCTCCTCACTTCTCCTATTTTCCCTCTTAGAGGGTTTACCCATTCTTCTTATAGTTATGTTTCTTTACCATTCTTTAATTTATTTACTGTCTCAGAACTACCTTAGCATTTTCCTCTTAAATTACTTTCCCATTCTATCCCAATTCCCTCGATCTTTCCATTTTTTTCTTTGTGGCTTCTTTTACTTTTTAAAAAAACTTTCACTTATTCTTTCATTTCCTGCTGTCACAATCCAGCAATAATAAACAGCTTATATCCTGAGAAAAAAAAATGTAATTGAGTTTCTTCAAGGATCCAGACAAACTAAGTGGCTTTTCAGGCAATGTGCTGAATGCACAGAAAAGTACCAATATGAGTACTTGAAAATACGTCCCATATATGTTTTATGAAGTGTTGGAAGTGTTGGTAGAGATGAGACAGCTCAGAATTCAAGGAAAGCCAGCCATTTTCTTTCATACCTGGTAACTTGTATGAGCATTTTTTCATCCTGCACTATTTTATGTGATGTGCTTCGACAATTGTCTTTGCCCAACAGCTAAGAACACAATTATGGCATGCATCAATACAAGCCTTCTCCTAAAATATCTATGTTTATAGCTCTATCCTTACCACTCAACATTACATTGCAATTAGTCCAGCACCGCCACATTAATCCTAAAAACTGTAATAATTAGGGAATGAGAGGACCTTAATAAGAAGCAAATCCTCATCTCTCTGAAAACCCTTATGTCATTATTTCATCTATCATAGAGCAAAACATTTTTGTTTCCTTTATGAAGTAAAACATTTAATAGTTCCTAATTATTACTGAAAATTGCTATTAAAACGTACAAGCTTGAAAATATGCTCTGAAAAATACCTAATTAGAGTTTAAAAACTATTGCAGAGGTGATATGAACAAAAATGTTAGACCCTGGCGGAACATTACTGAAGAATAACAAGAAATTGGAGGACACACTAATAAGACTTTTATAAAATTTCAGTCCAACAGTTTTGAGAGCGCTAACCATGCTTTTCTTACCATTTTTCTGGGGATAAAAAACATCTTTTTCTTCTGCAAAGATCAATGTCAGCTGATGAATTTCATCTGGAAAAATGTCATTGTTTTTTTCACAAATGTTCAGAAATTTCACTTCTGCAAAATGCTGTTTCTGATTAAATTGAAACTTCAGACTATTAATGGTTTACATACTAGCTCCGAAAAAGCAAAGTCATTTTTCAAAAGCAAAGAAGAGAGAGACCATTGGGAATAAAAAGGAAAGAGAAAGGAATGAGGGAATAAAAAAAGTTTGTCGAAATATTTCAGCCATGGAAAGACATGTAGGTTACTAAACGTTTTTAAAACATATATGCGCCTAAAAATATATTTTATACATCTGACAACAATGCTTCTTAGTGAACACATTAATGTAGTGAAAATTATTTTAGCTAAATACACTCTGTAAGAATTCTTTTTCCAAATGTTCAAAACCTGTGAAATTATAAATTGTAAATAAACTGTACATTTAGTTTCACATACACTTTGGCAGATTTTCAACTTGCCTATATATCCATGTTAATCAGATATTAAACGTGATTTGCGGTTCAGTTACAGTTTTCCAACTGACAAAGTCACATTTAGCAAATCATTAATGATGTGACGCACCATGATTATTTTTATACCTTGTTTGACAGACACTTCTGGGAATGTCTTCTTGTTTAACATCGTCAGCAGAGCTTCCAGTTAAACTTCCTTACGTGGCATTAAATACTGCTGAGCTGAATGGCATTTACTCACCCCTCACTCTAAGAATCATGGTCCGGCTTGGCAAGGAGCTGGAAACGCATATTTTTCACAACAGCTGACCTCCAAAGTTAGGCCCATCTGGTCCTGTTTTCAATAAGTTTTGGAATCAGACTGCACTAATTAGAGGAAAATTGTAAGTCAACAATTGAAATACTTGGTCTTTTCATATCCCCAGACTGACAGTTGAACAAAGAGTCTAATTGCTTTCATGGGTCTACAAGTTATGTTCTTTTTTCAGCTCAATAAACTCTGAGCCAGATACTAGTGTCGACGTGCTGCGAGAGATTTTTGGATCAACAGCAGTCCTGTCTATTTTGAGCTTTGTCACAGCTTGAAATTTTAATTTATTTTGATGATGCTGCCAGTCATATTATGACAGGCCCTGGCTTAATCTTAGACATCAGATACTTTCCTTAGCAGAAGAGGAACAGTTTTGTATAATTCAGGATATAAATCAATATCAGTTTCGAGTCAAGTCAGTATATGATGATGGTATAAGATATGATCACTGGAGAACGATGGAAAAGTTTCATCTGACTGTCAGGGAAAGCCTCCTACCACCCTCTTCACCCTTGCCTCTGGAATGGTATAACAGGAAAGTGGCAGGACTGAAAGCCTCAGGACAGTTGGCGGATGCCTTGACCACTGGAGTTATAAATGTCATATGACAAACCTCCTTTCTGAAGACACTCAGGAATAGTTTTGAATTTTGATTTAAAGCACTTTTTTGCTGAATTAGCTCTAACCTAGCATATTTATTTATAGAAAATAGAAAATGTGACAAATAAGTCTCATGCTGCTCTACATGAAATTCACTTTAATGCTGTAACAAATAATTTATATTTAATCATTACCATTATCTATTTCTGAAGTTCAGTTGTACATACTTTACAGCTGTTCAGTGGAGTTCATGCCGTATGAAATCTTAGCTTAACTGGTGATGAGGACATAGTGTTGGAGTTCAGTGTTATGTATGCTTCCTCGGCACAAAATTGGAAAAACCTTAATAGTACAAAGTAGTAATGAAGCCTTACACAAAATCAATCATTTTAAGTTCATAAACTGTTTCAAATTTTAGAAACCAAGTAACTATTTTCAGTTAGTGTCCTAAGTTTATCTATGTTCTTAAAGTCCATGTGATATGGTTAGTTTTATGAAGTAAATATTAAATTAAAAAATTCTTGTGTCAAGCATTCAGTAAAAATGAAAATCCAATGACTTAGGCTCATTGCCTTAACTTTCAACTAACTTCTATCAAATAAATCATCCTTGTCTGCACAAGAAACAACTTGCGTCCAAATTTAATCAGTACATTTACACCGCATTTTTGAAAAAAAGTCGAGTTTACTTCATAATTACAATAAGAAAAACAATTTATATTTTGTATGCTTTTATCCTTTGTTATTGAAACCATTTGGATAATCTGTTGCAATACCTCAGAGGATTATTGAGAAACAATATTATCATTCAATAGTTGTTCAGCATAAGAAAAGATACTTTCAGTTTAAAAACAATGAAAGACATTTGTTTGGAATCAATCACTTTGATTTATGTTCACACTTTCCCATTTATGTCATTTTGCTGAGGATAGTTTAATTAATCTTTCCAAAGCAATTGTGTTATTTTAAAAGGAAAACAAAAAATCTTTGGCATACAGAAAGTTGAGGATATGTGTTGCTTGTCACAATAAATCATTTGCTGAAAACGTTCCGAATTTAGCATATGAAGTTAATCGACAGAAAACTGAAACTTTTTGGTACTTTTTGAATAGTTAAAACATTTCACGAGAAACAATTGACATGCAATATGATAGGTGCATCATACAACAAATGATTACTAACCATATTACTTGGACTTTAAGAACATAGATAAACTTAGGACACTAACTGAAAATAGTTACTTGATTTCTACCAGGAAGTAGACTCTTCAGGACGAAGTGGGTGATGAAACTTAAATAATCCGGTGCCACTTAGTGTTTGACTCGACTGATGACTAAACTCTAGAGATTCGGCATACAAAAGAACTCAGAGCCCATTCACACTTTGAAGGCTGGAATAATAATGATGAGGAACATTTATATAAAATACTATGTGTTCGCTGTTTGTGATTATTCTGACTTTAATCCAACAGAAACTCTGCTTAGTTAAAGAGACTAATGGTAAGATCTCTTCTTCCCTTCCGATGCTGAAGTAACATTGTCACAGGAAGAAAGATGACTACTCAACCACATCAAATTTCAGATCGTAGTCATAAATTCTATACTGCTCTTCCTGTTAACTGGTCTAGCTAGTCTGGACACCACCTGAGAAAAGGAAATAGGGTTATAATTTTTGAAGTTCAAATCATGAAACATAGAAAAATAGAAACATAGGAGTTAGGAGCAAGAGGAGACCATTTGGCCCTTCGAGCCTGCTCCATCATTCATGGCTGATCATCCAACTCAATAGCCTAATCCTGTTTTTGCCCCATAAACTTTGATTCCATTCGCCCCAAGTGCTATATCTAACCACCTCTTGATTACATTCAATGTTTTGACATTAATTACTTCCTGTGGTAATGAATTCCACAGGCTCACCACTCTTTGGGTGAAGAAACGTCTCCTCACCTCCATCCTAAATGATCTACCGTGAATCCTCAGACTGTGACCCCTGGTTCTGGACTCCCCCGCTATTGGGAACGTCCTCTCTGCAGTTGGCCCTAAAACTTACAGTTTGCTATGTTAAAATAATGGTCTTGTAAGAAGAACGTTGCCAAACTATAGAGTTATATTCTACTTTTCCTTTTTCTGCCAAACAGAAATTAATCATCTTTTGTAGAAAACTTACCTTGCTCCTGAACAAGGTAGGTTTGATAACAAGGTCCTGCTGCAGCACTTTTCCCTGCATCTGTCTGCTGATTGCCTTCGGCAGACACCCTATGGGTGACTTTGAGCCTACATTAGCCATCAACGGGATCACTGACACGGGTGGAAAATCCTGCGAGAATTTTTGTCAGCGAGATCGCAATTTCCAATTTTCAAACCTCGTTACTGGCAATGTAAGAAGGAATGCAGCACAGAAGACCAGGAACATCATTTTAATACATCACAATATTATTAGCAAGCACTCTCTCTAGAACTTCCCCCTCACTAAATATTCAGTGAGTGCCGCGTGATTTATAACATCCGTGTGAAGAGAGAATCAGAATCACAGAACCATACAAAAGGGGCCCTTCGGTCTGCACCGACACATGAGAAACATCTGACCTCCCATCTAATTCCATTTATCATCATTGGACCTATCGCCTTAAAAGCTACGATGTGCCACATGCTCATCTAGGTACTTTTTGTGAAGCAACCCGCCTCTCCCATCCTCCCAAGCAGCACATTCCAGACCCTTCTGGGTTAAAAAAAATTTTCCTCACATCTCCCCTAAACCTCCTGCTCTTCTACTTAAACTTGTGTCCCCTCATGACTGACCCTTCAATTAAGGGCAGCAGCTGTTCCCCATCCACCCTGTCTATGCCCCTCATAACCTTATACACCTTGATAATGTCACCCATCAGCCTTCTCTGCTCCAATGAAAACAACCCAAGTCTACTCAACTTCTCCTCAAACTTAAATGTTCCATCCCAGGCAGCATCCTAGTGAATCTCCTCTGCACCCCCGTCAGTGCAATCACATCCTTCTCATAATGTGGTGAATAGATCATGTTGGAGTTGTGCAGAACTTTGGTGAGGCACACAGTACTCCAGCTGTGGCCAACTTTTACAGGGGGGCATCTGGACTCAAAACATCAGCTCTTTTCTCTCCTTACAGATGCTGCAAGGCCTACTGAGATTTTCCAGCATTTTCTCTTTTGGTTTCAGATTCCAGCATCTGTGGTAATTTGCATTTATCCAACGTGATCTCCCTGTTTTTGTAATCAATGCCTCAATTAATAAGCACAAAGATTACGGGGAAAAGGTGGAAGAATGGGGTTGGAAAACATATCAGCCATGAACGAATGGTGGAGCAGACTTGAAGGGCCAAGCAGCCATGTACTGCTCCTATATCTTAGGGTCTTATGGTCCCAAAGGCCTTTTTCACAATTCCACTAAAGTGCCTTTCTGCGTCCAGAAATCTATGGATAAACATGCCAAGATTCCTTTGTTCCTCAGAACTTCCTAGTGTTATGCCATTCATTGAATACTTCCTTGTCAAATTACTCACCTCACAATTTTCAGGATTAAATTCAATCTGGCAATTATCTGGTCATTTGACCGGTCTGTTTATATCTCCCTGTAGCCCAAGATACTCAGCCTCACAGTTAACCACCCAGCCAATCTTTGTGTCATCTGCAAACTTACTAATCCTATCTACCCCCACATAGTCATCTATGTCGTTTATATAAATGACAAATAGTAGGGACCCAACACAGATCCCTGTGGTATGCCACTGGACACTGTCCTCAAGTCACTAAAGCAGCCTTCTGTCATCACTCTCTGTCTCTTACAACTAAATCAATTTTGAACCCATCTCCTCAAATTACTTTGCATCCCATGTGCATTTGCCTTCTTTATAAGTTTCCTATGTGGGACCTTATCAAATGCTTTGCTGAAATCCATATATACTATATCAATTGAACTACTCTTATCTACACATCTGGTCACCTCCTCAAAAAATTCAACCAAATCTCATCTGATGAAGGCATGCTGACTATCCCTAATCAAGCCTTGCTTCTCCAAGTGGAGGTAGAACATAAGAACATAAGAAGTAGGAGCAGGAGTAGGCCATCTAGCCCTTCGAGCCTGCCCCTCCATTCAATAAGATCATGGCTGATCTGAAGTGGATCAGTTCCACTTCCCGCTTTCTCCCCATAACCCTTAATTTCCTTGTCTGTCAAAAACCTATCTAACCGTATATTTAGCGAGGTAGCCTCCACCACTTCAACGGGCAGAGAGTTCCAGAGATTCACCACCCTTTGAGTGAAGAAGTTCCTCCTCAACTCTGTTCTAAACCGCGCCCCCCCCCCCCCCCCCTTATCTTGAGGCTGTGCCCTCTAGTCCTGCTATCCTTTCTAAGCGGGAAGAATCTCTCTACCTATCTATCTATCCCTTTTATTATCTTATACGTCTCTATAAGATCCCCCCTCATCCTTCTGAACTCCAACGAGTACAGACCCAGTCTATTTAGTCTCTCTTCATAGTCCAACCCCCTCATCTCCAGTATCAGCCTAGTGAACCTCCTCTGCACTTCCTCCAAGGCCAAAATATCCTTGCGCAAGTGCGGCAACCAAATCTGCACACAGTACTCCAGCTGCGGCCTCACCAATGCCCTGTACAGTTGCAGCAAGACCTCCCTGCTTTTATATTCTATCCCCCTCGCTATAAAGGCCAGCATTCCATTCGCCTTCTTGATCACCTGCTGCACCTGCAGACTGGGTTTTTGCGACTCATGCACAAGGACCCCCAGGTCCCTCTGCACCGTAGCATGCTGCAGCTTTTCGCCCTTTAAATAGTAATCCCTCCCACTATTATTTCTGCCAAAGTGGATAACCTCACACTTGCTAACATTGTACCCCATCTGCCAGGTCCTTGCCCACTCGCTCAGCCTATCCAGATTCCTCTGCAGACTTTCCACACCATCCGCACAATTTGCTTTTCCACTCATCTTCGTGTCATCAGCAAATTTCATCACCCTACACTCAGCTCCCTCCTCCAGATCATCTATATAAATGGTAAATAGCTGAGACCCCAGCACCGATCCCTGCGGCACTCCACTAGTCACCAACCACCAATCAGAATAGCACCCATTGATACCAATAGATTAGTTTCCCTGCTACTGACGTGAGACTCAATGGGCTGCAGTTCCTTGGCTTATCTCTATAGCCCTTCTTAAATATTAGAACCACATTAGCTGTTCTCCGTTCCTTTGACACCTCCCCACGAGTCAGAATCCCTGCAATCACTTCCCTTGCCTCATGCAGCAACATTGAACACAATTCATCCAGATCTGGAGATTTGTCCACATTTAAACCTGCCAGTGCCTCCAATACCCTGTTCTTTCCTTTGTCAATTTGTTCAAGAATCTCACAGTCTCTCTCCCTGAGTTCCGTACCTTCGTCCTCATTCTTTTGGGTGAAGATGGATGTGAAGAATTCATGCAAAACTCTACTTATGTCCTTGGCTCCACCAGTTTGCCCCATTGGTCCCTAATTGGCCCTACTCTTTCCCTGGTTATCCTCTTCCCATTGATATAATTATAAAATATCTGGGGATTTTTCCTACTTTTAACAGCTAGAGCTTTCTCATCTCCCCTCTTCGCTCTCTGAATTGTCTTCTTTAGCTCCACCCTGCACTTTCAGTGATCCACTAATGCCTCCACTGATTTGCTCCTCTTGTGCCTGCTGAAAGCCTCTCTTTTCCTTGTCATCGTATCCTGAATATCTCTAGGCATCCATGGTTTTCTGGGCTTCCTATCCACCCAGAGGGAATGTGTTGCACCTATACCCTCCCCACTTCCTTTTTGAATGCTTCCCCACTGCTCTTCTGTAAATTTTCCAGTTAGCAGCTATTCCCAGTCTATCAAGGCCAGATCCTGTCTTATGTTATTAAAATCTGCTCTCTCCAATCCAAAACTGTTTTTTGCAACTTGTCTATTTATTTGTCCAGAATAAGCTTAAATTGTATCATGTTGTAAGTGCTATCCTTGAAATGCTCCCCACCATCACCTCAACCACCTGTCTGGCTTCATTCCCCAGAATTAGGTCCAGAACTACATTGTCCCTTTTGGACCCATTACATATTGATCTAAAACATTCTCCTGTACATGTTTCAAGAAATCCACTCCAACCAAGCCCTTAAGATTATGTTTATCCTAATGAATGTTCGGAAAGTTGAAATCATATACTTGCTCGCCAATTTCGAGCTAACTATCTGGGGATCTATAATAAGCACCCAACAATTTGGCTGTCCCTTTTTTATTCCTGAGCTCTACCCACAAAGATTAATTTGATGCCCCCTCCAAGATAATGGGTGGGATTTTGCTGCTTCCCTTGGGTGAGAGTAGTAATTCCCACCTGAGGTCAATGGAAACTTCCATTGCTGGACCCTTGCCTGCACCGATTCCCTGGCAAAGTGGCAGATTTCTGGCCATAATCTCTCCTTACTGCAGTAACTGACATCTTACCTAATAATGCAATGCCTCCTCCTCTTTTATACCTTCCTCTGTCTCACCTGAAGATTCTATATCCAGGATTGTTGAGCTGTCAATCCTGCCCCTCCCTCAACCGCATTCTGTGACGGCTACTACATCACAATTCCACGTGTCATTCCTCACCCTTAACTCATCCATTTTACCTGTAATACTCCTGGCATTAAAGTGGAGGCCATCCAGCCAGGCTTTACTTCCCTGAAACTTACTGCAGCTGTACTCCTTCTAAATTGATTATTTTACTGTATGATGCTGTGTCCCTGTTCTACTAACAGTCTGTGCTCCCTCCTCCTGGCATTCACCTCCGAAGGAGATGTTGGAGGTGAGTGCTAAGGTTGCCATCACCTTCCAGGATGCCAGTTACAGAGAGAGCAAAGCTGAGATCATGGGGTCCCAGATAACGTCAACTTGGGGCCGGGGGAGGCTGTTCAGTAATGGCATTTTGGGAAAAAAGGATCGCTCATAAGCCTTATTGGCCCTTTATGTTTGGGCACCTCTTGGATTCAAGAGGTGTGACAGCTGGCATGCTGGCAGCGCTTCCCATCTCCTCTTTGCTAGGCTTGTGGCACTATTGCTGCTGAAGGATTACTCTTCCAAAGTGACAGCTGGAAAGTGAGTGGGAGCAGGTGAGGTTCTTGGGTGGGGTACCGTGAGAGGCCAGGTTGCAAGGGCTGAGTAGGGATTCTGACAAGGGATAGTTCCCTGCCTCTTGAGGCCCCAAGACCCTCACATGGGGGGAGGGAATGCAATGTGAATGAATCCCCTCACTCAGGCAGCACTGTGAGGCAAGAGGGAATGAACTGTATGGAAATCTCCAGTGGTTATGGAGGTGTGACTGTCAGGAATTAGTGTCAGGGTGGCTGGATGTTCCAGATGGATGGCTTGTTTTAACCACAGCCATTGTGAGCTGAGGAAATGAGGGTGCCCTCTCAGGATGAAGTTAACATGCTAATTACAGTCTTTGACTGAATCAGGTTTGCCTGGTCTGTCACAAGAAAAAGGCAGTGGCCTGATCAGCTCCCTGACCCTTCCTTGATGATTCAATTGTGCCAATTAAGTCAGCATTGGAAAGCATGATTGTGCCACTGATTGGCGTCCAATTTTTAAAGGGACAGGTCCAGGCAGCAGGCTGACCCGACTATCGCAGCTACATTCATGACTGGATATTCCTATAGAGGAAGCATGCTGAGTCCAATGGCACCTTTGAGGCCTTCCATGTCCGTTGGGTACCACAGACACTGGGGTGCCTTACCAACCTCTTTAATCACATCTTAATTTGATGTCTTTGTTTCATTTGTGATTTGTTTTTGTTGAAGGCAGTATCTGTAAAGGGGCTGTCCCTTTTACTTTGTCCCTCAATTTAGTTTAATTGGTTTTCAACAAACGAGTTGGAAGCATAGCCCCCAAGCTCATTATCACGGCTACATAAGAGAAATTACACAGGTATGGACTCCAATGCAAGGCATTATGGTGAAGTCTCTCATTACTCATCCCATTCAAGGCAATGACAGTGGGCATTATCTAGGTTCCCCCATGAGGTCAGAATGCTGGGCCATTGAATGCACTGTCTCAATGGTATTATCAGTGGATTATTAATCCATAAACTCAGTATTCTGAGGACTCAGGTTCAAATCCTACCATGACTGAATTCAATGAAAAATACCTGGAGTTAATGATCTACTGATGACCATGAAACCATTATTGATTATTGGAAAGAGCCATCTGGTTCACTGATGTCTTAAAGGAAATCATAGAATAATAGGAACCCTGCAGCACAGAAGGAGGCCATTTGGCCCATCAAGCCTGCACCAACCACAATCCTGCCCAGGCCCTATTCCTGTAATCCCTCATATTTACCCTGCTAATTCCCCTGACATTAGGGCCAATTTAACATGCCCAATCAACCTAACCTGCATATCTTTGGACTGTGGGAGGAAACTGGAGCACCCAGAGGAAACCCACACAGACACAGACAGTGACCCAAGCCAGGGATCGAACCTGAGTCTCTGGTGCTGTGAGGCAGCAATGCTAATCATTGTACTACCATGCCACTCTGGTGGAAAACTATCATCCTTACCCGGTCTTAGGTACACAGGACTCCAGAGCCACAGCAATGTGGCTGACTCTTAACTACCCTTTGATTGTTTTGAGACAAAGGAATCTCTCAACAAGAAAATGCATGTTTATAATGATAAATGTCTGTGATTAATGTGGAAAGCATTTTACTCAAAAGAAAAAAAATCACTTGTTAGTTGTGGAATAAAATGAAGGAAAGATTTTTTTTAAAGTATCAGGCAAGAGCGATTATAAAAAACAAAGAATAAATGTGATGCCCAAAATTGCCTTCAGTGCCAATAATGTAACTTCTGACACTTTTGTTGGATACATTACTCATGCCAATGCCAACTCACAAGAAGATGACCGACACTGCTACCTCACAGCTCCAGGGACTGGGATTCGATTCCTAACTTGGGTCACAGTCTTTGAGGAGTCTGCACGTTCTCCCCATGTCTGAGTGGATTTCCTCTGGGTGCTCTAGTTTCCTTCCACATGCCAAAGATGTGCAGGTTAGGTTGATTGGCCACGTTTGGTGTCCTGGTATGTATGGGTTAGCAGGAATAATGGGGTAAATTTGTGAGGTTGTGGGGATAGGGCCTGGGGTGAGATTGTTGTCATTGCAGACCCGATAGACCGAATGGCCTCCTTCTGCACTGTAGGGTTTCTATGATTCTATGGCATCTCTGCCATTTGCAAAAGACTTTGTAAGGATGTTTCATGAAATCTATTTCATAGTTACTGTAACTTTGCAAATTACCAAGCGATGTGTAAATACAGATTTGCATTTTTCTGTGCTACTTTTTGTTGTATTTGTAGTTATGTTTATGAAATGTTCTCTAAATCATATAATATTATACAAAATAAAATATATTTTGAAGGCAATATATTTTGCAGCTCACTAATCCAGCTCATTATGTTTAAAAGGAAATTGGTTTTTAAACATAATGTCACATTAAAATAAGCATTTCAAAATCGGGGCATGCAGTTAAATTTATTTTTCTGCAAGTATGACATAAATCAGAGGAAATCTTACATGAAATATTCTCAATTTAGGAAAATCATGAAGCTTTAGTATTGCTGTTCTTTTTGTAAGCAAACAGGCACTGTTAGTTGGAAAAGCTTGCTTTTTCATAACAGCACATTTGTATAATAAGGGACATCAGCACAGTTCACAACTTTTTCAATACTCAATGTTTCCTGCTATTGTTTTTGAAGAAAGTCTTTTTCCTATCGAACAGCTAAAACAGCAGCAATGCTCAATATATGTAATGGAATTTGAGGATTTTATAGAAATGTTGCTCATTAGTTTATTCACAACATCCTCTGAAGAAATTTTTAAAAATCTTATCGTGTTACTTTGATTAAGTTTTTGCACCAAAGGTTTTGCACCAAAGGTTTTTGCAGCTTTCAACATTAAAAAAAGAATTCAGGAATATCTGAAGGTGAAGTAATGAGAAACACGTACCTATTCAGAACTTCATTTTATGTGAAGTGGTATATTTTGGTCCGAAGAACAAAACAAAAGTAAAGTTTATTTAATCGCAAGTAAGGCTTACATTAACACTGCAATGAAGTTACTGTGAAATTCCCCTAATTGCCACAATCTGGTGCCTGTTTGGGTCAATGTACCTAACAAGCACGTCTTTCAGAATGTGGGAGGAAATAAAGGATACAATTCTAAAGGAGGTGCAGAAACAGGGAGATTTTGGGTTTTTTGTGCTCAAGTTACTGAAGGCAGCAAGGCAAGTTGAGAAAGCATTTTGTAATGAATACAGGATCCTGGATTTTATAAATAGAGGCATATTGTAGGAAAGCAAGACAGTTATAATGAACCAATATAAAACACTGGTTCAGCCTCAGCAGGAGTGTTGTGTCCAATGTTGGACACCAAACTTCAGGAATGATTTGAAGACATTAGAGAGAGCGCAACAAGAATTTACCATTATGGTTCCTAGGATGATAGGTGTCAGTTACATGGCCAAATGGGTGAAGCTGGCAACTTTTGCCTTAAAGACAGAGTTAGGGCAGCCGCATTGCCTCTCAGGACCAGAGACCCTAGTTCGATTCCTGGCTTGGGTCACTGTATATGCGGAGACTACACATTCTCCCCATGTCTGCATGAGTTTCCTCTGGGTGCCCCTGTTTCCCCCCACAATCCGAAAGGTGTGCTGGTTAGGTGCATTGGCCATGCTAAATTCTCCCTCAGTATACCCGAACAGGCGTCATGGTGACTTGGGGATTTTCACAGTAATTTCATTGCAGTCTTAATGTAAGCCTACTTGTGACACTAATAAATAAACTTTAGACAGTGAGAAGCCATCTCTATTGACTTAAGGGTTAAGAACCAAAGGCACAGTGGTGAACCCGAGCCAATATGAGGGAAATATTTTTATGCAACAAATTGCCAGGATCTGGAATGTGGTGTGTGAGATTCTTGTGGTGGCAGGTTCAAGTAGAGATTTCCAAAGTGAGCCAGATAATTATCGGAAAAGGATAAAAAATGCTGAGCTACGCAAGAAAAACAGGGAAGTGGTACTAACTGAGTTACTTTTGTAGAGAGCAAGTGTAAAGCCTCTTACTGTGCTGTAACCATTCCATGATTCCATAATTCTAGTTTCTCATAGCAGTATGGTACAATTGTGTGATGTACATGGCCATATCAGAGAGCAGCCAAGTGACAATTAAATTGCTGTAGGTCTGGAGTCAGGAGTCAGCTAATGTGACAAAGAGAGGTAGATTTCCTCCCGAAAGGACACTGGTTTTTTTTTGTTTTTTAATGCACATCAATCGAATCAAGTCCAATTCAGAGTCTCAGAATGCTGAGACATTCCCGATCCAAGCTGACAAGACAGGCCTCTCACCTCCTGTCTTGGGCTTGATCTACATGATCCAAGCTGATTGGAGTAGGCATAGCTCCTCCTCCAAAGCTTGATCTCATTTGCATCTTAGCCAAAAGGTCAACATGCCGCTTGTAAAACTTGTTTCAAACGAAGCTAAAATGTAACCTAATGACTTCAACCAAGCACAGCATGTCGATATTATACTTGATCTTAGCCAAAAGACCAAGATGGATTTCCAAAACTATTCAGTAGTCTCACAGTCAGCACCACTTCTACAAGCCTCCCATTCCAGATTTATTTAATTAACTAGTTTTAAATTCCCTCGGTACTATGGTAGGATGTAATCTCCTGTTTCTGGGGTAATTACTCCTGACACTGGATTACCGGTTAACTAACACAGTCACCCTAATTCAGGGATAAATGGGTGAACTGTGCAACGTGCCTTCTCCCTCTAGGTGTATCAATCTTCAAGTAGTTTAACCAACTGTTCTGTTGGTTAACGCTGAAAGATAATACTAAAGGCTACCCATAAAATGGTTATCATGGGCAACAATGAGATTTCAGTGTTCTGCTGGCCCATTGAGTGGATCTCTTGCTTAATGTGACGACAGAAGCAGCCACTCTAATGGCTTTGATGGGGTGTATAACCAGTAGCTGCTCTGACACTGCCAGTTTTATTCCCCAACAAAGTTGAAAATGATACCCGTGACAGTATTACATTCGATCACTTACCAAAGTATTTGCACATTACCATAGTCAGAGTTTATTTACTGTCAGATCCACTTAATTGTCAATCCTGGACTGGTTAACCTTAAATGTATGAAGTTGCCAGTTAAATTATGTTCTAAGTGGTACTCTTTGTTTTAATTTCTACATGGTAAGAAAAATGTTTTAAAATAGTAGTTAGCTTGTTATGAACGAGGATTGTGGCATTCTTCAAAAGAAATGTTTGCTTAATAAATTGAGCCAACAATTGGATACAGACAATTAACAAAGCCTTACGGTATGTTTGTTTAAAGATCTCACATTTCGTGGGAAAGCACTGAGGTGGATTCCTCTCAAGGACTGAACTTAAAAGCAGGGGCCTGCTTGTCTCACTGATAATACTGTGGCTAAAATAAATACTGTGGCTGCAAGAACAGGTCAGGGTATTCATCTCCTGACGCGAGTAACTCATCTCCTGACTCCCCAAAGCCTTTCTACCATCCACAAGTCAGGTCAGCAGTGTGATGGAATATGCTGCACAAACCAAGCAGTTCAACAACACTCTACAAGCTGAACACCATCCAAGACAATGTAGCCCTCCTGAGAGGCAGCCCATCCACCACATCTAAATGGTTGCAAACGCATTCATTCTCTCTATCATCAATGGCTGTGGTGTGCACAATTTACAAAAGTATTGTAGCAATTCTTCTGACAAAGGGTGATCCACACTCAAACATTGTCTCTATTCTCTCTCCACAGCTGTTGTCAGGCCTGCTAAGATTTTCCAGTATTTTCAGTTTTTGTGTCAGATTAGATAGCCCAACTAGAGAGGGGGCTATACTGGGCCTAGTACTGGGAAATGGGCCCGGTCAGATCGTCAAAGTTTCAGTAGGGGAACATGTGGCAAATAGTGACCGCAATTCTGTTAACTTTAGGATAGTAATGGACAGGGATGAGTGTTGTCCTACGAGTAAGGTGCTAAATTGGGGAAAGGCTAACTATGGCCGGATTAGGCAGGAATTAGTGGCCATTGATTGGGTGAGGCTGTTCGAGGGTAAGTCCACGTTTGGCATGTGGAAATCTTTTAAGGAACAGTTGATAAGGCTGCAGGACAGGCATGTGCCCGTAAAAAGGAAGGATAGGAAAGGTAGGATTAGAGAGCTGCGGATAACCAGGGAAATTGAGGATCTGATCGAAAAGAAAAGAGAGGCGTACGTTAGGTCCAGGCAACTGAAAACAGACGGAGCACTGGAGGAATACAGAGAAAGTAGGAAAGAGCTCAAACGAGGAGTTAGAAGGGCAAAAAGAGGTCACAAAATGTTATTGGCAGACGGGATTAAGAAGAATCCTAAAACATATTATTCATACGTTAAGAACAAAAGAGTTGTCAGGGAAAAAATCGGACCTCTCAGGGATAAAGGAGGTGAATTATGCTTAGAACCCAAGGGAATAAGGAAGATCCTAAATGAATGTTTTGCATCAGTATTCACAAAGGAGAGGTATGTGTTGACTAGGAGTGTCTCAGAGGAAGGTGTTGACCTGTTAGAGAAAATCTCCATTGCAAGGGAGGAAGTGCTAGGTTTTTTAGGGAATATTAAAACTGACAAATCCCCAGGGCCTAATGGCATCTATCCTAGACTGCACAGGGAGACAAGAGACGAAATTGCTGGGCCCCTGACAGAAATTTTTGTCTCTTTATTGGACACAGGTGAAGTCCCAGAGGATTGGAGGAGAGCGAATGTGGTACCATTATTTAAGAAGGGTAGCAGGGATAACCCAGGTAATTATAGGCCGGTGAGCTTGATGTCTGTGGTAGGGAAGTTGTTGGAGAGGATTCTTAGAGATAGGATGTATGCACACTTAGAATGGAACAATCTCATCAGTGACAGACAGCATGGTTTTGTAAGAGGGAGGTCATGCCTTACAAATTTGGTGGAGTTTTTTGAGGAGGGGACAAAAACGGTTGACGAAGGAAGGGCCGTGGATGTTGTCTATATAGATTTCAGTAAGGCGTTTGACAAAGTCCCTCATGGCAGGTTGGTGGAAAAGGTTAAGGCTCATGGAATACAAGGAGAGGTGGATAGATGGGTAGAGAACTGGCTTGGCCACAGGAGTCTGAGGGGAGCAGTTGGAGGGTTTTTTTCTGGCTGGAGGTCTGTGACCAGTGGTGTTCCGCAGGGCTCTGCACGGGGCCCTCTGCTATTTGTGATACATATAAATGATTTGGAAGAAGGTGTAACTGGTGTGATCAGTAAGTTTGCAGGTGACACAAAGATGGCTGGACTTGCTGATAGCGATGAACATTGTCGGACAATACAGCAGGATATAGATAGGCTGGAAAATTGGGCGGAGAAATGGCAGATGGAATTTAATCCAGATAAATGCGAAATGATGCATTTTGGAAGAACTAATGTAGGGCGGAGTTATACAATAAATGGCAGAGCCATCAAGAGTATAGAAACACAGAGGGTCCTAGGTGTGCAAGTCCACAAATCCTTGAAGGTGGCAGCACAGGTGGAGAAGGTGGTGAAGAAGGCATATGGCATGCTCGCCTTTATAGGATGGAGTATAGAGTATAAAAACTGGAGTCTGATGTTGCAGCTGTATAGAACGTTGGTTAGGCCACATTTGGAGTACTGAGTCCAGTTCTGGTCACCACACTACCAGAAGGACATGGAGGCTCTGGAGAGAGTGCAGAGGAGGTTTACCCGGAATTTGCCTGGTATGGAGGGTCATAGCTATGAGGAGAGATTGGATAGACTGGTGTTGTTCTCCCTGGAAAGACAGAGAATGAGGGGAGACCTAATAGAGGTGTACAAAATTATGAAGGGTATAGATAAGGTCAACAGTGGGAAGCTTTTTCCCAGTCGGAGGTGACAATCACGAGGGGTCACAGGCGCAAGGTGAGAGGGGCAAGGTTTAACTCAGATATCAGAGGGACGTTTTTTACACAGAAGGTGGTGGGGGCCTGGAATGCGCTGCCAAGTAGGATGGTGGAGGCGGGCACGCTGGGATCGTTTGAGACTTACCTGGATAGTCACATGAGCAGACTGGGAATGGAGGGATACAAATGAATGGTCTAGTTGGACCAATGAGTGGCACAGGCTTGGAGGGCCGAAGGGCCTGTTTCCTGTGCTGTACTGTTCTTTGTTCTTTATTCCATAGTATTTGCCTTTTAACTTATCAAGGCTTCTTTGACCACAGCTTTCAAACCCACAACCTTTCATTTCATCTAGCAGTAAAGAGGCAGCAGACACATGGGAACACGACCACCACAGGTTCTCCTCCAAGTCTCACATCATCTTGACATGGAAATATATCAGCATTCCTTCATCAATATCCTGTAACTCCCTCCCTTCAGCAGGTGCAGGTATACATACTGTAGGTGGACAGCAGCAGTTGAAGAAGGTGGTCACCGCCACTTTCCCATGAGCAATAAGGGATGGGCAATAAATGTTGGCTTTATCAGTGGTGCCCCAACCCATGAACAAATAAAAAAGGTCCTACAATCATAATTTACATATTTAATTAGCTGTAAGCCTGTTTGAGGTAAGCAGGTTGCTTATCTAGTCATATGCCTAACTGACCATTTCATCATTTGGATGTGAAAGAGGTAAGCAGTGTATCCCTGTGATTTTCAAATGGCGATCACCTATTTTTCAGGAGCATGAATTAACTTTCTTCCTGGTCTTCAAAGTATGGTTGCGAGCATATTAACTACAATTTTTAAAAATACGTAATTGCAACAATTCAATCTGCATTTGGGCTAATTTTGGAAGCAATAATTGTAAAAATGACCTTTGGCTTGTACTCGTTGGAGTTTAGAAGAATGAGGGGAGATCTCATTGAGACGTATAAGATGATGAATGGGATGGATAGGATAGAGGTGGAGAGACTCTTCCCGCTCAAAAAAGACACTAGGACTAGGGGGCACAGCCTCAAGATAAAGGGGGGGCGTTTTAAAACGGAGTTGAGGAGGAACTTCTTCACTCAAAGGGTGGTGAATCTCTGGAATTCTCTACCCGTTGAAGTGGTGGAGGCTGCCTCGCTAAATATTTTCAAGAAGCGGGTTGATGGGTTTTTGATGAGAGAGGGGATTAAGGGTTATGGGGAGAGGGCCGGAAAGTGGAACTGAGCCACGACAGATCAGCCATGATCTTATTGAATGGCGGGGCAGGCTCGAAGGGCCAGATGGCCTACTCCTGCTCCTATTTCTTATGTTCTTATGTTCATCAGTGTTCTTTTTCTGTTACACTGTTTCTCTTTTTGACATGACTAAAGACATCTAAATAGTTTTAATGTGTGAGGATATCCATTTTGGCAGAAAAAAATAGAAAGGCAAATTATTACCTAAATGGAAAGCAGATTCAAAATGCATCCAGGCAGAGGGATCTGGGTGTCTATGTTCATGAATCGCGGAAAGTCGGTATGCAAGTGCAGCACATAATAAAAAAGACAAATGGAATGTTGATATTTATTGCAAAACGACTGGAGTATAAAAGTAGAGAAGTGTTATTGTAATTGTGTAGGGTGTTGATGAGACCACTTCTGAAGTATTGTGTCCAGTTTAGGTCTTCTTATTTGAGGAAGGATGCAGTGGCATTGGAGGCTGTTCAGAGGAGGTTCACCAGATTGATTCTGGTAACGAAGGGGTTGACATATGAGGAAAGATTAAACAGTTTGGGCTTATACTCGCTGGAGTTTAGAAGGACGAAAGGGGATCTGATCAAGGTACATAAAATTTTAAAAGGGATTGATAAAGTAAACATAGACCAAATGTTTCCTGTTATGGGGTAATCTAGAATAAGAGGTCACAGCATAGGTTGAGAGATGGTAGATTTAAAACTGAGATGAGGAGGAATTACTTCTCATAGAAGATGGTGAATTTGTGGAATTCACTGTCCCATTGCATAATGGAGTCTGATTCATTGAATAGTTTCAAGAGGGAGATAGATATGTTTCTAATAAAAAAGAAAGAAGGATATGGTGGATTTGAGAGCAGGAAGATCAGCCAAGTCTGGTAGAGCAGGCTTGAAGGGCTGAGTTTGCATACTTCCGCTCCTAATTCCTATGTTCCTATGTGACTGCAGTTTTTTTTTTACCCTTGACTATTGTCAAACATTATCAATGTAAACAGCTACAGAAACATAGCAACATAGAACATGGGGAGATAATTTGACCCTTCGAGCCTGCTGTGCCATTTACTACAAACATGGCTGATCGTCCAACTCAGTAGCCTAATTCTGCTTTCTCCCCATAACCTTTGATCCCATTCACCCCAAGTGCTATATGTAGCCGCCACTTGAATACATTCAATGTTTTGGCATCAACTACTTCCTGTGGTAATGAATTCCACAGGCTCACCTCTCTTTGAATGAAGAAATGTCTCCTCACCTCTGACCTAAATGGTATACCTGGAATCCTCAGACTGTGACCCCTGGTTCTGGACTCCTCCACCATTGGGAACATCCTCTCTGCATCTATCCTTGCACAGTCCTGTTAGAATTGTTTAAGTCTCTATGAGATCCCTCCTCATTCATCTGAACTCCAGCGAAAAAGATCCCTAATCTAGTCAATTTCTCCTGATACATCAGTCCCACCATCCCAGAATCAGCCTGGTAAATCTTTGCTGCAAGAACACCCTTCCTCAGAAAAGGAGACCAAAACTGCACACAATAGTTTAGGTGTGGCCTCACCAAGACCATGTATAATTGCAATAACACATCCCTGCTCCTGTATTGAAAACCTCTTGCAATGAAGGCCAACATACCATTTGCCTTCTTTACCACCTGCTGCACCTGCATGCTTACCTTCAGCGACTGGCGCACAAGGAATCCCAGGTCCCGCTGCATACTCCCCTCTCCCAACTTACAGCATTTCAGATAGTAATTTGCCTTCTTGTTTTTGCTTCCAAAGTGAATAACCTCACATTTATCCAAATTATACTGCGTCTGCCATTGATTTGACCACTCACCCAACCTGTCCTGATCATGCTGAAGGATCTCTGCATCTCGTCATAGTTCACCCTTCCACCAAACTTGGTAGCACCTGTAAACTTTGAGATGTTACATTTTGTTCCCTCGTCCAAATCATTAATATATATTGTGAATAGCTGGGGTCGCAGCACCGATCCCTGAGGCACCTCACTAGTTATTCCATATGTACTATACATCACAAATGCAACCAATGTGGGAGAGCGGCAAAAGGGAAAATACTCCCTACCTTTTAATGGAAACAGCAAATGTCTCACTCTCTCCAAATCCTCATATTGCATCTGCTATCTCCCCAACCTGACTCATTATTCGTGATTGCAAATCTATTCTACAGGGACAGGCAGATTGATTCAATTATAAGGAACTCATATACCAGATTGTTGTTTAATCTCAATTTGGAATTATTGAAGATTTAAGCCAAGACAAAGAAAGTCTTAAACTACAATGATAATGGGCAGAAGATGGAAAAGTGTGGTGTGGTTGAAGTTCATCAAAAATCTCAGATAGGGAAGGGGAATAAAGAGGTGACAGTGGGACCTCTTGAAGAAACAGAAAGGTAAGACTCTTAAAAGTACAGAGAGAGCTGATGATATCAGAAAAGCAATCTGCAGATATGGAGAGTGTAGGGGGGACTGAAGAAAAGAGATTGCAGGAGGCATCCACAGGATGATTGAATAATGCTCAATAATCCCTTGCTCTGGCATTTATGTATCTGGTTTAGTTAAGCTTCTATTCAATGTTGGATGTTGATGATGGGGATTCAACAGCGGTGCTGTCTTTTGAGATCACATAGAGGTAGTTACAAGCATGTGAACATGACAGATAGCAAAAGCAGAAAGGTAGTAATTACAGACGGTCCCATATATTAATGTTCTAACCAACATTCCTGATTCCCAATGCTTCCAATCACCAGAAGCTACGTAACCTCCTGAGAAAGGCACAAGAAGTCCTACACCCATTCAAAGGAAAAAAATCTGGGAAATTCCTCTCTAACCCCCAGACGTAAATGAGTTCAAGAGATCATGCCCTGGGGCATACCTTTCCAACATCACACCTACAATGTATGTGATGATATCAGCTACAATCTGGAATATGTTTAGCTTCATTCTGAATGTTTACAGTGAATCTACACTGTATGAATTTGCAACTTCAAATTGAGAGAGGCATTGAGTCTCTGAAAAAAGCAATTCCTCTTGACATCAGTTCTCTGCTTAGGTGACATATACACATTTCTGGTGATAATTCTCCCTGAATCTATCTAATTCAAGTAGTCTGTCTACATGGACATGGTCTAGTTCCTTCAGTAGTTTAAGGATGTACTTTTTCCTGTTGGAGAGGTCATTGCTGGGCATTTAATTGTGAATCCTCCCTATGACTTGGTCAGCCCAAGACTGGATATTGAATTGTGAGCTAATATTTCCATTCCTGATGCTATGATGGAGCAAATTCATTCATGAAGCAGCAAAGATCTCTTCCCTGAGAAACTTGTGCAATAATGTTCACAGGCTATGATAAGTAATCTCCAAGAACCATAACTTCTGTCTTTTTGTCATGTATGAGTCTAGCTATGGAGGTTCTTGAAGGTCTCAGACGTCAATTATATTATGGCTCCTTAATGTTGATTGAATGCAGTCATGATGTTGAGAATAGTTATCCTCATCAGTTCTCTTGATTTCAACTCTTATGTGCATGAGCCAATCAAGGCTTTGACAAAGTATGAAGCCAAGTGGTTCTGACAGACCCCAAGCTGAATGTCAGGGAGTATGTTTGTAACTATAGCAGAACAATTTTCCACATTGACAAGTAGATGGCAGTGTCATTGCTGCACTCAAATTGTTTAGCTAGAGTTGAAGGCTTGGGGTGTTGTTGATTGGTTAATTCTGGTACTTCTTTCTGCATGCATAATCATTTAAGCTGTTGCAAAAACATGCTGCCATTATAAATCAAAATGCTCGATTTACTGACAAATCCTCATGCATTTATTATTTTGGTTTACTTTGCAACATATGCATTGATGGTGATAGCAGGTAATTCATTTTAAAAGATGTTCACAATTATGTAGTAAACTCTGCAAAATGGAAGATGAAAAACTTGTATTTATATAGTCAGTAACCCTGCAGATAGTGCACAGTGTAGGTATACATGGTTATGGCTAAACCGGTCCTTTTGCTCCAGGATAGCTTTCCGTCAGTGTCCTGTACATTCACAGTCAGGTGCACCAATGTCAAGCCAGTGTTCTTCTCTGATCACTGCCTCCTACTGGGCGACTGTCACTTGGCCATAGGGTTGGCGGGGGGCATGGAAGCTGAATGCAAAACAAGGAACTTATAAGGGTCTTCTACTCAGATCCATCATCAGGCTCCTAAACATCTGCAACCAGTTCAAACTGGCCTAGGGAACCAAGGTAAATCATGGCAAGAGTGAGGCCATGTTCTTTGGGAACTGGGCTGACCAATCCTTTATCCCCTTCATTGTCAGGTCAGATTACCTGAAGGTGCAGGGGATAAGATTCAAGCGGCTGGGGCTTGTGCCAAAACCTGAGAGGCAGAAACTGAACATGTGGGAGCGATGCTCCCTCTCCACTGCAGTTAAGAACTTGGTCATCAGGTGTGAGGTGGCCACGGTATTTCTGTTCATGCCGCAGGTCTGGCCCATTCCTCACTCCTGCGTTGTTCCAATCTTTCTGTTATGACAATTTGAAATATTTTGTAATGTTTCTCAGATGTTTTATGAATAAGGTATAATTTTGCAAAAGCAATTCAATAGTGCATTCACAATCCCAGAATATTCCAAGCACCAAGAAATGTTGTGACTATTATAATGCAGGAAACACGGCAGGCCATTTACACACAGCAAGATCACTCAACACCAATGAGATAATGACAGACGAATCAATTTTAGTTTTGCAGATGGATAAATTTTGGTCAGGACTCTGCAGACAATTCTCTATTTCTTTGAAGTGATGTCATGGGATCTGTTACATCTAGCTGAGAAGACAGACAGGTTCTCTGATAGTGCAGCACTGAAGCATCAGCCTTGATTTTGTGATCAAATCTTTACTATGGATTTAAACGCGGTAAATTCTGACTCTGGTTTCCACTGGAGTAAATTGTACATGTGAGCTTGTGCACCAATTTCTGAAATGTTAATTTTCTGAATATAGGAAAGGATAAGTATTATTGCTGAAAATAATGACTCTGCGTCTCTTCTTTTTTCCCCTAGCAATCAAACTGCTGCACAATTTCAACACCTTTAATTTCAGACATTTCTCATTTGTTTTTCATATTTATCTCCCCAAAATATAACTGGGGAATGATGTGCCTTTCTGTTCACCAACTGAACATGAAATGGCATCTGTGGCATTGGCTTCATAAAAACTATTATCCATTGCTGGTCCATGTTTTTCTTTTTCTGTTAGTCTGCTGGGTTCGAACAATGTAGTGCCATGTTTCATGGCAGATTTCCAAATTAAACTGGCTTTGGCCCTTTTTTCGTGCCTTCTGAATGAATGCTGTATTCTTTAAGTCTTTGGATCAGGTTATTGTTAAAAATGTAAACGGGTGGTACTTTGCTCACATTGAGGCTCGGGCACATTATTATTGAAGAACAGTGCACTGGAACCACCAAAGATTGAAACATTCCCCACCCCACCCCACCCCACCCCAAATGTCTTTGTATCCTGTGATATATGTAACAGTGACAAATAAAGGCAGATGTATAGCCTTCTGCTTTCTGTTCATTCTGTGTCTCTGACCCAGAACCCAGAAATAGGGCAAGTGTAATGTGTTTCAGCAGGAGAACCTTGGGGTGATAGTGATCATATAATTAAATTGAAAGTTGTCATGGAAAGGGACAAAGTAAAATAAAAGGTCAAAATGCCCAACTGGAAGGAAGTAAATTTCATTAGCACAATTAGCCTGGAAATAGATTGGCTAGGAAAACAGTAAATGAATGCTGTAAGCCCTTCAAGGTCATGATTATTTGAGTGCAAACCAAACATATTACCAGAAGAAAGGAAGGTAAAGCATTCATGTTAGGGACCCCACTGCATGCTTCTCCCCAGTCAAAAAAAATCCCTTCACCATTAATCTTTGCCTCCTATCCCTTGGCCAGTTATATACTAAAGTTATTACTGCCATGCTAATAACATGTGCTTCTAAAATACAAATAAGTTTGTTCCATAGTACTTACTAAAATCATCTGAAAGTCCACATATGGGGCGGCACGGTGACACAGTGGCTAGCACTGCTTCCTCACAGCACCAAGAACCGGGTTTGATTCCCAGCTTGGGTCACTGTCAGTGTGCAGTTTGCACATTCTCCTCATATCTGTGTGGGTTTCCTCTGGTTTCCTCCCACAGTCCAAAGATGTGCAGGTTAGGTGGATTGGCCATGCTAAATTGCCCCTTACTGTCAGGGGGACTAGCTAGGGTAAATGCATGGGGCTGGGGATAGGGTAAATGCATGGGGATAGGGCCTGGGTAGGACTGTGGTCGATGCAGACTTGATGGGCCGAATAGCCTCCTTCTGCACTGTGGGATTCTATGATTCTATATACACCTATTGCATTATCCTTATTACTAAAGGAATTAATTATTTCCATATCTGCAAAGTGAAAGAATCATGAGAATTTTTAATGCCAGAGAGATAGTGACATTGTAAAAGCTATATATTATGTGGTGTCACATGCATAAGCGAGTGTTGTTAGGAACCGATGCAGGAAGTCAGAGGGACATAAAGTGGGGACAGAAACAAAAGGCAGCAAGGAAGGCAGAGAAATGAAAGACAAAAATCAAAAAGGACCACAGTAAAGTATACAGAAACTATGGAGAACTCAATGAATGGGTCTAGTAAGGCTAAGAAAAGTAAAACAAAGGGAGAGTGTATAAAACATGACAGGACAGATGGTCTGAGGTGTGTTTGCTTTAACACAAGGAATATGACAGTTAAGACAGATGAACTTAAAGCTTAGATTACTACATGGAACTATGATGTTGTGGCAATTACAAAGACTTGGATGACAGAAGGGCAGGACTGGCAGCTTAGTATTCCAGCATTTAGATGCTTCAGGTGAGATAGAGAGGGTGACAAAAGAGATGGGGGTGTTGCATTACTGATTATGGAGAATGTCACGGCTATACAGAGGGAGGACACCTTGATAGGATCATGCAGTGAAGATATATGGGTAGAACCCAGGACAGGAGTGGTGCAATCACACTTTTGTCCCACTAAGCATGGGCAATAAATGCTGGCCAGCCAGCGATGCCCATGTCCCATGAATGAATAAAAATAAACTGAAGACAAAAACAAGAGAAGAAACTCTACCATTCAGTTTCTACACATTGGTTGTTCTGTGGATCACTTTCAGAACTTTGCTTTATATGTATAAGTTTGTTTTGTCTTTCTCACAATAAAGTTGTTCCACAACTGAACTTCCATTGTTTTGTCCAATCCTGTATGAACAAAGGTTATAAATCCTTACATTGCCTCTTTCTGTTCCTTCCTCATTCAGACTTTAACAAATCCACCATTGCTGTCTCTTATTATCCCATTACTCTCCAAGTGGCAAGTAATTGTGTCTTTGTCAATTGTCTATGGCAGTTTTACACCATTTATTTAGAATGATTGGCCAATAATTGCCAGCTCATCAATTTCAATTTCCTTGGGTAAAGATGTAACGTTGGTAGCTCTCCAATTCTTTAGCACCATAGCCCTATCTAAGGAGGATTGAAGAATTGTGGCCAGGGTGCCTATTGTCTCCAGCCTTGTATCACTGTAAAGTAAGGTGCAGTTAAAAACAAAATGTTGAAAATACTCACTAATTGGAGCAGGATCTGTGGAAAGAGAAACAGAGTTAATGTTTCAGGTCCCTGAATATTTCTGGCATTTTCAATTTTTATTTTAAGCTGGAGGGCAGCACAGTGGGACTGCTGCCTCAGCGCTGGGACCCAGGTACAATTACAGTCATAGAGTCATAGAGGTTTACAGCATGGAAACAGGCCCTTCGGTCCAACTTGTCCATGTCACCCTTTTTTTTAAAACCCCTATACTAATCCCAATTGCCCGCATTTATCCCATATCCCTCTATACCCATCATACCCATGTAACTATCTAAATGCTTTTTAAAAGATAAAATTGTACCTGCCTCTACTACTACCTCTGGCAGTTTGTTCCAGACACCCACCACCCTCTGAGTGAAAAAATTGCCCCTCTAGACACTTTTGTGTCTTCCCCTCTCACCTTAAACCTATGCCCTCTAGTTTTAGATTTCAGCCTCAGGTCACTGTCTGTGCAGAGTTTCCACATTCTCCCTGTGTCTGCGTGGATTTCTTATGGGTGCTCTGGTTTTTTCTCACACTCCAGAGGTGTGTAGATTAGATTGGCTGGCCATGCTAAATCACCTCTTTCTGCCTGGGGGATTAGCAGGGTAAATACGTGGTCTTACGAGTGTAGGGCATGGGATTGTTGTCAGTGCAGGCTCAATGAGCCAACTGGCCTCCTTCTGCACTGTAGGGATTCTCTTTCTAGCATCCACAATATTTAACTTTGATAATCAAGATGATATCCCACGTGACCAGGTGATGTGTTAATTGGTGATGCCAATCCATTTAGCATGCCCTTTTCTAACTCCATACCTCTACCCACCCCACTCCGGGATTCTGGCATTAATTTGACCCTATTTTACGAAGACATGCCCTCAGTCTCTCTCAGGTTCGCCAGCAGCTCTGGCCCACTCGTTCTTGTCTTTAATCGGCACTATTATTTCTTTAACTATCCTTTTCCTTTTTTGCTTATGAATGATTTTTGATTTCTCACAATGGCACAGTGTTTAGAACTGCTGCCTCACACGTCCAAGGGCCTAGGTTCAATTCCCTTTCATGTTGTCCACTAATTGTTTCTCATGCTTTTCCTTTGTCCGTCTTGTATTTGCCCCTGCAATCTTCATATTCTTGATTTTTGATTGTGTTCTGTCCCTGATATTTATCATCAATGGCTTGTCTATTTTGTTTTTATCTCTATTTTCTTTACCATCCAGAGAGGTCTAGCTTTGGAAGCCATCTTTCCCCCTTACTGGAATATGCTTGATTTGCACCACACTGCACCCTTGCCAGTAACTCTCCCCCTCCCTGGCCCCTGGTTCTTCACCCAACTCATGTTCTCACAAAACTATTTGCTTCCACGTTGCCCACGTCAATCTGCTGCTAAAACGATTTGTCATCATCACTTCGAAATTTGCTTACTCCAACACTTTCTCATCCAGCCTCCATTCCTGCTCTCTCATCCAAAACTTTGCTGCCACATCTTTATCAACAGCAGTGCAAATTTAAAATCAGCAACCTCGTGTTTCAACTAGGCTAACCAACTCCTTTGGGGGAAAGTAATAAGGCACACTTTGACATGAGGGAACTGTACCACTGGGTGGGGGCTGCTGGCGAACCTGGGGGTATATTGCTGGCTGATCGACCAGGCAGTCATGTTATTAGCAAATATTAATACGCCTATCAAACCAGAATGCAATTATCTAGCCGTGTGAATCAACACAGTGTTTAGTCAAATTTGCTCACCAGCTTCCATATAAAACTAAAGAACTATACTTATCTCACAATGGCACAGTGGTTAGAACTGCTGCCTCACACTTCCAAGGACCCAGGTTCAATTCCTGGCTTGAGTCACTGTCTTTGTGGAGTTTGCACGTTCTCTCCATGTCTGTGTGGGGATGCTCTGGTTTCTTCTCACAGTCTGAAAGATGTGTTGGTAAGGTGCATTGGCTATGCTAAGTTTTCTCTCAGTGTACCCAAACAGGCACTGGAATGTGGCGACTAGGGGGTTTTCACTGTAACTTCATTGCAATGTTGATGTAAGCCTACTTGTGACACTAATAAATAATTATCTTTTTAAAACTTTTTAAATTTTAAACAATGTTCATATCATCAATGATCAGTGTACTTTGCTTAAGTTTTGTCTGTGTTGTTTTGCTGACAAATAGCACACAGCAAGGTCCTTCAAATGTCAGTGAGATCAATGACGAGGTAATCCATTTTAAGTGTTACTTGCTGTTGAACAAATATTCGTCAAAATATTCAGTGAATTGGGCCTGCTGTTCTTTGAATGAGTCTTTCACACTCGCCTGTGAGAGGTTGGGGAGAGAATCTCATTTTAATAACTCATTCAGAAAAATAGCATCATCAGCAGTGCATTTAAGTGTGAGCTTTGATTATATGCTCAAGTGTTAGAATGGCCCAAGCACTCCGAATTATCTTCACTTAGATGCAGTAAATTATACAGGTTCATGGCCTATTTATTGACTTTGAATCAAAGGAGTTGGGATTTAATTAGCAGTTTAAATTCACATTAACAAAGAAAAGTCATCTAAACTAGTACAGATAGCACCAAACCAATGTGTAATATATTACAGAATTATGTGTACTGAACTTAATCTCCACAGCCAAGTGAATCCATCCGGCAATGCTTTCAGTCAGGCCTAATCGACAGCACAGCTGGAAACTCCTGAACATCGGTCTATATCTCCAACCACTTATATTTAAGGATGTACAGAGTAAATAATAGAGAAGGAAATAGGTGAATTAAAGTCAAATTAGGAGCGGATTGAGAAGTCAAGGGAGGGAATGGAAAAGACACAATTAAGAGAGACATTAATGACAGAAACGAAAGGTAGAAAAAAATGTGAATGTGATAACTTTAAAAACCTCTAGAAACATTTCTTTTTCTACTTGCAGGTGTGAGGCTCTGCAATTTTATTCCTCCCTTTCCGGGTTTGCAATGTTGTTATTCCCCTCCTTACCGCATAAATTACCAACCCAAATGGCTGCAGTGAGATGAATTTGTACTCATGGGGTAATCTTAGAGCCTTCATGACAAGCAATAGTGAGGTTCATGCCGTGATGGTCATGTTTTAGGTCTTCGCAAGGCTGCTGACCAATCTCTCAGCAGTGCCCAAAATCAGAACTTATGGTGCATCTCTTTGCCAGTTTTATGGCGGGACTCCGTCCACTCGCCATTTCTGGAGTAAACTATATGCAATTCTGTGTAAGATACCTGACTTCAACGGATCTGTATTTGACGGAGCTTCGTTTTCTATCTCTGGGCAGTTCTCCTTCTCTATCCCTGAGGACCAGTACATGTTCGTTTATAAAATTTAGTTATATTTTATTCAAGTTAAACGTTTCTCATTCTGTTGACGCGGTTTCCTTGGCACTTTTAAACCACACAGCAGGGTTTTTTGTCCAAAATTACAGAGTTGACACTCAATGAATGGGAGTTTTAATTTTACTTAAATGATTCCTATTCAGTAAAGCTGTAATGCATTCGCAGCCAGCTCATTTTACCCTTATTCGTTAAGAAATGTCAGCCGGGGCTTATCTCTCTTTACATTTGTGCTGGGTATAAAGAGGATAATAATAAGCACATTTTATTTATTGTTTAAGCACATTAATACCACCCGGTTGCTTCGCAACACACATCGCCAGGCACTCGCGCATAAAAGGCTTGTTTTTTTTGTTTAGTTTTCACTTTGAGAGCCCAGCTGTATGTTTTGAATGTTGTGCGTTTTGACACTTGGCAAAATTTTCGCCGACGATATGCAGAGTTGCGTTTTATTAAAGTTTTATTTTAGTTTCGAAAACCAGTCCCAAATCAAACTTACTACCCGCGCCCCCCTCCCCGCCCCCTGCCCCGCAACAAATAAAGAGAATATTCTTCTTCGAAAACTGTTTTTCCGCTCATGACCTCTGCTGCAGGTACAGTCAGAGGGAATGACAGTCTGAACAATAACTGTATTAGTAGAGGATCATTTGAACAGGTTGAAAGCTATCCCCAGTGCACGTATGCAAATAATGAAACGTAAATGGACAGAGAGCACGGCATCGATCGGTCAGTCATGGACATGTACATGTTAGGATATTACCTCAAGTGGGGAAGAATGAAAACGGAAAATTAAAATTAGACAAAAGATATTCTCACCTTTAACATCTCCCCGCTCTGAAAAAAGAACCAATAATATCTTTCCAAATGCTTTTTTATTTGCGGCAGTTAGTATTAGTTCCTCCTTTTTTCCCCCAAAGCCGCTTCTTTTGCATTATTCAGCGCGCTAACCAAGACGATTAGTTTGAAATGACAGTTGTCTCAGTTGACCCAACTTCATGGATTGTAAGCTTTACCCTAACTGCTCTCGTCCAGACGCGCTTACTGAAATGTTATATTTTGCAGGATGGGACACCTGAATTAACCCACTGACTCCAGCAAATTGCATATTTAGTATAGAATTTAAAACACGCTCCGCTTACTGAGTGAGGATTCTCAAATCTGCAACTTCTGTTTTTTTTAATACATTGAAACGTTTGTGAATGTGAAGCTTTTGAGTTTTAAGGCCCTGTGAAATCTTGTCCTATGGGAAGGACTTGGAGCAGTTGCTCTCATAGTGCCTCCATTGTTGGTAGATGCTGACCTTTCAGCACATGGACTGTTGACGTTGCCAATATCCTGACTTCCATCGGATGTTGTGCATTAACGGAGTCAAAGACATTGAAAGTGTCTCTTGAATTTGGTGCGGCTGTTTTCAACACATGTAATGCTCAAAAAGATTTTATGTTAACTCATTGGATTTTAGCTAAGTTCTCATTGGCTTCGGAGAAACGATCGTGATCCCTTGCTATTTTATTCCTATTTCCTTGCTGATTAAGCAAGGAAGTCGCTGAAGTCATTCTCTGGGTTATAAATAAATGACTGAGTATGTAAAGATGACACCTTTTGTAAGACTAGCCGTTCTATTATAGAGGCTGTCTTAAAAGCATTAGATAGCTACTGTTCAGTGGAGGAATATAATATCACTGGGTTCACCACTGATGGTCATAAATAAAATATAGAGTGTGCAAATATGACACCTTCTGTTAAACTTGTCTTTTGTATTATACAAGTTAAAGTACTAAAACACTTTGCCACCTGGAAAAGGGCCCTTTGATATTCCACATTTAAATAGGAACACTGCAGTAGTTTCTATTGAATACACTTCCACTCTATAAGCGCTTGCATGCCCCTCAGCTCTGCCCCAAACCCGATTCAAGCGTGGTATACTGACCTCTCAACGTAATCTATGGATTCGGCATGGTATTGGAAGCTGTTTATCCACGAGGAATAGGAAGGAATAACAGTCTCGGAGCCCAAAAGTACAATACGATAATGATGATCCCGTTTGCTGTTTTGAAGCTACCAAATTGTTGAGCCTAATTCAAATTCTTTGTTTTGCTTGACATTTTAGCAACTCTAATTACATCGCCTGGTTTCCAGCAATATGCACATGAAAGCAACTTTTAGTCTGCCTCGAGCTAATATCAATTATGCTTAAACGTATTCGGTCATTGGGCAAGAAGTCATTGTATATCTATTTTAAAAAGGGATAAGGGGATATGGAGAACGGGCGGGAAGGTGTATTTGAGACCAAGGAGAGATGAGCCATGATCTGATTGAACGGCAGAGCAGGCTCCATGGGCTGTATTTGCCTTTTTCTGCCCCAAATTCTATGTTCCTATTACATTAAGCCAGCACCAAGCAGCTAGTCAGTGCTTGCCTCCAAATATTAGGAAATTGCAGAAGCGCATTTTAATTTCAATTAAATTCCCAACAAATGTATGATTGCAATGTTTGGGCAAACACCTGCATGAAAAAACAATGTAATAAAAGGTATCATCTATACAGTCCACACATTTTCTATAATTATTACTGTCTAGAACAAGAACTCATAGTTTTAGGGGTGGCAGATTTAAAACAGAAAAGAAATTAATTCTCTCAAAGGCTGTGAAATTCACCTCTTCAGAACGTGGTGAATTTGAATAAATTTAAGGAAGAGGTGAACAGATTTTTAATTATTAAGAGTTTGAAGGGCTACAAATGAGCAGATAATTGGAAATGAGGCCAAGATGAGATCTTATGCTCAAGGGGCTGAACTGCCTACTCCTGCTCCTAGTTCTTATGATTCTGATGATAACATCCTGCCCTAAAACTTCTTGTATTGGGCATAACCAAGAAGCAATAAGGGAGCTTGATTGGAGCAACAGTAAATTAAAAATATGATATTGTTAACAAATACATGGAAGTGAAGGAATCAATTGATAACCATCCATTGGTCCTGGATTATAAATTAGCATTATCCAAAATGTCATTTCTAGGCAATAGTACATGAAGTGTAAAATGCATAGAAAGGGTGGAGTGGGTCCTCACTGTCCCAAATTGTTAAAACGGATTGGCTAAACATCACCACAACTTTTATTCAAAAAAAACTGAAGATATGCATTTGGGCATTTTACACTTAGCTGCCATAAATATGATTAGGGCAATATTATTCAAGTGCTTGTGCAAGTTTCTGAGTCACGCAATTAAAATGCCTTTCAGTAGAAATTTAAGGCTATTTTTCTACCTGTAATTGATATTTTCATTGTAGTCATACATTACACTTCAGAGTACATTATCTTTTGTATACTTTCACAAGATATGGGTATCACTACTAGATCATTGTTTATTGTCAATCACTTATCGCCATGAGAAATTGGTGGTAAGCCATCTCCTTGAACCACTGCAGTCCGTGTGGTATAGGTATGCCCATAGTGCTGTTAGGGAGGTAGTTCCAGGATTTTGACCCAGGGATAGTGAAGGAACTCTGATATTGTTCCAAGTCAGGATGTTGTGTGGTTTGGATGACAACTTGCAGGTAGTGTTTCCAGGTTTCTGTTGCCTTTGTCCTTCTTGGTCAGAGAGGTACTTTAGGTGGTGCTGCCGAAGAAGCCCTGGTGAGTTGCTACAATGCATCTTGTAATTGTACACACTGCCATCACTATGCGTTAGTGGTGGAGGGAATGAATGTTGAAGTGGTGGATGGGGAGCTAATCAAGAGTGCTCTTTGCCCTGAATGGTATCAACCTTCTTAAATGTTGATGGAGTTGGACTCATTCAGATAAGTGGAGAGTATTCTATCTGACTCTGCTCTGTGCCTTGTAGATGGCTTTGGGAAGTTAGGAGGTAAGTTACTCACCACATAATACCCACCCTGTGACTTGCTGGTGCTGTTCAGTTTCTGGTCATGGTGACACCCAGAATGTTGATAGTGGGAGATTCAGTGATGGCAATGCCATTGAATGTTGAGGGGAGATGGTTAGATTCTGTCATGTTAGAGATGGTCATTGCCTGGTACTTGTCGGGTGCAAACGTTACTTGCCACTTGTCAGCCCAAGACTGAATGTTGTCCAGGTCTTCCTGAATTTGGACACAGATTGCTTCAGTATCTGAAGAGTCATGAGTGGTACTAAACATGGTGCAATCGTCAGTAACATCCCAACATCTGAGCTTATGATTGAGGTAAAGTCATTGGCACCAAGGACCTAGATTTGATTCCTAGCTTGGGTCATTGTCTGTACGCCCTGTGTCTGCCTGGGTTTCATCCGGATCCTCCGTTTTCCTCCCACAGTCTGAAAGACATGTTGATTAGGTGTATTGGCCATGCTAAATTTTCCCTCAGTGTACCCGAAAAGGCATCGGACTGAGGGATTTTCACAGTAACTTCATTGCAGTGTTAATGTAAGCCGACTTGTGAAACTAATAAGTAAACTACCATGAGGAACTTCTGCAGCAACATGCCCGAACTGAGATAATTAACCTCCAACAACCACAACCATCTTGCTTTGAGTTATATATGACTCCAACCAATGGAAAGCTTTCCCCTTGACTCTGTTTAACTCTAGTTTTGTTATGAGCTTGATGCCACACCCAGTCAAATACTATCTTGATGTCATGGGGAGTCACTCTCACCTCACCTCTTGAATTTGGCTCTTTTGTCCAGGTTTGGACCAAGGCTGTAATGAGGTGAGGAGTTAAATAATCCTGGCAGAACCCAAACTAAGCATCAGTGAACAGGTCATTGCTGAGTATTGCCAGAAGATAGTATCTTTGATGACATTTTCCATCAATTTGCTGATGATAGGGAGAACGCTGATAGAATAGTAATTGGCCTGATTGGGTTTGGCTTGCTTTCTGTGAATAGGGTATATCTGGGCAATCTGCTATATTGTCAGGTTGATGCCAGTGTTGTAGCTCTACTAGAACAGCAAATATAATTTTGGCATTTATTGCAAGGGGAATAGAATATGCAAGTAGGGAAGTTTTGCTATAATTATACAGGGTGTTGGTGAGGCCACATTTGGAATTCTGTGTATAGTTTTGGGCTCCTTATTTAAGAATAAAGACGTTAAAAGCATTTCAGAGAAGGTTCACTTGACTGACACAGGAGATGGGGTTTTATCTTATGATGAAAGGTTAGGCATGCTGGGCTTGAAGAAGAATGAAAGGTGGTCTTATTGAAACATATAAGATCCTGAGGAGCCTTGACCAGGTAGAACATAGAACATTACAGCGCAGTACAGGCCCTTCGGCCCTCGATGTTGCACCCACCAGTGGAACCAATCTAATGACCTTCTAACCTAAACTATTCCAATGTTATCCATATGCCTATCCACTGACCATTTGAACGCCCTTAAAGTTGGCGAGTCCACAACTGCTGCAGGCAGGGCATTCCACAACCTTACTAACCTACCTCTGACATCCGTCCTATAATTACCACCCTTTAATTTAAAGCTATGTCCCCTTGTGTTAGCCATCACCATCCGAGGTAAAAGGCTCTCACTGTCCAATGGATGGATGGATCCAGTGAATGCTGAAAGGATGTTTCCAGTTGTTACAGAGACTACAATCAGGGGACACAGAGTAAAAATAATGGGTCTCTCACTTAGAACAGAGATGAGAAGAACTTTTTTTCTCCCAGAGGGAGAACTTTGAAAATCTCTTAGGGGAGGTGAATACTTAGTGGTATTATCACTTACCTATTAATCCAAAAACTCAGCTAGTGTTCTGGGGACCCAGGTTCAAATCCTAACATGGCAGATGGTGGAATTTGAATTGACTAAAATATATCTGGAATTAAGAATCTACCAATGACCATGAACGCATTGTCATCTGATTCACTAATGTCCTTTTGGTAAAGAAGTCTGCTGTTCTTACCTGGTCTAACCTACCTGTGACTTCAGAGCCATAGCAACGTGGTTAACTCTCAACTGCCCTCTTAAATTGCCTAGCGGGCCACTCGGTTGTATCAATTGCTCAAGAAGGCAGCCAAGTTGCCCTTCTCAAGGGATGGGCAATAAATACTGGCCAGCCAGCGATGCCCATGTCCTTCAAATGAATAAAAAAAAGCTCTGCCAGTGGGAGGATGGTGTTTGCATTGGCTTTTTCACCCCATTTTCCCCAGTGGCTCCATTCCAGATATCAGAGTTAGGGGCAACCCTGGCATGAAAGACACTATTAAAGGATGACCTTTTTTCTTTTTGGGATGAGAGTGGGGACTTTTTCAAGGTCCATCTTCATTGGAGTCAAGGGTTAAGGCATGAGTTGCATACTGATTATTGCTGAGTTGTTAGTGAAGTGTCATGAGTCTTTCACTTGTGCAATTGGGAAGTTCCAGCAGTGCATAGTAAATACTATTCCAGAGGGCAAAATCAACTCCTTGGGCATGAGGGTTTCCTTTCCAGTAGATGGTACATGCCCCTGCTTATTTCTTAAGCTGTCCTTTCCCAGGAAGGCACTACTCATTGAGAGCAGCAATACCAATTTGGAGAGTTGACAATAGACATGATGCGGCTGCAGTTTTGCTTTCTGGATGGTCACTCTTGCGATTATCCACATTTCACATTGTAAAATGTAAAAGTTTTATTTTCTTGATCATATTGATGGTGATCCTGCAGAGTATGGTTCCCTAACCAGGAAAAAATGAAGAGTTTACCTTCAAGTACTAGCAACCTTCTAATTTAAGAGTGAGCAGAGGATGTCATGAGGAAGAATGAGCAGTCACTGATGCTGCTGCACAAAGGCACCATCCATCCCAACACCAATGTCCACCAATAATCATGCACATGTTTCCTGTTTGCAGATTTTTGACTAAGGATTTCCAGGTTCACAGCTCTGTCCCAGCAGCCAACCCTTCATCACCACAGGACTCAGAAGTGGACCAACAGAAGTCTATGTGACTTTGTTTCATGGGGATATTGAGTCATTCTCAGCGTCCACACAATCTTGACCAGTTAGCAATCAGATTTTGGCAATGTATCAATGACTGGGCGCCCAACTTGCTGCTGCAGCTGGCAAGAGACACAATCTTCCTGTTTTGTGTTCTGAGAACTTTTGGACTTGGTTCAGTTTTTAATTACTAGATGTGTAACAACAGAAGCACTCTCCAATCAACTAAATTCTATGATTTGCAAGAAATATGTTGAAACAGCTTTTAAATACATATATTTTCGCTAATTCTGTTCTTTCAATAAAACAAATAATGATTATTTTAGAACAGATACAAATGTTGCTAGTTTTAAAATCCCCATTAATAGTTCCTAGCTACACAACCTATGGTTTAACATTAACCAATTGTCTATTTATTTCAATTTAGAAAATGTTGGATATTATTTTTCAACTTAAGAGAATTTAGTCTACCATGGCGTGAAGCCACTTGTCAGTGTAGTCAGTTAGGTATCAATATACTTTTGCAGTTCATAAATATCCTTGAACCTGATCTGAATGAAACGTGTTGGAGTATAACCCTACAGAGAGGGTCATAAAGAAACACATGGCGGAGCTTCCTGCAGCTGTACATGCGCACATCCATATATCCACAACAGTTTAAATCCTCCAGTATCCCGACATACTCTACTCCCAAGACTGGACATACATTCATTTATTAAATGGCAACCGAGAATGCTGTAAAATCCAAAACACGTACAGTATTAAACAGCGAAAACAAACTTGCATTGTAGAACATCACATGCAGAACTACATTAACTTTTTTGTTTCTAATGTGCTTGCTTTCTAGCGGCAGAAAGGCGCGGCTTTGTACTGTAGTGTTTTGATTAGTTTGTGAGACTTAAAACTGTAACGAGCGTGGTGCCACACAGGAGAAGTTTGGAGACGGAGAGAAAAAGACAGGAACTGAGTGCGAGCCCACAGGCAGACAGCTAGGAACCAAGCCCGAGCCCAGGGTCAGTGAGTGATACACGGGGACTGAGCGCGAGTCCAGGGTCAGTGAGTGATACAGGAGAGCTGAGCCCGAGACGGGGTCAGATACACGGGGAATAGAGCGCGAGATCAGGTCAGATACAGTGGGTCTGATCGAGATCCCAGTATCAGTGAGTGATATACACGGGGACTGAGCACGGGACGGTGGGTGATACAGAGGGACTGAGCGCGACCCTAGGGTCAGTGAGTAATACAGCGGAACTGAGTGCGAGCACAGAGTTAGATACATTAGGACTGAGCCCCAGGGTCAGTGTGTTATACAGGGAGACTAAGCGCGACCTCAGGGTCAGATACAGGGGCGCTGAGTGCGTGAGACCAGGGTGAAATACAGGGGGACTGAGCGCGATCCCAGGGTCAGATACAGGGGCGACTGAGCGCGAGCCCAGGGTCAGATACAGGGGCGACTGAGCGCGAGCCCAGGGTCAGACACAGGGGGACTGAGCGCGTGAGCCCAGGGTCAGATACAGGGGGACTGAGCGCGAGCTCAGGATCAGATACAGGGGGACTGAGCGCGTGAACCGAGGGTCAGATACAGGGGGACTGAGCGCGTGAACCGAGGGTCAGATACAGGGGGACTGAGCGCGTGAACCGAGGGTCAGATACAGGGGGACTGAGCGCGTGAACCGAGGGTCAGATACAAGGGGACTGAGCGCGAGCCCAGGGTCAGATACAGGGGGGACTGAGCGCGAGCTCAGGGTCAGATACAGGGGGGGACTGAGCGCGAGCGCAGGGTCAGATAAAGGGGGTCTGAGCGCGAGCCCAGGGTCAGATACAGGGGAACTGAGCGCGAGCCCAGGGTCAGATATAGGGGGGACTGAGCGCTACTCACATAGACACATATGTGCAATGCTATAGACAAACCGAGGATAGCAGAACCAAAACAGTCCCCCATTTTACTTCCCCGCCCCTTCGGTCCCAGCTTCAAAGAAGACCTGAGCAATCAACTGTTTCCAGGAAAACAAATTGAGGTGAAGAAACTGGAATTATATTGAGAAAGTAAGTTTTCATGTCTTATATATGTTATACATTTATCTACAAAACACAGTAGCCTCGCAAAACTATCGTGCCTGGCTTTCGTTCACAATCGAGTGAGAATTAATTTCAAAGCTGTCAACTTAACCCCTAAACGCGTGCTTAAAGAAAGAAACGTGTGTTATAGAATTGTAAACCGTGTGACAATTCGGTTCAAATTCCGGAAATCGTGGATAGATAAATTTTGGATTGGTTATATAAAACACCGCTGAATATGCAGATGCTGTTTCCGAGATGGTTTTCTTTGCTGGTGGTGTTTGCAGGCCTGTTATTGTACTGTGGAAGTGCACGTGTATTTAGTGTTTATGTCTGATGTGCTGTGAGGAGGATACTCTTACAGCACACACACATACACATCCACTGCCTCTCAGGGTAGGCTAGCGCCGGCTCACTGTTCAAGCCCAATGGGCTGCCGTCCATTAGTTTTCTTTTCTGGCTGTCATTGCAGTCCTTTTGAATTCGATACTTGTATAAACGTACAGGTTGGATTTCAGATTAACGACACGTACTTAACAGTTATTTTCCCGACAGCGCGATTTCATTACACTCGCAACGAATAAATTGTTCTCATTTGGATCATTGTCGAGATTAGCTGTCAAGTTCCTTCACTTTTTTGCCACTTTTACATCTCGAGGGAGGCGTGGGGAGAGAGAGAGGTAGAGAGGAAAAAAATATATATCATGCCCCCATTAATATCTTGTACTAAAGTAGGGTAGCATCACTTTAAATTTTGCGAATGACACGATGCATTTACGCCGAATAAGAAACACTGACAAGTATCGGAGCTGTTATGGAAACTGTATTTAGAAAGTGCCCAGTAAGTATTTCCATATTTTAATAAAGGTAAATGTTGCTAATTTTTTATTTGTCATCTCCCTTTTCATTGAGGCGTTCCCGCCAACCGATAACAACATCATTTTCACGGGTTGTTTTATGAGCACAAAGGGTTAAAACTGGTCTGGTCGAACACCTTATTTACAGCTTGCAGTTGGACTGACAAAATACGGTAAATTGGTTAACACGCCCCCCCGAGTGGTTAATATTTCTCCTCTGTGAATAAGTATTGATTGCGAGGATCAGAAGCTTATTCCAGAGAATGAAAGGGGAGAAAAATAAGAGCTAGACCTCGTACGGCTGCAATTCACCAGTTGCAATACATTAGAAACTTCAGGTTCAGCGCAAGTAGGGGTTTCTATCTGCCCGTGTGTTTGATCAAATTATTTGATCCAAGTCTGTGCAGTGAGAGTAAAGTATCGCACCGATTCAATTTGGTGTTACAACCGTTTCATTTGTATGTTTTGGGACTGCACAAGACGGCCATCGTGATGGACGTCCTTTAAGATAGAAAACGGTTTCTGATTTTTATATTTACATTTATGCTCACCACGGTCACCATTTAAAAGGCACGTCAGCGACTTAGAGTGGCCCTTAAGATATTATTTCACTGCCATTCGGCCCACCCAATTTCCCATTTCCATCTCAACAGAGCACTTGCCACATAACATTGTCACATTGCAGTGAACGCGCAAACTGGATTATAATCACAGAAATAGTCGTCACAAACATCGAAAGCGTTATCTGCCACCTTCTATTTTTGATCCCGTTTTGCTGAATATACGCGTATTTGGTGTCAATTAGTCGACAGTAGTGGGGATAAATGAATTTTCAGCAAAAAAAAGATCGTGCCATCGGTACTCTGCACCACCAACAGCTGCTCTGCTGAACTATTGGTTTGGAAATGGTCCGCAGTTAGCACAGGCGGTTCTGTCTGTAAGAAATGAAGTCGAGAACATAATGGATGAATAGTATAATTCCAGCGTCCCAAATATTAATATGCACGTAATAATTCATCACTACCTTTATGTTTGAAAAGGAAACGCGTTTGTTTTTCTTTAAAAAAACGATGATTAAAACATGCTTCCAAACCCCAAGATAATCCTTGGTTGCAGTATTTAGACATCCGGTACCAGCGTTACGGTTTTAAACCATTCGTCATAATATAACTTTCTGAACATATTGAAAAAAAAGTGATGATGCAAAACACTTTTGAAAGCATTTCAAATATATAACTGGGAAAAAGATTGCGCTACTACTGAAACTACTTTATTCTGAAAAGACACAGGCAGAATTTTAAAAAAAAAAGATTGAATAAGAACATATAGGAAAGTAAAAACAAAACACACTGACTTTTTTGTAATTATATTTAATATAAAGAGCATATTTGTGATCAGTGTACTATGGAAGTTTTTTAAAACTTGCAGTAAAACTTTGATGCAATAATAGTATACAATCAAATGTCCCTGAAAGGAATTTGAATAAAGCAGAAGATATATTTAGAAAACATCCTGTTTCTTATTTGTACTTGTTCATCAGGTCACATTGGTGTTAACATTTTGTGAAAAATTGCAAAGTTATTAATAGATGTAAACTCCAAATTTATGTTTCTTGGGGGAAATCTAAAGTTCAGAAATTATAAAAAAAGATAGAAATGAGGGAAACTCAAAATATGGTCTTTGAGCATGTTTGAATAACTTGAACACTCTACCTCTACTGAAATAACCAGCAAGTCATTTCTTGTCACATTTGGTAGAGCAGATGAACTGGAAATAAGGCTCTTATAAGCCAACTTTTGTGATCTCACTCATTGTAGTTCTGTAATATCACTGATGTGTTCATTTTAATTCTCTGAATCGTGTAAACAACATTCAATTTTAAATTAAAATATAGAGTATAGACAAAAACGCTTGTAATACCCGGTGTAATTAAATATATACCTATATGCAAAAGGAAAACGATGAGGAGGATTGTATTTAGTGATCCAGTCAGCTTCATTTGTGAAAACAAAACTGCTTTTTTGTTTTTGTTTCCCGACAATCAGTGTCCTTTAGCTATACATATGACTTCTACTTTCACAGACCTCTGTATTTTATGTTAGATTTGTTTGTTTGATAAATATAACCTAGAAATTATTGTTTGAAATTAATGCTGAATGAACTCTTATTGCATTTCTCTATTATTTTAACAGAGGTGTTAACCTGCTTATTTTAAATGATTTAGTGCCTCTATTAACATAGCAAGCAGAGGAATGTTACAAGATCACATTAAGTACTCATTCACCAATATTGTCAATGTGTTAAAGCTGGTTAATTTAAGACAGATTTGCTTTTAATGACTGAAGAAAGAAATCTCTTAAAACTATATTGAATTTGAAAATTGTGAACAAATAACATAATTGTGTGCAGCCGTGGCTCAGTTGGTAGCACTCTCACTTGTCAATCACAAGGTTCTGGATTCAAGATCCACTTCAGGGTTTCTGCACAATAATTAAAGCTGACAATCTCAGTACTGAGGGAGGTACCGTCCTTCAGATGAGATTTTAAACTGCGCCTGCTTGGGTGTATGTAAAAGTTCCCATGGTACAATTTGAAGAAGAGCAGGGGAGTTATCCCTGACCTGACCAATATTTATCCTCTGGTGGAATTTTACTGGCATGTCCACCTGAGGTTCATACGATCCCCCCCACGAGGTCAATGGAGAATTCCATTCTCCAAGCCACCCCCACCCCCAGAGTCGAGGCCGGCGTGCCAGTAAAATTCCGGCCAAGCCACAAAACAGACTATCTGGTCATTATGTGTTTAATTTTTTTCTTTAATATTCACAGAATTTTTCATTTGGCAGACATAGCTCTTGGGGCTAAAGGGATCATAGCCAGCATGGTGGCGCAGTGGTTAGCACTGCTGCCTCACAGCACCAGGGACCTGTGTTCAATTCTGGCCTTGGGTGAATTTGCACATTCTCCCTGTGTTTGTGTATGTTTCCTCTGGGCGCTCCCATTTCCTCCCATACTCCAGAGAAGTGCAAGTTAGGTGGATTGGCCATACTAAATTGTCCCTTAGTGTTAGGGGGATTAACAGGTTGAAGATGTGGGATTGCGGAGATAGGGCTTAGTGGGATTGTTGTTGGTGCAGGCTCGATGGGCTGAATAGCCTCCTTCTGCTCTGTAGGGATTCGATGATCACATTGCTGTATGTGGGAATTTTCTGCATACAAATTGGCTGCCATATTCCCACATTACAAGAGTGACTACAATTCAGGAAAGTACTTCTAAAGTGCTTTAAGATGTCTGGTAATTATGAAAAGCACTATAGAATTGCAAGTCTCTTTTCTTTTTCATTGTTATTGTTGTTTCACAGACAACAGAGGAGATTGTCTTGAAAATGTAGAACCAGAGCTGAATCTCTTCACTGTTAGAAAATAATTAAAATTTCAGCATTAATTTAAACCACAATTTATATTTCCAAATATATAAAAAGAAAATAGTCCAGATAAAAATCAAATCTTGTGACTTTTATCTGATCTGTGGATAATTCATCACAAGGTGTGAATTGAAAATATACAAAACTGCATAGGAAGTGGCAGCAATGATGTTTATTCCACAAGTTAAGGACCTCAGGTAATTTGGTTTTAATAGTCTCCTTAAAATGCAGAATAATAATGTATTCAGCCACTTGCATTGCATAAAAATGTAAACTTTATAATGGTGATATATCTAACATGACCAACCTCTTATACAAAATAGAGTACAGTAAAAAGGGGTGTTATTATAACATTGGTTTAATAATGAGTTCAAGTTCTGTCATGACAGTGCGAGAAATTTGAACTCATTTTTAAAAATATGGAACTAAATAGCAGATAGAGATGAAATTGACAAGCTGCTGATTGTTATAAAAAAAACCCTACCTAAGTCACTACAACAAAAATGTGTAATTATATAGAACCTTTTTACAATAAAACATCCAAGACACTTCACAAGAGCATTATAAAGGAAAATTTGACACCAATCCACTCATTGATATTAGGGCAGATGGCCAAAAGTTTGGTCCAAGAGATAGATTTTAAAGACCATTTAAAGGAGGATTGAAAAGTGAAGCATTTTAAGAAGGAAATTTCAGGACTTAGGGTCAAGGCAGCTGAAGGCATGGCCACCAATGGTGAAACAGTTAAAATCAGGGATGATCAAGTGGCCAGCATTAAATCAGCACAGATATTGTGGAGGGTTGTATGGTTGGAGTGTGTTGCAAAGATAGGAAGGGCCATGGTGAGGGAATGATTTGGAAACAAGTATGAGAATTTTAAAATTGAGGCGTTGCTATACTGGAAGCCAATTAGGTCAACTAGCACAACGGTTGGGGGTCTACAGGTAAATCTTGACAGAAGTAAGAACATGGGCAGCACAGTTTTGGATGACCTCAAGTTAACGGACGGTAGATTGTGGGAGACCAGCCAAGAGTGTGTTGGAATAGTCTAGAGGAACAAAGGCACCAGTAGAGTTTCAGCAGTAAACAATGAACATAGCATTAATTGACTTTAGGGAAGAAATTCTGCTGTCCTTACTTGATTTGGCTATACGTGACTACAGTTCCTTACCAACACAATAGACTCAGCTTCTCTCTGAAATGGCCGAACAATCTGAACACCATTAAGAAAGCAGCCTGCCATAAACTTCTTAGGGCGTCTCGGGATGGACAATAAATTCCACCTTTGTTGTGATCCCGTCAACCTAAGAATGAATTTTAAAAATGACTTCGTAATAGGTTGGTGGGAGCATGCACACAGCTGTTTTTTCTCAATGTTTGGGTATGTAGTCCTACTCAGTTTGTTAACTTCACATCAAGTTGATACATATATATAAGAACATAAGAACATAAGAAATAGGAGCAGGAGTAGGCCATCTGGCCCTTCGAGCCTGCCCCGCCATTCAATAAGATCATGGCTGATCTGTCGTGGCTCAGTTCCACTTTCCCGCCCTCTCCCCATAACCCTTAATCCCCTCTCTTATCAAAAACCCATCAACCCGCTTCTTAAAAATATTTAGCGAGGCAGCCTCCACCACTTCAACGGGCAGAGAATTCCAGAGATTCACCACCCTTTGAGTGAAGAAGTTCCTCCTCAACTCCGTTCTGAACCGCCCCCCCTTTATCTTGAGGCTGTGCCCCCTAGTCCTACTGTCTTTTTTGAGCGGGAAGAGTCTTTCCACCTCTATCCTATCCATCCCATTCATCATCTTATACGTCTCAATGAGATCTCCCCTCATTCTTCTAAACTCTAACGAGTACAAGCCTAGTTTATTCAGCCTCTCCTCATAGCTCAACCCCCTCAACTCCGGTATCAGCCTAGTAAACCTCCTCTGCACTCCCTCCAAGGCCAAAATATCCTTGCGCAGGTGCGGCGCCCAAAACTGCACACAGTACTCCAGCTGCGGCCTCACCAATGCCCTATACAGCTGCAGCAAGACCTCCCTACTTTTATATTCAATCCCCCTCGCTATGAAGGCCAGCATCCCATTCGCCTTCCTGACCACCTGCTGCACCTGCAGGCTGGGTTTTTGCGACTCATGCACAAGGACCCCGAGGTCCCTCTGCACCGTCGCCTGCTGCAGTTTTTCGCCCCGTAAGTAATAGTCCTTCCTACCATTCTTCCTACCAAAGTGGACCACCTCACACTTGCCAACATTAAATTCCATTTGCCATTTCCTGGCCCATTCGCCCAGCCTATCTAGATCCTTCTGCAGACTCTCCACACCCTCCGCACAATTTGCCTTTCCCCCAATCTTGGTGTCATCAGCAAATTTCGACACCCTACACTCTAATACAATGTTTATTGCTAATATCTAGAAATGGTAAAAATGTTCATGCCTTTTTCATTTAATTACTGCATGCTATGTTGTATTATTTTGTCCCCATGGGTTGGTGTCTAAGGCACAGTATAATTTTAATGAAGTGAATAGTAATTGCTTTAAAAAATCAATTTCCAAAAGCTAACTGTCAAAACAACACAATAAACAGTAAATCACAGAATTAGGTTTACAGAAGATATTGTAGATATTGTTATGCAATATCACTGATTCTTGAGTTGGTATGATGAGGAATAAGCATTTGTTTCTTATTTTGTAAGCAGCATTCAAAATAAATTCTTAAAATAATGTTCTTTAAATTATGAGTATAATTTGGTATATTTTTGCCAATGTAGTTTACCATATTTAATACCTGTAGTAAACAATTTTGCATGTTACTGTTTCTTCCAAGTAAGCATTTTTAATATCTTAAGAACTATAATTTCATAGAATCCCAGAATCCCTACAGTGTAGAAAAAGAGCATTCAGCCCATCGAGTCTGCACTTACTCTCCAACAGAATATTTTACCAAGGACCACCCCCTGCCCCATTTCCTTAATCCTACATATTATCCTGCTAATCCCTGGAATTTACACATCTTGTGACACTAAGAGGCAATTTAGCATGGCCAATCTGCCTAACCTGCACATCTTTTGATTGTGAGAGGAAACCAAAGCACCTGGAAGAAACCCTCACAGACATAGGGAGAAGGTGCAAACTCCTCTTACAGTGAAGTGCAAGGTTGGCAGAAGTCGGGACCTCTGGATGACTCAGGATATTGAGGCCCTGGTCAAAAAGAAGAGGTACATGACATGCATAGGGAGCTGGGATCAAGTGAATCTCTTGTAGGATGTAGGAGTAGAGTAAAGAGAGAAATCAGGAGGGTGAAAAGGGGACACAACATTGTTTTGGCAGATAAGCCAAAGGAGAATCCAAAGAGCTTCTACAAATACCTAAAGGGCAAAAGAATAGCAATGGAGAGAGTAGGGTCTCTTAAGGATTAGCAAGGTCATTTATGTGCGGATCCACAAGAAATGGGTGAAATCATAAATTAATATTTCTCATCAGTGTTTATTGTTGAGAAAATCATGGATGTTAGGGAATTTGGGAAATAGTGATGTCTTGAGGAGTGTACATATTACAGAGAAGGAGGTGCTGGAAGTTTTAAAGCGCATCAAGGTAGATAAATCCCCTGATGAAGTATAACATTGTGGGACGCTAGGGAGGAAATTGCAGGTCCCCTAGCTGAGATATTTGAATCATTGATAGTCACGGATGAGGTACCTGAAGATTGGAGAGTGGCAAATGTTGTGCCTTTGTCTATAAAGGGCAGCAGGGAAAAGCTTGGGAACTAGAGGCCAGTGAGCCTCACATCTGTGGTGGGTAAATTGTTGGAAGATATTTTGAGAGACAGGATCTACAGGTATTTAGAGATGCAAGGACTAATTAGGGACAGTCAGCATGGCTTTGTGAGTAGAAGATCATGTCTCACAAATTTAATTGAGTTTTTTGAAAGGCTAACCACGAAAGTAGATGAGGGTGGTGCAGTTGATGTTGTCTACATGGACTTTAGCAAGGCTTTAGACAAGGTACCGCGTGGTAAGTTGTTGCATAAAGTTAAATCTCACGGGATCCATGGTGAGGTATCTAAATGGATACATAATTGGCTTATTGACAGAAGCCAGACGGTGGTTGTATAGAGTAGCTTTTCAAACTGGAGGTCTGTGACCAGCGGTCTGCCTCAGAGATCAGTGCTGGGTCCATTGTTATTTATCATTTATATTAATGATTGGATGAGAATATAAGAGGCATGGTTAGTAAGTTTGCAGATGACACCAAAATTGGTGGCATTATGGACAGTGAAGAAAGTTATCTCCAATTGCAACAGGATCTTGATCAGTTGGGCAGTGGGCTAACGAATGGCAGATGGAATTTAATTCAGACAAATGCGAGGTGATGCATTTTGGTAGATTGAACCAGGGCAGGACTTATTCAGTTAATGGTAGAAAGGGAGAGGTACAGAACAAAGAGATCTAGGGGTACATGTTGATAGCTCCTCATAGGTGGACAGAGCAGTAAAGAAGGCATTCAGCATGCTTGGTTTCATCAGTCAGAATATTGAATACAGGAGTTGGAACGTATTCTTGAAGTTGTACAAGACATTGGTAAGACCACACTTGGAATACTGCGTGCAATTCTGGTCACCCTATTATAGAAAGGATATTATTAAACTAAAAAGAGTGCAGAAAAGATTTACTAGAATGTTACTGGGACTTGATGGATTGAGTTATGAGGAGATGCTGAATAGACTAGGACTTTTTTCTCTGGAGCGTAGGAGGCTGAGGGGTGATCTTATAGAGGTCTATAAAATAATGTGGAGCATAGACAAGGTAGATAGTCAATATCTTTTCCCAAAGGTAGGGGAGTCTAAAACTAGAGGGCATAGGTTTCAGGTGAGAGGGGAGATATATAAAAGTGTCCAGAGGGGCAATTATTTCACACAGAGGGTTGTGAGTATCTGGAACAAGCTGCCAGCAGTAGTGGTAGAGGTGGGTACAATTTTATCTTTTAAAAAGCATTTAGATAGTTACATGGGCACGATGGGTATAGAGGGATATGGGCCAAATGTGGGCAATTGGGATTAGCTTAAGGGTTTAAAAAAAAGGACGGCATGGACAAGTTAGGCAGAAGGGCCTGTTTCCATGCTGTAAACCTCTATGACTCCACACAGACTCCACACCCAAGGCTAGAATTGAACTCAGTTCCCTGGCACTACGAGGAAGCAGTGCTGACCAGTGTGCCACTGTGCCACCAAATTTATTTACTACCTGCATTTATCTTACCAAAATATTCTTTTCCATTGTACGATACTTGCTAAAGATGATAAAATAACTCCATGTCTAAAAACAAAACCCTACATACATTTTATCCAACTTAGAGTTCAGTATCTCAAAAAGAAAAATGCTCTATCTAATGCTGAGGTGCTGTCATTTTCAACAATGATGTGTCCTCAGATTAATGTTTTAACAGGCCTTTATACATGTTCAATATATATATATTCATTTGGGATTCTCTAAACAATTTTAGATTCTTTCCATTTAAAGAATACCTTCAATTATCAACAAATTGATACGTAACTAAATTAGAATACCACCAGAAGACAGTAAATATCATTTTATACTTGATAAATAATACAAGAACAGGTGATGAAGGAGCACCACTCTGAAAGTTTGTGATTCCAAATAAACCTGTTGGGACCTTAACCTGGTGTTGTGAGACATCTTACTGTGCCCACCCCAGTCCAACACTGGCATCTCCACATCACATCAAATAGACACATTGGCTTGGCACAAATGGTGTATATGTTTGTTAAGGAGCAATTGAAAGATTTCTCCTTAAATTACTGCTTGTCACAGAGGATATACGGCATAGAAACAAGTCATTTGATCCAACCAGTACATACTAGTATTTATGTTGCACTTGAGCCTCCTCTCTCAATTAAATCTGCCATCATAATCCTGTATTCTGTTTTCCTCCATAGGCTTGTCTAGTTCCCCTTAAGTACACCTACAAATTTCAATCAATCCCTGTGGTAGTAAATTTCACATTATCACCACTCTCTGAGTAAAGAAGCTTCTTTTGAATGACCTATTTGATTTCTCCTTGACTATTTTTTGCTAATGGCCTTGAGTTGCAATGTTCTCCAGAAGCAGAAACATTCTTTTGCTCAATTCGCCCTATCAAATTTTAAACACCTCTATCATTAAGTCATCCCTTCACCTTTTTCCAAGGAAAATGAGATCAGGTCTCTTTGTGCTTTTCCAATAGGAATACCCACAGATTGCTAGTATCATCCTCGTGCATCTTTTCTGCATCCTCTCCACCACCCCATACTATTTTCATAATAAACTGCATGCAGTTCTTCTCCACCACCTTGATTTTCCCTATTCTTCTAAAAGTTACCACCTCACATTTATCTATATTGGCCTTAATTTGACAGTGATGTGCCTGCTTTGCAAGTTGTTAATGTCCTTTCAGCTTTGACTAGGATTCCTTGTAAACTCATCTCATGAAGCTTCCTTTGGAATTTCATCTGCTGGTAGGATCATTAGCTTCCCCAGGCAAACCTATCTACTGATGAAGGGGTGAGTAGGTGTGGGTGGGTAGGCAGAGGGGGTGTGGTGACCTGCATGAATGGAGATCAATTGCTCCCCATTGTTATTCCATCAAAGCCCTTGACCTCTTGCACTATCTCCTTCATGCCAAACATGGCCACGGCACCTATGTCTGAACTGACATTGCTCAAGCAAATTATGTGGCAATGATCACTTTTTTTTGACATCCCAATGGTTTGTAGGATCCACATACCCAATATTTACAAGCCCCCAAGCAAGTCTTGTCTACCCTCCCCCACCAGCCATTTATGTGGGGATTTCAACAGTCACCATTCAGACTGGGGACTGGATAGTGATGGTAAAGTGCTTGCAGAATGGGCATCCATGAATGATCTGACACTAATACATGATCCCAAACGGTGAGGAAGATTCCATTCAGCCAAATAGCACAGGGATTATTCCCTGACCGGTGCTGGGTCAGTTCTCTTCATGGGACTCCCCACCCTGCACAGAGTTTTGTCTTAGGTGACGTCCATAACAGCCAAAATAACCCTCTACTCATTCATATTGGCCTATCTGTTCCAGTAGTCAACAGCCCCAAGAAGATGTGTTGGAGCTTATGAAAGTGACTTGGACAAAATGCAATGAAACTTTGGGATGCAGCATCTCCACAATTTCACTCTGAAACATCACTGTTGACAAAGCATATAACTGTCTCAATGGTATCAACTACAAAGCAGCCAGCATGGCAATTCCCTTAGGCTACCAACCCATCTACATCCCATGCTTAGATGAAGAGAGCGCTGTCCTCCTAACAGCACATGAAGCATCAGGGGCCCCAGAGGTCGGAGACCATCTGATCGAGTTTCTAAATGTTGCACGCTGCTCCAGTGGGAGGAAAACATAGCAGAGTTAAACTTTACACACTCCAGCAGGAAGTGTTGGTGCCTAATCTGTCGCCTTGGAACAACCCAAAAGCCATCCACTCAAAACTGACCCACAGTTACTTTCAACAATGTCTCCAGTCAATTGCTTGCCATAGCTAAGGCATCCATAGGCAAAACTACCAAAATAAACATCTGGGATGAACTAAGAAAACATCATCAGCAACACAGAAGACATCAGCCTCCTCCACTTTGAGGTTGCAGAACTAAAGAAGGTTCCACGGGACTTGATGTGTGGCAAGACAGCAGGATATGGCAACGTCATGCCAGGATTTATGAAACACCTGGGGCTCCAAAGCCTTGCCTGATGACCCTGTTTTAGTCAATGGTCATAAATTCTAATACCTTTCCAAAAAAATGGCGACAGCAAAAATCATCATCATACCAAAACCTGGAAAAGACCCCATACTTGCAGCTAGCTACCGTATAATCTCTCTCTTGTCAGCCTCTTGTAAAATCCTTGAAAATTTCATCCTTCAGCATATTTCTTCAAATGTAGAAGAAGTCCTTATCACCAACTAAGCTATTTTTCACAAGGACCGCACATAAGGGAACACTTACTGGCCCTAACCACTTACATTGAAATGGCTTTCAGAAAAACTTGAACAAAGGTGCTGTATTCCTTGACCACACAGCTTTCTACCACAGCATTTGGCTCATTGGTATCCTCCTAAAGCTGTCAAGGGCCCTCTCTTCTGGCCAACTAAAAACAGAGCAGTGTTGAGCAATTAAAGGTTTAGAGTTCACCGCGGACAGGCAAAAAGTGCATGGAAAAGACAAACCAATAGCTCCAACCCTGTTTAATTTGTACACAAATGATCTTCCAGAGATTACCTCCAGAAAATTCATATATGCCAAAGACATCTGCCTCTCAGCTCAAACCCCCAACTTTGACACCTTGGACTGGGCCCTAAATGAGGACTTGTCAAAACTTGAACCATATTGCAACACATACAAACTCAAGCCAAGCCCTGCAAAAACTGTATCCATCTTATTCCATCTTCACAGTGCAAAAGCCAACAAAGAGCTCAACATCCAAATGAATGGCTGCAAATTAAAGCACCCCTCCTCGCTGGAAGCCCTGGATGAACCTGTATCTGGGGTCACCACTGCAGATGCCAGAGCAACTTCCTTGAAGGTCAACCCACAGAAAGCAACTGTCCCAAATGGGGTATCCAGACATGCACTCAGATCCTGCATGGATCAGTTGGTGGAGGAATTCATAGATATCTTCAACCTCTCTTTACAACAATCTGAGGTCCCTATCTGATTCAAGAAGACGACCATTGTTCCGATACCTAAGAAAAACCAAGCAGCATGCCTTAATGACTATTAATGACAGTGGCTCTGACATCCATCATCATGAAGCTCTTTGAAAAGTTAGCCATGGCACGAATCAATTCCCGCCTCCTAGACTCCTGGATCCGACAGTTTGCCCACTGCCGCAGCAGGTCCACAGCACAACACCATTTCCCTGGCCCTGCAGGTATCCCTGGAACACCTAGATAACAAGGATAAGCATGTCAGACTCCTATTTATTGACTACAGCTCAGCCTTCAACACTATTATTCGCATGAAATTCATCTCCAAATGCCATGGCCTGGGCCTCGGCACCTCCCTCTGTGACTGGATCCTGAACTTCCAAATTCACAGACCACAATCAGTAAGGATAGGCAACAGCAATTCCTCCACGATCATCCTCAACACCGGTGCCCCACAAGACTGTATTCTCAGCCCCCTAATATACATCTTATATACCTATGACTGTGTGGCCAAATTCCCCTCCAATTCAATTATCAAGTTTGATGATGACACCACCATAGTGAGTCGGATCTCAAACAATGACGAGACAGAGTACAGGAATGAGATGGAGAATCTGATGAACCGGTGCTGCAACAATAACGTCTCCCTCAATGTCAACAAAATGAAGGAGATTGTCATTCACTTTAGGAAGCGTAAAGTAGAACATGCCCTTGTCTACATCAACAGGGACGAAATAGAAAGGGTCAAGAGCTTCAAGCTTTTAGGTGTCCAGATCACCAACAACCTGTCCTGATCCCCCCATGCTGACACGATAGTTAAGAAAGCCCACCAACGCCTCTACTTTCTCCGAAGACTAAGGAAATTTAGCATGTCAGCTATGACTCTCACCAACTTTTACAGATGCACTAAAGTAAGCATTCTTTCTGGTTGTATCACAGTTTAGTATGGCTTCTGCTCTGTCCCAAGACTGCAAGGAACTACAAAAAGTCGTGAATGTAGCCCAATCCATCACGCAAACCAGCCTCCCATCCATTGACTCTGTCTACATTTCCCACTGCCTCAGCATACGCTTCTTAAATTAAGGACAAGCATAATTAAGGACCTCACACACTCTGGACATATTCTCTTCGACCCTTTTCCTTCAGGAAAAAGAAAGAAGAGTCTGAGGTCACATACCAACTGACTCAAGAACAGTTTCTTCCCTACTGCTGTCAAACTTTTGAATGGACTTACCTTGCATTAAGTTGATCTTTCTCTATACCCTAGCTATGACTGTTACACTACATTCTGCACTCTCTCGTTTCCTTCTCTATGAATGGTATATTTTGTCGTATAGTGCGCAAGAAACAATACTTTTCACTGTATGTTAATACATGTGACAATAATTAGTCAAATCAAATCAAGTCAAAATCAAGTCAAACACCAACATACCTTGAAATGACCCTAGAAAGGACACTGACCCCCTGGGAGCACCTAAAAACGACTGCAGCCAAGGTCAAATCCAGAAACAACTTGATTGGCCAATCTAGCTGGCTCAAAGTGGGGTGCTGCTACCACCATCCTCGAAATCTCAGCACTCAAACCCAAAACATACACACACACGCACACGTGCACACACACACACACACAGAGTTGACACCCAGCTGAATGCTACCATGCATATCATTACTGCAACACTACACTCTATACCACTATACCATTCCCTTGACTTCCTGTCTTGACAAACATCACTGCTTCACAGATCTGCTGATTTGCAACAACTCACAGAATGATAGAAAACGTTTGTAACTTGCCACTTTATGTTGATCTATTCAGCCTACCAAGGAGGCAGATCTGGAAAAACCCTCCCACACAGGACATCGACACAAATTCCACCTCGACAAATGAATGGGAATCACTGGACATGACAAACAATACCTGGTCGCAAACTCAACAAACAGCTGCTTTGTTTCAACATTTCAAGGAAAGAATGGTACACCCTCAACAGATTTGGGACCAGCCATGGCCCTGCTTCATCAACCTCCACAGACAGGGCATTAGTGCCCGTAGAAGACAGCAAACTCTGCATCACATCATAGAAGGGTGTCCAAAATTCAACGGAAGTCTATCTGCACTCAGTGCAACAGGACCAGAGGAAACTCATTGGCTCATTGTCTTCACTAAATATATAAATAAATTAATGTCCTCTTCTGTATTACATAGAACATAGAACATTACAGCGCAGAACAGGCCATTCGGCCCACGATGTTGCGCCGACCAGTTAAAAAACAATGACCCTCTAACCTAAACCAATCCCTTTCCATCCATAAACCTATCCACGGATCTCTTAAACGCCCCCAAACTAGGCGCATTTACAACTGCAGCAGGCAGGGCATTCCAATCCCTCACCACCCTCTGGGTAAAGAACCTACCCCTGACATCCGTCCTATAACTACCCCCCCTTAATTTAAAGCCATGCCCCCTCGTGCTAGCTTTCTCCATCCGAGGAAAAAGGCTATCACTGTCCACCCTATCTAAACCTCTAATCATCTTATATGTTTCAATAAGATCCCCTCTTAGCCGCCTTCTTTCTAACAAAAACAACCCCAAATCCCTCAGTCTCTCCTCATAGGACCTCCCCTCCATACCAGGCAACATCCTGGTAAACCTCCTCTGCACCCTCTCCAAAGCCTCCACATCCTTCCTATAATGTGGGGACCAGAACTGCACACAATACTCCAAGTGCGGCCGCACCAGAGTTGTGTACAGTTGCAACATGGCGCCGCGACTCCTAAATTCAATCCCCCTACCAATAAACGCCAAGACACTGTATGCCTTCTTAACAACCTTATCTACTTGATTCCCAACTTTCAGGGATCTATGTACACATACACCTAGATCCCTCTGTTCATCCACACTATTCAGAGTCCTCCCATTAGCCCTATACTCGACACATCTGTTATTCCTGCCAAAGTGAATTACCTCACACTTCTCCGTATTAAACTCCATCCGCCACCTCTCGGCCCAGCTCTGCAACCTGTCCAACTCTCCCTGCAAACTATGACACCCTTCCTCACTACCTACCACACCTCCGACTTTGGTGTCATCAGCAAATTTACTAATCCACCCAACTATACCCTCATCCAGATCATTAATAAAAATTACAAACAGCAGTGGCCCCAAAACAGATCTCTGAGGCACACCACTCGTAACTGAACTCCATGACGAATACTTACCATCAACCACCACCCTCTGTCTCCTATCTGCTAGCCAATTCCTGATCCAATTACCTAGATTACCCCCAATCCCATACATCTGCATTTTCTGCAGAAGCCTTCCATGGTGAACCTTATCAAACGCCTTACTAAAATCCATATATACCACGTCAACTGCCTTATCCCCATCCACCTCTTTGGTCATTTTCTCAAAAAACTATTGACTATCTTCGCCAAAATCTGATGTCATCTGCAAATCTAAAAATTGTGTCTCTGATCCCAAAGTCTAAATTGTTAATGTTAGTTGTGGACAGCAGTAGTCCCGGCATTGAGCCTCATGGAGCACCACTTCCCCACCTTTTGTCATTCTGAATAACAACTTTTACTCTGACTCTCTGCTTTTTGTCTTGAAGTCAGCTAACAATCCATTCACCATGTATCTCCTGGCTCTACATGCTCTGACTTTATTCATTAGTCTGTTGTGGAATACTCTTTGAAAATCCATATAAATGATATCTACTGCATTACCATTGTCTATTCTGTCTGTTATCTATTCAAAAATGTAGTAAAGTTGGTAAAGCAATATTTTCCTTTTGAAATGCATGTTGACTTCGTTGGCTTTCCGTTATTATATTTTTATTTTCCAGTTATTCTTACATTATTCTCTTCAGTGAGGATTGCATCATTTTTCCTACCACCAATGATAAGCTGATTGCTGTATATTTCCTTAGGTATGTTTTGCCTCCTTCATGCATTTAGGAATTACATTAACTATCCACAAGCCCTTGGCATTGCATCTTTTTCTAAGAAATTATTAATTATGTGTATTAAAGCTGCTGCTATACTTCCTTAGTTATTGACTCATTTTGAAAGTAGGTATTTCAGCAGTGCAAGGAATGGAAAAGTGCATTAAGTGACATGAAATAGACTAAGTTAGCATCTGGGACAGTAGGGATGTGGTGGCAAATTCAGTGGATTGCACAGATACTGCAAGTTGCCAGAACTTATTTGGATGATCAAAACATAGTCATTCTGATGCTCAGAGGGGAAATGTTGCTATTCAAAGCCATTTGAATGCTGTGGATGATTTTACAAGATGAGGCTTCCAGTTGGGGGCTGCATTTGTAAAATCACCTCTGGAAAATATATGTGAATTTGGGAAAGGTGAACTAAAGAGCATCAACATATGAACTTTGCATTGGAGTGATTACATTGTCATACCCAGTACAGGCATGAAAGTATTACCAATATTAAAACTGTGTTTTGACGTGGACCCAAAAGTTGTTAAGATGGCTGCAGCAGACTAGGTGACATAGACTTGGGCGCCGTACTTACGCAAGGATATTTTGGCCTTGGAGGGAGTGCAGAGGAGGTTTACTAGGCTGATGCCGGAGTTGAGGGGGTTGAGCTATGAGGAGAGGCTGAATAGATTAGGCTTGTACTCGTTAGAGTTTAGAAGAATGAGGGGGGATCTCATTGAGACGTATAAGATGATGAATGGGAAGGATAGGATAGAGGTGGAGAGACTCTTCCCGCTCAGAAAGGATAGTAGGACTAGGGGGCATAGCCTCAAGATAAAGGGGGGGCGGTTTAGAACAGAGTTGAGGAGGAACTTCTTCACTCAAAGGGTGGTGAATCTCTGGAATTCTCTGCCCGTTGAAGTGGTGGAGGCTGCCTCGCTAAATATTTTTAAGACGCGGGTTGATGGGTTTTTGATAAGAGAGGGGATTAAGGGTTATGGGGAGAGGGCGGGAATGTGGAACTGAGCCACGACAGATCAGCCATGATCTTATTGAATGGCGGGGCAGGCTCGAAGGGCTAGTTGGCCTACTCCTGCTCCTATTTCTTATGTTCTTATGTTCTTATGACATTTGGCATTTGAACTATAGACAGTAAAATCTGCAACCAATGCCACATTCAGTATGGACCTGAATGAAGGAATCTCACAGCCATTTGTAATATTCACCAAAACTCATAGACAGTGGGTTTGCAGACAACTCATCTGCATATTTCACTAGAGACAAAAGATAAATCGAATCTCAATGGCTGTTAGACAAATGTGAAATGAATCCCATCGACTTTCATTATATTGTGATTGCCACTCATCCAAACATACAGATTTTAGTTCTCTCAAACTCTGTGAAATATCACAAGACAGAGACCAGAATTCTCCCATCCCACCCGCCACTGAAGGTTTGATGGATGGACAAGGGGCACGTAAAGGCCCATTGAAGTCAGGCGGGAATCTCCAGTTTTCAGGCAGACGCAGCCGGAGAATCCTGCCCAGGGTGTTTATCGGCCAGGTGCACAGCCTTATTTGGAAAAGGACTGTGAGCTTGTAATAGGTTACATGGGTAAGGCAGCTTATCACCTGTCTTTAAAATACCAGCAGAAGGTTTTCCATGATGGAGATAAACCAACGGAAATCCTTTGAACCGGCCACACTCAACTAAACAGTCAAAGTAATGTACAGCAATACCTTGAAACTGGGAGAACGACTCTTCTCAGCTTCTTCATATCTCATGTTCACCTGAGAATCAATTTTTTGGAAATTCCACTACAAGAAGCCTTGAAACTTATTGAGAAAAATCTGCTTGCAAGACTTGTACTTCAAATAAAAGCATGAATTCATCTAAAGAACTACATGCCTGCCACGAAAGAGACACTGAGACAATTATACATTATAATCATATCTAACCTTTTCTGTAAGTATTGTGTATGTGATACAGCTGTGGAAGACCCATTGTGTAACACTCTCAAAACTGCTTACTGCTGAGGTTATTTAAATTGGGGTAACCACACTGAGGGTAAAAATTCACATGATCGCAGACAGTAAGAAAACATAAATTTTGTCTATGATACACTTGGGATAAAACTATCAATCGATCTACTGTTAGCAGAGCATGATTGAATTTGACTCTTCTGCACACATCTGGCATTCAAATTTGGGAATTAAAATCTATTCTGCCTATGTATGTAATTACGTACATAGGATTCGTCACCATTTTTCCATTTTATACTGGAAAATAGAAACAAGTTTACTAAGATATGGCTGAAACATTTGCAAAAATCTTCAACAAAGATAAGGTTGAAATATTTGCAACAATCTTCAGCCAGAAGGGTTAAGTGGATTATCATCTCAGACTCTTCCAGAGGTCCCAAGCATCACAAAAACCAGTCTTCAGACAATTCGATTCACTCTATGTGATATCGAGAAACAGTTAAAGGCGCTGGATACTGCAAAGGCTTTGAGCCCTCAGCAATAGTACTGAAGACTTGTGCTCCAAAACTTACCATGGTGAGAGGAGGAAGGAGGGTGGGGACCGGTTGCCTCAGCCTCTCAATCTGCATAACAGGTTTGAGGTTCTTGCTTCCAGTGTGGACAAGAACGAGGGCTGTGAGCTTGGTGAGCAAACTGCACACGGTACAGTGATGCAGACACAGGTCATAGGCAAAGAGAAGGTGAAAAGGAACGTAGTAGTAATTGGGGATAGTGTGGTTAAGGGTATTGACACTGTCCTTTGTCACAATGACAAAGTGCACAGAAGGGTGTGTTGTCTGCCTGGTGCTCGGGTCCAGGATGTTGCACCTGGGCTGCAGAGGAACCTGGAGTGGAAGGGTGAGAATCCGGTCGTTGTAATACATGTGGGTGCCAACGACGTAGGCAAAATGCAAACTGAGGATCTGGGGAGGGAGTATGAGAAGCTGGGAATGGAATTAAAAAGTAGAACCGACAAGGTGGTTATCTCCGGACTACTGCCTGAACCGAGTGCAGGCGGGTGTAGGGTTGATAAGATTAAGGAAGTGAATGGGTGGCTCAGGGATTGGTGTGGGAGGAATGGGTTTGAATTTATGGGGCACTGGCATCAGTATTGGGGTCGGTGGGACCTGTTCAGGTGGGATGGGGTTGGTCTGAACCGTGCTGGGACCAGAGTCCTGGCTAACCGTGTAAATAGGACTGTAGTTAGGGCTTTAAACTAATTAGGGGGGAGGAGGGTGCGAGGGTAGGTGACATTACGGGATCTAGAGTAAAGGAGAGGGTGCAGGTAAGGGAGGAGGCCAAGGATGTCCCAATAATAAAAGGAATAGGGGGCGTGAGTATGGTTGGTGGCGTTCTGGCAAATAGGGTACAGGTGAAGGCTGGGATGAAGGCACTTTATCTGAATGCACGAAGCATTCGGAATAAAGTGGATGAGCTGGTGGCGCAGATCAGCACAAATGGATATGATCTGGTGGCCATTACAGAGACGTGGCTGCAAGGTGACAGGGACTGGGAGCTGAATGTCCAGGGGTATCAAGTGTTGAGGAAGGATAAGCAGGAGGAAAAAGGGGGGGGGGCTGTGTAGCTCTGCTGATTAAGGATAGCATCAGGGTGGTAGTAAGGGATGATATAGGAACCAAAGAGCAGAAAGTGGAATCGTTGTGGGTGGAGATTAGGAACAGCAAAGGGAGGAAGATGCTGGTGGGTGTCGTTTATAGGCCCCCAAATAATGATCTGGAGGTGGAGCGGGCTGTTAACGCGCAAATAAATGCGACGTGCAGGAATGGGACAGCGATAATTATGGGGGATTTCAATCTACACATTGATTGGTTGACCCATGTTGGGCGCGGTGGGCTTGAGGAGGAGTTCTTGGAATGCTGGCGGGATAGTTTCCTCGAACAGTGTGTGTTGGAGCTGATGAGGGAGCGAGCTATCTTGGATCTGGTGTTATATAATGAGGCGGGTAGAATTAGGGACCTTGTGGTGAAGGATCCTCTTGGGAAGAGCGATCATTGTATGGTGGAGTTTCTGATGCAGATGGAGGAGGACAAAGTGGGTTCCTGGACATGTGTCCTTTGTTTGAACAGAGGGGAGTATGGTAGGATGAGAGAGGAATTGGCGAATGTTGATTGGGGGAGCACGTTGGAAGGTAGGTCTGCTGAGGAACAGTGGAGGATCTTTAAGGAGATCTTTCTTGGTGCTCAGCAGAAATTTATTCGGATGGTTAAAAAGGATCGTAGGAGGAGAGATAATCAGCCGTGGATAACGAAGGAGGTAAAGGAAAGTGTTAAATTAAAAGCGGATGCATTTAGAGTAGCTAAGAGTAGTGGGTGAGAAGAGGATTGGGAGAGGTTTAAGTGTCAGCAAAGAATGACAAAGAAGTTGGTAAAAAAAGGGTAGGATAAACTATGAAGCTGGGCTAGCTCTTAATATAAAAAAGGATAGCAAGAGTTTTTATAAATACATAAAAAGGAAGAGGCTGGCTAGGGTGAACGTTGGACCCTTAGAGGATGAGAGGGGGGACTTAATGGTAGGGGATGGGGAAACGGCTGAGGCCTTGAATAACTTTTTTGTTTCAGTCTTCACGGAGGAGGACGTGAATAATTTGCCGGGTGTTAGCGATGGAAAGATGGTAGGAGTGGAGGGCCTGAATGACATTATTGTTACTAGAGAGGTGGTGCTCGACAAACTGGAGGGACTGATTGTGGACAAGTCCCCAGGACCGGATGGAATGCATCCAAGGGTTCTGAAAGAAATGGCGGAGGTGACAGTGGATGCCTTGGAGATTATTTTCCAAACGTCGCTGGATTCCGGGCATGTGCCGGAAGATTGGAAAATGGCTAATGTTACACCGTTGTTTAAGAAGGGTGGCAGGCAAAAGGCGGGAAATTATAGGCCGGTTAGTTTAACATCTGTTTTAGGAAAAATGTTAGAATCCATGATCAAGGAGAAAATAGCGAGGCATCTTGAGGAGAATTGTTTGGTAGAGCAGACGCAGCACAGTTTCGTTAAGGGGCAGTCATGTCTGACGAATTTATTGGAGTTCTATGAGGATGTGTCTAGGGCGGTGGATAGAGGAAAGCCGGTGGATGTGGTGTTTCTTGATTTTCAGAAGGCGTTTGACAAGGTGCCTCACAGGAGGTTATTACAGAAGGTCAGGGGGCATGGAGTTGGGGATAGGGTGTTAGCGTGGATAGAGGATTGGCTGTCAAATAGGAGGCAGAGAGTGGGGTCAATGGGTGCTATTCGGATTGGCGGTTGGTGACTAGTGGAGTGCCCCAGGGGTCGGTGCTGGGGCCTCAGCTATTTACCATTTATATAGATGATCTGGAGGAGGGAACCGAGTGTATGGTGTTGAAATTTGCTGATGACACCGAGATTGGTGGAACGGCAAATTGTGTGGAGGGTGTGGAGAGTCTGCAGAAGGATCTAGATAGGCTGGGCGAATGGGCCAGGAACCGGCAAATGGAATTTAATGTTGGCAAATGTGAGGTTGTCCACTTTGGTAGGAATAATGGTAGGAAGGACTGTTACTTACGTGGCGAAAAACTGCAGCATGGGACGGTGCCAAGGGACCTCGGGGTCCTTGTGCATGAGTCGCAAAAACCCAGCCTACAGGTGCAGCAGGTGGTCAGGAAGGCGAATGGGATGCTGGCCTTCATAGCGAGGGGGATTGAATATAAAAGTAGGGCGGTCTTGTTGCAACTGTATAGGGCACTGGTGAGGCCGCAGCTGGAGTACTGTGTGCAGTTTTGGTCGCCGCACTTACGCAAGGATATTTTGGCCTTGGAGGGAGTGCAGAGGAGGTTTACTAGGCTGATGCCGGAGTTGAGGGGGTTGAGCTATGAGGAGAGGCTGAATAAACTAGGCTTGTACTCGTTAGAGTTTAGAAGAATGAGGGGAGATCTCATTGAGACATATAAGATGTTGAATGGGATGGATAGGATAGAGGTGGAGAGACTCTTCCCGCTCAGAAAGGACAGTAGGACTAGAGGGCACAGCCTCAAGATAAAGGGGGGGCGGTTTAGAACGGAGTTGAGGAGGAACTTCTTCACTCAAAGGGTGGTGAATCTCTGGAATTCTCTGCCTGTTGAAGTGGTGGAGGCTGCCTCGCTCAATATTTTTAAGACGCGGGTTGATAGGTTTTTGATAGGGAAGGGCATTAAGGGTTATGGGGAGAGGGCGGGAATGTGGAACTGAGCCACGACAGATCAGCCATGATCTTATTGAATGGTGGGGCAGGCTGGAGGGGCTAGATGGCCTACTCCTGCTCCTATTTCTTATGTTCTTATGTGCTCTGCCCAGATATGTCTTGTACGCAGAAAGTAGGACAAACCCAACCCGGCTGATTACTGCCACATCAGTCTATTCTCAATTATTAGTAATGTCGATGGAAGAGATAATCAACAGTGCTATCAAGAAGCACTGGCTTAGCAATAATGTACACACGAATGTTCAGTTTGGGTTCCGCCAAGGTCAATTGGCTCCTGACCTCATTACAATTTTGGTTCAAACACGGAAAAAGAGCTGAACTCCAGGGGTGAGGTGAGAATGATTATCCTTGATGTGAAGGCAACATTTGATTGAATGTGGCATCAAGAAATTTTAGCAGAACTGGAGTCAATAGGAATCAGGGAAAACTCTGTGCTGGTTGGAATTTAAAAAACACAAAGGAACATAGTTCTCCATAGTTCTCAATTCCAGGACATCACTGCAGGAGTTCCATAGGGTAGCTTCCTAAACCCATTCATCTTCAGCTGCTTCATCAATGGCCTTCCTTTCATTGGAATGTCAGAAATGGGGATGTTTACTGATATTCAGCGTCATTCGTGACTCCTCAGGTACTGAAGCAGTCCATGTCCAAGACCGGGACAGTATCCAGACTTTGACTGAGATGTGGCAATTCACATTCATGCCTCACAGGTGCCAGACAATGACCATCTCCAGCAAGAGGAAATCTAACCATTGATCTTTGACATTCAGTGGCATTACCATGGCTTAATCCACACTATCAACATCCTGGGGGTTACCACTGATTGGAAACTGAACTGGACGAGCCATATAGTACTTTGGCTATAAATGCAGGTCAGAGGCTAGGAATCCTGCATCATTCCCCAAATTTTGTATACCATTTACAAGGCACAAGTCAAGAGTGTGATGGGATACTCTCCATTTGGCTGGATGAAGGCAACTCCAACAACACACAAGAAGCTGGACACCATCCAGGACAAAGCAGCCCATCTGATTCACATCTCATCCATAAACATTCATTTCCCCCACCATCATGCAGTGGTAGCAATGTGTACCATCTACAAGATATATGACAGGAACTCATCAAAGCTCCTAAGATGCAAACTGCACCACCTGAAAGTTCCCCTCCAAACTACACACTACCCTGACTTGGAAATATATTGCCATTCCTTCAGTATAACTGGGTCAAAATTCTGGAACTCCCTTCCTAACAGCACTGTGGGTGTACCCACACAACACAGACTGCAGCTGCTCAAAGAGGGTAGCTCACCACTACATACTCAAGAGCAAATATGTCTGGGCAATAAATGCTGGCTGGTCAGGGACGCCCACATTCCATTAATAAATTAAAATAAACATTTTTATCTATTCAAATTTCTAACACTCCCATAATATGAAAGGTCTTGCTTAGCTGAGTTAGAAATAGAAAATTCTAGAAATGAAGAAATTTCTCTTTCAGTATTTGAAAATAAAACAAAAACAGTTCACTGTTTGGGGTAAAGAATCTTTGTTAGAACTGGCCACTCTATCTTTCTGCTTGAACTGTTGTAGAGTCATAAGTTTAATGGCACAAAAAAGGCCCTTCAGCCCATCGTACCCCTGCCAGCCATCAAACATCTATCTATTCTACTCCTATTTTCTAGCACTCAGTCCATAGTCATGTATACTATGGTGTTTCAAATGCTCATCTAAATGCTTCTTAAATGTTGTGTCACTTTTGTTATCACTATGTTGTCACTTTTCAGGTGCTGATTTATGTTTCCATCGATTTCTGTGTTTATTTCAGTTTTTAGGGTATTTATTGTGGCAGTTTTTTTAAACATCCTGTTCATGAGTTTTTAAACTTTTCCTTCTGGATGCATTCCTCCTGTTGAGGCTTGTCACATGATTTCATATTTACAATTTTGAAAAGGTACTGATCATTTTACATGTGTTCATATCCAATATCTAGCTGACGATGAGCTGGATAAAAAGAGCTTCACAGAGCACTCTCGCAAATAATTATTTCAGCAGAAGTTTCTAGTTTTTAACTAGTGAAGAAATAAAGTGGTTACTGTTATGGGTGTGTGCTCTTCCAGAACTTTGTGAACACCTGGAATTTCAGACTTGCATAACTAACCAATCGGAACAAAAAGCTCCAAAAATGTTGGCACTGCGCAGGATAATTTTTGTGGTTAGTTTAGCAAGTGCTCCATGAGCACTATTATGAATGCATTCTGATTTGGTCTTCAGTTATGCGTTAGTTCTAATATATTTGACATTAAAGCACACTGAGTAAATCTGGGGAGCGTGCCAACAGAGAAAAATGGCTTTCATTTAACACATCAACAAACTGTGTTTATATTGTTGTTTGGGCGCAGGCTGCTCCTGTACAATGAGTCTTCCACATCTGGCAACCACATCAACATAAGCCTGCCAGCTTCTTTTTTAGATTAGTAGTGAGGAAGATTGGATCTCCCTGGTCACCAGTCATGTAACTGGGGGTAGTAAATACTGTCATATTGGTAGCACCACGTTTTGATGGTGACATCATCATCATCATCATGTTGTGTGGATGCCACCATTATTTCGGTAACAATGTTCTGACACAGTATATGCACAGAGGCCAAATGTAGTCAATAGAGGTTGTCACAGATAATATCTAGAAGAGAAGATTGAGATGTAATCTGATGGTGGTACTCAAAATTACGTTAGAATTTGATAAGATAGACATGGAGTTGATCTCATGTGCAGGGGAGTTGAAACTAAGGGCCATAAATATAAGTTAATCACTAGTAAATCCAATAAGAGATTCAAAAGAGAGGGGTAAGAATGTTAAGCTTGTTACACATGGAGTGCTTGAGGTAAATAGCAGAGATGCTTAAGGGAAACTAGATAAGTACATGAGGGGAGTAAAGGAAAAGAAGGGTAAATTGACTTGGTCTCTTTAAAAGTTTGTGCTTGCACTTGACTGAAGTGAGACAAATCCTACACTCAGAAACCATACAGGTTTTGTATTAAGTCATCCCAACTGCTGAAATATTTCACTTCAGCTTCCATTAGCATTTACTTGATTGATTTTCAAAATTATCTAAAGAGGAACTGATGAATAAATTTCTGAAGTTTTATTCAATATGAACTTTACCTGAATGTTTTATTTTCCTGTGTGAGAGAGGAACAGAACAGCTACTTAAATATGGCAGGTAGTATTTGTAGCCTGTACATATTTTTGAAATGTAAACATTCTATTTATTGTCAGTGAAAATTTCAAATGTGCTTCCACATAGAGTAGTATTTCAGTTCATGTGTTTTTGAAAGCAATCTAAATAAAAACTGGACCCTGAAATTAAAAAGTATCATTGGGCAGGATTTTACAGCCTCAGTTCGGAGAGACCGGAAATCCGTGCCCAAGATCAACGGAGATTTCTGTTATTGTACCCTCGCCCACACCAATTCTGTGGCGGGTGAGGTGATAGAGTTCCGGTCATTTAGTCCATCAAACCATGTTGCCTGAAACATTATGACTAGATAGCTCCTACTCATCAGCAGCCACACAAAAGAACATAAAATGTCAGCGAATAAGGAAAATCAAATCTAGAAGATACCAATTTGGCCATGCCTTACACAGCTAAAACTGCTGCGGGGGAGCATATTAACCTGTTATTTATCTTCCTTTCTTTTAAATAACTGACTCCTGTCTTTTTTTTTCAAATTATGCAGGGAGTTGTTACTCAGCAGCAAGTCATTTCAGAGATTTATTATTCTCTGAAAAAGGGGGAAATGACTGCCCACATTTAACCCTATTCTTGTGTAAATTGCGCGTATATGCCCTGGCCTTCCCCAACCTATCTATCCAAACAAAGCATAATCCTTTTAAATATTTAACATGCTTCTGTCAAATCATCTTAAATACCCACATCTAAAGTGAATTGACCCAGCTTTTTAGAATGATCTGAATAACTAAGGTTGTTGAAACTTTAGAAATCATTTTTGTGACCCTCCTTTGAGCTTTTTCCATAGCCTCTATATCATGCGCCATATGTAGAGACAAAAACTGGGAACACTGTTCTAAATGTGATCTACCCAAGGTCTTGTACAAGGACAAATTGGCATGTTTTGTTTTCAAATGAATCATCCTTTTATACAATGTGGTGCTTTATTTGTTTATATTGGCTATGATTTTAGTGGATGTGAATCTCGGACTACTGTCTGTATTATGTACATGACTGCATGTGTCTCTCACAGATAGACTAAAGGAGGCAGATACAGCTAAAAGAGATAATACTGGAAAATCTCTGCAGGTCTGGCAGCATCTGTAAGGAGAGAAAAGAGCAGATGCTACCAGACCTGCTGAGATTTTCCAGCATTTTTTCTTTTGGTTTCAGATTCCAGCATCCACATTAATTTACTGTTAGACAGATACAGCTGTCTGTCTTCAAGGTAATCTAAGATCTTATTTTAAGCAAGAAATAAACCACTTTTGGAAACATTTTTTAGAAGATGCTAATCACAGTTTTCCTGTGTTTCATTGACAGAAACATAATGGCATTTTAATTAGTGGCAGCTTGGACTGGACTAGTGATCTGGATATGTAGTTCAAATCTGAACATGGCAATTGGAAATGTAAATTCAGTTAATTAAGTAAATCTGGAATAAAACGCCATTATCAGTAATGGTAACCATAAGTTTACTAGAGTGTAAAAAACCCAAGTTACTCACTGATGTGCATTAAGGAAGGAATCTTTTCAGTGCCCGCAATGGTGGTTTGTCCAGGCTAGGGTGGAGTAAAGGATTAAAATGGCTGATGAGGTTAAACTGAGGCTTCATCTGATAAAATCTTTCAAAGCCATCTCAGCCTTTTGGCTAAGATGAAGGGTTAGATCAAGCCCAAGATGGGGTGCAATGCCTCATCTTGTCAGCTTGAATGTTGTTTGTCTTTGTTGTGGGGACCATGAATTGGATTCAATTTGAATTTGGTTTTTTGTATGAAATAAAAATACTTTTAAAAATCTTGATTTGATTTGACTTATTATTGTCACATGTATTAACATACAATGAAAAGTATTGTTTCTTGCATGCTATATACAGACAAAGCATACTATTCATAGAGAAGGAAATGAGTGCAAAATATAGTGTTACAGTCATAGCTAGGGCATAGAGAAAGATCAGCTTAATGTGAGATAGGTCCATACAAAAGTTTGATGACAGCAGGAAAAAGCTGCTCTTGAGTTGGTTGGTACATGACCTCAGATTTTTGTATCTTTTTCCCAATGGAAGAAGGTGGAAGAGACTATGTCCATGGTGCGTGGGGTCCTTAATTATGCTGGCTGTTTTGCCGAGGCAGTGGGAAGTGCAGACGGAGTCAGGGAGGCTGATTTGCATGATGGACTGGGGTACATTCATGATCTTTTATAGTTTCTTGAGATCTTGGGCAGAGCAGGAGCCATACCAAGCTGTGATACCAGCAGAAAGAATGCTTTCTATGGCACGCCTGTGAAAGTTGGTGGTAGTCTCGACTGACATGCCAAAATTTCCTTAGTCTTCTAAGAAAGTAGGGTCATTCTTGACTATAATGTCTGTATGGGGGGACCAGGACAGGTTGTTGGTGATGTAGACATCTAAAATCTTGAAACGTTTGACCATTTCTACTTTGTCCCCATTGATGTAGACAGGGGCATGTTCTCCAATATGCTTCCTGAAGTTGATGACAATCTCCTTCATTTTGTTCACAGGTCTGGTCTATGTGATTCAAAACCCACAGCAATGTAGATCACTCTAAAATGCCCTTTAAAATCTCCAAGCAAGTCACTCAGTTGTATAAAACTACTAAGGCAAGGTGTAATGAGAGGAAAATCAGGCAGACCAGAAAAACCACCATTGACCTCAGCACTGTATTCAAAGTAACAAACCCATTCTCTGTGCAGACGATCCTACAAAAAGTCTTCCTCACGAACATCTGCGACTTTTGCCAGAATTGGGAGTGTTATTCCACAGGCCAGTCAAACAACAGCAGACAATCATGTTCAAAGAACCATACCTTTCAGTCAATGTTTCAGACTCCTGCATTTTTGGGTTTGTCCTGTCCTACTTGCAGGACATACTGACAAGGGGTGCGAGCACAGTGTCGCTGGGAGTCCTCAACTCTGAGAACAGTTATGGCATCAGGTCCAACACGGATAAGGAAACCTCCTACTGGTTACCTTTCTACACCAGATTAATCAGTACTTCTCCATGTTGACCATCACTGGGAAGAAGCATTGAGCATTGCGAGGGCATAGAATGTAATCTGATGGGGACTTTTCAATGTTTACCAGCAAATCTGGCTCTATAACATAACCACAGATCAAGCTGGCCAAATTCTGAAGGACACATCAGCCTTACTAGGCCCGCAGCAGGTAGTGAGAGAACCAATACAAGGGGAAACTTACTTGTCCTTGTCCTTGCTAGTATACCTCTCGCAGATGCATCTGTTAATCACAGTGTCAGCCAATGTTTCTGCTAAACTGCTCAGCCAACCAGCAACCTGAAAAGTACCATGCAGGCTTTGTTCTGTGATAAATAATGTGAGTGTGTGGCTGTGCAAAAATGATGTGAAGGAACTGCACACTGACTAAAAACAGGCAAACATAGCAACTGAGTTTTAAAGGGAACATTGGTGTTGATAATTGCATAGTCATTATGGAGCTGAATTTCTGTCTTTACCTTCAGGATAGCCTGCATCGTGTTGTGCGGCATTGAAAATATAAAATACAAAAGTCACCAAAGTCCAGTAGGCTGTTCTCCCTCTATTTGAGAGAGAGAATTGACTGGTGGTGATTTAATCTGAGGGTCACAGTTAAGAAGGTGGAAATTCATGAATAACCTCAGCCTGTTTGGGAATTGAACCCACATTGTATGGTATCTCTCTATATCACTAACCAGCTATCCAGCCAACTGAGCTAATGTATCATTGCTAATACTAGCAACCAAACTTACTCAGCAAAATACTGTTAACCATTTACCCAGTCTGGGGTCTCAGGATCTCTTGATTCTGATGATCCAGATCTCCTTAAAGTTTTAGTTCAAACATTGACAAAAGAGCTGTATTTCAGAAGTGAAGTGAGAGTGACTGTTCTTGACAGCAAAGCAATGTTTGATAGGTGTGACATCAAGTGAAAATGAAGTAAATGAGAGAAAGTGGAAAATACTTACTTGTTTCTATCGTATCTAGAATAAAGAAATACGGTTGTGGTTCATCTTCAGTTTTGCTTGTTTTATTCATTCATGTGATGTGGATATTGCTAGCTAGGCCAACATTTATTGCTCGTCCCTAATTCACTTTAGAGGGTGGATGTGAGCTGCTTTTTGAAACCACTGCACTCCATGTGATGCAAGTACACCTATAGTGCTGTTAGGGAGGAAGTTGCAGGATTTTGATACAACAACAGTGAAATAATGACAATTTCCAAGTCAGGATAATGTGTGGCTTGGAGGGAAACATCCAGGTGGCGGTATTCTCACATGCCCGCTGCCCTTGTCCTTCTAGATAGTAGAAGTCATGGGTTTGCAAGGTACTGTCAAAGGAGTACACACTGTTGCCACTGTGCATTGGTGGTGGAAGGAGTGAATGTTTCGGATATAGTGCCAATCAAGCAGGCTACTTTATCCTAGATGGTGACCAGCTTCTCAACTCTTATTAGAGCTGTACTCAACCAGGTAAGTGGAGAGTATTCCATCACATTTTTGACTTGTGCCTTGTTGATGGTGGGCATGTTCTGGGGAGTCAGGAGACAAGTTATTTGCCATAGGATTCCTAGTTTCTGACCTGCTCATGCAGCCATACTATTTATGTGGCCATTCCAGTTCAGTTTCTGGTCAGGTAACTCTCAGGATGTTAATAGGAGGGGATTCAGTGATGGTAATGCCATTGAATGTTGAGGGGAGATGATTAGATTCTCTATTTTTCAAGATGGTCATTGCCTTGTGTGGGGCACTGTCACTTGCCACTTGTTAGCCCAAAATTGAAGATTATCCAGGTCTTCCTGCATTTGGTCATGGATTGCTTCTGTGTCTGAGGAGTTATGAATGGTGCTGAACATTGTGCAATCTTCAGTGAACATTCCAACATCTGAGTTTATGATGAAGGTCAGTTATTTTTACAGGGACTACTTCAGTATATGAGGAATCACAAATGGTGCTGAACATTGTGCAAACCACAGCAAAGATCCCACCTCTGACCGTATGATCAAATGAAGATAACTGATGAATCAACTAGAGATGGTTGGGCCTAGGACACTACCCTGAGGAACTCCTGCGGTGATGTTCTGGAACTGAAATGATTGACCTCTAACAACCACAACCATCTTCGTTTGTGCTCTGCAACCAATGGAGAGTTTTCCCTCTGATTCCCATTGACTCCAGTTTTGCTAAAGTTCCTTTGAGACAAATGTTGCCTTGATATCAAGGGCAGTCACTCTCACCTCATCTCTGGAGTTCAGCTCCAGCTCTTTTCTCCATGTTTGAACTAAGGCAGTTATGAAGACAGGAGCTGAGTGACCCTGGCAGAACCCAAACTGATCTTCAGCGAGCAGGTTTTTGCCAGACAGGTGCTGCTTTATAGCACTGTTGATGGCCCCTTCCATCGGTTTGTTGATGATTGAAAGTAGACTGAAGGTGGGCTCCACAATCACCAGAAAGTTGTCATGTGATGCTGAAATCAACATGCACAGTGCAAAAGCCACAGTTGTTATGTCCAAGCTGAATAGGCTAGTGTGGAGCAACCTGATTGCAAACACCAAACTTAGAATCTACCCAGCCTCTGTCCTTAACACATTCGCCTGCACTTGAGAGCTGGACAGCAGATGTTAGGCATGAGAAAAGGCTGAACAATTTCCACCTTTGCTGTCCCAGACATATTCTCAGCATATCTTGGCAAAACAATGTCGTCAAGAGGTCCTGGAGCATACTAGTTCCATTAGTATATACTATTTACTAAAACAACAACATCTGCACTGGCTCAGTCAGCCAGACATTGGATGGATGATGACTGTATATCTAAAGACCTTCTGTATAGTGAACTGGCTGCAAACCAGGGCAGGATTTTACAGCCTTGCTCATCCTGAAACCGTAAAATTCCACCCAAGATCAATGGACCTTTCCATGGTCCTCCCCTCGCCTGCTCCAATTCCCGTGGCAGGCAGGACAGTAAAATTCCGGCACATATCTCCGCTACAAGGGCATCTGCAAGTGAGAAATGAAGATGGTGAACAATGACACTGACAGCTAGTAGACAGTTGCTAATAGCCCTTACCCCTGGAGGCTGACTGTCTGAATGGGGCATTGGAAGAACAGAAATAAAGGCTCGGTTGGCAGAGAGAACAGTCCGGCGAAAACTGGGGCCAGCAAATCCTGCAACTTCTCAGTTCACTGTTTTTCCCTGCAGCAAATGCAGTAGAAGTTGCCATGCCAGAGTGGGACTCCTGACCACACCAACTTACAGTTAACAAACAATTGACCACCAAGGGGCAAACCATCATCTCACAAGATGTAAGTCTGCCAAATAAAAGGAAGACGTTTGCAATTTGCTAATGCAAAAGCATAATTCTCAGATTTGGAAAGCTTTGTAAATTTCCTCATCTATTTCCTTTAATTGTTTGTGTAGAAGCCATCAAGTCTTGTAGATTTGCCTTTCCTAATTCATGCTGTTTTCTCTGTTACCTTTTTTCTATTATTAAATTCATTAAGTTCTTCTCTTTGACTTATTTTTCGATTCCTTTCTATCATTGGTATTTTGTCCTTTTCCTCCACTGTGAAAAAAGATACCACGAATTAATTTAACAAGTCTGCCATTTCCTTACTATCCATTGTAGTGTGATGTGCATCTGTTTTTAATCGGCCCATATTCCCTTTGCCATTCTTTCGTGGTGTATTATATTTTCACAATTACCTTTGTGTATTTCATCACTATTTCTGTATCCATTGCTTTTTGTCCTTGCAAAATTTTAGATCACTCCTGAGGTTTGAATTTGCCGAATTGAAATTTAAATGCTAGCAAGAGTATTACTATGTTCACTTTCTTCTGAGCTCTCTTTGATCAAGCTCACCTTTTTGTTTATGTGCATTCCTGTTCCACCCTTATGAGAATAGAAATTTGATTTGATAAGAAAGATGGGATCCTCTTCTGACGGTTGTGTCAATTCAATTCACCAAATTTTCAATTATCTTCACAGTCTGTTAGCCTAGAACTTGAATTCGCTTATTTAGAGAGTTATTGGGTAATTTAAATAGAGTACAGCATAAAAGGACATCATTCAGCCCATTAGATCTGTACAGACTCTCGGTAAACTTAAGGGGGAGGTGATTGCTGTCAGAGAGAAAGGTGTTGCAGGCTGAAAAATCCATAGAGTATCTGGAAACATCTCTTTGGAGAGTTCATATTCCATGATTTTTCCCACCTTTCACGGGTGATGTTGACACATGTTGACCCCTAGTTTTTGTTCAAACTGCATATTGGCGAGGTTTACAACAGGTTTACCCAAATATGAACTTGGGGGGAATCCCTCCAGCCGGGTGGCGGGGGGGGCGTCATAAAGGAAAGTAGAGCCCCTAGGGGTGAGGGATGTGCTGGGGGACTGCCCTTGGCACAGATTAGCAGTGCCAACCTGTGCTGGGGGCAGTGCCAGAGGTGGGCACAAGTGAGAGCCGGGGGGTGGGGGGGGTGGTAAGAGGGGTGGAGGAGGAGTGGCACGTGTGTGTAGTGCAGAAAAGAGAGGGAATTGCTGGCATTGACTGTTGGTGGAGAGGAGAGTGGGTGCTGGCATTGATCGGGGGCTGGGGGGGCGGTTGGGTTTGGGAAGGAGATGCCAGCACTGATCATGGGGCAAGGGAGGATTCCGACATTGAGTGTTGCGGGGTTGGAGGGGGGGATGCTGGCATTGTTCGCGAGTGAGGAACCCCTGGTGGGGAAGTTATTTTTCATTTGATTTCAATTCAACCGGGCTTTGCCAGTGTGTTTAGGTCCCGCCTCTCAAAATGAGGGTGTGAAACAAACACCCCCTGTTTTTTTCTGACCAAGCGCCATAAGATCTGGAGAGAAGACCTGCCTATCAGTCAGATCCTCACGCTTTGCCATTTTTTGGTGAGATTCCACCCAACAAATCCAATCATTTCCACCACTCTGATTTATTAGCCACTGCTTCTCTACACTGTCTCTCGGCCCAGACAGGAGATCAAAACAGCACCTTTTCTCTCACTGTGCCAAATTTCCTCAGCAACTTCCCCACGTTAAACATTTAGTTGTAGCAGTACTCTATCGAGTTGGACTCATTGCTGCTTACTTCATGTGTAAATAGGAAATTAGATTATAGTGACTTTTTCACAGACTATCTTTTTGTCTCAAAGAATTAGGATAAATAGAGTGCAGAAGAGACTTTGACCTATTGAGTCTGTACCAATAAGTGAGAAACACTTGAACTTCCACCTAATCCCATCTGCCAGAACTTGGCCCACAGCCTTGAATGTTAAGTTGTGCCAGGTGCTCATCCAGGTACTTTTTAAAGGATGTGAGACAACCCGCCTGTACCACCCTCCCAGGCAGCATATTCCAGACTGTCACCACCCTCTGGGTAATAAGGATTTTCCTCACATCCCCCCTGAACCTCCTGCTCTTCATCTCGAACCTATGTTCCCTTGTGACTGACCATTCAACTAAGGGTAATGGCTGCTCCTTATCCACTCTGTCCATGCTCCTCATAATCTTGTACACCCCAATCAGGTCACCCCTCAGTCTTCTCTGCTTCAACGAAAACAACCCAAGCCTATCCAGATTCTCTTTGTAACTTAAATGTTCCATCCCAGGCACATTGAATCTCCTCTGCACCTTGTCTGGTGCAGTTACATCCTCCTTATAATGTGGCAACCACGACTGCACACAGTACTCTAGCAGTGGCCTTTCCAAAGTTCTATACCATTCCAACATGACTTTCCTGCTTTTGTAATCTATATTGTTAGGATTGTTAGGATCCTTTGTCTATTGGTATGGAGTAGAGGGTTTTGTTCCCTTTAGAATCAAACAATATTGTTATTAAGCATACTTAACGCGTTGGCTGAAAATATTTAAGAAAAATAGCACTGATGCCTAATGCAGTAGGGAAAAATCCACTGAAGCCATGTATATCGCATGTGACACTGAATTCATGTTTCCATTGCTTTTTTCTGCCTGTATGTCACTCTAGTGCTGTACAGCTCAAAATATTATCCTGAGACACAACCCAAGTTTGAAAGGCAAACATCTGTCATCTAATTGTGCTGCTGGGATTATTTTACAGTTCAGGCAAACACTGTATGAAAATATCAGGTGCCGACCGTTAAGCTTTACAGAAATCCTAGTGGGGAAAATGCACCTAAACAATCACAACAATGCTTTACTGAGACAACATTCACTTTGTTATGACTGCCTTGGTTTATTTGAAAGAGTCATAAAATAGAGGAGAATGACATTGAGTACAAGGTAGAATCCCATTTTGTTGTGCTGCTCTGGCAGTGCAGTGGGCCAGGAGACATCAGCAGAGGCCATTTAGCAGGCTCTGCAGTAGGTGCCATGGCCTCCACACATCTCCACAGCCAAGTTTTTTGGAGTAATCAGCTCCACTCTGGCAACCAGCGCAAAGCTGATTTCAATATTTAAATCACGATTTTAATTTCATTACTGAACCCAGGATTGAGTCTCCAGCCCACTAGCAAATCTTCCTCCACCCTCCCCACACCCCCTCCACCAGGAGTAGTTCCCTCCAGTGGGGTTTACAACAGCTCCTCACTAACAGGGCCTGACGTCCGCTGGAGGCAACAGAGGCCTTGGAGGCTTCTGCAAGAGGTTGGGGGTAAGGAGGGTGCCTCTTAGGTAGTGACAGCTTTGCAGTGCTAGCCTAGCCCCTCGGCACTGCCCAAGGGGAAAACTAGCAGTGCCCAAGGGACACCTTGGCACTGTCCACCAGGCAACAGGCAATGTCAAGGGGACTGGGCCAGATGGTCGGGACCTATAGGGAGGGCATTCGGAGGGGATGGTGGGGGTCCTGCTGCCACTCTGCCAGAGGATTGCTGGGAAAGGGAGGGAAGGGGGTGCTTGGGGCTGGTTATCCAGGTGGGGGAAGTTTGGGGCAGCCAGGGAGGAGGAGGGCTGTCAGTAGTGCTGGGAATGGGGTCAGGGAGATCGGAGCTGGCTGGGGAGGGGGCAACATCAGGGTTTGCCAGTAGAGGCCTGAGAGGCCAGTAATTGAGAGCGATGGGGTCAGAGAGGCAACGAAGCAGGGTTGCGAAGCTGGCCAGCAATTGAGCTGGCCAGCGATCGGGAGGCCGGTAATGCGGAGCCAATGCGCATGCGCCGATTTCAATTCTGACAGATCGGCACATGCACAGTGGCCCGCTCAGCACTATGCTGCTGGCCCCTCCAGCAGGAATAGGCCATGACCATTGAGTGAATCATGATAGGGCTCTCTGCAGTGCTCAGAGTATGGGAGATTCATTCTGAAAATCCCATTAAAGAAATCAGCAGAGTTACTCCAGTTTTCACCTGAATTCAGCACTTAGAATTCTTTTGGGAGTATAGCCTCCGTTGTTTCCATTCCTTATTATAATTATAGTCACAATCTCAAGCTGTGTTGGAAAAACTGACATTTTTCTCAATTGCAAGGTTACTGAAAGAGTACTTAATTTTTTTGGGTCTTTTACAACAAAATGAATAAATAGTTGTTGGTAATACAAAACCTGAGTTTTGCTGAAAAAAGGGAACTGTTGAAGTTGCCTTCTACTCATCAGGACACTTCACAAGAATACCAGTATCAGGGGAAAACAACAATTTATACTGTAAGAGAAGAGAGTGCTGATTGGTTGGCAAGTGCACTCTGATTGGTAGAGGTTTTGCCATTGAGAATGCACCAGGTAATGGTGACTGACAGTTAACTGCCAAGCATTGTTAGAAATTTAAGCCAGGCGGCTTTACCCTGACTGATCAAGGCATTTCCCTGGGGCATGAATCAGGAAACTCTTAGTGCACTGAGGATTATTGAGAAAATTTGAACAACAGATGAAGCTAGCTGTTTCACACTGTTCCTATGTAGTAGCAACATGAGTGGTACATGCCACTAATAGGATGCTGCCATCAAGGCAAAAAGATGTTCTGCCTATCACACAAATGAGCAAAACACAGTGTCCAACATTAGATGTGATTCTGTGATTGGACAACATTTGCTAAATAATCCTCCATGCATGAAGAATTATGCTGATAACCAATTTAAGATTGTCAGTCATGCTTGCAGTGTAGCATATTTGCGAGTATTGGAAACTACATATATTAATATACAAGGCCCTGTTCATTGAAGACAGAAAGAACATATACACACATTGTGCTTGTTCCAGCCAAACCAAATGAATGAAAGACATTTGCTGATTCATGCCCCAGGACAATGCCTTGACTAATCACGGTCAGGCTGCTTCGTTTAAATTTCAAATAAGGCTTGGTGGTTAACTGTCAGCCAACATCACCTTGTGCATTCTTCATGGCAATGCCTGTACTGATCAGAGTCCATTTGCCAACCAATCAGCACTCTCATACAGTATAAATTGTTGTTTTCCCCTGAAACTGATTGTTGCAAAATGTTCTGATGAATATCAAGATAAATTCTTTGACGTGTCACTTTTCCCAGCAATACTCAAATGAATGAAAACAATTTCGTTTGGATTCTCCACATGTTTAATATCTATATCTTAAATCTTACGTGAAATGTCTATATCTTCTGTAAGCAGAATTCTTGTATTTTGCGAATGACTATTCTGCATTATAAAATTTATGAACATCTCATATTAGATATGCTTTTCCATCCCAAAATTAGGCAAAACCTAACTTTAGAGCATGTGCATCAGTTTGCCCTCGGATGGGGTAAAGACTTTACTGCCTCTGTAAAAATGCATAAGAGTTTCCATTGTAATCCAGTAAGTAAAGGGTTCATAACTTTAAGAGTAAATAGCCTTGAAAAAATCCATTGAGTCCATTGGTGCCGGTGTCTCATAAAAACAGCAGGAACAGTTTCACTTGGGTGATGGTGATAGAATATAGGATTTTTTTTATAACTTTAATTTTATGTCTTTTCTTTATTCCCATATAATATTTATTTAGTGCAACAACAAATAATGATTGTTCAATACAAAATTATTTGTCAATTATTAGGTAGGGATATTCGAAAATACGTTTTGAGTTGACAGAAGAATTTATATTTATGGACAGGGATAACTAAGGATGGAATTTTGGCTGCAATTAATTTATCTATTATGGAAGACTCTTCAATTTATATTAAGAATATACATTCTTCATATATTCAGAGTTCCACTGAGACATCTTCAGAGAAGTCTACTGACACTTTAGAAGCTCAATATAGTTGCATTGTGCAATTGTTAGTTTCCTTATGTTGGAGGTGATTTTCAACATGGTACAAATTGGATGTGTGGTGAGTGGTAGGCCTGCTGCACCCGCTCAGTGGCACCAGTGGGAGCCTCAACCACATAATTGGTTAGAAGTAATCCCTGGGAGGCATGGAAGGACAAGTAGCAGATCAGAAGATATCTGTGGGACCAGGAGATCACAGATGTTTTTTCTCATGTACTTGGAACGAGTTACAGCAGCCCATTTATGAACGACCACTTAGGCTCCTCGGCATCCAGTCCCAATGGGGTGAGCATGAACAGTAAATACTTCATGCTGCAAGCTAATTATTTTACTGTTCAAGTAGACACAGTATGAAAATATCAGATGCCCACCGTACATCTTTACAGAAATCCTGGGGATGGGGGCTAATTCTCTGACCTCGCTGCGTTTGGCACAGATTGCGCTGATACCGAAGAATAGCACATGGACCTAAAAATTAGTTTTGCATCCAGCACCAGTTTGTGATCCTCCTGGTTTTTTCCTAATGGCACAAACTGGATCACACCCAGAAAAGGCGTGAGGCCGATTACCATATTTAAAGTAGTATTTAAATATGGATAGCCCGTTTGACTTCCCAGTGCAAGAGATTCTCCCCCCTTCAGGCATGGTACAAGAATGGTGAGAATCATTACTGGTCCCCAATAACAGAGACCTGGCTTGTTAGCCACGCCAGTGGTCTCATAGGCCATTGAAGCCCCTGGGTGATTGGGGCATGGTGCACCTGGAAGTGCCTGGAAACCCAGCAGTAGCCACCGGGCACTTCAGCAGAGCTAGTTGGGCACTACCGGGGGAAATGCCAAGGGATTGGAGCCTGAATGGCGGCTGTGACAGGGAGGGGACATGCAGTGGTGGCCATGTCAGGGTCATGATGTGGAGAGCATGTCAGGGGTCATGAAATGGAGAGCATGTCAGTGGTCATGATGGGGCTCCAATGCCCCTTCTGGCAACCCGTGTCTGGGAGCGGATGGGTGAATATGCCCCCGATTTGGGGGGATGGATCCCGATGTCTGTGGGAGGAGGGAGGGGGCTCTCAGTGAGAGCTTGGAGTGTCATTGCGAAATACAACATTGCTGTCCCATCCTCTTTTGGAGGTGCACTTGCACTGACCAGGGCTGCCACTGCATCCCAGGCAGGGATGGTGACCCTGCTGGAAGGCCATCTAGTGGAGTGGGGGTAGTGGGTATTCTGCCTCTGCAGCACTCCATCCAGCATCCTGGTGAAGGGCTCCCTCTAAAAAGCGCGGTATTGCTTTCTTACCTGCCAACCCCTACAATCAGTGTGGACCAAATGCTGGGGAGCCATTTAGAACAAAGAACAAAGAACAACCCAGCACGGGAAACAGGCCCTTCGGCCCAACGAGCCCGCGCCGCCGCATCACCCTACACCTATTGTACCCTGCGTGTCTATGAATGGAACCCCTAACTTAGCCAGATTCAGGGGAGAATAGTGTCAATTTGGTAAACCAATCAGCCTAAGAGCACATCTTTGGGGTGTGGGAGGAAACCGGAGCGCCCGGAGGAAACCCACGCAACCACAGGGAGAATGCGCAAACTCCCACAGACACAGGCCCAAATCCATGTATCTGCACAGCTAGCAGTGCTAGTCACCGAGCTGTTGCGGCACCCGTCTACCGGTCCAGGATCAAGCACACACACCGACACGAAGTACTAGGCCACTCCCGGAACCTCCAAGAGCAGCCCACGCACGACCCACTGTGTGCATGCCCCTCGTTTGACAACGAGGTGGACCTCCACCTGCGGAATAAAAAGACAAAGATGTTAACTTACAAGTCTGTATTTCCAGTGTCTCCCAAGGCTTTGACCTTATTTAATAGCCCCTACTATAACCCTCCATCCTCGTTTCACTCATGTGTCTGTCTAATTGAAACTTAAACGAGTCCAACGTTCCTGCCTCCACCACCCTACTCGGTAGCGTGTTCCATACCCCCACGACTCTCTGCGTAAAGAACCTTCCTCTCACATCCAAATTATACCTCTCCCCCCTCACCCTTAAATCATGACCTCTCGTATTTGTACCCAGTTTAGGGAGCAGTCTCTCACTATTGACTCTATCTATTCCCTTCAGTATCTTATATACCTATTAAGTCATCCCAACTGCTGAAATATTTCACTTCAGCTTCCATTAGCATTTACTTGATTGATTTTCAAAATTATTTAAAGAGGAACTGATGAATAAATTTCTGAAGCTTTATTCAATATGAACTTTACCTGAATGTTTTATTTTCCTGTGTGAGAGAGGAACAGAACAGCTACTTAAATATGGCAGGTAGTATTTGTAGCCTGTACATATTTTTGAAATGTAAACATTCTATTTATTGTCAGTGAAAATTTCAAATGTGCTTCCACATAGAGTAGTATTTCAGTTCATGTGTTTTTGAAAGCAATCTAAATAAAAACTGGACCCTGAAATTAAAAAGTATCATTGGGCAGGATTTTACAGCCTCAGTTTGGAGAGACCGGAAATCCGTGCCCAAGATCAACGGAGATTTCTGTTATTGTACCCTCGCCCACACCAATTCTGTGGCGGGTGAGGTGATAGAGTTCCGGTCATTTAGTCCATCAAACCATGTTGCCTGAAACATTATGATTAGATAGCTCCTACTCATCAGCAGCCACACAAAAGAACATAAAATGTCAGCAAATAAGGAAAATCAAATCTAGAAGATACCAATTTGGCCATGCCTTACACAGCTAAAACTGCTGCGGGGGAGCATATTAACCTGTTATTTACCTTCCTTTCTTTTAAATAACTGACTCCTGTCTTTTTTTTTCAAATTATGCAGGGAGTTGTTACTCAGCGGGAAGTCATTTCAGAGATTTATTATTCTCTGAAAAAGGGGGAAATGGCTGCCCACATTTAACCCTATTCTTGTGTAAATTGCGCATATGTGCCCTGGCCTTCCCCAACCTAATAAAAAGACAAAAACGTTAACTTACAAGTCTGTATTTCCAGTGCCTCCCGAGGTTCTGACCTTATTTAATAGCCCCTACTATAACCCTCCATCCTTGTTTCACTCATGCGTCTGTCTAACTGAACCTTAAACGAGTCCAACGTTCCTGCCTCCACCACCCTCCTCGGTAGCGCGTTCCATACCCCCACAACTCTCTGCGTAAAGAACCTTCCTCTCACATCCAAATTATACCTCTCCTCCCTCACCCTCAAATCATGACCTCTCGTATTTGTACCCAGTCTAGGGAGCAGTCTCTCACTATTGACTTTATCTATTCCCTTCAGTATCTTATATACCTCTATCATGTCCCCCCTCAACCTCCGTCTTTCCAAGGAGAAAAGTCCCAGTTTCTCCAACCTTTCCTCGTGCCCCAGCCCCTCCATGCCAGGCAACATCCTGGTAAACCTCCTCTGAACCCTCTCCAGAGCCTCCACGTCCTTCCGGTAGTAAGGTGACCAGAACTGAATGCAGTACTCCAAATGCAGTCTAACCAACGTTCTATACAACTGAAGCATTAGACGGCAGCTTTTATACTCTATACCCCTACCTATAAAGGCTAGCATTCCATAAGCCTTCCTAACAACCTTCTCCACTTGTGTCGCAACCTTCATGGATTTGTGAACCTGCACTCCCAGTCCCTCTGTATGTCTATACTCCTAATCGGTCTACCTTTTATCACATAGCTCCTGTCTGCATTATTCCTTCCAAAATGCATCACCTCGCATTTGTCAGGATTAAATTCCATCTGCCACCTATCTGCCCAATGCACCAACCTATCTATATCCTGTTGTATCACCTGACATTCCACTTCAGTACCCGCCAACCCTGCCATTTACCTGGAGCTCCCCTATGCTTCCAGCAGTTAAGTCATTGCAGGGCAGGTGAATCAGAGAGAACACACCAAAGCAGCAGCATGATTCTCTTGGGCATAAAAATTATTACTAATGACGCACAAGATGTGGCCAGAAAATACACCACCACTCTGCTTTTCATGCCGGAACCAACTCTCTGCCATTATTTGCTAAGATTTTGCCCTATATTTCTGTAGGTTACTTGCTGGTTAAATGTAAGGTGCAGTAGAGGCAAGAATTATCACACATTGTATAATATTGATACTGACATTGTGACACCTGAGGTACTTTATAACCACCATATTATTTCTGAAGAGCAGTCAATGGTTCTGGGAATTTCTGGGTGATGGGGGTCCCACCCATTGGGGTGAAAAGTTGGGGGCATTCTCACCTTGACTGGTTATTGGAGCCCCAACCTGATTTTAGATACAGCAAGGAATTAAACTGCTTGACATTGTGGCTTCCAGCCCTTTTAGGGACAAGGTTCTTTCAGCAAGAACTGCCTGTCAGTCAGTCCCAGCAGTGCTATGAGGAGCGGTGACCACTGCTGTGACTGCAACCAAGTAGCAGCAGCATCAATGGAGGAGGATCCAGCACCTGTAAATGGAGTTGGGCTTTCTGGAATCATGCAGACAGACCCTGGCAAGGGAGTGGCAGAGTACTTGTTCATGATGGTAGGGTAGATTTCTGAGGGGGTGATCCTAGCCACCAGAATGCCCACCATGGTCAGTGGGTGCCTGATTAAGGGGCACCACTCCACCTCCAAGTCTGCAGGAATTCTGGCAAAGTGTACTTGATAGTCTCCCCATATGGCAAAGTGTCCACCAGCTGCTGTTAAAATACCAGCAGTGGCAGGAAAAGGCCCTTAAGTAGCCCTCAGTTGGCCTGGGTGAGAGGACCATCCACCAGGAAAAATGCCAGCAGGGGGTGATGGTCTCACACACACACACACACACACACACACACGTCATGCCAACCAATTTGTCGCCCCTCCCAGCCTATAAAATTCTAGCCGATATTATGCAGGCAAATCTGCACAGATCAAGATCCAAAAAGCTATGAATAACAAGACAAATCTATTTTGGTGTTATTAGTTGAAGAAGCTTTATTGGTCCAGGCACTTCCTTTGCTTTAAATGTCTTCAGCTAAGCAAGCGGATGGGGCCTCCCTTTTGCAATTCATCTAAAACTGTGTTTTGTGTTTCACACTGCTGACAATGCTGTACTGCACTATAACCTTCTCCCCAGTCATGTACTCCAGACTGCAGTAGGCTTTGAATAAAATAATTATTTTTAGAAACTCAAAATTTATTACTGATAAAACCAAGTACAGATAGCTGATAAAAGGCTAGAGTTCATTTGTGAAGATGTGTTTGACCTGAGTAGGTTATGATGTTGTATTTCTGATATTCCTCATGCGCTCAGGAATTCAATGTTGTATGTTTTATAGAGAAATATTGTCCTCCAGATATTCAATACTGATACTGTTTTCAAACAGTGTTATTTTTCCTAGTGTAGAACTTATGTAAACATGATTGCATTGCTTTTATAAACTGTTTCGGAGATTTGAAATTATGCCATATGTAGCAGTCCTTTAAATTAAGCTTATCTGTGGAACACTTTTAAATAAGTAAAAGCAAGCAGAAGTAGATAACAATGTGATTGCACTCTGCTTCCATCACTGATATTTGATATTGCTGCAGTAAATGCAGTGCCATAGAACAATGACCTACTCATTCTCTTTCAGATATATTAAGAGAATTGGATTGTTAGAAAAAGAACTTGCAACAGAAAGTATGAAAATGTAAATCTACCTGAAATAAGTATTAGCATATCAAGGAGGGAGGGGAAATAAGCCAAATGGTTGAAGCAAAAGAAAAGTGCATCCGTGGACATCAGTGTGTCGAACATTGTAGTGTCAAGACTGTTTGTAAGGTGCTAATTGGCCCCCTGCAACTGTCACAGTGGGTTAGTTTTGTCATTTGAAACCTTTAGGCGGCAATTGAACACTTTAAGACAGCCGGGTAAAAGATGAGAAATGTTTTACTCACTTACCATTATAATATTGTACAAGCACATCATGAAAATATATCTTCATTTTTGTAGATAAAATGATGTCCCTGAAATATGTAATCTTCATTAAACCTGGGCAATGATTTTATTAGGAGTTTGCTATTCCTATCGCCCTCCTATTTCCCACAGCATGCAGCTTACTTAATCAGCCTGACATAACTAGGTTAGTGCCTATCATTTTGCACGTTACGAGAAGCAGCCTGTTCTCTATCATTATGTGTATTTCGCATAATCCTAAAGGAATTTATTGTGCCTTTGAGAAGGGATTGTAGATTGGTAATTGGATAAGAACCTTTTCTGCTAGAATACCAAACCGATTGCAGTAAGGAGGGGTGGACACTAAATGCATATTGAGTGTTTTGCTCTGTATTCTAAAACTTTATTTCCAATGTTATTTTCTCAGGAGCTGGCTTTTTGGTTTTTTTTAACAGATCTGCTCACAATTTTTTAAAGTGCCTTCAGACCAGCTACTTTGTTGCCATATATTAGGTAGTTACATTACCAAATGAGACCTCAATTTCAAATGTTTCCACGCCAATCATAATACAATATACAGCACATTTTTTTAAAAAAGGGAATATAGCTCAATATCTCATGCGCCTTTAAAATGTTTTGATTAAAGCAGTGTTACAGCTAAAGATTAGAAGCAAATGCAGTCTGGTTTTCTTTCAGCAAGCATACTGTAATCTGAAGGGGCAACAAAAGCTTCTGCAAATTAGAAAGAAAGGAAATCAAGGAACCACCCACATGGAAGACCCACAGGACTTAAATGAACGATCGGTGAGTGAATTACGATGTAATCAATTTTTTTCCTCACAATGATTACTTCATGTTGAAAAAGGAAAATATTTGAAAGGGGTTCATAGAATGTCATTGTGGAAGCTTGAGCTGTAAACACTAGTTAATGATTTGGGTTTTTCATAGTTGCACCTCCCCCTTCCAAAATAAAAGATTCAACTGAATCTAATTTGGGTGGAATTGTAAAATTAGTATGTTTATCATTTATAGTTAGGAGAAAAATAACCTGAAGGAAACAAATAGCTTTTTCTTTCTGTCTAGATGTAACTTTGAGTGGAACCTGTCCACATGTAAAAAGGAGAAGGGAAATGACCCTGAGAATTACTCAAAACCATTATTTTGGGTGTTGGTACTGGTGTCCATTAACTAGCATACTTTAGTTTCATTTTTACTGAGATTTTACTTTTTTTAATTACCAGTTGCTGCCCTTTCCTCATCAATTAGAAGAGATACATTTTTGATGATTGTAACTTATTACATTTTTGTAATGTATTTTACAAAAAGATGCTGCTTGGCTGTAAATGTTTGTGATGCCATTTGAATTCTTAATGTAAAAATTAATATAAGTTTTGAACACTGTTGCACTTGTTAGTTTGTCTTTAATGTTTTGATGAAGTGTGATTAAGTCTGAATGGGAAAATCAAATCAAAGAGCACTAGCATAAGGATGATTTTGTTGTGAAATTTCTGTGGAGTTTGAAGCATTGAAGTTATTTTTTTGCCTTAATTTGTTTGAAAATATATTCTACCAAGCTTTGACCAAGGATATTACTCAGAAATTTGTCACTTTACAACTGAAGCTGATACCATTTTTAATTGTGTAACTTCTTCAGACGCTAAAATCTTTTTCTCTGAATATGGATCTTGCACCTTGCAGAGTTTACACATTGTTGCTGTAAGAGGGAGAGAGTAATATGAACCATTTGAGGTAATTTGGTATTTAGTAAAATTTAATACATATCTAGATACAACAATTAAAATCAAACTTATCTCAGTTTATCAATTTTTAAGCTCTCAGTTATGCATTTGTGGATGCCAACAAAAAGTAAAAGTCTAGTAATTTTAATATGTTATTAGCAGTTCCATACTGAGTAGATTTTTAAATTTTATTTTACAGAACATTTGTTGCATGACTAACAGTTTCCCATATTCAAACAGGATTGTTCCGTTTTACTTCAACTACTGGATTAAACACATATGTGCATTTTTTAAAGATACTTACAATATTAATTAAATCATTTATAGTTATATTTCATGTACCGTTGATAGTGAAAACCATAGCCCACTGCTTGTTCAGTACCAATAACATGTTCTTTTTTAAACAGCTTGCAATCATTTAGGAATTTGCTAAGGAAGGATTTGTGTTGTCAAATCAGCCTTAATGTTTTGTAACCAGCTGTTTATGTGACAGTTGAACTACTGTATGTGTTAATTCTGTAGTCACCACAAAAGCCAGTAGAAGCACTTGTTGGCTGCACTGTGATTAATAATAGTCACATATAATGACCACACTGTCATAACAATTATATTACTGTTCATAATTCTTCAGTAACAATAAAAATATTAAGATACATGCCACTGCTCCTGCCCTGAACCACATCTTGCCTTCTCTATACTAAGTGCACCACACAGGACATTTTAATAAATATAGTATAGCTGCTGTTTGTTTTCTATAATCTTCTGAAATGTGATATTGTGGCAATATTGACATTAATCTATAACTTTGTTTAAAATTTCAGTACACTAAATACTCTTACAACAGTATTTATTTATTTCAAATTACATCATAAATCAAGATTGTTGAGGATGGTATAGATACTGATTCAGCTGCTGCTGTGTTTTGGCCAATTGGTAGTTAGGAATGTGCGGGACGTACAAGTTAAAAATTAGCAAGTGACTTCTTAGTCCTCAGAAATTAATTTATCTCCATAACCATCAAATATACAGAGCACTGTAGTTTCCCCCATTAATTGACTTCTTTCTTGTTCCAAAAAAACTTGTCCTGAAATTGAGGTCAATAGATTACATGGATGAGTAAGCCATTTGTAATGAAAAACAAGAAGGATATCGTATCTCAGGTGTAGACATAATGGGTGTATGACGTTGGAGGTGCAACATTGCAATAACATTCAAATTTATATGTAGAGTTTGAAGCTTTGTAAATGCAGGAGAAAATCAGACTGTAACAAAGAGGATATATCATTCATGAAAAATAATTCATATTTTCTCTACTATTTTAAGTTCAAGCAATTACATTGGAAGTTTACTGACTTTTGTGAATTTAGTATTTTCACCATTGGTAATTCTGAATTGTTGTTCAGATTTGATTTTCCTCCAAAATTTGCCTTTTTTTAAATTAAATCTAATGGAGAATGAGCTTCTGCCTGTTGTAAGCAAATTAGCACCAGGTTACATAAAGACATATAAACACTTGTTTCATCATTAAGAAATCTGAAGCTCAAGTTGAAAATGTATGGGTTTATGAGTTTTTAAGCATTGCCAGTTGGTTGGAAAAGATTGTTCAGTGAAGTTGAAATATCTCCCCATAGAAGAACAAGTTACACCAATTTTATTCATGGCCAATGCACAAATAGGAAAGAAGGAAATTATGCAATTTTCTCATTCTGATACAACTATTGGTGTAGTTAGCATTTACATAGCAAATACCTGGTCATTGCTTGTATACATTCCAATTTGTACCTCTGTTCAAGTAAGTTATTTGAGGGAAAATCCTTGCATACCTTGAGGGCAAATTTGCTTGCTGCACAGGTAATGAAATGTAGTGAATTATTTATTTGTCTGCTGGTGTGAATGATTGGTGGCTTAACTTCTATTGCATTAACATTTTCATCTTCAATGATTAAGAAATTATAATATCAAAATTTACAGTTTTGGCAATTTTAGCAGCAACATAGCATGACTCATTGCAAAACTTCACTTTCCAGATTTTCTTCAAAAGGCTTTTAAGTTTTCTTAAGATTTGATCATGTTGTTTATTCAGTGACAACCATGTCACTCTAACTAAGAGGGTTCACAACATATACAGGTTGGTGCTTTTTATTTATCGGTAATCCATGTTTATAGAAAAGTTTTATTGTTAGAAAAATGCTTTTAGCACAATGGTGTAGATTTCCAAACAGAGATTCATTAAAAAAGGGTGTAATTTCATCCTTTAGACTTGTCCTATATAGCTCCTGGAAATATTTAGGTCACAAAACCTTAGAAACAAACAATTGTTGGATAAGTAGGACAGGATCCATGTTCTTGTTTGTTTGTTAATAGTCATTACTGTCATGAGAAATCACATTTTGTTTTTGATTTCAAACTGATTATATTTTAGAAAAATTGTCAGTTTTGTGAAATTATGATCTAGTTTTCCATTTTAACTATTTTCTAAGCGTGTTAATTTTTATTTTAGCTTTCAATTATGTTGCTTTAAAACAACGACCTGTTATACTTCTACTAATTAGGTTAATGTGAAACAATGATATCTTTTTGTCTGTTTCATCCATGTGACATGTACTGTAACGAAATTCATAGTCACATTAACATTTATAGCCTCACTTGATGATCTGGTAAGGGAATGCGGTGTGGTTTTCAAACTGTATCTGCTTAGATTGAAACTAGTTCTCAAAGTATGTAACAACTGATTTGGATGACTTTAATTCAAAAGCACAACACGGTGAAATGAATACAGTTGGACCACACCCTTAGGAACAGATCTAGGCCATTCAGCCCCTTGAACCTGTTCCACCGTCAATGATGTTTTCTTTTGAACATTTTTTTTACATTTAATTTGCTTGGAAATATGAAGATTGTTGGATTGTTCATTAATATGGGAGGCAACTTGGAGCAGTCGCAATTGATAGAAAATTAAAATGCTGTATGCATGCCAGATGATTTTGTTATTCAGATACTGTGAAACATAAGCTAAAAGCAAATTACTGGCATCTGAAACAAAATTAGAAAATGCTGGAAAATTTCAGCGTCTGTGGAGAGAGAACAGACTTGAAAAGTTAGCTGTGTACTCTCTCCATAGATGCTGTCAGAGCTGCTGAGATTTTCCAGACTTTTCTGTTTTTGATTGTGAAATGCAGGTTTTTCATTTGTTGTACTGTTGTAAAACCATTTCAGAACTATTATCAGGGCATTGCAATAGGCTTTCATCCATAGTTTAATTTCATCAGCAGTGCAAAGTGGACTCATAGTCAATTGTTAACCAATGTGTCATTGGACCAGTTTATATCTTCTATTAACTTGAAAAATATTGCCAAAATGTTTAATTTTAAACCAAAGAAAAGTAAAAGTAGGAAATAGGTCTCTCAAAAGAGATTGAGTGGTCATTCTGTGAACTTCAATAGAAAACAGTTCAGGAGTGGTGAAAAATTGGCTGATTCGCTGTAAGTAAATGCATTTTGTTCTATTGACATTGATGAGTTTCACCCCCACCATCTGTACTTTTTCAGCTTACTACAGTTTACCAGGAAAATAACTCTTCCGTAGCATACTACAACAATGCACTATCTAGTTTGTTTGCTAGTACATAAGCCTGCCTCTGTGTTTGTGGCAGGAACACGAGCTGCAGCTGTCCCTCAGTGCTCTATGTTGACCCGAGAGTTTGAAGGGAATACGGCTGGTAGAGGTTTTCTCATTGCTTCAACTACTTCTGAAATGCTGCTCCAGATAAGCATCCTTACTTTCCTAGTGTAAACCTTGTTGCTTGTATCAAGTATATCAAATACAGAATTAGCTATAATATGAAGCATCATGATTGCTCATAAAAAGATTTGACTCTGGGAAATATTTGATTTTCCCATCCGCATTCAAGTACACTTTTCATGCTTCCCTAGCAACCAACAATCATTGCATTTACCTTGTTATCATATTTAATGAACAAAGAACAGTAGCAGCACATCAAGAGGTTGGGAATAAAACATAATTGGGGCAGTTTATTCAGTTATTCATAACCATAGGACGGCACAGTGGTTAACACTGTTGCCTCATAGCGCCAGGGACCAGGGTTCGATTCCTGGCTTGGATCACTGTCTGTATGGAATTTGCACATTCTCCCCATCTCTGCATGGGTTTCCTCCAGATGCTCCAGTTTCCTCCCACAGTTTGAAGATACGCAGGTTAGGCCATGCTAAATTGCCCCTTCGTGGCATGGGCACTGGGGAGCGTAAATGAATAGGGATATGGAGATTGGGCCTGGGTGGGATTGTGTACGGTGCAGACTCAATGGGCCAAATGGCCTCTTTCTGCATTATAGGATTCTCTGATAGGCAATACTATAGCTTTGGGATGCATTAAAGTGGCATTATTCTGTATAGTATATGGAAATGTAATAATATCTCACTGTGACAGGAATATTCAGAAAAAACATTGATTTAAGAGCTAATGAAATGTACCGCATACATTAACAACCGTATTTATTTTACTTACTGATAGAACAGAAATATTATAGGCGTCTTGTATTAAGACAATGACCCACCTCATAGCTAGTGTGGTCAAGTGCTCATCCATAGTGTTGAGGCAAATCTCTATTGGTAGCGAACTCCATTTGTAGTGGTATTAAAAACTTCCATGTTGTATTTTGTGTTATGGATTATTTGTGTGCCATTATAAAAAGAGTAGAACTTTTTTTTACATTTCGTTAACACATTCAATTTCTAAGTTATCATCAGACTTCAAACCGAGACTTGCAAAGGAAGCTATTGCTCTGGATTGTTTGTCAAATGCTGTTTTATGTAGAAGTCTGTTTCCTTTCACTTTCCTCCTGAATCGAAGACATTGTTAAAATGAATGGAATGCCACATTCATTTTAGGAAGTCAATGATAATAAAAAAAACTGATAAGCACAGTAGGATCCGACCTGGCGGGGGGGGTATTAATGACGCCTCCTCTCAGCGGTTAGGAAATCAATTGATGAACAATAAACATCTGCCTATAATTTTATAGCCTTAGCTCTTTCTTTAAAGAAACTTTACAGTATTTGACTACTGTGATGTTTATGTAAAAGGAAAAGTGGCTATCTATTAGAATTCTGTCATTAGAACCAGTGATTTAATAACCATCATCTTGCGAGAGCAATTGCATCATTCCACTTGATCTTTTATAATACTATGGTAACTGCAATCTTCTGTTCCCTGATGTAATTTAATTCATAATGTAGTACTGCTGTTGGAAAAAAGACATTGGAATCTAATTTGTTGCATTTTCTAGCTCTAATTAATGTGCATTTGTAGATTATTTGTATAGAAGACTATTTTATAATCTTGAATTGATTGTATTGTAAATGACTACTCAAGCATACTTTCTGATGAATTGAAAATGGCCACCATCTCAAACTTATTTTTTGTTTATCTTCAGCAGTGCAGAACTCCTGGTATTAGTTAAATGCTGGTGGTTCGTCCAAGGTTTTTTTTGAAAACCAGAGTGTCTTTGAAGTGTTCAAATTTTGATACCCTGCCTTACTAGCAACCTGTTTTTGGAAAGGTTTATATACCAAAAGGGAAAAGGGTGCATAGATTTGGGAAGCAGAAATTTCTTTCCACTGTGGAATGAAAGTACTTCCAGTCTGAACATGTGAAGGGAAAGCAGAAGAGACAAAAAAAATTAGGAGAATTAGTATTCAAGCTTTCTGTCAAGGAAAAGGAATTAGTACATGCCGTCAACATTGATTGCACCCCTTTATCAATTGTGTTTGAAGATTGCTATTTTTCTAGTGCGTAATTAGGAATCAAGTTAAATTGTACCATGGATTAGCCATTTTGTGCACTTTTGAACTATTCAGCCAAAAAGATACCAAATTTAAATTATGGCCTGTGCAACATCAGTTAGAGCAGTTACTACTGTTGCCTCAGTTCCCCAGGCAAAGGCAAAATCATTCAGGGGTCTCACGCCTGATTATTTCCTATAGCCCATGCCAGAAGGTTCAGATGTGGTTTGTTGGATGTCAACAGAACCTGACTTGTCTTGATGTTGTTTATTGTTCCAAAGCCGATGCCAATATATTGGATGGAATTTAGTTTTTCTGGTGCAGTTCCTGATATTGGACCCAGAAGTAGGTGAGCAAAACTGACCAACTGTGATTACTTAGAGACCAGCTGATAAAATATGCAGAGGCATGAAGCCTGGCCAAATATATGGTGGGGTGGGCAGCAAGCCTCTGGCCTTTTAAATAACACATTGGTAACCTAATTGATGTAGTGACGAGAATCTGCCTGTGAGAGGGCATGTCCTCTGTAGAATCCTGGAAGGAGCCGCTGGGTGTAGAGCTCAGTGCCGTGAGGACTTTTAGACCCACTTGTTCCCATTGGGTTCCCTCTGAGTCCAAAGGGGTACAGGTCACCTTGAGGAGAGCACACAATAAGTGACTACCTCTCGTGACATTTTGAAATGTCTTTGGCATTCCCTCTGCCATTTGCAGGTATGTATGATAAACTCTAGGGGTGCGGTCTAGAGTTTACGCCGGTCAATGGTGAGCCGGTAAGGTTGTGCAAGAGACAAAAATCGGGTTCACATCTGATCATTCATCTCTTTCGATCTTACCAGCCCTGGATTTCCGGCATGATCAGTCTTGTGCCCAGAAATGGTGTGAGGCTGATTTTAGTATTTAAATTAGAATTTAAATAAAATTAGTGAGCCTGGAACGCAATCGTCCAGGTTCACTTGCCTTAATGGACTCACAGGTGAAGGTCCTCACAGGCAAGGATCTTGTATGGTCCCCATCAATGGGCACCAGACGTGATGATCTCGCTGGTGGGACCAAAAGCCATTGAGAGTCTCCCCCCCTGTTCACAGGTGGTCGGTGCAAGGGGGTCAGTGCCTCTTGGCAGTGCCAACCTGGCACAGCCCACTGGGCACCAGGTCATGCCAAGGGGCAGGGCCATGATGGGGCCTGGGTCTAAGGTGAGGCTGGCGGGGGCAACTGTGCATTCTGCAACCGGTGATCGACTGGAGGGATGGGATGCTACCATCCAGGGGTGTAAGGGGGGAAGGTGCAAGGATAGAGAGGGCAATATCCAGGGGGGTGGGGAGCTGATTGTCTGGGGAGGCCAATCAGAACAGAACAGAGAGATCTGTACATGAGGAATTGCACCCTCTCTTGTGAGCAGCCGGCTTTCTGGTGATCTTATGCCCCATCCCCTCCGCCTGTAGGTAGGAATCTGATCATGCATCACTTTTTGCACTAAGTGATGTAAAATTTCATTTGTGGCCTCAGCAAATAAACAGATCTGAGACTCACATTTTCACAGTCGTTTAGCACTTCAAATTATTTTGGTAAGATTGCCCCCTTGGGCACTCATTGTCACACTGGCTACTGGATACCTCCATCTCTATCCACCTCAATGTCAAGTGGCACTCTTGTTGGCCTTCTGGTTGCTGCTGCAACTAACCCAGTGCCATCATTCATCTGTGGCGCTTCTCCTCTATCCAAACTCCAGGAACTCTCTGATGAATAAGACTTATTTTCACCTTAGAAAGTGATCAGAGGACAGAAGCCAGGTAAAGATGTGTCCTCCATTACTAGGCTCGCCCTTAAACAGAACCTTGGACCTTTGAACAAATGGAGATCACTGTAGTTAGTTGTCATCAAGCACACCACAGTATTCTTGGACCACACCCTCATGTACTTTGAGCACACCCTCGTGTTTTTGGACCACAGCCTTGTTTCTGCATCCACAGCCTGACCTTGCTCAAAATGCCCCTTGACCCTCCCTCGGTCACCCTGAACGTCCCTCAATTCTTCCTCTCCATCGGTCACCCTCATCCCATTCTCAACTCTCCCTCAACCCTCCATAAGGTCACCCTTGACCTTTCCTCACGTCTCCCTCTACATGCCCATGATGATGGTCCTCACCCTCCACTCCACTCCTCTCTTCCAGCAAACTAGTGAGAGACAGCTGCTACTCACTCAGTTTCAGTGTGGCGGATTGCCACACCTTCTCCATGTCAGTTTTAACTAATCATGAAAGTGAAGTTTCGCATTTCTTGTGCACCTCCAATTTAATCATAAAATTACCATTTAATTGCAGAAACTTGTGTTTTAACGAGTATTCACTGCACGCACATCTATTACAATTATTTTCTTGCTGTGTGCTGCTAACGTCTTCATCCCAACCCCCCATCAGGAGAATTCTGTGGTTTTAACCTGACATCAGGAAATTTAAAGTTTGCTTCCCAGCCTATTCTTTCTCTGCTCTCTGGCCAGCATTAAATCCCACTTAACGGTTCAAATGTGCAGAACCGTTATTTGGGTAAGATCCAACTGGAGTGTTGCCTTCAAGAGCAGAGGGAAGAAAGAAATGTAAAATGCATCATGATTAAATTAGTTAAAGTTGTGGAAATCAGTTAACTTTAAATTCTAAATCAATTGATTCTTGAGGCGAGCTCTCAAATTCTTTAACGTCAAAGTTTATTTATTTGTCACAATTCTGCTTACATTAACTCTGCAATGAAGTTACTGTGAAAATTTCCTAGTCACCACATTCTAGCATCTGTTCGGGTACACTGAGGGAGAATTTAACATGGCTAGTGCACCTGACTAGCGCGTCTTTTAGACTGCGGAAGGAAACTGGAGCACCTGGAGGAAATCCACGCGGACATGGGAAAAACATGCAAACTTCACACAGACAGCGCCCGAGACAGGAATCGAACATAGGTTCTTGGTGCTGTGATGCAGCAGTGCTAACCACTGTGCTACCATGCTGCCCTTGATTCCCAAATTCTCTGCCTTCATCTGAAGTACATTCTGTGAATACAGACTATTGCTCTGTTGATGCATTTTATTTCTGCAGGTCCATTCTCATTCAATGTTTTCATCGTTAGCATCAGTGCCCTTACAGATCCAGTCTGTAAAATCCATCTGGAAATATTTCACCAGTACTGCAATATTACATTAATAGTTAAGAGTGCACATTGGTAAAAACTTCATGATAAATGGACAATTTACAGTATCTTAATAAAGAAGTGCTAAAATTAAGTCAGCATAGTGTGTTCTTTCATGTAATGTTTAGTTCTGTTAAAAGGATCCCCAATGTCTCAGTATGCAAGTGGACTGCACAGTGCACTAGAAACCATACCAATTAGGCAGGTTCTAGTCCTCTTCTATGTAATTTGTACTCAGTTAATCTCATTCTGAGTAGAATGCCATTACTGCAATTAGTCTCAACATCCTTTGTTTGCAATTCTGAATGGCCATTTGGTATGTGAGTACATTGCACATATGTGAGCTCTCACGTGTGAAACTGTGTCCATAACATTTCCATATAATTAACTGTAATATTTTAATGTTGTAGAAAGACCGTTACTAAAAATGATCCGCAGCATTTCATGCCTGTTGAGGAGAAAAAAACTTTACTTCCTTTCCATAAGTCAAGAGCAGCCTGTGCTTGGAAAGAGCATATGAGCTGTAGTGTAGTTCCTAATCCTGCTCATTAGGTACTAGTTTACAATTAGAAACAAAATATTGACTCCCAGAAGATTTCTCTGCTGTTTTTGTGTAGATTAAGCTAAGGATCTTGCTTATTCAGCATCAGATGACAGCTGTAGGATCCTTCATTTACCCCTACGCTGCCTCCCCCCTCACAATCCCTTTCACTGCTAAATTTTCTCACTGCTTGAATGGTTGATTGATTGGTGAAAGTGTGCGTGAGCAGATGGCACTGATGTGCATTTGGCTGTCCTGTAGTGTTGCTGTTCTAGTAATGACGGAACAGTCTCTTACTTGAACTTGAATAGTCTACGACTTTTTTTTCAATAATCCACCATGTTGTTACAATGATTTACAATTGTGTGGAGCCAATTGATCACAAGCCACTTTCAGTTATTGCTGTAAAAGCATGATCAAGCCCACTAGTGCTGCATGGTGTGTTTTGAAAGTTAGTAAACTGAATGTATTACTCAAAGTGCATTACTTCCAGGAAATGTGTGGGCAGGGTGCCGAAGTAAAAGCTGCTTACTGTTACAAAATAGGTCTGGAAAGCTTTGGTACATTGAATGACAGGAGCTGGTATATGGCAGGAATTATTTATGTTGCACAAATACTTTAGTAATATGTTCTCACCCTGCATTGATGGATACCATAATTAACCATTTTAAAAGTGTATAAGCAGCAATATTTCTGATTTATATTCCATTTTTAAATTAACATCTTGGAAGAACACAATTCTCAGAAAAAATATAGCATTTAATTGTTCATTGAGATAATGAGTAACAGTTTGGAAAAAATAAAATGAATAGTTAAAATTCGGTGGTGACTAATAAATCACCTGACTCCCCAAAGTCTGTCCACCATCCACAAGGCACACATCAGGAGTGAAATGGAATACTGTCCATCTGGCTGGATAAGTGCAGCTCCAACTCAAAAGCTCAACACCATCCAGGATAAAGCTTGATTGCCACCCCATCCACATCCTTAAACATTCACTCATTCCATTACTGACAAACAATGTGTACCATCTCTGAGATGTGCTGCAGCAACTCACCATGGCTGAGTGTGTCAACATCTTCCAAACCTGCAACCTCTATCACCAAGAAGAACAAGGGCTGTAGATACATGGGAACACCACCATCTGCAAGTTCTCCTCCAATACACATACCATCCTGACTTGGAACGATATCGTTGCTCCTTCATTGTTGCTGGATTAAAATCCTGGAACTCCCTCAATAGCAGCACTGTGAGCGTATCTATACCGCATGGACTTCAGTAGTTCAAGAAGGCAGCTCACCAACAATTTCTCAAAGGCAAATAATGATGGACAATAAATGCTAGACTAGTCACAAAACCTACATTTATGAACGAATAAATAAAGTAATCAATACGACATAATTCAGGAGTAATATCAAAGGGCTAAAAAATGTTCTCTCCAGGTTGAATCAATTGCAAAGCACTTATTCTAATTTTGGTTCAATTTTTGCAGGAAAGATTTGTATGAAATTTAAATGATTATATTTTACAACTCCAGTGTGTTTATGGCTGTAGTCCTTGCATTTGTTAAATTGTTTTGGAAACTGTTTACAATGCAACTGTTTACAATGAAACTGTTCTGAAAAAGGAACAGAAATTTTTGTTCATGCCTGCTGATATTTTACATGTGTGATTGTAATTTTATTTTTATTACATTGAATTGACTCTACAGTAGGAGTCTGTGCAATCCTCTGAAGGCTGTTTAATATTCCTCTCTTCTGAGTAACTAATTTCCTTTTAAACAAAGCTCCGACCCCTATCTGCATCCTACTCCTTTCTTAATCCTTTCGGCGATCAATTAAATGTATGCCTTTTTGTTTATTGTTTCAATGATTGGTTATCATGTGCTTTAAACTTAAAAAAAACACTATCAGGTCAGCACTTAATGTTTGTGCTGTTCCATCAATTTCTAAACAGCCAAAATATGAGCCTCGGTCTTTTAACATAATGAAGAAATTAAGATCCAGTTTGTTCAGGGTTAAATTAGGACATACCAAGGATGGTCCAAGTTTGGAACTTTGTCTTGCAATTGAAGCTAGATTAGCTATTAATTTTAAAGCTGAGATTGATAGACCTGCTGAGACTTTCCAGCATTTTCTGTTTTTGTTTCAGATTCTAGCATCCGCAGTAATTTGCATTTACCCATGGATTTCTGTTAGGCAAACATATTGAGGGATATGGGCAAAGGCAAATCTGTATTTAGTTTGCAGATCAGTCATGTTCTTATTGGATGGCATAATGAGCTTGAAGGGCTGAATTGTAGAATGGTTACACCACAGAAGGAGGCCGTTTGGCCCATCGTGTTCATATAGTCTTGTGCAAGAGGCCCACTCCCATGCCTTTTCCCTGTATTCCTGCAAAATCTTTTCCTTTCAGATAAGCTTTTGAAAACAATGATTGAATCTTCCGCCAGCATACTGAGTGCATTCTAAATCTTAATCACTCACTCTGTTTAGAAAATAAATTTCCTCATGTCACCTTTGGTTCTTTTGCCAATTTATCTTAAATTGGTGTTATCTGGCTCTTGATCCTTTTTCCCCAATGAGAACAGCTTCTCGCTGTCTAAAGTGCCCAGAACGCTTATGATTTTGTACACTTCTATTAAGTCTGTTCTTCATCTCTTGTCTAACATGAACAACACCAGTTTCTCCAATCTACCCATGTAATTATAGTTTCCCATTACTGAAACCATTCTCATGTATCTTTTCTGCACCCTCTCTATTACGTGTGCCAAAAATTGAACAATATACTCCAATTGAGGCTGAACCTGTATCTTATGAAGGTTGACCATGACTCCCATGCTTTTATATTCATATATTTCCATGTATAAATGGATCTGGTCCTGTCAAAGTGACTTATATGCTTTATTAATTGGTTTCTCAATCTGTTCTGTGACGTTATATGATTTGCTTCACACTTCCTCCATGTCCTGCTCTTGTGCCCCCTAAAAGAATTGTAGTCTTTATTTTTTATTGTCTTTCCTTGTTCTTCTTGCCAAAATGTAACACTTCACACTGTCCCACATAAATTTCACCAACCAGATGCCCACCCATTCCACCAATTTGTCTGTGTCCTCTTGCAATTTAATCACTATCCTCTGCACAGTTCACAACCTTTCCAAGTTTTGTGTCATCTGTAAATTTTAAAATTGTGCTCTGCATAGTTGAGGTCTTTAATATAGATCAGGAAAAAAAGCATACTGATCCTTTAACTCCTGACTGAAAAGTAGCCATTTGCGATTACTCTTTATTTCCTGTCAATCACCCAACTTTGTGTCCATGCTGCCACAGACCCTTTTATTCCATGACCTCCAACTTTGTCAATAAGTCTGTTATGTGGCATTTTATCAAACAACTTATATAGGGCCATATATACTGCATAAACTTCATCACATGCATGAACCTTATGTTTCAGAAAAAAACTCAAGTTAGTTAAATGCAACTTTCCCTTAGCAAATATGTCCTAGCTTTCCCCACCATGGTTAAATTAATTTTTTTGTAGTTATTGGGCCTATCTTTGCACCCTTTTTTGAGCAAGGATGTAACATTTGTAATGCTTCAATCCTTTAGGATGACTCCTATATTTAAGGTGGATTGGAAAATAGGGCCAATGTTTCTGCAGTTTCCACCCTTGCAGCTCAAAAGACCAAATGACCTACTCTTGTTCCTAGTTTGCATGTTTTCCTCAATATTCAGGGATGGAACTAGTCCAGTCTCAGTGACTTATCAAATTTAAGTCAGCCTTTCTGGTTTACAATTATGAGGTTGATAAGGTTATTATATTTTGATTTCTTTAAGCTAGTTAAAATGAAGGGGTTCATGTAACTATTCCAAATTCTGCTCAACAACAAGCCTGGCTTAGCCAAAGTATTGGCTGAGCAAGGTTCGACATCTAAGAATAGACGGCAAGGACAGCTGTGCTAACAGTAGAGAGACTCGTTGGCTCCAAGACTTTGGGGCAGGAGGAAAAGACAGCAAGGAACACACAGCTGATAGTGTGGTCAGCAGAGAGAAGAAACTGTAAGTTCCTTCTGAGCTACCAAAGTCAGATGTGGGATGGAGACGGCTCTGGTCGGAGGGACATATTCACAGTCTTCTAAGGAATCTGGGAGATTTGTTCTGGTCTGTCCTGAAGGGAGGAAGAATCATCGAAATGGGCTTTACTGCCAGTATTGGATTTGGGAAACTCTGAAAAATGAGGAAATACTTGGAGATGATCACTCAAAATTAATACTTAGTGAAAGAGGAAAGTGTGAATCCATTGGAAGGTGAAAGCAACTGTGGCTGTTTGCTGTAAGAACTGTAATTCTGTGGAGGGTGCAGTGCGTGACTGAGTATAAAAGAGCAACATCCCTTTCTGTAGTTTAAATATAGGTTGTCCTCAGAAATTGTGTTTATTCATGATATTTTTTAGGCATTTGTTTCCATAAAAATCTTAAAACATGAAATCTAGTTATGTCATCTGTGATTGATTTTCTTTTCTACAGGGTGCTGGACTACCTGGCAGCTCAGATGCTGAGAAATTGAGATAATTACTCATTTAAGCTATGTAGTGTACTAAGATAAGGTTTATAGACTGTTGTTTATAATTGGAGGTTTCCCCTTTTTTTTGAAATGAGTGGAAGCTGGGGTTTTCGATTAGAGGTGCTGGATCATGTGGTGGTGTGGTGAATGCGAGGAGCCAGGTCTTTTGATAGGTTTTCATGCTGGTTTAATTTCAGTTTAGAGTGCAGTTGCTGGCTGGAGCTGTTCAAAGACAAAAGTCTACACACTGTTCTCTTTGCAAAGTTTCTCTGACAGCTCCAAGATTTTCTGCACTCTTTTCTAGAAAGTATCCCTGGGTTTGCTAACTGTATTTAAAGTGAGCTTTAAGCCTAGAGGAGCCTGTTGCTTATTTGGAACTGAAATAGTCAAAAGGTAGAAATTAGAGTTGTTTCTTTTCATGTTTACAAATTGTTCAACTGTTAAGTGTTAAACTGCTTCATTTTGTTAGAGTTATGCTTCGACAGTGTTGTGGATAAAGTTCGTTTTTAAAAATAAAATCCCTAATTTGTCAATGAAATTATTCCTGGAGCAAAACATACTTTCCTCACATTCATGCCAAAATACAAAAATTGATGTGGTCTAGTCTGGCTTCATAAGATGCCTTGGAGTTCTGCTCTGGGATCCTAACACAACCTTTTCAGCTATTAAGTGGAAATTTGATTTTCTTTTTAAATGTTATCAGTCTCTACAATTCTCTTTTTAAATTGATTTTTAGGCCTAGCAATATCACAACTCTATCTTCTTTCATTATATTGTTGACAACATCTCCTCCCTTGATAATGACAGATGCCAAGTACTCTTAAGTAAAGTTAATCAGTAGTTTCTTCTCACAGTTCATCTTGCTGCTTTTATTTATTTTTCATTCAACTTTCTACATTTAGCTTGGTTCTCACTTATGTTATCAACCAGACATCTGTTATATGTATTCTATTACTGCTTCATCTTACTCTTCTCTTTGTGTCATCCAGAGAGGATTACATAGGATTTATAGCACAGAAACAGGCCATTCAGCCGAGCCAGTACATAACTGTTCATGCGCCACTCAAGCCTCCTCCAATCTTTCCTCATTTAAATCGAAGTTAGAACTCTCTATTCCCTCTTCTTTCATATGCATATCTAGCTTTCCCTTAAATGTAACTATGCCGTTCGTACCAATCACTCCTGATGGTAGCGAGTTCCGGTTTCCCTCCACTCTTTGAATAAAGGACTTTCTTCAACATTTCCAATTGGATTTCTTGCTAACTATCTTATATTGATGGGCTGTAATAGTGCCCTACGAAATGAAGCAGTGGGCAGAATTGGGCCTCTGATAGCAAGTTTGGCTGAGCAAGCCACGCAATTCAAGGGTGACTAGGGATGGGCAATAAATGCTGGCCAGCCAGCGATGCCCATGTCCCACAAATGAATAGGAAAAAAAAATCCTACCATGACCAATTACTCTGATACAGCTCCATCTTTAAAGTGCTACGATCCCAGTCATACCTGTGAAAAGTAATCTGGGTCAATCTCGTTATCAAGTGCACTGCAGAAGCTGGTGCCAGCTGAGCCTGTATCTTATACCATGTCCCACAGACTGATCAGAAGAGAAGTGGAACCTCACATGAACATTCCATAAAGATTTCACACAAACTTAACACATTTTCTGCAACAGTAAATGTGATCCTACAATCTCTGGAACTATCAGAATGTACCAAATATGAAGCTTGTCATTAATTTAGCACTCATAAAAATCTCCCAGAATTACGATTATGTACACATGAAAAATAATCTAGTGTGAGCCTGTACACAAGTGGTAAATATATGTGAAAATCACCCATGCCACACTGTGCTCTCATTAAGGCTTACGTTTTTGCTCACAAGCACTAGAGGCGCAATCTTACTGCCCATTCACGCCACGCTCCCGCTGCAGCAAGGATGGAGAATTTGGCAACAAACCAAATCTCTGTTCACTACAGCGGGATGAGAAAATCCTGCTGGCATGGATGTTGGGAAAATTCCAGCCATATAGCTTGGTGCTATTAGCAGCTGAGGTAGAGGCAGCCTGCTCTCTGTGATGGCCTGTTGCCTTAGATGATTGTGGCAGGCATCCTCTGGAGGTCCGAGGCCTCGAGGGCTCCAGTTGACTGGGGATCTCCTACATTGGCCCAAGAACATCTTCCTCATCTTTGCCTGCTGGAGCTGTTGAGATCAATGATGGAGAGCTGAGGAGACACTGCTAACATTTGGGGGTGTCATAAGAGGAAGGCCCTGAACCAGCTAGCACATGCTACTCATCCATCTGGTTAATGAAGGCGCCTCACTGTTTCCCTGTGGCCATGATCAGAGGCCCATGATCAGCGCTGGGCTTAGCAGTTTCTGAACCACATCTATGCTGTGATGGTGATGGTGCATCCTCTAACGCATTGGCTTCACTGTACCCAGAAGCTGGAGTCGTCTGGTTCTGCGATGTTTTGGCGGCTTGGCCTTTCATGGTCATGACTTTCAGCACTGGGGTGATGAGCCTGAAATCAGCCATTCCACCTCCTATCTATCTCCTCTCCAAGGCATTAGGGGTCTGCTTATCCAACAGGACAAGGTGCAAAGTTAGTGACATATCAAGTGACACCTAACACCCTTGCCTGCATGAATGGCCATCACATATTCTCGCTTGTCAGTCATGTTGTATCTAAATGCAAACAAAGGCTGAACTTTCACACACTTGTCTGCAATTGCCATGTAGTGCTAATGCTGATCATGCACTCACTCATCCAATATTTTCACACATACACATTATTGATGATTCCATGAGAGATGCCTTGTGAAGGTACAACACTGGCATTTACCCTGGGGGATCACAGAAGATCATTGACCCGTTTCCTGCACTGCATCCACGTTTTTGTATGGGCCCTATGATCACTTCCTCTGCCACATCCGTCAAACAGGAGGGCCTTTTGATATCTTATAAGTAAAGAGCATCTCTCACTTCTCCCCGGCAACCAGGAGGAGAACTTACAGGGAAGTGTCGCGGAACTGTGGGGCTGGCCTGTTGCGATGCTCAAACATAATAGACGGAAACAATTTGGAAGGGATTCACAGTGAGAGCCATTGGTAAGGGGAGAATGATCTGGGGAGAAGTCTGAGACATTCTGAAGGGTTTTTCAAATAGACTAGTGATGAATTTCAGACTCTGGATGACCATTGGAGTATTCTGCAGCAGCGTATAGCCTTCCTTTTAGACTAAGAGGCTTTTTTATAGCCAGTCCATAGCTGCTGCATTGTTAGCTGTTAGCAGATTTCATCAGTTTGCAGTTACCTTGTCGCAGAACCGCATGTGTTTCTTATGCATGCCACGGGAATTTTAAATTTTTACTGGAGTTGTTGTTGTGGGAAACAGAAAAGAGCAAGAAAGCAGAAGTGGTGCATATTTCCGGATTCAGTGTGCATGGATTATAGAACATAGAATATTACAGCAGTACAGGCCCTTCAGCCCTCGATGTTGCACCGACCAGTGAAACCAATCTAATGACCCTCTAACCTAAACTATTCCAATATTATCCATAAGCCTATTCAATGACCATTTGGATGCCCTTAAAGTTGGCGAGTCCACAACTGCTGCAGGCAGAGCATTCCGTGCCCTTACTAGTCTCTGAGTAAAGAACTTACCTCTGACATCCATCCTATATCTATCACCCCTCAATTTAAAGCCATGTCCCCTCGTATTAGCCATCACCATCCAGGATTATGTTCCTGATAGTACTACAATCTTCTCTGACTCCAGCACCATAATATTCTGTGAAATTAATATTGTCACCTCCACCTCTTCTTTCCTTCCATATTTTCCCAATATCTTACATCCAGCAATATTTTATACTTGCCTTGCCCTTTTTTAGATATCTCTGTTATCAACATCAAACTCCCCTGTGGCAATCTGAGCCTGTAGCTCACAGCCATTATTTGCCACATTCAATGCATTCGTATGCATGACAAAGTAAACCTATTTTAGACTCTATTGCATTTCCTCTTACCTTTTAATGATATAATTAATACCTTCTCATTTCATATTCTTCTCTCACCAAATGCTTTGTAGACCTTTTTCCTGTCTACTACTACTTACGTTCCTATAAATCAGTGACCTCAGAAAATAATTATAGTTCTTTTTGTGCATTGATGCCTGTGGGAGATAGTGACAAAGCCATATTTATTGTTCATCCTTAGTTGGTCCAAGAAGGAAGCAATGAACCATTGCAATCCTTATGGCATTAGGTAACAAATAACAGGATTTTGACCAAATGAATGTAGGATAATAAATATCAAAGAAAGGATGGTGTCTGATTTGGAGGCAACTTGAAGGTAATTGTATTCCCACAAGTTTGCTGCTAACCCTTTACTGTGGTCAGTTTTGCAGTAGTTTGGTGTGCCACTGGACTTAGTTGCTGCAACACATCCAGTGAATTGTACATACTTGTTGCCACAGTGCTGTGGTAGTGGAATGGTGTTGAATTCTGTGTCAGAACGCCAATCAGTGAAACTGCTCTGGCTCAGACTGAATTGAGCCTATTGCACGTTGCAGTTACATCCATTGTGGAAAATGGCAAGCACATACTTGATTGAAGCCCTGAACAAAATGGAGAAGCTTTAAAAGGTCTGGAGTTGAGCCATTATTTGCAGTATGCCCAACACATGCCCACACTTTTTTGTAACGTGCTTTGTCTACTTATCATGTTAGAAGATGGTGGTACTTGTAAAAAGAAATGACTCAGTGGGACACACTCAAGGTACAACATCTAGCACTGTTAAAGCTCAACGTTTAAAATTTCTTGCCCAGGCAAATATCCTGATGCATTGGTTATGTATTATGTGCCTGTGATTTGAGAAGGAAGCTCGCAGTGGAGATTCAACTCTGTAGTATATGTGTGGTGCACAAATGATCCTGACTTCGAGTTTCTGTATTCCCGGAATTTAGGGACCCACAGTCTAGTGGCATATAGATAATACTTCATAACCGTTTATCAAAAAAACACAAAACCAGATTTTGATTCTTCTTTGAAAGTATTAATAGTTCAGTGCAGTAATAGTTGAAATGTGATATTTGGCATGTTTTGCTTGAACTGAACTTTAAAAATAGAAATGAAGTTTTTTCAGTTGTACGGTGTTACTGGCAACTCTTATTAAAGTCAAACCTCTATGAATCTCAGCATTTAAAAATGCCTTGAATTGTTCTTTCAATCATAACAATCATCACAAAAATTTTATTTCTGTAGCAAAATATAGACGATCTTCAACAAACAAGGACGCCTCTGCACCCTACACCCTACCTGCTGCCATTTTACAGCTCTTGAAAACATTCAAATAATCCGGTGGCATTTTGGAGAAGATCCCACGCAAACTGACAATTGCTGACATTTTCAGTAGTGAATAAAGCACAGCCACCCAACTAAGCCACATGTCGAGAAACTAGATTTAGTTTTTATTTTCTATTTAATAAAAATGGCAGTGAGGGGAGAAAGTTGCTAAATTAGTTTGGGAGCAAAAGCTGAAGGCAATATTTTACTCTAATTGACAAATCCTCGGAGAAGACAAAACTAAGCAGAAAAGAAAAGGTTTATTTTTCTTTACAGTTTCATTTTGCAGGCCATACTGTTTCAAGATTTTGCAGATCTTGGTGTCCATCCTTTAAACTTCAGTAAGCTGCTTTCTATGGTTATTTGTTCTTCAGCAGTGGTTATTAAAAGGAATTCACATAAAAGAGTTCAAACTGTGTAACTGGACTGTAAAATATCACTGTGGACTTCGTAAATGTCTAAATCTGAGCATGTTTCAAAACTGCAGTTGTGCTTTGCCATTTAAGTGTTTTCTTTCCTCCTAAAGTCTTGCTGGATTTTTCCCACAATGTATTTCCATTACAATTTGAGTAGTCTGCTATTTAATGTATTGAAGTTAAGTAATTTTGTGGGAAATTAAAATAGAAGGAGAAATCAACTCCGTTGAGAATAACTTGTCCTCAAAATTTGGGTTTGAAGCTTTTATATATTTTGGCAATATATAAAACTTAAATTCTCCTAATTACTAATGTGCAGTAAAAAAAAGTCTTGTGCTACTGGGGATCTGATTGATGCTGTGCATCTAGTTAAATGATTAGAATGCGTATAGTTGCAACTGATTTCAAAAGTGCAGTTTTATGGATTTTAAAAATAATAATGAAACTAGAATATACATAATAAATCTATCCAATTCATTGTTGGTCTATTTGTAAAGACCCATATAATTAATTTACAAATACAGATAGATCCATGTGCATAGACAAATATTGTTGCATGGCTAACTTTGTTGTTGGTTTTTATTGTGAGGAGCATCAACTTACCAAAAATTGAGAGTAAAATATTATTAAACCTTTGTGAAGTATGCTTTCTTACATACTTCCAATTGTACTTAAAAAGTTAAGTAGTTTTTTTGTACCACACATATGGATTGAATATAGGTTTATTTGTGGCATATGGCACTTTTTCACTCCAAGCATCACATGGCACACACACACCTGCACATCATTCATTGCAGCCTTTTAAACTGTCCTTCTCTCCCCAGCCTTTTTTGCCGATTATAGCTCTTACCTCAAAATTCTCAAATGTTGCAATTAGAATTTTGTTTAAAAGGGGCATTTTCTTACTATTTTACTGCCACTCCAAAGACTGCACTCCAAACATTTCAACTCCACATAAAGCTCACAACCACAACATGGCTGCACCAAACTTTCCTGTAAAATAAATAGCCATTATGTTGCACTTAGTTAAAAAAAATACAATAACCTTGTAAATTAAATCAATGTAAAGGGAATGAACAGTGCAACTCAGGTCTCAATCTTTGGATTCATGCACCCAGCAATTTTTGTCTTTTTTTTTATTTTGATAAAGTAATAAATAGTATCCTTTGGTCTATAGATTAGTTTTGGTTGTGTTTTTTTGTCAATTGATAAAAGGTAGCTATCCTGTAGCTCCTGCAGATTGTAATTTGCCTATTAACTGCATATGTAATTTGGGCTATGAAACTTATGAAATTTAGGCAAATCAATATTCTTTTAACTGGACGAAAAATGAAAATTATTCAGTTAATTGGCCTGTAAATAGAAAACAGTTTTAGTTTTTAATTTTCTTCCACTGTACAGAGTTATCCAATTGACAATCATTTAAATAGACTTCATTGTATTGTTATGTTACCAAGTCCCAAAGTGCTTTTATTTTAATGTCAGTTTTTGTATACTCCAACCAGTAGAACCATTTTTCTGTGTTTAAATGCTATTGTATCATAACTCAGAGACTGCAGAAATGTGCTGAAATAAAGCTTCAGTTTGTACAGTATCCTGCTGAAGTTAAGAGCCAATCTTCTTGATGTTGTTTCTGATCACCTGAGACGCATTGCTTCAAACAATATAATAGTAACTGAATTTTCATAAAATCTGTGATTTATAAAAGAAAAATATTTTGACTTATGGTTTTTCACAATATGTGCAGAATGTTTAAGTGGGAAATACTCAGCTTTTTTTGTTCTTTTTACTTTGATAAATGATTAATTTATTTTTGTGATTCATAAAATGAGCAATTTCTATACACAGAGTGAAATAAATATATTTTTAAATTAATCAACGAAATAAATTTACGTTATGGTGAAACCAATGAATGGACCTGTGCATAACATGTTAGGATTTTTCACTCTTTTACATTACTCCATTGCCCCCCCCCCCCCCCCCGTTCCCCCCGTTCCCCCCACCCCCACCCCCTCATTAAATGTCACATTAGATAAGGTAATGTCTTATTTAGGAACAACATTGATTCTTGGTGAGATTTGTCTCTGTTCATTTTTATGGCAATGTGCATTGACCTCAAGTGCTCTGCTTATGGTCAGAGATTTGCTTTCCTTATGTATTGCACTGTGCAAACGTTACTGAACTACTTTTGTTCTGTTTCCTTTATTGCTACTTATCTAATATAGTGAGTTGCAGACATGCAGAAAAATATAACGTGATGGTTGCTTATTTTTCATGTTTAATTGACACTTTTTTGATGATCAGTTTGTTTTCTTCATTCTGCAAACTGATATTCTTAAAAGCATGTTTAAATGAACAAACAATTAAAACTAGATTTATATTAATTACATGTCAGATTGACAAATACTGAGTTGACAGCTGCCACAGCTGAGAAGGAGGCATTACCATCATGCCCGATGAATTTAAAGAATTAGCCTATATAACTTGGAAGCTGGAACATAGCAATGGACTGCAGTGTTCTCCTGAATTATCCATGATTATATGGTGCACTGGGGGAGGGCAAGGGAAACACTTTTGTCTGTGTGAAACCTGTAACAAGGGAGTTACTGAAAGTTAAAATGTCCATACTAGTTGACGATTTAATCGTGTACTCCAGGTGAGGTTGTACATATATCCACTTGAACCCTAATTAGACATTAATTTGGATAAATAGCAATTTACCCAATATTTACCAATTCCTGCATCAGCTAATACCAGTAGGAAGTGGAGTGCTTGAGCATAATTATAGTAAAAATAATGCATTTAGCACTGTAAGATTCAGCTGGGCTGCTTCTTATTTCCCATAATCCTCTCAACATTGGCTCAGATTTGTACTCAAACTAGAAATTTGGATTCTATTTTGTAAGAGTTATGGGAGGCTCATTGGATCCAAGCACAAATGAAATTACGTGATTATTTTCTTAATGTCTATGTAGTCCTGGAACTATGGAAATAAAAAAAAATGATATCACCACATGGTTCACTTTTGTTTTAATAATAATCGTTTTAATTTATTATAAAAGAACATCAGTGTCCCAAACGTGCAGCTGATTCCATTTTCTTTTTGCATGCACTTCTTTAGACTTCAGCCTCATAGACCTTGAATTTCCAAAGGGATTATTCTAATTTTCTGCTGTAATTCTAGTGGAAGATAAGAATCATAGAATCACTACAGTGCAGAGATAGGCCATTCGGCCCTCCAAGCCTGTTCTGACAACAATCCCATCCAAACCCTATCCCCATGTATTTATCCTGCTAATTCCCCTGACACCTAGGGGCAATTTAGTGTAGCCAATCAACCTAACTTGCACATCTTTGGAGCGTGGAAGGAAACCGGAGTACCCGAAGGAAACCCATGCAGACATAGGGAGAACATCTGAATTCCGCACAGCCAGTCACTTGAGGTTGGAATTGAACCCAGGCCCCTGGTGCTTTGAGGCAGCAGTGCTAATCACTGTGTCACCATGCCAGCCCAGAACTTCGGTGAAACATCAAGAACTCAGATTCATATAACACCTTTTAAAGTAGTAGCATGTCCTGAGACATTTCATGGGAGCACTATCAGTCAAAGTTTGACACTGAGCCACAAATGGAAATATAAGGATAGGTGCCCAAAAGACAACTCTACTTTCAGCCACTTATGCCGTTCCCCTGGGTGTTTTGCCGATATCTTCCTGAAGTCACAATAAAAGTTTGGGACAAACTCCATGGAAATTCAAGATGATGTTATGAACCCCATTCATGAGTATCGATGGATATATTACATGGATATTCCATCCATTGACTATCCTTCACAATGTTTTAGCAAAGATTGTGATGCTAAGCAACAGCTTGCATGAGAGCCACAATGAGGCATTGCATAAAACACTTATACTTCTACTTATACAACTAAGTACCAGTAATTATTAACACTGTTACTTCCTGATTTCAGCCTCATTACAATAGGCAAATTGTCCAGTTCTCCAACTCTTGTGCCATATTACAGTATTGTCTAATAATTTATCCTTGGGGGTTTTTCTGTCACTGAAATTATGCAGGTTAGGTAGATTGGCCATGCTAAATTGCCCTTTAGTGTCCCAAGATGTTTAGGTTAGATGGATTAGCTATGGTAACTGTATGGAGTTGATTGCGCTTACAATATGGGATCACTACCCCTGCAAGTTCCCTTCCAGGTCACACCCATCCTGACTTGGAAATATATTGCCATTCCTCTACTGTTTGTGAGTCAAAACCTTGGAACTCCCTTCCTAACTCCACTGAGAATGTACACATACCACACACACACTGCAGCAGTTCAAAAAGGGAGATCATCAGCACTGCCTCAAAAGCAACTACAATAAACGCTGATCTTGCCAGTTATGGTTTAATTTCCATGAATGCATTAAAAAATGGACACTTTGATGTCTAGGTTGCCAAAAGCGATGCACAAAGCTGCAACTATTTACTTAGGGATGTATGAAAGGTGATATAATTCATACTTCTGACATGCTGCGCAGTGAAAATCATATAAGTGTAGGCGATATTTAATTTTAGATCAAAGGAGACTAAATTAATCAGCCTTGAATTAATGTACAGATCAGAAGAAAGTCGTTTCTCTCCAGTCTGCGGAATAAACTCTTGGGGAAATCAGTTATGTTGTATAAAAAGAAGAGCCATGCATGACTGTTTAAAAATGTTTTTGATGATTGTAAGTTTAGATATAGCTGATCATGTTTGCTATGGAACACCGTGGAGGTGATAATCTGACTTGCAGGCGTTTAAAGCCACTTAGACAGTGTCCTGGTGGTAGCTGGCCACAGTTCATGTATAAGCATGAAGGTTACAATTCCCACATACTGCCACGTAAATTTACCACACACAGTGGTACTAAGACACCCAGGCAGAAGCTTTATGCCATTGTTTGAATCCTGTATCTGAAAATGGCAATGTATTTTTAGCAAAATGAGAATGCGGCATTACATACGATTAATAAGAACTGAGAGGCAACAGCTCTCAGATTAAATTATTTGTTTTCGTAAGTTGCAAATATCAGTGTTTTATTTTCTGGCAACATTCAGATTACCCAAAAGAGATTTTTTTTGCTGCTTGAATGCCTCATCTTTTGACCTTGCGTTTCTTGAGTGAAGGATCTTATAATCATATTCACCATGGCTTTTAAAAATGCCAATCAAGTGCCAAGTCTGGCTAGACACCACAGATTTATTGACAAAATAAATTAATCGGAAAATCCTTCTGAAAAATTGAATAGCTTTCAGTACTCTGAAGATAAAAGCAAGTCATTGTCATGCACCCTAACTTACTCAGAACTTCAAAAATCAGCACTGTGGGTGAAGCACCTACCCTGGAGTCCCAGCCATCTGGTATCCCTTATAGTTACCAACTCCATCAATCTCCCAGTGCAGCAATGTTGCTTTCATACTGTTCAAGATTCATATAGATTGCTGGGACTTTAGGGGCCAATCTTGAGGAATCCCCAGTAGCTTTATCTTCTGTTTGCAGCCAGTTGCATGAGTCTTGCACCAGGAAGTAAGAACAGGTACTGGTAAATGCAATTTGAGTGTTACTTCAATATAGAAAGGGTACAATATATATTCTTTTTTAGTGTGACTTTTATGTCACTGCTTCAGAAGCTAATTCCACCCATTTTTCCTTCACATAACTAATTTTTGTTTAATGAATACTCCACTGTCTGATTTTTCCTCCCAGCCTGAAGGTCTAGGTTTAGATACCTGTGGTGTCTCAGCTCCCCACCCCTGCATTTTCTTGAATTTGATCAGCAGATGAACACATTGCCACTTCCTCCTAATCGCGTCCACCACTTTACTAAAGAGCTGTGCAGTGAGTTAATTTCAATATTGATTGATTCATTATTGATTATCAATAGTGACACTGATACAAGAAGGAAATGCATTTATTTACTTGTGGTGGCTGGAGAAATGATTTTGTTCACTGTTTCTGATTTTTTTCTCTCATAAGTTCTTTCTAAGTCCTTGCAAAAGAAATCTGCTCCCTTACCCACTCTCCCACTCCTTAATCCCAAATCCCAACTTTACAGCAATTCTGCTTTTGATTTATTGAACATCATCACAGTGATCCATTATTAATATTCAGAAATGTGTGTACTAATCCATCACGTTGACGTGTATTGGCTCCACGTGAATCAGTAGAATAGGATTGGTCATTTTGAATGATACATTTTTTATGATAATTACATTCAGCTTTCATCTCACTAACTTTTTTATTGGCTGCAACATGACTTGAAAATTCCATTATGTGGGCTAAAATGTCACAGTAATTTGGGGATTGCTGCCAGTAGGCTGAATTGGATTCTCTTTCTCAATCTGCCAAGTTATTTTGAATTGTGGTTAATCAACCAATGTTAGAATGTAACCATGAAGAGGACAGTCATCAACTTCAGGAAGCGTAGTGGAGGACATGCCCCTGTTTACATCAATGGGACATAGTAGAAATGGTCGAGAGCTTAAAGTTTTCAGGTGTCCAGATCATCAACAACCTGTCCTGGTCCCTCCATGCCAGCATTATAATTAAGAAAGAGGCATTGGTGCACTATTTTCTCAGAAGACTAAGGAAGTTTGGCCTGTCCTTTACAACTCTCACCAACCTTTATAGATGCACCATAGAAAGCATTCCTTTTGCTTGTATCACAGCATGGTATGGCTCCTGCTCTGCCCAAGAAACTACAAAAAGTTGTGAATGTAGCCCAGTCCATCACGCAAACCAGCCTCCCATTCATTGATTCTGTCTACACTTTCCACTGCCGAGAAGCAATTAAGGACCCCATCCACCCCAGATGTACACTCTTCCACCTTCTTCCATTGGGGAAAAGATTCAAAAGTCTGAGGACACGTACCAACTGACTCACGAACAGTTTCTTCCCTGCTGCCATCAGACTTTTGAATGGACCTACCTCTCACTGAGTAGATCTTTCTCTACATCCTTGCTATGACTGTAACACTACATTGTGCACTCTCTCTTTTCCTTCTCTACAAATGGTCTGCTTTGCTTGTATAGTGTGCAAGAAACAATACTTGTCACTGTATATGTGACAATAATAAATCAAATCAAACCATGTTAATCCGATGCCTTGGAATCTGACTTGGGATTATTACTGAAGGACTGTGCTTGTTTTGCCTAAATGAGCTGTTATCAGTATGGTGTTATCTGCATTTAAAATTACTGCCCAATTGGTTATCACTCCCTATAGGTTAATACTGAGGGATTAATGAATTGCAAATGGGAAAGGTCAAACAGTATTGATGTAGCATTACATTGATATGCCAGAAATTCACCGGATCAACTTTGGGAGCTGGGGAGAAATTTGAGTGCTTTCTTGGAAGTGTTGATTGTGTTGAGCTTTGCATCTCCATAACTAAATAATTTGGGGAGAATTCATGATAACAAATTGGACAGAATTCTCCCAGTTTGAGACGAGTGTAGTGCAATGATGGCCAACACTAGTGGCTTCTTTCCCATTGGTCAGAATGGTGGGAATCCACCCAGATTCTGCACTTAGCACCTAATTTATTATACGCAAGCACGTCCCCCTGTTGTTAATTTTTGGGTTTAAAGGTCCTAGTCCCAAATTTAAATACCAGTCCAGCACATTCCTATCACTTTCTGCAGCCCACCTGTGGCCACCCCCACCTCTTGTCGAACTTTATAATAGTGGCCACATGAGCCCTACAGCAAAGTCTTGTCCCAGATAAACATTGGTGTGTGGAATCGGGAGCATGAATACCTCTGTACCCCCCAGTCCAGGCGCAGTACTGATCCGAGATAGTGACACAGAAAGGTCCATGCTTCCAGTAGTGCGGTACTGTCCACGAAGACCGGCTCGGCACGGAGATGGAGAGCAGGAACTAGTCTGCCCCGGCAAAATGCTGAACAGCGCATCAGGAGCAGTGCAGCACTTAACGGTAGTGTAGCACTCATCTCGAAATCACTTGTGAACTGAGGACTGCCTTGTGCAAACCACTCATCAGCAATAGGTTTTTGGACTGGCGTAATTTCACTCTTGTGTGGCACAAGATTGAAAGATCTGACAGGACGTCAGTGAGCATTCATGAGATGCACGTGAACGCAAGTGGCGTTCGCAGCATCAGCCAGCAGGAAGATCGACTCGCCATTAATCTATTATTGGGAGAATTGCAACGTGATTTTACAGCAGCGGACTTGCGATTTCTTAACTCCTACTAGATTCTCCGCTCTAGTTTGCCACTAAACCCGCCATGAGTGGGTTGGGAGAATTCTACCCATTGAATGCGGTGTGCGTGAGAAACAGAATTGATGGGCAAAAGGTTTTTCTCATATCTTAGCTCACTGTTGCACTATTTTTTTCACGTTCTTCTTTAAACTTAGCCTATGCATGTATGAAAGTCCATTTAAAAAATACTAATACTTTTCATGACTTGAGAATTTTCAAAAATTATGCAGAAATGAAAACAGAAAATTCCAAAAACATACAGCAGCGCAGCCAACAACTGTAAAGAACAAGGGTGAGTTTACCACAGGTTGGATGTGTATGCTATCGGGCAGATTTTTGACATTATTAAATTATTGCTGTTCTTTCACATATAATCTCTTAAATTGGTATTTTTCCTTTTCATGACACGGGAATGGCAACGTTTGGGCCTTTGTTGTTTAATTAATTAGCAGTGGGTCACCGTCTCTGACTGAGGGTCCAAACAGATTAGAGACCTCAAAGCTTGCTAAAACATGGAAGTTCAGGCAGCATCTGCATTGCATTCAGCCAGATTGTTTAATAGGTTTTTAGGGTTCGTCTTCAACTTGTGCGATCTATTATTCTACATCATTGCACAGGTTGAACCCAGAAAGAAATTCTCAGACAACAAACCCTCATAAGTAACCCCGTGGCATGGTCCAAACAGACGGTCCATCACTGGATATGCATCAAAGAGCAAATACTCTTCATTTGAATCTTGTTTCAATGTGACATCCATGTATGGGCAGGTATAATCCATTGCATGTGGTCTGTGCTGGAGGAGGGCCAGAACAAGTGGACATGGTGAAACCAACCCAAACCAATTTTTGGCCCTTACCTTTTTGATCCACTCAAAAATCAGAGGCAGCTGGGTAGAAAATCCAGCGATAATATCTCTTCCGCTAGACAGGTTTTGCTCAGATTCATGTTAAACTTAACTTTTAATGCTGAAAATAGAGCAGTTAGTGACCTTTTACATTGTCAGACCAATAATTCTCTGGTACAATCATTGGAAGAAATTTTTATTTCAAAATAAAATGCTCGACAGACTGGAGGGGCTGATTGTGGACAAGTCCCCAGGACTGGATGGAATGCATCCGAGGGTTCTGAAAGAAATGGCGGAGGTGATAGTGGATGCCTTGGTGGTCATTTTCCAGACGTCGCTGGATTCCGGGGAAGTGCCAGAGGATTGGAAAACGGCTAATGTTACGCCGTTGTTTAAGAAGGGTGCCAGGCAAAAGGCGGGGAATTATAGGCCGGTTAGTTTAATGTCTGTGGTAGGTAAAATGTTAGAATCCGTCATTAAGGAGGAAATTGCGAGGCATCTTGAAGGGAATTGCTTGATAGAGCAGACGCAGAATGGTTTCATTAAAGGGAAGTCGTGTCTGACAAATTTACTGGAGTTCTATGAGGATGTGTCTAGGGCGGTGGATAGAGGAGAGCCGGTGGATGTGGTCTTTCTGGATTTTCAGAAGGCGTTTGACGAAGTACCTCACAAGAGGTTATTGCAGAAGGTTGAGGGACATGGAGTTGGGGGTAGGGTGTTAGCGTGGATAGAGGATTGGTTGTCAAATAGGAGGCAGAGAGTGGGGGTCAACGGGTGCTATTCAGATTGGCGGTTGGTGACTAGTGGAGTGCCCCGGGGTCGGTGCTGGGGCCTCAGCTTTTTACCATTTATATAGATGATCTGGAGGAGGGAACCGAGTGTATGGTGTCGAAATTTGCTGATGACACCAAGATTGGGGGAACGGCAAATTGTGCGGAGGGTGTGGAGAGTCTGCAGAAGGATCTAGATAGGCTGGGCGAATGGGCCAGGAAATGGCAAATGGAATTTAATGTTGGCAAGTGTGAGGTGGTCCACTTTGGTAGGAATAATGGTAGGAAGGACTATTACTTACTTGGCGAAAAACTGCAGCAGGCGACGGTGCAGAGGGACCTCGGGGTCCTTGTGCATGAGTCGCAAAAACCCAGCTTGCAGGTGCAGCATGTGGTCAGGAAGGCGAATGGGATGCTGGCCTTCATAGCGAGGGGGATTGAATATAAAAGTAGGGAGGTCTTGCTGCAGCTGTATAGGGCATTGGTGAGGCCGCAGCTGGAGTACTGTGTGCAGTTTTGGGCGCCGCACCTGTGCAAAGATATTTTGGCCTTGGAGGGAGTGCAGAGGAGGTTTACTAGGCTGATACCGGAGTTGAGGGGGTTGAGCTATGAGGAGAGGCTGAATAAACTAGGCTTGTACTCGAGTTTAGAAGAATGAGAGGAGATCTCATTGAGACGTATAAGATGATGAATGGGATGGATAGGATAGAGGTGGAGAGACTCTTCCCGCTCAAAAAAGACAGTAGGACTAGGGGGCACAGCCTCAAGATAAAGGGGGGGCGGTTTAGAACGGAGTTGAGGAGGAACTTCTTCACTCAAAGGGTGGTGAATCTCTGGAATTCTCTGCCCGTTGAAGTGGTGGAGGCTGCCTCGCTAAATCTTTTTAAGACGCGGGTTGATGGGTTTTTGATAAGAGAGGGGATTAAGGGTTATGGGGAGAGGGCGGGAAAGTGGAACTGAGCCACGACAGATCAGCCATGATCTTATTGAATGGCGGGGCAGGCTCGAAGGGCTAGATGGCCTACTCCTGCTCCTATTTCTTATGTTCTTATGTTCTTAAAAGATAAAATGATCTGTACTATGTACTTGGTGAGATGCAACAAGTTTTACCTGTTTCATGGCTATAAAAGATTACTTTTATTTTTAAAAGTGGACAGTCTTTTTGTCTCCTGTTATCAGTTTCTTATTTTCTATCATTTTCTGCATATCCTAATGTCAGGAGATTTATTATTTTTGTACCCGTTGACCTCAACAGCATCATCTGAGTTCTCCAAAAGTAGATGTAATACAGTGTACAGTTGAATTTGTAACTCTGGTGTGGTGGGATGGTAAAGAATTCAACATTAGTGGGGGTGTTGCCATAAGGAATACAATGTTAATAAAGGACTACCTTCCAAGAGTAAGTCAAAGTGCATCATAAAGTTTTTGTTTCTGATTCCTTCCTGCTGGACATATTTAAATTAGACTTTTACTGCAGTATTGGTAACAAATGCAATGTGAAATTCTGCTATTTGCAAATTTAACAATGAGAGATAGGTGTTTACTTGTACAATAGAGTGAAATAGGTGACAGCTGTTAAGTCACTGTTGCCCATTTTACAATAGTGCACAAATTTAAATTCAATGCAGGATGTTGAAAAGTGTTGTCATGGTAAAGATAAAAGTAAAAAATTTAAGATACTGGAGAGCTAAAATAAGAAGTAAATAAAACAATGGACACCTTCAGCATCTGAAAGAAGTAGTAATTACTTCATATGTAAACTCATTGTCATAACTAGAAATAAAACTATTAGAAGGGGAGGTAATGGCCTAAACTGTTAGTCCAGAAACTCAGCTAATGTTCTGGGGGACCTGGGTTCGAATCCTGCCATGGCAGATAGTGGAATTTGAATTCAATAAAATAATATCTGGAATTAAGAATTTACTGATGACCATGAAGCCATTGTTGATTGTAGGAAAAACTTATGTCCTTTAGGGAAGGAAATCTGTCGTCCTTACCTGGCCTGGCCTACAAATAATTCCAGAGTCACATCAATGTGGTGTTCTCTCAACTGCCCTCTGACATGGCCTAGCAAGCCACCCAGTTTTAAGGGCAACTAGGGATGGGGATGAAATGCTGGCCAGCCAGGATGCCCTTGTTCCACATATGAATAAAATAAGGTCCCTTTATAATGGGTGTTTGGCCCCTTTGGGATAGTGGGTTGGATCTATGTACAACACCAATAATTTGCATTTACATGGCATTACAGCAAAATGTCCCAAGGCATTTAACAAGAGTGCTTACCAATAAAATATTTTAACACCAAAACACAGAAGGAGATATTAGGACAGATGACTAAAACTTTAATCAAACATGTAGGTTTTAAGGAATATCTTGAAGAAAGAGAGGCAAAAAAGTTTAGAGAGGAATTCCAGAAATTAGTGGAAAGACAGCTAAAGGCATGACCACCATTAGTAGGGCAAAGGAAATCAGGGATGTGCAAAAGACCAGAATTGGAGGAAAATGGAAATCTTGAAAGCATGTATGGGTGTGGATTGCAGAGCTAGGAAGAGGTGAAGATTTGAAAATGAGGATGAAAATCTTAAAGCTAACACAATATTGGACCGGAAACTAGAAGTGCTCAGGAAGCAGAGGTCTGATGACACTTGGTGTGAGCTAAGTTACAGATTGTTTTTATGGGTGCCACTGGAAAGACCAGCATTTAATGCCCATCTGTAATTGCCCTTGAACTGAATAACTTGCTTCAAAGGGCAGTTAACAGTCAACCACTTTGCTGGAATTGGATGAAAGCCAGATGGGTTAAGGATGGAAGATTTCCCTCTCTGTAACACATTGATTGTGTAAAAACCTAACTGGTTCACCAATGATAGTTTCATTACTGAGACGAGTTTTGTATTTCAGATTTTTTTTATTTATCAACTGAATCTTTTATTTATTAATTGAATTCAAATTCTACCACCTACTGTGGTGGGATTCAAACCCAGGGCATGAGCCTAATTATTAATTATTAGTGCAGCGGCATTATGACTACATCACTGTTTTGAATAAACACAAATTCATGAAGAGTGTAAGATGTGGGGGCAGTTGGGGGCCTGGGCGTGGCGGGGCAGGTGGCAAGGGGCAGGGGGTTGTGGTTATTGTGAAATTCATGAAATTATCAGATTATACCATTTCCTCCCTATTCACTTCTCTGTCTCTTCCTTCATTTCACAATTTTTTCTGCCCCTTCTGCCCTTCCTATCCCCTCTTCTATTTCTTTACTTATTTTCCTACTTTTTACTGTCTCGACCTCCCTTTGCTTATTACTCCATTGCTCCTGCCTTCATAATTTTAAACACCCTGTAACAGTAACAGTTTGTTCAAATCTTTCTTTTTATTTTCTCACACCAAAAAGCGTCCAGGTGAATCCTCGCTTGTGCTCTCTGTTGCCTTAACACATTGATGCAGACATTCTGAACTAAAATTGCCATCTTCTGAGGGGACCTTGTAATAGTATGCAAGAACAGAAATTTATTTTGTGACTTGTGGCTTTCTCAGAGGGAGGGCAGTGGCTTATGCCTGCTTCTGCTCCCAGCAGTGTTGCTGTGTACCTCCTATAGTTATGCTCTGACTCAGGAAGGGGAATAGCAGCAGTGCTGGGAGCAGGAGACAGGTGTCAATCGTTGCACCCCTGCTGAGAGAGCTGGCAACATTAGCTCCTTCATTCCTTGCTGAGAGCTCAGCTGTTTCTGCAGATGGCTGTTTTTTTGGGAGCATTTTTTTTTCTGGAGCGGCTACTGAAATTAGGAAGCGTTCCAGATTTGTCCCGGGATTGATATCACATATTTTGTGGGACAGAATGAAATGAAAAGTGGGGGAAAGATGAACAGGAAAAAAGGTAAAAGTGTCAGTATAATTTTTCTTAATTTAATTTTTTGATTTGATTTATTATTGTCACATCTATTAGTATACAGTGAAAAGTGTTGTTTCTTGCACTATACAGACAAAGCATACCATTCATTGAGAAGGAAACAAGAGAGTGCAGAATGTAGTATTATAGTCATAGCTAGGGTTTAGAGAACTGCGAGGTAGGCCCATTCAAAAGTCTGATAGCAGCAGGGAAGAAGCTGTTCTTGAATTGGTTGGTACGTGACCTCAGATGTTTGAATCTGTTTCCCAATGGAAGAAGGTAGAAGAGAGTATGTCCAGGGTGCAGAATCCTTAATTATGTTGGCTGTTCCTCTGAGGCAGCAGGAAGTGTGGACAGAGCCAATAAAAAACAGTTATGGATTTTCTAACCTTTGAGTTGATTTTACGATAAGTTATGTAGAGTTAAAATAAGGGAAAAAGAGACAAGGCGTGTTAGAAAACTAATTTTCGTGATCAGTGAAAAATGTAGAAAGACATAAGAATAAGCTTTGCAAGACTGTTCCAACATGGAAGATAAAAAGAGGTTGAATAATAGTGCAAAGAGTTAAGGTTTAAGTTTCCCAAAGGCTGCCTGGAATGGAAGGTATTAGCTATGAGGAGAGATTGAATAAATTGGGATTGTTCTTCTTGGAAAGACCGAGGCTGAGGGGTGACCAGCAAGAAGTTTATAAAATGATGAGAGGCATGGGTAAGGCGAACAGTTGGAAGATTTTTCCCAGGACAGAAATGACAATCACAAGGGGGCACAGGTTCAGGGTAAGGGGAGGAAAGTTCAGTAGAGATGTGCGGGGGAAATTTTTTAAACAGAGGGTGGTGGGGGCCTGGAATCCACTGCCAAATGAAGTGGTTGCGGCAGACATGTTAGTGAAATTTAAAATTTATCTGGATAGATTTATGAGCAGGCGAGAAATAGAGGGATACAGGCAGATGGTCTCGGTAGGATAACATGATTGGAACTGGCTTGGCGGGGCAAAGGGCTTGTTCTTGTGCTGTACTGTTCTTTGTTCTAGTATTCAAAACAGCAGACTAAAAGCGTGCCAAGGAGAAGGAGGAGTTAATGTTTCTGAAGTTTGTTGGCCTTGGATGGAGTGGTGTAAGAGACGAAGGATATAACTTACAGTAGATAGGCCATAGGGAAGTATTGACCAAACTTGCAGACTTAATGGAGATGTATAGCAAAGTAATTGCAATATATGAGTTTGGTCATGCCAATGAAGAGGGGACTGTACTATGAGCAGAAAATTATTTTTCCTAGAATGCAGGTGAGGCGAAAGTGACCAAGTGTGACATCAAGGAGCTCTAGTCAGTGGGAATCAGCAGGAAACACCCCCCCCCCCACCCCACCTCGGTCCAAAGCTTTTTTCAGCAAAACTTTCTGATTAGTTATACTAGCGCATACAGAGAACATTTACAAATGACAACCTCTGCAATCTCCCTTTCTGTGGGTGTTGTCTGATGAAATGGGAGAAACATCGTCAATCCAGCCAATTTTCATCCCACATTGAACCGGAATTCTCAGGGCTGACAGGGCACTGAGTCCACGGGTCTTAATCATGCTGCCTCTAGTGGCACACAGTTTGATGTCAACCATTTTTAGTTTCTTTATCAATAAGGATAATAATACCATCAATAATTCTATGATATGGTCAGAAGTAGGGAAGTTTGTTAATGATTGCGTTGGTAAATACCATTCGCTACTTCCCAGATAACAGTTCATGCCCGCATACAGCAAGAGCTGGACAACATTCAGGCTTGGGCTGATAAATGGTTAGTAAGATTCACTAGACAATAGATTCACTTGCCATTGCAGAACCCCCACCATCAACATCCTGGGGTGGGGGTGGGGGTGGGGGTGGTGGTGGTGGAGGGGGATGAAGGGGGAGGGGGTACCTGACTCCCCAAAGCCTGTTCACCATTTATGAGATACAAGTCAGAAGCGTGAGGGAATACTCTCCACTTGCTTGGATGAGTGCAGTCCCAACAACACTCAAGAAACTCGAAACCATCCATGACAAAGCAGCCTGGTTAATGGGCCCCCATCCACACCTTAAACGTACTACTTCTACATCAGGACACACAATGGCAGCAATGTACACAATCTACAAGCTGCACATCAGTAACTTGCTGAACCTCCTCCAGCAGCACTTTTTAAACCCCTGAATTCTACCATCCTGAAGGACAAGGGCAGAAGGCTCACTGGGAAAGCCATCACCTGCAAGTTCCCCTCTAAGCCTATATACCACCCTTAACTGGGACTATATCACAATCATTCACGATCATTAGATAAAAAGCCTGGATCTCCTTTTCAAAAGCATAATAATGATTGTCTTTGGCAAGGTGGCTCATCACCACTTTTTTAAATACGATTGGGGATGGGAACAAATGTTGGCCGTTATCCCATGAATGCATAATGAACACAAATTTAAAAAGAAAATGAGGCATAAAGACTCAAAGTTAACTCTGTTGCTCTCTCCACAGATGCTGCCAGAACTGCTGAGTTTATTCAGAATTTTCTGTTATTATTTCAAGTTTCCAGCATCCACAGTATTTTGTTTTTATATATAAGAAAAACACCATTTTATGTGACACATCAAGTTATTGTTTGAGGCTCCTGGCAAAATTTTAAGAAGAGGCAGGTATTGCTGTCATTGTACAAGAAGGTACATATCATTAAATAAGTTAAATAGGTAGAAGACAGATTGAGAGTATGAAGGAAATGTTCCCTCTGTTGATACTGCCAGGCTGAAGCTTTGCTAGGAAATCCCAAATAATTGTGGGGTTAGGTTGGTCCTGGATCCTTGTTTGCTGAACGAAAGATTTATTTCACACTGTTAGTCCTTTCAGCTTCAAGGCATCACATTGGTTGGATTGATTAAGAAGTCCAGAAGTAAAAGACAAAAGCATACTCAAAAGTATACTCATGAAAATAAAGTTAAAATTTAACCATACAATCCATCATTTAAATTTTTTTATAATTCATCTGTTTTGTGGGTGTGAAAAGAGTCTAATGGAAGTGACCAAGAGCTCAATTTCCTCAAAGGCCAGCAATAGTAGAGTTGCTGCCAGCTTTGTAGTCAGTAAATCTATTTCCTCTTCAGGTCTATATTTTCTACTTATCAGTGGGAATATGCATGGATGTTGGCAGGCTCCTGTTGCAAGACTTCCCAGTAGACCCTATGGGCATGAATTGCAAGTGGCTATCAAGGCAGTTGGCACTGGAGGGCCACTTCTGGTTCTCTACTCTCCCTGGAGTTGTGCACTCACTACATGGAGCAATGGCAAGATATGAGAAATGGAATGTGCTTGGAGGATTGAATGGCAAATTGAGAACATTTGTAAGAGTGTGGTACGGGTGTGAGATGTCAATAAAATGAGGGTGAATGTGGATGTCAGCTATTCAGCTGGGAATTTGTTGTGCCTGGTGAGAGGGGCAATGGGTGGAGTTACAAACTGTGTTGGTCAGAGGAGTACTGTGTACAAGAATGCTTTAGATATCAGGGTATCGAGGGTTGACACCAGAAAGTAACACTTGCCTTTCCTGCTCTTTGAGATCATTGAACAGAATTTTAACTTTATTTTCATGAGTATACTTTTGGGACGTTGTGTCCAAGTTTGAGGCACCACATTCATAGAATCATAGAAATATTCCTGCTGCTCACTTCCACGTCCATTTATGGTTGCTTGGTTTGAGAAACTGGGCAATCCCCCTGCCTGTTGGAAGCAGCACTTCACTTCATTCTGTCAGATCCCACGGCTGGACCTCTAGGAAATGTTAAAAACCTGGAGACAGCCTTCTCCAATATCATTCCCATTCCTCAGAGTGCTGAAGCCTCAGAAAGCAATGTAGGATTCAACCATTGTGATTCCTGTTGAAGTCTTAGAAGTCATGATGTGGGTATGCCGGCGTTGGACTGGCGTAAACACAGTAAAAAGTCTTCTTAGAAACCCTTCCCTTGCTAGTTGCAGATTGTCATCATTCTCACACTATGTTATTGAACATGGAAGCAGGATAATACTGCCATAATTGAGTTAAATAGCCATGGAAAAGCCTGCTGATAAACAGGATTCTGACACACTGCCAGTCCTCACTCCAGCAAGTTTACTGAGGGAAAATTTTCCCGATGACTCCAATGCCTTTTGTTATGAAAATAACTCATTCCTAAGATTCCTTGTACCAGTGAAACATGGATGTTATACAGTGATGCTTTAATTATACCACTGATGTGTTTTCTCTGTAGCATATTCCCTGACACAGTATATCCTGGAAATTTGGGTGCAGCTATTAGTATGCAAATGTGAGTCTTGGGGTACAATCCTTGTATCTGATTGTTCAGATTCGAGGCTCTCCCAGTATTAAACCTCAAACTTCAATGAGTTTAATCGAATAACTAGCCGCAGCAGTGCAAACAATGGACTAATTGTAAATGCATTTTGTGTACGATCAGGTGAGGAAGTGTGGATAATCAGGGAAAAAACCAATGGGGGAGATAGTGGTGGCCAGGGGAAGGGTAGTAGCTCATGTTGTTTTAATGTGGAGCTGGAAGAGAATTGCTGCCCTTTCTAAGTCCACATTTGGGGATCATAGAATCCTACAGTGCAGCAGGAGGCCATTCGGCCCATTGAATCTGCACCAATCATAATTCCACCCAGGCCCTATCCCCATAAACCCATGCATTTACCCTAGCTAGTCCCCCTGACACTAAGGAGCAATTTTAGCATGGCCAATCCACCTAATCCACACATCTTTGGACTGTGGGAGGAAACTGGAGTACCCGGAGGAAACCCACACAGACACAGGGAGAACGTGCAAATACCACACAGTGACCCAAACTGGGAATCAAACTCAGATCCCTGGTGCTGTGAGGCAGCAGTGCTAACCACTGTGCCATCATGCCACCCCCGCGCACCAATTCTTTGCCCTTTACCAGTATGATGAGTGGCACATTTCTAGTATGTAAAATACATGTGTTTTCTGCAACCATATCAGTGGCTTAGGAGGCTGTTCAGTTCATGAAAATCAGGCACTGTGTGGCCAAATTCTGAGCCTTTTGTGATTAAAAATAAACACTTGTATGGTCAATTATAGACATGGGCTACTGCATTTATTTTCTCTAACAAGTATTGATTGAACATGAGGATTAACTGATCATCAGCCACTAAAGCATCAAATTCCAAAGGTTGTACCCAAGTTCCCTTGTATAATTCAGTTTATACAAATACAATAAAATGTTGAAATGCGGTCCTATTAGTTAGCAAGAGGCGCATTATAACCTTCAGTTTTCCTGCAAAATGCCCATGGAAATCAAACAGACAAGCAAAAAAAAATTAACACAACCAAGCAAACTAACCTCTCTTGGGCAATGCAACCTGGACCAGCAGTGGAGCCAGCTAGACTTGCTTTTGAAGTTGCAAATGTTTTGACTGAGTTCAAGAAGGCGGCTGAAGTGAGAAAGGATTTTCAGTGACCCAAGGGACGGATGTAGATTTTTAATGTAGAGTTGAAAAATACTTTAGTTTTCCTTTGAAACAGGAACAGAACCAAAGCAACAGGTTTAGTGTCATAGTGCTGGGGTATGAATCTCAGACATATACAGATGGGAATCTTTAGAAGTTTAATGCCTAGTGAGATGAAAAAAAAGTGTTTTATTAATGTTAGGTTTTTTACAATCTAAAAATCAAAATCGATGCATATATTGAAACCATTCAATGCCTGTTTTCTTTCATATAATACCGTTATTTGTTTCACTTTGGTGAAAAGGTTGAGTAATGTCTACTAAAATGCAGTGATATTGAAAAGAAGTTTTTACAATTGTGTGTGTTGGTTCACTGGAGAAGTCTTTAGCTTTTAGGAGGTGATAACTTTGGATGATAACATCTTGTGATCTTTGACTTCTACTTTCACACTAGAGCCGGAATTTCGGGTAGAGTGTTGGGGAGACTCTGCAGCCCTTTAAAAATGGTGGGTGGGACTTAGATGTGGAAATTCTACCCCCATTTCAGACAGATCTAATTGTTGCCTGTATGAGAAAGGGCCCAGGCGTGATTCATGCAGGAGGGAAATCCAAATTCAGCAGGGCTATGTGAACACAGTGCCGAGTTCAAACTAACTCCACTTTGGCTGTTCCAAGAGTCTCAGCCTGCAGTATGAGAGTCACAGATTGATGTTTTTAGAAGTGATTAACGACTTGAAAAGGTTACAAGCTTTGAATTAGTGAAAAAACTCCTATTCATAAAACTATCTTGGGTGTAGAGTGATGGGAGCAGGCTTAGATTGTTAGAAGTATATTTTATTCATCTCCACATGGGTCCTGTGGTCTGTCCATGGTGGATATTAGGTGAGTGGCTAGGCAGGTGTCATGGATGGTATGGGGGGCCATGAATTGGCATTGAGGGTATTAAGGTTCATGAGGATGGGTGAGAAAGTGAGGATTGAGGTTTAGAGGGCCTAATAGCCTATGTAATAACTGTGCAAAATCCCAGAGATTGGATGCGGGTTCTAACCAGCCTGCCTCAACACTCGCCCGGCCCTCTGGCAGCCAACGCTCTGCTTCTGGGTTTATGGGCCCAAGTCATTTATATTAATGATTTGGATGAGAATAGAGGAGGCATGGTTAGTAAGTTTGCAGATGACACTAAGATTGTTGGCATAGTGGACAGTGAAGAAAGTTATCTCCAATTGTATTGGGATCTTGATCAATTGGGCCAGTGGGCTGACAAATGGCAGATGGAGTTTAATTTAGACAAATGCGAGGTGATGCATTTTGGTAGATTGAACCAGGGCAGGACTTACTCACTTAATGGTAGGGCACTGGGAAGAGTTACAGAACAAAGAGATCTAGGGGTACATGTTCATAGCTCCTTGAAAGTGGACAGAGTGTTGAAGGAGGCATTCGGAATGCTTGGCTTCATTGGTCAGAACATTGAATACAGGAGTTGGAATGTCTTGTTGAAGTTGTACAAAATATTGGCAAGACCACACTTGGAATACTGTATGCAATTCTGGTTACCCTATTACAGAAAGGAAATTATTAAACTAGAAAGATTGCAGAAAAGATTTACTAGGATGCTACCAAGACTTGTTGGATTGAGTTATAAAGAGAGATTGGATAGATTGGGATTTTTTCCTCTGGAGCTTAGGAGGCTGAGAGGTGGTCTTATAGAGGTCTATAAAATAATGAGGAGCATAGATCAGATAGGTAGTCATTATCTTTTCCCAAAGATAGGGGAGTCTACAACTAGAGGGCATAGGGTTAAGGTGAGAGGGAAGAGATACAAAAGTGTCGAGAGGGGCATTTTTTTCACACAGAGGGTGGTGAGTGTCTGGAGCAAGTCGCCAGAAGTAATAATAGAGGCAAGTACAATTTTGTCTTTTAAAAAAACATTTAGATAGTTACATGGGTACGATGGGTACAGAGGGATATGGGCCAAATGTGAGCAATTGGGATTAGCTTAGGGTTTTTTTAAAAAAAGGGCAGCATGGACAAGTTGGACCAAAGGGCCTGTTTTCATACTGTAAACCTCTATGATTCTATAACTCTGTCCTGAACTTGCCACACTCCCTCCAACTCCCTGGAGTGAAAATTGGGGTAATATTTTTCAAGGGCAGTCTGGCAAGTTTGGAAATTTCCTACCTTGAGCTACCCACTTCGATAGCAGAAGTATGGCCCCTAATGTCCAATCATGGCTATGACATTGTAGTGATTGCCCCTTTCAGGGAAACACAGCAGAAGAGGGTCACCTGGGTTGATGGGCAAATTGGAACCAAGAGCGGGTAATCACCCCAAAGGGTGAAACTCTCTCTTAGGCAGAAGTCATCGAGAAGACATGTAGAATACATGTAGGGGTTAGGGCAGCTGATCCTCTACGGCAGCTGTGGAGGAGATGTGGGGTGGGGGGGGTGGTGAGATGGGAGCTAGAAACCCCTGTATAGTTTTTACCTATTAGTAGATCCTTTGTGTTCCTGATGAAGTCTGTGAGTGTGTATCATTTCAGAGGTAAGATATTATCTTAAGTGAAAATCAAAGTGATAGTATATTACTATAGTGTACAAAATTGATTATGCACTGAAAGTCTTTTGTAACCTTTTTTTAAAGTTTTTAAAAGTCTATTTATTAGTGCACAAACAAGTTTACATTAACACTGCAGTGAAGTCATTGTGAAAATCCCTGAGCTGCCACACTCCAGCTCCTGTTCTGGTAAAATGAAGGAGAATTTAACATGGCCATTTCACCTAACCAGCAAGTCTTTTATAAGCATGTCTTTTGTATTTCAGTATAAAAAAAATTTGTTTTATTATTATATTCCAAAACTAAATTTAAGCTATGCCCATGTTATTTATTACTTGTGTTAACTGCATAAGCAATCTGTGCTGATGAAGAGAAAAACTATAATGTTGAAAGTAGGCAGATCCATCAGTATGTGTAAAAAGGATCTTTAACATTTTGGAATGGCAGCTGTGGATACATTTTGCCACTGAACAAGTGGCCACTCCATCTGGATACAATGATCCCACTGGATATCAACCCAGTAAGGATCATATTCTAGTCTCCGCTCACTGGAGCTGTCTGGTATCAAGCCTCTGAGTCAGAGATGGGAGTGCTACCACTAAACCAAAAGCTCATTCCAAATGGGTTAATATCTCTACTTAAATAGTAGAAAGCAAAACTGCCAACCAACAAGTTGGTTGTCCCATTATTTCAGGTTCTCATTTTTGTATAAAAATGTCTTCTTTGGAAAATATAGCCAGCCGCTTTAGTATTGAATCCTGAACCTTAATCAAGGGTTTATACAAGGAGCAAAAGCTAATGTTGTAATTTGTTATGGGACGATGAGCTTTAGAATACCACTAAACAACTAATTTGATAAGAAGTCTTTTTTTATTGTCTGATCACACTTCGATGGCATTCCTCAAGACATTAAAAGCACCATAAGAATGAAAGTCATTGTTGAAACCAGATTAGCGACAAGATTGTAGGTTGTTGTTGAGACATTGCAAAAGCTCTTTTTGCACTGTGGTTTCCTTGGGCTTTGAGAAGATTGGCAGTTGTTATTCTGTTATTATTGGGTCTGACTTTGATCTTGTTGGCAAGCCCTATGTTTGCTTTCCACAATCTGAGCTTTTGATGAGATTAGTGCCCTTCAGTTGCCCCTCGAGTACCAATTTTAACTGTTTCTAGATGAATAACGTGAAGTGAATGTTTGGCAAAAATATAGTTTTGTTAAATCAATGGAAATGTAAAAAAATATATTTTTTGCCTATATTATCCCTTGGGTATGTCTATACATCAAATTATATAACCACCCATTGTATAAATTCCATCATATATACTATTTCTTTAGCTATTAAAATTTTAAAAACTTGAGTTTTAAAATGGCAGCATGTCTACAGCATTTCCTCAGCCTTCAAACCTCTCACTACCCTCCAACCCATCTGTCCAGATTTCACAACACCTGCTTTTGAAAGTATTCATTTGTAATAATACCCATTTCCTTTTCAGTTTTATATTCAGACTAGGGATATGAAAATGTAAAAAAAATATATTATTCCATTGACTCTCATGGGTACACGTTATATGGATAAGGTAATCCATCTGTGACAGTTCAGTATGAAACAGGTCTGCATTTTGGAGCAACATTTAAACTTCTCATTCAGTGTGTATTGTGGTACATCAGGTAATAACCACATAGTTTATTGTTGGTGTTGTATATTTAGGGAAAACTTTCCAGAACACTGTCCCATATTTAACTGATTTTGTTTTGTCCCAAGTCCTGATTCTCTGAAAATAAGCCGGAGGCCTCAATTTTTTTCCATTTCCTGGTTTCTGTCTAAATGCAACTAATTCTGAAATTGTCAGCAAAAAAATGTCCTCTATGCATCTGAAATATTATTGCTGGACTGATTTAATATTGTAGATTGGAATACTTGCTGGTATATATTGGCAGCAATTGCTGGTTGGATATTTTAGACCCAATGTGTGCGTTTACGACCACATTATGATATAATTCAATATGCAGTAAAATAACCTCTACTGTTTTTGAGAAAATCTATCTTTAAAAAAAGATGAAAAAATTAAACTGTTTCTGCTTTTTTGTAACTTGTCAGATGTTCTTCATTTCTTGGTGGACAAAATATTTCCATTATATAATATAAAGTTACTATAGTTTGTTATTCAAGTTAAATATTAATGTTGACATGATCAGCCTTTATGTTTGTGTTGATTGGCTGAAGTCCAGTGGTTCTGTTCGTAGTTGGAAACGTGTCAACCACAACAATTTTGATTGTGCACTAGATATGTTTATTTGGAGAGCACATTCACTTTTAACGTTATTCAGACCATTTGCAGTTCCAGATTTATTAAAATGTAACAACTATGTCCAAAAAAAAAGTCTATATTTCCAAGCAGCAGATCTTGAAACTCCATTTAGTTTATACTATTTGAATTTAATAAACTGCTTTTAAGTGGTTATACACTTTACAGTGTCTGTAGTCATATTCTGATTCTTGTCCAATACGATTGCTGTGGTAAGTGGTTAAGAAGGAAAATTATTTCCAGCAAATACAGTTGATTAAGATTACTGCAACTGGGTGGCCTAGTAGCTCTGGCAGCAAACTCCTGATCATCCAACCGCAAAATATATATTTGCAACTTGGGCAGATTAATTTTCCACTGACTCACAAATCTGCATCTTAACCTCAAATGCCATCACTGGGGGAGTTGTGGGAGATTGCAGTGAGGTTGCTGGATGGTAGAAGCACAGTACCTCTGCAAGAGGAAAATTGGCAGGGCTTCACCTTGGCTGGCTTGTCATACTGTACCACACAAAAGCACATTTTTCAGTGACCAGCCATTGAGCAGCATTCATATTGACTGTACAGCCTAGTTACCCAGAATATAACCGTGTCCCCACATGCAAACATAGAAAAATACCTCTTCCCACGTTTTGATACAGTGATGATTCTTCCTGGTTTCTGAAAGCAGCTTCCTGTGTTTGAGGTCCATCAGGATCATGTGTAAACGTGACAAAGACCCAGGCCTGGATTTTCAAATGCTCTCGAGGGCAAGTTGGTGTACAGGCATTCAGTAAAAATAATGATCTCAGATGGTGTCACTGGATCTTTTAGAATGTGAGACGATGTTCAAAGGGAGAGTGTGGCAAGAGGAATCAGAATCTTGCATGCCTCCAAGTAACTGGTCACTAACTCATTGTAGAGCTCATTGAAAGGCTTTTCAGCAACCTTTTAAATTATCAAGCAGGAGGTGTAGGGAACACTGAATATTTGTCAGGGGCAGAGTGTTACTGTTGTGAACAGATCAGGGAGTCAAGAGTCCTAACGTGTGCAGTGGTCAACATATTTAAGAAATTGAGATTTATCATCTCTTTATTCAGCAATCACTCACTAACGAGACTGATTGTCCACCTCAGAAACTTTGTTTCATGGTTCTGAGTTCTGAGGGTCTTGGCTGATGAACCCGATCCTAGAGCTGCATCTCCGAATGCGCACTTGGCAGGTGTTTTCAGACAGTGGAATTGGTCCATGGACTCAAGATTGCTGGCATTCACGTCCTTTAGAATGAACACTTTGGAGATTTTGGTGAAGGCATTGTTGGAAATTGGCTTGCATGCTTAGCTCTTGAAGCTGGTCAACATTCATCTATTTTCTGAGCTATTTCTTCATCTTCCACTGCTCCTGGTGGAGTTTGATGGACACAGAGGTGCAGATAAGCAAGTGGTCCTTTCAGCAGTCACCTGCACAAGTCATCACCTTGGTGATAAGGGCATTCTTTTGGTCTCAGGATCAGATGATGATGAAGTTGATCATATGCTCGGGCTTTGATTCCGATGCCTCCAAGAAGTCTTGAACTCGTTTCTTGGTGGAACAGTATGTTAGTGATGGCAAGCTGGTGTTCCGTGCATTTGGTGAACAGGAGAACTGTGTTGCAGTTATAATTATCCATATTATCTTCATCCATAGGGGAAGCCGCCTGACATCATGAAACGCATGATGTCAAGTTGTTAAATGTACTAAATGGGTCATCTAATAAAACTTTAATGACATTCACTGGATTCTGGTCAAACCAGTGAACATTACCATCTGCCTTTGTAGTTAAGGACAAAATAAACTAGGAACAGGACTATTTAGTTTATTGAGTCTCCTTCACCATTTAATACAATCCTGGCTAATCTTTGGCTTCGGTTTCTCTTTCCAATTATAACCCTTGTTTCTCTGGAAACCAAAAATCTGTCTGGCTCAGCATTAAATATATTTAAAGTTGGAGTATTCACATTGTGAATTGGATAGAAAATTCCAAAACTGCACATAGTGGGCAGGATTTTCAGGCCATGCTCGCCCCAAAACCGGAAAATCCCACCCGAGATCAACGAACCTTTACATGGTCCACCCAAACCTGCTACAATTCAGCCCCACCTGCTACAATTCCCATGGTGGGCGGAACAGGAAGATTACCCCCAGGATTCCTAGAGTGATTTCACCAAAGTTCTATACAATTGTAACAAGAGTTCTTTATCCCTGTATTCCGGTTAGTTTAACACCTGTTGTAGGTAAAATGTTAGAATCCGTCATCAAGGAGGAAATAGCGAGGCATCTTGAGGGGAATTGCTTGATAGAGCAGACGCAGCACGGTTTCGTTAAGGGGAAGTCGTGTCTGACAAATTTATTGGAGTTCTATGAGGATGTGTCTAGGGCGGTGGATAGAGGAGAGCCGGTGGATGTGGTCTTTCTTGATTTTCAGAAGGCGTTTGACAAGGTACCTCACAAGAGGTTATTGCAGAAGGTAAGGGGGCATGGAGTTGGGGGTAGGGTGTTAGCGTGGATAGAGGATTGGTTGTCAAATAGGAGGCAGAGAGTGGGGGTTAATGGGTGCTATTCGGATTGGCGGATGGTGACTAGTGGAGTGCCCCAGGGGTCGGTGCTGGGGCCTCAGCTATTTACCATTTATATAGATGATCTGGAGGAGGGAACCGAGTGTATGGTGTCAAAATTTGCTGATGACACCAAGATTGGTGGAACAGCAAATTGCGTGGAGGGTGTGGAGAGTCTGCAGAACGATCTAGATAGGCTGGGCGAATGGGCCAGGAACTGGCAAATGGAATTTAATGTTGGCAAGTGCGAGGTGGTCCACTTTGGTAGGAATAATGGTAGGAAGGACTATTACTTACTTGGCAAAAAACTGCAGCAGACGACGGTGCAGAGGGACCCCGGAGTCCTTGTGCATGAGTCGCAAAAACCCAGCTTGCAGGTGCAGCAGGTGGTCAGGAAGGCGAATGGGATGCTGGCCTTCATAGCGAGGGGGATTGAATATAAAAGTAGGGAGGTCTTGCTGCAGCTGTATAGGGCATTGGTGAGGCCGCAGCTGGAGTACTGTGTGCAGTTTTGGTCGCCGTACTTACGCAAGGATATTTTGGCCTTGGAGGGAGTGCAGAGGAGGTTTACTAGGCTGATACCGGAGTTGAGGGGGTTGAGCTATGAGGAGAGGCTGAATAAACTAGGCTTGTACTCGTTAGAGTTTAGAAGAATGAGAGGAGATCTCATTGAGATGTATAAGATGATGAATGGGATGGATAGAATAGAGGTGGAGAGACTCTTCCCGCTCAGAAAGCACAGTAGGGCTAGGGGGCACAGCCTCAAGATAAAGGGGGGGCGGTTTAGAACGGAGTTGAGGAGGAACTTCTTCACTCAAAGGGTGGTGAATCTCTGGAATTCTCTGCCCGTTGAGGTGGTGGAGGCTGCCTCGCTAAATATTTTTAAGACGCGGGTTGATGGGTTTTTGATAAGCGAGGGGATTAAGGGTTATGGGGAGAGGGCGGGAATGTGGAACTGAGCCACGACAGATCAGCCATGATCTTATTGAATGGCGGGGCAGGCTCGAAGGGCTAGATGGCCTACTCCTGCTCCTATTTCTTATGTTCTTATGTTCAATCACCTTGCAATAAAAGTTGACAACTACTTGCATTTCTGGTTGCTTGCTTTGCCTGCATGCCAGCTTTCTGTGTTCCTTGTACTAGTACATCCAAGACCCTCTGAACATCAATATTTACAAGTTTCAGGCCTTTTAAATTAAATTCTGCTTTTCCGTTCTTGTTAGTGAATAAACTCACACATCCCCATGTTTTACTCCATCTACCAACTTGTTAACCATTCACTTAACCTGTTTATATCTTTTTTCAGCCTCTTTGTGTTGTCCCCACAGCTTGCATTTCTAACTACCTTTATATTATCTGCAAACTTACTTAAAACTCTGTCTGTTTGTACATAGCTGAGCACCTGCTGTGATCCTTGCAAAATTCCATTAGTCACAGCCTGCCAGGTCAAAAATGCCTCAGTTAATCCTATTCTTTGCTTCCTGACCATTAATTAATTCTCTATCTATGCTGATATATTATCCGAATTCCACGGGTCTGTATCAAGTGTGTTAACTTTTTGTGTGGCACCTTAATAGAATATCTTTTTGAAATTCAAGTATAATACATTTATTGGCTTCCCATTGTCTACCCTATTAGTTGCATCCTCAAAAACTCTAAATTTGTCAAAATGATTTCGTAAAGGATATTAAATTTGTCAGATCAGATTATGACCTTCTTATTGAATTGTTAAGACTTTCTTAATAATAGATTCTAGCACTTTCCTGATGATTGATGACAGTTTAACTGGCCACAAGTTCCCTCTTTCTTTCTCTCCCTCCTTTCTTGAAGACTGGCATTACATTTGCTAACTTCTAATCTGCTCAGACCATTCTACAATTTAGGGAATTTTGGAAAACCACAGGCAGCACATACACTAGCTCAGCAGCTTCCTCTTTTAGAACCCTAGGGTGTAGGCCATCAGGTTCCAGGGATTTGCTGGTTTTTAGCCCTCTATGTTTCTCCAGAAGTATTTCTCTGCTAAAATTAATTACCTTCATTTCCATACTATTTTAACTCCTAGGTTACCCACTATTTCTGGTATGTTACTTATTTCTTCTACCGTGAAGATAGCCACAAAATGTTTATTTAGTGTCTGTGCTACTTCCTTATTCCCCATGATAATTTCTCCTGTCAGTGCTCCTAAGGCACTGAAGTTTACATTAACTTCTCACTTCCGTTTAATATATTTGTAAAAGCTCCTGCATTCTGTTTTTATATTTCTGGCTAGTTTACTCTCATGATATTTTTTCCCTTTTGTATCAACTTTTTGATTGCCTTTTGTTGGTTATCAAAACTCCCAATCCTCCAATTTACTACTGTTCTTTGCAATATTATATGCCTCTTTTAATCTCATCCTAATCTTAACCTCTTCAGTAAGCCATGGATGGGATCTTTCTTGTTGAGTTTTTGTTTTACAATGGGATGTAATCTTGTTAAATATGTTGATTTAAATAAATGTTTTCCATGTTTATTTACAGCTATTCCTTTTCCTCTATGTACACAATCAACTGTAGCTTATATCTAGGCTTTATTTAAGTTGAAGATCCTTGTTTGTAATTGGAGTATGTTGCCTCAAACTTGATGTGGAATTCAGTTCTATTATGATCGCTATTTCCCAGTGGATCTTTTACCATGGGATTATTTATTATTATGACTATTTACATAGTACTAGATCTAAAAATATATAATTTAGTTGGTTCCAAATGTATTGGCTTGGTAGATTGTCACAAAAGTATTCTACAAACTCATCTTCCAGATTGCCTTTACCAATTTAGTTGGTCCAATCTATGTGAAGGCTTTATGTGGCAAGGGCCATCTTCTCTGTTAATGATACTTATTGTGTTCAAAGATAACTTCACTATACTCAGAGGCAGCAATAAGAAGGAGGAAATAATTTACTCTTCATTTAGTGAGATAAAATATTCTTGCAAGTGTATATTTAGAACTAATCACATTCTAAGCAAAACTGCACGTGGAACAATTATTTTCAAAGGTTGCTTTCAGTGTGCTTGAAAACATTAACTTCCAGATTATCTCTTTGGTAGGTGTTCTTCAATTTTACCATTTGGATGCATAAAAAAACAGATCCTTACAATGTAGTAATTTTTCTGAACGATTTTCCTTCAATCACTAAATTCTTGAACAGCTTATTATAGTACTCTTCAGGTTACAACAAAGAAATTTCTCAAGTACCGACATTCAATATACAGAAACTTATACTGAAACCCCAGTTGCATTTATTTGATTTGTAGAAGAAGCCACAATTCCCCAAGGTTAGACATCTTTTAAGTTTGCTCCACCCAATGTCCCAACATTGAAGAATGGCATTGTTTTTTTGATTTGATTTGTTATTGTCATACGTATTTGTATACAGTGAAAAGTATTGTTTCTTCATGCAGACAAAGCGTACTGTACATAGATGGAAAGGAGAGGGTACAGAATGTAGTGTTACAGTCGTAGCTAGGGTTTAGGGAAAGATCAATGTTATCCTTAAAAACAGAAACATTATCCTGTGAGTGAAGGGGATTTTGTCTATTTGACTGCTGTCAATAAATGGCCCTGAGAGCTTCAAAAAGCTTTGTAAGTTATGATGGTCAGCATTTTGTTGCATCTCTTCCCACCACATGTCCTTTTATCTTCTGGATTTGCCTTTAAGTGGTAGGCTGTTGGAATACTGCCTTCTTGACTTCCAACTTTGGCAAAGAATATTTTAAACAACTTTTGAGCCATGAATCCACAGTCTCCAGTCTACCCCTCAGAATCCAGTGGTGAACCACCATAAATGGGCAACAAGCAATCAAACTGATAGAAAAATAACAAACCTACAGTCCGAGTGACATTCTAGCTGAAGTCTTCAAAGCTGGTGGATGTTTGGTTACATCAAGACTCCATGCTCCCACCCTATAGATTTGGAAGGAAATCCCAACTTCAGGAATGCGACAATTGTAATTATCTTCAAGGGAGCTAAATCATGATGTGGAAACCTATGGACATATTTCCTTCTTGTCTATTGCAGGGTAAATACTGACAATCATTCTCCAGAGCTGCTTACTTCCTGTGGCTGAGGAAATCCCCCAAAGACACTGTGGTTTTAGACATTCCAGAGGAACCTTCAAAATTGTCTCTGTTGCATTGCAAAACAAATCCAAGGAAAATGTTGAGACAAAAACCATGAACTCTTCATCGCATTCATCAATCTGACCAAATCATTTGTCTTGGTAAATCACGAGCTTCTGTGGATGTCTAAGAAACTTCATCACAATGAGATCATGATGATATGATGACAACTGTCTTGAGTTGGAGATATGAAACAGATATCTTCAGAATCTATTTGATCACTTCCCCTATTATTTGTAATCTACCTGAAAGTGGATATTCACCTCAGCAAAGATCAACTGCCCTCTGATTTCAGTATTAAATATTGTCTAAATGAAAAGCTCTTTTACCTCATCCTCCTCTGTGCCAGAACTAAACTGACTACCATAGACAAACATGATCAATTGTTTGCAGATGACTGCGGTGTTGTTGCCCACTTTGCACTAAGTTTGCAAGTAACTCACAACCTCCTCAGTTCTGCATACAAGAAGTTTGGCCTGTTCTTGAATGTTGCCAAAAAGAACTCATTTACTTAGAAAGTGCTGGAAGAACTGAGCAGGTCTAGCAGATACAAAGGAGAGTCATTTTGGATTCAAAACATTAACTCTGTTTCTTTCTCCACAAATGCTGCCAAGCCTGTTGAGTTTTTCCAGAACATTCTGTTTTTATTTCAGACTTCTAATATCCACAGTATTTTGCTTTTGTAAAATTTATAGTGATCAAATATTCTACCACCCTTTATAATGATGGAGAGACTCTGGAGTATGTTGAGCACTTCCTATACCTTGTTAGTTGCATCACTCAATAGGCCACCAATGATGAGAAGATCCAACCCAGCTCAGTGTTCTATAAATGAAAGCAGTGGCAGTTTAACACAAAGACCTCCGCATATCAAGACAAGTCTGAGAGTACAGTGCAGCTGTCATCACCTTTACTGGAGTGAAACACGTTCAGTGTATCAGTAATACAGAAGAATGCTAGAGAAATTTTATCAGCATTGCTACATCCTTTGGCTTCATTGGGAGGGTGATCGAACAAATGGTAGTGTCCATCTTAGAGCCAGCTCCTTAAGCATTCCTGCAAAATCAACCTAATAAATTGGGTACTGTTAGCTGAAAAGTGTTTCCCAAACATTGTTTTCTCAATTCTCAAATGACCAATATTTCAGGGGAGGGCAAAGTAAACGTTTCAAAAAAAGTATGCAGCCTTCCTTGAAGCACAGCAGCATTGACCTTAATGACTGAGATGAGTTTGCTACCAATCATTGAAAATGGTGATAACTTGTCCATTAAGTTGCATCATGTTTAGAGGCACAAAGTCTTAATGAAGAGGCAGAGCGAGAGCAGAAAAGGAAACAATCCTGTTCTCTACATTCCACTCGCACGTGCGAGATCCTGCCCTATGTGCTAAAAGACCTAAAAGATTGAATGGTAGCCTGTTCAGTCATATAAGGATGTATGGCTGAAATTATAAGCCTGAGAAAACATCATCCTCAAATAGAGTTGCGGACAATGACCAAATGACGGCCAAATATTCAATTCAAAACTGTTCCAATTTTGATATAGTAGAATACACATATTGATTCATATTTCAGATGTATTTTCCTTTGAGCACACTACATTATTAAAACAGAAAAACCTTTATGCCAATCTCCTCTCTCCTCACTGTCCAAGGCCCTAAACAATCCTTTCAGGTGGAGCAGTGACTTATCTGAACTTCTTTCAATTTAGTATACTTCTTTAGTCACAATTCAGTCTCCTCTATAACGCACAGACCAAATGAAAATTGCTTTGCAGAATACTTCCTCTCTCAGTCTGCAAGCTTCTGGTGATTTGCCATTTCTGCTGCACTGTTCCAGTGAAGCTCAATAATCTCAAGGAACAGTATCTCACCTTTACAGCCTTCCAAACTTAACATTGAGTTCAACAATTTCAGACCATAAATGTTGCCACACCCCAACTTGGTTTAATTTTTTTTCGGACATACTTTTCATTACTTAGCCATTCACACTCATTCTGAACAAATATTTTACTAAAACCATCCTTTGCCTTTTGTACCATGAAATCTTTCATCAATTCATATTGCCTGCCCTTCACCCTGTCTTCCCTTTCCACTTTCACTTGAACTCTATAGCATTTCTGTTCTCCTTCGGTTTTGAAGAAAGACTCTTGCCCTGAAACTTTGACTCTGTTTCTCTCCACAGATACTGCCTGACTTGCTGAGCATTACCGGTATTTTCTATTATTATTTGTATTTATATGGCACCTTTTATGTGATAAAACATCCCAAGGAGCTTCACGGAGCATTATAAAATAAAATATAACACCAAGCCATATAAGGAGACATTGCGTGGGATTTTATGGCCTTGCTCATCCCAAAACCGTAGAATCCGTAAGATCAGTGGACCTCTCCATGGTCCACCCCTCACCTGCTCTGATTCTCATGGGGGGCAGAAGGGTAAAATTCCATCTGTTATGTCAGATGACCAAAGACTTGGTTAAAGAGACAGGTTTTGAGGAGTGTCTTAAAGGAGCAAAGTGAGGTAGGGAGGCAGAGAGTTAAAAGGAGAGTGAAGTCGCAGCCACCCATGGTGGGGTAATTAAAATCAGGGATGGAAAAGAGACCAGAATTAGGCGATCACAGATATAAAGTAAAAGTAAAGTATAAAGTTTATTTATAAGTCACAAGTAAGGCTGAAGTTTCTGTGAAATTCCCCTAGTCACCACATTTCAGCACCTGTTCGAGTCAATGCACCTAACCAGCATGTCTTTCAGACTGTGGGAGGAAACTGGAGCACCCGAGGAAACTCGCGCAGACATGGGGAGAACATGCAAACTCCACACAGACAGTGACCAGAGGCCAGAAATGAAACTGGATCCTTTTAGGTAATAAAAGATCACAGGAGCATTATAAAATAATATGTAACCACAACCCATATAAGGAAACATTGGGCAGGATTTTACAGCCTTGTTCATCCCAAAACCCTAAAATCCCGCCTGAGATTAACAGATTCCCGTCGTGGGCAGGATGGTAAAATTCCAGCTGTTATGTCAGATGACCAATAACTTGGTCAAAGAGACAGGTTTTGGGGAGTGTCTTAAAGGAGCAAAGTGAGCTAGGGAGGCAGAGACTGAAAAGGAGTGAAGTGGCAACCACCCATGGTGGGGTAATTAAAATCAGGGATGGAAAAGAAACCAGAATTAGAGGAGCACAGGTCTCTTGAAGGGTTGAGGGGCTGAAGTAGATTCCAGAGATAGGGAGGGACAAGACCACAGGAGATTTGAAAACAAAGATGAGAATTTTAAAAGAAAAATATTGCTTGACTGTGAGTCAATGCAGGTCAGTGAGCACAGGGATGGTACATGAATGAGATGTGAGTTAAGACACGGGCAGTAGAATTTTGGATGACCTCAAGTTTACCGAGGGTAGAATGTGGGAGGCTAGCCAGGAGTGTGTTGAAGTGGTCATGTCTAAGCTAATGAAGGTATGAATGAAGATTTCAGCTGCAGGTGAGGTGAGACAGCGGCAAAGTTGAGCAGTGTTACAGAGTTGGTGACAGGTGATCATAGTGTTAGTTGAATATTGAGGTTGGAAGTTCATCTCGGAGTGAAATGTGATACCAATATTGTGAATAAACTGGTTAATCTCAAACTGCTCTTCTCAGATTGCTGCTAGGGAGAGGGTAGAGTCAGCAGTTAGGGGATTATGGAGTGGGAATCAAAAATGACGGCTTTTGTCTTCCAAACATTTAACTGGTGTTAATATTTAATTAATAGTTTTAAGAGGCAAATAATTCTCCAGACAATGTTAAGCACCAAAGAGGAGTTCATAAGTGCTTTTTAATGACTTCTGTGGACATTGCGGAGAATCTTTCCTCTGACACAATTAAAATCAGTTAATAAATGCATGCATGGAGTTGAGTTCTCTCAAGGACAATCTCTTCAAACAGTCAGACATGGATGGACATGCCTAAGGAAATATTCTTCCTCTAATCTAGAGACTGTGCACTGAGGGGATCTAAAACCTCAGGAGGGCAAAATAATACCTACAGGTGCCAAGCCCCCTGCTCTGATTAGCTCAGCATTCTCCTGCATTGCACTCCACAGCTCAACACAACTTGCAGCTCCATTCATTCCTCTGTCTGCATCCAAACAGTTCACCCCCAGCTTTATTGTCCTTGCGTCTCAGTGACCCTCCACAAATTGTATACTTCCCTCTACATATAAGCCATTATGAATGCTCACACCTTTGCGCTTTCTCTTCTTACACTGTGTTAAAGGTCTCTTTCCTGCCAACTGGATCTTGGTGACCATTCCGGATCTCCTATATGATCTCAATAATCATGTAAGTAAGGGGAAAGCTGATGTTGCTACTCCTGAAGTTGTTGGCAGTGATGTGGCTTCTGCTCTTGCTCACTCATCAGAGGTGGAAAGTGGAACTGCACAAGATACTCCCAGGTCATGTTGTAGACCAACGGTCGGGAGAGTAGCTGAAGATGTGCAAAGTGCTGGGCAGGTGTAATGTCTTCCGAGAAGTTGACAATCATCTGTCAAGAAGCGCTAGCGGTCTGGGAAAATAAATGCTTTGACCAGCGGTCTCTCACCTGGTCATGGCTGAAGCTCTTCAATGTAACCATTCCTGCTTGTCAGTTTCACTGAAGAAGCTGTTTCTTTTGTGCATTCACCTCAGTGATCCTGATGAGTTGCAGACACAGCATGGAGCCCATGTGCTGTCGGGATAGAAGGAATCCAACATTAGAAAGGCTCTTAATTTCCTTTCTAATTGGCTGATATGCTTTCCTGGCAGACTCAACGGCATTCCCTGCTAACTCAGCATCCATCCCGGGTCGGATGATGTCTGGTCCCCAACCCAGTGGCTTTAATTTTCCATACATATAGAAATGTAACCTTCTTGGCTGGTAAAATCCTGCCCTTTCTTTCTTTCTCTCTTCCACTCTCCTCTCTTCCCCAATGGGATCTCTTTCCCTTTGTGTTTTTCTAACTCTCCGTTTCTCTTTCATTCACCAGGTCTCTCAAGTGTCACAGTTACTTGAGATAACATGGAGATAAAACCTATTTCTATATTTTAAAAATGTTTTTACCGAATATCAGCAATGTCCCTAATAAAGTTGGAATAGGGTTGTGATTTTCAATGGCCAACCTCTCTTGACTTAACACACACACACTAAAGGTTGGATTGACAATTTCCAAGATTATTTGAATGATTACACTGAAATAAGTTCCATTCAAAGTAAATTAAATGTCTCCTTAATTGATGATTTATTGCAAATAACTTTAAAAAAAACTAAGTTATCACCACAGTAACACAATGCTGATCAGAAAGAGTCAGAAACTATTATTAAAAGAAATTTAAAATGGCAATTCTGATCAACTGAAATCAATGCATTTGCCTGGCCTATTATGTAGATATAGGTGCACACTAAAATGAACAGTTGCCAGAAACATCTACATTATCTTAGAAACTTCTCTCTGCACGGTTCTGGATTAATTTTTGCTTCCCGTATAGGTCCAAGGGTTAAGGTTTGAATGATTTTAAGAAGAAGACCATTTTGCAAAAAAATTGACCAGAAAAGAAGCAGCAGCCCAGTCAGTAAAATTGGGCAACTCAGCAACTGTTCACCATAACTGTGGGTGAATGAAAATTTCATAGGTGGGAAAGCTTGGGGCAGGCGAGTGCCTGAAAGAGACTGTCTGATACACATGCAGTGTATTTTCAAATGATTGTAAGCTGTTCTGAAACTCACTGTGTGTTTGCAACTTGTTTTTCATGGTCAACTCATCATAATGAGTTGACAGCAAAAGGAACAAAATATAGAAGGGAAACATATGAAATCCTGAGGGGCCTTGAGAGGATGGATGTAGAGAGGATGTTTTCTCTTGTGGGAGAATCCTAACTGGGGGACACTTTAAAAACAAGAGCACGCCCATTCAAAATGGAAACGAGATGAAATGTTTACTCTCGGAGGATCATGAGTCTTTGGAGCTCTCTTCCTGAAAAGGTGGTGGGTGCAAAGCCTTTGAATATTTTTAAGGCAAAGGTGAATAGATTCTTGGCAAGCAAGGGGGTGATAGGTTATTGGGGGTAGGTGGGATGCAGGTTCGAAGTTACTATCAGATCACCCATGATTACATTAAATAGTGGAGCAGGCTCGAGGGACTGAATGGCCTGCTCCCACTTCTAACTTGTATGTCCGTTTATGTTTGAATTGTCAAAATAGAGCATGGTTTAGGAAAGACTCAAAGGCATTTCAGTTTGCTGATATCTTTCCCATGTCTGAACAGTGATCTTGTTAAAAAGTGACCAAAGCAGTGAAATAATGGGAAGAGCAGCTTGATGTGTTGCCCACCCCACCTCATCCCTAGCCCAATCAATGGACGCTGAAGTGATGGTGCAGCATGGATGGCCCTGTTACCACTCAATGGCAGCCTTCCCATAGATCAGCAATGAAACATAGCATGGAATGAAGTGAAGGCGGGTTTAAGGCTCCAGCTACATATTGGCTGCAGCTAGCAGGAGGTAGCATTGTGCTGCATTGGTCTTTTACCTGTACCCTTTGAAGGGAGGTCCTACATGATTATGGTCAGATAGGTGCAACAGTGTCTTGCCAGGTGTGGAGCATTGGCACACATTGGCTGTTGATCATTCTGGCATGTGCAGTACCACTGAAAATATAATGTATTGTTAAGCATTACAATTAGTCATTCATTTTAATATCTCATTTCTGCTATTTGTTTTCCTTGGGAATAAGAACCTCCATGCAAACTAATCCTCTGCCAAAGCAAGATATGAAGAAATCAGTAAGGCACAAAACATCTTGTGTGTTATGAACCAGTTTCTTATCCCTCAGTTGGTTCTACTCCTGTCCTTCATAAAAAGTTGAATTGAAGATTCCGGGAAACCTAATGTTGGTGATAATAGGGATGGAGAGAAGAAAGAATTGCACCTGTATGTCAGAAAAAAAATGCAGAAAAATAGTGAAAAAATGGTTGAAATACATTTGCCTCAATGTTATTATAACATATTGTAAATGAACTCCCTTCATGCTTAACCATTTTCATGCAACTCGGGATTTATTTCACTTAGATCTGATTGAGAATGGATATCCTGCACTACGGATGTAAGGAATAGCAATGGAGCAAAACCGTAGAATATTGGAGTTTCCAGCACAGGAGGGGATCGTTTGGCCTTTCTTCGGCTATCCCTTTGCTAAAGAAATCCAAAAAATGAATCTCATCACATGCACTATCCTAATAGCTCTATAACTTCGTTTTGAAGGCTTATCCATGTCACTTCTGGCTTTCCCAACTGAAAAATGGGATGTTTGTAATTAGAAAGTCTTCCAGTAGAGATCCAGTAGTCGAGGTTCATCAGATATGCTTTTCAGTCAGGAACAGTATGGGCCATTATTTTGCTATTACATCAATAACGAGAAGAACATTAGGTGACTGCCATGTTAGTAGCTTCAAGAGCAGGATTGGGAAACACTAATTGTAATAGACAGTCAGAATTAACAGAAACAGAAGAACGTTGTTCAGTCTATATACAACGTTCAATCTGCATTTTCCTATTTCAGGATAAATATTAAGACACAAAGAGCTAATAATCTGCAGGCTTTTAGATTGGCGTTGTCAAGAGCTGCTGCCAGTAATCCCAGCGGTCATTACAAGCAGAACAAAATTAACAGATTTTCAAAATGTTTGAGGTTGGGAGGGGTGGAGACTAGGTCAAGTTCCAATCCACAGCCCCCAGGTGGTCTTGCACTCCTTTGGCTGCTCACATCGATTACTGTTGTTCCCTTTGTTTTAGATGTCTATTATCAGTTAAAAAAATTATTCCACTGAGCTGTTTCTGAGGCTTGAGGAAATAGAAACTGTGGAAATAATGAGCTTTTTAGGAGCTTTTTTTCTGTCAAAATTATTTGTCAAAGAATCTTTTTCCCAGAGTTGAAATATCTAATACTGGGGGGCATGCACTTACGGTGAGAAGGGAAAAGTTGAGAGGAGATTTAAGGGGCAAGTTTTTTACACAGAGAGCGGTAGGTGTGTGGAATGCACTGCCAGGAGTGGTGGTGCTGACAGGTATGATAGGGGCATTTAAGGGGCTTTAGGTAAGCACATGAATAAGCAAGGAATAGAGGGATACGGACCAAGGGCAGGCAGAAGGGATTAGTGTCATGTTCAGCACAACATTATGGGCTGAAGAGCCTGTTCCTGTTCTGGACTGTTCTATGTTCTGATTCAGCAAACATGTTTGTAGGGAGATATGTTTGCTGCTGTGAGCTTTATTACAGGACTGGGAATGCATATCAGAACTTTCTTAAGAAGTCAAAAATTTTAAGACAGGAATTTAAACAGCAGAAACCAGCTGATAAAAGGCAAACTGTTGGGGTGGGGACGGGTATCTGAGGGTGCAAAATAGGCTGCGAATGGATATGTGAATGCAGGCTGGTAGGAATGTGCTGGGAGAGTTGATGCAAGATCTGATAGTTCCAAAATTGGTGCCAGGCCCCAGCAACCTGCCAACACAGCCAGACTCTGTATTTCCAATGCTTTCATACTTCTCATTCTGACTGGCCTTCCTCCACCTGCAAACCCCCAACACGTCTGTGGTTGACTCATCAGATCCCTTCCTTTAAATTGAAAAATATCCCCATTTCCCCTAGATATCTCTTTTCAATATTCCAGGCTCCCAACCCATGATCCTAAATCCCTGGGCCTCTGCAGTGTTTCCGGTAAATATATTTTTATTGAAGCATTTTCCCATTTCTACAAAAGACACGATAAGCCGTCAAAAATTGGCACAGTACAACTTAATCATTTTTCCACATATATAGAAAAGGACAGGAAAACTGTCGATTTCGGCATAGTCCAACATAGTGGGTTTGGATTATTCATTGTAACCGGTGCCTTCCACCAACTGGCTCCACCCTGGTTACTTCTGACTGCTCCTTTTTATCAAGGATTTTCTTGACACTTCTCAGTATTTGACTCACCTGATTAAGGAGCAGCATTCCGCAAGTTCATGATTCCAAATAATCCTGTTGGACTCGTGTTGTGAAAGTTCTTACTGTTTCTCAGCATTTTGTCAGCAATACTTAACCAGAAATATTCCAGGAATGTATTATGGGAGTTTTCACTCCATGATTGGGTAATTATGGGCTGTGCAGCAGGATAATGAAAAGGTTAAAAGATGAGTAGCACCAGAGCTCATGGAAACACGGTGGCACAGTGGTTAGCACTGCTGCCTCACAATGGCAGGGACTTGGGTTTGATTCCCGGCTTGGGTCATGTTTGTGTGGAATTTGTCAGTTCTCCCTGTGTCTGCTTGGGATTCCTCCAGGTACTCCAGTTTCCGACCACAGTCCAAAGCTGGGTTGGCTAGGTGAATTGGCTATGTTAAATTCTTCCTCAGTGTACCAGAAAAGGCACCAGAGTGTGGCGACTAGAGGATTGCAGTGTTAATGTAAGCCTACTTGTGACTAATAAATAAACTTTAAAAAAAACACAGCCATTCCCCTCCTTGGCCCTGGTGTTTCCAAAACTCCTCTCTTTTTTTCTTCACTGTTTCAGGAACTCTGTCTCCCAGTGTTGGCACAATATAGAACCTTCACCCACCTCAAAACACCAGTGGATCCTAAGATCCCACCCTAGTACTGCAGGACTTTAAACTATTTTCCTAAGTTCTCCCAGAGGTACTCCAAAGTTGTTTCAATCCTTGGTGGTTACTGGGCATAACATTCCTGTTCCAATAAAATCTCCGATTTACAATGAAGATCTTCTGTTTCCTTTAATGTCATATCATGACTTTAGAGGTCTACAAAATTATGAGAGGGTGGGTAGTCAGAGTTTCTTTTCCTAGGGTGGAAATGTCAATTACCAGGAGGCAAACGTTTAAGGTGAGAGGGGGAAAGTTTAAAGGAGATGTGCAGGGGACATTTTTAATGCGGAGAGTGGTGGTTGCCTGGAATGTGCTGCCAGAGGAGGTGGTGGAAGCAGATACATTACCAACATTTAGGAGGCATCTGGATGGGTACATGAATAAGGAGGGAATGGAGGGATATGAACCAGGTAAGGGCAAAAGGTTTCTCTTTAGTTTAGTTAGGGTATCATGATCAGCATGGTCAGAGAGCCAAAGGGCCTGTTCCTCAGCTATGCTTTTCCTTGCTCTTTCTTCTTTGACTGGATATTTTCAGTGTTAATTTCAGGTGTTATAAACTTCAGTGTTAAATTTAACTTAAATTCATCATAGCGAAAATAGCAACAACACTTCAGCTATGATCTGCGAGGAAAATTGCCAACAAAATAGCAGAAACTGAACCAATTGAATTCTTTCTACATTTTTCTCAGAATTGCTCTGCCTAACATTTTTCTTTTAATAGCTGAAATATCTTGTGTTTAAAATAAGTTATATGAAGCCACGGAATGTTTCATAATGACATGAGTAAAATTACAGTTAACATTTTTATCTGTAAGTACCTTTATTAGAATTTAATTTATTCAGGAATCAAGCCTGTCAGAAAAGCAATGGATTTGAGCTAATATTCTTTTTGGAGTTATCACTCTATTAAGCAAATGTGCTGTTTTCTGAGCGAATCCATTTGTAGAGAATCTCCCAGCGTATATTAGTATGATTCATTCAAGTAACCACTGCAATATTTTGGTCGATTTTTTTCCTCCAACCTGAATAGTAATTATAATCTCTCAGGAGATGAGGAACATACATTTGACCAAAATTCATCATATTTACAGCTTTCTGGAAATGGAGGAGCCAAAGGAGAACAATGAAATAGATGAAGTGATGTACAACCAAGAAGACTGTGCCTCAGCCGTTACCTGGCAACTCTTCCACTCACACCTTGTATTTGTAATACTACCTGAATGTCTTCACAGTCTCCTTCATAATATATTATGAGGGGATGGCAGTGTAATGGTGAAGTCATGGAACTAGTAATCCAGAGGCCTGGTTAATGTTCTGGGGGCATGGGTTCGAATCCCACTACAGCAGTTGGTAGAATTTCAATTTAGTTAATAAAATGTGGAATTTTAAAATAGCAATCAAGTAATCCTACTACAATGCAGAAGTAGGCCATTTGGCCCAACAAGCTTGCATCAACAACAATCCCACCCAGGCCCTATCCTTGTAACCCCACTTATTTAGCCTGTTAGTCCATCAGACACTAAAGGGCAATTTTGCATGGCCAATCAACCTAAGTACGAAGTCTGACAACACCAACCTAACAATCAACCGAACCCACACATCTTTGGAATGTGGGAGGAAACCAGAGCATCTGGAGGAAACACATGCAGATACAGGGAGAACATGCAAACCTACACAAACTGGGCACTGCTTCATCAATGATCTTCTGGCCCAAGGCCAGAATTGAACCCGAGTCCCTGGCACTTGTGTGGCAGCAGTGCCAGTGTCTTGCCCTGAATCATGACCATGAAAAATCGTGCTGTCAAAACCCATCTGTTTCATTACCTTTAGGAAAGGGCATCCTTATCTGATCTGACCTACATGTGATTCCAAACCAACAGCAGTGTATTTGATTCTTAACTGTCCTTTGAAATGTCCCAGTAAATGGACACAGAACGCTATCTTTGCCTGCAACGCCCATAAAAATAGCTTAGATGAATAATTTTTTAAAAATTTTTAATAATACTTTTTAGATTGTTGACAAGATTTACGTTAACTTATAACATGGCATGAGCCATTAAGTATTTGCAAATTGAGGAGAGGTTCCTTATGGTGGAAGAACAGGTATAAAATTTAAAATTGTAATTAATTTGTAATTAGTGGACAATTAGCCCAAATTCACATTGGTTCCTTACATTGTGTAGCGTTGGATAGCTCACCACAGCTTTCGGATTAATGCAATATAGTGCTCACTCTGGAAGTTACAGGGCTTCTCCTACATCCAATAACAGTGTATGCTGAATGAAATCACCACTGTTCGCGTTATAAAATCTGGTCCACATAAGTATATTCCAAAGAAAATGCATTCTTATTTTCTTATGCTAATTCCATGTCCCTTTCATTATTTACTTCTGCAGTGTGTGATTCTAATGAGATTGTGTAAGAGTGTCACCTTTTGCCTATGTTAGTGCGTATGATAAGGGTGAACTCAGTGAAAGGAGTAAATTTAGTGATAGTTTTCTGCTCCTAATTGGAGACCCAAGGACTCAGCGGCCATATTTTAAAACTTTCTGCTGTGTCAAGAGGTAATCATGTAACTGCCATTATGATTTCATTTTTGTATTAGCTAGTACAAAGAAAGACGTTTGAAGTTGTTGGAAGTCAATCATCTCAGTCCCAGTGCATCACTGCACCAGTTCCTCAGGGCAGTGTTCTAGGCCCAACCATCTTCAGCTGCTTCATCAATAACCTTCGTTCCATTATAAGGTCAGAAGTGGGGATGTTTACTCGTGATTGCACAATGTTCAGCACCACTCTGACTCTTGGGATACTGAAGTAGTCAGTGTCTATATCCAGCAAGACCTGGACAACTTTCAGGCTTAGGCTGATAAGTGGCAAGAAACATTGCAGGTGATGAACATCTCCTCTTAACATTCTATTGCTAAATCCCACATTATCAACATCTTGGGGGTTACCACTGAATAGAAAATGAGCTGGACCAGCCATATAAATGTTATGGCTCAAGAGCAGGTTAGAAGCTGGGAATTCTGTGGCAAGTGACCCACCACCTGATGTTCCCCCACCCTCTCCTCGACAAGTATCACTTGCATCAAGGAGCTCCCAATGGGCCCCTCTGTCTGACTCCTGAAATTCCCCCCAGTAAGACTGCCTTCATGATCCATTTCTGTATTTACCCCCACTTCCTTGTCAGACTCCTCCCGCATAGCGCTTCCTTCATGGCCCCCACACTGGCCCCATTGCCTCAGCACTGCCCCAGCACACTGGTGGTACCAAGCTGGAATTCCCAACTGACACCGCCAGGCTGTCCAATGGCCCTTATTGGGCTGTCTGGTGGCCACTGTTCCTCGAAGTGACCATCACATCGAGTCTCTGTTAGTGGAGAACAGTAGTGATTCTTGCCGTTACCACACTGTGCCCGAAGTCAGGTGAATTCTTTGCACTGGGATTTGAACAGGCTGTGCATATTTAAATGCTACTTTAAATATGCTAACTGGACTTTCCCTATTTTGGATGCAATCCAAATCATACCATTAGGAAGGGCCCAGAAGAACCACAAGCTATTTGGCACCGGCTGCAAAATGGATCTTTAGGCCCAACGCTATCCTCCAGGACTGGCACGATCTACAAACAGCACGATGAAAATCACGGAGGAGGAGGTCATATCCCTAAATAATAGACACGTTCCTCTGTAGCACCTCCTTCAGCATCATATTTTCTCCTCATTAGTGGAGTGGATTTGATCATTCTTCATTTTTCTTTGCCAGCACTAATGGAGAACAGTCACCTGCTGCCTAAAAGATATCGTAGCCATTTAAAGACTACATTTTCTGCTATCTGCAACCACAATGCTCCCTATGCCTCTGAAAAATGATCGGAGCTGCATATTAAAGTTACTTTAATCAGCTGATGCACATCGCAATCTTAGAATTTTCTCCAGGATTGTAGAATCTGTCCTTGTACATGTACGTAGTGTCACACATATTCTAATAAATTTAAGACAAAGTGCTACAGTAGTTCTCATTAGGCATTTTAATATTTTATAATTTCAATTTTAATATATTGAAAACTCTTATTTGTCATTCATTGCTCTTTAAGATTGAAATTGTGTGTCACCATACTGAAATTAATGGAAAGTTAGAATTCTGTAATCTTGTTGGAATTTCCCTAATTTGTTACCATAATCTCAAGGGGTAAAAATTACTTTCTATTGCACTTTATTACATTATGATGCAGCTAAGTTCCACAGTGCTGTTCTAACCATTTGCCTTAATCAGTTTATTATCCTCATGATTACTTTTGATGGCATGCCAGGCAGTTTTCATGGGGTTTAATTGTAGAGACCTCAGTTTATTTTGGGAAATGTTTCTCGGTAGTTTTCTGAATCCCCCGTTGCTTGCTTGGAAGCAGGAAGCAGGGTTGACCTAATGTGATTGAGGGAGATTGTATAAAATGTGGGGGCCTGTGTAAATCAGGAGTGATTGATGGGATACTGAAGTGATTTTGACAGAGTGGAATGGTGAAATACCATACCAGTATTGGTATGGTGATGAATGATGAGGTAGCATTACTTGATCAAGCACTTCTTAAAATGAATGCAATGCGTAGATAAGAACCTTGCATGCTGGGGCAGGATCATTCACCCCAACTCTTTGAACCAATATTAGACAAAATGCTTCAGTAGTTATTGTTTAAAATATATCATGCTCAACAAAACTCAAACCATTTCACAATTTTTATTTGTGGTGTAACAGCATTGTCCAAAGGTAAAGCCAAGTAAACTCCACAAAGTGCCTTCACTTTGAGCTTTGTTCATTTAAATAATATGACATTAGCATGGTGTTTCTTTGGGGGAAAAAAAACTTAACACCAAGGCAGAAAGCAATTCATTAAGTTTAAAATAATGGCTGAAATTTTCCACCACCACTGCAAGCGAAGACGGAGAATTTGTCGCTTTGCCAAATCTCTGTTCGCTGCAGCGGGACCAGAAAATCCCACTGGCATGAATGATAAGAAAGTTTCACCCAATATTTGAGTCATCTAGACAGATTTAAATTAGTACTACCTCGTCTTATTGCCAAATTATGCCCACCCCCTTCCCCAGACAAACCTTGACATCCACTTAGTTAACAGCAATCAACCATAAAATAGTGTAGTAACTTTATAGGTGATTTGTTGTGGCTTAGGATTACTAACAACAAGAAATATATACAAACAAGGATCTGACAGATCTGAGATTGGCCACTCTCAAGGATGTATATTCGTAAGTGGTGGCAATGCCTGTTGGGCTTCACAACTGGGTTATCTCTATCGGTAAGGTTTAAGTAGCTCTGACCTTGCATCACCATCTTTTTAACTCTTGATATTACTGGTTCTCTCTTGATCCCAGTTTTATGTGTTTAGCTGAGACCAACAAAGTCTCTATTAGACGCAGCGCCAGCACTATTTCTTGGGGGAACCAGTGGTGATGATACAGTTTGTGGCAAAGGCAAGCAGCTGAATACATACACCTTTGCGATGCCAGAATGTATAACTGTACGCTGCTAACAGTAGAGCCCATCTCTGTACCCTTGCTGAGGCAATTGATGGTACTGGCTTATCCTCCCTGAATAAACCTAGCAACAGTTTGTGATCTGATACTATTGTAAAATGTCATCCATGAAGATATTGATGAAACTTCTTCACTGCATAACTTACTGCCAAATGTTCTTTATCTATCTGGGAATACTTTTTCTCAGTATCTGATAATGTTCTCAACACAAAGGCAGTCAGTCTTACTATTCCATCAGACATCCTGTGGGACAAAACTGCTCCCACTCCATTTGAAGATGCATCAGATGTAACTATCAATAGCTTGGTTGGATCAAAGTGTATTAGCAGTGCTAACATCTGCAAGGCCTGCTTTACTTTTGTGAACACTTCTTTTCATTCCTCCCCCCACCTCCAACGCTTTAAAAGCTGGTGAAGTGGGGTGAAAGCTGTAGACACATTTTATAAGAATCTGCCATAATAATTCACCATTCCTCGAAATGATTTTAATTCCTTTAGGCTGTGAAACTTCCTTAATGGTTTTAACTTTATCCTCCAAGGGATGTAAATCTTTAGTGTCTACCCTGAAACCCAAATATGTAACTTCATCTGCCTATCCTCATATCCCCACACATCTACGCCACAAATCCCCCTAACCTACAATCTAGGGACACTAAGGGGCAATTTAGCATGGCCAATCCACCTAATCTCTTTGCTCCTTTTCCCTTGCTGTGATTTTATTAGCTACAAAGAAATTACACAGCCTTTTGATATGCAATTGCTAATTTCCCAACTTCTGGGTCAAATGGTTCAATCTTTCCAATTAAAGGCATTTCTACGTGTGCATGTACCTTGTTTCTTCATAGTTTCAATGCTCAACTCTTCTCCCCTTCCAGCTGCACACCATGATCCTTGACGAGTAACGAAGGTTTTGCCTCACCTCCAGAGTAATAACTTCAAAGGTGACTCATTATAGCTTAAAGTTATAAAGGGGTTTATTCTCAACAATAAAAGCATTTATACAAACAAGGGTTCTAATAGAACTGAATACACAACTATTTTCTACTCCTCCCTGACTCCAGCCGCGGATCCTCTCTGGCAGAGGATGCGCTACCTTATATCTGATTGGCTTGGCTTCCTACGCTGTAACTCCATAGGGTCCTGCCCAATCACATAGAACATAGAACACTATAGCACAAACAGGCCCTTCAGCCCACAAGTTGCACCGATCATATCAATACCTACCAGGCCATGGAACTATCTGTAACCCCCAATCCCATTAGATCCCATATACTCATCCAGAAGTCTTTTAAAAGACCCCAGCGAGTTCGCCTCCACCACCACTGACGGCAGCCAATTCCATTCGCTCACCAGTGTAGGAAAATGCTTTGTTGAAGGGGCGGCGCGGGCTCGTTGGGCCGAAGGGCCTGTTTCCCGTGCTGCGTTGTTCTTTGTTCTTTGTTCTTTGTTCTTCTTTGTTCACCCTCTGAGTGAAAAACTTAGCCCTAACATCTCCTCTGTACTTGCTTCCCAGCACCTTAAACCTGTGTCCTCTCGTAGCGACCATTTCAGCCCTGGGAAATGACTTCCAAGAATCCACCCTATCTATTCCTCTCAACATTTTATAGACCTCTATCAGGTCGCCTCTCAACCTTCTTCTCTCCAGGGAGAAGAGACCTTGCTCCTTCAACCCATCTTCATAAGGCATGCCTCCCAATCTAGGTAACATCCTTGTGAATCTCCTCTGCACCGTCTCAATAGCTTCCACATCCTTCCCGTAGTGAGGCGACCAGAACTGCGCACAGTTCTCCAAGTGGGGTCTGACAAGGGTCCTATAAAGTTGCAGCATTACCTCCCGACTCCTAAACTCAATCCCTCGATTAATGAAGGCCAGTACACCATACGCCTTCGTGGCCCTCAAGGATTGCCCCTTTAAAGAGGCCACGCTACCATAAATAGAGTACATTAAATTTTGTCAGTATTAAATATTGTTTGTTTTCCCCACTTCCCACAGCTTTTAATTTCAGTACGAAATACAAATACCTACTCTACTGTTTCAATTTATTTGCTCGTTATCACCCATGAAGTGAACTCAAAGTAGCCCTCTGCTTGAAAACAAAAGTCACCATGTAAGATTGCAGTTAGCCAGCCAGTTCGAAAAGACTAAGTGCCTGATGTTGCTGGTCTTTGCCTGCAGTTGGAATCATGGCAGGACTTCCAGCTGCCAGTTTGATGTAGAGTTGACTCCATCACAATCTGTGGTCATTGAAGTAGCCAAGGTGGGTGGCCCACATTTGTAAAGTTGATGCTGACATGCCTGCTCCAAAGAGGGTGAAGAAATCATGGTTCTGCTCTGACAGAAAGACCCCCAAGGACCAGGAAGTTAAAAAGTGAAAAGACTTCTTCATTTTAGTTCTACTCCTTGGGGAGGGAAGCAGCAGGATTTGAAAGGTAATTGATCCCGCTGAGCTTATCAAGTGATATGCTGAACTAAATTCCTGGGATAGACCAGGAATGTTCCTAGCTTAAACATGCTGGCATGAACATGTGAAGCAGGATACTTCTGCTCCCAGACTATAGCTTAAATCTAATAGATTCAGCTTCATACCAAATGCCTGTACTACTCCCAATCTACCCCAAAGATCAGTCTCAGGCTTGCCCACTACTGACTGAGATATTTTTCCCCAAAACTTTCTTGAAGACAATAAACAAGAATATTTGAGACAATTGATATTACTGGGCTAAAATAAGAAACAGTAATAATGTTGCTGTGTAGCTCTAATAGACCATTAAGTAAAATCATGTTAATTCTTCACCTTAAATAGTTAAACCTAAATGTAACAGAGTATATAAATTGTTAAAGAAGGGAATTGGTCATTTATACACAATATGATCAGACCAGGATCCTAAAATGACAATAAACACTGGTTTAAAAACAAAAGTTCTGTAAATGAGATTGCAACGCAATCTGACATATGCATTTTAATAATAATATACAACTCTGATTAATTGTTTTTCGTATATTGAAAACAAAGTGTTTCCGCTCTAAAATCCAAATGAAGTTCGCCTGCATCGAATGCAGGAAATCACCTTTTCTCCGACACTAAGTTTAGATGTTACGTTAAAGTGCTAGAAGCACCTCAGTGAAAATATTTATTTTTCTAAACCAGAGAGTGGGCTCTCCATGCTATTTATCAAGCTTCTCAGAAATGGCATCAAGTCTATGGTTGAAAATGATTTTTTACATTTCTCTGTGAGATTGATTTAAACACTTGTTGGTAAGTAAATTGGTTACATTTAAGAATGTGTTATCCAAAGCAAGCTCTCCAATCCCCATGAGCCTCGTTGAGTAAATGAAGCTTCCCCCATTGTATGTCCCTTGGAATTAATATTTGCAAGTTTGATCTGATTAGAAAACGGTATGCAAATTAGAACAGAATATCGCTGGCTTTCTGCAGTTTATTTCTTGGCTCAGAAATCTGGAGAAGGGAGCTCTGTTGAAGTGCGGTTTACTCTACATTTATGGAGGTTTGTATCCATGAGTAGAAAAGATTGTACAAGGGCATGAACTATTATTTAAATCACAAAGAATCTCTCAGGGCTGCAGGAGCAGTCATTGGAAAGAACAAGTAAATTAACCCCAGATGGGTGTTACCTATGTTTGATTATTGCATTATTCTGGCATTGTCTGATTCTGATGCTCCATTTCTGAGTAAATACCTTCCATTTTAGCCTGTAACATAAAATCCATGATCAGTGTTTTGATACTTCACCACATTGAGGCGGTTAAAATCATTTTGTGAGTGGCATAATTTTCATCATTCAGCTTGCTATAATTATCATTCGTCCTGATATCGAGCTCCACAAAGCTGATTTTGTAAAGGGACAGTTTCTGAGTCTCCTGCGACAAGTTGCATTTACAGGGAATGTTTTGAAGTTATTGAACATTGTGGCACAGAAGAAGGTTGTTTATCCCATCAATTAAATTCTGGTGATTTTTCTCAAATGAGGCTAATCCCTCTTTTCCAATTCACTGCTAACAACTTCTGATATTTTTCTTTTTCAGACCATAACTACTTAAAAAATAAGCCATGATTGTAACAATGGGTGATAACTTCTAAATCGAACTTTAGTTTATTCTAAGTACATATTTAAGGTATAAAATGCATTACATTGTGTATTTTTGTGTTCAACCTAAGTGTCATTGTTAAAATGTATTCATATATATGAAAATAATGTGGTTATTCTGTTCACCTTGTGTTGTGGAAAGTAGTTTCTGCTCAGTAACAACATGAAATGAACAATGTAGAGTAACCAATAACCAGTAACTTCTCAAACTCAAATCAGGTCACAATTTCAAGTGAGTATGAGACCACTTTAAGAGACAAATGGTTTTTGCTTTGGCTTTGTATCAGTTACTGCAACCAGCGCAAGTTCAATGTTTTGAACTCCGAAGTTAAAATTCAAAATTACCCTCCGTAATGTACCGAACAGTCTCTGAGTTGCTAACTCTGGATGGCTTCACTGTTTGACACGATAAGCATCTGGATCATGCAGAGTGGGGGAATTACATCTTTGATTCTCTGATCTGGCTAGATTCAGCTAAAATTGTGGTAGGAGTGTGAAACCTGGCTTATCAATCCTTGTGTTAGGGAGGAGAAAATTGCTCAGGGTTCCTGCACCTGAAATTGAATGAAGTGAAAATATGTTGGCTTTGGGTAAAAGCAGGATTGGGCTCAAATAGTCAAAGCTCACGCTTGAAACATAGAAACATTGAAAATGGGTGCAGGAGTAGGCCATTTGGCCTTTCGAGCCTGTACCATCATTCAGTATGATCATAACTGATCATGCACTTTCAGTGTCCCACTCCTGCTTTCTCTCCATACCCCTTGATCCCTTTACCACTTCCAGCTCCCTCTTGAACATATCTAACGAACTGGCCCTAACAGCTTTCTACGATAGAGAATTTCACAGGTTCACAACTCTCTGAGTGAAGAACTTCTTCCTCCCTTCAGTCCTGAGTGGCTTACCCCTTATTCTTAGGATGTGACCCCTAGTTCTGGATTTCCCAAACATCAGGGACATTCTTCCCGCATCTAGCCTGTCCAGTTGTATCAGGATTTTATATGTTTCTATGAGATCCCCTCTCATTCTTCCAAATTTCAGTATGTACAAGCCCATTGATCCAGTCTGTCTTCATATTTCAGTCCTACCAGAATGGTCATGTGGGCCATGCGCCTCAAATAGTCGGCAATGTTTCCAGAAAGAAAGGGACGAATTCGTGCCAAGAATAAACCAACTCTCCCTACCTCTATTTTTCAACGCCTGAAATGTCACTTTCAGTGGGAAGCTAGTGAGCAGTCCTTCTGGTCTGCTGTAAAAGCTAATTTCAACTTTAGAATTAACAGCATAGAAAGCTGAAACATAAAGATTTGGCCTTGAGGGTTATAGCTCTGATTGACAGTTTGATATAATGTGATTTAATTATTGCACACAGAAGGTTACCTCTATAGCCTGAGGCGCTATACTACTCAGATTCTGCTAAATTGAGGTTACAAGTCTCGGAGCTCTCTTACTATTTTTGGAAATTTATAGTTCGGATCTATGGGACTCTCAGTTTGCAATATTTCCTAAGTTTCCTTCAGTTAACAAAACTGAAATTACTGCACTTAATTTAGTTTACTGGGCTGCATGAATTTCTTTGGAGTAATCAAGCTCCCTTGAATCGTTAAGAAACTTGCATAATTAGGAAGCTGTGCCTGTTACTCAACAGAAACTAACGTTTATATCATGCCATTAATATAGAAAGATGTTCCAAATGGCTCCTCAATAACATACTCAAGCAAATTGAGTGGCAAGCCAAAGAAGGAAGTATTAGGAGGGCTAACCAAAATGCTGACTGAAGAGGTGGGCATTTAAAGGAGAAATTATTCAGAGAAGGAATTGCACAACGTAGGACCAAAACAACTGCAGATATAGCCAATAAATTTGAAGCAAAGGAGGAGAAGCACCAACACACACACTGGCCAGTGGGACTGTTTTTGCTCTTGCCCACCACTGATCCCTGAGCCCTGAATGGAAACCAAAAATCTATTGTCCTTAAACTTTAAAAATTTGCAAACTCGCTTCCAAACCACTCGCTCTCCGAAGGAACGAGCAATTAGCTTTCCCCCTGGAGTTAGGCTTTTGATCATCATCATTGCCCCCACCCCCTGACTTGTCAGTCATGAATTGGCCCCACCTCAAGATCAGGGATTGGACCTCTCCTCTGGTTTAGGGATCAGACCACCCCCACACTCCTATTAGCAACAGCAAGCAATTTACCTATGGCTGCAGTCTCCACTGGTGTGCTCCTGCTCATTCAGAAACCAACCATGTGAGTACAGGCAAAGCTTCAGTGTGCGTGGAGAAATCTGAACTTATCCCAACAGAAGTTCCCACTCCAGTCATAAGAACATAAGAACATAAGAAATAGGAGCAGGAGTAGGCCATCTAGCCCCTCGAGCCTGCCCCGCCATTCAATAAGATCATGGCTGATCTGTCGTGTCTCAGTTCCACATTCCCGCCCTCTCCCCATAACCCTTAACCCCCTTGCCTATCAAAAACCTATCAACCCGCGTCTTAAATATATTTAGCGAGGCAGCCTCCACCACTTCAACGGGCAGAGAATTCCAGAGATTCACCACCCTTTGAGTGAAGAAGTTCCTCCTCAACTCCATTCTAAACTGTCCCCCCTTTATCTTGAGGTTGTGCCCTCTAGTCCTACTGTCCTTTCTGAGCGGGAAGAGCCTCTCCACCTCTATCCTATCCATCCCATTCATCATCTTATATGTCTCAATGAGATCTCCCCTCATTCTTCTAAACTCTAACGAGTACAAGCCTAGTTTATTCAGCCTCTCCTCATAGCTCAACCCCCTCAACTCCGGTATCAGCCTAGTAAACCTCCTCTGCATTCCCTCCAAGGCCAAAATATCCTTGCGTAAGTGCGGCGACCAAAACTGCACACAGTACTCCAGCTGCAGCCTCACCAGTGCCCTGTACAGTTGCAGCAAGACCTCCCTGCTTTTATATTCAATCCCCCTCGCTATGAAGGCCAGCATCCTATTCGCCTTCCTGAACACCTGCTGCACCTGCAGACTGGGTTTTTGCGACTCATGCACAAGGACCCCGAGGTCCCTCTGCACTGTAGCATGCTGCAGTTTTTCGCCATGTAAGTAATAGTCCTTCCTACCATTATTCCTACCAAAGTGGACAACTTCACACTTGCCAACATCAAATTCCATTTGCCAGTTCCCGGCCCATTCGCCCAGCCTATCTAGATCCTTCTGCAGACTTTCCACACCCTCCGCACAATTTGCCGTTCCACCAATCTTGGTGTCATCAGCAAATTTCGACACCATACACTCAGTTCCCTCCTCCAGATCATCTATATAAATGGTAAATAGCTAAGGCCCCAGCACCGACCCCTGGGGCACTCCACTAGTCACCAACCGCCAATCCGAATAGCACCCATTGACCCCCACTCTCTGCCTCCTATTTGACAGCCAATCCCCTATCCACGCTAACACCCTACCCCCAACTCCTTGCCCCCTGACCTTCTGTAATAACCTCTTGTGCGGCACCTTATCAAATGCCTTCTGAAAATCAAGAAACACCACATCCACCGGCTCTCCTCTATCCACCGCCGTAGACACATCCTCATAGAACTCCAATAAATTCGTCAGACACGAGTTCCCCTTAACGAAACCGTGCTGCGTCTGCTCTATCAAACAATTCTCCTCAAGATGCCTCGCTATTTTCTCCTTGATCACGGATTCTAACATTTTACCTACAACAGACTTTAAACTAACCGGCCTATAATTCCCTGCCTTTTGCCTGTCACCCTTCTTAAACAACGGTGTAACATTAGCCGTTTTCCAATCTTCCGGCACTTCCCCGGAATCCAGCGACGTTTGGAAAATAATCTCCAAGGCATCCACTATCACCTCCGCCATTTCTTTCAGAATCCTTGGATGCATTTCATCCGGTCCTGGGGACTTGTCCACAATCAGTCCCTCCAGTCTTTCGAGCACTGCCTCTCTAGTAACAATAATGTCACTGAGACCCTCCTGTCCTACCATCTTTCCATCGCTAACACCCGGCAAATTATTCACGTCCTCCTCTGTGAAGACCAAAACAAAAAGTTATTCAAGGCCTCAGTCATTTCCCCATCCCCTACCACTAAGTCCCCCCTCTCATCTTCTAAGGGTCCAACGTTCACCCTAGTCAGCCTCATCCTTTTTATATATTTATAAAAACTCTTACTATCCTTTTTTTATATTAGTCCCCACTTAATGCAGCCCACCTCTGTCAAAATTTGACCCAAAGAGTAAAGGGATGAAAGAACTGTATATTATGGTTCTTAAATTGAAAAAATCATATTTTGATCAAGAGCATGCAGAAAAAGTCCTATTTAATTCATTGCCATAACAATATTGTGTGCTGATTATTTTCAATATTTAATGACCAAGAAAATAAAGACCACAATAAATATTTAACTTTGTTCACCTCACTAGACCAAACACATGCATGGATTGGCAGCTACTAATTCCAGTGTTAATGATAATGTCTGCAGCAGTTGTCTCTTTCTATTACTTGGAGGAAGCTCATGTACTTGGTCCACTAAAAGTAACTTTTACGATAAAATAGTAAAATCTTAAACTTATATTTTTGGGTGTTTAATTGTTAGCATTTAATAAAATATTTCTGGATTTTTAAAGTAGGGAGGAACATTTATTGTTTTTATTGGTTGGACTCAGAAACCAGGGATTTGGAAATTTTATTAAATGCCGTGATGTTATTTGAAAATTCTACTTAGAAAGTTTCTCTCCAGTATTCTATTATCATTTCTTACCAAAACAAATTTAATATGGTAATTTGACTATTATTCAAAACCAGAGTAAATAATGTCTTCTACAAACTTTAGTTTTGATGCAGAATTTTAAAATAATCTGCAATGTCTCACCATCTGGCATAAAAATTACATTACTGCAATACAAAAAAATCCATACATGCTGACTGCTTGTAGTTACTTTGAACAGCAAGACTCCAGAGAGGCAGGAGAAGGGAAATCAGTGTCATTGAATGGCTAAAGGAGGACGGAAATTCAAGGGAGCAGAATCTGCTGCAGTGCTTTGGAGAGGAATGGCCTGAGAGGCAGTAGACTGCCAGTAAAACTGAAAGTCAAGATGAAGGGAGAATGCCAGCCTTTTTTCTAATTCATTCGTGGAACATGGTTTTGCTAGCTGGCCATCCCTAGGTGTCCAAGGGCAGCTGGGAGTCAATCACATTGCTGTGGCTGTCATCACATGTAGGCTAGACCACGTAAGTACGGCAGATTTCCTTCCCTAAATGACATTACTGAGCCAAATGTGTTTTTCCGACAACTGGCAATGGTTTCACGGCCATTAGTAGATTCTTAATTCCAGATTTTTTAAAATTAAAACCAAATTCCACTGTCTGTTGTGGTGGGATTTGAACCTGGGTCATCAGAACATTACATTAGCTGAGTTTCTGGATTAATAGTTTAGTAATAATACCACTAGGCTATCACCTCCCCCAATCTGAATGGAAAGACGAGGGAAAAGGGTGAGCATTACCTGAGAGGCAAGCTGATAGTGGGAATGTGAGTAGTAATCAAAAGGGAAGTGAAGAGAGTGCCAGGACTAACCAAAAGGGATGGTAATGGATGAGTGTGAGCACTAACTGAAAGGGAAGGTAATTGGTGAGTGTGAGTATTAACTAAAAGATAAGGTGAAGGGAGAGCAATACGCATTACTCAAAAGAATAAGGTGAAGGAAGAATGTGAGCACTGAAAAGGAAGAGAAAGGCAAAGTGAGAGCAGAAGAAGAATTGAAATGAAATGAATTGACAGGGTGTACAGTACCAATGTTAATTCAGAGTTGGCCAACAAAAGAATGTAATAGAGTAAAGGTGGCGGTAAGAGCGTGCAGAGCTCCTCTATTTACATAATAGTCTCTAGCTAGATTTTTAAAAGGGCCCTATCACTGAAAAAGGCAAGTGCAAAACATTGATGTCTGCAATGAAGGTAAGTACTGCATCACTACTTTAATATATTATTGCCCCATTTACACCAGAGTGTAAAATGGATCAGTTGTTCCATGTTTGATTAGGTGAGTCTGTTTGCAATTGATGCTCATTGTGCTTGATTGGTTAATCCTAGATGTGGACTCAGAGAAAGGTAAACAAAGCTTGTACACCTGATCAAGATGTACAAGGTTATGTGGGGCAGAGACAGGGTGGATAGGGAGCAGTTGTTCCCCTTAGTTGAAGGGTCACTCACAAGAGGATAAAAGCTCAAGGTGAGGGTGGGAGGGATGAGGAGACATTTTATCACCCAGAGGGCAGAGACAGTTTAGAATGTGCTACCTGGGAGGGTGGTGGAGCAGGTTGTCCTTTAAAATGTACCTGGATGAGCACTTGGCAATCATAACATTCAAGGCTATAAGCCAAGTGCTGATCATTGGGATTAGGTAGGTTAGGTGTTTTTCATGTGTCGCACAGACTCGATGGGTCAAGGGCCTCTTCTGCACTGAATGATTTTGTGATATGTTTGTTTAGGAAAGTTCCATTTAAGATGTGGTATAATTTTATAAGGTAGAAAAGATATAGTAACCTGGATGTGGACTCAGAGAAAAGTAAACAAAGGTCTAAAAACAGCTGGAAGCCAAAACTGAAACATTTTAAAAGTGAAACTGATGACATTTTAAAGCACTGTAAATAAAATCTGTTACGTATGTAGACATTAGTGTTATCTCGGCACATGTCCGAGATACAGGGCAGGATTCTCTGGCCGTTTGCTGGTGGCAGAATTCTCTGATCCTGCCGGCAGCACATCCCTGCCCATGGGTTTCTGGACAACATGGGATGGCTTCACTGGGAAATCCAATTGATGGTGTGGTCCAGAGGTCTTGCTGACAGTGAACAGCACGCCACCTCCCTCCGCCGAGGAACACGTGGCTGAGAGATTTGGAGAATCTCGCCCATAAAACACACAACAAACTGACAAATACAATGGCGACAAGTTTAGATTGACCTCGTTGAGAGTTGTTGGGACTTCTTAATGGAATGAAGTTCAAGTCGTTTCAATCCAGTTACATGCGGATATGATACCTCAATACAAAACTACACACAGTTCACAATGGGTATAATAAAATAAAATTGTAGGAAAAAGAACTTTAGATTTTGGCAACATGTTGGCTCTTTGAGGTATTCAGTGGAATTACTGAGCGCTGTTAAAGTAACAGTTTCAGCCAAAACGTGTAATAAAACAAATTGATGGCTACTTCACTGCCTTTGGCTGAAAATATTTCATACTTCTCTTGGCCCTGAAAGCTGAAGAAAAAGTAATAAATAATATACAAATATTCACTTCATTTACAGGTTACAATGTTAAACTGCCACCTGGAGGGTGATGGAGATGATTGAGTGTGTGCTTTAATTGCCTTTGGGCATTATTCCATACTCAAGATCACTCCGATCACTGAAGTAACAGAATTTTAGCAATTACAGTTTAAAAACTGTTATTTCGATATGCCACATAGAGGAGTTGGATTTCCGCAGAAGTCTTGCTATAATTTTGTTTGCAAATCAGCAGAAACCACAGAGAAATGCCGTAAATGGCTTGCGCTGATTCCTCTGGACTTTGCAGTAATTTTCCGCTGAAGACACGGTGAGAAATCAGGTGAATCTACTCTGAACTGGTGTGATGCTTTAGAATTGACAGACCAGCCAGAGTGGCCACAGTGGTCATTTTTGGCCCAATGTACTCCCATGTTCTCATTTGGCATTTGGTTTTCTGGACTTCTGCTAACCTGTTATTATCTGGATAAAGAACTGAAGAGGGGAGAGGAGGAGATTTCTTTTCAAGGCAAATTGGTATGACCTGGAATGCACTACCTTCAATGAAAATGGAAGCAAATTGAAGAACAACATTCAAAAGGGAAGCTCTTGAAAAATAAAAGTCTGGGATGAGTTGGACAGCCTTTTTAAAGAGACAGCAAAGGCACAGTGGGCTGAATGGCCCCATGCTAAATGATTCTCTGAATTGTACATTTCTCTTTCTTATGAACAGTAATTTACTTGCCATCCTGCTGGGAAACACATCAGTTTTCTCTTGTTCCCAAAAAAAAGGCTTTTCTTTGATCTTTATACAAGTGTCAGAATATAGAAATGTTTTGTCTGCTTGGGTGACATTTGAATTCTGTTGAATGGCACTTAAGTTCTCTAGACTTGGGTAAGTGGAGTTTGTTGCTAAGGAAAGGTAGTATTCAGTGCACAACTGGCAATGGAATCTCTACTTATGAGAATTTCTCAGTTATTTAATTGAGGAATTTTAAGCATGATGCTAAGATTCTATATGTCTTATTTACTTGATTTATAAAAATAATATGCTAAATAATTGTTGTACATGTAGTTGGGTGCACTGCAACAGCTTGCCAAGAGCTTCCTTCAACAGCAGCTTCAAAAGATGTGACTTCTGCTATATAGATGGAAAAAGACAGCAGGCAACGTGATACACCATCTCGTTCAAGTTACCCTCCATGCCACACTCCATTCTGACTCGGAACTATATTGTTGTTTCTTCATTGTTCCTGGAATTCCCTTCCCAATAGCACTGTAGTTGTACCTTCCCCACATGGGCTGCAGCAGTCCAAGCATGCGGCTGACCACAACTAGGACAATTTGGGGGTGGGCAATAAATGCTGGCCTTACTAGTGATAGTGACATCCTATTAGATGTTTTAAAAATCTGATCTGGTGAGGAGTTGAAGTGAATATCTGCTTAGTTCAATACTGGCAGCTCTTGTTCCTTTAAATCAGAATGTTGAGTGCTCATATTACAACCTAGGAACTGAATGCATAAAGAGTAAATTTTCCCAAATTCTACTTTCAGAGCAGAACTTTGTACATCAGAAATACAAATTAAATCTAGCCTCAAGTAAAGAAGGACTGCTGCATTGTCAAAGATGCCATCCCTGAAAAATGGGAACGCCAGAGAATATTTGGTAGCTTTAATGGATGACCCTATTTGAAGAGAATCAGTTGTCCTTCAGTTAATTAATAATTGTCCCTCAACCATTGCCATCAAAAATCAGGCTAATGGTCATTTGTTTAATTGTCATCTGTAGGATCTTGCAGAATTGAAAATAGCTGCCGTGATTGCCTGAATAGCAAGAGTTACTTTAATTCATTGTGTTAAGCTCTTTGAGACATTTCTGACATGCACAGGAAGCAGCGAATTAAATTCAAGTATTTTTGGTAACATAGTCGGTGCCTGTGTTTGCGGGTGGGAAAAGAGGACTCACAGGGCACTTTGATTGTAACTTCAGATGTAGCATTTGCAAATGTCCAAATTTTGGGCCTCGTTATGCAAAATTAAAGCCAAGTACGGAAGGAAATCAAATTTTCGTTTTTTTAATTTTGACAAAAAGAACTGGACATACATTCCACATATGGCATCACATCAGTGCAAAACTTTTTCTAGTTTTATGTTCAGGGAAAACTCGTGATGAGAAAGAATTATTTTAGCTGGAAGATTACAAGATATGTGTTGTGTTATAAGCAGATGTGGTACTTTTTTTTAGGGAGAGAATTATACTTTAGAATCCTTAGCAGTTACATCCTTCAAATAATGGAAAGGCTGAATTGACTGTAATACTTAAAAGCCCATAAAGCATTTCCCCTGAAATTTCCCCTTTGATCCAATGGACTCACTCATTTTTTTCTTGCTCATAGAATGTACTTTTTTTTCCGTAATCAAAATTGAAACAGCTGTCCAAACAACCTCTCACACTGCTAATGATTTTAGCAGCAGCTACCAGAGCACAAAATTATTCTCCGCGTCCCAAATGTCTGCTTTTGTTTTTGTAGTTGTAATTGTGCAAATATGGTTTAAAAGGAATAAAACGCCATCTCTGCAAGCACAAAATATGTCGCAGAAGCTGTGATTAGCATCAGAGCTCCTATAATTCTCAGAACCAGATTGGGTGCAGAGTCTTACTGGCCATGGGTGTGGGTCAGAACATCTAGTCACCAATCTCATGCCAATGCACATCGCATCTGACTTTCGGTGACTGCATTTGGGAAAAATAAAGGCCTTCCTGCTGGCACATGAAACCCAGATTGCCTTGTGTTAATTATGCAAATTGAGTCCCTGTTGCATTTCACAAGCTTCACAACCACCTCACCATCCCTCCTCTCTCCTCACAGTTTGCAGCTCCCTGTGTAAAATAAGCACATGACAAGAAAACAGACCTGGTTTGCTCCAGCATGTTTCTGTAAACTGCTTTACTGTTGAGTTGGGTTAAATATTACCAGTCTATTAGGCAGCTAGCACCTCTCTGCTTGTGCATTGAATATTTAGTATACTTTTTTCTCTTCAAATTTTTAACTCCTCTGCAAAGTGTTCGATTTGCTGCGACACACTTTCTAAGAGACTTGGCAATCATTCAGTCAGTGGAAGTTGCATCAAAGAAAATGTTGGGGGAATGGGGTCAATTTAACTTTAGTCATCTGACCAAAAAAACATGGGTAGCCACAAATTGAAAAAGAAATTTAGAAGATCTGTAAAAAAGATTGCTGAATTGCTGTCATTTATTTTCCATCCCACAATAAAAGTTTAAATTTTCCTGATTAAATTTGTCCACTGTGATTTAGTTACCACTTGTGTTTTGTATGGAAAGTTAGCTGCATTGAAGGCAGTGGCAGCAAAGGCAGTAATTTTCCATGGCATCTATTCAATCTGCCCCAAGAGTCTGATTTCTGTACAGGACTAGAATGCCATTTCCGTCCTCAAGTGTTCTAAGAACTTGGTTTCTCCAGTAAGTAGCTGAGCCACAGAAAAGTCCCCTTTTTGTTTAAATTAATTCTCAAGTTGTGGGTGTCACTGGCAAGGGAAAGCATTTGTAATCCCCGTACAACTGAGTGGTTCCTAAGCTACGTCAAAAAGCAGTAAAAAGCCAACAACATCAGTATTGGGCTGAAGTCATATATAGGCCAAATTGGGTAAGATGGTTTTCTTCCCTAGAGGATATTAATGGTTGTTATAACAGTCTGATGTGAATATATTGGTAAGAGATTGGTGTACATGTGTCTGCCAGCAGTGCACAGGAAAGGCACATCACAATACCAATCAGTATGCAATACTGATTATACCCAGCATTGCCATTTTGGAGTTCCAAGCTCCAGCCTATTGTTAACCTCCCAAAGCTGACATGTGCTCAAGGTCAGGAAGAATACCCTCACTGGTGCTATTTATATAGATCAGTAACAACCTGCACTTAGTTATTGGATTATTTCTTAGGATGAAGCTGCAATTATATGTATTTATCTTTCAAAACTTGTTAAAAGTTACAATAGTCTACAGAGAGTAGTCTGACTGGTGCTGAGGTACTTACTTGGTGACTTAAAAGGCTTGTCACAAACTAGTTGCTGCCAGACATGGGTGTTATTTTAAAGTTACTTAATAAATACAGGCTGCCTTTGCTGGCTCCAAAAATGGATATGGGGGTTATGATCAATTGAGCTGTTTCCTAAAGACTCCACAGGGTTTGATCTTCTGTTAATAGCTCTTCCCCCATCGTCTACCATTTTTTGTCCGGATCAGCATGGCTTGTGTTCATTCTCCTAGACATGCTCGAGAACAAAGATGGAACCAATCTAAACTGAAAGATTGCTGGACTGGAAGAAATTAGAAATAGGGAGGAAAAAAACCATGGAGGGATTTGAAAACAAGGATGAGGATTTTGAAATAGAAACCAATTTAATACCCAGCGTTCTGTGAGTTACCAGTCCAGTGAGACAGTCACAATGCCATCATACCCAATACCTAATCTGACAGAGAGGCAGTTTAGTGTCCCCCAGTTGTATGGAAAAATTTGACTGCAGTTGCTGTTTCCATTGGAGATGCATTTAACATTTTTGGTTTAAGTACAATTTCTTGACTTTTTGTAATTTTTATTTCCAACTTTCCCTCTTCTCACGAAGATGCGGATTCATGCGAAATCCCGTCTAGTGCCTCAGCTCAACTAAAAAATTACATATCAGCATTTATTAGCCACCCGAAGTTCACAAGCATTCCAATGGATGATGAAAGATTGTGTTGTCTGATTGCTGTGAATAAATGGTTTGCAAGGAGCAAAAATTTCTAGATAAGAACTGCAGTGGTATTATGGGCCCTCCGAACAAAATCCATTTGTTAATCAGTATATGGCACTGCATGCACGCAACTCTTGTCTCTAAGCCCTAGGGTGTATGGACTTGTCAGTAATTTAGATTTACAGTGAGAAAATCTGCATTGTTCAGAGTCTGGTTAAGTATTTTTCAGATTCTAACACCATAAATCAAGAAAATAATTTTTCTTTTGTATTGCTGTTTTGAGCATTTTTTTTAAAGTTCTGTTTCTAATGAGGTACCAATACATTGCCCAGGGAAAAATCCGTCAAGAACAGAATGTGCAATATACATTTAATAAAGCTGGGATTGTCAAATATTAACAGTATATTAGTAGCATCATTTTAATAAGACTTATATAGTTCTGAGTTATATTTATTAATTATATAAAGTGCGAACTTTAAATTTGCAACAGCACAAGACATTCTTGATGCAATTCATACAATTACTGTTTAAGTATTTTGTCAAAATATGGATTGTGAAAACCTATTAATAATTTTGCAAATAATGGTCTAAATCTTACCAAAGAGTGGGAAAACCAGCATGTTAAGCCAATTTTCTCTTCAGATCTTGACACTGCCAAAAAAAAATCAACGGGACGTGTTTCATACAGGGCAGCAGGCCAGCAGATCCCAGCTGCACATTGTTCGGGGTGCCATCTTTAAAGGGTGCCCTGACCATAACCTGAAAGCCCCCAGGGAGATCTCCAGATGTGAACCTTTTATAATCTGCACCAGTGTGATGCCAAGTCAATTCGTGTCAATATACGGTGGAGGGTCAGTATCTGGCTAGAAGGCAGGTTAATTACATTTAAATACATTCCAATTCACGTACAGCAGATTCACATTCATTATGGGTCTGAACCTAATGGCATCGTTGGCAAGAATTGTCAGATCTTGACTTGCTGGCTTGCTGAGTGAATGAGTATAAGTTAAAATAGCCTCATTGCGAGGTATGTTTCCTTTAAAAGGCTCATTGCATGCATTATGTTCTTTTCTTCCCTGCTTTTTTTCATGAGATTTCATCCTATTGTTTACATATGCCCATTTGCCACACTTTTATTTTCAGTAAATAGTGTACAAGAGTAGCATGGACAGTGTGGATCAGGAGCAGCTGGTCCCTTAGTTGAAGGGTCAGTCATGAGGGGACACAAGTTCGAGATGCGCTGTAGGAGGTTTAGTGGGGAATGTGAGCAAAATCTTCTTTACCCAGAGGGTGATGATGATCTGGAATGCGCTGCCTGGAAGGGTGGTCGAGGGTGGTCGATTGTGGTTACCTCTGGCTTGCTGAGTGAATGACTTAACTCTGATGAGAGGTCACACCTCACTAGGCTATAGTCCAACAGGTTTATTCACAATCACAAGCTTTCAGAGCACTGCTCCCTTGTCAGATGAAGTGATACCTAATGTCAAGTGACCTCTCATCTTGTCCACCCCTGTCCCACACCAGTGTCTCCACATCATGACTTAAGTCTGGAGTTATTCTTTCCAGTCCATCACTGAGCATTAAGCCTAACTCCAGCAATGGCTCCCTCCCACTAGGTTTTCCTAGTCAAGTTCAGCCTTCTCCATTTTTCTTTGTTGATAAAATATCTTTATCAAAAGATTGTGCCCATCAAACCCTCCCTCACATCCCCCACCCATCTGTTTCACTTATGTCCTTTAAGGAAGGAAATCTGCCACCAGGTCTGGCCTACATGTGACTCCAGAGCCACAACAATGTGGTTGACTCTGAACTGAAACTAGGGATGGGCAATAAATGCTGGCCCTTTGGTTTTTCGAAGTTGCTTTTTAATAGTCTAGTTGTGCTGTGGTTTTTCAATCCTTGCTTCTGTTTTGAGAGTTAGAATAGCCTCATTGTGAGGTATGTATTCTTTAAAAGGCTCATTGCACACTTTATGTTCTTATCTTCCCTGCTTTTTTTTCATGAGATTCATGTGTCCATTAGCCACACTTTTATTTTCAGTAAATAGTGTACAAGATAAAGAGGAGCATGGACAGTGTGGATCAGGAGCAGCTGGTCCCCTTAGTTGAAGGGTGAATCATGAGGGGACGCAAGTTCAAGGTGCGGTGTAGGAGGTTTAGTGGGGAATGTGAGCAAAACCTTTTTTACCCAGAGGGTGACGATGATCTGGAATGCACTGCCTGGGAGGGTGGTCGAGGATGTTGCATCACATCCTTTAAAAAGTACCTAAATGCACAACATAACATTCAAGGCTATGGTCCAAGTGTCATTAAATGGGGAAGTCAGGTGTTTCATACGTGTCAGTGCAGACTTAATGGGCCAAAGGGCCTCTTCTGTATTGTATGATTCCATGATTTCACTCTCCACTGTTCATTTTGAATGCCTATTCCAATTTATGTTCCTAAGTAGCTTTTTGCGAGCTCTGGTTATCTTTTGCGTAATGTCATGCTTCATCCACCAACATAAATTTTAAGTATCCAACTTCAAATGACCCAACTACTCAGTATTCCAAGCCTTTTAAAAATTTAGCAACCCACTGCTTTTTTTAGGCTTCAACTACACCCCTGACCTTTTTCCCACCTTTATGCCAAGTACCAGAAATCATCAATGTTTTACTTAACAATACACACACATCCATTACTCCCACATCCCCCCCTCAATCTTTGTAAAGAACTTAACATGTTCTCTCATATTCATCTACTTTAGTCAATGCCACTGTATATTTCTTAATTCGTTTGTGGGTCACAGGCTAAACTGGCTGGCCAGCTTTAATGCCCATCCCTAGATGCAGTTCAGAGTCAACCACTTTGTTGTGGCTCTGGAGTCACATGTAGGCCAGACCTGGTAAGGGTGGCGGATTTCCTTCCCTAAAGGACATCAGTGAAGCAGATGGGTTTTTCTGACAATTGACAATGGTTTCATGGTCATCAGTAGATTATTAATTCCAGATTTTTTTTTACTGAATTCAGATTCCACCATCTGCCATGGCAGGATTCAAACCCAAGTCCCCAGAGCATTAGCTGAATTCTGGATTAATAGTCTAACGATAATACCATTAGGCCATCGCCTCCCCTGCTTCCCACTTCCATATCATCTGACTGCTAATGAACGATCCCACAGGAGATTAACTCATGTTGTTCATAACATTGACTGAGCAACTGGGCTTTCCTCATCTCCTCTTTAAAGAGCTGAATGGGATGTGAGAACCACATGGTAGGTATTGGTCAGATATTTGGCAAAGAACTTATTAGTGGTGAAAAGTGAATGAATTATGTTGAAGTGAGAAGCCTTGTAAAATAATCATGAGGTTGACACAGGGAGGTGAAGTGGCCACTCCTCTACTTACATATTGTAGGGAGTGAATAACAATGTCAAATTATATGTATTGTTTTTCCTAAGTTAAGACAAATTACATTAAAAATTTACATTAGTACTGATTCCAGTTACAATAACCGTAGAAAATGAAACAGATGGGGTGCAATTCTCCCACCACAACTTTCCTGGTGGGTCAGGCTGGGAGATGCGCATCATCAACCTTATTCTAGGATTTCGCATGCGCTGGGAATGCATGTACATCTCCCAGAGCCGGGGAACAGTCAGAGAAAAGACAGTGCTGGAAACCGATAGGAAGACAGGTAAGTCATTTGAATTTTTTAACATCTATTTTAACTATGTTTCACATTTCATTATGGGGAATTTGCCGGTCCTGATTGAATCCCCTACCCTGCCAGGAGTACTTCATTCCGGCGGGGTTCAGACTAGCTCCCCATGTTTGGGGAACCAGTGAGAGACCTCGCTGGAAGGAAGGGAGGCAATTGGGGCTGCCCAGGGTGTCAGGCAGTTGGGGGGGGGGGGGGGGGGTTGGTTGGTGTCCCCTGGGAATGGGCACATTGGCAGTGCCTGCCTATGCCCCTAGCACTGCCCAAGTGGCAAAGTGCCCATGCCCAGGAGGCACCTTGGCAGTGCTGATAGGGTATCGGGGCCTACTGTGGGCGGAGCCTAGAGGCAATCGGTAGGGATGGGGATTCCTGCTGCCATTCTGCATAGCGATCTGCCTGGGATGGAGGGAGGGCAGCAATTGGATCGGGCAGGGGTGGGGGGGCGCGGCAGTCAGTGGGGGAGGGGGTCTGGGGTCTGCCAGGGTGAAAGGGGTTGGGGATCGCCACTGCTGGGGGTGGTGGGCTGGACATCTGGGCACTCAGGGGGGTTAGGGCTAGCCCAGGAATTGTTGTGGGTGTTGCGATCGCTTTGTGATGGGGGCTCGAGGGTCAGCACTGAGGGGGTCCTGGGCTGGCCAGTGATCAAGCTGACCAGCAAGTGGGCTGTCTGACGGATCAGGACCACTGCGCATGCACAGAGTTCCAGAACTGTCAGACTCCGGCGCGAATAGGCTCTACCCCCCGGGTTTTTAATGATATCCACAATTGTGATCTCTGCAGTGCACAGAATGCGGAGATTTGAGTGTGAAGTTGAACTGAGAAAACAGTTGTGACCTAGAACAGTTTTCCCACCAATTTAGCACTTTCGGGAGAATTGCCCCCAGGATTTCTAGAACATTTTGTCCAGCGTGAGCAGCACTCACTCTGGCCTAAGCTGTGAAATAATGAAGGAAAGAATGCCTCATACCAGGAAATACAGGGAGCTCAAGACCAGAAAACACAAGGACCACTGCTGATTTGACAGTGAGGGAAGGGATCCAGATAACATGCACCTTATGCAGCTTCATACACAGCCAATTGTGCTGATTCGGAAGTTTGTCTTTCACTCATTGGTACCGGCTTCATTGACACTATTTTGTCTGTCTGCCAAGTTTTTGAGAGATAACATCCAAAGGGGACCAGGAGTAATGGCCACAGTGTCATTGATTTTAAGAGTGATTTGAAGGAGTCCTGTACAAGTGTTCAGCCTCTTTCTCGAGGCATGAATTTAATAATGTTATATTTTGTCCAAAATCAATGCCATGCAACATCAGCGAATGTTATCATTTTTAAAAATGCAAACCTGGGATGAAAACAGTATCATGCATCATCTTAGTGCAATGTGCTACCAAACTGTTACCTGTTACTTCTGAGCAACAGAAAATAACAGTCTTCTATTTTAAAGACCATTTGCTTATTGTTTCATACATTCAAACAAGTGCAAGTTAAGGGGCACTCAGCAAGTCAAATAGTGCTATCAGATAAAGGATTTGATATCATGTGTCAGACATTTTGATATTACAGTAGTATTGATTCTAGTATGACCCTGTTTGAAAAAGTTTATTTTGAATTTAGCAGCTGGAGTATATTATTACCTAGGTGTTTGCAGATGACCTTGTAAGCGATATACCCCGGGGTATTTTATAATGGAGTATTGTGGATGTAAGACTTGTAAATTTATCAGCCTAGATCTTACTGTAAGTATTATAAAAATCATTAGCCATTAAATATTTGTGGTGCTTGTAAATGACATCAGTAATGAGGCACTATGATCATTTAAGTGTTCAGTGATAGCATATTTCAAACAGTTATCCGTGTGACCAGCCCAATGCTCATTGGTGATTTTCAGCATTTGTACCCAAAATCAAAGTGATCATACAAACAATAGAATCGTAAGTTGCGAAGGTGATTAAGCTCACAAAAGGTATAGTGATTGTAAATTTATATTTTGGGAGTGGCTTCTTGTGCTTATTAAAGTGGGGGAATCTCTACATAAAGGCAGCACAGTAGCACAGTGGTCAGTACTGCTGTCTCACAGCGCCAGGGACCTGGGTTAGATTCTTGGCTTGGGTCACTGTCTGCGTGGAATTTGCACATTCACCCCATGTCTGTGAGGGTTTCCTCCAGGTGTTCCAATTTCCTCCGACAGTCCAAAGATGTGCGGGGGTTAGGTGAATTAGCCATGCTAAATTGCCCCTTAATGTCAAGGGGTCTAACCAGGGTAAATGCTTGGGGTTATGGGGATAGAGCCTGGGTGGATTGTGGTCAGTGCAGACTTGGTGGGCCAAATGGCCTCCGTCTGCACTATATGATTCTATGATGCTATAGGTAAGACATTTGGAATTAGGAAGTACAGTGTCAAAAGTTGCAGATGATATCAAAGTGGGGAGTTAATGATGAGGAGGACTCCAACAAAAGACAGGAAGTCATAAAGATAAACTTGCTGCAGCAAATGGAAAATTAATTTCATTCTAGATAAGTGTAAGGTGTGGCACTTGATTAGGAGGAATAGGCTGCCATATAAACCTTGGGAAATAAAGGTTGGATTTTCTAATGGGCTTTGGGACCCCGGTGTTGGAACCAAAGGTAGCTCTCAAACTCACATTTATTGGCAGCATGCCCAACAACACAATCTTCCCAAAGGCGGCCTCCCAAACTGCCATTTCTGCTCGCTCCGTCATAAAGGATGGTGGGTAAGCTCTTGATGCTGCTGACCCAGTCGGTGCTGGAAGCTCTGCAGCCTGGGCAGCCCACCAGGAAAGGTGGGCAGTGCATCTCATAAATGAAGGCACCTTCAAAGTCATGCATTAGGGGCTGAAGCCATTAGGCCCATCAAAGTGGGGAGACAACCTCTGCAGATGGATCATTTGGATAACGGATGTGACCTTTCCTGGCCATAGCCCATCTTGGGGTACAAAGCCTCTCACTGAAAACCTCCAACCTCGTCTGCAGCTGAGATTCTCTCACACCACTGCAGCGAATGGAGTTTTGGCTGAGCACCAAATTCTTCATTCTCACTGGCATCAGGTTGGGAATAGACAAGATTGGAGAATCCTGCCTTCTGGCTCTATTGGCCCCATCTAAGGCAACCACCATTTAAATGGGGGTTCTGCATTCTGTAGGGCACTGTTCTGCTGGTGATGAAATGCCAACGCTGCCAAATAACAGGTCTTGATTTGTTCCGTAAGTGGCTCTATGGTGCATCCAGCCGTTCCAAGTACCTACCACCCACGGAAAATCTCCTCCACAGCGGGGATGCACCAAGGAGCCATCCTGATGCAACACCTCATCATTCCTCCTACTTCCCTCACATTCAAGCCCACCATCACAGATCTGGGAAAATCCAGTCCTAAAACTTTAATATGGTGAGGAACGAAGAGACCCAGGAATACCGATACACAAATTATTAAAGGTAGCAGTGCATGTTAATAAGATGATTTTTGTTTAAAAAAAGAGAAAATGTTGGGGTTCATTTCAAGAAAAGTGGAACTGCCTTTGAAATCTATGGTAAAAGGACACTATGTTAAATCATAAAACCACCAGGCATATCTACAGACGCTGTAAATCACTGCCAGGAGTTGCAGTTGCATTCAATCTTGGAAACAAGGAAAATAATTACCAACATTACTATCCTGTTCTTTCTTCACCTGATTTCTTCTTAATTTTTAAAGAAGAGATTATGGGGATAGGGCAGGTGATGGACCTGGGTAAGATGCTCTGTCGAAAAGTTGGTGCAGACTTGATGGGCTGAGTGGCCTCTCACACTATAGTGATCCTGTGATTCTCAAATGTTGCTTGGTGATCAGTGGCTATGGACCATTGGATGTGGATTTGAAGGAGCAAGCTATAAAAGATGAAAAGTAAAAAGGTAAAGGGAATAGAGACTTTTTTTGTTAATCCTGATTATGCTACCTGCAGAAGAGATGAATCATTGGATTCATTTATCCTTCACCTTTCTACCATTTTTGGATAATTATCCCTCTATTTTTTCCAAATAATTAGTCATCCATTTTCAATGACAAGTGATTTAACATGCACGGTTGAAATGACAAACTGGATTAGGCACTTTTAGGTTAAAGAGGTAGTCTCACCATCAAAATTGCCTGTAAATAGTAATCAGTTAAGTATAATTGGGATCAGATTTGCCGTCCCTGTAGATTAAAAAAAGTGCTCAAGCACTGTGTGCTAATGACCTAATTTGAGGAGTTACTCAGCCAAAACATTTGACGAATGCAATTTATGTACACACAGTGAAGGTCAAGGCGTCTTGAAATAATTATGATGCAGTTTGACAATAGATTCCCATTAGAGTTTGAACTAATTGTGCTATTAGGATTGCTTAAAAATTAGCAGAGGAAAATAAATCGAGCAAAATTTAAAGTTAACTTACATTTTTAATCGATCTTTAAGTTGAAATCTTTTTTTGAGAATATGGGTTTGACAATTGGTATTGGCCAGCTTTTGTGTCCATAAGCAACAGCATGTCCTAAAATTGGACTTAATTAACTCATTTGCTGCCAGTGTCTGTTGTGCATCATGTGCTTTATTCAGATGATTATCTGGTGATCAGCAACCCAAAGACAAGTACATCCTGGATGTCTGTGTGTATATGTGGGGCGGAGGGATTTGGGAGTGGTGGTGGTGGTTGGAGCAGCAATTGGAGGGGTGCCAGTTGTGAAGACTGTTCCACAGGAATGATTTTTAATTTTTAAAATGATTTAAACTTGCCTGTCAGAGGTAGCCATGGATTAGGTTGCAGTGGCCGCTGAAGAATCCCAAACGGAGCAGGCCCAGAAACGCCTTCACTCAACAGAAACCCAATTCCCAGCAGGGCCTTTAAGCAGCTGCTAGGCTCTTCTTTAACATAAACAGGAATCCTAATGTCTGCTTTAGGATGGCAGTAAAACTGACCTTGGTGCACTTAGTAGTGGTATGAATTCTCCTGCATGGTGGCATGGGCCATCCCAAAAAAATTGTCATCGTTATCTCTGCAAACAGGTGTACCACATTCCAATTGCTACTCCATGACAAAATCCTCCTCCTTTCCCCCTTACTGAAAACCAGTATTGGAAATTTCAACATGGGTTCCTATTGATGTCAATTCAACCTTCTGTTCAGTGAATTATTTTAAAAATGAAGTTAGCTCCAATCAATTAATGGTTTGATTTCTAAATGAGATATTGGCAGCAGAACTCTAACCAACTGAACATTATTCTCAGACACAGCTTTTAAGGGCCAAGTTATTCTATTAATTAGGAGCAGAGGGCATAATCTCAGAGTAAAGGGTCACCCACTTAAGACAGAGATGAGGAAGAACTTCTTTTCTCGGAGGGTAGTGAATCGGTGGAATTTGTTAATGCAGAGAGTTACAGAAGCTGGATCTTTAAGTAAGTTCAAGGCTGAGATAGATATATTAGGGAATCAAAGATTATGGGGGTGATGTGGAAAATTGGAATTGAGGAATATCAAATCAGATCGTACATGATCTCATTGAATGGCGGAGCAGACTCGATGGGCTGAATAGTTTATTCCTGCTCTTAACGTCTTATGCTCTTGTGGTCTTAATTCTCCTATATTATTTATTTTTGTGGTCATGAGGTGGAGGTATGGGGATTACAAATTTAAAAATATTCTTCTGATATAACAATAAATGGCATCATTTAAATGGTATAAAATGGTAGAATATATTTCCTGGTGCATGTTGCTAAAGGTCTAATGACACCTAGAAACATCAGAGCAAAATCATAGAGACTTATATAGCAGAGAAGGAGGTCATTTTCGCATGGCTGCACTCTGCTGCCCAATCCCAATATTGTGGATCGAGCTTCCTAGTTCCTATCATATTTTCAAATTTTTAGAAATAAGTCACAACACTGAAAAAACAGTGACTAAGACTGTTATTTATGCAGTGTTCCTGATTATATAGAGCCCTGCAGCACTTTCTGAATACTTGAATGACCTCCATCCATATCAGCTATAAATAAGGTGACTACGACAACAAATGTAATTTTACTCTAATGCAGCTGTCATTGGTTATGAGGTGGAATGAGATAATAGAAAGTTAAGGAAAACCTTGTTGGTACTCATAAGAGTTAAGGGATTCTCCTGTATCAAGTGAAGATGAGTCATTTCTGTTTTCTGGCCACTACCGTGAATAACTTTATCAGGAAGTGAGTAGCAAATTCACATCTGACCTGAAGAGTTCTCTGAGACCTATAGAGATTTTAGTTCTTTGGCTTGGTAATTAGGCTACCTGGTTACAGTGTTGAACTTCTTGGGATATTGTTAGACATAAAAGGGGCGACATAAATATAAGTCTTCGTTTTACATCTGAAGTGCCTTACCAGCAATGCACTCGTATCATAGGATCATACAGTCCCTACAGTGCAGAAGGAGGCCATTCAGCCCATTAAGTCTGTACCGGCCCTCTGACAGAGTATCTTACGCAGGCCCTCTAACACGCTATATCCATGTAACCTCACACATTTACCATGGCTAATCCATCTAACCTACACATAGTCTGCACCAACTTTCTGACAGAGTATCTTACGCAGGGCCCTCTTCCCACATATCTCTGTAACCACATGTTTACTATGGCTAACACATTTAATCTACACACCTTTGGACCCTAAGCAATATAGCATGGCCAGTCCAACTAACCTGCACATCTTTGGACTGTGGGAGGAAACCAGAGTACTTGGAGGAAACCCACACAGATACAGGGAGAACGTGCAAACTCCACAGACAGTGACCCGAGGTCCCTGGCGCTGAGAGGCAGCAGTGTTAACCACCATATCGTATTGATCCCAGGTCAGGTTGAAGCTTAAATTGCTACTTCATTTTTCTGTCTGATATTGATCCATTGTGGATCACAATCATTGGTCCATAAGTATGTCCAAGTATTCCCAAGCTTTTTCTTCTTTCCAAGATCTTTTCTTCTTTCTTATCCTGTCATTGATCATAGCATGCTTGAAGACCAAAACATTGTGGGCATCTTGCTGAGATTTCAGAGGATGTACTTGGTAAGGATGTAAATGTAAACCAGTCACTGCTGTATCTACCATTCCCTATATTTGCATCTCCATGTATACATAGCAACAGAGACCTTCTTGGCCTTTCCAATCTATCAAGTAACTGAAGTTTCTCTTACTGGCCTTCTGACAATGCATTCATTTATGGGATTCTAGGTGGATCTGTATCTGTGTTCATAGCAATACTGTTGTATGAGACCTCTGGTGCAGTGATTCTCTGCGCACCAGATGATCCCTGTTTTTTATTTTAAGTTACTCACTTCAGTTTATCAAGGCTTGTCAGCCCCTATAAACCTGCCAACTTTTTCGGTATAGCCACTGTTGTTGAACTTGCCAGGTAGTTGAAAAGAAGTTTCAGTCTTGTGGTCTTTGCATTAGCTACAAGATGATTTCCTTATCTCCTGTCACACATTTCAGGTGGCAGAGCTGGTGTTCAACTACCTAGTTATTTTCTTCCATTTTGCATTATGCCACGTGTATTGAGGAGGAATGGAAGCATATGAACTAAAAAAATCACCAACATCCCAACCAGTTTTTCTTATACAACAGATTACATCGATTTCCATGAAAGGGGTCTAGTGTATGAACTTCTGTCTCGTAGCTCTGAAGCTTCCAATCAGCACGTCTGAGCAGCTTGTTTGTATAAGAGTTAAGGAAAGTCACTTCCTGCTGACGAAGGTGTTAAACTGTGATTGCTACAGCTGAGCTTTGATTGGACGGCTTAAGGTCCCAAACAGTGGCTATTCTGGTGCTACTGACAGGAAACTGCTACATTCCTACATGTTAACAAAGTGAGCAGTTTACACAAACAAATCACATTAAGGACCCTAATGGATAACACTCCAAAAAGTGGCACTTGGTGTCGAGATATTCCTAAAGCACTATGCATTTATTGCAAAAGTCAGAAGTGGTTCTCTTTTAAAAAATGTTTTCATTTTCCTGTTACATGAACATACGGACATATCCCTGTACAAAACTTTGTGGCCCATTTGGCAATGACAATGTCTAAAAATATCATTACCATGATAGGACAACAACAATTTGCATTTATATAGCATTTCTAATATAGGAGCTTCATAGGAGCGCTTTCAAACAAAATTTTATGTGAAGCCACATAAGGAAATATTAAGACATGTCACCAAAGCTGGATCAAAGAAGCAGGATTAAAGGAACGCCTTAAAGGAGAGAGAGTGATGACAAGTTTCTCAAACCACTTATACAATCTTTCTCTAGATATTTATTCAAATTTCTTCCTGAATCTCTGATAGGATCAGACCCATGCCTTGCCCAGGAGGCCATTCTAGAAGTTTGCCACCCTTTGTGTAAAGTATTTAGCTGAGATTTTCCTCCTCTGTGCTTGCCTGTCTGCAACTTAACACCTGTTAAAGCAAATAGATAGAAGGTCACAAGCTGACAAGTGTGGTAGCCGAATTCTCAACCATTGACTCCCAGCAGTATTTTCACTCTTCCTCTTCTACGTCCAAGATTAATGCTGTGGAATCCATGCCACCACCTTCAGTGCTGGAAGTCAGATGGAGAAAGCCTGATAGGGATGTCAAGTCTCTGATTAAAATCAGCTTCCAATCTGTATAGGGTACAGTGGTGGGTAAAATTTCCATTGATTCCAACCATGTCAGGAGGTGGGATGCACCAGATAGAGGAATTGTTTGAGGGTAAAAGTGAGGCTAATTAAAGGAGGCCAGAGACTTGAGTTATGTCCATTCACTTATTATGCAATGAAAATATCCCACAGGCAATTCAGACTTGCATTTACAGCTTTTTCCTGCCCAGCCCCTCTTTCTTAAGTACTCAAGACTTAAGTACCAGTGTAGGGCCACACCAGTCTTATTCAAATGAAGTGATCCTGCAGGACTCTGGATGTTCCCTCACAGCCAGGAGCAGATATTATCATCATTCACCATGCCACAGATCGTGCTGATGGAGTGGGTTGACTAATTCGGTTTCTATTTGCATGTATTGGGCCAGATTTTCATCTTTAAGGGAGTCAGGAGATTTTCCGATGTCACCAGCCTTCCCTCCTCCTGATAATGCACACCAGCATTATCTGATGAAGGCAAGAACAGTCTAGAGTTGGGCCTGCTGCCAGATGTGGAGAATGAAGCAAACTGATGCTGAGGAAGCCAGGTTGAAAGGCCTCCCTTCTTTTGCAAAGACAGCGGCTTGGATCTGGAAATTAATGTGAGGCCCCCAGTCATCACTTATGCTGCCTGTCTATGGATAAAAAGAAGAAAAATGCATAAAGAACACTCTTGCACACTATTATGTAAAGACTTTCTCCCCTAAGTCGTATTAGTAAAGCTGGTGGGTTTTTACAACAGTCTGTTTCTTTTGTGGTCAATGATTCCAGAATTTTATCCCAGTTAATTGAGTTTAAATTCTCCAACTGCATGATGGGGTTTAAACTCTTGTGCTCCAGATCATTCATCCTGGCTTCTGGATTACAAATCTTATGACATAACAAATGCTTCTGTACCTTAAATAGCAAAGGTTTAATGCCATTTAATATTCATTTGGCACTTATATTTTTATTTTTAACATGAATAGGAATGAAACATGAATAAGTGAAGGCAGTTTTGTGCTGTAGATCCTTACCTACTAGGAATTGGGTTAAGACCTAAGGATATATGCAGTAAAGGCTATTTGTATTGCACAGACTTTTGCAATCAGCAGGGATGGTTGGAAGTTACATACCATCAGCTTGGGTAAAGCTGTAAGTACAGCAGCGCGGTAGCACAGTGCTTAGCACTGCTGTTTCACAGCACCAGGGACCCAGGTTCGATTCCTGTCTTGGGTCACTGTCTGTGTGAAGTTTGCATGTTCTCCCTGTGTCTGCATGAGTTTCCTCCGGGTGCTGTGGTTTCCTTCCATATTCTGAAAGATGTGCTGGTTAGGTGCATTGACCCGAACAGGCACTGGACTGTGGCAACTAGGGGAATTTCACAGCAACTTCATTGCAGTTTAATGTCAGCCTTACTTGTGACTAATAAATAAACTTTAAATATTGAATTTAGTTTCTGTTGTGTCATCATATAAGATTTATTCTTACCTTTTCCACAGAGAGAGCACACGCCAAAAGCAGTCAACGAGCATGTGTAGAAAGCTTGCACAGCGCATGTGCAGACTCTGTGCATGCACAGAACAGGTACATCATAGCATGGTGAAGAGGGAACAAGTTCCTGATTGGCGTTTTGAACACATCTCCTGTATGGTAACTTAAGCTGAACAACATGTACAGCATTGCACTTTTCAAACCACTATAACATTGCACCTTCCCTTCCTTAGTAGATGAGAGCATAGCGGGCCCGATTCTCTAACTTCTTCAGATGGTTGGCAGGAATCCCGATGCCCTGGTGAATGGGGCATCAGCAAAAAAATCAGCATTCCAATGGGTGTGAGGATTATCAGGATTCACCTGACCTGCCCCGCTGGTTCCAATCGGGTTCTCAGCTATGGTTTCATTTTCTCTTATGCAAACCACAATCGTTGTGAATAACTCACAGGCTGTCAATCAGGGAAAATTTTCATATTTCCTGGTTTCCAGAGAATGGGACAGTCCTGAAGTTTCTTGAATGTTTTGTCTCCCGTAACAGTGGCAGATGTGGCTGCATCTTTGCGCGCATCTACATCCAAGCAGTCAGCAGTCAGTACCACAAGTGGCTGTTTGCTCTGTCTGAAATAAAGTACAAAAGTATGTTCAGGATTATCTGCTTCTATTCTAACAATATTCTCTGAGTCTTTTGCTGCAGTACACACATATGTCACCTTTTTATTGGTATTGGCCTTGGTAGTTGATTTTAGTAATGGGTGACAAACAGAAGAAAGTGTATGGGTTTTTGCACAATCTTTACACTGTTTACCTGTAGCAAGATACAACATGTGGTATGAGTAGGCATAAGTGGAAATGTTGTTTGGACAAGCCACAACTCTGTGAGATGGCTGTTGTTGCTTTCTTGCAGGTGGTTTCCTGGCATGTGTGTAATTAATGTGTGTTTTTTGGCAGCCTTAACCTCAGTAGCTTTGGCCTTGGAAAGCAATGGCAATGTTGCTAACGGCTTTCTGTCTTAAGTGCAGTGTAAATGGCTGGAGAGACAACCTTGGACAACTTATGTTTTATTTCCCTTTTAAGAACAACAAAGAACAATTTTGATCTGTTGAACTACAGCAAGTCACATTTGGCGGCTAGTTGCCTCAGCCATGTACAAGGTTCATCAGTTGAATTATTGGATTCTTGCTCCGTGTGACTGAAGATGATTATTTTGTACATTATGTTTTTCTCGGTTGTAAAATAGGACCTTCCTGTCTTTGTAGATGAGTTATAGTCATTTTGCTCAGGTGTAAGTGTTGCACATGTCTCCCCCAATTCTTTATCACCATAATGCAGAAGTAATACCTTTATTCTCATCATCAGTGTGAGGTTTCTGGGACTAGAAACAGTCAGAGACACCTGGGATGAAAAGTGTCTGAGCAAAATGGTTTATTTTATTCATCAGCTTCTTAAACTCTACTACCATTTGTAAACTCCCTCTGCTGGTATAATTCTACAGTAATTTCAAGTGAACAATATATGCAACATTGCACTTTTCACAACACTACAGTGATTCCAATGATGGATTCTAAAATTTCTCACAATTGATGTTAAGCTCATAAATAATGGATAACATTTAGAATTTTCCAATCCACAGGCATAATTCTTGAATTGAGACAACATTGAAAAATTATGGTTAATAGATTTAAAATTTCTTCACTTTTACTATTCTGGAATATAAATAATAAGGCCCTATGGGCTTTTCTGTCTTAGGTTCCTTTGCTTTGTCCATTACAGTTTCTTAAAACTTGCATTAAATTCACTAACTTCCTCCTCTTGACACATTTTTATGTTCCCTTGTACCATTTATATTTTGACCTCTTCCTTCACTGTGAAAATGGATACAAAGTACTTATTTAACAAGTCTTCCGTTTCCTTATTATCCATTATAGTCTCGTCTGCATCCGTTTTTAAATGGCCTACATTTTCTTTTATCAATCTCTTTTTCTCAATATATTTTTAAAACCTTTGCTTTTAGCTTGATGTCTCTTGCAAATTTCTTTTCATATTCCCTCTTCACAACTCTCATTACTCTTTTTGTATTCCTTTGTTTCTGTTTATACTTTCCAGACTCCTGGATTTCCACTTTTCCTTGCATTTATGTAAGGTTTTTCTTTCATGGTACCCTTACCTCATTTGTTGACCATGGTTTCATTAGTCAAGTGGAGCCTTTGCCATTTCAACTGAGCACAGAGTTTATATTGTACCAGATATGTCTTTGAATACTGTTAATGCTTCAATATTTTCTGCCTCACAACATCTCTCTCAACTTCTTGTCTTTATTTTATGTCACAAATAATAAGAAGCAAAGAGTCTTTATTTTAAATGAATGAAAGGAGAAGGTTGGCTAAAAGTCAATTGTTGAGGCTTTTGGAGAAATGGCAGATCACTTAAACCAAGGTACAATGAAGATGCAGCAATACAGTTCCAAAATTTCATAGAATCCCGACAGTGCAGGAGGAGGCCATTCAGCCCATCAAGCCTGCGCTGACAACACTACCACCCAGGCCCTATCCTTGTAACCCTGGGTATTTACCCTGCTAATCCCCTGATACTATGGGTCAATTTATCCTGGCCAATCAACCTAACCCACACATCTTTGAATTGTGGGAGGAAACCAGAGCACCCAGAGGAAACCCATGCAGACATAGAGAGAATGTGCAAACTCCACAGACAGTCATCTGAGATTAGAATTGAACCTGGGTCCCGGGTGCTGTGAGGCAGCAGTGCTAGCCACTGTGGCACTGTGCCATCCGAAGGGTCCCAGGTTCAATTCTGGCCTCGGGTCACTGTTTGTATGAAGTTTGCACATGTGGCACAGTGGCAAAGTGGCACAGTGAAGGAACAACAATGTAGTTCCAAAGTTTGACACATGATTTATAAACTTGGGTCACAATGTATTGTAGTGATCAATGTATTCATTTGTCACTCAACAGAGCAGCTGCAGAGGGGCCAGCCATTAATGTTATTTAAAAGGCAGACTCTCATCTTGCAGCTAAGGTGATACTGACTAACTTTCACTTCTACAAAGTCTCTAGAAATAAAGTGGGCTCCTTCTGGAAGGTATAGTGCTGACTTCCTGGATTTGATGGGATGTGTTGCAGTGTCATCACAAGGAGGGTAGAGAAATGGGTAACCCATTCACACAAAGGTGGTAACACATATGGGGCAGCAGTGCCTCTGGTCTGCAACATGATGGAGATGGGGAGATGTTGCAGAGATAGACAGCTCTGCAAAATGTCCTGTATCAAGTAGACTCCTTGATGCTCCTTGACAACAGCAGAAGACAGACCAGCAATGCGCTGTGCATCTATCAGTGTGCATATTCATAAGTGCTTTCACGTCTGCTGCCCTATTCAGGGCTTCATCTGAGTTCCCTATAGCAGAACTCCTCTGTGACCTCATTCTCCAGTAAGCTGGCACATGCATTATCTGTTCCTCCAGTCTCACTGCAGCCCACTTGTACTTGGTGACTCACCATGTTCTGACCTCAACAATGGACTAGCCTCTGAGGTACATTCAGTGCCAGTATTTAAACTGGTGGTTGTGAGTGTCAGAGAAAGGGATGGGGCTGTTCATCAGTGCTGGGATGCTGTTCTTTCTCTTCCTCATGGGCATTTTGTGCTTGGGCATGTGAACAGTTCTTGGGTGAAAATCAGAAAAGAAAAAGATGGAGTGAGGGAGGTGGTGGGGGGGAAGGGGGATGGAAAGCAAATGGTACATGATGGCATGATTAGCAGCTTGGTGCTAGCTAGCAGGATGAAAGTGAGTGGAGAGGTGAGAAAAGGCATAAGTCAAGAGCACACCAGAATATCTTCAATGTGCTCAGAATACCAGATGCCACAGGCTCTGTTGCCACTGGCCCCATGATGCAGAGAACCATCTCATCTGTTGAACTCAGGAAATGCAGGTGCCATTCAGTGTTGCTGTTTCTGCTCTTTCCCAATGGTTATTGTTCTGTAAAAGAGAGGCCAGGTATCAGTGATTGTGTTGCATTTTATTTTGGGGGCTGTGCCTGCCACAGCTAAGAAGTTGCACTTATATGGAATAAATGAAAGTTGAATGTGAGACTGGCATCATTGTGAGAATGAGGAGGAGTATCTGAATTTGCGGAGGTTTAAATTTTGAATGCCAGGGAGGGATTCCTCCTGGGCAAGTGACGGGGATATGTTGCATTAAGCAGCCTGACAGATCGATGGTAAGGTGGGTCGGAGCTAACATGTGGAGATACATTTACTGACTCAGCCACTTTAACAAGTGCTGCCAGGCTGTCAGGTAGTTTCTTGACCACCTCATCACATGCCTTCTTGACATAGTCCTTCAGGATCGTCTGGCTTTCCATGGAATCATGATCTCTTTCTCTCTCTTTTCTGTCTGTCCCCATGATTAGGTCTCCTGTATAGCAGTGAACCCAGATGTTCTGTCTTCTGTGATGCTCTGTTTATATAGCTCCTGTGTCCATACAGGCAGTCAGCTGTATGCTTCCATTGTCTGCAGATTCCCTTTAAGATGAACAAACTGCCTTTAAGAGAATCAGGCTGACTACATCACGTAATATTGATGGATCCTGCCTGGCACCCTGCCAAGCACTTAGCCAGCAGCTTGATTCCTACACGGACCAACACAGCAATCGGGTGAAAGAGAAGGCAGCAGCATTTAATTTGCATGCGGCCTACCTCAGTGGTAATGGGTGGAGGTAAGTCCTGAGCCATGTCCCCATGCCCAAAGTTATTCCACAGCAAATTCTTAGCTCAGCAATTCCTTTTGTAAATAATTACATTTTCTACATATAAAACTGCAAGGTTTTGCTAACACCTTTCTTGTAGATTATTCACTTATTCTCCAACTCTTACAACTGAGATTTATTGGTTGGTTTAAATTACATGTTCCATCAATCATGTGCATCTGCGGGATAGATATATAAAATGGTCAAAGTGTGATAACGGGATGTGCACAGCACATGTTGCTATTATTGAGTTGTGCTCCTGACCCCACTTGGAATGTCTGAGCTCAGACTTCATTTAAATGGTATCAGTGCTCATGTCTGCCAATTTGGGCACATCTTGTGTGATTGCCACAGGACAGGAAATCCAGATTGGGAAAGCTGCTTGTTGGCCAGCTGGCATCGCTGGCTTGGATAATTTTTAAACATTGTATAATTGGCCATAACACATAAAGGGTTTCTCTGGATTCTATCTACAGAGCAGCCATGGTGCATAATTTGCATGCTTTTGCAATGTATAACTGGCTTATTTATTTGCTGATGATGACAAGTGGTTAGCAATTTGTGGTATAAACTGACCTGAACCAAGATTTAGACCTGAATTTTCACAACAATGGAGAAGGTCCCTGGAAGTCCACCCTCAAACCCAGGACCCACCAATTTCTTTGAGGGGTGTACTGGAGTGGGTTGTCCTTTTGCACATTTGTGATTCGCAGAGGCAGCTGCACTTGTTAAAGTACAGCTGCATTTAGTCAGATTCAATTTTCACTAGAGGGATGTCCAAAACATGACGTACGCAATTTAGATCTATCAGGAGAAAGTCTAACGTTAGTGGAATTCTTTGGACAAGTAGGATATCCTTTTGGAAATGTCCAGGAACACCACTGGGAGAGGTTAGGTGTCTTTTGGGAAAGGTCATGAGCCCTTTGGGATTGTTGAAAGTAGACACGTACGTGCTAAAAAAGTGAGTAAACTAATTGTTATGCTGTCAAGGGAACTGGCATGTTCATTGTTAAGCATTTTAATGCTTCTGGTCTTAAATTTTGTTTTTAAGAAGTAGTATTATTTCACTATGTCTGTTGACATAAGCTTGAGGCTATCCTGATAGGTTGTAAAGTCAATCATGCAGCACAAATCTTCTCATTATCATGGAGGGATGACCCAAAGGAAGTGGAACTATGAATACAAGTGCTTGTTTTCATAAGAGATTAAGTAGTTGAAGGGATTTAAATGTAGTAAATGAGATTTTTTATCAAGGAGATTACTTTCTTTAAAATAATGGATTCATCAATAGACACTTAGAATTTTATGTCCTCTCAGCATGGGTCCTAAGGTCTGCCCACAGTTGACACTGAATAAGGGCAAAGGGTAGTGGAAGGTGGGGACATGGGTTAGCATGAGTTGGTACTAAACTGGCATAAGGGCTATAAAGTGCCATGGGGTGGGTTAGGGTATAGGTTGACGTGGAAGTTATGAAGGGCCATGGCAGGTAGGTAGAGGGCATGAGGTTGCATGATTTGACATGGATGAGGTATGGGCAATGCCTATGGATGAGAGGATGTGCAGAGATAAGTGTTAGACTGCTGTTGTTGAGATTTTTTTTGTAGCTGGGACAGAGTGCTGGATTATCGAGACCAGCCTTTTGCCCAGTTTGTCTCCGCACCCTGCAGCCTCTGTTCTGCTTGGGAATTCTCCCCACGCCACACACCTGGCCCGTCAGCGTAAATTCAGGCCTTCGGGTTTCCCTCTTTTAGTTTTCTGCGAGTTGAATGAAGGAAAAGGAAGTTTAACTTTGTTTTAATCATTCCCATTTGCTGAATGTATTTCAGTTGCTACATTCAAGCTTCCTTCATCCACGTGTTGAATTCAATGATCAGCCATGATCAAAATGAATAATGTAGCAGGTTCAAAGGGCCAAATGGCTTACTCCTGCTTCTATAGTCTATGTTTCTATCCTAATCCACAGCCATTCCTCTTGAACTGGAGCTTATATTAATATTGTGCATTTAGCATGCAGTCCTCAGGTCAGCAGGATGAAAAAGTGCTGCTTTGATACTAAATGGGTTAACAGGGTAGTATCCTGTCCTCTGATTCCCCTCATCTGTTTATGGACGCTGTACCATTTTCTACAAATCAGAAAGGCAAAATTTTTGCGGAAAAAAGCAACTGAAGTTGCATTTGCACTGCAGTTACTGATGTCAGATTGGTATCTTCAGTATGACCAAGATCTTCTAGTGTCCTGATTGCCAGAAACTGAACTTATGACTCAAGATATACAGCAGATTGTTGTGGAAATCCAACGCACTGAGCTCTGCAGAACTTACTGGGAAGGTTGAATTTTTCATGGGCGATTTCTCTGCTTCCCAAGACACTCCACAAGAGCCTACAGCTTTGAGCTAGAGTCAGAGATTTTAGACAGTTCCATGTGACTTACATGGGTAGTTATCCAGGAAATGTTAGGCAGAAAAATCCTAGTCTAGTTCCTGGATAACTGACCCCCGCTCCCTTATCATTCTCACTAACTCACCCTCCCCCCCCACCCCACATCCCCAGATGCTCTCCCCTCTGCCCCTCCTCCACCCAACCATCTTGACTACTCCTGACTGTCCTTCCCCCCCCATTTCCTCAACTAGACTTTCCTGCCAACCTTGCAAACCCCTGTCCACCCTGACTACCCCCTCCTGATGCAATGCAGCTATGCCTGATCTACCTGCCTCCCTGCGCACTTACCTCTTTCACCGACCCATACACTCACTTGTTCACTCATCCAATCACTAACATCCACACCAGACATGAAAACTTACCTTATGGCAGCTAATGCCATAAAAAGCGGTTGTGTCCAGTCTTCCCCTGATACCACAGCGCAAAGATGGAGTTCTCTGATTGACTGTATGTTCTGCATTTCTAGAGAATCCAGGCTCAGAAAACCTAGCCAGAAATGCAGAGCTGTATTTAGATGGAGAGAGGTATGGTGAGAGTGGCAGTCTGATAGTGCTTACTGCTTTGTGGATGATCTAGGCCATTATGCTTCAGCTAGTACTTTGCCTTACTGAAGTTCCAATTATCAGCCAGAAGAGATGACAGTGAGTGTATGTGTATTTCTGCAGACATGTATTGGCAACAGCAACAGTTATTATCCATTGCTTGTTACAGTAAGAGGGTAACTGAATGGCTTGCCGGGGCACTCCAGAATTAGTCACATTTACGTGAAACTGTAGTCACATTTGATTTCCCCCCCTAAAGCACCTTGACGAACAAGTTCTATTAAAACAGAGTTCGTATTCCTAAACACAGTGGTTAGAATTTGAACTCTTTTATTCTGTGGATTACTAGTCCAGGTTGCTGAATTTCTAGTCACATAACATAATCACCACATTATCATATCCCCTTATAAGAATGATGGTGGAGATTTTGATGCCACACATTGATTTATGTTTCATGCACTTTTGAACTTAACGGTTTGCAAAATTAGCCCCTTCAAAGAGGCTCACATAATTTTTAACCAGAATCAGATCAGACCCTCAATCCAGCTTTGCACACAAAGTTTAGCATTGCAGCCAAGCAAAAACAAATTAATCAAAATTCAAAACTTGGAATATAAATGCACCCAAACATTCTACTTTTGAATATTCACATGTTTGAGGTGTGCAACACAAAGATTGTGTGGTTTTAAGTACAAACAATTGAAGTACGAACGATTAATATGACATGAAGGATTAATGAAGATTACATTTTTACTTCTAACAGTGTCTAAAGTAATCGTGTAAACAGAAACAAATAAACATAAAGTCGGTTCACTAGTCTGGAAATGAATCGCATTTTTTAAAATCTATTTTTGGCTGGTGTTTTCAGTCTTGTGAAATAAAACAGCTTTTTAGATCTGTGCAGCAGGATAAGTTATAAAATTAAAATTGGATTTTGGTAGTTCTTTGCCTTGTTATGATGCGTTTTGATGTTGTGTAATTCACAATTTCTTGTTTGCTGATTCCACCATTTAGTGAATTGAATCTTTTGCTCTTAACTGCCTGGAGCAAGGGACCCACAGCTGTACAGAAGATTTAAGTAATTTAGTATTCTGGTGTTTACGAGAATGGAAGAGTTCCAACTTTCCCTTGCCAGACATTTATGTGGGTCACATGTTCACTTTTGTCACAAGGTCACATTATTACAGTATTGTATTGTTGCTGATTTGCTTTCATTTTGAAAGTGATCAGCAGCTGGTTTGATTTAAGAAATTTTCTGAAGTAGTGTTAAACTCTTGCAAAGTTTCAGGTCAATTTTACAGTTTCTTGTAGAAGCTAATGCATGTCATGTGGTCGTTGATGTGAGTTAATACTCTGGCTGGTCATCTTCGCAGAATAAAAATTCCTTCAATTAAATCAGAACACTGGTCTCTCATTCCCAGTTATATAACTGAGGCAAACGGAAGGTTATAGAAATCCATTATTGAGTTCTAGGAATAAATTTCACAAGATTGATTGACTGATTGATTAAGACACTCTGAAATATTTCCCCAGTGTCCCATGCTGCCGACTTTAAAAGTATTCTAAAGAGTATGGAATTTCATTGATTCGAGGAATTCTTAAGATTGTAAGAACAATTAATAATGAAAGCTCACCTACAAAAAGCTAATCTTTCCATGCAAAAACAGTGAAAAAAAACACATTCACACAGCAAAGTATACCTGCAACGTAAAACTCACAATTACAAATTCTGATTATGGCGCTCTGAGCATTTGAATTCATGTTTTTAAAAAATCCTGGAAAAAATTAAAAGCTGGCATCAGTAAATGTCCAACTGAAACTATTGGGTGGTTGTAAAAACTCAGGTGGTTCGTTGATGTCATCAGGGAAAGAAACCTGCTGTCCTTACTTGATCTGGCCTACATCTGACACTATAAAAGAGGCACCTTGCTGTTACAATACTAATTAAAATATCATGGGGAAAAAATGGAGTTACAGAAAAACTAAAAAGTTGATCTCTTGATTATACCTCACTTACCAAGGAAGTTAATGCCAAGCGAAATAAAAGCTGTTGTGTCTTGCTTCAACAAAATCTTGAAGTAATTTGCAGCCGTTATGGGCCTTATGAGGAGTAAGGCTGGTAGTAGAACATCAGTAAAAGTCATACTGAGAAATAAATAAACAAAAAGAAATGTGTTTTGACCTGCCTCTGTGCAAAGCTAAACAAAACCAAAGTTGAAAGGAAAATGACTGAAAATCTTAGCTTTGGTTTCGAACAGAGAAGTACCAGATGACTCTCAGCAGTAAACTAACGAAGGGTCTGATTTACCACAATAGACTTTTATCTTTTCCCATATAAATAATGGCATGTGAAAATGTTACCACAGTAGAGAAAACCCAATTAGTTAAAGTACATTTTCTTTCACATATATAAACTTCCTCCTTCCTGTTGGTATACTTCAAAAATACTTCATTGGCTATGAAATGCTTTGGGATGTCCCAAGGTCATGAAATGCATGACATAAATCTCTTTTTTTATGATCTTTCAGTCATTGTTTGCAATTGAAAATATCCATTCGGTATTCACAAGGTGATAGAAGCACAAGCTAGAAGTTTGTCTTGTAGTACTGTCCTGTAGTACACACAAAGGGGATAACCTACATTGACTGGTGCTGCAGTTCTTTACCCAATAACGTTTATTCCCAATGAAAGGTCCCAGCACTCTCCATCATGTTTTTCTTATTCATTCAAGGGATATGGGCATCACATGGGCTGCCAACGTTTATTGCCCATCCTTAGTTGCCCTTGAGAAGGTGGTGGTGAGCTGCCTTCTTGAAATGCTGCAGTCCATGTGCTGTAGGTTGACCCAAAATGCTGTTCGGGAGGGAATTCCAGGATTTTGACCCAGCAACTGCGAAGGAACAGTGATAATTTCCAAGTCAGGATGCTGAGTGGCTTGGAGCGGAACTTGCAGATGGTGGTGTTCCCATGTATCTGCTGCCCTTGTCCTTCTAGTTTGTCTGCACTGGGGCATGATGGGTGCCCCAGATATGTCAATGAGCTAAGCCCTTGTTATCCTGTCATCAAGATTAGGCACCAGCCTTGGTTTTATTGACCTCATTTTCCAATGAAGCATAGAATCAAGTATTCTGCTTTTACTTTGAGAACTATCATGTGTACTTTAAGAAGGAACTTTGGCTCATTATTTATTATCTAGCACAGTCCCAAAGTTTTCGTCAATTTTTTGGAATTTATTCATCATGGCAGATGCTTTAATTTGCAGTGAGGGAGTTGTAGACTGACTGAATACAAGTGACCCATGATCCTGTGCCATAATGTAATCATAAAACTGATCTGTTAGAATACACAGGAAGACTGTTTATTTATTGGCTACTTTCATTGAAATAACTGAGAGCTGAAAGAAAAGGAAGTAGAAGGCTCAGAAAAACGATACAAGCCAAAAGGGCAGCTGTGAATAAAAATAGAGGTTTTGATAGATCAGGAGATGTGAAAGCAAGTATTCAAAATGCTGGCACGTGGTATATTTTAAATGTATACTTGATGCCACTCTGCATGTATAGAAACTTTTGAATGGGTTATATTTGGAAAAAAAAATTATTTAGGCACAAATTTATTAAATTTATTGAAAATACCCCGGTGAGTGATGAATATATTTCGTTGGCTGGAGAGTACAGATATATAGAACCATTGAATCCCCATTGTACAGAAGGTGGCCATTTGGTCCTTTTAATCTGCACTGACTCTCCGAATAAGCATCTTTCTCAGGCCCCATCCCCACCTGCATGATCCTCGTAACTCATGGCTAATCCACCTGACATCTTTGCGCATCAAGGGGAAATTTAGCATAGCCAATCCACCCAACATGTACATCTTTGGATGTATATTACAAAATCCTGTCATGTCTATATTCTAAATCTTAGCAATAGTACACACATTTTGAGGGGAACATGCACACAAGAATAATTTTTGTAAACGATCACCAAGAGACAACTACAATATTGGGACACGTACTTAGGGGAGAGAAACTAGAATTCCTTGAGGTAAAATTGAGGGTAGCAGAGCCCTGTGGTGACAAAGGAGGGAATATGCTAACAGTTTAAGAATCATAACGGATATACGATTTGAGAGAAACACCAAGATGTTGGCTGTTATCGAGGACCATGAAAGTTGAAGAGCCATGATTGCTGAGATTGTTAAACATGAATCCTGAAGAAGAAGCTGGATCTTTAGAGAGTCAGAAGAGATCGTCTAGTTTATTTGGCTGTTTTTGTTCCCTCCTAAGCAATTACATGATTAGGGTGAGTCAGTGGTGTTCATGATTCCACAATGTATGTGGTCGCAAGGGTTTTAATAGGTAAACTGCTTTGTTCCTATTCTTCATTTTTTTTCTCTATGGGATAATTTCACTCTCTGGTAAAGTAAAGAAAAAAACAATACATTTTAGATTTTGCTTTGCTATAATTAGTACGCTGTTACAAAAGTTAAATTGCAGCCAGTGCATAGCCTAATTAGTGAGAGACAGCCTTCTTGAATTGGTCTTTGAAATAAAAACAAAAGTCTACAGCTTTGGATTCTCAGTTTTTTTTCAGTGTTTAATTTGATTTACCTGCAGAGGAGGTGTTAATAATATTTTCGGCATGTGCACAATACCTTTGCTCTGTTAATTTTTTGAGATCGCTCGACAATGTTTTGGGGATTTTAAAAAAAGGACCATCACTGCCGCTCTCTCCTGCTGATCTTATATGAGATAATACAGCACAATTTGTTGTGATACGACAGGTATCCTTGAGGCCAAACATGTGCTGAGTGATGTAGGAACCACAGACCAAATTATGTTGCCAACTTCAGTTTATCTCTCACTGAGGAAAATGGGATGCACATCACATGGCATCTGAAGGCAGTTGGTCAGAACTGGAAATTACTTCATTTGAAGTGGATAGTAAAGGTATAATTAGAGGATATTCATATAACTGTGTTGGTAAAGAATTGGCCAAATCATCAAAACAATATTCATAGCAAGTCATCACCCTTGGGTAGATACAATTTTGGATTCACTACAATCCTGGATGTCGGACATTTCCGGTTATAAAGGCAAATGACTAATTAGCTGGGAAAAATCTCTTGGGAAAAATGACCAAATCACCAGGAAGTGTGTAACACCTGGGTAAGAAAAAAGCTGCTCAAAAATCCAGTTTCAAATCTGTTACTTAGACTGCTCAAAATTTTAAAAAAGTAAAAGTGTAAAAAATGCTTGCAAATGAAGAAAATTCTCAAACATGAAACAAATGCCATGAATAAGAACTGCTTTTATATTCTTTCATGATGAACTTTGGCACAACAAATATTTACCCCATTTTAAGCATGAGCCCAGATTACCATTTCCATCTACATGAGCACTCTTGCTAATGCTTCTGAAGCTTTTCTGCTTAAACGTCTCCTATTTCTTGGCCATCTATGTACTACTGAAAAGCTGTGTAAGCACATTGTAATTCGGTAAAGCATGCTGATGAAAATATTCTGTCAAAGCAAAGGGTCCCTAAAGTTTTTTGCAAACTCTTTCCAAGATCTGAAAGCAGTATTATACTTTTCTTGTACTGTGTGACGTAATGTAATAGTAACAACTGTGTATGAGTGAGCAGTACCTTTTGCAATTTGCAATTGTAAGGATTTACAATTAAAGGGCCTCAACTAACAATTCAATTTTTCCAGCTATTACTTAATAAGCAATCTCCCCAAAGTTCCAGAAAACTGTAGCAACAACAGCATTAATAGCAGCATCCAAAATTACACTATTGTGACATAGCTGACAGGGTTTTATGAATTTGAGGTATAATAAAGCAGCTATTTGCAGAATGTTCTTGCAATCAGTTATATTTAACATTTTCGCAAGAGTTTTAGATATAACTGAAATCATATATGTTTGTACAACATTTAGTGGAGGAAAAGAGCTGTTTTTTGAAGTAGTAGGCTTGGACCATTGTATGACAATAGAAAATTATGTATTAAACCTTGCTACAGAGAATTCCAGAATAAATAAATCATTAAAGCTTAAGCTACCTTTCTTAGAAAAGCAGGATTGCAGTATACAGTATGAGTTCGCTGTGCAAATATTATATCAGGAGAATAGTGAGTACATTTTTCCTTTATCTCAGAAACCTGGGTATAAGTCTAGCCCTGGCTGATGAGCTAAAAATCTCCCATTCTTTTCCTCATTATAATGGACTAAGTGCAATGAAACTGACCTCCTAATAAATGTAAGCCTTCAGCATTGATTTGGCCACAATATGATGTAAATGGGAGTATGAATAATGATACTCTTACTTGGAGGTTACAAAAATGCCTGCAGTGAAAAATAGAGATGGTACTAAAATTGTAAAATTGGATGCCAGGTCACTTATGTTGTCCCTGCTACCATGTTCCTTCCCCCATCAGCCTTAATGCAATTTTACCAGCAGTAAGGGAGGCGTTGGGCAGGCAGCCCATCCTTTGGACCAATTGAAGCCCTTAGATGGCAAATTAATGATTGATTTTAACCACAGCGAGGGAGTCAGACCAGGATAGGGTGGGGAGGAGGGGGGTCAGACCAAGGAGGAATGGGGTGGTCAGACTGGGAGGAAGTGTGAGTGAAATTGGGAGGATTGTTGGAGGAGGAAGGGCGGGGGGGTGAATTTGGAAGAGGAGGGAAGCGCGGGGTGGAAGGGCGGGAGGGTATCTGACAGAGCGGAGATGAAGTTGGATCAGTAAGAGGAAGTGAGGGGAGTTGGACCAGGAGGTTCGGGGACAAAGTTGGACAGGTGGGCAGATGGCCAGAGTGGGAAGGGGTGCAGGCACGGTTTGGGTGGTTCTCTGGGATGGTCAGGGATATGGCGGGTGGCGGGGGGGTGTCTTGTGCGGAGCTAGGTGTGGGTCTTTAAAATAGTTACTCCAAAGTTAGAGGTGCTTATTTTTCTTCTCATTCTTTTGGAGGAACTGCTACGATGCAGAGGTTAATCCCCTTTACCTCACTTCATAATCTGGTAAAAGTATTTAGGAAGGCATTAACTGATCTACGTTAATGTTTAGAGGTTCATTAATATAAAGACCGGGCACTCACTTTAAGAGAATAATTAACAAGTTTTTTTTTAACCAAACAGGAACTTTAACTAAACCAGTAAAATTTAATTAAAGGAAAGTTCAACTGAAATCCTGTTCAAATAAACACAAGGAACATTTTTTACCAGAACAGTACTAACAGAATTTTAGTCACTCTCAAAGAAAATATACAACCAGGTCTTATAGTGTTTGGAAGTTTTGGAGTTCTTCGGTAGTTGTCCACTGTCTATAAGCACTGTCTCATTTGGTACTTCTCTCTGGTTGGAGAATGATTTATCTTAAGACCGGTCTGAAGCTGGCAGAGTTAAGAACCAACTGCTCAAGTTGATTTAACTGCCCTTAACTGCCTTTAGCTGCTTCAAATGGTCGGGCCCTGCTTCTGGTTGAACTCCTGACTCAACCTCTGATGGAACTGAAATGAAGGTAGTTCAGTTCCTCTTTTATATTCCTGATGACCTATGCATTCTCTACATCAGGACTGGTTTGATACTGACAACAGCAGCAAATTCAAATTGGATAGGTTCCCTTTAGCTGAGTGTTTTATTTAAACTCATAGACTGTTAGTGAGTGTCTTCTTTAAACTCATAGGCTTACAAAATATAAAAAACCTGCAGAGCCGGTTACCAAGGGAACCTGAGGCTTGGTGCTCAAAACAAATGTTGTAACTTAGAGTCTTTGTGGGGCTCTGCATTTTAAACATTTCAGCGTTGAACAAAACCAGCTTTTGAAGGCACTGACACAACCAGCTTTTAAAGGGGCCATGTACTGTTGTTTCCCCCCTAGTATTTTACACTCTTTACAGACATTCTGTACATTTTTATAAACTCAGATTCACAACAGAATAATGAGGGTAACACTGGTAGAAACATCCTTAGTTAGCAACTTAAGTCCCTTTGCCTGCTTCCCAGTCCAGGGGAAATTTGTGCTTCTGGACAATAACTGGGTAGGCCCTTGCGTGGATCTCTCAAGTGGGATTTTGGGGCCAGGAAGATATGGTGCATTGCTGAGACAGTATTCAAAGAATTTTACTTTGCATCTGGCTGTTATATTTGATCATAGAATGTTTGTTGCTGACATGGAGGCCAAAGGAATACTCAGCAACAATGAGATCACAATATTAAGCACAGCAAATGTAACTTCTGCACAAAAAAATGCTTCCAAGAATGACTATAAAAAAACATTGAATTTTAAGAATTCTTAAAATTGTTGGTCTAAAAATCTATCCAAATAGCTTAACTGTGCACAAGTTAATGGCTTGGATAGTTTTCATGACAATTATTGCTAGTACCCGTTTTGCTCACTGTTCTTCCAATTGCAGTAAGCTTTCAAAACTTTGATATACCGAGTTAAACGCAAACCTACCCACTTAATACTTGCTCCAGGTTATTAGTTAGCAATCACTCAAAAAATACATTTCACATTCCAATGCAAATTTTAGGTATTAGAGTGAGAAAGAGGACACATATTCCCCGTTGACATTTTATATTGGGTTTCACGTTTAGCAGCATGCGATAGTTGCTGTACCTGTATCCTCAGAGAAACCGGATATACAAATCAGACTTTGTGTCCGTTGCACTTTATTTCACTTTTCCAGTCATAGCCTGGAGTGCTGAACTTTATACAATTGGGTTTTGCTAATAGTTTTAAAGTACTCCAAATGAAAACATTAAGTTCAAACAAAGTTAACTTGTTTTTGGCCCTCTCTTTTCAAGTTTTAAGAACAAGTACATTTTTCTGATCTTGATGAAAGTGCACTATATAAATTAGTACCACAAAATAAATGTCTCTTTTTTAGGTTTGGGTAGCTTTTGTATTATGGCTTTCTGTTCTGTTATGAGTATTTTGATTAGATTTACCGCTACAGTATCATTGATTGCAGCTTGGGGGACACAACATTGTGACAGAAGAAGAGAATGATTTTTAAAAAAAGAATATTTATATTAGAATTGTATATCCATAGTAAATTAACTCATCTGAAGAAAGTGTAAATTAATTATATTAGGCTTGAGGTGGGTGTCTCTTGTTTATGTGAAATCTGTTACCACACAACATAGATTGAATGTACAATAGGTGGAATTTTCCCCGAACATTTTCCGCAAAACAAGTGCAAAGTATAAAAATGGACAGCAAAAGCTTCAATAAGTATATAAAGAGGAAGAGAGTAGCTAGGGTGAATGTTCATAGAATCATAGAACCCTACAGTGCAGAAAGAGGCCCTTCGAGTCTACACCGAACACAATCCCACCCAGGCCCTGCCCCCATATCCCTACGTATTATACTCACTAACCCATCTAATCTACGTATCCCTGGACTCTAAGGGACAATTTCTTAGCATAGCCAATCAACCTAACCCACACATCTTTGGACTGTGGGAGGAAACCAGAGTACCCAGAGGAAACCCACACAGACACGAGGAGAATGTGCAAACTCCACACAGACAGTGACCCAAGCTGAGAATCGAACCCAGGACCCTGGAGCTATGAAGCAGCTGTGCTAACCATGCCGTGTTCGTTCCTTGGAAGATGAGGTTACAGAGTTAATAGTGGGAAAGACAGAAATGACTGAGACACTAAATCAATATTTTGCCTCTGTTTTCATGGGGAGAACACAAGTATTACCACAATAGTAACAGATGCAGAGGTTATAGAAAGGGAGGAACTTAGGACTACTATTGTCACTAGGGAAAAATTACTACACAAACTATTGGGATTGGAGGCAGGCAAATTCCCAGGGCCCGATGGCCTACATCCCAGGCTCTTAAAGGCAAGAGCATTGGAGATAGTGGATCCATTGGTTACAAAATTTCATGGATGTAGGAATGGTTCTGGTGGATTGGAAAATGCTAATATAATGCCCTTATTCAAAAAGGGAGAGAAGCAAAATGTAGGTAACTACAGGCCAATTATTTAACATCTGTTGTTGGGAAATTGTTAGATTCCATTAAAATGGAAGTAATAGCAGGATATTTAGAAAGTCAAAATCCATCAATCAGCATGGTTTTATGAAGGGTGAATCTTATTTGACTAATTTGCTTGAATTCTTCGAAGGTGTAACAAGCAAGGTGGATAATGGTGATCCTGTAGATGTATTTTATCTGAACTTCCAGAAGGCATTTGATAAGGTGCCACACAAAAAGTTAATACACAAAGTTAGTTCATATGGGATTAGCTTGGATAGAAGATTGACTAACCATCAGGATGGGTCTTTGTCAGGTTGGCAAGATACAACTAGTGCGATGCCACCAAGCTCATTCCTCAGGCCCCAACTATTTACAATCGATGTTAATGACTTGGATGTGGAAATAATAGATAACATGGCCAAATTTGCAGATGACACTAAGGTGGATGGGATAATAAGTTACAATAATGAATTAAGAAATTTACAAATGGATATGGATAGGTTAAGTGAATGATGCAAAATTTGGCAGATGAAGTTTAATGTAGATAAGTATGTGGTTATCCAGTTTGGTAGGAAAATTACAAAGGCAAATTATTAACTAAATGGAGAGAAACTTTGTCTTGCTTCAGTGTAGTGGGATCTGAGTGTTCTCATAAGAACATAAGAAATAGGAGCAGGAGTGGGCTATCTAGCCCTTCGAGCCTGCCCCGCCATTCAATACGATCATGGCTGATCTGAAGTGGATCGGTTCCACTTTCCCGCTTTCTCCCCATAACCCTTAATTCCCTTGTCTGTCAAAAACCTATCTACCCATGATTTAAATATATTTAGCAAGGTAGCCTCCATCACTTCAATGGGCAGAGAATTCCAGAGATTCACCACCCTTTGAGTGAAGAAGTTCCTCCTCAACAGAGGAGGCAGAGGGTGGTGGTTGATGGTAAATATTCATCATGGAGTTCGGTTTCGAGTGGTGTGCCTCAGGGATCTGTTTTGGGGCCACTGCTGTTTGTAATTTTTATTAATGATCTGGATGAGGGTATAGTTGGGTGGATTAGTAAGTTTGCTGATGACACCAAAGTCGGAGGTGTGGTAGATAGTGATGAAGGGTGTCATAGTTTGCAGGAAGACTTAGACAGGTTGCAGAGCTGGGCCGAGAGGTGGCGGATGGAGTTTAATGCGGAGAAGTGTGAGGTAATTCACTTTGGTAGGAATAACAGATGTGTCGAGTATAGGGCTAACGGGAGGACTTTGAATAGTGTGGATGAGCAGAGGGATCTAGGTGTATGTGCACATAGATCCCTGAAAGTTGGGAGTCAAGTAGATAAGGTTGTTAAGAAGGCATACGGTGTCTTGGCGTTTATTGGTAGGGGGATTGAATTTAGGAGTCGCAGCGTCATGTTGCAACTGTACACAACTCTGGTGCGGCCGCACTTGGAGTACTGTGTGCAGTTCTGGTCCCCACATTACAGGAAGGATGTGGAGGCTTTGGAGAGGGTGCAGAGGAGGTTTACCAGGATGTTGCCTGGTATGGAGGGGAGGTCCTATGAGGAGAGGCTGAGGGATTTGGGGTTGTTTTCGCTGGAAAGAAGGCGGCTAAGAGGGGATCTTATTGAAACATATAAGATGATTAGAGGTTTAGATAGGGTGGATAGTAATAGCCTTTTTCCTCTGATGGAGAAATCTAGCACGAGGGGGCATGGCTTTAAATTAAGGGGTGGTAGTTATAGGACGGATGTCAGGGGTAGGTTCTTTACCCAGAGGGTGGTGAGGGATTGGAATGCCCTGCCTGCTGCAGTTGTAAATGCGCCTAGTTTGGGGGCGTTTAAGAGATCCGTGGATAGGTTTATGGACGAGAAGGGATTGGTTTAGGTTAGTGGGTCATTGTTTTGTAACTGGTCGGCGCAACATCGTGGGCCGAAGGGCCTGTTCTGCGCTGTAATGTTCTATGTTCAACTCCGTTCTAAACTGCACGCCCCTTATCTTGAGGCTGTGCCCTCTAGTCCTGCTGTCCTTTCTGAGCGGGAAGAATCTCTCTACGTCTACCCTATCCATCCCTTTCATTATCTTATATGTCTCTATAAGATCCCCCCTCATCCTTCTAAACTCCAACAAGTACAGACCCAGTCTATTCAGTCTCTCTTCATAGGCCAACCCCCTCATCTCTGGTATCAGCCTAGTGAACCTCCTCTGCACTCCTTCCAAGGCCAAAATATCCTTGCACAAGTGCGGCGACCAAAACTGCACACAGTACTCCAGCTGCAGCCTTACCAGTGCCCTGTACAGTTGCAGCAAGACCTCCCTGCTTTTATATTCTATCCCCCTCGCTATAAAGGCCAGCATCCCATTTGCCTTCTTGATCACCTGCTGCACCTGCAGACTGGGTTTTTGCGACTCATGCACAAGGACTCCCAGGTCCCTCTGCACCGTAGCATGCTGCAGCTTTTTGCCCTTTAAATAGTAATCCCTCCTACTATTATTTCTGCCAAAGTGGATAATCTCACACTTGCTAACATTGTACTCCATCTGCCAGGTCCTTGCCCACTCGCTCAGCCTATCCAGATCGCACTGCAGACTTTCCACACCTGCCGCACAATTTGCTTTTCCACTCACCTTTGTGTCATCAGCAAATTTCATTACCCTACACTCAGCTCCCTCCTCCAGATCATCTATATAAATGGTAAATAGCTGAGGCCCCAGCACTGATCCCTGCGGCACTCCACTAGTCACCAACCGCCAACCAGAATAGCACCCATTGATACCAACTCTCTGCCTCCTATTAGACAACCAATCCTCTATCCACGCTAACACCTTACTTCCAACTCCATGCACCCTAACCTTCTGTAACAACCTTTTGTGCAGCACCTTATCAAATGCCTTTTGAAAATCGAGAAACACCACATCCACCGGTTCCCCTCTGACTACCGCACTAGTCACATTCTCATAGAATTCCAATCAATTTGTCAAACATGACTTCCCCTTAACAAATCCATGCTGCGTCTGCTCTATCAAACCATTCTTTTCTAGGTGCCTCGCTATTTCTTCTTTGATGACAGATTCAAGCATTTTTCCAACTACAGACATTAAACTAACCAGCCTATAGTTCCCTGCCTTTTGCCTGCCACCTTTTTTAAACAGCAGTGTAACATTAACCGTTTTCCAATCTTCCAGCACTTCCCTGGAATCCAGCAAAGTTTGGTAAATAATTACTAAGGCATCCACTATCACCTCGGCTATTTCCCTCAGAACCCTGGGATGCATTCCATCCGGTCCTGGGGACTTGTCCACCATCAGTCCCGTTAGTCTCACGCATGAATCGCAGAAAAGTAGTATATGGGTACAACAGGTAATAAGGAAGGCAAATGGAATTTTGATATTTAATGTTAAAGGAATAGAATATAAAAGCAGTGAAGTGTTGCTGTTACTGTAGAAAGCATTAACAAATTTCCCTCTCCTGCCTATATACCCCCTTCACCCCCAACATTGTCCTGTTCCTTGACCCTGTCCCTTGGCAGTGTTAACCTGGCAAGCAAATCTGCCAGGGTGCCTGGGTTGCCATATCCCTGACTATCCAAAGGATACACTGACCTCTGTGTCCCCTGTCATCTCGGCTGCTGCAGAGCAATAGTGATTCCTGCTAGCATGATATCACGCCAGCATAGTGAGGGGAACATCCTACGTCTCTGGAAGGTACGTCATTATCATCAATTTAAACATATTTTAATCAGAATCACACACTTGCTAGGTGTGAACCTGGTGAAGTCGCTGGTATGAGGCGGGAAAATCTCATTTTTAGGTCCCCCCTGCGCAAATCTGTTATGGCCCTCTCATGACAGTTAGCGGCCATAATGGGATTTGCACCCATTTTGAGCAGGCCACGAAAATCCCGGTCAACAACTTGTATAGAAAACTAATAATGCAAAAAGTGTTTCCATTGGAAATGAAAAATCAGAACCTATTTTACATGTAGACTGTTCCTTTTAGTAGTTATGAAAATGTTTCCAACAAAATGTTATATTCCTGAGAAAATTATATTTATTTCCATATGTTTTACAATGATGTACAACAGAAACAGCTAAAGTTGCAGGATCAAGCTTTTGATAGTGCCCCGTAGTGGTAACCAGACACTACCCATGATGCAAAATTCTCATGTATGCTCACAAATTTTCGCATCATGCTTAGTAACTGCTGTCATTCCCGTACTCAGCCAGTGTTTCACTTTATAGCCTTAAATCCAGCTCTCCAGCAAAACACAAGATAGTGAAAGACAAATCTGACACGAGGTTAAAGAAGCTGTGTTTAGTTATTTAAATGCTGGGAGTTGGCTCATTGATGTGAGTCTTGTCAGAATGAAAAATCAATAGGAAGCACCATATGTGAGTGCCAGGCTGGCAGAAACCATTGGCAGCACAGTGGCACAGTGGTTATCACTGCTGCCTCACAATGCCAAGGACACGCGTTCAATTCCTGGCTTAGATCACTGTAAAAAGTCTGACAACACCAGGTTTTAGTCCAACCTATTTATTTGATAATATATTATCAAATAAATAGGTTGGACTAAAGCGAGTATATTATCAAATAAATAGGTTGGACTAAAACCTGGTGTTATCAGACTTTTTACTGTGTTTACGCCAGTCCAACGCCGGCATACCCACATCACATTTAGATCACTGTCTGTGCGGAGTCTGCAGGTTCTCCCCATGCCTGCATGTGTTTCCTCCGAGTGCTCCAGTTTCCTCCCACAGTTCAAAGATGTGTGGGTTAGGTGAATTGGCCGTGCTAATTTGCCCCCTGGTGACGTTAGTTGTATAGGTCAGGTAGATTAGGGACTGGGTGGGGAGCTGTGTTGGCCTTGATAAGATGCTGAGTCAGTGCAGACTCGATGGACCAGATGGTCTGCTGCATGTCGGGATTCTATGATTGTCTGTCGTTATGTATTCTTGTCAACATTGTCCCTCAATTCAAGCAAGAAAACTCCTCAGAGCCATGAGATTCCACCATGGATCTTCATTTGACTGAACAAGCTGATTCTCGACCCACAGTTCTTTGTCACATGGCACATGATGTTCCCATAAGCTGATGAGATCTGGAGTGCAGGATTTGTTTTTCTTTTCCTTTCTCTGACACCACTGCACCTCACATCATTAAGATGTTGTGACTCAAAGCATTGTTCAGTCTGATGGACAAGTTGTCACCATTTTGAACGACTGGTGGTCAACACATCCCAGTCATTAATATCAATGTTGCCATGCTTCAAATAGAGCATCAGAGTGCTTTTGAAGCACTTTATTTGTCCTTTCTTGGAATGCTAGCTCCTTGAGATATCAAGAAAAAAAACCCAGTGGAGGAAAGGCTTTTCAGCCATCTGGATAAAGTGTCCAGTCCATAAATGTTGATTTTCCAGGAGTTCTGCCAGATTGCTTGTGGAGCTGACTTCTGAAAGGATCCTAGTGTTTGTTCAACGGCTCTACCATTGAATCCAGGGGGATGCAGTGGAGGAAATTTCTCTAGTGCTCTTATGTACTGATACACAGTCCAGGTCTTTTGCAGAACAGGAGTGTGGTGATGACAACTACATTAGAACTTTTGTTGACTTGTGGAGATCTTTGTTGTCTAGCATTTGTTTGTAGAAGGTTGAGGTGGTGCAGGGGATCCAGTGCTGGATCTCCAGGATATCAGCGACCCCGGGGGGAAAAGGTGAGTGGCCTCAAGAGGAAGGTAACACCAGCTTTCACCATTATTTCAGCAATCTGGAGAAGGCTGAACAACCTCATTTCTCCAACAGTCAACAGGCTACCTCTGCCCCTGCTGCAGATGTTGGGGTTGGTACTGCCTCTTGACACTGTCCAGATAGTGCCTGAGCATGACTCTCTCCCACCTGAGCTGTACACTCATCCTGAGATCCCCTGGTAGCCCTGCTTATCAGATGCACACGTTGGGAGACCAGTCTGTTTTCATCCCGTTCTGCCCTTACACAGACATGGATGCTTTCTCTGTCTTGGGGCCAGGGCAGGTGGGGATGAGTGATTGGGAGCAGAAAATCCTGACGTGATGCCTGTGGGAGGATTTCCTCAATTTCAGGAGAATGTTACTGAGTCACTGTGTGGAGTTTGCACATTCTCCTCATGTCTGCATGGATTTCCTCCAAATGCTCCAGTTTCCTCCCACAGTCCAAAAATGTACAGATTAGGTTGATTGGCCGTGCTAAAAAAATTGCCTTTAGTGCCCTGAGCTGCGTAGGTTAGAGGGATTAATGGGTAAATATGTAGGGTTTTGGGGATAGGGCCTGAGTGGGATTGTGGTTGGAGCAAACTCAATGGGCCAAACAGCCTCTTCCTGTATGGTAGGGTTTCTATGATTCTATGATTTCTGTGTTATGGGCTGGAGGAATTAGAATTGTTTCCAATCAATCTTTTTGAAGATAGTTACAATTATCACATTACTAAAGCAAAGTTGCAGGAGGATGGGGGAGGTGGAGGTTCCTGCTGAGGTTCCTAGCATGGCAGATCCTGAGTGTGTTATCAGCTACATCAACAACTAATTTATGTTAATCAGTCAAGCTTGTAATGTGGCTCAGTTACCCTCGCTGGAAATGACATACAGAGATATATGTGGGGGACTCATTCTCTGCAAACAAAAGAAATATATTCAAGCCTAGCGCCTTCTTTTTTGATTTGATTTATTATTGTCACATGCATTAATGTACAGTGAAAAGCGTTGTTTCTTGCGTGCTGTACAGACAAAGCATTTCGTTCATAGAGAAGGAAATGAGAGAGTGCAGAATGTAGTATTACAGGCATAGCTAGGGTGTAGAGAAAGATCAACTTAGAGTGAGATAGGTCCATTCAAAAGTCTGAAGGCAGCAGGGAAGAAGCTGTTCTTGAGTTGGTTGGTACCTCAGACTTTTGTATCTTTTTCCCAACAGAAGAAGGTGGAAGAGAGAATGTCTGGGGTGTGTAGGGTCCTTAATTATGCTGGCTGCTTTTCCAAGGCAGCGGGAAGTGTAGACAGAGTCAATGGATGGGAGACTGGTTTGTATGATGTATTGAGCTACATTCATGACCTTTTGTAGTTTCTTGCGGACTTGGGCAGAGCAGGAGCCATACCAAGCTGTGATACAACCAGAAAGAATGCTTTCTATGGTGCATCTGTAAAAGTTGGTGAGAGTCGTAACTTACATGCCAAATTTCCTTAGTCTTCTGAGAAAGTAGAGGTGTTGGTGGGTTTTCTTAACTGAAGTGTTGGCATGGGGGGAACCAGGCCAGGTTGTTGGTGATCTGGACACCTAAAAACTTGAAACTCTCGACTCCATTGATGTAGACGGCGGCATATTCTCTTTTATGCTTCCTGAAGTCAATGACAATTTCCTTCATTTTGTTGACATTGAGGGAAAGATTATTATCAGAAGTAATTCTTTGAATTACTGGGGAGCTTGGGGAGCCTATAGTTCCCCATTGCTTTCTCCAGGGCAATGCCTCAGCCTATCTGAGTCAACTTGTTAACCAATCTACTTCCTTTTCTTCTGTAATGTAATTTGCTTGGATCGTTTGAAATTTGGCATCCTTGCATTTGTCCTGATGAATGGAAGACGAAAAGCTTCAGCAACATGTCTCTCTCTTTTCAACAGCATTGAAGATTCAATATAAAGAAACCTTGAATGACATCTCCTCCAGCATTGCCAGTGACTCCGATCTCGATGTTGCCCCTTCCCATTATAGCCCAGACACTTGCTTCAAGGGAGGGAGAGGATGTTCATTTGGGTTCTTCCTCTTCCATCAGCACCCTGTTGGTGTGTATTGTATGCAGCCTTCACCTACAAAATATGTTAAAGTGTATTCATAACCATTGTGAATCGTTTGAGGATCTGGTTGTCAGGTTCATTCCATAGAATTCCTACTGTGCAGAAGAAGTTGAATAGCTGACAGTCATGAGTTGTCAGGTGTAACAAATTAAATTTGTATTTGGGTTGAGTGTGTGAACATGAGAAGATTGTGAAAGTTTGGTGCAATGGTTGTAGAACAGTGCAGTGAAATTTATAATTAATGAGACTGTGAATGGTGCAGCTGTGATTTGAAAATATTTTAGCAGTCTTCTCACACTAACAACTCTACTTAAGACACTGGGCCAAATGTACCGGTCTCTGCATCTATGTAGGAATTGGAAGGGAAGTTTTAACTTAACTACCTTCACCACCTTGATCACTCTTCACCTCACCAAGCTACCCTTCCACAGCACACACCCATTCATCTACTTATTCAATCACTAATGTTCAGAGTGGATCTTTAAACTTACCATATGCAGCTAATGCTGTAAAAAGGGGACCTGTATTCCCCCTACTCTGCTTCATCAGAGTTCCCTGAGGGATAGTACACTGCACATTTCTGTTAAATCTGGGCTGTGAGTGTCCTGGTAGAAATGTGCAGCAGCATCAAGTCACAGGGTAGGTGGGGGATGGAAATCTGGGCCAGCAAATGTTTTCCTCCATTGCAACACTGTTCTTGGGGAAATGGTCTTGACACTTGAGTACTTATCATCTCTTCCAATTGCCTTGGTGGCAACAAATAAACTTTGGGGAGATTTTGCCAAAAAAATTCTAAGTGCCAAATGAGCGTGAAAAACAGGAGAGTTTCAGATTTGTTTTTTCAGTGAAGCCACAAATGAAATCTTGGGGCACTTAATGCAAAAAATGATGCACGATCTGATTCCCAACGGTAAGGGGAGGGGAGTGGGGCCTCAGCTCACTGGAAAGTCAACTTTCTCACCAGAGGGTGCAATTTGCACATGCGCAAATTTTACTGTACTGTGCAACAAAGATCTGTCAGTCACTTCCCTCCAGATATTGCCCCTCTGCCTTGATCACTGGTCAATTAGCGGTTACAAATTGCGCAGCTGCCCCCTGCCCTTAGGCACTGCTCCCCATTGGCACTGCCCCCCTTGGCAGTGCCAGGGCGCTAGGCTGGCACTGCCATAGTCTTCACGACAAATTCTCTTGTTGATGCGGACCATACATGATCCTTATCAGTGAGGACCTTCACCGGTGAGGCCGCTAAAACAAGTGAGCCCTTTATTGCCCTTTATTAATTGATTTAAATATTATAATCAAGGGTGCAAAGCTAATCACACCAGATATCCAGGCCCAGTAAGATTGCAAGAGGCAAGAAACCGGGCTTCAATGTGATTTTCTGCCTTTCGCGTAATCTTACTGGCTTCTGCCCATCAACTGGCGTGACAAGCTGATAAGATCACTCCCATTGACTCTCTTACTTAGCTGGCACATGACTAAAGAGTGAAAAACCCAATGAGTGATAAAGCCTTGTGTAGATATTGAATTATCAAAAATTATTTCTGCTCTCCCAGTTTGACAATCTGAATGTAAGATACCAAGGAGTCAAAAGTTCTTGTGAAAAGCAAGGAGTTGTAGAATGTTTGTCTCCACAAATTGAACTTTCCAGCATTGGACTTTACAATGGAACATGATATAATCTGCCAGCATTTAAAAGCTGTTCTGCTGAAGCAGGTCTTTAATTTGTCCATTTGCTTTTATCAGGAAAATTAACTTTTTTTTATATCACTAAAGGTATAAGATGTGAAATTATATTAAATTGGAACATTTATAAAAGGATTGGCTTTAAGTTGCTGATTAATATTTCATAATTTTCTAGGTTACATTTATTTTCACCTTGTAATTTGCCTGCTGTAGTATTTTATGGGCTTTGTATAACAAAGCTGGCATGCCCACAAAAAGCTGAATTGAATGATTTATAAAAGGACCCAAACTATATCAAAAAAGTACATACAAAGAAAACAGATAATTATAAAGTTCTCTGAAGTATAAAAGCTGTAGAAGCCAAAATAAACATGCTGTTTATGTCTTCAAAGTAAAATTCTGCCATTTGAAAAAGTATGATGAAAATGCCATTGAGATTAAATGTAGAATGTCAAAGCCCTAATTGACAAAGCTGTGTCCACAACTATCTTGAAATTGAAAACAAATAAAATACCAGGTGAAACACTTTCACATAAACATTCTATGAGCTTACCTGTAGGCTACGGTTCATGCAAAGGATTAATGAAGTATAATATTGACCCATAGGCAATGGAAACTTCAAACAATTAGTGGTGTTACATACCTACAAACTAAATTGCTGTCCTCCACAGTATCTAAGGTAGGAGAAATTGGATTTCTCACCCACCATTTTGTTATTGCATCTGTTCTGGATTACTGTTTTTATCTTGTTGTTTTATCAAATAGAAAAGCTGAGAGCGTACTACTTATATTACCTGCTATCACTGTAGGAGCACCTAACAATTTCTGATTCACAAGATTTAATCCACTGATAATTAATTTCAAACAGTGTCCATTGTAATATTTTAAATATTTGTACGTTTCAAAGCAATAAATCTAACAATTAGGTAGGAGTGCATTTGCTACTGGTCTCCCTTGTGATGAATTGTTTTCCGGACAAAAATAAAAATGTTTCTTCTGCAGACGCAAGTTGCAGAGGAGGTTTGGTAGACACATGGGTTTGTATTACTTTGCCCGCCATTTTATTAGGGTTATAGTTCAGCACTTAAAATTGAAGGAGAACAGGAATTTTAAGAGGTTGTGGAGATTTTACATTTAATATCATGGAGCGTAGGGGACGATTGTCATATAGAACTGTAGTTTCAGAAATGTCATAATTGCTTAAGTAAAGGATTAAACACATTTTTCATGGGCCCATTGATATAAACTTATTAAAGTGTTCACCAGTATTTTGTAATGCTAAAACCAGTTAAATTGTCTTTCCCAAGACCCTTAAATTTGCTTTACAAAGAAGATAAAATGCTCAGAACAACCACTGGTGTATGAAGAGATATGTCACTTCACTAACTTTAAAATGCACTGCATGTTACAGTTAACCTCACCAAATTTGCTCTCATCAAAACCACATGGCTCATTTGCATATTTATGATACATCAGTGCACTGTCATATGTAAACTAATTTGTGGAATTTTGTCAAACTTGATGAGCCATTTCCTCTCCATATTCTCCGGCTTACTTTTAAAAAAGACTATTTTAGGCACGGTAGATTTCTTGGACCAAGTATATGAATACTCTGTTGTTAAATATTATTTATTTGTCATCTCATTAACTTTAAAACAGTTAATAGTTTTCTGTCCAAACCTAGCAAAGGATTTTCTCTCCCCAGAGTCTTTAGCCCTGTCATAATTTGTGTTAAAATTGTGATATATATATATTTAAGGTGGCCATGAGCACTAACTTTTGACCTCAATAAATAAAGTATTTCATTAAATTTTAATGTTAATCACTGATAAATAGTTCGCACACTTGCACATTTTGACTCTGAATTTGGTAAAAGATACATTTGAACAATCAGTCACTGGCACCCTCTCCTTTCCGGGCCAATACTAAATTGTACAACAAACAGAAGCATTTAAGAATTCGGAGCTTGTTGCATAGCAACCAGGATGTTTAATGATAGCATAAAAACCTATTTTGTATTGGACATAAACACTGAAAATGCTGGAACACAGTTTTTAAAAACTAGTCTTTCAATTTACAGTTCAATATTATTTTAATTTCCTTGTTCATAATGTCTTTCTTTTTAAAAAATAATTTCTCAAGTATTCAATTTCAAATCATTTTGCTGGGATAAGACAGGCATTGTCCATGGTTCAATGGAAGCATTGCGCGCATTTCTGTTGCACATTTAGTTAAGTAAAACCATCACTCCGTTTGCTAAAAGTTTCTACACTTGCAGAATAGCCTGAAAGGTTTTGTGTTTTTCTTCTAAAATATAATTTTTAGCTGCAGTGAACCACCTGGGTGACCATTCTCATCAGTTTCTTGGCAGAACATGTTAAATAATGCATTTTCCCCAGTCTGGACTGGAAACCTTGAAAATCCCTATGCCATCATCAGCATTATTTAAAGGATGGCACACACACTGACATCTGGGAGCCAATTCATCATTTAATTAAATTATCCTGTAATGAAATCTTCTGTAATGAGATTAATCTAAATTATTTATCAGGCGCTGACACAGGCGCAAGGCATGGTTAATAATGAATGAGGATTCTGTCTGTTCCGCTTCCAAAGCCAGGACTTGTTTCTGCTGCTAAAATGTGTTTTTTGTTTCTGTAAATTTCATATTGCAATAATCTTTAACCGATTTATTTCAGAAGTGTATTGTGGGATGGCCTGATTTTTTTTCCGGGTGGGTTAGAAGAGGGTTTTGGAATAATCAAATGTAGTCTTTTGCTACATTTCCCTAAACAGTAGGACATGAGTCAGGCTATGGCTCATATTTCTCCCTGTCAGGAAGGTGCTTTGCTTGTTTGCAGAAAGGCTCCAGGGAGAATGTGTTACAGTGCCTGCAAGTAGGTAACCATGGTAACAATCATGCACGTTTTGTTTTAAAATGTAGATTTAAAGAACAGCGCTAACGTTGATGATATGTCTACTGTGCGTATATTGATTACTAATAACTGATTTTGAGAGTGTCTGAAAAGGCTTCTGATACTATTAAGAGGTCTAAGACGTCCCAAACCCTTGCAGTAATGCTGCCATAGTTAAAAGGGGATCCGTTATCTTTATTCATTAAAAATATGTTGTAAAGAGCTTGAATCGCATGAAATGAAGTATTTTTGGAGCAAATATAGAAAAAAAACCTAAAAGTGAGAACTGTACAAACTCGTGATGTAGAGCTAATGGCGCCATCTGGAGGTTTCGTTCTTGCTGAACTGTTAGCGAAAGTGTGTCGGCTTTTTATGGTTTTTTAAAAAAATATTTTTGTGTTCCATTTTTCAAAACCATCCCTTTAGCTTCAAGTGTTAAGGACACTTGAAGTTGCAATGATTGCTAATGCATCCTAGTATGTAGTGGGGAAGATGTATCAGTATGTAATTGTTTTATTTCAATTCTTGCAGTTTTACATAGTCAGGCTTTTACCTTTCAGCACCCTTTGAATAAATCTTACTAAACAGATAAAGGCACAGCTATTTCTTAGTATGTCAAGGCATTTTAAATCCACTGTAGTTTGTAAAATATCAATGTTTCGCATAATGGGATCAGACGATTTTGAAACATTTAACCCATGGTTGAATTATCCACTTAATTTGACTTTCCCTTCATTTACTCCTTTGTTACACCAAACATCCAGAAAATGTTTGCTTCTGGACACGTTTCTAAACTTCATTGACTTATGGAGCCCAATGGAAGTTATAACAAATATCTTTAAAGTATTAATAACTAATCCGTGGCCTCTTGCGCATTAGTGGTACACACTGCTTTTTGGAAGTGAAATTGCATTGTATCATAAGGATAAAGATAACAAAATAAATTTTAACTTTTATTTGACATAAAAAGATTGTTGCTTAAATTAACCATGGTACGTCTAGAAATGAAAATAGACATTTGGCTAAATCCAAGGAAATTCCATGAATTTCTTTGATTTGCCTGTATTCCATTAGGTTTCTGGCAGCATCTTTGAGTACTTGGCGAGGGGTGATGTTTACCTGTGTGCTGTTGAAGAAATATGACAAGGGCTGCAGCTAATAGCATTCTAATTTTTTTTAGTAGTCTAGGTATTTCCTGAAGGGATCGACGCTTTCAGACAAAAATGCTTCTTTCTGCAGACAGGGTGACTGCCGAAATGTGTTTCCACAACACAGTTTGCAGACTTATCCAGCAGTCCTGGCTGCAGCACTACTTGTATGCTGCCTTTTCCAACTCTGGTGGTTTGCTGTAAAACTAATTGAATTGCCTATGCTGTATCTGAACTTCGTCTTTTGTTCTCAGGTGATGTACTCGGTCTTTCTTTTGGTATTGTAAGCCATATTTCTTGCCTTTAGTATAGGCTTCCTGCAACTGATGTGACGCAAATTAGCTTGGCTACTTTGGCAGTATCTATGACTGCATCAGAATACGGCACACTGGTTCTCATTCCTTCAGAAGTTGACAATATGTTTAAAACAGACTGTGACTCAGTCAGATATTCTGTTCATTTTATTGTCAGCGCAAGCAGTTTAAAATAGGCTTTGAATCCAGTACCCACTGCCTGCTACTCAAAGTTTTACACAGATGCCTAGACTTACTTTTCTGTGGCATGAAATATCATTTTCTGGTAATCAAAATATTCCACAAGTATCCCATTCAATGAACATTTCACATAAATAAATATGAAAATGTATTTTTCATTCTGCAGATTTTACCCTTTATTAATTGATAGAGCAGAACATTTTCGTATATGTCTGCATTATGCAGTGCAATTTCTTTTTAAACCACGAAACATTTAACAGAATTTTCAGCCTCCCAAGATCCTTTCTAATAATAAAGTGCTTGAGTTGTCAAAGTGACGGCACAGATGTTCTAATCTGTACTGACACAGCTTCCTAACGCAGCACATCAATCATGTGTTATTAGCTTTAATGGAGCTTGGACATTTTCCGTCACTTAAACATTGCAGTGGTGACAAAAGTGAACCAGAAATGTGCTGCAGGTGTAACCTTCACTCAAACCCCATTTCTGACGGGCGTCACAGTGGTATCCACCATGGAGGAAGGGTGCCATCTTCAGTCTCTTCTTTCCTTTGTTTAAGTCGGTGGCAGAGTGATTTTGTGTGAGTTTCGTTGAACAGTGATACTAGTAATAGTTCAGTTGTGCTGAAGATTTTTAGAGAAGGTTGTTAAAAAGAATATTCCACTTCACTTAATGTTACAACTTGGTGGATTTCATAACTTTTTTTCTCAGATCAAACCTTCCATTTCAATTCTTTTCAATGGTTTAAGGTTTTTAAGTGTTGGCATTATTTTGAAACTAAAGCGTTAAGGAACACAGTTCCTTTATCATCAACAGTTTTTTTTAAATGGAATTCCTGAAAATATTAAATAGTAATTTAATTCTTTGCGACAAAATAACAACTAGTTTCAGATGAAATTAATTTCTGGATATTTTCTTCCAAGATTTATGATGTAATTTATGAAAGAAGTAAACAAAAAATATAGGAATGTTTGCCAATGAATTCCTAAGATATTGATTAAATGTACAAAAGGTACAAATTTTTAAGAGCTATAAAATTGATGTTGTTTCATTAGGCAAAAGGAAGTAAAAGAGAGAATATATTTTGTCCAAAAGGAAATTTTACACAATCTGACTTACGTTTAAGGAACTCCATGAAAATTTACATTGCTTTCTTGTAAAAAAAATTCTAAGTTCCCTTCTGAGAGTGAAACTTCACATGCTAAAGAGCAGATGCGTCACAAAGTGACAGCAGGCTAGCAGAGGCTAGGGATGTGGCTACGCCGATGAGCCATGGAATAAATGCAGCACATTATATATCCAGTGAAAGACAGGAGCTGTTGACGAGGTGACCTCTGAATGTAAGTCAGCTTGCTATAAACAGAGGAGTGTGGAAAGCTATTGGTCAGTCTGAAACTTGTTTACTATTCTGACTATCCTCATGGTAAAGTTAAATCAACAGCGCTGAATCTTGGAACACGATTACAGCTTTAAAAGGGGAAAAAAATCAGCAGAGTAAATAAAAACAATACTGTTGAAAAAAAATAAGCACTCGACTAATTCAAAAGCTGTGGCACATTTGTAACAGTGAACTGGTGACTGATCCGACTAAGGTAAAGAAAAAAAGAAACAAAATTTAATATCTTCCTTGCAGAGGTGAAAACAAAATGAAAAATTTGGAGTTTTAACTGAAGAACTGTGTATTTTTCTGGTAAGACTTTACCTTCTATATTTTTTTTCACTTTGCTTCCAGTAAAACAATGAGACCGTTGTTTCACATATCTGCCCAATGTCTAGATAATTGAACAGCTTACCTGAGAATTGTTTCCTTTATTCCATTACGGGCTGCAAGCTGCAGTGGATGATATATTATTATTATCATTCCAAAGTAACTTTGTAATTCCTTGTAGCCTAGGCCCAGTAGGGAAAAAAATAAATTGTTTCGAACTTATGCAGTTCATTTCTGGAAAAGTGAAAAACAATTGTTGAGCTTGCTGGTGTTCTTCAGCATATGCATCCATGCGGTTTGTTACTGAAAGGCAAGCCCGTGTTATAGAGATAAGTTACAGTATTTGTAAGACAGGAGTGTCTTGTTACTTTAGAATTACAGAACTTATTTTTCAGTTCATTGTGTCAAGTGAAAAAAAATCATTCTACATTCAGAGCTGGACTCAATGAGCTATGCTTTTCAGTGAGTCTTGTCGTTTTTTTCTTTTCCTTTCGTACTCTAGGGTATCTCTACCTTGTTTACAGCAAATGTGCTCAGAATTGCTGACTTTTAGTTTATTATTGCGGACAAATGTCAGCCCGTTAAGGTTGAATTTTAGAATTGCTTTTGTTCAGTGCCAGTAAGAAAAAAATTTGAAATATTTGTGTCATCTTATCTGTAATAATGTCTTATAACAATTTGTTAGAAGGAAGTCAAGATCTACAGAAGGAGGATTAAGTTACAGATCCATTTGAAATCATTACAGACATAAACATAGACCTAGAAAATTCAACTGAAATACTTAAGAAAAATACATCTTAATTTCTTCTTAAAGTATAGGTATGCCTGTTTAAAAAGACAGTTAGATATGCTTAAAACATTTTCTGCTAGTAACGTGCAAGAAATAATTTGCAACAGCCTGCTAAACAGTCAAGCTCCTCCATCTTTAATTTGCTTATTTGTAAGTTTATCCTCATAACCTGGTTGCCAGAAATATTATTACTAGTCTGTGTGATGCCGTGCTCGATATGGCATAATATAACCATTTAAAATTGAGTTTCATTTTAAAGACCAACTGTCAGTGCTTGCAATCTGAGGCCATGTCATGAGTTGGCAAAATGTTTGCTGACTTCTTGAAAGTCTGCTTCATTCACGGGACACAGCCAGTGAGAGGTTACCACGGGAGTGTCTCGTTATCAGGCTTGTGGAGGAAACAGAATACCACAGACTGGGGCTCTTCTGTGTCCGAAATCAGTTTTTTTTTCTCCCCCTTTAGGGCTTTGGATTGTTTTGAGAACCTGACTTCTGTTTTCATTGTAATAACAGGTATGGCTGTGTGTAAAGGAGAGAAGTTTTTCCTGTCTCATTTAGGCTAATGCCATGAAACTACAGAGTTTCTGTATGGAATAGAGTGATGCATGTTATGTGGATTGCCCAGTTGCTTTTCTTCTGTAAATGTTCTTTTAAGAAAGTGCATCTTAAAGTTTGGCTATCGTGAAAAATACACTTACTGTTATAAGTTAAGAATATTGGGTAGATTATCTTGACTACAAAAACCAAAAGTGCATTTTGAGGCAAACGTGAATAATGTTTGACACTGAGTTGAGAACAGACTTGAATAATAAAGCAAATGTTGATCGGTTTTGTGTGGAATACTGAGTCGTTTAGGTGAAATTTGACTTCTTTCTCTTTTGGTAAAACTATTTCAGTTTACCTTGTACCTATGAAACTGTAAAATACTTAAGCGTATCACTGCATCTCAAATAAACCAGTCTAATATTTAGTTTGAAGCACAGTGATAAATGCGTTAACGAGCCTCATTTTGCTGGAAAATATTGCTAGCTTTTTGGTATAAATCTCATAAAGCTGCAAAAGTTACAGAGAAAAATATGCTTTCTTTAGCTCTATTAAGTAACTCACCTGACTTATAAAACTCTGCTCCTGTTATTTAGGGAATGGCTATAAAACAGGTTCTGATTATGTCAAACTGATGGAAAAAATAACTTGAAACCACATTTACCAGCTGGTATAATTTTTAAAAACACTTTAAAAATGAATTGATCCTTACCAAAATTTTATACAATCGTTGCTTACTTTTGATATTATAATAACTCCAGTCTCACAGAAACTGTTTTAAAAATGGATTAGCTGTATTTTGAAATGTGAGGACATTCTTCATTGCTTACATCTATCACTATCATTACTTGACCATGCGATTAATTGAAAAACATCTAAATGTATAAAATTCAAAGCTCTGGAAATCTATTAATTCAGATATTTCCTGAAAAATGATTTTTTTAATCTTCATAAAGGCCTCTTGAACTGTATTCTCTTTTGATTGATCACATTTATGTTCTACAGTTATCACAGACAGGAAACTTATGTCATCATGAATATTTTGTGTTTTGCCTATCATGGTTACTGTCATGATTTTAATGATTGTCACTTAAAGCTGGGAAAGTTCATTAGTTACTTTACACAAGTCTGTGGAATACTGTGCTTGGAGTAAAAAAAAACAAGACTTACATGAACTGCTGTGTTCCAACTAAAGTGAAGCTTTATTTTAAGTTGTATGACTTTCTTTGAGTTCTATTCTTCCTTTGAATTCCAGTGGGATTATTTGTTGAGATTATGCTTTCAATGTGTTCTTTTAAATCTGTACATTTGGAAGCTGTAGAATACAGTTGCACTGTTCAAGATTGCATGGAAATCATTTTACTTAAACTTCTAATGCCGATTTATACTATTGAAATAATTGAAGGTCATACCAGAGAAGGCAAACAAGGCCGAAGGAATTACAGACACCTTTAAAAATATTGCGGAAAATTTTCATTGGTTCATTATTACCAAGAAACTAATTATTTATGGTTCCCCAAACTTATAGCGAATTGCAAGCCTTCCTTATTTTACATTTCTTTTAGTTTCTAAAGCAAATCATTTTTAAAAATATAATTTTGCACTGACGCAATACATTCAGGTCTGCAGTCTTCAGTGTTCAATTTGAAACTTGTTAAATTGAAGTTTATTGGTAATTCTTGTCCTGAGGTGATTTACTTGGCATTCAAGAGGTAAAATTACGTCATTTGGTTGTTATTGTGCAAGGTCGCTAATTAACAGTTTATGTACCGTTTTAAGCATTTTAATAAGATTGCAAAAAAATTCTGAAAACTGCAAAATAATTTCCATCTGCAGTTACTGTAGGAGGTTTCTGAACTTTTTTGTGGGACTAGACGTTTTATTATGCTTAGCTGAAAGAATGACGGAAAGAGTATCATATTATTAACTGTAAGTTCGTAATAAAACAAACTTTCCAGTTGAAATTGAAACGGCAACACAGTTTAAAAGCACCTCCAGTAGCTCGTATATTGGCATCTAAACAGTATTCATGTGTAATAGTAAGTGTGGTAGACCAACACAACAGTTGTCTTTCAAACTTTATGATAGTTTTGCATCAATTGTTCAAAGATTAAAATAGACAACAAAAATACCAGCGTGCAGTAGTAAATTGAGCAAATTACATTATTAGCAAAAGCTAATGAAAAATGTACAGTTATCACACATGTACTCTATATTTTTGATGTTTTAACTCAAAATCATTGCTACAGGGTTTGTTTCTTTTAAGATGTTCTGTATGTGTTTTATGTAAGCACTTTTATTTATCCAGTTTCCGTGTAACATGCTTCAACCCTTTTAAAACTCCTGGCATATATTTACAAATATAGTTGGAGAAGGTAACTAATCAATGAATCCCTGCATTTATGATGCTTAAATAACTCCTATATGCTAAATAAATCCCAATGCTGTTGGGTTAAGCTATTTATTAGGAAAGGGGACTGAGTTATTGAGGAATTCCAAGGATTAATATTGTGGTTTTATTTGGGGTTTTTTCAAATTAGAAGATAGCTTCACCAAAATAAGCAGCATGTTTAACATTCAATGAAGAGCAAAAAACAGTATAATGTTGCAGCTTCATTTCTAGAAAATATTGTCTCGCAATCAGGTTTATAAGCCAGATCAAAATTTATCTTTGTATTTGGAAGATCTTTAGTGTCTAATGTTAAAATCTATAAAATATTATCTGTACGTGCGGCACATTTTGTGTAGGGTAGACAGAGCTCCCAATTTTGATGTGATTGACTTGGGACCTGCAGTATATTTATATAGCATCTTTAAATAATAAATTGTCTCAGCATTATAGACCACGTATGACACTAAAAAACATCAGGTGATATTGTGTCAGATGACCAAAAGCTTGGTCAAAGAGATGGACTTTAAGGAGTGTCTTAAAGGACGAATGCAAGTAACAGAGATGGAGAGATAAAGGTAGGGAATTCAAGAGCTCAGGACCTAGACAACCCGAGGCACAGCCGCCAGTGTCAGAGCTACTCCAATTGAAAATACGCAAGGGGCCAGAATTCGAGGAACACAGGAGGGTTGTAGGTTTGGAAGAGATTGCAGATATGGGAAAGGACAAGGCCTTGGAAGAATTTCAAAATAAGGATGTGACTGGGTGTCATTGTAAGTCAGCAAGCAGCAGGGGTGATAGGGAATAGGGCTTGTTGTGAGCTCGGGCAAGACCAGCAGAGCTGTGAACGATAGACCTGGGACCAATGGATTTCTGCTACTGTTTCTTTTTGTGACTTAATTATTTTCTCTTTCACGCATTCAATTGTAGTAAGCTTTAAGCTTGTGAACATATCTATTACCTTGGGCTGAAGTGTAATTTCAACTCAGACACTGCAAACTTGTAATGAAACAAAAACCTGTTATTGGAATAAAGATACTCTGGTTTATTCATTTGTAATACGAATACAGTAGAATAATATCAAACATTTTTAAAAATCTAAATAAAGACGTTCTTAAAACTTTTTTCCTATCGTGTCTTCCCTTCTGTTATCTTTCTTCCTTTCTCTCACTTTCTCACTTCTTACATGTGTGATGACCTATGTGCTTCAGGAAAAGTCTATTAAGAAATGTTTGTATTTTCTTTTGTGCAATGTCCCTCCAAGGTCAAATTGGTTGGGGAGTATGCTGAAAGAGGATACACTGGTTTCCTGATTATAACATGATTTGGTTCCATTGAATGCTCATGTGACCTGAGATTACTATGGCGAGTGACTACTAAGAAGGAAAGGATAAATCGAAAGCTAATTGCAGTAGGGTTGAACAGTGTTTTTCTGTTCAGCAGTTCAAAACTCAGTGAGAATTTGTGTAAAATGGAAACAAGCAAGGTTTTCAGTGAATGGAAACTTATCTGTTTGGCAGTCTTCAAATAGATCCTGGTGTTGAAGCAGATCTCTGAGACTAGATCACACATAGAAAATGTAGAAAAAAAGAACAAAAGTAGGTCATTCGGCCCTTTGAGCCTGTTCTGTCATTCACCATGACACTAGTTGATCCTCTATTTCACTGCCCGAAGACTGTATTATTCTGTTTATTATACAGTTGGAAGGAGCAGGGGACGGAAGAAAAGGAGGATGAGAGCTGTGGTTGGACAAGACCTTTTGCTGCTGTTTGAATGTTGCTGCAGCCCTACAGCCATTTACAGGGCTGGGGAAGGGAATCTGTGTGCCACCAGAATGACCATGACCCAAGTGAGAGCGTTTGTAGATGTATGTGTTGTCTGTTTTAACTGTCTGTGGGGACTTTGGATGGAACATGGCTGCCAGCGAATGCAACTCAATGGCCAAAGTAATTGAGTGGGAAGTGAGAAACTTGACAAAGCTGAGGCTGAGTTGGAAAATCTGTGAGAATGCACCACGGTAACTGATCAAGGCTGCTACAACTGCATCTTCCAAACTCGTGACTGTCTGGGAAGTAATACAAGTGTGTGTAACTATGTGAGGTTTTATAGACTACTTGACATTTACCCTTTTATTTGAGATATCCTTCATGTGTTAGTTAATATTCGAGTTATGTTCATTTCAATTGGTTTATTAATTAGTGTAAATTTGTTAATCGATTTAACTTAATAGGGTTTTCTTTTTTTTGTGAGTTATTGATCTCCAAGGAAACTTGGGGGCTCATCCATGATCTTAAAATGCTGAGACCTCAAAAAGGAGACACTGGAATTTTGCAGAGTTTAACAAAAGGCTTTACATTTACTTTTGTTGTATTTAGTGAAAATCAATACATTTACCTTTGATGATTCAAATTATTATCGTATGTATTAGTATAAAGTGAAAAATATTCTTTCTTGCACACGAAACAGACAAAGCATACTGTCATAGAGGAAGAAAGGAGAGAGTGCAGAATGTAGTGTTACAATCATAGCTAGGGTGTAGAAAAAGATCAACGTAATACGATGTAGGTCCTTTCAAAAGTCTGATGGCAGCAGGGAAGAAACTATTTTTGAGTCGGTTGGTAAGTGCCCTCAGTTTGTTGTATTCTTTTTCCAACAGAAGGTGGAAGAGAGTATGTCTGGGATATGTGGGGTCCTTGATTATGCTGGTTGCTTTTCTGAGGCAGTGGAAAGTATAGACAGGGTCGATGGTTGGGAGGCTGGTTTGTGTGATGGACTGGACTTTGTTAATGACTCTTTGTAGTTTTTTTGCGGTCTTGGAGAGAGCAGGAGCCATATCAAGGTGTGACACAACCAGAAAGAATGCTTTTTATGGTGCATCTGTAAAAGTTGGTGAGAGTCATAATGGACATGTCAAATTTCCTTAGCCTCCTGAGAAAGTAGAGGCATTGATGGGCTTTCTTAACTATAGTGTCAGCATGGAGGGAGCAGGGCAGGTTGTTGGTGATGTGGACCTAGAAACTTAAAAATCTCGACCATTTCCACTTCATCCCCATTGAAGTTGACAGGGGCACGTTCTCCACTACACTTCCTGAAGTCGATGACAGTCATCTTCGTTTTGTTCACATTGAAGGAAAGACTATTGCCACACCAGATCACCAGATTCTATATCTTTTTCCTGTGCTCTGTCTCATCACTGTTTGAAATCTGACCCTCTACAGTGATGTAATTTGCAAACCTGAAAATTGAGTTGGAGGGGAATTTGGCACACTGTCATAGAAGTATAAGGAGTATAGTAGGGGGCTGAGGACACAGCCTTGTGGGGCACTGGTGTTGAGGATGATCGAGGAGGAAGTGTGTTTGCCTAACCTTACTAATTGTGGTCTGTGGGTTAGGAAGTCTAGGATCCAGAGGGAGGAGCCAGGTCCCAGGCCATGAAGTTTGGAGATGAATTCTGTAGAAGTGATAGTGTTGAAGGCTGAGTTGTAATCAATAAATATAGGGGTCTGACATAGGTGTCTTTGTCATTGTGGTATTCTACGGTTGAGTGTAGGGCCAGGGAGATTGCATCTGCTATGGACCTGTTGTGGTGATAGGTGAACTGTAACATATCCAGGCAATCTCGGAGGCTGGAATTGATTTGTGCCATAATCAACTAGTGTCTCACAGCGCCAGGGACCCGGGTTAAATTCCAGCCTTGGGTGACTGTCCGTGTGGAATTTACATTTTCTCCCCATGTGTGCATGGGTTTCTTCCAGGTGTTCCGGTTTCTTCCCGCACTCAATAGATGTGCGGGCTAGGTGGATTGGCCATGTTAAATTTTGTCTTAGTGTCAGGGGCATTAACAGGGTAAATATGTGGGGTTACGGAGCTGGGTGAGATTGTGGTCAGTGCTAGCTGAATGGGCCAAATGGCCTCCTTCTGCATTTTCAGGAGTCTATGCTTCTATAATGTTGGATGTCAGAGCCACCGAATGGAAGTCACTGAGGTACGCTGCCCGGTTTTTCTTTGGTACCGTATTGATAGTTATCCTCTTGAAGAAGATAAGGATCTCAAATTGTTGTAAAGAGAGGTTAAAGATGTTTGCGAATACCCCTGCCAGCTGATGCACGCAGTATCTGACTGCTCATGTGGGTATCCCAACTGGATATGGAGATGCTGGCGTTGGACTGGGGTAAGCCACTAGCTTTGGGGGCTTTCAGGTGAATGGGGCATTTGCTACTAAATAAACCTTTTGGACTTTAACCTGGTGTTGTAGAAACTTCTTACTGTGTTTATCCCATCCGGGCGAATTGCTTTCCATGGGTTGACCTTTGAGAAGGCTGCTCTGACATCCGTGATGGTGACCTCGGATACAGGTTCATCAGATTCTCTCCTGTTGGAGAATGTCATCGCCTGTCACTTGTGTGGGATGAATGTTACATACAAACGTACAAGTTAGGAGCAGGAGTAATCCACTCAGTTCCCCAAGCCTGCTTCGCCATTCGATCAAATCATGGTCCGCAGCAATTCAAGAAGTCAGCTCAGTGCCACCTCCTCAAGGGCAACTAGGAATGGCCAGTGATGCCTGTGTCTATGAATGACAAAATTAAATAAATTGATTTTAAATTTAAGTACAGTGTTCCCGTGGGAACAAGAGGCCTGATTCTTCCATCACGTCCCGCAATTTTTCTGGCGGGCCGGGTTGAGAGATGCGTGTGTCGGCCATTTCATGGGTTCCCCGCGAGCTTTACAACCCGCGTGCATCTCCCAACTGGAAGAAAATGGCACCGCCAGGAACACGCAGAAAACCGGCGGGAAGTGAGGTGAATCATTTTAATATGTTTTAACTATAGTTTGAATATGTTTTAAATGTGATTATCGGGTCCTGCACGGGACTTGCCGAATAGCATCTCCCACCCCGCCAAGAATACTTAATCCTGGCAGGGTTTACACTAGCTCCCCACGTTTGGGGAAATAGCGGGAGACCCTGCCGGAGTGAAGGGGGGCAATCAGAGTCCCCAGAGGGTCAGGTGGCGGGGGGGGTTGGGGCAATGCCTCCTTGGCATGGGCACCCTGGCAGTGCCAGTCTCTGCCCTGACATTGCCCAAGGGGCAAAGTGCCCATGCGCACGGGATATTTTGGCACTACCCACCAGGCATTGGGCAGTGCCAAGAGGGTAGGTTCTATTGTGGGCAGAGCCTAGGGGCAGTTGGTAAGTCGGGGGGGGGGGGGGGGGCGTGGGGTCCTGCTGCCAGTCTGCATTGGGATTAGTATGGGATAGAGGGAGACCAGTGGATCGGGGGGGGGGGGGGGGGGGGGGTAGCAGGATGGTCTGGCAGGGGGGTGGGGTGCTTGCCTCTCTGGGGGAAGGGCAGTGGGGAGGGGATCTGCCAGGGTGAAGGGGTGGGAGGATTGCCACTGCTGGGGGGCTGGGCTGGACACCGGGATGCTCTGGGGCAGGGCGTTCAGGGCTGGCCCGGGAATTGTTGTGGGGCCATGATTGGGCCATGGGGTGGGGGGAGGCGGTGGTGGTGGTGGTGCTGGAGGGTTAGCACTGCGGGGGGGTGTCCTGGTGCTGGCCAGAAATTGAGCTGGCCAGCAAACGCGGAGACTGGCAGATCAGGGCCATTGCGCATGCACAGAGTTCCAGAACTGTCAGACTCCAGCACAAATAGGCCCCACTCCCTGGGTTTTTAATGATATTTAAGGTTGTGACCTCTGCAGTGCACAGAGTAGGAGATTCAAATCTGAAGCTGCACTGAGAACAGTTTTCCCACCAATTCAGCACTTTTGGGAGAATCACTCCCAAGGTTTCCAGCTGGATAAGTATAAAAGTTTGTAAAATAAAGGATGCGGCAGAAATGATGGATCTCTGCAAACTGATTCCCGGGCATATTGGTAACACGCCCCAGTTTGGAGAAATTGTAGGGATAGGTGGTTTACTAATGGAAAAAAAAATTCTGGTAAGAAAGGTAAAGGTGCGGGCACTCCTCAAAAGAGAAAGTCTGGAGGATAAATCTGATTTTAAGAGACCAGCTTGTTATTTTCTCACAAAAATGGTCATATTTTGGTTCAATTTTGGCAGTGGAAAAGCAAATCTGTAGCATTGGTACAATTGCACATTGTTCCTCCAGTCACTGATGGTGGCAGGTGATACTTAGCACTCTCCAAAAAGCTCATTGAATAAACAAGTATTGATACAGAGCATTGGTGGAAATTGTTTACCCATTCCTTTGCATAAGGTTAGTTTAAAATTTTAGCAGGATGTGGTCGCATAGTGGTTATGTCACTGGACTAGTTATCCAGGGGCCAGGTTAATGCCCTACCGGGATATGTATTCAAATCCCATCGCAACATCAGGTGCAATTTGAATTCAGTTAATAAAATATGGAATATAAAGCTGGTCTTGTTAAACTATCATTAATAATTGTAAAAATCCATTTGGTTTACTGATGTCCTTTACAGAAGGAAATCTGCCATTCTGGTCTAGCCTACATGTGACTCCTGACCCATAACAATATGGTTGACTTTCAACTGCTCCCTGAACTGCTACTCAGTTCAAGGGTTATTAGGGATGGGTGACAAATGCTGGCCTCTACGGTGATGCCCACATCCCATGAAAGAATAAAGAACAAAAAATTTAAAATGTGACTATACTTTTGTTACTAAGGTGATGGTTCCTAATTTGCCTATTGAAGGGAAATGACTTGACTGGGGATGAAATATTGCTGCCTGCAGTGGTTTCAGAAAAGCCCGCTGAGGCTACTGAAACTGAAGTTTTACAAGGAAAGTTGAGTGACTCAGAAAAATCAATTACAAGTAATTAAAGCTTAAGTTCAGTGGAATGCAGAAAAATAGGAGATCAGGAGGAGAATTTGTGAACCGAATGAAAAGTATTATCAAACTCTCTTATTTGATCAAACTACCCTTAACTTAATAGTGTTCTTAAATCAGCTAAGGGAGAGTATAATATTCTTGGTTTTGAATTGACAAAATACTTACAGAGTCTTTCGAGGTAAGGAAATTACTAAGAAACAATTTAAGACATCGTAGCTTTATCTTGCCTTGAGATCTGCAATAGAAAGCAAGATCATATGACATTGCATTATGAAATGTGATGACGAATAATCATAGAATGCCTACAGTGCAAAAGGAGTTAACTCAGCCTATTGGTTCTGCACCGACTGTCCAACAGTGCATCTTATCCCGGCGCTATCCTCAGAACCCCAGGTATTTACCCCGTTAATTCTGTAACCTACGTATCTTGGTACACTAAAGGGCAATTTTTAGTATGGCTAATCCATCTAACCTGCTAGTCATGGACTGTGGAAGGAAACGGGAGCACCCGGAGGAAACCCACACAAACACAGGGAGAACATGCAAACTCTACACAGTCACCAAAGGCCAGAATTGAATCTGGGTCCTTGGTATTGTGAGGCAGCAGTACTAACCACTCTGCCTCCATCCCACCCTAATCACTGTGCCCCACGGTGTCTCAATAGTATTTTGTGCAGTTAGAATTATTAACCCTTACACTACACTGGCCCACCAAATCTTTGGTTTTCCCCATTATACTACATCTACCTGCAATTCTCTGTCTTCCATTTTTTAATAGGGCCAACCTCTATGGCAGTTTTGCGAGTCTTGCTGCTTCCTTTGTCCCTTTAGAGGCAGTTGGGATTTGAGTCCTGTGGGCGAACTCTCAGATTCTGCTGGGTAGTAGGAGAATCAGTCAATAAACCAGGTACACCAGTCTGGTAGTCATCTGGATTGGTAAATGAATGCAGCATCTCTGGTCTGTTCAATTTTGGGAAATGATTGTGCACAAGGTTACTTTTTTGTGGAACTAATGCATGCCTATTCCATCTCATTGTGTCATTATCTGTTTGGATGAGATAGAACCATGAATATGGTGTCTGCCCAACCACTTACTCATAGTGAGCTTGGTCTCCAATCAAACTGGCTCCCTTGGTTGAAGTCTGGCACATTGCATGCTTTTGTGTCAAATGCCATAGTTCTGGCTGGGATGATAGTCACCCTTTTTCTAGCCCCCCACCCAAACCCCACCCCGTGTTCGAATGGGAATGTGTGGCATGTCTGCTGGTCATTCTTAAACAGAATCGTCTCTGACTGGGACACGTCCTTCATCAGGTTTCTGTACATCTCTAATTTCATTGAGCCGCTGAGTTGTTGATGATTGTGGTTGTTGAAGATGCAAAGGTGTCCACCTCTTCAACAGAAGTTATATCAGCTTGTTGAGACATAGTGGGGGAAGTGGTGAAAGGAAAAATCCTAGTGTTGGGCTTGAACCCAAAGCTTCTGGTCCAGAAGTAGTGGTGCTACCACTCTGCCATAAAATGTCCTTGGTAACTTGCTGAATTCAGAGGATAGGAAGTGTTATAATATGTTTTTAAGGAAAAGCAGAATGTCATTAATAGAAGAAAACTGTGTCATGGGATCCAATCTTATTTTGGGTTTTGCTTTTGAGCAGACACATGCGTATGGCTCTGCTGCTGATATCTTCAAACTTTCTACCTATGTATAAATGTTCTCATGTGCCTAGTCTAAATAAATGAACCCACAATGTGTTTACACATTCCTTATGAGAGATTGGTGCTATAACAATATAACAAAAAGCATTGTGACAAAGAATCTCTTCTGAAGTTCCAATTCACAACAGCCGGCACCCAAAAGCCAGAAGGATTTCCAGTGAATAGCCATGTGGTTCATTAACAAAGTAACCAAATCATCCATCACGAATGTCATCCCAGGGTTCAGACTGTACATATTACTAAACAGATTTTGTATAAAAAGATAAGGAATGCAAAGTCTGCATGCAATATTTTTACCACAGACATGGAAAACTGGAAGGATCGTATGGAGTGGGAAAGGAGGTCTCTTGAGGTGATTGAAATAAAATGAATCATCCAGTAGTGAAACAAACTGTCATTCGCAAGAACATTGGGATATATAAAAACTCATATAGATTGAACTTTGAAACCCATTTTTGGTTGGTTTATGTACGGGCTTAGTCTTAGTGTTGTTACCAATGCAATGTGTTGAATTGTAAAATGTGACAAAGGAAGTTGAGATCTGTTATATTTTGAAACGTTGTGAAAAAATCCTTAATTCAGTAAGGCTTTTTTTTTGAGGGGGAATGTGTAATGACCTATATGCTTTGTGAAGAGCATAATTGGGAAAGGCCTGTAATTTCTATTGTGCAATATCCCTTAAGACCAAAGGGGCTGCATAGTATTCTAAAGTAGGATTAATTGATTACCTGATTGTGATATAATAAGGTTCCAAGAAATGCCTATTGACTTGAGGTTGCCATGGGCTGTTCAGGCTGGCATGATGTGGGCATGAACAGCTAAGAAGCAAAAGATAAATAGAAAGCTAATTGCAGAGGGGTTGGGTCAGTTTGTTTGGCAGTTCAGAAAACACAGTTTGCCTAAAGACTACCTGAATGGCTGTAAATTGGGAGAGGGGAGTGTGCAATGGGACCTGGGTGTTCTTGTGCACCAGTCGCTGAAGATAAACATGCAGGTGCAGCAGGCATAAAGAAGGCAAATGGCATGTTGACCTTCATTACGAGAGGTTTTGAATACAGGAGCAGAGATGTGTTGTTGCAATGATACAGGGCCTTGGTGAGGCCACAGCTAGAATATTGTGTGCAGTTTTGGCCTCCTTTTCTGAGGAAGGGTGTTCTTGCTCTTGAGAGATTTACCAGGCTCATTCTAGGAACTGATGTATGAAGAGAGATTGACTAGGTTAGGATTGTTTTCCTTGGAGTTCAGACGAATGGGGGATTGATCTGATAGAGACTTACAAAATTCTAACAGGATCAGGGTAGATGCAGGGATGATGTTCTCGTTGATGGGTGTGTTCAGAACCAGGGATCACTTCCTGAGGATTCGGGATAGGCCATTTAGGATGGAGGTGAGGAGACACTTCTTCACTCTAAGAGTGGTGAGCCTGTGGAATTCATTACCACAGGAAATAGTTGGTGCCAAAACATTGAATGTATTCAAGAGGCGGCTGGATGTAGCACTTGGGGCAGATGGGATCAAAGGTTACGGGGAGAATCAGGATTAGGATATTGAATTGGATGATCAGCCCTGATCGTAATGAGTGGTGGAACAGGCTTGAAAAACAAAATGACCTCCTCTTGCTCCTATCTTCAATGTTTCTATGAAACAGGCACAGTTCTCTCTGAATGGAATAGTTTCTGTCTGGCTGTCTTCAGGCAGATTCTAGTGTTCACGCAGGTCTCTGTGAATAGAGCAAAAACTGTGAGCAGGATCTTGAGCCCAGACTCTCTGTGTGCAGGAGAGCCAGAGGGGGCAAAGTCCGGAGAAAACCAGGAATCGCGAATTTGACTGGGGAGATCGCAATTTCTGATTTTTCCCACCCCTCACCGGTGACATAATCAGGTTCATACTCATAACAGTCAAGAACCTTATTTTAATAAATTTGAATCTAATTATCCAGCTCCCTCACCATATGATTTCCCCCTCACTAAATATTCATACCTTGCCGACAGGCCTCACGTTGGCAAGCTTTACAACAGGTTTGCCAGAAGTATACTTGTAGGGGATCCCTCTTGGGCACAGCGGTAAGTATGCCCCCTCCCCCTTCCCCTCAGCAGCCCCTCCCGAGGGAGAGGGACACGGGCAAGACAGTGGGTTGGCTTGAAGTCTTCTCAATGAGAATCAAGATGTTAATAAACAGATTTTTTTTTCAGCTTTGTAGTTACAGAGGATCAAGGTGGCAAGGAAAAGCCTCAAAGAAGAGCTGTGCAATTGTAATAACGTTGAGCTAACACAGTTGTAAACTTCTGTTTTATGTTTTAGATTTTTGTGGTGTCAGGTAGAGCAGTTCATGCAACTTGCATTTTGGAATTTAGTAGTTTGAGGAAATGATTTTCAACTACATTGATGAGATGACACTATTTTCTTACTCTTGGGGAAATTTTTGGTCCATGCTGGGGATAATGTTAAATTAATTCCTAAATTGTGATCCACTATTTTTAATAACACGAGAAGACTAGGTGAGGACAAAAATTAAAAATGTTTAATTTTAAAAATTAAACATTTTTAATTTGCGAATTTGTCAGGATCTTTTAAGAGACTTCTGAATGAGTACATGGGATTTAGTAAGATTGAGAGTTACAGGTAGGCCTAGTAGGTAGGGATATGATCAGTGCAACTTGTGGGCCGAAGGGCCTGTTTGTGCTGTAGTTTTTCCATGTTCTATGTTCTTAACACATAAAACCCTCTGTTTAAACTTATATCAGAAGGAAAATGAAACATGTAAATTTCTCTTTTAATAACTTACCTAAATATATTATAAATTTATTTGCCTTTGTATGAGAAGATTAGCATAATTAGCTAATCTTCAACAAAATATATAACAAAATTAGCATAATTCTGGTGGTTAATATCCATTCAAAAATATATTCCATTTGTGACAATGCAGCCCATGCTCGAACTCACACCACCTCCCGTTCAGCCTGCTTGCTGAACTACATTGGCTCCTGGTCTGCAAACACATCAGTTTTAAAATTCTGATGCACATGTTCAAATCTCTTCATGGCTTCATCTCCTGTAACTTCCTCCAAGCTTTTGGCCATCTGCAAATAAGGTAAAGTTTAAAGTTTATTTGTTAGTCAAAAGTAAGGCTTACATTAACACTGCAATGAAGTTACTGTGACATTCCCCTAGTTGCCACACACCAACACCTGTTCAGATGAATGCATCTAAATATTTCCTTAGTTGGCACTCAGCATGCCAGCTAAATCCTCGCTCATAATTTCGCACTCTGAACACATGTCCAGCTGCAGGAACAATCCACAAGCATTGATCTTTAAAGGGGTCATCATCCACCTTCAGGTTAGTTGCTGGTTGAGGTCTTCTTGCTGTTATTTCAATTATACAAGTCTTTGGTGCATTCTATAGCTCAGTACAGTCTACATGGAGTTTTATGGCAGATGCTCTTTTTTGCTGACTTGAAGCAAACCAGTTTCCACCAGTTATCAGTGTACTAGCATGCATTGTGTTTGGAATGCAGAATGTCTTGAGAAGTGAATAGAAGCAATGGAGTGCAGGACAAACTAGTGGAAGTGGGCAGATGAGAAGTGCGCAAAGGGCTCATAGGAGTAGGTCACATCTATTTAGTGAGCAACTCACTAGCGCTATACCCTTTTAGCATTGTTCTTCGCTAAGGTTCAATGCGCAGGGTGTCTACATTTCAGTAAGGACATCTTTGCTGATCTGTCACCTGCTGCTGTCATAACTGCTGCCTCAGAGCAGGGCAAAGACCACATTGTCAGTGGCTGTGAAGGTGACATTGGTGTTCATGCTTTATGCATCATCTGGTTCCTCTCAGACTGGAGGTTGACATATTTACAACCTTGCAGTTTTGTCATCCACTGTTGCCTGAGGCAGGGTCACGAGCGCTCTCAATTCATTGTGCACTAACTAAATTTCATTCTGCCTTGCCCAAAGTCAAGCAGGTGAAGCAAGCAAATGGCTTTGCAAGTATTGCAAACTTCCTTGTGGTGCAGGCTGTCAGTGAATGTAAGCACACGCATGTGAACTTTGTTCTCCATCCATTGCAACCAAAAGAGATTCCATTCCTTCAGTGCCTTGGTGTGTGGCCATTTGCAGAGAATCATGCTTGGTATTTAGACAACAGCTATGAGCCTTCACTCTGCAGCAGCCTACTGTGCGAACTATAGTTGAGCAACCATAAAGGTGTTGAGGACTATCTACTGATAATACGTCTGATGACTCTGGTGCACAACCCATGCATACATGTGCTGCATACATACACTGAAAGCCATGTAGCTATTCACAATGTGATTGTTTCAGAATGCCAATGGTCTGGTCAATGGGTTGAATTTTACATGGCACTGGGATCCTTGCCCCATCCAACGAAAAACATCAAGCACGAAACTCTGCCTGTTCAGCGGATTGTCATTTGCCATTTAATGGCCATCAGGCATTAAGTGGGCTTGAGGTGAGACTGCCATCCCCATCTGGGGAGGAAAATCTGTCTCCGAGAGCTGCCGGCCAATCAAATGGCTGACAGCTCTCTGTCCCAGCACTGCCACTGGAGTGGTGGTCACTGCTGGAACTGCATCCATGGAGCCAAAATTAAAAGTAAGTGTTGGATGGGGAGTGTGGCAAGGCCTGAGAGTGGGGAAGGCTTAGGGATGGTGGAAGACCTTGCTGGAGGGCCTCCAGTGCTCCCAATGATTCTCCAAGATTCTCTGGGTCCCTTAAGGGACATTCCACCCCCCCCCCCAAAAAAAAATCGGGCCCTTAAGTGGCTTTTGATTACTTTTAAGTATTTCAATTGGCCCACAGGCAGGCAGGCTATCGAATGCCTCCCATTGCCTGCTCCCATGCAGGCAAGTTTGTCTCGGGTCGGGGCCGGCAGGCAGGCAACAGACACCATCCTTGGCATTTCACCAAATTTTGCAGGCCACCCATTCGATCCAGCCCAACATTTCAGCTACTTGTATTGCTCTGTAGGATTCCTATGTTACAGAGGAGGTGTCACTTCACTACTTTGAAGACACAGCCCATACCTCAAGCAATGCAATGAATAGTTCAAGAGAAGGAGGAAGATCCGGATGAGGAAAAGGTGTTAGGCCAATTGGTCTATAGTTTCCTGCTTTCCATTTTCTTTGATTAGAAGAGTTACATGTTCTATTTTCTAATTTGATGGCACTTTTCCAGATTTAAGGGCATTTTGGAAAATACAACCAGTGCATCTACTATGTATGTAGCCATTTTTTAAGATCCTAGGATGCAGGGCATCAGGTCTTGGGGACTTGTCAGACTTTTTAGTTCTAATGTTTTTCTCATTACCTTTTCTCTAGGGATTGCAATTGCTTTGAGTTCCTCCTTCCCTTTCACATCTCAATTTACAACTATTTCCGGGATGTTATTCTTCTACAGTGAAGACAGACGCAAAATATCTGTTTTGACGCTTTCACCATTTCCTCATTTCCCATCATTAATTCCCCAGTTTCACTCTCTAGAGGACCAATGTTCCTGTTACCTACTCCTATCCCTTTTAAGTTCTTGTAAAATCTCCTTACCTTCCTTCTGTCACTGACCTTAGAACATCCACTTGGGCACAGTGTAAAGATGAAAACCACCAGAAAATATCCATTCCATATAAAATTTGCTGATCAAGTTATAACATGTTGCATTTCGAAGTCAGCAAATCACTCTTGAGCATTTTCTTTCTGTCTACCTGCTATGTGTCTTTCCTGTTCAAATGCTTCTGTGCAGTACTAAATCAGTTGCTGCACCTTGGCTGCTGGCAGGCTTTCAAGGGAGACTGCAGTTGGCATTAGAGGACAACCATGAGCACCTCTGGACTGAGAAGGCTTGGCTTTGGATTGCACCGTTTGTCTGGGTGACAGTCTGGGCTGGCAGGCCAGTGGGCAACAGTGATCGTACTGACAGATTGGCCAGGCTGAGAGGATGTATCTAATCTTCCTTATAGAAGATAACTTTGTGATCCATAGTTCCACTGCCACTTCCCTAGGATACCAATTTAGCAGTCCTAGCAATCCACTGAAGGATAAATTAATGAATTAGTGTGAGATTCTCTAAGTCTCTTTGCACATTGGCAACCCCCAAAGTCTACATGGCAATAGGCTGGACTTGCATGACTTCACTCAGTCTTACATTGGCTGAAACCTTAGCCATCAGATATTGCATTATGATTAGGTCCACTGAAAAAGTTGATCATCACTTCCTTGCTGGAACAGGTGGACTGCAAGCTCTTCACAAGGCCCCATTTCAAGTTGGTGCTCAATTCCTTCATGTGGCAGTTCCTTAACATTGACTGCAGATTTTCTGATAGACTTCCCAATGTACCAAGTATTGTATTTTGCAGACCTATCTACTTTTTCCTGTAGCCTGATTTATAAAAGTGCTCATGTGAGTCCCCTGTAGCAGAACCCTTATTGTGATCTCTCTTGGCAGTTAGTTGGCACCTGAGCGATCCTTGCTCCTTGTTCTGGGTGTATGCCATTTCTACCTGGTGCCTCACCATGTGCAGATTCCACTTATAAGATATCATGTAATTTACATGTACTATCTGAGCTATGTAAAATCAAGTGAGAGTGCAGTGTCTTTTTGTGTTTCTGCAGTACCTCGCCAGGTTACACCTTGAGGATCTGAAAGGAGAAAGATTAAAGTTGTGATGCAGGAGTGGGGGAAGTAAAAGGTGCATGCTTGCTTGACATTGAGAAGCAAGACCGCATGCACATATCGTTTGTCATCTTTTATGTTTTCCAACACACTGATGGGATTAGTCTCAGCAATAGCCATCTCAATAATGGGCAACACTCATCTCCATTTCCCCTTTGCCAGTAGCTGTGCACCCCCTGTCCTGCAAGAGAGGAGAAGTTGTCAGTGAGTGTCATTTAATTAGGCAGAATATAACCTTACAATGCTGATGGTAGGATATGTCATTTGCCACTGGCAGTGACGACTAGTGTGAGCTAATTGAATTTATTGCGACCCTGCACCCAGATCCTCAGATCTTGATTCCTTACACTGACCACCCAAGGTTTTCTGCTCCCATTACCTTCTGAGCATTGTCTGCAAGGACTTCAGACACAATGCAGATACAGTTAATCTCTCATTTTCACCTCCTAGAAGGCATCCAAAGCTGAATCTGAAAACCTTGGAGCCCATTCTCTCCCATATTCTTCTGACCAGTCAGAATCATGGAGGAAGGATAAAACCAGCAATTGGAAGTTCCAGTGGCACAATGGTTAGCACTGCTGCCTCACAGTGCCAGACACCTGGGTTCAATTCCCAGCTTGGGTCATTCTCTATGTGGAGTCTGCACATTCTTCCATTTTCTGCATGGGTTTCCTCCCACAGTCTAAAAGACATGCTGGTTTGGTGCATTGGCCATGCAATATTCTCCCTCAGTCTGCCCAAACAGGCACCAGAGTGTGGCGACGAGGGGAATTTCACATTGCAGTGTTAATGTAAGCTAACTTGTGACACTAATAAATCAACTTAAACTTTCCTTCCCGGATGCACCTTCCTGTTCTGGCAATGTTAATTCTTCCCCACCATCCTGTCTCACCAAGTTTCACCACAACACATCAACATCCCTGTCCCTTTCCAGTAACGTTCCCCACCTCACTCCCAACAATGCACATCCCTTGCCTACTCCCCCCCACCTCCCATCTCTCCTCCCATAGTATTCACCCCCTTGACAGTGCTCAACCTCCTTCTCAACAGCCCCTCCCCAACCAGAGTTGGAGAGTGTTGCTCAACACCTATCCCTGTACAGACAGTCCTCACCAACTCCCTTGTCCATCCCCTGCAGTATACAACGCTCACCCCAAAACCCTGCCCAGGAAGTGGTGAATCCCTACCCCTATCCTGGACCATGCTCACCCCTTCTGCCCACCAACTAGTAGAGTGCTCACTCCCTACACCTACCAGGAGTGTGCTCAATTCCTAAACCCATGTTTATTCTCTCCTTTCATCCCAAACAGTAAAATGCTCACATGTCCTGCCTCCACCCCCCAGACAGTACAGTACTCACCCACACCTGTTCTTCGCTCCTGGACAGTACAGCACCTGCTCCCTACGTCTGTCCTGCCCCACTGCAAATACAGTGCTCATCTCCTGCCTCTGTTCCAAAATTATCATCCCTTCCCAGACAATACAGCACCCTTATACAGGTTAGCACAGTGTTCGCCATCTACCCCCACTCTGGACAGTGCTCACCCCTTCAGACACAGTAAAGTGTTCCGACCATCCCACACTGCATCTCCCATTGGGCAGCACAGTGGTTAGCACTGCTGCCTTACAGCTCCAGGAATCCACGTTCAGTTCTGGCCTTGGATGACTGTGTGGAGTTTGCACATTCTCCCCGTGTCTGCGTAGATTTCCTCTGGGTGCTCCGGTTTCCTCCCACAGTCCAAAGATGTGCAAGTTAAGTTGATTGGCCATGCTAAATTGCTTAGAGTGTCAGGGAAATTAGCAGAGTAAATACTTGGGGTTACAGTGATAGGGCCTGGGTGGGATTGTTTTCAGTGCAGGCTCAATGGGTCGAATGGCCTCTTTCTGCACTGTAGGGATTCTGTGATTCCCGACTCACCTTCCAGAATTCCTGGTTCAGGGATTGTTGACAAGCACGTGGGGGTCGATGTTTGAGCGCTTTCATGGAGTGCAGGGACTTAACTTTCTCAAGAATAAGAGAGGGCAGTGAATCTGTGGGGCTGAGGGAGTGGGTGAACTCTGTCAGGGGTGAGTGGGGGGTGGAATACAGTTGATGGGTGAGGGAGAGGATGAATACTTGAGGCACTTAAGAAGGGGTTGGCACTGTTGGGGGGAAGGGAGGGGGTGAATACTGTTGGGGGCAAGCGAGGTAGTGTACACTGTTGGGGGGCAAGGGACGGGCTGTACACTGTTGGAGGGGCTGAGGGAAAGGGTGTACACAATTGGGAGAATGAAGGAGGAGGGTGAACAGTGTCAAGCAGAGAGGGAAAGACTTGAGCATTGTCAGAGTGTGAACATTGTTGGCAATAAGGGGTTAGCACTATTAGTGAGGCGAGACTGTGCACTTTCAGAAAATTCACAGTTCCATTTAAATACAGTGTAAATCAATGAAGTAAAGACAGACCTCAAGAGGTATGCCTTCAGTTTGTGATGAGAAAAGGGGACGTGGCAGTGCTGGCATTATGCACAACAATTTACCTCCTGACTCTGTCCATCACTGTATCCATGCTGGAGCCGCTATCGGAAGATGCAAAAACTCCAGCGTGAGATGGTAAGTGGGATTTTTCAATCAAAACCAACATTGGATGCATCCTCTCCAACCCCGGCAAGAGAACCAGAGCAATTACTTATATTTTTAAAATCTTCAATGATAATTAAAATGTGAAAGAAAAACGCTTTACACTTGGAAAGCAAATATTCAGTGCCAGAGAAATTGTTTGGCAATTATTATGATTTACCACGTCATTAAAACTAAATGTACAAATCAGAAAATTTAGTGGTTGATTAGTAGGAAGTATAGCAACTTCATGCCTTTCAAGAATTTTAGTTCCAACTCACTGAGTAAGGTACCAGTGTAGTGCAGCTTGAGGAGGAACAGAGCCAATCAAATAGTGACTTCCTGATTCTCACACTTAATTCAGCATGTGTGGATGCTGGAAGTTGCTGTCCAACTTGTTCTGTAATAACATTGAGCCCTGATTGTCTCTCAGGACGAGATTTTACAGCCTCACTCGAGCGAGACCAGCAATTCCCGCCCGAGATCAATGGAGATTTCCGTTGTCAGGCCCTTGCCCGCTCTGATTCCATGTCGGGCGAGGTGGTAGAGTTCCGGCTGTCATTCTTAATGCAAAATCTGTGCCAATATGTTTGACAACATTAATTGAACCAACATAGAAGGAGGCCATTCAACCCATTGCACCTGTGCGTTCTCTCTGGTACAGCTATCCAATTAGTTCCCTTGCTCTTTCTCCATGGACCTGTTATAATTGAGATACTTCGCCCAAGTAAGTTTTCCACAGCACAACATCTGAAATTAAATGCGTTTATTTGAATGAACAGGAACCACTATGTTGATCATATTACCTGTGCTAGCTACCGGCTTAATGCATGTTGGAGAACAGCATTAGTGCTCTAATGTAAAATACAAACATTTAATGCTTCAAAGTATATATCTTGTACAAGAATAGAACTATTCATCCATGGAGAAAAATTTTCTGTGCCCCATAAAACAGAACTATAAACCTGTTTATAAAGAGCTAGTAATGACTTTGTTTTGCAAATATACAGGAGGAAATCTTTCCCCATTGTTTAAAATACTCACATACTAATTTTGTTTCTAGTCTTGCACGGGAGAACAATTTATACACATGATTGACAGTTGTCGTTTTCCTATAAGCAGAAGAATCATTAAATCTTAGCCTTTAGCAAATTCTTTTCAGATATTTTATCCTAGTAGGAACCAGGATTAGTTAAGTGCTGGATTTCTGCTAAGGATCGCGACCCTATTTTGTTTGGCAGGTCAACACTAATGGAGAATCCTGCCTAACCTTGTGGCCGCAGCATTCCAGTACATCTCAAAAGAGTAGTATGAAGGAGAATTGGAGTAAAATGTCCTGGGAAGGAACTTGCAACCTGCTTTCAATTTTCTAACTATCTTTCATTATTCATATTTATAAGCCAGCAAATCAATACTAACAGATTGCTTTTAGAATTATTTTCAGTACAATTTCTACAAATAGAAGTTTGCATATTCTTAAATAAAGTGCTTCAAATTTTTATAGTATTTGGCTACTTGTATGTTTTGTGTAATTTTTCAAGTAAACTTAAGAAACTTGTGCATTAACTCTTAATCAATTTTAACAACATTTGTACGTGGCCTAGTTTCTGGCATATTTTTGATTATATGCCATGAATAGCAAAACGTGGTAAAGTTCAGTAACAGCGCAAATTATTTTATAATTTGTGATTTTATTTATACTTTTAAGGGTGAGAATTTCAATTGCATAGTGCTGCTTCAAGCTGGCTAAGCACACTACAGTAATTCCCCAGAGGCAAACAGTGTTCTGGAGTGCTACCTCAAAGATGTTCTTCGATGATGTCAGTGAGGAACGTTGCACGGGTAGCAGTCCTAATACTACCTCTGCCTGGGGAATTGACGTGTTTGCATAGCACCTCTTTTGATTTGATTTGAATTATCATTGTCACATGTATTGGGATACAGTGAAAAGTATTGGCTGAGATTCTCCAGCCTCCCAGCCCTGTGTTTCCCACCAACGGGAGAAAGCTCATTATTCACTTGTGACAGGATTCTCTGGTCCCACCGCTATCAGTGGGAATTCACATTAATGTCACCCCATGTTGGAATTCTGGCCCTTGTTTCTTGCATGATATACAAACAAAACATACCATATATAGAGTACATAGAGAATGAAAGGATAGGGTGCAAAATATCGTGGTGCATTTACTGATAGCATGAAGAGAAAGATCAGTTTAATATATGCTAGGTCCATTTAAAAGTCTGATGGCAGCAGGGAAGAAGCTGTTTTTGAGTCGGTTGGCACGTGACCTCAGACTTCTGTATCTTTTTCCCAGTGGAAGAAGGCGGAAGAGAGTGCATCCAAAGTGCATGCAGACCTTGATTAGGCTCGGTGCTTTTCTGAGGCAGCAGGAAGTGTAGACTGAGTCTATGGAAAGAAGGCTGGTTTGTGTGATGGACTGGGCTTCGTTCATGACTCTTTGTAGTTTCTTGTGGTCTTGGTCAGAGCAGAAGCCGTACCGTATCTGTGGTACATCCGGAAAGGATGCTTTAAATGGCACTATGCAAAAATTTTTCCCCTCAAGAATTTTCTAATGTTACTGAAACATTACAAAAGGATTTGGTTTCTTTAAGGAAAAGACTTGGTGTTGTAAGGTAATAATCATATTAGGTGGTCCGGATGATATTATAAACAGCAAGTGGTTTATTGCTATTAATGAGTCTTGAAACCATGGCCACTCCATGAATGTAGATGGTTTATAAAATTATGTATGTGCATATATCATGTCACACCTCAAACATAGCACACTGTTTAATTTAAACATCTACATCACACATTTGAAAAGCTGAGCATGAGACTTAATTGAGTTGTATAGGATTATGAGGGTTATAGGGTGGATTAGAAGCAGCTGTTCCCCTTATTTGAAAGATCAATAACAAGGGGGCATAATTTTAAGGTGGAGGGGCAGGAGGTTTAGAAGGGATTTGAGGAAAAATGTTTTCACCCAGAGAGTGATGGGAATCTAGGATGCACTGCCTAGGAGGGACGTAAAGGCAGGAAACCTCACAACCTTTAAAAAGTCCGTGGATGAGCACTTGAAATGTAATACCATTCAAGACTATGGGCCAAGTGTGGAAAATGGGAATTGTGAATATTTAGTGTCGTATTGTTGGTTGCAAACTTGATGGGACAAAGGACCTCTTCTGTACAATATGACCAGTTTGAGAGTGCAAATGAAATATTCTTTATAAGCAGCGATTTAAAATTTGAATCCATGATGATTTAAAGAAAATGTGATTCTTTTCCTTGGCGTTTTCCAGCATTTGTTTTTCAAAGTTAAAAGAAAACTGATTGGGAGAAGTTCTCAGTTGAACATCGCACAAATTCAAAAGCTAATTGCGGACAACTGTGCCTTGTTTCTACTTCCTAACCAAAAACAATGCTGATATTTCAGAATGCGAGACTAGTTTTAGTCAAGTCCTGCTTTGTTTAAGCTTTCAAATTTTAAAAAAAAGTTCAAATAATTGCCAGTTATTTATTTGTCTAGTTGCAGTGGGTAAGGAGAAAATTGATGCCGGAAATCTTAGCAATATTTTTGAGCATTAATATTTCAGATGGCAGCCATAGAAAAGGAATTTATCCAGAAAAATATAATGGACAGAACAACGGGGGAGGGGAGGGGGTGACGGTTTTCCTTTCTCTACCATTTTGCTTTTGGAATGAATGGACAATATTGGGTTGAAAATTACCCAGAAAATGGTGGGCCACAATCCCGGTGGCTAGTGCTGTACCTGACATCACATTTCTTGCCTCACACAATAGTTATCATGTCTCAGGCATGTCACACTCAACTTCAGTGACAGCTCAGCAACTTCTTTCAGTTTCAAAAGGTGAGCCAATTTCAATTACTCAAGTTTATTTTTTTATTTCTTATACCTGCTGACTATGTACAAGTTACAAATACAAACATAGTAAATCGTAGAATAAATGATTTGCCCAAAAATAAATCAACTTGCTTGCTTAACGTTGCTTGCCTCCTCTGGAAATTCAGTATTAAATTTTTAACCTCCACGCTGAAACTGCTGCCGTTGCTACTGTGTGCGTTTTCTGGCAATGCCATGGAAAGAATACAGGCGGAATTCTCCAATCGTCCCCACAGCTGGGATTCTCTGGTCCTGGTGAATGGAGATTTGGCTGAGCACCAGATTCTGTTCTCGCTGGCAGTGGTAGCAGGGTGTGTGAGACCGAAAGATTCCAGCCTACATTTTTAAAAATAATCATACACATCGATTGCAAACCTGGGTTCCTGCTAAATTTGTCAATCTCCTGGTGTGCTGCTCATGCACAATCCATAGTCTAGGATACAAACATAAGGAACAGGAGTGGTACCTCTCAACCTGATTCCCATTCAGTATGCACATAGTTGATCTACTTCTTCACCTTAGTTTTGGTGGATGTTGGGTTGGGTGCAGAAGTCTTCCTCCACATGGTGTGACCAACTCTGCCCCTGTGATCACTTCAGTCCCAATCCACATTCCTTCCTCTCCCATCCCTAACCCATAATCACACATCTCCCAGGTGGTGTCTTTCTTCCTCAATCACTTCAATCCCTTGACTCAGTCTCCAACGTCAACATGGCCTCTGGCCAATATATGATCTCTGTCCTGCAGTATTTTAACCGCCCCGTTCCCCCCACTGTTTTCCCACATTCCACTGCACTGCCAGGTGAATGAACTCCACTGGTAATTAAATACTTTCTGCTACTTCCTCAATGAAAGCAAAGGGTCTTGCTTTGGTCTCCTCTAGCTCCATCTCACCTCTTTCTTAATGCCTAACTGCCAAAGGCCTTTGTTATATACGTAAGTTAGGCATTTGGTGTGCATACTTCCCCTTCAAGGGTGTGGTCATGTGACCATTGGGTGGTGCTAGTTCCACCCAGAATGGACCCTGGTTAAGCAGTTTAGGTTCTGACTGTGAGACAGTGCACACCTATAATAGTGTTCAAGTTAAGAAGCCTACTTTGCGGTTCTTTTGCACCTTGCCTCGATTAAAATTCATAATATCCTTAGCCTTGTCAGAACCTTTGGTATTTGTATTGAAGTCATTAGGATTCTTCTTCCAACTTAAATGTGGTATTCCCTATTGCACTACTGCAGCAGTGGTCCTTTTCACTTGAGACTACTGGGCACCTCCAGCTGTGTGCAGTCCCGTCATAAGTCTGCCATGAATGCTTAATGGCTACCAACCAAGGAAATGGGAATGGGGTCAGGATGCCAGATGCAAGTCATGCCCTGATGTTGTAGAGACAGAAAGAAGAAAATTTGGTTCATGTTAGGTTGCTGCAGATACTTCAACATGTAAATCCTTCATTTATAGAATATCTACTATATAGTATTGTCATTTCAGTGATCTCAAGAGTGTGCATCTCTCACATGCATTAGCACAATATTGTGCCCATTTTAAGTTGCTGGAAATGGGTAGGCATTGCTTCAGTACAGAATAATATTTTCTCCCAAGTATTTATTTAAAGACTATTTAATAAGATAGACTGAACTGCCACAGAACAGTCATTTTTTTAAAATGTAATCTTAATCAAGTAGTGCATAGCTGAACATCTTGAATACTCAATATGGCTCTGATGTGCTCCTTGATGGTTGATATTAATTAAAGGCATAACATCAAAGAATGATTATAAATCATTGACAATCCTAAACACAAAAGGTGTATCACACTCATTAGCAAATGATCCTTTGAGGCAATATATTTGGTTAATTTCAGTCAATGGAGTATGGGGTGTGCCACAATATTTTCTGTTCGAGTTAGTAGTTTTTATTTAAAAGTTTGGGTGGAATTTTCCTATCCGGCTCACCGCAGGAAGTGTAATGGGTGGAACAGAAAATTCAGCGGACCGTGAAAAGGTCCATTGACCTTGGACGTGAATTTCTGGTCTTGAGGAATGCCTGGCTGGAAAACTCTGCCCTATCTTATTGTTTTGCAAAATATTCTCTTAGAAATATGCACAATATGTTGAAAGATATTTTACCTGTTTGCTCATTCTTGATTTTTATTTGACCTTCTAACCAATTTCACTCCAGCGGTCTTGAGTTACTGGATTTTTTTATTAATATTTATTATTGTTGACTCATGTAGTCAGTGGATCCAATTTTACCATCAAGTTACGTTGTTTTTGGGTGTGACAACTTGGTAAAGTCGGGCGTGATGCGAGTAGCGTGATCCGTGCCTACCTTCGCACCGGTTCTCCTTTTACCAGTGTCCAAAAACTGCCACAATCGGGACTGTGTCCGAAACAGGTGCAGCGGCCATTTAAATGCATTTGTATATATTTAAATTGACTTAATGGGCTGCATGCCTAACCTTACCGGCACTTCCCCCTTTACCACCATGTTCACCCATCCAGATTCAACATGAAACAGACATGCTCTATAAAAGTCTGATTCAGGTGTTCCAATTACTGAGGCAGTAAATGCCAAGCGTCCAGTAGCTCTCGGCTTGAGATTGAGGGGGGGTGGTCTGCTGCCAACTCTGCCAGTGATCACTGAGGGGGAAGAGGGGGAGGGGCCTGTGCTTGGTCTGGGTGGCAGACGAGGTATTGGATAAGGGGGGGTCAGTAATCTTGTGGGGGTGGGGCAATGTCTGTGGGGGCCAGGGAGAGGCATTACCCGGCCCGTGAGCGATATGACAGGGGAGCCGCATTCTATCATTTTTTTCTGCACATGCACAGTTGGAGGCGCCGATCGGAGCTTGCAGGATTTCGGGCGCTTTAAGGCCCGCCCTCAGGTTTCTGCAGCGTGATTCGGAATTGCTGATACTTTTTCAGGTGAGTGTGTGTGTGAGGGCACCTGAGGACAGAATCTAAAAGTCAGATCTGAAACACTCCCCGTTTCACATTCGCTCAGCACGTAGAATCAAAATGGTAAAATAGGGCTCAGTAAGTCTACAAAGTTGTCAGTTCTTCATACTTTCAGGGATCCTTAAGCAGTTGGTGGGTGCTCTTTTTGCATACCTTGAATTCAGATTTTAAGGGAACTCTTAGATCTACCTTGCAGTTGGGCAAGGACAAGGCAAGACCTAGAGTGACCTGTTGGTGGGAAAGGTTACCCATTGTTTAGAAACCAGAAGTAGTGAAACTGGAGATGCATGATCCTGTGTGAAGTCTAAGGAAATATTAGCCCTAGCTGATGAGTGTTTGTGTGGTGATCTCAAATTCCTTACCATTAAAAGACGGATACCAGAAGAACATCAATTCTATATGAAGGATCTGCAAAGACACCCTGAGATGGGCAGCAGAAGGTGAATAACTAGCAGCTTCTAGTACTCCCCTTGTGACAAAATCAGAGAGAGCCTCTCAACAATGCAGAAAGCTAGGATCAAGCAACAACCACAGCAATCTCTTTGTACATCCCCACTCGTGCTTGGAGGTAAATCATCGGGCCTGATCCTGTCATCAAGTTGTGCCCATTTTCAGGCGTGAAAACTTGGTAGAGCCAAGCGTGAGGCAAGTAGCACGATCCACGCCCACCTCCGTGCCAGTTCCCCCTTTCCCAATGCCTGAAAATGACCGCGATCAGGACTGTGTCTGAAATGAGTGTGACGGCCATTTAAATACATTTGCATGCATTTAAATAGATTTAATGGGCTGCACGCCCAACTTTACCAGCACTTCTCCCTTTACCACTGCATTCGCCCATCTAGATTCAGCGCAAAACAGACATGCTGTACTAAAGTCCAATTTGAATGCTCCAGTTAGTGAGGAGATAAGTGACAAGCATATGATGGCTCTCTGCTTATGATGTGGCTATGCCGGCGTTGGACTGGCGTAAACACAGTAAAAAGTCTGACAACACCAGGTTTTAGTCCAACCTATTTATTTGATAATATACTCACAAGCTTTCGAGGGGACTGCCTCTTCCATTCACCTGACGAAGAGGCAGTCCCCTCGAAAGCTTGTGAGTATATTATCAAATAAATAGGTTGGACTAAAACCTGGTGTTGTCAGACTTTTTACTGTGTCTCTGCTTATGATCAGTGGGGGAAGGTGGGTCCAAAAGCTCTCTGTTTGAGAGGTGGGGTTGGAGAAGGGGGTTTCTGCTGCCACTCTACCTGTGATCAGTAAGGGGGGAGGGGGTCCACTGCCACTCTGCATGAGATTGGTGGGGGGGGTTGGGGGGGGTGCAGGAGGCCCACAATTGGTCTGGGTGGCAGGGGTGTAGGGGGATAAGGGGGCCAGTAATGCTGTGGGGGTGGGACAATGTCTGTGGGGGCCAGAGGGAAGCATTATCCAAGGGAGCTACAATCTATTTCTTTTTCCGTGCATGTGCAGTTGGAGGCGCCGATGGGAGCTGCAGGGTTTTGGGTGCATTAAGCCCTGCACACAAGCTTCTGCACTGCACTTCGGAATTGCTGATATTTTTTCAGGCAGAGTGCATATGGGGTGCCTGAGAACAGGTCTAAAAATTGAACCTGAAACACTCTTAGTTTTAAGTCCACCCAGCACTTAGATCAAAATGGTAAAATAGGGCCCATCAGTCCATCAATGACAGAATAGAGAGAGCCACATTCCAGCCCTTTCCTGAGCTCACCCCAAAATCAGCAGCCCAAATAGATAATTAAGGGTCAGTTAGTCTTGATAACAAGTTAGTGACACTGATAATATGCTGCCCACATCATAAAACATTTGACATGAGCAATTGGGCAGAAGTGGGCAGCCCAATGTTTTAACAAAGGTCTTCCAAGGAAGGGTAGAAAGTAGGAATTTGATCTTTGGGGGCTGCCCTTTGCTCACTGTGTTGTGTACCACGCTCCACACTGAGATTGAATCCCCTCTTCTTTCCTACCCACCTGCAGTCTTAAACCCACACCTTTATCCCATCCCTCTCCCTGGTTTGCCCAGGCTCTCCTTGCCCAAGACACTGGACTTACCTGCTTCAGACATCCAACAGCCATCTTCCTTCTCCTGCGGTTCTGGCAGCGGTCACTGAGATGCTGTTGGTGCTGTCAGGACTGATGGAACTGCAGCCAATCTAATAGTATTTAGCCCTCTCACTGCACCTGGTGGCTGCAAGGCAGGTCAGTGTGGAACATTTTGGCTCCTCGCTGCTTCTGGATGGTAAGGGAGTGTGGGTGAGCTGTCCACCATTATCTGCCTCTCCCCTTGTATTATCCAGTCCAACTGATCGAGGTTGAAGATTACAAGTCCAAATACACAGTCTATCCCAAGGTTCAGCAACACCAAGAGGAAGGGAATCTCCATACCAAGAATAATTATACAGAGCTTTGGCACATCTGAAACCCTTGGCTTTAGGTGGTGTTAAAATAGAATTGAAAATGTAGTGGTGAATCTCACTTGCCTCTCAGGAAGTACCAGAATAGTTGCATGGTTTTTGTTGTGAGAAATGGTATGAAGTTCTTGATCTTCCTGTTGAATGCCTAAGTTTGTACTAGAAATGAAAAAATACACTTATGTCTTGGTGTCTTTATGGATCTTCAGCAATAATAATGAATAGCACATCCTGAAGAATTGTAACTTTGAAATATGCAGATATTACTCATGAACTTGTCCCATAGATCTCTCCCAAAGGCTGTCTTTGACCCTGCTGTTTCTTTCTTATGTCTGAGTTCCAACCTCTGTTTCAGGGGATCAACTTCTGATATATTCCTTCCTCAGAAATATCAACTGGAGCTTTCAGTGTTGAGAATGATGCTTTATTAGTGAAGTGCAAAGCATATTGAGCTAAATCAGGCAAAAGTGGTTGAGGTACATATCAGACATGATCTAATGGTGAATGATGGAGTGAGCTTCATAATGCTTCCTGGCTTGCTAATAATGTTCACATGTTCCTAAATTATGGCAAGAATATATAAAAGGTTCAAAAAATATTTTTTATTTGTGTTTGTGCATCTCTAGGTATGCATCTATCCATATATATGAATATATGAGGGTTTATGTTTCATCATCAATAAATTTGTACCTTGAAATAAGAAGAGAAAGATATCTGTGCCTTATTTTTTTGGAAGGAAAATGGAATTGAGGAAGGGTCCACATGGGTGTACTATAAACAGTAGTCAATTGTAAAGCAATATGAAGGAATGGTATGGTCCACTCTTAAAAGGGTTGAAAACAGTCTTGTGCTCTACAGTAATATCTTTCTTACGTGAAGAAGTGCTGAGTTCATAAAGTAAAGACTAAAGTCGACAATTGTCCTAATTATTTGCTAGTGACACTTTTTTTTGCAAGTGTTGAAGACTGAGCTATTTTTAACTAAATTGGAAAAAAATGACATTTTTGTGATAATTCTAACAGCTATTGTAAATGTATTTTGAAGGAAAAACATTGCAACCTTTTCAGGATGTGCTGCTCATAATTGCTGAAGTTTTTAATTGCTGAGTGACTTCCACACATCAATGTCTGAATTAAGTGGCATACAAGATTTGGTAAGCAAATCAGAGATTTAACAAGTATTCTAGTGCAAAAAACAAATAGTGCCACACGGTTGGCGGTATTGCCAAACAAATGATACATTAAACCAACTCGTTAGGTAGATGGTAGAAACTAGTAATGGAGAAATGAGAAGCATTTGGCACCTTCCAACCTCTTATCATCAACATTAGCTTTGATAAGGAACTGATCACAGATATCATGCATGGTAATTCAGTATACATAGTTGACTTTGTATATAACACCAAAGTTTATTTTCTAAAAATTTATGTTCCTTGCAGTGTTGACTGTTGTTAGTTAATTTACGTTGAAGTTTGATCAGTGTTTTGGAACAAGTCTTGTCAGAGGACCGATGGATTAAGTGTCTTTCAGTGCGTGCTGTAAATCCTGATGTTCAAATTTCATTAGCAAGTTAAGAATCTAGGCATGCTGATGTGTCTAAAATAGATGGAACAAATGGTTTCTTAATGTAACTTTGGCAAGTTACATTTGGAACAAAACGTTGCTCACGGCTTTTGACTTGCTGAACTTTGGCTCCAGATTTATAGAGGGGAAAAGTGAATAAGAGTGGACTCCACAACCTTAAAATCAATGATTTCATAGACATTGAACATTTGTGCGGGTTTCCCCATTGCATTTATTGTTTTATGTAGTCTTCAACCCTAGTTCCTCCATATGTTTCTTATTTGCTTGAGTCAATGAATTTTGTTCGTGCTTAATCAGAAGGTTGTGGGTTAATGTTTTATCATTAATCGCTGTAGGGTCGAAGTCAGATGCTTTGCAAAAAAAGTATGTGGCATCCTATACACCACCAGCACAAAGTAGATGCTGAAACAATAAAATAAAGTTTGAGATTGAATGTACAAATCTGCATTTAGCCTTGAGACAATTGAGTGGCGATTGCATGAAAGTTTGGCACTGTGTCCCTTGTGTTAATTATGAAGGACACAGATGTTATTCAGTGTCCCTTGTGTTAATTATGAAGGACAAAGATGTTATTCAGTATCTCACAAAATAGATGAGAAGAGTGATGTAATTCTTCAAGTAACCCAATAAATAAATGAGTAAGAATGAATATTCAAAATGAATTAACATTTGCTGGGTTGATTTTGGAGCACTTTCTAACACCATCTCTATATCTTAATCTGTGGAAAAGCTTAAAATTAATATATTTTGTCGTAAAATTGTTTGGATTAAGAGCCACATAAAACTTGACAATTGCTAGAACTACGTTATTGTATGTAGCCCATCATTAGCAAGAAATATTATGGGCCCGATTTTTATCACCAAGTTGTGCCCATTTTGATGCGTGAAAACTTGGTAAAGTTGGGCGTGAGGCCAGTGGTGCAATCCACAACCGCCACCGCACCCATTCCCACTTTACCAATGGCTGAAAATGGCCACGTTCAGGACCGTGCATTGGCCATTTAAGTGCATTTGAATGGGGGGGCTGAAGGTAGTAGGGGGAGGTCGGGAGGCTAAAGGGGTCAGTTATGCTGTGGGGGTGGGACAATGTCTGTAGGGGGCCAGGGGGAGGCATTATCCAGCATGCGATCGATGGGAAGGGAAGGGGCGGCCCACCACCATTCTGCATGTGATTGGCATGGGGGAAAGGAGGGTTCCACTGCTACTCTGCATACAGTTGTTGGGGGGAAAGCGGGAGCCCGCTGCCACTTTGTGTGTGATCGATGGGGGGGAAAGGGAGGTCTGCTGCCACTCTGCTGGTGATCGGTAAGGGGGGAGGGGGTCCCGCGATCGGTCTAAATAGTGGGGAAGGGTGGAGGGGGGATGCTAAAGGGGTCAGTTATGTTGTGGGGGATGGGACAATGTCTGTGGGAGCCAGGGGAGGCATTATCCGGCTCGGGAGCAATGTGGCATGGCACTTTTTCCTATTTTTCTTTTGCAGCACATGAGCAGTTGAAGGCTCTGATTGGAGCTGCAGTGTTGTGGGCAGGTTAAGCCCTGCCCACAGGCTTCTGCAGTGTGATTCAGGTGGAGTGCGTATGAGGGCACCTGAGAACAGGTCAGAAAGTCGGGTCTGAAACACTCCCAGTTTCAAGTCCACCCAGCACTTAGTATTAAAATGGTAAAATAGGGCCCTTTGCCTCACTGACAAATGTGATCCAAAATTGTAATCATTAATCTTAAAAAAAATTAGAACTTCTTGGCTTAACGTAGTGTAGAATGTGTTTGATGCTGCATCATTTTACGGGTGAGAATTGGAAACAAAAGCATTCAGCTTAGAAAGAAACATGCACGTACTCATTCCACTGCCTGCCACATTGGTGAAAGCAGAAGAGCCCATACCTGAAATAGGCATTGGAGGCAGAATTTATCCCGTGGAGACAGGAAACTGGAACCAGGACTGTGTTTGCGTCAGAAACCCACCTTCAGTAGGAAACCAACTTGAGTTTGGGATTTTAAGCCCTTAATCAATATGGCGATGGGTTTCCAGTCCAATTACAGCTATTGGAGGCAGGAGTGGAGGTGGGTTTAAAACACCCAGAGGAGCTATGCCTGAGGTTGCTAATTGTGCTGAGGGTCGGGCGCGGGGCGGGGGGGGTGGCGGGGGGAGGGGAGGTGTGGTGGTAGATGCAAAGGCCTTACACTGCATCACAGGGACCCAACATAGCACAGGTGAAGCTAAGGTCCAGTACCTGTGAGAGAAAGGCAGGGGGGCCCCCTCTCAAGAGGCTGGCAGGAGGTGGCCACCTCGTCATGTAGCAGGGCCATGTATGTTCAACGTCATCTTTCTCTACTGCCAATTGTTCCTCCTCTCTGGCCACCCTGCTTTTCCTTGATAAGCTGTCTCCTTCCAGGACCTCACCATCCTCAATGTCCTAGACTCTCAGGCAGGTCATGTTGTGGAAAGCATAGCAGGTCATCACTCTGACCAATATCTCTGTAGGAGAGTTTTGCATGTATCCAAGTGACCATACCAAACAAAGGACACAGTGCCTCTCAGCTGCAATTTCTGTCAGGTGTGATCCTGATATGGTGTCCAGTATTAGTAAAAAGGGCATCTGTCACCTGGGTCACTTTCCAGTGTGCAGTCATCTGTAAGATGCTGCAGAGATCCACACTGACAGACATCTGTGACCATCTGTACAGAGAGTTGCAGTCTCCTTGTCTCTGCCTTCAGATCCTATGCTCAGGGTAGTGTCTCCTCCCCACTCATTCTGCTCTGCTATTCTGGCATCCAGTGCTCTGCCCGACACGTCTAGGCTGTTGCTCCTTAATTCCAAAGGCCTCAATTTCTGAAGACGCAGAATCCATTTCCAGGTACAATCTTCCTGGTGCTCAGGTGTAGAAAGCTTGCCCACTGATCTAATGCTCACTCAGTGCCAGGTGGTTTACGACCCCTTCAAGTGGCAAAGTTCTTAATTCCAGTTCCTCCCCTATGCTGCAACTTTAACTTCAAAGCGTTAAACACTTTAAACTCTGAAAAGTATTTTTACTTCCCTTTTTAAACCTTTTTTGCATCCATGACTTGCCCCAGACACAATCCTTGCTCCTATGCTGCTGATCTGACTCAGACAGCTATTAAAATCTGGCTCCCTCTAGGAAAATTTAAAAAGTTGAGGGAGATGAAGTTGCGGGAGATGTGCTTTTAATAAACCCACAATGAGTAATTGTCATGATAATAGGCACAAGTCTGTTCTGAGGTCCAAATTCTTCTCTATACTTGGGAATATCAGGAAGGGTGGGACAAAGGTGAGACTTTTTATGGAGAACTTAGTACTTTATTGAGATTTTCACGTTTGGATTTCTGATAACAGATGTACTTTTTTCACTGACCTGCCTCTTTAATGGCCTAATTGGGACTGGGGAAATCCAGTCCTGCCTCTTTGAATATGCAAATAGAAGAAATGGTGACAGAGTGTGGCAATGTCACTGGATTAGTAATCCAGAGGCCAGTGCTAATGGTTTGGGAACACTGATTCAGATCCCACCATGGCAGCTGGTGGAATTTAAATTCAGTTAATAATATCCAGATTATAAAACTAGTCCTGGTGCAGATGACCATGATAACTATCATCAATTGTCATAAACAAAACCATCTTGTTCACTAACTCATTTAGGGAAAGAAATCTGCTCTCCTTACGTGGTCTGACCTACATGTAACTCCAGACCCACAACAATGTGATTAACCTTTTACTGCCCACTTAAATGGCCTAGCAAGCTATACAGTCCAAGAACGATTAGGGATGGGTAAGAAATGCCCACATCCCATGAAATGATAAAGAAAATTAGGGGACATAATGCTTTTTTAAGTCTTCCTTCCCAATATTTGACTCAGGTGGCCACACAATGGTCTGATGATAACTAATGACTCTCTCATTCAAGTGTCTTGTAGTTTGTACTTGCAGTGGTCAAAAGAAACAATCTTCTTGCAGCTTAATCAGTGTTTCACAAAGGATCTGCTTAAGATTACCTCCAAAATATGTTCTTTCCTAAAAAATACTTAAATAAATGCAGAGCATGGTGGTGAGGAATACCCCTCCCAAATCCACTATCTCCTCCGATCGTCTCCCTCCCTCCTGATCACTTCCCATCTCCAGGATCAGCTTGAAGGCAGCTATTTGAAACTCTGCAACACAAAATGCACTGTTGCTAGCCCAGCAAGTTGCTTAGGTTGTCTAATATGCATCAACAGCTTACTGATCTCATACAAATGAGACCCAAGGCTCAATATCGGGGTGTCTGTCAGATGTACCCATTCCAGCAGGTGAATTGTTCCTAACTAAAATTTATAAAAGCAGTGTTTCAGATAAATTAATGGGAGAAATGTAATTAAAATGTAAGTTGAAATCAACCTGTGCCAAAGGTATAAATGATACGTATTAAAATGTACATCTAATTTGTAGAAAACCATTTACTTTCTTTAGCATTTCTAACAGATTTCCCATGTCACTGTTCACAGTTAGACAATGTGTTGTTTCATAACGATAAGATCACTACAATATGTAATATTTAAGGGTTATGGGAAGAAAGCGGGAAAGTGGAACTAATCCACTTCAGATCAGCCATGATCTTATTGAATGGCGGGGCAGGCTTGAAGGGCTAGATGGCCTACTCCTGCTCCTATTTCTTATGTTCTTAATGAGCAATATGTTATTTTGTTCAAGGTGAAACTAGGTGTAACTTGTTAGCCCTTTATGGACAAATCTACAGGTTATAGACTATGGCCTGCATAAAGTCCTAGCATCATGCTTAGGTCCGAGCCACTGGTTTGTTGTGTTTTGTATATTGTGAGCCTGACAGTTTGGATAGGGCTGCTATCTCAGTGGATAAATCTTACATCAAAACTCCAAGACCTGTGAATATTTTTAGCTGGAAATGCATGAAAATTAATTGGAACATTGAATTATGTGCCGTAAACCCCATGAGATTGTATGATATGTATCTAATTGAGCATGAAGATGAATAGCTCACACAATACTGCTTTAAGGCCATTAGGCTGAATTGATATGTCTTCTTGAAATCAGTTAGAAGATGTTTTATATTATTGGGATGTCTTTGTTTTTTGGAAAGAAGACTTCACTATCTCCCTGTTTGTATCGTACTTTCTCAGTGATAGAGAAATTTGTATTTGTGCTACATAAAACATGCCAAGGCTCATATCGGAACCGATGGATATAGTTATACGTACAAAGGAGTAACTTACCTATCTTGGTCCACTGCAGATGAGGAATGCATTTTTTGTAGCATTTCTTAAAATTAAGTTCTACAAAGGATGGAATTGCACACTCGTGCATATACATTATTACATAATTATTTGTAATAGTCAGTACATGGCAATATTTAGGATGCGGTGGTGATGGGATGTCACTATATTCCAGTCCTTCTGCTCATTGTACTTGTTTGATGATTCTAAATTTTATGAAATTCCAGGAAAATTAAGGAGCAGCCAACTGAGTGCCAACCTATGCCCACTACCACTCCCCCTTTGCTTTTATACCTTTTTCTTTATTCATCCATGGGATATGAACATCACTGGCTGGCTGGCATTTATTGCCCATCCTTCGTTGCCCTTGTTCAGAAGGCAATTGAGACTCAACCACATTGTTGTCGCTCTGGAGTCACATGTAGGCCAGACCAGATAAGTATGGCAGATTTCCTTCTTTAAAGGATATTAGTGAGCCAGATGGGTTTTTCCATCAATTGACAATGATTTCATGGTCATTAGTAGATTCTTAATTCCAAGTATTTTTTATTGAATTCAAATTCCACCATCTGCCATGGTGGGATTCAAACCCAGGTCCCCAGAACATTTGCTGAGTTTCAGGATCTAGTATTGATTGCTTATTAATATTGAAATGGGTAAGATCTGTTTGGCCCCAGAATTTCACAGATGAGTCTGCAGTCAGGTTGCCATTTTGCTTTTCTTTTATGTACTTTGCCACAGTTTTTGTACAAAATACAACAGGTGCAAGTAATTTTGTCACTAGGGTAACTGGGTGGCGTGGTATAACAGTCAACCCATTCCCACTGGATTTCCACTCCAGCCTAAAGTGAAAATTGAGTTTCTGACCCCTTTTATACCAAGAAATAATGCAAAATAAAATATATGCAAAATAAAGAATTTGCAGTTAATAACTTTATTTTACCAACATTAAGATACCAGACAGATTTTCATTTTCAAATCTTGAAATTATTATGTTAAGAATATCCAGAAAGATTTTTCTCATTTTCTTTCTCTATGATTTGCATAATTGGCATTGAAACATCACTCTTTGGCGCATTAGGAAGCAATGACCCTTATTCTGGTAAGGTAGTATTATCTGTCATTAAGTACTTGTTCTTTAGAGAGATCCAGGGCAGAATTCTCCCATTGAGGACTACGTCCTGTAGCAGCGGTAGGGATTGGGAGTGTTTACTGCTGCATAGGCTAACAGGAAACCACATCATATCTTCCATCCCTGGGGTAATTAATTATGCATCTGGGGATTTTCCGCCATCTCCCGCAGCAGGCAAGCTTGATGGTGCGTACCCAGGTGCCATATTAATAAGGTGCCCGCAATGTTGCTCGCTGATCCACCATTGGAGAAAGAAAATGTACCTCCTTTAGAAAAAAAGACGAAAGAAGATGTATCTCCTGAAGAAAGAAGGTAGACATCCAGCAACATCCAGTCAAAAAAGACAGAGGGTAGCAGTGGAAGCGTGTGTTTCTGAATGGAGAGCTGTGACGAGTGGTGTTCCTCAGGGATCAGTGCTGAGACCTTTGCTGTTTGTAATGTATATAAATGATTTGGAGGAAAATGTAACTGGATTAATTAGTAAGTTTGCGGGCGACACAAAGATTGGTGGATTTGCGGATAGCGATGAGGACCATTAGAGGATAGAGCAAGATATAGATCAGTTGGAGACTTAGGCAGAGAGATGGCAGATGGAGTTTAATCCAGACAAATGTGAGGTAATGCATTTTGGAAGGTCTAATATAGATAGGAAATATACAGTAAATGGTAGGAGAATTGATAGGCAACGGGATCTGGGTGTACAGATACATTGAAAGTGCTAATGCAGCTGGAGAAGGTAGTCAAGAAGGCATACAGCACGCTTGCTTTCATTGGCCAAGGTATTGAGTTTAAAAATTGGCAAGTCATGTTGACGCTTTATAGAACCTTAGTGAGGCTGCACTTGGAATATAGTGTTCAATTCTGGTCGCCACACTACCAGAAGGATGTGGATGCTTTGGAGAGGGTACAGAAAAGATTTACCAGGATGTTGCCTGGTATGGAGGGCATTAGCTATGAGGAGAGTTGGAGAAACATGGTTTGTTCTCACTGGAGTGACGGAGGTTGAGGGGATGCCTGATAGAGATCTATAAGATTATGAGAGGCATGGACTGAGGGTATAGTCAGAAGCTTTTTCCCAGAGTGGAAGAGTCAATTACTAGGGGGCATAGGTTTAAGATGCAAGGGGCAAGTTTTAAAAGAATGTACGAAGAAGATTTTTTACACAGAGAGTAGTGGGTGCCTGGAACCTGTTATCATGGGAGGTAGTGGAAGCAGATACAGTAGTGAGTTTTAAGGGGCGTCTTGACAAGTACATGAATGAGATGGGAATAGTGGGATTTGTTCCATGAAAGCATAGGGGGTTTTAGTTAAGTCAGGCAGCTTGGTTAATGCAGACTTGGAGGGCCGAAGGGCCTGTTCCTGTGCTGTAATTTTCTTTGTTCTTTGTTCTTTTGTTCTATTCTTGAGGCTAGAAGATGGACCACCTCAACAACACTAAAGCAGGAAGATCAACCTTAAAGAAGCTCCCCCCACCTACAGCTGCAGAAGTCCAGGGTTGCTGGACCACGTTAACAAAGAACAAAAACAGCCTGGGAAACAGGCCCTTCAGCCCAACGAGCCCGCGCCGCCATTTTAACATTACCAGTCCCCCCTCCACCCATGACCCTTATCTATGCTAATAGCATTCCACATTGAGGCATTCAGACATTTCTGAACTAATGTGTTTTCCTTCAGGCATAATGGAGAGTCAAGCATGGGGAGAGAAGATTCTGGTCCAGCCTTCATTTGCATACAATTAGCAGGCTGAAAATCTGTTTCATGCTGTCCACTTTCAGGATTCCCAATCCGTCATGGCTGGCACCATTGGAAGATCCCATTCTGAGTTCACACTGGTGTTGAAACCATTGGGTGTCCTGCCAAATTCTTACTCTCCCCCATCCCTCACCAAGACATATTCTGGATGTCCATGCTGTAGATTGTTGTATTAGTATGAAATGATCACTCACAGCTATTGCTTTAGAAAAACATTGTGAAATGCAGTCTTCCAGTGCAGGCCTCACTCATTCGGACTGCCTGATAAACCATGGGCTGTTTTTTTTAAATCCCTTGAGAAAATCAGTGTGATAGTACAGAATTGAATTGATACTTTATAAGATTTCACTTTTCATTATTGTAATGTGAGAATTCCAGGAGTTTCCTTTCAGATGATCCAACGCACAACTAGATAGACTCCAGTCCACTCAAATCTCGCACCTAATGAATACAAGCAGGATATGAATTATTTTTTTCTCTTTCAGCAGTCCAACTATAGCCTTAGTATTATTATTAAGTATTATTAATCCAAATATTATTGAGTAGAATTTTATCTTTACCATTTGAGTGATTTAGAAATCACTGAGCAAAGAGCTAAATTAAACAATGTGAATTTACACACCCAAATAGGGTCAGTACAGTGGCATAGTGGTTAACACTGCTGCCTCACAGTGCCAGCAACCCAGGTTCAGTTCCAAACTAAGCTCACTGTCTGTGCAGATACAGTAGTGACTTTCGGTAGGGCATGTTCTCCCCATGTTTGTGTGGGTTTCCTCCGAGTGCTCCGGTTTCCTCCCACGCAGACATGCTGGTTAGGTGCTTTGGCCATGCTAAACTCTCTCTGTCTACCCAAATAGGTGCCGGAGTGTGGCAACTAGAGGATTTTCACAGTAACTTCATTGCAGTGTTAATATAAGCCGACTTGTGACAATAATAAATAAACTTTAAATATAACTTGTCAGATTTTGTTTGCATTATTTCTTTTCTTACACCTGTACAGCAAAGACAAAAATACAACTCTGAAGGATACTTATGTAAGCTGGGTTCAGTTACTGACATTTTTACCTCTGAATCAGTAGACCAAGTTGAGTGAAAAGAACACTGCAGAAGGCCAAGACAGATTTATTTATTCCTAAATCTGTTAGAGATTAATCTCCTGCCTGAGGCCAGCAGAAACAGCATGGATGGTAAGAGCATAAGTTAGTGGCAAGAGGCTGCTGTCAAAGACCCGTAATTGGTGGTGGTGGTGGGAGGGTGCTGGTTTGTGCAGAATCCATCTAGCTAGTTCACCCCTGATCCTGTGAGATTTAATCTTTTATACCAGCCTTCCATGAGGGATCTTATCAAATGCTAAAAAGTGGATGAAAAACCAGCAGGTCAAGAGAAGAGACATGCCAGGGGTTGTCAGTGGCAAAATGCTGAGTAGCAGAACTGCTGTTTTTTATACATTTCCCTCTCCTTCTTAAGCACTAGGCACCTTTATGATGAATCCATTTCTAGTTTTCTGGTTATATGTTCATAACACCTCCCCCCTCCCCACCCCTTGAGACATTAAATAAGAGAAAACATAGAACTTATTTATTGGCAACCTCCAGTCTCTCTACTGCTAACTCTGGTACAAGAGACCCAATATTATGCCGTCCTTGTTATCACAGAGATGCTTCATCTGTGGACTATATTCTTGGAGAAATATACCATGAAGCATTAATCTCTGGTTCGTATTTTTGATCCTGTGCAAGAACACTAGTGGATTGTGGTCAGTAAAAACCACTACAGGATAAGCAGCACCTACGTACACCTCAAAGTATTAAAAGGCAAGAGGCGATGAAAGAGTTTCTTTTTCAATGGTTGGATAGTTTCACTGGTGTTTATTAAACTCCTCAGCGAAGTAGCAAACTAGGTGATGGATACCCACTCCATCCTCCTGTAAAAGCATCGCACCAGCGCCCACATCACTGGCATCAACAGTGAGTTTAAAGGGCTGGTAAACTTAGGGGCAGAGAGCACAGGAGCCCTGCTAAGAATTGTTTTAGCCCATTCAAAAGCTTCTTGACAGCTCTCTGACTACTCAAGCTTGGTTCCAAGGTAGCTTTTATCTGTTAATGTTCCAACCACCAAGGAAAAGTTCCTACATAAATCCTTGTAATATTCTGCCAATCCAAGGAATCTTCACAGCTCCTCACGACTCAGGAAACTGATCAGTGGCTTCTATTTTAGCTGATGCAGGACAAATCTTGCCTCGACCCACAACTTTTCCAAGGTAAGTTACAGTCGTCTTGCCAAACTCACACTTAGCTAAATTGACAGTGAGGTTAGTTTTCACCAAACAGTCAAAAAGAAATCCGATCTGCTGTATGTATTTTGCCCATGTTGTACTGTACACAATTACATCATCAAGATACACCTCATACACATGCAATCCAGATAGTACCTGACTGATCTATCTCTGAAATGTTGCCTGGGGATTTCTCATACCATCAAAGGCCATGACTCATACTCTATGAACGGTATGTTTTGTCTGTGTAGCTCGCAATAAACTGTACTTTTCACTATATCCCAATACATATGACAATAATAAATCAATTCTATTCGTTTCAATGAAACAATCCTTCACGATTCACAAATGCAGTCTTTTGCATGTTCCATATGGGGGACTAGCCAGTAACGTTTTAACAGGTTAGATTTGCTAACATACTTAGCAGGACCAATTTGATCAATACAACTGTCCATCTGTGGAAGAGGCTTTAGGGCGGTGCAGTGGACAGTGGTTAGCACTGCTGCTTCACAGCTCTAGGGACCCAGGTTCGATTCCCGGCTTGGGTCACTGGCTGTGTGGAGTTTACACATTCTCCTCGTGTCTGCGTAGGTTTCCTCCCACAGTCCAAAGATGTGCAGGTTAGGTTGATTGGCCATGCTAAAATTGCCCTTAGTGTCCTGCGATGCTTAGGTTAAAGGAGTTAGTGGGTAAAATATGTAGGGATATGGGGTTAGAGCCTGGGTGGGATTGTGGTCAGTGCAGACTCAATGGGCCAAAAGGCTTCTTTCTGTACTGTAGGGTTTCTATGATTCTATGATTTCTATGATTCTAATAGTTTGCTTTGATCAAACCCAGCTTGCAGGTGCAGCAGGTGGTCAGGAAGGCGAATGGGATGCTGGCCTTCATAGCGAGGGGGATTGAATATAAAAGTAGGGAGGTCTTGCTGCAGCTGTATAGGGCATTGGTGAGGCCGTAGCTGGAGTACTGTGTGCAGTTTTGGGCGCCGCACCTGCGCAAGGATATTTTGGCCCTGGAGGGAGTGCAGAGGAGGTTTACTAGGCTGATACCGGAGTTGAGGGGATTGAGCTATGAGGAGAGACTGAATAAACTAGGCTTGTACTCGTTAGAGTTTAGAAGAATGAGGGGAGATCTCATTGAGACGTATAAGATGATGAATGGGATGGATAGGATAGAGGTGGAGAGACTCTTCCCGCTCAAAAAAGACAGTAGGACTAGGGGGCACAGCCTCAAGATAAAGGGGAGGCGGTTTAGAACGGAGTTGAGGAGGAACTTCTTCACTCAAAGGGTGGTGAATCTCTGGAATTCTCTGCCCGTTGAAGTGGTGGAGGCTGCCTCGCTAAATATTTTTAAGAAGCGGGTTGATGGGTTCTTGATAAGAGAGGGGATTAAGGGTTATGGGGAGAGGGCGGGAAAGTGGAACTGAGCCACGACAGATCAGCCATGATCTTATTGAATGGCGGGGCAGGCTCGAAGGGCTAGATGGCCTACTCCTGCTCCTATTTCTTATGTTCTTAAAGCATTTACCTTTTGGTAATCAGTACAAAAATCTACAAGTACCATCAGGTCTAGGCACCAGTAAACAGTGCGGTCTAATCACTGTAGCAGCATTCAATTATGCCATGTTCAAGCATGTATGTTACCTCTTCCTTGAGATGTTTCCTTTTTTCAGGACTCATGCAATAGGCATGTTGCTTAACAGCTGTGGCATTACCAATGCCAATATCATGATGCACAAACTCTTGTTCTTCATGACACGCTAGAAATAATTTACGATTGAAGAGTTTCAACCAGTTTAGTTTGTTTCACCAAAATGTTTCAGTGGAAACTCCAAATGATTTAAAATCTCAGAGTGAAGTAACTTATCCTCTGGTCCACCTTGAAGAACCATGGAAGAATCTGGCTCCTCCATGTCCAATGTGTCTACATGACATACTAAAGTAACAGGCCTCTTCACTAAAACCCATCTCAAATCTCTGAACTAGGACCCTAGTTCCTGTGGACAACTCCTCAGGCAATGACAAAACCTCTTCCAAAATGAAAAACTGGGCTGCACCAGTATCCCTCAACATCGTAACTGGTTGGGAAACATTCTCATCTTAACAGGATAAAGATACTGCTGCTTCTAAAATAAGTAGCTCATGCTCTTTGAGAATTGGCAGCTTAATTCCACTATCTTAACACTTCACAAAGCAAATCGTCCAGCCCGCATACCTGTATTTTCACCACAGCCACCCCTTTGGAAGATTGCTTTTTCTTTTATAGGGTCCAACACTTGGTCAATTTATGCCCCTTTTTACAATACAAGCAAGCTAGTTTCTGTTTAGCTCCCAAATCCTTCTCCCCAGGTGTTTCCACTGCCTTTCCCTTTTCAACAACATGTTAGATGTGCTTTTTGTGTTATGCTTCATACCATCCCGTGAAGAGAGTGTTTCTTCAGAAAACTCCCCTTGTCGATCAGCACGTACTCATCAGCTACTTGAGTGGACTCAAGAACTTTTTGTTCATTTAAATAAGTAGCCAAGCCATCAGGTAGAAAGACTCCATCTAAATTCCTCCTTAAGCTCTCAGTTTTTTAAAGTCAGAATTTATTTCCTGAGAGTCACACCATCTGTCAAAGAGGGTTTCTTTCTCTCTGGCAAATTCAACTTAAGCTTGGCCCTCCTGCTCGCTATAGTTTCTAAACAGCTGTCTATATGCTTCAGAAATAAACTGGTAAGCTCTCATATAGCTGCTTTAATGTCTTCACAGTGCAAAAGTTGCCCTGCGGGCAAGGCTGAATAAGCTCTCTGAGCTTTACCAGTCAGCACACATTGCAATAAAACAGCCCAAATTTCCCTTGACCATATCAAATTCAGTGCCACTTTTTCAAAGTACAAAATTATTCACTTCTTTTTCCTCAAAAGGAGGCATCAGTCTAATATGTCTGATAACAACAAAACTGGATTTGAGAGCTATCTGGCCACCTGCACCCAATTCAAGCTCTTTCATTGGCACTGCTTTACCCACTCTAATTTACATACTTCCAAGATTCTTTATACAACTCTAACTTCTGTCTTTCCGATTTCTTCTCTTGATCTCAGCTTTGTCTTCCAACTTCAATTTCTTCATTACTATTTTTTTCACTCTCAAGTCTCCTTTTTCATTAAACTGCAACTCAATTTCCTACTTTGTCAGGGCAGCCTTCCTTGATTTGATTTGATTTATTATTGTCACATGTATTAACATACAGTGAAAAGTATAACTTGCACACAATACCATTCATAGAGAAGGAAATAAGAGAGTGCAGAATCTAGTGTTACAGTCATAGCTAGGGTGTAGAGAAAGATCAACTTAATGCAAGGTAAGTCCATTCAAAAGTCAAATGGCAGCAGGGCAGAAGCTGTTCTTGAGTTGGTGGTACGTGACCTCAGATTTTTGTATCTTTTTCCCAACAGAAGAATGTGGAAGTGAGAATGTCCAGGGTGCATAGGATCCTTAATTATGCAGGTTGCTTTGCTGAGACAGCAGGAAGTGTAGACAGTGTCAATGGATGGGAGGCTGGTTTGCGTCATGGATTGGGCTACATTCACGACCTTTTGTAGTTCCTTGTGGTCTTGGACAGAGCAGGAACCATACCAAGCTGTGATACAACCAGAAAGAACGCTTTCGATAGTTTACTTGTAAAAGTTGCTGAGTGTCGGAGCTGACATGCCAAATTTCCTTAGTCTTCTGAGAAAGTAGAGGCATTGGTGGGCTTTCTTAACTATAGTGTCAGCATGGGGGGACCAGGACAGATTGTTGATGATCTGGACACTTAAAAACTTGAAGCTGTTGACCTTATCTACTTCATCCCCGTTGATGTTGACAGGGGCATGTTCTCCTTCACGCTTCCTGAAATCGGTGACAATCTCCTTCCTTTTGTTGACATTGAGGGAGAGATTATTGTTGCTGCACCAGTTCACCAGATTCTCTGTTTCATTCCTGTACTCTGTCTCATCATTGTTTGAGATCCGACTCACTATGGAGGTGTCATCAGCAAACTTGAAAATCGAATTGGAGGGGTATTTGGTCGCACAGTCATAGGTATATAAGGAGAACAGTAGGGGGCTGAGAACACAGTCTTGTGGGGCACTGGTGTTGAGGATGATTGTGGAGGAGATATTGTTGCCTCTCCTTACTGATTGTGGTCTGTGGGTTAGGAAGTTCAGGATCCAGTTGCAAAGGGAGATGCTGAGGCCCAGGCCATGGAGTTTGGAGATGGTTCAACTCAAGCTGTTGAAGGTGTTCAAGACTATCATCTCCCAGCCAATGCTTGTGCTTAAACCAATTCTATTTTCTATTTAATACCAGAATGATTTATTTTTACTTGGTGATGATCAGCAATGCCAGTGAACTGAACTTTCATGACCTCACTAAATTGCTCCAACATTGGATTGGTAATAAATTCATCAAATACAAAAACCATGTTCCCTTAACACAAACTAATCAAATCGCATGCCTTAAATAGGGAGTCTTGTGCATCAAACAGATGAATAGGATGTTGCAGAAAAGTAAAAACAATTAACAGGATGCAACTTGAATTCAAGTAAGCATTATGAACAACACAAATCAAGTTAATTGCCATCAAATGCAACCAGCAGTTAATATCACCATTTCAGACGAGCCCCCAATTTTGTTACAGTCCATCATTCCTGTGTGGAGTAGCAGAATTAACATGATCTATCATTAATTTTAGTTAGTTACAGCCCAGAACTTTCAGGAAGTTTTCTGCATGCAGACACAGGCTATTCCAAACTTATTGGCACCCCGGCCATAACAAAAAAGGAAAAGGTGGGCAGAGAATTTTGTTAAGGAAATCAGTCAGTTGATAATGGTTTTACTTGTCAAGAACGTCCAGAGAAGAATAAGGTAGGGGAGAGAGATTGAAGAGATTAAGAAGACAAATACCTTAGTAAATACCAAAACAAACAGAGACAGGATGCAAAACGACAACTCGGGTGCATCGAACCAACGTCTGTGAGGCCGTCCAATCCAAGTGCACCCAACAAATCAACAGCAAAATAAGAAAAAATAATCTGAAAAATATGCACTTCTGCCTCAATAGTGAGGCGGTTGCCAATAAATAGAAAATGTTGTTCGCCCGTCGTCATTGATGAGGACCACGACACCATTAGTCATTTTGAGGCTGGATGCGATGTTTCCAAAGATGACTGATCAGGCCAATTTGGGCATGGAATGTCCTGGCAGATATTGGACAGACTTGTGTAGGCACTGTAATTGTTGCGCTGGTGGCTCTGGACTTGCACAGCTCGTGCTTAAGTTGTGCTTCAGCAATGCGCCTTGCTTCGTAAGCTTGACAGCCCTTGTGGATGAGGCAGCACCAGATAGGGCGGTTTTGTGCCTGCGTTTTCCAGGCGGTCGTGTCTAAGTCAGGCAACTTCAGGGAGGTCTTGAGTGTGCCTTTGTAACATTTCTTCTGCTCTCCATGTGAGTGTCTCCCAGCAAAGAGTTCCCCAAAAAGGAGCTGCTTGGGTATGCGCTCGTCTGACATACGAATGACATGTCCTGCCCACCGGATCTGCGCTTTCATCAGCGGTGTGTGGACTGATGGTAGACTTGCTCTAGAGAGAAATTGAGTGTCTGGTACTTTGTCTTGCCATGTCATGCATAATATTCTGCGAAGACAAGTCATTTGGAAATGATTGAGCTGTCTTGCATGCCTTTGATATAGGGTTCACGTTTCACAGGGATACAGGAGGGTAGTGAGTACCACAGCGCTGTAGACCTTCAGGTTTGTTGCTGGGCTGATTCCTCGATGTTCCCATACAGTGGAGCGCAGTCTGCTGAAAGCAGAATTTGCCTTTGCTATTCTGCAGTTAACTTCTGTATCAGTAGTCACACTTGGGAGAGGGTGCTGCCAAGATAAGTGAACTGGTCCACAGCCTTTGATTGTGATTATGGGTTCTGTGTACAGTGCATGAGGAGCAGGCTGGTGCATGACTTTGGTCTTTTTAATGTTGATGCTGAGTCCAAAGTTATCACAAGCTGTGGAAAATTTGTCCATTCTGACTTGGATCTCTGGCTCTGAGCCAGTATACAGGGAGCAGTCATTGGCAAAGAGGAAGTCTCTCCGAACAGTCTCCTTCACTTTGGTAATAGCTTGAAGTCTGCTCAGATTGAAGAGCTTCCCATCCAGTCTGTACTTGAGGCTGATTCCAGCAACACTGTCCTGAATGCATCATTCAGCATGGCAGTAAACATCATGCTGAACAGTGTGGGTGCGAGCACACAGCTCTGTTTGACGCCATTGGTGACTGGGAATGCCTCAGTGGATTCTCCGCCATCCAGTACTCTGGCCATCATGCCATCGTGGAACTGGCGTACCATCTGAATGAATTTGGGGGGGCAGCCAAACTTTGACATGATCCTCCAAAGGCCTTGTCGGCTGACAATGTCGAAGGCTTTTGCGAGGTCAACAAAGGTCGTGTAGAGCTCGCAATTCTGCCCCTGACACTTCTCCTGAAATTGGCGCGCAGCAAAAATCATGTCAATAGTCCCACAACCTTTGCAGAAGTCGCACTGTGACACTGGAAGCAGGCCCAGCTCCAGATGAGTGACCAGACGATTTAGCACCACTCTTGCGAGAGTTTTTCCTGTGATGGAGAGCAGCGAGATTCCTCGGTGGTTGTCGCATACTTGCTGATTGCCCTTCTTCTTGTAGAGGTGTACGATGGAAGCATCTTTGAGTTCCTGAGGAATGAATCCTTGCTTCCAAAAGGACTGGAACAACTCAGTGAGCTTCTTGATAAGTACAGGACCAGCAGCTTTGTAGATTTCTGCAGGTATGGTATCTGACCCTGGGGCTCTGCCACTGGATAGCTGACTGACAGCTTTCGTGACTTCGGCTACTACCAGTGAGTCATCCATGGTGCTGTTGATATTGACCTGGGTAATCCTGTTGTTGCCTGATCGTTAATAGATGACAGTCGGTTGAGGACAGCTTCAAAGTGTTCAGCCCATCTCTGCAGGATCTGAGCCCTCTCTGTACTGAGAGTTATACCATCTGTACTCAGGAGGGGTGAACTCCCAAGAGAGTGAGGTCTGTAGAGAGTGTTGAGGGCTTCATAGAACCGTTTCACGTCATTTCTGTCAGCGTATCCCTGTATTTCATCTGCCTTGGCACTCAACCAGGCATCCTGCATTGTACACAGTTTATTCTGGACTGTCCTGCGAGCACTGGTAAAAGCATTTTTCAACAAACGTAAATAAACATAAAAGAATGGATGAAAAACATGCAATCAAGAAAAGAGTCTTTTTCATTTGATTTATTATTGTCACGTATACAGTGAAAAATATTATTTCTTGCACACTACGCAGACAAAACATACTGTTCATAAAATATATAGGGGAGAAGGAAAGAATAGGGTGCAGAATATAGCGTAGTTCCATTTTAAAAGCACAGAACAGGAGCAAAAGATGAAATTAGAGGGTATGCTGGGGACAGCTTGCAAGAAGTCACCTTGTGCTGGTGCCATTTGGTTAAGTAACCTATAAAATACCAATTGTAGTCACTGGCAAATTGCTGAGCAGCACACCTGCTACTTTTTCCACATTTCTACCTCTTCCCCCTTCTTCTTACACACTAGGCAACTTTATAATGACCCCATTTCTAGTTTTCCGGTCACATGTTTGTAACAGTTAGCCTGTAGTTTGATCCCTAGGTACATCAATTTTGTCATTGTCAGGGTTTTTAAAATCTAGATTCACCTGTTGAATTTATAAAGTTGAATATTATAAAGCTGATTTGAAGGGAGGTTCAAAAAATCCAGTTGTTCCTCCACGTTCATGCCATCCTTGTATTGTTGACCCCCTCCTTTGACCCCTCGAAATTGTGCACGCTTGAATAATACAGGAAAGAATCCCTTTTTTTTCCCTCCCCTTATTCCCAACTCCCAAGAGTTTGCTTTCTCCACACAAACATCCTAACTGGATGAGGTCTGAGGAGTCTGGGTTCTATTCCAATTTTCTTCTCACACCTAGGCTGGAATTTTACGGTCTCACCCATCTCAGGAATCTGAGTGGACAAGGGCGGACAATGGAAAAGTCCATTGATCTCGGGGCGGGGGGGGGCGGGGGGGGGCGGATTTTACAGTTCCAGGATGAGCGAGGCAGTAAAATCCCACCCCTAGCGTTGCACTGAGACAGACTTTTTTCTGTTTCCACAGCTAGTTATTCCTGAAACAGCTGTGGAAACAGTCTGTTGCCAGAGGCTTATAGCTTGAGGTTCGCCACTTCACCTCCAGCAAGGCTGAGCAGGAGTCTCTCCGGCTCTTACTGCCTGCAGTTGGAAGTATTTTGCAGAATGATCGTGGAGGTGATATTGTTGCCTATCCTTACTGATTGCAGTCTGTGGGTTAGGAAATTCAGGATCCAGTTGCAGAGGGAGGTGCCGAGGCCCAGGCCATGAAGTTTGGAGATGAGTTCAACTCAAACTGTAGCTGAAGGTGTTCAAGACTATGATCTCCCAATCAATACTTGTGCTTAAACCAGTTTTACTTTATATTTAGTACCAGAATGATTTATTTTTACATTCCTTGGTCATCAAGTTCCAAAGCTTCTGGCTCAGGCAGGGACACTACTCACTGCGCCACAAGACTTCCTAGGAGGCAAAGTATTAGGGTACAAATAAGGTACAAATAGCAGTTCATGCCAAGATCCAAACTCAGCATTCCTTCTTCAGATGTATAGCATAGCCATTCATTTGAAACAATAAACTATAAAGTCTTGACTAAAGTATAATCATCCTTGCATAGTTGCTGCAAAATGCAGGATGTAAAATTAATACTTGCTTGCTATTTCTGCTTGCCAGAATTTATTGCTATGTTCTTGTTGATAAATACAGCCCTGGACATGACAAAAAGAATGAACTTTCATAATATACAAAATGGATTTGATGCATCAGAAGATGCTGCATTAGATTTTCCTAAGACTTCAAAGATATTTTATTCACTCCATGATATTTATTGAATTAACAGTCTTCCTGTGATTTGTGGAGTCAGAGTCTTTATTACACTTATCTATGCACACTATTCAATCTTCACAGTATTTCCCTCATACATCAAATTATACACATGAGGCTGAAATACTTGCCAGGCATTACAGAGTGAAGTACTGTACTCCTGAACAGTGCAGAATCTTGGCAAATGCCACTTGAAAAAGTATGTCTAACTAATGGACATTTATTTTCTTGCCATTTCAAAGATATCGGGTAGAATTTTTCTCTTTTTTTATGCGTTGTTTGGAGTGGGAAAAGCACAGGCCAGCCCAGCAGCTGCCTTGCCAGCTTTTCCCACCGTAACTTTTCTTTCTAAGTGTTTAAAATTAAGAGGAGGGTCTATCAGTGTCAAGCTGGCCAGGAGCCCAGTAATCACAACTCCTGACAGATCAGGACACACTTTTGAAAGGGCACCCCAATTTTAATTTTTTTTTGAAAAAGGATCCTCCCACCCCATCCCCCAAAGTGCATGGGGCACCCTCCCACCCAAACCTCACCAATGGAGAGCCCCCCAATGCCCCAAACCCCCCCCCAACCCCTTTCCCCAGCAACCAGTGGGCACTGCCTGAGCAGTGCCAGGGTACTGCCAGGCATATCCCTCCTACACCCTGGCCCCCCAAAAAAAGGCACAGGACCGCCTCCCCAGGTAACCAGATGTCAGTGCCTGAGCATTGCCAATACACTGCTCGGGCATGTCCGTTCCCCCCTCTGCGTCCTTTCTTTTTGCCAGGTCCCTGTTTATCAAGACCTGTTGTAAACCCTGCTGGTGTGACATCCTGCCGGTAGCTGGGAGTTCCTTATGTGGGAGGATAATGTAGTGGAGAAGCCCGCTCAGTGTATTTAAATGTGTGATAATGGGTTTACCTGCTTTTCATGGTGGGAACTCCATTGCATTATTGGGGTGGGGGGTGGGGGGAGGTGGTGGCGGTGGTGGCGGTGGAGGGGAGCAGGGAAAATCTTAATGGAAAATCCCACTGATGTAAAAGCTGTTTTGGAACTCTCGTTGGATTCTTCCCTACTTCTGCCTTTCCCACCTGCTTAAAATGGGGGTGGAAAATCCCTGCCATTTTGTTTTGAATATTGTATTAAAAATATGTTACAGATATCACAATTTGAGTTTTTTATGATCAATTGATAGTTCTTGATAACATATCATGGTTGATGAAAATATTCTTGAGCGTAGATACAATATTCAAAAGGAAACAATTATGCATTTGCATGTATATCCATGTTTACCTCGGGTTTGTCCAGAACAATCAGTGCAATTCCAATTCTGTTGCATTAGGTATGAAATGCAGTGAATGATTTCTGTTAACTTGTTCATGTACTTCATAGATAAATCAATTTTAAGAAATTTGCCACGTATGCACATGTTTATAAAAAAAAATGCATGTGTAATGAATTTGAACACACTGGTTTATTTTTAGTTGATAATATTAAATGGTTAACTTTTTCAACAACACAAACCACCGTTTGTAGTTTTGAAGCAAATCCTTCTGTATTGTCAAGAACGAATTGGTGATAAGAGACTGTTCCAGTGAACAAAAACTCCTCAGCTGGGTTCAGTGTCCCACAGCTGCACTGAAGGCAAAAAGTCAACAAGACTTCCCACTCCTGATCCTGATTTAGTGACATAAGAACATACAAAATTAATGAGCAGGAAAAGATTAATTAGTCTATTAAGTCTGCCCCACGCAAGGGCATGTTTAGTCACAATGCTGTAGCCATACAATCATACAATGCTGGATAGACCATCACGACGAGATACTATTGCTTATCTGTTGCCACCACCATTCCTGCCCCCAAGGCTGCAGCCATGAAATTTTTTAGGAGAGTTTAGTAAAATAGTGGGAAACAATCTAATTATCATAGAATTCCTACAGTGAACTAAGAGGCCATTCGGTCCATTGAGTCTGTACCAACTCCAATACTTCCCCGTAATCCCATGTATTTACCCGTTAATCCCCCTACCTACACACCTTGGCCCAGAAGGGACAATTTACCATGGCCAGTCCACCTAACCTGCACATCTTTGGAGTGTAGGAGGAAACCAGAGCACTCGGAAGAAACCCACGCAGACACGGGGGGAATGTGTAAACTCCACAAAGCCACCCAATGCCTGAATTGAATGCAGGTCCCTGGCGCTGTAAGGCAGCAGTGCTAATCCCTATGCTACCCTGCCACCTCAAAGTAGCCTTGTGAACAATTGGTGAGGAACAAGATTGTGGTCAGCTATGATGCTGCCCAATGAGCAACCAGCTTATCAACACTCACAATGTGGGATGTCACACAATGACCGAGTACTTGGAAATGTACAAGCAGCCAGTACGTTTCTTGAATGATAATCGTTTCTATTTTGTTAAGAGACAAATGAAAAAATATTCTTATCTCTGCTGCATGCCAAAGTAAGAGATGCTCCTGGGAATGATCTGCAAATATATTTTTTTAATGAAAGTTGCACCAAAAATCATTGAGAAATTTCATAGTGCATCATAAAATTATAGTTTGAATGTATACTGAAATTACAAGGTTTGGAAACAGGATGGATCTGCTGGTACATGAGGAAAAAATTAAGTTCTGCACTATCGTCTTTCTGCTTGAACAAATTCACAGAGTAATTCACCGAGCAATCTTAATATGAACTTACAAAATAGGAGAAGGAATAGACCATTTGGCCCCTTGAGCCAGCTCCACTGTTCAATAAGATTATGTCTGATCTGATTTGGGTCTCAATGCCATTTTCTTGTCTACCCTCGATAACCTTTGTCTCACATGTTTGTCAAGGATCTACCTACCTTTACCTTAAAAAATATTTGATGACCTTGCCTCAGCAGCGCTCTGAGCAAGAGAGTTCCATGGGATCACAGTCCTCTGAGCGAAAACAAATTTTCCTAATCTCCATCTTAAATGGGAGACCCTTTATTATTAAACAGTGTCCCCTAATTCTAGTCTCTCCCACAAGAGTAAACATATTCTCAAGGGCAGTTAGGGATGGCCAATAAATGCTGGCCTACCTGGAGACACCCATATCCCATTAATGAATTTGTAAAAAATCCACAATGCCAAATCCCCCCTCAAAACCTTACATGTTAGTAAGATTGCCTCTCATTCTTCTAAACTCCAATGGATACAGCCCCAACCTTCCAACTTTTCCTCACCTGGGGAGACAATGACCTAAGTGGTATTACCGCTAGACTATTAATCCAGAAACTCTTCTAATGTTCTGGGACCCAGGTTCAAATCCTGCTATGGCAGATGGTAGAATTTGAATACAATTTTAAAAATCTGGAATTAAGAATCAACTGACAGCCATGAAACCATTGTCGGAAAAATGCATCTGGTTCATTAATGACCTTCAGAGAAGGAAATCTGCCATCCTTAACCTGATCTGACTGACGTGACTCCAGAGCCACAATAGTGTGGTTGACTCTTAACTGCCTTCTGAACAAGGGCAACTAGGGATGGACAATAAACGCTGGCCAACCAGCAACACTCATGTCCCATGAATGAATAAAAAAATTCCCTCATCCCAGGAATTAGTTGGATGAATCTTCTCTGAATCACTACTATTGCAACTATGAGCTTTCTTAAATAAGGAGACCAAAACTTGACACAGCACTCTAGATGTGGCCTCATCAATGTCCTGCACAACTGTAGCAAAACGTCCCTACATTGATAATAAAAACAGAAAACGCTGGATAAACTCAGCAGGTATGGCAGCATCTGTGGAGAGAGAGATATTACTCTTTTACAGAACTTGTGTTAGTTTATCGAGCATTTCTGTTTTTATTTCAGATTTCTAGCATCCACAGTATTTTGCTTTAATCCCTACTTTGATATTCCCTTGAAGTGAAAGACAACGGCCAAAAGTTTTCTGTCTTGCCTGCCATCAGAATTGTAGCAGGCAAGACAGAAAATTTGGCGAACCATACAAAGGTCTGTTGTTGAGCTTAGGCGGGAATTTCCAATCTTGGTACTTGCGTGTCCAGGGAATCCCAACCAACATTTCATTTTGCCTTTCTAATCATTTACCATACCTACAGACTGATCTGTTGTGATCCATATACTAGGATATTCAGATCCCTCTGAACTGTAAAGTTCTGTGATCTCTCTCCATTTAGATAATGTATTGCTTTTCAATGCCTCCTGCCAAAATGGACAAGTTTACCTTTTCCCTATGTTATACCCATCTATTATATTCTGCGTCACTAAGTTCCCTTCTGAAAAGAATCTTCCCAATTATCATTTCTGTATCTTTGGAATAAAATTCCCTCGTGAGCCGCATAGCTGGGAGGGAATGAGTTTCCACAATGGGACAGAGAGATTGCACTAATTCCACTACACAATAAAGAAAATTAAAAATGACTTGTGCAACTGTGATGACCCAGATTAAAAATCTTTAGACATTTAAGAAGTATAACACTGCTAAATAATATAGTTGGTGCAGGGTTCAAAATTAATCCTTTGAGAAGTGCAATGCTGGAAAATTAAATGTTAAGTGCCACCATCTGGAATCTGCAACTGCACATTTAACTATAGAAATCAAATATTGCCCTCTGAATTCAATTCTTTCACAGACAGCACTGAAACCATTCCTCATTGATGAACTGAGCATTGAAATCCATTTACACTGTGTGGAGTTGTGGTATTTAGCCATTAGTTGACCACCAAACACACCAAAAAACAGTAGGGCTGGTATCTTCATGTACAAGAGATTCTTTAGCAGCAGGATATCTATATTCCTTTTAATTTCCTTTTGTTTTGCATGTTTTGTTCACTGCAATCTGCAGTCGAGTTAAGATCACCCCACAACCACACATGCACACATCTTTAAGGAGACCGTTTCTTGCTTGTGTTCTGTTTGGATCCTACATGTTTAGTTCTGGATTAATCCGCAGTGATTATACCTGTTCAACTTAGTGTTTTCTTAAGTTTTACAAGATCAAAAGAACAGAATGACCTCTCTGGTCCTGAAAATTCAGGCCTGAATGTTATGACCGTTCAGGCTGATGGGATTTTCCCATCCCACCACAGCGATGGAGATTTGGCTAGACTCCAAATTCCCTGACCTCACTCCAACGGGACCGAGGCAGGAATGACCGGTAAGATTACACCCTCAGTTTTTAAAAATTTAAGTCTAAATCTTTGCCATTAATTTAACTATCTCTATCCCTTTAAGGACTCCTAATGTCTTTGCAACTAACTTTCCTACCTATGTGTCATCAGCAAATTTTGCATTTACATATTCAGTTCCTTCATCCAAATAATTCATATAGATTGTAAATAGTTGAGGCTACAGCAATGACCCATGTGGCACTCCACCTCTTACGTCTTGCCAGCCTGAAAATGGCCCATTAATGCCTACTCTCTGTTCCCTGAAAATTAATCAATCTTCTGTTCACACAATATGTTACTCCCTGCCGCCATGAATTCCTATGGCTGTTCCAGTTAAGATGCAAGTTCAGAGCAAATCAAAAAGAAAGGCATAACTTGATTAGACAGTATAATTTTCTTCTTTTTGCATTTCATATTTCTATTAAGTTTGGGGAAGTGTGTTTGGAAGTGGATTTCGCTGTTTGGCATTATGTAATGCTGCTATAAAGATTTACGAAAGTATTTGATGGAGATCATTGTGAGCTTTACAATAACATAAAGACATATATTTGTGGATAATTCTTTCTCGTTAGCAATCTGAATACTGTACATGCATTTGATAAATGCTGTCATTACTCCATGAGATAAGTAATTGGTAGTGGTTTACTCTTGCAGGTAAAGAAAACACAGCCAGATTCAGATGTTACAGAGCCTCAGAACGCCAGGTAATTGAGCATTTCCATGTTTTAAAATCTTTAATATAAGTAAGCCAGATTTGCAGCCCATTTGCTAATGCAGAGTCATTAATTGAGAACTTGGCCCATTGTTAAACTGAAATCCAGTGCTTTCTCGTTCATTAAACAATCAAAATAATGCTTGCAGATGGAAAGTTTTAAAGCAAAGAAAATATTAAAATGGACTTGGAACCACCTTTGGGAGAATTTGTGGAGTGATATGGTGATATCAACAAATTCTTAGTTTTGACTCAAGCATTCAAGATGTAGATGCAATTAGCAAATCTGGGTCCTGGAATTTACCATCTTATAAAAGCAGTAAATGTTTTAATGTTAGCATTCAACTTTGCATGGCATGCTTGTAAAATTGAAATCAAAGGAAGCCAGTTTGTCTTTTACAGATGTCACCGAAATAAAATTTCTGTAACATTTCTGCAACAATTTGATTATTGTTTATACAGAAATAAATCATTGACTAAAACATTTTGGGCTAAGTTAAATAAAACTACTCAAGTACATATCTGAATTAAGATGCGAAATTGCAAGATTTTAGAATATTCCGGTACTTTATCTCACCTGCACAATGAACAAACTCTGACAATTGTTAAACTTTGAACTCTAGTAATGTAAAAATTCCAAACTGATGATCGAAATGCTATTATATCTGTTTTTTCAATTTTTTGTTTCTTATGTTTAATTGGAATGACTGATTCAGTGCTTGACTGCACCAGTTGATTTTTCAATAAATGAATAAACCTTTTCTTAAAAAGAAAATAGTTGTTTGGGTTTGGCATAAAAAAAATTGTCACTGAAATAATTTTTCCACATTTTCAGTGTACAATGGGATAATTTCAAGCGCTGTTCCTATTGTTGGCCTGTTCAGTTGATTACAGTTCAATAACCAATTAAAGCATAGAAATACAACATAACAAAGCACTATTTATTCACATTATTATCCAAGCACAGCATTTGGACCATCAGCTAAATTAAACTGATTCAGGTGTAAAATATTACTGAACTGTTTGTTTACTAATTGCACAACATATTCAGTGTAGGAAGTTTATTCCTAATTTGCTTTTACCTACTACTACTAGCTTCAGAAATTTAGTATATTAAACAGTTTAAATTTAGATTCAGTTGCAGACTGAGTGACTTGTTGGGTTGTTGTGGTATTAATATTACTGATAGACTATTTTTGTAGTAGCAGTCTGCAGAAGTCCTGATCCGAGCAAACCAGTTCATTTATCAGATCTCAGCCATATATCAGCCCTTCTCTTGTTACATAAATGCATTTGAAAATAGATGCAGATATAGAAAATATGCAGCAGAGTAATTTTTAATGGGCTGTGTGTTGCACATTATTGCAACAAGTAGTTTTTTTTTGTTCCAATTTAACCTTTAAAATGCTAATCACAGCTTTTATTGTGTTAATTACAAAGCAGAGAAACAGAAGTGACTAAACCATCCCTGGGTGGGTGGATCAGTAAACTTCACAGAATCACAAAATTGTTGCAGCACAAAACAGGCCATTCAGCCCATCATGTCTGCACCAGCTCTCCAAGGGAGCAATTTATCTAATCTCACTCATCTCACCTTCCCATAGTCCTGCTTCAGAAGGAAACTTCAAATCAATGTTATGTACCCTCACAGTCTTTGCCTCCTCAAATAATAAATTCATTACACACAGTTGATAAATGTAATAGCTTACTGAATAAACCATATTTCGTTATCTAAGTAACAGAAAACAAGACAACAGATTGCAGATAACTTTTGCCTGAAGTGTATTATTTGTTTTCCATCTGGCAGTGTGATGAATAGAGCAAGGATGTATTTATGTGCCTTATTTTTATAAATAATGTTGGCGCCATATACATGGTTTTGGAATGCAGAAACCTAATATAAGATAATAAATAGGAGCAGGAGTGGACCGTTCAGCCCAGCGAGCCTATCTGATTGTGGCGCTACCCCTACTTTCCTGATTGCTTCCCATAACCCTTGATTCCCTGGTTGATCAAAAATCTGTCTAATTCAGAATAGATTCAATGACCCAGCCTTGACTGCTCCCTGTGGAAGAGATTTTAAAAGACCAATGATCCGCTGAGAGAAGAAATTCTTGCTGATCTTCATCTATGCTAATATCCTATAGTGAAGGAAATCTCCTGTCCTTGCCTGTTCTGGTCTACTTGTGACTCCAGACCCACAGCAATGTGGTTGACTCTTAAAATACTCTCTGGGAAGGCCCAGCCAGCCACTCAGTTGTATCAGATCACTGCAGAGTTTCCAACCCCAAACCCAGTAATGACATTCAAGTGTACTTAAATCAGTTGCAATCCTGTTCTGCCCCACTCTGGGTGAGAACCCACTCGGGCCAGGTGTAGCGGGCCAGGATACCCACAAAGGGTTGGATGCTCAGCAAGAATCCCAATTTGGTCTTCTTATCCAATTCAATGGGCCACTGCGAAATCTGGCTGGGGCTAATAGCCTCAGGAAATTGCCCCATCGTCTATCCTATGCTCTAATGTCCAGAATTAATCTCCATCAGTTGCCACTCTGAATGAACGTATATTGCTCAAATTGCACAGCAGATTGGAGAGGTCAGGCCAGAATGGATAGGACAAGGAGGACAGGACCGGAGGGAAGGGTTTCCTGGAAAGTGGGTTGGGGGGGGGGTCAGAACTCGATGGGAGACGTGAGGCCAGTGGAAGGTGCCGTTGGAGCAGAGGGGGTGGTCAGAGCAGAGTGCAGAGATGGTGGTCATGTTGGACAGGAGGTGGGAAGGTTAGATCAGGGTGAAGGTGGTATAGTGGATCCCTTGGGGATGTTATGTGCATGCGGGCTGTCCTGAGCGAGGCTGGGTTTGGCTGTTTAGGTAGCTGCTCTTGAGTTAGAAATGTGTTTTTCCTTCTAACTTTCAAAGGGTAAAGCAGAGTCATCCAGAGTTAGCAATTTAAATCACTTCTGTCAGATGGTTCTCAGTCCAGTGCAATTGTCTGGTGAAATTAGCACTTCTGGGCAATTACTGTGTAAACCCTTATGTGGGAACTTCCTCAATAGGTTCCCCAGCGCATCATTGGGGTACCCCCAAATATAACCCTGGGGAACCAAGAAGTTATGGGCCAATATGAGTTAAACATGAATTAACAGGCAAATTGTGGTTGAATATAAACTATAAATTGCACCTTCAATGGCAGATACAACAAAGTTAGATATTATGAATTGGCTCGGCAGTCCACTCAGATTTTGGTGATCACATTTAATCACAAAACTCTTCAAACCCTATCTTCTTCTTGAGGAATTTCAGCTCCTCTCTAGTTGGTTGTCAGCTGCATTGGGAATTAGACAAGCTCCTAGACAAAGTTCCATGGACACAGTCTTCACTGAAAATGCCACACATCAACAGAATCTGCTCAACTCGATCTGGATGGCATAGATCCACTACCATTATCTTCAATTGACAGAAACAGCTATCGCAACTTATTCACTTTGCCCATTCTCGAGTTTTGAGTCTAGTCTCTTTTTTTTGATTTTTCTTCGGTTTGTCTGCTGTGCTCCTGTGAACGCACCAACTACTACTACATAGTGTGGGCTGATCAGTGTCCTTTCATAGTCAACAAGTTTTATTTCAATTTCCCCGCCTTAACTTGCTCCTGATTTATTTGGAGATTGGGATTTCAGTTTCATTCCTATGTTTACCTGTTCTGCTCCCCTTTTAGTTTCATTTTCTGTTCTGCTTCTGTGCAGAGTTAGTCTGCCTCAAAAATATACAAATTGAATTTAAAAATATAGATCCCCTCACAGCAGTCTCACTCCACTTAAATAATATTCTGATTTTCTCTTCTTCCTGTCAATATGGAGAACCTCATGTTTTTACAGATTATACCCATCTGCCAAATATTTGCCCGTTCACTTGTATTCACTTAACCTATATCCTCTTGCAGACTCTTGGTATCCTCCTTAAAACTTTGTTTCCTACCTACCTTTGTATCATAAGGAAACTTGGCTATAATACAGGCAGTCCCTTCATTCAATTTGTTAATATAAGTTGTAAAAGTTGAGGCCCCTTTATTGATCCCTCCCTCCACTAGGTACAGTTTGCCAACCTTATAATTACCTACTTACCCAATTCCTGTTAGTTAGCCAATTGTCTATCCATGTCTAACCACGCTGATACATCAATATCAACACATTTTATGTGACACCTTATTGATTGCCATTGGGAATCCAAATACATTACATCTAAAAGTTCCTCTTTATCCACCCAGCTTGTTACATTCTTAAGGAACTCTGATGAATATGTCAAGCATGATTTCTCTTTCATAAATCTATGTTGACTTATCATGTGATGACTTTGTAAATGTCCTTCCACAACCTCCTTAAGAATGGATTTCAACATTTTTTTATTGATAGATGTTTGACTAGCTAGCTTATAGTTTCCTGCTTTCTGTCTACCTCCTTTCTTAAATAGTGGTAATCTTTGTAGTTTTCTAATCTGCTGGGATTTTTCCAGAATTTAGTTAATTTTGCAAGGTTACAAACAACACATGCATTATCCCTGCAGTGATTCCTTTGACACCTTAGGATGTAGGCTGAAACAAAATTAGAAAATCAGACACATGCCTATATCGGAAGCCCCCTTCTGAAGTTGGGTGCACTCCTTCCTTCGCCCACCCACCCTGTCCAAGGTATGGTGGCTCCTGGACCTCCCACATTTTCACCATTCTCCTGGAAGCACAGTTATCCCCGTCTCTACTCCTCAAGTCTTCTCTACCCTTCACACCCTGAGACCTCTAGAATTTATCTGGGCCTCCAGTGCCTGGATTTAGGTTCTGACATCTTGCTGCATTTTTCTTCTGTCCATTGCAGCGCTGTTGCTGCAGAGCTTAGAGGGCTGCTAGCCAATCCAATAGGCTGGTAGTTCTCTATGGTAGGTCTTCCTCCTGATTGAGGGGTGCAAGTCCCATGGTAATGGTCGTTTGAGTGCAAAATGGCTGCAGGGCAGCCTTGGATGGTGGGAAGCAAGATCCCACCATCAAATTTAAGCCATGGGAATTTTGAACAGTCCATTGTTCACCTTTTGAAAGTTGCTATTAACCATACACCTTTAGCTGATTAAGGTGGCAGTGAGCACAACACATTAACTGTGAGGTGAATGCTTTGTCTACTGTGAATCCATGTTCTCAGACAACTTGTTCTTACCAAAGGTAGTACTGAATCTGTTAATGTTACAATTTGAGCAACTTCAGTGCCAGTGTTTAACTGTTCCATCATTGAATTAACTCTGGAGAGAAATTGTACATTTCTCTATTGATGAGTTTTTAGGCTGGATAGGGGAGCTATAAAATTCCTGTGGTGGCCTCTTCCTCCACCCACTCGCGCATCCCTACAATTTTACAATCTAACAAGCAAGATCTAGGACAGCCTCCCCAAACACTCACTCCAGCTGAGGCCCTGATGTGGCCAGTTAATAGCCACTTAATGGCTTCTGGTGCTGTTGGGACCAGATTGCCTGGCAGCTCTGTGAGGTGGAGCTTCCTCCCACATGAGAGGCAGAAATCCCATCTCCAGCCAATTAATGCTCAACTGCAGGGAAAGCCAGCATCGGCAGGGGGTGCGTTCAACACCCACTCTTTGGATTACGGGAAGGGAAACACTGCCATCCTCAAAACCCTGGCTCAGATCAAGGGGGGAGCCCCATGCCACCTGCAGAAAATTGCACAGTTCTGTGAAAGCTCATTGCCAAGATCTTAACAAATATCAACAATTCTTTATCTAGAATTAGTAACCGGTCTCACTTACTTTTGAGAGATTAAAAAGAAAACAATAACGCAAAAAATGTCAAAACTGGCAGCTGCAGTTTATCTCGCTGTTTCCGCTGGTTTTATTACCCAATTTTTGCTGTCATGGTCATTTAACAGTTGTGGGAAATATCCCATCTGTTACAAAATTCCTCCCGCACCCCATAAAAAAATCCGAATGTTAAAGTTTCCACCCAAGTGTCATTATTTTAGAAACGGACCTAGAATTATATATAAAAAAGAATCTCCCTGCCTCTATCTCTGATGGTTAGCATGAATAAAAGTTGGCACAATACATGGAGCGGCACTAAAATGTACCTAAGCAACAACAACCTCTGTCTAACTGCACTCATCTTGCCTAGTCGAATCATGCATAAACAATATGTTACAGATCCCTTTCAAGATACGATTATAAAGTATAACATTTAAATTACCAACTTTATGTATCCATTTTGTGCCCCCTGCCATTATAATTTGTGATGGCTAAGTGAAATGCTGCCAAAGGATGTATTCTGCTTAAATGAACAACCACATTAAGCATTTATGTTGAACAATGGATTAGTCTCCACGGTTTCATGATTAATAATTTTACTTCAATCGCTGTGAATGATACTAGTTTAATTGGTAAACATTATCCACTAAATTACGGACTTATTGTAAACTTATATGAAGTTTATTTAAGAAGGGCAACATTGACACACTGTAAAATCCAGAATAAATAAGTGAAAACCCATGCTTAGCTCTAGCATCATAAAAAATTTAAATGCTTAACAGTACCCTGCACTTTTTTGGCAGGTGTTCCTGTTGAGAACAAAGAACAGTACAGCAGAAGAACAGGCCCTTCAGCCCACAAATCTGCCTTTCTCATCTAATATTTTCTTGCCTCTATGTGGTCCATATCCCTCTATTTCCTGCCTATTCATGTGTCTATCCAGATGCCTCGTGAATGTTATTATAGAATCTGCATGCCCCCAAGTAATTGGCCCTTCGACCCTGGGAAAAAGACTCTGACTATCCACTCTATCCAAGCCTGACATAATCTTGTAAACCGCTATCAGGTCCCCCCCACATCATCTGATGCTGCAATGAAAATAATCCATATCCTCCAAACCAGGCAACATCCTGGTAAATCTCTTCTGCACCTTTTCTAATGCATCAACATCCTTCCGATGGTATGGCAACCAGAATTCTACACAATACTCCAAATGCAACCTAACCAAAGTCTTATACAGCTGCAATATGATTTTCCAGTTTCTATACTCAGTGGCCCGACAGATGAAAGCCATTCACCTTCTTGACCGCTTTGTCCACCTGAGTTGCCACCTTCAGGGAACTGTGGATCTGCATGGCTAGATCCCTCTGTATGCTAATATTTCTAAGTTCTACATTATCTTTATTTGAGGATGGCCACTGGCAATTGGATTGTCTTCCTTCACATGCTAATGTCAAGGATAATTCACTGACCCACTATACTTACTCAGGATTTGAAATATTGTGCAACCAATTGAATGAAATTATTTGTAAGCTATGCATTCAGTTGAGTTACTAAAATCACAATGTTTTTTCTGTCAAAGCAGCCTATTTTGTAAAATGGAACAGTATAGTATTCTTCGCAGAACTGTTATCCTCGGCTTCCCTCAATGATTTTTCTTCCAGAATAAGATGTCCTCATATTACCTCCTGCCTGGGTCAAATGGGCCTGACCAACATTCTTCTGCAATTTCCTCAGCTACCCTTACTAACCTGACCTCCAAACTGATTGTATGATAGTCGCTTTGGAAGATGTCACTTGGAGGCAGCATTTCGGATATCCAAGAAGCTTGCAGAAACTTTAACTGCACAATAGCTTTGATTGGTTGTTGCTTTGGAAGTCTGAAGACATATCCAGACAGTTTTTAACAAGTACTTGAGAAAGTAACTGTTGTTATAGTGTGGAAATGGATTTTGTAATTGCAGTAATACTATGCCTATGCTATGAGGAGGTGAAGGATGAGTGTATAGAAGACATTAGGTTGCAGATTCTTGGAGCGAGTCATCAGAGAAATAATTCACTTCCAATATGTCAATTTATCACAGAGTTTGCAAACCTGTAAAGTCTTACTTAGGTTTTTCTTTCCATCAGTTCCTCAGAAGACTTTACTTACCTGGAGACAATTGAAGAGTACTGTAAGGTCCATAATACAACAGAAATAATATTAAAGCTATCATACTTATTTGAGATGTTATGGACAGGAGAGCAGTTAATTTAAGCAGCCCTGTTTTCCCATCTTGCCACACATCCATAAACAGAAAGGTGTTTTTGATTTGCTTCCCCCTTCATAAGGGGTGGCATATTTCCCAATCTCTTGGTTTTGGTATGATCCAATTTCTATTAATAACCCCCACAACAGACATGTGATAGGGTGAGCTCAAAGATTTGTTTATTTGCACACACTCAAAACAAGGGAGGAGGGTTGACCACATAGTCCCCTGAGCAATCATGCAGTAAGAGAGGGATAGAGAAAGATTTACAGGGCAAAGGCCACAGAGAAAAGAATTATTGTGTCCACAGTCCAGAACTGAAGTCCAAAGGGGTACCCATTCAAGGAGGTCTGCAGGTTGAAACCCGATACTTCACTTCTCCAGTGGAGGTGGCTTTACACGAGAAGCTAGACATGAATCAGCAATGGTAGTGCCAGTAGAAACAATGTAGATGGAGCCAGGTATTCAGCCTGGCAGAGCCACTTTGATTGATTGATGGCTTGTGATTTCTACAAAATGATTGTGGTTTCAAAAAGAGGAAGCAAAACCATAGGCTGTCAATCAGGCTTAGACTCTGTCAATGTTGGGTCAGGATCAATGGGGTACATGAGGTGCATTCAACCATGAAGGGAAATTAAAATAAACACAGGTGGTTGGGGGATGATAGAAATCCATTGAGCTGTCAGGCGATTAATTTTCAAGGCACTGCATGTTGAATTTGTCACAGATCAAAGGTTTCCATTGGAATGGAGAGAGTTTCAAAGATTTCTGCTTGCCAGGGAGCCTCAGCAACTTCAAACCGAAGTTGGAGTTTCCAGAGGGAATAGGGAGTCTGAGGGAAAAGGGAGGCTGAGAGGGACTTGAGTTTAGTCACCCTCATGCCCAAATAGTGTGTGGATGGTAGAATGCCCCTATTTTCAGAGGGACTGGGGGTGCTCCTCTGCAACCTTGCGATCCAGCAGCCATGTTGCCGCTTGTTGGTAGCAACTGTGAAGCCTGGCTGGTGCCGTTCCTGTTGGCGGGCCGGGTGAATGTCAGAAGTCTCCCCCCCCCCCCGCACAAATGAAATTGACACCTGCTGTCTGTCAGAGAACTTCAGAGGGGTCTGCTCTTACTTGTAGCTTCTGATGGGAAGAAAGGAAAATCTCTGCTGCAGAATAGAGTACTGCAATGATTTAAAATCCTGCCCAGTGACCAGGGGCCTGGAGATTACAGTAACCTGGTAACTTTTCACAACTGACAGGCAGGAATGCAGATGTCAATCACAGAGCTGCCTGAAGTCACCATGCTAGGGATGATCTTCAGATCTGCCAGGGTTAGAAGAGACAGTCCAGTCATGACACCCCATCCCAGGGAAGAGTGGTGAGATCAACCCTCATCCCAGCCTGAACCCCTAGGACTCTTGATGGATCCTTCCTCTGCAGCCTGGCAGCAGCAGAGGGGCAAATGACCACTGAATCTATCTCCTCGGAGTTGAAGGTGCCACGCCAGGGTGTCAGTGCCAGGAGACAGTGCATTGTTGGCACTGCCAAGGAGCTGAGCCTGAAGGGAGACTGTGTGGGTGGTTGGTGGGGAGGGGGGAGGGTGCGGCAGATGGGATGAGTGGGTGTGAAGAGGGGAGGTGGGATGAGTGGGGTGTGAGGAGGGTGAGAGGGAGGTGGGCTGAGTGGGTGATCTGAAAAGGAAAGCGGGGAATGAATAGGGAGTCTGAGGGAGAAGGAAGGCTGTGAGGGCTTGAATTGGGTCACCGTCATGCCCGCATGGTGTATAGATAGTAGAATACCCCTCTTTTCTGAGGGACTGGCGGTGCTCCTCTGGAGCCTTGCAATCCAGCACACCATGTTCCCCTTTATGGGTGGCAACTATAGAGTCGGCCAGTGCCGTTCCTGTTGGCGGGCTGGGTGAATGTCGGGAGGTTGGTGAATTGGCTATCAAATCCCCTAATAATATTCAAACTATCGGGTTTCCATAGTTATGGTATTGCCGCCTGCCAAACCTACGACCGTCTCCATCTACAAGGACAAGAGCAGCAGATACCTGAAAATACCACCACCTGCAAGTTTCCCTCTGAGCCACTCAACACCCTGACTTAAAAATATATCACCATGCTTTGCAATCACTGAGTCAAAATCCTGGAATTCCCCCCACCCCCCCCACCCTAATGGCGACCCACATCACATGTACTGCAGTGTTTCAAGAAAGCAGCTGGCCAAAATCTCCTAAAGGGATGGGCAACAAATGCTTACCAGCGAGCGACTCCTATGTCCCACGAATGGATAAAAAAAAGTTTTCATAGAACTTTAAGAAAGAAAAGAGTAAACAAAGTGAGCATTGGTCCTACAGAAAGTGAGCCCGGAGACTTAATAATGGAAAATAAGGAAATGGCAGATGAATTAAACAAGTATTTTGCATTAGTCTTCAATATCGAAGATATAAGTAAAATAGCTGTAAATAAGAAAAAGAGGGAGGATGCCAGGAAAACTACAGCCACCAGGGAAGTGGTACTGAGTAAATTATTGGAGCTGTGGGATGACAAGTCCCTGAGTTCTGATGGACTTCATCCCAGAATCTTAAAATAAATGATGGATGAAATAATTGGTAGTAATTTTCTGAAAGTAACAGACAGCAGGAAACTACAGGCCCACTGGCTTAACATTTGTCAAAGGAAAATGTTAGAAGCTATTATTACAGATGTTATTACAAGACACTTGGAACAATTCAAGGTAATCAGGCAGAGTCAACATGGTTTTACTAAAGGGAAATCATGTTTAACCAATTTATTGGCGTTCTTTGAAGAAGTAACACATGATGTGGGTAAATGGAGAACCAGTGGATGTTATCTATTTGGATTTCCAGAAATAATTTGGTAAGGCACCACATCAAAGGTAATTGCAGAAAATAAAAGCTCATGGTATAGGGGGTAATGTATTGACACAGATAGAAGATTGGCTAGCTAAAAGGAAACAGAGGGTAGATATGAATGATTCTTTTCCTGGTTGGCAAGATGTAGTGAGTGGTGTGAAACAGGGATTATTGCTGGTGCCTCAATGTTTAAAAGTTATATGAGTGGCTTGGGTGAAGGATAACTTGGAAGCAATTCATAGTTGCTAACTTTGTTGTCAAGTAGGACAGCAAGATGTGAGTAAGACACAAGGAGGCTACAAAGTGATATACATAAGTTAGGTGAGAGGGCAAAGACCTGAAAAATTGATTATAATCTGGGAGTGTATAAAATTATCCATTTGGCAGGAAAAATTAATAAAGGCATCTTATCTAAATGGTGAGAGATTGTTGAGATGCAGAGGAATCTCAGTGCCCAGTGCATGAATCATAAAAAAGTTAATGTGCAGGTGCACCAAGTAATTAGGAAAGCTAATAAAATGTTGTTGTTTACAGTGAGGGGAATTGAGTACAAAAGTAGGAGGGTTATGATTTTGTTCTACGGGGCATTGATGAGACCACATTTGGTGTACTATGTCCAGTATTATTCTCTTTATTTAAGAAGGGTTATAAATATATTGGAATGAGTTCAGAAAAGGTTTACCAGACTAATACCTGGAATGAGTGGGTTGTCCTTTGCAGGAAGGTTGGACGGTTTGTATTCACTGGAATTTAGAAGAATAAAAGGCAACTTGATTGAAATATTTAAGACTCTGAGTGGTCTTGACATGGTCGATGTGTAGATGTTTCCTCTTGTCGGGATCATTGTTCAAAATTAAAGGGCTGCTCATTTAGGACTGAGATTAGAAGAATTTATTTTTTCTGAGAGTAGTGAGTCTTTAGAACTTCCTTCCTTAAAAGGCAATGGAAGCAGAGGGCAAGATTTACCTCCCAGCCCACCACGTGTTTCACAGTGGCAGGAAGTGGCCTGCCATTTGCTGGTGGCAGGACCTTCTAGTCCCGCTGTTGTCAATGGGGTTTCCTGTTGTATGCACCCCTCGCCACCATGAAACACATGGCAAGGGTGTGCCGATGGCAGGACCAAATGATCATGCAAGCATGAAGGGCTGGAAAGTTCCAGCCTAGTCTTTGAATATTCTTAAGGTAATGGTACATAAGAACATAAGAACATAAGAAATAGGAGCAGGAGTAGGCCATCTAGCCCTTCGAGCCTGCCCCACCATTCAATAAGATCATGGCTGATCTGTTGTGGCTCAGTTCCACTTTCCCGCCCTCTCCCCATAACCCTTAATCCCCTCTCTTATCAAGAACCCATCAACCCGCTTCTTAAAAATATTTAGCGAGGCAGCCTCCACCACTTCAACGGGCAGAGAATTCCAGAGATTCACCACCCTTTGAGTGAAGAAGTTCCTCCTCAACTCCGTTCTAAACCGCCTCCCCTTTATCTTGAGGCTGTGCCCCCTAGTCCTACTGTCTTTTTTGAGCGGGAAGAGTCTCTCCACCTCTATCCTATCCATCCCATTCATCATCTTATACGTCTCAATGAGATCTCCCCTCATTCTTCTAAACTCTAACGAGTACAAGCCTAGTTTATTCAGCCTCTCCTCATAGCTCAATCCCCTCAACTCCGGTATCAGCCTAGTAAACCTCCTCTGCACTCCCTCCAGGGCCAAAATATCCTTGCGCAGGTGCGGCGCCCAAAACTGCACACAGTACTCCAGCTGCGGCCTCACCAATGCCCTATACAGCTGCAGCAAGACCTCCCTACTTTTATATTCAATCCCCCTCGCTATGAAGGCCAGCATCCCATTCGCCTTCCTGACCACCTGCTGCACCTGCAAGCTGGGTTTTTGCGACTCATGCACAAGGACCCCGAGGTCCCTCTGCACCGTCGCCTGCTGCAGTTTTTCGCCACGTAAGTAATAGTCCTTCCTACCATTCTTCCTACCAAAGTGGACCACCTCACACTTGCCAACATTAAATTCCATTTGCCATTTCCTGGCCCATTCGCCCAGCCTATCTAGATCCTTCTGCAGACTCTCCACACCCTCCGCACAATTTGCCTTTCCCCCAATCTTGGTGTCATCAGCAAATTTTGACACCCTGCACTCGGTTCCCTCCTCCAGATCATCTATATAAATGGTAAATAGCTGAGGCCCCAGCACCGACCCCTGGGGCACCCCACTAGTCACCATCCGCCAATCCGAATAGCACCCATTGACCCCCACTCTCTGCCTCCTATTTGACAACCAATCCTCTATCCACGCTAACACCCTACCCCCAACTCCATGTCCCCTGACCTTCTGCAATAACCTCTTGTGAGGTACCTTGTCAAACGCCTTCTGAAAATCCAGAAAGACCACATCCACCGGCTCTCCTCTATCCACCGCCCTAGACACATCCTCATAGAACTCCAGTAAATTTGTCAGACGCGACTTCCCTTTAATGAAACCGTGTTGCGTCCACCCTATCAAGCAATTCCCTTCAAGATGCCTCGCAATTTCCTCCTTAATGACGGATTCTAACATTTTACCTACCATAGACGTTAAACTAACCGGCCTATAATTCCCCGCCTTTTGCCTGGCACCCTTCTTAAACAACGGCGTAACATTAGCCGTTTTCCAATCTTCCGGCACTTCCCCGGAATCCAGCGACGTCTGGAAAATAACCACCAAGGCATCCACTATAACCTCCGCCATTTCTTTCAGAACCCTCGGATGCATTCCATCCGGTCCTGGGGACTTGTCCACAATCAGCCCCTCCAGTCTGTCGAGCACCACCTCTCTAGTAACAGTAATGTCATTAAGACCCTCCATTCCTACCACCTTTCCATCTCTAACACCCGGCAAATTATTCACGTCCTCCTCCGTGAAGACAGAAACAAAAAAGTTATTCAAGACCTTAGCCATATCCCCATCCCCTACCACTAGCTCCCCTTTCTCATCCTCTAAAGGACCAACGTTCACCCTAGCCAGCCTCTTCCTTTTTATATATTTATAAAAACTCTTGCTATCCTTTTTTATATTAAGTGCTAGCCCAGCCTCATAGCTTCTCCTACCCTCCTTTATCAACTTCTTTGTCAATCTTTGTTGACATTTAAACCTTTCCCAATCCTCTTCTCGCCCACTGCTCTTAGCTACTCTAAATTCCTCCGCTTTTAATTTAACACTTTCCTTCACCTCCTTCGTTATCCACGGCTTATTACCTCTCTTCCTACTGTCCTTTTTAACCATCGGAATAAATTTCTGCTGAGCACCAAGAAAGATCTCCTTAAAGATCCTCCACTGCTCCTCAGCAGACCTACCTTCCAACGCACTCCCCCAGTCCACATTTGCCAATTCTTCTCTCATCCTACCATACTCCCCTCTATTCAAACAAAGGACGCGTGTCCGGGAACCCACTTTCTCCTCCTCCATCTGCACCAGAAACTCCACCATACAATGATCAGTCTCTCCAAGAGGATCCTTCACCGCAAGGTCCCTAATTCTACCCGCCTCATTACATAGCACCAGATCCAAGATAGCTCGCTCCCTCGTCGGCTCCAACACACACTGTTCAAGGAAATTATCCTGGCAACATTCCAAGAACTCCTCCTCGAGCCCACCTCGTCCAACATGGGTCGACCAATCAATATGCAGATTGAAATCTCCCATAACTACTGCCGTCCCATTAGATAGATTCTTGATAAGCAAGGGGTGAAAGGTTATCAGGGGCAGGTGGGAATGTGGTGTTGAGGTTAGAACCATGATTTTACTGAATGGTGGAGTAGGTTCAAAGGGCTGAAAGGTCTACTCCTCCTAATTCATATGACACTCGAAGCATTTTCTGAATTAATAGCCACTCTAGGAGGAACTAATAGCTCTCTAACCTCGTTAACTTTGTTGGACTGTCATTCTCTTCAGGGTTTCTACTTAAAATGTGCTACACATGTCCCAGATCTCAACTGTATGAATGGAAATCATCATACTTACTACATGCTAAATCTATGTTCCCAATCATTCTTCCTTTGAAGATGAGCATCTGATACTTGGGTCCCTCAACTGATAACTGGAAGACTCGCACTGTTTCCACTCCTAGGATCTCCTGTTTACTCGTGTTGAGACTGCTCATAGGGACTTATCTTTGACACACTAACCGCTTTCTCTCATACAGACATATCTAAAATGATTCTGGGGAAGCTTAGAAGCTGGTATAGAATTGGTTGAAGGAGAAATAGTTGTAAAAATTTAATGAGCCCAGCTGTTTCACTGAGCAGCTGGGCTCCTTCTTCAAGAAACGCCTTATAATTTGAATTTTTTAAAATTAATTTGTGGGATGTGGGCATCGCTGGCTGGCCAGCATTTATTGCTTGTCCCTAGTTGCCCTTGTTCCAAGGGTAGTTCAGAGTCAACCACATCGCTGTGACTCTGGAGTCACAGTAAGAAGTCTCACAACACCAGGTTAAAGTCCAACAGGTTTATTTGGTAGCATGAGCTTTCGGAGTGCTGCCCCTTCATCAGGTCAGCATTTATTGTCCATTTCTAATTACTGTTGAGGAGAAGGTGGTGAGCCACCTTCTTGAACTGCTGCAGTCCAAGTGATGTGAGGGAAACTTGCAGGTTTTGTTAACTTTTGTTAACCTGCCATGACCATTATGATATTGGCACCTCAACTTCTACTTTCCCAATTCCTGTCAGTCTACAAATTCTCCTCCTTGTGCACATGCTAAGCTTTCTAAAATTGCACCCGCCCTCCAGTCATAGATATTTGGTGTTTGTAATGCCACCTTATCCTTTGTAAAGGGAGAACAGTGTTAGAAAAACCTGATTGTCACTCACACTTCTTCTAATTCATAGTTACAATGTTTTCAGATTCTAACTATCATTAAACTTTTCTCCATTAGTGTCACGACAACTCTTATTATCCCTTTCTGGCAGGCAATATCAATTTAGACTGTAGTATAGAGTTAACAAAGTGTATTATTGATTCTTTTGATCATGCAGGTTTCCTTTTACTTAGTTAATGACACTAAGATGGAATAATAAGCCTTGTGTATATGCATTGCAGGTCACGCATGGATTACCTTGGCCAATCTTGTGAGATTGTTGAACTTCTTGCTGTATTGTTTAGCAGGTCTTTGGGTAGTGGAGGTTACACTGACAGCCTCAGCAATAAATAATGCACCAGCCTCTTCTGCAGTTTATTGCTTTTGGTTCCAAAAAAACTGTCTCTCTGGCTCTTGCTTCTGCTAATAATGGATGAATTAGGAACCTGGGAATCCTTTCTGTGCCTGATACTTTCTGCTGGTGCAGATTTTTCCTCAGTCATTATTGCTCATTTCAACTACTACACTCATTAAAGGAATGTTTGATCCTTTAATAAACTGCAGCATTTTACACACTGCAGTGTAACTTAATTTCCCCTCTTTCCCAGAAAGGGTAAACCAAAGACTGCTCACGAAATTCAGCTCCACATCTCCCCACATCTTGATGTCCAAAGTGGCATCCATGGCATTCTCACTTGCTTCTAGCCATGTTAGATGCCATTTTGGTGAGAGCATTAGCACATGCAAGCAATGTCTGCCAGAATATGCAAAGATTGTGACATCAATCATATGTAACTCTGATTTGATGAAATCGCTGCCATTTTGGAGCCAATTGCTCCTGCTAGCATTGTCTCTCAACCTCACACAGCTGAACATGCATTTAGCAGCTAGAGGGCCCTTTCACCAGTGCTACTTAAATGACTCATCAATTGCTTTCAGATTAGCTACTGATTAATTTCTGCTGTTTCTTGAAAAGTCTTGGTGGTTTCCAGTGTTGTTTAAAGTTACTGAAATCTACAAGCAGTGGCGTGGCATATGCTGGAGGATTTTGGTCTCAGCCACTTTCTCTTAGACATGAGTGTAGTCATCTCACCTGCCTTAGTCAACCGCGTGACAGGAAGAATAAGTAAAGGAGGCACAGAAGGACAAGCTGCTCAAAGATGGAAGCGGGGGAAAGGAGAATGGCTCTAAGTATGAGGCTATGTCCAGTGTGTTCAGGGAGTCAACAGCCTATTTGAAGCTCAACAAGGAACAGTGTGTCAAACATTTCTGCTTCATCAATGAGGTGCTCAGTGAAATCTGCCAACTACTACAGTCTCAACACTTGGTAGCGACTGCATCACCAGTGGGTGTAAAGGTGAGATTATAAAGGCCATGAGCTTTTATGGGTATCTGACTCCTTCCAAGCTGGTGAAAGCAATATTTGTAGCACCTCCCAGTTTTTCACCCACTGTTTGATAAGCGAGGTCTCTGTAGGTTTTGCATTCAAGCAGAGCTGAGTGTTTTCTTCTGTCTTGCCAGGGAGCAGCAAGTAAACTGAGCATGTGGCTTTTTGAGGGTCGCTAGTTCCCCAATGGCACAGGGTGCCATTGATTGAGAACATGCCGCTTCCATGTCCACTCTGAAATGTACTGCAACCTAACGGGAAATTTCACTCCTTCAACTTCCACCTATTGTCTGACCAGAAGCAGGGGTATCATGCAGTCAGTGATGTACAGTTTGCTGTGCCACCTGTATTTAAAATTATCCAGCACAGAAAAAAGGCCCTTCAGCCCATGTGCCAACTATCAAGCACCTATCTATTCTAGTCCCATTTTCCAACACTTGGTCCATAGCCTGATATGCTATGGCATTTCAAATGCTCATCTAAATGCTTCTTATATGTTTGAGCCACCACAATAAACCACTGCATGGCTACTGAGTGACAAAGACAGAGCATTGATGACGTGGATTCACAAACATCATCCACCACTTTCTACTCATGGTCTACAAATCATGGTGTCCACATGGGCCTGAATTTCTAAGGTGGATGGCCGGAGGCTGAGATCCTCTGCTGACGACCAGCATCAATCCATAACATTGCTGCAAAGATGTCACTAGCAGCCTGTACACCACTGCATTTGGTTAAATAGAAGCAAGAATAAAAAAGCAATCTGCAAACTTTTAGTAAAAAAACTGGAAATACTCAACCAATCATTATATAATCCGCAAAGAAGATGACCATACAAGAGTAAATTGAGTTGTGCCCTTTCCAAGATATTAGAAAATTTCAACTTTAAACCATTTTGCAATGGACTCCAGCCAACCACTTCCCCTCTGCCCCATCTTCCTCCGGTCAGGAGATTTTGTATTGTGTCACGTAAAGAAGCAAGTAAAATATGCAAAACTGACAGTCAATTATCCAAATCCTCACCTGTTATCCCTGCTGAGAAAATGAAAGAAGACTAGAGAGTACATAGGGTTCTCTGCTTCCTTCCTTCCTTCACTCCTGATAGATCAAATGTACCAAGAGATAAACTTCTGAAATGATTTAACATTTTAAAGTGTACTTCAATGCTGTCAGCTGGTCTTGTGTTGGGACACCATTTATTTTTTTCATCAGATTTAAAAGCAAAATATGTGCATCATTTAGCTGTGATTCTTTTCAGCTTGTAAAGAAAACCAAGTTCGGTAACCTTTTAGGCTTCTAGGAATGCAGCTGATTTCAAAAGAAAATTAGTTACGTAGGTAATTTATGGTATAAAAATTTTACTATGACTGCAAATGGATAGATTGTCTTTTTTCAAGGGCATTGCGCATTGTGACGTAATTTTGAGCAGAAATCAATGCTTTTGTTTGAAACCACTGCACCAGGGAATTTTGTTACAGCTATTGCATGAATGAAATACGATACGATAAAAGGAGCATAAGATGTATTTTGGCCAACAAGATGGTGCCTTAGCAAGATCCTAAGATGTACAAACAAATTTGTAAAGGTTAATGTGTGAAATAAATTGCTTCTCTCTTTTGAAACAAATAAATTAAAGATTTTTCAATTACCACCAAAACTACCATTTCACTGTCTTAAATCGCAATGCAATAATGATCAACATATGTTGTTTTAATGTTGGGGAGTAGTTGAAAATTATATTGCCATAAGTTGAACATTTTACTTAATAATTGTGATGAAAGAAATTTTCATGTCCTGGCAGGTCTATGGAAATGCAAGACCTAGCAAGTCCACACAATCGAGTGAGCAGTAGTGATACTTCTGCTGGCTCAAAACTGGAGAAGGCCAACCTGAGTAACTCTTCGATTATATCAAATGGAACAGCGGGTAAGTTGTAGGAAATGTTTCTCTTCTATATTTTTTGCTTTTACTCACATTCCTCATGGCTGCTTTTGAAAATTCTTTAGTGTTTTCTTTACTTCACAATGATAATGAAATAATAATTGTAGGGAAAGAACTTTGGGCTTTTCCTCAATGCAGAGATAAGCATTCTTCATGTGTGGCTTAGTCAAAAATGCAGCAAGTGTTAACTATTTTGTTTTCGACATTTTAAACGTGTGAGATGGCACGGATCTTACCGCAATACTGATTAAACCAGTAGTTGCTCATAAATGAATGCATTCGTATAAGAGTAAGAAGTCTGACAACACCAGGTTTTTAAAACCTGGTGTTGTCAAACTTTTTACTGTGTTTACGCCAGTCCAATGCCGGCATTCCCACATCATTCATATAAGAGATCATCATTTTAAGAAAGAATCAATAGTATGTTAGCATTTTACTTCCCCTCTGCCTTAGGACCTTTTATTCTTTTGACACATGTTGCCACAATACATATTTCAGTTGGCTATAGCACAATGTACACTTACTTCCTTTTAAAATATTGCAGCTATAAAGTTAAGCATGTGATATGGCAACTTGAAAGTGCCCTCTTGCTATACTTCATACAACGTAAAGATAGGTAATCATAATGGTGTTGTCCTTGAGGTAGTGTATACCAAATGCCTTTCTACATTTTGATTTGGCAGGTTTTTTTTCCCTTCTAATCAGTGCCTGTTAAAATTTGTGTTCATTTACACCCAAGTGAAAAATACTGATACTGAAAATTTTGGTGAAAATGGAATTACATCACAGTTGTAAATTAAGAATAATTAAAGAAGTCAAGTTTCTAACTTTGGTCATGTGGATGCTGTATAGACTCTTAACTCCCTGACATAAGGGAGTATTGTTGTATCTCCAGTTACATATTCACTTGATCTTCTGGGTGAGACTTTTTGTCCAGAACCCTTTGATGAATAAGGTTTGGACAAAGGCCAATCAAACCCATTTCACTTTAGGGTTGGAAATTTACTCCCTTTTATATTGTCTTGGTGAATTTCAGGCTTGTATTTTCCCATCAGAAATAGGAATTAGAAGGCAGGTTCAATTCTGGGTCATGAATCCGTGCCCATCTCTGGTATACCACGAAGTGCATTTTTCATGGGGATGGGATCTTACTGATCCTAGATACAGGTCTACTGCCCAATTAGTGGCCAAGGGATAAAAATGGCGACAAGGCACCAAGGACTCAGGTGACATTCTAGCCCAAATCGGCAGCTTTAATAAAATTCAAGAGTCTTCATGTTGAATGTACCCAAGGCAAAATAGAGAACTGGAAACTGGGATTGGGCCGTGAAGTGTTCCTAAAATTTTTATTACAGCTCAGTGCATTTTTAGTCCAAACCTTCACTTTTCTGCATTAAATGAAACTGTCTCAACACTTCTGCTTCTGTTCTCGCCATTTGCAGCTGAGCGCCTTCAGAGAACTCCTGCTGCACCCATGACAATCCTCAGAGGTCCAAAAGCAAACTTTTAGTAAGCGCCCTAACGACTTCAAGCTGTCCAATTGACTTCACGTTCCCACTCACACCCCCGCTCTCCCACCATCTTTGGGAAAATTGACAGAGAAGGGAATGGAGGTGGCACAATGGCGTGCAGACTGCCAGCTCAGTGTTTCTGCCATCCTACTTTTGTATAATCCCAGTTCAGCACGCGGAAATCAGATCTGAGTTCTACAATCTTGAAGGATATTGTTCCTACTTTTTCAAATTATTTTGTGTAATGGAGTCTTTTGTGCCCCACCATTACCCTGGTTTAACTTCCAGTTGATATTTTGTTCCTTTGCACAAGAGAACAGAAAAGATTTGTTTTTAATTGGGGATAGGTGAACCAGAATGCTTAATTTTAGGTTGGTTTTGATGTAATTTTTCTGGCCTGAAGTAGCCACAGGTTAACCAATCTGTTCCAAAATTCACATAGAAACTCTGCCTATAATTTTCTGTGAGGATCATGGATCAGTCCTTAAATGCCTTTGTACTTTTCCTTCAGCTGTGAAGATTGCACGTTGATGCTTTGCTGCCTTCATTTTACTTCTGAAATAAGTTTTAAAAAGATAGGGAGGATTGGTGGAAAGAAGGTGTTGCTATGCATCTGCAAGGTTAAATATGAGCAGAATTTGCCCAAAAAAAATTCTGAGTGTTGAACGGGCGAGAAAACCTGCTGTTTTCTCGCTGTACTTTTCAGTGAGGTAAGTATTGGGAGTTTACAGCACTCTTTGCAATACAGAAGCTGATATGCGAATCTCACTAGTAAGGTGGGGGTGGGGGGGTCTCAGTTTATCTGAGAAGCCAGCTGCTGAGCTCTAGGTAAAGTAAAGTTCATTTATTAGTCACAGGTAGGCTTACATTAGCACTGCAATGAAGTTACCGTGAAAATCCCCTCGTCGCCACACTCCGGCGCCTATTCGGGTATACTGAGTGAGAATTTAGCAAGGCCACTGCACCTAACCAGCACATCTTTGGACTGTGGGAGGAAACCAGAGTACCTGGAGAAAACCCACACACACAGGGAGAACGTGCAAACTCCACACAGATGATGACCCAATCTGGGAATAGAGCCCATATCCCTGGCACTGTCTGTCGGCACCATTGCTAGGAGGTCTGTCACCTCATTCCCCTCATAGACATCAACATTCTGCCACCCCAACCGATTTCGCCAGCAAAACAAGGACAGCAAGAACATGAGAGGTGAGAAACCGGGCACAAATCTGATTTTTCATCTCTTAACTTATCCAACCGCCATGCCGATTGACCAGCATTGCGAGCCAGTAAGATCCTAGCACTGTATTCCAATAAAATGTAGAAAAATACACAACAAACTGCAATGGATATACAACAGAATCATGACTAATTTGAAAAAAAATCCAGGCTGGTACTCAGGATTATCTATATACCACTTTGTACAGTTTGCTGTACAAAGACATTTTTGAAAAGATGGGAAAGAACAATAAAAGCTTTTCTGGTAGGCAACTCCAGTCAACTTGATATAAGTTTGGAAAATCCAAGTTGCCCAGAGTAGCAAGTAAATGAAATATGTAACTGTTGCATGTCCCAGAAGATTACAAGAGGTAGTCTGCATCTCATCTGGTACTCATAAATGAACCACACTAAGTTAAGGCAGTCAGGCTGGCTGTGACCACAGACTGAAGAAATTGAGCATGATTTGGGATTCAGAAATAGCTAGGATAATGAGCCAAGTATATGACATTAAGATAGCTCACTTCAAAAAATTTAGAGAACGACATAAGCAAATCAACTGGGGAGGCTGTTCAACATCACCTCCGTAAAGGACAGGCGAAACACATTTAAATGCATTATGTTGGTCTTGCAGAACATAACTGAAAACAGAAAGCTCAGACTAAATGAACTTTCACCGTAAATAAAATCATAAACAAATCAAATGTGAATTAAGAGGAACAGATAGCCTCTATAAACCCTCCAGGAGGAAGTGGGATGAGGTTCACTTGAATAAATATTATGACATGTAGGAACATGTTAAAGAGATAAAAGAAAGACCTAGAAAAGAACGTAGCTGCAGACACAAAGCACAACAGTGAAAATTTTTTCAACATTCCAAGAGAGGAAGACACTCAGAGAGAGGTGAGAGCTGTTAGAGTTACATTCAGCCTTACAACAGAGGAGTAGCACAGCAGTAACAAGAACACATATTTATATTGTACCTTCAATATGGAAAAGCATCCATTTCACAAAGGTATAGATCAGTCAAAATGTATATTATGCAAAAGGAGATAATATGAAGGGTAACCAAATGTTTGCAAATGTGAGGCTACAGAGATAGGATGAAGTTGCTAGTCCTCTGATTGTGCTGGCAACCTCTACAACTTCCCTCCTATCCTTAATTGGAAGCAAGCCAGGAGGAGGCAACCAATTTGGAGGCTGCATCTAGGAAAGTAGCTGACTGAATGTTGCTGCCAGTAAGTACAGGCGCAGAACGTCCATTTCATCCCAACGTTAGTGTCTCAAACCCCGTGTTAAAATCTTGGCCAACTCTTATGAAAACAGATGGAATTGATGGAGGAAGTTGGTAACAGAGGGCCAAAGAAGATAGCTTCAGTCTTCCAAGCATTGAACTAGAGAAAATTATGGCTCAATCATTGCTGAATAAAAGACAAGAGGAGCAAAATTGGATAGACTGCAAGCAGAGAGGCAGAGCTTGCAATTCATGATTACCTGCTCATTATGATGGTCATTGTGGTAAGTCAGCATGACTGCTATTGACTGACTGCACACTTCAGCAGGTGATTAATGATGTGACGTGCCAGCAGCAGTCAGAAAGCTAGCCTGTACTACTTCATGGGGAAGTGCATTGTGGCTGGAGCAGATGGTGGAAGTCTTGTATAAGTCACCATAATGTGCTGCAATCTTGAGCCCACCCTCACCGTCTGTCGGAATGGTGGCAAAGGCTCAAGTTTCAGCGAAACCCCAAAAGTTATGGATTTCGCCGGCGAAATCGTGATTTCTGATTTTTGCTGCCTCTCACTGGTGATGTAATTAGTTTCACACGTGATTTAAATATATTTTAATAGATTTAAATGTAATTAACGAGCTTCCTTGCTGTATATTGAGCCCCTGTCATATATTCAAACCATGCCACATGTCATCATGTCGGCATTGTTTACAATAGGTTCACCCAGAGGTAAATCTGTCATGGAGGTGAGTATAGACCCTGGGCGAGAGGAACATAGCCAGGCAGTACCCTGGCACTGCCCTGGCACAGGTTGGCACTGCGAGGTTGGCACCATTCCTATGCCAACCTGACAATACTAATCTGCCACACCAATCTGTGCCAAGGTGTATGCCAGGAATGGACCCTAGTGGGAGCTTCATGGAGGAGGGGAAGGATTCATTTATATGGTTAGTGGCCAGGAACAGACGTGGGAGTGAGGATGTTGGCCATAGCTGTTTGGAGTGGAGGGGGCTGGGGTGCATGCCACATTCGCAAGGGAGGGAGAGGGCGTTCCGACACTTACTGTTGTGAGGAAGTAAATGCCTCAATGTTTAAGAGTGCAAGTAAACTATAGTTATTTATCACGAGTACAAGCTTCTGAAACTACTGCAACAAAAAATCATCAGTAATGATATTCTTATTATGCCAATAGCAGTGAGACTAGCTGCGTCTCGCAATCCCCAGACAAAGAGTCTCTTTCCTTCATTGCATTGCACTTTGATAGAGTTTCAACTGTCATATTGGCACGGTGGCACAGTGGATAGCACTGCTGCCTCACAGTGCCAAGGACACTGGTTCGATTCCAGTCTTGGGTGACTGCCCATGTGACTTTCCTTTGGGTGCTCCGGTTTCCTCCCACAGTCCAAAAATGTGCAGGTTATGTAGATTGGTGACGCTAAATTGCATTGATTGTGAAACCTTCCCGATACAGCTCAACCTTTGCTGCTAATTCCACTGGAAGAACCAAAGGCTTTTTTTTGTGAACAGACATAGACTTTTTAACCTCCCTACTCTAGCATCATCTTATGCCGGAATTCTACAGAGTAGGAGTGGGCAAGGGGCAGACAATCGAAATGTCCATCGACTTCAGGCGGGATTTTCCAGTCTCGCCCGAGCAAGGCCATAAAATCCCGTCCTTAGTGTCAGGTTGGTCGTGGTCAGTGCGCAGGGTTATGGGGTTAGGGTGAGGGATTGGGCCTAGGTAGGGAGTCTTTTGGAAGGTCGTTGCAGACTTGATGGGCCAGCTGGCCTCTTTTGCACTGTAGGGATTCTATGATACTATGTGCTTTTAAAATATCTTGCTAAAAGTCATGCACTGCTGAGGAATAATTTATAAGTGTGAACAGTATTTTCAGTACGAAGCACAAGGAATGAATTTTGCTGAACTAATTGATATTAAACCAACAATAATTGCCCTGCTGCAAATTTAGTTTCAACTGTTTATTTATTTCAAAGATGTCGGATTGTCAACCATGCATTCATGTCCGTCTTAGAAACTGACAAAATGCACAAAGAAAGATCACCTATACAGTGCCTTTGGCAACTTGGGGTATCCAAAAGTGCTTTGCAACCAATTAATTATTTTTGAAGTGATTTAAGCAGAAGATCTAAAAGTCTCCAAAAACCTGACACCACAAACAGCCTTAAAAGCCCCCTGACCCGTGAAAAGAACTTCAGCTGTAAGTACATGGACAGAGCTTAAGCTGCAGTTGTACCCAACATTCCATCACTTTGATGCAGGAGACCAAACCTAAAGTACACAAATGTGCTGTTTGAAACAAATGTTGCCTCAGAATTTACTGAGGTAAACACGAATGCTGCAGGAGCGAAGTTCATTTTCCAAAGGGACCCTTTCCAGAAAAAAAAATATTTTTGTACTTCATTCAGTGCATTTTCTGAATTTTTGGCACCTACTGTCCTTCAATCCAAAAATAAATTTATACTGGAATGATCATAGATATTTTAAGTATGAAAAAAAAATTTTCCTGACTTCAAAATAAATTCACAGGACCGAATAAATCTAATGCCAGATACAGTATGTAAATTTGTGAATTGAAACTTTTCCAACTTATAATAATGCCAAGGAACAGTGTATTTTAAATGCAGTCAACAAACTGACTCAATTATTGGATCTGTCCCCGTCCTTGATCCCACAGCAGCCCAGAGGCAGGTGGAGATTATGTGAATTAAGGGTATGCTGATTTAACTATTTTAAATAAGCAACTGTTCTGATCCAGTCAAACAGTGCAGACTCTCTCTTTCTCTGTGCTTACTGTATGGTAACAAAGTGACCTCCACCGGCAGCATATGAACAAACTGAAAACCGTTTTACAGTTGCAGAATATAAATGGGCATTATAACTCAACCTACACTCGGGCCAACTGTCCCTGCCATACATCGTGGCAATGCACATTAACTACATCCTATATGTGGAGGTTGCACCGTAATTCTTTAAATTGTGTTAATCTCTTCACCGTTCCAAACCCATGCCCTCTTTTATTTTCAAACACCGGCAATTCTGCAAGGTGACAACAGTGGTTAAACAAAGCCAGTTAAGACGCTCACAGCAGGAGCAAATGGTTTAATCCAAAAATGTTTCAGCAACTCTTCAAGCAGTCTTGAAGAAATTAAGCTTCAAATAACAAACTTCTGGGCATGCTCCATAATGCTACATTTTTTGAGGAAAATCATGTTTTAAATCAAATTTAGCAGCCTGGGAGCTTTATCAAGCTCTGCCAAGGGGCAAAAATAATGAATGTCTCTATAATTGCAAATTTCAGAAACCATCAGCTCAACATTTTGTTGCGTGAAGATTATGCACACTTAATAATGGGTCGCAAATAATACCTGGTTATTTAATTGAATGCATTTTACAGCTTTTCAGTCCACCATGCCATAAATCTGATTGGCTGACACTGACAATTTCTAATCCCATCCCGACTTTTCTGAAAAAAAATGACAAGCCGGAATTCTACCTGCCACGGAATCAGAACGAGCGAGGGGTGGACAATGGAAATGTCCATTGACCTCGAGCAGGAATTTCCAGTCTCGCTCAAGCAAGACTGTAAAATCCCACCCATGGTTTGAAAAGATGATAGTTTAAAAAAACTGATGGTTGGCATATGTAGTAGGAATCTATCTACTGAAAATGGGAAGAATTCCAAATTGTGTATATTTACACAAAATAAAACAGAAAGCGAGAATGAGTTCAAATTTTAATCTTAACCTTGGCACTCATCTGGTGCTGATCTTTGCATTGTCCACAAGCAGATTTAATTTGATATTCTTCAAACCCTTTGATCAGGTTACTATGTAATAATTATTTTTTGTTATCATTCCACACATGTGAATGATTATCACATAAAAACAAAATTCCAAATTTTTCCCATAAATTTCCAGATGCTGACATGGACAAATTTGGGTGATATATAATAATCTCAAGAAAATGTTTTTAATCGATCCAGCACATGGTCATGTTTTAAATAGATATTAATTGCTCCACTCTCTTTCTCAAATACCCACATGTATCTCTGTCTGTCTCTCTCTCTCTTTCTGTTTGGCCCTTTGTTTCTCTTACTTTTTGATTATATGAAAAAAGTCAACAGATCATAATATGTTTGGCTACTAGATTTGGTGAAACTCCAAAACTGAGAGTTGCTCCATAAATTATGTAATCTCTGGTGTCATTCTAAATCAATCCTGCTGCCATTTCCTGGTCTTATTCTCAAATGATCCCTCTTATTTCCAAGGAGAAGAACTTGCTGCAGTGCGCGAGACACGGGATGCAGAACTGTGATTTATGAGTTTTAATTACATTTTCCCTTTTCTTTAACATTTGTTTACCTTTGACCTTGGGGGTCATTCTAATTTCCTGTTATAATGTAATGAATGGAGCAATAAATATCCCACCAGTCATTGCTGTTGCCAATAATATACTGTTAACTGGTTGCATCCATTAGTATACATGTAATTCATTTTGTGTGCACACTTCAACTTGAGATCAGCGTGCAGTAACCTGGTCTGGTTTGGCTTGCTCTGACTGCACTATAAACAGACAGCAATGGCATGCACCGCATTAATATTTGGAGTGTACTGGACTAGGGTTACCCAGGCAGAATATAATTCAGCTTTGCAATCTGGTGAATGTTGGATTGCTTACAGAGCATTCTCATTTAACTGTGATTTTGTTCAGCATGGATTTATTATTTTAATTATTATGTTTTGCAAGAAAGCACTTATTGTCGAAATGTCGACTGTCAAAATGAGCTGTTGTCTTCAATGATTATTTTCCTTTAATATAAGAAAGGTAAACAATTTGTTCTTGTTATCACTCTCAACTTAGACTTCACCCAGTGCCTATCGTTTTGTTCACAAAGGCAAAAAAAAGTCCAAAAATATTTGTTGGATTCACTAAGATGCAGCAAGGCCAAGAAAAACCAACAGGTGGTGGTACTGAGGGGACGCATCCTGTTTCTTTGATACCTTATTTAGATGTGGTTTAAATCATTTCTGTGGCTTCACTGAACTACATGTAGTTATTTATTCAACTAACTTAAATCTCTTTACGCTAATGAATGTAGAGAAAGGGCGGCTTACAATAACATAATTTCCTTGGTATTTCCTTACTGCAACTTCTCAACCAGCATTTCCAGAGATTCCGGTTGATTATTCACTGTCACTTAATTTTCTTGGATTTGTACCGTTAATGAGCCAGATGATGCATGGTTGTTTTACTGTCATTCGCCCTGATGGCTTTTGCTTTTTTTGGATAATTTATTATGTCAAAGAAGCTGTTCTTCAACCTTAGTGCCCCATTGCAGGACGTTTCACATTTGCATTACCTGGAAATGTATTCATTTAACACCTTCCATCAGTTTTTAGTACAATTACAGGTTGTGTGAATATATGAATTAGTGTAAAATAGCAAGCAATAAAATGTTACTGAAATCTCAAACTAAATGTGATTCTGACTTTCCCCCTTCAGGAGACACCATGACTATTTTAAACACTGCAGACTGGTTGCTGGGTTGCAGCACCCCCGCCTCTGCAACAAGTATGACAGATTATGGTACAGTGCATGTGCGTGTTAGTGTGGAACATGAGTGCAGTGCTTCTGTCTTCCTCATTCTCTGAAAGATCATATTATAAAATGGTAGTGAACAAATAATAATGGTTACCGTGGAACTTGAGAGTAACAGAATGTTTCTGGGTTTTTCTTATAATTGAATCTGTTGTCATTCTGATCAGTAGCTCACTTTTACATTTTTAAAGTGGTGATTTAATTAGGTGCTCTGAAATAAAAACAGAAAATACTGGAAATACTTTTCACTATATACCAATACATGTGACAATAATAAATCAAATCAAATACTCTACGGTTCCGGCAGCTGCAGTGGGGAGAGACAACAGAGTTAGTGTTTCAGGTCAATGAACTTTCATCAGGGCCTCCTGTTAAACCATTATAAGGAGAGAAAACAGACTCCAGAACAGCTTTTTCCCTGCTGTCATCAGACATTTGAATGACCCTATCATATATTAAGCTGATCTTCCTCTTCACCCTACCTGTAACAATAATGCTATATTCTGCACCATATCCTATCCTTCTCCTCTATTTTGCCTGTATAGCATATAAGAAACAATACTTTTCACTGTATCCCAGTACAAAATCATAGAATCTCTACAGTGCAGAAGGAGGCTATTTGGCCCATCGAGTCAGCATTGACCACAATCCCATCCAGACTCTATCCCTGTAACCCCATTCATTTGCCCTTGCTAGTCACTGTGATGCTAAGGGCCAATTTAGTATGGCCAGCCCACCTAACACACACATCATCGGACCATGAGAGGGAACTGGAATACCTGGAGGAAACCCACACAGACACAGGAAGAGTGCAAACTCCACACAGACAATGACCCGAGGCCGAAATCGAACCCGGGTCCCTGGCACTCTGAGGCAGCAGAACCACCCCAACATATGACAATAATAAATCAAATCAATGAAGCAGGAATGTTTGCTGATGATTGCATAGGGTTGAGGTCTATTTGCAATTCCTCAAATAATGAACAAGTTTGAAATCATCATTTCTGCATTCTTAATAACATGTATGTCTGCCCTTTACAACAAATACTGGATCCCTATACTGTGAACGTCTCATAAATTCAGTTGAATCAAAACAAATATTTGATTCTTTTCACTCTATCAACGTTATGGCCTCAATTTTTGTAAATGTAGAGAGAGTCTTCTGCTTAGCCACAATGGTGCTGGAGGACCGGTTCTAGAAGTTCTGCCCCAAAACTGGCACGCTCCATTTTTACCAGTGGGGGAGAAATCAGGGCTCGTTGTAGTTTGCACAACTGTGATTCACAGAGGTAGCTCCACATGTAAGAGTTCAGCCTCCTTCAAATAGATCCTGTTTACAACTGGGATATCCAATCCATAACTTGGGGCTTTAGAGCTTTCTTATTGGAACTCAAACACATTGGAACTATCAGAATGTCAAGACTTTGAAATCTCCTGGCCTTTAAATGTTTAAAAAAGACCATTCTAGAGTTTTAAAAAAAACAGTGATTGCAAATTCACTCTCTAATGTCAGCAGACTGAGGGCTCACATTTTAGGATTTGTGGTCCAGGCTCTTCTCACAGTCTTTCTTTTATGTTCTTTCATGGGACATGGGCTTCACTGACTAGGCCAGCATTTTTTAATGCCCATCTTTGATTTCTCTCGAGAAAGTGGTGGCGAGCTGCCTGCTTAGATCATTGCAGTCCATGTGATGTAGGTTTACCCATGGTGCTATTAGGAAGGGAATTCCAGAATTTTGACCCAATGACTGTGAAGGAATGGCGATACAGTCCCAAATCAAGATGGTACGCGGCTTGGAGGAGAACTTGCAGGTGATGGTGTTCCCATGCTTCAGCTGCCCTTGTTCTTCTAGGTGGCAAAAGTCACGGGTTTGGAAGATGGAGTTCCTGTCAGTTTGCCGTTTGATTGACAGCTCTAAGTGATCATAAAGCCTTTAATATAGAGCTATGAATATAAGTGCTTGTTTGTAAGGGATGAGGCACTAGAATGAAATATTTAATTTATAAGGGATTATTTCATTTAAGGAATGTAAATGTAGTGAATAGATTTTTATGAAAGTGTACTTTATTAAAATAAAGTCTGCAATAGACATTTAGAATTTCATTTCATTTTGGCATGGATCCTTTTATTTGGTTTATTGGCATGATGTAAAGGCAAATTTGGTTGGCCTGATTTGGCAGTAGGTTGGCATAGCAGCTATAAAGGACCATGGGAGAGATGGCATGGAAAGTATAAGGTGCCGTAGAAGGTAGTGGGGGGTTATGAGTAGATATGGAGGGAACAAGGGGAGTATGCACAAGGGAGTGGGGACTGGAGTTTTTTTTTATTGGCCTTTGGTATGTAGAGTGTTGTGCCAAAGATGCACTGACCCAGGAGTTGCCCAGGAAGTTCAGACTTCCAACCAAAGTAGTTACCCAGGAAAATTAGAAGAATTAAAACCACTTCTAACTTGTAGGTACTTATAGTACTGATCTTTACTGGACCCCCCTTCCAACTACACTGACTATCTAACCCCACCCTGAGTACCTCTCAACCACCTAACTATCCTCCCAACCCCCAACTCCCTAAACACTTCCCTGCCTATCTTCCCAAACTCCCAACTCAGAAGTGAAAATTTAGGCCTATCTTTCCTTTAATACCACCAATAACAACTAACTGTGCAGAATACAGGTCAGGCAGCAACTATGAAGAGCAAAATGGAGGTTAATGATTCATTGTTGATGACATTTTATTCAGCTTAACAATCTGAAATGTTAATTCTGTTTCTCTCCTTACCAATGCTGCCAGATCTGCCGAATATTTGCAGGTTTTTCTGGTTTTATTTTAGATTTCCAGCTTTAGCTTGCTTTTTTTTCAGTCAGGCATTTGTTCATTGTTGAGGCCCTTACCTATCCTGTACAGCCACAATAGCAATGATATGTACTCATTACTAGAGAATCTGGTTGAGAAAAGACAAGGGTGTGATTAATTTGGGATGTCCTTGTGCATTTGATTAAATGATGCAACTGGCTAGAAAGCTGTCAGTAAGTGAGGGTGTACCTATCTTTATTGGAAGCTCATGGAGTAGAAAGAATTTTTCTCTTGCCCACCATTCGTTAAGCATTTTCTAATATCAGCAATATCATTAGGGGCATGTTCAGCCAATATTCCATTATGCCATACATTCCAATATATGTCCAAGAATAGGCAAACTAATCTTTGTTTGAGTTCACAATACTTGACAACAGTTAATGGGTCACATCATACCATGCGTGCTCTGTCCAAAGACAGATCATTGGCTCATTGTGTGCTGATGCTTCATCCTGAACTTGTTTTACTAGTTTTTTCTTTTGCTGTAGCCTTTCAGCCTCAGGGGGCAGACTGAGGGAACAGGCCCCAAAACTACCTCAGTTGGAATGGGAATCAAACCAACAGCATTAGTGTTATTCTGAATCACATGCTAACATCCAGCCAATTGAGCTAACCAGTCTCAGTTAGTGGGTAATACTGTTTATTTACTAAAGATTGACCAATAAATTCCACATTATAACAATGTTGTCAAAAGATATCCAAATAAAAAAATATATCCCAGATCTTTAGAATGGCATAAAAGACATCTAGCCATGAAAATAATTCCATGGTTCCACCATGCAATATTTCTGCAGTAAAATCTTTTTCAGTATTATGTTGCATGATGTACATTTTGCATTTAAAATGTCTTAGAATAAGAATGTTACTGCAACTTGTATTGTTCGAGTGTTTATAGAAGTTGTATTTTCTATCTGCATGGCTTATGAATTTTGATCACTGAGTTAATCGCTAGAGGGTGAAAATTGGCTCCCAACCTCTTACAAGCTGGGCATGGGGAATGCAGCAGATGATGGAATAAGCATGCACAGAATATGGGCCTTAACTTAAGAATATTGGTGCGGTGCAGGTGCCTGCTGCCTGTCCCCAACCAGCTCACCTAAAAATTAAGGCTAAATTGAGGCTACTTCGAAGCTGGAGATGATCTTCAGTTGTGGGCAGGGAATGCAGTGATCAGGAGAGGGATGAGCGGGAGCTGGTGGTAGTACTAGTGGAGCTAGAGGGTGCATTCCTGTCTAATCCTGGTCGCACAATAGGGAGGTTTTAAAACAGTTCGCAGCCAAAAGCCTACCTGTTCTTTGGTGGCTTCCAGCCATTGCCTTTAATGCAAGGATGCTGACCATGCTGCTGAAGAACTGTCAAAGTTAACAAGAGACCAACATGTTCAAGGGTCTAACACCACTTTCAGGCTGATGCCAAAGACTCTTTATCCCCCAATCAAAATGACATACTTCCGATGTTGTATGTGCGCAGGTTGGTCTGCCAATTTTTGTCACCCCTCCCCTCTGCCAGAATACTTTGTTTCATTTAATTATTTCCATAAGAATACCTTGGATCTTGTTTTCAGTGTGTTGCTGAGTTAATTTGTGACGAAGATGTAACAGCTGACCTTGCTGCAATATTCAACCTCTATTATGTACATATCCATATTGTGCACTGTTACAGGAATTCTGCATTGTTGCCTGTGGGAGTGACATTACAGTAACATGATCAAGGATTGAGTGCACTACAGAGAAAGAAACAAATTAGCATCTTATATGATCATTTGTTTTGAAAATGAAGTGGGCGCAACCTTCAAAGGCTGTGCTTCTGGAAATAGGATTTGCTCAAGGGACACTTAATTTTCTCATTGATTGGATAAATCAAATTATCAAATGTAGCCTGGAGGGCAAGTTTATGGAATACAGTGCATTCAAGATAGATTTCCTGGAATTATATGTCATGGAATCAACCAGCAGCAAGATTAATTTAAATCTAACTTTGTGTAATGAGTGTTTTAGAAACCCGCAAAGGATAATCAAAATAAAAGCAAAATACTGCAGATTCTGAAAATCCAAAATCTGAATTAGAAATAAAGTGCTGGAAATATTCAGCAGGTCTGGCAGCATCTGTGGGCAGAATTACAAATCAAAGAAGTGTCATATTCAACTCTCATTTTTAACTTTGTTTCTAACTCCAAGGATAATCAAAACATTGTTAAAGAGAGAGAAAATAGGTTACAAGAGTAAACTAGCAAGAAATGTAAAAACAGATTGTTGAACTTCTGTAAGTGTATCAGAAGGGGAGTAGTAAAAGTAACCATGCTCCCTTAGAGGTGGAGACAGAATAAATTATAATAGGAAGTAAGGAAATAATGGAGATGATAATCAAAATATTTTATATCTGTCTTCACTGTAGAAGACATATAAAGCGTATCAAAATAACTGGGAAATCAAAGGGCAAATAAGTGAGAAATGTAAAATAATTAATGTCAGTCGAGGAAAAATAGAGAATAATAGTTCTGAAAGACAATCTCCAGAACTCTGATGGCCTGTATCCTCGGGTTCTAAAAGAAGTGAGTGCACGGATAGTGGATGCAATGATTGTAATCTTCCTTAGATTCTAGCACAGTTCCAGCAAATTGAAAGTTAGCAAATGTAAACCTCAATGCGTGAAAAGAGAGAAAACAGGGAACTGCAGATCATTTAGCCTGATATCAGTTGTCAGGAAAGTACTGGAATTCACGATGGAGGAGATGTTAACAAGGCGGTTAGAAAATCATAATATGATTAGCCATCATTTATGTGGTTTTATGAAAGGAAATGTATGTTAGACAAATTTATTTGTCTTTTTGGAGAATGTATCTAGCGTGCAGATAAAGGGAACCAGTGGATGTGGTATATTTGGATTTCTAAAATGTATTCTGCAAGCTGATGAAGGTAAATGCCATCACACATGCCCTTTGATCCATGTATCTGCCTGGGGAGGCACTGTGAAACTCATTTCCTGAGGGCTCTTACAACACCGCTGGAGGTGGGGCTGATGAAATTGCAAGTCTTGGAGTGGTGAATGCAGAATTGGGGTCTGGTGGGAGAAGGGCTGGAAGGTTTGTTGGAATGGTGGAGGTGAAAGACCTCATAATAGGGAGGAATCGGGGCCAAAAACACACAAAAGAATCTTAAACAGCTCCTAGAGTTGGGGTAATGTATTATGAGTAGAGGGTTGGTTAACAAATAGGAACCAGAGTAGGGATAATTGGGGTACTTTCAATTCATTAGGATATGACTAGTGGATTGCAGTAATGATAAGTACTGGACCCTCAGCTGTTTTCTAAAAGAATGACAGTTAGTTGAAGGCACCAAGAGTAATGTAGCCAAGTTTGCTAATGATGGAAAGCTGGATAAGCTGTGAGGAGGACAGAAAAGGGAGAATTTACACTGACCTGAGCTGCAGGGAGCCAGTTAGTCAGAATGACAGAATATTACCGTGCAGAAGAGGCCCTTTGGCCCAATGCATCTCAACCGATGCATGAAAGGCCCTGACCTGCCCACCTAATTCCATTTGGCAGCACTTGGCCCATAGCCTTGAATGTCATGGTGTGCCAAGTACTCGTCCAGGTACTTTGTAAAGGATGTGAGGCATCCCATCTCCACACCCTCCCAGACAGTGCATTCCAGACCATCCCCATCCTCTGGGTAAAAACGTTTTTCCTCAAATCCCCTTAAACCTCCCATCTCTTACTTTTAACTTACGTCCCTTCATAACTGACCCTTCAAGGGGAACAACTGCTCCTGATCTACCCTGTCCATATCATAATCTTGAACATCTCAATCAGGTCATCCTCTCAGTCTTCTCTGCTCCAGAGAAAACTACCCAAACCTATCCAACCTCTAGGACGAGTCACCCTTTGGGGGCTCCAAGTTTGATTGACATCCAGACTGTCAGTCAATTAGTCAGGGAGCATGTCCCTCATGCATACAGCTGGTAGATCCTCACTGAGGTTAGGATTGTAATCAGGAGGAGATGGAGTGATGGGTTAAGGGATCAGGGCAAAACTAGGGAGTGGCCTATTATGGAATGGGGGGGTTGGGAAGAATGAGTGGAGGTCTAGGCTGCTGGGGAGGGGTGGCAAGGCCCCGTATCTGGAAGAGTTCTGAAGTCTCGGGGGCGGGAGAGGCAATTATAGGTCTTGGAGAGGTGGGTGTGGAATGGGAGCCTAGTGAAGAAGGAGCCAGGAAACACTTTGGAGTTGGGGGGAAGGGGTTGCATTGTGGAAGAGGCCTCATGGGGAGCAGTCGGGGCTTGATGGGCAAGGGTTTCATCAGAGAACTCAGAAAATGGTTTAGAGATGGAGACCTCCAATCACAGAACCTCCTTAGGCATGTGTGATAGTGCTTTTCTCTATTAAATGAATCCAAGTCCAAATAGTTAAGTATAAAACAAGAAACAGATCTTTTCTTTGAGATTTATTCACTAGATGCAATATTCTAGTTCTCTGCCTCTCAAATACCCATCTAGCTGACTCTCTTTATATGTGCTCTCAATCCTTGATCAACCAATGCCCATCACCTCACAACATAATCATCCAACTATTAACCATCTCCTGGATTCACCAAGAGCTTTTCCAACAAAGCTGCTGAGTTTCTCATAACTCAGGTTAATGGGCCAGCAGAGGCACAAGTTCAAAGGCTGCTTGAATAGGAGGTTTGTATTGTTTTATTTGGGTTGGGTTTTAAAGCAGCATGATCTGCTTCTTGACCCAAACTTCCTGTTCAGTTAACACAGGACATAGGTAGATTTGGGTTATGAAGCAATTTGTCCTGATTTTAACCCATCCCAACCAAATCAAAACTTACCTGTTGTCTATACAAAGAGGTTACGTTGGGATCTAGACAAGCTAAGTGAATGGGCAAGAAAGTGGCAGAAAAATGTAGGGTCATTCACTTCAGTTGGAAAAATAGAAAGGCAGATTTTTTTAAATGGTGAGAAACTTTTCAATGTTGGCATTCAGAAAGATTTTGGATATCCTCATTACAAGAAACACAAAGTGAGCTTATAGGTACAGCAAGCAATTCAGAAAACAAATTGAACATTACAACAAACTATATTAGTCTTTCTTGCAAGGGAATTGGCAAGTGAGGAAGCCATGCCACAACTATTCAGAGCTTTGGTAGGACCACAACTGCAATGCACAGAGTTTTGGCCTCCTTATCTAAGGAAAGATATACTTGCATTGGAGGCAGTAGTGCAAAGCTTCACTCAATTGGTTCTTGGGATGAGAGAATCATCCTGCGATGAGAGCCTGAGAAAATATGTTCTATACTCTTGGGAGTTTAGAAGATTGGGAGACTATCTCATTGAAACATATAAGATTCTGAAGGAAATTACAGGGTAGATGCTGAGAGGTTGTTTCCCCTGTCTGGAGAGTCTTGAAAGAGGAAGCACAGTCCCAGGAAAAAGGATTGACAAAAGGATTGTGAATCATTTGTCGAGTATACTCAAGGCTAAAATAGGGTAACCTAGGAATATGGGAATCAAACAGGAAAGCCAAATTGAGGTTCAGAGATTGGCCATGATCTTATTGAGCAGTGGAGCAAGCTGGATGGGCACATTAACTTCTATTTGCAACAACCATGATAACACAGTATTTTAAAAGAGAAGAGATACCTGAATATTACGGCTCTTGTTTTCTCCTGAAGCTCATTATCTTCTGTTGGCAGCAGAAAGGCAACTTCCGTAAAGCAGATTGAATCTCCAATTAATTACAACCTGCAATTCGGAGTCTGCCATATTTGGGCAAGATTTTAACTTATTTAGAACACAGCCACTTGCATAGAATTGGATCATTTTTGTGTCCTAGGTTAATAGTTGCCTCTTTATTATGATATAAGCCAACTGCAATCAAAGGGTGGGGCGGAGGGGGGGATATTTTGTTCTCCTGTCTTTTGTGAAAGGTAGTAAATGCCAGATTACCTGACTAATCTATAGGCCCAATCACTTCATGTTGTTATTTATCTTCAGGGTAAATAGTAATTTTGATCTATGTGCTCACCCATTGCAATATCCACAATATTCCATTTCCTCATCTACTTACCTTAAACAATTTTTAAATGTTGACATTGCTTCTGCTTTTATCACTAACCGCTGGTAGTACATTCCACAACCTTCAGTGTAAAAAGGAATACTCTTCACTCAGTTCTAAGTCTCTTACAAAATAAATATCTGCCATTTGATCTAGACCTTAACCACTTGTAGAGACTAATGTACAGAAACTAAAATGAATGGATTTCTTTACAAGTAAAATAATGTACAGAATCAGTAGGCAAGAAATTAAAAGTACAATGTTTAAAGCAATAAATCTAGAAATGATTAACACAGCCTTTGTTCTACACAAATAATCTAACATTTTTTTGGATTAAATTGACTTTCATATTATGATATCATACATAAATGACTTAATTTTTAGTGAACCTAATTTCTGGTCAACCTCACACTAAGAAAAGGCGCCGGTATATATTTCAGACTAAAGGTCACTGATTAAACAGCTGTCAATCAACCAAGATTAAAGACACAATGGCGAGAAATGTTTGCATTTCATGCCAGCACGCAGGTGTTAATAGTTGAGACATCAACTAGCTTCCTGTCACACATACTCCTGAGTAGCCCAACTATTAGTGCCCCCTCCCCCACCTCACTCCTACAACCTGTGGACTTTCATGCATTATTACTTTAAAATGAGGCTGCCCTCACCACCAAGCAACCAGCACATAACTCAATTGAATATAGACAAGGCATCAACAAAGAAAAGCATAACAGAGTTTCTCTTCTGGTTTCAACACTTTTACTTCAAGTGGCTCCCTTTATCTACGTTGGCTCCCTCTATTTCTCCTCCACATGATACCCTTTAGCAACATCATCTGAAAACACTGCGTCAGTTCCCATGTGCAGTTCTGCCTCAACACCATGCTTTCAATCCTCCACTGTCTCTAACTTTTGTATGACACCCAGTGGTGGATCAATCAAAATTCCCTCCGATGAAATATTGAAAAGCCTGAAACTGTTGCTTTTGGTCTCCATCACAAACTCCATTCCTGAACCACTGATTCCATCCCTTTCCCTGACAACTGACTCAGTTTGCACCAGATATAAAATAGAAAATGCTGGAAAAATCCAGCAGGTCTGGCAGCATCTGTGGAGAAGGAAACTTAGTGTTTTGAGTCCATATGACTTCTTCAGAGCTAAAGAGAGGGAGAAAAGTGATGAATTTTATTCTGTTTAAGATGGGGTGGAGCAGTTGGAGCAGAGTAGATGGTCAGACTTAGGTGGGAACAAGGAGAGAGAGACCAATATGCTATTAGCACAAAATGCCCATATAGGCTGAAGGTCCTTTTTCTCTGCTGTAGACCTCTATGGCTCTAAATACATGGTCTGGATGGTTGTGGGCTACCTATCAATTAGTTAAAAGCATGCATCTAAAGATACCTTCAAAAATGTGGGACCATCCCCCAGCTTTTAAGTTCATTTCTGTAGAACATTTGAATGTAGTGCATGCAGGGAGGAGAGCATTTATTAAGGTGGAGATTTCAGAAAAAATCAGGAGAGCTTTGAATCAGTGTCCATAATACCTTTGTCTAACCTCTCTACTGTCTTTCCTCCTTTAAGGCCTGAAGGTGTTCAAGCCTTTTTCCGTATCCGCTGTAATATCTGCTATGTAGTTTGGTGTAAGTTGTTGCTGTGGATGCACTGTAGGATTCTATGCTTTACCAGTTAAAGGTACCATATAAATACAAGTTACTGTTATTGTTCTTCAGCCAAGATAGTATGATTACAATCTTAATAATATGTCCATTAGTGATCCAGGTATAAAATAGAAACAATTACAAATAAAACAAGCAAAGTAGAGAAATGAAAAGAGGAAATGTAGTAAACATAAGCTAACATTTGTCATAGGGAAAATGTTGGAATCCATCACTAAAGAAATAATAAGAGGAATTTAGAAAATCATAATACAATCAGACAGAATCAACATTGTTTTGTGAAAGGGAAATTGTCTTTAACTAATATATTACAGTTCTTTGAAGAAGTAGCAAGCAAGGTGGATGAAGGAAAACCAATAGAGGTTGCATACTTGAATATACAAAAGGCACTCAATAAAGTGCCACATCAAAAGTTACTACACAAGTGGTAGGGAGTAACCTATTAGCATGGATAAAGAATTACTTCATTAAAAAGAAGCCGAGAGTAGGGATAAATGGGTCATTTTCAGGTTAGTAAATTGTTACTAGCGATGTGCCACAGGGATCAGTGCTAGGACATCAGTTATTTATAATCTATATCAATGATTTGGATGAAGGGAACAAATGTATAGTAATTAAATTTGCTGATGGCACAAAGATAGGTAGAAAGCAAGTTGTCAAGAGGAATTAAAGAACCTACAAAGGGATTGAAAGGGATTAAGTGAGTAAGTACAGCAAGTGATTGGGGAGACAAATGGAACATGCAAAGGCAATCATGTTTCAAAGTAGATAAATATCATGACAGCTGTAGAGGGCCTTAGACCACATCTGGATTACTGTGTACAGTTTTGGTCTCCATACTTGAGAAATGATTTAATTGCAATAGAAGCAGTTTAGCGAAGGTTCACTCAGCAGATTCCTGGAATAAAGGGGGCATCTTGTGAGGAAAGAATGAGCAGATTGGGCTGTATCCATTGGAGTGCAGGAGAATGAGAGGTGATCATACAGAATCCTGAGGGTCTTGACAGGATTGATACTGAAAGGATGTTTCCACTTGAATCCAAAAATAATAGGTATCCCATCTAAGATGGAGATGAAGATAATATTTTTCTCTGAGGGTCATTAATCTGTGGCATTCGAGAGCAGTGGAGGCTGGGTCGTTGAATATATAGTTAGATAGATAATGGAGTCGAGGGTTATGGGGGCAGACAGGATAGACAAGTTGAGGCCATAGTCAGATCAGCCATGATGTTACCAAATGGCTAAGCAAGCTCGAGGGGCTGAATGACCTACTCCTGCTCCTAATGATTGTGTTTTTGTAAAGTATCCCTTTTTATTCTTACCCGATGGAAAGCAAAAGAAATCTATTAATTAAAAGAATAATGTGATAATAATGTTAACAAAATCTGATCCTATCTCCTGAATAAATTAAGTAGACTTAAAAATATTTTCAGACCGACTTCTTGAAAGTGATATGTTATCCATTTCTGTACAAAATATTTATTTTGATCATTAATGTTTGAAATCCCTGTTGTCTGAAATCATTCACTGTCATGGGAATGTTCAAAGTTGAATTTAAACCATCTTGTCACACTTGAAGTCATTCAGTTAAATCCTGTACATTCAAACCACATTTTATTAAATGCAAACATCATTATATTTCATGCTGTGGTCCAACTCAAATGTGCAGCATGCTGCAGAATTGGCCGGTTCAGTCTTAAAAAACGGGTACCTGTACTTTATCTAGTGTCATTGCCCTCTCACATGTCTTAAGTTATGTAAAGGTTCAATACACATTTCCAATTACAAGAAATTTATGTGCATTTATTACGATCTTTATTTTTAAGGAAAAACAATAATTGGGTTAGAAATCAAAATTCTTTGGAAAGCTGTAAATGTAAAACAGATTTCATGTTATCACAATGTCACTATTGATTCGTAACTAGAATACGTCGAATGAAGGTGAAGCAGCGGATTTGCCTTGCTGAGATAAAATGCAATTTTACAATTAAAACAGTGCCAGTTGCAAAGCCCTGTTAGCCTTGTTTGTAAATAACTCTTTAATATGACGAACAAAAGAGAATGCTAAACCCTCCTTTAAGCCCTAGAAAGATTGCTCACAAATTATTAATGTGCTGCTATCAAATTCCCTATAAGAGCATGCTTAATTTTATTTTAAGAAAGGTAGCGAGCTGTTTATTTTAGGTGAGTTAACACATTCATTACAACAGTGGAAAAGGGAATTTAGTATCAACATTTAGTACTAATTTAGCACAACATGATTTCAATACTAAAGGCATGTGAGTACTCCACATCAGCTTAAAACAACGTTTTTTACTTAAAACTTATGCTGTAAATAGATTTAGTAACTAAATAAAAATAACAAACATGTACATTTATTTAATTTTAAAAGCTAAAAATAAAATGAGACTAACTTTCAGGACAATGAAACAATAAACATATTTAGAAACAATTTTGATCCAATTAGAATGATGAATGGCTAAAATACATGAAACTTACCATGTGCTGTCAATTTGATATCACGACACAACAGAAGTAATTGGTGCACATTCTCAAGGTCAATTTAAACCAAAGTGTGGTGATGTAACGTTTCATTCTATTCACCATTGCATGCTTACAAAGTAAGTCAACGATTCTTTGAGAATTGATTTTAAGCTCTTCCACCACTAGCCCCACTCAGTAACATAATTCCCACCAGCATCAAGCAAAAGTCAAAGTAGGGACAAATATGAGGCTGAGGAATTGATATCCCGGATATCACGGTCCAGAGGAGGGGATGGAATGGAGAATCAGATTGTTTACTGCCAGTTTGGCTCCAAGACCCCCCAGTCCCAATGAATAAAACCCCTTTTAGTTTCATGTAGAACTATGAACAGCTATGTTTATTCCTCATTTTTTAAACCATTAGGTAGATTTTTGAACTGTATTTTGATTTGAGTGAATCCATCCAATTTTCATTCCACTGATTTCTATGCCAGATAATTGCCCCCTCAGGTTCCCCCCACCCAGTAGAGATAAAAATCTACACGTAATGATTTGACCTGAATTCTTCACAAATGATGTTGTTAATTTGGCACCAAAAATTCAGAATTAAAAGCCTCAATTTTAACTCAGTAAGCCTGCCAGGAGCATTGGAGCACAAAATCTGGCAGGGTTTAAATCTGTTTTTTCCAAAATATTTGGGTGGCACAGTGGTTAGCACTGCTGCCTCACAGCTCCATGGACCCAAGTTCAATCCTGGCTTGGGTTGATTGTCTGTGTGAAGTTGCACATTCTCCCCATGTCTGCATGGGTTTCCCCTGCATGGTCTCGTTTCCTCCCACAGTCCAAAGGTGTGCAGGTTAGGTGGATTGGCCATGCTAAATTGCCCATTAGCAGCCACAAGATGTGTAGATTAGATGGATTAGCCATGGTAAATCTGTGGGGTTACAGGGATAGAGCAGGGAGAGGGCTTGGTAAGATACTCTGTCAGAGATTTGATTCAGACTTGATGGGCTGGATGGTCTCCTTCTGCACTGGAAGGATTCTATGATTTTATTATATACTTTATTCATAAAATTTGTAAATGTACATTACAAAACAATTCAACATGAAATTTGCAAGAAATGCCATAAAAAAACTGACCTGCCTCCATACAGTGCATTCTGCTGCTAGGTGCCTTTATACATTGTAATTCTTTTGATATTTTCGATATACATTCCATGTCAGACCATGGGGCCAAAATCGTTTCAGATTGAAAAATTACAGTCGAATTCTACTTCCCTTCATATATCACGTGTCTCTCTGAAGTACCTCAATACAATTTCAGTACTTTTAGAAACTAGAAGTAGGAGTAGGCCATTCAGCCCTTCAAGCCTGCTTCGCCTTGATTATGGCTGATCACTAAATCCAATATCCTAATCTCCCCTTCCTCCCATATCCCTTGATCTCTTTAGCCCCAAGAGCTATATCTCATTTCATCTTGAAATCAGACATGTTGGGCATACAATCTGATCAGTTTCTACAAACTTTCCACCCTCTCAGTGTATCACGGCTGAAAGGCAAGGTTTAAATTGGGCATTTAATTCAAATCTGTGCCATTGTGTAGGATAGTTAGGTCAAAAGTTCCAACTCTTCTTTCTCCCCACCCATTACAAGGATTTCACACAACTGGACTTCTTGCTTTGTTTGAAGAAAAGCTTTTATTGGAGCCTTCCTAATGAGAACTTTTTTTATTATTATTGCTAATTTCATTTTTTGAAAGGTGAGATTGGAAATGAGTGTCAGTAGCTATCAGGCTATCTCAGTTAACATAATCCACTCCTACTAACATAAAGCCATGACCACTCAGAGGTTTCCAATGGAAAATGGCTTAACCAGGCACAAACAAGTGAAACTAAAGTTAGCTAGAAAACTATTGCTTCCCCAAAATTTGGAGAACAAGGACAAAATTGCATTGCAATTTTTATAAGTTTAACCATCTCACAGTCTTATTCTGTTCCTGTCCATTTCAGATTTCAATTCAGATCAATATTGGAAATAAAAAGATTAATTTTACAAAATTAAAATTTAAATATAGGAGAGCTGTAAAGAGCCTAAATTATTTAAACCTGAGCTCATTTCATGATACACAATTTAATTATTTTGGACTCTAAATGAGCAAGAATTCTGTCCTTAAAATGAGTGGTGACATTGCAAATTTACAAGATAATATTTTCACCACCAGTGATAATTCATCAGTCCATCTTCATTGGACAGCAGTAGAATATCTAGTTTATATGTTAAGAACATATTGCTCATTAGTTGTCAGAAATGCCTGCCTTGTAAAATAATCTAGATTTGATTTTATACAATTGTGTATTTCATTTATACGATTTATATAAAAGTATTACCCTAATGTTAATGTTTTAAGTTGGTTTTTGAACACTTCCTTGTTCAGTTTGATTCATTAGAGGATTAAATGATCTTTTCTGAATGAGTAGTAAGCACAGTATGTTGTTGCAACAATGTGCTGCTGCAGAACCGTAGTCTCCCACAGATTGGGTAACTGGCCAAAAATAACATTGAAACCTCAGTATTCCTGATCCTGAGTTTTTAACAAGTTTCCCAGTGCTAAAGTTTTGACTCTTTTGAGAATATGCCTTTAAATGCGTTTAATGAAGAAGGGGTAACAGTTTAAATATGTACCAACACATCATTCAGTTCTTTTGTTCCTATCTCCTTGCTAGATGTTACAAATTGCATGTGAGTGTTGCACAACTCTTCTTTTTTAACTTGCCTTGTTGTGTTTTCTTGGCACATGTAGTTTACAGTGTTTGGTTTACAAGTTTTCAGCGTGTGTCAACTTTGCCATGCATAGAGAAATAATACTTTTTAGTTCAATTTACAGTTGTCACTAATGCCATACATATTTAATTTGTTCAGCTGAACAGTGTTGTCATCACAATAGAGTAGCTGGTAATTTGCTTCATAAGCAAAGTGGTAAAGCTTTGAAAAACAGATATATGATGGGCAGCAATTTACAAAAAGTTAACCACTGAGTGACCTCGTTCGCTCAATGTTATAAGTAATTTATTTTTAGTGGAACTATCACTATCTGTTGTGTATTCTATTTTTATATGTACAATAATAGATATCTTGGAATGAGTTACAAGGTTACTGTCTGATCGAAGGGTTCAAAGGAAATCTTATATTGCAAGATAAGAACTTAAGTGGTTTATCAACGTCATCTAAGATTCAAGATTAGATTACAGTCTTGAGATCACTCCCTGGCATCTTTTATTTTGTAAAACCGATATTGTTTACATTTTATTTTTAAATTAGAAATTACAACATCTTTCTTAACATTGTCAAGACACCTTTAGCGTCTCCAGGTTCACTAAAGGGCGTTAACTTCTTCTGGGATATATTTGCTGTACTATTACCAGGGAATCATTTTGGATCAGAGTACAAAGCATTTCCATATTCAATATATACTAAAAAGCTTCTGTTTTAAATATCAGGACTCTATCTAATCACCAAACTATTATCGCCCTGTTCAAGTAATACTACTCTCTGAGATGAGTTAATGTGACTGCAGCATTTTTTCTCATGCTGACCTCAGGGCTGCATGTTCCTGCATTGGTACTAGCTAACCATAAACAGTATGGCTGTTGACCAAAGCTAGGACAGCCCAAACACATTGTGTAAATCAGAATGAAAAACTAGGGGTTACATCATTTTTTTATACTTATTCTTCTATGTAGTGTCTCTTCTTGCAGTCAAAACAGAGCCAATGAGCAGCAGTGACACTGCCACAACAACAGGAGATGGATCACTTGACAATTACACTGGGTCAGGTAAGGCACTGGCCACATAGTTCAACTCACAAAGCAGGCATAATTTTCCCAACTTCATTGACTGGTGACAAAACTAGCACTCTAACTGATAGATTAACATGTAGCCTTGTATTATACGGGAGGTCTTGTGGCACAATGGGTAGCGTTCCTGCCTCTGAGCCAAAAACTCCAAGTTTGTGTCCCACCCAAGGACTTGACAGCCAAGGAAGGTGAATTCATAATGCAGCCAGCAGATTGAATATCAATCTGCAAAATCCTTCCAACGCATGCCAGGGGCAGGTGGTAAGAGCAGGAGAGACTCCTGGCCAGCCATTCTTGATGCAGAGTGGCACCCCAATAAGCTAGAAGCCTCTGGCAACAGGCTAACGACCTGTTCCACAAAAAAAGCCCATGCTTTGGGAACAGATGAACGTCTGTCACTAGGTGTAGGAAGAGAAACGACTACAATTGTGTTCATGATATTAGAGAGTAAAATGTAAATTCTCCAGCCGTTAATGTATTAATATCTATGGCAAAGGTCTGTGATTAAGTAGTGATGTGATTTTACTTTTGAAAAGGAGAGCGAAAGCATGAATTACATCAGCATTGTTCATGCTTTGAAAGGAAGTACATCCGAATATGCAGATTACAAAGAATATTGAAACAATATAGAATAATAACCTTTAAAAAGAAGAAATTCTTTCACCAAGTGATCTAATGCCAGCGTGCTATAAGATTTGCTAGTAAACTGAGCATATCATAATTGGAAATTTGTTCAGACAAAGATAATAATTAAATGCAGTTATCCTCTTTTAACCAGCTAAACCCAAAAGGTAGTTCACGTTTCCCATTCAGTAGCACAGCAGAGCAACACTGTTAGTGAAGACTGGAGTGATCAAGTCTAACCAATAGATGAAAGTACACATTATACTTATTACGGAGAATCTAAATCACAGAAGCAAAAAAAATTCTACAAAATCACTTCTAAAAAGATAATTAATTTGCTACAACTATAAATTCACAATATTTACAATTTATTCTTGGGAAGTGTAAATTGTGCATGGCCCTTGAAAGAAGCAGGTTTAATGGACTGAATGGTGCTTTCTATTTTCTTACTTTTTATTACTACCACTGAAGATATCTAGCAAAGATGTGTCTGGTTCGTCTTGGAATTCTGGCTATTAAACTAGAAGCCAGGATTTTCTGCTCCCACTCACCAAAAATGTCATACTGGACAGCAGTGGAAAATATTGTGAGAGCATAAAAAAATTGCTTTACATCATCTGGAAAACATAGTTCTATTGTCTACTCCAGCCTTCAGTAGTAGAACATGTTTTCCAACGTCAGGCTGGCAATTTGAATGTATTTAAATGTGATTGAATACTCATTATAAAGCATGCTTACCGATGTCATCCCTGCACACTGGATCATGATGTCATGTCGGAAAACAATTAGACCTACCTGTTTCATAACAATATATAAGCAATTTGCGCACAGATGATCAAATGTTGCTGATGCCTCCACAGTTTTAAAGTGATTTGCAAAAGAGGCAAAAACAAAAAATGCTGGAAAATTGCAGCAGGTCTGACAGCATCTGTGGATAGAGAATAGAACGAATGTCATAGAGATTCGAAACACTAGTTCTAGTCTCTCTCCACGGGTGCCTTCTAGTATGGCCCTGGTTGGATTGTCAACATACTGTATAAAAAGCTCTCCTGGACACATCTAACAAATTGCTTTCCATCTGAGCCCCTGGCTGTAAGGGAATCCCAGTCAAAATGGGGGAAGTTAGGTGAACTGGCCCCTCAAGCCTGCTCCACCATTCAATAAGATCATGGCTGATCTTTTTGTGAACTCAGCTCCACTTATCTGCCCACTCACCATAACCCTATTTCCTTTATTCTTCAAAAATGTATCTATCCTTGCCTTAAAAAGTTAAAGTCACCCTCCAGAACTACCCTGTTTTTTTTCACACCTTTTCAGTATCCAGCTACACAACTGCTTCTCTATCTCCTGTGGGCTATTGAGAGATCTGTATTACACTCCAACATTCACCTTTGTTATTCCTGAGCTCCACCCATAATGTGACACCCCTGTTTAAAAAAGGAGGTAGACAAAAGGCAGGTAACTATAGGTCGGTTAGCTTAACTTCTGTAGTAGGGAAGATGCTTGAATCTATCGTCAAGGTAGAAATAACGAGACATCTGGATATAAATTGTCCCATTGGTAAGACACAACATGAGTTCATGAAGGGCAGGTCATGTTTGACTAATCTGGTGGAATTCTCTGAGAACATTACATGTGCAGTGGACAATGGGGAACCTGTGGATGTGGTATATCTGGACTTCCAGAAGGCATTTGACAAAGTGCCGCACCAAAGATTGCTACATAAGATAAAAGTGCACTGTGTTACGGGTAGTGCATTAGCATGGATAGAGGATTGGTTAACTAACACAAAGCAAAGAATGGGGGTAAATGAGTGTTTTCCTGGTTGGCAATCAGTGACTAGTGGTGTGCCTCAGGGATCAGTGTTGGGACCGCAGTCGTTTAAGATTTACATAGATGATTTGGAGTTGGGGCCAAGTGTAGTGTGTCAAAATTCGCAAATGACACCATGATGGGTGGAAGGGCAAAGTATGCAGAGGACGCTGAAAGTCTATAAAGAGATACAGATGATCTAAGTGAGTGGGTGAGGGTCTGGCAGATGGAGTACAATGTTGATAAATGTGAGATCATCCATTTTGATAGGAATAACAGCAAAATGGACTATTATTTAAAAGGTAAAAATTTGCAGCATGCCGCTGTGCAGAGGGAGCTAGGTGTCCTTATGCAGGAATCTCAAAGAGTTGGTTTGCAGGTACATCAGGTAATTAAGAAGGCAAATGGAATTTTATCCTTCATTGCTAGAGGGATGGAGTTTAAAAACAGCAAGATTATGTTGCAGCTGGATAAGGTGCTGGTGAGGCCACACCTGGAGTACAGTTTTGGTCTCCTTACTTAAGAAGGGATATACAAGCACTGGAGGGTGTGCAGATGAGATTCACTAGGTTGATTCCAGAGTTGAGAGGGTTGGCTTATGAGGAGAGACTGAGTAGACTGGGGCTATACTCATTGGAATTCAGAAGAATGAGGGGAGATCTTATCGTAACATGTAAGATTATGAAGGAAGTAGATAAGACAGAAGCAGGGAAGTTGTTTCCACTGGGGGGTGAAACTAGAACCAGGAAGCATAGCTCAAAATAAGGGGAAGCAGACTTAGGATTGATTTGAGGAGAAACTTCTTCACACAATGGGTTGTGAATCAGTGGAATTCCTTGCCCAGTGAAGCGGTTGAGGCTACCTCATTGAATGCTTTCGAGGCAAGGATAGACAAATTTTTGAACAGTAAAGGAATTATGGGTTATGGTGAGCGGGCGGGTAAGTGGAGCTGAGTCCACAAAAAGATCAGCAATGATCTTACTGAATAGCAGAGCAGGCTCGAGGGGTCAGATGGCCTACTTCTGCTCCTAGTTCTTGTGTTCTTATAATGCCTCACTACATAATCCCTTCAATGTCTCCTCCCTCAACACAGCTATGATCTGCTCCTTAATCAGCAATGCAACTCCCCTACTCCTTTTGTTTCCCATTTTATCCCATCTAAATATCCCGGAATGTTAAGATGCCAATCCTGTCCCTCTTTTAACCATGTCTCGTAATTGCAATAACATTATAATTCCATGTAGTAATCTAAGCTCTCAGTTCATCTGTCTTAGCTGTAACACTTCTTGCATTGAAGTAAGCACACTTCAGACCTCCAGTCCCACTGAGCCAAGTGGCTTCCCTCTGCCTGCTCTTACTCAGCACTATGTTTATCTTATTCTAACTTTTTCCCTCCAGTCCCTACACTCGCAAACCTGCTGTTCTGGTTTCCAACCCTGCCACACTAGTTTAAAAAAAGAAATAAGTTTTTTCGCAAATCCTCTCCGAATCACCTGCCGCTTACCTTAAAACTATGCTCCCTCATGATTGACCCCTCCACCAAGGGATACAGCTGCTCCCTACTCACTTTGTCAATACCCCTCATAATTTTATACACCTCAATCATGTCTACCCCTTAACCTTCTCTGCTTTAAAGAAAACAAGCCAAGCCTATCTAGTCTCTCCTTATAGCTCAGATCCACCTCAGGCAAAATCCTGGGGAGCTTCTCCTGTATTCCCTCAAGTGCTATCACATCCTTCCTATAGTGTGGTGACCAGAACTGCACATAGTACTCCAGCTCTGACCTAACCAGCATTCTGTATAACTCCAACATTACCATAGCCACTGGAAGGTCCCAGGATCAGCTGTTGATCTATGCCAGGTTTCAGATTGCACAATGTATCTCATGTGAAGACGTTACAATGGCTTCAAAGCCCCTGTGCAGTGAAGTGGAAAATCAGGGTTTGTGCTCTTGAGCATTATCTCCAACTTCTGCGAGTAAGTACACCTTATATTGGTGAAGGTACGAATGGGCCGATCTGAGTTTCCTTTCACAGAATTTCACTGTCCAGCTTTGTCACCATATCTTATACAGTGTACCAGAAGGCAACCAACACCCACAGGCAACCAGCATCCATGCATTAGCATCTAGGAAAGGAAGGGATAAAAGAGAAGAAAATTGTTGTAAATGTCTTGTCAGAGAAACTTGAATTCTGGGTCAAGAGTTAACGGTCATCATATGAGTATACAATAGCATGCAATTGTTGGGTTAAGCTCATGTTGAGACGGTAGGAATAATGTCAGCTAATGCAACTTATTCAGCTCTGCCGTGCCTGCGGGCATTTCATAGTACCTTAACATTTCAAGGAATTCTATTTAACTATTATTCTCAAGCAATACGAATGAAGAGGTTTAGATTAGTGGCAGAACTTTTAATTTTGCTTTTGTGAGAATTTTTGTTTCAGTAAGGAAAATCATGACAGTGTTTGTCAAAGATTAAACCATTGAGAATGTGCTCGTAAACAGAGTCCGCTGTCAAGTGTTGTGATTTACATGCTGCAGCTGAGCAGCTCTCTATTTTTGCTTTCCTGTACAGGGTACTTTGGAGTGGACTAGTATGCCGGTTGAGGAATTTGATTCACACCCAGATCGGGAGCAAATTTGGCAGAGTAACACCTGCATGTCCACGCAGGCCTGAAGCCTGAGGCATATTCTGCTTTGGGCCTAACTGAAGTGATGCCCGCAAGCAGCAGATGCCAAATGGGCACGCCACTTTAACTGGTTAGACAGAGAAGGCTGTACGTCAGCTGGGTCCGATGCTGCCAGACCAAATCCAGAGAATTTCAGGGGCTTTCATAGTTCCAGTGGCATCCAGAGTTTTTCCTGTAGAATCAGGATAGGTTTGCTATTTGCCTTGCATTTTGTTTGAGCACCCACCATTGAGGACTTTTTTTTTCTCTTTTGACATTTTCCATGCTACAATTTCACACTTCTGGTTGATCACCTTCATGTCAATCAGTATTTTTTTCCCAGATTTGACGGGTGGTTTTACAGCTGGATGCCCTTCCCTTCCTGCTGCCACCCTTCCCCATTTATTCAAGCTGGGGACCGGCACCAATACATGCTGGTTTGCTTTATTGCTCCTTAGATGGCACAATGTCTGGGTGCAACTACACAGAGCATCCACCACACAATTCCCAGCCATTTGTATCTGAATTTTTCATTCAGGATCCTGCAAATTTGAGTGTTTTAAGGTGCCCAATGCCTATTTCAGGTGGACATCCTTGCCAACTAAAAGTTGCCCAAATCAGTTTGTCTTCCTCAACAATGCCAGTGTAGTTCAGACATGCCAGATCAGTACACAACATTAGAGGTCTAATACCGACCTTCTGCCTGAAAAGTGACCTCTTTTGTGTTGAATTTCTGCCCCACAGTATTGAGTCAGCAACTTAACCATAAAATATTCATCAGAACTTTAACTTGGAAAGAAAATGCTGTTTTTTTTAATAGAAACTAATGAATTGAGTGCTGCTGAATGTACCACAGGATTCAGCTGGTCTTTTGCCATAATGTAAGCAGGAAATTAGTAGAACCCCCAAGAAACTTGATGAGTGGCTCGAGGGGTGGGTTGTGATGAAAAATGCGAATGCTTGTTTTATTGGGATTTCATAATGCATTATATTGCTGCCTGTATTTGACTCCCAAATTTCCACCTTAAACCCATCCTCCAAGAAACACTTCTTACAACAACACCAAGAGATTTCCATTGCCCGTGATGTTCGCTCATGTGGCTTCTTTCACTAAGAATGCCAAATCAATGTCAGTTAGTCTTGATTTTGATTTGATTTGACTTGATTTATTAGTGTCACATATATTAGCACACAGTGACCATTTGTCTGTATGGAATATGGAACATGCTAGGTAGTCTTTCATCCTCAACACAGTACTCAACTATTCTAAATTCCATCCTTATACTTGAATATTTACCTGAATATTTTTAATTTGGTCATGGGATGTGAGCAAAGAAAAAGGGGTATTTATTGCCCATGCCTACTTTCTGTAAAAATATTTAGAGCACGCCTCATAGAGTAGAATTGGTGCTAGGTGATGTCCAAAAATGGTAAGAATGACAGGTTCCCTTCCTAGAGGACATCAGATAACTAGTAGAGTGTTTGCTGCAATCCAGCAGTTGTCATGGTCTTTGAGTTCCATGTCCATTAGGTTACTGAATGATTCAGTCTCAATTCCCTCAACAATTTGGCTGGATCTCATTATCATGCTGCTTGCTGATTTGCAGGCCAAGAAGCCAGGGTTGAGGGACTTAGCCATTAAAATTGGATGGCAATAAGCCACCACCAGGGATGCAGTGCCCAGCACAAGGTAAGTGTTCCAGGAATGGAATCTGAGGGCTGGATTTTCAAGGTCCCAATCAGGACCTGAAATGGAGGTGGGGCAGGACCTGGAAGTCTGACCTCCAATCCTGGCACCGGCTCTTTTCATCTGTGCGGGAAAGGGTGGAGTGGGGGCTGGTGGCACCATTCGCCTATTGTTTAACATTGCCGTACATTTTAAAGGTGACCAGTTCAGATCACTTGTGACAATTCCTGGCGGTGGCCACGATTAGGGAAACCTTCTGATTTACATCTGATGCATGAGCCGGGAAGAATATTTTACAGTTCATCCAGGCATGTTGCAACCTGAGGTGTATCATCCATAGTCAGAGCTGACAGGACTTTGAAGTAAAATGTAACAAAACATTGCCAGATTGGCTTTGACAGTTTTATGACCTCTTCAAAAGACTGATCGTTCTTTCAAGTGTTTTTAAATGATATGATTATTTCGAGAGACTTATGACCTTTCAGGGGGAGAATATTTATCCAGTGGCTTATTTGGCTATTTTATTTGACAGATCTATGGGTGTTTGAAAGGATTGCAACATGTTTTTATAGAGTCAGAAGTGAGCACTAAGGGGAGTGGCAGTGGGGTGGTGGGGGGAGGGGGGAATGAGTTGTGAGAATGAGGGATATGGGTTTGGGGAGAGAGGCCTTGAAGCTAGGCCTTAAGAATCTGAGCCTACCTCTGTCTTTGGGCCCATTTCTACCTCTGGCCTGTCAGGGGAGGCGGTGGATTTGCCTCTAGTACAGTAAACCAGCCCAGCATGGAAATAGGCCAGCCACATCAGAGATGGGATCATGGTGTCGGAAAAATTCCTGTCTCCCAATGCCTGTCTTAAAGATAAAAATTCAGGGCATGATAAGAGCCTGGAGGAGCAATAATGTTCCTCAACCCACAAGTAAGCTAAAAAATGGTTTTAGGGAGAAGGTAGGATAATAGTAATGTTACTGGACTAATAATCTGTATTAATGCTCTGGTGACGTATGTTCTGTGCTCACCATGGCAGCAGTGGACATTTAAAGTTAATTAATTAATAAACATGGAGCAAAAAGCTAGTCTTATTATTAATAATCTTAAAGTTTCCAGATTGTCGTAAAAGCCAGTCTGGTTCACTGATTTGATGTGATTTATTATTGTCACATTTATTAACATACAATGGAAAGTATTGTTTCTTGCACACTATAAGACAAAGCATACTGTTCATAGAGAAGGAAACAAGAGAGTGCAGAATGTAGTGTTACAGTCATAGCTAGGGTGTAGAGAAAGATCAGCTCAATGCATTTAAAAGCCTGACAGCAGCAGGGAAGAAGCTGTTCTTGAGTCGGTTGGTACGTGACCTCAGATTTTTGTATTGTTTTCCTGACAGAAGAAGGTAGAAGAGAGATTGTCCGGGGTGTGTGAGGTCCTTAATTATGCTGGTTGCTTTGCCAAGGCAGTGGGAAGTGTAGACTGAGTCAGTGGATGGGAGGCTTAGTGTGTGACGGATTGGGCTACATTCACAACCTTTTGTAGTTCCTTGCTGTCTTGGGCAGAGCAGCAGCCATTCCAAGCTGTGATACAACCAGAAAGAATGCTTTCAATGATGCATCTGTAAAAGTTGGTGCGAGTCATGCCAAATTTCCTTAGTCTTCTAAGAAAGTAGAGGTGTTGTCCTTCAGAGAAGGAAATCTGTGGTCCTTGCCTAGTCTGGCCCAATGTGACTCCAGTCACATTGAGTGAACTGCCCTCTGAGATGATCTAGCAAGCCACTCAATGGAATGTGTACCAATATCACATGAACTGCAGTGGTTTAAAAAAAACTCTCAGATGTCATTTGTGTATATAAAGGGGCTCATTAGTGCAGTACAATGGGTAACAAATGTAGCAAATTTTGAATGTTAAATTATGTCAGTGAGATATCCAGTGAAATTTTAACTCCATGCAAGTTGGGTGGGTTTTGAATGAGTTGACATCAGGCCCCTAAAGGAACAATAATCTAAAATTCTAAATTTGTTAACAAAAAAGGTTTGCTGTTGGGGTAGGTGGGGAGTGGGGGAGAGGGGATGGTGTTGATGTAGTATGGGTTGGTGGCAGTGGTAATGGCTGCAATTTAACAAACATATTCAGTTATATATAATTATAAGTTCATAAGATATAGAGCAGAATTAGGCCGTTCGGTCCCTCAAGTCCACTCTACCATTCGATGATGGCTGATATGCTCCTCATCCCCATTTGTCCCCATAACTTTTCAACCCATTATCAATTAAAAATCTGACTAACTCCTCCTTAAATTTTCTCACTGTTCCAGCATTCACCGCAATTTGGGGTAGCAAATTCCGCAGATTCACAACCCTTTGGAAGAAATTTGCTACCCCTTATCTTAACACTATGACCTCTCATCTTAGAATAATTGCACCTGGAGTATTCCTCGAAGTAGATAAAGACTCCACAAGCTAATAATTAATTACCAGTAAGGAAATTCTCAAAATAATATTCCCAACTTTGTGCAGAGGAATTTGAGTGCACTTGATGAAATACTGTGTGCATGGTGGAATTCCTTTCTACACCAGCAGTTATCAGTCAAATACACATGTTATAAAAATATTCTTAATATATAATAAAGAAGTAAAGTACTAAATTTTTTACTGTATTCTTTGAAGTACAGATATGATGGATTAGGAGAGAATAATTCCTGGGTTGTATAATATGCCACTTTAATCTTCAGAATGCTGAACGAATAGCAGATGGGATCATAAAGAAACTCTGTTTCCTTGCCCAGTCTTGTCATTCTGTGATGAAATTGATTTAATAATGTAAAGTCTGTATGCATCATATATATCCTAGCCGTTAGAAGGTAGGAAGAAAACTGTACTATTTGCAGTTTGGAAATGATCCAATTAGGATCTAACTTAGCTACCAGCTTGTGGAGGAAAGCTAACCAAATATTAAAGACCAATACCTAAACCTTCATTTGAGCCTTGACTAGTCAAGTACAAATGTTAAGAGTCACGTCATGATTACGGTCTTTAATTATTTATATATTGAAGCCTAGAGCAGGATTATCACCCCAATATAGGGGCTGAAGTGGAGACAGACAGCTGCGTAATTTCATATCATAGAATCCTACAGTGCAAAAGGAGGCCATTCGGCTCATTGAATCTACATCGACCACAATCCCACTCAGTCCCTATCCCCATAACCCCATGCATTTACCCTAGCTAGCCCCCCAAACACTAAGGGGCAATTTAGCGTGGCCAGTCCACCTAACTGGCACATCTTTGGACTTTGTCAGGACATCACTGACAAATATGCCATTTTTCGGGCGTCCAAACTGACAGCAGAACATCTGCAGTGGGTAGCAAGTTAAGATGATTAAAAAGCCATTTGAAGCCATAGATTGGAGAATAACTGGAATTTTCCAATCAGCCTGTCTGTTCCTGTACCATAGGCAGCAGAGCAACTGCCTGAAGTAGTCGCCTGGTGGCAGACTGGAGTAAGCAGAATAAGAAGTCTCACAACACCAGGTTAAAGTCCAACAGGTTTAGTTGGTAGCAAAAGCCACTAGCTTTCGGAGTGCTTGCTGCCCCTTCGTCAGGTGAGCGGGAGCTCTATTCACAAACAGGGCATATAAAGACACAAACTCAATTTACAAAATAATGATTGGAATGTGAGTCATAGATGATCAGGAGGAAGGGGTTGAGTGTAGGGTAACGAAATTTGCTGATGACACAAAGATGAGTGGAAAAGCAAATTGCGTGGAAGGCGCGGAAAGTCTGCAGAGAGATCTGGATAGGCTGAGTGAGTGGGCGAGGACCTGGCAGATGGAGTATAATGTTAGCAAATGTGAGGTTATCCACTTCGGTAGAAATAACAGTAGGAGGGATTATTATTTAAAAGGCGAAAAGCTGCAGCATGCCATGGTGCAGAGGGACCTGGGGGTCCTTGTGCACGAATCGCAAAAACCCAGTCTGCAGGTGCAGCAGGTGATCAAGAAGGCGAATGGAATGTTGGCCTTTATAGCGAGGGGGATAGAATATAAAAGCAGGGAGGTCTTGCTGCAACTGTACAGGGTACTGGTGAGGCAGCAACTGGAGTACTGTGTGCAGTTTTGGTCGCCGCATTTGCGGAAGGATATATTGGCCTTGGAGGGAGTGCAGAGAAGGCTCACTAGGCTGATACCAGAGATGAGGGGGTTAGCCTATGAGGAGAGATTGAATAGACTGGGTCTGTACTCGTTGGAGTTTAGAGGGCTGAGGGGGGATCTTATAGAGACATATAACATAATGAAGAGGATAGATAGGGTAGGGGTAGAGAGATTCTTCCTGCTTAGAAAGGATAGCAGAACTAGAGGGCACAGCCTCAAAATAAGGCGGGTGCAGTTTAGTTCGGAGTTGAGGAGGAACTTCTTCACTCAAAGGGTGGTGAGTCTCTGGAATTCTCTGCCCATTGAAGTGGTGGAGGCTACCTCGCTGAATATATTTAAGTCACAGGTAGATAGGTTTCTGATAGACAGGGGAATTAAGGGTTATGGGGAGAAAGCGGGAAAGTGGAACTGATCCACTTCAGATCAGCCATGATCTTATTGAATGGCGGGGCAGGCTCGAAGGGCTAGATGGCCTACTCCTGCTCCTATTTCTTATGTTCTTATGTTATGTTCTTTACAGGTAATCAAGTCCTGAAGATACAGACAGTGTGAGTGGAGAGAGCATTAAGCACAGATTAAAGAGATGTGTGTTATGTCCAGACAGGACAGTTAATGAGATTTTGCAAGTTTAGGCAAGTCGTGGGGGTAGTGTGGCATGAACCCAAGATCCCGGTTGAGGCAGTCCTCATGTGTGCGGAACTTGGCTATCAGTCTCTGCTCAGCGACTCTGTGTTGTCGTGTGTCGTAAAGGCCGCCTTCGAGAACGCTTACCCGAAGATTAGAAGCCGAATGCCCGTGACCACTGAAGTGTTCCCCAACAGGAAGAGAACACTCTTGGTGGTGATTGTCGAGCGATTTCATTCATCCATTTGCGTAGTGCCTGCATAATCTCCCCGATGTACCATGCCTCGGGACATCCTTTCCTGCAGTGTATCAGGTCAACAATGTTGGCCGAGTTGCAAGAGTATGTACCATGTACCTAGTGGATGGTGTTCTCACGTGAGATGATGGCATCCTTGTCAATGATCCTGCACATCTTCCAGAGGTTGCTGTGGCAGGATTGTGTGGTGTCGTGGTCACTGTTCTCCTGAAGGCTGGGTAATTTGCTGCGAGCAACGGTCTGTTTGAGGTTGTGCGGTTGTTTGAAAGCAAGAAGTGGGGGCATGGGGATGGCCTTGGAGAGATGATCGTTTTCATCAATGACATGTTGAAGGCTTTGGAGAAGATGTCGTAGCTTCTCTGCTCCGGGGAAGTACTGGACAACGGAGCATACTCTGTCCACCGTGCCCTGTGTTTGCCTTCTGAGGAGGTCGGTGCAGTGTTTCGCTGTGGTGCTTCTGAACTATCGATTGATGAGTCGAAACCATATCCTGTTCTTATGAGGGCATCTTTCAGCTTCTGGAGGTGTCTGTTGTCAGGCAGACTGGGGTGCCAGGACTCCAGTATCACTCTGACCTTCTATAATGGTGGCCCAGCTGCTGGCCACTTTGTCGGCATGGTGGCACAGAGATTAGCAGTGCTTTCTCAAAGTTCCAGGGACCCCAGGTTCCAGCCTTTGACTGTGTGGAGCTTTCATATTCATCCCATGTCTGTGTGGGTTTCCTCCGGGTGCTCCGCTTTCCTCCAATACTTCGAAGATGTGCAGGTTAGGTGGATTTGACATGCTAAATTGCCCCTTAGTGTGAGGGGGATTAGCAAGATAGATATATGGGTTACAGGGATGAGGTCTGGGTGAGATTGTTGTCAGTGCGGACTTGATGGGCTAAATGGCCTCCTTCTGCACTAGGGATACTATGTTGAGAGGGTGCGTTGAGGTGACAGTTGAAGCAAAATCAATGTCAGCTGACTGTTCCTGACACACTGTGAGGGTGCCCCCCCCCCCCCCCCCACCCACCAATTGATTGGCAATCCCAACCCAAAGAGGAAAGCCCTGCCTTTAGTGCCCAATCTAAACTCAATAGAATAATCCCATTTGTACTGTAGTGTCTTGTTGGGGCTTTCTTTCCCTTATTGTCTCTGTTTTGCCTTTAATAGTCATGAAACAATCCCAGAAGATAGTTCAAAGAAGATGCCATGCAATTTTGGATAATTTATAATTGCACATACTGTATCCGATGTGTGGAATTGCAGGTTTCATTCTGACAGAAAGTTGTGAGTACAAATGGATCATTTTAGATTTTGGACCAGCCAAGCTAGCAGCTTGAAAGACTTGTCTTTTTTTATGCAATGTGCTTGAAATTGTAATGATTCGTGTTTTTACTGTAAAGCATTTTATATCAATGTGTAAAATATTCTGGCGATTGATGAATGGAACTATTCCATTGTTTGCTGGTTGACAGCTAATCAGGCCAGAATTATGATCAGTCAAAATCTGAATCACGGATGCAAAAGATTTTCACCTCCATTGTGCTCCTAAAGAGCACTGTCCCTGGGTTTTCAGTGTTTGCACTTGACTGTGCCAGAAGAAGGCACAATCATGACAGATAGGTAGATTTTTAACCAATAAGGGAATTAAGGGTTATGGGGAGCTGGCGGGTAAGTGGAACTGAACCCACTATCAGATCAGCCATGATCTTTTTGAATGGCGGAGCAGGCTCGAGGGGCTAGATGGCCTACTCCTGCTCCTATTTCTTATGTTCTTATGACAATTACGTGCAAATTAATGTCAGAGAGCTTTGTACTCTAAATCCCTCTAATATCATTGCAGACTATCCCATCGAAGTCTGGCACTACCAATTCCTGGGCTGTTATTTGAATGCAAGCACACAGAAGAACATAAGAACATAAGAAATAGGAGCAGGAGTAGGCCATCTAGCCCTTCGAGCCTGCCCCGCCATTCAATAAGATCATGGCTGATCTGTTGTGGCTCAGTTCCACTTTCCCGCCCTCTCCCCATAACCCTTAATCCCCTCTCTTATCAAGAACCCATCAACCCGCTTCTTAAAAATATTTAGCGAGGCAGCCTCCACCACTTCAACGGGCAGAGAATTCCAGAGATTCACCACCCTTTGAGTGAAGAAGTTCCTCCTCAACTCTGTTCTAAACCGCCTCCCCTTTATCTTGAGGCTGTGCCCCCTAGTCCTACTGTCTTTTTTGAGCGGGAAGAGTCTCTCCACCTCTATCCTATCCATCCCATTCATCATCTTATACGTCTCAATGAGATCTCCCCTCATTCTTCTAAACTCTAACGAGTACAAGCCTAGTTTATTCAGCCTCTCCTCATAGCTCAATCCCCTCAACTCCGGTATCAGCCTAGTAAACCTCCTCTGCACTCCCTCCAGGGCCAAAATATCCTTGCGCAGGTGCGGCGCCCAAAACTGCACACAGTACTCCAGCTGCGGCCTCACCAATGCCCTATACAGCTGCAGCAAGACCTCCCTACTTTTATATTCAATCCCCCTCGCTATGAAGGCCAGCATCCCATTCGCCTTCCTGACCACCTGCTGCACCTGCAAGCTGGGTTTTTGCGACTCATGCACAAGGACCCCGAGGTCCCTCTGCACTGTCGCCTGCTGCAGTTTTTCGCCACAGGGCAAATAGCTATTGTCGAGATACATGGTTATTTTTGCTTTTTTTGAATAAAAATGTTTTGTCTATCTCTAGGACTTGATGCTGAATGCTTTTAGAGCCCATTATAATTAGCAATGGAGGATGTAATCAGTTTTTACGTAATGGATTATTTGTAGATGAGTGTCAGGGAACAATCGTGAGTCCCTTGGCACCTGCTGAATTAGTTCACGTGTCCCTTTCCTCAATCGCTTACTATTATTCCACCACCACAGAGAAGGAATTTCCATATCCCATTGCTCCCTGCCACCTTGAATACCTTGGACCTTGAATACTTGTAAAGACTTGCATCCAACCATTATCTTGTAAACGAAGTCTATGTCTAAATGTGCCCTGTTTGTGAATGCAACTCTTCACTCACCTGAAGAAGGAGCAATGCTCCGAAAGCTTGTGCTACCAAATAAACTGGTTGGACTTTAACATGGTGTTGTGAGACTTCTTTCTGTGCTTAGCCCAGTCCAACGCCAGTTGAAGTAGAAGTCTGAGATTTAAACCATCATTCATTTCTCCCTCATAGTATTTTTATTTATTTGGTCATGGAATATGACCATCCCCAAGGGCCTTTAAGAGTCAACCACATTGCTGTGGATCTGGAGTCACATTAAGGCCATACCATGTAAGGACAACAGATTTCCTTCCCTAAAGCACATTAGTGAAGCAGATAGGTTTTTATAAGTGGTTCCAATCTGGTTCCCCAGAGCATTATCCTGGATCTCTAGATTGCTCGTGCAGCAACTATACCAATACACCACCACCTCCACATTATTCATAACCATACTTGTTTCTGCTCTACTGCTTGGTACCACAGTGTCACCGTTTTACTAAGAGCCCGTAATTTGGGATGCTGTTGGAATTCTAGCCATGATATAGCAGAACAAAAATTATCATGGGGTTGTTTCATTTTACTAAAGGAGAAAACACAATTTTTATGCAAATAATCTGTTTTAATACTGTAGCTACTTTGGAACCAGATCTCTGTTCTTCCCAAAATAACCTCTAGCTGCCTTTGTAAAGGTGTTGAATGAAAATATCCCAGGATAGTTCAGTGGAGTAACAGAGGTTTGTGTGTATGCACATCACATGGACCAAGAATTTGACATTGTGGCAGCTGGATCTCATGAAATTGCAAAATCCTTTAGGATTTATCTATGTTCCAATGTATGTGATTGAACACTGCCCATGAATACATCAAATCTCTAAACATACTGGACTGTGTGGGCCCACTTTTAACTCTCTGCAAGTGAATGGATTATGAGTGACTTATAATTGGGCCAGTGTTTCCTCTTTATTCCAGGATCTTGATAGATGGGTACCTGGCAGACTCCAGAACAATTACATCCCCACCCAGCCTAGTAGGAACAATTTTTGGGGGTGTCCTGGTGTATTGAAAGAAAGGTGGTTTATGTGTCCACTTTATCACTATTAACCCTATGGAGATGAACACCCGCCCACTGCCACACTGGAATCTCTCAAATGTCATCTTCTGCTAAATTCATTTTTCTTGCACTGGGCAGATTCCTCCTCGAACCTTTGCAAGACCGTCCTGGTATTTTAAAACAATGGGTGGGATCATACCGGCTCAGCATGCCGGTTGATTGGTGTAGCGAGCCAGTAAAATAGGGCAAGAGGTGAAAAATTGGGTTTGCAGTAATGGGGACTAGACATGATTGCCTCGTCAGTGGGACTGGAGGCCATTGAAGCCCCCAGGTGGTTCAGAGCAGGGCTGGGCAGTGTGCATGAGGCTATGCCAGCCTGGCATCCTGGCACTGCCTACCAGGCACTGGGCAGTGCCAATGAGGCAGGGTCTGATGGGGCAGAGCCTGATGGGGGAGAGGCTAGGCAGGAGCTCTATAAGGGGATGGGAAGGGGAGTGCGGTTGACTGGCTAGGTGGCAATGAAGGTGCGGGTGATTCAAATCAACCAAGGCTGTAGCCTGGAGGGGTGATTGGTCAGACCAGGGTCAGTGGGTTCTGGAGGGATGGCTGGGGCCACAATGGGGGCAGAGGTGAAGTCCGTGGGGGGTGTTAGATCTCTCAGTGTACTGTGTGCACTGTGTACAGTACACTGGGAGATTGGGCCACCTGTGCAATGCTGTCCCTAAATTAACATTACATATCTCACTGGAAAAACTGACGAGAAAGCTTCCCATTTTCTCGCCCGTTTTACTCTTCGAATTTTCTGAGAAATTCTACCCAATGCTTGTGAAGTATCCACAATGGAACTGAAGATGCATATTCTTTGTTTGTGTGGTATACTGCAGCTTTGTTTTTCAAATGTACTTGTCTTTGTTACAGTATCCTCTGTCTTTCACATAGAAGGTGGGATTGACTCTGATAGTCCTTTCTGGAGAAAAGAAAGGTTTCAGAGGTTGTGATTGTTCTTGTAAAGCTGGTGGCATTTCTATTCACATTGTCAAATTATTTTTGTTGTCCAAGGGTTCAGAACCTAGGGATGTAATTAGACAATTAGAATTTCAGGCAAAGCTATTTTATTCAAAGAGCACTTGTAGAATGGAAAACGTTACAATATAATATGTTAGCCAGACAACCCCAACCCTCTCCCAACCCATTTCATCTGTAGATTATATCCTGTTAATCAAGGACAATAGTGTCAATAGTTGGGAAGGTAAAGTTGTTAAGTAATTCTACTTTAATGGTGTATTAGGCCAGAATGGTTCAGAAATGGTGATGTTCACAGATGGTATTCAGCACCATTCCATATTACTTAGACACTGAAATAGTTCATGTCCGCATACAGCAAGGCCTGGATAATTTTCAAACATGGGTTGTTAAGTGATAAGCAGCATTCATGTTACACAAGTGCTAGGCAATAACCATTTCCAACAAGAAGTCTAACCATCTTCCCATGATGTTTAATGGCATTAAATTAGTTACATCCCCTACCCTTAACATCCTGAAGGGTTACCGTTGCACCTGGACCAGGCTTATAAATAACTGTGGTTACAAAATTGGTTGGCAATTCCGCCGTGAGTAACTCACCTCCTAATTTCTCAAAACCTGTCTAGAAGGTACAAGTCAAGAGTGTGATGGGTTACTCTCAAATTACCTTGGATGAGTGCAGCTCCAGCAACACTCAAGAAGCTCAACATTATGGACAAAACAGCCCTTTTGACCAGCTTCCCATCCAACACCTTGAACATTCAGGTCCCCTATTATTGAAGCAGTATGACAGCAGTGTGTGCTATCTACAAGATACACTGCAGCAACTCATCAAACCTCCATTTACAGCACTCTCCAAATCTCATGATCTCTACCACCTAGAACCTTGAGGGACAAGAGCTGTAGATTCCTTTCCTTATATTAAAAGTATTAGTGATCGTGTTCTGTACAAGAGGAGCTGCAGCTGAGACACGGCATCTTGTGTTACCATCTGTGGGCATTATGATCAAAGACATTTGTGTGTGTGTACTTCAAGGTTTTAATGGTATAGTCACATACATTGGAGCAGAGTTTCCACTTTGGGTGCAATCAGGACACAAACATCTAACACATTTGCCAACTGATAAATGTAAAATCTTCCATGCACCACCAGAACAATCAGATGGTACTTTATGTTCTTTAATATACTTATGAATGGTAACTTGGTGCAGTTTTGTACATTCAGCTGGAAATGGGTTCATCACGAAAATATCAGCAATTTTTTATTGGAGTGTTTAGTGCATGAGCTACAAGCAACTCAATTTTAAATAACTGAAATTATTTATTTCAAAAATATTTTAGTAAGGTTTTTCCCTTTAGGTCTGAGAAGAAACTTTAATTTTAAGAGTCTCTTTGAAGAACAGCAACCAGACACAATTAGCTGAAGCTTGCCATGATGCTATCTGGAACAACGGCCAGTTTTGTGGGTGGGGCCAATGTGTTTTTTGAACTAGCACAAAAGATCATGGAAACTCAAGTTGGACTTCCTTGATCTTTGCATTGCTTTGACCTCTTTCAAGTGAACAGTACTTGAAGTACCATCACAATCTAGCAGAAACTCTACCCAATTTTCTTGCATTTATTTAGTGCCCAGCTGGCCAAGAGAAAATTATTTTTTCAAGCATGAAAAGATATAGAAATACGTTTTTCTGGGATGGAATGTCAGAATTATGAGGGGAGACTAAGTCAGTTAGGATTGTATTCATTGAAGTTTAGAAGAGTGAGAGGGGCTCTCATAGAAACTTACAAAATTCTAACAGGGTTAGGCAGGGTAGATTCAGAAAGAATGTTCCTGATGGTGGGGGAGTCCAGAACTAGGGCTCATAGTTTGAGGATAAGGGGTAAACCTTTTAGAACTGAGGTGAGGACAAACTTCTTCCCCCAGAGGGTGGTGAACGTGTGGAATTCACTATCACAGAAAGTCGTTGAGGCCAAAACGTTGTCTAATTTCAAGAAGAAATTAGATGTGGCCCTTGGGGCTAAAGGGATCAAGGGATACTGGGAAAAGGGGGGCTTCAGGATATTGAACTTGATGATCAGCCATGATCATGATGTATTGTGGAGCAGGCTCAAAGGGCCTACTGGCCTACTCCAGCTTCTAGTTTCTATATTTCTATGTCCTTCAAAGCTAATACTAGTATTTCCCATTTGTCATTAATTTTTAATTTTGTGGATTAATTAGGTGAACTTCCTTATTCCCACAAAGGAAATTAAACATTTGAAGCTTATATTTACTTATTTCATGTGTGTGGAACAAAACGTTTACAGTTACCATCATGATTCTTGAACTAGGAAATGCCAAGTGTTTTCTGTCAGAAGCTAAGCTGAAAATAAAAAATTAACTTTGGTTCAAATGTATTGTCATGGTTTGTTTCTATATATACAAAAAAATACAAAGAGTAGAGAGAAAAGCCCACAGTGGAATAATTCATTCCATTCCTGTGAGTTCTTACCTTATCTAAATTAAAAAATGAACAAATGGAAAACGTTTACAGCTGGGCTCATATGGATCTACTTTAGTAGTTATTTGTTATTACTGTAGAGCATTATAAATACCACAGCTCTTCAATCTATCCAGCTAGGAACATTACTGACCTGGTTCACTATCGTTTAATTGGTCAGAGATAATTTAAATATTTTCTGGATCATTTTTCTAAGTTATGCAATCCTCAAATTATTCAAAGGATGAACCTAACCTAGAAACACATATGGTTTAATTTTTATAAATTAAATTTGCAACTAAGCATTCAAAACTTAAGGAACCAAACAAGATTTATCAGAATCCACAATCAAATTATTACCCACAGATGGAAAGAGTAATACTGGTGAACTTATGGAGTTGTGGGACCAATATTCAGCAGTGAAAATGCTCGTTGATATGTAAATATTGGTGTTCCATTTTGTAATTCGTATCCTGACATCATGATAATCAATCCCAGTTATTCTCCTGGTGGAGAGGAGTGGAGCGGGAGCGCTCCCCTGGGATGCAGGAGCAAACTTTGAACCTCACCTCCTTGGGTTGTCTTCTTCTTCTCTGATCACTGTTACACAGGATCGCCCCACAGGTCCCAACCTCAAGAATCTTTCTGACAGGTTCCTGGCAGCAGCCTACTGTCATGCAAGATCCCAATCCCATCAACCTACCACGTGGTGGTTCATGGAATTGAGAGCTCAAAATTAAAATCTCCCTGGCTTCATGCTATGGTAGGAGTAAGGGGTGAAGGTGGGATGGTTTGATCAGTCTGTTGCCAGCCTCAGCCTCACTGTATGCCATTGCTACCCCCTCCCCCTTGCTCAACGCCTCAAGTAAAGTTGAGCCTTTTATTTCGTGAAACTTTCCTACTGCAACCCTCAAGGTTAATTTTCACTGGATACAAACATGGGAACTAACTTAAACTTTTTTTCACAACTTATTAAACTTCTAAACTTAGACTCTTGGTGAGCAATGCTGAGTCTTCAGAACCTCATATTCCACTTACATCTTCTGACTTCCAACTGCAGCAATATGGCAGGACTAATGTGCCAAATCGGTACATAATAAAATTATGTATTTTACATTTCAACCGACATTTTTGCAGACATCTTAATCTGTGTTTGTTGCAATTCCTCTAACCATGCTAAATGTTATTTTCCATGCATTATGCATTTATCTCCGCAGATGCCTGGTTGTTTAAGTTTATTCAGTCATCTCACACCTGCTTAACTTGAGTTTGTGCCACAAAATCCAAAATGCATTTGTTCTGCTTGTCATTTAATGTTTCACTTGTCTTTTCTTTTTCCTGTAGTAATAACAAGTAGTGGCTATAGTCCAAGAGGAATACACCAATACTCACCACAGCTCTATCCTTCCAAGTAAGTATTAAAAAACTTTATAGTCAGTCAAAGGGGAATGCCTTCTAAGTATTTATTCAGATATACATACATTTCCATGGAAGCCAAATTGTGTTCAAATCTGGATTGCATGATTGAGATTTCTCAGATGTGTAAGAGAAACACATTATCTTTGTATTATTTTTGATTATGGTATCTCACAAGTCAACTTTTTTTTACATCTGGAGTGATAAAATTTGCACTGGTGTTTTTCCCAACAGCTGACATCACCAAATTATAGAATAGAAATGTCCCAGAAGAATATTTGGATGTCACTGTTTGGCACTGTGATGCAGGTACACAGTCCACGGTGGCACAGTGGTTAGCACTGCTGCCTCACAGCGCCAGGGACCCGGGTTCAATTCTGGCCTTAGGGTGACTGTCTGTGTGCAGCTTGCAAATTCTCCCCATGTCTGTGCAGGTGTCACCTGGGTGTTCCCGTTTCCTCCCACAATCCAAAGATGTGTGGGTTAGGTCGATTGGCCATGCTAAATTGCCCCTTAGCGTCAGGGAGATTAGCAGGATAAATATGTAGGATTAAAGGGATAGGGCGTGGGTGGGATTGTTTTGGTGCAGGCTTGAAGGGTCGAGTGGCCTCCTTCTGCACTGTAGGGATTCTAGGATTTTATGATTTCTTTACTCTGTAGTGGACAGCTTGACAGAGCTTTCTCTTCTCCACAGGCCATACCCACACATTCTTTCCACACCAGCAGTGCAATCAATGACAGCTTATGCCGGACAAACCCAGTATTCAGGAATGCAGCAACCAGCAGTCTATGCAGCATATTCTCAAACAGGCCAGCACTACGGATTACCCACTTACGGTAAGGCACTTCTCTTGAAGTTTTGTGACAAATTAATTGTGCCACAGCGATAATTTTGTTTAGCCAGCCATCCACTGTAAAGCAAACAGATGAAAGCTTCATTTCAAGGAAGTGTTAGAAAATCGTAATGTTTCAACCAGTTTGGGTATGCTGTTGTCAGGAATCAAGACAGAAGGAGGACTACCGCAAGCACAATCTGCACTGCAGACCGGATGCCTCAGTTACAGCCCAGGATTTGCAGCACCCCAGCCTGGCCAAACAGCATATTCCTACCAGATGCAAGGTTAGTGCAGATTTATTTTCTCCTTTTTGTCTGCTTCCCGACTAATTTACTTTCGACCTTTATGATCCTGTTCATATTCTCAACGGTCATAAATAAATCATTGAGCACTATTTCACGCTTTCAAAATAATAGTGCAGAGGCATGAAGCACCCTCACGATGACACAAGAACATAAAGAACATAAGCACTAGGAGCAAGAGTAGGCCATCCTGCCCTTTGAGTCTGCTCTGCCATTCAATAAGATCATGGCTGATCTTTTCGTGGGCTCAGCTCCACTTGCCCTTACCCTTGCTTAGAATTCTTTGAGGAGGTAATAATGAAGTTAGATAAAGGAGAATCAGTGCACATGATTATTTAGATTTCCAGAAGGCCTTTGACAAGGTGCCGCATAGGAGACTGTTAAATAAGTTAAGTGCCCATGGTGTTAAGTCTAAGAATCCTGGCCTGGATAGAGGATTGGCAGGCTGGCAGACAGCAAAGAGTGGGGATAAAGGCATCTTTCTCAGGATGGGCCGGTGACTAGTGGTGTGCCTCAGGAGTCAGTGCTGGGACCATGACTTTTCACAATATACATTAACAATTTGGAGGAAGGAACTAAAGTCACTGTTGCTAAGTTTGCAGATGATACAAAGATATGTAGAGGGACAGCTGGTACTGAGGAAGCAGGGAGGCTGCAGAAGGACTTGGACATGTTAGGAGAGTGGGCAAAGAAGTGGCAGATGGAATACTACGTGGAAAAGTGTGAAGTTATGCGCTTTCAAAGGAAGAATGGAGGCATTGACAATTTTCTAAATGGGAAAATGCTTAGGAAATCAGAAACATAAAAGGTCTTGGAAGGCATTGTTCAAGATTCTCTTAAGGTTAATATGCAAGTTCAATCGGCAGTTAGGAAGGCAAATGCAATGTTAGCATTCATGTCGGGACGGCTAGAATACAACAGTGGAGATGTGCTTCTGAGGCTGTATAAGGCTGTGGTCAGACCCCATTTGAAGTACTGTGAGCAGTTTTGGGCCCCATATCGAGGGAAGGATGCGCTGGCCTTGGAAAGGGTTCAGAGGAGGTTCACAAGAATGAGGAGCTTGTCGTATGAGGAACGGTTGAAGACTTTGGGTCTGTTGGAGTTTAGAAGGATGAGGGCAGGATCTTACTGAAACTTACAGGATTCTGCGCGGCCTGGATAAGGTGGACATGGAGAGGATGTTCCATGAGTAGGAAAAACTAGAACCAGAGGACACAACCTCACACTAAAGGGACAATCCTTTAATACAGAGATGAGGCGGAATTTCTTCAGCCAGAGAGTAGTGAATCTGTGGAACTCTTTGCCACAGAAGACTTTGGAGGCCAGGTCATTGAATATCTTTAAGACAGAGATAGAAAGGTTCTTGATTAGTAAGAGGATCAGGGGTTATGGGGGGAAAAGCAGGAGAATTGGGATGAGAAAAATATCAGCCGTGACTAAATGGTGGAGCAGCCTCGATGAGTCGAGTGGCCTAATTCTGCTCCTATGTCTTATGGTCTTACCCACCCACTCACCATAACTCTTAATTCCTTTACTGTTCAAAATTTTATCCATCCTTACTTTAAAAACATTCAATGAAGTAACCTCAACTGCTTCACTGGGCAGGGAATTCCACAGATTCACAGCCATTTGGATGAAGACGTTCTTCCTCAACTCAGTCAGTTGAAGAGGAACTACTTCACCCAGATGAGGTTATTCCACAAACCTTGTTACTTATTTTTGAAATAATTGAATCTAATTGTCACAGCCACAAATCTTTTTTATAATTAACTTTAGGCTTTTTGTTTCAAATTATAATGATGCTGATTTCCTTTGCCCCTGGGAAATCCCTGATTGCAGAGGTTAACCAAACAGCCTGTTATCTGGGCCTTTGCCCCTTTCATGTTGTCCCAGGTTTTCTGGTGCTACTGGGGAGGCAAAGCTGTAAGTACAGTTTATGGGTAAGGTAGCCAAGCTCAGGTGGATTTGTAGGAGGCTCTGCAATAGAACCAAACAAGTTTGGAAGTAAGCAACAAATCTATTACTGTGACCAAACAGATCTTTGGCACTTGCGTCTCCTAGCTGCTGTTCCCCAGGATGTTAAGGCTGTCATTAGGCTTAGTCACGTCACAGGCATCATCAGCCTGGGCAGGTGCAGGACACATCGGGCTCACTGTTCCTTTGCAGTTCCCAGGATAGAGAGGGAGCCAACAAAATCAATTCCTTTATCTTTAAGTTGACAAATTTAGAAAATTACCTCAATAACCTTTTTTCCAGCCCCCAAATATAATTTTTACACTACACCTGAAGTTTGGTTTAACATTTTCAGAATTCAAATATGCTGTACAATTAAAGCCTTGCTTTCTTTTCATCTTTTTCAATGCTGCACCAGTCACAATGAAGTTACTTCACAGCAGCATTGATCAAAAAAAAAAGTCAACTGAAAAATAAACTTAAGGACCATAATTCATCATTTAAGAGTTATCTGGAGAACGCTTCAGGCGTATAAGCATATATTCGGCTCTTAACTATTCCTTATTGCAGAATATCAATAGTTGTTACTCGGATGCTTTCTGTGACACTCTACAATATAGGAAGCTGACTCTCCATTAGACTGTGGGAAATAAAGACTGTAGGAAACTCCCAGGAGCATGGCAAAGCTATTTATGATTCAAGCCTAACATAGCCATCGACAATGAGAAGGTTTGAGAAAGCCACCTGATTTTATGTTCCATGGATTTTAGTGGAGTGTAAGGTCAGGAAGGGTGTAAATCGAGCATCCAACCTGTTCAGCCAGTGTGCTAGATTAAAAATGGGGGTGGAGGTGGCTTAAATTTACCAAAGCTTAAGCTCCACAGAAAGTCAAAACCATCTAAAGTCTTGTAAGTAGACCCTACATCATTTCCGCACCTTGCAAGCTTGATGCCAAAATAGAATGCATCGAAGCCATCCTGCAAGACCTTGGCATCTTTATCAGGCTATTTTTCACTGAGTATCATGCAAATTTGCAAATTAAGCAAAGGCTGCCATTTTTGGACCCAAATGTATCCAATTTGCATTGAATTACCCTGGCTAGGAAAGGTGTCTCAGAAATCTCAACAACAGGTTAAGCAAGCCATTTATTTAAAGTTTGAAATGTATTTATTCATATCACAAGTAGGCTTCACAATGAAGTTACTGCGAAAATCCCCTAGTCGCCACACTGCAGCATCTGGTCGGGTATATTTGAAGGAGAATTTAGCATGGTCAATGTGCCTAACCAACACATCTTTCAGATTGTGGGAGGAAATCCACGCAGTTAAAGGGAGAACGGGCAGACTCTGCATAGACAGTGGCTCAAGCTGGGAACCAAACCCAGGTCCCTGGCATTGTGAGGCAGCAGTGCTACCCACTGTGCCACTCCATGCTGTTACTGTACAGTGGTGATGTGAGTGGTATTTTCCTATTTTCCACTACTGGGATGCTACCACCAATCCAGAAAGACATTCTGCCTACCACACAATTAAGCAACATCATGTATGAATTTCAGTGCCAGTGTGAGGTCAGATAAGTAGAGTATACATCTCAGTGATTGGCTTAGCAAATCAAACAATATATTCTTCTTTCTGTTCATCATAGGCCAAGTACAGACCTTACTCACCAGCCTGCATTTGTAAAACCATAGACAAAGGGCCCTGTTTTACCATTTTGTTTCTCAGTGCTGGGCGGACTTGAAACCGGGAGTAGTTTCAGATCCAATTTTTAGACCCGTTCTGAGACACATCCAAATGCACGCTGCTTGCAAAAATATCAGCGAATCCAAATTGTGCTGCATATGCCTGTGGGTGGGGCTAAATGCAACCGAAACCCTGCAGCTCCAATCAACGCCTCCAACTGTGCATGCACAAAAAAAAGATAGAATGCTGCTCCCCTGCCACATCCCTCCCAGGCCAGATAATGCCTTCCCCTGGCCCCCACAGACATTGTCCCACCCCCACAACAGTACTGACTCCCTTATACCCCCACACCGTCCTCAACCAGACCCATTGCAAACCCCTCCCCCTCCTTCCCCCCAACAAACTCAGGCAGAGTGGCGGCGGACCCCCTTTTCCCCCGCTGATATCAAGCAGAGTGGTGCGGACTCCCTTCCTCCCCCACTGATCTCAGGCAGAATGGCAGCGAACCCCCCCTTTCCTCCCCCATTGATCTCAGGCGGAGTGACAATGGACCTCCCCTCATCCCCACCAATCTCCAGAAGAGTGGCAGTGGGCCCATCTTCCCCCCCACCCCCGACTGATCTCAAGCAGAAAGCTATCAGACATTCAGCACTTACCTCTTCATTAACTGGAGCGTCCAAATCAGACTTCTGTGGAGCATGTCTGTTTCGCACCGATTCTGAATGGGTGAATGCGGTGGTAAAGGGGGAATTGCTGGTAAAGTTGGGTGTGCAGCCCATTAAATCAATTTAAATACATGCAAATACATTTAAGTGGCCGTTATGCCTGTTTTGGGTGCAATACCGATCACAGCCATTTTCGTGCCTCAGTAAAAGGGAAACTGGTGTGGAGGTGGGCGCGGATCGCACTACTCACCTCACGCCTATGTTTATCAAGTTTTCATACCCGAAAACAAGCGCAGTGTGATGGTAGAATCGAGCCCAAAATGTCTGTTGTCAGATGTGATTGGGCAGTACTTACTGAACGATCCTGAGTGTAGTTTTAGCCACAGTAATAACCAAGTTAAGATGATCAGTTGAGCTTGTAACATGGTTCATTTATCCTTGATAGAAGTGACATCAATTCTTATGCAGGAATCTTCTCTCTGCAAACAAAATGAATATGATCAAGTGCTCTGCCTTTTTTAATTAGCCATAAATATGGGAGCACGTAATTACCCATTAAGTTCTCCATGACAGTGTCAAATCAAATTTGGCTTACCAACCAATCAGCACTCTTTTTCCTTTAGCAAAATTTTTGTGATCAGTTGTAATTTGGTATCCTACATTTATCCTGATGAATGCAAGACAAAAAGCTTCAGCAACCAGGTCTCTCTTTAGTTCAATGTTCAACATTAAATAATTTCAGCTGTAATGCTATTTTAAATTCCATTGTCACCACATCAGCAGAACAGTTAACCAAAAGCAGTGTTCAGTGGTCCATGCATGGCTAGATTTGACCCAGAATTTCTTTGGAGTTGCTGTCATGCTGCAGCTGTAACTTTGCTGGAAACTCCATTTATACAGTTCTAACAAAATGACTCTCAAGAAGTTTGACACCATTCAAGGCAAAGCCGCCCACTTGATTGGCACCACATCTACAAGCAACCACTCCCTCCACCACCGATGCTTAGTAGCAGCAGTATGTACTATGTACAAGATGCACTGCAGCAGTTCACCAAAGATCCTATGACAGCATCTTCCAAACACACAACCACTTCCATCTAGGGCAGCAGATACATGGGAACATCACCACCTGCAAATTGCCCTCCAAACCACTCATCATCCTGACTTGCAAATTTAGTGCTGCTCCTTCGCAGTCTCTGGATCAAAATCCTGGAATTCCCTCCCTAACACCACATGGAGTGCAGCTATTCAAGAAGGCATCTCACCATCACCTTCTCATGGGCAAGTAGGGATGGTCAATAAATGCTGGTCAGCCAGTGACACCCATAAAAATGACAGTGGAGAAGCAGCAGCAGCTACAAGGAAATTCTGGAAGATTTTTCAATGTTCAAATCATCATGTCCTTAGTCACTAAAAAGCTATTAGTAGCCTTTTTTACATAACCATGCTTTACTAGAGTTTACAATCTTGAAATTGCAGAAATAAGCATAACCTTTCATTATCAAAAGTATTGATGTAAAAATGAATAGTTATTTATTTAGTTTCAGAAACGTTAACAATAATCCTATTTCTGGTCATATTTTGCCTTGAATTTCCTCATATTTTCTACCTTTGTGTTCCTGTCATCAGAAGCACAATGGAATACCACCCATAGAAAGTCCAAGAAAAGAGGAAAGCCGAATCCTTCATTTAAAAAATCTTTGAACAATTTACATTTGGACCTGGGTTTGGATTCCAATCTAATGAGATCCGATGTGGTTGTATTTTTTTTCTGCTAAATTTATACCCTGGCAAGTTTAAATTACTGAGTAGGGTTTGGGGGGAACAAGTGAAGCTATTATAATTTCATGTCTGAAATGGACACCGATAAGGTTTTTAGTGCAAAGTGAAAATTGGGAGGAGTTAGGTAAGCCCATCGAAGATACAGAGCATCAAATGTAAGTAAAAGTAACATGAATCCATTATTGACAAAAAGTAAAAACTTGCAAAAGTTAGGCTTCTGTGTTAGGGAGAAGATTTATCAGCAATAACTTGGTGATATGCAGCTGCATGGAAGCCTGCAAAGTACTGCACCAAATCCTGTTCTGTATGAGTACAGCGCAGCCATGGTGGTGCAGAAATATTTTAAAATGCCACCCATCTGCTTCACTCATGTCCTTTAGGGAAGGAAATCTACTTTCCTTACCTGGTCTGACCTACACGTGACTCCAGAACCGCAGAAATACGGTTGACTCTCAACTGCCCTCGGGCATCAGGGGATGGGCAATAAATACTGGCCAGTCTGCAATGCCCACGTTCCAGGAATAAAAAAGTTGACCACTCTCAACAATGAAATTTTTGCAGGGAACATTGCTTATCACTCGAATGTATGGGCCATAAATTTTTCCAACATGTTTAGTGGGTGTTTATTGAATAAGTAGAGCAATTTCACACCACTGCACATATGTGAATGCTGAATCTCTCAGCAAGGATACCAGTGCAGAAAGGTTTGTGGAAGAGTAACGTAACTGAGAGAACAACTTTCTGACTTCTTTTCTACTGAGTTTGTGCAGACACCATAAGCTGCTACCTGATTTACTCCTTTATTCCCCTCACTTGTGTTTTTATTGGAAATTTCAGGCCCTTGTCTTATCCCTTCAGTCATGTATTAGTTTGATTTTACTTTTTGTCCCTTTTGTAATATGTTAATATTCATAATAATGACGTTAATTTATTACCCTTGCCAAAAATAGTGTGAGCATCATTGTGGCCAAGAAATGCATCCAATACCAGTTATAATACATTTGTTTTACTTTTGTCATCTACAATCTGCAATTCTGACTGTGATGCTTAATTTGAGATATGTAAAATTTCTAAATGTGCTGTTTCTTTGGACTGCAGGTTCTAGTTTCACACCATCACCCGGTATTTATGCGAGCAGCAATTCTGTTTCCAATTCGACAAGCTTCAACAGTTCCCATCAGGTATTAATCCCAATTCTCTTCTCTTAATCACCTTTTGCTGAAGACAGAGACATACACTATGGTCCTGAATCTTGGGGTGCTGCAGGCCTTCTATTATTTCACATTTCTGTCACCTGTGGGGCTGACCTTGGATAACGCAGCTCGGCCTGACCACCCCCCACCCCCCCATTTAGTATATTTTTGTACATGTACAGTCCTAAAAGGAGGCAATAGATAACTGTCAGAAAAGGGATTATTGCCTATTACACTTCCTCAAATCTGAGGGTGGTAGACCAATTGTAGTATCTCCATTAATGCCACTGTCTGAGAGTGAGTAACGCAAAATGTCTTTCCAAGATTCACAATTACCTTTTAGTTTCTCAAAAGTAAACATCCCAGTGTAAAGCTATGAAATACTTAATGGGATAGACAGAGTACATTAGGTAAGATGTTTCCCCTGGTTGGGAAGTCCACGGCATGGAATCAGTGGGAAATCCCATTGACAGCTTCAGGACCAGAAGATCCTGCTGCTGGCCAATGGCATATGACTGCCAGCTGCCGAGAGAAATGCCACAGGGAGGCCAGAGAATCTCAGTGATAGTTTTGTGCTTCCTCTCTCCCTCCCTTCCTGAATAGTCCACTTTTCTCCCCACAAAAATTTTCTACAAGAGGTTTGCCATCGCTGCCTCAATGTCAATCCACAAACTTTTTTATATTCATTCTTGGGACATGGGAGTCGTTGGCTGGCCAGCATTTATTGCCCATCCCTAGTTGCCCGAGGATAGTTGAGAGTCAACTACATTGCTGTGGCTCTGGAGTCACATGTAGGCCAGACTAGGTAAGGATGGCAGTTCTCCTTCCCTAAAGATCATTAGTGAACTAGATGGGTTTTTCCAACAATTGACAATAGTTTCATTGTCATTAGTAGATTTTTAATTCTAGATTCTTTTTATTGGATTATCTGCTGTGACGGGATTCAAACCTTACTGTCATTTAAATGCAGTATGAAGAGTCAGTGTTAGATGACCAAGATCTTCAAAGGAGCTTTGGGAGGAAAGTTTATTGCAGTGCTGGCAGAAATGTGCATTAGACCTCCCGCTCCATGTTGTCATGATTTTCCACTACAATCCCACCTGATCTCCAATCCTAAATGTTGTGATTAGGAGATGGGTCTGTGCATGTATGGATACAAACAAGGACAAAATTACCTCCCAAACATTAGACACTTATGTGTTCAGAAATCAGTGATAGGAGAATTTCCACCATCTGAACAATGATGTTAAGTAATTTTACAAAATGGGCCATGGGTTCTGTAGTCTCTGAGCACTTTGCAAACTAAGATAATATTGCACTGGATGTGGGCTCCATACAGCGCCAAACTGCTTTGCTCAGGATCAGTTCAGGCCTTCGCTTCAGATTCAGACTGCCAGTTTGGCATCTGTGCAAAGCTGAAGCCACTTTACGTAAATGTTCAACTTGCATTGTTAAGACAGCGTTATGTAAGCTTCTGCAGGTAACATACATGATGGAGATCCTCAACTTTTACCATTTGCTCTCCTGTTTTGAGCACAGTAGAACTGGGTTCATAATATCATCCAATATTATTGTGTCCAACAGAATACCCACCAGGGAAAATGGTTCAGCCAGTATGTTAGTTTCATTTTGTAGCAGCTAAGGAAGTACTCGCAACATTGCAGTTTTAGGCATTAGTCATGTACTTGACAAATGTTTTTGTTAAGCTTCCTAAGTGAAAGTATTATTTCAATATATAAAGCACATAGTACATTTACTCTGAAATTTTTGTGTATTTTTTCTGGAACACTCGTTCAAGCATTTTATTCCTTGCTGAATACAGAATCTTACAGCTAAGAATAGAACAATCTTAATTGCTGTTACATCTAACAGTGACTAAATAGCTCATGAGGAAAGTGTACTATTTTGTTTAATGGGCTTGATATTCATCAGGTAATATGTCAAGTGTTCCATCTACTCTTTTGTTTTTCACTAACCCCTCTTCTTTTGAAAATCATGACACATACTGAATGCAATACCACAAATGCTTTTGTCATCTGTTACCCCACTCAAGTGACCATTCTTCACCTGTGAACTTTTTAATGGTTAAAATCATTGCAACGGAACTCGATTTTTGTCTTCATCAAATGTACATGCATGTGCATTCCAAGAAAGGTCCCAAGAGATAGACTCAGGAGTACAAAACCTGACCAATTTCTTTCACCCTCCTCCTCTCAAGGAAGCTGAAGCCTGTCATGATTTTTTTTATAGTTCACAGGAATATAGGTATCCCTGGCGAGACTAACATCCATCCTTAATTGCCCTTGAGAACATGGTGACAAATCACTGCAGACTGTGCAGTGAAAGCACTCCTATACTGCTGATAGAGAGGGAGTGCCAGGATTCATGGATTAGGACACTCGGATCCCTCTTCATCTCAGAGCTCTACAAATTCTCACCATTAAGATAATACATTTCTTTTTTATTCTTCTTGCCAAAATGGGCAATTTCACATTTTCCCTCATTGTACTCCATTTACCAGATCTTTGCCTTAACCTAAGTATATCCCCTTGAAGGATCCTTATGTCCTCTTCACATCTGATTTTCCTATCTATCTTTGTCTCATGAGCAAATTTAGCAACCATACATTTGATCTCTTCATCCAAATCTATATAAAAAATTGAGACCCTAGCATTGATGCCTATGGCACACAACTCATTAATTTTTTCAACCAATTTATACCAACACTCTGATAGCTAGCCAATCTTCTATCCATGCCAATAAGTTACCCCCTACACCATGAGCTTTCATTTTCCGCAAAAACCTTAGATGTGACAATTCATCAAATGCCTTCTTGAAATCTTCAATGGGTCTCTTTCATCTTTTATTAATTCATTCATGGAACAAGGGCATCACTGGCTGGCCAGCATTTATTGCCCATCCCTGGTTACCTCTGGAGGGCAGTTGAGAGTCAACCACATTACTGTGGCTCTGGAGTCACACGTAGGCCTGACCAGATGAGGATGACAGATTTCCTTCCCTAAAGGTTCACAGTGAGCCAGATGGGTTTTTCACATGATCGACAATAGTGTCATGGACATCAGTAGATTCTTAATTCCAGATATTTTTTATTAAATTTAAATCCCACTATCTGGCATGGTGGGATTCAAATCCAGGTCCCCAGAACATTAGCTGATTTTCTGGATTAATTGCCTAGCAATAATACCAATAGGCCATTGCCTCCCCCATCTCCAACATATGAAATTCCTTCAAAGAACTCCAATAAATTGGTTAAACATGATTTCCCTCCCACTAAACCTAGTTGACACTCTTTGATTACTTTGAATTTATCGAAGTATCCTGTTATAACATCTTTATATTGGAGGGAAGGTCATTGATGAAGCAGTTGAAAGTAGTTGGGCCTGGGGTACCACTGTGAGGAATTTTTGCAGGGATGTCCTGGGACTCAAAGTATTGGCCTCCAGCATCCACAACCACCTTCCTTTGTGTGTGTGATGTGGAGATGCTGGAATTGGACTGGTGTGGGCACAGTAAGAAGTTTCACAACACCAGGTTAAAGTCACACAAGTTTATTTGGAATCATGAGCTTTTAGAGCACTGCTCCTTACACTGACCTGATGAAGGAGCAGTGCTCCGAAAGCTCATGATTCCAAGTAAACCTCTATGACTTTAACCTGGAATTGTGAGACTTCTTACTGTACCTTCCTTTGCAATAGGTATGACTCCAGCCAATGGAGATATTTCCCCCCATTAATTTAAATTTTACTAGGGCTCCTGACTCACACTAGGTTAAATGTTTTCTTGATGTCAAGGACAGTTACTCTCTCTTCCGAAAATCAGTGCCTGAAATTCAGCTCTTTTGTCCATGTTTGAGTCTGGATGAATCTGGAACCAAGAGGTCCTGGTGGAATTTAAATTGAGCACCTGTGAGCAGATTACTGGTGAACATCCACCACCAGGAAACACTCGACAACGCCTTCCATCACATTGCAATGACTGGGTGCTGTGGAAGTTATGAGCCAGATATATCTGGCAATATTCACTCATGTCGGGTGACAGCCAGTGTTGTAGCTGTGTTGAATCTTACACATCCATCCTGCAAACCCTCAGTTTATGCATGCATATCCAAGATTTCCCAGTTGATAAGGAATGCCCCTTCTAATTGTATATATCACCTCTGTGCACAGTGTGATTTTATTCTGCTGAATGCATTTTATCTGTGACAATTCTGATCATTTTCATTACACTGACTGAACAGCATAAAGCATAAAATACAAGAGATACTACTTAAACCTGTTTGTTTCCATTTTAGGATTACCCTTCCTACACAGCATTTGGCCAAAACCAGTATGCACAGTATTATCCAACTTCAACATATGGCACTTACATGACCTCAAATGATACTGTTGATGGTACCTCTTCAACGTCAACAACTTACCAGCTACAAGATCCTTCCACTATCACTGGTCAGCCTGCCACAGATCTTCCTGGAGGTAAAGAACTTCCTTTCCCTTTGTACTGTAGTCAGTGTTTTAAGACAACTGAAAGATCAAAAACCATCATGTTTTTGACGAAGGAAGAAAGTGTCTGGTTTAAATTAGCAAAGTAACAGATCTCATTTTTATATCTATGATTACAAGTGCCTTCAAGCTAATCTGCAGGGTGATGAAGTGCAAGCAACATAGTTTGAATTGGTATATAACTAATATAAGATCCAAACAACTCAACTTAAATTCTCTTATGATTTACGGTGGGGGGAGGGGTGCAGTGGAGGGGAAGGTGGGGGTTGCCGTTGTAAGGACCTTTTGTAGTTGTACTCTGATAATATTTTAAAAGTGTTGATTAGAAGGTAGGGAAAACTAAAAAAAATCCAGCAGCTTGGTTTACACTTGTCAAAACAAACCCTTTAATGCTGACTACTGCACTTGCTGCTCTAAAACCAAACCATATATTTATGCAGTTAGAATGACAGAGGAGAGCTAGTGCCTCAGATTTGGAGATTTTGCTAAATGAGTTCCAGTTGGGACTGAACCATAAACACAAAAGACAAACAAACGTGCGCACAGACTAGTGGCAGTTGGACTGTGTGGGTGTAACATAGCAAATTGTCTTCGGTCCAAGTGGAGAGCAAAGCTCGGAGGACAATAACCAATGCTGTTGATAGATTTGTATGGTTCAACATTTTATTATATGGTGTGTGATGTTGAGGTTTAGCCATAAAGTGAATACAGCCCGGCCGAGTTAAACAGAAGCAGGTTTCCAAATTAGTAAATAACAAACACGCATACACACAGAAAACTGTCTGAAGCATGTGCTGTTCATAATTCAGAACAGGGAAAACAGAAATATGTCTTTTTGAGATTTCAATGAAAATTTTTTTTATTCATTTTTACAGTTAAACTGCATTGTGAACAGTTCAAGCTCCTGAGTGTGATAGTTGCAGTTTAATTATCTTTTGAAGGTTCCATATTGTTTCTAAAAGAAAGCTAATACTTTCCAGTAATATCAGTGTGAAAAATGCATACTTTATTATTCCAGAGTTTGACTGTTTTAATTGCAGGTATTTGAACTTTGATATCAAAGCTTCCTTGAGAAACTGGAACATTCTTGAATCTCAAGTCTCTTTTTTTCCAGTTGTCTTTGGCAGCCTTACAGATTTTTGATTAAGGAAGCTTATCATTCTTCTTCAATCACAGACATTTTCTTTTTCCATTCCAGAGAGTTAGACTGTTTTTCATTATTGAGACATAACAATAAGTGCTTTAAAACCTGTTCTGTTTCCTGTTAACATTTTTCTGTAACACCCTTCAGTTACACTCACTAAACATGGGTAATTATGTGGGATTCCTGGCCTGTGTGGTCTTCAGTTGCTCTCACTTAGATAGCCGACCAATATTATCCATCTCGGGCATGAATACTTACTTAGAAGCTCATACCAGAAATGCAATTTTTTTTTAAAGTAACTCAAATTGCAAGTCTTGTAACATTTCCCAGAAAGATGCGTGCACATGTACATGTGTTCATTTTACGATTGGCATTCTTTGTCACTTCAGTTTTTCCTCAATATTTACATTATCGTTCTACTTGTCTTTTAATTAAATTTTATTATTGCGCGCCATTAGATTTTGGAGGTTTCATATTGCAGATGAAGCTGTTAGTAATAGGCAGTAAGACTACTCATTTTGGTAGTTAGAAAATCAGATTGAGGCATTAAATTCAAAAGAATTTCCAAACATTAGTGCTAAGGGTTGGGGGGGAGAGGTGGTGTTGGATTTTAATGTGCATATCTTTGTTTTAATCATTTAGTATCACTTCTGAGCGTTCAAACAGAATCTTGTCAGTTTCACTTTGCTTTTTCAGGATAGACATTTTATTGGAGTTAAGAACTGTATTTTCATTTGGATGATCCTCAGAACATATGTAACCCACTTGGGTGTGGGTGTAACGTGTTAAGATTTTTATTCGTAAAAGGAGTCCAATGAACTGAGTGTAAGAGTAGAACTGCAGGCACTGGCTGGAGTAAAATTGCATTCTTCACAATCTTTGACTTTTTTTCTGGTTCCAGCTAGGGCTTACAATTTATTTTAGAGTTGGGGCAGATTTTCCATCAGTGGCACTAAAGCTGTGAGGATGGTCCATAAGTGTTAAACAAGCAACCGTGGTCATTTCAAATGAAACTCCTGGGGTCTTGATAATCAGTTATGACCATCATTGAATATGGTGACAGCTGAGACTTTGCAGAGTTGGTGGGGGGAGGGCTGGGGTAGAATTTCTGGGGCTGCTGCAGATAGTTTAACAATTGCAGCAAAACTAAGTAGCTGACTGTGGGGACAAAAGGGGCAAAATATGGGGGCAGTAAATGGAGTATCTAAGCAAGTGATTGAGTACAGAAATTGATTTTCCTACAAAACCTGGAAACAAATGCTGGGGATGATGGTGACTGTAACAAAGTTGCTAGGATAAGGCTATTCAACAGTGCCATATACCAAATTGTTGCTACAAGCCGGCATTCCACAAAGTGTTGCCCACTGCCTGTTACGCATTTACTGTTGATCCATGCAAAGCCCTCAGACAGCCTTATAGCCCTTCCATCCCTTACTATGCATGCCATACATTCAAACTGCAACTTTTAACTAAAGCCTTTGACACACTGACATCTTAAAAGAGCTTCACACAGCAAATCATTTTAACACAACTTAGCTACGTGATTTACTCACACACACTGGAATGCGGGATAGGCACTCGGGAATCACTCTATGTGCTTGTGAAGCTTTCAACGTCTCAACACTACTGCTGTGTTTGCAGGACAGGGTTATTAAAATCAGGAGAGAGCAGACCAACACAATTTCAAACCTGTGGGTCAATTCAAAGATGTCTTGCTGGATATCATTAATGTTGAAATCGTAAAGTGAGTGATAGAGGACAAAAGTGAAGTGAAGTCACCAAGCTGTGCTCTAGCATCATCCTGCCTGCCTCTGTTCTTTTACTTCTCTCAGCTCAATCATTCACAAATGGATTTACATTCAAACACAAAACCATCAGGCACACCTCGTAGGCAGAATTGCAAAATGTGTTCCTTCATGATTTTTGTATGTTGCACGCTTGTTGAAGCTTCCACTTTAAAACTAATCGGATATTTGCATGCAAGAGTTCTGAAAGACAACTAGGCTAAATAAATAAAGATTTGTAACCTGATATTCCAGCCTTTGTATATAGAATCAGATGGTAGACTGAATTTTAATATTGTGGAAAAATGACTATGGCACTGGAAGTACATCATTACCCACCAGCCTCCTCCAGAGATGGGCCTTTCCATCTGTCCTACCTACACCAAAGAGATATTGGGAATTCCCTGCCGACCCTCAGGTGGACCATCTCCTCTGGACAAAGAGTTGGTTTTCCTGTTCTCACTCGGTACCCTGGCCCATTACCAGTGTGGAAACCAGTAGCCTGAGAGACCCCTCTCCTTGAGAAACCCCCACAACACAGGGAGGGAAAAGAAAGAAATTAACAAGGAAGACTAGCACCTTCCATATAAAGGGAAAATTGTTATATTTATGAAGCACCTTTCATGATCTGTCAACATACAAAACATCTTACAGCCTATTAAGTACTGTCCAGATGTAGGAAACACATCAACCAATTTGCGCACAGCAAAGTCCTGCTAGCAAATGACTAGATAAGTTCACAAAAATGATAATGACCAACTAACCCTAATTTTTTTTAACGGGATGTTGGTTGAGAGCTAAATATTAGCAAGGATGTCAGGAGAACTCCTCTGACTGTTGGCTAAAATTATGCCATTAAATCTTTTGCTTCCACCATTGAAGGCAATTAGAGGTTGAGGTTTAACATCTCAAATGAGAAATGACACCTTCAGCAGTACAGCATTCCTTCAGTACTGCACAGCACAGGAGTGTGAGCCTAGATTTTGTAGTCAAATTTTTGGTGGGACTTGAAATCAGAATTGTCTAACTCGAAGGGAAGAATGCTATCAGAATCACGACTGATCCAGTTACCCTCCTTCCACTGGTCTCCACCAGACTTAAAACTATAATTGCGCCAGAAAGATTGCAGATATTCAATCCAAAATCATCTTGTTCCCCATACACTTGTTTTACTAATGATAGAATATTCACTCCAGTTGTCTGGCGGACTATTAGACAGTCCGTCCAAATGCATATAGCAAATGAATAAAAAATGAAAGCTCCACATCATAGAGCCTTAATAGTTCTGGCTGTGGCAACAGTTAAATAAATTGCCGCACTGTTTGTTTTTCTGTGCCTGGTGTATTTTCTTTATACATAATTATTCAGCTGCTGAACTGCTGTCAAACTGAATGCTGTGCAATCATCAGAAATCACTTTGTTTCTGCAGCAGTGTGAATTTGTGGTGAACACTCATACCTTGCATGCAGAAAAACTCAAGATGATAGTTGTAATCTGAATGGTTGCTTTTACAGGGGAGTTTGATACTGTGCAGAGCCCATCAACACCAGTCAAAGACCTGGATGAGCGAACGTGTAGGAGTTCAGGGTCAAAGTCACGGGGAAGGGGAAGGAAGAATAATCCATCACCACCTCCTGACAACGACTTGGAGGTATGCCCTGACTTTAATTGATGAAAGCTTAAGATTACGAGTATTTTGCAATAAAGGTTGGAAGTCAGCACTCATTATACTAACGTAGAACCACAGCTAAACATTCTTTCCAAAAACCTGATTCATAAAATAGTTATCAGCTAGGGTTGGTGTGAGGTGATTTTATTCCTGATGGTAATGATAATGCGACACAATGATGGTTTCAGCAAGCACTTAGTTTTCAGACTGTATATTACCTTCAGGTGTTTTCTGAGTTTGGGGCAATACAGCCGGTTAAAAAAGTTGAAATTATTAAGAATGAGGAGCAACAGTACTGAAATTTTCTGGTATAAGTTTCATTACACCTAATAATGCCTTTAGCTCAGGCTGTAAGCCTACTTGTGACACTAATAAATAAACTAAAAAACAAAGCTCTATTGCCATTACATTTCTAGGACTAATACAAACATTTATTGTACAAAAGAAATTCAGAACCAAAAGCACCAGTTTCAATTTCGAAAACTGAGATTTGTTGAGAGTTTGTTCTGTTTTTAATTATGTACTGCTATAATAAAGAGCTGGATGGTGCATTCAACACTAGCAGAAAATATATTGTTTATTATAAAATACACAGCCATGCTTTTCAATAAGCTTTTATAATGATTTTACCTTTCACCCCTTTGCCCAGCATTTGTACAAGTTAAAAGAGGAAGCTCACTTAGTAAGTGCACTGTCTAGTATGGTTATTGGGCCATTTAAATCACAGCGATCTTTGTTTCAATTGTTGGTTTGTATTAATTAGTTGCTGTCAAGTAGGGAAGGGTTAGGGACACAACAGTTGGCCTCATCACCCAATGGCTAGGCAGGTGAACAGAACTCCTGTAAGAAAGAGTGCATGTGTGAACATTGAGTGAAGACCGTATCGGGCTTTACTGTGATCCCACAATTGAAAAACCTGATGCTGTTCATTGCATGGATTCATAGACAAGTTACTTCTGCAAAGCAGCTGACAGTCAACAATGGAACTATATCTCCATATATATATCTCTGGGTCTGTACTCGTTGGCGTTTAGAAGGATGAGGGGGGATCTTATAGAGACGTATAAGATAATGAAAGGGATGGATAGGGTAGAGGTAGAGAGATTTTTCCCACTTAGAAAGGATAGCAGGACTAGAGGGCACAGCCTCAAGATGGGGGATGGCAGTTTAGATCAGAGTTGAGGAGGAACTTCTTCACTCAAAGGGTGGTGAATCTCTGGAATTCTCTGCCCGTTGAAGTGGCGGAGGCTACCTCGCTAAATATATTTAAGTCACGGGTAGATAGGTTTTTGACAGACAAGGGAATTAAGGGTTATGGGGAGAAAGCAGGAAAGTGGAACTGATCCACTTCAGATCAGCCATGATCTTATTGAATAGGGGAGCAGGCTCGAAGGGCTAGATGGCCTACTCCTGCTCCTATTTCTTATGTTCTTATCTCAGCTTGAGGCAATGCCATTATGATGGGGAGAAGATGTTAAAGCTGTCCTCCAGAAAAACTCAGATGGGTGGGGGGGAGTTAACGATGATGTGGAAGGGAGTGAAACCGGTAATCAGTTTGGAAGACAGATTTTGAGAAATGATGGGGCAGAAGAACCTAGGGGATTGAATTGACAACAAAGAGGGAGGGATCTGTCAATCCTAGCCTGTTAGTATTAAATGAAAATTAGACTTCCAGCTGCACAGTTGAGAACCTCTTGAGAGCAGGAGATGAACACCATGCAAGCCGTATGTAACAATATTGACAGACACAGATGCAATGGGCCGTGGTCAGGTTAGCAAATTTTATTTTGTTATTTTTAAGCTGCCCCCCCCCCCCCCCCCCCCCCCCCCCACCACCACCACCACCACCACCACCACCACCACCACCACCACCACCACCACCCTCTACGGCCTACCATTGGGTGGTTAATAGGTTAAGGTTGTCCCTGAGGTGTCAGGAAAATGGAAAAAAAGTCCTTCAGCCCAGGAGAAAATCATGAGAAATTCTTAATTTATTGTTAAATCCAATCCAGATTTGACAAGTAGACCTCCTGGGATGTATTGCATGCTATAAATTTGGGGAGAAATCAACAGTAAAAAGATAAGTACAGTCACTGTTTGTTAGCATTAACCTACTAATCATGCTCTTCTTTGGTATTATAAATCTTCAAAAACCATAAGCCTCTACCACCTAGAAGAACAAGAAAAGCAGCCTCATTGGAATATTGTCACCTGAACATTCCTCTCCAAATGACACACCATTGATTTAGAATTGTAACGCATTCCTTCATTGTCACTGGGTTAAAATCCTGGAACTCAATCTCTAATTGCACATAGAGTGTATCTATGTTACATGCAGCTATCCAGCTAGTTTAAATGTATTGCGTGGAGATGGTACTTCTTAATGTTTTTCCCTCAATGGGCGGCACGGTAGCACAGTGGTTAGCACTGCTGCCTCACAGCTCCAGGGACCTGGGATCGATTCCCGGCTTGGGTCACTGTGTGGAGTTTGCACATTCTCCTCGTGTTTGCGTGCGTTTCCTCCGGGTACTCCGGTTTCCTCCCACAGTCCAAAAATGTGTGGGTTAGGTTGATTGCCATGCTAAAAATTGCTCTTAGTGTCCTGAAATGCGTAGGTTAGAGGGATTAGTGGGTAAATATGTAGGGATATTGGGGTAGGGCCTGGGTGGAATTGCGGTCAGCTCAGAATAGATGGGCCAAATGGCCTCTTTCTATACTGTAGGGTTTCTGTGTTTGCCACTACCTTCTCAAGGGCAACTAGGTAGAGATAGACAATAAATGCTGGTCTGTTTAGTGACACTCAGATCCCCACGAATGAAGATAAATGGCTGCATCGTATATTGGACAATTTAAATACATATGTATTGTATGTGAATGGTTGGTTTGCCAGATTAAATCATCAGCATTACTAAGGTCCTCAGTGCTTTATTCTTGTGAATGAATTGTAAACACAAGGCAAAAATTCCAGATAGAACTGCATTTATCATAACCTTTTCCCATTCTGCTCCTTACACTCCCCACACCAAATTCAATGATCTTCAGTGCAGACAAAGTGGATGTACAAATTAAAATACATTTTGGCGTAGTAACATGAAGTTTCATAAGATGTTGACCTGGATTTTCACCAAGTCAGGGTGACTTGGGAGCCCTTTAAACAGGGCAGGTGGGACCTGATTCTGGGATTGCTATCCACATTCTCATTTCCAGTAGTTTTTGCTGGCTTGGGATGATGGTGCAGACACTCCCCTTCTGTATGTCGGAAGGGATCATAGCTTCTTTGGGTAATCTTAAACCATGGGGAAAACGCAAGTTTCAAGTGGGAAACCAAAATAAAACAGCCGCCTGCTCCTGGAATTCTTTCGTTGACCAACATAGAAATTCAAAAAAAAATTTCAGCTTCAAGCAGATGTTATGTTGTAGGTTAGATGCTTATTTTCATGTGGTGATTAATATTGGGCCCTGTCCTGCAAAGGTATGTAAATTCATCAGCATTGCATAAGTATTGAGATGCATTGGAGTACTTTCCAGAATTGGAAAAAATGCTGCCATACATTAAGAACAAAATAATACAGTCCTTAGGAATTTCAGTGTCACGATCTGAAGTTGTTTAAGTGCCCCTTTTATATTGGGGTGGGGGGGGGATCCTCCACAGCTTTCATTTAGATTTTAAAAAGCAGGTACCAGTTCTCAGACTGCATTGATACCATCTAGTGCAGCTTAGAAAAAAGAGCATAGTTATCTGTTGTTACAGCTCCAAAAGTCCCATTGTTTTCATTTGGATCAATTTATTTTGATAGCTGGAGCCATTATGAATGCCTAGCTGAGTTTTAATGGCTACATAACTATTTATTTCAGCAGAGGGTGTGTAGACAATTTGAATGATAGTTCTAAGAGATTAGTAAAAGACTATCTTTCTCTGATTTGGTTACTGAACAGAAGTTTTGTTTTTGTTTTTAACAGTTTTGCCAATTGAGACAACTTATTTGGCTGACCTCTTTAAATGGGAACTCTTTTTCAGAGTGAAGTATTTTTGAGTGGTAGCCAATTAGATTGTTAGAAATATATTTTTAATGTCCACTTTATAGACTTGTCTCCTGATGTCTGTCCATAGTGAATAACGATTGAGTTACGGAGGATACTTTTATTCATTCGTGGGGCATTGGTGTCACTGGCTAGCCAGCATTTATTGCCAACCTTGAGAAGGTGGTGGTGAGCTGCCTTCTTGAAACGTTGCAGTTCACGTGCTGTAGGTTGACCCACAATGCAGTTAGGGAGGGAATTCCAGGACTTTGACCCAGCAACTATGAAGGGATGGCAATATATTTCCAAGTCAAGATGATGAGTGACTTGGAGGTGAATTTGCAGATGGTGATCGTCTCATGTATCTGCTGCCCTTGTCCTTGTAGATGGAAGTTGTTGTGAATTTGGGAGGTGCTGTCAAATGATCTTTGGTGAATTGCTCTGGTGCATCTTGTAAATAGTGCACACTTCTGCTACTGAGCATCGGTGGTGGATGGAGTGGATGTTTGTGGATGGGGTGTCAATCAAGCGGGCTGTTCTGTGCTGGATGGTGTCAGGTTTCTTGAATGTCGTTAGAGCTGCACCCATCCAGGCAAGTGGGGAGTATTCGTGGGGAGCACTCCACCACATTCCTGACTTATGCCTTGTAGATGGTGGACAGGCTTTGGGGGATATTAGGAATAATGTGGGTATGAGAGGTGTGGAGAGTGTATGATGGGGATAGGAGGGGACATGATAGTATGAGGGGGAATGGGGTGCATGTGAGGGTGTTGATGGGTGAAATTTTGACATTCATTAATACAGCTTAATTCATGTCCCAGCAACATGTCACTCTCACCATCCGTACATTTCTGTTGCTGCCTTAGGCCTGACTCCCTTCCACCCCGCCTCCCCAGAATGGATATATGGCAGGCACAAATCTTTTTAAAGGAAATGGGAAGTTTTCTAACTCCACCTTCTTGCCTCATCCACAAAAATCTGGCCCCCATTGCTTAGAATCTTTATATAATATTGAGAGAGCACATGTTGTCAGCTGTTTTTAAAGTGTAATTGAGTGTGATTTCCTGGAAAAAAGAGTGCAAGTTTTAAATCGTCAATTTTGGTAATATGATCTCAGTCATGCTATTCAGTTCAACAGTGGGGTGACGACTGACATTGACAATCTTTGAGGATAAGAAGGAACCTCAATTGTGAGGTGTTCTTTCAAAGGACAAGTGGGAAACTGGGGGGGTTATGAAGGGGGGGTAATTTAGAGTTCAAGGCCAGCAATGATACTCAGCGTTAGGGATGTTGGACATCTGGACTACTATTAGTGCTCACAAAATGTAACTTGCACCCTAGGGGTGGAGGAGACAATACAGAGTCTTCAGAGGAATCAACAGCATGGGAGCCATGAGGAGAGGCAGTGGCGGTGGTAAGGACAGATGGATTGGCAGCAAAACGAGGATGTTGATTGTCTACATTGTCAGGGAAATATCTGCAGTGGTGAATTGGGAAAGGAGGTGGGTGAAACAATAGGCTGCACCATTTGAAACAAGGGTAGGAATTGAATTTATTGCAGTGGCAAGGGATAGAACAGCTCCTATGCTATTGACTCTTCCATCCATAGGTTACAAGCTGCATTCTGTGCAGTGATGCTGGTCCAGATGTCCAACATCCCTAATACACTGAATTTCATTGCTGGCCTTGAACTTTAATTGCAGCAGCCCCCCCCAACCCCCCAATACTCCTCTGAGTCGCATTGGTAACATTCACCCTCCTTTCTCACTGAGCATTAATAGGCACCTTCAATTTGCCACTTCCCTTTCCAAAGAATACCTCTCAACTGCAGTACCTCCTGATCCTCAAAGATCCTTGATGTCTTATCCCCCTGCTGAGATCATATTAACAAAATGTTAAATTTTTGAGCAAAGAAGAGATCCAAGTGAGAGGAGGAAGAGATTGAGAGAGCACTGTCATCAGTCGAAGAGGACAATCACTGGATGAGGCGGGGGGGCCTTACAGTTTTAGAGCTGTTCAAATCGGGGGAGCAAAATAAATGAATGTCTTAAGCAAAGATTACTTTCTGTTAATGCATGACTTGCTCTTTAATCATTTAAAATCAGAAAATCCACGATGCAAAATACAAATGAACAGGCTTCTTTGTGCCCAACATGACCCAAGTGACATATAAACAGAGCCTACTACTTGAAGCAGACTTAAAATGTATGTTTTGCTATTAGACTGTATATAATTCAAATATAAAAATCAAATATAAAAATTTAGGCTGCCACCTAAAGCTAAAGTTTTCAGTCCAAGGTGAAGTATCCAATATCAGGACCAGTTCAGATCAGGTCCATTATCGCAGAGAGTGGACTTACCATCCAGTTAAGGATGATGAGTGGGCGAGAAGGCAAATGGGAAGCCCTCCTACTCTGACAAATTGGCACCCCCATCAAGTGAGGTGGGAGCTGTCGATTCATAGCATGGTGGCATGGTAGTTAATGCTGCTGCCTCACAGCGCCGGGGACCCGGGTTCAATTCTGGCCTCGGGTGACTGTGTGGAATTTCCCCCGTATCTGCATGGGTTTCCTCCAGGTGCTCTGGTTTCTTCCCACAGTCCAAAAATGTGCAGGTTAAGTTGATTGGCCATGCTAAATTCTCCCTAAGTGTCAGGGGCATCAGTAGGGTAAATACATGGGGTTACAGAGACAGGCCCTGGGTGGAATTGTTGTTGGTGTAGGCTTGATGGGCCTGTAGGGATTCTATGATGATGGAGAGAGAGGACATTTTAAAGTGGAGGTGATTTCAGAAGAGTTTTTATTTATTTTAAAATGGCTACAGCTGTCTGTGACTTTGGAGGGATAGCCGACTCCTCCAAGGCCGCAGCTAAGGCCCAGTGGCTGTGACTGTAGAATTCAGGAGGAGCCTTCACAGGATGAGGCAAACTCCTTCATCTCTCCCCCCCTCATCTCTCCCAGTGTGAGCCTGCCTGGTTCCCTGGCCATAGTCCAAGCCAATGTCTCTTGTGCACTTTGCTGACCAGGAGTCCCAGTCAGCGCAGGCAGAGGGCCTCAATAGGCTCTGTATTTGGTCTTAATTTCCCACAGTTGGACCCCACTCCAGAAGCTCAGGGTCAGGATCATGGAAACTGAATCATCATGAGGGCCAACATGCCAACACTTGGGCCAATGCCCGTTCTCTTCCCCGATACTTCCAACCTGCTTTTAAAATCCTGCCTGTAATGTTAGTTCAAAAACAGAACACTTTACCACACTGGAATTTATTATCACAGTAACCCTTACACTGCTAATGGGTAATATCATCAATCTAACTTTGGTTTCCTCATTTTCAAACCTGTTTTTGGATTTTACAGTGTCGTTTTAAATGGCATATTATGACCCATTTTTTAAATTTGAAGACAACCTGTGTGATCCTGGAGGGTAAATGTTATCTCCAACAATCATCTTTTATTTAGACTTCCAATAGTACATATTTAGAAATTGTAAACATGCTGCAGAGTCTTTCCTCGTGTTCTTCCCCCCAGTTGTTTAGCTCTAGCTAAGCCAACCAATGCAGCAGATGCTGCACTTTAAATGTAATGATGTGAGACACTTAGAGGTGTTTGGACATTGTAAAGTGCTTTGTAAATGCACTTACTATTTTATCATCATCATCATTACTCTAAAGGACCAGGAGCTGTTGATGCCTGCCCAGTTTCAGGCCCATTTGCACTGAACTCATTGTCACAGGAAGTAGCAGTTAGGTTGGACAGTCACATATTTTTAAAGGAAGCATTTTCATTTTGGGCAAATAGGGTGAGCAAAGTAATATATGCATTACATGTATCGTAGTGATAATTTTGCAATACAATGACCTATTATTCAAGTGACATCATGGAGATGTATTGGTCTCCGGAAGTGAATCTTCACATAAATTCTCACCACTGGTTAGCTTGTCAGTTTCCTGGCTCTATCCCACCCCGGGCCATTTTCCCAGTCAGCGGGCCTCAATAGGTTCTGTATTTGGTCTTAATTTCCCACAGTTGGACCCCAATCTGGTAGCTCAGGGTCGGGATCATGGAAACTGAATCATCGTGACAGCTAACATGCCTAAAGGCAGAGTAGGGAGGTGGCTACCCTCCCACAAGCATCATAGAACCCTACAGTGCAGAAAGAGGCCCTTCGGTCCATCAAGTGTGCACCGAACACAATCCCACCCAGGCCCTACCCAATATCCCTACATATTATACCCACGAATCCCTCTAACCTACGCATCCCTGGACACTAAGGGGCAATTTCTTAGCATGGCCAATCAACCTAACCCGCACATCTTTGGACTGTGGGAGGAAACCGGAGTACCCAGAGGAAACCCACGCAGATATGAGGAGAATGTGCAAACTCCACATGCACAGTGACCTGAACCGGGAATCAAACCCAGGACCCTGGAGCTGTGAAGCAGCAGTGCTAACCACTGTGCTACCGTGCCGCTGGTTGATTCAACTAACTAAGAGCCTGTTAAGGCCTATTGTTTGAGACTGGCTGAAATTTTCCAGTTAGCTTCCAGATTCCTGGAGGCCTCAGGGAGCAGTGTATCTCCCTGGAGGCAGTCGCCTGATGGCAGACTGGGAGCCAGCCAGGCTTAGAGGCCCTTCTCCTGACACTACAGCCACAAGCAATCACTTGGAAGGGTTTCCCCAGTGCCCTGCCATCCCCAAACCACAATCAGAATGGTACCTGGCAACTGAGGCCATTTTATGTTCTAAGTTGGAGAGAGGACTCCTCCATCAGAGGCATCCTTCTCCTTAACTTATGCACATGGACATCTTGCTCCTTCCTCCTATTCAAAATTAGATTCAAAACCTAAAACCTTTCGGCTACCAATTGGCTAATTCATGGAAAATCCAAACGGTGTGCGAGTCCAACTTCATTTGAGCCAAACAGTGGTGTGGTCCCAAAGCCCATCGGGAAACTCTGCTGCCTATAAGAGATAACAAAACAAAGTGTTGACTGCCTTTGAAGTGTAATGATACCCATTAAGCTAATTCTCAGTTGGGTAAATGTTATGGAAGTCTGCGCTCTATGTTGTAATCAGCATATGCATGTGTTGCCAATCCATTTTTGTATTAAAAGTTTTAGTCAAATCTACACCAATACTGAACAAATGTGCACTTCCTTCAAATTGCTTCTCTATGTGAAAAGGAATTAAGGGTTGACTTCAAAATCAAAAACTGGTGCAATAATAACATGGGTTGATCTTTTTTTAAATTTACTTACATGTCATTAAGCTAACCAGATGGTATAATCTAATTGGAACTGCATGGATTTATGTTACTCTGCACTTTGTACAAAGATTTGCAGGCAGCCTCATTTCTTTGTTTTAATTTGTCCATTCAATCTCACCTCTAATCTTTAGAGATTACATCTTGATTCCCCTAAACAACTGCATTTTTTTTCAAGTGAAGAATCCTGCAATGGTATTCCTACAGGTTTAAATTTGACTGCCTTCCTCTCTCCCAAACCTGATTAAATAAGGATATGATGGTATTAGAAAGTTACAACTAGCAGTAAAGCTACCACTTCTCCAAACCTTTTGTTCCTCCTTCACTGACTTGGAAAAAAATAGCGTCCATCATATCTTCTGAATGGACTTTATGCAACACATGAGTCATTTTCTTCCATCGTTACTACTTGGAGCAGCTGGTGGCAACACCGCCAGTGTATTTAAGTACATGGTTTCATAGAATCATAGAATCCCTACAGTGCAGAAGGAGGCCATTCAGCCCATTGAGTCAGCACCGGCAACAATCCCACCCAGGCCCTATCCCTATAACCCCACGTTTTTACTCTGCTAATCTTCCTGATACGAAGAGGCAATTTAGCATAACCAATCCTCCTAACCTGCACATCTTTGGACTGTGGGAGGAAACTGGAACACCCAGAGGAAACCCGCGCAGACACGGGGAAAATGTGCAAACTCCACACAGACAGTGACCCAAGCCTGGAATTGAACCCAGGTCCCTGGAAATTACATTAACCCAGATATTGGAGTACATATCAGGATTACAGCAGACAGCAACTTCTAACTCATGCCACCACGTACCTGTGCTAGAGAACAATTTGTTTGTGAACTCCTTTTGCTATTATCTCTAATCCACATATACAACAAGATCATCAGAACAAACTTGTCTACTTGGCAAAATTCATTCCTGTTTTGTGTCAGTCAGCATTCCATCATTGGTATGACAAGTGGCAAGGCACAGAACTTCACACCTACCAGTGGCAGCACAATTTTCCATGACACCTCAGTTTTTTTTTGTCGCAAAAACCCAGTCTGCAGGTGCAGCAGGTGATCAGGAAGGCAAATGGGATGCTGGCCTTTATAGCGAGGGGGATTGAATATAAAAGCAGGGAGGTCTTGCTGCAACTGTACAGGGCACTGGTGAGGCCGCAGCTGGAGTACTGTGTGCAGTTTTGGTCGCCACACTTGCGCAAGGATATTTTGGCCTTGGAGGGAGTGCAGAGGAGGTTCACTAGGCTGATACCGGAGATGAGGGGGTTGGACTATGAAGAGAGGCTGAATAGACTGGGTTTGTACTCGTTGGAGTTTAGAAGGATGAGGGGGGATCTTATAGAGACATATAAGATAATGAAGGGGATGGATGGGATAGAGGTAGAGAGATTCTTCCCACTCAGGAAGGACAGCAGGACGAGAGGGCACAGTCTCAAGATTGGGGGGGGGGGGGGCGGTGCAGTTTAGATCAGAGTTGAGGAGGAACTTCTTCATTCAAAGGGTGGTGAATCTCTGGAATTCTCTGCCTGTTGAAGTGGTGGAGGCTACCTCGCTAAATATATTTAAGACACGGGTAGATAGGTTTTTGGTAGGCAAGGGGAATTAAGGGTTATGGGCAGAAAGCTGGTAAGTGGAACTGAGCCACTTCAGATCAGCCATGATCTTATTGAATGGCGGGGCAGGCTCGAAGGGCTAGATGGCCTACTCCTGCTCCTATTTCTTATGTTCTTATTTAGTCAATAGTTATCACCTTGACTGAACAGACTATATCTGTTTTGTGACAAACTTGAGGGAAGAAGAATGCATTGGGCAAAGTATCCATCCCAGGGAGGAAGAATAGGGTCAGAATACCATTGCAAGATTCCTTTATTGGAAACACATTATTTAGGAGAAATGAACAAAATCTCTCTGATGTTTGTGAGTGATTTGAAAGGACTGATTAAGACAAAGGGCAGAATCTGCTGCTTCCACCAGCAGTAGGAATTGTGATGGGCGCTATCACTTAATTTGGTGTGAATTAGAAAGTCAGTTTCCTACTGGCAGAAAATTAGTTTGGAATTTTGTTCTCCTGATTTCAAGGCAAGTTTATTGCTGAGCAATGTCAGGAATTCCCACTTGTATGCATTCGCATCTCATGAATGCTCATTAATGCTCACTCTCTTTGTGAATGCATCGTCATGTCTGAGGGGCTGGATCAGTCATAGTATTCTTGCAGGATGTGCTTCCGCTACAGTGGGTGGCCTGGGGATGTCATGTCTTGACGAAAGCCATGTCAAAAGCTTTGCACTGGTATCCAACCTTGGAGATTGGAAGTTACAATGGATTCTCAAATGCAGTGTTGAGAGATACAAAAAGGAGTGCCCATTTCGCCACCAGATCCTTGATAGAGTAGACGATTGGCCTCCTCAAGATGCACGTCTGATGTTAGGGCCAGTAATATACGGACCTCCAATACTCACCATTGTTGTTTCCTCCGCCTTCCACAATGCTGGGAAGAAGTGATGGCCGGAATTCTCCAGTCATTCATGCCCTGCCGTCCCCCTAAGCAAGGACAAAGAAATTGGCGCTTAGCCAATTTCTGTGACCAGCTGGAGAAATAGAAAAACAAGTTATTTCTTCAGATGAGAAGGATATTGAAGGGGATGCATTTGACCAGAACGAGGAGGCAGACTGACTACATTAAAAAAAGCCATTGCACAAGAACAAAGTAGCGAATGTGCCCATGACAACCTGATAGCTGCATGATTCCAGGAGGAGTGCAATGTAGGGGCATTCTCACAAGAGTTAGGTTCTGAAAGGCTCATTACCTGCTATCTCAGCAAGAAATTCTCTTAAAATTTCAATATTCTTATAATGATTATGAAAATATTGGTACTCTCTGACTGCCATAATGATGGCATCATCCTTGGAAGGGTGTAAACCACAGTTAACTGAGTAGCCTTAGCAACATATACACTGTGGAATCTGAGCAGTTCTCTCTTCACACATTCTTGGGCAACTCTACATGGCATAGTACTTTCACCCATGGTCTCACCAAGTCAGTCTGCACGGCTGCTTATAAGCAGCTGGAATTCCACATTACTCAGGGGTGCACTCATGTCAGTCTGACACCTGCTCAGTAAGGCAGCCTGACTACACTCTTTTAGACATAACAAGATGGATGGCTTGACAGGGAGCAGCATCGTGAGAACACCATATCTCCCGTCGCCAGCTCTCTGAAATCTTGCTACTGCCCCCCACACTCCGTTGCCTCACACCAATCGTCATTGATATGTCATCAAGCAGTAACCATTGACATCTAGATCATGCATGCAGTAAAGGTTTTGAGGTTTGTTTGCACTGTCTGCGTTGAGTGTGCCTCAGCAGGACAATCATTTGCTCGGGATGCTGAGGAAAATGCTTAAGAAATCAGAAACACAAAGGAACGTGGGAGTCATTATTCAAGATTCTCTTAGGATTAATATGCAGGTTCAGTCAGTAATTAGAAAGGCAAATGCAGTCTTAACATTCGTGTCGAGAGGGCTAGAATAGTAGAGCAGGCATATGCTTCTGAGGCTGTATAAGGTTCTGGTCAGACCCCATTTGAAGTATTGTGAGTAATTTTGGAACTCATATCGAAGAAAGGATATGCTGGCCTTGGAAAGGGTCCAGAGGGGGTTCACAAGAATGACTCCTGGAATGAAGAGCTTGTCGTATGAGGAACAGTTGAGGACTCTGGGTCTGACAATCTTGACAAGCCTTTGTCCAAGATAATCTTTGCATTTGGGTGAATCTTGTGCAGTCATTATTGACAGCACAGGCAATGAGAACTTCTTCCTGCATGCACCCTACTGAGACCATTAGAGAGTTGCATTTGTATTGCTTTAAGAACATCGGAGTCCTCAAGATAGCACAGCTTACAAGCCTGTTCCTGTCTATTTATCCTAAGTCAAGGAGAACCCTGTTATGCAATAAATTCCACATTTAGTTGGGTGCTGTGTCTTCATCCAAGAAATACATAAAGTCTTGCTAAGGAGCTGTGCAGGTCCAAGTAAGGATCAAGAGAGTTCAGGAAACTGCCATATCAAGATGAACACGCACATCTTAAATCAAATATTTTGACCAATTTTGCAGTTGAGCCTAAGGTGCCCATTGTTTCCTTACTTGACTAGTTCAGCATCATGCATGCAAATAATGAGGACTCAAAAAGAAGGGATGTTCAGCCTTAAACTTAGCAGCTAATTCTTCCAGCATGGAAGCATGGAAGACTGATAAGTGGTAAATAACATTGACAAATGTCAGGCAATGATGAGGGAGAATCTAACCATCTTCCCTTGATATTAAATTATATTTCCATTGCCCAAATCCCACCGCCCGCCTTTTTCAATATCCTGGAGAGGTTACTATTGACCAGAAACTGAACCGGACCAGCCATATAAATATGGCTAAAAGAACACATCAGAGGCTGGAAATTCTGCGAGAGTAACTCACCTAACTCACCACCTAGTTCCCAAAGACAATCCACAAACAACAAGGCATGAGTCAAGATGAAATACCCTCCTCTTGCCTGGATGAGTTTAGTTGCAACAACACTGAAGAAACTCAACATTATTCAGGACAAAGCAACCTGCTTGATTGACTTGTGTCTTAAGCATTCACTGCCTCCACTCCCAGCACGCAATGCCTGCTGTACCATCTACAAGCACTGCAGCAAATCACCAAGGCTCCTCCCAAACCCATTGGAACAAGCTCCCCAGGAAACTGAATGACCTTAGCCCTGAATTTTGCTTTCGGGTCGTGTGTACAGAGACAGGAGAATTCCCAGCTCTGCAAACCCAACCTTTAAAAATGGCCACTTACTGTTCTGATTTTTGTTCTGGGTTTGGGCGAAGAGGTAGGATTGCCAACTGTGATTAAATGTATTCCTGGAGATGTCATCAGGACTTGCCCCCACTCTCCAGCCACTAGTCAGCCAACGCATACATCCTTGTGATTCACTGCCTTCCTATGCCAGACAGAAAGCAAAAAGACTCATTGCCCAGTTGGGTAATATTCAAATATTTCCCCATTTCCAATATTTTTGTATCTGGTAAAGAGAAATGTACGAAGAAAATGACAAAAAAAGACTTTTTTAACATACCAAAAATTTTTCTTCTGGGTTGCACATAGCAGCGTCCTGAGTGATTTAAATTACCAGCTGCCTGCATAAACTGCACATGCAAAAATCGCAGCCTGACCCCTGGCCCTCCTCTGAAAAAATAGGAAGTGCCGTGTTCAGGGGCTGAACCCAGAATTTCCGGGTTTATCCACTAACTTCTGCCACAACAGGGAGCTCTCCTTCGTGGCAAAAATTTAGGCCCTAATCTTGGTTCTAAGTTCAAACCCATCACTACTGTTGAACTGATTATCAGTGAAAATGAGACAACTATTGTCATCTCTATCAGTGAATGTTTCCTGTCCCACCTATTTCTTTTTTAAGTTCCCATCAAAAATAGTGAAAATGTTCAATAAAGATTTCTAGGTCATCTGACTTACACAGGCCTTTGGAATCTTGAAGTGTATGACTGCTCAGATAAAGCACTCACAGGAATATTGCTTGGGTGGGAGAAATGAATTTCACATGTTTATGAGGAGAATAAATTGCAACATCATGAGTCAGATTCTCCAGCTTCCCAGCTGTGTGTTTCCCACCGGCATGAGGTGGCGGTTGTTTGCTAGTGGCGGGATTCTTTGGTCCCACCATTATCAATGGGAATTTCCATAGATGTCACCCCACGTCAGCAGGAAACATGCGGGCAGGGGTGTATTATCAGTGAAACCGGTAAATCCCACCAGCATGAATGGCCTGAGAATTCTGGCCCATGTCTATCTGTATTTTAAAGTGAATCGTTTTGTAATTTCACAACACTGTAAACTATTTTCCTCATTCACCAGGAATTATTCTTTTAAGAACATAAGAACATAAGAAATAGGAGCAGGAGTAGGCCAACTAGCCCTTCGAGCCTGCCCCGCCATTCAGTAAGATCATGGCTGATCTGTCGTGGCTCAGTTCCACATTCCCGCCCTCTCCCCATAACCCTTAATCCCCTCTCTTACGTGTTTTCAATAACAAATTTCATGACTGGAATCAGAGTCACATACAGCAACAATTCAAGGGCAGAAAGCACAAAAATTAAAAACTATTCAGCAATAAAAATAAAAGTTTTGTGACACTATTGCAAAATAAGCATTATTTCATTGATCTTTTGTCTTTATATTTGCAGCGAGTATTTGTCTGGGATCTAGATGAGACTATCATCATCTTTCATTCCTTGCTCACAGGATCGTATGCACAAAAGTATGGTAAGGTAAGAAATTAAACCAACCATGCAATTTGCTTTCATTTCTTTGTATATAAAAGCACTATTATTTATAAGCAGTGTTTGACTTTGTTCTGTGTTTCCTGATCAGGAGTTTACTTTGCATCGCATACTTTCCTAGTGATGTGCGTTTGTCATCTAATGGCACACACTTGGCAGCAGGGACTAAAGTTTCCAGCCAAGCTGTGTAACTTTGATGCTTCTTCCACAGAATAGATCTATTTCTGTCTGGGGGTGCTGAAAAATTAATGGTAGATGTTGCTATAAACATGTACTGAGATTAAAAAAAAGAACTTGTGAACCACCTTCCTAAATCTGATAAAATACAGCCAATTTAGGATGCTTTCTGCCTTTGAATTGTTACTGAATGTTACTAATGTTGGGGCATTTATTATTGAAAGTACTTTTTAGAAAAGTTTCCTGTTGAATGAGACAAACAGTGTTGTAAAATTACAAAACAATTCAGTTTCTGTGAATCAAGTCATACAGACTGAATTTTACAAGTACAAAAATGCACTATTTATATTTTAATGCTATGTTTATGACGTAGTAGCTTCTACTTGTTCTTTCAAAGTTTAAGTTTAAATCACTGTTTATTTGACATATTGTGAAATGGCCAATTTCCACAGCTAAATATCTAAAAGTATATAATTGGAACAAAGCTACTAAAGCCGCCGAGAAATTTAAGGGCGTAAACCTTTGAAGTGATTTGATTCTGTTGGATTAAATATGCAGTTATCACTGGTTATATTCAGAAGGGAAGGCATTTAGCTTGATCAACAGACATGTTTGAGATAACTGTATCTCTGACTTTCAGTGGATGAATTGTTGACTGCTTTCAGTGAGGCAAGTGGTAGATGGAGGACTCAGTCATCACTCAGTATGCAGTCTCCTTTTGTAATATCCTCATTAACTGAAAGCAGAATGCCACACCAGCAACATCCACCATCATGGGAGACTAATCAAAGTCTACCCTTGAAATTTGCGGTCAGTAGTTTGTCACATCAGACGGGACCAGAAGATTAATGCTAGCTGGCTTGTAAAATCTGTTCAATGGTCAATTGGGGTCAACATCCCTGTGATCTTGGATTTTTCCAGGAATGGGTCAATGACCCACACCTTATTAAAAATAGTACAATGAGAGCTCGTAAGTGAAGACTAATTTAGTTAGTCACTGCACCAAGAAGCTTTGCTCGTTGCTACATTATACTATTTGCAACGGTATTTGATCTCAATTGTTGCATTCATTTGGTCCATGTCTATTTTTTGTCCTTTGTGTTTTTAAAGAATCAAATCTAACTGCTAACTGTGGGTGACCTAAAGTATTGCTTACTGTGATAACCAGATACTGTTCTTGTCCAGATGTGAAGCAATGTAAAATATATATGCAGCCCACCAAGGATTTTGAAGAACACATTTTCAATTGCAGAATTGATGATGTATCAATGTGCAAAAAGTCTCTATTACACAAATGTTTCCTGTGCCATCGGCCTACTATGAAATCCTTAATCTCCATCCCGAGTTAATTTAATAAAACTAAAAAAATACAGCTGTTGCTAGCAATACTGTACCCTTCAAGCCAAAAGTATCAGGCTTTTGATCCTAAGTGGTTGCACAGGCTATCCAACAATATCAAATGACACTGGTGCCCTAGCTGACTCTCCTCACATTCGCAATTATGGCTGAAGTATGTAACAATAACAGGAAATTTGAGAAATGCACAAAACATTCATCAGCACCTGAAAGAGAAAAAGATAGACGAAAAATTTAGTTAGAAACCTTTGTCAGTTCCAATGCAAATTTCCCTTATGGTATTAGCCTGTTTTTCTCTTTTTGGATATTTCATATATCCACCTTTAGTTCAAATATCTTTTATTTCTATTTGAATCTTCATCCAAATACTTTACCTTAATTTTCTTTGTTTATGCATATCAAATTTAGTTTCTTTATGATGTTGTAGCACCTGATTCTACAAGTCTCCTTTGGATCAATCATTGAAACAACCAGAGTGTAAGTTATGTAGATCTGTGATATTCCAAGGAACAAAGAAAACAGACTTTCTAATATGATAAAATGAAAAAGGTCTCCATCCTGCCCATATATTTTATTGCACTTGAACTCTGTTCCCTAAGCTGGCGAATCTTTGGTGGGACAAAACCACTGCTGCCCCTGGCCTGCACCCCCATATACTTGTTGACTTTGCTAGTTATACAGGTTTACGATGATCTTTCTCCCTGCATTGGGGAAGCCCCTTCACGGAAGGGAGGAAAGGGAAATACCAGGAACTTGTAACATTATAGTGGCTGTGATTTTCCAAAAAAAGTTAAGGACGTGATCTTACCAGCTCATTGCGCCAATCGACAGATGCAGCAAGATGGTAAGATGGCACTCTGTTTTTTGCCTCACGCAATTGCACTGATACGGTTTTGCCAGAGATATTGGCTTCATGCCCACAAAGGGTCATCGAAAATTAGACACAATATTGAGGCTGAAGGAATGTTTTATAAAAGCTTATCATAAGTGCCTTGTACTTTATGCCTCTATTTATAAAGTCCAGGATCCTATATACTTTTCAGCCTCTTTCTCAACCTGCCTTGCCACATTCAGTGATCAATACTCGTGGGCCGAAGGGCCTGTTTGTGCTGTAGTGTTCTATGTTCTCTAATGCAGATATAACCCGGGCCTGTCTCTTCCTGCATCTTTTTAAGCTTGTATTCTTTGGTTTATATTGTGTCTCCTCATTCTTCCGACCAAAACATATCAATGCACACCTCACTGCATTAAATTTAATTTGCCATGTGAGACTATCATCTAGATGAGACTATCATCATCTTTCATTCCTTGCTCACAGGATTGTATGCACAATTCACCATGCATTCCACCAGCCTGCGTATGTCATCTTGAAATCTCTGACTATCCTTCTCACAGTTCATAATACTTTCAGATTTTGTGTCAACTGCGAATTTTGAAACTGTAAACCCAAGTCAATATACATCAAGGAAAGCATATTCCTAGTATCAAACCCTGGGAAACCCCAGCGTCTTCCTTCAGTCCAAAAAAATACACCATTACTCTCTGTTTTCTGTCACTCAGCCAACTTCATAATCCATGCTTTTATTCCACAGGCGTCAGCGTTGCTGGCAAGTCTCTTATGCGGCACTTCTTCAAATGTTGCTTGGAAGCACACTAACATCAATTGCTTTACCACCATCGATCCTCTCTCTTACCTCATTAAAAACTCAATCAAAGTTTGTAAACACAATTTGCCTTTAACAATCCACATTGGTTTTCCTTAATTAAAGCACACTTGCTCAGGTGATGGTTAATTTTGACCCGGATTATCATTTCTAAACACTTTCTTACCACTGAGGTTAAATGGACTGATGGCTGGGGGAGGAATTTTCCATTCCAGGTCAAAGTGCCGTGGCAAAAGTGGGAACCAGGAGTGTTTCCTGTCACAAAGGCCGGTGGGAATTTGCAACAAATTGTGTGATGCTGGCATCATAAATTATGATGTCGGGGGTTTCCCAACATATCGCTAGGCAGGGTAGTCTGGATGGTGAAGGACCTATTGTCATTCCTGAGCACCATGCAATTCGCAGGAGCTCCAGCCCCTCCCCCGCCATTCAGTGGCGCAACTATCAAAGTGCTGCTCAATGCAATGGAGGCCAGAAGGAACTCCTCTACACTAAGGATGAAAGAAGGCCAAGCTAGTATGGGAGGAAGTGTCCAGAGTGGGCGGTGCCCAAGGCCTCCATCAGAGGACTTCCTGCAATGCTGGGAACAGATGAATGACCTCATCTGCACCACCAGGGCAAGTGAACCCTCAACTGCTTGCACTCACCTCATTGAACAGTAGAGGGGTCATGGGCCTCAATGGCAATGGTACCATCTATGTGACCTATGCATAAAAGATCTACTCAATGTGACAACGTGTGCCTCATAGCCCCACTGCAGTATATCCAGTCCACAGGTGGAGAAGACACTGTGGGTCCCTTACCTTTCTATGCATAGGCCTCAGATGCTATCTGAGGATGGTGGGGCATGAGGAATCTGTATGGGCGTTAGGTGTCGAGGACACAGTAAACGCTGCTAATGACATGAATGTATGAGTCTTATCCTTCCATCTGCATGGGCTCATCACTCTAGAAGGTGCTGCCCAGAGCCCTTGTGGATAAGCCGTAGCACATCAATCACATGATACACAATCCAGTGGATTATTTGTAAAACTAGAAACATGAGAAACCCAATTGGCCTCAACCCCAATTTCTCTCTTTGCGCACGGCATACCAGGAGAGGGAGAGAGTGAGAGAGAGAGAGAGAGGCTGAAGATGGGAGGGGCCTGCCTGATCTCAAGAACCTGAGTTGAACGAGTAGGTATCCCAGCTGGCAGGGGGAGGAACCGGACTAAGCCTGTGTGAATAGAGAGGTCAGCTGATGGTCTCCATCAAATAAGGATTCATAGAAACTATCATGTTGGAGGCAGCTCTTGCAGTGACTCACTCCCCCCCCCCCCCCCCCCCCCCCCCCCACCCCTCCCTTACAGGTGCCAATAAGAAGAAGGCCATGATGTGGAGTTGCTGGCATTGGATTGGGGTAGGCACAGTAAGTAGTTTCACAGTAGCAGTTAAAGTCCAACAGATTTATTTGGTAGCACCAACTTTCAGAGCGCTGTTCCTTCATCAGGTGGGTGCCTCTTTCGTCAGGTAAGTGCCTCCTTTATCAGCTAGTGCTCAATTGATGAAGGAGCTATGTTCCAAAAGCTTGTGCTACCAAATAAATCTGTTGGACTTTAATCTGGTATTGTGACACAATTTACTAAGAAGAAGGCAGAGGAAAAAGAAGAAACCCTGGTCACTAAAGATATCCTTCAATGATGTGGGACAAGTGCAGGAAAATAGGATTAGTGCCCTTTAGTGGTAATGTCAGTGCAGACTCGATGGGCCAAATGGCTTTTCCTGTACTCTGTGACTCTAAGCAGTTCCTCCAGTCTACAGAAGACTGAGGATATTGGAGAAGAAGAAAGTGCACTACAGATGCATCACAGCAGTCATTTATACTCTCCTTCAACGCAGAGACACACACCTCGGCAGGTATTAGATGTAGTTCAGGCAGGGTCTTTCTTACACTCTGGTAGTCACCACATGGATGCATGTTCACAACTAGAGGAGGTAGCTTCAAATTCAGGTCAAACTCACCGGCACTCAGAGGACTGCTGAGGAAGAGGCATCTGTGACATCCGATTCGGACAGTAAACCTCTGGGATGATCCTTGCACGAGGTACTCAGGAAGCTGCAAGAGACAGAGGGCAAAAGACAGACATGTAGGAGGCTTTTCAGAGATTAAGGAGTCCATCTAACTGCTCTCTGATGAAGTGACGCCGATATGTGTGTGCATTGAAGTCTCCATGGGGAGGGTGGCGGACACCATGGAGAACCTGGCCCAACAGAACACCCAGCTACTGCCAGAGATGCACACAGATGTGCACTCCATGGGTGTAGCCATGGGTGAGGTTTTGCAGTGGCTACATGAAGAGTGACAGGGTACCTCCACCACCTTTCGGGTGCCCTTTTCCCTCTACAAATCAGGCAGCCAAATAGAGAAGGAGCAGCTATTGGACATCATGGGACCTCCACTCAGAACTCAAGGGGTCCAGTTCTTTGGAATCCTCCTTGCTGTGACTCTTTCAGCTTCATTCTCTGTGACCACAGAGAGAGCAACTGCTCCAAAGCAGGACCGCCAAAGTTTGCCAGGGCCCATCCAGACCTCAGCTCTCCAGAGGTCAGCCACCAAGGTCATCCAGGACAAGGCCAACTGTTCAGCTGGCTGCCTCAACCCCTGCTGCAGGTATCAGGGGAGCATCTGAAAGGAATGGTAGCGAATGCAGGATTAAAACGTTTTGATTTCACGTGCCGTTGTGTGGGTGCAGTATGATTGATTGTCAATGATATGGCACTTTTGCATTTGTAAATAGAGTGCACTTATGCTTTCATGAGGCCTGATGTAATTTATTTGTGTCTAATAGTTCTTAAGCCTGTGCTGACCTCCCCACCCCACCACCACCCAGCCATGCCCTCTCTCTCCCCCCATCCCAAACCCAACCACTTTCAGAGGGACGCCATAGGCTGAGTCTTTGTATCTTGGAATCATACAGGGAGGTGATAATTATCTGACGTATGGTGGTGACAGTGTCCCTAGAGAGGAAGAGCTTCTTTCAGCACTTGACCTCAGACATGTTGAGGTGGTTGAAGCATTGCGTGTACACTCTGGTTGCAGGGTAGTGTCATCTCTTGTGGACCCTTCTGCCTTGAAATGACTGCTGGCCCTGCATCCCCTGTGCCTAGGCCTCTCCTCCTATAGGTTGCTTCATTAGATGCTGCCTTGCGGGCACCACGCCTCCTCTCCTATCTGCCCTTCTCTTCCTCCTCAGGAGGTCCCACTAACTGAGTATACAATCCCCGTTAGCAGAAATTCGCAAGGCACTGTCACAGCACCTTAAGTTTAATTTGCAAGTTTATTTATTATTGTCATAAGTAAGCTTACATTAACACTGCATTGAAGTTACTGTGAAAAATCTCCGAGTCATCACACTCTGGTACATTGGCGGAGAATTTAGCATGGCCAATGCACCTAACCTGCACATCTTTGGACTGTGGGAAGAAACCGGAGCACCTAGAGGAAACCCACACAGACATGGGGAGAATGTGCAGACTCCGCACAGACAGTGACCCAAGGCTGGAATCGAACACAGGTCCCTGGCACTTTGAGACAGCAGTGCTAACCATTGTGCCACCATGCCGCTTTAAAGGTGCACTCTGCTGCAATCTTCAGACAAAGGTGGTGAGGAAAATATTCCCAAACTAAGATACCCATGCATGGAATGAACCAGAAATGGTAGAGGGACCTCTCAAATTGGATGCACTTCACAGTAAAAACATAGAATCTAAAGAGACTGGGCCTTTGCTGCAGGATGCGAACTCAAAGAAAATGTTTTAGCCACCTTCTCATGTTGTCCGTATGATGTTCTCAAAATCGCACAGGCAATGTAAAAATGCTTTCAATTGTCAATAGCCTTAATTGGCCCTTTGAGTTCATTAGGTGCATTTCTATCTCTCGCATGTGCTCACCAACTGTAATATTGCTGCCATGCGCAATGACTGAAGTCTCCTCGCGTGATTTTACACGAGTTCAGATCACTTTAAATGCTTAAAAATCTGGCTGTGGTTAAAATGCTTTTTGTTGCAGTTGAACTAGCTCCCCAACCACCAAATCAAACCGGGGTCCCTGGCAATGTGAGGTAGCAGTGCTAACCGCTGTGCCACCATGTTAAATCCGACTAAAATTGTGAATGACCACACTTATATTCAGATACTCTTCGAAGCTCTAACAGTATTGGACTCTTGGTTGATGCTAGCCCTCTACTTAATCCCACGTAGTTTAACCTGTGGTTTTAATGCAGGGTCACAAGCTTTGACAGACACAGTGAAGGGCAGGCATCCTATGGTAACATGGCAAGTTAAAAATAAAACATTCCCTGTAAACAATATCAATGCACTAATCCTTTCTGTGTGGTAGAAGATAATAAAAAAACGATAATTTCATGTGTTGATTCTGTGCAATAAGACTCCAGGTGGTTGCAGTATTAGCAATTTTGAAAAACCTGAGGGTGGATAAGTCCCCTAAGCCAGATGGGATGCATCCTAGGATACTTTGGGAGGCAAGGGATGAGATTGCAGAGCCTTTAGCTTTGATCTTTGGGTCCTCACTGTCCATGGAGATAGTGCCAGAGGACTGGAGAGTGGCAAATGTTGTTCCTCTCTTCAAGAAAGGAAATAGGAATGAGCCTGGTAATTATAGGCCAGTTAGTCTTACTTCAGTGGTCGGTAAGTTAATAGAAAGGGTCCTGAGAGATAGGATTTATGACCACTTGGAAAGATGCAGTTTAATCTGGGATAGTCAGCACGGTTTCGAGAGGGGTAAGTCCTGCCTCACAAATTTGATTGAATTCTTTGAGGAGGTAACTAAGTGTGTGGACGAAATTTGAGCAATTGATGTCATATAAATGGATTTTAGTAAGGTGTTTGATAAGGTTCCCCATGGTAGGTTGATGAAGAAGATAAGGATGTGTGGGATAGAAGGAAATTTGGCCGATTGGATAAGTAACTGGCTGTCTCATAGAAGACAGAGGGTGGTGGTGGAAGGTAAATTTTCAGACTGGAGGCCAGTTACCAGCAGTGTACCTCAGGGGTCAGTGCTGGGTCCTCTGAATTTTGTAATATTTATTAATGATTTGGAAGAAGGGGCTGAAGGGTGGGTTAGTAAATTTGCTGATGACACCAAGATTGGCGGAGTAGTGGATGAGGTGGAGGGCTTTTGCAGGCTGCAAAGAAACATTGATAGGATGCAGAGCTGGGCCAAAAAGTGGCAGATGGAGTTTAACCCTGATAGGTATGAGGTGATTAATTTTGGTAGGACAAACTTGAATGCAGATTACAGGGTCAACGGCAGGGTTCTAAGGAATGTGAAGGAACAGAGAGATCTTGGGGTTCATATCCACAGATCTCTGAAGGTTGCCAGTGAAGTGGATAGAGCCATGAAGAAGGCTTATAGTGTGTTAGTGTTTATTAACAGGGGATTTGAGTTTAAGAGCCGTGGGGTTATACTGCAACTGTACCGGACGTTGGTGAGACCACATTTGGAATATTGTGTTCAGTTCTGGTCACCTCACTACAAGAAGGATGTGGAAGCATTGGAGAGAGTGCAGAGGAGATTTACCAGCATGCTGCCTGGTTTGGAGAATAAGTCTTATGAGGAAAGGTTGAGGGAGCTGGGGCTTTTCTCTTTGGAGTGAAGGAGGATGAGAGGCGACTTAATAGAGGTTTATAAGATGATGAGAGGGATTGATAGAGTGAACGTGCAGAGACTATTTCCTCGGGTGGATGTAGCTGTTACTAGGGGGCATAAGAACATAAGAAATAGGAGCAGGACTAGGCCATCTAGCCCTTCGAGCCTGCCCTGCCATTCAATAAGATCATGGCTGATCTGAAGTAGCTCAGTTCCACTTTCCCGCTTTTTCCCCATAACCGTTAATTCCCTTGTCTGTCAAAAATCTGTCTACCCGTGTCTTAAATATATTTAGCGAGGTTGCCTCCACCACTTCAATGGGCAGAGAATTCCAGAGATTCGCCATCCTTTGAGTGAAGAAGTTCCTCCTCAACTCTGTTCTAAACTGTCCCTCCCTTGCCTTGAGGCTGTGCCCTCTAGTCCTGCTGTCCTTTCTAAGTGGGAAGATTCTCTCTACCTCTACCCTATCCATCCCTTTCATTATCTTATATGTCTCTATAAGATCCCCCCTCATCCTTCTAAACTCCAACGAGTACAGACCCAGTCTATTTAGTCTCTCTTCATAGTCTAACCCCCTCATCTCCGGTATCAGCCTAGTGAACGTCCTCTGCACTCCCTCCAAGGCCAAAATATCCTTGCGCAAGTGCGGCGACCAAAACTGCACACAGTACTCCAGCTGCGGCCTCACCAGTGCCCTGTACAGTTGCAGCAAGACCTCCCTGCTTTTATATTCTATCCCCCTCACTATAAAGGCCAGCATCCCATTCGCCTTCTTGATCACCTGCTGCACCTGCACACTGGGTTTTTGCGACTCATGCACAAGGACCTCCAGGTCCCTCTGCATTGTAGCATGCTGCAGCTTTTCGCCCTTTAAATAGTAATCCCTCCTACTATTATTCCTGCCAAAGTGGATAACCTCACACTTGCTAACATTGTACTCCATCTGCCAGGTCCTCGCCCCCTCGCTCAGCCTATCCAGATCCCTCTGCAGACTTTCCACACCCTCCGCACAATTTGCTTTTCCACTAATCTTTGTGTCATCAGCAAATTTCGACACCCTACACTCTGCCCCCTCCTCCAGATCATCTATATAAGAGGCCCCAGCACCGATCCCTGCGGTACTCCAGTAGTCACCAACCGCCAATCAGAATAGCACCCATTGATACCAACTCTCTGCCTCCTGTTAGACAACCAATCCTCTATCCACGCTAACACCTTACCCCCAACTCCATGCCCCCTAACCTTCTGAAGCAGCCTTTTGTGCAGCACCTTATCAAAGGCCCTTTGAAAATCGAGAAACACCACATCCACCGGTTCCCCTCTGTCTACCACACTAGTCACATCCTCATAGAAATCCAATAAATTCGTCAAACTATAACTATAAAGTTCATGGTGGGAGATATAGAAGGGATGTCCAAGGTAGATTCTTCACTCAGAGAGTGGTTGGGGTGTGGAATAGACCGCCTGCTGTGATAGTGGAATCGGATACTTTAGGAACTTTCAAGTGGTTATTGAATAGGCACATGGAGCACTCCAAAATTACAGGGCTTGATCTTGGGATTGGACATAGCTCGGCGCAACATTGAGGGCTGAAGGGCCTGTACTGTGCTGTAATGTTCTATGTTCTATAACATTTTAGTTACAGTTATTATCAACAGGAGGAATGCTTCTTTCAATATAATTTCATTTTTGAATTCTGGGGGAAAGTTATGAAATAATTCAGGGAAACGTAAATTTAATATCATTTATTGAATTGCATATTATTGATCCTCGCTTTTATGCAGTGTAAATTTCAAGATGGCTGTGCATTTGGCATTATTTCAAGCCTTCTGTATCATTCTGATTTGTCTTCAGACAGCCAAAGACCTCAGGATATAAAAATGAATCCCAAAGCAGGAAGGACAGAGTTTGAAAACTCCTTCCCCTTTTTCTAACTTTTTCCTTGGTTGAGTGAATGTGAAAATGTGGTAGTGTTAGAATCACTAACAGGGTTCTACTCAATCCTTGCAGCAACAGAGGGCTATAATACAAAGAACATGGATCCTATTGAAGGAGAATTATGTACAGCAACACAGATGTTCAGATTACTTTCTTCAGATTGGATGTTAAGGTTTACGATGACTTCTGAACCCTCAATTCTGTTCCTCCCAAGCCACTCATATATCAGTGAAAGAAATATTGGCACACTGTATTCGAAGCTGCGTATTTGAATTACAATGTTTGTGTGTCTAAGGAAGAAGTCAGTTGTTTTCCACTGCTTGCAATTTAATTGGCAAAAATTTTATTTGGAGTGTATCCAAAAGTGCCACATTAAATCCCCATCAGAAAGTAGCTGCTATACAGTATTTCATTCCCACTAATTCAATTTTATCTTTGCCTTTTCATGTAAGTTTTAGTTTATAAGTTAATTTTTTTCCTCTTTCTACATTACAGTTGTTTGATGTTCTTGGCTAAAGATTATTCCTTCAATGTCTTAATCATTCTTGATTCACTGTATTCTGTGGTTTCTTTCTTTACTTCCATTTTCAATTAATTTTGATATGTTGTGCATGATTGCATCTTTTATCTAGTTACTTTTAGTCACATTTTAATTGTGTTTCATATCTATAGCTGTTTATTTTCCTGAATTATTCCCTTATTATTCTACTTTATATTTATTTTTGTAAAGCCTTGCAGTTATTATTCTTTTATTACTTGCTTTTTGTACATTTTTTCTCACTCCAATGCTCCTTTTTGAGCTTTTTGTCTTTCCATTTAATGCTTCCTCTTTCTTTTACGCAGTGACTTCCCCACTATTTCAGTCTTGGTACATTTACATATGAAGTTCTCTTCCTTGGACACTGTCACTTGCACTTAGCCAAAAGAGTTGCACAGTTAATTATCCACTTCTAATGGGATCATTGGCAATACCAACACCCATAAACTTTTGTGAACACTTTAACACTATATAAGACATAAGACCGGGTCTTTTTTTTTTCGAATTAAAATAGCTATTTGTTTTAATTCTGTTAACATCAGTGTTATACTTTTTTTTTCAGGAGTAGCTTGACTGAATGCTGGAACATGTAAAATCATCCTGTCTTCTTTCAAGAGAAGCCTTTGCTTGCTTTGCCACTTCAGTCAATGTCCAAGATCCAGCCAGTTTGTAGAAGGAAGTAACAACTGTTGGTTCTGAAGTACATTTCTCAAGTAGAATCACAGAATCATAGGATCCTACAGTGCAAAAGTAGGCCATTCAACCCATCAAATCTGCACCAACCACAATCCCAACCAGGCTCATATCCTCATAAGCCCATGTATTTATCCCAGCTAATCCCCCTGACATTTAGGGGCAATTTAGCATGGCCAATCCAACTAATCGGATTGGGAAGCGTTTAAAAGCGAGCAGAGGACAACTAAAAAACCAATTATGGGGAGAAGATGAAATATGAGTGTAAGCTAGCTAGTAATATAAAAGAAGATAGGAGGAGATTTTTCCAATATATGAAAGGTAAAAAAGAGGCAAAATTAGCCATTGGATCTCTGGGAAATGAGGCTACAGAAATAATAATAGGAAAAAATGCAATAGCAGAGGAACTGAATAGTTACTTTTGCATCATTCTTCATGGTGGAAGATACAGATAGTGTGACATGAAACCCCCACAATTTGCCTGGGCTTGCAAAATCTCACTAATTGTCCTGGCTGGGGACAACACATATCTCTTTATCCTCTCTCCACTCACATTGTCTGTACCTTTAAGACTGGATAATCTGTAAAGATTCAGATTCCAACCATTATTTTGTAAATTGAGTTTGTGTCTTTATATGCCCTGTTTGTGAACAGAACTCCCACTTACTTAATGAAGGAGCAGCGCTCCGAAAGCTAGTGGCTTGTGCTACCAAATAAACCTGTTGGACTTTAACCTGGTGTTGTGAGACTGCTTACTGGGTAGGGAAGTACCAAAGGACTGGAAAGCAGCTAATGTAACACGACTGTTTAAGAATGGAGGGAGGCAGCAGATGGGAAATTATAGGCCAGTTAGCCTGACTTCAGTCATTGGCAAGATTTTAGAGTCCATTATTAAAGATGAGATTGCAGAGGACTTGGAAGTGCATGATGAAGTAGGACTGAGTCAGCATGTCTTCGTAAATGGGAGGTAAATCAGAGTTCTTTGAGGACGTAGCAAGGAGTTAGATAACGGAAAACAAGTGGACATGGTTTATTTAGAATTCCAGGAGGCCTTTGTCATGGTGCCACATAGGAGACTGTTACATAAGTTAAGTGCCCATGGTGTCAAGAGTAAGATCTTGGCATGGAAAGAGGATTGGCAGAAGGCAGAGAGTGGAGATAAAGGGGTTTTCTCAGCTGGTGACTAGTGGTGTGTCTCAGGGATCGCTGCTGGGACCCCAACTTTTCACAATATACATTAACAATTTGGAAGAAGGAACTATAGACACTGTTGCTAAGTTTGCAGATGATACAGAGATATGTAGAGGGACAGGTAGTATTGAGGAAGTAGAGGAGCTGCAGAAGGACTTGGACAGGTTAGGAGAGTGGGCAAAGAAGTGGCAGATGGAATAAAATGGAAAAGTGTGAAGTTATGCACTTTGGAAGGAAGAATGGAGGCATAGACTATTTTCTAAATGGGAAAATGCTTAGGAAATCAGAAACACAAAGGGACTTGGGAGTCATTGTTCAAGATTCTCTTAAGGCTAACATGCAGGTTCAGTCAGACATTTAAGATGGCAAATGCAATGTTAGGATTCATGTCAAGAGGCCTAGAATACAAGAGCAGGAATGTACTTCTGAGGCTGTATATGGCTCTGGTCAGACCCCATTTGAAGTATTGTGAGTAGTTTTGGGCCCTATATCTAAGAAAAAATGTGCTGGCCTTGGAAAGAGTCCAGACTAGGTTCACAAGATTCATCCCTGGAATGAAGAGCTTGCTGTATGAGGAACGGTTGAAGACTGTAGGTCTATACTCGTTGGAGTTTAGAAGGATGAGGTGGGACCTTGTACAGGATACTGCGAGGCCTGGATAGAATGGATATGGAGAGGATGTTTCCACTACTAGGAAAAACTAGAACCAGAAGGCACAACTTCAGGCTAAAGGGACGATCCTTTAAAACAGAGATGAGGAGAAATTTCTTCAGCAAAGAGTGGTGAATCTGTGGAACTCTTTGCTGCAGAAGGCTGTGGACGCCAAGTCATTGAGTGTCATTAAGACAGAGACAGATAGTTTGTGATTAATAAGGGGATGGGGGAAAATGCAGTAGAATGGGGATAAGAAAAATATCAGCCATGATTGATTGGCAGAGCAGACTCAATGGGCCAAGTGGCCTAATACTGCTGCTATGTCTTATGGTCTACTCCGCACATCTTTGGATTATGGGAGGAAACCAGAGAACCCGGAGTAAACCCACATAGACACGGCGAGAACGTGCAGAATCCACACAGACAGTGACACAAGTCAGGAATTGAATCCGGGTCCCTGGTGCTGTGAAATAGCAGTGCTATCCATTGTGCCACATTGCTGTCCGTAAAGTACTCTAACAGGCAGTTACTTAACTAAGAAAATTAGCCGCAAAGACCATTAAAACTTTAAAACCTATCTCTCTCCAAACTTTTGGTCATTTATCCTAATATTCCCTTATCTGGCTCAGTCTCAAATTATGTTTGGTAACGCTCCTGAGAAACCCCTTGGGGCATTTTCTTGCTTTCAGGGCTCTATATAAATGTTGTTTAATTCACCACTGGAAGCAGGAAACTGAAAATTAACATGTTGAATTTAATATTTGGTTGTCCTCCAAAATACCATTATTTGAAAGGGAAATTAACTTTCTGAATTGGTTGGATGTTCTACCACAGATATTTAGAGGGAAGCAGCAAAGGCACTGGGTGGAATTTAATGTTAGTGGTAGGGTTCCTTTCCACCAACTGGAAAATCCATGGAAACCCTGCACCAGTTGTTCTGAGATGTGCCCTTTACCTTGGAGTCTAGACGTGAGACTTGGTTACTAGACAGACTGTAAACATATTCTAACGCTTGCTTATTAATTCTACATCTAAAAAAAGGTCACAGAGTAGACACATATTTCCAAGGCATGATTCCCATATTGAGACAGAGTCTAACACATGACTGACTGATGTCAGTGGTACAGCATCATCAATGTCATACATAAGCATAATCCATCTGTTCACCCTCTACTATGCACCTCCCTCCAAGAATACTATCCTACTTTTTAACAACAGCATGTCTTTAACTATTTACGTTACATTTCTGTAACTCCCTTTTTACAACTTCAGATTCAACCCAACTCCTATTCTCCCCCTCCTCAAGTCACAGCCAGGGGAATTCAGTCTCCTACACTATTGCTGGCTCTAAGGGAAGACATGAAAGCTTTCTTCTGCGCTTGGCAGGACATCATCTGCAGAATAGCATCATTATTGTCAGCATTGCTGGGAAGCAGAGTGTTGTAGGATGACCTAGCTACAAGGACAGCAAAGACTTTTGAATGAAAGACTGATCAAAAAGAAAGACTGAAGATCTTTGGATCCTCTGGGACAAGAAGAGAAGGACTCAGGGCACTCTGAAGAATTTGTTACCCCCTTGACAGATTCTGGAAAACAGCATAAGGGAAGGAATGAGCTTCAGCTCCAGGAACTTCTCTCACAGTTGTATCATTCACTGCTGTACTGAAGACCTGAGATTTCAACAGATTTAGACAATGAAGAAAAGAACAACCAACTTCTTACAAGACTGTTAGGAAAAGAAAAGCGGTGCATTTCTAACTGCTCCAGCCTGCAAGGAAACCAGTGTTTCCCACTGATGTTAGCAGCACCTATCAGGTGGAATTCACCCACCTTAACCATTCAAATTGATGTATATCGCAAATCACATCAGCCAGCCTGGATTTACAGAGATCTTGTGCCATTTTTAAAGGGTGCCTTGATCTCTGCGCTGACAGACAGGCTCTCCCCATCCTGCACAACAGACATGGTGACTCCAGCTGGCAAGGAGATTGCCCCCAACCCTTCAGCACAGAGGTGCACCCTACCCACCACTGAAAAAATGGGTCATCTTCCCCCACCCTCAACACCACGTCCTCACAAGAGAGACACTCCCACATGGGGTCCTCTCAGGTTTCCCCTCAGGGCTTCTATTAGGATCCCCAGTGCGAACCTTTCTCGGCACCCTATCAATGACATTCACACCTGGCACTTTGTACTTCCAGGGAAGTAAGTGCTGTGCCCATGTGCCTCTCTGTGGCTGCGGGCTGCAGATAAACAGTTCATCAAGAGACTTGGATTTTGGTGAGCTTGAACATAAGTACATAAGAAATAGGAGCAGGAGTAGGCCATCTAGCCCCTCGAGCCTGCCCCGCCATTCAATAAGATCGTGGCTGATCTGAAGTGGCTCAGTTCCACTTTCCCACTTTCTCCTCATAACCCTTAATCCCCTTGCCTACCAAAAACCTATCTACCCATGTCTTAAATATATTTAGCGAGGCAGCCTCCACCACTTCAACGGGCAGAGAATTCCAGAGATTCACCACCCTTTGAGTGAAGAAGTTCCTCCTCAACTCCGTTCTAAACTGTCCCCCCCCTTATCTTGAGGCTGTGCCCTCTAGTCCTGCTGTCCTTTCTGAGCGGGAAGAACCTCTCCACCTCTACCCTATCCATCCCCTTCATCATCTTATACGTCTCAATAAGATCCCCCCTCATCATTCTAAACTCCAACGAGTACAAGCCCACTCTATTCAGCCTCTCTTCATAGTTCAACCCCCTCAACTCCGGTATCAGCCTAGTGAACCTCCTCTGCACTCCCTCCAAGGCCAAAATATCCTTGCACAAGTGCGGCGACCAAAACGGCACACAGTACTCCAGCTGCGGCCTCACCAGTGCCCTGTACAGTTGCAGCAAGACCTCCCTGCTTTTATATTCAATCCCCCTCGCTATGAAGGCCAGCATCCCATTTGCCTTCCTGATCACCTGCTGCACCTGTAGGCTGGGTTTTTGCGACTCATGCACAAGGACCCCCAGGTCCCTCTGCACCGTAGCACGCTGCAGCTTTTCGCCCTTTAAGTATGTTCTTATGTTCACATCAGCCAGCCTGGATTTACAGGGATCTTGTGCCATTTTTAAAGGGTGCCTTGATCTCTGCGCTGACAGGCTGTCCCCATCCTGCACAACAGACATGGTGACTCCAGCTGGCAAGGGGATTACCCCCAACCCTTCAGCATAGAGGTGCACCCTACCCACCATTGAAAAAATGGGTCATCTTCCCCCACCCTCAACACCACGTCCTTGGGTTGGGAAAGGGCTTGACTCAGGATTGTCTCCAGGGATGGGGGGGTTAGTGGCTGCACTGGTCATTGTTGCCCTGGGAAAGGTGTTATTCAGTTTTAGGATGGTTAATTCAGACACCATCCTGGGGTAAGATATTTTTGTCTCTGTGCTCTAAAACCTTTGAAATACCCTGGTCACATTGATATTCATAGTCCTTGAACACCTGGAAGCCCTCAGTATCACTGCAGCGCTCCATACCACATTAAGAATTGGACCAGGTCTTAAAAATGCTCTTTAAAGTGTCAGGATTACCTGGCTCCTCGAGGCAGTCAGATGGGTGGGTTAAGTGCAGGGGCTGCTCTCTGTGTATGGTTATCGTTATCTGTCTCCAGTCTGTTTCGTTCTTCCGCCAAATTTTTTGAGTGCGCCAGGTACCCGGGTTTAAATTTGGCTTTGGATGACTGTCTGTGTAGAGTTTACATGTTCTCCGTGCGTCTCCATGAGTTTCCTTCGGGTACTCCGGTTTCCTTCCACAGTCGAAAGATGTGCAGATTAGATGGATTTGCCATGCTAAATTGATCGTTAATGCCCAAAGATGTGTAAATTAGGTGGATTAGCCATGGTAAATGTGTGGAGTTATGGGGAAAGGAGTGGGCCTGGGAAAGATGTATTGAATTAGGGATGTGCTTCCTAGTTTGTTGATACTGATCTCTTTAAATGTTGTGAGCAGACTTGTCAGGCCTCCTCACTGTTCTGCGTTTAAATAAGAGATTGTGGTGTCTAACCCTCTCAGCATTTCAGTTTTAACCAACTTGATGGTAGGGATTGTGATTTGAAAATTGGCCAGGCTCCCTCTCCCTTTAGCTCATTCTCACTGTCCCTTCCCACACTCCTCTTTCCTCATTGTCTAACATACCTGTACTTGTTTGTCCCCTTCACGGCTGTGCTACTACTTTACCATGCTAATGTGACACAGCCTTTGCTTTTTCCTAAGTCTTGGTTGTCAGTGCTATAATTCAGCTCGCCAATCGTATTGAATGGGCCACTGAATTAGGCTTTCAGGAGTTCACCCAGTATTAGTAATCGCACTAACACATGGTCTTCTGGCTGAAATGTTTTGGCTTAGGCACACTTATTGCCTGCTTTGAGCTCATCTTTTGTCAATAAAGTTACCCCACCTGCCTTACCTTTCTTTCTGTCCTTCAGAAATGTCAAAACCCTTCAATGTTCAGTTCCTAGCCTTGGTCAGTTTGCAACAATGGGCGGGATTTTCCGGCTGCACTTGCCACGAGACCGAAAAATCCCGCTGGAGGTCAACAGACTTTTGCATGGTCCATGTCCCTCCCATTATGATTCCCATGGCAGATGGGACGGAAAAATTCCGCCCCATGTTTTTGTAATGGTTATCATATCATGTCCACTAATTTATACTTCTGTCACTAATTCTTCAATCTTGTTATCAATTCTGCATGCACTCAGATAAAGAGCTTATAATTTTGTCTTTTTACCATTTTTTCCTACTCTGACCTGATTAGCTGGTGTACTGTTATGTTTCTACGCTCTGTCCCTTCCTGTCACACCCTGGTTCTCATTACCCATATCTATTATCCTGTCTTTTTTCTTTAACTTCATAAAATTTCTCCTCACATGCAACTCTTACCACTATTTAATTTAAAGCCGTCTTTACTGTCCTAGTTATCGATTCATCAGAACACTGGCCTCAGCATAGTTCCAGTGAAGCCTGTCACAGTGGAGCAGCTTCCTCTTTCCCCAGTACTAGTACATAAATTCTGACCATTCCTCCGACTCCGATCTTTGAGTCACACATTCAACTCTCTAGTCTTATTTACTCAGTGTCAGGTTAGTCATTGTCCAAGTAATGGTTCAATGTTCTGATTTTTAATTTAGCCCCAGTTGTTCATACTTCTTTTGCAGAACCTTTTTCTTCAATCCTACCAATGTTCTGGTGCCACATAGTCCAGGACAACTGAATGCACCATTCCTCACGTCAAATCCCTCTCCACGGCAGGCAACATATCCTTCAGGACTCACTCTCTCAGTTGCAGATAACAATATCTATCCCCTGAACTATACTGTTTCCTACAACCACTATATTTGTTTTTATTCTTCCAATTTGAATGGGGCCCAGTACCAGTGTTGTGGTCAGTCAGCTCATTCTACCTGCAGTCCCCGCTTGCTTCCATTCAGCCTGCAAGGACCTGATAGTAGTTGGAAACATGCAAGAGCTGAGGTTGCTCTTGTGCTATCTTCTGGGTTCCCATACCTGCCTCACCCTCCTGTCCCTGACCACAGACCTAGTGTGAAGTACATAATTTAAGAGAAGTGACCGTCTCCTGGAACAAAGTATCCAAGTATCTTTCTGTCTCCCTGATGCATTGCAGTGTCCGAAGCCTGAACTCCAGGTCAACTCTGATCTCAAGTTCATGGAGCTGCCAATTCTTACTGTAGCTGTTGCTGTGCGTCATACTGATGACTATCTACCAGATCACGTGGCAGCAATGTATCACCTACCCTGCCACCTCTAATATATTCCGTTTAACCAATTAAGTCTTCAAGTTTTGAAATGTCACCTAATTATTTGTAGTTGTATTAAGTAGCTTAAGTAATTAAGACATAAATTTAATACAACATCTGTGTTTTCCAGGTCCATGTTTAAACAATTACCCTGATTTAGGGAAAAGAAAACTGCAAAATCCACCAACCTGTAATCTAACTGGTCACCTAATTAATATCTCTAGACTTTATCTCTCAGGTCTCACTGTTCTTTGCTCCTTCTCTTGGATCACTGTTTGTTTTGTAAAAGACCAGAACAGCACCTCGTCCGCCACTATGCTGCATTCCCAAGCAATACTCTACTGAGCTGGATTCTACTGAGCTGGATTCAGTGTTATTTACTCTGTGTGTTGGCAAAGTCCTCCTGTATTTAAACAATTGAAGCTGTGGTTGAAGAAGGTGGCTCACCATGATTACTGTCTCTAAGGCAATTAGGGCTGGGCAATAACCACTGCCCACGTACCATGAATGAAAAATCTTTTTATTGTAATCTTTTAGCAATTGGACGTGTGTGAAATGTATGTTCGATTTGTTTGTTATAAATCAGTATGTTTCAAATCAGACCTTCAGAAATGTCAACAGATGTCAAGATACAATGAGTAATCACTTATGTACTGATGAGTCACAATTATGCTGTGGAAAGATACACTAAGCAGTTGTCCATCAGTAGTTTTCCCACCAAAGTTCCATTCAGCAAGGGTGTATTTCTGGATGATGTCTAATGCCAGTCCCTCTGACAATTGTTTAGCTTGATTTTTGATATAAACCAGGATTTAGTATTATTTTGGGAGAAGTTCAAGAAACACCGTTGCTAATATGCAGATTTAAGAGGCATATTTAGGATGATTCTAGATGGATAGTGGATAAGTGATACATTGTTCAAACTGTATTTTAATTTATTTGTTGAGTATTGCAGAAAAAATACATTTTGCAAGAGCTTTTCATCTTGCACATTTCAGGACAAATCACTGGTTCGTTCCACAGGGCAATGCCTTGACTAACCAGAGTCAAACTCCTGTTTTAAATTTCAAATAATGCTTGGCAGTTAACTATCAGTCAACATCAATTGGTGCATTCTCCATGGCAATGTTTCTACAAATAAGAGTCCACTTGACATCCTGTATAATCAGCATTCTGTATAAAGTTGTTGGTATTCTTGCAATTGTTCTAATAAGTACAAGACAAAAAGCTTTGACAAAATGTCTTTTTTCACAAATACTTGAGTTCTGTACTGCCAAAAAATAAATAGATTGTAAGAAACGTATCATGTGGTATATTTTAATTAATATACATCAGTTACCTAGGGACTGCCAAAATGTCTGCTGTACAAGACATGAAAGAATATTTTAGATTCAGTATAATTTTGCATGCATTAATCTCAAGTTTTTTGACCGGTCTAAGCCATAGCATTTAAAGCTCGACTGTTTTTGAAATTGATGTGATGTTTTTTCATGTTAATTATCTACACATTTGATTTATTTCTGTGAGAAATATTTATTATCTAGATAGCACATCTAACACAGGTTTAATTGGAGTCATCCTCACATCTAGAGCTTCAGTTTATAAATTCAGTAATAGTTTACTTTTTAAAATTCCTTCATGGAATATGGACATTGCTGGCTAGGCTAGCATTTTTGCTAGCCACCCGCAATTGCCTCCAAGAAGGTGGTGTTGAGCTGCCTTCTTGAGCTGCTGCAGTCCATGTGGTGTAGGTACACACACAGTGCTGTTAAGGATGGAGTTCCACGATTTTGTCCCAGTGACATTGAAGGAACGTGATAAGGTCCCAGAAGTCAGGATTGAGTGTGGCTTGGAGGAGAACTTGTAGGTGGTGATGTTCCCATGCATCTGCTGTCCTTGTCCTCTTAGGTGGTAGAGGTCTAAGATTTACAACGCACTGTCCACTGTGTTTGTAATTTATCCTCAACTGGCTAGAATTATGTTTTACATTTGCAGGAATAACAGCACTATTTGCACTCGGCCCTCAATGCTCAGCTCATTAACATACCCAATCCAAGAACATGTTATGGTGAGTGGCAGTATAGTGGAAGATGCATTTAAGTAAAATTTAAACAGATAGTGAAAATTAAATATTACAAGAGAGTGACAAAAATTCTGAAAGCTTTTGTAAAGTTTCAAAGGCACTCCAAGGTCTTGACAACCTTTGCCAAAGCTGAAGAGGGGAGGACTAAGAAATAACTGAAACGACCGAAGGGCAAGAAAACAAAAAGAATGTTAATGTTAACTTTGGTCAAGTAGGACATAAATACTTGGGACAGCTGATGCTGTGTCTTCCGTTTTATATTACTGCCCAACATCAGAATTACGATTAAGGTGTTTGCCTGCAACTGAACACCACTCCTTTGATGGCTGCTAGTGTAAAGGTGATCCCTCATGAGAGTTGTGCTTTGAGCCACCACATTACATTATCCTCATAGGTCAGCGTTGCAGCATGCCCATGAACAAACTGAAGGCAAATGTCAGATCACAGTGACCTGTTCTAATAGTGGATGCTCTGGCCCCAAACAGCATGACGTTCAGATGTCCTTGCAGCAAGTGGTACAGTTCTGCTTTTAATACCCAAAGGATTTGGATCCCGCAAGGTAGGCAGGATGAGCTGCAGTAGTTTCACACTTCAAGCCTCAGTTAAAATTGAATCAGGGTCCCATTGATCATCCTCCTAAACTCCATCTTCCCGCAATAGCCCATATGCTTAAATACCCTTCATACCCCAGAATCAGTCAGCCTCTGTTTTGAATGTACTCAGTGACTGATGTTATGACCAAGTGAGAAGTAATGAACCAGCTCCCCTGTACTCCATCCCCTCAGTTGGTCATAACAAAAGTTTAAGATTTTTTTAAGGAAGATATGCCTTTTCCCAATCCAAACCTACTGAAACAGTGAGCAATAAGGAGCCAAACAAACAAGGATTTTGGGTTAAAGAAGAGAAAATTTATTAACCACCAAACCTAAAAGAAAAAAGTAATAAAAATGTGACAACACATACACAAGTGTCAGAAATAAGGGATGTTAAGAGTCCAATGGAGTTAAAAGAATATATAGTTAAACTTCCTGTGATCATGGTGGCATTGATTTTGAAATATTGGGCCCGATTTTACCATTGCAAAACGGGCGCGAAAAGATGGTAAAGTCAGGTTTGAGGCCATTAACACGATCTGCACTCGTATTCGCGCAGATTGCCACTTTACCGAAATCTGGGAATGGCAGCAATTCGATTTGTGCCCAAAACGAGCACAACAGCGATTTAAATGCATTTGCATGCATTTAAATTGAATTAAAGAACTGCCTGCCCGACTTCATCAGCAGTTCCCTCTTTACCACTGCTTTTGCCAATCCGGAACCGCACCGTAATGACCTGCTAAACAAAAGTCTGAATTGGGCGCTCCAGCTGCTGAAGAGCATGTTCCGAGCTTCCAACAGCTCTCTGACTCAGATCAGTGGTGGGGGGGAGGAGGGAGGTCAGATGTTCCTCTGGTGGGATGGAGGTGAGGGGTGGTGAGTGAGGCCAGACCATTGTCTGGGAGGGGATGAGTGAGACCAGATCGTTGATCGGGGGGAGATGGATAAAATGTATCTCAGGTGGGGGGAGTAGATGGATCTCTGGCAGGGAGGGGCCAAGGGGGGCCTGAAGGATCTCTGGTGGGGGCGGGGATGGGTTGGGGGGCCTGCTGCCACTCTGCGGGCAATCGGTTGTGGGGGGCAGGAGAGGCGATTGGTCTGGGTAGTGGGGGGGTGGGTAAGGGGGACAGTGATGTATGTGGGCAGTGGAGGGTAGATAAGGGGGACAAGGATGTGCGTGAGAAGTGGGTGGTTTGGATAAGGGGGACAGTGATGTGTGTGGGTAGTGATTTGGGTTGATAAGGGGACAATGATGTCTGTGTGCACCATCTCTCCCACTTTTAGCTCCCGGGCCACTTTCTCCACTTTCTGCGGTTCCGGAGCAATCTGACCTGGACGTGCTTTTGCACATTTTTTTCTAACTGCGCATGCGCATTTTGGAGCTCCGATCACTTTGGCCATGCTAAGCCTCGCCCACAGAGCGGACGGGACTGGAGATTTTTTTTCAGGCTGAATGCGTATGGGGGGTGCCTGAAAGCAGATTTCTAAGTCAGATTTGGATTATGCCGAGATTCAGCACTTAGAATGAAAATGGTAAAATCGGGCCCGTTGTGGTTGATTTGGATTAACTCAGTGGAGGGCAGCTTGTGGTGCGGCAACCACATGCGGCCCATCTGGGTTCTGAGTGCAACCCACAAGACGTTTTGTAGACTGTTGGCCATGTGCAGGGTTGGCACATGCTGCTGATTTCCATCCACGTAGTATTTTTTCCCGCCAATATGACTGAAGTGACGCACACATAAGGGCAAGGGCAAGTGAAGTGACATGAATGCTACTCATTTTGAAGTCAGCATGGCTTTGTGAGTGAAAAGTCATGTCTCACAAATTTGATTGGGTTTTTTGAAGGGGTAACCAAGAACGTAGATGAGGGCAGTGTGGTTGATGTTGTCCGCATGGACTTTAACAAGGCCTTTGACAAGGTACCGCATGGTAGATTGTTGAATAATGTTAAATCTCATGGGATCTAAATGGGTACAAAATTGGCTCCTTAACAGAGCCAGAAGGTGGTTGTGGAGAATTGCTTTTCAAACTGGAGACCTGTGACCAGCGGTGTGCCTCTGGGATCAGTGCTGAGTCCATTGTTATTTGTCATTTGCATTAATGATTTGGATGAGAATATAGGAGGCATGGTTAGTAAATTTGCAGATGACACTAAGATTGGTGGCATAGTGCACAGTGAAGAAAGTTATCTCCAATTGCAATGGGATCTTGATCAATTGGGCCAGTGGGCTGACGAATGGCAGATGGAGTTTAATTTAGACAAATACAAGGTGATGCATTTTGGTAGATTGAACCAGGGCAGGACTTACTCAGTTAATGGTAGGGCATTTGGGAGAGTTACAGAACAAAGAGATCTATGGGTACATGCTCATAGGCCCTTGAAAGGGGAGTCATAGGCGGACAGAGTGGTGAAGAAGGCATTTGGCATGCTTGGATTCATCAGAACATTGAATACAGGAGTCAGAATGTCTTGTGGAAGTTGTACATGACATTGGTAAGGCCATACTTGGAATACTGTGTGCAATTCTGGTCACCCTATTATAGAAAGATATTATTAAACTAGAAAGAGTGAAGAAAAAGTTTACTAGGATGCTACCGATGGACTGAGTTATAAGGACCTTTTTCCTCTGGAGCGTAGGAGGCTGAGGGATGATCTTATAGAGGTCTATAAAATAATGAAGGACATAGACAAGGTAGATAGTCAATATCTTTTCCCAAAGGTAGGAGAGTCTAAAACTAGAGGGCATAGGTTTAAGGTAAGAGGGGAAAGATACAAAAGTGTCCAGAGTGTCAATTTTTTTCAGAGGGTGGTCAATGTTTGGAACAAGCTGCCTGATGTAGTAGTAGAGGTGGGTACAATCTTGTCTTTTAAAAAGCATTTGGACAGTTACATGCGTACAATAGGTATAGAGGGATATGGGCCAAATGTGGGCAATTGGGATTAGCTTAGGGGTTTTAAAAAAAGGGCAGCATGGACAAGTTGGACCAAAGGGCCTACTTACATGTTGTAAACCTCTATGACTCTAATGTGTAAACAGCATTTAGGTAAGCACTTGAAACACCATAGAATAAAGGCTATGCACCAAGTGCTGGAAAATGGGATAAGAATAGATAGGTGCTTGATGGCATGATGGACCAAAGAGCCTCTTGCTGTGCTGTAAACCTCTTCAATTGTGAGAGCAAAGTCAGTGCTTTAAAAAATGAGTATGTTTAATAGCTAATAATCTAACAATTTTCAGACCACCAGAACACGGCATTTTGACATGCTGTTGTTAACTGTAACCACTAGATAAGGCGATTTATGGATAGTACTAAAGATTGCTAAAAACAAGTATGGTTTTGGCATGCTAGTCTACTTAACTGAGTCCTTAGTGTTTGAAGTGTTTGCTATAAATATATTTTGCAAAGGAGCTAAATGTCAAAGAAACCAGCGTATTAGTTATGCATAACATAGAGGTAATTTGGTCTGTTTTCTCAGCCATGGAACTGGGTGTATCAATGAATCTTCCAGTTGTCTAGACATCAATAAATTTTTAATTATTACCATGCACAGTTCACTCCTTAGGATTTACGTTAGACTGAAAACTGCAGCTAATATAGCAGTAACAGGATAGGTAGGAGGATGAAGGCTATTGACTGTAGGGTATGTGGTATATTTTATCTAGTGAAGTGACAGCTTCAAGAGTACTTTGGAATACTTTACTAGATGTACATAGGAAGAATTACTGAGCCATTAAATGAGAATGAGACAGTCTGTGAAAAACAATGTCAAAATAATGGCCAACTTGCCAAAATGTAAATAAAACTGGCACAGTGAATTTAATTGCTGTTAGAAGAAGTATCATTAAAAATACATAATTCTTCTCCACAATATAATGTGGCATACAGGTGTTATTTAGTAGGAAATATCTCTGTGCTTATCACAGTGCTAAAATTTAAAAGATTTTGTTGGAAACAAATGAACTTATATACAAGAAGTGCAGTGAATTGTCATATTATAATGCTCATTCTAAATGTCATCATTTTTATGTTAGGTTATTTCCATAACAACAAATAAAGAAGATTAGTATTTGACCTGTTATGACCTGTGCTTGATAATGATTTTTGCAGCTCAGTGCCAGTTGACCCACCAAATTTTTAAAAACAATGAACCCTTAAATAATGGCTCCTCTCTGAGCAGGATGAGTGACAATGGAGATTGTAGTTGTTTGTTTAGAATTATTTTTCTGCGTACAGAAGTTTTAATTTGACAATCTTCTCTTTTGATATTGTTTTGAATTTATTTGGTAAGTTTCTAAGTATCTATATCAAAAGCCATATTAAGTGTAATGTTTGAAAAATGGGAACACAGAGAATGGAAGTAGCAAAAGCATCTAGGCCGTAGAGCTTTCAATTAACATTTTAGAAGTGAGGGTGTAATGATGTATTTTAGCTCCATCGTTTATTCATCAAACTTGATTCAGTTGACTGCATTTTATGTCCCCCCCCCACCACGCCCCACCTCCCTACCGTTGTGTGTATTTTCAGTCAGGTGAGAGGAGGATCACAAAATAGGCCACCTCACCCCTTAATGCGGGGTGGGGGAGTGGTCAGACACAAAAATTGTCAGCGCACCCACCATATTTAAATGGTTAATCAAGGGTCAATAGGGCTTGTTACTAAGACAATTGATCCAGGTAATATGCTACCCACGACTTAAAGTGATTGTCGGACAGAAGCAGGCAGCACAATTTTTTTAATAATTTTGTCAGAGTACAGGAAGGATGGGGCAGTTCTGTCCTTCAGGAGTTGTATTTTGCGGGCCAAGGACTATCTCCTGAAGATAGAACTCCCCTCCCCCCACTCCCATTCTTCCTACCTGCCTGAAGCCTTAAACCTCCCTGCACCCCCTCCCAGACTTGCCTGGTTCCAGGGGTCTATTAGGTCTTCTTTCTCCTCCCACTTGCACACACTCAGGACTGATGGAGCTGCCAGCTAATTGAATTGGTTGGCGGCAACTCCACAGGAGAGGACTTCTTCCCCGGTGAAGGGCAGAAGTCTCACTTGGCCCTTGTTCAGACCATCCACGTAGCATGCAGAGTTTGCTTGGGGGAAGGGGGTGCTGGCATAAAGCTGAAAGTTTTTCTTTGAAGACCAGTTACAGTCTATTATCTGCTGTTTGAAGCTCTAATGTTGGAAAATTTTAACTGCCCTTATTATATAATCTATTTGATCTCAGTATTAACCGTGTCTTGATCACACTTGCCACAGCCATCATTTCATTTTCAGTGTGTTTGAACTGTATTCACCCCTCCACAATCTACCTGTTGCAATATTTTGAGGCTGATTTCACGAATGCATGCTGATGGCAGAGGCTGTTACCTGCTGGACACATCTGGGGAAATGATAAGTGCCCTTCCAACAACTTTCTATCCATAAAAAAGAATCAGTGGGAGATGATGGGTTGTTTCACAAAGTGCTTTAGCAGGCAAGACTCCTCGCTGCAAACATATATCCGCGACATTAGCTGTTTCGGTATTCAGAGCTTTGTTATAGCAGAGCAAACCCGTGAGTCACATTTAAGACGAAGGCACACAGAGTCAAACTCGCCATTTTAGGGTTCACAAGTGGGTACATTTCTTGGTTTGCTTTATGTTTGTTTAATGCTTAGATTATATTCAGTGTATTTTTGAAGTACTGATAAACTGCTGGTTTCTCCTAGTTCTCATCACAGCTTAATCTCACTGTCAGAAAAATACTAAAAGGGCCACTCAAAGGTACCTCCCAATATCTGGCACAAAGCAGCATTTAATAATTTAAAAAATGAGGAAATTCAAGCACCTTCACTTTGCACAGTTGGCTAACTGAGCCCAGAGCCCATCAAAGTAAAAGTATTGAAGGCATTCACATTACATTCCGATTGACTAGTATGTTCTAACATGGGACTCGAGGATTATGGAGGACAGCGGACTGAAAGCCACAATCTGATCAGCCGTGATCTTATTGAATGGCAGAGTGGTTGGAAGGCTGAATGGCCTGCTTCAGTTCAGAATTGTGCATACAGAGTTTATTATTGAGCCAAGAGATAATACTTTCAACACTAATTTCTCATAGATAACAGGAATTTCTTCTCTTCAGCTAATTCTTGCAATTTGCTTTAGTGAGGAAGCTGTATGTGGTTTTTGAAAAAAGAGAAATTGAGTAGACTTATGTGTAAAACTCCAAGTACTGTTTCCTGGTCACAGGGCTAAATTGTGCAGGCCACATTCAGGCAGGAAAACAGGTGGACCTGCAAATTATGGGGCTGTACTATCAGTGATGTACATTCTTTCAGACTGCCTGACGTTGACTCTGTCCTTCATGATTTGATGTGTGACGAGGGAGGCAGTGGGTGGGCTACCCATCAATTGAGGCTGTTAAATTGGCAATTAATGCCCATTAAAGGGCCTTATCCCCCTCCACTGCTGCAATTTAATAGGCAGCAGGAATGGTCTACACTTGGCATGTAGCCCAGCAGATTTAACCATCCAGGCTATTGGTCAGTTTAAAGGGGGGTGCCTCCTTTCTAGGACAACTGTGTCAATCAGTGGCTGACAACCACTTCCCCCAAAACAGTTTTGCCTAGCTGTGTCCCTCTCCTCCCCCCCCCCCCCCCCCCCACAGTTCTGTCCAACATGACACCCCCCTGTCACCCAGTTCCTCACTGGGACCGCCAAACCCCTTCCCGGTGAGATTTCAGACAAACCAAGATTTGGGGACATCCATGGTTCCATTTTCTCACAGGCCATCTGAAATACTTGCAGTCAGCACCAATCCTGGTATTGCACAGAGCTGCTGGCCTCCAGTTGGACAGCAGCTGTATGAGGCAGGACATCTGGGGGTGGCAGAGGTCCTGCCTCACGCTAACTAATGGGCTGTTGCCCACAGAATTAAACTGGAGTGAGTCAGCCAAACAGAGGGGCCTGTCCCAAATTTTAGACTAGAGTACAAGAAGACCAGTCTCAGTGTAATATCTAGCCCACTATTTCATTCTCATTATTTAAACATGCTGTGAATACAGTGGAGTAAGTGATGGAATTTGCAAAGCAGCATGCTGGCTCTGATGGAAATATTTGTTTTGCAGGATCCGCCTATAGCTGTTACACTTGGACTTCGAATGGAAGAAATGATTTTCAATCTGGCTGACACACATTTATTTTTCAATGATCTAGAGGTATGGATATTTTACAGTCTACAGAAGGAAATAATTTGGTTTACTGTCTAATAGTTTGCAATGTTTGTTTTTAGTTTTATGGGACCTTGATCAAACTTCATATTTTAGCCATTTTTCCTGAGATCAGTTAAAGCCTTTTGATTATTCAAGGGCAAATTCAAATTTCAGGTGTACCTCTTATATGTTTTTTGTTTATTACATCAAACTCTGTTGTATTGGTTGATGCAAACATCATTAAATTTCAAGTTGCTTTGCAGCATTCAAATGGTAAATTACTTTCAGTATTCATTTGATTTGGAATAAAGAATGATTCTGTCTCCTGTTTTGAGGAGATAATTGATCTCTCAGATTTACATTGACTTGTCAGTTTATGTGCGAATTGTTTTAGACAAAAGAATTGGAAAAGCAAAGGTTGAAAGAATTGTAAAGCCTGTGCCTGATAGTTCAGTTACTTAAGCCCTTGACTTCCAGCCAGGCTACCATTAGTTCAAATTCCAGCTTTGCCTGACACTCAAAGCTTGTCCACTTGTTCGATGTGTTTTCCCAGTTCTTGGCCGGGGCACTAACAAATGCTTCTTGGAGGAAGGGCATTCCTGCTCAGTAACAGAATATAAACAGATCAGAAGCTCAATTCACATCTTCCCCATTTTCTGCTTTAGCAGCTCAGAAATTGATTAAACTATGGCAACAAAGTTGTAAAACAAAGGGTATGAAGTATATATCGGAGAGAAAAATACTTCTTGTTTCTGAGGAGGGAATGAATAGTATTTTTAAGTTGAATTTGGCAGTATGTTGTGCACTGAATGTTTTATACTTGAGAATTCCGGTGTCAGTTACACATCAATCCTCTTCGACTAAGGCGAGGAGGGGAAATAAAAGTTGTTAAATATTCATATCGGGCAGTAGCTTCACTTAACCCCGTGCAGCATCCCCCTGCACACAATTAAATAATGCATTCCACATATATTATGCAACAATGGAAATTAACAACTGTTGATGAAATGGTGATTGTAATAATGGGAAAATAACCATGGTAAAATATATCACATACTACTCGGTATCACAACAGGAACCAATCGATGGTTTTAACCAAGTTTTTGGAATTAATCAATATTATCATCACGAAAGCAGGACAGCGAAACTGGAAAAGTGGTGAGCAATGGTATTGGAATCCTTCTTTCGTCAAATTGAATGTAATCCTACCACAAGGGTGCTAATTGCATTGAGTGATATTGAACGGAAAATGTAGGCTTCAGCTGTGGAAGGTTAAATGGAACAATATTATGGGAGATGAAGGAGATGCTTGAGTATTAAAGTATTAATAGCAATTTGAATCTGAGTACGATAGCACTTATATTTTGTATGATACTGCATACAATGCTACTTATTTATGGCATAAACGTGGGAACTGTTAGTTCTAATACCATGAGTATACAAAATTATGTTTTGTTCATCAACCACAACATATTAACTAAAATACCTTTTTTAACTTGTGGCATTTTGGAAAAGGTGTCTATTTCCATTCCTACTGTTGCTAACATTGCTTGTCAATAACAACTTATTTTACGGTATTACATTTAACTTCATTGCAATCACCATTTCATCTACAGTTATTCATTTCCATGTTGCATAATATATGGGGAATGCATTATTTACTTGTGTACACTGGGATGCTGCACGGGGTTAAGTGAAGCTACTGCCCAATATGAATATTTAACAGCTTTATTTCCCCTCTTCATCTTAGTGGGACAAGATTGATGTGTAACTGACACCAGATTTTTCAAGTACAAAGCATAAAGACCACAAATTTTGCCTCTGTGATGCAAAACACTTGTGAGCACTGTAGCTCAGGTATGCTGTGTGTGCGCTATGATCACGTAAGGTGACCACTTAAAAGCCTCTCGGGTTAATTGGCACATTCTGCTAATTTGAATCATATAGGTCATTTAATGGTTGCTCCTAATCGTTTCCATTCAGCTACACAACAGCGGGCAGCATGGTGGCATGGTGGGTAATAGCACTGCTGCCTCACAGCACTGTGGACCCAGCTTCAATTCCGCCCTTGGGTGTCAATCTGTAGGGTTTGCACGTTTGCCATGTGTCAGTGTGGGTTTCCTCTGGGTGCTCCAGTTTCCTCCCACAGTCCAAAGATGAGCAGGTTAGGTTGATTGGCCATGCTAAATTGCCACTTGGTGTCCGACGATGGGTAGCTTCAGTGGATAAGCGCTGGATTATGGGGATAGGAGGGGTGGGCTTGGATACAACGCTCTTTTGGAGAGTCAGTGCAGACTCAAAGGACTGAATGGCCTCCTTCTGCACCTTAGGGATTTTATGAAGTGAAATGCCCCATTAGTGTTATTTAAAGGATCGGCTATCCAGTATGCAGAAGTACTTTTGATTTAATTCTGCTCTTGCAAGTGTTGGGTTCTTAGAGGAGTTCAAAGAGCTTGTTATTTTGAAGTGAATGTTGCTACATCGTGTCAGGGAAATCAGAGGCATTTTCTGCTCAGTGAACAGAAAGGTGGCTAGAATTATGGGGGGTGTAATTTCAGTCCCTCTTGGGTTGCAGTATAACATGGAGCACAGACTACAACCCAAGAGCAAAAGTTGAACGCAGAGGGAGAAAGAGGAATGCTCTCCACAGAAAGCCCTATCCAGCAAAGATATTCTGAGAGAACCAAATTCATCTTAGCCAGGAACAATGTTTCAAGCACCTACAAATCAGCAAGGAAGTGGACCACTTTCTTCATCAGAACCTACAGCCATACAGTAAAGATGAGACTAGCACTGCCATTGGTTATCAAGGCCACTTTCGCCTTTAGGTTTTATGCAAGCAATCCTTCCAGGTAATAACATTTCCAATTCACTGTCCACTGTTGTATCCGGTGGTGACAGAGGCCTGGAATGCCAAGAGAAGGGCCTCTATTGTCTTCTCTCTACCCAGAGAGATGCAATATGAGCAAGCTAATGGCATTGCCCCAGGATATCTGAACTTGCATTGCTGCAAGGAAGCATCAAATGCACACATGTGATTCTGCAGGTTCAATGTGTGAATGGGGAGAGGTAAAGGATCACAAGGTCTAACACTCCAATGCCCTCCAAACTGCATACCACTCTGCCACCACCTCTGGTGGGTCTGTAATGTTGGCAGAACAGGGCATATCCAGGGATGGTGATGGTGGTGTCTGGGACGTTGTCTGGAAGGTATGATTTGTGAGTGTGACTATATCAGGCTATTGCTTGATTCATCTATGGAACAGAGCTCCCAATTTTGGCACAAACCTGCAAGTGTTAGTAAGAAAGACTGGGTTTGCCGATGCTGGGTGATCTGTCCAATTTCATTTCTTTTTGGAGGCCTTGTCACTGTTTGATAGAACTGAATGGCCTGTTAGGCATTTCAGGGAGCATTTAAGAGTCAACTACATTGGAGTTACATGTAGACCAGACAGGTAAGGAAGGCAGATTTACATGCCTAAAGGACATTAGTGAACCAAATGGAATTTTACTGAGAATCGACAATGGTTTCATGGTCACTTTTACTGAGACAAGGGCAGGAATTCTCCAGGCTTGCTGCGCTGCTCAAGCAATGCAACGGGCCAGGGGTCTTTAGCGAGGTTCGCTGGATATTGACAGGGAGCTGATTATCATATGGAAATTAACATTTCCATATGATTAGCAGGCCCAGGACAGTATTTTCCATGCCTGCTAGTGCCTCTCCCATCCCCCCCCAAAAAGCCACCAGGTGTGGTTCCCTCCAGCAGGGTTTACGACTGCTCCCCACTAATGGGGAACAGGTGTCCTGATCACGCTGGTTGGGGGCACTGTCCAAGGAGCAAACTGGCACTGCCCATTGGGCACCTTGGCACTGCCCACTGGACACCAGACAGTGCCAAGTGGGTAGGGCCAGAGGAGCCTGGATATACGGGGGAACAGGCCCTATTGGGAATATGATTAGTGTGGGGGAGGTGCCCGCTGCCACTCGGTGGGTGGAGATTGGGGAGGTCCACTGATCTTCGGGTAAACGTTCTCCAAGGCGGCCTTCACGACATACGACAGCGCAGAGTCACTGAGCAGAAACTGATAGCCAAGTTCCGCACACATGAGGATGGCCTCAACCGGGATCTCAGGTTCATGTCACACTGTCTGTAACCTCCATGACTTGCCTGAACTTGCAACACTTCACTTACTGTCCTGTCTGGAAACAATACAAATCTCTTTAACTTATGCATAATGCTATCTCCACTCACATTGTCTGCACCTTTAAGACTTGATTTGCTGATTAGCTGTAAAGACTCACATTCTTATTAGTATTCTGTAAACTGTGTGTGCCTTTATATACCCTGTTTGTGATCAGAACTCCCCACGTACCTGACGAAGGAACAGTGTTCCAAAAGCTAGTGGTGTTTACTACCAAATAAAGCTGTTGGACTTTAACCTGGTGTTGTGAGACTTCTTACTGTGTTTAACCCAGTCCAACACTGGCATCGCCACATCATGAGGTCCAGAAGGCCAGTGATCAGGGAATGGAGGAGTCTGGGAGGCCAGCAATTGCGGGGGTTGCAGGGCAAGCCAGTGATATAGTTGTGCAAGATCCCTTGGGGATCAGCAGGAAGCTGCCGATTGATGAGGGTAGTTGCGGGGGGGGTGGGGTGGGGGAGGTGGGCGGGGGGCAGGCGGGGGGGTGGGCAGTGCGCTTGCACCAATCTCTGCACTGACAAATCGGCGCATGCGCAGTGGCCCAATCAGCGCAATGCTGCTGACCCTTTGGGTGGAAATAGGCTCCACCCATTGCTTTCTGGATTGAATGAGACTGAGATACTCTGCATTGCACAGTGTCGGAGATTCGTTTGGTAAGTACACCCAAAAAATGGGCAGGAAATACTTCCGTTTTCTCGCCCGATGAGCACTTAGTTTTGTTTTGGAAGAATCCTGGCTTAGGTTTTTAATTAAAGATTTATTAACTTAATTTAAATTCCGCCAACTGCCTCAGAATCCGTTGGATCTCTGTGCATTCCCAGCGGCATCATTTTCTTCCAGTTGGGAGGTGCACACAGGTCATTAAAGCTCATGGGGAACCCACGAAATGGCCGACACGCGCATCTTTCAACCCGATCTGCCAGAAAAGTTGCGAGTCGCAATGGGAGAATCAAGCCCAATGTTTCAGGTCATGATCTTGAAGTTCAAGTTTTCTGCATCTGTGGTGCTATGCTGCTGAGGCTTAATGAGGTGTTTTTTTGAAAATTTGCCCTTTTATCTGCAGAGGCATATTTTAAGATGTTTAATTTAATATTTCACGAAGTCATCAACACCGCAATGAAGCTTAACTGTGAAGCTTACCTAATAAATGAACCTTTTCTCACTGGAGAAGTGTGAGTTTGATTACCTCCTTTATGAGAACCTTTGGCACTTGTGAGTTATTCAGTGTACCTCATAAACCGAATATTCTTAAAACACCAATAAAATTAACATTGCATTCAGTTAAATTATTAGCAGAAATCTGATGATGCAGAGATCAAATATGTAGCCAATGCCGAAATTCTTTCTGGGAATAATCAATTAATAGCTTACTGAATGGTAGTTTTGACAAGGCTTGAATGTGTTGAATCTTTTACGGCTCTGTCAATCGGTGAAATCTTTTGAACAGTTTATGGTTTAGGTAAATCCATCCAGTTAGCCCTGCATTTCTGCTGGGGAATTGATTTGTGAAGAGAAGAAGAATCTTTAAGTGAAAGAGCAGTGTCTTAAATGGAATGACAATGGGCAGTTTCTATCATGAATGCCTGATGCACAATACTAGTTCTAGACCAAATAACAGGTAAAAATCTACCCAATAGTACATAAATAAAATGATTTGCCGCTGAAGCAAAAAGTCTGCTGTTTCAAACCACATTCAAGCACAGTGGAAGATTACAGGCGCGATCTAGCGACTGTGTTAGCCATGGGCAAGAATCCCATAATGCCTGCTAAGTCTCATGAGCGGTCAAAAATGGGATTTATGCTGACGAGATCTCAGTTTAGATATTCTCCTCCTCCCTTCCCCCGTGCCATTAAATCAGGCACGCAAAGGCGTCTGTGAAGCCGGCAACTTTCAAGTTTCACTCAGCCTTTCTTGCCTGATTCAACACTCGGGCCAGAATTTTCCAATCATTCATGCCAGCAGGATTTTCCTATCCCGCTGCAGTGAACAGAGATTTGCCTTGTCACCAAAATCACCATCTTCACTGCAGCGGAGCATGGCGTGAATGGGTGGTAACATCATGCCCTCTATGCAATTTTGGGAAGATCGCACCCAATGGTGGGGGGCGCGGGGATGCAATTCACCATTCTGACCTGCTAATATTTTAGCGGGGCCTCAATTTGGGGCCCTGATTGCCCCCTCCTTCGCTCAACCCGTTAGAATGAAGGGGCAGGGGGGACAATCAGGTCCTTTCAGGAGTTTAGGCTGGGGGGGTTGGTATCCCCTGGGCATGGGCACCCTGGCAGTGCTACTGCTGCCCCCTTGCACTGCCCAAGGGGCAAAGTACCCATGCCCAATGGTCACATTGCCACTGTCCACCAGACATCAGGCAGTGCCAAGGGGGCAGGGCTTAGGGGGCAGGGTCAATTGTGGGCAGGGTCTAGGGGCAATCGGTGGGGTGGGAAGTCCCGCTGCCACTGTGCGTTAGGATCGGTCATGGCTAAGGGAGGCCAGCGATCAAGGCAGGCTGATGGAGTGAGTGGTCTGCCAGGAGGGCATCTACCTCGTGGGGAAGGCTCTGGGGGGTGGGGGGTGGTGTCTGCCGGGGATGCCTGCTTCTCTTGGAGGGGGGGCTGCCTCTCATGGGAGGGGGCTGCCAGGGTGGGGGTTTGGAGGCATTTCAGGGGGTGTTGGGAGAGCTGGAGATCAGGGTGCTCTAGGAAGGAAGGCATGTCAGGGTTGGCCCAGGAATGCTCATGGCGCCTGCGATCAGGCCGTTGGGGGCGGGGAGCAGCGGCAGAAGTGCGAGGGCCCCAGGCTGGCCAGCTATCGAGTTGACCGGCAAACTGTAGGCTGACAGTTCATACGCAGAATTCCCAAACTGTCCGACTCCAGCGTGATTAGGCCCACCCCCGATGATATTTAATGATATTCATGACTGTGGCCTCTGCATTGCACAGAGTGTGGGAGATTCGAGTCTGACCTCCCACTGAAAAAACAAATCGTGATTTACATAATTTTTCCCACAAATTCAACACTTCGAAATTTTTTGGGACAATCATGGCTTTTCAGGTAACTAACCATGAGTTGCTATTTAAGATCAGATAAGTTAGTCACTAATCAGTTTTGTTTGCAGTCAAAGTATGATATTTTTCGCTATTTATCCCCACTTACTTAGTTTTGCCGAGTAGTTTCCTGCACTATTTAAAATGACTATCAAATTAAGCCTCCCTAGCACCAATATTCACAATGTAGTGCATATCAAAGGTTGTAACAGAAATACATTAAACAGACTAATGATGTTGTGTCTCTTCCTCTCTGAGTGAATGTTCTGGTCTATTCATACTCTCTTTGCTTGCCATATGCCTTTAGGTTTTATTTCTTCATCAGCTATGTAACTTGAGGGGCAAAGAATTCTCTGTCCCTAGTCACTCTCACTTTTTCAAAAATTGTTTTGGCTTCTTTCTGATTATTTCTTGATTATCTTATATTTGTAGCCTCTTATCATCTCACCAGCCTGTGGATGCAGTTAATTACTATTTTTCATATCATAACTCTTCAATAACCATAAAGACCATTATTAGGTCAACCTTTAACATTTTCAGCTCGAGCGAAGAGAGCTCTAAATTTTAAAATCTGCTCCTAATCCTAGAAAGCTGCAAATAATTTTCTGCTGAACAGAAGGTTGTCTCCTCCTCCTCCTCCTCACTTACAATAACAGACAAAGTTTATCCTCAGCAACAACCCATGCCAGCACTTTTTTTAATCCATCTTCAACATGGAGAAAAATGGAATTATTTATAATCAATTTCTGTCAGGACTAATTTCAACACAGACTATTCTGCATTCTTTATTACATGTAGTAGCATTAGCTTTGAGTGTGTGAACATGGAAAAGTCTAGTTGAAAATTCTGGGTGGAAGAAGGTTTTATCTAGTTCCCAACTTCAGGATTTCAGCTACAGATGTGTTGTGGAAATTTGATGCAATTCCGCCAGCAGGGTCACAAGGGGAGCTGCAGATTTGTTTAGAAGCTGCATCCAGCAGGTTTGCAACCACGATTCCCAAGACTCATTCCAAATTCCACCCAGGATGAGCCGGGGGTGGGGGAGGCATGAGCAGATGCCTCTTAAGCCTGTACTGAACAGGGCAGCTTTCTGTGGGATCTTTCCGATCTACTCCTGGAAATTTTATTCAACTCACCTCATATAGGTTCAGCACATACCACACGTGCTTAGATGAAGTGGGGCCTTGATTTCCAGATGTATTAAAGGTGCCAAAGGCCTGAAAGACTAAGTATAATCAATGCCAGAAGTACCTTTTAGAAAGCATCTCCTCATTTCCTTGTGGCAACTTAAATGTATTAATACTTCAATCTTAACTCAGTAATCATCATTCCCAGTTTAACGTTTATTTATTAGTGTCACAAGTAGACCTACATTAACACTGCAATGAAGTTATTGTGAAAATCCCATACTTGCCACACTCTGGCATCTGTTTGGGTACACTGAGGGAGAATTTTGCATTGCCAACGTCTTGCGGATTGTGGGAGGAAACCAGAGCACCCAGAGGAAATCCACGGAGAGAACGTGCAGATTCTACACAAATAATGACCCAAGCCAGGAATCGAACCCAGGTCCCTGGCACTGTGAGGCGGTAGTGCTAACCATTGTGCCACCATGGACAAGGAGTGATAGCTGATATGGTTAATGGTTCTCTGTCCAGGTAGTAACCCCTCTTCAAATCTGCTATCATCACCCCTGTCTGCTTGTTAATAAAACTGCAACTCTAATCCTCTTTATCCTTATAAACCACAGCTTCCTCTCTAACTTCCCTTTCTTCTCAAAGTCCTTGAACATGCTGTCATTTCCCAAACCAGTGTCCACCCATCTTGGATTTCCATATTTGGATCTCTCCAATTAGGTTTCCCCCCTACACAGTACTGAAAAAGCTCCTAAAGTCATAAATGGCATGCTATATAACTGTGGTGAAGGTAAACAATCCCTCCCTATCTTTGTTGACCTTTGACTTAATTAATTACACCATGCTCCTCCAATGCCCCTTCATCATCGTCCAGCTGGATAAGACTACATTCACCTGATTCCATTCTCATCTATCCATTGACAGCCAGAGCACCACCTGCAGTTTTTTTCCCCTTCCCACTTCCACACCATTTTCTCTGTTATTCCCCCAGGGATTTACCCTTTCTCCCTCTTCTGTTTTTGATCTACAGGCTGCCCCTAGTAACATAATCTGAAAACACACCATCAGTTTCAACATGCCCAGGGAAAACACCCAGCCCCATCTGTTTAAAACTGCGCATTGTCTCCATGTTTTCAGACTGCTTATGCAAGCTTTCATTACTAAACATGCAGAAAGTTCCTCCAACTGCATTTTGGGAAGACAGGAGCTATTGTCTGTAGTCCCCACCAGAAACTTCATTTTCTAATCATGAACTTCACCTCTGTCCCAATCAACAGTCTGAGACTGGGCCAGCCTGTTTGAACTCCAAATGAGACTTTGACCACATATATGTGTCATCAGTAAGACATGGCTGAAATCCTCATGCACACCTTTGCAACCTCTATATTTGACTGTTCCAATGAGGTACTACCAGGCCATTCAATTTCTACCTTCCATGTTGTTCAGATTATCCATTCTGTGCTGCCTAACTTCTCATTTGCACTATATCCCATTCACCCATTATCCCTGTGTTCTCTGTCTTTCGTTAATTTCCAGTTACGCACTGCCTCAATTTTAAAATTCACATCATTGACTTCACCCCTCCCTATCTTTGTAATCTCCATCTGCCTTACAACCTTGCGAAGTATCTGTGTGCCTCCAATTCTGGTTTAATGAACGTCCCAATCCACCATTGGCAGCCATGCCTTGAGCCGCTAAGACCTCTAGCTCTGGAATTCCTTCTCTGAACCACCCTTTCTTCCTTTGAGATGTTCCTTAAAACGTTCCGCTGTAACTTCAAGCTTGAGAAACTCTCTGGAAAGAGAAATCCTCTCACCTCCCCTTCTCAGTCCAAAGGTGCAATTTTAAATTGATGGTTCATTGTTTCTCCAACCAGAGGAAATAGTCTTTCAACACTTTTTATGATTTTTAAAATCCCTAATCATTCTCTTATTAACTTTCTCTGATCCAGTTGAAATCACCCTAATATATCAAACGTCTTTTGACAGACCCATTGGTTTGTCCAATTTCAATGCATCAGAGCACCAAACCTGCTCATTGCAATCTAACTGCAACCTCACAATTGCTTTGTACAGATTTGTCATCACTCTGTGATCTGGTATTTCATGACCCTATTTATAAACCCAAAACGTTTTTAGCCTTTTTCATGGTTTCACAGGAACATAGGACTTAGGTGCAGGAGTAAGCAACTTAGCTCTCAAAACCTGCTCTGCAATTCTGCAAGACTGCAGTCAAATTTGATGTGGTTTTAACAGGCACACGCCTGACCTGACAACATGAAATCACGCGAGATGACGTCAATCATGCTTCCATACATCATCACGCACGCTCGCAATATTTTGCTTGGCAGGTGCATCTGAAGTCAGAAGCACACCTGCTGACTATTAAGCCCGTTAAAGAGTTACACAAAATCCTCGGCCCATCCACGTTTATAGTTGGGTCAATCGGCCAGGCCAACTTTACATTTTCACTTCAACCTCAATGGGATGAAATGTCTGGGATGCAACTTAATTTTTAAAAAATATGTTCTGGGACTAAATACTGGGACTAAATAATCTGTAAATTGTCTGTGCTTTATATGCTCTGTCTGAGGCCAGAACTCTCCATTCACCTGACGAAGGGGCTAACGCGAAAGCTAGTGAGTGTACTATCAAATAAATCGGTTGGACTGAAACCTGGTGTTGTCAGACTTTTTACTAAATACTGCTGTCAGGGGTTTGGCTTTACTGCCTAGGCACAGTTTGCTGCATTTTTTTCATCACTTTTAATTTGTAGAGCTCCACAATATAAGTGCCAGTCCACACTCTCCTTTTCTCAGTGCCTGCCCCCTTCCCACCCACCATGGCAGCACTGAGCCTTTCTCAGCATATATTTTACGCTGGCTGCTTGTTAATTGGCCAGTCAGTATGAAATTGACTCCCAGGGCCAATCACAGCTGGAAGCCCATTTCATACCCACCTCCGGGCCCACCAAGTGCGCACACCTGATGGCCACAGAATTCAGACCACTTTGTATTCCCATATTAGTCTGCAGTGTATGGGATTATTACAATCAGGTGAGGAAGGACAAACTGGCTCCCCTTTATTCAGCTTCCGTGCCTGGTCAAAACAAAAGTTTCTTTACCCTGTAGATGCCTTTTCCAATCTAACTGTGTTTACTAATAATAAGGTGCCAATCAAGCCAAGTTTTCTTGAGTCGAAGATAGACAAATTTCTTAGTTACGAAAATAATGCAAGATGCAATAACACACACACATAAGAACAAAGAACAAGAAATTTACAAAAAAAGTTACAAAGAAAATTACAAAACAAAAAAAAAGCCCTTCAGCCTCCAAGCTTGTATCGACCATGCTGCCCAACTTAACTAAAACCCCCTACCCTTTTCTGGACCATATCCCTCTATCCCCATCCTATTCATGTATTTGTCAAGACACCCCTTAAAAGTCACTGCCATATCCACTTCCACTACCTCCCCCGGTAACGAGGCAACATATCAGAAGTAAAAAAAGTTAGAGTCCAATTAAAAGTTAAAAGGGTATATGATTGAGTTCTTTGCTTTTCCTTGAGACATTGATTGTTTAACATTGTGGCTGTTTGAATTTAATTGATCCTCTTTAAAATCCTGAAGATGAATTGGAGTCCACTTTGCTGGAGACAGTTTCCTTTCTCTTAATTCTGTGAACCATCTCCTATAAATGGATGGGTTCCTCCTGAGGTTCTTTCTGATGGACAGTCACTATTTCTTGGGTTTGATTTTTATACTGTAGAGATTATTAACTTAAAAGGGCTCCCTTCAGCAGATTTTCCAAATGACTTTGATGAGTTCTGTCTGTGGGTGGCTGGACAAAACAGTTCTTAAAAGCCTGTATACTCCCAGAAAGATATATAATTAACGTGTCTTGCAATCATTGTTGTAAGTCACCTTTTGATTTTTCATTTCGGAAACTTTTGACATATTTCAAGATAGCGGAAACCAACAGGAGATGAGGTTATTTCATCTTCAACAATGGAATTTGAGTATCTGTTGGCCCTATCTGGCAGGTTAGCAGTTCCCATTGTCTTTGTTGTTGATTCAAATTCAGCACGTTGCATTTTTAGTCTCTTTCTTAGTTACAGAGTTGAGTTTTGAAGTCTGTAGATTTCCTTTAAAATGTTTCTCACTTCACACTTCCTTTCTGAGGTTTATTGTTTGCTTTTCTCACCTTCACCTTGGACCATGGCATTGCATTTTAAACCAGGTGGCTATCTCATTTCTTGACGTTCTGATTTTCCAATCAGTTGAAAATTCTTTGAAAATCATTTTTCAAAAATAAAGAGGCATTTTTGTGATACTATCAACTGCTTTCAAGAATTTATATGTTTGTGTCCTAGGTTTCCCTTGGGATTCTCCCAGCTGTCTCACTAATTTCATTGGAAGGACCACAGAAACCCCAAATAATTTATGCTGTTTGTCCCCAGGGATTTTGTAGTTCTTCTATAGAAACTAAAACAGCCAAATTGGAAACCAAACAGAAATTGTTCCCCCACATTCTATTCTATCTTCCCTGTGAGTTTCTACTCCCATTGTTTGTTTCCTTTTTTCCAAATCTGACACCTCTCTGTCCATTACATAACCTGCACATGCCCTCTTCAAAGTCTTTGGAACTGTAGGCCAGAGATAGACCAGGAAAATTGTACCATTGGTTCTCCAACCTATGCTGGGAGCGTGGGAACTGTGATTGTTTCTAAATATTTACATATTTACATTTGCATTTCAGTAGGAAAGCATTTTATAAAGCTGTGCTACTTTGGAAAATATTTTTAAAAATTTTGTTGGTGTTATCCATAACCATGTCTTATTTCTTTTGTTGTGTTTCGTTACATGTCAAATTTACAGAGCCATCTGCCTTTCACTGTTCTTGAGATATTGGCTGTAAAATTACCTTTGGTCGTTTTAGGTTTCCATACAGCTAACCTCTGTTGACCTACACTGTTGGTCTCTTTAATTGAAGGCTGCTTCAATCGGGAATACTGCCCAGCCTGCTTTAGGCACGGGTTTCTGGCTTCCTGAAAACCCTTGACTGTGTTAAAAAAAATCTCCTGTGGTGCAACAGTGCGTACTCCCATAGCCCAGACAGTGCAACAAATTATGCTATTGCCAAGCAGTCACTGTTATTACAAATCACCAAACCAAGCTGCAGTATAATAGAGAGCACACTTTTATTAAAACAGCCTCTTGCAAAAACAATATGACTTATTGGTTGTTTCTAAGAGCTACCAGAGTGCACTTACAAAGCTCCCTCTGCTCAGGATTAGTGGGGTCTCCTTGTACCCGCCCTGACCTGAAATCCAACTCTCTCCATCAATCTCTTCCTCTGCCTCTGTCAACTCTTACACATGTGCTACATAGCGTTTCAACTTAATACAGCAGATCTCTGCTCTGCAAGGCTGTCAATTGGGAAGGATAGAAAGAACATACAATAGTGGGGTTTCTGTATTAATGAGGGAGCTGGAAATAATGTAGCGTAATGCAGTATTGGTGAGTGTTACAGTGAAGGGCTACTATTTGTTGTGTCACATTAGTGACATTTAATCATATGATTTACAATAATTTTGCTTATGGAGTTCAGCATTTGGAACAGTTTAAACATTCTCCTTCATGTGTTTTTAATGATTTCTTTATTGAGTGTAATTTTGAACAAAAAAATTAAATAAGACATTATTCTTGTATACTATGTATTCAGTTATTTGACACTGAAGACTGTATTTGCTTAACCTCATCATATTTGGCTACTTAGTACTGGAATGTTACTCTAATCTCAACTCACTTATATGTGGAGAACATTCATTGATTCAGCTGTGCTGAGGTCAGTTTCATATGCAGTAAATTATTAGGTCCATATGAAAGATATATAGCTCATAAGGTTTGAGGTCAGGCAGCAGCAGGCATTTAGTTTGATTGAGAAATTAAAATGATTTGTTGATGGACTTTTTTTTAGAGAACAGCAGAACACTGTTCCACACTACCAATGTTTTATTAGTCATGGTAATGAATGTTAGCCATCGCCTTTTTCTAAGTTTATTGCAACTATCCACCATCATTACTATAAAGCACTAAACTTCAGCTTCAAGGTTCGGCTTCTCAAGGAGTTATTCATGGCATTCCAATGCATCAACTCCCATTCAACCAAAACAAAAGGACAAAGAATATTCATCTTGGCCTGGCAGGATAACTTCCACATTACATAAACCATTTCAGATTGTACACAACTGTACAGGTAATTTACTTTTTCTTTCTCTTTTTAACATGGAGGGTGCTAATTGCATACAAATCCATTATAATCTGTGCAGAAAATAGCTAGATATTTTATAACACTTTGCTGTCCTTGGGAAGGTTGTGGGAATACAGGCTGATCACAGAAGGTAGATGTTGCTCCCATCAGATTCAAACGCAAGCTTAGAATCCCTCCCAACACAGTGTTTGGCAGTGCAATTTTGTTCTTAGTAATTCCATTTTGGACGGCTGCGCATCAGAGCAATTAACTATTTTCCACATCTTCAATGAAAATGCTATAACAAATGTAATGCCACACAAATCAAGCACATATAAAATGTACAACAGCTTTCGGAGTGAAGTTATGAATTAAACAATTATGATATCATTTTCACCACATTCTTAAAAAGAAATGTGCAACAGCCCGTGGTTGTGATAGCTGTACCAATTCCGCCATCTACTGGTTGAATGTTGCTTAATGACCCATACAGTACAACCCCAAATGCCATAATAAATATTACATCAATTAATTGTATTTCTTAGTCATCTTTTGCCCACATAATTTGAAAAAGATAAATGTTCATTGATAGATGAACATTCAACCTTGTCTTCCCTCAGGGTGATCTTAGTTTTTGATTGGAAGTGTATGGGATTAAATCATTTAATAAATAAGTTGCCGTCCAATAGCGAGCTCACTTCTAGTCAGACAGAGTACGGCAGCAAGGAAGATCAAGTAAAGAATTGGAGAGATGACATAACCTTGCTTGACTCCTGTCTGAATCTCAAGAGGGCCTGTAATGGATCTCTTGTCACTGATCGCCATTCAAACATCATCATGAAGCAGGCAAAGGATGCTAATGAATTTTGGAGGATGTCCATACTTCAGCAGAATCTTCCAGAGCACCTCATGATTTATACACTCAAAAATCTTTGTCAAATTAATTCATTATGCAGAAAGGTTGTTGTTCTGTGCAAAATGTTTCTTGGAGTTGATGAGCTGTAAAAATTGATGGCCTAAACCCAGATTGAGATTTGTGGAGTAGTATGTCGGTTCAGAAAAGTTTTTGTATTGACCTTTCCTACAATGGAAAGCATGGAGATACTGCTGTATTTCCATAGTTGAGTTTTTTGTTGGATGTCCCATATCTTGGAGGTTGTCACAATTATGACCCTCAAGGTTATTTGGGACTTCCTCTTCATTCCAGATCTATACGATAAGGACTTGGAGTTCTAATGTTAGCTGTTCTCCCTCATGCTGAATGATTTCAGCAGGGATCCCATCATCTCCTGCTGCTTTGTTGTTCTTCATTTATGTGATAGCTTTCATCACCTCCGTAGCTGTTGGTGGAGTTCTGAGCTCATCTCTAAATAGATAGTGTGGGATGCAGTTGAAAACATTCACATCAACAATTGATTATTAATTGAAAAGGTCTTCAAAATACTCCCTCCAACAGGCATTGATCAGATCTCTCCCTTCCTTGAACCTCAGGGGAGTTGGACTTTGTAGCAGTGGAGAAGCCATGGTTACCATTCATATCAGTAAGATATTGAATTTCCTTTGTGTAGTCTTCCCATCACATGTTCTTCATGTCACATGTGGACCTCTGTATCTCAGCTTTTACTTGTTGGTGAGCCAGTTTCTTTTATTTTGAGTTCAAGTCATTCCACCAGTGGCAGAAAATTTTTCATTTGTAATCAATCAGCTTGTTAATATCCTGATCATTTTCTTCAAACCAATCCTGATGTACACTGCCAGAAAATCCAAATATCCTTTTGCAAATATTGATGATATTGAACTTGGGACACCTCAGGCATTGTGGACACTTCTTCTTGTTTGAAGTTTTTCCTATGCATTGTTGGAATCTGTCTGTTGTTGATCTTTCATGGATATCTCTTCTGTCGTGCCCATTATTTGGGAGTCAATTTGACAGATGTAATTGAATGAATAAGTTGGTGATTGTCCAGCAGTCATTAACCCCTGTCATTGCTCTGGTGGTGTGGACATCATTGTGATTCCAAGCATAGACAATAACTTAAGTGATGGTGCTTGGATTGTGGTATTGCCATGATATGTTGTACTTGTTCTTCTGGTGAAACATGGTATTGATAATGATAAGCCCTTGTTCTGCAAATTTGATAAGAAGAAGAATGCCTTTGAAGTTGACATTTCCAATTGTTTCCCTGCCAACAGTTCCATTCCAGAGATCACTTCTAACTCTGGTGTTGAAATCTCCAAGAATAAGATTGTCCTCCTTTGGAACCACACAGAGAACTTGGTCAAGTTTAGCATAGAAATCTTCCCTGGTTTTGGCATTGGCAATCCAAAGTTGGGACAAATACACTGGCTGCTTGCTGGTTTGAGACAAAGTGTCATGAGGTTCTAATTCCTTCTAAGAGAATATGGTTGACAAATTTGTTCTCAATGGCAAATCCAATTCCATGAACTCTCTATCCTTTTTCTGATTTCCCTTTCCAAAATAAAGTATAGTCATCTCAGATTTGATTGTCCCTCTCCAGTTTGCTGAGCCTCACACAGAGCGAGAATATCAGTGTCATATAGCCAGAGTTCTCGGGTAACAAATCCAGTGTGACACTCTAGGCATTCATTCACAGGTGAGTCCTTGAGGATCCTTATGTTCCTGATCCCAAACATTGTGACTTGTGTCTTTTGTGTGTTTCTACAGCTATCTGGTTGGGAGAGATGAGACAAAATAAGTTTAGGCACATTTTCTAGCCTACTCTGCAATAAGGGATGAGCAGAATGGATCCTAAAGACAGCTGCTCAGTCACAGTTACAGCTGCCAAAAGACATCAGTGTTTCATCTGAGTGCTAGACGACCTTCTTATAATTCCACATCAGTGCTAGATCATGACCAGAAGCTTCCAGACAACATAATCCTGCTGTCATAACCGTTTGATCGTCAACAAAGGGCTTGGGAGATATGCTTGGAAAAAAAAATCCCTGTCTGTGACTTCAACCAGCAGAGAGTTCTCCCCTTGATTCCCGTTGGCTCCCAATTTTTGCCAGGGCTTCTTGTGAGGTTGTTGATCATTTTCTGGCACTGTTACATTTCTGGCTATACTTCTGGCATTGACTATCACAGTTATTTGGTTTCACTGCCTTTGGAATGTATATCTAGGAGGTTGTACAAGCTTACTTCATGGCTTTGCCGCCTACTCTGATAGGCAACTATTCAATGGCATATTTAGCTGCATTCTACAATCATTCAAATTAACAAGTCACACTAATTTTGTGTGCAGTCCGTATTGTAAACAACAGTGATGAATTAACTAAATCTAGAGCTTGTTACAAAAGTCCATTATTGTTCTAGTCTTTGACTGAGCATTCTGCGTATGTAACATTTTATATGTCAACGTTCTACAACCTGGAAAACCAAGGGGTGGAAGTTTATTCAGAACAGTAACTGCACTTAAAATTGCAGTACAATTGTCTGTGCTCAGAGTGGTATTTTTGTATTTTATTAATTTGGTCACCTTTTGACAGGAATGTGATCAAGTTCATATAGATGATGTCTCCTCTGATGACAATGGACAAGATTTAAGGTAATCTTTGTTTTCTACAGAAGTTAGTATAGCAAGAAAAAGGATTTTAAAATGATAGAAATGTGTTGTTTTGCTCTATTTGCAGTACCTACAGTTTTGCAACTGATGGTTTTCACGCAGCTGCCACCAGTGCAAACCTCTGCTTAGCAACCGGTGTGCGAGGAGGCGTTGATTGGATGAGAAAATTAGCCTTCCGCTATAGGCGTGTAAAAGAACTATACAATACTTACAAAAACAATATAGGAGGTGAGTCTGGTTTTTTGTTTACTCTGATTAATTTGGTTTCTCACTACGGGCCAGAACTTCCAAGGAGTAGCAGTCATGCAATCATAGAATCTCTACAGTCCAGAAGAGGCCCTTCGACCCATCGAGCCTGCACTGACAACAGTCCCACCCAGGCCCTATTCATGTAACCCCATGTTTACCCTGCTTATGACACTATGGGCAATTTAGCATGGCCAATCAACCTAACCTGCACATCTTTGGAGTGTGGGAGGAAACTGGAGCACCTGAGGAAACCCATGCAGACACGGGAGAATGTGCAAACTCCATGCAGACAGTGACCCAACGCCAGAATCAAACTCAGGCTCCTGGCGCTGTGAGACAGCAGAGCTAACCACTGTGTCACTGTGCCATCATATTTGAATTGTCACTGTGCTCCTTCTTAGTGAAACTGGAACATGGCTGCACATCCCCCACCTGACCTTCTGACTCTGGCTGGGTGAGAAATGTGCAAAGTAGCAGATTACTAAGGCCTTCAGTTGACAGCTACAGAATCGGGTGAAAGGAAACCGCAACCTCTTTTTTGCAGCACTAACTGCCATAAAGCAGGTAAGTTTAATGCATGTACCAGACACTCTGAGAAGTGAGGGAGAAGCTAAGTGGATAGGATAATGTTTTTCAGATGGTCTGTGCATGGGGAGGTGGAGGGCTGGGGGGGCTACAAGGTAGCGAGCAGTGCCCTGAGATGGTTATTTGGGGAGTTAGGATGGGTAAGGGGGTCAGGTGGTCAGTGTGGAAGTCAGGTGGTCTTGGGGGATAGTCAGGGGTTCCCATGGGGTGGAGGGCATTGTTGCTACTATTGCTAATTACCCAGGAGTTAGAAATGCTTTCAATTCCACTGACATTCCTTGGGTAACTATTCTGGTAGTACAGTCAGAGCCATCAGACATCTCTGATTTAAATTGGAGTTTTGGATAATTGCCTGTTCAGGGTATCTGCCCACAGAATTTTGAACTTCTCGGGAAATTCCAGTGTAGTCCTCATGAGGAGACATCTAGGGGTTCCTGCAGTGCATCTTCAGCGATGCCTCCTGGATACAGTCCTCTGGAGACCAAAGGTTATGGACCAACAATTTAATAATGTGCCACCTTCAGAATGAACATCGTTCACCACAAACTAATTCAGTGTTGCCATAGACGATCTGGAAGAGGGGGCTGAGTGTAGGGTAACAAAGTTTGCTGATGACATGATGTTGAACGGGAAAGCGAATTGCGTGGAGGACGCACAAAGTCTACAGAGAGATTTGGATAGGCTGAGTGGGTGGGCGAGGATCTGGCAGATGGAGTATAATGTTAGCAAATGTGAGGTTATCCACTTTGGAAGAAATAATAGTAGGATGAAATATTATTTAAATGGTGAAAAGTTGCAGCATGCTACTGTGCAGAGGGACCTGGGGGTCCTTGTGTTCGAATCACAAAAACTCAGTCTGCAGGTGCAGCAGGTGATCAAGAAGGCGAATGGAATGTTGGCCGTTATCACAAGCAGGATAGAATATAAAAGCAGAGAGGTCTTGCTGCCACTGTACAAGGCACTGGTGAGGCTGCAACTAGAGTACTATGTGCAATTTTGGTCCCCTTATTTGCGAAAGGATATATTGGCTTTGGAGGGGGTACAGAGAAGGTTCAGCAGGTTGATTCCGGAGATGAGGGGGTTAGCTTATGAGGAGAGATTGAGTAGATCGGGCCTGTACTCATTGGAGTTTAGCAGACTGAGGGGGGATCCAATAGAGACATATAAGATAATGAAGGGGCTAGATAGGGTAGAGGTAGAGAGATTCTTTCCACTTAGAAAGGAAACCAGAACTAGAGAGCACCGCGTCAAAAGAAAGGGGCGACAGTTTAGAACAGAGTTGAGGAGGAACTTCTTCTCTCAGAGGGTAGTGAATCTCTGGAATTCTCTGCCCATTGAAGTGGTGGAGGCTACCTCATTGGATATGTTTAAGTCACAAGTAGATAGATTTCTGATTGATAAGGGAATTAAGGGTTATGGGGAGCAGACAGGTGAGTGGAACTGATCCACTTCAGACCAGCCATGATCTTATTGAATGGCAGGGCAGGCTTGAAGGGCTAGATGGCCTACTCTTGCTCCTATTTCTTATGTTCTATTGAAAGAAAACTCTCACTTGTGGTCAACTTGACAACCTGTCTCACATCCTTCTCATTCAAAACATTCTACAGTTGAAATTCCACTAGATTTAGCACATTAACTAATAAAACTGCATATTTTTGATCTATGTTATGTTAACAAAGATCTTTCTGTTGAAAACAAACTTTTGGGATGGTGAAATTGCATATTTGAGTGAAATTTAAATGAGTAAGGATAATTATAGGATGCACCCCAACTGGGAACAAAGTTTAGCAAAATATTATAGAATGTTAGGAGATATTTGCAAAGAACAAAAAATAGTAAGCACAGGAACAGGCCCTTCAGCCCTTCAAGCCTGTGCGGATCACGTTTACCTATCTAGACCAGCCCCTTATGTCCCTCTATTCCCCATTTGCTTATATGTCTATGAAGGTAAGTCTTCAATGTGGCTAACGTAACTGCCTCAACGACTTCACTTGCCAGTGCGTTCCAGGCCACCACCACCTTCTGTGTAAAAACCTTTCCCTGCACATCTCCACTGAACCTTTCCCCCCTTATATTGAACTTGTGCCCCCTTGTAATTGTCATTTTGGCCCTGATAAAAAGTTTCCAACTGTTCACCCTATTTATAGTAAAAAGTCTGACAACACCAGGTTTTAGTCCAACCGATTTATTTGATAGTAAACTCACAAGCTTTCGAGGGGACTCCCTCTTCGTCATGTGAATGAGGAAATCCCCTCGAAAGCTTGTGAGTTTACTATCAAATAAATCGGTTGGACTAAAACCTGGTGTTGTCAGACTTTTTACTGTGTTTACCCCAGTCCAACGCCGGCACATCCACATCATCACCCTATTTATACCTCTCATAATTTTATAAACTTCCATCAGGTCTCCCCTCAGCTTCCGTCTTTCCAGCGAGAACAACCCCAGTTTATTCAATCTCTCCTCGTAGGTAATACCCAAACCCAAAAGGACTCTTTGTCAAGGCCAATGGAGCAGAGCTTAAAAAATGTAGCAGACTTCCTTTGCACAAAGGTTAATCTTTCCTCCCCTTACAGTTCTGTGATTTAAGTTGAATAAGTCTTCAACTGATGAACATTTGACCCCAAATAAACTAAACAAAACAATCCAAAAGAACTTTATTCATTAAAAATGAAAGAAGAACATAATTTTAAAATAACAAGAGATTGGTGAAAGAAAAACACAGCATCTTATCATATGAATCAAAAATTAACCAACCATTTTTCTGAGTTCATTTCATATCACTGAAAAAAGACATATTTAAGCGTTTTGTCTTGCACTCATCAGGCTATTTGCAAGAATATTAAATGTAAGGTAAACAATAGTTTAAACGTCATGAAAAGACAGTCCTGATGAATGCCAAAGCAAAAGCCTCAACTCTCTTTTTTCAGCTGTATTCAAGTCCTGTACCAAAAAGCTATTTGGCAGGGTAGCACAGTGGTTGGCAGTGCTGTCTCACAGCACCTGGGACCCAGGTTCAATTCCAGCTGTGGGTGACTGTCTGTGTGTAGTCTGCACATTCTCCCCGTGTCAGTGTGGGTTTCCTCCCGGTACTCCAGTTTCCTCTCACATTCCAAAGCTGTGCAGGTTAGGGAGATTAGTAGATAAATACATGGGGTTACGGGAAAGGGCCTGGGTGGTATCCTGTGTCAGAGAGTCAGTGCAGCCCCGCTGGTCCAAATGGCTTCCTTCTGCACTGTAGGGGTTCTATGATTTTCTTCGGAATAACAGCTGAAGCAAATTTTAAGACTTCTGGGAAGGTTGAAGGTTTGATTATAAAGACTGTGTACCTTCTTTGCATAATTTTCTGGTAATACGATAATGTCTCTCACAGCTGGCAAGGGGGTTTGCAGGCCACTGATTTTGGACTTGCAATTTTCCAGCAAGGGAGAGAGGGACCGTGAAATGGTAGTTTTGCTGCTAGTAGTGACGAGAGGAAAGAATAAAAGCAATGCAGCCTTCCATTTGATATCAGTTTCACCAATCAGACTTTCCCAATATGACATGATGCAGCAATATAATTCTCATTGAAATCTGGATCCTAATGCGTGCAACAGTTCCTGGCCCACTTTATTATCACCGTGGACATTGAGCACTGAATGTTTCAACTGTGTCGGTATCCTGAGGCAGAGATTTTGCAGAGATTAGGCAATTCCCCCTTCCATTATATTGAGAGCCCTTTGATTTTGCTTTGATTTATTTTATTATTGTCACATGTATTAACATACAGTGCAAAGTATTGTTTCTTGCACACTATATGGACAAAGCATACCATACATAGAGAAGGAAAGGAGAGAACGCAGAATGTAGTGTCAGAATCAAAACTAGGATGTAGAGAACAATCAACTTAATACGAGATAGGTCCATTCAGAAGTCTGATGGCAGCCGGGAAGAAGCTGTTCTCGAGTCGGTTGGTACGTGACTCAAACTTTTGTATCTTCTTCCTAACAGAAGAAGGTGGAAGAGAGTGTGTCTGGGCACATAACGTCCTTGATTATGATGGCTGCTTTTCTGAGGCAGTGGGAAGTGTAGACGGAGTCAATGGATGGGAGGCTGATGTGTGTGATGTGACTCTTCATTAACTTCACAATGCTAGTTATATTTGAAAATCGCATCCTGAAAAATGGTGTTAAAATTCCACTATGTTATGAAATAAAGTTTCTGAAACTGAATGAATGATACTTGTTTTCCAGTGTAGCTGAACTTTCCTCCCATCAAACTGGTCAAAATAATCCAGTTAACAGCTTCCAAATTTATGAAAAAAAGTAGTGGGCGGAAAATCATGACCATTTATTGTACCCATGATTCTCACAACTAATGAGACACTTCATTGCTGAAGACAAATTGAAAAATTTCAATCCCAGTCAGGCTCTATCCCCGCAAACTCACATATTTACCCCATTGATCCCCTTAACCTACACCTCTTTGGATACCTCAGAGTATTAAATATATTCTCATTGTACTTCTCTGTGTATTTTCTTGTATTTTAGGGCTACTTGGTCCAGCAAAAAGAGATGCCTGGCTTCAGTTAAGGGCTGAGGTTGAGGCTCTGACAGACTCTTGGCTATCAAATGCACTTAAATCATTGTCAATCATCAGCTCAAGGTAGGATTTACTGTTTAATAACTCATTAGGAATAATACTTTAACCCGTGCACCCATGCCACAAAAGTTTATTTATCAGTATAATTGTTGCTTGTTGCTGAAACTTCCAGCACATAGTCACATCATTGCTTTGTGTTCCAACAAAATAATGATCGGATGTCAATAATAGTTTTAACTATGAAAATAAATAACAGCATTCTAACATTTTCATTTTGAAAGGCCTTCAATGTGAAATGCAGTGGAAATTGCCTGGAAAATTTGCAAAGAGGTAGATTAGACATAATGGATTACATTTCCTCATGAAGAGAGATTGGGAGTAATGATTGCGCTGCTTTAATGGAAGGTGATCATGAAGACAGGATTGTTAGCTCCTGATGAATGAATGGAGAATCATGCATCCAAAGGAAGATAAGACCAAGAGAATAACATGCATGGAATAGAGGTTTTCCAATTTTCTTTTCAGTTAAATTAACAGTAGGATAATCAGATAGCCTCTAAGAGGCAATTCTCCAGATTTTCCTTCCTGCATTTTGCCCAGGGATGCATTACGTCCAAGTGGTAAAGAAAATCCATCCCAACTGTTTTTTTGTTCTTGAGATGTGGTGCTTAAACATGGCAAGGGGGAGGAGGGACCATGTCTTTGACTCAGTGACAGTAAAGGATGGTGTGTGACATAGAGGGGAAATTGCAGGTGATGGTGTCCTGAAGTATCTACTAATCTTATTTTCTCAGTGTTAGAGGTCACGGGTTTGGAAGGTGGTGTTGAAGGATCCTTGATGTGTAGTTGCATTTGTAAATGCTACACACTAACTCTAGTTGTTCAGCTAAACACAAAACTATCCTGCAGTCATAATATCCCACATACTGCAATAAAGTTACTGTTAATCTGTTTTTTAATGGTGAAATTGGAGGGAGAAATGTTGGTCCAGACACCAGATGTAATAACGAAGTATTAGGGATGGACAGGATATTGGAGAAGGGTGGTATGGTGGCACAATGGTTAGCACCGCTGTCTCACAGCTCCAGGAATCTGGGTTCAATTCCCCCTCAGGTAATTGGCTGTGTGGAATTTGCACATTCTCCCTGTGTCTGTGTGGGTTTCTTCCAGGTGCTTCGGTTTTCTCCCACAGTTTAAAGGTAGGTGGGTTAGGTTGATTGGCCATGCTAAATTGCCCCTTGGTGTCCAAAGATGCATAAGTTAAGGGGATTAATGGGCTAAATATGTGGGGTTGCGGGGATAAAGCATGGGTGGAATTGTTTTCAGAGAGTCGGTGCAGACTCAATGGGCCAAATGGCCTCCTTCAGCACTATAAGGTTTCTATGAATATAAAGGTGCACTCTGCTCTTTTTGTATAATGCCTTTAGGACCTTTAACATCCACCAGAAACAGCAGGCATGACCTCTATTCAACACCTCATGCGAGCACTCTAATAATGCAGCACTCCTTTCGTACTGCAACAAAGTCACTCTACATCGCTTACTCAAAGCGATGACCTCCTGACTCTGTGTCAGGAGTGCTTCCAAGTGACACAACAGCTCTTATTCTGTTTAGCAATTGTTTAATTTCTTTGCAATAAGCTAACATAACTAAAAACATAGCCTGACAAAAAAATTTGCATTCATGTACCACAAGATAAATATCTTCGATGCAAAAGACATCACACATAACTGAAGTGATCTGGTACATCTTGCCAAGGATTTTCAATTAGTGAAGAACCAAACTGTTTATATTTGTACCTTGAAAATAATGTTACTGACTTACCATCCACAGTGCTTGTAATCTCCAACTCGCACAAATGATGTAAAATGCATTATCGTTTCCATATTAGCACGGGGTAGACAGTCAGATCTGAAGCATTATAACAGCTTAATGTCCACTGACAGAGAGCTGAGACCCTACTGAAGCAAGAACTGTGCCTCGCATGAAACAAACTGAGGCATGTTTTTTGCAAGTTTGTATTTAAAAATTGGCAGAAGAAACTTGAAGATGCTTAGGGCCCAAAATCCTTTCCCAAGACAGCTGAAGGTTAGGTTATATATGCAGTCTTTATCCCGAGAATAGTTTGAAAAATACCAAGGTCCTACAAAAAGTAAACTAAATTGATATCTGGTATATCAGTTATTTGTATCAGTAGCATTGGTTGAAAGAGAAATGTTTGCTTGGACAAAGAGAAAACTGCCCACTTACTTTACCTCATGCAGTACTAAGGGATATATTAGTTCCCTCTGTTCCAGACAACTAAAAGCAGTCTAACTATAAAGTATCATCCAAATAACACAGAGCTTCCTTAGAATTATATTATCATGCCACTTCAGATTATTTGCTCAAGTGAGACTTGAATCTAAAGGCAATAGCTGAGCTAACACTTATTTTGGTCAAAAACTGATAATCCTTCATCTTACAAGGAAGATTACTGATTTTATTTTATCTCTTTGTTACAGAAGTAATTGTGTTAATGTCTTGGTAACTACGACGCAACTCGTGCCAGCACTTGCCAAAGTCCTATTGTATAGCTTAGGTGGTGTTTTCCCTATTGAAAATATTTACAGTGCAACCAAAATAGGTAAGAATAAACCATAAAATATTTGCAACATTATAATCATTGAAACTAATTTGAGATTGCAGAATGTCACAGAATTGAGCGTACAGCTTTTAGTTACCACAACCAACAGTCACTTGGTCAGTTTCTAGACCATAATGTTACATTAATTCCATTGTGCAGTTCATCATTTTGTAAATTTAATGTTTATGGTATTTTATTCTAAATTTGAGTCAAATGGATTTGATTAAACCAGTTCTGAATTGCACTCCATAAATCAGTGAACCCATCCTTCAGTGAGAGCACAGGGGAGTGATTGCCAGTGACCTCCACAAGGTAATTGGAATGAGAGGGATTTCACCTCATGTAAATAGAGCATCCAATGCCCAGGCCAATATGGGGTGGCAGGTGGGACAGACAAAAAATATGTCACTGACCAATCACTTTTTGACTGCCGGTGCCACAAGCCGTTTGACAACACCAATCAGACTCCTTTATCCAAGAAAATTCCTGCTGCTTGATTTTCACTGCTATGCTGCCAGTGTTCAGAAGCATGGGCCTCAAGGTTCACCGAAAATCCAGGTCACTCAGTGTATGATACACTGGGCATAAAGGAATCCCCATGGCTTTAAGTGTGTAACACATTAACCTGGTTTGTTGGATATGATCTACTGTATTTGGAGGTGGCACAAAGTTTATTAGAATGTTTTTAAGAGGCTTATTAGTAAATATTTATGAAGGATCCTGGTGAACCTTTCCTCTTGTTTTGTTGTATCATTTACTGTCGATATTTGGTTATTTACTTAAACAACTGCTGAAGGAACTGCCTTGAAAAAAATACTATGCAAGAGCTGACCTGATAATGTAAAGCTGTTAAGTAAGAGTACATATTCTGACTGTTTGAGGAGCTCTTTAACTTTATCACAGACCCTGAATGGATGAGGAACTATTTAATATTAGTACAGATTCTGATTTTATGAGAAACTGTCATTAATACGACACTTCTAGGAGAATGGTTGTTCAACATTAGTACATGCACCAACTATATAAAGATACTATAATTACCATTAATTGCATCAGGAACTGATATGAGATTAGTAAATTGTTACTTTTACAGAATATTTAAGGACACACAATTGAATTTGCAGGATAATTACCTATTAAAGATTCGTATTGTAGATTTCAGAAATGTGATTTTGAAGGGATTGATAAGACAATATTAAGAGACATCAAGTATTACAAAGCCTGTAAGGAGAAGCGTCAACAAGCTGGGGCAGAAATTGTACTTGATTATGCCCATTTTATGGGTAAAAGGCATAAAACAGATGCAGCAAGGTCCAATCTTGCAGGCCCACATTTTTACCCAAAGAATCCAAAACAAAACTAACTCAACCAGTAGGTGAGGAGAAATGTACAGACTTCTAATAGAGTGCTTTGGAAATAAAGAGGGAACTCAAAATAAGAATGCTTGTGGAATCCAAATTTAACCTTAAGAAACTCTTCCCATAATAAAACAGCAAAAAGGTTACAGTTGAAATTTCATGAGAGTACAACAGGACTAAAGCTAAGGAAAATGTCTGATAGAGTTAGAGGGAGAGGTCGCTGTCATAAGAGTCTCTTCCTGCATGAGGGAAACTCAGAGCATTCATCATTATTTCCTGGGGCCCACCATCATGGTACATGAGTGATCCTGGAACACAGCAGCGTGTGGACATGGACACAGTCAGTTGAAGTGAAAATTTTGGGTGGTGTAAAATGGGTTGTCAATTCACTATTCCCCATATTGCATTAGCACAGAAGGTAAATTTCATCTCCCGCGTGTTGATGTTAGATGAAAAGAAGAACAAGATGTCATGCTGTTTCCTTACAAGAATTTGCTGTCTGCGTCCACACTCAGGTAAAAAGCTCACAAGTTGACATCACTTGTGCCCCAACGTAAGTCGATGTCCTTTGAAGAAGAAAAGTGAGGAAAATGACTATTGAACACAGAGAACCCCAGCCCATGTGTAGTTAACCATTGGGTAGAAGATCCACTGTTGGGGGTGGGTGGGGGGGGGGGGGGGGGGAGGTAGTATGTCTTCAGAACAGGCCTGTTGAACCATTGGGGAGGGTGACAAAATAGGGGCAGATGGCAAACTGAGGTACACTATTACTAATGGATTGAAGGAGATGAAATATAAAGCTGTCCAGCTGTATCCAAGTGAATGCAGTACACTGCAGTACTAGCTGCACTTGGCACTTGACATTTGTCATTCTCAATATTTTTTCCAAAGATAATTTGACCCTGTTCCCACAAGGCTGATTTTAACTGTGTACAGTATAGTAAAACAGATTGAAAGGCTGAGCCATGCATTGTTTTTCAGGCAAAGAAAGCTGTTTTCAGCGTATAGTGTCCAAATTTGGCACTAAAGTTACTTATGTTGTCATTGGAGATGCCCGAGATGAAGAGCATGCCGCTACTCAGGTAAATTCACCCTGAACTCTTCCTCATTTATCTTCCAGGCAAAGAAAGTTGCTTTGAACGAATTATGCAAAGGTTTGGCAGAAAAGTAGTATATGTTGTTATTGGGGATGGTGTAGAAGAAGAACAGGCAGCAAAAAAGGTAACAAGTCTGCTAAATATTGTTGGTGCACCATTTAGATTTATTGCTCTGGGCTTTTCTTTGTTTGAATTTACGTGATGTTGGAAAAGATTTTTCCAAGTGTGCATTAATGTATTAGCTTGTAGAGCATGATGAGATAGCGCACTGAACAAGTTGCTTTGTGAACTAGAATTAATATAATTAACCTTATTAGCTCATAGATTTGGTCTTTTTTAAGGTGGTGGTTAATTCTTTTCTTTCTTGCATGACTTTTTAAGAAATGGTGTGTGTCCCTTTATAAAGCCGTGTATCGATCAAAGCACATTTTGCATGCTTTAAGTACCAATTGTGATGTGCCTTTTCTCAAGGATTATATCATGAGAAAATCTACTCAGTGGCATTATAAGACCCAGATATCAAACAACCAAAAATCCCCTTTTGCTTTGAAACACATTCATTGCATAAATAAAAAATATTCGAATATCCTAACACTTTAAAATGGAACATTAATTGAATTTTGTATTATACAACCCGTGGGACCATCAAGCTGAGAAGATCGTCTAAGGAGCAAAAATTGGACATTGAAGTTAAAGTTGACTAATGTTTTGAGAATCAATTGCTCAGTACTTACAGGGCCCAGTTGCCAATCCATTCACTGTTCTTGTGTTATAGATTAGCACATATGAGTAACAAGTCAGTTATTGGTGGAAGGTGCAGATAGTATAATAAAGCATAAGGACCAAGTAATCACATTTAAATTAGCAGTCATGGCAAATAAAGAAATTAAAAGTTCAAGTGCCAAAGCATGTAACAAAATGTGGTGTATCATTTTTCTTTCAATTTTTCAATTCATGGCAATGTTCTACAGTGAAAAAACTATGTAGAAAATTAACTTCATGGCACCTGTTTCACAGGTCTGAAAAAAGCTCAATGAAACTCAAATTACAGCAACCAATTTTATACTCCTCAAGGATGCCTGAAAAAATGTCCAGCCAAAATTTGATCAAACCATTTTCCAGGTGTCCTCAACAGCTGTTGATATTTCCTGACAGATGTTCCTATGGGGCGATACAGTAACATAATGGATATGAGGGTGTGACTGTAAAAGAGGCAGGTATGGGGATCGAGAAAGCAAAAATGGAGGAGTCTCAGCCCTTGTAATTATGCAACAGGTTTGACATTCTTGCAGATTGTGTGGATGTGGGAGGGAGTACAGGAAGGATGAGGAAAATGACAAAAATGCAGTGGAATGGATCATTCAAGTCGAGGGGAAAAAAAGGAATATAGTTGAGATAAGGAAAGGTATAGTTAGGAAAATAGTCATTGTTCTCTGGAGTGAAGAGTTTGTATGAGCCAAATGGTTGTATCGCCTGTCTGGTGCCGGGGTTAAAGATACATCCTCAGGGCTGGAGACGAACTTGTAGAGAGGGGGAAGGCTCCATTTGTCATTGTCCATAATGGTTCCAACAACATAGTTAGGACTAAAAAAGAGATTCTATTTAGGGAATAAGAGCAGCCAGGGACTAAATTAAAAAGCAGAGCCACAAAGCTAATTATCTCTGGATTGCTACCTGAGCCATCAGCATAGGGTAAATAAGACCAGAGAGTTGAATGGCTCAGAGAACGGTGTGGGAGAAATAATTGATTCCTCGAGCACTAATAGTATTGGGCAAAGAGGCAGCTGCAGTATTGGGATCGTCTTCATCTGAACTGCACTGGAGCCAGTTTACTGGCAAATCATATCTCTAGGGTTGTGAAGAGGGCTTTAAAATTGATGGGTGCTGGTAGGGCTGGAGGGAGGAGATTTCTGTGAAGGGAAATTTGGAAAGTTAAAGAAAAAAAAGGCAGTAGTGTAGGATAGCAAAGCAGGTAATGATAAGCAGAGTGAGACAGACAGGAGCAGAGCATTCAAGCATAACATCACACCAGCAAATAATATGAGAATCTGGAAAGATCATGAAAAGTCAGAATTAAACACTTTTGATCGAAAGCACGCAGCATTTGTTACAAGAATGATTAATTGATAGCACATGTACTCATAAATTTGATATGATAGCCTTTACATAGACAGTTGCAAAATGATCACTGCTCGGACTTGAATATTCAAGGGTATTTGACATTTCAAAAGAACAGGAAGATAGGAAAGCGAGGTAGGGTAGCTGTATTAATAAAGGATGAGATCAGTACAGTGGTGAGAAATGATGTTTGGTTTGGAGAATGAAAACATAGCCTTGGTTTGAATAGAGATAAGAAATTGCAAGGAGATAAATCACTAATTGGAGTTTTTTATAAGGTGCCTTGACAGTAACTATATTGTAGGATGGAGTTAAATAAAGAAATAACAGGAGCTTGTAAGAATTTTGGGAATAATAGCATATTATATATTAGCAGAGATTGTGGATTGGCTAACTAACGGGAAACAGAAAGTCAGGATAAATGGGTCATTTTCAAGTTAGTGAACTACAGTGAAGTGCCACAGGGACTAATGCTTGAGTCTCAACTATTTATGATCCATATTAATGACTTGGGTAAAGGGACTGTCTGTATTTGCTGAAGATAGGTAGGAAAGCAAGTTGTGAAGAGCATACAAAGGCTAGAACCAGTCCCCCCACCTGCCACGGGAATTGGAGTTTGCGCAGGATAAACAATGGAAAGCTCCATTGACCTTGGGTGGGATTTTACGGTTTTTAGATGAGCGAGGCTGTAAAACCCCACTCAAAGGGCCGATTTTACCATCAAGTTGCTCCCGTCTTCAGGCATGGAAAAGCATGATCCATGTCCGGTTCCCTCTTTAACAAGGTCTGAAAATGGCTGCAATCGGGACCGCGCCCAAAATAAGTGTGACAGCTATTTAAATATATTTGCATGCATTTTAAATTGACTTAGTGGGCTGCACACCCAACCTTACTGGCACTTTCCCCTTTACCAACACGTTCACCCATTCAGAATCGGCACGAAACAAACATGCTCCACAAAAGTCCAATTTGGCCATTCCAGCTAGTGAGGAGGTAAGTGTCGAGCATCGGACGGCTCTCTGCTTGAGATCTGTGGGTGAGAGGGGAGGGATGGTGAGGAGTGTCTACTGCCACTCTGCCTGTGATCAGTGAGGGGGAATGGGGGTGTCCACTGCCGCTCTGTCTGAGATTGAAGGGAGGAGGGGCCCGCAATTGGCCTGGGTGACAGAGGGGTGAGGCAATAAGAGGATCAGTAATGTTGTGGGGGCGGGGAAATGTCTGTGGGGGGGTCAGGGGAGGCATTATCGAGCCCGGGAGCGATGTGGCAGGGGAGCAGCATTCATATCAATTTTTTCTGCACATGCGTGGTTGGAGGCACCGATCGCAGCTGCAGTATTTTGGGTACATTAAGCCCTGCACACAGATTCCTGCAGCATGATACAGAATTGCTGATATTTTTTCAGGCAGGGTGCGTATGGCAGCGGGGGGAGGGCCTGAGACTGAGTCTAAAAGTCAGATCTGAAACACTCCCAGTTTCAAGTCCCTCCAGCACTTAGAATCAAAATGGTAAAATAGGACACAAAGAGTCTGCAAAAGGGTATAAAGTTAAAAGAATGGGCAAAAATTTGGCAAACAAAATATCATATGGGAATATGTGAGGTTGTCCACTGTGGCAGAGGGACCAGTGAAGCAGGGTGTTGTTAAAAATATTAAATTTAGGGAAGTCTTGTTACAGCTGTAGCGTACAGTGATGAAACCGTGCCTGGAATTCAGAAAAGATTTACTCAACTGACCCCTGGAATGAATAGATTATCTCAGGAGGAAAGGTTAAGCACTCATTCAAATTTAGAACAATAAGAGGTGTTCTTATTGAACAGTATGGGGGGTTGACGAGGTAAATGCTGAGAGGTTGTTTCTTCTTATGGAGGAAACTGGAACTAGGGAGCACAGTTTAAAAATAAGGTGTCATCCATGCAAGACAGAGATAAGGAGGAATTTCTTCTCTCAGAAAGCCATTAGTCTTTGGAATTCTTTTCCCCAGAGAGCATTGGAGGTCGGTCAGATCATTGAAGATATTCAAGTGCTGTGTTAGATTTTTGATTTACAAAGGAGTTAAGGGTTTTGGTGGACAGGCAGGGAAGTGGAGCCAAAGCCACAAATGATCAGCCACGACCTTACTGAATGGCAGAATTACTGGGCGAATAAGTTGAAGGTCCAGACAAATAATCCATAGGCATGAGTTCACATCCCATCACAGTATCTGGGAAGCTGAAATTCAATTAATGAAATAAATCTGGAATTAAAAGCTACTATGAATAATGGCAACCATGAAGCTAATGGATTGCTGTAAAAACCCAATGGGTGTTTACAACATTTACTTATGTCCTTTAGGGAAGAAAAGCTGCCATCTTTACTCTGCTTGACTCACATGTTGTGCCACCCTCAGGACAAAATGGCAAACTCTTAGCTGACTTCTAAAATGACCTAGCAAGTCACTCAGTCGTATTCTCAAGGACAATCTCACACCTTCCCAAGGGATGGGTAATGAATGCTGCTTTGCCAGTGACATCCACGTCATATGAATAAACGAAAAAATAATTGAGCTGAGCAGAGCAGAGGCTGGGCCCTGCTCTAGTCAGGACTCTTCAGTGACCACCAACAAAATGTTTTTTTCTCAACAAAATGTTTTTTTCCCCAACATCCTAAAGTGTACCTTGCTCCCAGAAAAAGAAGTCTATCGTGCTTTGATCAATCCCCACCCAGGGTTTATTGACTTGTTGTCAACAATACACACAATCCAAACTTCTTCACCTTCAAATGGACAAGCTGACTGTGGAGCTCATTCAAATTCTTGTCAGTAAGGTCTGGGGCTCTATATGGGACCTGTCTAGGACTTTCCAGTTGGGATACACACTGTTGCGTAGCTTCGACTCTAGGTCAATAAATGAGCCCAGACAACTGTCTACCCCATTGCCTGCCTAAGGTGGCTAGAATTTTATTTCGTGCTTGGTTAATCTCTAAGCAGTAAAAGAGATCAGGAAACCCATGTCGAAATTGTACCCCAATGTTTTTATTTCTGGGCAGGCAGGAAAGAGCTATTGGCTGGTTTCTTATGCTAAAATACAGGTTTGAAAAAAACCTGTCCTCATCCTGGTTGTTAATGATGTTGTATCCATGAAATATGGACAATATCATGACTGCTTTTCCCTGCTTCTTTTGGAATGAATTGTGCAATTACTTCTGAAATAGAATGGAATGTTGATTTAATAAATTGCGCTTCCACTGCCAATCATTTGAACAGCGGTGTGTGAAGAGAAATGGAATATCTGAGAGAAGGCTTGGAACTGTAGTCTAATCCAATTATACATTTCTTAAAGTTCAGGTCCTGATCTCAGTGCCAGAATAATTCCAAACTCATGATGTGCACATGTCCACAGTTTGTTTTGGACGTGCTTTGTCCCATAAGGAAATAAGACACATTTTTGTTTTTGGCTATGTTAATTCATTGTTTCACTGTTGACTAATCATCTTTCTGTTGGTTAAAGTACACATGCTACAACAACAGAGCAACACAAATGCTTTAATACAACATGTGTAGCTGGCAAGTACTGACAATTGTTATTAAATTCCTACCTGTGAAGACACGGGATCATGGCATCGCCCTATTGACAGTAATGTGTGAATGTTTTGCTCAACTTAGTTCAAAATATAAAGAACAGTGAAGGTTCAAATTCCACATTTAAAAGTAAATCTTACATTACTAGGAATAGACCCCTAATAGAAAATGTGAAAGCAGTAGAAATGCACAATAAATTGGATTATCTTGTGCATTTTCTTCTCATTCTTGAGATGTGGGTAACTGCAAACAAGACCACATTTATTGCTCACACCCAGATAATGGATGCAATCTTACCATAAAATGGCAGAGTGCTGTTTCTCACAAAAAAACCGGCGTGTTTCTCTCCAGTAAACCAGTTGGTTTCCTCCCCAGGTTCCACACTCTTTCCAAAAAAAATCAAGGGAGCGTGAATCATGATGTCATAGAGGTAAACACAGTAAGAAGTCTGACAACACCAACCGATTTATTTGATAGTAAACTCGCAAGCTTTCGGGGTTTGCTCCTTCGTCAGGCGAATGGAGAGTTCTGGCCTCAGACAGAGCATATAACAACACAGACAGTTTACAGATTACTGATTAGAATGTGAGTCTTTACACCTGACCTGCTAGTGGCCAACAATGTGAGTGGAAGGAGCATTAAGCCCCAGTTTAAAGAGATGTGTATTGTCCCCAGACAGTACAGTAAGTGAGGTTTAGCAAACCCAGGCAAGTCATGGGGGTTACAGGTAGTGCGACATGAACCCAAGATCCCTGTTGACACCGTCCTCATGTGTGCGGAACTTGGCTATCAGTCTCTTCTCAGCAACTCTGCGCTGTCGTACGTCATGAAGGCCGTTTTGGAGAATGCTTACCCGAAGGTCAGAGGCCAAATGCCCGTGACCACTGAAGTGTTCACCAACAGGAAGGGAACAGTCTTGCCTGGTGATTGTCGAGCGATGTTCATTCATCCGTTGTCGTAGCGTCTGCATGGTCTCCCTCGTGTACCATGCTTCGGGACATCCTTTCCTGCAGCGTATTAGGTAGACAACATTGGCTGAGTTGCAAGACTATGTACCGTGTACCTGGTGGATGGTATTCTCATGTGTGATGATGTCATCCATGTTGATGATCTGGCATGTCTTGCAGAGGTTGCTGTGGCAGGGTTGTGTGGTGTTGTGGTCACTGTTCTCCTGAAGGCTGGGTAGTTTGCTGCGAACAATGGTCTGTTTGAGGTTGTGCGGTTGTCTGAAGGCAAGAAGTGGGGGTATGGGGATGGCCCTGGCGAGATGTTCATCTTCATCAATGATATGTTGAAGACTCCGGAGAAGATATCGTAGCTTCTCCGCTCCAGGGAAGTACTGGATGACGAAGGGTACTCTGTCCACCGTGTCCCATGTTTGTCTTCTGAGGAGTTCGGGGCAGTTTTTCGCTGTGGCGCATCAGAACTGTCGATCGATGAGTTGAGTGCCATATCCTGTTCTTATGAGTGTATCTTTCAGCGTCTGGAGTGTCTGTCACAACCCTCCCATCTCCGTTCGCCTGACGAAGGTGCAAACCCCGAAAGCTTGCGAGTTTACTATCAAATAAATCGGTTGGACTTAAACCTGGTGTTGTCAGACTTCTTACTGTGTTTACCCCAGTCCAATGCTGGCATCTCCACATCATGACTGTCATAGAGGTAGGCAGGGCTTTAACACGCTGGTAAAATCTGTCTGCTCAGAGATCAGGAATGCCATCTTTAAATGGCACCCTAATCAAAACTCCAGTAAACTTACACCCACCCCACCACCAAGGCTATCAAGGGTTCCCTTCCACACCCCTGACTGAAGCGGGAATACCCTCCATGACCCTCCTCCCCTGATCTTCGGCCACTTCTCTCTCTCCCCACCCCTTGCTTATCAGCCCTTTCTTTCATGCCCCCCCCACCCCACCTTCGCCAGCCCCTTCTCTCTATTCCCCCCCCCACCTCTCTCTGCAAGTGATCATCAGCTCCTCCACCCCTCCCCCTACAGTTGGAGACGACATCGCCTTCCACCACAACAGCCACCGCCGGCATTTCCTCTACGTCAGGTCACTCCTGGCCAAGAGAGAGCATTAACCCCCACACCTCATGAGGCTCCCACTGGGGCACACGTCTTGGCACATGCTGGCACTTCCAGAGTGGCATAGTGCCAATGTAGCTGGCCAACCTGTGCCAGAGGGCATTGCCAGGCACTGCCTGGCCATGTCCCTCTCCCTCAGGGATTATGCTTAACTTTACACCCCCCCGGGGAGACCCCAACAATAGGTTCGCGTCTGTGTAAACCTTTTCTAAACCGCAAAGGTCAAGATACGGTGGGCGGTGGGTTAATAGTATTGAAATGCATGCTAATGCTTGCAAAGCAGGTTCACACTCACTGTGGGCTCAAGATTTCCCCCGCTGGGCCATCTACTTCTCATTGGGTGACTTTCCATTATTTCACAAATCCCTGAAGATAAACCACAGAATATGGAGTTAGAATCACATGGAGTCAGACAGGGTAGACTATACATGTTGCGAACACTGAACAACTTTTGTGAACTAGTTGAGTTTTTTTTGGCGACATGTCACCTTTCATTGTCATTTTTCTTTTCATGCCAACTCAGAAATTACGATATTAATTGATTTAAAATCACTAATCACCATGGTTGGATTTGAAGTAAGCTAAATAAACCCATCCATGCACTACTACAGGTACAATTACATTGGTGTCAATGGGCGGAATACTCCCAAAAAAATTCTAAGTCTTGAATTCGTGGGAAAACTGGAGTAATTCACGCTTTTTTTTAAGTGGGAGCTCACGCTTGAATCTCCCACACTCTGTGTAGTGCAAAGTCCACCAGCGTGAATATCAAAAGATTTCAGGGGAAGGGGCCTATTCCCACCTGGGAGGCAGAAACCAGCGGGCCCCTGCGCATCCACGGCGGCCCCGAACTGTCAGCCTCCCTTTTGCTGGCCGGCCTGGGACCCCCACAGTGCTGCCTCCTCTCCCCAACCCCTGCATGGCCTGTTCAGGGCCCCCGACCATTCTTGGCCTACTACCCCCATTCCGAACCGCCTTCATGTCCAAAACGATATTTAAAATATCATTTAAGTGCTAGCCCCGTCTCCCTGCCAATTTCCAGCGCAGAGCAGGCCGCACAGGAAATCCGGCGCTGGGAGACATGGGAGAATCGTGTCTGAAAGTGGGTCTCACACCGGGAATTTAAACTGTTGGGCAATGTACTTTTGAGTGTCAAGAGTGCAGTAAGTGATTTAAGTATGGTGTGTAACATTCCTTCTAGAGATTATATTTATCATTAAGGTATATATAACCTAGGAGGGTCACCGCATTGGAATGGCACAGGTTAGAGAATCTTGGGGGAGGAGTCCACTGTGTTTAGTACTGGAATCAACCCCCACTGAGATTCTCCCAACCACCATTCCTGGGGGTAATGTGGTTCGAGCCCAGTGAGGACAGGAACCTGACTATCATATTCAAATGAGCATTTAAATAAGTTATGTCAATTTTAAACCATATTCTCTCTGCTCCCAGGATTTTCTGATCCTCGGGCACAGTGGGAACCCAGCGAGAATCACTGCTGGTCTCCATAAACTTCATATTTGTCCAGATTAAGCTTCATCTGCCATTTTTCTACCCAAACCTGCAATTTATCTATATCCTGCTGTATCCTTTGACAATCCTTGTCACTCTCTGCACTCCACCAATTTTTGTATTATCCGCAAACTTACTAATCAGGCTACCTACATTTTCTTCCAATTCATTTATATATATTACAAAGGTCCTAGCACTGATCCCCGTGGATCACCACTAGTTATTTATCTCCATTCTTAAAAGCACCATTCCACTGCTACTCTCTGTCTTCTATGACCAAGTCAGTTATGTACCCATCTACCCAGTGCACCCCAGGAGACTCTACCTACTGTATCAGCCTGCCATGAGGGACCTTGTCAAATGCCTTACTAAAGTCCATGTAGACAACATCCATTGCCTTTCCCTCATTAATCTTGCTTGTCACCTCCTCAAAAAACTCAATCAGCTTGGTGAGAATGAGCTTCCCCACACAAAACCATGTTGCCTATCAGTAACAAGTCCATTTGCTTCCAAATGTGAATAAATTCTGTCTCTCAGTATCTTCTCCATCAGCTTCCCCACCACTGACATCAGCTCACTGACCTGTATTTATCTGGATTATTGCTCTTTCCCCTCTTAAACAAAGGAACAATATTGGCTATTATCCAGTCCTCTAGAACCTTGCCTGGGACCTAAGAGAATGTAAAGATATCTGTTAAGGCCCCATCTATTTCCTCCCTGCCTCCCACAGTATCCTGGGATAGATTCCAGCTGGCCCTGGGGACTTGTCTATCTCAATGCATTTTAAGACAGCCAAGTCTTCCTCCTTTATTATATTGATCTAACTGAGATTATTCACATACCCTTCTCTAACTTCAACATCCCTCATGTCTTGCTCTTTGGCGAATATCGATGCAAAGTACTCATTAAGGATCTCGCCCACTTCCGCTGTCTCCACCCATTACCTCTGTCCTTTATCCTTGAGTGGGCCTACTCTTTCCCTATCCACCCTCTTGCTCTTAATATATGCATCGATTGCCTTCAGATTCTCCTTAATCCTGCTGGCCAAGGACATTTCATGGCCCCTTTTAGACCTCCTCACCCTCTGCTTGAACTTTATCATGCTTTCTGTATATTCTACAGACATGTATATGTTGCAGTACCACCTGGCAGTTTGACACTGCCAGGAGCAGTGCCAAGGTGGGGGGGCCCTGAGGTTGTGAGGGAGGGGCGTTGGGGGAAGAGGGAATGGGGGGAGTTCTTGAAGGGGAGGAACATGAAGAGGGGTGCATCAACTGAGAGGACCATGAGCAGGGCATGAGCACGAGAGGGAGGAGCACGAGAGGGCATGAGCTTGAAGGGGGACCCACTGGAAGGGCCCGAATGCCGGTGACCTATGTTAGGGAAGCGGGTGTGGAAACAGGCCCTCGGGGGGAGGGAGGAAGGGGGTTCCCAATGTCTGCAGAGGGAGGGAGGTCTTCAATTTTGTTTTGAGATTGCTGTCCTCTTTAAATCAAAGTTTTAAAGTGTGTTTATCAGTCACAAGTAAGGCTCACATGAACGCTGCAATGAAGTTACTGTGAAATTCCCCTAGTTGCCACAGTCTGGCACCTTTTCGGGTCAATACACTTAGCCAGCACATCTTTCAGATTGTGGGAGGAAACCAGAGAACCCGGAGGAAACCCACGCAGACACAGGGAGAATGTGCAAACTCCACACAGACAGTGACCCAAACCGGGAATTGAACCCAAGTCCCTGGCGCTGTGAAGCGGCAGTGCTGACCACTGTGCTACCGTGCCGCTCCCAATCAGTACCTAATCTCTGTGAAGCTGGGTTTGCCAGTGTCTTTAGGCCCCGCCCATCTCAGAACCAGTGCAAAACTCATCTCTCTCCCAAAAATGACTAAGTGTGGGAAGATCACGATCTAATTCACACCTGATATCCTGGTGTGGATTCATCACTTTTCCATCAAAAAATGATACTTTTTGGGAAAATTCCACCCCTTGAGACTGAAAGCTTGAATCATATTTTTTCACTCAATTGTTTTTCCATTCGTTACATTTGTTCAACATTGCTATAAGTTTAAGTTTATTTATTACAGTCACAAGCAGTCTTACATTAACACTGCAATGAAGTTACTGTGAAAATCCCCTAGTCGCCGCACTCCGGCACCTGTTTGGGTACGCTGAGGGAGAATTTAGCATGGCCAGTGCATCTAACCAGCATATCTTTCAGACTGTGGGAGGAAACTAGAGAGCACTTGGAGGCAGCCCACGGAGTCATGGGGAGAATGTGTAGACTCCTCACAGACAGTGACCGAAGCCGGGAATCAAACCCAGATCTCTGGCACTGTGAGGCAACAGTGCTAACCACAGTGCCACTGTGGCACCCCATCTCCTCAGGGAGCCTTTCGTAGACCTGACATCACCCGGCTACAGGTTTATGGGCAGAATTTTACATTCCCCCACCAGTGAGGAATGGCTATAAAATTCTTCAGATGGGCTCTGATTCTCTGCAATTTTACTGTGGGTCAGGAAAGGCCTAGGCCAGCTTCCCCTGCCCTCGCCCCAATTAATGACCACTTAGTGACCAGCATTAATTTTCAGGCTAGTGGGAGGAATTTTGGGAGGTGGGGCGGTGAAGCTGGAAAATTGACACTCCAGGGGAAGAAGGAATAAGGGTGCATCCAGCAACAGCTTTCTTTCAACAAGCTCTGGTCTCTGCACATTCTCCTTCACCCTCTCCCCCAGGACTCTCCACCAAGACCCTTGACCCCACTCTGTCCATCCCCGAGGTCCTCATCTCCTCTCCCCAACCTGAGACCCCAAAACATACCTGATACTGGACAACTGGGGACATTGGCTGAATTTTTAGGATGGTGGGGGCACGACCCTCTTTAGATAGTGCAGCCCCCACCATCAAAAATATTGGCAGGAATCACATCCCCACTGATGCCCATAGCCCCGAATACAGTTTTACGCTTGAACAAGAGTTAATTAAAGATGGAACTTCTACCAGTCACCTGAGAAGAAGTCCTGCTTTAGAGAGCTGCCAACCAGTCAGATTGGCTGGCTTGTTTCCAGTCCCGCCAGCAGCAATGACCGAAAGAGGAACTGCAGCGACGAATGTGAGAATGAATCCCGGGAACCAGAGACCCAGATGATTAAAATGAGTCCCAGGAGGGGAAAGACGGCAAAGGTCTGGGAAACTGCAAGGCAAGTGATGAGGGGGAATAGGTTGTGCAGGGGACAGGGGATCCAGAGGTCATCAGGCCTGAAGAAGGAGACTTCTGATGGAGGCACATCTCTGAATTGGCTTTCCTTCCAAGCGAGGGCAGGAAGGTTCATCTCCAGCCAATTAATGCTCGTTGGAGCATGAAAAGCTGTGGAGCAGCAAAATGGGTGAAGGGAAAGGGATATCCAAAAAGTTCTGGCTATATCTGCTTTCTGAAATAGCATTAAGTTGTAACCATAGTCTTAAACAACTTGCTCCAATTTCTAAAGATTTTCGTGTAGGTGCTTGTCATATCCACTGAAAAACACTGACCAATATTTTCAGGGATCAAACCAGGAGATAGCATTTTTGATTTATGATTACCAGTTCAAGATGAAATAAAATTAATGAACAAAAAAGAAATGAAAGAATTATTTCATGCATTCAACACAGTAATAACCTTCTTTCGCTGAGCTGCCTAAACTCTATTATATGCAGGATTATGAATAGCAATCTGGGAACATCATGCAGGAGCAGTAGCACCTTGTGTAACATTATATTGAAGTGCGATAGTCTCCCTGCCCAAAAATTTAAGTTGGTCCACAAAAATATTTTCTTTTTTCTCCCCCATGCTTCTCCAAATGATTACTTGTTGAATTGCAGCTGGGAATGATGACAAGAATTTATTTCCCCCAGAGGATCAATAGTATATGGAATTTTCTTCCCCAGACAGCAGTGGAAGCTGGGTCATTGAATTTATTTAAGGCTGAGTTAAGACAGATTTCTGACTAACAAGGGAATCGAGGGTTATGGGTGGAAAATACCAAAGTGGAATTGAAACCACAATCTGACCAGTCAAGAGCTCATTGAGTAGCAAAATAAGGTTGATGGGCCAAATGGCCTGCTCATGCTTCTGTTTCCTATGTATCCATCATTTGTTGTAAATGAATAGTAAAATCTTTGTAAAATGGGAATATTGTAGAATTTCAAGGATTGTCATAACTAATTTGCGACAGAAGACATCCTATCATAGTTGTGCATCATTGCAAAAGGCCCAGACCGGAACGGGGTTGGGGGGTGCCGTGGAGAGAGAAGGTGGTGGCAGGGAACACAATTACTGGTTTTAGTAAATCACTCTGCCATGGAATGTCTTTATACCCGCATTGCTCCACACTAAGACATTCTGATCTTAGATAATGAAGTGATGAGCAGGCAGAACCTCACAGGTTACTGCAAAAGGTTAGGGTGCACGGAGTTGGGGGTAAGGTGTTAGCGTGGATAGAGGATTGGTTGTCTAATAGGAAGCAGAGAGTTGGAATCAATGGGTGCTATTCCGGTTGACAGTTGGTGACTAATGGAGTGCCGCAGGGATCGGTGCTGGGGCCTCAACTGTTTACCATTTACATAGACGATCTGGAGGAGGGGGCTGAGTGTAGGTTAACGAAATTTGCTGATGACATGAAGATGAGTGGAAAAGCAAATTGTGTGGCAGGTGCGGAAAGTCTGCAGAGAGATCTGGATAGGCTGAGTGAGTGGACGAGGACCTGGCAGATGGAGTATAATGTTAGCAAATGTGAGGTTATCCACTTTGGTAGAAATAAAAGTAGGAGAGATTATTATTTCAAAGGGCAAAAAGCTGCAGCATGCTACGGTGCAGAGGGACCTGGGGGTCCTTGTGCACGAATCACAAAAACCCAGTCTGCAGGTGCAGCAGGTGATCAAGAAGGCGAATGAAATGTTGGCCCTCATAGCGAGGGGGATAGAATATAAAAGCAAGGAGATCTTGCTGCAACTGTACAGGGCACTGGTGAGGCTGCAACTGGAGTACTGTGCAGTTTTGGTCACTGCATTTGCGAAAGGTTATATTGGCCTTGGAGGGAGTGCAGAGAAGGTTCACTAGGCTGATACCAGAGATGAGGGGGCTAGCCTATGAAGAGAGATTGAATAGACTGGGTCTGTACTCGTTGGAGTTTAGAAGGCTGAGGGGGGATCTTATAGAGACATATAAGATAATGAAGGGGCTGGATAGGATAGAGGTAGACAGATTCTTCCCACTTAGAAAGGATAGCAGAACTAGAGGGCACAGCCTCAAAATAAAGGGGGGGGGTGTCGGGGCGCAGTTTAGATCGGAGTTGAGGTGGAACTTCTTCACGCAAAGTGTGGTGAGTCTCTGGAATTCTCTGCCCATTGATGTGGTGGACGCTACCTCGCTGAATATATTTAAGTCACAGGTAGATAGGTTTTTGATAGACAAGGGAATTAAGGGTTATGGGGAGAAAGCGGGAAAGTGGAACTCATCCACTTCAGATCAGCCATGATCTTGTTGAATGGCAAGGCAGGCTCGAAGGGCTAGATGGCCTACTCCTGCTCCTATTTCTTATGTTCTTAGAACCTTAAACATGGGAATAAAATGAGGTAGTGGGCAGAATTTTCCTGTCCCGCCCACCACGGGATTAATAGCGGGCTGGACACAGACCATGCAAAGGTGCGTTGATCTCGAGCAGTATTTTGCAACCTTGGGGTGAGCGCAACCGAAAATTATGCCCAGTGTATTGTACCAAATCATTGCTGTATACGCCCTAACAACTGGCAGTAGAGCTGAACTGGCAGATACTTAAGAACAGACTGTGGATATGCCCTTTTGTCTTTGTGTAACCTTGGAGTTGGGAAAAGGGTCAGACCTCAGAAGTAATTTTTTAAAATGAAAAATAGCGTTTTAAAAATTATGGGGCAAATCTGTTGAGACTCCACCTGCCCCAGCTGCTGTTCACTCCCTGATCAGCCTGAAGTGTTCTGGTTTAAAGTTTTAGTGTGAAACAAGAAATTGCACTGCCGATACCTAATTGAGGGATAATGTTGCTGGCTATGTTCCTTCAGTTAAACTTTGTTCCATTTGATTTTCCAACCCTGAATCCACATTTCCCCATGTCTGGTTGACAAGAGTAAGCCACTGCAGCTGGAGTGTTGAAAATTCTGCAGTTTGTAACTGTCCTTTAAGCCAAGAGAGAATTAACAAATCTTTGCATCTTCCCCATCATTCATCCCTTCCCCTCTTGAGTCAGGATTCAGAAACATACGCTGTGCGCTTAAGTACTCCCACAAATTTAGGGAAATGTTACACCATCATTTAAACTTCTGCAACATTTCCATTATTATGTTTTCTGGAATAGTAATGCATTTGCAGCATATCCAAATCTTAATTTTCTAAGGGCTAAATCTATTATAATAGAAAATCATAAAGTATTTGTTTTAGTCCAAAACAAATAAAATTGCTGGAACATGCAACTTTGAAACATAAGCCTAGAAGCTGTAACTCACCCAAATTTTGACCATTGCACATGTTCAAAATTGGGAGCGTGCAATATTAATGCATCATCTCCTTGGTTTATTACGGGTAAGCTGCAGATGTTAGTCATGGTCCCTGAAACTTGTTTGGGGGGTTGCAGCTAAGTCCAAGGATAGTGATTCCTCCTGAGGCCACAAGGAGAGCTATTTTGTACTATGGTTTGAGTGATAACCTCCGGCAGTTCTGTTCAGATTTGATTACTGTACGCCTGAGAAAACTGGCCACATGCCATCCATTTTTCAAGAGATCTAAACTGCATAAGCAGTGGGCTTAATGCCTGTTTTGGGTAAGTGCTTCGAGCAATTACAGGGTCCCCCAATCAATATGGCCTATGGCAAACTACCAAGGTGGACTGACCACTTTCGCATTTACATTGGACCCCTCAGCACTTGCTCCTTGCACAAGAAATAAATTCGGCACAATTCAATTTCTAAACTATGCTTTTAGACAGTATGATGTTCCCGAAGGTGGAGGTGTCCAGAACCAGGGGTCACAGACTGAGGATACAGGGTAGACTGTTTAGGACAGAGATGAGGTTAAATTTCTTCACCCAGAGAGTAGTCAGCCTGTGGAATTCACTACCACAGAAAGTATGTTTTTAAGAAGCAGTTAGATTTAGCATTTGAGGTGAAGGGGATCAAAGGATATAAGGGGAAGGTGCGATAAGGTTATGGAGTTGGATGATCAACTATGATCATAATGAATGGCGGAGCAGACTCAAAGGGCCAAATGGCCTCCATCTCCTCCTATTTCCTATGTTTCTACAATTTCATTACCAAATCATTAAGTGCAAAGAAAAATGGAGTAGAGAATGAGAAAGTAGCTGCTTCTGACACCAAGACAGTTTTTGAAACAGGGACCTGTAGGGAGTAGAAGTCAATGGGCAAATCTTGATGTGGCCAGAACCATAGCTGACTTACTGATGGATTATCATGGTTGTCAGACACTGATTATCCTAGCCCAAGCATAGCATTAACAGAATTCCTCAAGGTGATGTCCTTAATCCATTCGTCTTCAACTGCTTCACTAATTAACCTTACTTTGTCATAAGGTCATGAATTTTGTTATTCAGTTATGATTCTATAAGTTTTCAGCTTCATTCATAATTATGCGAATAATAAGAACATAAGAACATAAGAACATAAGAAATGGGAGCAGAAGTAGGCCATCTGGCCCCTCGAGCCTGCCCCGCCATTCAATAAGATCATGGCTGATCTGTCGTGGCTCAGTTCCACTTTCCCGCCCTCTCCCCATAACCCCTAATCCCTTCCCTTATCAAAAACCCATCAACCCGCTTCTTAAAAATATTTAGCGAGGCAGCCTCCACCACTTCAACGGGCAGAGAATTCCAGAGATTCACCACCCTTTGAGTGAAGAAGTTCCTCCTCAACTCCGTTCTGAACCGCCCCCCCTTTATCTTGAGGCTGTGCCCCCTAGTCCTACTGTCTTTTTTGAGCGGGAAGAGTCTTTCCACCTCTATCCTATCCATCCCATTCATCATCTTATACGTCTCAATGAGATCTCCCCTCATTCTTCTAAACTCTAACGAGTACAAGCCTAGTTTATTCAGCCTCTCCTCATAGCTCAACCCCCTCAACTCCGGTATCAGCCTAGTAAACCTCCTCTGCACTCCCTCCAAGGCCAAAATATCCTTGCGCATTGCAATCTCCCACAAGCCACAGTTGGGTTGACAAGTAACAGACGGCGTTCACGTCAGATGAATGAATATCATAGCACACAAATCCCGTCAATGGCGTTCCCATCATTGAATCCCCACTATCAATATCCTAGGAGAATCTTAACTGGACCAGCTGATTTAAATGCTGTGGCTACGAGAACAGGTCAGAGGCTGGCTATTCTGTGGTGAATGACTCATCTCCTGACTTTACAAAACCTTTCCATAAGGAATGTAAAAGGATGCTGACCATTGACCTGGATGGGTGTGACTCCAGCAAAATTCAAGAAGCTTGACATCATCAAAGCAGCCCATTTGATTAGGATTCCATTCACCACTTTCAGCATTCACTCTCTTCACCATTGTGCCTGCAATGTGTATTAGCTATGTATAAGCTGCACTGCTGGCAATTCAAATTCTCCCTCTCCAGCCACTGCCGCCACCAACCCCCACCGCCCTCACACCCCGGCAATGATAACTGCAGGTTGCACTATTTGCAGGCTGTATCTACAGGATGCACTGCAGCAACGCAATGAGGTCAGTAATGTAAGAGCAAATTACTGTGGATGCTGGAATCTGTAACAAGAACAGAAATTGCTGGAAAATCTCAGCAGGTCTGACAGCATCTGTGGAGAGAGAATGGAGCTAACATTTCGTGTCTGCCAACCTCTGGAGTTGTCTCCCAAAATTTCTGTTTCTCTCTTCCCCTTTACGATGCCCCTTATAACCTACCTATTTCTTCAAGCATTTGATCACCTGTCCTAATATCTCCTCTGGCTCAGTGCCAAATTTTGTCTGATAAGACACTTGTGAAATGCCTTGGGATGTTTTACAAGCAAGTTGCTATTATTGTCCTGAATTGCAATACTGCCTACACAGTGAGGCCTTACCAGATTTCCACTGCATAGTCAGCAAAGTGCCAAAGAAATTCTGTCACAATCCCAGCAGTACTACACCTGGAATGCAGCAGAAAGTTTGGGATTTAAGATGCAACGGGCATGAAATCCAATCAGTTGGTACCACTCCGAGTGATGCTATGCAGACATTCCTTCACGTTTGTAGTGGGGGGAGGTGCTGTTGGTTGTTTCCAAAGCAGCAGCCAGCAACTGGAGTTGTGTACCCAGGTACATCTCCTGCATGTGACCAAAGAAAGGATAGATCCTGATATCACAGACATCAGCAAGCTGATGCCAAGGAGAAATAATGAAATTGGCCAACGTGTAAGCAGCAATCACCTTCCTCAGTCACTCCTGAAATTCCAAGTGTTAGCAAGTATGGTGGGTTCTAACCTGGTAAGGGCCTATCAATAAGTTGCAGTTGAGGTGCTTTTGACTTATTTGTATGGAGGCAATGATGGTGGAGGCTCTGAGTTGCTGAAGGAGTTTGAAGGTTTCTCTTGGCCACAGGCTGAGTACAGGAGTAGTGAAATCACGCTTCAATTTTCTAGAAGCTTAGTTAGACCTCACCTGGAGTACCGTGTGCAGTTTTGGTCTCCTTACCTCAGAAAGGATGTTATTGACAAGAAGGAGTGCAATGAAGATTCACCAGAATTGTTCTGGGGATGACAGAACTGTCTTATGAAGAGAGATTGGGCAAACTGGGCCTGTATTCAGTAGAACCTACAAAACACTTAAAGGAATAGACAGGGAAGATGCAAGTAAACTGTTTCCTTTGATTGCGGACTCTAAATAAGGAAGAAGCTATTTAGAACCGAGATGAGGAGAAATTTCTTTACATGGAGGGTTGTGAATCTTTGGAATTCTCTACAACAGAGGGCTGTGGAAGCTCAATCATTGAGTATGTTGAAGACAGAGAACGACAGATTTCTGATAAACAATGTAAAGGGTTATAGGAATAGTGTGGGTAAAAGGCAGTGACGTGTTCTGTCAGCAATAACCGTTTTAATTGGTGGAGCAAGCTCAGTGGGCTGAGTGGCCTACTCCTGTTCCTGTGCTGTGATAATTACATAATCTCACACAAATGTGGAGGCAGTAGTTGCAGTGCCACTTCTTCGGCAGCAAGAGCAGGACAGGCAAAGGAGGTGGCAGAGAACGGAACCTCTGAGAGGAGAGAAAAGAAGGGAAAAGAACCAATGGAATGAACGAGTACACTATCAAGGGCAGGAGTCTTAGTAGTGTTGAAGAGCAGAAGGATCTTGGGGTCCGGGTCCACAGGACTCTTAAATCAGCCTCGCAGGTGGAGGATGTGGTCAAGAAGGCGTATGGTTTACTGGCCTTCATTAATTGAGGGATTGAGTTTAGGAATCGGGAGGTAATGCTGCAACTTTATAAGACCCTTGTCAGGCCTCACTTGGAGTACTGTGCGCAGTTCTGGTCGCCTCACTATAGGAAGGACGTAGAAGCTATTGAAAGGGTACAGAGGAGATTTACAAGGATGTTGCCTGGACTGGGAGGCATGCCTTATGAAGTTAGGTTGAGGGAGCTGGGACTCTTTTCCCTGGAGAGACGAAGGTTGAGAGGCGACCTGATAGAAGTTTATAAAATGTTGAGAGGAATAGATAGGGTGGGTTCTCAGAGGCTATTTCCCCGGGTTGAAATGGTCGCTACGAGAGGACACAGACTTAAGGTGCGGGGAGGCAAGTACAGAAGTGATGTTAGGGGTAAGTTTTTCACTCAGAGGGTGGTGAGTGAATGGAATCGGCTGCCGTCAGTGGTGGTGGAGGCAAACTCGCTGGGGTCTTTTAAAAGACTTCTGAATGAGTATATGGAATTTAATGGGATTTGGGGTTATAGATAGGTCTATGGATTGGTAGGTGTTGATGTGATCGGCGCAACTCGTGGGCCGAAGGGCCTGTTTGTGCTGTAGTGTTCTATGTTCTATGTTCTAAGGGCTTTCCATAGAATTCCCTACTGTAACAGGGTCTTCAGGGACCATCACTCCTACCTTGGGATCAATTAGAACCAGCACCTCAGGAGACTTTGCTAAGGGCACAGTGACAAAATTATATCATCCCTGTATGAGGACCTGTGAAGTCAAACCAGGTTGAGTGAGGACTGCACTCCCAGTGCCACTAAAGATTACCATCATCCTTTCCTCTTTCACAACCAGTTCCACCCAGATGACAACTGATAACATTAGTAATGTTTCACTATTTTCCATCCATGCAAGTATCAGAGAGGAATGGAAACTTCAACATCTTTTGCATGAGGAGGGAAAACCAGGACAAGAGCATTCATAGAATCCCACAGTGCAGAAGGAGGCCATTCAGCCCATCAAGTCTGCACCAACCACAATTCCACCCAAGCCCTATTCCCGTAACCCCATGCATTTACCCTGCTAATTCCCCTGACACTTAAGGGGCAATTTACCGTGGCCAATCCACCTAATCCATACACCTGGAGGAAATACACACTGACATAAGGAGAATGCACAAACTCCACAGAGACAGTGACCCAAGAGGGAAATCGAATCTGGGTCCCTAGCGCTGTCAGGCAGCGGTGCTAACCATTGTGCCACCATGTCATCCAATGGGTTCTCCAGGACATCAGGCTGACTGACAGTTCTGATTAACACTGAACGCACACACATGGCTCTGCAGTCCCTCCATAACAACAGGAAGTGATACTCCAACTGTAGGAACTACGACTCAACACATGCAGTTGGTATTGGTAATGCCCACTATCTTGACAATGCAAACTTGCTTTTATCCTGCAGCAGTTTGGATTAGCCATGTTTTTGGGCCTCCAAGGCATTCATTAAAATGGCTAAACTAGAGAGTAACTCACCTCAGCTCCATATAAGAAAGGGTCTATTTCAAGCACACAATCAGGAAATGGGAGCACAGACAGTGGTAGGAGCATACCTTGAGTGATACACAGTTCAAGTAAGTACATTTGGGAATTTGGATCAAAATGGAAATTCAGTACACAGGGGAAAGAGCTGCTCTTTTGCTTTTCGGTTTCTAACCTTTTTCACTCTTCAGAAGGTGGCCAGCTGCAGGAGTAGCTAACTGTTTGGTGCAACTCACAGTGCAATTCACACTCACGAAGCGCATATGGGGGCACCTGAGAACAAGTTTCCAAGTCGGATCTGAATTGCGCTCAGATTCAGCACTTAGAATCAAAATGGTAAAATCGGGCCCAGAATCTACAAAGCAAGATAGATAGGTTAAGTGAGTGGGCAAAAACTTGGCAGATGGAATATAACATAGGAAAGTGTGAAATGATGCAGTTTGGTAGGAAGAATAAAGGAGCTGAATATTATTTAAATGGAGAAAGACTGCAGAAAGTTGAGGGATTTGAGGCTTCTCCTTCGTTAATCACATGTATTCACAAAAGTTAACATGCAAATCATCATGTAAGGTGATAGGAACAGCAAATGGAATATTGGCCTTTACCAAAGGGAATGGAGTATAAAAATGGGAATGTCTTGCTAAAACTATATAAGTCACTAGTTAGACCACACTTGGAATACTGTGAACAGTTTTAGTTTCCGTATCTCAGTAAAGATATCCTGGCATTGGAGGCAATCTAGAGAAAATTCACTAGGCAGATGCTGGATTTGGAGGGATTTTCTCCTGAGAGGTTGAATAAGTTGGGCTTGTACTCGTTGGAGTTAGAATAAAGAGGGCTGACTTGTTGAAACATATAAGAATATCAGGGAGCTTCACAGGGTAAGTGCTGAGAGGTGTTTCCCCTTGTGGGAGAATCTAGGAACAGAGGGCATAATCTCAGAGTATTAGGTTGCCCATTTATGATAAATGATGAGGAATATCTTCTCTCAGAAGGTAGTGAAACTGTGGAGTTCTTTAGTACAGAGGGTTGTGGAGGCTAGGTCATTAAGTATGTTCAAGGCTGAGTTGGACAGATTTTTAATTAGGGGAATCGAGTTATGGGGATAAAGCGGGAAAGTAGAGTTGAGGATTTTCCCATCAGATCAGTCATGATCGCATTTAATGGTGGGGCAGACTGCATGGACTGAATGGCCTACTTCTGCTCCTCAGTCTTATGATGTTATGGCTGCTCTGAGATAAGGGAAACTCCCATCACACTCGGCTCATTGACCTTCTTCCATCGTCTTATCATGTGAGGTCAGAGGGCGTTCAACAAGAGCCACAGAGTCACAAATAAGTCCATGGAGCAAACCGTCAGTTCACTAAAGCAGAGATTTTACTGCCTAGATTGCTTGGGAGGAGTCTTAGCAGCCCATGATCGAGAGGATTTGCAAGCTTGTGTGCTGTTTCCTCCACAAAAGTGTAATGAGGACTCAGCCACTCCCCTTTGGGACCTGAAGGCCACCTCAGGAGGAGAAATGGAAGAAGGGAGGAGATTGCAGCTTCATCTGGATGATGCAGAACCACATAGGGACCACATTGTGTGGCTTTGATTCAGTTGAACAGAACATCTTCACCTGCAACGTGGACACACCATTACCTTATGATATGTCCATTTCAGATTCCTCATGATAAATTCTCCTTGACTTACATTACTTGATAAAGGTCAACAGCAATATTCTTCACATGCATCTTTATCCAGCAGTATATAGATATTAACAAAGAAAACAATTAATTCATCCTTAGGGCCCGTTTAATGGATGCCCTTTGCATGGCCTAATGCTTGTATGCATTGCTATCTCAATAGCTGTATCATGGTTGCCAGAGACTGCTGACTTTCCCTGATAGAAACTAGATGACCTTGGGAGAAGCCCATGAGTAACTCTGAGCCATGAGTGCCTGGCTTTACACCACCTTTGTGTGGTGGTAACAGTTTAGGCAGACTGGCCAAGGAGCATGAGCAAGGGTTAGTTCTCATCAGCCAGTCCGGGTCTTTGGGGTCCACCTGAACATCCGGGCTTGTGTTGGCCTGGACTTCAAGGGGTTTTGCCTATTCCCCTGTCCAATCAACCCCCATTTCAAAGGGGTCCATAGCTTCTGTAAAAACTGCTTTGCAGGCTGGGTTGGTGCAAATGTAACAAGTGAACAAGCAGTCAACCATCTGTGTTTTTCCAGTGCCCCCTCCCTTGATGCATGGAACATCATAGGTTATAAATAACGAAAATGAACTCTCAACAACACTCATTTTATTCATATATAATGAAGCATTTTGAAAGTGTAGAATTTAACTTTATCAACATGCTCTTGATATTAGTTTAATGCTTATTAATGCTGACCTTTTTGTTTTGCTTCCTTATTTATCTAGCACAATATGCCATTCTGGAGGATATCAAGCCACTCTGACCTGTTGGCTTTGAATCAAGCACTGGAACTGGAATACTTGTAGCTGCCTTCTGCAGCATAGCCAGAGATACAAAGTTAACAACATATATAGGAGTATATGAAGTTACCCTCTGTGATCTGCAGCACCTCTGGCTTCCACATTTGTCTTAAGAAGTGAAGAGATATGAGTTGTCATGTGAGGCTATTGTGAATTCAAACTGCTGAACAGTGACTGGTACATTAAACCTCTGCATAAGGAACTATGTTGGTCTTAGGAAATATTGTTCATTATAGATAAAGTGCAAGTTGTGTGTATTTTACAACTCTTCAAGTGATTATACAATGCCCAGGATGCTTGAACAGCTTTTACAATGAACTAGCTCTTTTAAGAAACATGAAGCTGCTACCAACGCATCCGGCATGAAGTTGTTCAACGGCATTCGTTGCCATTGGATGTTCTCAATGATGCAGTGTTTTAGCAAACTTTAGTCTGCTTATCCAAGCTAAACCTGCATTAGAAGTGCACTGGGCTACATTGACAATCACATCTAGACCTGCAGTTTGTGTAACTTAGTTACTGTGAGAGCTTACTCTAAGTTAGCAGCTGTATTCGAACACGTAATGCTTTTATGGGGATAGTCACTTTTTGTAAAGCTTGACAAGGAGAATATACATAAACGATGTGCTGTGCCTTAAAATAAGACAGTGTTGGTGTGTTACAATGTAACTTTTGTTCCACAAATGTATAGATAAATTCTTTGTGATTATTAATTTTTTGAAATGACCAAATTATTAAAAGAATCAGAAGTAAAAGAATTCTGCGTTGTGTAAGCAGAGAAGAATTGTTCCAAACTGTTGGTCTAAAGAGGAAATTAAAAATTGGAGAGTTTTTGTGTTTTTACTTGGACTTTTAGTGTTTAATTGTAAATTACAATCCTTAATGATATCCAGGAGAAACGTTTTAATTTAAACTGTGAGGTAATCTATTTTAGTCATTAAGAAACAGCTTGACACTTTTTGATATTATGCTAGTCTTTACCATTTTGGGGAAGTTTCTAAAAAAAACTTTTGGTTTGGGCACTTATTTGATTTCATGCTAGTTTATATCTTCTTTAAATCTGAAAGTGATAATACCCCAACCTCACTGAGTTCATATATGCTTTATCTCAATCCACCCCTTCCTCTCCCCATTTGATACACCTATGAATAAAAGGGGATATTTGGATAAGGATTTTGAACATGTTTAAGGGCTTATTGCATTCTGGGAAAGGTCTAGTTTTCATTGACAGATTAATTTCACAAATAACAAAGTGAAAAGCTATCAAACTTCTCAGCCTACTGTTATAGTTTTCTCTCGAAGCCAGTATTGCAGTTTCTATTGTATAATAAACCATTCAAATTCATTTTAATAACCTGTTCAAAGGACAAAGACCATTAAATAAAGTTGATGTTAGAAGCCTTTAAACTATGTTCTTCCCAATAAAAGCAATTGTGCATTGTACAATTTTACAGCATATTGGCAGACACACAAAAAAAATCTTAAAGATAGGACAAGAATTAATTTAAGTAGAACTGCAGAATCACATACCAAAACATAATTTTCCAATTTGCTAATTTTCTAAGTATATTTATGTTGATTGCAGTTCAATTTTAGTTTTGTTAGATCTCCCAATTACCATCTTATTAACTATTAAATAGCATTTACAATCAACAACTTTGTAGTGTAGCATGAGCATATCCTTTAGTCTTTAATCTGGAGTGCTTGTTTATAGGAAAACCTCAACCCAGATTCAATACAGTTAAAGTAACATCCTTCTGATTTCTCCATCTCTTCTCCCTTCCCTTTCTGTGTATATAACAGTTAATCTGCCAATATGCTGTAAATGCAATTTGTCTTCAGCTCTGTGTGTGATTTACTAAAGGAGATATTCAGAAGATGCACAAAACATTGATACACCACTCTGATTTGTTAAACTTTGTTCCTGCAGATTCTAGTATTGGGGCTATAGAATAATAACTATTGGCCACTCAGCAACATTTTAGTGGTAACAGTATAGTGTTTATGTTTTTTTTATTTATTTTGATTGTGCTTTTCGAACATTAAAATCAACTCTTGTGGAAATTTAAATGGTCCTGGGTTTCTTTGTAATATATTTAGTGTGATTTATCTGAAAATACATGTACAGAAACAGTCTTGATATTTCTGTGTTTCAAAATGAATAAAACAAACTAATTTCAATGATTAAGACAGTCTCAGTTTTTGGGACACATGAATGCCTGTTTCATGAGATATTTATTATAATGATGTACTATATAATGTACAACAGTAACTCGCACTTAGATTATGCTTTTAGAACAGGGAAATTCTACAGGTGTTTCACAAAAGGATTAGACACTAAGCAAGTGTTGAGGGTTGAATTAGAGAATATAAAGACTGGTAGATTTTCAGGGTCTGGAAGATTAAAGGAAATAATTTCACACTAAAGGGACTTGATGGAGGATAAGAAAGGAAAAGGCCATTAGCGTTTTAGAGTGCTGAAGATTGTGTGAGTGGATTGAGTGAGGGAGTGGGAATGATCTGGAGAGTACAGGGTTGGAGAAATTGAGTGTGCAGAGAAAAAATTGTAAGTGAGAATTTCAGTAGTAATAGCTCACTAGAACACACAAACTAGAAGCAGAGATAAGCCATTATTTCCCTTGAGTGTGCTCTGCCATTGAATAAGATCATGATTGTTCTAGTTGGGACCTCAACTCCATCTTCCTGCCTACCCTCAATAATCCTTGACACCCTTGTTGGTCAAAGTTCTAACTCAGCTTTGGATATATTTAATGATCTACGCTGGAATTTTACCATCTCGCCCGTCCAAGGCTCATAAGATCCTGCCCAAGGCCAACGGAGAATGCTGTTCTGCAAACCTCAGAATCGGGGCAGGCGAGACAGTAAAAATACGGCCCTAGCCTCCGCAGCTCTGTAAGAGAGAGATTTCTACAGACTAACAACCCATTGAGAGAAGAGATTTCTCCTCATCACTGTCTTAAAAATAAAACCCCTAATATTTAAACTGTTTCCTCCTAGCTGTAGACTCACATACAGGGAAACATCCTCTCAACATTTACCCTGTCAAGTATACAGTGATGTATGTGTGTATATATATTGTATTTTGGGATTTGGAGTGTGGCTGCCCCTTTAAGAATATGGGTCAGGTAACTCCTGGGCCATTAGCTCTTCCCAGTGTGGCACCCTGTTGGGCAGTCTTAGACTTGATTGTGAATGAGTGCACACCTTCAATAAACAGTGCCCAGTATTCAAGTTATCCAGTTTCCCTCATGCAAAAGTGAAAAAAGGGTGCAAAATCACTGGGAGAAACAAGGGACACAGCAAGAGGTAAGAAAATGTTATATGCCATTCTGAAAATCACAATGTTTAAACCATGCCAATAACTTGTATCTATAGCTATGTCCAGCTAATGCCTAGGTATGAGAATAGTATTATGCTCAGACTTCTGTCCTCCACTTCAACTTTCTCCTCTTTCCTTTTCAATTATGTTGCTGCTTTTTTTCTCCCACTTCATTTTTCTACCTGGGGTAATGGTACTCAAAATATTAATACAAAACCAGAATAATGCAGATACTGGAAACCTGTCATAAGAAGAAAAAATGTTGGAAAAACTCAGATAATCATCATCTGTGGAGAGAAATAGTCAACATTAATGTTGATGACCATTCAAAATATTAAATTGTGCATGAACTGGATAAATTATTTGTGAACTATGTTTTTAAGGAAATCAAGGTTCTCTTTGTACAGTTTACATTTATATTGTATTACTTACATTTTCTAAGTAAATGGCCCAGGTTTTGTGATAGCTAGGATTGAAGCTGGCAATGCTAAGCATTATTATTGTGGAAATCAGATTTTTGGCGTCCATGTATGCACAGTAAAACATGGAAATTGCCACAAAAAGTCTTTTGCTAGAGGCAATTCAGAGAAAACAGGAGATATGCTTCAAAATTTTTTATCGTACACAAGTATGCTGTGACATATAAGGGGAAGAAAATAGGATCGTTCTTGAGGATCAGTGTAGCAGGCCCACGCAGTTGTATGGGCTGCTCCTGAAAAATGGCTTCCAGCTTCCCAGTGTTTCACTGGAGAAAACCATGTCTCATCAATTGGTTTAAAAGATTGATGTCAATTGAAGATAGCACAGTGGCTCGCACTGCTGCCTCACAACATCAGTGTTGGGTCACTGTCTGTTCGGAGTCCATATGTTCTCCCCATATCTGCATGGTTTCCTTCAGGTGCTCTGGTTTCCTCCCACCGTCCAAAAGACGTGCTGGTTTGGTGCATTGGCCCATGCTTAATTCTCCCTTAGTGTACCCGAATAGGTGCCAGAGTGTGGCGACTGGGGATTTTCACAGTTCAAGTTTCAACTTGATTGCAGAGTTATAAGTTTTAAAGTTTATTTATTAGTCATAAGTAGGCTTAAATTGACTTGTGACACTAAAATAAGCTAGCTGAGGTCAAGCTGGGTGTAGTCAGCACACATGTGGAATGTGATCCCATTTCTTAAAATATCATGGACACCAGACATGGGAGGGGAGGAGAGGGCGTTGTGAGCAGGCAATGAAGATTCTTGGCAACTCTAGAGTTGCAGTGATAGAATAGTTTGCCTACAATGGATAGGTGTAAGTTCAATTATAGAGTCATAGAGGTTTGCAGCATGGAAACAGGCCCTTCAATCCAACTTGTCCATGCTGCCCTTTTTTTTGAAACCCCTAAGCTAGTCCCAATTGCCTGCGTTTGGCCCATATCCCTCTATACCCATTTTACCCATGTAACTGTCTAAATGCTTTTTAAAAGACAAAATTGTACCTGCTACTACTATTACCTCTGGCAGCTTGTTCCAGACACTCACCACCCTCTGTGTGAAAAAATTGACCCCCTGGGCACTGTTGTATCTCTCCCCTCTCACCTTAAACTTATGCCCTCTAATTTTAGACTCTCCTATCTTTGGGAAAAGATATTGACCAGCTGATCTATGCCCCTCATTATTTTATAGACCTCTATAAGATTGCACCTCAGCCTTACGTTCCAGAGAGAAAATCCAGTCTGTCCAGCCTCTCCTTATAACTCAAACCATCAAGTCCCGGTAGCATCCTAGTAAATCTTTTCTGCACTCTTTCTAGTTTAATAATATCCTTTCTATAATAGGGTGACCAGAACTGTACACAGTATTCCAAGTGTAGCCTTACCAATGTCTTATACAATTTCAACAAGATGTCCCAAATCCTGTATTCTGTGTTCTGACCAATTAAATCAAGCATGTTGAATGCCTTCTTCACTACTCTTTCCACCTGTGCCTCCACTTTCAAGGAGTTAAATAAGAGTCCCACTAAGCTGGACAAAGAACCAGTGGAGCAGAATGGAGTAGTCAAGTAGAAGCTCTAAGAGATGACAGAGGGATAGGGCACAATGCCATTTCAAGTCATTTGGATGTTAGACCAGAGGAGAAGCTGATTGGGCAGATTCAAATGTGGAGTTTCAGGGAAGATGGACACAGTTTTGGAAGAACAATATATTGATGTAAAATTGTCAAATCCTATAATGCAGAAGGAGCCATTCAGCCATTGAGTCTGCACCAACCACAGTCCCATCCAGCTATAGTCTTATGCATTTACCCTGGCTGATCCCCCTGACACTAAGGGGCAATTTAGCATAGCCAATCCACCTAACTGGCACACCTTTGAATTTTGGGAGGAAACTGGAGAACCTGGAGGCAACACATTCATGCACGGGGAGAATGCAAACTGTACACAGACAGCGACCCAAGCGACCCAATCGGACCCAGGTTTGTGACGCTGTGAGGCAGCAGTGCTAACCACTTCGCCCTGTGCCGCCCAAGTAGTTTTAATGGGTCAGGGAGGCATTGACTGGTATTTCACAAGAAGGGTTGAGAAAAGCGATTTTGAAAGCAAGGAGACAGTATACCTAACACAAGTAGCTTGCCCAAGACTTTCTGGATGAACAGCTTTGTAGAACCTGGTTTTAATTGACCTAGCTTGAAGAATCTGCCATTTTTTCACTTTAAAAGCAACAAATACTTTTCAGATGAGCTATATAAATTCAAATTGTAAAAATGCCTCTTCTAGTCTGTCTAATTCATTAGCTGTAGTTTTGCATTTTCAAATTTAGTCATGCGTAATTAAGAGCAGTACTATAAAGTAACAGATGGTGGCAATGCTCACCCATAACTAAAGCATTTCTTCAGCTATTCGCTTGTAAGAGAGCAGCCATAAGACAGGTTTTCTTCAAAACAACGTTTTTACTTAAAACATCAAAAATTTACAGCAAAGGTGGCCTTTTAGCCCATCAAGTCTCTCCCAATGAAAAAAAGGGCTATCCAGCCTAATCCCTCTTCACAGCTCTTATTCCATAGCATGGTGGATTACAGCACCTGAAGATTATTTTTTTCCAAAAATATAGTTTATTCATAAAATCTGTAAAACTGCACTGCTTAAATTCAAATTTGGTATTACATAAAGTCCAATGTAGACCCATTTCTTTCAATACAGAATGCGGACCTCTAGGATACCTCACTACAGTTACAGGTTGTTTACAGCTTGTGCCAAACCAACACCTCAAGGAATTTTACAGTTTTCAGCCCCTTGGTATATTACAGTGAGAGAGATCTTAGACGGTGCCTCTTCCCCACTGAGCCTATGCAATGACTGACCCAAGCTTTACTGCACACCTCTTCATATAGTCCTACACCTTGGAATGTGCCTGTTTGCAGTACTTAGTCATCAGCAGCTCTTCGCACTGGAAGACCAACAAGTTATGCGCAGACCAAACGGTGTCTTTCACTGAGTTGAGTCCTCCAGCAGCAGTTGCTATTTGTCTTGGTGTGGGTACTGGGAACAGCTTGTAGAGCAGAATCACGCATTACCAAGCTGCTTGAGATGAGTCTTAACAAAATCCATGGCTTCTCTTTCCAAATCTTTACTGCATAGACACATTCCTGGAGTGGACAAGTCTCCTCACCTCCACAGCTGCCACAGTAGCAGCATACAGAGAGGATGACACTCTGGCACAAAGGAAGGATTTGATAGGAAGATCATTTCTCATCACCAGCCAAGCTGTATCTTGGTGCTTGCCTTAAAGTTATGCCCATGAGGCGTTCTGCTAATTAACTTTCACAATCTGCTCAGTGAACAATCTGACCGGATCTACCATCTCCTTTTCCCCAAGGGCCCTGACGACATTACATGTGGATCACTGCCTGATGCACTTGTGGTCAAAGGTATTTTTCGGCACAAATATTTCCAGAGGGGACAGGGGATATAGCAGTGAAACTGACAGGAGAATTTAGCAGCAACGTGGTTAGACCCATCCTTTACATCAGGAGAAATAAAACAACAGCACGCAGTTATATGTAGTGTCTGTACCTTGAGGATCATGCAGTTTGATGCAGCTTCAAGTGCACATCCAAGTTTTTAATTCAAGGAGGATTTCTGCCTCTACCATCCTTTCAGGCACTGAGCCTATTCCTGTTTTTGGTTTCTATGTTTCCTCCTATTCAATCTTTCCAGACTCATCAGTATTTCAGACTTCAATTAAATCTGCCCTCAAATACCTGTTCCGAAAGAAATACCAGCCTATCCAATCTTTCCTCATGGGTAAAATTCTCCATCCCTGACATCATTGTGAATTTCCTCTGCACCCTCTCTACTGTGATTGCTTCATTTTGGACTGCAGTCACCAGGACTGTAAGCTAGCTGTGGCCTAACTAGATTTTATTATCATTCTAGAATACTCACTGTGCCTTTATGTTTTGCCTCTACTTATAAAGGAAACTGTTCCATGTGCCTTCTTGACCATTTTATTTACTATCTCCTGGATCTGTGAACGCACACTTCAACATCTCTGTCGCTCCACAATTCTTAGTATTCTACATCTATTGTATATTCTCTTGCCTTGTTTCCCCTCAAATGCATCACCTCACATTCCTTCAAATTCAGTTCCATTTGGCATTTTTGCTCACCTGACAGTAACTTTCTGAAGTCTACAGCTTTCTTCCTATTAACTACACAGCCAATTGTTGTATTATCTGCAGCTTCTAAATTCTGCTGCCTCGGAAAATCAGCAAGCATTATCAAAGACCTCCATGCACCTCGGACGTAGTCTCTTCCACCTTCTTCCATCAAGGAAAAAGATAAAAAAGTTCAAGATCACGTACTAACCGACTCGAGAACAGCTTCTTCCCTGCTGCCATCAGACTTTGAAAGGACCCACCTCATACTAGTCTGATCTTTCCCAACACCCTAGCTATGACTTTAATACTATATTCTACAGCCTCTCCTTTCCTTCTCCCTTTGTATTCTATAAACGGTATGTTTCTCTGTATAGTGCACAAGAAACAATTCTTTTCATTGCATGCTGTGAGAAACACAGCTCACAGTTAAACAATTTAGTCAAGTCAAGTTCTGAAGGAGCAAGATTTTATTTGACGTTCTTGCAAGACCGGGTGTCTAGCGAAATAGGCACACCTCACATAGATTTACAGCACATTTTATACCTTTTTTACAAGCATTGTGATGGCTTTGCAATGTGATGTTCTCTCCTAATTGGTGGTCCCTGTCCCATCTATGTGTTGACATTCTCCTATTGGCTCGAGGTGCCCTAAGTTCCTATCCCATCTAACAATGTCTCCTGTTATCACAAGAGTGCATTAGCAAACTCATCCATCTTATCCAATACTGTTACATGTCCAGTTCAGATTGGCGGTAATCAATCCTTTGCCAACTTAATCACTGCTGTCCCAACCATCTCAGTGACCTTTTCCCCTTTTATGCTTAGTTGTAGAAACAACACATCTTGCAGACCATTTGCTTTTTATAACGTGGGCCTCTTACATTCCTGCAGGATGTGGTGTATGCTTCACTGCACATCACATCTCTGATGTTATCTCTACATTACAAACAGTCTTTTTATTATCCCTAATTATTGCTGTGTTAGCAGCATCGAACCCTATGTCCTATGTTTGTGACTAAACTCACAGTTGTTTCCATAAAGTGGGTTATCAATATGCCTAACTATATCCAATCTATTTAACTTCAAGCTATTTCTCTATGCTCTACAAATATATGTGTTAACAACATCTTTACCTATTGCTCACAATTCCCCCCTTTTCTTTTTAATTTGTTGTTGACACATCCATCCATCCTCACATTTCAAATTCCTGGAGCATTTGTTCTGCTATTTTATTTACTTCATCATCCAGTTCATTTCCAATTTTCAATAAATTCATTCTCTCTCCATGATCTACCGTAGACATTTTCTTTGTTAGTGTTGTTTCAATAAGCCTTTGGACCAGTCCCCTTACACAGGGGATTATGCAACATCCCACGGTTATCAATATCCTTGCCATTATTATTAAGGAAGTTAGTACTGACACCACCATTCCTTTCCATTTTCCAAACCAGGATTCTAACCAGACAGTGAATACGTTGTTTACCCCAGAGTTTTCTGCTATTTCCTCTGCTAAGGTTGTTAGTCCTCGTAAGGCTCGGGTTATAGAGCCATCAGGAGCCGTATTATTTGGGATAAAGGTACAACACTTTCCCCCCAACATTACACATACACCTCCTTTTTCTGCTAACGTCATATCTAAGGCTATCCTATTTTCCCACGCCATTCTACTAGTGGCGTCTAGTTGTTCCGCCAACCCCTTGACAGCATCCCTGGTTTAGTTAATGAATCTCTGTTGGTTATAGTATATATAATTTATCCAATCTACGTTCTTATTTATTGTCACCCACCAAAACAAGGATTCAAACCCAGCTGTAATTTGATTTCGAGCTTTAAATTCATCTGGGACTCCCCGAGGCACTCCTATGGGATCTAGATATATCTTTTCATCAAAAGAAATTCCTATCACTGATCTCTTATTTTTCCTTATCTTTTTCGATTCTTCAAATGCCAGGGTAAATGGTATAGCCAATTGGACAATTGCACATGTACCTTTCCACTGGGGGGGTAGAGTTGGCCTCAGTACCCTTCCTCCACAATACCACCATATATCTGCTCTGGGGATTTTCAATGATGAATAGTTCCCTCCCATTCCGTTCTCTGTAATGCTCCTGATCTCTGAGCATGATTCTAACTCCCCCATATTATGAGTTAACTCTGCCCCTTGTCGGTTCACACATGAAGTGTGATTCACAACAGCAGTGAGAAACTGAGGGGGAGTTTTTAAGTTCTTTGCTTCCACGGGAGGGAACATCAGGGATAGGGATGTGCAGTTCGGATTGCCCCATGCTTCCTTTTCTTGATACAGGGCTAACATGCACTCCACACCTCTTCTGTCGCGTTTCCATCCCAGAGGGAAGGGTACTATTTGGGCCACTGGCCTCCCAGACGCACAGGCATAGCAATTGCTTTTATTTAAGCTTTTTACAGTGTATTTAACCCATTCTACCCAGGCATTGGTTTCCTCATACCCAGTCTCTATTTCAAGGGTTTGTTTTAGGTTGTGTATTTCTACTACTTTTACTGCCCTTGGGTCGTTTTGGGGAACCTTATCATTCTGGTCGGGTGTTTTCAAATTTTTATCTACATAGATTCGGAAACAACATTTCAATTTACTATCTTTTCCTCCCTCCTTCACCCTAATTCCAAATACTGCCTGGTGCAATTGGTAGTCTCTGGTCCAGTTAACTGTAAGGAAGGGTCCACCAGCTATGGAGTACCGGGAGAGGTTCTTAGGATCTAGAACTGGACTGTTTACTTTTTTTTTTCCGGTCCATTTGGTCCCTTTTATTGTTATATATATATATATATAGGATTGCATTTCTTATCTAAGCATTCTGACCTGGACTGCATATATTTCTGATGAAGGGATATTATGGAAGGAAGTCTACCCCAAGGATACTTTCCATCAGCATAAAATTGTAAGAATTCCACCGAATATTTTCGCTGGCTCATCAGATCTCCACATACTACCAAAAAACATAGGTCAGTCTCTACCACCTGTGTTGTAGGGAGATCCAGAATCGTAATTGAGCTTATAGTATTTTTCCTTTCCTTTTCTAATTTATCTAAATTATATCCCATACTTGTAAGTACTTTCTGAGACAAGAGGAAGGAAAGCATTATCCAGGTTACCCCTTCCATTCTATCCCTTTCTCGTTACCTTTTAGGAGAGAACTTATTCAAAACAGTTTCTTTCCCGCGCTCACGCCGCTACTAGAAATTGATTATTTAGAGTCTTTTAAATTTCAGCTTTAAAGGTTCTTCAGTTGGTTCGACCTTCCACGTGTCGGAATTATCTGGAGGTTTTACCAGTCCTTTTGATTCTAGTATGATGTGTCCACCCCTTTTCAGCAGTCCTGATTGCTGTCTCAGTTGTTAGGAGTGCTTGATATGGTTCCTCCCATTCCAGTTGCAGCTTAGTTTCTTTCCATGACTTTACCAGGACCCAATCTCCCGGTCGAATTGTATGTACCGTGAAGTCGAGGGCTGGAGTCTGCGACAATAATCCTTGTTTCCTAAGGGAAGATATCGAGGAGGACAGGCCCAGTATATATTTCTTTACAAATTGATCATTCATTTCAGGAACCGGTAACTCCCCGACTGCTCCCATATAAGACAGTCCAAATAGCATTTCATAGGGGGATAAACCCAAATCCTTTCGAGGAGGTGTACAAATATGCAAAAGTGCTATTGGTAAGCACTTAGTCCAAGGGAGTTTCGTTTCTATTATCAGCTTAGATCCTCTGTCCACTCTAAAACATTAGGTTCTTCTTCTAACAGTTTCAAATATAGTTGTTTAGTTTTCTGTGCGTACCCTTTGATCCACAATCTACAGTATCCTACTAATCCCAAGAACCTCCTAAGTTCTTTTTTAGTCCGTAGTATATTTAGATCTAGGATTCCTTGTATTCTTTCTGGATCTATTCTTCTCCTTCCCTCACTGATTAGGTGTCCAAGGTATTTAACTTCCTTCTCTATGTACTGCAGCTTTTTCTTTGACACCCTGAATCCCTGTTGTCCCAGAAAATTCAATAAGCTATTTGTTGTTTCTATTACCTTTTCCTTTCCTCCTCCTGTTACTAGTAGGTCATCTACATATTGTAGTAACGTGATTTCATCAGGCTTTTTAAATCTTTCTAACACCTGCTTTAAGACTTGACCGAAAAGATTTGGGGACTCTGTGAACCCCTGTGGGAGCACTGTCCACCTGAACTGTTGTTTCCGTCCTGTGATAGGATTTTCCCACTCAAAAGCAAATAAGTCTCGACTTTCTTCCACCAGTGGGCATATCCAAAATGCATCTTTTAGGTCTACTACACTGAACCATCCATGATCAGGAGGAATCTTGCTTAATAAAGTATAAGGATTAGGGACAACGGGGTGTCGTGTCTGCACTATCTGATTCAGGGCCCTTAGGTCTTGTACCAGGCGGTACGTTCCATCAGGCTTCTTTACAGGCAATATAGGGGTATTATAAGGGGACATGCAGGGTTCTAACAGTCCATCTCTAACCAATCCTTCAATTACTGGCTGTAATCCTTGTTTTCCTTGCAAAGGTATAGGGTATTGCTTAACACACACCGTCTCTCCTTTTTTTTTAAATTTATTTGCAGAGGAGGAACGTCTAATCCCCCTCGGTTTTCCTCCCCTGCCCAGACTATCGGGTCTATTTGCTGTTCCTGTTCGTCTGTTAATACTGCCAATGGTTACTGTTAATTGGTTCTTTTCTACTCCAATTGCCAAACCCAATTTAATTATTAAGTCTCTGCCTAATAAATTACTGCCAACTGCTGGTATGTATAAGAGTTGACCCTCTATCCGCTCAGTCTGATATTTAAGCATAATCGGTTCAAACATGGGGACTGTAAAACCTTCCCCTTTCACTCCCGATACCATTAATTTTTTTATCGATTAACTTTATTCCTCTCGGTATATAATTCAGAGAGGATCTAGTGGCCCCCGTATCCACCAGAAACACCGCATCTTCTTGTTGGGGACCCACCTGCAGATTTATCAAGGGTTCCCGGTGGATTCCTGGGGGTAGGAACCCCTGACCTCCCTAATCTTCATCCATACTCATGAGAGGGACTACCCTCTCTTCTCTTTGTAATTCAGGGCACTGTCTTCTAAAATGTCCAACCATTCCACAGTGATAACACCCCTTTTGGGTTTTTTTGTGTTACCCCACCTTTTAGTGCCCCACCTTTTCTACTTCCGCGCACCTTCCGTTCAACATACTGATACCCTCGTGTCCTTTCCTCAGTTAGGGGATTTACCCTCTTTCTCACAATCTCATCTACGGTCGCTACCATTATCTTTGCCTTCTGTTTCTCTGTCTCATTATCTCTCTTCACAAATACCTTCTGTGCTTCTCTTAACAATTCATCAAGTGGCTTCTCACTCCACCCTTCTATTTTCTGAATTTTTTTTTTATCCCCACTCCACTTCTTAGTGGAAGTGACTACTTGTTCAATTAGTCCAGCTAACTGATGTATTAACAATACTGCTATTTTCTTTGTTTGGTTTCTCTTTTCTAACTCTCTAATCTGTGATTCTGACGTTTCAATTCTCTCCTTGTCGTCAGCCCAATTTTTTTACCCAAGACTGAGATGTGTTCAATTAATCCAGTTTAAACCTGTTTAATTAATTCAAACTAAGAGAATTCCAATTATCTTAGTTCCGTCCTTTTTTTTCCCAATCATTTCCATTGTTGATCTAGTGGGTGAAATGGATCCCACCCCTAGGTCGCTCTTATCACAGTCCGGTGATACCTATCAGGGGTGATCAGTCCCCTCCGTACCACCGCTTACACTCGTGGGCTTACACCCTTAAGCTCACACTATTAAGCCGGCTTTCCCTTCTACTCCGACAATCTCTCAGACAGATTCTTTCTTACTCTCATCTGAACATCACATCCCAGGCATCCTTTTCTAGCCTTTACACTCACTTCAAACTTCTGAGCTTCGCATAGGGGGCTACCCCTCTTAACAACTGGTCTAAGGCTGGGTGTAAAGACAGACACCTCCTTATCTGCACGTGCTCAGCTCAGACCTCTCACACACTCACACTCTTTCATCACAGATGAGCACCTACTGTACTTTGATTCACTCCCTTAAATTCGGTAATCTATTCCGGAGCTCCGGTTGTGGCCATTCAACCGGACCCGTAAACAGATCCCAGGTTTCAGCACCAATTCTTGTAGGTAAAGATACCTCTGAATCCAATTGTGAGTCAAAGTACAGCAGTTTATTTAACAAAAGCCTGATTCAGAAAATCCAAAATAAGATTTATTTTTATCACCTTTAAATATCCTCACTAAATCAAGACCCTTGCACATTCTTACAATTCTGGTACAATAAAACAAAACATCACTTGGAACACAGATGCACGAAGAAATACTGAAAGCATTCTAATGTGCAATCTACATGTTTAATTATTTCTACAGCTCTGCCTTTGTAACCAACACAGGCAAGTACAAAATCAAATCTACTGTTTGCCTAAATGGTTAACTCTCCTCACAACTTTAAGATGCAATGTAATGCCACCTTTCCCACTTGGCAGAATTCAAATCTCTGTCCGATCCCTACATAATTTAGTAAACTTAAAGCAATTCACTTTGATTGGCTATACCTATTACATCACATGAGGGTCTCAATTACACAGTTACACCCTCTCTCTCTCTCTGTACCATACAGAGTCAGCCTGCTTGTCTCTTTTTTTAACCCTTTACTGGTGGGAGCTCACTGGCCTCTAATAAATTTGACCTGTTTGATTTGGGTGCCCCATGCCGTGACAAATCCCCTTCTCTCTCAAACAGTCATATAGTCATGCACAATTCCAAATACATAACTGCTATTAGCGTTCACCCCGCACCTCAGTAAAAGCCTATGTCAGGGTTCCCAGTTCCACTGACATACTTCTCTCTACTCTTTCTGCTTCCTCATCACATAACCTCCCCCGCAGCCCCGAAATTAACATTATCCAGCAACTTGCATAGTCAATTCCTTTCTGGGACACCGGCTGCTTCTATCTCACATATTCATTAAGAATATGACAAACCCAATCCTCCTCCGATCCGTACTTTGGCCAGAAGACAGACGGACTCCGGATTGCTTCTTTCACCCAAACAAGACAACAATATCCTCTCATTGTCGTCTTGTTTTTATCCCTAGTACAGCTACTAGTGCTCCAACCTTCCAACATCCTTCCCAACGGACTTTCTGGAGGGATGTTACCTGGGGCCCCAATCCTGACACCTTTCCCGGGGGACTTCTTCCAACTACCCCCATTTTTCCATGGTTTACCGACCACGACCCGGTCGCCAAGGCAATACTTAAAAGTCACTTTTCTTACCTTGGTCCGTGCACAGCGTTGCCCGACCACACGACGGTGCCTATCGTATCCCACTTACTCGTTCAGAACAACTTTCCTAGGATTCTTAACAGTCAGTGGCAGAGAAGCCCACCGATGAGCACCTGGGACCGTTCAATTTGGAACGGGACGCGTCTTCCCAGTTGCCACCGGCAACCTCCCTACCAGGGATGTTAGGATCCCGGACGAGCCCCCAATTGTGAGAAACACAGCTCACAGTTAAACAATTTAGTCAAGTCAAGTTCTGAAGGAGCAAGATTTTATTTGACGTTCTTGCAAGACCGGGTGTCTAGCGAAATAGGCACACCTCACATAGATTTACAGCACATTTTATACCTTTTTTACAAGCATTGTGATGGCTTTGCAATGTGATGTTCTCTCCTAATTGGTGGTCCCTGTCCCATCTATGTGTTGACATTCTCCTATTGGCTCGAGGTGCCCTAAGTTCCTATCCCATCTAACAATGTCTCCTGTTATCACAAGAGTGCATTAGCAAACTCATCCATCTTATCCAATACTGTTACATGTCCAGTTCAGATTGGCGGTAATCAATCCTTTGCCAACTTAATCACTGCTGTCCCAACCATCTCAGTGACCTTTTCCCCTTTTATGCTTAGTTGTAGAAACAACACATCTTGCAGACCATTTGCTTTTTATAACGTGGGCCTCTTACATTCCTGCAGGATGTGGTGTATGCTTCACTGCACATCACATCTCTGATGTTATCTCTACATTACAAACAGTCTTTTTATTATCCCTAATTATTGCTGTGTTAGCAGCATCGAACCCTATGTCCTATGTTTGTGACTAAACTCACAGTTGTTTCCATAAAGTGGGTTATCAATATGCCTAACTATATCCAATCTATTTAACTTCAAGCTATTTCTCTATGCTCTACAAATATATGTGTTAACAACATCTTTACCTATTGCTCACAATGCCAATACATGTGACAATAATAAATCAAATCAAATACACCAGTGACATATGCCCAAGGTTATGTTTACGTCAAATATTGATTTTTAATTCATTGATCAGAAACAGGAATTCCAGATTTTTAAAGCAATTTTAATCTAAAGCAAGATGGTTGAACCCAATCTGCATCACCGTACCTCCTAGACAGGCAGTCTATGAAGCTAATTACAATGAGACCTCTTGGGGATTGTAAACAATCCTCTTTCTGCCTTATCAAAGACATCTATGGAGCCTTCCACAGCACTCAGCAATTGGAAACAAGTCCCTCAGAAACTTATTATATGATCAAAGAACCTTGATTCTAAGAAAACATCTTTAAAGTTATATTTGGAACATACAATTATTGATTCAGAACTGGCAGGTTGTTGTTATGTGACATGCCAAACCCTCCCCAAGTTGTGCAACATTAGCAGCAGTTGAGTGAAGTGATGTGGATGAAGGGAAACTGGTGGATGTATTGCAGTCAAAGGCACTTGATAAGGTGCCACATCATGTTATTGCTGAAAACAAACACTTATGGTTTAAGGATAACATATTGGCATGGATACATAATTGGCTAGCAGATTGGAAACGTAAGTGTGATGTGCCACAGGGATCGTGCTGGAGCCTCAACTTGTTGCAATTTACTTTGTGACTTCAAGGGACTGAAGGTTTGGTTGTTAAATTTTCTGATGACGCAAAGATAAGTAGGTTGTGGATAAGACATAAGGAATCTACAAAGGGATATAGATAGGTTAAGTGAGTGGGCGAAGATCTGGCAAATGGAATGAGAGAAAATGTGAAATTGTCCATTTTGACAGGAAAAACAAAAAAAAGGTAAATGGTTAGAAATTGCAGTCTGAATTGCAGATGGATCTAGGTGTCTGAGTGCATGAATCATCCAGAGGCAAGTATGCAGGTACAGCAAGTCATTCAGAACCTAATGGAAAGTTATCATTTATTCCAAGGGGAATAGAGTAAAAAAGTATGGGAGGTTTTCTTCAGTTATACAGGGCATTGGTGAGACCACCTTTGGAGTACTGTGTACAATATTGCTTTCCTTATTTAAGAATGTAAATGTGTTGGAAGCAGTTCAGAGGTTTACTGGACTAATACCTAGAATGGGAGGGTTGGCTTATGAGGAAAAGTTGCACAGGCTAGGTCTGATTGAAACATATTAAGATCCTGAGGAATTTTGACATGGTTGATGTGGAAAGCACATCTCCTTTTGTGGGAGAATCAAGAATTAGTGCACACTGATCAAAGGAGTTGCCCATTTCACACAGTGGTGAAGAGAATTGTTTTTGAAACTCTTACTCAAAAGGTGGTGGAAGCAGTCTTTGAATAAGACAGAGCTAGATTGTTCATTACCAAGGGACTGAAAAGTTATCGGTGGTAGGTAAGAAGTGGGGTTGAGATTACATTAATAACAGCCATGATGTTATTGTGTTGCAGAGTAGACTCAAGGGGCTGAGTAGGCTACTCCTGCCTTTAAGTTGTATGTTCATAAGAAGGGTAATCTCCTGTCCCCACTTCTCTCCAGCTTAATGCTGAACTGTCTACTAATGTCTCTATTCTGCAGTAGAGCAGTGGAATAGACTCAACGGGCCAAATGGCCTTCTTCAGCTCTTATGTAAAAGAGATATTTTTTAAAGAACTCAACTCCACAGCATCAAATCCCACAGATTCTATCTGCAGCCAGACAGGGCAGCAAGCTACTATTATGAACATTTTAAACTTTCACAAACTCTTTGGACAAATCTATACCACCTCCTCCACCCCCTCAAATTCTAGTCAATATTTGTGTGTTGGGTTAAAGGTGTGGAAGAGTGGAATGGAGATTGCCAGTGTTTCTCTGGTGGGTTTTCTTAAAAGGCTGAGAAACATTCAGTTGAAAAAAACGTCAAGAATAAGGTGGTCTACAGTGCATACGTTTATTTTATGGCTGAATATAAAGTAGAAGTTAAGGAAATGGGTCAAAAAGTTACAAAAGGAGTGACCTGTTCAGTTACACTAGCAAGAGGAAGCACATTTGATTTATTATTGTCACATGTATTGGTGTACAGTGAAAATTGTTTCTTGTGTGCTATATAAAGCATTCTGTACATAGAGAAGGAAACCAGACAGTGCAGAATGTAGTGTTACAGTCATAGCTAGGATGTAGAAAAAGATCAACGTAATATGAGGATTCAAAAGGCAGCAGGGAAGAAGCCATTCTTGTGTTGATTGAACATAGAACATAGAATATTACAACACAGTACAGGCCCTTCAGCCCTCGATGTTGTGCTGAGCTATGTTCGAACCCAAGATCAAGTTATCCCTCCTATATCTCCCACCATGAACCTTAAAGTTATGCCCCCTAGTAACAGTTACATCCACCTGAGGAAATAGTCTCTGCACATCCACTCTATCTATCCCCCTCATCATCTTATAAACCTCTATTAAGTCGCCTCTCATCCTCCTCTGCTCTAAAGAGAAAAGCCCCAGCTCCCTCAATCTTTCCTCATGAGACCTACCCTCCAAACCAGGCAGCGTTCTGGTAAATCTCCTCTGCACTCTCTCCAATGCATGATTGGTACACGTCCTCAGATTTTTGTATCTTTTTCCCAATGGAAGAAGGTGGAAGAGAGTATGTCCGGAGTCATGGGGTCTTTCATTGTACTGGCTGCTTTTCCAAGGCAGTGGGAAGTGTAGACAGAGTCAATGTATGGGAGGCTGATGTGGGGGACGGACTGGGCTTCAGTCATGACTCTTTGTAGTTTTTTTGCAGTCTTGGTCAGAGCAGGAGCCATACCAAGCTGTGATACAGCCGGAAAGAATGCTTTTTGTGGTGCATCGTAAAAGTTGGTGACAGTTGGAACAGACATTTTAAATTTCCTTAGCCTCTTGAGAAAGTAGAGGCATTCTTAACTATAGCGTAGGCATGGAGGGACCAGAACAGCTTGTTGGGTGATCTGGACACCTAAAAACAGTTTTAGACCACTTCTACTTCATCCCTGCTGATGTAGACAGAGGCATGTCCTCCTCTATGCTTCCTGAATTGATGATTATTTCCTTTGTTTTGTTGATATTGATGGAGTAATTGTGATTGCATCAGATTCTCTATCCCTTTTGTACACTGTACCACATCATTGATCTAATCCACGATGGTGATGTCATCAGCAAACTTGGAAATCTAGTTGGAATTTGGCCACACAGCCATAGAAGTATAAGGTGCTTGGTAAGGAATTGAGGACACAGCCTTGTGGGGCACTGGTGGTGTTGCTACCTACCCTTACTGATTGCAATCTGTGGGCTAGGAAGCTTAGGATCCAGCACAGGAGGAGGAGCCAAGTCTCAAGCCATGGAGTTTGGAGATGAGTTTTGAGGCAATAATGGTGTTGCAGGCTGAGCTTTAGTCAATAAATAGGAATCAGATATAGGTACTTTGTTGTCTAGGTATTCCAGGGTTGAATGTAGGGCCAGGGAGATGGTGTCTACTATGGACCTGCTGCGGTGGTGGGCAAACTGTAGTGAATCCAGGCAATCTGGGAGGCCAAAACTGATTCATGCCATGACTAACTTTCAAAGTACTTCATAATGATGGATGTCAGAGCCATTAGTTAATAGTCATTAAGGCATGCTGTCTGGCTTTTCTTTGGTACTGGGATGATTGTCATCTTCTTGAAACAGATAGGGCCCTCAGATTGGTGTATAGAGTTTGAAGATGTCTGTGAATACGCCCACCAGCTGGTCTCCACAGAATCTGCGTGCTTGTCTAGATACCCCATCTGGGCCAGTCACTTACTGTGGGTTGGTTTTCAAGAAGGCTGCTCTGATGTCTGTGATGGTGACCACAAATACAGGTTCTTCCCAGGGTGGAGGACACTTGATGGAGCATATTATGCAAGGTTAAAAAAATACCAAACATTGGAACCTGTATGGGTTGAAGTGGGTATGCCAACCCATTGATAGCAGACAGTTGGTATCAATGGGTGCTATTCTGGTTGATGGTTGGTGGCAGGGATTGGTGCTGGGGCCTCAATTATTTACCATTTATATAGATGATCTGGAGGAGGGGGCTGAGTGTAGGGTAACAAAATTTGCTGATGATACAAAGATGAGTGGAAAAGCAAATTGTATGGAGGGTGTGGAAAGTCTGCAGAGAGATCTGGATAGGCTTAGTGAGTGGGCGAGGACCTGGCAGATGGAGTATAATGTTAGCAAGTGTGAGGTTATCCACTTTGGCAGGAATAATAGTAGGAGGGATTATTATTTAAAAGGCGAAAAGCTGCAGCATGCTACGGTGCAGAGGGACCTGGAGGTCCTTGTGCACAAGTCGCAAAAACCCAGTGTGCAGGTGCAGCAGGTGATCAAGAAGGTGAATGGAATGTTGGCCTTTATAGCGAGGGGGATAGAATATAAAACTAGGGAGGTCTTGCTGCAACTGTACAGGGTACTGGTGAGGCTGCAACTGGAGTACTGTGTGTAGTTTTGGTCGCCACACTTGCAGAAGGATATATTGGCCTTGGAGGGAGTGCAGAGGAGGTTCACTAGGCTGATACCGAAGATGAGGGGGTTCGCCTATGAAGAGAGACTAAATAGACTGGGTCTGTACTCGTTTGAGTTTAGAAGGATGAGGAGGGATATTATAGAGACGTATAAGATAATGAAAGGGATGGATAGCGTAGAGGTAGAGAGATTCTTCCTGCTTAAAAAGGATAGCAGGACTAGAGGACACAGCCTCAAGATAAGGGGGGCAGGGGGGCAGTTTAGATCAGAGTTGAGGAGGAACTCAACTCAAAGGGTTCTTCACTCAAAGGGTGGTGAATCTCTGGAATTCTCTGCCTGTTGAAGTGGTGGAGGCTACCTCGCTGAATATATTTAAGTCACGGGTAGATAGGTTTCTGATAGACAAGGGAATTAAGGGTTATGGGGAGAAAGCGGGAAAGTAGAACTGATCCACTTCAGATCAGCCATGATCTTATTGAATGGCGGGGCAGGCTCGAAGGGCTAGATGGCCTACTCCTGCTCCTATTTCTTATGTTCTTATGTGAATTTTTCATTTCAGAGCTCCAAAGCAGAGAGGGACTATCATGTGAGTGTATCTTTAAGAAATCATGCAGCTTCAGTGGTGTCATGGGGATGGAGCTAAGCTGTCATAGTCAGGTGATAGGGCTTTCAGTTCTTTTGTGGCAGTCAGGTGATGAGGTTTTCCTTTGGGCTTTCAGTTTCATTTTGGGGTGTGTTGGGAGCTGTTTAGCAGCAAGCTAAAAAGCAGTCTTCCTCTCTCCCTGTTCTTCTCTTTGGTTCTGAAACTATTATCAGTTAGCTAAAGGAGAGGCTTATTGCCATTCTGCCTTAAAGAAGCTGTCTCTTGGGAAACAGATTTGACTATAACCTCTTTTTCACAATGCATTTTCAGCATTCAAGGAGGCTGGATCCCTGTAACAAGTGGGCATTAATCTATGCTGTATTGTGTTTATTTGGAAGGTTTCATGTATTGGATGTTGGCTTTGGCTGGAACACATTAGAGGTATTCCTTAAGAGTGTGGTTGTTTCTTGTTTGTAATTGTTAAAAGTTCTTGCTAATTGTCTTACGAGACAAGTCAACAGTATTCTTAATTACACCTAGTTTTTGATTAAAAAGCTCCTCATGGGTCACACCTAAAATGAAACCTCTTGTGCACATCCTAGCCAAATTCAATATAAAACATTCCAAGTCAGGCAAACTTCATTGAGCACTTTAAAGTATCCAACCTAACTTGTAACAGGACAGTGACAGCCAGTACAATCAAGGACCCCATGCATCCTGGACATTCTCTCTTCCACCTTCTTCCTTTGGGAAAAAGATACAAAAATCTGAGGACATGTACCAACCATGCATTGGAGGGCCCACTTTTGTTTAAGAGCCTTAAGAAATCAAATGGTTCAAACAGGAATGATTGCAGAATCCTCCTTTCCAGATTTGGAGGGGACCAAGGCAGTTGCCAAACTGACACATAGGGATGACACCTCACCGAGTGGAAGAGCAGCAAAACTAGCCAGACAATTGTGGGCAATTTTCTCTCAACGCTCGAGGCTCCAACCCAAAGCAGGAAATGTGTAAGGCCTCTCACCCACTTATAAAAAATAACTTGAAACAGATCCTTCCAGCTTCCCTAGAATTAAAGAGAGATTGACTCACATACTCACCAGGCTCTAGGTGCCATCATAAAGATCCCCATGTAAATTTTGAGCATACTTGCAGAAGATTCCCTGACTGTTACCATAATACCAAAAGAGGATTATAACCTGGGACACCAATGCCAATTAATGTCAGACAACTGACAGCTATACCATTATCATTCACGATCCTTACCCTGTGGGGTTGGGTACTTTGATATCCTATTTAGAGGAGTTATTTTATGAAGGAAATTATGATTATCTGTTTCAGGAGTTTCAGATATGTAGTCAGATTTTGGCAAGGTGTGAAAGTAACAGGGGTGTTGTGGGAAATTTTAACTTCCTCTATATTGATCGGGAGTCATTTAGTGCCAGGGCGTAGATGGGGCAGAGATTTAAGGAACATCCAGGAGGACTTCTTGAAACAGTATGTAGATAATCCAACTGGGGAAGGGACCAGACTGGACCTGGTATTAGGAAATGAACCAGGCGAGGTGGTCACCATTTCAGTGGGTGCAGTTCGGGAACAGTGACCACAACTCAGTAAGCTTTACAGTTTGGATGGATGAAGATAAATGTAGTCCTCAAGTGAAGGTGCAAAATTGGGGAAAGGCTAATTACAATAATATTAGACAGAAACTGAAGAATGTAGATTGAGGGCATATGTTTGAGGGCAAATCCACATCTGGCATTTAGGAGGCTTTCAAGTGTAAGTTGATAGGGATTCAGGACCAGCACATTCCTGAAAAGATGAAGTATGGCATATTTTGGGAACCTTGGGTAACAAGAGCTATTGTGAGCCTAGTCAGAGAAAAAGGAACCATTTGTCAAAGCTAGGAGTCTGGGCACAGATACTAAAAAGATACTAAGCAAGGAGTAAGGAAGGCTAAAAGGGTTCATGAAATCATTGGCCAATAAGATTAAGAAAAATCCCAAGGCTTTTTATACATATATAAACAGCAAGAGAGTAGCCAGGGAGAGGGTTGACCCACTCAAGGACAGGAGAGGGAATCTATGTATGATGGGCAAAGTATTAAGCAAGTACTTTGTGTTTGTATTCACCAGAGAAGGACTTGGTGGATGATGAATCTGGCAAACGGTATGTAGATAGTTTTTGAGTCATGTTGAGATCAAAAAGGAGGTATTGGGGGTTCTTGAGAAACATTAAGGTAGACAAGTCCTGATAGGATATACCCCAAAATACTGAAAGAAGCAAGGGAGGAAATTGCTGGGGCCTTGAGAGAAATCTTTGCATCCTCACTGGCTATGAGTTTCCAGAGGATTGGAGAATAGCCAATGTTGTTTCTTTGTTCAAGAAGGGTAGCAAGAATAATCTAGGTAATTACAGACCAGTGAGCCTGAAGTCAGTGGTAGGGGAATTATTGGAGAGGATTTTTCTTGGAAATAAATGGACAAATTAGCAAGAGGCACCATGATTTTGTGAAGGGGAAGTGGTGCCTCACTGACTGGATCCAGTTTCCCAAGTAACAAAGATGATTGATGAAGGTCGGGCAGTGAATGTTGTCTACATGGACTTCAGTAAGGCCTTTGACAAGGTCCCTCATGACACACTGGTGTACAAGGTGAAGCCGCATGGGATCAGAAGTGAGCTGGATACAGAACTAGCTTGGTCATAGAAATCAAAGAGTATGAGTTGAAGAGTGTGTTTCTGAATGGAGGGCTGTGACAAGTGGCGTTCCTCAGGAATCAGTGTGGGACCTTTGCTGTTTGAAATATGTATGTATATATGATTTGAAGGAAAATATAACTGACTTGATTCGTAAATTTGTGGATGACATAAAGGTTGGTGGATTTGTGGATAGCAATAAGGGCCATCAGAGATTATAGCAGGATATTGAACCGTTGGAGACTTGGACAGAGAGATAGCAGATGGAGTTTGATCTAGACAAATGTGAAGTAATGTATTTAGGAAGGTCTAATACAGGTAGGAAATATACCTTAGGAACATTGATAGGCAGAGATTGGGGTGTACAGGTACACACGTCACTGAAAGTGACAATGCAGGTGGAGAAAGTAGTCAAGAAAGCACATGGCATGCTTGCCTTCATCGGCCGGGGTACTGAGTTTAAAAATTGGCAAGGCATGTTGCAGCTTTTTAGAACCTTAGTTGGGCAGCACTTGGAACATAGTGTTCAATTCTGGTCGCCATGCTACCAGAAGGATGTGGAGGCTTTGGAGACGGTACAGAAAAGATTTATCAGGATATTGCCTGGTATGAGGGTATTAGCTATGAAGAGAGGTTGGAGAAACTTGGGTTCTCACTGCAACAATGCAGCTTGAGACCTGAAAGTCTACAAGATTATGAGAAGCATGAACAGGATAGAAGCTTTTTCCCAGGGTCAAACAGTCAATTACTAGGCGGCACAGGTTTAAGGTACAAGGTTTAAAGGAAACAAAGTAGCTATTTTACAGAGCAGTGGGTGCCTGGAACTCGTTGCAGGGAGGACATAGTGGAAGCAGATACAGTAGTGACTTTCAAGGGGCATCTTGACAAGTATATGAATAGGATGGGAATACAGGGATATGGTCCCCATAAGGGTAGGGGGTTTTAGTTAAGTCAGGCAGCATAGTGCAGGTTTGGAGGACTGAAGGGCCTGTTCTTGTGCTGTAATTTTCTTTGTTCTTACACAGGTCACTGAAACTAGCAACACAGCTGGAGAAAGTAGTCAAGAAGGTGTACTTGCCTTCACCTTTTAAAAATGGCATGTTGCAGCTTTATAGAACCTTAGCTAGGTTGCACTTGGAATATAGTGTTCAATTTTGGTCGCCACACCACCAGAAGGATGTGAAGGGTTTGGAGGGGGTACAGAAAAGATTTATCAGGCTATTGCCTGATATGGAAGGCATTAGCTATGATGAAAGGTTGGAGAAACTTGGTTTGTTCTCACTGGAGCGACAGAGCTTGAGAGACCTGATAGAAGTCAACAGAATTATGAGAGGCATGGATAAACTGGATAGTCAGCTTTTTTCCAGGGTGAGTCAATTACTGGGGGGCAAGGTTTAAAGATGTACAAGGCAGGTATTTTACAGAGTAGTGGGTGTCTGGAACTTATTGCGGAGGCGGGGAAGGCAGTGGAAACAGATACAGTAGTTACTTTTAAGGGGCATCTTGACAAGTACACAAATAGGATTGAAACAGAGGGATACTATCCCTGTAAGGATAAAGGGTTTTATTTGTGAGGCAGCATATTGCAGGCTTGTAGGTCCAAAGGGCCTTTTCCTGTGCTGTAATTTTCTTTATTCTTACACAGGTCATTCAAATTAGCAACGCAGGTGAAGGTAGTCAAGAAGACATACAGCATACTTGCCTTCATCATTTAAAAATTGGCAATCTATGTTGCAGTTTTATAAAACCTTAGTTAGGCTGCATTTGAAATATAGTGTTCAATTCTGGTTGCCACACCACCAGGATGTGGGAGCTTTGGATGGCACAGAAAAGATTTACCAGGATGTTGCCTGGTATGGAAGGCATTAGCTATGAGAGGTTGGAGAAACTTCGTTTCTCACTGGAACAATGGAGGGATGACCTGATAGCAATCTGTAACATTATGAGGGGCATGGGCAGAATGGATAATCAGCACTTTCCATTGGTGGAAGAGTCAATTACTAGGGGGCATAGATTTACAGTGAGAGGTAAGGTTTAAATATGTACAAGGCATCTTTACGTGAATAGGATGGTAATAGAAGGATTCGGTCCCCAGAAGGATTAGGGGTTTCAGTTCAATCAGGCAGCATGGTTGGTGCAGATCTGGAGGGCCAAAGAGCCTGTTCCTCGGCTGCAATTTTCCTTGTCCTTTGTACTTTTACCCAGCTATATACACCTGATGCTTGAGGCACTTGTTCACAAATATTAAAAGATTTTTAAAAATTCCATTTGAAGACAAGCTAAAAAGCTTGAAAACTGATGATTTAAAATTGAGTTTCTATGCTACAATGTTTAATAAGTTTAAAATGTATTTGTACAACTGTGAATAGTTTCAGTAGTTTGTTTCCAAAACATAAAGATACTCAGTCGTGCAGAAATGCATTTTAAACTTCTCAAAACATTTGTACTGACCTCGTGTTAAAATTCAAATTGATATGTTACAATTTCAAATATTTAATTTTTTAAAAAAGTTTGTAAATTTGATCAGTTGTTTTTAATTTACATAAAGTGACTATTTCATGCTAAATTTTCTCCACCTGCACCCCAACAAGCAGTGGAGATCCAATGACAGCTGTTTTTTTTTGATTGCTAAATGTATATTAGGCATTGAAATTTTAAGTTTCTAAATATACAAATATTGAGATTCCACTCTTGGCCAGGGCCATAATGTATTGTCATAAAACGTGATGATGGTTTCCACCTGGGTGAACCCAGCAGTTTTGAGAATTAAAGCACAATCAGAGACTTACACTTAATCATTCCATCCATACATTATCTTTCAAGACATGTTGAGAATGGGAGATATCAAAATCACTAAATTGGGTGCAAACATTTTTTTATTCATTCATGGGACATGGGCATCACTGGCTGGCCAGAATTTGTTGCCCAACTCTAGTTGCCCTTGGGGGGCAGCTGAAATTCAACCACATGGCTGTGGATCTAGTATTACAGGTAAGCAAGACCAGGTAAAGACAGCAGACTTCCTTCCCTAAAAGGACAATTATTGAACCAGATTGTTTTTCTGACCATCAGTTTCATGGGCATCAGTAAATTCTTAATTCCAGATACTTTTTTATTGAATTCAAATTCCACCAATTGCCATGGCAGGATTCAAATCCAGGTCCCCATAACATTAGCTGAATTCCTGGATTAATAGTCCAGCAATATTATCACTAGGCCACAACCTCTTATCTTGAATGCAAAACTACAATTTTAAGCAATCAAGTTTGAGCATAAAATGTTTCTGAAACTGATAAAATAACTTGACAAGCAAAGGGAAATCTACCACATACTTAAGGGCATAAATAAATTTCAACTTTCAAAATGAGCTAATGAAAAAAAAGGCTAGTTTCTCAGTATCAAAAGTTTGTATTTGGAAGGAATTGAACATCAAAAATATGAGTCAGCCAAACAACACAAATGGACAATTTTGAGATGTCAAGAAAGAGCAGGAGTGGGTTCTTTTTGAGAAAATGTTAACAAGCAAAATTATGCCTGGAATCAAGTGGGAATGTTTAATTTGTTTTAAAGATGACTATGTTTCACCAAGGTTCATACAAGATGGTAACTACTGCATGCAACAGTATGAGGATGCGATTTGAACATAGGCAATAAAAAGTTTGTAAAAAGGAGACACTACCAAATGGGATTAGACTAACTCACATGGGTGAAGTTCAATGACATATAACCATTTTTATATTGACCTACTTTCTAGTGAAAGGATGGCATAGATAGGATGAACAAGACAGATATTTGCCTACAAACTAGAGAACTGAATTCACAATCTGATCATCAGCCACAACACTGGGAAGACCCCTTTCATCTTCTGAGATTACCTAAAATTGTTAGAATTATCCAAAAAGCGCATCTTTTTAAAGACAGTGAAATCCTGATATAGTTGCTTGGCAAAAGGCTCACTTCAATTTGTACAGATCCACTAAATGATTAGCAAATGCAAAATAAAAGGGTAGATACTACCACAAGCATGGTCAAGTGATGTGTACCAAAAGCAACAATGCCCAAATAGAAAGTTTGAGAAGGGGAGAAAAAAAATCACCTAAAGCCCATTCAACAGGCAGGAGGGACACGTGTGATATATCACAGGGGGAAATGCATGGTAAAGCTGTACTGGAGAATGGGTCCCAGGCACGCTCAGCAATCTGACAGGAAATATGGTCAGAAGAGTTAAAAAAACATTTTTAAACGATCAAGGCGCTGACTGGCAAACACACCATAGAGAAACTGATCAAAACAACCAAGATGGTAATGGTTAGAAGAAATAAAATCAAATCACTGGACTGAATACTGAGATGATGGAATTGACTTACCAGGGAAGGGGGGAAATTTCTAGTGGAGGAGGTCATTCAACCCACTGAGACTGCACCAACTATCCCACCCAGTCCTGATTCCCACAACCCCACTTTTCCTGCTATTACCCTCGTCACTAAGGAGCAATTTAGCATGGCCGATCAACCTAACCCATATTGTTACACAGTGGTAGGAATCCGACCACCCAGAGGAAACCAACGTAAACATAGCAAAAATGCACAAATTCCAAACACTGACTTGGGGCCAGAATTGAAATTGGGTCATGGATGCTATGCCAGCAGTGCTAACCATTATGCCACCCAAATATTCACTGCAGATCAGAAGAATGAGAAGGGATCTCTCAGAAACCTATAAAATTCTAACAGGAGTTGATGCAGGATGTTCCTGATGATGGGTATCCAGAATCAGGGGTGAGTGTAAGCATGGAAAATAAGTGCAAGTATGCCATTCAAGCCTGCACCATCATTCAATGTGATCATGCACTTTCAGTATTCCACTCCAGCTTTCTCTCCATACCCCTGATCCCTTTGGAGGCAAGGGCCACATCTAGCTCCCTCTTGAGCATATCCAATGAACTGACCCCAACAGCTGTCTGTGGTAGAGAATTGCACAGGTTCACATCTGAGTGAAGATGTTCTTCCTCATCTCAGTCCTGAATGGCTTACTCCTTATTCTTTTAAGTAGCAGGGTCCCAGCACTGAACCCTGCAGCACCCCAATAGTCACTGCCTGCCATTCTGAAAAGGACCTTTTTATTACAGGGTAAATCGTTTAGACCGACAATGGAAAGTTTCTGCACCCAGGGAATGGTTAGCCTGCAGCAGTTGTGATCAGTTATGATAAAAACGTTGTATTTTCAAGAGGAAGTCAAATGTAGCCCTTGAGGCTCAAGAGATCAAAGCACATGGAGGCAAACAGGAACAGGTTACTGAGTTGGATGATCAGCCATGATTATAATGAATCGCAGAGAAAGCTCAAAGGGTTGAATGGTCTTCTGCTCCCACTTTCTGTTTCTAAAGTAAAAGGAATTTTGAGTTGAGATTGATTGAAGGCCAAGCAGAATGGCATATACGTGTGCAAATACAACACTCATGAAGAAGAGTAAGGAATATCACTGATGATCTACATGCAGGACGTGCCAAACCAAGTAACTCTCAGACCTTCAGTAATAAAAATAATCAGGGAATTAGGGAGTCCAGCAAACTGATATTTTCTCTAATGTATAGAACCTCTTATGAGAATAGCAAATACAACATAGATTCTCTATTTCTAGAAAGGCAATAATTCTAACAGTCCCTAGAAGTTACAGTCACTAAGTTAAGGCTGCCATGTTGGTGGGATAGTATCTTGTGTACCCACTTATCTAAGCAAGAGTTTAGAAAGGGCAAGGATATAATCCACTGAATGACAAGACTAAAAAGCTGATCTCAAACAGGATTACAACATGGGGTGGGGGTGTTGAGATGAATGATCAGCAATTATCATATTGAATGGCATAGCAGACTTGAGTTCGATGGTCAATTTCTACTCCTGTTTGTTCTGAAACACTATATTAGTTCATTGTGGGTATGCATGTAGTTATAAACAGCTTACTCTTTTAGCTTCACGTTAGCAAACATTAGCCTGTACTGTATCTCAGAAACTTTGGGTAACGGATCTGGCATTCTTCCTCACTGTTTTATATCAGCAGAGGGAGCCAAGTGGTCATCATTGATACAGTCATCGCTACATTTGATTGATCACAATTCAGGTTAGTCCTTTTGGCAAGTTTTTTGCAATCGGAGTACACACTAAAAATATTCTTACCACAATTTTACAATGCATCATCATACTGTGAAAGACTAGAAAATACCTTGCCAAGATCCATACTGCTAACTTAGAATAATACATCTCACACAGTCAAAAACTTGAGTCATAAAATTAGTTTTTGTTTTTATTTATGAAACATATCACTTTCCTCGGAAATAGTTGTCAATGACATCTTTGGCTTGTGAGTCTTTACCATAATCCTAAAAAGAAACAACAATGGTTAACTTGTATTAGATTAACTGTGTAACATGATTTCAAACTTGAAACACTGGGACGGGCAATGCCTTATGGACAATCTTTATTTCATTTAGTTTAAGAATATTACATTAAAATACATTGTGTAATACATACAAAAATACAAGTTTTATATATACAACCAATAGTAAATAGTGCAAGCAATTTTTTTTTGTAAATTAGCTTAGTCTGATTTACTGACGCAAATAACTCACCTTGACAACAACACAGCTGCAGCCTACAACCTTGCGAGGTTTCCCTTCTCGGTCTATTTTGCACAGGCCTACCCATTCACCAAGTTTCTTGTTGTCATCAACCTTTAGTGTAAAAAAAAGGCAATTATACAGTATCATACAAAAGCCACCAAGTTTCACCAACATATGGCAAGACAAATACTGCATCTCAGACATTTTTGGGTAACAATTTCAGCACTTTTCTTCATTTGATTTCTGCCGAGGGAGCCAAGTGGTCATCACAGATACAGTACTGCCATTCCTTCTACACGTAACACAATTTATTGATAATCATAGCTACGATCATTCATTTTTAAATTCAAGTTAAACATCTCAAAGGGCAAGTCTGACACCCTTCTCTGTGGTGGTGGTGGTGGCGGCGGCAGGGGGGTGCAATTCCAGATATCATGTTCAGATCACCATTATTAATTAGACCCGAAACACTACTCTGCTCGTAATTAAATGGCATCAACATTAGCAGAAGAGGAAATAATGAGTTAATCTGGAGCACAAATTATGGCAGAGCAGGCTCAAAGGGCTGATATCAAAGTCCGAACAGGGGAGGAGGGGGCCATTTGACCCATGGGGTTTGCATTGAACGGAACATCTTACCCAAGTCCCATCCCTGTAATCTCATCAATCTAGATAACCTACACATCTCAAGTGGGAGGAAACCGGAGCTAACCCACGCAGACACAGGAAGAACAGAATATCCACACTCAGCCAAGGCTGGAATTGAACCTGGGTCCCTGGCACTGAGAGGCAGCAGTGCTAACCATGGTGCCTGCTCCTACTGAATTGCCTATAACATCTCCATCATTTGAGACTGGGTAGTTCAAAAGAGATCAGAAGTCAAATGACAAACCTTACCAGTATTATATATGGCAGATTAACTAATCGCTCCTTAAACACTTTGCAACAAATGAAGCCTCAAGGAGGAAATGTTATATTTATACATTTCCATACCATGTACTTGGTCAATCCTTAGAAACACAGGTTACCAGAGGTTCAAGAAACCCAGATGCTATTAATTTCTTGATGTATTCCTACATTAAAATAACCCCAAAAATTAACCGGGTTTGTACATTCAGTAGCTTAAACCAACAGACTAGAAAAGTCCCAGGTTTAATCTGCCTTCTGTGTGCAGTAAGTTGACTTTAGTTAGTTAGGGCAATAGCTAACTTTAGTGAGGTTGTTAGGAAACAAGAATACAATGTATTCCTTCCCAAGCCTGAATGCCTGGTGGAGATACACAGATGGCACGTGAAAACAGGGTAGCTATCAACCACAGCAACTACAGAACTACTTTAAGGCAATAAAGCCCCTAAAGTTAATAGCCAAATCAAAGCTGAGAAATTAAAACTGAAAATGGCAACAGTTTTAGAGATGAGCAACAGAACCATCAGCAATCATAACCAATGAGTTACACAAGACATGTATGTTAACAGCCTGTACATCAGAGTGAGCTTTCAACATCAGTCCAGATCACCAACACAAAAAAAAAGAAACAAGCTGTAAAAGTGCAAAGAGCTAGTGTATGAGGAAAGAGTGGGGATTTTGAGAGCTGAACTTGGTGCTTCTTTAGTTAATGATGTAAACAAATAAGCCAAATCCAGAATAATGGCGTAAATTGAAAAAAGATAATGGAATGCAAGTTGATCATTGAATCCAAATAACAGTTCTTTGTTCAGGGCATTGATGCTCACCTTAATCAGGTTGATCTGATGCTCAGCACAGAGGGCTTCTACCAACTTAACATACTGTGCCTCATCACAATTGCCTGCCAGGACGCACAAATGAGCCTGTCGTCTGAATAAAAAAAATCACAATATTACATTCAACTATTTTTGGCAGTATATAGAAGCTAATCTGCTCAAATTAATAAATTACAAAGTAAATCAACAGATGTTATTCAAAAACTACAGATACAAGTGTGTTTAAATGTATTGCTACCTACATAATTGGATAGGTCACCAGCACTTGGGTTATTCTTGAGGCAGGACAGTATTTTGGTAGGTTCAAGACAGGTCCATGCTAATTTGAGGGAACATTAGGTTTTGTCACAAAGTTTGATACCCTGATATGATTAATTACTAAAGTTTAATATCAGCACCGACCATTCCCAAATACAGCAACTCCAGTTTTACTAGCAGCACAAGGTCTTCAACGCTTTTGCATGAAACGACCTACCAACTGTCAAAATTGTGGAGCCATCAGGCACTCATATGTAGGAAGTACTGGCTCATGTCCACGAACCAAGAGCCTGTCTGATATTTCCCCCTATCTTGTTGAAGGGGGCATCCCAAGTAGCTGCGATAAAATAGAATGCTTCCACTCAGTGAAAACCTTTAACATTCCACACTTACTCTAATTTCACAGTAAGGCTTTAAATAAGAAACTGACCTACAACATGTATGCCGGGTTTGTACCTACCATTTTAAAAATAGACACCAACTATAAACTGGTTTCAGTGTACAAAAACAGAAAATGCTGGAAAATCTCAGCAGGTCTGAAGCAGCTGTGGAGACAGAATAGAACCAACATTTTAAGTCCGGATGACCCTTTGTCTGGTGAAACACTGGCTCTATTCTCACTCCACAGACGCTGGCAGACTTGCTGAGATTTTCCAGCATTTTCTGTTTTTGTTTTAGATCCAGCATCCACAGTATTTTGCTTTTATTTCAGCATATAAATGTGGCTTCAGCAATTTGGTAGTCAGTACAATTTTAGCAAGAACCTGCTGGACTAAAACTCTTTTCAATATCACAATTTCCCCCTCATCATAGACTTTAATAAGTTGCCAACACTAGACATTATTTAATATATTTACCAGCACTAAATTTTGTTCAAGTGTACAATACATAGCAATTGCTACTTTTCTCCCATTGCATGTACCAGATGTCTATGCAACTGTTGTTCGCCAAAGATGAATGTTCACTTATGGAATTATTAAAAGGTACTCACTTGTCCAGCACCTTGACAGCTTCCCGGAGACCACAACACAAGCCATCGTGGATGTATGCAGTTTTAAGCACTTCCTGAAGTGCAGTATTAACATCCATGACACCGCCTGCAGTTATGCTGTCAAAAATTGAAAATCTATATTATGTAGAATCCTGCTATTACATTGGTTTTTTGGAACATTATATTTTATGAAGTTAATAATTTTAAGTTACATGGTTGTCAGAATATTTTTTCACTCATTTTTAAGAGTGAAGGGGTATCCGACATAAAAAATTCATCATTCCAGCCATGTAGCCGAAATGCAAGATGGTAATTATGATCATTTGATAATTCAACTGTTGTCAATTTTGCAACAGAACTCTAAATTATTTTGACCAGCAACCATTCCAAATTTTGGAGTTTTTTTCCAAATAAAACCTAACTTTTAACATCTAAATCTATTCATTGTGTCAATATTTCCATTATTAAAGTGCTTCTAGCAGAAGTGGTCTTATAATCCACCAATTTTTCATTCTGACCTGTTAAATTTGTCAATGCTTACTATAACTCGTTACAATACCAGTGAGACTAATGAACAGCAAATTTGCTAGTTCTTAGGAAGGTGCACATATCAAGATCAAAATCTTGATTAAGAGGCAAGAAGCATAGAGGAGGGATAAATTGAACATTTTCAAGTTGGTGGTTTGTAACTAATGGAGTGTCATAAGAATGTGTCTTCGAGTCTCAGCTATTTAAAATTTACATTAATGATTTAACTGAAAGATAAAATAGTAATCTAAGTTTGACAATGACACAAAGATAGGTGTAAACCTCAATTTTGAGAAGATACAAAGCTAGGTGCAAATATCAACTGAGAGAAGAGGTTGCATATCTACACAGATTACATAAGAAATAAGAACATAAGAAATAGGAGCAGGAGTAGGCCATCTAGCCCTTCGAGCCTGCCCTGCCATTCAATAAGATCATGGCTGATATGTCATGGCTCAGTTCCACATTCCCACCCTCTCCCCATAACCCTTAATCCCCTCTCTTATCAAAAACCCATCAACCCGCATCTTAAAAATATTTAGCGAGGTAGCCTCCACCACTTCAACGGGCAGAGAATTCCAGAGATTCACCACCCTTTGAGTGAAGAAGTTCCTCCTCAACTCCGTTCTAAACCGCACCCCCCCATCTTGAGGCTGTGCCCCCTAGTCCTATTATCCTTTCTGAGCGGGAAGTGTCTCTCCACCTCTATCCTATCCATCCCATTCATCATCTTATACGTCTCAATGAGATCTCCCCTCATTCTTCTAAACTCTAACGAGTACAAGCCTAGTTTATTCAGCCTCTCCTCATAGCTCAACCCCCTCAACTCCGGCATCAGCCTAGTAAACCTCTGCACTCCCTCCAAGGCCAAAACATCCTTGAGTAAGTACGGCGCCCAAAACTGCACACCGTACTCCAGCTGCAGCCTCACCAATGCCCTATACAGCCGCAGCAAGACCTCCCTACTTTTATATTCAATCCCCCTCGCTATGAAGGCCGGCATCCCATTTGCCTTCCTGACCACCTGCTGCACCTGCAGGCTGGGTTTTTGCGACTCATGCACAAGGACCCAAGGTCCCTCTGCACCATCGCCTGCTGCAGTTTTTCGCCACGTAAGTGATAATCCTTCCTACCATTATTCCTACCAAAGTGGACCACCTCGCACTTGCCAACATTAAATTCCATTTGCCATTTCCTGGCCCATTCACCCAGCCTATCTAGATCCTTCTGCAGACTCTCCACACCCTCCGCACAATTTGCCTTTCCTCCAATCTTGGTGTCATCAGCAAATTTCGACACCCTACACTCGGTTCCCTCCTCCAGATCATCTATATAAATGGTAAATAGCTGAGGCCCCAGCACCGACCCCTGAGGCACTCCACTAGTCACCATCCGCCAATCCGAATAGCACCCATTGACCCCCACTCTCTGCCTATTTGAAACCAATCCTCTATCCACGCTAACACCCTACCCCCAACTCCGTCCCCTGACCTTCTGCAATAACCTCCTGTGAGGTACCTTGTCAAACGCCTTCAAACATGTCAAACATGAACAGATGTGGCAAATTTAGTATATTTGGGGAAGTGAGAGGTTATTCATTTTGGTAATAATAGAAATGCAGAATATTCTTTAAAGGCCAGAAAAACTTGAAACACTCAGGTACACTCAAGGAAACCAATGAGTATGAAATTAGGATGCCAAATGGCATGTTGGTCTTCAGAGTCCAAAGTAAAGTCTTACCATAATTGCACGGTGCTTTAGTGAGACCAAAAGCAGTTTTGATCTCCATACCAAAAAATGAGTGCCCTTGACACTACAAGAAAGGTTCCTGGGGTGAGAGTATTGCCCTGTGACAGAAGGCTAAGTACACTGGGCCTTTACTCCCTTAAGTTTAGGGACAGTGATTGAAAATGCACAAGAACTTGAAGGTATCTGAATGTGCCCTCTGATTTGGGAATCTGAGGACAGTAAGTCAAGTGTCAATATTTATCTCAGATTGTAGAATCCCTACAGTGCAGAAGGCCACTTGGTTCATCGAATCTGCACCTACACCAACCCACCAGGCTCCATTCCCATAGCCCACATATTTGCCCTGCTAATCCCCCTAACACTAAGGAGTAATCTAACATGGCCAATCAACCTAACCCACACATCTTTGGACTGCAAGAGGAACCAGAGCACTGGAAGAAGTAAATCCACAGAGAACGCAAACTCCTCAGTCACCCAAGGCCTGAAGTGAACCCAGATCCTAGGCACTCTGAAGCAGCAATGCTAACCACAGAAATGAGAAACTTCTTCATACATGAATCGCAAATATTTAGAATTCCCTACCCCAGGCAGCTTTAAGATGCTTCACTGTTGAAAAAGTTTAAGGCTACCCCTGTTCCATATCTGGTTTAAATCGACAAATACAGCACCTGATGATAGACTGCAACTGCTCTCCAATGCCCTGCTTCCAGTCTAACGAACTCTTCCCCTAGGCCCTGCTACCAGCACCATAACCCCTACTTCCAGGCCCCTGGCCCACTCCGCTCTTGTTCCTAAGCCTAGGTCCAGATCCGCAGCCCGGCGGGCGGGGGGGGAGAAAGCACTCACCATTCCTCGGCCATCGTGCTGCCTCTTGTCCCGGAAAGAGCGGTTTGGTGCTGCAATATAAAGCAGAGGGTGAGTGTTAGGGGGTGCGGTGGGGGATGGGGCTGTCCCCGGCTGGATGGGGTTGCGGATGGCGGAGATTCGGCTCCGATTGTTTTCCTTCCCCCCCCCCCCGCCTTCCTCACTCACCGCGAGCCCGGAGCCGCTCCGCGGACAAGATGGCGGAGAGAGGCCGCGCGCCGCGTGACGTCACTTTTTATATCCGCCGCGCCGGACCCAGTCCGTGACGTAGACAGGTGGCCACGCAACTCGCCTGATGGAGGGGAAAAATGGAGAGAGTTGCATTTCTGTAGCGCCCGGTCACAACAACAACACCACCACCTTTTATCCTATCCCAGTAACGTCTCTCACAGCCTCAACGCTTCACAGACGACGATGTTCTTTTAAAGTGGTGCAATTTAGAAAGAGGACAACAACCAATTTACACCTAGCAATATTCCCCAGCATTGAGTGAAACAGGAGATAATCTAATGTTGACCAAAGCACCAGGGATAACTCCCAATTCTTCTGGGAATTAGTGCCGGGGTAGATTTCACGTCAACCAGGGACAATTAAGGGCTGCTCTTTAACAACTTGTCCAAAAGCTGGTATCTCTGACGGTGCAGCACTCCCTCAGCCCGGCGGGCACAGTGGTTAGCACCGGCTGCCTCTCAGCATCAGGGACCCGGGTTCAATCCCAGCCCTCGGGTCACCGACGGCGCAGAGTTTGCACCTTCTCCCCGTGTCTGCGTGGGTTTCCTCCGGGTGCTCCGGTTTCCTTCCCAAGGCGTACGGCTTAAATTGAATGGCTTTTGCTAGATTGCCCCTTCGTGTCAGGGGAACTAGCTACAGTAAATACCTGGGGTTACGGGAATAGGGCCTGGGTGGGATTGTGGCCGGTGCAGACTCGATGGGCCGAACGGTCTCCTGCACTGTAGAGATTCTGTGATTCTCAGGACTGTACAAAGTCTGACAACACCGGGTTTTAGTCCAACCGAGAGAATAGAGAGTTCGTCAGGAGAGCTCTCCATTCACCTGACGAAGAGGGAAATCTCGAAAGCTTGTGCGTTTACTATCAAATAAATCGGTTGGACTTAAACCTGGTGTTGTCAGACTTTTTACTGTGTTTACCCCAGTCCAACGCCAGCATACCCACATCATTCTCAGCACTGCCCTGGGATGGTGGCCGAGATTTTGCACTCAGCTCAGTGAAACTTTAACCCGTCACCTTTACTCTGGTGGAGTCAGCAGCTTCTTGTCCTGAGGCCAAAATCTTGGCTCGGTGTCATTTTACCGAATAGATACCAAAACTATAAGTTACATTAACTTTCAAGCTGTCCACCGCCAGGATCAGGGTGTAGCGTTATTCCGCCACTTGTTTCAATTCACTCGGCTGCTGCAAACACATTCCATCGGGTGAATGTTGGGACAGTTGTGAGGATGGGGCCGGTCATGAACTTTTACAATGCGATCAACAAATTGAATGCTTGCAACTCGAGCGTTTCATCAGTAAAATAGTGCATGGTATGAGTTACTGGGGAAATTGTGAAATATTGCTGGTAAAAGTAGGCGGAGTGTCAATCGGGACTCAGACCCTGAACAGGCCGACCTGTTTGCTCTGTATCCAGTACGCAACTTTCTCTCCCCCACTGCCACCTCTACCAAACTACAATGGAAAGTCCAGGGGATGAAGGTAATTATTGGTCTTAATTTTTTTTTCTGCTTACTTGACTAGCTAGCGAGTTGTGTGAATTAATTCGGCAGTGTCTGAACAGCGAAAGTCCCAGAACGTGAAGTGCCATGAATATCCAGGAGAGGGATTGTTTACTTTGAGGACAGATTTGTTTTTTTTAAAATTCACAGAATGTGAATATTGCTAGTAAATGTCAGTGGTATGAATGAACAACAAGCCTGTTGGTTCTTCGGAAGGTTTGCACAACAACATCAAATCCTTGATTAAGAAACAGGAAGCATAGGTAGGGATAAATGGAACATTTTCAAGTTGGTGAACTGTGACTAATGGAGTGTTTGTTGCAAGGAAAAGTGCTGGGGCCTCAGCTGTTTGCAATCTATATTAATGAATTAGTCAAAAACAAAATGAAGTTTGAAGATGACACAAATCTATATCTATATCTATATCTGAGCATCAGAGGTTGCAGATATATAGATAAAGTGAATAAGCAACAATGTAATATTGTGTGGGGAAGTATGATGTTATTCACTTTGGTCGTAATTGATAAGGAGAATATTCTTCAAAAAGCCAGAAAAACTTGAGCGCCTCAGATACACTTATATGGACGGCACAATGGTTAGCACGGCTGCCTCATAGTGCCAGGGATCTGGGTTCGATTCCTGGCTTGGGTCACTGTCTGTGTAGAGTTTGCACAGTCTCCCCATCTGTTTGTTTCCTATAGTGCTCCGGTTTCCTCCCATAGTCCAAAAGACGTGTTGGTTAGGTGCATTGGCCATGGTAAGTTATCCCCCAGTGTTACCCCCTAAATAGGCACCAGAGTGTGGCGATTAGGGATTTTCACAATAACTTCATTGCAGTGTTAACGTAAGCTTATTTGTGACACTAATAAATAAACTTATAAGGAACAGAAATTAGCATGCAAACATAGCAAGCACTTAGAATGGCAAATGTTATGTTGGCCTTTATTGTAAGAAGATTGGAACCCAAAAAGGCATTTTTCACTATCGCCCCTGAGGTGCTGGTAAATCCATGCATTGAAGGTACTCCCACTGTTCAGAAGTGAATTGAAGGATTTCAATAAAATAATATAATGCTAATGAAAAACGGCAATGTATTTCCAAAATCTGCATGGCATGTGACTTGGGGAACATGCAGGTGGTGGTTTTCTCCACTGCCTATTGTCCTTGTTCTTCAAGGTGGTGGATGCTGGAGACCACCGAAGAAGCCTCAGTGAGTTGTTGGACTGCTTCTTACGATCCATGTTGGCCAACGCGTTCATCACTTGCCATATGTGATCAGGGAATTGGGCACAGACATGTGGTGAATTGACACTGTTTTTAGAGACAAACGGTATGGGTAACGCTGCAACAGGTAAGAGAATGGATGGTACTTGCTAAACTGCTATTGTCATCCATCTCTAATTGAACAAGGAAGAAACAACCGCATCATTAATAGACATAGGTCACAAATGGGTCAAATTGTGACAATGTGAAAATAAAGTTCAGTTGTCTGGTGTTGAAGTGGAAATTTTTCCTGCTTCTTGACTGTGGTAGAGAGACTCAACAAAATTTGTTCCAATGAAACAGCTTATCTTTATTTCCGAAAGACTGCATGCAGTATTGGCAAAATCTTGGAAACAGAGAGCAGTCCGCACAAACTGCTGATTCTATCCCAAGACCGCACCAACTACAAGAATCAATTCAATAGTTATACCTTTTTCTTATCAGTTTACATGACTTCAGGAATTCAATTAGTAATACAAGCAGTAATACATCATTAATTGTATTATGATCTAGTGATCTCTGAGAACTTCTTGTCTCATCAATAATATCATTATCTTGTCCTTTGGATAGAGCAGAAGAAGGCCAATGACTTCGTCATTTCTGACCTTATCTCGCCTCACTCATACATCACTAGGTCATGTGGAATCAGCCTTATCAGGTCTTGACCTTCTTGGTCTTATTCATGTCTTAGGTTATGCGGAGTCAGTGTCCTTTATTTTGTACCAAATACTTGACCAATTTTCCCATCATGCCACTATTTCATTCGTACAACTTCACACTGGTTTGTGATGAACTGGAAGCTGAAGGGCTGCTTTCTCAAAAAAAAGAAAAAATAGTCCGCTGTTTGCAACATTCTCTGTTCCTGGCTTTTCTGCATACCTCTGAATGATGCATTTTGTGTCCACAGGACCTTTCTGTGAAAACAGGACTGACTATCAGAACAGTAATCCAATTTGCTCTCAAAATTTCATTGGGGAATCTAGTGACTCAAGGGGTGCTAACTGAAGAACCTGATTTTGTTTAACTGGTACTTAGCATTCCTCACAGACTGCGCTGCGTGAAGGGTTGAAATTGTAATGAGGTTGTGTAGCAACATTCAATGCACTCAGCCTTCAGCTGAGTAAATCTGTTGGAATGAATAATTGAAAGGAATAGGACACTATTGGCCTAAGAAGAGAGATTACAGAAGGTTGGTCAGGAGTGAGAGGTCTATTAAATGCCCAAACACTAGGTTTGGAAATGACAGGGAGCAGAGCATAAACAAGCTCATGCATGTGTAGAGATTTGTTGATTCTTTCCCCTCCCCATGTCTCCGGTGTATCAATTCTGATAGAAACAAAAGTTGAAACAGGTTATACTCGGAGAAATTTGTTTTATTTTGAAGTAAGCTGGAGCTCCCTGTCAGAAACACAACAATTCAGTTAACAGGCTGCCACCACCCTATGAGAATGTTTAGAACAATCTTACTTTGCGGAAGAGTTGAATTGCAAAACCATTTTGAAACTGTTCTCCTGGCTCTGGCTGATTGTATCGGTTTTGATCATTGACGGTTTAAAACCTCAAACCTATCTCCAAAAGATTGCATGTTTGTTTGCCAGGTTAGGTCAAATGTGTGAGGTTTGCTTGTGGGAAGCCCGGTGCGTCCTATGCAATGGTAGAGTTGTTTGGTAACTAAATTGCCAATACCGTGGAAGGCAATGAATGGCACATCACCATTGAAAATAGTCAAGAAAAGGGTTCAGATGGCATCAGATGGCTTTACACCAAAAGCGTAAACAGGAGTTCCTGTCAAAGGACACATGATGGCATGCTTAGCATGGGAGGAGGTAAGGCTGCCCGAGTTGCCCTCCAGGGAAATCCTCATTTCATACAAGTTAGGAAGTATCAAAAGATTAGAAACATGGAATGCATGAGCCACTTTCAGGAAGGAAAGCTGGAGAACCTAAAGCAAGAAATAGAGAAGGAGAAATGAAACATGCTAGAGTTGTTGGAAGTACAATGGACAGAGAATGTGACTTCAGGAGCGATGAATTGAGAATGGTGCACTTCGAAGGAATTGGAAATAAAAAGGCAGAGTAACAGTAATGTCAGCAAACGAAGCTGCCAAATATTTAAGGAAGTGAAGTGTGAGTCAGATGGACAAATTATAGGGCAACCAACCAGTGGAAATTATTCAGGCGTATATGCCTAAAAACAAACAACTAAATGAGGTAGTTGATGAAATGTGTGATAGAACTTTAAAAAAAACAAATTGATCAGGAGAGCAGAATGAGCAGTGTGATTGTTACGAGAGATTGGAGAATGGAGAGATGATAAAGAAGTAGGAGTATATGGCCTCAGATAAAGAATTGAGTGAGGCCAAAAAAACTGGTGGATTTTTGACATTGAATAGGACTCATGATAGCAATCAAATTAATTAGACATCATAAAATAAGATATACATTGAAAGTGGTTGGTGGCAATACAGGAAGATTTCAACTGGATCATATAGTGTGAGACAAAGATGCAGGGGGAAAGTTAAGAACTCAAAAGCTCACCTGGGGCTGACACAGAATTCGATCAGAATCTTGTGAAAATGGAAGCAATATTCTGACTGAAGGAGATTCAAAGTGGAATACATGGGAGAACAATGTAACCTTGACAGGCTGAAAGAAGTAAATTAAGAATTTGTAAATGAAACAATAGCTGGAAAAGATAAGGATACCACCAACACCGATGAGCAATGGAAAAGTATTACTAGTCAAGGAAGGAGGGATAAATACCATAGGGTGTTTAAGAGGAAAGAGGATGAATGCAATGTTGCAAAAGGTGAAAGGAAGGAGAAAATTGAAGAATATGAACACTGAAAAAGGGCAAGCTAAGATACAGGCATTGAATAACAAGTTAAGAAGAGAAGCAAAAAAGGTGCAAAAACAATGGTTAAAGGAGCAATGTGATACATTCAAAAAATTGGGCCAGCTGGAAAGCTAGACTTTAGCTATGCAAACCCAGATTAGTGATACTCAGCACAATCCACCGAAACAACAGCAATAAAATGGTAAGGATGCTATTATTAACAAACACTGATGAAATAAACAGAAGGAGAATATTGAAAACTATATGCAAGAAATGAAAGACCTGAAAGACTGAGAAGAAGAAAGTAATGTTGACATTGATTTAATTGGAGCAGAAATTCTAGGAAGCAAGATAGAAGTAGCAATAGATTAGATAGAAACTGGAAAAGTGACTGGAATAAATATTTTAAAAACCACAGGAAAGAATTTAATATTAGTGTTTACAAAGCTATGCAAAGATATTCTCAGGACAATAGCCAGAGGACTTTATACTGTTAATAATGATTATCCTAAGAAAGAAACCAAAGGCATGCTAATGTTCTGACTTACATGAAGTTAGTCTGATTTTCCATACATCAAAGGTTGTGTTAAGAATTATAACATAGTAGGTGGGAAGGTGCAAAACTATTTAAGAATTGACCAGTTTGGATTCCTAGAGGAAAAGAAGCGAGAGAAGCAGTTGGCATTATAAGATTACTGAATGAAAGTTTGGACAAGAATTTTATTTTTGTTTTGTAGATTTAGATAAGGAAAGCATTCTGTATTGTTGACTGGATTTTGCTTTTGACAGTGCTAAAGGACATGGGAGTAAACTGGAGAGATAGATGACTGATAAGAAATCCATATATGGGATGGACAGCTAATGGAAGGGTAGTGAAATGGGAGTCATAAAAGAATTAATCTCCACGTAGAAAGGCATGGGTTAATTAGGGATGGTCAGCATGGTTTTGTCAGAGGAAAGAAATGTCTAACAAATTTGATAGAATTTTTCAAAAATGTGATCTAATGTCTGGGTGAGGCTTATATGGATTTTAGCAAAGCCTTTGACAAGGTCCCACATGGGAGACTGATTGAGAAAGTTGAAGCCCATGGAATTCGGGGGAACTTGGCAAGTTAGATTCAAAAGGCTTAGTAATCGGATGCAAAGGTTGGTGGTAGAAGGCCTGTATCCAGTGGTGTACCACAAGATTCGGTGCTGGATCCCTTACTGTTTATTATGTACATAACTTATATAATCTGTGGGAATGATAAGCAAGTTTGCAAATGACGACAAGATCGGTAGGGTGGTTAATAGTGAAGAAGAAGGTTGTTGGTTACAGGAAGATATAGATAGGTTGCTCAGATGGGCAGAGCAGTGGCAGTTGATATTTAACCCTGATATATGTGAGGTGTTGCACTTTGGAAGAAGTAACAAGACCAGGGAGTATTTAATAAATGGCAAGACACTAGGAAACTCAGAGGAATAGTTGGAACTTGGGTACTTAGTCACAGATACCTGAAGGCGGCAGAACAGGTTAATAGGGTAGTTAAGAAGGCATATAGGACACTTGCTTTTATCAGTTGTGGCATAGAGTATAAAAGTGAGAGGTTATGTTGGAGCTGTACAGAACATTGGTTAGGCCACAGCTGAAGTACTGTGTGCAGTTCTGGTCACCTCTATATAAGCAAGATGTGATTGCACTAGATGGGATACCAAGCACCTTCGCTCGGATGTTGCCTGGAATGGAACATTTAAACTATAAGAACGTAAGAAATAGGAGCAGGAGTAGGCCATCTAGCCCCTCGAGCCTGCTCCGCCATTCAATAAGATCATGGCTGATCTGAAGTGGCTCAGTTCCACTTTCCCGCTTTCTCCCCATAACCCTTAATCCCCTTGCCCACCAAAAACCTATCTACCCGCGTCTTAAATATATTTAGCGAGGTAGCCTCCACCACTTCAACGGGCAGAGAATTCCAGAGATTCACCACCCTTTGAGTGAAGAAGTTCCTCCTCAACTCTGTTCTAAACTGCACCCCCTCCCCATATCTTGAGGCTGCGCCCTCTAGTCCTGCTATCCTTTCTGAGCGGGAAGAACCTCTCCACCTCTACCCTATCCATCCCTTTCATCATCTTAAGGGGGGATAACTATAAGGCTTGGATTGTTTTCTTTAGAGCTGAAAAAGCTCAGGGAGGAATAATTGATGTGTATAAGATTATGAGGGGTATGGAGATGGTGGATAGTAAGCTGCTGTTCCTTTTGCTTCAGGGGACATAGTTTTTTTTCTCAAATTTCCCTTGAATCTCCTGCTCCTGCCCCTTACCACTCAGAAGGTGGTGGAAATCTGAAATGCTCTGCCTGGGAAGGTAGTGGAGTCAGAAACTTTACTACCTTTAAGAAGTATTTGGGTGAGCATTTGCAATATCGTAACATTCAAGGATATGGGACCAGTGCAGGAAAATGGGATTGGTGTGCCTTTAGTGATAGTTATTGTAGGTGTAGACTCAGTGGGCCAAAGGACCTTTTCTGCACTGTTTGATTCTATGATTGCATAACCATGTGTAATCGGACAAGAAGTTCAACAAAGATGTTGGGCTACAACCTCTTCAGAGTGGCAATCAGAAGTAATTTGCCACTCCATGCCCATTTGCCTACACCAAATTTCTTCCATGTCAGGCAAGGCAGGTCTTCTGACTCAGGCCAGGCACCACACCATTGCAGTCCAGCAAAGTCAGATTGAAGGAGGTCACATCTCTTTTTTACAGCACGAGCTGCCATAAAGCAGTTGAGTTTAAAGATCCAGTTGAAATTGATATGCCAGGGAGAAGGTAAGTGGATAGGTTTTGTGGGAATCAGAGGTCAAAGAGGTAGGGTGGGAAGTTGGAGTCAGATTGGGAGAGGTGGGCGCTGGTCATGTCAGGGGTCGTGGTGATTGTGTCAGGTCTGGTTGCGTACAAAGGGGTCTGGTTGGTTGGCTGTGAGAGTTAGACCTATGGGGGAGACTTGGGTGGGGAGTCCTGAGTGGGAGGTAGGAGGTGTATGGTGCCTATGAGGGTGGTGGTCGGTCTGGGGACTTTACAGTAGTTACACAGAACCTCAAAGAGGTTTTACTCTTTTAATACTTTCTGCATAATTATTGGTGTAATCATGGAGGAACCATCTGAACTGTATGATTTTAATCACATTTTTTGGGTGGCTTGCTTAACAAAATAATTGTCCAGAGGAAGTTTGCACTTCTGGGTAATTACTGTGCAAATGCTTTCCTACGAAGTTCTGAGAAGGATTCCTCACCACCTCCTTCGGCTACCCAACACTGCGGAGCTCAGAAGTTACGGCCCTTTGTTTATCACCTGTCCTCTTCGACGTCTATGCTGATGCACTGACAAAAGAAGCATTTGTAGACAGATAGTTTGGTGTTCTGATTATGAAGGACAAGATTGGCAAAATATGGCATCAGTTAGATTTGCAGATGATAAGCACTTGTAGTAAGCACAGTGTCTAGTAAATATGTCAACACTATGCACTCATCTGTGAACACCACCACGTTTGGCCTTCTGTGAGAATGCAGCTTGAAATCAAGTGTATATCTGGGTGTTTGATGATGTTTCTGATATATCTAGTCTCATCTATAATTAGTACAGTGTAAGTAAGTAGAGTAAGTTTCTTCCCTTCTTAGATAGGGTAAGTACTTTCCACTGAGAGAGCTGAGTAGTTAAGTAGTTAACTGCTTTAATCTGGTTTCTTTAGCTCAGTTGAATTTAGATAAATTCAGAAATCATGAGTGCAGCATGGAACTGAGTGCATAGCTGGGGCATTGCTGAGTAGGAAGAGGAGTATTCCTTTCCTTTTGCTTTCTCTAACTTTTTCACCCTGTTGGATTTGGGTCCTTATTCTAATACAGGAAAATAAGCTAGCTGTTTATGAATTTCTGCTAAGTGGTTCAGGTCTGTTCTATGCCTAAGGTTTAAAATAGCGCAAGAATTGGTGTTAAGTTTAATAAAAGATTTTAAAAAGGAAACTAAATAATTGAATAAAATCATTAAAAGGTTAATTAAAATGCATGCTGGATAGCAGGGCATGTGATGTTTCATGGCTGTAGCATGTGGTTTGCCACTTCACTTGACGAAGGAGCAGTGCTCCAAAAGCTGGTAATTTCAAATAAACCTGTTGGACTATAACCCGGTGTCATATGATCTCTCATCTTGTCCACCCCAATCCAACACTGGCATCTGCTCATCATGGTCACTATTCATTAAATTAGATGGATGATACAAAGTACTGTACTACCGCCTTAATCAGACATCAAATCAAAATTTGAGAATTTACAGTATTCTTTGCAAGGATTTCCACTCAAAATATGAATGTCTCTTAACGTTGGTTCATTGAGTTCTAATTATATGTTACAGAGTGTCATTTTGAGTATGGAGTGTTCTTATAAGCATTTTCTCCTGTGGAATTGTTTTACTGGTGTCTGCTGAGGATTTTGAACCTATGTGGGCTTTGGTAAGCTTTTCAGTCTGCAAGGGGCTGACCTATAGGCAAGCGCAGTTTTATTAGTGCTCCTGTTTTCATTGTTATTACTGTTATTACTAATTTGATGAGTTATTGTTAAACTTGGTTATTTGAAGTTCCTTCTTGTGGTCTCAAGTCACCACATTCTTTTTTATCTGATTAATTTTTAGAGGCATTACTTAAGTGAATGTAAATTTTGCCTCCGATGAGGCAGTTGGGAAGACTAATCTTAGAGTCATGGGACATGTGTAATTAAAACAGTTGATTACAAATTTGAGGAAATCGATTTTCAAACTGTTCAATACTTTGCTTTCTTTTTTTTATTCATTCATGGGACATAGTTCCACTTAATGGCTGGCCAGCATTTATTGCCCATCCCTAGTTACCCAAGGTCAATTGAGAGCCAACAACATTGCTGAGGCTCTGGAGTCACATGTAGGCAAGACCAGGTAAAGATGGCAGATTTCCTTCTCTAAAGGACATCAGTGAACCAGGTGGGCTTTCCTGATGACAATCAACAGTAGTCTCATGGTCATCAGTATACTCTTAATTCCAGATTTTTTTAAATTGAATTCTAATTCCATCATTTGCTATGGCGGGATTCAAACCTGGGTCATCAGAACATGAGCTGAGTTTCCCGATTAATCGTCTAGCAATAATGCCACCAGGCCATTGCCTTCTTGAGTGTGATATTTAGTTATTGACAACAAGACCCAAAAGAGATATCCAAATCCTGATGTTGCTGCAAATATGTACTTCAGAGGCGGTGTAGGTAAAAGATACCTCTGAGACCAATTGTGAGTCAAAGTACAGCAAGTTTTTTCAAAAGCTTTTGGGAGATACACCGGGTACCTAACAGCGGTTCCCCAGGCGTCTTCCCGAACACAACTTAAGAGCATATATTTATACCCCCCAGTTGTGTATGTATCTTCTCAGTCTCAGCAGTTTCCCAGGCTATGGATTGTCCTCCATCGTAGGAACATAGCTGCCTCAGCATTTATGGTTATCTCAAGGCCGTAATTGTCATGTGTGATTAGACCTTAGCTAACACACAAGCTGACAAGACAGGTTAAAATTAATGGGCCGGTATAACAATCTATGTTCATAAGTTGTATAGCATATGATATGTATAATATGTTGGTACATGACACATAAGCAGTATGTAATGCATATACATATATATTTAGGGCATGCAAGCTTCACTATGTTAGGCAAAAGTCTACAAAATTAAAGATACAAATGTAGATATGAGCTGAGTTAGCTATATTTCTGAACAGGCTATCATAAACTTGTGTACAACAGCAAGGGCAGCTGCAGTCTCTCTGCACACGAAAACAAATTTTGCATCTATCTGAGATACATGAAAACAAGCTGCATGTAAGTTGCACGTTTTTTTTCATTCTCCAAGTATTACAAAGTTCATTAACACATTTGCTACTGCAAGAGGTTTGTGTTATAAAGTAGGGCTACTGAAAATATGGACTTTTCAATACTTGAAAAGAAGAAATAGAAAAGTAACTTTGAGAAGATTTCTAATTTCACTATTTATTTTCCTGTAAGTGGACACTAATGTTGTACAGCTTCTGAAAATTGATGTTCACCTCTTGTTTTAAATTTATGACAGTTTCAGATGATCAAAATGAAAATTCAAGAGACAACTCGCAGAAGTGGACAAAGAGTCAAATTTTCACTCTCATATCAGCAGCATCGCTGAACTTTAGTTCTATGATTTGCTATTCAATTTTGGGACCTTTCTTTCCAACAGAGGTAATAAATATGTTTTGCATTTAGATAATACCACATTTTTAAAGACATCCTTGAAAGTTTGATTTGTGCATTTTGTAATTCCAGTTGGTTTAGTAGCTGCTGTTTAATCAAACCATTTGGTGAATATGTTTAGCTATTTTTACTTTTGAAGGAATTGCAGTTACTGAATATGTTTGATCAGCAAACACTTGGTCAACACTTGATATACATAATTCTAGTGTATATAATTTTGTTTTGGGAGCATGTTGCCCGCACAGATACTCCTTAGATTGGAATAAGTGCCTTACCTACTTCCACGCTGTTTTCAATTAGGTATCCATTGGAATGTAACAATAACCTACCGAGGCTATCTGATTGTCTTTTAGTATCGACTAGTTGCTTTTATATAAAGATGGTTTAATGTACAAAAGTGTTCCAAAACAATTCACTGATGCATAATAAAAAGAACATACTGTACCTACAGTGGAGATATTTGGAGGGGTTAACAAATGCTTGGTCAAAGAGACTGATTTTCAGAAGGGTCTTCAAGGAGAAGAGGAAGGTGGAGCAATTTATGGAGAGAATTCCAGAATTTGGGGCCAAAGGTGTTGGATGAGTGGGGCTTGGTGCAGAATAAGAAGGATGAGATCGAGGAGAGTTTGGAGATAATCGGCATGATTTTGTGTTTTGGTAGCAGATAGGCATCATTAGAGATGGAGGCAGGCAGTTTCAGTGGAGAGGACAGAAGGTTTGAAATTCAGGCTGGGAATGAATAGGATAGACAGGGAATGAGAAATCTTCAAGCTGAGATGGTGGCCAAGGAGTCAGTAGGAAGGGCTCAGAGTTTAGCCTATGCATCAAACATGATTTCCCCAATGTATAGCAAGAGGAAATTTTGGCTTATTCGAGACTGCTTATCAGACAAGAAGTAAAACAGTACAAAGGCTTTGAAGTGCTTAAGAAAGATGAACTTGATCCTGCTATCTGTGTCAAGAACCTATTCCCCACCAAATCTACAGATCATATTGTCAAATGGCATCTTGTGGGTGGAAGAAAATGGTCCAAGGATAACTACCAAATACTCTGTAAGCAGCTTATTAATAATCATGCATAATATATTTATTGTATATTCTCTTTGTAGGCAGAAAAGAAAGGAGCCACACCTTCTATTGTTGGAATGATTTTTGGGTGTTTTGCTTTATTCAATCTTCTATTTTCACTGATATTGGGAAAATATGTAAGTATAATATTTTAATATTTATATCTCACTGGATTTTAGCCAGTAGCTAAATCACAAAACACTTTTCAACTTAGGAAATCAAAGTCTGTTTTATTAAAGCAGTTCATTACAATTTCTAGATCATCAATTTAAAATACTCTCAAGGTATGGAAAATGGTCCACACGTTCTAGGATCTCTCCATTGTCTTCCTCAACAAGAGGAGGCGTTTTACTGTGGGAGCTGTTTGGAAGGAGCCTTAGTTTTCTGGGTGGTTGGTGAGAGTTCCATTTTCTCACATGCTTCAGAGAAAGAGTCAGTAATAACCTGGAACTCAGTTTCTAAATGAGGCCATATGCAAGTATTGTCTACTACTGATGCTCTGTGACTGAGTTTGGAGTGGTCTTGATTTTGGATTGAAGGCAGTGAACAGTTTCTAATCTGTTCTGTTGATTACTTCCATGCTTATGCATAATTTGCTGTAGTTGAGTTATAGTATTACAATGTGTATAATGGAGAAGAGGGTCGGTGCAATGAGATCCTATTTGACCCCAGTTTTCACTAAGATGGAGTTTGCAGTGTCCCATTAGTGAGGATCATAGCATGCATGCCATCATGGAATAGGCAGAGGATGGGGAAAAATTTCTGAGGGCAGTCAAATTTGGGGATGCTCCATAAGCCTTCAGCGTTGACTTAAAGTCAAAAGCGTTCGCGAGAGCAATAAAGGAGGTTGATGCTGTGTCAGCTCAGCCTTCAACCAACTGATGAAAAGAGTATTTGAGGATCAGAATCTCAAACCAGAGACTAAAGTCATGCTCTACCCTGCAGCAGTGAACCCCGCACTTCTCTATGCACGGAGACTTGAACAACCTAGACTGGCATCTCAAAGCACCATCAACAGTTCCTTGGCAAGATCTTTCAAATTTAGTGAAAAGAAAAACAGACCAGCAGTAAGGTCCTCCCCCAAGCCAACTTCCCCAGCATCAGGAAGGCAAATGGGATGCTGGCGTTCATAGCGAGGGGGATTGAATATAAAAGCAGGGAGGTCTTGCTGCAACTGTACAGGGCACTGGTGAGGCCGCAGCTGGAGTACTGTGTGCAGTTTTGGTCGCCGCACTTGCGCAAGGATATTTTGGCCTTGGAGGGAATGCAGAGGAGGTTCACTAGGCTGATACCGGAGTTGAGGGGGTTGAACTATGAAGAGAGGCTGAATAGACTGGGCTTGTACTCGTTGGAGTTTAGAAGGATGAGGGGGGATCTTACTGAGACGTATAAGATGATGAAGGGAATGGATAGGGTAGAGGTGGAGAGGTTCTTCCCACTCAGAAAGGACAGCAGGACTAGAGGGCACAGCCTCAAGATAAGGGGGGGAAGTTTAGAACAGAGTTGAGGAGGAACTTCTTCACTCAAAGGGTGGTGAATCTCTGGAATTCTCTGCCCGTTGAAGTGGTGGAGGCTACCTCGCTAAGTATATTTAAGACGCGGGTAGATAGGTTTTTGTTAGGCAAGGGGATTAAGGGTTATGGGGAGAAAGCGGGAAAGTGGAACTGAGCCACTTCAGATCAGCCATGATCTTATTGAATGGCGGGGCAGGCTCGAAGGGCTAGATGGCCTACTCCTGCTCCTATTTCTTATGTTCTTATGTTATCAAGGTACTAATCACTCAAAACCAGCTCCACTGGATTGGATGGGTCATTCAGATATTTAACACCAGATTCCCAAAGCAATTGTTCTGCTTTGAACTCAATCATAGTAGGACATTCCTACAAGGATAGTGGAAATGTTTTAGTGGTGTCCTCAAAGCATCTCTGAAGATATCAAATATCCCTGCTGACTGATGAGAGATGCTGGCTTATGACTGAGTAAAATGGCAAAGGCTCATTGGGAAGGCATCATTTACACTGAGAGACTTTGTCGGGACTGTGCATAGGCAGAGTTGAGGTGTCAGCAAGAATGCACAAATCGCCAAGTAATCTATCCAACCCTTCAAGCATGAGGCAGAATCTACATTATCAGCCATTACAAAATCCATTGCATCAGAGAGGAAGCAAGTCATCCTCTAAGCCAAGACATTGCCTAAGAAGAGAAGAAAGGTTTGTACACTGCTTTGGGATACAGTTTGTTTTCTTTTTAACTGAAGCAAGTACATGCCAGAGTCTCCTAACGTTATTGTGCTTGGGAGTCAGACAAGGAATGGTTTCCAAGTCACACTATGTTTCTGTCTGCTGAGAAAATTTGAGGTGTTAAGCTTTAAATTCAAAAGCAGAATATTGAAGATGATGATCTTTGGATTGTTACCTGTGCACATGCCAATTGGCAAAAGGAATAACAGCTTAGAAGGTTAAATGTGTGGTTGAAAGAATGATGATGTTGGAATGCCGGCGTTGGACTGGCGTAAACACAGTAAAAAGTCTGACAACAGGTTTTAGTCCAACCGATTTATTTGATAATACTCACAAGCTTTCGAGGGGACTGCCTCTTCGTCAGGTGAGTGGAGAGTTCTGGAGTCCCCTCGAAAGCTTGTGAGTATTATCAAATAAATCGGTTGGACTAAAACCTGGTGTTGTCAGACTTTTTACTGAAAGAATGATACCAAGAATGATATAGGATGCATAGGTTTTGATTCATGCGTCATTGGTACAAGTACTGAAAAAAGCAGAAGCTGGTCCACTAGGGTGGGCTCCACTTAAATCAGTCTGGGATCAATATCCTAGCAAATTGAATAACTAAGGCACTAGACAGGGCTTTGAACTAATGTGGGACTGGTTGGGTAGATTTAGGAAAGAGTAAATTCAAAAGTAGCTTAGGAAACGTCAATGTCAACGTCAATTCCACTTCAAATTTTCAATAAGATCATATATCAAACCATGTGAGGATATCTAGAACTATAGACAGTAGTTTAAGAACAATAAATTGCCCGTTATAACAGAAATGAGGGAGAATTTTCTTTTCTGGGGCCATGAATCTTTGGGATTCTCTACTCCAAAGAGCCATGGAGGCTAGGCCATTGAATATATTCAAGACTAGATAGACTGATTCCTGAAGTAAAGAGAGAGTCATTGGTTATAGGGAACAAACCAGAAAATGAGGCTGTCCTTATCACAAAACAGAGCAGGTTCTAGAGACTCGTATTTCTTGTACTGTTTTGTTTTTATTTCCCATGAAGAGAGTTTGAGTAGAGTAAGCCTATAAACGCTGGGAGCTGAGAAGAATGAGAGGTAATATAATTGAAAAATATAAAATTCGTAAGGGGCTTGAAGGGGACTGAGAAAATATTCCCCCAACAGTCAGAACAAGGGGTACATTATTTCCGTGCAATCAGGAGAAAAGACTTGTGAAAGTTTGGATTTCTCTACATAATCTCTACAGGATGTACAGGCACTTAGAGAGGCAAGGACTGATTAGGGACAGTCAGCATGGCTTTGCGAGTAGAAAGTAATGTCTCACAAATTTGATTGATTTCTTGAAGAGGTAACCAAGAAGGTAGATGTGGGCAGTGCAGTTCAAATTGTCTACATGGACTTTAGCAAGGCCTTTGACTAGGTATCGCATGGTAGATTGTTGCATAAGATTAAATCTCACAGGATCCAGGGTGAGGTAGCCAAATGGATATAAAATTGGTTTGATGACAGAAGGCAGAGGGTTATTTTTCAAACTGGAGGCCTGTGACCAGCGCTGTGCCTTAGGGATCAATATTGGGTCCACTGTTATTTGTCATTTATATTAATGATTTGAATGAGAATTTAGGAGGCATGGTTAGTAAGTTTGCAGATGACACCAAGATTGGTGGCATAGTGGACAGTGAAGAAAGTTATCTCGGATTGCAACAGGATCTTGATCAATTGGGACAGTGGGCTGATGAATGGCAGATGGAGTTTAGTTTAGATAAATGCGAGGTGATGTATTTTGGTAGATTGAACCAGGGCAGGACTTACTCAGTTAATGGTAGGTATTGGGGAGAGATATAACAAAGAGATCTAGGGGTACATGTTCATAGCTCTTTGAAAGTGGAGTCACAGGTGGACTGAGTGGTGAAGACGACATTCAGTATGCTTGGTTTCATTGGTCAGAACATTGAATACAGGAGTTGGGATGTCTTGGTAAAGTTGTACAAGACATTGGTGAGGCCACACTTGGAATACTGTGTACAGTTCTGGTCTCCCTATTACAGGAAGAATATTTTAAACTAGAAAGAGTGCAGAAAGGATTTACTGGGATGCTACCAGGACATGATGGTTTGAGCTATAAGGAGAGGCTGGATAGACTGGGACTTTTTTTCTCTGGAGCTTAGGAGGCTTAGGGGTGGTTTTATAGCAGTCTATAAAATAATGAGGAGCATAGATCAGCTAGAGGGTCAATATCTTTCCCCAAAGATAGGGGAGTCTAAAACTAGAGGGCATAACTTTAAGGTGAGAAGGGAGAGATACAAAAGTGTCCAGCGGGACAGTTTTTTGACATAAAGGGTGATGAGTGCCTGGAACAAGCTGCCAGAGGTAGGTACAATTTTATCTTTTAAAAAGTGTTTAGACAGTTACGAGTAAGATGGCTATTGAGGGATATGGGCAAACATAGGCAATTGGAACTAACTTAGTCATTTAAAAAAAAAGGTGGCATGGACAAATTGGGCCGAAGGGCCTGTTTCCATACTGTAAACCTCTTTGACTCTATGGGCCCAATTTTACCAACAATTGGTGCCCGTTTTCAGGTGTGAAATCGTGGTAAAGTCGGGTGTGAGGCCTTTATTGCATTCTGCACCCAAGTCTGTGCAGATCGCCACTTTACTGAAACCTGCGAATGGCATTTAAATTGAATTAATGAACTGCCCGCCCAACTATCAGCATTTCCCGCTTTACCACTGTGTTTACCAATCCGGAATCGCACTTTTAGGGACCTGCTGAATGAAAGTCTGAGTTGGGTGGTCCAGTTTCTCTGACTCAGATCAGTGGTGGGGGTGGGGCTCAAGGCGGGTCAGATCATTTTCTGGTTGGAGGGGGAGGAGAGGAGTGAGATCAGATTGTTGTCTGGTTGGGAGGAGGAGGAGGAGGCGGGTCAGATGTATCTCTGGTGGGGGATGGGGGAGGGCTGATTGTTGTCTGGTGGTTGGAGGGAGGGTTGATTGTTGTCTGGTGGTTGGGGGGAGGGTTGATCGTTGTTTGGTGGTGGGGTGGGGAGGAGGCAGGTCAGATGTTCTTCTGCAGGGGAGGGGGACTGAGGCCAGACCATTCCCTAGGTGGGGGAGAGTGAGGCAAGTTTGTTGTCAGGGGTAGGGGGGGAGTGAACAAAGAACAACACAGCACAGGAAACAGGCCCTTCAGCCCTACAAGCCCGCGCCGCCCATTTTAACACTGAGTGCCTCATTCCAATCCTCCTTCTACCTACGACTTTTGCCTACATCTTGTGGACTCCACAATGAAGGGGTGCAAATTTAGGGAATTATATGTGCGCCAGATTAAGGAAGATCCAATTTAGGGACAATTCATTAACACCAACTAGCCTAAAAGCACGTTTTTGGGGTGTGGGAGGAAACCGGAGCACCCGGAGAAAACCCACACAAGCACAAGGAGAATGTGCAAACTCCCACAGACACCAACCCAAGCTGGAGATCCGACTCGGGTCCCTGTAGCTGAACAGCAAACAGTGATAGTCAGTGAGCTGTCGTGTTGCCTGTCAATTGGTCCAGTTTAAGCGTACACTAACGACATGAAGCACTAGGCAACTTTCGAAGCAACATCCAAGAGCAGCCCTCGCACGACCCACCGTGTGTATGCCCCTTGTTGGCCAACAAGGCGGACCGAATCACCTGTGGATGTAATAAAGCGACATCAGTAAACATACAACAGCTTATACAGACATTTAATAGAAGATCCCCGATAGCTCCGACGTAAGAGACAGGTGAGCCATAAAATTTGTTGGACATCCGATAGGAATCTATTAATTCCCAGGAACATCCTGAGGCTCTTGATCCTCAACTAGAACTTTCTTTTGTATCCCTCCATCTCTAGTCTGCTCATGTGCCTATCTAGGTAAGCCTTAAACAGCCCTAGTGTGTCTGCCTCCACCACCCTACTTGGCGGTGCATTCCAGGCCCCCACAACCCTGTGTGTGAAAAACATCCCTCTAACATCTGAATTATACCTTGACCGTCTCACCTTGAGCTTATGACCCCTCGTGATTTTTGCATCCGACCTGGGAAAGAGCTTCCCACTGTTCACTCTATCTATACCCTTCATATCTTATACACCTCTATTAGGTCTTCCCTCATTCTCCGTTTTTCCAGGGAGAACAACCCCAGTTTGTCCAATCTCTCCTCACAGCTAAGACCCTCCATACCAGGCAGCATCCTGATAAACCTCCTCTGCATTCTCTCCAAGGCCTCCAAGTCTTTCCGGTAGTGCGGCTACCAGAACTAGACACAGTACTCCAAATGTGGTCTAACTAACATTCTATACAACTGCAACATTAGACGCCAGCTTTTATACTCTATACCCTTCCTATAAAGGCAAGCATACCATATGCCTTCTTCACCACCTTCTCCACCAGTACTGCCACCTTCAAGGACTTGTGAACTTACACACCTAGGTCCCTCTGTGTTTCTGTACTCTTAATGGTCCTACCATTTATTGTGTAACTCCCCCCTACATTATTTCTTCCAAAATGCATCACCTCGCATTTATCTGGATTAAATCCCATCTGCCATTACACTGCCCAATTTACAAGCCTATCTATATCCTGCTGTATAGTCCGACACTGTTCATCACTATCAGCAAGTCCAGCCATCTTCGTATCATCTGCAAACTTGTTGATCACACCAGTTAGTCCCTCTTCCAAATCATTTATATATATCACAAATAGCAGAGGTCCCAGCACGGAGCCCTGCGGAACACCACTAGTCACAGACCTCCAGCTAGAAAAAGACCCTTCCACTGCTACCCTCTGTTTCTGTTGCCAAGCCAGTTCTCAACCCATCTAGCCACCTGTCCTTGTATCCCATGAGCCTTAACCTTTTTCACCAACCTGCCATGAGGGACTTTGTCAAATGCCTTACTGAAATCCATATGGATGACATCCATGGCTCTTCCTTCGTCAACTGTTTTTGTCACCTCCTCAAAAAATTCCACCAGATTTGTAAAGCACGACCTCCCTTTTACAAAGCCACGATGCCTGTCACTATTGAGATTGCTATGTTCTAAATGCGCATACATCCTATCTCTAAGAATCCTCTCTAACAACTTCCCTACCGCTGACGTCAAGCTCACCGGCCTATAATTAGCCAGGTTATCCCAACCAACCTTTTTAAACAACGGTACCACATTCGCTATCCTCCAATCCTCTGGGACCTCACCTGTGTCCAAAGAAGAGACAAAGATTTCCGTCAGAGACCCAGCAATTTCGTCTCTTGTCTCCCTGAGCAGCCTAGGATAAATGCCATCAGGCCCCAGAGATTTGTCAGTTTTAATGTTACCTAAAAACCCTAACACTTCCTCCCTTGTAATGGAGATTTTCTCCAAAGGGTCAACAACTCCTTCCAAGACACTTCCAGACAACAAGTCCCCCTCCTTTGTGAATACTGACACAAAGTATTCATTCAGGATCTCCCCCATTCCCTCGGGCTCTAAACATAATTCCCCTCCTTTGTCCCTAAGAGGACCGATTTTTTTTCTCTAACAACTCTTTTGTTCCTAACATATGAATAAAAAGCCTTTGGATTATCCTTAATCTTGTCTGCCAAGACCATTTCGTGACTTCTTTTCACCCTTCTAACTCCCCGTTTGAGTTCTCTCCTTCTCTCTCTGTATTCCTCCAAAGCTCTCTCCATTCTCAGTTGCTTGGACCTAACATACACCTCTCTTTTCTTTCAGATCAAGTCCACAATATCCCTAGTTATCCACGGCGCTCTAATCCTACCTTTCCTATCCTTCCTCTTTACAGGCACATGTCTGTCCTGCAGCCTTATCAGATGTTCCTTAAAAGACTCCCACATACCAGATGTGGACTTACCCTCAAACATCCTCTCCCAATCATTGGCCAACAATTCCTGCCTAATCTGGCTATAGCTAGCCTTCCCCCAATTTAGCACCCTACCCTTCAGACAACACTCATCCTTTTTCCATTAGTATCCTGAAGTAGACAGAATTGTGGTCACTATTTGCCACGTGTTCCCCAATTGAAACCTCAACCACCTGACCAGGCTCATTTCCCAGAACTAGATGCAGTATAGCCCCCTCTCTAGACAGGCTAACTACATACTGCTCCAAAGAACCTTCACATTTTACAAATTCCTTCCCATCCAGACCCCCAGCCCTAGGCACCTTCCAATCCACACCAGGGAAATTAAAGTTTCCCACTACGACAACCCTATTTTTTCTGCACCTATCCAGAATTTCCTTACATGTACGTTCTTCCACTTCTTGTGGGCTATTGGGTGGCCTATAGTATACCCCCAGCATAGTGATTGCTCCCTTCCTATTCCTGAACCCCACCCACAGTGACTCATTGCACGACTGCTCTAAATTGTCCACCCTCTGCACCGCTGTAATATGCTCCCTAACTAATAACGCTACTCCCCCACCTCTTTTTGACCCTCCTCTGTGACGTCTAAAACACTTACACCCTGGAATATTTAGCTGCCAGTCCTGCCCTTCTTTTAACCACATCTGTCACCACAACCACATCCAAATTCCGTGTAAGCATTAAGGCCTTAAGTTCATCTGTCTTACCCAGTGAGTGAGGCCAGATCGTTGTCTGGGGAGGGGGAGGTGGGAGGAGGGAGGCGGGTCAGATGGATCTCTGGTTGGGGGCCAGCAGATGGATCTCTGGTGGGGGGGGGGAAGGGTGCCCTCTGCCACTCTGCGGGTGATCAGTGGGGGGAGGGGGCAGGGTTGGTGACTGGTCTGGGTAATGGGGGGGGTGGATAAAGGGGGCAGTGATGTGTATGTCCCCCTTATTCACACCCTCCACTACTCTCTCACATCACTGCCCCCCTTATCCACACCCCATTACCCAGACCACTCGCTAGTCCTGCCCCCCTCCCCCCACTGATCAGCCACAGAGTGGCAGAGGGCCCCCTGCACCTCCCCCCCCCACCCCACGATCTATCTGCCCCCCACCCCTGAGATACATCTTACCTGCCTCCTGCACCACCACCACCTCCTGCCCCCCAGCCCCAGATTACATCCTCACTCCCGCTTTTCACTCCCAGGCCACTTCCTCTGCGATCTGATACAGGCATGCTTTTTCCAATCTTTTTCTAACTGTACAATTCAGAGCTCCAATCGTTCCAGCAGTGCTAACCCCGCCCACAGCACGAATCGGACCGGAGATGGCTGAGAGCGTATGGGGGTGCCTGACAGCAGATTTCTAAGTCGGATCTGTCCTATGCCCAGAATCGGCACTTACAGTGAAAATGGTAAAATTGGGCCCTATAAATCTCTCTTCAGAATCAGTTAGCACAAAACATGTCGGCTTACGTGGGTGCTCGGCTTCCAAATTTTTAACACCTCTGGACAGAGTTACAGAAAGACACCTGTCATTTGACTGCTATACAGCAGCCACCAGGGAAAGATACATTTTCAAACAACAGAATTTCAGAGAAGGAGACTTATTTTCTGGCAGATCTCAGGCTCCAGTCTCCAGAGAGAGAGAGAGAGACAGAGAGCTACTTCTCTCTAAAGATCCCAAGCAACAACTGTGCTTGTTTTGCTCTATGAGCCTGGCCCTGCCTAGTCACATGATTTTTCCTGTCAATCAACCTCATTAAACTCCAGAGGGAAACCCTAAAATAATCAAACTGCGTTAATGCAGATTAAAACAAACACTCCAGCAATTAGGATAAATTGTGCTTCTACAGTATCAACATAAAGGTTGCCGGTTACAGACAAAGCAATACCTAGTAAATAGAAGTGACTTCTTAAAATTTTGCACAAAACACATGACACAAGTTACATTCCTTAAAGCCAGAGTATCATCAGAGTGTGGATATTTTAAATGTTGGGTCTCTACTATGTTTTTGTCTTGTATTATAGCTCTGCACAATTGGTTTAAAGCTACTTATGATGTTATTATTTGTGTGTATCCCATATAGCGTGATGAGATGGTGTTTTCTTGACTATTTAAAATGTTTGTTGCTTCTGTTTTTCAGATTGTGCAAATTGGAGCCAAGTTCATGTTTCTGACAGGGCTGTCTGTTTCTGGCTGGTGTACAATTCTTTTTGGGTAAATTATCCATTAGAATTTAGTTGTTTTAATTGCAGTCTTATGCCATTGAATGTGCAAGTTGAGATTCAGATTGTGGTGGTTTTCCATCCGTGTGCAAGGGCAGCATGGACAAGTTGGGCTGAAGGACCTATTTTTATGCTGTAAACCTCTATGTCTTTATGACTCTGTGCTGTTGTTGGACTGGGGTATTCACAGTAAGAAGCGTCACATCACCAGGTTAAAGTCCAACAGGTTTATTTGGTATCACGAGCTTTAGGAGCACTGTTCCTTCACCTGAATGCTTTGAAAGCTCGTGATACCAAATGAATCTGTTGGACTTTAACTTGTGTTGTGAGACTTCTTACGTACCTCAGTGAGTACTTCTTCCACCTCAATCCACATAACCGCACCAATGAGTGTATCCAATTTTTATGCACATTCATGCCTACTTTTTACAAGACCAAAGGGCACTTGACCTTTCCCAAAGCTGTTCCTGGACATATCCAAAATGGTCTCTTACTTCTCTGTAGAGTTCCAATAACTTTAGACCCTCTCCTGAAAAGTGTAAGGCCCATGAGTCGTATTTTAGAAATGTGGGTATCGACAATCATATGTGACTGAAAGACAGCTGCAACTTTTAAATGTGCTGCTGCCCCATTGAACCACTGCTGTGTAAGCTGCAACCCAATCTCTTCCACCCCAGCCCCCTTGGCGAAAATGATGGGTGCTGGGTTTGGGGGCGGGACTTCAAGAATCGGGGCCTTGGTGCCATTTTGGCTAAGCTGGAGATCCCCTCTGCCCCTGCAAAAATTCAGGGACATGCCTTTTCTTCACATGCAAAAAGGGAAATTGTTTTTCTCTCACAGGGTATTAGTGTGCAGCTAGACAAGAATTGACTTGTTTTCTAAGAAGGGTATTGATTAAGAGAAGCAGTTATGAAACACTGGATTGAATTTCTCATTCTTTAAACTAAGTGGCAGGCAGGAAATACGGTGAAATTCCCTCTGTGCAGTGGGTCATATATACATGCCAAATCTTCTGCTTTTTAGCTCAGTTTGCATTAGCAAGGAGCTATTTAGCCATTTAAATACTGTAGCTATCAAAGGAGGTCAAAAGACTAGGAATTCCGGGTGTTAGCGATGGAAAGATGGTAGGACAGGAGGGTCTGAATGACATTATTGTTACTAGAGAGGCAGTGCTCGACAGACTGGAGGGACTGATTGTGGACAAGTCCCCAGGACCGGATGGAATGCATCCAAGGGTTCTGAAAGAAATGGCGGAGGTGATAGTGGATGCCTTGGTGGTTATTTTCCAAACGTCGCTGGATTCCGGGGAAGTGCCAGAAGATTGGAAAGCGGCTAATGTTACGCCGTTGTTTAAGAAGGGTGGCAGGCAAAAGGCAGGAAATTATAGGCCAGTTAGTTTAACGTCTGTTGTAGGTAAAATGTTAGAATCCGTCATCAAGGAGGAAATAGCGAGGCATCTTGAGGGGAATTGCTTGATAGAGCTGACGCAGCACGGTTTCGTTAAGGGGAAGTCGTGTCTGACAAATTTATTGGAGTTCTATGAGGATGTGTCTAGGGCGGTGGATAGAGGAGAGCCGGTGGTTGTGGTCTTTCTTGATTTTCAGAAGGCGTTTGACAAGGTACCTCACAAGAGGTTATTGCAGAAGGTAAGGGGGCATGGAGTTGGGGGTAGGGTGTTAGCGTGGATAGAGGATTGGTTGTCAAATAGGAGGCCCCAGGAGTCGGTGCTGGGGCCTCAGCTATTTACCATTTATATAGATGATCTGGAGGAGGGAACCAAGTGTATGGTGTCGAAATTTGCTGAGTGGAGTGCCCCAGGGGTCGGTGCTGGGGCCTCAGCTATTTACCATTTATATAGATGATCTGGAGGAGGGAACCAAGTGTATGGTGTCGAAATTTGCTGATGACACCAAGATTGGTGGAACGGCAAATTGCGCGGAGGGTGTGGAGAGTCTGCAGAAGGATCTAGATAGGCTGGGCGAATGGGCCAGGAACTGGCAAATGGAATTTAATGTTGGCAAGTGCGAGGTGGTCCACTTTGGTAGGAAGGACTATTACTTACGTGGCAAAAACTGCAGCAGGCGACGGTGCAGAGGGACCTCGGGGTCGTTGTGCATGAGTCGCAAAAACCCAGCCAGCAGATGGTCAGGAAGGCTAATGGGATGCTGGCCTTCATAGCGAGGGGGATTGAATTTAAAGTAGGGAGGTGTTGCTGCAGCTGTATAGGGCACTGGTGAGGCCGCAGCTGGAGTACTGTGTGCAGTTTTGGTCGCCGCACTTACGCAAGGATATTTTGGCCTTGGAGGGAGTGCAGAGGAGGTTTACTAGGCTGATGCCGGAGTTGAGGGGGTTGAGCTTTGAGGAGAGGCTGAATAAACTAGGCTTGTACTCGTTAGAGTTTAGAAGAATGAGGGGAGATCTCATTGAAACATATAAGATGATGAATGGGATGGATAGGATAGAGGTGGAGAGACTCTTCCCGCTCAGAAAGGACAGTAGGACAAGGGGGCACAGCCTCAAGATAAAGGGGGGGCGGTTTAGAACGGAGTTGAGGAGGAACTTCTTCACTCAAAGGGTGGTGAATCTCTGGAATTCTCTGCCCGTTGAAGTGGTGGAGTCTGCCTCGCTAAATATTTTTAAGATGCGGGTTGATGGGTTTTTGATAAACGAGGGGATTAAGGGTTATGGGGAGAGGGCAGGGAAGTGGAACTGAGCCACGACAGATCAGCCATGATCTTATTGAATGGTGGGGCAGGCTCGAAGGGCTAGATGGCCTACTCCTGCTCCTATTTCTTATGTTCTTATGAATTCTGTGGTGAGTAACTCGCCTGACCCGCACCCCCCCAAGACCTTTCCATCATCTTCAGGGCACAAGTCTGGAGTGTAATGGAATGCTGTTCATATGCCTAGATGAGTGCATTTTCAACAACATCTTCAAGAAGCTCAACAGCATCAAGGACAAAGCAACCTTCTTAATTGTTACCCCTTCAACGTGGACAAATAGGAGCAGCCATGTATACCATCCACAAGATGCACTGCAAGAACTCACCAAGGTTCCTTAGGTAGCACCTTCCAAAACTGTGACCACTGTCATCTGGTAGGACAAGAGGAGCACCTGGGAAACCACTACCTGGAAGTTTCTGTCCAAATCACTTGCCATCTTGACTTGGAAATATATCACCTTCCTTCACTGTTACTGGATCAAAATTGCAATTCCCTTCCTAACAGCATTGTGGGTGTAACTACATCTCAGAGACTGTAGCTGTTCAAGAAGACAGCTCCCACCACCTCCTGAATGGCAACTACGAATGGGCAATAAATATTGGCCTAGCCAGCGATGCCCATTTGCCAAAAACACACCCCTACTTTGCATGGCAAAATTGTGCAGGGGGTAGCAAATAACAATGATGCAGGACAGCCTGTGTGCTGAATATTGGACAGCCCCAAAAATTGGAAACATTTTTAGGAGTCCAATAGTTGTAGCATTTAAGTGTTAATATTTAATGACAATTTTATATTGTTCAAGATTAATGGCAATTACATTATTAATCAGGTAATGGATATCTGTACACCTATAAATGTGGATAGCTGAGACAGTGGAGTTTGGAGTAGTGTTGACTATGAAATAAGTCAACAAATTCTCTCTCGCAAAGAAATTAGCTGTGTCTTAGTTTTAACTTTACCAGCCGTCATGATTCTGATTAACATTAAGAAACTTGTGGCAGAATATGTCACTTTGTATCTCTCCTCAGATACACTCTATGGCTGACAAACTGGTGTCATTACCCATGTCTTCTGAGCTACCCTTTGTCACTGAAGATCCAACCCTCTAAATGCTGTTTTTCCTCAAAGATCTCTGGGACCCACGAGTGACTCAAAATGTAAGAGTCATGGGAGCACTATGTGCTCTCTACTTACCACGTAGACACTATCCTTAATGGTAAAAACTGGGCAGCATGGACAAGATAGGCTGAAGGGCCTATTCCATGCTATAAACCTCTATGACTCTATCTCCATGTATGAGCTGTGCCATCTTGGTCATGCCAAATGTCTTAGTGGAACTTGCCCCTCCCTAAGAGCATAAGGGACTTCCTGGAGTTTGCTGACAGCATCATTAAAGGAGAGAGGATAGATTAACTTATTTGATGTAGACTCTTCATTGTTGAAGTAAACTAATTTCAAACTTTGACAAAGATTATTTGTCAATTAACAATATCAACTTATATTTATACAGTGACTATAATGTAACTAAACATCCTAAGGCTGAGGAGCATTACAAAATAAAATTTGACACTAAGCGGCAGAGGGCAACATTAGGCAGATATAGCCAAAAACTTGATAAGAGAAGTAGGTTTTCAGAGATGGCAAGGTTTACATAGAGACTGGGGCCCAGGTAGCTGAAGGTACATCCCCCAATGGTGGGGCAATTAAACTCAGGGATGCTTAAGATCAGAAATAGACCAGTGCAGACATCTTTGTGGGCTGTGAGACAAGAGGAGATTAGAGATAGGAAGGGGTAAAGCCATGGAGGCATTTGAAAATAAGAGTGAGAGTTTTAAAATTGAGAAGTTGCCTTAACCAGGTACCAGTGGAAGTCAGTAAACAGAGGGCTAATGGGTGCAAGTAAGGACACAGACAGCAGAATTTTAAATTACCTTGGGTTTGTAGGGGTTGAATGTGGGAAGTTCGCATACTGAAATGTCCAAGGAACATTCAGGGTGTGCTTTGGAAGAGCCAAGTCTGGAAGTAACAAACGCATGGATGAGGATTACAACAGTAGATGCGTTGAGTCAAAGATAGAGTCAGGTGATACTGAAATGGAAATGGGCAATCTTAGTGATGGCACGAATATGTGGTTGGAAGGTTGAAAACCATCTCCGCCTTGGATAGTTAGCTGGGGGGAAGGCTGGAGTCAGTAACTAGGGAACAGACTTTGTGGTGGGGACTGAAGAGGGTTTTGGTGTTCCCAGTATTTAGTTAAAGAAAGTAATTGTTCATCTAGTAATGGATATCGGTCAAACAATCTGATAGTTTAGCCTGGTATTGGTGAGGAAGAATTGAGATTAAACAAGACAGGAGAAAAAGTATTGTACTCCTTTTCTGATTTTATTTTCTATTCTCAGCATACTGGATAAAGTTCCAGATGGACCCATATTCATCACTCTGTGTTTCATCATAAGATCAATGGATGCAATGGGGTTTTCTGCAAGCATTACTTCCTCGTTTTCGATCCTTGCAACAGCTTTTCCAAACAATGTCGCCACAATAATGGTAATAGCAAATTTAAGTCTTTCATTAATGTATAATCTGTTGATCGCATTAAAGCTTTAAAAGGAAATTTATATATGCATTTGTATATATAGATACTTTGGGAATGTCTTATCACGATATCAATTTGTTCTACAAATTTTATCTTTTATTCCATTCACATTCTCCAACCTCCCTGCAACTGCAAAAGTCACACCATGTGAAGCTGAATAGCCGAACTATTATAATGTGATTGCAGAGTCTGGCTGCTGGTTTTCCACAAATCAAATTTCAAAATGCTCCCTTTTTCAATATACATTCAGTAAAACAAATTGCTTAATGTCCAAAGTAAGGGTTTGAAGAGAATGTAAATATTGAAAACTTACATATTTCAGCATAATGTTATTGAATTATTCACTGAGGCATAGCTGGAGCACTTTGCTGATGTCTGCACTATTTTATCTCATGGTGATAAATATTCATTTTATTATTGTAGCTGTTTGTGTTGTACAGTTTAATACTTTTAATATTGAAATGATTTTTCACAGTTCTGCCTAAGAAGCATCAATAAAACATGTGCCCCTTATGAATGAATTTACATAAGAACATAAGAAATAGGAGCAGGAGTAGGTCATCTAGCCCTTCAAGCCTGCCCCGCCATTCAATAAGATCATGGCTGATCTGTCGTGGCTCAGTTCCACATTCCCGCCCTCTCCCCATAACCCTTAATCCCCTCTCTTATCAAGAACCCATCAACCCGCGTCTTAAAAATATTTAGTGAGGTAGCCTCCACCACTTCAACGGGCAGAGAATTCCAGAGATTCACCACCCTTTGAGAGAAGAAGTTCCTCCTCAACTCTGTTCTAAACCGCCCCCCCCTTTATCTTGAGGCTGTGCCCCCTAGTCCTACTGTGCTTTCTGAGCGGGAAGAGTCTCTCCACCTCTATCCTATCTATCCCATTCATCATCTTATACGTCTCAATGAGATCTCCTCTCATTCTTCTAAACTCTAACGAGTACAAGCCTAGTTTATTCAGCCTCTCCTCACAGCTCAACCCTCTCAACTCTGGCATCAGCCTAGTAAACCTCCTCTGCACTCCCTCCAAGGCCAAAACATCCCTGCGTAAGTACGGCGCCCAAAACTGCCCACAGTACTCCAGCTGCGGCCTCACCAGTGCCCTATACAGCCGCAGCAAGACCTCCCTACTTTTATATTCAATCCCCCTCGCTATGAAGGCCAGCATCCCATTCGCCTTCCTGACCACCTGCTGCACCTGCAAGCTGGGATTTTGCGACTCATGCACAAGGACCCCAAGGTCCCTCTGCACCGTCACCTGCTGCAGTTTTTCGCCACGTAAGTAATAATCCTTCTTACCATTATTCCTACCAAAGTGGACCACCTCGCACTTGCCAACATTAAATTCCATTTGCCATTTCCTGGCCCATTCGCCCAGCCTATCTAGATCCTTCTGCAGACTCTCCACACCCTCCGCACAATTTGCCGTTCCACCAATCTTGGTGTCATCAGCAAATTTCGACACCCTACACTCGGTTCCCTCCTCCAGATCATCTATATAAATGGTAAATAGCTGAGGCCCCAGCACCGACCCCTGGGGCACTCCACTAGTCACCATCCGCCAATTCGAATAGCACCCATTGACCCCCACTCTCTGCCTCCTATTTGACAACAATCCTCTATCCACGCTAACACCCTAAACCCAACTCCATGTCCCCTGACCTTCTGCAATAACCTCTTGTGAGGTACCTTGTCAAACGCCTTCTGAAAATCAAGAAAGACCACATCCACCGGCTCTCCTCTATCCACCGCCCTAGACACATCCTCATAGAACTCCAGTAAATTTGTCAGACACGACTTCCCTTTAACGAAACCGTGCTGCGTCAGCTCTATCAAGCAATTCCTCTCAAGATGCCTCGCTATTTCCTCCTTGATGACGGATTCTAACATTTTACCTACAACAGACGTTAAACTAACCGGCCTATAATTCCCTGCCTTTTGCCTGGCACCCTTCTTAAACAACGGCGTAACATTAGCCGCTTTCCAATCTTCTGGCACTTCCCCGGAATCCAGCGACGTTTGGAAAATAACCACCAAGGCATCCACTATCACCTCCGCCATTTCTTTCAGAACCCTCGGATGCATTCCATCCGGTCCTGGCGACTTGTCCACAATCAGCCCCCCCCCCCCCAGTCTGTCGAGCACCGCCTCTCTCGTAACAGTAATATCGTTAAGATCCTCCAGTCCTACCACCTTTCCATCTCTAACACCAAGCAAATTATTCACGTCCTCCTCCGTGAAGACAGAAACAAAAAAGTTATTCAGGACCTCAGCCATATCCCCATCCCCTACCACTAAGTCCCCCTTCTCATCCTCTAAGGGACCAACGTTCACCCTAGCCAGCCTCTTCCTTTTTATATATTTATAAAAACTCTTGCTATCCTTTTTTATATTAAGCGCTAGCCCAGCTTCATAGTTTCTCCTACCCTTCTTTATCAACTTCTTTGTCAATCTTTGTTGACCTTTAAACCTCTCCCATTCCTCTTCTCGCCCACTACTCTTAGCTACTCTAAATGCCTCTGCTTTTAATTTAACACTTTCCTTCACCTCCTTCGTTATCCACGACTTATTATCTCTCCTCCTACTGTCCTTTTTGACCATCGGAATAAATTTCCGCTGAGCACCAAGAAAGATCTCCTTAAAGATCCTCCACTGCTCTTCAGCAGACCTACCTTCCAACGCACTCCCCCAGTCCACATTCGCCAATTCTTCTCTCATCCTACCATACTCGCCTCTGTTCAAACAAAGGACGCGCGTCCGGGAACCCACTTTCTCCTCCTCCATCTGCACCAGAAACTCCACCATACAATGATCACTCTCCCCAAGAGGATCCTTCACTGCAAGGTCGCTAATTCTACCCGCCTCATTACATAACACCAGATCCAAGATAGCTCGCTCCCTCGTCGGCTCCAACACACACTGTTCCAGGAAACTATCCCAGCAGCATTCCAAGAACATTTGAATGTAATTGATAAAACATTTTGCAAACATACAGAAGAAATTACAACATTTGAACTGGTTCCTTCTGGACTTTATGAATCTCTCAAATCTCTGCCTTTTGCTTGTTAGTCACATGTTTACTCAGCTTTGGTTCAACTAACTATCCAGTGCCACCTCTATATGCTATTCCCTAATCAGTAATTCAATTTCTCTGTAATTCATGTCTTAATAGGTTTGAATTTTATGGGGAGCAGGTGGCGTAGGAGTAATGCTGTGGGTGGGTTCAAATTCCACCACCACAGATTTGACCTCAATAATATCCTCGTGTTAAATGATATTGTTATCTAAAGATAACAATGAAACCATTGTCAATTGTCATAAAAACTGATGTGGTTCACTAATGTCCTTTAGGGAAGAAAATCTGCCATCCTTATCTGGTCTGGCCTACTTGTGACTCCAGATCCACAGTAATGTGGTTGACACTTCTGAAATGTCCTTGCAAGCTGTTGAAAAGCAATTGGGAATAGGCAATAGATATGGCCAAGCCAGCGATGCCCACATCCCATGAATGAATTTTAAATATGTTAAACTTGCATACTGAAATTCTAGCTATGCTAAGGGCTAATGATTCAAAATACCACATGGTTATCGTGATTCTCACTCTACCAGCACTCCTGTTTTTTTTCACTTAAAAGGTATAGTTTTACTGACATTTGGGGATTTAAATGATTAATGTATAGGAAAGCAATGTAATAGGTTTAGAAATGACTTGGGCAACACATTTTCTTAAAGCACCAGGGTCTCAAAATTTGGCACCCCTGGTGGTGAGGGAACAGAGTTTGTGGTGGATTAAAATTGGTGACTTCCATCTTCCCAATATCATCAACGGTACTTGATTTATGCTCCTGAACTAATCTCAGCAAAGGCGTCAACAGGACATGTGGCTACAAGACTATAGTTCAGAAAAATGTCAATTAACCAGTTTTTGTCCCTGATTTTTATCCAGCAATTTCTCCACCCTGTAGCAGAAGTGGCGGAATGTCAAAGAAGGACAAGATTTGGCTCCGTTGTGATAATCCTATCAGCAACTTGCTTATCAATGCTTAATGAATGAATAATACCTATTAGTTTACATATTGAAAGTCAGTGGAATATACCTTGCAATTTGGGAGAGGAGAGGAGAAATTTGGAAGGGAAAATCTTATTGAAGCTTACTATACTTTGTAACAAAATAGCAAATGTAACTTTTTAGTGTTTTATATTTCTAGCAAACAAAATCACTAACACAAACTACAATTTTTCTTAGGGACTTCTGGAAGTATTCAGTGGGCTTGGCCTAATATTGGGTCCGCCTATTGGAGGGTTTTTGTACCAAACTTTTGGATATGAAGTTCCTTTTATTGCACTAGGATGTATCATTCTTTTAATGGTACCTTTGAATATGTGTGTTTTACCAACTTATGGTAAGGCTCTGCATTTTTACTTTACTGTGTAAATATAGTTAACTTCTGTTGGGATGGCTTACATAGGCAAATATTTTAAATTTTAAACAATTGTGTTTAATTCCTTGCAAATTCTAAGATTATATGAATAATCAATAAATAAACCAAACAAGAGAAAATATGAATCCACTTGGAATTGTTATAATGTGAAAGTATAATGCAAATGCATAATTGATAAGTGTTCACCAGGCTTTGTGAAAAGTAAAGCAAATTGAAGATCAAAAACTTAGCACCTTAGCAAATTAAGTTCAAATGCATTCATGTTTATAATTGCCATTCATTGAATAAGAGTAGGTCAAGGGATAATTGATTAAACTTTTTTTGATAGCCTTTTTAACAATGACAGCAATTTGAAAGGGAAATAAATGGTTATGTTCTGTATAAATAGATGCTTGTAATAATAAGTAGAAAAAGTTAAGATGTTCTACAATCACCAGCACTGTAAAATATTTGTATAGTTGTAGGTGGTATAATAAAAAATTCTGTGGAAAATATTTTAATCAATGCTGCTGAAAAACTTTTTTTTTTGTTGAAGCTTTTCATATTGCACCCATCAGGACAATTCATTCACATTAGTGTTTTGTGAAACAACAAATTTGTACTTTTTTTAAGAAGAGAACACTAATTAGTTGGTAAGTGAACTCTGGTTGAGACATTTCCATGGTGAATGTACCAGTTGATCATGACTGACAGGTAACTGTCAATCATTATTTGAAATTTAAATCAAGCAGTTTAACTCTCATCAAAGCATTGCTGTGAGGAACAAACCAGCAAACAGCTGTTTAGCTGAAATAGGCACAATGTGTGTACATGTTCTTTTGTCTGCAAAACCATCTTTTGGTGCAGTGCCAGTATCTGTGGTTTCCATAAGTAGAATATTGGTCAATAGCACTATCAATTGAGCATGTAGACACAGCATTGCTATTGATATGCAAATATTGCATGTTGTTGCAAATGTGAAAGAATCCTTCACCATGTATCTGGAAAACTTGTTCAAAACAACTTTGCCAGCTCATGTTGTGTAGAACTAGTCATGGGTAAGATAGGGCCTAAAGGAAAGGGATATCAAAAAATGTTCAAGATCTGTACTAACAAACGGCTATGTAATTAATGTTTTTGATTTTCAGAAGGAATAGCCAGCAAAGAATCATTCTGGAAGCTACTAACAATTCCCAAAATAGCTTTAGTGTGCATGCTTATATGTTCTATAAGTTCTTGCATAGGCTTTTTGGACCCCACCATGTCACTGTTTGTGACTGAGAAGGTAAGAATTCCTGTCTGAATCTTTTTATGTTTGTTTCCTTAAGTTCAGGAAATCCCACTGGTGATTTAACCCCTTCCTAATAGCGCAGTGGACTTTGGCAATTACAGAAGTGTCTCATCACCACTTTCTCCAGGGCAATTAGAGATTGGAAACAAATGCTGGCCTAGATAGCATGCCTCCCATCCCTGGAAATTTACCTTCTTCCATCCCAGCCAAGTGCGCAGCTTCCCCCCCACTCCATTCCGCAGCGATCACTAGTTGCAAAGTGCCCAGTGGACATTGCCAGGGTGCCAGGCTGGCACTTCCAGTATCCCAGGCTGGCACTGCCCCCCAACCACCTGGTAGGCCTCAGTGGCCCTCAGTCTACTAGCGAGGCCACCACATCGCATCCCCGTTGATGGGGACCATACGTGATCCTTGCTGGTAAGGACATTCACTGGTGAGGCCGTTAAGGCAGGTGAGCCTGGACAATAGCATTCTGGCTCACTAATAATATTTGAATCAGCATTTAAATTGATTTAAATATTATAAGCAGCCTAACCCCCTTCCTGGGCGTGAGGCTGTTCACACCAGAAATGGGGAGATGGTAAGGTTGTGAGAGACAAGAAGCCAGGCACAAGAAACCTGGTGATCTCACCTCTTGCCCCATCCATTGACCAATGTGACGAGCCAGTAAGGTTGCACCCAATCTCTGGATCCCAAGATAGTCCCTAAAACATCCAATGAGGAATTCCAGAGAAACGTATTTGCCCATGGGAAAAGAATAGAAGGAAAAATTGATGAGGTTAAATTAAGTAGGATGGATCATAAACATAGACTATTTGGGCTGAATAGCCTTTTTTCTCTGTTCGAAATTCTATGTAATGGTAGAATAGGCTCAAGGCACGGAATTACCACTCCCAAATTGAATAATTGGTGCAAGTATCATCAAAATGTAAAGGATGGATTGTCCCATTATGTTGGACAAATCTGTTTTTATCTTGTTTAATAGTATCCTTCAGTGGTTTTGTATATATTATGAGATCTCCCCCATGGCCATGTAGTTGGTCTGAATATAATAAGAAGCATTGTAGCATTCGACATGCAATGTAGTATTCTGTTAAAGCGTACGCATTGTTAGGTTCAAGAATTCACTGACACTTAATGGTAAATCATAAGAGATCCTTCAGTTGTCTGTCTATTTGTCTTATAGTCAAGATGTTACCAATCTCTCTCCTTTCGTCTTCTTCTATTGTTTTCTCTTACAGAATCATTATTGCACATTACTTCAGAGAATGCTCATTTACATTCATCAGTTAATTAAAAACACCATTTTAGATGGTCAACACTGATTAGTCTGGACCTCTGATCATGCATTGTATACAAGTTAGCTTGGTCCTTGCCAAGGTTAGCTGAGAGCTGGGAATGTGCACAACACATCTCAGCATTTTGTAACCTTGTAACATGACATGTCCCAGTAAGTTGAAACCTCAGTGGGATTTATCCAGTGAGAAAATGTTAATAAAAATGTTATATAAAAAAGTAAAATAAAACAGTGTGGGAAGCCACTATGTATATATTATGTAATTTCTGTACCTCCTCTATGTCAATTAGAGCTAATCATTTTTCAGTGATTCTCACCTAAAATAGTTATCAAACTACCTTCTCTTAAATGTACATCCAGAAATCAAGCAGAAATTATTTTCTCCTGCGGGTAGGTTTTTAAAGAATACCTAAGAGTGATACAGAGTTTAATGTGGTAACATGAACAACATATTGAAATATAAATGTTCAATATTTTGATCACTGGATTATATCCAACTGAATGTTACTTCAGTTTAAATTTGTTGAATATATATAGCCTCTTTTGTTTATTCTCCAGTTCAAGTTACAGCCTGGATATGTAGGACTAGTATTCCTAGGGTTCGCTATGTCATATGCTCTATCCTCTCCACTATTTGGATATTTAAGTGATAAAATACCAGTAAGTATGCAGTCCAGCTTGGATGTCTTTTATGTTGTTAAACTTTTATTTCCCAAATGCAGTTTCTTTATGCATCATGATAAACTTCCTCCTCTGTTCTGTTGATTTTTTGTTAGACTGCATTTAAATAAATTTGATTTTAAAATTTTGCTTTAAAGATACTGTAATCAAATCTTGAATTTAAGTCGTCTAAAATTTGCAGTCTTATTTCAAAATTTGTTTATAATATTATTTCTATAAATTAAATGAACTAGTAACTTTTGAATCTATGTTAGCAATGGTAGCACTCTTTCCACTGAGCCTAAAGATTGTGGGTTCAAATCTCACTCCAAGAATGGAGTGCAAAAATCAAGGCTGGCACACCAATAAAATACTGAGGGAATTACTGCACTGTCAGGAAAACAAAGGAGGGATTCTCTGGGCCCAAAAGCTTCCAGTGGGAATTGCGTTGGTCCAGAGAATCAGGCATCAGGCAAAAATTGTTTTGCCAAACCTGTCACGATGCTCCCAGCCCACCTATTGACAGTCCGGCCAGTAATTAATCAAATTATCTCTTCTAAATTTGATTGGCAGGCTTGAAACCTGATTCAATTTTCTCCCAGTATTCACCTCCCCAGCAGGATCTGAATTGATTGGGCTTTGGTAAAGGTCCTGACAATCGTTGGTCTGGTTTGTTGACCCCAATGGGGTCAAGGTGTTAGATTCAGTGCCCATGTGCCTCTCTGGTTTCTATGAAGGCTCAGAGTTTTTGAAATACCTTCCAATCCTTTGAAAATATTTGTTTTCATTCAATTTCTGTTCAGTCCTTTAACTCTCGCTTGATTGACAACTTAATGGTTTTGACTCAGCATGCAATCAGCTGTGTTTATTTACCTTTCTCTTTATGCTTGAATGCATCTCGAGGACCCCCCCCCCACTCCTCCCTCAATGATCCTAACTGCAATGTTTCCACAAAAGAGGAACTGAAAAGTACTTGGCTCTTTTGATGGGCTGCGGAGAGAATGCAGTCATTAGAAATCATAAAACTGCTGTAAAGGTAATCAGGTATACTGGGTTTTCAAATTGTGTACCAAGTCATAACTGCTGCTGAGCAAATTTTCTTGTTCTTGATAATGACCTCCTCCCCACAAACTGAGGTCAGTGGCAAAGCAAGTTTGGTGCATTGATCAAGTGGTGGGCATTTGAGCAGCACTACATTGGAGTTGTTTTTTATCCCATGGTTTTCAGCATTCTTTCGGTATGTGATTCTATGGCATTCAATACTGTCTTCAAATGATTTAGTGTATTGATATCGAAAATTTCACATATATGTATGGCTTTGTTCAAATCCTACTGAACATATCCTTGAATTTATAAAGAGAGAGAGAGAGAACTTGTCCTCATTGTCCCATTTTCATTTTATTGTGTTTCTCACTCCTCCAAATTCCAGAGAATCAGGAAGTGGCTAATGTTGATTGGAAGTTGGCTTATTGCTTTCAGCTTTCTTTTCTTGGGACCAGCACCCTTTTTTCATATCAAGTGGTAGGTATTTTTTGAATAGTTTTCATACGTTCCTCATTTATGGCAACAAAAGATTGTGATTTGGAATATGTTGTCTGAAAGAGCACTGGAAGCTGATCTGTTAGTAGCTTTTTAAAGGAAATTGAAAGGAAGAAAATCTCTGGGTTATGGGCAAAAGTAAAGGGGAAGGGATGAATTGGATAAGTCTTTCATAGGCCTGACGTTGGTATAGTAGGTTAAATGACCTAGTTTTACACTGGAAGATTCAATGGTTACTATAGTAATGTCTTTCAAAGTGGGTAAAATTACATATTCTGCAGCCTGATTTACATATTTGGCTGTACATTTCAATCAATCATAAAACATGCAGAAGAGGCCCATTGAGTCCACATCAACACATTAAAAACACCTGAACTCCCACCTAATTCCATCTGCCAGCACTTGGCCCATAGCCCTGAATGTTATGATGTCCCATGTGCTCATCCAGATACTTTGCAAAGAATGTGAGACATCGCGCTTCTACCACCCCCCCAGGCAGCACATTCCAGACTATCACCACCCTCTGGGTTAAAAAAAAGTTTTTCCTCACACCCCCCCCACACTCCACTAAATTTTTTTCCCTCACCTTGAATGTATGTCCTGTGTGACTGACCTTTCAACTAAGAGGAATAGCTGCTTCTTATCTGCTTGTCCTTATCTCACATAATCTTGTACCCCTCAGTCAGATTGCCCCTCGGTCTTCTCTGCTCCAATGAAAATAACCCAAGCCTATCCAACCTCTCTTCTTTACTTAAATGTTCCATCCCAGGCAGCATCCTGGCAAATCTCCTCTGCTGCCCCCACACCCCTCACCTGAGGTATCATGATCCCCAGGTTAAATTACCAGCAGTCAGTCAGATCTCCCTGTCAAAGGGAGAACAGTTTGTGGTCATCTGGGACTATGGTGATTTCCCTTATTTTACTGCCATTTTCCACTAACAGAATGCTACTATTAATGTAAAATGATGTCCTACCTAGTACACAATTAAGCGCGGTTGTGTGTGAGTTGTAGTGCTGCTGTGATGCCAATACATTGCCTGTACAGCACAATTGGTTGACTGAATCAAACAGTATATTCCTTTAGTTGTTCATTATAGGCAGAGTACTGACTATACTAAACTAGCCTGCACTTCCAAAACCTAAGGCAAACTACCTACTGTTGCATGTAGCTCCATGATTGGACAGCACTTATTGAACAATCCTGAGTACACTAATAAGCAATTTAGAAAATCTGTCGCGCTCACAACATGGCTCATTTATACTTCCTAGAAGCAAATGTACAGGGACCTATTACTTGCAAACAAAACAAACATGTTCAACCCTTGCACCTTTGTTGAATTACCTGAAATTGCCTGTTGTTTTTTCCATGGCAGCGCGATGGTCAATCTAAGTTGACTTGCTAACCAATCAGCATTCTTTTCTCCTGTAGTGTAAATTGTTGTGATCATTTGAAATTTGGCAATGAGTGCAAGACGAAAAGCTTTGGCAATGTGTGTCTCTTTCCAGCACTACTCTAATTCCCTTGCAAAAAAAGCCAATAAAGGCCTATGCACCCCAGACATACATCTCTTCCACCAGGAAGAAAATATAAAAGTCTGAGATCACGCACCAATCAACTGTTGTGAGACTTTTCGAATCATCAATCAAATCAGACCTTAGAAATCATGAAACTTTTGAATGGACTCTAGCTATGATTGTAACACTATATTCTGCACCCTCTCCTTTCCTTCTTCCCATGTACTCTATGAATGGTATGTTTTGTCTGTATAACACATAATAAACAATACTTTTCACTGTATCCCAATACATGTGACAATAATAAATCAAATCAATATACCATTTAACTTTTAAATTGCCTTCTGTTCCTGCTTGTTAATTTTCTGTGACTCTTAAGAACAACACCCAAATCCCTCTGAATATCACCCTTGCCGTATTTTCACTTTTTAAAAATTCCACTTTTCTTCTTTTCCTATCATCGTGGTTCATTTCACATTGGCTCACATGAAGCTCCATCTACCATATTCTTGCCCACTTACTTAACCTATTTATTTCTCTTTGTTTTCCCACCTATCTTTGCATCTTTGGTAAATTATTTTGTATCAAAATAATTTCAATAGCTTTCCAATCTCTGATGTAGGTATTTCATCTACAAACTACCAGAAGGCCACCTGCACTGTTGAACAAGAATGCTTGCTCTGGGACACAGTCATCATAGATTACTGGTTTATGGGGAGAGGGGAAAGCATATATCAAAACATATTTCAGGTATTAGAAGAGTGATACTAACCCAATTGAAAAGAGAAACATTCTGAAGAATTGATCTTATTTTGTTTCCTTTGCAGCCAGCTGTGGATGTTTGTTCTGATGCTGGTGATCAGTGGGTTTTCACTCAGCTTGAGTGGCATTCCAGTTTTTCCAGAAATCATCACCAGTGCTTAGTAAGAATTTTAAAATTATATTATAATGTTATAACTTGCTTCCAGCAAATAGTTGGGTATGTTTAACTGTAACTCATGTAAGCACAAAGCAGGGATATCTGCTTTTTACAAATTTTGTAAATTAAGGAAAATATACCTGCTGCATTTGACAAGAACTATACTTTGTCTCCCCGTCTCTGCAGCTTGGTTTTCATTTAAATCCTTCAGATAGACAGCAGCTCTCAAATCTCCAAGTCAAGAGATTTTAGAACTGTTTGAAGACCAACTTCATGACTTACTAATAGCACAAGCAGTAATTACACTAATATTTGCATTCAATAATTGTTACAAGTCCTTAAGTAGAAAATTATATACATAGCTGAAGTTTAATGTAGACATCTACACTTCTGGCTTTAAGAGCTGTTGAAATCTCAACTTCCAAGTGTGACTTTAACACAAGCACACAAGATGCTTAATCGACAGATTGTCTTTTTTTACTTGCTGGCAAGAGGGTTGGTTCTCGGCACAATGGGTCGAGACACCACTCCAATGGACAAAGAAAATCATCCTGTTTTATATAATTCTGCAGCTCTCAGTCAGTTGGACACAATCAAATCAAAAGTGTTACAAATGTCATACTTTATGTACTGATCCAATTGAACCACCCTCATCTATGAGATCATGATATCTTGTAGGGATATTCCAATGTATCATCCCTAAGCCTGTCCTCTTATCTCTTAATAAGAAGTCTCACAACACCAGGCCCAAGTCCAATCAGTCTACCAGGTAGGCTGGTTGGACTTTAACCTGGTGTTATGAGACTTCTTACTGTGTTTACCCGAGTCCAATGCCAGCATCTCCTCCTCTTATCTCTTAGTCAGACATTATTGCTCTATTTTTGCTAGCGGCCTGACAAAGCATCTTCACTAAAACAGACTCCTTTAATTGATAAGGGGTGCCTACAAAAGCCATTAGTATTTTATGGCCTTTTGAGTGAAATTAACTAAATTGCTAAGGGATGTGGTCAACTCATCTTCCCTTCAGGATATTTCCCAATTATAGCTCTGATAAGTTTTGTTTATTGCCAACATAATGAAACACATGTATATAGTGTTTATCAATTCAATGACAGAGCTTTTTATCACTACCCACAGTTTCAAGGGGTATCATTATGTTACCTTTAATTCTTGGCAGTTCCCACGAAGTTCCCTACCATAACTTTTTCGTTAGCTATGACGTTAATATCTTTCTGACTCTGTTTTGATTAGAAACTGTGAAGGCAGGTTCATTAAAACTCACTCTTGTAAGTGATTAGGTGTCTGGTGAGGCTATTAAGTCTCCTTTATGCCTTATGATTCCAATAGTTGAGTGCTCTAAAGGAAATGTATCTAACGTATGTTAGATATCTAACACAAATTTGATTGAATTCTTTGAGGAAGTAACTAAGTGTATAGACAAAGGTAGAGCAGTTGATGTCGTATACATGGATTTTAGTAAGGCGTTTGATAAGGTTCCTCATGGTAGGCTCATGAAGAAAGTAAGGACGTGTGGGATAGAAGGAAATTTGGCTGATTGGATAAGTAACTGGCTGTCTCATAGAAGACAGAGGGTGGTACTGGAGGGAAACTTTTCAGACTGGAGGCCAGTTACCAGCTGTGTCCCACAGGGATCAGTGCTGGGTCCTCTGCTATTTGTGATTTTTATCAATGACTTGGAAGAGGGGGCTGAAGGGTAAGTTAGTAACTTTGCTGATGACACCAAGATTGGTGGAGTAGTGGATGAGGTGGAGGGCTCTTGTGGGCTGCGAAGAGACATGAATAGGATGCAGAGCTGGGCAGAAAAGTGGCAGATGGAGTTTAACCCTGATAAGTGCGAGGTGATTCATTTTGGTAGGACAAACTTGAATGCAGATTACAGGGTCAATGGCAGGGTTCTGCCATTGACTCGTTTAAGATGCAGTTAGATAGGCACATGAGTGAAACGAGAATGGAGGGATATGGTAGGGGCTATTAAATAGGGTTAAACCTCGGGAGACACCGGAAGGGCAGGCTGTATGATTAATATTTTTTGTCTTTATTCCACAGGTGGAGGTCCACCTCGTGTCAAGCGAGGGGCATGCACACGGCAGGTCGTGCGTGGGCTGCTCTTGGAAGTCCAGGAGTGGCCTAGTACTTCATGTCGGTGTGTGTGCTTGATCCTGGACCGATAGACGGGCTCCACAACAGCTCAGTGACTAGCACTGCTAGCTGTGCAGATACATGGATTTGGGCCTGTGTCTGTGGGAGTTTGCGCATTCTCCCTGTGGTTGCGTGGGTTTCCTCCGGGCGCTCCGGTTTCCTCCCACACCCCAAAGATGTGCTCTTAGGCTAATTGGTTTCCACCAAATTGACACTATTTCTTCCCTGAATCTGACTGAGTAGGGTCCCATTCGTAGACATGCAGGGTAGAATAGGTGTAGGGCGATGCGGCGGCGCGGGCTCGTTGGGCCGAAGGGCCTGTTTCCCGTGCTGGGTTGTTCTTTGTTCTTTGTTTGTTCTTTGTTCTGAGGAATGTGGAGGAACAGAGAGATCTTGGGGCTCATATCCACAGATCTCTGAAGGTTGCCCTCAAGTGGATAGAGCTGTGAAGAAGGCTTATAGTGTGTTAGCGTTTATTAACAGGGGGTTTGAGTTTAAGAGCCACAGGGTTATGCTGCAACTATACAGGCCCTTGGTGAGACCACATTTGGAATATTGTGTGCAGTTCTGGTCACCTCACTATAAGAAGGATGTGGAAGCATTGGAGAGAGTGCAGAGGAGATTTACTAGGATGCTGCCTGGTTTGGAGGATAGGTCTTATGAAGAAAGGTTGAGGGAGCTGGGGCTTTTCTCTTTAATGCAGAGGAGGATGAGAGGTGACTTAATAGAGATTTATAAGATGATGAGGGGGATAGATAGAGTGGATGTTCAGAGACTATTTCCTCGTGTAGATGTAGCTGTTACTAGAGGGCATAACTTTAAGGTTCATGGTGGGAGATATAGGAGGGATGTTCGAGGTAGATTCTTTACTCAGAGAGCGGTTGGGGTATGGAATACACTGCCTGCTGTGATAGTGGAGTCGGACACTTTAGGAACTTTCAGGCGGTTATTGGATAGGTAAATGGAACACACCAGAATGATAGGGAGTGGGATAGATTGATCTTTGGTTCGGATATAGCTCGGCACAACATCGAGGACCGAGGGGCTTGTACTATGCTGTACTGTTCTGTGTTCTATATGTTTGGTATCAAAGGGGCATTCTGCATCAAATTTTCTTTGCTTAATTTCTAAATATGTACAGAAGATATATTTATATGTATGGACTAATTAAAGGTATTACATGTACCTTTAAAACTACAAAGTATTTAAAACACCTCATTACAATTACTAACAAACTTACTCCCCATTGATTTAAAGTGAATTCTACATCTAAGTTGATTAAACAAAAACCCTAGCAGAGTCTACCAATCTTATAGTAGCCCTTTTCTTTTCTATCTTTCTGCATAGCAACATTTCTTCAGCCTAATGTTCTGCCTATTTGAATAGCAATTTGCAAATTGAGAACTTCGTGAGTAATTTTCTGTTTAGTAATTGAAGAAAAAGAGAATGGCCTTATTGGCTGTCAAGTGGTTAGAACTTGCATTGATGTGAGGTGTCATTTAGGTGTCAAAGAACAAAGAACAAAAACAGCCCGGGAAACAGGCCCTTTGGCCCAACGAGCCCACGCCGCCATCTTAACACCACCAGTCCCCCCCTCCACCCATGACCCTTGTCTAATGTTTTATGGCCATCCACATTGAGGGAAACTAATTTAGGGACAATTTATTACTGCCAATCAGCCTAACAGCACATCTTCGGGGTGTGGGAGGAAACCGGAGCACCCGGAGAAAACCCACGCAGGCCAGGGAGAATGCGCAAACTCCCACAGGCACTGGCCCAAATCCACGTGTCTGCACAGCAATCAGTGATAGTCACTGAGCTGTCGTCTTGCCCAGTATCTGGTCCAGTTTAGGCACACACTAATGACATGAAGCACTAGGCCAATCTCGAACAACCAAGAGCAGCCCAAGTACGACCCATTGCGTGTATGCCCCTCATTGGACACAAGGCAGACCGACTTAAAACCTGTGAATGAAAAGAGAAAAAAAAAATTATTGTTGTACCACATCCATTTACCTTACCAGGGACGCCCCAATGCTAATGACCCTTATTTAAAACAATCTCCTATATCCACCCATCTCCAACCCAGTCATGTGCCTGTCTAAGTTACTCTTAAATGACTCTAGCATGTTTGCCTCCACCACCTTACTTGGCAGAGCATTCCATACCCCCACTACCCTCTGTGTGAAAAACCTCCCTCTAATACCTGTGTTATACCTCTCCCCCCTCACCTTAAGCCCATGGCCCCTTGTCCTATGTGTCTCTATCATAGGAAATAGCTTACCTCTGTTTACTCTATCTATACCCTTCATAATCTTATATACCTCTATTAGATCCCCCCTCAGTCGCCGTCTTTCAAGGGAAAAGAGCCCCAATTTATTCAATCTTTCCTCATACCCCAGTCCTTCCATACCAGGCATCATCCTGGTAAACCTCCTCTGCACTCTCTCCAGAGTCTCCATGTCCTTCCGGTAGTAAGGCGACCAGAACTGGACGCAGTACTCCAAATGCAGCCTAACCAACGTTCTGTACAACTGCAACATTAGACTCCAGCTCTTATATTCTTTACCCCTTCCTATAAAGGCTAACATACCATAGGCTTTCTTCGCCACACTCTCCACTTGCACTGCCACCTTCAAAGACTTGTGCACTTGCACCCCCAGGTCTCACTGCGCTTCTATACTCCTTATGGGCTTACCCTTTATCATATAACTCCCCCCTACATTATTCTGGCCAAAATTCATCACCTCACATTTATCCGGATTAAACTCCAAAACTGTTGCCAAAACAAAGTGCATGACGCTACTTTTCTGCAGTTTCCCTCTCTTCGTTGTCAGGTCAGGCCGAATTGCCAACTAAAGGCACAGCCACCAATGGTGGAAGAAAATCATGGATGCGCAAAAGGCCAGAATTGGAGGAGTACGTGGTCCTCAGACAGTGTTAGGGCTGGAGGAGGTTACCAAGATAGGGAGTGATAAGGCCATGGAAGGATTTGAAAATGAGCATGAGAATTTTAAAAAGGAGGTGTTGCCAGCTTGAGATCTGTGGGCATAAAGGCGTAATAGTTGGACTTGGTGTGAGTTAGGATATGGGCAGCAGAGTTTTGGAGGAACTTGCATCTACAAAGTGTGGAAGATTGACGAGAACATGAAAAGCAGCTTACCTTGTATGTAAGCTTAACTTAGGCTAATGCATCTTCTCTTATGTCTGAGAAAGTCTTTGCTGTTCTGTCTCAGCATCTTTACAGACTATATCATCACAGCTACTGAATCAATGCCTCCCCTTCATTCAACCTGTCAGGTCAAAATGGGGCAATTGTTTCAAAAACACAAATGGTGAGAAGTATAACTTATTATGCGCAAATTTCTTCTTGCAGTACTGTATTTTTCTTAATAGTAGTATTGAGGAAAATTGACCTTCCATCCAACTTGCTGCACAGAAGGACACAGCTTTTCCATATAATTTATTAAGACATAGTTACAAGAGTGTGTGCAGTTTGGGGTTCCATGCTTTAAGTTTAATGTTGAGGCAATGGAAAGGATTTCAGGAAAAAGAAGGGACAAGATAAAGGCCTTTAAAATTATGCAAGGTTTTGTTAGCGTGGATACAGAGAGAATAGAAATATAAAAAGTAGGAGTAGGCCATTCAGCCCTTCAAGCCTGCTCTGTCATTCCGTATGATCGTGGGTGATCTTCTATCTCAATACTTCTGTGCTCTCGTCAAACTCTTTGTCACATTTAGAGTCTAGACATTTTATTTATTTCCTTCTTGAATATATTTGGTGTTTGGCCTTCACTGCCTTCTATATTATTTTTATAGTATCTAGTTTTAGCTGCTAATTTACTCAGTTTTTTTAGTCTCTGTCCCTTCCTGTCATGGTCTGTTTATCATTTCCCATTTTGTTACTTAACACTCTTGCCTTATCTCTACTTCTTGGTGTACCACATCTTCCCAAATTTGATCCCTTGTCCGTACTATTCAGTTTAAAATTCTCTCTACTTCCCTAGTTATGTGGCTCATTAGAACATTAGCCCATGCACAGTTCAGGTGTAGACTGCCCCAGTGGTACAGATTTCACTTGACCAGTACATATACGGACTATGTTCTCCATCTCATCAGCGGCTAATATTGGCAGTGAGGGAGGAAGGTTAATAGGTCTGGACAAATGCAGGGTAGCCTAGCACTTTTTCCTGTCACTCCCAGACAGCATGCTGTGCAGCAAACCACTAGCTAGTCTGTTGGTTTGCTCCCTCTGAATTACAGTGTTGCGCCATGGAATTGTGCAGCTGGTCAAGACTCAATCAGATTGATTTTAAAAGCAAATGGTGCTAGGACGCTGGGTCTTGTCATGCTTTTCCAGCCTTAAATGAGTGGTCTCCTTCATCACAAAGAGAATATACAACAGCAATAATTATATATTCTTAGTGGAAAGCCCATAATGGGCCACCTATTCCAGCAACAGCAACCAGTTGGACAAATATTGCCTAACAACTGTTTGCCTTCGACAACAAAAACAGAAAATGATGGAGAAACTCAGCAACTCAACTCAGGATGACCCTGACTTGAAATGTTGACTCTATTATCTTTCCACAGATGTTGTCAGACCTGCTGAGTTTCTGCAGCATTTTTTGTTCTTGTTTCAGATTCCAGCATCCACAGTATTTTGCCTTTTATCTAACTGTTGGCCTTCACCTGACTGCTCAGTGGAACCTCTAAATGAAAACTGAAGCTCCATCCACTTCCTGACTCACTGTAGGAACTCTTTAGAGGCCAGCCTTTTAAACCAAACATGTTGCTCAACCAACACTGAGCCCTCAACACTCTCTCCATCGCTTCAGGGGTGATGGGCCTCACCTCATCACTGCCACCACCACCACCGCCACCAAAAATAGCAGAATGTGGAATGTCTGGGCAGTGTCCTAAAGTTAGGTTTGGGAAGTCGGGAATTTTCCCAACTCTGCACTTCTGATGTGCGAGTGAAGATTCAGTCCAGTGTTGCCAAAGTGGGTGAACTGGTCACTTTCCCTTCTTTGGGTGCTTTATATATGCAAATTGGCTGCCACATTTATCTGCATAAATGAATGGATTTCCAAGCATTAATGAAAGTCAGTTTTTTTTGTCTGGATCACTGAGATATCATAAGGATGTTCCAAAGCTCTGCATGAATGCAACTTTAAATCAATGTGGATATTAAGAGGCTTAATTAGAGAGCAAAGTTTTTCATCTCTATCCTTTTACTCATCTCCCAAGTAACTTTCAACTGGCGGTCCGACTGTTTAGCAAGATTTAGTGAGCTAGAGTGAGCTTTGACTGTAATAATTGACATTGACTTTCACCTTTTTGTTTAGTGAGAATGGATTTGAAGAGGGCCTTGGTACTTTAGGTCTAGTGTCTGGAATGTTTGGAGCAAGTTGGTGCCTTGGGTATGTATCAACTGTACATTTAATTTCTTGGGTTAATATTTCAGTAGTTTTGTAATGTCTACTGTGGGGGTTCCAATGATTTTGTACCTTAATAATTTCTGTTTTGAACTCTTCAGCTCAAAATGTATTCTGCTTTTCAGAACCGCCCAAAGCATGGTCAGGCAGGTCATGAGGAAAATACTTGCTGGAGGTTTGGAGAAAGAATAGAACTTACTACTTGATTTGATTTGATTTATTATTGTCACATGTATTAACATATATGTGAAATACTTTTTTTCTTGTGCGCTCAACAGAAAAAGCGTACCGTTCATAGAGAAGGAAAGGAGAGAGTGCAGAATCTAGTGTTACAGTCATAGTTGGGGTGTAGGGAAAGATCAACTTAATGTGAGGTAGGTCTATTCAAAGATGTGATGGCAGCAGGGAAGAAGCTGATTTTGATTCAGTTGGTATGTGTGCTCAGACTTTTGTATCTTTTTCCCAATGGAGGAAGGTGGAAGAGCATATGCCCGGTATGCCTGGGGTCCTTAATAATGCTGATTGCTTTTCTGAAGCAGTGGTGGCAGGCAAAAGGCGGGGAATTATAGGCCGGTTAGTTTAACGTCTGTTGTAGGTAAAATGTTAGAATCCGTCATCAAGGAGGAAATAGCGAGGCATCTTGAGGGGAATTGCTTGATAGAGCAGACGCAGCACGGTTTCGTTAAGGGGAAGTCGTGTCTGACAAATTTATCTATGAGGATGTGTCTAGGGCAGTGGATAGAGGAGAGCCGGTGGATGTGGTCTTTCTTGATTTTCAGAAGGCATTTGACAAGGTACCGCACAAGAGGTTATTGCAGAAGGTAAGGGGGCATGGAGTTGGGAGTAGGGTGTTAGCGTGGATAGAGGATTCGTTGTCAAATAGGAGGCAGAGAGTGGGGGTTAATGGGTGCTATTCGGATTGGCGGTTGGTGACTCTAGGAGTGCCCCAGGGGTCGGTGCTGGGGCCTCAGCTATTTACCATTTATATAGATGATCTGGAGGAGGGAACCAAGTGTATGGTGTCGAAATTTGCTGATGACACCAAGATTGGTGGAACGGCAAATTGCGCAGAGGGTGTGGAGAGTCTGCAGAAGGATCTAGATAGGCTGGGCGAATGGGCCAGGAAATGGCAAATGGAATTTAATGTTGGCAAGTGCGAGGTGGTCCACTTTGGTAGGAAGGACTATTACTTACGTGGCGAAAAACTGCAGCAGGCGACGGTGCAGAGGGACCTCGGGGTCCTTGTGCATGAGTCGCAAAAACCCAGCCAGCAGATGGTCAGGAAGGCTAATGGGATGCTGGCCTTCATAGCGAAGGGGATTGAATATAAAAGTAGGGAGGTGTTGCTGCAGCTGTATAGGGCATTGGTGAGGCCGCAGCTGGAGTACTGTGTGCAGTTTTGGTCGCCGCACTTACGCAAGGATATTTTGGCCTTGGAGGGAGTGCAGAGGAGGTTTACTAGGCTGATGCCGGAGGTGAGGGGGTTGAGCTTTGAGAAGAGGCTGAATAAACTAGGCTTGTACTCGTTAGAGTTTAGAAGAATGAGGGGAGATCTCATTGAGACATACAAGATGATGAATGGGATGGATAGGATAGAGGTGGAGAGACTCTTCCCGCTCAGAAAGGACAGTAGGACAAGGGGGCACAGCCTCAAGATAAAGGGGGGGCGGTTTAGAACGGAGTTGAGGAGGAACTTCTTCACTCAAAGGGTGGTGAATCTCTGGAATTCTGTGCCCATTGAGGTGGTGGAGGCTGCCTCGCTAAATATTTTTAAGACGCGGGTTGATGGGTTTTTGATAAGAGAGGGGATTAAGGGTTATGGGGAGAGGGCGGGAATGTGGAACTGAGCCACGACAGATCAGCCATGATCTTATTGAATGGCGGGGCAGGCTCGAAGGGCTAGATGACCTACTCCTGCTCCTATTTCTTATGTTCTTATGAATGGAGTCAGTGGGTGGGACGTTGGTTTGAGTGACGGACTGGTCTTCGTTCACGATGCTTTGTATTTTCTAGTGATCTTGAACTGAGCAGGAGCTGTACCAAGCTGTGATACAACCAGAAAGAATGCTTTCTATGATGCATCTGTATATGTTGATGAGAGTTGTAGCAGAACATGTCAAGTTCCTTAGCCTTCTGGGAAAATAGAGACGTTGATGGGTTTCCTTAACTATAATGTCCACATGGAGGGACCAGGACAGGTTGTTGGTGATCTGGACACCTAGAAACTTGAAGCTCTCGACCATTTGGATTAGTAAGTTTGCTGATGACACCAAAGTCGGAGGTGTGGTAGATTGTGAGGAAGGGTGTCGAAGTTTGCAGGGTGACTTGGACAGGTTGCAGAGATGGGCCGCGAGGTGGCGGATGGAGTTTAATGCGGAGAAGTGTGAGGTAATTCATTTCGGTAGGAATAACAGATGTGTTGAGTATAGGGCTAACGGGAGGACTTTGAATAGAGTGGAGGAGCAGAGGGATCTAGGTGTATGTGTACATAGATCCCTGAAAGTTGGGAATCAAGTAGATAAGGTTGTTAAGAAGGCGTACGGTGTCTTGGCGTTTATTGGTAGGGGGATTGAATTTAGGAGTCGCAGCGTCATGTTGCAACTGTACACAACTCTGGTGCGGCCGCACTTGGAGTACTGTGTGCAGTTCTGGTCCCCACATTACAGGAAGGATGTGGAGGCTTTGGAGAGGGTGCAGAGGAGGTTTACCAGGATGTTGCCTGGTATGCAGGGGAGGTCCTATGAGGAGAGACTGAGGGATTTGGGGTTGTTTTCACTGGAAAGAAGGCGGCTAAGAGGGGATCTTATAGAAACATATAAGATGATTAGAGGTTTAGATAGGGTGGATGGTGATAGCCTGTTTCCTCGGATGGAGAAATCTAGCACGAGGGGGCATGGCTTTAAATTAAGGGGGGGTAGTTATAGGACGGATGTCAGGGGCAGGTTCTTTACCCAGAGGGTGGTGAGGGACTGGAATGCCCTGCCTGCTGCAGTTGTAAATGCGCCTAGTTTGGGGGCGTTTAAGAGATTGGGGGATAGGTTTATGGACGAAAAGGGATTGGTTTAGATTAGTGGGTCAATGTTTTTTTTTAAAAATAAGACTGGTCGGCGCAACATTGTGGGCCGAAGGGCCTGTTCCGCGCTGTAATGTTCTATGTTCTATGTTCTATTTCTACTTGTCCCTGTCTACATCAATGGGGAAATGTTCTCCTTAATGCTTCCTGAAATCGATGAATATCTAAATTAGACAGCAAAAGACATTCTGATGATTCACAATAGTTTTACGATGATACAGTAGTTCAGCACAAACTCTAGTTTCTACAGTCCTTTTTGGATCCTTTCCCTGTCTAGAAGCCTCCCCCATTGGGGGAAAATCACCTCTTAAGTAAAGCTTCAATGAACATCAACTGCTGTCTGAAGCAAGACTTGATTTACTCTTAAAGGGACCTGCATTTCTAACATTGTCAAGTGTTACAGGAAGTTCCTGTTGTATACAAGATGTTGAATAATTAAGTGTATGTACCTTATGTTATGGTCCAAAACTTTCAGAAAGTTTACTGCAGGCAGACACAGGCAATTCTGAAGTTATTACAACCCATCGTAATAAAAAAAATGTACCCATGTTGTTTTAGAATTCATGGTAAATATAGGTGAGTGCCTCTGTGCAATAATATCCATTACTTTCGTGCAGCATTAGTGTGCAGAAAATTTGTAAAGGAACTCAGTTGATCAATGACAGTTTTGCTCATCAAGAAAGTTGAGAGAAGGAGGAGTTAGGACAAGGACCCAGGGAGATTGAGGAGATTAAGAAGACAAAACCTTGGAAATATAAAATAACGAACAGGGACAAGGTGCAAAACAACAAACAGAAAACTCAGGGGCATCAAACCAGCCTCTATGATACTGTCATGTTTGAATGCACCCAACAAAACAGTGGAACAAACAAAAGTCCAAAGGTGTGCAGGTTAGGTGGATTAGCCATTGCTGAATTGCCCCTTAGCATCAAGGGGACTAGCTAGGGTGAAGGCAAAGGATTATGGGGAGAGGGCCTGGGTGGGATTGTGGTCAGTTAAAGCATGATGGGCTGAATGGCCTCCTGCACTGTTGAGATTCTATAAAAAAACAAGAAAAATCTGAAAAATATGCACCTCTGTCTCAATAGTGATACGGTTGTAAAACAACAGAAAATGAACATAGACAAGTGGATGAAAAACACACAGGTCAAGAGAAGAGACATGCCAGTGGTGATCAATGGCAAAATGCTGAATAGCACATCTGCTGCTTTTTCTACACTTATACCTCTTTCTCCTTCCCTTTATATTCACGCAATAGGCAGTTTTACAATGACCACATTTCCCATTTTCAGGTCAAGAGTTTGTCACATTTATCAATTTCCAGTCATTCTATACATTCGTACCTGACTTTTAAATGTGTTGGTGACACTTTTTCTGAATGCTGTTATGTCTTGTAGAAAAGTTCAAGCATTTGTTTTTAGTATTGTTTTATATTACAGTATATAATGGTCCTATTTTGTCCTACTGTGAAGTTTTAGTAAATATGGAAGTTTTATTTGTTGCGAGTCTTTTTTTTTGTACCCAATTTGCTGGTGCAACTTAGGTGCTTTGAATAACATTGCCTCAAGCTAACTAGTTATATGTAATTGGATGTCCCAGCTTCCTCCAAATCATGGAATGCCAACATTAATGGACAGCTATTTGGTATTTTTGTATTTAGTCACTCACCTTGATCCCAAATGTGAAACAGTAAGAATGCTCAGGTTAGCATTGCCTTGTCACACAAATTTCATCCTCTGCTGTCGACTAATTCAAAAAGCCACTTTTCTAGGTTTGTATGCTGCCGGTACACATCACACGCATTGTATCATAAGGCAGTAATAGCCCCTTGTGTGTAACAAAAGCTGACATACTACTGCCCTACCACCAGAAACAGGTACTGCTGGAGGCAATACAAACTGGAGCTATACGCATCAGTACTGAGATTGGATGTACATCTATAAGCAGAAGGTTATAAATTTTACTTTGGTACAAAATAACCTACTTAGATGGTAACTAATATTACCTGTTTTTTCTTATAAATCAGATCATTTGTAGGACCAACACTGGGTGGATATCTATATGACAAATTGAATTTTGAGTGGGCTGCAACTATACAAGGAGGCGTTCTATTTATTTTTGTAAGTGGACACAACATGAACCTTGCAGAGGCTATTTGGAGTTAGCCATCATTTTAAAATAAAATTGAAGAACCAAGATCCTGCTTATATAATGGTCCTTTCTTCTATCTACAGGGTATGCTGATGGGTTTGTACTTGATAGTGGAAACGATGCGCAAAAGGAGGTTTGTACTTTGCATTTTCATATTAAGATTTAAAATGGCGAGATCTTGAGCCTACTCCTGCTATCCACAGGAATGGTGACAGAGCTCAAGATCTAGCAAAATTGGAAATCGCAAATTTTGCTGGCGAGATCACTATTTCCGATTTTCACTGCCCCTCGCTGGTGATGTAAATGGGTTCTTGCCCAAAATGGGTGTGAATCTGAGTTCAATACAATTTAATTTATTTGCATTTAATTAAACACTTTCACCCTGCCATATATTGAGCGCCTGCCATATTTTTGTACTTCGCTGATGTGACATGATGTTGGCACAGTTTACAACAGGTTCACCTTCCTTGGGATTCCCCTGGAGGTGATGAGTGTAGCCCTCAGGGGAGGGACATGGCCAAACAGTGCCCTGTCAATGCCCTGGCACAGTGCCAACCTGTGCCAAGGGGCAGTGCCTGGGGCAGACACTAACAGGAGCTTCATGGGGCAGGGATTCATTTATTTGTTGTGGTGGGAGGAGAAACATAGAAAATAGGTACAGGAGTAGGTCATTCAGCCCGTCGAGCTAGCACCATCATTCAATATGAACATAGCTGATCATGCACTTTCAGTGTCCCATTCCCGCTTTCCCTCCATACGCTTTGATCCCTTTAGCCGCAAGGGCCAGGTCCAGCTCTCACTTGAACATATCTAATGAACTGGCCCAAACAGCTGCAGTAGAGAATTCCACAAGTTCACAACTTTGAGTGAACAAGTACTTCCTCATCTTAATCCTGAATAGCTTACCCCTTATTCTTTGACTGTGACCCCTAGTTATGGACTTCTCCAACATCGGGAACATTCTTCCCACATCTAGTCTGTCCAGTCCCATCAGCATTTTATATGTTTCTACGAGATTCTCTCTCTTCCAAATTCCATTGAGTACAAGCCCAGTCGATCCAGTCTCACTTCATATGTGAGTCCTGTCATTTCCAGAAATCAGTCTGGTGAATCTTTGCTGGATTCCCTTAATAGTAAGAATGTCCTTCCTCAAGCTAGGAGACCAAAACTTCACACAATACTCAAGGTGTGGCCTCACACAGGCCCTGTATAACTGCAGCAAGACATCCCTACCCCTATACTCAGATCCTCTTGCTATGAAAGCCAGTATGCCATTAGCTTTCCTCACTGCCTGCTGTACCTACATGCCAACCTTAGCGACTGTTCCACCATGGCACCCAGCTCACATTGCACTTACCCTTTTTGAAAACTGTCACCATTCAGATAATCTTCCTTCCTGTTTTTGCCACCAAAGTGGATAACCTCACATGTATCCACATTAAATTGTACTTGCGCAGTCAGTCAGCCTGTCCAAGTCACCCTGCAGCTTCTTAGCATCCTTCTCACAGCACACATTGTCACCTAACTTAGTATCATCTGCAAATTGGGAGATTTTGGGGATGATTCTCCCGCCCACTGTGCTGCTTTTATAGTACAGTGAGTCGGGAGACTTGAATGGAGGCTATTTCGCGGGTCACAACCTCCATGTGTTTCCAGCAGCCAAATTTCCAGCGAGGTCAGCTCCGTGCAGAAATCGGCACCAAGCTGCATTAATTATTTCAATCCTAATTTGCATACAATTTAAATAGCATTAGCGGCCCGGGACTGAAGTCTCCCCACTTGCAGGAACTGGCGGCCCAACCTAGCTGGAATGAAGTGGGGGATATTGAGGCCCCCTCCCCAAGGGTCGGGTGCCAGGGGTGGGTGCCTGCTGGGCATTGCCACTTTGCAGTGACAGCCTGGGAGGGGGCATGGAGGGGCCGGGCTGATGGGGAGGGATGCTGACCCTCTAAGGGGAGGGGGGCGATCGGTGGGGGTGGGGGGTCCTGCTGCCACTCTGACTTTGGGTTATGTCACAGAGGGAAGGAGGGAGGCCTGTGATCGAGGCTGGCCATCAGCGTAGGGGTGTCAGCCTGCTGGTGGGAGGGGGGTTGGGACTGGGGAAGGGAGGGGGACACATCGGGGTGGGGGTGGTTGACACTGACCTGGATACATCGGGGGGAGGGGGCGCACAGCCCTTGATGCAGGGGTTTACTGTGCACGTGTTGGATCTTGGCGTTGACAGATCCGCATATGTGCAATGGCCCACTCAACTATGCTGCCGGCCTCTCTAGTGGGAATAGGCCCCCTGAATTTCAATGTGGTTCATGCTGAGGCACTCTACAGTGCACAGAGTGTGGGAGATTCATTTTGGAACTCCTGCTGAAAAACCAGCGTGATTTACTCCAGTTTTTACGCAAATTCGACACTTAGAATTTTTTTGGGAGAACCGACCCCACCTCCCATTGCATTCAATTCCTTCATCCAAATCATTCATCCATGTTGTGAATAGATGAGGTCCCATCACTGAACCCTGCGGTGCCTCACTAATCACTGCCTGCCACTCTGAAAAGGATCCATTTATTCCCACTCTTTGCTTTCTGTCTGCCAATCAGTTCCCTATCCATGTCAACACATTACCCCCAATGTCATGAACTTCAATTTTGCTCACTAATCTCTTGTGTGGGACCTTGTCAAAAGCCTTTTGGGAGTCCGGATACACAACATTCACTTGTTCGCCCTTGTCTACTGGTCACACCCTCAAATTCCAGAAGATTTGACAAGCATGATTTTCCTTTAGTCAGTCTATGCTGACTTGGACCGATCTTGTCACCACTTGAGAGCTGGGGATACTGGCTGTTTAGGGGTAGGGGGACAGTCATTGACTATTTGGAGACAGACACGAAGCGCTGGCTCTGATCATGGGATGGGATGGGGAGCACCTGACATCTCCATTATTGGGTGGCGAGGGTGGAAGGTCTCAGTGCAGCTGGCTTTACTAGCAAATTTAGGCCCCGCCCATCAGCATGACAGCATAAAATGTGCCCAACTGCCTTTTTGACAGAATGTCAAAAGATGGGAAGAGAAAACCTGCCTATTTCTCGGGGGAGAGGAACACACCGGTTTTTGGTCAGACAGCCTCTGACACTTGGCCAAATTCTGGTAAAATTTCCCCTGAAGAATACTGTTGTACAAGGGTGGACATAAAAATTATGACCTTTTAAGTATCGGCACTAATGATTGCTAGGACATATGGCATGGAAATAGGTCATTTGCCAATGTCTGTGTTTATGTGGTACCTGACCCTCTTCCCATCTTTTCCCATCTAAATTTATCACCATATCCATCTATTTCCTTCTCACTCATAAGTTTGTCTGGCCTCCTCTTATATGCACTTCCTGTTTGTTTAAATCACTCCACGATGGCGAGTTCCACATTTTTATCACCTTTAGGGTAAAGAGGTTTTCTGACTCCCCTATTGGATTTCTGGCTATCTTAAACTGATGGCCTCTAGCCTTGCTGTTCCACACATACTCTTTATCCACTCTATCAAAACCTTTATTAATGTTAAAGACCTTTTAGATCACTCCTCTGCCTTTTTTCAAGGAGAGCCAGCCTGTCGATCTTTTACTGATGCATATGGAATTGTGCAGGGTTCTAACTGTAAGGGACCCACATTTGTCTTCACCAATCTTTTTCTCTTCATATACTTATAGAAACTTTGTCAGTTTTTATGTTCCCTGCAAACTTACACTCATACCCTATTTTTCCCTTCTTAACCTTATACTTTAATGATTACAGAAGTAGAATGGGTGTATGGGACAATGGGTGACGAACACATCAATCAAATGAAATTAACCAGTTGATAATGCACTTGCTTTATCAGATGTTCATTGCTATTAAAATGATCATTGGAATAACCAATATTTGGATCAACAAGTTAATCACCTGTATGTTTAAAAAGAAAATATTTTATTAAGTAGTAGATTGTGTATTTTTTTAAGAACAACATTTTAAATGTTGGATTTGCATAAAAGTTGGACTAAATCCCTCTGGATTTTTAGCAGAATTCTCAAAATGAATCTCCCACACTGTGCACTGCATGAAGCTCGTAAAAAAGTGGGTGGGGCCTATCCTGACTGAAAGGCCAGAAGCGTAGCGCTGAGCAGGCCACTGCGCGTTCTCCGATCTGGCAGTGCCGAGATTGGTGCATGCGCATTAGCTCCACGCTGCTGGCCTCCCAATTGCTGGCCACCTCGATCGCTGACCAGCCCTGCGACCATGAATCGCTGCCTCACCGATTCCCCTCCTCCTCTCCCACCATACTCATGATCGCTCATGTGTCCTGGCCAGTGTCAATCCGCCCCCCTCCCAGTGACCTCCCTCTGTCACCGCCAAGTGCAGAGTGGCAGCGGGACCCCTTCACCCTGATCTCCCTCCTCTCCCCAACCCATGGTACACTGCCACCTTGGCACTGCCCAGATGCCTGCTTAGCCATTGCCAAGGGGCCAAGCTGGCAATGCCCTGGGGGCACCCCCTTCACCCTGACCCCCTTGGGCGGGGTGGGGGGAGTTGCCTCCATAGCCCCCCCTTCAGTCCAGCGGGATCAGGCCACCAGCTCCACGCAAATGGAGAGCTGTTGTAAACCGCACTGGAGTGAAACACTTCTGGTGGGGGAGGGGGATACTCTAGTGGGTCCTGGATCCACTAATTAAATGCAGATTTAAATACATTATGCAGCTCCACATCGATATCTGGTGCAGAGCTGATGGTGCTGGAAACTCGCAGAGACTGTGGTGCCCACCAGAGCCCACTAAGCAGCCTCCATTTGAGTCCCCCAGCCCACTGCACTGTGAAAGCAGTGGGCTGGGAGAAATGCCCCCCAACATTTCTTAGCATTATAATACAAAAATATATTTGTCTTCAGTGAAATTATAATTTATCTTTTCTCCTTTTCATGAAGGTCATATTCTGGGACTAGCACAGATGAGGAGCGAGCACTACTAATACCAAATTGAATTTGGAAACTTAAGCATTTGTATGGAGTATAGTTCTCTTGCTATTAGACAGCTCAGTATTTTTAAACACCTTTTTTTGAGTGCCTCAATGAGTTTAAATTTTTATTTATATTAACATTAATGGTTTAAAGTGACTTTAGATCATTGTCATCAAATGTAACATGTAAAGAATGTTTTCTGTTGTGAAAATTATTAATTTTTTTAGCAATGTGAATACAAAATCAGTTGTTGTCCATTCTCTTGAATTAGATGGTCTTAATCATGACCTTTCTGACCCTAATAAACGAATCAAGTCATCTGTTTGGAATTCAGTATTTTTCTCTTTGTTCTTTTTTTTCCTGTGTTTTTTTTCATTGTGTGTATTTACTTAAAGATAATGAAAGTAGGATTCTTTTACCAGCTTTCCTTTGTCAGAATACTTCAAAAACAACTACATGTTATTTATCTGCTTGGATACTGAGAACAAAGCAGGTAACTTACCGAGGTGGCACTGGACGTGGGGGGCTCGAGGAAGAGTTCTTGGAGTGCTGCCGGGATAGTTACCTCGAACAGTGTGTGTTGGAGCCGACGAGGGAGCGAGCTATCTTGGATCTGGTGCTATGTAATGAAGCGGGTAGAATTAGGGACCTTGTGGTGAACGATCCTCTTGGGGAGAGTGATCATTGTATGGTGGAGTTTCTGATGCAGATGGAGGAGAAGAAAGTGGGTTCCCGGACACGCGTCCTTTGTTTGAATAGAGGGGAGTACGGTAGGATGAGAGAAGAATTGGCGAATGTGGACTGGGAGAGCGCGTTGGAGGAAGGGTCTGTTGAGGAGCAGTGGAGGATCTTTAAGGAGATCTTTCTTGGTGCTCAGCGGAAATTTATTCCGATGGTCAAAAAGGATAGTAGGAGGAGAGGTAATAAGCCGTGGATAACGAAGGAGGTGAAGGAAAGTGTTAAACTAAAAGCGGAGGAATTTAGAGTAGCTAAGAGTAGTGGGCGAGAAGAGGATTGGGAGAGGTTTAAATGTCAACAAAGATTGACAAAGAAGTTGATAAAGAAGGGTAGGAGAAACTATGAAGCTGGGCTAGCGCTTAATATAAAAAAGTTTAGCAAGAGTTTTTATAAATATATAAAAAGGAAGAGGCTGGCTAGGGTGAATGTTGGTCCTTTAGAGGATGAGAAAGGGGACCTAGTGGTAGGGGATGGGGATATGGCTAAGGTATTGAATAACTTTTTTGTTTCTGTCTTCACTGAGGAGGACGTGAATAATTTGCCGGGTGTTAGCGATGGAAAGGTGGTAGGACTGGAGGGTCTTAATGACATTACTGTTACTAGAAAGGCGGTGCTCGACAGACTGGAGGGGCTGATTGTGGACAAGTCCCCAGGACCGGATGGAATGCATCCGAGGGTTCTGAAAGAAATGGCGGAGGTGATAGTGGATGCCTTGGTGGTTATTTTCCAAACGTCGCTGGATTCCAGGGAAGTGCCGGATGATTGGAAAACGGCTAATGTTACGCCGTTGTTTAAGAAGGGTGCCAGGCAAAAGGCGGGGAATTATAGGCCGGTTAGTTTAACGTCTGTGGTAGGTAAAATGTTAGAATCTGTCATTAAGGAGGAAATTGCGAGGCATCTTGAAGGGAATTGCTTGATAGAGCAGACGCAGCACGGTTTCATTAAAGGGAAGTCGTGTCTGACAAATTTACTGGAGTTCTATGAGGATGTGTCTAGGGCGGTGGATAGAGGAGAGCCGGTGGATGTGGTCTTTCTAGATTTTCAGAAGGCGTTTGACAAAGTGCCTCACAAGAGGTTATTGCAGAAGGTCGAGGGACATGGAGTTGGGGGTAGGGTGTTAGCGTGGATAGAGGATTGGTTGTCAAATAGGAGGCAGAGAGTGGGGGTCAACGGGTGCTATTCGGATTGGCGGATGGTGACTAGTGGAGTGCCCCAGGGGTCGGTGCTGGGGCCTCAGCTTTTTACCATTTATATAGATGATCTGGAGGAGGGAACCGAGTGTAGAGTGTCAAAATTTGCTGATGACACCAAGATTGGGGGAACGGCAAATTGTGCAGAGGGTGTGGAGAGTCTGCAGAAGGATCTAGATAGGCTGGGCGAATGGGCCAGGAAATGGCAAATGGAATTTAATGTTGGCAAGTGTGAGGTGGTCCACTTTGGTAGGAAGAATGGTAGGAAGGACTATTACTTACGTGGCGAAAAACTGCAGCAGGCGACAGTGCAGAGGGACCTCGGGGTCCTTGTGCATGAATCGCAAAAACCCAGCTTGCAGGTGCAACAGGTGGTCAGGAAGGCGAATGGGATGCTGGCCTTCATAGCGAGGGGGATTGAATATAAAAGTAGGGAGGTCTTGCTGCAGCTGTATAGGGCACTGGTGAGGCCGCAGCTGGAGTACTGTGTGCATTTTTGGGCGCCGCACCTGCGCAAAGATATTTTGGCCTTGGAGGGAGTGCAGAGGAGGTTTACTAGGCTGATACCGGAGTTGAGGGGGTTGAGCTATGAGGAGAGAACAAAGAACAAAGAACAACACAGCACAGGAAACAGGCCCTTCGGCCCAACGAGCCCGCGCCGCCGTCCCACTGTCTCAGTGTCCTATTCATGATTTTAGTCTACGCCTAATGTAGGAGGATCAGGGAGGTCCAATTTAGGGACAATTTAGTACCCAATCAATCAGCCTAAAAGCACATCTTTGGGGATGTGGGAGGAAACCGGAGCACCCGGAGGAAACCCACGCAACCACGGGGAGAACGTGCAAACTCCCACAGACACAGGCCCAAATCCATGTGTCCGCACAGCAACAGAGATAGTCTCTGAGCTGTCATGTTGCCCTCGAGATGGTCCAGTTTAAGCACACTAACGACATGAAGCAATAGGCAACTCCCGAAGCAACGTCCAAGAGCAGCCCACTGCAACCTGCCGCATGCATGCCCCTTGCTGGACTTAAATGCCTGTGGAGACAAAAAAATTCATTATTAAACAGGCAAAGACTGTAACATCCCTGAGGCAAAACGTATTCCCAAGCCTACAATGTTTTAGTAAGGCCTACTATATCCCCCTATATGTAGACCGCTCATGTGTCTGTCTAAGTGACTCTTAAACAACCCTAGCGTGCCTGCTTCCACCACCTTACTCGGCAGTGCATTCCACACCCCCACTACCCTTTGTGTGAAAAACTGCCCTCTAATATTTGTCTTATACCTAGCCCCCCTCACCCTAAGCTCGTGACCCCTCGTTCTATCCATTTCTAATAGCGGAAAAAGCTTACCACCATTTACTCTATCTATCCCCTTCATAATCGTATAAACCTCTATTAGATCCCCCCTCAGCCGACGTCTCTCAAGGGAAAACAGCCCAAGTTCATTCAATCTTTCCTCGTAAGACAGCCCTTCCATACCAGGCAGCATCCTGGTAAATCTCCTCTGCACTCTCTCCAGGATCTCTACATCCTTCCGGTAGTACGGCGACCAGAACTGGACGCAGTACTCCAAGTGAGGCCTAACCAACGTTCTATACAACTGCAACATCAGACTCCTACTCTTATATTCTATACCTCTTCCTATGAAGGCTAACATACCATACGCTTTCCTCATCACATTCTGCACCTGCACCGACACCTTCAGGGACTTGTGCACTTGCACCCCCAGGTCTCTCTGCGTATCTATACTCCGGATAGTTCTACCTTTTATCGTATAACTCCCCTCCACATTATTCCGGCCAAAGTGCATCACCTCGCATTTCTCCGGATTAAATTCCATTTGCCATCTATCTGCCCAATCTACCAGCCTGTCTATGTCCTGTTGCATTGCCAGGCACTGCTCCTCAGTACCCGCCAATCCAACCATCTTAGTGTCATCAGCAAATTTGCTGATCACACCACCTACCCCCTCTTCCAAGTCATTAATATATACCACAAATAGAAGAGGTCCTAGTACCGAGCCCTGCGGCACACCACTGGTGACAGACCTCCAATTGGAAAAGGAGCCATCCACTACTACTCGCTGTCTCCTCCTCCCAAGCCAGTTCTCCACCCATCTACATACCTGGCCTTGTATCCCATGAGCCTTCACCTTTTCTATCAGCCTACCATGAGGGACCTTGTCAAACGCCTTACTGAAATCCATATAGACGACATCAACGGCTTGTCCTTCGTCAACCGTTTTTGTCACCTCTTCAAAAAATTCCACTAGATTCGTAAGGCACGACCTCCCTGTAACGAAGCCATGCTGCGTATCCCTGATCAGATTGCAGCGCTCCAGATGTTCATACATCCTATCCTTGAGGATCCTCTCCATTAGCTTGCCTATAACTGAAGTCAAGCTCACCGGCCTATAATTCCCTGGGTTATCCCTCTGACCCTTCTTAAACAACGGTACTACATTTGCAATCCGCCAATCCTCTGGGACCTCACCTGTGTCCAAAGAAGAGACAAAGAGAGGCTGAATAAACTGGGCTTGTACTCGTTAGAGTTTAGAAGAATGAGGGGAGATCTCATTGAGACGTATAAGATGATGAATGGGATGGATAGGATAGAGGTGGAAAGACTCTTCCCGCTCAAAAAAGACAGTAGGACTAGGGGGCACAGCCTCAAGATAAAAGGGGGGGCGGTTTAGAACGGAGTTGAGGAGGAACTTCTTCACTCAAAGGGTGGTGAATCTCTGGAATTCTCTGCCCGTTGAAGTGGTGGAGGCTGCCTCGCTAAATATTTTTAAGACGCGGGTTGATGGGTTTTTGATAGGAGAGGGGATTAAGGGTTATGGGGAGAGGGCGGGAAAGTGGAACTGAGCAGCGACAGATCAGCCATGATCTTATTGAATGGCAGGGCAGGCTCGAAGGGCTGGATGGCCTACTCCTGCTCCTATTTCTTATGAAATGAGTCCACCATTTCAGTTTAGAGTACATTTTAAAATCCAAAGCAACAACTAAGTTTTATCCAAGCTGCACTTGGAAACTTTATTTAGAACAAGGAACAAAGATAATTACAGCACAGGAACAGGCTCTTCGGCCCTCTAAGCCTGCATCGACCGTGCTGCCTGACTTAACTAAAACCCCCTACCCTTCTGGGACCCACATCCCTCCATATCCGTCCTATCCATGGGTTTGTCCAGACAACCCTTAAAACTCACTATCGTATCCGCTTCCACTACCTCCCCCGGCAGCAAGTTCCAGGCACCCACAGCCCTCTGTGTAAAAAAAAAACTCATACATCTCCTTTAAAACCTATGCCCCCCCTAGTAATTGACTCTTCCATGCTGTGAAAAAGCTTCTGGCTATCCACTCTGTCCATGCCCCTCATAATCTTGTAGGCTTCTATCAGGTTGCCCCCTCAACCTCTGTCGTTCCAGTGAGAACAAACCAAGTTTCTCCAACCTCATAACTAATGCCCCCCATGCCAGGCAACTTCCTGGTAAATCTTTTGTGTACCCTCTCCAAAGCCTCCACATCCTTCTGGTAGTGTGGCAATAAAGAATTGAACACTATGTTCCAAGTGCGGCCTAACTAAGGTTGTATAAAGCTGTAACATGACTTGCCAATTTTTAAACTCAGTGCCCCGGCCGATGAAGGCAAGCATGCTGTATGCCTTCTTGACTACCTTCTCCATCTGCATTGCCGCTTTCAGTGACCTGTGCACCTGTACACCCAGATCCCTCTGCCCCTCAATACTCCTAAGGGCTCTGTCAGTTACTGTATATTTCCTATCTTGATTGGACCTTCCAAAATGCATTATCTCACATTTGTCCAGATTAAACTCCATCTGCCATCTCTCCGCCCAAGATTCCAACCAATCTATATCCTACTGTGTCCTCTGATGGTCCTCATTGCTATCTGCAAATCCACCAACCTTTGTGTCTTCCGCAAATTATTAATCAAACCAGTTACATTTTCCTCCAAATCATTTATATATATATATATTACAAGCAGCAAAGGTCCCAGCACTGATCCCTGAGGAACACCACTTGTCACAGCCCTCCATTCAGGAACACACCCTTCCACTGCTCCCTCTGTCTTCTATGACTGAGATGTGGAGATGCCGGCATTGGACTGGGGTAAACACAGTAAGAAGTCTCACGACACCAGGTTAAAGTCCCCTTCATCAGGTAAGTAGGAATTCTATTCACAAACACGGCATATAAAGACACAAACTCAATTTACAAAATAATGGTTGGAATGTGAGTCTTTACAGGTAATCAAGTCTTAAAGGTAAAGACAATGTGAGTGGAGAGAGGATTAAGCACAGGTTAAAGAGATGTGTATTATCTCCAGCCAGGACAGTTAAGAGATTTCGGTTTCTGATCTTTGGGCAAGCATTCTCCAAGGCGGCCTTCACAACACACAACGCAGAGTCGCTGAGCAGAGACTGATAGCCAAGTTCCACACACGAAGACAGCTTCAACCAGGATCTTGGGTTCATGTCTCACTGTCTGTAACCCCTACGACTTGCCTAGGCTTGCAAAATCTTACTAACTGTCCTGTCTGGAGACAATACATGTCTCTTTAACCTTGCTTAATGCTCTCTCCACTCACATGTCTGTACCTTTGAGATTTGATGACCTGTAAAGACTCACATTCCCACTATTATTTTGTAAATTGAATTTGTGTCTTTATATGCCCTGTTTGTGAACAGAATTCCTTGATGAAGGGGCAGTGCTCCGAAAGCTAGTGGCTTGTGCTACCAGATAAACCTCTTGAACTTTAGCCTGGTGTCATGAGACTTCTTATTCTGTGACCGAGCCAGTTCTGTATCCACCTTGCCAGCTCACCTTGGACCCTGTGCGACTTGACCTTAGATGTTTTTGTTGGAAAAAGGTATTGAGGGATGTGGAGCAAAGACAATTAAGTGAAGATGTTGATCAGTTACGATTAAGTGAATTGCAGAAAAAAAACCCCAAAAAAATCACATTTTTCTTTCATGGGAAGTGGGTGTCGTTGGCAAAGGCCAGCTTTGGTTGCCCATCCTTAAATGCCCTTGAATGAAGTGGCTTGCTGGTCATTTTGGAAGGCAGTTAAGAATCAATCAAATGTTAAAATGAGAAGCAATTTTCACAATAATACTACTCCAAGCAAAAATACCAGCAATTTTCCCCCAGTAAATCAATGGCTCATTTACTACACAACACACAACTGCAAGTTTTCTCATGTCTTTTCCAGAGGAAACAAGAAAAAAGGTTGTTTCTTCCCCTACAACATCTTGATTTTCAGATATTCTTGAACTTATTGCATTTTAAGGGATTTTTCTTGCCTCCTCCATTTCGAAAGGACAGGAGACCTTTTTAGCCTCTCAAGCTTGTTCAGCCATTGTGAGATCAAGGCTGATCTTTGATTGGTTTCCACAAATATTTTGAATTCTTTCTGGGAGAATAAAAACCATTACATCAAATTGCTATATTTTTCTCCATTCTTAACTGAAAGTTTCCAATTCTAATCTGCACCCCTTGCCTTTATTGTTTCAGGTTTCACCAGCATGATCTACCTGGTCAGCCCTATACAAACACCACATCCCAGTTTTATTATATGCTTTTTCACCTCTTCTGTACAATGGCTGCTCTACATAATGTGATGCTACTGTTAAACTGTGTGCATTTTTAAGTTAAGGACTAAGACAAAACACTAACAAATCACATCTATACAGTACCTTTAACATAGGAGAACATCCCAAGGTTTGTCATGGAGTATAATCCCAAAGGAGATTTTAAGGAGGCTAGGTGGAAGAGGTAAGTTTTAATGGATAGACAAAGGACTAGGAAGGGAATTCAAGGGCTTAGAAATTAGACAACTAAGAGGCACAACAGCCAATGCGGAGAAGGGAGTGTGGAATGCACACACAGTCTGAATTGGAGAAACGTGGCAAGAGCACAGAAGTGGTTAGAGGTGGGAAGAGGGGCAAAGCCTTGGAGGGATTTGAACATTGGATGAGAATTTTAATTAAGGTATCAGTGATCCAGGATTGAATGTACATTAGCCAGCGCAAGAGCCTTTACAGCTAAGACTCGCATTCTAATCAGTATTCTGTAAATTGTGTGTGCCTTTATATGCCCTGCTTGTGATCAGAACTCTTCACTCACCTAATGAAGGAACAGCATTCTGAAAGCTAATGACGTTTACTATCAAATAAACCTGTTGGACTTTAACCTGGTGTTGTGAGACTTCTTACTGTGATTCCAACGGCAGCATATCCACATCATGACTGGGGTTAAGATACAGGAAAGTGCCAATGAGCTCAATTTTATGGAAGATGGGAGTCTGGCCAGGAGAACATTGGACTAGTCAAGTCTGGGGTTAACTGAAATATGATGCTGGGGTAGCGAATGTTACAGACGAGAAGAGTTGATAAGCTCAACTTGGAATCAAATGAAATAACTTAGTGCGTTTCACAATCTCAGGATGCATCAAAGCACATTACAATCAATTAAGCACATCTGCCATTTAGTCACCCCTGTGATGTATGAAAGCGTGGCTGCCAACTTGTACGCATTAAGGTCCCAAAAAAAGGCAGAGGGATAAATTACCAGATAACCAGTTGGTTGACAGTAAGAATTCCGTGCTTTTTTTGATCAGTGCTTTTGGACCAGTGTCCATCCAAAAGGGTCAGTGGGGCCTTGGTTTAATGTCTTATTTAATAGGACTATACCTATGACACATTATGGTGATGTAATGCTGTACTCTGCACTTAACTTGCAGAAAATGTACTTGACACAATATTTTTCTAACTCAGACAAGATTCTTATGAGAGACAAGACTGACATTCAAATAGTTCCAGCTCAAGAGAGTTGCCAGGGAGAGAGGAATTAGTGGTGATTCCAACATTGCCTTGCCTTTCATCAAGTGACTTTTTTTAATGAAATGCAGTGCAACACTGACTATAACTAGAATGTAATCTTGACAGTATGTAGCAGGATATTACCAATACTAAAGCAAATATACTTCAAAAATTTTATTAAAAAAATAAGTTACAAAAGTGAAAATCATCAAGATCTTATTAATTTAAACTGTGCAGGAGTAGAATCATGCCTTATACCCGTGAACATTACTTTATATGGTGCAACTAGTCTAAGCAGTCAATAGCACTACAAGTGGACAGGAATTGCAGCATTGGCATAGGCCACATACAGATCAGGGCAAGAAGATAAATGATCAAGACACTAAACAGATAAAACTTGAGCACACTATTTGGATTAGACAAATTTATAGCAGCATAGGTCTTAAAATGAACATTTAATATCTGAAGTAAAAAACATCAAAGGACAAATCATTCACAACATTGGCAAAAAGCAGGAAAGAAAATCCAGCCAATTGACTGGGCTAGCATTTTTTGCAGCTGATAGAACAACTGACGCAGGTTCCAACAAGGCTTATAAAAATTACAGCCCTCATTCCACCTATCTTAGTTGAGTTTGACACAGCGAGAAGCTCCTACCACTCTGCACATCCTCTGACTGATTCTTATTAGGCTTTCCAGCTGACTGGAAACAGGCAGAAAATCATGTCTGGTTTCTTCCAAGATATATATTGTAATCCTTACTAGTGACCAATTATTTTTAATATGGTACTCCTATTTGGTGCAAATTTCTTCAAAAGTCTGAGTAACAGTCTTTAATGATAATGAGTACTTCAAAAACAAAACTAAATTAACAGCAACAAATGTTCTATTCCAATCCCTTCCAATTTCTTGCACTCCAATTTCTAGCAAATGCTAGGCTAAAGCCGTTCCTCCTAGTACTCACTCGATGCCACACAAATGCACTTTCTAGCAGCGATTACCGGATAATAATCCGGAATAGAAAGCACGGAGCCCAGAGGGACTGCAGCCAATTGCAGTGTCCAAATCTGCATTCGTGCACCATTTTAATAACACCATTGTTAAATCTTTTCTTTATAAACCAGAGTGGGACCATCATGATTACCATATTTTAATGTTGTTTTATGTCAATGTAAGTGGGGAGAAAACTTGGTTTGGAATTAAGGGTCCTATGTAACCTTGCTGGCAAAGTAAAATCAAAACAGCAAACAACTAATTAGGAAAGACAGCAATGCAGAGTTAAATAGAGATTATCCCCTGAGGAAGATATTGATATATGGTACAAAGCTCTAAATGCACATGGGGTAAAATTAGTCCACGGAGTGTCATTTCTTTCTTCATTGATATCAGTGAAGAATATTGCAAGGGCTATGCAAGAGTGATCTGCAGCATTGCCGAGCCAAGGAATGAAGATAGATTACTAGAAGTGGTGTGATACAAATGAATTTCTCCCACATAAACCTTGTGTAGTCATGATATGATTTATCAAGCGTGTTTCATTAGCATTTGAGATTTCAGCATTGAGTTGCTACCATTCGTTCATTTTGGCCACCACCCCATTGTTTCGCATTAACTGCTTCAAGTAATATTGAATTGCCAATTGCAGTGCTTTGGTAGGCTTTTTCCATAAGTGAATTTCTTATTAAGAATATATCATCCTAAGATCCTCCAATCACTTTACCCTCAAGTGAAGCCTGTGACTAATTGTTTCTTGCTAAAGCACCACTGATGCAGCGGCTATATCCTAGGGATTTGAAATTTCCCACTTATCCGCTCCTCCTGAAAATCACAATTCTCAATTTCAGTTTTCTTCTGGAGGATCTGTGTAGCTATGAACCCAAAACAAATCTTGACCATCGGTAGCACTGAACAGCGCCTTAAGAGTCCAGTCTTTAATCTAATGGTGTTAGACCTATCTGCAAGGATACTTTCGATGTGGAAGGTATCAGAAATGCCAATCTTTTTGCTTCCTGTTCCAGCAAAATGTTGAAAATCTAAAAAGCTCTATTAAGCAATTTAAGCACTGAAGCCAAGGAAGGCATCTAAACTGCTAATACTGCATTTGCATCATCATCAAGCATTACACACTTTTTTCTAGGCATGATACAAAAGAAACAAAAAATAAAAAGTAACTTTTACTTCTCACATTGAAACCTAGCAAAAATAAATTACAATAATAAATCTTCACAGTTTGAAACATACTTAACACACTTCTGTAAATTTCAAAAACCTGTATTTATAATATTAACAAATTTACAAGGTTTTATTTAACAGTTTTATAAAAACAGGTGTGAATGCAGATAGCTTCAAAAAGTTTCAAACCTGCCTCAAAAGATATTCACAAAAATATAAATTGCATGAATAGATTTATGTACAAAAACATATTTCATATTTTACAGAGTATACTAATCTGAAAGCACACCTCAGTATACGCACCAAGACAGGCAGTCAAATGTCAGTAATGTATACAAATGTAGAGGGGAAACAGTAAGAACAGAGGTACCTGTATTGAAATTTACTTTAAATAGACAAATCACTTCCATTGACACTGTCAAATTGAAACAAATTGCGGCATTTAAAGTGTTTCATTGACTTTGTTGTAAAGCTATTAATTGCTGGTCTGGGCTGACACAACAATTCCCAAGGTTAGGGGCTGATGAAAGGCAAAGGTGATTGAAATAAGTGCAAGGTTCTTCACGTATGTGCATTCCATTCCAATGTATTGCCTAATACATCTGATATATTGTCTGATGTTTCAGAGATGTAACAACTGAAAAAAAAGATTTAAAAGAAAACACCAGATTTAAACATTGTGGGTTATTTGTCAGCCACTTCTGTACTGAATATTTCTTCTCTGAAATTGCTTGGATGTTTTCTAAAAGACAGACATATGCATCTCAGATGCACAAACTTTCAGTTCATGTTTTCTGACTTTTTGAATAATTTCATCAAACGATGGAACCGTTCTGAAACCTGGAAAGAAAATAAATCTGAATTATATCTTTGCTTGGTGCCATATATTATATTGTTCTGTTTTCTAAGTATTATTGTTTTATAATACTTGTAGAGTACCTTGTGTCATTTTATGATGTTAAAAGTTGTTACATAAATATAAGCTATTTTAAATACAAGTTAAGTGATTGTCTGCCCTATCAAACCGCTCCATAATCCAGAAGACCCGTGGTAGATCGACACTCAACTTCTCTCGTAAAATTGCAAGTCACCACTGGTAAAATCACCTGCCATCCTGTATCCTGGTTCAGGAAAACGTCAGCCCTTAGATCAGCCCCTCAAGACTGCTCCACCATTCAATAAGATCATGGCTGATCTGATTGTGGCCTCAACTTCAGTTTCTGCCTATCTCCTATGCCCTTTGATACCCTTACTGGTCAAGAATCTACCTCTGCCTTAAAAATATTCCATGACACTGCCTCTACTGCTCCCCGGAGAAGAGTTCCAAAGACTCAAAACCCTCAAAATACTCCTTAATGGACGACCCCTTATTTTTAAACTGTCCCGCCAAGGTCTGGTCTCTCCTACGAGGGGAAACAACCTTTCAGCATCCATCTTGTCAAGTTCCCTCTGGATTTTGTGTCTCAATAAAATCACGCTTCGTTCTTCTAAATTACCAATGGATATAGGCCTAGCCTGTCCAACCTTTCATCATATGATTACCAACCTCTACCCTAGGTATCAGATAAGTGAACATTCTCTGAACTGCTAATGTATTTACATCCTTTATCAAGTAAGGTGGCCTAAACTGTACAGTTTACCAATGCCCTGCAGTTAAATTTCCCTACTTATATATTCTATTCCACTTGCAATAAATGTGAACATCCCATTTGCCTTCCTAATCACTTACTGTGACAGAGGGTAGAATGCTAACTCTCTAGGATTAATGTAGCAGGACACCAGAAAGTTCTACAATCTCCCTCTATTCAAATAGAATGTTGATTTTCCTATCAAAGTGGACAAGTTACATTTTCCCACATTATATGTCATATGCCAAATTTTTCCCTACTCAGTTAACTTATGTTTCTTAATAGGCCCCTTATGTCCACTTCACAATTTACTTTCCTACCTATCAATTGTTTTTAAAGAACGTCTTAAAAGAAGAAAGTGAGATGGAGAAGTTTAGGAAGAATATTCCAGGCTTAGGCCCTAAGCAACAGAAGGTATGGCCAACAATGGTGGAGTGATTAAAATTAGGAGGCCAGAAATAGAGGAAGACATATCTCACAGGGTTGTGATGCTGCAGGATGTTACAGAGAGAGGGAGAAATAAGACCACTTGGGGTGGGAGGTCAAAACAAGGATGAGAATTCTAAAAATCATGATGTTGCTTGTTTGGGAGTCATCGCAGATCAGGGAACACAGGGGTGATAGGTGAACAGGATTTGGTTCAAGCTAAGAAACAGGCAGCAGAGTTTTGGATTACCTCAATATATGGAGGATAGAATGTGGGAGAGCAGTGAGTAGTGCACTGGGATAGACAAGTCTAGAGGTAACAAAAACATGAATGAAGCTGCAACATCAGATGAGCTGAGACAGGGGTGAAGTTGGGCAAAGTTACAGAGCTGGAAAAGGGCTGTCTTACTGATTGTGCAGAAATGCAGTTGAAGACTTCTGGGTCAAATGAAACACTAAGTTTGTCACAAGTCTGGTTTAATACAAGACCATTGGACAGCAGAGGAATGGGGTAGTAGCTAGGAAACAAAGTGTGGAACTGAGACTGAAGACAATAGCCTTAGCCTTCCCATTATTTAACTGGAAGAAATTTCTGCTCATCCAGTGCTAGGTGTCAGATCAGCAGTCCGATAATTTAGTAACGTTGAAGGAATGAAAGGTAACAGACAGCCATAGAGAAGATACTTCCACTTATTGGGGGTGAGGGCTAAAAAAATCCAAAAGGAAAACAGGTGAAACTTCCTTACCAGGTGGCTAGCTAGAAAATGGAGCTCATTAACTTATAAGGGTAGCACAGATGCATTTAAGGGAACCAGCTAAGCACTCAAGTGCAAAAGTAATAAAAAGGTAAGGCTTTGGGGTGGCACGCTGGTAGTGGTTAGCACTGCTGCCTCACAGCACCAGGGGCCTGATTTCAATTCCAGCCTCGGGTCACTGTCTGTGTGGAGTTTGCATGTTCTCCCTGTGTCTGCATGAGTTTCCTCTGGGTGCTCCAGTTTCCTCCTACAATCCAAAGATGTCTGAGTAAGGTTGATTGGCCAGGCTAAATTGATCCTAGTGTTAAGGGAATTAGCAGGGTAAATGTGTGAGGTTACAGGAATAGAGCTTGGGTGTGATTGTGGTCAGTGCAGACTTGATGGGCTGAATGGCCTGCTTCTGCACTGTAGGGATTCCATGATATACGGTTATATGAAGTAAATCTGGAGACTTGTGTGGTGCATAAAAATTAAAGACCTGTTGAGTTGCATAAGCCATTCTACGCTGCGCATGTTATGTTTAAAGAATGAATAATTAGTTACAAAGTAACTAGCTTTTCGTTTCAGAACCTCATGTTAATTTACTTCCTAAAAAAATACAGTTCACGTTTCTTGGCTTAAGTATTTGAATAAACTAATCACAGGAGGGGCAAAGCTGCAATGGCTGCAAGAGGACAGTTCATCCTGTGGAATGGGCTTCAGGATAATGGTTACCTGCAAGGTTTGTAGAGTGATAGATGAGAGCGTTTTCTTGGAAGGGAAAGTAAACCAGATCGTGACGGAACTGAGGAGAAGTTGACATTTCCCTATACACCCATCTAATGGGCATGATTTGTTGATTGGTTTCCTTATGTTATTGACTTTTGTGGAGAACAAACTTAGAACATTTATTGCAACGCCTTCTTCCAAAATGGGTGCATTTCAGAGTTGTTTTGATTTACAACACTCCCCCAACCAAAATATCAAATATAACCTTAGGGAAAGTCCATGAAAATGCACAATAGTAACAACTTTAAAAAGAATTTCACTTGATACCATATAAATTATTTAATTTCAAAGATATATATTTTGAGCAAGTTTCTCAAATTCTACACTGAATGTCAAGTATCACCAATATTAATCTTGCCCAGAGTCCCACATCAGAAGGTTAAACAATTGTCTAATTTTACAGGTACCAGGTCTTTACCTGTCGTGGGGACCTATGCAGTTTTCCAGCTATGTGACCAAAGGTTTCTTCATTTGCTCCCTTCTGTTGGCAACCCAATAATATGGTTCGATCATCCTCCCTGAAAGAGCATAAAGGGATTACACAGGATGATCTAAAGCAATGTTAAATAGGCAAAGATAAAATTGGTGCAATCTGTCACAACCAAATGACCCGTTTACAGCGACGTAGAACAAGTAGTAAAAATGTTGGAAACACAACAGGTCAGGTGGCATCCAAGAACAACTGGGAAGTTAATGGGCCACACATTTGTTATATCAGTGCAATGAATGCCATCTACCATTAGGAAATGTCATCAGCTTGGGGTACAAACAACACAAACCCAGAGTACTCAATCTCCAAGCTTTAATAACATACGCACAAGTGAGAACATGGTGCAACAAAATGCATTGCAAGGTGTTCTGTTAATGCATACAAACAATTTAGCAGTTATAGTTAATCACAGCAAATGCGAAATGAACAACTTTCTGATCCTTCATTTGCATACATATCCACCAATCGTAGCATAGCTTTTTGCCCCTTCTTAATCCAATAGAAAACAGTCTCCTGCTAATCTTTCATTAACATAATTTGTCCCCATTTCTCACTCTTTGGTATTTTAAGAACACAAGAACATAAGAAATAGGAGCAGGAGTAGGCCACCTAGCCCTTCAAGCCTGCCCCGCCATTCAATAAGATCATGGCTGATCTGAAGTGGATCAGTTCCACTTTCCCGCTCTCTCCCCATAACCCTTAATTCCCTTGTCTATCAAAAACCTATCTACCCGTGACTTAAATATATTTAGCGAAGTAGCCTCCACCACTTCAGCGGGCAGAGAATTCCAGAGGTTCACCACCCTTTGAGTGAAGTTCCTCCTCATCACTGTTCTAAACTGCACCCCCCCCCCCCTTATCTTCAGGCTCTGCCCTCCCGTCCTACTATCCTTTCTAAGCGGGAAGAATCTCTCTACCTCTACCCTATCCATCCCTTTCATTATCTTATACGTCTCTACAAGATTCCCCCTCTTCCTTCTAAACTCCAACGAGTACAGACCCAGTCTATTTAGTCTCTCTTCATAGTCCAACCCCCTCACCTCCGGTATCAGCCTAGTGAACCTTCTCTGCACTCCCTCCAAGGCCAAAATATCCTTGCGCAAGTACGGTGACCAAAACTGCACATAGTACTCCAGCTGCAGCCTCACCAGTACCCTGTACAGGTGCAGCAAGACCTCCCTACTTTTATATTCTAACCCCCTCGCTATAAAGGCTAGCATTCCATTCGCACTCTTGATCACCTGCTGCACCTGCACACTGGGTTTTTGCGACTCATGCACAAGGACCCCCAGGTCCCTCTGCACTGTAGCATGCTGCAGCTTTTCGCCCTTTAAATAGTAATCCCTCCTACTATTATTTCTGCCAAGGTGGATAACCTCACACTTGCTAACATTATACTCCATCTGCCAGGTTCTCGTCCACTCGCTTAGCCTATCCAGATCCCTCTGCAGACTTTCCACACCCTCCACACAATTTGCTTTACCACTCATCCTCGTGTCATCAGCAAATTTCGTCATCCTACGCTTAGCCCCCTCCTCCAGATCATCTATATAAATGGTAAATAGCTGAGGCCCCAGCACCGATCCCTGCGGCACTCCACTAGTCACCAACCGCCAATCAGAATAGCACCCATCGATATCAACTCTCTGCTTCCTGTTAGACAACTAATCCTCTATCCATGCTAACATCTTACCCCCAACTCCGTGCACCCTAACCTTCTGTAGCAACCTTTTATGAGGCACCTTATCAAACGCCTTTTGAAAATCTAAAAACACCACATCCACCGGTTCCCCGGAATCATCTTATTTTCCATCCTATGGAACTAACACAAGGTTTCAGATTTAATTGCTTACCCTGAGTGTGTAAGCGCTGGCTTCACTGAAGGCCTGGTACACTGATAAACATTTTTCATTACTTGGAAGAGTATTTCTTGACAATTATGGAACTTTAATTTTTACAATTGTTGTAACCTAACTTCCACACTAATCTTTTGGATTGCAAGCTGTTGAAAATGACGCTGATGAGATGCTTAAGGGAAGCAGAGCACCTGTGGCCTGAGGTGACTGAGCAATTAACTGCAGATTACCTTAAGCAATCAGATGGAAAAATTATGAAGGTCAGAGAAGGAAATGTTAATTAACAGGTAAATTCAATGCAAATCAGGTACAGAAAGAAAGGGAAACAGAGAATGGATTAAGAGAAAGAAAAGCAAAGTAAGTTTCCAACTTTTTTTTAAATTGACCTGCTCAAAATCTGAAGGATTGCAATAATTAATTTACAGTGGTGAGCGACTGACTGGCAGTAATTACCATGTTGTATTTTTTAAAGGATACTTTAGATTAAAATGGACAAGACAGAAAAGATCACAGAATTTCAAGGTCAAGCAACATCCAGAGTAGAAAGTTCCAGCAAATGCTTGCACTAGTTTAAAAGCCATCAAGCTGGGATCCAGCACCACAGATCGAATTAATCACCTCTGCTAAGCTGCACTAATTGCATTTGCTTGTGGGAGTCTGAGAAAGCTCTTAAAATTCAAGTGGTTTATTTGATACAAGGACCAGACACCTTTTTGAAAACTTTTGAATATTATTTTTTAACTAAGAAACTAACCACTGAACACCAGCATATCGTTCTTATAGTTTTCAGAAGTCATGTTTCACTGTTTAAAATTGAATTACTGACAGGTGGTTAATGAGACATTGATACATAGAGGTTGAGAACAGAATGCACTGCTGGAAATCTTCCAGTTATGCTTGGCTGGATAATAATGGAATCAAGCAAGTCCAGTGTCATGGAGCTAAAGAACTCAAAGAGAGCAGGGTCATGCGACTTTCAGAGTTGGTGAAGATGCAGAATAACTGATGTGCTTGCACACTTCAAAACTAGCATACAACAACTATAATATAGTGACATTCACACCACACAATTATCCGGCCAGCAAGAGAGAACCTAACCATTTCTCCCTAATATTCAATGTCAATACTACCACTGAATGTCCAACAGGTTTATTTGGTAGCAAAACCCACTACCTTTTGGACTGTTGCCCCTTCGTCAGGTGAGTGGGAGTTCTATTCGCAAACAGGGCATATAAAAACACAAACTCAATTTACAAAATAACGATTGGAATGCGAGTCTTGACAGGTAATCAAGTCTTAAAAAGGTATAGAGAACATGAGTGGAGAGAGCATTAAGTACAGGTTAAAGAGATGTGTATTGTCTCCAGACAGGACAGTTAGTGAGATTTTGCAAGTCCAGGCAAGTTGTGGGGGTTACAGATAGTGTGACATGAATCTAAGATCCCGGTTGAGGCCATCCTCGTGTGTGTAGAACTTGGCTATCAGTCTCTGCTCAGCGACTCTGCACTGTTGCGTCATGAAGGCTGCCTTGGAGAATGCTTACCCAAAGATCAGACGCCAAATGCCCGTGACTGCTGTAAAGACTCACATTCCAATCATTATTTTGTAAATTGAGTTTGTGTCTTTATAGGCCCTGATTATGAACAGGACTCCCACTCACCGAATGAAGGAGCAGCACTCTGGAAGCTAGTGGCTTGTGCTACCAAATAAACCTATTGGACTTTAACGTGGTGTTGTGAGACTTCTTACTGTGCAACGCTGGCATCTCCACATCATGGTTACCATCAACCACAGACTGAACTGGTCCAGCCATGTGAATCCGATGGCTACAAGGGCAGGTCAGAGGTTGGGAATTCCACAACCAGTAACTCACCCCCGACTCCCTCACCATCTGCCTACCATCTGCAAGGGGTGTGATGAAATACCATCCACTGGCCTGGAGGAGTGCAGTTCAAATAACAAAATTAGCTCAATATCCAAGACGAAGCAACCTGCTTGATCAGCAGCCCATCCACCACCTCTTGTTCAGCCTCTCTGTTACTGATGCACAATGACAACAGTGTGTACCAAACACAAAATGCACTGCAACAACGTTAACGGCACTTTCCAAACCCCAACTGGACCTGCAAGTTCTCCTCCAAGTCATCACCCGGCCTTGGATCTAGATCACTATTTTATTCTCTCTGGATCAAAATCCTAGAGCTCCTGCTTAACAGCACCGTTACCACTGTCTACCTAAACCACACAGACTGCAGTGGTTGAAAGTGGTGGCTCACCATCTTCTCAAGGGAAATAAGTGCAGGTGCTGCCCATGACAACCACAACCTCTGAATGCATTAAAAAAGGCACGGCCAGAAATTGTAGGCCATCCACAAAGGGAGTTTGAGTTGTATTTTATCTCATCGCAGTTTTCTATATGGCTTGATACAGGAAAACATACCTGTACTAATAGATGGACAATTTTAGACAACGAAAATAAACAAGTTAACCAATTGATGCCAGGTTAGAAAAGTATATCACGCCATTTCCCATTTTATGCATAACATTTTTCTCCTCCCTCTGCTCTAAAACTCAAGTCTGTCCAAAGCCTGAAAGATTTCTCCCTTATTTAGGGAGGCTGAGCCTTGTATCTTCCTCAAATACTTCTGATACATAAGGAAAAACTCATCAGATAAATGACCATACCCTCTTAATGAGCCCTTCATGCTCTCACAGCACAACACCACTTTTGAACTTTTCTTTCCCGCCTTATTCTATGCCTTCCCACATGCTCCTTCCCACAGTTTAATATGCAGTTTTCCCAGGATCAAAATCTACAATCTACAGGCTGTTAAAACTCCAATTTGGGATTTTTAAAAATTAATTTGTCAGACTTGGACATCACTGGCTAGGCCAGCATTTATTGCTCACCCCTACTTGTCCTAGAGAAGATGATGGTGAGCTGCCTTCTTGAAACGCTGCAGTCCACGTGCTGTGGGTTAACCCACAATGCCATTCCGGAGGGAATTCCAGGGTTTTGACCCAGGAACCGTGAAGGAACGGTGATATATTTCCAACTCAGGTTGGTGAGTGACTTGGAGGGAAATTTGCAGGTGGTGGTATTGAGATATTGTACAAATGAAGTAGTGGCATGATGGGAAAATTGGTCAAGTATTTGGTACAAAGGAAAACTGACTCTGCATAACCTAAGACATGAATAAAACCAGAGAAGGCCAAATGCCTGACCTCAGTCTGTCTTGATAAGGTTGACTCCGCATACCCAGGGACTACATATGCAAAATAAGATAAGGTCAAAGTCACAGAACCTTCTATTACATCAGAAAACAAGATATGGTCAGAGATCACGGAACCTTTCTGTTCCTACAAAGGACAAGATAATGATATTATTGATGAGACAGAGGGGTCTCGGAGATCACCGGATCATAATACAATCAAATGTTACTGCTTGTATTACTAATTGAATTCCTGAAGTCATATAAGCTGATAAGGAAAAGGTATAACTATTGAATTGATTCTTGTAGTTGGCGCCATCTTGGGATAGAATCAGCAGTTTGTAAGGACTGCTCTCTGTTTCCAAGATTCTGCCATATACTGGATGCAGTTTTGTGATAATAAAAGCTAGTTGTTTTTTTCAAAGCAAACTTTGTTAAGCTTTACTATCACAGCTTGGAAAACAAGAAATTCTCCACTACAACAGTATTTCTTGTATCTGCTGCCCTTGTCCTTCTAAATGGAAGTGGTTTTCGGTGTGGAAGATGCTGCCTAAGGATCTTTGGTGAATTTCTGCAGTGCATCTTGTAGACAGTACACATTGCACACTGGAATTATCTGACATGAGTTTCACGGTAATTTTGAAAAGGTAATGGGACACTGCTTTGAGGACAGAAAACCATTTACAAACTGGCCAGATGATAAGTCCAGTAATGCAGTTTAGAAGGAATGAGATCAAAGTGGCAAGAAAATTCTCAGATGAGAAGCTTGTAAAGAGTGACATTACTTCTGCTATTCGTTTCAATACCGGCCTGTTGTGTATCATGGACTGTCTCTATTCTTCTTGGGGCAGCACGGTGGTTAGGATTGCGGCCTCACAGCGCCAGGAACCTGGGTTTGATTCCCGACTTGGGTCACTGTCCACATGGAGTTTGCACGTTGTCCCCACGTCTGCATGGGTTACCTCCGGGTGCTCCGGTTTCGTCCCACAGCCCAAAGATGTGCAGGTTAGGTTGACTGGCCATGCTAGATTGACCCTGGTTTCGGGGGGTGGGGGAAGGCGGGGTAAATATGTGGGGCTACCGGGACAGGGTCAGATTGTTGTCAACGCAGGCTTGATGGGCCGAATGGCCTCCCGCTGTAGCGTAATGATTCTATGATTCCATTTTTTTTTAACAAAATTAAATGTACACCTTACATGCAATTGCAAGGCAATCAGAATATTAAATGTTCGTAATTACATCCAAGAGATGCCATGAGTCTGCATCATGTGGCTGAGCAAACATTTAAAGGTTTATAAACTGACATTGTGTTCCTACCTGGTCCAGGTAACCACAACTTCACCATTCTTCTTGATTACATTTTTAGCTGGAAGACTTGTTGGTGATGACTTGGCTGTCGACTGGGAACATTTGACCATTGCTTTCTTTGAAGGAACCACAGTTTTGTTGCCGAGTGTTTTCTTTGCTGATGAGGAGCTTCTTTTAACTTTGGTTTCTTTATCTTTCCTGTTATTGCTTTTCAAAAGCTCTTTCTCCTTGCGTGCTCTTTTCACAGTGGAATCCACTTTCATGTTGTTCTTCCTTTTCTTGTTAACTGAAGTACTGTCTTGTTCCAGAACAGTTGTTGTACAAGTTGGTGCAGCCAACATCACATCTCTCTCTGCATTGTCACTAGCAGTTTCAAGTGAGGACTTTACATCTACATGATTTTCCACTGATGGTCGATCTTCCTCCGAATGAGGTAGTTTCACATCCACGTCAACTCCTGACTCTTCCATGTTTTTGCTGACATCTGCTGGATGTTCTACAATTAAGGTTTGATTTGGTAATGATTCTGACATTACACTATCCACCTGATCGAGCACATGAGCCGCATTGCTGCAGATTGCCAGAGTCTTATCAGCAGCTGTCCCCGTACTGCGGTCTTTGTTGGATCCCAGCTCGGCTTCCTGGCTCTCTTTCACTGCTGAAGAAGGTGAGCTTTGCTGGGTCGCCTCAGCGGCAGGTGGCCTGCATCTTATCTTAACAATGAAATGATCGTTCGATTTTTCCATCACGACTGCCTGCATCGGGGGATGGAGCTGATACTGAAAAGCAGAGGCTGAAATCTGCCTGTTCCAGGTTGAAGAATTGCTTGACCGGCTGCTTGAATTGTCCGAATCCAACGCCAAGTGAATATCCTGTTCCGAAGCGTCCTCTTCATCAAGGAGAGCGCTTTCACTGTAATGTGCAGACAAAATTGCTTCATTCACTCCGTCATGCAATGGTTCCCCATTCTGAGATGTCAAGAAGCTGATCTGCCCGTCTGATTTAAGGGGTGAGGGGACTGTAAGGGAAACTGCCAGATCCTCCATCAGAATAGAGGAAATAGAAGAACGCATTTGCAGAACAGAACTACTCTCAATTACCTTCTGGCTATTCGAATCTTCAGGTGGACTGATCGCAGAACCTTTGGTTTGTACCACCTTATCAGGAATTTCCAACATACAGCTTTCATCTAGGATGTCAAGATCAAGTGGTGGTCTTAATCCAACTGTGTGCGCATTTGGTGCCACAGGGGGCCAGGATGCAGTATCCACCTGAGATACAGGTAGTGCTTTCTCTGAAGTGGAATCATTACCCAAGAGCTGTGTTCCAATGTCAGGCCGCGTCTTCTCTGGGATAGGCCATGAATTACACTCCAACGTTGAAATACCTTGTTCCAGCAGATCTGAGCCCTGCAACAAACATTTGAATATCTCGCCCATCTGAGCATCGCTTACCAGGTTAAATGTGAGAGTAGAGGCCTGCTGTTCGGTCAGAATGCCAAGTTCAGTCTTGTCATGGCAATCTTTTACAGAATTAATTGGTGGGTCATTTGAATTCACCTGAGTCACAGACAGCACATTTTTGATTTTCACGTGAGGATCTTCTTTGGGGATATCAATGGCTGAAAACTCTACACCCTTCTTTGAGTATTTGTTCGACTCTTTAGTTCCTTTCCTTTTGTGTTCATTGCTGGCTTGTTTATTTTTGCCAGGGTTCTTTTTGCTGGATAAATTATTTGTCAAAAGTGGTTCTGAAGAAGAGGGGGATCGCTTTGTCTTTGGCAGTTTCCCATCAATTTTGTTCTCAAGCTGCTTCACTGCTTTATTTTCCTTCCGTTTTTTGACTATCCTCTCGTTTTTCCTTTCCTCTTCCAGGGCCAGTTCCAGACTTATACTCTCACAAGAGATGAGCATCTCACGTACCTTGTTGAACATACAGTCAAATTGCTTTTCCACAAATAGCCACAATCTCTCTTTCATGTTTGGGGCCTGCTGTAGGAAGATACTCTGCACAATCCCATTGCATTTGGCCTGTGATAATATGTTCTCAATTACTGCACAGATTGAGGTCTTTAATGACCGCCTGGACTTTGGAAAACTAGAGCTTTGAACAACAGAGATGAAATCTGCACAGGCAACCTCAACAATTCGTTGAAACCTGCGGATTTCAAACTGCTTATGCAGCTTCATGTATTTTTGCCTGACACTCTTACGAGTTGCCATTAAGGCTTCCATCAAATTCGAGACTGACGACTTTATCTGATTTCTTTCAGTGGAACTTGTGCACGATAACAGTCCCAACCCATCAGCATTTTGATCTGAAGACAGGCTTTCCGATTTCCTTCGTTTTTTACCACTTTTTATTTTGACTAAGGTCTCGGAGGAACAGCTTAGAGCAGACACATCAGGATTTACCAGCCTTGTTTCTTTTTTGTATGGGCTTTTACCTGGGTTACCCTTCTCTTTATGGTTGCCCTCTTTCTCCACTTCAATGTTGCTCACTGGTTTCCGCACTTCGGGCACACATTCCTCCTCACTCACAATTTCTCCTTCCTCTATTTCTTCTGAAAAAGAGCATTCTACTAAAGTTCCCGAATCTTTTCCCATATCCTTGAACAACGGCTCCCGATTTTCTTTATTCAACTCTAGAGTGCAGTTCCTTGGAGGGCAGCTGCCTTGGACTTTTGCTGCAGAATCTGAATGATGGACAAACGTGTACAAAATGAAAGTGAAGTAGAATTTACAATTCATAAATCTTTTAAAGAATACCTTGTGTCTTTGAATATAATCATGAGGTGCAATATGTGAAAGGCATGTTTTTAAAAGTTGTAACCACGTCAAAATAAGAGTATATGATAATGGACAATTCACGTTATGCAAACTTTGAATTAGCTTGTGTTTGAAGGCAGGAATCAGTTTGGAAATTAAACTAAAATCTCACAAAATTTTACTATGGGTGAATCATGGTTTAAATATCCAAGGTTTATTTTTCTTTAAAAATGAACTGGTATCAGTGAAGAGGAGAATTAGACTTCTACAGCATGGGTCCTTTTGCATGAAAATTAGGGGAGGAAATTCTTTTAAACAGTTGTTGAAACTAGAGATTTCAGATTCATAGATTGCAAATAAACCCACAGACCATTTTCTGTTGTTGACTCAACAGCACAATATTCATTTTGCTGCTGACCAAATAACTATATAAATATAATTCTATTATAATTTCAGATATCAGAGGGACTTTTTTTTTTTACACAGAGGGCGGTGGGGGCCTGGAATGCACTGCCAAGTAGGGTGGTGGAGGCAGACAAGCTGGGATCGTTTAAGACTTACGTGGATAGTCACATGAGAAGACTGGGAACGGAGGGATACAAATGAATAGTCTAATTGGACCAATGAGTGGTAGAGGCTTGGAGGGCCGAAGGGCCTGTTTCCTGTGCTGTACTGTTTTGTTCTTTGTACAATTATAACTGTTTTCTTTCTGAAATCAGGAATGGAGATTCTCTGGAATGGTGGTCATATCTGAGCATAACCTTGGGATGGTAGTGCTGAGAGATATGGGGATGGGGAGGGCAAGAAAATGAAGTGCATGACAGAATAACCCTGCATGGCTTCCAGGCAGTGTGTGCCTGTTCTCACTTCAGGCGAGACTTTAGGAATTTGAAGGAAAAAGTAGCCAAAGCTAGCCGTTTCATGCTGTTGCTCTGCAGTAGCAGCAACACAAGTGATATTCACCATTAACAGGATACTACTGTCAAGCCAAAAAGACATTCTGTCGATCACACAATTGAAGAACGTGGTATTTGAATTTTGATGCCAGTGTGATGCTACAGACATAGGCCATACACCCCAAAGGCTGGCACAACACATCCAACAGCATGTCACGTTTGCAATGGGCAAGGTATAAACCATACTCAACCAGTCCAAGCTTGCAAAACTCAAAACGTATCCAACATTAGATGTTATTTTGCAATTGGACAACATTTGCTAACTTGTCCTCAGTTTTTGAATAATTGTGCTGACAAACCAACTTAGGATTGCCATTCGGACTCAGTGTGGCTCATTTCTGTGCACTGCAAGTTAGATATATTAATGCACGGGGCCCTGTTTTTGCAGACAGAAAGAACAAGTATGCACATTGTTTCTGTTTCAGCTAAACAAAGATTCAGTTATTTGCTGAATCATTCCTCAAGGCGATGCCTTGACCAGTGTCAAGCCACCTGGTTTAAATTTCAATGTTTGGCCATTAACTGTCAGTCACTATCAACTGGGCATTCTCCATGGCAAAGGCTCTACTAGAGTCTATTTGCCAACCAATCACTCTCTTCTCATGCAATATAAACTTGTTATCTCCCTTGTGTCTGTATTCTTGCAAAAGGTTCAACAAGAAAGATCTCTCTTTTCATCAATATTCAAGTTCTGTACTACCAAATAACGATTTGCAAAATATATTGTAGAATTTTAGCAATTTTCACTTTCTTTACAGAAAGGATTGTTAAGTTCATCAAATTCCAATGGTTTTGTTGAAAACCTGTGTGCACTGGTATGCGTTTCGTTAAAAATATTTTCACATCTATATTGCCAACTTTCAATTATATGTGGGAGGAGGAATTCCTTCCAGTTACATGTACATAGAAAACACCTTTACCTTTGTGGGCAACCTTTTCTGCTTGTGTACCCGAGCTCTCCAAAGTTGATGGTCTAACAGGACGTAATGGGCTGGTTAATGGACTGATTGGTTCTGGTATGCATCCTATATAGGTGAAATCAATGCTCTGAATAGAGTTTTCTTCCTGGTCATCAGGTATACAAACATTTTTAACAGGTGTTTTGTTGATGGTTGCTGAAGGATCTACCTCACTTCTATTTGGCTGCTGCAGTTCACAGGCAGTAAAATCTGGTTCCGAATTCCCATTCCATTCTTCAATAGCTGCTGCACTGACACCCACAGATCGCCCTGAATCTTCATGTTTCCCGTCAGCATCATTTTTGACTGCACTGCTAAGTTCGACTGGGCAATCTGAATTCCCATCCTGCACACCAGTGGTAATGCAGTCAGCTTCCACAGGTTCTGGAGATTTTCGATCCACTTCACCAGCAGGCTGACTGTCAACTTCTGCACAGCTTCCTACCAATTCTGCATGTTCTTCAGCATCAAGGCTATCAATTTCCATGAGTGGTACGGAACTTTCAGCCATTTCATAAGTAGTTTCACTGACCACTTCCACAGTGCCCATGGTCTCCACAACTATTGGAGCTAACTTTTCTGAGTCATCCACCGTGCAGTCACATTCCATAGGCGGGAGAGGAGCATCGTCCACTAATATAACTTGAAAGCTTTCTTCCTCTTCAATCCGTTGCAGCTGGGCAGGTGGCACCATTTCAGTTTCTGCAGGTTCCTGAATGGCCTGAGGAACATGAATCGCAGATCCCTCCACTGGTGACTCAGTAGATATGCAATTTGCGTCCAATGCTGGTGTTTCCTTAGATTGGTTAGAAATTCTCCCCAAGTTTAAGTCAGCCCCCTCAGATGCAAAGGCTGTTTGCTCAGCAATTCTCACCACCTCATCCTCACCAAGTAGCTGGCTTGACTGCATTTCATCACCTATTTCACAAAGGACAGTAGATGGCTTTTTCACAGGGGAAACAGTAAGCTGTAATGTTTCCATGAACTGCAACTTGGGATCAGTGTCTCTTGCTGAATTTTGTTCATCCGTCAAAATCTGAAAGTTACCCATGGAATTATCATGCACGGATTCTTCTGCTTTTTTCTGCGCTTGATCTGCAGAATTTATTTCTGTCATCTTTTCGTTGCTCTCAGATAACCTAGTTTTTTCTTTTTCACCTTGATGTGTCCTCTCTCTTTTAGCAGAGTCTCCATGATGTGTTGAAGAATGCTTACTAATGCTGTGGTCCCTTCGAGCTTTGTGCTCAGATTTACCCTTTTCCTCTTTTCTACTTTCACTTTTATTTAAGTTTCTGTCGTAACTTTTACTGGTTTGTTTAGCACTGTCCTTAGAGGTCTCATTATCGCGTACTTTCGAATGTTTACTTTTATGGTCTTTGCTATCCTCAGTGCTTCTCTCCTTTCCAGGTTTCTTGCTCTCAATTTTCCGCTCCCTTCTTTCTCCAGCAGAATGCTCCACTGCAACGCACGTGTTGCATTTGGAGCTCTTGCGAGGACTTCCGGGGCTCGTCAGTTTGGAAAGCTCTCTCGTTTTTTCATGTCTTCTTCTCTCTGGCTCCCTTTCCTTTTCAGTTTCCTGACTTCTCAACTTGTCATCTCTTGGCTTATCCTTGATAACTTCTCGATTGCTTCTCTGATCTTTTTTCCGGTCCACTTTCAGCTCCCTCCTTCTGGGGTCACTTCTTCTGTTGTCTTTCTCCTTGTGTCTCTCCTCCTTGTGCCTCTCCTCCTTTTCAGCATGCCTCCCCTCCTTTTCAGCATGCTTCCCCTTGTCTCTTACCTCTGGACTGTCTTTTGAACAAGGGATAAGCGAGTCCTGAGTAAAACGATGCCTTACCTTGTCATTTTTTTCTGGGGTAAGCCGACCTGAGCCTCTCATTTCAGAATGTGGTCTCGTGCTTTGAGGATGTTGCTCAATTTTATCTGTCTTTTCTGGGAAGCTGGGTTCCTTGTTCTTATTTCGGGGATGCGATGGCTCAGTGACAGAACCGCCCAACTTTTCTGCATTTCCATTTCTACCCAAATGCTCACCATTCACTTTCTCAATTCTTCTTCTCTCCTCACAAGGCAAAGGTTTCGTTTTATCCAACGCTGTAGTTTGCCGTTGAGGTGGTCCTTTGTCTGCCTGCGTAGAAGACTTACTGGGAGATTCTCTGCACGGGATTGGCTGGGAGTTAGAAAGGGATTTTTGTGCGTTACACTGTCTTTTTGGTTCTAAAGATTTGCTTGCGCTTCTAAGTGGTCCACCTTGCAGACAATTTCCTTCTTCGTTTAGATGAGCAGCCAGCTGGCAGTGTTCAGTGTTTGCAGGCCTGGGCGGACATGGAAGAATTTGACTGGGACATCTGTTGTCAGTCTGTGGTGTAGTTGGAATATTGAATGATCCAGGGGGATGATGGTTCTGATTATGATAACGACGAAGTCCTGGATTTCCAATCCAGTTCATTGACTGTCTGATTGAAGAAAAGAGAAAAACTATTTTTTGTTTTACAGGCAATGCTCCACATTACTGATATAAATATATATGCACACAGATAATAGAGGCAATGATTACATAATTTAATGTTACCTAAGTTTTAGAAGCTAATTAAATTTCCTATGCAATAAGCTGTCTTTGTCAATAGAAGGTGTCTCTATGGGCTGCTTTTTTTTAAAGTTTATTTATTAGTGTCACAAGTAGGCTTACATTAACACCGCAATGAAGTTACTGTGAAAATCCCCATGTCACCGCACTCTGGCACCTGTTTGGGTACACAGAGAGAATTTAGCATGGTCAATGCACCTAACCAGCACATTTTTCAGAGAAAACCGGAGCACTCAGAGGGAATGTGAGGTTTTTACCCAGAGGTGGTGACGGTCTGGAATACTCTGCCTGGGAGGCATCACTTCCTTTAAAGAAGTACCTAGATGAGCACATAGCACACGCAGACATGGGGAGAAAGTGCAGATTCCACACAGACAGCCACCCAAGGCCAGAATCCAACAGGCCAAAATCCAACAGGCTGTCATCACTCTTGCCACCAACTAATTGGATGATTCATTAGGTTATCAACTGAGTAAATGGAACCTATGCTCCAGGACAGTCCTTACTTCAATTCTGGTCTGCAGAGTTAGTATATCAACTGGGGTGGCAGTGATGTTCAGAACTGCCTCACGTCTCTGGTTTGCAGGGAATGGGCAATGTAGAAGCATCAAGGTTTTAAAGCTCATTCTTATTCACCAATTTCTGCTGCAAGCATCCGTCTGGGGATTCCAGCTTCAACCAGCAACCACTGCCTCCTATGGTTAAGGAGTTTGCCAACAAACTGCTGGGTTAACCATGAATATGCCAATCTGAGAAAAATATTTGAGGGAACGTAGCATATAAAACAAGCGCAAAGGAAGGAGTCAATAGAAAAGAAATGCAAAAAGTACAAAGAGGAAAAAAGTTTAATTTTATAGCAACACTTGTTAACTGTCTACAAAAATAGATTGATGCCGGCATCTGTCCGTTTCTTTTCTTTGCCAAAGCTAACCACTACCGAAGTACCCTTACCTGATACCTAGTCCATTTAAAGAGGTTTGATCCAGGTAAAATACACAATATACTTTCCCACAATGTTAAAACAAGTTTATCCTTGGTCAGCTCTACAGCATGACTACATATTGGTTCAAACATGTATTATGAGGGTAATGTGTCCTGCCAAAATTGGGACTGCCAAAGTTTTAAAGTTGTTTAAAACCAAATTAAACTCCATCCACGAGGTGGCGGATGGAGTTTAATGTGGAGAAGTGTGAGGTAATTCATTTCGGTAGGAATAACAGATGTGTTGAGTATAGGGCTAACGGGAGGACTTTGAATAGTGTGGAGGAGCAGAGGGATCTAGGTGTATGTGTACATAGATCCCTGAAAGTTGGGAATCAAGTAGATAAGGTTGTTAAGAAGGCATACGGTGTCTTGGCGTTTATTGGTAGGGGGATTGAATTTAGGAGTCGCAGCGTCATGATGCAACTGTACACAACTCTGGTGCGGCCGCACTTGGAGTATTGTGTGCAGTTCTGGTCCCCACATTACAGGAAGGATGTAGAGGCTTTGGAGAGGGTGCAGAGGAGGTTTACCAGGATGTTGCCTGGTATGGAGGGGAGGTCCTATGAGGAGAGACTGAGAGATTTGGGGTTGTTTTCGCTGGAAAGAAGACGGCTAAGAGGGGACCTTATTGAAACATATAAGATGATTAGAGGTTTAGACAGGGTGGATAGTGATAGCCTTTTTCCTAGGATGGAGAAAGCTAGCACGAGGGGGCACGGCTTTAAATTAAGGGGGGGTAGTTATAGGACTGATGTCAGGGGTAGGTTCTTTACCCAGAGGGTGGTGAGGGACTGGAATGCCCTGCCAGCTGCAGTTGTAAATGCGCCTAGTTTGGGGGCGTTTAAGAGATCTGTGGATAGGTTTATGGACGAAATGGGATTGGTTTAGATTAGTGGGTTAGTGTTGTTTTTTTTTTAAAAAGCTGGTCGGCGCAACATCGTGGGCCGAAGGGCCTGTTCTGCGCTGTAATGTTCTATGTTCTAAATAAATTCACAGAATGGGAGGCTATTTGGCTCATTGTTTCTCTGCTCACTGTTAGCCTGGACTAATCCAAAACAAATCTCCCTGACCTGCACTTGCTTTTGAGATCTACATCACACAATTGCACAGTGCAGAAGAGGCCCTTTGGTCCATCGAGTCTGCACCTGACCAACCTACCTAATCCCATTTACCAGCACTTGGCCCATAGGTGTGAATGTTAAGATGTGCTGAGTGCTCCAGGTACTTTTTAAAGGAAGTGATGCAACCCATCCTGCCAGGCAGAGTATTCCAGACCATCACCATCCTCTGGGTAAAAACCTCACATTCCCCCTAAACCTCCTGCCCATTACCTTGAACTTATCATAGAATCCCTACAGTACAGGAGGAGGCCGTTCAGCCCACCAAATCTGCATCGACCACAATCCCATCCTGGCTGTATCCCCACAACCCTGTGCATTTACTTTAGCTAGTCCCTTGACACTAAAGGACAATTTAGCATGGCCAATCCACCTAACCTACACATCTTTGGACTGTGGGAGGAAACCGGAGCACCCAGAGGAAAGCCATGCAGGCACAGGGAGAATGTGCAAACTCCACACAGACAGTGACCAAAGCCAGGAATTGAATCCGGGCCCTTGGCGCTGTGAGACAGTGCCGCCCCTTATGTCTCCTCATGACTGACCCTTCAACTAAGGGGAACAGCTGCTCTCTAACCACCCTGACCATGCTCTCAAGATCTACAAAACATTTTCCTCTTTCAAGGGATTACACTTCAAAAGTTATTCACTGACTACAAAGCACAAGATGTTGTGTGATTATAAAATATGATGTATAAATACAACTTTTTTTCCTTTCTTTCCCCCCTCTCCTCCAGTGTCACAATCCTGTTCTCAAGGTCCATATGCTTTCTTATTCTCTAGGTAATCCACTGCACTGCAAAATACTTAGGCTGACTCCACCACATTACAGCCTTTTAAAATTAATAGTTCAAGCATCTATACGCACACAAATACAGTATTTTATTTTAATTTGGTCTCAATATCTAGACTATATTACCTTCTGTTCAGTCGATTAATTTCTTCATCCTTGCGGACAATTTCTAGACGAGCGGTTTTTATAAGTGCTGATATATTCTTCTTCAGCTGAATGTTTTCGTTCGATAGAGTGGAGTTCTGGGGAAAAAACATAACACACGCACTATTTTACAGGTCCAATTTATGATTCTACTGCCTACAGAATGTTTATTTCACCTGTATCTAATACTGCAGCTGGCAGCAGGGAATGCCACTGTCACTAGCCTCATACCCAGAGTAAATGAAATGAAATCCACCTACCTGCTTTTAATACAAGCATACTTTTTTCCCTTTCCTTGCTCACGTTCTAGTCAGACAAATATGGATGAGGAAGGTCTTTCTTAGTTCATTGAACCAGGAACACAGGCTCCTCCCCCCTTATCACAGTTTCTGAGTGTTTCTTATAATTATTCCAGGACTTTTGCCTTGAGTGCTCCATCTAAAAGTTCATTTTCTCATATTTGTCATTCTTTAAGTGATTAACAACTTCTAAATACAAGTCCTAAACTTGGAGTTCCACTAGCTTGAACCTGTGCTCCCTTATCTTACCTCCACTCTCTAGATTCTAGATTAGTTCAATACACTGAGAAAAGCTTTTGCTGTTAGCTTTGACATCCCTTGTAGGTTTTCTTACCGCCCTTTCTTTCACCTTTATATCCCTTTGGGGCATTTTAATAGCTCTCCCAGTCCACTACACACACTGCCAAAGCCTGTGCCAATGATGATGCCCTAACTAAAAACCTTCTGCCCTTGGTCCATATCTCTCTATGCATATACCCATCCAGATGCCTCTTAAATGCTGCTAATCTGCTACTTCTATCACCTCCTCTGGCAGCACGTTCCAGGCACCCATCAGTCTCTGCGTGAATAACATCCCCTACACACCTCTGTTAAACTTCCCCGTCTCACTCTGAACCTATGCCCCCTTGTAATTGACACTTCCATCCTTGGAAAAAGCCTGACTATTCACATCTTTTGATATTTTATACAATGCCAAATATTTACTTGATGCTTCCGCACTCTTTGGCTACCAGTTTACCTATCAACAAATCAGTCCTGTTCACTGCAACTAAATGTGTTTACAGCACATAGAACCCAAACGAAGGACTGCAGCATCTCATGGTTTAGAAACCTCCACTGCCAAGAAGGAACAAAGACCAATATTATGGGTAACATTGCCAGCGTAAAGTTACATGCTAGCCTGATTTGATATATATGTGGTTATTTATTGCTGGTGAATCCTGTGATTCTCGACATAACTCCACTATCCCTACAAGGGCTGCTGCAATTCAAGATCCACCATCATCTCAGGTCAATTAGAGTTGGACAATAAATGCAGTCCTGCCCAAGTACTGTGTGCAATGGAAAAAAATCCAAAATATATTTGAATTCTGAAGTTAAGTACTCTCACAGAAGGTTGAAAGGCAGGAAAACAAAAGAAGTGAATTTGATGTAACAAATTAAAAGGAAAGGAAATGATCTAAAATCACAGCTGCTGAACAGAGATGGTTCATATTTATCTTGTGTGATTTTCCCTTGTGTTTCACAATGGCAATTAAAACTGTGATAATTCATCGGTCAGAGCTGAACAAGTGGGACGATAACGTGTATCAATTACCTGGACTTGTATTTCGTGCAGCTTCTTCAGTAACTCTTCAACTTTTCTTTCTCTTTCTATAAATTTTTCCTGAAACTGTCACAATAAAAAAAGGTAATTACACAGGCTCCTTTCATTCATCACTCACATAACTTGACTTTAAATTTGAAAATGAACTACATACAAGGACAAATCAGAGGCAAGCAGAAATACTTATGATTTGGGGAGGGAGGAAAACATATTGCAGGAGAAAGTGGATAGATATTGAACTCTTATAAAGGCAAGAAAAGATGTTACGAAGCCAGCTAACATGTAGTAGAAGAGGATAGTGAGTAGTTCTAAGAGGATGTTTTTCTAAGCTACTTCAGGATTCAGATGGCCAGAGAAACTACACAGGAAAAGTTAAGAACTCAAGACAAACTGAAAGTGGCACTTAGGACATTCGAAAGGCTTTTTAAAAATTTATTTGTTCATGGGACACTGACGTTGCTGGCTAGGCCAGCATTTATTGCTCATCCCTTCAGCATTTAAGAGTCAACCACACTGTTATGGGTCTGGAATCGCATGTAGGTCAGACCAGGTATGGATGGCAGATTTCCTTCCCGAAAGAGCGTTATTAACCAGATGGGATTTTTCTGACAATCCACAATGGTTTAATGGTTATTAGATTTAAATTCCAGATTTTTATTGAATTCAGATTTCACCATCTGCCATGGTGGGATCTGAACTCTGTTCCCTGTAGCATTACCCCAGGGCTCTGGTTTACTAGTCCAGCAACAATACCACTGCACCACCTTCCCATCAAGCTTCAGTCTTCACTAGAGATGTGCTGATTCTAAAGTTAAGTGTCAAAGCGGCTACAGAAAGAGTGCTGGCTAGAGTAATTGATTACAAAACTGAGTGGGCTGTTGACATTGATGGCATTTACTTGTTAGTGTTTAGATACATGCAGCTTGTATTGAGCAAGCAGTTTGCTTGTATATTTAGCAGCTCACTAGGATCTGGAAACTGGCTGCATAGAATAGCTCATATGGACCAACTGGCCTCCTCATGTCTGCCATTCACTTTTGCTCATTTTACATGCAAGCCTTACTGACAAAGGGTGCAGTAACCAAATATGTACCTCTTTCAAGGAGATTTCTTTTGCAGTTCTCTCTTCAGTGAGGATCTCCTCGTACAGATCAAAACAATCCTTAGCAGGTTTACTCTTTCCTGCACTGTCACCTAGAAAAAAAAAGGCAATCTAATTGGATATTGGAAAAGAGAATTATTTTAAAAATGATAAGACTCTCTCTCCAAGGTACATTAATTGTGCTATGAGGGACATTTAGCCGTAAATGTAACTGGTGCAAGCCCTCCAGAAATGCCCCTTTAAAACTGACCTTTAGGTAGCATGTGAGAAGCATAAATTCGATACTTACACGGCAGGGTCGAGATCAGAAATACATAACTTGTCCATAAATAGTCTTCCATATCCTCAGGTGGTCCCAAGGAAGTCTGCAATGTATTATTTCTGAAGCATGATCACTATTGCTTCAGCAACATGTGCAGGAGCCAATATGAGCACAAAAAACAGATAAGTGAAGATATAACCATTTTAATTGATGTTTGTTGAAGGAAAAACACGGCGCAGGACACCAGAGCTTTTTGGTCATCACTGATTTGAGGCACAGGATCGCGCGCGCACAGCCAAACTCGCAGAAATTACTAGCATGCAACACTGCAAAACAAAGTTTGTCAATATACTCCCTCAGTATTGGACCTCACTTCCATCTCAGGTTCAGTGCTTTAACTCCCAAAGTGGGGCTTGAACACACGGCCAAAGGCTAAAAATGCAATCACTGAGTTAAGCTTATGGTTCACGTCAGGTACAAATCTGCAAGTTACCTGCCACTAAACCCCTCTGGTGATCTGCAGCACCACTGTTACAAGGTGAAGGCACTTAAACCGCATCCGTGCAAGGCTGATACAAGAACAACATCCACTGATTGTCCTCATCAGAAGTATTTAGTAGCTTAAAGAAATGTTACATGATTTAATAGGGACTTCTGCTATTATTGAATTTTATTCCTATAATAATGTAAAATTTTGTAGATTCTGATGCAAGGCAATGTAACATAACACTCATCTAAAATGCATCAGAATGGAAATACAAAAATGAATAATCAACTATCCAAAATCAAGCTCAAGGAATATGATAAATTGTTAAGTTTGTCTAAATGGGTCCCATAAGTAATTCAAGATGGCACCTGTACCTATTCTCCCACTTCCCTAAAGATTCACATCCTTTGGCCTCCTCTCTCTTCCTTTCTACAGGGCTTGGTTTGCTTATTACGCTACAGTTAGAACTTGAATTCAAAAAGGTTGGGGGACCTATTTTCTTAGCTAATGATAATAACGTAGTATTTACTGTCCCCCATTACTAGCTCCACTGTCCATTGTTTCGCAATATTTCTTCCTTTCCCTTTATCCCATCCTGGAATATCTTGTAAAACTCAATATTTGAAAGATTGAAATCCACAGTGTGTACTTGCACTGCTTTGCAGCTATTCAAACCAACCATCAGGGTAATCAGTGTGGTCATCTTTACTTCTGTCTCATTTCCTTGTTCCACTCTTCTTTCTTCAGGTTTATCAGCTCTTTTATGAGAAATGTTACTTTTAATTTGTCTTTTTTTCTTTATTTGCTGTGAGCAGTGTTCATGGATTCAGAAAAATATAACAAATGGACTTTCTCAAAATAAAAATGTATTGTTATGACGGCAGCTGGAAAAAATTCTAAGATGGAAAAGGGTCAGGATTTGTCGACAAAGGTCCTTGGAAACTTCATTAAATATGTCCAAATGTTGAAAGCCTATTAGTTGCACCACGTTGTGCTTACAGCTTTCATGAAGTGACATTTTAATACAGCTTTCACTCTTTTGGTCATATGTCTGGCAACAAATTTGAAATTCACCACCAATTTCCTCTGCGTATAAAGATCCTCAAGATCTGCAGTATACTTAATTTTAAGGACCATCTATTTCCGTGATGTAAGTTGACAGTGTAGCACAAATTTTTGGGAGGAGAAAGCATGCTGATAGCAGCCTTCCTCGAAATTGCTGTGGTGTCATTATCACCAAGCTAAGTTAGTTCTCTGTCTATTGTCACTAAGTCAAATTATAATTCATTAGTAGGTTACCGAAGATTCTCTTAACCTTAAAGTCCTTTAAGTTAGTCAGTCAGTTTTTGAAATGGAAGTAGCACACAGTAAGCTATTACACAAACATATACATGGGGGTGGTCGGCTATAGTGTCTGACAAGAGTTACCTATTTTAAGATTTGGCTTATGAATAATAACCCAGCTATAAACATTAATGCTTGGTTTGTGCTTTGTGACCGATTGATCCAAATGTACGTGTTAGTAATCCAGGGCACTGAAATGCCAGACCTTTCCCTTAATGATCAAGCATGGTCAAACGAAAAGTGGTCACTCTCTCCTCATACAGCTGTGAAAACTTCAAGTCCAGAGGGCATCCCTGCCTTAAGACTACCACCCTGAAGCACTGCACTAATTTACCAGGTTAGTGAACATTATTATGTTCAACATACGTGAAGCAGACTGTCCACCTCCTTGAGAGTCTGTGTCCAGGCCATCGTAGATATCTACAGAGTTTTCATTGTCAGTCTTCACTGGAGAAACTGCGATGTGCACAAAGAGAAAGCCAACATATATTCAAAATTATTAAAAGCACAATAAAACAAGCAAAATAATGAAAGTGAACACATTAATTTGCAGTCCTGGAACCTGCTGTAGAAATAAAATGCAAAAATACAATAAACTGTTCAGTTATCAGGGATTAAAGAAAAACAAAGAAATAAGGAGGGAGAGAGAGTGAGTGCCTGTGAGAAACAGAAAAACAGATTGGGGAGGGAACAACGCAAGTACAATATTAGAAGCAGTCAGAGAGACATTAAAAACAAATCTACTGAAATAAAGCAAAAAATGCTGCAAATATTCAGCAAGTCTGACACTATCAATGGAGAGAAATAGAGCCAATGGTTCAGGTCAATTATATTTCCAACTTTTCTCAGTCCTGATAAACAGGTAATAGATGTTGAGCAAGTGAAAGGGGGAGGGTGGGAGGAAAGACAAAAGGGAAGATCTGTGATAAGCTGGAGTGTGGATGAGGTTAAGTCACAAAAGGGTTCATGGTGCAAGGCCAAAGGCAGTGCAATGGGGCAGGAACTATAAGAAATGTCTAGAGGTGTGATGGGTAGGATTCTCAACATGCAAGGAGGTAAAAAGACAAATGTTGCATTCACCTGTGTTTGTGTGTAGAAGTGCCATAGGAAGGGCGGGGGGGGCACGTCAGAGGAGTTGACCAGGGTTTGTTGCAAATTGGACCCTTCAGAACGCTAAAAGGGGAAAGGAAAAATGTGGTTGGTGGTATCGCACTAGAGATGGCAGAAGTGGTGGTGGATGATCCACTGCTATACTAACAGAGCTGGGGAGATGGGGGCTGGAAGTTGAAAACAAGAGTAACTCTGTCATGATTCTGAGAGGATGAGATCAGAAGTGGTTAAAACAAAACTGGATGTGATTGAGGGCCTCATGGAGAAACCAGGGGAATGGAATAGAGGCCTTAAAGTCAATTAGATGCAAGGAAGTACAGTCGTTGTAGCTGAGAAATCAGTGGGTTTATAGTCAATATTAGTTTACAGCCTAATCCCAGAAATGGAGACACCGCAGGCAAGGAAGAGAAGGTAAGAGCCAGAGACTGACCGTGTGAAGGCGAGTGAAGGGGGAAAATTGGAAGCCAAGTTTATGAAATTTTTCGGTTTGGGCACAGTAGGCAACAGAATTGATAGTCATCAATATACCAGAATAAAGATGAGGCAAAGGGCACTATAAAACATGTTGTCATTTCTGCTCTCCTGCCCAGAGACCTGCTTTTCAGTTTTCCTTCCTACTCTCTTCCTCTTTCATTTGTTCAAAACCTATTTTATTCCCAACTTTTCCCAGTATTGATGAAAGATCACAGACCGGAAGCATTAACTCTATTTTTCTCTCTCCACAGATGCTACCAGTCCTGAGCATTTTCCAGCACTTTGTTGTTATTTCAGGATTCCAGCATTCGCAGCATTTTGCTTCTGTATACATTTCCAGAACTAGAATCTAACCAGATTAGATCTCCACAGACACATCCTCGAAACTTACAAACCAGTACTCGGACTTGTGATACCCATCATCACCCAACAATGACAGATTCATGCCTTGCCCGATGACAGACACAAGGAAGCCACAAGTCCTTCTTCCCCAGCCTCACCTAAAACAGTTGCCAAATTCTGGCAACTCTGCCTAATCCTGCAAAAGATTGGGATCATTCCCAAAGCTGCTCAAACATGGGGCCACCATGTACGCAACTTAACCCGAGGTCAGTGGCCAAGACGACCCAATGCCAATCATTTAACTCAAACTGGCACATCTTTGTTCCATGTTTCCAGCACTGATCCCTGCAGTATGTCACTAGTCATCAACTGCCAACCAGAAAAGCACCCATTTATTCCAACTCTCTGCTTCCTGTTAGATAACCAAACCTCAATCCACGCTAACACTTTATCCCCCAACTCCGTGTACCTTAATCTTCTGCAGCAACCTTTTGTGAGGCAGCTTATCGAACGCCTTCTGGAAATCTAAAAACACATCCACCGATTCCTCTCTGTCAACCACACTCATTATACCTTCATAAAAATCCAGTAAATTCATCAAACACGACTTTCCCTTCATGAATCCATGCTGCGTCTGCTTGATCGAACCATTCTTTTCCAGGTGTCCTGCCATTTCTTCTTCAATGATGGGTTCCAGCATTTTCCCAACTACGGATGTTAAGCTAACCGACCTGTAGTTCCCTGCCTTTTGTCTACTTCCTTTTTTAAACAGCGGCATTAACAGTAGCTGTTTTCCAAACAGCCGGCACTTCCCCAGAGTCCAGTGACTTTTGATAAATTACTACTAACGCATCTGCTATTACACCTGCCATTTCTTTCAGTACCCTGGGACTCCAGAGCCATAGCCATGTGATTGGCTCTCAATGCCCTTGAGCAACTAGGGATGGGCAATAAATGCTGGCCAGCCAGCGAAACCCATGTCCCACAAATGAACTAAAAAAAACTAAATTAAAACCACACATTCTGCCCCATCTCCTACTCATTTGCTGAGAGAGGAGCCAATATTCACTCCAATTAAGGAAGGATCAATCACAAGGCATGTATAAAAATTGTAAGTTGTATTCCCAAGTACAGGCACAGGCAGTCCTAGTAAAGAATTCAAAAGGTATAAGGGAACGCCTGGGAGAAAACTGTGTTTGCCCACTCAGTTTGGGAACAGGAAGCAAGCCAGAATTGATACAATGGAGATTGGAGATCACAGGCATTATGTGTGTTCTAAAGTTGCAGCCATTTGCACGTAAAAGTTGGAAAACATGATAAACCAGCATTGAGCATTTAGGGTATTCCTTACCAAAATTGTCCTGTTGCAACAGGTCACTGTAAAGATAATCCTCATTGCTGCCTCTGTTGTTGCTGTCCATGATGACTTCAGAAATTCTCCATCTGAGTGAAGAAAACGTTTCCAATCAATACTCAGTGACTATATCAGCATGTGCCCCATGTCCCCAAGGTAACTGGGGGAGATCCCTCCGTAAAGGGACTTCCACCGCCTGATGGCAACAAGGCCCGCCAAGGTGTATCCGGGCGACAGGTGAGGACGCGGTAGTCTAAGATGTGCAGCAGCAGCCCATACAGGAAACGTCTCTGCCTGGTGGAAAAAGGCACAGAGGACATTTCCACGAGGCAGCTCATCCTGTGGGGTACCCAACTTGTACTTATACCCAACTTACTTACTTGTACTTTACCCTTACTCATTTTCTCCAATGCTTGTACTTCCTGTATGCCATCCACATATTCAAATAAATCAGTACAAAAAGTTAGGTCTAGCTGCAGTTTGAACTACAGGAGGTTCACAGGTCCATGCTGGCATTTATGCTCCACACAAGCTCAACCCACTAATCCAATTCTACCAGCATATACTTCAAATCCTTGCTCTCTCATGTTCTTACCTAACTTCCCTCTAGATGTATGTGTTGTGGCATGGTGGTTAGTACTGCTGCCTCACAGCACTTGGGACCTGGGTTCAATCCCCAGCTTGAATCAGTGTCTGTGCGGAATCTGCATGTTCTCCATATCTGCGTGGATTTCCTCTGGGTTCTCCGGTTTCCTCCCACAGTCCGAAGATGCGCTGGTTAGGTTCATTGGCCATGGTAAATTCTCCCTCAGTGTATCCGAACAGGCGCCGGAGTGTGATGACTGAGGAATTTTCACAGTAACTTCATTGCAGTGGTAATGTCAGCCTACTTGCGACACTAAACAAATAAATTTTACTTTCCCTAATCTAGTCAGTTGTGGAAGCACATTCCATATTCTAACCTCTCATCAGATAGTTTCTCCTGAATTTCTTACTGGATTTACTACTGACCATCTTACAGTTAGAACTTCCAGCTGCGGTCTTGCCCACAAGTGGGAGTATTTTCTCCAAGTTAGCTTATTGTTAACAAAAATACTTCTATCAGGGCACCTCTAGGCCTTCACTTTTCCACGGAAAAAGTCTTTCCTCTAATAGATATAACCCCTAATCCTCGTGAAGCTTTTCTGCATCTTCATCAATGCTACGTCCCCATGTCCCTCTACACTATATAGAATTATTATCCAGCCAGTTATGGCTTCCTTATTTTTCCTACCAAGATGTTGAGATTAATTTGCCAACTGCACAAGTATTTTGTAAGCTTATTGCCTTCTATTTTGTTATACTCTTCCTTTGAATTATATACAGTTCCCAATTTGGCCTTGTTTGCAAATTTTGAAATTCTATTTCTGATTCACAAACCCAAAATTTTTGATGTGAACAACAGTGGTCCCAGCACTGATCCCTCTGGAATGCCACTACTCATAATTTGTCATTGAGGAGCTAAACTTAATCCCAGTCTCTGTTCTTAGCTTTGCAAACAGCTTGCTAACCACTGACCCATCACCTGATGCCTGAGTCTTGAATCCATGTACTGGCATCTTAGCAAAGATATTCTGAAAATTCCAAATGTACTACAGTAACTGTGTTACCCTTGTCTACTCTACTTCTTCAAAAATTCAATAAGGTAATTCAAGCACGTCTCCTTTTCAAATCTGTGCTGACTACTCTATTATATTTTCAGTTGCTAAAAATGTTCCTATTACATCTATGTAAAAGATTCCATTGACTTTATGAGAAAGGCGTGATAGGGAGAGAACAGTGTGACTTCATGAGAGTGGCACGAGGGGGAGAGCACAGTAGACTTCTTAAGAGACACACGTAAGGGAGAGTGTGGTGAGACTTCGTAAGACAAGCGCAAGATGGGGAGCGCCGCAAGACTGCATGACAACTGCAAGATTTCATAAAACAGATTAACTCAGTCTGTGGACTGACTGCATTCAGCAAACAAAATCAAAGTGTAACATCACAAGGGAAATAGACAAGTGATTGTTGGTGAATATTTTTCTTGTTTCTCTTTGAAACTACATGTAATTTATTAGCAATTGTAACTTATTAGTATGGTTTACAAGCAATAGTAAAGTTTGAGAGTAGTGGGGTATCTTAATTTAGAAAGCAACATTATAATTAATATGCTAGGGCAGATGACATGTTGCAACTGAAGAATGTAAAAATCCTGGAAGCCAGTGAGAACCATGGCAATACACATCCACAGTACATGCCTGCAGCTTGAGGAGCTTCAGCTCAGAGTCAGCGACCTGGAGGCTGCCGACATTGTGATACACCAGAAGGGGCAAGTTATCTGGTCACTGTACCAGGAGGCAGTCACACCCCTTCGGATAGTGGTCAGCGAGCGAAAGGTGCAACATTGAGTGAAGCAGCTATGGGGACCCAGAAGATAGAAGTGGAGGAGCTTCAGCCTTTGCAATTGTCCAACAGGTTCAAGGTTCTTGCAACCTGTATGAATGAAAACAGTGACTGCAGGGTGGATGAGAAAACTAGCCATGACACCATGGTACAGGAAGCCACCAAGTGGGAGAAGTTAATGGTAATGGAAGCAGACGACAATATTGACAGCTAATAGGCACAGTTCTCTGCAGCTGAGAGTGCAAGTCCAGAAGGCTGTGTTGCCTATTATTTTAAGCCTTACTCTTTATGATCATTATTGTCTAGCCATTCCCCTGTGCTTAATTCTCTTATCAGTTCTGGCTCTTTTCCCATGACTGGATCCAGTGCTGATTCTTGTCATGTACGGTGTATCACATATTAGTAAGAAAGGAATCTTAAACAGATTGTAAAAACCCCATTCCCCCTTCTTGCCAATTTGTTTGGGGTAATTAAAATCATCTAGGATTATTATTCTATATCGTTTACTCATTTTATATATTTGTTTGCATTTTTCTTCTTCCACTTCCCTTCCATTATTAGGTAGTTTGTAAATCACCCCCATTAACAATCTACGCATCCTTCAATTCAATTTATATAGATTTGGTTTTCATTGTTATGTTAGTTATGGCCCTTTTTTCTAGAGTACTATCTCCTCAATAATCAAAGCCTGAAGGATTACAATTTTTCTATTCTCCTCCACCATTGATTTTCTGTTCTATGGTGCAACGGTTAGCATTCTGGCCACCCTGCCTTCATCTGTATCCTCACAGGTAGCAAGTATATTATACCTGGAGTCAGCAGGATTAATCTCATGATACTTTTACATCATTGCTCCAGCACACAAATGTGTCACTTTGGTAGCGATGAACAGAATCTGTCACTGTGCTCCATATGCAATCTAACTGACGTAAACACACAGTATGATCACTACTTTGACATCTTACATTCTGTTTCAGTTATTCAGTTCAACATCACATTAGACTTGCCTTTTGCAGGTTTGCATTTTACTAGACTCAAGGAGAACAAAGCCATAAGATTCACAGGTCTCTAACTTCATCCTAAAATACTTCTGCACTGTAAACTAACGTATGTCATCAACTTTCCTTCAGATGTGTAGCTATCTGCATTAACTTTGTAATATTTCTAATTGTGAGCTGCATCCTAGTTTTGCATTTCCCTCAAATGTAACCAAGTAATTAAATTTAAATTACATGATATGAAATTATATAAAACTCCAGGGAACACCATTATGTCGCATTCAAAATGTTATAAATTGGCTTAAATTATTCAAGCTCTGCAAACATTTAGCCAGGTCCCTCTTGAATTCATTATCCATCCCACTGCATTCCCAGATGACTATTCCATATATTCACCATCCTCTGAATAAAACTGTAAAATGTGAACTAACTGTTCACTTTCTTTCTTTTAAACTTCTGCCTATACCTCCTCGATGCACTGTGGCCATAAGATTGGCTCCAAGGCTGGTAAACACCACACAGTATCCTTATATACAGGCTGCATGGTAGCACAGTGGTCAACTCCACTGCCTCACAGCGCCAAGGACACAGGTTTAATTCTCAGCTTGAGTCACTGTCCATGTGGAGTCTGCACATTCTCCTTGTGTTTGCGTGGATTTCCTCTGGGTGCTCCGGTTTCCTCCCAGTCCAAAAGACGTGCTTGTTAGGTGCATTGGCCATACTAAATTCTCCCTCAGTGTGCCTGAACAGGCCCCAGAATGTGGCGACTAGGGTGTTCTCACAGTAACTTCATTGCAGTGTTAACATAAGCCTACTTGTGACACTAATAAGCAAATTATACACTTTACAACCATTTGCTTTTGCTGAAAAGCAACCTCTCTTTTTTGGGTTTGTTAACCATATCCACCTCCGAAGACAATTCACTTCTTAGTCGCCAGCTCAGTCATTAAAATTTAAGTATACAGCACACTAATTTTTCTTCTGCTGATTTTCGAGTCTAAACGCCTATGAAATAATTCAGATTCTATAAACTTCAGTAGTTCACGATGTTTCATTAGCCCATCTCTTTTCCCCACACAAATTGTAAACAGTCCCATGTGTCCTCTGCTAGAGAGTCAGGATCCTCACTCCACTACACATCTTAGGATGATGGTGTCATTAACACCAGCATTTCTTGTCCACCTCTAATTTCCTGAGAAAATGCTGGGGGTAGGTCATCTTGTATAACTAGGTCAATGAATTGGGCTAATTCCCCAGATGGCTCAGTGGACAAACTCAGTATGGAGTAGTTACTCAGGACCTCATTCTACACTGAATTTGTCCACTGAGCCACGCAAACACTATAGGACTCTCAGGTTTGATTCTGCTCTCTGCAGCTTAGCCACAATACACCAAGGAGGTAAAATAAATGTTGCTGAATATGATGTAACAGCCCCTGGAACTTGGCTGCAAGGACTGACAGAATGGTATTCCCGGCACTCAGGAGAATCAAGGCGAAGGGCCAACAAGGCAGGGTAAACTAGTCTACCTGACTGTGGAGGGGATCGGGGGGGGGGTGGGGGGGAAGCTAGCAAAAGCCTATGTTTTAAAACAATAATAACTACAGCCCAGGGAAATAGTCAGTATGGCAATTAAACACAAACTGAGGAAACACAAACTCAAACTTTTAACTTATCCATGTTGACTCAAGTTGGTGCATTAGTAATAAAATGTATAAGTTTGCGTGAACACTTACGGTACAATATAGAGAGGGTGGGGGGGGGGGAAGGATATTGAAGAGGGGACACTGGTCTCTGTGGGTTTGTTAATACACTCGGGCCAAATCAAATCAAATCAAAACCAAACACACACACTCCAACTCCAGACAGATACACAGGGGAACTCAGCTGTGTTATTACCGCTCTCTGTTGGAGGTGGAGAGCACACACTGTCCTGATGGCCGGCCGGCCGCCTGCCTCCCTCTTGTCCTCTCAGCTCCCCGAGCCCCGCTCGCGCTCAGCCGCCTGTCACTCAGCCTCGCGCCGCTCCGGCCCGCGAGATCAGAGCGAGGCTTCCCGCGCTCCTTCCAGCCCGCGGCCGGGCACCATCCGCAAAGAGCCACTGGCCGCGCCAAGAGCAGACTCCCTCGCTCCCCTCCCACTCCTCCCCTTCGCCGCTCTCCGAGAGACAGCGCTTAGCACTCCACCCGCAGCGACATCTGCAGGTCGTACCCAAGCTCCGCCCGCAGCGACACCTGCAGCGGTGCTCCTCGGGCCCCGCCCCCCCGCTCCGGAAGAGCGCTCAGCACTCCGCCCGCAGCGACACCTGCAGGCTTTCCCGTGGAACCGCAGGGAGAAGCCGGCATTGCGGAGGGAGGGCAGTGAGCCCGGGGGCAAGCTGAACCACGTGATCTCGCACCAGTGGTTCCCCGGCCTGTCCGTCAAACTGACGCCCACCGCCCCGCCCCGTTCCTACAACAAATTGCAGTTCACTAGCTCTAGTCTTTCCCAATTGCCTTCATGAAAAGTCTTGTCAAGCCGTCCCCTATTCTCTCTCACCAGTACTTTCTTATAACTAACATAAGCAGCACGTTGGCATAGGGGTTAGCACTGCTGCCTCGTAGTGCCAGGGACCTGGGTTCAATTCCAACCTTGAGTCACTGTGGAGTTTGCATGTTCTCCCAGTGAGTGGGTTTCCTCCGGCTTCATCCCACAGTGTAAAGATATGCTGGTTAGTTTGATTGGCCTCACTAATATTACCATTAGTGTCAGAAGGATTAATCAGAGTAAATATGTAGGGTTACAGGAATAGAGTCTGGGTTGAATTGTTCTCGGTGCAAATTTGATGGGCTGAATGGGCACTCTAGGGATTCTAATACAAAACAAAAGGATTTTTTGCCCTAGTTTGCTTGTAGCAATGACCAAGTCGTCATCCTTTAATTCCTGGAGACTCCAGGAATTCTCCAGGACAATCTCTTAAATGGAAAGGGAGGGAGATCAGTTTGGGGTGAAATAATCATAGTTCCATGTATTTAAGTACATTTGTATTGCATTTACCAGTCAAAATTTGTATTCCTAACTTTCGGACAAATTTACAGATTTTGCAAATAGTGAGGCTGAAGGTGATGCTGGATAAGTACACAAAGAGAAAACCATAGGATTAGATGAAGAAGGTTTGAGTGAGGAAGGTGGAACATAATCACCAACGTGAGCCAGGTGAACCGAAGAAGATGTTTCAGTACTGCAGCTGCAATGTAATATAGTTGACAATTCTGCTATTTGAATGATTGTTAATTAAACTGTACCCGGAAATAAAAGTTCACAGTGGCGTTTTGAAAAATACACTTGATTTAAAAATAAATATGCGATCTTGATTAATATTTCTATTGATATGATGGTGAAGACCTCATGGTCAACATGATCCTCTCAATCTCATTTTGATTGGCTTTTGGGGTCAGAGAGGAATTTCACAGATATATTCCTGAATTAGTTAAGAGATTAAATTTTATTTTTGCCCATCTCAATACATTATGTGATTAAGTAAAGCAAAATTCCAAATGACGATAGGCTTGCTCTCTTCAAGGGGGAGAGCTAATTGATGATGATTTTATCATGAAGATCACTACATTTCAGGCAAGGACAAGGTTGAGAAGGCAGGCCTTAATGAATAACCTGAGCCAGTACTGGAATTGAACCAGCTATCCATCCAACTGAGCTAACCAGCTCACACTATGAAACTGCTGTTTGATAGGATACTGGGTTATAATGCATAGTTGCAACAGGATTCAATTTTGTTTTAACATTCTTTCATAGGATGTGGGCACTGTGGGTTTGGCTAGCATTGACTTCCCATCCCCTAATTGTCCTTGAGAAGATGGTCGTAATCTACCTTCTTGAACCTCTGCAGTCCACATGGTGCAGATGCACCCCCAGCGCTGTAAGGAAGGGATCCAGTGATAGTGAAGGTGATATATTTCCCAAGTCAGGCTGGTGTGTGGCTTGGAGGGAAGCTTGAAGGTGGTGGTGTCCCCATTCATCTACTGCCCTTGTCCTTCTAGGTGATGGATCACAAACTCATTTAAAGATAAAGGTTAGTAGTTTTCCATAGACTCCCTGCAGTGCAGAAGCACCTTACCTATCCTCTTAATCCCCCACATTTATTCCACTAATCCCCCTAACCTACACATCTTGGAACAACTATGATAAATTTAGCTTGGCCGATCCACCTAACCTGCACATCTTTGGATTTTGGGAGGAAACTGGAGTACCCAGAGGAAGCCCACACAGATACAGGGAGAATGTGCAAACTCTACACAGACCAAATTCCCAAGGCTGGAATCGAACGTGGGGCTCTGGCACTGTGAGGCAGCAGCATTAACTACTGTGCATCAAATTAGTATATAGCAGGATATCTGTAAACGAAGATTTGATGTGGAACATCTGTTGGTTCTAAGTCAGACAGCAAGTTAACATTTAAGAATAGGTAGGAGAGATAATTGGAGGAAAGGGCAATAAGGGATACGAGAACAGGGTGAGCACAGTGTTGGAGGCCATTAAACAAAATACCTGTAAGGATGAAACTGAATTACCCCAATGTTATCAAACGAAAAGAGAAACTGTTAAGGCAAATGCCATGGCAGCCACCACAAATACAAAACAAACAATAATTATGCACAATGCAACAACATACATATATAATTATTAAACCATTATGTATATCATCAATTCCCTCAATACCCTCTAGTACCATATGGTTATGGAAGGCATTGGGCAAAACAGTAGACACAGCATGTTCTCTCTCCAGTGATAATGCCAAGGAAGAGGCAGGCAGTCAGACCAGCTACCCTGTAGCCTCCCTGCTACCATCATGAGTCCCATTTATCTTGAACCTATAAAGTGCCATTGTGGCCAATGAGAAATTCCACCCACAGGCTGGGACTAAGTTTGGGCAGGATCACTCCACATTCAAATTCTCAAAGGAATAGGACTCCTATCTGTAAGGAGGAAAGAACAATTGGGTCAAACTGACTGCTTTTCTGTTTTGTCATTGCAATGTAATTCTTGGCATTTTGGAAGTTTCCCTATAGTTTATTTATTCATGTCACAAGTAGGCTTACACTAACACTGCAACTAAATTACTGTGATCTGGCATCTGTTCGGGTACACAGAGGTGAATTTAACATGACCATAAGAACATAAGAACATAAGAAATAGGAGCAGGAGTAGGCCATCTAGCCCTTCGAGCCTGCGCCGCCATTCAATAAGATCATGGCTGATCTGTCGCTGCTCAGTTCCACTTTCCCGCCCTCTCCCCATAACCCTTAATCCCCTCTCTTATCAAAAACCCATCAACCCGCGTCTTAAAAATATTTAGCGAGGCAGCCTCCACCACTTCAACGGGCAGAGAATTCCAGAGATTCACCACCCTTTTAGTGAAGAAGTTCCTCCTCAACTCCATTCTAAACCGCCCCCCTTTTATCTTGAGGCTGTGCCCCCTAGTCCTACTGTCTTTTTTGAGCGGGAAGAGTCTCTCCACCTCTATCCTATCCATCAATGCACCTAACCTGCACATCTTTTAGACTGTGGGAGGAAACTGGAGCACCACGAAGAAACCCACGCAGACATGGGAGAACATGCAGACTCCACATAGACAGTAACCCAAGCTGGCAATTGAACCCTGGTCCCTGGCACTGTGAGGCAGCAGTGCTAACCACTTTGCCACCATGCCACCCTGTCTTCCAATGGGAAAAGTTTGCAGGAGATGCACAATGAGTGCTGGAACAGTGAGTAAATTTAAGGAGGAGTTAGACAGATTTTTAATTGGTAATGGAGAGAAGGCAGGGATGAGGAGCACTTCAGCCATGATCGAATGGCAGAGTGGACTCAATGGGCCAAATGGCCTAACTCTGCTCCTATATCTTATAAACTTATGAGTGTGGTCCTTGGCCATATTAATAAAAATGTTCAATTGATTCTTTGCATGTTCTATAAAAGGCATTGCCTCCTACCTTTCAAAAATACTTTGCACTCCCTTATTGTACTTTTTATTTTGGCCACTATTCCATGCTGTGATATTTCAGCTAAGCAAACTATGATTTGAATTTTCTGAAGTGTTATTGTTTCATATGGAAAGTTTTTAAAATAAAAAGGTGTTTAAAAAAACATATTTTATAAAGGGAGATTTCCTTCTGGATGTTGTCTCTCACACATGTTTAGATTTTTTCAGTGTTTAGTGACAATTTGAGGGTTTTGTTTTGTATTTGCAAATCGAGTGCAAAACAAAGTTTATTAAAAATCAATTTAAAATATAATATCTGCAGCCTTTTTAAAGTGCTACACAGTGATACGTGTGAATGAGTTGCACACACATAAAAGCAAAACATTGCCTGTTTCAATTACTTTGTTTGCTCTTGCCAATTGTGTCACAAAATCCAAACATATATACTTTATTTATAACATTTCTGAAAGTAACATTACAAAATAGTTCAAATTGTCATGACAGGAAACTGTGATGATATTGACATTCTCTACAGAGATCAAGACTCATGCTGATGTGCTTCATACAGGAATGAGAACATTACCAATTGTGTCATTTTTTTTGGAAAAATATACTTTATTCATATAAAATCTAAAGATATATTACAAAACGTTTCAGATTGTTGTAACAGTCAAGTGCAAAGATATTGACATTCTCTACCGAGATCAAAATGCATGCTGAGAGTCATGCTTCAACATTGTGATGAGAACATTATCAACTGTACTAATTTTTTCTTGCAAAAATGTACTTTATAACAAATTTAAAGGTATATTACAAAGCATTTCAGATTGTTGTAAAAGATAGCATTGAATCTTTTCTACATAGATCGAGATGCATGCTGAAATGCATTCTTTCAACATTGTAATGAGATCATTACCAACTGTGCTAACCTTTTTTGCAAAAATCCACTTTATTTATATAAAATCTAAAGGTACATTACAAAACATTTCATATTGTTATAACAGGAAAAAACAATGATACTAATATTCCCTCCAGGGACTAATTTGCATTCTGAGGTGCAGTTCAGTAATGAAATCTTTGCACACATTTCAATACTTTTTTTCACAGGGAGCAGGGTCCTGGTCAGATCATATGCAAAGGCAGCTGAGGCAGTGTAGTTGCTCTGGGGGCAGGGGGAGGGTTATTCGGCTTTAAATGTGCATGTGCCCCGGAAGTGCTCAGCTCAGTCTCTTCCACGTGTGGATGTGTTGCAGTTAGAGCAGGAGCCGGAGCTGTGGGACATGCTGCTGGTTGTTTAACTTTCTTCCTTCTCCCGTTCGTGCACACTGTGCTTGGCAGCTGGTTTCCTCGGGATGGAGAGCTCGCACTTTCAGCTCTCCTCACTGGCACTAATCGCCAAGCTGAACGACAGGAGCCGCGGCGAGCTGAGCAAGTTCCTGACCAGGCAGGTGAGTGAACCACAGCCTGGCCCAAGGCTGAGGGGAGAGGAGGGCACAGCTCCTTTCAAACAGGACACTGCCAATTCCTCCCCTTTTACACTCCTAATTTTTTTTGCAGAGAAATACTTTATTCATGTAAAATCTAAGGATGCTTTTCAGATTATTCCCTGTTATAACGTTGACATTCTCTACAGAGATCAAGATGCTTGCTTCATCTTTCCTGACACGACATACTCCAGCCTTTTTCAGATGGACAAATGTTGTAATTTGTCCCTTGCAGCTGATTGATAAGTTATTTGCCCGCATTCAATGGTTGCAAAAATAAATATAGCGCTGCTGTGGCTTGTGCACTTTCATTCCCATTCCCTTCACATTACTACAGAAGGGGAGATGTCAAGGTTGCCACTCAGGTTGGGTTATTGGTTTTACATTTAACCTGTGGCGTTTTGCCTCCTGAGTCAGGAATTACTGTTTTATGTCAGGATCACTAAAGTTAAATTTCACTATTATTATCTAGCTGCTTTTTGTTGGTGCCTGAATTCCACATGGCATCATTCATCTGTGAAAATTATATGAAAATGTGGCTTGCGTTTTTTTTAGTTCATTTTATGGAATGTGGGCTTCACTGGCTATATCAGCAATTGTTATCCATTCCTAATTGCCCTTGAAGGTGGTGATGAGCTGCCTCCTTGTACTGCTACTGTCCATGTGGTTAGATCACCCACACAGCTGTTTAGGAGGGAGTCCTTGGATTTTGACCCACTGACAGTGAAGGAACGGCAGTATATTTTCAAGTCAGGATCTTGAGTGACTTGAAGGGGAACCTGTTGTTGGTGGTGTTCCTAGGTAACTGCTGACCTTGTCCTAGATGGTTGCAGTTGTGGGTTTGGAAGTTGCTGTCTGAGCCTTGGTGAGTTCCTGCAGTACATTTTGTAGATGGTACACACTGCTGTATGTTGGTAGTGCAGGAACCAAAGATGATGTTGGAGTGAGGTGACTTCTTGCAAGCTGTGCCCACTGTACCTTCTAATTCTATCTTTTACTCTTGTTCTGTGTTTTTATATTCTGCCCTCTCTTGTTTCCTTCTCTATGAACACTATGCTTTGTCTGTATAGCGTGTAAGAAATATTACTTTTCACTGTATATTAATACATGTGACAGTAATAAATCAAATATTTGTGGAGGGGGTTCCAATTGGGTGGACTACTTTGTCCTGGATGGTGTTAAGCTTCTTGAGTGTTGTTGGAGCTGAACTCATCCAGGCAAATGGAGAGTATTCCATCATACTCCTGACTTGTGCCTTGTAAATGGTGGACAAGCTTTGGGGAGTCAGGAGGTGATTTACTTGTTGCAGGATTCGAACATAAGTTGGCACACCATCGAGGGCCAAAGGGCTTGTAATGTTCTGTGTTCTATGATTCCTAGCCTCTGACCTGCTCTGGTAACCAATGGCTAGTCCAGTTCAGTTTCTGGTGAGTTGGGTTTCTGGTCAATGGTAACCCCCAGGATGTTGCTAATCAGTTTTACCATTGAATGTTGACGGTTTGATCCTCCTCTTGCTGGAGGTGGTCATTGCCTGGCACTTGTGTGGTGCGAATGTTATTTGCCACTTGTCAGCCCAAGCCTGGATATTGTCCAGGTCTCACTGCACTTGGACTACTTTAGTATCTGAGCAGTTACAAATGGTGTCGAGCATTGTGCAATCATTAGCAAACATCCCCAGTTCTGACTTTCTGGTGGATGGGAGGTCATTGATAAAGCAGTTGAAGATGTTTGGACCTAGGTCACTACCCTGAGGAACTCCTGCAGTGATGTTCCTGGAGTTGAGATGATTGACTTGCTGATTTATTCCTTGATCTGCATATTTAATAGTTTTTTTTTAAAAGTAAGGGATCTTGATGCAGGATAGTGTAGAATTTTTTTTATTTATAGGTAAATATCTGGTAATTAGTGCTGGGAAGTGGATTTCTTTTGCAGTGGAGGGATTATGGAAGTTAAATTGCAGAAGGAGGCTATTTGACCCTTGATGTCTGTGCTGATACTCTACAGGAGCAACTTGCCAGCTGCCATTCCCTATCTTTCCCCTGTAGCTCCATGTTCTTTTTACCTTCACGTTATTATGCTATTCTCTTTTGAAAGCTGATGGAGTTTGCCTCCATCACACCCTCAGTTCCACATCCTGACTCCTCATTGCCTTTTTTTTTAAATGCTTTTCCTCATGTTGTCTCTAGTTGTTTTGGCAATGCCCAATCCAGGCCTTCTGGTTTTCTACCTCTATGCCAATAGAAACAGTTTCTCTTAAAGTTTGTTTATTAGTCACAAGTAGGCTTACATAAACACTGCAATGAAGTTATTCTGAAAATCCCCTAGTCGTCAAACTCCGCCTGTTCGGTTACACTGAGGAAGAATTTAGCATAGCCAATGCACCTAACCTGCACGTCTTTCAGACTGAGAGGAATCCGGAGCACCTGGAGGAGACCCATCACGTGGGAGAACGTGCAAACTCCACACAGTGATCCAAGCTGGGAATTGATCCCTGGTACTGTGAGGCAACAGTGCTAAACGCTGTGCTACCCCACTCTACCCTAACCAGACCCTCATGATTTTAAATACCCTTCTTTACTTTCCCTCCCATAAGGAAAACAGTCCCAACTTCTCAAATCTATGTATGTAACCAAATTTACTTACCAGGAAGTATTTTCTGTACTTTCTCTAATGCTGTCTCATCCTTTCCAAAGTGGGGTGCCTAGAACTGGATGTAATATTGCAGTTGAGACTGAATCAGTGTTTTACACAAGTTTACCATCTCTTCAAAGGAAAGTCTTATCAGACTTGAAATGTTAACTGTTTCTCTCGCCACAGATTCTGCCAGAAACCTGCTGAGTTTTCCCAGCACTTTTTGTATTTCAGATCTCTGGTATCTGCTGTATTTTGCTTTTGTTTTTGTAAAAATGTCATTGCTTTTGTAATCCATACCTGTGTTAGTAAAGCCTATGATCCCAATGCCTTATTAACCAATGTCTCAACTGCGCTGTCACCGTCAATAATCTGTCCGCTATACCTCTGGTTCTTTCACATTCCATCCTTTTTTTATATTGCTTCTGCTCATTCTTCCCACCAAAATTAATCATTTCACACTCCTCTGCATTAAATTTCACCTGCTGCCTGTCCCGCCACAATGCCCAGCGACTGACATCCTGAAGTCTGTTGCTGTCCTCACAGTTCACGATTCTTCCAGGTGTTGTCATGTGCAAATTTTTAAGATTGTGCACTGCGCACTCAAATCTAGAGTCACTAATATGGATCAAGAAAAGCAGTAGTTCCTAATTCTGATCCCTGGGGAATCTCAATGTATCCTTACTTCAGCCTGAAATATAGCTGCTCACCACCATTGTTCCCTGTCACTTAGCCAGCTTTGGATCCATGCTGCTGTTGTCCCTTTATTACATGGGCTTCAACATTGCTGAGAAGCCTGTTACGTAAAACTTTACTGAACACCTTTTGGATGTCCATGTACACCACAGCAACCATTACTGTTATGTCATTGAAAATCTTAAGCAAGTTTGTTAATTACTATTTACCTTTATCAACTTTGGGGGAGTCGGTTAGCTCAGTTCACTGGACAGCTGGTTCCCGAAGCAGTGTGATGCTAACTGCATGGGTTCAATCCCTATACAAGCTGAGGTTATTCATGAAGGCCCCACCTTCTCAATCTTGTCCCGTGTCCAAGGTGTGGTGATCCTCGGGTTAAATCGCCACCAGTCAGCTCTTCCCCCTCAGAGGGGAGAGCAGCCTCTGGACATGTGGCACTGTGGTAATGTTACCTTACTTTACCTTGTCGACTTTTAAGGACAGCCAGCCATCTGATGGCTCCTGGGTTAGCCTGATAAGTTGGCAAGATGACTAGAATGTGATGTGGAATGATGTCAACTGCGCAGGTTGATAACTGTACCAGTTGTGGTAGTTCATGCAGCCTTTGCTTCCTGACATTGCCCCATGCTCACAAGGTGGTGCCCCGCAAGCAATATAACCAATTGTCTCTGAGAGAGAGATGCCGATGAACCTTTGTGGACTATGGCTCATTATCTTACAGAATCTCTAGGTTACTATTGCAGGTGGTCCTGGGCTTTTTTGATTTGATTTATTATTGTCACACGTATTGGGATACAGTGAAAAGTATTGTTTCTTGTGTGCTATACAGACAAAGCATACCATTCATAGAGTATATAGGGAAGAAGAAAAGCAGAGGGTGCAGAATATAATAGTCATTGCTAGGGTGTAGAGAAAGATCAACTTAATATATGGTAAGTTCGTTCAAAAGTCTGATGGCAGCAGGGAAGAAGCCGTTTGAGTCAGCTCTACCTGAGCTCAGACTTTTGTATCCTTTTTCCCTGATGGAAGAAGGTGGAAGGGAGTGTGTCCAGGGTCCGTGGGGTCCTTGGTTATACTGGCTGCTTGTCTGTCTACTGCCTCAGAGTCAATGGATGGGAGGCTGGTTTGGGTATTGGACTGGGCTACATTTGCAAATAAAAAATTTGCCCCAAGGCAGGAATTTGAAAGAATGCCAAGGGGAATAGGGACAATTCTTTGGTCTGATGTTACTGTGTTGTGGGAATGGGATTTGGCAGAAGTGAGGGTTGGACTCCTGATGATTCCTTGATATCTGTCCAGAAAGGGAGAGAACGATTAAAATGGGGTAAAATTTGGGTGCAACCTCTACTGACGTTAAGTTTTTTTTCCTCTTGCTGATTCCCGGGGTAGTGATGGGAATTTGAATTTGAACGAAACTTGGTTTTGTGGAAAAGGGATTTCAAGGCCAGCTTCTTCAAACATTGAAGGTAGCATCTTAAGTTGGAGGCCATTTTTAAACAAAACAACACCAATAGAATTCTAGGCCTGATTACATCATAGAATTTAAATGCCAAATAATGACAAGCCTTTAAAATTCTAATATCTTAAAATAGGTTCCATTATCTATGGGATAATGAGACATTAGAGAAGTTACAAGACGTTTGTTTAGCTGTCAAATATGAAAAAATGTTGAAAAATTCAGGCTCTGTAGTTTAAAGGATCCATTGTATAGCAGCATATAATCGGTTAAAACCGTGGAAGGATAGAAACAGTAGTTGGGGATCTGAGAATTAAGGGCCGTGAGTGGAAGATTTAGAAGAGGGTAGGTGGAACTCCTTCAAGAGATTGAGGCATTTACTTAAGAGTTGGGAACTGAAACAGAAAATGTACTCAGGTCTTATGGGATAGGTGGAAGATCTATTGTAATTACCATCAAGAGTATTTCTAATCAAAATATTGGTGATATTTAATTTTTTATTATGCAGTTGATGATACTTCTCTTTTTTTTTTCCCCCCCCCCCCGCTATCTCTGTAGATTTGGACCGAGCAGGATCGCCAATGTATCCTTAACGCTTTAGCCCAGTTACTGTTGGATAAAGAATGCACACTGCTGATCGGACGCCACCTCAGGCCTTTGCTACTGGATCTTCTTGAACGCAATGTTCAGACAATTAAAGGAGCCGTATTCAACCATGATCTCCATGAGAGACTGTGTGTGGCGATGAGCAAACTCATTGATATTAGCCCTGATGTTGTTTTGTAAGTGATTCCTGCTGTTACCTGAAAACTTCGAGACCCTAGCTGTTTGGGTTGCTGTTTTTTTTTTAGAATCAGATCACACATTAACGTGACATGCGAATAGCTGAGTTCTGGCGAACAAAATTACGGACCACCTGGCTGAATTAACATTTTTTCCTTCTCCCTAATTTTCCATTTTGTTTTCTACGGATAGTGTAGGGTGATTACAGGGGCCCTTGTTGTCCTCTAGTACAACACATGTGGTCGTTCTTTTATGTGCCTCCACAATGAGGAATGACCAGACCTTCACATATCAAGGCCTTTGTTGGAACCTATCCTGGCCTTTGGAGATTCCCATGTGCATGCATTTGCAAAGGCAATCATTGGCACAACTTGCAGTGAGATTCCAATGCAGATTCTTGTGCAATTCCTGCTCTTGGTATACTTTGACTCAACTGTATACTAATATTCAAGCATATACAAGCCCAGTACCTGGAAAAACTACTTTTTCATCTCTGCATTTTATTGTCTTGTAGATTTAGGCACTTAATTTTGAATTGTGGATAGAAATATCTGCCTGCGCGTCAAATGACGGTAGAAGAAGGCAAGCTGTCAGTGATGAACAAACCAATGTGTTTTTGTGTCTGTTATTATTCAAGGTTTTCAAAAGAATATTTCTTGCAATTTGGGAGTTACTGCTATGAGACCAGCATTTATTACCCATCCCTATTTGCCCTTGAGAAGGTGATAGTGAACCGCCATGACCTGTTCCAACTGAAATGAATCACAGAATCCCTACAGTGTAGGAGGAGGCCATTCAGCCCATTGATTCTGTACCAATCACAGTCCCACCCAGGCCCCATTCCTGTAACCCCACATATTTACCCTGATGCTAGGGTCAATTTAGCATAATCAATCAACCTAACCCACACCGTTGGATTGTGGGAGGAAACCCATGCAGACAGGGAGAGAATGTGCAAACTCCACATAGACAGTGACCGCAGGCCGGATTTGAATCCGGGTCCCTGGTGCTTAAGGCAGCAGTGTCACCATGTCACCCTACCACTGTGCCAGCATGCTGCCCATGGACAGTGGAGACAGTAAAGCAATTAATGGGAGAAGCAGGCTCTATAAACCTCTCCATTCCTAGTGATAGTGGATCCCAGCGCTTGAGTATCAAGACAAGGCTGAAGTATTTTCAACCATGCTCTGCTTCATATGAGGTTCTCAACATCACAGAAGTTGGTCCCCAGCCAATTTGATTCACTTTGTGTTATCGCAAAACATCTGAACATGCTGACTACAGTAAGAGCTGTGAGAACAAGCAAACAAGAGTGATGAAAGTATATTTTAGGTTGGCCATGTCTTCCAATCAACTTGGCATTTGCCTAAAAAAGTGGAGAAATTGCCTAAGAATGTCAAGCCCATCCCGAGAGTGTAGAAGAAGGCCATTCAGCCCATCGAGTCTATGCTGACAGCATCCCATTCAGACTCCATCCCCATAACCCCCACACTTACCCTGTTGATCCCCCTAACCAACACATCCTGGGACATGAAGGGACAATCAGCATGGCCAATCCACCTAACCTGCACATCTAGCCAACTACTTACTGCACTGTCAGCCTAATGGTGCTCATCAGCAGAGTGAAAGGTTGACTGTTATCAAGCAGTACTTGATCAGCAGTACCTGTTCAATGGCATTCTGGTTTCATCAGGTCCAGTCTCCTCTCTCTGGTCAAGTGTCATGGAAGGTTGTAACCATAGAATCTCTACAGTGTAGGAGGAGGCCATTTGGTCCATCAAGCCTGCACCAACAATAATCTCACTCAGGCCCCATCGCCGAACCCCAAGTATTTTACCCACTCATCCTCCTGACACTAAGGGACAATTTAGAATGGGCAGTCAACCTGAGCTGTACATCTTGTGGTTGTTTGGGTCAATCATCTCAGCTCCAGAGACATCACTGCAAGAGATTCTCAGGGTAGTGACCTAGGCCCAACCATCTTAAGCTGCTTCATCAATGACTGTTCCTTTATCATACGGTCAGATTTTGGGATGTTTGCTGATGATTGCACAATGTTCAGTGCTATTCATGATTTCTCAGAAAATGAAATGGTCTCTGGCTGAATACAGCAAAGCCTGTATAACATTAGGGCTTGAGCTGATAAATGGCAAAAACGCTTGTGTCAATGATCTTCAACAAGAGAGAATCTAACTATCCTGGTCAGTGACATTACCGTGATTGAACCTCTGCACCATTAATATCCTGATGGTCACAGTTGACCAGAAATTGAACTGGACCAGCCATTAAAATACTGTGGCTACAAGAGCAGGTCAGAGGCTGGAAACTCTGAGCCAAGCCACTAGCCTGACTTCCAAAGCCGTTCCTGCAGCTATAAGGCACAAGTTGAGTGTGATGGAATACTTCCTACTTGTTTGCGAAGTGCAGTTCCAAAAACATTCAAGAAACTTGACACCTTCCAGGACAAAGCAGCTGCTTGGTCAGCACCACATCCATCTGTAAAAATTCACTCCTCCTATCACTGGCATATATGGCTGTGGTGTCTATTGTAGGTAAGATGGGAAGCAGTAACTCAGAGCTTTCTTCACTATCACCATCTAAATCTGTCACCTTCAAGGGCCTGAAGCATGGAGGCAGCAGGCGTATGGGAATGTCACTTGTTCCCAGTTCCTTTCTAAGTTGTAAACCATTGCAACTCAAATATTGCCGTTCTCCTCCCTGTCGTCGGGTCTGAATCTTGGGACTCCCTCCCATACAACATAGGAATACTTTTGCCATACAGAGAACATTGGTTAAGGAGTGTGCTGAGCCACATAAGGGCTAGTAAGGAGAAGCAAGTACTAACACTGCATGTGGTAAAAGTACTCTGAGTTGTTGGATAATGAGTCTCAAGATTTTCTTCGTTATTGAGGGAATAGCAGTAAGAATGGTGTATGACATGGCGGGAAATTGGATATTGGTGGTTTTCCTATGCTTACACTGCCCTAATCCTCTGGAGTGTCTGGCTGTTGTCCAAGTTATAAACATTTCATAGAATGAAGGGGATTTATTTTTGTGTGTTAGACATTTATAATACCTGCAACATGTTTGTCTCCTAAAGATTTGCACTGAGATACTTTAAGGATTCTCCACCAGTATTCCAGAGGCTGTTTTTGGAGAGCTCTGATTCCAGTACAGTCCGATATGGTCGAAGGCGCATGAAACTCCGAGACCTCATGAGTGCAGCTTGCAGGCTCCTGAAGGAAAACTGGATAATGTTCAGTGAATTATGGGATTGGAGTGTATGCATTCCATTGTTGAGAAGCCATGACACCCTGGTCCGCTGGTATGTATAAGATTGTCCGTTAAATGCCTGTGGTTAAGTATTATATTGTGGTTGTAATTAAAATCAGGCTGTTTGAATTATTCAGTAAAATTTGAGTACGCTTAGGCTAAAAATGCCTTGTATCTTGTTTACTTTCCAAATTGAAAATCTTGTTAAATGAATAAGTTTGGAACAGTTAGCCAAATAATTGCAAGCCAAGCCATTTTGAGGCATGGCCCCAAAATAAGGGGGAGCAGATTTAGAACTGAGTTGAGGAGGAACTTCTTCACCCAAAGGGTTGTGAATCTGTGGAATTCCCTGAAGCAGTTGAGGCTACCTCATTGAATGCTTTTAAGGCAGGGATAGATAAAATTTTGAACAGTAAAGGAATTAAGGGCTATGGTGGAGTGGGTGGGTAAGTGGAGCTGAGTCCATGAAAAGATCAGCCATGATCTTATTGAATAATGGAGCAGGCTCGAGGGACCAGATGGCCTACACTTGCTTCTAGTTCTTATGTCTTTAAGAATTGCAGATGTTTTTCAGCAGTGTACTGAGGACATTAGGAATGCAGATTGGTCCAGACAGACAGCTTTTCTGATACGTCATTCAATGAGGTCATGATCCCAGTTAAGTATTCAGAGGATGAGGCAAATATAGGTGGAATATTTCCCTCAAAGAAGGGTGGAAATATCAGACCATTTGTCCTAAGCTTATTTGCCTCAACCTTTGGTATCTGCTTACAGACTGCACTGGGAGATGAGCCAGTAGCATTTTGCAATTAAGGTATGTTGGAGAACCCCTGAGAGGAAAAAAGTCTAAAATCAACTGATTTGCAGGATTTGGTGGTGCAGTTTACGTTATGGTCTTTCACTTCTGAACTTGAGGTTTAAATTTAAACCAGAATGACTAGAAGAATGCCTGCTGGCTGACTATAATCAGTTTTGATACAATTCCTAATGGACGGTAGTCTCACTGTACCTTCCAGTGTGTTCCTCTCTTCCAGAATTCAGCCACACATTGGCAATCTCACTAGTTTGGTGTGAAGAAATGGAAAGTTGTGAAACTTGTGTAACTGTGCATGCTCTTTCTGGACATGATGTCTCCTGGAATGTGAATCTGACTCCAAAAAAAGACAAGTAATCACTTGTTTGTAAAACAGATTTTCAGTCCAATAGCTGTGTCATGCAAGAGACAGATGCCTTCCTTTCTCACCTTAGTATTTGCTTCTGGATAAAATATTAAGTGCGGTGACAAATTTTTCACTCTACTCATCTGTACAAGCAGTGTGACTGCAAATAACTTGGGTTGAAATTATTGACTGCTTATTGCAATTTGATCTTTAGAACATCCTTTTGATGTATTGAAGCCTGTCATGTAACATTCTTTGTAGCTTCTTTGTGAAAGCTATCATATACTTTAGATTTCAAAGTGCGTGATAAATGGGGTTTGCAACAGAAGCAGGGAATATACCTTATGCCTGCAAAACTATATTGTTTTCAAGTTTAAAGTTTATTTGTTAATGTAGCTTGCTTGTGACGCGAATAATGAAGTTACTGTGAAAATCCCCTAATCGCCACACTCCACTCGTCTGGGGACACTAAGGGGCAATTTAGCATGCCAGTGCACCTAACCAGCATGCCTTTCAGTCTGTGGGAGAAAACCGGAGCATCCAGAGGAAATTTATGCAGACACGGAGGAACATGTGGACTCCGCACAAACCCAAGTCTGGAATTGAACCTGGGTACCTGGCGCTATGAGGCAACAGTGTTAACCACTGTGCCACCGTGCTGTCCATCTGGCTCTGCCTGGCTCATTGGTGTTGAACTTCATTCTTGGTCTGTGTGGTTTGAAATGGCTGAGTGCATTTTCCCACCTGAATATACCATTTTCTCTTTCAGGTACACAGCTAGATGTCTTGCTATTGTAACAAACATGAATGATGAACAGAAGAACCATTTCTTCAAGAAGATTCTCACTACAGAAGAACTGACAAATTTTAGACTCCAGTAAGTTACACATACCAAGATTACATCATAAGAACATAAGAACATAAGAAATAGGAGCAGGAGTAGGCCATCTGGCCCTTCGAGCCTGCCCCGCCATTCAATAAGATCATGGCTGATCTGTCGTGGCTCAGTTCCACTTTCCCGCCCTCTCCCCATAACCCTTAATCCCCTCTCTTATCAAAAACCCATCAACCCGCTTCTTAAAAATATTTAGCGAGGCAGCCTCCACCACTTCAACGGGCAGAGAATTCCAGAGATTCACCACCCTTTGAGTGAAGAAGTTCCTCCTCAACTCCGTTCTGAACTGCCCCCCCTTTATCTTGAGGCTGTGCCCCCTAGTCCTACTGTCTTTTTTGAGCGGGAAGAGTCTTTCCACCTCTATCCTATCCATCCCATTCATCATCTTATACGTCTCAATGAGATCTCCCCTCATTCTTCTAAACTCTAACGAGTACAAGCCTAGTTTATTCAGCCTCTCCTCATAGCTCAACCCCCTCAACTCCGGTATCAGCCTAGTAAACCTCCTCTGCACTCCCTCCAAGGCCAAAATATCCTTGCGCAGGTGCGGCGCCCAAAACTGCACACAGTACTCCAGCTGCGGCCTCACCAATGCCCTATACAGCTGCAGCAAGACCTCCCTACTTTTATATTCAATCCCCCTCGCTATGAAGGCCAGCATCCCATTCGCCTTCCTGACCACCTGCTGCACCTGCAGGCTGGGTTTTTGCGACTCATGCACAAGGACCCCGAGGTCCCTCTGCACCGTCGCCTGCTGCAGTTTTTCGCCACGTAAGTAATAGTCCTTCCTACCATTCTTCCTACCAAAGTGGACCACCTCACACTTGCCAACATTAAATTCCATTTGCCATTTCCTGGCCCATTCGCCCAGCCTATCTAGATCCTTCTGCAGACTCTCCACACCCTCCGCACAATTTGCCTTTCCCCCAATCTTGGTGTCATCAGCAAATTTCGACACCCTACACTCGGTTCCCTCCTCCAGATCATCTATATAAATGGTAAATAGCATCAACTGAAGAAAACTTGCTCTAACTGTGTTCTTTCAGTTATTGTGTAAATTGCAACTTGTCATTGCAACTATTATCTTTGCCAATCAATGGTATATTCTATGTAACATAATCCAGCACGATTCACAAATGAAATTGGGTCATGACCATTGGAGAGCCAGCTAGGAACTTGACGGCAAGGGTTTGTGCGTAACGCTGACACATGGGCTATGAGTCTCCCTTTCCTCTGCGCTAATTTGTTAGCACAGCGGGCCGGGAGATTCTCGTGTCGACCGATTTGCACATGCGTTCCCTCAGTGATGGCCAGTTTGGATCCCTGACACTGCCCAAGGGGCAAAGTGTGAATGCCCGGGGGTGTGAAGCGGTGCCACGTGGGTGGGGCCTGATGGGGCAGGGCATGGTGGAGTGATCTGTGGAGGAGTCCAATTGCCACTCTGCAGACAGGTTCGGTGTGGGAAGGAGAGAGGACAGCAATCAGTTGGTGGGGAGGGGGGGGGGGGGGCGGGGGTTGTTTGTCACTGCGGGCGCAGGCTGGAAAGGGGAGGGGCTAGCAATCGGTGTGTCTCAGAGAGCTGGCAATACGGGGATCATGGGGTTGGCAGCGATCGTGAGGCCGGCAGTGTGGGGCCATGGCGCATGCGCCAATCACAGCACTGACGGATCAGTGCACGCGCAGTGGCCCACTCAGCACTATGCTGCCAGCCTCTCCAGCAGGGATAGGTCATGCCCTGCCCACAGATTTATAATGATATACATGCTAGTGACCTCTGCAGTGCACAGAGTGTGGGCACTGCTTCTCTGATCTCCCACTGAAACAAACAGCATGAATTACTCCAGTTTTCATGCAAGTTTGGACACTTCGAATTTTTTGGGAGAATTCCAGTCATGTGATTTGTGACACATGCTCATAAAGAGCAATGTCTCTCCCTGAAAAGTGGGTCAGATATTTTATATTAAATTTTGGAACCATTTTCCAACATGGGCATGTTTCAAACACTGGCAGTGGGAAATAGCACTTAATCCAACTGGTCTCTGGGAAGCATTCTTGTCAGACGCTTCTTGATGAGTTGGTTGGATAATTAGTTAAAGTTTTTATTAATCTAATGCACAAAGAATGATTAAGAATAATGAGGGAGACATTAGAGTAAGAGAAAAAGCTAGCTAGAAATGTAAAACAAAATCTTACTATCTGGTTTTGTAAGTGATTTGGAAAAGGAAACGAGTAAGATGAGATTGGGGAATTAATAATAGGAAACAAGGAAATACCAGAACTGTTGAGCAGGTATTTTTGTATTACATAAGAACATAAGAAATAGGAGCAGGAGTAGGCCTTCGAGCCTGCCCCGCCATTCTATAAGATCATGGCTGATCTGTCGTGGCTCAGTTCCACATTCCCACCCTCTCCCCATAACCCTTAATCCCCTCGCTTATCAAAAACCCATCAACCCGCATCTTAAAAATATTTAGCGAGGCAGCCTCCACCACTTCAACGGGCAGAGAATTCCAGAGATTCACCACCCTTTGAGTGAAGAAGGTCCTCCTCAACTCCGTTCTAAACCACCCCCCCCTTTATCTTGAGGCTGTGCCCCCTAGTCCTACTGTACTTTCTGAGCGGGAAGAGCCTCTCCACCTCTATCCTATCCATCCCATTCATCATCTTATATGTCTCAATGAGATCTCCCCTCATTCTTCTAAACTCTAACGAGTACAAGCCTAATTTACTCAGCCTCTCCTCATAGCTCAACCCCCTCAACTCTGGTATCAGCCTAGTAAACCTCCTCTGCACTCCCTCCAAGGCCAAAATATCCTTGCGTAAGTGCAGCGACCAAAACTGCACACAGTACTCCAGCTGCGGCCTCACCAATGCCCTATACAGCTGTAGCAACACCTCCCTACTTTTATACTCAATCCCCCTTGCTATGAAGGCCAGCATCCCATTAGCCTTCCTGACCACCTGCTGCACCAGCAGGCTGGGTTTTTGCGACTCATGCACAAGGACCCCGAGGTCCCTCTGCACCGTCACCTGCTGCAGTTTTTCGCCATGTAAGTAATAGTCCTTCCTACCATTATTCCTACCAAAGTGGACCACCTCGCACTTGCCAACATTAAATTCCATTTGCCATTTCCTGGCCCATTCGCCCAGCCTATCTAGATCCTTCTGCAGACTCTCCACACCCTCCGCGCAATTTGCCGTTCCACCAATCTTGGTGTCATCAGCAAATTTCGACACCATACACTCGGTTCCCTCCTCCAGATCATCTATATAAATGGTAAATAGCCGAGGCCCCAACACCGATTCCTGGGGCACTCCACTAGTCACCAACCGCCAATCCGAATAGCACCCATTAACCCCCACTCTCTGCCTCCTATTTGACAACCAATCCTCTATCCACGCTAACACCCTATCCCCAACTCTATGCCCCCTTACCTTCTGCAATAACCTCTTGTGAGGTACCTTGTCAAACGCCTTCTGAAAATCAAGGAAGACCACATCTACCGGCTCTCCTCTATCCACCGCCCTAGACACATCCTCATAGAACTCCAATAAATTTGTCAGACACGACTTCCCCTTAACGAAACCGTGCTGCGTCTGCTCTATCAAGCAATTCCCCTCAAGGTGCCTCGCTATTTCCTCCTTGATGACGGATTCTAACATTTTACCTACAACAGACGTTAAACTAACCGGCCTATAATTCCCTGCCTTTTGCCTGCCACCCTTCTTAAACAACGGCGTAACATTAGCCGATTTCCAATCTTCCGGCACTTCCCCGGAATCCAGCGACGTTTGGAAAATAACCACCAACGCATCCACTATCACCTCCGCAAGATACAAAAGTCATCTCAAGGATACTTGAAAATTAAATATTGAAAAAGAAGAGAGGACCCTAACACAAGTCAAAGGGAAGAAGGGACTGGGAGAACTATCAGAACTAAAGGTTGACGAGTCCCCTACTTCTGATAAGCTGCATCGTAGGGTCATGCAGGCATGTTAGCTAATTGATTAGCTAATATGAAGCAGAAAACAGGGACAAGTGGATTATTTCTGGTAGGCAAACTGCATCTATTGAAGTACCATGGGGATTAGTGAGGCTTCAACCATTTACATCAAGTCATTAATAGATTGTAGGAACTAAATGTATAGTAACTAATAACTTACTTTCTGACCTACCTTTGAACATGAGAACAAGGAGCAGGAATAGCCATCTGGCTCCTTGAGCCTGTTCCGCAAATAAGATCATGGCTTATCTTTTTGTGGACTCGGCTCCACTTGCCCGCCAGCTCACCATAACCCTTAATTCCTTTTCTGTTCAAAAATCGTCCATCTTTGCCCAATGAAGCAGTTGAGGCTACCTCATTGAATGTTTTTAAGGCAGAGAATTCCTCCTTTAGGGTGAAGAAGGTCCTCCTCAACTCAGTCCTAAATCTGCTCCCCCTTATTTTGAGGCCATGCCAGTGGAAACAACCTTCCTGTTTCTTCCTTAACTATTCTCTTCATAATTTTATGTTTCTATAAGTTCCCTCCCCTCATTCTTCTGAATTCCCATGAGTATAGCCCCTGTCTACTCAGTCTCTCCTCATAAGCCAAACCTCAACTCTGGAATCAATCTAGTGAATCTCCTCTGCATCCTCTAAGGTACTCGAGTATCCTTTCTCAAGCAAAGAGACCAATACTGTACACAATGTACCAGATGTGGTCTCACCAATACCCTATATAACTGAAGCATAACCTCCCTCCTTTAATATTCCATTCCTTTTCCAATAAATGACATTGCATTTGCCTTGCTAATAACTTGCTGTACCTGCATACTAATGTTTGGGGATTCTTGGACCAGGACAACCAGATCCTCTGTACAGTAGAGCAATTTCCCTACAACTAAATAACATACTGATTTTTTTTTAATTCTTCCTCCTGTATTTAAGGAAAAATACAATTGCATTGGAAGCAGTTCAGAGAAAGTTTGTAAGACTAATACCGGGAATGGCTGGATTGTCTGGTGAGGAAAAGTTGCAGAGGTTATGTCTGTACCCACTAGAATTTAGAAGATTTGAAGCGACTTGGTCAAAACCCTAAAGATCCTGAGGGATACTGACAGGGTGCATGTGGAGAGGATGTTTCTTCGTGTTGGAGAATCTAGAACTAGGGGCCACTTTTTAAAAATAAGTGGCCGCTTATTTAAGACAGATGAAGAGAAGTTTTTTTTCTCCGAATCGTGAAACTCCAACTCTGTTCCACAAAAGGGTGTGGTGCCTGAGTCTTTGAATATTTTTAAGGCAGAGCCAGATAGATTCTTGATCAACAAGGGGGTGAAAGGTTGTCTGGATAGGCAGGAATGTGGCATTGAGATTTACTTTGAGTGCAGGACGCTCAATATTGGCATGTCCACTCAAACATAATAAGTCTCATAACACCAGAGTGTTGTGAGACTTCTTACTGTGTTTACCCCAGTCCAACGTAGGCATCTCCACATCACTCAAACACAAAGCAGGAGTAGGCCATTAGGCCCTTTGAGTCTGCTCCTATTCATTTTGATCATGGCTGGACATCAAATTCAATATCCTGATTCCGTCTTCCTATACCCCTTGATCCCTTTAGCCCCAAGAGCTATGTCAGGGAACATTTTGGCCTCCAGTACATTCGGTGGTAGTGAATTCCACAGATTCATCACTCTCTGGCTGAAGAAATTTCTCCTCTTCTCAATCCAAAAGGTTTTATCCTCTTATACCCTTATCCTCAAACTATGACCCCTAGTTCTGGACTTCCCCTTCTTTCGTAAACATTCTTTCTGAATCACTCAATGCTTTTGATTTTTATGGCTTTCTTTTTTTTTCTTGCTTTGCTACTTATTTGGAATTTGCAATGGGTCATAAAATTTTTTTTTATTAGGCAGGCATGATATCGATAGCAACTGGTTAGTCTTTGCAATATGTTACTTGATGTTTTGCAATTCACTAAAACCATGATGGTAGACAGACCATAATCCATGAAGGACTGTGTAAATAAAACTTGTGGTCTGAATAGAGTCATAGAATCCCTACACTGCAGGAGACCATTTGGCCCATCGATACTTAGGTGGCGAAAAACTGCAGCAGGCGACGGTACATAGGGACCTTGGGGTCCTTGTGCATGAGTCGCAAAAACCCAGCCTGCAGGTGCAGCAGGTGGTCAGGAAGGCTAATGGGATGCTGGCCTTCGTAGCGAGGGGGATTGAATATAAAAGTAGGGAGGTCTTGCTGCGGCTGTATAGGGCATTGGTGAGGCCGCAGCTGGAGTACTGTGTGCAGTTTTGGTCGCCACACTTACGCAAGGATATTTTGGCCTTGGAGGGAGTGCAGAGGAGGTTTACTAGGCTGATACCGGAGTTGAGGGGGTTGAGCTATGAGGAGAGGCTGAATAAACTAGGCTTGTACTCGTTAGAGTTCAGAAGAATGAGGGGAGATCTCATTGAGACATATAAGATGATGAATGGGATGGATAGGATAGAGGTGGAGAGGCTCTTCCCACTCAGAAAGAACAGTAGGACTAGGGGACACAGCCTCAAGATAAAGGGGGGGCGGTTTAGAACGGAGTTGAGGAGGAACTTCTTCACTCAAAGGGTGGTGAATCTCTGGAATTCTCTGCCCGTTGAAGTGGTGGAGGCTGCCTCGCTAAATATTTTTAAGACGCGGGTTGATGGGTTTTTGATAAGCGAGGGTATTAAGGGTTATGTAATGAAGCGGGTAGAATTAGGGACCTTGTGGTGAAGGATCCTCTTGGGGAGAGTGATCATTGTATGGTGGAGTTTCTGGTGCAGATGGAGGAGGAGAAAGTGGGTTCCCGGACACGCGTCCTTTGTTTGAATAGAGGGAAATACGGTAGGATGAGAGAAGAATTGGCGAATGTGGACTGGGAGAGCGCGTTGGAGGGAGGGTCTGTTGAGGAACAGTGGAGGATCTTTAAGGAGATCTTTCTTGGTGCTCAACGGAAATTTATTCCGATGGTCAAAAAGGATAGTAGGAGGAGAGGTAATAAGCCATGGATAACGAAGGAGGTGAAGGAAAGTGTTAAACTAAAAGCGGAGGAATTTAGAGTAGCTAAGAGTAGTGGGCGAGAAGAGAATTGGGAGAGGTTTAAATGTCAACAAAATTGACAAAGAAGTTGATAAGGAAGGGTAGGAGAAACTATGAAGCTGGGCTAGCGCTTAATATAAAAAAGGATAGCAAGAGTTTTTATAAATATATAAAAAGGAAGAGGCTGGCTAGGGTGAATGTTGGTCCTTTAGAGGATGAGAAAGGGGACCTAGTGGTAGGGGATGGGGATATGGCTAAGGTATTGAATAACTTTTTTGTTTCTGTCTTCACGGAGGAGGACGTGAATAATTTGCCGGGTGTTAGCGATGGAAAGGTGGTAGGACTGGAGGGTCTTAATGACATTACTGTTACTAGAAAGGCGGTGCTCGACAGACTGGAGGGGCTGATTGTGGACAAGTCCCCAGGACCGGATATAAGGGTTATGGGGAGAGGGTGGGAATGTGGAACTGAGCAGCGACAGATCAGCCATGATCTTATTGAATGGCGGGGCAGGCTCGAGGGGCTAGATGGCCTACTCCTGCTCCTATTTCTTATGTTCTTATGAGTCTGCACCAACTCTTACCCAGACCCAATCCACATAACCCCATATATTTATCCAGCTAATCCCTGTAACCTATATACCTTGTGACACTCGGGCAATTTACCATGGCCAGTCAATCTAACCAACATGTCTTTCAGACTGTGGGAGGAAACTGGAGCACCCAGAGGAAACCCATGCAGACATGGGGAGAACATGCAAACTTCACAGTTACCCAAGGCTGGAGTTGAACCCAGGTCCCTGGCGTTGAGAGGCAGCAGTGCTAACCACTGTGCCACCACCAACTTTAATTACTCTCAAGTGATAGTTACTTCTGTCATCATGAACGACATAATTTAATTAAAATCTTTGTGAGATTTTATGCTTGGCATTCTGAAGACAGAATAGTTAAAAATCATGCTGAAGCAATATAGACCAAAGGTGGTAGAAGGATGTGTGTACGTATGCTATGTAGAGAGGCTTCAAGTTCAAGACAGTTTTATTTTAATAAGTGAAAATTAATTTTACTTACCTTCCCTCATATATTTTTATTTCTGTGTTCTAGTCACCCTTGTTGATGTGAAACTTGGATTTATGGATTTATTCTGCCATTATTAATTTTAAAAAATGAATTTTGTCTTGAAGGTTGTTGGAAGAAGATCTGTCTCTCAATGTGGAGAAAGCTTTGATTCTGACAAATCCGAAAACAGCAACGTGGCAGAAAGCGAAACAATTAACTCATGCACAAGGGCACATAATGTCTGGAGATTTGTCCGAGAATGTTGTGGCTGTATGTGGAGTAGTGTTACCACGGAAACAACTTGCCCACCAGGACCAGGTTAAAAGCTATTTTCAGACAGTAAAATTCTAAAATAAATGATTCTTTATTGAGGCCAGTCTATCCTAAATGATGAATAACATTATCAGAGAAGCCTAGCGTTGCATTGGTAAATTCAATACATTGACTCTGCTGTCAGTTTATATTTCCTACAAACTTGTTCAGCCTTGCAGCCATTATAATTATGAATTCAGACATTCTGAAGCAGCTTTGTGGATAAGTACAAAGCCAATTGTAGTACAGATTCTTGAACTAGTAAGAGTCAGAGTAGAGTCTTTGCCTGTGGTAGGCTACTTTTTTTATTTTGCCGTCTCTGCTCCCATCTAGTAAAGGCAACCTGGGGCATGGTTTACAGAAAATGACATAGATTACATAAGGTATACAGCACAGAAACAGACCATCCAGCCATATTGGTGTTTATTCTGCACTCAGCCCCCTCTGATCTTTCGCCATTGAGTTTTTCCTGCTCCGTCTCAATTCTGTATTCCCTTTTTATGTTTGTCTAGCTTTCCCCTATGTGCTTCTGTGGTGCTCATCCCTGTGGTGGTGAGTTCCACATCCTCGACACTCTTTGGCCAAAGGAGTTTCCTCCGAATTCCCTATTCCAATAGGAAGGTTACATTCTGGGATCTTCTGTTTGATGTGGCAGTTTTTTCTGTGAGCCATCATTGCCCTTGGGATATTATTTAAGCACCAGAAACTTTGCAGTGGGCCCCAGTCCTATTCTCATTAGACATCCTCATGAAGGAACGTTCTAACAGAGATTGTATGCTTGCTAGGCTGGGATTTTCCGCTCCTGTTCGTGATGGGCGTGTTTGGCGGTATGAATGGAAAATGTGTTTCCTGGCAGTGTAAATGATAAACCCAGTTCTTCCCTCCCCCTGTCTGTGGAAGGCCACAATTCCGACCATGCAGAGTTGGGAACGTTCTTATACATTGGCATAGTATTATTGGGGTCCACACACCAGAATCATTCTCCACGTCAAATTTGACCCCCACGTGAACATGGTGCGCAACTAGACTTAAGTGTGCACTGAGTGAGTGGTACTCTGAGAGGAACTTGGAGGTCAGTGCACTCAATTGGCAGAGTACCCATGGAGCAGGCCCTTGTTTTGTGGGGGGTCAGGTGTCACAGGCAAGTCTGCCCCATACCTTTGTGGCTGCCTTGTTTTGCTGGGACACAGGCTTCAATGAAGAGATGGGAGCCCCGGGTCTGAATGTGTTTGGCAGCCATGACGACCCAGCAACTCCCTCTGGCTTGAAGTGTGCTGGGGTGGCTGCATTATTGAAGTGCTGAGGTGATGGCGAGGCAGGCGAATCAGATGTCACCTGCCAACAATCCGATGTGAAACCCGTACCTGTGCATTTTTGTTTATACAGAGTGCTGCGCAATATCCTGTTGAAAAGTCACTATTGCCTTTCGGGTCAAATGCCACTTCACCCACCCAAAACCAGACTTTGTCAATTTCTGGCATGATTGCATCATTACTTCGCATAAATATGAGGCAGTTTCGCCCCTCATACTTGTACTGCCTTTCTGAAGGATTTATCCTTCAGCCTCAAAAACATGGAAAATTATCTTGACCTATTGTAAATTTCCTACATTTGTGTAGTTGTTGTGCTGTCAGTTTGCTGACTTTCCAATGTCTTTGCTCACCCTAGTTTGAATCCATCAATGGTGTTTAATTAACTGTCCACACTACTGTATTCTACACCTCGGATTGTCCCTTTCATCAGGTCCCTGTGTGGATTCTGATTACCTTCCCCATATCACGATTGCTGGCGTTGCAGATACCCACAACTGGATGGCTTCAGGAACGTGAAATTTTCTTGTATTTCTCGTTTTCTACATTTGCAAACTGTAATCCCTAACTCTGGGTCATGTGACCCTGGAAACCTCATTCTCCCAATCACATCATATCTTAGAATCCCAGCTGTGCAGAAGGAGGCCATTTGGCCTATTGACTCTGTACTAAGCATAATCCCACCCATGTCCTATCACTGTAACTCCACACATTTACTCTACTAATCCCCCTGACACTAAGTGGCAATTTAACTTGGCCAGTCAACCTAACCTGCACATCTTTGGACTCTCCAATGTTCTGGAATGTAAGAGTTGGACCTCAGATACTTGAGATTTTCCATCCTTGGAAATCTGATGCAGTTGCATGTTCCTTGGATACCATGAGAATATAGGATAGCTTGTGTCTTGCATTCCATTTGCATCTTGTAGGCTTCTTTCTTTCTTTCCAATGTCCTGAATTTGACAGAAAGGAAACTGTTCACTCCCTGACTTATCCAGGTTTTGAAGTAGTCCACTGGATAGCTAGGAAGAGTAGAATTGTTGTCCGGTTTCCTGTCTGAAATGGTTATCTGGTATTAGGGAGCTAACGCACCATGTGGGGTGTTGAATTGCAGCTGCAAAGAAAAAAGTTTTCTTATTCATGTCTATATCATTTTTATTACTGCCATTTGTGCACTTCAGCTCCCTCTTGTCAACCATAAGCTTTGTGATAGTCTTCCAAGTTTCAGATTCGTCCTTTTGGATGTGAGCATCTCTGGCAAGGCCAGGATTATAAGAACATAAGAAATAGGAGCAGGAGTAGGCCATCTAGCCCTTCGAGCCTGCCCCGCCATTCAATAAGATCATGGCTGATCTGTCGTGGCTCAGTTCCACTTTCCCGCCCTCTCCCCATAACCCTTAATCCCCTTGCCTCCCAAAAACCTATCTACCCGCGTCTTAAATATATTTAGCGAGGCAGCCTCCACCACTTCAACGGGCAGAGAATTCCAGAGATTCACCATCCTTTGAGTGAAGAAGTTCCTCCTCAACTCCGTTCTAAACCGCCCCCCCTTTATCTTGAGGCTGTGCCCCCTAGTCCTACTGTCCTTTTGAGTGGGAAGAGCCTCTCCACCTCTATCCTATCCATCCCATTCATCATCTTTATATGTCTCAATGAGATCTCCCCTCATTCTTCTAAACTCTAACGAGTACAAGCCTAGTTTATTCAGCCTCTCCTCATAGTTCAACCCCCTCAACTCCGGTATCAGCCTAGTAAACCTCCTCTGCACTCCCTCCAAGGCCAAAATATCCTTGCGTAAGTGTGGCGACCAAAACTGCACACAGTACTCCAGCTGCGGCCTCACCAGTGTCCTGTACAGTTGTAGCAAGACCTCCCTACTTTTATATTCAGTCCCCCTCGCTATGAAGGCCAGCATCCCACTTGCCTTCCTGACCACCTGCTGCACCTGCAGGCTTGGTTTTTGCGACTCATGCACAAGGACCCCAAGGTCCCTCTGCACCGTTGCATGCTGCAGTTTTTCGCCATGTAAGGAATAGTCCTTCCTACCATTATTCCTACCAAAGTGGACAACTTCACACTTGCCAACATTAAATTTCCATTTGCCAGTTCCTGGCCCATTCTATCTAGAACCTTCTGCAGACTTTCCACACCCTCTGCACAATTTGCCGTTCCACCAATCTTGGTGTCATCAGCAAATTTCGACACCATACACTCGGTTCCCTCCTCCAGATCATCTATATAAATGGTAAATAGCTGAGGCCCCAGCACCGACCCCTGGGGCACTCCACTAGTCACCAAATGCTCATCTTTATCCTTTCCCAACTGTTCATCAAGTTGAGAACCTCGATACCAGCAGTTTTTACCAGAGATATTTCCTGGATAGATGGTGATTACGGGAACATCTGCACTGCTCCAGGATTGTACATCACAGGCTACGTTGGAAACTTAACTCTCCAAGCTACATATGCACCTCAGATGAATGCTCTTGAAAGCTGAACTCTGCTCTGTGCTGCTCCTATTTGTACGTGACAAGCCACCTATTATCACATTAAACTTGTGCTCTGCATTGTGGAGAATTATCAGTTCAGTAAAGGAATAGGAATTTGATATTGCAGTTGCATTTAGTGCAGTAGATTGCTCATTCATTTTTTTTTTGACTGTGGCCTGCTTATACAGAGATTTGTGTGCACATTGACATAGCTATATATAAATACTTAGTGCTTCTGAAGCATGAGGTAATTGAATGTCTGTGAAAGATTTCCAAATGCTGGCCTCATCGGAAGTCGGTATAATGCCACTTGTGAGTTTGAATTTTCTAGAGCTTTGAAATCTGACCTTTTTTGTCATTGCGGCTCTTTGTAATGCAATGTCTACCGATACTTGATTTCAAATGAGTGAAAGTTAATTATATTTTAAAACACTGCTGGTTTTGATAATACTTTCTTTTTCTCCTCCAGTGTGTCAGTCAGCCTCTTGTGCTAGTAGCTTCCACCTATGGTTACCTGCAGAACTTGGCAATGGCAGTAGTGTCCCAGAATGCTGTGCTGCTAGAAGGCCCAATTGGTTGTGGTAAAACCACTTTAGTGGAATACTTAGCAGCCCTTACAGGTCGACAGAAGCCACCCGAATTTCTAAAAGTGCAACTTGGGGACCAGACTGATAGCAAGGTATGGAATGTGTAAATTTTTTTCATAAAAGAAGGCACCAGTGGACTTTTGATGCCGTGCTGAAGTCCCGTGACTAGCCAGAGGTTTTATCTTTTGTCCCGCCAATTTTGACCAAGGCAAAATTACAACTCAAGTTTATTGAAATTTGTGGGTTCGGTCCTGCATTCTAGCACATGGTGGGGAGGGGCATGCAAACTCCACGCTGTCTCCCAAGGCTGGAATTGAACCTGAGTCCCGAGTGCTGTGAGGCTACAGTACTAATCGCTCTGCTGCCCCCATGTTACCATAAACTTGATTGTTTCCAAATTTCTGCATGTTTGCTCCTCTGTCTGAGCTAGATTGAACTTTTTTGGACCAGCGAGGAAGTTGCATGTTTTAACAATGGTGACTCACTTAACTTCTATTTCAGAGATGTATTTTTATGTTTTTAGATGTTGTTGGGAATGTATCGCTGTGCGGATATCCCAGGGGAGTTTGTTTGGCAGCCTGGATCCTTGACTCAAGCAGTAACTAATGGCTATTGGCTTCTATTGGAGGACATTGACTATGCACCTTTGGATGTAGTATGTAATCCCCTAGAATATTTTACACTTGCGTTAAACCACGGTTTTGCTCACTAAAAATGTGTCGAATTTATAATGTGTGCATTGTAATCGACAGAGCTATTTAATTATTTTCTGATATGCAGCATATACATGATTTAGTATGCAATCATCTGCAGTGGATTATAATTTTACAGGCCTAAATCTTCTGACAAGGGGAGCAAGGAACAACTCACATAAGTTGTTGATGCATCCTGGGACTCTGAGGAAGTCCTGAGGTGTGGTATTTGGGCAAGCAGTTTAAACTACTGATTGCTGGTTTTACCCTGGAAATATTGATGCATGGTTCCCTACACAGGGATCAGATGGCCAGAGCCACTGAGACCTGGGCTATTTATGCTTTGTCTACTTGTTTCTTACACTGATTTACTTTAGAGCTTTTCCTGTTGGGGGTAAAATCTGCTGAAGAACACAGCTCGTTGACAATCCAGCTAAATTACAATGAAAGTTTTAGTGGTCAGATGTGAAATTGTGTTGAAGTATACAGATAAATGCATAGCTTCAATGACCATTTAGTTGCATGCGTGTACGATAGTTTACTTTGTTTTCACGTCGTTATTTGACTGCATTACAGATATCAGTGCTGATACCTCTCCTGGAGACGGGTGATCTTCTGATTCCTGGCCATGGCGATTGTATAAAGGCAGCACCTGGATTCCAGTTTTTTGCCACTCGAAGGTTAGAATAACAGTTGTCCCGATTTGGTTTAGCAGTGACTGTCCTGCTAGCTCAAAAGAGGATGTTGAGGAATAAAAAAATATAATTATCAACTTGTTGCCCAGCTCGAGCTGAGATTGCAAATCAGTCACCTGTGAAATGACTGAATTTTTGACTGTTTCTATAGCGGGCAGCTGATCTGAAATGCCAGTTATCACCTATTGATAAATGTGATGAGGGGGTTGTTTTCAGGCACGGAAGAGAAATTACTTATTCTAATACCTATTGTTTGTAGTAAACTTCTTCACTCTTTGAAATGAAAGACATTTTTGCTGGTCTTGCATTTAGTAACGTTACACAGGATGCCAACCTGTATATTTTGTATCAAATAACAGTGCAGAGGAATCCACATCAGGCACTTTTAGCTAAGCTGTATTTGCCTGCTCGAGTTAGGACGAAACAAAAATGCATTATTGTGATTTATTGCTGAAGAGAAACTACTGTTCAGTAGGATATTTGACAGCAAGCATTGAGTTGTGCCAAGTGCTGAAACTTGAGCTATTTTTCTTTCCTCATCTGCAAGTCACTGAATTTGTATGTCACCTATTGTAGGTTATTCAGCAGCAGCGCTGGTTGGTATAGACAACAAAACAGTCACGCAGCTTTGCTGGACAAACTGTGGACAAAAATCAAGTTGGACAACATGAACAGGGCAGAACTAAAGGAAGTGAGTTTATTTTACTTTATTCAGATTCTTTCATCTGTGTACTGTTCTGATTCTATTGAGATCATCGTGGCTTTCCTCTGGATGCTCCACTTTCATACCGCAGTCCAAAGATGTGAGGGTTAAGTTGATTGTAAGAAGTCTCACAACACCAGGTTAAAGTCCAACAGGTTTATTTGGTAGCAAAAGCCACTAGTTTTTGGAGCGCTGCTCTTTCGTGGGTAAGAAGCGGTGCTCCGAAAGCTAGTGGCTTTTGCTACCAAATAAACCCGTTGGACTTTAACCTGGTGTTGTGAGACTTCTTACTGTCAGTCCAACGCCGGCATCTCAGCATTAAGTTGATTGGCCATGCTCAGTTGCTGCCGAGGTGTAATGGGGACGAGCAGGGTAAATACGTGGGTTACAGGGGCAGGGCCTGGGCGGGATTGTTGTCAGTGCAGGCTCTATGGGCCAAATTACCGCTTTCTGCATTGTAGGGATTCTATGATTCCCTCTTTCATGCTCCACCTTCATACCTTATCTTAACCCTCAAAGTTGTATTTGGAAATTGAGACCAAGAGAATTGATGTAATTCTAGGAATCACTTCATGGTTCGTCCTTGCACGCTATGCAATATCAAAGTCTGTATCTATCTGCCACTAGCTACATGTATTTGCGTCCTCCTGCACCACTGCGTGTCTGCAGACATATTCATTGTACGTCACTGTGCAGGTGAGGCCCTAGCAATTTGCAGCGTAGGAGGCCATTCACTCCATAGAATCTGTGTTGACTCTTGAGAGAAATCTGAAGCTTTCATCACCCTTGATTTCGCCATATCTTCCTCGTTTTTGTTCTTTCTTTAAAAGACGGATCAATTCCTGCCTCAATTATTTCATGAGGTAAAAGCATTCCATCCTTTTAACCCTCCAGATAAAGAGATTTATTCTCACATCATTCATTTTAGTTACAGTTTTAAATTGATCCCAGCCCAGTCTTTGCTATTCAAGATCTTGATAGACGTTTTTATAATCGGCATCAAAACTGCATGCAAAGCAGTAATTGTGGCTTTGCTGTCTTCAAGTACAAATTGATCATTGCCTCCCCTTTTTACTCCCCCATGTTTATTTTCTCTGATGCTTCAGCATTTTGAGCTTTTAGAAATATGTCTGTTGTCTTTCATTGTTTTAATAACCTGCACTTTCATTTTCAAGAAATACTATTTGACCCTCCAAATCCTCGAGTATCTTTTCCATTTTAGTCTATGCTCCTTTCCTTGTTTGCCTTCCCAGAATGCATCACTTCAAACAGTTTTATTAAATGTCTGCTCATTATGTCAACATGTCTGTTCTGAAAGCCTTTCACAAAGTTACGAGTTTATAGGGTCCAGCTTGCTGTTTGCCAACCCCAACCTTGCCTGAGCACATTTGATACTGCCTGCACTTGTGTCCAAATCATTTAGTAGAATCCTTACAGTACAGAAGGAGGCCATTCACCCAAAAAGCCTGCACCGACAACAATCCGACCCAGACCCTATTCCCATAACCTGGGACATGGCCAATCCACCTAAGAAGCACATCTTTGGACTGCGGAGGACATCGGAGCACTTGGAGGTGAAAACACAAAAGTGGACCCTACAAAGACCACCTGTAACCCTTCTCCAATCTGAATAATGATTGCTAATCCTAACTCTTTCTTCCAGTTGTAGTGTGACTTTTGTTTAAGCCTGCCAGGTTAATATGACCAGCGCATAACTGTATAAACTTTCTCTGACTTGACTATGTTCAGTGCTAATGCTCGATACAAAACAGGAAGCATATTTTCTCTCCAGATATGAGATCATCAATTTAAACACAGAATCAAAGATAGGTGATGCTGACATCCAATGAACAAATCTTAAAAACTCATTAAGGGGAGGCGTTAGAATGAATTTCTATAGAAGACCCTTTTGTGACAGATCATTTACAGACATTGAGGGAAATGTTTTAATAGAAATTAGAACATTTGTTGTTTTGATGTATATTGTCTCAGGCTAGATGATTCCTTTAGAAAAGGCCTCAATGCCTGGCATATTTCTGTAAATTTCAACTGTACCATTGGCATATGTCTGAAAGTGGAAAATTGTGAGCTACTACCACTGCAGAATGGCACATAGAGAGACAACATGTAAATTTTATGGTGTTGAAGAGTGATTGAGTATTTATTCTTTCAACTTTTAAAACCTTTAAACTATTTGCTCGCAGGTGTTAGTAAACCGGTATTCAAGCCTGGAAATAGTAATCGACCGCCTTTTGGACATTTATTGCCAATTGACTGGCAAGAAACATCAAGAATCACAAGTCAAGTTAGCTGGAAACCAAGGAAACAAACAACAAGTGCCTGATGAATGTGAAACAAAAACTGAAGATAAAGACTTGTGCCTCGAGGGAAGGGGATTATCTTTAAGGTTTGCAACAAATTGTTTTTAGTAGGGATTTGTGTCCCACTAATCAGGAGTGCATTTAAAACAATGCTGAAGAGAGAGTTTTGACTTGTAACCAGAAATTTTGAGCATTCTGTTACTCCATAGGAAAATTGCTATATAATAAGTTGTCAGACCAAAACAGTGGACTTGTAGAACGTTACCAAAGAGGATAGTAAGGCTGATGAGTGGGAAGATTTTGGAATTTATCAGGAGAGAATAGAATACCAGAGGAATAAGGGACTCAAAAGTAAATTGTAAACAGGTAAGTAAATAAGAAGAGGTTAATGTGGGCCTGTTAGAAGCTGAAAGAAGTGAAATGAAAATGGATTATGTACTGTTTGAGAACGGATGAAACGGGTAAGTTACAGACCATGGGTTTCAACAGTAAGTTCAACTTTAGATTGTGACTTTTTTTGATATCCAAAGCATTTTTTTTTGTTCCCCCACATGCTGGGCCATCTGTTATTTGTTCTTTTAGATTTTGATGTTACTGAGCACTGACCTGCTCTTCTATTAACACGTTTTGCTACCTTATCCATATGCCACTATCAGCACCTTCTGTGGCCCTTCATACTTCCTCTGTCTTGTGGCCAACACATCTTTACAATCTCTAAGTTCCCACATATCACTGTCTCTAAACTCCATTTATGCAGTGTATAATCCATCACATTTCTTCCTCTCTTCAGTTACAAAGAAGAGTCATATGTACTTGAAGCGTTGACTCTTTTCCCTCTCCATGGATGCTGCCAGACCTGTTGGGTTTTTCCATCATTTTCTGTTTTTGTATCTTTTGAAAGGTCTGTCCAGTTTCTTCCGCAGTCTTACTCTTTGATAACCCTGTAAATTACTCCTTTCAAATTTTATCCAATTCACTTTTGAAAGTTCATTTTCATTTTGTTGCGTTGCTTTGCATTAACCCAACTCCCAATTCCAGATTATAAATCATTGTTTTAAATAAAATTCTTCATGTTTCCACTTGATTCTTTCGTCAATTTTCTTGGGTTTGTAGGTGTTGCCAGCATTATTTATCACCATGTTGTTGACTACTTTAATGGCAAGTCTACCATTTTACATTAAATTGTACTTTTGTTTTTCTGCTCAGAGATTTACTGAAGTGGTGTGAACGCATCATTCATAATTTTGACGGCACTTCCCCTTCCACAGCTCTTCACATTTTTCAGGAGGTAAGGAGAAGGTGAATTTATATCAGACAAATGTAAGAAAGAAAAATCTGCATTTTTTAATCCAAAATGACTTGGCAAGGAGTGTCCAAATGCTACAAACTTTCTTTATTTCTGCAAATGTTGATTGAATCTGTATGTTCTTCACTTTGATACCTGCTGTTGTGTTGTGTGGTATATTCACTGTGCTAAATGGGGTAGATTTCAAACAGATCTTAGCAATAATGCTGGGTATCCATGAGGCACTGTGGCCATCAGAAACAGAATTGCACGCAACCACAATCTGTAACCTCATGGCACAACATACGCCCCACTCGAGTTTATCACCCAAGCCAGGGGAATAATCCTGGTTTAATGAAGAGTGCAGGAGGACATGACAGAAGCACATTAGATACACCCTAAAAATGAGGTGTGAACCTGGTGAAGCTAAACATAGAACAACCTGTGTGCCAAACAACATGAGCAGCAAGTAATAGAGCTAACCTGATCAGATCTGCAGTTCTGCCACATCCAGCCGTGAATGGTGATAGACAACTAAACAATCAGCAGGAAGAGGCGGCTCCACAAATATACCCATTCTCAAAGTGGCAACAGTGTGTAACCATTCAAAATAAGCACTGCATCACCTTCGAAGGCACCTTCAAAACCTGTGATGTCTCCGCTTAGAAGGACCGGGGCAGTGGATGCATAGGAACACCATAACCTGCCAGTTCCCCTCCAAGTCACATACCATCTTGACTTGGAACTGTAGCGCTGTTCCTTCACTGCCACTAGGTCAACTGTGGATGTACCTTCACTACCACCACTTTCTCGAGGGCAGTTAAGGATGGGCAATAAATGCTGACCAGCCAGTGATGTCATATACTATGAACAAATTTTTAAAAACGGTATTTTATTGACTCCTAGCTTTTGGAATTTTTTAATAAAGATTTGTAATTTTAAGGAACTGTTCACTGATTTTTTTTTTAGGTGAATTGCATGTTTTGAGGATAGTCAACGGGGACAGCAGTGAAAAGTCTACTATTTGTAAATACTGAATGGGTTTTCCCTCTGGTCTGTTTTTGAGAATTAAAACATTTCCTGTGCAGCAAAAGAAGGCAGTCAAAAGATTTGCAATCTCTGTGGGCTTAAAATAGTGTGAGCTCCAAGCAGTGAATATTCACAGTGGCATAGTGGTTCGCACTCCTGCCTCACTGCGCCAGGGACCAGGGTTCAGTTTCAGGCTTGGATCACTGTCTGTGTGGAGTATGCATGTTCTCCCCCTGTCTGTGTGGGTTTCCTCTGGGTCCCACAGTTGGAAGAACGTGCTGGTTAGGTGCATTGGCCATGCTAAATTCTCCCTCAGTGTACCCAAACAGGTGCCGGAATGCAAAGTCTAGGAAATTTTCTCAGTAACTTCATTGCCGTGTTAATGTAAGCCTACTTGTGACACTAATAAATAGCATTCAGATTTTTAAATTATTTTATGCCTACCAAATATTTATAAAAGACTGAAAAATGTTAGTTTTTTTTTCAGCCCAGGAATGAGATGTAATAGCTGATCCTCTGGGATGTATACAAGATACAAAGGGGATACATAATTCATGCTGGAATTAAAACTTAAATATTATTAATAAACTGCAAGTGGATGGGGGGGTTCGCTAATGCCATTCCTCAACTTGCTCATCACCTAGTCAGCCATCAAAACTTGCACCAAATTAAAGTTAGTGTGGTGGAGGTGAAAGACTGAGGTTCGTTAATTAAAAGGACTGGATGTTAGAATGGGATTGGGGACTTGCTGCATGGATGAGTCAGGATGTACAGAACAACCCTTATCAATTTCTTGTGGTCATGTCCATAGCAAGTGTTTTTTTTCCCCAATAAGTCCACTAGATAGGGGTTCCATGGAAGCTATTGACTTGATTGTAACATTGTTAATTTGTTTCTGCTGAGATTTCTTGGAATTTTTGGGCTGTTTATTTAAGCTTAAAGTATTGAGGGCATTGGACAGGCGTGCCATAAAACATTCTTGACTGCTTAACGTGATGATTTTTTTTTTAACCCCAGGCATTGGATTGTTTCACTGCCATGATGTCTAAACAGAGGAGCAGGCAGAAAATGGCAGAAATAATTGGGAGCAAGCTGAATGTTTCAAAGGAAAAGGTATAGTTTCATTTCCTGTTGCATTCTCTCCTTAGAGTTAATGGGTGACTTGATGAGGAGTCTCCATACTGTGGCTCTATTCTCCATGGATGCTGTCAGACCTGCTGAGATTTTCCAGCATTTTCTGTTTTTATTTCAGATTCTAGCATCTGCAGTATTTTGTCTTTTTACTTCACTTTTTTGGTAATAATTTCATATGGTATAGGGACAGAATTAGGCCATTCAGATTCAGCCATGGCCGATATGCTCCTCGTCCCCATTTTTCTGCTTTCTGCCCAAATGGGTTTCTGCTTCAACCCATTAAAAATTAAAAGTCTGTCTAACTCCTCCTTAAATTTATTCACTTTTTTCCACCATCCACCGTACTTTGGAACATTAAAAATAGAAATTAGTCATTTTAACCCTGTTCTGCCAGTTAGCAAAGTTGTGGTTGGTCTGTAACACCCATTTGCCTGCTATCTCCCCACAGTACCTTTTTGGGTAATAAAAATGTCAATCTTGAGTTTATAGAATTGTAGAATGTACAGTACAGAAGGAGGCCATTCAGCCCATCAAGTCTGCACCAACCACAATCCCACCCTGGCCCTATTCCCATAACCCCATACATTTGCCCTAGCCAGTTCCCCTGACACTTGAGGGTCTATTTATCATGACTGATCCACCTAACCCACACATCTTTTGGACCATAGGAGGAAACCGGAGTCCCCAGAGGAAACCCACACTGATATGGAGAATGTGCAAACTCCATACAGTGACCCAAACCAGGAATTGAACCGGGGTCCCTGATCCCGTGAGGCAGCAGTGTTAGCCACTGTGCTAATTTACAACTAGCACTGATCCAACATCAATTGCTCTTTGTGGAAGAGAATTCCAAACTTCTGCCACTTTTTTGTGCACAAGTGTTTCCTAATTCCAATGATTAGTTTTTTTTTAAGGATCAAGGCTTGCGGTGACTAAAATTTGAGTGCGATTTTTAAATGCCCTAGGGTTTTTTTGACATTTAGAAACCACTGCAGGTTCTAGCAGAATGTTAATCAAACAAAAACAAATTGTGCCTTTTTTTATTTTCTTTATTAAATTAGTGTTGTAATGTGCTGGGACATTTGGATTTTTTTTTTTCAAAACCTGCAATGATTAGTTTCTACCCTCCTCTTGTGTGTTGTTGATCTGAAAATGTTCAGAGTTGAGGCAGAATTGTTTGTTCCCCCAGGGGAATGATTTGATTTTACTTGTGTTACAGGCGGAGTTCTTCTGTAAGTTGTATAAACCTGCTGTTGAGCTCAGTGAGATGAAAGTGACGGTAGGACGGGCTGTTCTGCCCCGAAAAAGAAGCGATGTCGTCCTATTGCAGTTGTAAGTGCAGTTTTAAAATTCAACATCTCCATTTGTCATTTCAGGATCGGTTTTAATAGAATCTCTACAGTGTAGAATGAGGTCATTCAGCCCATCAAGTCTGCACTGACCACAATCCCATCTAAGCCCTATCCCCAAAACCCCAACTTATTTACCCTAGCTAGTCCCTCCGATGCTAAAAGGCAATTTAGCACGGCCGGTCTTCCTAACCCACATATCTTTACGCTGTGGGAGGAAACCAGAGCACCCAGAAAAAAACCCACAGAGGCATGGGGATAACATGCAAACACACAGTCGCCCGAGCATAGTATGAGCTTGATAACCAATAATTCTAATAAATAACTGATTTGGAAGGATCAAGGCTTGCAGCGACTATAATTTGAGTTCTGCCCTAGGGCTTTTGACATTTAGAAACCATTGCAGGTTCTAGCAGAATGTTAATCAAACAAAAACAAATTGTGCCATTTTTCTTTTCCTTATCAAATTAGTATTGTAATGTGCTGGGACATTTGCTGATGGGGAATTAGAAGGGAGGTTTGTTTCATAATATCGTCAAGCAAGTGTCACTAACCAAAGAACAGAGTTACGGTGATATGAAAAATGTTGAAGTCACCATTGGTCTTGGTGGAGATATTTTTAAGAAAAAAATCCCAACTCCCTGTTATTCAATGAAAGAGTTGTCACAAGTTGACCAAAGATGTGTAAGTTAAGTTGATTGGCCATGCTAAATTGACCCTAGTGTTAGGGGACTAGTAGGGTAAATGTGTGGGGTTGCAGGATAAGGTGGGGTGGGATTGTGGTCACTGCAGGCTCGATGGGCCAAATGGCCTCCTTCTGCACTGTAGGGATTCTATTCTATTCTTAAGATTTCAAACAACTTGTAAAAGAGTTAAACAACTCATGTTCTATTAATTTACCAGTCTACTTCATAAACATTCCCTAAATGCAAAAATCTCAACCAAACATTCCCAGGTCTATTTTTGCTTCCTTGCGAAGAATACCTAACAGGACCCTTCACTCCTGGAACAAAACCAGGGTGTGACACATTTCTCTGGCATTCACTTTGATGCTCCTTCTCCTTCCTGCTATTCTGAGGTATGAGATTTCTTGGGGACCAGCATCTCGCGATTGTGGACTCTCCAGTTCAAATCAGGATTTCACTGCCTTCTTGCAAATTAGAAAATACCCTTAGTTTCAGATATTACTCTGCTACATCCTCTTTAGTATAAAGGATAGTATCCCAACCCGTCACACGGGAGACTGGGGTTCAATTCCCCACTGGGAGCTGCCAAGTTCCATGACAATGTGGTGGCAGTGTCTGTCATGACTTTATTTGCTGTTGAAACCCTCATGCATACCTTTTGTTAACATGAGACTTCACTATCCAGTGTTCTCCTGGGCAGCCTTCCACTTGGCACTGTCCATGAACAAACTCACCTAAACTCCGCTGCCCCCGTTCACTATTGCCCCTCTCCTTGTTGAACCGAATCAGTGTTTGTCTGGCAATTTTTCTTTTTCTTTTAATTCATCTGCTAGATTTTAAATTCCTCCATTTGCCTCATCCCTCCTGGTGCAATCTCTTCCACCTTTACAAAGATCTCTGTTGTTCCAATTCTGGTCTTTTCTGCACGCCTGAATTTAACCACAAACCATGCCTACAAGCTGCTGAAGCTTTGTGCTCTGGCATTCCCTCCCTCTTTTTAGAGATGCCCCTTCACCTTCGTCAATATTTCCGAATGTCTTGGAGTCAAATTTAGGTTGCTGCTGTGAAGCCCTTGGCACCTTTTTAAACTATTATCAAAGCAATGCTTTATCTTATCATTTTGTATTTGCACAGTTTGGCCACTGGGTGGCACATTAGTTGTATCACTCCATTGCTTTTTGGAACAAATTCAGTGAATGTCATGAGACCCCCATGGTGTCATTTCAAAGAGTAGGAAGTTATCCCTCCCCAAAGTTTCTTTCATAAGAACATAAGAAATAGGAGCAGGAGTAGGCCATCTCGCCCTACCAGCCTGCCCTGCCATTCAATAAGATCATGGCTGATCTGTCGTGGCTCAGTTCCACATTCCCGCCCTCTCCCCATAACCCTTAATCCCCTCGCTTATCAAAAACCCATCAACCCGTGTCTTAAAAATATTTAGCGAGGTAGCCTCCACCACCTCAACGGGCAGAGAATTCCAGAGATTCACCACCCTTTGAGTGAAGAAGTTCCTCCTCAACTCCGTTCTAAACCACCCCCCCCTTTATCTTGAGGCTGTGCCCCCTAGTCCTACTGTCCTTTGAGCGGGAAGAGTCTCTCCACCTCTATCCTATCCATCCCATTCATCATCTTATATGTCTCAATGAGATCTCCCCTCATTCTTCTAAACTCTAACGAGTACAAGCCTAGTTTATTCAGCCTCTCCTCATAGCTCAACCCCCTCAACTCCGGTATCAGCCTAGTAAACCTCCTCTGCACTCCCTCCAAGGCCAAAATATCTTGCGTAAGTACAGCGACCAAAACTGCACACAGTACTCCAGCTGCGGCCTCACCAATGCCCTATACAGCTGCAGCAAGACCTCCCTACTTTTATATTCAATCCCCCTTGCTATGAAGGCCAGCATCCCATTAGCCTTCCTGACCACCTGCTGCACCTGCAGGCTGGGTTTTTGCGACTCATGCACAAGGACCCCGAGGTCCCTCTGCACCGTCGCCTGCTGCAGTTTTTCGCCCCGTAAGTAATAGTCCTTCCTACCATTATTCCTACCAAAGTGGACCACCTCACACTTGCCAACATTAAATTCCATTTGCCATTTCCTGGCCCATTTGCCCAGCCTATCTAGATCCTTCTGCAGACTCTCCACACCCTCCGTGCAATTTGCTGTTCCACCAATCTTGGTGTCATCAGCAAATTTGGACACCATATACTCGGTTCCCTCCTCCAGATCTTCTATATAAATGGTAAATAGCTGAGGCCCCAGCACCGACCCCTGGGGCACTCCACTAGTCACCAACCGCCAATCCGAATAGCACCCATTGACCCCCACTCTCTGCCTCCTATTTGACAACGAATCCTCTATCCACGCTAACACCCTACCCCCAACTCCATGCCCCCTTACCTTCTGCAATAACCTCTTGTGAGGTACCTTGTCAAACGCCTTCTGAAAATCAAGAAAGACCACATCCACTGGCTCTCCTCTATCCACCGCCCTAGACACATCCTCATAGAACTCCAATAAATTTGTCAGACACGACTTCCCCTTAACGAAACCGTGCTGCGTCTGCTCTATCAAGCAATTCCCCTCAAGATGCCTCACTATTTCCTCCTTGATGACGGATTCTAACATTTTACCTACAACAGACGTTAAACTAACCGGCCTATAATTCCCTGCCTTTTGCCTGGCACCCTTCTTAAACAACGGCGTAACGTTAGCCGCTTTCCAATCTTCCGGCACTTCCCCGGAATCCAGCGACGTTTGGAAAATAACCACCAAGGCATCCACTATCACCTCTGCCATTTCTTTCAGAACCCTCGGATGCATTCCATCCGGTCCTGGGGGACTTCCCTCTAACCTTTCAGAATGATGACATTTTTTTTAGAACTGTCAGATCATAAATGGCATGGTTAGCTGCCCCCTCATTCTCACCAAGGTTAAACTCAAAAGCTTCCTGGGTGTATCTCAAAGCCAATTGCTATGTCTTGGTGAAAAGACATACAATCGTACATACAACAACACATTGCTGCTGTGACAGTAGCTGCCTCGACTGTATCTCCTTCTCCAGTTACTGTGCTAGGATATATCATTCTTTCCCTTTGTTATCTGCCCTATGGACTGGGCTTTTAGCATACACATGTCAATTCCCTTATCACTCCACTTTAAAGTCACCTCTTCTGCACTCAGTTCCAGAATAACTTTAACATTTCAGAGACTAATGAATAAAGATATGTTCTTCATATTGAATAGTGTAATGTTAAGTTGATAAACGGCCATCTGGCGTCATAAATGCTGAGATTTCCTTTGCCCTCTCGGACAAAGGTATTTGCCAATGTATCTTTTAGCAAGTCTGTTTTTGCAATGAATTTAACCTGTCCAACAATGCAATGTCTCAACCATGGTACAGGAAACAAATTCCTCTTGATGAGGACATTCACTTTCCTCTAGAATCCCTACAGTACAGAACGAGGCCATTTGGCCCATCGAGGCTGCATTTGACAACAATCACACCCAGGCCTTAACCCCACAATCCCACATATTTATCCTGCTAATCTCCCTGACATCAAGGGGCAATTTAGCATGGCCAATCAACCTGACCTACACATCTTTAAAACTGTGGGAAGAAACTAGAGCACCCAGAGGAAACCCACGCAGACACAAGGCAAACGTGCAAACAGTTACCCAAGGCTGGAATTGAACCGTACAAAGTCTTTGTCATTGGACTTTTGCACCATTTACAATAGGTGAACTCCAATCACTAGAACTCGATTTAATATTGTCATTTCGGAATACACATTCAATTTCCTTCTGTACTTAGATGTTGCTTTATTGGAACTGTTTCCCCCACATCTACATGTATAACTGTCACTGTTCTACCTAATTGTTCCGACAAATGCATTTATAAGATTGCAATAATTCTTCCAATTCACCTCGGCTCTTATCTGGGAGAAGACTTAACCAGCTGTTTAAATTTCTCTCTACTTCCTCATTATCCAATTGAATTATACGGGGGAGACTCTCAGAATTTACTCTTCCTCTTCTCCCTCCTTCATTCCTACCAAGACCTCATTCTTGTCTTCAGTCCTCTATCCCAATGCCTCTAATTGTCATTTCCCCCATCTTACTTGATAGATAAGTATTCCATGTTTTCAACCAGGATGCTTTTGTCTGACTGAACTTCTTGCACTTTGTTTTAAGGGAAACCCAGCCATTTTCAGCCACTCGGCCCTCCTCTCTCCTGCTGGAGCAGCTGGCTGTTTGCCTAAGTAAAAAGGAGCCTGTCTTATTGGTTGGTGAAACAGGTACTGGAAAAACTTCGACAGTCCAGTACCTTGCCAGAATTACAGGTTGGTAGAACAATGTTTGTTGAATAAACTTTGTGTTACTATTGGAACAAGGTTTAATATATTGTATGCAATGAGGCAAGCTAAGTGGCTAGAATGATAAAAGCAAATTTACTGTGACTGCTAGAATCTGAAACAAAAACTGAAAATGCTGGAAAATCTCAGCAAGTCTGTGAGCATCAGTGAGGAGAGAATAGAGCCAATATTTTGAGTCTGGCTGACCCTTCACCAGAGCTGATGGATTTTCTGAAAGAGTGACAAATTGAAGGTGCCATGTTTGATCCTGGTATCTGATTGATAAGCTCAAGTTTGGCAGTAGGGATTGTACACTTGTCACCTCTTCTGGGCCACGCAAGGAGACCAAAAAATAAAATCAATAAGGATTTTGTGTAGATTCTGGTAACAATTAGATTGTGGTTGTTCCAGCTCTGTATCCATAATCCCACAAGGCTTGTATCCATAATCCAGCAAGCCCCTATCTGGGCTGACATTTGAAGAATGACCACTCAAAGACAACAGACCATTGTGGAATGCTCTCCAGCAGGAGCTGATATCTTCAGGAGGGCAAGAAGTTGACCAAACAAAGTTACCCCGTGTAGTGAATTTTCCTGAAGTAAATCATTAAATTTTAATTTTTTTCATGGTATGTGGGCGTCACAGATCAGGTCACCATTTTCTGTCCATTCCTTAATGGCCTTGAACTGCAAAGAGTCAACCACATTGCTGTGGCCCTAGATTCACATGTAGGACAGACCCTGTGAGAGTGGCAGATTTCCTTCCCTCAAGGACATTGAGTCAGATGGGTTTTTCCAACAATTATTGATAATTTCATGGTCACCTTTACTAAGACTAGCGCTTTTTTTATGAATATTTTTCTTGAAGGTTTTCCATTTTCCATTTTGCCACAAGGCACGACAAATCCCCAAAATCAAACTCAGCACAGAATGATCATGATACACAGAAAACCAGCAAATATTCAGATTATCATTGTAGTCGGCGTCTCCATTCATACAGATAATTAAAGGATTCCAGAAAGAGTAGGGAAACTGGGAATAACGGGATAAAGCCATGAGTGCATAGCACCATTGCACACGCCTCCTCAGGATAACAAAGACAGCTACACAATATCCCGATTTCTCAGCCTTTTGGCTTACACAAAGTGTAGTATTGACATATGCTGTGCTTGGTTGAAGTCGTTAGGTTACGTTTTAGTTTCATTCAAAGTAATTTTTAAAAGTGGCATCTCGGCCTTTTGGCTAAGATGCAAATGAGATCAAGCCTTGGAGGACGACCTATGCCTTACTCCAATCAGCTTGGATCACTTAGATCAAGCCCAAGACAGGAGGTGAGACTCTGAATTGGATTTGATTTGATTGAATTGGAATAAAAACAAACAAAAAAAGTACTGGATCCTTTGAGGGATAGATAACCGATCAAGATCTAATTAGATATCCTGGAATCTCCAAGCAATAAAAGGATACCCCAGAAAAGGGGCAACATCAGGATACCGCCATTGATACAAGACATGATGCAACAATGCGCGTTCTCATACAGGAGTTAATGGATCAAGGATTCCTATCCACGCCAGAACTTGTAGCACAACAGACCCCTCTCCCCTCCAGCCACATCAGAGACATCGCTCAGACCCCACCATCATCTGAAAAATTAAACCACTTTTACTGAGGAAACCCCACCAACAAGGAGAAGAAGAATCTTCAAGACACCCATTAATGGAATGTCTCTGGGGGGATACAACTCTTCTGACAATGCAAAGGAACCTTCCGGAATGAAATATGACATCGGAGCCTGAATCGCCACCTCAACTACCCAGATGAAGAAAGGAAACTGGTAAAAGAGGGAAAACCAGGATTAACGAACAGATGTCAGGTGTAGTCTAACAATGTATACTTCCACAAAAATGCTACCAGGATCAGACATTTGATAAGAAACAACCCCCATGTGAGATCACATGGAAGATGGTGACCTCCTCCTCCAATCAGCCCACTGTCCAGCTGCAAAAAGACACCAGCAATGCAGAAGCAAGCCACTTGTATTGGCGTTCAGGACCTGCAGCCAACATGATGCTCCAGCTCCAGGGGAATCAAGTCTCTGGAAGGGGAGCAGTCCAGACGCCCCCACAAGCAATATCTCTGAGGAGGGTGACCCACACCCCTGCTCGACATACCCTCCACCTGACCTGAATAAACAGAGTCCTAACTGCCCGAACCCACACCCCTCTTCTATATTGATCAAGGCAAACTATCCTTATCTCTGGACACCTGTCACTTAAACCCCGCCATTAACAAGATTCAAGCATTCTCTTGTCACTTACTCAAGCAGTCAGGTATGAAGAACCAACCCGAGCTTGGCTAGCTATCCAAGGATTAACCAACCATGTCCAAGAGTGCACCAATGTGTATTTCCTCCCACACCAACCGCACCAAAGGTGGCAACGACAGAAAATAAAACTCAGTCTTTTTCAGGATACACGACCTTTCTGTATCTTAGAAGACGAGCAAAGATTCCTTCATCCCAAAGTACCAAAGTATAAAAGAAAAACACAAGCCCATTAGTTCTGCCACATCAACACCAACAAGAGGAATTCTTCATCCACTATGAGGACTAATGAGACCAAACCAACCACCTGCCCACCACCCTGCTGTGGTACTAGTCTTATCCACAAACCAAGCAAAGTGTACGTTTACTCCTTCACTGTGAATGCAAGGATTACAACACAAAAAACAACCTTAATATATGCAGCCAACCCAGCATGCTCCCCTATGGAACAAAGGAGAACTATTTATTAAAACTCCACAAACAGGAAACTATCTCCGCATTACAAACACGGAACCTGAAGGAATTAATTTTGACACCAGGCCAGAGTGGCCACAGACCCCACTCACTCGGAACTGCACATCAAGACCAAACTGAATGCAAACAGTGTCAACTTTAACCTAAAGTCTCCCTCAGGATTTCCAAGGACTGAAGGTGGGCCCACTGAGGAAACTTCCCCCTTGAATGGTGAGATTTTCTTCTCCACTTCATCCATTCTCTTTAGGATATCCCTTGGTTCATTACCTACCTGAGTGTCTGCATTACTCATCCTGGGCACCATCACCTCTTCAGTCTGTACTCTGCTGGGTACTGAAGTGGGTGTGTTAATCATTATGTTCAGTTGCATTTAGCTTTCCAAGATTGGAATGTTTGTAACTGCATTTACCCATCAGACAGTGAAGATATAACAAAGTCAGTTTGAGGGATGGCTAACAAATGTGAATTTCACCTCCTGAAGTAAATAATTCTAGCAGACATTGTAAAATTGTCAGCATTCTCTTTGTTTTTATAAAAGTACTTTCTGTTGAATATATAATTTAAAAAAAATCAGTTTCAAAAAAGGGCAAGCCCTACAGCAAGTTTTCTTCAATTCTCGCAATATTTTCTGAAATTTGGTTGCTGGTTCAGCCATTTGACTACAAGTTGAAATCCAAAGATTGCTCCTTCGTGTCCATCTTTATATCATTTTTCTTTTTGTCCATCCAGAGACATAACTCCGAGGCTAAAAACCAGCTGAACCTCTCATCCATCTGAAGTAACATTTGAATAAATAATTATTTGTGTTGTTTCAAGTTTTTCACTAAATTTTGATATTACAATTAAGTCTTGATGTTGGTAAAATGCAAGCAGAATACTTGAATTTATATTTTCCCTTAAAATTAAGGGCTGACTCCATTTTGAGTTTTTTTCCTGACAGCAAGCAATGGCTGATTGTTGTCTGTGCATTTTCAACATTCTGAAAAATAAATGTAAATGGTAAAGATTTAGTTTTGTTTTAATAATATCAAAAGATTTTGGAGCAAAATTGGGCCATTTGGCCCATCGAGTCTGCTCCGCCATTCAATCATCACTGATATTTTTCTCATCCTCATTCTCTTGCCTTTTCCCTGTAACCTTTTGCTTCTCTTACTAATCAAGAACCTATCTATCCCTGTGTATTTTATTTCAGGTCACAAGTTGAAGGTTGTAAATATGAACCAACAGAGTGACACAGCAGACTTGCTTGGAGGGTAAGTGTTGTAGCTGGGGTATGACTCTTGGATTCTGATGGAGCGGAATGAGTAGCTGATTGTACGCAAGGCTAGTTGGCATATTTCTTTGCAGTTTAAAATGATTTAAATTATTAGTATTTGACAGCTGATGGGGGTACTCCGACACTGAAGGTGGGAATTACAATGTTTAGAAAATTGTGGGTTGTTATATTTGGAACGTTGTTGACTGACTGTCAAAATGTGAGCAGAGTTTTCAGAGCAGGTTATTAGATGTGGATTGTCAGAAACCTATTTTTTTCCCTGCTTTGTGGTTACAGAACCACACAGGTTGACTTATCGGCTTGTAAGTCCTTCTGATACATCTGACAGTAGGTGGTAAATTGAGGGAGAATGTCCTAGTCAACTGTTCTGCAAAAGGCAATGGCAAAACATTGTACTCCTTTGCCAAGTATGATGATGGACCACTCCATTGGAAGTCCATTCTTGCCAATGCCCTCTGAGTGTGCTAGTTGTAGATGGAGTTCTAGAGCACTAACTGACAGGGAAAGGCCCCCAGGAAGAAGTGTGTAATTGTAATAACATTGAGTTCACACAGCATGATGGAGGTGTGCACGCTGCACACTTCACTTAACTAAAAATGCAAATACTTAAAAATTTGGAAACTGCACCTTATGTTGAACTTTACATACTCCATGGGTAGTTTGACATTCTCATTGATTCTTGCACAGATTTTTGCATTGTGCATCGCTGTCAGTAATTTAATATATTTAGATTTCCCCCAAAACAGAGGTGCACCTGTTTAGGAACACTCATAGAATCCCTAGAGTACAGAAGGGGCCATTTGGCCCATTGAGTCTGCACTGTCCTTCCGAAAGAGCACCCTAACTAGACTCAATCCCTCACCCTAACCCCATAACTGGTGCATTGATCATGGCCAATCTGCATTGGACACAAAGGGTCAATTTAGCATGGCCAGTCCACCAAACCTGCACATCTTTGGACTGTGGGTGGAAACCAGGGCACCCAGAGGAAACCACGTAAACACAGGAGTCACCTGAGGCTGGAAGTGAACCTGGGTCCCTGGCATTGAGGCAGCAATGCTAACCACTGTGCCATCGTGCTGCCCAAGCAAACACTTAGAAAGCTACAGGCCATGCCATTCCTCTTGGGCAGTATTTTCAGGGCCCTGTTGTGCCTCAGTCATCACTGATGCTTCACCATCCATTGCACCATCAAACCCCAGGTTTACCTGCTAGTGTTATTTAATCAGAAATATGGCAAAGAACATCTAGTATGGAAAGGGCAGAGCGTAACAATTCCTGTAGCAAACTGTAAATGGAACATCTGAATGAGAACTAACTATTAGGCTAGGGACGCACTTCAAATGCTGGATCTGCCATAATATTTTTTAATAAAGCATAATGATAAAATTGTAGTTCCTGGTGGCAATACAAAGAGTAACGTTCTTACTCGCCTCTTTTCTCAGTAAAAAAAAAGTCAAGTGGGAAGAGGTCGTTGATGGAAGTAATCTAATGTAGGCTCTCCATAAAAAGTTAATTTTATTTCGGTGGCCTAGACGTAAAATTGAAATTTGATTTTCAGCATTTGTACATCAATCTTCCTAGTGAGATTTTTCTCAGCTCTGGGTATTTGGGTTCACTAATATGCGCTAGGGGACCAAAAGCAACATCTGTCACTTCTAAATGTTGATGCTGTGGTGTTAGTGTTTTATGTACCCAGCAGTGGTTTAGTGGCATTGTCACTGGGCTAGTAATCCCAGAATAAAGCTCTGGAGACCTGGGTTCGAAACCTACCTTGGCAGGTGGTGAAATTTTAAAGTCAATCAAAATTCTGGAATTAAAAGTCGAATGATGGTTGTCATAAAAACCCATCTGGTTCACTAATATCCTTTTTAGGGAAGGAAATCCGCCACCCTTCCCTGGTCTGGCCTACATGTGACTCCAGACCCATAGCAATGTGGTAGATTCGTAAATACTCTCTCAAAATGACCTAGCAGACCACTCCATTCAAGGGCAATTAGGGATGGACAATAAATGATGGCCCAGCCAGTGACATCCTCATCCCCTAACTGAATTTTAAAGAATAAATCTGGGATTTGTGTTTGTTTCTGTTTAGGTACAAGCCGATGGACCGTAGACTTATCATGTTGCCTTTGCGAGAAGCATTTGAAGAGCTTTTCATTCAGACGTATTCTAGGAAGCAGAACCTGACTTTCTTGGGCCATATTCAAACATGCTGCAAACAGAAACGGTGGCAGGATTTACTCCGACTGATGCTGCACGTCTATAAAGCTGCCATCAATAAGGAACTGAAAGCCAAGGAAGACAGTGAGAAATCCTTAAACATATTAAATGTTTATTCTGAAAATCTTTTTTATTTATGCGTTGGGTTACTGTGTGGGTGAAGTGCTGTTGCACCTGTTTGAAGTAACAAAGGATGGAAAATGCAGAGTAGTTCTGGCAGATATTCTAGCGTAGCGGTGCAGAAGGAGGCTATTTGGCGCATCAAGCATGTACCGACAACAATCCCACCCAGACCCTATCCCTGTAACCCCATGCGTTTACCCGGCTAAACCTCCTGACACTAAGGGGAAATTTAGCCTGACCCATCAACCTCACCTGCACATCTTTGGAATATGGGAGTAAACCGGAGCACCCGGAGAAAACTCGAGCGCAGGAAAGTGTGCAACCTCCACACAGTGATCTGAAGCCGGAATCGAACCTAGATCCTTGGCACTGTGAGGCAGCAGCAATAGCCACTGTACCACCTTTGAAAGTAGATACGGTTTTGTTGCATGGCAGATGTCACGTGAGGTTTGTTTTTGTTTTTTTTGTTTTATAGCTATTGGAAGTGTGAGCTATTAGAAGCACAGCGAGGGCAACAGTGGTCCAGGCGAGCAATGGGGCAAAGTGAGATTAAAGGCTTGAGAATCGAACAGACAAGAGTGAATGATAAATTTGACTTTGACTCAGGTGCAGTGAGAGGGGAGGAAAGATTGAATAAGGAGAACAGAAGGCAGAAAGCGAGATAAAACTTTTGATCTTGTCTTTTTAAAACAAATTTATTAGCTGAAGTCCTTATATTTACATTGGCAGAAGCAATTGGAATTCTGTTCTCATATTTCTTCTCTCTCAAAATGGAATATGTTTTATTTTAGAAGGCTGGCTGAGAGATAAATGGGAATTACTTGGTGTACGTCTGACCCAGGCTCAGCAGCAGATGAAACTCACCGAATCGGCACTGGTATTTGCCTTTGTGGAGGTAAGATGTGAAAGTGATTGTCTTGAGTAACTGACAGAAGAGATTTGACCACCTCCTTTATCGAGTCAGAGCTTTGCTTGAGCAATGAATGAATGACCACCCACTGCTGATTTAGACTTGCCTTTACCCATTGAATTTTCCAAGAACTTCTCCATAGCAAATTATTGAGAGTGGGAGCTTGCTGTGGTGCTCCGAGCAACTTGTACCTCCCTTAACCAATCATTTCAAGATTTGTTCAGGAGCTATGAACAGATGAGTTGAAACAATGAACTAGATATTAAATTGAGTATAGAAAATGAAACTGGGTTAGAGAAGAGATTCTAAAAAAACAAGTTTAACAATTAATTAAAATATTTTAAACTCCATAATGAAATCTGTGGGAGTGAGAGTTGACACAATTTCACATTCAAATTGGAGGATGCCTTTCTGCACTTTTCTGGCTCTTGAGCGTTGGCAGATGTCTTGCACATCAGTTCACAGATTTTTCACGTTTAACTGCACATCTGCACTAGCCTGAAGCTGCTGTCAGATTTGTTCATGTGCTTGGCCTCATTCTGACCTAATGCAATTATCCCTGGCTTTTGATCAAACATTTGGGGCTTCCTGAGTAGTTTCCAAATTGTTTTGCTGCATGGGAATTCCCTGATCCTGAATTATAGTAACAATTGTGATGCTGAGGGTTGCAGAGCAGCAGTGGAAGCTGAGAACATCAATAGTGAGGTTGCTGGAGACAGGCTGAATGGTTTTTTTTTCTGTCCCGAGCATAAAGCTGGTTCGTTCTTCAGGAGTAATCTATCCTGGTTACATTATTCTGTTGTTTCTCCACACTTCCCTCAGTCATTTTCCTGTTTCAAATTCTACATCTAAAATACTGTGGTTACTTGTGATCCCATGCTTGAGATTCTGATGTGTTTTGGGGTGCAAAAGATATCTAATTAACCTTTTGATATTGGTACTTACCAAAAATCTGCACCTTGTTATCAATTCGTTGACCAATGAGAGCCATCTTCTGCTGTTTTACCCTCACTTTTTTTGAATACTTCTATTAAACAACATCCCCAACTCCTAATTAGGTGACAAAAACAGAAAAATGCTGGAAAATCTGAAGTCTGACAGCATCTGTGAAGAGAGAATTGTGCCAACGTTTCGAGTCTAGATGACCCTTTGTCAGCTCTGAGATTTTCCAGAATTTTCCTGTTTGTTTTTTTTTGTTTCCGATTCCAGCATCTGTAGTATTTTTTGTTTATCCTAAGTAGATGAACCTGGGCTATTTGACTCTGTTGGGTGTGGGAAGCAGAATGATTATCATAGTTTGAACATGATTCTATTTTCATTTAAGATCCACGCATACAGTTTCCAGCAAGGATCATGGAACAGTTATCAGGGTTAGGAAACTATACATTTTTTTTTCTCCCATTCTTCAGCCAAGGATTGTGACTAATGTGAGTTGAGTAACGATAGATTCCCCTCTGACACAAAGTCAGAAAACAATCTGCGCTCTTTTATTCCTTTGACGATTGATTTTAATTTTCTAGGGTACCCTAGCGCAAGCTGTGAAGAAAGGAGAGTGGATCTTGTTGGATGAGATCAATTTGGCTTCAGCAGAGACACTGGAATGTCTGAGTGGATTGTTGGAAGGGGATACAAGTTCGCTTGTGCTGCTGGACCGAGGCGATACTGGTACAAGAGCTATTGCCTTTATATACAAGATATCTCTAACTTATGCGAATCTACATATGCTCATACAAGTGAGGACATGGGAGTGTGCAAACATATGAATCATGAGTTTGTTTATTAGTGCCACAAGTAGACCCACATTAACACTGCAATGAACTTACTGTGAAAATCTGCTAGTCGCCACACTCCGGCATCTCTTTGTGTACACAGTGAGAATTTAGCATGGCCAATGCACCTAACCTGCACGTCTTTCAAGCTGTTCAAGGAAACTGGAGTACCCAGAGGAAGCCTATGCAGACACAGGGAGAACGTGCAAACTTTGCACAGTGATCCACAGTGCTAACCACTCGGCAGGAGTGGACCTGCTCTGCTATTCAATAAGATTGCTATGTCAACTCTACATTCTTACTTAGCGTGATAACCCTTTGTATTCTTGCTTGTCAACCTATCGAACTCTGCTTTGAAAATTTTCAAAAACTCTGTTTCTGCTGCCTTTTGAGGAAGACTCTCAACCCTCTGGGAGAAAAAAACTGCCCTCACTCTTAAATGGGCAACCGCTTAGCTTGAAACAATGATCCCCTTGTTCCAGATCCTCCCACAAGTGGAAACATCCTTTCCATATCTACCCTGCCGAGATCCCCAAGGATCTTGTATGTTTCAATCAAGTCACCTCTTACTAACTCTAGCAGATACCAATTTTGCCTGTCCAACCTTTCCTCATAAGACAACTCCAGGTATGTCTTATGAGACTTATTAATACCTGGTATTAATCTGGTAAACCTTTCTTGCGTTCTACAAAATTCATTGTCAGGTTGGTTTCCCACGTCTGTTGTTTCTATTATTTTCTGTTTGGTGTAAACCCCACTATTCAGTGAAACTTTTCACATCTTGCCACCAGTCCTTAACCTGTTCAGAAGTTTGCTACAATATTTTTTACGCCAGGCAGTGAGCAGAACTTATTGCCGTTAGAGATTTAGTGCACCAGTTTGATTTTGGGGTAGTCACTTAATGCAGAAATAAATGTTCCTCTTTGCCACGTAAGGAGGGTAGTAATGGCCGAGTGGTATTATCGCTAGACTATTAATCCAGAGGACCCAGGTTCGAATCCTACCACGACAGCTGGTGGAATTTGAATTCAATAAAAATATCTGGAATTAAGAATCTGCTGATAACCATAAAACTATTGTCGAATGTTGGAAAAACCTATCCCAGAGGGACCTGGGGGTCCTTGTGCACAAATCGCAAAAACGCAGTCTGCAGGTGCAGCAGGTGATCAAGAAGGTGAATGGGATGTTGGCCTTTATAGTGAGGTGGGGGGATAGAATGTAAAAGCAGGGAGGTCTTGCTGCAACTGTACAGGGCACTGGTGAGGCCACAACTGGAGTACTGTGTGCAGTTTTGGTCCCTTTATTTGCGAAAGGATATTTTGGCCTTGAAGGGAGTGCAGAGGAGGTTCACTAGGCTGATACCGGAGATGAGGGGGTTAGCTTATGAAGAGAGATTGAATAGACTGGGCCTGTACTCGTTGGAGTTTAGAAGGCTGAGGGGGGGATCTTGTAGAGACGTATAAGATAATGAAGGGGATAGATAGGGTAGAGGTAGAGAGATTCTTCCCGCTTAGAAAGGAAAACAGAACTAGAGGGCACAGTCTCAAAATAAGGGGGGGGGGGGCACTTTGGAACGGAGTTGAGGAGGACCTTCTTCACTCAAAGGGTGGTGAATCTCTGGAATTCTCTGCCCATTGAAGTGGTGAAGGCTATCTCGTTGAATATATTTAAGTCACAGGTTGATAGGTTTCTGATAGACAAGGGAATTAAAGGTAATGGGGAGAAAGCGGGAAAGTGGAACTGATCCACTTCAGATCAGCCATGATCTTATTGAATGGCGGGGCAGGCTTGAGGGGCTAGATGGCCTACTCCTGCTCCTATTTCTTTTGTTCTTATGAAATCTACCATCCTTACCTGATGTGGCCTACATGTGACTCCAGAGCCACAGCAATGTGGTGACTCTCAACTGCCCTCCAAAGGTAACTGGGGATGGGCAATAAATGTTGGCCAGCCAGTGGTGCCCAGAAATGACTTTTTTAAAAAAAAGTCCACGAATCTTGCAATAACTACTAACTTGCTTTATCCTGTTACAGAGCCCATACAGCGTGACCCAGAGTTTCGCTTGTTTGCCTGCATGAATCCAGCAACAGACGTGGGAAAGAGAAACTTACCACCAGGCATCAGAAACCGGTAACCAAAACTTAATAAAATTATTTCTCCGCTTAATGAAAGCCTTAGAAATGTTAATTCCATAATATTGCTGAGTAGGAAGTTGTGGCTTGCATAGTATACACTTTACAGATACTGAGATAAACATAACTTAATAAATAAAATACATGGGATGTATTCTGAAACGCACTGATTTGCAAATTGCGAACTATGGATTGCCTTCAGTGAGCAAAACTCAATGTCTAACTCTGCTCTTAAGTCCCATGTTCCTATTTTGCAGCTGTGGGGCACACAGCCTGTTGCAAAGCTGTTGTATCTGGCACTTTGGGATCACTGCCGTTTTCCATTGCTGTCTGCTTCCTTTATGTCCCCAGATTCTTGTGAGGTCACTCATACTGGTTGATGTGCGGCCACGGTGAGATTTTGTAGAAGAAATGGCTTTTGTAAAATGGAGTGCCTTTTGCTAGCATGCACTGCAGCAGGCACATCACTTCACCTCCGATTCATGTGCTTGCTCAGCTCCACTTCAGGAACCTGGGCGTTTTTTCTCCTGCACTCTGGGAATGTTGGAAGCAGTCTTGGCTGTTTGTCTATTGGTGCCACTTTTGGAATGACAAATGCTAGTGCAGTTTATGACCCATTACAATAAGGCACACTTTAATGGAACGCTCCCTCATCACTGAAATGGTACTCTGAAGTATAGGCTATTTTCTGGAAGTCCATATAAATAACACACATTAATGTTAATATACATGTCCCCCTGTTCATCTTGGCTCGTTTTATTTGACGGATCCATGTACTTTTGATATTATTGAGCTCATTGCTTGAGCACATTGTATCACAGTTTGAAAAAAGATAATACTTTAAATCTTCTGTGAACAGTAGAGTCAGGGTTTCAGAGATTTTCATTTCTTTTTGTTTGCTTTCTCTTACCGTGCCAGTTTTCATACAATGTTATTAATTCAGTGGGTGCTGGTGGCCAAGTGGTAATGTCACTGGATCAATAATCCAGAGATCTAAGCTAACGCTCTGACGACATGATCAAATCTCAGAGGTAGTTGTGTTTAAGTTCATTTAATAAATCTGGAATATAAAAATGCTGGTCCCTATAATGGTAACCATAAAGCTATCTTTGTCATAAAGACCTATCATCTGGTTCGCTAATGTCCTTTTTTAAGGAAGGAAATAGGCCACTCTGGCCTGCTCTGGTCTACAGGTGACTCCAGATCCACAACAATGAGATGACTCTTAATTGGTTTCTGGGATATTTGATTTTTGATTTGATTTATTATTGTTGCATGTATTGGGATACAGTGAAAAGTATTGTTTCTTGCACGCTAAACAGACACAACATACTGTTCATAGGGTACGTAGCGGGAGGAGGAAAGGAAAGGGTGCAGAATGTAGTGTACAGTCAAAGCTAGGGTGCAGAAAAGGATCAGCTTAATATGGTGGGTCCATTCAATATCCTGATAGCAGCAGGGAAGAAACTGTTCTCGAGTTGGTTGGTACGTGATCTGACTTTTGTACCTTTACCCCGATGGAAGAAGGTGGAAGAAAATATGTCCGGAGAGTGTGGGGTCCTTGACTATGGTGGCTGCTCTTTCAAGACAGTGGGAAGTGTAGACAGTGTCAATGGATGGGAGGCTGGTTTGCGTGATGGATTGGGCCACATTCACAACCCTTTGTAATTTCTTGCATCTTGGCCAAAGCAGGAGCCGTAGCAAGCTGTGACACAACTGGAAAGAATGCTTTTGATAGTGCATCTCTAAAAATTGGTGAGAGTTGTAGTGGACATGCCGAATTTCCTTAGCTTCCTGAGAAAGTAGAAGCATTGCTGGGCATTATTAACTATGGTGTCAGTGTGGAAGCACCAGGGCAAGTGATCTGGACACCCAAAAACCTGAAGCCGTCAACCCTTTCCATTTTATCACAGTTGATTACAGACAGGCATGTCCTCCATTACACTTCCTGAAGTTGATGGCTATCTTTTTACTGATGTGGGTATGCCGGCGTTGGACTGGCGTAAACACAGTAAAAAGTCTGACAACACCAGGTTTTAGTCCAACCTACTTATTTGATAACATACTCGCAAGCTTTCGGGGTTAGCCCCGAAAGCTTGCGAGTATATTATCAAATAAATAGGTTGGACTAAAACCTGGTGTTGTCAGACTTTTTACTATCTTTTTACTGACATTGAAGGAGAGACTATTGTCGTTGCACCGTTTCACCAGATTCTCTATCTCTTTCCTGCATTCCGTCCCATCATTGTTTGAGATCTGACGCATTATGGTGGTATCTTCAGCAAACTTGAAAATGGAGATGGAGCAGAATCTGACCACACAGTCAAATGTATAAAAGAGTAATGAAGGACTGACGACACAGCCTTGTGGGGCAGTGCTGTTGGAGATGATTGTGGAGGAGGTGTCATTATCTCTTGCTACTGATTGCGATCTGTGGGTTAGGAAATCTAGGATCCAGTCGCAGAGGGAAAAGCTGAGTCCCAGGCCTTGGAGTTTGGAGATGAGTTTTGTTGGGGTAATGGTGATGAAGGCTGAGCTCTGGTCAAATAATAGGATAAGTCTGACAACACCAGGTTTTAGTCCAACCTATTTATTTGATAATATACTCACTAGCTTTCGGGGTTACCCCCTTCGTCAGGTGATACGCCGGCATACCCACATCACAAATAATAGGAGTCAGGCATAAGATTCCTTGTTATCCAGGGGTTCCATGGTTGAGTGTAGAGCCAGAAGATGGTATGTGTTCAAAGGCAATTGGAGATGGATGACAAATGCTGACTTTGCCAGTGATACTCACATTCCATGAAAGAAGAAAAAAAAATTCTTGTGGCTTCCTCTTAAAAAGAAAAGACACATTGAATAAACAAATTGAACTAGATGGGTAGTTGACAATTGTTAAGTTGCACTGGATAAGAATTTGTCGTACCACTTCTTAGTCACTCAGACTCATCTTGTGAGCACTGAGCTTTCATCTGAAGAAAATTATTTTATTTTCTTGTGGATGTTAAACTAACTGGTGTGGTGTTCTCAGACTTGCAACTTTGTTACTTGTGAATATCAATTTTCCATTTATTATCTTTAACTTTATGGCTCTAACCTCTATATTTGTGCAATAATTACTTTTTTTAAAAAAAAGTTCCTCTCTCTGCTTGCATAAACTGTGTCTGTTCCACCGTCTCCAAGTGTTAAATTTATCGTTTCACAACATATGCCTCTTTGAATTGTTAAGACCTCTGAATAGAAATACCTTAGTACCAAAATTGTCCATCTTTCGTTTGCGATTACGGAACAATTTTATTTGCCTTTTCTCAATGACAGAATTGGACATAAATCTTTCAAATCTTCACTCTTGTCTTGGGCCTGAACCTCTTTTGGATATATTTTAGACTGTTGACTGCACTTATGTTATTGACTTCTCTTATCCTAATTTTGGCTCTCCTTTGCTCATTTTGAATAATAAAATATGATGCTGATATTTTGCTGGTTTCTACATTGACAGATTTACAGAGCTGTATGTTGAGGAACTAGAAGATGAAGGAGATCTCCGAATCCTCGTATCCGATTACTTAAAGGGATTAAATGTCACCAAGAAAACAATTCATGGGATCATTGAGTAAGGATTACTTGATATTTCTGACTTCTGGATATTGAAGTATATAGAGAGGGGAAAAAAGTGAATGCTAGCAGTGTAGATAATAAACACTGTTCCATATGCTTCATGTGGGGGTGGCAGCAAAAGTTTGACTATATTGCTTGGGTCGTATTTTTATTACAGCTGTCACTTTGTCAGTAGAATAAATTTGAGGTGTTAATGTATGTGCTCCTCTGTGTAGTCTCAATAAGATGTCAAGTTCTCAACTCAATTTATATTGCTGAAGTTCTGTTTCTTTTGCTTCAAGGTTCAGCCCTTGATACTGTTATGTCCTTTGATAAATTGCCTTGTTGCTACAATATAATGTTATACTTAAACAGCCCTTGAGGCTCAACAGTGCAAATAATGAATCTTGTTGACAGCTTGCTTCCTGTGCTGTTGTTAATCCTGGCTTGTGACCAATAAACATTTTTTTACAATGTGCATGTAGCACAAACCAACATTGTGGATAACATAGAGTAAGCAAGCTGCCTGAGGGAGGGTGACAGTCGTAATGTAGCTTTCTAGAACCATTGCACGTACAACCATTACATCCCACAAAGGTGTTGAAGTGTATCGCCTAGTCTATATTAATGAGGCCCTGCAGGCAACCACACAGCTTTGCGATTACTGTGGAATTTCGACTCAGTATAATATTCTTCTCCTCGCACTCTATCTATCTGGTTATCCTCTTATTCTAAAGCAATTGTCATAGTTTGTTTAAAATGTTCCAGTTGGAACACTGAGCCGCTGCATCCTTTTTTCTTGCATTTCCCTTCATTGGTGTAAAGTGATGTGCTGCTGGAACTCTGCCCAAGAGTGGAGATTGACCAGACCACAAATCCTGGGCGAGACCAGTATAATCTCTTTCACCACAGGTTGTTCAAATTATTACTACAAATATTTGGAGCACATCCTCTATGATGCAAATTTCCTAACCCAGCAGCATTTTGAAGGGACCAAATGGATAACAGTCTTATTGTAAATACTGATAGTTGATCTGAAAATGTGCCCGTCTTTGTTAGGTTTTACTTATCTGTGCGCAAGGAGACAAATGTCAAGTTAATGGATGGTACAGGCCATAGGCCCCACTACAGTCTTCGGACTCTCTGCCGCGCTCTTAAATTTGCAGCAATGAACTCGTGTAACAACGTTCAACGATCATTGTATGAGGTATGATGAATGCCATCTGTTGTTAATATTGTCAAACTCGCGTACGTAACATTGACTACAAAGGACTATTTTGTTGCATCCATTTTAAGAAAGTGTCTTGAAGCGTGCACTTTGGTTCCCAAAACATGCACTTAAAGGTGTTCTCACCCTCCTAAAATGCTACTTATGTTGACCCTTAATGTAAACCCAATTTAGACCCTTTACTTTAAAAGCTGATATTCTGTGTGGGGAAATTAGAATAAACCCCATGCAATTTTGTTTTTGTCTTACTCTCCTCACTCCCATCTTCATGGTTGAGTGGCCTGCAATATAAAAGTAAGGAAGTGCTGTTATAATAATGCAGGGCATGGTGAGACTGGGCCTGAAGTGCTGGATACCGTTTTGGCCTCCTCACTTAAGGAGAGATATACTTGCACTAGGAAGTTCAGAGAGAAGGTGTGCAAGGCCTATTCTTGGGATGATGGGTCATATGAAGAAATGTTGAGCAAGTTGGGCCTATGATAATTGAGTTTAGAAAAATGAGATGATGGGACTTGACAGGATAGATGCTGGAAGGGTGATTCCTCATCTCTTGTGGAGGAATCTAGGAATTGTGGAGGAGCGCAGTTTAAAAATGAGGGAGCTACTATTTAAAATTGAAGTGAGGAGAGGTTTGTTAATCTTTTTGTAGTTCTGTACCCCAGACTGCATTTGAGACTGGTGAAGTTGAATATGTTGAAGGTTGAGTTGGATAGATTTCTAATCTGCAAGAACGTCAGAGGGTATAGAGGGCAAGCAAAAAATGTGAAATTAAGGTGAAGAGCAGATGATTATTGATTTTTTTTTTTGGATGGTGGAGGAGGCCAGAGGGGCCAAATGGCCAGCTGCTCTTAGTTCTTTTGCTCTTGATTAGGAATTTGAAAGAAATAACAAATATATGCAGAACTAGTTACTTGAGCTGCACGTCCATGCTAACTTTGAAATTTTACAGGGTTTCTGCATGAGTTTCCTAACTCAGCTGGATCGTGTATCTCACCCAATCGTTGAAAAATTGATCTGCCGTCACATTATTGGGAACAATGCCAAGGCTGTTCTCCATCAGGTATTTTCTTCTATTTTTGCCAGTGAATTTACTGTGGCTTAGGATTTCAAACCAAACCGATCTGGAACGAAGGCTCATTCCACAGTGGCCAGTTGCAGAAACTTGTAGAAAATGATCACTATCTGTGATGTATCCAATTTCACAACCCAAGGAAGTTAAATTTGATCTCCAGTTAACGTTTTCAGTGAACTCTGAGGATGAGTTTCATTTCCCCAAGTCAGATGCCCTGTGAAGGTGACACATCAGTTTGACACAGCTAACGGGTGTTTATAACCCAGCAACAGGACAGTTAAATCAATTACTCTGTCCTTGGACTGGTCTCTCTCACCCCAGATCAAGTAAAAACAACTCACTTCCCTGGTGGAAATTACATAACAGATTTTGGTAAAACTGTAGTTTTACTTCACGGTTGCATTGCCAGATTATTTAATTGACTTCAACCGCGATAGAAGTCTAAATTGGCCATGGAGGAATTTATACTTGATCTCTGGATTACTAATTCAGTGATATAACCATTGTGGTCCTGTACCTATGTAAACCCAGTCTGTTCACAACTTTAGTGTCCTTAACACCCTGAGATGAGCTTCCAATCTCACTTTCAGTGTTTTTCACCTTCATAGTTTCTGTCCTGTCTCGGTGTGTTTGCTCCTGAAACCCTTACCTATGCTTTCGTCACCTCTAAGTCCGACTGTTCCAATGCACTTCTGGCTGATTTTCCATATTCTACAGTTTGTAAACTTGAGGTTACCCAAAATACTGCTACTTGTATACTAACTTGTAGTAAGGCCAATTCACCCATTTTCCCCCCCTCCCTTCATGGGACTTTGTGCCTTCCTTTCTCTGTAATTCCCTCTCGCACAACAACTCTGATTCTAGTTACTTGAGCCTCCCCCACTTTCAATCACTTCACCATTGTTGGCCATGCCTTTAGTTGCAATGCCCTAAACTGCATTATGACATTACTTAAAATATGCCACTTTGATCAAGCCTATGATCACTTAGCCCAATATCTTCTAATTGGCTTTCATGTATTTATTTTCCAGATATTGTTTTCTGTCACCTTCCCTAGAATGCTTTAGTCATTAAAGGTGTCACATAAGTGGGGTGGCACAATGACACAGTGGCTAGCACAGCTGCCTCACAGCGCCAGGGACAGAGCTTTGATTCCCAGCTTGGGTCACTGTCTGTGTGGAATATGCACATTCTCCCCATGTCTGCATGGGTTTCCTCTGGGTGCTCCAATTTCCTCCCATAGTGCGAAACACGTGCTGGTTAGGTGTATTGACCATGCTAAATTTTCCCTCTGTGTACCCAAACGGGTGCTGGAGTGTGGTGACTAGAGGATTTTCATAACTTAATCGATTAATTTAACTTAGTGTAAGCCTACTTGTGACACTAATATTGACTTGAACACATTGTTAACTGCATATACAATCTGTCTTGAATAGTCATTGCATAAATAACCTACCAGTGCACTTTGCAGGATTGAGCTATGTATTGTGGTGTTTCAGATTCTTAATGCCTATTGTGTTTGATTTAAATAATGAAATCAAATCACTTGCTCAGTGAAGAACAATGCAGAATTTAAAAATGGGGAAACAATGACTTTTTCTTTAACATTTTAGCCAATACCAGAACCAAAAGGAGGACAGTCATTACAGATTGAAGGCTACTGGATTACAACAGGAGATAAGGAACCATCTGTTGACAAGCTGTACATCCTCACACCCTCTGTCAAATTGAACCTGAGGGATCTGGCAAGAGTAGTCGCTGCAGGGTAGGAATGTGTGATTTTCATCTTTGCCTCCTAAACTGCGGTGTTTTAAAATGGGTTGATGCAGGCATATGAACTATCAGCCCCAATCTAGAATAATGCCATGAAGCCTTCATTGTAAATCTGAAGCACTGGGCCAGAGAGACGAGGTCCTGGCTAAACACTTCAAAAATTGCAGCACTGTCTCAGTATTGAAGAGTGTGTGCTCAAGTCCTGGAGCAGAACGTGACTTTTTTCCATCGCAGGCAGTTTATAAGCCCCTGGGGTGGTGGCAGGGAGGCTGTACCTCCATCATTAGGACCTACTTTCAACAGACAGATCCCCACCCAATGACCTACTTTCAACGGAGAGAGACCCCTGATGGCATGGGAGTCCAGGACCAGAGGCCACAGTCCAAGGATATGGGAAATGTCTTCACCCAGACAGCAGTGAATTCAATACCACAAAGCAGCTGAGGCCAAAACATTATAAATTTTCAAGAAGGAGCTAGAAGGATCAGAGGATATGGGGTGGGGGGGACGCTGGAACACTGAGTTGGATGATCAGCTGGGATAATGAATGGTAGAGCAGGCTCGGAAGGCTGAATAGCCAGTCCCTGCTTATATTTTCTTTTCTGTTCACTCTTGGATTTCTGATGCTCTTTGGAGCATAAAGAAACATCGATAATAGGAGCAGGAGTAGGCCATTCAGCTTTTTGACCTGCTCCACCATTCAACATGACCATGGCTGACCCTCCATCTCGACAGCATACACACGCACCCTCCCCATACCCTTGACACGTTTTAGGGTCCAGAATATGTCTGTTTCCGTTTTAAATGTATTCAGTGATTTGTCCCCCAGAGCCTTCTGGGGTAGAGAATTTCACAGGTTCGTTGCCCTCTGTGTAGAAATTTCCTGTCCCCTCAGTTCTAAAAGCTTACCCAGTGTTCTGAGACTGATCCCTTGGTCTAGGCCCCAGCCAGAGGAAATGACATCCCTGCATCTAATCTGTCCACCCTGTCATTTTATAAGTTTCAATGCGATGCCCCCTCATTACTTTAATTCCAATGAATACAGGTTCAGTCGGCCCAATTGCTCCTTGTACAGCAATCCTGACATCCCAGGAAAGAGCCAAGGGGCAGCCAGTATTGGTACTTTTGCATTGGCCACAATTCTTAAGGTGGCAGAAAGGGAAACCTTGCCATTCTTAAAGATCCTGACATTGGAGCCGGACATGAAGTCTCAGCCTGCTGGCACACTGGTGCAAGTACTACAACTTGAGCTAATTTGATAGATGGTGTTAAGATGTGTCTTTCCTGTGAGGTATAAAAGGCAAGGAGGCTTGGTATAAACAGAACAAATCATTATTTCATTTAAAAAGTTACAAAATGAAATTTCAATTCCCATCTTAAATTTTGTGCTCTCTTCCTCCACCCATATCTGTTCACCCACATGGCATTATCCCGTTCTCTGTAACCTTTAAACAAAAATGGGTGGCATGGTGGGACAGTGGTTAGCACTGCTGCCTATCAGCGCCAGAGACCTGGGTTCAGTTCCGGCCTTGTGTCACTATCTGTGTGGAGTTTGTATGTTCTTCTTATGTCTGCATGGTTTCCTCTCACAGTCCAAAGATGTGCAGGTTAGGTGGATTGGCCATGTTAAATTGTCCCTACTGTCAGGAGGATTAGCAGGGTAAATGCATGGGGTTACAGGAACAGGGCCTGGATGAGATTGTGGTCGGTACAGACTTGATGGGCCGAATGGCCTCTTTCTGTACCGTAGGAATTCTATGAAAAACAACTGTTCCATTTGTATGTTCAATCAAATACATTTCATACCGATTTATATTTAGGTGCCAGGTCAGAAAGTCCAAAGTATATTGTGAAGCCAGACTAGACCCCAACAATTTTTCTATTATAGCATAAATGTGAGGAAAGGATGCTTTGCTGACAAATGCTACTGACAAATTGGGGATTTTTTAAAATCAAAACAAGCTTTATTTATAACACAGTTTAAGTGTAACTCTAACAAAATGGAATAGTTTAACTCTTAACCGTTTTTTTGAATACAAAAAGAAACTCCGCTCCCAACTTATCACTATTCAGTTCCAATTAAGCAATAGTTTAAAACATATCCCCATTTTTTAAAATTGGTTAGCAAATCCAGGCATACTTGCTTTAACTTTTGACAGCCTTGGAAATTTCAGAGAAGGAGTAAGCTTCCAGGCTTCTGCATTTAACCAGCTCCAGTCAGCAACCATCTTTCGTAAAATGAAACTGCTTTTCTGCAGCTCCTCCCATTTCCAGTATCAAATGACTCAGTCCCTGTATACCTAACTCATCTTACTACTTTAATCAAAAAATACCCCATTATGCCTTCTGCTAAATAAACACTTGTATGACAAAAAGAGTAATTATCCTGTTTTCTCCAGATCTGCTGCATTCCTGTCAGACAAACCAACTACTTGTAACAAAACACTGAATCTTAAAGCAGTCCCACCCCTTAACATGCATTAATAGCACAATAACACCACAATTGTCATCTATTTTTTGTTAAAGGCTCAAGATTAGCTAGCTAAATGTCAGTAATATGTTTTGTTTACAATAAAGCCTTTGTGTTTTTGCTTCAAGGACTCATCCAGTACTTATTCAAGGAGAGACATCAGTTGGTAAAACCAGTCTGATTTCCTGGTTGGCAGCAGCGACTGGGAACCACTCTGTGCGGATCAATAATCACGAACACACAGACATTCAGGAATATATTGGCTGCTATGCATCTGATGAAACAGGAAAATTGGTCTTTAAGGAAGGTTTGTGCAATTATTTTTTAATTGAAGGTAATAGAAAATGGTTCACGAAGATTGTGAATGACAAAGTTAATTTTTCATGCACATATAATGTGCTGTACTTGCATAATATTGTTAATTGCAGCTTGGGTACTTCTACTGCACAGATAAAACCTGGTTATAAAAGTAGGAACTAAAATATTTCAGTTTACTACTTATTGCTGATTGATCCAACCCCATATAAGAGGGCTGTGGTAGCCCTCTTATCCTTCAGAACAACTGATTCTAACCACTTTGAGATTCGCAGCACTACTAAGAATAAATCTCCCATCACCTGTGTCCTTGGAGTCACCATTGACCAGAAATTTAAATAGCCTTACAATACAAACACTGGCTGTATAAGAGCAAGTCAGAACCTGGGTACCCTGTGATGTGTAATTTTCCAAAGCCTTTGACCATTTACAAGGTTCAGTTCAGGAGTGTATAATGGAATGCTTTGTACTCTCATGCTGAGTGCAACTTCAACAATCTCCAAGAACCTCACCTTCTTCCAGGAAAAAGCAGCCTATTTAATTGACAGAAAAACAAAATGCTGGAAAATCTCCAAGTCTGACAACATCGATAAGGAGAGAATAGAGCCAAGTTTCAAGCCTGGATGACCCTTCGTCAGAGCATCTGTGGATCTGGTAGCTCTATTCTCTTTCCGCTGTCAGAGTTGCCGAGATTTTCCCACATTTTCTGTTTTTTGTTTCAGATTCCAGCATCTGCAGTATTTTATTTTCTACTGAATTGACACCCCAGCCACCATTTTAAAGGTTGATTCCCTACACCACGGTTGCATCATGATACCAGTGCAGAAGATTCAAAGCAGCAATTCACTCGGGTATCTTGCAAACGGCCTCAAAGGCCACCTGACTTGAAAATATATCGCTGTTCATCATTGTGTAAAAATCCTGGAACATATTATAATAAGTCTTGAAGTCCCTTCACCAAAATCCCTTCTATTTACAATTCCAACGGCAGTACACAGTGTGCTATCAGTCAGGAGTCTACCTTTGGGAGTGCCAGAGGAACTGACGCTCCCAGTTAAATGGAAGGAAAGGACTCACTGGCCCATCAATTAACTCCTTAATCACGGAGTTCGTATTCCAATCGGCCAACCTCAAGGTCCTGATTGAAGTTATTACACCTACCTATCAACAAGTTACCTTCACCACACAGATGGCAGTTGCTCACCACCATCGTCACAGGCAATTTGAGATGGTCAGCGAATACTGCCCTTGCCAGCAGTCTCCACATCTTAGGAATAAATACTTGTATTAATTTTGGGGATTGGAATATTGCTTTTGTCTAGATTCATAATTTTTCAATTATACATTTACTTTAATGTGTTACAACTTTGCTGTTTAACTTCCCCTTGTGTGTCTCTCCTTTTCTGCTTCCCTAGTCTCTCTATTGCATCCTTTCTTTCAATTTCAGGTTCTGACAGTTTACTATGTTAAATTTGATTGCACTTTGCCCTGGTCCAATGCTCAAACTGTTGCTTTGTAATTAACTGTTCAGTAGCTATATTTAGGCTTTCGAAAATAATAGTTTGAGATTTTCTTAATGTATGGTAATTTTGGCACCATTGTCCTTTCTCTTTAATGCTTCTTACCATCTGTTATGGTGTTGTTTCTTGCTTGTATCTCTTTCCATGATATTGGTGTGATTTTCATACCTCCATTGCTTCATATTTCTGAGTAGGGAATAAGAGCAAAATGTTTTGCTCAGTTTTACCTCACTTGAGAGCTGCCTTCATATCAAGCCTCAAAATAAGCAGCCCGCACTATCACCAGGCATGAGCAAGAACTTTTTGGCTCTTTGCTAAACAGAATCCTGTGATGTAGCTTGGTTCAGAATGCCATTCTAAAACGTCCAGTGCTGGTGCAACATAATCCTTTCTTCCTGGTTCCAAAGCAGCCAAGCTGGCAACCCACAGTATTTTTGTTGGAAGCCAATTATGGATGCAAATTGTTCCAGCCTTTTGATTTAGTGTTGAGATTATTCAGTCGACCTCCTATCTTGTGTGCACGTCCATATCAACATTGGTAATGTTCCCCAGGTGGAGCAAAATGATCAAGCTAACTTTGTGACACTCCAGTTCAATTCTTTGGGATATGTGTGTGTGTATGTGTGTGAATCAGTGAGATTAATTTCTCTCTCTTCAATCCCCATTCTCTCGCTGCTGAGAATTGGGTGGTGCATCTTTGCCATTCTTTGTACAGTAATCTATGTTTCGTTATCGTAATATTTGAAAAGATGGCCCTTACTTACAAGTTTATTTATTAGTGTCACAAGTAGGCTTGCATTAAGACGGCAATGAAGTTACTGTGAAAATCCCCTAGCCGCCACACTCCGGCGCCTGTTCAGGTACACTGTGGGAGAATTTAGCGTAGCCAGTGCACCTAACCAGCCCATCTTTCGGACTGTGGGAGGAAACTGGAGCACCCAGAGGAAACCCACACAGTGCTAGTGATCATGACAGCTCGGCCCTTGTCACTTATTAATGCCTAAAATGGAAAACCACATTTAGCAGCTAGAAAAGTGCAAGATTGGGGATATGCTCTTACCTTGCTGCTCCGGAGGGAATGCTCACAGACTCAATTTGTTGAGCTTTAACTAGTCTTGCTGCTTGTATTAAAAAGTGAAAATGTTGAGCTTTGTTCATTCAGGAATAAAGGTGGATTTTCCTGTCCCACCAAAAGGACTTTTGGTTGGCTTGCTGCATCCGCTGTGGTGAGACTTGGGTTGGAAAATCCTGGTCTACATTTTCTAAAGGTATTACTGAACGATTGATCATGAAAACCCGTTTTACAAACTGTGCACTTTCATTGCCTACCACCACCACCACCCCCACCCACTCACCAAAGCATTTAAAATTGTAGGTTTTCAGTATTAATTTGTATATATTTGTCCCTGAATTGAACATGTATGTCTCAGTTTATATTTTGTTTTCTGTGCAGTGATCGAATGTAATTTATACACAGCTTTTTATTTTCTACTTTGTTGTCTGGGGTGGTTATTCTTGATGTGGGTATGCCGGTGTTGGACTGGTGTAAACACAGTAAAAAGTCTGACAACACCAGGTTTTAGTCCAACTTATTTAAATAGGTTGGACTAAAACCTGATGTTGTCAGACTTTTTACTGTGGTTATTCTTGCCCTGTTGCTGGATGTCACAAATCTCTCGTAGAAGGTGCCAAGTTTAAAAACTGACGAAGTCTATGCACTAGTACCTGCTGAATCCTCTGTGGGCCGCTTTTTGAGTTCACGGGAGAATCGCTATCCCCTGTCAGCTGACCACAAAATCAGGGCTATTAATGTTTTAGAATGAATGATTTTTGTTGGTATTGCAGTTTGAATAGAGTAACAAATTTTGTCAAAGTGCAACCAAAAGTGCTGATGTGCTTCTCTTTCTCTAGGTGTGCTTATTAATGCTATGCGAATGGGCCACTGGATTATCCTTGATGAATTGAATTTAGCCCCTACGGATGTCTTGGAAGCACTTAATCGACTTCTCGATGACAATCGTGAGCTCTTCATAACCGAGACCCAGGAAGTAGTGAAAGCACACCCAAGATTCATGCTTTTTGCAACCCAAAACCCACCTGGACTATATGGTGGCAGGAAGGTCTGTTTTTGATCTTATCTGGTTTTCCTACTTGCAGAGGTGGTCGCTGTGGGCTGGATGTGTCCCATATAGACAATGTGAATGTTTGTTTTAATTAGAGCTTTTATAAATACTAGTGAATTGTCATGGAGCTTAACAAGCATTTATTGTCACTATAATTGAATGCAATGTTGTGAAATGGCATTGTTAAAATAGCTGCCAGGAACTTGTACTACTTGGTGTTCATTTTTATGAAACTAAACATGAGGAAATAAGGCCATCTGTATTTATATGATGCCTTAAAAAAAAAAGGTGTTTTGCAGGGATGTAAAAAAAAACAAAAATTGAGCTGTAAGAAGCTATTAGGGCAGGTGACCAAAAGGGTGGGTCAAAGAGGTAGGGTGTATGCAGAGTCTCATGGGTCTGTCAAGAGATGGAGAGGTTTAGGACACAAATTACAGAAAGTAAGGATCAGAGAGCTGAGTGTAAGGGTAATTGAAATCGGAAGTGCACAAAATGCCAGGATCAAAGGATGTATCTGGTTATGGGGTTGCAGGACATTAGAGTAGGAAGGAATGAGACCATGGAGAAATTTGAAACCCGGATGAGTATGTAAGAATCAAGATATTGCTTGCCTTGTAGTGAGCACAGGGGAGATTGAGGATTGGGACCTGGTGCAAGTGAAGATCAGGCAGCAACATTTTGGATGACCTCCAGTTTCCAGAGGTTAGAATATGGGAAGTGTTGGAATAGTCGAGTCTGGTAGTGACAAAGGCAAGAATGAGGATTTCAGCAACAATTGAACTAAGACAGGCCCAAAGTCAGATGGTGATCTAAAGGTTTGAAATTGTTGTCCTTTTGAATGGTACACATGTGGGATCTGAAGTTCATGCCTAAGTCAAATATGGCACCATGGTTGTGTTTCAGCCTTAGGAGGGAATGGAGTCAGTGGCCAGGGAACAGAGCTTGCAGCGGGTGTGGAAGGCAATAGTTTTAATTTTTCCCATTGTTAAATGGAGGAAATTGCTATGTATCCAGTACTGAATGTCAAACGTAACCTGACCATTTACAAATGGCAGCGAGGTCAAGGGAGTGTGAGATTTTTGTTTCTGATATCACTTCATTTTGAATGATCTTGAGGGGCAATACAAAGATGAGAAATTAAGGGCTGAGGATAAATCCTTAAAGAACCTCTGGATGTCGCAGTGTGTGAGCAGGAAGTGAAAACCACTGCAGGTGTTGATCGGATAGATAAGAATGGAAGCAGCCAATTGCAGTCTCACCCAATTGGGTGTCAGTGGAGTGATATTGGACTGTAGTTACCATGTCAAAAGGGTGAGGGAGGACTTTTTTTCTCTTTTTGTCATTAGTTGTTTAGAGTATGGTTTGTGACTTTTGAGAGCTGTCCTTGATTTGTTAGAGATTTGGGAATTTGGTAAAATAGTTACTACCCGACAAATCTTGACGGCATAAAGACTTTCCATTAAGAAAAAGCCGCACAATGGGAGAAAAGTGTCTGAAACAGAAGATACTCCGTTAAAGCACAAAATCAGTTGCATTTTCCAGTAGTGTGAAGCACAATGCCATTGACTCTGACATTATTGTGATTCCGTCAGTAATTTCCCCAGTTATTTTCACTTTGCATATTTACAGATTCAATTCATGACTCCAAAAAATGTCGGCTATGAATTACAACATGAACTGTGAAAGTATGGGGTAATTTGGGGTCACATTATCCAACAGCCCTATTGGTTGGATCTGCTCTTGCCTGTAAGATCCTAGATTCATCAGATATAGGAGCAGAATTAGGCCATATGCTCCATCGCGTCTGCTCCACCATTCGATCATGCCTGACTCCCTCCTCATTGCCATTTTCCTGCTTTCTTCCCGTGACCCTTCAACCCATTTCCAATTAAAGATCTATCGAACTCCTGCTTAAATTTACTCACTGTCCCAGCATCCACCACGCTTTGGGGAAGCGAATTCCGCAGATTTCACAAATCTTTGGGAGAAGTAGTTTTTTAAGTTCAAGATTATGGTAAGATTTACTTGTATAATAGTTAGCTTTTTCTTCTAACCTTGACTTTTTTAAATCTTCTGTCTAGGTGTTGTCGAGGGCATTCAGGAACCGTTTTGTAGAGCTGCATTTTGATGAGCTTCCACGGGCTGAATTGGAAATGATTCTTAACAAGAGATCCTGTTTGCCCCCATCTTACTGCACAAAACTAGTTAGAGTTATGCTGGAATTGCAGGTATTTTTAAGAACAATTATTTGTAAGTTGAAAGTCTTCAAGCTCATGAGAAATGTTGAATTTTTTTAAAAAAATGTGCTAGAAATACAAATCCTCTCCAACTGTATTATCAAAGCAATTTTGACACTAGTAGTTGAATTGCAAATAGTCATGACAATGATATAGAGGCAAGCTGTTGAAGGCTGCAAGGGATTAGTTTGTTTAATGTGATGTTTTAACAATTTTTTTTATAAACAGGCATATCGTAGGGGATCAAGTGTTTTTGCTGGAAAGCATGGCTTCATTACCTTGAGAGAACTGTTTAGATGGGCTGAACGCTATAGGTTGGCTGAAAAACTAATGCCAGGATACGACTGGATTAGACATATAGCCACTGATGGTGAGAGATTTTCCTTTTTTTTCCCTTGTGTTTATTTGCCCTTTTCTGCTTCCAAGTGATTCAGTGTTCTTTGTCTTTGGGATAGACCTGAAGAACATCTAAGTTTAAGTGACCCATTGTGATATTATCTGGATCTTCTCTCCTTTTTCTTTTGAGAAGTCTCCAGACTTAGTGTTGTAATGTGTTGGACATTGTGAACGCTGTAAAGGAAAATTGCAAGTGTGAGATTCATCCTATCTGTTAATGTACCAACTTGTCTTGCCATACTCGGTGAGGTGATGCACTTTTTGGTTCCTACCTTCTCCAGTCCTCTTATTCGTTGTTTCTATTGACCATACCAGTCCCCTTGTGTCTGAGGGCTCCCAGAGGCATGGAATTCGACTAAATATTTGCTGTTCCTCTGGGGTGACGTAAACTGGAAATCAGATATTTATATATGAAGCATAGTGGCTGCTATCAGTTGTGTGGTCAGCTATGTTGTCTGTAAGTGATATCCAACTGACATGCCAAATTTGGTGAAATTTGTGGGATCAAAGATCCTTGCAGTGATGAATCAGACTATTCAATGCTCTGTGGTATATTTACCTCCACCACTAAAAGTGTATGGAGGTTTTATTTTCGCCCCAGTTTATTTGTCACATTGTAAACAATATATCTGACTTAGTGGACAGATTTTACCAAATTGGTACACAGGATATGGCCCAAAGAAGAACTGATCCATTTTTGGGGATGATGTGGATTTGGATCCTAGAATTTTTTTGAAGGATTTGTTAACTTTGGCAGATGGGCAAACTGCCTGTTTTTAATGCTGTTGTCTTAGAATAAGAGTGTCCAACCTTTTTGTGTGGGGGTCCACATTTCAAAGGCTGGGTATTCTGCCACGAGTAACTCACCACCTGAGTACCCAAAGCCTTCCACTATCTATACAGCAAAAGTCAGGAGTGTGATGCACTACTCTCCCCTTGCCTGAATGAGTGTAGCTCCAGTAACACTCGGGAAGCTTAACACCAGCCAGGGTAAAGCAACTCATTGGCATCCTATCCACCACCTTTCAAAACTCTCTGCACCACCAATGTGCAGTGACAGCAGTGTGTACCATCCATGAGCAGCTCACCAAGGCTCCTTCATCACATTCCAAACTTGTGACCTTGACTGCCCTGAAGGACAAGGGCAGGAGATGCATGGGAACACCACCAACTGCAAGTTCCCCTCCAAGCCATTGAGCTAAACTGCCAGTTCTGCATTGATGATGGGTCAAAATCTTGGAACTCCCTAACATCACTGTGGGTGTTCCGATAATACATGGACTGCAGTAGTTCACAAAGCTGGGCAATTGGGGATAGTAAATGCTGGTCTAGCCAGTTGAACGAATAAATAAAAAAACTTCCTAATCTCATTCTGCCTGCTTTTAGAAGGCAGCTGCAAAATAGCTGGCCTCAAGAAAGACTCCTTGCTCCAGCAGCACCAACTTTCCTTGATTCTTCTATTGCCACTGGCTTAAACCAAAACCATGCTGACGTCTCTTGAATGCTTTCTTAACCTTTTTTTTAAATTTGTTGCTTGGTAGTACAGAACTTGAAATAAAAAGAGAAAATTCTGAAAGTACTCTGCAGGTTAAAGAACAGAGAAAAGTACAACACAGGAACAAGCCCTTCAGCCCTCCAAGCCGATCATGATGTCCTAACTTCTGCCCTTATTTGGTCCGTATCCCTCTATTTCCTCCCTATTCATATACCCATCCAGATGTCTCTTAAACACTGCTAATGAACCTGCTTCCACCACATCCTCTGGCAGCACATTCCAGGCACCCACCACTCTCTGCGTGAAAAACATCTCCCGCACATCTCCCTTTAAACTTTTCCCCCCTCACCTTAAACCTGTGCTCCCTTGTAACTGACACTTCCACTGTTGGAAAAAGCCTCTGACTATCCACCCTGTCTATGCCTCTTTAATTTCATAGACCTCGATCAGGTCGCCCTTCAGCCTCCATCTTTCCAGTGAAAACAATCCTAGTTTATTCAACATCTCCTCAGGATCAACACCCTCGTGAACCTTCTCTGCACTCTCTCCAAAGCTTCCATATCCTTGTAGTGTGATGACCAGAACTGCATGCAATACTCCAAATGCAGCCTAACCAAGGTTTAATATAGCTGCAACATGATTTGCCAACTCCTGTGCTCAATGCCCTGGCTGATGAAGGCAAGCATGCCATATGCTGCCTTAATCACCTTGGCCAGCTGTATTGCCATTTTTAGGAACTTGTGACCTGCATACCTAGGTCCCTCAGTGTGTTAATGTTCCCAAGGGTTCTGCCATTTACAGTATACCTAAATTTGATCTTCCAAAATGCATCACCTCGTGTTTGTCCGGATTAAACTCCATCTGCCGTTTCTGTGCCCAAGTCTCCAGTCTAAAACAGCGATATCCTGGAATGTTAAACTGGCAATCCTGTCCTTCCTTGAACCATGGAGGTGATTCTCCTATCCCGCGTGCTAATTTTTTTTAGAAGGCTGGGAGAATCGCGTGTGGGCCGACTGGCAGAATTCACGTGCGCATCTCAGAGCCAGATATCCGGCACGGTTGGGACCAGTTGCTTTGAGGCAGCAGTACTAACCACTGTGTCACTGTGACACCCTTATAGCAGTTCAAGAGGGCAATTTACCACCATGTGCTTGAGGACAGTTAGAACATAGAACATAGAACATAGAACATTACAGCGCAGAACAGGCCCTTCGGCCCACGATGTTGCGCCGACCAGTTACAAAAACAATGACCCACTAGCCTATACCAATCCCTTTTCGTCCATAAACCTATCCAGAGATCTCTTAAACGCCCCCAAACTAGACGCATTTACAACTGCAGCAGGCAGGGCATTCCAATCCCTCACCACCCGCTGGGTAAAGAACCTACCCCTGACATCCGTCCTGTAGCTACCCCCCCTTAATTTAAAGCCATGCCCCCTCGTGCTAGCTTTCTCCATCCGAGGAAAAAGGCTATCACTATCCACCCTATCTAAACCTCTAATCATCTTATATGTTTCAATAAGATCCCCTCTTAGCCGCCTTCTTTCCAACGAAAACAACCCTAAATCCCTCAGTCTCTCCTCATAGGACCTCCCCACCATACCAGGCACCATCCTAGTAAACCTCCTCTGCACCCTCTCCAACGCCTCCACATCCTTCTTGTAATGCGGGGACCAGAACTGCACACAGTACTCCAAGTGCGGCCGCACTAGAGTAGTGTACAGTTGCAACATTACACTGCGACTCCTAAATTCAATCCCCCTACCAATAAACGCCAATACACCGTACGCCTTCTTAACAACCTTATCTACTTGATTCCCAACTTTCAGGGATCTATGTACACACACACCTAGATCCCTCTGTTCATCCACACTATTCAAAGTCCTCCCGTTAGCCCTATACTCGACACATCTGTTGCTCCTACCAAAGTGAATTACCTCACACTTCTCCGCATTAAATTCCATCCGCCACCTCTCGGCCCAGCTCTGCAACCTATCTAAGTCTCCCTGCAGACTATGACACCCTTCCTCACAATCTACCACACCTCCAATTTTGGTGTCATCAGCAAATTTACTAATCCACCCAACTATACCCTCATCCAGATCATTAATAAAAATTACAAACAACAGTGGCCCCAAAACAGATCCCTGAGGCACACCACTCGTAACTGTACTCCATGATGAATATTTACCATCCACCACCACCCTCTGTCTCCTATCTGATAGCCAATTCCTGATCCAACTTCCTAGATTACCCACAATCCCATACATCTGCTTAGATGTATGGGCAACAAATGCTGAGATGGGCAAGTTAGAGATGGGCAACAAATGCTGGCCTTGCCAGGGGCACTTGCATTACCTGAATGAATTCTCTAAGAAGAGCAGTTGAAGCTGACTGCCTGGGTTTCCTTTTAAATGTCATTCGCAGGAGGTTTTGCTGTTGAGTTGTAGCTGATAGTCTTTAAGGAGCAAGGTACAAATGTTGTCTCCAGACCTTTTTTTGAGCTGCAGAATTTCTTCAGTTGTATAACGTTACAGTGACTGTTAATAAATATTACACGGTGTTGCTCTGTCTGATTATTAATTACTGTGACAGCTTATATGCTTCTGGCGGGCCGTGTGAGGAAAGAAGAAGAAGTTGCTGTTATTCACCGTATCCTTGAAAAAGAATTCAAAAGGAAGCTTGTTCCAGAAGTTATATTCTCGCAAGCAAGTCTTGAAAAAAGAATGGGTAAGTTTTCACAGAAAAGACTGTTTTACTGAGTTATTGTGTGACTGCCTTTATGTCAGCTGTACTCAGTTGGTAGAACATGTTCCTCTGTCAGAAGGTTGTGGGTTCACATGCCACTCCACCATTTAAGCACAAAAGTACAGGCTAACACTGCGTTGTGCAGACTGAAGGAGTGCTACGTGCTTGATGATGGTATCTATCAAGGAGGTGACTCAGTGTGGAGATGCGGGCAGTGCAGTTGACCTAGTCTGTATGAACATAAGAACTAGGAGCAGGAGTAGGCCATCTGGCCCTTCGAGCCTGCCCCGCCATTCAATAAGATCATGGCTGATCTGTCGTGGCTCAGTAAAGCTTTTGGTGTGGTCCTGCATGAGAGACTGATCAAAAAGGATCTCACAGGATCCAGGGCAATTTGGCAAATTGAATCCAAACTTTGCTTAGCAGCAGGAGATAGAAGGTGTTGATCGAAGGTTAATTTTTCTTTGTGACTGGAAGTCTATATCCAGTGGCGTACCGCAGGGATTGGTGCTGGGTCCCCTTCTGTTTGTAGTGCACATTAATGATCTAGATGTGAATATGGGGGTATGATAAGTAAGATTGCAGATGTCACAAAAATTGATGCTGTGGTAACTAGTGAGGAGGAAAGCATTAGGTTGCAGGAAGATATAAACAGGCTGCTCAGATGGGCAGAACAGTGGCAAATAGAACTTGATCTTAAAGTACGAGGTGATGCATTTTGGGAAGACTGATAAGGCAAGGGAAAACACAGTGAACGGTAGGATTCTAGGAAGTATAGAGGACCGTGGGGTACATGTCCAAAGATAACTGAAAGCAGCAGGGACCTGGGTTCAAATCTGGCCTTGGGTGGTGGGTTGTGTGCACATTCTTGCTGTGAGTGTGTGGGTTTCCTCTGGGTGCTCCAATTTCTTTCCATAGTCCAGAGATCTGCAGATTAGGTGGTTTGACCATGTTAAATTATCGCTTAATGTTCAATGATGTGAATTAGCCATGGTAAATGCACAGGGTTAGTTAGGTTCATCAGGATGTTGCCTTGGTTGAGTGCTTCAGCTATGAAGAGAGGCTGTCAAGGCCACAGTTGTTTTTCTTGGAGCAGAGATGGCCGAAAGCCGTCCAGATTGAGGTGTACAAAATTGAGGGACGTAGATCGGAAGAAACTTTTTTCCCTTACTAGAGGGGTTAATAATGGAGGGGAGGATATGATAGCCTGAAGGGACTATTTCTGTGCTGTAAAGCTCTGTGACTCCAATTTTCTCCCTTGGGTGAGTTTTAAAGATATCCCAGCACTATTTCAGAGAGGAGTGTAATCTTTAGAGTCCTTGTTCAGTTTTAATTACTCTTTGACTTTGAATTGATTTATTGTCACATGTATGAACATAAGTGAAAAGTATTGTTTCATGCGTGCTATACAGACAAAGCATACCATTCATAGAGAAGGAAACGAGAGAGTTCAAAATGTAGTATTACAGTCATAGCCAGGGTGTAAAGAAAGATCAACTTAATGCAGGGTAGATCCATTCAAACTCTGATGGCAGCAGGGAAGAAGCAGTTCTTGAGCCGGTTGGTACGTGATCTCAGACTTTTGTATTTTTTCCCAACAGAAGAAAGTAGAAGTGAAAATGTCTGGGGTGCATGGGGTCCTTAATTATGTTGGTTGCTTTGCTGAGGCAGCAGGAAGTGTAGACAGAGTCAATGGATGGGAGGCTTTGTTAACATCAACGCTAGTCGTTTATCAGATTGATTTTTGTGGGAGCTGGCTGTGTGCCAATTAGCTGCTTCAGTTACTTTGCAATGTCTGGTGATTATGAAAGCGTCTATATAAATGTAATTTTTTTTCTTGTTCTTTACTAAGGATCACATTGTCCTATTTTTGCTCATGATGGAGCTTTTGCTTCACTTGAGTCTCTTATTTTCTCTCATCTAAATTTACCACCATAGTTACCTGATGTTAAATTGACTTTTGACTCCCAGAGTACATCCTTTTAAATTTTGAATTATATTAGCCATCTGCCAGTCCTCTGGCACAAGACATTTTTCTAACACTTTATTAAATACGATTAGTAATGCCTATGCTATCTTTTCCTTGTTCTTTTAAAATATGTGGATGCAATCCATTTGGAACAGCAGCTTTATCCTTTGAGTTTGCCTGGTTTATTCAATTATCCCTCTATTTTGATTTGAATGCAATGATCTCATGCTGATTTCTTCATTCAATGTCATGTTGATCTGTTCTACCTCCCTTGTAAACACCAAAGCAATTTAAACATTTCTGCCAATCTCTATCATTACTTGTAGTGTTATCCTGTCCATTCTATTTGGCGCTAATTTAAGATGAGATTTTTATATAAAGTTCTAAGCTTGCATCTTGATGTGTTGGCAGAGTGGTGCTCTAGGAACCTCAAAATAGGTCTCCACTTAAGCCTCATTTTTTTCTGACCTTGCATTTTGAGGGGATGGATAGATTGTATGTCACTGGAATAGAACATTTATGCCAATGTACTGAATTGTGCTGTATTACGTTTGCTGGACATGACTTCAGCAAGGTAACAACTTTAATTTATGACCTCCTTTCACTTTCTCTGCCACTTCACAGATATGTGGTCAGGCCTGAAGTCAGCCGTGTCTGAAGATTTCCGCCATGTTGTGTGGACATATGGAATGCGAAAGTTGGCAATTCTGGTGGGACGAGCTTTGCAATTCAGAGAAGCTGTGCTCATTGTTGGAGAAACTGGGTAATTATCCACAATTTTAATGGAATTCTCATCTGTAAATCTGGCATATTTGTGCCATAGTGAGTAAAGCTGCATCTGGATTAATAAAACTGAAGTAGAATTTAAATGAAGGGTGGGATTTTACAATCTTGTTCAACCCGAGACCAGAAAATCCCACCCGAGGCCAATGGGTCTTCCCATTGTCCACCCTGTGCCCGTTCCGATTCCTGTGGTTGGCGGGGCGGTAAAATTCCGGTGGAAGTGTTTTGTATTTGAATGCATATATAAATGAAATAACACAATTGTGTTAATTGGAGTAATTTGGGTAGATTGACAAACTTACAGCAGCAACATCTTCAAACAGTGGATGACCCTTCTATCCCTTTTGAGATCTCCATAATTGTAGCAGCCAGTCTCAGCCAATTTGACTCCCATCACATGGTATCAAGAAATGGCTGAGTACACTGGATGTAGCTCCAGATTATGGGCCAGGACAAGATATCAGCTACAGTATTGAAGACCTGTGTTCAACAGTTAGCTGTGTCTCTAGCCAATATGGTTCCATTAGACCTCCCATCTATCTCACAGTGGAAAATTCTATAATTATATCTTGTCCACAAAAGAGTACTCTCCCATTAGCTGACTTTCTGTCCTCAGCAAAGTGATGGAATGGGTGGTTCAAAGTGAGTCAAGCAGCATTTACTGTTCATTTGATTGCTGTATTTGAGGTTCAGCCAAAATGACTTGGTTTCAATATGGACAAAAGAATTGGATTCCAGAGGTGAGGTAAACATGACTGTCCTTCCTTTCATGGCAAGGCAGCTTTACCATCTAGGATCGCTAGAAAAATTGAAGCCATTGGGAATCATAAAATCCCTACAGTGCTGAAGGAGGCAATTCGGCCCATCGAGTCTGCACCAATTCTCCAACAGAGTATCTTACCCAAACCCTATCCCTGTAACACCACATATTTATCCCACTAATCATCCTAACCTATACATCTTGGGATACTATGGGAAATGTAACATGGTCAATCGACCTAACCCGCACATCTTTGGACTATGGGGACAACCCCATGGAGACACTGGGAGAATGTGCAAATTCCACACGGACTAGTCACCCAAGGCCAGAATTGAACCTGGGTCCCTGTTGCTGTGAGGCAGCAGTGCTAACTACTGTGCAGGGGGTAAATCAGGTGGGGTGAACTTTCAACTGGTTGGAGTTTTGGATTTTGAACACCAGTCATCTTTGGAGTTCAGTACTAGGCTCAACCATATTCAGCTGCATTGACCGTAACTCCTTTCATAATGTCAGAAATGGGGATGTTCATTGTGCAGTGTTCAGGACCATTTGCAGTTCTTTAGATAGCATTCTGGCATGGGCTGTTACCTGGCATGTAGCATTCCATTTGCATTACACGAGTGCCAGGCAATAAGAGTGTTGACAATCTTCTCAACTTTAAGTGGCATTATCAGTGTTCTACAGTCACAATTGATCAGACACTTAACTGAGCTAGCCTTAAGTACTGTGGCTGCAAAAACTGCTCAGAGGCTAGGAATTATGTTTGTTACTCTCCTGCTGGCTCCCCAAAGCCTGTCCATCATCAACAACACACAGCTATGTTTGTCAGGAGTGCAATGGAATACTATCTACTTGCCTAGATGAGTGCAGCTCCAAAAAGCTCAACACTACCCAGAACAAAGCAGCCTGCTTGTTTGGCACCTTAAACATTCACTCCCTTGCCTATCGGTACACAGTGGCAGCAGTGTGTATTATATATAAGATGCATTGCAGCAGCAAACCAAGGCACCTTTGACAGCACCTACTGAACCTGTGATGGCTACCACCTGGAAGTACAGGGGCAGCAGGCACATGGCACACCACCATCGGCAAGTTTCACTCAAGATAGACACACCCTGACTTGGAAATACATTGTCATTCCTTCAGAATTGCTGGGTCAAAATCCTAGATTACAGAGACTGCAGCGGTTCAGGAAGGCAGTTCACTACTGACGACTCAAGGGCAATTAAGAATGGGCAATAAATGCCGGCCTAGCCAACTTCCTGTGAATTAATAAAAATAAGAACGAGCTCTGAAGAACTCATAACTGTCATATTGCCTTGTGTTTCTCTGTAGTGAATTTACAACATAAATGCATGTTTGTCCTGCTCTAGGTGAGGTCTAACCATTGTGTTTAAACTTTCTTTCTTGTCTTTATATCCCAACATTCTGTATGGACTTCAGCATCACTTACTCCACCCACTATCTGATATTGAGTATTGTTTTTTCGATATTCCATTTCAAGCTGGAACTCGTATTTGGATGAGATTTGTTTTTTTTTGAGTCCAAATGATTTTGAATCATGATGTAATTCTTCAGTATCTGTATTGATCACCATGCTGTTCCTCACTAGGTTTTAGTGCTTTTCAATATCGTATGGATACAGTAACTGAATATGGAATGTCTTTGTTTTGTACAGCTGTGGTAAGACCACAATGTGCCAGATGTTTGCTTCCATGTTCGAGCAAGAGCTCCACACAGTGAACTGCCACTTGCACCTGGAAACATCTGACTTCCTTGGGGGCCTAAGGCCTGTCAGACATAGTTCCAATGAAAAGGTAGGCCTGCTGTTGTTCTCTAATTGTTTGTCATTCTCTTGTCCAGTGTCCAATAGCCAGTGAAAGTTTGGGTCTGCCTCCATTCCCACAAGTTCTGTCATCTCGTTCACCAACCAGCCGTTAGACTTGCTGACCTGAATTATCTTTTGAGCAACATGACTGAGGTAAATAAGTGGAAGCCGAACAGTGTAGAACATCAACTTGAAAAATTACATTTGTGAGGCAAATCAGGTCATGTACGAGCTTTGGAGCTGGGAACTTCAAACGATTGTGTCCAACTTTCTAGTGACTGCTGTTGCCTGGAGCAAGCTTCTTAAAAATAACTGAAGGTCCAAGAGGCACACAATCTTAAACCAATATTGCAGTTTAAAAAATTACTATACTACATATAAAATCAGTACATGTGATTAGTGTGTTGGGGTATCAAGGCATGTATTACGAAATAACTTCCGATTAATGCATGTTCATAAGAAATAAGTCTTAAAAGCTACATAACTACAATAATATAAGAACATAAGAACGTAAGAAATAGGAGCAGGAGTAGGCCATCTAGCCCTTCGAGTCTGCCCCACCATTCAATAAGATCATGGCTGATCTGTCGCGGCTCAGTTCCACCTTCCCGCCCTCTCCCCATAACCCTTAATCCCCTCTCTTATCAAAAACCCATCAACCCACGTCTTAAAAATATTTAGCGAGGCAGCCTCCACCACTTTAACGGGCAGAGAATTCCAGAGATTCACCACCCTTTGAGTGAAAAAGTTCCTCCTCAACTCCGTTCTAAACCGCCCCCCCCTTTATCTTGAGGCTGTGCCCCCTAGTCCTACTGTCTTTTTTGAGCGGGAAGAGTCTCTCCACCTCTATCCTATCCATCCCATTCATCATCTTATACATCTCAATGAGATCTCCCCTCATTCTTCTAAACTCTAACGAGTACAAGCCTAGTTTATTCAGCCTCTCCTCATAGCTCAACCCCCTCAACTCCGGTATCAGCCTAGTAAACCTCCTCTGCACTCCCTCCGAGGCCAAAATATCTTTGCCCAGGTGAGGTGCCCAAAACTGCACACAGTACTCCAGCTGCGGCCTCACCAATGCCCTATACAGCTGCAGCAACACCTCCCTACTTTTATATTCAATCCCCCTCGCTATGAAGGCCAGCATCCCATTTGCCTTCCTGACCACTTGCTGCACCTGCAAGCTGGGTTTTTGCGACTCATGCACAAGGACCCCGAGGTCCCTCTGCACCGTCGCCTGCTGCAGTTTTTCGCCCCATAAGTAATAGTCCTTCCTACCATTATTCCTACCAAAGTGGACCACCTCACACTTGCCAACATTAAATTCCATTTGCCATTTCCTGGCCCATTCACCCAGCCTATCTAGATCCTTCTGCAGACTCTCCACACCCTCCGCACAATTTGCCGTTCCCCCAATCTTGGTGTCATCAGCAAATTTCGACACCCTACACTTGGTTCCCTCCTCCAGATCATCTATATAAATGGTAAATAGCTGAGGCCCCAGGTGCTAGAATCTGAAACAAAACAAAGTGCTGGAGAACCTCAGCAGGCCTGACAACGTTTGTGGGAAGAGAATAGAGGCAACTTTTCGAGTCTAGATGACCCTTCATCAAAATTCAACACTGACTACAGAAACTGATTCCAAAGATACAGAAATCACTTGTGCATTGATCTGTTGCACACTTTAAAAGAAAGTGAATATTTCTCTTGAAGGTTCTCTGTTACTTAGCTATTTAAGACACAACTGTGGTTAGAGACCTAAAACAGGTCTGCTTTACACAATACATTTCGAGAGGAATACAACCTCCAAAACCTAATCTCTCCATTTGCTTTGACAATTAAACAATAACCCTCGCATTAATGCTGTAATCAATGGGTTTCCTCTCGTTATTTATCCTGTAACAAAACCATGACGCGTAATTGTACTTTGGTCTAAGGCAAAATGACACATTTCACTGGTCAGTGAGAATGCACCTAATGACAGACTTATGTAGGATGATATTGGTACCTTACATCATGAGTTAATTGATGAAACACTTTGATTATTTCATAATTACACATCAAGAAACCAAAACTAATTATTAAACACGGACTTTCCTACAGAGGTGGCGAACACAAGTTAGTAAACTTGTATGAACCAGATTTTGTTGAAGAGGGAGTAAATTTGAAAAGAAAATAACTCCAACTCTGATTTATCATTTGAGCTGTGCTGTATTCTGTAGTCTGCATCATAATTGTGAACGGTGTCTTGAGGTGCACCAGGATATGCACAATGTCCATACTTGGTAATGGGTGTGCTCTTTGACCTGTTTTTATAATGTTGATGCAGTGCGTCCGTCTGAGTGAGATTTCAAATTCTGCCCAGTACAACCCAAAGGATGGGGTATTAAAACTCACTTTTTAGTATAGACCATCACTGCCTTGCACGGCTGAAGGAGTTATACTGATGTGTATTGAGACAAAATGGGCACTGAACCAGAGAGAGAGGTGGAGAATTTGAGAAGAGGAAGATGAAATGACAGGGTTTGGGGAGGAAAGACTAACATCACTGAAAGCATAGCAGCCATTTGTAAATTTGCATAATAGGGAGGGAGCAGGTGGCTTGGTGGTTATGTCACTGAACTAATAATCCAGCATCGTGGGTTAATGGCCTAGGGACATGGGTTTGAGTCCCAGCATGGCAGCTGGTGTAATTTAAATTCAATTGAAAGCTAGTCTCAGTCATTATTGTAAAAAAAAACATATGGTTCGCTGACTTCCCTTTAGGAAAGGAAATCTGCCATCCTTATCTCATCTGGTCTAATATTTGACTCCAAACCCACAGCACTGTGATGATTCTTAACTGCTTTCAAATGTCATTCATTTCCAGCACAACTGGGGAGGGACAGCAAATACTGGCCTTGCCAGTGGCGCCCACACCCCATCAAAGTATAAAGAAAGAAAGCTAAAGGAAACTGCATGGAGTACATCAATATTTTACATTGCAGGGAATTGTCCTTTTTTCTCATTCAGTTATGTACTCACGTGAGTGAGGGCAGAAAACAGCATCAAAAAGGTGATCCACATCAGGGACTCTGACCAGAACTAAATTGGCATCTGATGAGTATCTGTCTTCCTCCTTTGTGCATATATGGTTGTCGGCAGTACCTGTGTAGGGATGTCCTGAAAGTAATGTGGAAATGTCTGTAGGGCACTTTACCCAGTAACCTTCTCCACCACTCTGTTGGATCATGGCTGATGCTTTGTGTGGCACAAAATTTTGCTTCTAAGTTGTTAAGACTGGGCTGATTTAACTGCGTGTAGGTCAGGGATTAAACAGTTTGTACAGCTGCTGCATGGAGGTAGTTTTTACACAAGCTGTGTTTTATTTTTTTTTTAATTTTTATTAGTTACATTAACACTGCAATGATGTTGCTGTGAAAGTTCCCTAGTTGCCAATTTCCGTGCCTGTTCGGGTACACTGAGGGAGAATTTTAGCACTGCCATTTCACCTAACCTGCACATCTTTTGGACTGTGGGAGGAAACCAGAGCACCCAGAGGAAACCCACGTAGACCACAGGAAGAATGTGCAACTGTTGTTAAGAATATTGTTGTTCTCCAGTATTTTTGAGTAAGGATAATACTGCACTTTTAAGATATATTTCTTGATCACCAGGATGATGCCAGCTCGAACAGGCTATTTGAGTGGCACGATGGGCCTCTTGTGCTTGCCATGAAGGAAGACAACCTGTTTCTGATGGATGAAATCTCATTGGCGGATGATTCTGTTTTGGAAAGACTCAACAGGTGGTGTTTCAATCTGATTTGTCAGTTTAAATTTTGGGTGCCAAGTGTAGGAGTGTGCTTTTGTCCTAAATTTTCTGGCTGTTGTGTAACTTTCCCATTTTGTGTTCACTGACTTATTTGAACGTGTGCGCAGTGTCCTGGAAGATGAACGGACGCTCTTGCTTGCAGAAAAGGGAAGTGGGGAAGATGATAATGTGGATCTCATAAGTGCTGGAAACAGATTTCGGATACTTGCAACCATGAACCCAGGAGGAGATTTTGGAAAGAAAGAGGTGAGTGTACCATTGTGGAGCTGCATTATGTCCAATGAAGATTTCAATGTTCAATTTCTTTGAAATTAGCTACAATCAGTACTCAATATCCATATCGACAATTGATGTTCTTGGGCAGGATGAAATAATTTGCATTTATAACCAGCCTTTCACAATCCTTGGGTGTCCCATATCACTTGGCAGCCAATTAAGTATTTTAATTTTAAAAAAGCTCAGCAGCCAATTTTCACACAGCAAGCTCCTAATGAAAATGACCAGATAGTGTGCATCTCTTAATGACTTGAAGGATAAATATCAGCCAAGCCACTAGGGAGAGTGGTTTGGCTCTTTGAATGAATCAAAGCCACTGATAGCATTTACCATTCACTTTCCAACAATATTCTCTTGTATTGCTGGAGGAATGTGCCCAAGTCTCTGTAGTTAGACTTGAGCCCTCAGCATTTGGACTGTGAGCCAAGGATGCTGCTGTGACTCCCGAGAGCAAGTTTTCTGCTGTTTGTTTGTATAGAATTACATTCAAATGTTTAAAGCACTGAAGCAAGACATTTGGTATAACTAGTCTATGCTAATGTTCATCACATTTATAAGGTGCTCCTTAGTACAGAATTGATGGGCCAAATGACCACTCCTGCACTTTAGGGATTCTGTGGATTCTCTTTTCCCTCAAATTCTGGAGTATGTTGTGCTATAATACTGCCGCACTATTCAAGGCTCTTCGATTCATTTCTAATGCTGACTGCAGAATTAAGAGAGGTGCCCAAAGTGGGTGAGGGTTTTTGCTGTGACAAGTCATCTATTCCTCATCTGCTGCTGCTTTTAACTATGGTGGTTCCCTCTCCATTTTGTCACTCGTCTCCCGTTTACCTCCATGATTAGACTCTCGTGGTTCCACTTTAGCTATTGCATTGTAGACATTGCATCTCTTCTGCTCACGCTGTTAGTGTGATGGAGAAATCATAAATTTCAGTGGATGGGTGAGCTAGATGGGTTGAATGGATTTGCTTCTCTTGATGTCATGACTTTTATCACTTATAACATTATGGTCCCTCCTTCTCCCCTCCTACGCCTTTAGTGGACAAGCTTGTTAACGCTTTGCCCTACCATTTGATGGTCTGGCCTTGTTTTTAGAAACCTGGTAAGGTTCCTTCTGCTTTTACGCTTTTGTTTCCAATTAAAAGATTATATTTGCCATCTCGCTGTGGATTGCCTGTATGTATGGGACACCAATATAAAGAAAAAAGCCAGTGGTTACCTCAGTTGTTTTATATTGGAACCGTTTTCAGTTTTATTACTACAAAAATACCCTTTCTGATGGGATGAGGTGTGTAAGAGAGAAATAGAAAATTTGTAAATTTGAAGCCATCTGCTCTTGTGATTTAAGTTGACCCATTGTTTAACATTTCAGCTTTCGCCAGCCCTGAGGAACCGATTCACTGAGATCTGGTGCCCACCGAGCAACAGCCGGGAGGATATGATGGTGATCGTTCAACATAACTTAAACCCTGGACTCTCTTTAGATGGGCAGGATCGTGGAGGTGGGGAATGCCGTGGACTTGTATTGCCTTGACTTTTGTTGGACGTTTTATGCATTTTGAGAAATGACCTGGAGTGAAAGGCTGAACGTTGCAGCCTTTATCATTGGGCAATTAAATCAGCTCATCAGTTTATTGGTCACATGAATTAATTTGGGGTATTGCGAAGTCTTTCCTATCATTTTGTATTTATCTCTGAATAGAGTTTAAAGCAGCTTTTCCTCCTTCTATAGGAGGAAATCCTTTATGCTCTACTTAAGTCTTAATTTTTAAGAGGCAGCCATCAGTCTGGCCCTGTATTCACTCAAACTTATTGCCTCTTCATGCCAAAGTAAGCAGAATTGAAATAGTAGTTCTGATAAGTCAAAGGGACATTTTTGTAATATTCACCACCCCAGAAGCTTGGACCGAAGACAGTTGGTGTTCATTTTATGTCATGTACAAAGGGCTTTTACTTGCACTCTGATTGTTGAGTTCCTATGACATGAAAAAGAAATCCAACACCTTTCAAAACTTTATTCTTAGTGCTATTTTTTAAAATGGATTTTCTGTGGAACCAAAAACGATGGCTGTTACAAGTCACATGACCAGAGGATTGATCCTTTTGCTCTGGAAGCTACCACCTGGATTTACAAGAACAAAATAGTTCTTCACTAATCTGTGGAATCTTGTACCTCATTATACAGACCGCTTGCAATCAATGAGAGCAGAAAAAGTATTGATGAGCTGCTCCCCACAAATGGAACTGTCACAAAACAGAGATCGAAACACTCTATGCTGGAAGAGATGCTAAAAACCACTTTGTGTGTCTCAAGGAGGAATTCTGGCCAGAAGTGCAGAAATGAAATTAATGTGACATGTCACATGACCCAAGCCTCTGGCTTTTTTGGGACAGTTATCACAGTACAGCTGGAATTCTCTGGCTGTTCTTGCCGGTGGGATTCTCCTGTCCTACCGGCAGTGCACCCCTGCCCGTGGGTTTCCCGCTGGTGTGGGATGATGTCAGTGAGAATTCCCATTGACTGACTGTGGTGGGCAGAAAATCCAGCCTCTAGCAAACAACGCGCCACATCCCGCCAGTGGGAAACATGTGGCTGGAAGTTTAGAGATTCTCACCCTACATCCTTAGCCTGCTGTTTAACATCCAACTGATGAACCACCAAGAAACTGCCCTTCAGGTAGAATAACAGCCTGCTCCTCAAGTCTTGTTTCCTACCATGGTCAGCAGAACCAACCCAGTCCATGTGTACTGACTTAACCTTGCAGTATCAGTCGCAAACATATAACAAACCCTATAACTCTGATCCTCGGCCAGCTGAACTCTTAATTCCTCCTTGAAAGAATTCCAATTGAACGCTGACTCTGAACTCTCTTGCGTGAATGAATATTGGTGTCAGTTGTTCTTGTTCGGTTATTAACCATAAGAGCATAACGTGTAAAAGCCACACTAGGCCATTCGGCCCATACTGTCTGTTCCACCATTCAATGAGATCATGACCGATCTGATGTGGTAATCCTCACTCCACTTTCCTGCCTCATCCCCCATTGCACTTGATTCCCTTACTGATTAAAAATCTGTCTAACTCAGTCTTGAACATACTTATGACACAGCCTATACAACCTTCTGCAGTAATGAATTCCATAGAGTCTGAGAGAAGAAATAGTTGTAAAACTCCCTTTATCGTCCACTTCTTTCTCCCTTCCCCCTTTTATGGTCATTGGGTGGGGTGCAATTGGAACACTGCTAACACTCCTGTAGGAGTTCTGAAGGTGAAATTAGCTCACTTGAGTTAATCAAAATGTGATGATTATCAGTAAATTGGATGTCACAAATTGAATGTTTTGGAAAATGTGCCACCCCAGAATTTAATAATGATTTGAAACACATTCTGCCTGGGGTCAGATGGTGAGATGAATTAAGTACAGTTTACCTGTCTCTCTCTGGTCCATAACATTGCCCTCTTCACAGTGAGAACATTTTTCAGGAGAGAACGTTTGCAGTAGAAGTGGGGAAATGTAAAGCTGACCCATTTTGTGCTCCACTGCAAACTTGCAACAAATTTGAGGCCAATAATTTCAAAGGACTGAGAATAGGTTACTTACAGTCCATTTGTTCCAGCAATGGTATGCCTCTGGAAATCTAAAGATCAGGAGGGAAATCAAAATTGGGTTTAAAATGTAGTAATTTTTTCCCCTGTGTCTTATAGGCAAAGATATAGCGGAACTTATTTTGGATTTCATTGACTGGTTAAAGAATCAAGAATTTGGGCGTCGATGTGTGTTGAGTATCCGTGATGTCCTGTCCTGGGTAAACTTCATGAATGTTGCAACTAAAAAGGCGGCCTCAGACATTCGGGATTTGGATGAAAGTGGCGATTTCCAGCTTGACCCTATCACTGGGTTCATACATGCTGCCTGCCTCATTTGTATTGATGGAATTGGATCTGGTAAGTGTTAGTTTTTAAAGTTTGTTTATTAGTGTCACACGTAAGCTTACATTAACACCACAATGAAGTCACTGTGAATATCCCCTAGTCGCCACACTTGGGCACCTGTTTGGGTACACTGAGGGAGAATTTAGCATGGCCAATGCATCTAACCAGCATATCTTTCAGACTGTGGCAGGAAACCGGAGCTCCCGGAGGAAACCCATGGGGAGAATGTGCAGACTCTGTACAGACAGTGACCCAAGCCAGGAATCGTCCCGGTGCTGAGATAGCAGCACTAACCACTGCGCCACCCAGGAGTTTGCTGTGAAATTGCCATTACTATGTGGAAACGTCTTTCTCCTGTCCGTAACATTGCCCTTTCCACTGTGAGGACATTTTTCAGGAGAGAAAGTTTGCTACAGAAGTGGGGAAATGCAAAGCTGACCCATTTTGTGACCCTCTGCAAACTAGCAACAAATTTGAGGCCAATGAAATAATTTCAAAGAACTGATAATAGATTACCTACAGTCCACTCATTCCAGCAATGATGTTATGTGGGAAATCTAAAGAACAGGAAGAAAATAAGAAATGGATTAACGTGTGGTAATTTTTACTCCTATTGCAGGCATATCTAAAATCCTGTGCTGTTCATCTTTAATGAGCCCAATGTATATTTAAAAAGTTAGACCTTCTGAAATAATGAGCTGAGAAAGGCTGTGTTTCTCATTTCGCCAAGCAGTTGGACGTGATCACTGTTTGCCTTTTAATTCCTGATTCAAGCTGCCTTATGTTTGATTTATGACTGTCCATAAATGTAGTTGACTGTATAGAATTTACATCATAGAAACTGGATGTTCAACCTATTAATCTGTACTCACTTTTTTAAAATGAATTTTACTAAATGTTCTAAAATGAAAGCATTGGAAAGAAAAACTAATTTCTTTTAATTTAAAATTTCCTGTATTAAAATACATTGTTCAGTGGCTCAGCCCAGGGCATAAGAGAATCTGAAGTCAGTGTTGCCTTGGCAGACTGTTCATCTGAAGTGCAAGTTAATTGTGCCTATAGGTTTGATCCCTTTTGATTTTATTTCCTTCCAGGGTCTACATTCTGTTCTCCAGAAGCAACTCTGGCTGCACGGAAAGCATGTCTGAACTTTCTTTTTAAAAAACTGTCCAAAGTTACAAAGTTGACAAAACGTGTTTGGAAAATGCTGAACAGTTATGATCAGAAAACAAAGAGGAAGGCTGTGTGGACTAAACTCTGTTTTGGAATTCATCCATTCTACATCCCCATTGGTAAGGATTGGAGAGTGATAAATAACATATTCTTGAAAACTGACCATTTGTACCTCCCAATTTTTGCTTCTTCCCAGTCTCCCTACTAAATGTATATGTTGAGTAATTTAAGACACAAAATTATTGTAAGTATCTCATGCTTTGGAAGGGATGGTGACTTTGGACCACTGGTTTTGAGTTTTTTTTTTGTTAGCATATTGAAGTCGTACATTGAGATATGTGTGAAGCAGTTTGGTCTCTGGTACTATTTGCCATTGTGAAATATGTCCTGTAATGTGTGTATCTGGATCTTTCTAATGGGGAAGTCTACATGACATTTTATGAACCTCAAAGCACTTCATCACTGAGATTTTTCTGGCTGTGTGTCTGGGATTTTTGAAGACTAATTGCTCTGATTAAGTCAACAACTCCTCCTTTTATCATCATGTGTAGTACCAGGATAGTAGAAGGCAAACCAGGATCCTGGTCTGTTTTGATCTAACAATCATTATAAATTTTGTTTGGTTATTGACTTCACAGCCTCCAAAAACCCTTTTCCAAAAGGCCAGTTTTGTATTAAAACACTCATCATTCATTCCTCCAAGGCTGCTAACCTGTATTGGATTATGTCTGCCAGAGTTGGTATAGTATCCATGCAGTGCAAAAGGAGGCCATTTGGTCCATCAAGTCTGCACCGACCACAATCCCACCCAGTCCCTATCCCCGTGACCCCATTATATTTACCCAGTAACCCTCCTGACACTAAGGGGCAATTTAATACGCCCACTCTACCTAACCTGCACATCTTTTGGACTGTGGGAGGAAACCCATGCAGATACGGGGAAAATGTGCAAACTCCACACAAGCAGTGACCCAAACCAGGAATCAAACCCAGGTCCCTGGCGCCGTGAGGTAACAGTGCTAACCAATGTGCCACTGTGGTTTCATTCTAAATATTCTAACTTCCAAAGTGAGGAAATCATTTCATCAAACATGGCCAGATTTTTGGGATAGCCTGTCTAATAACATTACAATGAAATCTGAATTCTTATAGTTAGTTTTAAAATGCATACCTTCACTTTTCTAGATGCTGTATTTCAAATTCTTTTCAAGCCTTTTTCTCGTAATTAAGTTTGTCCGTTTGTGCTTCTAAGCTACCAGCAGCAAGGTTACGTGAGTTAAAACATGTAACATGACAATGTACGCACTGTCAACAAAGATTGACAAAAAAGTTGATAAAGGAGGGTAGAAGAAGCTATGAAGCTGGGCTAGCGCTTAATATAAAAAAGGATAGCAAGAGTTTTTATAAATATATAAAAAGGAAGAGGCTGGCTAGGGTGAACGTTGGTCCCTTAGAGGATGAGAAAGGGGACCTAGTGGTAGGGGATGGGGATATGGCTAAGGTCTTGAATAACTTTTTTGTTTCTGTCTTCACGGAGGAGGACGTGAATAATTTGCCGGGTGTTAGCGATGGAAAGGTGGTAGGACTGGAGGGTCTTAATGACATTACTGTTACTAGAGAGGTGGTGCGCGACAGACTGGAGGGGCTGATTGTGGACAAGTCCCCAGGACCGGATGGAATGCATCCGAGGGTTCTGAAAGAAATGGCGGAGGTTATAGTGGATGCCTTGGTGGTTATTTTCCAGACGTCGCTGGATTCCGGGGAAGTGCCGGAAGATTGGAAAACGGCTAATGTTACGCCGTTGTTTAAGAAGGGTGCCAGGCAAAAGGCGGGGAATTATAGGCCGGTTAGTTTAACGTCTGTGGTAGGTAAAATGTTAGAATCCGTCATTAAGGAGGAAATTGCGAGGCATCTTGAAGGGAATTGCTTGATAGGGCAGACGCAACACGGTTTCATTAAAGGGAAGTCGTGTCTGACAAATTTACTGGAGTTCTATAAGGATGTGTCTAGGGCGGTGGATAGAGGAGAGCCGGTGGATGTGGTCTTTCTGGATTTTCAGAAGGCATTTGATAAGGTACCTCACAAGAGGTTACTGCAGAAGGTCAGAGGACATGGAGTTGGGGGTAGGGTGTTAGCGTGGATAGAGGATTGGTTGTCAAATAGGAGGCAGAGAGTGGGGGTCAATGGGTGCTATTCGGATTGGCGGTTGGTGACTAGTGGGGTGCCCCAGGGGTCGGTGCTGGGGCCTCAGCTATTTACCATTTATATAGATGATCTGGAGGAGGGAACCGAGTGTAGGGTGTCGAAATTTGCTGATGACACCAAGATTGGGGGAAAGGCAAATTGTGCGGAGGGTGTGGAGAGTCTGTGGAAGGATCTGGATAGGCTGGGCGAATGGGCCAGGAAATGGCAAATGGAATTTAATGTTGGCAAGTGTGAGGTGGTCCACTTTGGTAGGAAGAATGGTAGGAAGGACTATTACTTACGTGGCGAAAAACTGCAGCAGGCGACGGTGCAGAGGGACCTCGGGGTCCTTGTGCATGAGTCGCAAAAACCCAGCCTGCAGGTGCAGCAGGTGGTCAGGAAGGCGAATGGGATGCTGGCCTTCATAGCGAGGGGGATTGAATATAAAAGTAGGGAGGTCTTGCTGCAGCTGTATAGGGCATTGGTGAGGCCGCAGCTGGAGTACTGTGTGCAGTTTTGGGCGCCGCACATGCGCAAGGATATTTTGGCCTTGGAGGGAGTGCAGAGGAGGTTTACTAGGCTGATACCGGAGTTGAGGGGGTTGAGCTATGAGGAGAGGCTGAATAAACTAGGCTTGTACTCGTTAGAGTTTAGAAGAATGAGGGGAGATCTCATTGAGACGTATAAGATGATGAATGGGATGGATAGGATAGAGGTGGAGAGACTCTTCCCGCTCAAAAAAGACAGTAGGACTAGGGGGCACAGCCTCAAGATAAAGGGGGGGCGGTTTAGAACGGAGTTGAGGAGGAACTTCTTCACTCAAAGGGTGGTGAATCTCTGGAATTCTCTGCCCGTTGAAGTGGTGGAGGCTGCCTCGCTAAATATTTTTAAGAAGCGGGTTGATGGGTTTTTGATAAGAGAGGGGATTAAGGGTTATGGGGAGAGGGCGGGAAAGTGGAACTGAGCCACGACAGATCAGCCATGATCTTATTGAATGGTGGGGCAGGCTCGAAGGGCCAGATGGCCTACTCCTGCTCCTATTTCTTATGTTCTTATTTCTTATGTTCTTATAGTTCTGGTCACCCTATTATAGAAAGGATATTATTAAACTAGAAAGAGTGCAGAAAAGATTTACCAGGATGTTACCCGGACTTGATGGTTTGAGTTATAAGATGAGGCTGAATAGACTGGGACTGTTTTCTCTGGAGTGTCGAAGGTTGAGGGGTGATCTTAGAGGTCTATAAAATGATGAGGGGCACAGATCAGCTTGGTAGTCAATATTGTTCCCCAAAGATAGGGGACTCTAAAGCTAGAGAGCAGATGTTTAAGGTGAGAGGGGAGAGATATAGAAGTGCCCAGAGGGGAAATGTTTTCACAGAGGGTGGTGAGTGTCTGGAACAAGCTGCCAGAGGTGATAGTGAAGGTGGGTACAATATTGTCTTTTAAAAAACATTTAGACAGTTAGATGGGTAAAATGGGTGTAGAGAGACATGGGCCAAATGTGGGCAATTGGAATTAGCTTAGGGGTTTTAAAAAAAAAAGTGGCATGGACAAGTTGGGCTGAAGGGCCTGTTTTCATGCTGTAAGCGTCAATGACAAAACATCTGGGGCTGAAATTTCCCGTTCCGCCTGCCACGGGACTTGTAGCAGGTGGGACACAGATCATGCAAAGGTCCAGTGACTTGGGTGGGATATTCCAGCCTTGGGGCGAGGGCGGCTGGAATATCCTGCCCCTAGGAAAAATTGATCAGTTTGCGTCATTTAATGGATTCCAGGGGTGTGCAATATTGTCTCATGATGACTGATTATATAGGATTTAAAGAACATCGTGTGCGTGTCTATAAATGTATATGTTAATGTTTTCAGTAGGGGCAGCTGCAGAGAAAATTGCAGTCACGGACTATGCACTGAATGCTGGCACAACTGCAATGAATGCACTGAGACTGCTGCGAGCATTGAAGTTAAAAAGGCCAATTCTATTAGAGGGATCACCAGGAGTTGGAAAAACAAGTTTGGTAACAGCTCTGGCAAAGGCTTCTGGAAACCAGCTTGTCCGAATCAACCTTTCTGAGCAAACGGTAAGTTAGTGTGGACACAGCTTGCAGTCCCATTGTCTGTGATTGAACTTTCCTGTGTAGTTATTTTCCCTTTCTCTCAAATCTCAATTTTAAATCATCATAAAAGTGGACTGCATTCTGAGGAAAATTCAGATTTTTCACAAAGCAAGAAAATTTTGATATATTTGGCAGCAACAATGCAGAAGACATAAAATATATATTTACATAGTGCCCCTGGATATCCCAAAGTGATTCACAGTTGAATGATGTAACTATGAAGTGTAGTCTACATTGTAATATGGAGAAGATGGCAGTCAATTTGCAAATAAATAAGAGAAATGAAGAGATAATCGAGATGATTGAGGAATAAATGTTAGCCAGGATACCCACAGAATTGATGAACATCACTTGGTTGGGTGTTTATTTTTTAATTTTACTCCATTCTTAAAGTTACAAAGCCGATGTGGAGATGGTGGTGCTGGACTGAGGTGAGCACAGTAAGAAGTCTCTCAACACTAGGTTGAAGTCCAACAGGTTTATTCGGAATCACTGTCTTTCGGAGCATTGCTCCTTCATCAGGTGAGTCATCTGAAGATGGAGTAGCGCTCCGAAAGCTTGTGATTCCAAATAAACCTACTGGACTTTGAGAAGTCTCACAACGCCAGCTGAATGTGCAGAGTAGACAAGCCCTTAATCTCTAACTCCAAAAACCAATTTAAATTGAATCAATTTCATGGTCTCTCCAAATGAGATAAACACGATCCAAGCTGACAAGGAATGGCTTTGCTCTTGGTCTTGGGCTTGATGTAATGTTTGTTCTTAATTGTTCAGTGTTATGCCTCTGACTAGAGCTGAATTTAATTCAGCTGGAAACAGTTGGGAGTGCAGATTGAATTTTTATTAATGGCTGTATTGCCCAACATAGCATATATAATTGTAATAAATCAATAATTGCAGTTAACAATTTAGCCAGTTGCTCTAAAATTGACTGTTCACTGCAGCATAGATTATATTATCAGATGCTTACCATTATGATTAATATCCTCCTGTTTGCAGCCAGAAATTTGTGTTAAATGAAATACATGTGATTGGTAAAAGATTTCTGTCTTTGGTTTGTACCGATTATTAACAAAAACCGCTGTTCCTACAGGATGTGACTGACTTGTTTGGGACAGACCTGCCTGTTGAAGGGGGTAAAGGAGGCGAATTTGCCTGGCGTGATGGTCCTCTGCTTGCGGCCCTCAAGGCTGGACATTGGATTGTTTTAGATGAGGTGAGTGTTATTGATCTGCTTTAGTTAATCTCATCACCAAACCTTATGTCTTGAGCAACTTCTTCGTTTTACAAAAATGCAGCACTGATATGAGATTGATTGAGATGGCTTTGTGCGTGGATGTGAGCTTTGTTATGTTTTAATTTTGAAACAGCAGAGGACCTCCATTATACCTAAAAGGATTTCAAGTGGTCCCTGTGTATTCATCAATGACAACTGAAATTAATTAAAACTCAGTGCACCTTGTGACTTATTGTCATCTTTGTGTTTTGGTCCAACATGAATCCATGACTGCAGAATGTATACATTTGGTTCTTAATTTTCTTTGCTTAAACTAGTTATCCACATGAAAGATTTCCTCCCTATTAGGGACATATTAGAGTTGTCGGGTCACTGTGTGGAGTTTGCATGTTCTCCATGTCCTGCGTGGGCACCTCCTGGTGCTCTGGTTTCCCCTCACTCCAACAATGCCCAGGTTAGGTGGATTGGCCATGGTAAATTGCCCCTTAGTGTCAGGGAGCCTAGCAGGGTAAACATGTGGGGATACAGGGATAGGCCCTGGTGAGATTGGTGTCTTTCAGCTGATAAAGTTTTGGATGACAAAGTCTTTGAGATATAATTGAATCATTCAGCTTAGCTACACAAAACATCCCCTGCATTTGTTCAGTGTCAATAAATGTCTCTGGATTCACATAACTACATATTCAGTGCTTGTAATGTGCTTCTCCCATCTGTGCTGATGGGCAGATTTTGTAATTAATTGAGTTTCATTTCACTATCTTCAGTAGCACTAATGCAAAACGCAAATACTGAAAGATATTATTGAAGACGGAAAAACTAGTAATTAACTTTGTTCTTTCAGCTAAACCTGGCTTCCCAGTCTGTGCTAGAAGGACTGAACGCCTGCTTCGACCATCGCGCTGAAATTTTTATCCCCGAATTGGGCCGTCACTTTAGCGTGGAACACGAGAGGACTAAGATCTTTGGTTGTCAGAATCCTTATCGCCAAGGTGGTGGAAGGAAAGGTCTCCCCAAGTCGTTCCTCAACAGGTTCACACAGGTAAGATAGGATAATGAGTGCAGTTGACTTTGCTTAGCAGAACAATGGATATATGGGCAGAGCAATCAGAGGTACACTTGATGAAACCTTCTATCTGAACCTGTAAGTTACATCTCTTGTTACTGATTCCATCAGTCATTTGGTCTCATCGTTACAATTTAGTAAATAGCCTGTAGATTCTTAGCTGGTGAGCTTTTGTTTTGTTTGAAAATTTAGTGAATGATAAGCTTATAGATGGAAGCATGGAAGCATTTTAATACTTTCTGGCCCCTTTTGAAAACCTTAGACAGATTAATTCATAGTGCTTTTATTTTTTCTACCCCCTCCTCCACCCTCTTTTCCCTTTTTGTGCCCTCCTGTTCTTTTTATGATCCTTTTATGAACAGGAGCGGTTTCTCCCTCTCTTCTCTGTCCAGCCCCTCGTGATTTTGAATGCTTGCATCAACTTCCATCAGATCGCCTCTTAGCCACCATCTCTCTGGAGAGAACAGTCCCAATCTGTCCTCACAACTGAAGTTTCACATTGCTGGATGGTTGGCTGGGACACAGAGCTCTTTTGTTCTTTCAGTAATGCCGTAGGATCCTCTATATCCACCTGGGAGAGTTGTGCTTCAATTTAACTCGCATTTTAAATACTTCACATTTGACACTATAACACTAAATGCTGGTCTAAAGGCTCTTGAATACTGTAGTGGGGCATGAGCCAAAGACGAGCCATTGCTGACGTTTTGGGTGCAGCAGCAAGTGGTCCATTCTTTTTTGTATGTTGAATAATGATATTTAGTTGTTTGCCAGTGCATCCAAGAATGTGTTCAGTGCGTGCAATTCAATTGCATAAAAAGTAATGCCAAATTTCCCTGTAATAATTTTCTGTATTGTTTCTTGAGTGTCATTTTTGTTGAGGTTAATATTGATTTTTCTAATGCAGGTATATGTGGATCAGCTTACGGTTACGGACATGGAGTACATTGCAAACACCATGTTTCCTGCAATTGGTAAAAACATTATCAGCAAAATGGTCCATTTTAATTACAAGGTAAGATTTTTTTTTTGATGCAGGACAAAAAAGGTTGGATGTAAAGCTTTGGACGTTAACTAACTCAATTGCTTTTGTTCTTGGAAGATTAACCAAGAAGTAACGGTGGAAAGAAAGTGGGGACAGAAAGGAGGACCATGGGAATTTAACCTGCGTGACCTTTTCCGCTGGTGCCAGCTGATGTTGGTAGACCAGATGCCTGGGTGCTATGACCCAGGCCAGCATGTTGCTTTGGTGTATGCAGACCGAATGCGATCTGAGGCAGACAGAAACCATGTAAGCATGTCAACTGAGCTTTTCTGTAGTTGCTTTATTCTTAATGCAGTCAGTTTATAGAATACCTGTGTGCAGAAGGAGGCCGTTCAGCCCATCGAGTCTGCACCAACTCTCCGAAAGAACATCTTACTCAGGCTCAACCCTTCCCTGTAACCCCACACATTTACTATGGCTAAACCCCCCCAACCTACACATCTTTGGGGCAATTTACCATGGCCAATCCACCTAGCCTGGTGATGGAAAGATTTGTGCATATTGGTTAAAAGCTACATGTGATTTGTATACCTTTTTCAGAATTGTGTATTTGAAAATTTTTGCTAAACGTTACATCACTGCTTGAAAGTACGGTAGATGTAATAACACAGTCCTCTAGGTTAATGCTTTATACAACTTGCATTTCATGATTGAATACTCAATTAGTTTTGCCAAGTACATAAGAGTTTTAAACATGTGGCTGAGCTCATCATAATTAAAACTAAAATACCTTTCTTAATTGTTATTTATCCTTTTGCGGGTTGTGGAGTTGCCAATCCCTAATTGCCCTTCAACTGAGTTCCTTGTTAGGCCACTTCAGAGGAGTTAATGAGTCATCAACTTTACTGTGGGTCTAGAGTAGTATGTAGACCAGACCAGGTAAGGAGGGCAGATTTCCTTCCCTGAAGGACATCACAATCAACAATGGTTTCACGGTCACTATGACTAGCTTTTAATTCCAGATTTACTAATTTGAATTTAAATTTCACTGGCTGCCATGGTGGGGTTTTAACCCAGTTTCCCAGGGCATTTACCTCGGCCCCTGGGTTACAAATCCAGTGACCTTGTGACCTGCTTTGCATTTTAAATACCCTTTGTTCTTTACACTACAGTATATTTGAGGTACCAGTTGGTAAATCTATTGTGAATTGAAACTGAGGCATATTAACTGCATTCACAATCGCCTTGTTTCTTTCATTGCCTTAATAATCATCTCAGAAAATAATTGGTGTTGAGTTTGCCCTTGTGCAGGAAAAGTTCTAATTTAACTTTGGCTATTTAACGTTATTTCTTATTTCTTTCCCCCCAAGATGTTTTCTGTATTTGAAGGCATTTTTCATTCAGAAGGTGATGGAATTCAATCACTTCCCTACACTGGGTCCAGAAAATTCCACATCACACCACAGCATGTTCAGGTTTGCGATTTGAGCTTTTGTATACTATTCTGTAATCCAATGTTAAGGTGTTATGTAAAAACTTAACATTTAATCAACCTTTTGAGTTACTGTCTATCCTTCAAAGCAAGCCATTATAAGCATTCTAAGCGTTCTTTTCTGTTTCAGGTTGGGTATTCTATACTTTCTCGTAGTGGGTTCGCTGTTCCAATATCAAAGAAGCAGCTCTCTGTTCTTCACCATTCGCTTCAGCCACTGGAGTCCATTATGAAGTGTACACAGATGGGCTGGATGGTCATTCTGGTGGGGCCTGCTGCCAGTGGGAAAACCAGCCTAATCCAGCTCTTGGCTCTTCTAACAGGTCAAAATTTAAAGGTTATGGCAATGAACAGTGCGATGGACACCACAGAACTACTTGGTGGATTTGAGCAGGTGAAATATTTAATAGAGCGATTGAATTTTAAGTGACCGTACCTCCACCAAATGTATTTCACCTGATGATATTTCTTGTACGTAGATTTCAGTTACACCTAGTTATTGCATTGAAATTTGGTGCTCATTAACATGAGATGGGGTGTGGGGGGGACTTTTTTCTGTTTTGTCGCAGCATTTGCACAAATCTTTAGAACTGATACATCCGGCACTTTGAAATTACAGTGCAAATGGGCTGTTTAGTCATAGTCATACAGCACAGAAACAGGCCCTTCGGCCCATCATGTCTACGCCAAATATCAACTACCAATCTGTACTAGTGCCATTTATCAATATTTAGTCTATAACCTGCTATGCCTTAGTGATTTAAGTGCTCATCCAAGTGCTGCTTAAATGTTGTGAAAATACCTGCCTCTGCCACGCTCTCAGACAGCATGTTTCATATTTCCACTACCATCTGGGTGGAAATATTTTTTCTCATCACCTCTAAACCATTTGCTCCTTACTTTAATCCTCTGCCCCCTGGCCTTAGATACCTCTGCTGTGCCAAAAAGATTCTTATCATCTACCATATCTGTGCCTCTCATAATTTTGTATACCTGTATCAGATCCCCCTCAGCCTCCTCTGCTCCAGGGAAAACAAACCCAGCCTTTCCATTCTCATCTTGTAGCTGAAGCTTTCCAACCTAGGCAACATCTTGCCTCTGCACCATGTCCAATGTAATCATGTCCTTCTGATTAGTGTGGCGACCAGAACTGCACACAACACTCCAACTGTGGCTGAACCAATGTTTTATAAAATTGTATCAAGACCTCCCCTATATTGTATGCCCTAGCTATTAAAGGCAAGCATTCAGTATGCTTCTTCACCACACTATCTACCTGTACTGCCATGTTTGGGGATCTATGGACTTGTACACCAAGGTCCCTTTGTTCTGCAATACTCCCCAAGAACCTACCTTTCATTGTTTATATCCTATCCTTATTAGACCTCCTAAAATACATCATCTCATATCCAACTAATTCCTATATTAATGCCTACCTAATACCCTTTTTAAATTTCAATTAAATCTCTCTGCCTCTCTCCTCTGAAATTCCTATTTTAGAATTATTGTTTCTACTCCTTTTACAGTTCACTTACTCTGATGATACTGCTTGCCTTTGTGACTTTAAACACATCAATGCTGCAAATTCCTGTGTATGTTGCTAAATAAGTTTGCAGCACAGAGACTAGCCCATGCCGTATGCTGGCTGTGTGTGACGAAGCTAAAATTTCTCTTTTATTCCTCAATAGACATTTATTGTGCTATTATTTAATCAAATTTCCTTGAGGTGCAATGGTTTGTACCTAAATCGCTCCTTCTGTTGAAGCGATCTGCTCCCCAGCAACCAACATTTTCTTTCATAATCTGCCCTTTATTCTCTGACTGCATCAAATTTGATGACCTTCATCAGTGCCTCTTAATTCTCTCCCTGCCTCTCTTCTCTCTCTACACTCATGAAGAAAGGTCACATTGCAGCTTTCGCTGCTCCTGTAGAGGGAGTCCCAAAATCTCAAGCCACTTACAGCAATGGTTTCCCATTTTTGACATTATCCTGCTGAACCCAAGCAGGTCATCTCAGTAACTGAAATATTGCCTCTATAATGGCCACTGGGAACTGCCACCTGGTCTCTAATCAATTGTTGGCTTATACAAATATTTCATGGCCTTTTTCTCATGTCCTCTGCCCAGTTTACAAAACCCAAAGTGTGATTGGCATTTGTATTTTTGTTTCTTACACATTTTGAAAATTCTTTGCAGATTTTGCCTTTTTATTGTTGGTGACGAAACTGCATCAGAGACTTGACATTGTTCTGTTTTCTGTGTCTGTCGTTTATAGGACAATGTTTTCTTCCATACTTTTTGGTTTGATTCGTTACATGTATTGGGACATAGTGAAAAATATTGTTTCTTGTGTTCGAGTCTGTTGGTTGCAGTTTGGTAAAGGAGACATGAGATCTGCTTCTTAAACAACGTTTATTTCTTTTTGATCCGACTCCACGTACAATTCTCCACCAACACCAGTGTCATCTGTAGCCCTTTATATATCAATGACTTCTATTGAATAATTGACATCAAAATAGGACTTAATTGGAAGATCTGTTAATCCATTCCTAACATCTTGCATGCTACACAGTCAAAATGTACTGTTCATAGTCTATGTTGGGGAGAAGGAAAGGAGAAGATGCAGAATATAGTGTTACAGTCATATTGTAAATGACCTTGTATAAAGTACTTTCTTTTCCGTAAGTCTTTGTGGGTGCTCTTGCTGAGTTCAATGCTTCTCTCGGTTTTGATTAATTTACATGTTTAAAACGTATATATTTTTTGGTCATCATGTTCCTTTGACTCAATGTACTTTCTCACCCAAAGCTGAAAAGTGGTAGATTCTGAAGGAGTAGAGAACCATGTTGATGGGTTTCCTGTGTACTTGCAGGTTGACATTTTTCGCCCTTGGCAGAGTTTAGTTGTGAAGGTGAAGGATGTTGTCAGTGCTGTCACCAGAGATATTCTGCTGTCTGTAGACACTGTCCCTGATGGTGGTGTCCTTCTCAAACTCTGGAATTCGTTCCTGATCAGTCACTCACGTTGCCTGAATGAAGATCGTGGTTCTGGCATATCCTCTGATGCAATGAACAAACTAGAGAATTTGCTTATTCTTCTTCAGCGCTTTAACAACAAACTGAACACGCTCTCTGCTTCAGGTATGCGTTTCTTGGCTTTTCCTAATTTTTTTAAAGAAGATGTTGACCAAATTAACTAATTTAATTTTCTGAATATTTACTCAGTAGAAATTATTTTGTACGAGTAAATTTAAACATACTTTTTTAGATACAGTGCTGAAGGTTTTACCAATTTCTTTTAGCCTGGATAATAGTCTTTTTTTTATTTAGAAGAATTTTTATTATTCTGCCCCACCTCCAGCCTCCCATAATTTTACCTCTTTCTGAAGTTCTTGACTTCTTCAGTAGAACAGAATTGTTCTACTGATTTGCCAACCCATTAAGTTTTATGTTTATTCATTAGTGTCACAAGTAGGCTTACATTAACATTGCAATGAAGTTACTGTGAAAATCCCCTAGTTGTCACACTCCGCCTGTTCAGGTACATTGAGGGAGAATTTAGCATGGTCAGTGCACCTCACCAGCACTGTCAGAGCTTAACGTCTAGTTTTATTTGTGCATTAACTTTTTTTTATTGTCTACTTTAGAAATTGCGTAGTCTTTTGAGTAATTGGCAGTAATATGTTCTTTATTATCTTTGTGCTTCAGAATTTTCAGAATTGATCACAGAATTCCAGCAATTTAAACTCCAGCGTAGTCAATCTTTGGATGGTCAAAGCCGTGGCACGTTTGAGTGGGTTAATGGGATGCTTGTACAGGCTTTGAATTCTGGTGACTGGCTGCTGCTAGATAACGTCAACTTCTGCAGGTAAGACCTTCTGAAAGTATTGTTCCATAATTCTTGCAGATTGTGACTTTGTTGTAAATGTTGTTGTCAAAATTAGGCCTTTGTGCAAATTCAGCCCTTGGGTGGCACAGTAGCACAGTGGTTAGCACTGCTGCCTCACAGCGCCAGGGACCAGGGTTCAGTTCCTGCCTCGGGTCACTGTCTGTGTGGAGTTTGCACATTTTCCCTGTGTCTGTGTGGGTTCCCTCCTGGATGCTCTGGCTTTTCCCTCAGTCCAAAGATGTACAGTTTAGGTTGATTGGTCATGTTATATTGACCCATAGTGTCAGGGAGACTAACAAGGTAAATATGTAGGGATAAGGTCTTGGGATTGTGGCCAGTGCAGATTTGATGGGCTGAATGGCCTCCTTCTGTACTGTAGGGAATCTATAAAAATGCAGGCAAAATGCATTATATCCTTTCACACCTGGTGTGTGACAACCAAGTACGGAAAACTGAGTCTGTGTGGAGTTTGCACATTCTACTTGTGTCTGCATGGGTTTCCTCCAGGTACTCCAGTTTCCTCCCACAGTCCAAAGATGTGCGGGTTAGGTTGATTGGCCATGTGAAGAAATTGCACCTTAGTATCCACGGATGCGTAGGTTAGAGGGATTAGTGGGCATAATATGTAGGGATATTGGGGTAGGGCCTGGGTGGGAATGTGTTCGGTGTAGACTCGATGGGCTGAAGGGTCTCTTTCTGCACTGTAGGGTTCTATGATTCTAATTGCAGGAATTTGCATCCACTGTAAATGTAACTTGAGTGTCACTGATGCAGAGAGGTTTAAATTTCTATTTATCAGTTTGTTAAGCATATTATATATTTTATACTTACTATTTAGTCCTTCTGTGCTTGATCGTCTAAATGCTCTTTTGGAACCTGGAGGAGTGCTAACCATCAGTGAACGGGGAGTGATTGATGGCACCAGCCCAACAATTGTCCCACACCCAAATTTCAGGTAAGCAGTAAAGGTGTTTGCTTTCCAAATGGCGATTTCGGGCAAGTGATTAATTGCAGATTTTTCAGCACACGTTAACTGTCACAATTCAGGAAACCAGTTAGATGTGACCGGAGCCAATCTTCGAACACTAAAAGCAATTAAGAGCACACTTACAGATCCCAAGCGAGCACCACTTAACCCAGTAACCACATTTGGGTTGGTGCCTCTTTACTCTTCAGTTCCCTGCCCAAAGGGCAGGCCCAGCTCACAGCACCACAACCCTGACCCTAGGGCAAGGAGGCGGGTCCCAAATCTACCCCAGGCAGCAGAAGGATCAAACTGCATGCTGTTGGAACCAATCTGATTCACACCTGCTACCATGCACTTTTTTAACATGTAGGTTGGGGCTATGGCTGGTGATGGTAAAGACTCTAGTTTCTTCCCATGACAGAGTTGACCAAAAATCTCTAGGCACAAATGAATGCCCATTGCCTTCTCGAAATAAACACGGTTGATAAGCAATTAACCTTAACAAGTAAGAAAAATTATGAACACAAGCAAAGAGATGGATGCCGGAAATATAAACAAAAAATGCTGAAAGTTCTCAACAGATCAGGCAGCATTTGTAGAGAGAAAGAGTTAACATTGGTTGATGAGCTTTTCGTTGCAACTGAAGATAGAAATGTTAAGAGTTTTTAAGTCAGTAAAAAGGGGCAGGAAGAAAAAAAGTGAAGGTCTATGATACGGTGGAAAGCAGGAGAGATTAATTCACAAGGTTACATGATGTGAGCCAAGGGAAATGGTAATGGGTATAGTAAAGGAACGAGGGTTATGTCCAGATCAGGCACAAAATAATTGCAGAATGGCCATCCAAATGCAATGTGATGGACTAAAGGAAGAAACAGGTCACCAAAATAACAAAAACAGCACAAGCTTGAGGCAGAGGTTATGATCTAAAGTTGAACTCTACACTGAGGCCCTTCTGGCTGTAGAGTGTTTAATTGAAAGGTGTGGTGCTGTTCCTTGAACTTGCATTGATCTTTATTGGAGTACTATAACAGGCCATGAACACAAAGCTCAAGAGTGGGAGCAAGATGGAAAATTAGGTAGGAAACTCAGGGTTACATCTGAAGACTGAATGGAGATGTTCTGCAGAATGGTCATCCAGTCTATGCTTGGTCTGCCTGCCATAGAGGAGACCACATTGTGAACAATGAATACAATATACAGAAACATTATGAAATTTTGTTCAAGTACAATGAGATTCCCTATGTCAACATTCTATCAAGGCTTTTCATTTCATCTCACGCATATTTTGTGTTAGATTTTACTCTTGTACATCACAATATTAACTGCATTTTTAAACTGGGGCTTCTTGTGTGGAATCCTGTACAGCAGAGAATTAATGTTCCATTTAGAAAAAATATTGGGCCAAATCACTCCATTTGCTTCTCAGTATGTTCGAGAGTACAAACCTAGAAGTTGCACAGAAACCACAAAGGCAAATCAAACCAATTTTCATTTTAAAAAAGACAGGAAAGCGGTTTTTAAAAACTGTGTGGTTTCTTACCTTCTGTGATTGCTATCAGTTCTGTAATAGCCAATCCGTACCTTCTCTGCCATTCACAGACTGTCTCTTGATGTTTTATCAAAGAAGGCTTTCCACTGATGAATTTCAGAGTAATTTGCTGTGTAGCACGCAGCCCCCACCCCCAAGCCATCCAACAGTTCACTTCCTACTAATTGGCTTGACTTGGGCCAAGGAGGGTGAAACTCCTTGCATTGACTGAAGAGTTTTCTTCTCACAGCCTTGTACTACATGGGACACAAACCATTTGCAATTTTTTTCTCCACTCTTTAATATGTATATTTCAATTCATTGACAATAATAACAGCACACACTGTCTGTCCTTACAGCCACTGATGCAAAGGAGTAATAACCACATGAAAATTCATGAAACTTAGCATAATTTTGGTACTGCTGACCTGAGGTGAAGTTGTTTTGTTTTGCTGCAAGAAGTTGAGTGTAAATTTGGCACTTGGCCCTGTGGTTAGTACTGCTGCCTCACAGCACCAGGGACCTGGTTTCGATTCATGGCTTGGGACTGTCTGTGCGGAGTCTGCATGTTCTCTCCGCATCTACGTGTGTTTCCTCCCACAGTGCAAAAGATGTGCTGGTTAGGTGCACTGGCCATGCTAAATTCTCGCTCGGTGTACCCGAACAAGTGTTGGAGTGCGGCGACTGGGGATTTTCACAGTAACTTTGTTGCAGTGTTAATGTAAGCCTGCTTGTGACATTTTATAAATAACTGAACATAAATCCTGCCAACCTCCCCTTTTTTTTCGCTTTTCACTCTCTCAGCCTATCCTCACTCAATCCTCCAGAAAGGAGTTGTTTTTCTCCACTGAATCACATTACCAACCACTTCCCTCTTGAGTAGGTCCATCTGCCCTTCATCCTGCTTTCCAATTATCATTCCTTATAGAACATAAGAACATTACAGTGCAGTACAGGCCCTTCGGTCCTCGATGGTTCCACCGGTCGGCGCAACAATCTAATGATCTTCTAACCTAAACTATTCCAGTGTTATCCATATGCCTATCCACTGACCGTTTGAATGCCCTTGGAAAAGAACGTCAAACATGGAAAAATAATTAATATTTGATACTTCTGAACACTTGTATATTCTTGTAATGAGCTCACAAGCCTCTAAGTTCATCTTCTGTGAACCTCCATACTGTGGTAAAAATATCCTCAGCTGATGCTATTTTCAGGCTTCACGTTTAACTGCCTCTTTATTTCAAAATAGGCTGTTTATGACAATGGACCCAGCTCACGGGGAAATCTCTCGGGCCATGAGAAATCGTGGGATTGAAATCTATATTGCGGGCGAGCGTAACGACCCTTTGGATAAACAGGATTTTAAAACGCTGTTGCATGGACTTGGTTTCATAGGAGACCATCCATGTAATGAGCTAATGGCTTTGTATTCGGAAGTAAAGGAAATTGCAGCAGGTAAACCCCAAACATTCAAAATCAATCGAATTCAACTCTGTTTTGGTAAACTGTTGTCAGAATGGAGTTGTTCCTATATTTTGTTGGAACTGTTACATATCCCAGTTGCTTATCCTGTATTAGATTTGGGTTTGGAGATGCCAATGTGAAAGCTGTAGTTCAGGTGACTTGTAAATTAATATTTACAGAAATATAGATTTAGGCACATTGGAATTAAGAGCAGATGTGGGTAAATTCAACCCTTTCAGCCTGCTCTGCCATTCAATCAGATCACCGCTGATCTCTCCCTGGTCTCAACTCCACCTCCCCACCTGTTTCCCATATTCCCTTATCCCTTTTTATGCTTGAAATATCTCTATCTCCTTCTTGAAACCATTCAATGATTTGGATTCCAGTGCCCTCTGGGGCAGCGAGTTCCACAAATTCGCCACCCTCTGAAAAATAGTTACTCCTCATCTCAGTGCTAAATCTACTGCCCCTCAACCTATTCCTGTGACCTCTTGTTCCAGATTGCCCCATAAGAGGAAACATTTGGTCTACATTTACTTTATCAAGCCCTCTTAAAATTTTGTATACCTCAATCAGATCCCCTCTAAACCTTCTAAACTCCAGCAAGTATAAGCGCAAACTATTTAATCTCTCCTCGTACGTTAACCCTTTCATCCTAGGAATTAACCTGGTGTCTTTGCCTCTGATTTATCACTTTGTTTCTCCTTTACAAAATAAAGGTACTTCTTCCTCCATCTCGTCTCTTCTCCACGCTGCTGTTCTCATTGTTCAGCAACTAAAACATGGCCTCAGCTTGGCAGAAGCCTTCCATCAAGCTTGCTCTGAAGTGTTTGTCCTTTCACAGACGTCTCGAGCTCATCAGGAGGTAAGGGTTAGGAACTCTGTTCTGAAGGGGGTTCACAATTTGTACCAACCTTTTTTGGTTTGATTTATTATTGTTACATGTATTGGTAAACAGTGAAAAGTATTGTTTTTTGCGGGCTATACAGACAAAGCATGCCATACATAGAGAACATAGGGGAGATGAAAGGAGAGAGTGCAGAACGTAGTGTGACAGGCATAGCTAGGGTGTTGAGAAAGATCAACTTGATATATGGCAGGTCCATTCAAAACTTTGATGGCAGCGGGAAAGAAGTGGTTGTTGAGTTGGTTGATATGTGATTTCAGAGTCGCGTTGAAGGAAGTTAGCATTTTGGTATGAATATAGCCAAGCATGTATTATTTATTAATATTATAAATAGCAAGTTACCATTTAGACGGCAGAATGGCATGGTGCATAATCTCTCGGATGTATTTTCAATCATGTTAAAGTTTTGTCAGTGCTTTCACCTGAGGCGCTATCTTCACTTTTCTGCCTTCTTGTTCAAAACTACATTTGAGTTGAAAGTAAAAGAAATTAAATATGGCATGGGTTATTTTGACGGTCATCAACCTCATCTTTTATGTTGCAGCAAGTGCAAGAACTGGTGGAGAAACACAAACTTACATTGATGTCACCCGAGTCCTGGGGTGATTCTTTGGTCTCTCTGGGATTGTGGCCAGATTCTATCCCATCAGCAATGTTTACAGCGGAGGAATCCATGCTGTCCATGGTCCATCGGGATGGACAGGTGCTTGCCTACTATTTGAACCAACTGAGCCGGAACAACAACAGGTGGGCTGAAGGTATTCGGGAAAATTTAGAAAAGGGCAAACTTCTTAAAAGTTGGATTATTTCCAATGTATTTGTAATCTGAATTGCTAATATCATTTCATGTTTCCCTTGGTTAAAAATGGTTAATCACAGCAAAAAGTGTCACCTAGCCAGAAGTACAGATATTCCAAATCTATGTGTGAGCTATGAGGAAAAACTGGGAGTTATGTTTTTAACAATGTTAGGTGTTTCTGCAAAACAATGTTTTGTAAATGATGATGATCTCCCTTCCCTGATTCAGGTCTCGACCTCTGACTCTGACTGATCTCGAGCAAGTTTTGCAATCCAGCAACATGGACAGTCTTTCATTCCACAACCATAGAACAGCAGTTCAAGTTGCTGATGAGCTCTCAATGGTTCCTGCTGCTGTCAGGCTGGTTACAGAGAAAGCATCAAATCAAGATTGGCTGTTAAGAGCCAGGTGGTTGTGCCACGCTGCAAAGAACCACAGACACTTACCAGGTAGTGTACCGCAACTGTCAGTGTTCAACCGTGTATACTTAATGATGCGCTTCTTCTTGCTAGTTAGTCAAATCATTGTTAGTGACTTTTGTTTTGTAATACTGGGGTCATCAGTTGACACCGCATACTGAAGACTTCCTCACTACAGTGTGTACCCACACTGGGAAGGCAGCTCACCATTGCCGTATAAAGGCCTTGCCAGTAAATGCTCATATCCCAGGAAAGAATGAAGTTGCATTTGACAGTGTAATGTCTGCTAGTGCACAAAATTGTATTTGAATTTGTTCCTTACGTAATGATGAAGATCTTCACCTATACATAAGTGATGTCAATATTATTTAAATAATTCCATTAATATTTGTAGATTTGTGTTTACTTGGTACAAAATATGTATGGAGTATGACTGATAAACCTGACTTTGCACATTCTTAGTGAAGTGTGAATGATATGAATTCTAAAGCTATGTAAAGCAGTAAAATATGATGTGGATTGTATAGCGTCATTGACAAGTGAAAGCTCAAAATGGACGAAGTTTACTCTGTTACACTATTAGAATTTGTATATATAGTAATTGAGTTAGCAATGTGGCTTTTTGTACCTACAGAGTTGGTGTGTGCCCAGTTAGAGGCAGGGGCGAAAACTCTTAATGTAGCTTACGCCAGCGTACTGCCTGCAGGAATGAAAGAAGTTATACAGCAACTACAGCTCGACGCAAACGGTAACATACTCTTTATCAACGGGAACATTGGCCTTTTTGTTTAGTTCGGATGTCTGCTCATTTTTATTTTCAGATGAATTAACTACATAATTGGGAGATATCGAATGGACTTAACTGACTGAATTGCATGAAATTTTCACCAAAGCCGATTTTAAATGGTGCTGTTCCTTTCACCCTTGGATGATCCCCCCCCCCTCTCTCTCTCTCTCTCTCTCTCTCTCTCTTCCCGCCGCCCGCCCCCCCCCCCCCCCCCCCCCCCCACACACACACACACACACACACACACACACACACACACACACACACACACACACACACACCCCTGCACCTCTCTTATTCCCCAACTGGAGGAGGTGATCTTTCCCTATCATCGAGTCTTCATAATTTTAAAAATCTTTATGGATTCTTGTCTTGGCTCCTCTGATCCAGTAGCAATAACTTCAGTATCTTCCTGACACACTCTAGTTTTCCAGCTTTGGTGAATCCATGTTTTCTAAGGCATTTGATTTAGTTTTTCATAGTGGGGCGTTCAAAACAGGGTGCTGAAACTGAACTGTTTCCTGAGAAAATATGTATAATTAATATTGCTTTGACTATCTGCCCTTGTCCTTAACTTGAAATATGAAATTCTCAAAGGGAGCAAGCACAAGAGAACAACTTACTCTGGGTGTTTGTAAATCTTGTATATTTTATAATCCTGCTCTGTACTTCGGAGAACATGGGACAATGGTCCAGATTTTTAAAAAGATTCATAACTTTGAAATCTCTTAATTTCATCGGTACTTTATCCACAAGTCTCATTGACTTTATAACATTACTATCACTCTTCATTCATAAAGGCACTTCAATAAACTTAACACACTTGGGCCAGATTCTCTGACCTCACCCACAGCTGGCATTCTCTGGTTCTGCTGCAGTGAACAGGGATTTGGCTGAGTGCCAAATTCTCCTCTCGCTGGCAGTGGTAGCAAGGTGTGTGAGACCAGAGAATTCCAGCCATTTAAAAACAATCTTAAACATCTTAAAACCGCTCTGTGTCCATAACAACCTTCTCCTCTTAGCAAGGAAAATGCTGCAGTATAAACATGAATTAATTCGAAATACTTTCTGCAGTTTATTTTTCTTGGAGCAAACATTCTCCCCAATGAATTAACTTTGCCTACCTGAACATTTCTTTAGCTGTTACATATAGTATCTTTCCATATCAGTTGTATCAATTTATGTAGCTTCTGATCTTTGTTTTAAAGCTTCACTTGGTACATTTATTTGGAAGTTTAATTACTGGGCATGGCATCAATGATCACATAGCAAAGGCCCACAAGACTTCCATTCCTTATTTATTTTGTTTTTGGTGGAGTTGGGGTTGAATATTGTCCAACACCGGGTGAATCCCCCAGTCAGGTAGGATTGTGGTATCTTTTATAAGTGTGAACGATCAGCAATGGCAGATGAGGCTTTACCTGAAAGAGGCCATCTCCAAAATGTTGCATTTCCTCTATATTTTGCATTTGCCTAGATTATATACACCATCAATGTGTGCAACCTGTGTGACATGCACTGGTGGGAACATCACTAATTAATTAAGCCAAACATACTGAAGTTTACAAAATTACAAACCATCCCTCTTCAACACTTCAGTGACTGAACTCCAAGTATAGATTTGTCTTACAAATATTTTTCTCCTAGGATTGGGTGCAATCAGCATCTCTTTCCTTTCTTTACACCATCCATCAAAGAAACATCTTGGTCAAAAAGGTTGAGCAAGTCAGTGTTTCCTTTATAGGAACAAGATTAGACCATTCAGCCCTTTGAACCTATTCTGTCATTCAATGAGATTGTAGCTGACCTGTGGCCTAACTCCATATACCTGCCTGTGGCTCATATCCCTTATACCTTTTGCTTAACAAAAAAAAGTCTATCTCAGGTTTAAAATTAGCAACTGATCTAGCATCAACTGCTGTTTGCTGGAGGTGAGTTCCAAGCTTCTACCACTGTTTCCGTGTGGAAGTGCTTCCTAACATCTCTCCTGAATGGTCTTGCAATAATTTTTAGATTTTGCAGCCTAGTTCTAGAATCTCCATACAGTGGAAATAGTTTATCTTTATCTACACTGTCTTTATCTGTTAATATCTTTAAACTTCAACCAGATCACCCCAAAACCCTCTGAATACTAGAGAAAACGGGTCTAATTTTTGCAATCTCTGCTCTCATAATTTGATCCCTGAGGTCTAGGTATCATTCATGTAACCCTATGCTGCATTTCCTCCAAGGCCAATATACTCTTATGAAAGTGTGGTACCCACATTCTGCCCACAGTACTCCACGTGAGGTCTAACCAGGGTTTTGTACATGTGTCCTTGTATTCCAGTCCTCTAGATACAAAGGCAAGCATTCCATTTACCTTCTTAAATATTTTCTGCACCTGTGGCATTTCAAAGATTAGTGTACCTGAACCCCCCCCCCCAAAAGCCTCTTTGGATGTCCACTGTACTTAACTTCATACCATTTAGAAAGTACCCTTATCTCTCCATTTTCAGTCCAAAAATGAATAACCTTGCACTTGGTTACATTGTAATCCATCTGCTACAGTTTTGCCCATTCACCTGGTCTATCAATATTCCTTGGTAATTTTATGCAATTGCCTACATTGTCCACAGTGCTGTCTAGCTTTGTGTCATCAGCAAAATATTTCCTATGCCATTATCCAAGTCATTAATAAATAATGTGACTGATTGAGGCCCTCACACAGATCCTTATGGGACATCACTCATCACATCTTGCCAATCTGAGTACCTACTCATTATCCCTATTTTCTGTGGCCTGTCACTCAACCACTTTTCTTTTGCAGAGAGTGCTGCAATTCCTTTGGACCCCCGATGGAACCAGCAGCATTTGGACATCTTGCTAAATTCTATGGCATATTCTGGGCTACATTGTTCAAAAGAGCTTCAAACACAGCTCTGCTCCATTGCTAACAGGTAAGCAACATTACTTTAGCAAAATCAATTGAGCTTAAAGCCAAAAAAATGTGTTCTAGTTATCACGTTTGCTCAGCTTGGATTCCAGCAGGTCTATTCTACCTGAGGTTTTAGTACCTATTCTTGGGCCCAGGATGTACAAGAGTGGAATCCCAGAGGGCAAAATGAGCACCTTTTACCTTTTGGCAGTATTTAACTGAGTGTGGCACCAAGGAATCGAGAGTGCGAACACTTCACTGGTTGGCATCGCATTTGATTTGATTTATTATTGTCACATGTATTGGGGGCTTTCTTGGGGCTGTACAAACAAAACATTATGCACGGAATTCTCCAGTCGCACTCTCCCCAAAACCGAAGGAAACTGAAGCAGGGCACCAGTGTTGCAGATAGAATCATTACAGTATAGAAGGAGACCATCCAACCTATCGTATCTGCACTGACCACAATCCCACCCAGGCCCTTTACCTGTAATCCCACATATTTATCCTACTAATCCCTTGACAGTAGGATCAATTTATCACGGCCAGTTAACATAACCCCCACATGGTTGCACTGTGGGAGGAAACCACAGCACCAGAGAAAACCCATGTAGGTATGGGGAAAATGTGCAAACTCTACACAGATGGTGACCTGAGGCTGGAAGTGAACCCAGGTCTCTGGTGCTGTGAAGCAACAACGCTGACCACTGTGCCACCCCATAATCTTAGAGGACATTGCCTATCCTTATTGATTGTGGTCTGTGGGTTAGGCAGACTTCGATCCAGAGGGAGGAGCTGAGTCTTAGGCCACAGAGGTTGGAAGTGAGCTTTATTGGGATAATGGTGTTGAAGGCTGAGTTGTAGTCAATAACTATCTATCTGGCACAGAGGAAGATGGCTGCAATTGACCAGTCATCTAAGCCACAAAGATCATGGCAGGAGTCCCACAGGACAATGTCCTTGGCTCAGTTACTGTCATGGATAACTTTTTTTCAATCATTTAAGTGGGGCTGTTCACCAGTTGCAATTGAACTCCATTTGGAATTCCTCAACAAAGTGGTCCACATCAGCATGTAGCAAGACCTGGGCAACATTCAGGCATGGCCCCATGTGGCAAGTAGTATTTGCATCACATGAGTGCCAGGCAATGACATCTCCAATAGGAGAGAAACTAACTATCTTTTGTTTGGCATTCACTGTCTTTGAATCAGCCACATCAGCATCTGTGTGTGTGTGGGGTGATGGTACTGGTGGTGGTGGTACGAGAAGAGCACATCACAGGCTGGGAATTCTGCAGTAAGTAACTCATCCATGTCTCAATAGTAGTCAGCACGGCTTTGTCAAAGGCATATCGCGCCTTACGAGCCTGGTTGAGTTCTTTGAAAATGTGATTAAATACATTGACGAAGGAAGAGCGGTAGATATGATTTATATGGACTTCAGTAAGGCATTCGATAAGGTCCACCATGCAAGACTTCTAGAGAAAGTGAGAGGGCATGGGATCCAAGGGGCTGTTGCCTTGTGGATCCAGAACTGGCTTGCCTGCAGAAGGCAGAGTGATTGTAGATGGATCTTTTTCTGCATGGAGGTTGGTCACCAGTGGAGTGCCCCAGGGATCTGTTCTAGGACCCTTGCTGTTTGTCATTTTCATAAATGACCTGGTTGAGGAAGTGGAGGGATGTGTTGGTAAGTTTGCTGACGACATGAAGGTTGGTGGTGTTGTGGATAGTTTGGAGGGATGTCAGAAGTTGCAGCGTGATATAGATAAGATACAAGACTGGGCGGAGAAGTGGCAGATGGACTTCAACCCGGATAAATGTGTAATGGTCCATTTTAGCAGGTCCAGTGGGATGAAGGAGTATAATATCAAGAGTAAGGCTCTTAGCAGTGTAGAGGATCAGAAGGACCTTTGGGGTCTGGGTCCATAGGATTCTTTTAAATCGGCCTTGCAGGTGGAGGATGTGGTTAAGAAGGCGTATGGTGTACTGGCCTTCATCAATCGAGTTTAGGAGTTGGGAGATAATGCTGCAGCTTTATAAGACCCTAGTCAGACCTCTCTTGGAATACTGTGCTCAGTTCTGGTTACCTCATTACAGGAGGGATATGGAAGCTATTGAAAGGGTGCAGAGGAGATTTACAAGGATGTTGCCTGGATTGGGTGGCATCCCTCTTGAGGATAGGTTGAGGGAGTTCGGTCCTTTCTCCTTGGAGAGATGAAGGATGAGAGGCGACCTGATAGAAGTGCATTAGATGTTGAGAGGTATAGATTGGTTGGATTCTCCAAAGGCTTTTTCCCAGGGCTGGAATGGTTGCTACGAGAGGACACAGGTTTAAGGTGTTGGGGAGTAGGTACAGAGGAGATGACAGGGGTAAGTTTTTCACTCGGAGGGTAGTGGGTGAGTGGAATAGGCTGCTGTCGGTGGTGGTGGAGGCAAATTCAATAGGGTCTTTTAAGAGACTTCTGGATGAGCGCACGGGACTTAATAAAATTGAGGGTTATATGTAAGCCTAGTAGTAGGGATATCATCAGTGCAACTTGTGACTTGTTCTATGTCTCCTCAAAGCCTGTCCACCATCTCCATTGCCTGTGGTGGAATGTTCTCCCCTTGCCTGGATAAGTGCAACTCCAATTGCTTGAGAAGCTCAATATCATGCAGCATGAAAAAACTCACCTAATCATTCATGAAATGTATCTACTCTGCTTTGGGCATTCTGACACATTTTGAACTTTTAATGTGTCTTTGAGATTTTATGAATTGACAGTGCTCTATGCATGCTCTGATTCTGCACCTAGACAGTTCCATGCTTGTTATGGTTTGCTTTTGTAGGTTGGCACTTCTGATGGACAGAGAGGAAAGAGGATACATGGAGAAAGCATTGTTGGCTTCTGATGCTGCAAAGAAATCAGGCAGGAGGAGTGCTTTAAGGGTATCCATTGCATTCCAGAAAGGTAACCAAACAAGAACTCCTGTCAATGGAGAAATGACCTTGTGTTCCATAACATGCTTTCTTCATTTTTAGCATTAAGTAAGTTTGCTTTATTGATTTCAAATGTGTGTCCAGTGAACTGATAAAATCAGGCAAGGAAGATCTTCTATCCATAAGACAGCCAGCTTCATTTTTTTTGATCTGTTTATGTCAACTCTGGCACTTGGGAGTAATAACAGAAGAAGCAATCACATTGTCAATTCCTGTTTGCCTGACAATTGCTGCGACACCTGGAAGCAAATCTTTAATGCTTCAGCAACTGTTAATACAGAATGTAATTTGCTACCTAAAACTTGCTAATTAACCATTGAATCATATAGTGTAGCAGGAGGCTATTCAGCCCATTTGGTCTGCACCAACTACAACCCCACCCAAGCCCCACTCCCATAATCCCATGCATACCTAGCTAGACCCCCTGACACAAAGGGGCAGTTTAACATAGCCAATCTACATAACCTGCACATCTTTGAATTGTGGGAGTAATCCAGAGCATTTGGAGGAAACTCGAGCGTACATGGGGAGAGCGTGCAAACTCCACACAGACAAATCCTCTCGTGTTTGAAATATATTTTGTGTTAATTGATGTAAAAGTGGTTCCATACAAATAATCTCAAGGATGACTACACACAAGGAAAATGAGAACTTTTGAAATTGTAAAGAAGTCTTTATTTTGTTTTTTAGGAATGATGAACTTTGATGACCTGCCTCACCAAGTCTTGGCTCACCTTGCTGCTTTTTTTGAAGCCTGGGATGCCTGCGTGATGCAGTGCATAAAGTCTCCATTTTCCAGTCTGGAGGATTATGTCTTCCACGAGGCAAGTACTATTCACCGTTGTTGACTTGTGTCTCTTGCTAGCTTTGGAATATGTTCCATGGAAAAGATATAATGCATGAAACAGGCCAACGAATGCCTCCCCTAGGCCTGCCAGTGTAGTAATGGATAATTGCAATATATAACTATTGTGTTGCTTCTGATGGAGGTCCATCTCTAACTTCAGTTGTAGCTGTAATGTCACATGGTGACTGGGCAGCCTCCTATACTTTGGTTTACTGAACCCAGATCAAATGCTTGTGCAGTAGCACAATCAACAGCTGAATTGGGATTAGAGAGCATGTATAGTATGTTTGTATGTAATTAATTTCCATTTTAAAGTCTCATATACTGATTATTTTGGTTTTTCAAGTAGTGAAACAGCAAAACTCATAATTTGGGAAGCAAAGAAGTCAGTTTGGTTTGAGCACAGTAGTCAGTCTGCAGTACAAGTTGAGGAAATGGGAGATAAAAGACCATCGTGCTGCAACGGTGAGGAAAGTGTAATTTCATAGAATCCCTACAGTGCAGAAAGATACCATTCAGCCCATCGAGTCTGCACCAACGTTCAGAGAATCTTACCCAGACCCATCCCTCACCTTATTCTTGTAACTTCATGCATTTACCCCATGTATGCTCCTAGCCTACACATCTTGGAACACTAAGGGGCAATTTAGCATGACCAATCTTCGTAACCTGCGCATATTTGGACTGAGGGAGGAAACCAGAGCACCTGCAGGAAGCCACACAGGCAGAGGAGAACATATAAACTCCGGATTCAAACCTGGGCTCTTGGCACTCTGGTGCAGCAGTGCTAACTACTGTGCCACCATGCTGCCTTTACAGTGAGATTGCATTTATTTTAAGAATGGCAGTGTAAAAGGACATGTACAATATAAATAGCAATGTTGGAAAGTCTGTATAGGTATATGTTTGAGAATTGAGACACTGAAAACTGGTATTTCTATTGCATGGCCAACATCAATAATAGGGCATGCTTCAACATCTGTCACTACTTTCTGACCTCCGTAGGTACAGTGCAACACTTTGTGGCGGGATCGTTTCTGGGCAATATCAGACAGAGTTACTACAGATCCTGAGGGAATCGCACTGCTCTCTCTCCACTGGCACTGGGTCATGAAACACCTCCTGAAAGACCATCTCAGTCAGCTATCTGACTTTTCTCAGTAAGTATCCATATAATTTGTATCCAGCAGCCTGACTATTTGAATGTATAGTTCTGTTAAAGTATTCCATCTTTGGTACTCAGTCAAAATAGCATTTAAATTGCCTTAATGTAGCAGCACTCCTGACTGAAGGCATTTCTTGTTATCAAAGGCTGAAGATATTCTGATTCTAGTATCTTTAGTTTTTGGGATCATCATAACAAATAACAATACAGCTTGTTTGAAATCTGATGGGCGATTAATTCCAAGCTAATCATCAGTGAAGAGGTGATATGTAGGGATTGTCATTCTGTAACAAATATTTTGCCAACTTAAAGTACCGAGATCTAGCAGCAGCCTGGACGAGAGCTACCAAAATGTAGACAATAGCTATCTAGAATAGCTGACTCAGACAAATCCAGGTAATACCAGAACCTTGTGAATTGAAAATCCTTCTTCATATCTCCATTATCGTTAGTGCTGCCAAACTTTAAGTTGTGTAGATAACGGTCATAATTTTAGTTTGGATAAATGTTCTGTGGCTCCATCTATCTTCTTTCCTGACCAAACATCATCATCATCATCATGTTTATTATTAAAGTTGTGTTTTATGTATTTGTGAGTGGACTTGAATCTTCTTAAATTAATACTGAAGTATGCAGCTCCTCTTTAGCCCCTTCTGTGTCAAGTCATCTTTTAACATTTCTCCCATAGTGTCCGGGGATACACGTCATCAGGTCCCGGGGATTTATCCACATTGATGCACTTTAAGACTTCCAATGCCCCCTTCTCAGTGATATGTACACTCCTCAAGACATCGTTATTCATTTCCCCAGATTGCCTAACATTCATGCCGTTCTCAATAGTAGATACTGATGAGAAATATTCATTTAGAATCTCATCCACGCCTTGTGGCTGTGCACATTGCTAATCTTGTCGATCCTCAAGCTGACCTATTCTCTCCCCTCATGTATTTGTAAGAGCTCTTTGGATTCTGTTTTGCCTTATCTGCCAAGGCAATCTCGTATCCCTTTTTTACCCTCCTGATTTCTTTCTTAACTCTACTTTGACACCTCCTATATTTTTCAAAGGATCCATTTGATTCCAGCTGCCTATGCATGTCACATGCCTTCTTCTTCATCTTCATCTTCATCTTCATCTTCTTCTTCTTCTTCTTCTTCTTCTTCTTCTTCTTCATCTTCATCTTCATCACCAGGGCCTCAAGATTGGAAGTCATCCATGGTTCCCTACTTTTACCAGCCTTTACCCTTCAATCTAAAAGGAATGTGCTTACCCTGAATCCTGGTTAACACACTTTTGAAAGCCTTCCCACAGACTCCTCCAACTAACTGTTGAAAGTTCCTGCCTGATACTGTCAAAATTGGCCTTGCCCCAATTTAGAATTTTAACTTTTTGGGTCAGACCTATCATTCTCCATAGCTATCTTTAAAAGTGATCCCTCTCTAACATTTCTGTCACCTGCCCTTCTGCATTTCACAAACGGAGGTCAAGTTTTGCATCACCACCACCACCACCACCAAGTTGGGCCATCCACATACTGAATGAGTGAATGAGACAGTCCTCCTGAATACGCTTAATAAATTTTTCTCTCTCTATCAAACCCTCTGATACTAGGGCTGTCTCAGTCAATGTTCAGAAAGTTAAAGTCCCCTACTATTACCACCCTATTTTTCTTGGAGCTATCCATAATCTCCTTACATATTTGCTCCTCAATTTCCCGTTGATTATTTCGGGCCTATAGTACAATCCCCTCAAAGTGAACTCCCTCTCCTTATTTTTCCTGTTGCCTGTTCCCCACACTTCTTTTGGGGTGGGGGGTGTGTAGCGCAGTGGGTGTCCTCTGGTCCTGGTCTGCGTTTGTGATACCGATCTGTGTTTTTTCTGGTACAAGTACACCTCTTCAACAGATGCAATTATCTGTTTTCCTTGCCCCACGTTTTTTTGGTTTCTCTACATGAGTCAATTCTAACCTATGTAACGATCCATTCCACAGAGGTGAGAGAGTACTTGTAATCACATTTACCACCATTTATGGGATCCGAGACAGTTTTCATTTTTGTGGATAACGAAGCATTGTTTTAAGCAGGAGTTCATTTTGTGTTGTAATTTGGATTCTTTTCATGTAGAATTCCTCAAGAAATTCACACCATTTCAATGAACCTGCAGAGCCATCTGGCTAGCCCCAGTGGAATGGCTGCCACTTTGAAGGGACTACAGAATTCATTGGGTCGTCCTCTTCCGTTCAAGGTTAGTCAATACTGGCCTGTCCTCCTTCATGTGCCATCTGATCCTTGCAGTAGCACTCATGGCAGGATTGAGGAAAGCAGAAAAGCTTAATTCCATGGTGGCACAGTAGTAGTTAGCACTGTTGCCTCACAGCGCCGGTTCGACTCCTGGTTTGGGTCACTGCCTTTGCGGAGCCTGCACATTCTCCCTGTGTCTGCATGGGTTTCCTCCCACAGTCCGAAATACATGCCGGTTAGGTGCATTGGCTCAGTGTATCTGAACAGGCGCCAAAAGTGTGGTGGCTAGGGGATTTTCACAGTAACTTCATTGCAGTGTGCTATGCTATGTGTGACTAATAAATAAGTAAACTTTAAATTTTAATTAAACTTTAGATTGTCCAAGAGCATTGAGATGTTGGTAATTGGGCAAAGGTTCTAGCTGATCAAAGCTAATGTTTGATAAAGTTCTGCAAAGGGCAACCCGGTTATAAACCACCAAGTGGAAAGAGTCAGCAACCTTTCCAGATTTGAAAGTGATCCATTGAAAATGCGTAAAACTTTCTAACTATTTAAAATACTGATTAAGAATCATCATAACTAAAAATCCTACAAACTAAGGGATTGGTATTGGCAAAATTCACTGAGGAAGATGACTAACTGGGATCAATCACATCCAATAAGAAATGCAGCCAGGGAGGAAACCTGCAGCGAACAAGTACGTGCAGCATTTGTGCATCTGTAGCGCTGTATCAGATGTGATTTGTCTCACCAGAAAAGACTGATGGTGACCCATCGGAAACTTTTAACTGTGGAGGAGTCTGATAGAGTTGATTATAGAGAGAATCCAAAACTGAGGACCATAAATAAATGTTTTATTCAACCAGAGAGTGGATAGAATGCACAACTTGCTGTCACAAGAAATAGTTGAGATGCATTTAAGGCATTTCTATTTGCTACACACAAAAGTGGATTTACCAGAGATTAGCTGTCTGACAGAAATCAGGAAATCCTTTTAGCAAATACAGTTCCCATTTAATAGTGAACTGAAGTAATTATGAAGATTAAGTAGCATTAGTGTGCTTTAATATAGCATTATAATGTGGGCATAATGCAGTGGAATTGTACTTTTTATGTTATAAACTGAACCTGTAGATTAAGCATTGAAGTGTTCCAGTTTTTTTAGAAAAAAGAGAAACTGCATGTTATGAGGTGTTCTGCTGGCACATTATTATTCTTAGATGGAGTCAGTTTTTGAACCAGAGAGATTGAATTAAAGTTGGTAAAGAACATAAGAAATAGGAGCAGGAGTAGGCCATCTAGCCCTTCGAGCCTGCCCCACCATTCAATAAGATCATGGCTGATCTGTCGTGGCTCAGTTCCACATTCCCGCCCTCTCCCCATAACCCTTAATCCCCTCGCTTATCAAAAACCCATCAACCCGCATCTTAAAAATATTTAGCGAGGCAGCCTCCACCACTTCAACGGGCAGAGAATTCCAGAGATTCACCACCCTTTGAGTGAAGAAGTTCCTCCTCAACTCCGTTCTAAACCGTTTCCCCCCCCACCCCTTTATCTTGAGGCTGTGCCCCCTAGTCCTACTGTCCTTTCTGAGCGGGAAGGGCCTCTCCATCTCAATCCTATCCATCCCATTCATCATCTTATATGTCTCAATGAGATCTCCCCTCATTCTTCTAAACTCTAACGAGTACAAGCCTAGTTTATTCAGCCTCTCCTCATAGCTCAACCCCCTCAACTCCGGTATCAGCCTAGTAAACCTCCTCTGCACTCCCTCCAAGGCCAAAATATCCTTGCGTAAGTGCGGCGACCAAAAGATTAGCCTGGTTGAAGCAGGGAGGGAGGTCATGTATAAAGTTAGCTTAACCTGTAGGAGTGGTTACCTATTCTGCAAATGCAGTACTATTCTAGATATTCAAGGTTGTGAAGCTCTAAAAGTTGACACATTGGACAAAAATACCTTTTCCTCTTTTAGGCTGAATCTGTCGTGGAATGTGCATCTAAACTCAAGGTAATGAGCTCTGTCCTGGATGTGCTGAGACTGAGGCCAAAAATGACGGACATGACTTGGAAAGAACAGCTCCATAGAATAAAGGCAACTGCTACTGATTGGAATATCAAGCGACACTTGATGTTAGCTTGGGGTCTCGTCGTCCAAGCAAATCACTTTGCAGAGTGTGATACTGGTATGCTTTTTTTTAAAAAAAACCACATCTAATGCTTTGGGATAGCCTGAAAATTGAAGTTAAGTGCTATGTTACAGAGAGGGGAGAGAAGCAAACTCAACTCCTTTTATTTTTCTGACTGTCCATAACACAGGTATTTTTAACGTTTGAAATAAATTGGGATATTTTCCCCAAACCCTTTGTGAAGTTACTTTTTAAAATGGCTCAATGCAAACTCTCCTTCAGGTTAAATCAGAGATACTGTTTATTCATATATTCAAACCCGAGGAATGATCGTTATACCTACATATGTATATACCTGCATATGTATGCATACACATGCAAACAAGATGGAGATGGACTCAAAAGAGTTTTACAACTATGAATTACTAAAAACAAAGATAGGGATCCTAATACACATGGATTTTAGAGTCCAGAGCCCAGTGAGAATTTCCTCACGTGGGAGTTAAAGTTCAGGTACGTTCTGCTGGCTGAAAGCAGGACTGGTGTTGATGCACCAAGATGGGGTTGATATCCAGACACTTGGTCTGGTCTGCTCTGCAGGCAATGGCAGGAATCTTTCAAAAAGTTAGGCTTCAGGAAGGTTTGGACTTGAGGCAAATTTAGTTGTCAGCTTGGAGTCCAGTTTTGGCATTGATAAGCTGAATGTTGATAGCAGACAGTGGGCTGGGCAGGGCCTTGAATGGGAAGCTCACCCTTTTGCCACTTGAGGGCCTTTTCCTGCCCAACCTCCATTTTTCTGTGACTGGGGATATTCATCCTTAGAGCCTGGGAGCTTGCGGACCTCCCCCTGACCTTGCCCTCTCTGGCCACTGCGCATAGAATGACAGTTGGATTGGCTGGCAGCTCTCCAAAGTGGGATCACCTCCAGGTTATGAGTGGCAGTTCTGCCAGTCAACATTTCTGCTGGCGTTGGTTGGGATATGTTTCCTGCTGATTCCCCACGTGGCAGGAGGTGGGCCGTCACCACCCTGAAAATTCAAGCCCACCAGATTTTCAAGTTGATGCTGCTCAAGTAATTAGCTGTTGATTTTTGAAGTAGCTATGGCACTACCATTTTGTGTTTCAGGCATGTTGCAGTGTGCGGTAGATGTGCAAACCTCAATGATGAAATCTCAGAGTCTTCTAAACTCTTCAGACTCCCAGAGCCCTGAGGCTAGCCTACCTCAGCTGGATGGAGCAAATTTAAATCAATTAGCAAGTACAATTCAACTGTGGCCTGCACTGGAGTATCTGGCAATGCTCTGCAAGTATAAAGTAGTGGCTGACCTTTTGGATCTATCGTTAACCTCCAGGTAAGCAAAGAAGAGTACATTTATTTTTATTCATTCTCTTCATGGGGGAGTGGTTGGTCACTTGCAAGACCAGCAATTATTGCCCATCCCTAATTGCCTTTGAACTTGAGTGACTTACTAGGCTGTTTTGGTGGGCATTTTAAGAGTCAACCACATTGCTGTGGACCTGGAGTTGCATGTAAACCACAACAGATAAAGATGGCAAATCCCTGACAACTGATAGTTTAATGGTCATCATTTGAGACTAGATTTTCATTCCAAGTTTAAACTAAATTTAAATTCCATCAGATTTCACACTCAGGTTTGAACCAGTGACCTCTGGGCATTAGCCTGGGCCTCTGGACGACTAAATCTAGTGACGATACCCCCATGCCACCATCTCCCCCTTCAATAGCTGTTCAATTTGCTTGCCACTTAAAAAAGAACTACTGCACACTATGAAGCTTGCCAGTGGAGACCACTGTCAACCAGCCCTATCAATGGATTGCCCACCTTTATAACATTGATCAGTGTAGTCAGTTTTTATGATCCTCAGATTCTGTCGTTGTAAATGTACAAAACTGAAACCATGCAGTGAATATCTGGTGATTAACATTTGTATATGTGCCCAAACATGGGAAACTCAGAGCGTAATATTGAAAATGGAATTGGGCCATACCCTTTTTCATGCTCTCTCAAGACATCAAACCACAAACTTTATTTTGAGGGTGGGGGTGTGTGTGTGTTTGAGATTTTCTATAACATCAAAAGGGAATGTGGAGTTATTGTACTAATAGTACTTTCAACCTGTTTTCAAATCATGATATTGTTTGCCTGTACAGCAAGTGAAAATCATAGAATACCTACTGTGCAGAAGGAGATTCAGCCCATCGAACCTGCACCAATGACATCCCACCCAGGCCCTATCCCTGTGACTCTACACATTTACCCTACTAATCCCAGTGACATCCCCCTAACACTAAGGAGTGATTTAGCTTGGCCAACAACCTAACCTGCAGACTTTTGGACTGTGGAAGGAAACCAGAGCACCCGGAGGAAACCCATGCAGACACAGAGAATGTGCAAACTCCACACAGACGGTGACCCAAGCCGGTAATCAAACCTGGGTCCTTGGCACTGTAAGGCAGCAATGCGAACCACTTTATACTTTATTTAATCACATTATGCTTTATATTACCAAAGGTGTCACATACCCATCATTAATTATCTCTTTTTGCTTTATTGTCAACCCTTTGTTTTAATTTAAAAAAAAGACTGACTTGAAAACCAGTAGCATTTGAAGTACTGAACTTCATGTTTTACCACCACCAGTGCCAGAGCTAAACCAGATCAGTCAATGATGCAAGCTCAACTCCGTCAATTAGTATCATTCTGTTTACGGTCTACACCAATGGCAACCCAAGAGCTCCAAGGATTTTGGTACTTAGCACAGGTTGATGAGGTGAGCACATGAATACAATTGGGTAAGGTAAGCATTGAAATGCTGTAGTGTTGTGATTTTCTTTCCTGTGTGTCAGAAGAAACATTGTCTCACCTGACAGACCTGTTGTCCTTTTTTTACTCAGTGTGTAGACTGAGTGGCCACACAATGACATGATGCCACGGCTACAGAAGGGGTCAAATTTATAGGAGCGCGGGCAGAGTATAAGCATGAAGTTGCTGCTAAGCTAGTAAATAAATTACTGCTTGTTATAAGTCTGTTATCGGTGTTTCAGGAAACCCACACATTTACAGTGTACAAATGATTCACAACCTGTTGCTGGATTTTAAGACTGGGGGCTGTGTTGGGGGAAGGATATCTTTTTGGAAGCGTGGGTTCAGTGTTTTGGTGCGTTTGGGGCTTCATTTGCATCTGGTTATACAAAACCTAACCTGAGAGTTCTTGATGTCAGTAAAAGGTTCTGGAAAATGCAGGGCCTGAACTTCTGTGAAGTGGCAATCAGATTGTGACTCCACCAACTGAGTGGGTTTCCTCCGGATGCTCCGGTTTCCTCCCACAGTCTGAAAGACGTATTGGTTCGGTGCACTGACCGTGCTAAATTCTCCCTCAATCTACAACTACATATGTGTATACACGCGCATACACATGGAGATGGACCAAAAAGAGTACCTCTGTTCCTGAACAGGCACTAGATTTTCACAGTAACTTCATTGTAGTGTTAATGTAAACCAACTTGTGACACTAATAAATAAGCTTATATTTAAATAGTTTTTAGTTTTTTTAAAAATAATTTTTTTTTTTTGCAAATTAATTCCTGAAACACCTCATATTTACTCTTGGAAACATTGAATCTGACAGATCAGTGAAACCCCAAATTGTAAATGAATATGGACATGCACATTCAATATATCAGTGAAAGAAAGAGGAAAATATTTGATTGATGAAATTGTATCTCTAAATAGTTAATGTGTTCTCGTTATCCCAGCTTTCTGCTGAAGAATTAAAGTTGCTGACTTCAGAACTGTTGTCGACCACATTTGGAACATTCTGGAATAGCTCTGTTACAACAGACCCTGACTACTGGCTGACGTGGAAACCCCCCACATCCATAAGAGACGATTGGGTGCCAGAAGCTAGCATCGACAAATCCCTAAAGGTTGGTTTTATTTTCTTTTAAATAACCTGTATGAGCGTGAGGTTTGCCAACAGGATAGCTAATGAGTGAACAGTTGTACAATAATATTAAACGTATAATTCTCAACAAGCATTTTGAACAGTAAGAAGTGTTTCAACACTAGCTTGAAGTCCAACAGGTTATTTGGTAGCACAAGTTTTCAGAGCGCTGCTCCTTTATCAGGTGAGTGGAGAATTGGGTTCACAAGCAGGGCATATGTAGACATAGATTCAATTGCAAGATAATGGTTGGAATGCAAGTCGTAATAGGTACAGACAATAAGTGGAGAGAGGGTTAAGCACAGATTAAAGAGGTGTGAATTGCTTCAAGCCAGGGCAGTTAGTAAGATTTTGCAAGCCCAGGCAAATTGTGGGGGGGAATTACAGGTAGTGTGACATGAACCCAAGATCCCAGTTGAGGCCGTCCTCGTGTGCGGAACTTGGCTATTAGCTTCTGCTTGGCGATTTTGCATTATTGTTTGCCTTGAAGGTTACCTTGCAGAATGCTTATCCAAAGATTGGAGGCTGAATGCCCTTGTTGGGAAACACTTCAGCAGCTATGATTTGAAAACAATTCGTGCTCTGCACGTAGATGAAAACCTAGCCCCAGAATCGAGCGGGGAAATGCTAGTGGCCCACCAATTTCTGTCCTGAACCCGCTAATCAGTTGCAAATAGGAATTTTCATATTGTAATCAGCTCCAAGCTGTAAATCACAGAGCTGGTTACACTGAAGATCTTGGTCACGGAGGCTATGGTGCCCAGCGGGAAGCCTGTGAACTGGCCCTGTACATGTCTCCTGGCCCACTGTGCTACTAGAGTAGTGCAGTGGGCTGAAAGAATCCCCCCCATATGCCCTTTTATCTACAAATTCTTCTAAATGCTTCCAGAAGATTCTGTCATAAAGCCAATTGTGTAACTGAGAAAGAATCTTTAGGTTCAATGAAATTACTTGTAAAAGATGCCAAAATGCTTAGTTCAAATGGCACATTCGTCACATAAAGGCAATAAAGTTCATTGTCACTGTATCTACTTGGAAGTAATATTTGGTCAACGTTGGAAGCTTCAGATCACAGCTCCAGACCAAATCCCTGACTCAGAGTAACTTTACAATCTGCGTTGGTTTTAATTACAAGTTGACCAAAAATCCCAGCTTAACTCTTAGCCAAAATAACCATTTTAAAGCCAATAATGCTATAATTGTTGTTGTAGTCATTCTTTGTCCATCTGCAGATCGTAAATAATCATCTCCAAATAGTGTAAAGCATAGCGCCGAGAGTAGTCTGGGAATGTATTGCCTGGAATCTTAGCTGACAATATTGTATCATAGAGCAAGCAGAAGAAAGAGGAAAACTAACTTGTAAACCAAAGGAACTTGATATAGCTTGCTTGATAGTTAAAACCAGATTTTGTAATGTTCTTAATGCCCAGAGAATATTTATTTTCCTCTAATAGGGGCCTGGCATTTTATGTCGTGATGTTCAATCTAAGTGTTTCTTTGAAATTTTGACCAACGCCAATCAAAATACTTCTGGGACTGTCAGTGGAACTGATGTGATAATAGCGTCCCACGTGACTCTGGGCGAGTGGCTGGAGCGAATGCAGCAATTACAAGAAGTCAGCTTAGTGTTGTGGACCAACATGGCTATGTGTTCCTTTGCCGATTTCAGGTATGTCATAGGAACATCAGAATTAGGAGTGAGAGTTGGCAATTCAGCCCTTTGAGCCCACTCTACCATTCTAATATGATCATGATTCATCTTCATCTCCATCTCATCCTGACGCCACTTCCCTCCCTTTTTCCCCATAGCCATTTATCTCAATTTTGATCAAATGTTTATCTATCTCGAATCCATTGATCGATTCAGCATCTACTGCACTCTGGGCCAGTGAGTTCCACAGATTGACAACCCTCTGCGAGAAGTAGCTGCTCCTTATTTCTGTCTTGAACCTCCCCCCTCTTATTCTACAACTATGACCTCTTGTCCTAGACTGTTCTAGAAGGGGGAAACATTTGGTTAACATTTACTTTATCAATCCCGTTGAGTATTTTATATATCTCAATCAAATCCACCCCCACCTCCGCCCCTCTTCTGAACTCTAACAAATACAAGCCCAAGCTACTCACCCCCTCCTCATACAACAGCCCCTTCAAACCTGGAATCAGTCTAGTGAACCTTGTCTGAATTGCCTCCAGTGCCACTACATCCTTCTTCAAATAAGATGGCCAAAACTGAATACAGTACTCTAAGTGTGGTCTCACCAGTGCCTTATACAATTGTAATAACACTTCTCTACTTTTATACTCTAGACCTTTTGCAATAAAAGCCAAGATTCCATTTGCCTTCCTCAGAACGTTCTACACCTGCATATCTACTTTCTGAGACTCGTGCACAAGGACACCCAGATCCCTCTGCACAGACATCCTTTAAATCTGTTTCCCATCTAAATAGAAATTTGCTGTTTTTATTTTTCTGACCAAAATGGTTAACCTTGCACTTACCTACATTAAACTCCACCTGCCATACTTTGGCCCACCCCTCTAGTCTGTCAATATTCATTTGTAAACTTTATATTTCCTCATGTGAGCCTGTTTTTCCACCTATTTTTGTGTCATTAGCAAATTTCGGTCTGTTGCACCATGTTGTAGAAAAGGAGTTGGAATTAACAATGCCACTGCTTATTTGAAAGTGAACATTCTCATTATGGTTGGTTTGTTTGGATATTTTCAAATGTGTTTCAGCGCAAACAACTGAACTGGGATGAAAATTGAACATAGAAATGAATCCCCACTATGCTGGTCAGCAAGAATGTATCTCTGTCGTACCAATGCCAGCAGTTGTGGAAGCATTGGTGTAGGTTGGGGGTGGGGGGGTGCTGCCTTTGGCTTGGTATGTGAGGAAAGTCCATCCCCCAGAACACTTACCAAGGACAAGAACACTTACCATGGGCAAGTGAAGCTGCTGACTTTTTTCTTAGAATTATAAGCAGTTTCATGATGTACGTATTTCTAAAATGTGAGAATTTTGGTGCAATAGCAATGAGAGACGTGACTGCTGGAATAGTTCCTCCACTCCCAGGACTCTGTAATTATCCAGCGTGCTAACTGAAATTGGTTTTACACCAATGCATTCCACTGTGTTGTATAGTGGGTTAGCGCACGGTTCCTGTAACTTGATTTGGGATTAAATGAAATGCCGTGCAAGTGTCATAACTCACTTCAGAACTTATTTTTGAATGCGGGATGTGAATAGGTCTGTTTGCTGATATGATGTTGGCTTCTTGTGTTTTTACAGGTTTAATTTCTAACCAGAAAACAAACGCCAATGGTAATAGATGCTTGTTCTGAAGACATTCTGTAATATAGCTGTCAAATTCGTAATGCTAAAATCAAAGTTTTAAGCACCAAATGGTGTAGTTTCAAATGGTATTTGTAAGTTCTGGGGGAGAGGAAAAGAACTTGACGCTTTGTTGTTTACAGATTCACAGATTCCAGATTGCAGTGCACGTTGCTACTTAAACAGCTCCATGCAATTAAGGATCTTTTGCCAGAAGAGCTTCGGGAGGAATATTTGCAGACATGTGACCAACTCGCCATTGATAAAAACAGCATTGCCAGTCACAGTATTCAGAGTTTACTCAGCAATCTTGCAGAGCAGGAAATACTGCCCGAAGATCTCGTTTCGCTTCTTGTTACCTGTGTGCGCAAGTTTGTGGGCAAAGAAAAGGATTTTCGAAGCCTTTCGGCACAGGCCCAGAGTGGCTGCCTGTGGGTGAACCTAGGATTGGTTCAGATTCAGATTTGGACGCCGCAGACCAAGTTTGATCCTGCTGTCAAAAAGCTGTACAAGTTAAATTATGTCAAGGAGGAGGTCAGTCATCTTGTTTTTGTCTTGTAGTTAATCACCTAACTGGGACATGTTTAATGATATTTAGATTTTGCATATTCTCCAAGAAACCCCACTGGACCCAGAAGCAATGGTCAGTGATGCCATTTGTGATGTTGCGACACTTGCATTTACCACAATTGCTCCAACTCCTGTGCCTTAAATCGTTGTGCCGCTATGTGCCGGTGCTTTGTCCTTTATAGCCTACTCAATTCAAGTTTACCGTTTTGATCCTTTGCATTTACTCAACGGTGGATGAATTATGGAACAAACTTTTGTAAATTGCAATTAATTAAAAATTGATCCTGGTGTTTTGAGTGTTCCACTTGTCCATGATTGCTGCTTCCCTTAGAAGGAGAGGGTGCTTAACCGCAACAGTGGCGTGTGAGGTGAGTTTTGATGTCAAAGCACTTTCTTGCTCATTGCTGAAACCGTGGAGACCTTCATCTGGGCAAGGTTAGAATTGAAGCAATTATGGAACAACTCCCCTTATAATCTCTGCTCACTGTAACCTTGTGTGATCCACCTGAACATACTGCACATTCACGCTGCATAAAAGTTATTGTCTTTTGATCTTGAGTACAGAAGATGCCATGTATTTAGAGGTGTTGTTGGGGTGAATTGATAAACTGAGACCCCACCTGCCTGTTCTGGTGATTCAGGTGTACCTTAAAAGATTCCATGATGGCTTTGCACTTGCAAATAACTTCCTATTGGCTGTTTATCCCATTGCTGTAGATGTGTGTTCAAAATAAACCACCCATTCACTAAAATGCTCTTAACTCGCATGGATAATATCAGTGCATTGAAATGCCAACTCTGTAGTTGAATAGCTTGGTAAAGTCATATATTTGTAGCTGTCCACATTTGCTTTATTATTGTTGATGTTTTTTCTGACTTGAGACACTGTGATCCAAAGTTGCTCCATAAATGCAAGTTGTTGTTGTTGTTGTTGTTGTTGCTGCCTGCTAATAGTCTTTTTTTTCCCTTTTCCTAGTTGCAACAATTGCAGTGTGAATGGAAGAGCCGCAGCCTGTCTGAACAGTTATTGACTGGTCAAGAACTATTACAGGACGGAGAGAACAGACATTGCCATCCCCAAATTAGGTGCCTAATTAAATATGCTGTCTATTAGCCAATCAGTATTGTTTACACTAATCCATGACTTCCTTTTCTCATTCTTCGGGCACTTCCTGGTTCCCAGTCCAGCAGACTGACTTGAATTGCTGTATCAGATTGCCTGTGAGAATAGCTGAGCAAATTAAGTGACAGACTCTCTGATCCATTATTCCAGTAAGGATGTGTGCCTGGCTGTGTTTTGGCCATGTGAAGTTGAGAACTATTTGACTTGTGGATGAGAGATTTTGCTATCAATGTTTCGGGAGAAAAGAACCTCTGGGAACCATCTGAGTAATTTTAAATGTAATGAATGTCTGTGAGTGCGTATGTCAACTCATGACATAAAGAATTAGAGTGTTCCTCCATTGAGATTTTTTACGTAGCTTTTTTATGAAAGCGGTTATGTTGGGAAGTTAACAATTGGACCTTATTTGCAGCACTTTTGAGTTTGGGAAATTGCTAGGGTTTATGAACTGTTAACTGCAGGTGAACGTAAATCGGTTTCCTCCTGAAACATATTGCTGAGCCAGTCACCCTTGTACTGCCTTCCTGCACCATTGGTTTTGTTGAAACATCACAAGGCTGAAGCCCTTGCTTCAGGCCAACATTAAAGTTGAAAGTGGAAGAACACCACATAAATCAAAATGGTGCTTAGGTGACGAGCAAACTTGGCTTGAATGCCTGTCAGAGGAATGTAATATTAAGAGTTAGAGTCATAGAGATATACAGCATGGAAACAGGCCCTTCAGCCCAAATTGTCCATACCACCCTTTTTTTTAACCACTAAGCTACTCCCAATTGCCCGCGTTAGGCCCAGATTCCTCTGTACTCATCTTACCCATGGAACAGTCTAAATGCTTTTTAAAAAACAATTGTACCCACCTCTTACTACCTCTGGCAGCTTGTTCCAGACACTCTGTGTGGAAAGTATCTTTTGTATCTCTCCCCCCTCACCTTAAATCTATGCCCTCTAATTTTAGACTCCCTAACTTTAGGAAAAGATGTTGACTATCTAGCTGATTTATACCCCTTATTGTTTTATAGACCTCTATAAAATCTTTCCTCCTAAGTCTCCTGCACTCCAGAGTAAAAAGGACTAGTCTATCCAACTTCTCATAACTCAAAAATATAAAGTCCTGCTAGCATCCTAGTAAATATTTTCTGCACTCTTTCCAGTTTAATTATATCCTTTCTATAATAGGGTGACCAGAACTGTACACAGTATTCCAAGTGTGGTCTTACCAATGTTTTGTACAACTTCAACAAAACGTCCCAACTCCTGTTGATCGTTTTGTGGTCCTTTGTTGGATTGGAAGATGATATTTGACAATGCTGTTCACTGCATGATTGGTTGATTGCGAAGAGATTCTGGGACATTTGTGATAGAGGACACCTAAACAAGAGTTCTCTTTTGAAGAGCTTTTAATACTCAAGAATATTGTGTTGCTCTGCTCCATTAAATGAGACATCAGCAATGTGTCCCATCAACTTAAATAATTTTTTGTTTTACATGCCCTAGGTTTTTGCAGCGAAGAATCAGCCATCTGAAGGAGCAGATTGCAGTATTGTCCAGAAAACAGGCCTACCGTCCCCATGTACCTCAGTATGACTTCCTGTACCAAGACGTCCACCATTATGTCAACAGTATTGCACAGAGGTCCAAAGTCAAATCCCTGCTCTCCCGTCTGCTGCTACTCCTGCAGGCGAAGCGACCTAAATCGCGTCAGAGTGTTCAGGCCTTACTCAATGAAGAGGCAGTTTGGCAGCAATCCCATCACCAGTTCAGGAGGCGCATCGCAGAAGAGTACTGTCAGTATCCTGATGTCGTAGAGCCCCTACTTGGTGCCATTTTGCAGATGCAACATGGCATGCGACTTCTGGCATCTGAGGTTCACCTATCACTAAATAATAAGCTTGTTAAACAGCCTGACCTCACCAGACTTGTCACTTGCCTTTCAGCCTTCCCTTCCGTCAGCTTTTCGTTCCCAACCTACCTTGCCCAGGCAGGTGAATTATGTTCAAAGACCTCCATGGAGACCCTCAAAGGGCTTAACCAGTTCTTGTGCAAAACCTTGACAGATGAAAAGTCCCTGGCTAAGGCACAACACTTGCTCCCAACACAAGAACAGCTACTGGTGAATGCTCTGCTGTATCTGCGTTGTCATGTGCTCTCGCTGGGTGACCTGGACCAGGCGTCACTGCAACTTTTCAGACACATCTGCCAAGTAATTAGAATTTGATGCTTTGGTATTCTGATTCCTCAGTAGGCAAACATATGGCATTGTAATGTACATGTTGTTTAAGTTTATTTATTGCTGTCACAAATAGTCGTACATAACATTGCAATTAAGTTACTGTGAAAATCCTTCAAATATCAGGTTTTATCAAATCAGTAAATCTTTTCTGTCCTTCCCAGCCTATTCTTCCTTCTCCCTATTTAACACCTCATCCCACCCACTCTCAGCATCGCCAATATTTTTCTTGGCAGTGACTTCTTGTTTGTCAGCAGCAATCCTCTGGTATACCATCCATTTACTAGTTGAACACGTGTGTAAACCTTTATAGTAAATACTGACGGGCATCAAGTTGTACCCACCAGGGTACAACTGACTGAACCAGGTGCACATAAAATTTCAGCCATTGTCATTGAGTAATAATGAGTGGAAATCTTAAATACTTTCCCCATCTCTTTGCTTCTCTTTCCCCAATCAGCTGCTGTACCATCTTTTTTTTTGGAACTGTATAAATTCAAAGCATTTCACGTCAGGTTTAATTCTTCTTGAAATTTTAGAACTTGATGTGTAAATTTAAATTTAACATATTTAAAATATTTTTTAGATAGTGAGGCATTTCTGGTAGCATTGCTGGCATGTGTTAAATTTGGCAAGTGATTCTCCAAACATTTTGACTGGATATAGTGGCTAGGCCATTTATAGTTCTTCACTAACAACCCAGAGATAAGGTTCAGATCCCACCACTACAAATTATAAAATTGAATTTAAATCCAATGCTTTTATAAGCCACTCATCAAAACTCCCAACTTGCCATTAAAGACTCAACTGCCTTTCAGGTGAGGAGACCTGCCACCTCTACCTGCTCGAGCTACACTTGACATTTTTTTTCTGCATACATTGTGGATGACTCCACCTTCAGCATAACTTAAGTGGATGAATGGAGTTGAGGTACAGGTCAGCTGTGATGCAATCAGATAGCAGGAGATGCTCAAGGGGCTGAATGACCTCTTAATAAAAATGTGGACAACAGGGTGGCACAGTGGTTAACACTGCTGCCTCAGAGCACCTGGGACCCGGGTTCGATTCTGGCTTTGGGTGTTCTCTCCCATGTCTATGTGGATTTCCTCCGTGTCTTCAGTTTTCCACTCACAGCCCAAAGATGGGCCAAGCTAAATTGCTCCTTAATGACCCAAGATGTGTAGGTTAGGTGTATAAGCCATGGTAAGTGGGTGGGATTACAGGGTTAGAGGGCCTGGATTAAGATGTTGTTTTGCAAAATTGGTGCAGACTCGATGGGCTGAACAACCTCTTTCTACACTGTAGGATTCTGGGGATAGCCTATAGATACTGCCTTCCACGTACACCAAAAATAATTATTTCCTTTTCATAAATGATTTGCTTTCTATATTAGAAAGGGGACAGGGTGAAATTTGGCATGATTTTATTGACTACCATCCAGGAAACTCTGCATGTCGATACAGGACTTGGACAAGATGAAGTAGAGGTGTGAGTCTCCCAGGACCAGATTACTTGCTAATGTTCCTTGCTTTGGCTCAGCTTGTAGAAGAGATGAAAACTGGTTAGATAGCGACTGCAGTTGGTTTGAGCCACTACTTTTAAAAGCAGGAAGAGAGAGGGAGAAGGAAAAGGATATAGTTTTTTTAATCAATGCCTATTGATAATTAAAGGTGGTGTTTTTAGACATTTGTATTTTTATCCCCCTGACACTGAGTCAATGGCCAATCCACCTAACTTGCACTTCTTTAGACTGGGAGGAAACTGGAGCACTTGACATGGGGAGAACATGCGAACTCCACGCACACTTATGAACCCAGATCCTGGGCACTGTGAGGCAGCAGTGCTTACCATGCAGTTTGGGACAGAAAAGATCAAGAGCAGAATTTTCCCATCCCACCTGTGACGGGAATCGTAGAGAGCGGGAGAGGCAGACCATGGAAAGGTCCATTGACCTTGGGCGGGATTTTCTGGTCTTGGGGCTGGAAAGTCCCACCCCAGGTCTAAAGTGTCTTCCAGCTAACAAACCCAGTAGTGTACTCTTGGGGTTGGCAGGAAACGGAGCAACATAATTGAACAAAATAAAAATTCTGTTGATGTCTTGTATTAAAGGCAATGGTAAATGCCTGGCATGAACAAGAAGAATGTAGGAGAGTGAAAGAGGAGCAGGAAGCCAGCCTGTATAAGTACAAGAGCAAACAACATGTCTCAGGCCTGACTGAGGAGGACGAGGAAAATGAATTCAAACAGAATTTCCCACAGTATAACAAGGTAATGTGGAATATTATTTTCTTCAGTTTGTTCTAACCTTTAATGAAGGAACTATAATATACACTGTGGCTCTGCGTTTGTTTTAAATTATATTTTTGATCATTTCATTGGATGAATCACTTGTTTTGATGTACATTTTAAAGTTGATGTTTTCCTAAGCTGCATTGTTATGAAATAGCTTAAAATGATGTGTGAAACAAGCATTAAAACGTCTCTCTCTTCCATGTAGTTTCATAGAACAAGCACAGATAGACCTTTGAATCATTTGACTGTTAAGCAGTTTAATTTTTCTTTCTTCAGGATTTTTCTGACATCACATCCCAGCCTAGTCTTGAACAAGAGATGGAGACTGAAGTTGAGAGCACAGTGACTGAAACAGCTGATGTTGCCCACATGTCACAGAGTTCAATTCAAATCATCATGAATATTCACCAGCAAATGTATTTGGGATTTGCACAAACTGTATGGTACCGCCAGGCCACACCAACACATCAGTGTAGTGACTACCTTAATGCTTTTGTGTCCTCTTACCATACAGCTGCCTTGTTAAGTACGCAGTTCTACTCTCTAATTGGTGAGTGTATTCAACTATTTAAATTTTTAATTCTTTGTTGGTATGTGGGTGCCAGTTTCTGTGGTCAGTATTTGTTGCCCATCCCTAATTGCCCTGAGTGACTTGCTATGCTATTTTAACTGCCTTACTGTGCGTCTGGTGGCACATGGAGGCCAGAGCAGGTCAGGACAGCAGATTTCCTTCCGTAAAGGACATTACTGAAACAGATTGGTTTTCGTAACAATTCCATAGCTTCGTCACTGAGACTAGTTTTCAGTTCCAGATTTTATTAAATTTAAACTCCACCAACTGTGATGGTGGAATTTGAAGCAGTGACCCCATAACAATAGCCTGGGTCTCTGGATTCTTAATTCTGTGTCATTAGTGTCTCCTATCTTGCAGTATATTTTTACGGACAATATACAGACTGTTTTTCAAGCCGATGACAATGATGCCTGTGCACTCTGATGTTGGGTGAATTTGTAGGAATTTGTGTGAAATTTAACATGAATGAGACTGTTGCATGACTGACTATTTGTCCCAATTGTCTGCTTAACATTGAGGAAAATATAGGTGACGAGGAGCTGAAGCTGCAAAAAAAAACTTATTAATTTAACTGGCTGGATGGATCAGAGCATCTTTTTCCATTCTTCATTCAGATCTCCAGTGGGAGCGACCATTGAGGTGGTTGAATGCGCTCTGTTGTTGGCACAGTCAGAATCATAAAATCCCTACAGGGCAGAAGGAAGCCATTTGGCCTATTGAGCCTTCACCAACAATCAATCCCACCCAGGCCCTATCCCTGTAAACCCACATATATGCACTTCTAATCCCATCCCACCCCCCTCCCCTTATACTAAGGGGCAATTTATCATGGCCAATCAACCTAACCTGCACTTCGTTGGACTGTGGGAGGAAACCGGAGGGAAACTCATGCAAACACGAGGAGAACGTGCAAACTCCACGCAGACTGTCACCCAAGACCGAAATTGAACCTGGGTCCCTGGTGCTGTGAGACAGCAGTGCTAACCACTATGTCACCATGCCGCCCAGAAAGTTGAGAGTTTAGTCTGCACTAGAGAATATAATGCGGGCTGACAATCCAGTGCTACGTTTGCACTGCTGCACCATAGGTACAAAGTTGAATTGAGATTCTTTCTGTGATTTGAGGTCGGTGTAAAAGATGCCGTGACGTAACTCCAAGAAGAGCAGGGGTTGATCTCAATTTCCTGGCCAGGATCCATTAGTGATTTGGAGTTAAGGTTCACAAATTCAGTAGGTAAATTCACTGATGATGCAAAATTAATGAAGGTGATGATCTCCAAATTATAAAGGTTAGTGCAGGAGGAGGCCGTTTGGCCCTTTCACTCAGCTCCGTCATTCATTACGATCATGGCTGATCATCCACTCAATAGCCTAATCTTACTTTCTCCCCATAACCTTTGATCCCGTTCACCTTAAGTGCCATGTCTAGCTACCTTTGGAATGAAGTTTGTGCCATTATTTTGCCTCAATGAACCGTAAAGGAACATAATTAAAAATTGAAGAAGAAATTGGGAAGTTGAACTGGGTGTGCTACAATTGCACTCCCTTAATTACTAAACATAAATGGTTAATTGTATATTATTCATTTCAATGTAATGTTTCTTTGCTTTGGGTTAGATGCTTCTTTGAGTGGACAGTTTCATGGCAGTCAGTTATTGATCAGCGCTCTCATCCAAAACTCTGTCGGGGGAGAAGAAAGCTCTGAGCTTGTCCTACCCCAGGAAGAAACTTACGATTTCTACCAACACCCAAATATCCAACAGGTGAAGAAGTGTCAGCCTATCCTGAGGAATTTCACTCAAAAGGTGAAAGAGTTACTATTGGACTGGCCTGAACATCCAGCGCTGCTGCAGGTGAGGAGAATCCAGTTACTGTATTCTGCACCATTCGCTCTTTGTCCGGTTTGTGCCGAGCATCCATTTGGTCGTGTTGCGATCTTTAACGTTTTGAAGCGTCCCATCTTCAGTTCTTATAACGTGGATCCCTGCTCCTCAATCTCTGTCATTTTACCCATTTGCTTTTCTCCAGCCAGTGAATCTTTTCTCCTTACGTTTGAGGATTTTTGTTTTAAAGTGGGAATAGTAAATGATAATTCGCATGGAATGGGCAAAGACAAAATTTGGGATATTCCTCTTCATACAATGTATACACAGTTTAATACTGATTATATAATTTGCTCTTCAGCATTTACCCAATGGAATGCAATACTGCATTCCAGTAAATAAAGTGCCTTTATAGTTGGCCCGGTGTTTAAGCACCCACATGTATTTTGGGATTTAAGTAATCATCAATGTAATACCTGTTCAGTATTGAAATAGCTGTACTATGCTTCTGCATTATTCACATTTAAGGCAGGATGCACCTGTGTTGGAGACAGTAAAGAAATAGCCTTGGGGATGAGGTGTTCATCCTATGAGAGGCTGAGTAAATTGATCCATGAGTTTAGAAGAAACTGATTGAAGCATACAAGACTCAAGGAGCTAGGTAAAGTAGACATTGAGAGATTGCACCTCATGGTGCAAACAATCTCAGGATAAGGGGCCGATGTTCATTTAGGACTGAGGTGAGGAGAAATTATGTCACTCGGTGTTGTGAATCTTTGGAATCCTAGGTGGTTGTGAATACTCCTTTGTTGAATACATTTTAAGGCTGAGGTGGACAGAATTTTGGTACGTCGGGTAAGAGTGGGATATGGAGAATGGGCAGGAAAGTGGAGTTGATCGGCCACGATTGTATTGAGTGGCAGAGCAGGCTCAACAGGCCATATGGTCGTCTGCTGCTCCAATTTCTTGTGTTCTTCAGATGTGGATTGTGGTATTCCCAAGTTGAATAGGAAGTTGGGCGCAGAGTAAATTTGTACGCTTGGGAGTGTGCTTGAGGAGAGCATTCACCAATAATGAAGTTTGCTGTCATTGTTGTTTTAAGCACTCCTAGCACTCTGAACCATGCTAGTTTCTGAAATATTTCATCACTTGATAGACTTAAGACAATTCTTCATATAAAGACTTGGTAGGAAACAGGATGAGTTAGAATAATAGCAGTGAAAGAGAATGTACCACTGCAATGTTATTAATTAGTATCAAAATGTATCCACTAGCATCTACAAAAAATATGAATATTTCAGATTGAACCCTTGGAGCACTGTCTGTGTCTCGATTTGGGCTCTGTATTTCTCACGGTTAAAACCATCCTGTTCCGTTTCTTTCAGCTGCTGTATTTAACTGTCCCTTGTGACAGATTTATTAGGAGCTTCTGAGCCTCAATTTGGCAATGGACACATGTCTGTGTTTAGAATATGCCTTGCTTTGTTGTGTGGTCTAGCAAGGTTTTGGTGTGAATTTCAAGACTGTATCATTCTTGTTTTACAGCTGTTAGTCGTAATGGACAGAATTAGAAGCTTTCCTGTTTCCTGTGCTTTAGCGAAATTCTTAAATGGCCTGGAGATCCTCTTGACTAAATCCCAGGTGAGCCATTCCTCTCCCCTCATTGTCCAGCTCCCCAAAACAAAAAAACCTGTATTCTGGTGGTGGTACACCAGTAGACGATCCTCGACCCATACTGAACAAACAATCCGTTTTTGTTTTGCAGGACTGGGAAGAGAATGCCAGTCGATCTGTGTCCTTAAGGCAACACCTCGATGCTGTCAGTCAACTGATCATTCAGTGGCGCAAACTGGAGCTAAAGTGAGAATCATTATTTGATTAGCCACTTTAAATGGGGACCTGTGGCATCATTTGTACTGTTCCTGTAGCTGCAAATTGGTGGGAATTAAATTGTGCGAAAACATTTTATGTTTTAAAACCCCTTGTGTGGAAATGACCATAGTGCTGGGAAGAGTCGATGTCTAAAGGGACCTGGGTGTCCTTGTTCATAAGTTAGGAAGACAAATAGTTTGTTACCCTTTATTGCAAGACGATTTGAGTACAGGAGTAAAGAGGCTTTGTTGCTATTGCATACAGCCTTGGTGGGAACACACCAAGAGTATTGTGTGCAGTTTTAATCTCCTTTCCTAAGGAAGGATATATTTGCCATAGAGAGAGGGCAGCGAAGGTTCGCCAGAGTTCCAAACATCCTACTAAGAACAGTAGGCATAATCCCCTTTCCAATCTCATGTGCCAATATTGCCTTTTTACCAATCAATGTCATACTTGATCATTCTGATCCTTTAGATGTAGTTCAAGAACAAACATGACTGTTAATTATTGATGCAACCCAATATTATGCTTGAGAATAGATCACTTGGACTTGTATGTTTTTGCCACCTATGTATAATGGGTTGACAGAAATCCTGAATGCCAGTTTTTGCACATTCTCTCCAAGATCTTTGGCAATGGTGGGGCACAGTGCTGGATACTTCTTCCTCCTCTTTCCTGGTGCCAGTTGGTACAGGAAGTGACCTGGAGTCATTCCTTACTCAGTTTTAGATGTATTCATAAAGTAAAATATTACAAATATACAGCCCCTAACTCTTTTATACCCTGCCACCAGTGTCAGCAAGTCTCTCTTTATACTCTTTCCATATACCAATTAGACAAATAAACTAATTAACACACCCTTGAAGGGCAAGTTCCTTTTTATATCTGCACATCTCATAACCCTCCCATCTGCACAAGTTAATTTATACAGTTAGCTCCTGGTGGCACAGTCTGATGGTCACACTTCATATCCAGGCAGCGTGTCTGATCCTGGCATTCCCACATACCCATTTCCAGCTGGAGTAATGGGAGGCAGCCGTGTCAGGAATCGCCAGTTTTGTTTTCTTGTCGTATCTCAATCAAGCCTGAAGCAAACAGTTCAATTTCAAAACACATTCTAGGTTTGAGTTTTGTTTTTAGTTGAGCTTATGGATTATAACATTGTGTTGGGTTTTGTTGACATTTTCAAGACTCCCTTTCTACCTGTAGCAATTAAGAAAGAATTGAGGGCTTGCCTATTGGTGGAATAGTACAAGTTGGTGTCTGGCTTCTGGTATTTTCCCTCTTGTAATGACACCAATGAGGCACATGACTCTGAGCTCTCTGATTAAGGTCATAATTACTTTCCGTGTCCATTTGGCATCGCAGGGACTGGGATGCATTATTGACTCCGTTTAATCACATTTTGATTTGATATTTTAAGTTTCTTTTCCACATTGTCTTTTTTTTTCAGGCTGTTCCTTTCCTTTTCGGAGTTGCCCATTTTAATCTGTCGCCTTGCTAATTTGATATAGATTATTTGGTTGGCCAAAATGATTGGACAGGCAATTATGACCAATCGGGGAGCCTCGCTTGTATATAAATATGGGAGCATTAGGTGTATTGGCGCTTCGGATTCAGTATCTGGTGAAGGGACGTCGTCCCCGACTAGTTATTTTTTACCTCTAACAATCAATTCAAATTGGCTAAAAATCAGGTCCGCCTTTTTGATTGTGTTTTTTTTTTACTGTCGGATGTGAGCTGAACTGTGGTGGATGACTTTCAACTGCATGTTTTTGAAGCAAAAGTTTGACCAATCGTTCCCCAGCTTTTAACAAATCATGTACGTTCAATTTCTACCCACAGTTGCTGGTCTAATAGTCTCAACGTTGTGATGAAAAGGCACATGGAGAAATCAACTAAGCATTGGTTTTTAATCTACCAGTTAATTGAAAAATACCTTCAGGAGCAAACGGAAGAAAATTTGCAAGGTAGTGCAGCCTCCTTGTTACTTTATTGAATAGTGGTGAAATTCAGAAGGCAGTTCATCAATGTTTGGGCACTGCAGAATTATCTCAATTTACAGTATTAAACTGGAGCATTTAGATTCACAGTATTTGATATCTGAAACTTCCATCACATGAATTTAATCAGATAACTTGGTTGAACAGTTGATGATTGTTGGATGAAATGACTATCATAGGTGGGAATGATGTTGTTAATTATTAATAATCAGTTAACAAATTCAAACATTCTAGTTTCCAATCTTATTCATTGGATGTTCATGTTGCAGGAAAAGCAGCCCATGTATGCTAGATAGGAAGTTCTGGGCTTTTATCCAGTAATGTAAAAGGAACAGCAATGTATTTCCAAGTTTCAGTTGTCCTTTTATATCCTCTGACACATTTCCACTGTTTGGACACCTCCTGAGTGACTTGAAGTTTTTTGTCGAAATGATAGCTGTGAAATTGGCTCCTCTGCAGATGCATTCTCACAGTGCTGTTTTCATCAGGAAACCCTTGCATTAGGGCTAGTATGCGATAGGTGCTTGAATTTTGCTGACTGCTGAGTTTTTGATGTACTCCCTGGATACCAGAGGCAATGTAGAGTGTGTAATCTTGAATTCCTTGTCAGGAAGCTCCATTTTAGCCTTGCTCAACTCCCAAAGTCTCCTGTCACTGTTGTGGCCCAACTGACATTCTTCTGCCCATTCCAGCGCGTGGACATGATTTTGCCACAAAAAAATACAGGAGTTTTTCCTGCCTGATTTTTGGGCAAGCTTAGTTGAATGGCTTTCTGGCACTCCGTGTGCACTACAAAGGAACCCTCCCTGGGTCTGACCTTGCCCCCTCTGGCATTAATGGTATGCCAGGCTGACAATGCCCAAGAGGCACCCCCTACCCCTGACCTCACGGAGGACCTCAATGGCCTCTGGTTGCAATAGCGAGGCCATCATACAGGGTACCTGTTGATGGGGACCATACATGGCCCAGATCTTTCGGACCTCTACCAGCGGGGGCAGAAACTTAAGCAAGCCCAGACAATTGAGTTCAGGACTCGTACATAGATGCAGAGCAACTTCTGCTGATTACGTCCCAAAAATGAACGAGGAAGATCACGACTGGCACCCCCTTTTTTTCCTCTCCTGCTGATCGTGCCCAATGTGTGCTGAGCAGACCTGCTGAGTATTTTTGAGAATCTTCTGTTGAGTGTAGTCCACAAAAAGGGTTGTTTTTCTTAAACTTGTACTTTTATTACTCTGGACAGAAGCGGAAGAGCAGATGAAGCTGCCAGCAGTAATCAACACACTACAAACTTTCATTGAAGGAGCTACGCTGGGAGAGTTTCATTGTCGCCTGTCAATGCTGTTAGCGTTTCACTGTCATGTTTTGACAGTGCCGGAGAAGGAGGGAAAAGGTAATTATTTCCATCTCATAATTTCTTTTGAAATGTTTAGGTTAACTGAGTCTAAATGTTTTTCTTTAGTTAACAAGCAATTTGGGTTGTTTTGCAATAGGCAATAAATAACTTGAGGATTGAACAGTACCATTCTGTAACAAAATGCTCCCAAGTGACATTACAAGGGATTGTGGAGCAGAAACTAGGGGGCTGGTTGAGGGAAAGGACTAGAGGTTCAGTTGGAGACAGTTCTTTTTGGATTTTTGAAGGTCTGGAAACTGAAGATTAGAGAGAGAGTTCAAGTATCATAACACTTTCTTTTTGCTGGAAAGATAGATGGTGTGGGGGAAACATAAGGCAGAAGACCTTTTAGGCATGTAGCGCTGGAGTATAATGTAAACAAAATGGAAGAAGGATTTGAAGGTGATTAGGCTTTTAAAGTCCACATTCTTGTGGATAGATAACCACTGGAGGTCAAGATATAGTGTGTGGAACTCTGCAGATTTGAATGATGGAATATGAATATTGTTGCGTTGACTGTGGCTGGGGGAGGTGGTGCAAAGATCGACTCAATTCAGGAGGTCTATGCAAGTTTTAATTAAAACAGCATTCAGATTTGTTTTTAGGTACAGGTTTCAATTCTCCAACTGCCGGCTGCCTGTGGAGACCTGATGATATCATGGGGTGGTCATTATTTGATTTATTACTGTCATGTGCTTTATACAGACAAAACTTACCATTCATAGAGAATGAAAAGAGAGAGTGCAGAATGTAGTGTTGCAGTCATAGCTGGGGTGCAAAGAAAGATCAACTTAATGCGACGTAAGTCCATTCAAAAGCCTGATGGCAGCAGGGAAGAAGCTGTTCTTGAGTCGGTTGGTACCAGACCTCAGAGTTTTGTATTGTTTTCCAGACGGAAGAAGGTGGAAGCGAGAATGTCTACAGTGCATGGGATCCTTGGTTTTGCTTTTCCGAGGCAGCGGGAAGTGTAGACAGAGTCGATAGATGGGAGACACGTGACTGTCCTCTTAGGATAGAGGGGAGGGGGAGGAAGAGAAGGAGGAATGCCCTACACAGTGATTCACCAAATACACAACAGATATCTACACCAGTTTCAGTTTGTGTAAGATGGGAAGAGTTGAAATTTATGGATCAATTCTTCTATGATAGCAAGGATGAATGCACAGAATTTAGTTAACAGTTTAAGCATTTGGGGTATCTGTTTCTTGTACGTGCATCTTAATTGGCTGTGTTTTAGTGAAAGAGTGTAGAAGATGCACAGAAGAAAGGTAAATAGTTCATCTGGCTTATGATTTCTAAGAATGTCACAACTAAATAAGCAAAGGGCATTAACCAGAAAATTATTTTTTATTGCAGATGTCTTGTGCAGTTTACTCTGGAATCTATACAACTACTACAAGCAATTTTCAGAAAGTGTTCAGGCTAAAATAACTGAACTCCGACAACCCATAGAGAAAGAATTGAAGGTATGCAAGAGAGGGGTGAAAATAAAATGGTTCTCAAATGTGACTATAAGGCCTTTTTTAACTCGGATGATTAAATGGTATTCTGGCTGTTGCATGTTGAGTGCAGCTGGAAGGTAATATGTTTCTAATCTCACACCTCACAATGGTAAAACTTGCTTCATTCCAGACAGCAAGCTTGGGTGTGTTAGTAAATGAGATTAGTGGCTTCACTGTTCTGTTTTTGGCATATCTTATATTTGATCCCTAAAAACACAATTTCAAAAGGCCTGCAGAGATATTTTCGCTAGAGTTTTTAACATGAAAACATTCTTCCCACATTGCTTGCCTTTGTTCAGCAAACGTAACACTAATGGCCGAATTCTGCTTGTGAACCAGTAGCCTGGTAATCGCAACTCGGGTCACTCAGCTGTGACTTTGATCCCTGTACATTCTCTTCCTTCTCTTCTCTGCTACCTCTTAATCCCAGCTGGAAAATGTACAACTTCAATCTGCATCTCTTTGCCAGAGCGATTCCGAGCAGGAACTGAATGGAGTTAACCTTGAACCTGTGTCTGCCTCCTTAATCATAAAATCCCTACAGTACGGAAGTGGCATTCAGCCCATTGATTCTGCACTGAATCTCTGATAGAGTATCTCACCCAGGCCCCCTCTCCTGTAATGACACACATTTAACATGGTTAACCCATCTAACCTACACTTTTTGAGACACTGAGGGACAACGTAGCATGGCCAATCCACCTAACCCGCACATCTTTAGAGTGTGGGAGGACACTGGAACACCTGGAGAAAACCCAGGCAAGCACTGGGAGAATGTGCAAACTCCACACAGTTATCTAAGGCCAGAATTGAACCCGGGTCTTGGAGCTGTGAGGCAGCAGTGCTAACCACTGTGCTGCTGTTCTGTTTTCTATATGCCTAAGGTGGGTTGCAGGGATATCACGTCCAATTTCGAAAATGATGCTGATTTTATGATTTTAAATCTGAAGTTGACAAATTATGTCTAAGTGCAAGTTGACTCAATGTGCTGTTAATGGTGGATGTCTTTTGGTGGGGTCGTTATTTTAAATATTTTGTATACTTAATTTGCATTGCAGTAATTATAAACCATGATTAATAAATGCTCTTTCTCATGCCTTTCTGAAGGCTCAAAAATACTAAATAGCTACTGATTACTGAGATGACTTCCTTGTGCACCAAATTTGTGCTATTGGATATTTTCCTGTGGGGTGTAAAAGTATGGCACTGGTGGTTGAACTCTGAACTTCCTCACTAATTCAATCATGTCTGCCTCCAGGACTTCGTTAAGATCAGCCGTTGGAATGATGCCACTTTCTGGTCCATTAAACAATCAGTGGAGAAAACACACAGGTAATGCAAAATATCTTCTAGAAAAGAGAGCATCAGGTGCTGATGAATGGTTAACAACAAATCAATAAAAATCACTCCAATTTACCAAAACCATTTGTGCACGTCAACATAAACGTTGTCTGGATCTGGTACATATTCCTTTAACTAAAATGGTTTGTCAGAGAGGAAGTTGTAGTCTTATTAGCTATTCCAGTTCTTGACAAGGTGGCACAGTGGTTAGCATGGCTGCCTCTCAGCACCAGGGACCTGGGCTCGATTCCCAGCTTGGGTCTCTGTGTCTGTATGTTCTCCCCATGTCTGTGTCGGTTTCCTCCAGGTGCTCCAGTTTTCTCCCAAAGTCCAAAAAAAGTACTGGTTAGATGCATTGGTCAGGCTAAATTCCCCCCGGTGTACCTGAACAGGCACTGGTATGTGGCGACTGGGGGATTTTCACAGTAACTTCATTGCAATGTTAATGTGGGCCTATTTATGACACTAATAAATAAACTTTAACTTTAAACTTTTAAAACTATTGTTAAAATGGGTGCATGGGGTTAGCATTAGGTTATGCAGAAAGTACAAGAAGGCAAACCCTTGGTCCATTTTAGTCACTTCCTCAGCATGCTACTAGGTGGGAATGCCAGTATCGATATGGTGCCCAATAACTGGGATCAGTTCTATCCTGTAAGAAGCGCACAGCCCACAACCATCCATGGAGATGAGGGAGCTCCACAACTTGGCCTGTGGAGAGTCTGCGCTGTTGTATATCTCCCTTTCCACAATGTAATGCCATATTAGATGTGGCTTGTCTCCAGAAAAAAGAGTGAATCAAGGGTTGAGCTAATGGAGATTATTGACGGGTTTGGTAGCATAGACAAGTGATGTTTAAGCATCCAGACTTAAGGTGGTCACCTGAAATTTATGCAAAACTTTTATGTGAAGAGTGGTTAGAATTTAGGTGAAAACAAAATCCTGTGGATGCTACAGATCTGAAATAAAAGCAGGGAAACAGAATTAACAGAGTCCGATGTGACATTTTGCCGGAACTCTGAAGAAATGACATTGGGATTGAAACATTAACTATTTCCCCTCCATTAATGCTGCCAGACCTGCTGAGTTTTTCCCAGTACTTTGTAGTTAGAATTTAAAACTAACTACTAAGAGGAACAGCTGAGTTAACTAGTTTGGATATATCTGAAAGAAGGGAGGCTAGATGTAGAAGTAGAATTAGGCCATTCAGCCCATCGAGCCTGCTTCACCGTTCGATCTTGGCTGATATGCTCCTTCTCCCCATTTTCCTGCCTTCTCCACATAACTCCAACCCATTACCAATTAAAAATTTGTCTAACTCCTCCTCAAATTTACTCACTGTCCTAGCATCCACCGCACTTTGGGGTAGCAAATTCCATAGATTCACAACCCTTTGGAAGAAGTAGTTTCTCCTCAACTCTGTTTTAAATGTGCTACCCCTTATCCTAAGGCCAAAACCTCTCGTCCTTGTATACATGAGGCATATAGGGTTATAGACTGTTATGCTGAAGGGAGGGAAGGGTGAATGGCCATAAAAACTGGCATGGACCCGATGAGCTGATTGGCCTGTATCTGTATGTGCAATGTAAACTTGACTGTAGATTATTGTTGTCTTGAACGGGAAAAGCAGAAAGCAGCCCATAGCTGGCTTTCTTCAACATATTTCCAAATGGGGGCTTCTTGAGGAGGGGGGAAACGAGGAGAAATGGAAGGAATAGGCCCCATGGTGGCAGGGCAGGCTCATTGATTTTCAAAGAAATAGAAATGAAAGCAGAAATAAAAATAAAGTGGAAGCACAAACACCCTGCAGAAACAGGACCTCCTCACCCCAAACCTCCCCAAGCAAATCCTGCTTCCCTATTCCCGGCAGTGCCCGGACACTGCCCTCTGGCAGCCCAAAACTAGATCCAGCACAGCCTGACCATCGTGCAACTTTTTCTAATGTGTATCCACAGAACGCTGTTCAAGTTTATGAAGAAATTTGAAGCTGCACTCAACCATCCGTGCTATCCTGCATTAACAGAAATGGAAAAGATTGGAAGCTTGGATAGTGCTGACCAACAAGCATTGTCCGAGGTGGAGAAGCTGAACTGTGTGCTCAGAAAGTTTTCTTCAGAAAAATGCCATGTGACCCAGGTATATAAACACATACTGCTGTACCAGTATATGAATTTGCTGTAAATTGATTAGTATTTCAGTAGGAAGGTGTGATGGCACAGGTCATAGAGGTTTACGGCATGGAAACAGTCCCTTTGGCCCAACTTGTCCATTCCGCCCTTTTAAACACCGAAACTAATTCAAATTGCCTGCATTTGGCCCATATCCCTGTATACCCATCTTACCAATGTAACTGTCTAAAAGCTTCTTAAAGGACAAAATTGTACCCACCTCTACTACTACCTCTGGCAGCTTGTTCCAGACATTCACCACCCTCTCTGTGAAAAAATTGCTCCTCTGGACGCTTTTTGTAGACTAATTAGTCTTGCACTCTGCAAAACAGTAGCTAATATTAATGTTTGTTGGTTTACTATGTAAGATTAAATGTAAGTTCAACGTTTTAACAGCATTTTCTGAACTTCTGCTGCATTTTGAAATGTTCTTTATTGGCACTTACCAACCTGTTATAATTGAACCTAATTTTGAGAGTCGGATTTTGTAGCATAACAGCAGCTTTTTTGCTTCTGGAGGCAGTGACAGGAACATTTTATCCAGTTATTTAGTCAGTATATTGTAATAGCTAAAATCTTTCATGATTTCTAACCACCATCCGATGCTGTTGCAGGTTATTTTTCCTAACTTTTCAAAAGATGGTGCCTCAGGAGATGGGAGTTCTCTTCAGGGCCGTCTACCAGCACTTAGTAAACGGATGAGGAAAATGTGCCTGAAACTTATGACGACAAATTCTCTTCCCAGTTTTGTGGAAAATCTGGATCAATTTACAGGTATTCAAACACTTGAATTTAAGGATCCCCAGCCTTTGCACTCTGAACATTAACTCAATAATGGAGTGAATATAGTTCTAATACAAAGCGAATAATGAATTGTTGAACTGCTGAAATTTGCTTTCTATCAGAAGTGATATGACAGCAAACTGATCAGTGATTCCAAGTTGGAGATTGGGATACATCATTTTGTAGAGGGCTGTTAGATCCAATGATCTTTCATTTTGTTATGGTCTGTCTTTCCACTCCAAAACATTTATTTTTAAATGGATAAATATTTGAAATGGGGCACATGCCAAGTCCCTTAAGAATCAGCACAGACATGGCAAACTGAAGGATCATCTTGTGATAAATCGATGAATATGCCAAATTCAAATCTTTAATTTTTTTGATCCCTGACTTGAGATTATAGTTTTGAGTTTTTGATGGGATTCTTATTCATGCATACCATTAAGTTCACAAATAAAGTGAAATTTTGTGGATGCTGAAAATCTGAAATAAGCATTGAAGCAGAAAATGTTGCCAATGCTGAATGGGTCAGGCAGTTTCAGGCAACGATGGTGAAATCCTATCAACCAGAAACATTTAATCCTACCTTTATCTCTTTGCTGCCTGATCTGTGAAATGTTTGAGTTTTTGTTTCTGTACATGAGGTTTCTAGAGTTCCTTGTATATGGTTGCACATGTTAGTTGGCACCACAACTTTGCACACTTCTTTATTGTTGACTACAGTAGTCTGAAAGAATAAATTGTAGTGCTGGTAAACTTCATAGTTGTGGAGCTGTAAGGAGTTGTTAACGTTGGATGTTTGTCAGGAGTGGAAATAGGGAAATACCAAAATGTCCGTGTCATTGAGCCTCCCCAGTAAAGCCGGATGATTTACAAGCTCTTGTGTCTTGATGCTTGCAGGTGATGTCATCACTGCTGTACAGGATCTCCAGTCTCTCGTTGTTGACCAAACAGCTGATAAGGACAAGCAGAGGTCAGAGGTCAAACACATTCTGATGCAGAAGCAAAGAGCCTTGGCAGATCTCTTCAAACATCTTACTGAAATTGGTGAGAATCACATCAGTCATAAAAAATATCCTGTATGGGTTCTTCAGCATTCTTGACTGTGTTTAGCTGTCATTTCATGTTGTATCCAACTCCTGGCCAGAAGAAAATTTACAAGCACTTGCTGACTTTCCTTACTGTAAAGTATGATAATAGGATCTATACAACTGAAATTGTGACCTTAAAGAGAAAGCACAATTGAAATACAGGTAGTGTTAGAATATTTATACTATCAATATTTGTATTATTGTGTGGATATGGGAAAGATGTTTCCATGAGTAGGCGGGACTACGATCTGAGGGCACAGCCTCAGAGTAAAGGGACGACCTTTTAGAACCGAGATGAGGAGGAATTTCTTCATCCAAAGGGTGGTGCGTCTATAGAATTCCATTGCCACAGAAGGCTGTACAGACCAGATTGTTTAAGACAGAGATAGATAAGTTCTTGATTGGTAAGAGGATCAAAGATTATGGGGAAAAGGCAGAAGAATGTGGTTGAGGAACTTATCGGCCATATTGAATGAATTGAATAATTTGCTCCTATATCTTATGGTCTTATTTCGTGATATGATAATACTGTAATAAAGACCTGCCTGGTACCATTGCCAAGACTCATTGCATCAAGTGTTGTGTAGTAAATATTTGGGATATTTCATGGTTAGGTTGCAAAATAAACTGGATTTGGTGTTAAATTGCATCAGTGTGACCTAACCTTCAAATTCAATCAATGTTTCCCTCTTGTAATTCTAGGTGTGTTGATTTAAAGAAATTAAACCAGGCTTGTTCAAAGCAAGCCTCCAGTTTACAAAATGAACAGGTCACACAAAATTTGTGCTCAGACTATTTACTGAAGTATCAAGCTTCTTAATGCCTTTGAGACCTTGCTTCATTGGCAGATTGTTCTACCATAGAATCCATACAGAAGGAGGCCATTTGGCCCATTGAGTCTGTACCAATCACGATGCCACCCAGGCCCTATTTCCATAACCCTCATTTACCCTGCTAATTCCCCTGACAGGGTCAATTTACCATGGCCAATCAACCTAACCCACTTTGGATTGTGGGAGAAAACCAGAGCACCAGAGGAAACCCATGCAGGCATGGGGAGAAGGTGCAAACTCCACACAGACAGTGACCTGAGGCCAGAATTGAACCCAGGTCCCTGGCACTATGAGGCAGCAGTGCTAACCACTGTGCCACTAGATATGTCACTGCTGGAGAGTCCTAGATTGACTTGTGAGGAACATGAATTCCGATGGCTTGAGAGGTACTCTGAGGTTTTCCTCACTTTAGGAAAATATGCTGTAAACTGGGGGTGTATATTTCTGAAATATGGTGCAGTATATTTCATCTCCTTTCTCCCTCTGTCTCTCCAGGCCTGTCTTACCGCAAAGGACTAGCTTGGTCTAAAACAGAAGATCCCCAGGACAAGCTTTGTCTACACCCACTTGATATGAAGACAGCTATAAGCACGGTTGATGGTGGTGATGAACTGGATAACATGTAAGCTGTTGGTAGTTTCAGATGAAATGAGAATGTGACCTTCAAATTATTATGCATACTTTTCTTTTTTAAGAAAGTATTGCACGGAGAGGGGTGGGAGGAGGTGCGTACCAGTGTGCCGAGCTTCGTCCCTCGTTTGTTCCTGATATAAGCTCTGTTGCTGTGAGGTTGAAGAGCAGAAGCTTGCTGGGAGTGTTTGTGGGTGAAAGGAGGAATCATAGAATCTTACAGTGCAGGAAGGGGCAATTCGGCTCATTGAGTCTGCACCAATCCCACCCAGGCCTTATCTCTGTAATCCCATGTATTTACCTTATTAATCCCCCTGACACAAGAGTCAATTTAGCATGGCCAATCAGCCTAACCCACACATCACTGGACTGTGGTAGGAAACCCACAAAGACACGGAGAACTCCATACAGACGGTGACCCAAGCCAAGAATTGAACCCAGGTCCCTGGCGCTGTGAGGCAGCAATGTTAACCACTGTGCAACCGTACCATCTGCCCAAATCAAGTCGTTTGTGGTACTCCTGCATCTCGTGGTGACTGGCTTAAGTGAGTCGTGCAGTGAGTTAAGTCTGTCTTGACTGCAGGAAATGTTAAGGATTACAGAGTGTAAAAACATTGCTTTTGGATTAAATTGTAAAAAAAAATTAGCCAGGAAGCCTCCTGGTTTCGAGACTGCACATTGAATTCCACCCAATCTGCCATGTGTTTCACAGTGGCGGGAGGTGGCCCATCATTGGCCAGCAGTGGGATCTCCTGGTGCTGCCATGGTCAGTGGAATTTCCAGTTAAACACACCCAGCGCTGCCGTAAAAGCTGTGGTGGGGATATGCTGTTGGCGGGACTGGAAGATCATGCTGGCTGGGTGTTGATGATTGGAAAGTTTTGGCCTACGATTTTTTTTTTGCTGTTGAAGTACAGTTGTTAGTACATATGTAACTCAACCTTCCTTACTGATATCCAACTACTGCAACTTTCAAATCATTCAAAACCATGCCATCATTGTCCCTCCTTGTTTTAAATCTGTCTTGCCCAGCATTTTGGCTTTCACTGGCTCCCTGTCCATACAGTGCATTGAATTAAAACCTCCATAACATTATTCCTACTATCTAATTCTCTGGCCTTTTGGGGCAAGGAATGTATAAAAAATCTGTCCCTGTGGATTCCACATCAGTGGAATATCCTTGTGAAGCAAATGTAATTAAGGGTGTGCTTTTCTGAATTATTCAATAACTCTTCAAATCAATGGGCCAAATGCTTCCCTCTGTGCTGCAAATTTCTAAACTTATAATAAATGTGTTTTTTCAAACATTAACTGGCATAGCTTTCTGGATTGCTGATTTCCCTTCTGGAAATTACGTCCAAACATTGTTTAATTTTATTTCTGCTTATTTTGCTATGGAGGATGAAAATTTAAAATTGACATTTCACTCCTGAATTACCTTTGTGAGTTTTTCTTGACCGGTAAACTTTCTTAGGGCGGCACAGTGATTAGCACTGTTGCCTCACAGCAGCAGGGACACGGGTTCGATTCTGGCCTCGGGTTACTGTCTGTGTGGAGTTTGCATATTCTCCCCGTGTCTGCGGGGGTTTCCTCCGGGTGCTCCTGTTTTCCCCCCACAGTCCAGAAATGTGCGGATTAGGTTGATTTGCCATGCCCAATTGTCCCTTAGTGTCAGGGAGACTAGGAAGGTAAATATGTGGGGTTACAGGGATGGAACCTGGGTAGGATTGTTGTCGATGCAGGCTCAATAGGCCGAATGACCTCTTTCTGCAGTAGGGATTCTATGGTTCTCTCCATAAACTATTGAACAAGAGGAGTTGCCACTCTCCACATCAATTGAATAAATTTCCATGATAATATCTGCACAAGTAGTATTGGAAAGTTGCTCAATGTTAACATTTGAGGTTATTTAACTCTTGGACTGATGACAGCAAGGAATATTTTTTATTAAACTGATTTTGTACTTCACTATGCTATCTAGAATTGACGTTTGTTAATGTTGCAGGTTGCTTGCTGAAGTTTCCACAGCATGGGAGGGCTGTCAGAAATATTTCTATCAATCGCTTGCACGTTGTGCTGCCCTCCAGGCAGCGATGCGCGCTCCTGCCAAGGTAATGGTGGTCACAGTGGCCTTCTGAACATCAGCAGGCAGAATTTCAATCTAAGTGTCTTTGACTCCAGTGATTTTCATTTTTTTTTTGTTGTTGATTGGTATGAGTTAGAAAAATCCAGTGACTGATTTTGTCATCGTAACAACTGGATCGGTAAATCTGCCTTAGTCAAGTGTCAGCTCAAAGTTTCACCAGATGGATGAGAAGGTCATTAGTCCAATTTGCTAAATAACGAAAGCATTATTATAGTACTTGTACATTGTGTGAGTGAATCGATCCACAAGAAAATAGTGGTTTGCTGCTTATGCTACTGGACTAGCAACCTAGAATTTGAGTTAAAATCCCAAAATAGCAAACTGAATTAAATCAATGAAGCCCAGAATGCAAGAGCTGGAGCCAGAGTAAACATCCACAAAAGCTGCCACGTTGTTTATTTTTGTATGTATAAAATGGCTAATTTGATGAGGAAACCTCCCAGTTCTACTTGTGACTCCCTCCACAATGTTGATTAATTCTCAGGGTAGTGAGGAATGGGCAATAAACACTCCCTTACCATTGTTCTCCACAATCTCAAGTATAACTTGCTTTTAAAAAATTCAAGGATGTGATGCCTACCTCTGTTCTTGAGGGCATTGTATAATTTGTCATGGCTCTAACCATTGGGATTTGTAACAAGATTACTGATTACCTATAAAGTTTAAGTCACTGTACTGCAAACGTTGCATCCGTGTGCTTTGGATCAAGATATGTAAGAAAAGTGATGCAATTTTTAAAGTAATGTGGGTGGGATTTAGTGGCCACTGTAGCTGCTGGCACAAATCCTGTCATCGTCACTAAATCATGCAAAAGGCCAAAAACAGGATTTGTGCCAGTGAGATTTCCAATCCCGGCCTTCCTGGACCCTCCCCGATGAGACAATCAGGTTTGTGCCGAGGAAGAGCTTGAACCTGATTTGCAGGAATTTGAATTTTTACTTGGCACTAAGACTGGTTAATGTCACATCTTTAGCCCTCACTGAATCTTCCCAGTTCGCCAGATCATGAATGGGGTTATGTGAGCTGGACGCCTGATGGCTCAGATGTTGGTGACACCTGGCATACGTGAGCACTGTGCTAAAGCAGGAAGAGGTTCTGATGTGTGCTGGCGGGTGTCCTCCTGACTTGAATAAGAGCAAATGCTGCTGTGGAGGCGTTAAAATACTTCATTGAAGTGCTCAAATGATACCTCAAAGTGCCTGAAAATTTCATTCCAGATTGTACCGGCAGGAATGGCACCGATTTCCACACTGAAATTCTTTTTCGGAAAATTCAGCCATGGGAGTGGGTTTCAAATTTGTGTGTCAAATGCTGAACAGCTGAATCTAGGCATTTAATTCTTATCCATAAATAAAATTTAACTTTGGAAGAAATTCTTATTAGAACTGAGTTGATGAGTTGAGTTGATAAAATTGCCACCTCCAAAAGCAGTCACTGATGGTGACTAATATTCAGGTTAGGAAAATAGTGCAAAGGTCAGATTTGCCTGGACAATGGCACAAGCTTTGAGTTAGTTTTATTCCTTTTAGTGTGTTCTTCAATTTGTTTGCCATTTGTTGTCGAGAGATCTTCCTACTTGTGAAATTTTGAGCTTCTGTTTTAGTGACGCTTGTTTGGCTTTTGTAGGAACTTAGCCTCGGGAGCGTTGAACGTTGTCGAGGATTTACAGCTCACCTGTTGAAACTACTGATCAAACAAAGGCAGGGACTGACTGGACTAACGGAACAGTGGGTCAGTTTAAGGTACGTTATGTGACTTCGCATTTTAAGATCTTTTAGTGGCATAATTCATATCCAGTAAAAATGTGATCTTTAATTGTGATTTTTATGCAGCCTCATCTATAACTTGGCTGGGGAAAAAAGGGGTAGCACGGTGGGGCAGTGGTTAACATTGCTGCCTCACAGCGCCAGGGATCTGGTTTCGATTCCTAGCTTTGGTCACTGTCTGTGCAGAGTTTGCATGTTCTCCCTGTGCCTATGTGGGTTTGCTCCCACAGTCCAAAAGCCGTGCTGGTTAGGTGCATTGGCCATGCTAAATTCTCCCTCTGTGTACACGAACAGGCATCGGAGTGTGGTGACTAGGGAATTTTCACAGTAACTTCATTGCAGTGTTAATGTAAGCCTACTTGTGACACTTTTAAACTTAAAAGCTTTAAAGAAAGTTATATCCTAAAAATTGCAGTAACCGTAACTCAGCCACTGTCTCTTTTAAGTCAAGCTGCTTAATGAATCTTGTGCTGATTCCTTTTTTCTATTTATCTATGTGAAGACATCTGATTAAAAGTCTGGAAGAGATTCAGAAAAGGCTGGCAGGTTTCAAGGACCATGATGTGGCTCTTCCACCTCAAGATGGCGTCAAACTTTGGATGGCCCAGCTGTGCACCTTGTCTATGAAGTTTACAATAGCCTTGGAGCAACTTTTATGGTTTCTGCAGTGCTGTCCAAAAGATAAACCATCTGAGACCCATGATGAGGTGCAGGACAAAATGACCATTATGGAGCCGATGGACAGCAGCAAAACAGACTTGGGAAATGCAGGAAAGACAACAGCATCTTTACCCGAGGATTTCAGGTTCCCCACACTATTGGTTGAAGATTACCTGCCCAGTGCTTGTAAAATGCGATATGGTGATCCAGCGTGGCAACAGGTGACGCAGCAGGTTGGAAGCATGCTGAAGGAGGTTAAGGCAGTCAAGGCAAATATAGATGAAATGAGTTGTCAAGCCAGCAAAACCTTGTTGTATTCGTGGTAAGTTATTCCACCTAAAACAAAAAGGCATCAGTAACACAGCATTTTAGTTCCTGAATATCCACTCAGCTGTGGCTCAGTTGGTAACATTCTCATCCCACATTCAGAACATTTTGGGTTCCAGTCCTACTCCAGGGACTTGAACACCAAAACCAAGGCTGACATTGCAGTGCAGTACTGAGGGAGTGCAGCACTGTCCAAGGAGACTTCTGGATGAGGCATTTAAACCAAGGCTCCATCTGCCCCATTGCATGAATGTAATAAAGTCCTTGGCACTGTTAGGCTTCAGGGAGTCAGGAGGTGAGTTACTCACCGCAAATTTCATAGTGTCTTGCTTGATCGTGTAGCCACACTATTTACATAGCCAGTTCAGTTCAGTTTCTGGTCAATGCCACCCCCGCCCCCTCCAAGAAGTTAATAGTTGGACACTCAATATTGGTAATGCCATTACATGTCAAGGGGAGATGGCTAAGTTCTGTTTCGTTGGGGACGGTCGCTGCCTGGTACTTGTACAGCATGAATGTTACTTGCCACTTAACAGCCGAAGTTGTCCAAGTTTTGCTGCAATTGGGAATGGGCTGCTGTAACATGAGGAATTGCAAATGTAACATAAATGGCCATACAATCATCTGTGAACAACAAGCCTACTTTTAACCTTTATGACCGAGAGAAGGTAATTGATGAGGTAACTGAAGATGGTGGGCCCAAGGTATTATTGTGAAGAGCCCCCACAATAATGCCCTATCCATAAGATGATTAACACTAATGTTCCTAGAGCTAAGTTATTCCAGCTGGGACAGGTACCAGGTGGGAACCAAGAGATTCCTAATGGGTCAGGGAAATAATGATTGGGCTCAGATGCTTCTCATGCTTTCAGTGCGTTGAGGGAGAAGGTTGGTCGCACTTGGAGTTAGTTGATAGTGATTGGGAACAGGGGTTCATTTTTCTCCCAATGATTAGGTAGTGAATCCAGACATGACCAGTACATATGGCCCAGTTGCTCAATGAGTAAACTCACTGAACGAACTATTGGGAACACAATATTCTCTAGTTTTATTTTTAACTTAAATCAGAAGGGCTTCGTTTAATGATGCTACGCACGACCTCAGGTCATCCCAAAGCACATTGTAGCCAATAAAGAAGTTCCAAAGTGAATTCCCTAATCTAATATAGGCAAGAGAGAATTGTGCAATAATTTATGGTTTCTGGTTGAGTTAAACATTTTTCTGATGGATACATAAGGTTTCTTGTTTTTGTTTTTTGTCAGGGCATGCTTTGAGACCTGCTCAACAGGGATTGGTTGTCTGAGTAAGACCATGGTTCAGCTGCAAGACGTCCAGACCATGTTCGCTGCTCCTGCTTCTGGGAATGCATCATACTGCCCAGCGTTGTTCAGGAGCCTCGAGTATATTAAAGAGGAAGTCAGTCGCGCAATGACTGAATTTACAACATGGGAGCAAGAGCTACTGAATCTGACATTTGATGGTAAGCATAATTAAGGACCCCATGCACCCTGGACATTTTCCCAAAGGAAGAAAGTGGAAGAGAGAGAGATACAAAGTCTGAGGTCATAGAACATAGAAAATTACAGCGCAGAACAGGCCCTTCGGCCCACGATGTTGCGCCGACCAGTTAAAAAACAATGACCCTCTAACCTAAACCAATCCCTTTTCATCCATAAACCTATCCACGGATCTCTTAAACGCCCCCAAACTAGGCACATTTACAACTGCAGCAGGCAGGGCATTCCAATCCCTCACCACCCTCTGGGTAAAGAACCTACCCCTGACATCCGTCCTATAACTACCCCCCCTTAATTTAAAGCCATGCCCCCTCGTGCTAGCTTTCTCCATCCGAGGAAAAAGGCTATCACTATCCACCCTATCTAAACCTCTAATCATCTTATATGTTTCAATAAGATCCCCTCTTAGCCGCCTTCTTTCTAGCGAAAACAACCCCAAATCCCTCAGTCTCTCCTCATAGGACCTCCCCTCCATACCAGGCAACATCCTGGTAAACCTCTGCACCCTCTCCAAAGCCTCCACATCCTTCCTGTAATGTGGGGACCAGAACGGCACACAATACTCCAAGTGCGGCCGCACCAGAGTTGTGTACAGTTGCAACATGAAACCGCGACTCCTAAATTCAATCCCCCTACCAATAAACGCCAAGACACCGTATGCCTTCTTTAACAACCTTATCTACTTGATTCCCTACTTTCAGGGATCTATGTACACATACACCTAGATCCCTCTGTTCATCCACACTATTCAGAGTCCTCCCGTTAGCCCTATACTCGACACATCTGTTATTCCTACCAAAGTGAATTACCTCACACTTCTCCGCATTAAACTCCATCCGCCACCTCTCGGCCCAGCTCTGCAACCTGTCTAAGTCTCCCTGCAAACTATGACACCCTTCCTCACAATCTACCACACCTCCGACTTTGGTGTCATCAGCAAATTTACTAATCCACCCAACTATACCCTCATCCAGATCATTAATAAAAATTACGAACAGCAGTGGCCCCAAAACAGATCCCTGAGGCACACCACTCGTAACTGGACTCCATAACGAATATTTACCATCAACCACCACCCTCTGTCTCCTATCTGCTAGCCAATTCCTGATCCAATTTCCTAGATTACCCTCAATCCCATACATCTGCATTTTCTGCAGAAGCCTACCATGGTGAACCTTATCAAAGGTCATGTACCAACTGACTCAAGAACAGCTTCTTCCCTGTTGATATCAGACTTTTGAATGGACTAACCCGGCATTAAGTTGATCTTTTGCTAAATCCTAGCTGTTACTGTAACACTACATTCTGCATTCTCTCATTTCCTTCTCTATGAACGATACGTCTTGTCTGTTTTGTGTGCAAGAAACAATACGTTTCACTGTATATTAATGCATGTGACAATAATAAATCAAAGAATGAAATATATGCAAGTGGAGCACCTTTTTAGCTTCAGCTTGCAGGAAGAAAATGGGTCATGCAATTCATTGTGAATTAATATTGCTGTTTTGACATTCCTCTAACACTAGATTCCAGTGTGAGTTCATTAGTGGACTTCTCCCTACAAGTGGAGCCTGCAATTAATACAGTGCTTTGTGCTGTACAGGCTATAGTAAAGAGGCAGAAAGAGGAGAATGGAAAGGAACAAGAGAAGACCACTGGTAAGTGTTAGTGTTCTTTGTTAGTTCACAGCTGTGTCTTAGGGATTTGCAAAATCATGACTGTTTTTATTAGAAGCAGTGGGGGTAATGGGTAAGAGAGAGGAGGGAGTCATAGGATGAATACTGTCAGACTTGAACAGGACACTGGTTCAAAATCTTGGAACTCCCTTCTTGGGCAGCACAGTGCTTAGCACTGCTACTTGACAGTGCCAGGGACACAGGTTAATTTCCTGCCTTGGATGACTGTCTGTGCAGAGTTTGCATGTTCTCCGATGTGGGTTCTCTCCGAGTGCTCCGGTTTCTCCCCTCAGTCCAAAGATATGCAGGTTAGGTGAATTGGCCATGGTAAATTGCCTCTTTAATGTCAGGGGCATCAGCAGGGTAAATGCATGGGGTTATGGGTTTAGGGCATGGGTGGGATTGTTATTGGTGCAGGCATAATGGGCTTCTGTACTGCCGGGATTCTATGAATAACAGCACTGCAGGTGAACCTATAACATCTGGACTACTGTGATTCAAGAAGCTGGCTGATCATTGAAGTCAGTAAGGGATGGTAGTTTTGCCAATAATGCTCACGTCCCAAGGCTGAATTTTTAAAAAGTTATTTCTGCCACCACTACAGAGACCTGTGATCATTTGAATTTTCTATAGGAGGTTACTCTGCTACCTGCAATGTTGATGTGTCCAAAAGAGAAAGCTGGCTATTGCCATTTTTGGATCGTGAGGGTGGTTAGCAGTGACCACCCACGTGCAAAATAATCACTAACAACTGAGCCGGCATAATCCATTTAGTTCTAAAATTGGGGCCAGTTCCATTTTATTTTTATACCTTGGATAATATCATAACATCATAATAACCAGTGTATTCTATGTAGTTGGGTTTCACCAAAAATAGACAGGTACAATTTTGTCTTTTAAAAAGCGTTTAGACAGATAGATGGGTAAGGTGCATATAGAGGGATATGGGCCAAAAGCAGGCAGTGGGGATTAGCTTAATGGTTAAGAACTGGATGACGTGGATTAGTTGGGCCGAAGGGCCTGTTTTCATGCTGTAAATTTCTATGACTCTGTGATGTGTTATTAGTTGCCAGAAAATAGTCTCTGTATATTAATGCTGATGCCTTGGTCAATTGTAGGAAATGAAAGCAGTGAGGATAAGGAGATGGTGCACCAAGTTCAATCTGGATACCTGAGTAAATATTTGGGGCAGCAATTAGCAAGCGACATTGCTTCTTTAAACCTGCAGAAAGTTACTGCTGTTGTCTCTGATCTTCTGGAAAAACTAATGGACAGCCGTCAGGAGTGCTCACTCGCAGAGTACCAGGTTTGTTATGTATAAAAAGTCCCTTTTTTATATGTACTGAGATAAATATAAGAATGTACCTTTAAGTATATTTGAACTTTAGCTACAATCAGGTTTGTTCTGTGCACATTTTTATTGGGGGAAAGCCTACTGCGTATATACAAAACAAAGCATTGGTTTAGTTATTTCTGCAGACTGATGAGTGTTCCCTAAGCTTGCATTATATAGAGGTCTGGCTGAAGTAATCTGATTAACCTCTCCCCCAATATTTGAGAATGCTCAACTGGTATTTTATTTTGCAAAACACTTTTTTTCATGGACAAGCATTGAAAACCTAACATTATTGAAGCAATTTTTCAAAGAGAACAATTCTTTTGAGCCAGTTAAAGGGGAGGTGATGACGTAGTGGTATTATCGCTGGATTATTAATGCAGAAAATCCGTTCTGTGGACCCGGGTTCAAATTCTGCCATGGCACTTGGTGGAATTAGAATTAAATTTTAAAAATCTGGAATTAAGAATCTACTGATGACCATCAAACCATTGTCAATTGATGCAAAAACCCATCTGGTTCACTAATGTTCTGCAGGGAAGGAAATCTGCCATCCTTACCTGGTCTAACCTACGTAACTCCAGAGCCACAGCAATGTGGTTGACTTTCAACTGCCCAATGCTGGCCACTCAGCAACACCCATGTCCCACAAATGAATTTTTAAAAATTGCAGTTTGGCATGTCAATGCTGTTGCTTCTTGGCTTTCCTAGTAAAGTTGAAAAAGGATCCTGAATCTGCACTTTGCTTCAAATAACTAGTAGAGAGTAGAACATTAGTAAAATAATTTTAGTAGAACACACTTCGGATTAAAACTTTAGATTGTTATCCGCAACAGAATTTTGAAAATGCCAAACAGAAGGAAAACAAAAGGATCAGATCCCTTGAGACAGTTTGTTTTGATTGGTAAACATGATGCTGACATCAAGTTGTTGATTTGATTTATTATTGTCACATGTCCTAGTATACTGTGGAAAGTATTGTTTCTTACGCACTACACAGACAAATCATACCGTACATAGAGAAAGAAATGTAAGAGTGCAGAATGTAGTGTTACAGTCATAGCTAGGGTGTAGAGAAAGGTCCACCTAATGTGAGGTAGGTCCATTCTTTTCTTCATTTTTCTTCAGTTTTAGCGACAAGTTAGATGTTTTTGACCTGACACAAGCTTCTGCTGTGCTCAAATGCGCCAACGTGATGGCGAGTGAGGAGTTCTGAATTGTGTTCTTGCCTTGGCTCAGCTTTTAAGTTTGCAAAAAGATATGATGGCTTGTACTGATTTTATTTTCCGTTACGTCTGGTTTCAGCAAAGCACAGCTCCTGTTCAGACTAGACAGAAACCGACCTGTTCTTTCTCTCCCTTTAGTTGTTCAATCAAAGTTGCCGCTGCATCATGCGACTCCTTCCCATGTTGACTACTTACTCTGAGCTGGTCCTACACTACCTAACAATTTCCATGGCAACTCACAGGAGCAGTGGGAAATTGCTATCTGTCTTAGCTCATTTATTCACAGACCTTGCTGTGCAGGTATGGTATTCAATTTTATTGTGCCATCATTTAAATTTAAAATAAAAAAATTAACTTTTTTATATCATAAAATATCAATACCTACAATGTATTTCCGGGCTTGCTTTCTCTTCTCTCTCGTTTCCAACTCTCGCCCTGCCAGGTCACCTCTTGCCCAAAAAAAACTTGCCTTCTGATGTGCTCCTTTTGTCACAGAATCCCTAAAGTTCAGAAGGAGGCCACTCGGCCCCTCAAGCCTCCACCAACAACAATCCCACCCAGGCCATATCTCTGTGACCCCAAGTATTTATCCTGCTAGTTCCCCCCCAACACCAAGGGACAATTTAATATGGCCATGGCACCTAACCCACACATCTTTTGCCAGTCACTGGGAAAAACAAATGTCCACGAAAGCTGAATGTTTTGAAATTGGACGTTTGTAAAATTCTCCCACATTTTATTACTTCAAAAATACGTGTTTTTAAAAGTTTTTAATTTTGTTTCACATTGTTTTAAACAATCCTCTCAGCACAACATAGAAACATAGAAGATAAGAGCAGGAAGAGGCCATTTGGCCCTTCGAGCTTGCTCTGCTATTCATTTACGATCATGGCTGATCGTCAACTCAATAGCCTAATCCTGCTTTGTCCCCATAATCTTTGATCCTATTCACCCCAAGTGCTATATCCAGCACAACAACTTGAAATGAATGCTACACCAAGAACTTATTTTTTGCAAAATTGGGATTGTTTTCAAAACAAAAGTCATTAATGAATGCTTCAAAATATCTTGGTGATGAAATGACTGAGGGATATTTCTTGAGCAGGGATTCTGCCTTCCCAAAGAGTTCATGGAGGAAGCAGCTGGAGAAGGTTCAACTCAATTCCATGAGAATGAGAGTGGCGGGATTGGAGAGGGGGAAGGCATGAAGGATGTCAGCGACAAGATAGAAAATGAAGACCAGGTATGTGCTTTCTCAGTGTTTTAATTCTGCTATATTGTTTCACTTTAATGTGTCAAAAGAATCTTGTTCTTCCACCTAAGTGCTGTAGGACTGAGAGGATGATTTACAAATTGAAGAAATATTGCTGTAATAAGAAAGACGAACATTGGGAATCCAATCTTTTACTTTTTCCAACATCGGTGCTTCTGCTATCAAGGGGACCCACTTTTTATGGTCTGTTAATCAGTGATGTAAAAAAAATGCACCTTTTCACTTAACCAAATTGAGCTTTTGCATTTGTGTAGTCAAATGAGCTGCACCTGTAACATGCAGCAGATTGAACATTTACATTCTGTACATCTGTCGCTCAATCACACTTGAACCCTCATATGATGTTGTTTATTCAATGTTTTAAAAACCCACCTCCATTGTGGCTTGCCTATGAACTGAATCCATTTATTATTGTTTTGAAAATGTCAATGGGAAATCCCCACGAATCCATCGGAATAAGCAGTGTATAAACCAGCTACCTGGATCAGAGAGCCCAATGATTTATTTCTAACCTTTACTTAGTTTTGTTTTGACTACATTGGAAATAAGTATGTTTCGGAGGGCTAGGGAGGTAAAACAAAACAGCCAGTTGTTACTCATGATTTGCTATCCAGTGACTCCCTGCTAGAAAGTCTTGACTGGGGGGGTTGGCTAAGGATCAGAGTGAGTTATGATTCTGCAGCTATGGAAAACCAGCCAACATTCAAAGCATTGATGCGCTAATATAGATAAGCGTACTCTGTTGGTGAATGTGTATCCCAACTCCTATTTGGGAGGGTGAATGCAAGGATTACGTTACAACAATAAGTTGTCCCACTTCAAGATGTAAAGTTATTTGAGATTCAGGAATTTTTATCATGTAAATTATTTGAGGGACGCGGTTAATGCTTATTTGGTGTTTTGTAAATTAGAACACTCTCGGAGTGAAGCTGGGGAAAAAAGGATATAAGGATTGGAGATCACAGTAACCGCAAGATTGCGATACCAATTGTCTTATCAGTTTCCTTTCCAATTCTTCCCATCAATTTCCTCCCATGTGCTATTGACGGAGCAGACAGTCACGCAATGCATTGTATTCCCCTTTGCTTATGTTCTCTCCCTTCTTCGTTCATTCTCTTTCCCCACCCCCCACCCTCCCTCGTTAACTGAAATAAGTTTTAGAGCAAAATTTTTAGAATGTTGCACTGAGATAGATAATAGATTCCTATTTTTAGTAAAATTCTTATGTTTTCCGACTCTTCAGGTGGAAGATACTTTCTGCAAAGACCAAAAAAAGAAAGATGATGCAGAGAACATGGCAGATGTTAAAGAGGAAGAAAATGCTATCGAAATGTCTGAGGACTTCCAGGGAAAACTGCACGATGGAGACAACAAAGAACCAGGTCAGCTGCTGAGTGACAAATTGAGGTGTACTTTGTGTGCTGCTTAATAGGAAAATATAGTGGAAATGCAAAGCACTGCAGAAGCTGGAAATCCAAAATTAAGACAAAGTGCGAGAAATGTTCAGGTCTGTGGAGAAAAGCCAAGGTTAAAGTTTCATAGCAGCAACCATTTCACAGAACATTTCCAAATTTTTTTTCTGTTTTTATGTTTAATGGAAATCTTGGTGAAAGCAGATTTTATTACTTTCAAATAGTGGCCTGAATCAGAGCTTATTACTATTTGATGTGAGCTGGAGCAGTAGTAAAGCAGCCCCGTTGAAGCTCCCCTGCCTCTCAACCTTGCCCCTTGCCTGAAATGGGGTGACCCTCAGATTTAATTACCACTCAGCTCTCCCCCTCAAAGGGGAAAGCAGCCTATGATCATCTGGGACATCTTTATCTGACCTTTTAGAAGGCCAGTATTTACGAAGCTAACTTAGAATGGAACATTAAAGATCAAAAATGCAAAATCTTCGGAACCAAATGATTGGGTTCTGAGTTTGGCATGCTAAGCATTTGTGACCTTGCTGTACATACCCTATCCTGTTTTGTAATGTTTTTAATATCAAGTGACTTCATGTCACGTATTTAAGAATGGACTTTTTCTGTAAACTGGCAGATCTATAATTTACAGCATCTTAGCACTCATAAATTGACTGACTCTTAATTCAGGTTTTCTATTCACTGTGAATAATAATAGTGAACTCAAGGAAATAGAACTTTCCAGCTGGGAGCTGGCAACAGTTGATTGCCAGTTGAAGGTGAAATCTAATTAAATTGGCTCTAAACTGGAGATATGTGAGAAGGTATTTGTGAATCATAGTTTGGACATCAGCTGTAATCTCTCATTTAGATCTTTGAAATACTATCTTTTAAAAAAAAAATTCCTTTCAGTATCTAACAGGAATCTATTAGAATGCAATCACTTCCACTTGAGCTGCTTTTTTTTCATGTGGTCAAGTTAAACTGAAACAACTTAATATAGCCATTGGCATGTTTCAGCTCATTCACCAATGAGAAGCCCCAACTTGTGTTTCAATGGCTGAATTGTTTCTTCAGGAGAGGACAACGATGAAGAGGAGTCAGACCAAGAAGAGGAAGAACTGGATAAACAGATGGGTGACCTGGAAGGTGCAGAGGCTGACCAATTAGATGAAAGACTTTGGGGGGATGATGAGAATGAAGATAGTGGTAGTGATGAGGCTGAAGAAACTGGGCCAGGGATGGATGTGGTAAGATGCCAAGCATTTATAAATCTGAAATTCACTTTTTAATTAAGTAGTTTCAATACTAATGATTATTGACAATTATTTTGAAACCAGTTGAAATTACAATGAAGAAATTTGTAGCAAAGAAAATTGCTCGCTGGATGCTTAAGTTTCCTCCATTGTTTCATTTCATTTTACTGTAGCAGAATTTGGAATGACAATCTGTACTTGTTTTTTTTTAATTCCTTTATTTCCATTTTCTGAACTGATAACGAATGACAGGTTTAGATGAGTACTGACGGTAGAGATTCCTGGAAGCACTGACTCTTGCAGCAGCTATGAATCACCATGCACCAATTTCTCTGGCTTTCTGAGTGATGTAGTTTGTTTTGGAAGAATTGAATTTTAAGTTTAAAAATGAGTAACTTGTTTAACTGTTTTATTGATCAGTAAAGAGCACTTTCTTATCAAGAGTTCTGTACATGTGCCCCTAGTGGTGGTATATTGATGAGTAAAGGGGAGAGAGGAATGGATCCTTTGAGGTCTTGGGAAGAAGTGAAGCTGGTGATACCCTCTCTGAGTTGGTAAGAATGGAACCAATTCTGGGCAATGCCAAAGAGGTATTTAGTGGAGTGGTTCATTGTGTAAAATATTGCAGAGAGGAGGAATAACACACCACTTTCACAGTCAGGGGTTCAAAGAAATCGCCATAGAGTCCTTGCAGTACAGAAGGAGAACGTTTGACCTATCAAGTCTGTACCAGCCATAGTCCCACCCAGGCCCTATTCCTATAAGCCCACGCATTTACAGTATTAATCTCCCTCATATTAGGGTCAATTAAGCATGACCAATCACATCTTTGGACAGTGAGAGGAAACTGGAGCACCCAGAAGAAACCCATGCAGCACTCCACACAGACAGTGACCCGAGGCTGGAATTGAACCTGGGTCCTTGGCGCCATGGTTGTTAATCGTGATTCTGGTTAGGGCCTTTTCAGTACTCTTCAGTACACCTGGTAAGGTGTAAGCCTGCGTGAAAAGATTCAAATGGAGATGAGAGAGACCGGCATGGACCTGAGACGACAACTTATTCAAGGAAAAAAGTGAAATTGTTGATGGGGTAATGATTTTCAGGATCTGAGACAGGGTGGAGTGGAATGACGATTTAGAAATGGAGGAATACAGTACCTGAGGAGGTTGAGTTAGTTACAGTGCTCACTGGCATATGTGGACTGGGAAAAGGAAAATTGATCAGGTTATTGAGAATATGGTTAAAAGGTTAGCAAGTGGATCTCGTCAATCAGATGAATATGGAGTTTCAAGCTAGGGTTGAGGGAGTTCTAGCTTGGTTGTGTTGTGGAGAAAAACAGCCACTGTGAAATCTGAGGATCAAGTAAGTTTTTTTGAAAAAAAAGCCTTTGTACACAGAAGCTCCTGAGTCACCCAAGGAAAATTCTCAAACATTTACAGTTTGCAACACACTTTTATAATTCTTACTTTCTAACATTGTTGCTAGACCTCCTTAATAGCTGTTGATCACTGATTATTCTAATGAGTATATCAACTGCTGAGCTTCATTTACATAATCAGTGATATGTAGATGTTATCTTGTCTCTTGTCTTGGCCCTCTCCGTTCTGTCTGAAATTTAATTTCCATTACCTCCTTCACATTTACATCGGCTGCAAGCAGCTACTGTTGTTCAACTCTGGAATGCCCTTGAGTCTGCTCTATGATTATGAATGTATATATAGCTTTTAATATCAATCCTAACTGTCCTAATTCTGTTAGAAAGTGGAAGGGAGGAAAATAGCAAAGGCTGCTAAATAAATGTTCTCAATCTTGATTCACAAGACTGCTGGGATTGTTTGTTTGCTTTTTGTAGAAAATATACCCCAAATAATCAGTTATTGAAAGAAAGATTGTTGCAGGAATCAGGAATGGCTGCACCTCCAGTTGCATGCACTAGTGATTCGGGGCCTTTTGATATCGTTGATCAATGGACATTTTTTCCGTACAGTTCACTCAAGTACTTTGAACTATATACATTTGAAAAACATTGCATCTGTTCCCTTTGCATGCCTTCCCACCCTGTTGTTGCAGAACTGCTTTGCTTTAGTTATTTGATCAGTTCCATCTTGACCTGTGGTCGCTGCAGTTTTTAATTTCATGCCCCAACTGTTATTTAACTGCAGGAGCAGTCTGAACTCGTTGCTAAAGATGATAATTTGGATGCAGCAAACCAAAACGAGAGTGAGAAGGAGAGGGAAGAAGAGGGGGAGGAAGAGGAAGGCAAAGAGAAAATCCATGAGCAGTTGGATGAGGTATTGACATTTCATTTTCCCCCACAAAGTTCCCCTGCGGTTGTGTGCAGTAGTGCAGAATGTCTGGTTGTTTAACTCGCTGTAACCAGTGAGTGGCTGGGCCTGAGTTCACATCTGAAGTTCTCAATGTTGCAAGCTCGGGTTCTCCACATGGCCTTCGTGAGATAATCAGCAAAAACATCTGAATACAAATAACTTACCTGTGGTCTTGACTTTTGTTTTTAGGGGAAAAAGAAATCTTAAGGGGGAGAATAAACAAAGTTTCAAAAACAATGAGTAGTGAAACATCAAAAGTAGAAATACCAAAATTTTGTATAAAGATCTCATTCGTAGTGAATTTTGTTCCCACTAGACTGATGGGTATATCACTTTCAAAACATTTTTTTGTAAAATGCCTATTGTGGAAGTTGCAAGTGTATATATCAGTTGCATGATAAATATTACTTTGTCTTAATTTGGTGTTTTTACATTAACTCACCACTAATTTAATTAGTAATCTGAACAGATTTCAAATGCAAGTACAAAGGGGGCTTACTAATCTACTTCATTACGTTAGCGTGAATATGATGAAAATGAAGTGGATCCATACCAAGGCAATCAGGACAAACAACCAGAAACCGAGGCCTTGGACCTGCCTGAAGACCTCAATCTGGAAAGCCAGGATGGAGAAAAAAGTGACGAGGATCAGGAGGAGCAAGGCAAGTTAGTTATGGACTTGTTGAGAATATGTGCAAAGAATGTCAGTGTCTGCGTAGGTTTCCTCCTATAGTCCGAAAGTCACACTGATTAGGTGCATTGACCCTGCTAAATTCTCCCTCCAGTGTACCTGAACAGATGCCAGAGTGCGGTGACTTGAGGATTTTCACAGTAACTTCATTTGCAATGTTAATGTAAGCTGACTTGTGACACTAATAAATAAACTTTAAAACCTTTAAACTGGATTTATTAGATTTTCCAGTATTCAGACAGTGACAGTCTTCTGCCCTCCCCAGTGTTCAATGAATACATTCAGTTCCTAGATTAAACTCAGGTTGTACAGAACAGAATTTCTTGCCCATTTTCTCAAGATATTGACTTTTCCCAGGGGTGTGAAAGCACCATCCAGTCCCTTGTCCAAGAGGCCATTATTCTGTGAATGGGTCCAATCCTATTCTTGGCTCAATGCCCATGTTTAGTTGCATGTTCTATTCCATCAGTGATCAAGAACAAGAATCTGGCTTGTATTCTTTTCAAATTGGAAGGCATATTGCTCCAGAGCAGCCCTTGTCTGTGAGCATATAGCTCAAATGACCTCTGTACAAGCTATAGGTATAGAGCTGTTGCATGGAGTATAAGAAAGTGGTACACTAAAAATTTTAAAAGATGTAAGGAGATGTATGTACTGTTCCCCTGGAAACTAATCATTTTAAGAACATAAAAGGTTTCAGGAATAGACCACATAGCCCATCGAGCCTGCTCCACCATTCAGCAGGATCCCAAATGATCTTAGAATGGATGCAGAGCGATTGAAGTCCATCAAGCTGCTTCAAAATTTTGTAGGCTTTAATTTGATTGCGCCTCGTACTTCTAAACTGTACTGTAGAGAGCACAAACCCAATTTATTCAGCTTATAATCATAAGATAATCCCCTCGTCCCAGGGACCAATTTAGTGAACTTTGCTGTTACTGATCCAGTGTAAGTGTATCTTGTCTTAGATATGGAGACCAAATCTATACTCGGTACTCCAAATGTGGCTCCACCAAAACCCTGTACAAATGTAGCAAAACGTCTTTATTGTTGTACTCCAATGCCCCTTCAATAAAGGCCAATGTATCATTATCTTCCTAATTGTTTGCTGCACCTGTATGCTAACTTATTTTCTGCATTCCTTGTACAAGCACATTTCTTTGAACTCAACACTTACAAGCTTCTCAGCTTTGATAAAATTTGGGGGCTTTTTTTGCAATCAAAATGAATAACATCACATTTTCCTATAGTCTACTCCATCTGCCATTTGTTGCCTGCACACCTAACCTGTCATTATATTGATGCAGCCTCTGTGTCCTCCCCATGGCTTACTTTTCCACCTAGTTTAGTATCATATGAAAACTTAGATAAAAAGACAGTGGAGTAATATATCAATGTCGTTAATATAGATTGTAAAGAGCTGAGGCCTCATCACTGATCCTTGCAATACTTCCCAATTCACTCTCTGCCAACTTGGAAAAAACACCATTTGTGTCCTCTCTCTGTTCTCTATCCCTTAACCAATGCTCTATCAATGCTAATATATTACTCCCAAACCCATGAGCCATTAATTTATCCACATTACTGGTTACATGCTCAAAAATCTCTTTCAAGCACCATTTCCCTTAAGTAAAATCATGTTGACTTGCTCTAATCATGCTATGATTTTCTACTTGTATTGTTAAGACTTCCTTAATAATGGACTCCAGCATTTTCCCCACAATTGATGTTTAAACAACTCGATCCAGTTTTAATATTGATGTTTTTTGAAAATTCATAAACTTTGCATGTGGTCTCTCTTTTTTAACTTATGTTTTTTTTATCTGCTGCTTCCATTGTTTTTAAAGGACTAATCAAAAAGTTACCTTTTTACATCAGTACCGAAATCGTGTCAATTATAATGAACCTTTTTTACTCTCATAAAGGAGATAATCCCTTTGATATAGAAGAAAAACTAAAGGATTTCCATGAGAAAGGTCCAGATGAAGATGAGACCATGGAGGAGAGCACAGAGACAATGCAGGAGAGTTCTGAGCAAGAACAGGATCAAGATCCTCAAACTGAGGAGGAAACTGATGAGAGGAGCCAAGAGGATGAGAGCAAGGAAGAAAATACTGAGGCTGAGGATCAGGAACATGGGGAAGAAGAAAGTGCTGAAGACCTGGACCAGCAGCAGTCTGAAGAGGAAGAACAGAAGGAATCCACCAGGGAAAACAGAGGAGATCCTGGAGACGAGGGGCAGCAGCCAAAAGTATGTAATTTCTTTATTTCCTTTGTGCAAAGTTTACTTTCCCCTTGCTGAAGGGGCAAGCAACAACAACTTGCAGTTGTATGTCATCTTTTCACAAAATAAGCAGGTGACCAGGCAGCCTATCACCATCCAGTGCTCTAAGAGGACTTGCTCTGATTGGCCTATTTGATTTCCCTAATTATTTTGTTCGGGTATGAGATCACAAACTCTCAGGTTATTAGGAAGTTAGACTAGAACCCAACTACTTGCTATTCCGACATTTATGTGAGAATATGATATTTCATCACATGCATGATTCTACTGACAAATGGGAAGCTTTTATCAAAACCAACTTGATTTAACAATAACAAATGAATGAGCTTAACATTTACCAATTGAATAATACTTAAACATGCCGACAAGAAACAATTCTTCAATGCTAAACCATCCCTGAGTTTCATTGAAGCAATATTCCTCTTACAAACTTAACCCATCTTCAAAGTCAGTTAGCAAAACACAGGCTTGTAATTCAATTATCAGTCTTAAAGTTGTCAGAGGACTTCTGGAGATAGAGAGAGAGAATTTGCTTCTTTCAGAATCAGACTAAAAACTGTTTTAAAACGATCTCTCTCCTGTAAGCTCAGCTCTGCCTATTAACACATGACTCTGTCTCTTGTAAATCAACCTAATCAAAACTCTACTCTGAAATCTCAAGGGAAAAATGAGTAAACACAGATGCATTAACTCTGTTCAGACGAACACGTCATTTATCCCACATTCTCAACATGCAGCTGCATGTTTTCCCAGACAAATTGACATCCTGCAAAACAATGCTGACTTTTAAACATACCCTGACAAGAAACATGATAAAATTATATTTAAGGGCACAATGTTATGATTTTTAAATTTGTGCATTTGAACTGGTATTTGCCAGTCTCGTGGCAGCTGCCAGCTTCACTGACTCTTCCGCCCCCGAGACCCTTAGTTGATCTCCATGGATCTATAGACCCAGGTTTGGAAATGCCTGCATTAAATAATGCCCCAGTTGAAGATTTAGTTGATGTTGCTCCAGGTTACATCCCTCTGAGCTAGGATTGGTCTTGAGTGTGGGTCACATGCTGGCCCATGAGATTACAGGTTGTGGAGCTGTTGATGTCAGCTATCCCTTGGTGCAGCTAGATATTTCACAGCATAAAAATATATTAATTAATCCTCAGGACTCTGGTAATTAGTATTCATGTATTTTTATGCAGAGCTGTTCCCAGTTTTGTAAAATTAGTTGTCCCCATCACATTCCTCACAAAAAAAAATTTCAATGATTTTAAACTTTCTTTTCTTAAGAACAGGTCCATCTTAGTGCTATAGAACATAGAACATAGAACACTACAGCACAAACAGGCCCTTCGGCCCACAAGTTGCGCCGATCACATCACCTACCAACCTACAGACCTATCTATAACCCTCAATCTCATTAAACCCCATATACTCATCCAGAAGTCTTTTAAAAGACCCCAGCGAGTTCGCCTCCACCACCACTGACGGCAGCCGATTCCATTCACTCACCACCCTCTGAGTGAAAAACTTACCCCTAACATCACTTCTGAACCTCCCTCCCCGCACCTTTAAATCTGTGTCCTCTCGTAGCGACCATTTCAACCCGGGGAAATAGCCTCTGAGAGTCCACCCTATCTATTCCTCTCAACATTTTGTAAACTTCTATCAGGTCGCCTCTCAACCTTCGTCTCTCCAGGGAAAAGAGTCCCAGCTCCCTCAACCTAACTTCATAAGGCATGCCTCCCAGTCCAGGCAACATCCTTGTAAATCTCCTCTGCACCCTTTCAATAGCTTCTACATCTTTCCTATAGTGAGGCGACCAGAACTGTGCACAATACTCTAAATGAGGCCTGACAAGGGTCTTATAAAGTTCTTATAAATGTTCTTCTTTCCAGGCAGATGAGGATAATGAAGATGACCAGGATGAGTCTCAGTCTGAACTGCGAATGGAACATGAAGCTGAAGGAGTAACTGGGGAGGAGAACCTTCAGAGTGATACAGCTGTGGAACTGGCTGGATCTGCATCCGAGAGAGACCACGCTAAAGAGGTACAATTTAGATCAGTCTGCGCACGGATTGCGAAAACTCCTCCATACGTCTGCACGACACACAAAAATCCAACTTCTAACTGTCTGTGCGCCTTTTTAAATTTATTAAACAAAATCTTTGTTACCTACATTTATGATGAATGTTTCAGCTGGAGTCCATAAATGGGAAACTAACTTCACATCAATTATCCACTTTCATTTTCTGTTTTGGTGAAATAGGCTATGCCTGAAGAAGGCAGATTCTTGCACAGTAATCTGTGGGGCTGTGGACTTATTTGAAAGGAAGGAATCCCAGAGTGCATTGGCACAAAGGATTATAGGAACGATATGCAGTTTTGCTCCGTTAGTGAACTTTTTGCATCAGTCTTCATTGTGGAAGACATTGCAAATATCCCTAAGCTATCAGGTGGTTTGATTTCAAATAATCTGGTAGAATTTACATCCGTCCCAATCACAAGGCATAAAGTATTAGAGAAACTCATTGGGCTAAAGACAGACAAGTTGCCAGGACCAAATGAACTGCACACTAGGATTTTAATAGAAGTCGTGGACCAATTGGTTGAAATCTTTCATGACTCAGTAAATTTTGGGAGGGTACCAGAAGATTAGAACACAGCCAATGTGACATCCTCCTTTAAAAAAGGAGAAAGTCAAAAAGCAGGAAACTATAGGTTTAACCAATTAGTTTAACATCTATTATTGGGAAGATGCTTGAGTCAATAATCAAAGAGGAAATAGCTAGTTGTTTCAGAAAGCTGAATATAATCAAACCTAGTGAGCATTGTTTTATGAAAGCTAAATCATGATAAATTTGCTTGAATCCTTTGAGGATGTAACAGGGAGAGCAGATAGAGCAGAACCTGTAGATATGGTGTATTTAGATTTCCAAAAGGCATTTGAAAAAGTGCTGCATAAGAGGCTGGTGCATAAAGTAACAGCCCATGGAATTGTAGGAAGTGTTAGCTTGGATTGAAAACTGGCTGTCACATAGAGAACAAAGTTGGACTAAATGGGTCCTTTTCGGAGTGGAAAGATGTAACTAGTGAAGTGCTGCAGGGATCAGTTCTTGGCCCCACAGTTTTCACTATTTACATTAATAGGAACAGAATGGTAAGGTTTTCAAATTTGCCGATGATATGAAAATTGGTATAAAGGCATGTTGTCATGAGGATGTTGTGACTCTGCAATAGGATACAGATAGATGGGGTGGCTGGGCAAAAACCTGCCAAATGGGGTTTAACGAGGGGAAGTATGAGGTCATACACTTCAGTAGCAGAAATCAAAAGGCAGATTTGGGGCAGCACGGTGGCACAGTGGTTAGCACTGCTGCCTCACAGCACTAAGGATCCAGGTTCAATTCTGGTCTTAGGTCAATGTCTGTGTGGAGTTTATATGTTCTCCCCACTTCTGCGTGGATTTCCTCCGGGTGCTCTGGTTTCCTCTCTCAGTCCAAAGATGTGCGGGTTAGGTTAATTGACCATGCGAAATGGACCCTAGTGTCAGGGGGATTGGCTGGGGTAATATGTGGGGTTACAGGAATAGAGCCTGCATGGGATTGTAGTCGGTGCAGACTTGATGAGCCAAGTGGCGGCCTCCTGCACCTTAGGGATTCTGTGATTGTTATCTAAATGGAGAGAGATTGCAGCTGAGTGAACTTCAGAGGCATCTAGGTGTCCTAGTGCAAGAATTACAAAAAGCTAGTAAGCAGGTCCAACAAGCATTTAAGAAAGCAAATGGCATTTTGTCCTGTATTGCAAAGGGATCGGGATTTAAAAATAGGGAGGTTTTGTTGCAGTTTTTTCAAGATGTTGGTGAGGCCTCACCTGGAATACTGTGTACAGTTTTGGTCCCCTTAACCTAAAAAAAAATAGGGCAGTAAACTCCGAAGGGCGAGACCTACAGCACTTATCTTCCTTTAGTCTTGTCTTCACATCTGTTTTCAATGCTTATAATGATTCTGACTTGCAGTACATTATTTAAAAAAAAACATTTAGTGCTCAAACATTCACATCAATGAGAAATTGAAATATTACATAGAAGAAAAAAATACAACAGTTTCTGAAATGTTAAAACGGTATCCGATAAATCATGAAGTGGTCATCTGCCAAAAAAAAACACCCTCATGCAGCATCTGGTGAAATGTGAATACTTTGCACAAACTTTATTTGATATTGGATCTTGCAGGAACAAGGAAGTGGGGCTGCAGATGCGAATCAGTCAGAAGGTCATGAGTCCAAACTGACGGCAAGGGTCGCATCTCAAAGACAATCTCGAGACAAAACACAGGTAAAAGCACTGTTCACTCATAGGCAGCACTTTGTTTACACAAATGTGTAGCGGTTCCACTTCATTTATGATCTTTATAAAGCCACATTTTCAGTCATACACACCATGCAAGAACTGAATGATTGCTTTGATCACCTGTACGTTGTCTCTAACTTAGCAGCCAACAGAGTTCGGAAATATTGATTGGTTGTGAGTTTTGTAAGTTAACTGTACAATTTAGGTTTGTGCAAAAACAAATATTTCACTTTCACAGTGCAGTAATGTCTTTCATTCATTGTCCTTCACCTTTTTTGGTGAGGTTTTCAAATGCATTGCCAAGTTATTTTGATGTAGAAACAGGAACTGTTTCAGTAAAATATTCAAGATCCATTGACCTGGAAATTTACAACGGTATTTAAATGCCAGTCATTAATGGCCAAATTGGCCAGGGACTTGGGCGAAGAAGGGGAGATAGTAGTGTTGTGGTAATGTCATTGGCCTAGTAGTCCAAAAGCCCAGGCTAATTCCGAGGACATGGGTTCAATTAATTTGAATTATAAAGCTAGTCATGGTCATCCTTACCAATTGGTTTTTTTAGAAAAAGCAATCTGGTTCACTAATGCCCTTCAAGATGGCAGTCTGCCATCCTTACCTGGTCTGGTCTTCATGTGACTCCAGGTCACAGCAATGAGGTTGACTATTGCCTGCCTCCTTGTCAAGCAAGTCATTCATTTTAAGGGCTATTAGGAGCAATAGTGGATGGGCAACAAATACTAGCCTTGCCAGTGATGCCCATGTCCCATGAAATAATATTTTGAAAATTGCTAATTGCCTTAAGTTGCCAGACAATTTGCACCACTGTCCAATCAACTTTCAAATATGGTATTTTGCTCTGGACCACCATAGTTTCATGAAGTATCTGTGTTTGCATGTTAATTGCACATTAAACTTGCCACAAAGCCAAATCCTGCAGGAGTGCAAGTAGGGCACTTCATACTTCAGGTGGGAATTTCTGGCCTTGTTAGCCCTAAAACTGGAATATCTCGCCCAAAGTCAACAGACCTTTCCACAGCCTGCCTCTTGCCCGCTCCCACTTTCCATGGCAGATGGAAGGGCAAAATTCCAGTCTTTGTTAATATCTGCCAACAACCTCCCTTCACCCAGAAAGTGAACACAAATTCAAAATGTGGATTTTCATTCCTTCTGCCATGAATTATTGAGGATTTTAAAAATATAATTTAACTTTTCCCCCCACTTAATTTCTTTTCTCTAAATCCAAACGTTCCTCCACATCTGTCCATGATTTAAGAATTACCCTCATCCCAAGACCATTTGCTGTTTATTTCTCAATCCTTTAGTCTCACTGGTTCAAAAGATAGACTATAGATCCTGTTCATCAGGGTCCAGATGCTATGGTGTCTTTTATAAACTGTTACTATCTTACAGTTACAGTAACTTTGTGGGTAAAACCATATTTTAGCTAAAAGGTGCAGGGGAAACGTCTTGAGGTGTATGGCAAGATGTCTTACTGCAGCAAATAAAATCCATTTGATTTCTCACGTTCTGTGTCTGGTTCTGGAACCACTGTGATGAATTGCACAGAGATACAGTGGGCTCTGAACTCGCTGTTCCTGTTAAGTCACTTTAATCCATTGTTCATGTCTATAAATTTCGTACAGCATTAACCTTAAAAAAAAATTGCCATTGTGTACATTTGATATAATCATCCATGATCACTCTGCTTAGTAAATGGTGTTAGCTTGTATATCCCCCTTTTCCTAGTCTGGAAATGCTAACTTGAGGGGCAAGCCCATCTCCAATTCCAGCAAATTCCTTAGCATGGCAATCAGGCTTCAGGAGATTTTGAAGCTTCTCTCAACTAACACATCCTCCATTCATTTCCACATTCATTATACAAAGTCGTGTCATGGATACATTTTAGTAGAGGAACAGAATAGAATCCCTACAGGACAGAAGACAGCCATTTGGCCCATTGAGCTTGCATAACAACAATCCCACTGAGATCCCCGTAACCTCAGTATTTACCCTGCTAATCCCCCCCCTGACACTAACATGCAACTTTAACATTGCTCCCAATCCGCCTAATCTTGCATATCTTTGACTTTGGGAGGAAACCGGAGCACCTGGAGGAAACCCATGCAAACACAGGAAGAATGTGCACACTCCACCCAGTCACTCAAAGCTGGTATTGAACCTGGATTCCTGGTGTTGTGAGACAGCAGTGCTAACCCCTTTGCCACTATACCACCCATATTTTATTGTGCAATATTTTACAAAGAAAGACAATTGAGTTTCTAGCGGATATTTTGACAAACTAAAATGGTGCTCTTTCTCAAGAGTTACAAGCGAAAACCCGGTCGTGCAGATAATGAAAGAACAATGGGCGATCGCAATGAGTGCGCAAGCAAGCGACTGAAGATGGTGGAAGCTGACAATGCAGCACAACATGACACAAGGCAATCCGACCAGAAAGTGAAGGAAGCGGATGCTTATGAACATATCAAAGAAGGAAGTGATTCATATGATACTCAAACCTATGGTGAGGTCAAAATCATTCAAATTCAGAAATCAGCGAAGAAGAATTTCTTCACTGCATCTGTAAAACAAAAACAAAATCCACTTTGCTTTTTGCTGAATGAATTGAAATAGTGTGCAGCTTTTTCCTAATCTTACAAATGGCTTCTTCCAGATGCAGCCACAGCAGAGCAACAAAATGCAAGTGGACAAGAGCAGGAGGAGGAAACCAAAGAGGAGTCTCAATCCATTGAAATGGAAACTGATCAGGAAGAATTGCAGAGTGTGGATGTACAGGAACTAAAGCCAGAGAAGAACTCCTCATCTACAACAGGACCAGGTAATTAGATACATAACCACTGCGTAACCTCATTGCTGTATGTGAGTTTATGAGCAAATTAGCTATTGGGTCTCCTGCATTACAGCAGCAACCTCATTCTAAAAGTAATTGATTGGCTGTGAAGCCAATGTCATGGGTTCATGAAAAGCCCTGTATGAATCTAAGTCATTTTGATTTATACTCAAAATCTTATCAGATGACCCATATCTGGCCTGTTGCAGGGTCCGACAACAACCTTGAAGGAGAGTTTCAGCTTCCCAAATCTGAAGAGATGGATGCTGCAACAGATGATTGGTCAGAATCCGAAGATGAACAGACGTCTGAAAGGAATAGCGAGTCCACCATCCACACTCTGCATGAGCTGCTAACAGAGGACATTGAACAAGTATGAAAGATTAGAGCAATTCCATTCAATAAAACTGATACTTAACAACAGGCATGTTTTGATGAATGATGCTGATCTGTCAGAGCTTGTTTGTGAGTTGTACTGATAAAGCAGGCTGTTACTTTCATGTTACATTGCTAAACAAAATTATTTTTGCCGAACAAAAATTAATTTTACTTTTCCTCCAAGACGTAGAGTACACATGAGCCCACAGTTGGGACAGTATATTAGTGTGGATAGAGGATTGGCTAACTGATGAGACAGAGTTGGGATAAGATGAGTATTTTCAGGATGGCAACCTGTAACTGGTGGAGTGTCACAGGGATCAGTGTTGCGAGCACAGTTATTTACAATATATATTAATGACTTGGACAAGGGAAGTGAATGCACAATTGCCAAGTTTACAGATGACACAAAAATAGGTGGGAAGGCAAGTGGTGAGAATGACACAATCTACAGAAGAATATAGACAGGATAGGTGAGTGAACAAAATCTTGGCAGATGGAATATAATGTGTAGCAAAATGTGAACTTATGCACTTTGGTAGAAAGAATAAAGGAAATGAATATTACTTAATTAGAGATAGTCTGCAGAAAGCTGCAGTACAGAAGGATTTGGAGTCCTCGTATTAAATTGCAAAAAACTAGAATGCAAGTTCAGTAAGTCATATGGAATGTTGGCTTTTATTTCAAAGTGAATGGTGTATAAAGCTAGGGAAGTCTTGCTAAAACTAAACAAGGCACTAGCTAGACCACATCTGGAATACTGTGAGCAGTTTTTGTCACCTTCTCAAAGGAAAGATAAACTGGCATTGGCGGCAGTCCAGAGAAAGTTTGCTAGGTTAATCCTGGGTATGGAGGGATTTTCTTATGAGAGAGGTTGAGTAGGTTGGGCCTGTACTCATTGGAGTTTAGAAGGAAAAGAAGTAGGCTAATTGAGATGTATATTCTAAGTGAATTTGACAGGGTTAGTGCTAAGAGGTTGTTTCCCCTTGTGGGAAAGTCTAGGATCAATGGGCATAATTTCAGACTAAGGGTTCGCCAATTTTAGACACAGATGAGGAGGAATTGAGTGAATCTGTGGAATCCTTTACCATAGAGGCTGTGCAGGTTGGGTCGATTTAATAAGTTCAAGGCTGAGACAGACTGATGTTTAATCAGTAAGGGGATAAGGCAGGAAAGTAGACTTTAGGATTATCATATCAGATCAGTCATGATCTTGCAGAACAGTGAAATAGACTTGATGGGCCCAATGGTTTACTTCTGCTGCTCAATCTTGTCGTCTTGTAATCTAAACGAGATTTTAACATTTACACTGGGAAAGGGAATTGCTAGTTGCAATCTGGTATAGGTAGTGTATTAACTATTGCCAGTATGTTTGGCTGTGCCTTTGTGTGCTACACTTCTTATGTCAGTTAACATGACTTTGTTTTCCAGAGAGTTGCTCCCGACCCAGAGGAGCTACGTAAACAGCTGGAAGAGCAGCTGGATGCTTGGCGAAATCAGGAGGCTGGAGATCCAGAAGAGGTGAGGAAAAGACCATCTGCACTGGTGGATGGACTGAAAAGAAAAAGTTGATTTTTGTTTAAAAGGTGGAGGGCACCCTAAATCAACTTAAGAGACTTATAATTATTTTTTATTTCAATTCAATGAAATTGCAAATTTTGAATAGATTTTTTGACTGAAGGCTTATGCTTGAGATTTACCTCTTTTTTTTTAAGCAAGTGAGGAGTAAATCTTATCCCAACCCTTGGGCAGTGGCAGCTTCATTTGACGTAATTGGCATTTGGTAAACTTGGTGTTGACCTACTTATCAACTGTTAGATAGAAATATCTGCTGATAACAAAGTTATTGTCCAAGTATATTAATTCAACCAAGGAAAGTTTGAGGCAGAGTTTCCTAAACCCCTGGTGACCTCCCAAGGGCATCAGGGAATCCCAAGCATTCTCAGAATGTTGGTATCCCTTTTCAGCCGTGAAATGGGTGCAATCACAGAAATCAAGTTTCAATACATCTTTTCTAGCTATATCTATACATATATTAGGATGAGGCACACAGTCACAATTAATTTTCACCAGCTACACAGCACCCTCACATTAGTTTTATTAGTTTATTTAATTAGTAGTCTTAAATTAACAATGCAATTAAGTTACTATGGAAATCCTCTTGTCGCCACACTCGAGCACCTGTTCGGGTACACTGAGGGAGAATTTAGCATGGTCAGTGCACCTAACCTGTACATCTTTCATAACTGTGGGAGGAAACCAGAGCACCAGAGAAAACCCACGCAGACATGGGGAGAACCTGCAGACTCCACACAGACAGTGACCCAGGTCAGGAATGGAAGCCAAGTCCCTTGCGCTGTAAGGCAGCAGTGCTTGTCACCGTGCCACCCTCTGGCCAAACAATCCTCCCATGGCTCCTTATTGTTAAACCTGGGAAGTAGTCTCAAATTTAGGAGTGGGTTATCTGGTCATAATTTAAAAGTTTTATATTAGTTAAAGAAAATCAAGTCTCAATTTTTGTTGTTTTTAATGGGAAGAATGATGCTGGAAAGCTGATTCTCAAATCAGACACATGTGCCTCTTTCTTCCTCTCACACACCTCACTCCCTCATGCACACTCTCGCCCCTCCCTCACGTACACACTCAGCCCCCCCACCTACACGCTCGCTCACCACCCTCCATCCCCCGCTCTCCCCCATGCCTCTTTTTGCCACAGGCTCCATTCTCTGGATAAATCATTGCAGTTAGCCATGGGTTTTTCTGCCTGGCAACAGTGAAATGGACCAAATCAGAGAAATACCCCACAGATTTAACGTTTCAGCTCTTTACGACTCTACGGACTTAAACGTTAACTCTATTTTGTCTTTGCACAAACGCTGCCAGACCAGCTGAGTTTTTCCTGCATTTTCTATTTTTGTTTCTAATTCCAGAATCTGCAGTATTTACTTTTTAATAAAAGCTTAAGGGAATGTGGGCACTTTATTGAACAATGCCGAAACTTTGGACAGATTGGAAGCTACATGGCAACATTAGTGATTTAACATGGTTTTCTCCCAATGGGTAAATAGCTCTTAGATTTGAAACCCTTTATGCCAAATTAATTGCTCTCGGCCAACATATAAAGAGAGGGTTTGATTTGTTGGATGTAAACAGCAGTGGGCCTATCACACTGACTCCAATTGATGTGAGCCTATTGATGGGTATGTTATTGGGCACTTTGAAATGAGGCTGGGAGATGCTGGAGCTCATTATGCTGAACCCAAAATAAGTTCCCGCACTCAGAAGAGGAAGGGTACAGGAGAAATGTGAACAGGACTGCCCAAAATAAATTAATTTAGCACAAGTTGTCGTCTTCAGTGCTATTTTCAAAAAGGTTTTAAACCCGCTGCGTTACTTTTCTCTTTTGTTTTAAGATTGAACTGATATATTCCCTAACAGTTTGACTGGAGCACTGCAGCAAAGCATAAAGATGTAAATTCCCATTAAAAATGTTTTGAACTGCTGGAATTTTTTACCGTGCAGTTTTAATTAATCAATTTTAATGAACTTCAATGGGAATATATACCGGGGAACAGAAGCAAAGTGTCCATCTTCAAATCTGAAACATATCCTGCTTTCCGGTGGGATGTTTTGTATGATTGCTTTGATAGGGGGTGGGGGGCGGTGTGGTTGTTGGTGGCTGCTGGGTTGGAATATCATGGAGAACTCTTGAGCTAACGCTCCTTGGGGCACTCGCGAGATGAATTTTCCTGCACTGCCCGCGACAGGAATTGGAGTGGGTGGGGCGTGGAGTGTGGGAAAGTCTGTTGACTTCGGGCAAGGTTTTCTGGTTTCGGGGCAGCGTGGCCAGAAAATCCCACCCTTGATTGATTTGATTGTAACCACACAACAGCTACAATTTTGTAGAACAGACAAACCTTTGCCTGCCAATACTGGGAATGTAATTGCTAATCTAATTTTCTTTTTTGTGTCTTTGACATTTTCCTATTTTTCTTTGGTGCTGTGTTTTATACCAGGAGAGAGCTGCTGCTGAGATGTGGCAGCAGTATCAGGCACTGACAGCTCCACTATCCCAGCAACTGTGTGAACAGCTTCGTCTTATACTAGAACCCACCCAGGCAGCTAAACTCAGGTCAGTGCACTCATCCTTGTTTGTTTTCTATAATGAGTGGTACGTGAGTGCATTTTTTTTCCCCTGATCAATGAACCCTCTGGAATCAACATCAACTGATGATGAGCAGATTAAGATTACAAATCGTCCAATTAGAAACCATTCTGTTCTGTAATTGTACTTGGTTTTTTCTTCTGGTTTTTCAAGCAACAAAACAAATGTGGAGTATGCTCCATAACTGGGCAGCACGGTGGCACAGTTGCTAGCATTGCTCTTTTTAACTTTGAAATAAGGTGTTGGTTTTAGTTACCCAGATTATGCAGTGGCAATGTTTTTAAGTGATTGTTGAAGTTGGGGCTGGTGAGGATCCACGTGAAAATTGTTGATTGACAACCCCCCACCCACCCCTGCACAGTGTGCATGGCCCACACTCACCTTTTTATTTTGTCCTATCCCAGACTCAAGTCAGTAGATTTGAATAAAGGGTGGCACAGTGGTTAGCACTGCTGCCTCACGGGGACCTGGATTCAATTCCGGCCCCAGGTAACTGTCTGTACGGAGTTTGCATGTTTTCCCCGTGTCTGCATGGGTTTCCTTTGGGTGCTCCAGTTTCCTTCCATACTCCAAAGATGTGCAGGGCAGGTGGATTAGTCATGCTAAATTGTCCCTTAGTGTACCAAGATGATAAGGTTGGGAGAATTATTGGGGTAAATATGTGAGATTACTGGATAGGGCCTGGGTAAGATGCTATGTTGGAGTCGGTGCAGATTTGATGGGCTGAATTACCTCCTTCTGCACTGTAGGCATTCTATGAAATATTACACTGCATAGTATAGAAATATGTTCATGATTCCCTGTCATAAATTTAAGACCTCTTTGCCTTGAATTGCTCTCATCCCTGATGGTAAAGCCAGAATGGAGCTTCCGTTGCTTAAATGCTAGTGTCACTATCACTGCCACTAGAGAACATTTCATTAAAAAAGAGACAAGGGGCAATGATGTTCCATGTAGAGAATTCATTCTTTCCACCAATTTAATCAACTGAAATGGTATAAATAGCTCCCATTAGTTTTAACTTTTTAACCACTACTGTTATTGCACTCTGGGCCTGGACTTGTATTTACTGCTACCCCTCCATGTTAATTCATTCAGTGAGCACTGAGTGCTCTGTCCAATTGGAGAAAGCATTTTGTGTAATGAATTGGTCCAGATTTTGCGATTGCAATGACAGAAAAATATTCAGCACTTGCTGTTATTATCCTTTTGAAATTGAATGCAATATCTGGCATCTGCACGTGTGCAGTGAAACACGGAAATCCAGAAATCGTTGCCAGTGGTTCCAAGCTCCTCCTTATTGTCACATGTATTAACATACAGTGAAAAGTATTGTTTCTTGCGCACTATGCTGACAAAATGTACTGTTCATAGAGAAGGAAATGAGAGAATGCAGTATGTAGTGTTACAGTCATAGCTAGCGGGTAGAGAAAGGTCAGTATAATGCAAGATGGGTCCAGTCAAAAGTCTGACAGCAGCAGGAAAGAAGCTGTTCTTGAGTCAGTTGTCATGTGACCTCAGACTTTTGTATCTTTTTCCTAATGGAAGAAGGTGGAAGAGACAATGTCGGGGTGCCTTGAGTCCTTAATTATGCTGGCTGCTTTGCCGAGGCAGCAGTAAGTGTAGACAGTGTCAGTGGATGGGAGGCTGGTTTGCATGATAGATTGGGCTACATTCACAACCTTTTGAGCTTCTTGTGGTCTTGGGCAGAGCTGGTGCCAGACCAAGCTGTGATGCAACCAGAAAGAATGCTTTCTATAATACACCTGTAAAAGTTGGTGAGAGTCTTAGTTGACATGCCAAATTTCCTTAGTCTTCTGAGAAAGTAGAGGCGTTGATGGGCTTTCTTTAACTATAGTGTCAGCATGGGGGGAACCAGGACAGGTTGTTGGTGATCTGGACACCTAAAAACTTGAAGTCCCCAATGACAGCAATCTTTAGATATCACTAACTGACTAACAAAGAACAAAAACAGCCCGGGAAACAGGCCCTTCGGCCCAACGAGCCTGCGCTGCCATTTTAACATTACCAGTCCCCCCCCTCCACCCATGACCCTCATCTATGCTTATGGCATTCCACATTGAGGGAAAACTAATTTAGGGACAATTTATTACCTCCAATCAGCCTAATAGCACATCTTTGGGGTGTGGGAGGAAACCAGAGCACCCGGAGAAAACCCACGCAAGCACAGGGAGAAAGTGCAAACTCCCACAAACACTGGCCCAAATCCATGTGTCTGCACAACAAACCGTGATAGTCACTGAGCTGTCGTGTTGCCCAGCATCTGGTCCAGTTTAAGCGTACACTAACAACATGTAGTACTAGGCCTGACTCCAACAGCAGCCCTTATACGACCCATCGCATGCATGCCCCTCATTGGACAACAAGGCGGACCGACTTAAAACCTGTGAATTAAAAGAGAAAAACATTAGTATCATTCCACATCCTTATACATTACCAGGGATGTCCCAATGCTAATGAACCTTAATTAAAACAATCTCCTATATTCTCCCATCTCCAACCCACTCATGTGCCTGTCTAAGTAACTCTTAAACAACTCCAGCGTGCCTGCTTCCACCACCGTGCTTGGCAGAGCATTCCATACCCTCACTACCCTTCCCCTTTTATGTTGGAAAAACCCTCGAAAACATTTATACTTAACAGTGAAATGGGTTTTTAATGGTGTACTAATACTGAACAAACTCTGACCCAGGAAAACTAATTTTGTGTATTTGTAATGTAAAATGTTCCCATTATGGTCATTCCTTAGTTTATAGTTGTCTGTATTTGCTTGTGGAGTATATACACAAAAAGCTGAAATGCGAAACTTTATTTTGCTCCCTCAAATTTATAAGAAGTGAATCTTAGTCCATTTTTACTTTCTGCTTTGCTGTCTGAGAGAATACTTTAATGTGAGTGCTGTTTAATATGCTAAATGATGTCACTACTGCTGGACATATGGAGAGTCCCCCAACTTGACACCAAAATAAAATTAATGCCAAGAAAGTTGAAACTGATACCGTAGAGATCATTAGATCTTAGTTAATTTATGTGGTATAACAGAGACGTAGATACCTAAGACATCTGGTAACTATTGAAGACTTTGCACGTCAAAGAGTTCCCTTGTTCTGGAGAAAGATAGGTTAACCTTTTTTCTGTAAGTATGTATTTTTTTTGTTATTGTATTAACATTTCTTGGAAAAGTACTTCTGAGCAGTTTAAAAAAATTTCTGTTTTCCCCTTCTTGCATGTATTTGTGTACAGAGGTGATTATCGAACGGGAAAGCGATTAAACATGCGCAAGGTGATTCCCTACATAGCGAGCCAGTTCCGTAAAGACAAAATCTGGCTTCGCAGAACAAAGCCAAGCAAACGACAATACCAGATTTGTCTGGCAATCGATGATTCTTCTAGTATGGTTGACAATCATTCCAAACAGGTATGGTTTTTAAAAATTAGATTTGGGATTGCACAGTTGCCCTGGAATGCTTGAGTTGAATAAACTTAAGTGGTCCGTAGCCTATTGTAGTAGGTATTTTAAATTTGTTGTTTATTAAACCTAGACACACTGCCTTCTACCCATTCTACTTGACTGTAAACATGCACATTGATATACACTGTTCCTTCAAGTAGATAGACCTGCCTCATTAATTTAAAGCACATTTCTTGGCCCGTTTGAAACTGCCTCCATACATTTAAATATTGCTCCCATCTTTGGTAAAGCAGTTACTTTGGATGTTCTGTCAAAGGAAGAAGGTAACATAATAATTATTGTTTCCAAAAGAGAAAATGCTGAAAAATCTCAGCAGGTCTGGCAGCATCTGTAAGGAGGGAACAGAGCTGATGTTTCGAGTCCAAGTGACCCTTTGTCAAAGCTGAGATTTTCCAGCATTTTCTCTTTTGGTTTCAGATTCCAGCATCTGCAGTAATTTGCTTTTATCTAATATTTATAGTTTGTAGACTAACAATCTGTTACTCATACCTGGCTAAGTAGCCAGGATAATATTGAGGCACCCTGCTAGGAAAGTCTCAGATTTGATCTCTGGTTTGTGTTGAATTATTAACTCATGTCTAGGGATGAAATAAATGTGATAATGTTAGATTCAAGACTAGGTGGATGCAAAATCAACCAGGGTTCCCACTCCTGGTGGCTATGCAGTGAATGTCTGGAAAGTAAATGTGTGGCTGTCAAGATAAGTTGGTGTTCAAATGTTATTCGCCATAATCACAAAGGCTGTTGGATCATTCACTGTAGTCACATAAGCAACCATCTCTGTCTGAGTTATAATCACCAGAGTGCCACGGAGCATGGCCCAGCAAAGGCTATTCGAAATGTAAACAATAAGTATTGGAAAGACTCAGCAGTTCAGGTCTGACAGTATCCGTAGAGAAAGAAAGAGAGCTAACGTTTCGCGTTCATATGACTCTTGAGCTTTGTAGGATAGCTCAGTTTTATCCTAACATGCCCTGTGCTTTTGTTTCTTTTGTAGCTAGCCTTTGAATCATTGGCTGTAATTGGGAATGCACTCTCACTTCTGGAGGTTGGACAGGTTGCTGTGTGTAGGTGAGTATAAAATAAAAACAAGCTGGCTAATACTAACAGTCACTTGTGCTTGTAACCTTCATAAGGACATCAAAAACAGAAATTACCGGTTGGGCAACAGTCTCAAGATTAAGTTAATATTTCAGGTCAATAACCTCCCATTCAAATTAGAAAATGGTAGAGATTAAGTGGACCTTTTTGAGGACATGTTTAATACAACGTTGCAGTGAAGTATCTACAATGTTTTATCCCTGGTCAAATAGCATTACTGATCCTCCCTGTACTGTTTGGAGCATTCTAACGTTATAATTTTAAACTATTTTCTGTAGTCTCAAGAATCTAACAGTCATGTTCTGCATTAAGTCTCTGATTTTTGGGGGGAAAAAGTTGAGAGAAATATTTATGTATAAAATGTAGAAGCCTGCAACTTGCGTTTGGAGTTGACTTTGAGTTTCTGCTTTGGGTGTAATTGGCAATGTGGCCACTAACTCTGCTTAAAAATCTACAAAAACACAACTGTAAAACAGTTTGTGAACCACTATAATCATGCATTAGTAGGTATTCTTTGATGTATTTTGAGTGGCAACTCGAGTATGTTTATTAGTACAATTGAAAAATGGGTTTATCACAATATATAGACCACCATCTATGAGTAAGATGATCTTAAACAACTGAAAATTACCATTTTAAAGAGCCATTTACTGGCTTCTTTGGCATACAGTAGTGTGCTGTTTTACCAAATCAAATAATGCTTTTTATAAGGTGCCTCTTGGTGCCCTTGCATCAAAATTTTAAAAGCACCTTCAAAGTTGCTTCAGCAGTTTCTGTATGGATTCTAGCAGGCATGATTAGTGGAAACAACTTGTGGTGATTATTTGGATCTGGGGACATGACCAGTGCTGTGGGTGGGGTTGGTTCCCAGGATGACATTTTTTAAACCACCAAAAAAGAACTTTTGCATTTTGAATTTTCCCAACATTTTGCAATTTGGCCAATTATCGGATGACTTATGTCAGAAGTAACAGCATAGCCTAGTGGAAACTCTTGCCCGAGGTTCAACATGAGGTTGTATGTACACCTGTAAATTATAGACTGCTGTTGAATTTCGTCCCATTTTCTGATATCTTACGATTTTCAGCACAGCTGTTCAGGTGATGATTCTGGGTCTGAAGAGCTATTTGTAAAATATACTTAGCATATCTCCCAGCATTTTCATAACTTGTTGCTTGACAAGTTCTGGCATGATGGTTGTTATCTTCCCAAAGCTGGCCATCAAATTTCCATGCATATGCTCAATGCCCTTCTGTTAACATTCTGATCATCCAGTCATGTCTTCAATTTTCAGCTTTGGAGAGAACGTCCAATTGCTGCATCCATTCCATGAGCAATTCAGTGATCAGTCCGGAGCGAGAATATTAAGGAGCTGTCAGTTCCAGCAGAAGAAAACAAAGATAGCTCAGGTTGGTGCTGATATTAACAGTAAGTGTTTGGAAGAAGCAATGTGTGCAAATCAAATGTGTGTGTGAATGTATAAATTTTCTGAAAAGGGTGTAGCATAGTCTACTTGGGTTATGGAATGGTGAAGTAGTGCTTATTTATGCTGCTCTTACAGCTGTTCAGGTGAGGATTTTTGTCTACAGCCAAGACTTTAGGAGAAATTGATGGCTGAGGGAGATGTTGGCATTGTGGTAATCTCACTGAACTATAATCCAGAGACTCAGACTAATATTCTGAGGACGTGGATTCAAATCCCATCATAGCAGTTGGTGAAATTTAAATTCAACTAATAAATCTGGAATTGAAAGCTAATTTCAGTCTGGCCTACATCTGACTCCAGACCCACAGCAATGTGTTTGATTCTTTATTGAGTCGGAAATGGCCTACCTAGCAAGCCACTCAGAGAAATTAGGGATGGACAACAAAAGTTGCCATTACCAGCGACACCCACGTGCCGCAAATGAATAAAGAGGGGAAAGAATAGACTGTGCTGTTTACAAATTATTTCGTTTCAGCACATTGAATCAGCAGTTGTGTGAATCATGAAGTATTTTACAAATCAGATGATCTGATTTAGTAAATCAAACAACAGTTTGAATGACTGCCTTTATACTTCTTGTCAGAAGAGACTTCCTTTGAGGAAAAATAAGTGGATTGTATGAGAAGCAAGCTCAAAACACACTGTCCCATTAGATCCAGATCATTTCTTCTTCCACTTTACCTTGTTGGATTAAGCGAAGGATGACCTAATGCCACTAATTCTGACTTACAACTTCTGTGTATCTTTGCAGTTTCTGGAATCTGCAGCCAACATGTTTGTTGCAGCTCAGCACCATTCCCAGCAGGGAAGACCAGGTCAGAGTTTTACATCAGTTTTATTACTTGCTGTCCACATTCAAGAAACTTTCTAAACCTTTATGTTGGCTTCAATAATGTTGCTTTTTAAATAAGTGAAAGATACAACAGAGTGAAATTATACACTTGCAGTGCAGACCATGCAGAAGGATTAAATGTCACAATGGACGGTAGATAGGGATAAACTCGCAACGGTAAACGATTTGCGAAGGAGAGGACATGGATTTCAAAAGAAATAAGTGATACAAGAAAACACACTTTCACACAGCAAGTGGTTCATAGAATAGAATCCCTACGGTGCAGAAGGAGTTCATTCAGCCCATGGAGTCTGCACCAACCACAATCCTACCCAGACCCTATTCCCGTTATCCCTCATGTATTATGGGAATTAGCAGAATAATAGGGTTAATTTATCATGGCCAATCAGTCTAACCTTTGGACTGTGAGAGGAAACTGGAGTACCCAAAGGAAACGCATGCAAACTCCATACAGACAGTGACTTGAGGCTGGAATTGAACCTGGGTCCCAGATGCTGTGAGGCAGCAGTGCCAACCATGGTGTCACCATGCCACTCCACAGTGGTTACATTCTGGAGTGTTCTGTCTCAAAGCATAAGGGAAACAGCTTCAATTGAAGCCTTCAGAAGAGAATTGGACTGTTACTGGAGGAAGAATTTGCAAGATTACAGGAAGAACGCAGGAGAATTGTGCTCAAATCAGTTGGTCATTTGGAGAGCTGGTGCAGATCTGATGGGCCAAGTGGCCTCCTTCTGATCTCTTAACAGTACTGTGCCTGTGTGATTAACAATTCTTGCAGCAATAGGTCTCCAATATCACTTGTGAAGTGCTTGTAAGGCATTTTTGGAAAAGGCAGTGAGAGAAATTATTCCAAACTTTTTTTGTGCATTTTCCTGTACAAGTGAAGATATTAGAATTGAAGGGTATTAGTTAATACACAAATATTTTGATTCAAATTAATTGTACAGGTGTTGCTGCATATCATTGTCTTCTCTTGAATCAAGAACACCATTATTAAAGTTGAAGTTAGTTCTGCCATGAAGTTTTTTGATTTGTAATTTGCACACTGATTTTCCTATCTGCCCTGAAAATGGTAGGGCAAACAAATTGAGCATTAATATGCTGATGATCCATTTCTGAAATTGAATGAAAGGAGATCCTAATCTTCCTGAAATCTGTAGCTGTAAAATGAAGTGTTGAATTTCTCAGTAGGGCTTCAGAAGGAGCTTTCCCTCTGTCACACAACACTAGATGCCCTGCATTGTTTAAATGGCACGTGAGAGAAAGTATTTTGTTCAGTATTCTGGCAGTGATGGGATTGTGTTCTCCACTTGACAAACTATTTTCATATGGTATTTTAATGGCTGGTGAGGCAAAAAGCAAATGACATTTTATGCACATGTTTTAAACTGGTGCAAAATTTTAAAGGAAGATTAATTTGCTTTTTATATGCAAACTAAGCAGGTGAAACAAAGACCATAATGGAAATGTTAATTTTTTTTGTAGAAACAGCACAGTTACTATTGATAGTGTCTGATGGACGAGGTCTGTTCTTGGAGGGGAAAGAGCGAGTTACAGCTGCAGTTGAAGCTGCTCGACACAGCAATATTTTTGTTATCTTTGTTGTGCTGGACAATCCAGACTCTAAGGTAAGTGATAATGAAGTATTGGAATAAAGTAGAGTAGCTTCAATTGAAGTTGAACTTTCACCAGAACAGTGTAATGAATTGAATGGCTTTGTGATGTAATTTCTACAATTCTGTAACCATGAAAACATTTTACACCATTTCTAAATGAGAAAGGGGGGGAGCAGAGAAAAGTGCATATGGTTGAAAACCTGTAAGATTGTACAGTTGAATGAATGAAGAAAATTAGCCTACTATTAGATGTTTAATGCTGCTTACTGATGAGAATATATTTGTGCATTAAAGTGTACCATTATTGTAGCCAGTAAGGCAGATGTTAGTTTTATAACATTAGCTGAGATACTGAGGGAGCATTGAAGGTTACACACCTGCTCTTCTAACTTTGTTAGTCTTCTAACTCTTTGTTTTTGTTTGCACTTTTAGGATTCCATTCTGGACATTAAAGTCCCTATATTCAAGGATCAAGGAGAAAGTCCCGAAATTAAATCATATATGGAAGAATTCCCATTCCCGTTCTATATAATTTTAAGAAATGTGAATGCCCTCCCTGAGACGCTCAGCGATGCTCTCAGGCAGTGGTTTGAACTGGTGACAGCAACTGATCTTTAACACAGTGGAATGCAGAGAGTTGATGCATGTTGCTATGTTGTCCATCGGTATTGCAAATCATTGCACAAGCTGTAATATTTAATGTACTTTTAATGCAGATTAGCCAGCAAGAGAAACCTTTGTTCTGTGACTGAAAATATGATGAGACTGAGTTTATAATGTGAAATGTTCTATTCACATTGAGAACCGTACCACTGTGTTCATGGTGGTTTGTGCCAAAGGCACAGTTTATTATACTAATGTGAGAACCTGTCAGAGGTTTGAGTGTCAGTTGTTGTTGTTTTGTAACATATGCATATTTGTTGCAAATGAAAGCTTTAGTGTGTTGTTTGGAGATAGCTTCATACTTGGAATTGTATTCTTTGTATCTTTTTTGTAGGTCAATAAATCAGTTACTAAAGGCTTGCTGCTATTTGCTTTTTATAGACAGATGTTGGTTCTTTAAATGCCATATCCATTTTAGAGTTAGGAAGAGTTTTGGACCTTGGGACCAGAAACTTCAAATGGCATTCTTTAAGAAATTTGTAGACTCATCTAGAATTATGTCCTGATATTTCATTTAAAATACCAGTGTGTTGAAGGGAGGGGGTGCTGGGGAGGAGAGTGTGTGTGAGAGGGTTGAGGAACCATGCAGTGGAGAACATCTTAATAGCAGTTTGCAACAAATCAGGGGAAAGAGGAAACACAATGGAGAACACTCACCTAGTTGAGGTGTTTCAATTTAGTTCCCAGAGCACTCTGGCTGCTTTGACTGGAAAGATGAAGATCATCCTCTCCTTTTAAAACGCTAATCCTGCGCAACAGAGAAGAGATGCAACCTTGCAATTAAAATTGTGGTCATGTGTAGAAGTCAAACATCATTCTTGTTTGACATCAGCTTGCAGCTGAAAATTGGGGGTTTTATGGCCATTTTTTTTTTCCCAGCTCTTCTCAAAGGAGTTTTTGCAGTTCTTGAAATGCTGGATGTAGAGATGCACAAAATTTCAAGAGGGAAAGACTGCAAGGCACACCAAGCAAAACTTCCATCTTGGTGTTGATCCTTCAAATAGCACCATTTCTAAATACACCATCATTATTCAGCATGGTGAATCTCTGGAATTCTCTGCCCGTTGAAGTGGTGGAGGCTACCTCGCTAAATATTTTTAAGAAGCGGGTTGATGGGTTTTTGATAAGAGAGGGGATTAAGGGTTATGGGGAGAGGGCGGGAATGTGGAACTGAGCCACGACAGATCAGCCATGATCTTATTGAATGGCGGGGCAGGCTCGAAGGGCCAGATGGCTTACTCCTGCTCCTATTTCTTATGTTCTTATTTATCTTTCAGGTGGTAAGGTTTAGAGTTGGAATGTTTCACGAGCATTAAAGGAGGAACATGTGTTGCTTTGCACTATGGCCTAGTTGAATTTTAAAATAAATACTTAAGGTGTTTCATAAAAGTTTAGAGATAAGGGAACTAGCTTCTCAGCTATGCTGATAGAATATCATGAGTATTGATCTTATTGTCACTCGAGAATGTTGCAGATGCAACTTTATATTTGGTTCTAAACAATTAAGCCGAATTGATTTTTTTTGGGCCATTTACCTTGCCTATCCATTCTGATTTTTTTTATGAATACAATTTAAATATAAATGTACAGCTACAGGGAATCCCTAGCAACCAACAACAATAATGTCATTAAGCATGGTAAGCATGCAGTCATACTTTCTGTAAGGAGTTTTAGAACATAGCTATTAATGCAAAATTTCATGTCAAATCAGTGATTTCTAATTCATTTCCATCTGCAACAGTGAACCAATTGGAGCATATTTAACTGTACAGATATTCTCTCAACTCGTCTGGGGCTTTTCTCCAGCTACTTTATTACTACCTTCTGTTTTGCTCTATTGCAATTGACAGTAAAACTGCCAACTTTCATGGTCATCACTGAAACTTAGAACATAAGAACATAAGAAATAGGAGCAGGAGTAGGCCATCTAGCCCTTCGAGCCTGCCCCGCCATTCAATAAGATCATGGCTGATCTGTTGTGGCTCAGTTCCACTTTCCCGCCCTCTCCCCATAACCCTTAATCCCCTCTCTTATCAAGAACCCATCAACCCGCTTCTTAAAAATATTTAGCGAGGCAGCCTCCACCACTTCAACGGGCAGAGAATTCCAGAGATTCACCACCCTTTGAGTGAAGAAGTTCCTCCTCAACTCCGTTCTAAACCGCCTCCCCTTTATCTTGAGGCTGTGCCCCCTAGTCCTACTGTCTTTTTTGAGTGGGAAGAGTCTCTCCACCTCTATCCTATCCATCCCATTCATCATCTTATACGTCTCAATGAGATCTCCCCTCATTCTTCTAAACTCTAACGAGTACAAGCCTAGTTTATTCAGCCTCTCCTCATAGCTCAATCCCCTCAACTCCGGTAACAGCCTAGTAAACCTCCTCTGCACTCCCTCCAGGGCCAAAATATCCTTGCGCAGGTGCGGCGCCCAAAACTGCACACAGTACTCCAGCTGCGGCCTCACCAATGCCCTATACAGCTGCAGCAAGACCTCCCTACTTTTATATTCAACTTACAGCAACCTTTTGGCATTCCTACCTTTACAGGGATTCCCCCATGGTTGGTGTAACAAATTAAGAATCAGGAGGGGCAAAATTCATAGCACAGAGATCACTAGATTTTGTGGCAGCTATTGTTGAGGTGGAAAAACACATACTTCGCAGTTGTTTGCAAACTGACAGAACGTTGTCTACTCTGATTTTATATTTTGCACTTTTTAGCTGAACTATCAAAGCTGTTGTGCAACAGGAAGCAACACAGCTCTTTGTGCTAATAAGTTTAATAATGAATGATGGTAATAGTTGAATGGCACTGTCTTCCTCCCCCCTCCCCCTGCCCCCAGTCTGGTTTTGAATGGTGCAAAAATGCAGATGTGATTTGAGACAAGTGGCAAACCTAGACCAAATAACAGAAAATGCTGAAGAAACTCAGCAGGTCCGATGGTATCTGTGGAGAGAGAAGGGACAGCCAACACTCCGAAAGCTAGTGGCTTTTGCTACCTAATAAACCTGTTCGACTTTAACCTGGTGTTGTGAGACTTCTTACTGAGAGAGAATAAAGCCAATGTTTCTAGCCATCAGGATCAGCCTGACTCCAAACGTTAACTCCACAGAGTGGTACAGTGGTGAGCACTGCTGCCTCACAGCAACAGGGTGACAACACCAGGTTTTAGTCCAACCTATTTATTTGATAATATACTCACGAGCTTTCGGGGTTAGCCCCTTCGTCAGGTGAATGGAGAGTTCTGGCCTCAGACAGAACTCTCCATTCACCTGACGAAGGGGCTAACCCCGAAAGCTTGTGAGTATATTATCAAATAAATAGGTTGGACTAAAGCCTGGTGTTGTCAGACTTTTCACTATGTTTACGCCAGTCCAACGCCGGCATACCCACATCATCACAGCAACAGGGACATGGGTTCAATTCCCAGCTTGGGTCACTGTGCAATCTGCATGGTTTCTGCTGGGTGCTGCAGTTTCTTCCCACACTAAACATGAGCTGACTGGTCATGCTAAATTGCCCTTTAGTGTCAGGAGGATCGGGGCTGGGGTAGGATTGTGGTCCGTGCAGACTCGATGGGCTGAATGGGCTCCTGCACTGTAGGGTTCTGAAATGTTAACGGACCTGCTGAAATTTTCCAGCACTTTGTTTCGAATTCCACATTGCAGTAATTTGCCTCTGCCAGAGTGAATGATGAAGAGCCTAAAAACAGATTATCCAACATTTCAGTGACCATTCGCCGCCTGGGAACATTCAGCCACACCCATCAATCCCTGCCTGTGAGCTCATCAGTGTGCGACGGGCGCTGTGCAGGAAGATGGCGGCGGGCAGGTTACCTGCGGGAGTGTTGAGCTTTAAACAGGTCAGAGAGTCCGGGTCGCGCGGCCGTTCACCCAGCGTTCTAACCCATTACATCACAATGGGAGCGTGTGCCCAGCCCGCGAGAACACAAGAGGCTGCAGCCTCTTTCCTCACAGACACCCAGCTGCTTGCTGCGTGTGCTCCCAGAATTTTGTCCTCCTGTCCTATTCTTGCTGCACCTTCAAGGCTTTTATTCTCATATTCTTCTTTTGCCGAGCCTGACATTTCGCCCGTTTTATTAATTCTTTGCTGTCTCTTAACAAAATTTAACAGCCAGCAGAGCAATGCTGCAGATAACATTAAACAGGACAGTAAGAATCTGGGTTTATGTTTTGACTAAGTTATTCTAACTATTAAGTTATTTGGGACTCTGCCTTTTACACGCATTTTATTGTGCACTTTGTGCAGTGCACATCTCAGGAATTCGGGTTTTTTGAAGGGGTAACCAGAAAGGTAGATGAGAACAGGGCAGTTAATGTGCCAGGCCATTGACAAGGTACCACATGGTAGGTTGTTGCATTAGGCTAAAACTCATGGGATACAGGGTGAGATAGCCAATTGGATACAAAATTGACTTGATGACAGAAGACAGAGGTGGTTGTAGAAGATTGTTTGTCAAACTGGAGGCCTGTGACCAGCCGTGTGCCTCGGACCCGTGCTGGGTCCACTGTTATTTATCATTTATAACTATTTGGATGAGAATTTAGGAGGCATGGTTAGTAAGTTTGCAGCTGACACCAAGATTGGTGGTATAGTGGACAGTGAAGAAAGTTATCTTGGATTGCAACAAGAGCTTGATCAATTGGGCCAGTGGGCTGATGAATGGCAGATGGAGTTTAATTTAGATGTGAAGTGATGCATTTTGGTAGATCAAACCACGCCAGGACTTACTCAGTTAATGGTAGGTATTGAGGAGGGTTATAGAACAAAGAGATCTAGGGGTACAGGTTCATAGTGGAGTCATAAGAACATAAGAAATAGGAGCAGGAGTAGGCCAACTAGCCCTTCGAGCTTGCCCCGCCATTCAATAAGATCATGGCTGATTTGTCGTGGCTCAGTTCCACATTCCCGCCCTCTCCCCATAACCCTTAATCCCCTCTCTCATCAAAAACCCATCAACCCGCGTCTTAAAAATATTTAGCGAGGCAGCCTCCACCACTTCAACGGGCAGAGAATTCCAGAGATTCACCACCCTTTGAGTGAAGAAGTTCCTCCTCAACTCCGTTCTAAACCACCCCCCCCCTTTATCTTGAGGCTATGCCCCCTAGTCCTACTGTCTTTTCTGAGCAGGAAGAGTCCACCTCTATCCTATCCATCCCATTCATCATCTTATACGTCTCAATGAGATCTCCCCTCATTCTTCTAAACTCTAACAAGTACAAGCCTAATCTATTCAGCCTCTCCTCATAGCTCAACCCCCTCAACTCCGGCATCAGCCTAGTAAACCTCCTCTGCACTCCCTCCAAGGCTAAAATATCCTTGCGTAAGTACGGCGCCCAAAACTGCACACAGTACTCCAGCTGCGGCCTCACCAATGCCCTATACAGCCGCAGCAAGACCTCCCTACTTTTATATTCAATCCCCCTCGCGATGAAGGCCAGCATCCCATTCGCCTTCCTGACCACCTGCAAGCTGGGTTTTTGCGACTCATGCACAAGGACCCCGAGGTCCCTCTGCACCGTCGCCTGCTGCAGTTTTTCTCCACGTAAGTAATAATCCTTCCTACCATTATTCCTACCAAAGTGGACTACCTCGCACTTGCCAGCATTAAATTCCATTTGCCATTTCCTGGCCCATTCGCCCAGCCTATCTAGATCCTTCTGTAGACTCTCCCCACCCTCCGCACAATTTGCCTTTCCACCAATTTTGGTGTCATCAGCAAATTTCGACACCCTACACTCGGTTCCCTCCTGCAGGTCATCTATATAAATGGTAAATAACTGAGGCCCCAGCATGAGTGGAGAGAGTGGTGAAGAAGGCATTTGACATGCTTGGCTTCATTGGTTAGAACATTGAATACAGGAGTTGGAACATCTTGTCGAAGTTGTACAAGACATTGATAAGGTTACACTTGGAATACTGTGTACAGTTCTGGTCTCCATAAGATGTAGGAGCAGAATTAAGCCAGTCAGCTCATCGAGTCTGCTCCGCCATTCAATCATGGTTGATTTTTTTTTCATCCCCATTCTCCTGCCTTTTCCTCACAACCCCTGATCCCCTTATTAATCAAGAACCTACCTATCTGTCTTAAAGACACTTATGGACCTGGCCTCCACAGCGTTCTGCGGCAAAGAGTTCCATAAATTCATTACTCTCTGGCTGAAGAAATTCCTCCTCATGTGTTTTAAAGAATCGTCCGTTTAGCCTGAGGTTGTGCCTTCTGGTTCTAGTTTTCCTATTAGCGGAAACGTCCTCTCCACATCCACCCTATCCAGGTCTCGCAGTATTGTCTAAGTTTCAGTAAGATCCCCCCTCATCCTTCTAAACTCTAGACCCGGAATCCTCAACCATTCCTCATACGACAAGCTCTTCATTCCAGGGATCATTCTTGTGAATCTCCTCTGGACACTTTCTGAGGCCAGCACATCCATCCTTAGATAAAGGGCCCAAAACTGCTCACAGTGCTCCAAATAAGGTCTGACCAGAGCCTTACACAGCCTCAGAAGTACATCCCTGCTCATATTCTAGGCTTCTTGACATGAATACTTGCATTTGCCTTCTTAACTGCCAACTGAACTTGCATATTAACCTTAAGATAATCTTGAAAAATGACTCCCAAGTCCCTTTTGTGTTTCTGATTTCCTAAGCATTTTCCCATTCAGAAAATAGTCTATGCCTCCATTCCTCCTTTCAAAGTGCATAACCTCATACTGTTCCACATTGTATTCCATCTGCTACGTCTTTACTCATTCTCCTGACCTGTTCAAGTCCTTCTGCAGCTCCCTGCTTCCTTGGTATGACCTGTCCATCTACAGATCTTTGTATCATGTGGCATGGTGGCACAATGTTAGCGCTGCTGCCTCAACAGCACCAGGGACCTGGGGTTCAATTCCCAGCTTGGATCACTGTGTGCAGTTTGCACATTCTTCCTGTGTTTCCTCCCACATTCTGAACGATGTGCTGGTTAGGTGCATTGACCCAAACAGCCGCTGGACTGTGGCGACTAGGGGTATTTCACAGTAACTTCATTGTAGTGTTAATCAAATCCTTACTTGTGACTAATAAGTAAACTTTTACTTATCATCTGCAGACTTAACAATAGTGCCTTCAGTTCCTTCCTCCAATTTGTTAATGTATATTGTGAAAAGTTGTGGTCTCAACACTGACCTCTCAGGCACACCACTAGTCATCCTATTAGAGAAAAGATATTTTTTAAATTCGAAAGAGTGCAGAAAAACTTTACCAGGATACTACAGGACTTGATGATTTGAGTTATAAGGACTGGGCTATAATAGACTGGAACTTTTTTCCGTGGAGCGTGTGGGTGATCTTACAGAGGTTTATAAAATAATGAGGGGCATAGATTGGGGAAAAGATGTTGACTTACTACCCTAAGGTAGGGGAGTCTAAAACTAGAGGACATAGTTTAGGGTAGAAGGGGAGAGATACAAATGGATCCAGGCAATCTTTTTTTAATCACAGTGGGTGATGAGTGTCTGGAATGAGCTGCTAGAGGCTGGTTTGTCTTTTAAAAAGCATTGAGATGGTTAGTTACATGGGTAAGATGGATATAGAGAGATATGGGCCAAATGCGGGCAATTGGGACTAGCTTAATGGTTAAAAAACCTGGTTGGCAACAACAGGTGGAGCCCATAGGCCTGTTTCCATGCTATAAATCTCTACTTTTAAGTTGGTGGGTCTTCTGCACCTTTACTAATTTGTGCTGCAGCAGGTAACATGATGCAAATTTGGATAAGGAAAATAAACTTCACATTCTATGAAGATATTGTTCCCTAAACTCTTCACTATTGGAATTTCCTCACCTTGAGTGTGGATCTGTCGTTGGCTAATTGGTGGCTTTGATAAATCAGCAATTCCATTTTCATTTTTTGCATGCAACTACCAGGTTGTTAAAAGGCAAACTGGATGGACTTTGGCCTTTTTTCATCTAGCAATTCCTATGGCTTAATTCCAAATGTCCAATCCCTGAGTCTACAAGAATAAAGGAATCCTCAGCAAATAAAAAAATGCAGGGTTTAAATTTATACCTCTGGCACTTGAGTCTTATTGTTGCTAAAGTGAATGCTTGTAAGATAATAAGCAAGAAGGTTGGAATGGATCCAAGGCCCTTTAATCTCTGATACCTCAATTTGAGTTTAGTGTAGATTGATGGAATGAATAAGGAATGTGAGTAAGCTCCTTTTTGAAGAAGAATAGGATTGGTAGGGATAATTTATCAGCACTTCACCTCAGTTTTCACAGAAAAATGTGATGGGAATAAAAGGGCAAAAGAGGATAGTTGTAGATGAGAAAGTATTCATGAAGAAGCCCTGAGCCCCAGTGGCATCCTATGTAGAATGCAGTGAGTAGTCAAGGAAGAAATAGCAGAGATTTTTACTGCATGTGGCATGGTGAATGAGGCTCAATGGACAGTTTTTTTTTCAGAGGAACAATATATGTAGATAGATTGGGGAAGCTGAGACTCCCACCCCCCACGAGAGAAGATTAAGACGAGGTTTGATTAAAGGTGCTCAAAAATCATGAAGGTTCTGGGCAGACGAGATAGAGAAAAACTTCTGATTGGCAAAAGATTGAAAATCAGAGGATGTTACTTTAAGATAATTGGCAAAAGAAGCAATAGCAACTCAAGAACAAACATTTGTACATATCGAGTAGCTAGGATTTGGACTGCACTGCCTGAGAATATGGTGGTAGCAGAATCAGTTGAAACAATTGGATCGTTCCTTAAAAAGGAAGAATTTGCAGGACAGCCTGGAAAAAAATGGGGGTATGGAACTGGATGAGTTTCTCTTGCAGAGAGACAACACAGACATGAGAGGTGAATGGCTTCTCACCATGATTTAATGGGCTGATGGCATCTTAAAATTCCAAGCCTGTCTTTGTTGTGCTGGTTGATTTATAATCATGGTTGCAGTGGCCTCTGATATAAATGATCCAATGAAGGTGCTGTTTTGAGGTTGCATTCAAATCTTATTGGTGCATTAGAGCAGAGCAAGTTTTACTCTACACATTGTCCATGTTTTGTCCTTAGCGTAGATGTCTAAAATGGAAAAATGTGCCTCGGGGATCTTTGCAGGAAGATGAATTTTACACCATCTTTGAAATAAGCGTGTTATTTTGTTTTAGCTCAGCATTGCAAATGTTGGTGTCCGATTATGTGAGTTATCTGTTTTCCAGTTCATGCATCGACAGAAGGTTCTGAGTTTGTACAGGAAGATTTTAAGAGTCATTTATCAGATTCCAAATGAAGGAGATAAACAGTATCTTAAGAATTGGGCAAGAGAAGAATTTAAACGGAATAAAAATGCTACAGATGAAGTAAGTCAGTGCTGAGTAAACAAACTGGCTGCTATAGTGTGTACGTAACTTGGAACGAATGTGTTCTGTTTCCTTGGTCTTCCTCGCTAGAATCTAAGAATACTATTACAGAAGTCAGAGTTAAGTAGAAAAATATTCACTGGATAATGTAATCAAACATTGGAGAAGTGAAACTACAAAATGATCAATATGCTCCAGAGTCTGTGAAATATCTTTTACTGACAAAATATTACGTACACCCGTCACCTCTGAATCAGTTTCAGTATTTAAAATTTGCTGTATTTTGTTATGAACGTATTTTAATTTGAAAATGCAAGTTTATTTACCAAATTAACATTTTATCATTTAACAATCTATCTTTATAATTTAAAACTTGGATTGTTTTCTCAACAAATATGTGAAGATATAGATTCTTTAGTCAGACTTCATTCACTAGAAATCACAGTGCACTTTTACTGCAGAATACTGGATAAGTCTCAGAATCAGACTAAAAAGATGTTAAGAATGTAATGTATTGTTGCTTTGGAAATATAGCAAAGCACAACTGCATATGTGAGAGGAGGAGGAGAGAAGACATTCAAACGGCAAATCAGTTGTTTTAACAGCTCAAGTTTTATAATTATCATTGAAGAATCATAGAATCCCCACAATGCAGAAGGTAGCCATTTAGCCCATCGAGCTTGCACTAATAACAATCCCACTCAGATCCTATCCGCATAACCCCACATATTTACGTTGCTAATCCCCCAGACACTAAGGGGCAATTTAACATGGTCAATCCTCCAAACCTGCACATGTTTGGAGGAAACCAGAGAACCCAAAGGAAACCCATGCAGGCACGGGGTGAATGTGCAAACTCCACACAGACAGCCTCCCAAGGCCAGAATTGAACCTGGGTCCCTGGAGTTGTGAGGCAGAAGTGCTAACCATGTCACTCCAATATCTTGATTGTCTCTGTGTAAATCACACTTGCGAAACACTAGTAAATCAACTGAACAATAATAGAATACTAAAGAAACATACCAGACCTTTTGTTCTCAGTCTTGAGGTGATCTTTCCATTCCCCAAGAAGAACAGACAAGATGCTGGACAATCCTCTAAAAAGATCAATTAACTTATAATGGACGTTATGCTGTGCTCAACTAGGCCAAGTACACAGCTAGACACCTCAGCCCTATTAAATTTCATCTGCCATTGTTCTGTGTTCATATATATTTGGTCCAATACATTTTGTAGCTGTTGATCTGCCTCTACTTATCTGTCTTGATTTAATTTGTGAATTGGACCAGTTTGTATGCACAAGCTAAGTATTGCAGATGCTGGAAATCTGAACTAAAAGCAGAAAATGCTGGAACGCAGCAACATCTTTGGACAAAGAATCCCAAGTTAACAGAACTGAATAACTTTAGAGTCATACGGTGGCAATGCTGACATTGGACTGGGGTGGGCACAGTAAGAAATCTCACAGCAACAGGTTAAAGTCCTAACAAGTTTATTTGGAATCACAAGCTTTCAGAGCGCTGCTCCTTCACTCATTAGAACCACAGCTCATGGTTCCAAATAAATCTGTTGGACTTTAACCTGATGTTGAGAGACTTCCTACAGAGTCAGACAGTGTAGAAAAAGCCCTTCAGCCCATTGAGTCTGCACCAACAATAACTACCACTAAAAGCGAGCTAATCTTATTTTCCTGCACTTGTCCCAAATCCTTGAATGTTTCAAGTGCTCAACTGAATTTTTTTTTTAAAGCTTGTAAGGTTTCCTGCCTCTTTCCTTTCCAGGCAGTGCATTCTAGATTCCCAAGTAAGCAAGTGAAAGTGGAGAGAACTAAACCAGCAATAAAAAAATGAAATGCGTAGGGCCTGAAATTATGATCTAAAATTGTTGAACTCAGTGTTTAGCTGAAAGATGAGTTGCTGTTCCTCAAGCTTGCATTGAGCCTGATTGGAACATTAGAAGGGACAGAAAGGATAAGGTAAGAACATGGTGGAGAATTGAAATGACAAGTGACAGACGCTCAGGAGTCAGATTAATCCCAGTGCCTGATTCCTACCTCTAGTGGGGAAATCCAGCCCCTTAACTCTTTCTCTTTCCACAGATTACTGCAGAGTGGTTCCAGAGTTTCCTGTTTTTATTTCAGATTTTGAGAATCTACAGTATTTTGCTTTTCACATGATATAGTCTGACACTTCAGTGTAGTACAGAAGGGAATGCTGTAAATGTTAACTTGCAACTAAAACAGTATGGCGAGTTCTGCCCATTCATGTGAACATTGAAGACCACTGTGCTATTTGAAAAAGAGCGAGAGAGATGGACCTAATGGCCTCTTTCTGCACTGTAGGGTTTTTAAGAGTTCTCCTGATGTCCAGTCCATTGTTTATCCCTTGAGATCACAAAGATAGATTAACCAATCACTTATCTCTTTCCTAATTGGGTCTTCCTATTCACAAATTGGTTGCCAATTAAATAGCAGTTGCATTTGAGAAGTAAATTGGCTGGCTGCAGAATGTTTTGGGAAGCATGAAAGGGTGTGCATTAATGCAAGTTCCTTCTAGGTGTGTGTAATGGTACTTTTAAAAGCTCTCTCTCTCTATATATAACTAGGGTAAAGTTCCTATAAATCTAGCCAGATCACATACTAAATCTTTCTTAATTATTCCCTACAGGATGTAGTGCGAATGATGTTCACCCATGGAAACCTGCAACTTAAGGAGTTAGAAAAAATGCTTCAATTAACAAAATAAAATACAGCAGCAGTGCCTTGATTTTGGCTAAGATTTTCCTGAACAACGATTCTGCTGAGTCCTGTTTGGATCGTGTACTTTTGACCTTGAAGAAAGGTTACAGGAACATAGGAGTAGGCCAGTCAGCCCATGGAGCCCGCTTCACCATGCAATTGGATTGTGGCTGATCATCTCTCTCATTGCCACTTTACTATGCTACTCCTATTTCTGTTGAACTCATTATGCTCATATCAGTCCTAAATTACCTACTCCTTATTCTGAAACTGCCATCTTGTTCTAGACTCACAAGCCAGCGGAAACATCCTATCTACATCTACCCTGTCACGCCCTGTAAGAATTTAGTAAGTTTGTGAGATCACGTCTTATTCTTGAAAACTTCAGGGCCAAGTCTCCTCTATCTCTCTCTCTCCAAAAAACAATCCTACTATCCCAGCCACACTTGGAATACTGTGTCCAATTCTGGCTGCCACACTACCAGAAGGTGGCTTTGGAGGGAGTACAGAAAAGGTTTACCAGGATTGTGCCTGGTATGGAGGGTATTAGCTATGAGGAGAAATTGAATAAACTGGAATAGTTCTCTCTGGAAAACGGAGGCTGAGGGCGGGGGTGACCTGATAGAAGTTTATAAAATTGAGGTAAGGTGAAGAGTTGGAAGCTTTTTCCCAGGGCAGAAATGACAATTAAAAGGGAGTACAAGTTCAAGGTAAGGGGGGGAAAGGTTCAGTAGAGATGTGCGGAGTGAATTTTTCTTTATACAGAGAGTAGTGGAGGCCTGGATTGTACTGCCAAATAAGGTAGTTGAGGCAGATACATTAGCAACATTTAAGACTTATCTGGATAGGCACATGAACAAGTGGGGTACAGAAGAATACAGGTGGTTAATTTAGGAAGGACAATGTGATCAGCGCAGGCTTGGTGGACCGAAGGTTTGTTCCTGTGCTGTACTGTTCTTTGGATTAGTCAGGTGAAGCTCTGATGCACTCCCTCCATGGCAAATATATCTTCCTTAGATAAAGGGACCAAAACTGTACACACTACACTAGCTGGAGTTTCAGCAGTTGCAGCAAGGCATCTTTACTTCTGCACTCAACTCTTGCAGTGAAGATCAGTGTACCATTTGCCTTTCTAATTGCTTACTACACCAGCAAACTATCTCAGGTCCCTTTGGATGTCAAAACTTCTCAACATTTCAGCATTTAAGAAACACTCTGCCTTTCAGATTTTTTCTATCAGAGTGATAATTCATACTTATTCACATCATATTATATCTGCCACGTACTTACCCACTACTTTGCCTATCCAAATCCCCTTGAAGCCTCATTGCACCCTCCTTGCAACTCTCATTCCCACCTAGTTTTGTAACAAGCAAATTTGGAATTATATTTGGTCCCTGCATCCAAATTGTTTAAATAGATTGTGAACAGCTGTGACCGTAGCAATGATCCTTGTGGTACCCCACTAGTAACAGCCTGCCATTCTGAAAATGACCTATGTATTCTGACTCTGTTTTCTGTCTGTTAATCAATTCTTAATCCATATCTGTATATTATCCCCAATCCCATGTGCTCTAATTTTGTTTACTAGTTCATGTGGGACCTTATCAAAATCCAAATACGTCACATCCATTGGTTCTCCTTTACTTGTGCTACGAGTAACATTCTCAAAAGAACTTCCAACAAATTTATTGCTGAAAAAAATATATTTTATCCAAGTTTTTCCTTGGCAGTTAATTGTCAGTCACTACTAACTGGTGCAGTGCCTGTACCAATCAAGAGTCCACTTGCCAGCCAATCAGCTGTCATTTCATACAGTATAAAGATGTTTCCCTTGACATTGGGTTCTTGCAAATGTCCTAATGAATGCAAGATGAAAAGTTTTAACAAAATGTCTTTTTTCAGCAATGCTCAAGTTCTGTACTACCAAACAGCTATTTAACAGGTTTGTGAAACATGACTTCCCTTTCATAAATCCACGTTGACGCTACCTAATCACATTTTTTTACTAGTTGTCATCACATCCTTTTTAATAGATTCTAACATTTTACAATTGCCATTAAGCTAACATGGTTTGTAGTTTTTTTTTTCTCTCCCACCCTTCGTAAATAGTGAGGTTACATTTACTATTTTTCAGTTTGCAGGAATCTTTCCAGAAGCTAGAATTTTGAAAGAATACCATCAATGCATCCACTATTTCAAAATCCACCCCCATCAATACCTGAGATGTAGCTATCAGATCCATGGGATGCATCAACCTTCAATGCAATTAATTGAATACTTCATTAATACTAATTTCTTTCAGTTTCTTATTTTCACAAGTCCCTTGGTTCTTTAATATCTCTGAGATATTTTCTGTATCTTACTCCATGAAGTAATTGTTTAGTTTCCTGCCATTTCCTTCTCCCAGCGTCAGGGACCCAGGTTTGATTCTGGCCTTGGGTGACTGTGTGGAGTTTGCATGTTCTCCCTGTTTCTGTGTGGGTTTCCTCTGGGTGCTCTGGTTTCCTCCCAGAGGCCAAAGGTGCAGAGGTTTGGTGGATTGGCCGCATTTGGGGGAAGAGGGGTAGGAACCTGGATAAGATAATCCTTCGGAGAATCGGTGGCGTCTTGGTGGGCTGGATGGCCTCTTTCCGCACTGTATGGTTCAACAAAGTGTTTGAGACAGAATATATGCTGAAAGGGTAAATATGTGGGGTTAAGGGGTTAGATCCTGGATGGGATTGTTGTCGGTGCAGGCTTGATGGGCTGAATGGCCTACTTCTGCACTTTAGGGATTCTAATGAATACTGCAAGTTTAAGGAACAATTGAATCACAGGAAGATACAAACGTGAAGTCTTTGTTTTTGGCTTTTGCTGGAGCAGTCAAAAATTAATCCTGCATTCAGAATGCCCTTATTTTTGAGATGTGAATGTGTTGAAATATGACAAAGCAACAGTTAACTGTTGAAAACCACAGGCTTATTAGGTAAGTCAGATTAATGTAAATTCAGATATGATACAGCAATTATCACAGTGTGCTTTTGAAAATGTCTTCAAATTTAGCTGAAATGAGATGCACTTGATATTCTCTCAAATTTTCAGCTTGTCAGAGTTCGAGAAAATGTATTTCGATTTTATAGCTGTTTTATATTATAACATCAGAACAAGTTTTGATTTCCTTAACTGTAAGGTTATGTTCTATCAAGGAATGAGAGTTTTTAAATAATAACTCCTGCTATTTCTTAGCATCTGCCCTCACAGGAGCAATATCAAACAACATCTGACACTAAGCCACATACAGAAACTTTAGAGCTTGTGACTGAGGAGGAGACAAAGAAGTTGAGGGGCTGAGAGAGGGTTCAGGTGGTATTGAGATAAAAACTGGGGCTGCACAGGAGGATAGAATTGCCAGTGTTGAGATGTTTTACCCTGCTCAAGGTGCCAGAGAACTGAGGGCTGCTGCTTTATATAAATTGCAAGTTGTTCTTGTATTCCAATCATATGTCAGTTTAACATTAAAATCATAATTTTGAACAAATGTTGATTTATTTGCTATCCTCTAGGGTCCAACTTCACAGCAGAAGTTCAAGAAAGTCTTTAGCTATACATCCAGACCAATTCATCTATTCTTTACAATCTGGAACGCAGAGGGATTCTTTTAAAAAAAAAACACAATTACGTTTTTTAAAAAGTCATGGGGTACACAGTTGAGGTTGCATCAGGGAACACACTTTACATAAACAGATTTAAATAGTAATGTAGAACAATTACATGCAAACACAGCCAGATAATCAGCTTATTTGATTTAAGAAAATACTGTTTTTATAAAAATGAAATTGCGCAGTGTTTTTCTGTCAGGGTATATAGAAATTACGAACAAGTTTCAGCAATTATAAGTAACTAAACCTACCAGTAAGTAATAGCTACTATTATTGAGACAAACTGTACTATAGTAGCACAATAGACCTTTCTGATGTATTTAAAATGTAAACATGATCAAATGTTATCACAGTATTGCATCTGCTGGTTGCATCCTGAACCTGCTTATTTTATAGTGGAGTTAAATTACTCCCATGTTGAGTGGGAGTTTTACAGTGTTGTAGATCCAAGTGCCTATTGTATTACTAGTAATACAGATTGAAGAGAGACAAATTCAAGTGGCAGTTGTTTTTGGAGTAAAATCAATGGGACAATGGCAATGAGCCTTTTTTTAAAAACGTGTGCATGGATGTGGGCATTGCTGGCTTATTGCCCAGTCTTAATTACGTTAGAGAAAGTGGTGGTGTGCTGCCTTCTTGAACTGCTGCAATTCAAGTCGTGTACGTACAACCACAATTCTGTTAGAGAGGAAGTTCCAGAATTTTGATCTGCCGATAGTTAGGGCACGGTGATTATAGTTTCGTGTGAGGATGGTGTGTGACTTGGAGTGGAACTGACATCTGTTCCCACGCATCTGCTGCCCCTTTTCTGAATTTGGAGAGGTTGTGTGTGCTGTCTAAGGAGCCTTGGTGATTTACAGCAGTGCATCTTGTTGATGGTACACAATCCTGCCATAATACATCAGTTGGGGGGGAATAGGTGTCAACCAAGTGAGCTACTTTGCTCTGGATGGTGTCAAATTTGTTGGAGCTGCATCCAGGTAAGTGGAGAGCGTTTTGTCACACTAATGGTTTGTACATGGTGAGTTACTCGCCGCAGAACTCCCAGTATTTATATCACTGGTCCAGTTCTATTTCTGGTCAATAGTAATGCCCAGAATGTTGATGGTGGGGGAGTCAGCGATGGTAATAGCATTCAATGTCAATACATCATTTGTCAGCATCATTGTATGAAACAGGACAACTCTGACTGCAGCTTATCATTAGGAGTTGGAATTGGATCTAGCTCTGACATCAAGGCATGGGTCCAGGACCACAGCAAGGGGGACCTTGAGTCAGCAATCACTGAGTATTTCATATGGAACTTGGAGGAACATTTAAGCTCCTTTTTGCTCCCACAGAAATGAAGCTGTGAAGAAATGTTTATGGGATGAATTCAAGCAGTCCCTAGTTAGACTTCTAAAGACACAGAACAAATGAGGAGTAAGTTCCACATAACTGATCATCAATTTTGATCTGGACTTTTCAACCAGTGTTAGAAGCTCTATTAACGTAAGCAATATTTGTTTCAAATGGGCACCCATCACAGCAGAAAATGGTGAGATTCCAGTTTGATATCGGATGTGCTTTATGGGAGATCACATATGAAAAATCAACCCTTAAACTCAAAAAAAATCAGCACAGTGAGATTGAGTTTCACTCCACGAACTCCATTCCATGAATAAATAATTCAATAATAACTCAATAATCTTTAAATATCATAGAAGCATTAAGCAATGATTTAAGTGAGTTGTCATTTCAACTGTGATGTTGCAAATTATGTAGAAATTGGTCCACTATTATAAACAGAAGGCAGTTTTACAATGAAAACTTTTCTTACAGTCCAGTGAACATGTAATTTATTAGGACCTACATCCCATGACATGGTAAGACATATCCTGTACACTATATCGTAAGCAATGTTATTTCTAGAAATTAATATATTTTCAAAAATGTACAAAATGAACCAAAGTTTTTAAAAAATCAATACTGTGGTGTACATTTACAACATTTCAATTTTCTAACCAACATTTTGGAGGTCAGCAGTGTACTTCTAACATAGGGGTTAGATTTTAGAAAAGTTTAAAAAGATGAGATACTATAAAGTCAAGTAGTTCATTATGTTGTCAATCTAAATTATAACTAGTACCTTGGGGATGTAGTTTGCATAGCTCCAATATCAGTGACAATATCCACATTCTTCCTCTGCTGCACTGTTCTATGTGTTCATTAGTCAGCCACGCATGTGTTCTCGTGTTTGTAAGCAGGATGTGTAAGCTAAAAGAAAGCAAAGTGCTCAACATTTTCTAGTTACTGAACACGTTGTTGTCATCACTTTGATGGTTTCTGCTTGCATAGTTGTTTCAGTCTCACTTGCTACATTAGCCGCCATTTGATTCTGCTGTCAGTAGGTGATCCTTAAAGGTGGTTAGCAGAATCATCAATTCTTTAAAAACTGAACATTTGTACCAGTTGTGACAAAAGTTAAACTTTGAAAATAGGCTGCACTTTATAATAATCAGGGCTGTAAATTTAGAAGGGTTCATACTGACATCTTTCAAAATTGGCAAGAACATTCAGTACTTCATCTGTACATTTTTTCTTGTTGGTTATCAAGTAATTCTAACTTCTGCTACATTGCATTTGTACACTAACAAATGTGACCGACAAATGTGAGGTGATGCAATTTGGAAGGTCTGCAGAAGGAAAGTATAAATGGTAGAGCTCTTAGAGATAGTAGCGTACAGAGGGATCTTGGTGTGCAGATCCATAGTTCCCTCAAGGTGGCAACTCAGGTGGACAAGGTGGTCAAGAAGGCATATGGCATGCTGGCCTTCATCAGTCAGGTGTTGAGTATAAGAACTTAAAATCATGTTGTAGCTGTATAAGACTTTGGTTAGGGAGCTTTTGAAGTAGTGTGTACAATTCTACTTGCCATGCTACTGGAAGGTTGCTGATGCATTGGAAATAGTGCAGAACAGATTTACCAACATGTTACCTAGCTTGGAGGATATGGACTATGAAGGTTGAACAACTTGGATTGTTTTCATTGGAGGATGAGGGGGGAACCTGATAGAGGTTTACAAGACTATGACAGGCTTGGATAGAGTGGATAGTCAGAGTCTTTTTCTCAGGGTTGAAGGGTCAATTAATCAGGGGCGTCAATTAATAGGTTGGACGTGGGGGGGGGGGGGAGTTTTAAAAGATGTAAGAGGCAAGTTTTTTTTTACACAGAGGGTGGTGAATGGAACGCGTTGCTGGAGGAAGTGGTGGAAGCAGATTCGATAACAACGTTCAAGAGGCGTCTGGATAGATAGATGAATCGGCAGGAAATAGATATGGACTACATACAGGCAAGAAAATATTAGAGAGGCATCCGTGTCAACACAGACCTGGTGGGCTAAAGGGCCTGTTCCTGTGCTGTAATGCTCTTTGTTCTTTTTGGCTGCTGGAATAGCTCTCTGGTCCCCTCAGGCATTTCACACGTTCAGCCTGGTCTCTGCTCCCTCCCTAATGTTATAGCTCCACTCATGTTGAATCCTGCTTCCTGATACCGTGGTTGACAGATTCTGGCTTGTAAATTCTCCCAGTGATGTGTAATTTCCCAATCCAGAGACCACAAACAATGCTATACGAAACCTAGTACATTTTAAAAGGTTCTCTCAAAAATGCTTACTGCCTGATACTGCACAAAACAAACTGTCTGCTTATGCTAATTCCAGTTAAGCTCATGTCTCTTAATAGCAATAGTGGCAATGCCTTCCTCTGGTACCATCGCTCCGGCTTGTCAGCCTTCCTTTCCTTTTTTTTAGAAAACTTAAAGATTGTGGGAATCCGTTTCCAAGAGTAAACCACAGTAAGGTAACATGAGAACTTAAAGCTGAGATTCTTTGAAACTAACTGAGCCAAGAAAAATGGATGTAACAGCCTGAATCACTCACGACATCTTTCAAAAAGTTATTTTAACTTTCTTATGGCCTTCATGTCTCCACATCAGCATTGAATCCTTAATCGGTCATGCGGATGTCCATGTACAAGACCAATCTGATGTAAGGGCTAGAAAACTGCACAGATATAATGCTATAACTTCTCAAACATCAACCCCCTCTCTCCACCTCCCAATGTATTCATGAATTGAAATTCCTCTTCTTGGGTGGGAGATTCCCATCTTGGATACCAAAGTGCTCAGAATATACATATTTGCAACCTTTTGCAAGAGTAACAGTGTACAATACAGATCCACAAGGTCTATCAGCAAGTTTGGTTTTTACATTGTGTAATCTATTTTTTAAATAGATTATGGGGAGGTTCTAGGGTAGAGAAGGATGTCAAAAACTCAGGTTGAATCTGTAGCTTTGGGACCGACAAACTCAAATTATGCATTTTTTAAAATGCTAGTCTCCTTTTAGGTGAAGGCTCACACATACGTTGAGTGAACTGGCATCTGCTAGCTATCCTTCTGCATTTTAGTCCTAAGTTTCTGTAGTTCTTCTTCTAAATTTTCAATCTGCTCCAGCAATGCAACTTTATCCTGATGGGCCTTCTGATCAGCTTGACATCTTGCCTCCTCAATCTTCCTCTCGTACCACTTCTCCATGTGTGTGGAAACTGCCTCAAAAAAGTATTGTGTGATTTCGAGCACAGGTGAGCTCTCTTTGATTTGTGTGCTGGGTTGGTCCGTGCGCAGTGTAGCAGAAAGCACTGTGCTGCCTGGTTGTTGCCTGTGCCTTACGCCAAGAGATTTTTTAGTTTGGGTGCTTTTGTTTTGATTGTATCCTCGAAGTGGATGAACACTCACTGCTTGGTCTGTATTTACCACTGAAGTTTCACTTGAAGTCTGGAATCTTACATGCCCAAATTTGGACAAAGGATGCTCCAAAGGTGATAACTCGTGGGCTGTTTTAGCAGAGGGAGCTGAGTAAACAGCCCTTTCCTTTGGTCTTACAGCTGGAAGAGAAGTTGCCTGGGCAGTGATTGTGGAGGAATTGGGAGCGGAGAGTCCGGGCTGTACTGTTTCTGTGAAAACAAAAATATTATGAGTGACAATCATGATCTCATTCTTAAGTGGTTGTGGTTTCTGGCACCTATCAAAATCCTGACAGTCCATGTATGGTCAGCAAATGGTCTATGCTACATATGGGACCCATTCAGAAGGAAATGAACTGAAGTGTGGTTCAGGATCTCCTAATGTGACAGCCAAAGTAAGAGACCCGAACCTTCAACTATGTCACAACTGCAGAGTGCTGCTCCACCTGTTGCACTGGTTGGGCTGAAATAACACAGGCATAGACACAGCATCTAATTATGTATGTAAGTGGTAGTATAGAATTTGAAAATTGCTGGAAAAAAACATTTTACAAAGCTTTTCATCTTGCACTCATCAGGGCTATTGCAAGAATACCAATGCCAAAGAAACTTCATAATGTATAAGAAAAGAATGCTGATTGGTTGGCAAGTAGACTTTGATTGGTAGAGGCATCGTCATGGAAAATGAAAACAATGTTGACTGACAGTTAACTGCCAAGCATTATTTAAAAAAAAATTAAACCAGGTATTAAGGCATTGCCCTGAGGAATGGCCATCACTTACTTGTTTCAGTGAAACAAGCACAATACATGCACATGTTCTTTCTGTTTGCAAAGAACAGCACGCTAATGTAGCTTCCAGAACAAGCAAATACACCACACTGCAAGCTCTACTGACAGCCTTAAATTCGTTATTAGCTAATTTTTAGCATACTAAGCATTATTCTTTACAATGAGTCCAAATTTGTATCCAGTGTACTTGCTGCTCAACAGGGCCGGGAAGTCTTGATCAAAAGTAAGCTAAAAGAATACTTAACTGGATTGGATAAGAATAATGAGCTGTCATGTGATATATATGACAAGATTCGTCCTCACAGCTCACTGCATATGTGTGGGCTGCCCAAGCCTCATAAAAATGATGTTCCTTTACTTCTTATCTATGACAGGTTCTGCATTAGCATTAATTGGCCAAATGGTTGGGGAAATTGTTGCAACCAGATCTGAACAAGCTTTCCAGATATAGAGTGGAGGATTTCTTCAAGTTTGTGAACACCATACAGGATTTGCATATTTTTAGCAATGCTGTGTCCATATGCTCAATTAACATTGCTAGCCTATTCAACAGTGTTTCACTTAAGGAAGCCATAGATCTTTATGCTATAGCACTGTATCATGATGATCTATAACAAAGTCACAAAATTGTTACAGTGCAGGAGGCCTGTCATGTCTGCACTGGCTCTCCACATGAGTAATGTGATTTAGTGCCATTCCCCTGCCTTTTCCCTGTACCCCTGTACATTGTTTTTATTCAAATAATCATCTAATGCCTCTCCTGAATGCCTTGATTGAACCTGCCTCCACCAACCACACTTCAGGCAGTGCATCCACACCCAAACCACTTGCTGTGTGAAAAAGTTTTCTCTTGCATCACATTTGCTTCTTTAGCACATCGCTTTAAATCTGTGCTTTCTCGTTCTCGATTCTTTTATCAGCAGGAGGAGATTTTCCCTATCTACTCTGTCCAGTCCCCTCATGATTGACCATCTTTTCTCAAATTTCCTCTTAACTTCCTTCTCTCCAATAAAAACAGTCCCTCTCCAATCTATCTTCTTAACTGAAGGTCCTGGAATGATTCTTTAAACCACTGCTACACTCTCTCCAATGTATTCACATCCTTTCTATAATGTGGCACCCAGAATTATATGTGCTATTCCAGCTGAGGTTTAAGTAGTGTCTTGTATAAGTTCAGCATAACCACCTTGCTCTTGTATTCTTTGTCCCAATTAATATAGCATAAAGGCACCTTAATCTCAGAATCCTGGTGTTTCGGCTTTATCCCTCTAGGTGGATGCATGATCTATTGAAATTGCACAAAGTGCCATTAAACCAGGCAAGAAAAAGTGCCAGTGAAGCTGGCGAGTTTCACACAGCTTTTCTCACTCGATCCAGCATTCTGTGCAATTTCCACCCATTGTTTCCCCTGATATTGTTATTCATGATTGTCCTGATGAGTGAAAGATGAAAAGCTTTGACAATCTGTCTCTTTTCAACAATACTCGAGTTATGTAAATGACCTCAGCCCAGGATCACAGTGCTAGGCAGAAACTCCATCTACTCTGCCCACAGCCAGGGTTGCTGGAATCCCTGGACAGCTCTAGTAACTATGGTTCTTGCTAGTTGCTCCCTTCCCCAACCGTTCAAAAAACAATTCCACACTCTGGCAGTTGTCTCCTCCGTCAGCTTCATCCATCAAGATTTGGTTGGATCAGATATAGCCTATCTGCTTATATGATTAATATCTTAATGTCTCAGTAGTTTGTTAACATTTATGGTTGCCCATCTCCCACTTGAAAAATCCACTCAATGATTCTTAAGGATCTACCAATTTCTTGAATTCCTTGATCGCATCTTTACCATTTCCTTTTTGTTCACAGACTTCCACTGAGTGATTTAGAAAACAAACTTTAGGAATCAAGGGAACATTTTCATCCAGATGAGCAGCTGTTTCTTTAATTATGCAGGTGAATTGTTCTCTAATGGTTAAAACTCATGCTGAGAGGGAATATCAGAACTTGTGCCAAACATTACTTCTACCCTCCGTAGGATTGATGCTTTTTAATCATCTTTAATACCACGCCTTGATCTGCTTAAAATTCTCATATTACCAATGAAGGATGAAGATTTGTTTTAACTGCTTCATACACACTGTATGTCTGGCTGTAACTCTGTACCTGATGGAGTATCCTGCTGAATGACAAAGTACTGTCTGCCTGACATCTCGTCTGAACATTGGACTTTGGCACCTCCTGATTCTTCCGCCAAACTGCAGTGCAGATTGACGTAGGGCTGTGGTGGCTGTTCTCCAGCTTGCTGTGTAGCCGGATATGTCTCGGCTGTTCCATGGTTCCCGATGCTTTGGATGGGATCGGTGTTCAGAGTTTCTGGCACGTTCTCGGCTGCAGGGGTTGTGGATTTAGATCGCAGTTCTCCCGACAGTTTGAGCTCCAGATTTTGGAGCTTGGACAAACACCACGATTTCATATCGTCCACCATTGAAGACTGCAAAGAAGATGGGAATGATTCAGCAGACAATATCGTCAAACCAGATGTCAATGTGGTGGAGCAACAAAGTAATGTGTGTGTGCAAGGCACAAATTCTTCAGAACAAGTGAACAGATTATTTAAAAAGCTGCAACACAAATAGGATTTAGAAGTTCATACAAAAGCAGATGAGGACATTATGGCTGTACAACATGACAGGTTAAAACTAGAATACTGTGCACAATTTTGGGGGAACAAGTACAAAACAGATTTACCTTGAACAAGGAAAAGCTGGAGCAATTAGGGCTATTTTCTCTCAAACCAAGAAGGAAGATTTGTCAACAGTATGCAAAATGATAAAAGGAATAGACAAGGTGCAGTGACAGAATGGTTAGCACTGCTGCCTCACAGCTGGGTTTTGTTCAGGCCTTGGGTGACAGTGTGGAGTGTGCACGTTCTCCCCATGTCTGTGTGGGTTTCCTCCCACAGTCCAAAGATGCGCATATTAAGTGGATTGGCCATGCTAAATTGCCTCTTGGTGTCCAGGGATGTGTAAATTAGGTGGATTAGTCATTGTAAATGCATGGGGTTATGAGGCGAGGGCCTGTGTGGGATGTTCTTAGGAGAATCAGTGCAGACTCAATGAGCCAAATGGCCTCTTTCAGCATTGTAGGGATTCCTCAAATAAACCCTTTTAATGGAGCAGAGCAGGAGGGAAAATGAGAGAAGCGCACAGAATAGACTACACAAAAGAAAAACAAAAATAGCCAGGCGATACTCTTCCACCATAATTTACAGATCACTCTGCTCATTCAACAGAGTCTCAGAAGATCTGATGGAGGCAGAGGTCAAGAGGGTCAAAAGGAACTCCTGTCAAAAAACTGACCTCAAAACACCTTAAAAAAAAACATACTTCACACCTCTGGGTTGGAAGGGCCTGGTGGCCTTCTCCTATTTCTTGTGTTTTTGTGCAATGTGACAAAGTGGTTAGACTGTGCACATATGTTATATAGGGGCGGCACGGTGGCACAGTGGTTAGCACTGCTGCTTCACAGCTCCAGGGTTCTGGGATTGATTCTCAGCTCAGGTCACTGTCTGTGTGGAGTTTGCACATTCTCCTCATGTCTGCGTGGGTTTCCTCTGGGTACTCCGGTTTCCTCCCACAGTCCAAAGATGTGCAAGTTAGGTTGATGGGCCATGCTAAGAAATTGCCCCTTAGTGTCCAGGGTAGTGGAGGTTAGAGGGATTAGTGGGTATAATATGTAGGGATATGGGGGTAGGGCCTGGGTGGGATTGTGTTCGGTGCAGACTCGATGGGCCGAAGGGCCTCTTTGTGCACTGTAGGGTTCTATGATCTATGATGTATATTGCCTATATGTCTACTTTTACCTTAACCATCAGTTTCCTACTGTTATTTGAACAAGCCAGTTATAAAATACATCTTGCACACTCTGAACCAAGGTAGCGTCTTATGAATCCTCATTTTTCTACAATTTAACCCTTACCAGTCAGCTGATACATCAATACTGGTGCCTGGCTAAACAAGGAGAACATGGTGGCCTTGGCATCCAGCCGCCTTGTCCCGGTTTCAAGGCACTATTGTTTTATGTGCCTTCTGCCTAAGCCACCAGAATTGTATTTGTTTTTCTTACACAGCAAGCCATTAATTTTCACACACTGCTAGGTTACTGCTGAAGGATGTGATTGCACTAGATGGGGTGCAGAGGAGATTTACCAGGATCCAGCCTGGGATGGAATGCTTAAATTATGAAGAGAGGCCTGATAGGCTTGGGTTGTTTTTGTGGAAGCAGAGCAGACTGAGAGGCAACTTGATTGGGGTGTACAAGATTATGAGGGACATGGACAAGCTGGATAGGGAGATGCTGTTCCCCTTAGTTGAAGGGTCAGTTACAAGGGGATACAAGTTAAAAGTGAGGGGTGGGAAGTTTAGGGGAGATTTGAGAAAAACCTTTTTTATTCAGAGAGTGGTGACAGTCTGGAATGCCTGGGAGAATGGTGGAGGTGGGATGCCTCACATCCTTTAACAAGTACCTGAAAGCACGCCATAACATTCAAGGCTATGGGCCAAGTGCTGGCAAGTGGGACTAGGTGGGCAGGTCAGAGCGTTTCATGCGTCGGTGCAGACTCAATGGGCCAAAGGGCCTCTTCCGCACTGTAGTATTCTGTGAAGTTTACTTGACCATCTAGCTGACGAAGGCCCAAACCACAGATTCATATCAAGTCACCTCTCAACCTCATTTTACCAGAGCACATCACAAAGCAGGAATAAAAATATACTTCATATCAAACCTAATTTAAAAAACCCTTCATATGTAGTCTGATATATATTTAAGTTAGCTCTTGATAATTAATAGTAAACCCAATGTGAGGATTTCCCAGGATTCTCACAGTACATAATGCAACCTCGTTGTGGTCAGGAGATGTGGTTTTACCTGGCGTTTGTCTCCTTCCAGTCTCTCTAGTAAAGCACGCTGGTCAATACGATGTAGACATTCTGTCCTTTCTGCTGAGAGTCTCTCAGATGTCAGCTTATCTAAAACTCTGATCTGAGTTTGGAAAGTAAAACATTTACACAGAGTAAAGCTTCTGTAATTGTACGGAAAATCACACAAGACTGATTCTGACTCAGATGAGAATGCCACCAACCAAGACAGAGCTGACACATAATTCAGTTATTTTTTCAAAAGGAAATATCAGATGGAAGGAGATGATACCATTATTTATTTGGTCAAGTGGGACATGGGGAACAGCACAAATTGTGATTGTAGTCATCCAAGTCTGATCATCGCCCATGTGTTCAACTCCTGCCCTGAGACATTCATTCCTGGTGGCATCACAACCAATCACACTGTAGACATTGAATGGGTTGTTAACCTCAACACTGAACTATAGCTGTTTCCTGACCATACTGTGGTAATATGTCTTTAAGGGATAGCAATATGCTGTCACTTTAAGGAAGTGTATCATATGATCCAGCCTCAGTTTGACTTTGGCCTGAAGAAGAACACAGCACACAAGTCCACTTGTGTTCAGAATTAATAAATGAACCCACAACATGTTTACACAGTCTCTTATGAGTGATTGAGACTTTGATATCATAACACACATACAACAGCCATCTCAGTGTTGAATTAGAACTGCTTCCCCAGTCAAAGGAGTTAAAAGAAAAATTTGTTATGATACACAAACTAAACCTGCATTCTCACCAGGAAATCCTCTGCTAGGTTAAATGTAAAACAATCAAAGAAGCGCTTTCTTCATCATAGCGAGAAAAAAAAATCAGAAGAGCCATATATTGTGGTCATCAAGATGGTGTCATGGTTTATGTTTAAAATGTGTGTTTTCTACTTTAATCCCATCCTGACCTAGTGAAAAGAAATTGCTTTGTCCTCATCTGGCAGTAGGCACACAGTCAGACGTTTGAACAGGTAGCATGCACTTATATGCCCTTTTATTAAATGCCTTTCTGCTTGAAGGCAATCTCAAGCAGAATAAAAAGGTTGAGTCAAGTTGACAATGGTTTGAAGATGGAAGTATATAGTCTCAGTGATGGACTGGACACAGGATTTGAAGCTCACTAAAATTGAAATTTGGTGAATTAACCTAGGATGAAGGGAGTTTGTGTCAGCATGGCGTCAGTTTTACTTAAGTTGAGCACCAAGAATGACTGACTGCTTCATCTGTAGCCTCAAGCCATACAGACAGTTAACTCAGTCTTAATCATAGAAGCTAGGATGAAAATGGTAAGCTGGAGCTGGACATCATCACTGCATTTGCACATACATTCCCTGTTAATTATATGATGCTCAATCCAAATGAGACCATTTAGTCAAAATGTCAAGAGCTGGATTCATCTATAAATGGTTACCAGGTGATTTGCCTCATTTACTGTTAAGTACTACTGCACAACACACTATTCCCCATGTACAGCAGGGGTAAAAAGACCCCCTACTTTGAGACTACTAAAACAAAGTAAATTAGTTTAAAAAAGGGACCACATTGTGCCTATATAAATAAAAAGTATCACAATATGCCTCACATACAAAGATATTTTCTGTATAAGCACATATGTAATTATTTTTCAACAAGAACTATAGATTTAAACTGTATTTTTGTATTTTCCTGTCAGCTTTGGCCAACAAGCAATTTACCCCTTAACAAAATGGGAAATTAGTTAAATAGGCAGACCACATTCTTTTGGAACAATGAGGCATAGAGCATTGAGCGGCACAGCGGCATTGTGGTTAGCACTGCTGCCTCACAGTGCCAGGGACCCAGGTTCAATTCCTGGCTTGGGTCAGTGTGTGTGTGTGAAGTTAGCACATTTTCCCTGTATCTGCCTGGGTATCCTCCAAGTGCTCTGGTTTCCTCCCACAGTCCAAACATGTGCAGGTTAGGTGGATTGACCATGATAAATTGCTTCTTAGTGTTAGGGGAGTGTCATGTGGATTAGTAGGGTAAATATGATAGGGCCTGGGTGGGATTGTTGTCAGCGTGTGCTCAATGGGCTGAATGGCCTCCTTCTGCACTGTAGGTATTCTGTGATATACCCTAATGCCAGGGCCAGGCCAGGCAAGAAGGTTATTAAAATGAATAGAAGGATTCAGCTTCTAGCTATACTGAACAGCTGCAATTCAATCTCCATTGATAAAGGGGACAGAAAACAGACCAAGGACCTCTGGGTTCAGCTGACCAACAAACTCCTAATTCTGCTGGAAGCTAAAATGCTATTGGCCAAAGTAAATACTGTATTATTGTAATTGGACCGACAAGCTTGGATGATAGATGAGGTGGGAGGATCAAATCTTCATAAACGTATATCCGTTGTACCCGCGTCATGTAACATCAGAGAGAAGTTAGAACCCTCTATCTCTCTCTGAATACATTGGTCAAATAAAGAACATCTTTAACATGCATATTGTCTTTCGCAACTCTTTGTGTTTGCTGAGATCAGCTGAATATAAGACCCCAAGAAAATCCCCTTACACCACGCTTTAGGGAAAGGCAGTGGCTTTGTTTAATTACTGGAAGATCCACAAGGACAAATATCCCCATTAGTGATCATAAGTTAATACTGCAGAATATGTAACCTGGAATTCCTGGGATTCTGCTGCTGGAGGAAAAGTTACATCCTATTATGGCAAATACAACCAGGAAAATAATACTAAACATCCCAATCAAAAGAGAAATGTCCACAATCCAATTTCCTTTGAACCAAGATTGCATCCCAATCTTCCAAGTATTAAAAAAAACCAACCCCATACTACATGTAGGTAATATTATGCAGAAAGTCATCACAGGCAGTTATTATTATTTATTTGTGCCACAAGTAGCTTATGTTAACACTGTGATGAAGTTATCCCCTAGTCACCACACTCTGGCACCTTTGGGTGCACTAGGGGAAAGTTTAGCATGGCCAACACACCCAACAGTCTTTGGGACTGTGAGAACAAGCTGGAGCAACCAGAATAAACCCCCACAGACAAGGGGATAATGTGCAGACTCTGCACAGACAGTGACCCAAGCTGGTAATCAAACCTGGGTCCCTGTTGCTGTGAGGCAGCAGTGCTAACCATTGTGCCACCATATCACCCCAGTAATACAATCACTGGTACAGTCATAAATTTCATCCCTGGAACCTAACTAAGCTGCAGCAAATTGCCCAGCTGATGAATCCCAGAGTGCCAGACCCTTGACTCGACTTCAGATATGTTCAAACATTACTGTTTAAACTATCCAATGACAAAATTATGAAAATACTTTGTAGAGTTGGCAAGTCAAAAAAAATCTATAGACAACCTGGAAGTGAAATGCTCCTCTTTTACCTCATGTTTATTCCTTCCTTCTAGTTCTCCAAGTTTTGTATTCAATTTTCCTTGCACAATCTCAAGTTCAGCTTTAATCTCTTCCTTTGTAGCTTCGAGACGGTTCTCCAGTTTATTGATCAGTGGCTCACAACGACAACCGTTTATGGGGGCCTGAACAACAAAGTTACACAAGGTCACTGGCTAATAGATTTTAATGACCAATTCAGGTAAACTTTAACAAGAGCTTTGCTTTAAATTATTGTCCAAAAGAGGAGACATGCTGCTGAAACTTTTAATCTTACACTCAAGCAGGGCAAAGCCAAGCATGCTAAATTTTAAACAAACAATCACCAATTTATGCTACAGGAGAGAGGGGGTGCAGACTGGCTGGCAAGTTGAATCTGGCCAATATGCTGCCAAGGAACTACAGGCTCCCCAAATTCTGAGCTAATTCAAAAAAGGCACAAGATTTGACAATATTCTTTTTGAGCTCCTGTTCCCCAGTGACTTTTCCACGGCAATGCCTCAGCCAATCAGCTCATTTAATAACCAATCAGAAACTTTTTCTTCTGTGGCACAAATAGGTGTGATTGTTTGAAATCTGGCATTATAACATTTGCTCTGACGAGTGCAAAAAAAAAACTTCAGCAATATGTCTCTCTTTTCAATATTCAAGTTCTGTGCTGCCAAGCAACCATTTTTTAAAAATCAGAAATCTACCACTGTAATCTTCTCATGCATATGTATTCAGATAGAACATAGAACACTACAGCACAAACAGGCCCTTCGGCCCACGAGTTGCGCCGATCACATCAACACCTATCTATAACCCCCAATCCCATAAAACCCCATATACTCATCCAGAAGTCTTTTAAAAGACCCCAGCGAGTTCGCCTCCACCACCACTGACGGCAGCCGATTCCATTCACTCACCACCCTCTGAGTGAAAAACTTACCCCTAACATCACTTCTGTACTTTCCTCCCCGCACCTTAAATCTGTGTCCTCTCGTAGCGACCATTTCAACCCGGGGAAATAGCCTCTGAGAATCGAATGTATAACAGTCTGCAACAGAATGCCCCAGTAACAGCAAGAATGCCTACTTATACCTTCAAAATATCAACATCTTTGATCTTAATTAATTCCACCATTGATCCATTTCATCACTTCCAGACTGGGAGTAAGGCATTGGAAGTGTCCAATCTCCTGAGCTCCACCCTGTATAAAAATTTCAACTCATCAAAACTCCAAGACATTCATCCTATCTTGCACTAAGCCATGCTTGCCTACATGTTTATCTTCTTCATTTATAATTCACTCCATAGCCTTGCCTCGTTCATCCAATCTCTTCTAGCCTTATCTTACCCTTCTCTAACTCTTGTTCACCCTTCCATTCCCTCAGAGTGGCACACTCTGCAACCATTTTTCTCCTCACAAATGCAATTCACTCCATCTTTAAAAGCTTTCCCTTTTGACCATGCCTCAATCAATTGACCTAACCTTTTCCTGACTAATTCTTAGGCCCAACTTATTCATAGAATCTACAGTGCAGAAGAACATAAGAACATAAGAAATAGGAGCAGGAGTAGGCCAACTAGCCCTTCGAGCCTGCCCCGCCATTCAATAAGATCATGGCTGATCTGTCTTGGCTCAGTTCCACATTCCCGCCCTCTCCCCATAACCCTTAATTCCCTCTCTTATCAAAAACCCATCAACCCGCGTCTTAAAAATATTTAGCGAGGTAGCCTCCACCACTTCAACAGGCAGAGAATTCCGGAGATTCACCACCCTTTGAGTGAAGAAGTTCCTCCTCAACTCCGTTCTAAACCGCCCCCCCTTTATCTTGAGGCTATGCCCCCTAGTCCTACTATCCTTTCTGAGCGGGAAGAGTCTCTCCACTTCTATCCTATCCATCCCATTCATCATCTTATACGTCTCAATGAGATCTCCCCTCATTCTTCTAAACTCTAACGAGTACAAGCCTAATTTATTCAGCCTCTCCTCATAGCTCAACCCCCTCAACTCCGGCATCAGCCTAGTAAACCTCCTCTGCACTCCCTCCAAGGCCAAAATATCCTTGCGTAAGTACGGTGCCCAAAACTGCACACAGTACTCCAGCTGCGGCCTCACCAATGCCCTATACAGCCGCAGCAAAACCTCCCTACTTTTATATTCAATCCCCCTCGCGATGAAGGCCAGCATCCCATTAGCCTTCCTGACCACCTGCTGCACCTGCAAGCTGGGTTTTTGCGAGTCATGCACAAGGACCCCGAGGTCCCTCTGCACCGTCGCCTGCTGCACTTTTTCTCCACGCAAGTAATAATCCTTCCTACCATTATTCCTACCAAAGTGGACCACCTCGCACTTGCTAACATTAAATTCCATTTGCCATTTCCTGACCCATTCGCCCAGCCTATCTAGATCCTTCTGTAGACTCTCCCCACCCTCCGCACAATTTGCCCTTCCACCAATTTTGGTGTCATCAGCAAATTTCGACACCCTACGCTCAGTTCCCTCCTCCAGATCATCTATATAAATGAAGGAAGCCATCTGGCTCATCGAAACCGCACTGACAACAATCTTCAGGGAAATTTCACAGTAACTTCATTGCAGTAAGCTTTAATTGTGACTAATAAATAAACTTTTATCTTTTATCCTTTATCCCACCCAGGTCCCATCCCTGCAACCCCACATATTTACTCTCCTAGTCCCCCTGATACTAAGGGGCAATTTATCATGGCCAATCAACCTAACCTGCACATCTTGGACTGTGGGAGGAAAATCGGAGCACCCAGAGGAAACCCATGCAAACACGGGGAGAATGTGCAAACTCCACACAGACAGTGACCCACAGCTGGAATCGAAGCCGGGTCTCTAGCACTGTGAGGAGCTAACCACTGTTCCACCGTGCCGCCCGATGAACTTTGGGGTGTTATTCTTTAATAGTTTAAAGAGATACAGGTTTTTCAGAGGCAGATGTTATTAAACCCTGTAAGATTTATCAAATGCTGCATCAGTAATAAATAAATAATGGTCAGCTTCACAAATAGAGATACCCATCACACAAAAAATATAGTGTTAAACAAATATTTTCACTCCATTATAGGAGTTCAGATAACGTAATCTGAACAGGTTCTTATTTGATCAGCTGGGCGTTTTGAAGTCTCCAAATCAAACTGCTTAGAAATTCATACAAGGGTTTGCTTACTGATCCCAAGTGCACTCTTTCCCCTTGAGGAAACACAACCTTTTGATCTGAAATTGGAAAGTTTATCTGCAGTTGATAGCACTGGGCTTGGGTGCTCTCATTATGTCTAGAGGGTACTGCCAGAGATTATTTCTTGAAGCCATTCGTAAGTGTTGCAACTACAGAGCACTGATAATATTCCATGCAGACAACGTTATTCCTTTGGGACATTGGCATGCAGGCTTACCTGCTGGTGTTAATATGGGCAAGTTAAATCCCAGAGTGAAATCTGGCTTGATAGATCCTAACTTTACTTTAGAAACCATGGAGGTAAGAAGTTACTGAATATATTCACAGGAGTCTGTCGATGGACTTTTAACACAAATTAAGTATTTACGAAACAATAAAAAATGAACTATATTACATCAGACAAAAAAGTTGGACAGATCTCAATACAAACCCAAGGCAACGCTTCAAATTCACACAATGTCAGGTCAAAATGACCTGACCCTATTCCCATCATCCCACATACTTCCCTCCCCAGAAACCCCATGTAGCTCTCTCCCCAGCAAGATCGGTCAGCATGCTTGCTATGAGATGGGCAACCACTTCAACAAACCCCATTAGGAGGCCTCAATCCCCCAGGTTATGGAAGCAGCAGCAATGAGATAATCAGAAGCGGTGAGAAGACTGGCAGGAATGGGAGGCAAGAGCAGGATCTGCTGTTTGACAGCTGACAAGAGCAAGGTAACATTGTCTTTTCTTGCAACATTTCTAATTCATTCAGGAGTTTTATAGGGACTTCAACAAAGTGCAATTCCTGATCAAGAAAAAACTATTATAAAAGTTGACTTCACCTCATGTGACCTCACTCTGTATCCTCCCTTCTCCTGCCAGCTCTCTACACGGTACACACTCCTACTCTCTTGCTCCTTCTACAGGAGAGGATTTTTGTTGGGTAGTTGATTGATTGAAGCAGCATTCACAGTTGCCAAAACGTCAACTAACATAAAAAAAATTTGAAGTGGTTATACTCTATGGCCCTTCAATTCCTCTCAACTTTAGCTATAGACATAGGAAGTCATTGACAATACATCTATGTTCAGGAATATCTCATTGGACGGCAGACGTATTGGGTCTCAGCCTCTGGCAATATCCTTCTCATGACTGAGCATGCCAGCATAATCACTCCCAGCACAAAGATCACACACCTCCCCCAACCTGGCAGTTGTCTGTATTGAACATAAGAACATAAGAAATAGGAGCAGGAGTAGGCCATCTGGCCCTTCGAGCCTGCCCCGCCATTCAATAAGATCATGGCTGATCTGTCGTGGCTCAGTTCCACTTTCCGGCCCTCTCCCCATAACCCTTAATCCCCTCTCTTATCAAAAACCCATCAACCCGCTTCTTGAAAATATTTAGCGAGGCAGCCTCCACCACTTCAATGGGTAGAGAATTCCAGAGATTCACCACCCTTTGAGTGAAGAAGTTCCTCCTCAACTCCGTTCTAAAACGCCCCCCCTTTATCTTGAGGCTGTGCCCCCTAGTCCTACTGTCTTTTTTCAGTGGGAAGAGTCTCTCCACCTCTATCCTATCCATCCCATTCATCATCTTATACGTCTCAATGAGATCTCCCCTCATTCTTCTAAACTCCAACGAGTACAAGCCTAGTTTATTCAGCCTCTCCTCATAGTTCAACCCCCTCAACTCCGGTATCAGCCTAGTAAACCTCCTCTGCACTCCCTCCAAGGCCAAAATATCTTTGCGCAGGTGCGGCGCCCAAAACTGCACACAGTACTCCAGCTGCAGCCTCACCAATGCCCTATACAGCTGCAGCAAGACCTCCCTACTTTTATATTCAATCCCCTTCGCTATGAAGGCCAGCATCCCATTCGCCTTCCTGACCACCTGCTGCACCTGCAAGCTGGGTTTTTGCGACTCATGCACAAGGACCCCGAGGTCCCTCTGCACCGTCGCCTGCTGCAGTTTTTCGCCCCGTAAGTAATAGTCCTTCCTACCATTCTTCCTACCAAAGTGGACCACCTCACACTTGCCAACATCTAGCCGAAGACAGTTAAGTAAAGAGCAAGCAAACTGAAGTTTGTCAGTGGGAGCAAACAATTCAATTGGAAAGTGAAGGACACATCATGCTAAAATCAATGGTGTGTCACACTGAAACTCAAGCTGGTACAAACATAATTGCTGAACCTCGGAAAGGAAAAGGAGCACCAGGGGCAAAGGAATTTCCAACACTTGGAATATATCATCTGAAGAAGCCATAAACGATCAGAATAAGAATGCCTGTAAGTATATTTTAAAAAGCCTAACATAAATTCAAGATCATAAAAGTTGAAGGAGCTTCAAGTGCACATGGTTCTGGAATATGCAGATCATACTTTTGAGTTTAATGCACTGGCATTGATCAGATTTACCGATGGGAAGAAAAATGATTCCGATTCACCAGCATCCAATTATGATTGCACAAAGTGAGGGAAAAATCAGATTCAATTTAGTTGGGCAGAGTTCAATTCACCAAATATATTCGCATGATATGATCCAAATTAACGTTTTAAATGGGAAATATGCAGTTTAACAGACAGTCAATTATTTGGAAATTTCACGTAAAGCTAAATTTTACGTCACAGACTAAACTCTCTTATGTGAATTTCACCATGTTGGGGACCATTCCTCCTCAATGCCAAAACCACATGAGCTCGGCGAGGGATGACTGTTTATTCTGAATTCTGGCACAAGAGGCAAAAGTTCTTCTTCCCACTGAATTCAGGAGGAGAAAAATCAGGTGCAATTTGTGCCCAAATATGCCATAAGCATTGATGCCCAAACTGTTCTTTATAATTATATGCTACGGAGGAAAATTCATAGCTTGGTCCCATTAAATTTCCTTTTTGTATCGTGGGCACAAAACAATTAATCTGAATGAAAAGGTCACTATAAAGTGAAACTGTAGATAAAAACTATAATTGGTAGGGAGCGATTTAAAGAACAGTCTAATCTTAAATTTGGGCTGATTGAGCTAAATTGTTCAGGTTTATGTATTTGTGATATTATTTGGTTCTATGAGTTATATTAATGCACTGTAGTTCATACTCCCTGGAATATATTCCAAATTGTTAGTGCAATAAAATAGAAAGCAATGTCACTGTGCTTTTACCTGCATAATTTTGCCATCCTTGTTCCTGTACAATGTGTAGAGCTGGTAAGCTCGAAAATTATGAGGGAGAAGAGTTTGCTGTGGACTTGAGGAACAGCAGCAATGTTTGCTTCTCCTTCTCCTGATGTGTGCGTTGTCTTGTTGAGGTTGCTGGTCTGCCAATAGAGGAGGGTCAGGAAGACCAGAACTCTGTGGAAAAGTAATAAGTTCAGCAACTTTGGATAAAAGAGGTCAGTGTTCAAATCAAAAATAACGTGTTGTTCCTTGAGTTAAGTAATAAAGCTGTTTGCTCAGTGTTTAAGCTAGTACAGCTTACCTGTCCTTGAAAATATGCCACACTCTGATGTTCCACTTTATGTAAACTTTGAAAGGAAAAAAATGTACAAACCAGGAAAAGATAAGCACAGCCCAGTTGTCAGGAAGCACTTATTCACACAGAGCAATTAATCCTGTAATACACTTCTGCAAAGGCTAGTGGATAGGAAAGAAATAACTCAAGGGCCACTCAAGAGGCTTGTGGGAAGCACTGATGGGAAAACATTGGCTTCTTTTTAAAAACAAACTTTGCTCTTAGAACAGAAAGGAGAATGGGAAAGCAATATGTATTGCTCATGCCTGGTTGGCCTGAAGCTTCAGCAATCAACCAGATTGTATGGGATTGTGATCATATGTAGCCCAGACAACACCAGGCAGTGAAGGACATACGCGAACAAGCTATACTCCAGTTTTGGCCCTACATATATTACCAGATTTATTGGATTCAATTTCACACCTTGCGTTGGTGAGATTTGAACTCAACCTCTGGGTTGCTATTCCAGCACCATAATCACTAGCATCCAGGACCAATCATGGAAAGGTGAGTGGATGAGTTCAGTTGCCTTCCACATTTTTAACTTATCATTGGAAATATACAACTTCTGCTTTTTACGTTTTAAAGATTGCATCGTATCTATGTCACGCTGCAACTTCTGACATCCCTCCAGACTATTTACAACACCACCAACCTTCGTATCGTCGGCGAACTTACTAACCCATCCCTCCACTTCCTCATCCAGGTCATTTATGAAAATAGCTTCAAATCTTATTATGAAATTAGCTTAAAAATGGCAGAGCCCCTGGCGATGATCTTTGCATCGTTGATGGAGACGGGAGAGGTTCCGGAGGATTGGAGGATTGCGGATGTGGTTCCTATTTTCAAGAAAGGGAACAGGGATAGCCCGGGAAATTACCGACCGGTGAGTCTGACCTCAGTGGTTGGTAAGTTGATGGAGCAGATTCTGAGGGACAAAGTTTATGAGCATTTAGAGAAGTTTAGAATGATCAGAAATAGTCAGCATGGCTTTGTCAAGGGCAGGTCGTGCCTTATGAGCCTAGTTGAGTTCTTTGAAAATGTGACTGAACACATTTACGAAGGAAGAGCGGTGGACATGGTTTACATGGACTTCAGCAAGGCATTTGATAAGGTCCCCCATGCAAGACTTCTTGAGAAGGTGAGAGGGCATGGTATCGAAGGGGCTTTGGCCTTGTGGATCCAGAACTGACTTGCCTGCAGAAGGCAGAGAGTGGTTGTGGATGGGTCTTTTTCTGCATGGAGGTCAGTCACCAGTGGAGTGCCCCAGGGATCTGTTCTAGGACCCTTGCTGTTTGTCATTTTCATAAATGACCTGGATAAGGAAGTGGAGGGATGAGTTAGTAAGTTTGCCGACGATACGAAGGTTGGTGGTGTTGTGGATAGTCTGGAGGGATGTTTGAAGTTGCAGTGTGACATAGATAGGATGCAAGACTGGGTGGAGAAGTGGCAGATGGACTTCAACATGGATAAATGTGTAGTGGTCCATTTTGGCAGGACCAGTGGGATGCAGGAGTACAATATCAAGGGTAGGAGTCTTAGCTATGTTGAAGAGCAGAAGGACCTTGGAGTCCAGGTCCATAGGACTCTTAAATCGGCCTCGCAGATGGAGGATGTGGTCAAGAAGGCGTATGGTGTACTGGCATTCATTAATCGAGGGATTGAGTTTAGGAGCCGGGAGGTAATGCTGCAACTTTATAAGACCCTTGTCAGACCCCGCTTGGAGTACTATGCACAGTTCTGGTCGCCTTACTACAGGAAGGATGTGGAAGCTATTGAGAGGGTGCAGAGGAGATTTACAAGGATGTTGCCTGGATTGGGAGGTGTGCCTTATGAAGATAGGTTGAGGGAGCTAGGTCTCTTCTCCCTGGAGAAACGAAGGTTGAGAGGCGACCTGATAGAGGTTTATAAAATGTTGAGAGGTATAGATAGGGTGGATTCTCGGATGCTATTTCCCAGGGCTGAAATGGTCGCTACAAGAGGACACAGGTTTAAGGTGCTGGAAAGCAAGTACAGAAGTGATGTTAGGGGTAAGTTTTTCACTCAGAGGGTGGTGAGTGAGTGGAATCGGCTGCCATCAGTGGTGGTAGAGGTGAACTCGCTGGGGTCTTTTAAAAGACTTCTCGGTGAGTATACGGGATCTAATGGGCTTGGGAGTTACAGATAGTTCTATGGCTTGGTAGGTATAGATGTGATCGGCGCAACTTGTGGGCCGAAGGGCCTGTTTGTGTTGTAGTGTTCTAAGTTCTATGATTAGCGAAAGCTCTTCATGGCCAATTAAACACTACTGAAATGCAGTCCCTCTTTTAACATGGAGAAATGCAGAAGTCAGTTGTGCACTCTGAGGTCCCACAAATAGCAAAAAGATTACTGATCAGATATTCCACTTACTGATACAGGCTAGTGAATTTCTCTAAAATAAAAGCAAATTACTGTGGATGCTGGAATTTGACACAAAAACAGAAAATGCTGGAAAGCCTCAGCAAGTCTAATAGCATCTGTGAAGGAACAACAGAGCTAACATTTGGTCATTGAAATGCTGACTCTGTTCTCCCTCCACAGATGCTGTCAGGCCTGCTGAGATTTTCTAGCATTGTTTGTTTTTGTGCAGAACTTCTTTGCTTATCTTCAAAAACTGTACAAGATCCTTTGCAGTCATCACTTCATCAAAAGATATCACGTGTGAATTAGACTACCGTTAGAAACAGTAATGACGTCAGAATTTTTACACTTGCTTGAATGGAACGGATGGAAATTTTTAAAGTTTTAGTCATAAGTAGGCTTACATTAACACTGCAGTGAAGTCACTGTGAAAATCCCATTGTCGTCACACTTTGGCACCTGTTCGGGTACACTGAAGGACAATAGCCAATGCACATAACCAGCACGTCTTTTGGACTGTGGAGGAAAACGTAGCACCAGGAGGAAACCCATGCAGACACGGGAACAATGTGCAGACTCCATACTGTGACCCAAGCCGGGAACTGAACCCGGATCACAGGCACTGTGATGCTGCAGTGCTAACCACTGTGCCACCCTCGTTTTCAGAGTGCTGATATTATCCAGTAGCTGTTTTGAGTGTTTGATTTTGATTGACACAGACTCACAGATTGTATCCGTTGGAAATGTGGCCTTGAAAATAACCCTTTCTTAAGAAGCAACATAAGTTCATGGGGGATTTACCAGCCCCCATTATTAATATTGTATGTAAGTAATTCAGTTACTTATCCAATAGTTTGTTCGTTAATTGACCCTAGTTTGTTCTTAATGAAATATATAAAAAGGCCCACAGTTACCTTTTCCTTCTGTTTTTTCTTTCTTTCCCGCTTTTTCTTCTGTTCTGGTGTAGCTACTCTGATTAAATCATCCCCATTTTTTTTCTTCTGATGTCCTTGCTCACTGCTGTGGGCATCATCAACTGAGACACTTCCCTGTTTCAGAACAGAAAGAATAAGTAACCAGATCATTACCACCTCCACATTTTAATATGAGATTAAAGATACAATTGATTATAGAATAGATACAGGACATTCAATAGGTACTTTTTCTTTGGGAGGGGAGGAGGGAAAAATAGGTATCTTTAAAGACCACATCACAGAATGAGAAATAAAGATCATTGATGGCTGTTTCAATAACTTTACATAGGACCTTAATGGAATAAAACATCCCCAAAGCATGTCACAATGGTGAAACTAGATTTGGAGCAGCACTGAGATAAAAGATTTTAAGAAGACTTTCGCTGTCACCATCCTTGCATTGGTTCATGAATGTCCTTTAGGGAAGGAAATCTGCCAAACTTACATGGTCTGACTTACATATCATTCCAGACCCACAGCATTGTGGTTGACTCTTAAATGCTCTCTGAAACGGCCTAGCAAGCCACTCAGTCCAAGGGTACTTAGGGATGGGCAATAAATGCTGGTACAGCCAGTGATGCCCTTATCCCATATACGGATTCTGGAAAAAAACATCCTTGCAAACAATCATCCCATTTCCAACATTCCTTTCCACTCTAAAGTCCTTGTCACCTCAAATCCATTCCCATCTTTCCTGGGATTCCATGTTTGAATTCCAGGCTCTAGTCACAGTACCAAAACATAGAAACTAGAAACAGGAGTAGGCCATTTGGCCCTCTGGGCCTGCTCCACCATTCATTTTGATCATGGCTGATTATAGAATTCAATAACCTGATCCCCCCACTTTGCCCCATATCCCTTGATCCCTTTAGCATAAAGATCTATATCTAGTTTCTTCTTGAAATCAGACAACGTTTTGGCCTCAACTACATTCTGTGGTAGTAAATTTCATACATTCACCACCCTCTGGGTGAAGGAATTTCTCCTCACCTCAATTCTAAAAGGTTTACCCCCTTATCCTCAAATTATGACCCCTAGTTCTGGACTCTCCTACCATTGGGAACATTCTTTCTCAATCTACCCTGTCTGTCCTTGTTAGAATTTTTTAAGTTTCTATGAGATTCCTTCCTCACTCTTCAAAACTCCAGTAAACATAATCCAAACTGACTTAGTCTGTCCTCATATGATAGACCTGCCATCCCAAGAATCCTGGTAAACCTTTGCCGTACTCCCTCTATAGCAAGGACATCTTTCCTCGGATAAGGACACCAAAACTGCACACAATATTCCTGATATGGCCTCACCAACGCCAAAACATCCCTATACTCAAATCCTCTCGCTATGAAGGCTAACATATCATTTGCCTTATTTACTGCCTGCTGAATCTGCACACTTACTTCCAGTGACTGATGAACAAGGATGTCACCTCTCTCAATTTGCACCCATTCAAGTAGTAATCTGTCTACCTATTATTGCTACCTAAATGGATAACCTCACTTTTTTTTTGTTTGTTTATTAGTGTCACAAGTAAACTTACATTAACACTGCAATGAAGTTACTGTAAAAATCCTCTAGTTGCCACACTGGCATTTGTTCAGGTGCACATTTATCCACATTATACTGCATCTGCCATGCAAACAACTCTTATATAAGTGACAAATAACATCCTAGACGAGCATGAACAAAGACAAACTTTCCTTTGTCATCATTCGCGACCTGCCTGCAACCTTTGACATGGTTGAACTTGCCATTGTCCTCCACTGCCTTTCCATTGTCATCCACATGGCTGGGACTGCTCTCACGCACAGTCCATTCTTATCTATCTAATTGCCACCACAGAATCATTTGAACGCACCCCCCCCCCCCACCCCTACCCCCACTATTGGTGTATTCCCAGGTTCGATCCATTTCCGTTACCTATTTCTCATTTAAATGCTGCTCCTTAGCAACATGGTCCAAAAGCACAACATTAGTTTTCACATGTACATGGATGACACCCAGATTTATTCACCAATGTCTCTCTCCACTCCTCCGTTGTTGCTAAATTATCAGACTGTTTATCTCACGTTCAGTACTGGTTGAGTGGAAATGTGCTCTAATTGAAATTTGTGAAGACTGAAGAAATTGTTATTGGTTCACATTCCAAAGTCAGTTCCCTTGCTACTGATTCCATCCCCCTTCCTCCCAACAGTCCAGAGATTAAACAAGTCTGTTTGCAACCTTAGCATCACAGAGAAACATCAAAAATAGGAGGAATAAGCCATCATGGCTGGATCATCCAACACGATAAGCATTCCCCCTTCACCCCAAGATGATATCTAATTTCTTCTTGAAAACATACAGTACCTTGGCCTTAGCTGCTTTCTATGGTAGTGAATTCCACAGGCTCACCGTTCTCTGAGTGAAGAAATTTCTCCTCGTCTCAGTCCTAAAAGGTTTATCCTATATCCTTAGACTGCGACTCCTGGTTTTGGACACCCCCACCTTTGGAAACATTCTTTCTGCATCTACCCTGTTTAGTCTTGCTGGAATTTTATAGGTTTCTATGAGATCCCACCTCAATCTTCTGAACTCCAGCATTGCTCCTTCTATATCAGTTCCACCATCCCTGGAATCAGCCTGGTAAACCTTCACTGTACTCCCTCTATAGCAATGGCATCCTTCCTCAGATAAAGAGACCAAAGTAGCAAACAATATTCCAGATGTGGCCTCACCAATGCTCTGTATAATTGCAGCAAGACATCCCTGTTCCTGTACTCGAAGCCTCTTACTATGAAGACCAACATACCATTTGCCTTGTTTACTGTCTGCTGCACCTGCACGCTTACCTTCAGTGACTGGTGCACAAGAACAGCCAGGTCTCGTTGCACATTCCCCTCTCTCAATCTATAGCCAATCAGATAATAATCTATCTTCCTGGTTTTGCTTCCAAAGTGGATAACTCACATTTACCCACATTATGCTGCATCTGTCATGCATTTGCCTACTCATTTTTCTTGTCCAAATCACACTAAAGCATTTCTGCATTCTCCTCACAGCTCACCCAGCTTTGTGTCATCTGCAAGTTTGAAGATTTTACACTCAGTTCCTGGGTCCAAATCATTCATATATATAGTGAGTAGCTAGGGTCCTAATACCGATCCCTACAGTAATCTACTAGTCACTGCCTGCCATTCAGAAAATGACCCGTTTATACCTACCTTTTGTTTCCTGTCTGCCAATTAATGTTCTATTTCAAAACCCCACCCCGAATCCCCACATGCTTTAATTTTACACACTAATCTATTACGTGGAACTTGTCAGAAGTCTTCTCAAAGCCCCAATAAACCACACCTACTGACTCCCCCTCTTCAACTCCACTGGTTAGCTCCTCAAAGAATTCCAGCGTTTGACAAGCATGATTTATTTTCTGTAAATCCATGTTGACTCTGTCTGGTTCTACCACTGTTTGCTGATCTCAAGGTGAGCTTCTGATCTCATATTTGCATCATTGTTAACACCTTGTATCTTCACCTCTGTATCATCCTGCTTTGCTCTATCTTGGATCATCTGTAAATGTGTGCTCCTCACGGAGGCAAGGATGCGAGGTCGGAAGCCAAGCTCAGAATTAAAGAGAATTCAACCTTTACGAGCAGCAGGCCAGAGATGGAATCAGGGGCTCTGAGTCATGGCTTTAGTGTTGCTGACACTACACTTGGGAATGTTCCTGCTCGTCTGTAGTTTGACATTGCACAAACAAGTCAGGCCAGTAAGCTGGTGGCCGTGAAGACAAGTGTGGGGCAAACTGCTGGAACTGAGTGTTGTCAGCATGCAAATGAAATTTGAGCCCATGCTTATGAATAATGTTACTAGTGGACAGGATGTAGACAAGGCTGAAACTTTACAGCACACCTGAGGTAGATATATGGAGGCAGGAGCAGAAGTGATTGCAGGACAATGATGAAATAATCCAGACATTGGGGATCAATTACACAGTCGAGATTTGTTAACTTCTACTCCAACCAGACAAAAATATTGCTACAATTTATGATGTCTCTTCCAACTCATCTAGAAGAGAATGGAATCAGAATGTGGGTAAGGAACCCATATATCCCAAGGTATAAATATATCTTTGTTGCGGGACCACAACAGTCCAATCTCTTCAACCCAAATCCTCAATGAGAGAATTTTCACAATGGTAACCTCAGTGTTTTCAAGCTTGGAAACTAGTCTGAGTTCTAATGATTTGCACAATATTATACAACAGATTTTCAAACACATATTTGAGATGAACAAGTAGGTTTGAATACAGGGAATTGCCCTGTCAACATTTCAATGCATATCAAAATTTAATCAAGGTTGAAGTCAAACTTAACGTCTCCTCAATTACCGTACATTGATTTTCCAGATTAAAACTTGAACTGATCATGCACCCCAGAGTCAGATTTCAGTGATCAAAGTTCAGTACAACTGTCTGCTCACGATCAGCACTGAATTGGTACGTATTTTTCCTCTCCCCATCCCCTCCCTAATTTGTATCTTCTTGTTCTGAAAAGACTGAACTACAGTTCCACTAAACTGCCCACAACAATTGCCACTCCTAATGTATGTCTGTCAATGAACTCCAGAAGGCTACTTCCCAGTGGGAACATTGCAGGTCAAATCCTGCACTGACTTCAGCTTTCCACTAGGTGGTGATAAGGTGGGAACACTGACTAATTTGCCCCTTTCCCAGCTGAGGCCGAGGTAGCACACCAGCCTCCCCCCCCCCTCCCCCACCCCCACCCACCCACCAGCCCCTCTCTCCCTCCGCAGCTATCCCCATTTAGATCAGCTAATTCGGCATGAATAGGAACAGGAACAATTTAATCAAAATTCTTTTTAAATAGCCACATCCAAGAAGTCTATCTTTTCACATCAATAATTTAATAGGATTACATGCATTTACCTTACTCTGGATCAATTCATCACGAGGTACAGATTGGGCTCTTCGTTCTTCCTTGAGTTTTTCCCTTTTCTTCCTCAAACTTCTCCCACGGCAGAAACTGAGAACCTGGTAATATTTTTACAGACTTTCATCAAAAAAATCAACACAAAGTTAAAACCCTCACAATGGTTTATCTCATTTCAATTTTTAATACACCTCCTGCTCCAGTTGTGACCCTAACAGTTACAAAGAACATATTGGTATTTACATATTTATATCAGATAGAGTGTTTTATAAGCAATGAATTACTTCAAAGTGAACTCTAATCCACTCTTTCAATCTGTTTGAAAAAACGTTCAATTCAAATACTCCCTTGCTGCAGAAGGTAACAAAGCAAGGTGACAGAATATTTATCCGTCTCCACTATTCAACTCTGACTTCCGTATATAAATGTGGCCCCTGATATTGCCACGAGCTCTTACCTGTGGTGCCTTGGTGAGAAGAAGGGCCACTTCAGGGCTATTATGCTCTCTAGCTGCTTCCAGAGGGTTCTGGCCTGCCTACAGAAAGAATCAAGGAGGTAAATCATTTCTCCATATAATCAAGTTTGGAGTATTCAACCTGACTACTATTAGTCTCTCTAATGCACCACTTTAGTGGAACAATGTGAATTATTATGATTATAATGAACTATCCACTGGATTTTATGCCAGACCAGGCACAAATTATATAAAAATGCCATCAAGTGATTTAGCTAATTGATCATCTTGTCATAAATCAAACTTCAGCTTTCATTCGTACAATTAGCAAGTTGTGCTAGATAACAGATATTTAAATGACTCCTCAATTCCTACATTTATCATACATTACACATGCAGTCAGACAGCTAATAAAATAACCTACACAGACCAAACAATATTTCAGAACAAAGCTTATAGTCAAGTGGACTAATTTCACCATTATTTTCACTTGCTTAATTCAAACTTTATTTTATTTACTAATGTCACAAGTAGGCTTACATTAACACTGCAATTAAGTTATTATGAAAATCCCCTAGGTGCCACACTCCGGTGCCTGTTCGGGTACACTGAGGGAGAATTTAGCATGGCCAATGCAGCTAACCAGTACATTGTGGAAGGAAACCAGAGCACCTGGAGGAAACTCACACAGACGTGGAAAGAACATGCAGACTCCACACAGACAGTGATCCAAGCTGGGAATCAACCCAGGTCTCTGGTTCAGAGAGACAGCAGCGCTAACCGCTTCTTAGTTATGGAGGAGGCGTGACATGCATCCTAAGCCAATGTAAGAGGTGTATTTGGATTATTCGCACATCAGAAAGATACATTGCTAGCAAAGCTCAAAGAATTCTAAAAACTTAAGGGATGTAGAACTTCTGCGTAGTCTTCATTGTTTTGTGTTAAGTATATGTAAAATCTTACTTAATAAATTGTACTTAATTCATAACAACTTATACCTTGTTAGGAAAGGCATAACTCGGGATCCTGGAGATTTTAATTAAAAATGCTTTGAAATCTGTAAATCTTATAAAGGTATCACCCACCTATATGCCAAGTATCAGTAAAAGCCAGGTTATCAAAGCAGTCATCCACAGTAAAGTTGCAGATGATTAGGACCCGTTTGTGGATGAACAGCCAATCTGGAGGGAAATGGGCAGTGGGAGTTTGTAACTGGGGAAGGTTAACACAAGAGATCGGGCCAGTTGAGGTTGCCGCTCACATGGAGAATGCAACAGATCCTGGTTCTTCCCTTCGGAGTAAAGAGAGGCACTGAGGATTGTTAGGCTTCTCCAAATGGGAAATTCAAGGTGGAATGGCAATATGAGAGAGAACTCTAAAGACATGCGGTTTAGATGGATTGGCCATGATAAACTGCCCCTTAGTGCCAGGGGGATTAGCAGGTTAAATATGTGGGGTTATGGGGACATGGCTTGAGTGGGATTGTTATCAATGACTGGATGATCTCCTTCTGCAATTGTAGAGATTCTATGTACAGGACTGATGGCTTCGGATACAGAGGGTAGGCAGACAATGTTCTTGAGAGGAGTGAATATGAACTTAACATGACTGGGAAACTAGGCATGGAAAAGCCAGGAGAGAAAAGCCCAAGTGGGAAGGAGTGAGGCAAAAAGGGGTGATAGAAATAATTGGGAAGTAAATGAACACTAGGGGATCTGGTTTATTTTGTTAATGTTGACAAGTAGAGACGTTCCTATATGTGCCATAGAGAATTTCAAAACTTGTGAGAAAGATTCTCAAGTTGAATCCAACATTTAACTCATTCCTTTCCATAGTGGACATTTCAAAAAGGAAGGTGATGTTTTTGAACTGTGTTTTAGATAAGCCTCAGTTAAACTCATGCTGAAATGCAAACCCCGGGCTATTTTTCTCACTGCCAATGAAAAACCACTGAAAGAACTTCACTAATAATAACATAAAGCCTACTTACGTTATTGACAATATTTCCATCAGCACCAGCTTCCAATAAGAGTCTAGCTATTTTCTTGTGGTTGAGAGCCGCAGCAATATGGAGTGGAGAATCTCCGGCCTGTGAGCAGAAATCAGGTCAGAAGAGCTCATGGAGCTTTGCAACATTCTACATTGGTTATGAGATTGAATTGATAAAGGTACCATTCTGAGGGCAGAACGCTGTCACACCCCCGTCACACTCCTGATTTTCCATGACGGCAGCAGGAAAATACACCAATCCAGAAGCACTCTGCTACACCACGGCGTGCAGAAGATGGCACTTACCTGAACAGTGCCTGGGGTGGCCTCCAGAATTCAGGATGGAAGCCTACAGCAACCCTGGTACTGGAATACCACAGCAACAAGTGGGGTTGGGGGTGAAGGGCATCTGCAGGTGGGGCGGAGGGTCATCTGCAGGTGGATCTTTCAGTTTTAGTGCCACCCAGGAGGTCCATTGTCTGGCCTCAGGATGTTCCTGGAGATCCATCTTCTTTCTCAGGAGGTCTTCAAAGGTGGCCCTATGATGTTGGGCACCTTTTCAATATGGCAGCCAGATATGATAGCGGGACCCATGCTATCATCCCCAACCTGCCACAGAATACAGCGTGGTACATAATTTATGAGGTTGAAGCTATGGCGTGGTTTCCCGACAAAGTCTGCAGCGGGAAACACCTCGTGTTCCTGGCCACGCTGCAGGACTAAGGGTAGAATTCACATATCTGAGACTAAGAATCAATTGATTAGCTTAGGGTGTTGTTTGAAAGGTTTAAATAAATTTCAAGTCTGTGTTGATTCAACAATTAAGGACTAAAGCAATGAGGGAAAGAAGCAGTTAGGAGATTAACTGCAGTACTTTGTGAATAGCAGATATGGAACGGAGGTCAGAGAAATTCAACAAGGAGCAACAATATTTGATGCATTATATTCTATTTGGAGTGCCAGATTGCTGAGTGCTCAACATATTCAATACAGGACAACATAAAAGTATGAGATAAGGACATCAGCAACAATTTCAACTTAGACTGATATGGAATGCATATCAACTACCTTTGAAAACAAAAATACATTTTCCTGGCTTTCTGAATTAACATTTAAAAGCATCAGATTTGTGGACACAACATATAGAATACATGTGGCACATTTCTGTATTTATTTTTAAATAGTAATTAATAGTGGTTGGGCCGACTATAGTCTTTTCGGTTTTAGCATTGCTTTCGCTCATTTCCATAATAAGTTGTTACTTTCGTTTACAAAATGCATTACTTTATTATTTAAAGCCCATCAAAATGTTTAAATGTCATACTTCCAATACAATATAAATTAGAATAACACACATCCACAGGGCCTGATGTCAGGTTCAAATGAGGGCCAGAAGCCCTCAGTGTGGTAGTCACTCTCCTTCTTCCCAACTTGGCCAACTAATGGCCAGAGGGCAGGCTCACTGTCAATTAAAGATGGTAAATGTGATCCTGACGTTAAGAGAATCAACTGAAGGTCCTCAGCTCAGAGGCTGCAGCTGGATCTCTTGGTAATTAACTGAGGGAGAGGCACCTCAAAATGGAGGTGCCAACTTCTTTGAACTTCTACAGGACAGCGTGTGCCTGCTGCTGAAATCAGGACAGCAGTGAGGCCCTATAGGTCAGTCTGGAGCGCTGGCCTCAGGTTTGCTACCAGGAGGCCGTTTCTAGGCGATTAGGTTTGTTTCTGACCCCACCAAGGACTTGGACGCCAACTGGAAAATTCTTCCAACAGTTGGCCTGACAAGTCTTTAACTAGCTGAATTGGCAGCCCACCTTGCTGCCTGCCACACCCGCTCTGCCATCCTGTCGCCCAAGAAAATAGCCCAGAGCTGGGATGAAGCCAGGGCACACTAACTGTCAATGCTAAATTCCATGACCTGCCACCTCTGTTCCCAACCCTTTTAGGATGGGGGCTAAAAATCCTCTCCCCACTGTACAGACAGTTTCTCATGCACTGACCTGGTTCTTCTCGCTGACAGAACAGAAAGCACTCAGGAGGATTCTAATAATAGTCACATGATTGTAACGAGTAGCAATATGCAAACATGTGTCACCCATCTGGAAAACAGAAACATTTCAAGTCCAAGTCATGCTGAATATACACTTACTGAAGATAAACATACTTATTGAAGATAACTGTTTGAAAAGAAATCTTCTGAATGTCAAAAATATAAAAAAGAGCAGACCCTCACTTACACTGTTCTTAGTGTCAGGTCTGGACCCTCCTAGCAATAGTACACGACAACTCTGGGAATGGCCATTCTGACAGGCCAAGTGGAGGGCTATGTTACCTGCCTTAAGGGAGACACAAGCAGCAAGACTGATAAATTACTAAACAGCATAATTGTGTGTGAAGATGACGATCAGTTTTTTAATCTCAAAAGGTTTTCATGCTAATTTCCCGTGTATTAATTTCAGCCATACAAATCATTAGGTGGCATTTCATTGCGGTCAGACACTTATCTTCAAAAAGAGAGGAGGAAGCCACACTGTACAACAACCTGCTGTCCCACAGTTCAAGACAATCAATTTGAGAATGGGGCAGACAGGACCCCAATATACAAGTCAATTCATTTGCCCTACTGGCTATAGATGTTAGTGGTTAGTTTATGTGGAGGAAAGGAAGAAGAAATACGTTTCTGTTTTCTACTTGCAGTAGAAAACAGAACGTTAAAATGTTGATTTCAGGAAACAAAGCGATCACATTGACTTTAGAGCAGAAAATAGAACTGTACGTTTCCAGCAACAGAGTTCAGAATATATAGAAACAAAGGGAAGACATGCCATTGAAATGTGCCTCCACTCCAGTCCTTAGCAGTTAATGTTTCATTATAGGCCGTTTATGAAAACTCAAAAGGCGAGTTGAGAAGGTTGTTAAAGATGTCTCTGAGATCCTTAGCTTTCCTAATACAGGCATAGAATACAAAAGCTAGGAAGTTATGGTAAGCATTTCTGAATCATTGGTTAGGCCCTTGCTGAAATATTACGGCCAATTTCAGGCACTACACTTTCAGAAGGATGTCAAGGGAGAGGGTATAAAGGGAATTTATCAGACTGATACCAGGAATGAAGGACTCGGTGATGTAGGAGGCCGAGAGAAAATGTGATTATTTTCCTTTAAACAGAAGTAAGGGATGTGAATAGAAATGTTCAAGATCATGAAGCATTTTGATAGTGTAAAGAAGGAAAACAGGTTCCAGTATAAAGGGGGTTGGGAGCAGTCAAAGATTTAATGCAATTGGCAAAAGAACCAAAGACAATATGGTGAAAAAATACTCTGACTGCTAATCTGGAATGCATCACCTGAGAATGGAGATGGAAGAAGACTGAACAGTTCAAAAACAGTACCTTCCTTTCTGAAATGACTCCTATAGAAAGAGATGAGTTAAACTTTGGATTCAACTTGAGAATTTTCTCAGAAGCTTTGGAAACTCTTCTTAAAGTTCTCCATGACACACATAGAAATGTCTCTACTCACCAACATTAACAACATAAACCAAATCCCCTCGTGTTCAGTTACTTCTCAATTATTTCTATCATCCATTTCTGCCCCACTCCTTCCCACTTGGGCCCTTTGGACATAGAAGAGCTAGGGGCAATTTCCCAGTCACATTAACTTCATATTTATTCCTCTCAAGCACATTACTTGCCCACCATCTCTATTCAAAGCCATCCTCCACCTCCTTTCTCTCATGCTGCCATTCCGCCTTAAATTCCACATTTGGAGAAGGCTAATAATCCTCAGTGTCCCTTTACTCCGAAGAACCAGGATCTGCTGCATTTTCCATGTGAGCAGCAAACACAACTGGCCTGATTTCTTGTGTCAATCTTCCCCAGTTACAAACTCCCACTGCCCATTTCCCTCCAGATTGGCTGTTCATCCACAAACAGGTCCTAATCATCCATTATTTTATTGGAGATGACTGTTTTGATAACCTGGCTTTGGCTGATATTTGGCACATGATGATACCTTTATAAAGCCCATAGAATCACAGAATCCTTACAGTGCAAAAAGAAGCCATTTGCTCCATCGAGTCAGCACCAACTCTCCAAAAGATCTTACCCAAACCCACCCCTCTGCCCTATCCCTGCATATTTACCATTGTTAATTCATCTAACCTACACATCTTGGGACACTAAAGGGCAATTTAGCTTGGCCAATCCACCTAACCTGCACATCTTTGTACTATGGGAAGAAACCAGAGCACCTGGAGGAAACCTGCAAATCTCACACAGACAGTGGCTCAAGCCAGGAATCAAATCCAGGTCCCTGGAACTGTGAGGAGCAGTGCTAACCATTGTGCTGCCTAATGATGAAAGGTCACTAGATTAATTTTTTAGAAATGCATTCATTTATAGCACATGGCATCGCTGACTGAGCCAGCATTTATTACCCATTTCCTTCATTTGGATTAAGGTTGCAATGAAGTGGCCCTAGCAAAACCCAAACTGAGCATCAGTGAACAGGTAAATGCTGATGATAGCACTGTCAACACTTTCTGTATGTTCTCTGATGATTGCGAGTAGACTAATGGGGTGGTAATTGGCCAGGTTAGAAGCGTTCTGCTTGTTGTGAACAAATCTTTTCCACATGCAACTTTCCACGTTGCGGGATAGTTGCCAGCATTGTAGCTGTGCTGGAACAGATTAGCTAGGGGTATGACATGTTCCTGAGCATTTTCAGCATGCTGTTAGGGCCCACAGCCTTTGTAATGGTCAGTGTCTTCAGACATTTCTTGATATCATGTGGAGTGAATCAAATTGTCTGAAGGCTGACATCTGTGATGTTGGGAACCGCAGGTGGTGGGCTGAGATGGATCACCCACTCAGCACTTCCGGCTGCAAATAATTCAGTCTCGACTTTTGCACTGAAGTGCTGGGCTCCCTCATCGCTGAGGACGGGGATATTTGTGCAGCCCCTTCATCTGGTTGGTTGTTTAATTGTCCACCACCATTCATGGCTGGATGTGGCAGGTCATGCTGAATTTAGATTTGATTTGTTGGTTTAGCTATTGAATACTTGAGGAGAAAACATTTGTGGGGCTGCAGAGGAGGAGCAAGGGAGTGACACCAGTGTTAGAATCCTCTTGGGGAAACCGTAAACAAAAACAATCAAATTTACTGAATGAGCCCCAAATGAAAAATAAAAGTTAACAAGATTTCATTTTTTGTAGCTTCTACCTGAATCATATCCAAAGCAAGTTACACATAAGCTAACGGGCAAATGATGCTTCAAATAAAAAGGTAAGGGTCACTTTAAATAGTTCATTTAAAAAAAAGATACATCTTATGCAACCTGAAGCTCGCATCATTTCCCACACAAATGTGGCACTACATAACTACACTGTGCAACATGATATGATGTTCTTTATTCAATCAGGATAGATCAGGAGCCCTGTTCAATTTCAACGTTCACATTTGAGTCGATGAGTATAATTATCATCAGCAAGGCATATCTCTACAAAACCTCTCTCTCAGGCTGTGATAGACCTGATGGAGCAGCTTTCCAGAATTCCTTTTCAACCTACCAACCAATAACAATCTGGTTCACGGTCTGGTCACGTCTGGGAAAACACCCAACTCTTTGGCATTTCCAAACTATTCACATTGCTTCCCAAGTCCGAGACTTTTTTTTAGCTAGCTCACACATTGTTCCCAAGAGTTCCTGTCAAACAGAAAAAAAGACTCAAGAAAAAGTTATTTTCTTCTTTATCCCACAAGAATTTTCCCTGTTCTTCTTTCTGTTTGCTTTCTCTTTGTGTTTGTGACTGTGCACTGATTGTCCTCACCTTCCAGCTCTTCTGTTTGTAACCCCCCCCCTATCATGTGTGCAGCTCTCCACTGTGTCTGCCAGCCACATGACTTCTTTTATAACTTTCTTCATGTTGGTACTGCTTCTGGTCAAGGATCACCACGTAACATGGACCAGTATTTTTTGTTATCCCAGAAAATTATAATCCGTCCCTCTATAATTGATGCTAATTCTTTAAAGTCCCTTCCAAAAATTCTTAAAATGACAACAGATTCCAAATTTTTTAAAAATTAGTTATGTTTCCTCATGTACTGACCAGGTCAATGGTCATCAAACCAGTTGGAGAGATCTTTCAAAGAGCCAGAATAGGCTCCATGGGATGAATGGCCTCTTTCTGTGCTGTATCATTCTATGATTCTGCCCATTAAGTGTTTTGTTCCTAAAGATTATTTTGTCAATCGGGACAGGTAGCTTGGTGCTGAACCTGCTAGGCTTGTGGCTACAATTTCCCACATGTTTGTCAAAGGGAAGATAATAAGCAAAGAGCTTAATGAAGATGGAGAAAAAAAAATGACCAAGGAACCCATGGATAGCAGTCTGTCCCATGGGCCTACATCAGTAGACATCCATTTGGATCTAATCCAGCCTCAAAGTCAAGTGGCTCAAATCAGTTCAAAAGGATCATTTCAAAATGGCATGACAAATATATCCAATCACCCCAAGTTTGTTACTGTCAACACAAAACCCTGTGTTTATACAGCACCTTTGATTTACCAAAACACCCAGGCACTCAACAAGGGCATTGTCAATAAAAAAGAGACACAGAAAGAGATATTAAAAAGATTATCAAAACCTTATGTGGGGATATGGAGTGGTCAGGCCATATGTGGGGATATGGAGTGGTCAGGCCATATGTGGGGATATGGAGTGGTCAGGCCATATGTGGGATATGGAGTGGTCAGGCCATATGTGGGGATATGGAGTGGTCAGGCCATATGTGGGGATATGGAGTGGTCAGGCCATATGTGGGGATATGAAAGCAAGGCTGAGGATTTTAAAATTGAGGTGCTGTCCGACTATGAGCTATTTCCTGCCAGCTAATGCAGAGGCTATAGATGAATGAGACTTGGAATGACAACACTTAGAGAAAAATGTGGTAACCAAAGTCATGCAGACACTGTAATTTTTTGCATAAATAAGTTATTTGTTAGAAAAACATTGCTTCTTGATAATTACTACTACAAAACATTGACATTTTACACAGCAGGGATCAATTTCTGGAAAATGTACTCATGGGTGAAAATTTTCCATTTAGCCTGGGTTTCTGTGCAAATCCATAAACCATACATCTCTGAAAATGAGCCCTGTTGTGAAAACATGACTGCCTGGCTAAGGTCAAGAACTTTAGCTTCAAATGATACATTGGCAAAACGTGCTGCAAGAACCATGGGAGACTGCAGTTCACAACCATCTGCAATTCATTATTAAAAAATGGAAAGTTCATGAAATTTCTCCTGTAACAAGCCCAGGGGTTAACATTGACTTTGGGCAATGATATAAAATGGGCCCCATTGGATCTGTCACCCGTTACACATATTTCCCAATTTGCATTTCCAATGAAGTCGAATGGCTGATCTGTTGCCTGATATAGACTCCTGACCTAAGTATTCATACACAATCCATTACACAGATCAGTGGACCTTTTAATTAGGAAAAACCAAAACATCCCAAAATACAATCCTTCTTTCTAACCTGATTCTTTGCATGGACATTTGCTCCTGCCTTGACCAGGAGTTTGACAGATTGACTGAATCCGTGCCAGCAAGCTTCATGCAGAGCAGTGTTACCATCCTGAAGATGCAAATAAAATTCAAAGCAAACACTTAACATCAACGTCACTGAGGACACAAAGGTCAATTACAAAGCAACATGCTTGTTGACAAGGACATTTCACAGACAATATGAATCTAATATCATTCTAAACAAATCATTCTTCGGATATGGGTATCACTGGCAAGATTGGTATTTATTGCCCACCTTTTGTTGTCCTGCAAGTTTGATGGTGAACCACCTTCTTGACTGGTTTGATTTGATTTAATTTATTTTTGTCATATGCATACCGTGAAAAGTATTGTTTCTTGCATGTTATACAGACAAAAAATTACCATGCATTGATTGACTGATAGTGTCTGTGGTGAAGGTACCGACACACTGCTGGTAGATACTAAGTTCCAGGTTTTGCCTCAGCAATGGTTAGGCATGGGCATTTATGCAGCAGGTCCAGTTGAGTTTTTAGTCAATGGTGAGCACCAGGACTTGGAGATGGTAATTCCATTGAAAGTTTGACCATTGGCTGATACTCATGTGCTATGAATATGGCTTTACTTGAAGAGAAACATGGCTTGTCAATTTTGTGGAAATGTGACAATTTTTCTTCCCATTCAGGGAGTCCTATTTTTACCATTTTGATTCTAAATGCTGGGTGGACTTGAAACTGGAAATGTTTCAGATCCAACATTTAGACCTGTTCTCAGGCCCCCCATTGCACTCTGTCTGCAAAAATATCAGTGATTCCAAATCTGCAAGAGCCTATGGGCAGGTCTTAATGCACCCGCAACCCTGCAACTCTGATCAGTGCCTCCAACTGCGCATGCACAGAAAAAGATAGAATGCTGCTCCCTTGCCACATCCCTCCCGGGCCAGATAATGCATACCCCTGGCCTCCACAGATATTGCTTCACTCCCACAACATTACTGACCCCCTTATCCCCCCACCTGCTCTGCCACCCAGAACGATTGTGGGCCCCTCCATCTCTTCTCACCCTCCACCGATCTCAGGCAGAGTGGCAGCGGACCTCCCTCTTCCCCCTCACTGATCACAGGCAAAGTGGCAGCAGACCCTCCCACCGATCTCAAGCAGAGAGCTGTCGGATGCTTGGCACTTACTTCCTCGCTAGCTGGCGTGCCCGAATCGGACTTTTGTGGAGCATATCTGTTTTGCGCCAATTCTGGATGGGCGAACGTGGTGGTAAAGAGGAAAGTGCCGGTAAGGTTGGGCGTGCAGCCTATTAAGTTAATTTAAATGCATGCCATTTTTGGAGCTTGGTAAAAGGGGAACCGATGCAGAAGCGGGCATGGATTGCACTATTCACCTCACACCCGACTTTACCAAATTTTCGTGCCCGAAAACAGGCACAACTTGATGGTGAAATTGGGCCAGTCAGCATTAAATACTTTCAGCTCAGACACAGCACGATCAGGTGCAAAGTGATGCTCCCTCTTCTCATATCTATTTCAGAATGAAACCGTCCACCTTGTGGCATATCCACTTCCCAAATTATCCACTACTTCCATGTCGTTTCTGAGGGGCGCCCAATTTAGTGTTAATTACTGGTGGGTTATGTGTTATGGACTCATGTTCAATATGGTTTGGGGTCAGAGCGGCCAACCTCATATTATACAAAACCACTACAGGTTTCCAGAAACAAAAGTGGCAAAAGTCATCTTGGACCAATTGTGGAAAATTTGAAGAATATGAAACAGACTATCAAATTTATATGTCTGCCCAAGCCAAATTTTGCCCCCAAAAAATCAGAAAGACTTTCAGCTCCTCAATATGGGCCAGATTGATTTCCAGATTCCAACGATGCCGGCCCAGATTTTCATCTCCCACATCAGGTTTGCGAGTCATGAAATATCCCCACGTGGCGAACCTAGCCTTTAAAAATGACCACCCATAGGTCAGACTTTCAGTATGGGTGGGCGAGGACTTGGCTGAAGCAGGAGTCAGGATGGGTGAACCTAGAATGAAAATGCAAGGTCTGCTTCTGTGCCCTGGCACTGGCATTGAAATAAATAATTATAGAACAAACAAACATTCCCCCAGCCCTCACGGCACAATTCCTTTGCCCCATTCATGCCAATCCTTGCCCCCACCCCATACTGTTAGGAAATTAGTGTAACATAAAAATCAAGGAGAATGTGTTCCGCTGGTTTTGTTTTTCATTAAAAACTATTTAAAAAAAGAAACTGTACAGTGATAGAGACAGTTTTGCTAGACTAACGGAACTCGCGCTTTCGGTACGTTGATGAACCCAGCAATCCTGTAAACAGGTATTTACCCACGGCAAGTTGGTAACAAAGAAGAATACAACATCAAGGGTTTGAATAAGATGTTCAAAGGGGAAATACATGTGAATTTCACAAGCACACAGGGTGAACTCATGGAATAAAGTTAATTAAGAATGATTTCTGAGGAGGTTAGTTCAGATCAGGGACGATCAAAAGGGAAAACGGTATATCAGGAGTAAATTCAAACAATGCAAGTTAGCTGCTTTGAGACCTCAGCCCACAGCATGGAAACATGTGTGAACTCCCAGTAAGTTGTGTCTGTAGGAAAGCCTATTTGAACAACTAATTGTTCTGCCCTACATCAGTAGCAACTCTAAAAGATACAAGGGCCTGGTGTGGTAACTATTATTGGATTTTGCCTATAGATTTTTTTTAAAAAACCCATAGAATGCTGTTTGCAAGGATTAGCTCCTACATTAGGGATTTAAAGAGATTTGAAACTAGATAAATTTAGGGATACTGCATATAGCCATTGAGTTAGTTAAGTGTGTTTCTAATTAATTTTCATGTTGTGTATTTCATTGTTTAATGAGCATTTATTTTATTTAATATCATCACAAAGATGCCTGGAACATCATTTTCTGCTTTTCACATTATTCTTCTAATTACACTAAAATGGAAAAACATAGTTGATGCCAGATGTTTCAAGTTTCCCTTCTGAGATTTGGAATGCCCTGGTATTTAACATCAACTGTGTTCTTAACAGTACCTCCTTTGCTAACTTAGTGCCTCAGTACCCACCTCATTGCCCCTTACTGTGCATCAACTTAGTACGAGCTCACGCCAACCAATGTCCTCTGCACTTTGTCCCTAATCCATCCCTGCTAACTCACCCAGGATCCTTGGACAGTTTCTTGACAGCTTTAACACTTCTTGGACAGCTCCTTGACAGCTTTTTACACTTTCGGGACAGCTTTGTCAAGTTTGACACCTCCTGGACAGCTCCTTAAAATGTCCTTGACAGCTGGGCTGTTCCTTGACAGCTCCAATGATTTTGTAAGTGCAGAGTCATCTTCATTTTTAACAATTCCAAAGAGTGCCTTACTTTGGACATCAAGAGGTGTCTCCAAACATATCCACCAAGTTTGAACCTTCTCTTACTTATTTCATTCTGTACACTTCGGAATTCTTTCAGAATTGTATTTCAGAAAGCTAGCTGGTGATTTAAATGGCCAGCTGCCTCCACGAATCACACATGCGGAAACCCCAGCTCAAATCCAGTCCTGCCCCCACAAAGATGGCAAGTGCTGGTTTCAGATTTTCAGCAATTTCTGGGTTTTTCACTATGGCAGAAGTCCTCTCTGTTATGGTGAAAGTCACTCCTCTTTCAAGAGAAAACTGCAGCCATTTACATGTCTTTTGTGAAGTAACGTTAAGTCTTGCTCACCTTGTCTTGACGGTCTAGAGAACACCCCTCAAGAACGAGCGCAGAGATGACTTCAGTATTGCCCACAATGGCTGCCCGATGCAAGGCTGTTTGGTTACTCTACCACACAGAAGTAGAAAGGGAAAATAAGGAATGGGTTAAAATGTGAGGGCTTGAATATTTACCTGACACTTAAGAAACTGGATCAATCCCATTGTTATGCCCAGGCTATCTAACAGTTTTGTTCACCACAACATTTAATTTTCAATTTAACGTGACAATTTGAACGTTTTTGTATGCTGCTGCCTTTTTGGAAACACATTTGTTGGTCTAGACTCAAAGGAACCCTTCAAAAAAAAATCTTAATATGTTACCATTCTGGGCCGCTTCTGGCAATGTCTGGCAGCAAGTTGCCCTGGCAAGTCAAACAAAGGATGCAGCTACCTCAATTGCCAGGTTATATTGTTTTGGGATCCAAATTACCTTGCCAGAACTCAAATTTAAATACTTACAAGATGGTAGCCTGCGTGGGATAAGCAGCCCCAAAACTGCTGGAGACCCTGCAGTTGAAATGAGGATGGATGTGAACATATCAAAAGGCATTAACGCCCAACTGTTATTTACCTCCCCGATTCCTTAATCCTGCCACATAGACAGGGTTAAAGCCAGATCTTAAAGTTTACAATTGTTTCATTTAGAATACTTCCAAAGCAACTTACTGTTAAATGCTAAAAAACAGAGCTGGGTTTAAAATGTCAAATTGCCAAGAACTAAAACTTGTCAAGTGAATTGCTTTATCGTTGTACTGATATTTAATACGATCACCAGGAGCCAGGGAGGTGCAGCAAACACCTCACACCCACGACAAATGGCCAAGAGGTACAAAAAGATTAAATTAATGACACAAAGAAAATGAGACATGGTCCGAAAGAATTGACCTGTAAAGAATCTATCTGCAAAATAATTGAAATTTTATGGGGTCCACCTCAGCAGACTCAACACAGGACAGTTTTTAAGAGTATAAAAACTAAATAACATCACAGTTACTTCTGGTGAGGATTCCTTTCAAAGATTTTCACATGGTGATGAAGGAAGTCTGAAAACATGAGACATCTACAACTTCAGTGAGACAGATCTTCATTCTGATAGCTCTCTGCCTCTGCTTTTAAGAGTTTGCATTATCAGTGTGCTAGTTTGCCAGATATAAATTGATCAAACTGCCTGCCCAAACCTGAAGGCTGATGTGCCTTCACACATGTTCACTGATGTGAACTACAGATGTGCTGAAATAAACTTGTGTATAAATGCACAAATGTATAAATGTATCCTGAAGATACTGCCTTCACTTGCAAACTAGTCTAATAATGCCACAGTACGGTGGCACAGTGGTTAACAATGCTGCCTCACAGCGCCAGGGACCCGGGTTCAATTCCCGGCTTGGGTCACTGTCTGTGTGGAGTTTGCACATTCTCTCTGTTTCTGTGTGGGTCTCCTCTGGATGCTCCGGTTTCCTCCCACAATCTGAAAGATGTGCTGGTTAGGTGCATTGGCCATGCTAAATTCTCCTTCAGTGGAGCAGGACAGGCTCCAGAGTATGGCAACTAGGGGACTTTCACAGTGACTTCATTGCAGAGTTAACGTAAGCCTACTTGTGACACTAATAAATAAACTTTAAACTGAAAATTGTATCATTTCACAAATACACAGGAGAATACAGATTTTCACAAAGACACTGCAGAAAGATGTTTTCACTGTGAAAATGAGTAATAATAACTAAAATATTTTAATATTATACAATGCTAACATTCAGACTCATTTATTTATCCTAGTAACAATTTAATAAGAAGAGGTTGCATGGAATGTTGAAAAGTTAGGTTGTACTAAAGAGAAACAATTGTCCAGATTTTGCAGGAACGAAGTACCTAACAGCATCTGCAGTTAGTTAGACTTGCCCTTGCACGTTAATGTAAATAAATATTTAAGCTTTGCTTAAAGTATGAACTAACAATGGTGCTGTGAGAACCTGAGTGAACAGGAAAAGCACCTCTCATTAATCAATCTGAAGGAAAAGTTATGAAATGATCAGTGCAAAGAATGAATGCAATGTCAAATGAGATTTGGACCAAATGAGAAAAGAGCAGTTTAAGAGAAAGACACAGAAAGAAAAGGCAATTTTTAAATTTGACATTTTTTAAAAGCTCCAACAACAATTTGTATCTGAAGGGATGAGATTCTACACTTGTAATAGTTAATTTCAATGCCAGGGCGTTCAACTGCCCGAACTAACAATGATCACATCATTAAATGGGCATCTACACTTGGAATGACAAATGGTAGATAACTTTAATTGTCAGAAATAAATCAGCTCTCCTCCAACTCAATTACTTTCACTGTAATTTAGTCTTTATAAATACTTACATTTCAGGCCTTAAGTTAATATTCTATCTGGTTGAAACTCATTGCATATCCGTCAGATGAATGACTCCAATTTGTATCTTTATGAGATTGATATTTAAGTGAACCTACGTATTTTGTCCTTTACTTAAGCATTAAAACTCTGCTACCTGCATCCTCTCTCACACCAACACCATTTCCCCCGGTCGTTGCTGACCTTCACAGATTCCTTGGGCCAGATGTTCAATGTGGGGTCAGGAATCTGACAGCCAGATGAATTCTGAGTCCCGACCTCACACCCGGGCTGTGTGGCTATTGTTAGATCTGATTATTAGATGTAAATAATGTAAATGGTCAAGAGGCAAGCTTGGTGCCCAATCAGAGGCACCAAGTGTGTCCAGGAGATGGGAGCTGCCTGCCTAGCAACAGCAGCAAAGCCATGTTGGAGGTCACTGTTGCTTTGTCAAATTCAGCAAACATCTTAGAAGTGGATAGTTCCAGAACACGGGAGGACCAGCATTCATGCAAGTGCTGGTTCACCCCAGAAATTTGTGAAAGACACCACTGTAAATAAAGTTTTCTGGGTCCCGAGGAGAATTAGACTGATGTGCACAAGACTGCTTGTGCTCTCCCAAAAAGGCTTTTGAAAATTTGACTCTAGTCGACTTTGGCCCCTTAGCAAGTTCCCAAGGAGCTTAAGAGGCCATTAATTGGTGATGCGCACCTTCCCCATTCCATCTCTCCATCCCTTTGGAAATCTGAGACTGCCCCAGAGGCACTGGGATCTACAGCTGACAACTGGAACTGTGATTTTCAATGACTGCCTATGCTGGTCCCGATCGCATTCCTTTCAAAAGTTCTGTCCCTTGTTTCCCATACATTAACTCTGAAATCTTATTTGGGTCTTCAATTCCTGCAATTCTAGACCTAGTTCCCCCGCTCAAACCCTTTTATCCAATCCCCACCTCCCTTTATGTGACGACTTGCGTCAGAGTCAGCCATCTATTCTGTACAAATATGTCCTCAGTACCCACCACCTCTCTACTATTTCAACTACCTTTAGAAGCTGCCTTAAACTCCATTTTTTACAACACGAGTTTTCCCGTCTTCTCTCTCCCATCTTGTTCCATCATCTATTCCCCTATATAACTGTGATGCATGAAAGCTACTTCATAATTAGAAGTTGTTGATTTTACTTAGCCTCAGCTGTTACTACAATTGCCTTGTCATCAGAAGGCTGGAGAGTAAAAGAATTATTCCAGAGCTGGCACACTAGTACTGAGCAGGTGCTGCATTGTTGAAGGTGTCATCCTGTAGATCCGTTATTGTCTGCGGTTTCAGATAAACCACAAAACTAAAATAGGAAGGTATTGAACCAACATTTAAAACAGACCCAAAAATGGACCAGAAAGCTTTTTCCAAACAAATCACTCCTCAAATTCTCTTGATAGTACAGGAAGTTTCATGAAGTGCACATTAATAGAATATGCTATAAGATTTTGATTTAAATTATGAAGTGATAGTTTCTAATAACGTGAAGACATTTTTATCACTGCAGCAAAGGTACAGATCAGCACTGGAATAATCTGATTCATAACATAATAATGCAACAAGCAAGCCCCGCAATCAGAAAGTGCTGGGTAGATTTGCAGAACGTAATTGTTAACCTCCTGATCTTTTTACTTCTTTATCTTCTGCTTCACCTGATCAACAATACCCTTGATGACATCCAAACTTCTAAGGTGGGTGAATATTTGTCAGCCAATCAGAAATATGATTGGAGACTGAATAAGGTTTTACATGATTGGTTAGCAGATTGAAAGCATTATCAGGGATTTTGTGTTTTGCACAACTGAACCATTTCGTTGAAAACATAGAAATCCCAATTTAAACCACTGGAGGTCATTCTTCAACTTGATACCCTAATCAGCCTGAAGGAAATGTTTCCCAAATGTTGGAAGGTCAAGTTTTGTTCTTTACATAATTGCCTCAAATTTAATGGTATTGGGACAGGAAGTGCTATTATAGAGCTGCAATTTTGTGTATGATAGTGCAGCAGTTGTGTTACTGGGCTATTAATCCAGAGGCTGGGACTAATGCTCTGGAGACATCACTTCAAATCCTACACAGCAGCTAGGGAATTTAAATTCTGTTGAATAAAAATTAATGAGTAAAAAGCTAATGGTAGCGACATATCCATATTGTCAATATCCATCTGATTCACAAATGAGGGAAAGAGATCTGCCTCTTCCATCCGGTTGCATACTCCAGGCTGAAAGCAAAGTAGTTGCATCTTTACATCCCTGTGAAATGGCGTAGCAAGCCATTGAAAAATCCCAACTTTGAACGCCCACCTCAGGAGTTAATCCAAGTTGAGGTTAGGAGGCAGAGTAAATGGTATGGACGGGAACAAGATGTTACAGCAGGGCACAGACTATATTGACGGTTAAATATATGTTTAGAATTCAAGTGGCAAAGTGGGAGGTCATCTATTTTGAATCTGAGAAAGACAAATCAGGCTACTTTGTTCAGCATATAAGGTGGGCAGCTCTGGAGGAACAAAGTGTTTCAGTGTTCACATATACAATAAGAAGTCTAACAACACTAGGTTAAAGTCCAACAGGTTTATTTGGTATCACGAGCTCGTTATAACAAATAAATCTGTTGAACTGTAACTCAGTCCAATGCTGGCGTTTCGACTTCATGTATACAAATCACTAAAGAACAATGAACAGCGGCAAAATAGCTAATGGAATGCTGGCCTTTATCTCAGGAAGGTTGGAAGTCAAAAACATCAAAGAGATGGTTGAGCTGTGCAGAGTCTTGATTTGACATCATCTGGAGCACAGCATTTAGCTTTGGTACAGAATCTCAGGGATGGAAGACAATGCAGATTTACTAGATGGTGCCATAGCTTAGATTGTTAAATTAAGAGAACAGTTTGGATAAACTCCACTAATACTTCGCTTAACTGAAAAAGACAAAGGGTGATCTAATAAAGCTGTTTCTTTTTTTTCCTTTTATTCATTTATGGAACATGGGTGTCACTGGCTGGCCGGCATTTATTGCCCATCCCCAGTTGCCCTTGAAACTGAGTGGTTTGCTAAAAATATTCTGCACATAACCTTTTGATCAAATGAATATTTCTCAGCAGAATTTACTGTTGAGAAAAGCATAGATGTTAGAGAACTTGGGAAATAAATAGCAGTGTCTTAAAGAGTGTACATATTACAGAGAAGGGGGCGCTGGAAGTCTTAAAGCACATCAAGGTAGATAAATCCCTAGGACATTGTGGGAGGTTAGGGAAGAAATTGCAGATCCCCTGGCAGAGATATTTGAATCAATAGTCATGGGTGAGATGCCTAAAGATTGGAGGGTGGTAAATGTTGTGCCTTTGTGTAAAAAGGGCTACACGGAAAAGCCTGGGAACTACAAGCCAGTGAACCTCACATCTGTGGTGAGTAAATTGTTGGAAGGTATTTTGAGAGACAGGATCGACAGGCATTTAGAGACGCAAGGACTGATTAGGGCCAGTCAGCATGGCTTTGTGAGTGGAAAATCATGCCTCACAAATTTAATTTGAGTTTTTTGAAGGGGTAACTATGTAAATGAGGGCAATGCAGTTGATGTTGTTGACATGGACTTAAGCAAGGTACTGCATGGTAGGTTATTGCATAAGGTTAAATCTCACAGATCCAGGGTGAGGTAGCTAAATGGATACAAAATTGGCTTGATGACAGAAGCCAAAGGATGGTTGTGGAGGATTGTTTTTTTAAACTGGAGACCTGTGACTAGCGGTGTGTCTCAGGGATCGGTGCTGGGTCCACTGTTATTTATCATCTATATTAATGCTTTGGATCAGAATATAGGAAGTATGGTTAGTAAGTCTGCAGATGACACCAAGATTGGTGGCATAGTGGACAGTGAAGAATGTTATCTCAGATTGCAACGGGATCTTGATCAATTGGGCTAGTGGGCTGACAAATATGATGCATTTTGGTAGACTGAACCAGGGCAGGACTTATTCAGTTAATGGTAGGGCTTTGGGGAGAGTTATAGAACAAAGAGGTCTAGGGGTACAGGTTCATTGCTCCTTGAAAGTGGAGTCATAGGTGGACAAATTAGTGAAGAAGGTATTCAGCATGCTTGGTTTCATTGGTCAGAACATTGAATACAGGAGTTGGGACATCTTGTTGAAGCTGTACAAGACATTGATCAGGCCACACTTGGAATACCATGTACAGTTCTTGTCACCCTATTATAGAAAGGATATTATTAAACTAGAAAGAACGCAGAAGAGATTTACTAGGGTGCTACCAGGACTTGATGGTTTGAATTATAAGGAAAGACTGGATGGAATAGGACTTTTTTCTCTGGAGTGTGGAAGGCTGAGGAGTGATCTTATAGAGGTCAATAAAATAATGAAGGGCATAGATCAGCAAGATAGTTAACAGCTTTTCCCTAAGGTAGGGGAGTCTAAAACTAGAGGGCATAGATTTAAAATGAGAGGGCAGAGATACAAAAGGGTCCAGAGGGGCAATTTTTTCACACAGAGGTTGGTGCCTGTCTGGAACAAGCTGCTAGAGGTAGCTGTTGAGGTGAGTACAATTTTGTCTTTTAAAAAGCGTTTACACAGTTACATGGGTACTACGGGTATAGAGGGATATGGACCAAATGTGGATAATTGGAGTTTTAAAAAAGGGTGGCATGGACAAGTTGGGCCGAAGGGCCTGTCTCCATGCTATAGACCTTTATGACTCTAATAACAAGAAAATTCAGATGTTGCTGTCAGTGGTTCTAGCTCTACAGAAGTTACACTGTTGAGGACCACCGTTTGCGCTGTTTGGACTGCAATCAATGGAAGTGAATCTCCACTCTTATGCTGTTAGTTTCACTATAAAAACACATGTAATACGGTGGAACTGGCTTTTTTAACATATCAACTCCACAGTTACTGCTAAGGTTGTTAGATGCAGGTTATCATCTTAAAATATTGTATCATGAATGTTCACATTAACTGAAATATTGACAGTACAAAGGAACTCTATTGCTTTGGACTGTAGAATCCACCCTCACCGTAAGGAATGGGTTGAGGACTCTGGGTCTGAACTTGTTGGAGTTTAGAAGGATCTTATTGAAACTTACAGGATACTGCGAGGCCTGGATCGAGCGGACATGGAAAGGATGTTTCCATTAGCAGGAAAAACTAGAACCAGAGGGCACAACATCAGGCTAAAGGGACAATCCTTTAAAACAGAGACAGGGAGTAATTTCTTCAGCCAGAGAGTGGTGCATCTGTGGAACTCTTTGCCGCAGAAGGCTCTGGGAGGCCAGGTCATTGAGTGTCGTTAAGACAGAGATAGATAGGTTCTTGATTAATAAGGGTTTTGGGGAAAAGGCAGGAGAATGGGGATAAGAAAAATATCAGAAGTGATTGAAATGCGGAGCAGACTCAGTGGGCCAAGTGGCCAAATTCTGCTCCTGTCTTATGGTCTAAGAGGATTTCTCACTCTCAATATTTTGAACAAAGAACAAAGGACAACACAGCACAGGAAACAGGCCCTTTGGCCCTACAAGCCCACACCGCCAATTTTAACTCAGTGAGTGCGTCATTCCAATCCTTCTTCTACCTACGACTTTTGTCTACGCCTCTTGGACTCCACAATAAAGGGGTGCAAATTTAGAGAATTACATGTGTGCCAGATTAAGGGAGGTCTAATTTAGGGACAATTTATTAACACCAATCAGCTTAAAAGCACATTTTTGGGGTGTGGGAGGAAACCAGAGCACCCGGAGAAAACCCATGCAAGCACAGGGAGAATGTGCAAACTCCCACAGACACCGACCCAAGTCAGAGATCCGACCCGGGTCCCTGTATCTGCACAGCAAACAGTGATAGTCACAGAACTGTCGTGTTGCCCGTCAATTGGTCCAATTTAAGCGTACACTAACGATGTGAAGCACTAGGCAACTCTCAAAGCAACATCCAAGAGCAGCCCTCGCACGACCCACCGCGTGTATGCCCCTTGCTGGCCAACAAGGCGGACCAAATCACCTGTGGATGTAAAGAAAAGAGACATCAATAAACATACACAGCCTATACAGACCTCACGGAAGATCCCCAGTAGCTCCAACGTAACAGACAGGTGAGCCATAAAATATGCTGGACGGCCCACAGGAATCTATTGATTCCCAGGAATGTCCTGAGGCTCTTGATCCTTAACTAGAAAAGGCAACAAAGCAAGTCAGTATCGCTGAAGAGCTAATTTTGTGCTTGTGGAATGTTAAATTTCTCCATTATAGCAAAATAAATTCCTCATTTTGAAAAAAAAAATTTACTCTTATTTTATCTTCTATCTTAATCCAATCTTTTTTTTTTAAATTGTGCCATCTGAAAACTGAAATTAAAAAGTGAAGAATATGATGTGCTTTTTAGCCTGCTGGTTCACTGTTCATGACTGTGAGCGCTTCCTTACTTGCTTGTTATGTCACTGCTCCTGCATATCGAGATACCACTGGACTCGGCACCAGATTTAAACTGCCATCAGGAAAGGGGGAAACCGTGCCAGAGATCACTAGATCTTTGTGGCCAGCTTTGTTCCTGGCCAGCAATGAGTGCCCTCGTCTTGTTGCTACCACAAAATCGAGGTGATATTGTCTGATAGAGCAGAGTGAAGCAGCGACGTTAAAATTAACTGTCTTGCTGAAGAAGACCATAAGATACTTTTAATTCGTCAACAAGGAAGATTTCAACTACTTATGGCAAAACGTTTGATTATTTCATCAATCCCTCTCCAGAAACATATTTGCTGTGAGATACGAGTGAAACGCGAGGCAAGGAAGGAGGAAATCTGATGACAGGTAATTCAATCACTTTTGACTTACATCATCCTGGATGTCCAGGTCACAACTGGCTTTCAGCAGAATTCGCACAACGTCAATGTGGCCCTTGTAGGCAGCCAAATGCAGTGCAGTACGTCCATGCTGAAAATATCAAGCAGGCAACAATGAGAGATGGTTTAATACATAAAGGCTTCACTTAATCTCGCTCAGACAGAGATTGTCTTGCAATGTTTTCAATTCCAAACCTGTCCCCCACATGGTCAGCAGAGGCGTACTTCATGGTTTGATTCTGAGCTTTCTTCTCTTCCTTATCCAGATGCTCTCTATTGGTTTCACTGTAGACACTTTGAATATCTATCCTTCTAACAATCAGAACACAGCAAAAAGTAGCCATCGAAGTTTGCAGCAGGAGGTCATTTACCCAATTGCACCTGTGTTAACACTTTGAAAAGCTATCAACTATGCCTCATTCCTGACCCTGTCCTGAACTGCAGTTAAATGTTCATTTTTCAAACTCCCCTTTTAAAATGTTCTGAATTCTTCTTCCACCAATGTTTCGATGGGACATTCTAATTAGTCTTGGTGGTTGGGCAGGCCCTTTGGAATGTCGTATCTGGGCATCATATTGAAAATGCACCTAACATCACTGACCTGACCCATTATTGTGGACTTTCTGAAAATGAAGATTGTCCTCCTGAAAAAAACAGATGGATGTGCAGAAACATTCTGAGGCCGGAAGATGGACTTCTTCCAAAACACTGAATCTGAAAGCTCCTCCTGTCAATAGCTGTCCAGGGCTGTCACCATCCCAAACTCTGGAGGCAGCCCCAGGCATTGTTCAGGTGAGTCTCAATATCTGCATGCCAAACATGTTTTGTGCCAGGGTGTTTTCCCTCCAGCATCATGGATAATTGGATGTGGGCGGAAGATTTGGTTTAGCCTTCATCTGCATTAGATATAGCTCTTTGGGCTAAAGAGGTCAAGGGATATGGTGGGGAGGGGGGGATCAGAATATTGAATTTAATGATCAAGATGAATGGCGGAGCAGGCACGATGGGTCAAATGGACAACTCCTGCTTCTAGTTTCTATCCCATTAGTGAATGCCGGTTTCTCATAAGCTTTCAGCCAATGGCAGACATCAGTAGGAGCGCCTGCAGGAAATTCATGCTGGGATAAGACCAAATTCTGGGCTCCTGCCAAATTCTACACCAGCCCCCTGTCTCCTCCCCACCTCCCCCTCACCCCCAGCCCATTGAACAAATTGGCAGGGACATTATTGTTTTTATTATTTATTTAAAAGACGAAAAGCTGCAGCATGCTACGGTGCAGAGGGACCTGGGGGTCCTTGTTCACAAGTCACAAAAACCCAGTCTGCAGGTGCAGCAGGTGACCAAGAAGGTGAATGGAATGTTGGCCTTTATAGCGAGGGGGATAGAATATAAAAGTAGGGAGGTCTCGCTGCAACTGTACAGGGTACTGGTGAGGCTGCAGCTGGAGTACAGTTTTGGTCGCCGCACTTGCACAAGGATATATTGGCCTTGGAGGGAGTGCAGAGGAGGTTCACTAGGCTGATACCGGAGATGAGGGGGTTGGACTATAAAGAGAGACTATATAGACTGGGTCTATACTCGTTGGGGTTTAGAAGGATGAGGGGGGATCTCATAGAGACGTATAAGATAATGAAGGGGATGGATAGGATAGAGGTAGAGAGATTCTTCCTGCTTAGAAAGGATAGCAGGACTAGAGAGCACAGCCTCAAGATAAGGGGGGTGCAGTTTAGATCAGAGTTGAGGAGGAACTTCTTCACTCAAAGGGTGGTGAATCTCTAGAATTCTCTGTCCATTGAAGTGGTGGAGGCTATCTCGCTAAATATATTTAAGTCACAGGTAGATAGGTTTTTGATAGACAAGGGAATTAAGGGTTTCGGGGAGAAAGCGGGAAGGTGGAACTGATCCACTTCAGATCAGCCATGATCTTAATGAATGGGCGGGGGGGGGCTCGAAGGGCTAGATGGCCTACTCCTGCTCCTATTTCTTATGTTCTTATGACATGGAAGAATTCTACCCAGCGTCTTCTTAAGTGACACCATTATTTTAGCGCTTCTTTAAAGTTTTGCTGTTCCTGAACGTTGTTCTGCTCTTAAATTGGAGGATACAATTTTGGAAAAGTAGTCTTGGCAAGTGTTTCTTTAAAAAAATGTTATATCTGGGGTATAGGTGTCTGATGAGGACAGCATTTTATTGCCCATCTTTAGTTACCCTTAAGAATGGGTACAATGGGTTGGTGAACCTTCTCCTTGAACTGTTGTAGTCAACATGATGGAAGTGCTGTTAGACAGCAGGTTCCAGGATTCTGACCCAGTGACTATTTCAATTAACTGTTCATCCTGATAAGCAATGAGTACTTACACTGGAGGATCCTCACATACTCTAACAGGTACCCAAGCCCTATTTAAAATCCAACTCTTTGACCAAGCCTTTGGTCACCTCTCCCAACCTCTCTTCTTCTGGTACAACACCCATTTTTAATTATTTCTCCTTGAAGTGTCTTGTAACAATAGTAATAACAATGTAAGATAAAGAGAATGTGAAAAGGATAAATAGAAGAAATGAAAGAAAACTGTACAGTCCATTATTACAATCCCTGTACAGACATGGGGGAGGTTGGTCCCTTGGTCCCCTGGTCCCCGACTGTGTTTAAGTTGTTAACTTTGACATTAAAGACACCTCCTTTTGGAACAAGACTGCATGGATTTTGAATGTGCAAAAATAAAACAAATCTCTTATCCAATTTTAGAAAGATAAAACAATTTACAAGATCTATCTTACACTTGATAACATTCAGATTCAAGTTGAGGTACATGTGAATTACTGTGGTCAAACACACCACACTGTACAATAAATGGTAGATGCGACAGATTGCATAGATTTCTCAGTAACCTACTCTGATATTAGTATTCACTGTAGGTTACACAATCTCTTTGAAACTCTGTCTCCCTTTTGAGCTATTTCCAGTCTTCAACTTTGAAGATCTAAAGATGTGGGGGTTAGGTCGATTGGCCATGCTAAAATTGCCCTTTAGTGTCCTGAGATGCGTAGGTTAGAGGGATTAGTAGGTAAACGTTTAGGGATATGGGGGTAGGGCCTGGGTGGGATTGTGGTCAGTGCAGACTTGATGGGCCAGATGGCCTCTTTCTGCACTGTAGGGATTATATGATCTAGCCCTGGAATTCCCTCCAAACATCACTCCAATTCAGACTGCCTTAACCACTGCTCCCTTCCAGGTTTGCTCCTCAGAACCTCTCCTGAGCCCTGACCGCCTTGAAGACTGCTCAGCACAACACCTCTGCTTCCTGGAGCCTCTTCTCCCTGCTTCTCAACACACCTAGTTACATAGGACTTCCTGAGCCTCAACTCTTGCAATGCATCGGGCTATTCATGCCTCCCAAAGTTTTTGCTGAGCTGTATTCTCTCAGCAGCATGGAATACGACACTGTTTACAGGCGGAATAGTTGTTAACACTGTTCCCAGGGACCCGGGTTCAATTCCCGGCTTGGGTCACTGTCTGTGTGGATTTCCTCCAGGTGCTCCAATTTCCTCCTAGTCTGAAAGACGTGCTGGTTAGGTGCATTGACCCTGACAGGTGCCAGTGTGGCGACTAGGGGAATTTCACAGTAACTTAATTGCAGTGTTAATGTAAGCCTTACTTGTGACTAATAAGTAAATACACAAGTGACCACTGGAGCTTTGTCTGAGCCCCATCTCCACAGTTACTAAATGGCTTCCAGGGCTAACGACAGCATTTTAGCTGCATGAAGCTAATCACTTTGTTCTTCACGTGATTAATTGGCTGACTAAAATTGACTTGACCTTTGAACTGCTCTTCATCGACACTTGAATGGATATGAAGGACCAATCAAAACACACACAGTGGTTTCCAGCCTTGTTACCAGGCAGGAACCAATATTACAATTTCTGCAGGAACACACAGATCAATGAATTTCTGAACAATAAGCACAGTAAATGCAAAGGAATAGTTAAGGAGAAGGAAAGACAGCTCAGGGATTAAATGGAGGGAGTCAAATAGTGGACAGCAAAGATATTAAATAGATACTTTTAATTGTTTTGTATAAGTGAAGACAGAAGTGACATTGTAGATGCTGGAGGAAGACTATGAACAATTAGTTGACATAACTGTAGAAAGCAATTGGCTCAAAAAAAAACAAGAACATGGTTGGATAAAAGTAAGTGGGCCTGATTTCCTGTACCATTGGCTGCAGAGAAAAGTCAGAGAGAAACAGGTAAAGGTTCTGATCACAATTATTCAATCCTCTTTAATACGCAAGGAGCACTGTTAGAGTGGAGTGTGCCATTGTAACAGCTTTGTTACTTTTACTGCAAATTCTGGTGAATCTTCCCTATATCCTTTCTGGAGGTCTTAGGTTCTTTCTTTGAGTTCCATGCCCAAAATTGCCTGCAATACTCCAGTTGCCTAATAATGTCGTGCACAGAATGAACATATTTGTAGACTGTACTCAACCAGGCTGCATTTGCAAAACTCAAAACAAAACGTCTACTGTTAGATGCAATTCTACAATTGGGCAGCACGTACCAAACAATCATGAGTGCCACACTAACAACCAATTTAAGTCAAGCTCACAATGCAGCTTGTTTACTACTTATGCAGAGAACAGTTCTTTGCAGACAAAAGAAATATGTTCAAGCCTTGTGCCTTTTTTGAATTACCCAGGAGCTTAGGGAACCTTTTATTTCCCATTGCTTTCTCCATGGCAACACCTTGACTAAGCTGAGTTGAATTGCCATGCCAATTAGTATATTTATCTCCTGTGATATAAGTTGTTATGATCGTTTCCAATTTGGGATTCTTGCTTGCTTTGGGATTCTTTCTTGATGAGTGCAGGATGAAAAGGTTTGGCACTATGTCTCTCCTTTCAGCAGTATTTACTTTGCTGTTATATTTAGTGCCCCTTTGTACAAATCCCAGAAAGCCATTTTTATTTTTTCAGATTTTTTAAAAAAACTGCAGTATATCTGTACTTCAGATCTCTCTGCTTCTCTATCCAATTTAAAATAAGAACATAAGAACATAAGAAATAGGAGCAGGAGTAGGCCAACTAGCCCTTCGAGCCTGCCCCGCCATTCAATAAGATCATGGCTGATCTGTCGTGGCTCAGTTCCTCATTCCCGCCCTCTCCCCATAACCCTTAATCCCCTCTCTTATCAAAAACCCATCAACCTGCGTCTTAAAAATATTTAGCGAGGTAGCCTCCACCACTTCAACGGGCAGAGAATTCCAGAGATTCACCACCCTTTGAGTGAAGAAGTTCCTCCTCAACTCCGTTCTAAACCGCCCCCCCTTTATCTTGAGGCTGTGCCCCCTAGTCCTACTATCCTTTCTGAGTGGGAAGAGTCTCTCCACCTCTATCCTATCCATCCCATTCATCATCTTATACGTCTCAATGAGATCTCCCCTCATTCTTCTAAACCCTAATGAGTACAAGCCTAATTTATTCAGCCTCTCCTCATAGCTCAACCCCCTCAACTCCGGCATCAGCCTAGTAAACCTCCTCTGCACTCCCTCCGAGGCCAAAATATCCTTGCGTAAGTACGGCGCCCAAAACTGCCCACAGTACTCCAGCTGCGGCCTCACCAATGCCCTATACAGCCGCAGCAAGACCTCCCTACTTTTATATTCAATCCCCCTCGCGATGAAGGCCAGCATCCCATTCGCCTTCCTGACCACCTGCTGCACCTGCAAGCTGGGTTTTTGCGACTTATGCACAAGGACCCCGAGGTCCCTCTGCACCGTCGCCTGCTGCAGTTTTTCTCCACGTAAGTAATAATCCTTCCTACCATTATTCCTACCAAAGTGGACTACCTCGCACTTGCCAACATTAAATTCCATTTGCCATTTCCTGGCCCTTTCGCCCAGCCTATCTAGATCCTTCTGTGGACTCTCCCCACCCTCCGCACAATTTGCCTTTCCACCAATTTTGGTGTCATCAGCAAATTTCGACACCATACACTCGGTTCCCTCCTCCAGATCATCTATATAAATGGTAAATAGCTGAGGCCCCAGCACCGACCCCTGGGGCACTCCACTAGTCACCATCCGCCAATCCGAATAGCACCCATTAACCCCCACTCTCTGCCTCCTATTTGACAACCAGTCCTCTATCCACGCTAACACCCTACCCCCAACTCCATGCCCCCTGACCTTCTGCAATAACCTCTTGTGAGGTACCTTGTCAAACGCCTTCTGAAAATCAAGAAAGACCACATCCACCGGCTCTCCTCTATCCACCACCCTAGACACATCCTCATTGAACTCCAGTAAATTTGTCAGACACGACTTCCCCTTAACGAAACCGTCCTCGTCTGCTCTATCAAGCAGTTCCCCTCAAGATGACTCGCTATTTCCTCCTTGATGATGGATTCTAACATTTTACCTACAACAGACGTTAAACTAACAGGCCTATAATTCCCCGCCTTTTGCCTGGCACCCTTCTTAAACAACGGCGTAACATTAGCCGTTTTCCAATCTTCCGGCACTTCCCCGGAATCCAGTGACGTCTGGAAAATAACCACCAAGGCATCCACTATCACCTCCACCATTTCTTTCAGGACCCTCGGATGCATTCCATCCGGTCCTGGGGATTTGTCCACAATCAGCCCCTCCAGTCTGTCGAGCACCACCTCTCTAGTAACAGTAATGTCATCGAGACCCTCCAGTCCTACCACCTTTCCATCTCTAATATCCGGCAAATTATTCACATCCTCCTCCGTGAAGACCGAAACAAAAAAGTTATTCAAGACCTCAGCCATTTCCCCATCCCCTACCACTAAGTCCCCCTTCTCATCCTCTAAGGGACCAATGTTCACCCTAGCCAGCCTCTTCCTTTTTATATATTTATAAAAACTCTTGCTATCCTTTTTTATATTAAGCGCTAGCCCAGCTTCATAGTTTCTCCTACCCTTCTTTATCAACTTCTTTGTCAATCTTTGTTGACATTTAAACCTCTCCCAATTCTCTTCTCGCCCACTACTCTTAGCTACTCTAAACGCCTCCGCTTTTAACACTTTCCTTCACCTCCTTCGTTATCCACGGCTTATTACCTCTCCTCCTACGGACCATCGGAATAAATTTCTGCTGAGCACCAAGAAAGATCTCCTTAAAGATCCTCCACTGCCCCTCAGCAGACCTACCTTCCAACGCGCTCTCCCAGTCCACATTCGCCAATTCTTCTCTCATCCTTCCGTACTCCCCTCTGTTCAAACAAAGGACGCGTGTCCGGGAACCCACTTTCTCCTCCTCCATCTGCACCAGAAACTCCACCATACAATGATCACTCTCCCCAAGAGGATCCTTCACCGCAAGTTCCCTAATTCTACCCGCCTCATTACATAGCACCAGATCCAAGATAGCTCGCTCCCTTGTCGGCTCCAACACACACTGTTCCAGGAAACTATCCCGGCAGCATATTAGTGTAGATCATACTTTTATACACAGTTTATTTTGCCCAAAATTTGTTCGTTCAAATTTCTCTGTTAAACAGCTGAAGAACATTATAGTGTTGGTGGAAAATTACGTAGCCAGAACTTGTTAAAGTTCACTGTTGCCATTATGCATGACCCATGCTGCGGAGTAATTCTGATCATGTTGTGTGAACTGACTGCAAGCGTTAAGCTGACAGATTAGCAAAGGCTGCAGAGCTCAGAAATATTTCAGCTTTCTACACTCTATTCCTTCAGTTAGCAGAAAGTTGGAGTATATAAAAAAAGCACGTCCCCAGTGACTTCTGCAGCAACATTTAGCAAAAGCTCAAGAAACCCACAAGGACTCTATGAATGAGTTCCAGAGATAACCTTTAGAATTGCATATAAACAGCTTTGATTTGATTTATTATTGTCATATGTATTGTTGTACTGTGAAAAGTATGTTTCATGTAGACTATATGGACAAAGCATACTGTTCAAATGGTCCCCTGCTCCTGTGTTTCTATGTTCATAGAGAAGGAAAGAAGGTGTAGTGTTACAGGATATAAAGAAAGGTCATCTTAACATATGTAGGTCCATTCAAAAGTCTGATGGCAGCAGGGAAGAAACTGTTCTTGAGTCGGTTGGTATGTGATCTCAGACTTTTGTATCTTGGGAGAGAGAACGTCCGGGGTGTGGGGGTTCCTTAATTATACGGCTGCTTTGCCGAGGCAGCGGGAAGTGTAGATGGAGTTAATGAATGGGAGGCTGGTTTGCGTCTTGGACGGGGCTACATTTATGACCCTTTGTAGTTTCTTGTGGTCTTCGTCAGAGCAGGAGCCATACCAAGCTGCGATGTACCCAGAAAGGATGCTTGATGAAATTGCTGTACTTTCCATGTTTATTGCGCTCATGTAGACAGGAAATAACTTTGTTATACTCTGTACTATAAAGCACAACAGCACTGAACATAACTATTGTTATTTTTCAGACACGTTGGTGACATTTTTGTTGCAATTTTTAAGACAACGTCCCCAAACAAGCCACAAGATTGAAATTTCCTAAGTTCTGATTAGTTGCTCCTATAGTTACCAAAAGAACAGAGGAGTAGGCCATTCAGTACCTCAAGCCTGTTCTGCCATTGAATGGCTGACCTATAGTTTAGCTCCATTCACCCGACTTGGCTTTATCTCCTTTTATTCCCTTGCCCACCAAACAAGTCTATCAATTTCAGCATTAAAATTATGAATTGAACTGCTTTTTGTGTGAGACAGTGCTATAATTCCACCATGCTCTGCATAAGGAAGTGTCCCTCAAGTTCTCAAACGCTTGACTCTGATTTTTAAAGTCTACTTGTCCTAAACCCCTCCACTGGCAGGAGAAAACTTTGCCATCTACCTGGTCAATTCCTCTCAAATTCAAAAATCCTCAGTCAAATCATCCCTATCCTATTGTATTCCAAGGAATGCAAGCCCAATTTATAGAATTTCTACTCATAACGTAGATTCATAGGGACATATGTTCGAGTTGATGGGCAAGAAGTCTAGGGGGGAGGTGAGGAAAAACATTTTTACCCAGAGGGTGGTGACAGTCTGGAATGTGCTACCTGGGATGGTGATGGAATTGATTTGCCCCACATTGTTTAAAAAGTGTCTGGATGAGCACTTGGCACATCATCGCATTCAGGGCTATGGGCCAAGTCTGGCAGATAGTATTAGGTGGGAGTTCAAGTGTTTCTCATGTGTTGGTGCGGACTCGATGGGGTGAAGGGCCTCTTCTGTGCTATTTGCTTCTATGAACGTAACCTTTGGCAACCTGGTAACATTGATGGGAGGGATGTCAGTAGAAGATGAGCAAAGTGAAAAAAGGCAGCAAGAGACCGGGGCGACTTGCATTGGAAGTTCTCCGACAGGTAATCTCAGTGGGCAGGAGTCAAACACAGAATGAGTCCCAGAAACAGCCACATTAAACACGGGTGGCATGGTGGCAGTATGGTTAGCACTGCTGCCTCACAGCGCCAGGAACCAGGTTCAATTATGGCCTCGGGTCACTTTGAGTGGCGTTTGCATGTTCTCCCCGTGTCTGTGTGGGTTTCTTCCGGGTGCTCCAGTTTTCCCCCACAGTCTGAAGATGTGCTGGTTAGATTAGGGCCTAACTTTATCATTTTCATTCTAAGTGCTGAATCTGGGCACATTTCAGATCTGACTTGGAAATCTGCTTTCAGGCGCCTCCATATGCACTCAACCTGAAAAAAAAAATCGTGGGTCTGAATTGTGCTGTGGGGCGGGGCTTATCGTGCCCAAAACGATCGGAGCTCTGAACTGCGCATGCGCAGTTAGAAAGAAAATTTAAAGAGCGCTCCCAGGCCGCAAAAAGCGGAGAAAGCAGCCTGGGAGCGAAAATCAAAAGTGATGCCTCCACCACCCCTCCCCCCACCAAGAGAATGATCTGGCTTCACTCCACCAACCCCCCACCCCGCCCACCCCCCAACCCTGCTAGAGAATGATCTGGCCTCCCTCCTCCCTCCCCCCTCCCCCAAAGAATGATCTAGCCTCACTGCGACCCCCGCCGCAAGAGAACGATCTCACTTCCCTCCCTTCCCCCTCCTCCAGACAATGATCCCCCGGGAGAATGATCTGGCCACCCCACCCTGCCCAAAGAATGATTTGGCCTCCATCCACCCCTCCCCCCAGAGAATGATCTGGCCTCATTTCCCCCTCACCCCCCCCCCCTCCCGCAGAGAATAGTCTGGCCTCACTCCCCCACCCACGCCCTCAAAGGTACATTTGATCTGCCTCCTCCTCCCTTCCCAACCTCTCACCAGAGAATGATCTGCACTCCTCTCTCCCCACAACAGAGAATGATCTGACCCGCCTCCCCCAACCAGATAACAATCGGGCCTCCCTACTCCCTCCCCATTCCCTCACCAGAGAACGATCAGGCCCTCCCTCCCTCCCCCCCCACCACCAATCTGGATTCATTAAGAACATAAGAAATAGGAGCAGGAGTAGGCCAACTAGCCCTTCAAGCCTGCCCCGCCATTCAATAAGATCATGGCTGATCTGTCGTGGCTCAGTTCCACATTCCCGCCCTCTCCCCATAACCCTTAATCCCCTCGCTTATCAAAAACCCATCAACCCGCGTCTTAAAAATATTTAGCGAGGCAGCCTCCACCACTTCAACGGGTAGAGAATTCCAGAGATTCACCACCCTTTGAGTGAAGAAGTTCCTCCTCAACTCTGTTCTAAACCGCCCCCCTTTATCTTGAGGCTGTGCCCCCTAGTCCTACTATCCTTTCTGAGCGGGAAGAGTCTCTCCACCTCTATCCTATCCATCCCATTCATCATCTTATACGTCTCAATGAGATCTCCCCTCATTCTTCTAAACTCTAACGAGTACAAGCCTAATCTATTCAGCCTCTCCTCATAGCTCAACCCCCTCACCTCCGGTATCAGCCTAGTAAACCTCCTCTGCACTCCCTCCGAGGCTAAAATATCCTTGCGTAAATACGGCGCCCAAAACTGCACACAGTACTCCAGCTGCGGCCTCACCAATGCCCTATACAGCTGCAGCAAGACCTCCCTACTTTTATATTCAATTCCCCTCGCGATGAAGGCCAGCATCCCATTCGCCTTCCTGACCACCTGCTGCACCTGCAAGCTGGGTTTTTGCGACTCATGCACAAGGACCCCAAGGTCCCTCTGCACCGTCGCCTGCTGCAGTTTTTCTCCACGTAAGTAATAATCCTTCCTACCATTATTCCTACCAAAGTGGACCACCTCACACTTGCCAACATTAAATTCCATTTGCCATTTCCTGGCCCATTCGCCCAGCCTATCTAGATCCTTCTGTAGACTCTCCCCACCCTCCGCACAATTTGCCGTTCCACCAATTTTGGTGTCATCAGCAAATTTCAACACCCTACGCTCGGTTCCCTCCTCCAGATCATCTATATAAATGGTAAATAGCTGAGGCCCCAGCACCGACCCCTGGGGCACTCCACTAGTCACCATCCGCCAATCCGAATAGCACCCATTGACCCCCACTCTCTGCCTCCTATTTGACAACCAGTCCTCTATCCACGCTAACACCCTACCGCCAACTCCATGCCCCCTGACCTTCTGCAATAACCTCTTGTGAGGTACCTTGTCAAACGCCTTCTGAAAATCCAGAAAGACCACATCCACCGGCTCTCCTCTATCCACCGCCCTAGACACATCCTCATAGAACTCCAGTAAATTTGTCAGACACGACTTCCCTTTAAGGAAACTGTGCTGCATCTGCTCTATCAAGCAGTTCCCCTCAAGATGCCTCGCTATTTCCTCCTTGATGACGGATTCTAACATTTTACCTACAACAGACGTTAAACTAACAGGCCTATAATTCCCCGCCTTTTGCCTGGCACCCTTCTTAAACAACGGCGTAACATTAGCCGTTTTCCAATCTTCCGGCACTTCCCCGGAATCCAGCGATGTCTGGAAAATAACCACCAAAGCATCCACTATCACCTCCGCCATTTCTTTCAGGACCCTCGGATGCATTCCATCCGGTCCTGGGGACTTGTCCACAATCAGCCCCTCTAGTCTGTCGAGCACCACCTCTCTAGTAACAGTAATTCAATTTAATTCAATTTAAATGCATGTAAATGTATTTAAATCGCCGTTGCGCCGATTTCAGGCGTGAATCGGATCACAGCCATTCCCGGGGTCTGTGCGGTCACAGACTCAGACTGCGTTAATGGTCTCACACCTGACTTTACCACATTTTCGCGCCCACAATGGTAAAATCGGGCCCTTAGTATCAGGGGGACTTGTAGGGTAAATGTGTGGGCCATGGGGATTGGACCTGGGTGGGACTGTTGGCAGTGCAGGCTCGATGGGCCAAATGGCCTCCTTCTGCACTGTAGGGATTCTATGATAATCAAAAATAATTGCTTATACAGTTCTTTCTTGTTTAAAGCAAACACAACTAAAAAGATGAATCAAGTATTACTTATAAAATGTCCTCTCATCTTCAAATTCTTAGGGTTCTGTACTCCTTTATAAGGTGACTGTCCAGGCCTGAATTGTAGAACATTACAGCGCAGTACAGGCCCTTCGGCCCTCAATGTTGCGCCGACCAGTGGAACCAATCTAATGACCCTCTAACCTAAACTATTCCAATGTTATCTATATGCCTATCCACTGACCATTTGAATGCCCTTAAAGTTGGCAAGTCTACAACTGCTGCAGGCAGGGCATTCCACGCCCTTACTACCCTCTGAGTAAAGAACCGACCTCTGACATCCATCCTATAATTACCACCCCTTAATTTAAAGCTATGTCCCCTTGTGTTAGCCATCACCATCCGAGGTAAAAGGCTCTCACTGTCCACCCTATCCAATCCTTTGATCATCTTGTATGCCTCAATTAGGTCACCTCGTAATCTTCTTCTCTCCAATGAAAATAACCTCAAGTCCCTCAGCCTTTCCTCGTAAGACCTTCCCACCATACCAGGCAACATCCTGGAAACCTCCTCTGCATCCTTTCCAATGCCTCCACATCCTTCTTATAATGCGGCGACCAGAACTGTACGCAATACTCCAAGTGCGGCCTCACCAGAGTTTTGAACAGTTGTAACATGACCTCCCGGCTTCGAAATTCAATCCTTCTACCACTAAAAGCTAACACACTGTACGCCTTCTTAACAACCTTATCAACCTGGGTCTCAAACATTGGTATAAATATCCAGCCGCACTGGTATACATACATGGTAATTATCACAGCACAAAATATAATTGAAATGTCTTGTTTGCAGCCTAACAACATCCAATACAGAGCCGTGGCAAATAGAATTTGCACTGATTCTCTGGATCTTAAAGCCTTTTTCTATCTGTCCTGAGAATAGATTAACTTGATATAACAGAATGGCACACATGACTGTTAGATTTTAACTCATGCGATCATTAAAAATCTATATTCAGAACTATACCTATATCCTGAAACCTCTAATGACCCTGCTTTGTAAATTAAGGAAACAGATAGTTCCAGCAACAGGGAACAGAGCTTCTTTCATAACTGCTCAGAGGCATGTCACAGATCTGTTTTGGGTACCATACTAGAAGAACGTCTGGTATCCAAGCAACGCAGCGAAGTGCAGAATGAATTCAGATTTTTTTTAAGACAGCTTTGTTGGCCTCTACTGTTTCAAGTGGGGGTCTGACGTTCAATGGTGAGTAGAGCCGATGAAAAAACTGAGTTTCAAGAACTTTTTCACAACCGTGAGCAGAATAAGAACTTGTACCTTTAATGAGAAGGAATTTCTTCAACGAGAGAGTGGTGAATCTATGGAACTCTTTGCCACAGAAGGCTGCGGAGGCCAGGTCATTGAATGTACTTAAGACAGAGACAGATAGGTTCTTGATTGGTAAAGGGATCAAAGGTTACAGGGAAAAGGCAGGAGAATGGGTTTGAGAAATGTATCAGTCATGATTGGATGGTGGAATAGACTTGATGGGCTGAATGGCCTAACCCTGCTCCTATATCTTTTGGCCTTCATCCTTTTGGCTAATAAATTTAGTGATGTTAGTTTTCTTCTCATTTTGTTTGGAACTCTAAAGTAGCTTTCTGTCTCACAACGTTCAACTCTACGGTAAGCATCATCTGGTGTGGTTCAAAGTCTCACTCTGCTGCAGAGGAAGATCATGGCTGAGAGGGAGTAGGAATCACAAAAATCACAGAGTCCCAATAGTGCAGAAGAAGGCCATTCAGCCAATCGAGTCTGGACTGACCACAATCCTACCCAGGCTCTATCCCTGTAACCCCCATACATTTACCCTTGCAAATCCTCCTGACACTAAGGGGTAATTTAGCATGACCAATCCACCTAACTCACGCATTTTTGGACTGCGGGAGAAAACCGGAGCACCAGGAGGAAACCAACACAGACACGGGGAGAACATGCAAACTCCACTCAGACAGTGACCTGAGGCTGGAATTGAACCCCGGTCCCTGGCACTGAGAGGCAGCAGTGCTAACCACTGTATCACCATGCCGCCCTCTGTTTTCTCTGGGTCCTCTTCTTAGAAAGATGAGCTTTCTGTTTCTGCTCATCTCTTCCAATGTCCTTCCAAACAGTTAAGCTCCAGAGATTAAGGCCATCAGTGACTGTCTCCCAGTTACTGGTGTCAATGTCCACCACCTTCATATCTCCCTTGTGGGTTCCTGGTAGCAGAGGAATGGAAGTGGAGAGATCACCATCCAGTGGCCAGTTCACCATGTAGAAGATCTTTGAGCATATGCTGTCGTCCATCCAATGGGATGGAGCCAGTTTTATAATAATTAACATATTATTTTCATTTACTAGCCTGGAGAGCGGAGACCAAAATTCCGATATCTGTATAGTGGGCTGACACCCAGGAGAGCAGTTGCCTCCAAATACAGCAGAATGGTAATGCTAACACCTTGTCTAGTTGGATATCCTGGCACAGGGACTGTGATTATGAGCCAGGCCAGTGACTGGTTGCATCAATGGGGTATTTGTTATCGAGACAATCCAGAGCAGGACCTGCTAAATGAAAAATCACTGGCAGAAAGCTGTTTCCCCCTGTGCCACCAGAAGGAAAAGAAACATCTAACTTCATAAAGAAGGTTTCTGCTTTCACAGACAAGCCAAATCTGGTTTGTTGCAGCATCAGTTTAACTTCCTTTAATGCTGTTTTCTCTCATTTTGCAACAGTCAGATTGATTTCCTAAGGCGCACAAAGCGGCCAACTGATATTGTCCTGTGTCTGCAAAATGTATAAATGTATTATAAATTAACAATGTCAGGGGTCATATCCTTTCCTCCAAACATCACTGTCTCAGACAGTGTATCGCACCTGACGTTATTTCCACATTGTATGGTGGATATTTGATGAAAACCTCCTGAGTAAAACGTTTAAATGTGTATCATATATTTTTCCTACTTCCTAAATTTGTCGTGCAATATTGGAGTTCTTCTGAGAAGCATACAATGTTGGGAGAGCAAATATCTCATTAGCTTAAATTTAACCTCAAATGTAATAAATTTAAGCTTCCCCCCTGCAATACAAAGAGTCAACACAGCCATCAACTACGTACTAATTTTGGCATTGGATATACCTTACATAACCAGGAGGCTAAAGCTCTGCTGCCCAGTGACCTAGCTCCTACAAAAATTCCATTCACCCATCACCCCTGTGCACACTGACATACACTGGCTCCCTGGCATGTTTCAGCTCTGCCATCCTTCCATCTACAGCAACCAATTCATTTCAATGGGGGGTGTCTTCATTTGGTGCACATTTGCTGAGGGCTGAAGAAGTCAATCCTTGCAATATAGATTTTACCACAAATGCCACACATGAAGCTGCCAGGTGTCTTTGTGAGTTGTTGTTTTCAGAGTTGGTGCCAGGATGCTGTAGCTTCTGGTTATCAAGGTGATGCACACCAGGCCACTGGAGGTGTCACCATTTTTCTCTGGCATCAGCCAATGCTTCCCAGATGCAATGATTGATGTTTGGCATTCATGTCATCCTTGCAAGCATCTCTGAAGCGGGACTTTGTGCAAAGTACTGCTTGTCTAGCTCCAGGTGCATCACCATATAGAAAATCCTTGGGTGTGCGACCATCTTCCATCTTGCAGATGCGCTGAGCTAATGAATCCCCCTCTGGGTGATGTGCTAAAAAATGTGGCAGTGCTGATTTCAGACGACTGCCGTATTATACACATAATACACTGCAGACAGCAAAAATGAAAATACTGAGCTTCTTTTGTTGATAGATGTAAGTAATCAAAGTTTCACAACTTTACAGCAAGATGCTGAGAACACCGGCCTCATAAACCATCAATTTCATTCTGAGTGTCAGCTGAGAATCACTACAGTGCAAAAGGAAACTGTTCGACCCATCGAGCCTGCACTGACAACGATCCCATGCAGGCTCTATCCCTGTAATCCCATGTACTTAACCTGCTAATCCCCTTGACACTATGAGGCCATCCAGCATGGCCAATCAACCTAACCCACACATCTCATAGAACTATAGAACTCCAACCGTGCAGGAGGCCATTCGGCCCATTGAGTCTGTACTGATCACAATCCCACCCAGGCCCTATTCCCGCAACCCCTCATATTTACCCTGCTAATTCCTCTGATGTGGAGATGCCAGCATTGGACTGGGATAAACACAGTAAGAAGTCTCACAACACCAGCTTAAAGTCCAACAAGTTTATTTGATAGCAAACTCACAAGCTTTCAGAAATGGTGTTCCTTCATCAGGTGAGTGGAGAGTTAGCTGGCCAGAGCTCAGTCTCAGTCTGTGACTTCAGTCTGAGAGTTCTCCACTCACCTGATGAAGGAAGTATTCTGAAAGCTTGTGGGATTACTATCAAATAAACTTGTTGGACTTTAACCTGGTGTTGAGAGACTTCTTACCGTGTTAATTCCTCTGACACCAGGATTAATTTAGCATGGCCAATCAACCCAACCCACACATATTTGGATCATGGGAGGAAAGCAAAACAGACGGAGGAAACTCACGCAGAACGTTCAAACTCGACAGTCACACGAGGCTGGCTCACTGGTGCTGCAAGGCAGCAGTGCTAACCACTGTGCCACAGTGGCACCTTGACAGACCTTTATATGTCTTTCTGTGACTCAGTGTCATATTTTGTTTTCTAGTACTCCTGTGAAGTGCCTTGGAGCATTTTATTGCATTAATAGAAATTAGAACAACAATTTAAATTTATCAGCCAAGGTGCTCCATCTTTCAGTTTAATCTTTCCTAGATGTTGACAAGCAAGTACTGCCCACAAAGACCCTGTCAGGCGATGTGAAGGTGAATTTAGTAATGTAATCCCATGGTTTGGGCTTATGCAGCAGAGGTTTCAGAGTTAAAGCATGACTGGCCACTAGTTTGCCGAATTGTCTTGTTCCTTGCAATCCACAAAGTATGTTTTCCTGCCTTATATCTAAGTAATTAATCTCTTGATCAATTACCTAGATGAATCGTAACAAGGATCCTCATGCTATACGCACCAGCTACGAGACCGTACATGCATCATTGCATAGTTCCCTTCTCTTAAAGTACATATGAGCAGATACTCTTAGCACAGACTGAGACTTAGCTCTGGACCAGATTGGTTTTATAAGACAGGTGAAGGAACAGAAAAAACGTACTTTTCCCTACTCTCGATACATCATGTAGTAAAGACATTGCTTACTTTCTTTCCTACTTCAGACTTTAAACAGAAGTTTACATGCTCTAGCTTCAACCTAACCAAGCTCCAGTTTGGCCAACATTTTAAAAATGTACAATTCCTAGGTTGCTGGGTGTAAGAACAAAATACTGACTTACAGACTGCTGTGTTGTGCAATAAGAAAACTCTGGTCACTGAACTCTCATCAAAAAGGGTTATAGCTAATCATTGACCCTGTCCTGTTCTCAAAGGTCTCTGACATCGCTATTAATCAAAGCCACTGCCCCAGGTTAATATCTGATCTTTGTTCTGTGTCATGGTGGCATCCACAGCTACACTGAAACAAAAGACAGCCAAAAGTTCCATCTCACATCATAATTACATTAGATAGAACAGACATTCATCAATATTGCAAGTTTGGCCAACCTATAACTAAGACAAAGATGTCTATGAGAATAAGATAGACAAATAACACTTCACAAGGCCGATGTGATTGTTCCAAGAGAAAGATTTGCATTTTATAGTGCCTTTCATAACTCCTGGACTTCTTTTTAGAGCCGGTGAAGTGCAGTCACTGTTGCATTGTGGGAAATGTGGCAGCCAATTTATGCACAGCATACTCACACAAAATGCAATAGGATAACAAGATTATTATTGACTGAGGGACAAGTATTGACCAGAACACCAGGGAAAGCTCCTCTATTTTCCCTTGAAATACTTTCACAGGATCTTCCACATTCACCTGAGGAAAGAGGCAGGGTCTCGATTTACTGTCTTATCTGGCAGTGCAGCATTCCCTCAGTACTACACTGGTGCGTCAACCTTGATTTTCATGCTGACATTCTGGAGGGGGACTTGATCCCATAATCTTCAGATTAAGAGACAAAAATGATATTTTATAATTTTGGAACTTTAATACGATACAAGCAAAGGTTATCTGTGTTTTCATTGCCTCCAATTAACCTGTTCCTGTTATCCAGTGCATCCTCCTGGACAGATTTGGTTTTGATTATGATGGTCCCAGCTCATGGTCTAGGTACAAAAATGAAGAGCGCTATTTTGATAAGAACATAAGAACAGAAGTAGGAGTAGGCCATCCAGCCCTTCGAGCCTGCCCCGCCATTCAATAAGATCATGACTGATCTGAAGTGGATCAGTTCCACTTTCCCGCTTTCTCCCCATAACCCTTAATTCCCTTGCCTACCAAAAACCTATCTACCCGTGACTTAAATATATTTAGCAAGGTAGCCTCCACCACTTCAATGGGCAGAGAATTCCAGAGATTCTCCACCCTTTGAGTGAAGAAGTTCCTCTTCAACTCCGTTCTAAACTGCCCCCCCTTTATCTTGAGGCTGTGCCCTCTAGTCTTGCTGTCCTTTCTGAGTGGGAAGAATCTCTCTACCTCTACCCTATCCATCCCCTTCATTATCTTATATGTCTTTATAAGATCCCCCCTCATCCTTCTAAACTCCAACGAGTACAGACCCAGTCTATTTAGTCTCTCTTCATAGTCCAACCTCATCTCCAGAGTCCAACCCCCTCATCATGAGGTATCAGAGAGCAGCAGTGTCCACATCATGAGACACTGCTTTGGGAAAGTCAAGAAAAACTTAAACACCTTGTGGGACTTCCACAACCTCCTGAAGACTGATAAACTGATTGGACTTTGGCAAAGTCCTGCATGGGAGATTAGTTAGGAAGGTTCAGTCACTAGGTATACATGGAAAGTTCTTATGTTCTTATGAAAGATAGTAAATTGGATTAGACATTGGCTCAATGGAAGAAGCCAGAGAGTGGTAGCGGAGGATTGCTTCTCTGAGTGGAGGCCTGTGACTAGTGGTGTGCCACAGGGATCAGTGCTGGATTCACTGCTATAGATGGCAAACAACAATGATTTGGATGATAATGTGGTAAATTGGTTCAGCAAATTTGCTGATGATACAAAGATTGGAGGTGTAGTGGACAGTGAGGAAGGTTTTCAAAGCTTGCAGAGGGATTTGGACCAACTAGAAAAATGGGCTGAAAAATGGTAGATGGAGATTAATGCTGATAAGTGTGAGGTATTGCACTTTGGAAGGACAAACCAAGGTAGAACATACAAGGTAAATGGTAGGACATTGAAGAGTGAAGTAGAACAGAGGGATCTGGGAATACAGATACATAATTCCCTTAAAGTGGCGTTTTGTTGACATTAAGAGGTTACTGTTGTCACACCAATTCCTCTATCTTTTTCTTGTACTCTGTCTCATCATTGTTTGAGATCTGGCCCAGTACCATGGTGTCATCATCAAACTTGAAAATTGAGTTGGAGAGGAATTTGGCCACACAGTCATAGTTGTATAAGTAGTATAGTAGGGGGCTGAGGACACAGCTTTGTTGTTCAGGATGACTGTGGAAGAGGTGTTGTTGCCTATCCTTACTGACTGCAGTCTGTAGGTTAGGAAGTTCAGAATCCAGTCGCAGAGGAAGGACCCGAGCCCCAGGCCATGGAATTTGGAGACAAATTTCATAGGAATAATGATGTTGAAGGCTGAGCTGTAGTCAATAAATCTTTCAGGTAAAACATTAAACTGTTACAACTGTTTTGCCTATTTAGAAAAATGTAAAGATCCTATGATAGTATTTAAGACAAAAAATCCTCATCGGTCTCCTGTTCAACATTTATCACTCAATTGACCAAATCCTTTAAAAAAAATGCAGATTTTCTGATCATTGTGGTTTTGGGATATTGCTCTATGCAAATCAATTGATTTGTTTATGTCCATAACAGAGACGTCACTTCAGAATCATTACTTTGACTGTGAGTTACTTTGGCATAAATGCAAATTTGTTCTCCTTCTTTCCTTAAGGGTGGAGTTACTACTCTCCACAAGACGGCTGTCAGAAAAACCATTAAATACACCTACAGCAGGGTGACAGTCTTTACTTCTGTTTTACTGATTAGGATCTGCTGTTGGGTTTTGTATGTCACATAGCTCATAATAAGTGAGCCTTGGTGGTGATTTAATTCCATACAGTAGTACATAAGAACATAAGAAATAGGAGCAGGAGTAGGCCATCTAGCTCTTCGAGCCTGCCCCGCCATTCAATAAGATCATGGCTGATCTGTCGTGGCTCAGTTCCACATTCCTGCCCTCTCCCCATAACCCTTAATCCCCTCTCTTATCAAAAACCCATCAACCCGCGTCTTAAAAATATTTAGCGAGGTAGCCTCCACCACTTCAACGGGCAGAGAATTCCAGAGATTCACCACCCTTTGAGTGAAGAAGTTCCTCCTCAACTCCGTTTTAAACCGACCCCCCTTTATCTTGAGGCTGTGCCCCCTAGTCCTACTATCCTTTCTGAGCGGGAAGAGTCTCTCCACCTCTATCCTATCCATCCCATTCATCATCTTATACGTCTCAATGAGATCTCCCCTCATTCTTCTAAACTCTAACGAGTACAAGCCTAATTTATTCAGCCTCTCCTCACAGCTCAACCCCCTCAACTCCGGCATCAGCCTAGTAAACCTCCTCTGCACTCCCTCCAAGGCCAAAATATCCTTGCGTAAGTACGGTGCCCAAAACTGCACACAGTACTCCAGCTGCGGCCTCACCAATGCCCTATACAGCTGCAGCAAGACCTCCCTACTTTTATATTCAATCCCCCTCGCGATGAAGGCCAGCATCCCATTCGCCTTCCTGAACTGGCCATACAAAGTTTAGACCATGTGGCAGTGCAATATTGAAATCCCAGATATTCATGCTGCTGAGGGAGTAGACCAACCAAACACACAAATAGCTATGTGTTAGGGCTCAGTTTAAGTACTACTTTATGCGCATGGGAACAATGGGTAATTGAGTTTGCAACATTCAAATTAGAGAAACACATGCAGACACAAAACGATTCAATGTGGTTACCTTAGTGACGGCTATTTTGGCCCCCTTGTTGATGAGCTGCACCACATTCTCTGTCTGGCCTTTGTGTGCAGCTATGAGAAGCCTTTCTGAAAGCTGAGCGACTGCATCCCTCTGGCTCATGAATTAGAAAAGGAGGTGCTCTGGGCAACCAGGGGACAGATTCTGTCAGTAAAATGAAAATGTCGAACTGCAATGCTCGGATGCTGGACTCCAGGAGATTTCTTTTTAGGGTAACAAGGGATCTTTGAATTAGCCGTGTTTTCTTGCCGGTGGTTTCCTAACACGCAGGTACATGGTGTCTTCAGATACTCGGGATTTATCCTGCTCCATGGGTTATATCATCTCTGTGATGCCATTGTTATCAGCCACATGACCTGTGAAAATGAACATGGAACAATCAGTAAAACCACAAAGATGTAGGAGTAGAAGTAGGCCATTCAGCCCATCACCAATCTTAAGAGTGGAAGGTTTACACCAGCTTTACAACAATATGATGGCTGTTTACCAGTTCTATGATGAATACAATGACCAGAACATTTCATTGACTTCCTGGGAAATTTGGGCAATTGGGTTTAAACGACAGATTATTGGATGTTTATAAATGGTCCACCAGTGGAACGACTTGCTTTTGGGTAGGTAGATAGAAACGAATTATGACAATATATCAACATGAAGTAAATGTCCTCCATCAAGAAGAACCTTCTATCCACCACTTTTGAATGGTCTGATCATGTATTAAGCCAATCTTCCTCTTCACCCTACCTGCAACTGCAGCACTATATTCTGCACCCTATCTTTTTCCTTTTCCCCTACATACTTTATGAACAGTATGCTTTGTATAGCAAAAGAAACAATGCTTTTCAGTGTATTGCAATACGTATGATAACAATAAATCAAATCGAACCCATGACTTGCCAATTGTGAAGTGCAAGTTTCCCATAAATGATTAGAGGGATGATCATTCCACAATACTGACAGAAAACCATTTGACTTGTTAGTCACTCGTAATATGCAGTCTCTTGGTGTGTACATGCAATATGAAAAGAATTTAAAATCTCATATCCACATTTAAAGATGGAAATCAGTACCATCCCCTTACTCTTACTGAAAGATGCTGCCCCCAGATTAAACTCATAGGCTTTAATTTCACAAAACTATTGCAAAAATCAGGGATTTTCATACGTAGCATGGCCTGTTTCAATCAACAGGACAACTTTCCTATAATAGTTCGGAAGAAAATTGAGTAACAAGGTGGAGATAAAGAATGGCAGCATGAACTGGTGGGGAAATGGGAGAGAAAAGTGTAGATCACTGAACTGATGTGGAAACCAAATCAAAAGATTGTAAAAAAATTCAGCAATCAGACCCAGAAACAAAGCATTTCAATACATCCCCACATTTCTCTTCAACTTCTCAGCCAGAAATAAGGGAAATTAAGGGAACTCCCTGAAATATTGTCACAATCTTCCAATATACAATGGTACAATGTCAGGGATGGCTAGCTACTGCTTACATTATGGAAAATATGCCATTTCATTTCAGTTCAGCTGAACGCCGTTTTCAGAACTTTGCCATTACTTCAGCAACTCTGCTTGTGTGAACACAAATTTCGTTGTTGGGTCTTTTGAGATTTCCGTATTTTGTATTCGTATCTTATCAGTTCTGTTTGACCATGACAAGACCCATGGCTGAGCAGGTAACAATTGCAAGTGACAAATTAACATTTCAGCACAACTGCAACCTTCAGTTTCCATATCACATGTAAACTCAGTTCAAACATTAGTGACAGTCTTTTTGTTTCTCAAAGTATGCAGCCTGGAACCATGATATCTTTTTCCTGTTTACAGTTGCGACAATTCAGTTGAATTACTCAGACATAATAACCTTCTCTTCCCTTACTAAATGGGAAAGTTCATCTATGGATAGGAAATCTATCCCTTCTATTTTGTTACTGTTAATAACTACTTTGCTTCTCCTGATTGCCCAAGAAGAAATCTGCACGCTCCCCAGCACCTATATTGTGTTGAAATCAAAGCTCTACTTTAACAGATTCTTTCCTAGGGCTTCAACCTACACTGTGGAACTCATATTTTCTTTCAGTTTTCGCTTCTTTCTTCAACCTGGAGCCTTTTGAAATTTATGTTTGGTGTCATTTGATTTAACTTGCAACTTTTCTTACTATTTGCAATCTTTGCACTGTACAAGGAGCCATTGATCCAACCTCCACAGTTTTAAAAAGGAAGTCAAATCAAAAATTATTGTCGCGTTTTGGCAAATATTAAAGATCAGCTACAATACTGATGTTCCAGTAAACTGTCTAGTTGCAGTCACCACAACATTTGAACATGCTTTGTAATTAAAAGGGGATTTGATACAAAATGGCCAGATTTTGTTTTTAAACATTGGACATTGAATTAGACCATGCACTGCATGTTCAAATGTTGAAACGTTGTGGTGACTGCAACTAAACAGTTTACTGGAACATCAGTATTATAACTGATCGTTAATATTCGCCACAATGCAAGAAGTTCAAATCATGATCCATGCTGAGGTTGTTGGTGTCAACAAGGGATGCATAATTAGTCCAAAAGCCACAGAACGAGAAAAACTGGCCAAAAATTCTCACGGTGATAATTGCCCATAAATGCTCAAAACAGCTGAACTACAGAAACAAAGCTAAAGTGTGTCTCATGAAGGTTTGATTCAGGTGTAACATTAGATATTTATCTTAAAAAGACCTCTGGTCGGAGAGTAAGCAATAACATAAAAGAGACCCTTCTAATTATGTTGATTTAATTAGATTGCTTATACCATGTCCAACCACATAGAAGATGTCAAGTCCACTTTTAGTATATCCCCCTTAGAGACAAATACGTACAATTTTAATATAATATGCAGTACCATATATTGTTCATTGACGGAGGAGCATTTGATCGCATTTTCAAAGTTTGAGTCACTTTACTCTTTTTATTCATTTCTAATGACTTATATCTTGCATGCCATGAAACGAAGTAGAACTTGAAACAGTAGCCAATGTAATTGTAAAAAAAGTCCAAAGCAACCAAACCGCAGAAAATGGTTCAGGTATTCCAGGATGAAAATGATTCAAATTATTGACAGATTGTGGTGAGTCAATGAAAGCATTACAAACCACAACCATTACTCACTTTAAGTTACAGGATATAGATCTTAATCATCAGAAATGTTGTCACAAATTGTTATTTGACAACCTTGTGATGGAAGTTTATTAACTTGGAAATGGATCTTTCATTGATAATCTTGAAAGCTAAATGGGATGTCATCCAATATTTTAAACAAGCTAGAGTATCTCCTTTTCCAGTGATGTTATAGAGGTCTATAACATAATGAGGGGCATAGATAAGGTAGATAGACAACATCTTTTCCCAAAAGTAGGGGAGTCTAAAATTAGAGGACATAGGTTTAAGGTGAGAGGGGAAAGATACAAAAGGGTCTAGAGGGGCAATTTTTTCACACAGAGTGCGAGTGTCTGGAATGAGCTGCTAGAGGTAGTAGTAGAGGGGAGTACAATCTTTTCTTTTAAAAAGCATTTAGACAGATACATGGATAAGATAGGTATAGAAGGATATGGGTCAAATGCAGGCAACTGGGACTAGCTTAGTGGTAAAAACTGGGCAGCATGGACAAGTTGAGCCAAAGGGCCCGTTTCCATGCCGCAAACCTCTATGACCATGACTCTATAGTAATTTGGATGTTTTCAATATCGATCAGTTCTGAATTATATTCCAAGACTGCAGACAAAATTACTACAGGAAATGGGAGGAAGAACAGGACAACATTGGAATCATCGTGCCTGGAGGTTATAAAGTCACGAGTGAAGGTTAAAGTGAGGTGAGAGTGACAGCGCTCGACACCAAGGCTGCATTCGACCAAGTGTGGCATTAAGAAGCCCTAGCAAAACTGGAGTCAATGGGTATCGGGGGCAAACTCTCCGCTGGTTGAAGTCATACCTGGTACATAAGAGGATGGTTGTGGTTGTGGGCAGTCAGTCATCTCAGCTCCAGGATATCTCTGTAGGAGTTCCTCAGGCTAGGCCCAACCGTCATCACCTGCTTCATCAATGACCTTCCTTCCGTCATAAGGTCAGAAGTGGGGATGTTCACTGATGATTGCACAATGTTCAGCATCATTTACGACTCCTCAGACACTGAAGCAGTACATGTTCAAGTGCAATATTCAGGCTTGGGCTGACAAGGGGCAAGTAACATTCGCACCACATAACTGCAAGGTAATTACCATCACCAGTAAGAGACACTCTAACCACCACCCCTGAACATTCAATGGTGTTACCACCACTGATTCCCCCACTGTCAACATCCCTGGGGTTACCATTGACCAGAAACTCAACTGGGCTCACTACATAACATAGTGGCTACAAGACCCAGGTCAGGGGCTAGGAATATTGTGGCGAGTAACTCACTTCCTGACTCCCCAAGGCCTAACCATAAAGCACAAGTCAGGAGTGTGATGGAATACTCTTCACTTGCCTGGATGAGTGCAGCTCCAACAACACTCAAGAAGCTTGACAGCATCCAGGACAAAGCAGCCACTTGATTGGCACCACATCTACAAACATTCAATTCCTCCACCACCAATGCTCAGTAGCAGCAGTGTATCCTATCTACAAGATGCACTGCAGCAATTCACCAAAGATCCTTAGACAGCACCTTCCCAACCCATGACTACTTCCATCTCAAAAGGACAAAGGCAGCAGATACATGGGAACACCATCACATGCAAATTCCCCTCCAAGTCATTCACCATTCTGCCTTGGAAATATATCGCCGTTCCTTCACAGTCGCTGGCTCAAAATCCTGGAATTTCCTCCCTAAGGGCATTGTGAATCCTTAAGAATATTGATAGGCAGAGGGATCTGGGTGTACAGGTACACAGGTCACTGAAAGTGGCAATGCAGGTGGAGAAGGTAGTCAAGAAGGAATACAGCATGCTTGCTTTCATCAGCTGGGGCACTGAGTTTAAAAATTGGTAAGTCATGTTGCAGCTTTATAGAACACTGATTAGGCTGCACTTGGAACACTACCAGAAGGATGTGGAGGCTTTTAGAGGATATAGAAAATATTTACCAAGATGTTGCCTGGTATGGAGGGTATTAGCTATGAGGATAGTTTGGTTTATTCTCAATGGAACAATGGAGGTTGAGGGAAAATGTGATAGGAGTTTGCAAAATTATGAGGGGCATGGACAGAGTGGATAGTCAGAAGCTTTTTCCCAGGGTGGAAGAGTCAATTACTTGGGACTATAGGCTTAAGGTACAAGGAACAAAGTTTAAAGGAGATGTAAGAGGCAAGTTTTTGTTTTACACAGAGGGTGGTGAGTGCCTGGAATTCGCTGCCGGGGGAGGTAACGGAAGCAGATATGATGGTGACTTCTAAGGGGTGTTTGGACAAATACATGAATAGTACAAGAGCATGATCGATGTAAACTTGGAGGGCTGATTTTCTTTGTTCTTTGCTCTTTGTTCTAGGTGCTAGATGTTGCAGGTTTGCAAGATGCTTTCAAAAGAACCTTAGTGAGTTGCTGCAGTGCATCTTGTAGAAGGTACGCACTGCTGCCACTATACATCAGTGGTAGCAGACATCAACATTTGTGGACAATCTCACCAAGTGGAATGCTTTGTCCTGGATGGTGTCAAGCTTTGAGCGTTGTTGGAGCTTTGATTTTTGATTTGATTTATTGTCACATATATTGGCATACAGTGAAAAGTGTTGTTTTTTGCACACTAAACAGATAAAGCATACCATTCACAGAGAAGGGAGGGAGACAGTGCAGAATGGCTAGGGTGTGGAGAAAGGTCAACTTAATGCAAGGTAGGTCCATTCAAAAGTCTGCTGACAGCAGTGAAAAGCTGTTCTTGATTTGGTTGGTATATGATCTCAAACTATTGTATCTCTTTCCCGGCAGAAGAGCCGCACCTGTCCAGGAAAGTGGAGAGTATTCCAACTCACTCCTGATTTGCACCTTGTAGATGGTGGATAGGTTTTGAGACATCAGGAGACAAATTACTTGCTGCAGAATTCACAGCCTCTGACTATTGCCTGGCCCTTGTGTGGCGCAAATGTTATTTAATCAGCCCAAGCCTGAATGCTGTCAAGGTATTGCTGCATGTGGCCAGGGACTGCTTCAGAACCTGAGGTGTCGTAAATGGTGCTGAACATTGTGTAATCATCACTGAACATCCCCACTTCTGACCTTATGATGGAAGGAAGGTCATTGATGAAGCAACTGAACATAAGAACATAAGAAATAGGAGCAGGAGTAGGCCATCTGGCCCCTCGAGCCTGCCCCGCCATTCAATAAGATCATGGCTGATCTGTCGTGGCTCAGTTCCACATTCCTGCCCTCTCCCCATAACCCTTAATCCCCTCGCTTATCAAAAACCCATCAACCCGTGTCTTAAAAACATTTAGTGAGGTAGCCTCCACCACTTCAACGGGCAGAGAATTCCAGAGATTCACCACCCTTTGAGTGAAGAAGTTCCTCCTCAACTCCGTTCTAAACCGCCTCCCCTTTATCTTGAGGCTGTGCCCCCTAGTCCTACTGTCCTCTCTGAGCGGGAAGAGTCTCTCCACCTCTATCCTATCCATCCCATTCATCATCTTATACGTCTCAATGAGATCTCCCCTCATTCTTCTAAACTCTAATGAGTACAAGCCTAGTTTATTCAGCCTCTCCTCATAGCTCAACCCCCTCAACTCCGGCATCAGCCTAGTAAACCTCCTCTGCACTCCCTCCAAGGCCAAAATATCCTTGCGTAAGTACGGTGCCCAAAACTGCACACAGTACTCCAGCTGCGGCCTTACCAATGCCCTATACAGCCGCAGCAAGACCTCCCTACTTTTATATTCAATCCCCCTCGCGGTGAAGGCCAGCATCCCATTCGCCTTCCTGACCACCTGCTGCACCTGCAGGCTGGGTTTTTGCGACTCATGCACAAGGAGCCCGAGGTCCCTCTGCACCGTCGCCTGCTGCAGTTTTTCGCCACGTAAGTAATAGTCCTTCCTACCATTATTCCTACCAAAGTGGACCACCTCACACTTGCCAACATTAAATTCCATTTGCCAGTTCCTGGCCCAATCGCCCAGCCTATCTAGATCCTTCTGCAGACTCTCCACACCCTCCACACAATTTGCCTTTCCACCAATCTTGGTGTCATCAGCAAATTTTGACACACTCAGTTCCCTCCTCCAGATCATCTATATAAATGGTAAATAGCTGAGGCCCCAGCACCAACCCCTGAGGCACTCCACTAGTCACCATCCGCCAATCCGAATAGCACCCATTGACCCCCACTCTCTGCCTCCTATTTGACAACCAGTCCTCTATCCACGCTAACACCCTAACTCCATGTCCCCTGACCTTCTGCAAAAACCTCTTGAGAGGTACTTTGTCAAACGCCAGATGGTCAGGGCTCCGGCAGTGATGTCCTGGAGCTGAAATGATTGACCTCCAACTACCACACCATTTTCCTTTGTGCCATGTGTGACTCCAACCAGCAGAGAATTTTCTTCTAATTCTCACTGACTTCAGTTTTGCTTGGGCCCCTTGATGCCGTACTTTGTCAAATTCTTCCTTGATGTCAGGGGCAAACACTCTCACTTCTCCTTCTGTGTTCAGCTTTTATCCATGTCTGGACCTTATTACATCCTTGGCCAGAAACTGAATGGCCCTGGCAGAACCCAAACTGTGTATTTGTGAGGAGGTTATTACTGAGTAGATGCTGCTTGATAGCACAGTTGATGAACCCTTTTTGCTGATAATCAAAAGTAGGCTGATGTGGCAACAGTTGGCCAGGCTGGATTTGTCCTGCTTTCTGTGAACAGGGCATAGTTGGGAAATTTTCTCCATTGCCGGCTAGATGTCAGTGTTGTAAACGTACTGGAACAGCTTGGCTAGTTCTGTGTTCCTTGGTCTTGTGGGAGGGAGGATGATAGTCATTCCAGGGGGGATAATCAGGATGTGTGACAGAATCAGAAGTGGAGCTGAAGAAGCCATTATGGAGACACAAAATAAACTTCCAATTGTTTTTTTATAATTTTGGTTTGTTAAAGATATTGCAAAATCATTCTACCTGAACTTTCATCATGCAAAATACTGAATTTACCATATCAATATTTAAAGTAACACGTCCTTACACTACCAAGAAACTTCAAAATTTTGGACCATGAAACTAACCATATATTAAGACTATGGCATGCATAAAACCTGAAACTTAGAAAATATTGAAATATTGTTGAAGGTAGTCATATCAAGTTTCCCCTTCTGCTATTCTGCCGACATTAACAAAGCATACAAAGATATCTAATTCAAATCTATGAACTGTGTAAACAATAATTATGCAATTTTTAGACTGTAATAAATAACATACCATGTTTCCTAAATTTTTACATCTGGAGATTGTCTACTTTCTAGAACTCCTCATGTGAGTCTGAAAGATGTTATCAGAATTGGCAATGTTGAGCAATGCAAGCTAAATTACATTAGATAACTGTTTATGTCCTTCTGCCTGTGAATTTGTTTAACACTCAAATGTAGCTTTGTAAATATGTGGCTGCAGTGACACTCTTTGATCTCTCCGCACATAATGTCCGAACTATGTTAAGAGTTGTGGGTTTTAAACGAAAAGATTCGATTTACACATGTGGATTCAAACTAACAACAACAGACTTATGGAAAGAGATGTTGCCTGTACACAGTCCAAATTAAAACAGCAGCCTGCGCAACATCCTAATGGCATCACCATCAAATCATGGGATCAGCTCTTAAAGCAAACGTGCAATAACAATCTCCATCTTCAAACAATTAAGGGTGCCACTCTGCAGATACTTTGCCTTTCACCAACTGAAGGCTCTTTACATCTCAGCTGGACAGCCTGGATAGCCATGCTTTAGTGTTATTGTGCACCATCAGTCCTGGTGGATAGCCAATATCCATTTTGGATAATAAAAGGCCAGTAGCCTTTTGGATAGCCGAAAGGTGCACCGTAATCTGTCCCATCCGGAACACTTGGAGCCAAGTCATATCTGGATTTCAGAATTTTCTGAATGAGAGAATGATGTTAAGAGTGCCTAACCTCAATTGTGAACCAGAAAAACCAGAAGACGTAATTATTCACTTGAAGCATAAAATGGTGATAAAACATGATAAAGCAGTAACCTTATCCAAATGTAGGCAGTCATTGAATTTATGATGTTTGCATTGCAACAAACTGCACTTACAACATTCATAAATTGACACCGTTTTGAATTTCTAATGCCACATCAGTGAACAAGCACAAACATTCATACATGTGCACTGATGCCCTGCACTGCCCATCTCACTGACTCAAGGCACTCTGCTGCTGTTCCACTGTGTTTTTACTTTGTGAATGTGAACGTTTCCAACCTTCTTCTGAAAATTTATATTTTAATAAAGTTAATTTATTGCTATTCTACTTTTTATAATTGATGGAGTACAAATTTTTGTGTTATTTGGTGAAAATAGGGTATCATGCCTTGGTTCGTGGACCAATCCCCAATTTATAACATTGTTCTTATGGAAAAATCAGTTCCGACTTGCAACGTTTTGACTTGGAATTTTCAGGAAGCAGTAGTGTCGTAAGTCTGAGGACTGCCAGCATTGTATCTTCCCATGTTTCTGCTCCCAAAGTGCTGAAATGGTGCTTGGGTCTGCTCCACACAATGGATACTCTAACTGGAGGGGTGACAGTCTACATACTGTCTCTGCTTCTCACCTACTTCCTCGAAACAACAAAAAATTGAAGTCATCTCTGACATCATTCTAACTAATTCTTACCTGTAACTTTTGCCTGAGGCTTAACTCATTGCTGAGAAAGTAAGTAAGATGGAAGTCACAAAAAAAAGGTTTTGTTTACAAACAACTAGCTGCTAAGGATATAAAGAGGGTCTCTTCCAGAGAAAAGTTTACTTTTCCGCTAGGGCTTACAGAGAACAATGTTGAAGTGGAGACTTGCGATCCTTGGTGCCTCATCCCCCTTTGTTTTGGCAGCATGTTCACAAGTTGTGCCTGAGGTGCTGGTGGGGGAGAGAGCTTTCCCTTTTCCCACCCTCCCTCTTTGCCATTGATCTTTCCCCAGTCACCTTCTCTGCTGGCACCTCTTCCAAGGACTCTGTTTAGGTTCTTGCAGGGACTGGCTGTGCCAGCTGCATACATTTCCAGAGTGTGTATGCTGGATTCTATTTAATCCTCCTCACCATGGGTGTTTGTGCCTGGGAGGTCTCTCCAGTTGTGAGTTTCAGTTGTGGGCTCCTTGCTGCACTTTGCTATTTTTTGCCAACCTAAGTGCTCAATCTGGGCGTGTTCAGCACAAATACGAGCACGCTGCCTTACTGGATGCTTCCAGTGCTTTGTTTACAAAAGCAAAGATTTTTACAAGATGCCTTTCCTGCTGTCAGTTTCTGCAAATCATAGAGCCGAAAGATGTGGAAAGCTGTCCTGGTTTCCCATAAGCTCTGATACCCTGAGATAAAGGCAAAATACTGTGGATGCTGGAATCTGAAACAAAAACAGAAAATGCAGGAAAAACTATGGCTCTGACAGCTGCTATGGAGAGAGAATAGAACCAATGTTTCGGGTCAGGATGACCCTTTGTCAGAGCTGATACTCTGAGTTGCTTGCCATAAACCTAGCATCGTCATGGACTGTGAAGAACTGTGGGATGTCCTGAGTTCTATTTAAAGGCAAGTCTTTCCCTCTGTTCCCCACAGACTCCATTCACAAAGCTGGAAAGCAACATAGTGAATCTATGTATTTGAGTATTCAACGCCAGCATCTCCACATTTTGAGTATTTACGACAGAGATAAACAGTTTCTTGATTGGTAAGGGCTCAAAGGTTACAGGAAAAAGGCGAGAAGATGGCAGAGCAGAGTCAATGGGCTGAATGGTCTAATTCCCCTAAAGCTGATGGTCTTATGGTCTACGTAAAGTACCATGCACAGAGTCTGATCACATCTCTCAGGAATGCTCCAAAACGATTCGGAAACTATGAACAACTTTGAAACACAGTCACTGTTATGAGGTAAATATTACTATAGGACTGTCAAAATACAAAGAATAGTGCAGCACAAGAACAGGTCCTTCGGCCCACCAAGCCTGTGCCGACATAAACGCTTCTTTAATTTAATATTTTCTTGCCTTTACATGGTCCATACTCCTCTATTTTCTGCCTATTCATGTACCTATTCAGATGTCTCTTGAACCTTGTTATAGAATCTGCTTCCAACACCTCCTAAGTTGGCGCATTGCAGGCATTCGTCATCCTCTATGTTGAAAAATTTGCCCCTTACATCTCTTTTAAACTTCCCCCCTCTCACTTTCAACCTATGTCCCCGAGTAATTGACCCTTCGACCCTGGGAAAAAGACTCTGACTATCCACTCTATCCAAGCCTGTCATAATCTTGTAAACCTCTTTCAGGTCCCACACCCTCTCATCCTCCGATGCTGCAATGAAAACAATCCAAATTTGTTCAACCTTTCTTCATTGTCCATGTCCTCCAAACTAGGCAACGTGCTGGTAAATCTCTTCTGCACCCTTTCATCAACATCAACATCCTTCCAGTAGTGTGGCAACCAGAATTATACACAATACTCCAAATGTGGCCAAACCAAAGTCTTATACAGTTGCAACATGATTTTCCAATTCCTATACTCAATTCCCCAAACGATGAAGGCCAGCATGCCATACATCTTCTTGACCACCTTGTCCACCTGAGTTGCCATCTTCAGGGAACTGTGGACCTGCATGCCAAGATCCCTCTATATGCTAATATTTCTAAGGACTGTACCATTTATTGTATACTTTCCTTCTGCACCTTCTAAATCGCATCATCTCGGGTTAAATTCCATCTGCCATCTTTCAGCCTAGGTCTCTTGCCAATTTATATCCTGCTGTATCCTCTGAAATCCTCCTCACTATCTGCTACTCCCCCAATTTTTATGTCATCTGCAAATTTATTAATCAGACCACCTACATTTTCCTCCAAATCATATAAATATATTACAAACAACAGAGACCCCAACACTGATCCTTGTGAAATGCCACTTGTCACAACCCTCCAGTTTAAAAAAGCATCCTTCCACTGCTACTCTCTGCTTTCTATGCCCAAGTTAAGAGTTAGGAGAAATATTGCTGCAACATATCTCCGAGGGAAAGATGAAGTGTTTAAATGCTGTGAGCAGATTGTTGAGAAATCCTTGACTCTTCAAGAGGCGCTGAATCATTTACAACTCTTATCTCGCAGAAGTACAATCCATATCCCACTAATCCAACAAAGCAGTGACTGACACATTTTCCTGCGTGTTACTACAAGTCAACCAACCAACTGAGCATGTTTAGCTGGACAGAATTCTGCCTGACAGATCCAGAAAAGCATTTAACAGATTTTTTAAAATCCTGGCTTCCATTAAGGGCAAGCTTCCCAGTACAACACTCGTGCCAAGCTGGCACATGGACTCAGGCCAGTTTCTTTCTGACTGTTGAGGTAGCGAGAGCAGTTTATCTGCACAATACTGGGACCTTTCCTGCATTCCAGCTTCAGAAATTCTTTTCAGCGCCTGTGCACTCCCATTTGGAGCTTCTGCACTCAGTCACAGCACTTATTCCCATGAAGAAGAGCTGGGCATTGTTACAGACAGAACCTCTTCTGTGCCAAATCACATTAAGGATGATTTTATTGAGCTGTTCAAAATTGAAAACAGCAAGATACTCATCTAGAGGGCAACTAACACCTTTGTGAGGTTAAATTGATAAAGAGAAGAAACTGGAACCTTAACTGGCTGTGAACACACCTATTTCTGATTTAACCACAGTGGGTTTGAGGAGGTCTGAGTAACCCTGGAGAGAGGTCAGTGGGCATAATATTTAAATGATGCTTTAAACCTCAGGTTTTGGAATAGCTTTAAATTTAAAACCTGTGGGTCACAGCTCAAACATCCTCTCAGCTGAAGGGCAACAGGAGTGGCCAGACCCAGGAAGTATGTGCTTTTCCAGCACTGCTTACGACTTTCTGGTCATATAATACTTTTCCCACATCATATAATACTTTCCAGACCTTGGGATTGGCCAGATTGACCCAATGGTCTTTTTCTGGTTTTATAGATTTCTAATGTTCCGATGGGCAAACATAATAATAATGTCAAAAATTAACCAACACAACACTGACACTCAGAATTCCACACAGATTCCATCAAATGTAATAGAGTTGGTTGATTTGTCTGTCACTCAATAATTAGAGTGCAGGGGCAATCTACACCAGGGACACAGAAATAGGTGTAGGCTATTCAGCTCCTTTAATCCGTTTCATTATTCTATTAGATCATAGCATAGCTGCAGCTGAATTCCATATCCCTGGACACTCTTACCTATCATTGACATGGAGTGGCACGGTGGTACAGTGGTTAGCACTGTTGCCTCACAGCACCAGGAACCTTGGTTCAATTCCTGCCTTGAGTCACTGACTGTGTGGAGTTTGTACGTTCTCCCCTTGCCCTGCACAGGTTTCCTCTATTTCTCTGGTTTCCTCCCACACTTCACAGATGTGCAAGTTAGGTGGATTGGCCACACTAAATTGACCCTTAGTATCAGGGGAATTAGCAGGGTAAATACATGGGGTTAAGGGGATGGGCCTGGGTGGGATTGTTTTCAGTGCAGACTCAATGTGCCGAATGGCCTCCTTCTGCACTGCAGTGATTCTATGACAACTGAAAATATCAATTGTCCTAACACCCAGAATCTTTTGGGGTAAATAATTACAGATTTCCCCATCCCTTTGTATGCAAAACAAAATCCTTCTAAATGTCCTAAGCTCTCATTTTAATATTTTCTTCATCTGCTCTGGATCCCACCTCCACAGTGGTTAGCACTGCTGTCTCAGTGCACCAAGGACCCAGTTCGATTCCCAGATTGGGTCACTGTTTGTGAGGAGTCTGCACGTTCTCCCTGAGTCTGTGTGGATTCCCTCCGGATGCTCTGGTTTCCTCCCACAGTCTGAAAGATGAACTGGTTATACGTGCATTGGCCATGCTAAATTCTCCCTGTGTATCCAAACAGTGTGGTTACTAGGGGATTTTCACAGTAACGTCATTGCAGTATTAATGTAACCCTACATATGACTCTAACAAATAAACTTTTATTATCGTCAAATTCAAGACTGGCACTGTCAGGGGTACTCAATGAGAACAGAGGCGGCCCTGAAAGGAGAAAACACACATTTTTAACCTTCATTTTACAAATCATAGAATGGTACAGCTGAGGAGGTGGTTGTTCAACCCATCAAGTCAATGCTAGCCTTTCAAAGAGCAATCCAGTTTGGCCCACTTCACCATTCTTTCCCCATATCCCTGAAATATTTCCCTTAAAAGTATTTATGCAATTAAGTTTAGAAGTCTACAACTAAATCTGTATCTACAGCTCCTATCAGACATAAACACTCATTGTATAAAAATGTTTTCCTCAAGTCAGCTCTGGTTTGTTTTCCAATCAGCTTTAAATCTGTGACCTTGAGTCACATGTGCCTCCACTTAACGGCCCATTAAACTTCTCAAGAAGCTTGTAAGTAGACCAGGGAGGGCGAAGACGGAGTTTTTAAAAGGCCAAATCAGCAACCCTGAACAGTCTGGTGCACGTGAGTGCCCAGCTGTACAGCTCATTCTGGGGACATCAGAAAGTTTATTCCTATTTGTGGAAAAGTGAAGTTTGATGGGCCAACATGTGACACAAGCATCTTTACAGGGATGGCCACTTCCCTCAGTGTTCCAACTTCAGCCCCCCTGGTGAGCTGTCTGCTCCCTTCGGCAAGGCAATGGTAGACTCCAGTATGGTTGCCGACTGCTTTTGCTGTTGGCGCCAGGCAGGCAGCTCCCATCTCCAGAGATGCTCCATTTCTTGGGTACCAAGTTCACCTCCTGTCCAATTAATACATTTATATTTTAAAATGGTCCTGCTTTGAAAACCAACCCCATATTCCAAAATCAATCTGGTTTAAATGTTGCAATAAAATGTTGACTAAACGAGTATTTTGTATGGGTTTAGCATTATCCCTTGGTTTTTGCATGGTATGACCCAGATCGTCTGGTCTCCAGCTCAATGAGATTAGACTTATAACCCAAGATGCACATCAGGAGGCTATGGCTATCCTGATGTGCTGACCTCCAAGGGAATTGCATGCATGAGAGGCTTGAACCTGGTACCACCACCGAGAAGGACAAAGGCAGCAGTTTTTTGTGAACATCATCACCTGTAAATTCCCCTCCAAGCCACACTCCACCCCGACTTAGAAAGATATTGCCATTCCTTCACTGTCGCAGGGTCAAAATTCTGGAATTCCCTTCATAACAGCGCTGTGGATGTAGCTACCATTCGGACTTCAATGGTTCAAAATAGTGACTCATCACCTCCTTCCCAAGGGTTACTGATGTATTCAGCTGGTTAGTTAACCAGGAAATGTTAGACAGAAAAATTCGAGACTGACTACAGAATTGAATCCCCAATTACTTACACTGACTCCCCACCACACCTAATCCCCCAGCTGACCCGATCATGACCCGAACTATCCACCTGACCCAACACAACTGCCCACTTGACACCCTGACTACCTCCCAGCTCCCTGACCCAACGCGACTAACCCGTCCTGACCCAATCCAACTGCCCTCTGACCAATCCACACTACTGCCTACCACCCCAGTACCCCCTAGCCCAAAGTGATGAGCCCATGACCTGACCACCTCTCCTCGTCCACCTGCCACCCTACCCACTTCACCCACTTCCCAGTTACCTCACCAACCCTATCCATTCAGTCAGTCATTCACCAACAGTTACGCAGGACCTTGCTAGTGTCATACAAAGAAGGTATGTCCCATCTTCCCTCAAATGCTACTTTACTACAATGGAGTTCTCCAATGGATTTACATTCCACTGCCTTGCCTGTCACAGAATCAGAGTGGATGAGGGTGGACAAGGGAAATGTTCATTGCCCTTGGGTAGGAATTTCCAGTCTCTCTTGGGAGAAGCTGTAAAATCACACCCCACGTGTCTGGAGAAGCCAGGTTTGGAAGAACCGGTCTGGATTGCAGAGCTATGTCAGGCTGCAGTAAGAAATCCTGCCATTGTTTGCCGCTTCATGGAATATCTGGGCTGTTGCCTCTATGTAGAAAATCCAGAAACCCATGTGCTTCATGCAACCTTCAGAAACTACCCTACACCCCAGTCCCGTCCTCCTTTCAAATTGAACCATTTAGCATTTAAACAAGTGAATAATGTCAGTTTTCTCTGGAATCTTGAAGAGTCCAGAGGGACCTTTTGAGGATTCCAGTATGACTCACCATGGGGCTATTTGGAAGCCAGCTGGCCACACTCATTATAACAACAAAGGGAAAGTTGCAACCTGGGCCTGGTGTTAAATCAAATAGGAAGCAGTGCTCTACAAAAGCAGCTTTCAGTAGAATAATCTATGGCCTTCAAACCAGAAGCTCTTAGGCATTTATACCCTGAAGGAGTACCACATGCCTGCTGTCTATAGCACTTACTGGTATACAGCAGAGAGCTTCCATAACTCTAACAGCAATGAACAGCAAGATTGTTCTGGGTCTCCCACTTTAAATATGTGAAGCGTGGTTACCTCATTTTTAATGACCAATTTCTGGCTCTTGAGCCTTCTACAGGACTCATTTTGGAGAGGTGGCAGAAAGAAAAATAAATAGGAAACAGTAGTGTTTATCAAACTCCTTTTGCAAATTTATATGCACAACATGCTTTATTTTACAAAACTGTGCTGGCTTTTGTTAATTAAGTAAGAAGTCTCACAACACCAGGTTAAAGTCCAACAGGTTTATTTGGTAGCAAACGCCACAAGCTTTTGCAGCGCTACTCCATCAGATAAGTGGGGAGTTCTGATCACAAACAGTGCATATAAAGGCACACACTCAGTTTACAGAATACTGATTAGAATGCAAGTTTTTATAGCTAATCAAGTCTTAAACGTGCAGACAATGTGAGTGGAGAAAGCATTAAGTATAGGTTAAACATAATCATACATGTGCATCTCCACATCATTTTGTTAACTAATCCATATTCTCCTATATCATGGCCAATATTGATCTCCGAATCACTGCTGTTAAAAAGGGATCATCTAGTCATCATCATTAACATCCTGAGTCATCCAGGTTACTCTACCTTTGTATAGCCTGTATTTATTTCTCATGGGAATGTACCCAGTTTGCAGGCTATTAATCTCTCCTTTGAAAGTCTCCCATTTTTCATCCACCAAAATGCATTTCCAATCAATCTGCTCCAATTCAACTTATAAATCCCTTATTTGGGCATCTCTGGGAAAAGTTCAGCCATTTGTCACTGATAAGGTAAAGTGAGTAAGGCTGTCTCAGAAGTTGTGCTGGATTAAGGGCATAGGTGCATTAGTGAAGCTGCCAGAGAACTAAGCTAAGATCAGGGAAGCATCAGGTGTGCGAAGCAAATAACTATTCGGCATGCCACTGTGCCAATGCTACAACTCTGCCAGACAAGCCAATAAGGTTTTTCAGAGCTGGGTCAGCTGGGGGTCAAGGGTCAGTCTGACCACTCGGAGCTTGAGAAATATCAGGTGCGTGAAGTCAGTAACTACTCAGCAGACCACCACTCTGAAGCAGCAAGACTTAAAAAGACCAGTAAGTTTTTCTCTTTCATTTAATTGGACTTAAAGATTCTTGCATGGTTTGCTTTCAAAACAAAACAGTTGAGTTTTCAGACACCTTTGGTTTTCAGATTGCTGCATTTGAGCTACTGTACTGGATTTGGGCAGCACAGTGGTTAGCACTGCTGCCTCACAGAGCCAGGGACCTAGGTTCAATTTTTGCTTGGGTCACTGCCTGTGTGGACTTTGCACATTCTCCCCATGTCTACATGGATTCCCTCTGGGTGCTCTGGTTTCCTCCCAAGGCCTAAACAATGTGTGGGTTAGGTGGATTGATCATGCTAAAATTGCCCCTTAGTGTCAGGGGACTAGCTAGGGTAAATGTGTGGTGTTATGGAAATAGGGCCTGGGTGGGATTGTGATTGGTGCAGACTTGATGGGCAGAATGGCCTCCTTCTGCACTGTAGGATTCTATGATTTTTATATTTATATATATATAAAATTCCCTTTCCTCTAGTCTCGAAGCTTACTTACAGCAATGTTAAATCAACTAATCTACTGACAATCTGTTCAAAATTTCTTCAATTTTGAACAGATGTGCTACCTTGGCAGCTGTCCAGTCCACTGGCACAATTCCCATATCGGAGGATGTTTGAAAGATGATGGTCAATGCCTCTGCCATCTCGTTAGTTTCAACTACTGAGGTTGCACTCCTCCCAATCGGCTATTTCTTGGACACATTCGGTAAAGTCACTCTCTGTAGCAGAGCCTACTGATCTTCAACCGCAACACAACACACTTACTTCATCTCAAAAACTAGAAGTAAATCAATAACAAACTTTGAGACAATGGAGGGAAACAACAGGTTTTATACTCTCTGAAAATGTTTAAGATTAGTCTGGATCACAATCATGGAAAGCTGCACCTTTTTAATAACTGAATGTTACACCGCTGAAGGGGCATAGAACATAGAACATAACAGCGCAGAACAGGCCCTTCGGCCCACGATGTTGCACCGACTTCTCTTTTTTTTCTTTGTTTTTAAACACCTTAATGCCAAAATTAAAAAGTTGGGGTCTAGACTGACTTCATAATAATACACCTTGGATTTCTGATTTGGTCCCTAATAAGATTCAAATCCAGGAATGATCACAAATTATGGAGTTTCTGAACATCAGTTCCAACTAGTGCTGACACTAAAGCTTCATCAACAGAAGTGATCACCTACTGCATGCTGAGTCACTTCTTCCATTTGTTACAATGGATAGTTTATCTGAAAAAACTCAAAACCAAATGCAAGAGCCCACCTTAGATACAATGATTGGACCATAGGGTTCTGATATGTTCAAACGTAATAAAATTAAGAATTAAAGCAATACCAGACACTGGGAATCTGAAAATAACAAAATATTGCTGGAAACCTTCTGACCTTCTGTGGAGGCAGTAGACTTTAAAAGCCAAAAGAGAATATGCTGGAAAATCTCAGCTGGTCTGGCAGCACCTGGAAGGAGAGAAAAAAGCTGACGTTTCAAGTCTAGATGACCCTATATCAAAGCTTTGCCGAGATTTTCCAGCATTTTCTCTTTTGGTTTCAGATTCCAGCATTCACTGTATTTTGCTTTTATTTAGTAGACTTTAAAGCCTTAGTTGTGTACCGTTCATCAAAACTGAAAGAGGTTATCAGGGAACATCTGTTAAAATAGAACAGAAAGAGAGAGTAGAAGACAGGGGGAAATCACACAGACAGACAGATACGGAGAGAGACACACACAGACAAAGATGCAGAGACACGCACGTGTTGTGTGCTCGCACACACAGGATTTCGCTCCTTATTCTTCTGTTCCATTTAAAATATAGTTGAGCAGGACAATACATATTTTAATAGAGAGATATTACTGCTGTGCTTTAAAGGATTAAGAAAACCGCAGCCCAAAATTTCTTGGAGACTTGCATTATTGTAATAGTACATTTGCAGTAAGTCCTCGTTTAACATTGTAATTGCTTTCCTAAAAAGTAAATCAGATTTTACCATTACAACCAATGTAAAAGCTGTAGTTATTTTCTGTAGACTTTGACAGAAAAAGAATTACACCCTATAAGTTGAAATACTTTTCACTGCCAAATTTTTGTATTTGTAAAAGAAATAACTTCCAAATTAAAGTACATTTTAATAATAAGAAATATGCTAACTCCTTCAACTTGGATCCTGTTCAGTGCTGCCTCTCCCACTCTCCAACTCTCTGGATTGCCATCTCTCCCACTTCACGAGCTTCCCGTTTGCCACTGATTTAGCTCTCCGAACTTTTGTAATCTGACCCGCTCTCTGCCAATCTTTCTGGTCACTGCACACCCTCACACTCCCCTCCTCTCCTGAACTCTTGCTATGAGTGAGGGCTCGGGGTGATTGGGAAGAGGCAGTTACAGAACAAGAGCAGTTTCGAGTTTTAGGTTGCAGAGGTAAATCCCAAGCCGGGGAGGCTGCATGAGGAAGGGTCGGCAGTGGCCGGCAGTGATAGGAGTGGGAGAGGCCGCTCCAAAATGGTGCTGAATGGGTCACGTGAATCTGTGCCAGACCTGGTGTGAAACAATGTTAAACTCTTGATGATAGATGCAGACATTGTGGGGGGAGTCCTGCTCGTCACGGGAATCATAGCAGGCGGACCATGCAAAAATCCATTGATTTTGGGAGGGATTTTCCGGTTTTGGGGCAGCGTGGCCAGAAAAACCCACCCTATCAGTCCCATTTACTGCACCACATTAAAACAGAATGAATTCACTGAAGCAACTTAAAATAGGGGCTGGAATTTTCCCTGGCATCCAAAATCAAAGTCTCCCAGGGCCATTCCTTCCTAAGTGTGTAGCACTCTGGGTGGGTCTGTCCTGGTATTTGGGATGGGAATGAGGATTGAGTTTGGAATGAATGCACTGTATGATCATGTCAGACTCTTGTTTGATTAGTTCATGACACAGCTCTCCCAATTTTGACACACACCCAGATGTGAAGAATGGGCCTTGCATGGTCAATTGGGCTGAGTGAGCCTTTGTCACGTCTGGTGTCTAGATCAGCAGCCGTTTGATAAAACTGACTGCCTTAGCAAATCAGATCAAACTGAAGTCAATCCTTTCATTGCTTAAACAAAAAACTCAATCGTGACCCTGCATCTCTCTAAAAAACGTCCTAAATATTTACGCTCAACCTGGTCATTACTGCCTGAAGATTGGGTATCAATTTGAAGGAATCTTCTCCAGCACTGCAGAAATTGAGCTGGTCAACACAATAGAAAGATTTGTAAAAGAGGGCAATGATTTTAAATTTGCTACTCCAGGGAATAAAATGTCAAAAGAAATAATTGAGAACAGGACTACTGGATGCCCAGCTTAGGATGCTTTCACTTTGGCAGAATTGTGGTTCTGTGCAGAGTAAAGATTAAGAAATCAGCAAGAACTGCATTGTAGAAGTTAGATTTGAGTTCGTAAAAATATGGAAAGAATATTTCATTAAGGACGAAATAAGGTGGCTGCCGTTGCTCTAGCAGAGGTGAGAGTAAGCTCTCTCAATGACAGATAGGGTATTGGGTTCACAGCTCAGCTGAGGATTAAACAAGAGCCAGACAGTGTGCACTCAAATTTGGCTTGGGCAAGCAGCCACGAGGAAGAATGACGTTAAGGGTGAGGCAATGGAAATTTTGGCAGTGGTTGAATAAGCATCAGTCTGCCCAGTGAGCAACTGAAGGAAATTATGTTGCGCAGACAGACAAAACAGAAGTGATAATAAGGTCAAAGAGGCAGCAATGGAGATCTAATGCTGTGTCATCAACAGACATGTGGAAAGTGGATATATATTGGTTACAGCAAAACGTAAGCAATCAAAAGGAGATGCTAAGGAGATGTCATGGCTAATCCATCTAACACAGGCAGACATTCTTGGACACTAAGGGGCAATTTAGCATGGTCAATCCACCTAACCTACAGATCTTTAGAGTGTGGAAGGAAACCAAAGGAAACCCACACAGACATGGGGAGAACATGAGTGAGGACTCGGGGAACCTACACATCTTTAGACTGTGGAAGGAAACTGGAGGAAACGCCACACAGTCACCTGAAGCTGGAATTGAACCTGGGTCCCTGGCACTGTGAGGCAGCAGTGCTAACCACTGTACCACTCCTAGAGTTCCCAACATTGGTTGCAGGTATTCCTGGGGATAGTATCATATGATAATCAGTCTCCACCCACCCACTTCCACCAATGAAAACTGATATCTCCCTCCTCACAGGCACCAATGTCACACATCAATTGGAAAGCTTCATTACCCAATTGACTGAAAGCTTAGAATCATCCAAACAACCTTTTCTCCCTCACCTCCAATATGTTTTATAAATAATAAATGAGTGTGTTTAAGGCAAGTTTAAGAACAAATTTTTAATGATCCCATCGTTTTCTCCCAGGTTGTTCACATCAAGTATCCTGGAGATTCATCTTTAATTCCTGGAAGGTTAGAAAACCTTAGTCTTGCTTTGAGTTGAAAAGTTCTTTGCATTTGCCAGAGACCCAGACTTGGGACAAATCCCAGCATTCAGCTTAAATCAAAATCAAGTAATTAATAATTCTAGTAGTCTCAGTAAGAGTGACCATGAAATTATCATCAATTGTATAAAAAACCCATCCGAATACCCTTTAGGGAAGGGAATCTGTCATCCTTACCCGGTCTGGCCTACACGTGACTCCAGATCTACAGCAAGGTGGTCAACTCAGCCGAGAGAGCTGAGCCTAGCCAAGCAAGCCAGCTCAAAGGCAATTAGGGATGGGCAACAAATGCCACCCTTGCCAGCGATGCCTATATCCCGTGCAAGAATTGAAAATAAAAAGTCTCCAGGATTATCCTAGGAATTGTAGAGGAACCTGGCCAAGGAAGAGAGGCATGATTTCTTTGACTGAAAGGTCCAAACGTCAGTACGGCTCAGTTCCACATTATGGGAAACTCCAATTTCCATTTTTGAGGAGTGTGCAAGTCTGTAATTTTCACATAAACTCCCCTCTGACAAATGACGTTTACATGAATTAAAGTCACTGGCTGGGATTTTCCAGCCCTGGTGGGGCGAAATCTGCCATGGCGGATGGCAAGTTATTCACAAATTCAACCATTTCAGTGGCATATGTATATTCTGCTGGCAGGAGGGGCTGCAAAATTCAGATCAGTGTGTTACTTTATAAATGGTGACGTGTACAAATAAACATTCTCTCTTATAGTTGCAAGTGATCAGTATCCAGTGCAAGAACAACATACACACCTAAAAATGGTTTCCACAGCTACGCCCCCTCGGCCAGTCCAACGCGGCCCCGCCCCCTCGGCCCATCAGACACGGCCGTGCCCCCTCGGTCCATGAGACACGGCCCCACTCACACAGCCAGTCAGACACAGCCCTGTCCACATGGCCTGTCAGACACAATCCCATCCGCTCGGCCAGTCAGACACAATCCACCTTTATAGTCATACAATGACCATCTCACTTAGCCACTGACAGAAAGTATACGGTTTGCTTAATCTCATTGCAGTGGTTTTATACAAGTGAATAACAAGTAATGTATTGGCATAATTCTTAAATATCTGTTTGCAACACATATACTGCTTTATTTCTCCAAATCTTCTCAAAATCTCATCCAAATAAATTGTGTAAACTAGAAGACTTTTACAGTAGAAGTGTCAGACATAGCACTGTGTACTTTAATACCTAGTACCTTTTATTCCTTATTAACACACCTTTCACTTGCACAAGCATGACATTCCATCGCTCCTTTTCATTGAAGCCAAGAAATTGAAAAAAGCAACCACATGATAAATGGAGGAAAATCAAGAGTGACAGATATGTATGGGGTCTGTCACTGATATAGACTTGTATGTACTTGACTATCTAGCTCCAAACCAAAAGCAAATGCAAGTATATTTGCTGTACAGCTCCAATCATCCACTGTTCTTTTCATTTATCTGCTTCAATATCATTTCTCTTTTGACTGTACATCAATTTAAAAGGAAAATCTCTCGTGAAACAGTCCAACCTATACAGTTTATTTGAAGTTCAAAACATATAGAAATTGAGAGAGTCTATAAATAAGTTATGGCTTGCAAGTACATGAACACGCCTTTCAAAAATGACCTTAGTCTGGTCACTGAAAAATATAGTTAAAAGCGAGTTACATATAGGGATGGTAGATTCTCAAAGTTTCTTTGCGAGTTTAAGAGAACCATAAATTCATAAGTAATTGCAGTTATTCAAAAATAAAATTCACGTTTAGTCAAATTCAAAAGGATTTTTATGTAGCACCTTTCATGAACTCAGGAACCCAGATTTTCACTACAACAGATGACAAAGAGATTCTTTGTCATGGCGAAAATCCCAGAAATTCAAAGTCACAAACCCAAACCCAGCATTTCCTATTTTCATTGAGCGAGATTGAAATCTGGTGGGGTTCGCAGGTGCGTGGTTTATGGAACTGGCTGACCAATTAAATCACCAGCTATTCCAATGAAGCAAGATTTTCGAAGGCCAGGTGTGCAAAACCCAGTATGTGCAGATTAGATCAACTGAGAGGATTTCTGAAATTAGTGGATTCATTTGGATAGTCAGGGTACCCCTTTATAATAAAAGGTAAGGTGTCCTTTGGGATTATTAAAAGTAAAAATGATTGTACATAAAAGTGCACCATCCTGTTGGAACTATCAAAGTTGTCAAAACCATCAAGGAATTATCAAAGTTGTCAAAACTGTCAAAGAACCACAAAAGTTGTTGAAGAAGTCAAAGTTGTCAAAGAATTGTTCAGCTGTCAATGAGCTATCAAAGCTGTCAAAATACTGTCAAAGAATACTAGATGAGTTGGCATGGAGAGAGGAAGGACAAAGGATAGTGGATGCAGGCCATGAGTTTGCAATGAGGCTATAAAGGACCATGGGGTGATATGACGGGTATGGGTCTGCATAGGGATTATGAGGTGCCATATGCTGTGGATAAGAGGCATGAAGTGGCATAGGTTGGCCTGGGGAATGTGTGGGGGAAGAGGGGTAAGAGCAGGAGGACTCATTATACTGTGAGTCTATGACTCAAAACACCCAAAATGAGATTTGGAAGCTAATTTTAAAAACTGTCTAAGTAATTTTCTTAGGCCACCTTTACAATTTTTGTCTATTTTCTCATTTTGATATTTTTAAGTAACAAACAAAATGTCAGAGCACAGAGACAGGTCTTCTGCCCAGCACCCCTCTCCACCTGTCAGCCTCCACATTCCTTCCAGCGTAATGGACCTAACTTCTAATCCAGCCCTCACCCCTGCAATGAAAATCCCAACTGCATGTGGCCTTTATAAAGATTGTGTTTGCAGAGCTGGAAATTCTCCCATCTCAGCACACACAACCCGGGAATGAAAATCTGGGCTAGGATGTCTCTTTCCCTTCTAAAAGCAATAAAGTACTTTTGAATGTAGGTACACCCACAGTGCTATCAGTGACTGAAATATTGTGTTGAAAACTGTCAGCTCTTGGCTTCTTTGGTAATGTTGCTGTAATGTAGGAAACATGGCCAGAATCTGTACACAACAAGCTCTCAAAAACAATAAAGTGATAGTGACTACGTTAACTTTAAGCAAAGTTGATGTAGAGGGAAAGATTGGTAGGTAAAGAGAGGTAAAGATTGGCTAGGACACCATGAACAATTCTCCTGTTCATATTCATAACATTGTGCTGGGTAACAAAATACAAACATTTGCAGATGTGAAAATTGAACTGTAATCATTTGTATATTCTGAGCATTTATTGGAGTGATTCATGTGCAACATTTTTAGATTTAGGACTGTTAAATAACAATTTGCAATTCACAGCATTAACTAACACATTCCTAGTAATGAGATTATAATTCACAACTTTTTAATATGTACAATTTCAAGAACTTTCATACAAAGGAATGAAATCCAATTAATTGCTGCTGTAGGTCAAACGTACATTACTTACTTTTCAATATGTCAACATTCAATGTTATCAAGGATATGGGACAAGTGCAGGAAAATGGGGTTAATGCTCCTTTAGTGGTAGTTATTGTCGGTGTAATCTGAATGGGCTGAAGGACCTTTCCTGCACTTTGAGTCTACGACGCAAAACATCCAAAATGAGATCTGGAAGCTAATTTTAAAAACTGTCAAAAATAATTTTCCTTAGGCCACCTTTACAATTACATCTGTTTAGATAAGGTGGGAGACACAGAGTAAAGGCTGTGCAAGATGTGGATGGAGTCTAAAATGTCATAACGCCTGCCCTTAGACACAGGCCACCTGACTTATAACATTACTTAAAATTTCACTATCAAAATTATCAAGCTAGGTAACGTGAAGATGCAAACTGCTTCTAGTGAAAGTAATTGTACTGTACGCGGTAATAGAAAATTGTCAGACTGCATTCGAAACATTATGTTTAAATACACAGGCTATAAATTAAATGCTTAAATGCACTTGACTTATGGAAAATCATTCTAACACATTACCTCTCCAATCAGGTGTATTTTGAAGAATCCCAATGTTTTGTCTTCATTACTTTATTTGACTTGCCAATTATTTATCCGCAGCATAAATGATCTCTGTCTAATCATTGTATGTATTGGATGAATATTTCGAAGCTGGAATTTCCCTCCATGTTGAATATTCTGCATTTTTTAAACTTGTAACATTGCTCCAAGCTGGTTGTGATACCAAAGATACCAGCAGCTGATAGGTTTCAAACAGAACTTTTCCCTCCCTAACAGCACTGTGGGTGCACCTACACCACATGGACCCGCAGTGGTTCAAGACTGCAGCTCACCCCATCTTCTCAAGAGCGTTTATGGAGGGATAATAAATGCTAGCCTAGCCAGGAATGCCCACATCCTGTAAAAGAATAAAACTAACCAGAGCTCAATAGTAGAACCTTGATTTGCTTCATATGGCCTTTAAACAGCAAAGTGCTAACTAGGTGGATTTAAACAAATCTTTACTTCGAGTGGCCTTTATCAAATTCTAGTTACAAAGATACGAAGTCATTTTTCCCATCAGTATTTATTTTAAGAAGAAAGGAAAAATGAAATAGTGTTAAGTTTAGGAAACTTCAACTATGAATATCACTTGTAGCCTTGTTAAGAATTTCACACTCTATCCAATAATATTTACAATCATGTAGTGCTCACAGATGTGAGGAAGCAGCTGGTACAGCACAGCCTTCTGTGGAAGGCTCCTACCCCTTACTGCTCCTTCTGTGGAAGGTTCCTCCTCCTTACTGTTTACACACTTAATGCAAGGCCTATTCTAACCAGAACATGGAGAACCATGTGGAGAACGTGGAGAAAAACTGCAGTAGGCGACGGTGCAGAGGGACCTTGGGGTCCTTGTGCATGAGTTGCAAAAACCCAGCCTGCAGGTGCAGCAGGTGGTCAGGAAGGCGAATGGGATGCTGGCCTTCATCGCGAGGGGGATTGAATATAAAAGTAGGGAGGTCTTGCTGCGGCTGTATAGGGCATTGGTGAGGCCGCAGCTGGAGTACTGTGTGCAGTTTTGGGCGCCGTACTTACGCAAGGATATTTTGGCCTTGGAGGGAGTGCAGAGGAGGTTTACTAGGCTGATGCCGGAGTTGAGGGAGTTGAGCTATGAGGAGAGGCTGAATAAACTAGGCTTGTACTCGTTAGAGTTTAGAAGAATGAGGGGAGATCTCATTGTGACGTATAAGATGATGAATGGGATGGATAGGATAGAGGTGGAGAGATTCTTCCCACTCAGAAAGGATAGTAAGACTAGGGGGCACAGCCTCAAGATAAAGGGGGGGCGGTTTAGAACAGAGTTGAGGAGGAACTTCTTCACTCAAAGGGTGGTGAATCTCTGGAATTCTCTGCCCGTTGAAGTGGTGGAGGCTACCTCGCTAAATATTTTTAAGACGCGGGTTGATGGGTTTTTGATAAGAGAGGGGATTAAGGGTTATGGGGAGAGGGCGGGAATGTGGAACTGAGCCACGACAGATCAGCCATGATCTTACTGAATGGCGGGGCAGGCTTGAAGGGCTAGTTGGCCTACTCCTGCTCCTATTTCTTATGTTCTTATGTTCTTAACATCCACAAAAGTAGTGTGTGCTGTGGGGCATGCTGAAATCTGTTATTATGCACATAATTGCTCTCCTTCCAGTTCTTGAAAGGACAGCTGGACTAAAGTTGCCACTAAGACACCTGAAGGCAACTTGGCGACAAACCTGGTGTGCTGGGAACTGGTTTCACCGTGGAGTTATGTATGTGACAGAGAACTTACCTTCTCCTTACATTTCTTACTTGCCATTTGACTTTTTTTGGATCATAAGTCCTGAACACTAAACTGCATGATCGATCAGATCCACTACTTTCAATCAGTCCTCTAACAACTGCTGTTCCAACTGCATTCAATGAGAAAATATAATTCCATGAAACATGCAACTTGCATTTACACAGAGCAAGCCATATGGAGAACTTGCTTCCCCAGTTACAAACTTATTCTGCTTCCAAGATTGTTCTAAGCACTACCTCCAACAAAATCCTGGATAGCAGATAAAAATATCATAAAATGCTGGCTTGATAGTGCAATAATAGATGCACTATGGTACTGAACTATCCACATCCCATGCTCAATTCTTGGTCTATGCAGCATTATAGGATCTCATCCAGGTCAATAGTGGGCCAATACAATTGGTATAGTTGTCCCTATGTTAAATAAAGGTGACTGTGTGTGGGGGGAGTGGGGCACAGGGAGAATGGGGGTGTAGGGTTGCTATGGTGGGGGGGGGGGGGGGGGGGAGGTGGTGGAATGTCACATAGGATTCGCACGCAGATAGCTGAGAAATATCAGTTGGAAATTGACAGTCAAGTTGGCACATTCACAACTTCCTTCCAAAACATGACTTGAATGCATAAGCCAGGCTAGCACTCCAGTCAAATACCGCAATGCATTGTCACAAAGTGCTATTCTTTGATTGAGATGTCAACTGTTATGCCTTCAGTTCACAAACAGCCTGTGCGTGTGGATATACAGCTTTGTTGCTTTATTACATACCATCATAGCTTACATTGACTTCTACACAATGTGTGATCAACTATTGTGCTACAAGTGAAATGTCAAAGAACAACAATGGCTAGAATTGGGTAGCGTTTAGGATCATCAGTCCAAAACTGCATGGGTCACTTCAGTTTTCTTCTCAGCCAGAATTGACAAAACATTCTATGGATGTCAGAAGGCAAAGTTAGTTCTGGTGTTGACAGAAAGTCGTCTATTTTTCATGGTCATAGAAGATAAAGTTAACAGATTGCCATTTGAAATATGCAGATTTGGTTTTAATTGGAATTACCCAGTGCTTTGCTTCTTTCATAACGAAGGGTTGCAATGCCGATATTTAAAACATTGGAGTTAAGTTTGATTACACAGCTGTAGTTGAATTTGGGTGGGAGTAAGAGTAATATGGCAAGACTGAATTAAAACACAAGCCAAAATCAACGTTATTGTGAAATGCATTAATGCCCAACAATGCTAGCGCCCAGAATTTCTTAGCTGGTTTCCTGGTTCAAGCTACATTATTGGGAAGCTCTGGTACCTTCTCAAATTTGGATTGGCTTTAAACGTGTGCACGAAGATAAAAGCAAACATACCCATGAATTTGTGGCCCTCTGGATTTCAGAAGAAATTGGTGCTGTTGCTACTAGTCATTAAAATCCTATTGGGATAACCAAGGCTAATGTATCAGCAATGATATGGAACTCAATAATTATGAGTCAAGAAACTCCTCCTCCACTTTAAAATTCCCATAACAACACTTTTCTTTAATATAATATCCAGGCTGCAGACCCATCTCTATCTACCTAAAGAAATAAAAAAACATAACGACTCCTGAAGTCCAATTGAAAAGCAGCAATGTTCATTACAGAATGTAAAGTAAAACTACCACTGTGGTGTACACACACACTAGTCCCTGCCTGGAATACAGTTCAGCAGGCTCAGTCCTGGGCCTGGCTTATGAAAGGCTTAGATAATGAGTTCCAGCTCGGCAGGCAACTGGCTGTTACCAGGGGAACTCAAGCTCAACAGGCCCCACAGGGAGATCAATCAGTGATTCCTTATGGCTCTCATGGGGGGTTATCACAAAAAGCCACAAGCCGATTTCTTGTGGTTTCATCACACAACATCAGAATATTGTAATTATATTTTCAGGGATCTATCATCTTTTAGGCTTTGGCCTTTACGCAGTGGTAATAGTCTCAACTATTTGGCAAAAGACCACAGAGTCAAGTCCCATCACACCACGGAGGTACTGCACTGTCAGATGCAATGTTAAACTGAGACCCCCTCTGACCACTCCAATGGGCCTAAAAGGCTATGGGAAAAGACCAGATGACATCTTCACTGTCCTTGTCAATCAATGTTAGTAATAACTATCACAAGTGTTCACACTGCTTACCTTGGAACCACGTTCCCATAACTTTCAACACAATGGGAAATGAGTCGTCTCTTGGTTTATGCAATCCTTCTCTGGATGGTTGGTACGTTCACTTCTTGCGTCAGTCTAGCACATTTTAATTCAGAAAATTCCCTGAAGAAGAAATATAAATGCTCATATTATTTGACTGAATTACCTCATCAAAACGCTAATTGGCACAATTACCTCGACCAGGTTATTGCAGCCTGACTAATCATTATTCATACTGGGGATTATTTTGGCTTCCAAGCTCTGATTGCTTTTGGTTTCTTTTTATCAATGGCTTCTCATACTCTGAAAATCTGCAGTAGTAACATTTTGGTTTGAAGGAGCAATCCCTTCATGCACATTTGCTCCTGGAACTTACTTTCTGCTTGTAACTTGCACATAGAAATGGTATTTTAAACTGAATTTATATCATCGTTGACAGTTTTGTGAAAACTGTGCCAAGTTTTGCCTCTTTAGAAGAAAATAGAAAAACATTGCTAAAGCCTAATGATAAGAGAAAGGTGAAATTTAATGTAAATTTTCCACTCCTGGATATTTAATAAAAATCGCTGATCTCAAACGTCTACAATTTTAAAAGTCATCAATCTACATTGACACTTCAGGATTAATTGCAAAGGGTCATTGCTGAGAGTTGTTTCCCGAAAAGTGAACCAGCCATATGTTTTTGTTTGTTAGGATGGGGGAAGGGGGAAGAGAAAGGGATTTCTAACAATTAAAGACTTTCTTACAGATTTTAGAGTTCCTCCAAATATCAGTCAGGTTGTTAATACATGCTTAACAAAAGGCAGTATTTTAATTTACACGATACTGCTTTTAGTAAGGCTTCCTCTTCACCATATTCAGGTGAGAGTCTGTCCACATTATATATACATTTGAAGCATTGTGATGAAAGGAGATCAGCACTTTATAATAATAAAGTATGTTTATGTAGCACTTCTAATGTAATGAAACCCCAAGGCAAAACCAGTTAGACACCACGCCACATCAAGAGATATTCAGTCAGATGACCAAAAGCTCAGTTAATGAGGTGGTTATTAGGGAGTGTCTTAAAAGTGAGGTGAAGAGATGCAAGGATGGTATCCAGAGCTTGGAGCCTAGACAACCGTAGGAACGCACACTAATAATACAGCAATTAAACTTGGGAATGTGCAAGAGGCCAGAATGGGAGGAGAGCAGTTATCTCAGAGGCTTCTGCGGCAGGGTGAGATTACACGGTTAAGAAGGGGCAAGACAGATTTGAATCTTGAAGACAGATGAGAATTTTAGAATCAAGATATTGCTAACCAGGAGTTATATAGGTCAGCAAACACAGTGGCAATAGGGAAACAGGACTTGCTGTGAGTTAACACACAAAAGCAGAGTTTTGGATGAACTCAGGTTCACACAAGGTAGAATGTGGAAGACCAGCCAGAAGTGCTTTTTCAGGATAAAATCACTTTAATCAAGCTTATAGCTATTCCTTCTTTGGATCAGTGTCAATTTCCATCCAAATTTGCGAAGCCCTTCAGAATTCTAATAAATATTAACTAAACTTCTGACTGAAGTGTTGTTCAGATTTTTCTGCCTCTTGTTAATAGCACTGACTGCTGGCTAAGGTGTGGTCCTGTAAATGCCTTATCCAAATGATTGTTCCTGGGTTACTCAGACAATGATAAAGCTTTAACAATTGTTTACAGCAAAGAGTTACACATTCAAGCCAATCTCTGAAGTATTTCTGACTTCGCTTTCCAGTCTCTTTGTGATAATCTGCTCGTTAATGCCTTGCTGAACAAAGCAAAAATCCTCAATCGCCACTTACTTTACCATAACCTATTGTAATGTATTGAAAAGGAAGAAACACGAAAGAGATAGAGAAGGGAGGTGAAAGAAAAGAATAGAAAAAAACACCCCTGCTGCCATTAAACAGGCAATGTAATTATTACTTCAAGAATCCAGAGCACCTCCGAAAAACCCAAACACTCCTTTCAGGTGAAACAGTGATTTATTTATTTCAATTTAATATAATCATGATGTGATCTCCAGTATTCTGTGGAGATCACACAAAGATTGTCCATTGTGAAACACATTAATTCAGACCACAAACGTAACCCCGGGCTATTGCTTGCTCATCATTTTAATTCTCCACCAGACTCACTGAACTCAGTCTTTTAATCAAACTCAATAACCTCGAGAAACAGTGCATCAACTTTTGATTAGGCACCTCACAGCCTTCCAGACTCAGTACGAGTTCAACAATTACATCTCACAATGACTGCACGCATTATTTTCATTTTGGCAGTCGCTGGGGATGATTCTGTTGTTGGCATTCATAGCTCAAGACCCATCTGTGTTTTCTTTCCTTGACCCACTATCACACTCCTTTTGCTTTGCCCTGTCAACCCTATCCCTTTGTTTCTTAATCTTTCCTGTCATCCTTTTGTTCTTTCTCTTCCTTTTCCCTGCCCCTGTATTTGCTTCAAACCCATTAGAATTAGCCAATTCTGATGAAAAGTCATTATCCAGAAATGTTAATTCCATTTCAGAAGCTACCTGATCTGCTGAGCATTTCCAGTATTTTCTGTCTTTATTTCTGTTTTCCAACATTCAGAGTACATTGCCTCTGGCTAACGAACACACAGAATGGGGCCTAATGGCCTCACTCATCCCATAGCCAGAAAATCCCGCCAGAGATCAACGGACCTTCCCGTGCTCTGCCCCTCAGCAACTCCGGTTCCCATGGCAGGTAGGTTGGTAAAATTCCTGCCCTTTTTTCTGGCAGGGGTCTTGTATTATTTATTCCAAAGCCTTGCTCAGTGCCTAAGTGAATGTTTTGCTATACAAAAGGCACCAAATGAAGATAAACTGTTGCTTGTTCTATCAATGACATATTTAAAGTCTTATAAAGTGAAATCGCAAATGCACTTCAAGATTTGTAATGTATTAATCAATAAATACACACCAACCCTGTTTTGCACCCCAGTTAGTAAAGGGTGGAAATTTAAAATAATAATTTCAATAACTGAGGCAGCTGCCAGATGAAGAGTAATTTTATTTGAACCATAAATCAAGCAATTTCCTTTTTGCTACTGCTGTTTGAGGTTCAACAAAAACAGACCTTTACGAAAGGCAATATTAATGCAGAGCCCTCGGAGGATCTGAGAAGAAATGATTGTTTTCCAAACAATATTTAATTCTCCCCTCCTTTTGTGTTTTCATTGGAAACCCTCCATATACGATTTGCCTGGCCAACATTGCAACTTCTTTCACCTTACAACATCTTCAGCTCACCCAAAGCTCTGCTGCTCACACGACAATTCCATCTTAGACACATCACCCCAGTGCACTGATTGCGACTGGTTCCTGGGCTGGCGATGCCTCCGTTTAAAATTCTCATTAGTATTTTCAAATTCCTCGGCAACATTCTGTCTCTTTCAGTTATTCTAGGAATGTGTGCACCATAACCTGGGCCAACATTTAATGCTCATCTCCAATTGCCCTCAAGAAGGTGGTGGTGAGCTGCCTTCTTGAACCGCTGCTGTCCATCTAGTGTAGGTACACCCACAAAGCTATCTTCTGCATAGGTCTGATACAACCAGGTGGCTGGCTAAGCCATTTCAGAGGGTAGTTAGGAGCCAACCATAATGTTGTGGACCTCTAGTTATGGGAAGGATAGTAGATTTCATCCGCTGAAGAGCACGATTGGATCAGATGGATTTTTACGAGAGTAATCACTCACCTGAGGAAGGAGCTGAGCTCTGAAAGCTCGTGATGCCAAATAAACCTGTTGGACTTAACCTGATGTTGAGAGACTTCTTACACTGCCCACCCCAATCCAACACTGGCATTTCCACATCATGGCTATCATCTTTAAAGGGCACACAGGCAGCCTACAATATCACTTCTACCTTTGCCAACCACTGCTCTGTCCTTTCCCACTAACACTACCTTGGTCATCCTCCACACAACTTGCACTGCCTCAAGCACAGGCTGGCATTTACAAACACTTCCCAAAGAGGGACATTGCAATCCTCTTTGAGGGCAACTCACCATCAATTATGCAAAAAGTCTACTTCACCAGTTGCATGCCACTTACATGCGGTTGTAAAAGAGATTTCAATTTCCTGCTGATGGGGAACCCAATTTTGGCAAGGTAGCCTTTTAATGAGCAATCATGATTAGCTAATGTACATAGAAAAGTTTCCCAACATTGTCCCTCAGGAAGTATAACCTGACTTTAGAATCCCAAGAACATAATTGCAAAGTTCATCCCCTCCTTTCTGGAGCCCAATTTTTTTAACCTCTGCATTCCCTGGTCACTTCACACTGCTCGTGGGACTTGAGGGTTCCACCTCATGCCTCCAGATTGCAAGTACTGGCCATGGGATCCTTGATTTTCATAATTCCATTACTGGTAGCAGTACCTCTAGCTGCACAGAATCCAAGCACTGGAATTCCCTCCCAAAACCTCTCATTATCTCTGGTCCTCAAGCAGCACTGTTGATACTGTGGAACACTGCAAAACACTTCACAGAAATGTTAACAGAATTTGACACACAATCACTTATGGCAATATTACATCAGGCGACAAAAAACATGGTGAGAAGTAGATCTTAAGGAGTGTCTTATAGGAGGAGACAGAAGAAGAAATTTAGGGAAGAAGGTTCTCAGCAGCTGAAGGCTCAGCCATCAATAAGACAGCAATAAAAATCCGAGAGTACGGGGGGGGCTGCATGAGGTTAGAGAGACAGGAGCTGCCTTGGGAGATTTGAAGCACAAAATTAAACTTTTTGCATCGAGGTTTGATGGACTGGGAGTTGGTATAGGTCAGTGTACACAGGAATGATGGATAAATGTGACCTTGTACGGATTAGGAGAGAGGCTGCAGGTTTTGGAATGTGCTCTAGTTTACAAGGGATGCAAGATAGAAAGTTGGCAATGAGAGAATTGGAAAAGCTAAGAGGTAATAGTGATTTGGGTGAGGATTTGACTTGCAGATGACCTGGGCATGGGAACAGCAAGGAAATAGTCTTGGAGATGGATTGGCTATGGGGGTTGGGGGTTCATCTCAGGATTAAATATGATACCAAGGTTGCAAATGGCTTGCTACAGATTCACACACAGCAGGGAGATAGATGGAGTCATTGACTCTCATCATTACTGTCACCTCTATTTTTCAGCTGCTGCTGAAAGCTCCAACTATGTCCATGTGGATTCCAGACTCATTCTGTTCTACTCATGATCACGGATACTAAATGGTTTCCTCAGTACACTGGGTGTTACTTGCACATAATCCTTTGTCTCATCTGTCACTTTAGCAAGAAACATCAAAGCCGTTTGCTTCATCACTCATTTTATCAAATTCCAAAGTCAACCTTATGCCCAGCTCTGCTACTCCTAATTTCTACTTCATCCAGCTAGTAAATATTTCTAAGAGAACTTACACCAAATCTGCCTTTCCCCAAGATAAGTGAAATGCGTTGTTGTAATTATACAAACCTCCTTTTGTATTATGATTACATCAACATCCTGGGGGTCATCCTTGACCAGAAACTGAACTGGACCAGCAATGTAAACACCATGGCTAGAAGAATAGGTCAGAGGCTTGGACTCCTGTGATGAGTAACACAACCTCCTGATTCCCAAAAGCCTCTCCACAAGGCAAAAGTGTAATGGAAAACTCTCCACTTGCCTAGATAAGTGCAGCTCCAACACTCAAGACGTCATCCAGGATAAAGCAGCCTGCTTGATTGGCAGCTTTTCCACAAACTTTACAGTTCTTTACAGGGAGGGGCTAGGAACTGGAAAGAGCAGATGGTGTTTTAATGACTTCAAGTAAGAGCTTATAATCGATAAAGTATGGATTTCTGATTTCATAAACAGCAGGTACTAAATTGAGATCAACTGTTGCCCAAACTGCACAGTATATCCTAAAAATCCATTGTTACGGGACCTGCTATTGCTCGAGTTAGAGACAACAGGAGTTTCCATATTAACCATGTGGATTCACTTTTAAAAATATTGACAACATTTTTAATGATAAAATCAATTACGTGTCGGCACAAATGTGAGCTTACAAATAATTGTTGGAAGTGTAAATAGATCAAAGCTAAAAACCTCAAACTTAATCTTTGTCATTTGTCTGTTAGCCTCTGAGTCAAACAATAAAGTACAAATACTACAGTGGTCAGCATTGCTGCTTCACAGCATTGAGTTCAATTCCAGCTTTTGGTGACTGCCTATGTGGAGCTCCCTCCACCACTGACGGAAAAGATGTTCTTCCCATATAGAACATAGAACATAGAACACAGAACATTACAGCGCAGAACAGGCCCTTCGGCCCACGATGTTGCGCCGACCAGTTACAAAACAATGACCCACTAACCTAAACCAATCCCTTTTCGTCCATAAACCTATCCACGGATCTCTTAAACGCCCCCAAACTAGGCGCAATTACAACTGCAGCAGGCAGGGCATTCCAATCCCTCACCACCCTCTGGGTAAAGAACCTACCCCTGACATCCGTCCTATAACTACCCCCCCTTAATTTAAAGCCATGCCCCCTCGTGCTAGATTTCTCCATCCGAGGAAAAAGGCTATCACTATCCACCCTAACTAAACCTCTAATCATCTTATATGTTTCAATAAGATCCCCTCTTAGCCGCCTTCTTTCCAGCGAAAACAACCCCAAATCCCTCAGCCTCTCCTCATAGGACCTCCCCTCCATACCAGGCAACATCCTGGTAAACCTCCTCTGCACCCTCTCCAAAGCCTCCACATCCTTCCTGTAATGTGGGGACCAGAACTGCACACAGTACTCCAAGTGCGGCCGCACCAGAGTTGTGTACAGTTGCAACATAACGCTGCGACTCCTAAATTCAATCCTCCTACCAGTAAACGCCAAGACACCGTATGCCTTCTTAACAACCTTATCTACTTGATTCTCAACTTTCAGGGATCTATGTACACATACACCTAGATCCCTCTGCTCATCCACACTATTCAAAGTCCTCCCATTAGCCCTATACTCGAAACATCTGTTATTCCTACCAAAGTGAATTACCTCACACTTCTCCGCATTAAACTCCATCCGCCACCTCTCGGCCCAGCTCTGCAACCTGTCTAAGTCTTCCTGCAAACTATGACACCCTTCCTCACTATCTACCACACCTCCGACTTTGGTGTCATCAGCAAATTTACTAATCCACCCAACTATACCCTCATCCAGATCATTAATAAAAATTACAAACAGCAGTGGCCCCAAAACAGATCCCTGAGGCACACCACTCGTAACCGAACTCCATGATGAAAATTTACCATCAACCACCACCCTCTGTCTCCTATCCGCTAGCCAATTCCTGATCCAATTCCCTAGATCACCCCCAATCCCATACATCTGCATTTTCTGCAGAAGCCTACCATGGTGAACCTTATCGAACGCCTTACTAAAATCCATATACACCACGTCCACTGCCTTACCCCCATCCACCTCTTTGGTCACTTTCTCAAAAAACTCAATAAGGTTAGTAAGGCACGACCTACCCGCCACAAAACCATGCTGACTATCTCCAATCAATTCATTACTCTCCAAATAACTATAAATCCTATCCCTAATAATTTTTTCTAAAACCTTGCCCACAACAGAAGTGAGACTCACCGGTCTATAATTCCCGGGGAAGTCTCTGTTCCCCTTCTTAAACAGTGGGACAACATTCGCTAACCTCCAATCTTCCGGTACTATACCAGAGGCCAACGACGACCTGAAGATCAGAGCCAGAGGCTCTACAATCACTTCTCTTGCCTCCCAGAGAATCCTGGGGTAAATCCCATCCGGACAAGGGGACTTATCTATTTTCAGACCCTCCAGAATATCCAGCACATCCTCCTTATCAACTGTAACACTGTCAATTCTACTCCCCTGCAACCCAGTGTCCTCCTCAGCTATACCTATGTCCCCCTGCGTGAACACCGAAGAGAAATATTGGTTCAATGCCTCTCCAATCTCCTCCGGTTCCACACATAACTTCCCTCTGCTGTCTATAACTGGCCCTAATCTTGCCCTAACCAACCTTCTGTTCTTGACATACCTATAGAACGCCTGCATGGGTTTCCTCTGGGTGGTCCGGTTTCATCTCACAGTCAGAAAGTCGTGCTGGTTAGGCACATTGGCCATGATAAGTTCTCCCTCAGTGTATCCAAACTAGCGCCAGAGTGTGCAGTGTTAATGTAAATCTACTTGTGACACTAATAAATGAATAAACTTAAGCTTAGAGCTGCCAGACTCTCAGACATTTAAATGCCATTGTTCCCACTGATAGAGTTTCACCAACTCTATTAACAACTCCGGCAATGGACATCAGCTCTCGGTGAAGAGTAAAGGTATGAATGATACCAGTCTACAAGAACACTCTTCCATTAGCTAATCTAAGAGCAGCATTTGTAAAGGTCAAGGGTCAGACCAGAACTCATTCCCATCTTCAACAATACAGCAGAAGGCAGCAGTAAAAAGATAAAGCGGAGGAAGTGAAATAAAGGAGTAACTATTGAAAGCCCTTTACCAACTGATTTAAAAAATAGTTTGCATTACAACACAAGTGAGGAAATCGCTAGAGTCCGTTATAAAATATTTCACAGCAGAACACTTAGAAAACAGTGGCAGGATCAGACAAAGTCAGTGTGGATTGATGAAAGGGAAATCATGCATGACAAATTTACTGGAATTCTTTGAGGGTGTAACTAGTCAGAGTTGATGAGGGGGAGCTAGTGTATGCAGTTTATTTGGAATTTCTGAAGTTTTTTGACAAAATCCCACATAAGAGGCTAGTGTTCAAAATTAAAGTGCAAGGGGTTGGGGGTAGAATATTGAGATGGATAGAAAACTGGTTGGCAGACAGGGAACAAGGAGTAGGAATAAATGGGTCTTTTACCAAGTGATAGACAGTGACTATTGGGATACCCCAGCTATTCATAACATATATTAATGATTTAGATTAAGGAACCAAATACAATACCTTCAAATTTGCAGATGCCACAAAGCTGGCTGAGAGGGTGAGCTGTGAGGAGGATGTAGAGATAGTTCAGTGTGATTTGGACAACCTGAGTGGGCAAATTCATGGCAGATGCAGTATAATGTGGATAAATGTGAAGTTATTCATTTAATAGCAAAAACGGGAAAGCAGATTATCATCTGAATGGCTATAGATTGAGAGAAGGGAATGCACAATGACATCTAGGTGACCTTGTGCACCAATCACTGGAAGTAAGCATGCATGTGTGGTAGTTGGTGAAGAATGGGACATTGGCCTTCATAGTAAGAGGATTCAAGTACAGGAGCAGTTGTCTTGTTGCAGTTATACAGGGCTCTTGTGAGACAATAGCTGTATTTTTGTTTTATGCAGTATTGGTCTCGTTACCTGAAGAAGGATGTTCCTGCAATGAAAGGAGGGCAGTGAATGTTTACCAGACTGATTGGGGTCTCTTCCGGGGCAGATGGGACCTGTATAAGAAGGACGGGTTGCATCTAAACTGGAAGGGCATAAATATTCTGTCCAGGAGATTTGCTAGTGTCACACGGGGGTGGAAACCAAAGCAAAGGTGAATTAGCTGAAGGAAACCAGAGAGGTAAACGTGGTAGTTAGACATACAGTACAGGTTTAACTTCTTTAATACTCTACAGTGGTTTTCCCCACATTTATGAAGTGCATAAGAGTGATTTTTCTGTGTTAGAAGCTTCACATCATTTCAGATAATGAAGCAAAATCCAGAGGTGTACAAGAGTAACATGGCAGTTAAAAAAAACTAACAAACTTCATTGAGCTTAACAGCTTAGACTTATACATCAACTCTGATAATACATTTTATACAAATTACTATAGGTGATTTAATTCACCCTGAGACATGTTTTCTACAGTCATGAGAGAAATCACTTTTAATGCAAGCATTTTGATTTTCTTTGCTTTTGGGAGTATCCATTCAAGTAAATAAAATTCCCTAATTTCCAACTCTACAATCAACTGTAGGTAAAATTTCAGAAGTACTGAACTCACTTCAGTGACGGGTCTGAAATTTTAGGAATTATGCAGAATAGTTCAGCAGTACAGGTTACATTTTGAGAAGACGTTGACATAGTTACCCCATTTACGTAACAGGCGTTTTTGTACTCAGTTCATGAATGGCAGAGACCCTTGCACTATTATTACTGTAGGCCCAGTCACCAGCCTTCCTGAGTCACAAATTAAGTGGATGCTTGCAGTCATAGCTGGAAACCTAAAGCAACTTGAAGTGTCACAAAGCTGCTTCATTCAACAATCTCACCAATGAGATACAGGGAATGAAACCATGGAAACGGGAGAATCCCATGGAAACAGGAGAATCCCATGGGGGCACTGGCCTGTTCCGCTGCTTATGAAGGGGGAGGTTATTCAACATTAACAATGCCAGGCCACTAACCAGTCACCAATTTATGGCTGGTGAAACTGCAAGACCGATGCATGGGCAGAAAGTAAAGATCAAATGTTTTCATGAAAAGATTTAAAATGCAAGTCACCAAATTTAAGTATCCTTTACAATAACTTTAAATTTCATTGGGGTGAAGTTCTTTGGGGCCCAGTGAGGATTTGAAAGATGTTATTGGAGTGCGAGCCACTTTGTTTCCTTGCTATACAATCTTCAGCCAACAGCTGTATTATGTCAAAATAAGTAAGCATTTCTTTTTTTTTAAAAAAAATACCCTGCTCTTGCCTCAGGCCCCACAATCTCTCCGAAATTTGAGATCACAGAGCAGGCAGTCATCAAGAGGAACATCATCTGCAATTAAAGTCAGTCAAAAGGAACAGCATCAAAGGTACACATGTACTCAAGAGGAAAAACTAGAACCAGGAGGAATCGTCGGCAAAATATTCTACTAACACCTTCTTTCCTGACATTTTAGCTGAGTAAAAGTGCTGGACAATTTTTCTGAGGGGAAAAAACAGGGAACAAAATTAAAATATAAACTGCAAGTGGGAGTCCACATTGAACAGAAGTCTGGAATGAAAAATAATGGTAGGGGGGGGGGGGGGGGGGGGGGGAAAAAAAACAATGTACGGAATTCTCCCAAACCCTTCCCAGCAGGTTCCATGGCAGGTCGGGGGAGAATTCAACAGGAGGCCCAAAAACTGGTTTTATGCAACCTGAATTTCCTGCGGAATCTTCCAGCCTTAACAGATTGGGAAACCCACTGGAGGCTGCCATGAAATTAATTTGCATTCCACTAACTGGACACATTTGGAGGCTCAGCAACCCAAACCATGATTCTCCACAGCATTAGCGGGAAAATAACTGGTGCAAAATATGTTTGGAAAACTTGGGAGTGCAGATGTTGGGACTCACCTGAACAAAGCCGTGAGGGTGATTCTGGAGATCAGGATGGAGGCCGATGGCAACCCTGGACCTCAGAACACCAGTGGATAATGGTGGGTAGGGAAGCATCTACAAATGGACCTTCCAGATTTAGTGTCCTGGAGGAGGTCCATGCTCCAGCCTTAATATGCTTCTGGAGATCCATTTTCATCTTCAGGCAGTAAATCTTCTTTTTTCAATATTGCATCAGTGACGTTGGGCATGTTTTCAATATGGCGCCCAGATAGAATGGTGGACGATGGACAATCAGGCCTGCCCCATCACGGAATACCCAGCTGAATAATTAAGGTAGTCAGGGCTGAAGATTTGTCGTGTTTTCTTACCAGTCTCCATAGCAAAGAACACATTGTATCTTGCCCTGCCACAGGACTTGGTTCCAGAATGGGAGAATTCCATCCAATATAGCTGAAGCTGAGCTACTGAAACATGGAGGGTAGCAAAGGTGAGCCCAATCTTATCAAACAAAGAACAAAGAAAATTACAGCACAGGAACAGGCCCGTCGGCTCTCCAAGCCTGCAGTGACCACGCTGCCCAACTTAACTAAAACCCCCTACCCTTCCGGGGACCATATCCCTCTATTCCCAAGTCGTTCATGTACTTGTCAAGATGCCCCTTAAAAGTGACTACTGTATCCGCTTCCACTACCTCCCCTGGCAATGAGTTCCAGGCATCCATCATGCTGTGTAAAAAATCTGCCTTGTATATCTTTTAAAACTTGCCCTCTCACCTTAAACCTATGCTACCTAATAATTGACTCTTACACCCTGGGAAAAAGCTTCTGACTATCCACTCTGTCCATGTCTCCCATAATCTTTTAGACTTCTATCAGGTCTCTCCTCAATCTCTGTCGTTCCAGTGAGAACAAACCAAGTTTCTCCAACCTCTCTTCATAGCTAATGCCCTCCATGCTAGGCAATATCCCAATAAATCTTTTCTGCACCCTCTCCAAAGCCTCCACATCCTTCTGGTAGTGTGGTGACTAGAATTGAACACTATGTTCCAAGTGCAGTCTCACTAACTAAAGTTCTATAAAGCTGCAACATGACTTGCCAATTTTTGAACTCAATACCCCAGCCGATGATGAAGGCAAGCATGCCGTATCCCTTCTTGACCATCTTCTCCACCTGCATTGCCACTTTCAGTGACCTGTGTACCTGTACACCCAGATCCCTTTGCCTATCAATACTCCTAAGGGTTCTGCCATTTACTGTATATTTCCTATCTCTTTTATCCTGACAGGGCATCCACGCATACTCTTTTTCAGCTGGGGTCACAGAGTGATCTGGAGTATTCCTATGCAGCCGAGTCAAATTGTAGCCTTGGCAGGGTTTAGCTGATATAATGAAGACTTAAGGGGTAGAATTTCCATGGGAATTTCCCAGTTGTCCAATTTCAAAATCCTCAGGAGAAGATATGAAGACGTCCCAGAGAAATTAATCAAAGTCCTGGCACCACATACAAAAAAGATACACAATTTTCCTTTGATGAATGTGGATGTAGGGCAGTGTATGAAATCCACTGAATGTTTAGTGGTGTTTGTCCTTTGACAATCTTGGAAATAAGGGCACCAGGGTAAAACCTTAGAGTAAGCGAACTGGTTGAAAGTATCTGAGAATTAACAGGTATATCAATCAGATCTCAAACAATGATGACTCAGAGTATAGGAATGAGATAGACAATCTGGTGAACTGGTGCGGCAACAATAATCTCTTCCTCAATGTCAACAAAATGAAAAAGATTGTCATCGACTTCAGGAAGCGTAAAAGGAGAACATGCTCCTGTCTACATCAATGGGGACGAAGTAGAAAGGGTAAAGAGTTTCAAGTTTTTAGGGTCCAGATCACCAACAACCTGTGCTGGCCCCCCCATGCTGACCCTACAGTTAAGAAAACTCACCAACGTCTTTACTTTCTCAGAAGACTAAGGAAATTTGGTACATCAGCTATGACTCTCACCAACATTTACAGATGCACCCGAGAAAGCATTCTTTCTGGTTGTATCACACAGCTTGGTATGGCCCCTGCTCTGCCCAAGACTGCAAGGAACTACAAAAAGTCGTGAATGTAGTTCAATACATTAGGCAAACTTGCCTCCCATCCACTGACTCTTTCTTTACTTCCCACTGCCTCATAAAACAGCCAGCATAATTAAGGACCCCACACACCTCAGACATTCTCTCTTCCACCATCTTCCGTTGGGAAAAATATACATAAGTCTGAGGTCACATACCAACTGACTCAAGAACAGCTTCTTCCTTGCTGCTGTCAGACTTTTGAATGGACTTAAAGAAAAATATAGCACAGGACTAGGCTCTTTGGCTCTTCACGCCTGCACCGACCACGCTGCCCAAACTAACTAAAACCCCCTACCCTTCCGGGGACCATATCCCTCTATTCCCATCCTATTCATGTATTTGTCAAGAAGCCCCTGAAAAGTCACTACCATATCCACTTCCAGCACCTCCCCTGACAACAAGTTCCAGGCACCCACCACCCTCATGTAAAAAATCTGTCTCGTACATCTCCTTTAAACCTTGTTCCTCGAACCTTAGACCTGTGCCCCCAAGTAATTGACTCTTCCACCCTGGGAAAAAGCTTCTGTCCATGCCTCTCATAATCTTGTAACCTTCTATCAGTTTGCCCCTCAACCTCGGTCATTCCAGTGAGAACAAACCAAGTTACTCCAACCTCTTCTCATAGCTAATGCCAGGCAACATCCTGGTAAATCTTTTCTATACCCTTCCAAAGCCTCCACATCCTTCTGGTAGTGTGGCAAGCAGAATTGAACACTATTTTCCAAGTGCGGCCTAATTAAGGTTCTACCAAAGCTGCAACACGATTTGCCAATTTCTAAACTCAATGCCCCAGCTGATGAAAGCAAGCATGCTGTATGCCTTCTTGACTATCTTCTCCACCTGCGTTGCCACTTGCAGTGACCTGTGTACTTGTACTCCCAGATCCCTTTGTCTATCAATACTCTTAAGGGTTCTGCCATTTACTGTATATTTCCTATCTGTATTAGACCTTCCAAAATGCATTACCTCACATTTGTCCAGATTAAGTGCCATTTGCCATCTCTCCATTTATCTATATCCTGCTGTTTTCTCTGATGGTCCTCATCACTATCCGCAAATCCACCAACCTTTGCATTGTCCACCAACTTACTAATCAATCCAGTTACATTTTCCTCCAAATCATTTATATATATTACAAATAGCAAAGGTCCCAGCACTGATCCCTGAGGAACACCACTTGTCACAGCCCTCCATTCAGAAACGCACGCTTCCACTGCTACCCTCTGTCTTCTTTGACCGAGCCAGTTTTGTACCTACCTTGCCAGCTCACCTGATTCCTTGTGACTTCACCTTCTGCACCAGTTTGCCATGAGGGACCTTGTCAAAAGCCTTAATGAAGTCCATGTAGATAAATCCACTGCCCTATCCTCATCAATCATGTTCATTACTTCCCCCAAAAAAATCAAGTCAGTGAAACACGACCTCCCCTTCACAAAATCATATTGCCTTTCACTAACACATCCACTCATTTCCAAGTGAAAATAAATCCTGCCTCGAAAAATCCTCTCCCTTACGTTGCATTAAGTTGATCTTTCTCTACACTCTAGCTATGACTGTAACACTACATTCTGCACTTTCTCATTTCCTTCTCTATGAATGATATGCTTTGTCTGTACAGCGAGGAAGAAACAATACTATTCACTGTATGTTAATACATGTGACAATAATAAATCAAATCCCACAAATGCAATGTGATAAAGACGAGATAACCTGGTCTTTTTTGTGATGTTGATCGGGGGATAAATACTGGCCAAGACACAGATATAAGTCTCCTGCTCTTCTTCAAAATAGTGCCATGGGATATTTTAGATCCATTGAGGGGGTAGGTGGGGTTGCAACTCAAAGATGGTACCTTCAATAGCACAACATTCCCTCAGTATTACGCAGTGTCAGCCTTGATTTTTTGTAGCTCAACTGAACATTTTCAAAAAATTAAATCAATAACTTGCAATTATAGAACATGTTTTAATATTCAAGATATTCCAAATTCCTTACAGCCACTGCAGTCCTTTGGGATATGTAGCTATGACTGTAATGTTGCAAATGCATGCAACCAATTTACACAAAGCAAGGTCCTATCAGAAGCAATGTGATAATAACCAGATAATTTGCAGCAGAGAGGAGGGTTTGTGTTCATACATATCTGTGTATTTTATACACATCTAATAATATTTTCAAAAAATATCAGATGGAGGCAGCAAACTAGCACCTGAGCTTTCATACACTGACTTAATGCTACATAACAAAATGGGTCCAATTCACAAAACACTGAGGTCAAGTGTTTGAAAATTCTCAACACAGGTTTTTTTTTAAGTGCACTGGTTATACATTCGCATCAAATTTCCACAGAGTTTTATTATTTCCAAAAAGGTGTCAACTTGTTTATAATATATGGGTCAGTGGTTGTTAAAATAGCGCAGATGGGAAGGTGATCTGAACATACATTAAGATTACACAGAAGAATTCCAGCTTCCCGGCCTGTTTTGTGTTACGAGTTTATGGGGCAGGCACACAGGACCAGACTTTACTGAGAAATGAGCCATTCAATCAGCCTGGGTCCCTGCCAGCATGTCACCCATCAGACATTGGTACAGGTCTCACAGCAAGCTGCCCAGAAAACCAAAGAAATGTGTCAAGGCATTTGGAGCAGAGTCAATGAATAAAAGCCCAAATATATTTTCAAATGAAAGGTAATTAATAAAAAGCAAATTTTCCAATTTTGAAAGTTGTTTGCGGACATGACATATCTAGGAATCAGTAAAAACTGACAGCTGTCAAAACATGATTGTGCTGATAGATTGGTTACACATGTCTGAACAATAGAACAATTCAAATCCTTCGTATTCCTGCCCTGGCATATTCAGGTTCTTTCAAAGATTGTCAATTAGATGTGCGCTTCCTCATCGTCACAAATTATATTTATCGGATCCCTGAAGCAAGATCCCGAGTGCCTCACGCTGAAAAAGTACATTTGTGTTAAATAAATAGATGTTAATGTATTATTGTAGTTCATCTGATACAATTGTCCATGTGAATTTCTTGACAACAACTTACCTTTCTTTATATTGCACATTTAAAATAGGAATCTATCACGGCTCCTCACAGGATTGGCATCAGACATGTAGCCAAAAGGAGTGATTTTTTTATTATTTACTCTTTTACAGGATGTGAACAGCATGCTGGCACAGCGGTTAGCACTGCTGTCTCACAGCACAAGGGACTCCAGTTCAATTCCAACCTCGGGTGACTGCCTGTTTGGAGTTTGCACATTCTCCCTGTGTCTGCGTGGGTTGCCCCCAGGTGCTCTGATTTCTTCCAAAGATAGAATCCCTGCAGTGTAGATGGAGGCCATTCGGCCCAGTGCCTGCACTGACAACAAACCCAGTCAGGTATGCAAGTTAGATTCACAGGCCTTGCTAAATTGTCCCTTACTGTGCCAAGCTGTGTTGGTTAGATAAGTTAGCCATTGTGAATGTGCGGGGTCATGGGGATACAGCAGGGGAAAAGAACCTGAGTGGGACACTCTGTCGGTGCAGACTTGATGGGCCGAGTGGCCTCTTTCTGCACTGTAGAGATTCTATGATTCGATGATGTGAACATTGCTGGCTAGATCAGCATTTATTGCCCTAGAGAAGGTGGTGGTGAACTTAGTTAGCTAAGTAGGTTTTGAGGAAGATCTAAAAGGATGAGAGGTGAAAGACCAAAGAGGTTTTCAAACGGAGCTCCAGAGGTTAGTGTATACAGCTGCCAATGGTGGGATGAAGGGAATTGGAGCTGCACTAGATAGTGCAGAAATACAAAGTTCTTGGAGGATGTTACAGAAACGGGGAGGGAGATAAGGCTTTGAAGGGATCTAAACACGAGACACCTAAAATAAAGGCACTTAAGGAATTAGGAGCTGATGTAGGTCGGTGAGCACTGGAACATAGTGTAGGTTACGGTACATTCAATGTCATCAACAACCAAATGCCATTCAACATGTATAAAAAAACCAAGGCACTTCATAACAGCATCATCAAACCAACCTTAAACAAACCACATTAGGCAATATATGACCAATAGGTGACCAAAAGGTTGGTCAAATGGATAGGTTCTAAGGAGTGTCTTAAAGAAGAAAAGGGGTTTAGAAAGGGAATTCCAGAGATTAGAACCTTCAGCTGGAGGCACAATCCCCAATTGTGTAGCAATTAAAATAATTTACAGCAGAGTTTGAGATGAAGTGTTAAATTAAAAGTGGAGGCGTTTAGAGTAGCTAAGAGTAGTGGGCGAGAAGAGGATTGGGAGAGGTTTAAACGTCAACAAAGATTGACAAAGAAGTTGATAAAGAAGGGTAGGAGAAACTATGAAGCTGGGCTAGCGCTTAATATAAAAAAGGATAGCAAGAGTTTTTATAAGTATATAAAAAGGAAGAGGCTGGCTAGGGTGAACGTTGGACCCTTAGGGGATGAGAGGGGGGACTTAGTGGTAGGGGATGGGGAAATGGCTGAGGTCTTGAATAACTTTTTTGTTTTGGTCTTCACGGAGGAGGACGTGAGTAATTTGCCGGGTGTCAGCGATGGAAAGGTGGTAGGACTGGAGGGCCTGAATGACATTATTGTTACTAGAGAGGCAGTGCTCGACAGACTGGAGGGACTGATTGTGGACAAGTCCCCAGGACCGGATGGAATGCATCCGAGGGTTCTGAAAGAAATGGCGGAGGTGATAGTGGATGCCTTGGTGGTTATTTTCCAGACGTCGCTGGATTCCGGGGAAGTGCCGGAAGATTGGAAAACGGCTAATGTTATGCCGTTGTTTAAGAAGGGTGGCAGGCAAAAGGCGGGGAATTATAGGCCGGTTAGTTTAACGTCTGTTGTAGGTAAAATGTTAGAATCCGTCATCAAGGAGGAAATAGCGAGGCATCTTGAGGGGAATTGCGTGATAGAGCAGACGCAGTACGGTTTCGTTAAGGGGAAGTCGTGTCTGACAAATTTATTGGAGTTCTATGAGGATGTGTCTAGGGCAGTGGATAGAGGAGAGCCGGTGGGTAGAGGAGAGCCGGTGGATGTGGTCTTTCTTGATTTTCAGAAGGCGTTTGACAAGGTGCCTCACAAGAGGTTATTGCAGAAGGTAAGGGGGCATGGAGTTGGGGGTAGGGTGTTAGCGTGGATAGAGGATTGGTTGTCAAATAGGAGGCAGAGAGTGGGGGTTAATGGGTGCTATTCGGATTGGCGGTTGGTGACTAGTGGAGTGCCCCAGGGGTCGGTGCTGGGGCCTCAGCTATTTACCATTTATATAGATGATCTGGAGGAGGGAACCGAGTGTATGGTGTCGAAATTTGCTGATGACACCAAGATTGGTGGAACGGCAAATTGCGCGGAGGGTGTGGAGAGTCTGCAGAAGGATCTAGATAGGCTGGGCGAATGGGCCAGGAACTGGCAAATGGAATTTAATGTTGGCAAGTGCGAGGTGGTCCACTTTGGTAGGAATAATGGTAGGAAGGGCTATTACTTACGGGGCGAAAAACTGCAGTAGGCGACGGTGCAGAGGGACCTCAGGGTCCTTGTGCATGAGTTGCAAAAACCCAGCCTGCAGGTGCAGCAGGTGGTCAGGAAGGCTAATGGGATGCTGGCCTTCATAGCGAGGGGGATTGAATATAAAAGTAGGGAGGTCTTGCTGCAGCTGTATAGGGCATTGGTGAGGCCGCAGCTGGAGTACTGTGTGCAGTTTTGGTCGCCGCACTTACACAAGGATATTTTGGCCTTGGAGGGAGTGCAGAGGAGGTTTACTAGACTGATACCGGAGTTGAAGGGGTTGAGCTACGAGGAGAGGCTGAATAAACTAGGCTTGTACTCGTTAGAGTTTAGAAGAATGAGGGGAGATCTCATTGAGACATATAAGATGATGAATGGGATGGATAGGATAGAGGTGGAGAGGCTCTTCCCGCTCAGAAAGGACAGTAGGACTAGAGGGCCTAGTAGCCTCAAGATAAAGGGGGGGGGGGGGGGGGGGCGGTTTAGAACAGAGTTGAGGAGGAACTTCTTCACTCAAAGGGTGGTGAATCTCTGGAATTCTCTGCCCGTTGAAGTGGTGGAGGCTGCCTCGCTAAATATTTTTAAGACGCGGGTTGATGGGTTTTTGATAAGAGAGGGGATTAAGGGTTATGGGGAGAGGGCGGGAAAGTGGAACTGAGCCACGACAGATCAGCCATGATCTTATTGAATGGCGGGGCAGGCTCGAAGGGCTAGATGGCCTACTCCTGCTCCTATTTCTTATGTTTTATTTCCTATTTCTTATGAAGTCATGTTCATGGAAGATGAAAGCTGACCAGGCAAGCACAACAGTCATCTTCTGTGAAAAAGGAGCAAAGACATGGATGAGGGTTTTGGCAACAAATAAACAGAATTGGGGAAGAGATAGGCAGTGTTTGTAAAAGTAGAAATAGAAGCTCTATGTAATGGAGAAGATAATAGCTCAGAACCAAACAGGGGACTGAAGTTACAAACTGTCTGGTTTAACGCTACACAATGGTTGGAGGGGGATGAAATTTATGGTGAAAGGGGAGGGGTAGAAAACAACGATTTCAATCTTCCCAATGATCTGGGAGAACGGCGGCTCATCCAGGACTGAGAGCCATGAAAATAGTCTGGCAACATCAAGGGAATGGGAGGATCGAGGGAGGTGGTGGTAAGGTAGAGAGCTAGGTGTTGTCAGCAGACATGTGAAAACTGATGTGGTGCTGTTGCAATGATACCATCAAGAGGGGGCATGTAGATGAGAAGCAGAAAGGGACAAAGATAGATACCCGAATAACAAGAGGGTTTGCAGCTTGCTCCAAACCTGTACAAAATCCAATAAAGTCAAGAATGAAGTAAACTAACAGCACAAATTGAAATTACTCTTGATCGGACCAGGAAATAAGGCTGGATTATCTGCGTTGAGACCTGTTGTAATTTCCAGTTAATTGCATCTACATTTTGTAGAATTGATCCCGCAGATTAGATATCTTTTCCAGCACCAGCTCACATTTCTCCACATTTATCTTTCACATCTTGTATTTCTGGTAGATCCTTTTTCTTCAAACCCTCATTACCCACATCTCTCAAGTGAATTCCAGGCTTGTACCTCACACTCAACACAATGAGAAATGGAGAGAGTCTTCTGTTCTAATCTAACTTCATAAAATATTCAAATTCGCATGAACCGGCTTTTGCTGCTTTTCATGACATAAATTTCAGACAAATGTTGTGAATTAAGATTTTGTCAAAAGTGAGCAGCAATCGTTGTTCAGTCAAATTACTTTCTAACTGGGATTCCAGCGATTGCCCAACCATGTCATTATTGTAGCTTTTCAAAGGTCTGAAGCTCATAAACAATTTCTAAATGCCAAGTACAACTTCTTTTGTGAAATCTGTTTCGGTATGAGTTGTTAGCCCAAAGCATTTTCGTGCCCTGTGGTGGAGGATGAGGTTCATCCCACATTCCTGGCACAGGACCCAAACTCCTAGGTTAAAACCATTCACGGAGGCTCAGCTATGCACACTGCAAAGAGGAAGCCACAATGCAGCAATAACAAAAATTGTGCAGATGCCTTAGAATGTGTTTGGCACCTTTCCAATAACATTGCTAGTGATTTACCTTTGACCAACATTTGTTTCCTAGACAACAACAGAAAGGAAAAGAAAAGTTGACCCATTTTACATGGAAACAAAAGCAGTTGGCAACAAATTCTGCAATCGTTTGATTTATGGTTGGTGTAATTGGCTTGATGGCACACAGGAAATCAAAAGCAAAAAATATTTTTCTGAATTGTTTTTGATCAGAAATGAAACAACTATCAGCTGGGTATCATAAAAACTGGCTGGAAATCCTAGGAAATCAGACAGCTTCCTTAGTGCAGACAATCAGGTTGACTTGGCAACCCCCTACATCTTGTGTGATGATGTATTTGTGACGTGTTGATTTGTATCTGGGGTTTGAAGTCTCACTCTGCCAAATGGCAGTCTCAGCTGCATTGTTGCAGAGGAAGGCGGCAAGCTGAACAGGATTGTGATTTGCTGACGTCTGTTTGCTCTGGGCCCTCTTCTTGGCCAGCTGGGCTTTTTGTTCCAGTTCACTTTTTCCAATGACAGACAACGCAGACCGAATAACACACTGCCCATTAACAATCCCAACACTGAAAGGTTCAAGCTGGTGGGATCTTCCAATCCGGCCAATGGCGCACCCCTGTCGTTGGTTTCCTGGCGACGAGTGGTGCATTTAACCCCATTGACAACTTCTGGTCACGTTGCCGCCACCATGAAATACATGGCAGTTTGCGCAGAGAATCCCACCCATGGTGTATTCACAGATAAACATCTAGAAACACTTTTGCACAAGGGAAGAATTTAAATTCCTTGCCAGAGGTGAATACCGAGGTTGGGGAGGCAGGGGTAATATGGCAGGCAAATGCAGGGTGGAAAGCCCACTGCCTTCATGTCTCCCTACAATTAATGATGAGAAAGCCTACCTACCCAGAAGCCAATTAACGCCCTTATGTGACCACTTAAGAATCACATAAGGGCCTCAGCCCACCCTGCTCATATTCAACCAGCAGCAGCTGAGGACTCACCACTGGGGCAGACTGTACAGCAGATACTGTTGAATTTGCCTGCAGCTTTCCTTGGGCAGGGTAGCCTCATTTTCAGGCACTCTGTGCCCAGTGTTATCAAGCAGTACCTGCTCAGCAATAACTTGCTCAGTGATGTCCAGTGGGTGGCACAGTAGTTAACATTGCTGCCTCACAGCGCCAGTGGCCCAGGTTCAATTCCTGGCTTGGATCACTGTCTGTGCGGACTCTGCAAGTACTCCTTGTGCCTGCACGCGTTTTCTCTGGGCGCTCCAGTTTCTCCTCTCAGTCCGAAAGATGTGGTTAGGAACACTGGTGAAGAATTTAACACGGTCAATGTACCCGAACAGGCACCAGAGTGCGGCGACTAGGGCATTATTACAGCAAATTCATTGCAAGGTTAATGTAAGCGTACTTGTAACACTAATAAATAATAAATAAACAGTGGAAGCAGTGTATACCGTCTACAAGAAGCGCTGCAGCAACTAATCAAGGCTCCTTTGACAACACTTAGCAAACGTGCGACGTATCACTTGAAAATCAAGTTAACAGATGCATGGGACCACCATCAGCTACAAGTTTTCCTCCCAAGCCACACCACCCTGACTTAGAAATATATCACTGTTCCTACACGGTCACTGGGTCAAAATCCCAGAATTCCCTTTCGAACAACACTATGGGTGTGACTCCACAACACGGACTTCAGGAGTTCCAGAAGGCAGCTCACCACTACCTTCTCAAGAGCAATTAGGAATGGGCAATAAATGCTGTCCTAGCCAGTGATGCCCACATCTTAGGAATAAATTCATCCATTGACTGTGTCTACATTTCCTGCTGCCTTGGATAAGCAGCCAGCATAATCAATGACTACATGCACCCTGGTCATACTTTCTTTCACCTTCTTCTGTTGGGGAAAAAGATGCAATTCTGCACCCCCTCCTTTCCTTCTCCCCTTTGTACTCTATGAATGGTATGCTTTGTCCGTGTAGCACACAAGAAACAATACCAATACATGTGACAATAATAAATCAAATCTAATGTTAAAAAAAATCAAGATTTTGCAAGTACATTAACAAGAAATAAAAGTGTAGTAAAATATAAACACTTAACAACATTTTTACACAGAGCAAATTAAAGATTGGAGCATACAACTGGAGTGATGATAGAAACCAAAAAAATGAAAGTAATAATTTAAAGTGTTTGTTTTTAAATTTGCTAAATAATACATTTATTATATTCATACATTGAACAGTACTCCCCAATTATAAAATTATTTCTTCAGTGCCAGTTCTGCCATTTATCAAATTTTATTAATGATACTGTTTAGAAACGGTTGCACTAACTGAACAAGATATAACAGTTTATGAGGTTTCTAACAATGAGGTGAAAATGGGGAAGTTGCATCTCAGACTGATTTAAATGATTGCTGGCTTGGGTTAGTGGTAGGGTGTCGGGGGGAGGGGGGGCAGGGACAAGTAGGTGGGTCATTAGCAGCTTGTGGCACGGCACCAAGTGACTGACCCCAACATAAGGATCTCAGCACTCCCCCTGTGCATGCCCTATATCCTGGGGCAGCAGTCAGCTTCTGAAGGGAAACGTCAACAGAAGCTAATCCCTTCAGTTCAACCTCCTCAGCAAACCCAGACCAAGGGATCTTCTTGGCTGTAGGTTTCAATAAATACAGCACAGCTGTATTAAAGGGACATATCTGAAACTGTTGTCTATCACTATCCATCATTAGATTTGGTGTGATGTGTAATCCCATGTATTCTGTAGTCAGATCACAGCAACACATGCCCACATAGCCTTCTAGTTCCCTTTCTATGTTTTTGGTCTTATCTTCCAATAAAGAACCCATATTATTGCATTACTAATCTGTGTTGTACCTTCATGTTAAACAGAAAACGCAGCAGGAATCACTGCTGGTTGTTTGAGGTTCCAGTGTGAAGAGGCAGGAGCTCCATGTCAATGAAACCCATTGTAAAGACAGCTGGGCTCCACTGCATCTCCATGAGAGGAAATCATCTGAGAGAAAGCAGATCAGTGCCACGTGTTACACTTTATAATAACTGATTTTCAGAGTGCTGAAAGACAGGAGGTTACCTGTCCACCCTCTCAGCCGAGGACAGGGTCATCATCCACAAGAAAGAGGATCAAAAGAAGTGGAGAAATGAGGAAAGACAATGGAAATACACAGCAGGAAAGGAAGTGCTCATGACAGGTTTTGTCTCCAATGACTTCTCTTCATGCTCCCTGCTCATTTTCATTTAAATCATTGCAACATTATTTTAACGAAACAGCAGATTATTTTCTTACATAAGCTTGTTGCCATTTTCCCTCAAATATGAATGATCAGAATTCACAATTTCTACACTGGTATCAACGTGAAATTTTAAACTACCAATGCATTTAAAGAAAAATCCACTGAAAGCAGCAAGTCAAGGTTGTGTATTTTTAGCCTTTCCTCATCCTGATTTGATTGCCAAAATTAAGTGATAATTTCCTCTCTCCGAAGGTCCATTCAAATTCATGATTCATTATTTTTGTTGGAAGTAAATTAGGGGATTTGGAACAAAGGAAGGCAAATGGAGTTAAGCCATGATCTAACTAAAAGGTAGAACAGGCTGAAAAGGCTGAATGGCTGTACTCTTATCATTTTTCTTGCAGCAGTATGCAAAAGTCCAGTGAGCATCACCCAATCTTATCTCACTCCTTTTAAAAGTTCCTTTCTTCTGGCTTAACAGTAAATATATTGACCAGGTGTCTTCCAAATACATTGCAGTTAGCTGCAACTGCACTCCGTTTAAAGCTTTGTATAATCAATCATTAAAGAAACTGCTCACTTCATTATGATTTTTTGACAGCATTGTCAAACGAATTTAACTGTTATTAAAGGGAAAACTCCCCACAAGACAGCATAGCATAAACTTTTGTTTTCAAACACAAAATAAGATCGACATTGAAATGCACTTGTCACTTCACATAATGTCAATGCGGTCAAAGTGACCTGTGGGGCTTTTCATGGTCCAAATACTTTTCAGTGAATGCACCATCTCTTGAAATCGCAGATGAACTATGAAAAAGTGTTTCACCTTAGGTATTTTGCACCTTCTTTTAGTTTAGGCAGGCCGGTGGCTCTCGCATTGAGAAACAGCCCAGGGTTTGGAATTCAGGCTCAAACAACTGGAAAGCACCACATTGTTCAGAGACGTCATTGTGTGACTGTCAGTCAGGTTCGCAGAAATATCCAGATAATGGGAAATATTTCTGCTCCAGCTGAGTTCAGTACCATGTGAATTTTCAATTAACTCACAAACTGCTTTTATGCTTTTTTTTTTAAATTTAGATTCCAAGAGTGTGGTATTCATGAGCTGGCTCCCATTATTTTGGTTGTTAAATCAATTTCCCACAGCCAGACCAAAAACTCAGCAGGCACAGGAAATCTTTTGGAAATTAACAAAGGAATTAGGAGCAGAAATAGGCAAATTCAGCCCTTTGAGCCTGCTCTGCCATTCAATCAGATCATGGCTGATCTCTCCCTGGTCTGAAATCCATCTCCCACCTGTTCCTCATATCCCTTTTTTTTAAATTTAGAAATATATCTATCTCAAAATAATGAGAGATATGCAATATCACCCACTAAACACTGTTACTCAAAAGTCAAAAACTACTCCCACAGAGTTACCTCTAGAAGCTTTCATATTCAGGAGAGCATAGTTGGAGTGTGAGGTGAAGATGATATTCCCTCTGCTCTGTATTGGCAAAACCTCTGCTCCACAACCTCAAAAGAGGGATGAGATGATCAGTTTAGTGACAATAGTTTAGTGACATGGACTTTATCTAATTTCCCTGTCTTCGTCACCCCACCATTTATTAGTTGATACAGCAAATTAATTCACCTACTTATCAGGGAATCCATTTATTGTGTGTTGTGTATGCTTAAAGTCTATGGAAATTGTAAACTTTAAGATAAAGATGTTCTGCTGCTTGTTACACTTATCCCTGCCTAGTAACCCCTGGGATCCTCTTGGAGTGTTCTGACAGGTCTAATTTTAAGGAAGGATGTAAACGTTTTGGAAACAGTTCAGAGAAGGCTTACGTAAACTAATACCTGGAATGGGTGGGTTGTTTTAAGAGGAATGATTGGTTAGGCTTGGCTTGTTTCCACTGGAGTTTAGAAGAGCAAGAGGCAACTTGATTGAAACACTAAATTTTGAAGGGTCTTGAAAGGATGGATGTGGAGAGAATGTTTCCCCTTGTGGGAGAATCTAGAGCTGAGCGGGGGGGTGTCACAGTACAAAAACAGGGGGTCATTCATTTAAGATATAGATGAGGAGAATGTTTTTCTGTCAGAGGGTGGTGAGTCTTTGGAACTCTCTTCCTCAAAAGATGATGGAAGCAGGTCTTTGAATATTTTTAAGGCAGAGGTAGATAGATTCTTAATTAACAAGGGGCTGAAAGGTCATTGGGGATAGATGAGAATGATGGAATTGAGGTTACAATCAGATTAGTCTTGACCTTATTGAATGGTGAAGCAGGCTCAAGGGGGCTGAGTGGCCCACTCCTACTCCTAATTTGTATATTTTACACCAGACCAGTTCAATGGTCAGTGAAAAGCATTTCTTTGGGGGTCAGTTTTCAGTCAGTCAGTTTCAATTCTAAAAGTCCCAAACAGGGGACAGCAGCAAGAAGTCCCAGTTAACTTAAATAGTTGGAAAAGGGCTGCAGTTAGAAACATAGAAAAACTATGGCATAAACAGGCTCTTCAGCCCACAAGTTGCGCCGAACATGTCCCTACCTACTAGACATACCTATAACCCTCTAAGTTCCATGTACTTATCCAAAAGTCTCTTAAAAGACCCCACTGAATCCGCCTTCACCACCACTGCCAGCTGCCGATTCCATGCACCCACCACCCTCTGAGTGACGAGCTTACCCCTAACATCTCCTCTGTACCTACTCCCCAGCACCCTAAACTTGTGTCCTCCTGTAGCAACCATTTCAGCCCTGGGAAAAAGCCTCTGAGAATCTACTCGATCAATACCTCTCATCATCTTATAAATCGCTCTCAGGTCACCCCCTCATCCTTCTTCTCTCCAAGGAGGAAAGACCGAGTTCTCTCAACCTATCCTCATAAGGCATGCCACCCAATCCAGGCAACATCCTTGTAAATCTCCTCTGCACCCTTTCTATGGCTTCAACATCCTTCCTGTAATGAGGTGACCAGAACTGAGCACAGTACTCCAAGTGGGTTCTGACCAGGGTCTTATATAGTTGCAGCATTATCTCCCGACTCCTAAACTCAATTCCTCAATTGATGAATGCCGGTACGCCTTCTTAACCACAGCCTCTACCTGCGAAGAGTCCTATGAACCTGGACCCCAAGATCCTTCTGATTTTTCACACTGCTAAGAGTCTTACCCTTAATATTATAATCTGTCATCCCATTTGACCTACCAAAATGAATCACCACACACTTATCTGGGCTGAAGTCTATCTGCCATTTCTCCATCCAGTCTTGCATCCTATCAATGTCTCGGTGCAATTTCTGACATCCCTCCACACTATCCACAACACTTTCAACCTTTGTCTCACCAGCAAACTTACCAACACATCCCTCCACTCCATCATCCAGGTCATTTATAAAAATCACAAAAAACAAGGGTCCCAGAACAGATCCCTGGGGCACTCCCAGGTGACCCACCTCCATGCAGAAAAAGACCCATCTACAACCATTCTTTGCCTTCTGTGGGCAAGCCAGTTCTGAATCCACAGAGCAATGTCCCTTGGATCCCATGCCTCCTCACTTTCTCAATAAGCCTTGCATGGGGCACCTTATCAAATGCCTTGCTGAAGTCCATATAAACCACATCTACTGCTCTTCCTTCATCAATGGGTTTAGACACATTCTCAAAAAATTCAATCAGGCTCGTAAGGCATGATCTGCCTTTGACAAAGCCTTGCTGACTATTCTTGATCATACTACACCTCTCCAAATGTTCATAAATCGTGCCTCTCAGGATCTTCTCCATCAACTTACTAACCACTGAGGTTCGACTCACTGGTCTATAATTTTCTGGGCTATCTTTTCTGCCTTTCCTGAATAAAGGAACAACATCCACAATCCTCCAATCCTCCAGAACCATCCCCGTCTCCATTGATGACGCAAAGATCATAGCTAGAGGCTCAGTAATCTCTTCCCTCACCTCCCACAGCAACCTGGGGTACATCCCATCTGGTCCCGGCAACTTATCTAACTTGATGCTTTTCAAAAGCTCCAACACATCCTCTTTCTTAATGTCTATATACTCGAGCTTTTCAGTCCGCTGCAAGTCTGCACTACAACCACCAAGATCCTTTTCCACTGCGAATACTGAAGTAAAATATTCATCAAGTACCTCTGTAATTTCTACCGGTTCTATACAAACTTTCCCACCGTCACACTTGATAAGTCCTATTTCTTTCACGCCTTATCCTCTTGCTCTTCACATACTTGTAGAATGCCTTGGGGTTTTCCTTAATCTTACCTGCCAACAAGGCCTTCTCATGACCCCTTCTGGCTCTTCTAATTTCCTTCTAAAGTTCCTTCCTACTATCCATATACTCTTCTAGATCTCTAGCATTACCTAGCTCCCTGAACCTTTTCTTTTCTTCTTGACTAAATTCATTACAGCTTTCATGCAACACAGTTCCTTTAGCCTACCATAACTTCCCTGTCTCTTTGGAACTTTGCTGTACAGAACTCAAGACAAATATTCCTTGAAAATCTGCTGCATTTCTTCGGTACATTTCCCTGAGAAAACCTCTTTCCAATATATGGCTCTAATTTCCTGCCTGATATCCTCATAATTCCTCTTACTCCAATTAAACACTTTCCTAGTTTGTCTGATCCTTTCTCTCTCCAATGCCAACGTAAAGGAGATAGAGTTATGATCACTATCACCAAAATGCTCTCCCACTGAGAGATCAGACACCTGCCCAGGTTCATTTCCCAATACCAAATCAAGTACAGTGTCTCCTCTTATAGGCTTATCCACATATTGTGTCAGGAAACCTTCCTGAACACACCTAACAAATTCCTCCCTACCTAAACTCTTTGCCTTAGGGAGGTTCCAATTGATATTTGGGAAATTAAAATCTCCCATCACTATAACTCTGTTATTGTTACATTTTTCCAGATGTTTCTCTATCTGCTCTTCAACATCCCTGTTACTATAGAAAACACCCAGTAAAGTCAATGACCCCTTCCTGTTCCGAACCTCCACCCACAGAGACTCCGTAGATAATCCCTCCATGGCATCCATCTTTTCTACAGCTGTGACACTCTCTCTAATCAACAGTGCCACTCCCCTACCTCTTTTTCTGCCCTTCCTGTCCCTTCTGAAACATTTGAAACCTGGGACTTGAAGTATCCAGTCCTGTCCCTGAGTCATCCATGTCTCTGTAATGGCCACCACATGACATTTCCAAGTAGCGATCCATGCTCTAAGCTCGTCCACTTTGTTCACAGACTTTAAGCAGACCTTAAGTTAGCAGACTTTAAGCAAAATGGGTTAAGAGGAAGCCTTGACATCAGAGTAAAATCAAGAGAAGCCTGGAGGCAACAAAAGGTTGCTACAGGCTATTGGACATAATACCCCTTTGGAGAAGTTCTGCTTAGTCTGGCTGAAATGGTGCTTGTGGGCTAGTATTTGACTGGAATCCAGCAGAATGAAATCTTGGAAAGCAAAACTGAAACAGGTGGGTAGTTATTGAAATTGCAGCAATGTTTGGAGAGAATTCCTAGTCAAGATCTTTAGAGGTGAGGATTGGAAACTCTCATGATAGGGACAAAATTTCAGTGAGATTGGTTGACTCAGTGCGGCTAATATCCAGGTGGAGTGTTGAGAAATCCACGGAATCTGTTTTGGTTGCAGCTGTCATTTATTGTGCAGTGCAGTGTATTTGACTTAGTTTGCTTCTTCATTCGCATATACCTCATACTTATCCTGAATGTGAGGAGTGTAAGCTGCATGTTGTAAATTGTTGTGTCTTTCTGAAGTTGTATCATCAAATTTATTTTTGTTTGCTCAAAACCAACGGAATCTTGTGACTTATTAAGCTCCTTGAATCTCAAAATTTGTGTTCTTTAAATAAAACTTTCCTACATGGTCAAGGATTGTAACCAGTCTCTGCACTGCTCACAGTCTTAGCCAGCATAACAGTCCACAGAAATTATGTTGAGGTGACAACTGGTAAATCTGCTGCAAAGCTCCACCTTGTTGTTTCACTCATTAGGTAGGAGCAATTAATCTACCAACTACTTCGTCACAAGGACCTGTAACTCCCAGGTGCAGCAGCACTACACTCCTCAGTGTAGTGCTTTCCTGTGGGATCCACAGGAAAGCCCCCACTTCCTCCCACAAGCCCCCATAATAGTGCTGTTGGAACTGGATGCTTTATGTTGATTCCTATGCACTACCGCTGAATTATTCCATTATACTGCCTGTGATCTTTAAACAAAATTGGAAGAACTAACAATCATAAACACATCAGTAAAAACTGCTGTTATCAGAGGTGATGTTGAGATGCCGATGTTGGATTGGTGTAGACGCAGTAAGAAGTCTCACAACACCAGGTTAAAGTCCAACAGGTTTATTTGGAATCATGAGCTTTTGCAGCGCTGCTCCTTCCTCAGCATATATAGACAGAGACACAATTGCAAGATAATGGTTAGAGTGTGAGTTTTTACAGGCACAGACAATGCAAGTGGAGTGAGCGATCATCACAGGTTAAAGAGGTGTGAATTGTCTCAAGTCAAGACAATTAGTAGGATTTTGCAAGCCCAGGCCAAATGGTTGGGATTATATGTACTGTGACATGAACCCAAGATCTCAGTTGAGGCCGTCCTCACGTGTACGGAACTTGGCTATCAGTTTCCGCTTGGCGATTCTGGGTTATTGTGTGTTGTGGAGGCTGCCTTGGAGAACGTTTATGTGAAGATTGAAGGCTGAACGCCCTTGACTGCTGAAGTGTTCTCCAACAGGGAGCTCCTGCTTGGTGATTGTCACGTGGTGCCTGTTCATCCATTATCATAGCGTCTGCATGATCTCACCAATGTAACAAGCCTTGGGACATTCTTTCCTGCAGCATATCAGGTAGGCAACATTGGCCAACTTGCACAAGTATGTACCATATATCCGGTGTTCTCATGTAAGATGATAGTATCTGTGTCGATGATCTGGCACATCTTGCAGAGGTTGCTGTGGCAGGGTTGCATTGGGTTATGGTCACTGTTCTCCTGAAGGCTGGGTAATTTGCAGCCTGCAATGGTCTGTTTGAGGTTGCAAGGTTGTTTGAAGACAAATAATGGGGGTTTGAGGATGGCCTTGGCGAGATGTTCATCCTCATCGATGACAAGTTGAAGGCTCTGAAGATATTGTAGCTTCTCCACTCCGGGGAAGTACTGGACGATGTACTGTCGGTCACGTCCCGGGTTTGCCTTCTGAGGTCGGTGCAGTTTTTTGCTATGGCACGTCGGAACTGTCAATTGATAAGTCCAGTGCCATAATCTCCTTATGAAGGCGACTTTCAGCGTCTGTAGGTGTCTGTTGCATTCCTTCTCATCTGAGAAGATCCTGTGTACATGGAGGGCTTGTCTGTAGGGGATGGTTTTTTTAACATGTTTAGGGTGGAAGCTGGTGGCGTGGAGCATTGTGAGGTTATCTGTGGGCTTGTGTTACAGTGAAGTGCTGAGGTGACTGTCTTTGATGGAGATACGCATGTCCAAGAATGCAACTGATTCTGGAGAGTAGTCCATGGTGAGTTGATTGTGGGATGGAACTTGTTGATGTTATCATGTACTCGTTTTAGTGATTCTTCACCGCGAATCCAAAGGAAGAAAATTCCATCGATGTATCTAGTGTATAGCGTCAGTTGAAGTTCCTGTGCAGTGAAGAGGTTTCGTTTGAAATTGTGAACGAAGATGTAGGCATACTAAGGTGCGAATTTGGTTCCCATGGCTGTTTCATGTGTTTGGATGAAGAACTGGTTGTCAAAGATGATGACATTGTGGTCCAGGATGAAGCAGATGAGTTGTAGAATTGCGTCTGGAGATTGGCAATTGTCGGTGTTGAATATTGAGGCTGTTGCAGCAATGCCGTTATCGCGGGGGATGCTGGTGTAGAGTGCCCAAACAACCTCTATGACAAGGAGTTTATCAGAAGTTAGCACTTAGCTTGAACAGTGCGCACTTCGCTATCTGTAACTTTGCATCTGGAGCCAAAGGCCAGTTGTCCCTCCCTTCAGCAACAGACTGACCCACGTTCAGAAGGACTGTGCAAGGACACCAGCAACCCTAATGTCTACTCAGTTATCAACAGAGAGACCCTCAGTTCTTGCATATGGTAGAATCATGAGTACGTCTACCTCTTAGCATTAGGGAGAGCAGGGGGAAAAAAAGTAAAAGGGCAAAGGGGGAAAGAGATAGACATGAGCTCAGCAGAAAATAGAAAAGAGGAGCATGAACGAAGCAAAGTACTGAAAATGAAGCAGATAGTAATTCACATCGTATTTGCAATATAACTTTAGCATCAGGGCAAAGTTATTCCTGCTTCACACCCATAGAAATGATATAATGTACAGCCCAGCCAAGGATCTCCAAAATATTGTGACATCTGGCCAAATGCATGCTCCAACAACTCTCTTATCATCATTCATTCATTAGTGAATACAAAAGATTACGTTCCAGGCAGTTACATTTCTGGAAGGGAGTATCGTAACTAGAACATGTTGATCTGAATATGCACCCAACAGTGATTTTTGAAATAATGTGGGATTGTGCCTGCCAGCGAATTCCATCGTTGGCCCTATAGGAGGTTACCATGTATGGGGAAATCACACAATTTAAATATCCAAAGTGAGTACATGCATCTGAGCTCCTGCCTAAACCAGGAGGCATTGATGAGCAAGTCGAGGATGGGGAATAGGATACACTCTAGCCAAAAACTTCCTGGTTGTAGCCACAGCAACTTGCTTGTTACATATCTGCTGGGGTTATCGGGACTTATGCTGCAAAGATCAAGGGTTTTCAATCCCAATGTATGGCACTTCCCATTGGTTTTCAGCAATTTCTTCTAGGTTTAAACAAGATGTTACAGCAGGACAGTAGCAATTTATATTCTTAGCTTGATTATGTAGCATATTTCCTTCTGGGTTTTCATGCTCTTGGAACGGAATTGCTTCAGCTACCGTAGGCTAAGCATTCACACTGCTGTGTTCGCAAAACAACAATGGCTAAGTTGAAGAGTCATGACGGAGATCTAAAAGGATCATCGAGCACTTGAGGAACAAAGTGGATGGGTGGTAGAGATTGGATTGATTCTGGTGGTGCTGTGCATGTTGGTGGCCACCTTCAAAGATTCTGGAATGATTCCTGCAGATTGGAAGATGACAAACGTAACCCCAATATTTAAGAAAGGAGGGAGAGAGAAAAATGGGGAAATGACAAATCTATTAGCCTGACATTAGTCAGGAAAATACTAGATTCTATTAAGGATATGATAATTGGACACTGAGAAAACACCGATTGAGCCGAATCCACATGGAGTTATGAAAAGGAAATAACATCTGACCTGAGCAACAAATGCCATCTTCGCTCATATCCCACGAAAGAATGAAAGAGGATTGCTGAGGTAAAAGTGATTAGTGTGGTGCTCATGACTTTCATGAAACGTCTTCTAGTAAGTTTGTCAACAAAGTAGAAATAAAAAACGAACAATGGCAGCACGCACATGAAATTGGCTGAGTGAAAGGAGGCAGAGAGCAATGGTGGCTGTTGTTATTTTGCTCTGGAGTGGTGTTCCTTAACTAGGATTGCTGTTTTCCTTGGACAATATTAATAGTTGGAATTAGATTGTTCCCCACCCCCCCAGTGGATTTGAAGGCAAGGGTATTTCGTAAAATTTAGCGCATGGCCTGTCCACTGCCCCCAAACTGTCTCCCATTTAACAGGGAGTGATAGAGATGTTGGGTCACCCACCCATTTCTGAGTCTATTGAGGCCCTTAAAATGGCCAATGAAAGGCCACTTCATAGAATTCCTACAGAAGGAGGCCCATTATAAACACATGCTTCCCCTTTCGTCTTTTTGAGAAAATGTCAGCAGGTGGCTTTTAAGCCATACAGATTTATTCATTTTCTGATACAGCTGACTTGCTGTGGGATTATCAACCAATCCTCCAGTGTGCCGATGCAGGATTACCAATCAATCCTCCAGTGTGCCGATGCAGGATTACCAATCAATCCTCCAGTGTGCCGATGCAGGATTACCAATCAATCCTCCAGTGTGCCGATGCAGGATTACCAATCAATCCTCCAGTGCGCCGATGCAGGATTACCAATCAATCCCCCAGTGCGCAGATGGCAGTAGTAAAGCTCTCAGACATAAACTACCCTTCTATGTTATCACAATGTACAGTAACCTGGTTCATGGGCTTCCCTCCACTCAGGTTGCCAGGAAGGAAGTAGTCTGATTTTAATTGCTAGCCCTTCCCCCCACTCACTGAAACAAGATATCGCTTATGCACAACATTCAGTCAACAAGATTCCCAAGAACAAGCTCATGAAACTGAAGAAAGCAAATTCAAAAAAAGCCCAATAATTCACGTGTAGCAACAGCCTATGGAACTAAAGGTCCCGACAAACCATTCAGATTTGTACAACTGAAATGGTTACTTCTAACATTTAGCAAGATGTATTTGGAATAAAATCCAGACATTAACCATTGTAGGTCAATGTGCCCATGTCGAGATTTTCAGCACCTAGATGAAATTAATTCTGGCAGCAGTTTGAACTCATAGTGCTGCATTGTTCACCAGCCTTTACTGCTTTCTTTGTGCTGAAACTGTTCCCTGCCACCTGGCACATACCTCCCATTCCTCAATTCTGTACAGGAAATAATAATAAATACAGTTTATGCATGGAATATTCTCTTATAGAACTTATTCCTAGCAATGAATTGATTCTTAAAAAAAAATCTGATGTCTTACAACTTCAAGAAACAAAGTGTAAACACGTGTTTTGTGCTTGAGTATTCATTTTTAACAATCTTCTAAAATACAGTTAATTTATTTTTATATTGTTAATACTGTTGAAATATATATACTGAAATAACAACTTAACTAAATAGGAGGTCAATTATTGTTTCCTAAAAGGAGGAGGGACTCTAAAAATCTTTTTCTCTTTTGCCATTGTTCTCCAAGCTGATCATGCTCATAAGTCATCAATCCAACAAGACTGGAAAGGGTAAAGTACAGCTTTGTACTTACAGTTACAGCTTTCCAAGCAGAGCACAGAACCATCTGAACTCACATGTCCAGGCTTAGACTACAGCATCACAAGAAGAGACCGATACGATCAAAGACTTGGAACTTAAAAATGTCTTATTCACAGCCGACAGTCACAATGCACTGCCTGGTACAAGCTCTCCCTGGGTTAACTGTCACCTCGATTTACATATCAATAGCAGCTTCACAAGGGCCCAGCACAATGAAGAATGAAGACCATCCTATCAGCTTCAACCAACCAAGTCTAGTTAAGACAACTTTTTAAAGCATGCTCTGTTACTCAGAGTCTATTTCTGAATACTGCAATGAGGTTAATTTAAATTTATTGCTCACTTACGAAGACTCTGCCTCTCAATAGAGTGAGTAAAAAGTCTGACAACACCAGGTTTTAGTCCAACCTACTAAAACCTGGTGTTGTCAGACTTTTTACTGCGTTTACGCCAGTCCAACGCCGGCATACCCACATCATCTCAATAGAGTGAGTCAGGACATGTTTAAAATGGGAGTGAGAAAACCGTGTGAATTTCTGAAGTGAGAGTGGGTTGGTGCTTGGGGTTGGGTCCCACTGTCCCTTCCTGGCAGAGCTATGTGCTGGCAGGATGGCATGTACTCTTAAAGGTGTCTGTTGTAAGAGTTTGCTTAGTTGGTCTCACAAAGAGGTTTGTACTGTTGAACAGGCATGTTTAACATATGTACAAAGTATAACCAAACTAGGAGATAGTTTCATGTGGATTTCCGCTTGACTCTCTTCATACAACTCTGTCTCCTATGTGTCTCGCTACATTATACAGTGGAGGGTAATGTTCTTCATTCCTATATAAGCCCTTGCAAAGTCAAACACCCTTATACAATGCCTCCCCCAAGTCTTTACCCAACAAATTTACTGTCTAATCCCTCTTTGGGTGCTACCTCTTCATCTCCCCAGAAGTCTCTGACGATAAATTCAGATGTTCTGGAGGCTTGATAATCTTCCAGATCTTGTGGTCATATTTGGAGAGGTAGTAGGCTCCGTTGCTTTGGGCAGGCTTTGTTGAATTGGAGTTGAAATTGAAGTATTCTGTGTTTTCAGCACTTGGTTGTTTCCATCTGATTTACTTGTTGCACTCCCTGGAATTTAACTTTTCCTATCTGCTTTGTTTGGACACAAAAGACATGCCCTGTTCCTTCTAGAAGGAGTGTTCACTCTCTTCTTTCATAGTGTTGCCATGGATTTTCTGCCTGGGGTCTGTCATGATATTTCTGGAACTTGGCGTATCTCCATTCAATTTGAATGTTCCTTATCCATGAGCCCAACCTATAGTTTGGCTTTCATCATCACATTGGTGTTCTTTCTTGTGATCTAGAATCTCACTGAGGTGCGCTCTGATAAGTGGATGGTTGTTATTCCCCTATTCCAGTATCACCTTGCTGCTCTGCATTTCTGCTGGAAAATGCAGTTTTGTTGCCATGGTGTTTCCAGGTTGTATGATAGCAACAGGTGGAGGCTGAGGCTGGGGGTCGGAATCATTGCTCTATTTCCAAAAAAATCCACATTATGCAATAAAATTGATACCAACACAAAAGCTGTTTAGCAACACTGCATTCTGATATCAACATTTTTGCTAGTTTGTCCTCCTCCATGTCAGCAGTGTAGCATAGCAATAAACAAGGTGGCACAGTGGTTAGCATTGCTGCCTCACAGTGCCAGGGACCCAGGTTTGATTCCCATCGGGTCACTAAGTGTGTGGAGTTTGCATGTTCTCCCTGTGTCTGCGTGGATTTCCTCCAAGTGCTCTGGTTTCCTCCGACGGTCTAAAAGACATGCTAGTTAGGTGCATTGACCCGAACAGGCGCCAGAACATGGCAACTAGGGAAATTTCATAGTAACTTCATTGTAGTGTTAATGCAAGCCTTACTTGTGACTAATAAATAAATATTACTTTACAACTTTTCAGTCTAAAATCAACATGGCATGCATTCTATACAATTATGACTATTGTCTGTAACAATTTGGTCTGTTAACAATATGATGGAGCACAAAAGGAATCCATAATGGTCCTGGGGCAAAACATGAACTATTTCAAAATTGCCAAAGCTACAGGTGAGCTTTTGAGAAGCAAAGAATGGAAGTGGGTTATGATTTATATGTTATTTAAAGCAATTTGTTTTTAAAGGTGAAAGCAGCCCAAAAAGAAACTTGCAAAAAAACTGTAATGTTTTAACTTTTGAAAAGTTGTCCTGAAACTACATGCTTCCATTCTTATTATCCGCCACCACTGTAATCTAAAAAGGATCAAGCATAATTTTGAATATTTTTCTGATGCACAGGGCAAACTTCACTGTGTGCCAGTGCTAACACAGGGCAATCTCAATCACTGCTGGTATTAATGCCAACACAGGGCATTCCCATGTGCCCATGCAAACACAGGGCAATCTCTACAGAACTACACTGCTCTTCTTTGAATAGGGTATTGATACCAAGTTCACAGACCTAAGAATGCAGATGTGGCTTAACTTAACATTTCAGCTGAAAGGAAAGTTAGAAAAGCCCTGCTCTAAACCAGCAAATCCGGGTACTTTTTTAGTTGGCTTTTATTTTATAATTACAGTCTTAAACAATATTTTAAATGTGGGACTTGTTAACAATTACCATCTCCCTCAAACACCCCAGTCAGGCCAATCCTCATGACCACTAACCTCAAATATTTTCTTATCTCCTTCCATTTCCTCCACTGCCCCAACCCTGTAGGTTGCTCTCAACATCTACTGCCTCACAGCTACGCCCCCTTCAGCAGACACTTTTATAACACAGTTTGACAAACAGCAAATAGCTCTGGATGGTTTTTCTTGTAATCGCACAACCTTTCGGAAACGGTGTTCCTTCATCAAGTGCGTGGAAGGTTCTGATCAGAGAAGGGCATATAAAGTCACACATAGTTTATCTGCAACCGCCATGACTTGCCTGGGCTTGCAAAATCTCACTCACTGTCCTGTCTGGGGACAATACACGCCTCTTTAACCTATGCTAATGCTATCTCCACTCACACTGTCTGCATCTTTAAGATTTGAATAGCAGGTTAACTGTAAAGACTTGCATTCTAATCAGATTCCGTAAACTGTGTGTGACTTTATATGCCCTTCTTTGATCAGAACCTTCCACACGCCTGACGAAGAAACACCGTTTCTGAAAGCTGTGGGATTACTATCAAATAAACTGATTGGACTCTAGCCTAGTGTTGTGAGACTTCTTACTGTGTTTACCCCAGTCCAACGCCGGCATCTCTACATCATGGTTTTTCTTGTCCCAGCCTTGGGAGCGCTAACACACAAAGTGAAGATCAGCCATTCTAACTGAATGAAAATCAGAGTTCAATAATAGGTCAATTAAATATCAGGTTGTACAAAGAAGTCAGCACCTCAGCAACAGAAAATCCATCACAGATAACAAAGAGTGTTGATCATTCACCTGACAAAAGAAATTCCGGAAGAAAGCATTATTCCTCATGAATACTTCCCGAGGTCTATATCTCCCTCTGAATTCGAATAGCTTGTCACTCAGGTGCAAAAGAATGGTGATGATTATAACCTTCAAACCTGACAACCTTTTATCACATTCCTGTAGACTGAATTTATAACACCTTCCCTTTCCATTCCTGGGTAAACCTTTTACAAAGATGTCAGGATTGATGTTTGAAATACTTCCCGGCACACATAGTCATGTATTTACTGCACTTCTGTCTACACTTACAACGTACAACGGATTAAAATTATTGCACAAATAGGCTGCTACACTTGTCTACATGACAACAGCAACTACACATAACAATTTCCTGGTTGTGAATTGCCTTCGGGCATCCTGAGGACACTAGAGGCACTGTGTAAATTAAATTCCTTTCCTCCCTTATCCCTTATTGAAGAGGAACTTATTTTTCTGCTCCAAAGGTTAGTGAGAATGAGACCTTGACAATCAATCACAACAGTCAACTATTGGCAATGGCTGTCATCTGCTTATTAAATGTATTGGACCAGATTTTCCTGCCTCTGTCCATGTTGGAACAAAGGCAAGTGAGGTTTTAAAAATGGCAGGCAGGACCCAATTCTGAGATTCCCTCTTCCATTCTAGTCATCTGCAATTTTGATTGGCATGGGATATGATCGCAGATCATATGATCGGGAGATATGATACGATCGGGAGAGCCCACATGCAGCACTCCCGACCATGACACCTTCATTGTAGGGTGGGTACTTCAGACGCTCTGCCATTTGGATGGTGCCAGGCTGGCTTCTGAAGGTGATGTAGTAAACTATGGTGGACGTAGTTTACATAGTCTGGAGATGGAAATCTTTTGACACGGTGGTTCAAAATGTGTTGGCAACTTCACATGTCATAATGTAATGCTGTATAATAAGTTAAATATGTTTTAATGCAGTGATTGATCACAGGTATTTGTTCTTAAGAAGCGACCATTAAACTGATCAGCAGTATTGAAGTGGAAGAGTGTTTGTATGCATTAGAGTACATTATCAAATCGATAAAATATTATTCTGCATTGAACAGGAATGATATTCAGAATTAACTGTGTTAGTTGCCCATGATTCAATATTTTAATTGACATCTTTTCTATTGGTTTTACATTTGAACAGATGGCTGAGGCTCTTCAGTGACTTGAGAGGTTTTAATGTGTTCAGCATTGGAGGTTTTGTTCATGCAGCTGTGCAATGAAATCCTATTATGAATGCTTGGTTGAATTCCAAACTCCAGTAATTAATTCAATTCAGCAGGAATTGTTGACACAACTGCCCAGAGATTTGAAAGTTGGTTTATCTTGACAAGTTTATAGCTACTTAACATGAATATGTTTGTTTGAAGTGGTTTCTGAATGTCTGTTTATCTTGGCAATTTTGGTGGCGTCTTGGGTACTTCTCAATTTCCAACAAGGCTCAAGAGTTCTGTACATTGTGGATACTGGGTGAGTGTGTATGGGGAGGGTGTGCAAGAGCATGTGGGTGAAGTGGTATGAGAGAGTGGGCATGGGGGTGAGGGGTTCGGAGCAGTCATGTTCATCCACAAAACTGGCTGATGTCACAGTTAATGGAGGTAAGCCTTTTAACCTAGTTGCCTTGGCACTCACTTATCTGTGCTTCTACCTCAGGCCAAACTCGAGCATGGCTCCCATTCTGCGAGGTGAAGAGACACTGGGTGGGAATAGCCACTGAGGGGGTGGGACCACAATGTTAGGAAATGGCCTCACACGCGACTCCTGCCTCACAGGTAAATTTGATTTGGAAGTGTTTACAAAGCAAAAGCTTCATGGGGAATATGTATTATGAAAATCACAACTCATGGATAGTACTTATATTCTCACTTTTGGCAGTGACCGGCTCTTTGGTGCTGACTGATATCCAACCAACATTCTGCTGCAACAGAGTTGAATCCACCAAATGAATTGAAGCTGTGATGGGGGGGGGGGGATGTCTCAAAAAATCATTTGTAAGACACAAGGCTCATCCACGGGGCTTTCAAGGTAACCCTGCTCACCTCTGTTACAGATCCACACATTTGTACAACAGAAGCATCAGAAGGTTCACAGCACTGGAGGCCAAGCAGTCCCTCATACTGACTGAAAAACAGCAACCCAACCTAATCCAGTTTTCCAACTCTTGGACCTTAAATTCCCCTCTCAGCCTCCTCTATTTCAGAGGAAACAACCCTGGTTAGTTCATTGCTTCCTCACGCCTCGAGGATTATCACATCGTTGCCATAAAGCAGTGATAGAAATTGGACACCATCCTCTAGCTGCAGCGTAAATCTGTTTTTGAGGTCTAGCATGATGACCTCTTCAAGCCCAATTTGAGCCCTGTTCATAATTACATTCTACGCCTTGCTCAGTGAAGGAAAGTATCCTATATGCCCCCAACTCTACCCTTTCAAATTCTAATAGGTTATTCTGTGCTCTATTATCCTCTTGCTAGTATGTATTTCCCTAGGGGTTTCCTTGATTTTACTGGCGCATATTTCGTCATGCCCTCTGCTTTTCTCATTTCCTTTTTAATTTCACACCTGCATAATCGACACGCCTTGACGAGTCTTCACAAGAATGTAAGAAACAAAAGCAGGAATAGACCCCTAGAGACTACTGTACCAATAACGGGATACTTTTTTCAAAAGGAAGTCTGGAGAAACATTGGCTATGAAATCTACCCCCCTCCCCCCACTCCATGCACAGCAGAATGTCCAGTAGTGGAGGCAGGTCATCATTGGATGATGGGTTCCGCACTCCAAACCTCCAGCCTGACTGATGGACACATTCCTTTTCCTTTGACTATCTGAAGGCAGTATCTCAAAATTCCATTCTCATTTTAGTCACACACATGAGTCAGATTGCACTTGGATTATCATGTTCAGTTCTGGACATCACACCACTAAATGATCATATTGGCCTTGGAGGGAGTACAGACAGAGAAGGTTCACCAGGCTGATACCGGAGATGAGGGGATTAGCCTATGAAGAGAGATTGAATAGACTGGGTCTGTACTCGTTAGAGTTTAGAAGGCTGAGGAAGGATCTTATAGAGACATATAAGATAATGAAGGGGATGGATAGGGTAGAGGTAGAGAGATTCTTCCCACTTAGAAAGGATAGCAGAACCAGAGGTCGCAGCCTCAAAATAAGGGTGGGGGGGGGGTGCAGTTTAGATCAGAGTTGAGGAGGAACTTCTTCACTCAAAAGGTGGTGAATCTCTGGAATTCTCTGCCCGTTGAAGTGGTGGAGGCTGCCTCGCTAAATATATTTAAGTCACGGGTAGATAGGTTTTTGATAGACAGGGGAATTAAGGGTTATGGGGAGAAAGCAGGAAAGTGGAACTGATCCACTTCAGATCAGCCATGATCTTATTGAATTGCGGGGCAGGCTCGAAGGGCTAGATGGTCTACTCCTGCTCCTATTTCTTATGTTCTCAGCCCCCATCTGCAAGAACTGTGCTGGAAGTTAAAAGCCAGACTCAAGATAGTCAGTGCTGATTATCTCTGCAGTGCATAGCTTTTTATTATGATTTGTTCAGGGGATGTAGGCATCACCAGTTGTGCCAGCATTTATTGTCCACACAAACCACCGCTGAACTGAGCAGCCTGCTAGGACACACCAGCAGGCATCCAAGGGTAAACCAAAATGATCTGGATTTGGAGCCACATGCAGGCCAAATCAGGCAAGGATAACTGACCTCCCCCACCCAAAAGGACACCAGAAAACCAAATAGGCTCCCATGACAATCTATGTTGTCTTCATGGTTATCATTCAACATTTATTTATTCGCCCAAGGCTCTTCACGCATCTTGGCACCGAGGAAAACTTCATGATCTTCCATATTGATGCTTATTTCCCATAGGGAATGTGACAAATGGTTCTGCCCTCGCCAGCAAAGTTTCAAGTGCATGTTTGACTGTGGACTGCCACAGTCGCCGTGGGTGGAATTTTCCCCTCTGGTGGGATGTGGACAGGAGTGGTTCCAATTGGGGAGGCCAGCCACAAACCATGCCATATGGCCCTGACCTCATTAATTATGCAACCGGGAGCTTAGTAACATATTCCATGGGGAGGGGTGCAAGTTGGCACACTTCCCACCATCAGATCTGGTTGCCATATTTAAGAGACGCCCAACATCACTGGTCCATCACTGAATAAAGAAAATAGAGCTTTTGAAAAGGAAGATGGATCTCCAGGAACACTGAGGCCAGAAGATGGATCTCCTTGATAATGCTGAAGAATGTTCCATGCAGACCTATGACTGTGTGGCCAAATTCCCCTCCAATTCAATTTTCAAGTTTGCTGACGACACCACCACAGTGGGTCAGATCTCAAACAATAACGAGAGAGTACAGGAATGAGACAGTGAATCTGATGAAATGGTGCGGCAACAATAATCTCTCCCTCAATGTCAACAAAATGAAGGAGATTGTCATCGACTTAAGGAAGCGGAAAGGAGAACGTGACCCTGTCTACATCAATGGGGGCAAAGTAGAAAGGGTCGAGAGCTTCAGGCTTTTAGATTTCCAGATCACCAATCTATCTTGGTCATCCCATGCTGACAAAATAATTAAGAAAGCCCACCAATGCCTCTACTTTCTCAGAAGACTAAGGAAATTTGGCAGGTCAGATACAACTCTCACCAACTTTTACAGATGCACCATAGAAAGCATTCTTTCTGGTTGTATCACAGCTTGGTATGGCTCCTGCTCTGCCCAAGATTGCAAGGAACTATAAAAGGTCGTGAATGTAGTCCAATCCATCACGCAACCAGCCTCCCATCCATTGACTCGTCTACACTTCCTGCTGCCTCGGCAAAGCAGCCAGCATAATTAAGGACCCCGCACAACCTGGACATTCTCTCTTCCACCTTCATCCACTGGGAAAAAGATACAAAAGTCCAAGGTCATGTACCGACCGACTCAAGAATAGCTTCTTCCCTGCTGCTGTCAGACTTTTGAATGGACTTACTTTCCATTAAGTTGATCTTTCTCTAGATCCTGTAACACTATCTTCTGAACTCTCTCATTTCCTTCTCTATGAATGGTATGTTTTGTCTGTACAGCACGCAAGAAACAATACTTTTCACTGTATGTTAATATATGTGACAATAATAAATCAAATAAAGAAAAAAATCTGAAGCTGGAAGATCGACCTGACAGATGTGCCCCCACCACCCACTGCTGTGGATTCCAGGATTGCTGGCTGTTTCCATTCTAAATTCTGTAGGCAGCCACAAGCATTGTTCAGCGTTGTCCGGACTTCAGAATACCACACTGTTCCAGGCATGTTCTGGACTGGCATATTTTCCCACTAGCATCATGGAGAATCAGGCATGGCTGGAAGATTCTGGTTGAACCTTTATCTACATTCCATTAGTCATAGAATCGCTACAGTGCGGAAGGAGGCCATCCAGCCCTTGAGTCTGCACTGACCACAACCCCACCCAGGCCCTATTCGCAAACGTCCACATATCTACCCTGCTAACCCCTTGATACTAGGGTCAATTTAGCATGGCCTATCAACTGAATGCACACATCTTTGTACTGTGGGAGGAAACACATGCAGACACAGGGAGAAACTCCACACAGTCAACGACCCGAGGCCGAAATTGAACTTGGGTCCCTGGTGCTGTGAGGCCGCCTGCACGGTGGCACAGTGGTTAATGGTTGGGATGCAATCTGGTTTGATACCGGCCTCCTGCAAGTTTGGCGACTGCCACGATGGGCACCAGCAGAAGCAGAAAATTCACAATGATGTAAAACCAATTTTTGGGCTTCTGCTGAATTCTCCCCCCTCTGTCCACCAATGAATCCACCGGTGGGGAATGGGAGAATTCATTCCATGTGCCTCAGTAGCAGTGTGCAATCATCCACTCTCGTGCGAGTTCGAAACATGCTCATAAAAGCTTTTCCTCGTGTTTGGATTGTCTCCAAGTTAGCTTCCAAGAGAAGCAAACACTTGGCCCAAAGTCTAGACTTTCACAAAAGGTGAAGGTGATAAAGCACTGGCCATCGGTGCAGCCTCAAAATCACTGGGCTTTACTACTTCTGCAAAAAACAAACCCACTCAGAATTAAGGTGGATACTCATTGTGTCACACACCTGCTGCCCACAAAATGCAAAAAAATTATCCCCTTGTTATCCATTCTTCCTCTGCAGTTAAAACATGGGGGTGGGAGGATCACTCTGGAATCTCAATACTCAGAGGTACAGGCTGCAGAGCTGGATAGATATAAACACTAACCCCATTGAAATTCTCAGCAGTGTCTGCGCTGCTCTCATGGCGGGTGGGGAGGGGATAGAGAAGTCGTGCGAAGTCTATGTCCTCGCATTAAATAAACAAAATTCCTGTGGCTACACATGATTCCACTGAGGTGAAACCTATAGCAGCTGGTCAAAGTCAGAGCACCCTTTGAAAATTAGTGAACATTGACAACAGAACAGCTGTAGTGCATTGAGAATTTCACGCTGCACTGGAGGAGGGATAGACATCATCCAGTGGGCCACACAAAACATATTTGTTCAGACAAAATTTAAAATAAACATCTTCCTGAATACATGAAAAATACAAAAAAAAGTGTCTTATGCTTAATCTGAGAAACAAAACATACCATGGGCTTACTGCACAAAGAAGAAAGTAAAGTGAAGGGGTAAGGAGCAGCATTTCTAAGACGGTACAACATGAAGCTGCACTAACAGTGTTTCTGAAAATCACATTTAGTGACACTCAATGACAAAACTTCCCTGGCACTAAAACAACAAAGCAATTTAATGGACAGCAGAGGGAAAGGAGAAGGGACCAAAGTGGGAATAGCTTTTCAATGCAAATAAAAATTAAGTTTTAATCTGGAGGACATGAGTGATGCCACGGACGTTGGCTATATGTCCGAGCAATTGGCTCAGCAAATCAAACAACACGTTACTTTGGTTGTTTGTAATAGGCAGAGTTCAGACAGTACTCAACCAGCTCATGCTTACAAAACTCAAAACCGAATGTCTACTGTTGGGTGTGATTGGGCAACACTTGCTGAACAATCCTTAGTGCATGCATAGCTACGCTAACAACCAATTTAAGATAATCAGTTGAGCTCATAATATGGCTTCATTGGAATTTTTGGTCCTTTATCTGTGTTTATCAATGAAAATCATAGTTCAAAGACAGGAACTGAGAGGGCACTGGTAAGTGAGGTGGTTGAGGCAGTTATGTTAGCCACATTTAAGACTTATCTTGATAGACATACGATCAAACGGGGAACAGAGGGATATAAGCAGCTGGTCTAGATAGGTAAACATGATCGGCGCAGACTTGGAGGGCTGAAGGGCCTATTCCTGTGCTGTACTGTTCTTTGAACAAAGAACAGATCTCCATGACTAGTCATTTTAAAATGGGGCTAGTTCACCCAATATGTCCTGAAATAAACAATGCAAACTGATCATACCTTAAATGCAGAAATATCCCAAGTTCTTTGATGCTGAGCCTTTGTGGGAGAGAAAGGGAGGCGATCGATAACGTCACTGTAGAAATTTACTTTATGAAGGCTTGTAAAGTGGAGGAGAAGGCTGAAGAAATTGGAGGAGGTTAACGAGAACTCCAGAGAATAGCACAGACATTCATTGGAAAAAGAATTAACAAATGTTTGGTTCAGGAACTCAAAGAAAAGACCAAGTGCGATGGTAACAAACTTACATTTATGCATCACTTTTAAAGAAAGAAAATACCCAATCGAAACAGCGTATTTCGTGAAGGCTAAAGTTTTTTTTACACAGGAAGTATTATTCTGAAATGTAATCATTGTGGCAATTTAGAATTGTAGCAGCGAACGTGTGCATAAATAGCAATGTGGTAAAAATCAGATAATCTATCTTTTTGCAATGTTGAATGAGGGATACAAATTGGCCAAGGGATAATTCCCTTGTTCTTGTTCACAGTCATGCCACTGAAATTTTTACGTCTGCCTAAGGAGACAGATGGGGCCTCGGTTTACCGTCCCATTCAAAAGATGGCACCTCCAGCAAATGCAGCATTCCACAGGACTGCGTTGGAGCATCAGGCTAGACTTTAGTGCTCAAGGCCTAGAGTGGGGCTAAGACCCGCAACCTCCTGACTTGGATGAAAGAATGCTACGAACGGAGCCACAGCTGGAACTTGAATGTCGAGCAAATGCCCCAGGTGCTTAAAGTACAGTACTTGGATTTGATTTAATTTCTGTCCATTCGGGTCCCTTGTCAGCTGTCAGAAATAATTTACAACAACTGGAAAGAGCGCAGGAAAGTCACATGACAGCACAACCAGTTTGCTGCGGGCAGGATTAAATCACATATAAATACCATCATCAGCTTACAATGAAGCCAGGAAAATACAACAGAGTTACATTTTTTCAAAATTACAGTTTTAAGGCTATTCACTGGAGAAAGCAACCATGTTTAATATGCTGCTGTAATAGACTGAGGGTGATTCGATATGGGTTGAATTAACAAAGGCTTTATTGCCAATAATAAATAATTATATACAAAAGGTTAGACTAAAGCAGCAACGCGACTGAACAACTCTTCTCCCTGGCTCCAACTACAGGACCTCCTCCAGCCAGGGCCTTCACTTCTGATTGGTTCAGCTCCCCACCTTGATGATCCATAGGCTCCAGCTCAGTCATAGACCCTCAGTTAATGCTCCCATGAAGGAGTCATGCTACCACCATTTAATAAATGGATACAATTTGCTTTGTACAATTCATTTACAGCTGCTCTACCACTGCCTTTTTCATCATTCTTGTTGTCTCCAGGCAGCCCCATGAAAAGGAGGTACCTTGGCTGCTTGAAGTAGTGGTGCCATCTTGTAGTTCTGGAGTGCCCCACCCAAAAGGTGAAATTAACTTCCTTTCTCGAATGTTAAATGGCCTAATAATTCTACAGCATTTTGCCTCATCTTTAAACACCAAGGTGTCCCACAAACAGCTCAAGCTATGCACTATCATAATGTCATAGAAGTTTACAGCATGGAAACAGACCTTTTTGCCCAACGTGTCCATGCTGCCCCTTTTCTTAAAGCCATTAAGCTTGTCCCAATTGCCCACATTTGGCCCATATCCCTCTATACTAATCTTACCCATGTAACTGTCTAAACGCTTTTTAAGACAAAATTATACCTGCTTCTATTACTACCTCTGGCAGCTTGTTCCAGACAGTCACCACCCCTTGTGTGAAAAAATTGCCCCTCTGGACCCTTTTATATCTCTCCCCTTAAACTTCTGCCTTCTAGTTTTAGACTCCCTTACCTTTGGGAAAAGATGTTGACTATCCAGCTGGTCTATGCCCCTCATTATTTTGTAGACCTCTATAAGATCACTCCTCAGCATTCTACACTCCAGCGAAAAGAAGTCCCAGATATTTCCTGCCTCTCCTTATAACTCAAACCACCAAGTCCCAGTAGCATCCTAGTAAATCTCTACTGCACACTTTTAGTTTAATAATGTCCTGACCAAGTGTAGCCTTACCAATTTCTTGTACAACTTCAACATGACATCCCAACTCCTGTATTCAATGTTCTGACCAATGAAACCAAGCACGCCAAATGCCTTCTTACCACTTGGTCTACCTGGAACTCCACTTTCAAGGAGCTATGAACCTATACCCCTCGATCTTTTTGTTCTATAACTCTCCCCAACACCCTACCATTAAATGTCTGTGGCATCTTAAGAATCAATGCCATATTCATGCTACACATCTTAACAAGTCAATCAATGACAACTTGCACTTTGACAACACCAATGACATATCTCAAAGCTTCACAGAAAATAAATAAGACCAAGAAAGGTTAACGGTGATAAACAGGTAGGTTTGATGAGTCTTTTAAGGGAGAAATGGAGGAGAGCAAAGGGAAGGACTTAAACTAACAATTTCACATTCCAAAGCCAAAATAGTGGACTGTGGCAAGAGCTCATGTGTGTAGAGAGAGAGAGAGAGAGAAAAAGAGGGGAGCCAAGGAGACAGCCCAGTTCTGAAAAATTTAGTAAAAGCAAAATACAGATGGTGGCAACCTGAAATAAAAACAGAAAATGCTGGAAAAGCTCTGCAAGTCTGGCAGCATCTGCAGAGAACGAAAGAAAGGTTTCACGACCGTTATGACTCTTTTTCAGAGCTGAAGAGAGGAAGCATTGTGATGGGCTTTATTATTGGGGACTGGAGACCACTGAGGCCCCCCTGATGATCGGGGCAGGGTTGGACGGTGGCTGGCAGTGCCAAGGGGCAGAGCTCAAGGGAATCAGGGCATGGAAAGCTTCACAGAGGCTGCATACTCAGTATCAGAGATTGCCAGGGTGGCAATTGGCTGGGAGGAATGGGGGGAGCAGAGACAATTTCCCATGCTTTGTGTGTTCTTGTACATTGTGCATTGGGATATCAGGGCGCGCGCAATGGTGCCCTCTATCAGTCTGCAACCGGCTTCCTGGTGTGAATAGACTCCACCCATTTTCCCTACTGGGGTGAATCGTACTTTGCCTCTTTTTTCTCCTAAGTGCCATGTGATGGCTTGCCCAAAAATGGATGCGATTTTCTCCCGTTTTCACACTTGTTCAGTATTTAGAATTTTTTTTGGTAAGATTGTGTCTGCAGATTTGAAATGATAAGCAGCTGTAAGATTGGGGTCATGCTTGCGGACCAAGTGAAGGTGTTCCATGAAATGGCCATCCAGTCTGCATTCAGTATTCCCGATGAAGAGAAGATCATATTAGGAGCAGAGAATACAGTAGAGAAAATAGACAGAATTGCAAATGAAATATTGTTCACCTGAAAGGAGTGCTTGGGGTCTTGAACAATGTGAAGGGAAAGGGGCAGGTGTTGCAACTTCTGCAATTGCAAGGGAAGGTGCCACAAGAAGAGGATGAGGATCAAATGTCCATCCTTGCCCTGCTGCAATGTTCCAGTGAAGCCTGAAATAAGTTGGTATGTTATAGCTGATTTTTTCTCCAGATGCTGCCAGATCTGCTGAGTGTTTCCAGCATTTCTTGGAAAAGTAGGGGATTCGTGCTGGAATGTAAGCTGAAGGATGCTCAAGCAGTTAAGAGGGGGTGAGACCATTGAGGTCGATCAAATGAAGCCAAGAAGCCTATATTTTGTACATATCTTTCTGAACAGACAGCATGTTTTGTCTACTTGGAGCAAGTTTATGAAGACTGCATGTGATGATGCAATCTCTATTGCATGGGAGCATGAGCCAGTTATTGGGAATAGGAGCAGATCAATCACACACAAGGTAGCAACCACATTTTTAGGCAGGAAGAGAAGCAAATATGGATAACCACCCAAAGGCATGAACAATTTTTCCTTTAACTTTACTCACTTCCTCTAAATAAAAGGTATTGTTAAGGAAACCTGCACAGATCCGAGATATGTCTGCCTTTTTTGTGGAATATCTGGAACATTATTCAAGCTCCCATCCTCATCACTTCTACCAGAACACTGATGACTGTATCGACACCATTTCCTACTCTTAGCCTGAACTGGAAAATGTAATCAACTTTCCTTCCAATTTCTGCTCTTTTACCTTCACATTCTCCATCTCTTGACTTTTTTCTTGACTTCTCCACCTCCATTTCTGGGGATAGGTCATGAATCAATGTGCACCAAAAGTCCACCGACTGTCTCAGTCCCTTAATGTCACAGAACTTACCCTCAAAGATGCCTAGCAAACCATTCAGTTGCATCAGACTGCTTCCAGCAGTTCAAGAAGCAGCTTACCATCACCCAGGATGGGCAATAAATGCTGGTCTTCTCAGTGATGACCGCAGCTTGAAAATGAACAAAAAAAAATCTTGCATCAAGAATGTAACAAATTAGAAAAAATGTAAAAAGGCAAAAGCCATTAAAAATCTTGTCAGCTGTTCTTCAATTCATCGATGATATCTAGCCAGGGTCACCATGAGTCTTCATGTGACTGAATCAATTGATTTGTGACAGGCTGATGATCATTGTGAGCATGGGGCAGGATGTCCCATAAGGCAGAGCAGGATTTGCTTCCTTTTCTTTCCTTCACTGTTGCTGCTCTACCTCATCTTTAAGGCACTTGGCTTCAAAGCATGATATAGTTTGGTAGACAAATTGTTATTCTGGGAATACTGGCTATTTGAGAGTTGAGGAATCAGAATCTGGAGGAGGAGATGCTCTTCAGTCATCTGGACAGACGGTCCCGTGCCCAAAGTTGATCTTGCAGGAGTTCTGCCTGAATGTTCGTTGAGCTAGCTTCAAGAAGGACACATCAGTTCCAACCCCTTGAATCTGAATGGTGAGAGGTCGGATGTCACTTGGATTTCTGGAGAAGGGAGAAACAACCCTACTGACAACATGTGCTCAGCATAGCCTCGTAATAATATCCTCTTCCGCCAGAACAAAACTGTTCGGAGGCAACCTAGATTGGCACCTCCTGGAGTATGTAATTGATTAAGTCAAAAACTGAAATAATGTCTATCGCTTGATCCATACTGATTCCTGCTGGACAGATCAACTTAATTGATTGGTGATGAACATCCATCCAGCACCCAAGAATCAAAATCCAAGAGGAAGATCAATGTTTCAGCCCTGAAACAGCCAGGCTGGAAAATCAGAATTCCAAGCACAGCTCACAGTCAACCTGGAAAACCTTCAGGCATTCAACTCAATTTCAGAACATTGGGTTCAAATAAAGTCAGCTGCACCAGATGGCCAAGAGTGAGTTTGAATATTGTCTTCACCACAACTGGTTCAACTTTACCAGAGTCTGAGCACATAATTCCACCTTTTGGTGCAGTGAAATCAGGGGAGGCGATGGCCTACTGGTATTATTGCTAGACTACCAATCCAGAAAATCAGCTAATGTTCTGGGGACTTGGGTTTGAATCCTGCCAAGGCAGATGGTGGAATCTGAAGTCAATAATAAACATCGAGAATTAAGAATCTACTGATGACCATGAAACCACTGTCAAAAAAGCCCATCTGGTTCACTCATGTGCTTTAGAAAAAGGAATCTGCCATCCATGGTCTGGCCTACATGTGATTCCACAGCCACAGCAACGTGGTTGACTCTCAACTGCCCTAGGCCAACTAGATGGGTGATAAATGCTGGCCAGCCAGTGGTGCCCTTGTCCCACGAGTGAATAAAAAAAACAGAAATATGCGAAGTATGCAGAAATCTCAGGAGTACAATAAACCCAAACAAGTAGAGTATTGTTGGATATCTTAATGTGTTATTGGAAGAATGGAGATGTCTGTACACCAGGGATTGATTGCACTTGAACTGCCCCTGTATTATTGCCTTGGCACCAAGAATAGACAGAGGTATGGAAGTGAGGTGAAATGAAATCTCCAAGGGTGGAACTTTATGGCCCTACCTGCTTGTGTGATCTTCCATTCTCACATGAGTCATGATGGGCTTGCCAGATTTTACCACCCCACCCCTTATTTTGATGGGGCCATAAAATTCCATCCAAGTGTGGGATGAAGGGGGTTACTTCCAGGTAGACTAGGAGTTAAGAATATTTGGACATGTGCAAAGCTGACTTTATCAATGTGACGACCTCTGTAACTTGCACACATCTGGTGTGAAATATTGCACCTTAGAAATTGTCCTCTTCACCCCATATTGCACCCCTAGAAATTGGGCACAAGGAGGATCAATTTCTATCCCTTAGAAGCATGAAGGGATTCAGTTCCTGAGAGTAAAGACAAGCATTTGTTTTCGCTGCTTTGTTTAAATCTGAATTGAAAAAAAAATGGTCAAATGCCAAGAAGGAAATTTGATGCAATGTAGTATTCTTGCCCACAAGCTATTCACAAGTTGCAAGAGCCATTTTAATAAGTTTCCATTTAAATCTGACAAATTGGCTGGGCTAAATTTTTAGGGGAAAAGATTGTGAAAGATGTATTGACTCTCGCATGGATTCTGATTCTTCCATTTTTGCACATTATTGGTTTTAATGTAATTATGATTTTTTGGCATGAAGCATTATTAAATAGGGACTGAGTCCTATAGAAAATTGTTGTCCTGTTCACATAAATGCCAGGACATGAGCAGCTCAAAACTCTGAGCTGAAGGCTTAAGGACATTTGTTTTTTTGGCCAATCTTTTACCTTCTTTTCTTCCTGAGGCAGTCTATGATCACTGGACGAAGTTTCATGGATGCTGTTCAAGTGCTTCCTGAATGACAAAGAAAATGTAATACCATTGAGGCCAGACTAAACCCATATCTACCAGAGGCCAAACTAAACCCAGTTCCTGCACTTACCCAGGAATAGATATTGCTTTGCGAGGAGGATCAGGAACGTTGGCAGGTAATTCCCTACTCTCCAGCCTGTAGTGCTTAGGTCGATTGACAAAGGATCATGAACGAAGCCCAGTCTATCACTCAAACCAGCCTCCCATCCATTGACTCTGACTACAGTTCCTGCTGCCTCAGAAAAGTAGCCAGCATAATTAAGGACCCCATGCACCCTGGATGTTCTCTCTTCCACCTTCGTCCATCAGGAGAAAGACAAAAGTCTGAGATCACGTATCAGCTAACTCAAGAACAGCTTTTCCCCTGCTGCCATCAGACATTTAAGTGGACCTACCTCGCACTAAGTTGATCTTTATCTATGACTGTAACATCACATTCTGCACTCTCTCCTTTCCTTCTCTACGAATGGTATGCTTTTTCTGTATAGCACATGAGAAACAATACTTTTCACTGTATACTAGTACATGTGACATTGATAAATCAAATCAAAAGAGTCTGAAGAATGCTTACTGGTGGACCAGGCTGCATTGCGATGCTGACCATTAAACTGTGCATTTATGTGGTGTTTTCCATTTCTATTTCTACCAAGTAAGAAAAACTCCAGGCTCCGTTGTGTTAATCTTGATGACGCAACGGAGATTAGAAATTCAATATCGATAAACCATCATGGTCACATTCCTTAGTTTCATCACGATTACTGCATCATGGGTAAGAGGGCCAATCCACGGCTTACAAAGGAAATGAGAGTATCCGATCCAAGGAAAAGACATGCAGATTGGCCAAGAAAAATAATAGGTCTCAGGAGTGGGAGCAGTTTAGAATTCAGCAAAGAAGGACCAAGGGATTGATTAAGAAGGGGAAAATACAGTACAAAAGTAAGCTTGCAGGGAAGATAAAGACTGACACTCACAGTTCCTATACATACGTGAAAAGAAAGAGGTTGGTGAATACGAATGTAGGTCCCCTACAGACAGAAACGGGGGAATTTATAACAGGGGACAAAGAAATGGCCGAGCAACTGAATACATACTTTGATTCTGTCTTCACAAAAGAGACACAAATCAAATGCCAGAAATGGTAGAGAATGTAAGATTTAGTGAGAGGGAAGAACTGACGGAAATCAATATTAGTGGAGAAAGGGTGCTAGGAAAATTGAAGGGATTAAAGGTGGAAAGATCCCCACGGCCTGATAATCTACATCCCAGCATACTTAAGGAAGTGGCTCTAGAAATAGTGGATGCATTGGTGGTCATCTTCCAGGATTCTTTAGACTCTGGAACACTCCCTGCAGATTAGAGGGTTGTGAATGTCACTCCAATATTCAAAAAGGGATGTAGAGAGAAAACGGGGAATTGTGAACCAGTGTTTCCGCCACATTCTCTTAACTTCAAGTTAAACTGTATAAGACATAAGAACATAAGAAATAGGAGCAGGAGTAGACCATCTAGCCCTTCGAGCCTGCCCCGCCATTCAATAAGATCATGGCTGATCTGTCGTAGCTCAGTTCCACATTCCCGCCCTCTCCCCATAACCCTTAGTCCCCTCGCTTATCAAAAACCCATCAACCCGCGTCTTAAAAATATTTAGCGAGGCAGCCTCCACCACTTCAACGGGCAGAGAATTCCAGAGATTCACCACCCTATGAGTGAAGAAGTTCTTCCTCAACTCCGTTCTAAACCGCCCCCCCTTTATCTTGAGGCCTTGCCCCCTAGTCCTACTGTCCTTTCTGAGCGGGAAGAGTCTCTCCACCTCTATCCTCAGCCCCATCTTCGCTTGAATGGTTGCAGGTACCCACTTCTCACTTGTCAAATATTTTTTCACTAACGCTCTCCTTCTTTAAAACTCCTCAATTTCGATGTCTATTTGCGGTGAGTAACTTGTGCTTCTTTTTGTAATTCTATTATCGTAGAGGTGTCAGGTAGCGCGAGTAGATCGAATTTAGTTCTCAGGAACAACGATGCCCATGAATTGTGTGTGGTGCCATGAGTCATGTTCTGATAGAACGTGAAAATGTTATTTACTCTCCTGGGCAGCAAACCTTCGTGTTTTGATGCTTTGATGGCTTGTTTCAGTGATTGCACGAGTCTTTCCGTCAATCCAATGGTGGACGGATGATTTGGGCAAAGTCGTGATTTAAAAGAAAAGCTATAGAATCCAGCCAATCTCAGTTTAAAACAAATGTCATCGCCAGTGTCGCCTTGTTTTTTTTAAATCCAATTCAATCAAATCAAGTCCAATTCAGAGTCTCAACAAGCAAGACATTTCTGATCCAAGCCTTTGGTTGTCAAATAGGAGGCAGAGAGTAGGGGTCAATGGGTGCTATTCGGATTGGCAGATGGTGACTAGTGGAGTGCCCCAGGGGTCGGTGCTGGGGCCTCAGCTATTTACCATTTATATAGATGATCTGGAGGAGGGAACCAAGTGTAGGGTGTCGAAATTTGCTGATGACACCAAGATTGGTGGAACGGCAAATTGTGCGGAGGGTGTGGAGAGTCTACAGAAGGATCTAGATAAGCTGGGCGAATGGGCCAGGAAATAGCAAATGGAATTTAATGTTGGCAAGTGCGAGGTGGTCCACTTTGGTAGGAATAATGGTAGGAAGGATTATTACTTACGTGGCGAAAAACTGCAGCAGGCGACGGTGCAGAGGGACCTCAGGGTCCTTGTGCATGAGTTGCAAAAACCCAGCTTGCAGGTGCAGCAGGTGGTCAGGAAGGCGAATGGGATACTGGCCTTCATGGCGAGGGGGATTGAATATAAAAGTAGGGAGGTCTTGCTGCGGCTGTATATGGATGATGAATGAGATGGATAGGATAGAGGTGGAGAGACTCTTCCCGCTCAGAAAGGATAGTAGGACTAGGGGGCACAGCCTCATGATAAAGGGGGGGCGGTTTAGAACGGAGTTGAGGAGGAACTTCTTCACTCAAAGGGTGGTGAATCTCTGGAATTCTCTGCCTGTTGAAGTGGTGGAGGCTACCTCGCTAAATATTTTTAAGACGCGGGTTGATGGGTTTTTGATAAGAGAGGGGATTAAGGGTTATGGGGAGAGGGCGGGAATGTGGAACTGAGCCACAACAGATCAGCCATGATCTTATTGAATGGCGGGGCAGGCTCGAAGGGCTAGATGGCCTACTCCTGCTCCTATTTCTTATGTTCTTATGTTAAGCCGACAAAATAGGGCTCTCATCTCCTGTCTTGGGCTTGATCTATATGATCCAAACTGATTGGAGTAGGCATTGCACCTCCTCCAAGGCTTGATCCTATTTGCATTTTAGCCAAAAGGCCGAGATGCCACTTTTAAAAATATCTTCAAACGAAGTTAAAATGTAGCCAAATGACTTCAACCAAGTACAGCATGTCCATACTACACTTGATCTGTACATGCAATTTTTTTCTGACCAATTTAACAAGGTAAAAGCATTTCTGAGGTGCCATACCATGGGTTACTTAAACAAACTTTATTTTATTTAAACGAACTTTATTTACAAGATGTTACCTGATTGAAGTCCAACATGGAGAGATTAAAAGCCTGGGAATACCTCTGATGATTTCACAATGCATCATGTAACTAATCACACGGCAATGAGTTGTTTTACAATATATAACAATCCTGAAGAAGAAAATTGAGTCTTTAATGGTGCATTGTATTTCATGTTCACCAGTGACAATAACGTTTTTCCTCAGCAAAGAACTATTTGTCACATCTACGTAGCTGTTAGTCCTATCGACTATTCATAGTCATCCATTAACTTGTAGCCAAAGGAGATCACAATGAGTATTTGTCAATCTCACTTAAATATAACTTGCAGCCATTCTTGAGGTTAAGCCTGATGTCTGATTTTATGAAACATCTGGAAAATGCTCTCTGACAATATCATTTACTGCTGGTAACTGCGTTACAGGTTCACTGATTGCTTACATATATTTTCAAGCAGATACAACCTTTTCTCTCCTCTTGAGGTAAAGGAATACTCAGTTCAAATGACACGAGCTCCAAGCTTCACTCAACAGTTATGATATATTTGAACCATCATTAATGCATCAGATTTCAGACTGGTGGAAACAACACAGGGAAGATGGAATGAGAAAAGGCCATTCCGTTAATGTTTTTCCCCCACAGATGATACACATACTACATCGACAGTATTTAATCTTAGTGGAAGCTCTGCGTAAATACTCCAATCCCTCAAAACCAAATCAAATAAAACTGCAGAACATCGATACATAATTAGACTTTCCACAATTTCAAATCCTTGAACACCAATGTATTTCTTCCAACATCTCTTTTCCACTCTTGATGAGGATTGAAGAAAATTTTGTGAAGTGACAAACAATCTCATCCTTATCTTCACAACTCTGTCCAATGAAACTTTTATTATCTTTATTTATTGACTGGTTCAGTTCTGATTAATGGTCATTGACCAGAACAGTCATGAGAGGGATTTAAATCCACAAAACTAGGTGGTTCTGATCAGATGGCATGTTAAAAAAATCTCAAATCTAAACCCAACAATGAATTGACAAAAGTCTAGAACAGGCAAACTGGTGCAAATGCAGCCATCCTTGAAGCCAATAACTGAGCTTCTCTTCTTCGCTTTTGCCAAGCTCTCACTTAACCATTTTATAATTACATCATGTGAGCTTAGATCCATCTCCAAGATCTGACAGTACTTTGATCAGTATCGATCTTCTCATGTGCTATCAGGCTAGTGTCAGTGTCCATGTTAGGAGGCCATCATTCCAGTCTTGCTCACAAGGGAATACTCAGAAGGGAAAAGCTGGCCTTGCTTCTACTCATTGAGTGAGGCAAGGCAGGGGTGGACAACCAATTTTCAGGTGAGAAATTCCAGAGCTTGGGGGCCTAGGCAACTGAAGGCATGGCCAATGGTGGAGCAATTATAATTGGGAATGCACAAGAACAAAATTAGAGCAGTATAGATGTCTCCAAGGTTTGTAGGGTTGGAGGAGATTTTTTCTGATAGTTGATGCATTGGTTTAATTTTCTAAAATTCCATAGTATTGAGAAATAGCAAATGTAACTCTATTATTCAATAGCTTGTGACAAAAAGTGGGAAACTTCAGGTCAGTTAGCCTAACACTTATCACAGGAACAATGTTAAAAACCATTCTCTTCCTCAGAAGGCAGTGGGAGCAGAGTCTTAATATTTTTAAGGCAGAGCTGGACAGATTCTTGACGAACAAGGGGGTGAAAGGTTATTGGGTTAAGCGGGAATGTGGGGAGTTGAGGTTACAATCAGATTAGCGACGGCTACTGAATGGTGAAACAGGCTCAAGGGGCCTACTCCTAATGTTTGTGTTTGCATGCTCGCTGGTGTTTCAGCAGGTGGGGTGACTGAGCGAATCTTTTCCCACACATGAACAGGTGAATGGCCTCTCCCCAGAGCAAAGATTTGGCGTACTGGAGCCTTGAAACCAAGGTCAGTCCACAGAGTCAGGAAGTATCCCAACTTGTGCTAGCCACATCTGTAGTGAAAATCCAGCCCCAGGTTATAGGATAGGCTCTGATGTGGAAAGCAAGGACTTGGGAGCTTGGAGGGGGAGTTGGTAGTTTCCAAGGACAGGTGGATCCAGGATGAGTATTTTTGAGAGGTATTGACCCCAGTTTTGAAAGAGTGGGGGGACAGTGCCCAAGAAGAGGAACCTATTGACAATAATCAATAGCATCGGAGAACTTGAAAGCAATCCAAAATAAAAACATATGAAGAATAAATGCTGCAAAACTCAGGCATCATCTTGGGCGAGTGTTTAATGCTTCAGGTCAATGGCCTTTCATCAGAAGGAAAAATGGTTGGTCAACAATTTAGCGGTAGTGAGCCTGAGGGACCAGGAGGACACACTAAAGAATAAGATGAGCTGGGAAAAGTCGACAGGATGGTGGCAATATACTTGAGGGCTGGGAAACTGTCTGGTGAGATATTTGGCTTTAAACAGAAAAGCTAGCAATAGAGGCAGTTCAATAAATGTCCTCAGTATTGGTGACAAAGAGGTTGTGCTTATGTTGATAGAGGTGACATAGGAGAAGTTACAGGAAAAAGATTTACAAGGCTGGGAATTAATTTATTTGTGCCATGAATAGGCTTACATTAACACCGCAATGAAGTTCCTGTGAAAATTCCCCAGTCACCACACTCCGGCGCCTATTCGGGTACACTGAGGGAGAATTTAGCATGGTCAATGCATCTAACCAGCATGTCTTTCAGACTGGGAGGAAACAAGAGCACCCGGAGGAAACTAGAGCACCCGGAGGAAACTCATGCAGTCAAAGAGAGAACGTAGATTCCCCACAGACTGTGATCCAGGCTGGGAATTGAAGCTGGGTCCCTGGCGCTGTGAAACAGAAGTGCTAACTATTGTGCCACCATTCCACTCTTGATCCTAAAGTAGTGCACAAAGTCTTGGTGGAGAAAATAGAAGTTTCACGATTCTTAAAAAGCCAGTTTTCAAGTAACCCTGCTGCTGTAAGACTTTCTTTCATTCTGAGACTACAGCCCATTCCCTCTATCACACTTCAGTTGATCAACATAGCTGGTTACATTAAAAATATTCTCCACAAAACAAAATTCTCCAATAGGGAAACCTAACAGCATCACGTTATAATCAAAAAGCCTGGGAAGACCTTTTAAACAATTAAGTTCAACGTTCTTTTATATACAACAGAATGGAGAGCAAGCTGGAAGATCAAAGAATAAAATAAAAGTGAGTTGTTCAATTGTTTAGTTAACCAGGTCTTTTCTGCTGAACATGTACATAAGCTAGCACATCACTGCTAACCGCTTCAGGGAATTGCTGCCCTTTCAGGGCAAGGAACAGCACTTGCTTGTGGTGACATTTTATGCAGAGGGTGCAAAACAACAAATAAAACTTTTTTTTTGCAATAGGAATAAATGTGATTGGCACAGGGTGAGAAATAAACCAGGGCACTCAAAAGCCAAGTGTCTCCTTTCATTCCCTTCTGCACCCACCTGCAATGTGTGGGGGGCTTGGAGAACAAGTGACTTTCAGATTGTACAATCTACAGTTACTCACTCATCCATGCATACATGTTGTTTCAGAACATGCGAAGGGAGGAACTACAGCATATCAAAAGAATGACCTCAGGGGAGATTGAACTCAGATGGAAAACCCCATCTCACTGCTACTCATCAAATTGAGGAACATAAAGAAGTCAATATATTTGGCAACCAGTAAAGAGAGTGTGCCTGTCATGACATGAAATGGCATCTTGTTGTGGGGGTAGACCACACATGTTCATGTAAAATAACTGCTTGGTATGGACCTGATCAGCCTCCAACATTTTGAAGATTTGATAGTCAAGAATATCAGCTTGCCTCAGTTATAAATACTCTAGCTTCTGAATCAGAACAGTAAGAAGTCTCACAACACCTGGTTAAAGTCCAGGGGCCACTCACCTGATGAAGGAGCAGCCTTCCAAAAACTTGTGATACCAATTAGACCAGTTGGATTTTAACCTGGTGTTGTGAACCCTCTTACTCTGCCCCGCCCAGTCCAACACCGACATCTCCACATTCAGAATCAGAAGATTGGGAGTTGAATCCCACTCCAGGGTTTATGTGCAAAATCTAGGGTTGGCGCTTCAGTGTTGCACTGACAGCTGGACTGCTGGATTTGCCATAATTTAAATAGGACATTAACTGAAAGTCTGTGTGTCTGTTCACTTGAATATTTAGGATCCCATGATACAATCAATGAAGAATTAATCTAGTGCTCTGGCTGATATTTCTCCTTCAACCAAACAAAATGAAGATAAGCTATTTATCACAATACTAGAAATAAGAGGAGAAAATGCTGGGAATACTCAAAGTCTGGCAGCATCTGTTGAGATAGAACTAGGGTTAAAGGCCTGGATTTTCTGGCCTTTCCATCCGGTGAGATCTTCCGGTCCCACCAAAGGCAATGCCTCGTGTTGGATTCCCTGGTGGCGCAGCCAGGCGAGCAACGTAAACAGCTAATGACTTTGATGGGACTGGCAGCCAAGGGTGAGCTGCATCTGCTGCTGGAAAATTCTGACCAATATTTCAGATTTGCACCCGTATATCAGAGCTGGGGGAAGTTAAATATGTAATGGAATTGATTAAAAACAGTAGTGGTGAATAGTTGCTTCTCAGACCAAAGGAATGGATACAGTGTGGGTCCCCAGGGATTAGTGTTAGGACCATTGCTTTTCTTGATACATAACAATGACCTAGACTTGGTATACAAGGCACATGTTCAAATTTTGTAGATGTCACAAAACTTGGAATCTGTGAACTGTGAGAAGGGCAGAGGTAAACTTCAGGAATACATAGGTTGGTAGAACAGGCGAGCAAGTGGCAGATGAATTTTAATGCAGACAGGTGTGAAATGATTCATTTTGTTGGGAGACCACAGAGAGAGACTATCAACGGCACAATTCTGATAGGAGTGCAGGAACTGGCTGTCCCTGTGGAAAATTCATTGAAGGTGGCAGGGCAGGTTAATATGGTTAAGAAGATACATGGGATACTAGGCTTTATAAATAGGGGCATAGAAGTGATGGTGAACCCGGGTAAAATCCTGGTTCACCTCAACTGCAGTACTGTGCCCACTTATGGGCAACACACTCTAGCGAGTATGTCAAAGTATTGGAGAAGCTGCAGAAAAGATTGATGAGAATAGATCCAGGGTTAAGGAACTTCAGTCAGATGGATAGATTGGAGGAGCTACAGCAATGCTCCTTGGAGATGATCAAGAGGAGATTTGATGGAGGTTTCCAAAATCATGAGGGGTCTGGGCAGAGTAGATAGGGAAAAGCTGTGCCCACTGGTGGAAGGATCAAGAACCAGAGGACATCAATTTATGGCAATTGGCAAAAAGGTGTAATGGCATCATAATAATTTTCTTTAAAGACAGCACATGGTTAGGGTCTGGAATGCTCTGCCTGAGTATGGTGGAGGCAGATTCAATCAAGAACTTCAAGAGAAGTTCAAAGTTAACATGGTCTTGAGGAAAAGCTGGGGGAGTGGAAGTGAGTTGCTCTTGCAGAGATCTGGCATGAACATGACAAGCTGAATGAATGCCTTCTTCTGTGCTGTAACCATTGTATTTAGATTTGATTTGTTATTGTCACACGTATTAACATAATGAAAAGTTTCTTGCATGCTATACAGACAAAGCATACCATACATAGAAAAGGAAACGAGAGAGTGCAGAATGTAGTGTTACAATCATAGCTACGGTGTAGAGAAAGATCAATTTAATGCAAGGTAGGTCTGTTCAAAAGTCTGGTGGCTGCAGGGAGGAAGCTGTCCTTGAGTTGGTTGGTACATGATTTTAGACTTTTGTACCTTTTTCCTGAAAGAAGAAGGTGAAAGAGAGAATGTTGGGAATATGTGGAGTCCTTGACTATACTGACTGCTCTTCCAAGGCAATGGGAAGTGTAGGCAGAGTCATTGGATGTGAGGCTGGTTTGCACGATGGATGGGCATTTGTTCACGGCCCTTTGTAGTTTCTTGTAGTCTTGGGCAGAGAAGAAGCCATACCAAGCTGTGATGCAACCAGAAAGAATGCTTTTTATGCTTTCTACTGTAAAAGTTGGAGAGAATCATAAGGCACATGCCAAATTTCCTTCACCTCCTGAGAAATTAGAGGCATTGGTGTGTTATGATTCTATTCTACAGCTCCTGTCAAAAGACAGTGAAATTAGTTGCGTGGGGTAATGTTGAGGGAGTTGGAAAAATGTCCTTGCTTATTGAATATTTGAAGTATTGTTGGATTGCTTTCCTCTGGCTAAACATGACACACTGCAACTCTTAAGGGTTTTTGCTAAGAGTACAGTGAACATCTGAACTGAAGGATATAATAAATTAGTGCTGCATGTATCATCATGACATTTAAAGAGCTAAGCCCTTTGCATTACCCAATGTAACATTTGTAATTAAATTCTCATCAAGTCACAACAGGGAACAACATTACCAAATATGGTTTTGGATGAGGGAACATTGCGCTTAAAAATTGCAACCCAGAGGTTTCTTGTTCTTAATTCCTTATTATTGTGGTGGATTGAAAGCGTCAAAACATTAACTTAATTTAAATATTATGCCATTGACATGTTGAAAATAGAAGATCTCAAAAAAAAAGACAGAATATGGGAAAACTCCTAGTTCAGGGTGACCTTTGCTGTCAGGCTGATATATTGGTTCCTCTCAACTTGCTCGGAAATTCACTTTGGAATCTTGAAATTAAATTAGAAGTTCTTTTCTAACCCACCTCTCTCTCTAGACTGGTTTGTATTTTTCATGGCCATACTTACCCAGAAACTTCAAACAACTACTGATCCACAAAAAAAAACAAATTGGAGCATTTAGCTTAAACTGGGCAAATGTTAAAGATACTTCAGGGCAAAAGGTGAATAAAAAGCTCAATTTCATGGAAGCAGCAGCTCGATTGTAGAATGTAATCCAAAACATGAGTAAAAAGCCTAAAATGCAAAAGTGTTAAATGGAAATCGAACCCATTCTGTTGCCTTGAAGGCTTTGGTTACCTTTATTTTTCACATGTTATTTTGATTTGAGGCTCATTTATACTTGCTCAAAACAACTTACATTCATACACAGATACCCATCCCGTGCAAACAAAAGGAATATTTTCAAGCCCTGCACCTTTGAGTTACCTGGGAGCTTAGGGAACCCAAAGTTTCCTGTTGTTTTCCCCATGGCAATGCTTTGCGAGTCAGAGTCAAACTGACAACAAATCAGCACCCTTTTCTCCTGTAGTACAAGCTGTCGTGATCATTTAAATCTGGTATTCTTGCGTTTGTTTTGAGGATCACAAGACAAAAACCTTCAGCAACATGTCTCTCTTTTCAGTAATATCATCTTGAGCCGCCCACTTTCAGTTTGGTGTGTACATGCTGGATTCTCACAGATCCAACTACAGTGTTAAACCTCAATTATTCATGGTAGCACATTTTCCTGGTATATCCAACTCAGCATTCCCAAAATGGAGTCCTGTGGAATTCCAGTGGTGACCTGACACCATACAGATCAACTTATAACAATGACAGCCCGTCTGCTTACAAGCCTGCAACTAGTTACCTAATGAGAAATAGTACCTGGCTACCAATCACATTGTCATGATGTAGAGATGCCAGCATTGGACTGGGGTAAACATAGTAAGAAGTCTCACAACACCAGGTTAAAGTCCAACCAGTTTATTTGATAGTAAACTCACCAGCTTTCGGAAACGGTGTTCCTTCGTCAGGTGTGTGGAGGAACACTGTTTCCGAAAGCTTGTGGGATTACTATCAAATAAACTGGTTGGACTTTAACCTGGTGTTGTGAGACTTCTTATTGTGTTTATCAATCACAATCACAGGGAGTAAAGATTTGCCTGTCAATGAAATTCAAAAATGTCTTGTTCATGATGAACTCTTATTTGTTGCCTTCCCATACTACTTGAATAATAACATAACACATACATACATGCACCATGAAACACAAACTCTTAAAATACCATAGACCAAACTATGCACAATTCCCAAAAGTGTGGTGTTCCTACTCTACAGAAGTCCACACCGTGAGCAATACTGGGATCTCCAATCTTCCCTCACATCTATGAACATCTCAAGTTCTCAACTAATGGGGATTAGCTATAAGGTTTTTTCTTTTAATTCATTCATGGGACATGGGCATTGCTGGGGGGGGGCCAGCATTTATTGTCTATCCCTAGTTATGGTTGAGAAGCTGGTGGTGAGCTGCCTTCTTGAATTGCTACAGACCATGTTGATCCACAATGCCATTGGAGAGAATTCCCTACTATAAAGAAACTCCCTTATATAATTCCATTTTTTAATCTAAAGAGTGGTGGTGTAAAAAAAATTCTATTGTCATCAAACAAATGAAAAATGTATATTTTTATGACAAGAACCAGGCTTGTGAACAAAGTTCACTTCTATCATTGACTGGCTCAGTGCAAATTGTGAAGAAATAGGCAGCAAGGACACAGTAAATCTTTTACCTCAGCAGAGGATGGCTTTAATATATAAAATACTGCGGTTGTCAGTTGCACAAGTTGACTTTTGAGGCCTCAAAAAATCCATTCAAAAATGGGGATTGACTTTTAGGCCCAGCATTGAGGTTGGCACAGGTGGCCACAATTTTGAAATGTCATCAGCATCCAACTTTAAAGCGTGGGCATATGTTAAACTCTGGTACATCTTCACAACAAAGCATCTATCACCCGATGTGCCCAGTTATAAAGGTACCCAAGTAAAACATACATTTTGTGGTGTAAAAGATTTAGGCTGGCTTATTACTGCGAGGATGTGGAGATGCTGGCATTGGACTGGAGTAAGCACAGTACAATACTACTCCGACTACAGCATGTTGTGGCTGAAAAGGATGGAGTCAACTAAATGGCAAAGCATGATTTCTGGGGCTGGGGTCAGCTTGTACATTGTGATTTCTGGTAGCTTTTAATTGAATATCTTGTGAAATGAAAACCTATCCAAAACCCTTTCAAAAGAGTTACTGAAACATTTAAACGACCTGGATTTATTAACAGTCCGCATGCTCCAGCAAGGCCACTAGACAGCAATAAGCAATGGGATCTTTGATTAATGTTTTCTTTCTTTCGCCCAGGAAACTTAATACCAAACGATCGTGTGCCTCACCTCTTCAACCCATCTGAGATCAGCTAACTCTTGTTCTATCTGGCTCAGCACCACACTGTGCCATTTAGAAAGACAAGACTGAGAACTCACTGTCCAGAAAAATTTCCTCTATAAACATATCACAGTTGTGAACATATGGACTGTAAATATTCAGGTTATTTCAATATTTCAATCACTCAGAGTTATTTGATAGGTTCTTGCTCCATACAGCACACAAAAGGAACATGAATTAACATCGCACAACTCTACTGCCCCGTATAACCTCAATATCCAATTTGGGGTGGCATGGTGTCTAGCACTGCTGTCTCACAGAGCCAGGAACCCAGGTTCAATTCCGATCTCAGGTAGTTGCGTGGAGTTTGCACGTTCTCCTTGTGTCTGCATGGGTTTTTCAGGGTGTTCCGTTTCCTCCTACAGTCTAAAGATGTGGTGGTTATGTGAATTGGCCATGCTAAATTCTCCCTCAGTGTACCTGAACAGGAGCCGGAGTGTGGCGATTGGGGGATTTTCACAGTAACTTCACTGCACTGTTAACTTGTGACAAATAAATAAAACTTTAACTTTATCCTGTACAATGCACAAAACTACATTTTAAAATTCAAATTAAAAGGGGTTGATGGGAGGGAGAATAGAACAATTAGGACTAATCACAGATTAGCTGGCATCTTGCAGCTCAATAAAATGTTCTCTCTCACTGATTTGCATAACTAAAGTTTATTTATTTGTCACAAGTAAGGCTTACATTAACACTGCAATGAAGTTATGTGAAATTCCCTTAGTCGCCACACTACAGCACCCGTTCGGGTCAATGCACCTAACCAGCATGTCTCTGAGACTTGGGAAGAAATTGGAGCACCCGGAGGAAACCCACGCAGACATGGGGAAAACGTGTAAACTCCACACAGACAGTGACCCAAGCCGGAGATCGAAACCAGGTCCCGAGCGCCATGAGGCGGCAATGCCACCGTGCCACCCAGTATTTAAGTTAGTTTTCAGACAGTATTTAAATCAGTTTTGACTAAGTAACAATATGCCAATGCAAATCTTAAATCATTCGTACAAAACAAACATGACCTCTCAATGAGTATGAGTGACTATCACAAACCGCAATTAGTCAATGGTGTCTAGAATGGAACATCTCTTTCAGACATGCTGCCTCATGAATCATTACAACTGTATATTGTTGTTACACACTTGACACAATTAAGTTAGGTTTATTCCAAATTTGTTTATGAATACACTGAATTTCAGATTTAAAATGACCAACAACTGCAAAAGCATCTATGGTATTGTGTGAAGAAGAAATGTACAGTAACATCAGAACTTCAACATGCTGCACACTGTGTAAGCTCATCCACAATTCCCAAATTGATGCAAGTCTTACGTATCAAGCATATACCTCTTTGGGGAAGGAAGAGACTAAAATTGATCATCCATGTTTTGATTTCAAACCAGTCACATTCTCATCTAACACAAAAACAGAAAATGCTGGAAAATCTCAGCAGGTCTGACAGCATTTGTGGCGAGGGGATAGAGCCAATGTTTCGAGTCTGGAAGACCATTAGTCAGAGCTGAAGACAATAGAAAATAGGATGAGATTTATATTCTTGTGGCAAGAGAGATTGATGCAGGTGTCACAAAGATAGGGTCACAGAAAATCTCAACTAAGCCTAGTTGTGAGATAGATTTGAGGTGCTGCAAACATAATAAGAGAGATGTAACAGTGGGTGTGGGAAAGTGAATGGCTGAAGTTGCTGTTGTTGAGATTTTATGAAATGTAAGGATGAAATTTGCTGTGGGCATTTCATGATTTTTGCTGCAATGCAATATTGAATGTAACTGCAACTTAAATCAGGACAAATTTGTGTCCCATTTCATTCCTCATGACTATTTCTTCATTAAATGTGAAACTATTGGGTTTTGGCTTTTGCAGAATGAAAACAAACAGCAAATAGAGAAACTGGGTCCAGCAGCAACTTAGATTTGTCTCTTTTTAATTTGTTCAGGGGATACGGGCGTCACTGACTGGGTCGGCTTTATTACACATTCCTAATTGCCCTTAAATTGAGTGGCTTGTTCAGCCTTTTAAATATCAACCACTTTGCTGAGAGAATGGAGTCAGATGTAGGCCAGATTTTCTTCCCTAAAGGACATAAGACTTCCCTAAAGTACGTGGGTCCTTACTACAATTGCCAGTGGTTTCTTGATTATCATTAGGCTTTTAATTCCAGATTTCATTCAAACATCACTGTGCTGAAATCTGCCATGGTGGGATTCGAACCTGGGTCTCCAGAGCATTACTCTGGATTCTTGGGTTGCTAATTCAATGATAATACCACTACTCCACTGCCTCCCCAATTACAGCTTACAAAAACAAAGACCCAACAGAAGCATTACAAAACAAAATCCAACACAAAGCCACATAAGAAGGTATGTGAACAGCTTGGTCAAAGCCATAGGTTCTAAAGAAATGTCTTCAAGGAATAGGTGAAGAGGCAGAGTGGTGTAGGAATGGTATCCAAGACCTTAGGGCCTAGGAAACTGAAAGCACAGTCACCAATGTGGAACAATTATGGATGCAATTTTTCAGCCACAACATGGTGAATCCTGACCAAAGTCCTTCAAGTTTAATGGGACTGGGAGATTCTGCTGGAGGGGCAGGCCTGGAAAATGCCAGCCAATGACTGGGAATGCACAAGAATTAGAAGAGGGCAAATATCTCAGAGGGTTGTGGGGAGATTACAGAGATAAAACCACAACAAAAAATTGCTCAAGTCCAAGATAAAAAGGAATTCATTTTATTCAGTCTTGAGGCAATGGCCATAATCATGTAGGCATTTATTCAGGGCTACTTTTAAGTTGAAGGCAGATTTTTGAGCTGTGAGATGCCTTTGGAAATGTAGCAGCTGTTTTAGGCTGTCTGTCAATATTTTGCAGGTTGCATACAGCAGTCTTTAAATATTTCTACTCTTGTAAAGTATTGAACAGTTTTTCACGGATTCTCTTAATCCATCCATCATTATCTTAACCTTATATCAAAAATCTGGGCTTGTTTAACTGAAAAAGGAGAGAGAATAGCATGACTGCATGACTATGATGGCAACACAGACGCTTGTGTCGGTTAACAGCGTCAGGAAACCAAGCAACAATAAATAACGTTTTCATTAAACCCTAACTGAATTGCATAAATCAACTAAGTTACAATGCAAAAGTCAACTCTAAGATAAAAGCAATTTATAATGACTGACTGATTGAATCCAGCATTTTTATCAAACAGTAATCATTTCCAATTGTCATTTGGCTTTTAGTCTAAATATGTAATTGTGCAGCTCACACTAATGTGTGGTTTGCCTTTCATTGAGCTTTTTGTGCAAGAAATTTTCTTAATTTCCCTTTTTAACAGGGTCAATTTTATCCCTCTCCTCGCCCTTCCTCACATATGGAAGCATGGATCCTGATAATTTTCAAATACCCATGTATGTGCTAAGAAAGCAAATATCCGCAGTAACATCAAACATTAGAGGCCAAAGTCAAGGCTGATCACAGCCCTATGTGTTCCATTCATGCGCACACAGATACACACATGTGGACATGCAGCTTGAGTGTGCTCTCGCAGGCTACATAGTGAATCAGAGGCAAATCTCTGGCGAATCAGTTAACTTCTCACAGACCAAAAAAAAATGAAACTGGGATACCTTTGGCCCACACCTTTCAATTCTCATGGTTTCATTGCATCGTTACAAATGCTGTCTTTTGGATGAAACATTTAAAACAAAATCACATCTCTTCATTCAGCTGAAAATTGAATATCCCATTCTCTCATTCAAATGGAAGTAGAGTTCTCAATGCTCTGGTGCTCATTCTACTCTCAACCAATTCTGAGCAAAATAAAATGGATTGATTGGTCAATCTTTTATTTGCCCTTGAGGGGGTTTTCAGGAGCAAAGAATGACTACCGCCCACCTTTACCAACCTAACAAAAACATGGAGCTGTTCAGAATAACACGATGCAAATCTTTCCTTCTACATAAAATATAATGTAACAACTGGGGGAACAGATTTTGGCACTGAACTGTGCAAGTCCTTTGCTTTGTCTCGAAGACCTAGCTGAGTCGATAAGCCAATTTTGCACAAATCTACGAGTTTTCTTTGCAAACGAAAATCAGTAACTTGGGCGTCAAACTGCATTATGCCAACCAGTTCAAACATCAAAATCAAACAAACAAAGATGGCTGGGCTTTAGCTTCCTGACACATTTAATTTGAGTTGAGCTGTCAACTTACAACCTGCGCGACAATAACACAATAATGTGATAAGGCAGCAAGGGCCCAACTTCTGACACCAAAACTGGCAGCAGTCCACCCAAAATTTATCAGAGGGGAATGACAGGGTCCTCATTCAGCTCACTCCCATCAGATCAAATGGCTATCCGAATGCGTATTCAGGAGGGGATGGCCTTTTGTTTTTGAGCACTGTTTAGGATATTTTTGCTGCTATATCCTATATCACCATGCAAGCTGTCAAATTTTATTAGCAATGTAAACCAGCAGAAGTCTATTTTAAATTAAATTTAGTTCATATTAAAAGTTCAATTCAAAATTTGATACACACGCCTTTGGGTGTAAATCAATATTAATAAAAAGTTCACATATGTTTCGACAGTCCTGGCTGCAGCATCAAGAGGACTGTGAACATTCTTTCCCGCCACAATCAACAGACAGAAAAAAAACAACTCACAAAATAGTTTTATGGGTAGCACAGAGGTTTAGTGCAGAGGGTGTCCAATTTGGATGTTAAATCTTAACCAAGATTGCTCACATAGTCAGTTCCCAGTCTTGGTTGAAACCACCTGGAACTGAGTCAGGTTTCCTTATGGATAAAAAGCAGCATTACTAATCGGAAGGAAGTGTTCATCCAAATGGAAACTTTCAGCAAGATACTAATTATGTTGTTAAATCTGATGTCAGAGGAATGGCGTTGCATGCTGAAAACAGCAGCCGACACGAGTGTAATGAGTGTCAGCTCCTTCAACTTTAAAATGGGATGGAGTTTCTAGAGCACCACTTCTTCCCTTGACAAATCCATTCACAATACCTTGGAGGCTTTGTTAGCCTGTCAATGCCTCTTAAATATATGCCACTGTGGTGTCTGAGGCTGAACCCTTGGCCCCGAATTGACAGGAATAGTAATTAAACCAGGATTAAGATATGCTGTCCCTGGCCCCCATGGCATTAAATTAAGAAATGTGGGGCTTGATTTTCAGCTGTGTTGTCAGCAGGTATGAAGGTGGTGGAGGGTTTCATACAATTCATTACGTGGCCTGCCCATTGCCTACCCACCTGCCTGGGGGGAGGGAGGGGGCAATAAAAATGTTGGACCTACCTTGCTCCTATTTTACCTGCAGTAAGGGTAGCCCCCATGCCATGTGGGGAACCCACCAGTTCCAGCTCCTAGCAGCATGGGCTGGCATTGGGAAAATGGGGAGTGGTGGGGGGTGTGCCTCCAAATGTTACTGTTAGTCCTTTATGAATTAAACCAACAATGATACCATTTACAGATTCAAACATTGCAAAGTACCCCTGGATAAAGACAAACACGGGACACAGTGGACAGAATACCCTTCACCGTCCATTGCTTCCCCAGAGTGGAGAAGTGGTGACATCTTCTCCGAAGCCTTCAACATGTCATCAATGAAGATAAACATCTTGCCAAGGCCATCCGCACACCTCCACTTCTTGCCTTCAAACAATTGCACAACTTCCAACAGACCATTGTCCGCAGCAAACTACCCAGCCTTCAGGAGAACAGTGACCAGGACAACCCTGCCACAGCAACCTTTGTAAGACGTGCTGGATCATTGACACGGATACCATCATCTCATGTAAGAACACCATCCATCAGATACACAGTAAATACTCTTGCAACGCGTCCAAAGTTGTCTACCTGATACACTGCAGGAAAGGATGTCCCGAGGCATGGTACACTGGGGAGACCATGCAGACGCTACGACAACAGATGAATGAACACTGCTCGACAATCACCAGGTAGGAGTGTTTCCTTCCAGTCGCGGAACACTTCAGTGATCACGGGCATTCTGCCTCTGATCTTCAGGTAAGCGTTCTCCAAGGCGGCCTTCACAACACACAACAGCGCAGAGTCGCTGAGCAGGGACTGATAGCCAAGATCCGCGCACTGGAGGACAGCCTCAACTGGGATCTTGGGTTCATGTCACACTATCTGTAACTCCCACAACTTGCCTGGGCTTGCAAAATCTCACCAACTGTCCTGGCTGGAGACAATACACAATTCTTTAACTTGTGCTTGGCCCTCTCTCCACTCACATTGTCGGTACCTTTAAGACTTGATTACCTGTAAAGACTCACATTCCAACCATTATCTTGTAAATTGAGTTTGAGTCTGTGTATGCCCTGTTTGCGAACACAACTTCCACTCACCTGATGAAGGAGCAGTGCTTCGAAAGCTTGAGCTGCCAAACAAACCCATTGGACTTTAACCTGGTGTTGTCAGACTTCTTACTGTGCTTATCCCAGTCCAACACCGGCATCTCCACATCAAAAGCAAATTACTGCAGATGCTGGAATCTGAAACCAAAAGAGAAAATGCTGGAAAATCTCAGCAAGTCTGGCAGCATCTGTAAGGAGAGAAAAAAGCTGATGTTTCGAGTCCAGATGACGCTTTGCCAAAGCTTTTTTCTCTCCTTACAGGTGCTGCCAGAACTGCTGAGATTTTCCAGCATTTTCTCTTTTGATTGCAAAGTACCCCATTCACATCAGGTTTTACCAAACTTGAATTGGGCAAACTTCCCCAAATTTACGTGACAATTAGTAAGCACAAAGGTCTATACGAGTGCACTTGCCTGCCCTTTGTGATCTTGTCTGCATGCGCCATTTTTCAACAGACCATAGAGAACATATTCCAAAGGCCACCTCAGGTGGTGGTGGACTTGGATGATATCTTGGTCACATGAACTTTGGGATGCAAACCTTGGCAAGTGATCATAAACCATTGCTGGGACTTTTTAAAGAAGAAAGGGCAATATCCACCATTGTCTGCGCTCAGATACCACATTGGGCCTCGTTACTGGTGTCTTATGACACCTCCTAGAACACCACCCCAGGACCCAGATAGCTAATGCTGATGCACTGTATCGTCTGCCATTGCCCGAAGCCCAGCTTTGTTACCAGCTGTGAAAGAGATTGTGGTGAATTTTTTGGACACCTTGTCAATGCAAGTCAAGACCCTGACACAATAGGACCCAGTCCTGTCAAAATTAAAAAACACACAATATTACATTCAGAGGACAGCCATAGAAATCATAGAAACCCTACAGTGCAGAAAGAGGTCATTCAGCCCATCGAGTCTGCACTGACCACAATCCCACCCAGGCCCTACCCCCATATCCCTACATATTTACCCACTAATCCCTCTGACCTACACATCTCAGGCCACCAAGGGGCAATTTTTTTAGCATGGCCAATCAACCTAACCCACACATCTTTGGACTGTGGGAGGAAACCGGAGCACCTGGAGGAAACCCACACAGGCACAAGGAGAATGTGCAAACGCCACAGAGACAGTGACCCAAGCCAGGAATTGAACCCAGATCCCTGGAGCTGTGAAGCAGCAGTGCTAACAACTGTGCTGCCCTCAGATAAAATGAAATACTGCCGGAAGAAGAAAGACGGGCTCAGTGTTGAGAATGGCATCATTCTCTGGGGTTCCCAAGTAATTGTCCCTCACCCAGGGTGATGTCCAGTACTTGTGGAATTACACCATAGCCACCCTGGGATGTTGAAGATGAAAATGTTAGCCAAGAGCATGGTAGCACAGTGGTTAGCACTGCTGCTGCACAGCACCAGGGACCTGGGTTTAATTCCGGCCTCGGATCACTATCCATGTGCAATTTGCATATTCTCCCTGTGTCTGCGTGGGTTTCCTCCAGGTGCTCCGGTTTCCTCTCTCAGTCCAAAGGTGTGCGGGTTAGGTTGATTGGCCATGCTAAAAAAATTGCCCCTTGGTGGCCTGAGATGTGTAGACTAGAGTGACCGGCGGGTAAATATGTAGGGATATGGGGGTAGGACCTGGGTGGGATTGTGGTCGGTGCAGACTCGATGGGCTGAATGGCCTCTTTTTGCACTGTAGGCTTTCTATGATTTCTATGACTGTCCTCTGAATGTAACATTGTGTGTTTTTTAATGGCATGTTAAATGGACCCTAGTGTCAGGGGGATTAGCAGGGCAAATGCGTGAGGTTAGGGGAATAGGGCCTGCATGGGATCGTGGTTGCTGCTGATTTGATGGGCTGAATGGCCTCCTTCTGCAGTGTCGGGATTCTATAAAACAGGGCCCGTGTCTTATAAGCTCTAAGCTCAGGGCTAAATTATGCGGAAGCATCTAGACCATCTCTGGACCAGGGAACTTGTCATGATGTGGAGATGCCAGCGTTGGACTGGGGTGGGCACTGTAAGAAGTCTCACAACACCAGGTTAAAGTCCAACAGGTTTATTTGGAAGCAAACACCACTAGCTTTCGGAGCACTTGCTGCTCTTTCGTCACCCGAAGGAGCAGCAAGCGCTCCAAAAGCTAGGGAACCTGTGCCAATGCAGATCCCATTACCAGCCATGGGGATGACAACATCCAGAGTCAATTCACGACTGGAAGTTGACCCAATGCCTGCCCCTCCAGGCAATGTGGACTCAGACTCCGAAATAGAAGCCGAAGTAACTAGGGGCCCAACTGAAGCAAGACCTCAGGAAGAACCAGTGTCAGTGGCTTTACGGTGCTCCCTTTGGAAGCAAAGGTCTGCCATCCCCTTCACACACCCCCAGCCTGATTGTGCCTCCAACTGACCCGAGGCCGATCGCTAAGTGTTGGAAAAGACCCACCCTGGGGTGCAGAGGAAGAAACGAACTTGAGGCGGGAGGGATGTTATGATGATAACCACGTGACATATCAATAATTCTCCCCATAGATCTTGTAGAACATGAGTTCACCTACTAGGTGAGTGGAGGATCACTCAATAGGGAAGGAGCAAGGGTGGAGCGGGGGCAACAGTCAAAAGGCTCAGGGCTGACCTGCACTTTGTAGCCACTGAACAGCTTTAAGAACAGAATGTAAATAAAGGGTGACTGGTGACGGAATGCTGGCCTCAGTAAGATTATTATACCTTAAAAAGATGACATTAAAAATGCAAATGCTGGGCCTTAATTAACTGTAATTCTGTCAAGGCAATGGAAACTGCTAACCAGCTGGATACCCAACAGACATTCAAAACCAAACCTGCCAAATACCCAAAAGATATTCAGAATTTGAAACGTGTGGAAAGTTTCTGAATTGAAAGATCAAAAATGCAGCAATAATGACTTTCTTTAAACTAAGTTATGGAATGTGGGCATCACTGACTAGGCCAGCATTTATTGCTCATCCCCCAGTTGCCCTTGAGAAGGTGTTGGCGAACTGCCGTCTTGAATCTCTGAAGTCTCTGAGATGTAGGTATGCTAACAATGCTGGTAGGCAAGGAGCTCTAGGATTTTGACCCAGCAACAGTGAAGCAATGAAAATATATTTCCAAGTCAGGACGGTGAGTGACTTGGAGGAGAACTTCCAGGTGATGGTGTTCCCATGTAACTGCTGCCCTTGTCCATCGAGATGGTCATGGTCACGGGTTTCAAAGGTGCTAACTAAAGGAGCCTTAGAGACTCATTAATCAATTTTCTTCTTTGAATATAAAGACAGGATGTTTAGGAACTGGTTTTGCCAAGGCAGAAAAATCAAATTCATCTGGAAACACATCCAAACAAAGCAGTTAGGAGTCTTTCTCGCAAACTAAAATTGGCCCAAGCGAGGTGCAGTTACCCACACATAAAATTAACGGTTCTCAAGAAAACCAACTAACTTCAAATGGCCACAATGTTCAACAATAAAGGACAAGTATTTAACTGTATATTCTTTTAATCTTTATTTGGACTCCAACTTTTCCTACTTCTGAGATCCACGTGTGTCACATCTTTTGTTGTTTTCCTCAGGTTTAGTAACCAATAAACTTTCACTCAAGAAAACCTGGTTTGATTGGCTTCTTACTAAAAGGTAATTAGATTTGGATTGGAAAAGGCACCCACGGGAAAGATAATTATTAAGATCTTTTTTGTGACCAAGGTGGCGGAATAAAGAGGGGTCAGTTCATGGTGGCATGATGGTTAGCACTACTGCCTCACGGCGCCAGGGACCCGGGTTCGATTCCCGGTTTGGGTCACCGTCTGTGTGGAGTCTGCACGTTCTCCCTGTGTTGGCATGGGTTTCCTCTGGGTGTCCCGGTTTCCTCCCACACTCCAACCCACACTCCATGTGTGGGTTAGATTGATTGGCCATGCTAAATTCTCAGTGTATCTGATCAGGTGCCGGATTGTGGTAACTAGGGGATTTTCTTCTTGCAATGTGAATGTAAGCCTACTTGTGACTAATTAATAAAACTTTTTACTTTTCTCCTTCCTCACCCAGTCACAACTGGATGTATCACAGCACTCACCCCTCCTGTATACCATCAAGATGTACAAAGGTGTTAGAAAATAGCCGTAAATCTACACTTGGAATGAACAAATGTGGATGCATGGCTAAAATATACAGAATACACACAAGAAAACAGTTGGAAATGTATACTTGTCTCATGAACTTTGTACATGAATATATTTTGAGAATCCAAAACTTTTCTAAAATAACTGATTACATTAAATTTAATTCCACAGTTAACAGATGCGAGTACACTTGCTTTGTAGTGGCACAGTTCATTGTTACTTTATTATGGTAAAAGTTTCTGTGGTTTACATGGAGGTGAATGCTGCCCCAGGGAATAAGATGACAATCTCCCTATTGTTGTGGGATCCTGTTTATCCAGTTAATATGTTCCTGTGGAAGGTTTCAAATAAACTTAAAAAGCCACTGTTTGAAATGGAGTGAAAGCCAAATTACCATTTCAGGTGAAGGCACGTGAAAACATTAATTGTTCGCTCCAGAGTTTCCAGCATTTTTCTATTCTGGTTTCAGATTTCCAGTATTTGCATTTATTTCTTCTTTGTTTGTACTATTTAAATGCCCTTGAGCAGATGTTACTCATTCGACAGGCAAAGGAATTGGAATTCTTGCGCCACATATTATTGCTGAAACTCCACAGTTGAACGGAACATCAGGAGTAAATCTATTTGGTTAACTGAGTCTCTGAGCCGCAAAGAAACATTATTTAAGAAGCTTTACCATGACGCTCACAGATCAACACAGGTAATACGGAATTCCTGTGCGTTTGGTGGCAATAGAACCAGTCACCTTCCCATCTCTGCCCCAAGTCAGAGGAGGGAAGGTCCATGTATGGCCTTCCTGCCCCACCTCCAATTGAGGCCCTACTTAAAGGCCCTCAACCCACCACTGCTGCTTTTCAACCAGTTCCAGGAGGGGCTCTCTTTGCAGGAAGCTTGAAAAGTAGACCTGGTCAGGGTTGCCAGGTGGGTCCCTCACTCAAAGGCATTCAGGTGCTGGAATTCCCCAGCTGCTCATGCCCCTCTGTCTCGACCCCAGCGAGAATGGAGAATTTTGGCATCTAGTCCCATCCACCAAAAATAGCTTCTGGCTATCTCCCTCATCCTAGCAATACCACTGTGGCCACACTTGGTTAATTACACCTTTCCCTCATAATATTAGAATGAGGGCACTCATTCCCCAGAGGAGACAATCTGTCCGAACAGATAATTCAAGTCGGGTGGAAGACGGCTTTAGGTGAGGGTTTGGTCCTCAGGTATTGCTTCAAAACACCATAACCTCTGACAGTACCGGATCATTTCTAGCACGCTTCTTAACTTGTCCCACGGGAGTATTATCTACTTGCTCGAAGTAAAAAATGTTTCCACACAAACTGCTTATCAGTGCACTACTGGGAAAGGGTAGTTGGGAGAGTCCATCAGCATTCTCATGAAGGTTTGATGACATTTAATCATGGCTGTGTGAACTGATAACAGCAATGCCCATCTCTGCATTATAAGTAACATTGGGCTCCATCTAATCTGCTTAAAATTTGGACCATAGTTCATTGGAACAACGCTACAGTGAAAGTGGTGTAAATGGTAATGTGTCACAATTGTCAGGAATTGTTGTTCATTTGAAGGTATGTTTGACTGAGACTGATTTTACTGAACTGTTGGCCTCCTGCCCAGTGAATAGGTTATCAGACAGTGGTGGAGGGCGCTGCTCTGAACATGGTCCAGGTTTAATTGTGACTTTAAAATCATCGCAAATGCATACAGATCTGTCGTTATTCAGCACAGGTATGATGGAGTCGCCCAATCACTCACGTTAATGGGTTCAAGGACTCTGTTCTGACCTGCCATTCCAATTCTGTTTCAACCTTAGGTCTGATTGTGTATGGCACTGATGTGGCCTTTAAGCATCTAGCTTGATTTTCTACCTTGATCTTCAGCTTTACTGAGATATCCTTCATGCTTCCCAGCTTATCATTGAAGACATGGCACATTTTTCAAGACTCTGGGTAGGCCTGGAGGTTCAGACAAATGAACAGCTTTATTCAGAAGATGTTAACACCAGAGGCTGCTACATTACACTGCCCATTTACCTGGATGAATGGCCGATGATGCCATCTCCAATGATGGGCAGCATGGTGGCACAGTGGTTAGCACTGCTGCCTCACAGTGCCAGGGACACAGATTCAATTCTGACCTTGAGTGGCTCTGTGGAGTTTGCATGTTCTCCCTGCGTCTACCCGAGTTTCCTCTGGACGCTCCGGTTTCTCCAGTTTTCTGCCACAGTCCAAAGATGTGCAGGCTAGGTGGATTAGCCATGCTAAATTGCCCTTTAGTGTCAGGGGGATTAGCAGGATAAATATGTGACATTACGGGGTTAGGACGAGGGTGTGATTGTTGTTGATGAAGGCTCGATAGGCCTTCTGCATGTTGGTATTCTACGTAACACGATCAGTCTCTTAACGTGCCCCGTTCCACTGTAAGGCTGCTAGTGAGAACATACTTGAAATACCATGAATACACAACACAGCCAACTGACAAGAGAAAGAAGATTTTAAAAATGCAATGAAAGCAATATAACTGGGTTTTGACAGAGCCTTATGAAGTTATGCAATCCTGTATAAAGCCTCAAACTGGGACTACACATTCTCTGCTACCCATCTTCCCACAACACCGAATTACTGGCAGAACAGCAGGCATGATATTCATTACCTAGTAGGAGATGGAAGACTATAATGGGCTTCACCATCTGTGCCAGGAACGACCAACTTGCCCTGGAGCTTTTCTTTTGAAGGTGGAGCTGCAGCATTCACATAGCCAGAATATTCCACAGCCCAGGTGTTGCCTCAATCTACATGATCGAAAGCTATAGAGGATTGTTGATGTGGTTCTTCCTCGTTTGGCAATTGGATTCTTTGAAACCGGTGGTATAATTTGGGCAGGGTTCACTTTACCGCTTTGAACAGAGTATTGAATAAAATGCCAGTTTCAACTTTTAGTCAAGTTCACACCTAACCACAGAAAGCTGAACACAAATCAGGAGTGAGAAAAGGCCATTTGGCCAAAGCCTTTCTTGACAGCATCCCATGTTTCCTACCATTGTTTCTAATTGTTGAATGAGTGCGGCACGGTGGCACAGTGGTTAGCACAGCTGCCTCACAGCACCAGAGACCTAGGTTCAATTCCAGGGTTTCCTACTTCTGTCAGCCTTGCCCTTCATTCTAACAGAAATGTGCTTACCCTGAACCCTGGTTAACACACTTTTGAAAGCCTCCCACTTACCAGACGTCCCTTTGCCTTCCCACAGACTCCCCCAATTAACTGTTGAAAGTTCCTGCCTGATACCATCAAAATTAGCCTTGCCTCAGTTGAGAATTTCAATTTTTAAGCCAGACTTATCATTCTCCATTGCTATCTTAAAACTAATGAAATTATGGTCACTGGTCCAAAGTGATCCCTCACTAACACTTTTGTCACCTGCCCTTCCTTACTTCCCAAGAGGAAGTCAAGTTTTGCTCCTCTTTAGTCGGGCCATCCAGATACTGAATGAGAAATTTCTCTACATCCAACCCTCCAATACAATGGTTGTCCCAGTCAATGCTGGGAAAGTTAAAACCCACACTATTACCACCCTATTCTTCTTGGAGCTATTTGCAATCTCCTTACATATTTGCTCCTCAATTTCCCACCAACTATTTGGGAGCCTATAGTACAACTCTACCAAACTGATTTCCCCCTTTTTATTTCTCAGTTCTACCCATATAGACTCATTACCAAACCCTCAGATATATCCCACCTCAGTACTGCCATGATGTTTTCCTTAATCAAAAGTGCAATTCCCCCTCCTCCCTTACCTCTTGTTCTATCTTCCCTGTAGCATCTGTACCATGGAACATTGAGCTGCCAGTCCTGTCTCTCCCTTAGCCATGTTTCAGTAATTGCTATAATATCCCAGTCCCATGTACCCATCCATGCCCTGAGTTCATCTGCCTCACCCGTCAGACCTCTTGCATTGAAATAAATGCAGTTTAATCTGGACTTCCTTTGCTCTCTGTCTTGCTTTTGCCTGATCTGTCTGGTACTAGGATTACTGACACTGCCTTTACTATTTAATGTACTCTCTTCAACTTCTGTGTTGTGCTCAACCTTCTCTTCTGTCTCCCTACTGCTTTGGGTCCCACTCCCCTGCTAAACTAGTTTAAATCCTCCTGAGTGGCTCTTTTCACCACAATGAAGTAAAAATCCCCTAGTCGCTCATTGTTCCGTGGGAGCATTGAAGAGAGGCTGCGATTTGAGAGTGGAGAGCTGTGGGTGAGTAAAAGCGACTTTTTCTTTTAGAAACTAACTTTATTTTTTAGTGGTTTTTTTTTTGATTGTTTTTTTTAAGTTTGACCCCGGTTTGACCCCGGAAGTAGTTGCGAGGGCACTCGGGTCGCGTTTTTTTTTTACCCGACTATAAATTAGACTGGAGGGGTTTCCCGATACTCTACATGGGTAGAGTATCCCAGCCCTCCCCCCTCCCCTAACCTAAAAAAAAAGAGAGAGAGAGGGGCTCTGTCTGAGAGCTGGTAAGACTGCTTTTGTATTTGTGTGTGCTGTAAGTGCTTTGGCTCACAGGGCCAAAGAGATAAGGTAAGTTATAAGTTTTTTTTTCCTTTTTTCCTTTGGGTTGCTATAAGGGGTAAATATGAGTGTGAGACCTGTATGTTGTTGCCAATGCAACATGTGGGAGGTCTTGGAGGCTCCTGGCCTGCCAGACATCCACACCTGTGCTCGGTGTGTGGAGTTGCAGGCCCTACGAAACCAGGTTAAGGAGCTGCAAATGCAGCTCGAGGACCTTCGGCTAGTTAGGGAGAGTGAGGACGTTATAGATAGGAGCTATCAGCAGGTAGTCACACCAGGGCAACGGGATGAGGGCACTTGGGTTACCATTAGGAAGGGGAAAACACGGGTGATGGAGAGCACTCCGGTGGATGTCCCCCTTCAAAATAAGTACTCCGGCCTGAGTACTACTGGGGGGGACAGCTCATCTGAGGGAGGAAGCGATGGCCAGCTCTCTGGAGCTGAGCCAGTGAGCCAAAAAATCAAAAAGGGAAGCAGAAAGGTAGTATTAATAGGGGACTCCACAGTGAGGGGCGCAGACAGGCGTTTTTGTGGACGTAGAAGGGAGTCGCGGATGGTGGTTTGTCTCCCTGGGGCTGGGATTCGGGATGTCTCTGGGCGTGTCCCAGACATCCTGAAAGGGGAGGGTGAGGAACCAGAGGTTGTAGTACATATAGGTACTACTGACGTAGGCAAGAAGAGGGAGGCACTCGTGAAAAGGGACTATAGGGAACTGGGTAGGCAGCTGAGGAAGAGAAAAGCGAAGGTAGTAATCTCAGGATTGCTGCCTGTGCCAAGGGAGAATAAGGGAAGAAATGAAATGAGGTGGAGGGTGAATGCGTGGCTGAGGGACTGGTGTAGAGGGCAGGGATTTCGGTTCCTAGATCACTGGGACCTCTTTAGGGGTAGGTGGGACCTCTATAGTAGGGACGGGTGGCACTTAAATACCAGGGGGACTAGTATCTTGGCGGGAAGACTGGCTAAGGCTACCGGGGGGACTTTAAACTAGAAAGGATGGGGGGAGGGAACTGTGTTGGGGAAACTGGGACGGAGGAGGTTCGCTCCCAGGTAGGGGAGGACCGCAGGCAGTATGCGAGGGAGGTTAGACAGGTGGTGGAGATGGGAAATGCCCAGACTGAGGGGCTGAAGTGTATATATTTTAATGCAAGGAGTATAGTGAATAAGGTAGATGAGCTTAGGGCGTGGATAGCTGTTTGGGATTGTGATGTGGTGGCCATTACGGAGACTTGGATGTCTCAGGGACAGGACTGGGTACTTCAGGTGCCAGGCTTCAGGTGCTTCAGGAAGGACAGGGAGGGTGGCAGAAGGGGTGGTGGCGTGGCACTGTTGATCAGGGATAGTGTCATGGCTACAGAGAAAGAGGATGTCGTGGAGGGATTGTCTACAGAATCTCTGTGGGTGGAAGTTAGGAACAGCAAAGGGTCAAAAACTTTGCTGGGTGTAATCTATAGGCCGCCCAATAGTGACAGGGAAGTTGAAGTGCAAATAGGGAAACAGATTCTGGAGAGATGTTTTAATAACAGAGTTGTCGTGATGGGAGACTTCAATTTCCCAAACATCGACTGGAATATCCCTAGGGTAAGGGGTTTGGATGGGGAGGAGTTTGTTAGGTGTGTTCAGGAGGGTTTCCTGACGCAGTATATGGACAAGCCTACGAGGGGAGAGGCTGTACTTGACCTGGTACTGGCGAATGAACCAGGGCAGGTGATGGATCTTTCGGTAGGAGAGCATCTTGGATATGGTGACCATAATTCTATCTCCTTCACAATTGCGTTGGAACGAGATAGGATCAGGCAGGCTAGGAAGGCGTTTGTCTGGGGTAAGGGGAGATACGAAGAAGTCAGGAAGTTACTTGGACAAATAAACTGGAAGGAGGCGTTCTTAGGGAAAAGTACCGAAGGAAGGTGGCAGATATTCAAGGAATGTGTGTCTAGAGCTCTGAATGACAACGTTCCGATGAGACGAGGGGGGTTTGGTGGGTCAAGGGAACCGTGGTGCACAAAGGATGTGTTGAACCTAGTCAGGAAGAAAAGGAAGGTGTACAAGAGGTTCAGGGAATTAGGAGATGTTAAAGATCTTGAGGAGTATAAGGACTGTAGGAGGGAACTTAAAAGGGAAATTAGGAGAGCCAGAAGGGGTCATGAGAAGACCTTGGCGAGTAAGATTAAGGAGAATCCCAAGGCCTTCTATAAATATGTGAAAGGTAAAAGGATAAGAAGAGAAGGGATAGGACCGATAAAAGGTGAGGGGGGAAAGGTTTGTGTGGAACCAGAAGAAATGGCGGAGGTGCTTAACGAGTACTTCGCCTCAGTATTCACGGTGGAAGCCGATCTGGGAGATTTTGTTATGGATTTGCAGCAGATGGAAAGGATTGAGTACGTGAATATTAAGGAGGAGGATGTGTTGGAACTTTTGAATTCTATCAAGGTAGATAAGTCGCCGGGACCAGATGGGATGTACCCCAGGATACTGTGGGAGGCGAGGGAAGAGATTGCAGAGCCCCTGGCGATGATCTTTGCGTCGTCAATGGAGACGGGAGAGGTTCCAGAGGATTGGAGGATTGCGGATGTAGTTCCTATTTTTAAGAAAGGGAACAGAGATAGCCCGGGAAATTACCGACCGGTGAGTCTGACCTCAGTGGTTGGTAAGCTGATGGAGAGGCTTCTGAGGGACAAGATTTACGAACATTTGGAGAGGTTTGACATGATCAGGAATAGTCAGCATGGATTTGTCAAGGGCAGGTCGTGCCTTACAAGCCTAGTTGAGTTCTTCGATAATGTGACTGAACACATTGACGAAGGAAGTGCCGTGGACGTAGTGTACATGGACTTCAGCAAGGCGTTTGATAAGGTCCCCCATGCAAGACTTCTTGAGAAGGTGAGAGGGCATGGGATCCAAGGGCCTTTGGCCTTGTGGATCCAGAACTGGCTTGCCTGCAGAAGGCAGAGAGTGGTTGTGGATGGGGCTTTTTCTGAATGGAGGTCAGTCACCAGCGGAGTGCCTCAAGGATCTGTTCTGGGACCCTTGTTGTTTGTCATTTTCATAAATGACCTGGATGAGGAAGTGGAGGGATGGGTAAGTAAGTTCGCTGATGACACGAAGGTCGGTGGTGTTGTGGATGATCTGGAAGGATGGCAAAAGTTGCAGCAGGACATAGATAGGATGCAGGACTGGGCGGAGAAGTGGCAGATGGACTTCAACGCGGATAAATGTGTTGTCGTCCATTTTGGCAGAACCAACGGGATGAACGAGTACACTATTAAGGGCAGAAGTCTGAGTAGTGTTGAGGAGCAGAAGGATCTTGGGGTCCGGGTCCACAGGACTCTTAAATCGGCCTCGCAGGTGGAGGAGGTGGTCAAGAAGGCGTATGGTGTACTGGCCTTCATTAATCGAGGGATTGAGTTTAGGAGTCGGGAGGTAATGCTGGAACTTTATAAGACCCTTGTCAGGCCTCATTTGGAGTATTGTGCGCAGTTCTGGTCGCCTCACTATAGGAAAGATGTAGAAGCTATTGAAAGGGTGCAGAGGAGATTTACAAGGATGTTGCCTGGACTGGGAGGCATGCCTTATGAAGTTAGGTTGAGGGAGCTGGGACTCTTTTCCCTGGAGAGACGAAGGTTGAGAGGCGACCTGATAGAAGTTTACAAAATGTTGAGAGGAATAGATAGGGTGGACTCTCAGAGGCTATTTCCCCGGTTTGAAATGGTCGCTACGAGAGGACACAGATTTAAGGTGCGGGGAGGGAGGTTCAGAAGTGATGTTAGGGGTAAGTTTTTCGCTCAGAGGGTGGTGAGTGAATGGAATCGGCTGCCGTCAGTGGTGGTGGAGGCGAACTCGCTGGGGTCTTTTAAAAGACTTCTGGATGAGTATATGGGGTTTAATGAGATTGAGGGTTATAGATAGGTCTGTAGGTTGGTAGGTGATGTGGTCGGCGCAACTTGTGGGCCGAAGGGCCTGTTTGTGCTGTAGTGTTCTATGTTCTATGTTCTATGTTCTACCCCAGTACCTGTTCAGATACACTGAGGGAGAATTTAACATGGCAAATGCACCTCATCAGCACATCATTCGGACTGTGAGAGGAAACCCGTGCAGGCACAGGGAGAATGTTGAAGCTCTGCACAGAGTGAACCAAGGCCCGGATTGAACCCGAGTCCCTGGCGCTGTGAGGCAGCAGTGCTAACTGCTTAATACAGCCATATAGGATATGTATAATACTCTCAAAACCCAAGAGAAATATAGAAACGCTCTGAACTGCCATTCTTCGTTGCATAGATGCAAGATATACATCCTCTGCAACATAATGCAAAACGTGAAGCAGAAAAAGAGTGCCTGCAGGCTGGAAGAGGCCACCCGATACAAACAGCTACATTTGACTCGTCCTAAACTAGGCAAACAACCCGCTGTTAAAACTTGCATTGACCTTTGAGATCAATGTGGCTACTACCATTGTGGCTTGAGATTACTACTATGCAGTGCAATACAGTGCAAAAAGTACAAATGATTTAACCTCAGATTGTCAATAAAGTGATATATATTTTTTCTTTGCTCTCCCCAACTGACCTCCATTGTCGCCTATCCAAACAATGCAGCCGAGATCAGTAACTCACTACATATGACACCTAAGACATAAATACTTCTATCACCAACTGACAGCATCTATATAACCACTGAATTTTTTTCACATAAAAGCTGATTATTGTGAACTGGTAATCAGCTATTGTTTTACTGATTTAACTGAAAGTTCATTATAACCTCAAATATAACCTATGTATGAGTGAAAAATCTGCATTGAATCATCTGTCTTTTTTCTTGACAATACTGTAACGGTGTGAGGGGAAAATAATTTATGCACAGCCGTTCTTTTTCTCAAATAAATTACTTGCTCCCCCCCCCCCCCGCTGTTTAGTCGATTGTAATAAAAATTGAAACGCAACAACACCACCGATGCCTGAAAAGATAACATGCCTCACAGCAATATACAACATTGAAATGGTGCAGCCATGCATGCTCTCCTCACTCAGCCAGCTGAATGGAAACAAAATTAGCCACGTTAACAAGATCCAAATGATTGCCGTACATTTTAAAGCAGCATTAGATGGGCTCTCACACCAGTACCAGCAGTGCTGCACCACCGACAGCTACAGTTGTTAAACTCAATACCCTGACCGATGAAGTAGGGTTAAGGAATTGGGATGGCAGGCAAAGGCTGACTCAATTAGAAATATTACTCGGCCAACTCTATCTGCTTCTTTTCATTCTAATAGGGCTGGAGCAGGTGCTAGTCAAAGGTAATCGCATCCCTATCCAGTTAATATACTTATGTTTCTGAAGTGTGATGCAGAAAGAAAAGGCCTCTGCCCACAACTCTGATGATGTGGATGTGCCGGCGTTGGACTGGAGTAAACACAGTAAAAAGTCTGACAATACCAGGTTTTAGTCCGACCGATTTATTTGATAGTAAACTCACAAGCTTTCGAGGGGACTCCCTCTTCGTCAGGTGAATGGAGAGTTCTGGCCTCGGACGGAGCATATAAAGCACAGAAAGTTTAGAGATTACTGATTAGAATGCGAATCTTTACACCTAACCTGCTGTTCAAGTCCTAAAGTGGCCGACAATGTGTGTGGAAGGAGCACTGATCACAGGTTAAAGGGATGTGTATCGTCTCCAGACAGTACAGTAAGTGAGGTTTTGCAAACCCAGGCAAGCCACGGGGGTTACAGATAGTGTGACATGAGCCCAAGATCCCTGTTGAGACCGTCCTCATGTGTGTGGAACTTGGCTATCAGTCTCTGTTCAGCGACTCTGCGCTGTCGTGTGTCGTGAAGGCTGCCTTGGAGAACGCTTACCCAAAGGTCAGAGGCTGAATGCCCGTGACCACTGAAGTGTTCGCCAACAGGAAGGGAACAGTCTTGCCTGGTGATTGTCGAGCGATGTTCATTCATCCGTTGTCGTAGCGTCTGCATGGTCTCCCCAATGTACCATGCTTTGGGACATCCTTTCTTGCAATGTATCAGGTAGACAATGTTGGCCGAGTTGCAAGAGTATTTACCGTGTACCTGGTGGATGGTATTCTCACGTGTGATGATGGTATCCGTGTCGATGATCCGGTATGTCTTGCAGAGGTTGCTGTGGCAAGGTTGTGTGGTGTTGTGGTCACTGTTCTCCTGAAGGCTGGGTAGTTTGCTGCGAACAATGGTCTGTTTGAGGTTGTGCGGTTGTCTGAAGGCAAGAAGTGGGGGTGTAGGGATGGCCCTGGCGAGATGTTCGTCTTCATCAATGATATGTTGAAGACTCCGGAGAAGATGTCATAGCTTCTCCGCTCCGGGGAAGTACTGGACGACGAAGGGTACTCTGTCCACCGTGTCCCGTGTTTGTCTTCTGAGGAGATCGGTGCGGTTTTTCGCTGTGGCGCATCTGAACTGTCAATCTATGAGTCGAGCGCCATATCCTGTTCTTAGGAGGGCATCTTTCAGGGTCTGGAGGTGTCTGTCACGATCCTCCTCATCTGAGCAAATCCTGTGTATACGGAGGGCTTGTCCATAGGGAATGGCTTCTTTAACATGTTTAGGGTGGAAGCTGGAGAAGTGGAGCATTGTGAGATTGTCTGTGGGCTTGCGGTACAGTGAGGTGCTGAGGTGACCGTCCTTAATGGAGATGCATGTGTCCAAGAATGCAACTGATTCTGGGGAATAGTCCATGGTGAGTCTGATGGTGGGGTGGAATTTGTTGATATCATCATATAGTTGTTTCAGTGATTGTTCACCATGAGGCCAAAGGAAGAAAATGTCATCGATGTATCTAGTGTATAGCATTGGTTGAAGATTCTGTGCAGTGAAGAAGTCTTGTACGAACCTGTGCATGAAGATGTTGGCATATTGAGGTGCAAATTTGGTCCCCATGGCTGTTCCGTGTGTCTGGATGAAAAACTGGTTGTTGAAGGTGAAGACATTGTGGTCCAGGATAAAGCGGATGAGTTGTAAAATTGCATCTGGAAACTGGCAGTTGTCAGCACTGAGTACTGAGGCAGTCGCAGCAATGCCATCGTTGTGGGGGATGTTGGTGTAGAGCAGCGAGACATCCATTGTGACAAGGAGTGTCCCTGGTTCAACTGCTCCATGTGTGCTGAGTTTCTGTAGGAAGTCCGTAGTGTCGCGACAAAAGCTGGGGGATCTTTGTACAATGGGTTTCAGGATGCCCTCTACGTAGCCGGAGAGGTTCTCACACAGAGTCCCATTGCCCGATACGATGGGACGGCCAGGTGTGTTTGCCTTGTGTATCTTTGGGAGGCAGTAGAGATCTCCAACGCGGGGAGTACGTGGAATGAGAGCACGGAGGGTGCTCTGAAGGTCCGGATCAAAGGTCTTGATCAGATTGTTGAGTTGACGTGTGTGTTCTTTGGTCGGATCTGTGGGTAACTGTCTGTAGTGTTCCTTATTGTTTAGTTGTCGGTACACTTCTTTACAGTAATCCGTTCTGTTCAGTAGGACAATGGCCCCTCCTTTGTCTGCTGGTTTGATGACAGTGTTGCGGTTGGTCTTGAGAGCGTGGATGGCATTGCGTTGTGCTTGGGTAATGTTCGGGGCTGTCTTGTGAGCGCGGCTGATGAATCTGGTGTTAACGCACCTCCTGATGGTTTGGGCATACAAGTCCAGTCGAGGAAGCCCACAGACAATCTCACAATGCTCCACTTCTCCAGCTTCCACCCTAAACATGTTAAAGAAGCCATTCCCTATGGACAAGCCCTCCGTATACACAGGATTTGCTCAGATGAGGAGGATCGTGACAGACACCTCCAGACGCTGAAAGATGCCCTCCTAAGAACAGGATATGGCGCTCGACTCATAGATCAACAGTTCCGATGTGCCACAGCGAAAAACCGCACCGATCTCCTCAGAAGACAAACACGGGACACGGTGGACAGAGTACCCTTCGTCGTCCAGTACTTCCCCAGAGTGGAGAAGCTACGACATCTTCTCTGGAGTCTTCAACATATCATTGATGAAGACGAACATCTCGCCAGGTCCATCCCTACACCCCCACTTCTTGCCTTCAGACAACCACACAACCTCAAACAGACCATTGTTCACAGCAAACTACCCAGTCTTCAGGAGAACAGTGACCATAACACCATACAACCCTGCCACAGCAACCTCTGCAAGACATGCCGGATCATCACACGTGAGAATACCATCCACCAGGTACACGGTAAATACTCTTGCAACTCGGCCAACATTGTCTACCTGATACGTTGCAAGAAAGGATGTCCCAAAGCATGGTACATTGGGGAGGCCATGCAGACGCTACGACAACGGATGAATGAACATCGCTCGACAATCACCAGGCAAGACTGTTCCCTTCCTGTTGGCGAACATTTCAGGTGGTCATGGGCATTCAGCCTCTGACCTTCGGATAAGCATTCTCCAAGGCGGCCTTCACGACACATGACAGTGCAGAGTCGCTGAGCAGAGACTGATAGCCAAGTTCCGCACACATGAGGACGGTCTCAACAGGGATCTTGGGTTCATGTCACACTATCTGTAACCCCCGTGACTTGCCTGGGTTTGCAAAACCTCACTTACTGTACTGTCTGGAGACAATACACATCTCTTTAACCTGTGATCAGTGCTCCTTCCACACACATTGTCGGCCACTTTAGGACTTGAATAGCAGGTTAGGTGTAAAGATTCGCATTCTAATCAGTAATCTCTAAACTGTCGGTGCTTTATATGCTCTGTCTGAGGCCAGAACTCTCCATTCACCTGACGAAGAGGGAGTCCCCTCAAAAGCTTGTGAGTTTACTATCAAATAAATCGGTCGGACGAAAACCTGGTGTTGTCAGACTTTTTACAACTCTGATCACACAGGCCCGGGGCTGATTGGTTTCAGCTTAGGCAGGAAGGAAAAATAGCTCAGAATGCTAAATGCCAATTTACTGGATATTTATTGCTATAACAAAAAGGAAAAAGTTCCTCTTTTATATACAATTATTTTTCTGCTGCTAAACTCCCAATTCACCAGTTTGAATGTCTTCTCTCTCAGTGAGGGCCTAACATAATGTATAACATGTTTTACTGGGGAGTGTAACACACACTTGGATCACAATCCTGCTCCTATTTAGCGATAACAGTTACATTCATGAATCATTCTGCCTGGCAAAGGTACTTGAGAAATGGCACCCTGGTGTCATCAGTGAAACTGTTCACAGGTTGGTGTTGAGGCAGTTTGCTTGACAAAGCCTTGCTTTGTGCTGCTGGTTACATTGTACTTGACCTAGGAATGCTATATAATGACACGGAGGGCCAAATTCTCACTCCACAGGCAGGTAACACAAGTTACAAAATATCACAATTCAGCAGGCCAGCCTCAGTTTAAAAGATCCTATTACACACTATCTTTGCTTGGAGGTGGGGGAGAGGTGATATGGGAGAGAATTGGGCCATCAATGCCTGATTAAAAGCAATTAGGCCCTCAAGCCCTCACACACTCGCCCCTTTCACTCCAAACCACTTCCTACAACTTCGCCATGGCCTTCATTTCGCCTCCATCTTGGGTTTATTTATTAGTGTCACAAGTAGGCTTACATTAACACTGCAATGAAATTACTGTGAAAATCCCCTACTCATCACACTCCAGCACCTGTTCGGATACACCAAGGGAGAATTTAGCATGGCTAATGCACCTAAACCAACATGTCATTTGTGTGTGTGTGTAGTGGTGGTGGTGGTGGTGGGGTGAAATGCTGAGAAAAAAAACAGCCATTCATAACTCTGTTTTCCAAGAAAATACTGTTCCCACAGCCTTATAAAAATGTCAACCATTCAGAGCCATTAGAGTATCAATAACAGAAGCTTTATCTCATTTCACACCTCTTAATCTTATACAAACAACCACAGACATTGACAAAGTCGCAGAAAGCATAACTTATCATAACCTCAAAGTTGTTAATCAAGCCAAGGAAACACTTTAGTTTGTCCAAACACAACTCTTATTAAGCTAATGACTACGAAAGTCTTGCAGTTCAGCCAAGCATTCATAATAGATACAGGTGGAAAACTTTCGGGTCATCTGTTTCTGCTGATAGTTCCAATTATGGCATGGAGGTGGCATAGCTTGGACTTTTTGAACTAATCTTTTAAGGTAGCGAATTCAGACTATGGTTCATGGCTTCCCTGAGGGACAATGAATCATGGAGAAGTTAGCTTTCAAACCATTCCAACTCATCCCCTCATCCTTCATATCCGACGCCCTCTCATACCAGCTCATGCTCCCCACATATGCCCTTGTTACCTCCATAGCCACTCATTCAGTATTCCCTATGGGTCAAGTGGAAATGCAAAAAAACTAACCACATAATACAGTTCTCAGTCACACACACAATAGTGAAAAACTGCCATTCATGAAAACCAAAGCTTAAATCCCAATCTGTGGTTAAAGAAAACTTCAATACCCACAAAGAAGGATAATCCTTTAACAACCTCTTTACAATTTCAAACTGTTAACTTATCAAAGTGCTTATATAGATTTTGAAACTCCGTCAAACATTTAAAATGACCTCAAGATTCTTAACAGCCCTTAAAAAACATTAACAAGAGAACGTCATTCAAAACTGTTGTTGTGATGGAATTAAAAGTGATGGACACAAAATGGTTACCTGGCACACAAAATGGTTACCTGGGAAGGGACATTCAGAGCCACTGGCTTTAGGCACAGACAGTTACACAAAAGGTTAAAACCTGCTGTATCTAAATTGCTGCAGGAAGCTGATCAGAGCTTGAGGCACTCTAGATAAGAGCAGACCCAGAACAATGAGTCTGATAATAAGGTCAGCCACAGATGGGACATTAATATAGAAACGTAACAAGATCAGCCACTGAATGTATAAATTGAAACCAGTCATTGATAGAAGACACAACTGCATAAATGTATCCATTCTATGAACAATGATATGTTAACTGTCCATGTCCGCACCTGTCTGCTTGTAACTATGCGGTAACTTTCGATGTCCGTATCCATCTACTCAACTGGTAACGATGTGTTAACGGCCAATGTCCGTACTGCCTATTGTCTAAAAGGTATAAAAATGTTCAACTACCATTGTGTACTTGAGAAGGTAGCTGCTAAGTACTGCGGAGCACCAATACATTCTCCCAAAGTCTTGTCCGAAATAAAACTGTATTGTTGAAATGTCCAAGTCTGACTCCGAAATGGTAAATTTCCCACAACACCGTGAAATAGGTCGACATGGTTTTTTCCTAACATACACCAGATGGTCTGTCAATCAAAGCAGTCCAGCTGATGGTGTGTTTTGTAAACAGTGGCAGCTTACACCTTTTTTTCCCTAAGTTTATAGAGCAGGGGATTTAAAAGACTTGATATCATGGCACTTAAACTGGCCTTACCTGATCTATAAGAGCATTTGTGACTCCTCCACTACAGGTGAAGGCCCCAAAAACAGTGAAAATTGAGTCTTTTTTAATTCTAAATTGTCTTGACCAGTTCAGGTTTTTGCATGCATGATTCTTACCTTGACCCATTTCTCCTATAGGCAAAAATTGGATGTTTGAAATCCGGGGAGAGGGAGGGGACAGAGACTTCTGCATCTGTATCCCACTCACCATTTTTAAAGTTCTCAGGGGTCAGTCTGACTTTACAAAAATCTGGCCTTTTGTCAATGACAAGTTGTGTTACATCTCACCTGTACAGGGAAGGTAGTGGTGGCATAATGGCATTGTCGCTGGACTAGTTAATTCCAGAGACCCAGGTAATGATCCAAAAATCCCTGCTCCCTGCACCAGCTTTCAAGCCATGCATTCATCTGTTTAATCTTCCCATTCCTACTCTCAGTAACTCGTGGCAATGGTAATAGTCCAGAAATTACTACCTTCAAGTTCTGCACTTTAGCCTTCTGCCTAACTCTCTATATTCACACCTTAGGATCTCATCCCTTTTCCTACCTATATCATTGGTACCAATATGTACAATGACCTCTGGCTGCTCACCAGCATCCCCCCCCCGCCCCCTTTAAGGATTCTTGCAATCGCTCAGAGATGTCCTTGACCCTGGTATCAGGGGCAACACACCATCCTGGAGTCTCGATTGCAGCCACTAACTAGCAAGTCCCCTATTACTACAGCTTGTTTGCTCTTTGCCCAACCCTGCTCTACAGCAGAACCTGGTGTGGTGACATAGGCCTGGCTGCTGCTGGTACCTCTTCCTGACAGGCTATCTCGCTCAACAGTATCTAAAACAATGTAGCTGTTTGAAAGGGGAATGGGCACAGGAGACTCCTGCACTACCTGCCTGCCTCTCCTGGCGGTCACCCATCTACCTACCCTCTATCAGAGGGTAGGTGCAAACTTGATGGACATCCTAAGGTGTCGAAAGGGGTTGCTGTAGAGATAGCAGAGGCATTGGTGATCATCTTCCAAAATTCTATAGATTCTGGAATGATTCCTGAAAATTGGAAGAAAACAAATATCATCCCATTATTTAAGGAGGGAGAGAGAAAGAACACAAGGAACTAAGAACGTTAGCCTTGCATCAGTAGGGAAAATGCTAGAACCTACTATAAGGGTTGGGATAAATGGACACTTAAATAATCACAATCAGATTGGGCATAATCAGCATGGATTTACAAATGTGAAATCACTTTCGACGAACTTGGAATGTTCTGAGGATGTTATTCACAAACTTCATAAATAGAGAGTCAATAGACATAGCATATTTGAATCAGAAGGCATTTGATAAAGTCCCCCACAAGAGGTTGATTGGCAAAATAAAAGCACATGGGATAGGAGACAATATTTTGGCAAGCATTAAGGATTGACCAACAGGCAGAAAACAGAGCATAGGAATAAATGGGTCATTCTCATATTGGCATGCTGTGACTAGTGGGACTCTACAAGGATCAGTTCTTGAACCTCAGCTGTTCACAATATATCTCAATAATTTGGATATGGGGACCAAATGTAATATTTCCAATTTTGCAGATGATACAAAGCTAGGTGGGAATGTGAATTGTAGGGAAGATGTAAAAAGACGTTCAGAGACTATTTCCTCGGGTGGACGTAGCTGTTACTAGGGGGCATAACTATAAGGGTCATGGCAGGAGATATGGGAGGGATGCCCAAGGTAGGTTCTTTACTCAAAGAGTGGTTGGGGTGTGGAACGGACTGCCTGCTGTGATAGTGGAGTTGGACACTTTAGGAACTTTCAAGCGGTTGTTGGATGGGCACATGGAGCACACCAGAATGATAGGGAGTGGGATAGCTTGATCTTGGTTTCAGACAAAGCTCAGCACAACATCGAGGGCTGAAGGGCCTGTACTGTGCTGTACTGTTCTATGTATAGGAGAATGTAGACAGTGAGTGAGCAAGAACAGAGCAGATGGAATATAATATTGAAAAGTGTGATGTAATCCATTTTGGTAGAAGGAACACATGTGCAGAATATTTTCTAAATTGTAGGGAATTAGAAAGTGTAGATGTATAAAGACACTTGGACGTCCTTGGTCATAACTCACTTCAGGCTAACATGCAATTGCAGCAAGCTACTAGAAATGGAATGCTAGCCTCTATCACAAGAGGATTTGCGTACAGGAGTCGTGAGGTCTTGCTTCAACTGCATCGGAGCTTGGTTAGACTGCAGCTGGAGTACTACATGCAGTTTTAGTTCCCTTACCTCAGAAAGGATATTATTACCATACAGACAGTGCAAGGAAGGTTCACCAGACCTGTTCCAGGGATGGTGGGCCTGTCTTACGAAGAGAGATTGTGCAAACTAGGATTGTATTCTACAGAGCTTCGAAGAATAAGGGGTGATCTCATTGAAACTTACAAAATCCTACAGGGTAGATCTAGGTAAGATGTTTCCCTTTGATGGGGGACAATTTCAAAATTAGGGGGAATGCCACTTAGGATCAAGATGAGGAGAAATTTCTTTACTCAGAGTTGTGAATCTTTGGAATTCTCTACCATAGAGGGTTGTGGGAGCTCAGACATTGAGTATGTTTAAAGCAGAGATTGATAGGTTTCTGATTGACAACAATATAAAGGGTTATGGGGATAGTGTGTATAAAAGGCACTGAAGTATCCAAACAGCTATGATCATATTGAACAGCAGAGCTGTTCAATGTGCTGAATGGCGTTTTCCTGTTCCTATTAATTTTGGATTGCTGTAGAAAAGGGCTCACACTGATACAATGGGCCAAATAACTGCCTTCTGTGCGGCAAACTCCTGCACTGCAAATCATGTTTCCAAACCATATCTCAAAGAAACAATAACTGGTAGCATACTAATGTTAGTATAGTAAGTAAAAGTTCAGTTTCTCATTTTCACTGGGATAAAATTTCTGAAAAAATTGTTGCCACAAAGCTAAGTAAGGATGTGACAGTCCATTTAGTCTCTCCTTCCATAGGAAAATAACAGCAGCAATGCCATCACCTTTAACATCAACAGAAAATGCTGGAAAATCTCAGCAAGTCTGACAGCATCCGTGGAGTGAAAACAGAGCTAACGTTTCAAGTCTGGATGACTCATTATCAGAATCCCTACAGTACAAAAAAAACGCTATTCAGACCATCAATCCTGCGCCTACAACAATCCCACCAAGGCTCTATCTCCGTAATCCCATATATTTACCCTGCTAATCCCGCTGACACTAAGTGGCAATATCTTAGGAGGGCCAATCCACCTAACCCACACTCTTTGGACTATGGCAAAACTGGAACACCTGGAAGAAGTCCATGCAGACATGGGGAGAATGTACTAACTCCACAGACAGTCGGATTGAACCTGGGTCTCTGGTGCTGAGGGACAGCAATACTAACCACTGTGCCACCCTGTCATTGTCAGACTTGCTGAGATTTTCCATCTCTTTCTATTTTTGTTTCAGAATCCAGCATTTGCAGTAATTGCTTTTATCATCATCTTTAAGCTTTCATACAAGTCATAGCATTAAGTTTACATACACATCACTGTTCCTTGGTCAAAACCATGTAATTCTCCACCAAGCACTATTGTAACTAGGACTGCAGTTATTTGAGGAGAAGATTTACCATCATTTGCCTTTTCAGGGCCAATTAGGGTTGGGAAATAAATGTGGCCTAGCTCAGGTATCAAGAACAAATGGATGAATAGAAACATGAGATGCGCCCACAACTAAATTAACGCTGGCACAGTGGTTAGCACTGCTGCTTCACAGTCCTACGGACTTGGGTTCGACTTCCAGCTTGGGTCACTGTCTGTGCAGAGTCTGCAAGTTCTCCCCATGTCTGTGTGTTTTTCCTCCGGGTGCTCCGATTTCCTCCCACAGTCCAAAAGACACACTGGTTAGGTGCATTGGCCATGCTAAATTCTCCCTCACTGCATCCAAACAGTCACCAGAGTGTGGCAACTAGGGGATTTTCAGAGTAACTTAAATGCAATAAACCTACTGGTGACACTAATATATAAATTATAATTTTAATACTCTAGATTCTTGTTCTTGTGCCTTGAAAAAATACTTCCTCACATCAGCACATACTTCCTACAAGTCCAATACACATGGTTATGCATTAGCTCGTAATTTAGAAAGGCTGAATCTCTATAGAAACTTACCGACCTTCTGTCATAAATTGGGCTTAAGAGTGGAAACTCTGGTGGGGAGGAAGAAAAACCAGAGTCATTTATGATTTAGTACAAGTCCGACCTCCCAATTATTGCATCCCCTTATTAGCTTCCAACCACCTGGTCTCCGCTAACTTACCAGAGGCCATACTGGATTCTTGGAATTCACTCGCTAAATTCTGCTGACTCCCTCTCCAGCTGTGAGGCCCTCTTTGCAGCCTAGTTCTTCAAACATTTTTTTCTGCACACCTCCTAATCTCACCTTTGGCATAGTATTGAATGTTCTTTATTGCTGGAGAGCCATAAAAGTGCACATCATGTCCAGTGACACCTGCCTTGCATTCATGAGCAGCACCAAGAAAGCTTTAAGATTTAGTCACCAGATTTAGAATCCGGGAGTAAACACCATTTCTCCACAGGAATTTGTTGATTTTAATTATTGTACCAAAATGTAATTGTGGGACTTCCAATAATGGAGAACATGATACTCATTTCTTTAGTTAATGCTTCAAGAGGCTATTTATTGAATACATGAACTATTTTAGTTTGTACAGTTTGAACCTAGTTTGCACCCTTAATTAATCTTTAGATTTTTTTTGAAAGTTAAAGGCATAATTCAACCTTTGAACAATCATGCCTTGTTCCCATGGTTACACCTATATGGGACAATATTTCATCTGGATCGAACAAAGCACCAAAACCAAAAGATCAACAAAGATGTAGTTTTCACTTGATGTTACGAATTCAAAGAAAAAAAGCTCAGAGTAGGATTCTTGTTTAAAATCCATTTAAATTTACCAAAGTTAACACAACTGTCGTAAATAGGAAATTCAAATGAAGAGAATGAAACGTGGTGCCAGTATCGAATTATCAAAATTACTTGTTCTTCACACATCACCTTCTCTATATACGATATGCTTTGTCTGTATAGCGCGCAAGACTTTTCACTGCATCTTAATACATGTGACAATAATGGAACAATTCAGATTCATGTCCTGGGTTCCCGGGGATCAGTGGAGCATCTCTCCCCTCCAGGACCAATATGTTAGACTCACAAATCTCCAGCTCGCAGCCAGTCTGGGTTCACCTGTGTCTGCCAATCTCCTCCCTTACCTGTAACTGTTCAAGACATTTGTCTGGAGGTGTCCGAGAAACCAGTCTCTCTGCCTCTGTCTCTCTCTCACACACACAGCTTCATAGATACTGGAAACTCTCAGATAACACAGCAATTACACATCGGGAAAGGCCAACAAACCTGCTCTGAAAACAAATGCGATAACGCACTTGTGAGATCACAACTTCGCCCGAGTTATTGCGATACAAACTTTCTGCATTGGCTGAAGTAACGAAAAAAAAGCTCAACTTACCTCTGAGTGAAATGCAATCCTTTATTTTGTTTCACTTTTCAAGATATTCACTAAAAAGCCAACTTTCGAGAAGTTGCAGCTTTCATTGCTGCTGCCAGACTTTCTTACTGCGCAGATTGAGCCTCGCTGCTTGCACAATAATCATAACAAACCCCAGCAGCACTGCTGTCCCTGAGCGACCCCTGGAGCCCACACCCTTACACTACAGCTCAGCCTCACTGTCCCTGAGCGACCCCTGGAGCCCACACCCTTACACTGCAGCTCAGCCCTACTGTCCCTGAGCGACCCCTGGAGCCCACACCCTTACACTGCAGCACAGCACTGCTGCCCCTGAGCGACCCCTGGGGCTGATGTGAACCATGGTGCCAGCATTGGACTGGGGTAAGCACAGTAAGAAGTCTCACAACGCCAGGTTAAAGTCCAACAGACTTATCTGGTAACACAAGCCACAAACTTTCAGAGCACTGCTCCTTCATCGGGTGAGTGGGAGTTTTGTTGACAAACAGGGCATGTAAAGACATACCTGTTATATACCCTGTTTGTGTCCACTCACCTGATGAAGGAGTAGTGTTCTGAAAGCTTGTGGTTTGTGCTACAAAATAAACCTGTTGGACTTTAACCTGGTGTTCAGACTTCTTACTGTGTTGATGTGAACGCAGAAAGTGTTGGCATTATCTGTGGAGAGAGAAATGTTTTGAGTCCAATGGCTCTTCTTCAGAACTGAAGAGAGTTAGAAAGGTGGTGGGTTTTATATTGTTGGAAAGGGGAAAGGGGAAAGCGGCAAGTGGAGCAAGAGAGAATAAAAGCAAAATACTGCTGATGCTGGAACCTGAAACAAAAACAGAAAATGCAGGAAAATCTCAGAAGGTCTGACAGCATCTGTGGAGAGAGAATAAAGCCAATGTTTCAAGTCAGGATGACCCTTTGTCCTTCTGTTCTTGTGTGAGCAAGAGAGAATGTCAGATTCGAGGGCAAAAGAGATTAAATGAGAAAGATGTTGTGGTAGAGAAGTAAGAAGTCTCACAACACCAGGTTAAAGTCCAACAGGTTTATTCGGAATCATGAGCTTTCGGAGCACACAATGAAGGGGCAGTGCTCCGAATGCTCGTGATTCCAAATAAGCCCGTTAGTATTTTAACCTGGTGCTGTGAGACTTCTTACTGTGTCCACCTCAGTCCAAAGTCGGCATCTCCACATCATGGAAGAGAAGGCAAAAAGAGTGGCAATGATCATATTAAAGGTATATAATTGGTCCAGAGTAGTCACACACTAAACTGATCCTTCTCTTCACTTTATCGGTAATCACAACACTATATTTTGCACCCTGTTTTTTCTTTCTCCCCTGTGTACTCTATGAAGGGTATGTTTTGTTTGTATTGCTCACAAGAAACAATACTTTTCACGGTATTCCAATACATGTGGCAATAATAAATCAATTCAATTCAAGAAGGTATTAACAGCAGAAAAAACAGTCAGTCTACCTGAAAGCAAAGAGCTTAAGAACAAGCTACAGTCTGGTATCCGGGTAAAAATATTCAGGATCGAGTTCATTGCCTGAAATTGTTGAACACAGTGTTGAGTCCAGAAGGTTATAGCCAGTTCAAAAGATGAGATGCTATTCCTCCAGCTTGCAATGGGCTTCAATGGAACAATACAGCAGGGCAAGGACAGAAATATGAGAAGGAGAGTGAGATGGCGAATTGAAATGTTAGCAACCAGAAGGTCTGGGTTAAGCTTGCAGACTGAGCAAAGGTGAGCTGCAAAGCAGTCACTCAATCTATGTTAGCTTCACCTGGAAGATGTATTAAGGCCTTGAACAGGGAGGTCGGAGGAGGTAAATGGGCAGAAATTACATATCATATAATTGCAATGGAAGGTGCAGTAGGAAGGAGAAAAAGTGTTGGGGGTGTTGCAGTGGACCAGGATGTTGCAGAGGGAGTGGTCCCTTCAGAATGCTGACAGAAGAGGGGAAGATGTGTTTGGCAGAGACATCATGCTGGTATTGGTGGAAATCCCTGGGGCTGATGTCCTGAAACAACCACTCAGGCCTTTTTGTTATTCGTTCATGGGGTGAGGGCATCCCTGGCGGGGCCAGCATTTATCATTCATCCACATTGATGTGGATTGGAGTCAGATGTAGATCTGACCAGGTAAAGGCAACAGATTTCCTTCCCTAAAGGGCATTACTGCATCAGATGGGTTCTGACAACAATCAACGATGATTTCATGGTCACTATTTTAAATGAGAATTACTCTGGGTCTCGGGATTACTAATCCAGTGGCAATACCACCACCACCCAAACAATGATGAGATAGAGTACAGGAATGAGATAGAGAATCTGGTGAAGTGGTGCAGCAACAATAATCTCTTCCTCAATGAAGCAGATTGTCACTGACTTCAGGAAGCGTAGAGGAGAACATGCTCCTGTCTACATCAATGGGGACGAAGTGGAAAGTGTCGAGAACTTCAAGTTTTTATGTATCCAGATCACCAACAACCTGTCCTGGTCCCCCCCATGATGACACTACAGTTAAGAAAGCCTACCAACGCCTCTACTTTCTCAGAAGATTAAGGAAATTTGGCATGTCAGCTGTGATTCTCACCAACTTTTACAGATGCACTATAGAAAGCATTCTTTCTGGCTGTATCACAGCTTGGAGTGGTTCCTGAAACCAAAAGAGAAAATGCTGGAAAATCTCAGCAGGCCTTGCAGCATTTGTAAGGACAGAAAAGAGCTGACGTTTTGAGTCCAGATGACTCCTTATCAAAGCATTGACAAACGGTCATCTGGACTCGAAACGTCAGCTCTTTTCTCTCCTTAAAGATGCTGCCAGACCTGCTGAGATTTTCCAGCATTTTCTCTTTTGGTTTCAGATTCCAACTTCCGCAGTAATTTGCTTTGATTTGCTATGGCTCCTGCTCTGCCCAAGACTGCAAGAAACTACTAAAGGTCGTGAATGTAGCCCAATCCATCGTACAAACCAGTCTCCCATCCCTTGAATCTGTTTACGCTTCCCACTGCCTTGGCAAAGCAGCTAGCATAATTAAGGATCCCACACAACCTGGACATTCTCTCTTCCTCCTACTTCAGTTGTGAAAAAGACACAAAGTCTGAAGTCATGTACTAACCGACTCAAGAACAGCTTCTTCCCCGCTGCTGTCAGACTTTGAATGGACCTACCTTGCATTAAGTTGATCTTTCTCTACGCCCTAGCTATCACTGTAACACTAAATTCTGCACTTTCTCCTTTCCTTCTCTATGAATGGTATGTTTTATCTGTATAGCACGTAACAAACAATACATTTCACTGCATGTTAATAATAAATCAAATCAAATCAAATCACTGTTTCCCCATCAGAAAATGCTGCAAGTACCACAAAGGTGGCTTCTGTATCTCCAGCAATCTGTGTTTTTCCTTCTTAAATCAACACTCTGGCTTTTAATTCCAGCTGAACGTGGTCCTGAGAATTCACCACATGATCTCGCAACGCCTCCAATGTTTTATTTACCCCCATCCCCAGTACCTTTATAACTAAGAAACTAAACTATTCAAAGAGAATGATGAAAACAATTATTTTGTAATGTCTCAATAACTTGTCCACAATTGGTTGCAGCAGTGTCCAGGAGATGAATCTTTAATTTGGGAGCATCCAGGACAATATTGGAGGATTGGAAACATTAAATCTTGCAGAGTTCAGGTGCTTGGAAAGGCTTCTGGGATTTGCCATTATGACAATAGCCCAGAAGTGAATGGTGGTAGATAATTAAATGACGAACAGGAGGAGACTCCACAAATACCCCCATCCTCAATGATAGGGCAGCCTAGCATATCACTGCAAAAAGATTTGCAACAATCTTCAGCCAGAAGTATCAAGTGGACATCTCAGCTTCCTCCAGAGATCCTCAGCATCACAGCTGCCAGCCTTCGGCCAATTCAATATAATATCAAGAAATGGCTGAAGGCTCTGGATACTGTAAAGATTAGAGGCCCTAGTAATATTCTGGCAAAAGTACTGAAGACTTTTGGTCCAGAACTAACCACACCCCTAGCCAAGTTGTTCCAATACACCTATAATCCTGCTATACTTAGCAATGTGAAAAATTGCCCAGGTATGTCCTGTCCACATAAAAACAGAACAAATCTAACCCAGCCAATTGCTGCCCTATCTATCTACTGTCAATCATTAGCAAACTGATGGAAGAGGTAATCAACAGCACCATCAAACAGCACTTACTCAACAATAGCCTGCTTATGGATCCTCCGATTGTGTTCCACCAGCTTCTGACCTCATTGCACCCTTGATCCAAACATGGTCAAAAGAGCTGAACTTGAGAGGTGGAATGAGAGTGACTGTCCTTGAACATCATGGCAGCATTTCACTGAGTATAGCCCTAGAAAAACTGGAGTCAATGCAAATCAGGGGGGAAACCCGCCACCTGTTGGAGTCATACCTGGCACAAATGAAGATGGTTATGGTGGTTGGAGGATAATCATCTCAGTTCCAAGACATCACTATAAGAGTTCCTCAAGGTAGTGTCCTAGGCCCAACAATCTTCAACTGCTTCATCAATGGCCTTCTCTCCATCATAAAGTCAGAAGTAGGAAGGTTTGCTGATGACTGCACAATATTCTGCACACTTGTGATTCCTCAGATACTGAAGCAGTCCATGTCCAAATGTAGCAAGTCCAGACCATGTCCAAATGTAGCAAATCCAGACCATTTCTAAACGTAGCAAATCCAGACCACGTCCAAATGTAGCAAGATCCATACAATATCCAGGCTTAGGCTGATAAGTGGCAAGTAATATTTGCATCACACAAGTGCCAGACAATGATGACCTCCAATAAGAAAATCTAACCATCGACCTTGACATTCAAGGGCATTATTATTGCTGGATCCCCCACAATTAATATCATGGTGGTTACCATTAACCAGAAACTGAACTACATCAGCCACAAAAATAATATAGATACAACAGCAGGGAATTCATCTCCTGACTCACCAAAGCCTGTCCACCAACTACAAGGCACAAGTCAGGAGTGTGATGGAATGCTCCTCACGTGCCTGGACGGGTGCAGCTCCAACAACACTCAAGTAGCTTGACACCATCCAGGACAAGGCAGCTTTTATGATTGGCATCCCATTCAATCACTTTCAACATTCACTCTCTTCACCACTGACATTACAGCAACTCACCAAGGCTCCTTTGACAGCACCTTTCAGACCCACAAGCTCTATCACTTGGAAGGCCACGGGTAGCAAATGCATGTGAACGCCACAACTGGCATGTTCCTCTCTAAGCCACACACCATCTTGACATGGAATTATATTGCTGTTCTTCCTATCTTTGAATCAAAATCCTGAAACACCTTCCCTAATAGCACTGCAGATGTACCTACATTACATGGACTGCATCAGTTCAAGGCAGCAGCTTAGCACAACCTTCGCAAGGGCATTAAGGAATCAATGCTTGTCTAGCTGCTGATGCCCACAGCCCATGAAAGAATAAAAGAAAATTGCTGTTACTGGAAAAATGATTTAGCACTTCATCATATCATTGAATCATCTCAATGTGCTACAGCTAATGAATTATTTTTGGACTGCTGCAGCAACAGTAATGGGATGCATGTCCTCTGAATGTGATACATTGATGCTAATTTAGTTTCATTACTGCTGATCACCAGGGTGGCATTTACACCCATTGAACTAGCCCTTTGGGACTAGTTCACAGGTATATCTGTTTGGACAGGAGGAGTGCTCAGGTAGAAAAAGATGCATTTTAATATCCCTTTATCACATTCTCAGGTTCCTCCAAAGCACATCATACATACATAGGAATAATTTTGGAAGTGAAACTATAGTTATTTAAGCAAAAGTGTCATCCAAATTATGTGTTACACACAGCAACAAATGTGATGAATGACCAGTTCATCTATTTTTAACGTGATGGTTGATGGGTGAATGTTGGCCAGGGCACAAAGAGAGATCCCTGCTCTTCTTTGAGTAGGACCATGAGATTTCTTAATTCCATGTTAATAGGCATTAGGGCTTTGTCTTCATGGTCCATAACTTCCGATTAGTGACAGAAAGATGTGGGCCACTAAAACTAACTTTTTTTGCTCACTTACCTGTGCTGAAATATTGCATTCCAAATCCCAAGGGGAGCAGTTGCTTGTGGACTTCATGTGGGACAATCTCCACAAGCTCCGGTGTGCAATGCAGGGAAATCTAACTACACTCATAAGATCATAAGAAATAGGAGCAGGAGTAGGCCATCTGGCCCTTCGAGCCTGCCCCGCCATTCAATAAGATCATGGCTGATCTGTCGTGGCTCAGTTCCACATTCCCGCCCTCTCCCCATAACCCTTAATCCCCTCTCTTATCAAAAACCCATCAACCCACGTCTTAAAAATATTTAGCGAGGTAGCCTCCACCACTTCAACGGGCAGAGAATTCCAGAGATTCACCACCCTTTGAGTGAAGAAGTTCTTCCTCAACTCCGTTCTAAACCGCCCCCCCTTTATCTTGAGGCTGTGCCCCTTAGTCCTACTGTCGTTTCTGAGCGGGAAGAGTCTCTCCACCTCTATCCTATCCATCCCATTCATCATCTTATACGTCTCAATGAGATCTCCCCTCATTCTTCTAAACTCTAACGAGTACAAGCCTAGTTTATTCAGCCTCTCCTCATAGCTCAACCCCCTCAACTCCGGCATCAGCCTAGTAAACCTCCTCTGCACTCCCTCCAAGGCCAAAATATCCTTGCGTAAGTACGGCGCCCAAAACTGCACACAGTACTCCAGCTGCGGCCTCACCAATGCCCTATACAGCCGCAGCAAGACCTCCCTACTTTTATATTCAATCCCCCTCGCTATGAAGGCCAGCATCCCATTTGCCTTCCTGACCACCTGCTGCACCTGCAACCTGGGTTTTCGCGACTCATGCACAAGGACCCCGAGGTCCCTCTGCACCGTCGCCTGCTGCAACTCTCTTATAACAAAGCCAGACTGGGAACGCCCATTGAGGTCTTGCTTGGAAATAGCAGTGTACAGTGAAGGCAAAGCAGAAGGATTTCCCTGCAATTACAAAAAGTATGTTGAAACTTTTTAATCTTTTATTTGCGATTTTTTAAAGTAATTAATCCCATTGTTATTGGCTCATTTAATATGGCATTTTTAATTTTATTTTTATGATTGACGAGTATTATTTAATATATATAAAATGCACATAGTTTTTTTATTCATTTTAAATCTGTGAAACTCCTGTTTAAATCTGTATTATATGATTGTATAACTTTACCTGTGGTATGCTTATAAATTTATGTATGTTTTAATTTGGAATATGGAAATTGTAAATGTAATTGGAAAGAGGAGAGGTCAGAGCATTTCGAGCCATGACCTGGGTACCTCATTGCATGAGTTGGAGCAAAGGAGAGTTCAAATTTTGGGCCATGGAAAATCTAAATGTGTTTATCACTTATATTTTTCTGCCTTGCTTACTTCAATGTTAATTATCTCATATTTAACCATTCTATTTTGATGTTTCACTGAAGCATTTGTATAATTATATATTTAAATGTTTTGTTTTAATGTTTCAATAAAGCATTAATAGAATTTTGTAAAGTTTAATGGAAAACATTTACCAAAAGTAATTTTGTAAATGCAAAACTTTGAAATCATGTTAACATTTAATTAAAGATTTTACTTTAGTAGCTGCACTATGATGTCGTTTACTTGCCTCATCTTTTCAAATTTCTTAGAAAATATAGTTTTCTTTCTTCAACACAACGATCAATAAAATATTTTTATACATTAACACAACAGTTTTGTTGTCTGTAAGAAAGGAGGCAAAGGAGTGGGGGATATGAGGAGGGATGGGAGGAGGAGGGATGGGAGGGGGAGTGAGGGAGGGAGGAGGAGACGATTTGGACAAAAAAATTGTACATTTTACATGTGACCTGTCTCTTCTGTGCCCATGTTGAAACCTCAAAATAACTTTTGTTAAGAAGCCAAGCTAAAAGTTTGATGTCCCAACGGTGATGAAACATGACTCCAGGTCTTCAAACTGCACTGGATTCTGCAATGCCTATCAGACAGAGAGTTCACATCAGCTCACAGGGACTTGCATATGTTATCTTAAAGAATACGCTTCCTAAAGCATTTGAATTCGCCAAGTTGCATGCTTGTACCTGAAATGTAGAATTAATTTTACCAAGGGGCTTCTAAGGATCAACATTGCATCAGGGAGACTCTTAAAATTGGGATAAATGCTGCTTAAAATATTTTATCCATTATACATACAAAATGCATAGCAAAATCCAAATGGACTTTAGCTGAAACTCATTCGAGACATTAACATTCACCTTGTTATATATGAACTTTCTTTTTACTAGAATTAGTATAGAACATAGAACATTACAGCGCAGAACAGGCCCTTCGGCCCACGATGTTGCGCCGACCAGCTTTTAAAAAAAAAACAACACTAACCCACTAATCTAAACCAATCCCATTTCGTCCATAAACCTATCCACAGATTTCTTAAACGCCCCCAAACTAGGCGCATTTACAACTGCAGCTGGCAGGGCATTCCAGTCCCTCACCACCCTCTGGATAAAGAACCTACCCCTGACATCAGTCCTATAACTACCCCCCCTTAATTTAAAGCCGTGCCCCCTCGTGCTAGCTTTCTCCATCCTAGGAAAAAGGCTATCACTATCCACCCTGTCTAAACCTCTAATCATCTTATATGTTTCAATAAGGTCCCCTCTTAGCCGCCTTCTTTCCAGCAAAAACAACCCCAAATCTCTCAGTCTCTCCTCACAGGATCTCCCCTCCATACCAGGCAACATCCTGGTAAACCTCCTCTGCACCCTCTCCAAAGCCTCTACATCCTTCCTGTAATGTGGGGACCAGAACTGCACACAATACTCCAAGTGCGGCCGCACCAGAGTTGTGTACAGTTGCATCATGACGCTGCGACTCCTAAATTCAATCCCCCTACCAATAAACGCCAAGACACCGTCATGCCAAAGTTATAAAAGAATATTTTTAGAAATTTTTCTCTCAATTTTTGTGCATTATCTATATTTTAAACATTTTTAAAAACATTTACAAAAAAATTGGCTGACCCAAAGAATGTCTGCTGCCTTTACTCACTGCAGCTAGATCACATGAAAGTGTGCAAGTAAGTGTAAATACTCACATATCATCAGCGCAAGTGATGGAAGTTAGGGAGAGATTACAGTGCACAGCTTAAATGCGGGCAGCTTTACAAAACCGAATCAGAGTTTCAACTTGCTGCGCTTCCATCATGCATGTCCATCATTCCGACACGCATGTGTGGTGCACAATCCACTTATGTTGGGATTCAGGTGGGAAGTTCCATGCCCATATGTTTTCTGAATACCAGCACTTTAAAACACCACAACCATCTTCTCAGCCCAGCACAACATACCCTCAGTCCAGCATAGCATTCCCTCAGTTCAGCACAGCATTCCCTCAGGTCAGATCACCATTCCCTCAGTCCAGGACAGCATTCCCTCAGTCCAGCACAGCATTCCCTCAGTTCAGCGCAGCATTCCCTCAGTCCAGCACTGAAAGTCCATTGAGCCAGAGGTGCTCAGGTGGAATTAGTTTTTCAGACAGATGACGGGAGATCGTATTGAAATTTCGGACTAAAGGAACAATCCCTTAAAACAGAGATGAGGAGGAATTTCTCAGCTAGAGAGTGGTGAATCTGTGGAACTCTTTGCTGCAGCAGGCTGTGGGGGCCAGGTCATCGAGTGTCTTTAAGACAGAGATAGATAGGTTCTTGATTAATAAGGGGATCGATTTCAAACCGTGTAAAGCTTTGCCTCATCTCCCAGAAAATGTCAATTAAAAATTTATGATTTGTGATCATAAAATATTCAGAACACCCATAAAACACTCACCGGCACAGTGGTTAGCACTGCTGTTGCACAGCAGCAGGGACCTGGGTTCGATTCCCAGTTTCAGTCACTGTTTGTGTGGAGTTTGTATGTTAGACCATAAGACATAGGAGCAGAATTAGGCCACTCAGCCTAATCGAGTCTGCTCCGCCATTCAATCATGGCTGAAATTTTTCTCATCCCCATTCTCCTGCCTATTCCCCATAACCCCGATCCCCTTATTAATCAAGAATCTATCTTTCTCTGTCTTAAAGATATTCAATGACCTCCACAGCCTTCTGCAGCAAATAGTTCCACAGATTTACCATTCTCTGACTGAAGAAATTCCTCCTCATCTCTGTTTTAAAGGATCATCCCTTTAGCCTGAGGTTACGCCCTCTGGTTCTAGTTTTTCCTACTAGTGGAAACATCCTCTCCACATCCACTCTACCCAGGCCTTGCAGTATCCTGTGGGTTTCAGTAAGATTCCCCCCTCATCCTTCTAAACTCCAACGAGTACAGATCTAGAGTCCTCAACTGTTCCTTATACGACAAGCTCTTCATTCCAAGGATCATTCTTCTGAACCTCCTCAGAACTCTTTCCAAGGCTAGCACAATACTCCAAATGGGGTCTGACCAGAGCCTTATACAACCTCAGAAGTGCATCCCTGCTGTTGTATTCTTGTATTCATTCTCCGTGTCTGCGTGGGTTTCCTGCTGTGGCACAATTTCTGTAGAGGTTCTTTGGAGAACCATCTTTGGTCCATCCGTCTTCAGCTGCTTCTATGACCTCTCCTCCAATATTATGTTCACACCAAGTATCAGTTAATAAGCACTTCAAACACCAAACTTTTCCCTATCACCATTGAGAAAGTTGTACAACCTAAACACGAACTGCAGCAACTTGAGATGACCCACCGTCACCTCCCCATAGCAGCAAGGTAACAACAACTTCTTTTCATATCGCCCCTTTAATGTAATAAAACATCCCAAGGTGCTTTACAAGAACATTATTAAACAAAATATGACAATGAGCCACATGAAGAGATATTGGGTGGAGTTTTCTGGCTGTTCACACCAGTGGGATTTTCTGGACCCGCTGCAGTGAACAGAGATTTGGCTGAGTTCCAAATTCTCCTCTCTCACTTGCAGTGGCAACAGGGTATGAATGGCCAGAACGTCCCATCTAATGACTAAAAGCAGTCAGAAAAGAATGTTTTATGAAGTGTCTTAAAGGAAAAACGTGAAGGGGGGGGGGGGGTGGTGGCACACTGGTTAGCACTGCTTTGATTCCCAGCCTGGGTTACAGTCTGTGCAGAGTCTGCCTGTTCTCCAAAGTTTATCTTTGTCACAGTCACACAGGATTGTGACTTTGATAAGAGCTATTTTTGGACCTGTGACAGGGATGGAAACCTAGTTGGATTGATTTAAACACGGAGTTCCGGGAAAGACGGGAATGGGATTGGGAAGTGACAGCACATTCAAGGGGTGGAATTTTCCCATCCCACCCGCCCGGAGAATCTTAGTGGGCGGAACATGGACTATGCAGGATTTTCGGGTCTTGGAGCGAGCGTGGCCGGAAAATTCCGCTCAAGGACTTTGGCGAGGAAGGGGAGGTGGACCAGTAATTTGCATGGGGTGGAGAGGGGGAGCGGTCAAAGTTATTTTGAGGAGGGCTGAGCACAGTTGTAAAGGAGAGGGGACAACAACTAAAGAGAAATAATTGTTTACCTTACGGGCTAAAGACTGAAAAGAGAAACATTTATATTGTATATTTAACACGGAAAAACATCCAGACGAGCTGCATACAACTTTGCCGGCGTCACCCACATCCAGAGCAAAATGTTTTTTTTAAATTCATTGCAGCCCAGTAGATTACAGTCAGTAATACTTCACAGAAAAAATTATTAAAATGTGATTCAACTGTTTTATCCTGCTGTTGCACAGTTTGGTCGAAAGATACAATGATTGACAAATGATTGAAACTCAGTGGTTGAGGTGGTAATGTGGGACACTGCTGCTCCACTTAGTTCCCTGTTAGAAAGACATTCTCTGTTCGTGGTTCTGACACCGGATGTTTTGTGGGGAGGTGAAAGTTCGTCAATGGTTTCTCACTATCAGGTGACAGTGAAGAAGAGTAAAGTCGCCTGGCTGAGCAAGGCTGGCCTGGGAAAGCTGCTGTAGAATGAGCAAGCTGGCGGCCGAGGAGTGCGGGGAGGAAGAGGACAGCGAGTGCGGCTCTATCGGGCTGGAGTTCGCTTACGGAGGAGACGCTGACTGTGACATTGTGGACGGAGACCCCGACAACCCAGCAACAGCCGATGAGGGTATGTCCAATCCTACCAGCAAGCCGACTGATGAGTCGCCGCTTATCTAGCAGTGAGTCCAGCCCACACACCCACTGCCACTGTCATAACTAATTGGATCAACACGTTCAATATCGAGCCCAGACTACGCTCCAATTAGCCTTGATGTTTTTGAACATAATGCATGCTTATTTTTCAGTTTGTTTATTACTATCACAAGTAGGCTTACATTTTTAAACTTTTAAAGTTTATTTATTGGGGCGGCACAGTGGCATAGTGGTTAGCGCTGCTGCTTCACAGCTCCAGGGCCTGGGTTTGATTCCTGGCTTGGGTCTCTGTCTGTGTGGAGTTTGCTCATTCTACTCGTGTCTGTGTGGGTTTCCTCCAGGTGCTCTGGTTTTCTCCCGCAGTTCAAGGATGTGCAGGTTAGGTTGATTGGTCATACTAAAATTACCCCCCAGTGTCCTGAGATGCTTAGGTTAGAGGGATTAGCGGGTAAAATATATATGGGTGTAGGGCCTGGGTGGGATTGTGGTCAGTGCAGACTTTCTGCACTGTAGGGTTCTATGATTCTATTAGTGTCACAAGTAGGCTTACTTTAATACTACGCTGTGAACATCCCCTAGTTGTCACACTCCGGCACCTGTTCAGGTACACTGAGGAAGAATTTAGCATAGTCGATGCACCTAACCAGCACGTCTTTGGGACTGTGGGAGGAAACCCATGCAGACACAGGGGGAACATGCAAACTTCACATAGACAGTGACCCAAGCTGGATATTGAACCCAGGTCCCTGTGAGGCAGCAATGGCAGCTGTGCCACCATGCTGCCCCCATGTGAGAGCTTTCTTGCAACCCTCTGGATCCGTCTTCCTTAAATAATTCATCATCAATAAATGTGGGCAGACTGTTCGACAATGGAGGGAAGCATATCGTCTGTGAATGTCCTCAGGTGCTTCTCAGCAGGGCAGTATCCTGGGACAGGAATTTGTCTCAATTTTCTCATATCTATCATGAAACATAAAGTCCAGTTTATTTTATTTATTCTTTGGAATGTGGACATTGCTGACAAGTGATCCAGCATTTATTGCCCATCCCTATCTGCTCTTGGGAAAGTGATGGGAGGAAGGTGCCTTCTCAAAGCACTGCTGCTGCAAGTGCACTCCCAACAGTCTGTACACTGTTATGGAATTGTCTCTCCTAAGTGAGGTTAATTGACTCTGCACAGACTAGGGGCCTAGCTTATTTGCTTTGGTTGCTTCAGATGTTCTGTGATCAAATGCACTGAGGTTTGGAGTTGTACAGTTCAGGGATGTACAATATTTGACCCTTGGTCAATGCTAAGTCCTGATCTAAGCTGGAGTGATGATGGAGAAATACAATACCATGGCTAGGCAATTGCCTTTTGACTCAAATTTCATCATTGTAAGATGGCCACAACCTTTTTTGTGTGCACACAACTGGGTAGACCAGCTCAGGAAGCCAAAGAAAACCTGGTTATGTGTTTCAATGATTAACTGCACCAGCCCTGCCCCCCAACCCCATAGGAAATAACAACATAGAGAGGAGAAATCAAAAAATTAGTCACCGTTTCTTCCATCTTACCTTTTCTACAATGTGTAGGTGCAAATGTTGGATGAGCGTAACAAAAACAACTTTAATTTATATGTGCATTTTAACACTGTAAAGAGACTCAAGGCACTTCACAGGAGCCTTAACAAATAGCATTTGACTGTGTTATGCAAGGAGATAGGTAGATTTGAAGAAACATCTTGAGGGAGGGTATTCTCTGGTTTAGACCCTAAGCAGCTGAAGGGTCGGCTGCCACCAGTGGAGTGATAAAATTCAGATGATGTGCAAGTGGCTAAAACTGGAGGATTGTAGGGCTGGAGGATCTCTTCTATAGAGAGGGGGACGGGCAAACATGATGAGAATTAAAATCAAGGTGAGAATTTTAAAATCGAGACATTGCAGAACCAGGACTAATGTAGGTCAGTGAGAGCAGAGTGATGGGTGAACAGCCAGGACTTGTTGCAAGTTAGGATGTGGGGAACAAGTTTTGGATGATCAAGTTAATGGAAGGGACAAGATGAGATGCAGCTACAAACGGATTGGAATAGATAACCTGGTTAAGACTTTAGTTAAATGATCAGCTGATATTCTTAGCATTATACCAAAAGAATGGGTGCCTTGTACTGGAAGATACAGCCTTCAAGAGAACCAGATAGGAAAATAAAAGATGAACTTAAGTGAGGTGCAAAAATGATAGCGTCATTATAAATCAGACACTTTAATTATCCCACTACAATAGTCCAGAGGGCAGAGAGGGGCAAGAGTTTCAGGAGAACTTTCTTGCACAGTATGGTTCTGACCCAATGAAGAGGGAAACATTACCGGAACAAAATCAGAAAATGTTGGAAATACTCAGCACATCCGGTAACATCGATGAATGGAGAATCAGTGAATGACTTTTCATCAGAATGAGGAACAATTAAAAATGTTCAGCAAGTGGGAAGGACAACAAAAGGAAGGCTTCTGATGGAGTGAAGAGCAAGTTAATTGACAAAAGGTTTCCTGGTGCAAGGCCAAAGGGAGTGGTATTGGGACAAGTGAAAAAACATAAGATGTGTATAGAAGAGACTTGAATGGCAGGATCCTGATTAGCCGCCTTCCAAATTCAAAGTAAATGAAAAAAGAGAAAACAAATCAAAATGGAAGCAGCGGTAGTGATCTAAAATTGTTAAACTCAACATTGCCACCAGAAGGCTGTAAGGTGCCCAGTCAAAAGTGCAGTTCTTCAAGCTTGTGTTGCATTTCATTAGAACGGCAGGCCAAGGACAGAAAGGTCAGAGTGGGAGCAATGTGGAGAATTGAAATGACAGGCCACAGAGCTCAAGGTCACATTTGTGAATTGAATGTTCCCGAAAGCAATCACTTAGTCTGTGTTGGGTTTTTGCTGTGTAGAAAAGACTGCATCATGAGCAGCGCATACAGTATACCAAACTGAATGATGTACAAGTAACTCACTTGGAAGGAGCGTTTGGAGTCTTGGACAAAGAGGGGCGAAGAAGTGGGGCACATGTTGCATCTCTTGCATGGAAAAGTGCCAACAAAAAAGAGTGTGTTACAGTGACTGAGGAATGTACTAGAGTACCATGGAGGGAACAGTCATTTAGGAAGCTGGCAGGGAGGGGATGATGAGTTTTTGGTGGCTACACAGTGGAAATGGCAGAGGATGAGCCATTGATTAGGGAAGCAGGTGAGGTCGAAGGGGAAGATGATGGGAACCCTGTTGTGGTTCTGGGAGGGAAGGGAAGAGGTGAAAGTGGAGGTACATGAAAGAGAATGGACACATTCAAAGGTCCTGTCAATCATGGGGCCAGAGCATGTTGTGCATGTGGTCTCTGTCTCTTTAAGACAGCACAGCAGAAGTGAGTCACCTGACTTAAGGGACCGATGGAGACAGAATGAATGATCACACTGCTGAAGTTTTCTTTGGCAGAATCATCTAGAAGCTATGAAGTAAGCATGTAAAGAGTGGAGTACTGCTCCAGGGCTGCAACCCTCCTGTACCTAAGTTTCTCTTATCAAGCATAGAATTCCTACAGTGCAGAAGGAGACTATTTGGCTCATCAAGTCTGTACTGACCCTAATCCCACCCAGTCTCTATTCCCGTAACACTACCCATTTACCCTGCTAATTCCCCTGACACTACTGTCAATTTAGCATGGCCATTCAACCTAACCTGCATGTTTTTTGGACTGTGCGAGGAAACCCACACAGACAACTCTGTACACAACTCTGGTGCGGCCGCACTTGGAGTATTGTGTGCAGTTCTGGTCCCCACATTACAGGAAGGATGTGGAGGCTTTGGAGAGGGTGCAGAGGAGGTTTACCAGGATGTTGCCTGGTATGGAGGGGAGGTCCTATGAGGAGAGACTGAGGGATTTGGGGTTGTTTTCGCTGGAAAGAAGGCGGCTAAGAGGGGACCTTATTGAAACATATAAGATGATCAGAGGTTTAGATAGGGTGGACAGTGATAGCCTTTTTCCTCGGATGGAGAAAGCTAGCACGAGGGGGCATGGCTTTAAATTAAGGGGTGGTAGTTATAGGACGGATGTCAGGGGTAGGTTCTTTACCCAGAGGGTGGTGAGGGATTGGAATGCCCTGCCTGCTGTGGTTGTAAATGCGCCTAGTTTGGGGGCGTTTAAGAGATCTATGGATAGGTTTATGGACGAAAAGGGATTGGTTTAGGTTAGTGGGTCATTGTTTTTTAACTGGTCGGCGCAACATCGTGGGCTGAAGGGCCTGTTCTGCGCTGTAATGTTCTATGTTCTATGTTCTATGACACAGGGAGAATTAGCAAATTCCACATAAACAGTGACCGAGGCCGGAATTGAACCTGGATCCCTGGCGCTGTGAGGTAGCAGTGCTACTGTGCTATCAATAAATACCCTTGGTTCCTAACAATCTGAAATCTCTTCACAATGCCATAAACAGCCACAACTTAAAGTGAGTTTAACTGAGCCACCAGAAGGCTGTAAGGTGCCCAGTCGAGAGTGCAGTTCTTCAAGCTTGTGTTGCGCTTCATTAGAATGGCAGGCCAAGGACAGAAAGGTCAGGGGGGAGCAATGTGGAGAATTAAAATGACAGGCCATAGAGCTCAAGGTCATATTTGTGAACTGAATGTTCCATAAAGCATTCACCTAGTCTGTCATTTGAGGAAAAAGGAAGAATATTGGATGCACTGGTATGGAAGTTTGCAATATCTGAACAGATGGAGATACTGGTAGAATGAAATAGAGTCCTTACAGAAAGTTGGGTGTGAGGAAGTCTAGTCATGGCAGTTGTGGAAAGTGGTGGGTATATGGTGAATATTATTAGTCTGTCCCCAGGAATGAAGACCATGAGAAGGCAAGGAAAAATATGAGATAAACCATGAAAACAAAGAGAAGGATAGAAATTGGAAATAAAGACAACTATGTTTTTCAGTTTAGAAATAATAACCTGGGATAGATTTAACAGTCACTTGGGCAAATGTGAATTAGAATGAGATGTTAAATCTATTAATGCAAAAGCAAAAAATTCATTATTCGTTGTCTAAGGTACATTTTAAAGCTAATCTGGGCTGTAGGATCTTGTAGACCAAAAGTAATTAACCACATTTTTTTCATAGAGAGGACAAAAATAATGCTGACTAAATTGGCAAACAGATCAGGTACTGTGTATATTGGAGTAATGACTTAATCAAGAGAAAATGCACAGGGAAGTGTGAAATAATACATTTTGGTATGAAGAATGAGACCATAAAACATAGGAGCAGAAGTAGACCATTCAATGAGATCATGATTAATCTGACATAATCCTGAACACCACTTTCCTGCCTTATCCCCACAACCTTGATTAAAAATCTGTCTACCTCAGCCTTGAATATAGTTAATGACTCAGCCTCGACAGCCCTCTCCGGTAAAGAATGCCACAGATTCACTACTCTCTGAGAAGAAATTCCTCCTCATCTGTTTGGGGAAACAATGAGGAGAAGCAATATAAAGTAATGGATACAATTCCAAAACTGGTAAAAGAGCAGAGGGACATAGTGGGTATATGTGCACAAATTGTTAAAGATGGCAGGGCAAGTTAAGAAAGTGGTTAACATAGCACATGGAATTCTAGGCTTTATAAAGAGGGGCATGGAGTACAGAAGCGAGAAAGTTATGGTGAGTCCTCAATAAAGCGCTGGTTTGGTCTCAACTAAATATTGTAACCAGTCTGGATATTATACTTTTTGGGAAGATTGTGAAGGTATTAGAAAGGATGCAGGAAAGATTTGCAAAAATGATTCCTGGGATGAGGGACTTCAGTTACATGGATAGATTGGAGAGAGTGTTTCTCCTTAAAGAGAAGATTGTTACAATCCATCCCTGTAGAGATAGGTAACATTTAAATAAAGTTTCCCAAAGGATCCAATGGAAGAAACCGATGGACAAGATCTCATGTTTTAAAACTTTTATTGTAACAATTGGACCAAAATCAACATAATTCAAATACTGGTTAACAGGCAAATGATACTATCGCTGGAACTCCTATCACCTCACCCGTGATGGAATTGGAGCGGGTAAGGGTCCAACAAAGGAAATTCGTTGACCTCGGACAGGAATTTCTGGTCTTGCGTGAATGAGGCCGTAAAATCCCGCCCTACAAATGGAAAGGTAAATTTCACCGTAAACCGATGCCACAAAAGCTACTGACACATCAGGGCAGTCCCAAAGTTTCTCTCAGTTCTCCAACAGAGTTTCACCACACTTCGCCATGCTGGGTTAAATCCTCCAGGGACTTTTGCCAACGCCTCCACTCTGTCTCAGGTTTCTGGAAACAGTTATCACCAGCAAGATATACTTTGATGTACCCTCTCTCACTCTGGTCTTCTTATACCTGGCAGCAGGAATTCTCAGAGATGTCTTTATCTAACCCCTTGAATAAACCCCATTAAATAGTCAGGGTCTGCATCTTTCCATCCCCTTTTCTACTGAATAGTAAAGATCTTTTCCTGGGAGAATTTTACTTTCTCTGACACCACAAGGTTTTTCTGTCAGTCTCTTTGTTTTCTGGCTAGCTGTAACTCAAAACCCAGATTAATTGTCCGTTAGTCTTTAGCCAACATAATTCAGTTTATCCAGTTTAGCAACATAGATTACAAAAGCATTTCTCAGAACTCAAATGACAACACTTCCAGGAACCATTTTAACTTCATCTCCCAGAATTTAGTTTCTTTATGGTTTTAATGAGACCTTCACAAAATGCAAGGATCACCACACCTTCCACTGTGAGAGAAGATGACCTTATTTTTACAAAATCCTTTTATTTTCAGGATGCTGCAGATTTTCAACATTGTGAATGTGAATATTTTAACAATTATCTTTTTATACATCAGACAGGTAAAATATTTTGTCACTTTTATCACATATCACCATTAAACATCTTGTATTTGAAATACTGTGGGGCTTACACAATACCAAAACCAACTGAATGTGACAGTCAAGTTTCAAGATAACACTTGCATGAGTTCTTAGACTTGCTTATTTTACTGGTTGATCAACTTTCTTTCAACTTTCTGAACAGACCTTCCTTCTTATTGTGCATAACCTCTGTGGTTTTTCAATATCCTTATCGTCCGAGTTGCACTAGTTTTATATATCTCATGCTGTTTCTTAAAATCTGCACAGGAAGGTATCTGGACCCTGGGATAACACTGCAAGGGGTTCAAAGGTTTTACAATTTGTTTGGTCTGGTCAACTTTGTCATGAACCACATTGTTGGCAATCTCTTTTGTTACTGGGTATAGGCTGTGATGGACTGGAACTCGAGAAGAAATTCCATGCCATCACTTTTTTGTTCTTTGGATTCAGCAGTTTGCACTGTTTCTCTTCAAAGGTAGGTGCTGGACTATCATCAGAGCTTTCTTTGGTGCTAGTCAAAGAACTTGCGTTTTTTAAACCAGACTGTGAACCAGGGGGTTAACTCCTGACCTCTATTTTCCTCCCCATCTACCCATTGTTTTAATGTTCGAGACTATGAAAGACGCTTCAGCCAACCAAACATGGATGGCATACTGCTGCCTCACAGTGCCAGGGACCCGGATTTGATTCCCAGCTTGGGTCACTGTCTTTGCAGAGTTTGCATGTTCTCCTCATATCTGCATGGGTTTCCTCTGGGTGCTCCGGTTTCCTCCCACAATCCAAAAGAAGTGTTGGTTAGGTGATTTGGCCATGCTAAGTTCTCCCTCAATGTACCCGAACAGGTGCCAGAATGTGGTGACTAGGGGATTTTCACAGCAACTTCATTGCAGTGTTAATGTAAGTCTACTTGTGACTAATAAATAAATGTACATATTTTGGTCTGTGTTATAATGCAGACGCGATGGGCCAAATGGCCTCCTCCTGCACTGTAGGGATTCTATGGAGAGGAGATTTATGGAAGCGTTTAACATCATGATGGGTTTGGACTGAATAGATAAGGAGAAGCCTGTTTCCAAAGGCAGAAGGGTCGAAACTCAGAGGACATTGATTTGAGGTAAATTGCAAAAAAATCAAAGGTCGCATGAGAGAAAGGTTTTATAAAACATTATGGTTAGTATTTGCGATGAAATGCTTGGAAATTTGGTGGAGACAGATAATTGGATATTAAACTGAAGAGAAAAATGCAGGTCCACATGGAGAAGGAAAGGGGTTTGGGACTAGCTGAGTGGCTCTGCTAGAGATAGGGACATGATGGGTCAAATGGCATCTTTCAGTTCTGTAGCTATTATGTCATAAATACCCTCTGTTCTGACTCATACTGCCAGCATCAACATAGTCCATGTCATGACAGATTCTTCTCATAAACCTCCAATTTCTAACCAAAAATATGTTTGGTCCCAACCAAACTTTTGTTGTAACCAGTAGAAGAGCTAAAACCTTTTAAGACAAGACTGTAATCGTTGTCACTTAGTCAACACTTGGTCAACTGGGCTTGTTTCCAACAATAGTTTGATTGTGAGCTGAGAGAATATTTTCATTACCTTTCAGTCTTTAAGACAGAGTCATTTGTGTATTGATCATGTTGAGTTATATGTAGCTGGTGAGCATAAACTGGGTTAAGAAATGCATGCTCCATAATGTGTAATTCTGTAAATAAATGAAGTTTATTTATTAGTCGCAGGTAAGGTTTACATTAACACTGCAGTGAAGCTACTGTGAAGTTCCCCTAGTTACCACAGTCTGGCGCCTATTCAAGTCAATGCACCTAACCAGCACAACTTTCTGAATGTGGGAGGAAACTGGAGCACCCGGAGGAAACCCATGCAGACACATAGAGAACGTGCAAACTCCACACAGACAGTGACCCAAGCCGAGAATCGAACCCGGGTACCTGATGCTGTGAAGCAGCAATGCTAACCACTGTGCTACCATGCTGCCTGTAAATTTGTAAATGTTTACAAATGTGATACAGACTAGCTCCAATTCTATCTTTCACTAATAAGCTTTTTGGATTATAACGCACTGTCAACACAGCAAATAAACTTACTTTAAATATTGAGCACAGTATTTTGATCAGAAGTAACTTGCGTGCAACAGGTCTGTGTTATCAAAGTGAGTTGCTAAAAGTGAGGAAATAGTAAATTGAAGAAACATGGGGCTGAATTATACAAGGCACCAGACTCCTCCTTCAGCTCTGCCCAGTTGAAAACTGGCATAAATAGCAGCAAAAAATCCAGCCCATAGACTTAATTTGAAGAGCCCATCTTAAGAATTGTATTGTGATACACATCGCTGTTTATGTTAGAAATAAACAACAATTTCAGGAAAGGTCTCTGGATTAAAATGATAATAGCTGTCTTAAGTTAGTCACTAATACACTGGAGGTGGGATTTCCACCCCTCAGGAACAGAAGTCCCACCTCAGAGTTGTCAGTTGATTGAAAGCCTGCAGCTGTCCGGAACTTAAGGACAGAGACATACAGCACTGGATCAGGATTTGAGTATAATTGCTTGAGAGCCTTGCTGGATGCCAAGTTGACCAGCCTAGCAAGGGGTGGGGCACTACTAAAGGAGGGAACAATCATCCTGCCAAACACCAGTTAAAGGAAAATACTGCGGATGCTGGAATCTGAAACAAAAATAGAGAATGCTGGAGAGACTCAGCAAGCCTGACAGCATCTGTAGAGAGAGAATGGGGCCAATGTTTTGGTGACCCTTCATCAGACCTCATAGATATGGGGTTGTTTGCCCTGCTCGCAGAGGTCCCATGTCCCTGGGGAGGATGCTGTATTGTTTGGGTTTTTGAACCACTGTAAATTTCAGTGCAAAAGCCCAGGGGCAAGTCTAAGTGTAATGAACGTGTTGCTTCTTGCAGAATGGAGTGTATATTCAATTGTTTCCCCCAACCCAGGCCTGAAAGGTCAATTTTTCAAAATAGTTTTTCTTTTCATTTTTCCTTTTAGTTATGCACTTCAGTGAGGACTACTGGACAGAGGTCAAACCCAGGATCCTGCTAATGGGATTGAGAAGAAGTGGAAAATCTTCAATCCAGAAAGTGGTCTTCCACAAAATGTCACCTAACGAGACACTCTTCCTAGAAAGCACCAACAAAATCTGTCGGGATGATATCGCCAACAGCTCTTTTGTTAATTTTCAGATCTGGGATTTTCCTGGGCAGATTGATTTTTTTGATCCAACCTTTGACTATGAGATGATCTTCAGAGGGACCGGGGCCTTGATATTTGTGGTTGACTCGCAGGTAATGTACTCTAAACTTCAGATTTAGATGCTAAAAACTATTACTTTCTATCTAACATCATAAATTCATACAGAGGAATATTTCAGTGGACATCAAACATGGAAGATTTCTCCCAGTTTGTAAATTAAATTAAATCCTTGAGACAGCTGACACAGTAAACTCTGATAGGGTAAAACCCATTACAAGCACAGAGTGGATGCCTTTGCTTCAGAAAGTTTCATTGTTCTGCATTCATGCTACTGTGAAGTCGTCTGACAGACAATTACGAAAATAAATAAAATTTATTAAAAATGCAAAGGACTATTCTATGTCATTTGGTGACATATGTTGGGGAAGCAATAGCCTAGTGGTATTATTACTTGACTGTTAATCCAGAAAACTCAGCTAATATTCTGGGGACCCGAGTTTGAATTCCACTTTGGTACTTGGTGGAATTTGAATTAAGAATCTACTGATGACCAAGAAACCATTGTCAATTGTTACATTCATTGTCAAATTCATTAAATGATGTGAAGAGTTGAGTCACTGAAAATTTCCAGAATTTTCTGATTTCACTTTACCTTTCCAATGTGGGGTGGGTGGGGAGGCACTTGTCCCTGAGCTATTAGAAAGATTTAACATCGTTTACATCGCTTGGGTAGAAAATCACAGCCCTTGACATTTTCCCCTCTCCCACTGGCCAATCCATTTGTCTAACTTCCCCCTTCCTCACACTAATTGGACACACACTGGTGTTGTGGGGGTCGGTCCCCCTCCAGTTTGTTTTTCAAACTGGAGACGAATGGTGTGCCTCAGGAATCAATGCTGGGTCCACTGTTATTTGTCATTTATATTAATGATTTGGATGAGAATATAGGAGGCACGGTTAGTAAGTTTGCAGATGACACTAAGATTGGTGACAAAGTAGACAATGAAGAAAATTATTTCCAACTGCAACGGGATCTTGATCAATTGGGCCAGAGTACTGACAAATGGCAGATGGAGTTTTATTTGGACAAGTGCGAGCTGATGCATTTTGGTGGACTGAACCAGGGCAGGACTTACTCAGTTAATGGTAGGGCACTGGGGAGAGATACAGAACAAAGAGATCGAGGGGTACATGTTCATAGCTCCTTGAAAGTGGAGTCACAGGTGGAGAGAATGGTGAAGAAGGCATTCGGCATTCTCATTTTCATCGGTCAGAACGTTGAATACAGGAGTTGGGACATCTTGTTGAAGTTGTACAAGACATTGGTAAGGCCACACTTGGAAAACTGTGTGCAGTTCTGGTCACCCTATTAAAGAAAGGATGTTATTAAACTAGAAAGAATGCAAAAAAGATTTACTAGGATGCTACTGGGACTTGATGGATTGAGTTATAAGGAGAGGCTGGATAGACTGGACTTTTTTCTATGGAGCGTAGGAGGCTGAGGGGTGATCATATAGAGGTCTATAAAATAATGAGGGGCACAGATCAACTAAATAGTCAATAGCTTTTCCCAAAGGTAGGGGCGTCTAAAACTAGAGGGCGTAGCTTTAAGGTGAGAGGGGAGAGTTACGGAAGTGTCCAGAAGGGTAATTTTTTTCACACACAGGGTAGTGAGTGTCTGGAACAAGCTGATAGAAGTAGACTCAGGTACAATTTTGTATTTTAAAAAGCATTAAATATTTACATGGGTATGATGGGTATAGAAGGATATGGGCCAAATGCAGGCAGTTGGGATTAGCTTAAGGGTTTAAAAAAAAGGTGGCATGGACAAGTTGGGCCAAAGGGTCTGTTTCCATGCTGTAAACCTCTATGATGCTATAATTGTTGGAAAAATCCACCTGGTTCAGTAATGTCCTTTAGGGAAGGAAATCTGCCGTCCTTGCCTACATGTGACCCCAGAGCCACAACAATGTGGTTGACTCTCAATTGTCCTCCAAGGGCTATTGGCGATGGTCAGTAAATACAACAGCCATGTCCCAAGAATTTTCGTGAATTTAAAGAATTTGCTTTACTTAATTCAAAGCAAAATCATAGTTTGTTGAAATTTGGTCATTTTTAACACTGCTCTTGCTTTTATTATTGAAAAATACATGTGATTTAAAACAAGAATAATGTGCCTTAATTGCATACAAAATTGGATACAAACTTTTACAGTGTTGTCAGAAATAGTCTTTTTGCTTCTGAGACATGGTTTTAACATAGAACATTACAGCGCAGTACGGGCCCTTCGGCCCTCAATGTTGCACCGAACTGTGAAACCAATCTAAAGCCCATCTAACCTACACTATTCCAATATCATCCATATGTTTATCCAACATCCAGGACTGACAATATCAAAATCTTCCTTTCTTTAGCCTGTAAGGGTTCCAGCTGAAGTGGGTTTGTACAGTCCATTGCACAAAATGACATAAAGGTAGCAGCACACTGGAAAGACCCTAAGATATTTGTTATAAGAAATTGGAGAGAAACAAGTAGATCTGTTCTTGGTGGGTGTTTTGCCTGAACTCGTTATTGGAATTATTTATTTACACTAGGTCCCATAGTTTTGGATTCCCACACAATGAAAAACATATTTCAGATGATTACTTGAATAGAAACAACGTGCAGGCATACAGGGAAAAGTCAAGGGACTGGCATTAAGTCATGATGTTCATTTGGAGAGTTGGTCAGACACGATGAGCCAAATGACCTCCTTCTGTGCCATAACAATTCAATGAATCTTTTCCATTTCTACCCAATCAAACTTCTGCACTATATTAAAGACTTCAAAGAACGAAGAAAAGTACAGCCCAGGAACAGGCATTTCAGCCCTCCAAGCCTGTGCTGATCATAATGCCCTAACTAAACTTTTAAGAAAACCTTCTGCCCTTTTCCCCAATCAGATCTCATAGAATCCCTACAGTGCAGAAGGAAGCCATTCATCCCATGGAGCCTGCACTGACAACAATCCCAGCCAGGCCCTATCCCCCCATAACCCCATGTATTTACCCTGCTAATCCCCTCGACAATAAGGGGCAATTTAGCATGACCAAACCTGCACATCTTTAGACTGGGAGGATCACGAATGAGTATGATTTAGTGGCCATTACAGAGACTTGGTTGCAATATCGTCACGACTGGAAGTTAAATATCCAAAGGTATGAGACTATTCAGAAGGCCGGACAGGAATTAAGAGAGATGATGTAGTTCTGATTTTTAAGGACTCTTTGCTGAACTCTGGGATAGTTCCTGCAATTGGAAAACAACAAATGTGACGCCACTGTTTAAAAATGGAGGTAGACAAAAGGTGGGTAACTATAGGCCAGTTAACCTCTCTAGCGAGGAAAATACTTGAATCTATCATTAAGGAAGAAGGAGTGAGCCATCCGGACAGATATTGTCCATTGGAAAAACATAGCATGGATTCATGTTTAACTAATTTACTGGAGTTCTTTGAGGACATTATGAGTGTGGTGGACAATGGGGAAACCAGTGGATGTGGGGTATCTGGATTTCCAGAAGGCATTTGACAAGGCCCCATACAAAAGGCTGCTGCACAAGGTAAAGGTGCACAACATTATGGTAATGTATTAGCATGGATGGAGGATTGGTTAACTAAAGAAAGCAAAGAGTGGCGATAAATGGGTGTTTATCCGGTTGGTTAGTGACTAGTGGTGTGCCTCAGAGATCAGTGTTGGGACTGCAATTATTTAAAATTTACATTTATGATTTGGATTGGGGACCAAGTGTAGTGTGACCAAATGAATCACAAAAAGTTGGCTTCCAGGTGCAGCAGGTAATTAAAAAGGCAAATGGAATTATGTCCTTCATTGCTAAAGGGATGGAGTTTAAAAACAGTGAGGTTATGTTGCAGCTGTATACGGTGCTGGTGAGGCCACACCTAGAGTACTACGTAAAGTTTTGGTCTCCTTACTTGTGAAAAAGATATACTGGTATTAGAGGGGCACAGAGGAGATACACTAGGTTGATTCCGGAGTTGAAAGGGTTGTCTTATGAGGAGAGATTAGGTAGACTGGGACTATACTCGTAGGAATTTAGAAGAATGAGGGGTGGATCTTATGGAAACATACAAAATTATGAAGAGTATAGATAAGATAGAAGCAAGGAAGTTTCCACCGGCAGCTGAAACCGGAACTAGGGGGCATAGCCTCAAAATAAGGGGGAGCAGATTTAAGACTGAGGTGAGGAGGAACTTCTTCACTCAAAGGGTTGTGAATCTGTGGAATTCCTTGCCCAGTGAACCAGTTGAGATTACCTCATTGAATGTTTTTAAGGCAAAAATAGATAGATTTTTGGACAGTAAAGGAATTTATGGTTATGGTGAGCAGACCTGCGAAAAGATCAGCCATGATCTTATTGAAAGGTAGAGCAGGTTCGAGGGTCCAGATGACTTACTACTGCTCCTAGTTCTTATGTTAAACCAGAGGGAACCCATGCAGACACGGAGAGAATGTGCAAACTCCACACAGTTACCCGAGGTTGGAATTGAACCCAGGTAGCGAACCCATGTGCCACCATGCTGATTTTTTTATTATCTTTTCTTTTCTAGAGAAAAGGGCCTTAGTCTGTTCAGTTTTCCCTATTAATTACACCTTTCTCAGTTCTAGATTCATGCTTTTAAACCTTTTGTAACTTGCTATAATGTTGATCAAATCTATGCATGCTACTGTTTAAATGTGGTTCACATTAGTTTAAAAAGCTTTGCTTTTGAACTCTATTCCTCCAGAAATGAACCTCATAGGTTTGTCTGAACTCTTAATAGATTTTTTTAACCTGCATTGCTGTATTTTATGCTTCTGTCACTAGATCCATTTATGTCTGTATCCAATTTAAACTCCCAATTTCTGAGGAGAAAACAATCAGTATTTATTTTCTTTATCACTAGTGTATGTGTGAATGTAAAATAAAGCAAAGATTGAATTTGGTTATGATCCCTCCACAGTCAAAGAATCTACAACTCTTCTAGGGTGGCACAGTGGTTAGAACTGCTGCCTTGCCATGGACCCCGGTTCGATTGCCAGTTTGGGTGACTGTGTGGAGTCTGCACGTTCTCCCCATGTCTGTGTGAGTTTCCTCTGGGTACTTTGGTTTCCATCCACAGCCCAAAAAATGTGCTGATTAGGTGCATTGGCCATGATAAATTCTTCCTCAGTGTACCGGAACGGGCGCTGGAGTGTGGCGACTAGGGGAGTTCACGGTAACATCATTGCAATGTTAATGTAAGCCTACCTGTGACACTAATAAATAAACATTAAACTTATATCTATTTATATAGTGGTGGGGGTGGGGGGCGTTGGATGGATTTTGTGGCTCTCCCTGCCAGTAGGATCTTCTGGTTCCGCTGAAGGTGACTCTCCCCACAGCAGGTTTGCCAGGATGGGCAAGTCTTGCAAAAACCATAGACAATAGTGGGAGCAGAAGATTCTGCTCGTGGCCAATGGCAAATTACCTCTGCTGCTGGAAAACACATTCTGGCTGGGGCGGAATATTCCATCCAATGTCTTTAATGTAAAAAACATCTCAAGGTGTTTCACTCATATGCTTTAGAACAAAATTTGGCTTTTGGCATGAGTCACCTAAGGAAATATGCATACAAATGACCAAAAGGTTGGTCGCAGTGGTAGATTTTAAAGAGTATCTTAAAGAAAGAGAGAGGATTTGGTAGGGGATTGGTGGAGACAAAATCTGGAGATTAGGGTTCAGGCACCTGAAATTTCAAAGGATTGTAGGGTTCGGGAAGGTTACAGAGATAAAGAGGAATGCAGCTATGGAGGGATTTGAAAACAGGATGACAATGATGGATGATCAGTAGGCTGAATATTCAGCACTTGTGGAACAGTACGAATCAGTGAGTTCTGGAAATTGTGAAGGAAATTTTGATCCAGAATGAAGATTTCTTTGCTCTGAATTTGTTATACTGACATTAAGTATTTTGAACGGTGAAGAATTCCATTTTTGAACATCATAGAAGTGAAGAAATTTTCCATTTCATCCCTAAATGCCCACTCCAATATCCTGACACTGTGATCCCCTTGTTCTATACCCCCTCCAACCAGAGGGAACAACATCCCTCCATCCAGTCTGTTCAGTCCTATAAGAATTTTATACATTTCAATTAGATCCCCTCATTCTTCCAAATCCCAGTGAATACAGGCCTTGTTGATACAATCTCTCCTCATACAACAATCCAGCAAACCCAGTCTGGTGAACATTTGCTGCTCTCTCTCTCTCTCTCTTTCTCTCTAGACAAGAAGACAAAAACTGCAAAATAATACTCCAGATGTAGTCCCACCAAGGGCCTTTACAGCTTCATTAAGACTTCTTGCTATTGCACTCTTGTAATGAAGGCCAACATACCATTTTCCTCCCTAACAGCTTGCTGTACCTGCTTTCTTTTAATGACTGGTGTACAAGGACGCCTCAGGTCCCTTTGTGCGTCAATATTTCTCAATCTATCACTATTTAAATAACATTTTGTCATTCTATTTCTTTATCCAAAGTGGACATCTTCACCTTTAACCTCATTATACTGCATCTGCTATATATTTGTCCACTCGCTAAACTTGGTGAAATCATCTTGAAGCCTTTTAACATCCTCCACACCAGTCACATTCCCACCAAGTTTCGGGTCATCAGCAAACTTGGGAATATGACATTTGATCTCGCATCTAAACCATTGATGTATATTGTGAATAACTGGGGACCAAGCACTGATCTCCTCCCCCGCTGCCAACCACCACCACCACCCCACAATTCGACAAACCGCACAGGCAGCAAAGTGACCTGGACTACTTCCACACCCTCCCGTATTTGCCAACCTCAGGCTCCTCACCCCACCCCACCATGCAGTCACAACTAACCCCACAATTGCTGGGAACCTCCCACAATGAGGTTCAGTAGAGTTCCTGTCCTAGCACTGCCCCCAGTATCAATCTGGTAATCCTCTATGATGCCTCTCACCACCCAGGAGCTATACGTACCTCCACACCCCTGCCTTGATCATCACGACTAGTTTCCATTTTTGAAAACCAGTCATAGTTCCCACCGATGTGATATCACAACGGCAGGGGGAGCATCTGACGTTGCCCGAAGCAATGGCGTAAAGGTGTTTAATGACATTAAAATTCATTCTAATTTATGGAAATCAAGTTCACACCTAGATCACATCATCTGGGAGGGCTTGGGGACACCGTGTTTGGGAATTTCAGTGGCGCAAATCCCATTATAGCCCACTAGTGGGATTTGCGTGTATGGCATATGGGTCAGAGAATTGCACCCACTGTATTGTATCTGATCTTGTCTTCACATTTAATCATGGCAAGTTTCTGGCAGATTATGATGGGTTTGGAGAAGATAGGCAAAGAAAAGCTATTCCGTTAACTAATAATACAAGGAATAGAGACACACATTTAAGGATTTGGGCAAGTGATTCAGAGGGTATGTGAGAGAGAATTTTTTGATGCAGCGAATGGTAATACCCTGGAACTCATTTCCCACAGGGTGGTGAAAGCAGAGATGATCAAAAAACTTGAAAGGAAATTGAATAGGCAAATTAAGGAAACAAACATGCCGGGCTATGGGGATAGAGCTGGGGAATGGAACTGACTGGATAATAGTATGGAAGTATTCCATTAAAAAAAAATCTGGAGTTAAGAATCTACTGATGATCAAGAAACCATTGCCAATTGTCAGAAAAACCCATAAGACCATAAGACATAGGAACTGACTAGATAACATGGACTTGACGGTCAAATGGCTTCCTTATGTACCATAATGACTCTATGGATGAGATTTTACTGGCTCACTTGTTTTGAAACTATAAAATCCCACCTGAGGTCAACAGATCCTCCCACTGTCCATCCCTTGCTCAGCCTGATGCCCATGGCGGGTGGAGCGGTAAAATTCCTGCCTATGACTTCTGACATATTAAAATAGTGTATTATCTGGCATAGGAAAACATCCAAGCACTGGACACTGCTCAGAGAAGGGAACAAGCTAAGCCATAATGTCAGAGGACAGAGTTATGAGGGAAGGTTAGAAACAATACATCCTCTCATCTTTAAAAGGAAGAAAATCAGAGAGGACCTTATAGAGGTATGTACAATTAAGTGGAATTGGGAATATTGAGCACTATTCCAGTTAAACCACAGCTGTGAAAGAAGGAATAAAAGGCAAGTTCAAGCCTGATTTCAGGAAGCATTTCTCTCTCTACAGAATGATGATTTGGAGTGGTTCCCTGTGTGCCGGCAATTAGATGCCATGGTCAGAGAATCATTGGTATGAATGAAAAATTAGTTAGAATACACTCTCACACTCTTTGCGACTTCTTCCTTTAAATGTCAACTTTCAAAATCAATTTTTAAAGTTTATTTACATTTCATTTAAATTATTAATATTGTATTTAAATATGTATATTTTAAAGTTTTTAAACGTAAATCAATTTTCTTCTTGCTTGTTGGTTAAGTCGTTGAGTTTTATTTTTTCATAGTTAGTTAGTTATTTGCTAATTTCATATTGTATAAAACCTTCCCCTTCCTGCACAAAAATATCTTCTGCCCAATAACATCAGTTTAGAATAAACCAAACCTTTTGCAGCAAAAATAAAATTCTTTCTGACACATTACATTACAATTCCTCATCCATTGCACTATACAAATCAAAGCTAAATGTTACTACATAATTAAGACATTCATTTGATTAAAAAATTGCAAACCAATCCATTCACTCCAGCATCCTCACCTCTTGCAAAATCAACAGCTTTGACGCCACATACTTTGACCCAGTTGTCCCACTTGCAGTCAGAAGCACATCTGCCTGCAATGTAGTATTCCAGGGACAACACCTCTGGATCACCATAACCAAAATGCGTACAGATTCATCAAAGGAAAGAAAGTGTGATAACTCTGTTTACGCCTTGATCCTTTTACCTATGGAATTAAGAATCTACTGATGATCATGAAACCATTGCCAATTGTCAGAAAAACCCAGAAGACCATAAGACATGGGAACAGAATTAGGCCACTCAGCCCATCATGGCTGATATTTTTCTCATCCCTATTCTCCTGCCTTTTCCCCATAACCCTTGATCCCCTTATTAATCAAGAACCTATCTATCTCTGTCTTAATGACACTCAATGACTTGGTCTCCACAGACTTTCACAGATTCACCACTCTCTGGCTGAAGAAATTCCTCCTCATCTCTGTTTTAAAGAATCGTCCCTTTAGCCTGAGGTTGTGCCCTCTGGTTCTAGTTTTTCCTACTGGTGGAAACATCTTCTCCACATCCACTCTATCCAGAAACTCCAATGAGTATGGACCCAGAAACTCAACCATTCCTCACACGACAAAGTCTTTATTCCAGGGATCATTCTTGTAACCCTCCTCTGCACTCTTTCCAAAACCAGTACATCCTTGGCTAGATATGGAGCCCATCTGGTTCACTAATGTCCTTTAGGGAAGGAAATCTGCTGTCCTGACCAGTCTGGCCTACATGGGACTCTAAACCCACAGCAATGTGGTTGACTTTCAACTGCCCTCCAAGGGCACACAGGGCTAGGCAATAAATACTGGCCAGCCAGTGATACCCATGTCCCATGAATAAAAAAAAATCAGTTTGTCACAATTTTCTCTTTAACTTGTACTTTTTTGTTGTTTTTTTTTGTGTGTTCAGCAATGTTTGTGATGATAGATGTCGAGCGTGAAGCACCTTTGTGTATTGGTAGGGAAGTAAACTGAGGACTCTCCTGGACTGAATGGGTTGGTTGTTTGTAGCTATCAAGAAAGCTAGTGTGACTCTCCTAACACAAGAAAAAATTCACTTTTATTTAACAGTATGCTAATTTACTTTAAATGTTCTTGATTTTTTTTCTAATGTAATTTCAAAACATTAATATTCAAATAAGACTAAGGAACCAGATTGGCAATTAGCAAATGCATGGGTGTGGACATTGGACTTAAATAGAATTCAGAACTGGAGATGATTGGTTCCATCCCATCAGCAACCATCAGGCCAGCACTAACTTCTTAGACTTGTGATTCACATGATTAATGGCCATTTGGATAAGATATTGGAGAAAACTTGGTGCCCGTGAAGCTGTTTGCAAGCAAGGACACAATAATAGAAGGAAAGTGTGGCAGAAAATTGGTGGGAAAAGAAGAAAGGAAGAAAATATAATTGTTAGGAAGAATAATAGTGGAGAAGCATTCCTTTGAGGGACTACAATGTTTGAACATTGTTATTCGACATTAGAACTGAATATTCAGACAACTAAATTAGAGGAACTATTGGCTATGTGTAGCAGGGATTAGCTTTAGCAATTAGTTATTTCAGAGATCTTCAAGAATTGCATTGTTTCAACTGTTATCTTACCCTCTCCACACCACCTCTTAATTCCCGTTAAGTCATAGAATTCCTACAGTGCAAAAAGAGGCCATTCAGCCCATCAGGTCTGGACCGACAAAGATCCCACCCAAGCTGTATCCCCGTAACTCTACATATTTACCCTGTTAATCCCCCGACACTAAGGGACAATTTAGCATGGCAAATCCACCAAACCTACACATCTTTGGACACTAAGGGGCAAGTTGGCATGGCCAACCCACCTAATCTACAGATCTAAACTCGACGTCTTCTCCAAGGCCAGTTAAAATATTTAAAAACAACTCAAGCGGAAGGAAAAAAATGACCTGGAATATAAACTTGTATTAATCCCTAAGTACACACTATGGATTTTGTTTCTTGTTTCATGAAACCTAGGATGATTACATGGAGGCTTTGGCCAGACTGCATCTCACGGTTTCCAGGGCATATAAAGTAAACAAAGAGATCAACTTTGAAGTATTCATCCATAAAGTAGATGGTTTGTCTGATGATCACAAGATAGAAACACAAAGAGATATCCACCAACGAGCAAACGATGACCTTACAGATGCTGGCTTGGAAAAAATTCACCTCAGGTAAGAATCTCATGTAAATATATTTTCTGCTTTTGAATAGTGAATGCTCTCTTTAGTTACGATGCAACACATTTGTAACTCTTCATGCATCTGGGGTAAAAAATGCAAATTAAACGAGTATTAGGCCAATATTTATCCCTTAATCAACATTGCAAAACCACATTAACTGGTCATTTTTTTTGGTGGGAGCTTGCTGTACAAATTGTTGCTGCATTTCCTACATTACACCAGTGATTTCAGAAATACTTCATTGACTTCCAAGCACATTAGCTTCCAGTACAGCTAAACATTGGCATCTACCCAACAATATGGAAAATTACCCAGGTATGTCCCATCCACAAACGGTATCAGGCTGATTACTATTCCATCAGTCTACTCTCGACCATTAGCAAAGTGATCATAGAATTATACAGTACAGAAGGAAGCCATTCGGCTCATCAAGCACTGACCACAATCCACCCAGGCCCTATCTCCAGAACCCCGTGCATTTACCCTATCTAGTACCCCTAATGCTGAGGGGCAATTTAGCATGGCCAACCAACCTAATGGAAGATGTTGTTAACAATGCTATCAAGTAACGCTTGCACATCAATAACCTGCTCACTGATGCTCAGTTTGGTTTCCAACAGAGCCACTTGTCTCCTTACCTCATTACAGCTTTGGTCCAAAAATGGACAAAAGAGCTGTACTTAGGTGAGGTGAAAGAGACTGCTCTTAACATCAAGGCAACATTTAACTGACTGTAACACCAAGGAGCTCCAGCAAAACTGGAGTCAGGAGGAACATTCTGTATGGTTGGAATCATACCTATCACACAGGAAGATGGTAGTGGATGTTGAAGGTCCATTATTTCAGTCCCAGGATATCGCTGCAGGAGTCCCTCAAAGTGGTGCAAGGTATGACAAACCATCTTCAGCTGCTTCATCAGTGTGATCCCTGCCATCATAAAGTCAGAAATGGGAATGTTTGCTGATGATTACATGGAATTCTGCAGCATTTGCGATTCCTCAGATACAGAAGCAGTCCAATGCATCAAGATCTAGACAATATTCATGCCCAAGCGTGCCAGGTAATGACCATTTCCAAAAACACAGAATCCAACTGGCTCCCCTTGACATTCAATGGCACTGGTATCACCAACTTCCTTGTTATCAACATCCTGAGGGTTACTACTGACCAGAAACTAAACTGGATCAGCCAGATAAATATCGTGGCAACAGGAGCAGGTTAGAGATGATTAACTCACCTCCTGACTCACCAAAGCCTGTCCACCATTTACAAGGCACAGATCAGGAGTGTTATGAAACACTCTTCACTTGCCTGAATGAATGCAGCTCCAACAGCACTCGAGAAGCTCAATACCACCCAGGACAAAACAATCCATTTAATCGTAATCCCATTCACTGGCAACCTGCTGCTGTCAGACTTTTGAATAGATCTACCTTGCATTAAGTTGATCTCTCTTTCCATCCTAGATATGACTGTAACACTACATTCTGCACTCTCTCCTTATCCCTATGAATGGTCTGCTTTGTCTGTGTAGTGCGCAAGAAACAATACTTTTCACTGTATACCAATACATATGGCAATAATAAGTCAAATGAAATCAAAAAATTAATTCCCTCCATCATTGGTAAGTCATGGCAGCTGTGTGTACAATGTACAAGATGCCACTCACCAAGGCTCATTTGACTGTACCTTCCGCACTGGGGACCTTAATGTCAAGGGCAGCGGAAGCACAGGAGCACCACCACTTGCACATGCCCCTCCAAGGCATACACCATCCTGACTTGGAAGTATATTTCTGCCATTCCTTCAACATCATTGGTTCAAAATCCCAGAACTCCCTCCCTAACAGCACTGTTGGTATAACTACACCACCCAGACTGCAAGGATTCAAGAAGGTGGCTCACTACCACCTTCTCAAGGGCAATTAGGGATGGGCATCAAATTCAGGTTTCTAAATGATGCCCATATCCCATGACAGATTTAAAGAAAAAATGCAGCACTTCCTAATTTAAGTTAACTAAGAGATGACCAATAATTATTCAATAAAAAGTTTTTTTTCCCCCCTACAGTTTCTATTTGACAAGTATTTATGACCATTCAATATTTGAAGCATTTAGCAAGGTGGTGCAGAAACTGATTCCTCAACTTCCAACATTAGAGAATCTATTAAACATCTTCATCTCAGTAAGTTCTGTTTCTTAACTATTGCTGCTTACCATGTTGAAACATTTTGGTATATGCTTAAAGGAATGTTCTCCGATAAGTTCCTGAAAATGTATCCTTTTGGTTATATTACTTGTATGGTCTCTTGTGTTTGATTTTAAATTGTAAGCTATATAATTGTAGGTGACCTGACTGAAACTGGAAGCCACAAATTTGGAGATTATCCAATGAAATGTGAAGCTTATTTACTCACCATCCTACTATCCCACTGAAAGCAATTAACTTCCGAGGGAGGAATTGCAAAGAGCCAGTAATACAAAAGAATCATTTATGAATATTTCACTTCAGAGAGGTAGAACTTTCTTGGCTGGGGCATCCTTCTAGTGCTGAGTTTAAACATTTCTAAAGAAAGAAACATTAGAAGTATGCAGTGGATAATCCTGTGGTATGCTTATGGATAGTCTGGAGCCTGAAAGACATCTATGGCGCTTTGCTAACAAGAGCTGTCCCTTTTATGGGCACTATTTTACTGAGTAACCTAAACCGGTCAAGAGATCAATCACCATTTATTTGCTATTTGGCAAGAATGCTTGTACGTTGTAAGGTTCTTGTCAATTTCTTGCTGTAAGTCAGAAAAACACATCTTTATTCCCCTATAATTTGATGTCTTGAAATATGATTTCTGGCCTATAATAAAAATGGGTGTGAGCTTTAAAAGCTTGTTAGGACATTTATTTATATAAATTTAGAAACACTGATAAATTATGTGCTGCAACTCAAATACATTTTGTATCCACTACAATATTAAGGCACTTAATTCTAGCCCATTCAACTGAAGTGTGCTGGACCTTTTTTTTTGTGGTACATTCCATGCAGTGTTATGGTATGTTTAATGTAGGCCTATCACCTTATAAGGAATACTTGGCTCCTAGAATGTATGTTGTAATGAATAACAAGTACAGGAGGTATTGTAAGTGGAGGGCCTGCTTGTTTTGGAAGAATTGAGGACAGAACAAATCATATCTGGTCATATACTCAGTTTATGACCATGAAACAAATACTGCTTTACAGTACCTATATCAGCACATGTGAACATCTAGGGTTAGATATCACTATTAAGGCAGGTAATTCGAGTTGGGAAATTTCCAGATGAGTTGTAGCCATGTGTTTGGAAAGACAATTCTTTGCAGGTGAAACAAATTAGTCCCTCTCACTCACTGCCTGAGTTGACGAGCTGTATTAGGCAGAGTTCTTTTTATTGGTGGTTGGTCTTCTGTTGGTTTTCAAACTGACTGGTTTCTGACTGGTTTTTGGAGTAATAAGATTTGTTATCAGGAGTCAGTTTTGATTATGTGATCACTTGATCATTACTTTTATTTTCCACACAAATGATTACTACGCAGTGGGGCATGAATGGTAGCAGTTCACACCTGCTTGTGAGCAATGCGTTTCCTCATACTTCTTTTTGTTAGGGTTTAAGCTCATAAACACTGAATCTGAGGGGTTATTGAATTTTGAGTTTTTGCCATATCCAGATGATGGGGCTGTATATTTCACAAATTATTTGATGTTTTGAGTGCACCCACAATTGTCCACCCACAGATATTTCCATTTTAATGAATTTCCAGGAGTAGGTTCAGGCATGGGTTCATCCTCATTTGTCCAAAAATCTCTCAAGGTCATCTGGCCTTTAGCAGTCACTTTTGTAGCACATTATCCACTTTTTATAAGAAAAGTTAATTTTAACAAGTCTATGTTGAATAATCTTCACATCTTGAAAGTTAGTAGTATGATACATCTTTACTGAGTGTGACACTTCATTTAGTGTTAAATGTTGAACTTTTTTAGTTCATAAGCCCATGAACAGGATCAGCCACATGAATACTATGGCTAAAAAGAATATGATAGAGGTTGGGAATTCTGTGGTGAATGACTCGGTTCCTGTCTCCCCAAAGCCTGTCCAAATCGACAAGGCACAAGTTATGAATGTGATAGAATACTTTACTGGATGAGTGCAGCTCCAATAATACTCCAGAAGCTCAACATCATTCAAGACAAAGCAGCCAGCTTGATTTGCATCCCAACCTGTGTTTGATCCTCTCAGTTGCTATTCAGTAAAGGAGGCACAAATTCTGTTTCTTCATAAAACGACCTTTATTTCTTTGATCCAACTCCACACACACAATTCTCCACCAACAAAACAGTACCATCTGTGGCCCCTTTATGTATCAGTAAATCTATTGAATAATTGACATCAAATTAGGACTTAATTGGAAGGCCTCTTAACCCATTCCTAACAACCACCACCTTAAACTTTCACTCCCTCCAACAACAATCCAACGTGGAACTAGTATGTAGAATTGATAAGATGCTTAAGGACACAATAAATAGGAGCAGGAATAGGGCATCTAGCCCTTCGAGCCTGCCCCACCATTCAATAAGATCATGGCTGATCTGAAGTGGATCAGTTCCACTATCCCACTTTCTCCCCATAACCCTTAATTCCCTTGTCTATCAAAAACCTATCTACCCGTGACTTAAATATATTTAGCGAGGTAGCTTCCACCACTTCAACGGGCAGAGAATTCCAAAGATTCACCACCCTTTGAGTGAAGAAGTTCCTCCTCAACTCTGATCTAAACTGCCCCCCCCCTTATCTTGAGGCTGTGCCCTCTAGTTCTGCTATCCTTTCTAAGCAGGAAGAATCTCTCTACCTCTACCCTATCCATCCCCTTCATTATCTTATACGTCTCTATAAGATCCCCCCTCATCCTTCTAAACTCCAATGAGTACAGACCCAGTCTATTTAGTTTCTCTTCATAGTCCAATACCCTCATCTCGGGTATCAGCCTAGTCAACCTCAGCCTAGTAGTGCTCTGCAGCATCTCATCAAGGCTTCCTTAACAGCACCTCCCAAAACCTGTGACTTCTACCACTGAGAAGGCCAAGGGCAGCAGTTGCATGGGAACATCATCACCTGCAAGCTACTCTCTGAAACCACTCATCATCCTCACTTGGAACTGATATTGCCAGTCCTTCACTATCGCTGGATTAAAATCCTGGAACTCCCTTCCTAAAGCTCTGTGGGTACATCTATATCACATCATTAGTGTGTAGTGGCTCACCACCACCTTCTTAAGGTCAATTAGTTGTGGGCAATGAATGCTGACCAAACCAGCAAAACCCACCTCCATGGGAGAATATATTAACAAATAGATTGACAAAGTACAAGAATGGGCTATTTTCAGTAGAAAATGTTCAGTAAAGACTGCACAGAAAATATTTAAAAGGTAACAATAAATGTTAAATATTTGAAATAAATATGTAAAATACTGGAAGTAATAGTTTGGTCAGCATTAGTAAGGAAGTGATTGAATTTAAAGGGCATACCCTGAAGCAGTACAAAATATGAGTCAAAGGAAATGACATTCTACCAACCTAATTTTTCACTGTGAAGCAAAAGAATGCAAACTCGTGCACCTTGACTCCAGCAATTTCATGCTTTTAACTATGCTTTTAGCAACAGTACAAGAAAAATCAGGATGTTGCACCACCATCAAGGGTGCTGTAAAAAGATTGTAAAAATAATAACAGATGATCAGGAATGAATTATTAAATTGTCAGTGTGCCTTGCTAATGTTGCGCTCCTGTTGTACACTCTTGGATGTATATTTTCTGAAGTACCTGGGATTGCACTAACATTTAAAACAGGCTTGTCCAGCAACTGACACATGGGTTGGGTAGTGGCCTTTGAAGCCAGTCAAAGTAGTCCTCAAGCCACTGTTCAAAATATCAGTCAGACAGGTATGTGAAGTTGAAGATCCTGCAAGGGGCTGCTCCTTCAATCATCGACCATTTACTGCTGATACACTCACCAGTGAAAACAGAGATTTTTGGGGGGGATAGGGAAGAGAGTCTCCCAGGGCCTTGGAGAAAGAGGCTGCAGGGTAAGGGGAGGCTTCAAGTGTTATGGGGGATGGAGAGGCTGCAGGGCATATTGGGAAGAGAGAGAGTGGTATCCAGAGGGAGGAAAGACTGTGGGGGCTGGTGCTGACTCACTAGCTGCAAGTCCTGACAAAGAAATGCCATGGATCCCCAGGGTCAGATGGAGGAAAAGGCCAGTGAATTTATGAGTGAGTGCATGCATGAGAGAATGAATGAATGAGCATGTAAGATATGGTGAGAGAGAGCATGTATGTGTCTTACTCACTAACAGATATTTACACCCATTATCACAGTGGGTGAGGGTGAGTGAGCACCCTGGGACTGCGAGAAAACTGGATGCACACACTTGTAACATCTCACAAGGGAGTGGTCATCCTCATTAATTACTTTTTTAAAAATTATCAATTTGTTGTTTTGGCATTGTTTATTTTTTTTCAGGAAGTTTTTTTCCTTTTCCTCATACTCAACCTTTCTTTGCAATTCATTAACTTCCCAAATTTGCTCATCAGTTGCTTGAGCGAAGAGCAAAATGGAAATATGATCCCCTGATGCAAAAAGGTTGGACAAGCCTGATTTAAAACAAAACCCTTCACCATCAAAACTGTCTTTGTCTTTATTTTACATTTGACAGTATTCTGTTTATTGCAGAATTCAGGAATTGAAAAAGCCTTCCTCTTTGATGTAGTCAGCAAAATCTACATTGCAACAGACAGTATTCCAGTAGACATGCAGACTTATGAACTCTGCTGTGACATGATAGATGTTGTATTTGACATATCCTGCATATACGGGTTAGTACCTGACTGAACTTGTTACAAAATGAAAGCAAAGAAAAAGGTGTAATTTACTACAGTGATTTTTCTGTTAATACTAGGAATGTTGATATTTGCTTTTTTATTACTATTTCTATTTATTTATTTTCACCTACCCTTTACATTGAAGATAGATCCTTTTCTCCAGACATTCCACCAATACCATTGTATCAACTGTCCACAAAGAGACATGTGAAAGAGCCTCATATTTTCCTTTCTAAATTTTTAATTTGTTTTTCAGGCAGTGTTTCATTTTGGCAACACTGTTGAATTCAGAAATGCAATTGGCATTAACCAACATCCTCTACCATGCTGTTCACTGTTCATTAATATGTCAGTGCATCTGTGCAAACCTTGTTGCTAAAGTCCAGCTCTGCTTGAGTTGCCAGTGTCGATACAATTTTCTTCCTCTTTTCTCCTCATCTCTAAATTCTGGTGTTAATTTAGTTAGTTTACTGATTCAGTTGGTTGTGTTTCGATTTACATGGGCAAGCATCAGTGAGAATTTCTCATGATATTATCACGGTGTCAAGGCAACGATCAATCATTCTTCAGTGCATAAAAACCAAAGCAAAAAGAACTGCAATTGCTGGTAACCTGAAATAAGAGCAGAAAATGCTAGAACTCAGCCAATCAGGCAGTAACTGTGGAGCTAGAAAGTTAACGTTTTGGGCCGACGACCATTAGCAGAATTCAATTAAAAAATTTGTGTCTTATTTAACTGTATCTAAAAATGTGCCTTTGTTTGCTTAATGTCTTGTTTTCACATCCTGTATTAGGATTCTGGATTATTGTTCCATAGTTTCTGAACTTCTAGTCCTGAATGAGATTGAGTTTTTGTTTTCTTTTTAACCATAAGCAAAGTGTGAAATGCAAGGACACCAGTAATGCACAACTTAACCATTTTATAGGCAGTAAATTGAAAAGCACAACTGTAGATCTTAGGCTTCAGTAAGTGGTTTTCTTGTTGTATGCTGAGGGAAAAGCCAGGAGAACCTGATGCAAAATCACCTCGTTCAAGCTTACCAAAACTGAGTCGCTCTTACCCACCAGGGTCAGTCTAGGTTTATGTTCATGTGTCCAATAGAAAGTTAAGATCTCAACTCAAATAGCAAATGGCAGGGATACAATGGGAGTGACTTTGAGCCTGCGCTAGCCATCACTGAGAATGGTGATATGGGCAGAAAGTTCAGACGGAATTGGAAAATGTGATTCTGTCCGGAGGGATCGTGATTTCCGATTTTCCACGCCAGGCTGACTGATGCTGGGTGAAAATTGCCAGATATCGGGGAGGCGATGACCTAGTGGTATTATCACTAGACTATTAAGCCAGAAACTTAGCTAATGTCCTGGGGAGCCGGGTTCGAATCCCGCCATGGCACATGGTGGAATTTGAATTCAATAAAAAATGTCTGGAATTAAGAATCTACTGATGACCCATGAAGCAATTGTCGATTGTCAGGAAAACCCTCCTGGTTCACGAATGTCATTTAAGGGAGGAAATCTGCCGTCCTTACCTTACCTGGCCTGACCTACATGTGACTCCCAATTCACAGCAATGTGGTTGACTCTCAACTGCTCTTGGGCAACTAGGGATAGACAGTAAATACTGGCCAGCCAGCGACTCCCATGTCCCATGAATGAATAAATAGAAACTCATAATTCATAGCTCTGGGATCCAGGGCTGTTCATGAATAAATTAAAAAGAACAATAGAACTGCTCCTCTGACAACTTCACTCTGTCTTCAATTCAGATTTGAGCATCAGTCACAGAATGTTAGCTACATATGTTGAAATATATGATTGCAGGACATTATCACTTTGTTCAGTTGTCACCAGAGATGCTACTAAACAGAGTGGTATTGTATTGATTCAGCACTTTGCTGGTATTAGTGTATTACTATGGTTTAGCAGGTATAAGCCATAGTCATATAATGTCCTCAGCTTACACGGCTGTAATATTAATTCTCTGTCGCTTAATGGGTCAGTCAGCCAGCCTGATTTGAATTCTGTGCATACTGTAATTGGCAAGGGAAACTCAAATAAACTATTAACAAAAATGCTTAATTTTGTTCCTAAAACTACCCAAGGAATGAGGTTGAAGTGTGGAAAAAAAACTGTCTCCTAACGGCATGGTGGCACTGTGGTTAGCACTGTTGCCTCACAGCGCCAGGGACCCAGGTTCAATTCTGGCCTCGGGTCACTGTCTGTGTTGAGTTTGCACTTTCTTTCCATGTTGGTATGAATTTCCTTCAGGTACTCCAGTTTCCTCCCACAGTCCAAAGTTGTGTGGGTTAGGTTGATTGGCCACGTTAAATTGACATTAATGTCAGGGGGATTAGCAGGGTAAATGAGAGTTATGAGAAGAAGGCCTGGGTGGGATTGTGATCTGTACAGATCAATGGGCCAAATGGCATCCTCCTGTACTGTAGGGATTCTATTCTATGAACTTTTTGGGATCTGAGTTTGAATCTCCACTTAAACATTTGGAAAGACCAGATCCTTTTTTCCAGCCCTGTCACAAACTCTATCTCCAAGCCACCAATTGTTTTACCTCCATTGCTACTGTCTCAGACTGATCCAGACACTCTCACTCTCAACATTCCCTTCAGGTAGATGAAGGCAGTGCAATTGATGTTGTCTACATGGACTTTAGCGAAGCCTTTGACAAGGTACCGTATGGCAGGTTGTTGCATAAAGTTAAATCTCACAGGATCCAGGGTGAGTTATCTAAATGGATACAAAATTGGCTTCTTTACTGAAGCCAGAGGGCGGTTATAGAAGGTTGTTTTTCAAACTGGAGGCCTGTGACCAGCGGAGTGCCTCAGGGATCAGTGCTGGGTTCACTGTTATTTGTCATTTATATTAATGATTTGGGTGAGAATATAGGAGGCATAGCAGGTAACACCAAGATTGGTGGCATAGTGGACAGTGAAGAAAGTTATCTCGGATTGCAATGGGATCTTGATCAATTAAGCCAGTGGACTGACGAATGGCAGATGGAGTTTAATTTAGACAAATGCGAGGTGATGCATTATGGTAGGTTGAAGCAGGGCAGGACTTACTCAGTTAATGTTAGGGCATTGGGGAAAGTTACAGAACAAAGAGATCTAGGGGTACATGTTCATAGCTCCTTGAAAGTGGAATCATAGATGGACAGAGAGTTGAAGTAGGCATTTGGCATACTTGGTTTCGTTGGTAAGAACACTGAATACGGGAGTTGGGATGTCTTGTTGAAGTTGTACAAGACATTGGTAAGGCCACAGTTGGAATACTGTGTACAGTTCAAGTCACCCTATTATAGGAAGGATATTATTAAACTAGAAAGAGTGCAGAAAAGATTTACTAGGGTGCTATCAGGACTTGATAGTTTGAGTTATAAGGAGAGGCTGGATAGACTAGGACATTTTTCTCTGGGGCATAGAGGTATGAGAGGGTGACCTTATAGAGGTCTATAAAATAATGAGGGGCGCAGATCAGGAAGATAGTGAATATCTTTTCCCTAAGGTAGGGGAGTCTAAAACTAGAGGGCATAGGTTTAAGGTGAGAGGGGAGAGACACAAAAGTGTCCAGAGGGGCAATTTTTTTCACACAGAGGATGGTGAGTGTCTGGAACAAAGTGCCAAAGGTAGCAGTAGAGGCGAGTACAATTTTGCCTTTTAAAAAGCGTTTAGATAGATACATTGGTAAGATGGGTAAAGAGGGATATGTGACAATTGCGGGCAATACAGGGTTTAAAAAAAAGGGCTGCATGGACAAGTTGGGCCGAAGGGCCTGTTCCATGATGTAAACCTCTATGACTCTATCCTGGGCAGTGCTTTGACCCCATAATCTTCTCCATGTCAAATTCAGTCTACTTCCACCTCCATTTCATTGCCTGTTCCTGCCTCAGCCCATCTACTGCTAAAACTTTCTGTAAACTTTCATTAGATCCAATTATTCAATGTTGTCTTGGTCGGTCTTTCATCTTCCATAATGTTGATGAGTTGAAAGTTTTTAATTTTCTCCCCTCTGTCTTTCATTTCTTTCTCATGGAAATATCTAGTGATGAAAATTGTAAGCAAAAATAAATCGACTTGAGGGCAAAGAGATTTTTAATTTAAATTTTGTATTTGTGTTAGCATTTACTGCAGAATTTTCATCTCCTCTGTCGGCTGCTACTATTGTCTTGTGTACTTGGCTGGCTATGTGTGCTGATGATGACACACCCGAATTGGAACAATGTTCTCCTCTATGATTGCACTTCCTACTTTGATGAGGATTAATAATTAGGAACATAGGGTGGGATTTCATGGCCTCGCTAGGGCGAGACCGGAAATTCCTGCCTGAGGTCAATGGAGATTTCCGTTGTCAGACCCTTTGCATGCACTGATTTTGTGGCAGGCAAGGGTGGTAGAATTCTAATCATAGGATCAGCAGTAAACCATTCATTCTCTTGAAATTGATCCGTGACTCAGTTAGATCATGGCTGATCTGTACTCCAGACGCATGTATCAAGCTTTGAGCTCTGTCGCTTGCTACCCTTATGAATAAAAATCAGTGAACCCAATGAAATTGCCAATGAACCGGAACAGCCGACAGAGAGATCCGTGGTGCAGCAACCGAAGAGGAAAGAGTCAAATTGAACCCCTCCGAAAGGCTGTTGCCCTCGACTCGACGTGTATGCCCAAGCTGTTGGGAAACGCGTCAATGCCAGATTCATTATCCACACTCAAGACAGCCCCGAACATCACCCAAGCACAACGCAATACCATCTGAGCTGTCAAGACCAACAGCAACGTTGTTATCAAACCAGCAGACAAAGGAGGGGCCACTGTCATACTGAACAGAATAGATGACTGCAAAGAAGTGTACCAATAACTGAACAATCAAGAACATTACAGACCAAAGAACACACCTGCCAACTCAACAGACTGATCAAGACCTTTGATCTGGACCTTCAGAGCACCCTCTGTGCTCTCATCCCACGTAACCCCCGTGTTGGAGATCTCTGCTGCCTCCTGAAGATACACAAGGCCAACATACCCAGCTATCCCATCGTATCACACAATGGGACCCTATGTGAGAACCCCTCTGGCTACGTCAAGGCCATCACAAAACCAACCGTACAAAGAACCCCCAGCTTCTGTTGCGATACTATGGACTTTTTACAGAAACTCAGCACCCATGGAACAGTTGAACCAGGAAAACTCCTCGTCACAGTGGACGCCTCAGCACTTTACACCACCATCCCCCATGATGACGACATTGCTGCAACTACTTCAGTCCTCAACACCAACAATTGCCAATCTCCGGATGCAATTCTACAACTCATCCTCTTTTATCCTGGGCCACAACGTCTTTCCCTTCAACAACCAGTTCTTCATCCAGACATAGGGAACAGCCATGGGGATCATATTCGCACCTCAATATGCCAACATCTCCATGCACAAGTTCGAACAAGACCTCTTCACTGTATAAGAACCAGCATTATACACCAGGTACATCAATGACATTTTCTTCCTTTGGATTCACAGCAAAGAATCACTAAAAGAACTACATGATGACATTAAGTTCCATCCGACCATCAGACTCACCATGGACTACTTTCCAGAATTGGTTGCATTCTTGGACACATGGATCTCCAACAAGGACTGTCACCTCAGCACTTCACTGCACTGCAAGCCCACAGATAATCTCACGATGCTCCACTTCTCCAGCATCTACCCTAAACATGTTAAGGAAGCCATTCCTGACATACAGGCCCTCCAATTACACAGAATCTGCTCAGATAAGGAGGAACACAACAGACACCTACAAACACTGAAAGGCGTCCTCATAAGAACAGGATATGGCACTTTACTCATTGATTTGGGCTTGCAGAATCCTACTAAGTGTCCTGGCTTTAATCTGTCATTATTCCGCTCTCCATGCACATTGTCTGTACCTGTAAAGACTTGATTACCTGTAAAGACTTGCATTTCAACCATTATCTTGCAATTGAGTATGTGTCTATATATGCCCTGTTTATGAACCCAACTCTCCAGTCACCTGATGAAGGAACAGTGCTCTGAAAGCTCACGCTATCAAATAAACCTGTTAGACTTTAACCTGGTGTTGTGAGACTTCTTACTGTGCTCACCCCAGTCCAATGCCGGCATCTCCACATGATGAATAAAAGTCGGTCTATCTCAGTCTTAATTTTTTTCTTCACCCGGCATCCACAACATTTTGGGGGAGAGTACTAGATTTCCACTGGCATCTATGTCAACAGTACTTCCTACTTTTGCTCCTGAATGGCCTAAAGTTGTGTTGCACCCATGTTCTGGATTCCCCCACAGAAAGAAAGTAGTGCATTTTTGTTAGAATCATATTTATCATATTAAGCGCCTGATAAATCACCCCCTCAATCATCTAAACCTTGAGGATTACAGGCCAAGTTTATGCAGCCTATTCTCAATTTAAGCCTTTAAGCCCTAGTGGTATCCTCATGAATCTGCTTTGCTCATCTTCCCAAAGCCAAAATATCCTTCCAAGGTGCAATATCCAGATAAATTCCTTGTATCAGTTTATATTTCTCCAAGTTCCCTGTGTCCCTGATGAGATTCCAGAACTTCCCTCTGTTAAGCTAACAGGTCTGTAGTTTATTCTCTCCCCTTTCCTTCCTAAATAATGGAATGAAATTTGCAATTTCCCAATCCAAAGCCACAACTCCTGAATCTAGAGAGCTTTGGAACATTGTGACTAGCACATCTGCAATTTTAGCTAACTACATTTCTTCAGAAGTTGCAAAAGACTGTACAAACTCCAAAGTGTCAGTTTAAAAATTGCTATGTTACATGTATAAGCAGATTATTTCCCCCTCTCCTTAGTATTTAAACATTTCTCCTATTCCTTATAATTGTCAAGGACAATCTGCAGTCATACAGTCAGATGGCCTACAGTCTTCTGCCTTCACTGTTGTAAATTGACGATGGCTGTCCTGAAGAGTTCTATTCTCTCCCATCCTACCACTGGAATGAGCCTGGCCACCTCTCAGTACTTCCCACAGTGACACAGCTGTGCGGAAGATGCGGATCCAAATCCATGTATTGCCAATCCATTACTTTGGCATATAAGTTGCACTGTACCAAAGCACTCCTAGTTATATCTGGCACAGAACATACTGTCTACATAGCTTCTTGAGTAACTCATTGTTAACCATTAGTGTTCATTAATCATTAGCATTCTGTTAATAGTATATAATGATATTTAACATTGAAAAGGTAAAAGAATTAACTAATATTTGCACGAGTTTGATTACTTTCAAAGCTTTAAAATTTACTTTTAAAAAATCTTGAATTCAATTCCCAGTTTGGTCTCACATTCTATCCAGCTAACAGCAGGGACTTTAAAGAAGGGAGACAAAGCCATCAAGAACCTCTTAAAGCTCTATTGAAACAAGTCTTGTTGGGCTAATATCCTCTTGTCCAATGGCTCAGTGGATGGATGCATTGTGTGGTGTATTGTGCTGCAATTAAAGATCAGGAAAGTTTCTGTTTTGATTGTCAAGTGTACTGAATTAGCGGATTGCACTCCAGAGTAGGGCCACTGCAAATGGTTATCAAACTAGAAAAAGGGGACATCATCTGAGATAACAGCTCCTGTGACTTCTGTTAGAAAATGTAAGAATGGAGATGAAGGAAGCATAGGATTGGATTCAGTTTTGCGTTTTCCCCTCATTCCTCAGTCAGAAGCTTGAGGGAAAGGGAATGCATGCCCACTTGCAAATTAACAAAGCAAATTGGTGGAGTTGGCTGAATGAATTGGCCCTGCTTTTCTAAGGGAAGTGGAAGTGATAAACGCCTTCTGTAATTTAAAATGCCACCTCAGATGTTAATGTAACTGTGCTCTACTTTTACAGGCTTCGGGAATTTGGTGGAGGAAGTACATATGACAAAGAATCTGTGGCAATCATAAAACTGAACAACACAACAGTTCTATATCTAAAAGAGGTGACAAAATTCCTTGGTTTAGTATGTTTTCTTCGGGAAGAAAGCTTTGAGCGCAAAGGTAATTTGTTCTGTTCCAGATATAGCTAGAAGTGTTTTGGGCAGCTCCACTTACTGCCATTTTTACCATAAAATTGATTATGATCATAAAAATGTCTAGTTACCACAAGACTTAAAACCTTAAAAGTATTTTAAAAAAACATGGAATTAGGAATCCATAGAGTCCCTACAGTGCAGAAGGAAGCCATTTGGTCCATCGAATCTGCACCAACTCTCCAAAAGAACGTCTTATCCAGGCCCAATCCCAGCTCTATCTCTAGCATTTACCATGGCTAGTCTACCCAACCTACACATTTTTGGACACTAAGGGGCAATTTAGCATGGCTAATCCACCTAACCTGCACATCTTTGGATTGCACATCTTTCGGAAGGCCCCACTAATATCTTTGTGGGGAACCTGAGGATGGACAATAAATAAAGACACAGTAATGTTGTTCACAGCTTCAAAATTTAAAACAATTCCTTTACTTGTTTAATTTTATGAGTTCTGCAAGATATCTTGCTGATCCAACAATATATGTCTTTAGTTGCCTTCCCCAGATGATAGCCACACGTAAACCTTTGCGACGATTCAAAAATGTGATCATTTCACCCATAACCTCTATCAACTTGCAACCAGATATTTATCCTGCACATTCCTGAAGTAATTACTTAAGATATTGTGCATTTTATTGGATGTCTGTACTACATATCTGTGATGCTGGTGGATGGGAACAGAACTAAACTGTCCTGTTTGAGGCATGTTTTACTTTGGTCCTTGTTCTATCCCCTTAGTCCAAGTTAAATATTCATCCATCGAGGAAACAGACTTGCCAGGGTTGCTAAGCCTGAACAATTGACCTTGGCTTCACATTGAAACCACAAACTATTGAGGGCACGAACGTGAATGTACGTTTTTATATAATTCTGGATGCGATTGTTGTCTTACTAGATTGCATTTTCTTTTCTGTTTTTACACTGTAGGTTTGATAGACTACAATTTTCATTGTTTCCGCAAAGCCATTCATGAGATTTTTGAAGTTCGCACGACCGTACTTAAGTGCCGCAAACAGCACAGAGGTCTACAAAGAAGCAAACTGGGAACTCCCAATGGCACACTTGGACCTTAGTCATAATAATTGCTATGTTCATGGTGTTTCTGCTAGCGTGTTCATGATGCTAAGTAGCTATACTATGATAACAATGCACTGATATGCATGAGGATAACGCTCAGGATACTGATAGAGAAATTGCTTTAAAACAAGCACTTTGTAAAAGGTATATTTTTCTTTCGCAGATGTCAAAAATTTGTATTTATGTTAAGTAACTTTTATGTGTTACAAGGCCTCTTCCTGCTGAAATTGTAGCAGTTTGGTTCAAAGCAAACTAATCCAGTTTAATATGCTATAGCTCATGTCCATAAAACATGGATTGATAATTTCAGAGAATGTCAGGTTTCCAAAATTTTAATCTCCTTCTGGTGTCCCTAACTCTAGAGATACCATACTTTGTTTTCATCCCGTTTTCCTGTCCCAAATGGGTTCACTGGTACCTCAGATACCAGCAGGGCAGCAACCATGAAGGCTTTTACAGAGGTAAACATAGCCATCCAGTTTGTTTTCTTGTCCATCGCAGAGTAACATGTCAGGAGACAGTCATTGCCACTTTAAATGACAGGAAATTACTTATTTCTTTGCAGAAGCTCAACTGAACCGCACTTCTTATGTTAACAATATGAGATGTTACTGAGGTAGCAGTCATTGTCTCAATCCTGCCTGACAACTTATGTGAGTGGCTGTTCTTCATGGGAGGCAAGAGGTAAGGCCTTGAGGTGTAGCAGGCAAGTGCATCTACAGGAACACAACCAAGCTTGATACTGTCCTTGCGGGATATTCACAGATGTAGTCTTTCAGGAGTTGCTGATTACTAGCTGGGTGGGAATACATCTTGTAATCAAGGGGATAAGTCAGGAAAATGGAGTTGAGGATGGTCATATCAGATCAGTCATGACTTCATTGAATGGCAGAGCAGACTTGATAGGCCAAATGGCTTACTTCTGTTCCTATGTCTTTACATTTGCCTATTGCAGGTGTGTTGAGATTCGCTGGGATTTAACCAAATATCTTGGCCTGCACATTCTCATTCCGTTCTGGGCAGTACACATTCCAACTGTGGCAGTGAGAGAATAAAGAGTTGCTTCTTCTTCAAAGCTGTTAGCTTGGAACCACTCCAAACTAATTGTATTGCAGGTTTGTATTTAGCCTTGAGATTCCTGAGTACAAGTTGAATTGTGACTCTCAGTAGATATCATGTAACAGGCTACCTCTGCTTAACTCTCCCTGCATTGGATTGTAAGGATGATTGCTTAGAGGTGAATACTTCATAAGGTAATGGGGCTCCAATACCCTGTTTTTTTTATAAACTGAAACCAAAGAAAATTCTGTTAAACAAAGCAGAAGTCCAGTCCTTGTTGAGTGCCTAGCATTGATTTGTGACAATGCGCTTTGCCATCTGACTCAAATTGCACAGTAAACAATGTATTGTGTAAATTATGTAGCTGGCTATTATCTTTTGTTCTGGCTGAGGAAGTAAAATAATATGCTGAATTTTAAAAAAAACAGGCTTGTGTGGCTCTAACAAGAACATAATTTACTTCTAAAATGCAGAAAATATTTTGCACAGACACAATCATCACAAAATGATACAGGAGCAGGACTTATTGCATTTTTCAATAAATAGGTAAAATGTCAGTTTAATGTGAGAGAATTCCAACTTGGGATACAATGAAACTAAAATACTTAATTAAACTGTACTTCCAGTGTCTAGTGGCACAAGGTAGATGAAGCACGTGCACATGTACGTTTTCATGGTTAGTTAACTAAAGCACCAAATTAGGGAGGTGGTTATTAAATGTTTTGATTGAGGCTCCCCTATATATTTTCATGGTGCTGGATCGCTTGTCAAACACATACTAATGGATTTTTATTCTGAAAAAAGCGAAAATGCTGGAAAATCTTAGCAGGTCTGGCAGCAGACAGAAAAGAGTTGACGTTTCGAGTCCAGATGACCCTTTTGTCCTGACGGATGCTCTCAGAACTGCTGAGATTTTCCAGCATTTTCTCTTTTGGCTCCTTGGTCTAAGTCTGCTCGGTTCCTTTTAACTGGGGAAAGAGGGTGTTGGATCAAAGTGATGTCAGCACTGCCATATGGGTCACTCATTGTGACTGTCAACCTTGATTTCGCATTTACAGAATGTTTTATGAGGGTGTGCGGAATGCAACGCCGTAAACCGGAATGATGTTGAGCACTGGCCATATCCCATCATCACTAATCCCAATCTCATCCCATTCTGCTCACCATCCCCTGCTTCCTGTTCGCTTCTTATTGGAGTAAAGATGGGGAGGTGGGCGGGGCGGCCGGCGCCGGATCCACCAGGTTATTGCCACGTCACAATGGCTCAAAAGTCCGCTCGGCTCCAGACCTGAGAGCATGCGCGAGCATGGGGGCGGTGCGGAGAGCTACGGGGCGGGGCAGCGCCGAAGCGTCAGCCAGTCCGATCTCTGAGGGATTTGCGGCGGCGGCGGCGGCGGAGGAGAGAGAGAGAGAGAGAGAGGCAGAGAGGATGCGCGCGTGCGTCACGCAGCAGCGTCCGCGAGCGCAGGGGGGAGGACGTCAGAGTGTGTGTGACGCTGCAGTGTCCGCGAGCTGGAGCCGGTGAAGCGGCCGTGGCGCCGAGAAGATGGAGGGTCAGTACAACCTGAGGAACCCGGGTGAGTGCGTTCATCAATAGCGGAAAACCCCCCTCACCTCCCACCCCCGTGTCCGAATCCAGTGCCGATCCTGGTGTGCATACCCTGGGCCCGGCTCTCTCCTGCTCTCAAGGCTGGTCCGATTTCCCCCCCTCCAGCTGTGCGTGTGGCTGTTTTTGTAATCTGTGCAGTCTGACCAGAGGCTAGCGGCTTTCTTCATTTACTGCCCTGGTAATAAAGGTCCGAGTTAGGCCTCACTCCCCGGGGGTGCCTCCGGAATCAGTTTGCTGCTGTTCGCTGACCCGGGCAATGCCTCCTCTCGGCTGAGTGAAACATTGGTCTTTAACTTTTCTTGGGTGGGGTTACGGGTTTTTTTTCCTGCTCGTTTACAGACTTTCTTTAGCTTTGGAAAGATCAACACTCAGTTGTTTCAATATTACCTCCACCTGTGTCTTCGGCTTGTCTCACATCTCATCCTGGAGGAATAGAAACGAGAGTAGGCCATTCAACCCGTTGAGCCTGCTCTGCCATTTAGTATGTTCATGGCTGATCAGACTTTAATGCCGTTTACATGCACTTTCTCTATAATCCTGTATGTTCTTCATCAGAAATCTGTCAATCTCTCCCTTAAACATACTCAATGACCTGAGATCCCACAGCCCTCTGAAGTGAGAATTCCAAAGATTTACATCCTGCTGTGTAAAGTAGTTTCTTGTAACTAAACATTGGGAAGACTAAAGCCTTGTTCCTTGAAACCACTTCCTATCCCTAATGTTGCCCTCAATGATAACTGTCAGGTTAAAGTTTACAGTACTCATTCCATTCAACTGTAAGCTGAAATTCTGAGCCCATATATCATCCATTGCAAAAAAAATGTTTGTACCTCTGCCACTTAAACCTTAATCTGTGCCTTTATCTCCAGACTGAATTGGGAGCTCAGATCAAACTGAAGGTCTTTGACCTGCATGTTAACACACCTGGAATGTTAACATGCAACACGGTAGCAACAGCAGTTAGCATTGCTGCAGCACAGTGCCAGAGACCTGAGTTTGATTTCTGGCTTTGGTCACTGTCTGTGTGGAGTTTGCATGCTCTGTGTGGGTTTCCTCAAGGTACTCCGGTTTCCTCCCAAGTTCTGAAAGATATGCTGGTTAGGTGCATTGACCTGAACAGGTGCCGGACTGTGGCGACTGGGGGAATTTCACAGCAACTTCATTGCAGTAAGCCTTACTTATGCCTAATAATTTAACTTTGCAAATATTCTTTGACTTGCTGAGTGCTTTCAACAATTTTTATTGAGTCACGTTCCCAGCACTGTTTTACTGTTCTGTTTTATTTCAGTTTTGTTCTGACTGACATTTTATCCTTCATCTTCTGTCAATATCTGCATTCAAAATTCTGTTACTTATTAGCCCTGTTCTTGTCAGTTTTAAAATTCTTATCCATCTGTTAGCTTTCCATGGATATCTCAGATTTTCACGTGAACCACGCTAAGTATCCAAAACAAATCAATTTATTAACTACTGACTTGATGGTGAATGGAGTGTGCTAGGTACCAGGTGGGGGTGCAGTGTAGTATTCTCTCTGAAAAGGAGTGGCACAATTCTTTGACTTTTACCTGTAACTGTAAAGAGCAATTGGGGATGAGCAACAAATGCTGGTCTTGCCAATGACATCCAAATTCCATGAAAGCATTTAAAAAAAAATCCTGTAATAAAACCTGAGAAATGGAATGTGTGAATGTTAGTGGAAGCTTTATATTGCTCTTTGTGGGTGTTTTCCTTATGCTGCCAATTAGATGGAAAACAAGAACCACATTAGGATCTGAAATGTTATTTGGTCACTCTTCAATTAAAGTTTTGAAAAGAATTCAAGTGGAATGAGTGCTGTTTCTTATTAGATTTGAGCATCAATTAATAAACTTGAAGAAACTGCACAGTTAATTATTCATTTTGGGTGCTAACAGTCAGTATCAGTCTTGATGGCCATTGGAAAGTGGGTGCTAGAATACTGACTGGCCTTGGGAACTAGCTTTTGAATACCCAAGGATTGGATTTATAAGATGATGAATCCATTGCCAAGAAGAACAATAAGGAGGAAAAGAAAGCAGAAATTAATATTTTTTTCAAACTTAAATAACTTAACCTTTAATATAGCATCATTAAGGGAACCCTCATGCATTTTATGTGGGTATTTATTGTTCTCTAGTAAGTTGTAATTCTGTTCATATGAAGGCTGGATTGTCGCTAAGGTCAGAAATAGTTTTTGAGCAAAAAACAGTTAACATTTCCGGTCTAAGACTGTCCATCAGAATTATTTCTGATGAAAGATCACAGACCTGAAACTTGAATTTTGTTTATCTCTCCACAGATGCTGCTTGATCTAAGTATTTACAGCATTTTCTCTAGACAACAAAAGTGTCATTTGTGAATTTGCATGTTCTCAATTTAAATTGTGATGCAGTCTGATCGTAAATTAGATTTGTATTTACTGCTCAAAGTTAAACTTTTAGAAACTAATTTACTGCATGATTACTGAGTACATTTAACTGAATGAGTTCATTTTCATTAATTAGTTTGCTTTTGTACAAGACCCTTTTCGTTTTGTTTGAAAAATGTGAACTTCTTGCAGCTTTACTCATAAGTTATAAATACAGGGACATTATACCATGTAATTTTTTTTGAAGTGACAAAACCCTTGTTGAAGTGAATGCATAAGTTCTTTAAGGGTGCTGATTGGAGTTCTGGAGTTTGTGTAACAGGCCAACTCAAATGAATTTAAGAAGTGCTGTGTCCAAGTACTTAAAGCTAAAGCAGACAGCAATTTAAGTTGTTTTACGACTTTGCAAAAGTGGTGGGTGCAGGTGTCAAAATGTAAATTATTTAAGTCATTTGATCAGAAAAAAACTTGGCTTTGTTTGTATCTTGCTGTTCCAGTTTGCAGTACTTCTAATAGTTACAACTGTTGAGTCAGGGCTGTGACTAAATTTGCCCTGGTTAAGATAAATTTGGCAAGTAAAGTGAAAAAAGGAAGTGTGCTACAGCTCGTGTTATAACAAGTCTTTCAATATATTGGAGAGTTGCTCATTGCATCTAACCTGTTTTATTGATTATAATTGCTTGCAGTTGATGGGCTTTCATTTTGATTTTTAACAACAAATGACTGTCTAAAGAATTAAAGAATAATGAATAAAGCCTGAGGGAAGCGGGCAGCTACATTTCCATTGAGAAGCTTTTAACGATGTATGAAAACATCGCAAACCCAAGTAGTCTGCAACATTTACTAATAATGAGAAACAATTGACTTTGTCACTTTCCCAAAAAGCTGAGTATTTACTAATTTATAAATAAGGTTTGTAATATACAAATACAAAAAATGATTTGCAAGATTATTGAATTTTAAAAACAATACTGTTTTTGAAGTGTCCAGTTACTTTAGGTTGGCTTCATGCCCCACCCCTGTGTTGCAGTTTTGAAAAGTACTGACAGACTCTGGGAGCTTGAACGGAGTTCAGAAACTGGATTCTCAGCTTGGAATCAAAGTAGACCCGAGGAAATCCCCATAATTACCAACACTCGATAGCATCAGATTGACGTAATGACAGAATTTATGCATATAGTCTATGAAACTCAGATTATTGAACTTTTGGCACAAGAGTTCCCACTTTGCTACTTTCTTGGCTTCATTCAAATGACTGGAACGATTCAGTATTTTACAGTAAAGTATACTTTGAATTACCAGGATTGTTTTTACAAAAATTCTGATGGACGGTCTTAGGACAGAAATGTTAACTTTTTTTGCTCAAAACTATTTCTGAACTTAGCTCTACAGGTGCAATATTTTTAAAAATTGGACTGAAGTACCCTGGGTTAATCTAAACGCATCAACCGTAGGAATACCCTGGTTTGACTGAGGGGAAATACTGTCTCAATAGATTTGCTAATATTCTTTGGAAATGCAAGTATATATCATGCAAGAGTATCTGAATTAGTTTTTTAAAATGACCAACTTTATCGAAAGACTTGGTGTGTTTCATTGTGAGCGGATGGCTTGAATGCCTTCTTACCTGTGGTCTGACCTTGTTTCACAGGCAGTGTCTGGTATAAGAACAGATCTGCTAGCCTATGACATCTGCCATTTTCTGACTTGTATAGCAACAGATATTATGAGGGAAAGGAGTAGTGTTGTTGCTATTACTGTATTTTTTTAAGAACTTGTTGCATTGAGTTTTGTCAGGGCACGGTCACATTTCTAGCTCTGACAGAATAACCTGTTAAAATAAATCATGAATAAATAGAAAGGTGAGGGGAGAAAACAGTGCCCATCAGAAATAATATTTAGCTAAAAGCTTCTTAATAATAGTAATCAGCTAATCTTTGAACCTGGGTACCTTTTAATATAGTATTACAATTTTTGTTGCAGTGCATGAGGTGAAAATTGGCCCGCCGAATTAATGAATAGTTCACTTGAGCTGCCACTAAATTGGGGTTTAAAAATAACTTGAGCAATACTACTATGACTTGTTTAGGAAGTGTCCCAGGTGGTGTGGTTAACATGAGATAATGATGTGTTATGAGAGGTCTCTGGCTAACTATAGCTGGAGCAGTGCAGCCACATGATATACAGCCAACCAAGAAACGAAACCATCTAAATAAGAATTAGCTTTATCCTATAAAGAATAATATCCTGTTGCTCCCGGTTTCACGTTTTTGTGAAGTAATAATGTAAAGGGGATTTTCACAGTAACTTCATTGTGTTAATATAAGCCTACTTGTGACTAAAATAAACTTTACTTGTAATTTCAGTAATAATGGCTGCAGTTTGCATCAAAGTTCATTTTCATTGCCCTTCAATTACATTCCTGACAGACTATAAGATGTGTACAGATGAGGCTGTTGCATCCTGAAAGAGCCTGTATGTCCTCTGTATCCAAGTTTTTGCTCTACCAAGAAGTCTGTCACTTTTTTTGTGCAACTTCTTGCATTAATGCTAAAATTTCCTTTCATTATTTTAACTTGTCACTGCCTCCTTATGTATCCATTTACCACAATTTAGTTGAAAATGTTCCAGTAACCAAGTTCGACCATCTGTTAGGCAATGCTTTAAAAGGCTGAAGACAATGGCCAGAATTCTCCAGTATTGCACCAACCAGTGATAACGGAGAATTTACCACTTGGAGAATACTGGTTGTGGGCAAGGTTGGAGGATTCCAGCCAGTGTTTCTCAAATCTTTGCTCAACTGATTTGATTTATTATTATCATGTGTATTAGCATACAGTAAAAAGTATTGTTTCTTGCACAATATACAGACAAAGCATACGGTACATAGAGCAGGAGAGAGTGCAGAATGTAGTGTTACAGTCATAGCTAGGGTGTAGAGAAAGATCAACTTAATCCAAAGTAGGTTCATTCAAAAATCTGATGGCAGCAGGGAAGAAGCCGTTTTTGAGTCGGTTGGTTCGTGACCTCGGACTCTCTTTTTCCCGACAGAGGAAGAGGGAAGAGGATATACCTGGGATGCATGGGGTTCTTGATTTATGTTGGCAGTTTTTCCGCAGCAGCAGAGTCAATGGATGGGAGGCTGGTTTGCGGAATGGGTTGGACTTCATTCACACCTTTTGTAGTTTCTTGTGGTTTTGTACAGAGCAGGAGCAATACCAAGCTGTGATACAACCAGAAAGAATACTTTCAGTGGTGCACGAGAGAGTTGTAGTGGACATGTCAAATTTCCTTAGTCTCCTGTGGTCACGTTGGTTTTTGCGATCTTGTCTTGATACCTACATTTTCCTCAAATATATAATTTATTCATAAATTGGTACAATATAAAATATTTTAACTTGAAAATTACAGAAAGTGTCACAAAACCCTACTAGTCTCCATACAGTGTTCCACTTACCAGTGCCATGCATGCATATCCTCTGTTGTGCACAATGTGATCTGGTCAGTGCACAGTTCAGTTTAACTATGACTATTTTACCCATATGTTTGTGTTCTATTTGCTTTGTTCCTAAAATTAAGCATATTTAATAATGCTAATAATCTCACTCTTCAACTTTGTTTTTTTATCAAAAACATTCTTGAGTATGTGCATTGTTTCTTTTAAGTGTTTAGAACAGATAGAATTAGCATTTATGATGTTTTCATGGCCCCAGGCTATCCTAAAGAGCTCAATACCCTATGAAGTTGTTTTAAACTGCAGTCACTCCTATTATAGGAAATATGATGGCCAGTTTACACATCCACAAATACCAATGGAAGTAATGGCCCTCTGTTTTCTGATCTTTGAGGAAGTATAAATATTTGTCAGGAGCATTCCTCTGCTCTCCTTAGAATGGGGCTCTTGACGCCATCCAGGATGCAAAAGACCTCAATTTAACCTTGCATTTGAAACATGTCATCTCCAGTGTTGAGCAGTCCTCACTGTACTGAGGCATCAGTCTAGATTATGACAAAGTTCTAATGAAGGTTCATCCTGACTCAATGTTGGCTCTGTTCTTTCTGCACAGGTGCTGTCACACCAGCTGAGATTTTTCAGCATTATCTGTTTTGTTTCAGATTCCAGCATCCGCGGTATTTTGCTTTTATTCTAGATTGTGTCAATTCCCCATCTGTTATCTCCACTTGAATAGTTCCTATGAAATATTAAAATTCTGATTAGTACTTTGGAGCAGGCCTCTGCTACTTTACAGAGGTTTGCCTGAATACAATGAGTGATCATAACGAAGTGGAAACATTGATGCGGAAAGTAGTTCACGTTACATAAATGTCTGCAAAGCATTGTCTAACTTGTTTATACTTTTCAGTAGCATTCAAAATAGGAGAAAGTGCCCTTTAATTGCTTGATAGGGCAGACGCAACACGGTTTCATTAAAGGGAAGTCGTGTCTGACAAATTTACTGGAGTTCTATGAGGATGTGTCTAGGGCAGTGGATAGAGGAGAGCCGGTGGATGTGGTCTTTCTGGATTTTCAGAAGGCGTTTGACAAGGTACCTCACAAGAGGTTATTGCAGAAGGTCAGGGGACATGGAGTTGGGGTAGGGTGTTAGCGTGGATAGAGGATTGGTTGTCAAATAGGAGGCAGAGAGTGGGGGTCAATGGGTGCTATTCGGATTGGCGGATGGTGACTAGTGGTGTGCCCCAGGGGTCGGTGCTGGGGCCTCAGCTATTTACCATTTATATAGATGATCTGGAGGAGGGAACCGAGTGCAGGGTGTCGAAATTTGCTGATGACACCAAGATTGGGGGAACGGCAAATTGTGCGGAGGGTGTGGAGAGTCTGCAGAAGGATCTAGATAGGCTGGGCGAATGGGCCAGGAAATGGCAAATGGAATTTAATGTTGGCAAGTGTGAGGTGGTCCACTTTGGTAGGAAGAATGGTAGGAAGGACTATTACTTACGTGGCGAAAAACTGCAGCAGGCGACGGTGCAGAGGGACCTCGGGGTCCTTGTGCATGAATCGCAAAAACCCAGCTTGCAGGTGCAGCAGGTGGTCAGGAAGGCGAATGGGATGCTGGCCTTCATAGCGAGGGGGATTGAATATAAAAGTAGGGAGGTCTTGCTGCAGCTGTATAGGGCATTGGTGAGGCTGCAGCTGGAGTACTGTGTGCAGTTTTGGGCGCCGCACCTGCGCAAGGATATTTTGGCCCTGGAGGGAGTGCAGAGGAGGTTTACTAGGCTGATACCGGAGTTGAGGGGATTGAGCTATGAGGAGAGGCTGAATAAACTAGGCTTGTACTCGTTAGAGTTTAGAAGAATGAGGGGAGATCTCATTGAGACGTATAAGATGATGAATGGGATGGATAGGATAGAGGTGGAGAGACTCTTCCCGCTCAAAAAAGACAGTAGGACTAGGGGGCACAGCCTCAAGATAAAGGGGAGGCGGTTTAGAACGGAGTTGAGGAGGAACTTCTTCACTCAAAGGGTGGTGAATCTCTGGAATTCTCTGCCCGTTGAAGTGGTGGAGGCTGCCTCGCTAAATATTTTTAAGAAGCGGGTTGATGGGTTTTTGATAAGAGAAGGGATTAAGGGTTATGGGGAGAGGGCGGGAAAGTGGAACTGAGCCACGACAGATCAGCCATGATCTTATTGAATGGCGGGGCAGGCTCGAAGGGCTAGATGGCCTACTCCTGCTCCTATTTCTTATGTTCTTATGTTTTTAATCATGGTGTTTTGAAGATTTAGTATAGCTATGAAATAAGGACTTCTCCACTAGGGGGAATTGTTCTGTTGCTCATTTTTTTCTTCACTGATGTTTTAAGCTTTGCCTGGGAGAGAAAATATTGACACTTCAGAGGGAACCTGGTTGTTAGTGAACTGAATTTTCTGCTACAGGTTTTTATAACTCCAGATTTTTTAAATTCTAGTTTTTAAAATATTTTAGTTGGTGAAATGGTGGGTGCATACCTGGATCATCTTAGTTTGAGCTTTTTTCCTATCGTGGTTGAAATTATTAATTCAGACATAGCAAACATATAAAAACAAAGTACTGAGGATGCTGGAATCTGACATTAAAACAGCTAATGCTGGGAAAACACAGCAGGTCTGGCAACATTTGTGAGGAAAGAAGCAGAGTAAATGTTTTGAGTATATATGATTCTTCAGAAGTATTTCTGGTAGTCCCTCTTCATAGATACTACCAGAACCTCTGAGTTTAGCCAGTGTTTTCTATTTTTAACCTGATATGAAACTTGGTTCCATTTCCAGTGGCTTCTTCAAAGCTGCCTTTACCACAATGTTTTTCTTCCCCACAAATGATAGTCACTTGGCCTGGGTGTCTGGATTATTGGTCCATGGTCTGGGGACACAGGTTCAAATCCCATCATGGCAACAGATGGAATTTGGATTCAGTTAATAAATCTGTGATTAAAAGCTAGTTTCCACATTGACCATGAAATTATTGTTGATTTGTAAAAACCTATCTAGTTCATTAATGCCCTTTAGCAGAGGAAACCTGACACCCTTACCTGGTCTGATCTACACGTGACTCTAGACCCACAGTAATGTGGTTGACTTTTAACCCTCTGAAATGGCCAGGAAAGCCCAGTTGAAGGACAGTTGGCCTCATCAGCCCACATTGCATGAAAGAAAGGAAACTTTCAGCAACATTGTGCAATTTTAGCCAATACAAGTGATAGCATTGGCACAGCTGTTTGAAAGTGTAATGTGATATTGACAAAATACTTGTTTAGTCTGCAATTTGGTATCCAGTGCGTTTTTGATTTTTTTGCGAAGCTGTTATGTTGAGATGTCCACTCCATAGCCTGGGAGGAACAATAGATTATGTGCTACCCTGGGCAGCACTCAAGTCCCTACTGAGAGAATTATTAAATACTTTTATTTTTCTGTTTGTTTTCATATCACAAATCTTTACCTGAATCTTTTGGAAAAATATTTACCTAGCTAACATTGCACAATCCTTATAAAATGGAAAAAGTAAACTTTTTACTTTTATTTGCAACATAAGCCAAATCTTGTATCAGACCCAAGTTGAAATTACTAAAATCTTTGCTTAAAATTTGCACTGAATGTTTTAAAAGGACAGTGGCAATGAATGATACAATTTAGCGTTTGCCATCATCAATTATTCCACTGAAACTGATAGCAATTTCGGAAGTTCTCACATGCACAGAATAACATGGAAATCCGGAAGTTGATACCAATGAATCTATAACACATAAGAACAGAAATGGGCAATTCGGCCCATCAAATCTGCCCTGCCATTTAATGAGATCACGACTGATTCAACATGATAATCCTCAACTTCACTTTCCCACCGTATCCCCATAATCTTTGATTCCCTTACTGATTAAAAATCTGCCTATCTCAACCTTGAATGTAGTTAATGATCCAGCTTCTACGGCCCTTTATGGTAAAGAATTCCACATAATCACTGCCCTTGGAGAAGAAATTCCTCCTCGTCTATGTCTTGAATGGGCGACTCCTTACTCTGAGGTTATGCCCTCTGGTGCTAGACTTTCCCACAAGGGGAAATAATCCCTCAGCACCTACCCCCTCAAACCTCCCTGAGAATCCTAAGTGTCTCAATAAGGTACAGGCATAACCTGCTCAACCATGCCTCAAGTCTCTTCGTACCAAGATACCTAATGAACCTTCTCTGGACTGCTTCCAATGCCAGAGTATATATCAGATAAGGGGAACAAAACTGTTAGTATTTTCACAGTACTCCAGGTTCAGTCCTTGTATAGTTTTAGCTTCCCAGACTTCCCTGTTTTTTTGTACATTCCATTCCCTTTTAAATAAAAGCTAACATTTGCCTTCCTTATTACTGACTGAACTTGCATGATCTCCAGAGAAAACCCTCACCATGAAACACTGTTCTGGGCTAGAAAAAGAAACGAAAGGAAATAGATCCTTGAGAGTTAAAAATCAACTTGGACTGGTAAATTCCAATCTGATGCTGAAGTTTGAAATTTATATTTTTATTTTTATAGCTGTCAAACGTTTAATGAAAGAAGCGCAAGAACTGAAGGATCCAACAGAACAATACCATGCACAGCCTTTGGAGGTAAGGTTAAAAATAATTTCAAGATGAAACACGCAATTGTTTTTTTTTGGAGTGTATATTTTTGCTGATGGAGTGGAGAAATTAAAACCCTTTGTATTTCTGCAGGTATCCTTTTTCACCAGTCCTCAATACTGCTCCCTAAGTTTTTAACATGCATTTTCATGTTTTCTGTCTTCCATCCCACACCCTTGGCAGAATCTTGTGCCCGTCTACTATATTTAATCAGTGGCTAAAAATCAACTTGGCCTGGTGGGGACTCCAGGAAGAGCCCTGTTGTTAAAGGGCCTCATCCTGTTACTCCCTTCACTCTTCTCTTTCATCCCCCCACCCTGCATTCAACTTATCTCCGTTATATGTCAAACCAGCTTGAATGATCCTTGAACACGAATTCCATTTCAGCTGCTTTCCTATTGAAGACTATGCTGGCTAGAACAAACATCAGCCGTGAATGATTTCAGGCTATAACCATGCTATTTAGTCTTAGTGCTCTGGATAGCATATCCAGCATACAGGGTGCTCTGGAGTAAGCATGTTGTCTGTGATCAGAGCGTAAAAAGGAACAGGAGTAAGCCTTTCAGCATTTTGAGCCTGCTGTACCAGTCAGAATCAACCAAGTTATAAGAGAGAAGTTGGATTTATGGTAAGATTCTGACTATGCCATATAATATGTTACTTTTGTAGCAAACAACATTTATAAATGTAAGGAAGAGGATAGATTATTCCTCCTGTTTCTATAGTCTTAATATTACTCTTGCATTGTTTACATTTATATACAATAACTTATATTCTGTGTGCTTGGTTGTCCTGTGTTCCAAAGCAACACGTTTTTTTGAATATCCAGAGTCTTTAGTGCAGAATGCCACCGTTGCAGATGGTTATGTAAATCTATTAATAGGTTGAAGTGTAGGATGTCAATTAATTTGAAGTCAAATTAATGAGCAGATTATAACTACATGCATATATTCTGATTCGGGAATTATCCCATTAGGTTGGAAAAATGCTAATATTCCAATATTTAAAAAGCACAGAGAAAACAGGAAATTATAGACTATTTGTCTAATGTTTATTTTGGGGAAATGACTAGAATCTGTTGCTGATGGAGTTGAGCACTTCAAATGTGAACTAATCAGAGAGCCAACTCTGATTTGTGGAAGTAAATGATATCTAACAAACCTGGTTGAACTTTTTGTGGTAACTAGTAATTTTTTTATGAGGAAGTGCATACAATGCTTAAAATGGAGGTCCAGAAGGTGTTAAGATTCTAAACAGGAGATTGTTAACAAAAATTAAAATGTATGGAATTAGCAACCTAGTGACATGTATAGGAAATTAGCTTGGAAGTCAGAGACAGTAGGGATAACAAACATGTACTACAGTTAACAAGATGTGACTGGTGATGCCCACCACACACACACACACACACACACACACACACACACACACACACACACACACACACACTGCCCCCCCCCCCCGGTGATTTGTATACACCCTGAGACCTTATCTTTTCACCATATCGAGTAACCGCTTTCATTGAAGATGCTTTCTTTCAAAGAATGTTCTCCCTCCTGCTTCTTATTCCTTTCATTACTGTTCTGCAGAAAATTGAATTAATCTAAATGAGAGCAGTCTGAGTTTGATTTCTCTTCCTATGATCAGTCCTACAAGTCCTTCTCATGGCACCAAAACTGATGCCAAATATATTTCTAGGTTTGGTCTTCCACTGCAATGCAGTGTGCTGATGAATTGTCACAATTTTTTGGTCCATTATACCATTCTTGGCAAGTACCAGAGAGATCAGTTGTTTTTATGGATATGTAAACTATGGGCAGTACGATAATGCTGTAATAATAATGGCAAGGTTATCGGCATCTGCACATGCAATATACAAGTTGCTGTCAGATACCCTGCTCCTCCACATTTCTTGACTTAGTACTAAAACCACTATACTGTTGTGAACTTCAGATACTTGCCTATTATTTTTTGTATTAAAAACAACTGGAAAGGTAGGACTGGTGCATTTAGGGTTAAGTGAGTTTTTAGTAGCTTAATAAGTAATTACCAATGAACATCCTGTCTGGTTCTAAAAAATAATATTGCAAATCTAATTTCTTTCCTAATTAAAATTCTGGAAATTAGCTCTGTGTCCCATTGAAGATATTTCAATTGATTAATTGGTTAAATAACCATGCAGGCCCTGATTTGGGCACCACAGATACCTTGTAGGAAGTGCCGTGCTGGAAAGGTTGCCAGATTATTGGAAATCTCTGCTAATAAGCCCATGAAAAGTCTGGACAGTTGTTAGTAAAATGTTCTTTCACTACTGAGAACTAACACTGGCACACTGACCCAGTAATGGTTTATAAAAGTTGGGTCATGATTGTATGTCTCGTTCAGTGGTTGTGTGCTTGTATATTGTACATAAGTGGCATGCGTGCTTCATGGCATATACTTTGTGACATTGCTTGGTTTTTTAATATTCAACCCAACAGATTTTGTATTTTTTGTCACTTTCAGGATAACCTCTTTGAATGGCATTTCACTGTCCGTGGTCCTCCAGATTCTGATTTTGATGGTGGTGTTTACCATGGCAGAATTGTGCTTCCGCCAGAATATCCAATGAAACCACCGAGCATTATTCTCCTCACGGTAAGAGCATTTTAGGCTTTAAATGGTGTTGAGGTCCCAGCAGCATAGAACAATTGAATGCAACCAGTCCTTACTCTTGCAATTATTAATTTAAAAACAGCTGTGATTTGGATGTTGCCTTCTGTTTTGTTTTTGTTCCCTAAACATAAAAGTTACTCAATTCTGAAGTTAGAATTTGCCATTATGTACTTCCCTGAGAAGATAAAAATCAGTCATCCCTAGAGAACTCTATCTTGCTGCTTCTAACGGGCTGCCATATTTTATATCATTTTTAAATTTCACTTTGTGACCAAGAAAAGTTTTTTTTTGTTTTAAGTAGACAAAGTTTGAGTTTCAAGACACTTGCTCAGTAAATAAAGCCTATACATTGTTAAGAAGTCAAACAATTTGAAATATCTATTCTGTGCCCTAACATATTCAGGGTTAAGAGCTACATGTGAGTCAACAGGCAAACTGTGATTGAACACACCACCTTGCACAAGAAATGGCAGGTGCAACCAAGACAGATTCCATGGATTTACATAGCAAGTAGAAACAGAAGGCTATTTAGCCCTTCAAGCCTGTTCTGCCATTTTGATCATTGTTGATTATTCAACTCAATAGGCTCATTCCACTTTGCTCCATATCCTTTGATCCCCATTGCCCCAAAAGCTGTATATAATTCCTTTGTGAAAACATACAATATTTTGGCCTCAATGATATCTGTAGTAGTGAATTCCACAGATTCGCCACTCTGAGTAAAGAAATTTCTCCTAATCTCAGTCCTAAAATGTTTACCCGGTATCTTTAGGCCCCTGGTTCTGGACACCCACTGTTAGGAACATCATCTCTGCATCTACCCTGTCTAGCCTTGTTACAATTTTATAGGTTTCTGAGATTCCCTCTTTATTCTTCTAAACTCCAGTGACTATAATTTAACTGACTCGATTTCTCCCCATACATCAGACCATCACCCCATACATCTCAGGAATCATCTGGTAAACTTCTCTGCGTTCCCTTGATAGTAAGAATATCTCTCCTCAGATAAAACCGCACACGATCCTCTAGGTGTCACCAAGGCCCTGTATAATTGCAATAAGACATCCCTGCTCCTGTACTCAAACCCTCTAGCTATAAAGGCCAACTTACCACTTGCTTTCTTTACTGCCTGCTGCACCTGCATGTTTACCTTCAACAACTGGTGTATAAAGGCACCCAGGCCTTGTTGCAAATTCCCTCCTCTTAATTTTTAGCCATTCAAATAATGCCTTCCTGTTTTACTACCAAACTGTGTAATCTCATATTTATCCACTTTATAAGGCATTTGCAATGCTTTTGTTCACCCTGCTTGTCCAAATCACACTGAAGCATCTCTTCATCCTCCTCACAGCTCGGCCTGCCGTCCAGCTTTGTGTCACCTGCAAATTTGGAAATATTATGTTTAGTTTCCTCATTTAAATCATTAATATATGTTGTGAATTGCTGGGGTTTTAGCACCAAATCCTTCGGTACCCCACTAATCACTGCCTGCCGTTTGAAAAACGACCAGTTTATTCCTACTTTGTTTCCTGTCTGCCAACCAGTTTTCTGTCCATCTCAATACACTACCCCCATCCCATGTATTTCTCAGCAACCCACCCAAGCTTTCAAAGATCAAGCTTTTGAATTCCCTCAAGGTAGCTCCACATTGGACTGCCTCAATGACTGCACACCTCCCAGGGTTTCAATATTATCGTTTGAGATGCTGTTCCCCTGAATTTTTGTGTCTGCACTCAGCCTCTGTATTTTGAAATTCCAGCTCATGAATAGCCAGTTTGCTTCATTCGGCTCTGATCTTCTCAGCTACGTCAAGCTGTAAACCAAGATATAAATGACTCCCATGTTTACTTCTGCATCCTAACCCTTTCCAGCTTGGGGCCAGTGATGCTTTGCCACCTTCTCTGCTCTCTAGTACTCACCTGAACCCTAACTGTATAGAGTTATCAGACGATTTGTGGGGCTTCTCCTGTGCCCCAATTACACCAAACCAGCTAACACTTGCTCCCTGGAACCTGCTAACAACAGCACCTTTTCAGTGTGGTCTTTTCACCTGCTGCAGCACACTCACTTCCCAGCACACTCACATCCCATAGCCTTGCAGAGCTTACTGAGTAAATTTTAAACTACTTGTAGTCCTGACTCCAAAAATAAAACAACTCTCTGGATCGCAAATCTTTGCGAGCAGTGTAGACACTTCAGGTGGGATTTTATGGCCTCTGTCATCGCAAAACCATAAAATTCTGCCTGAGGTCAACAGACCTTTCCATGGACCGCCCCTCCACCGCCCTGATTCCCATGGCAGGGCAGTAAAACTATGGCCTTTCCCTCCAATTCTCCAGCTAAGTAAGCCACTAAGTAAGTTTTATGATCTTGCTTTTCTAGCCGTTAACTCCTTAGATCAACTTGGCCCCAGTCTTTTAAATGTAATGGTCTTCAAGTTGCTTTAGTTGCATTTATTCCATTTTCTACTGTTGAACTTTAAGATTGCATCTTTAAGAATAGCAGGTTAGCTGTAAAGACTTGCATTCTAAAAACTGTGTGACTTTATATGCCCTTCTCTGATCAGAACCTTCCATACACCTGATGAAGGAACACCGTTTCTGAAAGCTTGTGGGATTATTGTCAAATAAACTGGTTGGACTTTCACCTGGTGTTGTGAGACTTCTTACTGAACTTTAATCTACCCAGAACTAGAAGTTGCTTCTAAAATACTACTATGAACTAAATATTTGTAATGAGTTTTGTGGTGGTGATGCTGACATGCAAAATTAGCATCCATTGAATCTGGTAGACATTTGTCAATTGAGCGGCACTTGCAGGCATTTCATCTTGAACTTGTAAGTTTTAACACTCAATTTAAGCAGACTGTTATTTTTAATGCCATTAGTTGGGGGGAGGAAGCGCTGTAGCTCAGCAGCATATAGTAAGGAAATGTGGTAGTGTGTGCATATGATAATATTTCAACACTCCCTCCACATATGTCTAGTAAACGAGAGCCCTGATGTTTATATAATAATCCACCTTGTCCTGCCTTTCACCAATAGATGAGGTTAAATAGTAAAGCCTCAGTTTCCGGAGTCCTGAGGATATAAGCTTAATCTGTCCTATTTGTATTATGCTGTTTTCTCAAACAGTGCTTTTGAAACACGGACAAGAGCTGATCTATATTTCTGCTCATTTTCCCCAATTTCTGAAAATACTAATTTAAGTCTTGTATTTATGAAACATCTTGGGATGTTTTAACATGCTTCACTGCCATTGGATTGCTTTTGAACTAAGTTGTATATATACAAACAGACAGTTGCTCACAGCATTGCTCCACAAGCGATAGGCATGGTACACTGCCAGTATTTTTTTTACTGCTGTTGGGCAAGGGATAAATATTCACTAGGGCATTTGGCAAACTCTTGGTTCTCCTTCAGATAGTGCCATGGCATCTTTTACATCCAGTTGAGAAGGTATGGTGGACCTTCTTTTAATACTTCATCCCAAAGATGATAACTCCAATGTCATTACTGCACTGATGGTGATTAGATTATAAAAACATAGTCAGGAGCATACCGAATGGCCCCTTCAAACCTGCACCACCATCCATACAATTATAGCTAATCTGTCTTAGTATCACTTGTGATTCCATAAGCTTTAGACTTGGTTGATGGCAATGTGAACTGAGAAAACCAGACAACTTATTTTTGTCACAATATCATTTAGCAATCTGATAACCTTTTTTTAATGAGGGCAGAGAAGTTGAATTTTGTTTCTTTTCCTTGCCTTAAGATAAGGGATAGTAGGGAAGGAAGTTAAATCTATTCCTGCTTAACAATTTTCCTTCTCCAGAGAACACTTTTCCTCTTGCATGAAACAGTTAAATTGTTCCTCCAATCTTTTTTGTGCACTAGTAGGTTGTGTGAACATCATTGCTAAGGATAGCTTTGAGAGTTTACAAGCTTTCATTTAAAACTCGTTTCTCATGATATCCAAAATTATCAGATTGCGAAATGGAGCAAGAAATTTAGTACCCGGGTACAGCTGTGATTTGGATGTTGCATTCTGTTTTATGATTTTGGTCCTTTGTGTGGTTTATTCTTCATTCAGTTGTGCTTCACAGGCAGAAGCCGGCCCAGTTTTATTTACACAGCATATCTCTCTCTTTTTCTCTTTTTCTCTCTCTCTCTCTCGTGCCCTGCCCATTTTCCTTTTAAGAGGAAAGGAAAGTGTTATTTAGAACGCTCCTGAGTACTTCATAAGAACATAAGAAATAGGAGCAGGAGTAGGCCATCTAGCCCTTCGAGCCTGCCCCGCCATTCAATAAGATCATGACTGAAGTGGATCAGTTCCACTTTCCCGTTTTCCCCCCATAACCCTTAATTCCCTTGTCTATCAGAAACCTATCTACCTGTGACTTAAATATATTCAGCGAGGTAGCCTCCGCCACTTCAATGGGCAGAGAATTCCAGAGATTCAGCACCCTTTAAGTGAAGGAGGCTGTGCCCTCTACTCCTGCTATCCTTTCTAAGTGGGAATAAGATCTGATTGACAGTTGGCTACGACTCAGAAGCAAGTAGTCTGTTCATACTATTAGTTGACAGTCATTTTATGCAATGTGGAAAGATTTTAAGATGTGCAAAAATTAGCTTTTCCGTAAAGAGATGCACATGAGGGACTCGGTTTAGCTTGTGTGCTTTGTCCAGACATTCTTTTTTCAAAAAATAACATTTTGGTATTTCACATACAATTATTTAGAATATATTGAAGGCACTTGGGAATTAGCAGTTATTTCATGCAGTGGCACAGTGGTTAGCACTGCTGCCTCAGCACCAGGAACCTAGGTTCAATTCAGCCTCAGGTGACTCTGTGGAGTTTACGCGTTCTCCCCTTGTCTGCGTGGGTTTCCTCCTGTGCTCTGGTTTCCTTCACAGTCCAAAGATGTGCGGGCTGGGTTGATCGGCTAAATTGACCCTTATTTTTGGGGAATTGGCAGGGTAAATGCATGGGGTTGCAGGGATGGGGCCTGAGTGGGATTGTTGTTGGTGCAGATTTGATGGGCTGAATGGCCGCCTCCTACACTGTAGGGATTCTATGATTCATACTTAGCAATCTCTTTGCCAAAGTTTACTATTTAGTATTGCCACTTGAACAGATCTTTTTTTTCTTTCAGCCGAATGGAAGGTTTGAAGTTGGGAAAAAGATATGTTTGAGCATCTCTGGACATCATCCTGAAACCTGGCAACCATCCTGGAGCAGTGAGTATCACCCAGAATTCAGTTCATATACCTAAACCATCATCATCAACAACTGTAGCATTAAACAAAACCTTGCATTTATATAGTGCTTTGCATGGCCACCTGACGTTTCAAGGTGCCTTACAGCAGTGGAATGCTTTTCATGTGTAATCATTGCTGCAATGTAAGAAATGGGGCAGTTAATTTGCACTCAGCAAACTCCTACAAGCAGCAATGTAGAAATGACCAGATAATCTATTTTTTTAATTTGGTACAGTGATGAATATTGGCCAGGACACTAAGAATTCTGCTGCTCTTCGAAATAGATCACAGGCAGGCACTCCCTCAGTACTACTGTGTAGTGTCACCCTTGAATTTTGTTCAAGCCTGGGAATGGGACTTAAATCCGGAACCTTGTGATTTGGAAGAGAATATGTTATCAACTGAACCATGGCTGTCACAATTGGTCACTAGAAATGGTGGTGTTGTTGATTTAATATGGAGTACATAGGAGTCAATTTAGCTCAGTTGGCTGGAGGGTTGGTTAATGATGCAGAGTGACACCAACAGCATAAGTTCAATTCCCGTACCAGCCGAGGTTATTCATGAAGGCCTGCATTTCAACCTTGCCCCTCGCCTGAGGTGTGGTGGTCCTCAGGTTAAATCACCACCAGTCAGTTCTCGGCCCTCAAAGGGGAGAGCAGCTTATGATCATCTGGGATTATGTTTTTTTTAATGTTGGGTAACGGTTTTAATCCTAGTGCAATCTATATGGAGTGATACATAAAGAATTATATCTATAATTTCTCAGTTTATAACTTTAACTGTGCTACAGTAGGAAGGTTTTGACTGGGTGTCGAGTTGATCTTCCTCTGCTCACTCCACCCACTCGGGTACAGGAGCCTAGGTCAAGCCAAACTGCAGTTGTGCATTTCTTTATTTCACAATGGAGCTTTTCACTTAGTTGTCTAACCTCATAGCTGTTAGAGAGTGTAGTGCAGAAATAGATACAAGGAAAAGTGGGAAACGAATATACAGTTACAAAGAAAATATTTTAAATCATGATATTGCATTTATTCCTAGTACGGACAGCATTGTTGGCCATTATTGGGTTCATGCCAACAAAGGGAGAAGGAGCCATTGGTTCTCTGGATTACACCCCCGATGAGAGGAAAGCACTAGCCAAAAAGTAAGATTTTATTTTTATCTATTTACAATATTTAAGCAAAAGGGTTATTATTTGTGGGAAATTGTATTGTAAGAAGTTAAAGTTTATTTATTAGTTGCAAGTAAGGCTTACATTAACACTGCAGTCAAGTTACTGTGAAATTCCCCTAGTCACTGCACTCTGACACTGTTTGGGTCAAGGCACCTAACCACATCTTTCAGACTGTGGGAGGAAACTGGAACATCTGGAGGAAACCCACGCAGACACGGGGAGAACGTGCAAACTCTACACAGACAGTTACTCAAGCTGGGAATCGAACCCGGGCCCCTGGCGCTGTGAGGCAGCAGTGCTAGCCTCTGTGCCACAGTGCAGCCCAATGTGTCTCCCTGACCTTCCCATCTTCTTTCCTCTCCAAAGAAATGAAACGATTGCTAAAGCTTGTAATACAGAACAATGCTTTTATGCAGGATTAAGCAATGTAAGGAACATGGGGCTAAGCGATTCCAGGATGTCAAATTATCTGAGTTGGATTTCGATTTAACCAAGCCAATTCAACAGTGGGACTGAACAAGCTATATACCAGAGTTAGTGTAGATAATTTTGAACAAAAATGTAGTAACTCGCACTGCTTTGCTTAATATCTGTATCATTATCATAATGGTCGAAGGAATTGGCTGCTGCTTATTAAGCAGTAGAATTTAAGTCCTCATAGACACAAGATTAATAAGCATATCACAAATTTAAAATATTTTTATACTTTAGGTCACAAGATTTTAACTGTGAAAATTGTGGTTCCCGCATGAGGACAGCTCTGCTTCCAAGTACAGCAAGTAGCATTCCAAGTTTGGCTGATGTGGAGGCAAAAGAATTAGCAAAACAAATTAGTTTTAAGGTATATTGGTTTTTATAAATTGTGCAAAATATTTGTATATTTTTGTGTGCATTTAGTTGAGCCCATCTATTTTCCTTTATAAACCAAAAGAGTGAATGGCTTGCATGTTCTTGGAAAACTTAATGACATTGTAAGTTATATTTTAATTACTGTAGAACAGTACAAAGTAATCAGTAATGGTGAAGGAATGGATTTACTTGCACTAAATTATTATCTTAATGCTGTTACAATCAGTAGTGTGGTTCCCCAATAGTTGTTGATCTGGGCGCAACCCCTGGCTTTGTCACTATCCAGTTGGATTACCCCTAAATTGTAGGAACCTGGGTGAGGGGGGATGACTGGATCCATGTCTTTATTCAAACCACCCTCTGCTGGTAGCAACAAGAGTTTAATCTAACAAGTTCCCTTTCCCTTGCATCCCTTTTCCAGATCTAGAAATTGTATTGAAAAAGGAGCCAATTTAACCAGGCTTTCTTGAATTAAGATTTACTAGAGTAAGTTTACTAATTTTCAAACAGGTAAGCAGAAATGGTAAAACATGTGCATCTTCATTCTTACAGATTAAGAAAGAATTGAGTCCAATGGTAAGTAAATATAGATAAAGTATGTGGAACGATTCTTGAGTTGAGGAGTAGATGTTGCATTGTGGCTGATGCAGATTGATTCCAATAGTTGATTCTTTGGTTCCAGTATTCTGTAGGTGAGAGATTTCAGTTTTTTCCCCAGCTGTGATCCTTCTGCTGGCTGATTAGCTTTCGCAGGCAGAGTTCTAGATGTTCCTGCAAAAGTTGGCCATTCTGCAGGAGCCTTGTCTCGGTCACTGCATCACCTGCATGTGGCAAACCTTCAGCTCCTTTCCTTATAGCACATAAGCAGACCCTGTATTTGTGTATTTTAACAGGAGTCCACTATCCAAACATCCAGGGTCTTTGGATGAGATTGCCTTTATGTTCTTTTCTCTCTACCAGAGATGACAATCAGTCTTTGGATTCTTTTAAAATAACCTTGTCTGGAACCACAGAGGGGTTTCATTGTGCCTTAGAGAAAAACTCTGCAATTCCCCTTAGTGGCTAGTCATATATTCTCAGCTATCTTTGGGGCCTGTGTCCTTTTTAAAAATGTAAAGCTCAGAAGTCCAAGATTTCCATGTATAATTCCAGGATGTTTCTCCATCATATCACTTCCCCTCCTTGGGGAATGAAATCCAATTCATTCTCATCTAATCTAAAGAAGGAAAAAAAACTTTTAAAAGGAAAACACTCTCGCACCCATTCATTCTCTTAGCAATGGGTCAGTTTTATCTCTCCTCAGTCCTAACTGGGCTTCTTTAACTTCTGGACAAGGTGTCTGCAATCACATTTACTGCCCAGGAATGTAGGTGCTTTTTTAAGCGCCACGGTTGGAGGAACAAACTCAAACGCAATAGTTTAGTATTTTGGGTTTTAAACTGTTCCACAGTAGTTAATGGATTGTGGCCAGCATAGACGGTCTACTCATTTTGGACATATATCTCAGTGTTTGAGAGCAACAGCCCAAAGGTTTTCTTCTTTACTGCAGAATAACATTTCTGATGCTAACAGGCCTTTTTAGAGATGTACCTGATTGGTGTCTCTATTCCAGATTCTTTTTGTTCTACAGAACAGCTCTCAGCCTGCACCCAGATGTCTCTCTCATCAATGGCTACTTTAAATGCTTAGTTGAAATCTGGGCTGCTAGCACAGATGGGGAACTGGGCTGAAGCCATGACTGGTTATGACAAACAAAAATAACTTTCTGGCATTCAGCACAACTGCCAGCCTGTTATCTCTGCTGGGGCACAAATGACCCCTATGACTGCAGAGACCAATCCAAAGGGATGGTGCCATAACTATTTACATTTCTAAGGCCAAGACCTGCCAACGGAGGTGACCAGTCTGATGGGATGAAGAGCCCCTAAAATATTGATGGTAACATTACCAATCTCAAGAATGCAGACTAAGCCACAGTGGAGAGGTGGGAGTCACTTGCCCTCCAAAGAAAAAGCAGCTGGAATCTGCAATATTGCCATCTGGAACTGCACAGCTCTGACTGTGATTTTCTATCAACCAAACAGCAGCTCATAAGGGCTTAGTTCAGGTGAATACCTGGCCCCATTTACACAGTTTTTACTGCAACTTATATACTGATGACTAGACGATTAATGCCCATCTGATCATGGAGGTCATCTCTATTGGAAGTGTGATTATCCTGGATCAGTTCAGCCTACTGACTGAAAGAATACAGTGAGAGATTTTAATTCTGGACTTGCTTGAAATAATATTTATTGTTGTCTATGCCCTTTACCTGTTTCTATCTCTATCTTTCGGGTGCTATGTAGCAACACCACTGCCATCATCCTGTATTTGTGTTGCAAAGAAAATTACCATCTCTCGAGTTTGCTGTGGGGCTGTTAATCAAAATTGGATCATGCCAAAACAGTGGTTGGCGGAAGATCCTACCCCACACAACAGGGGAAAATAAAAACAAAATGCCTTTGCTCTTTGTAGATGTGTGGTGAGAGGAGAAATCAGGGTTGCTTAAATTAATTCCCCCTCCTGTCCTTGAGTGTTAATTGAGGGGAAAATATTAGCCAAGGCCGAGATTGACTTTTCATGTTTGACGGGGAGGCAGATCTCAGTTATGGTCTCATTTGAAAAATGACACGAGATGATATACTGTGTGATGCAGTTAAGATCATAACTCTTGATTCCAAGACAAATAAGCTACCAATAATCGAGCCAAACTGACTGCTTTTCAGGTTTGTAATTGCACCATTTACTTTTCAATAGGCTGAGACGAGTTCTGCAAATACTGCTGCTGCTGAAACTTCTTCAGCACCAAATCTTGTAAAAAATGCAAACCAAGAAACTCAAGTAGCGGAGCAGCTTCCGATCGCTCAAATCAATGCCGAAATTGAAGATATGAGAGAGGTGTGTAATAATTGCCTCCTATCTTTATAACTTTGCAAATTTTCATTGAACAGATCTATTTTCTTGGAGACTAATAATTCATGAGATTTTTTTATTTACCTGGTGAGCTGAGGACAAGAATAAAAAACTATTCATGTTGGCTAATCCGAATCTGTCTGCAAATGTCAATGTAGTAACACGGTAACATATTAGCATTCAAATACCCTGGTACTATCTCAGCAATAATGTCTTTTCATCCTTTAGTTGCCATTTATTTAGGTTAATTTGCATCCCTCCTGGAGTGATTCATTTAATCCAGCCTTTGGAACCAGAGTGTGAGATTTTTTTTAAGCTAAACTAATAAGATTAGCATGGTGTCATAGTGGTTAGTATTGTTGCCTCTCAGTGCCAGGAACCCTGGTTTGCTTCCCAGCTTGAATTGCTGTCTGTGTGAGCAGACGCAGCACGGTTTCGTTAAAGGGAAGTCGTGTCTGACAAATTTACTGAAGTTCTATGAGGATGTGTCTAGGGCGGTGGATAGAGGAGAGCCGGTGGATGTGGTCTTTCTGGATTTTCAGAAGGCGTTTGACAAGGTACCTCACAGGAGGTTATTGCAGAAGGTCAGGGGACAGGGAGTTGGGGGTAGGGTGTTAGCGTGGATAGAGGATTGGTTGTCAAATAGGAGGCAGAGAGTGGGGGTCAATGGGTGCTATTCGGATTGGCGGATGGTGACTAGTGGAGTGCCTCAGGGGTCGGTGCTGGGGCCTCAGCTATTTACCATTTATATAGATGATCTGGAGGAGGGAACCGAGTGTAGGGTGTCGAACTTTGCTGATGACACCAAGATTGGAGGAAAGGCAAATTGTGCGGAGGGTGTGGAGAGTCTACAGAAGGATCTAGATAGGCTGGGCGAATGGGCCAGGAAATGGCAAATGGAATTTAATGTTGGCAAGTGCGAGGTGGTCCACTTTGGTAGGAATAATGGTAGGAAGGATTATCACTTACATGGCGAAAAACTGCAGCAGGCGACGGTGCAGAGGGACCTTGGGGTCCTTGTGCATGAGTCGCAAAAACCCAGCTTGCAGGTGCAGCAGGTGGTCAGGAAGGCAAATGGGATGCTGGCCTTCATAGCGAGGGGGATTGAATGTAAAAGTAGGGAGGTCTTGCTGCGGCTGTATAGGGCATTGGTGAGGCCGCAGCTGGAGTACTGTGTGCAGTTTTGGGCGCCGTACTTACGCAAAGATATTTTTGGCCTTGGAGGGAGTGCAGAGGAGGTTTACTAGGCTGATGCCGGAGTTGAGGGGGTTGAGCTATGAGGAGAGGCTGAATAAACTAGGCTTGTACTCGTTAGAGTTTAGAAGAATGAGGGGAGATCTCATTGAGACGTATAAGATGATGAATGGGATGGATAGGATAGAGGTGGAGAGACTCTTCCCACTCAAAGGATAATAGGACTAGGGGGCACAGCCTCAAGATAAAGGGGGGGCGGTTTAGAACAAAGTTGAGGAAGAACTTCTTCACTCAAAGGGTGGTGAATCTCTGGAATTCTCTGCCCGTTGAAGTGGTGAAGGCTACCTTGCTAAATATTTTTAAGACGCGGGTTGATGGGTTTTTGATAAGAGGGGGGATTAAGGGTTATGGGGAGAGGGTGGGAATGTGGAACTGAGGCATGACAGATCAGCCATGATCTTATTGAATGGCAGGGCAGGCTCGAAGGGCTAGATGGCCTACTCCTCCTATTTCTTATGTTCTTATGTGTGGAGTATGCACTTTCTTGTATTCATTCCCTTGTATGTGTGGGTTTCCTCCCATGTGCCAAAGATGTCCAGGTCAAGTTGATTGGCCATGCTAAATTGCCATTTAGTGTCGGGGGGCTAGCAGGGTAAATATGTGGGCTACAGGAATAAGGGCTGAGTGGAATTGTGGTTGCTGCACTTGATGGGCCGAGTGGCCTTTTCTTGCACAGTAGGGATTCTATGATAAATTGATGCAACATATCATGCCTTACATATCTTTTTGATTTCAGGAATTTCCTACTGGATTGAAGCATTGCTGAAGTCCCTCCATTATTTAGAAGTGGAGGAGAAAGAAACTGGGAATGTATAGATATATAAAATATAGATCTTGCGCCTGGTGTGGGGAAATTATTTCATAGTTGAGTGGTACCAAGATAAATTTCCTGACACCCACCACCTTCAACAATTTATACATTACGTGCACCGTTGGGTTGTTCCTATGTGATCTGAATTGATTCTGATTGAAATGTTTTTAATTGATCCTTGTCCTGGAAGGAATTTCAGAAATGATTGGTTTGCCATGGATATAATGACAAATAGATGCTATTTCATTGAGGCTGGCTTATCTTAAATTTTCTGTAGAGTTTACCTAATAAAACTGACACAATGCCAATTCAGGTTGACGCTTCTGTAAATAACATTGCTCATACATGTCTGATCATTATGGATTGAACTTATTTTTATGCATTTCCAATTTGAAAAATGTTAAATTAACAAAGCTGTACTGTAAATTTAAATTTATAGGAGAGGACACAATAATTGTTTTCATGTCTTCAGTGTCTACCGAGATGCTTCGCTCTGGTTTCATCTTTTCTGTAAGGCCCTTTACTGACTTGAATCTAGGTCTCTCTGATAGTTTTCCATTCTCATATCTAACACTTCCATCATAAGAGGTTCTTTGGTTCAAGGATCTACATTTGGCTGAGGCTAAAATCAAAAAAAACCGTGGCTATGTTCGCGACCAGGTGTCCCTGGAGAGGGAGCACGCGGTGTTCACGGGCACAGTTGACGCCTCTGCATCCGTTGGGCACTGCAGGGGCTGGGGTGCATTATTGACCCTAATAATCACATTTTAATTTGATGTTTTCAAGTTTCCTTTGTACTTTGATTCTGTTCGGGCTGTTCCCCCTCCTTTTGGGGATCTGCCCTTTTTGCTTTGTCCTGATGTAACTTGAGTTTGTTTATTTGGTTTGACCTTTAAAAGAGGCCAACGGATTTTCACTTTAGCTGTGTAGATAATTGATGCTCCTCTGTTATTCCTCCGATTTCCTCAAATATGTGGAATAGGATTAGGCAATTCAGCCCCTTGAGTCTGCTCTGCCATTCAAATGCTCATGGCTGGTCTGATATGTTATCAGAAACAGATTTGGGTTTACTATCACCCTCTTACCATGCATCTATCCATCTCTGCCTTAAAAATATTCAAAGACTTTGGAAGAGAGTTCTAAAGACTTGTGACTCTGAGCGACAATTTCATCTCATCTGTTATGAATGGGCGGCACCTTATTTTTAAACAGTCACCTCTAGTTCTAGATTCTCCCACAAGGAAGCCTCCTCTCCACATCTGCCCTGCCAAGCCCCTTCAGGATCCTATGTTTCAATCAAGTCACCTCTTGCTTTTCTCAATTTGTGGATACAATCCTAGCCTGTTGATCCTTGCCTCATAAGACAGCCCATCTTTTCCAGGTATTAATCTGATAAACTTTCTGTGATCAATTTGTACTGCACATACATCTTTCCTTAAATAAGGTGCCCTATACTGTGCACAGTACCCCAAATGTGGTTTCACTAGTGTCCTGTATAACTAAAGCATAACCTCCCCACTTTTGTGTTCAATTCTTCAATAAATGATAACATTCTATAAGCTTTCCTAATTGTTTGCTGTACCTGAATACTAACCTTTGGTGATTCGTGCACTAGGGCAACCAGATCCCTCTACCTCAAGAGCTCTGCAATCTGTCACCATTTTGATAGTTTTTATTCTTCCTGCCAAAATGGACAATTTCATTTTTTCCCAAATTATAGTTCATCTGCCAGATTTTTATTCACTCCCTTAACCTATCTATATCCTTTTGTAGTTTCATGTTTTCTTCACAAACTTACTTTCCCACCTAACTTTGTCATAAGCAAATTTGACTCCCATCCCTTTGATCCCTTCACCCAAGTCATTTACATAAAATGTAAAAATTTGAGGTCCCAGCACTGATTTTTGTGGCACACCAATCGTGACATTGCCAATTTAAAAGAAGATCTATTTATGCTGACTGTTTGCTTCCCATTTGTCAGTCAATCATCTAACCACGATGGTATGTTCCCCCCTATTTTTATTTCCTACAAGAATCTTTGATGTAGCACTTTATCAAATGCCTTCTGGAAATCTAAAATACAGTATATTCACTTATTTTTCTCCTCTATTCACAGCACTGGTTGTTTCCTCAAAGAACTCCATTAAATTGGTTTAACATGATTTTCCTTTCTCAAAACCAGGTTGCCTCTGCCTGAACATCTTGAATGTATCCAAATGCTCTGGTATAACTTCTTAATAGTAGCTTCTAACATTTTCTCTGATAAACGTTAGACCAAATAGCTGAAAGTTTCCCACTTTCTGTCTCCCTCCCTTTTCATTCGGCATTCCGAAATTCGATCCACCTATTACCTTTTCCATGTGGTCCATTTTCTTGGGTATTTTTTCCTTCTGCATTTGCTGCTCTTTACAGCGTGGTGGCCAACTTCATATTACGTCACCATTTGAACAAAAATATCTCTCTCCTATCTACAGGTGTGATCCTGATCTCTCTACTGCTTTTAATTGGGGCTCCATTTGTCTTTCTCAAGATCAATCTGAAATCCTGTGGTCTGAATATTGACTGCAAGTAGCCTTAGACTTTAATTACATGTTAGTAACTTGCATAACCATTTTGAATGTGTAAGTTCTCATCTAAGGGTCTATATACTGGCTAAAGGAATACAGCTAATTCAGAAGCAACTGTTACAATTCAGAAGCAGGCCACATCTACTACAGAAGAATATATTTGACGTTCTCTGCTCTATGCTAGGTTAACACTTGATCTCTTTGATTATGTCAAGTTGCCTAGCTTAGTCTTCGTGCTTTTTGGAGTAACAGGTAAAATCAGCCTGTTCAATAAATTATTTGTGTGACTGCTGCATTGAATTTCCAAACTGATTTATCTGGATGATAAATTTTAAAATATCTTTTAGTTTTATATAACCATATAGCTTGTTTATGAACCAAACAAATGCAGCTTTAACATGAGAAAAAAAATCTTAACCAGGCTCTCAGACCACTCATTTCCATGGTTTATAGTTCTAATGTTATGAATTTGGACAGACTTGGAATACTTGCCTTTTTCAATGAATTTAGCTCATTCATTTAAATTGGTGTATAAAATGTTTTAAGTTCTCCACTATTGGTATACTGTAATTGTTTACTGGATTGAGTGTTTACGTAACACTCATCTGTTATGAAAGACTAGCTTGGAGCTCAGCCAAGATAGTTTGGGTGGTAGGATGCTTCAGCTGGAATTTGCAGATAAATTGTGGTCAAAATCCAGGATAAGCTGTGGTTCAGAAATGACAAAGACTAGAGATTGTTTTAGCAAAAACAAATCTAGTAACGTTAGTCCATCTGCTCACCTCCAGAGAAAGAGAAGGAAAGCTAAACTGAATCAACAACTGATGTCAGGAAATTAAGCTCTTGTGTTTTCTTTCTAATTTGATCAATTTTGTCCCTTCACAATAGGGCAATCTAAGGTATCAAAAGGAATGTGTGTTTAGTGAGGGTGGGAAGGGGGAGGCAAGTAGTCTGCAAAGCAAAATTTGCTGCTCCTCAAAGAAAAATTGTATCTCACTATAATGTCAATTTTTTTTGCCTCCTTTATTGTGAAATTCAGTTATCTGGTGCTGGGACATGTGATAAGTTTCACCATAGCTGAGTGTGAGGTCTTAAATTTTGGTAAAGGAAAATGCAGTCTTGTATTGTTTGGGAAATAAGTCTTGATAAGCATTTGAGCACTAATACATCATTTGAAGTAGCAACACCAGTTAATGGGATCATGAAAAGGCAAAACATGTACGCAGATTTATTAGTGATAGCATTAAAAAACAGGGAACTCTGGAAAATAGAGGCATTGGATGGGATTTTTCGGCCACGCTAGCCCCGAAACTGGAAAGTCCCGCCCGAGTTCAACAGACCTTTCGCTGGCCTGCCCCTCCTTGCTTGCTACGATTCCCATGGCAGGCAGAACGGGAAAATTTGCCTCATAATCTAAACTTGTATTGAATCTTGTATCGGATTTTGATTATACTGCACTTGATGTAATGTAGAAAAATTCTGATTACTGTACCTTAAAAGGGGAAGGAATAAAGGCATTGGAGAAAATGCAGAAAGGATTTACAAGACCGATAATTGGATTGTGAGGTTATACCTTTAGGAAAGGGTGACAAGTCTAGATCTCTTTTTTTCTGGAAAAGTAAAGGATGAGGTGTGACCTAATAGAAGGGTTTAACATTGGCAGGTTTTGGTAGAGTTGGCATTGTTTTAGCTTATGGGAAAGAGCGAAATTGTTGAGGTCATCAATATAGGATAGTCACCAAGAAATCAAATAGAAAATTTAGAAATTTAACGTGTGAATGTAGAATTTGCTGCCACAGTAGTTGAGTTGAGTAATATAGATGCACTTAAGGGCTGATTAGGTAAGCATATGGGAGCAGAGAACAGAGGATGCTTTTAGTTAAATAAGGAAGGACTGGCAGAGACTCAAATAGACCATGAACATCAACATGGACTGGTTGGGCTAACTGGCTTAGTGGTCCTGAATTCAGCAATGATTCATCCATACGCCATCTATGGAGCTTTGTAACTTCCTCTTGAGGAGAGAGAGAGAGAAGGAAGTGGTAAAATATTGTACGAGTTACTTGCTTAATGCATTATTTTCTTTGTTTGCCTGATCATGTAGATTGGATATCCTGAAAGATGCCTTAAAATGGTTTTGATCTTTTATAGACTGATGGAGATGATGCTCGCACTGGGACTCAAGAATCTTCACAGAGCAGACCCAATACTACAAGTTTAAGTCCTAGACAGCGGCGTACTCAGCAGCAACGACGTGCTCAGCAGCAGCAACAGGCAAGGCGTCCAGTTTCACCATCATACACTCAAGTTCGTCGACCAGCTAATACCAATCAAATAGGATCCACTGTCTTAATTGTCATCCTCACATTAGCACTGGCTGCTCTCATTTTCCGAAGGATTTACATGTCGCATGAATACAGATTTGACTATGAATTGTAATGATCATTTGCTTTGCATAGCCATAGACTGGATTTATTACACATCATATTGTGTATTTTAACATCCAACCCCCATATTAATGGCCAGGATATGCAAGATCTTTGAAAAACCTGCCCAAAAGGGAATTTAAAGTGTTACAGAATGCAAGGCTTATGCATAATTATTATCCTTGGGTAATAAACGGAGGCATTTTCCAAAATTTGATACTGCAGGGAAACCCGTTCAGGAATATTTTTGATCAAACTCTTTTTGAATTCAATTTATCTTGGTAGAATTGAGTTGTTTTTGTTGAGAACAATGCTGTTCAAAAATATCAGTTAAGTCTGAGGGTGCCATTCATCTATTTACTGAGAAGCTTCTGTGGACCACTAAAGTTTATTGTGCTCATAACCTGAGTACCAGTGGGGTAGTATGCAATTTTACCTTTTAATGAGTCCTGTTTCTATGAATTAACGGATGCCTTAACCCTGTCAGGAAGAGTGTGAACATTCACTTTCATTTGAATACAGTCAGGATTTTTAATCCTGTCTACAGCAAATCTGAAATCCAAATTGAGCTTTCAACATTGCAATGTGAAGTTGTTGTGGGTTACTGTGTTACTTTGAGGTTACAAGATTATCATTGTTTTAATAAACACCCTAAAGTAAATATTAAAATATACAAGCCTTAAAACAAAGATCCAGCCAGAGAATTCGTATAAAATCATCAAAAATAAACCAAAATCAGTAGGGTGGTGATGCATTGCAACTTTTATGTTTAAGTCAAATATTTATTTTAATAAAGGTAGAGGTAGTGATTTGGGGTCTAGTGCTTCGTTAAATTCCTTGAGTTTAAGTTGAACGAAGTAATCAAATACGAGATCATCTGGTAAGTGATGGAATGATGCCTGTTCTCCAGGATGCCTGGCTCCTTTATTTTCCTTAGCCAAGCTATAAATGCTGTTGCATGTCAGATAGTGATTGTCATGTGTGTCTGTGTAATTACAACATTGAATCTTTCATTGCAAGTTGCAGAATGATGCTTTTAATTTCCATATACAGGATGCTGAATATTGTTTACATTTTTGGTTGTCCAAAGTATGAATAAATATTGTCTACTTTAGTGAGTGGAGAAGGCATTATCAGATGCCCTATGAACAATGATTTTTGCCTATGTAAAAGTTTTCAGTTTCAAATATGAAACCATAAGAACAAACTCTCATACCGATATGAATGTTTAATATTTTTCTGCTCTAAAATTGATTTTTCTGGGACCCTGAGAACTTTGCACAAGCAGTGCCACTGCACTTTACAGTTAAGGGAACAATGCAGTTGCTCTGCAGTCACTCTCCTAACTTTTTCATGCATCGTTTTTACTAAATTGCTCAAAGTGGATATTTGACGAAAAGCCCATTGTTTTTGTTTTTGTGAAATGCTTTACTTTTCCTGGCTTCAGAAGAAAAATTGGCATGTCAGCCTGGCATCTTTAAAATAATGTTTTCCTGCTATGCATGCCAGACAAATTATTGCAGAATTCTTGATTCAGTTTATTCAGCATGGTATTAGAAACACTTCTGCCACAGCACAACAATGGAAAGTCACTGAATGAGTACTTCCTTATATATGTGTATGTATATATGTGTGTGTGTGTGTGTGTATGTATATATATTATATATATATATATATATATATATATATATATATATATATATATATATATATATATATTACACAACCAATATCAAGTTACAACAGTGAAATAAACTTGCTGCTGAATAAATATAAATTCAGATTTGTCTTGTTTATACTTCAGTTTCCTGGCATGGAACAAATAAATGACATTTAAAAAATTATGGTGTTTTATCAGTAATGGTGTGTGCAGTTGAACTGAAGAGACCCTTGCAGCAGGAAGTATAGAAATTGAAACTAATGCAGTTAGTAAACATAAATTTAAAATGAAAATTTACTTAGCCACTGTAAAACTTTGTAGCGTTTCATTTTTTGAACAACTAGCAAAGGAAAAAAAATGCAGGACAATAGGGAAAGAGCAGGGGAGTGGAATTAGCTCTTTCAAAGAGCAGGCACACATACAGTTGACAAAATGACTGACCAATGTTGTATGATCGTGTGTAGAACTAATTCATGTTTAATGTTAAGCCTTCATTTTTTGTGATATTAGGAGTCTGTTTTATTTACATATAATTAAAGATGCAAGGCAGGCAGTGAACAGTAAAGTTAGCACTTGCTGTTCCATTAGCATAATGAATTATTTCTCATTACAGACATTGATTTACCAGTATATGTCCACATTTTCTTGTGTTGGCACTTAGTTAAATCATAATTTGAGGACTTGGGTATTTGGCTGCCTTTGCTTTCTATTGCCATACATTTTTCTGCAAGAACTGAAGTCCTAGGTTTACTGTAATAAAATATAAATATGTAAAATATTTTAAAGAAAATATGTTTTGATGTTTTGTAATGAGTAACATACTGTAGTGCAAGCAATAGATCTAAAATTCAATTTGTGGACTGTAATTCCATGCAGCAGCCCTTTGTCCATTTATAGTGCTTTTCTCATAATCCTTTGACGTTTTCCGTCAATGAAACCAGCACTCATTCTTTCAATCTGTTCTGTTATCTGCATTCCAAAGTTGATGAAGTCTTGATTATCCTCTGTGCTGAGATCACAGGGGCAGGAGAGCATTGCTAAACAGATCCTAAAGAGGAAATTCAAAAATTCTTGTAATCTGCTTAGATTTCAATAACATAATAAAAATCTTGTCAACCCACACAACTTGGTCTGTTGTCATGTTTTGCCTTCCTATTTTTGTGCTGATATTTTCTCATTATGAATGTATATAGCAGTTTATAATGCAAAATGAATATGGAAATATTGGGAAGACCAAAACCTGTATTCTCTGCAACCAATTTCTTACCCCTCAGTTTCAGCCGAACGGTTTGACGCAGAGTTGAGTTACTTTATAACCTGTTAGGCATAATTTCATCTTCATAACATTGTCCACCTCTACAGCTTATCCATTCTGCTACATGACCTTATCACTTCCAAACTCAATTATTCCAATACTCTGGTCTGCCTTTTAATCTTACACCTTTCATAAATTTGATCTCCACTGTGGCTGTTTCTAACCCCCATTAACTCTTGTACATCAATGACTTCTGACCTCCAACACATTCTTATGTTCAAATCTTCATGGAGGAGATTGCAAAGAGAGGGATAAAGCCAAGGGCAAAAAAAAAAATTGTGGATGATGGAAATCAGAAGGTGTGTTAGAAGTAGATCTAGCAATATATGTGGAGTTTTGAGAGTCTTGAAATGTATGTGCATGCATGTAAATGCACAGTCTGAGCAATATAATATGTCGCGGATACCCTATTCCTGGCTGGACCTGAAACATGAAAGATGGAACTTCAGTTGGAATCCATTGAATCGGGTTCAATTCTGGCCTCAGGTGACTGTGTGGAGTTTGTGCATTCTCCCCATGCCTGTGAGAGTTTCCTCTCAGTAAGGAGTTTCACAACACCAGTTTAAAGTCCAACAGGTTTATTTGGTAGCGCAAGCAACAAGTTTTCGGAGCGCTGCTCCTCCATCAGGTGAATGGGAGTTGTGTTCACAAACAGGGCACATAAAGACACAAACTCAATTTACAAGATAATGATTGGAATGTGAGTCTTTACAGGTAATCAAGTCTTAAAGGTACGAACAATGTGACTGGAGGGAGGGCCAAGCACAAGTTATAGAAGTGTGTATTGTCTCCAGCCAGTACAGTTAGTGAGATTTTGCAAGCCCAGGCAAGTTGTGTGGCTTACAGATAGAGTGCCATGAACCCAAGATCCTGGTTGAGGCCGTCTTCATGTGTATGGAACTTGGCCATCCATTTCTGCTCAGCAATTCTGCGTTGTTGTGTGTCGTGAAGGTCGCCTTGGACAACACAGAATTGTTGAACAGAAACCGAAAGCCAAGTTCCGCACACATGAGGATGGCCTCAACTGGGATCTTGGGTTCATGTCGCACTATCTGTAACCCCCACAACTTGCCTAGGCTTGAAAAATCTCACTAACTGTCTTGAATGGAGACAATACACATCTTTAACCTGTGCTTAACCCTCTCTCCACTCACATTGTTTGTATCTTTAAGACTTGATTACCTGTAAAGGTCGTATTCCAACCATTATCTTGTAAATTGAGTTTGTCTTTATACGCCCTGTTTGTGAATACAACTCCCACTCATCTGATGAAGGAGCAGCACTCCCAAAACTTGTGGCTTGTGCTACTAAACAAAACTTGGACTTTAACCTGGTTGAGACTTCTTACAATGCTTACCCCATTCCAATGCCAGCATCTCCACATCATTCCTCTCACAATCCAAAGATGTGCAGGCTAGGATGATTGCCAGGGAGTTAACAGTTAAATATGTAGGGTTACTGAGATACAATGTGGGTAGGATTGTGGTTGATGCAGACTTGATGGGCTGAATGGCCAACTCCTGTACTGTGGGATTCTACGACATTAACATTACAATGAAGTTACTGTGAAAATCCTGTAGTCACAACATTCAGGTGCCTGTTTGGGTACAGAGGGAGAAATTAGCATAGCCAACGCACCTAACCAGCATGTCTTTCAGACTGGAGAAGAAAACCAGAGCACCCACAGGAAACCCATGCAGGCATGGGGAGAACGTGAAAACTCCACACAGACACCCGAGCTGGAAATTGAACCTGAGCTCCTGGCACTGAGGCAGCAGTGCTAACCACTGTGACATTTATTGTACCCTGATTTGATCTCTGAAAGTGCCAACCTACAAGGCGATTGAATTGATTTATTATTGTCACGTGTTGGGATACAGTGAATTCTTGCCCACTATACAAACAAAAAATCTTCATAGAATCCATAGTGGAGGAAGGGAGAGGGTGCAGAATACGGTGTTACAATCATAGTAAAAAGTCTGACAACACCAGGCTTTAGTCCAACCGATTTATTTGATAGTAAACGCACAAGCTTTGGGGTTAGTCCCTTGGTCAGGTGAATGGAGAGTTCTGGCCTCAGACAGAGCATATAAAGCACAGACAGTTTACAGATTACTCCCATTCTAATCAGTAATCTGTAAACTGTCTGTGCTTTATATGCTCTGTCTGAGGCCAGAACTCTCCATTCACCTGAGGAAGGGACTAACCCGAAAGCTAGTGCGTTTACTATCAAATAAATCTGTTGGACTAAAACCCGGTGTTGTCAGACTTTATACTGTGTTTACCCCAGTCCAACGCCGGCATATCCACATCATGATTACAATCATACCCAGGGTGTAGAGAAAGAGCAGCTTAACTCGCTAGGCTGTGATTGCCCTCTTAATGCATAATAGTCCCCTGTCAATCACAAACAGCGCCGGCACCGAAGTTGTTCCAGCGGTTTGCAGAACAGGGCAGTCGGAAGTGTGACGAGCGGGAGATCACTCAGAACGCGAACCTAACACATTGCAGGAGCGTCAGCCGCGCCATCAACCGGGCAATGCTGCTGGAGTAAACTAAAACAAATCGATTCAATGTTTAAACGAGAAGTGATTCGCACTGCAGGGTTCAACAGGACTATTGCTGGGATTGCCTCGATTTTGCAAATCATGCCTTATTTTCTAAAAACGATGCTGATACTCTGCTGCCTGACGATAGCTGCTGAAAGCAAGAAGCACAGGAAGAGGAGGTGGGCACCTCAGGTAGAACACCCCAAACAGGGCAGGTAAGGAGCCTTGACAGGGAAAGTAATCTCACTGAGAGAAAATTACATCACTTACTGTTGTGTACGGAGAAAATGTGATTAATGAAAATACATTCTTTTGTAATTAAAGAATAAATGGAATTAATTCTTGACTAGTAGGAACCTATTTTCACTTGAAAAAGAACAGTCAAATGAAAAGCTAAACACTACAGAAGGACTTTGTGTAGTGCATCCCACAGCGATCGCCTCATCTCTGGTTCTGTTGGTTTCGGCAACACTGGAATGTCAAATTAATTCTCTACAGTTTGGCGGATTTGGAATAAATTCGGATATGTTTTGAGGATTCTGCTGGACTGCCCAAACGCTGAAAGAATTGTACCAATTATTCATGAATTATTAGTTCAGGTTATTAATTTTTTTAAAACCCTTTTTCAGGTTTTTTGAGTGGGTAACAATAAGTTAGCTTAAAACATTGACAAAGGTCGTCTCAACTCCCCAGAGTTTTCCTCAGAGTAAATGCAATGTTTTATATATGTATTTATAGATTATAGAAGATATGCTGTGGTTAGATATAATTTATGCTAGCGTCTGTATAGCGCGCAAAAAGTAATATATTTCACTGTTTACTAATACATGTGACAATAATATATCAAATCCGATCAAAAATATAATGGGAAACCTAGTAGTATTTTTGCTATTTTTCATTTAATAATGTGAATTATTAAACACACAGGTTTGTATGTATCCAATTAAATGCACCTTATTTACTTTGCAAATATACTTCCAAATGGTGATTGACTGGCACCTGCCACTGGCTAGGAGAAATCAGAGGCACGGTTGACTTCATGACCACTAGAACTTTTACTTCAGCTGGAGAAGGGTGGCACAGTAGCACAGTGGCTAATGCTGCTGCCTCACAGTACCAGGAACCCAGGTTCAATTCCTGGCTTGGGTCACTGTCTGTGTGGAGTTTGCATGTTCCCCTCATGTCTGTGTGGGTTTCCTCTAGGTGCTCCAGTTTCCTCCTACAGGCTGAAAGACGTGCTGGTTAGATGCATTGGCCAACTAAATTCTCCCTCAGTGTACCCAAACAGGCGCTGGAGTGTGGCAACAAGGGGATTTTCACAGTAACTTCATTGCGGTGTTAATGTAAGCGTACTTGTGACTAATAAATAAGCTTGAGGGGCTTTAATTTTACTTTAGAATCTTGAATTTAAACATATTGTAGGAGTTAAGGTTTCCAATACATTTTTGAATTTTTGTACAGATTCCAGATACCTTCTACCCCGATAATTCAAAGTTATTTTCTGTGTTAAAGTTTTGAATTGATTGATGCATTGAAGTAAGCAATGCTTGAAAAAGATCATTTCAGTTAAACAGCATTGAACTGAGTAGACTTAAAATAGATTGGACATTGGTTAATCACTGTGACAAGGAACTGTTTGGTTTTTACAAGTAATTCTTCAAAGAAGATTTTTTTTTACAGAAATTCATTTCATTATGGTATCGTTATGGCAAAACACTTCCAAATACTCCCAATACAAAAACAAAGAATACTGTTGAATTTGGACATGTAAGGCACAATGTAGCCATTTACATTGAAATTCTTAAGACATGCCACTTTCAATAGAGGTTTTTCTGCTATGATCTTTGAAAATATTGTTTGTGATTGAGACTTCAAGTGATATTACTATCTATTCTAGATCAACAAATTGTGAAATTCAGATTGATTTATTTCAGAAAGATACCATCAAATAGTTTATAAAAGATATACTTCGCTGAGGTAGAGAAGTTAAATATATACCGTCACATACTATGTGTTGGGTTAATAGCCTAAAGTGGGTGGCACAGGGGTTAGCATTGCTGCCTCACAAAGCCAGGGTCCTGGTTCAATTCCCACCTCAGGTCACTGTCTGTGTGGAGTTTGCACTTCTTCCCTGTGTCTATCTGGGTTTCCTCAGGTGCTCCGGTTTTCTCCCACAGTCCAAAGCTGTGTAGTTTAGGTGGATTGGTCATGATAAATAGCTCCTTAGTGTCAGGGGGATTGGGTGGGTAACAATGTGGGGTTACAGAGATAGGGACTAGACGAAACTGTTTTCAGTGCAGGCTTGATTGGCCGAATGGCTTCCTTCTGCACTGTATTGGTTCTATGATTCTATGAAAGCACAGGGATTCTGGGTTCCTTCAAATGATGCTTTTCATCAGGTGGGTCTGAATTATCCTTTGGCGATACATCAGTAAATCATGTCAGATTTTCAGTGCTTTTCTGTCACCCTTGGCGTTCATTTTGTTTGCACTTGTGCAGTTTGCATGAGAGAAGTCTGTTCCTGAACATAAATTATCCAGCCTGATCGTAACAGCTGGAAGCATAAAAAGATTTTATATGCTGTTTTTGCCAAGTTTGCTATCCGAGGCATGAGATTGATTTATACGGTATTTGACTTAATGTCAAAGCTTTAATTTGAACTTTGGTAGTTGCTTATTTCGCCAATCAACAGTCATAGCCATTCTTCTGGTCTCTCCCGATGGACCACAGCTTTGCACGCTGTAAAATTTATCCAGTTCTTCAAAACTACAGGAGAACACCACAACTATGACTGCTGATTAAATGTTCCTATATATAAGAAGCATAGTTTGGAACACAGCAGGGTTCTTGTTAACACACCCAATGTACTGAGAAAAGAAAATAAGAAAAATCTTGCACTTGTACATCCACAGGACACCCCAAAATGGTCTCAGCCAACAAATTACTTGGGAAGAGTAGTAACTATTGTTATGTAAATCAATGCAGCTGCCAATTTGTATAATTCATGTCTCCATGAATAGCTACATGGTCAATTACTATTTTTCCATAGGTGTTGTTTGAGGGATTAAATTTGGCCAGATGACTTTTTCTGCTCCTTTTCAAATAGCATGGGATCTTTCACATTTGCTTGGACAGAACTCCACTTAACGTTCTAACCCAAAAGATGACATCTCCAACATTACAGCATCTGCTCATTGCTACTCTGAAGTGTCATCCTGGATTATATAGTTAAGTCCCGCAATGGGACTCGGACCTTCAATCAATTGACTCACAGATGAAAGTGATACCAAAAAACCAGGATGACATTTAGGAAATTTAAAATATTGGGTTCAGTCCAATAAATAAAAGGCTATCAAGTTGGGGATATATCCAAGTCTGAAAGGTAGGAGTAAACTTGTCCTTAAAATACTTCTAAATCTTCTAATTGCATTCTATTACCAAGTATCAGGAATTGGCCAAGGAAAGCAGAAGGAAATATGCAAAATATTGCAGATGCTGGAATCTGAAACAAAAACAGAAAAATGCTGGAAAATCTCAGCAGGTCTGACAGCATCTGTGGGGAGAGAGTAGAGTCAATGTTTTGAGTCAGAATGATGTATGTTCCCCCAAAACTGCCACAGTGTGATTCTTTACTTATTCAAATCCCTACATTGGTAGACAAGATTCAGACAGTTCAAGGTGAAACTGGTGGCCACTTTGAAAATACCCATTCTGATTGCTTCCATGGTGGATAATTTCCGACAAAACTATTTCACAGCTAATCAAAACAAAAAGAGATCACCAATTCCAATATGTGAGGATGCTGGTGTTGGACTGGGGTGGGTAAGGTGAGAGGTCACAAAACACCAGATTATAGTCCAACAGCCTTATTTGAAATCATGAGCTTTCAGAGCACTTCACCTGACGAAGGAGCAGCACTCCAAAAGCTTGTGAATTCAAGTAAACCTGTTGGATTATAGCATGGTGTCGTGTGACCCCTCATCAGTTCCGACATGCGAAGCCAACAGTTTTTAGACCCAGGGTTTAAATGCAATATAAATTAGAATTGAGCACTTCCAGTTGATGAAAGTTTTTTAAAGTTGAGTTTTTAAGGATTTATTTCAGCAGCCGTGTTGTTGAGTAATGATTTAGAGAATAACGTTTCAGTTTAATCTGTGTTTTGTTGTTTAATGCTCTTCCTTGTACTTACAAAACCCATAGAATGGTGACAGCACAGCCATTCAGTCCAGTTTGTCTGTGCTGGCTCTCCGTAAGAGCAATTCTATTGGTCCCACTCATCTTTGCTGCTTCTCGCACATTATAAATAAACACAATTGGTCAAGAGATTGTAAATATTAATCCTTAACAGTAAAAGGCCTTTCTTAACAGCAAAATACAGCAGACTCTGGAAATCTGAAATGGAAACAGAAAATGCTGGGAAAAAGTGGGGGGCGTAGCTCTGCTGATTAAGGATAGCATCAGGGTGGTAGCAAGGGATGATATTGGAGCCAAAGAGCAGAAAGTGGAATCGTTGTGGGTGGAGATTAGGAACAGCAAAGGGAGGAAGACGCTGGTGGGTGTCGTCTATAGGCCCCCGAATAATGATCTGGAGGTGGGGCGGGCTGTTAACGCGCAAATAAATGCGGCGTGCAAGAATGGGACGGCCGTAATCATGGGGGATTTCAATCTGCACATTGATTGGTCGACCCATGTTGGACGCGGAGGGCTTGAGGAGGAGTTCTTGGAATGCTGCCGGGATAGTTTCCTTGAACAGTGTGTGTTGGAGCCGACAAGGGAGCGAGCTATCTTGGATCTGGTGTTATGTAATGAGGCGGGTAGAATTAGGGACCTTGCGGTGAAGGATCCTCTTGGGGAGAGTGATCATTGTATGGTAGAGTTTCTGGTGCAGATGGAGGAGGACAAAGTGGGTTCCCGGACACGCGTCCTTTGTTTGAACAGAGGGGAGTATGGTAGGATGAGAGAGGAATTGGCGAATGTGGACTGGGGGAGCGCGTTGGAAGGTAGGTCTGCTGAGGGGCAGTGGAGGATTTTTAAGGAGATCTTTCTTGGTGCTCAGCGGAAATTTATTCCGATGGTCAAAAAGGACAGTAGGAGGAGAGGTAATAAGCCGTGGATAACGAAGGAGGTGAAGGAAAGTGTTAAATTAAAAGCGGAGGCGTTTAGAGTAGCTAAGAGTAGTGGGCGAGAAGAGGATTGGGAGAGGTTTAAATGTCAACAAAGATTGACAAAGAAATTGATAAAGAAGGGTAGGAGAAACTATGAAGCTGGGCTAGCGCTTAATATAAAAAAGGATAGCAAGAGTTTTTATAAACATATAAAAAGGAAGAGGCTGGCTAGGGTGAACATTGGACCCTTAGAGGATGAGAAGGGGGACTTAGTGGTAGGGGATGGGGAAATGGCTGAGGTCTTGAATAACTTTTTTGTTTCGGTCTTCACGGAGGAGGACGTGAATAATTTGCCGGGTGTTAGAGATGGAAAGGTGGTAGGACTGGAGGGTCTCAATGACATTACTGTTACTAGAGAGGCGGTGCTCGACAGACTGGAGGGGCTGATTATGGACAAGTCCCCAGGACCGGATGGAATGCATCCGAAGGTTCTGAAAGAAATGGTGGAGGTGATAGTGGATGCCTTGGTGGTTATTTTCCAGATGTCGCTGGATTCCGGGGAAGTGCTGGAAGATTGGAAAGTGGCTAACGTTACGCCGTTGTTTAAGAAGGGTGCCAGGCAAAAGGCGGGGAATTATAGGCCTGTTAGTTTAACGTCTGTTGTAGGTAAAATGTTAGAATCCGTCATCAAGGAGGAAATAGCGAGGCATCTTGAGGAGAATTGCTTGATAGAGCAGACGCAGCACGGTTTCGTTAAGGGGAAGTCGTGTCTGACAAATTTACTGGAGTTCTATGAGGATGTGTCTAGGGCGGTGGATAGAGGAGAGCCGGTGGATGTGGTCTTTCTTGATTTTCAGAAGGCGTTTGACAAGGTACCTCACAAGAGGTTATTGCAGAAGGTCGAGGGACATGGAGTTGGGGGTAGGGTGTTAGCGTGGATAGAGGACTGGTTGTCAAATAGGAGGCAGAGAGTGGGGGTCAATGGGTGCTATTCGGATTGGCGGTTTGTGACTAGTGGAGTGCCCCAGGGGTCGGTGCTGGGGCCTCAGCTATTTACCATTTATATAGATGATCTGGAGGAGGGAACCGAGTGTATGGTGTCGAAATTTGCTGATGACACCAAGATTGGTGGAACGGCAAATTGCGCGGAGGGTGTGGAGAGTCTGCAGAAGGATCTAGATAGGCTGGGCGAATGGGCCAGGAAATGGCAAATGGAATTTAATGTTGGCAAGTGCGAGGTGGTCCACTTTGGTAGGAATAATGGTAGGAAGGATTATTACTTACGTGGAGAAAAACTGCAGCAGGCGACGGTGCAGAGGGACCTTGGGGTCCTTGTGCATGAGTCGCAAAAACCCAGCTTGCAGGTGCAGCAGGTGGTCAGGAAGGCGAATAGGATGCTGGCCTTCATAGCGAGGGGGATTGAATATAAAAGTAGGGAGGTCTTGCTGCGGCTATATAGGGCATTGGTGAGGCCGCAGCTGGAGTATTGTGTGCAGTTTTGGGCGCCGTACTTACGCAAGGATATTTTGGCCTTGGAGGGAGTGCAGAGGAGGTTTACTAGGCTGATGCCGGAGTTGAGGGGGTTGAGCTATGAGGAGAGGCTGAATAAACTAGGCTTGTACTCGTTAGAGTTTAGAAGAATGAGGGGAGATCTCATTGAGACGTATAAGATGATGAATGGGATGGATAGGATAGAGGTGGAGAGACTCTTCCTGCTCAGAAAGGACAGTAGGACTAGGGGGCACAGCCTCAAGATAAAGGGGGGGTGGTTTAGAACAGAGTTGAGGAAGAATTTCTTCACTCAAAGGGTGGTGAATCTCTGGAATTCTCTGCCCGTTGAAGTGGTGGAGGCTGCCTCGCTAAATATTTTTAAGACGCGGGTTGATGGGTTTTTGATAAGAGGGGGGATTAAGGGTTATGGGGAGAGGGCGGGAAAGTGGAACTGAGCCACGACAGATCAGCCATGATCTTACTGAATGGCTGGGCAGGCTCGAAGGGCCAGATGGCCTACTCCTGCTCCTATTTCTTATGTTCTTATGTTCTTATGTAACTCAACAGGTGTGGCAGCATCTATGAACAGAGCATCTGCAACAAAAGAAAAATATACTGCCCCTTGTTCAGATTTTCTCCCACTGAGCATTGACATTTGTTCTCCTATTAACACATTCTGCTACCCTAACTTTGCTACTATTAACACTCTTCAATCTCTAATGGCACCATTACATAGGACCATAAAATATCGGAGCAGAATTAGGCCATTCAGCCCATTGTATCTGCTCCGCCATTCAATCATGGTTGAAAGGTTTCTCAACTCCATTCTCCCGCCTTTTCCCCATAACCTTTGATCCCCTTAGCAACCAAAAGCCTATCTATCTCTATCTTAAATATACTCAATGACTTGGTCTCCACCGTTCTGTGGCAATGAATTCCATAGATTCACCACCCTCTGGCTAAAGAAATTCCTCCTCATCTTGGTTCTAACATCCCCTTTATCTCATATCCATGACATCTTGTCAATCTCTCCTTACCTCTAACCTATCACTGACTTTCCATTCTGCCCTACCCCCTCTCCCTGTGTACAATTCATCACATTTCTATCCCTTTTCAGTTCTGTAGAAGGGTCATATGGACTGGAAATGTTCACCGTGTTTCTCTCTCCAGAGATGCTGCCAGATCTGCTGAGTTTATCCAGCACTTTCTGTTTACATTTAATAAACCTTTGTTGTTACCTTCAAAAAACTTTGCCAGTAATTGTCATGATCATTGTTTAAAAACGAAGAAAAGAATAGGCAGTAACATGGAATGACACAGTGTTCCGAAGTATTACAGCACCACAAACTGGTGGCTCGTGCCAGCTAATTCTCTTACTAGTAAAGCTCAGGTCAGAGCAAAGTGGTTTGGATACATCTGGTGTTTCCTCTAAGGGAAAAGGGAAAGTCAGTAAAAGAGCCAAGAACAAACAAATTTTTATATTTCCCTTTTGGAGTAACATTGACAGGGATAGAGCTCTCACTTGGGTGAAATATGGCTTGGGACAAAGAGAAAATAATTTAAATAAAAGGAGGTACTGACTTTCAGAAAAAATGAATACATGTCAATATTATATGCCAAAAATAAATAAATAGTTTTATAAAATGCTGCACTTATTTTTTTTAATTCATTCGTGGGACATGGGCGTCGCTGGCTGGCAAGGATTTATTGCTCACCCCTTGCTCATCCTTGGAGGGCAGTTATAAGAACATAAGAACATAAGAAATAGGGGCAGGAGTAGGCTATCTAGCCCTTCGAGCCTGCCCCGCCATTCAATAAGATCATGGCTGATCTGAAGTGGATCAGTTCCACTTTCCCGCTTTCTCCCCATAACCCTTAACTCCCTTGTCTGCCAAAAACCTATCTACCCGTGACTTAAATATATTTGGCGAGGTAGCCTCCACCACTTCAACGGGCAGCGAATTTCAGAGATTCACCACCCTTTGAGTGAAGAAGTTCCTCCTCAACTCAGATCTAAACTGCGCCTCCCTTATCTTGAGGCTGTGCCCTCTAGTCCTGCTATCCTTTCTAAGTGGGAAGAATCTCTCTACCTCTATCCTATCCATCCCCTTCATTATCTCATATGTCTCAATAAGGTCCCCCCTCATCCTTTTAAACTCCAACAAGTACAGACCCAGTCTACTTAGTCTCTCTTCATAGTCCAACCCCCTCATCTCCGGTATCAGCCTAGTGAACATCCTCTGTACTCCCTCCAAGGCCAATATAACCTTGCGCAAGTGCGGCGACCAAAACTGCACATAGTACTCCAGCTGCAGCCTCACCAGTATCCTGTACAGTTGCAGCAAGACCTCCCTGCTTTTACATTCTATCCCCCTTGCTACAAAGGCCAGCATCCCATTCGCCTTCTTGATCACCTGCTGCACCTGCAGACTGGGTTTTTGCGACTTATGCACAAGGACCCCCAGGTCCCACTGCACCGTGGCATGCTGCAGCTTTTCGCCCTTTAAGTAGTAATCCCTCCTACTATTATTTCTGCCAAAGTGGAAAACCTCACACTTGCTAACATTATACTCCGTCTGCCGGGTCCTCGCCCACTCGCTCAACCTATCCAGATCCCTCTGCAGACTTTCCACACCCTCCACGCAATTTGCTTTACCACTCATCTTCATGTCATCAGCAAATTTCGTCACCCTACACTCAGCCCCCTCCTCTAGATCACCTATATAAATGGTAAATAGCTGAGGCCCCAGCACCGATCCCTGCGGCACTCCACTAGCCACCAACTGCCAATCAGAATAGCACCCATTGATACCATTGAGAGGCAACCCAATTGCTGTGGCTCTGGAGTCACACGTAGGCCAGAACGGGTAAGGACAGCAGATTTCCTTCCCTAAAGGACATTAGTGAACCAGATGGGATTTTCTGACAATCGACAATGGTTTCATGGTCATTAGTAGATTCTTAATTCTAGATATTACTAATTGAATTCAAATTCCACCCACTGCCGTAGCAGGAGTTTAAACCCAGATTCCCAGAACATTAGCTGAGTTTCTGGATTAATCGTCTGGCTATTGGATTAATACAATAAGAAGTCTCACAACACCAGGTTAAAGTCCAACAGGTTTATTTGATAGTAAACGCTTTCAGAACACTGTTCCTTCATCAGGTGAGTGGAGAGTTCAGATCAGAAACAGGGCATATAAAAGCACACACAGTTTGGTGTGATGTTGTGAGACTTCTTATTGTGTTTACCCCAGTTCAATGCCAACATCTCCACATCATATTGGATTAATACCACTAGGCCATCGGCTCCCCCTTATATGATCTTGAATTAGACACATTGCCATGTTGTTAATGAAATATTTCTGAGGACAGTGGAAGTGATCAAATGTTTTGCTCCTCCGCAGTCCCATAATAAGGAAAATTCCGGATTTAACCAAAGTTCCAGCAACAAAGTCTGAAAACCTGCTCAGAGTGGATGATCATGATTTCACAATGAGACCTGCGTTTGGTGGTAAGAATTTATTTAATAAGTATTATTGCTAAATAAAATTCTACTACATGCTTTTCTGAGAACGTTGCTCAGTCTTCCATAGAATAGAACAGAATCCCTACAGTTCAAAAGAGGGCTATTCAGCCCATTGAGTCTGTACCTACAACAATCACACCCAGGCCCTATCCCCATATCCCCAACATATTTACCCTGCTAGTCCTACAGACACTAAGGAACAATTTAGCATGACCAATCAAACCAATTTGCACATCTTTGAACTGTAGGAAAGAACTGGAGCACTCAGAGGAAACCCATGCAGGCATGGGGAGAACGTGCAAAATCCACACAGAGCTTGGAATTTTTCCAGCGTGTCCACCTGAGGTTCATATAATCCTGCCCGAGGCCAACAGAGAATGCCGTTCTCCAAGCTTCACCCGCACGTGGAATTGGGTGAACGTGCCGCTAAAATTCTGGCCAGTCACCTGAGGTCGGAATTGAATTTGGGTCCCTGGCGCTGTGAGGCAGCAGTGTTTTTCTGGTTTCTCGATTGAAAGCAAGGATTTTAGTGTGTATAAACAATTCATTTGATTTGGTAACATTTCCAGTTTTTAAGGGAAAAGCCACAAATACGTTTTTAGGGTGCTGATGAAGAATGACGAGTGCTGCAGAATCACATTATATTCTTAAACAGTTTATGTAGGAACAATCCATGTTTATTTTTTATGAGATATGGGCTTTACTGGCAAGGCCAGCATTTATTACCCATCCCTAATCGACCCTTGAGCTAAGTGGCTTGTTAGAGCCATTTCAGTGGGTCAGGAATCACAGGGATGGCAGATTTCATTCTCTAAAGGACATTAGGGACCAGTAATATTACTGAGACTAGCTTTCAATGGAATATATAAACTGGATACAATACTGCAGCTGAGACTGAACTAGTGTCTTACACACGTTCAACATAATCTTCTAGCAGTGATACTCTATACCCATACTAATGAAGCCAACCACCACAGTGGGATATCCACTATGGATCTCCATGACATAGTCTGGGCCTCTAGAAATGAAATATTAATATTGGGAATGCATCAATGTATTTTTAACATTGAAAGCAATGCTTGGCATGTGGGATGCCAATGTGCCCCTGGAATCCAGCATTATTAAGGCAGTGAGCAGGATTTTAAAAACGGTATTGCCCAATGCAGTTGATCAGTGTGTAATTTATCCTCAACCTGTGCCACCAACTGAGCTGTCATAAGTGTCATTCCAACTCCCACCCATTTTCCCACCCTCTTGAAGAGAGGTGATCAGCTGGTACTGGGAACATGCCACAGGATATTAAAATGAGTCGAGCCCTCAGATATCCACTTGTTGAAATGGAGCTGTAAATGCTGCAACTGCCACCCACCCGGCCAGTGGAATTCTCACTAGAACAGAATTATCCATGGAAACACTTTAAACCTTAAAGCTTATTTATTAGTGTCACAACTAGGCTTACATTAACACTGCATGAAGTTTCTGTGAAAATCCCCTCGTCACCACACTCCAGCATCTGTTTGGGCACACTGGGGGAGAATTCAGTATGGCCAATGTACCTAACCAGCACATCTTTCGAACTGTGGGAGGTACTCTGGTTTCCTCCCACAGTCGGAAAGATGTGCTGGTTAGGTGCATTGGCCATACTAAATTCTCCCCCAGTGTACTTGAACAGATGCTGGAGTGTGGTGACTGGGGGATTTTCACGGCAACTTCATTGCAGTGTTAATGTAAGCCCATTAGTGACTAATAAATAAACTTTACTTTTACCATTCTCCTGCCATTTCCCCATAATCCTGAACATCCTTCCTTTTCAGATAAGTTATTCCCTTTTAATGCCTCATTTGATTCTGTTTCCTCCATACTCTCAGGCACAGCATTCCAGATCTTAACCACTTGCTACGTGGAATGTCAATTTTTTGCCAATTACTTTAATCCTGTGCCTCTCATTCTTGATCCTCTCATGAGTGGGGACACTTTCTCTCCACCTACGCTATCCAAGTCTCTCATGATTTTGAATACCTCTATCAAGTCTCATTTTAGCCTTCCATTCTCCAAGAAAAACAGACCAAAGTTCTCTAATTTATCTTCATAACTGAAGTTGCTCCTCTGTGAAACCATTCTATGAATCTTTCTGGCATCATTTCCAATGTTTTTACATCTTTCCTAAAGTGCAGCATCCAAAACTGGATGCAATACTACAGCTGAGGCTGAACAAGCGTCTTACACAAGTTCAACATAATCTCCTAATAGTGAAAATCTATGCCCCTATCAATAAAGCCTAGTAGGATTTATTAACCACTTTCTCAAGTATACATGCAATCTATTCGAAGCAAATGCCAAGCATACATTGAGAAACATGATCCGTTATGGGTTTAGATAACTCCACACTTCAGTCCTCTTGAATTCCAAATTTGAAAAGTTATTTTTGTATATTTTGTTGTAGCATTTAAAATATATAGCTGCAAATAAGCAATTCTGAAAAAATCACCATTAACCAGACTGCAAAATTGAAAGTTCAGAGATTTGAAATGTAATGACTTTGATATAGGACTTGTAATGAAAAACATTGTTAGTCAAATCTGTGACTTTAATGAAAAAATAGAAAACAATCTTTCCTGTTTCCTTTCTGTTACCATGGACCATAATGCTAAGACTCTTGGTAACAGTAGCTACTATTATTCAAACATTCTTCTGGAGAATAAAAGCAGTAATTTGTTATCCTTAAGGTTGTTATTTTTTGGAAGTTACTGTAATTTTAAAGCTCTCCATTCCTCCCACACAATGTGCAGCTACATGCACTCGGAATTAAGACTGTAAATCCCTTTTTTGGATTTTGCATCTTTACTGCTTAGTGCAAGCCCCATTGGCTGCGGAATTTGACTAAGCATCTGGAAGCTCAGGGAATGTACAAAGTGAGGATTAACTGGCTCCTGATGACTATGTGGATTAGAGGAAGCAGCAATTTGTGCTGTGTATGTGCGTGTGTGTGTCTGTAGAACAGCTGCCTACCCATCTATCTTGGGAAACACAGGGCGCACACAAGTATGATATGCTGCTTGCAAAGTATTCCCCAGAGAGTGATGCCTCCTGTGCAACATGCAAATTGTTCACATTTCTAAAATAAAATGTCTACTTAAAACAAAATTTACACCGGGCATGCATATTTAATTTTAGAACAATGTAATTTTGTATATCATATAGATGGCTTAAAGATAATGCAAAGCAGTATTAACTCAATGTATTTGTGAAGTGCTTTTTGCAAGAGTGATGTTAATATCACATGGATTGATTCACATGCTTGAAGAAGACGTAATCAGGTCCTTAATACTATGGAGTTTAAAGCTCATGGTCAGAGGTCAAAGTTCTGAAGGAAATTTGTTAGCAATTTTTGTTGATAATATGTAATGAATAATGAGGAAGGAGGTTGCTGCCCTGTGCCAAATTGCATTCAACATTTGAAATCTGTGTTGACAATAAAGCCAGGGTTAGCTGCACCAAGTTATGACAAACAGTTTCAACTGGCTGGGGATAATCATGACATCGGTGTGAACATAAGGACATAAAAACTAGGTGCAGGAGTAGGCCATCTAGCCCCTTGAGCCTGCTCCACCTTTCAATAAGATTACGGCTGATCTTTTTGTGGATTCAGCTCACCTGCCCACTCACCATAAACCGTTAATTCCTTAATTCCATTTAATTTCTTTACTGTTCAAGAATTTATCTCTGCCTTGAAAACATTCAATGAGGTAGCCTCAGCTGCTTCACTCGGCAGGGAATTCCACAGATTCACAACCCTTTGGGTGAAGAGGTTCCTCCCCAACTCAGTCCTAAATCTGCTCCCTCTTATTTTGAGGTCATGTGCCCTAGATCTCTTTTCACTGCCAATGGAAATAACCTCCCTGCTTCTATCTTATCTGTTCCCTTCCTAAATTCCATCCCTCTAGCAATGAAGGACAAAATGCCATTTGCCTTCTTAATTATCTGTTGTACCTGCAAACCAGCTCCTTGAGATTCCTGCACAATGACACGCAGGTCCCTCTACACAGCAGCATACTGCAATATTTTACCATTTAAATAATAGTCCATTTTGCTATTTTTCCTACAAAAATGGATGACCTTACATTTACCAACATTGTACTCCATCTAATAGAGCCTAGCCCACTCACTTAGACTATCTATATCCCTTTGCAGACTTTCAGTGTCCTCTGCACAATTGGCTTTGCCACTCATCCCACATACGTGCCCTGCTAATCTTTCTAATCTATGGATCCCAGGACACTAAGGGGCAATTTAGCATCAGGTAAGAAGGAGCAGCGCTCTGAAAGCTAGTGGCTTGTGATACCAAATAAACCTGTTGGACTTTAATCTGGTGTTGTAAGACCTCTTACTGTGTTTACCCCAGTCCAATGCCAGCAACTCCACATCAATTTAGCATGGCCAATACACCTAATCTACACATATTTGGACCCCGGAGAAAACATGCAGACATGGGGAGAACATGCAAACTCCACACAGACAGTGACCCAAGCTGGGAATCAAACCTAGGTCCCTGGAGCTGTGAGGCAGTAGTGCTAAACATTGTGCCACCATGCTGCCCCATATAATCTACAATCCCTTAATGTTTCGGGAGAATTTTGAAATTGGAACACTGTTTATTTTGATGGAGTTTGTTACTACAACCTTTTAAATTAAAAATCATTCTTGTGGCCGAGAGCGAAAAATTCATTGTGGATTCTTCATCATGAGTGCAAAAGACACTATTGGGAATGTTGTGTGTAAATATTACAGTCATAGATTTATAGAGGTTTACAGCATGGAAACAGGCCCTTCAGCCCAACTTGTCCATGCCATCCTTTTTTTCAAACCCCTAAGCTAGTCCCGATTACATGCATTTGACCCACATCCCTCTATACCCATTTTATCCATGTAATTGTCCAGACGCTTTTTAAAAGACAAAATTGTATCTGCCTATACTACTATTTCTGACAGCTTGTTCCAGACACTCACCACCCTGTGTGTGAAAAAATTGCCCTTCTGGACTCTTTTGTATTTCTCCCCTCTCACCTTAAACCTATTCCATTTAATTTTAGACTCCCCTACCTTTGGGAAAAGATATTGACTATCCAGTTGATTTATGCCCCTCATTATAAGATCACCCTTCAGCCTCCTACGCTGCAGAGAAAAAAGACCCAGTCTATTCAGCCTCTCCTTAAAACTCAGACCATCAAGTCCCAGTAACATCCTAGTAAATCTTTTCTGCAGTCTTTCTAGTTTAATAATATCCTTTCTATAATAAGGTGACCAGAACTGGACACAGTATTCCAAGTGTGGCCTTACCAATGTCTTGTACAACTTCAACGAGACGTCCCAACTCTTGTATTCAATGTTCTGACCAATGAAACTAAGCATGCTGAATACCTTCTTCACTGCTCTGTCCACCTGTGACTCCACTTTCAAGGAGCTATGAATCAGTACCCCTAGATCTCTTTGTTCTGGAACTCTTCCCAATGCCCTACCACTAACTGAGTAAGTCTTGCCCTGGCTCAATCTACCAAAATGCATTGCCTCGCATTTATCTAAATTAGACTCCATCTGCGAACTGGCCCAATTGATTAAGATCCCGGATAACCTTCTTCACTGTCCACTATGCCACCATCTGCAAATTTACAAATCATGCCTCCTATATTCTCATCCAAATCATTAATATAAATGACAAATAACAGTGCACCCAGATCCCTGGGACACACTGCTGGTCACAGGTCTCCAGTTTGAAAAATAACTCTCTACAACCCCCCTCTGGCTTCTGTCATCAAGCCAATTTTGTATCCATTTAGCTACCTCACCCTGGATCCCATGAGATTTAACCTTATGCAACACCCTACCATGCAGTACCTTGTCAAAGACATGGGATATGTTTCACATTAATGCAGGTTTCTAAATCTGTGTAATGGTTGATAAGGTAAAAGTGATAAGAAATGGTTGAGAAATGAAATTGGAGGTTTCATTTTGAAAAAGAAGAAACAGAAGGTGGTACAGTGGTTAGCATTGCTGTCTCGCAGTACCAGGGACCCAAGTTCAATTCTAGCCTTGGGTGACTGTTGGCATGTTCCAGTCCCCTCAACAGTCCAAAGATGCCCAGGTTAGATGGATTGACCATGGTAAATATGCAAGATTATGGAGATAGGGCAAAGGGTTGGGCCTGGGTAAGATGCTCTTTCCGGAGAGTTGGTGCAGACTTGATGGGCCAAATGGCCTCTTTCTGCAATGTAAGGATTCTATTATTCTATGTTAAGAATTGGGAAAATTTAGATTAAAAACAAAATGAAACAATTAATAAAAGAACATGACATGGCGTTGATTAGAGGCAGACATCTGGGGAAGTAATGAGATGCAAATTAGCCTATCAGTGGAAAACAAGTGCTCACATATGTGAATAGAGAAAACAATGGGTTGATACAAATGACAACTTCAAAGTGGAGAGATAAAGAAATTGTCTCATCCCTGCCAAACGCCGACTCCACAGGATGAATAACATCAAAGGGAAAGAAATGGTATAACTGTAGAACCAGTAAGAAGTCTCACAACACCAGGTTAAAGACCCACAGGTTTATTTGGTAGCTAAAGCCACAAGCTTTCAGAGCGCTGCTCCTTCATCAGGTAAATGGGAGTTGTGTTCACAGTAAAAAGTCTGACAACACCAGGTTTTAGTCCAACCGATTTATTTGATAGTAAATTTGATATTTATTTGATAGAAATGGCGGAGGTGATAGTGGATGCCTTGGTGGTTATTTTCCAGACGTCGCTGGATTCCGGGGAAGTGCCGGAAGATTGGAAAGCGGCTAATGTTACGCCGTTGTTTAAGAAGGGTGCCAGGCAAAAGGCGGGGAATTATAGGCCGGTTAGTTTAACGTCTGTTGTAGGTAAAATGTTAGAATCTGTCATCAAGGAGGAAATAACGAGGCACTTTGAGAGGAATTGCTTGATAGAGCAGACGCAGCACGGTTTCGTTAAAGGGAAGTCGTGTCTGACAAATTTACTGGAGTTCTATGAGGATGTGTCTAGGGCGGTGGATAGAGGAGAGCTGGTGGATGTGGTCTTTCTTGATTTTCAGAAGGCGTTTGACAAGGTACCTCACAAGAGGTTATTGCAGAAGGTCAGGGGACATGGAGTTGGGGGTAGGGTGTTAGCGTGGATAGAGGACTGGTTGTCAAATAGGAGGCAGAGAGTGGGGGTCAATGGGTGCTATTCGGATTGGCGGTTGGTGACTAGTGGAGTGCCCCAGGGGTCGGTGCTGGGGCCTCAGCTATTTACCATTTATATAGATGATCTGGAGGAGGGAACCGAGTGTATGGTGTCGAAATTTGCTGATGACACCAAGATTGGTGGAACGGCAAATTGAGCGGAGGGTGTGGAGAGTCTACAGAAGGATCTAGATAGGCTGGGCGATTGGGCCAGGAAATGGCAAATGGAATTTAATGTTGGCAAGTGCGAGGTGGTCCACTTTGGTAGGAATAATGGCAGGAAGGATTATTACTTACGTGGCGAAAAACTGCAGCAGGCGACGGTGCAGAGGGACCTTGGGGTCCTTGTGCATGAGTCGCAAAAACCCAGCTTGCAGGTGCAGCAGGTGGTCAGGAAGGCGAATGGGATGCTGGCCTTCATCGCGCGGGGGATTGAATGTAAAAGTAGGGGGGTCTTGTTGTGGCCGTATAGGGCATTGGTGAGGCCGCAGCTGGAGTACTGTGTGCAGTTTTGGGTGCCGTACTTACGCAAGGATATTTTGGCCTTGGAGGGAGTGCAGAGGAGGTTTACTAGGCTGGTGCTGGAGTTGAGGGGGTTGAGCTATGAGGAGAGGCTGAATAAACTAGGCTTGTACTCGTTAGAGTTTAGAAGAATGAGGGGAGATCTCATTGAGACGTATAAGATGATGAATGGGATGGATAGGATAGAGGTGGAGAGACTCTTCCCGCTCAGAAAGGACAGTAGGACTAGGGGGCACAGCCTCAAGATAAAGGGGGGGGTGGTTTAGAACGGAGTTGAGGAAGAACTTCTTCACTCAAAGGGTGGTGAATCTCTGGAATTCTCTGCCTGTTGAGGTGGTGGAGGCTACCTCGCTAAATATTTTTAAGACGCGGGTTGATGGGTTTTTGATAAGAGAGGGGATTAAGGGTTATGGGGAGAGGGCGGGAATGTGGAACTGAGCCACGACAGATCAGCCATGATCTTATTGAATGGCGGGGCAGGATCGAAGGGCTAGATGGCCTACTCCTGCTCCTATTTCTTATGTTCTTATGTTCTTATGTAAACTCACAAGCTTTCGAGGGGACTGCCTCTTCGTCAGGTGAATGGAGAGTTGTGTTCACAAACAGAGCATATAAAGACACAAACTCAATTTACAAAATAATGATTGGAATGCGAGCCTTTACAGGTAATCAAGTCTTAAAGGCACAGACAATGTGAGTGTGAGTGGAGAGAGGGTTAAGCACAGGTTAAAGAGATGTGTATTGTCTCTAGCCGGGACAGTTAGTGAGATTTTGCAAGCCCAGGCAAGTTATGGGGGTTACAGATAGTGTGACATGAACCCAAGATCCAGTTGAGGCTGTCCTCATGTGTGCGGAACTTGGCTATCAGTCTCTGCTCAGTGACTCTGCGCTGTCGTGTGTTGTGAAGGCCGCCTTGGAGAATGCTTACCTGAAGATCAGAGGCCGAATGCCTGTGACTGCTGAAGTGTTCCCCAACAGGAAGAGAACACTGTTGCCTGGTGATAGTCGAGCGATGTTCATTCATCTGTTGTTGTAGTGTCTGCATGGTCTCCCCAATGTATCATGCCTCGGGACATCCTTGCCTGCAGCATATCAGGTAACACCAGGTTTAAGTCCAACTGATTTTTCTGATAGTAAACTCACAAGCTTTCGAGGTTCCCCTCTTCGTCAGGTGAATGAGAGTTCTGGCCTCAGAGGCCAGAACTCTCACTAATTGCAAAATCTCACTAATTGTCCCGGCTGGAGACAATACACATTAACTCTCTCTCCATTCACGTCATCTGTACCTTTAAGACTTGAGTACCTGTAAAGACTTGCATTCCAATCATTATTTTGTAAATTGAGTTTGTGTTTTTATATGCTGCATTTTGTGAACACAACTCCGACTTACCTGATGAAGGAGCAGCGCTCTGAAAGCTTGTGGCTTTAGCTACCAAATAAACCTGTTGGACTTTAACCTGGTGTTGTGAGACTTCTTACAGTGTTTACCCCAGTCCAACACTGGCATCTTGACATCATAACTGTAGGACCCTAACAAAGGAGGAATGTGAGTGACCACTAACATCAGAACTGCAGATATAGTCTTCTGAAAGAAGTAGCCATTTTCTGCCTTCATTGAATCAAAAGATTTCCTAGATGTGGCCATCTTAACCTGTATGTGATAATTATTGCTACAGTTAGCTCATAGAGTTATATAATATTCACTGTTGTTTAGGTAAAGTGGTATCTCAAGAATTTCAGGTAATGTAGGTAGTTGGGAACCAGGGGAGAGTTTCATTTGAAATTACGTGTGTCTTGTCATCAATGTATTTAAGTGTCATATTGTCCTTCTTGTCATGTGTGTTTTTGTTTTTAAGTTAATAATTCTTTATTAATTGTTGACACAACGGTCTGAACTGTTCCTCACTGGGTTGTACATCATTCCTCACACTATACTAAAATAACTACACTACTAGAAACTGGTGTTACAAGTTACCTTTTTGGGTTTTGGGACACCTTAGGATGCAACATTGGCGAGGTTTGTAACGCGTGGGACAGGAAATGTGCTCACTCCACAATTTTCTGGTGAGCAACATTTTTCCTTATTTTTCTTTACCTATAAACTGAGTAAGTGTGTTTCCTGTGAATTAATTTTTCAATCATTTCCATATCATTCAGATGGACAGATTATTTTATTAGAGGAACAGCACTTCATCTTTTGATTAGGCACTTTAAAGCCTTTTGCACTTGCCATTGAGTTTAACATCTTCAACTGTGAACTCTCTCCTCTTTTAAAACCCACCCTCCCTCCCCCATAGGGCCATCCGTTACATGTTCTAAAATTTTGCTTTCGTAAGGTGTGTCCTCTTGTTCTAGCTTTAACACATTTTGCTATTGTATCTTTATGCTAATATCAGCATCTTTTTAGCTTTTAATGCTACCAGTAACACTCCCTTTGTTTTGTGATCCATTACATCTTTGTCAATCTGTCTTTAGTTCCCACCTATCTCTGACCTTCTATTTTGCTGTACCTGCTCCACACCCTCTTAGCCTGTATAAAATCCATCATATTTCTCCTTCTTTAGCTCTAAGGAAGAGTCATACAGACTCAAAATGTTAACTCTGTTCCTGCTGCCAGAGTTGATGAATTTTTCCAGCACTTTCTGCTTTTATTTCAGATTTCCATCAGACATAGTGTTTTACCTTTATCACACACTAATATATCCTTTCCCAAGTGCATTGCCCAAAACTGTACGCAATATTTCAGATGTGGTCGAACTGGGGCTTTGTATGGCAATAATAGTTATTACGAATATTTCATTGTGAAAGCACCAAGAAGTACAATTTCTCAGAAGTCACAACTTTGTTTTATTAGGCAGGAAATTGACCAGAGACTCCAAAAAGTTAACGAGTCATCCAAAAGGACAAACCAACAGCTGAGCTGTATGTTGTAGATAAGCTCATAGAATCATAGAAACCCTACAGTGCAGAAAGAGGCCATTTGGCCCATCGAGTCTGCACCGACCACAATCCCACCCAGACCTTACCTCCATATTCCTACTTATTTACCCGCTAATCCCTCTAACCTATGCATCTCAGGACTCTAAGGGGCAACTTTTAGTTTAGCCAGTCAACGTAACCCACATATCTTTGGACTGTGAGAAGAAACTGGAACACCCAGAGTAAACCCACAAAGACATGAGGAAAATGTGCAAAACTCCACACAGACAGTGACCCAAGCCGGGAATCGAGCCCAGGTCCCTGGAGCTGTGAAACAGCAGTGCTTACCCCTGTGCTAACATGCCACTGCTTAAATAGTGCTGCTGAAGACTCAGTGGCACAGTGGGACAGTGGTTAGCACTGCTGTTTCACAGTAGGACCAGGGTTCGATTCCCAGCTTGGGTCACCATCTGTGTGGAGTTTGCGTATTCTCTTCATGTCTGCATGGGTTTTCTCTGGGTGCTCTGGTTTCCTCCCACAGTCCAAAGATGTGGGTTAGGTGGCTTGGCCATGCTAAATTGCCCTTTAGTGTCAGGGGGACTAGTGGGTAAAATACTTATGGTTATGGGGATAGGGCAGAAGGGTGGGCCTGGGTAAGTTGGTGCAGACTTGATGGACCAAATGGCCTCCTTTTGCACGGTAGGGATTCCGTGGGGTGGACTAGCTAGGGTAAATGCATGAGGTTATAGAAATAGAGCCTGGGTGGGATTGTGGTTGGTGAAGACTTGATGGGCCAAATAGCCTTTTTCTGCACTATAGGATTCTATGATATTCCATCTTGTCTGTTAATGGTGTGAGTTGCTGAGCAACTTTATCCTGTGTCAAGTCAAGCAGCAGGGCAGGTCATTATCACAAAAAATCCTACAAGTAAATAGAAGCAGGAGTAGGCCATTCAGCCTTCGAGCCTGCTCCACCATTCAGTATGATTATCCAATTCAATATCATGATCCCACTTCCCACGCTCCACCCTCCCCATTGTATCCTCTGATTCCCTTAGCCCCAAAAGTCATATCCAACCTCTTCACACAATGTTTTAGCCTCAACTACACATTCACCCCTCTCTGCATGAAGGCATTCCTTCTCATCTCCACCCTACAAGGTTTATCTCATATCCTCAGTCTGTGACCCCGGGTTCTGGACTCCCCTGTCACTGGGAACATTCTCATCTATTCGGTCCAGTCCTGTTAGATTTTTATTGGTTTCTGTGAAATCCCCCTCATTCTTCTGAACTCCAGTGAATATAATCCTAACCAACTCAATCTACTCTCATTCATCAGTCCTGCCATTCTGGGGATCAGTCTGGTTAGATGCTTTACTTAAATATATTGCTGCCTGTTTAAGTTACTTCTGGCATGGAAGACAAACGTGCTTAACCCCCATCATAGGCCAGGCGTAAGTGTTCGTTTTATACATGAGAAATGGTATCAACAAATTTCTAGACTACTGTCTAGGATAAAAAAATCAATTTGGATTTAAAAAAACAATGTTTTTTTGACACATTAGTTTGAACAAATCCACAAACATGTGATTTCTAAATGTTTATAGATTTGTTATAACTAACACAGCAAGAAAACATTGACATCGGCTGCATTCCACTCTCAACAGTTCTATTTACTAATAAACCTAGAGATAATCTTGCCCTTGAAGACATTTTCTTTTTAACCAGCGCGCTTTGTTCTCTGTAAGTAAATTGATTACAGCCCGTGAATCATCCAGATATTACATAACTTACTGCAAACCATGTCCCACATCAAGCTGAGGCCACGCTTGCATTATTGCTATGGGAAAAGAGATTTAACTTTCAGATGGCCCTGTCTCATCGCTGGTGCCAGATTGGGTCTCCGAGAGGAGATCAGCTCAGATAGATGGCACACTGCCCAGATGTTCACCAAAGACTGATTATGCTTTCTCAATTTTAACTAATGAAAAACAGCCTCAATCCAGTTCCTCCTGGACTTAGAACCATTGCACAATGCTGCCCCTAATTCAGTGCTAGGTAACACTAAACTGACAGGCTTATAGGAAAGCTGGTGTGGGAAGTAAGGCACATCCTCAGGCAGAGTAGGAAGAACATGAGGTGTCCGAAATGAAGCTCCCATTTCCCAGTGACAACAATAGCATATTTATCTAATGTCTTTGGTGTAATAAAACATCCCAAGGCGCTGCACAGGAGGCTTATATTAAGAAGAACTGACACTCAGCCATGTGGCAGATATTGGGTTAATTTTACAAGCCCCCAGGGGACAGGTGATGCTGATGGTGGGGAACCCATAAAACTGGGCAAGCCATGTTCTGGATCAGCTCCCTGAACATTTGCTACCATTGTGGAATTTTACTGTTGGCAGGATCGGATTTGAACAGGCTGTCTGCCTCTATAATTATTTAGCTATGTGAAGGCCATGTCAACAGCCTTTTTACTGAACAGTTGACATTTTGCTGATGGGGGGGTGGATCGATCCCACACCACATGAGGAGAATTCCAGCAAAGTGGCTTCCCAGCAGCATCCCATTGGGAAAGGAAAGATGTTTAAGGCAGCACCTCTGGCCCTGATATCCCAAAGGGGTTTCTCACACCAGTACCTGGCATTGCAATTATTTTAAAATAGTTTTTTGCCTACTTTCTGTAGGCTTCAGGGCCTTTGCCTATCCAGCAGTGGCTCCAGCTCCTCTGTTGAACTGCCAGGCTTCTGTTTGGGCTTTCTTCTTCAATAACCACACTCTCAACCTGTCTTACTACTTTCAATGATTTATGCATGTTATTACCCAGGTCTCTCTGATTCTGCACCCGCTTTAGAACTGTACCCCTTGTTGTATATTGTCTCCCTGCATTCATTCAAACAAAATGAATCACTTCACATTTTTCTGCATTGAACTTTGTTTGCCACTTGTCTGCCCTTTCCACCAACCTGTCCATATCCCTCTGAAGTTCTACACCATCATCCTCACAGTTGACAATGATTCCAGATTGCAAATTATCCACAAATTTTGAAATCACACCAAGGTCTAGGATATTAATATGTAGCAGGAGGAGGAAGGGTTCCAACATTTACCTCTGGGGAACTCCTCCAGGCTGAGAAATGTCCATTAATGTCCACCACTCAGCCAATTTCTTGTCCGTATTGCTACTGTCCCTTTTATTCCATGAGCTAGCCCTTTGCTCCAAAGATGTGTGGGTTAGGTTGATTGGCAATGGTAAATTGCCCCTTAGTATCAGGGTAAATATATGGGGTTACAGGGATAGGGCCTGGGTGGGATTGTTGTCAGTGCAGGCTCATTGGATCAAATGGCCTCCTTCTGCACTATAGGGATTCTATGATTGTGTGTCTGCTTTGTGTGGCACTGTATTTAATGCCTTTTGGAAGTCCAAGTCACATCAACAGCATTACCCTCATGAACACTGTAACTTCTTCAAAAAGCCTCACACATTAGTTAAACACAGAAGGCAGGCTGCTGGTCAGTGAAAGGGACCATTCCCCGGTAATATCTTGGAAACAGTGGCAACCATCAATCAGAGTAACTATGGAACTACTTATGAACAAGATTAACTAATTACAAAGAGTGATAAAGATGCTTGGGAGAGCCTGCACACAGCTTCAGAATTTGTGCACTTTGACCTGATTGGCTGAGCAAGTCACATGACCCTCTGAAAGCCCACCCTTTAAAGGGGGTCACTACTACAGCATCCTTTCCAGATCCTGGGTGCCAGTTGGAGCCCCTTTTCTCACACTACAGTTGCTTCTTTTGTACTTAAAATATGTGCCATCTCATTCTTGATCCTTTTACAAGTGGAAACAGTTTCTTCCTGTCGACTTTGTCCAGTCCCCTCATGATTTTGAACATTTCTATCAAATAGAATCATAGTCATAGAGATATACAACATGGAAACAGGCCTTTCGGCCCAACTCATCCATGCCGACCAGGTTTCCTCAACAGAATTAGTCCCATTTGTCTGCATTTACCCCTCTAAACCTTTCCTATTCATGTACCTGTTCAAATGTATTTTAATTGTTGTATTGGACCTGCCTCTACCACCTCCGAAAGACATGCTGGTTATGTGCATTGGCCATGCTAAATTCTCCCTCAGTGTACCCGAACAGACTCCAGAGTGTGGTGACTAGGAGTTTTCACAATAACTTCATTGCATTGTTAATGTAAGCCTACTTGTGACATTAATAAATAAACTTAAACTCCTCTAGCATCTCATTCCATGTACACATCACCCTCTGGGGGAAAAAGTTTCCCCTCAGGTCCCTTTAAACCTCTCCCTTCTCACTTTAAACCTCTGATTTTGGACCCCCTTACCTTGGGGAAAAGACCTTGGTATCTTATCTGTGCCCCTCATGATTTTTTAAACCTCTATGAGATTACCCCTCATTCTCCTATGCTCCAGGGAAAAAAGTCCCAGCCTTATAATTCAAACTTCCAGTCCCAGTAACATCCTTGTAAATCATTTTTGCACCCTTTCCAGTTTAATAACATCCTCCATTTAGCGGGCGACCAGAATTGTATGCAATACCCCAAATGTGGCCTTACCAATGTCTTGTACAGTTGTAACATAACGTCCCAACTCCTGTAATCTGTGCTGTAACCAACAAAGGCAAGTATGTCAAATGTCTCCTTCACCACTCTGTCTTCCTGTGACACCACTTTCAAGGAAATATGTATCTGCACTCTGAGGTCTCTCTGTTTGACAGCAGTCCCCATCACTCTATCATTAACTGTGTAAGGCCTACCCTGTTTGGCTTACCAAAACACAACACCTCAAATTGATCTGAATTAAATTCCATCTGCCATTCCTTGGCTCACTGGCCCAGTTGATCAAGATCACATTGTAATCTTGAATAACCTTCTTCACTGTCCACTACACCACCATTTTAGTGCTTTACTGTCATCCGCAAACTTACTCACCATGCCTCCTATATTCTCACCCAGATCATTCATATAAATAACAAACAACAATGGACCCAGCACCAACCCGAGCAGCACACCACTGGTCACAGGCCTCCAGTCTGAAAAGCATCAACCTCTGTCTCCTACCAGCAAGCCAATTTTTCATCCAATTGGCTAGTTCTTCCTAGATCCCATGTGATCTAACATTATTGACCAGTCTATCATGCGTATCTTGGCGAGGGCCTTGCTGAAGTCCACGTAGATAACATCTACTGCACTGCTCTCATCTATTTTCATGATCACCCCTTTATAAAACTCTATCAAAACATGATTTCTCACACACAAAGCTGTGCTGACTATTCTTAAACAATCCTTACCTTTCCAAATACACACAGTTCCAGTATCTCAGAATCCTCTCCAACAACTTACCCACCACTGATGTTAGGCTCATCGATCGGTAGTTCCCTGGCTTTTCCCTGCTGCCTTTCTTGAAGAACGGTGCAACATTTTCCTCCCTCCAGTCTTCCATCACCTCCTGTTAGCCTTATTATCTCAAAGGAAAGAAGAGGAATGGTTGGGACCTGGAGTGAGGGAGGCTGGACTTTGGAAGATCGGGGGTGGGGGGGGCAGTGGGCCTTGAACAGAGGGCTTTTGGGTTTCTGGAAAGGGGAGGATGGAGGGGAGGGGATAAACCTGGGCAATTTTCCATATTCTTGGCTGGATGCCAGCATTGCAGAATTGGAACAGCTTGACTAGGGGCAAGTTCTGGACCGTAAGTCTTCAGGGCTATTGCCTGACTGTTGTCAGGGCCCATAGTCTTTGCAGTTTCAGTGTCTTCAGCCATTTATTGAGTGAATTGAATTGGCTAAAGACTGGCAACTGTGATGCTGGGCACCTTCAGAGGAGACCAAGTTAGATCATCCAAAGACTGGAGATTTTTGCGAATGCATTAGCCTTGTTTTTTGCACTGATGTGCTGGACTCCTCTGTCATTGAGGATGGAGATATTTGTGGAGACTCCTCCTCCAGTGAGTTGCTTAATTCTTCATCACCATTCCCAACTGGATTTATCAGGACTGTAGAGCTTAGATCTGATCTGTTGGTTGTGGAATTGTTTAGCACTGTCTATTATTTGCTGCTTATGTCCTTTGTGTCATAAGTATTCTTGTGATTCATTAGATAGACCTAATTTTTAGGTATCCCTAGTTGCTCCTGTCCTGCCCTCCTGCAGTCTTCATTGAACCAGGGTTGATCCCCTGGCTTGGTGGTAAGAGTAGAATGTGCGATATGCTGGGCTCTGAGGTTTCAGATTGTGGTTGGGTACAATTCTACTGATGCTAATGGCCCACAGCATCTCATGGGTGCCCAGACTTGAGTTGCTAGATTTGTTTGAAATCTATCCAATTGTCAGGGCTTCATCTCTGCAAGGACTGTACGCTGATAACTCCTACTGATACCGTCTTGGACAGATGCATCTGTGGCAGGAAGGTTGGTGAGGATGAGGCCAAGTATGTTTTTCTCTCTTGGTTCCCTCACCACTCCAATAGACCAAGTCTGTTCATTAGGACCTGGCCACCCTTGGTGCTTCCTCCAAGTGGTGTTCAACACGGAGAAATACTGATTCATCAGTGGAGGGGGGTGGGAGGTGCTGGAAATGGTAATCAGCAGGATGTGCCTTGCCCACGTTTGACCTGGTGCCATGAGACTTCATGGGGCCCAGTGTCGACGTTCAGGACTCCCAGGGGAGCAACTCCCTCTAAACAGTATACCACTGCCATCATCTCTGCTGGGTCTGCCCTGCTGGTGAGACAGGACGTACCCAAGAATGGTGTTGGTAATGTCTGTAGGGCATGATTCCGTGAATATGACTACATCAGGCTGTTGCTTGACCAGACTGTAAGACAGCTCTCCCAGTTTTGGAGTAAGATTTTGCAGGATTGACAGGGCTGAGTTTTCCATTGTTGTTTCTGGTGCTTAGGTTGCTGCTAGGTGGTCCTTCCGGTTTCATTAATTTTTATTGACCTTTTTAGCGATTTGATAAAACTGAGTGGTTTGCTGGAATATTTCATAGAATTATAGAATCGTAGAGTTCCTACAATAGAGAAAGAGGCTATTTGGCCCATCAAGTCTGCACTGCCCACAATCCTACCAAGACCTATCCCCATAACCCCACTTATTTACCCTGCTAACCCTCAGACACTAAGGGTCAATTTAGCATGGCCAATCAACCTAATCCGCACATCTTTGGATTGTGGGCTGGAAACTGGAGCACCCAGAGGAAACCCACGCAGACATGGGGGCATTGTGCAAACTCCACACCGACAGTGACCCAAGGCCGGAATAGAACCCAGATCTCTGGTGCTGTGATGACAGTAGTGCTATCCATTGTGCCACTGTGCTGCCCCTACAATGAAAGAGCAGTGAAGGATCTTAAGTCACATGCACGTGACCAGATTTCCTTCCCTAAAGGACTTTGCTGCAATTTTTTACGACAATCAGCAATAGTTTCATGATCATCATTGATCTTTTAATTCCAGATTTTGATTGAATTCAAATTCCACCATCTGTCATGGTGGGATTTGAACCCCAGTCCCCAAATTATTACTGTGGGCCACTGGGTTACACAGCAGTGACAATATCACAACACCATCCCTAATAACCTCACATAATGACCAAAGTCCAAAGAGGAGTGATTTGATATTTCAGGGAGCAGGGAGTTGTCTGAAGAATGGCAGAAGGTGTATTGGAAGCAATTAAGAATCTCCGTTCAATATTCAAATGATATTATGGATTAATTTCGAGCTGTAATTGTGCCATATCTGCATTCATGCCATGACTGGCAACAGACATTACATCAGTCTCTTTTATACAGTGTAAATCTGATCTATACCTAGCAGATTCTCTGCAAAAGCCCACACAACTATCATAATTATAAATAGACTGATTTTGTTTGGATAAAGTGGCCAGCTTTATTTCCTTCTGTACAGTGGAGGAATTAAATTGATTATTTTTACATAAAAGCTTATTTTATTCCATTGCCATTTCCAAATGCAGGGATTGACAATGTTTTTCTTTGTCAGGCCCAGCAATACCTGTTGGAATTGATGTGATGGTGGAAAGTCTGGATAGTATTTCTGAGGTGGATATGGTAAGTGATCAAATCGAGCTTCACTCTATATGTTCGGGGGAAATCAAATAACCAATTTTGTTTTGGCTATCAATAGGCCAGACACAAAGTACTTTGTTCTCACTTAACTACTTGTGCCTATAAAACCTGTGATATGTTATTACACCTCATGTGAGCCTATAGACCGAATCAGGGAGCAGAACCAGATTTTTATATATATACATAATATATATACACACACATATACACACACACACGCACACGCACACGCACATATATAGGTTAGAATTTTCTGCTAGTTTATGCCAGTGGGTTTTTCCCATCCGACTGCAGTGAATGGAGATTTGGCTTGTCGCCAAATTCTCCGACTTCACTTCAATGTGAGCGTGGTGAAAACGGGTGGTAAGATTGCGCCCATTTTTTTTTCCTTTGTTTTGATGATTTCTTTTCCTGGTGTCTATTCCCTTCTGCCCGACAAAGCCGTGTACAACTTGGAGCTGAAAGAGAATATGACAAATGGAGATCAGCTCTCGCCCAGTTGCCCTGAGATTTTTTGTGTTGGGGATCTTTTCTCTTATCTTCTCCACCGTCCTTGTCAGGGGGAATAACAATGACATGATTAAGATCAATGTTGAGGGGACTGAAACCAGCTGCCTTCTATTCTGTGGGTCCTTTTATTGGTGGGGCTCCAAGTGATGTGACTTTTTTTATTCATTCATGGGACGTGGGTGTCGCTGGCTGGCCAACATTTATTGCCCATCCCTAGTTACCCTTGGAGGGCATTGCTGTGGCTCTGGAGTCACATGTAGGCCAGACCAGGTAAGGATGGCAGATTTCCTTTCCTGAAGGACATTAGTGAACCAGATGCGTTTTTCTGACAATCGACGATGGTTTTCACGGTCACCAGTAGATTCTTAATTCCAGATTATTGAATTCAAATTCCACCATCTGTTGTGGTAGAACATTAGCTGATTTTCTGGATGAATAGTCTAGCGATAATGTCACTAGGCCATTGCCTAGTGACTGCCCAAATATGCATTGACATTGATACGTGGTAACGATTGTGGAAATGATTGTTTGATGTCTCAGAAGCACTGAAATTGACACTGCTACATGAACCTCAAACTTCTTCTTTGAGCCTAAAATATTTTGATTTTCAAATGAATGGTAAAAAGTAACTGAATTTTTCTATGGTTGGAATGGCAAGGAAACAACTGCAGTACAGATCGGCCTGTAGTAACTGTACTCCCATCTGGCTGATCTCTGCTAATTAGTGCAAACCAGGGATTTGACTTGGGGCATTTCTTGATCTGCACGTATACACTGATTTTAAAAAGAGAAAATAAAATTATAGCACTCATGAAATTACCCAGGAACATGTTTCACTGCTTCACGTGCAACTAATTACTTAGCAGTGTAGTGACTCTTTGAGCTAAATATAGACAGATTTTGTGCAGACAGGAAAATCCTGCAGGCAGCATTTAGATGAATTGCCAACAAATTTGTTTTTATGGCCTTAGTTATGGAAGAAATGATGGCCTGGATTAGTAGTCTAGCAATAATATCACTAGGCCATTGTCTTCCCGGAAGCTCATATGTCCATTGACCTTACCTTGCTGCTGTTGTACGTTATGAACTTGGGAATTCAGTCTTTGATTGGTTGGATTGTGTTTTCTGCAGGATTTCACAATGACTCTATATTTACGCAATTACTGGAAAGATGAACGGCTTGCGTTCCCCAGCACCACGAACAGAAGTATGACGTTTGATGGCAGGCTTGTCAAAAAGATTTGGGCACCTGATGTGTTTTTTGTTCACTCGAAAAGGTCATTCATCCACGACACAACCACGGATAACATAATGTTACGCATCTTCCCTGATGGAAATGTGCTGTATAGCATAAGGTAAGTGTGGCTTCTGCACTGTGTTTCTTCTAATGGAAATCTGCTGTGACTGCTGCCATAAGAGACCATGAGACCAAAAGACATAGGAGCAGAATTAAGCCACTCGGCCCATTGAGTCTGCCATAACACAATAACCCCTGTTATATTTTCCATTTCTTCATACAGCTTCTCTGAGTGGGTGTAACTCACTTTAATGGCAATTCATGCACTTTTGTGTTGAGAAGCAATGTCCACATAAAAGTGGCTTGAGGCTATAACTCATTTAGAACTCCCCATTACCAGCAAAAGTGACTTTCAAACTACCAACATGAATTGCTTATATTTGTGTTCCCAGAGGAAAGACAGCGGCAATGCACTCATTTACTGTGCTACCTGGTCCATAACTAAGGCTTTGAAAATGCTTTCAGCAAAAACCCAGCTTGCAGGTGCAGCAGGTGGTCAGGAAGGCAAATGGGATGCTGGCCTTCATAGCGAGGGGGATTGAATGTAAAAGTAGGGGGGTCTTGTTGCGGCTGTATAGGGCATTGGTGAGGCCGCAGCTGGAGTACTGTGTGCAGTTTTGGGCGCCGTACTTACGCAAGGATATTTTGGCCTTGGAGGGAGTGCAGAGGAGGTTTACTAGGCTGATGCCGGAGTTGAGGGGGTTGAGCTATGAGGAGAGGCTGAATAAACTAGGCTTGTACTCGTTGGAGTTTAGAAGAATGAGGGGAGATCTCATTGAGACGTATAAGATGATGAATGGGATGGATAGGATAGAGGTGGAGAGACTCTTCCCGCTCAGAAAGGACAGTAGGACTAGGGGGCACAGCCTCATGATAAAGGGGGGAGGGCGGTTTAGAACGGAGTTGAGGAGGAACTTCTTCACTCAAAGGGTGGTGAATCTCTGGAATTCTCTGCCCATTGAGGTGGTGGAGGCTACCTCGCTAAATATTTTTAAGACGCGGGTTGATGGGCTTTTGATAAGAGAGGGGATTAAGGGTTATGGGGAGAGGGCGGGAAAGTGGAACTGAGCCACGACAGATCAGCCATGATCTTATTGAATGGCGGGGCAGGCTCAAAGGGCTAGATGGCCTACTCCTGCTCCTATTTCTTGTGTTCTTATTATTAACTATTCCTATTGGCATTTCAAATATCATTGTTCATATTTTCAAGTTTCCTCTGCCACAGGTCACTTTGCTCATTTCATGAGGGCTTCCCAGATTCCACCTGGCATATACCTGGGGAAGAGTGTTGGCCAGGAATGATTACGACAGGCCTCACTTCAGCAACTGGTTGAAGCAAATAATGTAGATGCATTTAAGGGAAGCTAAACAAACATATGAGAGAGATGATGGTGACTGTAGTGTGATTAACTCATAAATACCCTCTGAGTTGGCCTAGCAAGCCATTCAGTTTAAGGGCAATAGGGGATGGATAATAAATATTGGCCCAGCCAGTGACACCCAAATCCCAAGAATGAATTGAAAATATATTATTAGTGGATGTTCCTCATCACTTCAGGTAGGAAATCCTTGATGAGAGAAGAGCTGACAGAACAACTCATCCGGAACCCCCCACCACCACTAAATTCTACATGGCTTATTTTGGGGAATTATGCTAATATGTTCACTTCATTCCGTGTCCTGAAATATAAGGGCTGATTTTATAGTGAGGTATGTCTGGTGTGAGGTGGGAAATTTGCTCTATAAACGTTGGGCTTGTAGTGCCTTATTTGTTTTAGTCCAGGAGTTTATCAACCCTAGAGAACAAGCTAATTGTTAAAAATATTTCTGACAATTTATTGGAAATAATGAAGGGAAGTTGACTTGCTTGTATCTGTGTGTACTGGATTGTTATAATCCAGGTCAGAAACTCCAAGGTGTTTTATGAAGTCGGCCTAGACTGTAAATGTTGCATTTTGAATTTTGCCTTTGAATTTGGCACAGGTAAGCATAAGATATTTCACTCAGGTATGATTCAAATGACCCACTAGGGAGCTTTTATCAAACAAAGTTTACTTGAGAATACAGTTAACATATAATAAGACAATTAGCAATTACAAGCAAGGGGAAAAAACATGATATTGTATACACCTTAACAGCTAAATATATTGTTCCAACCAAGCATCTATACAAATGTACACCACATTCTAGGTTTAGCACAGAAAGCAAGTTTGCTCACATGATGCTGGATTTTGCAGTTTTCCAACACATGCTGTGATTCAGGCCTTTGGACGGAGCATTGAAACTCTGACTTCCCCATCCTGGATTGCCCAACGCACCTTGAGGTACAGATAGAGCTACTGCTCGCTTCCAGCTAGTAAACCACTGACAGCAAAATTTTCAGTCCAGAGAAAGAGGCAAGAAAGATTGCTTCCAGTCTGCAGTCCAAACACCTTATAACAAACTGAAACTAACCCTTGAGTTTTCCCTGTAAAAAAAAGCTGTCCCAAGGTATCACATGACCTGTCAATTATTCTTCCCCCAACAATTCAAAATGGGCATAAAACTCCAGGACACTGCATTAAGCCAAATGAAAAATAAACATTGCTTCAATTAAAGGTACCGGTAGAGATATTATGGCAAGAATTGAAAAAAACAGGCATGCTTAAAAAAAAACTGCGGAGAAACAGGATTAAAATACATTTCATAAAGGCATAGTAGCATCACAGGATCACTTGACATGACAAATTCTGGGAAAGCAGGACAGGTTTCAGGAATGTTTCCCCACAAAGGAGCCATCGGGATATCCTGTATTTACTGTGCCTGGGTAATCCCAGATGTCCAGACACAGGAGCAAGAAAATCTCCGCTGGTACAGTTTTCCTGTTTTAGGAGGATGTTACTTTAACCTTTGGGCTATGGCGATCACCCGGACACTATTAAGAATTGTGGCACTGAGAATTCAAAGAAAAAGTCTCATCAATTCCATCCTGTAGACATAAAGAAATCAGACAAACCTATTGGAACACTGAATCGATGTTTAATTTACAGTGGTGGTCACAGCTGGATCTTTATTCAGTGTATAACGTTGACAGTTTTATGATGAATCTGTTTGATTTATAGGGTTACAGTGACAGCGATGTGCAACATGGATTTCAGCCGCTTCCCCCTTGACACGCAGACCTGTTCCCTGGAGATAGAGAGCTGTAAGTTATGCCCACAGTGCGCTTGCTCAGTGTATTCTCACTGCACTCTAGGCTTGACTAAGGATATACTTAAACCATCCTAGTCACTCAGTCAATATCCTTCTAGTGCATAGGTGCTATGCACTGTGGCTAGCTTTGCTTTTGCAAAACATCTATCTAGCCCTTGTTCCCTTGTTCCTGTTACCACACCTTCCATCCCACTCAATGTAAAAAATGGCTAGATTTTTGATTTTTCTGCCCAGAACAATCATTAATTGGGAGAAAATCAACCAAACCTAGATTTCCTTTAGTTATCCAATTTTTTAATTGCAGGCAGATAATTTATTGGCTCCTACGAGATTATCATCTAATTCTTTTTATTCCCTCTTCCACCATAATGGGAAAGACACTGGAAGGTTTTGGTGCTGGGCTTTTTGCCCCTGCTGGGGTTGGGAATGGAGACGGGTCAGAGAAATCTTCTGTACCCCTGGCCGGCATGCTGGCTCTGTGGGTCTATCACCCTGGCTACTTTAGCAAAGGTAGATGTTATTTGCAGGATGTTTGTGTGCAGTGGGTATTGGGCAGCAGAGCAAAGCCATCATGAGTGGTCTGCTGCACGCCAGTGGGAAGCAGATCTGAGGCTGTAGACAAAGGATGGACACATGCTCAGGCATGGGCAAGTGGTGTAAGGTGCATCATGAATGCAATAAAAGAGGGAGGTCGAGTTTATTTAAAAGCGGCTTTTGCTTCTGTGTCTTCCCCAGGAGCTCATTATGGCATGTCAAAATGCAAATAAAAATCAAGGCCTGTGACCTCTGTTGCAAACTTGAATTCTAGCACTGGAGACCTCAGGTACCTCAGACTTTTGGCCCTGTGGGTTGGGTGAGATCTTCGACGGCAAGTATACACTGACTACCACCTGCCCCATCCCCAAATGTTGTTTTGTAACAGGCCCAGCTGCGGATTATCCTGAGGCTGCACCTTTTCCCTCAACTCTTCTTCCATGCAATGATGCAAAATTCTCTCCCATGGTAAGCTGTGAAAGCTTAATTGAGGCAGGTAAGGTAGAAACAAAAAGCCAAGCAATCTCCTTATTCTAAAATGATCGCAGTGCCTGGGGTCACACCCATAATGTTTTCCTGAGTAGGCTGTTTACTAGGCAAGTGCTTCAGGATCCTAACTGCATCATAGGATCCTGATTGGCAAAGTATTGGTGGGGTCAGCCACGTTAATGAAGCGTACAGTTGGAATAGCAGTCAGCATAATTAAAGGGAGGAAGTCAAATCGATCTATTCTATGGTTCCCTAAACCTGTTCCTGCCAGGCAGGGCAGTTTAAAATCAACCCCAATTTATAAACACTGTGGTGTCAATCTACCTGCTTTATGTACCTTTGCCATGATCAATTGCCCCTTAGTTTCCCAAGATGTGTAGGTGTGTGGGGTTATTGGCATAGGGTGGAGTGGTGGGCCTGGGTAAAATACTCTGTCGTGCAGACTCGATGGACTGAATGGCCCCCTTCTGCTGTAAGGATTGTGTAATTCTATGATTACATGAAATTAAAACCTGATGTAATAGATGATTTTGTATCTAAAATTAAGGTTAGAGTATTGTTTATTCACGAGAGGCTGAGTTCTCTAAATCCAGTCTCAATGTCATGATTAAACAATGATGTCTGTTTTGTGGCAGATGCTTACACTGAAGATGACCTTATGCTGTATTGGAAGGATGAGAAAGAAGCACTGAAGACAGATGAGAAGGTCTCTTTGTCTCAGTTTCTCATCCAGAAGTTTCACACTACCTCTAGATTGGCTTTCTATAGCAGTACAGGTGAGTATTCTCATGTGACACATGAACTGCAATTTCATCCAACTTATTTGGTATTCACATCAGAGATTTGAAAATAACTGAGAAACTGTGCTAACCGCGTTATTCACCCCCTCAGTTTTAATCATTTCCTCATGGGGGCAGCTCCTCACTTCTGTTCAAGATGCCCTTGAAATCAGTATCCTGCCAGTAAAGAACCACATATGAAATGAACACCTTACCTTAATATGGTGCATTTGATGCTGCACATTCTAAGTCAGTGTGCTGCCAAAGATCATGTTACTTGAAAAAAACTATTAATTCTGTACTTAACCTAAAGAAGCTGAATGTGGAAACAAAAGGAAAGAAGCAATTTCAGAATGTGAAACTTAATCGAGCCTGTACTCAATGAGTTTCGGAGAATGAGAGGCGACCTTATTGAGACATGTAGAATTCTCAGGGAGCTTGACAGGATAGATACTGAGAGGATGTTTACCCTTGGAGTAAAGGGTTACCCATTTAAGACTGAGATGAGGGGGATTTTCATCTCTCAGAGGGTAGTGAATCTTCTGATTCTAGATCTATGGTCTATGGTCTAATTGTAGGGGACTTAAATGAGGAATGTATGATACAGGGTCATAGAGTTTTACAGCACAAAAAGAGGCCCTTTGGCCCATTGTGACTGTAAGAAGTCTGACAACACCAGGTTTAAGTCCAACCGATGTATTTGATAGTAAACTCACAAGCTTTCGAGGTTAACCTCTTCGTCAAGTGAATGGAGAGTGAATGGAGAGAGAACTCTCCATTCACCTGACGAAGAGGGTAACCTCGAAAGCTTGTGAGTTTACTATCAAATAAATCGGTTGGACTTAAACCTGGTGTTGTCAGATTTCTTACTGTGTTTACCCCAGTCCAACGCCACCATCTCCACACCATTGTCACTGTGCCAGTCATCAAGCGCTGTTTAAGAACATAAGAACATAAGAAATAGGAGCAGGAGTAGGCCATCTAGCCCTTCGAGCCTGCCCCGCCATTCAGTAAGATCATGGCTGATCTGTTGTGGCTCAGTTCCACTTTCCCGCCCTCTCCCCATAACCCTTAATCCCCTCTCTTATCAAGAACCCATCAACCCACTTCTTAAAAATATTTAGCGAGGCAGCCTCCACCACTTCAACGGGCAGAGAATTCCAGAGATTCACCACCCTTTGAGTGAAGAAGTTCCTCCTCAACTCCGTTCTAAACCGCCTCCCCTTTATCTTGAGGCTGTGCCCCCTAGTCCTAGTGTCTTTTTTGAGCGGGAAGAGTCTCTCCACCTCTATCCTATCCATCCCATTCATCATCTTATACGTCTCAATGAGATCTCCCCTCATTCTTCTAAACTCTAACGAGTACAAGCCTAGTTTATTCAGCCTCTCCTCATAGCTCAATCCCCTCAACTCCGGTATCAGCCTAGTAAACCTCCTCTGCACTCCCTCCAGGGCCAAAATATCCTTGCGCAGGTGCGGCGCCCAAAACTGCACACAGTGCTCCAGCTGCGGCCTCACCAATGCCCTATACAGCTGCAGCAAGACCTCCCTACTTTTATATTCAATCCCCCTCGCTATGAAGGCCAGCATCCCATTCGCCTTCCTGACCACCTGCTGCACCTGCAAGCTGGGTTTTTGCGACTCATGCACAAGGACCCCGAGGTCCCTCTGCACCGTCGCCTGCTGCAGTTTTTCGCCACGTAAGTAATAGTCCTTCCTACCATTCTTCCTACCAAAGTGGACCACCTCACACTTGCCAACATTAAATTCCATTTGCCATTTCCTGGCCCATTCGCCCAGCCTATCTAGATCCTTCTGCAGACTCTCCACACCCTCCGCACAATTTGCCTTTCCCCCAATCTTGGTGTCATCAGCAAATTTCGACACCCTGCACTCGGTTCCCTCCTCCAGATCATCTATATAAATGGTAAATAGCTGAGGCCCCAGCACCGACCCCTGGGGCACCCCACTAGTCACCAACCGCCAATCCGAATAGCACCCATTGACCCCCACTCTCTGCCTCCTATTTGACAACCAATCCTCTATCCACGCTAACACCCTACCCCCAACTCCATGTCCCCTGACCTTCTGCAATAACCTCTTGTGAGGTACCTTGTCAAACGCCTTCTGAAAATCCAGAAAGACCACATCCACCGGCTCTCCCATCTTCCAGCACTTGGTCCATAACTTTGTATGCTGTGTCAGTGGCCTAAATATGCAATCAGATTCTCGTGTGACACATGAACTGCAATTTCAATAAGACAAATTTCCATGCGAATCTGGAAATCAAGAAGTTTTGACCCAGTGCATTGCCCTGGCTGTTGCTGCTGAACTGCTTCTGCACAAATACCATATTCAGAAGTCACCAGTGCAATTATGTAAAGTATTCTCCATTCGGATGCACTTTTGCTGAGAGAGGAGAGAGTGAAATACCCTGTTTTCACATGAGGACCCATGAAGAGCAAAATTGGATTTCAGTTAGGGACAAAATTGACCTTATTTTGAAGGACAATTTGAGAAACTCTGAACACAGCAGGAATTCCTGAAGTTAAAGGTCTTATACTCCAAGAAATTGATTGCGGATTCAAAAATATCTAAGACACGCAGGTCAGTCAAACACCATATTTTCTGAACCGATTGTCATTTGTTTTCATTGTGAATAAACTGTGGAATTTAAAACTGTGTGAGTTGCTGAATTAACATATCCAGCTGGCTTGATAGAATTACTGAATTATTCTTAAAGGGTTATGACTGGATCTCCTGACACTAAAAGATGGTCTCTGTTTAAAACCCTGCAATATGCCAGAATCCCCAGTGAAGAAACAAATTGCTTCGATGAGCTTTTAAATTATGCTCTTAAAACAAGCATAGGTTTGGTTTGTTTTTAAATGGATTTTTAAACCAAAATTAACCTCATTTAGTTGTATTTTTACTGCCTCATTTTGATCCAACAATGTTTAGAAGAGGTCTTTGTCACTTTGTCAGCCAGCTAACTCTTTAACCTGATTTTCTAAGAAAAGGTAACATCTCTCCACAATAGTGGTTAATTTTTTGATTGAAGGCTCCACAGCAAACAAGTCATTCTTAGCAGTCACTGCTGCTTATCTATAATCAGTGTGGTATCTGGAACCATGCCACTAGAGCCAGAATATTTCAGTATCCAGTCTCCGGGGTGGAAGAAACTCTACATCCAGATGACATACCTCCCTGCATTTTAAAGTTAGCAACTGATGAACTGGCCTCCCACATTGACCAATGTCTTTCAAAGCTCAATCAATGCTGACTATTTACTAGACTAGTAGAGACAAGCTAACACCTGTGGCATATTCAAGAAAACTAAAAGCTGCTGACTCTCACTAGTGTCATCTGCAAGTTACTCATTCTCAACTCACAAAGCATTTTGAAGTTCAGACAATCCTGGTAGAAAGGCCACATGGTTTTTGACCGAAAAGATCCACCAAAACACAGCTTCTAAAGACTGTCGATGACCTAGCTTCAAGCCTTGGAAGAGATTAGACTACTTACATACTGGATTTCTTAAAAGCTTTGACAAAGTTCCTATAAAAAGCTCCTGTTCAAACTTCACTGCTATGGTATCAATAGGACATTATTAAATTCGATCCAGTACTTTTTTACCAACTAAAGACAAAGTATGGTGTCTGTATTGGGGAACCATTGTCTCCTGGAGATGTTCTCTCCAGAGTATTCCAGGAACTGGGTTAGGACCTTTATTCTCCTTGATATACAAAGACAACCTTCCAAACAAGTTTTTAAAAAAGATGTTATGGTTCAGGTCAGAAACTCCAAAGTGTACTATGGAGCCCACCTGGACCCTAAGTTTTGCATCTTGAATTTAGCTAGGATAAGCATGATATGTTTCACTTCAGGCATGATTCAAATGGCCCACTAGGAGCTTTTATCAAACAAAGTTTATTTAAAAATATAGTTAACATGTATAGTAAGAAAATTAGCAAGAACTTTTATCAATTACAAACAAGAAACAAAATAACCACTATAATATATAACCTTATGTATAGATATATACGCTATACCAATCAAACCAACCTTCATAAACAATCCTTTAAACTGCCCGGTGCTCCAAAGGGTGAGTGGGAGTGGTAGGCGTTCTCCAAGGCGACCTTCATGACACACGACAACACAAAATCGCTGAGTAGAAACCGATAGCCAAGTTCTGCACACATGAGGACGGCCTCAACCAGGATCTTGGGTTCACGCTACACTATCTGTAACCCCCACGACTTGCCTGGGCTTGCAAAATCTCACTAACGGTCCTGGCTGGAGACAATACACATCTCTTTAACTTGTGCTTAACCTTTTCTTCACTCACATTGCCTGTATCTTTAAGACTTGATTACCTGTAAATACACACATTCCAACCATTATCTTGTAAATTGAGTTTGTGTCTATATATACCCTGTTTGTGAACAGAACTCCCACTCACCTGATGAAGGGGCAGCGCTCCGAAAGCTTGTGGCTTGCGGTACCAAATAAACCTGTTGGACTTTAACCTGGTGTTGTGCGACTTCTTACTGTGCCAGCCCCTAACAACAGCAGATTTTCACCTTCAGAAAAGCAAGATCTTGTTTTCAGCTAAACAACAGAATTTTCAAAACAACAGGAGAGGGAAAACACTTCTTTTTAGCTTGCTATTCTTTCTAAAACTAAAACTTAAACTTGCAATTCCAAACTGAAAATGAAAAAAAAACACATGATCATCCTCCTAACAATGCAGGATCATATAACCAATCCCAGATTAAACACAAACAACCTTATTTAAGCCACTTACGTTGCAATAAAAGGACTCATTGTAGTCAGCCTGGCAATATAATGACATTGGCTAAGCTGTGAGCTGAGAAACACTGAATGTGAGAGCCCCAGAGATCATGACTCGAAAAAAAATCTCTTAAAGGTACACTAACATCACAAAGGATGTGAGTATTTGTATGTGACTACGTGGTTTGCACATTAGGGAAAAAAAACTGAGGATTATATCAATCCACTGCAAAATGATGTTCTGGAATTGCAAAAATGTCAAGACCAATGAGAGTTGCTATTTGGTGCCAAAAAGTGCTGTTATGTCCATTATTAATCAAAAGGATCCAGCAATGCAAATCATTTAAATTTTGTAATTCAATTCTCCAACAGGTGGATACACAACCATACCTTGGGGCTCATTTAAAAAACAACCTTCAATGGGAGTTCAATATTTAGCAGATAATATCAAAAACAAACAGTGTTCTTGGATTTCTGAAGAGGAATCTTTGGCATTTCAATGAAATTATCAGCATTATAGCTTACCAAACATTTTTCTGTTCAATCCTGAAGTGTGCGTGTTGTGTGTGTGAATAGTATCCTTATCTGATGAGTGATATAAATAAGATTGTTGCAATTCAAAGCTGTGCTGCATGATTCTGGACAAATCAACACAGGAAATATGGATGGCACAGTGGTTACCAGAGACCCGTGTTCAATTCCATCCTTGGGTGACTGCGTGGGATTTGCACATTCTCCCTGCGTCTGCATGAGGTTCCTCCTCAGGCTCTGGTTTCCTCCCACAGTACAGAAATGTGTGGGTTAGGTTGATTGGCCATGGCAAATTGCCCCCAGTGTACCAGTATGTATAGGTTAGGGGAAAAAGTGGGTTTAATACATGGGGTCACCAGGATAGGCCTCTGTTTAAGAGTTGGTGCAGACTCGATGGACCAAATGGCCTCCTTCTGCACTGTAGGAATTCTATGGAATACACCAGTGTCACATCCTTGATCAAAAGATTTGGAATGGGGATCATGACAGCAAAGGAGGGAGAAACATAGACTGACGATGTTCTATAAATTAGGGAATGGACTGGTGGGAATTGAGAGGAACAAGTGCCTGTCATTAGTATCCATCCACACAAACTACCTTTGTTTCTAAACAGTGTATCAACAACTTTCTTCCCATGGGCAATCTCACAATGGAACAAGCTGCCAAAATAAATAGTCACTGCCCAATCACTTGAATGTTCAAGACCCATTTTTAGATTATTTCCATTTAAATTTTCAGGACAGCCATTTCAACAGCTCAAGCCTGGTGTAGTTAGCACTACCCACAGAAATGTAGGTGGAATACAGATATTAGTCTGTAATGCCAACACAAGTAAAGCAGAAGCAGAAGAAGGAGACAATCCCAGGGAAGTCAACACTTCTTGGTAAAATTCTTCTTAAAAACATGAACCTTTTTCCAATGGCTTAGCTAGCAGGTTTGCTGCACAGTCTGGAATTAATTGGTATCTGGACATGGTAGTACTATAAATTTATTGAAAATGTCTGAGAATTACATTGTAGAAGCTTTAATGGATCCTTCATAAATGTAGAGTATTTTTCAGGTCCAACACTGCAACCTTTGACTCTGGGATAAATGCACAAAGAAGGTATACTGACAAACATCTACTTTCACAAATAGGTTGGTACAATCGTCTGTACATTAACTTCACTCTGCGACGCCACATTTTCTTCTTTTTGCTACAAACCTATTTCCCAGCGACCCTGATGGTCATGCTGTCCTGGGTGTCATTCTGGATTGATCGTCGAGCTGTACCCGCCAGGGTTTCACTGGGTAAGCAAAGATTTCATTTTAATAACGCCAATTAACTTTTGTATGGTACATAATAATGCTTTTGTATTATTATGAATGTCATTAAATCAATTAAAACCAGGAAGAGGCAGTTGTTACTTTTTATTTTCATTGTTGGAATTTGAAGGAACCTAGGAGGGATCAAAGTTGACTTCGATCCAGTTTTAGCCATAGTTTTATCACTGCACAATCTGACAAGCTGCTCAAAGAAGAAATCCGTCCTGTGATTCATAGCAATGTAAAATTTCAACCCCTGTTACAATCCTAGACCAGGCCCCCAAATGTTCTTATGACCCGGTTAGAGACCAGTAACTTTCCTTTAAAGCAGATGAAATTAGAAATCCCAATTATTTACTAAGAGAATAAAGCAATTAGACTCCACGGTTTCAAACAATCAGAAGAAACTTTACTGCTTAAGAGTCAATAAAGCAAACAGTCAACACCATCTACCTTATACTCTTAACATACAGAAGTAACATGATGGAAGCATGAGTTATCAGAAACTGATTGAGCATACCACAAATTGCACATTAAGTGGCAAACCCAGCTAAGAACATAAGAACATAAGAAATAGGAGCAGGAGTAGGCCATCTAGCCCTTCGAGCCTGCCCCGCCATTCAATAAGATCATGGCTGATCTGTTGTGGCTCAGTTCCACATTCCCACCCTCTCCCCATAACCCTTAATCCCCTCTCTTATCAAAAACCCATCAACCCGCCTCTTAAAAATATTTAGCGAGGCAGCCTCCACCACTTCAACGGGCAGAGAATTCCAGAGATTCACCACCCTTTGAGTGAAGAAGTTCCTCCTCAACTCCATTCTAAACTGCACCCCCCTTTATCTTGAGGCTGTGCCCCCTAGTCCTACTGTCCTTTCTGAGTGGGAAGAGTCTCTCCACCTCTATCCTATCCATCCCATTTGTCATCTTATATGTCTCAATGAGATCTCCCCTCATTCTTCTAAACTCTAACGAGTACAAGCCCAGTTTATTCAGCCTCTCCTCATAGCTCAACCCCCTCAACTCCGGCATCAGCCTAGTAAACCTCCTCTGCACTCTCTCTAAGGCCAAAATATCCTTGCGTAAGTACGGCGCCCAAAACTGCACACAGTACTCCAGCTGCGGCCTCACCAGTGCCCTATACAGCTGCAGCAAGACCTCCCTACTTTTATATTCAATCCCCCTCGCTATGAAGGCCAGCATCCCATTCGCCTTCCTGACCACCTGCTGCACCTGCAGGCTGGGTTTTTAGACAGGTCCTCCTGGATTTCTGAACAACCCATCCAGCCTTTACTCATCACTGTGAGTCACAAAATCCATTCAAACTCTCTTCTTCACAAGGAATTTCAGCTTCTCTTCAAAAAGCTGGTATGAGCCCCAGCTGACAACAGCTTTACTCTACCCAAGTTCCACAGGTATATTCCTCACCCAGAAGGTGTACCATTCAAAGTCTCTCTCAATTGTGCTTCCAGGTCCAGCCTTCTTTACCAAATGAACTGACCTGCTGCTCCCAAGATGGGGTGGCACAATGGTTAGCACTGCTGCATCACAGTGCCAGGATCCCAGGTTCAATTCTGGATTTGGGTCACTGTCTGTGTGGCGTTTGCACATACTTCCCATGGCTGCGTGGGTTTTCCTCCGGGTGCTCTTGTTTCCTCCCACAGACCAAAGATGTGCAGGTTAGGTTGATTGGCCATGCTACTTTGACCCTAGTGTCATGTAAATGTGTGGGGTTACGGGAATAGCACTGGGTGGGATTGTGGTCGGGACAGACTCAATGGGCCGAATGGCCTCCTTCTGTACGGTAGAGATCCTATGAAGACTGTGTCCCCTCTGTCGGCCAAGTTGTACTTCAGCATCTAAACTCACTCATAGTCCAGTTTCTCAGCTGCATTGCTGCCAACAACTGATCCTGTGACTCTCCTATCCCCCCAGTCTTCCCGGCTGCACTGAGCTATTGCTACACCAAGGCGTCCCATAGCCCCAACTCCCAGTTGCACAAAGCTGTCCAGCTGGCTTCCAGGACTCCTCTGAGCATCCATCCTCTTATCAGCATGGAGCTAACGGCAATGCTTCAGCTGCGTGGAGCCACCCTTGCTCTCCATCTGCCCTAGCCTAACCTTTCAGGTGGACCCATCTTTGCACTGTAAAATCCTGGTCCCATGGTTGGGTTTTTGCACCCTCCCTGTGTAGGTTGCCCTTGCACATGCATAGCCATTCCTCTCTGCTGCTCCCGGCGCTTGTGCCTGAATTCCCAGACTTGCCAGGAATTATAGGCCTTGACCTCTTTTCGACAATACAGATTCTCTCATAGGAAACCTTGGGGATGATTCAATTGATATCGATCCAATATTAGCCACAGTTTTATCAATATACAACCTGCTCAAAAAAAAATCTCCCCTGTAATTCATTGGCAGTATAAAGGCTCACTTTGAGGACTGTAATTTGTCTCAGGCAACGGTGTAGAATGGACAGTGTTGATCTGGCTGCTGTTTGTTCAATTCCATTACAGTTAACAGTATTAAATATCAGGCACTGTATATAAAGGGTGAACAATCTGATATCGTCTGTTCTGACCCACCAGCTGAGGTCAATTGCTTCTCTGAATGTTTTACTTTGCTTCCTCTCAAACAAAATCAAAACCTTAACAAACCTCAGTCAAAGATAATTTGTGTCCCAATCCTGACCTCATTGAGGAAGGATAGGATTTATTCCAAACTATGTATTCTCTCATTGTAAAGGTATCGAAATTAATGTTTTTATAAGCACAGATGAAGAATGGATAAATATGTTCCACCAGTAGGGATGATTCTATATCTACAGCTCCGTTTCTTTATACATTTCTTTAAAAAATTAAGTTAACAACTGTTTTAAATCTTTTCCAAGCAGAATAGCGCACTATTTTTCAGCTTTTCTGTAATTCCAGGTATAACGACAGTTTTAACTATGTCCACCATCATCACGGGTGTGAATGCTTCCATGCCAAGGGTGTCCTATATTAAAGCTGTGGACATTTACCTGTGGGTTAGTTTTGTGTTTGTTTTTCTGTCGGTCTTGGAGTACGCAGCTGTGAATTACCTAACTACAGTACAAGAGAGAAAGGAAAGAAAGCTCCTACAAAAGGTGAGATCAACTAGGTGATGACCCACCTGTATGACTGACAGTGTTTCATCTGCAGTAAGCAATGAGTTCACACAGAATCACAAAATACTATAGTGCAGGAGAGGCCCTTCGGCCCATCGAGTCTGCATCGACGCATGAAAGGTCCTGACCTGCCCACCTAATCCCACTTGCCAGCACTTGGCCCATAGCCTTGAATGTTATGGTGTGCCAGGTACTCATCCAAGTACTTTTAAAGGATGTGAGGCATTTCACCTCACCCGCCCTCTCAAGTAGTGCATTCTAGGCTGTCATCACTCTCTGGGTATAAAACATTTCCCTCAAATCTCCCCTAAACCCCCCATCCCTCAGATTTAACTTGTGACTCTCATAACTGACCCTTCAACTCAGAGACTACTCTTAGCTACTCCCTATCTACCCTGTCCAGCCCCCTCATAATCTTGAACACCTCAAGCAGGTCGCCCCTCAGTCTTCTCTGCTCCAGAGAAAACAACCCAAGCCTATCCAACCTCTCTATGTAACTTAAATGTTCCATCCAGGAAATATGCTGGTTCACACATCTTTTTTTTAATTTGCCATGTCAGGTTTTTATCTGTATAATCTGCTGCCTACGTCCTGCTGTGGACTAAGACCTGTTAACCCATCACTGCCATTCTCATCAACCATCACTGGCTCTTTATCTGGTGATGCTCTGAATTCATAATCCTTGACGTTGCTTATAAATCCCTTCATGACCTTGTCCCCACTCTGCGCATGTTTATTTCTGTCACTATTGTGCTCTGATGATTCACAGACATTTTAGTGCTTGGAAGCTCCTTTTTTAAAGTCACAGTGCAAAGTTGGTGACGAGCAGATTTTCCTCTCACCTCTGGGACCTGCATTGAAATCTAACCTGCACTAACAGGAAGGACACTTTCGACCAGAAATTGTACATATGTTGATTTGATTTGATTTGATTTATTATTGTCACATGTATGAGCATACTGTGAAAAGTTCCTTGCACTCTATATAGACAAAGCATACCATTCATAGAGAAGGAAATGAGACAGTGCAGAATGTAGTATTACAGTCATAGCTAGGGTGTAGAGAAAGATTGATTTAATGCAAGGTAGGTCTATTTAAAAGTCTGACAGCAGCAGGGAAGAAGCTGTTCTTGAGTCGGTTGGTAGGTGAGACACAAGGCTGTGTTCTTAGCCCCTTTATTATACTGCTTATACACCTATGATTGTGTGGGCAAATTCCCCTCCATTTCAGTTTTCAAGTTTGTTGACAACACCACGGTAGTGGGTCGAATCTCAAACAGACGGAGTACAGAAATGAGATAGAGAATCTGATGAATTGGTGCGGCGACAATAGTCTCTCCCTCAGTGCAACAAAATGAAGGAGATTGCCATTGACTTCAGGAAGCATAGAGGAGAACGTGCCCCTGTCTACATCAATGGGGATGAAGTAGGAAGGGTCCAGAGCTTCAAATTTTGTATCTTTTGTGGCTTTATCTCAATGGAAGAAAGTGGAAGAGAGAATGTCCGGAATGATTGGTGTCCTTATTTATGCTGGCTGCTTTGCCGACGCAGTGGGAAGTGAGGACAGAGTCAATGGATGGGAGGCTGGTTTGCGTGATGGATTGGGCCTCATTCACGACCTCTTGCAGTCTTGGGCAGATCAAGATCCATACCAAGCTGTGATACAGCCAGAAAGAATGCTTCCTATGGTGCATCTATAAAAGTTGGTGAGAGTTATAGCTGATATACCAAATTTCCTTAGTCCTCTGAGAAAGTAGAGGTGTTGGTGGGCTTTCATAACTATAGTGTCGGCATGGGTGGACTAATAGAGGTTGTTGGTGATCTAGACACCTAAAAATTTGAAGCTCTGGACCCTTTCTATTTTGTCCCCTTGATGTAGACAGGAGCATGTTCTCTACTATGCTTCCTGTGGCTATTCATTGGCCATTTAAGAGCCTTAATTCGTCTAATGGCAAATGCGCCACCTGATGCCTCACCCAGCAGCGACAGGAAGATGGTGGGCACAGTATCACTGCCATGTACCTGATTTTATTTCCCCGTCCTTTCCCACCTCCAGTGTAAGATTCCACCTGTTGTTTCACCACTGTGGACGGAGTGAGTATCTGTACAAACTACTTAAACAACCATGTCCTCAGCTTTTGAGTGAAAGGCATGAATTATTGTAATAAATAAAAGATCCATTATCATCCTTGTCAAGGAAAGTTGTCTCATTGGATTCCTCTAGATATTAGTCTCGCATTTCCGACTGGTATTGTTTCACATTCATAGCAACTCATTCATTGTAAGCAGTTGTTGGTACTGTAACATCAGTTCAAAATAAGTTTGTCCAAGTGACTCATAGTCACGATGAATGAAGAAAACCTTTTCTCTTGATTCTTTTCCATAGCATAGAGACATTGACTAAGTTCAGCACCATCAGGTATATTATGGGCAATATGGTGGCAAGATGGGTGGGACAGTAGCACAGTCGTTAACATTACTGCCTCACAGCACCAGGGACCCGGGTTCAATTCCAGTCTCAGGCGACTGTCTTTATTCTCCCCCTGTCCGTGTGGCTTTCCTCTGGGTGCTCCAGTTTCCTCCCACAGTCCAAAGATGTGCAGGTTAGGCAGGTTGGCCATGCTAAATTGCCCCTTAGTGTCAGGGGCATTAGTTGGGTAAATATGTGGGTTATAGAGATAGGGCCTGGATAAGATGCTCTATGGTGCAGGCTCAGTGAACCGAATGGTGTCGCTGCATTTAGGAATTCCACGATCAAACCCATGGGAATTCCTCCACTTACCTCAATTATTGAAATGTCCTTAGCGTGATTTTTTTTGAGGCATGCTCAAATCCAAGTTCTAGTGGAAACAAAACGTAACACAAAGCTGATGTAATTTGGCAATATGTCAATTGCACTCAGAAGGCTGAATTTTCCTGGCCTCATTCACGGCCTCTTGCAGTCTTGGGCAGATCAAGACCCACACCAAGCTGTGATACAGCCAGAAAGAATGCTTCCTATGGTGCATCTATAAAAGTTGGTGAGAGTTATAGCTGATATGCCAAATTTCCTTAGTCCTCTGAGAAAGTAGAGGTGGCCTCACAGAGCCAGCTCCAATGAAAAAACTCAGCAATGTCCCACCTCCAAGCAACTTTGCCAGTAGGGTGGGGGGGGTTTGGGTGAGGATGGGGTGTTTATATTCCTCTTCACATTTGAAACACTGGAATGTTCTTTTCTCTTTTCTCAGTTTCCCTGTACATGTGGAATTACCAGTGCCAAGGACTTAATGTTTGATGGCACCTTCAGTGAAGCAGATGCCCACAGCCTGGCTGGCTATACCAGAACTTCGATAATTACTGATGACAGAGTCAAACAGGACAAGATGGTAGTTCGCTTATCCATTGACGGAGAATCCAATTTGCAAAAAAAGAGCCGCCTTAGGGAGATTGTGGGCATGCAAATCATTAAGAATACCCACTCAATTGATACATATTCCAGATTGATATTTCCAGCCTCTTATATATTTTTTAACTTGGTATATTGGTCTGTATATTTATAGATACCATTTTGAACAATCTTTTCCCCTTTAAGACCAAAACAAAAATGATCTGTGCACAAAAAAATGAACACATGTACAATATTACAGCATTCAGTAAGGATTCTATTGGCTTATAACTTATTTTATCAATTGAGTTGCCTTCATATCCACTTTACATCTGCAGCAGCCTGAATATGTTTTTTCTTCTGCAAAATTGGTTTGAATTGCATTCAGCAAGGAACTGAGTTTAGGCACTGATCTTTCACGTCCGATAGTAGCCTGGAATGATGAGATGAAAGTTCCCTCTGTCTGCCTGGTTGTAATGATCCAATGTGAAATGAACTTTGGTTATCTAAAACCTAGTGGGCTTAAGCACCACAAAACTATCCCTAATTTGGCATAACTGGGAGGCAAAGAGATGGGTGCTGTGGAAAAAAGAAGTCACACTGGGGTAGGGGGTATTCTTCTGAAACAAGACCTAAGAATTCGGGGACATGGTGGGACAGTGGTTAGCACTGCTGCCTCATAGCACCAGGGACTCAGGTTCGACTCCAGCCTTGGGTGACTGTATGGAGTTTGCACATTCTCCCTGTGTCTGCGTGGGTTTCCTCCAGGTGCTCCTGTTTCCTCCCACAGTCCAAAAATGTGCAGGTTAAGTGTATTGACCATGCTAAATTGCCCCTTACTGTCCCAAGATATGAATGTTAGGGGGATTAACAGGGTAAATGTGTGGGGCTATGGGGTTAGGATGGGATGGAGGGCCTGGGTAAGATGCTCTGTCGGAGAGTTGGTGCAGACTTGATGGGCTGAATGGCCTCCTTCTGCACTGTAGGGATTGTATGACTCTATGAATTACTGTGGGGGTCGAGAAGAGGGAACTTTACTCTGCATAAAGCCAAGCTATACCCAACCTAACTGTGCTTGCTATTGATAGTGGGCACATGACCTGGAATATATTCTATTGTCCAACACCATTTATGATACGAGTACACAAATGCTTAACTAATTTACCTGAAATTCTGTTTCAGTACAAGCATTGGCCCACGCAACAATCTAAACTGACGGACTTATCGCAGAAAGAATTTCATCCACTGTAGACCGCTGAATATAATTTCATGATTGCACATTTTGAACTTTTTTAAGATTTGAAGTAATTTTTTAAGAAGTATTTTTTAAAGCTATCATGGGTGGTTTAGTTGTAGGATGTGAGTCTTGTCGAATGACCATGTTAAAAGGTGACACAGTATAATTAATGATGCATATTCATTGCAACTTACATGAATTGCAAGGAAATCTTTTGACAACTTGTCTGTATAAGAATAAAAATGTTTCTTCTTCAACCTCCTTTTTGTCTCAGTCACAACAGTGAGCATGAATTGCCCTTGTAATCAAATCTGCAGTAGTAATTTGAATCATCTTATTTCATTTGCCTGCATAAAATAACTTACTGTAGCAGATTAAAATCAGATTTTAAGGTCAAGAAAGATCCCAATATCTTTGACAGAGGGAAAAATGAAACATCAAACTCCAGTGAGAGTTTTAGGTAGCTGACCAAAGACCGAAGGGTTAAATTCTAAGAAAGGCTTCAGAATTGAAGAGGGAAGTGCGAAGTCTTGAGGAATAGGAGGAGAGTTCTGGAGATGTAGGCCACAGAAGATTAGAGCAAGGACTGGAAAGTATAGAAGGCCAGTGGCAGTTAACCAGGAGGCTTTGGAGAGGTGGTAAGGCTGAAGTGGATTGAGAAGGTTATTTGGGAAGGCTGTGGAGGGGCAACACCAGATGAAAATTCAGGCTAATGAGTGTACAGGGCTAGATATAAAAAGAAGAAACACTTACTTCATGGTGTTGAAATAACCAAGGTTTAGACTAAAGAGATGATTTTATCATTTTTATTCTAAGTGCTGGGTGGACTTGAAACTGGTAGTGTTTCTGATCACACTTTTAGGACCATTTTTAGTCCCCCCCACTATACGCATTCTGCCTGCAAATGTTTGAGTGCGTTAAATTTGCGCTGCAGAAGCCAGTGGGCGGGGTTTAACACACCTAAAAGACTACAGAGGGAGGTAGTGCACATGTGCAGGCCTTTGATGTTGCAGATGTGCATTAGCAGCAGCAGGGATCTGACAGAAAAGAGAGATCTGTCAGGCCCCTGCTACTGCAGACAGCCTGAAGCAGCTGCCTCCCCCTGCAATCTCAGGGCCCGTGGCCCAAGATACAGCCCCCGCTGACCTTCCCCGCTGCCCAGGTCAATTGTGGACCTCCTCCTCCACCACTAATCGCGGACCCACCATTAACCCCCCACCGATCATGGACCACAGAGTGTCAGTGGACCCCCTCTCCCTTCCTCCTCCTCCCCGACCCCCCGCCCCCCACTGATTGCTGCTTTGTGGCAGCGGGCCCCCTCCTCACTTTAGCCCCCTCCCCATTAGCCCCCCCGCCCCTTAGACTCGCTCCCACTGGCACTGCCCCCATTAGCCACTCCTCTGGCACTGCCTGATGGACATTGCTCAGATGCACTGTGGGCATTGACGAGGTGCATGACTGGCGTTGCCCAGGTCCTAGGGTGGCACTGCCCAAGAGGCACCAACCCTTGTCCTTGGCCTCCCCAGTGAGTCTCAATGGTCTCTGGTTCTACCGACGAGGCCAAGTCGACTACTCCCTGGTCACGAGGAGCATGTCTATTCTTCACCGGCATGAACCTTTCCCGGCAAGGTCATAAAGCAGGGGCCAAGTCTTGGCGATTGCGCAGCGGGCTCGCTGAGCAGATGCGACTGTTCATTTCAATAGGTTTAAATATATTAACCTGCCTGTCACCCATTTCTGGTTAGAGGGTTGACCACGTCGTAAATCCGACGCTCATAAAATGGTGCTGGCCATGAAAACAGGTGCCAATTGTGCTTAGCACTTTACTGCCCACTTTACCACTGCATCATGCCCGAAAACTGGCACAACTGGCGATGGTAAAATTGCCCTCTAAGTGTTAAGACAATGGAGAGGAGCAATCAATAAAGCCAATAGAATGTCTAGTTTTAGCTTAAAGCAGCAGAACACAAAACTGAGAACACAAACTTGAATCATATTGTGCTTTGGTCAGGCTGTACTCCACATTTCATTCTGGTCATCGAGACATGGGTGACATTCAAGTACAAGAGGCAGTGCAGAGAAAAGTGACAAGGCTAATTCCTCATGCTAGATTTCATCACGGCTTTTGGGACCCGGCAACAGGATCAAATGGGTGTCCTAAGCTTGATTTCACTGACAACGACACTGGCGGCTCAATCTTCCAGGAGTCAGCCTCCTAAGTGGATCCCTCCAAGCACACAAGTGGCTCCCAATTCTGCAGGCCCAATCACGGTGCTGGCAACTCTGGAGCTTTGGCAGACTTATCTGGAAGGTGGACTTTTGCTGAAGCATCATGGTGCTGGTAGGAAGCTTGGAGCGAAAGGGAAATTTTGTTTAGTACCATATTCTGGCAACTAAATATTTCAACTACAAGAGAAAATGGTAACTGAAGAAACATTGGAAACAATATTGAATGAACTGTGGACATCCGGTGGCTAGATTGCATAATGAAGTGTAATATGTTTTCCTTATAAAAGGACAACTACAATATGAGACAAAACCACAGGAGCAATAGAATATTGCAGGTACTTAGAATGTATAGAATTCTACTGTAAAAATAACAGAATAGCAGCATTTACCATTATTAATGTACAAATTGGACTTCCAGTGCAGTTAAATGCAGATAAACAAAATGCTAATGTCTAAGAGATGATGTTCCTTCAAAAACTGCATGAAAGCAGTATTTTATTGTCTAACATATACATTGAAAAACATGAGGTTCCAGTGCTGACTTCAAAGGTTTGAACTAAAATGCCAGGTAAAGTGAGGACTTGTTCATTCTAGGGTGAGTACCCTTTGATGGTATGGCAAATCTTCATTTCTGCCAAAAGAATTGTGCTGAAAATAGTTCTGAAAATAGTGTGGAATCTCATTCCTTTTAAATGTTACTTTTTGATGGTGATTTTTAAAAAAGAACATTTTTTGTATTTTTTCTTTCTCTCCCATTACTTGTTTTTTTTAATCTAACCTCTCTTAATGTCACTTTATTTCACTTTCTGAACCTGATTTGATCTTGAATTCAATATTGGAACTGGTTCAGACTCTGCACCACTCGTTGGTGACTCTTCAAATGATTATTAAAGAAGTACAGAGTTGACTGCATTATTCACACAACTTCCAGATAGCCTGGAGTGGGTGCTATGCTTTTTGGCTGATTAGCTGACGGAAACCTGTTGTGCCAAAGCCCATAGAGAGCATATGGGCAAGTGCAAGTTGAATGGTTGTCTAATTCAAGTCAATTATTGCTGATATGTTTTCAATGAAACACATGCACTAAAATTAATATATAAAAGAAACTTTGCATGAATTCAAAGTTGAGATATGAGGTGAGCAGAATAAGCACAGTGTCCAAACTTCCTGTCAGATATAATTTAAATATTATGAAGTAGACACTATTGGTTGCAGCTCAAATTGTAAATGAATCATATCATAAAAGGGGGTCAGGAATGAGGCATAAAACACTAAACACATTCTACATTGAATACTAAAGCAGCAAAACCAATTTCTAATCCAAAAGATGAAAGACCTGACTCCCCAAAGCCTGTCCACCATCTACAAGGCACAAGTCCTTGGGCAGCATGGTGGCACAGGGGTTAGCTCTGCTACCTCACAGCGCCTGGGACCTGGGTTCGATTCCCAGCTTGGGTCACTTTGTGGAGTTTGCACATTCTCCCCATGTCAGTGTGGGTTTCCTGTGGGTGCTCCGGTTACCTCCCACTGTCCAAAGATGTCTGGGTTAGGTGGATTGGCCATGTTGTAGTTCCCCTTAGTATCAGAGAACTAGCTAGGGTAAATGCATGGGGTGATGGGATAGGGCATGAGCGGGATTATAGTTGGTGCAGACTCAGTGGGCCGAATGTACTCCTTCTGCACTGTAGGATTCTATGATTCTAAGTCAGGAATGTAATGGAATACTTGCCACCTGCCTGGATGAGTGCAGCTCCAGCATCAGTCAAGAAGATCCGCATCATCTAGGGCAGTGGAGCCACTTGATTGTCACCCTTCCACTACCACCAATATCCCCTTCCACTGGTGCTACACAGTGGTAGCAATGTGTACAATCTACAAGATGCAGGAACTCACCAGGGTTCCTTCAACAGCACCTTCCCAAACCACAACCATTACATCTAGAAGGACAAGATGGATATGAATATGACCACTTGCATCCATAAATATCTAACCAATACTATTCCGATATCATCCATATGTTTATCCAATGACCATTTAAATGCCCTTAATGTTGGCGAATCCCCTCCTGTTGCAGGCAGGGCATTCCACACTCTTACTATTCTCTGAGTAAAGAACCTATCTCTGACATCTGTCCTATATCTATCACCCCTCAACTTAAAGCTATGTCCCCTCATGCTAGCCATCTCCATCTGAGGAAAAAGGCTCTCACTGTCCACCCTATCTAATCCTCTGATCATCTTATATACCTCTATTAAGTCACCTCTTAATCTTCTTCTCTCTAATGAAAACAGCCTCAAGTCCCTCAGCCTTTCCTCATAAGACCTTCCCACCATACCAGGCAACATCCTGGTAAATCTCCTCTGCACCCTTTCCAATGCTTCCACATCCTTCCTATAATGCGGCGAAAAGAACCGTACACAATACTCCAAGTGTGGCCGCACCAGAGTTTTATAAAAGTCCAGTTTGAATGTTAGTGAATCGGTGAGTGGATGGGTGTGGTGGGAAGATGAATGAGGTAAGTTGATCAGGTGAGTGAGGTGGCAGATGAATGGTGTTACTGGTGGATCTGGTGGCAGATTGGTAAGGTAGCAGCGGCGTGATTTGTAAAGCAGATAGAGCGGTGTGATATATATCTGCATGAATTATAATGTAAGGTGCTCAGAAAAGTAAAGGATGATATGGAACTGGAGAGTAGCAATGCCTGCAGTGTGATGTATGTAGTCACATTGTCAGAGAACAGCCTAGAACAGAACTCTGTCAACAACAGTTGTCAGGGAGACTAGCTAGGTGGGGTTATGGGAATAGGGCCTGGGTGAGGTTGTAGTCAGTGCAGACTTAATGGGTTGAGTAGCCTCTTTCTGCACTATAGGGATTCTATGCCTGCATGGTGAGAGTATTACCATGAAAGGCCTGACATGGAACTGTAAGTAGTTAAAGCCTATCAATAAAAGTGTTTATTTTTAAACGCACAAGCCTCAAGATCTCACCAGTGAGCCACCACTATTGCAATGCAAATAATCCATATTATATATATATTATGACATGCTGTCAGAATGGGATTCGGTGACCAATGGCAGTAAGAAAGATGGCAACTAAATGAAGGAAAGCAAAACATTATCCCAAGTTATGGAAGATTGAAGTCTAAGTAGAGAGATGTGCACAAAAGAAGAGATATTGCCAGGCCCTGAGTAATGTAGAATCAGTAAACATGGACAGTTACGAGATGGGTGAGCAATATCATAAGTTTAAGTTTATTTATTATTCACAAGTAGGCTTACATTAAATTACTGTGAAAATCCCCTAATCACCACACTCATATTCAAGTACACTGAGGGAGAATTTAGCACTGCCAATGCACCTAACCAGCACGTCTTTCAGACTATGGGAGGAAACCAGAGCATCCAGAGCAAACCCATGCAGACACGGGGAGAATGCATAGACTCTGCACAGACTGTGACCCAAGTCAGGAATCAAACCCAGGTCCCTGGTGCTGTGAGGCAGCAGTGCCAGAACCACTGTGCTACTATGCCAAACATGGCAAGACTCCTGGAGCAGAAACCGCAAGACGGGTAAACAAAATAAAGAAAAGTTCCTGTACTTTCATTATAGACTAGTGGCAGACCTAGAGGGCTCAGTAGTTTGAAGAAGCTGAAAGACAGATGCACGACAACCTGTTCAAAGAAACAGGTAGAAAAAAAAACAATAAAACTGGCTGGCAGAGTCCAAAGTTGTGGAAAAAAAGCTTAGAGCCTTTTAAAAGCTATCCCTGCGGAGCTGGAGGCTAGAATAGGCCGTGCCCCTGAGCTTTTCATGATATTCACGATTGTGGCCTCTACATTGCACAGAGTGTGGGAGATTCAAGAGTGAACTCACACTGAGAAAACAACCCTAATTTACACCAGTTTTCTCGCAAATTCAGCAATTAGAACATTTTTGGGAGAATTGCCCCCTATAATTCTACAAAAGTCCTCAAATAAGAGAGCCCAGAAGGAACATCATGAAGACCCCAGAGAGGAGGCAGCAAAAGACCCCAAAAGTAGGGTAATCAGATATTCCAAATGACAGGTAAATAGCCCCAGAGGGAGGGAACCAAGTAACTAAATAAAAGATGAGCAGAGAACTGCAGAATGGAGCGTAAAGAGGAATCAGCAAAAAGAAGTAAAACTCTAGGGAAGATATTAAAATAAGATGAAATGGCTGACAGCAAACTTGAAGACAAAAGAAGAAACATGCAAAAATGTACAAAATTAAGTTAAAAAGAAGAACTTAATGAGGCAATGGAAAATTAGCTGAACTTCATGAAAATCAATGAGAAAATCAGAAAAAGTCCAGTGAAGAATTTAATCAGGAGAATAAGGGCTTGAAGAAGAAATTTGTAGAAAAACGAAAAGCAGTGCTTCCATTTCTTTGCACATGACCGACCTGGATGTGAAAGACCTGTCAAGACATAAGACCACCTGTTGTTAGGAGAGGATTCAAAGATTTTGACCCAGTGACAATGAAGGAATGGCAATATATTTTCAAGTCGGGATGATGAGCGGCTTGGAGGGGAACCTCCAGGTGCTGCTGTTCCCAGATATCTGTTGCTCTTGTCCTTCCAGATGGGAGTAGTTGTGAGTTTGGAAAGCGCTGCTGAGAAACCTTGGTGATTTCCTACAGTGCATCTTGTAGGTGGCATACATCACTACCAATGTTCATTGGCGTGGAGGGATTGAATGTTTGTGGAAGGGTAGCAATAAAGCTGTCTGCTTAGTCCTGGATGATTTTTAGCTTCTTGAAGATTGTTGGAACTACAGTATTCCAGACAAGTAGACAGTATTCCATTACACTCCTGATTCAAGCTTGAGGATGATGAACATGCTTTTGCGGTGCCAGAAGGTGAGTTTCTCACCAAAGCATTCTTGCTTTTGACCTCTTCTGGTAGAAAAATATTTATATGTCTAGTCCAGTTCAATTACTGGTCAATGGTACCCCCAGGATGTCAATAGTGGGGAATTCATGACGGTAATGCCTCTGAATGTTAAGAGGCAATAGATAGATCCTCTGCTGGTGGAGATGATCATTGTCTGACACTTGTGTGGCATGAATGTTACTTATCACTTGTCAACCCAAACCTAGATATTGTCCAGGTTTTGCTGCATGGGGACATGAACTGCTTCAATATCTGAGGTGGTGCGAATGGTGCTAAACATTGTGCAGTCATCAACAAACACCCCCATTTCTGACCTTATGATAGAAGGAAGATTATTGATGAAGCAGATGAGTTTGGTTACACCTAGGATTCTACCTTGAGGAATTCCTGCAGTTATGCCCTGGAGCTGAGATGGTTGACCTGCAAACACCACGACCACAATACCACAATCCTACAGTGCAGAAGGAGGCCATTCAGCCCATTGTGTCTGTACTGACCACAATCCCAACCAAGCCCTATCCACACAATCTCATGATTTACCAAACCTAGCCCCCTGACACTAAGGAGCAATTTAGCATAGCCAATCCCCCTAACCCCCACATCTTTGACTGCAGGAGAAAAATGGAGCACCCGGAGGAAACCCACACAGACACGGGGAGACCGTGCAGACTCCACACAGACAGTGCCTCAAACAGGGAATTGAACCTGGACTCCTGGCACCGTGAGGCAGCAGTGCTAACCCCTGTGCCACCATGCCTTTGACTTTTCCTTTGACTTTAACCAGCAAAGAGTTTTCTTTTTGATTCCCATTGACTCCAATTTTGCTCGGGGTCCTTAATGCCACACTCGGTTAAATGCTACCTTAATGTCAAGGACGATGACTCTCACTTACCTCTGGCATTTTGCTTTCCTGTCCATGTTTGAAACAGGGCTGTAATGAGATCAGGAGCAGAATGACCCTGGTGGAACACAAACTGAGCTTCCATAAGCAGGTTGGTGCTGAATAAGTGTTGCTTGATAGCACTGTGGATGATCTCTTCCATCACTTTGTTGATGATTGAGAGTAGTCTGGTAGGTAGTAAATGTCCATTTTCTGTGTAGAGGACATACCTAGGCAATTTTTCACATTGGCGGGTAGATGTCATACAGGAATAGCTTGGCTAAGGACTGTGGCAATTCCCAGAGCTCAAGTTCTCAGGACTATTGCCGAAATATTGTCAAGGACCATAAACATTTGCAGTATCCAATGCCTTCTGCTGTTTCTTGATATCACGTGAAGTGAATAGAATTGGCTGAAGACTGACATCTGTGATGCTGGGCACCTCTGGAGGAGGTCGAGATAGATCATCCACTCGACACTTCTGGCTGTAGATGCTGTGAACGCCCTACCCTTAACTTTTGCACTGATGTGCTGGGCTCCTCCATCATTGAGGATGGGGATATTTGTGGTGTTTCCATCCCCAGTGAGTTGTTTAATTGTTCATTGCCATTCACAGCTGGGTGTGGCAGGACTGCAGAGCTTAGATCTGATCTACTGGTTCTGGAATCGCTTACCTCTATCTATTACTTGCTGCTTATGCTTATTGGCACACAAGTAGTGTTGTGTTATAGCTTCATTAGGTTGACACCTCAATTTTAGGTGTACTTGGTGCTGCTCCTGGCATTCCCTCCTGCACTCTCCATTGAACCAGGGTTAATCCCTTGGCTTGGTGGTAATGGTAGAGTGTGGGATTTGTTGGGTCATGAGGTTACAGATTGTGATTGAATACAATTCTTCTGCTGCTGAAGGTCAACAGCACCTCATTGGTGCCTAGACTTGAGTTGCTAGATCTGTTCAAAGTCAACCCATTTGACACAGTGATTGTGCCACACAGCACGATGAAGGGTATCTTTAATGTAAAAACAGGACTTTGTCTCCACAAGGACTGTGCAGTGGTCTCTCCCACTGATACTATTGTGAACAGATGTACCTGTGGCAGACAGGTTGGTGAGGATGTGGTTAAGTATGTTTTTCTCTCTTGTTGGTTCTCTCACCACCTGTCACAGTCCCAGTCTGGCACCATGTCCTTTAGGACCTAACAGCTCAGAACATGTTGTGGTACTACTGAGCCACTCCTGGTGATGAACATTGAAGTTCCCTGCCCAGAGTACATTCTGTGCCCTTGCCACCCTCAATGCTTCTTCCAAGTGGCAAGATGGCAGGTGAGTGAGGCGGTAGGAGGGTGAACTGTCAGCTAGCAGGAGGGTGAAGTGGTAGGAGGATGAGGTGATAGGTGGGTAGGGTGGCAAGTGAATGAGGTGGTAAGAAGATGAGATGGTAGATGGATGTTTGGGAGTGTCAGTGTGTGATTAAATGATTGGAGGTGAGTCAGTTCTGGAGTTACCCAGAGTTAGATTAGGTTTTATCTGTCTAATGTTTCCTGGGTAGTTATTCAACTAAGTATATTGGAAGCACCCAAAGTGTCCATCCTAGCCAGAATCGCAGGTATTTACTGCGGGTCACAGGGAGCAGGGAAATTTCCCATTGGAAGTTGAAACTTCCTGGATAATTTCCACATAAGTCAGTGTACCAGGACTTCTGCAGAATCCCAGTGTGCACCTCTAGTCATACATCTGGTCACTGGCCATGCAGAGACTGGGAGATTTAGACTCTTATTGCACCTTCTTCAGAAGCAGTCATTTGTAGGTATGAGAAGAACCAAGGAGAAATGCAGTGCTGTCAAAGAACTTAATAAGAGCAAAGAATTAGTGTCTATTTCTCCTGAAGATTTTAGCAGGCTCTATTCTGAAACAAAATAGAGGGAAGTAGAAGCGCTGTATAGAAAAACTGTTAAATATTTAAGTTAAGAGTCCATGGTATTAAAGATAAGATCCTGGCATGGATAGAGGATTGGCTGACTGGCAGAAGGCAGAGAGTGGGGATAAAGGCATCTTTTCCAGGATAGCAGCTGGTGACTAGAGTGCCTCCAATGTTGGTGCTGGGCCACAATGTTTCACAATATACGTTAACATTTTGGAAGATGGAACTGAAGACACGGTTGCTAAGTTTGCAGATGATACAAAGATATGTAGAGGGACAGGTGGTATTGAGCAAGCTGGGGGCTGCAGAAAGACTTGGACAGGTTAGGGGAGCAGGCAAAGAAGTGGCAGATGGAATACAATGTGAAAGAGTGTGAGGTTATGCACTTTGGAAAGAGGAATGGAGGCATAGACTGTTTACTAAATGGGAAAATGCTTTGGAAATCAGAAACACAAAGGGACTTGGGAGTCCTTATTCAAGATTCTCTTAATGTTAACATGCAAGTTCAGTTAACAGTTAGGAAGGCAAATGCAATATTGGCATTCATGTCGAAAGGGCTAGAATACAAGAGCAAGGATGTACTTCTGTAGCTGTATAAGGCTCTGGTCAGATCCCATTTAGAGTATCGTGAGCAGTTTTGGGCCTCATGTCTAAGGAAGGATGTGCTGGGCTTGGAAAGGATCCAGAGGAGGTTCACAAGAATGATCGCTGGAATGAAGAGCTTGTTGTATGAGGAACGATTGAGGACTCTGAGTCTGTACTCATTGGAGTTTAGAAGGATCAGGGGGAACCTTATTGAAACATACAGGATATTGCGAGGCCTGGATAGAATGGACATGGAGAGGATGTTTCCACTAGTAGGAAAAACTAGAATCAGAGGGCATAACCTCAGGCTAAAGAGAAGATCCTTTAAAAGAGAAATGAGGAGGAATTTCTTCAGCCAGAGAGTGGTGAATCTTTGCCACAGAAGGCTGTGGAGGCCAAGTCACCAAGTGTCTCTAAGACAGAGGTAGATAGGTTCTTGATTGATAAGGGGAACAGAGGTTATTGTGAAAAGGCAGGAGAATTTGAATGAGAAAAATATCAGCCATAATTGAATGGTAGAGCAGACCCGATCAGCCAAGTGGCCTAATTCTGCTCCTATGTCTTATGGTTTCATGGAAATCAACTTTACTAAGTTTTGGGAGATGAGTTTGACAGTATAATTGCAGAATGTTGAGTTGCTCTAATTATATATTATTTTCTACAGATACATTATGCTCTTGGCACATAGACAGTGCTGCACAGAAGAGGAGTGGTTAAACACTGAAGTTTATTTTGTGCAATAGTTGATGAGAGACAATTCACAGGATTCTCTCAAATCCATAACAGATAATTATGAAACTTATGTTGCCTAACACAATGGTAATCAAATAAATATATTGTTTATTATTAACCTTGTTTCTTAGGTTACAGAACTCAGAAACAACTTTCGATGCTGGATAACTAGTGAACGCAGATCTCCTGGCTAACCTGTTATCAACTTTCCCTCAACTTCCCAATCTTTGCTCACACATGAACATTCTTCATTTTGTTCCAAGAATTGATTTGAAAAAATTGCTCATAACTCACATCAACGCATGTGGTAACATGATTAGGATCTAGCTTCCTTCCACTCGACCATTCTCATTTCACTATAGTAATGTTATGGGGAACAGGGAAACATTTGTGTGAGAGATCAGCATCCTTTTCAAAGTTTACACTGGTTCTCAGCCCCAATGACCCATCACCAGGCCTTTAATTGAATGTGTTTTTATCTCATACTCAAAGTCCAGTCAAGCAACACAAAAATCACACTATCATATTTAGGGAACAATGGCATAATGGTTATGAATGGATTATAAATGTAGGGGCTGAACTAATAGTTGTGAGTGAATGGAATCGGCTGCCGTCAGTGGTGGTGGAGGCGAACTTGCTGGGGTCTTTTAAAAGACTTCTGGATGAGTATATGGGGTTTAATGGGATTGGGGGTTATAGATAGGTCTATAGATTGGTAGGCGTTGATGTGATCGGCGCAACTCGTGGGCCGAAGGGCCTGTTTGTGCTGTAGTGTTCTATGTTCTAACCCGGTGACCTGCTGAAAAAAGAAGCATGCTTTCAAAGTCCTTCATCTTGCAGTCATCAAGACAGATTAGCAAGAATACCAAACTTCAAAGGGAACAGCAATTTATATGCATGAGGAAAGGGTGCTGATTGGTTGACAAGCAGGCTCTGATTGGTAGAGATGTTTTCATGGAGAATGCATAAGGGAACAGTTAACTGCCCAGCTAACTGGCTGTACTTAACCAGCCTGTGCTTGCAAACTCAGAACTTAGTGTCCAACATTAGATGTGATTCTGTGATTGGACAACATCTGGTAAACAATCAGGATTGTTGTTAAGATTGCACTGGGAACCAATTTAAGATTATCAATTGGGCTCACAGCATGGCTCACTTAGGCATGCTGGAAGCTACACATATTCACACATTTCCTTTGCAAATAGAAAGAACATGCCCAAACCTCTTTCAATGAAACAAAAGTTTTGAGGGGCAGCCATTGCCTGGTTCATTTTACCAATCAGAGTTGACTGGTCTGATTTGTATTTAAACAAAAGCTTGGCAATTAACTGTTGCTTGGTGCATTCTCCATGGCAACACCTCTACCAGTCAGAATTCACTTGCCAACCGATCAGCATTCTCTTCTCATGCAGTGTAAATTGCTGTTCCTTTTGAGGTCTGGTATTCTTGCAAATCTGTTCTGATAAGTTTATGATCAAAAGTTTCAGCAGCATTTCTTTTTTTTCAGCAACATTCAAGTTCAGTCCTAGCAAATGATTAATCCAGAAAAATGTTAGATCTAGTCTGGTATGACAGTTTAAGAAGTTGAGTTCAATTTAAAAAACCTGGAAATTAAAAAGCTGGTTTCAGCAAAAGTAACAATGAAGTTGTCAGAATGTGGGAAAAACCTACAGTTCATGAATGCCCTTTAGTGAAGCTGTCCTTACCGTGTCTGACTGTTACCTGACTCCAGTAATGTGACTGTCCCTTCAATGCCCTCTTAAGTGGCCTAACAGTACTACAAAGAAAAACATCAACATCGGGATAATGAAGGATGGCAATACATGTTGACAACTTCAGTGATTACCAAATCCTGAGAGTGAAAAAGAAAAAGGTGTGCTTTGCTGTTGACCCCTCGTGGTGAGTATAAACATGAAAACACTAAACCAGGAGGTGGTGCTGTTGTGGAAAGAAGCAGGAGCTGCGCAGCTTAACTTTGTATCTCATAGAATCATAGAATAATAGAACCCCACAGTGCAAAAGGAGATCATTCAGTCCATCGTGTCTTCACCAACAACAATCCCAGCCAGGCCCTTTTCCCGCAATCCCATGCACGTCCCCTACCAATCCCTCTGACACTAAGTGGCAATTTTAGCATGGCCAATCAAGCTAAACCACATATCTTTGGACTGTAGGAGGAAACCGGAGCATTTGGAGGAAACCCATGCAGACATGCGGAAAACAAGCAAACTTCATACCTGATGTTGGATTCGAGCCCAGGTCCCTGGCACTATGAGGTAGCAGTGCTAATCACTGCGTCATCTTGCTGCTCAATCATGCACAAGCTCTGTTACTGCTTGTTTCAAAGTAAAACTGTGATACTGAATCTCACTTAGCAGCAGTACTCTTGTTTTGTGAAGCGCAATTCTACACTTTATCAAAATAAAAGTGTAACAGAGAACAGTTATTATCATGTTGAATGTCAGTTTGATTCGTGCCCTCATCTCTGAGACAGATGCTTGATATTTCCAATGCTGCTCTGTAACTTGAGCATGTGTTGGAGGTGCCATTATTCCTATGGGGTATTTGAATTTGTGCTCTACCTACCTGTGCAGGTAAATCCTGTGATACTATTGAAGAAGGTGGAGCTTTTGCTTTCCTAGCGTCCAATAGTTAATTCTCATTAACCTGGAGTTTTCAGGGGAGGCAGTGGCACAGTGGTATTGTTGCTAGACTTGTAATCCAACAATCCAGGGTAATCCCCTGGGGACCAGGGTTCGATTCCAGGAACAACACTAGAGTTAACTACAAATGAAGTGTCAACCTGCTACCAAACAGGACTAGTTGTGCGCCAAACAGCAGAAGGGGCAAGTGATAGACAGAGTTAAGCAATCCCACCATCAATGGGTCACGTCTAATCTCTGCAGTCCTGCGACGTCCAGCCATGAGTAGTGATGGACAATTAATCAATTCACTGGAGGAGGAGGCTCCACAAATATTCCCATCCTCAGGGATGGAGGATCTCAGCACATCTGTGCAAAGAAGGCTGAAGAATTCGCAACAATCTTCAACCAGAAGCGCCGAATGGATAATCCATCCCAGCACCTTCTGCAGGTGCACATCATGTCACATCACAGGTGTCAGTCTTCAGCCAATTTGATTCATTCCATTTGATAGCAAGGCATGGCTGAAGGCACTGGATACTGGAAAGGTTATTGGCCTTGACAAAATTCTAGCCATCGTACTTTAGACTTATTCTCCAGAATGTGCTGCATCCCTAGCCAAGCTGTTCCAGTACAGCTACAACAATAACACCCACCTGACAGTGTGGAGAATTGCCCAGGTGTATCCTGTACACAAGAAAGAGGACAAATCCAACCCAGCCAATTCCCACCCTATCATCCACTTTTGATCATCAGTAAAGTGATGGAGGGTGTCATCAACAGTCCCATCAAGCAGCACTTACTTATCAATAACCTGCTCACAACTGTTCAATTTGGGTTCTGCATGAGTCACTCAGCTCCTGACCTCATTACAGCCTTGGTTCAAACATGGACAGAACAGCTGAAACAGAGGTGAGATGAGGTGAGAATGACTGCCCTTGATATCAAGGTAGTATTTGGCCTAGCCTGGTATCAAGGAGTCCTAGTAAAATTGCAGTCAATGGGATTCAGGAGGAAAACTCTGCTGGCTGGAGTCATGCCTGGCACAAAGGAAGATAATTCTGCTTGTTGGATGTCAATTACCTCAGCTCCAGGAGACCTCTGCAGGAGTCCCTCAGGGTGGTGTCCCAGGCCTAACCATCTTCAGCTACTTCATCAATGACCTTCCTTCCATCACAAGGTCAGAAATGGGATGTTCACTGATTGCACAATATTCAGTATCGTTCGCAACTCCTCAAATACTGAAGCAGTTCATGTGCAAATGCAGCAAGAACTGTGCTGGGTGTTTTCCCCATCCTCCTGCCATGGGAATCACCAAGGGCGTGGACCATGCAAAGATCTGTTGACCTCGGGCATGACTTTCCAGTTTCAAGGCAAGCGTGGCCGGAAAATCCTGCCCCTGGGCAATATCTAGACTTTGACTGAGAATTGGCAAGTAATATTCATGCAACAAGTGCCAGGTAATGGCCAGCTCCAACAAGAGAGGATCTAAGCATCATCCTTGACATTCAATGGCAATACCATCACTAAATCCACCACTATCAACATCCTGGGGGTTACCATTGACCAGAAACTAAACTGGACTAGCCATATAAATACTGCAACTACCAGGGCAGATCAAAGGCTGGCAGTACTGTGGGAAATATCTCACCTTCTGAATCCCCAAAACCTGTCACCATCTACAAATGACAAATACGCTCCACTTGCCTGGAAGAATGTAGATCCAAAAACACTCAAGAAGCTCAATACCATTCAGGTAAAAGCAGCTTGCTTGATTGCTATCCCTTCTGCAAATATTAAATCTCTCCCCACGGACAAATAGTGGCAGTAGTGTGTACCATCTACAAGATGCACTGCGAGAACTCACCAAGGCTCCTTAGGCAGCACCTTCCAAACCTATGACTACTATCATCTAGAAGGACAAGAGCAGCAAATATCACCTGGAGTTCCCCTCCAAATCATTCATAAGAACATAAGAAATAGGAGCAGGAGTAGGCCATCTAGCCCTTCGAGCCTACCTCGCCATTCAATAAGATCATGGCTGATCTGAAGTGGATCAGTTCCACTTTCCCGCTTTCTCCCCATAACCCTTAATTTCCTTGTCTGTCAGAAACCTATCTACCTGTGACTTAAATATATTCAGCGAGGTAGCCTCCACCACTTCAATGGGCAGAGAATTCCAGAGATTCACCACCCTTTGAGTGAAGAAGTTCCTCCTCAACTCCAATCTAAACTCCCCCCCCCACCTTATTTTGAGGCTATGCCCTCTAGTCCTGCTATCCTTTGTGAGCGGGAAGAATCTCTCTACCTCTACCCTATCCATCCCCTTCATTATCTTATATGTCTCTACAAGATCTCCCCTCAGCCTTCTAAACTCCAACGAGTCCAAATCCAGTCCATTCAATCGCTCTTCATAGGCTAACCCTTTCATCTCCAGTATCAGCCTAGTGAACCTTCTCTGCACTCCCTCCAAGGCCAATATATCCTTCCGCAAGTCTGGCGACCAAAACTGCACACAGTACTCCAGCTGCGGCCTCACCAGTGCCCTGTACAGTTGCAGCAAGACCTCCATGCTTTTATATTCAATCCCCCTCGCTATAAAGGCCAACATTCCATTCGCCTTCTTGATCACCTGCTGCACCTGCAGACTGAGTTTTTGTGATTTGTGCACAAGGACCCCCAGGTCCTCTGCACCGTAGCATGCTGCAGCTTTTCGCCTTTTAAATAATAATCCCTCCTACTATTATTTCTACCAACGTGGATGACCTCACTTTTGCTAACATTATACTCCATCTGCCAGGTCCTCGCCCACTCACTCAGCCTATCCAGATCTGTAGACTTTCCATACCCTCCACGCAATTCGCTTTTCCACTCATCTTCGCGTCATCAGCAAATTTTGCTACCCTACACTAAGCCCCCTCCTCCAGATCATCTATGTAAATGGTAAACAGTTGAGGCCCCAGCACCGATCCCTGCGGCACTCCGCTATTCAGCAACTGCCAATCAGAATAGCACCCATTGATTCCAATTCTCTACTTCCTATTAGACAACCAATCCTCTATCCACACACTAACACCTCACCCACAACTCCGTGCACCCTAACCTTTTGCAGCAACTTTTTGTGAGGCACCTTATCAAACGTCTTTTGGAAATCTAAAAACACCACATCCACCGGTTCCCCTCTGTCTACCGCACTAGTCACATCCTCATAGAAATCCAATAAATTCATCAAACACGACTTCCCCTTAACGAATCCGTGCTGCGTCTGTTCGATCACACCATTCTTTTCTAGGTGCCTCGCTATTTCTTCTTCGATGGCGGATTCTAGCATTTTTCCAACTACATATGTTAAACTAACCGGCCTATAATTCCCTGCCTTTTGTCTGCTACCTTTTTTAAACAGCAGCGTAACATTAGCCATTTTCCAATCTTCTGGCACTTCCCCAGAGTCCAGTGAATTTTTATAAATAATTACTAAGGCATCCGCTATCACTCTGCCATTTCTTTCAGAACCCTGGGATGCATTCCATCAGGTTCCCGGGACTTGTCTACCTTCAGTCCCGTTAGTCTATCAAGCACTACCTCTCTAGTGACAGTAATTGTATCAAGGACCTCATCTCCTACCATCCTTCTATCTTTAATATCCGGCAAACTATCTGTGTCCTCCTCCGTGAAGACCGACACAAAAAACTTACTTAAGACCTCAGCAATTTCCTCACCGCCCATCGCTAAATCCCCCCTCTTGTCCTCCAAGGGTCCAACATTCACTCTAGCCAGTCTCTTCTTCTTTATGTATTTGTAAAAACTTTTACTGTCATTTTTTTATATTTAGAGCTAGTTTAGCTTCATAACAACATAAGAAAGAACATAAGAACATAAGAAATAGGAGCAGGAGTAGGCCATCTAGCCCTTCGAGCCTGCCCCGCCATTCAACAAGATCATGGCTGATCTGAAGTGGCTCAGTTCCACTTTCCCGCTTTCTCCCCATAACCCTTAATCCCCTTGCCTACCAAAAACCTATCAACCCGCGTCTTAAATATATTTAACGAGGCAGCCTCCACCACTTCAACGCGCAGAGAATTCCAGAGATTCACCACCCTTTGAGTGAAGAAGGTCCTCCTCAACTCTGTTCTAAACTGCCCCCCCCCCCCTTTTCTTGAGGCTGTGTCCTCTAGTCCTGCTGTCCTTTCTGAGCGGGAAGAACCTCTCCACCTCTACCCTATCCATCCCTTTCATCATCTTATACGTCTCAATGAGATGCCCCCCTCATTCTTCTAAACTCTAACGAGTACAAGCCCAGTTTATTCAGCCTCTCCTCATAGCTCAACCCCCTCAACTCCGGTATCAGCCTAATGAACCTCCTCTGCACTCCCTCCAAGGCCAAAATATCCTTGCGCGAGTGCGGCGACCAAAACTGCACACAGTACTCCAGCTGCGGCCTCACCAGTGCCCTGTACAGTTGCAGCATGACCTCCCTACTTTTATATTCAATCCCCCTCGCTATGAAGGCCAGCATCCCATTAGCCTTCCTGACCACCTGCTGCACCTGTAGGCTGGGTTTTTGCGACTCATGCACAAGGACCCCCAGGTCCCTCTGCACCGTAGCATGCTGCAGCTTTTCGCCCTGTAAGTAGTAATCCTTCCTACTATTACTCCTACCAAAGTGGATAACCTCACACTTCCCAACATTGTATTCCATCTGCCAGGTCCTCGCCCACTCGCTCAGCCTATCTAGATCCCTCTGCAGACTCTCCACGCCCTCCGCACAATTTGCTGTTCCACTTATCTTTGTGTCATCGGCAAATTTCGACACCTTACACTTGGCTCCCTCCTCCAGATCATCTATATAAATGGTAAATAGCTGAGGCCCCAGCACCAATCCCTGGGGCACTCCACTAGTCACCAACCGCCATTCCGAATAGCTCCCATTGACACCCACTCTCTGCCTCCTATTTGACAGCCAATCCCCTATCCACGCTAACACCTTACCCCCAACTCCATGCCCCCTAACCTTCTGGAACAACCTTTTGTGCGGCACCTTATCAAACGCCTTCTGAAAATCGAGAAACACCATATCCACTGGTCCCCCTCTATCCGCCGCACTAGACACATCCTCATAGAATTCCAATAAATTCATCAGACATGACTTCCCCTTAACGAATCCGTGCTGCGTCTGGTCTATTAAACAATTCTTCTCAAGATGCTTCGCTATTTTCTCTTTGATTATGGATTCAAGCATTTTTCCTACAACAGATGTTAAACTAACCGGCCTATAATTCCCTGCCTTTTGCCTGGTACCCTTCTTAAACAGCGGCGTAACATTAGCCGTTTTCCAATCTTCCGGCACTTCCCCGGAATCCAGCGAGGTTTGGAAAATAATCACCAAGGCATCCACTATCACCTCCGCCATTTCCTTCAGAACCCTTGGATGCATTCCATCCAGTCCTGGGGACTTGTCCACCATCAGTCCCTCTAGTCTGTCGAGCACTGCCTCTCTAGTAACAATGATCTCATTCAGGCCCTCCACTCCTACCATCTTTCCATTGTTTACACCTGGCAAACTATTCATGTCCTCCTCCGTGAAGACCGAAGCAAAAACATTATTCAAGGCCTCAGCCATTTCCTCATCCCCCACTACTAAATCCCCCCTCTCATCCTTTAAGGGTCCAACGTTCACCCTAGCCAGCCTCCTCCTTTTTATATATTTATAAAAACTCTTACTATCCTTTTTTATATTTAGTGCTAGCCTAGATTCATAGTCTAGATTCATACTCTATCTTTCCTTTCTTTATCACATTCTTAGTCATTCTTTGTTGTTTTTTAAATCTTTCCCAATCTTCTAATCGCCCACTATTTTTAGCCGCTCTGAACGCATCAGCTTTTAATTGAATACTCTCCTTTATTTCCTTCTATAACCATGGCTGGTTTTCTCTTGTCCTACGGTCCTTCTTCACCATCGGAATATATTTCTGCTGAGTACTGAAAAAGATCTCCTTAAAAATCCTCCACTGTTCCTAGCCGTCCTACCAACCAATCTGCGCCCCCAATCTACATTCGCCAATTCCGCTCTCATCCTATCGTAGTCCCCTCTGTTCAAACAGAGGACAAAAGTTCAGGACCCTACTTTCTCATCCTCCATCTACATCAGAAATACTATGATCACTTGTCCCAAGAGGATCCCTCACAACAAGATCCCTAATTCTACCTGCCTCGTTACACAGTACACAGTTCACTAAACTGATTTGGAAATATGTTGCTGTTTCTTTATTGTCGCTGGGTCAAGCCCAGAACTTTCTCCTTAACAGCACTGTGGGTGTATCTACACCTCAAGCACTGCAGCATTTCAAGAAGGCAGCTCACCACCACCATTTCAAGGGCAACTAGGGGTGGGCAATAAATGCTGGTCTAGACAGTGAAGCCCACATCCTGTAAACAAATAAAAAAAACCCCACTAAAATCAGATTAAATAACCATTCATCTCCCTTTCTGTTCATGCCACCTCGAGTGGCCAATATGGTGACAGTGATTGGACTCCATAGTCAATCTTTATGTATAAGATGCTTTGAATATCAAAAGAAACATAACAAGGTGGGACGAACTATTTGTTCTTTCAGTATCTGAGAGAATTCAGTGGGTGGATTTCTTACTGACAATGATTGGAGATCAGGAAAAGGTGGTAAATAATTTGTTGGAATCTGTGAATAATTATCTTTCACAATAGTTATAAAAAAGCTCACAGATGTAATACTAAATGGCAGAGTTAAAAGGTAATCTGTAACAGTGGATTTTAGTAGTTTTAAAAAATTGCCTTCTATTTTGTGTACACTGGGAATGAGAATAAAATGACACAAGCTGCTTAGGGTGCAGGTGCAGAAACTGTTCAGAGAAATGACTGCAGATCATGATAAAATAGGTTTTGATTTGATTTGATTTATTGTCACATGCATGAGTACACAGTGAAAAGTATTGTTTCGGGCACGCTATACAGATAAAGCATACTGTTCATAGGGAAGGAAAGGAGAAAGTGCAGAATGTAGTGTTACAGTCATAGCTAGGGTGTAGAGAAAGATCAACTTTGTGTGAAGTAGGTCCATTCACAAGCTTGTAAAGTTACATTGGTGCTGCATTGGTGTTGAGTTTCACATCTGCAGCTCCCCGGATACCCATTCAATGCAGAGGGAAATTTGACAGCATGACAATGTGGGTAACATATGAGAAGCTGCCAGGACTTACAAGAATTCTTTCATAAAAACAGATTGTGGAGCTTACTTTGCAACTAAACGTCCATGACCTAGCTGGACTCCCTTTTCCCCAAAATGCAAACACCTGATTGAATCAACAAATAGGAGCAGGAGCAATTCATTGTGCCGACAGTTTTATTTTCCTGTGATCTCTGTGGATGTAGTATGTGCAGCTAACAGAAATGCCCTAAATCTTTTAATCTCAGAAGCTCATTATCACTGTTTATTGTATCAAAATGTAGGGCAGCCCAGATGACAAGCTATTTCCTTCAGCTGCATGATGCCTGAATGAAGAAGTAATATCCATTTGAGTTTTAACTGCAGCAATATTTAAATAAATAAAGCATGCAACAGTGAGCTCACATTTGGCCAGTGATGTCAAATACTGGTAGTTTAAAGAGAAATAGAAGTAACTTGTTTAATTTACTGTAGTCCTTATAACCAAAAGGCCTAACTTGAGGTCTAATCTTCATATTTACCAAATTTCCAAGAGCTATCAATTGTAAACTTAAACATCAAGCATGACCATTCAATAAAAGGAATAAACCTGAGGCTAGCTGATGATCTTATTTCATTTGTTCTCAACAAAGCTGGTCTGGCCACATTTATTTCCCATCCTTACTTACCTCGAAGTGATTGTTTCATACAACAAGTTGGTTTACTGAGCATTTTCAGGTTCCGCTGCTGTCTATACTTCTTAACATCCCCAGCTTTAGCTTTTAAGGTGGCATGGCGGCACAGTGGTTAGCACAGCTGGCTCACAGTGCCAGGGACCCAGGTTCAATTCCCAGCTTGAGTCACTGTCTGTGTGAGGTTTGCACATTTTCCCCGTGTGTGTGTGGCTTTCCTCCGGGTGCTCCAGTTTCTTCCCACAGTTTGAAAGATGTGCTGGTTAGGTGAATTGGCCATGCTAAATTCTCCCTTAGTGTACCTGAACAGGCACTTGAGTGTGGCGAACAGGGGATTTTCACAGTAACTTCACTGCAGTGTTAATGTAAGCCTACTGGTGACGCTAATAAATAAACTTTAAACTTAAACTTTCCTGAGCAAGCTGCCTCCACCTGCTGGAAAACATGTCACAGAGTTTGGGGGGGGGGGGGGGGGGGGGGGGTGCGGTGGGGAGGAGGGGGTGAAATCCCACCTCACATCTAACTGCTGCTCAAAAAAGGCGAAGCAATCTGCCTGCACCTGAAGCTCCCCGATTATATCCTTGCATTAGTTGCACTAAATTAAATGTGCAAGCTGCCCTGCAGTGACTATCCCTTCAACAAAGCCAAATGCTCATGAGGAGGCCATTCACTTCCCACTGCTCATTGTTTTATCGATAACCCACTCTAGCCACTGTTAGAACTTGCTCTTCAATAACTTCGCTCTTGCTTCCACTATCCTACCTAGAAGACTATTTCAGCTATTACTTTCTTTTTGTACAAAGAAGTGCTGAAATTAGCCAGAGACCCATCCCTTACCAGATCATACCTGTTGTCCTGAGTTTATAGTTTAATTTGAAACAGGACAAAGAATTTTTATTTCAATCTGTACTTTGATGTTTCTACCTACAAGGTCTCATTCACCCATTTTCAAGGCTGAAGTGTTCAGGTTGTTCTTACTTTTTTTCAGACAACTGAGATCACTCACAAGCCCCCTTTCTGTATTGTTCCACAGTAAGAAGAGTAAAGACGGCGACACAGTGCACAATGGTTAGCACTGCTACCTGACAGCGCCCGGGATCCGGGTTTGATTCTGGCCTTGGGTGACAATGTCGAGTTCGTATGTTCTCCCTGTGTCTGCGTGAGTTTCCTCCGGGTGCTCCAGTTTCCTCCCACAGTCCAAAAGTGTGCAGGTTAGGTGGATTGGTCATGCCAAATGCGTGAGGTTATGGGGACGGAGCAGAGGGGAGGACCAGAGTGGGACACTCCTTTAGAGAGTCAGTGGATCAGGTGGCCCTTTTCTGCACTGCAGAGATTTTATGTTTCTATGGTAACTGAGCCCAATATTCAAGGAGGAAGACACGAGCACTACATAACTTCAGCAACATGGCCACAGGCTCACTGACAACTGACTTGTATGCCTGTCATCTTCCATTAGCAACATAATGGAGACCAATCACAGAACAACATTATGGATTACAAGCACCAATCCATTTTGTGGCAATGTTTGATTTGATTTGATTTATTATTGTCTCATCTATTAGTATACAGTGAAAAGCATTGTTTCTTGTGTGCTATACAGACAGAGCACATCGTTTGTAGAGAAGGAAAGGAGAGAGTGCAGAATGTAGTGTTACAGTCATAGCTAGGGCGAAGAGAAAGATCAACTTAATGTGAGGTATGTCCATTCAAAAGTCTGATGGCCCTTTGGAGGGCCGAAGGGCCTGTTCCTGTGCTGTAATTTTCTTTGTTCTTTGTTCTTTGCAACAACGTGATACAATCACATATTTTACAGTGCATTAGTTTATTAACATGCCACTTATGTTGAGTTTCTCATACCTTGATACCTAATGACAGTTCAAACTGTACTTAACAGCTGCAAAAGTGCAATAAGTGACTATCAAGGAGGAAGCAAGATGTAAAATAAAAGGTTTTGAAGAGGGTGGAAAAACAAGGAGAACTTGGGGCATTTGACCACAAATCTTTGGAAGTAGCAGCACGGGTAAACAAAAACAAAGCAGTAAATTGACCATTTACAATTCTGAGTTTTATAAATAGAAGTATGAAATACAAAAGCCAATCAGTTATTCTAAATCTTTATTGATTAGTTTTTATTGCAAGAGGGATGGAATATAAAAGTAGGATGTCTTCTTGCAACTGTACAGGGCATCAGAGAAACTGCATCTAGAGTAATGTGTATGTTTTGGTCTCCTTACTTATGGAGGGAAATACTTCCATTGGAAATCGTTCAGAGAAGGTTCTCTCAGTTGATTTCTTGGATGAAAGGATAGTCTTAAGAGGCAATGTTGGGCACTCTCATTGGAGTTTAGAAGAATGGCAGATGATCTTATTGAAACAAAAGATTCTGAATAAATGCTGAGAGGGGAACCTAGGATCAAAGAGTTCAGTTTCAAAATAATGGTGATGAGGAGGAATCTTCTCCCTCAGAGATTCATTAATCTTTGAAATGCATCAATCCAGAGAACAATGGAGGTTGGGCCATTGATTATATACAAGGTTGAGTTAGACAGATTTTTGATTTATAAAGAAGTCAGAGGATATGTGAAGCAGGCAGGAAAGTGAAGTTCAAACGTTACAGATCAGCCTCAGTCTTACTGAATGGTGGAGAAGGCTCAAGGGATCAAATGTCATTCTCCTGCTCCCATTTCTTATATTGTACTGTTGTGAGGAGCCAGTGGTACACTGGTAAGGACTAAACTAGTAATCCAGAGACCCAGGCCAAACCCGTCCCGGACACAGGTTTGAATCCTACCATTTGATTAATTCATATATTTAATTGATCAATAAAAAAATCTGGAATTGAGAAGTTGTTTCAGTAATGGTGCCATGAAGCTACTATTGATTGCTATAAAAACTCATTTGGTTTGCTAATATCCATTAGGGAAGGAAATCTGCCAAGCTCACCTGGTCTGGTCTAAATAAAAGGCCCAGGGCACAACGTTGGGATTAGAAAGGGCCGTGGGTGTCCTCAGGCTGGCATGGACAGGATGGGCTGAATGGCTTCCTTCTGTGCAGTAACTTTTCTATGGTTCTATGGTTCTAATGGCACATGACCCCAGAACCTCACCCTCTGAAATAACCTAACAAGCTAGTTGGTTCAAGGGTGATTTAAGATTGGCAACAAATGTTGGGTTTACCAGTCACAGCCAGATCTCATGAAGGGATTCAAAAAATTTTCTTATGTAAACCCACATAAATCACGAGTTCAGAGCCAAGGTGTTGAGTTCTGTGCATGTAAATATACCTGGTTAACTGAAATATGAGAATTGGTATATTCTTGCTATATATTCTGGATTATACAGCATGCTCTTAACTTTGAAAGGTCCAGATGTACAAAATAAGTCAATCAGTAATGGACTGTGTAAATGGAAAGCTATCAATTCTTTATTTTCTTGGGTTCAGTGACATCAGCTACTACTGATAGCAGCCATTTCCCGTATGCAGGTGTTAGCTCATACTGTCTTATATCTATTAACATGATGGTAATCCAGACATCCACTTTTGACTTAGGCTGGGCTTTGCTGTGTTTCACATAAGGCCTTGTCTCACCCTGTTTGCTGGTTTGATCTCAATATCAACAAAATATCACAGAACTAATTTTTCTAAAAACTTGCACTTGTACACATGTTGAAAAGAGGACAATATCTGACAGTCGACTACTACAGGCAGATCTTGGTACTGTAATTCGTTCAGCAAAGCTTACGCAGGTCAGCCGACCAAGGTTAGAAATGAAAATGCTTATAAAACAAGGATGAGAGAACCTCTGCGCTCCAAATTAAATCATGCAGGTGAGACAAGATGAGCTAGTGTGTGGTTGGGATGGTGCAGGAGGTGTCCAAAGTAATGCTCTGAATACTTGCAGAGTAGGTTTGAGACTTTTGGTTGGATATAGTGCTGGAGGTTTCATCACACGATTGGTCACCTTCTGCCATTAAATTTTTAGAACTAAGAAATGCAACTATTCAAATGAACTATGTTCTAATGCCCCAATAACTTGTCCTGCAGCAATATGCAGAAGATCAATCTCCAATTCCTGGTGATTCGATAACAAGGCTGGAGGGTTATCACCATCTAAATGGCATCATGCTGCAGTGGCTCAGTGTGATGTTGAAGTGGTGTGACAGAGGGAGATATAGCTAGCTCTGCTTGAGGGCCAGACCAGAGAATCATATCATAGAATTGCTACAGAGCAGAAGGAGGCCATTCAACCCATTGAATCTGCACCAACAACAATCCCACCCAAGCCCTATCCCACAATACCACATATTTACCTCACTAATCCCTCTAACCTACACATCCTGTGATACTAAGCTACAATTTAGCAAGGCCAATCAATTTAACCCACACATCTTTGGACAGTGAGAGGAAACCAGAGCACCCGGAGGAAATCCATGCAGACACAGGAAGAATGTGCAAACTCCACACAGATAGTGACCCAAGCCAGGAATTGAACGCAGGTCCCTGACTCTATGAGGCAGCACTGCTAACCATTGTGCCACCGTGCTGCTCTCTGGCACGCCCTCTGGTGAATCAGGTTCTGATTCCTGAGTTATACTTTGAATGTAACAGCTGTGCAAAGCTAAAATCATCTCGTATTGATGCTAAGCTCGCAGAACTGATCACAATACATTTCATAATACTGGAAATTACTAACTAAAATTAACTTGATTCATTCTTAATCATTAGCAAATAATGGCCAGAATTCCCCAACCGTTCACATCCCACTTCTGCCAGCATGAATGGAGAATTTGGCACTCAGCCAAACCTCAACTCACTGCAGCAGGACTGGGGAACCCCAGCTGCAGGCGAGGTTAGAGAATCTAGCCCAGTATTGCTGGTATTTGGTAGGGAGTAATGGTGACTATTCTTGGTCCACATTGCTTAAAGTGACCTCAAAGCAAATTTCTAATTGGTTTTAAGGGGGCAGCAACAATGTTAACAATTACCCTCCTTAAATTGAAGAATTCTCAAAATTCCAGCAGAGTGAAATGGGGAGAGGCGGATACTCAGCGAGACCTTGGTGTCCTTCTGCATCAATCTCAGAAAATAAGCATGTAGTACAGCAGACAGCAGAGAAGGCAAATGGTCTGTTGGCCTTCATAATGAAAGGATTTGAGTGTAAGAATAGGGATGTTTTACTGCAATTGTATAGGGCGTTGGTGAGGCCACACCTGGAGTACTGTGTGCAGTTTTGGTGTACTTATCTGAAGGAAGGATGTCCTTGCTATAGAGGGAGTGCAGCAAATATTCACCTGGCTGGTTCCTGGCAGGTCTGTCATATGAGGAGATTCTAAGTTTGTTAGGATTATATTCATTGGGGTTTAGAAGAATGAGAGGAGATCTCATAGAAACTTTCAAAATTCTTACAAGATTAAACAGGATGGATTCAGAAAATATGTTCCCATTCCGTGGTAGTGAATGTTCCCAATGGTCGGGGAGTCCAGAACTAGGGGTCATGGCTTGAGGATAAGGAGTGACCTTTTAGGATTGAGGTGAGGAGAAATATCTTCACTCTGAGCATGGTGTATCTGTGAAATTCACTACCACAGGAAGTAGCTGAGGCCAAAACGTTGTGTGAATTTCCAGTATTATGAAATTAGATAAAGCTATTGGAGCTAATGGGATCAAGGGATATGGGGGCAAGATGGGATCAAGATATTGATTTTTATGGTCAGCCATGATGAAAATGAAATGTGGAACAGGCTCGAAGGGCCAAATGGCCTGGTCCTATCTTCTATATTTCTGTGTTTCTTCATGCCAAGAATAGACAAAGATAATTATTGGATGGTTGATCAGCTATTTTATTACCTGAAGGTGTCAGGTCTGAATTGATTATATATTTATATTTGGTATTGATGCATCAGTTAAAGGAGGTATCTGTCAATCTCACATGTGCGGAATTAGATTTTAGCTGACTGAAAATCCTCTCATATGACTCAGTGGGATTTACTGGTTTAGTTCAAATTGCTATGACCACAGAACAGATTAAATGTTTTCTGATGTTTTTTGCGACATTTGAGCCATCAGTCAGTGAGGACTGAAACAGAATAGCAGACATTGAAAAGAATTAGGATTTTGCTATCTCTTTCTTATTTCCCCATATTATTCTTTAGATTTTTAGCTGTCACCATGTGGTTTGGGAATCTTTTGCTGTTTTGTTGCATTTTTTGGGCTGTAGAAGGCAGATCAGAAGAGCAGAGGAGAAAAGATCAATTGGAAGAATACCATCAGAGCAGGTAAGACACCAGCAGCAAGCAAAAGTGATAGTAGAAGAATAATGTGAATCTATTCTGTTCTTCATATCTTTTGCTGTCTGAGTGCTTTTGTCCCTAACTATCTGAATGATATGCTCTTTTTACTGATATTAGGTTCTATTTAATGCATGTAAACATTTAAAATTTTAAAAAAATTAAATGGATCATTTGTTCATGAAATCTCTGTAGGTGGATATTTTATAGGCATATATAACGCATAAACAAATAGCTGCATTATGATTTTAGCAGACCTATGCACAATGGTTCGGTGGCAGCATTTCCAAGACTGGATTAGAAAGTTATATGTTCAAGCCCCACTGCAGATAGCTCAGGCAAGCGGATATGGGATTTCCAGCCTCCGAATACCAGGTTGTCATTCATGGGACACTCACACCTGATGGAGGCAGAGTGGATATTACCCCATATCACTCTACCCATCTCCCCTAACTCTCCCAGCACCAACCGCGCCACCACCCTCCACCCCTACTACATTTTACATCCAGCCAGCAGAAGTCCTGGGATCTGGCTTCTGATGTTTAATGCGGTGCCCTCGTCCAATGGGGAAAGGCGGGTGAATGATGACCCCCATCACCACCACCTCCCTCTACCTCCCGCCATTGTGCCAAGCTAATCTCCAGAATCAGGCGAATAACCTAGCCACAATATGAAAAAAAAGGTCTTCGCTCCAGAAAAATCCAGAGCATAATCTGCTGGACGTAAAATGAATGGGGAAGATGTGTTGCTTTATGTGCCTTAAAGCATGCATGAGAAGAAGAATTTACGAGAACATGCGAAGACATCAAAATGCCTAAATCAAAGGATAGACAAGGATTGAGAGAAAATAATGTCAAAGTAGATAGATGAAAAGAGGATGGGTAGATAATCATGTTGACTTAGGAATTGTTTAATTATTCCACGACGTTCTCCTTGTCAAAGTGCTAAGTTTAAGTACTGCCAAAGTCCTTGTTTGCTTATCCAGTTTATGCGCATTTCACCAAATTAAAAAGCTGCTATGTGAACAAAAAAATGAAATTAAAAATGAAAGCAGAAATCTAGGCTGTTGCCATTTTGAGTATCGCTTCTGCAGACAGAAATAGAAAATGACGTCATCTCCAATGTAATCTGTGCAAAGGGAAACATTGGTTACAATAGACAAAGGAGTGAAAGACGATGGCAAATTGTTTCGTTTCACATTTTTTATCAAGAAAGTATTATTTGTAACAAACAATTTTATTTTAACATTATTATACCTTATACTTTAAATAGCTTAAAAATTATATTAAATAGTTGACAAAGGAATTCAAAATAAATGTGCTAAAGCATTTATTACCAGTACTACCAATGGCAATTTCACCCCAATGTTGCCTATTTTATCTAAAATATCAATGGTCACTGATAAAAATAAGCAAGGCAACTCAGCCAACAAATTCACTCTATAGTTCCCCAACATTCAATTATTTCCATAAAATAGTAAATTCAACACTGAACCCAGAAGACTGGTTGAAGCTTTGTAGGCCTGTTGATGGTAGAATAGCACAGGAAGGCATCTAGGGGTGTTTCTAATGCCTTCCTGTCACTGTCATTTTGCCAGGGCCAAGATGCCCACCGGGAGCCCAGTTGAACCACTTCAGTGGCTAATTAAGGGCCTCTTCCCAGCTCCACATGCTTTAATAAACATTAATTATTATCAAGGACTGAAACTGATCCGCTATTCTGTAGACCCCTGCTGTAACTCCTGGGTGTGTATGCTGGAATGGCTGCGAATTCTGGATAGATTTTGTCCTAATCTTATACAGGAGTTTTCTGTGGCCTTGATTGGCAGCAGAGACTCTACTCCTCTCAAAATGTGGAGGGGATAAGGTTACATCTTCTGTCTTACCAGCAACTAGTGCAATTTTATGAGGCTGTTACACAAAATGAAAGGCGGTCAAATATTCCAAAGGGCAAATGACCCCTATAGCCTTGCACCTCCAAAGCAGAAGTAGTAGAAAAGAAGTTACATTCTTCAAGTGGCCACTTGAGGCATGAACTAGTCCTTCAGACCAAACAACCCATGCAGTTTCCGGGAGCAGGCTGTATTCAACATGCTTCCCCAATGGAACCTGGCAATATTGGTACCTGCCAAATGAGTATTGGTTATATTACTGGATTAAATCTAGTGGCCTGGACTTATCATCCAGAACTGAACCTGAGCTCAAATCCTACCATGACATTTGAGAGCTTGAATTCAGTTCAAAAATTAAAAAGCTGGTGTCTGTAAAAGTGACCATAAATTTGTTGGCTCGCTCGTGGGAAATGATCATTTTCATATGTTCTCTTTTTCTTAATTGTTCTTGGTTTACGGAAAGTAGATTCCAGAGACACAGCAGAGATGTTGAAGAAACAATAAAACAGGGCAGGTAAGAGACTTTGGTTTTGGTAGTCCTGTACAACTGTTTTGACAAGCTATCATAGTGCCAACCTTCTAATATCACCATATGTTTGGGCCAAACATTTGTTTTACTCTTCTTTAGCTGTTTGTTTTGAGGAACCTAAATACTGAGGAATGCAAAATTAAAATATTTCTACATTTTGAGTTCAGTGTTAAACGTTGATTAAGTAGGTATATCATGAGGTAATTGTAATCTAGCCTGCTCAATGGAAAACTGGTAAGATTGGATCAGTGAGCCAAATTTCACATCTAATCTGATTTGATTTGATTGATTTGATTTATTGTCACATTAACTAGGATACAGGGAAAAATATTGTTTCTTGCACACTATACAGGCAAAGCACAGCGCTCATGAAGTACATAGAGGAAAAGGATAAGGTGTAGAATATAATGTTGCAGCTACAGGTAGAGTGAAGAGAAATGTCAGCTTAATATATGATAGGAAGTCTGATGGCAGCAGAGAAGAAGCTGTTCTTGAGTCTGTGGGTATGTCTTTTCAGACTTTTGTATCTTTTTCCTAGTGGAAGAATTTGTTCTGGGTACATGGGATCCTTAATTTTGCTGGCTGCTTTCCTGAGGCAGTGGGAAGTGTAGATGTAGTCAGTGGATGGGAGGCTGGCTTGCGTGATGGACTGGGCTATATTCATAACCCTTCGTAGCTGTGATACATACGGAAAGGAGCTTTCTGTGGTGCATCTGTAAAAATTAGTGAGAGAGTCAAAGAACAAACAACAAAGAACAAGGAAAATTACAGCACAGGAACAGGCCCTTGGTCTCTCCAAGCCTGCACCAGCCATGCTGCCCGACTTAAAACCCCCTACCCTTCCAGGGACCATATCCTTCTATTCTTGTCCTATTCATGTCTAAGTCAAGATGCCCTTTAAAAGTCCCTTAGGGCATACCTGAGTCATTGTGGACAAGCCAAATTTCCTCAATGTCCTGCAGGTGGCTAAGGTTAAAATGGCCAATCGAGTTGATTCAATGCTTTTGAGATTCCTGAGGTTGCACATACTGCAACCAATTAATGCCAGTGATGGGTATCGAATCAAATGGTAAGATGTCAAGTGAACAATTCTATCCAGAACAGTGTCAAGTGCTTGTTCGCATTTGCAGCTCCAACCATTGATTGGTGAAGATCTGATTACATTCTACACAAGCCTTATAGATGGTGGAGAGGTTTAGAGGGAGTCAGGAAGCGAACCGATGTTTGAGTAACACAGTCTCTGCAGGACTATTGGAATTTCTATATGAGAAAAGACCAAGGCCTGCCTCATTAATCTTCGACCATCTTGGTAGTTACAATAATATAATAGTGATAGAGCAACTAACTAATCATAGTAATCAGTCTCCAGGAAATCCTAGTCACGAAGGACTTTGGGAACAAAAGGTTGCTATATTTTATTGAATGTTGCCTTGATGTCAAAGGCAGTATCTTTGGAACTCAGCCATTTTGTCTGTGTTTAGATCAAGACTATAATAAGATCAGGGACCAAGAGCCCTGACAGAACACTGAGTTTCATTGAGAAAGTTATTGCTGAGGAAGTTCTGCTTGATAGCACTGTTAATGACAGCCTGCATCACTTTGTTGATGATTGAGAGTAGGCTGTTGGGCAGTAATAGGCCAGATTGGATTTGTCCTGCTTTTCATGGGTAGGGCATCCTTGAGCAATTTTCCAGTGTTTGAGTTATAATGGAATAGCTTGGCTACGGGCAAAGCTAGTTCAGTGCTACAGCCTGAATATTGTTGAGGCCCATTGGGTTTGCTGTTTTCAGGGTATTCAACCATTACTTGAAATCACATGGAATGAATCAAATTAGCTGAAGACTGACATCTATAATTCTGGAGATCTCAATAGGAGGCTGAGAAAGGTCACCCATTAGCATTTCTAGCTGAAAATGGTTGCAAATGTTTCTGTTTTGTCTTAAACTCTGCATGCTGGGCTCTGTCATCATTAAGGATGGGATTAATTGTGGACCCTCCTCCTCCAGTTCCTTGTTTAATTGTTCACCACCAGCTATAACTGGACAGGGATGGACAGCAGTGCTTAGACTTGATGTGTTTGTTCTGTCTTTATCAATTGCATGCTACTTATACTGTTTACCATGTATGTAGTCATTTAATGTAGTTTTAGCAGTATTGGCACCTCATTTTAGGTGTGTCTCGTGCTGTTCCTTGCATGCTGTCCTGTCCACCTCCATGAACTATGGTTCATTCCCTGGTTTGATGGTAATGTTACCGTCATGGAATGTGCCAGGCCAGACCAAGCTAGCCTATATGGTTACTAATTGTGCTTGAATACAGTTCTGCTCTTGCTGATGGCCCACAGTTCCTCACGCATGTCTAGTTTTGTTAGATGCGTTCTGGATCTATCTCATGGTGGCAATACCACATGACACAATGCAGAGTATCTTCAGTGTAAAGACAGGATTTTGACTCCACTAGGACTGTGTGATGGTCATTCCTGCCAATACTGTCATGGACAGATGCATCTTTAGCAGACTTTTCCCTTTTGTTTGTTCCCTCACCACTTGCTGCAGGCTCAGACTGACAGATATACACTTCAGGACTCAGTCAGCTGGTCAGTAGTTGTGCTACCAGCTACCTTTGGTGATGGACAATGAGGTCCTGCACCCAGAGTCCATTCTGTACACTTGTGATCTTAAAGTAACCAACATGAGGAGACCTGATTCATCAGCTAAGGCAAGGTGATAGGTGGTAATCAATAGGAGGTTTCCTTGCCCATATTTGAGCAGATGTGATTAGACTTCATGCGGTCCTGAGTCAATGTTGAGGACTCCAGGCAAGCCTACTCCAAACTGTAATCCTCTGCTGGGCCTGTGCTGCTGGGATGGGATATACCCCTGGGTTAGTATTGGAGGAGTCTGGGACATTGGTTGTAAGATATAATGATGTGACTATGACTATGTCAGGTTGTTGCTTGGCTAGTCTGGAGGATAGCTCTCCCAAATTTGCTGCAAGTCCCTAGACGTTAGTGCAAAGACTTTGCAAGGTCATAGAATCATAGAATCCTTACAGATCAGATGGAGGCTACTTGGCCCATTGAGTCAGCACCAACCCTCCAACAGAGCATCCTACCCAAGTCCACACCCCCACGCTATCCCCGTAACTCCATGCATTTATCCAACTAATCCCGCTAACCTACACATCTTGAGACACCAAAAGGCAATTTACCATGGCCAATCCACATATCCTGCACATCTTTGGAGTGTGAGAGGAAACCAGAGCACTGGAGGAAACCCATGCAGACATGGGGAGAACATGCAAGCTCCACACAGAGTCACCCAAGGCCAGAATTGAACCCGGATCTCTGGCATTGTGAGGCAGCAGTGCTAACCACTGTGCCACCATGCCACCCACATTGGGGAAGGTACCTAGGTTGATTTTTGGTGGTCCATTCGGCTTTATCTTTATCGGACTTTTCACTAGAGGTTTGATATAACGAGGTGGCTTGCTAATCTGCTTCAGAGGGCAGTTAAGAATCAGTCATGTTGCTCAGGATCTGTAGTTACTTATAGTCTGGACTGAGTAAGGGTGACAGATTGCATTCACTGATAGACATTCATGAATCAAATGGGTTTTTACAACTATCCAGTTGTTGAGTAATCATTAAGGTTTAATAATGTTTAATAAAAGCAATAAAATTTATTAGTAATGGTAATAATTATCAGAAAGGTTGCTCTGATTGCAAGAGTGCACATCCCATGCTATGTGGGAACTCCAGAATGCTTCCTGTGTCCTGGATAACTATATGTATGGGAAGTGTCATCATGTGCCACAGATTGAGCTTCATGTTTTATAATGTGAGCAGCAGCCAATAGCACTATGTCCTATCCATGAGGTTGAGAACATTATGGATTGCATGTTTATAGATGTAGTCAATTCACAGCTTAAGAGTATGCAAGTACAGAGGGAATGGCTGAGCACCAAACTGTCAACAGACAGGTAAGGCAGAAGTCCCACAAATGCATCCCACTCTCCAACCATTTCTGAACAAAGTGTGATGGTTCATCTGGGAAGTGCAGCCAGAGCTAAGCTGATGACACCACAGGTAGTTAGGCTGTACCTGGGGGATAGTATAAGGAAGACTGGAAGATCACTCGTGATAGGTGACTTGATGATGTAGGGAATAGAAGATCTTTACTATGGCTGCAGTTGTAAGTCCAGGGTGTTACACTGAACGGCTGCTGAGCATCTTGAAGTGGGAGAGTGAACATCCAGTACCTGTGGTCCACTCTGGTAAAAATGAAATAGATAGAAAGAGGGTGTGCTTGATCCTGCAGTCAAAATTTAGGAAGCTAGGTAGGAAATTAGCAAGCAGGACCTGAAAATTAGAAATACCTGGAAAACTCCAAGAACAGTACTCAAGTGAATATTGAAATAGAAAGATTAAGTAGATGAATATGCAGCTGGAAAGGTAGTGTGAGAGGTAGGTTTTAGATTCTTGGGACATTGGTACTGGGTCTGGGGGAGATGGAACCCAATGGGTTTGCTTTTACGGAGAGTTGGAACTGGGTTCCTTAGTGGGGCATTTGGCTAGTGCTACTGGGGAGGGTTTAAATTAACTTGATAGAGGTGTAGACAGCAAGGGATTATATCAACGAGGAATACCAAGCCACAGAGAGATAGATAGCACCAGAAAAGGGAATAGAAAAAGTGAATAGGTGGGTTCAGATGAAGGAAGACAGTAATAAAAGTCTAAGTCAGGGTTACTGTGCATCTAGTGAACGCACAAATGAGTTACAGGTTCAGGTTAAAGTTTATTTATTAGTTACAAGTAGGCTTACATTAACACTGCAATGAAGTTATTGTGAAAATCCCCTAGTCACCACATTCTGGCATGTGTTCAATTACATTGAGGGAGAATTTAGCATGACCAATCCACCTAATCTGCACGTCTTTCAGACTGTGGGAGGAAACTGGATCATCCGGAGGAAACTCACACAGACACGGGGAGAATGTGCAAACTCCGCACAGACAGTGACTCAAGCCGGGAATCAAACCTGGGTCCCAAGCACTGTGAGGCAGCAATGCTAACCACTGTGCCACCGTGTTGCCCATTGAATTGCCATTTGGAAATCTGATGCTGTGGCTATAACAAAGACCTGGCTCAAAAAAAGGCAAATATTGGGTGTTAAGTGTTCTGAGATACAATGAGTTCAGGAAAGATAGGAAAGGAGGGAAAGGGGGGAGGGAGGCGGCATTGATTCAGGAAGCCAATATTGTACTGGAGAAAAAACATGTCCCAAAGAGATCAAGGATGGAATCTATTTGGTTAAAGCTAAGAAACTAAAAAAAGTGCAATTACATTGCTCAGTGTAGTCTATAGACCCCCAATTAGTGGGAAGCATGTCAGGAACATACTTGCAAGAAAATTATAGAGATGCAAAATTATAGGGTAGCTATAATGGGGGACTTTAATTATCTGAATATAAACTGGCGTAGTAGCAGTGTAAAGTGCAGAAAAGGGCAAGATTTCCTAATGTGTCAGGAAACTTTTCCACAGAAGTATATTTCCAGTCCAATGAGGAAGAAGGCACTGTTAGACCTGGTTCGTGGGAATGGGATAGGCCAAGTGAATCAGGTGTCAGTGGGAAAACATATAGGGAGCAGTGATCATTACATCAAATGGTTTTGGCTGACTATGTGAAGGAACAAACTAATTTCGAGTAAGAATGATTAACTGGGCGAAGGCCAACTTCAAGCGATCAGAACAGATCTGAGCTGAATAAATTGGAATCAAAGGCACAATTTTATATTGTTGCTTCATGTTCTTCTTCCCAAAATGAATCATTTCACATTTCTCTGCATTGAACTTCACCTGCCACCTATCCACCCATTCCACCCACTTGTCTACGTCCTTTTGAAGCTCTACACTATTCTCCTCTCATAGTTTACAATGTTTCCAGTTTTCATATCTTTCTTGTGTCTAAAGTACCTCCTCTTTCACCATGGCCTGGGTAGTATCTTTTTCCTTGGTAAAGTCAGATGCAAGGTATTCATTTAATATCGTAGCTATACCCACTGCCTCCATGCGTAAATGCCCTTTTAGAATCCTCATCAGCCCTACTCCTTTTACCAGCCTTTTATTATTTACGTGCCTATAGAACACTTTGGGTTTCCTTAGAAGGTTAGCTACCAGTCACTTTCCATAGTCCCACTTCCTTTCCTTATTTGTTTTTTCACCTCTCCTCTGAACTTTCTATATTCAGCCTGATTCTCAGCTGTATTTTCTACTTGATATCTTCTATTAGCATGCTTACCTTATTTTCTATCACTTAGGGAGGGCAATGACCGAGTGGTATTATCGTAGTCTATTAATACAGAAACTCAGCTAATGTTATGGGCACCCAGGTTTGAATCCCACCAGAGCAGATGGTGGAATTTGAAATCAATGAAAAAAAATCTGGAATTAAAAATTTGCTGATGACCATGAAACTATTGTCGATTGTTGGTAAAACCAATCTGGTTCACTAATGTCCTTTAGGGAAGGAAATCTGCCATCCTTACCTGGTCTAGCCTACATGTGATTCGAGAGCCACAGCAATGTGGTTGACTCTCAACTGCCCTGCAAGAGCAACTAGGGATGGGCAAAAAATGCTGGTCAGCCAGCAACGCCTATGTCCCATGAATGAATAAAATAACTTTATTTATCCAGGGAGCTCTCTGGCTTTGTTTACCATATATTTCCTTTTGAAGAAGTCAAAGGTTGGCAGGAAAAATGATAGCTGAAAAATGGGCTACCTTCAAAGGAGCAGTATTTTGGGCACAGTTGTTATTTCCTCAAAAGCTCTAGAATACAAAGGGGTTAGAATGTCCTTTAGGGAAGGAAATCTGCCATCCTTTCCTCGTCTAGCTGACACGTGACTCCAGATCCATTGTAATGTGATTGACTCTCAACTGACCTCTAAAATGGCAAGCAGTTTGGGGTGGGCAATAAATGTCCAGACAGCGACCCCCACATCCCTTAAATTAATAAAAAATAACTCATAAGCATGCCTTTGTTTAGCTGCAACAAACCCTGGTCAGACCACTCGTGGAGTACTGAGCAGTTCTGGGCACCATACTTTTGGAAAGAGCTATTGGCCTTGGAGGGGGTGCAGTGTAGCTGTAGCAGAATTATTCCCAGTCTCCAAGTTGTGGTATTTTTAAAGAATAGGCCTTCAGATCACAAAGGTATAAAACAAACAAGAACGGTTTTGGAAAGATGTTTACTGTACAGGCTGTTAGGATAGACTGTGCAAACTGCTGATGACACCATCAATATGTCATGTGATCAGACTCTTAAAGTGACCTTGTTCCATCTAGGAACAAACATGAATACATAACACTTCCCTCCTCCTTTAGGTCAGAGATTCCTACAGCGAAACATACTATAACATTAAGAATGAAAATTCAAATTGTGAACAACAGTCAATAAGTTAGACGTTTCAGAGGACAATGATTCCCATGCAGTTGTTGGTGAACCTCAGGCATCTGTTTTTTTGTGTTGACTGAAACCTCTGATGTTTTTGGTTCTATTTTGATATTGTCCATAGTGTTTCAACCAGAATCAGCATAGGATTTGGAGGTTTACTTTGTGTTGAAGTGTCCTTGGCTGAGGTGCTCTCTTCCACACTTGTTTCTGGCATTGTCAGGTTCTCAGGAATGTCTAGGTCTTCACTTGGCCCAGTTTGTTACAGACTTTTGGTTGACTCTGTCTCTGACAAATTAGTTACTAAAAGTAACTCTCCATATTACATTGTTCTGGGTTTGAACAGTGTACGAGGCCGGTCTTTTCTGTGTCAATATAATGGCAGGTGTTCACTTCTCATTTATCGTATAGTTCCTTACCAATACTTCCTGATCTTTCTGGAAAACACGGCATTGAGCCCTATAGTCACTAGCAAAACCTGAATTTGCTGCTTTTACAGAGCTTCCACTTCAGAGGCTCACCTCTTCTTCTTCTTCTCTACCTTGTAGGTGTACTTTTCTTGCAGTTCATTCCATTTTGGACTTTCATTTGTACTGCCGAGCATGGCATGTCCAGGATAGATCTTAGCTGGAGTAAGGTGGAGCTGGCATTCTAGTGAGGCTGGGGCTTTTAGACTTTGCTCAAGCTTAGCTTCTAGCTTCTTTAGTTCTCGTCCCAGGCTGTCGATCAGTTTCTGCATTGCTAATAGCTGCCCCTCTAGGCTGCATACCAGGGCTTCCTTTACTTGAATCTTGTGACACATGCAGTGCCTTCTCCAGATGGTGTGCCTCTGTCAGACCCTGTGTCTGTCCCCTCAGGGTTGCATTCTCACAGCAGTCATCTTCACATTTTAGGTCTTATTTCTGGAATGCAAATTCTAAACTATCCAGTTGAAACTGTTGCTCCTGAGGATTTCCAAAAGGGTTCTCACCCTTTAAGAATGTATCAAATCTAACCTTTAGGGTTGGGTTGTTGAGCAAAACCAGGTCATGATAATTCTTCTTCTTGTCGCTGTGCAGAGTGCAATAGGAAAGTGACAAATGGTGTTGCAGACAGCACTCTGAGCAGTTCTAAATCTTTTCACTTGTTCATGTGGAGCAACTCCCATTCAAACATCCTTCATGAGTTTCTATGCTGGCTCCTTGTGCTCCTGTTTTTGCAATTTACAATCAGCAATCTTTTTTTTATTCTTGATCATTGATGCATGAAGGAAGTCAGCAGCTCTTTTTCCAAACTGAATGTTCTTTCCAATTAATTTGAGAGCTTCCTTATAGGGGGTAAGAAGTTTCGAGGTATACCTCAATTTCTTGTTCCTGTGTGGTTTGGCATTTACAAAGGGAACACAAAAATGCATTCTGGTAATCCTTGCCATATTTTCAGTTTACTTTTGACTTTCATTTTTGTCAAAACATTCATATGCATCCTTGGTAAACTTTTTATTGTTTATTTCTCGATCCGGATCAATATGCTGAGCGTTTGTCATCTTGGTCCTAGCAATACTAACCTGAGCTTTTTCATTAGCTGCTACTCGCAGTTCCTTGAAGCTTTTGATTGTTTCTGCTTTGTCATTTCTCCGACATGAGATTCAACTTGACCCAGTTTAACTTGATTCTCTCCAGCCAGGATTTCCCCATTAGGGCTGGAAATTCCCTTTCATGATATGCAGGGACAAGTCTGTCCATTTAGCTGCATATTTATATCGATACTTCCCCTTAATGGAACCACTTCCAGTATAGGTTTGTAGTATTATGCTTGAGGGTTTTAAGGCAATTATATCATGATTTCTCTTGGTAACCAGCTTCTGGTACCAACAGAACTGCTACTCTGGTGCTCACTTCCAGTTTCGAAAGTTATCTATTCAGTAAAGAAGTGACCCAGTAATGGTTTGTTCCTATCACAATAGCCAGTATGTTCGATGACAATTCATCATCTGACTTTGAGTCAGGTCCTTTTTTGTACCCTTCCTTTTCCCTCTATTCCGTTTTCCATTTGCTACGCTGGGCTCTTGCTTTATATAATTCTTATTTGAAACTTGTTGTTTCTTTCTCCAACACACTCCTTCGATGTGCCTTTTACCATACTTCCAACATTTTGTATCTTTACACCAGCAGTCAGATGCTGTGTCCAGTTTTTGCACATTGGTAGCAATTTCAAACCTGCGTCTGTGTTTAGTTTTCAGCCAATATCTTATGGACTTTGTTGCTGGAGTTTTACTGTTGAGTTTCCTGTTATTTCCATTGTGACTTCTAAGGTCTTTGTTAGGCCTAAGTTGCTTTCTGTTCACAGCCTTTTCTGGATAGTTTCACTTCTTAACCCACACACTAGTCTGCCTCTAATAGCGTCGCTCAAGATATCTCCAAATTCACAATATTCAGCTAATCTCTTCAAAGTAGCAATGAATCGTGTTACTGACTCACCTTTTTGTTGGTTACACTTATGGAACCTGAACATTTTGATGATGACCAAAGGTTTAGGTGAGAAGTGTAATATTTCTACAATCTCATCATAGGTTTTCGAACTTGTTTTTTCTGGCTGCACTAAACTTTGCAGGAAGTTGAACTTTTTTTTCTACTATGATGCTCAGGAAAGTTGGGACTACTATGTCTACCACAATTTTGTTTGCTTGGACAAAGTATTCAAATCTTTCAGTGTATGAGCTCTGCCGCTCAGTGTTCTCATCATATGCCCACACTGTGCCAAACGCTCTTAGCATTTATACTTAAAGTACCATTAAGTTTTTAGCACTACTCTGCTTCTTTTTCTTTCAAACAAGGCAACCCTGAGCTCAGCTTGTTTCCTTCTGAGTTTTGCAAGCTACAAATTATTATTGCAGAGTATTGTTTTTACTCACAATGCTCCCTGTACTGTTCCAGATTTTTCTGGGCAAAGCATGTGGCAAATTTATTTATGTTTTGTCTGAAATTGTAGTTTAAATTTTGGTTGCTTCAGTGGCTGCTACTGATATATTTGGCATCCCTCCATTGCCAGCTTCGGTGTAGCAATGTGTGAATATCTTCTTAATCCTTTTGGATGTCTGCAGCGCAAATCAGCAATTTTTCTATTTTTTCCTGACCTCCTCATCACCAGTTTCCTTTTGCGGTATTTTTTACAAGATAGGCTTGCAGATAATGAAGGTACAAACAAGCAAGAGCTTTATGGGAAAGGTGTTTACTGTACAGGCTGTTAGAATGGACGGAGCAAATGGCTGATTATGTCATCAATACATCACATGATCAGATTCTTAAAAAGACTTTATTCCAATGAGAAACAAACATGAACACACAAGTTTCAAATTACAAGGGAGATTACACAAACTAGGAAAAGCGCTGGAAATACTCAGCAGGTCTGGCAAATCATAGAATCTTAGAAGCATACAGCACAGAAGAGGTCCATCTGAGCATCAAGCCTGCACCAACACATTAGAAACACCTGAACTCCCACCTAATCCCATCTTCCAGCACTTGGCGCATAGCCCTCAATGTTGTGATGGTTCACGTGTTCATCCAGATATTTTTTATAAGTTACGACGTAACCCACCTCTACCACCCTCCCAGGCAGCACATTCCAGACTGCCATCACCCTCTGAGTAAAAACGTTTTTCCTCGCATCCTCCTTAAACCTTCTGCCCCTCACCTTGAACTTATGATACCTCGTGAATAGTTGTTCCTTATCCACTCTGTCCATGTCTCTCATAAGCTTGTACACGTTGATTAGGTTGCCCCTCAGTTTTCTCTGCTACAAAGAAAACAACCCAAGCTTACGCAACCTCTCTTCACAACTTAAATTTTCCATTCCAGGCAGCAAATGTTTCTCTCTCCACAGTTGCTGCCAGTCCTGCTGAATATTTTTGTTTTTATTTCAGATTTCCAGCATCCACCATATTTAACTTCTGCCACACAAAATCCATGGGATTTAGAAAGTCAATAGAGAGGTACTACTTTGGCCGTTTGGGCAACCTGGGACCAAAGGGAGGATAGAGTAACAGTTGTTTTCAGGAGTGAAATTTGGAAACATCTCTTGGAAACATAAAAGGTGGAAGAACTTTGAAGTTTTCATCTGCAAATGGCAATTGGAGCTAAATTTAAAAACGCAATTGATAGATTTTTGTTAACTAAAAGTGTTAAGACATATGGGGAAAAGGCAGGTTTATTAGAGTTAAATCATGATCAGCCATCATCTCATTAATTGGTAGAATAGATTTAAGGCCCTAAATGATCTTATTCCTATGCTGCTTGAGTGAGAGAGAATGCTAAAGCAAAATAGATAGGGGAGAGAGAGAGAGAGAGATCAGGGCCAGAATTCTCCAACCTCATCTGCGGCTGGCATTCTCCAGTCCCTCTGCAGTGAATGGAGATTTGACTGAGTGCCAAATTTTCCATTCTTGCTGGCAGAGGTAGCAAGACAAACAAGACCAGAGAATTTTGGCCCAGGTGTCTATAGGTAGATTGATAGATCTGGTAACTGCTTTTTATTCATTGTTAAATTTAATTACATTTTTCCTTACAGTCCTATACTAAAGAGGAGTGCAGACGTAACAAAATCGTATTTGACAAAATCTGAGCAACTCCTCAGAGTGGATGATCATGACTTCACAATGAGACCTGGATTTGGAGGTAGGAGTCAACAACCATTCATGTGTTACTTGTACCTTGCAATATTGTAATGCCAATGCATGAAGTTGACAATATCAGTCATATAAAAGCACAGCTGGATTTTTTGATTTAAACATTTAGTTTGAATAGTTAATAGTCAGGTAAGCAGATTAACATCTGACTGGCTGTTAAAATTGAAAACAAATTGAGACAATGCACCCTCACAGACTGGGGGTGATTTTACAAGAAAAATTCTAAGTGTCTAGCTACCTTGAACATGAGAGAGTTTCAGATCCACTTTGTGGGCATGTCTTTACTTTGAATCTTATGCACTTAGACAATGAAAAACTGGGCTAGACCATTTCCAGCCACTGAGGCAGTGGGCAAGGCTTAAATAGCCAGCTAGCTTGCTCTAGCTGCAGATGGAGTTGTTGCGCATTGCAGACTTTTGTGGCTGCACATGCATTATTGAAACAGCAGAGGCCTGAGAGAGAGAGATTCTATCAGGCCTCTGCTGTTGCAGCCGGTCTTGATTCAGCCACCTGTCCCCTTCATGGCCTCCCCGCTGTGGGTAGTGTCAAGCAATTCGGTGGGCAGTGAGTGCTAGGCTGGCACTGCCAGTCTGGCACTCCCCAAGGACCACTCCCCTTGCCCTCAACTTCCCCTGGGGGCCACAATCGGCTCTGGATCTATCGGCGAGGCCAAAAAGACTGTTTTCCATTGCTGGGGACTAAGAGTTTTCTTTGCCGGAGTGAACCTCTCTTGGTGAGGCCATAAAGGCAAACAAGCCCGGATGTTGCTAATGTTAATGATGATTTACATGAATTTAAATATATTATTCAGCCAATCACTGGAAATGGTCGGGAGGCTGAATGCACCAGACATCCAATGCCAGTAAGGTCACAAAAGGCGAGAAATCGGACATTGATGGGCAGGGTAAGCCAGTAAGATCACTGCCACTATGTTTTGAAACTACCACTCAGTTGTATAAAGCCATTGTCACTACGTCTGCTGAGACTAGCGTCACGTTCATGCCAATTTCCAAATTGGCTTTATTTTTTCTGGATTCAGGAAGTCAGAAATCACTGGGGTCCTTGATACTGCCCACAGCAGGGAGGGCTTGAAGGGGACAGGTGACTGAGTTGAGACCGGCTGCAACAGCAGAGGCCTGACAGAATCTCTCTCTCTCTCTCTCTCTTTGTCAGGCCTCTGCTGTTGCAATAACTCATGTGCAGCCACAAAAGTCTGCATATGCGCAATAGCTCCATCTGCAACTAGAGCAAGCTAGCTGGCTACTTAAGCCTCGCCCACTGCCTCAGTGGCTGGAAATGGTCTAGCCCAGTTTTTCATTATCTAAGTGCATAAGATTCGAAGTAAAGATGTGCCCACAAAATGGATCTGAAACTCTCTCATGTTCAAGGTAGCTAGACACTTAGAATTTTTCTTGTAAAATCGCCCCCAGTTTGTGAGGGTGCATTGACTCAATTTGCTTTCAATTTTAACAGCCAGTCAGATGTTAACCTGCTTAACCTCATTTAAAGAGGTCAGACCTAAATTCATTTCCACAGATGTTTGGAGAGCAGATGCAGACACAATGTCCCAAATGGCTTCCTTTTGCACTGAGATGCATAGTCAATATTTAATTTCTAGGTTGCTTCACTCAAGAACAAGAAACATGAGTTTTCTCTTTATGGGTAGCGGGATTCAGTGAGCCAGGATTTTTGAGTTCCAGTTATAATGACACACAGTGGGAGATAGCTTCACCTACTCTCTGAATTCAGCTCTCATGATAAGCCTTGTAGCAGGGAAGTGGTAAATTCAGAGAGATTCCCTGCTCTTGGGCATCTCTCAAAAACTGTTCTGAAATCTTAGAGATTTTTAAGTCATTGACACAAATTCTTAGTTCCAAAGCTTGTAAAATTGTGCCCTCAAATGGAGTTCCCCAGGTAGGTGAGGGGAGAAGTTTTACGCTCATTCAAAGACTTAAATACCCTGGAATTGCAGTCAGTCTGGGATTTGAACATCATCTCACCCATTTCCAAGTTTCTGCGCAGTGAGTTAAAGTTGAGTGGGGAACCCCCTTTGATTTGTTAGGTAAGTTGTTAAGGTAATTAAAAAGGCAATTGAGAACCATTATAACCCTCATTTCTAATTTCCTCAGCTAGAAGGCCTGTTCCCCCTACCTGTCAGTGGTTTGCCAGGATCACCAAGGTGTGTGCATCCTGGAAGACCTGAATGAAACTGACAAGTTGTAATGGGTTTGATGAGTAACAGTGATGAGTTCCAGTCATAGCTGTTGAGAGACAGAAACAGAACATGCTGGAAAATCTCAGCAGGCCTGACAGCATCTGTGGAAAGAGAATGGAACCAACGTTTCGAGTCTGGATGACCCTTCGAAGCCTCATCCAGACTCGAAACGTTGGCTCCATTCTCTCACAACATCAGGTTAAAGTCCAACAGGTTTATTTGATAGCACAAATAAATCAGTGCTACTCATCATGTGATGAAGGGGCAGCGCTCCAAAAGCTAGTGGCTTGTGTTACCAAATAAATATGTTGGAATGTAACCTGGTGTTGTGAGACTTCTTATTGTGTTTACTCCAGTCCAACGCCGGCATCTCCACATCGTCTATTCTTTCTCCACAAACGCTGTCAGACCTGCTGAGATTTTCCAGCATTTTCTGTTTTTGTTTCAGATTCCAGTATCCACAGTGTTTTGCTTTAGTCTTAGCTGTTGAGAGACTACTGTTTAAAGTGCTTATTTTCTGAGTCCTATCGCAGCCTGGCAGGTGGTAGCCAACTTTTTGCATGACACTTCATCGACCTTGCACTGCATTCCAGCTGCCCTTCTCCGCTGCCAGCCTTCAACATAGCACGGGAGAAAAGCTTGTGCAGATCCCCCTTCCAGCATCAGCAGCAGAGGCCAGACCACTGCCAATAGCACCAGCAAGAACAACACCAACAGCAGCACCGCTTCAGGAAATTCACTGCCGATATTGGGATCACCCATATCACCAGCTCCCCTCTTCATCCAGAAACTATTCGGGAGGCTGAGCGAGCAGTCAGGACTAGCAAGATGCCAACACTTAAGAATCCAAACTGGCATTTAGTCCTGTTGCATTATTAAGCCAAGTCTTGAGTTAATGGGATATATACCAAGAGCAAGCAGAAGCGATTAGTTTAATTTATAGAACCATAGAATTCTACAGGATAAAAGGAGGCCATTCTGCCCATTGAATCTGCACCGACCACAACCCACCCAGGCTCTATCCCCATAAGCCATGTTTTTACCCTAGCTAGTTCCCCTGACACTAAGGGGCAGTTTAGCATGGTCAAGCCACCTAACCCGCACATCTTTGGACTGTGGGATGAAACTGGAGTACCCAGAGGAAACCCGTGCAGACATGGGGAGAATGTGCAAACTCCGCACAGACAGTGACCCAAGCCAGGAATCGATCCTGGATCCCTGGGGCTGTGAGGCAGCTGTGCTAACCACTGTGTCGCCGTGCCACCCATTTGGTGACATGATTGGCAGAACATTGTGAGTGAAGGGCTTGATCCTGTGATGTACTGTTCTATGTACTCATGGGCTCTCTCCAGACGAATTGCTCTCCTCAGCCGCATGGCCTTCCACAGGGCAGGGGGTACGGACACCAAGGTGCACAATAACCAGGCTACCTAGACTCCCCAGGGTTAGAGAGCACCATGGATTACTACATGTGCAGCCTTTGCTATGTTCCTCATTGAACTGATTTAAAAAAAACACTCCAGGCATCAGCTATGCAAATGAATTTTCCCCTTGAACATTTAATGTTGCCCAATTCTAATAGCAAAGAACAAAAAACAACACAGCACGGGAAACAGGCCCTTTGGTCCAATGAGCCCGTGCCACCATTTTAACATTGTGAGTTCCCTCTTCCACCCATGACCTTTGTCTACACCTATGGCACTCCACATTGGAAACCAGATTGAGGGGAGACTAATTTAGGGACAATTTGATTACACCAATCAGCCTAATAGCACATCTTTGGGGTGTGGGAGGAAACCAGAGCACCCATAGAAAACCCACGCAAGCACGGGGAGAATGCGCAAACTCCCACAGACACTGGCCCAAATCCATGTATCTGCTCAGCCAACAGTGATAGTCACTGAGCTGTCGTGTTGCCCATCAGCTGGTCCAGTTTAAGCGTACACTAACGACGTGAAGCATTAGGCTACTCTCGAAACATCCAAGAGCAGCCCTCGCATAACCCACCGCGTGTATGCCCCTTGTTGGACAACAGTGAACCACCGCTATCATTAAGATTACATCTCCTTGCTGCATATTCCAATTAATTATTATAGTATTGATCCAACAAATGTCTTATGAATTTAATCTCACACCGGTCAGGAAGAAAAACCCCTTCACATTGGCTTACATTTTCACAATAATCAGTTGGCTCTTCCAAAAAGAAGGATTAAAGGAAATGCAGTTTTGACCCACTGGATTAGATCCTGCAGTAATTTATTTAACTTCCCTGAATGACAGATGGTCTTCCAGATAATTCATATTTTAACCACAACAAGTGCGTTTGTTTTAAATGAAACAACATCTCAGAAATACAACAATTCTAATGTTGTTTGGTACGTTGAAAGAAGCTGTAGTTAGTCTTATTTTAGTAAAAGCACAAATTCTGCCCTGAACATCATAATTTATGTGAAGGAGTCTTTAGCTCATTTTTAAACCAATGATTTTCTTTTTATTCTTATTCATCTTGTTCACACAAAATACTATTTCGATATTATTCAGTCACCATTTTAAACTCAGACTTTTTATTTTCATATCTCGATCTTCTATTGTTACTTGGAGTTAGATTTTTAAACACTTGCAGCAGCTTAGGAAGCAATACAGTAGAAATAGAGAGAAATGGTCAAGTTTATTGGTAAGAATACGGACTGGGGTGCTGGAACATGCAAACAAGAATATAAAAGCAGAGTAAAGGCAAAATATTGTGGACACTGGAATCCGAAACAAAAACAGAAAATGTTGGAGAATCTCAGTAGGTCTGACAGCATGTGTGGAGAGAGAATACAGCCAACGTTTTGGTTATATCCAGAAAATGGGCTGGGGGACCCACCCCTTGGAAGCCCCAACTCACTAACTACATGGGAATTGCCTGGGAAGTTTTGACTTCCTTTAGACTGGCAAGGTCATGTGTCTTATGAAGAGGGTTTTTAGTCTGAGTCAGATTGTTACTCAGAACTAATTTATTTTTGCCATGTACAATATATACAAGATGAATTACTAATTCAGTACAATTCCCTGAGCACTGCCTGCCTGCTGTACTGAATGTCTAGAGCACATCACTGCTGATGACAGATACATCACTCACTAGCTATTCTATTCAAACATATTACATTACACCATCCCCCAGTATACTACTGCTATTTTTAAAATTACAGCGTTGGTTATGTGCAAACTACTAACATCACATTTACTTCAAACTATTTACATCGACTCTGTCACCTCATTCCCCTGCCAGTTAGGTGTTAACTCTTTGAAGAGCCTTCACCATCCTTCTGGGCTGGGTCATTGTAACTGTCCCACTGAGCCAGTGGCCTGGAATTGGCTCCCAGGCTGGGAAAGCAACTCGCAAGCTGCTCATTGTATCCTTAGGGTTTTCATCCCACACCACGTGGCAATCAAAGACTTTGTGGTGCGATGGGTACAACTGAAATGAAGGCTCAACTGTTGCATCAGAAAGTACCAGAAGGTTCCTGGACTGAGTAGAGCATGGGTGTTCCATTCTGGTAAGGATGATGCTTTCTGATGATCATGGATCCGAGCTCTGTGGCTTAAAGTTAAGGATGGTAGCGTTTTGGCCCTATGCTTGGAATTATATCATTGTTGATGTTTCTCGTGGAGGCTCATTTCCTTATTTCTCATCCTCCTGTGGTTGGCCAGGGTAACATTACCTTTAGCAGTAGAGGAACAGCTGTCTTTAGACATTGGCCTTTGAGAGAATCCATTAACTCGAGGTTTGGCTCAATAGTGCAACTGGACTAAATACCAGTCTGGATTCTTAGACGTTGGGGTTGTTGGTCCTAACTATTCGTTCAGCCTCCCCACTAGCTTGTGATGAAGAGAAGAGCTGATGATATGAGTGATCCCATTCTGAGTTTCCTGAAGTGGCCATTAGCAGTCATTAGCAAATTATGGAGCATTATCTGAGATGATTTTATCAGGAAGCCATATGTATAGAAGATGGTCTTCAGCACCTTACCACTGATTCCTCTGTGATGGTTTGGAGTCTGACTTTGTGCAGCCATCTAGTATAATAATCTGCAGCAATGAGATATGTCTTGTCTTGATGATCAAAGAGGTTGAGCCCCATTTTCTGCCAAAATCAGTCTGAATAACTGTATGGCACTGGGGTTTCTGTGAGTGTCTGGTCGTTTATTGTAGCAGGTGTGAAAGGATAGAACAAAATCTTGAACAGCCTGTGTGATGTCTGACTGCCACACAGATTGCAGCACGTTTGCTCTGCATTTTGCGAGCTCTAGGTAACCTCCATGGAACCTGTAGATGACCTGTGCTCACATGGACTTAGGAATGACCAAGTGGTAATCAAAAGCTAAGAGATCATCCATTATAGATAAGTTGTCTGCATTGTTCATCGTACTTATGGATAAACCTATTATCAGGACTCTCTTTAGATTACCCTTGTATGCAGAACTCTTGAAAGCACATTTCATGCCCTCTTTTTTTGTGCTTGTCTGTCATCTTGGAGGTGGACAATGGGCTCATTACAGTTGAGGAGAATGCTTTCACCTTTGAGAAAGTTACGAAATCCAAGGCAGTAGGTTGGTCTACTCTAACTCTGGAGAGAGCATCAGCCGTGGATTGAAACTTGCCTGGAACGTAGATGGCTGCGTATTGATCAAGTGAAGGAGAAACCGTGGAATGCATAGAGGAATTTGAACCATCACTGTAGAATTCAAGGGGGTAATGAGGGGTTTGTGGTTGGCCTCTACATAGAAAGGCAAGGCTATTAAATAGTTCTGTTAATGGATAATCTGACAGCTTGACATCTTGATGATGGTGTCGTGTTGTTCTGTTTCTGTTAATACTCTGGAGGCAAAGTATACTGGTTTCCTGTTGCCATCCTTCTGGAGCTGCTTCAAGGCCAGAGGAGGAAGGGTCAGCAGCCATTACAATAAGTAATGTTGGATCATAATGTGCCAGCACATTGAAGAGACTAGACTGTCTTCAATACATTGAAAGACATTATTTTATTCAATGCCTCAGGACCATTCCTGGCCTTTCCATAGGAAAAGCCATAGAGCTTTCATGATGGTTGCTAATTTAGGGATAAACTTGTCTTTATCATCCCAAGAAACCGCTGGATGCCTATGATATAGTTCCAGCTGGGGAAAGTCTGTAATGGCCTTTCTTTTGTGAGAGTCTGTCATGTCTTTGGATGATATGGTCCACAAATTTGATGGCCTTGGCAAATTCACATGTCACTCAACATGAGACCTGCTTCTTAGAAGGACCTTCAGAACTTCTCAGGCCCTGTTGTGATGCTTCTCTCTTGTGGAGCTGTGGATGGAAATGTCTTCCATGTGGCAGATGATTCCTTGTTGATGACACTAGCCAGAGATCTCCATTCTGAAAAACACTCTTCCACTGTAATCAAGCCAGTTCGGTATCCATCTAGCCAGCCCACCCCGAATCCCATGTGATTTTAGTTTTTGTACCAGTCTGACATGTGGGACCTTATCAAAGCTTTACTAAAGCATAAACTATGTAAACCGCATAAACTACATCCACAGCCCTTTCCTCATCCTCTCCATTGCAGATAATAACCTGGTGCGTGATGCCCTCTGTGTTGTTGCATGTGATGTAGGTCAAGCTCCTGAGCTGTTGCAATCGCCTGAACCATCCCCTACGGACAAGCCCTCCGTATACACAGGATCTGCTCAGATGAGGAGGATTGCAACAGATACCTCTGGACGCTGAAAGGTGCCCTCATAAGAACAGGTATGGTGCTTGACTCATTGATCAACAGTTCCAACGTGCTACAGCCAAAAACTCGCACCGACCTCCTCAGAAGACAAACACGGGACACGGTGGACAGAGTACCCTTCATTGTCTAGTGCTTCCCTGGAGTGGAGAAGCTACAACATCTTCTCTGAGTCTTCAACACATCATTGATGAAGACGAACATCTCACCAGGGCCATCCCCACACCTCCACTTCTTGCCTTCAAACAACCGCACAACCTCAAACAGACCATTGTTCGCAGCAAACTACCCAGCCTTCAGGAGAACAGTGACCACAATACCACACAACCCTGCCACAGCAACCTCTGCAAGACATGCTGGATCATCGACATGGATACCATCATCACACGTGAGAACATGGCACATACTCTTGCAACTCGGTCAATGTTGTCTACCGAATACATTGCAGGAAAGGATGTCCCAAAGCATGGTACACTGGGGAGACCATGCAGACACTACGACAATGGATAAATGAACACCGCTCAACAATCACCAGGCAAGACTGTTCCCTTCCTGTTGGCAAACACTTCAGCAGTCACGGGCATTCAGCCTCTGATCTTCGGGGAAGTGTTCTCCAAGGCGGCCCTCACGACACACAGCAGCACAGAGTTGCTGAGCAGAGACTGATAGCCAAGTTCCGCACGCATGAGGATGGCCTCAACCGGGATCTTGGGTTCATGTCACACTATCTGTAACTCCCATGACTTGCCTGGACTTACAACATCTCACTTACTGTCCTGTCTGGAGACAATACACATCTCTTTAACCTGTGCTTAATGCTAACTCCACTCACATTGTCTGCACCTTTAAGACTTGAATACCAGATTAGCTGTAAAGACTCACATTCTAATCAGTATTCTGTAAACTGTGTGTGCCTTTATATGCCCTTCTCTGATCAGAACTTTCCACTCACCTGATGAAGGAGCAGCGTTCTGAAAGCTTGTGGGTTTACTATCAAATAAACTTGTTGGACTTTAACTTGTTGTGAGACTTCTTACTGTGTTTACCCCAGTCCAACATTGGCATCTCCACATCATATCCCCAGTGTCACAGAGTAAGGGTCTGGCCACGCTGCCACAGAACATTCCTTTCAGGTGGACTTTGCAGTGCCTCCTATCCCTTATGAAATTTGCATTGGTGAGTATGTAATGTCCTCATGGCCCTGTAGGAAAATAAGATAGGATACTACAGTGCAGAATGAGGCCATTCAGCCTATCGAGTCTACACTGACCACAATCCCAGCCAGGCTCTATCCCCATAACCCCCTGCATTTAGTCTAGCTAATCCCCCTGACAGTAGGGTTAACTTAGCATGGCCAATCCACATAACCCGTGCATCTTAGGACTGTGGGAAGAAACCGGAACACCCAGAGGAAACCCATGCAGATACAGGAAGAATGTACAAACTTTACACAGACAATGACCCAAACCGGTAATTGAACTCAGGTCCCTGGCACTGTGAGCCAACAATTGCTAACCACTTTGTCAACGAGCCACTGTATGATGGGAGATCAATTGTATGGTTCCCTGTGCAGACTGTCATTGTTATTTATTTCTCTCTCGGTTGATGCTATCAGACCTGCTGAGTTTTTCCATTTATCACTTCTGTTTTTATTTTATATCTCCAACATCCACAGTATTTTACTTTATTTATTTGTTAGAATAAAAGTATTCCCTGATATGTGCCACATTAACCTACCTTTTATCCCTCATGCAGGTCCATCAATACCTGTTGGTGTTGACGTACAGGTAGAAAGTCTGGACAGTATTTCTGAAGTGGATATGGTAATTCGCCAACTGTCTGTACCAATGTACAATATATCATTACTCTTTGGCTATGTACTCACATGCTATGTTAAAATGATTTAATTCCAAAGTATCAGTAATCTTATAGATTAACATGGTTCAGAATTTGCTGTCTTGAGGAATAAAAAGATAACATTTGTGGTTGGTATACATACATATACATATGAACATATGAATTAGAAGCAGGCATAAGCCATTCAGTCCCTTGAACCTGCTCCACCATTAAATGCGATCATAGAGTCATAGAGGTTTACAGCATGGAAACAGGCCCTTTGGCCCAACTTATCCGTGTCGCCCCTTTTTTTTAACCACTATGTTAGTCCCAATTGCCCGCATTTGTCTCATATTCCTCTATACCCATCTTATCCTGTAACTGTCTAAACGCTTTTTAAAAGACAAAATTATACCTGCCTCTACTATTACTTCTGGCGCTTGTTCCAGACACTCACCGCCCTCTATATGAAAAAAAATTGCCCCTCTGGACTCTTTTGTATCTCTCCCCGCTCACCTTAAAACTATGCCCTCTAGTTTTAGACTCTCCTACCTTTGGGAAAAGATATTGACTATCTTGCTAATCTATGCCCCTCATTATTTTATAGACCTTTATAAGATCACCCCTCAGCCTCCTACACTCCAGAGAAAAAAGCCCCAGTCTGTCCAGCCTCTTATAACTCAAACAATCAAGTCCCAGTAGCATCTGATTAACTCTTTTCTGCACTCTTTCTAGTTTAATAACATCCTTCTTATAATAGGGTGACCAGAACTATACACAGTATTCCAAGTGCGGTCTCACCAATGTCTTGCACAACTTCAACAAGACGTCCCAACTCCTCTATTCAATGTTCTGACCAATGAAACCAAGCATGCTGAATGCCTCCCTCACCAAGCTGACCACCTGTGACGCCACTTTTAAGGAACTATGAATCTGTACCCCTAGATCTCTTTGTTTTATAACTCTCCCCAACGCCCTACCATTAACTGAATAAGTCCTGCCCTGGTTCGATCTACCAAAATGCATCACCTTGCATTTATCTAAATTAAACTCCATCTGCTATTGATCAAGATCCCATTGCAATCCAAGATAACCTTCTTCACTGCCCACTATGCCACCAATCTTGGTGTCATCTGCAAACTTACTAACCATGTCTCCTAAATTTTCATCCAAATGATTGATATAAATGACAAATAACAGTGGACCCAGCACCGATCCCTGAGGCACACTGCTGGTCACAGGCCTCCAGTTTGAAAAACAACCCTCTACAACCACCCTCTGTCTTCTATCATCCAGCCAATTTTGTATCAATTTGGCTACTCGCCCTGGATCCCTGAGAATTAACCTGATGCAACAATCTACCATGCGGTACCTTGTCAAAAGCCTTGCTAAAGTCCATGTAGATAACATCAACTGCAGTGCCCTAATCCACCTTCTTGAATACCCCTTCAAAACACACAATCAAATTTGTGAGACATGATTTTCCACTCACAAAGCCATGCTGACTGTCCCTAATCAGTCCTTGCCTCTCTAAATGCCTGTAGATCCTGTCCCTCAGAATACCTTCTAACAACTTACCCACTACAGATGTGAGGCTCACCGGCCTATGAATCATAGAATCATAGAACCGTACAGTGCACAAATAGGCCCTTCAGCCCATTGAGTCTGCGCCGAACACAATCCCACCCAGGCCCTACCCCCATACCCCTCCAATTGATTCAATTGTGGCCTCAAGTCCACATTCCACCTATCCCCAGTAATCTTTGACTCCCTTGTTAATCAAGAATCTGCCTTAAAAATAATAATTCACCTGGCCTTCTCCAATCTCCTGTAAAGGAAGTTCCAAAGATTCATGACCCTCTGAGAGAAACAAATTCTTCTCATCTCCATCTTAAATGAGAGATCCCTTATTTGTAAACTGCATTCCCTAGTTCTAGTCTCTCCCACAAGAGGAAACATCCTTTCAGAGTCCACTCTGTCAAGTCCATCTCAGGATCTTGTATGTTTCAATTAGACAGAACATGATCTGATTTTTTTTGTGTATGTTTTACCTTTTCTCACAGGACTTTACCATGACATTGTACCTGAGGCATTACTGGAAAGATGAGCGCCTTTCATTCCCAAGCACTAATAACTTGAGTATGACCTTTGATGGGAGGCTTGTTAAAAAGATTTGGGTCCCTGATATGTTCTTTGTACATTCAAAACGGTCCTTCATTCATGATACAACCACGGACAATATCATGTTGCGTGTCTATCCTGATGGAAAGGTACTGTACAGTTTGAGGTAAGCAGACAATATAGAGAAACACAGTGTATGCAATAAGAACCTGAATGAAGGAAGAAATAGTTACTCATGTTATCCATGTTTATTGTCAATACCAAAGGACATTTTACTTTTTTTATACAAAAATTGGACCCTGTTCCCACACCAATAGGATTCCAGACATTAAAATAAAACATCATTTTGTAAAGTCTTTAACACGATAGAGTAGGTCGATTACTAACTCATGTGTTCCCTGCACTTCTTGACTCAAACGGGACTGTGGTTCTACTCACTCATTGGGCAATTCTCTAATTCCACATGTGTTGTACACCCAATTGCAAAGGCCAAATTTCAGTACATGAGATATAAACTGTACTTAATTCATTGAACTTTGCATTCAATTTTGCAACAGGACGTTCATTATATGCCGTTTATATGCAGAAATCTAGCAAACGGAACGGGGGCAGAATTTCACTAGCACTGTCTTTTAAAATCAGCCCAATACCCCTCACTAACTTCAAAAGTTGCTTTTCACTGGGAGAAAAGGTGGAAAGTGCTATCAATATTGATGGCTACATCAGCTATATATGCATGAACAGCATATTGACTGATATTGGAGTTGACTCCTACCTTACCTTGGAAAAGTATGGAGGCAGAAAGATTGAGGGAGGAGATGACTTGATCACCAGGGAGAAGGCCATGTAAGTGTCTGTGCAGCAGATTAGACAGTTCTGCAACTGACTCCCTGCTGATCCACGAGGGTTGATTTTATCTTCCAGTGGGAAGTTAATGGGAATTGTTAGGGAACTTCACTAGTCATCCAGCCATCCTGTTCAACGCTTCCCCAAGGAAACTTTTTTCAGAGTTTAAATCGGCCCTTGTTCAACTATAACAAGGGACCCTGTTTCCATAAGCATGGCATACAGACTCCTAGGACAAAGGAATACAATGGCAATTATACCTTTGGTTCAGTTACAAGTGATTTACCTATACCAATCAAAACTGTACATATATTCAAAGATAATCAATATCCAATCACAGCTAATAATTGTGATTACTTTATTTGTTTCTCATTATAATATTTAACCAATTACAGCAACTCCATGCTTGTGTAATTATAATATCCAATTACGAACAAGACACATCTATCCACACTAACCAATCACGACAACACAGTCATAAATCACTGCTTTCCAGATAACATTCAAGGATTAGCAGATTTATGGCTGTCTTGTGGTCTGTCAAAGTTCCCAGATTCTCTGGGCACTACTTTACCACTTTGATTCTAAGTGCTGGGCAGACTTAAAACTGGGACTATTTCAGATTTGGCTTTTAGACCCATTCTGAGGCACCCCCATACATACTCTGCCTGCAAAAATATTAACAATTCTGTATTGTGTTGCAAAAGCCTGTGGGCGGGGCTTAACACGCCCAATATCCTGCAGTTCCGATCGGTGCCTCCAACTGCACATGTGCAGAAAAAAAAGATAGAATTCTGCTCCCCTGCCACATCATTCCCGGGCCACATTATGCCTTCCCCTGCCTCCCCCACAGACATTGCCCCACTCCCACAACATTACTGACCCCCTTATTCCCTCACTCCTTCCACTACCCAAGCCAATCATGGGCCCCTCCCTCCCTTTCCCCTCACTGATCACAGGCAGAGTGGCTGCGGACTCCTCCTTGTCCCTCACCAATCTCAGGCAGAGTGGCAGCAGACCCCTCCTCCCCCTCTCCCACCAACCTCAAGCAGAGAGTCATCGGATGCACGGCACTTACCTTCTCACTAACTAGAGCGCCCAAATTGGACTTCTGTAGAGCATGTCTGTTTCGCAGTGAATCTGAATGGGCGAACGCTGTGATAAAGGGGGACATGCTGGTAAAGTTGGACGTATAGCCCATTAAGTCAATTTAAGTGCATGTAGATGCATTTAAATGGCCATCGCGCATGTTTCAGGTGTGGTCCCCCGATCGTGGCCATTTTTGGGCCTTGGTAAAAGTGGAACTGGTGCAGTGACAGGCGCACATTGTGTTACTTGCCTCATTGCTAACTTTACCAAGTTTTTGTGCCCGAAAGCGGGTGTAGCTTGATGGTAAAACCAGGCCCTTTGTCCATTGTCCATCTTGTTTGTGCAGCTTATTGCGAATGCTGCAATTTTACAGAAACTTCAAAGCAATTTCACAGAGGATATCAGCTGCACTCAATGACTTTAAACTCTTTCAGGAATGGATGGTAATTCCTCACAGAAATCAGAGTCAGGGTTCTGGCAATTTGTATCTGTCAGATCTTATTGAAATCTTGCTATCCAGCTGCTTGGATGTTCCTGGCTGTAAGTGCTAGTTAGTTGACAGAAATGAACTAAAATCGGGCTGCTAGAGAGTTCCCAAGAGAAGAAGAGACCTGTCAGGAAAGCCATGGGGTGGAGGGAGGGTTTCTTTACAGAACCTCACCGTTGGGGAACCTTTTCCACCATCAAAGAACAAAGAACAACACAGCATGGGAAACAGGCCCTTTGGCCCAACGAGCCCTCGCCGCCATTTTAACATTGTGAGTTCCCTCTTCCACCCATGACCCTCGTCTACGCTTATGGCACTCCACATTGGAAACCAGATTGAGGGGAGACTAATTTAGGGACAATTTGTTACACCAATAAGCCTAAGAGCACATCTTTGGGGTGTGGGAGGAAACCGGAGCACCCGGCGAAAACCCACGCAAGCACGGGGAGAATGCACAAACTCCCACAGACACTGGCCCAAATCCATGTATCTGCACAGCAAACAGTGGTAGTCACTGAGCTGTCAAAACCCAATGGTGTTAAAATTGCAGATTGGTGATAACAGAGTGTGAAATCAAGCTGCTCTTGCTAAATGCTCCCCTGCTGAGTTGGGCTAGTAACCGTGATCAGATGTATTCCCTGAGGTTTGCATGCCCACATTTATTTTTATTCATGGGATGTGGACTTCGCTGACTGGGCCAGCATTTATTGCCCATCTCTAATTGCCCTTGGAGTGTGGTCATTTCGGAGGACATTTAAGAGTCAACCTCATTGCTGGGCTTGGAGTTAAACGTAGGAAAAACCAGTAAGGATGGCAGATTTCCTTCCCTAAATGACATTGGTAAATCAGATGGGTTTTTACGACAATCAACAATGACATTGTCATCATTAGACCTGTAATTCCAAATTTTTACTGAATTCATATTTTACCAAATGCCCAGAGCATTATCCTGAGTCTCTGGATTACTCATCGAGTGACAATATCACTATACCATAGCCTCCCCGTATTCCAGCCATTACTCAACCAATACATCCATCTTTGTGACACACTGCCTGCCAATGCCAGTTGGAAAGCAAAAGGACTCATTATCCAATTGGATGATGCTTGGCTGAGTCATTTCCCCCATCCCTCATTTTTTAATATTTTTATAACTAGTAAGCAGAAGTGTTCAAAGAATATGTAAAAGAAATATTTTTTAATGTCCTGATGGTTTTTCTCCAGAATTGCACATTGTCTTGGAGATTGACTTTTAATTTCTGAAGTGTGGGCAACCCTACTGCTGAGTATTAGTGCATTTGTGTTTCAGCTCACAGCAATAGTCACATTATTTGATATGTTGCTTACAGGGTTACAGTAACGTCAATGTGTTATATGGACTTCAGCCGCTTTCCACTTGATACCCAGAGCTGCTCACTGGAAATTGAAAGCTGTAAGTCAGGCATTGTGTCACGTCAAAACTTAATCGTTTCATTAAACTTACGTGTTGCAAAAATCTAATCACCTCAGCAGGAAGTTCACAATGTAACCTAATGTTCTCTCCGAATTATGAAATAGTTCCAAATGTTTTGAACATTGTTGTAGTAGTGAATTAATTAGAAGTTTCATGAGTGAGCACAGTTTCTCCCTATTTCTGTCCAGACCCCTCATGATTTTGAATGCCTCTGTTAAATCTCCTCTGAGCCTTCTTGTCTCCAAGGAAAATAGTGCTAACTGCTCATCTTCATAACTGAAGTTCCTCATCCCTGGAAGCATTCTTGTGAATCTTTTCTGAACTCTCTCTCATGCCATCACATAGCACCTAACTGAGGTGTGGTAGTTAAAATTCAATTTCCCTTTGACTCAGACTCCTAGGCAGAAATGCTATCCACTTCCAATACACTTGGAGTCGCAATTGGGCTTCCCAGAATCAGTCCCTCCATGCTGGTTAGAATAGAATCACAGAATATCTTATAAATTCTAGTAAACTACCTTTGCATTCTCTCAAGAGCTCACATCCTTACTAAAGTCTGGGGACCAGAGCTGCCTACAAAGTTGTGACCTAACCAGAATTTTATATATGTTTAGCCCAACATCCTGCCTTTTCTCATTCAATACCTCTCCTTATGAAACCTAAGATCCTGAATCCCATGCTAAATACTCACATTTCATTTAAAATATATCTGTTATAAAGAGTATCTTCATGCTGCACCTAGTATCTGCCATTCTATCAACTATAATGTGAAATGCTACACGGTATTGCAAGGCCAGATTCTTATGGGTATTTATTAACTGGTTATTTTAATAATTTATTCATGGGATATAAGAGTCATTGGCAAGGCCAGCATTTATTGCCTGTCCTATATCTTGAAAAGTAAGCCAGAATTATCCAGCCTCGCCCATGACTGAGACTATTCGGTCCCGCTGCTGTAAATGAAGATTTGGTTGAGCACCAAATTCTCCATTCTCGCTGGCAGCGAAAGCAGGACGTATGAGACCAGAGAATTCCAGGCATGGTTATTCAACCACTGTCGTCCACCTGGTGTAGGTAGATCCACCATGCTGTTAGGGAGGGAATCCCAGGATTTTGACCCAGCAACAGTGAAGGAACAGCGATACAGTACCAATTCAGGAAGGTGTGTGACTTGGAGGAGAACCTGCAGGTGGTGGTGTACCCAGACGTCTGCTGCCTTTATTCTAGATGGTAGAGGTAATGGGTTTAAAATGCTGTTGAAGGAGCTTTTGCAATTTGTTGCAGTGCATCTTGTAGATGGTGCACACTTCTGTCGTTCTGCATTGAAAGTAGAGGGAGGGAATATTTAAGGAGTTGTATAAGCTGACAGTCAAGTGGGCTGCTTTGTCCTGGGTGGTGTTGTTGGAGATGCACTCATGCAGGCAAGTGAAAAGTATTCCATCACTTGTGTCTTGTAGGCTGGGGATAGGCTTTGGGGAGTCAGGAAGTGAGTTACTCACTGCAGAATTCCCAGCTACTCTCCTGCTCTTGTAGCTACAGCATTTATGTGGCTAATCCAGTTCAGTTTCTGGTCAATGGTTTGTTTTAGTCTCTGCAGAGATTTTATAACATGTATACATTTCATCATATTATATCAGCACTGCAAGGATTATTTAATTGAGTCTTATCCTATTGATCCAAACTGCTAAGACCATATTGCCTTTGATCCATGTTCTCTCCAGATGCATACACTGACGATGACCTCATGCTGTACTGGAAGAGCGGCAATAATTCATTGATGACAGATGAAAAGATTTCTCTATCTCAGTTCATGATACAAGAATTTCGCACAACAACCAAGCTGGCCTTTTACAGTAGTACAGGTTGTATATTTATTTTAAATCCTTTTTAGGGAGATACTTTTCTTTTCAAATTCATGTTTTAATTTGTATATATTTTTAACATAAATCAAAGTAATTAGTGTCTTGGATACAATGTGAATATATAATTTTGTTTCTTTCATGTCCGGGGGGTGGTGTGGTACAGGGGAGATGGTTAGCATGGAACAAGAGCGGCAAATAGATGGGGGCGAGTGATGAGGGGGAATATTGAAGCCAAACCTGACTGCATTAAGAAGGCAAAACTCAATACTGGACAAAGAAATTAAACTAACAAAATAAGCAATTTTCAAAACTTCACTGTTTTCATTTGGAGTTCAGTCGTGTGTTTGGATAATTTGCCTGGTCCAGATGACTTGCACCCAAGGTTTCTCGAGTGGAGTGGAGTGGAGGTGATGAGGTGAGTGAGTGGAGGGGAGTGGAGTGGAGGAGAGGAGAGTGGAGTAGAGGGGAATGGAAGGGAGAGGAGTGGAGTGGAGGGGAATGGAGGGGAGTGGAGCGGAGGTGTGGTGAGGGGAGTGGAGGTGAGGGGAATGAAGTGGAAGGCTTGCCATAATCTTCCAATCTTTCCTAGACACAAATGAAGCACCAGAGGATTGGAAAGTAGCAAATGTGACAGCCTCATTCACATAAGTGCATAAGGTCATCCCTAGTAATGGCAGGCTGGTCAGTTTCAAATCAGTGGTGGGTGAGATTGTATAAATGGGTGACACGGTGGCACAGTTGTTAGCACTACTGACTCACACATCCAGAGACCTGGGTTCGATTCCTGGCTTGGGTCACTGTCTGTGTAGAGTCTGCATGTTCTCCCTGTGTCTGCATGGATATCCTTCAGGTGCTTCGGTTTCCTCCCTCAGTCTGAAAGGCATGCTGGTTAGGCACATTGGCCATGCTAAGTTCTCCCTCAGTGTACCTGAACAGGTACCAGCGACCAAGGGATTTTCACAGTAACTTCATTGCAGTGTTAATGTAAGCCTACTTGTGACACGAATAGATAAACGAATAGATAAATCAAGGCAAAAAATCATTAGGTACTTGGAAAGATTGACTTAATAGAACAACCAGCATGGATTTGTGAAAGGCAGATCATAATGGAATAATCTACTTGAATTTGTTGATGAGGGAAAATACAATGGATATTGCCTTTATGGATTTTAAGTAAGTGTTTGACAAAGTATCACATAAAATTGAAGATCATGGAGTAGCAGGGTTAGTGTCAGCTTGGATTTAATAAAAAATGGCTTAAGGGCAGAAAACAATGAGTTGTCATAAAAGCTTATTTCTCAGACTGGAAGATAGTGGTGCTCCTGACGCTCAGTGCGAGGATCACTGCTTTTTTGACATACATAAATGAATTGGGATATTGCAGTACATTGCAAAATTTGAAAATTTGTTGATAATTCTAAACTGGGAGGTGCAGCTGACTCTGAGGATAAAACCAATTGACTGCAACAGAAGATGGTTGGTTTGCAGTGTGGGCAGACAAATCACAGATGGAATTTAACACAGCAAAATGTAACATGATGCATTTTGGTGGAAGAAATGAGGAGAGGCAACATCTACCTAATGGCAGAGTTCTAAAGAATGTTCTGGAACCTGGGGGTTCCTGTGCACACATCTCTCAAGGCGGATTTTGGGTACAATTATGGAGAAGAATCAAGCCCCAAGTCTTTTATCAAACACCTTATGACAATCTTTGTTTTGATTTGGTTTATTATTGTCACATGTATTAGTGTACAGTGACAAGTATTGTTTCTTGCTATACAGACAAAGCATACCATTCATAGAGAAGGAAAGGAGAGAGTGCAGAATGTAGTGTTACAGTTATAGATGTAGAGAAAGATCAACTTAGTGTGAGGTATGTCCATTCCAAAGCCTGACAGCAACAGGGAAGAAGCTGTTCTTGAGTTGGTTGGTATGGGACCTCAGACTTTTGTATCTTTTTCCTGATGGAAGAAGGTGGAAGAAAATATGGCCAGGGTGCATGGGGAGGTCCTTAATTATTTATAAACATCTATTACATTACATTTACCTAGAAACATGCTAATCGAGCACAACTGGATGTTGACAGCTCCCTGTCTGAGTCACCACTTTTCAAGATGTTTTGTGCCACATTATGAATGCAAGAGATTTTACTGACGGCAAAGGTAAAATAAACTGCCTAATAATTATCTTGCTTCATTTCCCACCTTTGTTGGACAGCGATGCAGCAATTTTGCTACTTTTTACTACCTTTGTCACTTTCAAAACTGTGTGGAAGATTTTAGTTTGTGTCTGTGCTATTCCTTCCCATAGTTTGGAGAGTATTACTATGAGGAGCGACTGGACAAACTTGGTTTGTTTTCAGTTGGGCGATGGAGGCTGAGGGCGACCTGATGGAAGTTTACAAAATTATGAGAAGCATGGATAGAATGAATAGTTGGAGTCATTTTCCCAGGATAGAAATACCAATTACTAGGGGGCACAGATTTAAGGTAAAAGGGGGAAAATTTAAAGGAGATATAAGAAGCACATTTTCACATAGAGGGTGGTAAGTGCTTTGAATGTGGTGCCAGAGGATATGGTAGAAACAGATACAATAGCAATATTTATGAGGAATCTTTACAGATACATGCTTAGGCAGAGAATAGAAGAATATGGACAAAAGATCTTTAGCTTAGAAAGGAGTCATATGATGGCGCAGGATCGATGGGCCAAAGGGCCTCCTTCCTGTGCTGTACTGTTCTTTGTTCTTTGTTCCAGTCCCACGATATTTCCGAATCCACACTCTCCAGTGAATCTAAATCCAAGGCATATCTATATTTGTGGCTCAGTACATTTGATCTAGTGATCACCCACATTCCCCTACCCTACCTACAGCCACGCTGCCCATCTTGTTCTTGAGGACGTCAAAGTTGTCATTTTAAACAAACTAAAATTACTTTGTAAGAAGTCTCACAACACCAGGTTAAAGCCCAACAGGTTTATTTGGTATCATGAGATTTCAGACTGCTGCTCCTATGACAACGGATGAAAGGACACCACTCGACAATCACTAGATAGGAGTGTTCCCTTCCTGTCAGGAAATATTCCAGCACTCAAGGGTATTCAGCCTCCAGCCTTCAGGTAAGCATTCTCCAAGGTGGCTTTCAAGAAACACAATAATCGCTGAGCAGAAACTGATAGCCAAGTTCCGCACACATGAGGATGGCTTCAATCAGGACCTTAGGTTCATATCACGGTACATATAGCCGCCACCATTTGGCCTGGGCTTGCAAAATCCTATTAACTGTCCTGGCTTGAGACAATTCATATCTCTTTAACCTGTGATTAACCCTCTCTCCACTCACATTGTGTGTACCTTTAAAGACTTGATTACCTATAAAGACTTGCATTCCAACCATTATCTTGCAATTGTGTCTTTGTCTATATATGCCATATTTGTGAACCCAACTCTCCACTCACCTGTTGAAGGAGCAGCGCTCCAAAAGCTTGCGATACCAAATAAATCTATTGGACTTGAACCTGATGTTGTGAGACTCCTTACTGTGCCCACTCCAGTCCAATGCCAACATCTCCACATCACTAAAATTACATTGTATTTTCATTTTCAAATGTCATCTAAACAGGCTATTTTGTTCAATTTAAACTGAAAGTGATGTGTTTGTTAAATCTTTTCTTCACAACATTGCTGAGTTAATGGGACATAATGATGACCATTCATCTCCTTTGTCAACCCACAGGTTGGTACAATCGCCTGTACATCAATTTTACACTGCATCGCCATATTTTCTTCTTCTTGCTACAGACCTACTTCCCAGCGACCCTGATGGTCATGTTGTCCTGGGTTTCATTCTGGATTGATCGTCGAGCTGTACCCGCCAGAGTTCCATTAGGTGAGAAAATCAGAACCAAAGCAGCAAAACCAATAAGATGGCAGTAGATGTTTGTGTCCTGGTGGAATTTAGCTCAGAGTGGCTAAGACCTTGTGAAGTTGTCAATAGGAGTATAGGGAGGAATGAGGGTGCATCTGATACCATTCTACTAGTAGTTTTGGACTTTTAGAATTTTCTAAGCATTCCAAATTTATTTAAAACAGTCCTAATTTCTCCTCTCCAGAAAGGTGTTTTTTTTTACTTCCTCTTTTTAAGTGGTGGCCTAATTTCCCAACACTTTGGAGTGATCAAATCCTCTGTTAATAACCCCCCCCACAAACTTGAGATAGGCTAAAGTCAGAGGATTTGTTTATTTTATAAATATTCAAACATAGGAAGAGGGTTTGCAATGTAATCTCAGTACATTCACACAATCAAAGAGGGATAAAGGAAAGAAAGAGGTACAGGGTGAGGAAAAAATAACTGTTATTGTTTCACACGAATCCAAAGTACAGAATCAAAAGTCTAATGGTGTATTCCTTCAGAGAGCTTAGCCAGCTGAAGTTGATGTGGGGAATTCATTCTCATTCTAATGTCTCAGTTGAAAGACAGTATTTCTGACATTGCAGCAGTCTCCCTGCAGTGCACTGCAGTGTCAGCCTAGATTTTGTGCTCAATTCCCCAGAGTGAAACTTAAACGTGCAACCATCTGACTCAGATGTGAGAGTGCTTCTTACAGGGCCACAGTCAAGAATCAATTGAAATTAGAGGAAAAGCATACCTAAGACTTCCTTCCTGAATCTTTTCCCTTATCAGGGAGATATCAGTGGATTGACTAGGCATAGTAGATATTGAAAAATTGAGCTGATTAGAGCACATGTCCCATTTGCTATTATTTGCCATGCACAAATTGAGGAATTGTAGATTGTACAATTGTTCACCCTGTTGAATATATGGTGATGTACTTGTGGGACAATGTAAAGATGCTTGTTGAGGTGCAATTTTTCAGAAATAATCACTATAACAATGCTGCAGTGATTAATCCCTTAATTACTAACCTTCCCCTATCCCCCCAACACCCTCTCACAGTCATTATCTTGTGCTTCTTTCTGAATAGATTATCATTTATTGTTATTGCTCCTCTTATCTTTCCTTCTTTGTTCCTTTTAAGATCTTCTTTATTATTCAAAATTTAGATGCATCTTCCTCTAATGTAACTTATTCTTTCCCAAAACTTGAGAACTGTGCACCACACTCAGTTTTCCATTCCTTCTGTTACCTATACATTTTAAAACTCAAGTTTTCTATTACTACTTCTTTATGTTGTTTTTTATCTAAACTTTCTTGTCTTGATAATGTCATTACCATGGATCTTGGTCCTCCTTTAAGGTTTCTCAGTTTGAAACAAAAACTACTGGATAACTCTATACGTTTGCATCAGCACAATTAGTGATCATACTTTTTGTCAGAATTGTCTAAATTCTTGATTATAAATTTGTAAAGCATGTCGTCTCTCTATAATTCCAGGTATAACAACAGTTTTAACTATGTCCACCATCATCACGGGTGTGAATGCTTCCATGCCAAGAGTGTCCTATATTAAAGCTGTGGACATTTACCTGTGGGTTAGTTTTGTGTTTGTTTTTCTGTCGGTCTTGGAGTACGCAGCTGTGAATTACCTAACTACAGTACAAGAGAGAAAGGAAAGAAAGCTACGGGAAAAGGTGAGAAAGTGAATATCATGTTGTCCTTTGATTACTTATTTTTGTTTCATCCTCTGGAATCAATATATTAATCATCTGAAGTCAATCCTTAGTGCCTCTAATCATTTACACTTCTTTTCTTTAAGGTTTAAAGCTTATTTATTAGTGTCACATGCAGGCTTACATTAACACTGTAATGAAGTTACTGTGAAAATCTCCTAGTTGCCACACTCTGATGCCTGTTCGGGTACACTAGGGAGAATTTAGCATGGCCAATGCACATAAGCAGCATGCCTTTCGTACTGTGGAAGGAAACTAGAGCATCGAGAGAAAACCCACGCAGACACAGGGAGAATGTGCAGACTCCGCACAGACAGTGACCCAAGCTGGGAATTGAACCCGGGTCCCTAGAGTTGTGAGGCTGCAGTGCTAACCACCATGCCACTGTACCTCCCCAGGACATCCTTTAAAGCAGGACAAGATAATAAAGAATTGTATTTTTACCCTGGGGCTGATGGAAGGTCATCAACCTAAAACTCTGTTCATCTCCACTGATGGTGCCTGACCTGCTGAATACTTCCAGCATTTTTGTTCTTATTTCAGATTTTCAGCATCCTCAGTATTCGTACAAACATGGAAACTTATAAAATTTTAACAGAATTAGGCAGGGTAGATTCAGAATGTTCCCGATGGTGGGGGAGTCCTGAACTAAGGGTCATAGTTTGAGGATAAGGGACAAACCTTTTAGGATAGAGAATCATAGAACCGCTTCAGTGCAGAAGCAGCCATTCAGCCCATCAAGCCTCTCTGACTCTCTGACAGAGCACCTTAACCAGGGCTGTTCACTCGCCCTATCCCATACATTTCCTGTGGCTATTCCCCCTAACCTACACATCTTGGGACACTAAGGGGCAATTTAGCATTTAGCATGGCCAATCCACCTAATCTGCACCTCTTTGGAGGTAAGAAGAAATTTCTTCACCCAGAGGGTGGTGAATGTATGGAATTCATTACCACAGAAAATAGTTGAAGTCAAAACATTGTGCGATTTCAAGACAAAATTAGATATATCTCTTGGGGCTAAAGGGATCAAGTGTTATGGGGGGGAAAGCAGGATCAGGGTATTGAATTTGATGATTAGCCATGATCAAGCAGAGCAGGCTGGAAGGGCCGAGCAGTCTACTCTCACTTCTATTTTCTATGTATATTTCTATGGATTTTGATCATTAATATTAGTGTCTCCCTGTTACAGCTACCTTGCACGTGTACAATACCTCAGCCAAAACCGTTAATGGTAGAACGTACTTACAGTGATGGGGAGATCAGCAACCTGGCTGCATTTGCCGGACCTGATTATATACCACAAAACGGAGAGAAGCAGGACAGAACACTGGTGAATCCACCAATTGCGGATGAGCCAACTGAAAACAAGGAAAAAATCTTAAGAGGATACATTTGGATTGACACCCACATCATCGATAAATACTCCAGACTGATATTTCCAGTTGCTTATGCACTTTTTAACATAATATATTGGTCGATTTACTCATAGAAATTTCTGCATGTAAAAGGTTTTAAAATCCTATCATCCCTCCTCAGAAAGAACTCATTGGGAGGGGGCAATTGTTTCGGGGGGAGCGTGGGGGGGCGCGATGTTTTCGAACCTCCAACTATGATGGGATCAAGCTAATACACAATCAGTCATATTGTAGTAGTCTGAAATATGGTAAGCAGAGCTGGATGATTTGTGACATACATGGTTCAAAGTTTCCCATTCTGAACGAGTTGCTTAATTATGCAATACATTGGTTGGTAGATGGTTTGATCTAGGTCATTTTAGATGTATTTCAGATAAGTTATTTTATTCTGATTTGTCCATAGGCATTTAGTTTTTTTTTCCATTATAAGAACATATTGAAAGTTTCTACGTTTTTTCTAACATAGATGAGAAATTTTGCATTTGTTCTTCAACTCCCTCTTTTTATATTAAAAAAAACATTATTTTTAAATGAATGAATTCTTTGAAGGAGCAATGGATTATACATTACTGTTGGGTCAGCATAGACTTTGGTCAAACATCTGCTAGTCGGCAATCAACACAGTTAATGATGCAAACCCTGTAGGGCAAGACTTCTATAATTAAGATTATCTGTGTCTAACTATCTACATTGCAGTAAAAGCACAGCAATCTGAAACATGCATCTTTCAGCTTAACATTGCCAAAGGAATACAGATTAATCTTTGTTATTTAAGTGTTGAAATAAACCACAGAAATAAACCACAGTAGTAAAAAAATTGCTGTATGTTTTAGTGAAGTCTCAGGTGACTATTGTGCATTCTGATTCTTCCTAATCTAATAAAGCTCCAGGTAGCCATTTTACGAGGCTTTGTAACAGGCCATCTTGATTTGGCCAACGGACCGTAGAATCATGAGCCCAATGTGCAGCAGACACCATTTTACAGCAAAGGAACTTGGGTACTTTCTGCTGATTGAATAACCAGTCTCTTTGTAAGTTGTAAATGATGTAAGCAGGTTCTTTGCTGACCAGCTGCAATCCAAACACTGAGCTCAACCATATAATGTAGGGGCTGATCAACCTTTCGTACTGGGCTGCTGAAGTTGTATCCTGATAGATTACTCTATCAAACCATGATTAGAAGCACAACACTAATAATTGGTTACATTTGCTTTCTCGATTAATTTGCGTTATTGTGGTGATGGGAATGTGTATTTTTTTTGTTTTCTCATTATTCCCCAGCAGTATTGCTACTTGCAGCGAACAAAGTGATTTTTAGGCAAGGAACAAGCATTCACAAAGATGTAACAAATACAGGTTTAATGCCATGCAAGGGTTTTTTATATGTATGTGTATATATATATATATATATATATGAGTATATAGTTTGATATCCCAGGTTCTTCATTTAATCATCTAGATCCAAAAATGCGTACCAAAGGATATATTTGTTCAATGTTTCTGCTACACAGCCTACCATGGTTTTGGAGGCTTACCTGAAACTAACTGGAACCACATGGACAACTTTTCCCATGTTTATCTATTGAACAAGATCTTTCCACTGAATCTTTCCCTGACACCAACATAAGCAAGGTTCACCATCTGACAGATGCATTAGGCATGTGACAGAATCTTCATTTTAAAAGAGCAACACGTTCAACTTTTCTGAACACAGAGCCCAGAATCTTGGTGGCCAAGATTCCCAAGAGTAAGGGTGTGTTGATGGCACCCAAGCCTTTTAATTCCTCCTGGTTGGGTTCTCTGAAATACCGAACTGTAACCACCTCACTCAATGGCAACATCCCATCTCCCAAATTATGGGGAGCTCAGTGTTGCACCATTCAATCACTTCCTCACAAACGTCATCTTTGCCTTTTACAGATTTTGTGGGGAGGTCATTGGGTTGATGGTTTTAGAGGGGGAGAGGGGAAGGAATATACAGTAAAATCTCTGTGTTTGCCATCATTGTAAAAGGTCTGACAACACCAGGTTTTAGTCCAACCGATTTATTTGATAGTAAACGCACAAGCTTTCGAGGTTTCCCTCTTCGTCAGGTGAATGGAGAGTTCTGGCCTCGGACAGAGCATATAAAGCACAGGCAGTTTAGAGATTACTGATTAGAATGCGAATCTTTACACCTAACCTGCTGTTCAAGTCCTAAAGTGGCTGACAATGTGTGTGGAAGGAGGACTGATCACAGGTTAAAGAGATGTGTATTGTCTCCAGACAGCACAGTGAGTGAGGTTTTGCAAACCCAGGCAAGTCACGGGGGTTACAGATAGTGTGACATGAGCCCAAGATCCCTGTTGAGACCACCCTCATGTGTGTGGAACTTGGCTATCAGTCTCTGCTCAGCAACTCTGCGCTGTCGTGTGTCGTGAAGGCCGCCTTGGAGGACGCTTACCCGAAGGTCAGAGGCTGAATGCCCGTGACCACTGAAGTGTTCACCAACAGGAAGGGAACAGTCTTGCCTGGTGATTGTTGAGCGATGTTCATTCATTCGTTGTCGTAGCGTCTGCATGGTCTCCCCAATGTACCATGCTTCGGGACATCCTTTCTTGCAACGTATCAGATAGACAACGTTGGCCAAGTTGCAAGAGTATTTACCGTGTACCTGGTGGATGGTATTCTCACGTGTGATGATGGTATCCATGTCGATGATCTGGCATGTCTTGCAGAGGTTGCTGTGGCAAGGTTGTGTGGTGTTGTGGTCACTGTTCTCCTGAAGACTGGGTAGTTTGCTGCGAACAATGGTCTGTTTGAGGTTGTGTGGTAGTCTGAAGGCAAGAAGTCGGGGTGTAGGGATGGCCCTGGCGAGATGTTCGTCTTCATCAATGATATGTTGAAGACGCCTTCAGACAACCGCACAACCTCAAACAGACCATTGTTCGCAGCAAACTACCCAGTCTTCAGGAGAACAGTGACCACAATACCACACAACCCTGCCACAGCAACCTCTGCAAGACATGCCAGATCATCGACATGGATACCATCATCACACGTGAGAATACCATCCACCAGGTACACGGTAAATACTCTTGCAACTCGGCCAACGTTGTCTATCTGATACGTTGCAAGAAAGGATGTCCCAAAGCATGGTACATTGGGGAGACCATGCAGACGCTACGACAACGAATGAATGAACATCGCTCAACAATCACCAGGCAAGACTGTTCCCTTCCTGTTGGCGAACACTTCAGTGGTCACGGGCATTCAGCCTCTGACCTTCGGGTAAGCGTCCTCCAAGGCAGCCTTCACGACACACGACAGCGCAGAGTCGCTGAGCAGAGACTGATAGCCAAGTTCCACACACATGAGGATGGTCTCAACAGGGATCTTGGGTTTATGTCACACTATCTGTAACCCCCGTGACTTGCCTGGGTTTGCAAAACCTCACTCATTGTGCTGTCTGGAGACAATACACATCTCTTTAACCTGTGATCAGTGCTTCTTCCATACACATTGTCGGCCACTTTAGGACTTGAACAGCAGGTTAGGTGTAAAGATTCGTATTCTAATCAGTAATCTCTAAACTGTCTGTGCTTTATATGCTCTGTCCAAGACCAGAACTCTCCATTCACCTGACGAAGAGGGAAACCTTGAAAGCTTGTGCATTTACTATCAAATAAATCGGTTGGACTAAAACCTGGTGTTGTCAGACTTTTTACTGTGTTTACCCCAGTCCAACGCCGGCATATCCACATCATGTTTGCCATCATTACCCTTCTAAAGCTGAGCATAACTTCAGGATGTAGGGCACGCTCAGATTAGCATGGAAATCCTTTTAAGTTGCAATCTGTTACTCAGTGCTCCAACACAGACAACATTGGTCTGGGCACCCACCTCTGTCCCCGTCATGGACGTGCAAGCCAAATCAGCATGAAATTTCCCACTCTCCCATCGCTTTGGGAAACCTTATAACCCCGCCTTGTACAATCAGGTGTAACTAGGTTTTAATGGTGGCGTGACTGATAACATTTAAGGCAGCAGAACTGATCCTGAAAGGCATTTAGTCATTCTTTTAAGCTAAATTTAAAATAAAATTTAAAAGTTCTTGAGTGTAGGGTGTCGAAATTTGCTGATGACACCAAGATTGGGGGAAAGGCAAATTGTGCGGAGGGTGTGGAGAGTCTGCAGAAGGATCTAGATAGGCTGGGCGAATGGGCCAGGAAATGGCAAATGGAATTTAATGTTGGCAAGTGTGAGGTGGTCCACTTTGGTAGGAAGAATGGTAGGAAGGACTATTACTTACGGGGCGAAAAACTGCAGCAGGCGACGGTGCAGAGGGACCTCGGGGTCCTTGTGCATGAGTCGCAAAAACCCAGCCTGCAGGTGCAGCAGGTGGTCAGGAAGGCGAATGGGATGCTGGCCTTCATAGCGAGGGGGATTGAATATAAAAGTAGGGAGGTCTTGCTGCAGCTGTATAGGGCATTGGTGAGGCCGCAGCTGGAGTACTGTGTGCAGTTTTGGGCGCCGCACCTGCGCAAGGATATTTTGGCCTTGGAGGGAGTGCAGAGGAGGTTTACTAGGCTGATACCGGAGTTGAGGGGGTTGAGCTATGAGGAGAGGCTGAATAAACTAGGCTTGTACTCGTTAGAGTTTAGAAGAATGAGGGGAGATCTCATTGAGACGTATAAGATGATGAATGGGATGGATAGGATAGAGGTGGAAAGACTCTTCCCGCTCAAAAAAGACAGTAGGACTAGGGGGCACAGCCTCAAGATAAAGGGGGGGCGGTTCAGAACGGAGTTGAGGAGGAACTTCTTCACTCAAAGGGTGGTGAATCTCTGGAATTCTCTGCCCGTTGAAGTGGTGGAGGCTGCCTCGCTAAATATTTTTAAGAAGCGGGTTGATGGGTTTTTGATAAGAGAGGGGATTAAGGGTTATGGGGAGAGGGCGGGAAAGTGGAACTGAGCCACGACAGATCAGCCATGATCTTATTGAATGGCGGGGCAGGCTCGAAGGGCCAGATGGCCTACTCCTGCTCCTATTTCTTATGTTCTTATGTTCTTATGTTCTTATGAAATATATTAGCTGTCCCTCCATGTGAATGTCCCAGTTTGCTCCATGTATTTTTTAAAGTGCTTTTTGGTTCTGTATATGTGTGAAAATTCTTTACTGTGATTGACTGTAACATGATCAGTGATTATAGGAAGCGATGGCCTACTGGTGTTACGTCTAGATTATTAACCCAGAAGCTTAATTAATGTTCTGGGGACTCAGGTTCAAATTCCACCATCTGCCATGGCAGGTGGTGGAATTTGAATTCAATAAAAGAAGTCTGGAATTAAGAATCTACTAATGACCATTGTCGATTGTTGGGAAAACCCATCCAGTTCACTTTAGGGAAGGTGACCTGCCATCCTTACTTGGTCTGGCCTACACGTGATTCCAGAGCCACATGTGTTTGACTCACAACTGCGCTTGGGCAACTAGGGATGGACAGTAAATGCTGGCCAACCAGTGACATCCATGTCCCACGAATGACTTTTTAAAAATTACTATGATGGATGGTGATAGATGTGAAATCCTCTAGATCCCTAGATCTCCCAGCGAGACTTACTTCATGGTCAGTGATGTGTGGCATTGTTTCACCAAGAGGGCACTTCAAAGTAGAGGAGACATGTCAACAAATCATTTAAAACTTAAAGAAAAAGAAGCCAGGCCACCACTGGAGGAATTTCTGTACAGGGGCCTTAGCTGCATCTGCAACCTGCCAGTTATGTTGCTGGGTGTCCACCTTCAGGCATTTAAGTTACCTCCATCGCATTGTGAACATTTTTGGAGGGCACCTCATTTAAGACAAGACCATCAGGATCTGGAGACTTGTCAGCCCGCATAGCCATCAGTTTGCTCAGTACCAGTTTCCTAATGATTATAATTTCTCTCCCTTCCACCTTTTGACTTATGGCTATTTCTGGAAAGTTTTTTGTATCCTCTATAGTGAAGACGGAAGCAAAATATTTGTTAATTTCATCCCCATTTCCTTATTTTCTACTATTAAATCCTCTAAATCATCACTGTTCAGAAGACAAATGCTCACTTTCACTGTCTGTGCAGAATCTGCACATTCTCCCCCTGTGTGCATGGGTTTCCTCCAGGTGCTCCGGTTTCCTCCCACAGTCCAAAAGACGTGCTGGTTAGGTGGATTGACCATTATAATAAATGCATATTTGGAATCACAAGCTTTTGGAGGGCTGCTCCTTCATCAAGTGAGTCAACAAAATTGGAAATTGTCATTTCATAGAATCCCTATAGTACAGAAGAAGGCCAATTGACCCATCAAGCCTGCACCAACAACAATCCCACCCAAGCCCTATCCATGTAACCCCATGCATTTACCCCGCTAATCTCCCTAACAATAAGGGACAATTTGCCATGGCCAATCAAGCAACTCACAAATCTTTGGAGTGCAGGAGGAAATCAGAGCACCCGCAGGAAACCCATGCAGATATGAGGAGAATGTCCACAGTCCACCCGAGGCCGGAATTGAACCCAGGTCTCTGGCACAGTGCTAACCACTGCACTGCCATGCCGCCCCAAAGTATTGTGAACCCGGCCAGGAAATTAATCCCAATGGATGTTATACTGGGCTCACAATCAGTTTTACACCCAGATTTTCTATCGGAGTTATGTTGATTCACTAGCAAGTATTGTTCACACATTCACTCCTCTCATCATTTTCTATCAGAACTATAATACCACCCAAATACAGATGGGCATTTTATAATTACAAGCAGATTACAGGAATGCATCATGCAGGTTTTATCCTCACATTTGTGCCTGAAAAACACCATTTGCGTGTGATATCAGTTTTATTCAAACATCCACATTGCTAAGCACAGCAAACATTTCAAGGTGAGCCAGAATTTTGTGCAATTCAGTAACACCAACACTGTTCTTGTTCAGGCCTGCCAGAAACTCCATAACATATCCCTAATCTCATCATCCCCCTTAAATTCCAATTCAATTCAACCTTAAGATGTGTGACCTTGCTATTCTATGCCATTAAACTGAACTTCAAACTCCACATCTAGTGCACCAGCAAGGTCACTCACATTCCCTTCTGAAATGTTGCCCATCTCTATCCCTACCACAATCGAACCAATGTTCAAATCTTCATTTATGCTGTTGTTACCTCTCTAGACTAATCTTTCAAATTCCTCCTTCTGAGCTTGAGAGCTTCAGGCTGCCTAAACTAAGTAATTCAAAACTCATCTGGTCACATCTCATCCTGCATCTTTCTAGACTGCTATTCCTTCACTTATTTTGCTAATAATACAATGGCATGCCAACAGTGTAATACTGCCCTCTATTGGTTTGCAATGTGTTTGTCATAAATGTTCCTGAGTTTTGAAACAGCAAATTAAGCAACTGGCCTTGTACTTTATACGATAAAAATCTAATTGTCTGTTTTCCTTTTTTAAAAATTTGTATGTCAGTTACCATAAATTATCTAATACTTGCAAACTCAGGATTTCCTCCAGGTGCTCCAGTTTCCTCCCATAGTCCAAAGATGTGCAAATTAGTCAGATTGGCCATGTTCAGATATCCCTTAGCATCAGGGGGGATTTGCAGGGTGAATATATGGGGTTGTGGGAATAGGATCTGGGTGGGATTATTGTCAGTGCAGGCTTGCTGGGCCAAATGGCCTCCTTCTGCACTGTAGGGTTTCTATGAATTCATACTTAAGCTTATAATGTATACACATCAACAGTAGATAATGCAGAATAGTATGTAAATAATACAGGGAACACATACAAACTAGGAGCAAGAGTAAGCTCCTTAAGCTTGCTCTGCCATTCATTGTCAATCTGATTGCAATGTCAACCCCACATTCCTGCCTAACCCTGATTAATGTAGCACGATAGCACAGTGGTCAGTGCTGGTGCTTCATAGCTCCAGGGACTTGGGTTCGATTCCCAACTTGGGTCACTGTCTGTGTAGAGTTTGCATGCTCTCCCTGTGTCTGCATGTGTTTTCTTTGAGTGCTCTGGTTTCCTCCCACAGTCCAAAGATGTGTGGATTAAGTTGGTTGGTCATGGCCCTTAGTGTCCCAGGATGTGTAGGTTAGAGGGAGTAGTGGGTAAATATATGGGGATAGGGCCTAGGTGGGATTGTTGTTGGTGCAGACCTGATGGGCCAATTGGCCTCTTTCTGCACTGTAGGGATTCTATGTTAACATTTTACCCACTCAATAATCAATCAAGGATCGATCTAGGTTTGCCTTAAAAATGTTCAAAGACTCTGTCAGACTGGAGGCCAGGCAGGGCGGGGGGGGAATGTGCTCCAGTGTTCCGTCCCAGTACGTGGAGATGCCGGTGTTGGATTGGGGTGGGCACAGTTAGAAGTCTCACAACACCATAAGAGCATAAGAAATAGAAGAATGAGGGGAGATCTCACTGAGACATATAAGATGATGAATGGTATGGATAGGATAGAGGTGGAGAGACTCTTCCCGCTCAGAAAGGATAGTAGGACTAGAGGGCACAGCCTCAAGATAAAGGGGGGGCGGCTTAGAACGGAGTTGAGGAGGAACTTCTTCACTCAAAGGGTGGTGAATCTCTGGAATTCTCTGCCCGTTGAGGTGGTGGAGGCTGCCTCGCTCAATATTTTTAAGACGCGGGTTGATAGGTTTTTGATAAGCGAGGGGATTAAGGGTTATGGGGAGAGGGCGGGAATGTGGAACTGAGCCACGACAGATCAGCCATGATCTTATTGAATGGCGGGGCAGGCTCGAAGGGCTAGATGGCCTACTCCTGCTCCTATTTCTTATGTTCTTACGTTTTTATGAGCAGATCCTGTGTGTGCGGAGGGCTTGTCCATAGGGGACGGCTTCTTTAACGGGTTTAGGGTGGAAGCTGGAGAAGTGGAGCATTGTGAGGTTATTTGTGGACTTGCAGTACAATGAGGTGCTGAGGTGACCATCCTTAATGATGCGTGTGTCCAAGAACGCAACCGATTCTGGAGAATAGTCCATGGTGAGTCTGATGGTGGGATGGAACTTGGTGTCATCATATAGTTATTTCAGTGAGTCCAAAGGAAGAAAGTGTCATCGATGTATCTAGTGTATAGCATTGGTTGATGGTCCTGTGCAATTGCAAAGACTCTGCTTCCCACTGCTTTCTGATGAACAGAGTTCCAGAGACAAAAGACCCTCAAAAAAAAAGTCTCATCTTAGTTGTCAGCTTGCGATCCTTTTTTAAAGTGACCTCTAGTTCTAGATCCCTAGACTAAGTACAGTGCATCCACCAGTTTTCCTTTATCCACAGCCATATGATTCCTTCAAAGAGCTTGAATAAATTGGTTAAATCTGATTTCTGTTTCATAAAACCATGTTGACTCTGCCTAGATTGTCTTGACTTTTTCCAAGTGCCCTGCTATAACACCTTTATAACTTCTAATATAGCAACCATGACAGATGTTAGGCTAACAGGTCTACAGTTCCCTGCTTTCTGACTACCTCCTTTTTTTTGAATCAAGGAGATATATTTGCCACCTTCCAATCTAATGGAATCTTCCCTGATTCTAGCGAGTTTTGGAAAATGAAATCCAATTCATCAATTATCTCATTAACCACCTCTTTCAAGAGCTTAGGGTGAAATCCAGCACTAATGGGATAAGGTGACAATTGAAAGCATGATATGTTTAACATTAAATACAATTGGGGAGGCGGAGGGGGGTGGTGGAGGGAATCAGAATTGTTTCTGTTTGCTCATGAGGTATGTTCAATGCAGGAAGTGCCACATTTAGTACACATGCATAGCTGTGCTGAAAACAAACTGCTGTAGATCATGTGGTATTCCAGGATTCTGACTCAGCATTCCAACAGCAATAGATATCTAATCTAGGATGTTAAGTGACCTGTGTTCCCACAATACAGCTCCTGACACTTTCTTTCATGGCAGTATTGTTTACGGGAAGAGTGTAGCAAATGAAGTAACCTATGGATCATGTATATTGCAGCAATTGTGTTCCTGTCATACACCTAGCTGATTCGGTTAAATAACTTTATGTGCAAAATGCAACACAGGATTAGGCAAACATCACAGTATTATTAAACATAGCATCAGCTCTGACGTAAGGTCATCCTGACTCGAAACATTGTTACTTATTCTCTCTCCACCGACGTTGTCAGACCTGCTGAGTTTCTCCATTTTTTGTTTTTAAATTCACAGTAACAATTACTGGGCCATCTACTGATCCAGCATGAGCGGTACTCAGCAACTTCCTTTCCAAAGCCAAGACATCAACACCCCATCCTCCATACAACTCTCTCTGAGGAACCTCTTAGAAAGAGCACTTGTTAGGTAGTAGGAGACACCCACCACATTTTCACAAAGGAGATGTGAAATAAAAAACACTAATAATGAATACAACATAGATTGAAGAAAAACAATCATATTTAGACCATTACCTCTGTCAGTTCATTCGAGATTACTGCAGTTTCAGGTAGTTGCGAGGGAATAGTGTACTTGATGCAAAGCTGAGATCAACAGTGGAATATTTTAATTGTTCCATTTATTGGTCAAATGTGGAAAATACAGCGCATTGCAATCTGGTGTCAAAGCTTATAAGTCTCGCCATCACCAAAATAAGTTTTCATCCATATTGATGGTTCCTCGTGGACCTCCTCTATCACCGACTGCATAGCAATACGCTTTTGGATGGCACAGTTGTTCAAGAGCCCACAGACCAAAAAGTTCATAGATTTTCACAACACTATTCTGCAATGCCCACTAAACCACTGCAATGCCTTATGTTGGATCAGAACAAATTATTGCGGATGCTGCAATCTGAAAGCAAGAGAAAATGCTGGAAAATCTCAGCAGGTCTGGCAGCATCTGTAAGGAGAGAAAAGAGCTGACGTTGAGTCCAGATAACCCTTTGACAAAGGGTCATCTAGACTCAAAACATCAGTTCTTTTCTCTCCTTACAGATGCTGCCAGACCTGCTGAGATTTTCCAGCATTTTCTCTTTTGATTTAAGGCAATGCCATGCCTTCCTTTTCAAATTAGTTTTTAAATGATGTTCTGATACCAATTATCAGTGCTGCATTTCTCATCTCAGAAATTAAAATGGTAACCTAAAAGGATGGCACAGTGGCTATCACTGCTGCCTCAATGCCAGGGATCCAGGTTCAAGTCCAGCCTTGGGTCAGCGTGTGTATGTGTGTGAAGTTTGCACATTCTCCCTGTCTCTCCATGGGTTTCCTCCAGGTGCTCCGGTTTCCTCCCATAGCCCAAAGATGTGCAGGTTAGGTTGAATGGCCATGCTAAATTACCCCTTAGTGTCAGGAGGATGAAGGCAAATATGTGGTGTTATGGGGATAGAGCCTCGGTGGGATTGACATCAGTGCAGGCTCAATGGGCCAAATGGCCTCTTTCTGTACTGCAGATTTTATAAAAGAATTTCAAAATAAATTGAGTGATTCCTTTAGTGATACTGCGAGTTTATTTTGTGTTTGAATTTTGTGATTTTTTTGTTTTATTCCCTACTTGTTCAGTTATGATCGGTTTCTTGAATATTTTTAACTAATATGAAAATTAAACGACAGCTACAATGAAGTAGTAATATACTGAAGTGTATACCAATCAAAGCTTTTTATTATACATATTTACATAGATTTATGTTTTCAATCAGCAAAAATAATTGTCCCTCTACATGATAAACTATAGATGTAAATTACAAATATCTTGATTAAAGCATTATTTCAAGAATTCACTGAAGGATTGAATATAAAAGTAGGGAGGTCTTGCTGCAGCTGTATAGGGCATTGGTGAGGCCGCAGCTGGAGTACTGTGTGCAGTTTTGGGCGCCGCACCTGCGCAAGGATATTTTGGCCCTGGAGGGAGTGCAGAGGAGGTTTACTAGGCTGATACCGGAGTTGAGGGGGTTGAGCTATGAGGAGAGGCTGAATAAACTAGGCTTGTACTCGTTAGAGTTTAGAAGAATGAGGGGAGATCTCATTGAGACGTATAAGATGATGAATGGGATGGATAGGATAGAGGTGGAGAGACTCTTCCCGCTCAAAAAAGACAGTAGGACTAGGGGGCACAGCCTCAAGATAAAGGGGAGGCGGTTTAGAACGGAGTTGAGGAGGAACTTCTTCACTCAAAGGGTGGTGAATCTCTGGAATTCTCTGCCCTTTGAAGTGATGGAGGCTGCCTCGCTAAATATTTTTAAGAAGCGGGTTGATGGGTTCTTGATAAAAGAGGGGATTAAGGGTTATGGGGAGAGGGCGGGAAAGTGGAACTGAACCACGACAGATCAGCCATGATCTTATTGAATGGCGGGGCAGGCTCGAAGGGCTAGATGGCCTACTCCTGCTCCTATTTCTTATGTTCTTATGTTCTTAAGTATATAGCTAGGATCAGAGACATTAGTTAGTTATTATCATAAATGAGAATTTCATTTTTCTTCCTGTGACCTGGAAACTACACAATCATTTCAAAAAAATGAACGTTTAAACAAATTATATAACGTGATAACTTTCCCATGTTTGAATAAAATCATGCAAAATGCCTTCATACCAAGCTATAAAATTTTAAAATTATATTTTAAAATATTAAGCAGAGATAAAGAGCATAATTTGTTTTTGCAAGTAACTGTTAAATCGAGTGAAAATAAAATCCACGCTATCTATGCACCTGTAGTGGTATTTCTACGTAGGACTGTGATCTTTGATTTGTTTACAATCCATCAATAGTGGAGTAAAAATTACTTCAACAAAAAAAATCATCATTTAGTAATGGTTATTCAAAGAGACTTGTATTGTTCAAAGACTTGTATTGACTTGTACTGTTCCTTCTTCCCGCAATTTATCCTTTTCAAAATCTTTCTTCATCTGCTGCAACAGATTTGGGTTTAACACAACATCCAACGCAGTCATTGCCAGGGCCTTTGCTGTTCGCAGTGTATAATACTGTGCTTCTTTAGATCCTGCAACAATAACAAAGCAGCAAAAGTAAGCACTACTAATGCAAGATTAGAATAATCTATTCATGATTTATACTAGCTTTTATTTGGACTACCATATATACAAAATCTTAAAAATGTGTTTTCAGGTAACTATTTCAATGAAATCATGGCTGGTCCTCAGTGGTGAGGGTGGGCAATGAAAAAAACTGAAAATATTTTGTGACAAAAGAATCGTGTACATGTTATAATACAAAATATGTCACTACGTCACTGAACGTGGAAAATTGTGGCACTTAGGTTCTGTCGTGAAATGCAAATACTTCTAGGCTACTTCAAATGGGTGGGATTAGACTTCAAATGGATAGAGAAATTAGTCTTTCAGTTGTTTACTTTCTATTGCCATCAATACTGTGGAACAATGCGCTTGTTTAAAATCAGTGTCCTAAGCATTTCAATGTTTATTGCAGTTAGTGCCTGCAATTGAGGATGAAATGAATACTAACACCACAGCATAACTTCACAAATTTATTCATAAATCTTTTCGGTGTCAAAGCTTTAGAAACACTATTTTATCTGACTGATTTGGTTTGCCTTTTGGCAGGTCCTAGGCAGAAAGGAAGCAACTTAAATCCAGCATGCTACTTAAGCTCATAGTACACCTTTGTCTTTAGTGTAGAAAAAAAGTTAATCGGTGCAAAAGCATAGATTAAAAATTGGCAGATACAATGCAAAAAATATTAGGGTGGTGACTAAATGCTTGGTTACAGGGAAGTTCTAAAGAGAGTCATGAAGATGGAGAAAGGTGGAGATACCAAGATTGAGAGAGACCATCCTTTGAAAGCACTATCAAACTCAGTTTCTAGTTGTTGGACAAACAAATAGTCATCACATCCTATCAGCTAGGCAAGATAATGGTACATGTTTAATTCCTAGGCCAGAGACATTAACTTGACAACGTTAACCTGTTCTGGATTCATTTGCTCTATTGTCACATGTATTGCTATACAGTGATAAGTATTCTTTCTTGCATGCTATACAAGTAAAGCATACCTTACAAAGAAGGAAAGGACAGAGTGCAGAGTATGGTGTTACAGTCATAGCTAGGGTATAGAAAAAGATCAACTCAATATACATCATCAGTCAATTTGAAAGTCTGATGGCAGCAGGGAAGAAGCTGTTCTTGAGTTGGTTGGTATGTGACCTTGGCCTTTTGTTTTTTGCCTCGCTCTCCTGTCCATAACAAAGCCAGTAAGAAGTCTCACAACACTAGGTTAAAGTCTAACAAGTTTATTTGGTAGCAAACACCATTAGCTTTCGGAGTGCTGCTCCTTCATCAGGTGAGACCTGTTCACAAACAGGGCATATAAAGACACAAACTCATGCTTGGAATGCACATCTTTACAGGTAATCAAGTCTTAAAGGTACAGTGGAGTGAGTGGAGAGAGCATTAAGCACAGGTTAAAGGTATGGTTTCTAGACAGGACAGTTAGTGAGATTTTGCAAGTCAGGCAAGTCTTGGGGGTCACAGATAGTGTGACATGAACCCAAGATCCTGATTGAGGTTGTCCTCATGTATGTGGAACTTGGTTATCAGTTTCTGCTCAGCAACTGAGTTGTCATATGTCGTGAAGGTCACCTTGGAGAACGCTTACCTGAAGATCAGAGGCTGAATGCCCGTGACCGCTGAGGTGTTCCCTAAAAGGAAGAGAACAGTCTTGCCTGGTGATTGTCGAGTGGTGTTCATTCATCCGTTGTTGTAGCGTCTGCATGGTCTCCCAATGTACCAAGCCTCGGGACATCCTTTCCTGCAGCGCATCAGGTAGATAACGTTGGCCAAGTTGCAAGAGTACCTACCGTGTACCTGGTGGATGGTGTTTTCATGTGAGATGATGGCATCCGTGTCAATGATCTGGCACGTCTTGCAGAGTTTGCTGTGGCAGGGTCGAGTGGTGTCGTGGTCACTTCTTCTGAAGGCTGGGTAGTTTACTGTGGACAATAGTCTGTTTGAGGTTGTGCGGTTGTTTGAAGGCAGGAAGTGGGGGTGTGGAATTGGCCTTGGCGAGATGTTCGTCTTCATCAATGATACGTTGAAGGCTCCGGAGGAAATGTTATAGCTTCTCCGCTCCGGGGAAGCATTGGACGATGAAGGGTACTCTGTCTACCGTGTTTGTTTTCTGAGGAGAGTTGGTGCGGTTTTTCACTGTGGCATATCAGATCTGTCGATCGATGAGTCGAGCGCCATATCCTGTTCTTATAAGAGCATCTTTCAACGTCTGGAGGTGTCTGTTGTGATCCTCCTTGGTGATTATTTTCCAAACGTCGCTGGATTCAGGGGAAGTGCCGGAAGATTGGAAGACGGCTAAAGTTACGCCGTTGTTTAAGAAGGGTGGCAGGCAAAAGGCAGGGAATTATAGGCTGGTTAGTTTAATGTCTGTTGTAGGTAAAATGTTAGAATCCATGATCAAGGAGAAAATAGCAAGGCATCTTGAGGAGAATTGTTTGATAGAGCAGACGCAGCACGGTTTCGTTAAGGGGAAGTCGTGTCTGACGAATTTATTGGAGTTCTATGAGGATGTGTCTAGGGCGGTGGATAGAGGAGAGCCGGTGGATGTGGTCTTTCTTGATTTTCAGAAGGCGTTTGACAAGGTGCCTCACAAGAGGTTATTGCAGAAGGTCTGGGGGCATGGAGTTGGGGGTAGGGTGTTAGCGTGGATAGGGGATTGGCTGTCAAATAGGAGGCAGAGAGTGGGGGTCAATGGGTGCCATTCGGATTGGCGATTGGTGACTAGTGGAGTGCCCCGGGGTCAGTGCTGGGGCCTCAGCTATTTACCATTTATATAGATGATCTGGAGGAGGGAACCAAGTGTATGGTGTCGAAATTTGCTGATGACACCAAGATTGGGGGAACGGCAAATTGTGCGGAGGGTGTGGAGAGTCTGCAGAAGGATCTAGATAGGCTGGGCGAATGGGCCAGGAACTGGAAATGGAATTTAATGTTGGCAAATGTGAAGTTGTCCACTTTGGTGGGAATAACGGTAGGAAGGACTATTACTTACATGGCGAAAAACTGCAGCGTGCAACGGTGCAGAGGGACCTCGGGGTCCTTGTGCATGAGTCGCAAAAACCCAGCCTGCAGGTGCAGCAGGTGGTCAGGAAGGCAAATGGGATGCTGGCCTTCATAGCGACAGGGATTGAATATAAAAGTAGGGAGGTCTTGCTGCAGCTGTATAGGGCATTGGTGAGGCTGCAGCTGGAGTACTGTGTGCAGTTTTGGTCGCCGCACTTACGCAAGGATATTCTGGCCTTGGAGGGAGTGCAGAGGAGGTTTACCAGGCTGATACCGGAGATGAGGGGGTTGAACTATGAGGAGAGGTTGAATAAACTAGGCTTGTACTCGTTAGAGTTTAGAAGAATGAGGGGAGATCTCATTGAGACATATAAGATGATGAATGGGATGGATAGGATAGAGGTGGAGAGGCTCTTCCCGCTCAGAAAGGACAGTAGGACTAGAGGGCCTAGTAGCCTCAAGATAAAGGGGGGGCGGTTTAGAACGGAGTTGAGGAGGAACTTTTTCACTCAAAGGGTGGTGAATCTCTGGAATTCTCTGCCCGTTGAAGTGGTGGAGGCTGCCTCGCTAAATATATTTAAGACGCGGGTTGATAGGTTTTTGATAGGCGAGGGGATTAAGGGTTATGGGGAGAGGGCGGGAATGTGGAACTGAGACACGACAGATCAGCCATGATCTTATTGAATGGCGGGGCAGGCTCGAGGGGCTAGATGGCCTACTCCTGCTCCTATTTCTTATGTTCTTACGTTCTTATGAGCAGATCCTGTGTGTGCGGAGGGCTTGTCCATAGGGGATGGCTTCTTTAACGTGGTTAGGGTGGAAGCTGGAGAAGTGGAGCATCGTGAGGTTATCCGTGGACTTGCAGTACAATGAGGTGCTGAGGTGACCGTCCTTAATGATGCGTGTGTCCAAGAACGCAACCGATTCTGGAGAATAGTCCATGGTGAGTCTGATGGTGGGATGGAACTTGGTGTCATCATATAGTTATTTCAGTGAGTCCAAAGGAAGAAAGTGTCATCGATGTATCTAGTGTATAGCATTGGTTGATGGTCCTGTGCAGTGAAGAAGTCTTGTTCGAACCTACGCATGAAGATGTTGGCATATTGAGGTGCGAATTTGGTCCCCATGGTTGTTCCGTGTGTCTGGATGAAGAACTGGTTGTTGAAGGTGAAGACATTGAGGTCCAGGATGAAGCAGATGAGTTATAAAATTGCATTTGGAAACTGGCAGTTGTCAGCATTGAGTACGAAGGCAGTTGCAACAATGCCATCGTCATGGGGGATGCTGGCGTACAGTGCCGAGACATCCATTGTGACGAGGAGAGCTCCTGGTTCAACTGCTCCATGTGTGCTGAGTTTCTGTAGGAAGTCTGTAGTGTCATGACAAAAGCCGGGGTTCTTTGTACAATGGGTTTCAGGATGGCCTTGACATAGGCGGAGAGGTTCTAGCATAGGGTCCCAATGCCCGATACGATGGGACAGTCGGGTGTGTTTGCCTCGTGTATCTTCGGGAGGCAATAGAGATTTCCAATACAGGGAGCACGTGGGATGAGAGAACGAAGGGTGCTCTGAAGGTCCAGATCAAAGGTCTTGATCAGAGTGTTGAGTTGATGGCTCAACTGGGATCTTGGGTTCATGTCACACTATCTGTAACCCCCACAACTTGCAAAATCTCACTAACTGTCCTGTCTGGAGGCAACACATATCTCTTTAACCTGTGCTTAATGTTCTCTCCACTCACATTGTCTGTACGTTTAAGACTTGATTAGTTGTAAAGACTTCTTACTGTGTTTACCCTAGTCCAACGCTGGTATCTCCACATCATAACACAACAAAGCCACTCAGTTGCATCACTAACTTCTCAGGACAACTAGGTAAATGCCAGCTTTGAATATGATACTCACACTTCAATAGTTAATAATGATCAGAATTTCCTGTATTGTAAGCTCTGATCTCAACTATTCTGGATGAGTCATCCCAGGCTATTCTTGCTTAGTGTGCTAGTATGTAGAGAAACTTTGGCAAAACTGGAAGTAGAATGCAAAACTTCATGCATATTCAGTTTTTTGATATAATGGATGAATGACAACAACCGAGCAATTAGCCAAATACCGTGGACACTGGAACAATTGGCACTTTTCATCTTATCCACCATACTTTTGTACTCAGCAAGTATTTGTAAACCAATGCGAGAATACAGTATTTCAAATTACTTACCAGTTGCTTCAGTGTATTCCACTGAGTGATTCAACGCTGATGTTCCAATGTAAAAAAATGGGTGAATTCCAGGAACAACAAAAGAAACATTGCCAAAATCTGTGGAGCCTAAAAAAGCCAAAAAGTAAAGAGATGTATCAACATTTTTTTTATCTAGCTTGCCTCAGTCTTTCAAGTAGTGGTAGGGCATTCAAGAGGGTAATACTCAAATACAATAATGGAATTTAAATTACACAAAAGCAATATAGTGTGTACCTTCAATTTAAATTGAAAAATTGTTTACATTAATTGGATACTATTTTAAAAAAAGTATCTGATGATGGCGAGTTACACACTTCAATATTGAGGCAAGAGGAAAGATTCAGCTTCAAATAGAATCGGTGCACCCCATCTTTCCGCAACATACCATCACTGCTATATAATGATAGTATTCAGCCATTAGTAACTTGTTCGACAATAAGTCAATAGATTTATGCAATACCATCTGGAAACCTGAACTTTAGGATAGATTTAAGGCAGCTACAGCAGTAAGACTGCATATTCTAATCTAATAAATATTACAATTCACAATATCACGTTGATTCATTATACATACTAAAATTATACATTGAATAAAACCTTGTTGGACAAAATGTAAAACAAAAGTTATGAGTCAACAGAAAAAACAAAAATTCAGTTTTATTGCTAAAATATCACTCGACTATTAAATTGTCAACAATTTGAGATGCTGTTCCACAATCACTTCCTTTCACAGTTCCAAAGCAATGTCTGCAACTCAGAACCTTCTAAACTATAATTTTTAGATCTTGGTGCAGCACTTTGAGGGAAACTGCAAAAGGAGATGAGATAACCTTAAAGGAAAAAATAATTTATTTCTGACAGCAACTTTGAACACTGATTTTTAACTTTTTTAGTTCTTTGGTAGGAAATAATTCAAGTAATTATTATATAAAGAGCATGACTACAGCAGAAGTAAGCCTCAAGATGCTAAGTGTTTCAGAACTAATTGTGCACAATTTGTTTAAAAATAGAATGGTTCTTGAAGAAAAAAAAAAGTTTTCAACTGCTCATTCGAAGTTCTTTAAAATTGATCCACAACTCTGACATGTAGGAGTTGGGAGTGAAAGAAAAGGAAGAGCAGAGCATGATCAGAATGAACATTAAGATGACCAGAAAAAAAAAGCATAAAAACTAAAACAAAATGGGGAAAGAAATATAAGCTGCATAAGACATTCCCAAATTGTCAGGCATGGAAATGGTAAAAAAAAACTACCTGATAACGTGTTCTGAATTTTATCATCGGTTATGAATTCCATGCCAAGACTTCTGCCATTCACCTCATACAGATGTTGGAGAGTCTCATTAGGAAGCACGTTATAGAATACATTCTTAGCAAACTCCAGTTCTACCTGAAAGAATAGAATATTAGCATTTGTAAATTATTTGTCCAGAACAGTTAATAAATAGCCAGCTTCTTGGATTCAAAGTATCGAGGCAAATTAAAACATTCACCTATTTCACTAGCAATATGAACAGATGATTTTAAACTGGACTTAAATGTGTTTAGTTCCTATATAACCAGTTACATCAAGATACATATAGGTCCCATCTAATTTGTATTCAGAAATAAGGTACCAATTGTGATTGGCATACAGAAGTTCTATGACAGTTGTACAAGATTAAACAGTTTTAGTCTTTACAAAATTGGCCTAGAAACTTGTGAATATATTCTTCACTTGTGGCATAAATTTAATCTTGTAGAAATAAAATTACTTTAAAAAAAAATATATTATTTAAAACGGCTGTCTAATTGGGATTTCTAACCCAACCTGGCTGCCTTCCCTTTCCAAGCCCACTCTCCCAATTTCCAAGGCTTGCTCAGTTTCGTTATACAAACTCTGTTAGGTTTGAAGGAGAGAGGAGAGAGGAAAAAGGAGAGAGGAGAGAGGAAAAAGGAGAGAGGAGAGAGGAAAAAGGAGAGAGGAGAGAGGAAAAAGGAGAGAGGAGAGAGGAAAAAGGAGAGAGGAGAGAGGAAAAAGGAGAGAGGAGAGAGGAAAAAGGAGAGAGGAAAAAGGAAAGAGGAGAGAGGAAAAAGGAGAGAGGAGAGAGGAAAAAGGAGAGAGGAGAGAGGAAAAAGGAGAGAGGAAAAAGGAGAGAGGAAAAAGGAGAGAGGAGAGAGGAAAAAAGGAGAGAGGAGAGAGGAAAAAGGAGAGAGGAGAGAGGAAAAAGGAGAGAGGAGAGAGGAAAAAGGAGAGAGGAGAGAGGAAAAAGGAGAGAGGAGAGAGGAAAAAGGAGAGAGGAGAGAGGAAAAAGGAGAGAGGAGAGAGGAAAAAGGAGAGAGGAGAGAGGAAAAAGGAGAGAGGAGAGAGGAAAAAGGAGAGAGGAGAGAGGAAAAAGGAGAGAGGAGAGAGGAAAAAGGAGAGAGGAGAGAGGAAAAAGGAGAGAGGAGAGAGGAAAAAGGAGAGAGGAGAGAGGAAAAAGGAGAGAGGAGAGAGGAAAAAGGAGAGAGGAGAGAGGAAAAAGGAGAGAGGAGAGAGGAAAAAGGAGAGAGGAGAGAGGAAAAAGGAGAGAGGAGAGAGGAAAAAGGAGAGAGGAGAGAGGAAAAAGGAGAGAGGAGAGAGGAAAAAGGAGAGAGGAGAGAGGAAAAAGGAGAGAGGAGAGAGGAAAAAGGAGAGAGGAGAGAGGAAAAAGGAGAGAGGAGAGAGGAAAAAGGAGAGAGGAGAGAGGAAAAAGGAGAGAGGAGAGAGGAAAAAGGAGAGAGGAGAGAGGAAAAAGGAGAGAGGAGAGAGGAAAAAGAGAGAGGAGAGAGGAAAAAGGAGAAGAGGAGAGAGGAAGAGAGAGAGAGAGAGAGGAAGGATAGCTGAATGCACAATAGAGGTTGGATACAATAATTACTGCTGGGTCAAAAAACTAAGAATGTGGCTGCAAAATCCAGGCCAATGTCTGTGCAATGTCATCAATAACAAGTGATTCTCTCAGTTTATACAATTATCATGCAGTAACTACCTGGCATCCTGTTGCCAAGCCAGCAGCTTTGAAACACTGTGTTGCTTTTTCACACAGGGTACCCAGGTCCTTGTACTTTGGAGTACGGAGAAAAAACATCAGCTCAGAGTATGATGGAATAATGTTTGGCTTCACTCCTCCATGTTTAATAATACCTTGCAGCAAGACAGCATAATGATCAAGCAGTCAAATAATCATGGAAAGATCATAAACTCTAAAACTCTAAAAACAAATCTTAAAAGTCTGGGGAATTTGTCATATACAGGGAAAATCTGACTTTCCACAAGTTTAAAGTTCACGTTTCTATTTTCATTTTGGGTGTGGATGGAAAATTGGTGGTTATGAACCACATTTTATTTTCTAACCCTGCTTTTCTGATATCTAAGTGAATATTACCCGTGTACTTTTACATGCATCTGTTTAGAGATCAGTTTCTCATAAGAGAATCTGTAGAAGAATTGGAACAATAAACAGATGGTTGCACTAAATCAGCTGCTCCCAATTCCACCGGTCTGTTGTTGATGTACTTTTCTATTAAACAGACCAGGATTAAATGAGTGCTGATGAGAGCAGTTGTTTAGGTTCTTGCACACAAATCTCACTAGCCAGCTAAATATATTTTGAGAGATGGAGTGTAGGAAAATTAACAAGCATCCTTGGTTTAATGCTGTTTTCATAATTAATTACTAAATGTATTGGATGCATGGTGTTTGGGACTTGTGCAAACTTAACACTCCCTTAACACTAGAATAGATAGCATTTAATTATGATACTTCTGCCCTCTAAAAAGCTCTTTAAACAAAGCTGTGGTTGATCTGGAGGGATTTCTTTTTCTTCCATGTTTGTGAAACTATTGAAATATATCTGTCATTGTTTTCTGAATATGACACAGCTACTCAATTTGAAAAAAAATGACAGGGTGATTTTACAAAGACATGATATAACCATACACCCATCATGCATGTTTATGTATGTGTGCGTGGTGTGCTGAAACATTTTGTAATAACTAGAAACGTAGGGGATAGTTTTGAACGTTCAGAACTTCCTCCGGTCAAATTGAAACCTTAGCCACACTGAGTGGGTGTAGCAAAAGTAGAATTGTATCTTTTAAGGCTGAGCAAAATATCTGCAGTGAAAGGTGATATTAAAAAATTGGAAAGCATCACTGGTCTTAAATTTGGAGTGGTCTAGCAACAAATGGTACATAAATTATGCACCAAATGGCCCCCTTCATTGCTACACAATATCTTTGGGTTCTATAGAACAACTATACACGAAGCTTTAACAGAATAGTTTTAGTATAAAGTAACTTCCAATAGTCCAACCTCTTATGAATGTTTCAGGGCACAATTTATGTCTACAGTTGCTCAGTTTACATTGCTGTTTGGAAAGATTGATCCTACATCCACTGGAGTTCAAATGAATGGCAGGTGATCATGCTGAAACACAAGATTCTGAGAGGTAGATGCTGAGAACAAGTTTCCCCTTGAGGGAAGCCTGAGGGGCACGTTTTACTTGATAGAGCAGACGCAGCACAGTTTCGTTAAGGGGAAGTCGTGTCTGACAAATTTATTGGAGTTCTATGAGGATGTGTCTAGGGTGGTGGATAGAGGAGAGCCGGTGGATGTGGTCTTTCTTGATTTTCAGAAGGCGTTTGACAAGGTACCTCACAAGAGGTTATTGCAGAAGGTCAGGGGACATGGAGTTGGGGGTAGGGTGTTAGCGTGGATAGAGGATTGGTTGTCAAATAGGAGGCAGAGAGTGGGGGTTAATGGGTGCTATTCGGATTGGCGGTTGGTGACTAGTGGAGTGCCCCGGGGTCGGTGCTGGGGCCTCAGCTATTTACCATTTATATAGATGATCTGGAGGAGGGAACCGAGTGTATGGTGTCGAAATTTGCTGATGACACCAAGATTGGGGGGACGGCAAATTGCGCGGAGGGTGTGGAGAGTCTGCAGAAGGATCTAGATAGGCTGGGCGAATGGGCCAGGAAATGGCAAATGGAATTTAATGTTGGCAAGTGCGAGGTGGTCCACTTTGGTAGGAAGAATGGTAGGAAGGACTATTACTTACGTGGCGAAAAACTGCAGCAGGCGACGGTGCAGAGGGACCTCGGGGTCCTTGTGCATGAGTCGCAAAACCCCAGCCTGCAGGTGCAGCAGGTGGTCAGGGAGGCTAATGGGATGCTGGCCTTCATAGCGAGGGGGATTGAATATAAAAGTAGGGAGGTCTTGCTGCGGCTGTATAGGGCATTGGTGAGGCCGCAGCTGGAGTACTGTGTGCAGTTTTGGTCGCCGTACTTACGCAAGGATATTTTGGCCTTGGAGGGAGTGCAGAGGAGGTTTACTAGGCTGATACTGGAGTTGAGGGGGTTGAGTTATGAGGAGAGGCTGAATAAACTAGGCTTGTACTCATTAGAGTTTAGAAGAATGAGGGGAGATCTCATTGAGACGTATAAGATGATGAATGGGATGGATAGGATAGAGCTGGAGAGACTCTTCCCGCTCAGAAAGGACAGTAGGACTAGGGGGCACAGCCTCAAGATAAAGGGGGGGGCGGTTTAGAACGGAGTTGAGGAGGAACTTCTTCACTCAAAGGGTGGTGAATCTCTGGAATTCTCTGCCCGTTGAGGTGGTGGAGGCTGCCTCGCTAAATATTTTTAAGATGCAGGTTGATGGGTTTTTAATAAGAGAGGGGATTAAGGGTTATGGGGAGAGGGTGGGAATGTGGAACTGAGCCACGACAGATCAGCCATGATCTTATTGAATGGCGGGGCAGGCTCGAAGGGCTAGATGGCCTACTCCTGCTCCTATTTCTTATGTTCTTATGTTTTAAGTGGCATCTCCCATTTCAGACCACAAGAAATAGGAACAAAAATAGGCCATTCAGCTCTTCAAGACTATATATTTAGTAAGATCATGGTTGATCTACCACACTTAGTCCACTTTTCTGCCTCATCTCCATAATCCTTAATTCCCCAACTGACTAAAAACCTATCGATCTCAGCCTTGAAAATATTCAATGTCTCAACCTCCGTGGCTTCCTGAGGCAAAGAATTCTCCCTCAGAGAAGAAATTCTTCCTCAAATCCATCTTAAATGAGTACCCCTTATTCTGCGACTATGCCCTCTGGTCCTATGCTCTCCTATAAGTGGAAGCATCCTCCCAATTTTTATCCAATCTAACACCTTAAGAATCTCATGTTTCAATCATATCACCTCTCATTCTTCTGAACTCCAAGTACAGACCCAACCTGTTTAATCTTTCCTCATATGGCAATCGTATCCCAGATCATCCTTTTAAACATCCTCTATACTGCTTCCAGTGATATATCTTTCCTTAAAGGGACAAAAACTGTACACAGTTTTCTAAATGTGGCTTCACTAGCAGCTTGTACAGTTGCAGCAATACCCCTTTACTTCAATACTCCAGTCCCCAGGAATAGAAGACAGCATCCCATTTTCCTTCCCTATTATCTTCTGTAGCTGTATGCCAGCTATCTGTGTTTCATAAACAAGAATCCAAAGTCTCTTTGTGTTACAGCTTTCTGCAGTATTTCCATTTAAATAATAAATCACCTTCTCATTCTATCATCTCACATTTTCCCACATATAATTCCATTTGCTAATTTTCTGCCCATTTACTTAACCTGTGAATTCCATTTGCTAATTTTCTACCCACTCAATCTATCAATGTCTCTGTAAACCATTAATATCCTCCTTGCAGTCTACCTTCCCTATCAACTTTGTATCTTCCGCAGATTTGGTGACAGTGCATGCTGTTCCTTCCTCCAAATCATATCTATTGTGAAGAGCTGTGGCCCCAGCACTGATCCTTGTAGCAATCCACTGGTTATGCCCTCCAACTTGAGAAAGACCCCTATTGCTACTTAAGAACATAAGAAATAGGAGCAGCAGTAGGCCATCTAGCCCTTCGAGCCTGCCCCGCCATTCAACAAGATCACAGCTGATCTGAAGTGGCTCAGTTCCACTTTCCCGCTTTCTGTTAGTTAGCCAATGCTCTACCCATGCTGGAAATTACCTCCAACACCATGAGCTCTGACCTTATGTTGTAACCTTTTAGGAAATCCAAGGTTAAGGGGGTTTTGGCAGGAAAGTACATTTAAGATCAGTTAAATAAAGTTCTGGCAGAACAGGCTGGAGTGGCTGAATAACCTACACTGGCTGCTATTTCATATGTTAATGGAACTGGGCATGTTGCAGCAAAAAAATTAGGGAAAACAAATTTTCGTTCAACATTGAGCAAGATTTCACTATTCCTTCTTGGGATATGGTCACTGTTGCTGATCACCCTTAATTGTCCTTGCGAAGACTGAGGTGAGCCACCTTTTTAAAGCACTACATTTCTGGTTATTTGTGTATGACTGCAATGCGGTGAGGGGGCAGAAGGATGGGGAGAATTCCAGGAGAATATAGTCAGAGATCTGCTCTAGGTGGTGTAAGCTATGAGTTTTTTGCGTGACTTTTCACATTTTGATAAACAGTCAGCCGTTCAGGTTTAAATGAGGAATTTTTGACACATGTCATGGAATGCAAAGTTATAGTTTAAAGAGGAACCCATCCATTTGGTTAGTCCCATCAATGTCAGAGGGAGTGGCGGTGGCCACTGCTGGAACCGTAGCTGGTTCCCAGCAGAGCTATTTGCTGAAGTCAGATGGGAAAGTCACAAGGGTCCAATAGGCCTAGGACCCTGTAAAGCAGCACGTTGCCCACCAGCAAAAAGAGCAGACCATTTACAAGGCCTCAACCGGCCCAAAGACGGGGAGGCCATCTGACCTCCCCCACCACACTAATTCCACCAGGCATTATGTTCACCTTCACACCTTCCATCACAGCTTGGGGAGCATAAAATTCTGTCTTAGGCTTTCGTAAAAATGAAAAAGCAAATATTTACCAAAATAAAATTCGAAACCAGCAAGTGCATGGACCAATGTGATTCAACATCCGAAACTACTAACACATTTTTAAAATAATCAACTCACCATGAACTCTCCAATCTGGTCTTAGCTGCTGTCTCAACACTGATAGATTGGTGTAAGCCAAAACTGCAGCATCTAATGCATTTACTCCTTCCCAGGGATAACCAGCAGCATGTGTGGCTTTTCCAAAATACTTCACAGTGACTCTGAAAATACGTAATAAATACAAAAAACACTTACAACTGGGGCAACATTAATAAATTAAGGACCGGGAATGGCAAGAGATAAATGTCTTTAAACCAAACTACTGCCACCTCAAAGAATCATTACAAAATTTGGGGAAGGAACCCCTAGAAAAATGAACCCCTGTTTATAGCAGCTACTTCCATCAAGGGTGACACCAACTGAATTCAGACTTGTTACCAATATAGAAAGTCATACTTTCTGGGTAGATACTGAGTGTCCCTAGCACTGCCACTTATATTTAGCTCAGCTATTTTCACCTGCTTTAGACTCTAGTGCAACAGGGAAATTTTAAATTCTAACAAGGATATTACCTTGTTTTTACATCAGAAATGTAACTATTTTGGGTGAAATGTGCCCAAATTGAATCCTCTTAGGATGAGCCATCAAGTAATCAAATAGTGGATCTTATTTTGTGAAATTTAATATTTAAGGGATAGTGCTACGACAGAAACAGATAATAAAGAGCTGGAAAATAAGAATTAAAGTTTGAAGCCAACATCATATCACAAAAAAAACATACATAGATGGCTATAACTAAGCTTGGACTGAAGCCATAGGAGCTGATTTTAACATGCTAAAGTCAGCACAGACAGGGAAGTGAAGACTGTCACCAGGTTTACCACTAACATTCCAGCCACTGCCATTTTTAAAATTCACTGTAGGTGTTGCTGGCAAGAACAGCATTTATTGTATATCCTTAGTTTCTCTAAAGTGGTGGTGGTAGTTGAACTGAATAGTCTACCAAGTCACTTTCTTGAGCTTTAACCACACGGGTGGGTGAATGAAGTCAAATACAGGCCAGGTTGGTTGAAAACAGTTTTTTTTTAAAGTGTTAAACCGACAGCTTCATAGTCACTTATTTGCATCAGCTTTTTTGTTGATAGTAATTGGATTCAAATTCTCAATCTCTTGGGATTTGAATACATGTTCTCTATCAATTGAAATAATCAGTGCTCCATTGTGTATCTGCAGAATATGCTGGGTGGCCAAGATGAGAATTCTCCGATGTCATACACCCCGCCAGCAAAAACAGAGAATTTCACGCTCAGCCAAATCTCCACTTACTGCAGTGGAACTGGAAAACCCCAGCTACAGGCAAACTGGAATTCTGGCCCCAATCTCCAGCAGTAGGCCCTTTTCATTTGCAAATTAGCATCCAAGAAATGGTTGGAATCCAGATATCAATTGAAGAAATTGAACCCACAAACTACTGACTGTGCCTCACTCCAAAGACTTCTGTGCATCGCTCAATACTGAGGAATACTGCACTGTCAAGCTGCCAAATATTGAATGAGATGATAAACTTCCTGTCCTCCCAATGTGCTATTTAAAGAAGAGTGTGCCTGGAAAACTTATCCCACAACCAAAATCACAAACTGTATGTGTGTATACATATTTTGCAATCAATTTAAAATAAAAGTTGCATTACTATAGTCTATATTTGAGACATGGGGGGTGGGGGTAATCTTACCAAAAGATAGAATGTAGCTTCCACTGATAAAACCGGGGAGGCGGGGCCACAACATGGCAGCAAAACCAGGCTGCCCTGACATTGGGACAGTCTTTAAAGACACCCCGATCATAATAAGAATAGACCTCACCCCCAGCCCACCATACAAGTCTCAGAGGCTCCACTCCCATCCGCAATTGGAGTCAGCACTTCTCTCCCCCTGTGAAGTTGTACGAATGAAGTAATGGCATGATAGGAAAATTGGTCAAGTATTTGTACAACATAAGTAAAACTGACTCCGCATAACCTAAGACGTGAATAAGACCGGAGAAGGTCAAGACCTGATAAGGCTGACTCCACATAACTTAGGGCTGGATGAGTGAGGCAAGATAAGATCAAGATCAGAAATGACAAAGTCATTGGCCTTCTTCTGTTCCATCAAAAGGACAAGATAAAGTTATGACCGATGAGACAAAGAGTTTTAGGAGGTCAGCAAGGTGTACCATGATTTATGTCATTGCTTATGACGCTATTACTAATCGAATTCCTGAAGTCATGTAAACTGATAAGAAAAAGGTGTAACTATTGAACTGATTCTTTATGTTAGCACAGACTTGGGATCAGGATTAGTAAGTTGTAACGACGGCTCTCTGAACTCAAGTTTTTGCCAATACTGCATGCAGTCTTTCAAAAATAAAGATAAGTTGTTTTGTTGGAACAAATTTTGTTGAGTCTCTCTATCGCAATGCAGAAGCAGGAAAAATTTCCACTACAACACCCCGCCCTCCCCCAACCAGTGGCCACTCCCCACAATGGCAATGCAGACATCCCCTCCTCCTCCATCTCATCCCAGAACCAAATCTGAGTGAATCCACCACCCCCCACCATCTTCCTGCAGGAGACCCCCACTGGAGACCACCTCTTGGCATGAGTTGACACTGCCAGGTTGGCACAAGCTAGGGGCATTGCAAAGCCACTGCCTGGCCATGCCCCTCTCCCCTGGGGGAGGGGGGCTACATTTACTTTTACAACCCCACGGAGACTCCCACGACAGGTGCCTGTCCAGGTCAACCTATTGTAAATTACGCTGACGTGACATCACGCCAGCACCCACTGAATATCCGGTGAGGGTGGCAGTTCCGGAGGGAGCGCTCGCTAACGGCATGTATTAAATTGAGCTTCCAGGGGGTCTCACAGCATGTTTCGTACTACTCCACCAGTGAGGGGGCTGGAAGATCAGAACTCAAACTCGCCAGCGCAGATCGTGCTGAGTCTCACTGGATTTTGAGGGCTTGCCATCATTTCAGTGGATGGAGACAGCAGGCTCAAAATCATCCCAGAGTGTGGGATTTTCCAGCCCCTCCCACCAGGGAGATCTTCCGGTCTCACTAAAGTCAACAGAAAACAAATGGCTCGCCGTATTGGTCATGGCAGGGCCAGAAATGGGTGGGTGTCTGGCATTGTACTCAGATTTGAATGCCCATCTGGTTAACACTCCCACTTAAGCACTTAGACTTTTTTTTGAGGAGAATCGCTGTCATTATTTCAATGCTGTTTGTTGGACCTTGTTGAAAGCAATTGACTAGCTTCCTTTTTTTAGTAAACATTATCACAATCACAGAAGGAGACCATTGGCCCGTCATTCTGCACCAGCTCTCCAAACAAGCATTACGGCTTAGAACTATTCCCCTGCGTCTCTGCACATTAGATTATTTGAATACAAACAAATGATCATCTTGTGCCCTCTTGAATATGTCAATTGAAACAGCCTCAACCACACTTCCAGGGAGTGTATTGGGCGGCATGATGGCACAGTGGTTAGCACTGCTGCTTCAAAGCTCCATGGCCCCAGATTCGATTCCCAGCTTGGGTCACTGTCTGTGCAGAGATTGCATGTTCTCTCTGTCTGCGTGGGTTTCCTCCGGCTGCTCCAGTTTCGTCCCACAGTCTAATAGACAGGCTGGTTAGGTGCATTTGCCATGCTAAATTCTCCCTCCATGTACTCGAACAGGCACTGGAGTGTGGTGACTAGGGGATTTTCACAGCAACTTCATTGCAGTATTAATGTAATCTTACTTGTGACTAATAAATAAACTACTTTTTCCCAGACTTAAAAGAACTTGCTGTGTAATAAAGTTCTCATATCACATTTGCTTCTTTACAAAAGAATTTAAATCTATGCCCTCTTGTTCATGATCCTTTATCGAGCAGGAACAGGATCTCACCATCTCTGTCCAGCCCCTCATGATTTTGAACATCTCTATCAAATCTCTTCTTAGTCTTTTCTTCTCCAAGAAGAATCACAACTTCTCCATTCTATCCTCACAACTGAAGTTTCTCATTCTTGTAAAACTGTTCTGCACTCCCTCCAATGCATTCACATCCTTCCTATAGTGTGGTGCCTAAGATTGTACACAATACTCTAGCTAAAGTCTAACTAGTATCATATATAAATTCAGCTTAACCTTCTTGCTTTTGTACTCTGCCCTTATGAATAAGGGCCAGAATGCAATGCTTCTTTAACTGCTCTCACTATTTGCCCTGCCATCTTCAATGATCTATGCACATATACTCACCAACTTTTACAAATGGTCCATAGAAAGGATTGGTATGGCTCCTGCTCTGCCCAAGACTGCAAGGACCTGCAAAACGTCATGAGCACAGTCTAATACATCAAGCAAACCAGCCTGCCATCCACTAACTCTGTCTACACTTCCCGCTGTCTCAGCAAAGCAGCCAGCATAATTAAGGACCCTACGCACCCTGGACATGGTCTCTTCCACCTTCTTCCACTGGGGAAAAGATACAAAAATCTGAGGTCACATACCATCCATTAACTCTGTCTACACTTCCTGCTGTCTCGGCAAAGCAGCCAGCAAAACTAAGGACCCCACTCACCTCCGACATACTCTCTTCCACCTTCATCTGTCGGGAAAAAGATACAAAGGTCTGACATCACATACCAACCCACTCGAGAACAGCTTCTTCCCTGCTGCTGTCAGACTTTTGAATGGACTTACCTTGCATTAAGTTGATCTCTTTCTACACCCTAGCTATGACTGTAACACTACATTCTGCACTCTCTCGTTTCCTTCTCTATAAAATGGTATGTTTTCTCTCTATAGTGCGCAAGAGACAATACTTTTCACCGTATGTTAATACATGTGACAATAATAAATAAAATCAACACCCAGGCCCTTCTATTCCTGCACCCATGTCAGAATTTTACCCCATATTTTATACTCTCTATCCATGTTCTTCCTACCAAAATGCATTACCTCACATTTCTCCACTTTGAACTTCATCTTCCACCTATCTGCCCATTCCACCAACTTTTGAAGTTCTACACTGTCTTCTTTACAGCTTATATGTTTTGAATCATCCACAAACTATGAAATTGTCCCCTGTACATCAAGATTTAGACCAATAAATGTACATCAGGAAAGCAAGTCCCAATATCAACCCCTAGGGAACACTACTACAAACATTCCTCCAGCCCAAAGAATATCAAGTCAGTGACATTGCATCCAGAAGTATTAATTGGCCAAAGTGTGTTTCAGGGTGTTTTGAGGACTTGAAATGTGCAACATAAACTTTCCCTTTTTTGCCCCCCCTCAAGAAAAAAAAGTATAAAGCAATTTAGATTAAAAAAAAATCACAGTGGAAAAGTTCTTTTTGAATATCCAATTTTTTTTGGAAAGATTAGCTAAATCAGGGAAGGAAAAAAATTTTGAATAAAACTGCTGAAGATCAATCTTAAAATTGCTGCAAATTTAGAAAAGCAGCCCATATTCTGTTCGTCATTGTTCATGCATATATTTTTCATTTCTTAAAAATCAAAGGAATACCGCAGGATTAATGGGAAAAATGTTCTGATGGTTTATACAGTCTCATTCAGAACGAACTGGAAAGAATAATCAATTACGTACTCATTTAAAGCCAGATCAGGTAGGTGAGAAGCATCCTCTTGTGAAGGGTGGGCCATAAGTACAAAATCCAGATCATTAAATACACCAACTTGAATGAGATCAATCTTTCCTCCACCAGCCTCTTCAGCTGGCGTTCCAATCACTGAAACCTAAATTAAAATGGTGGGGGTGAAAGAAATGAGAGATGGATAAAGAAACAATAAAATTCAGATTATCTTATGCATTTGGTTGAGAAATAACCATTTGGAAATACCTTCAGCAACTTAAACAGCAAATGACAAACAGGGAACGATCTTACTCGCTGTTCATGGCATGCTCCTGCCGCAATGAGATTGGAGAATTTGGCAGCTAGCCAAATCTCTGCTCACTGCAGTGGGATGGGGAAATGCCACCTGCATGAATGGTGGTAACATTGCAATCATATTGTCCAATTTTGCGAACTAAAGACTCTGCAATGTAGATTTTGGGGGTATTTTCTGACCTCGCCGCAGCGCGTTTCCCAGGGCAGCTGGCAGTGCACTGTTTGCCGTTCGTGGGAATCTTCTGGTCACGTCACTGCCTATGGGATTTCCTACTGAATCCACCCTACACTGCTGGGAAACCCACGGTGTAGAGGCGTGAAATCTGCAGGTCCAGAAAATCCCGCCGAAGTGAACAGCCAGGAAATGCCAACCATTTTATGTTTACCTACCACATGAACTATTAGTAAAATTACATTTTCCTATATTGTTGGTGATCTGATACATCACTACATTATGTGCAAAAAACACATTACCTTATCCATTTCAACAGACTCAATATGATCATGATGACTTGTTACTGATGATCCGTTTGGCCATTTGAAGACCTATAAGCTCTATCAATTCTCAGGCCTGTCCTTTCAAAAGGAAAGCATTTTTTTGGAAAATAAATTTTGAAAAAGAAATTATGGTAAAAGAATGCCTCCAATTAAAGCACAGCTTGCAATTTGTTGACCAATGTGGTGGTGGTGGCAGTGGTGGTGGTGGAGGGGGATGGAGAGGGAGAAAAAGAGAGTGTGTAACCTCAGATGATCTAGTCTGAAAGGTGGCAGTATCAATTACACAGTTTTGCCTTTGCAGCAGCTTATTCAAGTGCAATATGATTCATCAACTTTGCAAGGATAGTAAGTCTTGATTAACAAAGCATGAAATTCTTAGGCAATGGTTAGTAGGCAAAACAGGAACATTGAGTTGGTGAATCAGCCACACACTGGCTTGGCCATAACCTGTCAGAATCGCTGTGTCTTCCACCACCAGCTGGCTGACCTGTGGTGCATGCGGCGGTGGGGAGAAAGACAGAGAATTTTGTTTCTGTCACGAGTATGGAGAGCTTGGACTCAAACCTACCAGACTATAAAATAACATTCTACATAATTCTTCAAAAACACAAATTTTCATGTCTATATTGATGTTGATCTCACACAATTGTTACATAGAAATGCAGAAAAAAGGAGTAGGCCATTTGGCTCTTCGAGCCTGCTCTGCCATTAATCATGATAGAGTCATGGAATATTACAACACAGTTCAGTCTGTGTGGGCCATCAAGTGCCTAACTATTCTAATCCCATTTTCCAGCACTTGGCCCACAATATGCTATGGCATTTCAACTGCTCATCCAAATGCTTCTTAAGTGTGAGGGTTCCCACTTCAACCTTTCTGGCAATGAGTTCTAGGTTCCCACCACTCTCTGGGTGAAAAAGCTTTTCTTCACATCTCCTATAAACCTCCTGCCTCTTACCTTAAATCCATGCCCCATGGTTACTGACCTTTCTAAGGGGAAAAGTCCCTTCCTGTTCACTGTATCAATGTCCCACAATTTTATCCACCTCAGTCAGGTTCCCCCTCAGCTGTCTGCTCCAAGGAAGGCATCCACAATCTATCTTGTTTCTGTTGGTAGCCGAAATGCTCCAGCCCAGGCAGTATCTGGATAAATCTCTTCTGCACCTTCTCTATTGCAACCACTTCCTTTCTATACTGTGGCAATCAGAATTACACAATGTTCCAGGTGTGACCTAATCATAATATCACTGCTCTTATATTCAATAACTTGGTTAAAGGCAAGAATCCTATATGTCTTCTTAACCACCTTATCGACTTATCCTGCTGTCTTGAGAGTTCTATGGACATGCATAACAAGGTGCCACTGATTCCGTGCAACTATCTAGGATGTAATCATTTATTCCCTTGTCTTAGTAGTCTTCTCAAAATGCATTACATCACTTTTCAGGATTAAATTTCATTTACCACTGTTTTGCCCACCTCATCAGCCTATTATTGTCCTGTAATGTAAGGCTTTGCTCCCCACTAATTACCACCATCAGTTTTTGTGTTAGCCAACGTAGTAGCCTGATCCTGCATTCCCGATGCCGCTTCATCCGTAGTCTCATCTTTGTTACACTCTAGGGTCACATTGGAAAATAAGTTAGGAAGCATTGGTCTACTCTGAAACCTAATGTATGGCAACAGTAGTAATCTCATCCAATTCTCTCTTCCACCCTCTTCCGTCAGGAAAAAGGATACAAAAGTCTGAGGTCACATACCAACCGGCTCAAGAACAGCTTCTTCCTTGCTGCTGTCAGGCTTTTGAATGGACTTATCTTGCATTAAGTTGGTCTTTCTCTACACCCTAGCTATGAGTGTAACACTACATTCTGCACTCTCTTGTTTCCTTCTCTACGAACAGCATGCTTTGTCTGTATAGCACAAAAGAAACAATACTTTTCACTGTATGTTAATACATAAGAACATAAGAAATAGGAGCAGGAGTAGGCCATCTAGCCCCTCGAGCCTGCCCCGCCATTCAATAAGATCATGGCTGATCTGTCGTGGCTCAGTTCCACATTCCTGCCCTCTCCCCATAACCCTTAATCCCCTCGCTTATCAAAAACCCATCAACCCGCATCTTAAAAATATTTAGCGAGGCAGCCTCCACCACTTCAACGGGCAGAGAATTCCAGAGATTCACCACCCTTTGAGTGAAGAAGTTCCTCCTCAACAACTCCGTTCTAAACCGCCCCCCCTTTATCTTGAGGCTGTGCCCCCTAGTCCTACTGTCCTTTCTGAGCGGGAAGAGTCTCCCCACCTCTATCCTATCCATCCCATTCATCATCTTATATGTGACAATAATAAATGAAAACAAAGGTGTAGTCAGAGGCATGATTTGCCTGCAACCAACTGCCAAGCTTCACTGATTCGTCAGGCACTACGTTAGCAAATGTCCAATCCATCGCCACAATTTTGAGAGAACATCCAATTTAATTGCGACAATAATCCAAACAAGAAGTAAATGCTGAAAAAATGCACAGTAAGCACTTTGGTCTCTGAAATAGCATAGAGCATAAGAACATAATAGGAGCAGGACTAGGCCATATAGCCCCTCGAGCCTGCACCACCATTCAATAAGATCATGGCTGATCTGAAGTGGCTCAGTTCCACTTTCCCGCTTTTTCCCCATAACCCTCAATCCCCTTGCCTCCCAAAAACCTATCTACCCGCGTCTTAAATATAATTAGCGAGGTAGCCTCCACCACTTCAACGGGCAGAGAATTCCAGAGATTCTCCGCCCTTTGAGTGAAGAAGTTCCTCCTCAACTCCATTCTAAACCGCCCCCCCTTATCTTGAGGCTGTGCCCTCTAGTCCTGCTGTCCTTTCTGAGCGGGAAGAACCTCTCAACCTCTACCTTATCCATCCCCTTCATCATCCTATATATCTCAATAAGAACCCCCCCTCATCCTTCTAAACTCCAACAAATACAAGCCCAGTCTATTCAGCCTCTCTTCATAGTTCAACCCCCTCAACTCCGGTATCAGCCTAGTAAACCTCCTCTGCACTCCCTCCAAGGCCAAAATATCCTTGTGCAAGTGCGGCGACCAAAACTGCACACAATACTTCAGCTGCGGCCTCACTAGTGCCCTGTACAGTTGCAGCAAGACCTCCCTACTTTTATATTCAATCCCCGTCGCTATGAAGGCCAGCATCCCATTTGCCTTCCTGATCACCAGCTGCACCTGTAGGCTGGGTTTTTGCGACTCATGCACAAGGACCCCCAGGTCCCTCTGCACCGTAGCATGCTGCAGCTTTTCGCCCTTTAAATAATAGTCCCTCCTACTATTATTCCTGCCAAAGTGGATTGCCAATATTGTATTCCATCTGCCAGGTCCTCGCCCACTCGCTTAGCCTATCTAGATCCCTCTGCAGACTTTCTGCACCCTCCACACAATTTGCTTTTCCACTTACCTTTGTGTCATCAGCAAATTTCGACACCCTACACTCAGCTCCCTCCTCCAGATCATCTATATAAATGGTAAATAGCTGAGGCCCCAGCACCGACCCCGGGGCACTCCACTAGTCACCAACCGCCAATCCGAATAGCACCCATTAACCCCCACTCTCTGCCTCCTATTTGACAACCAATCCTCTATCCACGCTAACACCTTACCCCCAACTCCATGCCCCCTAACCTTCTGTAACAACCTTTTGTGTGGCACCTTATCAAACGCCTTCTGAAAATCGAGAAACACCACATCCACCGGTTCCCCTCCATCCACCGCACTAGACACATCCTCGTAGAATTCCAATAAATTTGTCAGACACGACTTCCCCTTAATGAATCCGTGCTGCGTCTGCTCTATCAAACAATTCTTCTCAAGGTGCCTCGCTATTTCTTCTTTGATGATGAATTCAAGCATTTTTCCCACAACAGACGTTAAACTAACCGGCCTATAATTTCCTGCTTTTTGCCTGCTACCCTTTTTTAAACAGCGACGTAACATTAGCCATTTTCCAATCTTCTGGCACTTCCCCGGAATCTGGCGAGGTTTGGAAAATAATCACTAAGGCTTCCACTATCACTTGTGCCATTTCCTTCAGAAGCCTGGAATGCATTCCATCCGGTCCTAGGGACTTGTCCACCATCAGTCCCGCTAGTCTATCGAGCACTACCTCTCTAGTGACAGTGATCGCATTCAGACCCTCAACTCCTACCATCCTTCTATCTTTAATACCCGGCAAACTATTCACGTCTTCCTCCGTGAAGACCGAAGCAAAAAACTTACTTAAGGCCTCAGCCATTTCCTCATCCCCCACCACTAAATCCCCCCTCTCATCCTCTAAGGGTCCAACATTCACCCTAGCCAGCCTCCTCCTCTTTATATATTTATAAAAACCCTTACTATCCTTTTTTATATTTAGTACTAGTTTACTTCATAGCCTATCCTTCCTTTCTTTATCAACTTCTTCGTCATTCTTTGTTGATTTTTAAACCTCTCCCAATCCTCTACTCGCCCGCTACTTTTAGCCACTCTAAATGCATCAGCTTTTAATTTAATACTCTCCTTTATTTCCCTCGTTAACCACGGTTGATTATCCCTTCTCCTACGATCCTTCTTTACCATTGGAATAAATTTCTGCTGAGCACTACAGGTTACTCATTCACTAAACGACTAACAGGTCATTCATTCACCAAATCTGGCAAAGGCAAAGGCAATCTAATTCCAAAGGTTAATCTTCTTCTGATTCATATGTGATTTATTACTGTTTTTTTATATATTGGATTAGTGAAAAGTATTGTTTCTTGCACGCTATACAGACAAAGCATACCGTTCACAGAGAAGGCAAGGTGCTGAATGTAGTGTTACACCCATAGCTAGGGTGTAGAGAATGATTAGCTTCGACCCGAAGTCCGTTAAACAGTCTAATGGCAGCAGAGAAAAAGCTGTTCTTGAGTGGGTTGGTTGACGATCTCAGACTTTTGCCCTGGGTGCTGCTCAGCTCTTGCCACCTTTATTTCAGGTTTCACCAGAACAAACACATACTATTGACAAATCTTTATTGAAGCAACACGTTAGCAATCTTACCCTAACTTTCAGGTCAGGTAGCGTCTCCAGGGCTGCCTTCAGCGCCAGAGAAGAAGCGACGCCCACCTCGGCGATCAGGTTGTGCCCGCAGGCGTGCCCGATCTCGGGCAGGGCATCGTACTCGCACAGGACGCCCACGGTCAGACCTCCCTCCGGGCCCCAGTCCGCCCGGAAAGCCGTGTCCAGGTGGTACTGAGGCTTCACCTGCCAGCCGCCCTCAGCCTGGAAAAAGCTGCAGAGGGCATCGTGAGCCCGCCGCTCCTGGTAAGCCAACTCCGGCTGACTCCAGATCTGGTGGCTCAGGGCGGACAACTTACCGGCAGCCCCCTCCACGACCTGGGACAGCAGTGCCTTCAAGCCAGCCAGCTCTCCCGACCCCATCACCACACACCAGCCTCACTTCCAACACACTCCAGCTGCACTCTTCACTCTGCCCACTCCAGCCTGAGCTTCAGATCACCACTCACTCAACACAGTGCGCACACCCTCTCCACCAATCAGCATCCACCTCGTACTCGGGGCGGGGCTCCATCCATTCTCTCCGCCAATCAGCATCGATCTCGGGGCGGGGCTCCAGCCAGCCTCCCCGCCAATCGGCATCCAGCTCGTGATTGGGGCGGGGCTCCATCCAGCCTCTTCACCAGTCAGCATCGACCTTGTGCTCAGGGCGGGGTTTCAGCCAGCCTCTCCACCAATCAACATCGACATGCTCGGGGCGGGGCTCCATCCAGGCTCCACCCGATCAGCAGCTGTGTCAGATTGGAGGCCAGGCCAGGCGAGGCGAGGGGAATGTGCTCCAGTGTTCCGTCCCAGTACGTGGAGATGCCGGTGTTGGATTGGGGTGGGTACAGTTAGAAGTCTCGCAACACCATAAGAAATAGAAGAATGAGGGGAGATCTCATTGAGACATATAAGATAATGAATGGGATGGATAGGATAGAGGTGGAGAGGCTCTTCCCGCTCAGAAAGGACAGTAGGACTGAAGGGCACAGCCTCAAGATAAAGGGGGGGGGGGCGGTTTAGAACGGAGTTGAAGAGGAACTTCTTCACTCAAAGGGTGGTGAATCTCTGGAATTCTCTGCCCGTTGGTGGTGGAGGCTGCCTCGCTCAATATTTTTAAGATGCGGGTTGATGGGTTTTTGATAGGCGAGGGGATTAAGGGTTATGGGGAGAGGGCGGATATGTGGAACTGAGCCACGACAGATCAGCCATGATCTTATTGAATGGCGGGGCAGGCTCGAAGGGCTAGATGGCCTACTCCTGCTCCTATTTCTTATGTGCTTACGTTTTTATGAGCAGATCCTGTGTGTGCGAAGGGCTTGTCCATAGGGGATGGCTTCTTTAATGTGTTTAGGGTGGAAGCTGGAGAAGTGGAGCATCGTGAGGTTATCTGTGGACTTGCAGTACAATGAGGTGCTGAGGTGACTGTCCTTAATGATGCGTGTGTCCAAGAACGCAACCGATTCTGGAGAATAGTCCATGGTGAGTCTGATGGTGGGATGGAACTTGGTGTCATCATATAGTTATTTCAGTGAGTCCAAAGGAAGAAAGTGTCATCGATGTATCTAGTGTATAGCATTGGTTGATGGTCCTGTGCAGTTGCAAAGACTCTGCTTCCCACTGCTTTCTGATGAACAGAGTTCCAGAGACAAAAGACCCTCAGAAAAAAAAGTCTCATCTTGGTTGTCAGCTTGCGATCCTTTTTTAAAGTGACCTCTAGTTCTAGATCCCTAGACTAAGTACAGTGCATCCACCAGTTTTCCTTTATCCACAGCCATATGATTCCTTCAAAGAGCTTGAATAAATTGGTTAAATCTGATTTCTGTTTCATAAAACCGTGTTGACTCTGCCTAGATTGTCTTGACTTTTTCCAAGTGCCCTGCTATAACACCTTTATAACTTCTAATATAGCAACCATGACAGATGTTAGGCTAACAGGTCTCCAGTTCCCTGCTTTCTGACTACCTCCTTTTTTTTGAATCAAGGAGATATATTTGCTACCTTCCAATCTAATGGAATCTTCCCTGATTCTAGCGAGTTTTGGAAAATTGAATCCAATTCATCAATTATCTCATTAACCACCTCTTTCAAGAGCTTAGGGTGAAATCCAGCACTAATGGGATAAGGTGACAATTGAAAGCATGATATGTTTAACATTAAATACAATTGGGGAGGCGGAGGGGGGGTGGTGGAGGGAATCAGAATTGTTTCTGTTTGCTCATGAGTTATGTTCAATGCAGGAAGTGCCACATTTAGTACACATGCATAGCTGTGCTGAAAACAAACCGCTGTAGATCATGTGGTATTCCAGGATTCTGACTCAGCATTGCAACAGCAATAAACATCTAATCTAGGATGTTAAGTGACCTGTGTTCCCACAACACAGCTCCTGACACTTTCTTTCATGGCAGTATTGTTTACGGGAAGAGTGTAGCAAATGAAGTAACCTATGGATCATGTATATTGCAGCAATTGTGTTCCTGTCATACACCTAGCTGATTCAGTTAAATAACTTTATGTGCAAAATGCAACACAGGATTAGGCAAACATCACAGTATTATTAAACATAGTATCAGCTCTGACGTAAGGTCATCCTGACTCGAAACATTATTACTTATTCTCTCTCCACCGATGTTGTCAGACCTGCTGAGTTTCTCCATTTTTTGTTTTTAAATTCACAGTAACAATTACTGGGCCATCTACTGATCCAGCATGAGCGGTACTCAGCAACTTCCTTTCCAAAGCCAAGACATCAACACCCCATCCTCCATACAACTCTCTCTGAGGAACCTCTTAGAAAGAGCACTTGTTAGGTAGTAGGAGACACCCACCACATTTTCACAAAGGAGATGTGAAATAAAAAACACTAATAATGAATACAACATAGATTGAAGAAAAACAATCATATTTAGACCGTTACCTCTGTCAGTTCATTCGAGATTTCAGGTAGTTGCGAGGGAACAGTGCACTTGATGCAAAGCTGAGATCAACAGTGGAATATTTTAATTGTTCCATTTATTGGTCAAATGTGGAAAATACAGCGCATTGCAATCTGGTGTCAAAGCTTATAAGTCTCGCCATCACCAAAATGAGTTTTCATCCATATCGATGGTTCCTCGTGGACCTCCTCTATCACCGACTGCATAGCAATACGCTTTTGGATGGCACAGTTGTTCAAGAGCCCACAGACCAAAAAGTTCATAGATTTTCACAACACTATTCTGCAATGCCTTATGTTGGATCAGAACAAATTATTGCGGATGCTGCAATCTGAAAGCAAGAGAAAATGCTGGAAAATCTCAGCAGCTCTGATAGCATCTGTAAGGAGAGAAAAGAGCTGACGTTGAGTCCGGATAACCCTTTGACAAAGGGTCATCTAGACTCAAAACATCAGTTCTTTTCTCTCCTTACAGATGCTGCCAGACCTGCTGAGATTTTCCAGCATTTTCTCTTTTGATTTAAGGCAATGCCATGCCTTCCTTTTCAAATTAGTTTTTAAATGATGTTCTGATACCAATTATCAGTGCTGCATTTCTCATCTCAGAAATTAAAATGGTAACCTAAAAGGATGGCACAGTGGCTATCACTGCTGCCTCAATGCCAGGGATCCAGGTTCAAGTCCAGCCTTGGGTCAGTGTGTGTATATGTGTGTGAAGTTTGCACATTCTCCCTGTCTCTCCATGGGTTTCCTCCAGGTGCTCCGGTTTCCTCCCATAGCCCAAAGATGTGCAGGTTAGGTTGAATGGCCATGCTAAATTACCCCTTAGTGTCAGGAGGATGAAGGCAAATATGTGGTGTTATGGGGATAGAGCCTGGGTGGGATTGACATCAGTGCAGGCTCAATGGGCCAAATGGCCTCTTTCTGTACTGCAGATTTTATAAAAGAATTTCAAAATAAATTGAGTGATTCCTTTAGTGATACTGCGCGTTTATTTTGTGTTTGAATTTTGTGATTTTTTGTTTTATTCCCTACTTGTTCAGTTATGATCGGTTTCTTGAATATTTTTAACTAATATGAAAATTAAACGACAGCTACAATGAAGTAGTAATATACTGAAGTGTATACCAATCAAAGCTTTTTATTGTACATATTTACATAGATTTATGTTTTCAATCAGCAAAAATAATTGTCCCTCTACATGATAAACTATAGATGTAAATTACAAATATCTTGATTAAAGCATTATTTCAAGAATTCACTGAAGTATGTAGCTAGGATCAGAGACATTAGTTAGTTAATATCATAAATGAGAATTTCATTTTTCTTCCTGTGACCTGGAAACTACACAATCATTTCAAAAAAATGAACGTTTAAACAAATTATATAACGTGATAACTTTCCCATGTTTGAATAAAATCAGGCAAAATGCCTTCATACCAAGCTATAAAATTTTAAAATTATATTTTAAAATATTAAGCAGAGATAAAGAGCATAATTTGTTTTTGCAAGTAACTGTTAAATCGAGTGAAAATAAAATCCACGCTATCTATGCACCTGTAGTGGTATTTCTACGTAGGACTGTGATCTTTGATTTGTTTACAATCCATCAATAGTGGAGTAAAAATTACTTCAACAAAAAAAATCATCATTTAGTAATGGTTATTCAAAGAGACTTGTATTGTTCAAAGACTTGTATTGACTTGTACTGTTCCTTCTTCCCGCAATTTATCCTTTTCAAAATCTTTCTTCATCTGCTGCAACAGATTTGGGTTTAACACAACATCCAACGCAGTCATTGCCAGGGCCTTTGCTGTTCGCAGTGTATAATACTGTGCTTCTTTAGATCCTGCAACAATAACAAAGCAGCAAAAGTAAGCACTACTAATGCAAGATTAGAATAATCTATTCATGATTTATACTAGCTTTTATTTGGACTACCATATATACAAAATCTTAAAAATGTGTTTTCAGGTAACTATTTCAATGAAATCATGGCTGGTCCTCAGTGGTGAGGGTGGGCAATGAAAAAAACTGAAAATATTTTGTGACAAAAGAATCGTGTACATGTTATAATACAAAATATGTCACTACGTCACTGAACGTGGAAAATTGTGGCACTTAGGTTCTGTCGTGAAATGCAAATACTTCTAGGCTACTTCAAATGGGTGGGATTAGACTTCAAATGGATAGAGAAATTAGTCTTTCAGTTGTTTACTTTCTATTGCCATCAATACTGTGGAACAATGCGCTTGTTTAAAATCAAAGTGTCCTTAGCATTTCAATGTTTATTGCAGTTAGTACCTGCAATTGAGGATGAAATGAATACTAACACCACAGCATAACTTCACAAATTTATTCATAAATCTTTTCGGTGTCAAAGCTTTAGAAACACTATTTTATCTGACTGATTTGGTTTGCCTTTTGGCAGGTCCTAAGCAGAAATCCAGCATGCTACTTAAGCTCATAGTACACCTTTGTCTTTAGTGTAGAAAAAAAAGTTAATCGGTGCAAAAGCATAGATTAAAAATTGGCAGATACAATGCAAAAAATATTAGGGTGGTGACTAAATGCTTGGTCACAGGGAAGTTCTAAAGAGAGTCATGAAGATGGAGAAAGGTGGAGATACCAAGATTGAGAGAGACCATCCTTTGAAAGCACTATCAAACTCAGTTTCTAGTTGTTGGACAAACAAATAGTCATCACATCCTATCAGCTAGGCAAGATAATGGTACATGTTTAATTCCTAGGCCAGAGACATTAACTTGACAACGTTAACCTGTTCTGGATTGATTTGCTCTATTGTCACACGTATTGTGTCCCCGAGGTCCCTCTGCACCGTTGCCTGCTGCAGTTTTTTGCCATGTAAGTAATAGTCCTTCCTACCATTATTCCTACCAAAGTGGACAACTTCACATTTGCCAGTTCCTGGCCCATTCGCCCAGCCTATCTAGATCCTTCTGCAGACTCTCCACACCCTCCACACAATTTGCCGTTCCACCAATCTTGGTGTCATCAGCAAATTTCGACACTATACACTCGGTTCCCTCCTCCAGATCATCTATATAAATGGTAAATAGCTGAGGCCCCAGCACCGACCCCTGGGGCACTCCACTAGTCACCAACCGCCAATCCGAATAGCACCCATTGACCCCCACTCTCTGCCTCCTATTTGACAGCCAATCCCTGATCCACGCTAACACCCTACCCCCAACTCCATGCCCCCTGACCTTCTGTAATAACCTCTTGTGAGGCACCTTATCAAACGCCTTCTGAAAATCCAGAAAGACCACATCCAGCGGCTCTCCTCTATCCACCGCCCTAGACACATCCTCATAGAACTCCAATAAATTCGTCAGACATGACTTCCCCTTAACGAAACTGTGCTGCGTCTGCTCTATCAAACAATTCTCCTCAAGATGCCTCGCTATTTTCTCCTTGATCACGGATTCTAGCATTTTACCTACAACAGACGTTAAACTAACCGGCCTAAAATTCCCTGCCTTTTGCCTGCCACCCTTCTTAAACAACGGCGTAACATTAGTCGTTCTCCAATCTTCCGGCACTTCCCTGGAATCCAGTGACACTTGGAAAATAATCACCAAGGCATCCAGTATCACCTCCGCCATTTCTTTCAGAACCCTTGGATGCATTCCATCCGGTCCTGGGGACTTGTCCACAATCAGTCCCTCCAGTCTGTTGAGCACTGCCTCTCTAGTAACAATAATGTCATTCAGGCCCTCCACTCCTACCATCTTTCCATCGCTAACACCTGGCAAATTATTCACATCCTCCTCCATGAAGACTGAAACAAAAAAGTTATTCAAGGCCTCAGCCATTTCCCCATCCCCTACCACTAAGTCTCCCCTCTCATCCTCTAAGGGTCCAACGTTCACCCTAGTCAGCCTCTTCCTTTTTATATATTTATAAAAACTCTTACTATCCTTTTTTATATTAAGCGCTAGCCCAGCTTCATAGTTTATCCTACCCTTCTTTATCAACTTCTTTGTCATTCTTTGTTGACATTTAAACCTCTCCCAATCCTCTTCTCGCCCACTACTCTTAGCTACTCTAAACGCATCCGCTTTTAATTTAACACTTTCCTTTACCTCCTTCGTTATCCACGGCTAATTATCTCTCCTCCTACGATCCTTTTTAACCATCGGAATAAATTTCTGCTGAGCACGAAGAAAGACCTCCTTAAAGATCCTCCACTGTTCCTCAGCAGACCTACCTTCCAACACGCTCCCCCAATCAACATTCGCCAATTCCTCTCTCATCCTACTGTACTCCCCTCTGTTCAAACAAAGGACACATGTCCAGGAACCCACTTTCTCCTCCTCCATCTGCATCAGAAACTCCACCATACAATGATCACTCTTCCCAAGAGGATCCTTCACCACAAGGTCCCTAATTCTACCCGCCAGGTTAAAGTCCAACTGGTTTATTTGGTATCACGAGTTTTTGGAACTCTGCTCCTTCATCAGGTGATTCACCATGGTGCATCTGTAAAAGCAGTGAGCGCTACAGCTGAAATGCCAAAATTCCTTAGTCTTCTGAGAAAGCAGAGGTGTTGTGGGCTTTCTTAACTATAGTGTCGAAATGGTGGGACCAGGACAGGTTGTTAGTGATTTGGACACCTAAAAACGTGACGCTCTCCACCCTTTCTACTTCGTCCCTGTTGATGTAGATGGGGCATGTTCTCCTTTACGCTTCCCGAAGTTGATGACAATCTCCTTCGTTTTGTTGACATTGATGGAGATTATTGTTGCTGCACCAGTTCATCAGATTCTCTATCTCATTCTCGTACTCTATCTCATCATTGTTTGAGATCCGACCCACTACGGTGGTGTCATCAGCAAACTTGAAAATTGAGTTGGAGGAGAATTTGGCACACAAAGATGTACAAGGAGTATAGTAGGGAGCTGAGAACACAGCCTTGTGGGACACCGGTGTTGAGGATGATTGTGGAGGAGGTGTTGTGGCCTATTCTTACTGATTGTGGTCTGTGAGTTAGGAAGTTCAGGATCCAAAAGGAGGTGCCGAGGCCCAGGCCACAGAATTTAGAGATGAATTTCATGGAAATAATAATGTTGAAGATTGAGCTGTAGTCAATAAAGGGGAATCTGACATCGGTGTCCTTGTTATCTAGGTGTCATGATGTGGATATGCTGGCGTTGGACTGGGGTAAACACAGTAAAAAGTCTGACAACACCAGGTTTAAGTCCAACCAATTTATTTGATAGTAAACTCACAAGCTTTCGAGGTTAAGCTCTTCTTCAGGTGAATGGAGAGTTCTGGCCTTAGACAGAGCATATAAAGCATGGACAGTTTACAGATTACTGATTAGAATGCGAATCTTTACACCTAACCTGCTGTTCAAGTCCTAAAGTGGCCAACAATGTGAGTGGACAACCTCACAGTGCTCCACATCTCCAGCTTCCACCCTAAACATGTTAAAGAAGCCATCCCCTATGGACAAGCCCTCCGTATACACAGGATTTGCTCAGATGAGGAGGATCATGACAGACACCTCCAGACACTGAAAGATGCCCTCATAAGAACAGGATTTGGCGCTCAACTCATAGATTGACAGTTCCGATGCGCCGCAGCAAAAAACCGCACCGACCTCCTCAGAAGACAAACACGGGACATGATGGACAGAGTACCCTTCGTCGTCCAGTACTTCCCCGGAGCGGAGAAGCTATGACATCTTCTCCGGAGTCTTCAACATATTGATGAAGACGAACATCTCGCCAGGGCCATCCCTACACCCCCACTTCTTGTCTTCAGACAACCGCGCAACCTCAAACAGACCATTGTTCGCAGCAAACTACCCAGCCTTCAGGAGAACAGTGACCACAATACCACACAACCCTGTCACAGCAATCTCTGCAAGACATGCCGGATCTTCAACATGGATGACATCATCACACGTGAGAATACCATCCACCAGGTACACGGTAAATACTCTTGCAACTCGGCCAACGTTGTGTACCTGATACGTTGCAAGAAAGGATGTCCCGAAGCATGGTACATTGGGGAGACCATACAGACGCTACGACAACGGATGAATGAACATCGCTCGACAATCACCAGGCAAGACTGTTCCCTTCCTGTTGGCGAACACTTCAGTGGTCACGGGCATTCAGCCTCTGACCTTCGGGTAAGCATTCTCCAAGGCGGCCTTCACGACACACGACAGCGCAGAGTCGCTGAGCAGAGACTGTTAGCCAAGTTCCGCACACATGAGGACAGTCTCAACAAGGATCTTGGGTTCATGTCACACTATCTGTAACTCCCGTGACTTGCCTGGGTTTGCAAAACCTCACTTACTGTACTGTCTGGAGACAATACACATCTCTTTAACCTGTGATCAATGCTCCTTCCACTTACATTGTCAGCCACTTTAGGACTTGAACAGCAGGTTAGGTGTAAAGATTCGCATTCTAATCAGTAATCTCTAAACTGTCTGTGCTTTATATGCTCTGTCTGAGGCCAGAACTCTCCATTCTCCTGAAGAAGAGCTTAACCTCAAAAGCTTGTGAGTTTACTATCAAATAAATCGGTTGAACTTAAACCTAGTGTTGTCAGACTTTTTACGTTATCTAGGTGTTCCAGGGTTAAATGCAGGACCAGGGAAATGGTGTCTGCTGTGGACCTGTTGCGGCAATAGACAAACTGTAGTAGATCCAGGTAGTCCGGGAGGCTGGAATTGATTCATGTCATGACTAATCTTTAGAAACATTTCATAATGATGGATGTCAGACCGACCGGCCGATAGTCATTAAGGCACGCTGCTTGGTTTTTCTTAAGTATTGGGATGATGGTCATCTTCTTGAAGCAGATAGAGGCCTTAGATTGTTGTAAAGAGAGGGTGAAGATGTCAGCTGATCCATGCAGGATCTGAGTATATGTCCAGGTACCCTATCCAGGCCAGTTGCTTTCCGCGGTTGACTTCAAGAAAGCTGCTCTGACATCTACAATGGTGACGTCAGATACATGTTCTTCCAAGGTGGAGGACATGGTCTCACTGACCTCTTGCTCAGAACAGGCGTAGAATGCATTCAGCTCATCAGGGAGCCAGTGATTTGACATCCCTTCATCTTGTAGCCTGTTATGTCTTACAGACCTTGCCATAGTCGGCGGGGGTCAGTATGGCTAGCCTGGGAATCTAACTTGGTCCGGTATGGATAAACAGAGATATCCACTGCTTGCTGAAGTCCAGCTGTAAGGCATTTAAGTCAGACAACACAGAATATACAAGAAAGCCAGATTCGATCTAAGTTGATCCATCAAAGATGCTAAAAGACTATTATACTGCATGGGTAGTGTCTTGACATTTGCAAAGCAATGTGACTTATTGGACTTTCCTATTACAAGCAGCAGTTTATTGTGTCATCCATGTTGTACAGATCACAACAGTGATATATATTCCTTACTCCACTTTCCACTATTACGTGTCTCAACTTTAAATATCAAAGAGCAGTATGGCAAAAGCTGGTAAAACATCTGGTTTCAGCCGTGTTAAAATACATTGTTTTGCATGCTCAATCTGTCATTGCTGTCATAATTGCCCCATCCCCAGTTACTGTGCAAAAAATTAATGGGGTGCCTCATCTTGAAGCCCAGTTTTTTTTTTCCAGGGCAGCCTGGAAATTTCTCAAGCTGCCTTGAACCATTTTAGCAGAACTTCTTCAGTGTTGGGATCAGCAGCCCTTCTCATCTTTTTCCTTGCAGGAGGGAATGCAATCTTGACCAATGGTTCCTAGAAACTCTTCATCTTGTTTTTTATAATGATGGACAAACTCAACAGTGGAATCTCCTACTCCTTCACAATCTCTGCTTTCTGTTTCGCACCACTTTTCCACTTGCTGCATCAACTTCACCTTGTCATCAATCAACAACACATTTAACTTTCTCACAGGTTTAGCTATACTCGCAAGCTTTGCATGTTCTTTCACAGGGAAATCTCAATGTCAAATGATGGTTTGCCCAGCTCTCCACGATTTCACACTTTGTGTGATTGAACTCCACTGATTGGATTAGCTGGACTTATTTAAGTTTGTCGTATAATAACCCAATAAACCAGAGTTATCAGTGAGGAATGTCAACGCATCATGGGTGTCATTCTGAGGGATTTGCTGGCAGGAATGGTTGCAACTTTGACATAAAGTTTGACATAAGTTTTTTTTTCACCTTTAAAAGTTTACTCACCTCGGGGGTCCAGCCTCATTGTTCCGTGGGAGCACTGAAGAGAGGCTGCGATTTGCGAGTGGAGAGCTTGTGGGTGAGTACAGCGACTTTTTCCTTCTTTCAAAAACTAACTTTGTTTAGTGAGTTTAGTGGGGTTTTTTTTGATTGTTTTAAGTTTGACCCTGGTTTGACCCCGGAAGTAGTCGCGAGGGCACTCGGGTCAAGTTTTTTTTTCACCCTACTGTAAATTAGACCGGAGGGGTTTCCTGATACTCTACACGGGTAGAGTATCCCAGCCCTCCCCCCTCCCCTAACCTAAAAAAGAGAGAGAGGGGCTCTGTCTGAGAGCAGGTAAGACTGCTTTTGTTTTTGTGTGTGCTGTAAGGGCTTTGGCTCACAGGACCAAGAGATAAGGTAAGTTATAAGTTTTTTTTTTACTTTGGGTGGCTATAAGGGGTAAGTATGAGTGTGAGACCTGTATGTTGCTGCCAATGCAACATGTGGGAAGTCTTGGAGGCTCCTGGCCTGCCAGACATCCACACCTGTGCTCGGTGTGTGGAGCTGCAGGCCCTACGAAACCAGGTTAAGGAGCTGCAAATGCAGCTCGAGGACCTTCGGCTCGTTCGGGAGAGTGAGGAGGTTATAGATAGGAGCTATAAACAAGTAGTCACACCAGGGCAACGAGATGAGGGCACTTGGGTAACTATTAGGAAGGGGAAAACACGGGAGATGGAGAGCACTCCGGTGGATGTCCCCCTTCAAAATAAGTACTCCGGCCTGAGTACTACTCGGGGGACAGCTCATCTGAGGGAGGAAGCGGTGGCCAGGTCTCTGGAGCTGAGCCAGTGAGCCAAAAAATCAAAAAAGAGAGCAGAAAGGTAGTTTTAATAGGGGACTCCACAGTGAGGGGGGCGGACAGGCGTTTTTGTGGACGTAGAAGGGAGTCGCGGATGGTGGTTTGTCTCCCTGGGGCTGGGATTCGGGATGTCTCTGGGCGTGTCCCAGACATCCTGAAAGGGGAGGGTGAGGAACCAGAGGTTGTAGTACATATAGGTACTACTGACGTAGGCAAGAAGAGGGAGGCACTCGTGAAAAGGGACTATAGGGAACTGGGTAGGCAGCTGAGGAAGAGAAAAGCGAAGGTAGTAATCTCAGGATTGCTGCCTGTGCCAAGGGAGAATGAGGGAAGAAATGAAATGAGGTGGAGGGTGAATGCGTGGCTGAGGGACTGGTGTAGAGGGCAGGGATTTCGGTTCCTAGATCACTGGGACCTCTTTAGGGGTAGGTGGGACCTGTATAGTAAGGACGGGTGGCACTTGAATACCAGGGGGACTAATATCTTGGCGGGAAGACTGGCTAAGGCTACCGGGGGGACTTTAAACTAGAAAGGATGGGGGGAGGGAACTGTGATGGGGAGACTGGGACGGAGGAGGTTCGCTCCCAGGTAGGGGAGGACCGCAGGCAGTATGGGAGGGAGGTTAGACAGGCGGTGGAGATGGGAAATGCCCAGACTGAGGGGCTGAAGTGTATATATTTTAATGCAAGGAGTGTGGTGAATAAGGTAGATGAGCTTAGGGCGTGGATTGCTGTTTGGGATTGTGATGTAGTGGCCATTACGGAGACTTGGATGTCTCGGGGACAGGACTGGGTACTTCAGGTGCCAGGCTTCAGGTGCTTCAGGAAGGACAGGGAGGGTGGCAGCAGGGGTGGTGGAGTGGCACTGTTGATCAGGGACAGTGTCATGGCTGCAGTGAAGGAGGATGTTGTGGAGGGACTGTCTACAGAATCTCTGTGGGTGGAAGTTACAAACAGCAAAGGGTCGAAAACTTTGCTGGGTGTATTCTATAGGCCGCCCAATAGTGACAGGGAAGTTGAAGTGCAAATAGGGAAACAGATTCTGGAGAGATGTTTTAATAACAGAGTTGTCGTGATGGGAGACTTCAATTTCCCAAACATAGACTGGAATATCCCTAGGGTAAAGGGTTTGGATGGGGAGGAGTTTGTTAGGTGTGTTCAGGAAGGTTTCCTGACACAGTATGTGGATAAGCCTACGAGGGGAGAGGCTGTACTTGACCTGGTACTGGCGAATGAACCAGGGCAGGTGATGGATCTTTCGGTAGGAGAGCATCTTGGAAATGGTGACCATAATTCTATCTCCTTCACAATTGCATTGGAACGAGATAGGATCAGGCAGGCTAGGAAGGTGTTTGTCTGGGGTAAGGGGAGATACGAAGAAGTCAGGAAGATACTTGGACAAATAAACTGGAAGGAGGCGTTCTTAGGGAAAAGTACCGAAGGAAGGTGGCAGATATTCAAGGAATGTGTGTCTGGAGCTCTGAATGACAACGTTCCGATGAGACAAGGGGGTTTTGGTAGGTCGCGGGAACTGTGGTGCACAAAGGCTGTGTTGAACCTAGTCAGGAGGAAAGGGAAGGTGTATAAGAGGTTCAGGGAATTAGGAGAGGTTAAAGATCTTGAGGAGTATAAGGACTGTAGGAAGGAACTTAAAAGGGAAATTAGGAGAGCCAGGAGGGGTCATGAGAAGACCTTGGCGGGTAAGATTAAGGAGAATCCCAAGGCCTTCTGTAAATATGTGAAAGGTAAAAGGATAAGAAGAGAAGGGATAGGACCTATAAAAGGTGAGGGGGGAAAGGTTTGTGTGGAACCAGAAGAAATGGTAGAGGTGCTTAACGAGTACTTCGCCTCAGTATTCACAGTGGAAGCTGATCTGGGAGATTTTGTTATGGATTTGCAGCAGATGGAAAAGATTGAGTATGTGAATATTAAGGAGGAGGATGTGTTGGAACTTTTGAATTCTATCAAGGTAGATAAGTCGCCTGGACCAGATGGGATGTACCCCAGGATACTGTGGGAGGCGAGGGAAGAGATTGCAGAGCCCCTGGCGATGATCTTTGCGTCGTCAATGGAGACGGGAGAGGTTCCGGAGGATTGGAGGATTGCGGATGTAGTTCCTATTTTCAAGAAAGGGAACAGAGATAGCCCGGGAAATTACCGACCGGTGAGTCTGACCTCAGTAGTTGGTAAGCTGATGGAGAGGCTTCTGAGGGACAAGATTTACGAACATTTGGAGAGGTTTGACATGATCAGGAATAGTCAGCATGGATTTGTCAAGGGCAGGTCGTGCCTTACAAGCCTAGTTGAGTTCTTCGATAATGTGACTGAACACATTGACGAAGGAAGTGCCGTGGACGTAGTGTACATGGACTTCAGCAAGGTGTTTGATAAGGTCCCCCATGCAAGACTTCTTGAGAAGGTGAGAGGGCATGGGATCCAAGGGCCTTTGGCCTTGTGGATCCAGAATTGGCTTGCCTGCAGAAGGCAGAGAGTGGTTGTGGATGGGGCTTTTTCTGAATGGAGGTCAGTCACCAGCGGAGTGCCTCAAGGATCTGTTCTGGGACCCTTGTTGTTTGTCATTTTCATAAATGACCTGGATGAGGAAGTGGAGGGATGGGTAAGTTAGTTCGCTGATGACACTAAGGTCGGTGGTGTTGTGGATGGTCTGGAAGGATGGAAAAAGTTGCAGCAGGACATAGATAGGATGCAGGACTGGGCGGAGAAGTGGCAGATGGACTTCAACGCGGATAAATGTGTAGTCGTCCATTTTGGCAGAACCAACGGGATGAACGAGTACACTATCAAGGGCAGAAGTCTGAGTAGTGTTGAAGAGCAGAAGGATCTAGGGGTCCGGGTCCACAGGACTCTTAAATCGGCCTCGCAGGTGGAGGAGGTGGTCAAGAAGGCGTATGGTGTACTGGCCTTCATTAATCGAGGGATTGAGTTTAGGAGTCGGGAGGTAATGCTGCAACTTTATAAGACCCTTGTCAGGCCTCATTTAGAGTATTGTGCGCAGTTCTGGTCGCCTCACTATAGGAAAGATGTAGAAGCTATTGAGAGGGTACAGAGGAGATTTACAAGGATGTTGCCTGGACTGGGAGGCATGCCTTATGAAGTTAGGTTGAGGGAGCTGGGACTCTTTTCCCTGGAGAGACGAAGGTTGAGAGGCGACCTGATAGAAGTTTACAAAATGTTGAGAGGAATAGATAGGGTGGACTCTCAGAGGCTATTTCCCCGGGTTGAAATGGTTGCTACGAGAGGACACAGATATAAGGTGCAAGGAGGGAAGTTCAGAAGTGATGTTAGGGGTAAGTTTTTCACTCAGAGGGTGGTGAGTGAATGGAATCGGCTGTCGTCAGTGGTGGTGGAGGCGAACTCGCTGGGGTCTTTTAAAAGACTTCTGGATGAGTATATGGGGTTTAATGGGATTGAGGGTTATAGATAGGTCTGTAGGTTGGTGGGTGTTGATGTGATCGGCGCAACTCGTGGGCCGAAGGGCCTGTTTGTGCTGTAATGTTCTATGTTCTATAAGCGGAATTGTGTATCAGGATTTGACTCATCGTAATTTAACTGTATTGTGGTTTTAAACATCATAAAGTGTCCCAAGATGCTTCACAGGAATATTATCAAACAAACTATGACATTCAGTTACGCATGGAGTTATTTGGACCGATGTAAACATCTTAGATCTTAAGACCACAAAACATAGGAGCAGAAATTAGGCCACTCAGCCCACTGAGTCTGCGCTGCCATTCAATCATGACTGATATTTTTCTCATCACTATTCTCCTGCCTTTTCCCCATAACCCCTGATCCCCTTATTAATCAGGAACCTATCTATCTCTGTCTAAAAGACATTCAATGACTTGACACACAGACTTCTGTAGCAAAGAGTTCCACAGACTCACCACTCTCTGGCTGAAGAAATTCCTCCTCATCTCTGTTCTAAAGGATCATCCCTTCAACCTGAGGTTGTGCCCGCTGGGTCTAGTTTTTCTTCTCCATGTCCACTCTATCCAGGCCTCGCAGTATCCTGCAAGTTTCAATAAAATCCCCCCTTATTCTTCTAAACTCCAATGAGTACAGACCCAGAGTCCTCAACTGTTCCTCATACGACAAACAGATTGATTTTAAAGAGGATGTTAAAGGAGGAGAAAGAGGAAGACTGGCAGAAAGGTTTAAGAAGGGAGTTCTGGAGCTTAGGATGTGGGCAGCTCGAATGACAGCTGCCAATACAGGAGCAATTTTAAAAATTAGGGATATCCCAGAGGCTAGAATTTGAAAAAGTGCAGATATGTCAGAGGGTTATGGGGCTTGAGGAATTTGGTATTAAATGATGCTCAATGTAACAATCTTAATGAGGATTTTAATTTGATTTATTATTGCCACAGGTACTTGTATACAGTGAAAAATACTGTTACTTGCACGCTATTCAGACAAATCATATCATACATAGGAAAGGAAAGGAGAGAGTGCAGAATGTACTGTTACAGTCATAGCTAGGGTGTAGAGGAAGATCAACTTAATTCGAGGTAGGTCCATTCAAAAGTCTGATGGCAGCAGGGAAGAAACTGTTTTTGAATTGGCTGGTAGGTGACTTCAGACATTTGTATCTTTTTCCTGACAGAAGATGAAAGAGAATATGTCCAGGATATGCGGGGTCTTTGATTATGCTGGCAGTTTTCTGAGGCAGCGGGATATGTAGAAGTGTCAATGGATGGGAGACTGATTTGAGTAATGGACTAGGCTTCATTCATGACCCTTTATAGTTTGTGGTCTTGGATAGAGCAGGTGTCATACCAAGCTGTGATACAACTGGGAAGAATGTTTCTATGGTGCTTCTGTAGAAGTTGGTGAGAATTGTAATGGACATACCAAATTTCCTTAATCTGCTGAGAAAGTAGAGGCGTTGGTGGGTTTTCTTAGATATAGTGTCAGCATGGAGGGACCAGGACAGGTTGTTGGTGATCTGGACACCTAAAAACTTGAAGCTTTCGACCATTTCTACTTTGTCCCCATTGATGTAGACAGGGGCATGCCCTCCATTGCGCTTCCTGAAATTGATGACTATGTCCTTCATTTTGTTGACATTGAGGGAGAGGTTATTGTCGTTGTACCAGTTCACCAGATTCTCTAGTACTGATTAGGTGAATTGGCCAGGCTAAATTCTCCCTCAGTGTACTCAAGCAGGTGCCAGAGTGTGGCAACTAGGGGATTTTCACAGTAACTTCATTGCAGTGTTAATGAAAGTCTACTTGTGATTAATAAATAAACGTTATCTTTTTCCTATTCTCGGTCTCGTCATTCTTTGAGATCCGACCCATAATGGTGGTGTCATCAGCAAACTTGAAATTTGAGTTGGAGGGGAATTTGGCCATACAGTCATAGATGTATAAGGAGTACAATAAGGGGCTGAGGACACAGTCTTGTGGAGCACCAGTGTTGAGGATGATTGTGGAAAAGGTGTTGTTGCGTATCCTTATTGACCGCGGTCTGTGGGTTAGGAAGTCTAGGATCCGGTTGCAGAGAGAGGAGCCAAGTCCGGAGCTACGAAGTTTGGAGATAAGTCTTGTAGGAATAATGGTGTTAAAGGCTGAGCTGTAGTCTATGAATAGGAGCCTGACGTAGGCGTCTTTGAAGCCAGTCTTCTGTCACCAATCAGCCTTTATTTGCAGTGTGTTCTGAAACCTGTTCAGCAGCTACAGAGAGTAGATCAGCTCCTGGTCTTTTAACTGCTGGCCTGACTGGAGTCAGCTTACTTTAAACTGCTCCCCCTTGCCCTGCTGCTCCTTCCCTTTTGGGCAAGCCTCCAATCAACAAGGGAGATCCTATCTATTGACAATTCCCCCCTGGTCATCATATTATTCCTCCCCCCTCAAGTCCATCACTTCCCCCACACTCCTGCCACAGGATTGAAGGGGGTCTTTTCCACCACTCAGCGATCAGCTGCAGGCAGGACAGGATCAGAAGTGGATTGGAGACCTTTGCTTCCATGGAATTAGGCTGGATGGCATCTTGTTGGTCGGCATGGATACAATGGGCTGAATGGTCTTCCTTACGTGCTATAAATTTCTATGATTCTATAAGATGTCGGGATGCCTGCATGATGCATTTAAAGACTTCTCCTGGCCCAGTCACATCCAAACCTGACTCCAAGTGCTTAGGAAAATTCCTGTCAACAAGTTGATAAACAAACAAAATATATGCTAAACTAGCATTACAAGAGGGCCACAATATTGATCTTGAAAACAAGTTAGTCAACTTCCATTGTCACTGTTCAAAGCAAATATATATTTTACAGACAGGAAAATGGGGTTGTGGGACTAAGTGTAACTGTTGTTCAGAGGGCCAGCACAATCATGATAGGCTGAATGGCCTCTCTCTGTGCTGCAAGGTTCCATGATTTTATATGTTGAATTGTCCCCTTGTAACAACATACATTTTTGTAAATTTGGATTTGAAAAATGATATGGTGACAAATTCATGGTAAATAGCAAAATACACACCTTGGGACCTCTTTGAAAGCTTTGTTTTCTCCTTAATTTCTGGTTTTCCTTTTTGAAAGCACAGGTTCTGGTAATACAGCAACCGCAGATCTACAATAACTGATTCATCTAGCAGTGAAAGTCATTGGGCTATTTAAAAGGCATCAGTGTTCAATCTATTCTTAATTTAGGTCACACCTGCTGGGGTCACTCGACATGAATCAGAAACAGGGACTGAGATTGATTCTCCTACTCCTCACACAACAGGAAGTCATAGAGAACAAAGTCAACAAATCAAAAACTTTTCATTCTATCTTAGAATCATAGAATCCCTATAGTACAGAAGGAGGCCATTTGACTCATGAAGCCTGCACCACCAACAATCCCACCCAGGCACAATCCCCGTGTGAGAAGTAGTGTAATTTTTAAGGCTGCAAGAGCTAACAGTACAATCAGCAGTGATGGACGAGTTCAGCAGCATACAGAAAGGGGGAGGCACGTGACAGACAGTTAACTAGGTTACACGAAACAGATAACCGCAGTGATGAGATTAAGCGCAAAATGGGAGTTGAGAGAGTGTTAATTGAAGGAATGACACAATACAAGCCATTTACAGTGTTTAAAGTTAACAAGGTTAACAGCCAAATAAGGGGGAATAACACAATACAAGCCATCACAATGTTTGAAAAACAGTATAAAATGTGCTGCAAATCTATGTAAGGTGTGCCTATTTTGACTAGACACCCGGTCTTGCAAGAACGACAAATAAAATCTTGCTCCTTCAGAACTTGACTTGACTAAATTGTTTAACTGTGAGCTGTGTTTCTCACAATTGGGGGCTCGTCCGGGATCCTAACATCCCTGGTAGGGAGGTTGCCGGTGACAACTGGGAAGACGCGTCCCGTTCCAAATTGAATGGTCCCAGGTGTTCATCGGTGGACTTCTCTGCCACTGACTGTTGAGAATCCTAGGAAAGTTGTTCTGAACGAGTAAGTGGGAAATGGTAGGCACCGTCGTGTGGTCGGGCAACGCTGCGGACCAAGGTAAGAAAAGTGACTTTTAAGTATTGCCTTGGCGACCGGGTCGTGGTAGGTAAACCATGGGAAGTGGGGGTAGTAGGACAAAGTCCCCCGGGAAAGGTGCTGGGAATCCGCGGAGAAAGGGTGGGGCCCCAGGGAACATCCCTCCAGAAAGTCCTTTGGGACGGATGTTGGAAGAAGGGTGGGGCCCCAGGGAACATCCCTCCAGAAAGTCCGTTGGGAAGGATGTTGGAAGGTTTGGGCACTAGTACTAGGGATAAAAACAAGACGACAATGATGAAATATTGTGCTTTGTTTGGGTGAAGGAACCAATCAGGAGTCCGTCCGTCTTCTGGCCAAAGTACGGTTCGGTTGAGGATTGGGTTTGTCAGATTCTTAATAAATATGTGAGACAGAAGCAGCCGGCGTCCCAGGAAGGAATTGATCATGCAAGTTGCTGGATAATGTTAATTTAGGGGCTGCGGGGGAGGTTATGTGATGAGGGAGCAGAGGAAAGTCGAATAAGGGAGGTGCCCCTAGAGGCACTGGAGTTTGTGGATGGGTCATGAAGTATATAGATGGATCAGCATGAATGGGATGGACCTACAATTGGTCTGAGCAGAAAGAGGTAGAGAGAAGTATGTCAGTGGAACTGGGAACCCTGACATGGGCTTTTACTGAGGTGCGGGGAGAACGCTAATAGTGGTTATGTATTTGGAATTGTGCATGACTATATGACTGTTTGAGAGAGAAAGGGATTTGTCACGACATGAGGCACCCGAATCAAAACATGGTCAAATTTATTAGAGGCCAGTGAGCTCCCATCAGTAAAGGGTTAAAAAGAGACAAGCAGGCTGACTCTGTATGGTACAGAGAGAGAGAGGGTGTAACTGTGTAATTGAGACCCTCATGTGATGTAATAGATATAGCCAATCAAAGTGAATTGCTTTAAGTTTTTAAGTTTACTAAATTATGTAGGGATCGGACAGAAATTTGAATTCTGCCAAGTGGGAAAGGTGGCATTATATTGCATCTTAAAGTTGTGAGGAGAGATAACCATTTAGGCACACAGTAGATTTGATTTTGTACTTGCCTGTGTTGGTTACAAAGGCAGAGCTGTAGAAATAATTAAACATGTAGATTGCACATTAGAATGCTTTCAGTATTTCTTCGTGCATCTGTGCTCCAAGTGATGTTTTGTTTTATTGTACCAGAATTGTAAGAAGGTGCAAGGGTCTTGATTTAGTGAGGATATTTAATGGTGATAAAAATAAATCTTATTTTGGATTTTCTGAATCAGGCTTTAGTTAATTAAACTGCTGTACTTTGACTCACAATTAGTCTCAGAGGTATCTTTACCTACAAGGATTGGTGCCGAAACCTGGGATCTGTTTACGGGTCCGGTTGAATGGCCACAACTGGAGCTCCGGAACAGATTACCAAATTTAAGGGAGTGAATCAAAGTACAGTAGGTGCTCATCTGTGATGAAAAAGTGTGAGTGTGTGTGAGAGGTCTGAGCTGAGCACGTACAGACAAGGAGGCATCTGTCTTTACACCTAGCCCTAGACCAGTTGTTTAAGAGGGGTAGCCCCCTACGCAAAGCTCAGGAGTTTGAAGTGGGTGTAAAGGCTAGAGAAGGATGCCTGGGATGTGGTGTTCAGACGTGAGTAAGAAAGAAAGCCGGCTTAATAGTGTGAGCTTAAAGGTGTAAGCTCACGAGTGTAAGCGGTGGTACGGAGGGGACTGATCACCCCTGATAGGTATCACCGGACTGTGATAAGAGCGACCTAGGGGTGGGATCCATTTCACCCACTAGATCAACAATGGAAATGATTGAAAAAAAAGGACAGAACTAAGAAAATTGGAATTCTCTTAGTTCGAATTAATTGAACAGGTTTAAACCAGATTAATTGAACACATCTCAGTCTTGGGTAAAAAAATATTGGGCTGACGACAAGGAGAAAATTAAAACGTCAGAATCACAGATTAGAGAGTTAGAAAAGAGAAACCAAACAAAGAAAATAGCAGTATTGTTAATACATCAGTTAGCTGGACTAATTGAACAAGTAGTCACTTCCACTAAGAAGTGGAGTGGGGATAAAAAAGATTAAGGAATTAGAATTCAGAGTAAGGGAACTGGAGAAACAAAACCAAGTGTTAGAAGACTACTGCAGAGGGACATCACCTCCCTACCCCGGCAGTATTAACAGACGGACAGGAACAGCAAATAGACCCGATAGTCTGGGCAGGGGAAGGAAACCGAGGGGGATTAGACGCTCCTCCTCTGCAAATAAATTTAAAAGAAGGAGAGACGGTGTGTGTTAAGCAATACCCTATACCTTTGCAAGGAAAAAAAAGGATTACAGCCAGTAATTGAAGGATTGGTTAGAGATGGACTGTTAGAACCCTGCATGTCCCCTTATAATACCCCTATATTGCCTGTAAAGAAGCCTGAGGGAACGTACCGCCTGGTACAGGACCTAAGGGCCCTGAACCAGATAGTGACGATGCGACACCCCGTTGACCCTAATCCTTATATTTTATTAAGCAAGATTCCTCCTGATCACGGATGGTTCAGTGTAGTGGACCTAAAAGATGCATTTTGGACATGCCCACTGGTGGAAGAAAGTCGAGACTTATTTGCTTTTGAGTGGGAAAATCCTATCACAGGACGGAAACAGCAGTTCAGGTGGACAGTGCTCCCACAGGGGTTCACAGAGTCCCCAAATCTTTTCGGTCAAGTCTTAGAGCAGGTGTTAGAAAGATTTAAAAAGCCTGATGAAATCACGTTACTACAATATGTAGATGACCTACTCGTAACAGGAGGAGGAAAGGAAAAGGTAATAGAAGCCACAAATAGCTTATTGAATTATCTGGGACAACAGGGATTCAGGGTGCCAAAGAAAAAGCTGCAGTACGTAGAGAAGGAAGTTAAATACCTTGGACACCTAATCAGTGAGGGAAGGAGAAGAATAGATCCAGAAAGAATACAAGGAATCCTAGATCTAAATATACTATGGACTAAAAAGGAACTTAGGAGGTTCTTGGGATTAGTAGGATACTGTAGATTGTGGATCAAAGGGTACGCACAGAAAACTAAACAACTATATTTGAAACTGTTAGAAGAAGAACCTAATGTTTTAAAGTGGACAGAGGATCTAAGCTGATAATAGAAACGAAACTCCCTTGGACTAAGTGCTTACCAAAAGCACTTTTGCGTATTTGTACAGCTCCTCGAAAGGATTTGGGTTTATCCCCCTATGAAATGCTATTTGGACTACCTTATATGGGAGCAGTCGGGGAGTTACCGGTTCCTGAAATGAATGATCAATTTGTAAAGAAATATATACTGGGCCTGTCCTCCTCGATATCTTCCCTTAGGAAACAAGGATTATTGTCGCAGACTCCAGCCCTCGACTTCACGGTACATACAATTCAACCAGGAGATCGGGTCCTGGTAAAGTCATGGAAAGAAACTAAGCTGCAACCGGAATGGGAGGAACCATGTCAAGCACTCCTAACAACTGAGACAGTAATCAGGACTGCTGAAAAGGGGTGGACACATCATACTATAATCAAGGGACTGGTAAAACCTCCAGATAATTCCAACACGTGGATGGTCAAACCGACTGAAGAACCTTTGAAGCTGAAATTTAAAAGACTCTAAATAATCAATTTTTAGTTGCGGCGTGAGCGCGGGAAAGGAACTGTTTTGAATTAAGTTCTCTCCTAAAAGGTAACGAGAAAGGGATAGAATGGAAGGGGTAACCTGGATAATGCCTTCCTTCCTCTTGTCCAAGAGAGTACTTACAAGTATGGGATATAATTCAGATAAGTTAGAAGAGGACAAGGGAAACACTATGAGCTCAGTTACGGTTCTGGATCTCACTACAACACAGGTAGTAGAGACAGACCTGTGTTCTTTGGTAATATGTGGGGATCTGGTGAGCCAGCAAAAATATTCGGTAGAATCCTTACAATTTTATGCCGACGGAAAGTATCCTTGGGGTAAACTCCCTTCCATAATATCCCTTCATCAGAAACATATGCAGCCAAGATCAGAATGCCTAGATAAGGAATACAATCTTATAGGGACCAAATGGACTGAAAAAAAAAATAAGCAGTCCAGTCTTAGATCCTAAGAACCTCTCCCGGTACTCCATAGCTGGTGGGCCCTTCTTTACAGGTAACTGGACCAGGGACCAACAATTGCACCAGGCAGTATTTGGAATTAGGGTAAAGGAGGGAGGAAAAGATAGCAAATTGAAATGTTGTTTCCGAATCTATGTAGATAAAAATTTGAAAACACCTGACTAGAATGATAAGGTTCCCCAAAACGACCCAAGGGCAGTAAGAGTGGTCGAAGTAAACAACCTAAAACAAATCCTTGAAATAGAGACTGGGTATGAGGAGACTAATGCCTGGGTAGAATGGGTCAAATACACTGTAAAAAGCTTAAATAAAAGCAATTGCTATGCCTGTGCGTCTGGGAAGCCAGTGGCCCAAATAGTACCCTTCCCTCTGGGATGGAAACGCGACAGAAGAGGTATGGAGTGCATGTTAGCCCTGTATCAAGAAAAGGAAGCATGGGGCAACCCGAACTGCACATCCCTATCCCTGATGTTCCCTCCTGTGGAAGCAAAGAACTTAAAAACTCCCCCTCAGTTTCTCACTGCCGTTGTGAATCACACTTCATGTGTGAACCGACAAAGGGCAGAGTTAACTCATAATATGGGGGAGTTAGAATCATGCTCAGAGGTCAGGAGCATTACAGAGAACGGAATGGGAGGGAACTATTCATCATTGAAAATCCCCAGAGCAGATATATGGTGGTATTGTGGAGGAAGGGTACTGAGGCCAACTCTACCCCCTCAGTGGAAAGGTACATGTGCAATTGTCCAATTGGCTATACCATTTACCCTGGCATTTGAAAAATCAAAAGGATCAGGAAAAACAAGAGATCAGTGATAGGAATTTCTTTTGATGAAAAGATATATCTAGATCCCATAGGAGTGCCTCGGGGAGTTCCAGATGAATTTAAAGCTCGAAATCAGATTACAGCTGGGTTTGAATCCTTGTTTTGGTGGGTAACAATAAATAAGAACGTAGATTGGATAAATTATATAAGATTGGGACGAGCAAGTGAATAGTATGTTAGCCAAACTGGAACAACCTACTCACGCATATCTGGACTAAACCTGGAAAAAGGGATGCTAGTGAAAAATTACAGACAGTAAAAAGAAAAGGGGGGATTGTGAGAAGTAGTGTAATTTTTAAGGCTGCAAGAGCTAACAGTACAATCAGCAGTGATGGACGAGTTCAGCAGCATACAGAAAGGGGGAGGCACATGACAGACAGTTAACTAGGTTACACGAAACAGATAACCGCAGTGATGAGATTAAGCGCAAAATGGGAGTTGAGAGAGTGTTAATTGAAGGAATGACACAATACAAGCCATTTACAGTGTTTAAAGTTAACAAGGTTAACAGCCAAATAAGGGGGAATAACACAATACAAGCCATCACAATGTTTGAAAAACAGTATAAAATGTGCTGCAAATCTATGTAAGGTGTGCCTATTTTGACTAGACACCCGGTCTTGCAAGAACGACAAATAAAATCTTGCTCCTTCAGAACTTGACTTGACTAAATTGTTTAACTGTGAGCTGTGTTTCTCACACCCGCAACTCCACACATTTAACCTGCTAATCCCCCTGACATTAATGGGCACCAAGCCACCAATTAAAAAAAGCAATATTGGTCTCTTAGAGCCACTGAAGGGCTACTTAGATGCATGGGGATTATAGGAGGTACTTATCATTGGCCTTATCCAATATAGGATGTGCAGACCCAGAGCCACTTCCTTGGATCTATTTGATTAACGGTCCTTCCATTTCAGAATATTCCAGAAAACTCATTAGAGATCAGAGGTTGCAAGCAAACTAACATTTTCTTTCCTGGTGCAACTGACTTTTTCCCCTTTACTCTTAAATTATTCCATGCTTTGCTGTTTTACATAATACCGGAATAAAAGTTTTATTACTGTACTTATATCCTTTGCTCTGATGCTTGCTAGTGCCACTTTTGCACACTTAAATTTAAAACCAATTTTAAAATGATTTTCTATTCCTACCAAAATTTTGCTCTCCCCTTTCTCTGTAAACGTTGCATGGTAGGTCTTCTAATTGGAATTTCTACCCTTGCTTGTTTAATTTGCATTTATCTTTCTTTAGCATGGGTTTCATGCATATTATAACTTGCAATATTTTCCATTTTTCAACAGCTTTTTTTAAACAATATATTTCTTTTTGTCTTCTATTATTGAAGTTGCTTTTTAAAACCCCACAATTCTATTTTCGCCCTTAGTATCACCAAAGAACAAATGAACAAGCCCTTCAGCCCCCCAAGCCTATGCCGATCATGATGCCTGCCTAAACTAAAACCATATGCGCTGATGGAGCCTGAACCTTTCCATTCTCATCCTATTCATCTAGTTGCCACTTAAATGCCACTATTATATCTGCCCCTACGACCTCCCCAGGCAGCGCATTCCAGACATTCAGCAGTTGCCAGATAATCTTAACCTTGATGGTATTATGATCCTTCATTCCCAGAACTTCCATTACTTACAAATTGAGATTGCAATATTCTTGCAAGAATCAAATCTAGATGTGAGCCCCCCAGTAAAAATGCAGAATTCTATTAAAAAGTGATGTTGTATTCAACAGTCTACGTCAGTCACCAAACTTCTATTTGGAGTTTACCTTATGCCATTGGGTTTATTAAAGCTACCTGTTATTACAATCTATTTTTAAAAAAAACCTCAGCATATCTTCACTGTTGTCGTCTTTTATTCTGCTGGAAGTCTGTAGCATACTCTACCTGGAATTGTTCGTTGATGAGTGCAGCTCCAAGAATGGTCACCGTGTTTTTCAAAATTTTCTTCAAAAGGTGGGCAGAAGGAAGTTTTCTTTTTGGGTAAACAATCAAGATGCTTGATATTGTCCAAAACAAAGCAACCTGATTGATTGACACTATCCACTGCCTTAAACATTTACTTCACCATGGTGTACAAAGAACAAAGAACAAAAACAGCCTGGGAAACAGGCCCTTCGGCCCAACGAGCCCACGCTGCCATCCCAACACCACCAGTCCCCCCCTCCACCCATGACTCTTGTCTAATGTTTTATGGCCATCCACATTGAGGGAAACTAATTTAGGGACAATTTATTACTGCCAGTCAGTCTAACAGCACATCTTTGGGGTGTGGGAGGAAAACGGAGCATCCGGAGAAAACCCACGCAAGCATGGGGAGAATGCGCAAACTCCCACAGACACTGGCCCAAATCCATGTGTCTGCACAGCAATCAGTGATAGTCACTGAGCTGTCGTCTTGCCCAGTATCTGGTCCAGTTTAGGCACACACTAACGACATGAAGCACTAGGCCAATCTTGAACAACCAAGAGCAGCCCAAGTACGACCCATCGCGTGTATGCCCCTCGTTGGACACAAGGTGGACCGACTTAAAACCTGTGAATGAAAAGAAAAAAAAACATTATTATTGTACCATATCCATTTACCTTACCAGGGACGCCCCAATGCTAATGACCCTTATTTAAAACAATCTCCTATATCCATCCATCTCCAACCCACTCATGTGCCTGTCTAAGTTACTCTTAAATGACTCTAGCGTGTACAGTGGCAGTACTGTGTACCATCTACAAGATGCGCTGCAGCAACTCTCCAAGTCTTCATAGACAAAAAACATTCATACATGTGACCTCTGCCACCTTGATGGCCAATGGAAGAAGATGCATAGAAATGCCACCATCTCCATAATCACATATGATTATGACTTGGAGCTATATTGTTGTTCCTTCCTGTCACTGGGCCAAGTTCCTTGAAGTCTCTCCCTAACAGCATTGAGGCTGTACCAATACCACATCAATTGTAATGGTTCAAGAAAGAAGTTGACCACCACCTATTCGAGGGCAACTAAGGAATAATAATAAATGTTGGCTTTGCCAGTAATTGTCTCATCCTAAGAACGAAAGGGAATAAAACCAAGGATGAAAATGTTAAGATCAACGTCTTACTTGACCGAGAGCGAAAATAAGCACGGGGTGATAGGAGGACAGGACTTAATGTGAGTGAATATACATAGAACATTACAGCACAGTTTAGGCCCTTTGGCCCCCGATGTCGTGCTGACATGTGAAACCAAACTAAAGCCCATCTAACCTACACTATTCCAACATCATCCATATGTTTATCCAATGACCATTTAAATGCCCTTAACATTGGCGAATCCACTACCATTGCAGGTAGGGCATTCCACGCCCTTAATACTCTCCGAGTAAAGAACCTACCTCTGACATCTGTCCTATATCTATCTATCTAGTTTAAAGCTATGTCCCCTCATGCTAGCCATCAGCATCTGAAGAAAAAGGCTCTCACTGTCCATCCTATCTAATCCTCTGATCATCTTGTAAGCCTCTAGTAAATCACCTCTTAACCTTCTCTCTAACGAAAACAGCCTCAAGTCCCTCAGCCTTTCCTCATAAGACCTTCCCACCACACCAGACAACATCCTAGTTAATCTCCTCTTTACCCTTTCCAAGGCTTCCACATCCTTCCTATAACATGGCGACCTGAACTGTACGCAATACTCCAAGTGTGGCCAGACCAGAGTTTTGTACAGCTGCAACATGACCTCATGGCTCCAAAACTCAATCTCTCTACCAATAAAAGCTAACACACCATTTGCCTTCTTAACAACCCTATCAACCTGGGTGCCAGCTTTCAGGGATCGATGCACATGGATTCCGAGATCTCTCTGCTCATCCCCACTTCCAAGTATCTTACCATTAGCCCAGTACTCTGCATTCCTGTTACTCCCTCTAAAGTGAATCACTTCACACTTTACTGCATTAAATTTTCCGCATTTGCTACCTCTCAGCCCAGCTCTGCAGCTTATCTATGTCCCTCTGTAACCTGCAACATCCTTCCATTTGTCCACAACTCCACTGACTTTAGTGTCATCCACAAATTTACTAATCCACCCTTCTACATCCTCATCCAGGCCATTTATAAAAATGACGAACAGCACTGGTCCTAAAACAGATCCTTGCGGTACACCACTAATAACTGAACTCCAGGATGAACATTTCCCATCAACCACCACCCTCTGTCTTCTTACAGCTAGCCAATTTCCAATCCAAACTGCTAAATCACCCTCAATCCCAAGCCTCCATATTTTCTGCAATAGCTTACCGTGGGGAACCTTATCAAATGCTTTACTGAAATCCATATACATCACATCAACTGCTTTACCCTCATCCACCTCTTTGGTCACCTTCTCAAAGAACTTGATAAGGTTTGCGAGGCACGACCTACCCTTTTATTCCTTTCTAGATGATTATTAATCCTATCTCTTATAATCCTTTCTAAAACTTTGCCCACAACAGAAGTGAGGCTCAGTAGTCTATAATTGCCAGGGTTGCCTCTACTCTCCTTCTTGAACAAGGGGACAACATTTGCTATCCTCCAGTCCTCTGGGACTATTCCTGTAGACAATCATGACATAAAGATCAAAGCCAAAGCTCTGCAATCTCCTTCCTCGTCTCCCAGAGAATACTAGGATAAATCCCATCCGGCCCAGGGGACTTATCTATTTTCACACTTTCCAGAATTGCTAACATCCTCCTTATGAACCTCAATCCCACCTAGTCTAATAGCCTGTATCTCAGTATTCTCCTCAACAACGTTGTTTTTTTCCTGTGTGAATACTGACAAAAAAATTCATTTACCAACTCTCCTATCTTTCAGACTCCATGCACAACTTCCCACTACTGTCCTTGACTGGCCCTAATCTTACCCTACTCATTCTTTTATTCCTGACATACCTATAGAAAGCTTTAGCGTTTTCCTTGATCCTACCTGACAAAGATTTCTCATGTCCCCTCCTGACTCTTCTTAGCTCTCTCTTTAGTTTCTTCCTGGCTAAGTTGTAACTCTCAAACACCTTCACATCTCATCTTTACATAAGTCTCCTTCTTCCTCTTCATTAGAGATTCAAGTTCTTTAGTAAACCACAGTTCCCTCACTTGACCACTTCCTCCCTGCCTGACAGGTACATATTTATCAAGGACACACAGTAGCTGTTCCTTGAACAAGCTCCACATTTCAATTGTGCCCATCCTGCAGTTTCCTTCCCCAGCCTATGCATCCTAAATCTCACCTAATCGCATCATAATTTCCTTTCCCCCAGCTATAACTCTAGCCCTGTGGTATATACCTATCCTTTTCCATCGCTAAAGTAAATGTAACCAAATTGTGGCCACTATCATCAAAGTGCTCACCTACCTCCAAATCTAACACCTGGCCTGGTTCATCACCCAGTACCAAATCCAATGTGGGCTCGCCTCTTGTTAGCCTATCTACATACTGTGTCAGGAAACCCTCCTGCACACATTGGACAAAAACTGATCCCTCTAAAGTACTCGAACTATAGCATTTCCAGTCAATATTTGTAAAGTTAAAGTTCCCCCTAACAACTACGCTGTTACTTTTAGTCCTATCCAGAATCATCTTTGCAATCCTTTCTTCTACGTCTCTGGAACTTTTCGGAGGCCTATAGAAAACTCCCAGCAGGGTGACCCCTCCTTTCCTGTTTCTAACCTTAGCCCATACTACCTCAGTAGATGAGTCCTCATCAAACGTCCTTTCTGCCACCGTAATACGGTCCCTGACTAACAATGCCACACCTCCCCCTCTTTTACCACCTTCCCTGATCTTACTGAAACATCTAAACCCTGGAATCTGCAACAAACATTTCCTATCCCTACTCTATCCATGTCTCCGAAATGGCTACAACATTGAAGTCCTAGGTACCAAACCATGCTGTAAGTTGACCCACCTTATTCTGGATGCTCCTGGTAGATACACTTCAAACCATATTCCTGCCTGCCGGTACACTCCTGCAACCTCGAAACCTTATTCGTGACCTCACTACTCTCAACCTCCTGTACACTGGAGCTACAATTCAGGTTCCCATCCCCTTGCTGAATTAGTTTAAACCCTCCCGAAGAGCATTAGCAAATCCCACCACCCCCCCCACCCCCACTCAGGATATTGGTGCCCCTCTGGTTCAGGTGTAGACCACCCCATTTGTAGGGGTTCCATCTACCCCAGAAAGAGCCCCAATTATCCAGGTATCTGAATCCCTCCCTCCTGCACCATCCCTGTAGCCATGTGTTCAACTGCTCTCTCTCCCTATTCTTTTCCTCGCTAGCATGTGGCACGGGTAACAAACCAGAGCTAACAACTTTGTTCTATCTCTAAGCTTCCACCCTAACTCCCTGAATTTCTGCCTTACATAAGAACATAAGAAATAGGAGCAGGAGTAGGCCATCTGGCCCTTCGAGCCTGCCCCGCCATTCAATAAGATCATGGCTGATCTGTCGTGGCTCAGTTCCACATTCCCGCCCTCTCCCCATAACCCTTAATCCCTTCTCTTATCAAAAACCCATCAACCCACGTCTTAAAAATATTTAGCGAGGTAGCCTCCACCACTTCAACAGGCAGAGAATTCCAGAGATTCACCACCCTTTGAGTGAAGAAGTTCTTCCTGAACTCCGTTCTAAACTGCCCCCCCCCTTTATCTTGAGGCTGTGCCCCCTAGTCCTACTGTCCTTTCTGAGCGGGAAGAGTCTCTCCACCTCTATCCTATCCATCCCATTCATCATCTTATACGTCTCAATGAGATCTCCCCTCATTCTTCTAAACTCTAACGAGTACAAGCCTAGTTTATTCAGCCTCTCCTCATAGCTCAACCCCCTCAACTCCGGTATCAGCGTAGTAAACCTCCTCTGCACTCCCTCCAAGGCCAAAATATCCTTGCGTAAGTACGGCGCCCAAAACTGCACACAGTACTCCAGCTGTGGCCTCACCAATGCCCTATACAGCCGCAGCAAGACCTCCCTACTTTTATATTCAATCCCCCTTGCTATGAAGGCCAGCATCCCATTTGCCTTCCTGACCACCTGCTGCATCTGCAAGCTGGGTTTTTGCGACTCATGCACAAGGACCCCGAGGTCCCTCTGCACCGTCGCCTGCTGCAGTTTTTCTCCACGTAAGTAATAATCCTTCCTACCATTATTCCTACCAAAGTGGACCACCTCGCGCTTGCCAACATTAAATTCCATTTGCCAGTTCCATTTGCCAGCATCCCCATCCCTTTTCCTACCTATGTCTCTATGTGGACCATGACTTAGGGCTGGTCCCCCTTCCCCTTAAGGATCCCGAAAACACGATTCGAGACATCACGGACCCTGGCACCTGGGAGGCAACACTCCAACCACGAGTCTCTCTCGCTCCCACAGAATCTTCTATCTGTCTCCCTGACTATGGAGTCCCCAATGACTATTGCTCTACACCTCTCCCCCCCTTCTCTTCTGAGCAACAGGGACAGACTCTGTGCCAGATACATGTGCCCCATGGCTTACCCCTGATAAGTCCCCCTCCCCCAACAGTATCCAAAACGATATACTTGTTATTTAGAGGAAGAGCCACAGGGGATCGCTGCTCCGACTGCATCTTACCGCTTCTAACAGTCACCCACATATCTTCATTTCTAGGAGTAACTACCTCCCTATAGTTTTTATTTATAACTATCTCTGCCTCCCAAGTAATCCTGAGTTCATCCAGTTCCAGCTCCAATTCCCTAACATGGTCTTCAAGGAGCTGGAATTAGGTGCACTTCCAGCGGGGACACTAATGGCATCCCCCACCTCAAACATCCCACAGGAGGAACATTGCACTGCCTGCACTGACATCCCTGCTAACTTCCCTTACTAAGAGATAAAAGAGAAAAGAAAGGAAAGAGAGAGAGAAAAAAAGTTTACCTGCTCTCACTCTAAGTCTTTTTTTTTAGGTTAGAGGTGGGAGGGTGGGAGACCCTACACATGTAGTGTCTCGGGTTTCTTCCCTGTTCAAATTTATTGGGCAAAAAACCTTTCCAGGCCTCTCCGCGGCCTACTTCCGGTTTCCTGATTTCTGCTACTCTGGAAAAAAAATTCCAAAAAAGTAAGTTCAAAATTACGCACTCTTACCTTCCAGCTCTCCTCATAAGAATCGTTCCCCTCTCTGCTTGCTCCAGTGGAACAATGAGGCCAAAACCTCAAAGGTAAGTACCTTTTAAAGACAGCAGAGTTTAGGATGACCTTGAGTTAAAGGAACAGTAGAATATGGAGGAATTGTGTTGGAATTGTCAAGTTTAGAGAAATCAAAGGCATGGATGACAGTTTCAGCGAGTTCACTCTTCCCAATATTTAATTGGAGAAAATTTCTGCTCATCCAGTGCAGATGTGTGATAAGTAGTCTGATAATTTAGCAACAACAGAGAAGTCAATGCAGGTGATGGTGAGGTAGTGCTGGATGCTGTCAGCATAGATATGAAAACAAATGCTGGCCTTTCAGGTGATGTTGTTGAGGGTCACCAGAGGTAAGCATATGGGTTCAGGAAGAAAAACCATTGCTTGTAATTCATTGATTACAATTAGATAGATAAGAATGGAACCTGGTGAGCAAGGTCCCACCCAGTTGGGGCGGATTGGAAGAGGTTGGCACAGTCAACCATATCAAGGACTGTAGACAGGCTGAAGTTTAGTGGGATCAAGTGAACAGGAGGTGAATGTCTGAAATATTGGGAGATAATCCTAGAACAAAAAATTATTTTGATGAAAGCAAAATACAGTGGATGCTGGAATCTGAAACAAAAACAGAAAATGCTGGAAAATCTCAGCAGATCTCACATCTGTGAGGAGAGAATAGAGCCAATGTTTCAACTCTAGATGACCCTTTGTCAGAGCTGTGCAGACGAAGGGTCATCTAGTCTTGAAGCATTGGCTCTATTCTCTCCCCACAGATTAAAGTTTATTTATTAATCACAAGTGGGTTTACATTCGTACTGCAATGAAGTTATTGTGAAACTCCCCTAGTTGCCACACTCCAGCGCCTGTTCAGGTTCACTGAGAGAGAACTTAACAATGCACCTAACCTGCACATCGTTGGACTGTGGGAGGAAAACTGGAGCACTGGGAGGAAACCCACACAGACACGGGGAGAATGTGCAAACCACACAGACAGAGTGACAAAAGCTGGGAATTGAACCCAGGTCCTGGCACTGTGACGCAAAAGTGCTAACCATTATGCCACCAATGCTATCAGACCACTGAGATTTTCCAGCATTTTCTTTTTTGTTGCAAAAAATTATTTTGTCTGTAGTTGATGGCTTAGCCATTAATAGGATTCCTGCGATCATGGAAAACAATCATCCACTTTGTTTTTCCTTTGCGTCAATGACCTTTTTCACTTATCGTCCAACTGTTTGTTGATTATTTTATTCAATGTACATTAACTTCCTTCAGAATGTATGCCCTCAATGTACAAATCCTTAATTCCTCTTGCGGCCTAGTAGCTGAATCACTAAACCTTTGACTTATCTGTGCTTGTGGATATAGCTTTCTTCATTTACTAACATGAGCAAAAGAAAAGTCAATGTAATTGAGTTTCCTTGGAGTTTCTTCACATCACTTGGAAATCTGCACCATCTTGTGCTGATGATTTTACATTTCATTCTCCTTCACCTGTTGACATTCTTAATGCACTGACATCTTAGCCTTATTATTGCCTCCAGATCTCAAATGGAATTCCCATATCTCCATCAATCTTAAAGCTGCACCCAAAAAGCTTCAGTTCCTTTTTGGTGGCAAATGATTATTTTCCTTAACAACTTCCATTTAACTCTCCATGAAGCTTGGTTCCATTTCAAAAGTGCTCTCATTCCTGGGGAGACCATTCTGGGACTTGTCTTGAAATCCTGAGCAATATGTAGAAAAAAAAGTTAGCTGATATGTGACAGTTCTCTAACTTTCACCGGCGAGCTTCAAACTTAATTTTCTATGAATAGAAATTTACGGCTGGATTTTAAGCAACTGCTCACATCAGGAACGAGATCAGCAGAGCCCACTTAATCATGGGAGAGCTTGGTCTCAGCCTTGCAGCAGCTGGAAAAGCTTCCCGGATTAAGTTGGAGGGTAGAAGACACTGATGTGGGATTTCTGGCCACCTCTCATTAATGAACTGATTGACACCCATAATCCGTGAGTCAACTGCAGTTTAGTGGTGGCTCAGGAAGTAAATGGAGACTGCATAGATCTCCCACACCCTCTGAAAGCTACCCAGCAAATCTAGTCACGCTCTGCTCCATTGAGGGACCCAGTCATTGAAAGACTGCCTTTTCCCCATGCCCATCCCACCTTTACTCATCTGTGGCCCTCTGTTGTTTTGGGTCTTGGTGGCTGCAGTGCTACCAGCAGCCATCGCTTCCACTGGCCCTGGCAGCATCTGGCCTCTGATTAGCCAGTAGGTCTCGACAAGCAGGACATCCACAGCTGGGGACCTCAATTGCAGTGAAGAGCAGACAGTGGCCAATTAAGTATCTGAAAGGCATTTGGTTTCTTCTGGCTTGCCTCTCAAACTGACAGGGATTCCCCACACCCCCCAATGTTACTCCAACCAATAGGCAAGACCCTTACTGACTGAACAAAATCCTGGCCCTAGTATTCATATCTATTTGTCTATTTATGTGAAATGCATAATTTTCATTTGCATTGATATATCCAGAAAGATATTTAATATTACAACAAAATCTTTAAAAATATGTATCTTCAGAAGCTCAGGTGTTTGTTTGTGGGAGGTATGATTCTCCTCCATATTTTCTTTTCTTAAGGGATGTGAAAGTGAGTAATTGCTGGTCATTCTTGTGCACAATTCTTCCACAGTTTTTACAGTAGCATAATCAGACAATTTATAACTGAGCTGAACCAAAAACAAAAATTAAAGATGATTACCTAAATAGCCAGAGTCAAGGCAGCAAGTTCTTGCGATCTGGAATGCACTGCCTGAAGGGGTGGCGAAAGGAAATTTAATACTAACTTTCAAAAAGGATAAATATTTCAAAAAATTAAGAGGGCTAAGGGGAAAGACCAGAGAAGTGGGATTAACTGCTAATGAGTCAGTGTTGTTTATTGAAGTGACTAACTACCAGGTCATTTTTTTTTTTATTCATTCGTGGGTCATGAGCATCGCTGGCTGGCCAGCATTTATTGCTCATCCCTAGTTGTCCTTAAAACTGAATGGCTTGCCAGGCTGTTTCAGAAGGCAGTTAGTTGAGAGTCAACCACATTGCTGTGGCTATGCAGTCACATGTAGGCCTGACCAGGAAAGGACTGCAGATTTCTTTCCCTAAAAGAGCATTAGTGAATCAGATGGGTTTTTCTGATAATTGACAATGGTTTCATGGTGATCAGTAGAATCTTAATTCCAGATTTTTTTATTGAATTCAAATTCCATTTAAAGCTATGTTTTAAAAATTGATATTGAAGCTAGCAATATGTTATATCACTTTTGGCATTATTCAACTCCAGACAGACGTGGAACTCAAGCAATTACTGAATGTGGACAATCACAGTCACTTGTGGAATTCACAGAACCCTTTAGAAGGATGGAACGTCTATAAACATCTATAAACAGGACAATATCAGCCAACTCAGTGTTTTGCTTCACTATGAATTATGTCAGATGAATATGAAATTTATCTCACTGACTTGTGTTAGCTCCTCATCCCACACACTACAAACTTGGCTATCTTAAACACTTGGGAGCAAAAAAACACAACTGGTCTAACACACCCCCTTATCTGGAAGAGGATTTTTGGACTTGTGTCAGGTCACATTGGTAAGGTGGCTATGTTCATTATCTGCTTTTAAAACAACAGAAGCTGTTCAGAGTCAGAAATAACATCAGATCTGCTGCAAAATAGCTATGTAGCCAAGGTAAAACAGCTATACCTTGAAAGTGGGAGGCCTCTCCCCCAATCAACCTGTCCAAACCTCAGGTTTGCCTGTGAGCTGATCTGGCAGTTCAATTACAGTAAGAAGTCTGACAACACCAGGTTTAATGGAGAAAATGGAGAGCTCTCCATTCACCTGACGAAGAGGGAAACCTCAAACGCTTGTGAGTTTACTATCAAATAAATCGGTTGGACTTAAACCTGGTGTTGTCAGACTTCTTACTATGTCTACCCCAGTCCAACACCGGCATCTCCACATCATGAATTCAATTACAAGCAGCTTTGCAGCTTACTGAGAATCCTCTGTTTTTACAAGTCTTCTCCAGCTAAAGTATCGAATCTAAGGAGGTCTTGCTGCAGCTGTATAGGGCATTGGTGAGGCCGCAGCTGGAGTACTGTGTGCAGTTTTGGGCGCCGCACCTGTGCAAGGATATTTTGGCCTTGGAGGGAGTGCAGAGGAGGTTTACTAGGCTGATACCGGAGTTGAGGGGGTTGAGCTATGAGGAGAGGCTGAATAGACTGGGCTTGTACTCGTTGGAGTTTAGAAGAATGAGGGGAGATCTCATTGAGACGTATAAGATGATGAATGGGATGGATAGGATAGAGGTGGAGAGACTCTTCCCGCTCAAAAAAGACAGTAGGACTAGGGGGCACAGCCTCAAGATAAAGGGGGGGCGGTTTAGAACGGAGTTGAGGAGGAACTTCTTCACTCAAAGGGTGGTGAATATCTGGAATTCTCTGCCCGTTGAAGTGGTGGAGGCTACCTCGCTAAATATTTTTAAGAAGCGGGTTGATGGGTTTTTGATAAGCGAGGGGATTAAGGGTTATGGGGAGAGGGCGGGAAAGTGGAACTGAGCCACGACAGATCAGCCATGATCTTATTGAATGGCGGGGCAGGCTCGAAGGGCCAGATGGCCTACTCCTGCTCCTATTTCTTATGTTCTTATGTTCTTATGTTCTTAAGAAACTGCAAGTCTGCTACGAAAAAGACTGATTCTAGCCGTGTTTTTTTTCCTTCATCTGTACCTAATCTGTGAGATATGTTGTTTTAAACTGCTGGGCAAATGCGTGATAAAAGTCTTTATTTTTAAATTCATCAATGCTTGCTTCTGCAAACACTTAAATTGGGACAAATCATTTTGAGGATAAGAAGATAAGTGAACCTCATAAATTAGAATCCTTTCATCATGGACAACAATGAAACACATTCTGTGACACATATAGAACTTTGGTGAGACTACAGCTATTACCTGCATATCTCCTGCAAAATCATGGATCTTCGATTACTCTCTCTTGATTACTTCACATATGTTGATGACTTGGCCCTGGCTTTCTAGACTAAGCAATTTAAGAACGCAGAACTCATGAAAGATCAATGTTCTCTGGAAGCATACTTCACAAACATTACAAAGGCTCTCATTTCACCCTTCCAACTGAAGAGTGCGAAGAACAGGGAATACCAGTCCAGTTCTGCAGTGCATTATTCATCCACGATCCAATACCAAAATACTCTGGCAACACTCTTGAATAGTAACTGGCAAGTATCACCTGGGACAGCACAGCCAATGCTACTTTATTTAGCCTGGTTAACCTGACTCAGGGGTTACATAACATAAGAACATAAGAAATAGGAGCAGGAGTAGGCCATCCAGCCCTTCAAGCCTGCCCCGCCATTCAATAAGATCATGGCTGATCTGTCGTGACTCAGTTCCACATTCCCGCCCTCTCCCGATAACCCTTAATCCCCTCGCTTATCAAAAACACATCAACTCGCGTCTTAAAAATATTTAGCGAGGCAGCCTCCACCACTTCAACGGGCAGAGAATTCCAGAGATTCACCACCCTTTGAGTGAAGAAGTTCCTCCTCAACTCTGTTCTAAACCGCCCCCCCCTTTATCTTGAGGCTGTGCCCCCTAGTCCTACTGTCCTTTCTGAGCGGGAAGAGTCTCTCCACCTCTATCCTATCCATCCCATTCATCATCTTATACGTCTCAATGAGATCTCCCCTCATTCTTCTAAACTCTAACGAGTACAAGCCTAGTTTATTCAGCCTCTCCTCATAGCTCAACCCCCTCAACTCTGGTATCAGCCTAGTAAACCTCCTCTGCACTCCCTCCAAGGCCAAAATATCCTTGCGTAAGTGCGGCGACCAAAGCTGCACACAGGTTGCCACACAATGCCAATGTCAGGCCATAGGAAACAAGAACAAGGCAATTCATCCCCTCAGTTCTGTCATTTGCCATTTAATATGATCATACCTGATTTGACATTCCTCACATTTTCTTTCATGCCTGTATTAACCCCCAGTAAGGTCCATGGGGAAGCACTGATTAATCTCCTGACGGGGTTCTTTGAGTATTAGAGGCAGTGGCCTGTCCAGCTGAAACTCATTACCTAAGTTTTTTTTAAGTCAGGTCCAGGACTGGGCCTGCTGAACTGTAGTCCCAGACAGTGACTGGTATGTGTACACCAGGATTGTGGTTTTAGAACATAGAAAAACTACAGCACAAACATGCCCTTTCAGCCCACAAGTTGCGCCGATCATATCTCTACCTAACTAGACTTACCTATAACCCTCAATCCTACTAAGTCCAATGTACTTATCCAGAAGTCTCTTAAAAGACCTTATCGAATCTGCCTCCACCACCACCGCCGGCAGCCGATTCCATGCACCCACCACCCTCTGAGTGAAAAGCTTACCCCTGACGTCTCCTCAGTATCTACTCCCTAGCACCCTAAATCTTGTGGCAGCCATTTCAGCCCTGGGAAAAAGCTTCTGAGGATCCACCCGATCAATACCTCTTGTCATCTTATACACCTCTATCAGGTCACCTCTCATCCTTCGTCTCTCCAAGGAGAAAAGATCGAGCTCTCTCAACCTAACCTCATAAGGCATGCCAGCCAATCCAGGCAACATCTTTGTAAATCTCCTCTGCACCCTTTTAATAGCTTCCACATCCTTCCTGTAATGAGGCGACGAGAACTGAGCACAGTACTCCAAAGGGGGATCTGACCAGGGTCTTACACAGTTGCAGCATTATCTCCCGACTCCTAAACTCAATTCCTCGATTGATGAAGGCCAGTACAGCATATGCCTTCTTAACTGCATCTTCTACCTGCGAAGCTGATTTGAGAGTCCTATGAACCCGGACCCCAAGGTCCTTCTGATCTTCCACACTGCTAAGAGTCTTACCCTTAATATTATATTCCTTCATCCCATTTGACCTGCCAAAATGAACCACCACACACTTATCTGGGTTGAAATCCATCTGCCACTTCTCCGCCCAGTCTTGCATCCTATCTATGTCATGCTGCAACTTCTGACATCCCTCCAAACTATCCACAACATCTCCAACCTTCATGTCATCGGCAAACTTACCAACCCATCCCTCCACTTCCTCATCCAGGTCATTTATAAAAATCACAAATAGCAAGGGTCCCAGAACAGATCCCTGGGGCACTCCACTATGTTGTCGTGGAGAACTCCAGACAAACATTCCTTGAAAATCTGTCACCTTACTTCAGTACATTTCCCTGAGAAAACCTCTTTCCAATTTATGCCTCTAATTTCCTGCCTGATGGCTTCATATTTCCCCTTACTCCAGATAAACACTTTCCTAGCTTGCCTGATCCTAGCTTTCTCCAATGCTAGTGTAAAGGAGATAGAGTTATGATCACTATTCCCAAAATGCTCTCCCACAGAGATCTGACACCTGTCCAGGTTCATTACCCAATACCAGATCAAGTACTGCCTCTCCTCTTGTAGGCTTATCCACATACTGTGTCAGGAAACCCTCCTCAACACACCTAACAAACTCCTCCCCATCCAAACCCCTTACCCTAGGGATATTCCAATCAATATTTGGGAAATTAAGGTCTCCCATCACGACAACTCTGTTCTTATTACATCTCTGCAGGGTCTGTTTCCCTATCTGCACCTCAACATCCCTGTTACTATTGGGCGACCTATAGAAAACACCCAGTAAAGTTATTGGCCCCTTCCTGTTCCAAACTTCCGCCCACAGAGATTCCGTAGACAATCCCTCCATGGCGTCCACCTTCTCTACAGCCGTGACACTATCCCTGATCAACAGTGCCACTCCCCCACCTCTTTTGCCTCCCTCCCTGTCCCTCCTGAAACCCAGCACTTGAAGTATCCAATCCTGTCCGAGTCATCCATGTCTCTGTAATAGCCACCATATCACATTTCCAAGCAGCGATCCACACTCTAAGCTCATCCACTTCATTCACAACACTCCTAGCGTTAAAATAGATGTCTCAAACCTTCGGCCTGAGTGCTCCCCTTCTCCATCTCCTGTCTATCCTCCCTCTTACAATCCCTCTCTATTTGCGAGCTAACCTCCTCTCTCCCAGTCACTTCATTTCGATTCCCTCCTCCCAATCATTCTAGTTTAAAGTCCCCCCCGTAGCCTTAGCAAACCTTCCCGCCGGGATATTGGTCCCCCTGGAATTCAAGTGCCACCTGTCCTTTTTGTACAGGTCACACCTGCCCCTAAAGTGGTCCCAATGATCCAGGAACCTGAATCCCTGCCCCCTGCTCCAATCCCTCAGCATTTAAGAACATAAGAAATAGGAGCAGGAGTAGGCCATCCAGCCCTTCGAGCCTGCCCCACCATTCAATAAGATCATGGCTGATCTGAAGTGGATCAGTTCCACTTTCCCGCTCTCTCCCCATAACCCTTAATTCCCTTGTCTATCAAAAACCTATCTACCCATGACTTAAATATATTTAGCGAGGTAGCCTCCACCACTTCAACGGGCAGAGAATTCCAGAGAAACACCACCCTTTGAGTGAAGAAGTTCCTCCTCAACTCCGATCTAAACTGCACCCCCCCTTATCTTGAGGCTGTGCCCTCGAGTCCTGCTATCCTTTCTAAGCAGGAAGAATCTCTCTACCTCTATCCTATCCATCCCCTTCATTATCTTATACGTCTCTATAAGGTCCCCCCTTATCCTTCTAAACTACAACGAGTACAGACCCAGTCTGTTTAGTCTCTCTTCATAGTACAACCCCCTCATCTCTGGTATCAGCCTAGTGAACCTCCTCTGCACTCCCTCCAAGCCAATATATCCTTCCGCAAATGCGGCGACCAAAACTGCACACAGTATCAAAACTGCACACAGTGACTGCACATTTATCCTCCACCTCATTCCATTCCTGTTCTCACCATCACATGGCACAGGCAGCAATCCCGAGATTACTACCTTTGCGTTCCTCCTTTCAACTGTATACCGAACTCCCTACATTCTCTTTTCATGACCCCTTCCCTGTTCCTACCTATGTCAGCGGTACCAATATGTACCACGACCTCTGGCTCCTCTTCCTCCCACTTCAGGATTTCTGGGATGCAACCAGAAACATCCTGGATTCCGGCACCAGGGTGGCAAACTACCATCCAAGTTTCCCGTCTGCCTCCACAAAATCGCCTGTCTGACCCCCTCACTGTAGAGTCCCTGATTAATACTGCCTTCCTCCTCCTTTCCTTACTCTTCTGAGCTACAGGGCTGGACCCTGCACCAGAGACACAGCCACTGCTGCTTCCACCAGGTGGGTTGTCCCCCCCAATAGTACTCAAACAGGAGTACTTATTGTGAAAGGGCACATCCACTGGGGTGCTCTCTAGCACCTGAGCATGACCCACTTATCTGCCTCCTGTGGTCCTGGTGTGACCACCTGCCTGTAACTCCTATCTATCACCTGCTAATTCTCCCTGACCAGACGAATGTCCTCGAGCTGCAGCTCCAGTTCCCTAACGCGGTGCCTTAGGAGTCGCAGCTCGACGAACCCAGCACAGATATGGACATCCAGGAGGCTAGGAGCCTCCAGGGCCTCCCACATCCAACACTGGGAACAACAGACTGGCCTCACACTCATATTTCCCTTTTCTTCAAAGAACACAAAAAAAAACTAAGAGTTAAACCTACCTGGCCTCGCCCATTTCTGCCTAAGCCCATTGAGCCAAAGCCCTTCAGCTCACTCTGCTCCCTGCTCACTCTGTTGCCCGCTACCAAGGCTGCCCGCTGGTTAGTGCGGCCTGCCTTTTAAACCTCATGCGCTTAAAGGTGTTTTAGGTGTGACAGAGGAGGGTTGAAGAGAGGTGGAGGGGTGGCACTGTTAGTCAAGGAAAACATCACAGTAGTGCAGAGGGAGGGCGATATGGAAGAGATAGGGATTGAGTCGCTGTGGGTGGAGTTGAGGAATAAAAAGGGAGAGATCACACTGCTAGGGGTGTACTATAGGCCACCCAACAGCCCAAAGTCAGTGGAGGAGGGAATTTGCAGGGGCATTTTGGACAGGTGCAGAAAGAATAGAGTGGTTGTAGTGGGTGATTTTAATTTTCCCGGAGTGAATTGGAGGGGGCCTAGAGCTGGGGGTACGGAGGGAGAGGAGTTTGTGAAATGTGTTATGGAAGGGTCGCTAGAACAGTATGTAACTTGCCCGACTAGGGGAGGGGCTATACTGGATTTAGTGTTGGGAAACGAGCCAGGGCAGGTGGGTGAGGTAGAGGTAGGCGAACATGTGGCGAACAGTGACCACAAGTCCGTCTACTTTAGGATAAAAATGGAAAGGGACGAGTGCCGTCCAAGCGGGAGTGTGCTGAACTGGGGAAAGGCGAGCTATGGCAGGATTAGGAGGGAGCTGCAGCAAACTGACTGGGAGGGACTGTTAGCTGGCAAGTCCACGGTTGGCAAGTGGGAGGCTTTTAGGGACAAAATGAAATGGTTGCAGGGGAGGTTTGTTCCGGTTAAGCGAAAGGATGGGAAAGGTAGGATTAGAGAGCCGTGGATTACGGGGGATATTGAAGACTTGGTTAGGAAGAAGAGGGAGGCGTATGATAGGTCAAAACAAATGGGTACGGAGTGTGCGCTGGAGGAATATAGAGAGAGTAGGAGGGAGCTAAAAAGGGGAATTAGAAGGGCGAAGAGAGGGCATGAGATGGCCTTGGCCGGTAGGATTAAGGATAATCCTAAGGCATTTTATTCCTATATTAGAGGCAAGAGAGTAGTTAGAGGGAAAATTGGTCCTCTTAGGGACAAGAGTGGAGAGTTGTGTATTGAGTCAGAGGGAATGGGGGAGCTCCTGAATGAATACTTTGCGTCGGTATTCACGAAGGAGAGGGGTTCGGAATCGTGCGGTCTCTTGGAGGGAGCGGAGGTTCAGTTGCAGGATATAGTTATTACGAGAGAGGAAGTGCTAGGGCTTTTAGGTAGCGTAAGGACGGATAAAGCTCCGGGGCCTGATGGTATTTATCCCAGGCTGCTTAGGGAGGCGAAAGATGAAATTGCTGGGCCTCTGGCGCACATCTTTGTCTCTTCTTTGGACACAGGTGAGGTCCCAGAAGACTGGAGGGTAGCAAATGTGGTCCCGTTGTTCAAAAAAGGTAGTAGGGATAACCCTGGGAATTATAGGCCAGTGAGTTTGACGTCGGTGGTAGGGAAGTTAATGGAAAAAATACTTAGGGATAGGATGTATGAGCATTTGGAGCGTTGCGATCTGATTAGGGATACGCAACATGGCTTTGTTAGAGGGAGGTCTTGCCTTACGAATCTGGTGGAATTCTTTGAGGAGGTGACAAAAACGGTTGACGATGGGAGAGCCGTTGATGTCATCTACATGGATTTCAGTAAGGCGTTTGACAAAGTCCCTCACGGTAGGCTGGTAGAAAAGGTTAAGGCGCATGGGATACGAGGCCAGGTAGTTAGGTGGATTGAGAACTGGTTGGGAAATAGGAGACAGAGGGTAGTTGTGGAGGGTACCTTGTCGGGCTGGAGGCCAGTGACCAGTGGTGTGCCGCAGGGCTCGGTACTGGGACCTCTCCTCTTTGTAGTCTACATAAATGACTTAGAAGAGGGAGTAGGTGGTGTGATCAGCAAGTTTGCTGATGACACCAAGATGGCAGGGTTGGCGGGTACAGAACTGGATTGTCAGGTGATACAACAGGATATAGATAGGTTGGTGCAGTGGGCAGATAGGTGGCAGATGGCATTTAATCCTGACAAATGCGAGGTGATGCATTTTGGAAGGAATAATGCAGAGAGGAGTTATGTGATAAAAGGTAGGCCGATTAGGAGTATAGATGTACAGAGAGACCTGGGAGTGCAGGTCCACAAATCCATGAAGGTTGTGTCACAAGTGGAGAACGTTGTTAGGAAGGCTTATGGGATGTTAGCCTTTATAGGAAGGGGCTTAGAGTATAAAAGCTGCCGTCTAATGCTTCAGTTATACAGAACGTTGGTTAGACCGCATTTGGAGTACTGCGTCCAGTTCTGGTCACCTTATTACCGGAAGGACGTGGAGTCTCTGGAAAGGGTGCAGAGGAGGTTTACCAGGATGTTGCCTGGCATGGGGGGACTGGGTTACGAGGAGAGACTGAAGAGACTGGGGCTATTCTCCTTGGAAAGAAGGAGATTGAGAGGGGACATGATAGAGGTATATAAGATACTGAAGGGAATAGATAGAGTTAATAGAGAGAGACTGCTCCCTAGACTGGGTACGAACACAAGAGGTCATCAATTAAGGGTGAGGGGGGGGAGGTATAATTTGGAGGTAAGAGGAAGGTTCTTTACACAGAGAGTTGTGGGGGTCTGGAATGCGCTACCGAGTAGGGTGGTGGAGGCAGGCACGTTGGACTCGTTTAAGATGCAGTTAGATAGGCATATGAGTGAAACGGGAATGGAGGGATATGGTAAGGGCTATTAAATAGGGTAAACCTCGGGAGACACCGGAAGGGCAGGCTGTATAACTAATATGTTTTGTCTTTATTCCACAGGTGGAGGTCCACCTCGTGTCAAGCGAGGGGCATGCACACGGCGGGTTGTGCGTGGGCTGCTCTTGGAAGTCCAGGAGTGGCCTAGTACTTCATGTCAGTGTGTGTGCTTGATCCTGGACCGATAGACGGGCTCCACAACAGCTCAGTGACTAGCACTGCTAGCTGTGCAGATACATGGATTTGGGCCTGTGTCTGTGGGAGTTTGCGCATTCTCCCTGTGGTTGCGTGGGTTTCCTCCGGGCGCTCCGGTTTCCTCCCACACCCCAAAGATGTGCTCTTAGGCTAATTGGTTTCCACCAAATTGACACTATTTCTTCCCTGAATCTGACTGAGTAGGGTCCCATTCGTAGACATGCAGGGTAGAATAGGTGTAGGGCGATGCGGCGGCGCGGGCTCGTTGGGCCGAAGGGCCTGTTTCCCGTGCTGGGTTGTTCTTTGTTCTTTGTTCTTAAAAGAACCCTTCCCAGCTCACCGAGGCCCACTTCCACTTTTCAATTAAACTACCTTGTAAAAAGAAAAACCCTGCGAAAAGCTAAAAAAAAGTCAGTCGCTTACCTTCACGCTCCAGCCACAAATCGATCCTCCTATCAACTTGCTTCGACGAACAATGTTTTACCTTGCATTTTGTAATAAATGTTGCTGCTTTCCAGTCAAGCTTCCTGAATCATTACACTGCCCTTTATCTGTAACCCTTGATTCCGTTACTGATCAAAAATGTATCTCAGTGCTAAGTATACACAAGGACTTTTCCCCACAGCTCTGTGGCAAGGAGCTCCAAAGACCCTCAATCCTAAGAAGAAACTTCTCATCACAGTCTTAAATTGGCACCCCTTTATTCTGAGACTAGATCCTCTGGTCTTAGATTCTCTCATGAGGGGAAATGTTCTCTCTGCATTTACCCTGTCAAGACCCTTGAAAAACCTATGTTTCATGAGATCACCTCTCATTCTTCTAAATTATGAGTAGCCCCAACTTGCTTAACCTTTCCTTATAAGACAATCTCTCCATACCAGGCTCCTCTGAGTGAACTTTCACTGAACTGTCTCTTTCCTTATTAAATAAAGGGACCAAAACTATTCTAGAGGTGGTCTCACCAGTACCTTGTACATTTGCAGCAAGACTTTCCTAGTCTTATATCCCCACCACCTTGAAATAAGAGTTAACATGCCATTAGCTTTCCTGATTACCTGGTGCACAATATTCTTTTTTCCCTTTCAAAATGAACTTGATTTTCACATTATACACCATTTGCCAATTTTACCCATCAATATCTGTGTAAACTGTTTGTATCCCTCTTGCGACTTGCCTCTCCACCCATTTGTCATCTGCAAATTTGGATACAGTACATTTGGTTCCCCTTTATCCACTCTGCTTGAGACTTGCTTGAAAAATTCAGACATAATTTTCCTTTCATGAAGCTATGCTGAATAGATTATACTTTTTCAATTCTACTATTACTTCCTTAATAATTTATTTCAATAATAGATGTTGGGCTAATCCACCTCTGGGAAGTCACGATTATTAATTTTGAGACATTGAGACCAACAAAGCTCGAAAGGTTTTGTATGCGGGCACAGATTGAACCTTCTGATAGAACACTACGGCACAAACAGGCCCTTCGGCCCACAAGTTGCGCTGGTCATATCCCTACCTACTAGGCCTATCTATAACCCTCAATCCCATTAAATCACGTACTCATCCAGACGTCTCTTAAAAGACCCCAAGTTCACCTCCACCACTACCGACAGCAGCTGATTCCACTCACCCACTACCTGCTGAGTGAAAAACTTACCCCTGACATCTCCTCTGTACCTACTCCCCAGCACCTTAAACCTGTGTCCTCTCGTAGCAACCATTTCAGCCCTGGGAAATAGCCTCTAAGAATCCACCTGATCTATACCTCTCAACATCTTATAAATCTCTATCAGGTCACCTCTCATCCTTCGTCTCTCCAGGGAGAAAAGACTGAGCTCCCTCACCCTATCCTCATAAAGCATGCCACTCAATCCAGGCAACATCCTTGTAAATCTTCTCTGCACCCTTTCAATAGCTTCCACATCCTTCTTGTAATGTGCACAGTACTCCAAGTGGGGTCTGACAAGAGTCTTATAAAGCTGCAGCATTATCTCCCAACTCCTAAACTCAATCCCTCGATTAATGAAGGCTAGTACACCATACACCTTCTTGATCACATCCTCCACCTACAAGGCCAATTTAAGAGTCCTATGGACCCGAACCCCAAGGTCTTTCTGATCCTCTAAACTGCTAAGAGTCCTACCCTTGATATTATACTCCTGCATCCCATTGGACCTGCCAAAATGGGCCACTACACATTTATCCGTGTTGAAGTCCATCTGCTACTTCTCCACTCAGTCTTGCATCCTATTTATGTCTTGCTGCAACTTCCGATATCCCTCCAGACTATCTACAATACCACAAACCTTTGTGTCATCAGCAAACTTACCAACCCACCCCTCCACTTTCTCATCCAGGTCATTTATGAAAATTATGAACAAGGGTCCCAGAGCAGATCCCTGGGACACTCCATTGGTCACTGACTTCCATGCAGAAAAAGACCCATCCACAACCACTCTGCCTTCTGCAGGCAAGCCAGTGCTGGATCCACAAGACAACAGCCCCTTGCATCCTATGCCCTCACTTTCTCAGGAAGTCGTGCATGGGGGGCCTTATCGAACGCCTTGCTGAAGTCCATATAAACTACATCCACCGCTCTTCCTTCGTCAATGTGTTTAGTCACATTTTCAACGCACTCAACTGGGCTCATAAGGCATAACATGCCCTTAAGAACATAAGAACATAAGAAATAGGAGCAGGAGTAGGCCATCTAGCCCTTCGAGCCTGCCCCGCCATTCAATAAGATCATGGCTGATCTGTTGTGGCTCAGTTCCACTTTCCCGCCCTCTCCCCATAACCCTTAATCCCCTCTCTTATCAAGAACCCATCAACCCGCTTCTTAAAAATATTTAGCGAGGTAGCCTCCACCACTTCAACGGGCAGAGAATTCCAGAGATTCACCACCCTTTGAGTGAAGAAGTTCCTCCTCAACTCCGTTCTAAACCGCCTCCCCTTTATCTTGAGGCTGTGCCCCCTAGTCCTACTGTCTTTTTTGAGCGGGAAGAGTCTCTCCACCTCTATCCTATCCATCCCATTCATCATCTTATACGTCTCAATGAGATCTCCCCTCATTCTTCTAAACTCTAACGAGTACAAGCCTAGTTTATTCAGCCTCTCCTCATAGCTCAATCCCCTCAACTCCGGTATCAGCCTAGTAAACCTCCTCTGCACTCCCTCCAGGGCCAAAATATCTTTGCGCAGGTGCGGCGCCCAAAACTGCACACAGTACTCCAGCTGCGGCCTCACCAATGCCCTATACAGCTGCAGCAAGACCTCCCTACTTTTATATTCAATCCCCCTCGCTATGAAGGCCAGCATCCCATTCGCCTTCCTGACCACCTGCTGCACCTGCAAGCTGGGTTTTTGCGACTCATGCACAAGGAAAGCTATGCTACTTTTGACCATATTAAAAGTCTCTAAATGTTCATAAAGTGAACATTATGAACGTTTGTGATGTCCACAAAGAACATACATTTACACAAGGTCTCAAAAACACACATCTTTGTTGGAAGTCTCAATCCCACTGGAGTACACAACACTATATGAATTGATGAAAGCCCCACCTCTTGATGGCACATTCCCTCTTGAAGACTGCACATATCACCATTCTTATTAGTTACAAGATTGCATTTGATGAAGTCCCAGATTTCAACTTTCTATGGAAAATCTGGATAAAGCTTGACCACTTGGTGGGCAACAGAAGACCTAGCTAGCCACTTGTTCTTCATAACTCTGGGCATCTCACAGCTGGTGGAATTTAAATTAATGAATCTGGAATATAAAACTAGTCTCAATAACAATGACCATAAAACTATCAATTGTTGTAAAAATCCACCTGGTTTACAAATGTCTTAGGGAAGGAAACCTGCTAGTCTAGTCATGTGACTCCAGACTCTCAGCAATGTGGTTGACTCAACTGCCTGCTGAAACTGCAAACCACTGAGTTCAAAGGCAACAAACTTCTCTTGCCAGTGAGACCTACAACCCATGAAATAATAAAAACATCAGGCCGTTGCCCTGAACTTCGGTCGAGACATTCCTGGTAGCTTCACGTTTTCAGCTAAAGCTACTGAATGGATTGCAATCCTTAACATTAAACTTTTGCTGCCTCTGAAATGTGAATAAAAATCCTGGATATTACAAAAAGGATATACCATTGGCATAATGCAAAAAAAAATGATTTAAGGATAATGACGATGCAAGAATTCAAAAGCTAAGGTCTTTCTAGGAAAGGCTGGGTGGTGACCCACTAATCTTGCAAAATAATTTGAGTGGGTAGATGTAGAGATGTTTCCATATTAGTTTTGTAGGGAATCCAAGACTAGGGGGACCATGAATGTTACTGAATAACAAATTTAAAAAGTAATTAAGGACATTTTTAAGAGAATGGTTAAAGTTGAACTCTGCCACATGCATGGTTCAGACAAAAAGCACAGATGCACAAAAAACAGGGAAGATAGCAAAATACAAGAGCAAAAATGCAATATACTAAATGAGGCAGGGTTGTTTATGAAGCTGCCAAAAGTCTCTTCCTTCCCACATTACAACACTTGATTGTTTTAAAGAGCTTTGGAAATTTTGAAAATGTATACAGGTAGCTAACAACAATCTTTCAAAAGGAATAGAGGGAAGAGAACTGCTTTTGTTCCATCATTTTGCTTCTCTATCCTCCCTGCATCAAAGGACTTGCTTTAAGTCTTAACCTGTATTCCACTGTAAATTCTTGAAAAAAATAGTACACAAAACTTAAACTAATACCCATCCATTCTCAAAATTATTCTTCTGCCATCTATAAAGCCCACAGAGTTTCACAGAAATAAAAGGCTTGTGTCTATTCAACACCAGTATCAATAGTTGATCCAGCCTCATTGCTGAGCACTGTTGGAAAAAAAGTGACAATATTATTACGTGAATACAACCATTTGTTAAAATTAACAAGGCAATTATCAGGGAGACCAAATCAATTTTATTTTTGATTTTGAAATTTGCCAATTTTTAGTAAGGGTACAAGAGGAACAGTTAACAAAAGTTGCAGCAAAAATCTTTATACTTCAAGGATGTCAGCATTTCTTCTGGAAAAATACCATTTTATTCCACATTTAACAATTGTGTATTTTTTAAGTCATTGGTAAATAATTGGTAATTTGCATAGGGATAAAAATGTTTCAGCTTGTGTTTACTCATTTGACAATTACCATTTCCAGCATGTTTGCAGGACTTGTTTCAACAGTAATACAAATCACTGAGTTCACAACCCATACTTTAAAAGATACTGTTAAGAGTGCTCAAAAGCCAGAGAGACAGGTTGTATAGTCCATGTTAGACCCAAAGAGACTCGGGATCAATGAATTTTCCTGATGTAAGTGTAAACATCTCCATACTTGGTTAGTTGAGCTAGCATTTTAGTTATTAATGGCCAAAATGGTGTATAGAGAGAACAATAGTAAACACTTTTGGCAGTAACTGGATTTCAGATAGTTCTTGCATATGTTCAGACATGCTGGTTTATGGTGACCCAACTACATGATCCAGCACCTATCAAATGGAGTAGCAGTAACCAACCAAGACATTGTTTATAGATTCAGATCAAGAAGATTGTTTTGTAAACAGACAAGTTGTTTCCTACACAGTTCAGATGTGCAATACTAAATGTCAGTACTCATCTAAAAGTAGAATATTGGTTAACTGTAGTGAAAACTGATTTGATGAAAAGAAATGCCACTGATCCTGTGTACATCCTGGTCCAGAGCAACTCGCCAGGCCTGATGTCAACTATTCAATCAACAGTACTGACACAGAAAGTTTAGAGAAATACATACAAAACACTGGCCACAATCCAACCAAACATTAAAACACAGGAATGCAAGTTTAACTGAGTTTGCTCCCACTTTCAAAAGTGGAACTGTAAGAAATTTAGATGAAATGACAAATTTTAGATGCATAACCCCTTGCTTTCCTATTGGCTTTATACAACTTGTAATAATGATTGAACAAATCAATGGGGGAAATTATCAAAGTTTAAGAAAGGTAGTCTGGACAACAACATTTAAAAAGGACCCACAAAACTTGTATGTCAACAATGAGGTATTCAATTTACTAACAGACTAGACTTTGCTCCTCCTCCAGCCAGAGCTTTAGTTAAATTTGGTGATACATTAAAATTCACATTATATATTTAACACTCAGTAAGATGAAAGTGCATCTTGTTGATGGTACATTGTATCATTTAGTGCAGTTAAAAGCAGTGCTTGAATTATTCTATCTTTTGTCCAGATTTTTTTTTCCTGTCAAGAATGCATTGCAGATTGTCAAACATACGAAGGGGTATACACAACTCTGTATTTGCGGTCTCATGCATTCAGAGGATGAATAACTTGGAATGCTTGAGCTTTTAACTTGAGTTTTCCCCTTTTATATACAAAATATAAAATTAACTCTGCCCACCAACTGGTACAAGGCAACAATTTCTCATATGAAACTATAATTCCTTTCTTTCAAATTTGAGTATATGAAAATATACAAGTAATTACATGGTTTACACTAATATACACAATCCGACTTCATTACTAGCACCACTTGCATATGGTTATCCCAAAAACACAATGAGAAATTTACAATTGTCTAAAAATGCAGGACTTTCTGCTGCAACAAATTGAATCATGACTGAAACATTCTTAATTTGACTCTATTACAGTGTTTAAGTTAAGCTGAACTGTTCTCAAATTATGCATCAACCTTTAGTAAATTCTTTAAGTGGACAGTCATTATTTCCTTACTCTCATCAGGATATTCTGCACGTGCTCCTACCCAATGACTGGGTGGCTTAGGTAGAACACTCGGAGACGGTGGCTCACTGAACTTTGGTCCAGCATAGTTCTGATCTCCTTGAAGACTCAGTACAGACTTCAGACCAACTTTCAGTAATCTTAGATTTTTGGGGTTGTTTCCATAAATAATCGGCTTTTCCCCCTCTTTTTTGAGAATGTTGCGGCGTTCAACAGCGGGAGAATTCTGACTATGGTTGTTTTCATTTCTTTTTATTGAGGATTTTCTCAACTGAAGGTTACGCTTGTTTCTTCTCTTGGTATTTGAGGATTGGCAGTGTTCTTCTGCTTTATTTACACTATACATTAGTTGTGTTTGTGGAGCCATTGCTTTATCTGATTTTTCCATATTCGATTTGGTCATCTAAGACAAAAAACAAAAGTTAAGTGAAACAGACTGCAAGACACTGAGCTACAATTTGATGACAACTCTTCAACAAAGCTTCAGTATGAATTAAAGATTTAATCCACTCACACTACCATACATCCAAAGATGTGCGGGTTAGGCTGATTGGCCACCCCTTGTGTCAGAGGATTAGCAGGATAAATAGGTGGGGTTATGGGAATAGGGCCTGGGTGGGATTGTTGTGTGTAGACTTGATGGGCCAAATGGCCTCCTTCTACACTGTAGGGATTCATGCGCGCAAGAACATGAGCCGCAAGACTTTTCAGCGGAAATCAGCTACCATTTTGGTTTGATTTATTGTCATGTATTAATAGATAGTGAAAAGTTTTGTTTCTTGTCCATTATACAAAGCACACTATTCATAGAGAAGGAAATCAGAGTGCAAAATGTAGTGTTACAGTCACAGCTAGGGTGTTGAGAAAGATCGATTTAATGCCAAACCTGTAAGAGGCCGAGTTAGAACACTGTTAGAGTTTAAGTGAGAATAAAGTTTTAGAAGCAGAGAACAAGTGTAAAAGATAGGAGTAGGTGGTAAGCTGGGCAAAGCTTGCAAGTCACCACCTCGCTCCTGCACCATTCCTGTTTTGTCCCTCCCATGGTACACGCCATCCAGTGATTGAAGGGGTTAAATTTGCACAAGAGCCAACAATCCCTGCGTACAAGGAGTTAACCCCGGGCATCAGGACACCGGCGGCCAATGACTGCACTGGTGGCGGAAGGGAGCGCGCTGATTGGCTGCCTGTTGCTGGGGAGAATGAGGAGAGCGCGCGGCCCAACCGCTTTAGAATGGCCCGAATTTGAATCGGCCGCGCGGCTTCCAACAACTCTTGCCGCCACTGTACCCCAATTATTCCCCATCCTCCCGGCTGTCACTGTTCCCCAAAAATACCCCCCTCCCCCCCCCCCAACGACAACCCCGGCTGCCAACTGTTCCCCAATCCTCTCCCTCCAACGACAGCCCCTCCCCTCTGCTGCCAACTATTCCCTAAACATTCATAAACATTCCCCCTACCAACAACTATTCCCTAAACATGCCCCTCTTTTCCCCCCACCTCCCGGCTGGGAACTGTTCCCTAATCCTCCCTCCGACAGCCCCGGCTGCCAACCATCTCCCTCTCCGCCAATAACTGCCCCTTCCCCCAGCTGCCACTGTACCCCAAACACCCTCTCCCCCTGGGGAGAAAAAGGGTCGCCAATCAGGACCGGGAATTCCCAAATCCGAACATTTAATGGGTCTCCAGCGATATGGTGACCCCCTCCCCGCAGTCCCTGGGGGGAGATAAACAAGTCCACATAACCCCCGGCTGACCGAATTTCAAATCGCACGGAAACTTTCCAGGCCCGGGGGCTCTCTTACCTTCCCGTCCTTGTACTCGTCGGCGCTCAGAGAGCTGGCCGCCGCCGATGTGTCATCGGCCGCCGAAGGGCCGTTCCGCGAGCCCGGCTGCAGCGCCGGCCGTCCGTGCGGGTGTCTCTGCAGCAAGGCGGCCGAGGAAGAACAACGGATCTTCCAGCCTCGGCTCAGCGCGGCCGCCTTGCTCGAATGCTGGTGCGGCGGCGGCTGGTGGTGGTGGTGGTGGTGACGGTGGCGACTGGTGGCCACCACGGTCTTGGAGGCGCTGACAGGCAAGGGGCCGGACGGCGGTCGGGGCAAAGGTAACGGGTGCATCGCCACGTCCCGCCTTCTCCTCCTCCGCTTCCGACCTGTGGCTAAAATCCCGAGCTTAGCATCTGAGGTGCGATGTCCAGTGGAGGAGGCGGTCACCATGCAACGGGAAGTCTCCGCCGTCTAAATATCGGTCCGAGTTAAATGTGGAGAGGATGGAAGGAATCTCCGGATGGGCGGGCAGCCTGCCTCCACAAACAGAAGAACACGTCGCCTTTCTCTGTCGGTTAAAAGTTTCAAATGGCGGCCGGGTTGAAACGACTTCCTGCGATTGTTCGCTCACTCGCAAATACTCCCCGGTTCAGGCTCTCAACTCCTCACCCCAATATTTGTATACTTCGCTGTCTATATATATATATATATATAGAGGGCTTCCGACACCTTTGTCTCAAGCAGATAGAAACCAAAGAGCGATTCCTATTTACAAACAGTCAGCTCAATCTGCCCTTCGCTCCTCTCCTCATAACAGCCCGACGGGGGGAGGGGGAAGGGGGAAAGACGGCTGCGACGCGTCATCACTCAGGGCGCTGGCCAATGGCAGTGTTCCGTGCCTACATCACGTGATCAGATCCAGGCCCCGCCCCCCCGTTGGCCCTTGGTAACGGTGATGTCATCGACCCGGAATGGCGGGGAGGGAAAGGAAAACCGAACCCGGGTTCTGATTTCCATCACTCGGCAGCATTTTGGGGTGCTGTGTTAAGATGCCTGTCGGTTTTATTTTTGTACCATTTGTTTACATCTCTTGTCAACAAGACGACGGATGGAAATGGGGGGGTGGAGAAGGGAGCGATCAGGTGACGGGACTTTCCGGCCGTGCGAGCAGTGACGTCAGCTTCCTGAAACTTTTTGAGTCGAATCAGATGGAAATTGAATGAGTTAGGCTGTTTGTAGGCTCAGCTGCTGTGGCAATAATTTCCTCTTCTTTCAACCAGGAGTTTCCCCACAACAGCTGGGAATGTACGCTCCATTGCATGTTGAAACGCGTTTGTTACCCAAGATGAAGGAAAAGTGCTGCGGATGCAGGAATCTGAAACAAAAATAGAAAATGCTGGAAAATCTCAGCAGATCTGACAGCCTCTGTGGAGACAGAATAATAAACCTGTGGGACTTTAACCTGGTGTTGTGAGACTTCTTACTGAGAGAGAATAGAGCCAATGTTTCCAGACATGATAGCAGGGTCATCCTGCTTGATTGGCTTTTTGAATGTAACATGGCCAAAGCCAAGCCAGTAAAGTTAAGGGGTCCAGGAAATGTCAGTTGAATTTAAAGTAGATTTACAGAGTATTCCAGAGTTAACCACGGGCCAGTGAAATCCTAGAGCAAGGAAGGAGATAGTGATGGAGATGCCCCATGTAGTCAAAAAGCCTAAAGGAAGCAAATTATTAAGTATGACTGGCATACATCTTTTAAAGAGAGACCAAGGGAGTCCGCAAACATTCAAGTAGATAGAGAATGAGATGCCTCGTCTAGTTGAAAAGTACAAAGGTGAGAGTTGGTCATCCACCAGAGATTAGCAATATTCCAAAAGTAATGGAGCCTACCACCCAACCAACCAGATTGGATCTCAAAACACACCAACGTTATTGCAAAAGTACATGGCAACCTGACAGAGCTGCTACCCGAAAGACCCCGCCCCCCCAACAGTGAGCCAGAATGCCTGACCACGTGGACCCAGATGCAGAACCACAAACAAGCCAACAAATCCTCCATCCACACACTTACCAGAGCGAAGAATCTCATTAGATGTACCTATACCTTGAACACTGCATACGATGCTCACCATCTCCCAGGCTTGAAAAGAAGCAGTCACTCCAGGAAGTGTAAAAAATGTGCTGGCCTGTTTGTGAGTGAAAGTGAAACAATGCGATCCCAAGGCCCCTCTCCTGAGTTTACTCATAGCAAATGTCCAATCTCTGGAAAACAAGCTAGATGAGGTACACAAAGCCAGGCTCACTTTTCAAAGAGAACTGAGGGATTGCTGTGTAGTCTGTTTCATGGAGACATGGCTCACTCCTGCTTCACTGGACTGTGCCCTACAACTAGAACAAAGAAAAGTACAGCACAGGAACAGGCCCTTCGGCACTCCAAGTCTGTGCCAATCGTGGTGTCTGCCTAAACTAAAACTGTATGCACTTACAGAGTCTGTACCCTTCCATTCCCATCCTTCCTATATTCATCTAATTGACTCTTAAATGCCGCAATTGTACCTGCTCCCACCACCTCCCCAGGCAGTACGTTCCAGACATTCACCACCCACTTTGTAAAAACTTTGCCTCGCATATCTCCTCTAAACTTTTCCCTTTGCACCTTAAACCTATGTCTCCTCGTACTTGACTTTTCTACCCTAGGAAAGAGCATGTGACTACCCACTCTGTCCATGCCACTCATAACATTGTTGACCTCTAGGGCGGCACAGTAGCACAGTGGTTAGCACTGCTGCTTCACAGCTCCAGGGACCTGGGTTCGATTCCTAGCTCGGGTCACTGTCTGTGTCGAGTTTGCACATTCTCCTCGTGTCTGCATGGGTTTCCTCCGGGTGCTCTGGTTTCTTCCCACAGTCCAAAGATGTGCGGTTTAGGTTGATTGGCCATGCTAAAATTGCACCTTAGTGTCCTGGGATGTGTAGGTTAGAGGGATTAGCGGGTAAAATCGGGATATGAGGGTAGGGCCTGAGTGGGATTATGGTTGGTGCAGACTTAATGGGCCGAAGGGCACTGTACTGTAGGGTTCTATGATTCTATGATCATTCTTCAACCTCCATCGTTCCAGTGAGAACAAACCGAGTTTATCCAATCTCTCCTCAGCTAATATGCTCCAGACTAAGCAACATCATAGTAAACCCACACTGTACCCTCTCCAAAGCATCCTCCTGGTAGTGTGGGCTGGAGGCTTCTCAATCCACTGAATCGACCATACAGGTAAGGTATGGCTAGAGGAGGTCAGGTCAGCCTTCTAATCAACACCTTGTGGTGCCTAGACGTAGCAAAATTGGTGAGTTCCTGTTCTGCGATACTAGAATACCTGATGTTAAAATGCTGCCCCTACTACTTTTTATATGAGTTCACCTTTGTTATCCTGACAAAAGTTTGCATCCCACCCCACACAGATGTGAAGACTGCGCTGGACGAAGTATACACCACTATAAATAGCCTTGAGATGAAATATCCTGAGACCTTGCTCATCGTGGCCGGGAATTTCAATCAGGGTAAGCTCAGGAGTGTCGTACCAAGATACCACCACCACATCTCCTGTTCCACCAGAGGCCCAAACATCCTAGACTATGGCTACACCAGCATCAAACATGCCTACCACTCTATCGCCCCTGCCACACTTTAGCAAATCAGACCACAAGTCTGTGCTCCTGCTCCCAGCTTACAGGCAAAAACTGAAATGAGAGAATCTGTCAAAGAAACTTGTGCAATGTGGGTCCGAGGAATCGGATGACCTCCTACGGGACTGCTTAGAGTCAGTAGACTGGTCAGTATTTAAAAACTCAGCAACCAGCCTGAATGAGTACGCCTCTTCATTAGTAAGTGTGTAGAAGACTGTGTGCCAACAAAACAAATCTGTGTGTTTCCCAACCGGAAACAATGTATGAGCAGGGATATCCACTGCCTGCAGAAGTCCAGGTCTGAGGCATTCAAGTCAGGTCACCTTGTCCTCTACAAGAAAGTAAGAAATCTCATAACACCAGGTTAAAGTCCAACAGGTTTATTTGGTAGCAAAATCCACTAGCTTTCGGAGCGCTGCTCCACAAGTAAGTAGAGTTCTGTTCACAAACAGGGCATATAAAGACACAAACTCAATTTACAAAATAATGGTTGGAATGCGAGTCTTTGTAAGTAATCAAGTCTTAAAGGTACAGACAATGTGAATGGAGAGAGCATTAAGCGTTAAGTGGAGAGGTTAAAGAGATGTGTATTATCTCCAGACAGGACAGTTAGTGAGATTTTGCAAGCCCAGGCAAGTTGTGGGGGTTACAGATAATGTGACACGAACCCAAGATCCCGGTTGAGGCCGTCCCCATGTGTGTGGAACCTGGCTATCAGTCTCTGCTCAGCGACTCTGTGTTGTGTGTTGTGAAGGCTGTCTTGGAAAACACTTACCCGAAGATCAGAGGCCGAATGCCCGTGACTACTGAAGTGTTCCTCCTTAGAAGACAAACTCGGGACACGGCAGACAGAGTACCCTTCATCATCCAGTACTTCCCCGGAGCGGAAAGCTATGACATCTTCTCTGGAGCCTTCAACATGTCATTGACGAAGACAAACATCCCGCACAACCTCAAACAGACCATTATCCACAGCAAACTACCCAGCCTTCAGGAGAACAGTGACCACGGCACCACATAACCCTGCCATAGCAACCTCTGCAAGATGTGCCGGATCATCAACATGGATGCCATCATCTCACGTGAGAATACCATCCACCAGATACACGATACATACACTTGCAACTCAGCCAACGTTGCCTACCTGATATGCTGCAGGAAAGGATGTCCTGAGGCATGGTACACTGGGGAGACCATGCAGACCCTACACGGATGAATGAACACCGCTCGACAATCACCAGGCAAGAGTGTTCTCTTCCTGTTGGGAAACACTTCAGCGGTTATGGGCATTTGGCCTCTATCTTCGGGTAAGCATTCTCCAAGGTGGCCTTCACGACAGCGACAACGCAGAGTTGCTGAGCAGAGACTGATAACCAAGTTCCGCAAACATGAGGACAGCCTTAACCGGGATTTTGGGTTCATGTCACGTTATCTGTAACCCCCACAACTTGCCAGGACTTGCAAAATCTCACTAACTGTCCTGTCTGGAGATAATACATGCCTCTTTAAGCTGTGCTTAATGCTCTCTCCACTCACATTGTCTGTACCATTAAGACTTGATTACCTATAAAGACTCGCATCCCAACCATTATTTTATAAATTGAGTTTGTGTCTTTATATGCATTGTTTGTGAACAGAACTCCCACTTAGCTGATGAAGGAACAGCACTCCAAAAGCTAGTAGATTTTGCTGCCAAATAAACCTGTTGGACTTTAACCTGGTGTTGTGAGACTTCTTACTGTGTTTACCCCAGTCCAACGTCAGCATCTCCACATCATGACTCGACAAGAATGCCAGATATAATCTAAGAAGGTCCATCAAAGATTCCAAAAGACAGTACCGGATCAAGCTAGAGTCCCAGGCTAGCCACACTGACCTCTGCCTACTGTGGCAAGATCTGCAAGACATAACAGGTTACAAGATGAAGGCACGTAAAATTGCCTGCAGCAATGCACCCCTCTTCAATGAACTCAATGCATTTCTACGCCCATTTTGAGCAACAGGTCAGCAAGAGCACACCTTCCACCCCGGAAACTTCAGACAAACCTGTATGCGAGGTCACCATCGCAGACCTCAGGGCAGCCTTCTTGAAAGTCAACCCATGGAAAGTGACTGGCATGGATGGGGTACCTGGACAAACACTCAGATCCTGCATGAACCAGCTGGCAGGGGTATTTGCAGACATTTTCAACTTCTCTTTACAACAATCTGAGGTCCTTATCTGCTTCAAGAAAATAATTTCGGTACTAAGGAAAAGCCAGGCAGTGTGCCTGAATGACCATCATCTGGTGGCTCTGACATCCATCATTATGAAATGCTTCGAAAGGTTAGTCATGGCATGAATCAGTTCCAGCCTCCCAGATTGCCACTACAGTTTGCCTACCACCTCAACCAGCAGATGTCATCCCCCTGGCCCTGCAGTCAACCCTGGTACACGTAGATAACAGAGACATTTATGCCAGAGTCCTATTTATTGACTATAGCTCAGCCTTCAAAACCAATGTACCTAAGAACCCATCTCTAAATTCCATTGCCTGAGCCTCAACTGCTCCCTCTGCAACTGGATATTGAACTTCCTAACCCACAGATTGCAATCAGTAAGGATAGGCAACAACACAATTTCCACCATCATCCTCAACATTGATGCCCCACAAGGCTCTGTCCTCAGCCCCTTACTATACTCTATATACACCTATGACTTTGTGGCCAAATTCCCCTCCTACTCAAATTTCAAGTTAGCTGTTGACCGTGGTGGTTTGGATCTCAAACAACGAGTATGGAGATGGAGTACAGGAAAGAAAGAATCTGGTGAACCGGTGCGATGACAATAATCTCTTCCTCAGTGTCAACAAAATGGAGGAGATAGTCAACGACTTCAGGAAGCGCACTGGAGGACATGCCCCTGTCTACATCAATGGGGAAGAAGTAGAAATGGTTAACAGCTTCAAATTTTTAAGTGTCCAGATCAACCTGTCCTGTTCCTTCCATGCCGTCGCTATAGTTAAGAAACCCTGGCAATGCCACTACTTTCTCAGAAGACTAAGGAAATTTGGCATGTCCACTATGACTCTCACCAACTTCTACAGATACACCATAGAAAGCATTCTTTCTGGTTGTGTCACAGCTTGATATGGCTCTTCCTCAGCCCAAGACTACAAGAAACTACGAAGAGTCGTGAATGAAGCCCAGTCAATCACTCAAACCAACTTCTCACCCATTGATACTGTCTTCACTTCTGGCTGCCTCGGCAAAGCAGCTAGCATAATTATGGACCCCATGTACATTGGTTACACTCTCTTCCACTTTGTTCCATAGGGAAAAAGTAGAGAAGTCTGAGGACATGTACCAACTGACTCAAGAACAGCTTCTTCCCTGCTGCCATCAGACTTTTAAAGGATCTAGATAGGCTGGGCGAATGGGCCAGGAACTGGCAAATGGAATTTAATGTTGGCAAGTGCGAGGTGGTCCACTTTGGTAGAAATAATGGTAGGAAGGACTATTACTTATGTGGCGAAAAACTGCAGCAGGCGACGGTGCAGAGGGACCTTGGGGTCCTTGTGCATGAGTCGCAAAAACCCAGCCTGCAGGTGCAGCAGGTGGTCAGGAAGGCTAATGGGATGCTGGCCTTCATAGCGAGGGGGATTGAATATAAAAGTTGGGAGGTCTTGCTGCGGCTGTATAGGGCATTGGTGAGGCCGCAGCTGGAGTACTGTGTGCAGTTTTGGTCGCCGCACTTACGCAAGGATATTTTGGCCTTGGAGGGAGTGCAGAGGAGGCTTACTAGGCTGATGCCGAAGTTGAGGGGGTTGAGCTATGAGGAGAGGCTGAATAAACTAGGCTTGTACTCGTTAGAGTTTAGAAGAATGAGGGGAGATCTCATTGAGACATACAAGATGATGAATGGGATGGATAGGATAGAGGTGGAGAGACTCTTCCCGCTCAGAAAGGACAGTAGGACTAGGGGGCACAGTTTCAAGATAAAAGGGGGGCGGTTTAGAATGGGGTTGAGGAGGAACTTCTTCACTCAGAGGGTGGTGAATCTCTGGAATTCTCTGCCCGTTGAAGTGGTGGAGGCTGCCTCACTAAATATTTTTAAGACGCGGGTTGATGGGTTTTTGATAAGCGAGGGGATTAAGGGTTATGGGGAGAGGGCGGGAATGTGGAACTGAGCCACGACAGATCAGCCATGATCTTATTGAATGGCGGGGCAGGCTCGAAGGGCTAGATGGCCTACTCCTGCTCCTATTTCTTATGTTCTTATGTTCTTATGTAAATGGTCTACCTCACATTCAGTTGAACTTTCTCTACATCCTTGCTATGACTGTGACGCTACATTCTGCACTTTCTCCTTTTCTTCTCTATATATGGTATGCTTTGGTGTGTATAGTGTGCAAGAAACAATACTTCTCACTGTATAATAATACATGTGACAGTAATCAACATATTACTCACCCCTATGTGTTAACCAGCCTGTAAAAACCCCAGACCTTTTAGAAGACATTTAATCATGAGTTAGACAGATAGAATCCTGAAATCAATGGCCCAACAGGGGAACATTCAGAACTCCAACCTGATTTGACTTCCCATAAAGTCAGATTTGAATCTTCCCAGGTTAATGAAACACTTCATGTTCCAGGACATGAGAATGTCCTTCCTGATGCACCATCCCAGATTTAAACCTCAGAACAAAATGAAGCAAGAAACTACCATTGCCCCTGTTAGCTGTGTCTGATATGCCACAGTAAATGAGAGAATCAACATACTCTCCTTCACTTACTGTTCTTCCTTCAAAAGACCACATTAAAAAAAATCATTTTTTATTGTGCGGGGACTAAGATATAAATATATATAGATATCTTCATAGATATTTCTAATATTTTAAACAACGGACAAAGACTTAAAAATGGCTGCATCTATGCCTGTCTGTGACTCTGGAACAATGGAAGCTTCCTGGCAGAATCAGGGAATCTTGCGCATCTTTATCTCTGGGGAACCACTAATAACCACCTGTGAGCTGCACAGGCCAAATGCAAACGGAGCTATACACAGGCCATCTGCATTTCATAACCCAGGCTGACCAACTGGAGTCTGCTTGTCTGCTTCTTTCCTTGCAATTCTCAGTGGTTAAGACATCTGACAGTGAAAGGGACCCAAATGAGATATACATATTCCTTGGCAAAACAGTGTGGTAAGGTGGGAATTATGTTAGCCTCTGGCTTGTGGAACCAGTAATATTGCTTTGCGGAACTGAAAAATTCAGTCTGCTGCTTATCGTCTAACTGGCAGCCAGTTAGACGATAAACCAGCTTCAATTTTCAGCCCAGTGACCTCCATGAAGTGGGGAGAGTCTAAGAGTGTGGATGAGACCCATGTAAAACAACATTTATTTTCTCTCTGGTCTCTGAACTGTAAATCTTTATTTTCTTTATCATTTTGGTATCTGAAAGCAAAGGGGTATTGCAAATCCCCTTTTCCCGTTTTGCGTGGATGGAAATAAACAAAACCTTTGAGTTCATTATATCGTGAGTTTACTGTGGGTTTATTAATAATCTCAAAAGAGAATTGGACAATGACTTGAAGAGAAAAATCATGTAGTGCTATGGTGGAGGAGTTGCTTTTGCATGGAGCTGGCACAGGTACTATGGACATAATGGCCTAGTGTGCCATAACCATTCTGTGACTTAACAAATTCATTTTGACAGCCATTTATTAATCTTAGGACTTCAAGTCTTGCTATCATTCTGCTGAATTTGCATGTACCATTCCAAGGCATTATATCTTTCCTGATGTTCAGTGTCTAAAACTAAACACAGATGAGGCCAGCACAATGCTCTGTATAAACGAAGAATGTTCCTTACTTATGAATTCCATCCCTCTTAAAATAAATATCAAAATTTCATTTGTGTTTTGGATTATTTTGTATGAATATGATCTGACCAGAATGCAATGTAGCACATTATGTCTTGAAAATTCTACAACAATGTAAGACAGTCTTTCTTTTCCTCTTCATTTCTTTTCTCCTTCCTTCCTCACTCTTCCTTCCTTCAAAATGAAAAACCATACATCCTCAACTTTCTTGCTCCATGTCTATTCTCTAAGTGCCACACTTGATCTTGCCCTTTTTCCACCACCAATCCCTCTCTGTATATATTCTTTCCTTTCTTCAGTGTTACCTTTTCTCACCCTCCCTTCCCCTCCATCTAGTCCTCCCTCTTCCTCCCACTTTTCTGTTCATCTTGTCTACTGGCTTCCCCTTTTCAATTGTTTACTCACCAAAGTCAAATTCTGTCTGTGTATTAGAGCATTTTGGGGCACATTGGTTAGCACTTCTGCCTCACAGCTCCAGGGACTTGGGTTCAATTCCTGGCTTGGGTCATTGTCTGCATGGAGTTTGCACATTCTCCCTGTGTCTGCATGGGTTTCCCCTGGGTGCTCCAGTTTCCTCCCACAGTCCAAAGATGAGCAAGTTAGGTTGATTGGCCACGCTAAATTTCCCCTTAGTGTCCTAGGATGCATAGGTTAGAGGGATTAGTGGGATAAATATGTGGGGTTACAAGGATATGGCCTGGGTGGGATTGTTGTCGGTGCAGACTCGATTGGCTGAATGGCCTCCTCCTGCACTGTAGGGATTCTATGAAATTTCAGTCTGTATAGTTAAAAAAGATATGGATTTGAGTAGCATTTGATTAAATGTTTACATATAAGATATGAATCACATAATGTTTACATGAAAGATATGAATATGCTTCAAAAAGCATTAATAGTTTTGATGAAGGATCCACACCTGAGATATTGGAGATAAGTTGACATTAACCTCGTCAGGGTCAGATGAAATGTACCCCAGACTATTAAATGAAGCCACCGAGGAACTAGTGAAAGGTCTGACCATCATTTTTCAATCCTCACTGGGTACAGGTGCGGTGTTGCAGATTGGAGGACTGTTCTTGTTGTACCTTTGTTTGAAAGAGGGAAAAGGGATGGACTGAATAATCACAGACCAGTCAGTATAACTTCAGTACTGGGCAAATTATTGGTAATAATTCTGAGAGACAGGATAAACTGTCACTTAGAAAGGCATGAATTAATCAAGGACAGTCAACATGGATTTGTTAAGAGAAAATCATGTCTGATTGATGAATTTTTTTTGAGGAAGTAACAGGGTGATTGATAAAGGTAGTGCAGTTGATGTGATCTACATGGATTTTAACAAGGCTTATGATAATGTCCCCCATGGCAGACTAAATGACAGTTAAAAATAAAAGCTTATGGGATCCAAGGGAATGTAGCAAACTGGAAACAAAATTGGCTCAATGGCAGGAAACAAAGGGTAATTGTTGTCTGGTGCTTTTGCAATAACGTAAGAAATAGGAGCAGGAGTAGGCCATCTAGCCCCTCGAGCCTGCCCCGCCATTCAATAAGATCATGGCTGATCTGTCGTGGCTCAGTTCCACATTCCCGCCCTCTCCCCATAACCCTTAATCCCCTTGCCTATCAAAAACCTGTCAACCCGCATCTTAAAAATATTGAGCGAGGCAGCCTCCACCACTTCAACGGGCAGAGAATTCCAGAGATTCACCACCCTTTGAGTGAAGAAGTTCCTCCTCAACTCCGTTCTAAACCGCCCCCCCTTTATCCTGAGGCTGTGCCCTCTAGTCCTACTGTCCTTTCTGAGCGGGAAGAGCCTCTCCACCTCTATCCTATCCATCCCATTCATCATCTTATACGTCTCAATGAGATCTCCCCTCATTCTTCTAAACTCTAACGAGTACAAGCCTAGTTTATTCAGCCTCTCCTCATAGTTCAACCCCCTCAACTCTGGAATCAGCCTAGTAAATCTCCTCTGCACTTCCTCCAAGGCCAAAATATCCTTGCGTAAGTGCGGCGACCAAAACTGCACACAGTACTCCAGCTGCGGCCTCACCAGTGCCCTATACAGCTGCAGCAAGACCTCCCTACTTTTATATTCAATCCCCCTTGCTATGAAGGCCAGCATCCCATTTGCCTTCCTGACCGCCTGCTGCACCTGCAGGCTGGGTTTTTGCGATTCATGCACAAGGACCCCGAGGTCCCTCTGCACCGTCGCATGCTGCAGTTTTTCGCCACGCAAGTAATAGTCCTTCCTACCATTATTTCTACCAAAGTGGACCACCTCACATTTGCCAACATTAAATTCCATTTGCCAGTTCCTGGCCCATTCGCCCAGCCTATCTAGATCCTTCTACAGACTCTCCACACCCTCTGCACAATTTGCCGTTCCACCAATCTTGGTGTCATCAGCAAATTTCGACACCATACCCTCGGTTCCCTCCTCCAGATCATCTATATAAATGGTGAATAGCTGAGGCCCCACTAGTCACCAACTGCCAATCTGAATAGCACCCATTGACCCCCACTCTCTGCCTCCTATCTGACAGCCAATCCTCTATCCACGCTAACACCCTACCCCCAACTCCATGCCCCCTGACCTTCTGCAATAACCTCTTGTGAGGCACCTTGTCAAACGCCTTCTGAAAATCAAGAAAGACCACATCCACCGGCTCTCCTCTATCCACCGCCCTAGACACATCCTCATAGAACTCCAATAAATTCGTCAGACACGACTTCCCCTTAACGAAACCGTGCTGCGTATGCTCTACCAAACAATTCTCCTCAAGATGCCTCGCTATTTTCTCCCTGATCACGGATTCTAACATTTTTCCTACAACAGACGTCAAACTAACTGGCCTATAATTCCCCACCTTTTGCCTGCCACCCTTCTTAAACAACGGCGTAACATTAGCCGTTTTCCAATCTTCCGGCACTTGCCCGGAATCCAGCGATGTTTGGAAAATAATCACCAAGGCATCCACTATCACCTCCGCCATTTCCTTCAGAACCATTGGATGCATTCCATCCGGTCCTGGGGACTTGTCCACAATCAGTCCCTCCAGTCTGTCAAGCACTACCTCTCTAGTAACAATAATGTCGTTCAGGCCCTCCACTCCTACCATCTTTCCATCGCTAACACCCGGCAAATTACTCACGTCCTCCTCCGTGAAGACCGAAACAAAAAAGTTATTCAGGGCCTCAGCCATTTCCCCATCCCCTACCACTAAGTCCCCCCTCTCATCCTCTAAGGGTCCAATGTTCACCCTAGCCAGCCTCTTCCTTTTTATGTATTTATAAAAACTCTTGCTATCCTTTTTTATATTAAGCGCTAGCCCAGCTTCATAGTTTATCCTACCCTTCTTTATCAACTTCTTTGTCATTCTTTGTTGACACTTAAACCTCTCCCAATCCTCTTCTCGCCCACTACTCTTAGCTACTCTAAACGCATCCGCTTTTAATTTAACACTTTCCTTCACCTCCTTCGTTATCCACGGCTGATTACCTCTCCTCCTACGATCCTTTTTAACCATCGGAATAAATTTCTGCTGAGCACCAAGAAAGATCTCCTTAAAGATCCTCCACTGTTCCTCAGCAGACCTACCTTCCAATGCACTCCCCCAATCAACATTCGCCAATTCCTCTCTCATCCTACCATACTCCCCTCTGTTCAAACAAAGGACACATGTCCGGGAGCCCACTTTCTCCTCCTCCATCTGCATCAGAAACTCCACCATACAATGATCACTCTTCCCAAGAGGATCCTTCACCACAAGGTCCCTAATTCTACCTGCCTCATTACATAACACCAGATCCAAGATAGCTCGCTCCCTCGTCGGCTCCAACACACACAGTTCGAGGAAACTATCCCAGCAGCATTCCAAGAACTCCTCCTGAAGCCCACCGCGTCCAACATGGGTCGACCAATCAATATGTAGATTGAAATCCCCCATAATTACCGCCGTTCCATTCCTGCACGCTGCATTTATTTGCACGTTAACGGCCCGCCCTACCTCCAGATCATTATTCGGGGGCCTGCAACTGACAGGCTGTTTCCAATGAGGTTCTGCAGGGCTCAATACTTGGTCCCCTGATTTTTTTGTGGTATATATCAATGGTTTGGTCTCAAATTTGGGAGACATAATCAAGTAGTTTACAGATAACACAAAAATTGGCCGCGTGGTTGATGGCGGTGAGGATAGCTGTAGACTTCAGGGAGCTATCAATGGGGTGATCAGGTGGGCAGAAAAGTGGCAAATGAAATTCAAATGGAACAAGTGTGAGGTGATGTATTTGGAGAGGTCAAACAGAGAAAGGAATACACAATAGACTGAGAGGTGTAGATGAAGTGAGGGACCTTGGAGTGATTGTCCACAAATCCATGAAGGTAGCAGGATAGGTTGATAAGGTGGTTAAGAAGGCATTTGGAGTTCTTTCCTTTATTATCTGAGGTAGAACGTAGAACATAGAACACTACAGCACAAACAGGCCCTTCGGCCCACGAGTTGCGCCGATCACATCAACACCTACCAACCTACAGACCTATCTATAACCCTTAATCTCATTAAACCCCATATACTCATCCAGAAGTCTTTTAAAAGACCCCAGCAAGTTCGCCTCCACCACCACTGACGGCAGCCGATTCCATTCACAAATCTGAGGTATAGAATAGCAGGGAGATTATGCTGGAGCTGTGTAAATCATGAATTACTGTGTGCCGTTCTGATCACACATTACAGAAAGGATGTAATTGCACTAGAGTGGATAGAGAGGAGATTTAGGGGAATAGTGCCAAGACTGGAAAATTGCAACAATGAGGAAAGATTGGATAGGCTTGGATTGCTCTCCTGGGAACACAGGAGCTTGAAGGGACATTAGTTTCAGATGTATACAGTTGTGAGGGGCTTGGATAGAATGGATGGGAAGAGCCTATTTACTTTCGCAATGAGGCCAGAGACTAGGGGGCACAGATTTAAAGGGATTGGTAGAAAGATTAGAGAGGATAGGAAGAAAAGTTATTTTACCCAAGGGTTGTTGGGTCAGAAACTTGCTGCCTGAAAGGGTAGCAGAGGAAGAAACCCTCAATTCATTTAAAAATTGTCTGGATATGCACTTCAAGTACTGGAACCTGTAGTCCTTTGGACCAAATATTAGAAAGTGGGATGAGTCTGGGTGGTGTGTTTTTTAGCCAGCGCAGATATGATGGACCAAGTGGCCCTTTTGCATTTCTGATTCAACGATTCTAACTGTCCTGCTGAATGTTTCCAGAACCTTTAGTTCTCAGCATTGGCAATTTTTTGCTTGGATTGCTGTGTTTTATTGTTTAACATTGAAAATCATTATTTTTAAAACAATGATGTAAAGTTCCTTACAGGCAGAGACTTAGTTACAGAAAGCAGAGTCTATTTACTTGTTTTATTTATTTTTGTTCTGTAACATTCTGTAACTGAAGAAAAGCAGGAAAAAAATTGTTTTTAGAATTCTTGCAGAAACTCGGATTCAGTGCTGCAAGGTCAGTATTATGTTTTACCTGATTACAACCATGGACATCAAAAATCTACCAGTGAGCCAATCCCAACATTCTGCTTCCCAATTCTATTAAACCTTGGGACTTCCCATCTACATAGTTTGTCACTGAACAATAGAAACCCAATGCTTTCAATTGGTTGACGGATATGGGAATTGTTGCAGGGTGTTGGAAAAGTTCCCATAGGTCTTAATTCAATGCAGTCTTAAGTAGGTTAACTGTATATACTCATTAATTACAAGAACTATGTTAAACAGTAAAGGGTTCAAGCTAGAAGCTACCTCCATGCTTGCTTGTGCACATGGCTCTGTCCAACACTAGACTGACATACAGGTGTGGATCATGTGTTCTCTTACATCACTGTGTGGGCAGTACTGTACTCAGTCCCACATTAACTCTGTATGTGCCAGACTCTTATACTATATCTTCCCCTAAATCTTTGTCCAATGTATTTCAAGTTATTCTAGCTTTTCCCATTTACATGGTTATTTTCATCCCATCTTCCCACTTCAAGTCTCATAGATTCTGGAGTTCATAGATTCTGGTGACCTTGCAATTCTTCCACATATCATTTGTAGTAATGTCAGAGAGTGTTAAGCTCTGTTATTGCAGGTAATCTCTGTCAATTCGGAGGTTGTTCTGGCATTTGGATATCTTTTCATCCTCTTTTTTCATTTCCTGGATTTGAACTGCTCTTTGTGAGTCTGCAGTTGCAGCCAGGAGATCAAGCAGGTGCAGGGTTGATAGGAAAACGGGACTTCTTGTGAATTAAGAAATCATAGCAGAGACTTGAATAACCTCAAATTTATTGAAGGTAGAATGTTGGAAACCTGTCAGCAGTGGATTGGGATAATTCAGTTTAGAGATAATAAAGGCATGGACGAAGGTTTCAGAAGCAGATGAGCTAAGATGGGGTGAAATTGAGCAATGTTATGGAAAGGGAGACCTGCAGCCTGAGTTCATGACAACTTGGCTGAATAGTCACACTTTGTTGCTCAAAGGACACCCATGCTGAGGTGACAGATAAGATGTGGGCCTCTGCTACTGAAGCCTTTACATCACTCTTGTCCTCACTGAGCTACATTGGCTACCTGCCAAACAATGTTTTATGGTGGCACAGTGGTTACCATTGCTGCCTCACAGAACCAGGGACCTGGGTTTGATTCTGTTTGGTCTCTGTCAGGGTAGAGTCTGCACATTCTTCCCGTGTATGTGTGGGCTTCCTCTGGCTACTTCGATTTCCTGCCACAGTCCATGCTGGTTTTCATTGTCTATGCTAAATTCTCCCTCAGTGTACCTGAACAGGCACAGGGTGTGACGACTAGGGGATTTTCACAGTAATTTCATTGCAGTGTTAATGTAAGCCTACTTGTGACACTAATAGATAAACTTTAAAATCCTCAACTTTTGTTTTCAAATTTCTTTATGTCTTGTCTCTCCCTACCTCCATGACCTCCTCAGCCCTACAATCCTTCAAGATATCTGCACTCTTCTTATTCAGGTGACTCGGCCATTTGTAAATTTAATTGCTCCACTTTGGTGTCTGTGCCTTCAGTTGCCTCAGTCTTAAGTTCTAGAATACCTTCCATCTCCACTTCTCTACCTTGCTTTTCTCCTTTATGGCACTTCTTAAAACCTTCCTCTTTAGGTCATCTGACCTAAAATCTCCTTAATAGGCTTAGTGCCAGTTTTAAAAACACTCTCCTGTGAAGAGCCTTGGGATGTTTTACTCTGTTAAAGGTGTTATATAAATGTTATTTTATGTCTCATGTTTAATGAAAAGGCCCATCTTGAACGTGGAGTTTGTTGCCTTTTGGAGCACAAGGGCGTTGATTAGTTGACACATTGGTGAGTTAAACATAGTGGAGTACCACTTGGTTCAGTTCTTTTGCTGTGTCATAGCGATTGGCTATAATGTTCTTCAGTAAATGTGTTCCTTTAAAAAGATTATTGTTTCTTCACCCTTATCAGTTAATTAGAGAATACATAACAGAATTCACAAGTCTACATCTACAAGATGGTCATTCTGGCTGCCTGCATTCCTTCTGTGGCCCTTTCTCAAGGTGCCCTAGGGAAGAGAAAGCAATACATACACTGCTTAATTGAAATCAAGAATAATATTATTTACAGTCAATCTAAGTTTCTTTAAAATGAAAATGCTGCACTGTGAAAAAAGAAAGCTCAATGAACTTGTATCAGACTGGGGAGAAAAAAAGTCCTTAAAACTTTCCATACAAACATTGCAAAGTTAATAACCTGCCATTACTTATGAGCAAATGTAATTTCGAGCAAGTGCAGATATGTGAATAAAGGTGGAAAACACCAGCCTGCTGGCAGAGATATGTCATGTATGTTTGATTATGAGAAATCCATTGCATGGTTGGATGCAACAATGCAACAAGTCGCTTCTCCTTAAGCTGCCCTCACCGCTTCCCTGAATCAAATGTTTTTCCATTCATTGATATTTTGTTCAAGTTTCTTTTATTTTTGGTCGAGTCCCCACACTTGTGTTTTGCATTAACGCCCATCGCCATGAGTGCTGTCTCCTCACGGTAAAGAGGGTACTTATGGGACATGTCATTGCTCCGGTGTAACTTCTTTTCGTGCCAACCAAATAAACTAATCGAACAAACTCAGGGACAAAGCAAGAAGGGCAGCCTCCAAAAACAGGAGAACCGCCCGAACCAAAAAAAAAGCAAAGCGGAAAGTAAACTTAAAACATCAAACCAAAATTGCTCCGGTGTAAAACGACACGAAAATACCCCTAGTAAGTCTGATGTGCTGCTGAGGAGCGCGCGTCGACCGCGAGCACGCGGGGCGCCGCGCACGCGCACCGGCCGCGAGCACGCGGGGCGCCGCGCACGCGCCGTACAGGGGGTGGGTGGCGCGCTGTTGTGTTTCTCGGGTGCTCACCGGCGTGTAAGCGGTCACTGCCATCGGATTAAAGAAGCTGCAAGCGGACCACCCGTTCCCCCACTCCTTGGAGCTACCGACTGGGATTCGCCAGCGTTTCCATATTTAAAACAACAACAACAAAAAAAAACCTCTGACCGGGATTTTAGAGCCGGGAGAGAAAGCGGGAGGTGTCCCAGGGCTTGAGGCCTCCGCGCCGGGGACTCGCCTCCGATGTGACGGCGAGAAGGAGGAGAAAGGAAGAAGAAGAAGAAACAGCAGCTGGCAGCAACTGGGCAGCGGCGGCGTTACTCCTCCACCCGCTGCTGCTGGCAACTTGTGGTGTGGCTGTGAAATATCAGCATGTCAAACAGTGCCATCCCCCCGCGATGGCTGCACTGTCCAAGGAGAGGACAACCGGTGGCAGGTGAGGGGGGAGGGGGGTGGGTAGAGAGAGACCTGGGCTGTTTGCTGTCTTGGATCAGTTACATTGTACAATAATAACTGACATCAACATCTGGGCCGGGGAGGGGGGAAGTCTTCAACCTGTTTACCCACTCCAGCTGAATTGAAATGACAGTGCTGTTTGTTCAGCATCCAATCAGGGCAGGTAGCTGATTTCAAATAAATTTAAGAGGGAAAGTTTTAATCAACGTGTGTGGATGGTTCATTGCCCGCCTTCGACTTCACAAAATCCAACTCGTCCTCGTAAACGATATGTTTGTATGGTTTCTCAGTTGATAAACTTATTTTGTAACTGTCCAAATAGTTTGTTTAAATTAAGCCAAATTTTCAAAACAAGTAAAATGCAACATTGGTCGGCTGTTTACTACAATGTGTTTATTTAAAACTTTACTATGTAGCAGCCTCTGACGCCTTCTAGTGCTTCTGACTGGTGGGTTCACTTGAACTTGATTGTAGATAGTTACGCTGTGTATAGATGATTTTTCTTCACTGCTAAAAAACTGTAACCACGAATAATTTAAGTTCAAAGTTTATAAGTCACAAATAAGGCCTACATTAACACTACAATGAAATTATTGTGAAATTCCGCTAATCACCATACTACTGCACCTGTTAGGGTCAATGCACCTAACTAGCATGTCTTTCAGACTGGGAGGAAACTGGAGTATCCGGATGAAACCCACAGACACAAGGAGAACGTGCAAACTCCACACAGACAGTGACCCAAGCCAGGAATTGAACCCAGGTCTCTGGTGCTGTGAGGCAACAGTGCCAAACACTGCCACTGTGCCACACCCGATAGTTAAAGTTTATTTATTAGTCACAAGTATTATAAGTTATAGAAAATGTTTAAGAATCATATCACCTAGAAACAAGGCTCAAATATAGACAGCCAATCACAACACTGTTTAGTATCTTAGCTTTAACTGTAATGAAAACCTGGATTTTTAAAAAAAGTCTAATTTTTAAATGAGGGAATAGATCAGCAAAGGGACATGGCTAATAAATTATATTTAAAATCTTTTAAATTCAACCAGGTGGGTCTTTTCAAATTATCAAAGGAGGTGGGAGGAAACGGACAATTGTACGAAGACGCAAATTAGGGGCAGGCCATTTGGCTCTGTGAACCAGGTCTGCCATTTAATAAGATCATGGCCTATCTGATTATAGCCTCAAATCTACATTCCTGCCAAGCCCTGATCGCTTTGGCTGTCTTGTTATTCAAGAAGTGGAGTGCCTCAGGGGTCGGTGCTGGGGCCTCAGCGATTTACCATTTATATAGATGATCTGGAGGAGGGAGCCAAGTGTAGGGTGTCGAAATTTGCTGATGACACCAAGATTGGTGGAAAGGCAAATTGTGCGGAGGGTGTGGAGAGTCTACAGAAGGATCTAGATAGGCTGGGCGAATGGGCCAGGAAATGGCAAATGGAATTTAATGTTGGCAAGTGCGAGGTGGTCCACTTTGGTAGGAATAATGGTAGGAAGGATTATTACTTACGTGGAGAAAAACTGCAGCAGGCGACGGTGCAGAGGGACCTTGGAGTCCTTGTGCATGAGTCGCAAAAACCCAGCTTGCAGGTGCAGCAGGTGGTCAGGAAGGCGAATGGGATGCTGGCCTTCATAGCGAGGGGGATTGAATATAAAAGTAGGGAGGTCTTGCTGCGGCTGTATAGGGCATTGGTGAGGCCGCAGCTGGAGTACTGTGTGCAGTTTTGGGCGCCGTACTTACGCAAGGATATTTTGGCCTTGGAGGGAGTGCAGAGGAGGTTTACTAGGCTGATGCTGGAGTTGAGGGGGTTGAGCTATGAGGAGAGGCTGAATAAACTGGGTTGTACTCGTTAGAGTTTAGAAGAATGAGGGGAGATCTCATTGAGACATATAAGATGATGAATGGGATGGATAGGATAGAGGTGGAGAGACTCTTCCCGCTCAGAAAGGATAGTAGGACTAGGGGGCACAGCCTCAAGATAAAGGGGGGGTGGTTTAGAACGGAGTTGAGGAACTTCTTCACTCAAAGGGTGGTGAATCTCTGGAATTCTCTGCCCGTTGAAGTGGTGGAGGCTACCTCGCTAAATATTTTTAAGACGCGGGTTGATGGGTTTTTGATAAGAGAGGGGATTAAGGGTTATGGGGAGAGGGCGGGAATGTGGAACTGAGCCACGACTGATCAGCCATGATCTTACTGAATGGCGGGGCAGGCTCTAAGGGCTAAATGGCCTACTCCTGCTCCTATTTCTTATGTTCTTATGTTCTTAATCTAGCCACCAATGTTAAATGTTCAATGATCCTGCCTCCATTGCACTATGGGGAAGAAAGTTCCACAGACGCAGAATCCTCAGAAAAAACATTCTCCTCATCTCTGTCTTAGGTGGGAAGCGATTTGATTTATTGTTGTCACATGTTTGGAATACAGTGAAAAGTTTTGTTTCTTGCACTATACAGATAAAGCCTATTGTTCATAGAGAACGTAGGGGAGATGGAAAGGAGAGAGTGAGAATATTGTGTTACTGTCACAGCTGAGGTGTAGAGAAAGATCAGCTTAATATATGTTAGGTCCACTCAAAAGTCTGAAGGTAACAGGGAAGAAGCTGTTCTTAGAGTCATACAGGTTGCAGCATGGAAACAGACCCTTCATCCCAACTTGTCCATATGGCTCAGTTTTTACCATTAAGCTAGTTCCAATTGCCTGCTTTTGGCCCACTTGCCTGTATACCAATCTCACCCATGTAACAGTCCAAATGCTTTTTAATAATAAGAGGGAATTGTACCTGCCTCTACTACCTCTAGCAGTTAGTTCCAGACATTCACTGCTCTGTGTGAAAAAATTGCCCCTCTGGACTCTTTTGTATCTCTCTCCTCTCACCTTAAACATATGCCCTCTAGTTTTAGACTTCCTTCGGAAATATGCACCTCATTATTTTATAGACCTCTATAAGATCATCCCTAAGTCTCCTATGCTGGAAAAAAGCTCCCAGTCTATCCAGCCTCTCCATAACTCGAACCATCAAGTCCAGGGAGCGTCCTAGTAACTCTTTTCTGCACTCTTTCTAGTTTAATCATATCTTTTCTATACTTGGGTGACAAGAATTGTACACAGTATTCCAAGTATAATAAGGAGCATAGATAAGTAGATAGTCAGCATCTTTTCCCATAGGTAGGCCTCCAGTTGGAAAAACAACCCTCCACAATCACCCTCTGTCATCAAGATAATTTTGTATCCAATTGGCTACCTCACCCTGTATCTCGTGAGATTTAACCTTGTGCAACAGTCTACCATGCAATACCTTGTCAAAGGCCTTGTTAAAGTCCAGATAGACAATTACTACTGCACTGCCCTTATCTACCTTCTTGGTTATCCCTTCAAAAAAAACTCAATCAAATTCATGAGACAGAAGCCAGAGGGTGGTTGTCGAACGTTGTTTTTCAAACTGGAGGCCTGTGACCAACGGTGTGCCTCAGGGATCAGTGCTAGGTTCACTGTTATTGTCATTTATATTAATGATTTGCATGTGAATATAGGAGGCATGATTAGTAAGTTTGCAGATGACTCCCAAGATTGGTGGCATAGTGGACAGTGAAGAAGTTTATTTCTAATTGAAACGGGACCTTGATCAATTGGGTCAGTGGAGTTTAATTTAAACAAATGCAAGGTGATGCATTTTGGTGGATTGAACCAGGGCAGGACTTAGTTAGTGGTAGGGCATTGGGGAGGGTTCAGAACAAAGAGACCTGTGGGTACTTGTTCATAGCTCCTTGAAAGTGGAATCACAGGTGGACATAGTGGTGAAGAAGGCATTTGGCATGCTTGGTTTCATCAAACAGAACATTGAATACGTGAGTTGGGACGTCTTGTTGAAGTTATACAGGACCTTGGTAAGGCCACACTTGGAATACTGGGTGCAGTCCTGACCATGCTATTATAGGAAGGATATTATTAAATTAGAAAGAATGCAGAAAAGATTTACTAGGATGCTACCGGGACTTAATGGTTTGGGTTATATGGAGAGGCTGGATAGACTGGGACTTTTTTCTCTAGAGTGCAGGAGGCTGAGGGGTGATCTTATAGAGGTCTATAAAATCATGAGGAGCATTGATCAGCTAGATAGTCATATCTTTCCCCAAAGGTAGGGGAGTCTAAAACTAGAAGGCATAAGTTTAAGGTGAGAGGGGAGAGATACAAAAGTGTCCAGAGGAGCAATTTGTTCACAGGATGGTGAGTGCCCGGAACAAGCTGCCAGTGGTAGTAGTAGAGGCAGGTACAATGTTGTCTTTTAAAAAGAAGAGTTACATGGATAAAATGCATATAGAGGGATATGGGCCAAATGCGGGCAATTGCGATTAGCTTAGAGGTTTAAAAAAAAGGGCAGCATGGACGTTGGGCTTGAAGGGTCTGTTTCCATTGCTATAAATCTCTATGACTCTGTGACATGATTTTCTACTCACAAATCCATGCGTTGTGAGTAGAAGAGAGTGTCCCTAATAAGTCCTTACCTTTCAAAATGTCTGTAGATCCTGTTTCTGCAATACCGTCTAACAACCTAACCATTACAGATGTTGGGTTTACTGGCCTGCAGTTGCCAGACATTTCTCTACAGCCCTTCTTAAAGGCACAACTTTTGCCACCCAGCAATCTTCAGGCATCTCACCTGTGGCTGTCAATGATTTAAATATTTCTGCAATTTCCTCCCTAGCCTCTCGCAACGTCCTGAGAAACGCTTCATCAGGTGTCGGGGATTTATCTACATTGATGCGCTTTAAGACTTCCAGCACCACCTCTGCCATCTTATATTCCTCAAGACATTACTGCTTATTTCTCCAAGCTCCCTTACATCCATGCCTTTCTCAACAGTAAACGCTGATGAGAAATATTCATTTAGGACCTCTGCACATAGATGACCTGGTTGATCCTTAAGAGGCCCTATTCTCTCCCTAGATACTCTTTTGAGTTGGTTGGTACATGACTTTAGACTTTTGTATCTTTTTCCAGATGGAAGAATGTTGAAGAAAGTATGTCCAGGGTGCGCGAGATCCTTGATTGTGCTGGCTGCTTTTCTGCAGCAGTGGGAAGAGTAGATAGAGTCAGTGGATGGGAGGCTGGTTTGCGTGATGGTCTGGGCTACATTTTCAGCCTTTTGTAGTTTCTTGTGGTCTTGTTCAGAGCAGGAGCCATACCAAGCTGATACAACCAGAAAGAATGCTTTATATGGTTCATCTATAAAAATTGGTGAGAGTCATAGTGGACATGTCAAATTTACTATGCCACCTGAGAAAGTAGAGGCATTGGTGGGCTTTCTTAACTATAGCTTCAGCCTCTTTTTAAACTGTCCCCTAGCTCTGGTCTCTCCCATAACGGGGAACATCTTTTCAGCATCCAATTTGTCAATCTCCCCTCAGGATCTAGTATGTTTCAATATGATCACTTCTCTTTTTTATGAACTCCAATGGATACAGGCCCAGCCTGATTACCTCTTCCTCACAGGATTAACCTGTTCATTCTAGTTAAGTGAACCTTCTCTGAACTGTTTCTAATCCATTTATATCCTTTCTTAAATAAGCATACCAAAACTGTACAGAATATTGCAGAAGTGTTCTCACCGATGCCTTGTACAATTGTGGCAAAACATCCTTATAGTTATATTCCATTCCCCTTTCAAAAAATGACACACTTCATTTGCCTTCCTAATCACATTCTGTACCTGCATACTTTTTTTTGTGATTGGTATACCAGGATACCCAGATTCTTTTGTACCTCAGAATTCTGCAGTCCTTCTCCATTTAAATATTAAAACTATTAGTTTAATGAAAGTATTAGATTAATAACAATCTATTAGATTCAACATCACTTATGCTATGTCTGTTATGGGCTGAAGTTGTTGAATACACTGTTTAATTCAAAAGGCTGTAAGGTGCCTAATTGGAAGATGATGTGGAAGCTATTGGGAGGGTGCAGAGGAGATTTACAAGGATGTTGCCTGGATTGGGAGGCATGCCTTATGAAGATAGGTTGAGGGAACTAGGTCTCTTCCCCCTGCAGAGACGAAGATTGAGAGGCGACCTGATAGAGGTTTATAAAATGTTGAGAGGTGTAGATAGGGTGGATTCTCGGAGGCTATTTCCCAGGGCTGAAATGGTCACTACGAGAGGACACAGGTTTGAGATGCTGGGGAGCAGGTACAAAGAAGATGTCAGGTGTGAGTTTTTCACTCAGAGGGCAGTGAGTGAGTGGAATCGGCTGCCGTCGGTGCTGGTAGAGGAGAACTCGCTGGGGTCTTTTAAGAGACTTCTGGATGAGTACGTGGGATTTAATGGGATTGAGGGTTATAGATAGGCCTGGTAGGTATGGATATGATCAGTGCAACTTGTGGGCCGAAGGGCCTGTTTGTGATGAAGTGTTCTATGATGTGTTCCTCCAGTTTGCATTGGACATCACTGGAGCATTGCAGCAGGCTGAGGACAGAAATGGAAGGGTAAAGACAAGGTGATGAATTGAAATGGCAGGCGACTGGTATTTAGGCTTGTGCCTGTGCACTGAATGGAGGTATTCTGCAAAGCAATCACCAATTTGCATTTGGTTTCTGTGACGTAGAGAATACCACATCGTGAGCGCAAATATAATAGACTTAAATTGAAAGAAGTAGGGTGATAAAATCTTATGGTAAAATCATAATTGTTCATGAAAGCTAGTTTATGTGCTGGAAATACGATGAATATCATTGTACACCAAGCTATTTATGGTGACTGCATCATTTTGGAGAGCGAAAATGATGGCTGTACTCATTTTTTCAAAGCCACCTGTCTGCATTAATCCCTTTCCCTTCCTTTCGTATTTCCAGCAAGTGAGGTGCTTATGGCCTTATTTATCATCAAAAGTGATAACTCAGCTGCCACTGTTGCTCCCTCTTGGGCAGCAATCCAAACCTGGCAATGGTTTCTGTCCTCTCATGCCTTCTCTGAGCTCTTCCCATCCACACGTTGCACCTGCTGTGCCTTTGACCACAATACTGCTGACCACCTAAATTCCATTCCTTACTGCTCTTGGAAATGATAGTCTCTGGTCAGGCACTGTTTTGTGCTTTTTAATATCCTTTTAAAATCTCATTCCTTGTAAAATGATCATCTTAATCCCTCTATTCTTGAAGAGGACTGCCCTTTACCTTCCTTTTCAGTCCAAAGTCCTTGAGCATGGAGTTTAATATAAGGGTCTGGCACTAATAATGTTCACTTAGGACTGAGTATATTACCGACCATATAGTGATGAAAGAGAATACATGACCTGCACCTAGGGGACAGTCTGATTTTGGACAGAGCTGTGTGCTCAAGCAAACATGGAGTCAGTTCCAGCTTGAACCCATTACAGTTTATGTATATATAGTTCTTATCCATTAGCCCACTTAAGACTACCAAGATTTCATTAAGACCGACTGAACTGTATCCAGCATCCCACAACAAAACCACTTCCTAAATTTGTGCCCTTTTTCCCAGTTTGAATCTCTCCATTCAGCCTCTAATCAAAGCGACAGTTGGCATCCTTTGTGACTAGACACGTCTCCCGTGATTTCACTGCAGCTTTTGATATTAGTGGTCACACTATCCTCCTGTACCCCTCATCTATTGTCGAACTCAGTGGGATTTCCCTTGCTTGATGTTATGATTACCTGATTAATTGGTTGGAATTTTACCTTACGGACGAGGCTCACAGAACGGAATTCTCCTTTGGCCTTGGGCGGGATTTTATGAGCCTTATTGGAGTAAGATTGTAAAATAGCAGTAATTATATCCAACAATGATCTCCTTTTAATAGTGTTTCCTTCGGACCTACCTTTTTTTTCCTCACTGTTGCCCCTTGGTCCCTTAACCATACTTTTAGGCTAAGGGATGGCAGATTTAAAACAAAAATGAGGAGGAATTACTTCACTCCATGGGTTGTGAATCTGTGGAATTCTCTACCCCAGTGTTCCAGATGCTGGAACACGAAACAATAAATTTAAGGAGGAAATAGTTGAAGGATTGTGGGGAGTGGTCAGGAAGATGGCGATGAGGCCAAGATGAGATCGGCCATGGTTGTATTGAATGGTGGAGCAGACTCGAAGGGCTGAATTGCCTATTAGTTCTTACATTCTTTTTGATGATGCCATCTGTCGACATGGTGAATTGCTGCAATGTATTACATTCAGTGACTGCAGCACATCAGTAATGGAGAGGACTTATATTGAGAATGAGTGCCTCTCTGATCAGTTGTGTCCTGGATTGTGATGAGCTATACCCATCCAGGCAAGTGATGGGGGCTTTGTCATAGAAATAGTTTTACTGAGAAGGTGGAGTCTTTGAGGAATCAGGCATTGAACCATTCATCACAGAATGCCATGCTTCTAAGTTGCTTTGGTAGTCATGGCATTCATGAGGCTGACCTTGTTGAGTACGTGGTCAGTCATGGCACTTAAAGGCTTACCAACCATGTTACACTAAAAATTAAGGTCATAGCTGGCAGTGCTATTCAGAAAAGTTTCTTAATATGAAAGCTGCTCTAAAATGGAGAGCACTTTCCAAGAAAGTATTTGAGTAGAGGATTACGGACTTAGGCCATTTTATGTTGTGCATTAGATAATTGAAGTCCATTTGCAAAATAATTTTAGGTCTTTTTAGCTTTTATTTTCAGTGGAGAATAATTTACCCAAAAGGTAAATTGTTTAAAGAAAACACTTTATTTTGGATTTTTCTAAACTTCAAGAAAATTTGCAAATACTTTTTCTTTTAAATGATAATTTGCACAATTCATAAATATTATTTTGTTGTAAGGCTTATCATCAATGTCGCATTTCACCCCTAATTTAAAAAGAACCTCAGAAGAGCCAGTGTTTGCTATTGTGGCGACAGCTAATTTCTTGCTTTAATGGTAATACTATATATACCTGTGTAAACATTATACAATACCTATATTGAAGATTGTATGAGCATTCTACCTCTGTTTTCTGAATAGCCATTTTGTGCAGAATCTTTTCGGTGGGAACATTCTTGGATATCTGACAGTCATTGAGGAAAGCCAGAACCCTATATTTTGGGGGAAAAAAAATTCTCCTGTGGCTCTTTTATAGCTTCTATCCTTTTCAGTTTTTTGGGTGGTGATGGTAGAAGACGAAGTGATTGCAGCAGTAAAGGGAACAATGGGCCAGATGTCCCAACAATCTTTCCAACAACTAGCAAATGAGATACCCATGTTAATTCCAACAATTCTCTGTCCTTTTAATAACTAATCTTGTGGATTTTTGTGCATTTGGGTTCTATGGGGTGTTCAGCTGTTGAGACGATAAAGAATTCTAGCGATAGAACCACTCATCATAATTAGGTCTGGATTGTAGTGGACCAACCTCTCACCTGGTTTTCGGAGAAGGAATACTTGCCGGTTTACGAACAAAGTAATCAATTTTCTGCTGCTATAGTTAGTAATCAATAATGATCATTTTGAACTGGTGACATTGGTTGTGCTGAAGCACCTAACTTATGCCTTGTAAGTTCTGGACAGGTTTCAGGGAGTCAGGAGATAGTTACTTGCTGCAGGATTCCCAGCCCCTGATTTGCATTTGTAGCCACCATTTTGTATGGTGAATCCAGTTCAGTTTCTGGACAATGATAACCCCCAGGATATTGATAGTGGGGGAATTCAGCGATGATAATGCCAAGATGGAATGGTTAGATTCTTCCTTGTTGGAGATGGCAATTGTCTGGCTCTTCGGTGGGGAGAATGTTACTTGTCACTTGTCAGCCCAAGCTTGGATAATGTCTAGGTCTTGTTGTATTTGGACATGGACTGCTTCAGTATCTGAAGAGTCGTTCATGATGCAGAACATTGTGCAATCATCAGCAAGCATCCCTCCTTCTGAACTTATAATGGAGGGAAGGTCATTGATGAAACAGCTGACGATGGGTGGACCAAGGACACCACCCTGAGGAAGGCCTGTAGTGATGTCTTGGAATTGAAATGATTGACCTCCAACCATCACAGCCATCTTCCTATGTGCCAGGTATGGCTCCAACCAAGTGAGAGGTTTCCCCCCAACTCCTGTTGACTCCAGTTTTGCTGGGGCTCTTTGATGCCACACTTCATGTCAAGGGCAATCACTCTCACTTGACATCTAGCATTTAGCTCATTTTGTCCATGTTGGAACAAAGGCTGTAATAAGGCTAGGAGGTGAAAAGCCCTGACAGCACCTAAACTGAGTGTCAGTGAGCAACTTACTGCTAAGCAAGTGATGACTCTTTCGGTCACTTTACTGATGGTTGAGTATAGGCTGACAAGGTAGTAATTGGGCTGGGCTGGACTTGTTGCATTTTGTGCACAGAACATGCCTGGGAAACTTTCCACATTGCTTGGTAGAGAAGGGTGTACAAATTGTACTGGAATAACTTGGCTAGGAACGTGGCAAGTTTTGGAGCAAAAGTCATCAATTCTAGTGCTGGAATGTTGTCAGGGTCCATAGTCCTTGAGGCTATTTGTATCAATAAAACCACAAAATTGGACGTGGGAAAGAAATATTTCAAAATGGGGTTAGTGTACCTTTAAGAGATTAAAAAAAAAATCATGATTTCTGCAGCTCACAGCTTCAGTGATGTCAATATTGCCAGCATGACTGGAAATGTCCTTTTGTTGCTACTTAGGAGGCTTAAATGGGGTTGTTTGTGTTTACTCTGGGATTAGTTTTCTGATCCTATGTTGTTAGGAGAATGGTCATGTGTTTTAGGATCCTTTTTTCAGTGAGTTTAAGGTTTCATTTTGGATTTGGCTGCAGTTAAAATTAGGTTTTAGAAGGGACAGCAAGCGAAAAAGTTTTTCCTCTCCCCCTGTTGTTTTGGAAACTCTGCTGCTTATCTGAAAGAAAGGTCTTGTTTTCTTGCAGTAAAGATTCTGCATTTGGTGGCTTGACCAAGCTTGGATATTTGGTCTCTTTTGGTGGTCTTTTCCTGGGGTTCAGAGAAGCTGTTTTGTCTTCAACTTGAGTGAATCTGCAGGACTGCAGATTTCGACCAAAAGATTCAATTTCCAGTATCACGTGAGCATTAGTCTTTGTTGTGTTGAACTTGTCTAAAGGGTCTTGACTATGGAAAGTTTTTGTTTTGGTTTTGGTTGGAACACATTAGATAAATATAGTTCTTTGAGAAGGTGATCAAAGAGGTGGATGAGGGTAAAGCAGTTGATGTGTATATGGATTTCAGTAAAGCGTTTGATTAAGGTTACAGAAGATACGGAGGCATGGGATTGAGGATGATTTAGCGGTTTAGAAATCAGAAATTGGCTAGCTATAGGAAGGCAGAGGGTGGTGGTTGATGGGAAATGTTTATCTGGAGTTCAGTTACTAGTGGTGTAACGCAAGAACCTGTTTTGGAGCCACTGCTGTTTGTCATTTTTATAAATGACCTGGATGAGGGCGTAGAAGGATGAATTAGTAAATTTGGGACGACACTAAAGTCAATGGAATTTTGGACAGTGCAGAAGGATGTTGGGGGTTACAGAGGGACATAGATAAGCTGCAGATCTGGGCTGAGAGGCGGCGAATGGAATTTAATACAGAAAAGTATGAAGTGATTCACTTTGGAAGGAGTAACAGGAACGCAGAGTACTGGGCTAATGGTAAGATACTTGATAGTGTGAATGAGCAGAGAGATCTTGGAGTCCATGTGCGTAGATCCCTGAAAGTTGGCACTCAGGTTGATAGGGTTGTTAAGAAAGCGTACGGTGTGTTAGCTTTTATTGGTAGAGGGATTGAGTTTTGGAGCCATGAGGTCATGTTGCAGCTGTACAAAACTCTGGTCTGGCCACACTTGGAGTATTGTGTACAGTTCTGGTCGTCACATTATAGGAAGGATGTGGAAGCCTTGGAAAGGGTGCAGAGGAGCTTTACTAGGATGTTGCCTGGTATGGTGGGAAGGCCTTATGAGGAAAGGCTGAGGGACTTGAGGCTGTTTTCGTTAGAGAGAAGAAGGTTAAGAGGTGACTTAATAGAGGCATATAAGATGATCGGAGGATTAAATAGAGTGGATAGTGTGAGCCATTTTCCTCAGATGGAGATGTCTAGCATGAGGGGACATAGCTTTAAATTGAAGAGTGATAGATATGGGACAAATGTCAGAGGAAGGCTCTTTACTCAGAGTGCAGTAAGAACATGGAATGCCCTGCCTGCAACAGTAGGGGATTTGCCAACATGAAGGGCATTTAAATGGTCATTGGATAAACATATGGATGATATTGGAACAGTGTAGGTTAGATGGGCTTTAAATTGATTTCACAGGTCGGTGCAGCATCGAGGGCCGAAGGGCCTGTACTGTGCTGTTATGTTCTGTGTTAAAGATTATACATTTAGTGGTTGTTTTGTTTCTTGTTTCTAATTGATGAAAGCTTTTGCTAATTTTCTTATTATATGTGTTAACTGTATTCCTAAATAAAATTTGTTTGATAAAAGCTCCTTAGTGGTTCATTTGAATCATACCTGAAGTAAAACACATCATGCTTAACCTAGCCAAATTCAAGATGCAAAACTTATGATCCAGGCAGGCTCCAAAAGACACTTTGGAGTTTCTGACCTGAGCCATAACAACAGTGACCTCCGCTTTGAAGAATCTTCCGAAGCAATTCTTTCTTTTGGATTTGTCTACAATATTCTTAAGTATAAGCCAAAGCCTGTGATTAGAATGCCATGGGCTATGACTGAGAGGAGGCACCTACACATTTGCTGACTATTTATATGGAAAAGATTGGATATTAACAATCAGATTCTGTCCTTTAAAGTGATAACTTCTTTTGGATAGATGTTGTTTTGATCTAAAAGTCCAATGAAGAAGGCAACCATTTGCAATTGTGTATATATGTTTGTTGTTTTGTTCAATAATGTTCCTGTGAAGCATCTTGGGATGTCTTAGTACATTTAAAATGCTATATGAATACTCGTTATTCACTGATTTCCTGTTGATAAGCTAATGTGTAGGAAAGCTAAAGGTGCTGGGTTAAATTAGATTGATGTAGAGATGCCGGCGTTGGACTCGGGTAAACACAGTAAGAAATCTCACAACATCTCTACATCATGACTACCATCGACACCGCTCTCTACATCATGACTACCATTGACACCGCTCTCCAACCTGATGTTGAGACTTCTTATTAAATTAGATTGACAGTTGACGTTTGACTGTTCAAAGCAGGAAAAATAGAACCTTCTCAGACAATCCATTTTCATAATTTTAAGCATTTGCTAACTAGCAATAAAATTCTTGTATCAGTAATATTCTTGTGAGCAAATTGGCATTATAGATATCCCAGGCAAAATCAAGATACGATCAATATAATCAATTGTAGTTAATTATTTAATGGCTAGTAGCACATGCGTTAACACATTCTGTTTTCATTTTGGTTGTAAGAATGCGTTATGTTTCTGAAATACCCTAATCTGTTTGTCAATTACGGGAGGGGCAGCATATGGCAATTACTGCTGAGATGATATGCCAGCAAGAGCCTAAACAAAATGCTTACTGGGTAGTGTAAAATTATCCTCTGATGAGCAAAGAACCTCTTGTCAAGGACATGCCAAATTCCGCATCACATTGGGATTTAGCTGTTCTTTGTGTTCCTGGAGAGATAACCATGAATCAAACTAAAATAAACATTTTTATTGTCCCTAGTTATTCAGTACTCTTTCCCTTTTGGTTAATCTTCTCTCCCCTGACCGAGTGGTTTTCTTTTGACGTTGTCCTCAAGTGTTGCTATGAACAGGAAAAAAAAATGGGATATGATTAAAGACCAGAAAAGCATAGGATGTTTTGCTACTGGCAAGCATAATGATTGTGTGTGCTGTCCCTTATCCGAGCATCATTATGGAGCAGCTCATTCCTGTCTTTGTCAGCTTGCAGGATTGCCAGAGGATTACTGTAGCAGCCTTCTGTGGTGATTTTTTAAAAATCTCTTGTCAAGTGGCAGACCTGTTTATAGATGTGCAAGGTGTTCCAGATCTGGTGGCAAGAAAGCTAGTCTACCAGCAATGGCCTCTGCCAAGCCAACTTAGAACATAAGAACATAGGAACAGGAGTAGGCCATCTAGCCCCTCAAGCCTGCCCCGCCATTCAATAAGATCATGGCTGATCTGTCGTGTCTCTGTTCCACATTCCCGCCCTCTCCCCATAACCCTTAATCCCCTTGCCTTTCAAAAACCTATCAACCCGTGTCTTAAAAATATTTAGCGAGGCAGCCTCCACCACTTCAACGGGCAGAGAATTCCAGAGATTCACCACCCTTTGAGTGAAGAAGTTCCTCCTCAACTCCGTTCTAAACCGCCCCCCCCCCCCCCCTTTATCTTGAGGCTGTGCCCTCTAGTCCTACAGTCCTTTCTGAGCGGGAAGAGCGTCTCCATCTCTATCCTATCCATCCCATTCATCATCTTATATGTCTCAATGAGATCTTCCCTCATTTTTCTAAACTCCAATGAGTACAAGCCTAGTTTATTCAGCCTGTCCTCATAGTTCAACCCCTCAACTCCGGTATCAGCCTAGTAAATCTCCTCTGCACTCCCTCCAAGGCCAAAATATCCTTGCGTAAGTGCAACGACCAAAACGGCACACTGTACTCCAGCTGCGGCCTCACCAGTGCCCTATACAGCTGCAGCAAGACCTCCCTACTTCTATATTCAATCCCCCTCGCTATGAAGGCCAGCATCCCATTAGCCTTCCTGACCACCTGCTGCACCTGCAGGCTGGGTTTTTGCGACTCATGCACAAGGACCCCGAGGTCCCTCTGCACTGTAGCATGCTGCAGTTTTTCACCACGTAAGTAATAATCCTTCCTACCATTATTCCTACCAAAGTGGACAACCTCACATTTGCCAGTATTAAATTCCATTTGCCAGTTCCTGGCCCATTTGCTCAGCCTATCTAGATCCTTCTGCAGACTCTCCACACCCCCCCGCACAATTTGCCGTTCCACCAATCTTGGTGTCATCAGCAAATTTCGACACCATACAGTTGGTTCCCTCCTCCAGATCATCTATATAAATGGTAAATAGCTGAGGCCCCAGCACCGACCCCTGGGGTACTCCACTAGTCACCAACCGCCAATCCGAATAGCACCCATTGACCCCCACTCTCTGTCTCCTATTTGACAGCCAATCCCCGATCCATGCTAACACCCTACCCCCAACTCCATGCCCCCTGACCTTCTGTAATAACCTCTTGTGCGGCAGCTTGTCAAAGACCTTCTGAAAATCAAGAAATACCACATCCACCGGCTCTCGTCTATCCACCTCCCTAGACACATCCTCATAGAACTCCAATAAATTCGTCAGACATGACTTCCCCTTAACGAAACCATGCTGTGTCTGCTCTATCAAACAATTCTCCTCAAGATGCCTCACTATGTTCTCCTTGATCATGGATTCTAACATTTTACCTACAACAGACGTTAAACTAACCGGCCTATAATTCCCTGCTATTGAGGCACTAATCACTCAAATCAGGTCCATAGGGCAGGACATATCGTTCATGTGCTGACATCAGATCTCAAAATAATTGCTGTACTTGGAACTTGGGTCATAGCAGCAGACTTCCAGGAGGACAGTGGAAAAGCTTTAGGGATACCCTCAAAGCATCCCTGAAGAGGTCAATCTGACTCGCTGCTGACTCATGGGAGATGCTGGTTGTGCCCAATCAAATGAAGAAGGTTTATTTGGGGAGGCACCAAGCACATTGAAAGATTTCGGGAACATGCAGGGTCAAAGTCGGAGCAATGGAGAGAATGCACAAACCTCCAGTATCTGCCTGACCTTTCAAGCACCATCTGCCCTGCACGTGACAGACTTGATGTGGAGATGCCGTCGTTGGACTGGGGTAAGCACAGTAAGAAGTCTTATAACACCAGGTTAAAGTCCAGTAGGTTTTTTGGTAGCACAAGCTTTCGGAGTGTCCGAAAGTTTGTGCTACCAAATAAACCTGTTGGACTTTAACCTGCTGCTGTGACAGATGTATGCATTAAGCTCATCAACCATCTCAGAACCCATTGAACCAGAGTGGAGGCAAACTATCTTTGGTCCCATGGACTGTCAAAGCAGTAAAAGAGAAAGATACTGTTGTGGAAGCTTTGCGCATTAAGGTTACCAACCCTCCTGGATTGGCCTGTAGTCTCCAGGAATTGATCAATCTCCAGGACACACTGCAGCCCTGGAGAAAGATCACAGGTGTGGGTATGCCGGCGTTGGACTGGCGTAAACACAGTAAAAAGTCTGACAACACCAGGTTTTAGTCCAACCGATTTATTTGATAATAGACTCACAAGCTTTCGGGGTTAGCCCCTTCGTCAGGTGAATGGAGAGTTCTGGCCTCAGACAGAGCATATAAAGCACAGACAGTTTAGAGATTACTGATTAGAATGCGAATCCTTACACCTAACCTGCTGTTCAAGACCTGAAGTGGCTGACAACGTGAGTGGAAGGAGCACTGATCACAGGTTAAAGAGATGTGTCTGGAGACAATACACATCTCTTTAACCTGTGATCAGTGCTCCTTCCACTCACGTTGTCAGCCACTTCAGGTCTTGAACAGCAGGTTAGGTGTAAGGATTGGCATTCTACTCAGTAATCTCTAAACTGTCTGTGCTTTATATGCTCTGTCTGAGGCCAGAACTCTCCATTCACCTGACGAAGGGGCTAACCCCGAAAGCTTGTGAGTCTATTATCAAAAAAAATCGGTTGGACTAAAACCTGGTGTTGTCAGACTTCTTACTGAAAGATCACAGGGGCATGATTTTTTTTTTGTCATTTTCTTTGAACGTTTCGCTTTACCAGATATGAAGATATTGAAAATGGAAAGGGGGAAAAAGGCTGTCTTGCTGATGATCAAGCATTATACAGTTGAGTAATGAGTCTTTTTGTTTTCCATTGGCATAGGAAGGCAGTGCATCACAAGGATGGATGTGTTGGCTGACAAAGGCTGAAGTATGAGGGAAAGTCACGTGATGAAACTTGCAAGAATACGTATAATCACAGTTGTCAACCCTATTGCGCCTAGCCTTCTCTTACTGTTCATGGCATTCCATTTAAAAAAAACTGAGAAATGTTGCAATTGCAGCTACTCAGGATTCATGAAATGTCCTGATTTCTTTAAACTTTTAAGTCCAATAACAATTGAGGCAATGTGGGCCATATCCAAGATCCTTGATCACCTGTAACATAATAGCAGTTTATTATCAGTTTAATATTTACAACTGAGCAGTTTTTTGATATAATGTGCTGAGAACTGTTACATTTATTGTAATTGGGAAGCTTGTTAGATTTGGAAATTGGTAACCGAATCCGGTATTAATGGGGTGCATCTTTTAGATTTCTAGATACTTTGCCAAATTTTCCGCAGCAAGGATGTAGATGCAAGTGTCTTTAGAATGTGTTCTACCCTAAAGCTCATTTTAAAGGATTAAATTTCCGTGGAAACCCCCATGCTGGGATGCAAACCAGAGTGCAGACAAAGCAAATATCCTCAGGCAATGGGAGCTTGTTAGCATACATTTTAGCATTGAGATGCCTTTGAGCGTTGCACAAAGTTTTTTTCTAAAAGGGGAGGGCTGCAGCCAGGCACACATGATTGGCAGCTCTGCTGACAAGCCCACAGGTGTAAAATGAACAAACTTTCTGTTTTGATGAACTTTTGAAATGGCAAAGCTGTAGTTCATTGACACAAGAAAAGCATGATGTGGAGATGCCGGTGTTGGACTGGGGTAAACACAGTAAGAAGTCTCAACACCAGGTTAAAGTCCAACAGGTTTATTTGGTAGTAAACGCCACGAGCTTTCGGAGCGCTGCTCCTTTGTCGGGTGAGTGGGGAGTTCTGATCACAAACAGGGCATATAAAGGCACGCACAGTTTACAGAACACTGATTAGAATGTGAGTTTTTATAGCTAATCAAGTCTTAAAGGTACGGACAATATGAGTGGACATAGCATTAAGCATACTTAGAGATATGTATTGTCTCCAGACAGGACAGTAAGTGAGATGTTGCAAATCCCAAGCAAGTCATGGGTGTTACAGGTAGTGTGACATGAACCCAAGATCCCGATTGAGGCCATCCTCATGTGTGCGGAACTTGGCTATCAGTTTCTGCTCAGCGACTCTGCGCTGTTGTATGTTGTGAGGGCCGCCTTGGAGAACGTTTACCATGCAGACACTACAACAACGGATGACTGAACACCACTCAACAATCACCAGGCAAGACTGTTCCCTTCATGTTGGCGAACACTTCAGGCGGTCATGGGCATTCGGCCTCTGACCTTTGGGTAAACGTTCTCCAAGGCGGCCCTCACAACATACGACAGCGCAGAGTCGCTGAGCAGAAACTGATAGCCAAGTTCCGCACACGTGAGGATGGCCTCAATCGGGATCTTGGGTTCATGTCACACTACCTGTAACACCATTTATTCACTGAAGTTTGCTTTGCCATTTAATAAAATCACAGCTGGTATGATTGTGGCTTCAGCTCTACTTTCCTGTCCACTCCTTATACTCCTTGATTCCCTTATCAAAAATCTGCCTAACTCAGCCTTACAAATAGTCAGTGACCCTGCCTCTGCCACACTCTGGGGAATTCCACAGAATAATGACCCTCTGAGGGGAAAAATAATTCTCATTTCTGTCTTAAATAGGAAAACCCTTATTTTTAAACTGTGTCCTCTAGCTGTAGTCTCTCCTAAGAGAAATTATCTTCTCAGCATCCACCTCGTTTTGTCCCTTCAAAACACTTTTTTTTAAAGTTTATTTATTATTGTCACAAGTAGGCTTGCATTAACACTGCAGTGAAGTTACAGCGAAAATCCCCTTGTTGCCACACTCCGGTGCCTGTTCAGGTACACAGAAAATTTAGGATGGCCGATGCACCTATCCAGCACGTTTTTTGGACTGTGGGAGGAAACTGAAGGAAACCCACAAACTGGGAAAGAATATGCAGACTCCGCGTAGACAGTGACCCAAGCCAGGAATCAAACAGGAGTCCCTGACAGTGTATGGCAGCAATGCTAATCACTGTTCTAGCATGCCATCCCTACGTGTTTCAATAAGTTTGTCTCTCATTCTTCTCAAATCCAGTGGATGTAAGCCCAACCCTTCCTTGTAAAATAAGCCCTTTATCCCTAGGATCAGTCAAGTGAATCTTCTCCGAACTGATTCTAATGGATTTGTATCCTTTTTAGGTAAGGAGAACAAAATTTTACATGGTACTCTAAATGTGGTCTCACCAAGGTCTTGTACAAATGTTTTGTCTATGTGATGTGCATGTTAGTCCAAGCCAGAATTTATTGTTCATTCCTAATTGCTCTTGAGAATATGATGGTGAGCTGCCTTTTTGAACCTCTTCAGTCCATATGTTGTCAAAGGAGTTCTAGAATTTTGGCCCAACACCAATGAAGTAAATCAGTATAGTTCCGTTTCAGGAAGGTGTGTGGTTTGGAGGGTATCTTGTAGGTGGTGGTACTCCCATGTATCTGTTGTCCTCATCCTTTAGATGCTGGAGATTGCAGGAGTGGAAGGAGTCTTGGTGAATTTCTGCAGTGTATCTTGTAGATGTGGACTGCTGCCACCAGGTGTTGCTGGTGGAACGAGTTGATATTTAAGGTGGTGTTTAAGGGGATTTCTTGGGGCACCCCGCTGGGGAGTCTTGTATTCAGCTGAACCCAACTAACAAAGAGACTTTGCGAAAGACAGTATGCAGTTAAAGATGTTCTTTATTTGACCAAAATGTATTGGGAGAGAGATGGTCAGAGAATTCTAACCTCTCTCTAACGTTACATCACATGAGCACAACAGATATACAGTTCTGAAGATTTGATCCTCTCGCCCAACCTGTTATCCAAGCTGGATGATCCAGTTATATTAATACACTTTATTTACTTTGGCCAATAGCATTATACTTTTTAGCAGAATTAGGAATTCATTGGTCAACTGAACCAAATTCTTTCCCCCTCCGTTGCCTAGTAACCTTGCCTCTGCAAATCCAGTAGATTCCAAGGTCATTCTTAACACCTGCAGTCTTGGGAACAAGAAGGGAATCATCTTCCTTACCTTTTTTCTGTCTCTTACATCAGCGGACACTGAATATGTCTATTCTTTGCAGCTAGAAGCTGAAGCTTTCAACTCATTTCAAAAACCTTGGTAGCTTGTAGCTGCCTGACCTACTTCTGATAATTGGGTACGTGCGCCATGCTTTGTTCCAAATGAATGCCATATGTCTAATTAAACTTCTTTCCTATTATGCCAAGGGGTGAATTGCTTGTTGGCCAAAGCTCACAAGAAAACACAAAAATACGGTTTAAATCTATAAAAATTATGTATGTGCTTATACAGACAGTACCTTCGTATAGCATAAAAGTGAGGCACATGGTGATACCTTTGATATATATAAGGCACACTGTGGTCCCTATTTTAAACTAATCTACTTTGTTTTAATTGTCGCAGAAAGCAGGGGTTCCTGTATCCCCTGCTATATGGTGGATTGGGTGCCAATCAAATTGGCTGTTTTATTTTGGACAGTTGGCCTTAGGAATGTTGTAGCTGTACTCCAGTATTCCATCACTGACTTGCATTTCAGATGGTGCATAGGCTCAGGAGCTGGGAGACTTTCTGCAAAATTCCCAACCTCCTCTTGTAACAATATTTATATGGCTGGGCCAATTCAGCTTCAGGTCAATGATAACTTCCAGAATGTTAATGGTGGGAGATTCAGCAATGGTAATGCCAGTAAATATCAAGGGGAGATGGTCATTGCCTGGCACTTGTGGCACAAATGTTATCTGCTATTTGTCAGCCCAAGCATGAAAGTATCTGAGGAGTTGTGAATGGTGCTGATTATTGCACAATCATCAGCGAACATCCCCACGTCAGATCTTGTGATGGAGTGAAGGTCATTAAAGAAACAGTGTAGGACTCTACCCTGAGGAATTCCTGCAGCAGTGAGCTTTCCCTGGTTAACACTGACTTCAGATTTGATGCCGCACTCTGTTAAATGCTGTCTTTATGTGAAGTGCAATCACTCTCACCTGACCTCTTTTGTCCATGTTTGCACCAAGGCTGTAATGAGGTCAGGAGCTATGGCCCAGGTGGAACTCAAACTGAGCTCCAGTGATCAGGTTATTACTGAATAGGTGCTGCTTAATTACACCGTCAATGATACTTTCCATCACTTTACTGATGCTAGAGAGTAGACTAATGGGGCAGTAATTGACAAGGTTGGATTTGGCCTCCCTTTTGTAGGCAGGACATACCTGGCAATTTTCCGCATGCCAATGTTAGTGTTGTAGCTATACTGGAACACCTTGGCTAGTTCTGGAGCATGTCTTCAGTACTATTGCTGGAATGTTGTCAGGGCCCCATGGAGTTCTCAATACCTGGGGCTTTCGGGTGTTCTTGATTTTTCATGGAGTGAATCAAATTGGCTGAACATGGCAATTAAAGGGCATCTCAAAAGAAGGCTGAGGTTGATCACCCACTCTGCACCTCTGGCTGATAAAGGCTGCAAATACTTCAGCCTTGTGTTTGCATTGATGTGTTGGGCTCACCCATTATTGAGGAAGGGGATATTTGTGGAACCTCCAGCTCCAATTAGTTGTTTAAGTGCTCACCGCCATTTATGACTGAATGCCACAAGACTGTAGACCTTAGATCTGATTTGTAGGTTGTGGGATCGCTTAGATCTGTCTGTCTATATGCCACTTCCACTATTTGGCATGCGAGTAGTCCAGTGTTGTAGCTTCACCGGGTTGACACCACATTTTTAATTGTGTCTGTTGCTGCTCTTGGCTTGCACTCTTCACTGAACTGGATCAAAACTTCCCTACTTTTATTTTCAATTCCCCTTGCAATAAACAACTACTTTACATCTGCCTTCCTAATCTGTATACCATTTGTGAGTATTAGCATGATAAAGAACATAAGCAGCGAACAACGGACAGAGCTAAACCATCCCATGATGAATCAGACTCTACAGTCTTCCCACACTGGGAAAAGATGCCCCATGAACATCCCTAAAGGACAGTAAGTATTCTCACAACATCAAGTTAAAGTCCAACAGGTTATTTTGGTAGCACGAGTTTTTGGAGTGAGTGAGTGAAGGGTTCAGTTCACAAACAGGACGTACGTAGACACAAACTTAATTACAAGATAATGGTTGGAATGCAAGTCTTAACAGGTAATGAAGTCTTTACAGATGCTGACAATGTGAGTGGAGAGAGGGTTAAGCACAGGTTAGAGGTGTGAATTGTCTCCAGCCAGGACAATTAGTGAGATTTTGCAAGCTCAGGCAAGTCGTGGGCGTTACAGATAGTGTGACATGAACTCAAGATCCCAGTTGAGGTCGTCCTCTTGTGCGGAATTTGATATGCCCTGTTTGTGAATTGAACTCTTCCCTCACCTGATGAAGGGGCAAGACTCCGAAAGCTCATGCTACCAATGAAACATGTTGGACTTTAATTTGGTGTTGTGAGACTACTTACTGTGCCAACTCAAGTCCAACACCGGCAATGCCACATCATCCCTAAAGGACATTAGTGAAGCAGAAGGGTTTTTACAACAATGGTTTCATGAGGAGGAATTTCTTCAGCCAGAGTGGTGAATTTGTGGAATCCTTTGCTGCACAAGGCTGTGGAGGCCAGGTCATTGAGTGTTGTTAAGACAGAGAGAGATAGGTTCTTGATTCATAAGGGGATCAGGGGTTATGGGGATGAGAAAAAAAATCAGCCATGATTGAATGGCGGAGCAGACTCGATGGGTTGACTGGCCTAATTCTGCTCCTATGTGTTATGGTCATCATTGGACTTTTAATTCTAAGTGAATTCAAATTTCACCATTTGCAGTGGTGGGATTTGAAACTGGGATCGCAGAGCATTGCCTTTGGGTGTCTGGGTTGCTAGTCCAGTGACAATACCATGATGCTACTGCCCCCCCCCGGTTACCTCACATTCACAATCTTCTATCCAATCTCCTCTTACCTGTTGCACCCACTTGGAGTGGTTGCTGAGAGGCTCACTGATCCCTCAAATTGCTTCCGTCTATTCCTTTGTCCCCTATCCTTTCTATCTAACTGATTCCCTCAGGCTGTATCTGCTTTTGCAATTCAACTTTCTTTAAAATAATAAATCAATGCCCATGCCCCCCGACCCCTTGTTCCCACATGCCTTGTGAAACTGCCCCAAAATGTAAATGGATTAATTGTGGTCAATTGGGACTTGTATCCAAGGATTTTCACCCTAATGGCACACAATAATTTGATTCGATTTATTATTGTCACGTGTATTAGTATACAGTGAAAGGTATTGTTTCTTGCGTGCTTTACAGACAAAGCATACCGTACATAGAGATGGAAAAGAGAGAATGTAGTGTTACAGTCATAACTAGGGTGTAGAAAAAGATCAACTTATTGTGAGCATGTCCATTCAAAAGTCTGGCAGCAGGAAAGAAGCTGTCCTTGAGTCGGTTGGTATATCTCAAACTTTTGTATCTTTTTCCTGATGGAAGAAGGTGGAAGAGAGAATGTGTGAGGTGCGTGGGGCCCTTAATTATGTTGGTTGCTTTTCTGAGGCAGCGGGAAGTGTAGACAGTGTAAGAACATAAGAAATAGGAGCAGGAGTAGGCCATCTAGCCCCTCGAGCCTGCCCCGCCATTCAGTAAGATCATGGCTGATCTGTCGTGGCTCAGTTCCACTTTCCCGCTCTCTCCCCATAACCCTTAATCCCCTTGCCTATCAAAAACCTATCAACCCGTGTCTTAAATATATTTAGCGAGGCAGCCTCCACCACTTCAACGGGCAGAGAATTCCAGAGATTCACCACCCTTTGAGTGAAGAAGTTCCTCCTCAACTCCGTTCTAAACCGCCCCCCCCTTTATCTTGAGACTGTGCCCTCTAGTCCTACTGTCCTTTCTGAGCGGGAAGAGCCTCTCCACCTCTATCCTATCCATCCCATTCATCATCATATATGTCTCAATGAGATCTCCCCTCATTCTTCTAAACTCTAACGAGTACAAGCCTAGTTTATTCAGCCTCTCCTCATAGTTCAACCCCCTCAACTCCGGTATCAGCCTAGTAAATCTCCTCTGCACTCCCTCCAAGGCCAAAATATCCTTGCGTAAGTGCGGCGACCAAAACTGCACACAGTACTCCAGCTGCGGCCTCACCAGTGCCCTGTACAATTGCAGCAAGACCTCCCTACTTTTATATTCAATCCCTCTCACTTTGAAGGCCAGCATCTCATTAGTCTTCCTGACCACCTGCTGCACCTGCAAGCTGGGTTTTTGCGACTCATGCACAAGGACCCCAAGGTCCCTCTGCACTGTAGCATGCTGCAGTTTTTTGCCATGTAAATAATAGTCCTTCCTACCAAAGTGGACAACTTCACACTTGCCAACATTAAATTCCATTTGCCAGTTCCTGGCCCATTCGCCCAGCCTATCTAGATCCTTCTGCAGACTTTTCACACCCTCCGCACAATTTGCTGTTCCACCAATCTTGGTGTCATCAGCAAATTTCAACACCATATGGATCAGGAATTGGCTGGCGGATAGGAGACCGAGGGTGGTGGTTGATGGTAAGTATTCGTCATGGAGTTCAGTTACGAGTGGTGTGCCTCAGGGATCTGTTTTGGGGCCACTGCTGTTTGTAATTTTTATAAATGATCTGGATGAGGGTATAGTTGGGTGGATTAGTAAATTTGCTGATGACACCAAAGTCGGAGGTGTGGTAGATTGTGAGGAAGGGTGTCTTAGTTTACAGGGGGACTTGGACAAGTTGCAGAGCTGGGCCGAGAGGTGGAGGATGGAGTTTAATGTGGAAAAGTGTGAGGTAATTCACTTTGGCAGGAATAACAGATGTGTAGAGTATAGGGCTAATGGTAGGACTCTGAATAGTGTGGATGAACAGAGGGATCTAGGTGTATGTGTACATAGATCCCTGAAAGTTGGGAATCAAGTAGATAGGGTTGTTAGGAAGGCATACGGTGCCTTGGCATTTATTGGTAGGGAGATTGAATTTAGGAGCCGCAGTGTCATGTTGCAACTGTACAAGACTCTGGTGCGGCTGCACTTGGAGTATTGTGTGCAGTTCTGGCCCCCACATTATAGGAAGGATGTGGAGGCTTTGGAGAGGGTGCAGAGGAGGTTTACCAGGATGTTGCCTGGTATGGAGGGGAGGTCCTATGAGGAGAGACTGAGGGATTTGAGGTTGTTTTCGTTAGAAAGAAGGCGGCTAAGAGGGGACCTTATTGAAACATATAAGATGATTAGAGGTTTAGATAGGGTGGACAGTGATAGCCTTTTTCCTTGGATGGAGAAAGCTAGCACGAGGGGGCATAGCTTTAAATTAAGGGGTGGTAGTTATAGGACGGATGTCAGAGGTAGGTTCTTTACCCAGAGGGTGGTGAGGGATTGGAATGCCCTACCTGCTGCAGTTGTAAATGCACCTAGTTTGGGGGCGTTTAAGAGATCTGTGGATAAGTTTATGGATGGAAAGGGTTTGGTTTAGGTTAGAGGGTCATTGCTTTTTAACTGGTCGGCGCAACATTGTGGGCCGAAGGGCCTGTTCTGCGCTGTAATGTTCTGTGTTCTATATACTCGGTTCCCTCCTCCAGATCATCTATATAAATGGTAAATAGCTGAGGCCCCAGCACCGACCCCTGGGGCACTCCACTAGTCACCAACCGCCAATCCGAATAGCACCCATTGATCCCCACTCTCTGCCTCCAATTTGACAGCCAATCCCCTATCTACGCTAACACCCTACCCCCAACTCCATGCCCCCTAACCTTCTGTAATAACCTCTTGTGCGGCACCTTATCAAACGCCTTCTGAAAATCAAGAAACACCACGTCCACTGGCTCTCCTCTATCCACCGCCCTAGACACATCCTCATAGAACTCCAGTAAATTTGTCAGACACGATTTCCCCTTAACGAAACCGTGCTGCGTCTGCTCTATCAAACAATTCTCCTCAAGATGCCTCGCTATTTTCTCCTTGATCACGGATTCTAACATTTTACCTACAACAGACGTTAAACTAACAGGCCTATAATTCCCTGCCTTTTGCCTGCCACCCTTCTTAAACAACGGCGTAACATTAGCCGTTTTCCTGAGCTTTGTTTGTGACCCTTTGTAGTTTATTACGATCTTGGATAGAGCAGGAGCCATAACAAGCTGTGATACAACCAGAAAGAATGCTTTCTATGGTGCATTAGTAAACGTTGGTGAGAGTCGTAGCCCACATGCCAAATTTCCTTAGTCTTCTGAAAAAGTGGAGGCATTGTTGGGCTTTCTTAACTATAGCATCAACATGGAGGATTGTTGGTGATCTGGACACCTAAAAACCCAAATGTCACCCGACAGCTATCTGACAACAAGTAAGGAGGACCTGGTCCCAGGGAATCAGTGTTAGCAGCACGAGTAGCTCTCAACCATTTATTCTTCATTCCCATTGATGTAGACAGGGGCATTTCCTCCACTATGCTTGCTAAGTTGATGACTATCTCCTTCGTTTTGTTGACATTGAGGGAGAGATTGTTGTTGCTGCACCAGTTCTCCAGATTCTCTATCTCATTTCTGTACTCAGTCTCATCATTGTTTGAGATCCGACCCACTATGGTGGTGTTGTCAGCAAGTCTAAAAATCAAGTTGAAGACGCATTTGGCCGCACAATCATAGGTGTACAAGGAGTATAGTAGGGGGCTGAGGACACAGCCTTGTGGGGCACTGGTATTGAGAATGATTGATTGTGGAGGAGGTTGTGGTGCTGACCTCAAAATAAAACTGGAAATTTGAAATTAAAGAATTGGGCACTTTAAACTACAGTAAGCTCCAGCAAAAAGCCTGCTGAAAGTTAGACCTGGCCAAAGTTTGAATATACAGAACTCGTACAGGCTGCGTGGCCATGTCTGGATCTGCCCTATTGGTAATCCATCAAGTGATCATCGCTCCTATTGACATGCACCAGCCTACTGTCTGCAAACTAGATGGGGCCAGACTCCAAGGCACGTGGGATGGGTTCAGGTGTCCTGTCAACAGGTCATCAACTCGACAATTGGAAAGTTCAAGGCATGGGGATAAAATAGGCACCTTTTGTAGCGAAGACTTGATGGGAGATGACTGAGACCAGACCAGAGAAGGAAGGAAGGAGGGAAGCAAGGAAGAACGGGCCAGCAAGAATCACCTTTGTGAAGACGAATCGGAGGGACCCACAGATTGGACCTACAGCCTATCAAGCCATCTTAAGTATACTATAGCCGAATCCTGGGTGTTTCTTATATACATAGTTGGTAATTTATAGGTTACCTATATTTAATAAAGTTTGTTGCATTATACGTCTGTGAAGGTACTTTGTTCTTCTCATCAATGAAAGCACGTGGGTAAAATTTTGATTATGAAGCTGGTTGAAGAATTGGATAGATAAAACAAGGTGTTGTTGCCTATCCTTACTGATTGCAGTCTGTGGGTTAGGAAGTTCAGGTTCCAGTCACAGAGGGAGGAGCTGAGCCCCAGGCCACGGAGTTTGGAGATGAATTTTATAGGAATAATGATGTTGAAGGCTGAACTGAAGTCGATGTATAGATAGATGACTGTTATCTCGGTGAACCAGGTTTAAATGCAGGGCCAGGAAGATGGCATCTGCTGTGGACCTGTTGAGGCACTAGGTAAACGGTAGTGGATCCAGACAATTTGGGAGGCTGGAATTAATTCGTGCCATGACTAACCTTTCGAAGCACTCCATAATGATGGATGTCAGAGACACTGGACAATAGTCATTAAGGCACACTGCCTGGCTTTTCTTTGGGACCGGGATGATTATTGTTGTCTTGAAGCAGATAGGGACCACAGATTGTTGTAAAAAGAGGTTGAAGATGCCTGCGAATACCCCATGAGTGCTCGTCCGAAAACACCATCCGGGCCAGTTGCTTTCTGTGGGTTGACCTTCGAGAAGGCTGCTCTGGCGTCTGCAGTGGAGGCCTCAGATACAGGTTTGTCCAAGGCTTCCGGGGTGGAGGGCATGCTCTCACTGATGTCTTGCTCAAAATGGGCATAGAATGCATTGAGCTCATTATGGAGGGGTGCATTGGTGCCGACGATTTCACATGCCTTCATCTTGTAGCTTGTTATGTCCAGCAGACATTTGTCATAGTTGGTGGGGGGTCAGTGTAGCTAGCCTGGGACTCCAACTTGATCGGGTACTGTCCTTTGGCATCTTTGATACATCTCCATATCTGGATTTCTTGTCTTATAAGAAGTCTCACAACACCAGTTTAAAGTCAAACAGGTTTATTTGGTAGCAAAAGCCACTAGCTTTTGGAGCGCTGCCCCTTCATCAGGTGAGTGGAAGTTCTGTTCACAAATAGGGCATATAAAGACGCAAACTCAATTTGAGATTTTCATTTCACCAACTGTCCTGGCTGGAAACAATACACATCTCTTTAACCTGGGCATAACGTTCTCTCCACTCACATTGCCTGTACCTTTGAGATTTGATTACCTGTAAAGATTCGCATTCCAACCATTATTTTATAAATTGAATTTATGGTAGGATCCTGGTAGGAGAGTTTTGGATGATAGCCTACAAACAAGGAAGGAAGAGAAATGACTGACAGAAATTGCTTGTCCTTTCTCCTTAACCCCATTATAGAAACATAGAAGGTTGAAGCAGGAGGGGGCAATTTAGTGCTTTGAGCCTACTCTGCCATTCATCACGATCATGGCTGATCGTCCAACTCAATAGTCCAATCTTGCTCTTTCCCCATAATGTTTGATCCCATTCATCCCAAGTGCTGTATCTGGTTGCCTCTTGAATACGTTCAATGTTTTGGCATCAATTACTTCCTGTAGTAATGAAATCCATAGGCTCACCAGTCTTTGGGTGAAGAAATGTCTCCTCCCATCTCTGACCTAAGTGGTCTACCCTGTATTCTTAAACTGTAAACTTCCTAGTTCTGAACACCTCCGCCATCAGAAACATCTTTTTTGCATCTACCCTATCTAGTCCTGTTAGAATTTTAGAAGTCTGAGATCCCCCGTTCATCTGAACTCCAGCGAAAACAATTCTAACCTAGTCAATTTCTTCTCATGCATCAGTCCCGCCATCCCCAGAATCAGCCTGGTAAACCATTTCTACACTCCCTCAACAGCAACAGCCTTCTTCCTCTGAAAAGGAGACTAAAGCTGCACACAATATTCTCGGTGTGGCCTCACCAAAGCCCTGTATAATTGCAACATCACATCCTTGTTCCTGTACTCAAATCTTCTCGCAATGAAGACCAACATACCATTTGCCTTCTTTGCTGCCTGCTGCACCTGCATGCTTGCCTTCAGCAACTAGTGCATAAGGACACCCAAATCCCGCTGCACACTCTCCTCTCCCAATTTACAACCATTCAGGTAGTAATCTGTGATCTTGTTTTTGCTTCCAAAGTGACTAACTTCACATTTATCATGATCAAATCTGATATTAAGAATGTATGAATGGACTGCATAAAATCTATATGTCTGCTTCATTAACTTAGTTTGTTTAACTTTAAACATTTTACAGGGAAGTTTTTGCCTCTGAAGACCATGTTAGGATCAAGGTATGATGATCAAGTTCCAGAGGAGAATCGATTCCATCCTAGTATGCTTTCAAACTATCTAAAGAGTTTGAAGGTAAGTAGCTAAACTGAATTGTGTATATTGCTGAAGAATGCTACAGTTTATACTGGTGTGATAAGCTCATTTTAATTCAAATACCTAATGAGCACAGTTTTCTTTTAACAGAAAAATAACTGCATCGGAACTTTAACGTAGACTGAGATTTGTTGAGGAGCTGATAGTCTTGACAGAATTTTACAAAAAACAGGACAAATCCAAGCTGTCAGTTACTGCCCAACAACCAACTCTTGATCATCAGTAAAATGATGGAAGGGGTCATCAACGATGCAATCAAGTGGTGCATACTTAACAATAACCTGTTCACTGATGCACAGTTTGGGTTTTGTCAGGGCCACTCAGCTCCTGACCTCATTGCAGACGTGGTTCAAAAATGAACAAAAGAGCTGAGTTCCAGAGGTGAGAGTGACTATCCTTGATATCAAGGCAGCATTTGATTTGTGTGTGACATCAAGGAGACCTAGCAAAACTGGATTGAATGGAAATTGAGGAAACCCCCACTGCCCAGTTGGAGTAATACCTAGCATAAAAGAAGATGTTTAAAGTTTTAAAGTTTATTTATTTGTGTCACAAGTAGATTTATATTAACAGTGCAATTAAGTTATTGTGAAAATCCACTAGTTTCCACACTCAGACTCCTGTTCAGGTACACTGAGGGAGAATTTAGTATGGCCAATGCACCTCACCAGCACATCTCTCAGATTGTGGGAGGAAACTGGAGCACCTGGAGGAAACTTGTGCAGACTCCGCACAGATAGTGACCCAAGCCGGGAATCAAATCCAAGTCCCTGGCGTTGTGAGTTAGAAGTGCAAACCATTGTTCCATCGATGGTTATGGCTGTTGGAGGTCAGTCATTTTAGCTCCAAGATATCACTGCAGGAATTTCTAAGGTGAGTGTTCTAAGCCCAAATATCTTCAGCTGCTTCATCAATGACCTTTCTTCCATCACAAGGTCGAAGTGGGGATGTTCACTGTACCCTGCTCAGGTATGGAAGGAGTCGTGTCCAAATACAAGAAGACCTGGACAATATTTGGGCTTGGGCTGCTAAGTGGCAAGTAACATTTGCACCACAAAAGTACTAGGCGATGACCTTCTCCAATAAGAGAGAATCTAACCATCTCACCTTGACATTTGCTGACATTACCATAATTGAATCCTCATTATCAACTTTTTTGGGGTGACTATTGATCAGAAACTGAACTAGGCTAGCCATATAAATACTGTGGCTACAAGAGCAGGTCCAAAGCTACGAATCCTGTGGCGAGTAACTCTCATCCTGACTCTCATCTACAAGGTGCAAGTCAGGAGTGTGATGGAATATTCTCCAAATGAGTGCAACTCTGACAACATCGAAGAAGCTTGAAACCATCTGGAACAAAGCAAACTGTTTGGCATTGTTTCCACAAACATTCACTTCAGTACCAACAAATAGTAGCAGCAGTTTGCATCATCGACAAGATGCACTGCAGAAATTTACCAAGACTACTTAGATAGCATCTTCCAAATCCATGATTACTATCAGCTAGAAAGGGAAAGGCAGCAGATACATGGGAACACCACCACCTGGAAGTTCCACTCCAAGTCAGTCCCCATCCTGACTTGGAAATATATTGCTGATCCTTCACTGTCACTGGGTCAAAATCCTGGAACTCCCTCCCAAACAGCAGTGAGACCTGGGTTTGATTCATGGCGTGGATCTCTCTGTGTGGAGTCTGCATGTTCTCCCTGTGTCTGTGTGGGTTTCCTCCTGATGCTCCAGTTTCTTTCCACAGTCCAAAGGACGTGCTGATTAGGTGCAGTGACTATGCTAAAGTCTCCATCAGTGTACTCGATTAGGTACCTGAGTGTGGTAAAAAAAGAGGATTTTTGCAGTAATTCATTGCAGTGTTTATGTAAGCCTCCTTGAGACACTATTAAATAAACTTTAAAGTTTGTGGGTGTATCTATTCTACATGGACTGCAGCAGTTCAAGAAAGCAGCTCTTTAAAGATATTAAGTAGAAAATGGAACTTATTAGACTCAAGCTCAAGGGCTTTCTATAGGAAACAAGTAAGGAAAAAGTTACATTTATACTATCAGGGGATCTCAAGTAGCTTCACTTAAAAACTGATTGTCTGTTGAGTCATTGCTGTAACTTAGACGAACGTGGCAGCTAATTTGTGCACAATAATATCCCCACAAACAGCAATTGGATGAATGACTAGATGAGCTGATTTGGTGGTGTTGGTTTAGTGCGAAGTTTGACCAGGCCATGTAGAGACCTTCTTTGCTGTCATCAAATAGTGCCATGGGATTTTTGTGCACCTATGAAACGCCTAAGTGTAATGTCTAAGCAGAAATATGATATCTATAATACTGTAGCACTCCTGCAGTACTGCTCAGTAGTGCCTGCCTAGACTATTATGTCAGTCAATCAATAAAGAAAGCAGAATGTTTAACTATATGGCTAAATTTTAAGACTTTGTATTGTTAAAACTTTGAAGTGAGGTGCCACCCGCCTTTTCAGGCGGCCAGAGAAAACCTATTTGAAGAGAATGAGAATCCTCTTTGGTGCCCGCAACCAACCATCTGAACAGATTATTTGATCATCATTTTACTACTGTTTAGTACCTTGCAAATTGTTTACTGCTTTTCCTTCTATTACTTTCAAAGTGTAGTCACTATAGTATTTGATTGTCCAGTACAAATCCAGTCAATGTTAAGCGAGGAATTGCTGTATGGGTTTACTGATGCTTAGTTGAAGGTTTGAATGACCACACACTTTATACAGCAGTCAGAGCTTTGATAATTATCTGTGCATTGTAGGAAATGTACATGTTGAACACATCAGTGATTCTAGTAGATATTTTCAGTATGATTTAATATGTTACTTTCGTCAGAAGGATTAGTATTCATCATACTTTTGATTGTGGGTGGTTGAAAAGCTAAACGTTTCAAGTTTGCCCCATAGAGGGCGGTTGAACTATAACCTCCTGTTGTGCTTGTAGCTACTCCTACCAGGAGACCTGTTGCCAGAGTATGTCATGCTTGTATGTCTTGAACCATCACATCTGCTGAAGCTTGTCTACAACATGCTGTGAAGTCTGTCAACCAATTTTGCTTAAGTCAGACTCTCTTTCTGCTGTTCTCCACTTTGCCGTTTTGAAGAGATATCTGTTTTTCAGCTGTGATCAAATGGCTGAAGTTCTTTTCTGGATGACACTTTTTAGATTTACTTTTGCTCTTGCAATTTCAAGCACCTTTTAATTTGTCTTATCATTTGTAAGTAGAATTGTAAGCACGTCATAGCATCCACATTTCAAAGGCATCTTTTTTTTCCCCCATAGATCATTATTTATTGTGCAGGCTTCCCAGGCATGCAGGAGAAGTGAATAGAATGCTTGAGTTTTCTTGTTAACACATCCTCATCTTCACAAAGTAACTTCTGGCTATCTTACCCTTCTTCTGACTTGGCATAGCAATTACCATCTTTTGGTTACAGGGGAGGTCCCAGAGGATTGGAAAATAGCCAGTGTTGTTCCTTTAAGAAGGGTAGCAAGAATAATCCAGGTAAATACTGACCGGTGAGCCTTGCATCAGTAGTAGCGAAATTATTGGAGAGGATTCTTCGAGACAGGCTTTATTCCCACTTGGAAATAAGTGGACGTATTAGTGAGAGACAACATGATTTTATGAAGGGGAGGTCGTGTCTCACAAACTTGATGGAGTTTTTCGAGGAAGTGACGAAGATGATTGATGAAGGTAGGGCAGTGGATGTTGTCTACATGGACTTCAGTAAGGCCTTTCACAAGGTCCCTCATGGCAGACTGGTGCAGAAGGTGAAATTGTATGGGAACAGAGGTGAGCTGGCAAGGTGGATACAAAACTGGTTCGGCCAAAGAAGACAGAGGGTAGCAGTGGAAGGGTGTGTTTCTGAATGGAGGGCTGTGACAAATGGTGTTCCTCAGGGATCAGTGCTGGGACCTTTGCTGTTTGTAATACATTTTCCTCCAAATCATTTATATATAACTGGATTGATTAGTAAGTGCGGATGACACAAAGGATTTGCAGATAGCAATGAGGACCATCAGGATACAGCAGGATATATATCAGTTGGAGACTTGGGTGGAGACATGGCAGATGGAGTTTAATCTGGACAAATGTGAGGTAATGCATTTTGGAAGATCTAATAAAGATAGAAAATATACTGTGAGTGGCAGAATCCTTAAGAGTATTGCTAGGCAAAGGGATCTGGGTGTACAGCTACACAGGTCACTGAAAGTGGCAATGCAGGTGGAGAAGGTAGTCAAGAAGAATATGGCATGCTTGCCTTCATCGGCCAGGGTATAGAGTTTAAAAATTGGCAAGTCATGTTGCAGCTTTATAGAACCTTAATTAGGCCGTTCTGGTCGCCACACTACCACAAGGATGTGGAGGCTTTGGAGAAGGTACAGAAAAAATTTACCAGGATGTTGCTGGGTATGGAGGGCATTAGCTATGAGGAGAGGTTGGAAAAACTTGGTTTGTTCTCACTGGAGCGATGGAGGTTGAGAGGGAACCTGATAGAAGTCTGTAAGATCATGAGAGACATGGACATAGTGGGTAGTCAGAAGCTTTCTCGCAGGCTGGAAGAGTCAATTACTCGGGGACATGGGTTTAAGGTGTGAGGGGCAAGGTTTAAAAGAGATGTACAAGGCAGATTTTTTTACACAGAGTAGTAGGTGCTTGGAACTCGTTACCGGGGAAGTATTGGAAGTGAATATGGTAGTGACTTTTAAGGGGCGTCTTGACAAGTACGTGAATAGGATGGGAATAGAGGGATATGGTCCCCGGAAGGGCGGGGGGTTTTAGTTAAAAGTTGGGCAGCATGGTCGGTGCAGGCTTGGAAGGTCCAAGTTCCTGTGCTGTAATTTTCTTTGTTCTCATTTGTCCTTAGTAGACAAGTACTTAAGGAAGTGGCCCTGGAAATTGTAGATCAATTGGTGGTCATTTTCCAAAATTATTTGGATTGGTTCTTACAGATTGGAGGGTAGCTAATGTCAGCCGCTATTCAAAAAGGGAGGTCAAAAGCAAACAGGGAACTAAAGACCAGTGAGCCTAACGTCAGTACTAGGTAAGTTGCTAGAGTCCATTGTCAGGATTTCGTAGCTCAGCATTTGGAAAGCAGTGATATAATCAGACAAAGTCAGCACGGTTTGACAAAGGGGAAATCATGCTTGATGAATCTGTTGGAATTCTTTGAGGATGTAACTCATACAGTTGACCAAGAAGAACCAGTGGATGTGGTTTATTTAGACTTTCAAAAGGCTTTTAACAAGGACTCACATGCTATGTAAAATTAAAGCACATGGTATTGCTGATAGTGTCTTGAGATGGATAGAAAGCTGATTAGCAGACAGGAAGCAAAGAGTTGGCATAAATGGTTTTTTTTCCTCTAATTGGCAGGCAATGACTATTGGAGTACCACAGGGATCTGTGCTAGGATCTCAATTGTTCACACATTAATGATAAGGAAGTTGGAACTAAATGTATTATCTTCAAATTTGCAGATGATACAAAGTTGGGTAGGAGGGTGAGCTGTGAAGAGAGTATAGAGATGCTTTAGTATGGTTTGGACAGGCTGACTGTGTGAGCAGATGCAGTATAATATGGAGAAATGTGAAGTTATCCACTTCCGGTAGCAAAAATAAGGTGGTAGATTATTATTTGATTTTGGTGTAAATTGAGAGAGGTGGATACTCAGTGAGACCTTGGTGTCCTTGTGCATCAGTTGCTGAAAGTAATCATGCAGGTATAGCCGGCAGTAAAGAAGGGAAAATGGTATGTTGGCCTTCATAGCAAGAGGATTTGATTGTAAGGATAGGGATGTATTACTGCAATTGTATATGGCATTGGTGAGACCACACCTGGAATATTGTGTAGAATTTTGGTGTCCTTATCTGAGGAAGGATGTCCTTGCCATAGAGGGAGTGCAGCAAAGGTTTACCAGGCTGATTCCTGGGATGGCAGTCGCTGAGAAGAGACTGAGATTCAGAAAGAATCTTTCCGATGGGGGAAAGTTTGAGCATAAGTGGTAAACCTTTTGGAACTGAGTTGAGAAATTTATTCACCCAGAGTTTGGTGAATCCATGGAATTCACTACCGTAAAAAGTAGTTGAGACCATAACGTGCGAGTTCAAGAATAAATTTGGTATTGCTCTTGGGATTAAAGGGATATGTAGGGAAGGTAGGAGCAGGATATTTGAATTTGATCAGCCATGGTCAAAATGAATGGCGGAGCAGACATGCACTGAATGGCCTACTCCTGCTTCTATTTTCTATGTTTCTATGTTCTACTTTTTTCAATGTGACACCATCCACTTCCATCTTCACTCTTGCTTCTTCTTGTGTATTCCTCCTGTTGCTTTTTCTTGGTGTTTGTATTCAATCCATATTTTAAGCTTTTAGATTTGACCTGATCTATTTTTTTAATGGTGATATTCCTGAAGTGTTATGATCATGTCAAGTCAACTGATGTGGTAATTGTAAGGACGACTTAAACGGTAAAGTTAGTGAAGCAACATTAGGAATGCTTGTTGGTTAATTTGGCCATGGATCGAGAAATCAAAGAGGAGAGAGACTCGTACAATTTTGTCAAGAAAATGATTGATGGTGACAAACATCTTTAAGCAATCAGAAAGAAGACGGAACACTTGGGAGAGGTCCAGAAGATGCAGAAATCAACTGTTACGTGATAATGAAACAATATTTTAGAAATTGTATAAAGAACATTGCATCTCGGTGTGAATATAAATGTGGATCATTTTCCATGTGGGAAAAAATTACGAAATTAAGAATACCAAAAAAGTAAAACTTGTGCGACAGTTGAGACCTTGACATATTGAAGAATGAGAACATTTGAGAAGTAAGCATTCACTCTTTATAAAGTAAGTAATAAAGTAAAGCATGAATATCTCAGGATTAAGGAGACGGAACAAACTGAGGTCTCAGAATAAGAAATAGAAAGCATATGGAAGAATGTGAGAATATCCAAGACACTGAAAAGAAAATATTACCAAAACGAAGAGAGAAAATGTGGTGAGAGGTCTGATATGAGGAATGCTGATAGAAAAGGAAAATAAATGAAACGCCTCAGTTTAATGAGCCAAATACCCTGGTCAGAAATGGGCTGTATAAAGTTTATTTATTCGTCACAAATAAGGCTTACATCAACGCTGCAGTGAGGTTACTGTGAAATTCCCCTAGTCACTACCGGCGCCTGTTTGGGTCAATGTACCTAACCAGCACGTCTTTCAGATTGTGGGAGGAAACGGGAGAACCCAGAGGAAATCCATGCAGACACTGGGAGAGCATGCAAACTTCACACAAACAGAACCTTAGAAATTTATAATACATTTGGCTTATTATCTCTTATGCAGTTTGAAAAAAATAATTTGTGGGATATAGGTGTCGCTGGCTGGGCCATTGTTTATTACTCATCCCTAATTGCTCTTGAGAACGTGATAGTGAGTCACCTTTCTTGAACTGGAGAATCAGGAGGTAAAATTTCTGCAGAATTTCTAGCCTTTTACTTCCTCTTTACTTCCACAGTATATATTGAATGTTATGGGTTGATGGTTAGATTCTTTCTTGTTGAGGTTGTTAATTGTCTGGCACATGTGCCAGTCAGCAGAGAATCTACCTGTAGCTCCTTGACAGTCAGTGGCATTCTTTCCTAGAGCAATCTGAATCTAGTTCTAGATGCCCAGTTCTTTTTGCAAAGCCCTAAGTCCTTGTTTTAAGTATTTCAGTGATTTTATATAAAAAGATACAGTGGCCTTGACTTTGCTTCAATCAATTCTGTTTCTAAAATATTTCAAAATGCAGAACCAGTTTAACAGTGAGAAGGACAGAGTGCATTGGATTAATGAAAACTTTAACAAAGTTTATAATTGTGTATAATTTCCTGGAACATTTTTTACATTTCACGTTTTTCTTTCAGGTGAACATGGGACTCTTGGTTGATTTAACAAACACAAGCAGGTTTTATGACCGGGGTGAAATAGAGAAAGAAGGGATTACATACGTTAAACTGCAGTGCAAAGGGTAAGTAGACTTTATCTGCTTCATTATTATTGGAGAAATAAAATCTTGCTATGTTGATCTGAATTATAATTTTTGTTGCATTTTTAACATTTGAAAGCAAGTGATATAGAAAATAAATATGCCAGGCCTCTGGGTACTTTAACTAAGTTTCTGAAAGGAACAGCAGAATTTCAAATGGTTATTTAACTTGAAACAATATGTAAAAGATGATCAAATTATGACCAAGAGGTCAAGCAAATTGAGTTTTCTGTTTGATATTTTAGTAGTTCTAGGGTTTTTTTTATCATGTTTGTTTATCCCTGTCTTAACAAATTGAGCAAATTGAAATATTCAGACAGAAAGTAAGATCTATAGATATCAGGTGTAAATGTGGGGATTGCATTTGTTGTCTTTGCAGTTGCTGTTTTTTATTGTCACTGATCTACTGCATTTTGAAGCTAGGGCCATGTTAAATCATGATGTGGGTATGCCGGCGTTGGACTGGCGTAAACACAGTAAAAAGTCTGACAACACCAGGTTTTAGTCCAACCGATTTATTTGATAATAGACTCACAGGCTTTCGGGGTTAGTCCCTTCGTCAAGTGAATGGAGAGTTCTGGCCTCAGACAGAGCATATAAAGCACAGACAGTTTACAGATTACTGATTAGAATGCGAATCCTTACACCTAACCTGCTGTTCAAGACCTGAAGTGGCTGACAATGTGAGTGGAAGGAGCACTGATCACAGGTTAAAGAGATGTGTATTGTCTCCAGACAGTACAGTAAGTGAGGTTTTGCAAACCCAGGCAAGTCACGGGGGTTACAGATAGTGCGACATGAACCCAAGATCCCTGTTGAGACCGTCCTCATGTGTGCGGAACTTGGCTATCAGTCTCTGTTCAGCGACTCTGCGCTGTCGTGTGTCGTGAAGGCCGCCTTGGAGAATGCTTACCCGAAGGTCAGAGGCTGAATGCCCGTGACCACTGAAGTGTTCGCCAACAGGAAGGGAACAGTCTTGCCCTGGTGATTGTCGAGCGATGTTCATTCATCCGTTGTCGTAGCGTCTGCATGGTCTCCCCAGTGTACCATGCTTCGGGACATCCTTTCTTGCAACGTATCAGGTAGACAATGTTGGCCGAGTTGCAAGAGTATTTACCGTGTACCTGGTGGATGGTATTCTCACGTGTGATGATGGTATCCATGTCGATGATCCGGCATGTCTTGCAGAGGTTGCTGTGGCAGGGTTGTGTGGTATTGTGGTCACTGTTCTCCTGAAGGCTGGGTAGTTTGCTGCGAACAATGGTCTGTTTGACGTTGTGTGGTTGCCTGAAGGCAGGAAGTGGGGGTGTGGGGATAGCCCTGGTGAGATGTTCGTCTTCATCAATGATATGTTGAAGACTCGGCAGTTCCGATGCGCCACAGCGAAAAACCGCACCAATCTCCTCAGAAGGCAAACACGGGACACAGTGGACAGAGTACCCTTCGTCATCCAGTACTTCCCCGGAGCGGAGAAGCTACGACATCTTCTCCGGAGTCTTCAACATATCATTGATGAAGACGAACATCTCGCCAGGGCTATCCCCACACCCCCACTTCTTGCCTTCAGACAACCATACAACCTCAAACAGACCATTGTTTGCAGCAAACTACCCAGCCTTCAGGAGAACAGTGACCACAATACCACACAACCCTGCCACAGCAACCTCTGCAAGACATGCCGGATCATCGACATGGATACCATCATCACACGTGAGAATACCGTCCACCAGGTACATGGTAAATACTCTTGCAACTCAGCCAACGTTGTCTACCTGATACGTTGCAAGAAAGGATGTCCCAAAGCATGGTACATTGGGGAGACCATGCAGACGCTACGACAATGGATGAATGAACATCGCTCGACAATCACCAGGCAAGACTGTTCCCTTCCTGTTGGCGAACACTTCAGTGGTCACGGGCATTCAGCCTCTGACCTTCAGGTAAGCATTCTCCAAGGCGGCCTTCACGACACACGACAGCGCAGAGTCGCTGAACAGAGACTGATAGCCAAGTTCCGCACACATGAGGACGGTCTCAACAGGAATCTTGGGTTCATGTCGCACTATCTGTAACCCCCGTGACTTGCCTGGGTTTGCAAAACCTCACTTACTGTACTGTCTGGAGACAATACACATCTCTTTAACCTGTGATCAGTGCTCCTTCCACTCACATTGTCAGCCACTTCAGGTCTTGAACAGCAGGTTCGGTGTAAGGATTCGCATTCTAATCAGTAATCTGTAAACTGTCTGTGCTTTATATGCTCTGTCTGAGGCCAGAACTCTCCATTCACCTGACGAAGGGACTAACCCCGAAAGCTTGTGAGTCTATTATCAAATAAATCGGTTGGACTAAAACCTGGTGTTGTCAGAATTTTTACCATGTTAAATCAGCCAGCAGGAGGTATATGATAGCCATTTGCTCTTTGAGGGAAAACACCTCACCTTCATCTTTGCTTTTGCTAATTAGAAATATTTGTCTCTTTAGTCCATTTTTAATCTTTGCAAATATAAATTGCAATTGATCCACATGATAAATACATTGGGGTGGGGGGGAGGGGTTGACTGCTTAATTAATTTTCTCAAAATACAAGTAAAGTATCATACTTTAATTGACAGATCATTCCAAAAAGTTACTGGCTGAGACAAAGGCTCAGTGGCATGGAGGAAGTCTGGATGTCCTTCCTGTAAAACCAGAAAAATACATCTTCCCTTGAGATTTTTCTGGTTATTATCTTTGTTAGTGCTTTGTTTTGTGGTTGATCTGTACAAACTGTTACATTGCTGCAGTACTTATTCCTGCTGGTGGGTGGTGCTGCAAGAATGGAGATCCACTATTATGTGTTTTTATTTTTGTTGCATCATAATAAGAACACAACATAAGAAATAGGAGCAGGAGTAGGCCAACTAGCCCTTCGAGCCTGCCCCGCCATTCAATAAGATCATGGCTGATCTGTCTTGGCTCAGTTCCACATTCCCGCCCTCTCCCCATAACCCTTAATCCCCTCTCTTATCAAAAACCCATCAACCCGCGTCTTAAAAATATTTAGCGAGGTAGCCTCCACCACTTCATTGGGCAGAGAATTCCAGAGATTCACCACCCTTTGAGTGAAGAAGTTCCTCCTCAACTCCGTTCTAAACCGCCCCCCCTTTATCTTGAGGCTGTGCCCCCTAGTCCTACTATCCTTTCTGAGCGGGAAGAGTCTCTCCACCTCTATCCTATCCATCCCATTCATCATCTTATACGTCTCAATGAGATCTCCCCTCATTCTTCTAAACTCTAACGAGTACAAGCCTAATTTATTCAGCCTCTCCTCATAGCTCAACCCCCTCAACTCTGGCATCAGCCTAGTAAACCTCCTCTGCACTCCCTCCAAGGCCAAAATATCCTTGCGTAAGTACGGTGCCCAAAACTGCACACAGTACTCCAGCTGCGGCCTCACCAATGCCCTATACAGCCGCAGCAAGACCTCCCTACTTTTATATTCAATCCCCTTCGCTATGAAGGCCAGCATCCCATTTGCCTTCCTGACCACCTGCTGCACCTGCAAGCTGGGTTTTTGCGACTCATGCACAAGGACCCCGAGGTCCCTCTGCACCGTCGCCTGCTGCAGTTTTTCTCCACGTAAGTAATAATCCTTCCAACCATTATTCCTACCAAAGTGGACCACCTCGCACTTGCCAACATTAAATTCCACCTGCCATTTCCCGGCCCATTCGCCCAGCCTATCTAGATCCTTCTGTAGACTCTCACCACCCTCCGCACAATTTGCCTTTCCACCAATCTTGGTGTCATCAGCAAATTTCGACACCCTACACTCGGTTCCCTCCTCCAGATCATCTATATAAATGGTAAATAGCTGAGGCCCCAGCACTGACCCCTGGGGCACTCCACTAGTCACCATCCGCCAATCCGAATAGCACCCATTGACCCCCACTCTCTGCCTCCTATTTGACAACCAGTCCTCTATCCACGCTAACACCCTACCCCCAACTCCATGCCCCCTTACCTTCTGCAATAACCTCTTGTGAGGTACCTTGTCTCTAGAACCTCTCATTAAATGTCAAACATTGAATGTTGCGCCGCAAATTTTGAGTAATATGAAATGAGGGAATCGAGTCAAGTAATTTGAAAGTAATCAAATATTTAGTGAGCTGAGAATAGAAGTGAATCTAAAGAAACCAGTGAAAAGAAAATAGTTGAATAGTATCCAGACAGATACAAGAAAATAGCCAAATCTAATTTTCTGGCTTAGTAATTTTATAGTCTGTACAAAGAGTTGTTTAGAAAGAAGTCTCACCGCACCAGGTTGAAGTCCAACAAGTTTATTTGGACTCACAAGCTTTTGGAGCACTGCTCCTTATCAGGTGAGTGATTCCAAATAAACTTGTTGGACTTTAACCTGGCATTGTGAGACTTCTTACCGTGCCCATACCAATCCAATGCTGGCATCTCCACATCACAGCTACCATGAACAGTTGCTTAGGCACAGTGGTCCTGCACCATTAGCTAAGAAAGATACTTTTGGTGCCTTAGGCAATATTTTCCTATCTGAAGGTGGTTTTACATTATGTTGTATGCTACTTGAGTTTCTCTATCCCTTTTTAAACATGGGGAAAATGTCTGTATACTGATGGTGGGCAAGTCAATGAAGGCAAATTGGGTGGATGACTGAAAGCTTGTTTGAAAAGATAAATATTATGCATATTTCTGCAACTGTTTCTTGGGAAAAAGATACAGAAGTCTGAGGTCAAGTACCAGTTGACTCGCGAGCAGCTTCTTCCCTGCTGCCATCACATATTTGAATGGACCTACCTCATATATTAAGTTGATCTTTCTCTACACCCTAGCTATGGCTGTAATACTACATTCTGCACCCTCTTGTTTCCTTCCGTATGAACAGCATGCCTTCTGTATAGCTTGCAAGAAACAATACTTTTTACTGTATACTAATCATAGAATCATACAGTGCAGATGAAGCCCTTCAACTCATCAAGTCTGTACTGACACATTAGAAACATCTGAACTCCCATCTAATCCCATCTATCAACACTTGGCCCATAGCCCTGAATGTTGAGATGTTGCAATTGCTCACCCGAAATACTTTTTAAGGGTTGTGAGGCAACCCGCCTCTACCATCCTCCCAGGTAGCACATTCCAGACCATCACCACCCTCCTGGTAAAAAAGCTTTTCCTCACATCCCCCTAAACCTCTTGATCCTCACCTTGAACCTATGCCCCCTTGCGACTGACCCTTCAACTAAGGGGAACAGCTGCTCCTTATCCACTCTGTCCATGTCCCTCATAATCTTGTACACCTCGATCAGGTTGCCCCTCAGTCTTCTCTGCTCCAATGAAAATAACTTCAACCTACCCAATCTTTCTTGATAACTTAAATATTCTATCCCAGGCAGCATCCTGGTGAATCTCCTCTGCAGCCACTCCAGTGCAATCACTGGATGTGGCGATCAAATCTACACAGAGCATTCTAGCTGTGGTTTCACCAAAGTTCTATACAACTCCAACATTTTCTTTTATTCATTCATGAGACATGGGCATTGCTGGCTGTATAGCATTTATTGCCCATCCCTAGTTGCCCTTGTTCAGAGGGCAGTTGAGAGTTAACCACATTGCTGTGGTTCTGGAGTCACATGTAAGCCCGACCACGTAAGGAAGGCAGATTTCCTTCCTTAATGGACATTAGTGAACCAGTTGGGTTTTTCCGACAATTGACAATGGTTTTGTGGTCATCAGTAGATTCTTAATTCCAGATAATTTTATTGAATTTAAATTCCACCATATGCCATGTTGGGATTCAAACCCAGGTCCCCAGAACATTAGCTGAGTTTCTGGATTAATAGTGTAGCAATAATACCACTAGGCCATTGCCTCCCCAGCATGCTTTTGTAATCTGTGCCCCAGTTGATAAAAGCAAATGTCCCAAATGCACTTTCCACCACCCTTCTAACATGTCCTTCTGTCTTTAATACATGTGACAATAATAAATCAAGCCAACTACTGATCTGCTCAGCCACACCTTCATCTTCACCTTTGAAGTCTTAGTCACTGTTGATGGAATTATGCTCTCACTCTAGTTATTCTTCTGATAGAGCTCTACTCTCTGCTCACCTCTACATTCCCTTAACTCCAAGGGTTGCCATTTGGTGGGGAACTGGTTTAGCTATTCACCACATAAAATATATATGTTTTTGTCTGCCAAAGTGCTCAATTTTGCAGGATGATCCAGAAGTGCAAAGATCTAACCCCGTCTGCTGCCTCATACGTACGACAAACCATTGTTCAGCGTCACCACCTACAACAAGTGAAGGAGCTTGTGACTTCTTTGCTGCTAAGATTGAGACCATCCAGTTAGCTGCCTCTGTTGCTTCTTTACCTTTCCCATTCTACTGGGCTCAAGTTCCTTCAAGGATCCTGCCCGTGCTCTTAACTTGCATCTTTCTCCAGTTTCCATATCTCCCTTCATGCCTCTTCAAGTTCATCATGACATCAGACCCACCTCTGAATCCTTGGCTAAACTATTGACCACTGCACTTTCATCCCTGGGTTAACATAAGAACTAGGAACAGAAGTAGGCCATTTGGCTCCTCGAGCCTGTTCCACTATTTAATAAGATCCTGGCTGGTCTTAAGTTATTTCATATCCTTAACAATTCTTTTCCATCCGTCTTCAAATTTGCCATTATTATCTCTTCACAAAAGAATGGCTCAAGTTTAAAATTGTAATATTTTGTTTCAGATCCCTCCATGCCCTCAGCCTTGCCCATCTCTGTAATTTCTTCTAGCCCTACAACCTATGATGATATTTAAACACCAGAAACACTTGTGCCTTCAGTGCTGAGGCCTAAACCCTGGAATTCACCTCTTGGTCTCCTCGAAGATTCCCCTTAAAATCTAGTGATTGAGCAAGCTTGGTCAGCTACCTTATTAGCACCTTATGTGATTTAGTGTTGTATTTTGTTTGATAATACTTTTGTGAAGCATTTTAGAATGTTTTGCAATGTAAAAGTTGTCTACTAAATGTTGCCAAGGAGCATTTAAAGGTTTACTGAGGGTCTGGAGTCTCATGAGCCAGACCAGGGAAGGGTGACAGATTTCCTTCCCTAAAAGACATTAGTGAAGCAGATGTGTTTTTATGGCAACCAACAATATTTTTATGATCATCACACTTTTAATTCCAGATTTTTATTCAATTCAAATTTCACCATCTGACAATGCCAGTATGTTACCACCTCCCCAATACCATCACAGTCTAGTTGTGGGTGGATGGGAAGGGTGATCTGGTCATGTCTGATCTAGTTGAGGGTGGAGGTTGGTTGATCTGGTTGGGGTAGTCTGATCTGGGGAGGTGGGTGGTCGTTGGGTTTGGTGGGGGTGGGGGAAGGGGGAGTGATCAGGGGAACAGGCTGTAGTCGGGTCTAAATCATGTTTGGAGACAGTTGCACAGGGTCCTGGGCAACAATGAATTAGCTAATTGAATGTTTATACTTCCCTACTAATTTCTGTGTATGTGCGTCAGGTTTCCGCAGGATCCTGACGCTTGTTTCCCAATGTATGTCCCATCTCTGACAATCAAGGGACCAGAAAATTTGGACCAATGTTTCCTCATCAGCTGACTTGGCCTCAGATGATATGGATATTGATTCCGTGTTAATCAGTGTAAAGTCATTGAGGTTTAGAGCTTGGAAACAAGCCCTTCGGCTTAACTTGTCCACGCTGCCCCAAGCTAGTCCCAGTTGCCTGCAGTTGGCCGATATCCCTCTATACCCATCTTACCCATGTAACTGTCTAAACGCTTTTTTAAAAGATGAATTTGTACCTGCCTGTACTACTACCTCTGGCAGCTTGTTCCAGACACTCACCACCCTCTGTGAAAAAATTGCCCCTCTCGATCCTTTTGTATTTCTCCCCTCTCACCTTAAACCTATCTCTTCTAGTTTTAGGCTCCCCTACCTTTGGGGAAAAGATATTGACTATCTAGCTGATCTATGCCCTTCATTATTTTATAGACCTCTATAAGATCACCCCTCAGCCTCTGTGCTCCAGAGGAAAAAGTCCCACCTATCCAGCCTCTTCGTATTAATCCACTAACTCTCTCAATGACTTTGACCATACTTCCTCACATCCTGATGCTGCTGAGGACTCTGTTCTATTCTCCCCTTTTCTCCTTTCTCAAGTGTAGCTGTTCTGACGATTCTTCCAATCGGCCATTTTTCCTCAATGGCCGATTGCGTTGTATTCCAAATGAATATGCGAATTGACAGAATGAGTTTCTGATTTTGTTGGTAGTTATAGATTTTTAGATATCATGGCAGGGACGAAGCTTAATTTGTCCTGCTCCCCTGTGCTTACTGATCTACGTGGACTCTCAGTTGGACAAAGCCTTGATGTAAAAATTAACTCATTCTTGTTTTCAAATCCCTCCGTGGTCTCATCCTTTGCTAACTCTGTAACCTCCTGCAACTCTTGGAGATACTTGCAAATCTCCAATTCTGTTCTCTTGCACATGATTTGATTTTAATTGTTGCCATTGGCAGTGGTGCCTTCAGCAGTTAACGACCTAAGTTCTAGTATTTCCCCCTCTAAGCATTCTCTCGTTCTCCTCTTTCCTTAAAAAACCTATCTATTTGAACAAGCTTTTGGTCATTTACCCTCGCATCTCTTGATGTGACCAGCAGTCAAATTTTGTATGACAATGCTCCTGTGATTTTTTTTTACCATATTAAAGGCATGATACAAATGCATGTTATTATTCTTCTACTGCTTATTGTGTAAATGTGTAATACATGCTGATTGGTCACTAGATGTCAGTCTCTCTCTATTACAGTACAAATGTTACGGACTAAAGCTACTATACATAAAAAGCTGACTTTGTGTTTATATGTATAGCTTAGTACTTTCTAATCTTGCTTTGCCAGTGCCCTTTTGTTTTTAATCATGCCTTGTTTTTTTAAAATGTTTATGTTGGAAAGTGTAAAAGTTTATTCTTCCAAGAAGTACTAGCTAATATATCTAAGTATTGATAGATTGAGGAAAGGTTTGAATGCATGTGTAATATGTCCCTTATTATAAATATGTAACTGAGATCTGATCAGCTGAAATTTCAATAGATTCAGGAAACCCAAGAATTTGGTTAGCTTTTACTCTTCTAAAAACTGTCTTGCGTTTGAGCAGTTGTTAATGTGACTGGTGCAGTATTATGTGTACGTGACTAGATTTTAATTTTGTTTTGTTTAGACATGCTGAATGCCCTACTGAAGAAGTAACAAACATGTTCATTCGATTATGTGAACGTTTCATAATGCAGCACCCCATGGAATTAATAGGTATGTACCTCGGAAACAAATCTGGGTGCACCATATCACTTAAAGAAAAACCTGGCTCTGTTCTTACTGCATTTGTTAGGAAAAATCCATACTTTAAATCAAAAAGTAAAGAAAGGACTAGCGGGTCAAATGATCAGGATGAGGACAGTTACCCAGATAAGTGTTTAGTACATGAATACACAGCCGTAAGATACAAAATAAGTCAGTTGTAAGCACAGATTCAGCCAAAATGGTATGATGTAGATGCCTTGTAGGGATCTGGATACAACCTGAGCATAATGCCAGCTAAACGTTCCAGGTGTGTAGGAATTTCAAAAATGACAGGGAAATTAGGAAAGGATGGTCATTAGAAATATTGATAATTAGTTTGAATGCTTTGTAATTATTTACACAGTGGGAGGAGAGGACAACATATAGGTTGTCTAAGGAAACTAAGTAGACGAAGGAAATAAGGAATTATGTAAAATCATTTCTCTTAGTTTGCCAATTAGGGACGAGCCCTTTATCTCCATGTCCCCAGTTAGTGACCCATGTCTCAGCATTGTTTCCAGTTCTAAATATACAATATTTATATGTTATCTAGATAAATGTGGATGAAAAAATAGTGAGTTCTTTATCCAAGTTTATAAATGACACAGCGAGGCATGATTAGTTGTAAGAATAGGAGAAGTCTGTAAAGGGCCAGAGAAAAATTGAATGAGGACCTGTGAGGCTAATTAACGATTACCTACTGAGGAAGCAAAATCTTTGAATGCACCGAATCACTTAAAAAAAAAAATCTTACTGTGATATTGACTTGTCTGTTCTAGCAGTGTTTGGAGGGAAAATCCACACTGGATCTGAAAGATGGCGATTTGTTTTTTAATGGTGAGAAACTAGGAAGTGTGGACAACAAAGGGACTAAAGGCCGGTATTTAAAAAAAAATCAAAGACTAATGAGATATTGGTTTCCATTTCAAGAGGATTAGACTTCAGAAGTGGGGAAGTGGTGCTTCATTTGTGTTAGAGTCCTATTCAGACCTATCTGCAGGAGTGCATTCAGTTTAAGTTTGACGGGTGATCAAATCAAGGTGTTTAAAATGACCAAGGGATTCAACAGAGTTAATGCAAACTAATTGTTTCCTCTGTCGGGGCACTCCATAGCAAGGGGACAGAATTAGAGCAAAGCCATTTAAGAAAGAAAGCAGGTTTTCATACATATAGAATTGTAGAAATTTACAACTCGCTCCCTTAAATTTGCCAGTGGACCAATTGAAATTGTCAAGACTGAGACTGATGTATATTAATTAGGTAAGAGTTTCAAGCAATGTGGAACAAAGTTGGCAAAACTGAGTTGACGTAAAACCAGCCATGATCTAATTGAGTCGTGCAACTGGCTTGAGGAACTATGGGACCTGCCCCTGTTCCTGTCTGTCAATGTTCCTCATTCCAGTTAAACATTTGGTAATGCTTTTTGGAGTTATGTAAAAGGAATCCTTAGTTTGCCTCTTTTTTATTCCTTTGGGTGATACTGTACTTGTGATTAACACCGCTGCCTCACAGCGCCAAGGACCTGGGTTCAATTCCCAGCTTGGGTCATCGTCTGTGTGGAGTTTGCACATTCTCCTAGTGTCTGCGTGAGTTTCCTCTGGGTGCTTCAGTTTCCTCCTATGGTCCAAAGATGTGAGGGTTAGGTTGATTGGCCATGCTAAATTGCTCCTTGGTGTCCCCGGGTGTGGGATTAGCGAGGTAAGTATGCAGCGTTGTGGTATAGGATCTGGGTGGGATTGTTGTCAGTGCAGGCCTGAGGGGCTGAATGGCCTCCTTCTGCACTGTAGGGATTATATGATTCTATGAACATTCTTTTCTTGAAGGATAGCATGCACTCTGTGCAAAGTGCAACCATCTCTTTTTGGGTAAAAGTGTTAGATCAAGTATGGCAGATTCAATCAAAACATTCAAAAAGAAATTAGACAGTTATCTGAGAAGGACGAATGTGCAGGTTTCTGTGGAGAAGGCAGGAGAATGGCTCCTGATGAATGAACCACTCAGGTCTGCTGCAGACATGATGGGCCGAGTTGCCTCCTGTGCCACAACAGTTCTGTGAAGTAAATCTATAACTAATGTTGAAATACAATGGGTATCCTGCCTTATATTGGATAAAAAGGTGTGGAATGCTAGGGATGAGAAAAAAGGACAGAACATGATACAAGGATTATAATTAATAAGGGAGAATTGGCATTATAAAATGCAGAATTTGTCACCTATTGGCCAATAAAATGGTCATGTTTCTCTCTTGTGTTTGCACCATCCATTATAAACAGGTTATTGAAAGTTAGAGTATCTATTTTGTACCTTTATCATGATGAGATAAGTTAGAATTGGTTCCTCTGCGCAGGAAATGTTACCAAATTAACTTATTACCACTAGATGGCCCTTATGTAGTGTTGCAGGTAATTTTATGACTGGGAAAGCAATGCAGTCACTTGAATGTTTTATTTCCTCTCTAAATATTTTATATATGTGGATCTTTGTTTACTGCAGGCAGTGGATGCAATTTTTCATTTGAGGCCAATCTGGTGTTCTATATCTTTCACATAACTTGCTTGCTTTAATACTCAATGTCCCTAGTAATAAAGCCTAAGATCCTATATGCTTCATTAACCCCTTTCTCAAGCTGTCCTGGTGCGTTCAATGTATTGTGCACATATACACCCAGGTCGCTCTGCCCTTGCAGCCACTTTGGAATTATACCCTTTCTTTTATTGCACCTCCGTTCTCTGAACCAAATGGAATGATTTCACACTGCTCTGCATTAAATTTCCTCTGCCATATGACCATCCATTCCTCTACACCAATGTCTAGGTCATAAATGTATATCAGGAAGGGCAGGGATCCTGATATTGACTCGTGGGGAACTCTACTATAAATTTTCTTCAGTCGAAAAACATTCATTAGCCACTATTGTCTATTTCCTGTCACTGAGCTAATTTTGCTTCCATGTTGCTGCTGTCCCCTTTACTTCCAAGAGCTATAACTTTTTTCACAAGTCTGTTGTATGACGTTATATTAAATGCCTTTTGGAAGTCCATATACACCATACTAGCAGTATTACCTTCATCCACCCTCTCTGTTACCTCATTAAAAAACTCCAGCAAATGCATTAAACAAAATTTGTCTTTAACAAATCTGTGTTGGTTTTCCTTAACTTACTGTACTTGCCCATGTAACTATTAATTTTGTCTCAAATTATTTCTAGATAGCAGCTTCCCCACTACCAAGATAATATTGACTGGCCTGCATTTGCTGGGCTTTACCCCTTTTTTGAACAAGGCAGTAATATTTGCAATTCCCCAGTTCTCTGGCATCATCCCTGAGTTTAAGAAAGACTAGAAAATTATGGCCCTTTTCTGACATTTCAATGATCTCTACGCTCCAAAGGTAATTCATTGGCTGTAAGGTGCTTTGGGACTTCTGATAGTTGTGAAAGGTGCTATATAAATGCAAGTCTTTCTTGCTCTGGTTTTGAACATGGGAATAAAATGAAACAAATATAAACAGCAATACATAATGACAATCAGGCATTTCAACAGTAAGATGCTGGGATAGACTTGTTTTCTATTCAATGTTGAGATATGGGATGGTAGAAGTTGTTTTCCTTTAAGCCTCTGAAATGGCCTCACAGGTATCACCACTCAATTATACCAATTCGCTACAAAATATTGAAGAAGAATAAAACCAGACAGTCTAGCTGGCGCTGACCTAGGGGACTGTACATGATAAAGGCGCACCATAATTAACTGCCCAGCAAAGTTCTCATAATATCTAACGGCTTGTGCCTAAATTGAGAGGGCTGTCCCACAGTCTACCCAAGCATCAGTGTGCATTGGCATGCTCACTGAATCATTATGTTACAGCCAAAACCCCAAAACTCCCCTCCATCATTTCTGGGTATGTCCTGCCCCACAGGCAAGACAGGTGTTAGATTGGTGTACAGTCGGGAGGGAATTTTCCTAGGAGTCTTCCACATTGATTGGCATGAAATCTCAAGGCATCAAACATAGGCAAGGCAATCTCCTGCTGATTACTACCTGCAGCCCTCCCTCAGCTGATAAATTAGTGCTCTCCATGTTGAAAGTTACCTGGAAGAAGCTCTGAGGGTGGCAAGGGCTCCAAGTGTACTCTGGTGGGAGATTTCAATGCCTACATCTAAAAGTGGCTTAGTAGCAACCAAATTCTAACTGCTAACCAAATTCAGAAGGATCTATCTGCTAGCTGGGGCCTGTAGAAGGTTGTGATAAAACCCACATGTGGAGTAACCAATCTGAGCTTGTTCTGAATGAGGGGAGATCTCATTGAGACATATAAGATGATGAATGGGATGGATAGGATAGAGGTGGACAGACTCTTCCCGCTCAAAAAAGACAGTAGGACTAGGGGGCACAGCCTCAAGATAAAAGGGGGGCGGTTTAGAACGGAGTTGAGGAGGAACTTCTTCACTCAAAGGGTGGTGAATCTCTGGAATTCTCTGCCCGTTGAAGTGGTGGAGGCTGCCTCGCTAAATATTTTTAAGACGCGGGTTGATGGGTTTTTGATAAGAGAGGGGATTAAGGGTTATGGGGAGAGGGCGGGAAAGTGGAACTGAGCAGCGACAGATCAGCCATGATCTTATTGAATGGCGGGGCAGGCTCGAAGGGCTAGATGGCCTACTCCTGCTCCTATTTCTTATGTTCTTATGTTCAACAGTATACCAGTCAATGAATGACTTGTCCATAATGGTATGGTTAGGAATGACCACCACACAGTGCTTGTGAAGATGTGGAGTTGAAATCCTGCCTTCATGCCGAGGGCATTGTCCATTCCCTTTGTCATATTACATTTACATACTCATCCTCGTTTACATTCCCGTTTGCCCTATTAAAGCTCCCCTTCCACCATCCACATAGTATAAATCTTTTTTGATTTTCTTTGCCCTTAGCTCTGACGAAGGGCCATCAAGACTCAAAACGTTGGTTCTATTCTCTCCACAGATGCTTTCAGACCTGCTGAGATATTTCAGTACTTTGTTTTTGTTTCAGAGTTCAGCATCCACGGTATTTTGCTTTAACACTATCCATCATGGCACTATTACCATGCTAAATGGAATAGATTCAGAACAGATCTAGCAACTCGAGATTGGGCAACAATGAGGTGCTGTGGGCTATCAGCAGCAGCAGTAATGTACTCAATGATAATCTGTAACCCCATAACCCAGCGTATCCCTTGCTCTACCATTGCCATCAAGCCTGATTTAATGTAGAGTGCAGCAGAACATGCTGGGAGCAGCACCAGCATACTAAAAATGAGGTGTCAACCTGTAAAGCTACAACACAGGATTGTGTTGTAGCATGTTTAGCATGCATGCTAAACAGTGAAAGCAACATGTTATAAATGGAGCTCTGTGATTCCACAACCAGCTGATCAGACCAAAGCGCTGCAGTTCTTTTCTTTCTTTCTTTATTTATTAGTGTCACAAGGAGGCTTACATTAAAACTGCGCAAACTTACTGAAAATCCCCGAGCCACCATTCTCTGGCGCCTGCTCAGGTACACTGAGGGAGAATTTGGCGTGCCACTGCACCTAGCCAGCATGTCTTTTGGACTGTGGGAGGAAACTGAAGCACCCAGAGAAAACCCATGCTGACACTGGGAGAACATGCAGACTCCACAGAGACACTAACCTGAGGCTGGAATTGAACCTGGGTCCTGGGTGCCATGAGACAGCAGTGATACCACTGTGCCACCTTGATGCCCACCATGTCTTTTTGCCACATCCTGACATTGAATAGTAGCAGACAATTAAATAATGAATGAGAGGAAAAGGCGGAACGAATATCCCTATTCCTGAGGTTCCCATGATTATCGATGTCATCACCCTTCAGCCAACTCAATTCACTTCATGTGATATCAAGAAACAGTTGAAGGCACCGGATGTAGAGAAAGCTACAAGTCCTGACAAAATCCCGGCTATGGTGCCCTGACAAAATCCCAACTTGCGCTCAGAACCAGCTGTGCCCATAGCTAAGCTGTTTCACTACAGCTATAACATTGGCAACTACCCAGCAATGTGGAAAATTGCCCAAGTATGTCCTACCTTTAAAAGACAAATACTGCTCTATCCATCTTCTCTTAACCAATTAGCAAGTTCTATGCAAGTAGAACTTAATTACCAATAACCTGTTGACCGAGGCTGCGGTCCCAGTAGAATCAACATTTTCAGCTCTAGACCTCATTACAGCCTTACTGCAATGTTGGACCAACGAGTTGAATTTGAGGTCAGGTGAGAGTGATTTGCCCTTGACATCATGACGTGTAATCAAATGTGGCATCAAGAAGCCCTAATAATGAAAATCAGGGAACAATGCTTCACTGGCTGGTGCCAACCTAACACAAAGAAGGTGGCAGTGATTGTTGGAGGTCAGTTGTCTCAGTCCAGGGCATCACTGCAGGAGTTCCTCAGGGAATGCCCAAAGGCATTCTTCGCTGTCTCATCAAGGACCTTCCCCCACCATAAAGCCTGGGGATGTTTGCTGATGATATCAAAGTTCAGTACCATTTGCGACTACTTGGAAACTGAAGGGGACCATGCCTACATCCTGCAGAACTTGGAACAGCATTCAGAATGGGGTTGATGAGTGGCAAAATGGTAGGTAAAATGTTAGAATCTGTCATTAAGGAGGAAATTGCGAGGCGTCTTGAAGGGAATTGCTTGATAGAGCAGACGCAGCACGGTTTCATTAAAGGGAAGTCGTGTCTGACAAATTTACTGGAGTTCTATGAGGATGTGTCTAGGGCGGTGGATAGAGGAGAGCCGGTGGATGTGGTCTTTCTAGATTTTCAGAAGGCGTTTGACAAAGTACCTCACAAGAGGTTATTGCAGAAGGTCAAGGGACATGGAGTTGGGGGTAGGGTGTTAGCGTGGATAGAGGATTGGTTGTCAAATAGGAGGCAGAGAGTGGGGGTCAACGGGTGCTATTCAGATTGGCGGATGGTGACTAGTGGAGTGCCCCAGAGGTCGGTGCTGGGGCCTCAGCTTTTTACCATTTATATAGATGATCTGGAGGAGGGAACCGAGTGTAGAGTGTCGAAATTTGCTGATGACACCAAGATTGGGGGAACGGCAAATTGTGCGGAGGGTGTGGAGAGTCTGCAGAAGGATCTAGATAGGCTGGGCGAATGGGCCAGGAAATGGCAAATGGAACTTAATGTTGGCAAATGTGAGGTGGTCCACTTTGGTAGGAAGGACTATTACTTACGGGGCAAAAAACTGCAGCAGGCGACGGTGCAGAGGGACCTCGGGGTCCTTGTGCATGAGTCGCAAAAACCCAGCTTGCAGGTGCAGCAGGTGGTCAGGAAGGCGAATGGGATGCTGGCCTTCATAGCGAGGGGGATTGAATATAAAAGTAGGGAGGTCTTGCTGCAGCTGTATAGAACATTGGTGAGGCCGCAGCTGGAGTACTGTGTGCAGTTTTGGGCGCCGCACCAGCGCAAAGATATTTTGGCCTTGGAGGGAGTGCAGAGGAGGTTTACTAGGCTGATACCGGAGTTGAGGAGGTTGAGCTATGAGGAGAGGCTGAATAAACTGGGCTTGTACTCGTTAGAGTTTAGAAGAATGAGGGGAGATCTCATTGAGACGTACAAGATGATGAATGGGATGGATAGGATAGAGGTGGAAAGACTCTTCCTGCTCAAAAAAGACAGTAGGACTAGGGGGCACAGCCTCAAGATAAAAGGAGGGCGGTTTAGAACGGAGTTGAGGAGGAACTTCTTCACTCAAAGGGTGGTGAATCTCTGGAATTCTCTGCCCGTTGAAGTGGTGGAGGCTGCCTCGCTAAATATTATTAAGACGTGGGTTGATGGGTTTTTGATAAGAGTGGGGATTAAGGGTTATGGGGAGAGGGCGGGAAAGTGGAACTGAGCCGCGACAGATCAGCCATGATCTTATTGAATGGCGGGGCAGGCTCGAAGGGCTGGATGGCCTACTCCTGCTCCTATTTCTTATGTTCTTATGTTCAAACAGATATTTGCTCCACACAAATGCCAGGCAATGACCATCTTTAACAAGAGAGAATCTAGCCATCTCTGAACGTTTAATAGCATTACCATTATTGACTCATGCACCCTCAATATCCTTGTTGTTACTCTTAGGCAAAAATTTATTTGGATCAGCAGAGCCATACTGTGACTATGAAAGTAGGTCAGAGGCTGGGAATTATGTGCCAAATGTCTTATGTGCTGACTTCACAATGCCTTGCATCATCTGCAAGGTACAAGTCAGGAGTATGATGAAATCTGCAGTATTTTGCTTTTAGTTGTTTGAAATGCCCCCACTTGCTGGGGGGTGTGCAGCTTTTGATTTGATTTATTATCGTCACGTGTATAGTGAATACAATGAAATGCATTGGTTCTTGCATGCTATTGCAGACAAAGCACACCATACATAAGGGAAAGGAGAGGGTGCAGAATATGGTGTTACAGTCATAGCTAGGGTGTAGACAAAGATCAACTTAATATGAGGTTGGTCCATTCAAAGGCCTGATGGCAGCGGGGACGGAGCTGTTCTTGAGCTGGTTGGTACACGACCTTAGACTTTTGTATCTTTTCCCCGGTGGAAGATGATGGCAGTGTGTGTGTCCAGGATGTGTGGGGTCCTTGATTATGTTGGCTATTTTTCTGGGGCAGTGGGAACTGTAGACAGAGTCAGTGGATGGGAGGCTCGTTTGCTCCAACAACACCCAAGGAGTTTGATATCATGCAAGACAAAGCAATTCTTGATTGGCACCCCATCCACTATCTTAAATATTTGCACCTCTCACTGTAAATGCATTTGCTGTAATGTGTTACATATACAAGATGTACTGCAGCATCTTGCTAAGTTGCTTCAACATTTTTAACCAGCAAACTCTACCACGCAGAGGGTAGGCACATAAGAGCATCGTCAACTACAAGTTCCCTTCGCACCACCATGACTTGGAAATAAATTGCTATATCTTCATTGTCATTGGATCAAAACCTAGAACTCCTTTCCTAATAGCACTGTGGGTGTGCCTACATCACACAACTTGGCAATTTAAGATCACTTACCACTGTCTTTTTCAAGGCACATTTTTTAGCATGTACAGTAGTCTCCAAGGAAGTTTATGCAGTGGCTAAATGGAGTTCTCTGAGCCCTCTGCTGAATTTTCTCTGGGGCAATCTTCAGTGATGTGAATCAATGATTGCGATGCACTCTAACTGCAGTCCAGGCTCTCTTCAAGGCCCTAGTGCCAATTTGCTGCACAAAGGCCTTGTCCAGTGTGGAAACAATTGAGGAGTGCCCACTGTTGGCATGGCAGATTGAAATTGTTTGGGTTACTGTGAAATCTGTGATGAGAGAGTTTTTTTATGGATGCCATGTTGGTTCCATTTCTGCTGTTTTTCTTTGGCATGGTGGTCTTAGCCTTACAGATTAGCGTGATTGGAGGCTAGCAACAAGGCATGTTAGGAATGGAAAATAAATGCTGGCCTTGCCAGCAATGTCCATATTCCTTAAATGAATAAAACAAATTCATGCCATGTAACCAATTACCAGTACTCTTAATTTTTCTTTGCCATGTTGCCTTTTTTCTCCCCCTCAAACCACCTCTCCTGAAGGTAAGGAACAACATGGTCGAATCACGTTCTGTCCATTTCCAATCTCCATACACACATTCCAACTGGATAGTGATCAAAAGTACCATTAATTGACCCAAGGACTGGAGCTGGCCTGATATTCTTCTTTTCAAAGTATTACATACTAAAAATGTTTTGTCATGTTGTATTTTATCACGTTCTGATGCAGTTAACGTTCTGAAGATCTGCATTTGATGATGACTGTTGCGTGGTTTTAGAAGCCTTTTGTTGTCTCCTATGCTTTACATTGTTTTGCATCCTGGTTTTGTAATGAGGAAATATATCCATATGCAGCAAGATCTATGTAGCTGAATGAGTAGGAACTTGGTGAAAAAAAAAAATGAAAACTGTATCAAAGGTCAGTAATTTCTCTCTCTTGGAGAGAGACTCTGTTGGAGACTGCCGTAGTATTATCAGACTAGGAAGGAGGAGGATCTTGCAAAGAAACAGAGATGCCTATTACTAAGACAGATGACAATTTTTACAATGACTGTCTGACACCTTCCAGCTGTGTGATCGATAACATCAATAGAAATCTGTTGGAAAGACATCAAGGCTGTTGCCATAGAAACAACAGAATTGGCATTCCCCTTCCCTGAATGTGCTTATTTTATATTGGATATTTTAAAAAGTACATTTTGAATGATAACATATAATGTATATCCTCACATTTTATGCAATTGTGCTGCATCAGTTTCATAAACTGTTTGAATATACATTACATATCAATCTCCTGCAGTGTTAAACACACCAAGTCGAGAGAATGTACAATATTCAGCTCAGACAAGGTTAAAGAACTATCAACCATCTTTTCTCTATTACTCCATCCCTCATTCTCTCCCTGCCTTTATCCCCACGTGTTCTATCCTGCATGCTCTCCTTTTCTTCCCCCCTCATTTGTGTTGCCTCCCAACAGTGTCTCATTTTGTCTTTTTCTCTCTCTCTCGCTGCCTTTTCCCCAGTTTTGTTTTATTTGTTCAGAATATGAGAGCTTCATTAACTGGACCAATGTGTATTACCCACCGCTAATTGTCCTTGATCTGAGTAGTTTGTTCAGGCATTTAAGTCAATCACATTATAGGTCTGAGGTCACATTCGGACCAGACTAGGTAAGGGCAGACAATTTTCTTCCCTAAAGAACATTATTTGAGCCAGATTTTATGAGGATGTGTCTAGGGCGGTGGATAGAGGAGAGCCGGTGGATGTGGTCTTTCTTGATTTTCAGAAGGCGTTTGACAAGGTACCTCACAAGAGGTTATTGCAGAAGGTCAGGGGGCATGGAGTTGGGGGTAGGGTGTTAGCGTGGATAGAGGACTGGTTGTCAAATAGGAGGCAGAGAGTGGGGGTCAATGGGTGCTATTCGGATTGGCGGTTGGTGACTAGTGGAGTGCCCCAGGGGTCGGTGCTGGGGCCTCAGCTATTTACCATTTATATAGATGATCTGGAGGAGGGAACCGAGTGTAGGGTGTCGAAATTTGCTGATGACACCAAAATTGGTGGAAAGGCAAATTGTGCGGAGGGTGGTGAGAGCCTACAGAAGGATCTAGATAGGCTGGGCGAATGGGCCAGGAAATGGCAAATGGAATTTAATGTTGGCAAGTGCGAGGTGGTCCACTTTGGTAGGAATAATGGTAGGAAGGATTATTACTTACGTGGAGAAAACCTGCAGCAGGCGATGGTGCAGAGGGACCTTGGGGTCCTTGTGCATGAGTCGCAAAAACCCAGCTTGCAGGTGCAGCAGGTGGTCAGGAAGGCGAATAGGATGCTGGCCTTCATAGCGAGGGGAATTGAATATAAAAGTAGGGAGGTCTTGCTGCGGCTGTATAGGGCATTGGTGAGGCCGCAGCTGGAGTACTGTGTGCAGTTTTGGGCACCGTACTTACACAAGGATATTTTGGCCTTGGAGGGAGTGCAGAGGAGGTTTACTAGGCTGATGCCAGAGTTGAGGGGGTTGAGCTATGAGGAGAGGCTGAATAAATTAGGCTTGTACTCGTTAGAGTTTAGAAGAATGAGGGGAGATCTCATTGAGACGTATAAGATGATGAATGGGATGGATAGGATAGAGGTGGAGAGACTCTTCCCGCTCAGAAAGGACAGTAGGACTAGGGGGCACAGCCTCAACATAAAGGGGGGGCGGTTTAGAACGGAGTTGAGGAGGAACTTCTTCACTCAAAGGGTGGTGAATCTCTGGAATTCTCTGCCCGTTGAGGTGGTGGAGGCTGCCTCGCTAAATATTTTTAAGACGCGGGTTGATGGGTTTTTGATAAGAGAGGGGATTAAGGGTTATGGGGAGAGGGCGGGAATGTGGAACTGAGCCACGACAGATCAGCCATGATCTTATTGAATGGCGGGGCAGGCTCGAAGGGCTAGTTGGCCTACTCCTGCTCCTACTTCTTATGTTCTTATGGTCATCATTAGACTTTTATTGAATTCAAATTTCACCATCTGGTGTGGTGGGATTTGAACCTGGGTCCTCACAGCATGATACTGGTCTCTAGTCCAATGGCAATACTGCTATGCCACTTCTCCCCATTTTCTACCTGCCTGCCCTGCTGTATCTTTTTTTCTGCTGCTTTGCTTTCAATGTATCCCAGCCTCTGCTCCTCTTCACTCATTTTCTGCGCCCTTCCCTGCTCTTTGTTCTTTCAATCCCTGCCTACTTCCTGCTACCACCCACCTCCTGCTATCTGTCTGCTCCCCCCGCCCCACTCTGTCTCCCTTGATTTTTCTTACCCTACCTCTCACTTCATTGTTTAATACTTAAAAATTATATAGAAGTTATCCAGTTGCAAATATAAATTGTAAATTATCTGTTTTCTACACCTTTTTGCAGAGCGGGTGAGATTACTTTATTTAAATGGAACAACTTGATATTTTATTTTTAACTTTAACCTGACTTAAATTAAGGAGAAAAGCAAATACATCTGAGCTTGGATTTACTTGTCTTTTTCTTAGTGTGAAGGTATTCTCAACACAATGGTGATGTTGAGAAAAGTTCATCACAATTGTGTTATAGTAGAAACCACCTTTTCTCAGTTTTAATTTCTTTTTAAATTGGAGAATGAAAATGGCTATCAAAGATCATGCATTTAATTTCAGTCTTGTGCTTGTATTTGCAGAAGGCTAACTATTCTGGAACAAAATAGAAATTCTAATTATCTATACAACTAGTTGATGGTAGACAAACTATTTCATATATGGGTTACCAGTGACCTAACAAGAAGGAAAATTAAATAGCATATCAAAGATGAATGATGTTTGAAGAGTGTCTATTATCTGACTTGAGGTAGACTGTAGAGGGTACCTCCTTTCCCAAAAACTTTCATTTCTTGCTAAAAGTAATGTTGAGAACTGTTGCCTCCTTTATTTTAGTTTAGCATATACTAAATTTTGGATCGGCATGACTTGTGGTAGGTATTAGTGAATGCTCAGTGAATATTTTTTTTAAATGTATTGCTGACTATATATTGTATTAAAGCTCATGTATTAAGCTTGATACATAAAATAGCTACATTTTTGATAACTCTTTGGCTTCTTCACATTTTCTTTGTCCCCAGTAGTGCTCTTCTCTTCAATATGTTGTTAGAACTGCGCAGAAGGGAATTGTTCTATTCTTAGTGAAATTTCTCAGAATAATGCTGCCTAGAGGCTCCTTCTTCGTGTTAAGATTTGTTTTTTGTTCTATTTGTATTCCCTGGTTTACAGCAAGAAGTTGTACTTTTATATATTTTGATTATTCACTAATTTATTTACATATGTTTACACCTAGTGTTCCCACTAAAGTTTTCCCCCTTTCTGGAGTGTGGTTTTATGGATAGTGATCATCTTCCAGTATCTCTAATACCATCAACATGTATTTAACTTGCTGACACTTTATGTCAAGACTATATGACTGTGGGCATGATGCGTGAACTCCATTATGTCCTTGTACAATGCTCATCCTCACATGAATTTCCAGCAGATGTTGCTCAACAACAGTTGGAAGTACAGCTGATCTAGGCCCTCCCTTTCATTCATGGTGTGTAGGCCCATTGTAGCAGGTGGCACAATGGTATGTCGCTTGACTAGTGGCCCAGAGACTCAGGATAATGCTCTGCAGACCTGGGTTTAAATACCATCACGGCAATTGATTTAATTTAAAAACTCAAAATATCTGGATAACAATGAAACCATTGTTGAAAAAAATCCATCTCGTTCCTTCCTTTAGGGAAGGAAACCTGTCATCCTTACCTGGTCTGCTCTACACATAGCCCCGTATCCATAACAATGTGACTGACTTTTAAATGCCTTTTGAAATGGTCTAGTAAGTGACTCAATTGTATTCAGTGACTACAAATGGAACAAAAAGGAATGAAACCAGATGGACCATCCGACATTGACCTAGGTACTGGACACAACGGTGTCAAAGCTAACCATGTTGACTCTGCAAAATCGTCTTTACCAACATCTGGAGGCTTGTGCAAAAATTGGGAGAGCTGTATCACAGACTAGTCCAGCAACAGCCTGATTTAGTCATACTCACAGAATAATACTATACAGATGATGTAACAGTAGCTGCCATGTGTTCCATCTAGAAGAATCACTGCAGGAACTCACCAAGATTCCTTCAGCAGTACCTTCCAAACCTGCGGTCTCTAGCATCTAGAAGGAAGATCAAAAGCAGCAGGTCCATGGGAACGCCACCACATCCAAGTCAATCACCATCCTGACTTGGAAATATAAGAACATAACATAAGAACATAAGAAATAGGAGCAGGAGTAGGCCATCTAGCCCTTCGAGCCTGTCCCGCCATTCATTAAGATCATGGCTGATCTGTCGTGGCTCAGTTCCACTTTCCCGCCCTCTCCCCATAACCCTTAATCCCCTCGCTTATCAAAAACCCATCAACCCGCGTCTTAAAAATATTTAGCGAGGCAGCCTCCACCACCTCAACGGGCAGAGAATTCCAGAGATTCACCACCCTTTGAGTGAAGAAGTTCCTCCTCAACTCCGTTCTAAACCGCCCCCCCCTTTATGTTGAGGCTGTGCCCCCTAGTCCTACTGTCCTTTCTGAGCGGGAAGAGTCTCTCCACCTCTATCCTATCCATCCCATTCATCATCTTATACGTCTCAATGAGATCTCCCCTCATTCTTCTAAACTCTAACGAGTACAAGCCTAATTTATTCAGCCTCTCCTCATAGCTCAACCCCCTCAACTCTGGCATCAGCCTAGTAAACCTCCTCTGCACTCCCTCCAAGGCCAAAATATCCTTGCGTAAGTACGGCGACCAAAACTGCACACAGTACTCCAGCTGCGGCCTCACCAACGCCCTATACAGCCGCAGCAAGACCTCCCTACTTTTATATTCAATCCCCCTCGCTATGAAGGCCAGCATCCCATTCGCCTTCCTGACCACCTGCTGCACCTGCAGGCTGGGTTTTTGCGACTCATGCACAAGGACCCCAAGGTCCCTCTGCACCGTCGCATGCTGCAGTTTTTCGCCACGTAAGAAATAGTCCTTCCTACCATTATTCCTACCAAAGTGGACCACCTCGCACTTGCCCTATTCTTTCACTTGACACTGGTTCATAATCCTGAAACTCAATTTGATTTGACTTACATGTATTGGTATACAGTGAAAAGTATTGTTTCTTGTGCGCTATACAACCAAAACATACCATTCATAAAGCACAATAGGGGAGAAGAAAAGGAGAGGGGCACAATGTAGTGTTGCAGTCATAGCATGGGTGTAGAGAACATCAACTTAATATAAAGTAGGTCCATTCAAAAGCCTGATGGCATTTGGGAAAAAACTGTTCTTGAGTCAGTTGGTACGTGACCTCAGATTTTGTATCTTTTTCCTGACAGAAGATGGTGGAAGAGCGTTGTCTGGGATGCTTGGGGTCCTTGATTATGTTGGGCACTTTTCCAAGGCAGTAGGAAGTGTATACAGTCAATCGATAGGAGGCTGGTTTGAATGATATACTGGACTTCATTCATGACTCTTTGTACTTTCTTGAGGTCTTGGTCAGAACAGGAGCCATACTAAACTGATACATCCAGAAAGGATGCTTTCTATGGTGCATCTGGTAAAGTTGGTGATAGTTGCAGCAGATGCCAAATTTCCTTAGCCTCCTGAGAAGGTAGAGGCGTTGGTGGGCTTTCTCAATTATCATGTCAGTGTGGAGGGACCAGGATAGGTTGTTTGTGATCTGGACACTTGAATCTCTCGACCATTTCCACTTATTCCCCATTGGTGTGAACAGGGCATGTCCTTAGTTATCTTCCTGAAGTTGATGACTGTCTCCTTTGTTTTACTGACGTTGAGGGTGAGATTATTGACATCCCACCAACTCCCTCCCTAACAGCACTGTTCGGTGCACTTGGACTGCAGTGAATCAAGAACGTGGCTCACCACCAGCACATTCGCAAGGGCAACTAGAGATGGGTAATAAATGCTGGTTTAGCCAGTGACACTCACCTACTACAAATGAATTTTGAAACAAGACCCATAGTGCTGCCTTAGCCGAGATCAGCTAACTTGCCGGTTGTTTGATCAACTAGCTGACTTTTCAGGGAGCTACCTTTTTTACATTTTACGAGGAGAGAAACTTAAATATACAGAAAATGTATATCTTTTTGAAGCTTTAAAGTTTTTATTGGAAACCTGTGCTTTGCAGGAGTACACTGTACGCATGGCTTCAATCGAACTGGATTCCTTATTTGTGCTTATTTGGTGGAGAAGATGGATTGGAGGTAATTGATTTTCGCAATCTAGAATCTACCCTTGAGTGTATCAGTAGATCTCAGTAATGCTGATGATGGCTCCTTGCACATGTGTTGGTGTTGAGTTTTTTTGGTGCTATTTATATTTCCTAGTTTACAATAAAAGTTCTAATTTCAAATGATATTGTGGGTTAATAAAACAAGTGGGCAACATTTTCTTGATTATGTTCATCCACTTAAAGGGGAAGTGTATTCTACTGATTTGTTGCATAATCCTAAATGTTATACAGGGAATTAAACCACATGTGTGGACTGAATATCGATGGTTTACTTGTGGATTATTTCTGAAACTGGCACTTTTTTGACTCCTAAAATTACTTGATGAATGCACATGCATACTCAATGAAAACTGCCTTTTGAACTGTCCACCTTCACGTGGAACATGCTGAAGCCTTCCTCCATGGTAAGTCTCCAGAATAAAGCCATTATATTGTCTCCAAACTAATCATCTTTCATTAAACAAAACACAAATTTATGAAATTCCTCACATATATGATACAAATGAAATAGTCGAGGCTTTGATGTTTATTCACAGGTAAAACCACCATTGATTTGATTTTGATGAGTTATGTGCCTGGCATCATTGGGTGTTCTGCAAATACTTTTTTTTGTACAAGCAATTAGGATTATGTGGCAATTCAGTAAAAAATACTTTTTGTTTTGTATTTCTGTTGTTCCACATTTAGGAATGAATTCAAATAGTTCTGCAGTATAAGGTAAAGTCACAATAGTCCCAGATGACCATAGCCTGCTCTCCCCTTAGAGGGAGGAGAGCTGACTGGTGATGATTTACTTGAGCGTGATCCACAGGTTAAGGGGCAAGGTTGAGAAGGTGGACCTTCGTGAATAACCTCAGCTGGAACGGGAATTGAACCCACATTGCTGGTCCTACATCACAACCCAGCCAAACAGCCAACTGACCTAACCGATTGACAATGGAGTGTGTTTTGTAACTGTAATGTTAAGACTTGTACGTGGGACTGATTTTGCAATCCTCTCTATGCAGAATAACACCAAATCTATCAAAAGGCTGATGCAAGGCTAAAGCTTTCTATTCAAAAGCCAGATGTATTTAAGTTTTAAATTTTCATATGCTTGTATATAAATTAAAATATTTCACAGCAACTTAATTGCAGTGTTAATGTAAGCCTACTTGTGACACTAATAAATAAACTTTTAAAAATATACTAAAAAAAATTGCCATGGTCTTTTTGTGAAGACCAACTAACTGCCTACACATGTTGCAACATGAAGTACTAGCTATACAATAGACCTTTGGTGATTTTAAAAAGTGTGCATTTGAGCACAAGAGAATTGATTGCAGCTAGTTTCAGGTATCTAACCTGGAAATTGAAGTTCTTCAATGAAGAATGGCATTACCTTACCACAGTTTTGCTTTAACTTGACCTGTTGCGAATTATTGATTTAAGAACTGCCTGGATTAAATTGTTGCTGATACTGTTTTTTGTTTTTAAGATTTTGAAACTGGATTCCAATTCAACTTATTTTACAATCCACTTTCTCTTGTGAGATCTGTAACTGCTGTACTTTTGTATTATCTAGCATTGAAGCAGCAGTTGCTACTTTTGCTCAAGCAAGACCCCCTGGCATTTATAAAGGGGAATACCTGCAGGACCTTTTCAGTCGCTATGGTGAGGTAGAAGATGCTCCTCCCCCACCAGAAAGACCAGATTGGTGTTATGAGGATGATGATGGAAATGTTGATGATGATGGATGTAGGATCAGTAAAGATTCAGAACCTGGCTCTTCAGGCTCCAGCCCATGCAAAAGGAGAAAAGAACGAATTAAGTTGGTAAGCACTTGAGTTGCAATGATACAGGATTATGGGGAAGAATATCAAAGCCAGTCAAAATTAGTTTAATTAGTAAATGCTGCCACAACATACTATTTCATGTGCATCATAATTTGCATTCACAATTTGTTAGAAATATTAGATTTGTTGTAAATGAATCAATTAGCTTAAAGTTTGATGAATGAGTGAAATTAGAATGGAAGAAAACATGTAATAATTAAAGAACCTTTTAGCTCATCCAATTATTTTATTAATTTTTCATCGATTTGTAGTTTGGGCTGTTACATATAATAAAAACATTTGATTGCTTGAGTAGTCAGATCTTTTCTAACATTGATTTACCACAGTTGTTTAATTTCCTTAAAAAAGGGAGCAGTTTTTCTGGAGGGTATGCAAGTTAAAGGTGTAACGCAATTGATAATCCAATCCAAGTTAGGAGAGGTCCAAAGGAAATGTCAGCAGTATTGTCGATGGGAAAGGTGAGTAACTTTCTTTTGTGAGCTAATTACATATTGTCGAATAAAAACAGAAAATACTGAGTAGGTCTAGCATCATCTGTGGAGAGAGTTACCCAGTTCTGAAATAACCTGAAACTTCAGTTGTTTCTCTTTCTACAAATACTGTCAGACTTGCTGAGTATTTCCAGCAATTTTTTGTTTTGGTTTAGATCTTCAGCATTTGCAGGGTTTTGATTTTTGCATTTCATATTATTAGTAACCTTTAACGAAGGAGTTCCCCTGGTGTCATGAACTTGGCTCTGATTGCACTCTTCCAAGGAACCAACACTCTCACTGATATTCAAAATGTAAGGGTTGGATAAAGAATTGGTACTTACAGTTGACAAGGCACAAGTCGTCACCCCCCCCCACGCGCGCACATGTCAGCTATGCTTCTCACCTGCTTTTACAGCTGCATCACAGGAAGCATTCTTTCTGGTTGTATCACGGCTTGTATGGCTCCTGCTGTGCCCAAGACCATAAGAAACTACAGAAGGTTGTGAATGTAGCCAATCCATCAAGCACACCAGCCGCCTGTCCATTGACTCTGCCTACATTTCTCGCTGCCTCACCAAAATAGCCAGCATCATTAAGGACCCCACGTACCCCGGACATTCTCTTTTCCACTTAAGAACAGCTTGTTCCCTGCTGCCAGATTTTTGAATGGACCTACCTCGCATTAAGTTGCTCTTTCTCTATACCCTAGCTATGACAGTAACATTACATTCTGTACTTTCTCCTTTCCTTCTCTATGTACAGTATGTTTTGTCTGTATAACACACAAGAAACAATATTTTTCACTGTATCCTAATACATATGACAAATCAAAAGATGAGGTGTGAATGGCTGTTTTGGTTTGGTCTTGTTTCTTTCTTTATTCAGTCACGTTATTTTGGGCGGCTGCTGTGCAGTCATTCACATCTCATCTGGACAAATTTTCTGTTTCTTTACTGTGCCCATTCCCACTACCTTTGGCTTTTTGTTACATTTTTTTATCAGCAACAAAAATGTTGCCATTTAATCTCTCCTGCCTTCTACTATATCATAGACCTTCCCTACTGATCTTCCAAGCTCTCCCCTCTTTACTCAAAACCTATTACATTTCTAACTGCCCTCCGTTTGAGAAAGTTCATCTGTTGCAGGCAGACCTGTTGAGTATTTCCAGCGTTTTTGTGATTTTATTTCAGATTTTTTTCAGCTTTCAGTTTTGCTTTTGTATGGTAACTATCAAGTTTATCTAAGATTTGTAAGATTTTTATTCTACTTTGATCAACTTTAAAGGGAAAACAGTCATAGAGGGAAATGCTCTTTGTAACTTCTTGCCTAGCTGATTAGTTTGGCATCCTCTATTCTCTCATTAAGAATAAATAATTGAAATGGTGGCAAATTTGAATTTGTGCTGCTTTTCTGCTCTGCAACATATCTTTGACACCCTAAAGATGACCTTTTAAAAAGGAGTGGCAGAGTTATGAGTGTCGCTACTTCAACCCATTCTTCCCCGGATCAAATTGGAAGATGCATATTTTGTATATTTTCGGTGACTGTGCAGTAATAGAATTTCTATTAATTCAGGGCAGGATTTCCTGGAGCACAACCTGTTTCCATGGACAAACAAAACATTAAATTTCTTGAACAAAAGCCATATAAAGTCAGCTGGAAGGCAGATGGGGCACGGTGAGTATTTGTTTACTTTGAGACTTTGGAAAATGATTCTGATTTAAAATGGTAACATATTGTTCCTGTATGGTTGTAAATTCTATCTCATTCCAACAGTTTCAGGAGCAGTTGAATTAAGGACCATATCTTGAATGTCTGATAATTTAACTAAAAATAAAAAAATCTTGTGTACAATTCATGTCATATTATAAATTTATTTACAGCATGAAAATTTTTTTTGGCTCAATTTGACTAACATTACATATAGGTAAGTAGGAAAAGCTAGCAATTAGAATTCAGTAACCAAATTCAAACCAACTTATCTTGGACCAAAAAATGACTCAAAGTAGCTACTCAAAGTGCTTAGATGTTCTTTGATCCTGCTCTTTTTTTCAGCTAGCTGGCTATATACATTTAAAAATCTAAACAAAAATCCTGTAAAAAATTTTCAAAGGAACTGTGTATAGTTGAAATTGTTGAGGGAAAGTGTTTTGAGTGCAGGGGTAACAGTGGGCAGAAGGAGCCACTGCTAGTAAACTGAGCAGGAAACAAGAGACGGTGTGTTTTTTTTACTTATTCGTTTGAGATGTGGGCCTTGCTGGCTAGGTGAACATTTTATTTCTCATCCCTGATTGCCCTTGAGAAGATGGGGTTGAGCTGCTGTGCAGTCCATGTGGCGTAGGTACACCCACAGTGCTGTTAGAAGATAGTGAAGAAACAGCAATATAGTTCCAAGTCAGGACGTTGTCTTTTTGAGGGGAACTTGTAGATTGTGGTGGTGTTCTTGGTGGTAGAAGTTGGAGTTTGGTTGATGATGTTGGAGGAACCTTGGTGAGTTGCTGCGATTATCTTGTGCATAGAACACATTGCTGTCACTGTATGTTGGTGGTGGATGGAGTGAGTGTTTAAGGAGGTGGATAGTGTGCTAATTAAGCAGGTTATTTTGTCCAAGATGGTGGTGAGCTTCTTGAAAGCTGTTGTTGCACTCATCCAGGCAACTGGAGAGGATTCCATCACATTCCTGATGTGCCTTGTAGATGATGAATAGACTTTGGGAGTCAGAAGGTGAGCTGTTCTCTCCAGAATTCCCAATACAATACAAGAAATAGGAGCAGAAATAGGCCACCAGACATTTCAAGCCTGCCCCATCATCAATACGGTCATGGCTGATCTATGCTGGCCTCAACTCTTTCTGTGCCATTTCCCCATAGCCCTCTATTCTTCGATCTATCAAATATTTATCCACCTTCACTTTAAATATTTATAGTGATCCAGCCTTCTTCTTCCTTTGGGGCAGAGAATTCCACCCTCAAAGAAATTTCTGTGCACCTCAGTTTCAAATGACTGGCCCTTTAGCCCTTTAGGCCTTTCAAATGACTGGCGCTCTAGCTCTGTTCCCTTGTTCAAGACTCTCCCTCTCATGAAAACATCTCATCATATCATCTGTCAAGCCCCCTCAGAATCTAGGATGTTTGAATAAGATCACCCTTCACTCTTCCAAATTAGTCTGATGAACCTCCTTTGGACTATCTCTAACTATATCCATTTTTTTAGATAAGGGTACCAAATCTGTATGCTGTATTCCAAGTGAGGTCTCACCAACACCTTTTACCATTGCAAGAAAGCCTCCATATTTTTAAAGTCCAATCCCTTTGCAATAAAAGCCAAAATCTCATTTGCCTACTTGTTAGATGGATCTGGCTGCTAACTTCCCAGCCCTGACCTGCTCTTGTAGCAACAGTATTTATCATGCAGATAAATACTGTTGTAAATAATAACTAAATGAACTAAATCATGTTCTGTAGAGTATCAGTTAGATCCGAAATTTTAATTTTGTTTCTCCCCACAGATGCTTCCAGACCAGCTGAGTTTATCCAGCATTTTCTGTTTTTGTTTCAGATTTCCAGCGTCTGAAGTATTTTGCTTTAATTTTATCCCAATTAGTCCAGTTCAGTTTCCTGTCAAAGATAATCTCCAAGATGTTGGAAGTGAGGGATTCATTGATGGTAAAGAGTGGAGTGGCCAGAGGAAATGGTTAGATCCCTTTTTAGAATTCCTACAGTACAGAAAGAGGCCATTTAGCCCATTGAGCCTGCACCAACAACAATCCAACTGAGGTATTATACCCTTAACCCCACGTATTTACTCTGCTAGTCCCCTTGACACAAAGGGGTAATTTAGCATGGCTGATCAACCCAATGTGCACGTCTTTGGAATGTGGAAGGAAACTAAGTCCATGCAGACTTGGGGACAATGTATAAACTTGAGACCAGAATTGAACCCAGGTTCCTGGTGCTGTGAGGCAGCATTGCTAACCACTAGCCACCGTGCCATCTCTTGTGGAAGCTGTCATTGCCTGACACTATTGTGGCACAAATGTTATTTGCCACTTAACCTGCCCAAGCCTAAATCTTGTCCAGGTCTTGCTGTACTTGGACAAGAATTGCTTCAATATTTGCTGAACATTGTGCAATCATCAATGAACATCCCCATTTTTGACCCAATTTTGGAGGGGGGGATGCGGGTGGGCATTAATGAAGCAGCTGAAAATGGTTGGGCCAAGAATGCTCTCATAAGGAATTCCTTCAGTGATGTCTTGGAACTGAGATGATTGACCTCCAACCTTCGTGTTAGGCATGACTCCATCCAGTGAAGGATTTTCTCCCTGATTCCCATTGACATTAGTTTTGCTAAAACCTCATGATGCCACACTCGATTAAACACTGCCTTGATGTCAAGGACAATCACTCTTACCTCATCCTTGGAGCTCTTTTGTGCATGTTTGGACAAGACTTTAATGAGGTCAGTAGCTGTGACCTTGACAAAACTCAAATTTAGCATATTGAGCAGCTTATTGGTGTGTAATTACTGCTTGATAACTTGCTCCACAACTCCCTCCACTACTTGCTGATAATCAAGAGCAGGCTGTTGAGATGGATTTGTCCTGCTTTTGTGCATAATGCATGAGTAATTTTACACATTGCTTAAGTAGTGGCTAATTGTTGTAATTGTATTGGAACAGCTTGGCTAATGGGGGTTGGGGGGAATGTGGGTGAGGGGGTGAATGGGGATGGGTTTGGTTAGTTTGAAGGAGAGGTCTTCAGTGGTATTGCTGGAACGTTGTCAGGCCATTGCCTTTGCAGTATCCAGTGCTTTCAGCCTTTTGTTGATATCATGTGCAGTGAATCAAATTTGCTGCAGACTGGCATCTGTGAAGCAGGGGACCTCTGAGGAGGTTGGATTTGATGATCCACAATGTACTTCTGCCTGAAGATGACTGCAAACACTTCAGCTTCGTCTTTTGAGCTGGTGTGTTGGACTTGTTATGGTTCAGGTCAGAGACTCCAAGGTGTTTTATGGAGCTCATTTGCATCATAAGTATTGCGCCTTGAATTTGGCTAGGATAAGCCTGATACGTTTCACTTCAGATATGATTCAAATGACCCACTAGAGAGCTTTTATCAAAGGAAGTTTAATTAAAATTATAGTTAACCTGTATGGAAAGAGTAAAGTCCAAGTGGATTATTTGGAATCACGAGCTTTCGGAGCGCTGCTCCTTCATCAGGTCTGCTCACCTGATGAAGGAGTAGTGCTCTGAAAACTTGTGATTCCAGATAAACCAGTTGGACTTTAACCTGGTGTTCTGAGACTTCTTATTGTGCCCAACCTAGTCCCACACTGGCACCTCCACATCATGTGTGGAAAGAAAATTAGCAATAACTTTTATCAATTACAAACTAAACAACCACAGTAATATATAATTCTTAACAAATATATCTAAGATGTTCCCATCAAACCAAAACCATCCATAGACAAAACTCTTTAAATAGGTTCAACATGGCAAAGACAAGCTCCTGTGATACTGGAATTGAGTCCTTTGGTTGGACAATCGAAAACTTAGTCTTGTAAGTTCTAGTAGTGCTCGTGACACACACAGAACAGCTTCCCAGAACCCAGTGTAGACCCTAGTCAAGCCACCAACAACAGATTTTCTAATCTAGGAAGGCAAGACCTTGTTTTCAGATAACCAGCAGAATTTCCAAATAAAACAGGGAGAAAGAGAGAGAAGCACTTCCTTTCAGCTTGCTGTCCCTTCTAAAACTAACCTGCAGCTCAGAACTGAAAATTAAACTGTCTCCTGACTTGCCAACTGGCTTTCCTCCTAACAATGCAGGGTCAAAAAACCAATTAGGGCGAGGCCCCAGTTTAAACCACTTAAGAAGCAATAAAAAGAATCTGGTAAACAGGTCAGCAGCAATGAGAAACCATGAAGTTGAGATTCAGAGATAATGATTTAAGAAGAACCTTTTTTAAAGGTACACAAACGTTATAGGTTCACCCATCATTAGGAAAGGGGACATTTGTGGAGTCACCTCCTGTGCTTCGATGTTTAATTGTCCACCACTAATCACAGTTGGATGTGGCTGGGCTGCAGAGTTCAGATCTGATCTGTTCGTTGTGGGATCACTTAGCACTGTCCATCGCATGCTGCTTTTGCTATTTGGCATGCAAGTAGAGCTGTATACTGTAGAAAAGGCCCTTCAGCCCATGAGTATGCACTGACAATAACTAACTAATGCTGCACTAATCCCATTTTCCAGCACTTGGCCTGTATCCCTGAATTTGACATGTCAAGTGCTCATCCAAAATTTTTTTCAAGATTGTAAGGTTTCCAGTCTCCGCTACCTTCTGAGGCAATGCATTCCACATTCTCATCATCCTCTGAGTGAAAATTTTTTTTTTCAAATCCCTTCTCAATTGCTTGCCCCTCACCCTAAAACTGTCCCTCCCTGTGACTGACCCCTCAATCAAGGGGAACAGCTGCTTTCTATTCTCCGTGTTCATACCGCTCATAATCTTATTCACCTCAGTCATGTCCCCCTCAGCCTTCTCTGCTCTAAAGAAAACAACTTTATGCTACCCAGTTTTGAGTTGCTACTTCTGTTCAAAATCTAATGGTAGTATCACACAACACTTTCAAGGGAATCCTCAATGTGAAAATTTTCTTTGTGAATGAAACTTGTTAATTTTTTAAAGTTAGATTATTCATTTATAATTATCATTATGATAATTTAAAAACTCTCTCTTAAATGTGGCAACCTAATTAGTTCAGCCATTTTTAGAGCTTAACTAGTGGGTAAGTACCCCAAGTTCCCACTATTACAATTATTTCAGTAGATTTCCAAAGAGCCTGGTATCTTTTGGCAGCAACTTCTGGATTTCCAGGTTTAACTGCACATGTGCAGATGCCAGAAGCTTTCAGATTTGCCCTGTAATGAAGACAAGGGCAAATAACTTTGCTGTTAGAATTGCAACAAAATTTGGATATATCTGGCATGTTGTGAGGGGAGTTGGTGCAGACTCAATGGGCTGAACAGCTTCCTTCTGCAATGTAGGGATTCTATGTATTTATGAACCTTGACTTCATACCTAGCAGAAAGGGAGGATTTCAAAGTAGGATATCTCTCTCTTTATGAGGTAGTTTGCCACTGCCACGAGCTTGCCAATTGCTAACCTATCATTCTGGGATTAGTTTTCGTTTGAATTCTTTTCTGGTGGAGGCTTGAATGGCAACCATGTGGATGTTGCTGAGCCTTATTGTTGTATATCTAGTTGGAAGTTCTGACGGAATTTGGGTATGCTACTCTCCATCCTCTTTGACCATTTCCATTGAATAGAACTCTGGTAGAGCTAGGTTCTGCTCCAACCTTGATTCCTTTCTTTAATCGTGCATGTCTTATATGCTAAGGATCATATTTGGCCAATTGTAAATAAGTTGGTTGTGTTTGGTGGTGAAGGGGGTGGAGTAGGTGGAGTCAGGAGCAAAAAAACTTTGTTAAATGGTGAAGAGATGGGGCTAAGGGTTAATTCTATTTGCTCTACAAACGTGGCAGAGGCCAAGCCAATTCGGACAAGTGTCATCTTCCTGAAGCTACTAATGCCAATTACTCGTGTAGGTTGTTTTAGGATAAACAGTATGGCGAATATTTTGTTACTTCTGCTGCTGAAAGTGGGCAGAGGTAATGTTTTTGCCCTTGTTAGTCTGTTTGTCCGTTCATTTATAAACAATACAACTCAAAATTAATGAATTTATTTTAACAAAACTTGCTACATAAAGTATGACCCACCGAAAAACTGATGTGTTGATGGTGAAGATGTGGACACTGTATCAGTATCATGGATATTGGGAGGTAGAACGAATTGATTTTTAATAATGTTGATTGTTTTAGAATGTTGTGGATTGTCTCCAGTGCTGTCGTGGAGTTTATTGCAACTAAAATCATAGAATCATACAGTGCAGATGGGGTTCATTTGGCCCATTGAGTCTGCACTGACCACAATTCCACCCAGGCCCTATCCCCATAACCCCATGCATTTACCCTAGCTAGTCCTCTTGACACTAAGACAATTTATAATGGCCAATCCACTTAACCCACGTATCTTTTGACTGTGGGAGGAAACTGGAGCACCTGGAGGAAACCCACGCAGACATGGGGAGAATTTGCAAAATCTGCCTGAACAGTGACCTGTCAAAATGTGAGCAATATTTTCAAAACCGGTTGTTGGACATGGATTGGCTTGAAACCTCTTCAGTGAGATGGAAGCTCTTAATAAAAAGATTGGATTTAGTGCATGCAGATATGAGACCACATTTAATAATTTGTTAGAATTTGAGATGTTATCTTATCGGCAGCCTGAGGGACAGAAGTGGAAGACTGTGCCATTAACTTTTGCTGTTGGAATTCAAGAGGAAAGATTTCTTTGGATAGTTTATTTGAAATTGTATGATAACTTTCAGCTCAAATACTATGCATTCATAGGCTGTCTTTCACTTGCATTACCAAAGAGCTGCTTGGAGAGCAGGAAAACTCAACAACCTGATATGTTACATATATTGGTATTTTCCGTAAATAAAAAACACAGCCTACCCTGAACTATATTATTTGTCTTGGTTGCCACAGTTTGTTTATTAGTTCATTAGCATTTAATTCTTGACAATTTTACATTTTGTGAGCATGTGTAAAGCAATGTGGGAAGGCAGTGGCATAGTGGTGTTGTTGCTGGATTAGCAGTCCAGAGATTCAGGGTACTGCTCTGGGGACCCAGGTTCAAATCCCACCACAACAGATAGTGAAATTTAAATTCAATAAAAATCTGGAATTAAAAGCCTAAATGATGACCATGAAACCGTTGCTGATTGTTGTTAAAAATCCATCTGATTCACTAATTCCCTTTAGGAGAGATTAAATGAGACATCCTTACTTGATCTGGCTTACATGCGACTCCAGATCTTCAGCAGTGCGGTTGACTCTTAAAATGCCCTCTGAAATGTACTTAAGTCAAGGGCACTTACGGATGAACAATAAATATTGGAACACGTCCTATGAGTGAAGAGGAAAAAGAGTACCGTGAATGCACATTGTTTTTTAGGATCTAGAAATATTTGGCCTTTCAAACCTGCCCTGCCATTCAATATAATCACAGCTAATCCTTTTTCTCTCCTGCACTCTCCCCATAACCTTGATGCCTTTAGTATCTAAAGTCTGTCTATTTCCTTCTTAAACATATTCAGTGAATTGGCCTCCACAGCCTTACGTAGTAGAGGATTCCACAGGTTTAGAAGAGGTTTCTCCTCACTTCAGTCCTAAGTGGCCTACCCTGCATCCTGAGACTGTGAGCCCTTATTCTGGACCCCTTAGTGAAAGGTGAAACAAATTTGACAGATATCTTATAGTTTGGAGCCTGCTTAACTTTAATGTCTCTCTTGCAATCCAAATTTTGATCATATGACAATTAAATATAATGGGTATGTAATATACAGTGATGTTATGTCCAGTTAAATTTGTATCAAATCTAAATCACTTCTGCAGGAATGTGGCTCAAATACAGTGTACAGTAGTGTATTTTAGCGAGTAAGGATCATGGATTAATTTGCTAAATGGGTAAAAGGGAAAAGGTTGTGGTTGTTTTGAAAAGTATTAATGGCTTCATTTCTCCAAGCTCCTAAAAAGGCTAGGTGGTGGTCTATTACAGTTCATTCAGGGACACTATAAGTTGTGCTGGCAATATGCACTTTTACATCTGTGTTGTAGCCTGGAGCTATGGATGGTGATGGCTCTAATTTCTTTCCATCATATAGTTAATCAGGAATCTCTCCCACCAACCACTGGTGCGAGTTGGAAGGATTTGTTGGTTGATTTGCCTGTTTAGCCATGTTATGAATGCGCCTTCTTTGGCCATCTAGTTTGGAGTGGAACATGAACATGGAGGGGAGACATTGATGCTACCCACTGCATCACAAGACCTCTTTAGTTGGCTAGATAAAAAGCTTTGTATATTCATATGACATTTATTTCTCTGCACATATTGTTTTAACTGTTCCCTTCAGTAAATTTAAATGGATTATCATGAAGCTCCGTTACTTGTAAAATAGCAAGGAGGTCTGACGTTTTTCCTTGCTGAATAAATAGTTTAAAAGAAACTTGTCTCCAAGTTCTAAACACTTGGGAGACAATTTGCTTAAATCTGATTAACTAACTGACTGTAGAGTGTGTCAGCTTGACATGGTTGGTGATACTTGCATCTGAGTCAAAAGGTTATGGGTTCAACACCTGCTACAGATTTGAACACGTAACTGCTTACACTTCAGATGTGCTGTTTTCATATGGTGCTTCCAACTGTGTCCCCTACCGCCTGCTTAGCTGGAAATCAGAGATCCCCATGATAATACTTGAAGATGAGCAGAGAGTTCTTTGTGTCTTGGCTAAAGTCCCTGTTCCTAGCAAAACCAGTAAAACAAAATGTCCTGGTCAGCCATTCGTTTTGCTCTTTTTACAACTCCAAGCACAGGTTGGCTGCTACTTATGTAACAATGGATGTGTTTTGAAAGTCAGTAAAGCTCTCTGAAAGATTCTGCGAGTCTGGTAATGCACTATATAAATGCAAGATCTTTCTGTCATGAAACTCAGTAGATGAAAGCCGTAACAGATGTCTGCATTAATGAGATAGAAAATAGAACTTTCTATGAAGAGGAACAAATGCTACTTATAATGCATTAGCTCAGAGCTATTATGCTGATGACTAATGTATTTATAAGAACAAATGAGTAATAAATGAATGTAAACTTAACAGTTATTGTCCAAATGTATATCCCCAGAATAGAAAATACAAAGAATGAGGGGGTTATAATTGCTAAATGAAATTCGAGGAATTTGATAAATGTGTGGGCTCCACTGTCTGATTAAGGCATGGCAGGTAAATATTTGTGTCGCCTGTCTTTTGTCACTTGGTAGGAATTATTTTTCTAGAAAATTGCTTTAATTGCTTGGGATAAAAATATATAGATATGACATATGTTGAATAGGGCAGTAGCTGCATGGTGCCATGTAGTAGTCAGTTCAGTTCCTCACTCTAAATTACTCACTTCAGCCCTGAAATACATGAAAATTTTCAGGGAGAATTTTTGCTAATCTGCTGTTGTGCACCTTCTGCCAGTCAGCTGATGAATAGGAGCAGAACTAATTCTGCGACTAAGATCACACAAACAAGAGTGTGTGGCCTGAGGAGAATTTAGGGGAGAGCGGAGGGAGGGGAGAAAAACTCATGTTCTATACGGTCACACTCTATTTTGTTTTAAATACGTGCACTGTTTCCAGATACCAATACTTTAGAAGAAACATTTTGTTGCCATATATGGGATGCAGATCATCAAGGTGGGATGAAAGTTTAGGATTGAACCTGACAGGATATTCCATTTTAATTCAAAATGTGGAAGGTCTGACAGTAAATAAGGATATGTAACTGTAGGCTTATGCAAAGTGATATCTGGCATATTGTCTTTTAAAATATATCATCAATATCATGGGTGGAAATATTAAGAACTGAACAGAATGCACCAGTTGAAACATATGCACATGTCTCGCTGGATTACAGCAAAAATCTTGCCTCTTTCCAGAGCAGTGTTCAGTTGAGTGTTTATCCATTTGCCTAAGTACACAGTTTTAATTAAATGCTATTTTTATTGAGAAAAGCTGATGTTTTGCTGACAAGGTGGCTTAGTGCTTTGTTTGAATAAGATGCTGTGCCAAGGAATGGTAGGACAGAAGTTCCCCCTTATGGTACCCTACATGGCAAAATTCCAATCTAAGCTGAGCAACGAGGGTGGGGGTTGGGGTGAAGAATTGTAAAATGATGAAAGGAGCGACAGAAAATAGCAGCTGAGCCAACCCATGCTGTTTATGTGGATCTCCCGGCAGCTGGTTCAGGAGCAGGATTGGCAGGTTGTATGCACATCGAAGGCTGCATTGAACAGAGGGCGTAAAGTTGAGGATCAGCACATTTTTTGTCCCCCTTGAGACACTTCTGTTAATGCAAAATATATTAGTATATATAACCAATGGTTTCATTGCTATTGCAAAAGAAAGTGGGGAGCCTTGTTGAATTGTCATTCTGAGCAAAGAAATTAGATGAGTAAAAGTTGTTATAAACTACTGAAGCCAAGATAACATGACCCCAAATCCAGATCTAATGTAAGGTTTATCCCAGTGTTATGTCTTTGCATAATATTGGTAATATTGCTGGGTTTTGATAACTCAGTCAAGTTTATTCAAAGGAAACGTTGTCTTTAAAAATAAAAGCTATTTTCTCAGATATAATGTTTGGGAGAACTTCCACTGGTCTGCCTGTAAAGATCTTTAAATACACCTTTGGAACATATTAAATGTTGTGGTATGTTGGTAGCTGACAATATTAATATTATAACTTTTAAAAATAGTGTAAATGAAATGGGCATCATTATTTTGTGATAATATTGATCCTGTCTTAGTCCATGGTTGAACCGCCCAAGTAATGGTGCTTCCGAATTACCGCTTTAACATTGCATTGGGCAGCATAGTGGCACAGTGCTTGACACTGCTGCCTCACAGCTCCAGGGACCTGGATTCCCAACTTGTGTCACTGTCTATGTGGAGTTTACATGTTCTCCCTGTGTTTGCGTGGGTTTCCTCCAGATGCTCTGGGTTCCTTCCACAGTCCAAAGGTGTACAGGATACGTTGATTGGCCACGCAAAATTGCCCCTTAAGTGTCCTGGGATGCATAGAGTTAGAGGGATTAGCGGGGTAAATATGTGGGGTGATGGGGATAGAGCCTGGGTGGGATTGTTGTTGGTGCAGACCTGATGGGCTAAATGGCCTCCTGCGCCATAGGGATTCTACCTGCAGATTCTATTCCATTTGAATTTGATTTTCACTCTGCTGTGGTAATAGTTCCAGGGGTTTCTTTCAGAATTACTTCGTCTGACTATTAGAGCTTCACATTAAATAAATTGCTTTGGCTTTCAATTACTATTAAGAAAATCTTTCAGCCTTGATGTATAAGCAAGACCCCACAAATATCCTTGATATTTACGGCCAGTTAATCAGACTTTGGTAATGTAGGTTGAAGAAGAAATGATTGCTGGAATGCAGGATGAAATGCCTGTCCTTTGATTAGTCTCATGGGATCTTTAGATATGCCACAAAAAATTGTGGGTTTGAGCCAATGCACAATGTAAGTTGATTCTCCAATGCAGAACTGAAGAAGTACTCACTACATTGTCAGGTGGTGTGCTTCAGATGAGACATTCCAGATTGATAGATAATATCCCAGTCGCAGCTGTTTATTTGCTTGGAGGAACCCTGCTGTGTATTTATGAAGATCATGGAATTGTTTGACAGAGACCAATCCAGTAGGTGGCATTGAGAACAGGGAGATGAGCTGGGATGATGCAATCACTTATATTATACTCCAGGTGTGATAATGAATTATTGCCCACGTTCATTGTTCCACTGCTCTTCATAAAATCAACCCTTGATGATTTCCCTTTCCTCTGTAAAGTCCTTGAATATATTGTTGCATCCCAAATCCATTCTATTTTTCCCGAACTCCATGTTTGAATATTGACAATTAGGTTTCTGCCCCTACCAAGGTGTCAAATCAGCTTTTTATGATGTCACAAGTGACATTCTGTGTGACTGACCAACATAAAGTTTCCTTCCTCACCCATGTCAACCTGTTTGCAGCCTTTGACATGGTTGATAGGGTTGCCAGCCCTCTGGCAATGTCTGGAGGTGACTACAGGATTTTCCCTCAATCTACCAGCAGCTATTAAATTGATTCCTGTTGACCACAGAATCATTTGAATGGTGATGAATAAGTGTATTTACAGACAGCCCTCCCACGCAGACATGGTGTGTTGACATAGAATCTTTTATGCTGGGATTGTGCATGCGTACTCTACCTACGAGCATTGCTGCTTGCTATTCTTGCCTATGCTTTTCCCTGCTGGTGGCCAATGCTCAGCCTAAGACTGAGCAAAGTCAACATGGGAGAGAGAAGTTAGAGAATGATGAAGCCTGCCCAGCCTGGAGGTAAAGAAGTGAGCTATCAAGGGCACAGTCTAAACTTTCAGCTGCCTCTGCCTGCCTTGAAAATTCATGCCTACCAGACCAGACCAGCCCAGACGAGAGAGTTGTTTAGTGGCTCCTTGGATCCCATCTGAAATGGAAGTCCTCAGAGGTAACATTGTGTGATGCTTCCAGTTTGCTGCTGGAAGCAGCACACCATATTATTGCGTTGATTTAAAAAATCCGCAAAGCCAAGTTTGGAAAGCTTTTCACCAAAATATTCGAGTCTCATATTAAACTAAAAAAAATGATGGCTTTATTGTGACGGGTTTGAAAATGATAGGTCAAAGGTCAATTGATATCATCATGATTGGTGGGGGAAGGTCTTCCGGAATAGCTTAATTCTGAACTGGCAACCCTAACATTTACCAACACCATCTTCCAATGCCAGTCCATGTCATCTAGCTGGGTAAGGCCTGGTTCTGTTGCTATCTATCTAACAATAGTCATAGAATCACTTGCAATGGCATCCCTTCTAGTTTTCGCACATAAGCCATTTTGCTCTCTAAGTATCTATCCTTGGCCTTGTTTCGCATTGTAACTAATGTTCAGAGTGGATAAGTGTTAATGTTTAAAGTTTGTTGTTGTACTATTAAAGTAAAGGGAAAGAGAGATATATTGTAAACAAATGCAATGTTGTTTGATTAGTCACGTGATGTGGAGTGACATCATCAGAAACATGCATGGATTTTTCCCTCTCTTCCATCCTAGACTGTAAGCAAGCAACACTTATCCAATAAAGTTCGACTAATTGGTTAAGTAACCCACAATGTGGCAACCTTTTCATCCTTTTATCTTGCTACGTAAATGAGCTCACCACATTACTGCATAACAATAAAAGCTAAAAAGAGAGAGGTGTGTTTTCCAGTAAGATCATTGACAAAAGACCAGTTTTGGACAAAGCTGACAACAAGAAGTATTTTCCAACAAAATATTAAAAAAAAAATCACCTCTGACCTGGATCTGGGATCAAGGAACAGTGTCTGGAGACCGCACCACCATCAGTTGCATTATGGCAAAACTGGCTGTGGAAATCGCATATTAGCAAAGGCTAGTATGTGATTACTTGGGTAAGATTTTAGAAATGGGTGGCATAGTGGCGCAGTGGTTAGCACTGCTGCCTCACAGCGTTAGGGATCTGGGTTCGATTCCCAGCTTGGGTCACTGTCTGTGTGGAGTTTTCACATTCTCCCCATGTCCGTGTGGGTTTCCTCTGGGTGCTCTGGCTTCCTCCCACAGTTCGAAAGATGTGCTGGTTAGGTGCATTGGCCATGCTAAATTCTCTTTTAGTGTACCCAAACAGGTGCCAAAGTATGGCGACGGGGGGATTTTCACAGTAACTTCAAGTAAAGATGGAAATAGATACGGAAGCAGCTGCATCACTCACTTCAGCAAATATGTATAATCAGAAGCTCAAACATCTACCATTTAAACCATCAAACGTCATCCTGTGAATTTATACCGAGGAGGTGGTTCCACTGAGAGGATATTTCATAATTCAAGTAGAAGCTAATGGTCAATCAGCAGAATTGCCACTGCACATAATGAAAGGAAATTTCCCTTTTTTTAATTTGTTCCTGGGACATGGGTGTTGCTGGCTGGCCAGCGTTCATTGCCTATTCCTAGTTGCCCTTGAGAAGGTGATAGTAAGCCGCCTTTGTGAATCACTGCAGTTCATGTGTGTTCTTCGGAAGAGCATAATTAAACAAAATCAAGTTTAATTGAGAAGCAGTTAACCAATTGCTTGATGAAAAAAAACATGCTGCACTAACTCCTAGAGAAGTATAGGGAGGAGATGAAGAATATTTTGTGGTCCCTGACTGGAGTTGAAGCAAGACCAGATCAAATCTGAAAGCAGCAGAGATGCTTAAAGGCAGGAACTATACCATACGTAATTAAACCAAAAGTAGAAGTGGAACTAGAGAGACTGCTAAAGGACAGAATGATTTAACCCGTTATTATGAGTGTTTGGTCAACCCCAATTGTCCCTGTCATTAAACCAGATATTTCTATAAGAATTTGCGATAATTTCAAGATGAGGATAAATCCAGTGCAGTGTATCCACCAGCATCCCATACTATTAATTGAGGACCAATTCACTGGATTGTCTGTGGGTCAGTAATTCAGCAAGATGGACTTGTCCCAGGTACACCTCCAAATGAAAGTGGCAACTGAGACACAATGATTGTTACTCACAAAGAGTTGTTCTGGTATAAATGCTTACGTTTTGGAATAACATTGGCACTGGACTTATTTCAAGAATCCATAATTCAAATCCTAAGTGGCCTCAGTAGTGTCCAGTATTAACTGGATGACATTCTAATCATAGACAAAAATGAACAGGAATATTTGCAAATAGAAGAAATTAGAAGAAACACTGGAGCATCTAGAGAAGCATGGTGGGACGGTGGATAACAATGCCTGCCTCACAGTGCCAGGAATTTTCATCCCAGTAACCAATCTGGTGTAATGGTAAGGGAGGGTGAAAATTGAATAGATGATAACCACATTTTTCCAATCATCTTAAGAACATAAGAACATAAGAAATAGGAGCAGGAGTAGGCCATCTAGCCCTTCGAGCCTGCCCCGCCATTCAATAAGATCATGGCTGATCTGTTGTGGCTCAGTTCCACTTTCCCGCCCTCTCCCCATAACCCTTAATCCCCTCTCTTATCAAGAACCCATCAACCCGCTTCTTAAAAATATTTAGCGAGGCAGCCTCCACCACTTCAACGGGCAGAGAATTCCAGAGATTCACCACCCTTTGAGTGAAGAAGTTCCTCCTCAACTCCGTTCTAAACCGCCTCCCCTTTATCTTGAGGCTGTGCCCCCTAGTCCTACTGTCTTTTTTGAGCGGGAAGAGTCTCTCCACCTCTATCCTATCCATCCCATTCATCATCTTATACGTCTCAATGAGATCTCCCCTCATTCTTCTAAACTCTAACGAGTACAAGCCTAGTTTATTCAGCCTCTCCTCATAGCTCAATCCCCTCAACTCCGGTATCAGCCTAGTAAACCTCCTCTGCACTCCCTCCAGGGCCAAAATATCCTTGCGCAGGTGCGGCGCCCAAAACTGCACACAGTACTCCAGCTGCGGCCTCACCAATGCCCTATACAGCTGCAGCAAGACCTCCCTACTTTTATATTCAATCCCCCTCGCTATGAAGGCCAGCATCCCATTCGCCTTCCTGATCACCTGCTGCACCTGCAAGCTGGGTTTTTGCGACTCATGCACAAGGACCCCGAGGTCCCTCTGCACCGTCGCCTGCTGCAGTTTTTCGCCCCGTAAGTAATAGTCCTTCCTACCATTCTTCCTACCAAAGTGGACCACCTCACACTTGCCAACATTAAATTCCATTTGCCATTTCCTGGCCCATTCGCCCAGCCTATCTAGATCCTTCTGCAGACTCTCCACACCCTCCGCACAATTTGCCTTTCCCCCAATCTTGGTGTCATCAGCAAATTTCGACACCCTGCACTCGGTTCCCTCCTCCAGATCATCTATATAAATGGTAAATAGCTGAGGCCCCAGCACCGACCCCTGGGGCACCCCACTAGTCACCAACCGCCAATCCGAATAGCACCCAGAGGTCTGGCTGGCGCTGTGGCACAGTGATTAGCACTGCTGCCTCACAGTGCCAGGGACCCGGGTTCGATTCCTGGATTTTATTGATTGAAAACTGTGTTTACCCAAAGACCTTGAGCATCTGTAAATAGATGTTTCTTGGAGTTACGTTTTCCCACGACAGTTAATACAGTTTTAATATTGGTGGAATAAAGGAACCATGCAGTCCATATGCTTAAATTGTATGTTACAGTAAAAAAGGGTTGCCCTAATACTTGAGGAATTGCCCTAATAATTGGGCAATCCACTCTATATATTCTACTCAAATGAATAACAATTGTTTGCCATTACTGTCTGTTTCCAGCCACACAGCCAAGTTCATTATTATAAGAACATAAGAACATAAGAAATAGGAGCAGGAGTAGGCCATCTGGCCCCTCGAGCCTGCCCCGCCATTCATTAAGATCATGGCTGATCTGTCGTGGCTCAGTTCCACATTCCCGCCCTCTCCCCATAACCCTTAATCCCCTCTCTTATCAAAAACCCATCAACCCGTGTCTTAAAAACATTTAGCGAGGTAGCCTCCACCACTTCAACGGGCAGAGAATTCCAGAGATTCACCACCCTTTGAGTGAAGAAATTCCTCCTCAACTCCGTTCTAAACCGACCCCCCTTTATTTTGAGGCTGTGCCCCCTAGTCCTACTGTCCTTTCTGAGCGGGAAGAGTCTCTCCACCTCTATCCTATCCATCCCATTCATCATCTTATACGTCTCAATGAGATCTCCTCTCATTCTTCTAAACTCTAACGAGCACAAGCCTAGTTTATTCAGCCTCTCCTCATAGCTCAACCCCCTCAACTCCGGCATCAGCCTAGTAAACCTCCTCTGCACTCCCTCCAAGGCCAAAATATCCTTGTGTAAGTACGGCGCCCAAAACTGCACACAGTACTCCAGCTGCGGCCTTACCAATGCCCTATATGGCCATTGTTCCTCTTGTTTCACAGGCTCCTGCTTTGCTGACAAGCCTGTTACATGACACTTTTATTGAGTATCTTTTGGAAGTCAGTGTACACCATAAATAAGTTTAAAAAAAATTTTTTGTGTCAGTCTTCACGGAGGAGGACACAAATAGCTTACTGAATATTAAAGATAGAGGGATGGTAGGCGATGAGGTCCTTAATACAATTACTGTCACTAGAGAGGTAGTGCTTGGTAGACTAACAGGACTGAAGGTAGACAAGTCCCTGGAACTGGATGGTATGCATCCCAGGGTTCTGAAAGAAATGGCAGAAGTAATAGCGGATGCCTTAGTAATTATTTATCAAAATTTGCTAGACTCTGGGGAAGTGCCGGAGGATTGGAAAACAGCTAATGTTACGCCGCTGTTTACAAACGGTAGCAGACAAAAGGCAGGGAATTATAGGCCAGTTAGCTTAACGTCCGTAGTTGGAAAAATGCTAGAATCCGTCATCAAAGAAGAAATAGCAAGACACCAAGAAAAGAACGGTTTGATCAAGCAGATGCAACACGGATTCGTGAAGGGGAAGTCGTGTTTAATGAATTTACTGGATTTCTATGAAGATGTGACTAGTGCGGTAGACAGAGGGGAACCGGTGGATGTGGTGTTTTTAGATTTCCAGAAGGTGTTCGATGAGGTGCCTCACAAAAGGTTGTTGCAGAAGGTTAGGGTACATGGAGTTGGGGGTAAAGTGTTAGCATGGATTGAGGATTGGTTATCTAACAGGAAGCAGAGAGTTGGAATCAATGGATGCTTTTCTGGTTGGCAGTTGGTGACTAGTGGAGTGCTGCAGGGATCGGTGCTGGGCCTCAACTGTTTACCATTTACATAGACGATCTGGAGGAGGGGGCTGAGTGTAGGGTAATGAAATTTGCTGATGACACGAAGTTGAGTGGAAAAGCGAATTGCGTGGAGGGCGCAGAGAGTCTGCAGAGAGATCTGGATAGGCTCAGTGAGTGGGTGAGGACCTGGCAGATGGAGTATAACATTAGCAAATGTGAGGTTATCCACTTTGGTAGAAATAATAGTAGGAGGGATTATTATTTAAAGGATGAAAAGCTGCAGCATGCTACGGTGCAGAAGGACCTGGGGGTCCTTGTGCACGAATCGCAAAAACTGTGTACAGGTGCAGCAGGTGATCAAGAAGGCGAATGGAATGTTGGCCTTTATAGCGAGGGGGATAGAATATAAAAGCAGGGAGGTCTTGCTGCAACTGTACAGGGTACTGGTGAGGCTGCAACTGGAGTACTGTGTGCAGTTTTGGTCTCCTTATTTGCGAAAGGATATATTGGCCTTGGAGGGAGTACAGAGCAGGTTCACCAGGCTGATACCAGAGATGACGGGGTTAGCTTATGAGGAGGGATTGAATAGACTGGGTCTGTACTTGTTGGAGTTTAGAAGGCTGAGGGGGGATCTTATAGAGACTGACAAGATAATGAAGGGGCGAGATAGGGCAGAGGTATAGAGATTCTTTCCACTTAGAAAGGAAAACAGAACTAGAGGGCACGGCCTCAAAATAACAGGGGGGGTGCAGTTTAGAACGGAGTTGAGGAGGAACTTCTTCACTCAAAGGGTGGTGAATCTCTGGAATTCTCTGCGCATTGAAGTGGTAGAGGGTACCTCGTTGAATATATTTAAGTCACGGGTTGATAGATTTCTGATAGACAAGGGAATTAAGGGTTGGGGGAGACAGTGGGAAACTGGAACTGATCCACTTCAAATCAGCCATGATCTTATTGAATGGTGGGGCAGGCTCGAGGGGCTAGATGGTCTCCTTCAGCCCCTATTTCTTATGTTCTCCCTATCATCCGCATTCATCCTTCATTGTTATCTCATCAAGAACTCGATATTTAGGTAAACACTTTTTGAGTTCAATCAATTCATGCTGATTTTCCTTATGGGTGGCATGGTGGTACAGTGGTTAGCACTGCTGCCCCACAGTCCTAGGGACCCGGGTTCGATTCCTGGCTTGGGTCACTGGGCGGAGTCTGCATGTTCTCCCCTTGTCTGCATGGGTTTCCTCTGGGTGCCCTAGATTCCTCCCACAGTCTGAAAGGCATGCTGGTTAGGTTCATTGGCCATGCTAAATTCTCCCTCAGTGTACCTGAACAGGCGCTGGAGTTGTGGCGACTAGGGGATTTTCACAGTGACTTCATTGTAGTGTTAAGGTAAGCCTACTTGTATCACAAATAAATTTCAAACTTAAAAAAACACGATATTCTTGAGAAGTAAGTAAAATGTGAATTTTTGAAGTTGTTAATCAGTTAATAACCAAAGAACCAAAGAAAATGGCAGCTATCTAAAGGCACCAAAACCATAGAATGTGTTATAATTGTGATCCTTACTTAGGACTAGTAAATTATGGAACTTTAATCCCACACCACGCAACGCAACACTACTTGAACCACTTCATACCTTACAGTGTATGCTAACCAACAACGGAATTGGATGAAATTGTGTGAAATACGTACAAAGGAGTTGAAACCCATTCTAAAGAAATCTCTGAAGCATTGATCCACTTTAACCAAAGTTGAAAATTCAGCTAGCATGCGACACGTCATTCTGTGGGTGGATGATGTGTGAAGTCTTGCATATCAGGCCAATTGGGAAAGAATGACCAATGGAATTCATATCTTGAACAGAATTGTACTTGAGAAGGAGCCCTGGGCATTATTTTTGGAATCAAACAATTTGACCAGTACGGGAGACGTTTCACTTTGATGACCAACCACAGGACATTGACAATACTTTTTGGCCCAGACAGGGGAATTCCATCATTAGCTGCAAGCCGTTTACAGATGATTTTTACTACCATCAGCGCATAATCACTATTTCGATATAGGAGATCAGAGCAACATGTCAATGCTGATACCTTGAGATTGCCAATTCAAAACAAAACCAAATCACAGGATAGCCGTATTAGCATATTACACTTTTCCATGGTAGAGAGTGTGCCAATAACATCGTCCCAGATGCAAAAGTACACAAGGAACGATCTGGTGATTGAGATAGTTGTGGACATGGTCTTAAGAGGAACATACTGGACAAACAAAGGAAGAATCCTGAATTCAGGATTATATCATGCGAGAATTTGAATTAACTATCTAAAATGGTATGTTGTGGAGAATCAAAGTGATCTTTCATTCATGTTTGCAAAGCCGAATCCTGGATCAACTGCACAAAGATTATCCAGCGGTGGTAAGAATGAAAAAGCTTGCATTAAGCTATTTCTGGTGGCTGGTACCTGACTCACAAATGGAAGAAAAAGTGAGGCAGTGCCAAGTCCTGTGCTAGAATACAAAATGCTCCACCTCTACAACTATTTCATCTGTGGGAATGACCAAAACAACTATGGCAGAGAACACACAAAGATACATGCTTCTTGTCAGAGTTGACTCCAAAAGCTTGTGCTACCAAATAAACCTGTTGGGCTTTAACCTGGTGTTGTGAGACTTCTTGTTGTTCTCGTCAGAGTTGACATGCATACAGAATGCATGATGTCTGATATCATAATGAGGAAATGTACCACAACAGAAAAAACGATAGAGACGCTAAGTGAGTTATTCACAAGATTTGGAAAGCCTGAACAACAAGTCACTGATAACAGAACACAGTTCACATCTAAGTAATTTGTAGATTAGCTTAAAACCAATGGCATACAGCACATAAGGACTGTCCCATATCATCCATCCACTGATGGATTGGCAAAGAGCTTGTACAGTCACTGAAGCATGCAATTAAAACATCAAGTCAAAGGTTTGTTATCCAGGAGAGTAAACCATTTTCTCATGTCCTGTCAGAACACTGCTCATGCGGCTACCCAAAGTTTACTAGCAATGTTGTTTTTGAAAAGGAAGCCAAGAACCAAATTTGATTTACTCATACCACCTGATACTTCTGCAATTGTAGAGTGATAACAAGTGAAAGTTACTGCCGTGAACATTAAAACAGAGGAGTTTTAATTGAGAGAGTTTTAGTGAGCAACTACTCTACAAGTGAGAAATGGGTACCTGCAACCATTTTAGTTAAGACAGGTTCCATTTCTTATGCGGTACAACTTGGTAATTTGGAGGAGAGACACAAATCAAATTGTAGGTCCAAAGAGCAACTAGCGGAGTCTGTATCAGATGGGCTTACATCAAACACCCAAGGTTCTGAAATCCTGAATCAAAGATAACTTCAGAATTGAGTTCAGATTTCTCTCTTCCACTCCCACCCTGAACTGTAAGCAAGTAACATCTAGAACCATAGAGTTCCCACAGTGCAGAGCGAAGCCATGAGGTTCATCAAATCTGCACTAATTCTTTTAACACATCTCGCCCTATCCATGTAACTGTTTGTATTTACCATGGCTAATCCACTTAACCTACACATCTTTGGATACAAAAGGGCAATTTAGCATGGCCAATCCACCTAACCGATCTAATAATGCTTGACTAGAAACTGGTTAAGCAACCTACCATGTGGCAACCTTTTCACTCTTTTATCTTGCTATACAAGTGATTTGATCTCATTAATATATAACAGGTGTCCCCCCACTTTCTATCTGCTCCTTGGCGACATATCTAAAGGCATACTGTTCATTTTCACATGTAGACTGATGACTCACTGCCACCCATCTTGAGCTAGATGCTAATGCTAGATTATCAGGGTGCTTATCCAATGTAATTATTTCCTTGCTTTTATAATCTATTTTGCTATTTGTAAAATCTAAGGATCCCAAATGCCCTTTTAACTGCTTTCTTAACCTGCTCTGCCACCTTCAGAGATTTGATGCCTCTGTGTTCTTGTACCCTCATTAGAATTGTGCACTTATTTTATATTGTCTCTCCTCAGCCTTCTTACCAATGTATTCACACTTCAGATTTACCAGAATGGCTCCAAGTATGACAGCTTTTAGCTACAAGGTTAGGTTTGAGAAGCTGGGGTTGTTCTATTGGGAAAAAAGAAGATTGAGTGGAGATGTAATAGAGGTGTATAAGATAAATTAGTGAAAGAAAAGAAGTTCCCATTAGCTGATTGTACAAGAATTAAGGGACGCAGATAGGGTTACATAACACTTTTATTGAATACCTTTTGGAAGTCATTGTACATCCTTTCATCTGCGTTCATCCCTCTGTTACCTCATCAAAAAACTCAAGGTTAGTTAAATATTATTCGTGTTTAATAAATCCATACTGATTTTCCTTATGGACGGCACAGTGGTTAGCACTGCTGACTCACTAATAAATAAACTTTAACTTTAATAAATCTGCAGTTGTCAAAATTACTGTTAATTTTGACGTGGATTATTGTTTTTAAAAATAATGAGGTTAAACAGCCCTAGAATTTTTGGGCTTATCTCTGCACTTTTTTTTTGAATGAGAGTGTAACGCTTTGCAATTTAGTTTAGTTCACTTATTTGTGTCATAAGCAGGCTTACATTAACACTGCAATAAAGTTACTGTGAAAATCCCAGAGTTGTGACATCTGGTCCCTATTTGGGTACACTGAGGGGGAATTTAACACGACCAATGCATCTAATTAGTATGTCTTTTGGACTGTGGGAGGAAACTGGAGCACCTGAAGGAAACCCACTCACATGGAGAGAATGTGCAGACTCCACACAAACAGTTATTCAAACCAGGAATCGAATCTGGGTCCCTGGTGCTATGAGGCAGCAGTGCCAATCATTGTGCCGCAGTGTCACCCATACCCCTGGCATCATGTTTGTGTTGAAAGCTGATTGGAAGAATATGGTTCATGCCTACTCAATTTTCACCCTTCTGACAGCACAAGATTGGTTCTATGAAGAGAAACTGTGTAAATTAGGTCTATCTGCTCTGGAGTTTAGAATAATGAGGTGATCTGATTGAAACATGCAAGGTTCTAAAGGGACTTAACAGGGTAGACATTGAGAGGTTGTTTCCCTTGGCTGTGGAACCTAAGACAGAAGGCCACAGTCTCAGGGTGAGGGTTGATCATTTAGAAGTGAGATGAGAAACATCATCCTCTCAGAATCAAAGGAAATTAGTGGATGGAAGAGTGAAATTGAGGTTGACAGTCAGCTGTTATCATATTGAATGGCAGAGCAAGCTTGAGAAGCCATATGGATTCCTCATTTCACATTTTTCGCATCCTTGGTTATATCCCACCCGGTCCTGATGACTGGGTACCGGATTACCAGACAAATGTGAGGTAATGCATTTTGGAAGGTCTAATGCAGAGAGAAAATATACAGTAAATGGCAGAACCCTTAAGAGTATCCTTAAGAGGGATCTGGCTGTAAAGGTACACAGGCCACTGAAAGTGGCAACGCAGGTGGAGAAGGTAGTCGAGAAGGCATACGGCATGCTTGCCTTCATCGGCTGGGGCACTGAGTTTAAAAATTCGCAAGTCATGTTGTAGCTTTATAGAACTTAGTTAGGTCGCACTTGGAATATAGTGTTCAATTCTGGCCGCCACACTACCAGAAGGATGTGGAGGCTTTGGACAGAAAAGATTTGCCAGAATGTTGCCTGGCATGGAGGGCATTAGCTATGAGAGGTTGGAGAAACTTAGTTTGTTCTCACTGGAATGATGGAGATTGAGGGCCACCCTGACAGAAGTCTACAAGATTATGAGAGGCATGGACAGAGTGGATAGTCAGAAGCTTTTTCCCAGGGTGGAAGAGTCAATTACTAGGGGGCATAGGTTTATGGTGCAAGGGGCAAGGTTTAAAGGAGATGTATGAGACAAGTTTTTTACACAGAGGTTGGTGGGTGCCTGAAACTTGGTGCTGGGGGAGGTAGTGGAAGCAGATACGATGGTGACTTAAAAGGGGCGTCTTGACAAATACAGGAATAGGATGGGAATAGAGGGATATGGTCCCCAGAAGGGTTCAGTCAGGCAGCATGGTTGGTGCAGGCTTGGAAGGCTGAAGGGCCTGTTCTTGTGCCATCATTTCCTTTGTTGTTTGTTTTTTGTTCTTTCTTTGACTTGAGAACTTTAAGTACTATCAGCCTTTCTATTACCTCCTCTGCATCAATTTTTAGCAATGCTTCTACTGTCCTGGCTCACTATCTGTGTGGAGTTTACACGTTCTCCCTGTGTCAGCATGGGTTTGCTCCCACACTCCAAAGATGTGTGGGTTAGGTTGATTGACCATGCTAAATTGTCCCTTAGTGTCTAGCAGGGTAAATACAGGGGGTTACAGGAATGAGGCCTAGGTGAGATTGTTGCCTGTGCAAGCTTGATGGGATGGATGGCTTCCTTCTGCACTGTAGGGATTCTATGATTCTTTTACCTATTGTTTCATTAAGACTTTGTCAGCATCTTCTTGCTTTGTAAATACAAATGCAAATGACACACTTTGTACCCCTTTCTTAAAGGGGGATGTGGGCGTCACTGACTAGCCCAGCATTTATTGCCCATTTCTCATTGCTGTTGAGAAGATGGTGATGAGCTGTCTTCGTGAATGAGCAGTCTGGACTTTGCTGGACATATATACAAAGAAGCCGTGCGCATAAGCTCAGAAAGCACATTTACTGAAACAGGGAAGCATTAGTGCGGATGAATGGTTGACAGCTATTCAGAAAAATGATCCAACCCTGAAAGGATTCCTTTCAGACACAAGGTGGCTCTGTCTGACTATGGCGTTTGCACAATAGTTTTGTTATGTTTTGCACAGCCCATGTTTAATTTGAATTTCAAGATTGTTAATTACTCGCACAACTATACTAACAGTGTGCAGTTCTGTAACTGACAAATGATCTTATCTGCTGAACGTCTTTTCTTTCTGTCTATTTCGTTTAAGTTTTTGGAATCACTTTGTTTAATGTTGAGTGTTGATGACATTATCAGTTTGAGAGTGAACAGTTCATTAAGTTTGCAACTATCTTCATCTTATCAGTTTATAATGTTTAGTTTTCCAAAATCAAATATGAAGAAATAATGTTATATTCCCAATTACAATTTATATTAAAGCACTGACCTGCATTTAGTTCAATGTTGTTTAATTTGTGTAATTTATAAATGCTCTCATTTTCACCTTATCGTTCTTCTTAAATTTGTTAATTCAGTTGGTAATATCAATATGTTGGTGCAAAAATGACTGAATTAGTAGTAGATTTTAAACTGGAAAATTATAATCCTGCTATTGAAAAGCTTGCCAGGCCAGCAAATATTCTTTGTTCCTGTAGAGAAGGTTTTCAGGCTTTGAATCTACACAAAGGAATTTTGATGAGTGACCCATCATGTCTGCTGTACAGCTGATGCGGCCTGTAAATGTGGAGAATAGGTGCAATTTAATAACACACAGATTCTGTGTAATGAACTCGTTAATTACACTAATCACATCACCATTCTTCACAATATTGAAAAGACACTCAAGAATTTTGTTGCCTGGCTTACAAGCTAATGCTACATTTTGATGAAAATTCTTGAATTTATGGGATTGTAGCTAACTGCAATTGAATATTAAAATGTACATGGATGCAAAATCAAGAAAATTGATTTTATTCTGAAATACAATGTGGGCTTTGTTGGCTGGCCCTGCATTTTTACTTGCCTGTCCATAATTGCACTTCAGAAAGTACTGGTGAGCTTTCTTGAACTTTGGAGGAGGCAATAGCCTAGTGGTATCATTACCAGACTGTTAATCCAGAAGCTCAGCTAATGTTCTGGGGACCTGGGTTTGAATCCCGCCATGGCAGATGATGGAATTTGAATTCAATGAAAGGTATCAGAATTAAGAATCTACTGATGACCATGAAACCATTGCTGATTGTCGGAAAAACCCATCTGGTTCACTAATGTCCTTTAGGCAAGGAAATCTGCTGCCCTTACCTGGTGTGGCCTACGTGTGACTCCAGAGTCTCAGCGATGTGATTGACTCCTGACTGCTCTGCAAGGGCAACTAGGGATAGGCAAAATGTTCCTGTCTAGGCAAGTTGAGAGTATTCCAGCATGCTTCTAACTTGTGCTTTGCACAAAATGCACAGGGTCTGGGGAGACGAGACTTGGGAAGAATTTTGCAGCTCCAGTGGTCACATGTTCATGTGGCTGGCCCAGTTAAGTTTCTAGTCGGTGCTTATCCTCAGGATGTTGTTGGGGAACTCTGCAATGTCAATGCCATTGAATGTCATTGGGAAGTAATACTGTCACTGGTTGGAGATGGTTGTTACTTGGCACTTGTGTGACATGAATGTCTCATGCCACTTAAATCCCCAAGTCTGAGTATTGTACAGAGGTATCTGAGTATTTCCTGAGGAATTAGAACCGAGTCTAACATCCCCCATTTCTAACTTAATCATGGAGGAAAGCTTATTAATGAAGCAGTTGAAGATGGTTGGGACAGGGATACTTCTGTGAGGAACTGCTGCAATGATTCCTGGGACTGAGAGGATTGGAAGAAAAATGGAGGGCGTAATATGCGATGATTGTTATTGAACTTGTTGGGAGCAGGTGGCAGAAAGAAATCTGGATGTCAAGACTAACCATTTGCAGTCATTGGAGGGCAGTAATCAACAAAGCAAACAGAATGCTGAACTGTATTTCAAATTTGTAAAATTTGAAATTTTAATGCTGCAGTATGTATACTGCCCTGGTCAGGCCACATCTTCAGTACAGCAGTTTGTTCCATTCACTAAGTTAGACTCTGTTAGGTGAAAAGTCAAGCTGTTTTGCATTGAAATTAGATGAATGTGAAAGATTGAGTTACGTAAGCTGATAAATCAAAAGATTTAATCCAAAAAACCCTTTCAAATTAAAGCATAACTGCAGGGCAAGGGTAGATTGCAGAAAGAGCATTTTAAAATCCGGAGTATTCTTCTCAAACTATTGATGTAGTTGGATGCTATAATTCTGAGATGTGGAGATGCCAGCATTGGACTGGGGTAGGCACAGTAAGAAACCTCACATGCCTCCTTAACTATCATATTCCGAGACTTTGATTTTCTAAAGAAACAATTTAGATTGTTGATTTATCTGTGATTTTTGTGAAATAAAGCCTTGACTTTCTTTGGTCTAAGTATTATTTGAATTGCACGACTTGGAAGTATATCGCTGTTCCTTTTCTGTTCCTAGGTCAAAATCCTGGAACTAAATCCTTCCTAAACCACATGGACTGCAACAGTTCAAGCAGGTGGCTTGCTGCCACCTTCTCAAAGGCAATTGGGGATGGGCAATAAATGTTGGCTTAGCCAGTGACGTCCACATCTCCTGAATGAATAAATTTTAAAACACTGATTTTGCTTATTTGCTAAACGTGTTCATCATATTTTTACCTTGCCCTCCCCACTTTTTAATAATTTTTGTGCCCCAAAGTGCTTCTATTCCTTCTCAAATGCTATTTGATGGAGTAAGGGGATTCCCGGAGCAGAGATTGTGCTGTAGTGGGACAGAGACAGTATGTGTAGTTGTCAGTTAGGTTCATGTGGATGCACGGGAGAAACAATCATAGAGGTCTACAGCACAGAAAAAGGACTTTTGGCCAATCACATCTGTACCGGTCAAAGACAAAGCACCCAAGTATTCTATTCGATTTGCCTATTGAAGAGATGCTCCTTTTAATATGATTTTTTTTTTGGCCTCCTATTATTGGTGAGTTTTCTTCCTTTTTCTCTAAGCTGGGGGAGTGCCACTTTCTATTACATCAGCTGTGTAGATTATTAACCAATTGACTAAATAAATAAGAGCTGGCAGTATGCCATGACTGCATGTGGGAAATCTGTTGTACGTACTGCAATCTTGTACAAGTGTATCTGTGGTAGGTGTCCAGAGCTTATGAAACTTTGACTCAGTGTTGAGCTGGAGTTTGAATTGCAAACAATGTGGCGCACCAAGAAGGGAGAGAGTTACCTGGATACTTTTTTGCAGGAGGCAATCCACAACCCTTTGGTTAGAACTGGCCAATGGTCAGGAACAGTAGAGTATGACTTAGAGTCAGGCAGGACTGAGGCTCCTTCATCAGTCCCTGACTTTGTTCAAAAGGTATGAGATGATTGCCACTTGCATGAAGAAAAGCACTGTCTATTTATTTATTTTTAGTAGTGTCAGAAGTAGGCTTACATTAACACTGCAATGAAGTTACAGTGGAAAATCCTCTTGTTGCCACCCTGCGGCACCTGTCTGGGCAAACTGAGGGAGAATTTAGCACAACCAATGCACCAAACCAGCACGTCTTTCGGACTGAGAGGAAATAGGAGTACCCGGAGGAAATCCCTCAGAAACGGGGAGAACGTGCAGACTCCGCACAGATGTAAAACCAAGTCAGGAATTGAACCTGGGTCCCTTGTGCTGTGAGGCAGCAGTGCTAACCATTGTGTCACCTTGCCACCTGCAAGATGGATAAGTAAATTGGCCATAGCACCATGGTGAAGGATGCTGTTCAAGTCGGAGGAGCAAAAAGGAATGTTGTAGTGATAGAAAACAGTATAATCCGTGGATAGATACCGTTTCTTCAGCTATAATGAGAACACCAAAGGTTGTGTTGCCTGCCTGGTGCAGGATTAACGATGTCACCTTGTGAGTGGAGAGGAACTTAGATGGGGAGGATCCAGTTGCTTTGGTCCATGTGAGAACCAACTACATCAGTAGAACCAGGAATGATGTTCTGCTAAAAGAATTTATGGATTCAAATTAAATGTAGAATGTCGAAGGTAATAATTTCTGGATTGCTACCTGAGCCACCTACCAATTTGCATAGGGTTAAACAGATTAGAGAGTTAGATGCATGTTTTACTCAAAAAGTGGTGTGAGGAAAAGTGGTTTCAATTTATGGGGTGCTGGTATCTGTATTCAGGGAAGAGTGAGCTATTCTGGGTTGGACTCCACTTGAACTGGGCTGGGACCAGAATTCTAGGCAATTGTGTAATGTAGGTTGTAATAGGGCTTTAAACTAATAGAGAGTGGGAGAGGGTGTGTATGGGATGTGGGTTAAGGTGAGAATGGAATTGAGAAATCCGAAGAGAGATCGAGACATTAGAGTAATATAGTGATATGGTAAAAGCGAGCAGAGTAGGAGAGGCAGACGTAGCCAGTTTAATAAAAAGTCATTGCAGGGGATAGATATAAAATAATGAAATTTGTTCTTTAACTAAATTCACAATGTATCTGCACTGAGATAGGTGAACTAGTATGACAAATAGAAGTAAATGATTTAGGTCGAACTGCCATTACAGAGGCATGGTTACAAGATGATCAGGGTTGGAAACTAAATATTCCAGGCTGCACAATATTTTGGAAAGAAACAGAATAGTGAAACAGGAGGGGAGATCTGATGGTGAGAGATGACATAAGGACATTAGTGAGAAAAGATTTGGTCTCTGAAGATCATGATGTTGGGTGGAAATTAGAAACAGCAAGACTCAAAGTACTGGTGGTTTAGTTGTTTGGTAGTACAGAACTTGGATATTGATATTTTGTTGAAGCTTTTTGTCTTGCACCCATCACAACAATTGCAAGAATACCAGTGTTAGAGGAAACAACAACTTTATACTGTCCCTGGAACAATTTTGTGCTATTCCAAAGACTGACGGATCATATCCAACAGCATGTCCCTTTTGCTACTTGCAATGTGCAAGGTACGGACTATACCCAACTAGCCTATGTTTCCGAACTGAAAACGCAGTGTCCGACATTTAATGTGTTTCTCTGGACAACATTTGATAAATAATTCTCAGCATGCTAAGAATTACACTGACAATCAATTTAAGATTGTCAGTCAGGCTCACAGTGTGGTACAATTGCACTTGGAAGCTACATACATTAATAAATGTTCTTTGCAAACAGAAGGAACATGTACTCAGATTGTGCCTGTTTCAGCTGAACAGAATAAATGATAGCTATCTGCTGGCTCATTCCTCAGGGCAATGTCTTGACCAATCAGACTCCAAGCTGCCTGGTTTAAATTTTCAAACGATGCTTGGTAGTTAACTGTCAGTCAGTTAATTGGTGCATTCACCCTGGCAACATCTTTATTAATCAAAGTTTATTTGCCAACCAATTTGCACTTTTATCTCATGCAGTATGAAGTTGTTGTTCCCCCTGACTTTGGTATTCTTGCGATTGCCCAGATGAGCGCAAGACAAAAAGATTTGACGAATGTCTTTTTTCAGCCATATTGGTGCGATACATTATAGGCCCCTGAAAAGTACATGTACCATTGGACAGAGCATTAAAAAGTGTTATTGGAGCTTGTAGCAAAGAAAAAACAATAGTTTAATCTTCATATAGACTGGGACAATCAGCTTGGCTTTTTCAAATTGGCAGTGAATAGTGGAGTGTTGCAAGGATCAGTGCAGGAATTTACAATAATAATTTAAATGAAGAGACAGAGTAGTGTATCTAAGTTTGCTGATGAAACAAAACTATGAAAGGTGGGAGGACACAGGTGGCAAAAAGGTATGTCTAGGTTACGTGAGCAGGCAACAAGATGGCAGATGGAATATAATGTAGGGAAGTGTGAAGCTCTTCAGTTTGGTCGTAAGAATAGAAAGCAGAATTTTTTTTTAAAGCTGTGAAACTTGTATATGTTTCATGCACCTATCTGTTCGTCCGTTTTCCAGCACTTGATCTGTAGCCCTGTATATTCAAAGTGCCTTGGGTTTGCCTGTACACATAGGAAGTTAGCATGCAGGTGTAGCAAGCAATTAGGAAGGCAAATGGTGTGTTGGCTTTTATTACAAGGGTTTGGAGTATAGGAATAATAAAGTCTTGTGACAGTTGTGCAGGGTTTTGGTGAGCCGTCATCTGGAATACCATGAGCAATTTTGTCTGCACGTTTGGCAAAGTTCACTAATTTGGTCCCTATGATGAAAGGTTGAGTAAACCAGGCTTACATTTTCTGGAGTTCAGAAGCATGAGAAGTGATCTTATTGAAATATACAAAATTTTGAATGGGCTTGATTGGATAGATGATGAGGAGAAATTTCTTTATTCAAAGCATGGTAAATAGTTGGAATTACATTACCCAGAAAGGTGTGAGTGATCAGTTGTTGAGTATATGTGAGGCTGGGCTAGACTGATTTTTGATGTTTCAGGGAGTCAGATATGGGAACATAGAACATTACAGCGCAGAACAGGCCCTTTGGCCCACGATGTTGCGCCGACCAGTTTAAAAAAAAAAACAACAACAATGACCCACTAACCTAAACCAATCCCTTTTCGTCCATAAACCTGTCCACAGACCTCTTAAACGCCCCCAAACTAGGCGCATTTACAACTGCAGCAGGCAGGGCATTCCAATCCCTCACCACCCTCTGGGTAAAGAACCTACCCCTGACATCTACCCCCCCTTAGTTTAAAGCCATGCCCCCTCGTGCTAGATTTTTCCATCAGAGGAAAATGGCTATCACTATCCACCCTATCTAAACCTCTAATCATCTTATATGTTTCAATAAGATCCCCTCTTAGCCGCCTTCTTTCCAGCGAAAACAACCCCAAATCCCTCAGCCTCTCCTCATAGGATCTCCCCTCCATACCAGGCAACATCCTGGTAAACCTCCTCTGCACCCTCTCCAAAGCCTCCACACCCTTCCTGTAATGTGGGGACCAGAACTGCACACAGTACTCCAAGTGCGGCCGCACCAGAGTTGTGTACAGTTGCAACAAAACGCTACGACTCCTAAATTCAATCCCCCTACCAATAAACGCCAAGACACTGTATGCCTTCTTAACAACCTTAAGTGGGCAGAATTGTTATAGTTCAGGTCAGAAACTCCAAAGTACTTTATGGAGACTGCCTGAACCATAAGTTTTGTGTCTTGAGTTTGGCTAGGATGAGCATGATGTGTTTCATTTCAGGTATGATTCAACAACCAGCTAAAGAGCTTTTAGCAAACAAAGTTAATTTAAGAATATAGTTAACGTGTATAGAAAGAAAATTACCAATACCTTATATCAATTACAAACAAAAAAACAAAGAAAGCAACCATAGTAATGTATTAACCTTCAATTGAATGTTAAAGCTTTTCCAATAAACCAAAATCTTTCCTGGACAAAACTCTTTTCGCAGGCTTAACACAGCTTAGATTAATATCTCAGTTGATGGGAACTGAGTCATTTTGAAGTCTGCACTTTCCTTCCTCCAGAAGAACATAAGAACATAAGAAATAGGAGCAGGAGTACCATCCAGCCCTTCGAGCCTGCCCCGCCATTCAATAAGATCATGGCTGATCTGTCGTGTCTCAGTTCCACATTCCCGCCCTCTCTCCATAACCCTTAATCCCCTCGCTTATCAAAAACCCATCAACCCGCGTCTTAAAAATATTTAGCGAGGCAGCCTCCACCACCTCAATGGGCAGAGAATTCCAGAGATTCACCACCCTTTGAGTGAAGAAGCTCCTCCTCAACTCTGTTCTAAACCGCCCCCCCTTTATCTTGAGGCTGTGCCCCCTAGTCCTCCTGTCCTTTCTGAGCGGGAAGAGCCTCTCCACCTCCATCCTATCCATCCCATTCATCATCTTATACGTCTCAATGAGATCTCCCCTCATTCTTCTAAACTCTAACGAGTACAAGCCTAGTTTATTCAGCCTCTCCTCATAGCTCAACCCCCTCAACTCCGGTATCAGCCTAGTAAACCTCCTCTGCACTCCTTCCAAGGCCAAAATATCCTCGCGTAAGTGTGGCGACCAAAACTGCACACAGTACTCCAGCTGCGGCCTCACCAATGCCCTATGCAGCTGCAGCAAGACCTCCCTACTTTTATATTCAATCCCCCTCGCTATGAAAAAGACAAAATGTTGCCTTGAGATAACCAGCAGAATTTTCACATAGAAGAGGGAGACAGAGACTTCAGCTCCTTCCTTGCTTGATGCCCCTATTAAAACTAAAAACTAAACTGCAGCCTCAAAACTGAAACCTTAGATTTGCTGGAAAGAAAATACTGTCCAAAAACATATGACCCTTTCTCCAGCAATGCAGGATTGTAAAACTAATCCCAGAGTAAACATAAACAAACCAATTTAAGAAGCAATAAAAGAGCTCATCACAGTCAGCCCGCCAACAATGACATCAATGAAGCTGTGAGCTGCTGAAGTCATGTTTTAAAAAAAACTTTCTTAAAGGGAGACTAACGTCATAGAATGTAGATCAGCCCTAATCGCATTAAATGGTGGAGCAGGCTCGGCGGGCCATATGGTCTACTGCTTCTCCTGTTTCTTGTTCTTATATCCCAGCTGAAGGGATTTTTAACTAATGCCTGTTATTGACTCATCTGTATGCCCTTTCCCTCCTCCATTCACCATCCCTGCCAATGACACAGATGAGCTAAGGAACTTGCTGTGTGCGAAACTGCATGGTGCTGGGTGTTGGTATACTGAGGCACTGCATGAGTGTGACACCTAGATCGTTAATCGTTACTAATCCTCAGATGTTTCAAGTTTATCTCATTAGTTAGCAAATCAAAAATTCAGTGCTGTTTTCCTAGACCACCACTCTTTTAAGCAGTAATTTCTCTGCGTACAAAATAACAATGATTAATTTCTGGAGTTTCTTGTTGTCAGCAAGCTTTTGATAATATTTAAAAAGTGGTAATGTCAAGGTATTTCTGGAAAATTATGAGCGCTGATGCCTTTGTTGACAACATGATTGTGTCCAAAGTCAGGAAACCTACTTCAAGGGAGAATTGTAAAAAATTGCAAAATAAGAACAGTTGTCTCACATATTTATATTGTATGCCAAGGACACAAGAAAGAAAAAAATGTATTCAGTATCATCCTGGCTGCTTTATAAAATTATTTTCAATAAGTATAATAGACAAAGGCTATACACTGAAGCTAAAACTAACTATAACTTACACAAGGAATTTCTGGCAGTCAGAAAATCACAGCAACCTCATTATCTCCAAAGATGCTCTAATGCTCCCTGTGACTGCAGAAACCAAATTTGAAGGAAATGCTCAAAGGCATTTTATATTTCTAGGGCAGGAGTTGGCCAACAGAGACAATCCATCTGTAAAGGTAAAAGGACGCTGAAACCTTTGGTGAACTTATTAATGGATGAAGCATTAACCATCTCAAGAATCCAGACCAGAAATACGCATCCTTTGCCCAAACAAAAGGGCAGAACTGAGAGTTATGTCACATGGACAATGTACCCTGCCACCCCACTCTCCCTCACCCTGCAAGCTCCTCGAATCCATAATGTTCCCTTGTGAAGCTAAAAGAGTCAACTTGCCATCTTCTATCAACAAAACAGTGACAGAACCAGAGTTCTGTTCAGATTTAAGTTGCTTGGCTGTCATCTACGCTTTCTTACTAGAATGAATGAAATTCTTTATCAGTGTTTAATTCACCTGTATGTACTTCTCCCATTGTGGAAGTCAGTCCTAAGTGGATTAACTTACATCAGCTTCAACCTCTCTGAAGGAATACGCTGCTGAACTTCTAATTCTGGACTTGTGTGAAACAATTCTTACTTTGTCTGTGGTCTTTGCCCATCCATGTCTTTTTTCTTTATCCCTAATATATTGTATTAGTGCAAAAATGGTGGTGGTGGTGGTGGAAGGGACATCTTCCTGCTTTTTCTGTGCTTCTGATTAACCCTCTGATTTTATCCTATCTTGAGTTTGCTGTGGGAGTATTAATAAAGGAGTGTATCATTCCAAAACTGAGGGGTTGGGAAAATATACCACCACTTATAAAGGGGGATCTCAAAAACACCTGTTTATGAATGGAATAGGAGAAAACAGGGCTGTTTGAAATTAAACTCCCCTCCTGTCTGTGGTGATATGTAATGCATTTCTTTTCACTTGGATTTGGATACAGTTATAGTAGTCTGTTAAATAATTCCTGTTTGTCTCTTTACAGGAATTAGTTATTTACTCATTGCTCACACTGGACACTAACTTCCTCATCTTACTTCTCTTTGGATCTTTATCAGTTAAAATATTTGTCACGTTAATAGTTATACAAATGTTGTATTGAGTAACTCAAGAGCCCATCTTTAGGTTCTTAAGTGAATTATAAAGCCTAGTGATTTGTTGGTGACTTCTACACTTTGATACACTTGTTGCATAGAGACAAAATATTAAATTTAGAAATTCAAAAGTGGCTAAGTGATACTCAGTTGATATTTCTGAAAAAGTTGGCCAAATAAAAAGTGCTGTTTCTGTTTAAAGAAAAAACTGAACTTGGAAGTGGTTTAGTGTCTTCCTCATTAATGGGCATTGTGATAATGTTTGAGATTTTCTTTAGATGTTTCTAGTAGATATTTGTGCATGTTATTTGCAATGTGAATATTGTATAAATGTCACTCTTACTTTCAAGAAATATTACAGTCTTTTTTTTTCTGTTCTTGAAAAGTGGAACAACTACTTAGTTGCCCATGGGGCTGCTGGTAGTGGGCCACATTGAACCCTGTAGCCTTAGTATAAGTTCATAAGATATAGGAGCAGAATTAGGTGTTTCGGCCCATAAAGGCTGCTCTGCCATTTGATAATGGCTAATATGCTCCTCATCCCTATTTTCCTGCCTTCTTTCCATAACCCTTCAATCCATTACCAATTAAAAATCTATCTCATTCCTCCTTAAATTTATTCACTGTCCCAGCATCCACCACACTTTGAAGTAGTGAATTCCACAGATTCATAACCCTTTGGGAAAAGTAGTTTCTCTTCAATTCTGCTTTAAATTTGCTACCCCTTAGCCTAAGACTGTGATCTCTCGTCCTAGAATGCCCCACCAGTGGAAGCATCCATTCTGTGTCTACTTTATCCATTTACTTTTATCAGTTTTTTTATACCTCATTTGATCTCCCCTCATCTAAATTCCAGAGACCATAGGCCTAAACTATTCAATCTCTCTTGATACAACAAACTTCTGTATTATACTGTCAGTACAACTGCTCAGTGTATGAATCACGTTCATATTTAAATTGCAGCACTTCAAATTTAAAAAAAAAGCAACAGTAGAGACTGATTCACTTTATTGGGTGCAAAATGTAATAAAGCCTGAGTTGACTGAATTTGATCTTCATTTGGCAGTTTTTCAGTGTCAGTGTCAAATGATTTTATGACTCATCAGTTATTTCAAAATGGAACTGAAGAACTGTATGCTATTTGATAAGAATGTAATCTGAATAATGGAATAACTTTAATGTATTCAATCTTCTATATATTCAAACGCCCATTTTACAAATGACACTGATTATGATGTCTATTCCTCCTGAAAATTCAAAACACAGGCAAATAACTGGCACAATAGGATTTGAACCGTGTGGCACTCATATCACTGATTAGGATCAAGAGAAGTAGGCATACACAAAGAGCCAAAATCGAGCAAGAATGTGTTTGGGCTGTGGGGTAGGGTTGAAAGGACAAGAAAATTATTGTGCTGGGGGTATGAAACTGGAATGTGGGGATAATGATGTATGGGTGGGGAAAGAAACCATAGCTTTGGCGGTAATTGAATAGGCAAAAGTGGAAACAATTGAGGGCAAATCCACTGAGCTGGACCATAGAAGAGAGATGTTAGAGGAGGATGCTTTGATGAACAAAGCGTGCACAAAAACAAAGAAAAAGATGATAAATAACACACACAGCGAATGTTTATAATTTTGGTTAGGGCTATTTTGATGCTGAGACAGAAACAGAGACCTGCTTGGAGAAATGGAGATAGAATTACACCAAAGATGAGCAAGGAATTTAGAGATGACAATGTACTCGAGAGGAAAGGACTTTTTTATAGATGTGAAGCACTTGGAGGTGAAAATTCTGGATGAAATGAGTTTGGAAAGGACGTGGTTGGAGTGACGAGAGAAGTTAGGAAGAGACACAAGTTCTGCACCAGAGCAGTGGGATGTTTGGCTTGATGGACAAGGGTGGAAGCAGCCGAGGTATCAGAGTATTGTTGGAAGGAGTGGGCATTGATTTTATGAATAATATTATAATCTCAATTCCAGCTTGACATTTTAGCAACTATGTTGGTAAAGGACAGATGGCTGTTTACCACATTTAGGCCAAATCATTTTCTGTGCAGGATTAAAGCTGTATAAACTATGAATTTTCACTGGCTCAATCTCTGCTACCTCTCCCCTACATAAATTATTTTTTATCCAGGGCTATGGAGCAGGCTGAACTGTGGAATGCATGGTGGCAGGCAGCTTTAGATTGTGCCATCTGGCAACAATAACAAGCGGTGCTTTGCACACATAACGAACCTTTAGTAACGTTTAAGCATGAAATTTTACTTTATAGATTTCCAGGACAATGGCTTATACAGCGTGGCATTTTTATAGCCTGAGGTAGAGGAAAAAGGGAAACATCATTGTGATTTATGTGCACACCAAAGGTTCTTTATTCGAAATATCAGTTAAGTTTCAGCCAGGAAGAGATCTTTGGTCCATATATCTCTTCTATTCACAATATTCTTTCTTGCATTTCTAATAACCCTGAATCCTGTAGATGTAGTTAGAACATAGAACGGTACAGCACAGTACAGGCCCTTTGGCCCTTGAAGTTGTGCCGAGCTATGTCTGAACCCAAGATCAAGCAATCCCAATCACTATCATTCTGGTGTGCCCTATGTGCCTATCCAATGACTGCTTGAAAGTTTCTAAAGTATCCGACTCCACTATCACAGCAGGCAGTGCATTCCACACCCCAGCTACTCTCTGAGTAAAGAATCTACCTCAGACATCCCTCCTATACCTCCCCACCATGAACCTTATAATTATGCCCCCTAGTAACAACTACATCCACCCAAGGAAATAGTCTCTGCATGTCCCCTCTACCTATCCCCCTCATCAGCTTATAAACTTCCTTTAAGTTGCTTCTCATCCCCCTCTGCTCTAAAGAGAAAAGCCCCAGCTCCCTCAGCCTTTCCTCGTAAGACCTACCCTCCAAACCAGACAGCATCCTGGTAAATCTCCTCTGCACTCTCTCCAATGCTTCCACATCCTCCTTATAGTGAGGTCACCAGAACTGCACACAATATTCCAAATGCGATCTCACCACATAGTTGCAGCATAACCCCACAGCTCTTAAACTCAAACCCCTTGTTAATAAATGCTAACACACTATAAGCATTCTTTACAGCTCTATCCACTTGAGTGGCAACCTTCAGAGATCTGTGGATATGAACCCCAAGATCTCTCTGTTCCTCCGCGAACCCTGCCGTTGACCCTGTAATTTGCTTTCAACTGATTCTTGCTACTCGCAGCAAGAACTATGCTTTGTCTCTTGGAGGAATGGCCCTTTTTTTTTCTGAGCAAACATGGGAGTCAGTGCTATCAAACCCTGCATGAATTTTCTGGCATGTGAGGGTATGGTGAAAGGGTGTGTAAAAGTCCACTTGTTCTGCTGTAGTCTTTCCAGTAATTAGACAGATTTTTGATCTACAATGAAGCCAGTGGTTATGGGGGAGAGGCAAAAAAAATGCAGTTAAGGCTTCCTCTCATTTGATCTTATTACATGGTGGCACAGTCTTGAGGAACCAGGGATGCTGGCCTTCATAGCGAGGGGGATTGAATATAAAAGTAGGGAGGTCTTGCTGCAGCTGTATAGGGCATTGGTGAGGCCGCAGCTGGAGTACTGTGTGCAGTTTTGGGCGCCGCACCTGCGCAAAGATATTTTAGCCTTGGAGGGAATGCAGAGGAGGTTTACTAGGCTGATACCGGAGTTGAGGGGGTTGAGCTATGAGGAGAGGCTGAATAAACTGGGCTTGTACTCGTTAGAGTTTAGAAGAATGAGGGGAGATCTCATTGAGACGTATAAGATGATGAATGGGATGGATAGGATAGAGGTGGAGAGACTCTTCCCGCTCAAAAAAGACAGTAGGACTAGGGGGCTCAGCCTCAAGATAAAGGGGGGGCGGTTTAGAACGGAGTTGAGGAGGAACTTCTTCACTCAAAGGGTGGTGAATCTCTGGAATTCTCTGCCCTTTGAAGTGGTGGAGGCTGCCTCGCTAAATATTTTTAAGACGTGGGTTGATGGGTTTTTGATAAGAGAGGGGATTAAGGGTTATGGGGAGAAAGCAGGAAAGTGGAACTGAGCAGCGACAGATCAGCCATGATCTTATTGAATGGCGGGGCAGGCTCGAAGGGCTGGATGGCCTACTCCTGCTCCTATTTCTTATGTTCTTATGTTTTCCTATTTCGTATGTTCTTATAATGGAGGGATTTTGAATTTTGAGCAAAATGTAGAACATTACAACGCAGTACAGGCCCTTCGGCCCTTGATGTTGCACCGACCTGTGAAACGAATCTAAGGCCCATCTAATCTACAGTATTCCAATATCATCCATATGTTTATCCAGTGACCATTTAAATGCCTTAATGTTGGCGAATCCACTACTGTTGCAGGCAGGGCATTCCACGCTCTTACTACTCTCTAAGTAAACAACCTACCTCTGATACCTGTCCTGTATCAATCGCCCCTCAATTTAAAGCTATGTCCCCTCGTGCTAGTCATTTCCATCCGAGGAAAAAGGTTCACACTGTTCACCCTATCTAATCCTCTGATCATCTTGTATGCCTCTATTAAGTCACCGCTTAACCTTGTTCTCTCTGATGAAAACAGCCTCAAGTCCCTCAGCCTTTCTTCTTAAGACCTTCTCACCATACCAGGCAACATCTTGGTAAATCTCCTTTGCACCCTTTCCAATGCTTCCACACCCTTCCTATAATGCGGCGACCAGAACTGAACGCAATACTCCAAGTGCGACCACACCAGAGTTTTGTACAGCTGCGACATGACCTCATGGCTCCGAAACTCAATCCCGCTACCAATAAAAGCCAAGACACTATACACCTTCTTAACAACCCTATCAACCTGGGTGCCAGTTTTCAGAGATCTATGCACATGGACGCTGAATCTCTCTGCTTAACCACACTACCAAGTGTCTTACCATTAGCCCAGTACTCTGCATTCCTGTTATTCTTCCAAAGTGAATCACTTCACACTTTGCCGCACTAAATTCCATTTGCCACCTCTCAGCCCAGCCCTGCAGCTTATCTGTGTCCCTTTGTAACCTGCAACATCCTTCGGTACTGTCCACAACTCCACTGACTTTAGTATCATCTGCAAATTTGCTAACCCATCCTTCTACGTCCTAATCCAGGTCATTTATAAAAATGCAGTGGCCCCAAAACAGATCCTTGCGGTACACAACTAGTAACTGAACTCCAGGATGAACATTTCCCATCAACCACCACCTTCTGTCTTCTTACAGCTAGCCAAATGTAGGATTTGTAGAATTGCAGCTGGTCTACTTAATGACATTGAAAGAAATAGATATTACCATTAATGTGTCCAGGAACAGAGAGAGATTTGACAAGAGACTGAGGCTTAAATAACCCACTTGAGTGGTTACCTATATAACTTATATTTGTTTTGGATAAACAGGCCACCATTAATGTTGAGTCTGTTGTACCCATTTACTTCTCTTGCTTTCTTTTTCAAAAAGATTTGGTGCCAGTCTAGCAGATTTTCTGAATTGTTCCGAAACATAACTGGATAACTTTCTCAACCAAAGTGACTGATGTGGCCTGGATACAAACAACATTGTCCTCTCATATATGAATATCTTATACTGCAGACAGCTGCTACAACCAGCCTTAGTGACAGGAATTAATTTTTCCAGTTTACTTCCCATTTTTGAAAAATTTTATGTTTTGTAACGGCATTGTGAAGTAGAAATTCTTCTGAGCGTTCAGAATACTGATGTGTGCTGGTTGTTGTTGCAGGTATATGATGGTTATTGATGGTAAGAATGAAGTGTACATGCTTGACAGAGACAATTCAGTGTTTCATGTAGCAAACCTGGAGTTTCCTCTTCGGAAAGATCTTCGTATTCATCTGACTAATACACTATTGGATGGGGTAAGACAGTTTTTTTTACCTTTTTAAGTGATTATTTTAAACAGCCACATTACTGCTGATTTCTCTCATTGCCATTTATTATCACTTTAAAGGAAATGAAGCAAGGAGAAAAGGCATGCATGATAAAAGGACGCCCCAAAATGCCTTGCGGCTAATGAAGCACTTGTGAAGTGCAGTTACTATTATAATATAAAGAAATTTGTGCAAAGAAAGATCCCACAAATAGCAATGGGATACTTGACCAGATGAACTCTCTTAGTCAAGTTGGATGAGGGATAAATATTGACCTGGGCATGGAGAGAATTCCCCTGCTTGTCTTCAAATGGTGTCATTTGTAGATCTACCTGAAGTGAGGAAATGGGACCTCAGTTTAATGTTTCATCTAAAAGGTAGCAAAAACAACAGTGTAGCTCTCCTATAGCTTTGAACTGAAGTGTTGGCCTGCATTATGTGCTCAAGTCTCTGTAATGTGATTTAAGCCCAGAACCTTTTGACTTGGGGACGGGAGTGCCATCATTGAAGTTTGATACCTAAAATATTTTAAGTTGACCCAGACCCAGGCAATGTTGCTTAATCTTAAAATAGTTTATATCAGATGCAAGTTATTGCTACAATTTCTATATGTCTACAATCAATGATTTTTACCATTTGAAAGGCAAAGGCTGAAAATGAGAAGAAATGAAAACACAGCTGGACAAAATTTAATTCTGAGTTGTCACACTTGAACCAATGTGTTCTGACTCTTGTGCAGCAGTGAAGAAAAAACTTTAGCTACAGTGAAAAGTACCATGCAATTTAGTACTTGCCAATTATATGTGGTGTAACTGAAGTTAAGGCTCAACTGGAAAGCTGACAAAATTGAAATGTCAACGTGATCAATGCGACTGTCAATTTGTGTGGGGTGGAAGCGTGCTGTAGCTACTGGCTTGCGTATTATTGGAAATGAATGTAATATGTGAACAGCAGCAGGTGGCACAGATGGGATGGCTGTTGAGCCTGACCCTTTCCAAAAATCACTGCACTAATGTTTGCAATGACTATGGAGAATGTTAGGCAAATCATATGTTGCCAGTAGAGAGAAACACAGATTTTTTTTTCAGTTTAATTCTTCCATGTGATGAATATTGATTTATTCAAACCAATTGTCCTTTCATCTGAGTTTCTGTGCCTTCCAAAAAGGGAAAAACATTTTTTTCCCAGGTTAAAAGTGATCACATTTTTAGGTTCTTCCTGTGATTATTCCAGGCCTAAGTGCTGCTCATTTTACCTGTAATGTTTTTCCTGTTTAATATGCAGAAAAAAAGCATATATACAGATCCAGTTATACTCCTTGTTAATAAACCTGGATGTAGTGTTATGAAGTGGTAGCTTGCAGGTTTAATCCCTGACTGCTCTCAAAGGCAAGGCAGGGATAAATTGTCCTATGATCCAGAATTGTGTTGGAGGAAGAATGCAGGATTTAAGTACCTGTGAAGTCCTTTCTGAGATGTTGAAGAAATATACTATTTTTCTTGTTAGTTCCTGTTGTCTGCTGCTTTGTAGAACAATTTAGAAATGTGATAAGAATGCTAGAGTTCATATATGCTGCTTTGAACCTTTTAGTAAGAATGACTTGGGCTGTGTTTCATACTGAAAACCACTTAAAAATGCCAAGAACTTAATACTTCAGGAGTCCAGGTTTTTTGGACTTATTAGCACCAAAGTAGAGACGACCTCAAAATGAACTTCATTTTTTAGTCAAAAATGTAAAATGCTGGAAAATCTTAGCAGGTCTGACAGTAGCTGTGGAGAAAGAATAGAGCCAATGCTTCGAGTCTGGATGACCCTTCATCAAACCTAGAGCAAAGAAAATCAGAAAAGATTTCTACTATAAAGGTGGGGGTGGGTGTTTGTAATTGGACAAAGGGAATGTAAATGAAGATGAAGGCGGTTGAGGGAGATGCTAAGAATGTTCATTAAGTGATCAGAATGTGAGAATGGCAGAACAGAGGTACAGATGGTTAAGGCAGTTGCCCGGGATGGGGGGAGACCAAATGTGGACTGGGTGGCCACTTTGCTGAGTACTTTTTGATTTAACTGCAAGACCCACACCTTTCTGTCACTTGCTGCTTCAGTATACCACTCTGCTCTCCTATCCACATATCCATGCTTGGTATTTGGCAATGTTCTAGTGAATCCCAGTGCAAACAGGAGGAACAGCAGCTCATCTGGGCGCTTCACAGCCTTCCAGACTGAACATTGAGTTCAACAACTTCAGAGCATGAACTCTCTCCCCTCCACCTTCACCCCATCGCCATTTGTTTCATTCTGTTTCTTCTTTTCATGTCATTCATCCACTTTTATCATCCTTCCTTCTCATTTCCATTTTTCCAGTCTTCATTCCCACTCTGTCTTGCGTGTGCACCCTGTCATCCCTTCATGCCAATTGCCTCAACCATCTGTACCTCTGTTCTGCCATTCACACATTCTGATCACTTAATGGACACTCTTAGCACTTCTCAGCCTTCTTCATCCTCGTTTACATTCCCTTTGTTCCATTACAGTTCCCCCCTTTGATGAAGGGTAATCTAGATTTGAAACGTTGGCTCTATTCTCTCGTCACAGACTTGCTGAGATTTTCCAGCATTTTCAGTTTTTGTTTCAGATTCCAGGTTAGAATCATAGAATCCTACAGAGCAGAAGGAGGCCATTCGGCCCATCAAGTCTGCACTGACCATAATCCCAACCAGGCTTTATTCCATAATGCCAGGCATTTACCTTAGCTAATCCCCCTGGCACTAAGTGGTAATTTAGCATGGTAATCCACTTAACATCTTTGGACTGTGGGAGGAGCACCCAGTGGAAACCCAGGCAGACATTGGGAGAATATGCAAACTCTACACAGGCAGTCACCCAAGCTGGGAATCAAATCTGAGTTCCTGGCGCTGTGAGGCAGTAGTGCTAACCACTGTACCATCCGGTATTTTGCTTTCATTTTCAAATTACTGGGCCATCATGGTTGAAAAGAGAAGATCATACCAGCACAATTAGGAAATTGCATTTATGACATGAGTTCAGTTCATTAACGGGAAGGAATGGACAGTACGGTGGCACAGTAGTTAGGACTGCTGCCTCATAGTGCCAGGACCTGGGTTCAATTCCCAGCTTGGGTGACTGTCTGTGTGGTGTTTGAACGTTCTCCCTGTGTCTGCGTGGGTTTCCTCCAGGTGCTCCAGTTTTCTTCCACAATCCAGAGCTGTGTGGGTTAGGTTGATTGGCCATGCTAAATTGCTTTCAAGTGTCAGGAGGATTAGCAGGATAAATAAGTACAATAATGTGGATAGGGCCTGGGTGGGATTGTGGTCTGTGCAGATTCAATGGGCCGGATGACCTCCTTTTGCATTGTAGAATTCTATGTTTCTATCTATGATTCTGAAAAGACATTTGTATTGTCACTACAATGCTATTACCTACTGGAACATTGGGCTTAAAAAGAGTGTCTGCTCGATGAGACTTTTAATTCTGTACTAAAATTTATTAATGTTAAGCCAACTGATGTATTCACATTTGTAAACCATTCTGAATTACAAGTTTAAATGATAAAACACCACTGGTCCCTTGCTGCATTTTGGGAGCTTGCTCATTCAAAAAACATGAATGGGAAGATTTCTGTAGCTCTTGTTAAATAAGAATAAATAGTATGTATTGCTGGAGAACGCAGTAGAATCAATATCATGTCGGCTGTGCTGATACGAACTAATGGGAATTTGTTTATAGTAAGCTGATAAAAGCCAGTAATTGTAGAATCCCAACATTGTGGATGGTGGCCATTTGGTCCATTGAGCCTGCACCGATTCTTCGACAGAGCATCTTACACAGGTCTTCACACTCACCCTATCCCTGTAACTTTATACATTTACCATGGCCAGTCCACCTAACCTGCACATCTTTGGAGGAAACTGGAGCTCCCAGAGGAAACCCATGCAAAGAGGGGGAGAATGTATAAACTCCACACAGTTATCTGAGACTGGAATTGAACTCGGGGCCCTGGTGCTGTGAGGCAGCAGTGCTAACCATTGTTCCGCTGTGGTGCCCAAGAAATGCTTGATCAGTTAACTTTTGAATACATGTTCAACAAATTTGTAAATGTAAACATGTTGAATCAACCTTTTTCTTCTTTTTCTGTTACTAGGAAATGATCATTGACAAAGTAGATGGAAAGCCTGTTCCTCGGTACTTGATTTACGACATAGTGAAATTTAATGTAAGTACTAATTTAGTTATACAATTATTCCTTTAATGCCATTGTTTCCCGGTTGTGTGGTCAGATGACAGAATTCAATTGAGATTTATATGTGCTGATTTTTAATGAATTGAACATAAAATGGATTTCAAGGTGGATGGGCAGTTGCGATGCATTAAACGTGCTCTGATATATCTTTTGTATATCTTTCAATGCACTTACTTAATCTTTCACAGTTACAAATGAGGACAGTTAGTTGAGACAACAGAGTCAGTACTCCACGATGAACAATCCTGACCTGAAAGGCTGACTTACGATTATGAGAAATGTGCATCCTCATTGCATGCTGAGCTGCCTCGCTTCAAATTATCTGCTATGCTGTTCTTCCAGCTTCTTTTTTACATCAATTACCACTTTTGGGGGCAGGCCAATGATGTAGATTGTACAGGACATTGGCTTGAGGGCAGAACATATAACTGGACTGGATGTGATGATCAGCATTATAATATAATTTAGTCTAAGAATTCCTTGGGTAAGGCAAGAGCATAATTTTAATCAGACATCCATTTTGGGCCTCAAACATCAAAGTGTAACCATTGGATGATGTATACATTTTTAAAGGCGTAATCAAGAAGATAAATGAAGGCAGTGCAGTTGATGTTGTCTGCATGGGCTTTAGCAAGTCTTTGACGAAGTACTGCATGGTGGGTTGTTGCATAAGATTAAATCTCACTGAATTCTGGGTGAGTTAGCTAAATGGATACAAAATTGGCTTGATGACAGAAACACAGTAAAAAGTCTGACAACACCAGGTTTTAGTCTAACCGATTTATTTGATAATAGACTCACAAGCTTTCGGGGTTAGTCCCTTCGTCAGGTGAATGGAGAGCGGTTGTAGAGGCTTGTTTTTCAAACTGGAGACCTGTGAACAAAGGATCATTGCAGGGTCCATTGTCATTTGTCACATATATTGATAATTTGGATGAGAATTTAGGAGGCATGCTTAGTAAATTTGCAGATGACACCAAGATTGGACAGTGAAGAAGGTTATCTCTGATTGCAACGGGATCTTGATCAATTGGGCCAGTGGGCTGACGAATTTAGATAAATGCGTGGTGATGCACTTTGGTAGATTAACTGAGTAAGTCCTGCCCCTGGTTCAATGATAGGGCGTTGGGGAAGGTTATAGAACAAAGAAATCTAGGGGCACAGGTTCAAAGCTCCTTGAATGTGGAGTCACAAATGGACAGAGTGGTGAAGAAGGCATTCAACATGCTTGGTTTCATTGGTCAGAACATTGAATACAGGAGTTGGGATGTCTTGTTAAAGTTGTACAAGACATTGGTGAGGCCACACTTGCAATACTGTGTACAATTCTGGTCACCCTATTATAGAAGGAATATTATTAAACTAGAAAGAGTGTAGAAAAGATTTACTAGGATGCTCCCGGGACTTAATGATTTGAGTTATAAGGAGAGGCTGGATCGACTGGGACTTTTTTCTCTGGAGCTTAGAAGGTTGAGGGGTGATCTTATAGAGGTCCAAAAATAATGAGGGGCATAGATCAGTTAGATAGTCAATATCTTTTCCCAAACGTAGGGGTGTCTAGGGCATAGGTTTAAGGTGAGAGGGGAGAGATACAGAAGTGTCCGAAGGGGCATCTTTTTCACACACACAGGATGGTGTGTGTCTGGAACAAGCTGCCAGAGATCATAGGTACAATTTTGGGTACAATTTTGTCGTTTTAAAAAGCATTAAGTCAATTAGATGGGTAAGGTATAGGGGGATATGGGCCTAATGCGAGCAATTGGGACTAGCTTTGGGGCTTTAAAAAAAAGGGCAGCATGGACAAGTTGGGCCGAAGGGCCTGTTTCCATGCTGTACACATCTATGATTCTTAAGTGGGCTTATTTATATGGTAATGGTCATTACTGAAAACATCAATTTAATGAGCAATCATTTTCTATAGAACCATAGAATCCCTACAGTGCAGAAGGAGGCCATTCAACCCATTGAGTCTGTACCGACTCTGTAAAAGCGCATATTACCCAAGCCCACACTCCGCCTATCCCTGTAACCCTGCACATTTGCCATGGCTAATCCACCTAACCTATACATCTTTGGACACTAAGGGACAATTTAGCATGACCAGTCCAGCCACTCCGGACATCTTTGGACAGTGGAAGGAAATCAGAGCACCTGGAGGAAACTCATGCAGACACTGGGAGAACATACAAACTCAACACTGTCACCCAAGGCTGAATCTTGGATCAAACCAGGGTCTCTGGCACTATGAGGTAGCAGTGCAGACAGTACCTTCCAAGTCCACAATCACTACAATCTGGAAGGACGAGGGCAGCAGAAACATGGGAACACCACCATCAATGAATTCCCCTCCAAGCTGCTTATGTCCTGGCTTGTAAATATATCGCCATTCTTTCATAGTCACGAGATCAAAATCCTGGAATTCCCTCCCTATCAGCATTGTGGGTTAACCCACAAAACATGGACTGCAGCAATTCAAGAAGGCAGCTCACTACCACCCTCTCAAGGGCAACTAGGGATGGGCAATGAATGCTGGCCAGCCAGCAACACCCATGTTCCATGAATGAATAAAAACAAATCCACTGTGCAGCTCAAATGCTGCATCACAAATAAGTCAAGGTAAGTGAATTTAATTGACAATATTGGAACTCTATGATACTATAGCAGTGTTAAATGTTTGTTAATATTTTCCAAAATTCAAATACTATCAGTTTCAGCAAATAGCTTTTAAGCTCAAATAAATTATAAATTCAAATACTTGATTAGGTCAAACCATCAAGTACTGACTTGGTTGTCATGTTATTAAGTGATGCTCTAGGAATCATCGAGGATTTATTTAAATTTTGAAATGGGTATCTTTAATTGGTATGATTAATTTTCGTAAGTTCATGAATAACTAGAGTTGAAAGAGGTTCTTCAAGAGTTTAGATTAAGAATGATGAATGTAATGGAAAGTGTTGAAAATATGTTTTTAGAGTTTTGTGTTTTGTGAAAATTGAAAATTATAAACATGTTCCCTAACAGATGTAGTACATAGAACATAGAACACCACTGCACAAACAGGCCCTTCGGCCCACAAGTTGCGCCGATCACATCTATACCTACCAAGCCATAGAACTATCTGTAACTTCCAATGCCATTAGATCCCATACACACATTATATACATATTACAAGTGCACTTTTAAAATGTGCTGTGCAATTGTTAAAAAGGAGATCTTGTGACATAATGGTTGCATTCTTACCTTTGGGCCAGAAGCCTCTTTCTTTTCATTCATTCATTCAAGAGACGTGGGCTTTGCTGGCTGGGCCAGGATTTGTTGCCCATCTCTCATTGCCCTTGAGAAGGTGGTGGTGAGCTGATATCTTGAACTGTTGCAGTCCACGTGGTGTAGGTATATCCACCTTGCTATTAGGGAGGGAGTTTCTAGATTTTCACCCAGCGACAATAAAGGAATAGGTCAAGTTCAAGTCCTTCTTTAGGACCTGAAAGCCATGGAAAGTGCGTCCATAATGTGGCCAAACAAATGTATTATCAGCTTGTGAATCCTTCAAATATACCTTTTTGTTCCCTCTGTTTTCTTTCTCTCAATTTTCTTTTTAGGGTGACCTGTAATGTAAATTTCATCATGGCAATACAAAGTCAAAATACTGCTAATGTTAGAAATCTGAAATAAAAACTGAAGATGCTGGAAGTATTCAGCAAGTCTGGCAGTATCTATGGAGAAAGAGACAGAGTTAATATTTTGGGTTGATGACCTTTCTCCTGAAATGTTAACTATGCTTCTCTCTCCATAGATGTTGCCACTAACTAAAATAAAATCAAATTACTGCGGATACTGGAATTTGAAACCAGAAAAAGAAAATGCTGGAAAATCTCAGCAAGCCTAGCAGCATATGGAGAAAAAAGAGTTGAAGTTTCAAGATGACCCTTTGTCAAAGCATTTCTAGCACTTTCTGTTTTTATTTCATATTGACAGTGATTTATTTGGATTCCAGGAAGTTAGTATCTGTGAGTTAGGTTCACAAAGTCTATGAACTGAGTCTGTGAGTGCAACCATGATAAGTGAGCTGGAATTAGCAGGGTAAACGTTGAGAGTTGGTTCCTTTACACTGGCCATAGAAATGGGATTAAAATGGCACCACATAGCTTATTCAATTAGATTATTCAATGTCAGTTTCATATTGCATCCTTCCTAGCCTGTTCCCCGTGAGTTAGTCTGATGTAGTTATTATGATTGTATTATTCAGTATTGCAGGGAGAGGTTTTGTCCTTGTTACAGTAAATGAGGTAAATGCTATTTTTAAGGAAAGGCAGTGTCAAAGATGTTTGCAAGGAAAATACACTAATTTTAGTTTCCATGTTGCTGAATGTATACCTATCTATTCTAATCCAATTTTCCAAGATTTGGTCCTCAGCATTATCATTTTTAGGGTTTATCGCAGCTCTTCTTTAAATCCTCATCTTTGATGCTTTCTGTTTCTGTATGAAGCATATGGACATTTGATTTTTTGGGCAGTGGCTGTGCTGTTGTCAGGCTGGCTGTTAAGGATTCGTGGGTTGTTAAGAATATTGTGGACAAGGATTTAATTTTTGCTTAATTCCTTCCAAAAGAAAAAGATTGGGAATTTGTAACCTGGGGAATTCTGAGTCTAAAATTATTCTTTGTTGACATTTGGGTTGTCTTTATTTTACTTGCCTATTCCTTCAGTTTGTTTCTTAATACTTTAAGAAATCTCACAACACCACGTTAAAGTCCAACAGGTTTATTTGGGATCATGAGCTTTCAGGTGACTGGATGAAGGAGCAGCGCTCTGAAAGCTTGTGATTCCAAATAAACCTCTTGGACTTCAACCTGGTGTTGTGAAACTTCTTACTGTGCCCACCCCAGTTCAAAGCTGGCATCTTCACATCCTAATATTTTATCCTCTGTTCCATTGACTTTGCATTCGCTTCCTCTTGTGCTCTCGTTGTTGAAGTTGGAGCAAAATTCTGGCCAGCGTTTTGGGGACTGTAATCTTTCAACAGAACTTAGGAAAGTGAGAAATGCAATAGGTTTTAGCAGGTGTTGGAGAAGAGTGGGAAGAAGAACACAAGGTTTCTGATAGGGTGGAGGGCAAAAGGGATTAAATGGCAAATCGTCCCTTGGTGCAAGGCCAAAGGGAGTTGTGATGGGACAAGTAAAGAAACAAAAGATATGTCTAGAGGATGCAGAATGGCAGGATAGTAGCTGTCTGAATGCAAAATAAAGAAATCAAGAAAGCAGTGAGGAAAAAAGAAACAAGTAATAAAAGATGAAAAAAATGGAGGAAGAAGTTATGATCTAAAATTGAGTATTACTATTAAATTCAATATTGAGTCTGAAAGGCTGTAAAGTATTCAGTTGATACACTTCCATTGAGCATCATTAGAACACTGTAGGAGGCTAAGGACAAAAGCTCATATTGGGTGCAAGGTGCAGAGTTGAAATGACAGGCGACTGGAGGCTTGGGGTCATGCTTAGTGACTGAAAGGAGGCATTCTGCAGAGTGGTCTCAGTCTATATATTTGGTCTCTCCAATGTAGAGGAGATCACATAGTGAGCAGCGAATATAGTATACTAAATTGAAAGAAGCACAAGTACATCATTGTTTTTCACTTGGGAGGATTTGTAACTTTGGACGATGAGAGGGAGGAGCTGAAGGGACAGGTGTTGCAACCACTGCACCTGCATGGATAGGTGCCTTTGGAAAGGGTGTTGGGAGTGATTGAGGAGTGGACCAGGTTGTTGTTGAGGAAGTAATCCCTCTGGAATACTGAAAGGGGAGGAGAAGAAGTGTTTCGTGCTGGTATCACACTGCATTTATTTCCAGCATTTTCTGTTTTTATTTTAGCTATTCTACATCCACAGTGTTTAGCATGTTGCTTTGGTTCAGAAATAATATGTATTATTTAATAAATACCTGCTGTATTTATTTCTACTATCATCTGAACCTGCCCTCTTCCCCCAAGTCCTCAAATGCATTTGAGTTTACCACTACCTGTAAAATTATGTTATCAATTAAAGAATATTTTCACTACAACAAAAGAATGTGTTCATATACAATGACAAACTGTAGCAATATAGCCCATGTCATGTAAAGAAGTATGTCAAGATTCTTCAGGGTCATGAAAAAGAAAAATAAAGTGTGGTTAAAAAGTTTGGGCAAGTTTAGATTCCAAACTCTTTGCCATTCTGATGTTTTTTCAGGTGTCCCTTCCTGAGGACATTTACCCTCTCATCACACTCATAACCCGAGACTGTTTTCTCACCGTCTTTTCCATTTCTCCAAAACTCCCCTCTTTTTAAAATGAGGGGAGATAACCTATGTCAATGTTCGACTGTCACAGTGCAATTGCCAGCTTTCAAGCACTGGGTGATTCCGATAGCGAGTTGCCCAGCTCTGTGCACATATGAGGTGAAACATTTTGAAAGGAAGCACAAAGAGAGGAAATGTATACTTAACAGTAAACCTTTAAAAGAAATAGAACAGAAAGAAGTTATGGGGTTAAAGGCACAAACCTTTGAAAGCAGAAAAAGCTTAGAAAAAAAATGCTAGTTTAATCCCATGTTTTGCAAATAGGAGGATAAGGTACCAAAGCCAAAGGATAATATTAAAGATAATGATCAAGCTGCCATTAGAACATTGTGCCCAATATTGGATGTACTTTAGGCCACTGAGAAATAGTGACTAGTTCTGCGTATTATGCAATGGCTGAATGTCTTCCTTCTGTGATAAATTCTATATCCCACAATACCTAATCTCACTGAGTATTTTAGGAGCAAGTTGATGTTTTGGAAAATTTATGATTTGGTAAAGTATTTTTGGCAAACTCATTAATAGTTCTTTAACAGTGACAATTTGATTTATATAGCACATTTAACATAATGAAATGCCCCAAGGCACTTCATGGGAGCATTAAAAACCGAAGTATAGCATGAGGCAGTATTAGCTTACGTGGCCCAAAGTTTGGTCAAAGATGTAGATTTTAAGAAGTGTCTTGATGGAAGAAAGTGAGGTAGAGAAGGGTCTCCAGAGCTTGGGGCCCATCTAACTGAAGGCATGACCACCATTGGTGGAACAATTATAATTGAGAATGCACAGGAGTCCAGAAGGAGAAGACTATAGGTGTCTTGGGTTATGTGGTTGGGAGAAATTCCAGAAATAGGCAGGAGCAAAGCCATGGAGAAATTTGAAAACGAGAATGAGGATTTTAAATTCAAAATGTTGTTTCACCAGGAGCCAGTGCAGGTTAGTGAGCACAGAGATGATGGGGAACTGAATTTGCTAAGAGTTCAGTGATAGTGTTGGATGATCTCAAGTTTGTGGAGGGTACAATTTTGGAGGAATACCCATATCTACAGCTAATGAAATACATGAATGGGGCTTTGGCATCAGGAGCTGAGATTGGGATGAAGTTAAGTGATGTTATAGAGGTGAGAATAGGCTGTCATAGTGATGGCATGCATATGAGTTTGGAAGCTCATCATACAGACAAATGTGTGTACAAAGTTGTGAGCAGACTGTTTTAATCTCAAACTATCCACGGAGAGAGGGATGGAGTTGGGGTAGTTAAGGAACAGAGTTTGGTGAGGGGACCAGAAGCAATGCCATCAGTCTTCCTAGTATTGAATTGAAGAAAATTTTTACTCGTCCAGTACTAGGTGTCACATAAGCAGTCTGATAATTTAGCAATAGTGGAGGAGTCGCCAATGCTGGTAATGGTGAGGTAGAGCTGATATATTGTCAATATACATGAGAAAATTGACACTGTGCCTTCAGATGGTGTCACCCAGGAGGAGCATGTTGGTGATAAATATGAGAGAACCAAGGATTCAGCAAAGGCAACAGTGAGAGAACAGGAAGAGAAGCCATTGCAAGTGGTTCACTGGCTGTGATTTGATAGCTAAGAATGGAACTTGGTGAGAGCAGTCCCACCCAGCTGAATGACAGTGACGAGATATTGGAGGAGGATGGTGTAATCATTTGTGTCAAAGATTGCAGACTGGACAAGAAGACGAGGTGGAAAGTTCACTTTTGTCACAGTCATACAGGTCATTTGTGATTTAGAGTAAAATTGTAAAGACAGGAGCCAGCCGGCAACAGGGAAACCAGTGATGGTGTGCCTGGCTGTGCACAAATTGCTGTGGGTGTGTCAGAGGAAGAGGCCCACCAGTTGGAATGCAGGTGATGTGCACCTTCTGGATATGTGGCTTTAGTGGCGTCAGGTGGGTTGCTTGGCAATGTCAAAGCCTGTAATGTGCCTCAAGCAGCAGTTCTGTTATTTGAGAATGAAGCTGGATTTGGCACTAACCAATGCACTGGAGATCCCAAGACATCTGGTTGTGTCATAGGGCCAAGGGCAGATTGATGCCAGCCTCCACTCCTTGGGGGCTGTTATTCTGTGCACATATTTAAGACTGTCAGTTCTTGCAATTCTCCTAATGCTCTGATTTTCTTTGATCCTAAGTCTCTGATATCTGTCCCCAAATAAGTCTACCATCTTGTCCTCTTCACTTGAATTTCAGGAGCCTCCTCAATGCTCCTTTTAAGCCCATTTCCAATGCTATTAAATCCCAGAACTACCGCTCTTGTTTCCAGACCTTGAAATATCTCTTATGTGGTTCTGGATCCCAGGATCTCCGCCAGAATGCTCAGAGTCTGCAGTATTCCTGGAGACTCTCTCCACATGCTCATACATGATGGGACAGCTGGTCATTGCTCTGACGCTCTGATTCAATTTTTGTTGGAGCCTGAGACTTAACTTCCATACTACTGGACCCCAACACCTTTCTGCGTGCATATTGATCATTTATTTTTCACAGACAGTGGGAACCTAATGTTATAACTAGAGAGGAAGAAGGACATGGTAGACTTATTCAACAGATTGGTGAATTGAATACACACATAGTAGATTAAATTTAATGATGTAGGGAAGTGTGAAGTGATGTTGTTGGTGTGAAGAATTGGAAGAAGATATATAAACAATGGTGTAATTCTGAAGGGACAAAGAACTGCAGGTGCATGCATAGAAATCTTAGAAGGTTGCAAGACAATTTGAGAAGATTGTTTTTAAAAAAAAGTTCCTGGACTTGATAAATAGAAGCTGGAAGTATAAAACAAGGAGTCATGCTTAAACTCAGTAAATCAATGGTTAGTCTTGGACTGAAGTGCTATGATCAATCCTGGGTACCACATTTGAGGAAGGATATCAAAGCCTTGGTGAGGATGCAGAGGAGATTAACCAGGATGGTACTAGGGCTCAGGAGATTCTGTTACTCGGAAAGGCTAGAGAAATTGGGATTGAACTCCTTAAGATCAGAGAAAATTAAAGGGGTTCAAATTAAAATTTAATGCAGAGAAACATGAAGTGCTTCATTTTAGTAGAACGACTGCCACGGCACAATGTGGAGATGCAGGAGCAGGGAACTGGGTGTATGTGTGCATAGATTATTGTGAAAGATTTGAATACAATAGAAAAGAAGAAAATGTTTCCACACTGGATGGTCATTAACCATGGCATAGACAATTCAGGTAACTAACAAAAGAACCAAAGGTGAGATTGGATTTTTGTTTACACACAAGAGTCATAATCTGGTGCTAGAAGCATGTAAAATTATAAAAGTATGCAACACTGAAGAAAATCATTTGTCTGTCACTTGTCCACCAATTCCACCAATCTGTATGTCCTTTTGAAGTTCTGCAATTCACAATTTTTCCGAGTTTTATACCATGTGCAAGTTTTGAAATTATGACTTGTATACCAAGGTCTGGGTCATTGCTATATAGTGGGAAGAGTGGGGTCCAACACTGATCCTTGGCAACTCCAATATAAATCCTGTCCAAAAATCATCCATTAATCACTACTGTTTCCCGTCAATGTGCCAATTTTGTGTCCATGTTGCTACTGTCTATTTTATTTCATTAGCTCTAACTTTGCTCATAAATCTGTTACATGGCATTGTATCAGATACCTTTTGGAAGTCCATATGCACCACATCAAAGCATTACCCTAATCCGTCTCAGATCACCAAGTGTGCAGTGCAGGCAGGCTCATGAAAATGAAGGCTGGATCTAGGAGCTGCCATGGGCAAATACAAGGTTGCTGCAGCTTTTCTGTTACTGTTGACTGACCAGACATGGTCATAAATGCACAGGGTTATGACTGCAGGTTTGATTAGGGCAATTGTGGTGAATTCATACCATCTAAATTATCATGAGCAGAGATAAGAAGGGTTGGGAGCAATGTGCCTTTTTGGCAAGGACTGTGTCTGTAGAACTCAGGTTAATTGGGAACTGCTGTTGAAAGAGAACTTGCAGCTAAATCTTTGAGGAAAAGGAGCTGGAATTCTGTCTGAGAAAAACCAGAGTCTTGATGGACTTTGCGCCTGAAATAGGTGCTGAGTGAACTGCCTATTAAATCTGTTAGATCTGTCTTTATTAAATCCGCTATTTAATATTCAATTTATCATTTGAATTGACTGCAATTTGCCTCAAATTAATTTATCTTGATTTTGGTTTAATTGTTCAAGCAAAAGTTATAAAAAGAGAAATCTTCTTCATTGGTTTTCTTGTCGGGGTCGTTTGGTAAATTTGGCTCTTTACAAATACCACTGAGCCATCTTTTAATTCAACTAGCTACTTTTCTTTGGATTCCAAGAACACTTAGTTCTCTGACCATTCTGGTGACCTTGTCAGAAGCCTTACTAAGATCCATGTATGTACTAAAAATCTCATTAACTCTCTTTGCAACCAACACAAAAACTTCAATTAAGATGGTCAGACATGAAGTTCTCTTAACAAAACCATATTGACTGACCTTGATTAATCCAGCTTTTCTAAATGACAATTAATACTGCTCCTCAGAAGTATTTCCAAGAAGTTACTCACGGACAAGCTTAGCCTCATTGCCTTGTAATTACTTCTCAATTTCTCTCTTTTGATACAACAATGCATTATTAGCAGTCCACTGGCACTATGCTTGCAGCCAGAGATGATTGAAGATGTTGGTTAAAGCCTTGTTGTTTCCACACTTGCTTTTATTAATAGTTTAGGGCACATATCATTCGGGTCTGACGACAATAATTTTTGAGAGAATTGGTGCATACCAAAAAGGAAATATTTGCAGGGCTATAGGAAAACAGCAGAGAATGAGGGGCAAATTAGGGGTGGCACAGTGGCAAATAGATTTGCACTGCTGCCTCACAGCTCAAGGACCTGGTTCAATTCTTGGGTGACTGTTTGTGTAGAGCTTGCATATTCTCCCTGTGTCTAAATGGGTTTGCTCCTGGTTTTCTTGTTTCCTTGCACAGTTCAAAAATGTGTGGGTTAGGTTGATTGGCCATGCTAAATTGCTCTTTTGTGTTAGGGGGATGTCAAGGGGATTAGTAGGGTAAATATGTAGGGTTATGGGGTTAGGGCCTGGGTGGGATTGTCATTGGTGCTGGCTCGATGGACTGGATAGCCTCCTTCTGCATTGCGGGGATTCTATGTAATTGGATAGCTGTCACATTATTCCATTCAAAATATTGCTAGATTCTCAGACATTGTCCCATTGTCGCCAGACACTGAACCGTGCCACATCCCACTGCTTTCAATTATGATCGGGCAGTATTCTTGGCAGCTCTGTTCTTACAGAGGCCCTGATTCACTCTGAGCACCCTCAAGAGATCGGTAGAAATACATTTATGCATTGCTTACATTTGCTGTAAATGTCACTTAATTTTGGTTGTGTTATTACTGTCACACTTTGTTGACCAACTCAAAGTAAAACTGCAGAAAATCTGAACTGAAGAGGTGGAAACCATAAGTATCAAAGTGAGCTGGGAAATTGCCAGTGAGAAGCAACTGGTAATATTCTATTCTGAGTTCCTAATGAGGAAACCCTAGTTATAAAAGAAGTTACAAACATTTGTCACTGAGAACTTATTTCTTAAACAATAACTGAAACTTCTAATAGCTGAAGTATTTAAATTTTAAGGTTCCAGTTTAGTCCATTGAGAATTTTAATTGATTTTTTTTCTTGAATGGCAGTTTCGAATGTTATTTTTGCGCTGTTGAAAGGCAGATCTTTGAATCTGAGCAGGTGCACACACTGCATAAATTTCCTGAGAGGTATCAGCTTAGTTTGTAAAATTGTTTACTCTGCCCTCTAATATTATATGTTTTGGTTGGTTTTCAAATCTATTTCAGAAGCTTGGATGCAAATTTCATTCAGATTATTTATTAGAAGTTTATATTACTTATTAAATGGAGTTGGTGTCGCTGGGGAGACGATGGCCGAGTGTTAATATTGCTAGACATTAATCCAGAAACTCAGCAAATGTTCTGGGTAGTATGCCGATGGTGGAATTTGAATTCAATTAACTATCTGGAATTAAGAATCTATTGACGACCATGAAACCATTGTCGATTGTCGGAAAAACCCATCTGCTTCACTGAAGCCTTTTAGGGAAGGAAATCTGCTGTCCGTAACTAGTCTGGTCTACATGTAACTCCAGAGCAATGTGATTGCTTCTCAACTGCCCTCTGAGCAAGGGCTACTAGGGCTGGGCAATAAATGCTGTAAAAAGTCTGACAACACCAGGTTTTAGTCCAACCTATTTATTTGATAATATACTCACTAGCTTTCGGGGTTACCCCCTTCGTCAGGTGAAGGGGGTAACCCCGAAAGCTAGTGAGTATATTATCAAATAAATAGGTTGGACTAAAACCTGGTGTTGTCAGACTTTTTACTGTGTTTACGCCAGTCCAACGCCGGCATACCCACATCACAATAAATGCTGGCCAGCCAGTGATGCCTATGTCACGTGAATGAATTAAAAAAAACTTCTAACGTGAAATTTTTGTTTAGGTTTTGTTTATGTTTGAATTTCACTTGGATTTTACAATAAGAAATAATATTTCTTGAGGGATGTCACACTGAGTCTGTATTTTGGTTTTAACGCACTGACTTTATATGCGACTGTATTTCAGTTTGTGTGAATATAAACTGAATGATGAATTTCAGTAGGTTTTCAGCAAACTTCTAAATAAAGTTATTCATTTTTTGCTTTAGAAAGTATGTCAGGATGAGAAAGACTTAACGAAGGAGCAGCTATGGTAGCTATTGGAGAAATAGAAATTTAACTGTGATATCGTAAAATGCATTTTTTTGAGGGAATTATTTGAAGATAAAACGTATTTTTTAAAATAATCGAAACTAACATGCAGTTTCTAGAGCAGGTTATTACATTGCCTGAGTTTATTTATATAGAGGAGTTGCCTTTTGAGAGCTAATTGCATCAGCTATATTATTAGATTGTAAACATTCTAATTAATTACAGCTATATATACGGTCAATAATTAGTGTGCTAAATGTTTTTTCTTTGCTGAAAATTGGCTTTAGACCAGGAAGTGGGCAGCGCGGGACTGTCATGTAGGCTGAATGTTAGCCTGCAACAGCCTGCAGCAGTTCAGCCCAGATTCTCTTGCACCCTCCTCTCCTTTGATATTTGGAGCATGACTTCATCCTCAATGCACCTGACTCTCGCCTCCAAGCATCTTGCCTATTGCTACCCCAAGTTAACCATCTCCAGTGCTTTTGGATGCTAATATTCCATTCCTGAGTCCGTAGATTTTGAGATAAAAATTATTTCTAAACCTGTCGAACTTCCAAACACCAGAACCTTCCTCCCTGTGTTCTCCAGTACTGAACATAACACTCCAAACATTGCAGATTCTTATTTCTGCTCCCAGCACTTCCACCTCTAGCCAATGCTGAGTATCAGTGGCCCCCAGGATTTTTTTTGTTTGATGCCGGCTGTCAATGTACCAGCCTGATGATTCCCTAATGGAATAATTGAATGTTTCAAGTTCCATGAGGTAGACAAGAAATTGCAAGGATGCTGTGAACACCATAAACTCTCAAAGCAGAAATTCAATTTGACCTCCCAAAAACTACTCGTTGCCTGCCCAGATCCAAGTGATCCTAGTAGCATCTGCCCTTTCAGCAAACCTATAGCTGGAAACGGGAGACCAGATATTCTTTCAAAAAAACTTTCTGAACAGCTTACTATTTATGCATCCGCCAAATGACTTGCATTTAGACTTGTTATCCAGACAATACATGATTTATTCTTTTTATCAAAATGCATCACCTCACATTCCTCTGAATTAAAATTTGCAAGTTACATTTGTCAATATAGTTTTGTATTTGTTACATTCTTCCTCAGTGTTGACTTTAGCTCCCAATTTGGCTACTGCAAATTTTGAAATTGTACTTATAATTCCTGAGTTGAAAATGTTTCTGTAAATTGTGAATAGCACTGTTGATTGTGAATCATCATTTCCCAAGAGGGATGTGAGCGGAATTTCAGCCTCGGGTGACTGTCTGTGTAGAGTTTGTACATTCTTCCCGTGTCTGCATGGCTTTCCTCTGGGTACTTCGGGTTCCTCCCACACTGTAAAATGTGCCAGTTAGATGGATTGACCATGCTAAATTGCCTCTTAGTGTCCCAGGATGTGTAGGTTAGGAGGATTAACCATGGGAAATGTGTGAGTTTACAGGGATACGGCTGGAGAGACGGCCTGTGTAAGATGCTTTGTACTGTAGGGATTCTATGAATGAACTCTCTGCTTTCTGGTGTTGTGAGACTTCTTATTCTGTTTTGTAGCCAGCTTGCTATCCATAATGCTGTTTGTCCTCTAACTCCGTATGCCCTGACAGTGGTCATGAGTCTACTATGCATCACCTTATTGAAGGCCTGTTGAAAACCCACTTCACATCTACTATGTTACCTTGCCTACTTTCTGTTACATCTTCAAATATTCAATAGTATTGGCCAACACTGACCCCTTCCTTTTTTAAGTTGGTGTTGATTGCTATTTATATTTTAGGTTTCAAGCTGCTTCTTAATTTTTGAGTGAAGGTTATATTATCATTTCCACTGTTGATGTTAATCTCTTAGTTCCCTGGATTTGTTCTATATCTTCAAATATATAATAGAGCTTCTTCACTAATTTTTAAAAATACATATAGATTCAATCCAACTGAACTCTGATTTAATCATCTAGGTTTTATTGGTTTATTAATTATTTCTCCTCTTTCTATCTTCAAGCCCTTACATCTTCTTTGAATATTTCTAATGTCCTGCCTACCTTTACCAACTCCCTTGTAAATATTGAGGCAAAATAACTATTCCATATATTTGACATTTTCTTGTCAATACCTGTGAATTTACCTTGGGTGCATTCCCTAGTGACCTGTCCTAACCCTGATTCTTTTGTGTTTGATTTGCCTGTAGAATAGTTTACTGTTTATTTCTGTGTTCCTTGATTAATTTAGTTTTGTAGTTTCTCTGTGTTCCTAATGTTTTGATGACATTTCTCTAACCTTTTTGAATTCCTTTTCATCATCCACTCATTTGTTGTTAATGGACTTTCTCTGTTGTTTCATTATAGGATATGTACTTGGTTTTTTAGTAGGATATGTTTCTCTTTGACCCTTCATTATTTCTTTAAATATTTGCTACTGCCTTTCTGTTGTGGTTGATCGTTTTCAATCTCCTCTCCGTTCTTACTCTTTCACAACTCTTTTATCTGATCTATTATTTTGACCTTTATTTGACATCTTTCTCCATTATTATTTTAAATCATACCATCAATGTTGCCTAGTTATTTCACCGTGTTTATTATTTCATGCCTTTTGATTCAGTTCCTAGACTTGCTTATAAATTCCTTCATCCACTTTCCTTCCTCTGTTAGTGGTCTGTAGAATATCCCGTTGCTGTGATCAGTACAGTTTCATTTATCTCCCTTTATGTGGAATCAGTTTTTGTCTTAATAATATTCCTTTTTTCAACTAACATTACATTATTTTGAATGAGTACAGATAGATACACTGTTGCCCCTTCTGCTTTCCAAATATTATTTCTGCTTTCTATATATTATTTCTAACTTCCTCCCTCCTGCTTTCTAAATATGTTGGTTATGTGCTACGTTATTTAATTCTTAGCCCTGTTAATCAGGTTTAGATGATCTCTACTACATTTGCCTCCTCCAGTTCTATCATTTTGGATGTTCTGCACATTGCTGTTGTGCAGACAATTTTACTTGTTCACTATCACTTAACTTTTAACCATCATTTTACACTTGTGTTCTATAATTGTGCCTGTTCCCTGATTGTCACTCCAGTTTCCTCTCATCTCTTCTATTACCTTCAGGCTTATTTTGTTTCTACTAGATCCTTTCCCCTTCCTGACTACTTTAAAGTTGTATCCACAGCCCTATTCATCATCTGTGAAAGGAGTCTGCCCCTTTTCAGTTCAAATTGTGCTTGTCCCATTGGCACAGGAAGAAGCTGTAACAGTGTTGGTGCCATGAAGTGAAATCCCTTTTTCCACAACAGTCTTCCAGCTACATATTAGCTTTCTGATCTGCCTATCCCAATGGCAGGCATAGTAATCCTGAGATTACCACCAGAGAAACTGCCTTTTAATTTAGCATCTGGCTTTTGATAATCCCTTAGGAGTATCTCCTAGTAATTCTATGAACAAGAAACTTGACTTTTTTTTATTTGCAAATTTTCTCAAGTGTTGTAATCCTATATTGAACACGTATCTTACAGTTCCCATGTAACTGAAATGCACTGTGAAGAGTGTACATGTTGGAGGCATCTCAGGTCTATGGAGAACACACTTGATGTTTGAAAATGCTGATCTAAATTCAGTTTAACTTGCTGTCATTGATATGTGATGAGGGGCTGAGCAAGTGTCAGAAGGGTGGAAGAAATCACTGGCAAGTAATCAGGTTTTGTGATGGGTGCCAAAGCTGTTGTTTTGTTTTCCTTGGAGTGAATTCAGAGCTGTACAACAGTAGAAAAATATGTTGCTGACTGTTAAGGGCAGCGCGGTGGCACAGTGGTTAGTACTGCTGCCTCACAGTGCCACGGACCTGGGTTGAATTCCGGCCTTGGGTGACTGAGTGGAGTTTGCACGTTCTCCCTGTGTCTGTGTGGGTTTCCTTTGGGTGCTCCAGTTTCCCCTCTCAGTTTAAAGATGTGTGGGTAAAGTGAATTGGCCATGCTAAATTGTCCCATGATGTCAGGGGATTCGCAGAGTAACTACGTAGTGTTACGGGAATAGGACCTGGGTAGTTTTTTTTTGTCAGTGCAGGCTCCAAGGGCTGAATGGCTTCCATCTGCACTGTAGGGATTTTATGATCCTATTCTTTATACCTTAGGTGTTGACTAAATGATAGCACTAATTCATCAATGCAGAGACATGAAATTCTGTAACTTCCTTGCTGTATTCAGGAAGCGCTGTATTGCCAGAGGTGATCTTATTTTTCGATGGCAGTATTTTGGAAACTTCACCTGTGCTTTGGCGGTTGTTCTCTTGTAGATGTAAAAAGACCATGGCACCAGTCAAAGAAATGCAGGAATGTTGTGCCTGGTGTCTTGTCCTGTACCTTAAGCAGCGTTACAGAGTATTTGGTTATTACCTTGTTGTTTGAGGGACTCAGCCATGGGCAGATTGGCTGCTTTCACATGTCACATTATTAATTACTCTTCAAAAAATATTTAATTGGCTGTAAAATGCATTGGAATGCCCCAAGGTCAAGAAGGTTGCTATATAAATGTAAATTCTTTATTCCCAGTTGGTTTGATGATTTTATTATGTTGGCTATCTTTTGAATTGTTTGGATTTGTGGTTCCTGCTACAAGTCCTAGAGTCAATCCAAACTATCTTTGCATTTAAGTTGAGGGGTGCATGGCAGGATTCTATGTGGTGGGTAAAAAAATGTATGCTTTTAACCCTTTGTGCCTTTGGGGGAAAAAATATGTTTGATGCTTGTTTTGCATTATGGTGATCTGTTTAGCTGGATCACTGGGCTTATGACTGCCTTACAAGCTAGGGTGTTTAAACTAGATATGAAGTACTGGGGGAATGAGTAAGCCACTTCACAACTCTGACTGTCAGTTTGCTGTCAGATGACTGATTACTATTAGCAAAGAGCTGGGAAGCCAGTGACGTACCCTCATGTGTGAATATTGAAGCATAGTGTGAACAGGAAGTTATAGAACTGAATCATTTTGAGATGGAGGGGTCATGTATGCATTTTTAAATGATGATACAGTCATTTGTGATACATTAAATTTTTCAGGCAGGTCCAAGAATCTTATCAGTAAAATATTTGAAATTCCAAGCTCCTGGGAGTTTGATTTGCTTAAGACTAAAATGAAAAATTACCGTGTAACAATGCACAGTAACTGCTGTCAGAACTGCGTTTGATGTAAACAGAGCCAAACAGGCATTAAATTATATAAATCAAAAGGAAGAAACCACTTGCTTTTTGCAATCATGTAATATCGCTACTGTCCTAAAAAGAATAAATGTTTTTAAGAAAACGTTTTAAAGGTTTATTACTTACCCTACAATGGTGTTTGACTAGGGCGGGCGTGGTGACTTCATTTCAAGTGGAAGTGCATCAACAGCAATTCCATTTCAATTTGCTGCTGAAGAGACAAATGGTTCAATCGGTTCAGAAAAAGATCTCCTGCTCACAAGATCAGTTTGAGGAGAGGATGAATTGAATATGAGTCAAAGATATAACATTTCTCAAAAGAAAGCTATTTGTTGAGTGAGGTGTTTGAGAAGTTGTAATGAACATAAAACTGTACAGCAGTTATGTAAAAAAAACTACGGTGTTGAAATGCAGACAATTAATCCAGCAATGTGTCCTGGAGTAAATGCTGTTCTGAGAACATCTGTGTAATGGACTAAAGCTTTTTACCTTTGATAGTGTTGGTATTATTTTTGACTTGCATCTATTTTTTGCATGATGGTCTTGGGTTTAAGCTGTATTCCAGGCACTTGGGTTAGCTGGCAGTGTAATAAAGTATTAGGGGAATGATGCACACCACAATTGATTGGTATCCTTCCATCTGCAAGAGATGGTGGGGTGAGCTGTCGGAACTTTGCCATGCCCAGATGAGAATATCTCCTGCTGCTCTTTGATGGTTGAGCAAGACAGTTCTGGCAAAGCTGCCAAAGAGTCATACCTGAAGTTGCCCCTTGCCAGTGCTATTGGATATCTTTGCTGGCATCTTGTTTGCAGGAATGGCGTCTGCTTTGGAGCTTCTGAAACCACATACAGCCATGGTGGTGAATTCCTGCCCGTAGTTGGAGTTGCCATTTGAATTAATCTTCAGATAGAGTTTTCCATTTGGCATGATTGATGTTGAAGGCTTTTGTATCTTGATCCTTGTATTGAAGTACAGGCCACTTCCCTATACAACATATCCTTGGAGGTGCACTGATCTTCTATCCTCTGCATATGCTCAAGCTTGCAAAGCTACCTTTTCTTTATTAGTGCAAGCATGCTTGGCATGTTTGCTCTAGAAAAGACTGCTTCTTTGGTGACTTTGTCATTTTAATGTGATGCCAAGGCTATGCTGTGGACACTGGAGATGGAAATTATTGAGCCTTTGTTTGGTAGCCAGGCCTGGACAAAACAAATGTGCTTAAGATGCAGGCAAAGGTGCTGTTTTATACATGAGACGTTAAGCTGAAGCCTCATCTACCCACTTGAATGGATGTAGAAGATCCCATGCCATTATTTGAAAAATTAGGCAACCCTCTACTCTTGGCCAGTATTTATACCTGAACCAATATCACTGAAAATGGGTCATCTTGCTATTTATCTCAGTGCTATTAATGTAGTTCCCCAATCTGCCACAACCAGTTTGCCCTCTTTATCCTCATAATTTTCTTTGTTTAGATTTAAGACCCTTGGTTTACTCTGCATTGCTATCAAACTTAATGTAAAATTCTATCACATTATGGCCGCTCTTCTTTAGAGGCTCATTTACAATGAGGTTATTAATTAGCCTTTCTCAATGCATAACATTCAATCTAAAATAGTTCTTTCTCTAGCTGGTTCCTCAACATAATATTCTTGAAAGCCCATCTGAATAAACACTCGAGGAATATATTGTTCACAGCATTGGCCTAATTAGTTTACCCAGTCTATATGTAGATCAAAGTTCCCTATGATTGCCCTTGTTACATGCATCTCTAATTTCCTGGTTTACATCATACCCTATACTACCACTACTGTTTGATGGCCAGTAAACAGTTCTTACCAATGTTTGTTGCTTCTTGTTGTTTCCTAGCTTCATTCTAAATAATTTTCATAGAATCAGCAAATCATACAGTGCAGAAGAGGCCCTTTGGCACATTGAGTCTGCACTGACGTGTGAAACACTTGATGTCCCACCCAATCACGTTTACCAGCACTTGGCCCATAGCCTTGAATGTTATGGCATGCCAAGTGCTTATCCAGGTACTTTTTGAAGGATGCGAGGCGACTCGCTTCTACTTCCCTCCTGGACAGTGCATCCCAGACCATCACCACTCACTGGGTAAATATGTTTTTCCTCACATCTTCCCTAAATCTCATGTCCCTCATCTTGAATGTGTGTCCCCTTGTGACTGACCCTTCAACTAAGGGAAACACTTGTTCCCAATCCACAGTGTCTATGCATCCTTGTGCACAGTTTTAATTTTATCTCAGCTCTTCTCTCATCAATTATTAATAGCGCTATCCTGCACCTTTTTCCTTTTTGCCTATCTTTCCTGAATGTTGAATCCCTTGAATAATCAGTTCTCAACCTTGGTCATCCTGCAGCAACATCTTCATAATGGCAATATCATACCTGTTTATTTCCATTTGTGATGTCAAATTATTTACCTTTCTGTAAATGGTATGTGCATTCAGATAGAGTGCCTTTAATTCTGCCTTTTATTATTTTCACAGCCTCTAGCCTTATTTGCTGGCTCACTCTTAAGTTTTTGCACTCTGTCCCTTCCTGTCACACTCTGATTATCAATTCCCTTATTACTACCTTGCCTTGTCTTCTCTTAATTTATCACGTATTCCCTCACTTGATCTCTATCATTTACTTTAAAGCCCTATTTATTGCCCAAGTTATGGGCCCCAGTCTCAATGGTACGTACTCAGTTTCCTTATAACTGGTGCCAGTGCTGCATAACTTGGAGCCCATTTCTCCCACATCAGTCCTTAAGCCCTACATTCATTGCTCTAATTTTATTTATCCTACTCCAATTTGTTTGCGGCTCAGGTAATAATCTAGAGATTATTACCATTGAGGTTCTACTTTTTAATATAGCCCCTGGTTGCTTATACTCTCAAAACAGAATCTCTTTCCTAGTTCTATCTATGTCATTGGTATCCAGGTGAGTCACAACAACTGGATTCTGTCCCTCCCACTGAAAGTTTCTCCCCAGCTCGGACTAGATGTCCCAAACCTTGGCAATGGGCAGAGAACTCAGCCTTCAGGATTCTTGCTCTTGATTGCAAAAAGCTGTGTCAGTCCCCCTGACCATACTGTTCCCTACTTACCACTACATTCCAATTATCTTCCATGCTAGAATGTGTTCCTGTACCGCCTTGCCATGGCCAATTCACTCATCCAACCTGTAGCCACCACTTTAGCCCTTATGGTTTGCCTTTCAACCTATTGGACAATTGCAAGAATTGAAGCTCCTCCATTTCCACCTTTTTTGATCCTCATACCTGCATCACTTGTAATCATACCCTCTTGTCCCTGATCATGGACAGAATGAAATAACCTATCTTAATGGGTGTGACTGCCTTCTGGAACCAGGTCCAGTTACTTCCTTCCTGATGTGCTGCATACACTGGTCTCCAGCTCAGTAATTCTGAGCCAAAATTCCTCCAGCTGTGCTTGCTTACGGCAGATATGTTTTCCTTGGATTACACTGGCATCCACGAGCTCCCATAGCTGCCATACATCGCTAGTCCTGCCACCTTTTGTAGCATTTAAGTAATTATTTTAGTTATTCAATTTTAACTAATGTCTCTAATCCTGCTTCTGATTATTATTTCAATAAATAATTATCCTGATTGAAATTCCCCAATTAAGATAAATAGAAAATGCTCACCAGACAATTTAATAAGTTTTATTACTCTTAGTAAACCTTACTACCACTAATGCAAACCTTACAGTTATTAGTTATAATAGTTTTGAAAAATAAGATAGTCACCAACCAATCAGCCAACTGTTTTTTTTCGAAAATACATACTTAAATTGGTGAGAACATTACAATCTTTCCAAAATGGCCATCACACAGAAAACAATAATATTAAAGTTATTTACATATATCAAACAACAAGTAATTCTGAGATGCTTCAAACAATAAAGGAAATGTTTCAGACGTTTTACAGTGGCCTTACAAATGTTGCAAAGTTATTTTCAAGGTACATGAAACAAGTTGCATTCCGAGGTGCTTCAGTATGACTGAGATACTTGTAATATTCAGTATACTGAATTGTATGCATTCAGTGAGTCACAGCGGCACAGTGGTTAGCACTACTATCTCACAGCTTCAGGGACCTGAGTTCAATTCCCGGTTTGGGTCACTGTCTGTGCGGAGTTTGTACGTTCTCTCTGTGTCGGCGTGGGTTCCTCTGGGTGCTGCTGTTTCCTCCCACAGTCCAAAGATGTGTGGGTTAGGTGCATTGGCCATGCTAAATTGCTCCTTAGTGTCCTGGGATGCGTAGGTTAGAGGGATTAGTGGGGTAAATATGTAGAGTTACGGGAATAGGGCCGAGGTGGGATTGTGGTTGGCACAGACACGATGGGCTGAATGGCCTCCTCCTGCACTGTAGGGTATCAGTGATTCTATGATTCAGCCCAAGGGTGTTCTGCTCCCCTCAGTTCACTATGGTTAAAAAATCAACTGTTTTCCTGCAATGCCACATTTTGATTGTTCTCAGTGCATTTGGGTCTGCTCTGGGGCCACATCTTGGATGAATTGAATAGCTCTTCTAGATACTGCTATCAGTTTCCAAGTCTTCCTTTCTGGGATCGAGTCGGTGGCTAGATAACTGAGTCTGTCGCAGGAACCAAAGACATTGACTTCAGTTTTCACAATCTTTAATTGGAGGAAATGTCTGCTCATCCAGTACTAGTTGTTGGACGAAAGGTCTGATAATTTAGACTGTGGTGAAAGAGTTAAGAGAGATGGTGCTGAGGTAGAGCTGGATGCTGTCAGTCTACCTGTGAATGACACCCAGACCGGAGGTTCTGCCTAAATGTTTTTGCTTATGTCTCTGAGGTTTAAAAGTCAAAGCTTTGGCTATATGTCTTACTGGAAAGAAAGGATTTACATATGTTTGGAGTGGAAACTGACACAGGAAGAACATTCTCTTTTTAAAGTGAAAGCTCACAAGTTAAAGGAGCTAGTCTATAAATTCAAATGTTAATAGACGAGGCATGCTTTATTTTTCCATATTAGGTGTGTTAATGAATAACGGTGTATCCTGATCATTTATGTAAAATAAACCTGTTGCTCATTACAAAAAGCGCCTTGTTTTGAGTGTTTCTCAGCTATTGTCTGTAAGTGAGGAGTCAAGCACACATTCACATGCAAGATTACAATATCCTGTACACAGAAAGTGGGATGTCATTGTTGTGTTGTCCAAAGTATGGCTAGGATAGTAAAGCTAAATTATAGGGAGATGTTGTTTGTGCTAAATCCAGGAAAATATCTAGCAAAACGGCAAAATTTATAGCAGGAAGTCACTTCTGAGTCAGAACTGCAGCAGTATGATTCACGTGAATAATTTAAATATCAAGTCTGATTCTTTACTTACTGCCAAATGTTGAACTTTAATCTGTGCAGTGTGCTTCCCCATCCCTGTTTGCCTCATATGCAATTTTTAAAAATAAGTTGCCTATTACGTGCATATAATGTTTCAAGGGCTGAGTGAGGGACCCTTGCATTTTGGCTTGGTTATAGCTTTGGGTTTTTTACTTAGCTGGCAACAGCCTTAAACTCCATCAGCAGATAGTTCCAAATGCAACTGTGGCCCTGGGGATTAACATCTGCTTCTGATTCGTATCCTGTAACAAGAAGGATCTTGAGCTCTGTTGTGTGAATGCAACTGCTTAATTGAGCGGAAACCAAGATCATCCAACGTAAAATATTAGGTTTCCTCAGGGTTGAATCACAGTGTTGCTGATTCTTTTTTTATATATAGCAGGCTGTTTTCAATCTAGGTATAAGGAACATGCAAGCCAGTACTTACTTGTATTAAATATTCTTTCAGCATTTTTCACAATGTTTACCAACAACGACTTGTATTTAGTTAGTATTTCTGAACCGAATAAAATATCCTAAGGTGTTTCACAGAAGTGTTATAAAAAAAAAAATTGATGCACAGTTTTAAAGTGATTTTAAGGTAGATGACCAAGAGCTTGGTCAAATGAGTAGGCTTTAAGGAGCATCATAAAGGGAGAAAGGGAGGTGGAGGCGTGTAGTGAGGAAATTCTAGAGCTCGGGGCCTTGAAAATGCAGTTGTTTTCAATGATCACAGATTGTTTACAGCACTCAGTTTGTGGGATAGGCTTTTCATAGTCTTCACTTTTTGGAACATTTGGGTGCTCTTTTTGTTTCATATGGGATAGGGTGTGGAAGTATAGGATTTCACTGAATTTGTTATCTTGGGATATTGGCAGTAACTTGGAGGCTTTCAATTAATAATTTGGAGATATGATTTCAAATTGCACCATGGCAACTGGGGAATTTAAATTCTGTTAATTACTGCCATTAGATTTTTATTTGAAAGTTATTTAATGACCATGGAGCTATTAGATTCTTGTAAAAACCCTTTTGGTTCACTAACGTTTTTCAGTGAAGAAAATCTGCCATTCTTTTCTGATCTGGCCCATATGTGACTTCAATCCACAACAGCGCTGTTAACTCTTGACTACCTTCTGAAAGGCCTAGTGAGCCACTCAGTTGTAATCAAGAAGTCAGCTCACCACCACCAACTTAAAAATAAATCATTGTTAATATCATAGACACCTTTCTGCTGGTCAGGGCTTCCTTTTAGGAGCTTCTCGTAACTCAAGACAGAATAGAAATTTACCAGTAAGTTTGTGTGATATTAGGATTGCCAGCTCGTATTGCGGGCAGTTGACAGAAACAAAGAACAAAGAAAATTTCAGCAAAGGAACAGGCCCTTTGGCCCTCCAAGCCTGTACTGACCATGCTGCCCGACTTATCTAAAACCCCCTCTCCTTCCAGGGACCATATCCCTCCATTCCCATCCTATTCATGTATTTGTCAAGGCGCCCCTTAAAAGTCACTATTGTATTAGCTTCCACTACCTCCCCGGCAGCGAGTTCCAGGCACCCATCACTCTGTGTAAAAAAAAACCTGAAACTTGACCACGTGACTACATAAATTCATTGCATTTACTTTAAAACTTGAGTGCCTATAGTTGAGTATCTTTGCTCGTGATTTCATGCCAGCAGATGTATGTGAAGTTCCAGCAATTGGGAGTCACTGCAAACTGGCAGATGAACAAAACTAGAGACGGACAGAGTGGAAATCAAATATTTTCGCAGATTCCATTAGTTACTGTTGGTGTTAGACCAGAAAGAAAGAGTCAACATTTCCACACCCTATCCCACATGAAACGAAAAGAGTACCCAATTTCCATCAGAATCTATTCTGATGAAGGGTTGTAATGAATGTGAAACTTTGACTTTGTTTCTTTTCATAGATGCTGCTGGACCTGTTGAATATTAACAGCATTTTTTGTTTTTATTCAGATTTGCAGCATCTGCAGTATTTTACTTTTTGTAGTAACTTACTAATTGCTCTAATCATAATACTCCTAATACTTTGATTCTCCTCATAAGCAGTGGTAATCCAGTAACTTATTGATGGCCTGTATATAACTGGTATTGGTATTTATAATACCCTGATATCTTCCTTGAATGAGAGTAGTAATCTTATAACACACGTACATTCATCTTGCAATTGCAGCCATAGTTCCATTCCACATGACAGGGCTGGACTTAACGTGACAAAATGACCAGGTACAGACTGACCTGAATCTGGGTTTGGGATGTTTCTTACATAGTACGTCATCTTATACTGAGTTCAGCACCAACATTCGGAAATAACTAATACAAATATTCCGATGAAAATTACAGATCTGAAAGGTGTATCTTTCTTCACAGAGACTGCCAGACTTACTGAGTATTACCATTATTTTCTGTTTCTTTTTCCAAATCATTTCCTGGGTTCAGATTCTGTCAGGGAGTTTTCATTGAATGGTAACAGTTGCAGGACAAAGGAGGATACTTTGTGCATTTTATTGTAAATGATTGTTTAGTCTGTACATGAATAACCATTTGCTGTAAAACATCTCATGAACCTTGGTTCTTCCAATGAGAATGTTTTGTCTCTGATGCAGAATTTTTGCCACTATCCGGCAAACATGTAATTCGCACCCTTGATAGACCAGACGAGGCTTTTGGAGTTTAAAACTGATCTTTCAGTCAAGCTACAGTCTGCCTTCCACAAGGTGGCGTACAGACTTCCTGAGTGATACATGGCATGGGTCGATGTACTGTTGCTTATTTTATATGTGATTTACATATATCAATCAGAAATGCACATTTGTTCTGAATCATTCATATCCACTTACACCTAATAGTTCTGATTACTTCATGAATATAGTTAACCAGTTACAGTTGCTATGTGCTTGTTTAATTATAATGATTAATCACCACATGACTACATCACCCAAATATCGACACCTGCTGTTATGGCTACCACACTGTGGTTACCAGTGTTCTCATCCCCTGTACCTTGGTCGGCTTGTTTTTGTGTGGTCCATCTACAAATGTGAGAACATATTCACAGCAGCTTTCCAGGGAACTGTGATGTACTCAATTTGCAGGGGAACTCGGCTGCCTTCAATGATTTTAGTGCTTTGAATACAAAAATATAGGAACTAGGAGCAGAAGTAGGCAATTTAGCTCCTCGAGCCTGCTATGCCATTTAAAATGATCATGGCCGATCTCATCTTGGTCTCAACTTCACTTTCCTGCCCATTCACCATAACCCTTTAAATGCTTACTAATTAAAAAATCTGTCCACCTCTTCCTTAAATTCACTCAATATCCTGGCATGCTCTGGGATAGTGAATTCCACAGACTCACGATCTTTCGAGAGAAACAATTTGTCCTCATCCTAAAACTATGACCGCTTGTTCTAGATTGCTATACAAGAGGAAACATCCTCTCCATGTCTACTTTGTCAATCCCCCTTCTCACTGTGTACACCTTAATTAGATCTCCCCTCATGCTTCTAAACGCCTGGGAGTATAAGCTTAAACTGCCCAATCTCTCTTTGTAAGACAAACCCCTCATCTCTGGAATCTGTCTAATGAAGTATCCTAAACTATGCTGTGGTAAATGTCAGCTGTTAATCTTTTCTGTCCCCTCTTTAAGGCGCTAATAGCGGAAGGTGGCCGCAGTCTTGGCCATTCTTCTTTGCTGGCAGCACACAATGATCGTCCATAGGAGAAATATCCCTGTGCCAATGGTCAACCTTATTCTAGTTATTTCCCACTGATTAGTTAGACAGTTCAGCGCTGTTCCTGGGACTAGCATAAACACGACTGTCTCACAGTGCCAGGGACCCAGGTTCAATTCCCGGCTTGGGTGACTGTGTGGAGTTTGCTCATTCTCTTCGTGTTTGTGTGGGTTTCCTCTGGGTGTTCCGGTTTCCCCCCACAGTCCAAATATGTGCAGGTTAGGTTGACTGGCCATGCTAAATTCTCCCTCAGTGTACCTGAACAGCCGCTGGAGTGTGGCAACTAGAGGTTTTTCACAGTAACTTCATCTCAGTGTTCATGTAAGTCTACTTGTGACACTAATAAATAAACTTTAATATGATTACTCGCGTTCAATGACTGGTGAAGGTTCAGCAATCTGATATCCAGATGATCGGTTTCTTTATCCATTCCCCTGTTGTTCCTTGCGTAGTTGAGCTGACTGCCTGGGCTGCAAGCAAGTGTCACCATCCACATACACTGTTGGTGTCTCCTGTGATTTCATAAGTGTTACCAGGAAAAACAGGAACCTGTGAAAACATCAATATTGATCCTCATCAGTTGGATGTTTGAGTCCTTGTACATCTTTAATAGAGTATAATGTTTCCATCGACTTCCCATCTTTGTATCAATGAGTGAGCACCTGTCATGATGAGTCCATGCCACCGTGGTTGGCGATCGCTATGCTCTGGCCCTACCTTCACCATTCCCCTGTTATCAACTTGTGGTACTTTTGATTTTCCAAATTACTGGTCTCGCCCTAAATCTCGCGCTGCCTGTCTATCTCTCACTTCCTTCTTAATCGTATACCGCTCCGTGTTTAGTTCTCTCACTTGGCCTTGGATCCTGCTTTTAAGTAGATCCACACTGTTCCCCCGATACTGTTCCTTCATGTTATTGCGTGACTTGGCCAACCACTAACTCGAAAGGTGTGAATCCAGTACTCTGGTTTTGGGTGGCTTGTAGGGGTGTCAGGATGCCTGGCAAGACCATTGCCCAACTCTCCCTGGTCTCTGAATTGCCTTCACTATGGATATTTTAAAGGTCCGTTTCATTCACTCAGGCATTCCAGTGCCTCACTTTAACAGCCTCCATCTCCTTACTGCCTGTTATTCTACCAATTGTTACCATTGTAAAGACCACAGGTTTCACTCACCCATTTACTGATGGCTCCACTCAAACACCAATCTCGGTCAGTTGCTGCTACTTTTCCTGGTGTACAGAAAATGCTGGACTCTATGCCCACCCTACTCCCCTTTTCTCCCCCCTCACCCTCATTCTCCCTGATCCTTATGCTCAAGCCTTAATTTGCTCAATTGAAATTTCAAGATCTAAATCAACATACTTTTGCTAGGTTAGGGAATTATGGGCAATGATTAATCAGCCATGATTGAATGGCAGAGCAGACTCGATGGGCCAAGTGGTCTAATTCTGCTCAAATGTCTTATGTCTTATGGGCTACAGACCAGAGGTAGTTAAAATAGTGTCGAAGTACAGATCAGCCATGATGAATTGAACAACAAATCAACTTTTAGGGGCTGAACAGCCTCCTATGTTCTGATGTTTCAATATCATAAGAAGACCTTCAAAACGAAGTGGATTAAAAGCAAATATTTCTATTTTCAAAACAAAAGTAATTAACTGTTGGTCTAACGTTTTAAATTTGCTTTCCATGTAGGGCAAGCCAGTTGGTGACTGTGATTTTAATGTTCGATTGAGCTGTATTGAAAAGGAGATAATACAACCACGGCATGAAAAAATGAAGAGTGGGCAGATTGATAAGACAAGGGAACCATTTAGTGTGCGAAACAAGCCATTCTTTGACATCCATGCTGCAAGGAAGGTGAGTAATCATATTTATACAATTATGTTTGTTTTTATTCTTCATCTACCTTTGATCATTCAAATAAGAAAAATATATGTCTTAGGACAGCACTTTTAACCTGTATGACGATGCTGAAGAACTTAATATATACGCACTGTTGGTAAAACTATTTTAACTTGAAAATATGAAATTCTTTTTTTCGACTGACAATGACCTTTCTATGTCCAACAATTGATTGCTCCCAAGCTTCTGTTAATTCCACTCTGAATAGGCCACTTGTCTTGTACTAGCCAAACTTTTGATATCATGCGATGGCCTAGTAGTATTATCTCTAGACTATTAGTCCAGAAACTCAACTGATATTTGCAACCTACTATGACAGATGGTGGAATTTAAATCCAATTTAAAAAAATTGAAATTAAGAATCTACTGAATATCAGAAAACCATTGTCAATTGTCGGTAAAACCCATCGGGTTCACTTTAGGGAAGGAAGTCTGCTGTCCTTACCTGGTCTGGCCTACGTGTGACTGCAGACCCACAGCAATATTGCTGACTCGGCTGCTTTCAGGGAACTAGGGATGGGCAAGAAATGCTGACCTCCTAACAACATCCATGCATCATGAATGGATAAAAAGTCTTTCCTTATTTGTGACACAGCAACTTCCTAAGTAAGGAATGTGCTGGGCAATTGAACTGCCATAGTACCACTTGTATCACACACACACACACACACACACACACACACACACACACACACACACACACCCCCCCCCCCCCCTCCCCCAGGCCAAATCTCCCCCATTCCAAATAACTATAACTATTTATAATACATTGGCGTGTTTAGTTACCATTAATAAGTAACAAATCTCTCAGTCTCTAAGTGTAAAGGTAATCCACTGATACGCCCAGATCTTGTAATGATCACTTTGTAGGTTTTTCTTAATTGCTCACAGTGATCTATGGGATTGTCATTCTTGGCTGTTGTTCCTGGTTGAACTTGGGATCTTGTCCTTGTTGTGATTGAGGAGTTGAAATGGATCTGATTTTATTTATTTTGATTTGCTCTTTCATGGACATGGGCATCATTGGCAAGGCCAGCATTAGTTGCTTATCTTTAATTCTCCTTGATCCCAGTAGCTACCTAGGTCATTTCTGAGGACTGTTAATCGTCAGTCACATTTCAGTGGATCTGAAGTCACACATAGACCAGATAAGGTTTGGCAAATTTCTTTCTTTTGAGGATACTTGTGAACCACAAGGGTTTTTACAGCAGTCAACAATAGTTCTATGGTCGCCATTACCAAGACTAAGTTTTAATCCCAGATCTTATTAATTGAATTTAAATTCCACCAGTTGCTGTGATCTGTGACCCCAAAGTATTTGCCTGGTCCTCTGGATTACTAATTCAGTGACATTACCACTGTCCTCAGTTACACTTCACCATTGTGTGAAATGATTTGATAGGACCTCTGTTCTGAACAAATCTTCATCACCTCAGCTGGTATCTTCTTGTTGTGCCAACTTGTGGCTGTAAACTTAGCAATTCTGTGTCTGCAGTTTTAACATGCAAATTGGTCGTCTTCTCTTGTAATTTTAAAAGTTGCTGTCTAGTTTCTGAGAGAGTGAAATGGATATAAGTAGGTGAATTAGTACACACGTGTCTGTCAAATATGAGCTCTGCTGGTAATAACATCACTGCAATTAAAGTTGTCACTCTCAGATGTAATATTGCAATATGTAGATTTTGATCTGCCTACATTTGAGAATTAGAGATTTCACCATGCAAATCATTAATTCAGTTAGGCCATTGGATCTAGGGTTATGGGAATTACTCGAGAGGTAGTTGTGTGATTGATATTCCATGTGTCTCTCTCATCCTAAAGTGGCTTACCACCAAATTGTGGACTGCTATCTGTGATCTCTCTTGGTATATCAAAAATTGAAAATAGCATTGAGAATGTGCATGACAGTTATGCTTAATGTATTGTGCAACTGTTGAATAATTGGATATTTGATTAAGTTGTCAATGATGACAAAATCTGGAGAGGTCAGATGCAATTTGGGACCCAAGATGAGTCGGAACTCCATGTGGAGTCAATGGTGGTGCTTTGTGTGACTTTGCATTTGCTCTTGATGTGCCTTGCGCTTCTTGATGACCACTTCAGTGTCATTGTTCATACACAACCAGTAGATGGTCTCTCTTGCATGTCTTCTCATCCTATCTATGCTTGTGTGAGTAATTATGTTGTTGAAAAATGTCAAGTTGCAAAGATTCCAGTTTGATAACCTAGCAGTCTTAAAAATGACTCCCCAAGAGATATCTAGCTCCTCCCATTAAACAGTGGTGTAGTGGGAAATTTTGAAGTGCAGCAGCTCCAAGAAAATGTGCTGACCATATCATTTTATTGTTTTCCTTTGTATTAATGGGGTGGCACGGTGGCACAGTGGTTACCACTGCTGTCTCAGTGCCAGGGACACAGGTTCGATTCCTGATTTGCGTCATTGTCAGTGTTGATTTTGTACATTTTCCCTGTGTCTGCGTGAACAGGCAATGTCCGAATATCCTTAAAGTTCCTGGGATGTTGGCTCTTCCCCAGTTAGAGCTTTTTTACATCTGTGTGTGCAAGCTGCATTGGCACAACCAAGGTTAGCCAAGCTCTCCTTGGCATTCTTAACACCTATTGGTGTATTCCTCACAGACATTGCTGGTGCTTTTCTAGGGGCATATCACCAAAACAGACGCTTCATCAGCATTGTAATATTTTTCAGGCAAAACGCATTCATGTGAAGTTAGCATAGCAAACTCAACAAAAGATTTAGCAATAGAATCATGGTCTGCTGAGGTTTCATCATCACAAACTCTCAAAAATGTGATACCATGACATTTCTTGAATTTCTGCAGCCAAAGTTTCACAATTTCCACAACATGCCTGATTCCACATTTGTGCTAGTGGGAGAAGCTGTACTTGCCCTTGATTCCTCTGCTGATCGGTGATATTGCATTGTTGTGACGTATAGTATTGGATCCCAGTGCATCAGGAGGGAGATCTGTGTAGTTTGACGAACATGAATGCTGACACCCAGCTTGTTAGAAATCTTGAGTGCGTTGGTGTTATAATTAAGTTTATTTGATTGAATCTTCAGTTACATTCTGTAGTGCTGTTTAGAATTACTTGTGTGCAATTTAACAATGGTCATAAATCCCAGGGAATGAGTTATCCAGCTTCCTCCACTTAATCCGGGGAAGTGCCGGAAGATTGGAAAACGGCTAATGTTACGCCGTTGTTTAAGAAGGGTGCCAGGCAAAAGGCGGGGAATTATAGGCCTGTTAGTTTAACGTCTGTTGTAGGTAAAATGGTAGAATCCGTCATCAAGGAGGAAATAGCGAGGCATCTTGAGGGGAACTGCTTAATAGAGCAGATGCAGCACGGTTTCCTTAAAGGGAAGTCGTGTCTGACAAATTTACTGGAGTTCTATGAGTATGTGTCTAGGGCGGTGGATAGAGGAGAGCCGGTGGATGTGGTCTTTCTGGATTTTCAGAAGGCGTTTGACAGGGTACCTCACAAGAGGTTATTGCAGAAGGTCAGGGGGCATGGAGTTGGGGGTAGGGTGTTAGCGTGGATAGAGGACTGGTTGTCAAATAGGAGGCAGAGAGTGGGGGTCAATGGGTGCTATTCGGATTGGCGGTTGGTGACTAGTGGAGTGCCCCAGGGGTCGGTGCTGGGGCCTCAGCTATTTACCATTTATATAGATGATCTGGAGGAGGGAACCAAGTGTATGGTGTCGAAATTTGCTGATGACACCAAAATTGGTGGAAAGGCAAATTGTGCGGAGGGTGGGGAGAGTCTACAGAAGGATCTAGGTAGGCTGGGCGAATGGGCCAGGAAATGGCAAATGGAATTTAATGTTGGCAAGTGCGAGGTGGTCCACTATGGTAGGAAGGATTATTACTTACGTGGAGAAAAACTGCAGCAGGCAACGGTGCAGAGGGACCTCGGGGCCCTTGTGCATGAGTCGCAAAAACCCAGCTTGCAGGTGCAGCAGGTGGTCAGGAAGGCGAATGGGATGCTGGCCTTCATAGCGAGGGGGATTGAATATAAAAGTAGGGAGGTCTTGCTGTGGCTGTATAGGGCATTGGTGAGGCCGCAGCTGGAGTACTGTGTGCAGTTTTGGGTGCCGTACTTATGCAAGGATATTTTAGCCTTGGAGGGAGTGCAGAGGAGGTTTACTAGGCTGATGCCGGAGTTGAGGGGATTGAGCTATGAGGAGAGGCTGAATAGATTAGGCTTGTACTCGTTAGAGTTTAGAAGAATGAGGGGAGATCTCATTGAGACGTATAAGATGATGAATGGGATGGATAGGATAGAGGTGGAGAGACTCTTCCCGCTCAGAAAGGATAGTAGGACTAGGGGGCATAGCCTCAAGATAAAGGGGGGGTGGTTTAGAACAGAGTTGAGGAGGAACTTCTTCACTCAAAGGGTGGTGAATCTCTGGAATTCTCTGCCCGTTGAAGTGGTGGAGGCTGCCTCGCTAAATATTTTTAAGACGCGGGTTGATGGGTTTTTGATGAGAGAGGGGATTAAGGGTTATGGGGAGAGGGTGGGAATGTGGAACTGAGCCACGACAGATCAGCCATGATCTTATTGAATGGTGGGGCAGGCTCGAAGGGCTAGTTGGCCTTCTCCTGCTCCTATTTCTTATGTTCTTAGTCAGCGAATGCATTGATTACAGAAGTAGATGACAATTTAAGCTGATCACAGAGAGAAGCTGTTGTCGATTTGCCAAAACCTGGTGGCATTTTAGCTAACCAATAGTAGTCTTTGTCAAGAATCTGCAATTGGTCTATGAGAGAAACATAAGTGAATTAGACTGCAGAAGCCGAATGAGAGCCTTTCAGTGACATTATTGTGACCATTCGATTTACTAAATTATTAAGCAGATTGGTAAGAAACTGCTGATGGTTGATGCTGGGAGCATTCTAAACTTGCCCTGCATGACTACAGCTTTGGCCTTGAGAGTTTTGATGCCAAGTTGTCCTTCTGTCCACACAAAAACTGTATGCTACAATGGATCAGTTTGTCTACATAAGCAATAGTGTGTTTCTGCAAATGCTCTGAGGGCACGCCGAGCTCATGTAATGTGTCATATGTCAGAGCTAAGTCTTAAGAGAAACTATTTTGAGGAAATTCCTTTTACTAGACCCTGTGTGAGTTTGCATGTTCTCCCTGTGTCTGTGTGGGTTTCCTCTGGGTACTCCAGCGTCCTCCCACAGCTCAAAGATGTACAGGTTAGGTGGATTGGCCATGCTGAATTGCCCCTTAATGTCCAAAGATATATAGGTTAAGGGGATTAGTGGGATAAATGTGTGAGGTTACAGGGATAGGGCAAAGGGTGGGCTTGTGTAAGGTACTCTGTCGACCTGTTCTGCAATTATGTGAGCTTTCAACAATTTGTGTTCTACAACTTTGTTTTCTGAGAGATTTTAAGCATGCACTCTGGCCGGATCAATTGTATATTGCTTGGCACAAATGCCATTCGTTCAAATATCTTGATCACTTGGGGCATGAAATGTGACAATCTGCTAATATTTGTACACACTTTACACCCAGATTTTTCATTCTTACAGTCTGGCATTTGTGTTGTGCAAAAGGTACAGATCAATTTGGAGAACATCTTCAAGTTCAATGCCAATGAAGTCAAGGATATATCTTCTGTTTTTGCTGGGTTAGGCAGTCTGCTAAGTGTTCAACAAATTACCTGACTTATACTGAATCTCCTGAGTTATAACCTAGAATCTTTATAAAGAGACATTGTGAACTTGACAGTGCACTGACCAATGGTATTTGCCAAATCATCTCCTGTGATTTGGGTTTGTCTCTACCACTAATCTTTTGCCAAATAGCTAAGTATGAAAATGCATAATTTCAAATACGTACGCTCCCAGACCTCTGTGCGGTATGGCGTCTATCTCCAGGATAGTTGACTCCCTAGGATTGTGAAATTGCAATGTTGGTGCTCCTGATAATGACTATTTGAAGCAATTCTGAGAAATAGAATTAATCTGCATTTGAAGAGGCAGGGATTAATTAAGAACAGTCAGCATGATTTTGATAAAAGGATGTTAGGTCCGATCAACTTGAATTTTTCAAAGAGGTGAGCAGAGTGTAGATGACGAGACTGCATTTGACATACTCTTCTTGGACTTCAGCAAGGCTTTTGAGAAGGTCCCACATGGGAGACTCATAGCAAAGGTAGCAACCCTTGGATCCAAAGAAATTTGACAAATTGGATCCGTAATTGACTGAGTGGCAGAAAGCAGAGTGTGATGGTTGATGGGTGTCTTTTGGACTGGAACGCTGTATCCAGTGGGATCCTTCAGGGATCAGTGCTGGATTACATGCTGCTTGTGATCTATATAAATTATTCAGACTTGAATGTAGGAGGGTTGAGCAATAAATTTGTGTATGATATGAAAATCGGTAGAGTGCTAAATGGTGAGAAGGATTAGGCATAGATTATGGGAGGATATGGTCACAATCAGATGGGCTGATCAGTGGCAAATGGAATTCAACCCATATTAGTGTGAAGTGATGCATTTTGGCAGGACAAACAAGACAAGGGAATACATGATGAACAGCAGGATCTTGGGAAGCACTGAGGATCAGAAGGACCTTGATGTGCATGTACACTGGTCTCTTAAGGTAGCAGGGCAGGTGGATAAAGTAATTAAGAAGGCATATGATGTACTTGCCTTTATTAGCTGTGGCATAGAGTTTGATAGCAAGAAGGTTATGCTGGAACTATGTGAAATATTGGTCAGGCCATAGCTAGAGTATAGTGTGCAGTTCTGGAATTCACATTATAGGAGGGATTTGATAGCACTGGAAAGAGTGCAGAGGTTTACCAGGATGTTGCCTGAGCTGGACCGTTTTAGTGGAGGAAGATTGGATAGACTAGGGTTGTTTTCCCTGGAGCAGAGGAGACAGAGGGGGGGACATGATTGAGATGTATAAAATTGAGGGATATAGATAGAGTAGATGGGAAGATTAAAGTAAGGAGCAGGAAGAGAGAATATGAGGAAGGATGCTGGAAGGCATAGATCCTCATAACATTTAAGTATTTAGATGTGCACTTGCAGTGCTAAGGCACGCAAGATTACGGACCAAGTGCTGGAAAATGGGATTAGAATAGTTGGATGGTTTGTCTTTGACCAGCACAGACCCAATGGGTCAAATGGTGTTTTTCTGTTACTGTTGATCTCCATGACAATTGCTTGATAATATAACCGATGTTCATTGTGGGTAATTGTTAATGTGTAAAAGTTTGTTGTTGTACTAAAGTAAAGAGGGGGGGTTGTTATGTATTGTAAAGCAATGCATCTCTTGTGTTTAGTTTCATGATGTGCTTTGAAGTGACCAGGGACATTTGCGGGTTTATGTCTTTCTTGTGTGTTGGACTTCAATCAGGCGGTACCTTGTAACTAAAGCTGCATTGGTTTGTTTTAGTAATCCAGGGTGTAGCACCTCAGAAATTCCATCATGGGCAGCATGTGGCAGAGTGGTTAGCATTGCTGCCTCACAGTGCCAGGGACCTGGGTACAATTCCCAGCTTGGGTCACTGTCTGTGTGGAGTTTGCACGTTCTCCTTGTGTCTGTGTGGGTTTCCTCCAGGCGTTCTGGTTTCTTCCCACAGTCTGAAAGATGTGCTGGTTAGGTGCATTGACCCGAACAGGTGCTGGAGTGTGGCGATTAGGGGAATTTCACAGTTACTTTGTTGTAGAGTTAATGTAAGCCTTCCTTGTGACTAATAAATAAACATTAACTTCTACTTTACTCACTAAAATAGTTTATGCAGAAGACTTTGAACTAATCGAGAAATAATGAACAGTTTTAAAATGTAACTTTAAGCGTTTGGAAATCTTTTAAGAAGATAGGACCATATTCATCTTCAGGTAAAAGGGGATCTACACTTACTAAATCTTCTGGATACCTTGAATTATAAATTGCTATGTCATGATGTATCGTCAGTGTAAGCTGACTATTGAGCTAGAATATCTTTCAAATGTAGTCACCATATTAATGATTTGTATGCTAACCTCCAAATGAATTCATATTTTAAGTACTTTTATAAATGAAAATGTCAGCTTTCAGAGGAAAGGAAGAAAGTATTTTCCCATTGGTCAAATTTAAATCGGTTCACGTACTTTATGTCAATGTAGTTTTGTCCATTTAATATAACAAGATTTTCATTTTGAGTCAGAAAAATTGAATCTGCACAATCCAAAAGTATTTTAATGTTTACTCCAAATGCTGAGGTTAAAAATAATAGCTCTTGGAAGGAATGTGGATGAGTAAATATACAAACGGTACTGCTCTTTTAATTCGATTCCTGTGAAGTCGCATGTTTCTCTTTCTCTGTACTGTTTTGTTTGTAATATTTAAGTTAACTATTTGTAAGTTTTTTTTTATTGTTGCATTACCAGCACAGGTAGAAACAGAGGTGTAATTTGATATTTGACTATTCACTTAATTAGTAGTTGTGTATAATTGCTTTACTGAAATGCCTACTGAAACAATATATTAACTTTTAAAGTGGAATCTCTATTATGTGGGTGTACAATATTCTGTGTGAATACTAATAATCTCCAAAATTATTTCTAAATTTCTTATGTCCTCTTACTGGAGGAGCATGAACTGTTTCATATGCTCCCTGGATGATGCATGCTATAGGAATTTGAGACAAGCTGCGTGTTTTGGAAATGTGTAAGAAAGTTTCATTGCAGTCAAATAAAGCTAAGCTTCCCTAGTCAGCTTGCATTAGGATTTCAATTTAATTTAACCGAGTCAGCCTTGACATTTCCAATGGGAATGCTTTGCTACCGAAATAGCAGAGATCAATATAATTGATTTGTATAGCTCTGATACTTTTATTACTTTTTGTTGGCGTCTAAACCATTCCTGATTGCATTTTTCTCTCATACATTATTGTGGGCCTTTGTCGTTCTGTTTCATTTGCTTTCAGGAAATTTCTACAAATGTTTCTCACTTCCACCATATGGATAAATAACACCTTTAAAAATATGCATTCCTGACTCATCCAGTTCAGTCTCTGCAACTAACTAGTGAAAGTATTTGTATGTTTAGCTGAATACTGATTATTCTGTGTCTGCCATCAACCCAGTTGATACAACTTTCACCTCTGAGTCAGCAAGTTGTTGGTTCAAGCTCCACTGAAAGACTTGAGTAACGAATGTAAGCAGATGCTTTGATGCTGTCTTGCAGCAGATGGGACATTAAACTGAAGCCGTGATTGCTTGTTCAGGTGGATTTCTAAGATTTCAAAGAATAGGAGGTCTCCTTGTGCCCATGCCAACATTTATCTCTCAGTCAACATCTCTAAAACTAATCAGTTCTGATGAACGGTCACCCAGACTAGAAATGTAGACTCAATTCTCTCCACAGAGGTTGTCAGATCTGTTGAGGTTCTCCAGCATTTTCTGTTTGTGTTTCAGATTTCAGCATCTGCAGTATTTTGCCTTTATCTGAAACTAATTGGTTGGTTTAAACATTTCATTGTTTAAATCGATCTTCTGCTTGTTCCCCATACTCTTTACTGGTACTTTATTTCAAGCTACAGTCCAAAGCTCTGTTAAAGTCAACTCTTTCTTCAGTGTAGTTTGTCAGGAAATTCCACTTCCCGACAGACCTCTATGTGAATATTTGTTTTTTGAATCTCCATTAATTCTTTTTGAAATTTTAATTTAGTCGTGACCTAATGCCATATTTCTCCAATGGAGAGGATCTCTCACTATTTAGAATAATTTCCCGTCATGCCACCCTCTTAACTTTCTCAGCCTCAGGGCAATGTTCTCACTTCTCACTTCTGATGTTCTCTTTATAACTGGACTTCCCTATTCCTGGTTACAGCCAATGTAACTTCATTTTCTCTGTTTTTAGAATCTTTCTTGATTGGGAACACAAACCTGTATACGATACTCCTGACCATGATTTAACACCTTGTATAAGACCAATATTACTTTCCTAACTTTATAGTCTGTATTACTGATGCAAAAGCAAGGATTCTGTTGTCTTTTTATGCCTATTGATTTTGCCACCTATGTGTCTTCAACCCAAGTTCCCACTAGCTTTTCTTTTAAATTCTTGCCTTCAAAAGTGTTCCTCTGCTGAACAGAAAATAAACCAGCTTGAGCCATTTGTTTAAAAGTATCCTTATGTTTTAGTGCTATGGCATTATCTCTAATTAATGTTGAGTTTATACTCAGGGATATTTAATCGCCAGTCATTCCCAAGCTGCAACCGTGTTTGTTTTAGCAATTGTATAAGCAGGATTACATAGGATGTACAGCACGGTATCAGGCTATTCCGCCCAACGAGTCCATGTTGGTGTTTATGTTCCATTTGTGTGCCTCCTCCCATTTTTTCACTTCCAAATCTATAACCATATCTTCTCCCTCATACGCTTTTCTAGCATCTATAATTGCATCTATACTATTTGCTTCAACTACTCCCATTCTAGCTATTCTTTGGATAAAGCAGCTTTTCTCTGTATTCTCTACAGGAATTCTTGGTGACAACTCATTTTAACGGTCTCTAATGCTCTTCCCTGCAAGCGGAAGTATTCTTCTTGTATCCTCTCTGTCAAAACCTCTATGTTTGTATTTTCTATTTCAATCTGATTAATTATTTGATCTTAATTTTTGTATGCTGCATTAGTTGAGATTTGATCGGTCAAACACTTTTTCCTATTATTTGCCTCTTGATTGCTTCCTCCTCCTTGTTTGAACCTTTATTGTCAGTGTATAATTCTGCGAAATGCTTATTGATTCCACCACAACCACCAGTGCATCACTCTCTACAAATACTAGTTCAAACCCCTTCTTGCAGCTGCAGTAGTTCCCTTAAGGATATTGGGCCAAAATCTGCTCAGTTATCGAATTATAAAATTTTCCAGTTTGTGAGGAACAATCATACCTGCACTGACTTGGAGATAGCAACCTGTTCCCACTTCTCTGCTCTTTTTTTTCCTTCTATCCTTATTTTCAGTTATTTATTAATATACCTTTTTAAGCCTTGATGCAGATTGCTTCCATCACTATTTCTGGTAGGTCATTTCACATTCTAACAACCCTGAATTCCAAATTTTTGGCGAACTTTTCTGTTCCGCCTTTTGTTTTTGTTTATTTAAATGTGCTTTTTTCACCTTTAGTGATTTGTATCAAAACCATTTATAATTTTGAACAACTATGTTAGAACTCTCACTGTTATGTTGAAGGGAGCTCAAGCATTTCTCATTTGTTCTTGCAATTGAACCCACTCTTCCCAGGTTTTGTAAATTGAGAGCAAGATCAGAGGTTCATGGGTGGAAACCAGTAAAATTCTTCTTTAAACAGGAAGTAATCAATACATAGAATAGTCTTCCAAGAAGTGCATTGGAGTCAGAAATCCTAGAATTTTTGAAACAAGTAATCAGGTGCTGAAAATAAAGGAAATTAGATTATCCAAAAGTAAAATACCACGGAAATGTGAAATAAAATCGGAAAAAACTGCGCATACCATGCAGGTATGGGAACATCTATGGAGAGATAAAGAGAGTTAACATATAAGATCATGACCTGAGTTCAGATTAAAAGGTCATAATCTGAAAAGTTAGCTTTGTGCCTCTCTCCACAGATGCTGCAGATCTGCTCAGTGTTTTCAGCAAATTCTGATCTTATTTCAAACTTTAGAATATATTTGGATGGACGGCCTTCTTGATCTATAGCTAGGGAGTTTAAAGATTTTGACCCAATAACATTGAAGAAGAGTGATATATTTTCAGCCCAGAGAACCATGGATTACCAGAGATATTCAGGACACAAGGAGAAGGAAAAGAAAGGCTTTTAAAAAGTACAAGGGGAACAAATCAGGAGAGCCATTAGTGAGGTATAGAAAGTGCAGGGCGGAGCTTAAGAAAGCAATTAGGAATGCAAAGCTCTGGCTAGTAAAAGTCTTTTGATATCTATCTTAAAGTCATTCAGAACTGGGCACTGTATCTTGACTTTATTCTTTCACTGCATGTAGGCGTTGCTCCCAAGGCCAGCAATCATTGTTCATTTTCCTTCAGAAGGTGGTGGTAAAGATACATTCATAGTGATATTAACTAGGAAGTTTAAAGATTTTGACCCAATAACATTGAAGAAGAGTGATATATTTTCAGGTCAGTGATATATTTTCAGGTGTGAAACTTGGAGGGAAATTTGCAGGTTGTGTTGTTCCTGTGTCTGCTGTCTTTGTTCTTGTAGTTGGTGGAGGTTACAAATTTAGGTGCTGTTGAAGAAACCTTGGTGAGTTGCTGCAGTGCTTAACGTACATAAGAACATAAGAACATAAGAAATAGGAGCAGGAGTAGGCCATCTAGCCCTTCGAGCCTGCCCCGCCATTCAATAAGATCATGGCTGATCTGTCGTGGCTCAGTTCCACTTTCCCGCCCTCTCCCCATAACCCTTAATCCCCTCTCTTATCAAGAACCCATCAACCCGCTTCTTAAAAATATTTAGCGAGGCAGCCTCCACCACTTCAACGGGCAGAGAATTCCAGAGATTCACCACCCTTTGAGTGAAGAAGTTCCTCCTCAACTCCGTTCTAAACCGCCTCCCCTTTATCTTGAGGCTGTGCCCCCTAGTCCTACTGTCTTTTTTGAGCGGGAAGAGTCTCTCCACCTCTATCCTATCCATCCCATTCATCATCTTATACATCTCAATGGGATCTCCCCTCATTCTTCTAAACTCTAACGAGTACAAGCCTAGTTTATTCAGCCTCTCCTCATAGCTCAACCCCCTCAACTCTGGTATCAGCCTAGTAAACCTCCTCTGCACTCCCTCCAAGGCCAAAATATCCTTGCGCAGATGATACACTTTGCAGCCAACATGTACTGGTGTTGGGGAGAGTGAATAAATGATTTTACTAATGATCTATGTAGGTTTAGCCCTCCTTCATTGATTTTATAGTCCATGCAACTTGATAAGATCCTGAATGTATTTTTTTGCAGCTTTATTGACTTGTCCTCCCACGTTTAATGATTTGAATGTTACCATATCTGTAATGCTAATCTTTCTCAGAACTAATACAAATGCCCCAAAAAAACTTTAGCTTCTAAAGCTTGTCTCTAACTATGCATTCAGTTCATTAATTTGTTTGTTTTCTGGATAATGGATGGCAGTGATAGCATTTCTGAGAGAGGCTGTTAGCTCCTGCTGTATGTAATCTAATTTGCATCAATGTTATGATGGTTGAACAGTGAATTACCATTTGTGATGGCACTGTAAATCCCTATGAAATGGAAATAGAGTTAGTTAAATTATTAGAGCACCATTAACATTGCTTACATCAATGGTTATGGTATACCATTGAGCACTTTTCTATTCATTCATTGGTGTTGCTGGCTGGGTAAGCATTAATTGCACATCCCTAATTGACCTTAAGAAGAGGCTGGTGAGCTGCCTTCTTAAACAGCTGCAGTCCATATAGTGTATTATACTCACTGTGGGTCATAATCCTGAAACTCCTTCCCAAAACTCTACATTAGTGTTTTCCTTTCTCCCTCCTCTCTGACCAAAAAAAGGACACATATTACAGGTCAAAAAGTGACATGATACCAATGGATGCCCTGATTCGTGAATAAGTCCTGCTGGGTATTTCCAAATCATATTAAAATGAAACTCACTGTTTAGGCAAAGTTAGGGAATTGTTTGTTTTATTTATTTATTTTTAAATCTTAAGGTTTCTAAACTTAAAGGGTTTAGCCATGGCAGGAGGGCTCAAAACTGTGGTTTGCTCTTCTTGCTCCATTTGGGAGACCGGGCATACTTCTAGTGCCCAAGGCCAGCATGTGTGCAGGAAATGTGCGTAGCTGCAGCCCCTGGAAGCTTGAGTTTCGGAGCTGGGATGGCGGCTGAAGACGCTTTGGGCATCTGAGAGTCAGAGAGCATTGTGGATAGCACATATTGGGAGGTGGTCACACTGCAGCTGAAAGGACTTGAGGAAGGATGGAAATGGGTGACCACAACTGTCCAAGAGATGTAAGCAGGTACTTTAGGAATCCGCTGGGGTCTCGCTCGCAAATCACCATTCCATTTTGGAGGCTGATGTGGAGCTCTGAAGAAAGGTCATTGTTAGCTCTACTCTTCCCACAGATGCTGTCAGACCTGCTGAGATTTTCCAGCATTTTCTGTTTTTGTTTCAGATTTCAGCATCCACAGTATTTTGTTTTTACCTTAGTGGGAATAGCTACTAATGTGAAAATTTAAGAACAATGGGGTCATTCAAAAAGGAAATGGGGATGGGGCTTGCACCCCAGCATGTTTCCTTCAGGTGGTAGGTAAGAATAACAAACCCAAAGAACCATGGATTACCAGATATTCAGGATACAAGGAGAAGGAAAAGAAAGGCTTTTAAAAAGTACAAGGGGAACAAATCAGGAGAGCCATTAGTGAGGTATAGAAAGTGCAGGGTGGAGCTTAAGAAAGCAATTAGGAATGCAAAGCTCTGGCTAGTAAAAGTAGGGAAAATCCCAAGACATTCTTTAAGTATATCAAAGGGAAGAGGATAACCAGGGAAAGAGTAGGGCCATTTAAGGATCAAGGGGGCAATCTGTGCATTGAACCAGAGGACATTAGTAGAGCATTGAATGAATATTTCACATCCATCTTCACCCAAGAAAATGAGGATGATGGTATGGCGAGAGACTGTGTGAGGTTCTTGAGTGATTGCATTAGAGGGGGTGTAGATGAGATTCATCAGGATGCGGCCTGGGATGGAACATTAAAGTTAGGAAGAGAGGTTGTGTAGGCTTGTTCTTGTTAGATCAGAAAAGCCTAACCTGATCAAGATTATGAGAGACATGGACATAATGGATGAAGAGCAGCTGTTCCCCTTAGTTGAAGGGCCAGTGAAGAGTGAACATAGGTTAAGAACATAAGAAATAGGAGCAGGAGCAGGCCATCTAGCCCCTCGAGCCTGCCCCGCCATTCAATAAGATCATGGCTGATCTGAAGTGGATCAATTCCACTTACCCTTAGGTTCCACTTAGGTTCAAGCTGAGGTGCAGGAGGTTTAGGGGGGATGAGAGGAAAAACATTTTTACCTATGGTGACAGTCTGGAATGTGTTACCTGGGCAGGTTGCCTCATGTCTTTGAAAAAGTATCTGGATGAGCATTTGGCACATCATAACATTCAGCACAAGTGCTGACAGATGGAATTAAGTGGGAGTTCAAGTATTTCTCATGTATCAGTGTGGACTCCATGGGCTGAAGGGTCTCTTCTGCGCTATATGATTCCTAACAGCAGTGACAATGAAGGAATGGTGATATATTTCTAAGTCTGCATGGTGTGTGGCTTGGAGGGGAACTACTAGGTGGTGGTGTTCCCATGTATCTGCTGCCCTTATCTTTGTAGGTAGTGTTATGATTCAGGTCAGAAACTCCAAAGTATTTTATGGAACCCACCTAGATTATAAGTTTTGCACCTTGAATTTTGTTAGGATAAGCATGATATGTTTTATCTCTGGTATGATTCAAATGACCCACCAGGAAACTTTTATCAAACAAAGTTTATTTAAGTATATAGTTAACATATATGGAAAGAAAATGATCAATTAACTTTTATAAATTACAAACAAAAGCAAAACAACCATGATAATGTATAACCCTTAACAAATATATCTAAAATGTTCAATCAAACAAAACTCATACATAAAACCCTTCCTCAGGTTTAACACAGCAAAGACTACTGCTCACCTGATACTTGAATTGAGTCCTTTGGTTGGAGAATTGAAAATCCTGACTTAGACCATAAGACATAAGAACAAAATTAGGCCATTCAGGCCATTGAGTCTGCTCTGCCATTCAGTCGTGGCTGATATGATTCTCAACCCCTCTCTACTGCCTTCTCCCCGTAGCCCTTGAACTCCTTTTTGATCAAGAACCTATCTATCTTTGTCTTAAAGACACTCAATGACCCAGCCTCCACAACCCTCTGAGGCAATGATTTCCACAGGTTCACCACCCGCAGGCTGAAGAAATTCCTCCTCGTCTCAGTTTTAAAGGAGCATCCCTTCACTTTGAGGTTGTGCCCTTGAGTTCTAGTCTTTCCCAATAGTGGAAACATCCTCCCCACGTCCATTCTATCTAGGCCTCTCATTTGTAAGTTTCAATTAGCTTCCCCCTCATCCTTCTAAACTCCATTGAGCATAGACCCGACTCCTCAACCACTCCTAATATGACAAAGCCTTCGTTCCTGGAATCATTCTTGTGAACCTCCTACAAGGCCAGCACATCCTTCCTTGGGTATGGGGCCTTCTCAGCCTCGTAATTGCTGGAGCAGTTTGAAGTCAGAACAGCTTTCTAGAACACCAGAGTCTATGATCAAGCCACCAATAGCAGATTCTCTACTTCAGCAAGGTAAGAAGTCTTGTTTTCAACTAACCAACAGAATTTCCAAAACCAGGGAGAGCAAGAGAGAAAGAAACACTGCTTTCAGTCTGATGTCCCTTCTAAAATGAATTCTGCAGTCAAACAGAAAATGAAATCTCAAATTCACAAGGAAGAAAAAAAATCTGCCCAGAACACATGACCTTCGGCCTAACAATGCAGGGTCATAAAACAATCCAGAGTGAAAATAAACAAACCCCATTTAAACCACTGTAGGACCAATAAAAAGCGTTCTATAGACAATTCAACAACACTCAGAGCTGACAGCTGCAGAGAACATGGTTTATAAAAACATCTTTTAAAGGTACACTAACTTCAGAATAGTAGTCATGTGTTTGGAAGGCACTGTCTAAGATGTGTTCCTGCAGTGCATCTTGTAGATGGTACACGCTGCTGCCACTGTACATTAATGGTGGAGGGAGTGAAAGGGGTGCCAATAACGTGGGCTACTTTGTTCTGGATGGTGTCAGGCTTTAGTCTTGTTGGAATTGCATCTATCCAGGCAAGAGGAGAATATTACATCACATTCCTGACTTGAGCCTTGTAGAAGGATGGTGGACAGGCTTTGGGAAGTCAGAAGATGAGTTATGCACCGCAGGATTCCTATCCAGCTACCCTATTATTGGAGCAACAGTGCTTATGTGACCAGTCAAATTCAGTTTCTGGCCAATGTTAACTCCCAAGATTGTTGAGTGTTGAGAAGTATGTTGCACTGAGATTTTCTTATAAAAGTGTATTACTTCATTTAATAATTGTTCCTTTAATGTCCCTTGAGATATTTAATCACATCTGAGGTGCTTTATAAATACATATCTGAAAAACATTTATGCCTTTAGCAAAACAAAATGTCTCAAGATACTTAAAAGAATAAGAATAATTCTTGGACACTGAGCAGGTATCAGAAAGAAGTATTAAGAACATAAAATAAGAAATAGGAGCAGGAGTAGGCCATCTAGCCCTTCGAGCCTGCCCCGCCATTCAATAAGATCATGGCTGATCTGTTGTGGCTCAGTTCCACTTTCCCGCCCTCTCCCCATAACCCTTAATCCCCTCTCTTATCAAGAACCCATCAACCCGCTTCTTAAAAATATTTAGCGAGGCAGCCTCCACCACTTCAACGGGCAGAGAATTCCAGAGATGAAGTAAAACAATTGTTTTGCTGCCATATTTTAGTTTTGTCTTGTACTTTCTCCCAAGTACCTAATCTGACAACTTGGAATTAAGCAAACAACTACTCAATCAACCCTTTCTGCCTTCACGTTGCCATTGCATCACAGGGTGCTGTTGCACAGCAGCGGTTCAAGAAGGCAGCTCACCACCACACTCTCAAGGATATTTGGAGATGGGCAATAAATGCTAGCCTAACCAATGATGCCCACATTCCATGAAATAATAAAAGAAGATTTCAATATAACCAAGATGTATTTTGGTAGAAGAATAAAATGACCACCTACTGCTTTGAAGATAATAGTCTGAGTGGCTTAGAGTTACAACAGGATCTTGGGATACAGATTCATTAAAGATAGCAACACAGGTTAACGGAGCCATTAAACATCCAATAAATGCATTTTAGTTTATTGCTTGTTGAATATATTCATAATTTTATTATAACTTTCCTGCTTGTATGGAATCTTAATTAGATCCCCATTCATGTACTGGGTTGAGTTCTGATCTCCATATTACAAGAAGTGTATAGAAACGCTGGGGAAAATGGGGGAAAAAAAATGATTAGGAAAGGTAATACTAACATCAGCAACCTGCATTTATACAGTAACAATTTAGAAAGAAACATTGACACCAAAATTAACAAGTTAGGACTATTAGGAAAGGCTGTAGGCTGGGTCTTTCTCTAGCACTCTTCCTAGCAGCACATAGAAACATAGAAAAACTACAGCACAAAACAGGCCCTTCGGCCCACAAGTTGCGCTGAACATATCCCTACCTAGTAGGCTTACCTATAACCCTCTATCTTACTAAGTTCCATGTACTTATCCAAAAGTTTCTTAAAAGACCCTGTCGAATCCGCCTCCACCACCACTGCTGGCAGCCGATTCCACACACCCACCACCCTCTGAGTGAAAAACTTATCCCTGACATCTCCTTTGTACCTACTCCCCAGCACCCTAAACCTGTGTCCTCTCGTGGCAACCATTTCAGCCCTGGGAAAAAGCCTGTGAGCGTCCACTCGATCAATACCTTTCAACATCTTATACATGGTCTTCAAAAACAAAAAGGGGGCTGATAGTATGGAGAGGCTGTTTCCATTTGTGGGACAATTGAAAACTAGGGATCAGAAATACAAGTCTCTAATAAATCCAGTAAGGAATTCAGGAAAAAATAATTTGCTTAGAGAGTGATGAGAATGTGGAACTTGCCTCCAAGAGGGGTATTTGAGCCCTTAAATAGATGTGTTTGAGGGAAGTCTGGATAAATACATGACAGAGAAAGGAATAGAAGGATATAATATTAGGGTGGGAGGAGACTCGTGGAGCACAGAGCTGTAGGCTTGCGCAAACATTTTCTGTACCGTAAAATTTTAAATGAAGCCTAAACTATGTACTACACAAGGACAGTACGGTCTGTCTTGAAGCATCCTGACCATACAAGTTAATATTCTGTACCTGTGAGCCAGTGTAGAGCTCATGCTGTAGTCAGATCACATGCAGGATAAACACTATGTGCCAACCTGACTTGTCATCCTGTGGTCAAAAATGGTGCCAATTCCCAGCTACAACATTGCCAACCGATATTTCTACTTGCCTTGCAGTGCACCAAACCCTGCAGTTGCCATGTTAATCAATGTGGATCTTCAGAACCTAGGAAACTTGAATGCTTTGCTTTTTTTAAAAGAAATGATCTGTCAGTAATGACTATGTTTGGTCTTTTGGTTGGAAAACAAGTTGGATAACCTTCTATAATTCCAAAAATCTTATTGTCTCAAACTGTGCAAGTCCATTAGCTATGGGAATGAGACAGACTAATATCAAAACCCTGTTCGTGGTCCTTGAATAATGTTTATTATTATAGTATCGTACTTTATAAGAATTCTTGTATATACGTAATACTTTAAATAATAAAAAATGTCATAATCCTGACGTCAAGATCTCACTTCCACTTGAACAATGCTCTAATAGACAATTTATAACTTGTAAATATATGTTTTTTAATTACTGCTGGTAACTTGTTTCTCAATATATTTTGTAGGTTGACTGTATTTGCACTAAATTCCTTCTCAAGCCAGCTGTTTCCTATAGTGTAGCTGTTGCTGATCTGAATTTGAATTCTCCAAACAGTACAGTGTACTCAGTACTAACCTTCTATCCAATAACATATGCTAGCCACTGAAGCATAAAATTAACAGCTGCTTCAAGTATGATCTCGATATATTGAACAACATAGTCAATCTATCCTCATTTTGTTGTAGATCACTTCATATTTTCTGCCCATAATTTTAAGATGCTCATTGCTTTTAATTGCATGTCTGTTGTCTCAGAGTTTATGTGTGACCTTTCTTTCTGTTGTAAAGTTTACCCTTCCATGACTCTGATGCAGAACTGTCCAGTCTTATGGGGTTTTTAAAAATATAAACTTCACATTTAGCATAGAATTCTGAGGGATGAAACACATTGTAACAAAGTAATTCATTATCCAGTTCAGGATTATCTTTTGAAGATTATCGTTGGAACTTGACTGAAAATCAACACAGATTGATTTGGATAAAAAGTTCCCTCTGCTCAATGGTTTTTAAAGCTCTGTGTGAGATGATTTTGAGTGACTCCATTTGCAGTTTGTATTAAATATTACTGCAGTGCACAAAGCGTTTCTTGGCTACAAATTTGGCATTTCACTTGGATGTCATGAGGATTATCGTGTTTAATTTGGAATACCATGCCCCTCCATTTCCAGTGAATGTGCTGTATTTGGATTTTCAACTTGTGATAAAGTTCTACATTAGAGGTTAGTGTGCAAAATTATCACACATAGGATTGGAGGTAAAATATTGGCATAGATTGAGAATTGGCTAGCAGGCAGGAAGAATAAGTGTGTTATTTTTGAAGTGGCAGGCAGTGACTAGTGGGGTACCACAGAGATCGGCACTTTGACCTCAGCTATTCACGATATACTTCAATGATTTTGACTAAGGGAACCACATGTAATGTTTCCAAGTTTGCTGACTCGGTGGGAATGTGAGTGCTGAGGAGGATGTTAGGAGACTTCGTGGTGATTTAAAAGTTGAGTGAGTGAGCAAAAATATGGCAGATGCAGTGTAACGTAGATAAATATGAAGTTACCCACATCAAATGGAGAAGCAGAATGCCTGAGGATTATTTAAATGGTGTAAATCAGGAAAAATCAGGGGTGTTTCAGAGCAACCCCATTTTACCGGGACCTGGTTGGAAATGGAAAGTTTAAATAGTAGCAAAAGTTAATTTGTTTGAACTTCATAACTTGCCTCATCACAGAGACAGCATAGACATAAAAAATGGCTTAAGGATAGAAAAGAGTGAGTTATTTTAAATGGCTGTTTTGCAGATTTTAGGATAATAGACCATGGTGCTCCACAGGGTAAGTGCTAGGATATATATAAATGATTTGAATATTGAGATAGAGTGGGGTGGATGATCACGTGATGCAAACATGGGAATAGCTGTGTTTCCATGAGCTCTGGTGCTACTCAGCCTGTAATCGTTTCATTTATCTTGTTTACGCAGTTCGTGCTCAGTTAACCCTGGAGTGAAAACTCCATACTTTGTTCTTAGAAGATTTCTGGTTAAAAATTGGTGACAAAATGCTGAGGAATATTAAGAATATCATCAACAAAAAAGAGCAGTCAGTAACTGGGGTGGAGCCAACTCCTCAACATGGCAACTTAGCGAACAAACAGGCTCTCAATCTGGCAAACTCAAAGGCATTACAGTTGATGACTGCCAGTGTTATTAAGGACATTGATGACAAACTTTGTATATGACCGTAAAATGTCAGTGTTCATACTATGGAAATGTAGAATACTGGCAAAAGGCTTGTTGAAGTGGAAAAAGAATTGTTATTGTCATAAATACAGCTTCCTTGGTTGAGGCCCGCTTGCAATCTCTGGAAAAGCAGCTGCATAATATATCCAAATTCATTAAAATCTGCAGAATGGAGGCTAGAGGAAAATTGTTGGTTTGCCAGAAGGAGCTGAGGGTAAACACCCTGTTAAATTCTTTGATGGCTGGCTACTGCATATCCTTAATTTAGAAGCGAAAGCTAGGCATGTTAAATTAAAAGGACACATTGTATCCTGTCTCTGAGTCTTCGGGAAAATCATTGACCCTGGCCTGTTGTTTTGTGTTTTCATTACTTCAAGGATCGCCAAAGAGTGTTGAAGGCAGCCAGATGTGATGGGGCCTTGCTTTATGATGGAGCAAAAGTCTCTTTCTTTTAATGAAGTAAGAAGATGACTGAAGGCATTGGAGTGCAATATGCCTTTCTGTATTTATCCCCACCACGGGTGACATTTGACAACTGACAATCTGACTAAAGCCATGGCTTTGTGAACTCCACGGAAAGCAATGATTTGGAGCATTAGACCACAGTTCACTATAAAACCCAGACTCTGTCCCTTTATCATTATGACTCCTTCCTGTATCTTTGTTGGTATTTGTCAATCTGACGGGGATGATCTAGTAATTTAGTACTACAGTGAATTTTTATCCTTAAGATTGGCAGGGATTTACATTTGTCCTTAATGAAGAGTATTCCTCAGCATTTTCCTTCTAGTTAAGGAATAAAGGAATATGCTGTGCAGATTGTATCACACTCGGGTTGTGCAGAAGAAATCCTCCTTTTCTTTTCATCCGTGCACTTATAATGGTGGTATATGTTTTATGATTTCCTTAGCTCTGATAATGATAAACATAAGAAGCACCACTACTGGGAGGTGGGCGAATGGCTTAAGCCTTAATAGAAGGGATTAGATTGCAGAAAGAGTGTTCTGTATTCAGCTTTTCATGGCATATCTTTTTTGATGACTAAGACTCTTTGAGGGAATTATGGAAGGTTTGTAGGTATAGTCCAACAAGGTCTCACATTTGGTGAAGAAAACCCCCTGAGAACTAATGGATTCGCATTTGTAACGTTATTCTGGATTTAAAAGATCACTTATTGGACTTTGCAACGGCACAAACAAGTCTCATGTTCTAGAAAAATGACATAATGTTTCACTGGTGCTTCTGGTACAGATGGAGATGGTTGGTGCAGATTTGATGGCCAAATGGCCTCTTCTACATTGTAGGGATTCAATGATGAGGGAACTATGTTTTGGTGCAGGTCCGAGCAGGGCGGGAAGATCTTTGGTGGGCTTGCCATTTTCTTTATATCATAGAATCCCTACAGTGCGGAAGGAGGCCATTCAGCTCATCAAGCCTGCCCCCAACAACAGTCCCACCCATGCTAATCCCCTGCCACTAAGGGGCAATTTAGCTTGGCCAGTCCACTTAACCAGTGAATCTTTGGGCTCTGTGAGGGAACTGGAGCACCAAGAGGAAATCCATACAGACTCAGATAATTTGCAAATTCCACACAGTCACCCAAGGCCTAATTTGAACCCAGGTCCCTAGTGCTGTGAGACAGCAGGGCTAATCACTGTACCACCGTGCCACCCTTTGTGTCAATATCCTATGTTTTCCGGTTGAAAAAGCAATGACAGCAGCTACTTTGAAACTTTGCTCCTGCAGTGTACGGGGAATACATCATATTATTAAAAGAAAGCAACATAAGGTCGCGTTTTATGTTGATGATGTGTTGCTTTTTGTGTACTGGAGTCAGGTGTTTCTGCTCCTGCTACTGTTGATATTGTGGGTAGGTTTGGCTCCTTTTTGGGCTATAAGATTAATTTTTCAAAATCCAAGGTTATGCCGATGGGTAGACTTCGAGGGAGACCTCTGCCCCACTTGCTCTCTTCCCCTTTATCTTGATGATCCCCCTCATGTTTCATTTATTTGAATACTACCGTTATGCCCTCATTCTGCCAGTTATTTAATGCAACCTCCCCAACCCCTTAGTTGTGTTTATTGAGTGTTGTTAGCCCTCCTTACTGATCTTGTGGCTGGGCAGGATAGCACTGATTAAAGTGAATGTGCTCCCTCGATTGTTGTATCATTTACAGATGCTACCAGTTTTATTTTCTGGTGCTAAAGGAAGTTAATGGGGTGTTTGGCTTCTTAACTGGAACCAAAAGAGATTCATAAGAGAGTGGGTAAGAGGGCACCTGCCCTCCATATGGCTTGATGTTCAAGCTGGCCAGTCTGAGCATTCCTTACAAACACTGTGGTTTCTTAAGGGTTTCAAGACTATGCCTGATAAATGTGAGGTTCCAATAATCATTAACACTCTGAGAGCCTGTGATTTGGAAGGAAGAATTAATTTTATTTCTATTCTCTCCCATTCAGAGTAACCCAGATTTCACACCAGTTCTTAGAGACCATGGTTTTGATATTTTGAACATAATGGAACTCGGGTGACATGTTTTGTGTTACCTCCACGTTATCTTATGAGCACCGAGACACTACCCTTTCAGATATTTATAATTCAGAGACTTTACCAAAGAACAAAGAAACTGACAGCCCAGGAACAGGCCCTTCAACCCACCAAACCTACATCGACCATGCTGCCCGACTGAACTAAAACCCCTTATCCTTCCGGGGACCATATCCTTCTATTTCCATCCTATTCATGTATTTGTCAAGACGCCCCTTAAAAGTCACTATGATATCTGCTTCCATTACCTCTCCCTGCAGCGAGTTCCAGGCACCCACCACCCTCTGTAAAAAAAAAAAAATTCCTTGTACTTTTCCTTTAAACCTTGCCTCTTGCACCTTAACCCTAGGCCCTCTTGTAATTGACTGTGCCACCCCGGGAAAAAGCTTCTGACTATCCAATCTGTCCATGTCCCTCATAATCTTGTAGACTTCTATGAGGTCACCCCCTCAATCTCCGTCGTTCCAGTGAGAACAAACCAAGTTTCTCCACGCTCTCCTCATAGCTAATGCCCTCCATACCAGTCAACATCCTAGTAAACCTTTTCTGTACCTTTTTCAAAGCCTCCACATCCCTCTGGCAGTGTGGCAAACAGAATTGAACGCTATATTCCAAGTGCAGTCTAACTAAGGTTCTATAAAGCGTCAATATGACTTACCAGTTTTTAAACTCAGTGCCTTGACCGATGAAGGCAAGCATGCTGTATGCCTTCTTGACTACTTTCGCCATCTGCATTGCCATTTTCAGTGACCTCTGTACCTGTATTTCCAAATCTTTCTGTCTATTAGTTCTCTTAAAGGTTCTGCCATTTACTGTATATTTCCCATCTATATTGGATCTTCCAAAATGCATTACCTCACATTCCTTAATAAAACATCTCTGCATCTTGATGCTTCTGTCCCTGGCGCAAAGAATCCTGCTATCTATTGTAACCGAAGCAATTAATCAGTCTGAATACTCCTTAACATGCTTTGTTGTTTCTTGTTACTCAGTGTAACCCAGACTTCATGCTAGGCTTTATAGAATATGGTTTTGATGTTTCTGTGTTCTAGATCCTGTGTGAATTTGCTTGAAACTCTGTGATTTTGGGAAAAGGATCTCAAAGTGGATATTGATGTGGACAGCTGGGGCAGCATCTGGTAAAGTGGCAATAGAATCTCCATCTGTAATAGAATGAAGGAGACCCAACTTTTACACCGTCTGTATATTATACCAACCTTAAGACTCAGGATAGACCCTGCTATATCCGCACTGTGCCAAAAATGCAATTTGATGAGAGATGACTGTACACATGGTGTCTGGTCCTGTGTCAAAATTAAGTCCTATTGGCTGGGTGTACTTAGAGGTTGAGACGGTATTTGTTACGGGCTTAGAGTTTGATCCTTTGTAATTGATTCTGAGGCTCCCAAACAAAGATAAATGATGCTAACAAGAGGAAGCTGCACAGTATCCTAACATTTGCAGCACAGAAGAATATTATGTGCTCCTGCAACAGCAATACACGTCCTATTCAGAATTGGTATAAAATTATGACGGAATGTATCCCAATGGAATTCCTAACCTGTATACTCTGATTAACATTGGACGCATTCCATAAAGTATAGCGCCCTGTCTCAAATGTACAGGTTCTGTAACATCTGACTTATTCCTACAGTTCCCATTGGCTATGTAGCACTGCCCCAACATATAACACAGGAGTGTGCAGCATTTTGCATGTTTCCGTGGCTTTATCCTCTTAGTTGTCGACAGTTGTTAGAGTTAGACAGTTGTTAGTTGTTAGAGTTTAGAAGAATGAGGGGAGATCTCATTGAGATGTATAAGATGATGAATGGGATGGGTAGGATAGAGGTGGAGAGACTCTTCCCGCTTAGAAAGGATAGTAGGACTAGGGGGCACAGCCTCAAGATAAAGGGGGGGGGGGGGGGCGGTTTAGAACAGAGTTGAGGAGGAACTTCTTCACTCAAAGGGTGGTGAATCTCTGGAATTCTCTGCCCGTTGAAGTGGTGGAGGCTACCTCGCGAAATATTTTTAAGACGCGGGTTGATGGGTTTTTGATAAGAGAGGGGATTAAGGGTTATGGGGAGAGGGCGGGAATGTGGAACTGAGCCACGACAGATCAGCCACGATCTTATTGAATGGCGGGGCAGGCTGGAAGGGCTGGATGGCCTACTCCTGCTCCTATTTATTATGTTCTTATGTTATGTTATGTTCAATACCAAACTTGGGTGTATGGCAGACAATGAGGAGGAAACCGATTGACTGCAACAGGACATAGGCTGACAGATTGAATCTAATACAGAGAAGTGTGAGGTGGTGCAGTTTGGCAGAAAGGATAGAAGTAGGTAATATATACTTAATGACACAATTTTAATGGAATCAGGCAACTTACTAAGTGGCTGCCTTCTAAGGAAATTAGTATCAGCAGAGAATAAATATTGAAGCAATTTAAGAACTAAAATCTGTCAAATCCTCAGGACCTCATAGCCTACACTCTGATTCTAAAAGAAATAGCTACATAGATAGTGAATGCGCTAGCTGTAATTTTCTGAGATTCCTTAATTTGGGAATGCTACCAATGTTATAGTGCTTTTCAAGAAAGGAGGGAGACAGTAAATAGAACATAGAACATAGAACATTACAGCGCAGAACAGGCCCTTCGGCCCACGATGTTGCGCCGACCAGTTTTTAAAAAAAAACACTAACCCACTAATCTAAACCAATCCCATTTCGTCCATAAACCTATCCACAGATCTCTTAAACGCCCCCAAACTAGGCGCATTTACAACTGCAGCTGGCAGGGCATTCCAGTCCCTCACCACCCTCTGGGTAAAGAACCTACCCCTGACATCAGTCCTATAACTACCCCCCCTTAATTTAAAGTCGTGCCCCCTCGTGCTAGCTTTCTCCATCCTAGGAAAAAGGCTATCACTATCTACCCTGTCTAAACCTCTAATCATCTTATATGTTTCAATAAAGTCCCCTCTTAGCCGCCTTCTTTCCAGCGAAAACAACCCCAAATCTCTCAGTCTCTCCTCATAGGATCTCCCCTCCATACCAGGCAACATCCTGGTAAACCTCCTCTGCACCCTCTCCGAAGCCTCTACATCCTTCCTGTAATGTGGGGACCAGAACTGCACACAATACTCCAAGTGCGGCCGCACCAGAGTTGTGTACAGTTGCATCATGACGCTGCGACTCCTAAATTCAAATGGTGGTCTGCAGGCCAGTTTGTCTTAACATTAGTTGTTGGAAAATGGTGGAATCTATTATTAAGGATCCCTTATCAATGCATTTAGAAAAATATAGTATGAATAGTACAAGTCAACGTGATTTCACTAAAGGGAAACCCTGTTTGACAAATGTATTAGCGTTCTTTGAGGATGCAGCAAACAGAGGGATAAAGGAAACCAGTAGATATCGAATACCTGGATTTCCAAATTGATCTCACTAAGAACCACAGAAAAGATTACTAATGGAGTTGGGGGTAATATTTTTTAGCATGGATAGAGGATTGGTTAATGGATAGGAAACAGTAGATGTAAACAGAACATTTTCAAGTTTTTTTAGTATTTTTACAGTTTATTTATTAGTGTCACAAGTAGGCTAATATTAATATTGCAATGAAGCTACTGTGAAAATCCCCTAGTTGCCTCGTTGGCTAGCAGTGAAGAGTGGAGTGCCGCAAGGATCAGTGCTTGGGTCTCAACTATTTACATTCTATATTAATGACTTGGATGGAGAGATAGAGAGGAATGTATTCAAGTTTGTTGATATAAAACTAGATGGAAGGGTAAGCAGTGGAAAGGACACAAAAGGCTGCATAATGATGTAGACAGGTTAAGTGAGTGGGCATCAAGATGGCAGATGGAGTGTAATGTGTAACTGAAGTTCTTCACTTAAGGAGTAAGAGTAGAAAAGCAAAATACTTTTTTAAAAAGTGAGAAACGCTTAAGGGTTGATGTTCAAATAGACATGGGTGTGCTTATACAAAGAATACAGAAAGTTAGTATGTAGGTGCAACAAACAATTAGGAAGATAAATGGCATAGTGGCCTTTGTTGCAAGAGGATTGGATAGGAGTACAGGCATAAAGAAGTCTTGCTAAAATTGTGCAGGGATTTGTTGAGACTACAATGCAGGTTAGGCCTCCACGTTTTAAAAAAAATATATACTTGCATTGGAAAGGTTCACTAAATTGGTGCCTGGAATGAGGAAGTTGTCCTATGACAAGAGGCTGAGTTAATTGGGCCTGTATTCTTTGGAGTTTAGAAGAGTGGGAGACAATCTCATTCAAACCTACAAAATCTAGAAGTGGCTTGACGCTGAGAGATTGTTTTGGCTGATTGTGGAATCTAAAATATGAGAGCATTGTCGCAAAGTAAGGGGGTCAATCATTTAGGACTGAGAAGAAGAGACATTACTTCATACAATGGGTAGTTATTCTTTGGAATTCTCCACCCCAGAGATGTAAATGATCCATTATTGAATATGTGTAAGGTTGGGATGGACAGATCTTAGTGTCTCAGAGAATCAAATGATCTGGAGAGTGTGCAGGAAAATGGATTTGAAACCCATGATCAGCCATAGTCATACTGAATGGTAGAGCAGGCTCGACAGGCAGTATGGTCTATTCCTCCTGTTTCTATTGTTCCTATGTTATTCTATGCTATTATAACAATTGTTTGGAGATAGGAGAACTATGGTAGGTACAGTATAATAGGTAGTGTTAAGACAAGGCCATCCTTGGAAGGCAACATAAAACCTACTGTATATATTTGCTTGTTTTACTGCGATGTTAGGGTTCATTACACACAAATATTTTTAAGAAGCGGGTTGATGGGTTTTTGATAAGAGAGGGGATTAAGGGTTATGGGGAGAGGGCGGGAAAGTGGAACTGAGCCACGACAGATCAGCCATGATCTTATTGAATGGCGGGGCAGGCTCGAAGGGCCAGATGGCCTACTCCTGCTCCTATTTCTTATGTTCTTATGTTCTTATGTTCTTATTAGCTGAAGATCAGTCAAATCTGGATTCTCACCGTCACTTACTCTGAAATTATTCCGGAGTTATTGGCCCCGATTTTGACAGGCTTGGGGATTGGGTGGGAGCCCAGCCTTGAAATCAACCTGACTGATGGGCTTGGCTTTCAATCAGGCCGGCAGCACTCTGAAGCAGGTTGTAGAAGCAGATAACTACCATCCTTTGTCCTGGGGAAGTGGTTTTAGAGGCAGGGTGTGGCTGGGTGTCTCAGATGGTAGGGGTGTGATCAATCCAAGAGAAAAAGGTAAGCAGGGAAGGCTGGTCCCTGCTTCTTTTGGTGCCTGGAGCAGTGAATTATAAATGCAGCTACCATCTTCCCGAAGCTGTTGTCACCTTCCCTAAGTTTATCTTGCCAGGATTAGATCTGTAAAATATCCTCAGTATGTATTTACATGTACAGCCCGCTGGCTGCCTCCTGCAAGTGGTTTGGCTGCTGCCCCACTCTCCTGCCTCTGTTACAATGAAAAGTTATCATTTTGAGATCAGGTCGAGCTTTTACATTTTAGCATCTCTCCTGATCATAGCCCACTGGGTTTTGAGAGGTAAAATTCACCCCTTTCGTTTGGGGACAGAAAGGATAAAAACACTATTGGTTCTATTTAGTTGATGTGATCTCTTACTCGGATAAAACAGTGTTAGTATAACTATGTTATTCTTCAGAAACAGCAATGTTTGCTTAAAGAAGCAATAAATGTGAGTTGTTTGCTCACCAAAATGTCTTGCCAATACAATAATGAGACATAAGCCTTAATCACAATAAAGCAGAACCTATACCTTCTTCAGGTGACTGTACTTGAATATTCTTCTCAAATTATAGTTACTGAAGTAACCTCTTTTGAAGTAGATTGTTATTCAGAATTATAAAAAACACATTCTATACATTAGTCAAGTAGTGTAGAGATGGGAAGTTAGCATATGGACCCAGCATGACTTAAATGAGTGAACCATCTGCATAATATGTACGTAATAACGTCATGAATTTGTTTTGATTGTGTGCCTGAATTGTATTAGGCCCAATTTTGCTGCAGCTGAGCATCTAACAGCATTTGCTGTTAGTTCATCCGACACTTCTGCATTTAACAGTTTATTTAAAGTGTACTGTGATTTTGTGGCCCAAATATTCCACACTTTATGCCTGGAAGACGTACTTACTGCACTTCAGTTGTAGCCTTGTCTCTCAATCTCTACAACGCTTCTTCCAGGTTGCTGAGGTATTCCTCCTCAGTTTTCCCTGTGATCAGAAAGTTGTCCAAGTAATCTGCTACATAAGGAATTCCCTGCATCAGATTGTCCAATGTCCCCTGAAAAATTGCTAGACTGGAGGACATTCCAAAAACCAGATGGTTGTATTTGTACAAACCTTTTGAGTGTTGATTTTGACTGTTTTGAGTCCTCCTGCAACAAAAGCTGACGATAGGTGTTGGTCATGTCAGTTAGACAAAATGCCATTAGAATATACTTTCAAAATAGAAAGATGCTTACCATATACCTTATCACAACAAGCATTTTTTAAAAAAAATCAGGTGAGCTCATAACATAACTCATTTACAGTTGCTCGAAGCAGCATATATTCATACTTGAGAACCCATCCTTTGCAGTCTAAAGGAACATGTTCAGTCTTGTGCCTTTTCTGAATTAGCCTGGAAGCCTATAGTTCCCCGTTGCTTTCTCCATGGCAATGCCTTGGCAAGCAAAGCACAAGCAGCAATAGGTGGCAGCCAGATGCGGCCCAGAAGGTACGAGGGCACCTATGTTTTTCTACTAATGCAGTTTTTGTGTGCATTCCTTTCAATTTATTATTTTGATTTTGTTTGTTCAGCATGCGATGGGGGCTAATTTAATGTGGTAATTTGGATGACTAAATGAATTGCATTCTTTTCACGTTAATACTTTCTGCACAGTTTAATTTAAATATTTTTAACTCATTTTTGCACTTAAACAACTTTCAATTAACAGATATCGGATGTATTTTAATTACCAAAAGCAGAGTCTGTCTTTATTTCTCAACATGGATTTTTTAAACAATTTTAGACTTGTTTCTGACCAAGGTATTCAACATTTCACTTTCAAATTGGATAGATAAATTTTTATCTCCAGCTTTAGTATTGCCTTCAAGGGCTGAAAATAAATATATGGGTAACACTTTTATCTTATTGCTTCAGTATATTCCAGGCTATCTGATTCCCCAACCAATTATCTTAGTCCTAATGTCAATAGACTTGCTGATGTGAAATGTGGTGCAGTTGTATGAGGCAGAAGTTGGATCATAAACTCTGTGCTGTTGGCTCACGCGCAGTGAAACCAGCCAAGAAAAAAACGTAAGAGTCAGAAATTCATTTCCCTTAATATAGTGAGAAAACCTTTGGAGGAAAAGCACAAGAAGGAGATCGAGAATCTGGTGAACTGGTGCAACAACAATAATCTCTCCCTCAATGTCAACAAAATGAAGGAGAGAGTCATCGACTACAGGAAGCTCAGTGGAGGTATACCCCTGTCTACGTCAATGGGGGCAAAATAGAAACTCCAAGTATAAGTGTCCAGATCACCAACAACTTGTCCTGGTCTCTTCATGCCAACGCTATAGTTGAGAAAGCCCACCAACGCCTTTATTTTCTCAGGAGATTAAGGAAATCTGGCATGTCCACTACAACTCTCACCAACTTTTACAGATGCACCATAGAAAGCAATCTTTCTGGTTTTATCGCAGCTTGCATGACTCCTGATCTGTCCCAGACTGCAAGAAACTATGAAGGGTCATGAACAAAGCCCAATCCATCACTCAAACCAGCCTCCTATCCATTGAAGCTACATTGTCTACATTTCCTGCTGCTTCAGAAAAGCAGCCAGCATAATCAAGTGTACGCACCCATGTAAACTCTCTTCCACCGCCTTCCATTGGGAAAAGATAGAAAAATCTGAGATGATGTGCCAACCAACTCAAAAACAGCTTCCACCTAAAAGAGCCAACAGGCTTTTGAATGGACCTACCTCGCTTTAAGTTGATCTTTCTCTATACCCTTGCTATGACTGTAATACTACATTCTGCACACTCTCCTTTCCTTCCCTATATACGACATACTTTGTCTGTATAGTGCGCAAGAAACAGTACTTTTCATTGTATACTAATCCATGTGACAATGCAAATCAAACTTACCTGATGCATTTTGGGATTCCTTGATATGAACAATATGTTTTCAGTTTCGCAGAAACTCATCATTTGTGTCATTCTGTCATGGTTTCTCTGGCCCCTGTTCTGGTTTGGGTGTTGATTTTCTTGGTAAATTGCTGCATGATTGAAATGATTGCTTCCATGAAACTCTGTGGAAGCATTATAAAGCAAGGCATGTTTTATCAAATGCCTCTACGTTGATGGAAATTATTTTAAGTGTAGTTCTTTAAAGGAAAGTTTGGGGGGGGTGGTGGGGAGGCATCTGATGATAAGAGTTCATATTTTTTATGCTTTAGTTTGGTTTATAATTTTAAACGATATTGATTTGTAATAAGATGAGAATTCAATCTTTTTGTTAATGATAGAAATTTTTTTGCGATAACTTGTTATCTTCTGATATGACTTGGCTTTTTGTGAATTTATGATGCCATAAAGTTGATAGTTTATAAGTTGTTTTAAGCACAAGCCAAACCATGAATTTGTATTTAGGGAGTCAAGAGAATAAAACATAGCATTTCAATGAAGGTATATTGATGTAGTAAAGTTGGTCTTCTGAAATTCAGCTTAGTGCTTATAGCCAGAAATTAAGACATTTTGTATTCATCAGCATTAACTTTTTTTTGGATAATCCAAATGTTATGCAATCCCTCATGAATTTTCTGTTTCACAAAATAAAAACCATAAATCCATGATACCAGTCTTTGATGAATGCTTTAAATTCTTAAAAGTTTTCATTGGTTATGACCCTTTCTCATAAATAGGATGCAATGCTGCATCTATTTTTTCTGAGATAAGAATGCTCTGTAGATGGAACTCAGCATTACCCGTGATGTTAACAGATTCTTCCAACTCACTCAAGACTGTCACATCTGATCTTTTCCCCATAACCCTGTGTGTTAGTTTCAGAGGTGCACATGGTGTTGTTGAGCAACCTCATGTTCCCAAAAATCCACGAAGGATTGAAAGCACATGGCAAGTACAGATCGGTATCTATTTACAATTGAAAATTAAACTTTGAATGGCTGGATGTTGCATTTTCTTTTCATCAAATTGCTTTCCTCTGGACAATGAGAAAACTATTGGACATTCATAAGCTAATATATTTTCCTTTAATTGTATCAAAATCTACCATCAAATGTTCAGGTCAGCTTTTAAAATAAATCAGTCACAAATTGGCCATTCTTGATTCTGTTCTACAGTACTGAGGGGAAGAGAATAGGTTGTGGCAGTTTGACTTATTGCTTGTAATGGGGTAATGCCAAGTACCTGAATGAGGCTGTTGGAGAATGCCACAGGAAATAAAGAGGAAGCTGTAGTTTCATCCAAAAAGAGATCACGCCTGAAACAGTCAAGGAGAGCAAAGTCTAAAGAGAAAAGTCAAAAATTTCAAAAAAGTATAAATATCTCTGGTCCACAGGGGCAATCAAAATGCACATGCCAATGAATGCAAGGAAAAATCAAGTAGCATAGGCCCGATGATGTAGTAATTATAAGGATACATTAAAACATGATACTAAACAGGAAATAGATATGGAAGAGGGTCCAGAGTTGGAATCAGAGGTCCTGTGGTGGGATAACATTGAAATAGGTAGGATGGAGTTGGCATGGAGTTGTTTAAAGCAGGCTCCCCAAGGATAATTTGAGTAACCTTCTTTGAATTGCTTCTCATGCAATTTCTTTAATAAGGAGAACAAAACTGTAAACAGTACTCCAAATGTGGTCTCACCAATGTTCTGTACTCCATTCCCCTTGCAATTAATGCCAACATCCATTTGCCTTCCTCATCATTTGTTGCATCTGGATACCAACATCTTATGATTCGTGTACCAAGACACCCCTTACAAAAATTTCTATCCCCTTAAATAATTGTTTTATTGATAAATGAGTTATTTTCAGGTTGGTAAATTATAACTGTTGAGGTAGCCCAGGGGTTAGTGCTGGAGCCTCAATCATTTGCAATCTATATCAAAGAGTTGGGTGAAGGGACAAATGTAATGTGACCACATTTGCTGATGATGCAAAGATAGGTGGGAAAGCAAGTTGTGAGGAGGACAAAGAGTCTGAAAAGTGACAAACATAGATAAATTGAGTGGCCGAACATTTGGCTGTTGGAGTATGATGTAGGTAAATTTCAAGATTATCTATTTTGGTAGGAAGAATCACAAGGCACACTACAGAATGCAGAGATCTAGGTGTTTTTGTATATGAAATACAAAATGTTAACATGTACATCAAATAAATATAAGTCAAATAAAATGTTGGCCTTTATTGTGAGGGGCTGAGGAGTTCAAGAGCAGAGTCGCCTTAGCCCTATGGAACATTGGTGCAGCACAGTGGTTAGCACTGCTGCCTCACAGATCCAGGGACCTGTGTTTGATTCCTTGCTTGGGTCACTGACTCTATGGAGTTTGTGCATGTTCTCCTCGTGTCTGCTTGGGTTTCCTCCGGGTATTCTACTTTCACCCCACAGTCCAAAAGACGTGCTGGTTATATGCATCGACCATGCTAAGTTCTCCCACAGTGTATCTGAACAGGCGCTGGAGTTTGGCGACAAGGGAATTTTCACTTCACTGCAATGTTAATGTAAGCCTACTTGTGACACTAATAGATAATCTTGTAAATTTAGTGGGGGCCACACATGGAATAATGCTCTAATTTTAAGGAGAGATATATTTACGTAGTTCAGAGAAGACTAGTAGGTTGATTCCTAGGATATAAAGGCTGTCTTATGAGGAACAAGCCTATAATCATTAGATTTTAGAAGAATGCAAGGTGATATTCTTGAAACATTATTCTGAGGGTACATAAGTAGATAAGAAATTGGAACAGGAGCCCATTGAGCATACCCTGCCAGTCTGAGATCATGGAAGCTCTGAAGCAGCCATAACTCCACTTTCCTTCTGTTGCCTTAAAATGTTAAACTCCCTTGTAGATCAAAAGTTTGTCCCAGAGCCCCTGCTCTCCCTCAGACCTGTTTGGAATCCATCTGCCCTCTTATTTGGAATCCTTCCTCCAGCTCAGGCTTGCTGGGACCCCACTGCGCAGTGTGCAGATGCAAATTTACTTTGTCCTAGGACACCAGATTCTGGGGCAGAAAATTTGTGATGGTTGATCACCCTGTCTAGGGGGAGAAAATTGAAACATTTAGCACCCTCTTTGGCAAGGCCTTTGACAATGTACCTCATGATAGGTTGTTCATAAGGTTAAATCTCACGGGATCCAGGGTGGGGTAACCAAATGGATACAAAATTGGCTTGATGACAATCAAGAGAGTGGTTTAGAGGGTTTTTATTCAAACTGGTGGAGGCCTGTGACCAGCAGAGTGCCTCGGGGATCAGTTACTGTTACTTGTCGTTGGATGAACATTTAAGAGGCATAAGTTTGCAGATGACACTAAAATTGGTGGCATAGTGGACAGTGAAGAAGGTTGTCTAGGATTGCAAAGGGATCTTGATCAGCTGGACCAGCAGGCTGCTGAATGGCAGGTGGCATTTAAGAACATAAGAAATAGGAGCAGGAGTAGGCCATCTAGCCCCTTGAGCCTGCCCCGCGATTCAATAAGATCATGGCTGATCTGAAGTGGATCAGTTCCACGTTCCCGCTTTCTCCCCATAACCCTTAATTCCCTTGTCTATCAGAAATCTACCTACCCGTGACTTGAATATATTCAACGAAGTAGCCTCCACCACTTCTCATAAGCTAACACCCTCATCTCCGGTATCAGCCTGGTGAACCTTCTCTGTACTCCCTCCAAGGCCTTTATCTGAATGCACGAAGCATTCGGAATAAAGTGGATGAGCTGGTGGCGCAGATCGACACAAATGGATACGATCTGGTGGCCATTACAGAGACGTGGCTGCAAGGTGACAGGGACTGGGAGATGAATGTACGGGGCTATCAAGTGTTTAGGAAGGATAGGCAGGAGGAAAGAGGGGGTGGCGTAGCTCTGCTGATTAAGGATAGTATCAAGGTGGTAGCAAGGGATGATATCGGAGCCAAAGAGCAGAAAGTGGAATCGTTGTGGGTGGAGATTAGGAACAGCAAAGGGAGGAAGACGCTGGTGGGTGTCGTCTATAGGCCCCCAAATAATGATCTGGAGGTGGGGCGGGCTGTTAACGCGCAAATAAGTGCGACGTGCAGGAATGGGACGGCAGTAGTTATGGGAGATTTCAATCTGCATATTGATTGGTCGACCCATGTTGGACGAGGTGGGCTCGAGGAGGAGTTCTTGGAATGCTGCCGGGATAATTTCCTTGAACAGTGTGTGTTGGAGCCGACGAGGGAGCGAGCTATCTTGGATCTGGTGCTATGTAATGAGGCGGGTAGAATTAGGGACCTTGCGGTGAAGGATCCTCTTGGAGAGAGTGATCATTGCATGGTGGAGTTTCTGTTGCAGATGGAGGAGGAGAAAGTGGGTTCCCGGACACGCGTCCTTTGTTTGAATAGAGGGGAGTATGGTAGGATGAGAGAAGAATTGGCGAATGTGGACTGGGGGAGCGCGTTGGAAGGTAGGTCTGCTGAGGAGCAGTGGAGGATCTTTAAGGAGATCTTTCTTGGTGCTCAGCAGAAATTTATTCCGATGGTCAAAAAGGACAGTAGGAGGAGAGGTAATAAGCCGTGGATAACGAAGGAGGTGAAGGAAAGTGTTAAATTAAAAGCGGAGGAATTTAGAGTAGCTAAGAGCAGTGGGCGAGAAGAGGATTGGGAAAGGTTTAAATGTCAACAAAGATTGACAAAGAAGTTGATAAAGGAGGGTAGGAGAAGCTATGAAGCTGGGCTAGCGCTTAATATAAAAAAGGATAGCAAGAGTTTTTATAAATATATAAAAAGGAAGAGGCTGGCTAGGGTGAACGTTGGTCCTTTAGAGGATGAGAAAGGGGAGCTAGTGGTAGGGGATGGGGATATGGCTAAGGTCTTGAATAACTTTTTTGTTTCTGTCTTCACGGAGGAGGACGTGAATAATTTGCCGGGTGTTAGCGATGGAAAGGTGGTAGGACTGGAGGGTCTTAATGACATTACTGTTACTAGAGAGGTGGTGCTCGACAGACTGGAGGGGCTGATTGTGGACAAGTCGCCAGGACCGGATGGAATGCATCCGAGGGTTCTGAAAGAAATGGCGGAGGTTATAGTGGATGCCTTGGTGGTTATTTTCCAGACGTCGCTGGATTCCGGGGAAGTGCCGGAAGATTGGAAAACGGCTAATGTTACGCCGTTGTTTAAGAAGGGTGCCAGGCAAAAGGCGGGGAATTATAGGCCGGTTAGTTTAACGTCTGTGGTAGGTAAAATGTTGGAATCCGTCATTAAGGAGGAAATTGCGAGGCATCTTGAAGGGAATTGCTTGATAGGGCAGACGCAACACGGTTTCATTAAAGGGAAGTCGTGTCTGACAAATTTACTGGAGTTCTATGAGGATGTGTCTAGGGCAGTGGATAGAGGAGAGCCGGTGGATGTGGTCTTTCTGGATTTTCAGAAGGCGTTTGACAAGGTACCTCACAAGAGGTTATTGCAGAAGGTCAGGGGACATGGAGTTGGGGGTAGGGTGTTAGCGTGGATAGAGGATTGGTTGTCAAATAGGAGGCAGAGAGTGGGGGTCAATGGGTGCTATTCGGATTGGCGGTTGGTGACTAGTGGGGTGCCCCAGGGGTCGGTGCTGGGGCCTCAGCTATTTACCATTTATATAGATGATCTGGAGGAGGGAACCGAGTGCAGGGTGTCGAAATTTGCTGATGACACCAAGATTGGGGGAAAGGCAAATTGTGCGGAGGGTGTGGAGAGTCTGCAGAAGGATCTAGATAGGCTGGGCGAATGGGCCAGGAAATGGCAAATGGAATTTAATGTTGGCAAGTGTGAGGTGGTCCACTTTGGTAGGAAGAATGGTAGGAAGGACTATTACTTACGTGGCGAAAAACTGCAGCAGGCGACGGTGCAGAGGGACCTCGGGGTCCTTGTGCATGAGTCGCAAAAACCCAGCTTGCAGGTGCAGCAGGTGGTCAGGAAGGCGAATGGGATGCTGGCCTTCATAGCGAGGGGGATTGAATATAAAAGTAGGGAGGTCTTGCTGCAGCTGTATAGGGCATTGGTGAGGCCGCAGCTGGAGTACTGTGTGCAGTTTTGGGCGCCGCACCTGCGCAAGGATATTTTGGCCCTGGAGGGAGTGCAGAGGAGGTTTACTAGGCTGATACCGGAGTTGAGGGGGTTGAGCTATGAGGAGAGGCTGAATAAACTAGGCTTGTACTCGTTAGAGTTTAGAAGAATGAGGGGAGATCTCATTGAGACGTATAAGATGATGAATGGGATGGATAGGATAGAGGTGGAGAGACTCTTCCCGCTCAAAAAAGACAGTAGGACTAGGGGGCACAGCCTCAAGATAAAGGGGAGGCGGTTTAGAACGGAGTTGAGGAGGAACTTCTTCACTCAAAGGGTGGTGAATCTCTGGAATTCTCTGCCCGTTGAAGTGGTGGAGGCTGCCTCGCTAAATATTTTTAAGAAGCGGGTTGATGGGTTTTTGATAAGAGAGGGGATTAAGGGTTATGGGGAGAGGGCGGGAAAGTGGAACTGAGCCACGACAGATCAGCCATGATCTTATTGAATGGCGGGGCAGGCTCGAAGGGCTAGATGGCCTACTCCTGCTCCTATTTCTTATGTTCTTATGTTCTTATATCCTTTCGCAAATAAGGGGACCAAAACTGCACACAGTACTCCAGTTGCAGCCTCACCAGTGCCTTGTACAGTTGCAGCAAGACCTCCCTGCTTTTATATTCTATCCCCCTCGCTATAAAGGCCAACATTCCATTCACCATCTTGATCACCTGCAGACTGATTTTTTGCAATGCGTGCACAAGGACCCCCAGATCCTTCTGCACAGTAGCATGCTGCAGCTTATCATCCTTTAAATAATAATCCCTCCGACTATTATTTCTACCAAAGTGGATAACCTCACGTTTGCTAACGTTATACCCCATCTGCCAGGTCCTCGCCCACTCTCTGAGCCTATCCAGATCTCTCTGCAGACTTTCCGTGCCCTCCACGCAATTCGCTTTTCCACTCATCTTCGTGTCATCAGCAAATTTTGTTACCCTACCTTTAACTTCGATAAAGCAAGGTGATGCATTTTGGTAGATTGAGCCGGGGCAGGACTTACTCAGTTAATGGTAGGGCATTGGGAAGAGCTACAGAACAAAGAGCTCTAGGAGTACGGATTCATAGCTCCTTGAAAGTGGAGTCACAGGTGGACAGAGTAGTGAAGAAGGCATTTGGCATGCTTGCTTCATTGATCAGAGCATTGAATACAGGAGTTCAGATGTCTTGTTGAAGTTGTACAAGACATCGGTAAGGCCACACTTGGAGTACTGTGTGCAGTCCTGGTTACCCTAATATAGAAAGGATATTATTAAACTAGAAAGAGTGCAGAAAAGATTTGCTGGGATGCTACTGAGACTTGATGGTTTGAATTATAAGAGGACCTTTTCTCTGGAGCGTCAGAGGCTGAGAGGTGATCTTATAGAAGTGTATAAAATAATGAGGGGCATAGATCAGCTAGCTAGTCAATATCTTTTGGAAAAGGTAGGGGAGTCTAAAACTAGAGGGCAAAGGTTGAAGGTCCGAGGGGAGAGATACAAAAGTGTCCAGAGGGGCAATTTTTTCACAAGGTAGTGAGTGTCTGGAACAAGCTGCCAGAGGTAGTAGTAGAGGCGGTACAATTTTGTCTTTTAAAAAGCATTTAGATAGTTGCATGGGTATGATGGGCACAGAGGGATGTGGGCCAAATGCAGGCAATTGGGCTTAGCTTAGGGGTTTTAGAAAAAAAGGACGACAAGGACAAGTTGAGCCAAAGGGCCTGCTTCCATGCGGTAAACCTCTATGACTATAATTGATGGAAAAATCTGGAATCTAGGAGAACAGAATCTCTCGAGATGAAATTGGAACCCTGCAAGGTGGGCCACTGATGCTGTCTGAGTGGGTTAGGTCTCTGAAGGTGAAGACTGGAATTCCTCACGAGAGAGACAAAGTTCCGTTGAGATTGGTTGATTCAGTGTTTACTTATGTCTTGTTGGGTTGTTGAGAAATTCATGGAATCTGTCTTGGTTGCATCTTTCATTTATTGTGTAGTAAGGTGTGTTCAACCACAGTTTGCCTGTTAATTCATGTATACCTCACGTTTATCCTGATTGTTGAGAACATAAGATAGATATTATAAATTCTTTTATCTTTCTTATAGTAAAGTTTAATTTTGTTCAAAACCTGTGGAATCTTGTGGCTTTACTCTTTTGTCAAGAAAGTTGTGCATCTGATTTTATTTTTACCGTGTATGTTTTTGGGAAGCCCGACAGCTGTGCAAACAGAATAATGGCAAATCTTAAAGTGTTACTTCAGCAATTATTTTGAACTAAAATGATGATGTTACAAATTTAGGTACTATTTTCATCGACAAGTTAAATATCAATTGCTTCAAGTCATTTGGATGAAGCGCAAAAGTATCAGATTTTCTGTATTCATGAAGTGAGTTTGAAGAACATTTATGCAGATGGAATTTGTAGAATTCCTTGACAAATGTTTTTATTTCTGGTTGTACAACATCACATTCTCAACAGCGCCAACACCCCCCCGCCCAACGTGTGCACATGTGCGCGCTCACACACCTTTCTGATTTTTAGTGTTTACAGTAATTTCTTGTCATTAAGATGGTAAATATATACTGAAGACATGCTTTGACAGCCAACTTGAAATTATCGGCACATGGAAATTGGGTGTTGTGGAGAGAGCAAACTGTATAGTCCCAAACATCTTGTGCTTTCATGTCAAGAAATGAACAGGGAGGATAAATTCTCATGTCATCTATTGAGCTTGTGTGCATCATAGGAGAATACTGGTAGGGCAAAAATAATGGCTGGTTTGCAAAACTAATTCAGAAGACTCTGACATATATTTATATATGTTGTTTTGTGCATAATGCTACTGAAACATTCAAAGTTGGTTTTACATTTTATATGCAAATGTATATGTGATTTCAGGAGGACAGAAAAATGTGAAGTGTTATGTATTAATATTGATTCTTGGTAGGTGCACTAGGCATTGCATGTTAATATATTCATGTATTCACTGGAAGTGACTTCACAGGTCACTGGTACGGGAAACTACCAGAGTGAAGAAGCAGCCTGTTGTGAATATCACCCTATAAATAAAGCTGCATTATATTTAGCCCTCCGTGCTTCGTAGCATCAGTTCTGTAATGTACAGCACAAAAACTAGCAACAAGGACTTCAAACACTGCTTGCTAGCTACTAGAAAGGAGGATGTTTAATGAAAAAGTTAGGAAAAGGAAGACTTAGAAGAGACGTTCTTCACATGTTCTCTGGACATGACGGGCAAAGTAGACGTGAATAATGATCCTCGGCAGGCAATTAGAGAGAGAGGTGTGTTTAAAAGGGGATGAATTTCAGGCTGTTGCCATGTTTAAAAGAGAAAAAAAAACAAGAAACACATTGCAAGTACGTACGGGGAGCCTCCATTAGTAAGAAAATGGTGGGACTTTTCAAATTCATGGAACCCTTTGTTGTGATATTTTATCAAAATCCCTTTTTGAAAATTCAACCACACCATATCTGTAAGTTCTCCTTTCCTTTCTCAAAGAGCTCCAGTAATTTCACTTTCGTAGGGAGGAAACTTATTTTAAACAGGTACTTAGATCTTTGTGCAGAGAGTTGTTAAGACCTAAAATGCGCTGACTGAAAGCATGGACACAGTAAAAAGTCTGACAACACCAGGTTTAAGTCCAACCGATTTATTTGATAGTACGCTCACTATCAAATACTATCAAATAAATCGGTTGGACTTAAACCTGGTGTTGTCAGACTTTTTGTTGTGTTTACCCCAGTCCAACGCCGGCACATCCACATCATGAAAGCGTGGAAACAGATTCAACAGCCACAAGGAATTCAGGCCCAAGTGACTATTACTTTGGTCGCAAGCTATCGTTTCTAGAAGCTTCCACAGCACTGAGGTTAAATTGATAAATCTATAGCTGCTGGATTTATCTTCACACTGTTTTTTTTGAAGAAAGACGTAACATCTGCAATTCTCTGATCTTCTGGCACCAGCCCTGAGCTTAAGGAAGATTGGACAATTATGGCCAGTGCCTTTGTAATTTCCACTCTCACTTCCTGTAGTATCCCTCAATGCACCTCATCTGGCCCCATTGCCTTATCAACTCTATATAAAGACAATCTTCTTATTGATTTTAATCCTTTCAATTCTCTGAACTGCGTCTTCTTTTACTATGATCCGCATAATCCCATTTTTGGTCCCTAATTGATATGAATCCTTTCACAATTTATATGCCTGTAGAAGACTTTAAGATTCCATTTCCAGCTGGTTGACAGCCTCTTCTCGTACTCTCTCTCTGCTTCTGTTATTCAATTTTGCTCTGAACCTTCTGTTCTGTTAGCCACCTGACATTGTCATACGCTCACTTTTTTTTCTTCTTCATCTTAATGTCTATCTCTTTTGTCATCCAGGGAATTCTGAATTTGTTTGTCCTGTCTTTCCCTTTCTTGGGAACATATCTTGACTGCCTTTTCTTTAAAGGTGGCACATTGTTTACCTACAGTCTTGATTGCTGACCTTTGATGTGTTGGATCAGATCCATTCTTACCCATCGAAGCTGACATTCCTCCAATTAATTATCCTTTTTCTGGATTTCTCTTTGCTCTTTTCTATAGCCAGCCTAAGCTTGATGCTATAATAATCACTGTCCCCTAAATGTTCCTCTAAGGACACTTGATGCACTTGGCCCACTTAATGCTGAAGGACCAGGTGTAGCAGAGCCTCCTTCCCTCTTGGACTGGAAACATACTGCTGTCAAAAAATCTCCTTAACAGGCTCAAACATAGAAACTCGGAACAGGAGTAGGCCATTCAGCCCTTCGAGCCTGCTCTGGCATTCATTTAGATCTTGGCTGGTCATCAAGTTCAACATCCTGTTCCCCCTCCCCTTAAATTCCTTGATCCCTTTAGCCCCAAGAGCTCTATCTAATTTTTTGTTGAAATCAGACAACGTTTTGGCCTCAACTACTTTCTGTGGTAGTGAATTCCACACATTCACCTCTCTCTGGGTAAAGAAATTTCTCCTCCCCAGTTCTAAAAAGTTTACCCCTTATCCTCAAACTGTGGTCCCTAGTTCTGGACTCCCCCACCATTGAGAATAGTCTTTTGAATCTCACCCTGTTAGAATTTCATAAGTTTCTATGAGATCCTCTCTCATTCCTCTAAACTCCAGTGAATATAATCCTAACCAACTTAGTCTCTCCTCATATGACAAACCTGCCATCCCAGGAACCAGCCAGGTGAATATTTGCTGCACTCCCTCTATTGCAAGGACTTCCTTCCTCAGATAAGGACGCCAAAACTGCTCACAATACTTCAGGTGTGGCCTCAGCAACGTTCTATACGATTGCAGTAAAACATCCCTATTCCTATACTCAAATCCTTTGGCTATGAAGGCAAACATACCATTTGCCACTTTATTGCCTGCTGTACCTACATACTTACTTTTCAGCGACTGATGCACGAGGATACCAAGGTCTCGCTGAGTAGTCACCTATCTCAATTTACACCCATTCAAGTAATAATCTGTCTTCCTATTATTGCTACCAGTGTGGATAACCTGACATTTATCCGTATTATACTGCATCTGCCACGGATGTACCCATAGACTCAGCTTGTCCAAAACACGCTGAAGCACCTCTGCATTTCCTCACAGCTCACCCTTCCACCCAACTTTGTATCATCTGCAAATTTGGAGATAGTGCATTTAATTCCCTCTTCCAGATCATTAATATATAATGTGAACAATTGGGACTCTTGCACAGATCCCTGTGGAACCCTACTAGTCACTGACTGACAATCAAAAAAAGACTCATTTATGCCAACTCTTTGCTTCCTATCTGCGAACCATCTTTCTCTAGGAGTCCTTGCCCCTCTCTGCCCTTTTCACTAACATTATCCCAGTTTATATTGAGATAATTAAAGTACCCCATTATAACTACTCTATAATTATGACATTTCTTTATAATTTCTTTGCAAAATTTATTTCTCTGTCTTTTGCACTATTTGGTGGTGGATAGACTACCAAGTAATGTAATAGCATCTGTTTCTTCCCATATAGGAAAAGTAACTACTTTGGCTAAGCACCAGGGGTTGTATAAATTTACAGCAGTTAGGAATAGTGGCCATCAGGAGACGCTGGGATAAAAGGTGAGAAAAATGAGAAACTTATTTTCCTCCTTCCTTAATGATAGATTGTCATCCTTTTAATAAATTTGTTGCTTATATATTTCAGTACTTCGTGTTTTACTAAGTTCAGAAATGAATGATTTTGAATGAGGTGGTTCAAAGGTGGTGCTGAGGCACAGCCTAAGAACAGAAAGTCACCATTTTTTATTTGTTTAAAATTAAAAGAGATGTCATTTAAATGTCACATGTCTTAAGGGAGACATTAGGTGTGTGATTCCATCCTCCTACTGTCCAACCACGTTTTACAGGCAGTACACTGAAGGCTAAATTTCTCTTTACACCATAGAACAGTACAGCATAGTACAGGCCCTTCAGCCCTCGATGTTGTGCCGAGCTTTGTCCGAAACCAAGATCAAGCTATCCCACTCTCTGTCATCCTGGTGTGCTCCATGTGCCCATCCAATAACCGCTTGAAAATTCCTAAAGTGTCCGACTCCACTATCACAGCAAGCAGTCCATTCCACACCCCAACCACTCTTAGTAAAGAACCTACTTCGGACATCCCTCCTATATCTCCCACCATGAACGTTATAGTTATGTCCCCTAGCAACAGCTACATCCGCCCGAGGAAATAGTTTCTGAACATCCACTCTATCTATCCCCCTCATCGTCTTATAAACCTCTGTTAAGTTGCTTCTCATCCTCCTCCACTCTAAAGAGAAAAGCCCTAGCTCTCTCAACCTTTCCTCATTAGACTTACCCTCCAAACCAGGCAGCATCCTGGTAAATCTACAATCTCTCCAATGCTTCCACATCCTTCTTATTGTGAGGTGACCAGAATTGCACACAGTTATTCCAAATGTGGTCTCACTAAGGTCGTGTACAATTGTAGCATAACCCCACGGCTCTTAATCTCAAACCCCCTGTTAATAAACGATAACATACAGTAGGCCTTCTTCACGGCTTTATCCACTTGAGTGGCAACCTTCAGAGATCTGTGGATATGAACCCTAAGATCTCTCTGTTCCTCCACATTCCTCAGAACCGTGCTGTTGACCCTGTATTCCGCATTCAAATTTGTTCTACCAAAATGAATCACCTCGCACTTATCAGGGTTAAGCGCTATCTGTCATTTTTCCGCCCAGCTCTGCATCCTATCAATGTCCCTTTGCAACCTACAACAGCCCTCCACCTCATCCATTACTCCACCAATCTTGGTGAATCTGTGGGATTTTGATTGTTTCATCCCTTTCTCCCACCAAAAATATTTGAGGACTGAGAAATGTTGCTACACAATGAGAAGTCAGCCTGATGTGTAACTAACAGAACCTTATTGATAGTTGATGGGAAATTTTGCACATTTTGAAGATCATCCTGAGGTTACTAAGAGTAAGTGCACTAGGGCAAAACGTAAACTTGAATCTCAAACTTTGGGAAAAGCTCGGATATTAGTATGAAATATTCATAAGGCTACAAAACGCACATTTCTTTAAGACTAATAAAGTTAATGGTGAAATACATTTTCCAAATACACTTTTATGTTATACACCTTTACTTTTAATCCATACTTGCCAAATTAAGAGAGAAACAAAGATTTTTTTTTAAAAATGATTGCGTCGTTTCACCCAAGAAAATCTGCATATGTTTAAATCACAGCTAATACATCTGAATCATAATGACCAGTGTATGATTTCACTCAACGTTCAGAATCCTTTTGTACATTGGTTGACTGAGTGTTCTTCAGTCTCTCCTGCATAATAGAAATTGCTTTTCAGAAATGGAAATTGGCACTGGGAGTGCAGGGAGGAGGTGCATTAAAACTCCTTCCATGCCTTTCTTCCATCATTTGAAAGCCTCTTTCATAACTTCTTAGTTTCATCTTCCCTCGATGGTACTAAAATGCATCCAGTGTTATTGAGTGATTGGTAGGTACTCTGACTCTTCTGGTATCCATGTGCATAGCAGCTACAGAGCATTTCTGACATAACAGTAATGACTTACATTACTGGTCCTTACACCACTATTAGGAGGAATCAGACTGTATGTTCTCATGTGTAACTGGCATTACAATGGTTCCTATAATGCGTGCAGAGTGTCCAGTGTATGTGGCTAATCTAGCCTTGGTGTCCTGCAACTTAAAGGCAAGATACCCAATTGGATTCACCCAAAGGTTGCTCCCCAATAATAGAAACAGTGATCCTATGTCTTTCTCCATGTCTGGGGGTAGCCATTTACCTGGAATTTGATTGGAACTACTTTGGGCGAGCCAATGCAATTTAGCTGCATAACATCCTCATCCTTCTAGTTTATTTGCAAACCCCTATCCTGAGGTGGCATCAAGATGTGTTGGTACCTCCCTCTTGGAAGTTCCCAGGTAAGGACTCATATGGCAGTGGTACAGAAGTGCTAACTTCTTGGACAATTGAACTGTGCTGGGAGCCATCTGACATAAAGCAATTTAAATTGCGAATAGTTCTGCCAGTTTTGTACTTCTGCTTTCAATGGGAGCTTTAAATCAACCTGCTCCACAGAAGCTGGTGCTGTAAAAATGGGGACGTGTCCTTACAAACCATAGAAAATTACAGCTTGGAAACAGGTCTTTTGGCCCTTGTCTGTGCCGAACCATTTTTTGCCAAGTCCCACTAACCTCCACACTCCTCTCATCCATGAACCTGTCCAAGTTTTCCTTGCATGTTAAAAATGACCCCGCATTTACCACTTTATCCAGCAACTCATTCCACACTCCCACCACTCTGTGTGAAGAAGCCCCCCCTAATATTCCCTTTAAACTTTTCTCCTTTCATCCTTAACCCATGCCCTCTGGTTTTTTTCTCCCCAAGCCTCAGTGGAAAAAGCCTGCTTGCATTCACTCTATCTACACCCATCAAAATCTTATACACCTCTATCAAATCTCCCCTCATTCTTCTACACTCCAGGGAATAGTCCTAACCTACATAAGAACGTAAGAAATAGGAGCTGGAGTAGGCCATTTAGCCCTTCGAGCCTGCCCCACCATTCAATAAGATCATGGCTGATCTGAAGTGGATCAATTCCACTTTTCCGCTTTCTCCCCATAACCCTTAATTCCCCTGTATATCAGAAACCTATCTACCCGTGACTTAAATATATTCAGTGAGGTAGCTTCCACCACTTCGATGGGCAGAGGATTCCAGAGATTTACCACCTTTTGAGTGAAGAAGTTCCTCCTCAACTCTGATCTAAACTGCACCCCCCCCCCATCTTGAGACTGTGCCCTCTAGTCCTGCTATCCTTTCTAAGCTGGAAGAATCTCTCTACCTCCACCCTATCTATCCCCTTCATTATCTTATACGTCTCTGTAAGATCCCCCCCCTCAGCCTTCTAAACTCCAACGAGTACAGACCCAGTCTATTCAGTCTCTCTTCACAGGCTAACCCCCTCATCTCCAGTATCAGCCTAGTGAACCTTCTCTGCACTCCCTCCAAGGCCAATATATCCTTCTGCAAGTGTGGCGACCAAAACTGCACATAGTACTCCAGCTTCGGCCTCACCAGTGCCCTGTACAGTTGCAGCAAGACCTCCCTGCTTTTATATTCTATCCCCGTCGCTATAAAGACCAACATTCCATTCGCCTTCTTAATCACCTGCTGCACCTGCAGACTGGGTTTTTGTGATTCGTGCACAAGGACCCCCAGGTCCCTCTGCACCATTTCACCTTTTAGATAATAAGCCCTCCTACTATTATTTCTACCAAAGTGGATAACCTCACACTTGCTAACATTATACTCCATCTGCCAGGTCCTCGCCCACTTACTCAGCCTATCCAGATCTCTCTGCAGACTTTCCACACCCTCCACGCAATTTGCTTTTCCACTCATCTTCGTGTCATCAGCAAATTTCGTCACCCTACACTCAGCCCCCTCTTCCAGATCATCTATGTAAATGGTAAACAGTTGAGGCCCCAGCACCGATCCCTGCGGCACTCCACTAGTCACTAACCTCCAACCAGAATAGTACCCACTGATTCCAAATCTCTGCTTCCTATTAGACAGCCAATCCTCTATCCACGCTAACACCTTACCCCCAACTCCATGCACCCTAACCTTCTGCAGCAACTTTTTCTGAGGCAGCTTATCAAATGCCTTTTGGAAACCTAAAAACACCACATCCACCGGTTCCCCTCTGTCTACCACACTAGTCACATCCTCATAGAAATCCAATAAATTTGTCAAACACAACTTCCCGTGCTGCGTCTGCTCGATCAAACCATTCTTTTCTAGGTGCCTTGCTATTTCTTCTTTGATGACGGATTCTAGTATTTTTCCAACTACAGACATTAAACTAACCGGCCTATAATTCCTTGCCTTTTGTCTGCTACCTTTTTTAAACAGCGGCGTAACATTAGCCATTTTCCAATTTTCCGGCACTTCCCTGGAGTCCAGCGAATTTTGATAAATAATTACTAAGGCATCCGCTATCACCTCTGCCATTTCTTTCAGAATCCTAAGATGCATTCCATCCGATCCCTATTGAATCTCTCTCTGTAACTCAGCTTCTCAAGTCCAGGCAACATCCTTGTGAACCTTCTCTGCACTCTTTCAACCTTATTTACATCCTTCCTGTAACTAGGTGACCAAAACTGGACACAATACTCTAAATTCGGCCTCACCAACGCCTCATACGACCTTACCATAACACTCCAGCTTTTATACTCGATACTCCAATTTATAAAGGCCAATGTACCAAAAGCACTCTTTACGACCCTATCCACCTGTGACATCACTTTTAGGGAATTCTGTACCTGTATTCCCAGATCACTCTGTTCAACTGCACTCTTCAAAGTCCTACCATTTACCCTGTATGTTCTACTTTGGAAACCGAGTGTATGGCGTCGAAATTTGCTGATGACACCAAGATTGGTGGAACGGCAAATTGTGCGGAGGGTGTGGAGAGTCTGCAGAAGGATCTAGATAGGCTGGGCGAATGGGCCAGGAACTGGCAAATGGAATTTAATGTTGGCAAGTGCGAGGTGGTCCACTTTGGTAGGAATAATGGTAGAAAGGACTATTACTTAAGTGGCGAAAAACTGCAGCAGGCGATGGTGCAGAGGGACCTCGGGGTCCTTGTGCATGAGTCGCAAAAACCCAGCCTGCAGGTGCAGCAGGTGGTCAGGAAGGCTAATGGGATGCTGGCCTTCATAGCGAGGGGGATTGAATATAAAAGTAGGGAGGTCTTGCTGCAGCTGGAGTACTGTGTGCAGTTTTGGTCGCCGCACTTACGCAAGGATATTTTGGCCTTGGAGGGAGTGCAGAGGAGGTTTACTAGGCTGATACCGAAGTTGAGGGGGTTGAGCTATGAGGAGAGGCTGAATAAACTAGGCTTGTACTCGTTAGAGTTTAGAAGAATGAGGGGAGATCTCATTGAGACGTATAAGATGATGAATGGGATGGATAGGATAGAGGTGGAGAGACTCTTCCCGCTCAGAAAGGATAGTAGGACTAGGGGGCACAGCCTCAAGATAAAGGGGGGGCGGTTTAGAACGGAGTTGAGGAGGAACTTCTTCACTCAAAGGGTGGTGAATCTCTGGAATTCTCTGCCTGTTGAAGTGGTGGAGGCTGCCTCGCTAAATATTTTTAAGATGCGGGTTGATGGGTTTTTGATAAGCGAGGAGATTAAAGGTAATGGGAAGAGGGCAGGAATGTGGAACTGAGCCACGACAGATCAGCCATGATCTTATTGAATGGCGGGGCAGGCTCGAAGGGCTGGATGGCCTACTCCTGCTCCTATTTCTTATGTTCTTGTGTTCTTATGTTTGTCCTTCCAAAGTGCAATACCTCACATTTGTCTGCGTTGAATTCCATTTGCCATTTTTCAGCCCATTTTTCTAGTTGGTCCAAATCCCTCTGCAAGCTTTGAAAACCTCCCTCACTGTCCACAACATCTCCAATCTTTGTGTCATCAGCAAATTTGCTGATCCAATTTACCACGTTATCATCCAGATCTTTGATATAGATGACAAACAACAATGGACCCAACACCGATCCCTGCAGCGCACCATTAATCACAGGCCTCCACTCAGAGAGACAATCCTCCACAACCACTCTCTGGCTTCTTTCATTGAGCCAGTGTCTAATCCAATTTACTACCTCCCCATGTATACCTAGCAACTGAACCTTCCTAACTAACCTCCCATGAGGGACCTTGTCAAAGGCCTTGCTGAAATCCAGGTAGGCAACATCCACCACCTTCCCTTCATCCACTTTCCTGGTAACCTCCTCGGAAAACTCTAATAGATTGGTCAAACTTGACCTACCATGCACAAAGCCATGTTGACTCTCCCCAGTAAGTCTCTAATTCACTGCAATTCTTTTAGGCTCCAACACTGGACCTAGGAACCTGACAGGCCTAAATATCTCACCCAGCCTGAGTCAGGAAGGTTATGTGAGGCAGGCACTTAAGAAATTTAGCACAAGTAAGTGGGTACAGAGTGGCTAATTGCCACTCCAGGGATGATATGGCTCCTTATATCTGTGTCACCTGGTCCTTGTCCCATTGATGTGGAGATGCTGGCATGGGACTGGGGTAAACACAGAAGAAGTCTCACAACAAAGTCCAACAAGTTTATTTGATAGTAAACCCACAAGCTTACGAAATGCTGTTCCTTCGTCAGGTGAGCGGAAAGTTTTGATCAGAAACAGGGCATATAAAGGCACACACAGTTTACAGAATACTGATTAGAATGCAAGTCTTTACAGCTAATCTACTACTCAAGTCTTAAAGGTGCAGACAGTGTCGGCGGAGATAGCATTAAGCATAGGTTAAAGAGACGTGCATTGTCTCCAGACAGGACAGTAAGTGAGATGTTGTAAGTCATGGGGGTTACAGATAGTGTGACCTGAACCCAAGATCCTGGCTGAGGCTGACCTCGTGTGCGGAACTCGGCTATCAGTCTCTGCTCAGCGACTCTGCTGTCATGTGTCGTGAAGGTCATCTTGGAGAACACTTACCCGAAGATCAGAGGCCAAATGCCCCTGTCTGCTGAAGTGTTCGCCAACAGGAAGGGAACAGTCTTGCCTGGTGATTGTCAAGCGGCGTTCATTCATCCGTTGTTGTAGCATCTGCATGGTCTCCCCAGTGTACCATGCTTCCGGACATCCTTCCTGCAGCATATTGGGTAGACAATATTGACGGAGTTGCAAGAGTATGTACCGTTATGGATGAGATCATCTCACATGAGAACACCATCCAGTAGGTACACAGCACGTACGCTTGTATACTTGGAGGCCAGATTGTTGTGTAGGGGATTGAGAAGACCACTGCCACTCTGCAGGTGGTAGGTGGAGGGGAAGGGGAAGCAGAAGGTCGCGATTGGTCTGGGTAGCAGGGGTGGGTAGGTAGATAAGGGGAACAGTTGTTGTGGGCATGAGGTGATGTCTGTGGGGGCCATCGCTCCTGCTTTTCGCTCCTGGGCGTTTTATCCGCTTTTTGCAGCCCAGAAGACATGTGACAGCAGCGCGTTTTCCAAATTTTTTTTCTCATTACACATGCGCAGTTCAAAGCTCCGATCGTTTCAGGTGCGATAAGCCCCGTCCACAGCATAGTTCAGACCTGCGTTTTTTTTCAAGCTAAGTATGTATGGGAACGCCTGAGAACAGATTTCTAAGTCGAATCTGAATTGCGCCCAGATTCAGCACTTAGAATGAAAATGGTAAAATCAGACCCAACGTCTTCAACCTAAACTTTGTTGGTAAAAAATCTCATCCCTAGAACCATTCTAGTAAATCTCCTCTGCATCCTGTTATGCACATCCCATCCTTTCTGAACTGCTGTGACCAGACTGGATGCTCTTGTTATTGCTTCACCAGAACTTAATGCAGATTGAACACAATTCCCCTGCTTTTGCACTCAATTCCTCTATTTATGAAGCCTGAGATCCCATATGCTTTGCTAATTACTCTCAACTTGTCCTGCCACCTTCAAAGATGCATTTGTGTATAATTATACATTTTGTTCCATCTGCTCTATGGAATGGCCAAATGTGTCCTCTGCTAAAGCAAAGTTTCCTGGTTTTTATATTAATTTACATGATGTGGGCATTGCTGGCATGGCGACTATTTATTGTCCATCTCCAGCTACTCCTATTTTCTTGATGTGCTGCAGCTTGTCGGTGTGAAGTCACAACTAAAGTACTGCTACCGTTAAGTAGTCTACTTTAACATGGTAGGTTCTTAATCTCTTAATCAACATTTGTGGATTTATTTTGGCGAAGAATTGCTGCTGGAAATTAACATTGTTGGCATGCTATTACATACATGAACAATTTAACTGCCCAGAGGATGAATAAATTAATTGATGTTGGTTAATCAATTTAAAATTGCGTTCTAGATGCAACATTCATTAAGTATTGTTAGAAGAACTCGCAATTTGACCAGAAGATAAATGGCTGTGGAATATTGTTCACTAATTGTTACAAGTTTTGGACATCAGATAGCTTACGGTAACTTGGACTGGTGCTAGATTTACAGGCTTTTACATTATCAAACAGAATGCAATAAGTGACTTATTGGTGGAATTATACTGTTTGCATGTATTTATGATATAAAAATTACAACCAAGTACGATCAAGTTTTTTAGTTGTGACTTATCTGTAAAAAAAAAACCTCTTCCTCGAATACTTTTAGCTGAGGTATAGGTTTGCAGATATTTAGCTTAAATGAGCATGAGAATGAATTTTGGTAGATGGCTTGGCCGCAGAATGCATGATGGAGATAACATATCCCTCCCTCAACCTGTAGCCACACGCTTCTCCAAAGAAATGTTGTTGGACTGTTATTAGGACATGAGCCTCAGGTCAATCTTTTGTTCCCTAATACGTTCTTGAAGTTTACCTTGTATTTAGAGGGAATTTAAAGAACACATCAGTAAATTGTTATTAAATAAAACATGGAGGTCTTATTCAGTCTCTAGTAAATTCAATTAAGTAAATGTGGGGTTGGTTATCCTTGTAACATGGCTGAAATGATTTCATAAACTAATGAATAATGTTCGACATTTTAAATGTCCTCTCAATTCCAAGATATGTCACCTTGGAACATACTCGAGGGTGGGTTATTATTTATAATCTATGGATTTTTTAAATTGTTTTCTATTTTTTGTTATGAGAATGTCATAGTAGATTGTGGTTTCTGCCTTTAACAAGTGATTAGGCCAGGTGTTATGGTATGCCTTTGGCCGATATAAGTGAATACCAGACCTACAGATTACTTTGATATTGCTGCTTGTAATTGCACATGATTTGATAATAAAGACTTCAATTGTATATTCGTCTTCATATTATTGGAGATAATCTTTATGCCTGTACAGGGTTAAATGCTATTTAATGTATGCTCATTGGTAATCTCAGTGCATCTTGAATTGAGCTAATATTGGTAAATGGCTTCAACTTTTTGAATTTATAATGTTACCATAACCAATGAGTATTGATAAGCTTCCAAATTAGTTAATATAAAGGGGCTAGCTAATCTTGTACCTTTGTTTCAGAAAGGAGATAGAGTATGTCCGTGTAACTATTAGCCAATCAGCTTTTCATTAATAGTAATGAGAATAAACATAAAACATGAACATGAAGATTATAGTATAGTAGTAATGTTACTGGACTAGTAATCCTGATGCCTCGATTAATACTCTGGAGATACGAGTTCAGCTCTCACCACAACCACTGAGGGAATTTGAATTCAATTAATAAATCCAGAATAAATGTTATTCTCATTAATAAAGATCATTAAACTACTGGATTGTTGTAAAAAAAAACCAATGAAATTCAGGGGAGCAAAACTGCCTTCCTTTCTTGGCCTAGTCTACATGTGACTTCAAAACCACACCAGTGTGATTGATGCATGCCACAAGCTGGCCCACCTGCATATCGAGGGCAATTTGAGTATGCAACAAATGCAGTAACTCACGCGTCCCAAAAACAAGCTTTAAAAAACTGAGTTTATGCTGATCAGAAAAGGGTGAACAGACTAGGTCTCTTTTCTTGAAAAGCTATTGTAAAGGCAGAATAGTGATTAATGAAGACTGAAAGTTACGAAAGGTTTTTGATCAGTAGAAGGTTTCCATTGTGGGGCAGAGCAACATTGAAGGCCTCAACATAAAATTGTCAAGAAATCGAAGGGGAATTCAAAATAAATTTTATCTTTGGAAAGTTGAGACTGTCACCAACTTTTACAGATGCACCATGGAAAGCATCCTTTTTGGTCATATCGGAGCTTGAAATGGCTCCTGCTCTGTCCAAGACCGAAGCCCAGTCCATCATGCAAACCAGCCTCCCATCCATTGACTCTATCTAGACTTCGCGCTGCCTCAGAAAAGCAGTCAGCATAATCAAGGACTCCACACACCCCATCCCAGACATTCTCTCTTCCACTTCCTTCCATCGAGAAAAGTACAAAAGTCTGAGGTCACGTACCAACTGACTCATTCCTTTTGAAAGGACCTACCTCATACTAAGTTGATCTTTCCCTGCACCTTAGCTATGACTGTGTTACTACATATGTCTGGGGTGTGTGGAGTTCTTGATTATGCAGGCTGCTTTTCCAAGACAGCGGGAAATGTGGACAGAGTCAATGGATGAGAGGCTGTATTACTACGTTCTGCATCTTCTTCCCTTCTCTATGAGCGGTATGCTTTATCTGTATAGTGCACAAGAAATAATACTTTTCACTATAGACTAATACATGTGACAATAATAAATCAAGTCAAAGAACATGAAGCTTATTTCCATAGGGGTAGTTGATGTGAGCAATATAGATGCGTTTAAGGAGAGACAGGAAAAGCATATGAGGAAGAAAGGGATTATGCAAATAAAATTTGGATAAGGTTGAAAGGAGGCTTGATTGTAAATCAAATGCTGGTATAGACTGGTTAGGCTGAATGGCCTGTCTCCGCTGTTTGTGCTGTAATTCTTTATAATAGACCCTTTATTAAATATGAATAATTTCAGTTTACAGCAAGAGAGGATTTGATCGAGGTGTTCAAAATCGTGAAGAGTTGGAGAGAGCAGATGGGGAGAAATTGTTCCTGCTGGCAAAAAGATCAACAATAAGATAGCACAGATTTAAAGTGATTTGCAAAGCAAGGAAAATCACACAGTGGGTGGTTCAAATCTGGAGTGCATTGCCTGGAAGTGTGGTGGAGACAGGTTAGATTGAATAGAAACAACGTGCATGAGTACAAGCAAAAGGCAGGGGAATGACAGCATGAGATAATGCTCATTTGCAGAGCCAGTGTAGTCACAATGGGCCAAATGGCCGCCTGTGCTGTAAAACATAAGAACATAAGAAATAGGAGCAGGAGTAGGCCATCTAGCCCTTCGAGCCTGCCCCGCCATTCAATAAGATCATGGCTGATCTGTTGTGGCTCAGTTCCACTTTCCCGCCCTCTCCCCATAACCCTTAATCCCCTCTCTTATCAAGAACCCATCAACCCACTTCTTAAAAATATTTAGCGAGGCAGCCTCCACCACTTCAACGGGCAGAGAATTCCAGAGATTCACCACCCTTTGAGTGAAGAAGTTCCTCCTCAACTCCGTTCTAAACCGCCTCCCCTTTATCTTGAGGCTGTGCCCCCTAGTCCTACTGTCTTTTTTGAGCGGGAAGAGTCTCTCCACCTCTATCCTATCCATCCCATTCATCATCTTATACGTCTCAATGAGATCTCCCCTCATTCTTCTAAACTCTAACGAGTACAAGCCCAGTTTATTCAGCCTCTCCTCATAGCTCAATCCCCTCAACTCCGGTATCAGCCTAGTAAACCTCCTCTGCACTCCCTCCAGGGCCAAAATATCCTTGCGCAGGTGCGGCGCCCAAAACTGCACACAGTACTCCAGCTGCGGCCTCACCAATGCCCTATACAGCTGCAGCAAGACCTCCCTACTTTTATATTCAATCCCCCTCGCTATGAAGGCCAGCATCCCATTCGCCTTCCTGACCACCTGCTGCACCTGCAAGCTGGGTTTCTTGGATTTTGTAGGATGCGCGCTGCTTACCTTGAAAGTTGATGACAAATATATAATGAGCTCCATGCATTGGAGGCTTTCTCAATGTTAATTTCATTTTGGTACTAGTTGTAGGGATTGCGAGCACCTTGCAACAGTGGTGGCGTCAAGCCAGCCAATCACATTGAAGAATTCTCAAATATAAAAACCAGGAAGTAACAAGCAAATTTTATAGTTCACTTGTCATAATTTTACAGAAAGTGGAATGAAGATCACAATATAAATGTGGGGTTAGGTAGAAACAAAATTATAATCTTTTGAAAATACATTATTTTCAAAATTTATGAATTTATAATATAAAGTAAAAATTTGACGTTCTACAAATATAAAATTAATTCTTCAGGGCTGGAGGGTTTTTAGCAGTCATTTTGTCTTAAAATTAAAAGCTCAGCCACACCTCATTCAACAAAGCGTACTTCTTTCAAGATTTCGATAGTGAAAATAATAGTGTAAATAGTGAATATTCATGCCAATCCAGTGATTTCTAATTGACTTTCATCTGTCAGGATTTCAACAGTGCATCCTTTGGAATAGCAGGGAATCACTGAGAGCAACGTCTACATTTTCATGTTTGTCTGTGTGCTTGCAGATGCCAGAAGTTTTCTGTCAGTTTAACAGTGTATTTTCAGCAAATGTTGACAGTTTTATTGTCATTGCAACTGCAAAGCTCTCCCTTGATTAGATCTGGATGTTGTTTTTCAACTGAGTTTCCTTTGTTACTTTTGTGAGGTTTTTTTAATGTGCATAATTGCTGAACCACATACTCAAAAAAAAATCTGTAGCCTCAATTCATGAGGTGTGCAAAATAAGTTTGTTTAATATTTCATGTTCTTTGTCAAAGATGTTTTGTGCCTCACAGTCCAAACCTTCAGAGGCACACATAATTGAAGAATGGTGCAAAAGCTATATTAATATTTCTTGGCCTGTGGTGAAGTGATGTTATTGTGGCTCTGCTCCAACACAATATGGCATTTTTCTTTCACAGAATGTAGAGGTTGTGAGCTAGGCCAGCATATATTGGCTGTCCCTAATTGCCCTTGAGCCCGTGGTGGTCAGCCACCTCCCTGAGCTACTGCAGACTTTGTGGTGTAGATGCACCACAGTGTTGTTAGGAAGGGAGTTCCAGGATGTTGATTTAGTGACAATGAAGGAATGGCGGTATAGTCCCTACTGAGCACGACAAGTGGCTTGAAAAGGAACTTTGCGATAATGTCCCTATGCACCTGCTGCCTGTGTCCTTCTAGATGATAGACGTTGCCGGTTTGGAAGGTGCTGTCAAGATGTGCACATCTCTGATACTGTGCATTGGTGGTGGAGGGAACGAATGTTGAAGGTGGTGGATGGGATGTTAACCAAGTAGGCTGTTTTGTCCTGAATGGTGTTGAGCTTCTTGAGAGCTTCACTTGGCCAGGCAAGTGAAGAATCACACTCCTGATTTGTACCTTGTAGCTGGTGGACAGGCTTTGGGGAGTCAGGGGGTAAGTTACTCTTCGCAGAATTCGCAATCTCTGACCTCTTCACGTAGCCACAGTATTTATGTGACTAGTTCAGTTCAGTTCCTGCTCAATGGCAATGCCCAATATCTGGATAGATGTGATGGTAGTCTTACCATTGAATGTTGATAGATTTGGTGATAGTCATGCCATTGAATATTGAGAGGGAATGCTTGAATTCTCTCTTATTGGAGATGGTCATTGCCTCGTACATAATTGGTGAGAATGTTGTCTCCACTTATCAGCACAATCCTGAATGTTCTCTAGGTCTTGCTGCATATGGATACAGGTTGCTTCAGTACCTGAGGGGTTGCGAATGATGCTGAAAATTGTGCAATCATCATTTGAATGTTGCTGCTTCTGATCTTATGATGAAGGGAAGATCATTGTCGAAGCAGCTGAAGATGGTGAGTTCTAGGACACTACACTGAGGAACTCCTGCAGTAATGTCATGGTGATAATTATTTTAATCTGTCAACTAGATCTGTGCATTGGTGTAATTGTACATTTGGAAGTGTTGGTTAAAAAAAATTCAGCTAACACCTCTGAGGGCAACTGCACCTTAACTGAATCATAGAATCCCTACAGTGCAGGAGAAGGCCATTTGGCTCATCGAGCCTGCACCAACGACAATCCCAGCGAGGCCCTATCTCTATAATCCCTGCTAATCCCCCTGACATTGAGGGGCAATTTAGCATGGCCAGCAAACCTAACCTGTATATCTTTGGACTATGGGAGGAAACCGGAGCACCCAGAGGAAACCTACAAGATTGTGCAAACTCCACACAGTCACTTGAGGCCAGAATTGAACCTGGGTCTTTGGAGCTGTGAGGCAGCAGTACTAATCACTGACACTGCCACCCCAATTTCTGAAGTTGTATGTGTTATGCTGGTTTTGGTTAGTGCTTTTGAAATGACTAATGGATATTCCATTGTGTACCACACAAGTAAGGTAATTAGCCATAGTCCACCAAAGACCATGGGCATCTCTTTCCATAGAGAGAGACAATTGGTTTTAAGACCATAAGATTTAGGAGCATAATTATGCCATTCAGTCATCTAGTCTGCTCCTCCATTCAGGTATGGCTGAAAGATTCTCATCCCCGTTCTCCTGCCTTCTCCCTGTAACCCTTGATCCCCTTATAGGTCAAGAATCTATCTATCTCTGTCTTCGAGATACTCAGTGACCTGCCTCCACAGCTTTCTGTGGCAATGAGTTCCACAGATTCATCATCCTCTGGCTGAAGAAATTCCTCCTCATCTTAGTTTAAAGGTTGTGCCCTTGAGTTCTAGTCTCTCCCACAAGTGGAAACATCTTCTCCACTTCCACTCTATCTAGACCTCTCAGTATTCTGTAAGTTTCAATTACATCCTCCCCATCCTTCTACCATCCTTCTAAACTCCATCGAATATAGACCCAGACTCCCCAGCCATTCCTCACATGACAAACCCTTCATTCCTGGCTCATTCCTGTGAACCTCTTCTGGACCCCCTCCAAAGCCAGCACATCTTTCCGTAGATATGGGACCCAAAACTGCTTACAGTATTCCAAATGGGATCTGACCAGAGCCTTATACAACCTTAGCAGTACATCCCTGCTCTTGTATTCTAGCCTTCTAGAAATGAATGCTAACGTTGAATTTGCCTTCCTAACTGCCAATTGAATTTGCATGTTAACCTTAAATATATAACTAACTTGAAGGGCACCATTCCACAAGCAAGAGGCAATGCAAGTGTAAAATGTATTATTTGCAAAGCAGTGCAAATTATAATGTAATCCTTCCAAATTTCCTGAAGATTCAACTTGGTAGGAATGTGAATTCTGAGGAGGATGCATTGGGGCTTCAAGTGAATTTAAATAGAGTGAGTGGATAAACACATGGCAGTTAGAATACAATGTCAAAAATGTGCTTATCCACTTTGATGGGAAAAACAAAGATGCAAAATATTTTTAAAATGCTGAGAGTTGAGGAGTGTTGATGTCCAAAGGTACCGAGGTTTCTTTGTCCAGGAATCACTGAAAACTAACATGCAGCAAGCAGCTTAGAAGACAAATGTGTATGTTTATTCTCTAGAGTTTAGAAGAATGAGAAACAATTTCATATTCTTACAGGACTCAACAGGGTAGATGTATGAAGGATGTTTTCCATGACTGGGAGCCCTAGAGCCAGGGAGCTCAGTCTCAGAATAAGCGATGGGTCATTTATGAGATGAGGAAGAATTTCTTCACTTAGAGGATGAAGAATTGGAATTTTCTAACCCAGAGAGCAATGGAGGCTCAGTCATTGCATCTGTTCAAATTAGAGATTGATATATTTCTGAATGGAAAGATATCAAGGGAGGTGGGGATACTGCTGGAAAATTGTGCTACGGTAGCAGATCGACCATCAAGTTGAGTGGCTTAATAGTTTAATTATTAGTATCACAAGGAGGCTTACATTAACACTACAATGAAGTTATTGTGAAAATCCTCTTGTCGCCACACTTTGGCATCCATTTGGGTACACTGAAGGAGAATTTAGCATGGCCAATGCACCTAACCAACACATCTTTCAGACTGGGGGAAACCTGAGCACCGGTTGAAACCCATGCAGACGTGGAGAGAATGCCAGCAGACTCTGCACAGACAGTGATCCAAGCCGGGAAACGAATCTGGATCCTTGGCACTGCGGAACAGTGGTGCTGACTACTGTGCTGCTGCTGTCTTGCTTCAGCAAGATTTGAAGATGTTCTGGCCTATTCCTGCTCTGATTTTCTATGTTCCTATGGACAGTGTATGAAGTCTCACCACATCGGGTCCTTCACTCACCTGAAGAAGAAGCAGTGCTCCCCGAAAGCTTCTGATTTTAGATAAATCTGTTGGACTTTAACCTGATGTTGTGATTTTTTTTATTGTGCCCATCTCAGTCCAATGCTGGCATCTCCACATCATGCCTATGGACTATTATAGCCAGTACTGGGATTTAACCAATATTAACGCTATTCTGCATCACACTTGAGCCATTGAGCCAACTGAGTGAAATCTCTTCCAAGTTGGAGAATGTGGTCTGTCTGTTTTTGTGGCTACTTTTTAATATAGGATTTCATGTGATGTATAGAAATAGGTCATTTGGCTCACTGGTCTGTGCTGGTCTTTATGCTCCAACATAAGAACATAAGAAATAGGAGCAGGAGTAGGCCATCTAGCCCTTTGAGCCTGCCCTGCCATTCAATAAGATCATGGCTGATCTGAAGTGGATCAATTCCACTTTCCTGCTTTCTCCCCATAACCCTTAATTCCCTTGTCTGTCAAAAACCTATCTACCCATGACTTAAATATATTTAGCGAGGTAGCCTCCACCACTTCAACGGGCAGAGAATTCCAGAGATTCACCACCCTTTGAGTGAAGAAGTTCCTCCTCAACTCTGATCTAAATTGCACCCCCCCCCCCCCCCTTATCTTGAGGCTGTGCCCTCTAGTCCTGCTTTCCTTTCTAAGCGGGAAGAATCTCTCTACCTCTACCCTATCCATCCCTTTCATTATCTTATACATCTCTATAAGATCCCCCCCTCATTCTTCTAAACTCCAACGAGTACAGACCCAGTCTATTTAGTCTCTCTTCATAGTCCAACCCCCTCATCTCCGGTATCAGCCTAGTGAACCTCCTCTGCACTCCCTCCAAGGCCAAAATATCCTTGCGCAAGTGCAGCGACCAAAACTGCACACCGTACTCCAGCTGCGGCCTTACCAGTACCCTGTACAGTTGCAGCAAGACCTCCCTGCTTTTATATTCTATCCCCCTTGCTATAAAGTCAAGCATTTCATTCGCCTTCTTGATCACCTGCTGCACCTGCAGACTGGGTTTTTGCGACTCATGCACAAGGACCCCCAGGTCCCTCTGCACCGTAGCATGCTGCAGCTTTTCGCCCTTTAAATAGTAATCCCTCCTACTATTATTTCTGCCAAAGCAGATAACCTCACACTTAATAACATTATACTCCATCTGCCAGGTCCTCGTCCACTCGCTCAGCCTATCCAGATCCCTCTGCAGACATTCCACACCCTCCACGCAATTTGCTTTACCACTCATCTTCATGTCATCAGCAAATTTCATCACCCTACACTCAGCCCCCTCCTCCAGATCATCTGTATAAATGGTAAATAGCTGAGGCCCCAGCACCGATCCCTGCAGCACTCCACTAGTCACCAACTGCCAATCAGAATAACACCCATTGATACCAACTCTCTACTTCCTATTAGACAGCCAATCCAAATCCATGCGAACACCTTATCCCCAACTCCGTGCACCCTAACCTTCTGTAGCAACCTTTTATGAGGCACCTTATCAAATGCCTTTTGAAAATCTAAAAACACCACATCCACCGGTTCCCCTCTGTCTACCGCACTAGTCACATCCTCATAGAAATCCAATAAATTTGTCAAACACGACTTCCCCTTAACGAATCCGTGCTGTGTCTGCTCTATCAAACCATTCCTTTCTAGGTGCCTAGCTATTTCTTCTTTGATGATGGATTCTAGCATTTTTCCAACTACAGACGTTAAACTAACCGGCCTGTAATTCCCTGCCTTTTGTCTGCTACCTTTTTTAAACAGCGGCGTAACATTAGCCGTTTTCCAATCTTCCGGCACTTCCCCGGCATCCAGTGAATTTTGGTAAATAATCACTAAGGCATCCACTATCACCTCTGCCATTTCCTTCAGAACCCTGGGATGCATTCCATCTGGTCCTGGGGACATGTCCACCTTCAGTCCCATTAGTCTATCAAGCACTACCTCTCTAATGACAGTAATCGCATTCAGTCTCTTTTCACTCCACTCAAGTCTCTCTTCATCTTTTCTCATCTAAATGCAGCAGGCCAACTCAGAGGGCTCATACAACAAGGCAATATGGTTAGAGTCCAGGAATAGGAAGGGTGTAGTTACAATGTTGGGGGTTTACTATAGCCAGTGGGAAATAGAGGAACCGATATATGTAGGCAGATTTTGGCAAAGTGTGAAAGTAACAGGGTTGTTGTTATGGGAGATTTTAACTTCGCCTATATTGGCTGGGACTCGCTTACTGCTAGGGGTGTGGATGGGGCAGAGTTTGTAAGGAGCATTCAGGAGGGCTTCTTGAAACAGTATGTAGATAGTCCAATGAGGGAAGCGGTCATACTGGACCTGGAGAATGAACCTGGCCAGAAGGTTGACATTTCAGTAGGGGAGCAGTTTGGGAACAGTGACCACAAGTCAGTAAGCTTTAAGGTACTGATGGTAAGGATCAGTGGAGTCCTCAAGTTAAGATGCTAAATTGGGAGAAGGCTATTTACAACAATATTAGGCAGGAATTGAAGACTGTAGATTTGGGGGCAGATGTTCGAGGACAAATCAACATCTGGCATGTTGGAGGCTTTCAGTGTAAGTTGATAGGAACTCGGGACCGGCACATTCCTGTAAGGATGAAAGATAAATATGGCAAGTTGAGAACTTCGGATAACAAGCAATATTGTGAGCCTAGTCAAAGAGAAAAAGGAAAATTTGTCGAGGCTAGGAGACAGAGAACAAATGAGCGAGCATGGAATACAGGACAGTAGAAAGAAACTTAAGCAAGGAGTAAGGAGGGCTGAAAGGGGTCACAAAAAGTCATTGGCCACAGGAGTAAGGAAAATCCCTCGGCTTTTTATACATATAAAGAGCAAGAGGGCAGCCGGGAATAAGGTTGGTCCACTCAAGGACAGGGGAGGAAATGGGTGAGGTATTAAATGAGTACTTTGCATCAGTATTCACCAAAGAGAAGGACTTGGTGGATGATGAGTCTGGGCAAGGGTATGGAGATAGTTTGAGTCATGTTGAGATCAAAAAAGGGGAGATATTGGGGTTCTTGAGAAATATTAAGGTAGATAAGTCCCCAGGGCCTGATGGAATATACCCCAGAATACTGAGAGAGGCAAGGGAGGAAATTGCTGGGACCTCGAGAGAAATCTTTGTATCCTCACTGGCTGCCGGGGAGGTCCCAGAGCATTGGAAAATAGCCAACATTGTTCCTTTGTTTAAGAAGGCTAGCAAGAATAATCCAGGTAATAATCCAGGCCAGTGAGCTTTTATGTCAGTGGTAGGGAAATTATTGGAGAAGATTCTTCGAGACAGGATTTACTCCCACTTGGAAATATGTGGATGGATTAACGAGAGGCAACATGGTTTTGTGAAGGGGAGGTTGTGTCTCACTAACTTGATCGAGTTTTCGAGGAAGATGATTGATGAGGGTGGGAAAGTGGATGTTGTCTACATGGACTTCAGTAAGGCCTTTGACAGGGTCCCTCATGGCAGACTGGTGCAGAAGATGAAGTCGCATTGGATCAGAGATGAGCTGGCAAGCCGGATGCAAAACTGGCTCGATCACAGAAGACAGCGGGAGCAGTGAAAGGGTGTGTTTCTGAATGGAGGGCTGTGACAAATGGCGTTCCTCAGGGATCAGTGCTAGGACCTTTACTGTTTGTAATGTATATAAATGATTTGGAGGAAAATGTAACTGGTTTGATTAATAAGTTTACAGATGACACAAAGGTTGGTGGATCAGTGGATAACGATGAGGACAGTTGGATACAATAGGACATAGATCGGTTGGAGAATTGGGCGGAGAGATGGCTGATGGAGTTTAATCTGGACAAATGTGAGATAATGCATTTTGGAAGGTCTAATACAGATAGGAAATATACAGTAAATGGCAGAACCCTTAAGAGTATCGATGGGCAAAGGGATCTGGGTGTACAGGTACACAGGTCGTTGAAAGTGGCAACGCAGGTGGAGAAGGCATACTTGCCTTCATTGGCTGGGGCATTGAGTTTAAAGATTGACAAGTCGTTGCAGCTTTATAGAACCTCAATTAGGCTGCACTTGGAATATAGTGTTCAGTTCTGGTCACCATGCTACCAGAAGGATGTGGAGACTTTGGAAAGGGCACAGAAAAGATTCACCAGGATGTTGCCTGGTATGGAGGACGTTAGCTATGAGGAGAAGTTAGAGAAACTTGGTTTGTTCTCACTGGAACGATGGAGGTTGAGGGGCAACCTGATAGAAGTCCACAAGATTATGAGGGGCATGGACAAAATTGTTAGTCAGAAGCTTTTCTGCAGGGTAGAACTGTCAATTATTAGGGGCATAGATTTATGGTGTGAGGGGCAAGGTTTGAAGGAGAGGGTGGTGGGTGGCTGGAACTCACTGCCTGGAAGCAGATACGATAGTGACTTTTAAGATGTGTCTTAACAAATACATGACTAAGATGGGATTGGAGGGATATTGACCCTGGAAGAATACGAGGTTTTAGTTAGTTGGCCAGCATGGTTGGTGCAAGCTTGGAGGGCTGAGGGGCTTGTTCCTGTGCTGTGATTTTCTTTGTTCTTTATAAATCTGCCATCGTAAACCTTCAGCATCTTTTTTTCTTATATGCTTGTCTCGTTTCCCCTTAAATGCATTGGCCACTTGCCCAGACTCACCATCCACCAAGTCCTTCTCTTTGGTGAATCCTGATGCAAAGTACTCATTTAATACCTCGCCTGTTTCCTCTCCTGTCCTTGTGTGGGCCAACCCTATCCCCGGCTACCCTCTTGCTCTTTATATATATAAAAAGCCTTGGGGTTTTCCTTAATCCTGTGGCCAATGATTTGCTCCAACCACTCCCCATGATAGTGAGTTCCACATTCCCACTATATTTTGGGGTAAAGAAGCTTCTCCTGAATTTCATAAAATTAAAGCAAAATAATAATGGATTTTGGAAATCTGAACTAAAAACAAAGTGCTGGAAAAACTCAGCAAGTTTGCCAGCATATGTGGAGAGAGAAACAGAGTTAACTTTTTGTGTCCCATATGATTCACCTTTGGAACTGAGGAGTTGAGAATGTGATGAGTTTTACGCTGTTTAGAAATGGGAGAAGGTCAGTTTGAGCAAAAGGAAAGGCTTGGGATAGATTACCACATGGGGTGAGTAAAAGATAAGGATATGGAATGCAAAGCAAAAGGACTGGTAATGATAGTTAAAAGATGTAAAGCATAGGTCTAGAATAGTTGTTAATAGCAGAATTAAGGTCAGCACTGTTTAGAGGTGGCATGATGGCACGGTGGTTAGCACTGCTGCCTCTCAGCGCCAGGGACCCAGGTTCGATTCCTAGCTTCGGTCACTGTCTGCAGAGTCTGCACATGTTCTCCCCATGTCTGCATGGGTTTCCTCTGGATGCTCCCATTTCCTCCCATAGTCCAAAAGACATGCTGGTTAGATGAATTGGTCATGCTCAGTTCTCCCTCAGTATACCTGAACAGGTGCCAGAGTGTGGCGACTATGGAATTTTCATAGTAAATTCATTGCAGTTTCAATATAAGCCTACTTGTGACTAATAAATGAACTTTAACTGAAAGCAAAAACCTGAGAATAAGATACAGATTGGGCGTGAGGGGTGGGGTGGATGGAATAAGATGGAGGACAGAGTTTTATGATCTGAAGTTGTTGAACTCAATGTTGAGTTCAGAAGGCTGAAAAATATGTGATCAAACGATGAGGTGCTGTTCCTCCAGCTTGCATTGGCCTTCACTGGAATATTGTAGCAGGCCAAGGACAGAACTACGAGCAAGAGAGAGAGATGGTGAGTTGAAATGGCAAGTGACTGAAGGTCTGGTTCATGCTTGTGGACTGAGCAAAGGTGTTTTGTTAAGTGATCATTCATCTGCATTTGAACTGTCCATTTTAGAGGTGACCACATTGTTAGCAGTGAGTACTGCAAACTAAATAGAACATCGTATCTTGAAGCACTGAATAGAATAGAATCCCTACAATGCAGAAGGAGGCCATTTTGGCCCATTGAATCTGCACCATCTACAATCTCACCCAGGCCCTATTCCATGACCCCACATATTTATTGTTAATGCCCTGACACCAGGGTCAATTTAGCATGGCCAATCAACCTAACCCGCTCATCTTTGGACTATGGGAGGAAACCAGAGCACCTGGTGGAAACTCACTCAGACACGGGGAAAATGTTCAAACTCCCCACAGACAGTGACCCGAGACCAGAATTGAACCCGTGCCTCTGGTGCTGTGAGGTAGCAGTGCTAACCATTGTGCCACCTGCTTCACCTTCTCCTTAATTTCCTGTTTTGATTTCTTGGTGACTATCTTATATTTGATGACTTCCAATTCATAATACCCGCAAAAGGAAACGTTCCTTTCGTATCCAATCTGTCAACACCTTTGATCGTTTTAAAGATTTCTAATAGATCACCTTTCAGTCACCTTTTCTTAAGAGGAAAGAAACCCAGCCTTAAATCTTTTACTAATATGTATACGCAATTATTTCTGATACCATCTTCGTTAAGCTGCTTTGCACCCTCTCCAGTGCCTCTATATCCATTTTATAATGGCAACCAGAACTGCAAGCCATTAAGTACCAAGTACTCCATGCACCAAGATTTGATACAGATTTAGCATAGCTTCCCTATTTTTCTGAAGAAGTTATGGGTTATGGAGGCAAGCAGGAAAGTGATGCCGCTGTTAGATGAGCCATGAACCTACTCAATGAACTAAATGGCCCATTTCTGTTCTTATTTCTTATTTCCAAAGATAAAACCTAGTGCTTTGTTTGTTTTCTTAAAGGCCTTGCTTAATATTAATGATTGATATTTTTGTACTCTGAGACCCCTTTGTTGCTGTAGACTTGCGCCTAAAGTTGCAGCTTCCAAGTAATAATTGACCTCCCTGTTCTTCCCATTCAAAATGTTCTACCCTCATTTATTTGTGTTGAACTTTGTCAATTATTTCCTCGTTCTGCAAGGTTATTAATGTTTCCCTGTAAGTTGGTGTTATCCGCAAATTTAGAAATTATATTTTACATTCCAAAGTGTACATTGTAAGCAGTGGTTTCGGCATTGATCTTTTTAGAACATTTCTCACCTTCTGCCACTCTTATTTTCTTTGAGGCTAGCCATCCCAACTCACCAACTTTGTATCTTCCCTCAGCCTTTTTCTTTCTTGAAGTGATTGGCAACATAGTGGTGTAGCCACCCAGAGTCACATTTTTCACTGGGAAGTAGGCAAAATGTCTCTCTCTCTCTCTCTCTCTTTCTCTCTATTTCTATCTCTCTCTCCCAACCACTCTCCTCCACCACCCACTCATTCATGGCCAACATCCTCTCTTGCCCACTTGCCAATGATCACCCCTACTCCTGCATGCCTTCCTCCTGACCATATCTCTCTGTAGCTGGTGTCGTCAATTAGAATATTTACATGCTATAGTTGTCAAAAAATGCAGGTGACGTAAGATATTTTTGCTGCAAAGATTCAATTTATCAATTTCCAAAATTAAAAGGTTAGGATGAGGCAAGTTTCTATGTCTCACACTTAAGTATCTTATTAAAAAATTATTTATTCAGTCACTTCCTTTTAACTTCTCCATTATAAATTCCTACTACTGTACATCCTTCTGCCAGCAGAGACACCACAGTAGCATTGTAATAACTATGACCAGTTTACATAGTTGTTTACATCACTGCTGTGTAAGGAAATATAGGAGGTAATTTTCATCTGCAAAGAGCAAAGAAATAAGGATCAGATAAGTTGTTTCAGTGAAATTATTTAAGGGATAATAGCTAGAACATTTGGAAAATTCATCTGCTCAACTAGTGATGCAGTGGGATCTTTCATACCCATCCCAGAAATGACCTTGATTTAATGCCTCATCTGAAAGGTGGAATCTCTGGGAATGCAGTATTCCTTAGTCCTTCAGTGAAGCTTCAACCTAAATAATATGCTCAAATCCTTCGGGGTTTCAACCCACAGTGTTTTGATTCTTCAGTTGAGACTGCTACCACTGAGTTAAAGCTGTCACCATATGGAGTTATGCAGATCGCAAATCAGTTAAATGACTTGAAATTAAAACGTGAATAGCACTAAGGGAGCCAAGTATAACTAGTAATGAGTGCCAGCAGGAATGTTCTTCAAACATTGATTTATATATGTAGCGAGCTCCTGAATGAGCTAGTGGAGGAAACAATTAACATACAGTTACATAAGATGTTTATGGATGTAGACTGTTGGGCCAAATGGCCCCCTTCATTTGTAATTGCACTGCAAAATGACTCCTTGAATTAAGAATGTGACAAAGGCCCTGACCCCTTTATATTTTGGACTTTTAGATCCTGATGATGATGTGCTTATCTGGGCAACAAAACTGTGTCCATTGGATGCAGAAGGTTTTGTTGTTTCATGATGTCATGTCATATTGTTTCAGACATTTACCTTGTTTTGCTGTTGCCATAGCTTTTTGTAAAACCCATTATTAACCAGCAATGCACAGCATTCATGATACATGCATTTCAGGATTATGTAGTAGTAGCAAATTCAAACTTTATTTTGAAAATATAGCCAGTTATGAATAATAAAAGTATATTTTGGAAGAATACTCTTCATGCCAAGATTAATAATGTGTAAATAAAAAAGTGCCCAAGAAATTACATCTAATTTTTGAGTTATTTTTGATAAAAGTGCAGAGATTGCTATATGTTGATTTCTTACAATGTGTAGTTTTATTGGTGATTGTTTTCTCCCTCTGGTGCACTTAACAGACTAATTTCCTTTGTGTTCCTTAATTTTTAGCTAATTCACTCCCTGTTGCTATGATGTATTGCAGGCGAAGGATGAAAGTTTCTTGGGGAAATGCATAGTAGTTTTTTTTCCTTGCTGAGGTGCTAATTAACACTTCCACAGTTGGAGGAAGTCTCTCAGCCTTGCACACTGAATCATTTTTATTGATTCTCCAGCCTCCTTTCAGTTCATTCAGTTTCAGTGAAATGACAGTGTTTCTATGCTGCAGACAGTAATAGAGCTACTAAATGTTTGTGGATTTTAATGAAGACTAATGGAAGAACAGCTGCTGCAGATTTAAAAATTTACAGCCTTTGTATCATAGCAACATCATACAATCTAAATACGACCTTTTTAAAAAAAAATTATTGAACAAGGCAAGCATTAAGTTTAGCAAAATACATTGTCTAATTGTTGACCAAAACCAACATTTCATCTACAGTCCCTTACCTTCTTGTGGATAATTGCATTGATAGTGATGGAAACCTAGATGGTATGGAAATATTTTGTCCATTGTTGAAGCTGCCCTGCCTGGCCCAAACCTTTGCAATGACTCTGAAGATCAGAACACCCTACTCCTGTGATACCATCTTTCTGGGCATTTCATCTTTTCTACTCTCAGAATCTCATTATGCAGAAGAGGCCATTTGGCCCATTGAATCTGCACTGACACATGAGAAACACCTGATCTACCTGTCTAATACCATTTACCAGCCCTTGGCTCATAGCCTTGAATATTATGACATGCCGAGTGCTCATCAGGTACTTTGTAAAAGATGCGAGGCAGCCTGCCTTCGGCAGCCTGCCTTCACCACCCTCCCAAGCAGCGCATTCCAGACTGTCACCCCCTCTGGATAACATGGTTTCTCTTCTCATTCCCCCTAACCCTCCTGCCTTCACCTTGAACTTGTGTCCCGTTGCGACTGACTTTTCAACTAAGGGAAACAGCTGCTCCCTATCCATTCTGTCCATACCCGTCATAATCTTGTACACTTCGAACAGGTCACCCATTAACTTTCTCTACTCCAATGCAGATAATCCAAGTCTATCCAACCTCCCTTTATAAGTTAAATGTTCCATCCCAAGCAGCATTCTGGTGAATCTCCTCTGCACCCTCTCCAGTGCAACCACATCCTTCCTTTAATGTGGCAACCAAAACTACACACAGTACTCCAGCTTTGGCCACAGCAAAGTTCTATATAACTTGAACATAACTTGAACATTTGAAATTTATGCATTGATTGATAAAGGCATACGCCTTTTTCACCGCATAAGTAGCATGTCCTTCCACTTTCAGAGATCTATGGATAAACACATCAAGGTCCCTTTGTTCCTCAGAGTTTCCTAATGTCAAGTCATTCATTGAATACTACTTTGTCAAATGACTTCTTCCAAAGTGTATCACCTCAGGGCGAAATTTCATCTGCCACAAATCTGTCCATTTGACTATCCCATCTATATCTTTCCAATAGCCCAAGATACTCAACCTCGTTATTAAGCACCCACCCAATCTGTGTGTCATCCACAAACTTATTAATCCTACCTCCCACATAGTCATCTATGCTGTTTATATAAATGATGAATAATGGGGAACCCAGAACAGATTCCTGTGATACACCACTGGACATTGGCTTCCAGTTGCTAAAGCAGCCTTCTGTCATTCCACTCTGTCTCCTGCAACTAAGCCAATTTTGAATCCAACTTATTAAGTTACCCTGTATCCTTTTTGTTCTTTTAAAATCTTCGTTCTCCACCCTCCAAATTCTTCCTGGAGTTTCTTGTGGCGAGATATTCTCCCACATATAAACACCCCAACCCAAATTCACAGTCAGCCTACTGATATTGTTTATTTTTATTTAATGGTGTCACAAGTAGGCTTACATTCATACTGCAGTGAAGTTACTGTGGAAATTCTCTAGTCGCCACACTTCGACACCTGTTCGGGTACACTGAGGGAGAATTTAGCATGGCCAATGCACCTAACCTGCACATCTTTCAGACTGTGGGAGGAAATTGGAGCACCTGGAGAAAGCCTATGCAGACACAGGGAGAGCGTGCAGACTCCAGACAGACAATGACCAGAGCCTGGAATTGAATCCTGGTCCCTGGCGCTGTGAGGCAGCAGTGCTAACCATTGTGCCACCAGGCTGCCAGACCTCACTACTCTAGTTGCCTCATTCTTGGAAAAGATTGTCTTTGATGCCTACACTGTTCCTACTCTATTAAACACCATTTCCTTCTGTATCTGCTCTAGGAAAGATATCCCTCTTCCCTATCACTTATGAACTGCAATTTTGGTCCTTCATTCACCCCTATTTCCTACAACTCATAACTGCTAAATTGTTTCCTCACCTCTGCTTTTGATGCTGCTTAACATAATCTCTCTCTCTTTCTGTTCCCATTAGTGGGCCCCTCATCTTTGCTCCTTTAGATTCATCAATTACTGGTTCTGGATGGATCACATTGAGCACCATCAGGCCTTGCTATCCACTGGCAGAATCACTCACTGCTCCAAGATCATCTTGGGTAACAGAAATAACCGCTAGCTTTTTTTTGGCATTGCCAACCATCTTAAACTCCTCTGCTGTGCTTGCACTGCTGTGTCCTGCAATGTGAGGAATGTATAAATTTCTTTGCTGCGAAAATTGGTTTCAGCTATCTTTGGTGCATCTTCCCTATGCTTTGCCCACCAAATTAAATGATCTGAGGCTCCCCCTACCCCTGACTCTACATTTCTCCCAGTTTCTCATCCCCGGCTTTCCGCCTCTTGAGATAATCTTGTCCTTGAGACTTACTTTCTGACTACCCAACTTCTTTCCTGCCATTGATGGATCTCTCTTCTTGGGAAATATCTTCTAATCTTTCAAAACTGCCGTAATCATGCCCAATCAAACGCACACCCTTGAATCTTCTGTCCTTGCAAATAATCACTCAATCCCCATATTTGTTCCTCACTAACGTCCTTGTCTCCCAAATCTGCCCTCACCTTTTCTGTAACTGTGTGTTTGAATCCCTCTAACAGAGTTTCCACCCATTGTTTAGTACTGAAAGAGCCTGAATCAAAGTCACATATGACACCTTTGGGTTGACCATGTGACTTGTGCTTCCCAGTCCTCCTGATTTCTCTACAGTCTTTATCACAGTATATGCACTACTCTAATATTAAGGTAAAATGCAGAGGCTATTGATGAAGAGCTCTGATGAATGGTCATCCTGACTCCAAACATTGGCTGCACTCTCTTTCTACAGATGCTATCAGACCTGCTGAGATTTTCCAGCATTTTCTGGGTTTTGGCGACACTGCACTACTCTCCTCCAACACCCATCATCGAGCTGAGTGGAGCCAAGCAGTTTCATTCTTCCACATTCAGCCTTAGCCAGAAGATTTCTAGCTATAGCTTCTTTCCCACCTGACACCTCAAGCTCCTGAAAGATCTACCTATTGCCCCCTTCCTCTTCCTCTTCTACATCTGTGCCTCGAAGATGATATGTCAGTGTAGTAGGATGGGTTCTAGTTGTACACTGACGATACACAGCTCTACCTCTTCCCCCACCTCGCCTCGCTTCCCTGCCTCAGACTTGTCTTCCTGCTTGTCTGACACACAATCCCGATGAGCTGCAATTTCTTGCAGTTAATACATTCGGAAAGTCCAAAGCCACTGTCAACAATCTCCACCTCAAATTCTGTGTCCATGCAACTATTCTATACCTCTGATGGCCATAGTTCTGGGTTGAAGCAGAATGCTGGAAGAAAGCTAAACTCACTAGAGGAGGAGGCTCCAGAAATATCCCCACCTCAATACTGGGGGAATGCAGTACATTAATGCAAATGATAAGGCTGAAGCATTTGCAACAATCTTCAGTTAGAAGTGGATGATCCATCTTTGCCCAGCATCACAGATGTCAGGCTTCAGCAAGTTCAATTCACTCCACATGATATCAAGAAATGACTGAACTGGAAAGGCTATGGGCCCTGACAATATGCTGGCAATTGTATTAAAAACTTGTGTCCCAGAACTTACCACACCCCAAACCAAGCTGTTGCAGTACTGCTACAACACAGGCATCTACCCAGCAATGTGGAAAATTGCCCAGCTATATCCCGTACACAAAAAGCAGGACAAATCTAACCTGGCCAATTACCTTTCCTATTAGTCTGCTCTCGGTCATTAGTAGAGTGATGAAATAGGCAATATACAGAAAGATCTTTCTTGCATAACCTGCTTACTAACATTCAGTTTGGATTCAGTCAGGGTCACTCAGCCCCTGACCTCATTATAGCCCTACTTCAAACAGCGGCAAAAAAGCTGTAATGCAGAGGTGAGGTAAGAGTTATTGCCCTTGGCATAAATGCAGCATTTGACTGTGTGTGGCATCAATAATCCCAAACAAAACTGGAGTTAATAGGAATTGGGGAAAACTTGCTGCTGGTTGGAGTCATAACTATCACAAAGGATGATGGAGGTCGATCATCTCAGTTCCAGGATATCACTGCAGGAGTTTCTTAGCATCGTGTCGTAGGCCACACCATCTTCATCTACTTCATCCTTCCATCATAAAGTCAGAAGTAGAGATGTTTGGTGATAATGCACGATGTAAGAAGAATTTATGATTCCTCAAGTACTGAAGCAGCCCATAGCCAAATGTGGCAAGACCTGGAGGTCTTGGCAAGGCATGGGCTGACAACTGGCAAGTTGCTTTCACACCTCAGAAAAGTGCATCGTAATGACTGTTTCCAACAACAGCCACTTGATATTCAGTGGCATTACCATTGCTGGGAGCCCCATGATCAACATCTTGGGGGTTACCATTGACCAGAAACTGAACCAAATCAGCCATATAAATACTGTGGCTACAAGGGCAGGTTAGGAGCTGGGAATCTGTGGTAATTGACTTATCTTCTGACTCCCCAAAGTCTGTCCACTATCTACAAGGCACAAGTCAGGAGTGTGATGAAATACTCCCCACTTGCCTGACAGGGATACTTTGATGCTATTTATGTGTACACTGCCATCAACACTCAAGAGGCTTAACACCATCTAGCACTAAGCAACCGCTAGATTGGCACCCCATTCTCAAACATCCACTTCCTCCACCACTGACGCTCAGTAGCAGCAGTATGTAACATTAACGAGATGCACTGCAGGAACTCATCAAGGCACCTTACACAGCATCCTTCCAAACTGACGATCACTAATACCAAGAAGGATAAGGGCAACCCATACCTGGGAACACCACTACCTGGAGGGTGCCCTCCAAGTTACTCACCATCCTGACTTAAAAATATGTCACCGTTCCTTCACTGTCACTAGGTCAAAATCCTGGAACACCATCCCTAACAGCACTATGGGTGTATCTACACCTCAGGTACTGCAGTGGTTCATGAAAGTGGCTCCCACCAACTTCTTGAGGGTAATTTGGGATAGGGAATAAATGCCAGTCTAGTTGCGATGTTCAGATCACCAGATGAATGAATATGCTGTGCGCATACGAACTTAAATTCCACCACAACAGCTCAGGACTGGACCTGTTCAACTGTATTCCACTGCAGGGACTATTGTGTGTACACCACGGTAATGGTTTTGCTTTTTGTAATAAACTATGTTCCTTTCTAGTCTGGCTTCCTGAGTGATTACAGCAAGTATCATCAGTTGTTGTCAAAACATGTCTAGTTCATTAATGTCCTTTAGGGGAGGAAAGCTGCCACCCTTGTCTGGTCTGGCCTACTATATGTGACTCCAGACCCACAGTAATGTGGTTGCTTCTTAACTGTCCTGTGAAATGGCCTAGTATGCCACTCAATTCAAGGACAATTAGGATTGAGCAATAAATGCTGACCTTGCAAAGGACATTCACATTCCATGAAAGGAATTGATGGCCTCTCCACCTCTGTAACCTTATTTCTGTAAGTTTCCTCAGAAATCTGGTAGCTTCACTAACAGTTGTAAATTAGTGATATCTGTCAGGTTAACAAACTTTTGTGAATTAAACAGAATAAAATTTCTGCTAACCTCCCTGTACCACTGCTATTTGCCCTCATTTTAAACCTATTGAGTGATGGTTTGGGATTGAGCAATATTATTCTGATCCAACAGGGATGTCCGAGAGCAAGCGGTTGTGTGAGATTAGAAGAAATTGCTCTTCAGCTGGGTGTCTTGTATCTGACTTCATGGTTCTCATGCTTAACACGCTGAGCGGGATGTTTTGGTTTGGCTCATCCCGAAACCGTAAAATCCTGCCCGAGGTCAACAGACCTTCCCTGGTCCGCCCCTCACCTGCTCCGATTTCTGTGGCTGGCAGGATAGTAAAATTCCGGCCATTATATCCCCAAAATTTACCAATATACAAATGAATATGAGCATTGGATTAAAACACCCTTTGGAATTTTTTTGTAACTTAAACAATCAGAGAGAATAAGGTATCACTGCTTGAGTTCTGCTGATTAGTATTTCATCACTTAAAGTATTGACTATTTTAAATGTAATTAAATCAAATCATTTTGGGGGTGCACTTCATGCATTAGAAGTTATTTGACAGGACACTCAAAAACCAGATGGATAAAAATGAAGTGATAGCTGTCTCAGTGCCACAAGACCTCAATGCTGGTTACTATTAACATTTTGCCCTATATCAAATCATTGAAAGCAAGCTTTGTCAGAATCTGGATGCTGTGTCTTTTTACTTGTTTGCTCACATTAACAATTGCCCTATTTGCAGTAAAAAGCTCACTGTAGTTGCCTGGTATGATATTCTCCTTGAATGTATTAAACACAGACCAGTTTTTACTGGCTAACCCGTTAAAATCATTAGTTATAGTGCAATAGAAATAATCAGTTGAAATAATTAAGCAAATGCTCCTTCTGAATGATGCACTGTAGAAACATAATGGGCAAATTATGTAATTATTATTTAATCTTTTAGAAAATAGCCATATTTGAGTTAGATTCAAATAGATGAGTTCTTTCAGAGAGCTAGCACAACCATAAAGGGCTGAATGGCCTCTTTTTCTGTGACCATTCTCTGAATTGTGATTTATGCAGCACAAGTTTCACTCGTAAGAAATCTCCTATGCCTCCAAATGATAGAATAAACAGCTAATTTGAAAACCACCTGGTTTTAACTGGTTCCTTCTTTTCATGACTCATAATCTGATTTAAAATAGATGATTATCTTTGATGTTTTTAGAGATGCAGTTCTCCAGAAAACAGATGCATTTAATAATATTACCATTATGACATACAAAGAATAATCTAATAATGATTCAAATATATAGGTATTTGATTGCAGCTCACTTAATCCATTTAGCACACGTTTCGAACTCATCTGCAGAGGTTTCAAACATGTAATTTTCCAGCAATGGCTTGTGGGTGGAAACCACTTTTTACTTTGCACCTTGGTTCCCTTTTACTTCCTCAGTTGGAAGCAAAAGTCTAAACTTGAAAATTACATGTGGAAATATAATCTGAGTAGTTACAAGTCTTGAATTGATCTATTAATATGGGAATTATTTTAAAGGAATTGCAATGCAATTTCTTTGAGTATTTTAATGAAAGGCAAAGTACACTGATAGCTGCATTGTATTTGGGATGCCAACGAAATGTTGCATCATATACCATGAAATATACCTGCTGTTTCCCACATGTTGAAATCTGGCTACTAATTCTATCATTGTAGGGAGCACTGTGAGTGGAGCCCAAGTGCCTCCATAGTCATTGTATGCCTTTATGTGGTCAGTTATTGAATTTGAAGCACAGAAATAGATCTTTTGGTGCAACTGATCCATGCTGGTGTTCATACTTCATAGAATCCCTACAGTGCAGAAGGAAGCCATTTGACCCACTGAGTTTGCACCGACCACAATCCCACCCAGGCCATATTCCCATTTATCCGAGCTAGTTTCTCTGACATTAAGTGGCAATTTAGCATGGCCGATCTGCACATCTTTGGGCTGTGGGAGAAAATCAGAGCATTCGGAGGAAACCCACGCAGACACGAGGAGAATGTGAAAACTCCACACAGGCAGTGACGCAAGCTGGGAATTGAACCCAGGTCCCTGGTGCTGTGAGACAGCAGTGCTAACCACCTTGCCACCCCACCTCCTCCCACTCTACCTAGCCCCTAGCCCCATCAACATATCCTTTTATTGCTTTCTCTATCATGTATTTAATTAGCTTTCTTTTAAAATCATTCATGTTATGTGCTTCAACCATTCCAAATGGTAACAGCTTCCACATTCTAATCACTTCCTGGGTGAAGAATTTTCTCCTGAAGTTTTTCATCAAACAGTGCTGGGAAGGATTTGTAAGCAGGTTTGCAGCTAATTCAAAACAAAAATGCTCTGAAGATAATGAGGATAAGATGAATTACATATTTTTAAAAGTTCTAAACTTTAATTGTTTTTCAAATGCTGTTATGTCTACCATAGTTTTGTAACTATCTTTTTTATGATTTTTTGCTCCATCCTTAAGCCAATGTTCAGAATGGATTGGGCTAACCCTAATACATTCCTTGCTTGCTCCAAATAAACATTCAAAATCCAATTGAATCCAATTCACGATCCCCACAAAAGAGACAAATAAAATCCAAGCTGATAAGATAAGGTATTGCACCCCATCTTGGGCTTGAGCTGATGCTTGATCTTGGCCAAAAGGCTGAAAAGCATTTTGTAACTATCATGCTATTTCAAGCAAACACTACGAATATTGATTAAATTAGTCTGTGCAACGTTCCTAAATATATAACGTACAATTGTGATGTATGGCATTCAGCTTATGAACCTGATATACTCAACCAATTTGCTGCACTACAGGATGATTGTGCATCAATGTTTGATTTGCCTACAGTCATTGGATAAGTTATTACTCTCTGGAATAGCAGACTGTAGGCTTTCGGGTGATGTATTTGTAATGAAAAGCCAGAGATCTGAAACATTAAAGTTGTTTCTTGCTCCATCGATGCTGCCAGGTCTGCTGAATATTTCTAGAGTTTCCTTGTTTTTTACTTCAGAAAGGTTTACATTTTGTTATCGAGCCTATTAATGTGAATGATCATTTCTGTACTAAATGTAATTGGCAGTTGTAGTCGTAAGGGAGATGATGTTTCTCTTCCTTATAAAGTACCAAAATTAGAAATGACAATAGTGTACTTAATGTTCTCCAAAATAACACTTTATAGTTTCCAACACCATTAATTCTTCAGTAAGAACTACTGTTGCCCTCTTATCTGCTTGTTTTAAAAACTGTTGTGCTGCCAAGTCATTAGGACAGATGAAGGAGACTCTACAGTACCTTGTGTCCATAAGGCTGTCTCTGCAGAACAATCAAATCTCCATGTATATTGACTTTGGTATTCCTCTAACCAGTGAATTTCATGAACAGTTCCTTTTGTAAAGATGTTGGAGGCAAACCAGCTTATTATTTATTAATTGTGTTCGAAGAACTTTTTTTCTTATCCTCCAGATAACAATCTCATAGCGGTACAGGAATAGGAGTTTCAGCACCCACATGTTTGTTTCCTCAATCAGTTAGATTATGATTGATGTACCTCACATCCATTTATCCACCTTTGAATTATAACCCATGATGCCCATAACCAATGAAATTTAATAGTGATAGATGTGTGGACAAGCTCGAATGGCAGTCTTCAGTTGCTGGTACTCCTGTAAACCAAACTTTGAGAATGAACAATGATTTTCATTGGGCCAGATCTTCTGGTCAGCAGCAAAACAAGAGCATATGCCACTTCCCTGATCTTTTTTTATGCTGGAACTTTAGGATCTTTCTGTTCTGACATCAGTCTGGCTCCACCAATCTGAGGAGGCCCAGCGGCGAAGCACAACCACAGTGAAGCCATGCCTCCTTTATTCATAGTGAATTGAAAATCGACCTCATTGTTCCTTGGGAGTACAGCAGATAGGCAACAATTCGTGACAGGAGAGCTTAAGGGTAGGCTTCAGTGATTTTTTAAACTAACTTTTCTAGTTTTTTCTTTAAGTTTTAAATCAGAAACCAGAAGGAGTTTGCAAAGAGGCCTGGGTAGTTTTTTTTTTCCCTTACCATAAATTGGAATGGTGAGGAATCCCAATACTCTATATGGGTAGAGTATCCCACCCTCCCCCCTCCTCTAACCTAAAAAAAGAGAGAGAGAGACTCAGAGTGAGAGCAGGTAAGTTTGTTTTTTGTGAGCTGTAAGGGCTTTGGCTCTCAGGGCTTAAGCGAAAAGGGTGAGGCAAGATAAGTTTATAAGTTTTTAATTACTTTTCTCTCCTGGATTTCTAAAAAGGGCAATTATGAGTGCGAGGCCAGTATGTTGTTGCCAATGCAATATGTAGGAGGTCCTGGAGGCTCCTGGTCTCCCAGACGCCCGTATCTGTGCTGGGTGTGTGGAGCTGTGGTTCCTAAGGGACCAGGTTAAGGAACTGGAACTGCAGCTCGAGGACCTTCGTCTCATTAGAGAGAATGAGGAGGCAACTGACAGGAGCTACCGGCAAGTGGTCACACCGGGGCAACGGGAGGAAGGCAAGTGGGTAACTGTTAGGAAGGGGAAAGCTCCTGTGACGGAGAGCATGCCGGTGGATGTCCCCCTTCATAATAAGGACTCCTGTCTGAGTACTGCTGGGGGGGACAGCTCAACCGGGGGAGGCAGCGGTGGCCGGGTCTCTGGAGCTGAGCCCAATCCAGTACTTCAAAAAAGTAAGGAAAAGAGGAGAAAGGCAGTGTTAATAGGAGACTCCATAGTGAGGGGGTCAGACAGGCGTTTTTTGCAGACGCAGACGGGAGTCACGGTTGGTGGTTTGCCTCCCTGGAGCTGGGATCCGGGATGTCTCCGCACGCGTACCAGACATCCTGAAAGGGGAGGGTGAGGAGCCAGAGGTTGTTGTACATATAGGTACTGCTGACGTAGGCAGGAAGGGGTCATGAAAAGGGATTTTAGGGAATTAGATAGACAGCTGAGAAAGAGGAATGCGAAGAGCAATCTCAGGATTGCTGCCTGCGCCGCAGGAGAGTGAGAGCAGGAATGGAATGAGGTGGAGGGTGAATGCATGGCTGAGGGACTGGAGCAGGGGGCGGGGATTCTGGTTCCTGGATCATTGGGACCTCTTTAGGGGCAGGTGTGTCCTGTACAATAAAGATGGTGGCACTTGAATGCCTGGGGGAACCAATATCTTGGTGGGAAGGTTGGCTAGGGCTACTGGGGGGACTTTAAGCTAGAAAGGTTGGGGGGAGGGAATCGAGATGAGGTGACTGAGAACGAGAAGGTTAGCTCTCAAGTAGAGAAGGACTGTAGACAGTATGAGAGCAGGGTTGGACGGGTGATGGAGAAGGGAAGCACCCAGACTGAGGGTCTGAGGTGTGTCTATTTTAACGCCAGGAGTGTAGTGAATAAAGTGGATGAGCTTAGGGCGTGGATTGCTGCTTGGGAATGTGGTGTGGTGGCCGTTACGGAGACTTGGATGTCTCAGGGACAGGACTGGGTACTTCAGGTGCCGGGATTCAGATGTTTCAGGAAGGACAGGGAGGGAGGCCATAAGAACATAAGAAATAGGAGCAGGAGTAGGCCATCTAGCCCTTCGAGCCTGCCCCGCCATTCAATAAGATCATGGCTGATCTGAAGTGGCTCAGTTCCACTTTCCCGCTTTCTCCCTATAACTCTTAATCCCCTTACCTACCAAAAGCCTATCTGCCCGCGTCTTAAATATATTTAGCAAGGTAGCCTCCACCACTTCAACGGGCAGAGAATTCCAGAGATTCACCACCCTTTGAGTGAAGAAGTTCCTCCTCAACTCCGTTCTAAACTGCCCCCCCCTTATCTTGAGGCTGAGCCCTCTAGTCCTGCTGAGCGGGAAGAACCTCTCCACCGCTACCCTATCCATCCCTTTCATCATCTTATACTTCTCCATAAGATCCCCCCTCATCCTTCTAAACTCTAACGAGTACAAGCCCAGTCTATTCAGCCTCTCTTCATAGCTCAACCCCCTCAACTCCGGTATCAGCCTAGTGAACCTCCTCTGCACTCCCTCCAAGGCCAAAATATCCTTGCGCAAATGCAGCGACTAAAACTGCACACAGTACTCCAGCTGCAGCCTCACCAGTGCCCTGTACACTTGCAGCAAGACCTCCCTACTTTTATATTCAATCCCCCTCACTATGAAGGCCAGCATCCCATTTGCCTTCCTGGCCACCTGCTGCACCTGCAGGCTGGGTTTTTGCGACTCACGCACAAGGACCCCCAGGTCCCTCTGCACCATAGCATGCTGCAGCTTTTCGCCCTGTAAGTAGTAGTCCTTCCTACTATTATTCCTACCAAAGTGGATAACCTCACACTTGCCAACATTGTACTCCATCTGCCAGGTCCTCGCCCACTCGCTCAGCCTATCTAGATCCCTCTGCAGACTTTCTACACCCTCTGCACAATTTGCTGTTCCACTTATCTTTGTGTCATCAGCAAATTTCGACACCTTACACTCGGCTCCCTCCTCCAGATCATCTATATAAATGGTAAATAGCTGAGGCCCCAGCACCGATTCCTGGGGCACTCCACTGGACACCAACCGCCAATCCAAATAGCACCCATTGACACCCACTTTCTGCCTCCTATTTGACAGCCAATCCCCTATCCACGCTAACACCTTACCCCCAACTCCATGCCCCCTAACCTTCTGTAACAACCTTCTGTAACAACCAAAAGAGGTGGCACTGTTGATCAAGGACAGTGTCACGGCTGTAGAGAAGGTGGATGCTGTGGAGGGACTGTCTATGGAGTCTGTGTGGGTGGAAGTTAGGAACAGCAAGGGGTTAATAACTTTGCTGGGTGTTTTCTATAGGCCACCCAATAGCGACAGGGAAGTTAAGGTGCAGATAGGGAAACAGATCCTAGAGAGATGTAGTAATAACAGAGTTGTCGTGATGGGAGATTTTAATTTCCCAAACATCGACTGGAATATCCCTAGGGTAAGGGGTTTGGATGGGGAGGAGTTTGTCAGGTGTGTTCAGGAGGGTTTCCTGACACAGCACGTGGATAAGCCTATGAGAGGAGAGGCTGTACTTGACCTGGTGCTGGCTAATGAACCAGGACAGATGTCGGATCTCTCGGTGGGCGAGCACCTTGGGGATGGTGATCATAATTCTATCTCCTTCACAATAGCATTGGAAAGAGATAGGATCAGGCAGGCTAGGGAGGTGTTTATGCGGAGTAAGGGGAAATATGAAGACATCAGGCAGAAAATTGGACGAGTAAGCTGGAAGGAAGTGTTCTTGGGGAAAAGTACTGAAGGAAGGTGGCGGATTTTCAAGGAGGATTTGTCTGGAGCTCTGCACGACAACGTTCCGGTGAGACAGGGAGGTTTTGGTAGGTCGCGGGAACCGTGGTGCACAAAGGTTGTGATGAACCTAGTCAGGAAGAAAAGAAAGGCGTACAAAAGGTTCAGAGAGCTAGGAGGTGTTAAGGATCTAGAGGAGTATAAGGCTTGTAGAAAGGAGCTTAAAAAGGAAATTAGGAGAGCCGGAAGGGGTCATGAGAAGGCCTTGGAAGGTAAGATTAAGGAGAATCCCAAGGTGTTCTACAAATATGTGAAGAGTAAAAGGATGAGAAGTGAAGGGATAGGACCTATAAAAGGTGAAGGGGGAAAAGTCTGTGTGGAACCAGAAGAAATGCAGAGGTGCTTAATGAGTACTTTGCCTCGGTATTCACGGTGGAAAGTGATCTGGGAGGTTGTACTACAGGTTTGCGACGGACTGAAAAGATTGAGTATGTGGACGTTAAATTCTATCAAGATAGATAAGTCGCCGGGACCGGATAGGATGTACCCCAGGTTACTGTGGGAGGTGAAGTAAGTGATTGCAGAGCCCCTGGCGATGATCTTTGCATCGTCGATGGAGATGGGAGAGGCACCCGAGGATTGGAGGATTGCGGATGTGGTTCCTATTTTCAAGAAAGGGAACAGGGATAGCCCGGGAAATTACCGACCGGTGAGTCTAACCTCAGTGGTTGGTAAGTTGATGGAGAGGATTCTGAGGGACAGGATTTATGAGCATTTAGAGAAGTTTAGCATGATCAGAAATAGCACGGCTTTGTCGAGGGCAGGTCGTGCCTTACGAGCCTAGTTGAGTTCTTTGAAAATGTGACTGAACGCATTGACGAAGGAAGAGCGGTGGATGTGGTTTACATGGACTTCAGCAAGGCGTTTGATAAGGTCCCCCGTGCAAGACTTCTTAAGAAGGTGAGAGGGCATGGGATCCAAGGGGCTTTGGCCTTGTGGATCCAGAACTGGCTTACCTGCAGAAGGCAGAGAGTGGTTGTGGATGGGTCTTTTTCTGCATGGAGGTCAGTCACCAGTGGAGTGCCCCAGGGATCTGTTCTAGGACCCTTGCTGTTTGTCATTTTCATAAATGACCTGGATGAGGAAGTGGAGGGATGGGTTAGTAAGTTCGCTGACGACACAAAGGTTGGTGGTGTTGTGGATTGTCTGGAGGGATGCCAGAAGTTGCAGCATGACATAGATAGGATGCAAGACTGGGCGGAGAAGTGGCAGATGGACTTCAACGCGGAGAAATGTGTAGTGGTCCATTTTGGCAGGACCAATGGGATGAAGGAGTACAATAACAAGGGTAGGAGTCTTAGCAGTGTTGAGGAGCAGAAGGACCTTGGGGTCCAGGTCCATAGGACTCTTAAATCGGCCTTGCAGATGGAGGATCTGGTCAAGAAGGTGTATGGTGTACTGGCCTTCATTAATCAAGGGATTGGATTTAGGAGTCGGGAGGTAATGCTGCAACTTTATAAGACCCTTGTCAGACCCCACGTGGAGTACTGTGCGCAGTTCTGGTCACCTCACTACAGGAAGGATGTGGAAGCTATTGAGAGGGTGCAGAGGAGATTTACAAGGGTGTTGCCTGGATTGGGAGGCATGCCTTATAAAGATAGGTTGAGGGAGCTAGGTCTCTTCTCCCTGGAGAGACGAAGGTTGAGAGGCGACCTGATAGAGGTTTATAAAATGTTGAGAGGAATAGATAAGGTGGATTCTCAGAGGCTATTTCCCAGGGTTGAAATGGTCGCTACGAGAGGACACAGGTTTAAGGTGCTGGGGAGCAAGTACAGAGGAGATGTTAGGGGTAAGTTTTTCATTCAAAGGGTGGTGAGTGAGCGGAATCAGTTGCCATTGGTGGTGGTAGAGGCGAACTCGCTGGGGTCTTTTAAAAGACTTCTGGAGGAGTACATGGGATTTAATGGGATTGGGAGTTACAGATAGCTCTATGGCCTGGTAGGTATGGATATGATCGGTGCAACTTGTGGGCCGAAGGGCCTGTTTGTACTGTAGTGTTCCATGTTCTATGTTCTAGATCTCTTTGAGATCTGTCTTCGGTTAATTGACTTAGAGTTTTTAAATGGTCCTGTCACACCTCCTGGCATTGCTCTGCCTAACCCTAGCTCTGCACACTTGATACTGCTCAACCTTTGAATCTCTGCCACAGCTCATCCCTGACATCGCAAACCTCTCCCCATGTACCCTGGCACCCTCAAAACCATGCTCATTCAAACACTGTAAACAGTGCTCAAACGCCTATTCCCACCCCTGACAATTCCGCCCCCCCCCCCCCCCCCCCCCCTCAAACAACTGTCGAGAGGGGGAGGATGAGCAGTATCAGGAGGTGGGGAGGGATCTGAGCAGTATTGCCAAGCGGGGTGGTTTGTGGCAGTATCTGGAAGGATTGAGGACTGGGGATGTGGGTGGCTGTTGGGAGGAGGTGGCAAGTCTTGGGGTTTGACAAACAGCATCAGGACCTGGGGGTTTATCTGTATTCAGGTTGCTTTTGTGCTGGAATGCTTTGACATGCCACCTGGATTTCCTTAAAGCATGCTTAGGAACATAGCTCTAAGGAAACAAGTGTGAAAAAAGTAGGACAATTATTAGGGCAAACTGTCTTAGTTTGCATCCTTGTGGGCTCTGGGTGACCATCAGCTCCCCTGATTCTTGAGGTATTGGAACCATAAGTCAGCTCCCCAGAATCTCTGATATAAATGCAACCCTTAGTAGCAGCGAACGAATCTCAACGTTCACTGTTGTCGGGACCATTGTGTACAAGATTTTTGCAGAAAGGGGTCCACATTATTCTTCTTTGTTCAGTTGCTCCTTACTAACTTGTGCCTGATAAAGTTTAGTGCTGAAGATTTTGAGATTAATTCTTCATATGATAGAAGTGTTGCATCATTTTCCAGATTTATTTTTGAGCTTGTAGCAATATTGTGTTTTTCTCAGAATTCATATTTCCCTGTAGACCTCTGCTTGTAGTTTGGGAGCTTTTTATTTTGATGATTTTTTTTGATAAGTCTGAATCTATTTTACAATTCAGTATTCCTGTGAGGCACAGATCATCACTGCTTCTAGCAATTTTAGCTCTCTGGAAACCTTGGACATTGAACGTGTAATCTTTAGGTCTTGAAAAAACAACATTTGACTATCAATAGTGTTGTATCTCTACCAGCTATTTTACATCTCACATTTTAGTCATCTTTTATTCATTTTACAGTTAAGTCCCCATTGTTCTTTCCATGAAATTAAAGATGTGCAGGCGTACAATATATATCATGTTTTCTTTTGTGTTCTGAATTTTCTCCTGAATATGTGAACCCTTGCTGGGTACCACACCTTGGATACTCAGAGCCCTGTGGTGTGTCATTCAATTGGCTATTCTTCATTTGCAGTTTCACACACAGATCAGTGGATAGCAATCAGAGGTGGGAACCCTGGCTAACTTTCACCATCTCTCTTAAATTCGGGCATGCTGAAGTCATTTGCAGTGCCTTGACATAGCTCAGTGTAAATCAGGGAGTGAGCAACAGAGCATCCTTGCCTTTATGCTTCAAAAGCACTTTGATACATGTGAACCAGATGAAGAGCTGTACACTTGCTGTGGAAAATCACATAGGTATCAATCCAGAGCTAACTTGAGCATGTTGAAAGTGCAACCTCACTGCATATGTTGCATGTAATTTTAATATCGTTGATACTAAACAAGTAGAACTGCAGCTGTGATTATATTACATTTATCCAGAATTTGTCTTTTGCAGAAGTGTTAAATTGACAATAATTACTGAAATTTTGCTTTGCCTTATTGTATGGGTTTGAAGGTTAACAAACCAGGTGACTGGCATTTGTTCTTTTTAGTGAGGTAATTTATTTCTAAATGCGGATGTCATTTTGTAAGGAAAAACCTTCCCACGCAATAGGTTTCATTAATCTGAACAAAACTCAGTAATGTAGTGCAAATTCATTTGCAAGTAGAAACTGCAGGACAAATTACCTTGTCTGTACACTTAATTGAATGCCGTATGAAATCGCACAATCAGAAATATGCATCAGAGTTTGTCTCTCTTCTCCCATATTGCTCTTGCAATTCTGTACCGACAAAGATAATAATCCACATCTGCTAATTACTTAAATAAGCTGTTCAAAGTGTCATAATTAAAATAAAATAGGTTCTTTAAAGTTATGAATATTTAACACACATTATCAGCTGCCATCCATGAATTGTGAAATAAAACAAACCTTTGAAAGTAAATCCAGGAGGTTATACAGAACAAGAATCTATCAATAAAAACACTTTCCTTCTGTATATCAGGTCCAGCTCCCTCCTGAAGGCATGCAGAAAATCGGGATCCATCACATCAGCTTATGATGCATTTCTGTGGCTCACACTTCTCTCAAAATCAAAAATCACCCAACTGTCTGATCTATCCATCTCTTATACAGGGTAAAATTGCAGACCTGGTCCTCCACAATCTATTTATAACTGGAACAATCTATTCGTAAGGCATCTTCAGGATTCCACCCTTTTCATTATTTTAGCATTCTGGACTTTTTTTCCATTATATTACCCACCATGTTGGGGAGACAAAGCTATCCTCTAGCTATGGACTAACCAGTGAACTGTGAGATGTCAAAGCTGTGTCCTTTGATTTATATTGAGTCATTTGATTAATGCAATCCAATATCTTGAGTGTTAGCAATATTTTCTCTATATTAATGATACCTGCAGAGTAATACTAAGATCTTTGACTCAAGATTGTCAAAAATCTGCTGAAAGTCATGGACAGTTTAAACACCAGCTGGAGAGGGCACTTTGTAGCACAGAGTCACTGTGTTTGTATGGGTTTCCTCCCATAGTCCAAAGATGTGCTGGTTAGGTTGATCGAACATGCTAAATTGACTGACCCAAGTGTCAGGAGGTTTAGCAGAGTAAATATGTGGGGTTATGGGAATGGGTAGGATTGTGGTTACTGCAGACTCGATAGGCCGAATGGTCTCCTTCTGCACTGTAGGGATTCTATGAACTACACAATCAGTCCACATTGGAATGCTGCTGAGGCTGCAAGAGATTGATTAAGTTGGTGTTTGATGACTGAGGGAGTTTAGTGAAGAGGGAAGGAGGTGCTCCTTTCATTTTTTATCTTTCCTCAGGTGAAAGAGTGGTGCCTTGGTAGTAGGACATGATGAGCATTTCTACTGTCCTTAATATGCCCTAAACTAGAGGAAGTAAAAGCAAAGGAAATAAATGAAGAGTAAGTCATTGCAGGGCAGCTTGGCGATGTGAAATGATCTTCCTGTGTGATGTGGAAGGTTAGAGACATAAGAACATAAGAAATAGGAGCAGGAGTAGGCCATCTAGCCCTTCGAGCCTGCCCCGCCATTCAGTAAGATCATTGCTGATCTGAAGTGGCTCAGTTCCACTTTCCCGCCTTCTCCCCATAACCCTTAATCCCCTTGCCTATGAAGAACCTATCTACCTGCGTCTTAAATATATTTAGCGAGGCAGCCTCCACCACTTCAACGGGCAGAGAATTCCAGAGATTCACCACCCTTTGAGTGAAGAAGTTCCTCCTCAACTCCGTTCTAAACTGCCCCCCCCTTATCTTGAGGCTGTGCCCTCTAGTCCTACTGTCCTTTCTGAGCGGGAAGAGCCTCTCCACCTCTATCCAATCCATCTCATTCATCATCTTGTACATCTCAGAGGTCTCCCCTCATTCTTCTCAACTCTAACGAGTACAAGCCTAGTTTATTCAGCCTCTCCTCATAGCTCAACCCCCTCAACTCCAGTATCAGCCTAGTAAACCTCCTCTGCACTCCCTCCAAGGCCAAAATATCCTCGTGTAAGTGTGGCGACCAAAACTGCAGACAGTACTCCAGCTGCAGCCTCACCAGTGCCCTGTACAGTTGCAGCAAGACCTCCCTACTTTTATATTCAATCCCCCTCGCTATGAAGGCCAGCATCCCATTAGCCTTCCTGACCACCTGCTGCACCTGCAGGCTGGGTTTTTGCAACTCATGCACAAGGACCCCAAGGTCCCTCTGCACCGTCGCATGCTGCAGTTTTTCACCATGTAAGTGATAGTCCTTCCTACCATTATTCCTACCAAAGTGGACAACTTCACACTTGCCAACATTAAATTCCATTTGCCAGTTCCTGGCCCATTCGCCCAGCCTATCTAGATCCTTCTGCAGACTTTCCACACCCTCCGCACAATTTGCCGTTCCACCAATCTTGGTGTCATAGAACATAGAACACTACAGCACAAACAGGCCCTTTGGCCCACGAGTTGCACCGATCACATCAACACCTATCTATAACCCCCAATCCCATAAAACCCCATATACTCATCCAGAAGTCTTTTAAAAGACCCCAGCGAGTTCGCCTCCACCACCACTGACGGCAGCCGATTCCATTCACTCACCACCCTCTGAGTGAAAAACTTATCCCTAACATCACTTCTGTACTTTCCTCCCCGCACCTTAAACCTGTGTCCTCTCGTAGCGACCATTTCAACCCGGGGAAATAGCCTCTGAGAATCCACCCTATCTATTCCTCTCAACATTTTATAAACCTCTATCAGGTCGCCTCTCAACCTACGTCTCTCCAGGGAAAAGAGACCCAGTTCCCTCAACTTAACTTCATAAGGCATGCCTCCCAGTCCAGGCAACATCCTTGTAAATCTCCTCTGTACCCTTTCAATAGCTTCTACATCTTTCCTATAGTGAGGCGACCAGAACTGCGCACAGTACTCCAAATGAGGCCTGACAAGGGTCTTATAAAGTTGCAGCATTACCTCCCGACTCCTAAACTCAATCCCTCGATTTATGAAGGCCAGTACACCATACGCCCTCTTGACCACCTCTTCCACCTGCGAGGCCGATTTAAGAGTCCTGTGGACCCGGACCCCAAGATCCTTCTGCTCCTCAACATCCTGCCCTTGATAGTGTACTCGTTCATCCTGTTGGTCATCAGCAAATTTTGACACCATACAGTCGGTTCCCCCCTCCAGATCATCTATATAAATGGTAAATAGCTGAGGCCCCAGCACCGACCCCTGGGGCACTCCACTAGTCATCAACCGCCAATCCGAATAGCACCCATTGACCCTCACTCTTCAGGAAATTCTTCAGGACTTCTTCAGGAAATGGCAATATATTTCAAATATTTCCTACTGTTCCAAGTTTTTATAAATATCTAGATCTTTGGGTGGTGAATATTGACCTTACATTGAAACAGTCACGCATTTATCACCTTGATTTCTTTTTGCTTTACTTTTTGTCTTGCACGGGAAGGCATACTATAAATCTTGTACATAATTGATGTAACAAAATAGATTCTATAACATCTATGAAGTGTATATGATACAGCTGTAAGCTGAACAAGTGAATAAATATTCTTATGTTGTCTTTTATTTATTTGTCGCAGTAACATAAGAAGCAAACCTCAGTTATGTAATCCCCTTGCGTTGCTGGGGTAGTGGAGTGGAGATAGGGAGGTGGTATTCAATTTTAAAATTTTAAAAGTTTTATTTTATTAGTGTTACAAAGAGACTTAAGTTAACACTGCAGTGAAGTTGCTGTGAAAATCACCTAGTTGCCACACTCTGATGCCTGCTCAGGTACCCTGAGGGAGAATGTAGCATGACCAATGCACCTAACCAGCATGTCTTTCAGACTGTGGGAGGAAATCAGAACACCCAGAGGAAACCCACACAGACACAAGGAGAATGTGCAGATTCCCCACACAGAGTGTGACCCAAGCAGGGAGGCCTCTGTTTGCATGCGCACACATGCAGTTGAATATAATTACAGATCTGCTACACTGTGGCTTCAGACTTGCTTCATTTCCTGCATTTAAAATAACTAATTGAATTGTCCAGACTTAAGGAAATGAATTAATTTCCATTTATCTATTTGTATATATGCAAGTGGGTCTTATTTATAAATCTGAAATACTTGTGAGGTCTGTGACCAATATCATTTACTGTCATTTTTGCCTCATAACCACCACAAAATTAATATTCAGTATGCTGAGACTTTGAGTTGCACCATTGTGATTTATCACCACCACAAAGTCTGCTGATTGTCCAGCTTCACTGCATATTAAATGAAATGTGGCATGTGTTTTCAAATAAAAATTAGTGTCTGACAAAAGGGTGCAGATTGAAACAATTCTAAAAGGGCATGTTATGTCTCACAAAGTTGACTTTAATGATTGCTGAGTACATAGAATCATTTGCAGACATTATTTTGAGGCAGTGACAGATCAAAGAATTCTGGTGGCATGCTTCAGCAAATATCAATTAATTTTGTGTTCACATTTCAGAATATTTAGAAAAAGTTCCAGGGGGAGACTGCCGTAGATAGGTGTTTTGCTGCTAATATTCTGTCCAAAGTGATTGATGTACTCCCTAAGTTTAATGTGTCTTGCTGGATTTAGCTTGTTTGTGTTGCCCAAAATTCACAAAATTGGGGAAAAAAATTCTACCGATAGTCTGAGTAAAGCACAGCTTTGGTTGAAAACCATTTTAGTCTTAAGTTATATCAAGAAATGAACATCTACAGATTTGTATTTCAGATACTGTTTGCTATTTATATGCTTGTTGAATACTTCTGGACTCCCTTTTATGTTAGCTGCCAGTCTCATACTTTCTCTTTGTTTCTCTGATTTGTTTTTTTTAATTGAGCTCTTAATCTTTCATTCTTTCACATTCAGACTGCTCCTCAACTGTATTTTCCACCTGATATCTCTTAAGCACACTTTTTCAGCTTCATCTTAATCTCTGTTTCACCGTTCAGGGAACACTGATTAGTTTGCCCTATCCCTAAGCAATATACCTTCAATGTAATTGAACTGTTTCTTCTTTAAAGGCCACCCTTTAAGCTGAGAGGGGAGGGATACAAAGGGTTCCAGAGGGGCAGTTTTTTCACACACAGGATGGTGAGTGTCTAGAACAAGCTGCCAGAAGTAGTAACAGAGTCCGGCACAATTTTGTCTTTTAAGTATTTAGACAGTTACATGAGTAGGATGGCTATCGAGGGACATGGGCCAAGTGTGAGCAATTGGGACTAGCTGAGTTGTTTTTAAAAAAAGACGGCATGGACAAGTTGGGTCAAAGGGCCTGTTTCCATGCTGTAAACCTCTATGATCCATGAACCCATTGATAAATCAGTTCTGCCTATTAATCTTTATTTCCAATTTATCTGTATCAGATCCATTCTTACCACCAGCAAAGTTGGTTTTGCCCGTTAGTTATTCTTTTTCTGAATTGTTCCTTGTCCTTTTCCATAACCAACCTAATCTTTATGATATAGCGGTCACTATCACCTAAACGTGTCCCTACTGAAATTCGATCCTCTTGACCTAGCTCATTCCTAAGTACCATATACAGCAATACCTCCTTTCTCATTGGATGAGAAATATATTAGTGTCAAAAATTCTCTTGCGCCTACCCTAGGCACTCTTGCCCCTCTCTGCCTTTTATACTACAAGTTGAGTATTTTTTATCCGAAACCCTTGGGGCCAATTGCATTTCAGAAAATTTTGGTTTTTGCGTACCGCATATAGGCCTCGGACTGCATGCATTGCCATGGCCAAAGCCGAGTCTAACTATGGTCTAAAGTAAGTAAAATGGCTAGAAAATTAAGATGTGCCATTGAATAATAAGTACAGAGAACCTGCATTAAACTCCCACACGTGGAACTATCTGCACTTCTTGCCGGAGAAGGTTCACAGGGTAACAGTAACAGACTTCCTGCACTAAAAGGTTTATGAGGCTAAACAAAAATGCAGGTTTTGGATGTGTTTGGATTTCAGATTTACAGATAAGGGATATTCTACCTGTATTACCATCTCAGTCTACATTCAGATTATATTGAGTACTCCATTATAATTACTGTTTAATTTTTGCAGTTTTTGTACTTTCCTTGCAAATTTGTTTCTCTACACATTTCCCACTAGATGATGACCTATAAACTGAGTAATGTAATTGCACCTTTTTTTGTTCCTTGACTCAAGCCAAGGATTTGGAATGATATTGCCATTTCTTCACTGTCATTAGGTCCAAACCTGGAACTCCCTTCCTAAGCACGCTGTGGATTTACCTACACTATATGGATGGCAGTAATTCAAGGCTGCGGCTCACAATTGCCTTCTGATGGGCAATTAAGGGTGGGCAATAAATCATGATGAGGCCAATGCTGCCAGCTTCCTAGGAGTGGGGAAAAAAGTATTGCTTGTTTATGAGTAAAACTTCCCTCCTAATCAACATTGGGAGGTTAAAAGCTTTAATTTTGGACTCCTGCTACGAACTCTGCTTGTTTATCGGTGATTTTGCCCTGCCCTGTCATTCCTTTGGGTTGAAGTAGAATCAGTGCCATTGTCAACAGTGTGCTTATCTTCAGATCTTAAATTCTCTTCATTTAAAAGGTTTCCAAATACTGCTAGCCCACATCATTACTGCCTCCTTTAGTAACCCAGTTTATGTCCTTCCTCCATCCTTACCTCAGCCTTCTTTTTCTCTTTGTCTTCACAGCCTTCTCTCTATATCTCTGTTTCCCACCCTCCTTATTTCACTAAGAGATCAGTAAATAATTATTCAATATTTATTTTGCTTGTTTGTTAATTCATCATTCTATGTTTAATTTGCTGGTTAGGTAATTCTTCCATATTTACAATCTGCTCATTTGGATAATACTGTATTTACAGCCTGCCTGCCGAACTTCAAGCTGGTTTTGCCCTTCCATTGGTGCTATTCCTTCTTTCATTGATTCTGCAAACTTATTATGGGCAGGCATGGTCGGCTGGCTTTTTGCCTTCAAATTTTCACTACTGTTTAGTTGTTCTTCTCGTGATTATATGTTAGTTTTGTTTTTGTTCTAAAGGATGAGAAGAAGATGTTCTGTGACACAGGCTGATATCTGTTGTATTGAAAGCAATTGAGGGTTGTCCATAAATTTGCAGCTGATATTTTTATGAAACCATATCATCTCCTCCTTTAACCAAACTTCACCAGACATTTCATTTTCGTTTCCCCTTGATTGCGCATGGAGACTGGCTTATCAAATTCACTCAGTTCCTGGCATTTGCAATACCCTGAATTGTATGCTGAAGTGAACAGCAATTCCCTTTCGACAAAAAAAATATAGAATTTGATTTATTTTTCATAAAGTTAAAGTTGACACTTCAAAAAAAAATCAGGTGGGTGCCTAACACAAACTTAGCTGTAAGCATGAGTATAAAACAATACAGGAGCAAAATACTACAGAGGCTGGAAATTTGAAATGGAGACAGAAATTGCTGTAAATGCTCAGCAGACTTGGTAGCATCTATGGATAGAGAAAGAATTGAAATTTGAACTCTTTCTCTCTTCACAGATGCTGCCAAACTTGCTGAATATTCTCTACACTTTTGATCTTCAGATGAGTTTAAGCTTCCTTGATTCAAGCTACTGAGAAATCTACACAAGGGGAGCTTATGTTTATCTAGATCTTAGGTGCTGTTGGCAAGAGCCAGGACTTGGGAACTCTTAGCAGGAATTGCTGGAGTTGCACCTTCTAAACCTGTGCACCAGAGTCATCCCACAACTGTAGGGTAGTCAGTGGAAGAAACCGTAATGTTAATTTGCCCTATCTTGATAAAGGAGGATACTATTAATTTTATTTTAAACTAAAATATTTCAGTTGTCCTTGAAGTAACTGTTGTGTCAAGTTAAAATGTTATCATGTTTGTGTCGACTGTGCAATTTGCAGCTTTAATAGCCTTTTCAGTTCTTTGACAATCAGTTCAGCAGTTGAAATTATACCCACTCATTCAATTGTTCTGTTTTTAATTTAGCTACTAGAAGGAAGTTTTGCTCGTGAAGTCAGCCATGAAGTGGATGGACTGATTTTTCAACCAACTGGGGTAAGGTGTGTGTATGTGCATGTGTGCGAGCGCGTGCATGAGCACGCATGTGCATGTGTGTGTGTGCGTGTGCGTATGTGTACTGATATTTGATTAATATGGAAAAAGTACATTAAGTATCCTGTGTGAAGCTGCCATCCTCCTTGCGTTAAGAGAATTATACATCACAGAAGGAGGTCATTCAAATATTCACTCAGGTTGACTCTTTGAAAGAGCAGTACACTTCAATTCCATTTTCCAACCACTTTCTCAAAGAGATTCAGAAATTTATACATGATGTTCACTGGGATTGACCTAGTTGCCTCGTACACACAAAACATGTGAGCTACCACAGATCACTTGCCTACCAGAAGGGGAGTGGACCTGCAGGAGGAACACGGACTGGGGAGCAAATAAATAAAATCTGTGGACTAAGGTCTACACCATTTGCCTTCTGTGAGGAGTCGACCTGTGTCAGAAGCACAGATCAGAGTAAAAGTAAATAACGCCTCGTTTTTGACTTTATTCCACATGCCTTTCAGGAGAGGAGTACAGGAGGAACACAAATGGGAAACACACTTAAATAAATCCCAAGGATTGCAGCCTAACTCTACTTACCTTCTGGGGAGCAGATAATAAAGTCTAAGGATAGCAGCTTACAGCACCTAACTGCTGGGGGAGGAGTGGACCTGAGGGATGAGCATAGTTGCAGATAAATAAATCCTGAGGATTTTGTGCTAGAACCACTGAGATAATGATCTCCAGATCCTGAGCCACAATGAATTGCATAGGGTTAATAAGATTAGAGACTTAACTGCTCAAAAGCTGACATTGTAAAAATGGGTTTTGATTCATGAGGCACTAGCACCAGAACTGGGGAAAGTGAGAGCCGTACTCAAGGCAGACTGGTGCAGAAGGTGAACTCGCATGGGATCAGAGGTGAGCTGGCAAGTTGGATACAAAACTGGCTTGGTCAAAGAAGACAGAGGGTAGCAGTGGAAGGGTGTGTTTTTGAATGGAGGGCTGTGACAAGTGGTGTTCCTTAGGGATCAGTGCTGGGCCCTTTGCTCTTTGTAACACATATAAATGATTTGGAGGAAAATGTACTGGATTGATTCGTAAATTTGCGGACGACACAAAGGTTGGTGGATTTGCGGACAGCGATGAGGACCATCGGAGGATACAACAGGATATAGATCAGTTGGAGAGATGGCAGGTGGAGTTTAATCTGGACAAATGTGAGTTAATGCATTTTGGAAGGTCTAATACAGATAGGAAATATACAGTAAATGGCAGAACCCTTAGGAGTATTGATAGGCAAGGGGATCTGGGTTACAGGTACACAGGTCACTGAAAGTGGCAATGCAGGTGGAGAAGGTAGTCAAGAAGGCATATGGCATGCTTGTCTTCATCAGCAGGGGTATTGAGTTTAAAAATTGGCAAGTCATTGGCAAGCTTAGTGAGGCCACACTTGGAATATAGTATTCAATTCTGGTCGCCACACTACCGAGGCTTTGGAGAGGGTACAGAAAAGATTTACCAGGATGTTGCCTGGCATGGAGGGCATTAGCTATCAGGAGAGGTTGGAGAAACTTGGTTTGTTCTCACTGGAGCGATGGAGGTTGAGGGAGTCCTCATAGAAGTCTACAAGATTATGAGAGACATGGACAGAGTGGATAGTCAGAAGCTTTTTCGCAGGGTGGAAGAGTCAGTTTCTAGGGGCCACAGGTTTAAGGTGCGAGGGGCAAGTTTTAAGAGAGATGTACGAGGCAGATTTTTTACACAGAGTGGTGGGTGCCTGGAACTCGTTGCCAGGGGAGATAGTGGAAGCGGATGCGGTAGTCACTTTTTGGAGCGTCTTGACAAGTACATGAATGAGATGGGAATAGAGGGATATGGTCCCCGGAAGTGTGGGGGGGTTTTAGTTAAGTCAGGCAGCATGGTCCGTGCAGGCTTGGAGGGCCGAAGGGCCTGTTCCTGTGCTGTAATTTTCTTTGTACTGTTTGGAGAATCTTCACCTGAAACATGCTGAGAACAGTGTTATGGTGAGTTATATAACTAGGGCAGGGAAGAGGGCTTTAAACAAATAGTTATGCGGGGGGTGGGGGGGATCACATGAGGGGATGTGTGGTAAGTTAAAGAGAAAAGGTAGTGATATGGGTAGTGATGACTGGAGTGTGGCAGAGTCAAACTTAAGAGTGCACTAATAGATAAAGCCAGATTTTGCAAAAAATGGAAAATTAAAGAATCGAAGGCTGAGAATCTGAATGTGTGCAGCATTCATAACAAAACATGTGAATTGTTAGCACAAATAGAAATAAATATGTTTGACCTGGTAGCCATTGCCGATATATGGTTGCAAGGTGACTAAGGCTGTGACTTGAATATTTGGAAGGACAGGAAGCTAAGGAAGGGTGGCTGTTGTCAAATCAGGCTGATATCAGTGCAGTAATGAAAGATGATCTTCACTCAAAATATCGAGATGTAGAATCGATTTGGGTAGCAATAAGAAATAGCAAAGATAAGAAGTCATGTAAGAGTAGGTTATAGTCCCCCTAACAGCAGCCACACTGTAGGTCAGAGTATATAGGAAAAAAATTTAGAGACTTGTAAGAAAGGCACTGCAATAATCATTGTGATTTTGATCTGCATATAGATTGAATGAATCAGATTGGCAAAGGTAGCCTGGAAGAGAGTTCATAGTGTTTTCTGTACAATTTCTTAGAGCAGTTCATTCTAGAGCCAATCAGGGAGCAGGCCATTCTAGACCTGGTAATGTGCAATGAGATGAGAATAATGAATGACTTCGTAGAAAAGGCTCTGATTATAATATGATGTACTTTCAGTGACAAACATAGGTTTAAGACTTGTGTTTCAAACATAAATAGACAGATTTACGCAGTAATGAAGATGAAGTTGGCCACTGTGAACTGGAGGTTATGTTAAAAGATGGGGCAGCAGAAAAGTAGTGGCAGATATTTAAACAGATATTTCATAACTCTCAAAAAAATATGTTCCCATAAGAAAATAGACTCAAGGAGAAGGATGCACCATATGTGAGTAACTAAGGATTGGTAGATCAGAAGTTAGGACAGATTTTAAAAGCAAAGGATTAAATTGGCCTACTCCTAACCCATATGTTTGTATGCCTGTACATTCAACAAAAATCATAGTTGTTTGGATGCTTATTACACAACTACTTCGTGACTCATGATTTTTCAAATGACTTTTAAAACATTTATTGAATGTAAATCCCAATTATTTTTTTTAACAATAATGGGGTTTAAAAAGGTAAACCATTCAGCTGCAAGCAACTCTGGAATAAAAATAGAAAATGTTGGCTAAACTCAGTAGGTCTGGCAGCATCTATGGAGAGAAACAGAGTTTAACATTTCAGTTCTAAATGACCCTTCTCCAGAACTGATTCCAATTGGATTCTAATTGGGGCCACCTTTTTTTTATATAAAGATGGTTTAAATTGTGAAGTTATATAACTTAAAAGTTTTTCTCTTGAAGGTGAATGCATACTTGTTTTAAAAACTCAATAATTTATTTATAAAATTTCTTGGTGAATGGTACAAACTAGGTGTTATGGCAGGGAAAAACTCATTTTGAAACAGTATTGGATGATTGTTTTCCTTTGATGTTCTTTCATGATTTGCATTTATTCTACAGTTTTGGCTTTACATCGTCTGGAAAATTATGGTTTACATAGGATTGCTTTTTAAAGTTGGATATTAGGCACCAGAAGAATGAAATTGCTTTTATGGTCTCAGGACAAACGCTGCATAACCAATATATTTATTTTGACCTTCAGTCACCATTGATTTGTAGACAAATGCAGCAGTCAAACTGCATACATAAGATTTCACAAACAGGCATGAGATAAATGACAAGTTTATTTGTTTGCGGTGGTATAGGTTGAGAGATGTATGTTAGCCGTAGAAAGTTCCCTCTGGGCATAGTACCATGGCATCTTTTCCAATCACTTAAACTGAGGCCATGCCAGTGGTTCAATGCCCCAGCAGGAAAATGGCACCCTGGACATGCAGCCCCACTTATTTCCAATGAAGACATTGAAGTGTCAATCTAGTTTGTGTTTCAGTTTTGGAATGCCATTTGAACCTAGAACTTCCTGATCCAAAGGTATCTGAAGCTGTCACTGTCACAGAGTAAAAGCTCCTACACGTGAAGGAAAAGCAGTCAGTCATCGAGTGGCATTGTCATATTAATTCATTGTGCACAAAAAGCTTTTATTAGAATCTGAAGCTTTTAGCTTTTGGGAATATTTTTAATGCTGTTGTCAGGACTCACAATTTTAATGTATTGAGCTGTGATGTTTTATCAATGCTGCCAAATTGTGCAATTTTAATGCATTGTGCTAAGATATACTTGTAATGCTGCCATATGTAAAATGCTTTGTTGTAAACTCTCTAAGTGATGTTACTGCAGTTTGTGGTAACTACTCACTGCTGGGAAGGAGATGTATATCCCAGTGTCCAGTTTCCCTCTGTGGGTTCTATGTGTTCGTGTGAGCTTTCATTCAAACTAATTATTATGAAAGCCTCCGTTTTGACATTGTGTTTAAAATTATGCCTGACCTCACGTGGCCTTGCTTAGCAGGTAAGTAAACTGCCTGCTGACATTATTAGGGACAATTTAGCATGGCCAATCCACTAACTGACGCCATCTTTGGGAAGAAACTGAAGCACCCAGAGGAAACCCATGCAGACACGAGGAGAATGTGCAAACTCCACACATTGTGACCCTGGTGCTGTTGTCACCATGCCACCTCTATTTTTGAAAGTCCAGACATTTGTTTCATTTGGGAATATGTTTACAGCAAATTTTACTATTTGTTATTGGGTAGGACCATCAGGAAACAATATAAAATGTACAGTTCTGGTCACCACGAGGAAGTAAATATCTGAGAAAGCACAGAGAAGATTTACAAGAATGTTGTCAGGGCTTGAAAATTGCAACAATGAGGAGAGATTTGATAGGCTGGGATCATTTTCCTTAGAATAGAGGAAGCTAAGGGTGACCTAATTGAAGTATACAAAAATATGAGGGGTCTAGATATGGTAGACAGGAAAGATTTATGACCCCTAGATAAGATGATTGGTAGAATGATTAGAAATGACGTGAGGAAAAAGAGTGCTGTAATTTGCAAGGGTACAGACCAGGTGCTGGAAAGCGAAATTAAAATGAGTGACTAGTTTCTTTTTTCTCTTTTTAGGCTGGCATTGACATGATGGGTTGAGTGGCCTCTTTATGCACTATAACCTTTCTGTGGTTCTATCCTGCATTAAGTGCAATGTTCAGGCTACATTTATTTTTACCAAGGGAACTGTGCACATTCATTAAGAATCAGCTGCACTTTGACTAATGCATCTGTGTTTTCTTTGCAACAGAAAATCATGAACAAAGCTGCTTTTCCTGTTTTGATTCTCCATGTAATAGTTGCACTGTTTTTAATTTGTTATGCTTTGTCAATCAATATAATTGGTATGGTCTTTTCTAACTGATTCTATTGTACAGCTGTATGTAGCAGAAACATCATGACAGTGGGATAAATACATTACAGTACCCATTTAGTACTGTATTAAACAGCTGTCCTGCCCATAATAATAGCTGTTAAATAAGATAATCGGATATGCATCTTAAGAAAACAAATCAAGCAGCAAATTCCTATTTGTGAAACCAAGCTGGTTCTTTTTTGTAAAGAGTGTTTTGCCACCAGCAGACATGCCATTTATGATCTCGCTGGTTCCCAAACCAGACAGTGAGCCAAGATATTTGCATTTCATGCAACAGAGGCAATCTATAAAGCAAATAGAGACAGTGAAAGAATGAAAATAGATGAGTTGCTCACATGAAGGGGAAACCAAAGTCCCTGTAAATAATAAAATGGTAGCCAAAGGGACAGTGAGGTCAATAAGGCGATCTTTTGGCAGCACTGAGCATGGCTGAGGTACTAACTAAGCACTTTGCATCTGTTTTCATTAGAGAAGAGCATGTTTCTCAAGTAGCAGTAACTATGGATAGAATAAAAGTAGATACAGGGTGTAAAAAGGAGGCAACAACAACTTATATTTCTATGACACCTTTAATATAATGAAATGCCCCATGGCACTTCAGTGTGACTTACTTACTTTTGTAATCTCTGCCTCGATTGATAAAGGCAATTATCCCATATGCCTTTTTCACCAATTTACTAATATACCCTTCCACCTTCAGAGATTTATGGACAAACATGCCAAAGTCCCTTTGTTCCACACAAATTCCTCGTATCATGACATTCATTGAATAATCCAAAGGAATTTCTCAGAAATATAGAAGAGACCTATCCAACTCATCCCTTTTGAATATTACTGTTGAATTTACTTCCACCATCCTTTGTATTCGAGATCAAATAGTTCAGTGTATGAAAGAAAAAAATCCTAATGTCATCTGTTTTTCACTAATCGTTTTAAATGTGCCCTCTTGATACCAGTCAGTCTTTCTCTTACTGGAGATAGTTCCTCCTTAGTTGTTGTGTTCCAACTAGTCATGAGATGTGGGCATCACTGGCCGCACCAGCATTTGTTGCCTGTCCTGAGTGGTTTGATTGGCCATTTCAGAGAGCATTGCTGTGGATCTGGAGTCACATGTAGGCCAGACCAAATAAGGTTAGAAGATTTGCTTCCATAAATAGTATTAGTAATCCAGATGGGTTCTTATGACAGTCAGTAATGGTTTCATGGTCACCATTAGATTTTCAATTCCAGATTTTTTTATTCACTTTAAGTTTTACAGTCTACCGTGGTGGGATTAAAACAAGAGCCCCAGAGCATATCCCAGGTCTCTTGATTGCTAGTCCAGTAACAAATGCTATTGCCCCCCCCATTCCCTAAGTCTCTATCAGATCTCTCCTTAACCCTCTTGGACCAGTTTGTTTAGTCTCACCATGTAACTCCATGGTACCATTCAAATAAATTTCTCTTGTGTCCCTCACATGGTTTTGACATCTTTCTAAAGTCCAATGCTCTGAATGCTCCAGCTGAGACAGAATCTGTAGTTTCATTTCTAAAGACTGAGCATAACTTCCTTGTTTTCTTTCTTTTCCTCTATTAATAAACTCAATGTTATATAAACATGGAAAGGTGTACAGAAAGATGGAGGTCTTTCAGCCCATCATGTCAGTGCTAGCCAGAAAAGAGCTATCTAATCTAATCCTACCTTCCAGCTCTTGGTTCAAAGCATGTAGATTATGATGACTCAAATGCATATCAAGTGTTTTTATTTAAATGTGATAAGAGTTTCTGTCTGCACTGCTCAAGCAGGAAGTGAGTTCCAGACTTCCACTACCCTCTGAGTGAAAACATTTCTCCGCAAATCTCACCAATCTTTCTACCAGTGACTATAAATCTATGCCTCCTAATTGTTCACCTCTCTGCTGATAGAATAATAGGTGCTTCCTATCTAGGCCCCTCATAATTTTGAATATCTCAGTGAACTCTCCCTTCAGCCTTTTCTCTATTCCTGGCAATTTACTCCCTGACCCTCTTTGTTGCCTCCTCAAAAAATCCAGTCAAATAGAACAGACATGACCTGTTAATAAATCCATGCTGACTATCCTTGATTAATCCATTCCTTGGTAAATGACAATGTAAACGGTGTCTCAGAATTCTCTTTCTAATAACTTTCCCACCACTTAGGTTAAGCTAAATAGCCTTTGTTAGTCTCCTTCCTCAGCCTATAGGACTTCAGTCCTTTTTCAGTCTATGCTACTGGTAGCACTGACACCATGATCACTTTGGCTGTTCAGCCCAATCTCCTCTCCCAATCACCCCGGCAAGAATATTCTGCAGCTTCTCAGTGTTGCTTTTGACTGATACCAAGGTGGCAACACACTAACCTGGAATCATGATTATGGCTGCAGAAATTCATGATTCTTCCCTTGCTATTGAGTATCATACTGCAATGTGCTGCCCCTCTTGCACAGCTGAGCCACCAATGGTGTGTTGACTTGATTCTGGTTTTATTCGCAAGGTCACCATTATCCTCATCTGTATTCAGAAATGAATAGTGACTGGAGAGTGAGACATACAATAATCTCTCCCTCAATGTCAACAAAACGAAGGAGATAGTCAACAATTTCAGGAAGCGTTGTTTACATCATCGGGAACAAAGTGAAAATGGTCGAGAGTTTCAGGTTTCTAGGTGTCCAGATTACCAAAAACCTGTCCTGGTCTCTCCATGCCAACGCTATAGTTGAGAAAATCCACAACACCTCTACTTCCTCAGGAGGCTAAGGAAATTTGGCATGTCCAGTATGACTTTCACCAACTTTTACAGATGCACCATAGAAAGCAATCTTTCTGGTTGTATCACAGCTTGGTATGGCTGCTGCTCTATCCAACACTGCAAGAAATGATAAAGGATCTTGAATAAAGCCCAGTCCATCACTCAAACTAGCCTCCCAACCATTGACACTGTCTGCACTTCCAGCTGCCTCAGCATAATCAAGGACTCCACATACCCCAGGCATACTGTTTCCATCTTCTTCTGTCATGAAAAAGATACAAATGTCAGAGGACACGTAGCAACTCTTCTCTGCTGCCATCAGACTTTTGAATGGACCTACCTTGTATTAAATTGATCTTTGTCTACACCCTAGCTATGACTATAACATTGCATTTTGCGCTTTCTCCTTTCCTCTTTTATGTACGGTATGCTTTGTATAGTGCTCAAGAAATAATTGTATGTTAATACATGTGGCAATATTCAATCAAATCAAATACGAACTGAGAGCAAGACTTGGCCACTTGGTTCCTCGAGCTTGCTCCACAATTCAACGAGATTGTGGCTGTTCTGATTGTAACCCCAACTCCATATTTCCACCACCCCCAATTTTCACTCCCTTGCTCATCAAGAATCTATCTAGCTCTGCCTTAAAAGTATTTAAGGACTCTGATTCTACTGCCTCTTGAGGCAGAGAGTTCCAAAAGCTCATGACCTTCTGAGAGAATCTTCTCCTCATCTGAGCTTTAAATTGGTATTTTAAACAGTCACCCCTAGTTTTAGCTTCTCCCACAAGAGAAACATTCTTTTTACATCAACCCTGTAAGGACCCCACAGGATCTTTTATGTTTCAGTCATGTTGCCCCTTACTCTGTTAAATTCCAGTGGATACGAGCTTGGCCAGTCCAATCTTTCTTCGTAAGACAACCCACCTGTTACAGCTATTAGTTTGTAAATCTTCTCTGCACTGCTTCCAACACATTTACATTATTCCTTACGTAAAGAGATCAGTACTGTACACAATATTCCCAATGTGATCTCCCCAATAAAAGCAAATTACTGCAGATGCTAGAATCTGAAACCAAAACAGAAAATGCTGGAAAATCTCAGCAGGTCTGGCAGCGTCTGTAAGGAGAGAAAAGAGCCGATGTTTTGAGTCGAAATGACCTTCTGTCAAAGCTAAAAGGCATAGAAAGTGGGAGATATTTATATTGTAGGGTGAGGGAAGGAAAGATGAGTCATAGCCACAAAAAGAAGGGGAAAAGCTACTAATGGCAGCCCATAGAGAGAATAGAAGGTATGAATGGCTAAATGGCAGCGAAGCTGAATTCAGAGGGTAAGCTGTGACAGATGAAGATGGGGCGGGAGCGGGGAGATAGGTGGGAAAGAGGTAAAATTGAGAAAAAGCGAGAGGGGAAATGGGGGAGAAAGGGTAAGGAAAGGGGGATAAAATGGGAGGAAAAGTGTGGGGGAAATAAAGAGAGACAATAGAGAAATGGTAGACAACAATTAAAAATCAAATAAAAGGAAAACAAAGAACATAAGAAATAGGAGCAGGAATAGGGCATCTAGCCCTTTGAGCCTGCCCCGCCATTCAGTAAGATCATGGCTGGTCTGAAGTGGATCAGTTCCACTTACCCACCTGCTCCCCATAACCCTTAATTCTCTTATCGATCAGAAATCTATCAACCCGTGTCTTAAATATATTCAATGAGGTAGCCTCCACCACTTCAGTGGGCAGAGAATTCCAGAGATTCACCACCCTCTGAGAGAAGAAGTTCCTCCTCAACTCTGTTCTAAACTGACCCCTCCCCCTCTTATTTTGGGGCTGTGCCATCTTAAGTGGAAAGAATCTGTCGACCTCTACCCTATCTAGCCTTCTATTCGCCTTCTTGATCATCTGCTGCACCTGTAGACTGAGTTTTTGTGATTTGTGCACAAGGACCCCCAGGTCCCTCTGCACAGTAGCACGCTGCAACTTTTCACCATTTAAATAATATTCCATCCTATTATTATTTCTTCTAAAGGGGTTGAGGTAGGGGAGAGCTTATCATCTGAAGTTGTTGAATTTGATGTTGAGACCGACATGTCGTCTTCCAGCTAGGCACATTACAGCCTTTCGGTCTCAACATCAATTCAACAACTTCAGGTGATCAGTTCTACCCCACCTCGACCCCTTTGTTTTCATTTTATTTCATTTTGAACTTTTCTCTATTTTTTTTATTGTCTTTATTATTCTTTTCCCCCCTCCTGTTCTTCCCCATTTTATCCCCCCTTTCCTTACCTTTCTCCCACTTTGCTTCCCCCACACACACCCACTCCCCCCACACACCCACCCCCCCCCACACACACACACTCACCCCCAACCCCAACCCCCCCCCACACGCTCACACTCGCACCCATCCCCCACACGCATGCACCCACCACCCCCCACCCACACCCACACATCTTCATCTAGCACAGGTTGTAATCAGTTTCCCTCAATGAATAATATTCTATTAGATTTCCTAATTACTTGCTATAACTGTATACTAACCTACACTATGGGTGCAGGATAGCATGCAGTCACTGTGCTATATTCCTGATTCACTGTCTGGCATGACCCAATCATTCTCTGTCTGCGCACCCTGTGCAGCCGAGGTGATAACCTCCGGAAAAGTGTTATCAACGTAACTTTAGCCTTGTGAATTCACTGCAGTGATACCAACTGCTGGAGTGTAAATACCTTTGACTGTAGATATTTCCCATATGTTTTTTCAACCAGGACATAAGCATTCAGGAGTCCACGCATGAAGCAGAATATACATTCCATGGAATGCCATTCGTTTAGTTATTGGGCTATTAATGAAGATAACAGAAATAAGCCTAAGGTTAACAAAAAAAGTTCATCAGCCATTGATCAATTCGTCCCTTTCCATTGAACCATTGAAACCCTACTGTGTAGAAGGAGGCCATTTGGCCTCTGTGAAAGAACGTCTTATCCACACAGACACAGCAAGAACATACAAATTTCACACAGTCATCCAAGGTTGGAATCAAATCCGGGTCCCTAGCACTGTAAGGCAGCAGTGCTAACCATTCTGCCACCATGCTAACCATTCTGCCACCATGCTGCCCCACTGTGCCACCTTGCTGCCCCGCCGCCCCTGGAGCCAATGTTCCTTTAGTGTCTGTATCTCTCTCCCTTGGTTCCCCATACCAGGAACACAGTTTTGATTCTAGGCTTGGGTCACTGTCTGTGTGGAGTTTGTGTGTTTTCCCAGTGTCTGCATGGGTTTCCTCCCACAGTTGAAAGATGTGCAGATTAGGTGGATTGGCCATGCTAAAATTGCCTCTTAGTGTCAGGTGGACTAGCATAGTAAATGCATGGAGTTATGAGGATAGGGCCTGGGTAGGACTTGATGGACCAAATGGCCTCATTCTGCACTTCGGATGCTATGATATGATTCATGATAGCACTCCTTTGCCTATGTCGAGGTACTAAAATGTTAAACACATAAAAGGTTAATTATAGGTACTCAACTGATATAATTGCCTTAAAAGCCTCGGGTTTTGCTGCTGCTTTCTCTGAGCTGATTGTGATATCACTCTGCTATTTTTATTTTCCTGCCACTGTTCCTGGTGCCCCGGGACCTACTCTTTCCTTAAAACCCTTCTCAACTTGTCCTGCTGACTTTAATGAATTAAGTGCATGCACTCCCAGGGTCTCCTGTAGTCTTCTGAAAATTGTTCCATTCAGTTCATATTGCCTTTCCTCATTCCCTTTGCCAAAATGTACGCCATTCACATTTGCTCCTGGAGACCCAAAGCTTCAAAGCCAAAAAAAATCCCTTTTGTTTTCAAGATTTGCCAGTTATGTTTACCATTTACATAGGCGATTTGGAGGAGGGGCTGAGTGTAGGGTAACAAAATTTGCTGATGACACGAAGATGAGTGGAAAATCGAATTGTGTGGAAGGCGCAGAAAGTCTGCAGAGAGATCTGGATAGGCTGAGTGAGTGGACGAGGACCTGACAGATGGAGTATAATGTTAGCAAATGTGAGGTTATCCACTTTAGTAGAACTAATAGTAGGAGAGATTACTATTTAAAGGGTGAAAAGCTGCAACATGCTACAGTGCAGAGGTTCCGGGGGTCCTTGTGCACAAATCGCTAAAACCCAGTCTGCAGGTGCAGCAGGCGATCAAGAAGGCAAATAGAATGTTGCCCTTTATAGCGAGGGGGATAGAATATAAAAGCAGGGAGGTCTTGCTGCAACTGTACAAGATACTGGTGAGGCCACAACTGGAGTACTGTGCGCAGTTTTGGTCTCCGCATTTGCAAAAGGATATACTAGCCTTGGAGGACAGAGAAGGTTCACCAGGCTGATACCGGAGATGAGCGGGTTAGCTTACAAAGAGAGATTGAATAGACTGGGCCTGTACTCGGAGTTTAGAAGGCTGAGGGGGGATCTTATAGAGACTTACAAGGTAATGAAGGGGCTAGATAGGGTAGAGGTAGGGAGATTCTTCCTGCTTAGAAAGGACAGCAGAACTAGAGGGCACAGCCTCAAAATAAGGGGGGGGGGGGTGCAGTTTAGATCGGAGTTGAGGAGGAACTCCTTCATAAGAACATAAGAAATAGGAGCAGGAGTAGGCCATCCAGCCCTTCGAGCCTGCCCCGCCATTCAATAAGATCATGGCTGATCTGTCGTGGCTCAGTTCCACATTCCTGCCCTCTCCCCATAACCCTTAATCCCCTCGCTTATCAAAAACCCATTTAGCGAGGCAGCCTCCACCACTTCAACGGGCAGAGAATTCCAGAGATTCACCACCCTTTGAGTGAAGAAGTTCCTCCTCAACTCCGTTTTAAACCGCCACCCCCCTTTATCTTGAGGCTGTGCCCCCTAGTCCTACTGTTCTTTCTGAGCAGGAAGAGTCTCTCCACCTCTATCCTATCCATCCCATTCATCATCATATACGTCTCAATGAGATCTCCCCTCATTCTTCTAAACTCTAACGAGTACAAGCCTAGGTTATTCAGCCTCTCCTCATAGCTCAACCCCCTCAACTCCGGTATCAGCCTAGTAAACCTCCTCTGCACTCCCTCCAAGGCCAAAATATCCTTGCGCAAGTGCGGCGACCAAAACTGCACACAGTACTCCAGCTGCGGCCTCACCAATGCCCTATACAGCTGCAGCAAGACCTCCCTACTTTTATATTCAATCCCCCTCGCTATGAAGGCCAGCATCCCATTAGCCTTCCTGACCACCTGCTGCACCTGCAAGCTGGGTTTTTGCGACTCATGCACAAGGACCCCGAGGTCCCTCTGCACCATCGCCTGCTGCAGTTTTTCGCCACGTAAGTAATAGTCCTTCCTACCATTATTCCTACCAAAGTGGACCACCTCGCACTTGCCAACATTAAATTCCATTTGCCATTTCCTGGCCCATTCGCCCAGCCTATCTAGATCCTTCTGCAGACTCTCCACACCCTCTGCGCAATTTGCCGTTCCACCAATCTTGGTGTCATCAGCAAATTTTGACACCATACACTCGGTTCCCTCCTCCAGATCATCTATATAAATGGTAAATAGCTGAGGCCCCAGCACCGACCCCTGGGGCACTCCACTAGTCACCAACCGCCAATCCGAATAGCACCCATTAACCCCCACTCTCTGCCTCCTATTTGACAACCAATCCTCTATCCACGCTAACACCCTACCCCCAACTCCATGCCCCCTTACCTTCTGCAATAACCTCTTGTGAGGTACCTTGTCAAACGCCTTCTAAAAATCAAGGAAGACCACATCCACCAGCTTTCCTCTATCCACCGCCCTAGACACATCCTCATAGAACTCCAATAAATTTGTCAGACACGACTTCCCCTTAACGAAACCATGCTGCGTCTGCTGTATCAAGCAATTCCCCTCAAGATGCCTCGCTATTTCCTCCTTGATGACGGATTCTAACATTTTACCTACAACAGACGTTAAACTAACCGGCCTATAATTCCCTGCCTTTTGCCTGCCACCCTTCTTAAACAACGGCGTAACATTAGCCATTCTCCAATCTTCCGGCACTTCCCCGGAATCCAGTGACGTTTGGAAAATAACCACCAAGGCATCCACTATCACCTCCGCCATTTCTTTCAGAATCCTCGGATGCATTCCATCCGGTCCTGGGGACTTGTCCACAATCAGTCCCTCCAGTCTGTCGAGCACCGCCTCTCTAGTAACAATAATGTCATTGAGACCCTCCAGTCCTACCACCTTTCCGTCGCTAACACCGGGCAAATTATTCACGTCCTCCTCCGTGAAGACCGAAACAAAAAAGTTATTCAAGGCCTCAGCCATTTCCCCATCCCCTACCACTAAGTCCCCCCTCTCATCCTCTAAGGGTCCAACGTTCACCCTAGCCAGCCTCTTCTTTTTTATATACTTATAAAAAGTCTTGCTATCCTTTTTTATATTAAGCGCTAGCCCAGCTTCATAGTTTCTCCTACCCTTCTTTATCAACTTCTTTGTCAATCTTTGTTGGCATTTAAACCTCTCCCAATCCTCTTCTTGCCCACTACTCTTAGCTACTCTAAACTCCTCCGCTTTTAATTTAACACTTTCCTTCACCTCCTTCGTTATCCATGGCTTATTACCTCTCCTCCTACGGTCCTTTTTAACCATCGGAATAAATTTCTGCTGAGCACCAAGAAAGATCTCCTTAAAGATCCTCCACTGCTCCTCAGCAGACCTACCTTCCAACGCGCTCCCCCAGTCAACATTCGCCAATTCTTCTCTCATCCTACCGTACTCCCCTCTATTCAAACAAAGGACACATGTCCGGGAACCCACTTTCTCCTCCTCCATCTGCACCAGAAACTCCACCATACAATGATCACTCTCCCCAAGAGGATCCTTCACCACAAGGTCCCTAATTCTACCCGCCTCATTACATAACACCAGATCCAAGATAGCTCGCTCCCTCGTCGGCTCCAACACACACTGTTCAAGGAAACTATCCCAGCAGCATTCCAAGAACGCCTCCTCGAGCCCACCGAGTCCAACATGGGTCGACCAATCAATATGTAGATTGAAATCCCCCATAATTATCACCGTTCCATTCCTGCACGCTGCACTTATTTGCGTGTTAACAGCCCGCCCCACCTCCAGATCATTATTCGGGGGCCTATAGACGACACCCACCAGCGCCTTCCTCCCTTTGCTGTTCCTAATCTCCACCCACAACGATTCCACTTTCTGCTCTTTGGTTCCTATGTCATCCCTTGCTACCACCCTGATGCTATCCTTAATCAGCAGAGCTACGCTCCCGCCTATCCTTCCTAAACACTTGATACCCCTGGACATTCAGCTCCCATTCCCTGTCACCTTGCAGCCACGCTTCTGTAATGGCCACCAGATCATATCCATTTGTGCTGATCTGCGCCACCAGCTCATCCACTTTATTCCAAATGCTTCGTGCATTCAGATAAAATGCCTTCATCCCAGCCTTCACCTGGACCCTATTTGCCAGAACGCCACCAACCATACTCACGCCCCCTACTCCCTTTATTATTGGGACATCCTCGGCCTCTTCCCTTACCTGTACCCTCTCCTTAACTTTAGACACCCCCCCCCGCCCCCCCCGCACCAATTAGTTTAAAGCCCTGTCTACAGTCCTCTTTACACGATTCGCCAGGACTCTGGTCCCAGCACGGTTCAACCCCATCCCACCTGAACAGGTCCCACCTACCCCAATACTGATGCCAATGTCCCATAAATTCAAACCCATTCCTCCCACACCAATCCCTGAGCCACCCATTCACTTCCTTAATCTTATCAACCTTACGTCCGTCTGCACTCGGTTCAGGCAGTAGCCCAGAGATCACCACCTTGTCGGTTCTACTTTTTAATTCCATTCCCAGCTTTTCATACTCCCTCCCCAGATCCTCAGTTCGCGTTTTGCCTAAGTCGTTGGCACCCACATGTACCACAACAACCGGATTCTCACCCTCCCGTTCCAGGTTCCTCTGCAGCCCAGATGCGACATCCCGGACCCGAGCACCAGGCAGACAACACACCCTTCTGTGCACTTTGTCATTGTGACAAAAGACAGTGTCAATACCCTTAACCCCACTATCCCCAATTACTACTACGTTCCTTTTCACCCTCTCTTTGCCTATGTCCTGCGTCTGCATTGCTGTACTGTGTGCAGTCTGCTCACCAGCCTCGCCTCCCTCGTTCTCGTCCTGACTGGAAGCAAGAACCTCAAACCTGTTATGCAGATTGAGAGGCTGAGGCCTCCGCTCCCCACCCTCCTTCCTCCGCTCCCCACCCTCCTTCCTCCGCTCCCCACCCTCCTTCCTCCGCTCCCCACCCTCCTTCCTCCGCTCCCCACCCTCCTTCCTCCGCTCCCCACCCTCCTTCCTCCGCTCCCCACCCTCCTTCCTCCGCTCCCCACCCTCCTTCCTCCGCTCCCCACCCTCCTTCCTCCGCTCCCCACCCTCCTTCCTCCGCTCCCCACCCTCCTTCCTCCGCTCCCCACCCTCCTTCCTCCGCTCCCCACCCTCCTTCCTCCGCTCCCCACCCTCCTTCCTCCGCTCCCCACCCTCCTTCCTCCGCTCCCCACCCTCCTTCCTCCGCTCCCCACCCTCCTTCCTCCGCTCCCCACCCTCCTTCCTCCGCTCCCCACCCTCCTTCCTCCGCTCCCCACCCTCCTTCCTCCGCTCCCCACCCTCCTTCCTCCGCTCCCCACCCTCCTTCCTCCGCTCCCCACCCTCCTTCCTCCGCTCCCCACCCTCCTTCCTCCGCTCCCCACCCTCCTTCCTCCGCTCCCCACCCCCCTTCCTCCTCTCAGCAGCCCCCTCTTGTTCCTGACCCTTAGAGTTAGCCAGTCTGGGGGGGGGGTGGATGTCACTTGCACCCCATTGACAATGGCACCCTCTCTCCCCCTGATGAGCCTCAGTGTCTGTAGCTCAGAGGCCAGCTCATCTACCTTGAGCTGGAGCTCCTCCAGCAACCTGCACTTACTGCAGACATGGTCACTGGGAAGGACCCTGGGGCCCACCAGCTCCCACATCATACAGAAACAACACATCACATGCCCCTCCATTATTCACTGTAGTAGTATTGAAAATTTCCACACAAACTTACCTGGCCCTTTTTCTCCTCAGCCCTTTTGCTCCTAAGCCCTAATAGCTCACTCTGCTATCCTCTCACTCCGCTGCCTGCTCCGACGCTGCCCGCTGTCTACACCAGGCCTCCTTTTAAACCTGGCGCTGTTTTAAAGCCTGCTCCCCCACAGCTCCCTGCTATCCACTCCCTTAGAATTCTTAAAGCGGTAGATACAAAAAGCCCGCAAAAATGCTTTTAAATGATTTAAACAGTTCTACAAGGTAAGTTCTTACTACAAAAGTGCTTTAAACTTATTTAAACTGGTTTTTAACAGGTAATTTCTTATCTGTCTCTCTGCTCCTTCACTCGTCTTTTCACTCAAAGGGTGGTGAATCTCTGGAACTGTCTGCCCATTGAAATGGTGGAGACTACCTCGCTGAATACATTTAAGTCATGGGTAGATAGATATCTGATAGACAAGGGAATTAAGGGTTATGGGGAGAAAGCGGGAAAGTGGAACTGATCCACTTCAGATCAACCATGATCTTATTGAATGGCGGGGCAGGCTCGAGGGGCTAGATGGCCTACTCCTGCTCCTATTTCTTATGTTCTTATGTGGTTATCATCAAGAGGTTCAAATTGGCACAACATTTGATGCATGTTTTGCTTTCCAGATGTGTTTGATGTTGATGGAAAGCTATGAAGCACTATGTGATTAACCTTTTTAGAACAGTGCACAGCAAAGAGTCTTTTGACAATGGGCCTTTGTGGTACAAGCATATAGGCTCGGTGCTCAGACTCCATAAAAATATTGCTGACTCTGTGGGAATGCCAAAATGGCAGTTGATGTGGGCAGTAATTTCCTTGCCTCTGCATGTGAAATCATGAGCACCGAGCAGCCTCCAGTTTCAGCTTGTTTATCACCAAGCAATAGCCTTTCAAGGTAACTGCAAAGGGAAGAAAAGCTGTTCGCTCTTCATGCGGCTGAAGCCTCTTTGGAGCTATCAAGAGCTATGATAGATGATAATGCAGGCTGTTTATGTAGCCTGAAGATAATAAGGAGATGACTTGAATCAGCAGATTGCAGTCATCTGTAAGACCATGTAATTACGTAAAAAAAAAACCATGAAAATTATTGTAATTCATTTTTTGTTTGATCAGACTCTTGTCAATGGCTTTTTTGGGATGGTGCCTATAATTGACATGGTCATTGCTCTCCAGTAGTGTGCTGCACAGATGAACAAACTTAGTGGGAGGGAGCCAAGTTTGCAGTGTATTGGCTGACTTTAGGGCAGCAGGCATAGATGATGAGGTATACCAAATTCTTAAAGCTTCTCCAGCTGAAGGTATGGAGGAATTAAACAACCTGTAGAGCAGTAGCAGGAAATATTACTTAAAATTGCTGTCTGAGGCTGGGGATTAGAAGGTACAGATATGTCTTTGAAATTACAGAATTCATTTGTGTTTCTACACCTGAATAGGAGAAGGAATGGGGGAGTTTTAGTGAATGCAAAAGCTACCAGTATGTCTTACCGATGTTAAAGACTACTAAAATGGCTCCTTAGTGTGTGTTGCATGCACTTCTAATGCTTTGGAGTCCTGTAGAGCAATAAGAAAGCAATAAGTGAACAGTGCTCTTTTGTGGAGCATACAACTTTACATTAGATTACAGAATATTGTAAAAATCAAAGGAAAAGGTTTTTTCATGGATCATATGGCTTTTTATCTAGAGCTAGTCAAGAATTTAGAAACAATAAGATTTCATGGCAAAACTCCTTGATGAATACTGCAGCTTTAAGGTCAATTTAAGGTTAGATGAAAAAGCTCATGTTCCTCAATAGAATATTTTTCTAGCACCATCTGTCCTATTCAGATACTTCAGCAGTGTTTTGGACAGCTTCATAAGGAAGAGGCTTGAACAGTCTTTAATAGACATTACAGAAAAGTGCTCCTTTTCAGGTGTTGGTGTTGTTAACAAATATACCCTCAACATCTTGAACAGTGGTCTAGCTGACGATTGCACAATGTTCACCATTCACAACCCCTCAGATCCTGAAACAGTCTATGTCCAAATGCAGTATTCCAAGATAATATACAGGCTGGGGCAAGTAACGTGTACACCACATAAGTGCCAGACAGTAACCATCTCCAACGAGAGAAAATCTGACCATTGCCTCTTAATGTTCAATGGCATTGTCATCACTGAATCTGTCACTATCAGCGTCTTGGAAATTATCATTGACCGAACTGGACCAAACTGGTATCAACAGTTAAATGTTCTTACCACTATTGTTTACTCCTGGTTTACATGTGAGCAGAGAGCAGCGCCTGACCCAGTATGATACAAAGTCAAATTCCCAAAACATGGGATGGCATGTAAAGAAAAGTGTACAACATGCTTGCGTCAGAGAGAAATGAGATTGCTGCTGAAAGCATTAAAATTATGACAATGTGCAAGCAAAAGACTGGAAAACTTAATCTTTATATTCCTGGTATTATTTAAAAATGATTTTCAGACTGATGTTTTTTAGCTGGCTCTCAGGATGAGACCAGAAGATTGATCTTTACAGTTCAGCTCTGTTGCACAGAACCATGTCATCATTTAGAATGCTGTTAGCCAACAATCCAGACAATATTCTGTGGGGAACTTTGAGAGATCATGTCAGCTGAATTGATTTTGTGAAATGGTTGCAATGTTTTTGCAGTTGTTTTTGGCAAAGCTTGAAATATTCAGTTAACTTGTGGAGAATTTTAAATGCTGTTCTCACAAAGCTTTCTCCCTCCAAGTCTCTCCATTGGTTATTTAAACAGATTTTGTCATAAAACCAACTGTTAAAACATACATTGTAATTCATTCTTGGTATAATTCAAAAAATGTGTGCACATTTGGCTTGTCGCCCCATGGTTAGAACAGCAAGAAAGTAGGCATCTAAAACTTAACATTCATAGTCAGAACCATCTGATATTGCCCAGTAAATTTGTAAGCTAGATGAAGTACAGTAAAATCTTTGTTATCCAGAATGGATGTGGGTGCTGGTTAATGGCATGGTATATTACTCTGGACACAAGGTAAGGTGCAATATACTTCCCTTCAGGCACAATAGCCAAATCTGACCAAATAATGCAACAATTTTAATGTAAAAGTGAAGACTATTAAATGCCTCAGATATTAGACATTGAAAGGAAGGTTGTGGGGCCTTTTTCTTAGCAGACAGTCATCTCTGACCAGCCTGGACTATTAGACACAGATGCTATTTGTATTCCTCGCTCCTTGAAGTTGGGCTATATGGTATGCAGATGGTTGTTAGTGGCTCTTCAGAGATAACGAGGTGCAAATTTTCCCACAATTACCATGTAGCCTGTTCTGTTCAGGGGTCACAGACAGGCATAGGTTTAGCCATTTTAATGATTTTTCTGTTTAAAAATTTAGAAATAGCAATGCCAATATATATTTTATAAATATACAGTTTTTGAAGTCTTAGTCCCTTAGTGTCCAAAACAATATAATTTATAGTCAAGTCTATTTAAAATGCTACTTCTAGGTGCCTAAGCCAAATCTGTATTGCACACTGTCCACAATATGCGGAACATCAATGGAAATCAGTTTTTAGAATGAAGGTACCTTTGCTCAAGATTATTATGATCAGTGTGAAAATCATGAATGGGGCTGATGACTGTGATAGAATATTTCACTTGAATAATGTACTGAATATTTTATTCTGTATAACTGATTGCAGAAAATCAAAAGATAAGTGTATGATATCCTAAAAAGATACAATTGCATACAATGAAAATGTAACATTCAGATGTACTCTTCAGAATTCAATACACTAGCAGACATGGCCTCATTGTGAAGTGAAAACTATGAAGGTTCACTGGGTTAAGTGCATCTCTCTTTGCATCACATTCCAAAGTCTGCTGGACAATTTGTTATCTGCGCTTAAAATCTCCATGGCCGCTCTTAATTTATTCTTTATTCATTCATGGGATGTGAACGTCACTGGCTGGGCCAGCATTTGTTGCCCATCCCTGAGGGCAACCACATTGCTGTGCTGTCGACCTGGAATCACATGTAGGCCAAACCAAGTAAGGATGACAGTTTTCCTCCCCAAAGGACATGAGTAAACCAGATGGTTTTCACAACAATTTGAATAAGCTGAGCGCATGGACTTTTAATTCCAGATTTTTGTTGAATCCAAGTTTCATCTCTTCCATGATGGGATTTGAACCTGGGTCCCGAGAGCATCATCACACTGGTTCTCTGGATTACAAGTCCAGCAACAATACCACTACACCATTGCCTCCCCATAATAGGATGGTTACACCACAAAAGAAGGTCATTTGGCCCTGACACAGTTTCTTACAAGAGCAACTCAGCTTGTCCCAGTCTACTGCCTTTTACCTGTCACGTTGCAATTTTTTTCTTTCTCTTCAGGTAATTAACAAATTCCATTTTGAAAGCTATGATTGAATTTGCCTCACTGATCCCTAATCACTCTCTGATTTTAAAATTGTTAGGGGGTTACGTGATGTGAGAGTGAGAATAGCTGTGTTTACATGAACTCTTGTGCTATTCAACTCGTAACCCTTTCATTTATCAAGTTTACACATCTCATACTGGATTACCTAATCCAGGAGTGAGAACTCCACGTCTTGTTCCTGGAAGATTTCTAGTTAAACGTTGGTGACAAAATTCCAATAAATATTAAGTAAGTTGTCGACAAAAGAGATCAGTCAGAAATAAATGGGGTGGAGCTGACTCCGCAACGCGGCATCTTAGTGAACAAACAGGCTCTTGATCTGATACGATCGAAGGATTTACAACTGATGACTTCTAATTTTATTAAGGCCATTGATGAGAAACTCAGTCTATAAGCACAAAATATCAGTGCTCATGCTATATAACTGTAGAATACAGGTAAAAGGTTTGATGAGATAGAGGAGAGAATTGTTACTGTTGGAAATGCAGCTTCCTCAGTTGAGACCTGCTTACAATCTTTAGAAAAGCAGCTGCATAGAATATCTGAATTCGTTAACAATCTGGAGAACAAAAGCCAGAGGGAAAATATCTGGATTGTTGGCTTGCCAGAAGGAGCTCGGGGTAAGCTCCCTGTTAAATTCTTTGAGAGCTGGCTGCTGCATATCCTTAATTTAGAAACAAAAGTTGCGCACATTAAGTTAGAAAGATCTTTGAGACCTGGGGACAATCAACGACCCTGGCCTGTAATTATGCATTTTCAAGGATTGCCAAAGAGTGTTGGAGGCAGCTAGATGTAATGGGGCCATGTTCTATGATGGAGTGAATGCGTCTTTCAAGATTCCTCAGTGGTGATCCGACAGAGGTGCAAGGTTTTGATGAAGTTAGAAAAGAACTGAAGACATTAGAGTGCAGTGTACACTTCTGTATCCTGATATACTGAGGGTGACATTTGACAACTCTATAAAGACATTCAGTAATCCATCTAAAGCCATGGCTTTTGTGAACTCTGTGGAAGGCAGTAATTTGGAGCAGCAGATTGCAGTTTACTATAAAATCCAGACTCTATTTCTTGTCATTATAACTCCTTCCTGATTCTGTGATGATATTTATCTTACTGACAGTGTGATTTAGTAATTGAATACTATAGTGAGTTTTTATCCTTAAGATTGACAGGGACTTCCATTTGTCTCTGGCATGCTCCTTCTAGTTATGGAATACACTGGAGATTGTACAATACTCCCTCTGAACCTTCAGCACCTGACAGTGCATAGGTCAGACTTCCTTCTGTTTCTGTGGCTAATTATTCTAGAACAGGTCACTAGTCTGTCACCAGGCACTTATAGCTTGAGGGACACTACACCAAGAATAGTCAAACTCGCACATGTGTGAACATGCTTGCGCACATAATTTAGCATGATCAATCCATCTAACCTGCGTGTCTTTGAACTGTGGGAGGAAGCCAAAACCAGCCCCAAATCCCGCGCAGACACGGGGAGAAGATGCAAGCTCTGTACAGATAGAGACCCAAGATCGGATATTCAACCTGGGTTCTCGGTGCTGTGAGGCAGCAGTGCTAACCACTGGGCTACTGTGCTGCTCTGTACAACATTAAGGCTGTGTAAAAATACTTTTTTTTCATCCATATGTTTTAATGATGGTATATGTTTTGTGATCTCCTTAGCTCCGATAATGATAAACATAAGAAGCACTTGGGACAAGTGATCATAGTACGGTTGAATTTCTGATGCAGATGGAGGATGAGAAAGTAGGGTCCCGAACCTGTGTCTTCTGTTTGAACAGAGGGGAGTATGATGAGATGAGGGCAGAATTAACGAATGTAGATTGGGGGCGCAGATTGGTTGGTAGGATGGCTGAGGAACAGTGGAGGATTTTTAAGGAAAACTTTTTCGATACTCAGCAGTAATGTATTCCAATGGTAAAGAAGGGCTGTAAGAGAAGAGATAACCAGCCGTGGTTATCGAAGGAAATAAAGGAGAGTACTAAATTAAAAGCTGATGTGTTCAGAGCGGCTACAAATAGTGGGTAATTAGAAGATTGGGAAAGATTTAAAAAATGACAAAGAATGACTGAGAAAGCGATAAAGAAAGGAAAGATAGCGTATGATGCTAAACTGGCTCTAAATATAAAAAATTATAGTAAAAGTTTTTACAAATATATAAAGAAGAGGAGACTGGCTAGAGTGAATGTTGGACCCTTGGAGGACGAGAGGGGGGATTTAGCGGTGGGTAACGAGGAAATGGCTCAGGCTTTAAACAAGTCTCTGTCTGAGATAAGCCCCTCAATCCTGTGGGAAATTGGCAAGGCTTTTGCATGGGGTTTGGTCGTTTTGTATAAGGCCAACAAAAAGGGTAAAATGCTGGAGCGATAGCACTAGCTTGAAGTAAAATTGGCCGAAACAGAGAGGGAATATGGTAAGAAACCTTGCCATTCAATGCTGAAAGGTATTCATGCAATCCAAATGGCACTGGACTCCTTGCTCACTCAATGTGCTGAGAGGAGTATAAAGTTTGTCAAACAAAAACTGAGTTTGGAAATTAATTGAGTAGATATTTGACTCTCCTTACTGAGAAGAAGATAGACATGAGGGCTATTTCCAATGTGTTAGATTCCAATTGTAAGAGGATGATTAAGATGGAGGATATTAATAAGGCATTTAAAAGCTTCTGTGCCAATTTATGTAAAATGGATAGTTTGGACATGCATTAGTACATGTGGTGGTTTTTTTTCTTCCTTTAAATTCCCAACAATTTCTGAAGACCAGAAGTCGATCCTTAATGCCCCCATTTCTAAGGGGGAAGTGGTTTTTGCCTCGAAGGACCTTCAGTCTGGTAAGACTCTGGGGCCTAATGATTTTGGGATCAAATTTTAAAAGGAATTTAACAACATGTTAATAGATCCACTGATTGGTATGTATAATCATTCATTCGAAGCAGGTCTGCATCTGGGGCAGCATAGCGACACAGTGGTTATCACTGCTGCCTCAGAATGCCAGGGACCCGGGTTTGATTCCCAGCTTGGGTCACTAGCTGTGTGACAGGTCATCTGCTTTCTATATGCAAGGGTGTGCACCACTTTACCACGCTTCCATGGCTTCATCTTATTACTTGTTACTTAACCTTTCATTTTCTTTTAAATTTGGAAGTGCCAGATGTACTATACATACTGAACCAACTGCATTGGTTTCCTCCTTTTTCTATATTTATATACGGAGAAAGACTGTCAGGCCCTTGTCCTGTTCTTATAACCATAGTATTCTCTTTCATACCGGAGGTTTTCATTACCTGGCTCTTGTGTGACATCAGTGTTATTGACCCCTCTCTTTTCAGCCCAAGCCTGAACGCTGTTTATATTCGGCTGTTTGCAGACATGGGTGTGGGAGAGAGAGGGTTTGGAATCATGCTTAGGAATGATGTACTTATTCTGCAACCTGCTTAGATACAGTACTAATAAACAAGTGTTGTACAGATACCAGAGTATGTCTATAGCCTGTTAATGCATGAAGTCCCACACTGAAGATCCAAGGTAGAAGGACACACAACGGAATATGGTGGCATCAGTGGAGACATGATGTAAAAATTAATGTTATCAAAGAAACCACAGAGTGGATAAATTTTTAAAGCCGCTTGCAAAAGGTTTGATGGGCGGAGGAGGCACACCGGAGAGAGATAACAATGACCATATCTAGCAAGCTGTCCTGCCCTTGTCCTGCTGTTTGACTGCCTTGAGGACCCACAGAGTGGACAGCGATGGAAGTTACAGAAACGATGTTTTCTCTGGTACCAAGCAGCATCAGACCTTCATGGAAAAGACCAAAAGGTTCAACTTAGTTTCTTTCTTTATGTAGCAGGTCCAATCATAAACTGAAGTGCTCCTAAGATAAGGTGTGCGGGAGTCTACCCTGCACTTTGAGTCCATTCTTCAAGCCTTTGACGCATATTTTAGCCCAAAGCAAAATTTAGTAATTGAAAGAGCAAGTTTTAACCAGTGCTCACAAGGACCTAAGGAATCAAATGAATTATTTCTGCTATAACTATGTCACCTAGCTTGTTCTTGTGGGAACAGAGCACTGAAAGATGAGCTAACCCATGATTGCATCGCCATGGGAGTCCAGGATGAAAAACTGATTTGATTTGATTTATTATTGTCACATGTATTAACATACAGTGGAAAGTATTGTTTCTTGCGCGCTGTACAGACAAAACATACCAGTCATAGAGAAGGAGACAAGAGAGTGCAGAATGTAGTGTTACAGTCATAATTAGAAGTAGAGAGAGATCAACTTAATGCAAGGTAAGTCCATTCAAAAGTCTGATGGCAGTAGGGAAGAAGCTGTTCTTGAGTCGGTTGGTAGTGACCTCAGACTTTCGTATATTTTTCTCGAAGGAACAAGGTGGAAGAGAGAATGTCTGGGGTGTGTGGAGTCCTTAATTTTGCTAGCTTCTTTGCCGAGGCAGCTGGAAGTACAGACAGAGTCAACGGATGGGAGACTGGTTTGTGTAATGGATTGGGCTACATTCACAACCTATTGTCGTTCCTTGCGGTCTTGGACAGAGCAGGAGCCATGCCAAGCTGTGATATAACCAGAGAGAATGCTTTCTGTGGTGCATCTGTAAAAATTGGTGAGAGTCGTAGCTGTCATGCCAAATTTCCTTAGTCTTCTGAGAAAGTAGAGGCATTGTTGGGCATTCTTGTCAGCATGGGGGGGAACCAGGACAGGTTGCTGGTAAACTGGACACCTAAAAACCTGAAGCTCTTGACTGTTTCTACTTTGTCCCCGTTGATGTAGACAAGGGTAAAACTCTCCGTCTTCGTGCACATGATCTTTCACTGGATCAAATTGAGGGGATTGAGCTGTGAGGAGAGGCTGAATAGAATGGGCTTGTACTCGTTAGAGTGTAGAAGGATGAGGGGGGATCTCATTGAGACGTATAAGATGATGAAAGGGATGGATAGGGTAGAGGTGGAGAGGTTCTTCCCGCTCAGAAAGGACAGCAGGACGAGAGGGCACAGCCTCAAGATAAGGGGGGGGGGCAGTTTAGAACAGTGTTGAGGAGGAACTTCTTCACTCAAAGGGTGGTGAATCTCTGGAATTCTCTACCCGTTGAAGTGGTGGAGGCTGCCTCGCTAAATATATTTAAGACGCGGGTAGATAGGTTTTTGGTAGGCAAGGGGATTAAAGGCTATGGGGAGAAAGCGGGAAAGTGGAACTGAGCCACTTCAGATCAGCCATGATCTTATTGAATGGCGGGGCAGGCTCGAAGGGCTAGATGGCCTACTCCTCCTATTTCTTATGTTCTTATGTAAGTGGTCCACGATATAAGGCATTTAATCTGGCCATAATTCCGGGCGACTCCAAAGCTTTACATGACTCTGTAACTTGAGTATGGTCCACAGACACAGTGGCCCCAACCACACAAAAGCCCAACAAATAAGTGAAAGAGCAAGAAGCCCCACAACAGCAACCATTTTTGAGATGCTTTTGTTGTAGTGCGAAAAGCCAATGTAGAATACTTCCAGTGTGGTGAAACTTGACAATCAGGTGTTTCTGCAAATTCAGTGGTTTTGATCAAAATCACAGCTCAGAAAGTATTAATGAAACACATTCCATCCAAGAGAGTCCAGAAAAAAAATGTCGAGAGAGCCCCTAAGGAAGTTGATGGCCTTAATTCGGACTGTTTATCAGTTAAGTGCAAGGCTTTGATGCTTAAAAGTGATACTGGTGCTTCTTTAACATATTAGTTGATAACTTCAACTGGCCTTAGTCAAATACCCTTTATCAGAAAATTAAGGAAATTTGGCATGTCCGCTATGACACACTAATTTTTACAGATGTACCATAGAAAGCATTCTTTCTGATTGTATCACAGCTTGGTAAGGCTCCTGCGCTGTCCAAGACCGCAAGGAACTATAAAAGGTTGTGAATGTAGCTCAATCCATCATGCAGACCAGCCTCCCATTCATTGACTCTGTCTACACTTCCTGCTGCCTTGGCAAAGCAGCCAGCATAATTAAGGACCCCACGCACCCCGGACATTTTCTCTTCTACCTTCTTCCGTCAGGGAAAGGATACAGAAGTCTGAGATCACATACCAACCAACTCGAGAATAGCTTCTTTCTTGCTGCCATCAGCTTTGAATGGATCTACCTTGCATTAAGTTCATCTTCCTCTACACCCTATCAGAATGTAACACTACATTCTGCACTGTCTCGTTGCCTTCACTATGAATGGTACGCTTTGTATAGCACGCAAGAAACAAAACTTTTCACTGTATGCTAATACATGTGATTATAATAAATCAAATCAAAATCAAATCCATCAGACATCTGGCAGCATTGCCCTTCCAATCAAATGCAGGATTATTGCTCCTTTTTGCTACAAGAGGCAACAAATAAGAACATAAGAACATAAGAAATAGGAGCAGGAGTAGGCCATCTAGCCCTTCGAGCCTGCCCCACCATTCAATAAGATCATGGCTGATCTGTTGTGGCTCAGTTCCACTTTCCCGCCCTCTCCCCATAACCCTTAATCCCCTCTCTTATCAAGAACCCATCAACCCGCTTCTTAAAAATATTTAGCGAGGCAGCCTCCACCACTTCAACGGGCAGAGAATTCCAGAGATTCACCACCCTTTGAGTGAAGAAGTTCCTCCTCAACTCCGTTCTAAACCGCCTCCCCTTTATCTTGAGGCTGTGCCCCCTAGTCCTACTGTCTTTTTTGAGCGGGAAGAGTCTCTCCACCTCTATCCTATCCGTCCCATTCATCATCTTATACGTCTCAATGAGATCTCCCCTCATTCTTCTAAACTCTAACGAGTACAAGCCTAGTTTATTCAGCCTCTCCTCATAGCTCAATCCCCTCAACTCCGGTATCAGCCTAGTAAACCTCCTCTGCACTCCCTCCAGGGCCAAAATATCCTTGCGCAGGTGCGGCGCCCAAAACTGCACACAGTACTCCAGCTGCGGCCTCACTAATGCCCTATACAGCTGCAGCAAGACCTCCCTACTTTTATATTCAATCCCCCTCGCTATGAAGGCCAGCATCCCATTAGCCTTCCTGACCACCTGCTGCACCTGCAAGCTGGGTTTTTGCGACTCATGCACAAGGACCCCGAGGTCCCTCTGCACCGTCGCCTGCTGCAGTTTTTCGCCACGTAAGTAATAGTCCTTCCTACCATTCTTCCTACCAAAGTGGACCACCTCACACTTGCCAACATTAAATTCCATTTGCCATTTCCTGGCCCATTCGCCCAGCCTATCTAGATCCTTCTGCAGACTCTCCACACCCTCCGCACAATTTGCCTTTCCCCCAATCTTGGTGTCATCAGCAAATTTCGACACCCTGCACTCGGTTCCCTCCTCCAGATCATCTATATAAATGGTAAATAGCTGAGGCCCCGGCACCGACCCCTGGGGCACCCCGCTAGTCACCAACCGCCAATCCGAATAGCACCCATTGACCCCCACTCTCTGCCTCCTATTTGACAACCAATCCTCTATCCACGCTAACACCCTACCCCCAACTCCATGTCCCCTGACCTTCTGCAATAACCTCTTGTGAGGTACCTTGTCAAACGCCTTCTGAAAATCCAGAAAGACCACATCCACCGGCTCTCCTCTATCCACTGCCCTAGACACATCCTCATAGAACTCCAGTAAATTTGTCAGACACGACTTCCCTTTAATGAAACCGTGTTGCGTCCGCCCTATCAAGCAATTCCCTTCAAGATGCCTCGCAATTTCCTCCTTAATGACGGATTCTAACATTTTACCTACCACAGACGTTAAACTAACCGGCCTATAATTCCCCGCCTTTTGCCTGGCACCCTTCTTAAACAACGGCGTAACATTAGCCGTTTTCCAATCTTCCGGCACTTCCCCGGAATCCAGCGACGTCTGGAAAATAACCACCAAGGCATCCACTATAACCTCCGCCATTTCTTTCAGAACCCTCGGATGCATTCCATCCGGTCCTGGGGACTTGTCCACAATCAGCCCCTCCAGTCTGTCGAGCACCACCTCTCTAGTAACAGTAATGTCATTAAGACCCTCCATTCCTACCACCTTTCCATCGCTAACACCCGGCAAATTATTCACGTCCTCCTCCGTGAAGACAGAAACAAAAAAGTTATTCAAGACCTTAGCCATATCCCCATCCCCTACCACTAGCTCCCCTTTCTCATCCTCTAAAGGACCAACGTTCACCCTAGCCAGCCTCTTCCTTTTTATATATTTATAAAAACTCTTGCTATCCTTTTTTATATTAAGTGCTAGCCCAGCCTCATAGCTTCTCCTACCCTCCTTTATCAACTTCTTTGTCAATCTTTGTTGACATTTAAACCTTTCCCAATCCTCTTCTCGCCCACTGCTCTTAGCTACTCTAAATTCCTCCGCTTTTAATTTAACACTTTCCTTCACCTCCTTCGTTATCCACGGCTTATTACCTCTCTTCCTACTGTCCTTTTTAACCATCGGAATAAATTTCTGCTGAGCACCAAGAAAGATCTCCTTAAAGATCCTCCACTGCTCCTCAGCAGACCTACCTTTAAAGTTCTACGTAATAAGTCGTACGTAGACAATCCAAGGTAGAAAGATGCACCTGAAAACAGAATCAAAGCTCAATGCTGAAGCACTTGAAAATGGGGGTGTCAAGGACACTTTCCTGAGGAACTCCTGTAAAGGTGTCTGAGGACGGAGATGATTGACGACCGACAACCACAGCATTCTTCTTTGCTTTTTGTGTGACCTGTCAGATTCCTATTGACTTCAATTTTTCTTGGTCTCCTTGATGCTGCACTCAAAGCCACAGTGTCAAGGGTAGTCATTCTTATTGCACCTGTGAAATTCTATTCTTTTGCTCATATTTCAGCCAAGGCTATAATGAGGTCTGGAGCCAAGCTGAGTTGGCTCCAGACCTCATTACTGAATACCATAAAACATGCCATTGGATGAGTAATTGCTCTTTGATAGCAAATGTCAGTGACCTCTTCCATCATTTTGCTGGAGGTTGCGAATAGGCTGATGTGGAAGTAATTGGTTACGTCAGATTTGACCTAACTTCGGTGGACCATTGCATCTTTTAATTTGAATGATCAGCAGTGTTTGTTTTTCTCATGTCTTCAGATCAGCATTGTGTTCTAGTGATTTCTCTCAATATCTTCTGCGGTGGAAGCCAGTGAGATCAATGTTGGAATAATGTCACTGCCACATAACATTCCATCAGGAAGTTCACAGACTTTCACTTCTGCTATGTTAAATCATAATTCATATTAGTTCTGTGACATGGTGCAGTATCCATTTGTCTTACAGAATACATAAAGGTGCACATTTTCATAATAGACTTTGTGTGAAAAAGAAACTGCCTGTTTAACAAGAGTGCAAGAAAAGAGAGCATTAATAAAGCATTCTTTACACTGAATACACTTTACAGGAACAGCGTGGAACAGTGAGGAAACCAAAGCCATTTCTAGAGACTTTTAGAAGTAAAATGAAGCATTTCAGAAAAGTATTTCAAAGAGTAGGGATGTATTGGTTGAAACATTGATCACAAGTGGAAAAAACCTTGAAGGTTTTATGTTAGAAAGGAAAAAATTTAAGATAACTCCCTTGAAGTCATTGTGCTCAGGGTTGAGAGTGATGGGATTGTGGTGACGGAGCCACTGGAGCTCAGAGAAGAGTGTTGGTGTGTGGCAATAAATGTGACTTAAGACTAGGTCTCACGAAGATTGCTGTAGGAGTTTGCACATAATAAAGGAAGTTGTACATCAGCTAAGGAGACAGGAATGGCCAGGATTCTCCTGGAATCGGCATTAATCTTGCCATAATCATCATCTGGGAGATTTTAAACTGCAACATCAATGGCAAAGGGTGCAGGTATGCAGGCTGGACTTGCCTTCTCTTTCTGTTTGGATGCCTCATTTTTAATGCCAGTAGATGACACTGGCATGCATATGTGGAGTCTCCTATTGCACCCTCTACTTGCCAAACATTCACACATCTACCTGACAACGGATTGGATGCAGCCACTTCGCTTCTGAAAACGCAGCATTGAAGCATTGCAGCTTTTGTTTCAACAGCTCTTCAAACCGTGGCCTTTTAAATGATCCAAAGGCAGCAGGGAGTTTAGAGGTAGGATCCTTCTTTACCTAGGACAGCCCAAAACCATGGGAGGGGACTCATCACAACAATGTGTAGGTCTCATGTCAACTTCTGCAAGCAGGGAGATATTTCAGACAGATGGTATTTTACAGCATTCCCAGTCCTACTCATGATAAAGCGCCAGCTTTCCATGACGTCACTTCTGCTGATATCGCCTTGAATATGTCTAGAGTTGCAACTATAAGCCGTGGAGTTTAAAAGAATTGGATCCAGATCTGCTGACTGGAAGGTCAGCAAATCAGGTAGCACCTGTGAAGAGAAATTGAATTAATGTTTCAGGTCGAAATGACCCTTTATCAGAACCCCAGCTGCTGCTGGCTTTTAAACAGTAAAGATGGAATTAGTCCTAAAGATTTTAAAATATCTTGTGAATCGAAATGGATGCCTTCAGTTTTATCTTTTGCTGAGCTGAAGAAAATTTATACTCTCACTAAATAGTATTGCATAGGCCTTTAAGCAGTGTTTATTTGATTTGATTTGATTTATTATTGTCACACGTATTAACATACAGTGAAAAGTATTGTTTCTTGTGTGCTATACGGACAAAACATACCCTTCTTAGAGAAGGAAATGAGATGTGCAGAATTTAGTGTTACAGTCATAGCTAGGATGTAGAGATCAACTTAATGCAAGGTAAGTCCATTCAAAAGTCTGATAGCAGCAGGGAAGAAGCTGTTTTTGAGTCGGCAGGTACGTGACCTCAGACTTTTGTATTTTTTTCCCAAAGGAAGAAGGTAGTAGAGAGAATGTCTGGGGTGCATGGGGTTCTTAATTATTTTGACTGCTTTGCCAAGGCAGTGGGGAGTGTAGACAGAGCCAATGGATGGGAGGCTGGTTTGCGTGATGGATTGGGTTACATTCATGACCTTCTGTAGTTCTTCGCGGGTTTTGGGCAGAGCAGGAGCCATGCCAAGCTGTGATGTAACCAGAGAGAATGCTTTCTATGGTGCATCTGTGAAAGTTGGTGAGAGCCGTAGCTGACATGCCAAATTTCCTTAGCTTTCTGAGAAAGTAGAGGCATTGATGTGTTTTCCTAAGTATAGTGTCGGCATGGGGGGACCAGGACAGGTTGATGGTAATCTGGATACCTAAAAACTTGAAGCTCTCGACCCTTTCTACTTTTACCCTGTTGATGTTCTCCTTTACGCTTCCTGAAGTCAATGACAATCTCCTTTGGTTTGTTGACATTGAGGGAGAGATTATTGTTGCCACACCAGATTCTCTATCTCATTCCTATACTCTATGGCAGTGTAGGGAAGTGAACTATGAAAGGTGTGTCTTGGATAGAAATTGTGGACTGGATTTTCAAACAATTCTTAATTTTTATCACTTCCATTCTGGTTGGACAATGCCTGATTTCCAAGTTCTCATCTTTGCTTTCAAATCTCTCCAGGGCTTCCCCAATCTTTATCTCTAATCTATCCTGGCCTGACAAGCCTTTGAGTTATCTGAGCTCCTCCAAATGTTGCCGCGTTTATATCCCCAATTTGCATTGCTAAACCTTTGTTGGTCATGACTTTAGCTGCCTGGGTCTTAAACTCTGGAATTCCTTCCCTTTATCTCTCTGTCTCAATACCTCACTTTTCTCCTTTAAGGCAGTCCCTAAAACCTAATTCTTTGACCAAGCATTTGGCCCTCTGCCCAAATATCTATCTTTTTACATGGCTTGATGTCAAATTTTGTTTAGTAATGTTCCTATGCAGAGCCTTAGGATGTTTTAGTACATTAAAAAGTGCAATATAAATGCAAATTGTTGAAGAACAGATTGGTTACGTACAGAGAATATAACTGGTTTGGGAATTTGTATTGAGAAATAACGATGAAAATTAATGTTGCTGTGCAAAACTGAGGGCATGCAAATAAAATGTTGGAACTTTAAAAAAATATTTCATGGGATGTGGGCTAATCTTTGTTGCCTGTCCCGAATTGTCCTTGAACTAAGTAGCTTGTTAGGCTATTCCAGATGGTGGTTGAGAGTCTGGAGTCACATGTAGGTCAGTAGATTTCCCTCCCTCAGGGACATAAGTGAACTAGAAGGCTTTTAATGACAATCTTCAATGATTTCGTGGTCTCCATTATGAGATTTGTTTTCAATTCTAGATTTTGTCAGTTGAATTTAAATTCCATTAGTTGCTATGGTAGATTTGAACCCCAGCCTCAGAGTATTAACCTAGACTCCTGGATTACCCTCCAATAACATTACCATCACACCGCCATCTCCCGCAGCAATGCAGCACAGGTGAAAGAATTGGGGTACTGATGGACAGATCATTGAACTCTTATACACACTACACAGCAAATCAATTTTTGATTATGTATAAAGTATGAACATAGAACATTACAGCGCAGAACAGGCCCTTCGGCCCACGATGTTGCACCAACCAGTTACAAAACAATGACCCACTAACCTAAACCAATCCCTTTTCGTCCATAAACCTATCCACGGATCTCTTAAACGCCCCCAAACTAGGCGCATTTACAACTGCAGCAGGCAGGGCATTCCAATCCCTCACCACCCTCTGGGTAAAGAACCTACCCCTGACATCCGTCCTATAACTACCCCCCCTTAATTTAAAGCCATGCCCCCTCGTGCTAGATTTCTCCATCAGAGGAAAAAGGCTATCACTATCCACCCTATCTAAACCTCTAATCATCTTATATTCACCACAAATTACAGTGTGATATTAACCTATAGAATTGACTGTTGGCATTTGCTGAATAGGATTATACCTGAAAATATGGGAACTAGAGTAAAGCATTGAGGTTAACGGAACTATTTACCACCATGGGTCAGTGCCTTCAAGGAACAGGAGATGAAAATATTAAAAATTCTGAAAGGTCAATTTGGAGCAAGTAGTTTACATGTAGTTTAAAGTTTTCAATTTGGATACTTTTTTTTCCTGAAGTAACAAAGAGCAAGTTCAGGCACTTAAGATCTCTATTTGGCATGAAAATTTATTCTAATTAATGAACCATAAGCGCATGGAGAAAATTTTTGAAATTTAATTCTGTAATCTCAGCAGTGAGAGTGGATTATTCAATCTGGTAGCATTTGTAGCAAAATGCTACAACTACTGATGCATGAACCTTTGCATTAAGCGGAGAATTAAGTTTTGAAAATCTAAGAACATATTTAGGAGCAGTCCAATGTGCTAAAATAAATGCAAAATACTATGGATGTTGGAAATCTGAAATGAAAGCAGAAAATGCTGTAAAAGCTCAACAGACCTGGAAGCATCTGTGGAGAGAGAAACGGGATTAATGTTTCACGTCCGTATGACACTTCTTTGGAACGGGGATTCCGACAAACCATCTCTGATCACCTCTGAGTCCCTATAGGGCTCAATGTTAACTTCGTTTCTCTTTCCACAGATGCCAGACCTGCTGAGTTTTTCCAGCACTTTGATTTTGACTAAAGTGCTAACTGGGTACAGAGTCTCAAAACCAGCTTTCTCAAGAGCATGGCCATGCAGACAAGGCAGAGAAGGGGGTAAAAAAGGAAGAGGCATTGCATTATTAGTTAAGGAGGCAGTTACTGCAGTAAGGAGAGATGATATCTTGGAGGGGGCATCAAATGAAGCTTTGTGGGTAGAGCTTAGAAATAAGAAAGGGACACCTATGTTGTTAAGTGTTTATTATAGATCTCCAGATAGTCAGTGGGAAATTGAAAAGCAAATATGTGTGCAGATGATGTAAAAATAAGAGGGTAATTATAGTAGGTGATTGTAAGTGGAACCGGCTGCCGTCGGTGGTGGTAGAGGCGAAGTCACTGGGGTCTTTTAAAAGACTTCTGGATGAGTATGTGGTATTTAATGGGATTGGGAGTTACAGATAGTTCTATGGCTTGGTAGGTATGGATGCAATCGGTGCAACTTGTGAGCCGAAGGGCCTGTTTGTGCTGTAGTGTTCTATGTTCTTTGTTAACTTTCCCAACATTAATTGTGATAGCCATCATGTTCAGGACATAGATGGAATAGAGTTCTTAAAATGTATACGTTTTGGGTCAACATGTAGAAGATTCAATAAGGGATGGCACAGTGTTAGACTTCATTCTGGGAATGAAGCCCGGTAGGTGCTTGACATGTTGGTGGGGGAGCATTTTAGTGATAGCGACCACAGCATGGTTCAATTCAAATTTGCTATGGACAAAGAAATAGACAAGTTGCAGGAAAGGGTTTTAGATTGAGGGTGTGTAGATTTTAACAAAATAAGGCAGGATTCTGCCAAGGTAGACAGAGTGAGTTACTTGTGGGAAATCTACAGAAGAGCAGTGCGGGGGGGGGGGGGGAGAGCTTTCAAAGATGAAATGGTGGTTGGGGGGTGTTAGGGATAGTACAGGCCCCAAGATATTTCTTCTAGGGTCATAGGAAGGTGAAACAAACCCAGAAAACCATTGATGACCAGAGATGTTCAAAATACAATGAGAAGGAAAAGAGAGGCTTTTAACAAATATAAGGGGAGTAAGTCTATGGAGGCATTTGTGGAGTACAGAATGTAGGATGGAGCTTAAGAAATCAATTGGGAGAGCAAAGAGAGTACATGAGAAAGCTCCAGCAGATAAAAGTAGGGAAAAACCTGAGATATTCAAGGGAAATGGGTAACCAGGGAAAGATTAGGGTCCTTTAGGGACCGAGGGAGAAATCTGTAGGGAGAGGCAGAGGACGTTGGTAGGGTGTTAAATTAATATTTCACATTTGTCTTCACCCATAAGAATGAGGATGTAGTTATGGAACTTCGGGAGAGAGTCTGTGAAGTTCTGGAACAAATTGTCATAGGGAGTGGTGAGGTTTTGGAGGGCTTAAAAGTAGACAAATCCCCAGGTCCGGATGAATTGTGTCCCAGGCTGCTGTGGGAAGCGAGGGAAGTAATTGCCTGTCCGGCCACTGGCGAGATGCCAGAGGCTGGAGAACAAGTAATGAAGTCTCACTATTTAAGAAAAGTTGTAGAGACGAGCCAAGGAACTACAGACCAGTGAGTCTCATGTACGTGGTTGGAAAACTACTGGAGAAGATTCTGAAGGAGGGAGTCTATCTCCATTTAAAGAGGCAAAGTTTGATCAGGGATACGCAGCGTGGTTTTGTCAGAGGAGGTCATGTCTAACAAATTTGATTCAATTTTTTGTAACCAGATGTGTAGATGAGGGTGGTGCAGTTGATGTCGTTTACGTGGCTTTCAGCAAAGCCTTTGAAAAAGCCCCACATGAGATACTTATTAAGAAGTTAAATGCACAGAGGATACAGGGTGATCTGATCAGGTGGATTCATAACTGGCTTAGTGGTAGAACACAGTAAGAAGTCTCACAGCACCAGGTTAAAATTCAACAGGTTTATTTGTCGAAAAAGCCACTAGTTTTCGGAGTGCTGCTCCTTTGTCAGGTGAGTGTGAGTTCTGTTCACAAACAGGGCATATAAAGACACTAACTCAATTTATAAAATAATGGTTGGAATGTGAGTCTTTACAGGTAATCAAGTTTTAAAGGTACAGACAATGTGAGTGGAGAGAGCATTAAGCACAGGTTAAAGAGATGTGTATTGTCTCCAAACAGGACATTTAGTGAGATTTTGCAAGCTCAGGCAAGTCGTGGGGGTTATAGATGGTGTGAAGATCCCAGTTGAGGCCGTCCTCGTGAGTGGAACTTGGCTATCAGTCTCTGCTCAGCGACACTGTACTGTCGTGTGTCATGAAGACCGCCTTGGAGAACACTTCCCCGAAGATCAGAGGCTGAATACCCGTGACCGCTGAAGTGTTTGCCAACAGGAAGAAAACACTCTTGCCTGGCGATTGTCAAGTGGTATTCATTCATCCGTTGTCATAGCGTCTGCATGGTCTCCCCAATGTACCATATCATGAGACATCTTTTCCTGCAACGTATCAGGTAGACAATGTTGGCTGAGTTGCAAGAGTATGTGCCGGGTCCTGGTGGATGGTGTTCTCATGTGAGATGATGGCATCTGTGTCAATGATCTGGCATTATTGATATTTAGTGTATCTGTAACCCCCACGACTTGCCTGGGCTTGCAAAATCTCACTAACTGTCTGTCTGGAGACAATACATATCTTTAAGCTTAATGCTCTCTCCACTCACATTGCCTGTACCTTTAAAACTTGATTACCTGTAAAGGCTCGCATTCCAACCATTATTTTGTAAATTGAGTTTGTGTCTTTATATGCCCTGTTTGGGAACAGAACTCCCACTTACCTGACAAAGGAGCAGCGCTCTGAAAGCTAGTGGCTTTTGCTACCAAATAAACCTGTTGGACTTTAACCTGGTGTTGTGAGACTTCTTACTGTGTTTACCCCAATCCACCAGCATCTCCACATCTGTAGACAACAGAGGGTGAGGCAGAAGCTGTTTTAGTGATTGAAGGCCAGTGACCAGTGGCGTACCACAGAGATCCATACTGGGCCCCCTGTTGTTCGTCATTTATATAAATGAGATAATGACTGTGTGGGAGTAGGATCAGTAAGTTTGCTGATGACACAAAGATTGGCCGGGTTGTTAACAGTAAGGTTGAGTGCCTTGGGTTTATAGGAAGATATAGGAGATGGTCAAATGGGTGGATAAGTGGCAGATGGAATTTAACCTTGAAAAGTGCGAGGTGATACACTTTGGAAGGAGCAATTTGACAAGAAAGTATACTATGTAAGGTCTGATGCTGGGAAGTTCTGAAGTACAAAGCCATGTTTGTCTATAGATCTCTGAAAGCGGAAAGGCTTTTAATAGGGTGGTGAAAAAGGCATATGAAGACTCACCTTTATCAATCGGGGTGTGGATTACAAAAGCAAAAAGGTCATGATGGAGTTGTACAGAACTTTGGTGAGGCTATAGTTGGGGTACTGTGTGCAATTCTGGTTGCGACATTGTAGGAAGGATGTGATCACACTGGAAGGGGTGCAGTGGAGATTCATCAGGATGTTGCCTGGGATGGAATATTTAAGTTATGAAGAGAGGTTGGATAGGCTTGTGTTGTTTTCTCCGGAGCAGAGAAGATTGAGGGGCGACCTGATTGAAGTGTTCAAGATTATGAAGGGTGGGGTGGATAGGGAGCAGTGTTCCCCTTAGTTGAAGGATCAGTTACTAGGCGTCACAAGTTAAAAGTAAGGGGTGGGAGATTTAGGGAGGATTTGAGGAAAACCATTTTTACTCAGAGGGAATGCACTGCCTGGGAGAGTGGTGAAGGTGGGATGCCTCACATTCTTTAAAAAGTACCTTGATGAGTACTCGACATGCCATAACATTCAAGGCAATGGGCCAAATGCTGGCAAGTAGGATTAGGTGGGCAGGTCAGGACCTTTCATGTGTTGGTACAGACTTGATGGGCAGAAGGGCCTCTTCTGCACTGTAATATTCCGTGATTTCTGATCTTGCCAAATTTCTGATTGTCTGATTCATGTAAAGCAGTGTCAGGTGGGGCCAGGGGGTGTTTGGAGCGCTTACAATAGGCAGGTGCTCAAGCAGTGAAACCAGTAACTAAATCAGTGCCACACTACACCAATGCCTAGGCGAATTGTCCAGGTATTTTATTTTAGTCAATTAACATTGATACATGATACATTCTAAAAATGTCCAGTTTTTGGACAACAGGATTTGTGGGGCTATGCCTGAAGTTAAATTTCTGCCTGTATAAGGGTTGCCATATTATGCTTAGCAGAGTAACAGTGTTTAAGAATTCTGTATCTTTGTTTTTATTTTTTTATTTCTTTATTCAATTTAGTATTAGTGGTTATGAATATTGTCTTTTCATACTTGTTTCTGAAGTCCTTGTGATACTGTTTGGCTCTGTCTCAATTGTATCCTTTTCTTTAATCTGGAGTTTGGAGGTGGCATAGAGTAATGTAGTATGGAAAACTGGTCACCAATGAGTACAGACTACATGGGGATGCGATTCATTGGAGTAGACGATACATTCCCTCCCAAACATGCATGCTTCTATCCACTAATTCATCGCACCCTATCCTTTCACCTTACAACAATCTCTCCCCACCCCCTGAGGCCTATTGCTGCCTTTTCCCCTTTAAAATATCCATTCAGCCCCTGCATCCTCTTTTTTCCCTCTTTCTGTAGGCATGTTTGTCATGTTTGCCTTAGTGATTATTTCCCAAACCTCGCTGGATTCCGGGGAAGTGCCGGAAGATTGGAAAACGGCTAATGTTACGCTGCTGTTTAAAAAGGATAGCAGGCAAAAGGCAGGGAATTATAGGCCAGTTAGTTTAACATCTGTTGTAGGAAAAATGCTTGAATCCATCAACAAAGAGGAAATAGCGAGGCGTCTTGAGAAGAATTGTTTGATAGAGCAGACGCAGCATGGATTCGTTAAGGGGAAGACGTGTCTGACGAATTTATTGGAATTCTATGAGGATGTGTCTAGTGCGGTGGACGGAGAGGAACCGGTGGATGTGGTGTTTCTCGATTTTTCAGAAGGCGTTTGATAAGGTGCCGCACAAAAGGTTGTTACAGAAAGTTAGGGGGCATGGAGTTGGGGGTAAGGTGTTAGCGTGGATAGGGGATTGGCTGTCAAATAGGAGGCAGAGAGTGGGTGTCAATGGGTGCTATTCTGATTAGCAGTTGGTGACTAGTGGAGTGCCCCAGGGATCGGTGCTGGGGCCTCAGCTATTTACCATTTATATAGATGATCTGGAGGAGGGAGCTGAGTGTAGGGTGTCGAAATTTGCTGATGACACAAACATAAGTGGAACAGCAAATTGTGCGGAGGGTGTAGAAAGTCTGCAGAGGGATCTACATAGGCTGAGTGAGTGGGCGAGGACCTGGCAGATGGAATACGATGTTGGCAAGTGTGAGGTTATCCAGTTTGGCAGGAATAATAGTAGGAAGGACTACTACTTACAGGGCAAAAAGCTGCAGCATGCTATGGTGCAGAGGGACTTGGGGGTCCTTGTGCATGAGTCGCAAAAACCCAGCCTACAGGTGCAGCAGGTGGTCAGGAAGGCAAATGGGATGCTGGCCTTCATAGCGAGGGGGATTGAATATAAAAGTAGGGAGGTCTTGCTGCAACTGTACAGGGCACTGGTGAGGCCGCAGCTGGAGTATAGTTTGGTCACCGCACTTGCGCAAGGATATTTTGGCCTTGGAGGGAGTGCAGAGGAGGTTTACTAGGCTGATACCGGAGTTGAGGGGGTTGAGCTATGAAGAGAGACTGAATAGACTGGGCTTGTATTCGTTAGAGTTTAGAAGGATGAGGGGGGATCTTATTGCGACATATAAGATGATGAAAGGGATGGATAGGGTAGAGGTGGAGAGGTTCTTCCCGCTCAGAAAGGACAGCAGGACTAGAGGGCACAGCCCCAAGATAAGGTGGGGGGGGGGCAGTTTAGAACAGAGTTGAGGAGGAACTTCTTCACTCAAAGGGTGGTGAATCTCTGGAATTCTCTGCCCATTGAAGTGGTGGAGGCTACCTCGCTAAATATATTTAAGATGCAGGTAGATAGGTTTTTGGTAGGCAGGGAAATTAAGGGTTATGGGGAGAAAGCGGGAAAGTGGAACTGAGCCACTTCAGATCAGCCATGATCTTGTTGAATGGTGGGGCAGGCTCGAAGGGCTAGATGGCCTACTCCTGCTCCTATTTCTTATGTTCTTATGTTCTTATCTCGCCAAAGACCTCCATCCGCTCTCCCACTTTACAATTGCAGATAGTAATGATGCCACTAGGCCCTCACAATCAAACCGTTTATCACCACTCTCTCCTCACCCACTTCTACTCCTCCTCCTTCCGCACTTCCCTTCTCCTCCTCCTCCCTTTCCTGTTGCTCACCTCCATATCCCCTCAGTAAGGTTTAAAAGTCACTTTCAAAGAATAATAATTTCAATTATACCATTTGCTGCTATTCTTACAGCTGTACAAAGTAGATGCAGAGTATGCTAATTACATTTGAGTATTCTGTGTAGTAAATGAAGTAAACCAATACTTATAATGATATCTGTGATTAGTTCTGTATAATTAATAAAAACTTGACATGGTAATGAGCAGACAGTAAGTTGACTCATATACTGTGCATTGATTTGCATTTATTTGATTCTTGGGGGCACCATTTCATCATATTGTGCTACTTTGTAACTGGAATGCAGGCCCACATTGATGATGCTGTCTTTTTATTGCACTCCTTGAAGGTAAAATTTCCATGATTCTGTTTGGTAGTTGTTTGCGCATAGGGGAGCATTAAAGCCTTGTTTTCTATTGGTGACTGCAGCTGTTCCATTTTAAATAGCTCCAGGCACCAGCCAGATTAATTTTAAACTACCTAATTTGTACTGCAACAGAGCAGAGCAACTAGCCAAATAAAACCCGCAACGAAAACTCTACTATTGGTAGTCATTTAATATGTTCTTATTTATAAAATTGTGTATTTTCACCCAGATCTGCTTACCAATTTAGATCACTTCATTAGCTGTTAAGTGATGGATTGGATTGTTTTGTTGTGCAATGCTTGTTCTGGTTGAAAATAAGTATTTTGTCCTTTCTGCGTAGTCTTGGCATCGCTCAAAATTTAATCTGAAATACCTTGAGCTGCTTTGCAGTACAGCCACAGCCCTGACTTCAGCAGCAGCAGCTCTGTAACATGAGGTAGTACTCCTGTGCCTGGAGCTGCTATGAACCATCTCAGGAACTGGTTTCATAGAGGTCAGTGCCAGCCATTTGTCTGCTTGTGGATGAATTGTACACCCATTTGCTGACAATTGGATTTTCCAGACTCTGAGTATTATGTTCAGTTTTAATTAACACATTGCAAATATCTGTATATTCTTTGGAAATGGCCCAGGGAAAAGTAACAAGGTTGATCCCAAGTGTAAAGAGGATAAGCAATGGAGGAATTTAATCATGATAATTTAAAAATTAAATGGCTAAACAGGTGGTGGGGTCAGGGGCTGATGGCGGGATGGTGGGGAAACCTACTGAAGTTGCAAATTGCCAACTGATATATGCCAAAGCACCAGAGGAGTTTAATAAGATGAAAATCTAAACCAATATTCAGAAGAATTTATTTATTCAAAAAGTAATACATGTCTGGATGTACTGAGAAGACAAAATGCAAATGTTATTGGGTTGTTCCAGACAGATAGGTAAATTTTGTGATGGGCAGTTAAGATACTAAGGGCTGAGCTTCAACTGGCTCCTCCAAGGAGATGCTGTGAGGAAAACCAGAAACTTGGGTTGCATTGTCATTTGCCTGACTCGGTCCAGATCTTCATCTGCCAATAACTGTTTCCCAGCCAAATGTTTGGAGCAGACCAGTTCTGACATTTTATTTCTTCATTTGTAAATGGGAAACACAGTAAAAAAAAAGTTAATAGAATTTCCGGCTAGACATGGGTAGGTAGGCAAATTTGTTTAACAAATTAGTTAGATTACAATTGGAAAGATCGAGGGTTTTGGGTAATCATTACACAAAAGATATACAGACTAAAGAAAGCAGCAGCATAGATTTACAAAGGTAGTACCACGGATGAGGTAATTACAATAGGAGACTTGAAAAGGCTAGGACTGAATTGATTGGAAGAATTGTTTGAAGATTTGAAAGGATAAACAATGACCTATTATTTCTACTGGTCAATGAATTGGCCACTAAATGGGTACAAACTTTGAGCATCAAAAACTTAAGAGTTTAGAATGTTTTTGCTGTTCGCTATTGAAACCAAGTCAACAATGGTATCTAAAAGAGAACTAGATAGGCACTTGGAAAGGAAAATATTAATGGCTGTAAAGAAGTGGTGATATGGAGATGCCGGTGTTGGACTAGGGTAAACACAGCAAGAAGTCTCACAACACCAGTTTAAAGTCCAGCAGGTTTATTTGGTAGCGAAAGCCGCTTTGGTAGTGCTGCCCCTTCGTCAGGTATGTGGAACAGGGGAAAGTACTCGGCTCTGGCATGAGGCTTTGGTTTCCTTTATTAGAATTTCTATAATTTATAATGATAATGCAGATCCGTTCAGCTTGAGTTTTCCTTTCCTCCCCTTTGGGAAGATATCATTACCTCTGCCAAACAACTCATATAGATGGAAACCCAGAACATGGTTGAAAGGAGGACTAGAAGGAATTCATTCATTTGACACATTGCTGATATTTAAAAATTCTTTAATGTGATGAGAGCATTGCTGGCTGGGCCAACATTTATTGCCCTTGAATTGTGTAGGTTGCTAGACCACTTTAGAGGATATTTCAAAGTCAACCACATTTCAATGGATCTGGAGTCTTATGTAGGCCAGACCAGGTAAAGATTTCCTTCCCTAAAGAAGGACATTAATGAACCAGATTTATTTTTACAATCGACAATAGTTTCATGGTCATCATTAGACTTTTAATTCCAGATTTATATTAAATTTAGATTTCCCCATCTGTCATGGTGGGATTCAAACCCAGGTATCCAGAGCATTACTCTTGGTCTCGGAGTTACTAGTCCAATGACAATTCCACTACACCATAATTTCCCCACATACATTTCCTGAAAAGCATAACTGAGAATGTGATTCATTGTTGAGGAAGGGCTCTGGCAAGGATTTGAGTTAATCCATTATAGAGTCCAGTGTCCTATTATTGATGAGATGTATATGATAAATGTTTACATTAATTATGACTCATGGATTTTGCATTGGCATTATTTTATAAAAGATACAATACTGAGACTTTTCCATTTATAGGTTTTTTTTAACAACATTAAGGGGATTACTAATGGCACAAAACAGATTGAAAATATGAAATAAAAGACAATTAATAAACATTGCAGCAAAAAGGAAATTGGATGAAAAACACCTTGAAAACCTGAACTAAAATATGAAAGCTGTGGGGAAAAAAAGTTGGATGAGTGTTTAGAGTAGAATAGTTTGTCAACGAGAGACGGAAACTAATTGATCTCGTATCAGATTAGTTGCATAGGACTACTTTCTCGATCTTGTTCTGACAAAGCATCACGCGCATCTTTATTTTCTTTTTGGGAAGAATGTTTTACATTTGCAGCTTTTAAAGTTTTCTGTTTTTGGTGGGTCCCTTCGTCAAAAGCAGTGCCATGTCGATGCACATCTATGTTTGTTGACTCCTTCAGTGACCTCTGAGACTTTTTTGTTAGGAGTTAAACCAAATCTTGCTTTTTGAGAAGCTATTCACGTAAATTATCTGTTCAAGACAATTTACATCTGAGTTCCCAGAAGAGCAGATTCTGTTAAAAGCTTAAATCTTATCTTAGAAAGCTTATTTCAGAGTACAGATGCTCTGAATATCCCTATTTTAAATATATAAATTCATGGATGAGAGCATTGCTGCGAAGGCCAGCATTTATTACCCATCCCTCATTGACCTTAAGAAAACGGTGGTGAGCTGTTGCCTTGAGTTGTGGCATTCTCTGTAACGCTGTTAGACAAGGAGTTTCAGAATTTTAACTCAGCAGCAACGAAGGAATAGTGATGTATTTCTAAGTCAGGACTGAGAGAGATTTGGAGAACTGGGAGTGATGGTGGTCTCATGTGTCTGCTTCCCTCGCCCTTTTAGAGGTTGTGGGTTTGGAGGGTGCTATTGAAGCAGCCTAGGTAAGTTGCTGCAGTGCCCATTGTAGATTGTCACTGTGTATCAGTGGTGGAAGGTATGAAATGTTTAAATTGGTGGATGGGTGCTGATTAAGCAAGCTGCTTTGACCTGGATGATGTCAAACTTCTTGTGTTATTGGAACCACATTCATCCAGGCAACTGGAGAGTATTCCGTTGCACTCCTGACTTGTGCCTGTAAATGGTTGAAAGGCTTTCTATACGCAGTTTTAATGCAGCCTCGAACATTATTTCTTAAGGGATTAGCTACTTTCTTGACGGACAGGAGGGGTACTTCGACTCCCTGCTGCTTTGAAATGAGCCATGTTGACCCACTGTTTCCAGAAAACAAAAAATTGATACAGCTGAGAATTTGAACAATTTTCACAAAAAAATAAATATGCACCAACTACTTAAATTGTTTTTGGACATTAATATTTGAAACAAATACAAATCCATGAGCTGTTTCTGGATTGATTGAATAAGTTGAAGTTTACTTGAATGAGTTGAATTTTTATGTAGCATGATACCTTATGTGGAAAGACACATATTAGTTTTACATCAGTTGAATAGAATATTCACATTGAGTAACATTCAGCAAAACTGAATAAAATCGGTAGTTTTCTACGATGACCTTGTTTTTATTTTCTGATTCTAAATGGTGCTCACATTTTATTTGTCTGTTATTGGGAATGTGTATACTCTGCAGTATGACGGAATTACAGGTTTTTCTCATCAATATTTACTGCATATGTTTGCTTTGTTTCATGGGTTGCTGCAGCTTCACCCAAATGGTTATTTTTCATGTGTAAGCACAGACATAAAGAATGTTGACAGATCATTCAGCTGTAGACTGAGAGCATCACAGTCAAGTCTGATCTGCTCTTGCTTCTTGCACTCCTAAAATTGTTCAACACATCACATGGTGAATGCATGTACGTTTCAATCCCTTGTAACTGTCCTTTTACACCAGTACTTTGTTCTGTCTGCTCCAGCTGTTTATATTGACGAGACCCTCCATTTTCTGAAAATTGCAAGTTCTATAACGTAATAAAAACGTTTGCAATTAGCACAATGTAGAAACTTGCCTGACCTCTTAGTAACCATGTAGTAGTGTTTCTGAACATACAGTAGCCTTTTGATGTGGCTAAGACCCTGCAAAATAAAGTTGTTATGTTGTCTTTCTTTAAAAAGCAACTTAAAATCAATAGTATAACTGAAGTGCACAAATGACTCTGAGATGTACAGAAAAATAAGTTGACCTTCCTATCTAAATCCTCTTATTGGTCGATGAATTTCACAGTGTCATTTGATTTATTTTTCGTTAAATTATTTTAAAGGATATTATAATTGAATCGTTGCAGAGAAGGGAGGAATTACTGACATTGCCCTTCTTTTCTGTGGTTTCCTAAAATAGCAAATATTGCCACTTACATCGAACAGGGTGGTAAATTCTGTTTAGAGAGTAGCATCTGTGTAAGTTCAGAAAATGCTAATGAGAAACACTTTTTAAAAAAAAGACAAAGAAAGCTGTGTTTAGCACAGCCATAGGTAGTAATAAGCCTCATTTTATTTTGCATTTGCTCTTACAACTCCTTTGACACAGCAGGGCATCAGTGTTTCTGTATTGTGACAAATATGTGCTGTTACACACAGGGACAAACACAGATCCTTTGATGAGAAATGTATAAGCCTATTGTAACTGTCATCTAAAGCTAAATTAATTTATGATTTCTAAGGAGTGCAGCACCAAACCAATGATTTAATTTTATTTTATTTCTGGGGGAAATCTTTTGAAAAATAGTTTTGGCAAACCATTCTGAAGCTGTCTCAGGGAAACAACAGTTAAAGGTCTTCCTTTGTCGATGGAACAAAAGAAGGGCAGGTCAACTGTATTTGCAAATCTTCCGTTTATAAGTTACGGAGGAGAGATCTGAGTATCTTATCTCCCTATATTTAGTGAGTGGTGAGCGCCATGCAGAGACTTGAATTAAGGTATTTTGTAATAATAGCTTAAAAAATGTGAGAAAGGAGGAAGGGAAAGGGAAATTTAATAGTTTTCCAGAAATTGTGCTTTTGAGTAATAGCTGTAAGCAGGCAGAGGTCAAGTCATTATTCAAGTGTTCTCAGCCAGACTTAAGAAATGTAAATGAATACACTTATTCAGGCCTCCTGAAAATTCTGTCCATCTAAATGAAAGATGTACCTGTCATAGGTACTGAGCTGAACAGATGAGTTTAAAGATGTTGAGCAGACCTGTTCAGTCACTTTGTCACTTCCAACACCTTTTCTTTCCGGTGTTGCAGAAAACGAAAATTGATAGTTTTGAAGATTATGCTTTCACTTTGTTACTTGTGTGTTTGGCTTTCTGCTTTCCATATACAAATTGTTCATCTAAACTGGTAAGAAAGCAGTGCCCTCCACAGTGAAAGAAATGCTTCAGATTATGTGGCAGGATCATTGTAACCAGTCCAGGAATGTTATAGTTATATGTTATAAAGTTGCCATAGTCCCAGATGACCATACGCTGACTCATGGTGATTTAATCTGAGGATAACAATTGCATTGAATTTGGAAGTAGCTAATTTCACCTTGCACAATCCGTAGAAATTGGAAGCAGGAGTAGGCTCTTTGGCCCTTTGAGCCTGCTGCGCCATTCATGGTTGATCATCTAATTCAATATACTTCCATATCCTTTGATTCCTTTACCCCAAGAGCTATATCTAATTTCTTCTTGAAATCAGACATTTTGGCCTACTTTCTGTGGTAGTGAATTCCACACGTTCACCACCCTCTGGGTGAAGAAGTTTCTCCTCACCTCAGTTCTAAAAGGTTTATCCCTTATCCTTAAACTATGACCCCTAGTTCTGGAGTCCCCTGCCATTGGGAACATTTTCTGAATTTACCCTGTCTAACCCTGTTAGAATTTTATAAGTTTCTATGAGATTTCCTCTCGTTCTTCTGAACTCCAGTGAGTATATTCCTAACCGACTTAGTTTGTCCTCGTATGACAGACCTTCCACTCCAGGAATCAGCCTGGTAAACCTTCGCTGTGTTCTCTCTATGGCAAGGACATCCTTCCTCAAATAAGGACATCAGAACTACACACACTCCAGGTGTGGCCTCACGAATGCCCTATACAATTGCAGCAAAACACCCCTATCCCTATACTCAAATCCTCTCACTGTGAAGGCCAGTATACCATTTGCCTTCTTTACTGCCTGCTGTACCTGTGCACTTACTTTCAGCAACTGATGCACAAGAATACCAAGGTCTCTCTCAACTTACACCCATTCAAATACTATGTCTTCCTACTATTGCTACCAAAGTGAACAACCTCATTTTTATCCATATTACGTTGCATCTGACATGCATATGCCCATTCATTTAGCCTGTTCAAATCATGCTGAAGCATCTCGGCATTCTCCTCACAACCAACTTTATATCATCTGCAGATTTGGAGATAATTCATTCAGTTCTCTCTTCAAAATCATTTATATAAGGTGAACAGTTGAGCTCCTAGCACAGATCCCTGCAGAACTCCACTAGTCACTGACTGCCAATCAGAAAAAGACCTATTTATGTCAACTCTTTGCTTTCTATCTTGCTAACCAGCTTCTATCCTGCTAACCAGCTTCTATCCATCTCAAGACATTACTTGTAATCCCATGTGCTTTAATTTTACATAGCAGTCTGCTATGTGAAACCTTGTTGAAAGCCTTCTGAAAGTTTAAATAAACCACATCCACCAGTTCTCCGTGGTCAGCTTTACTAGTTACATCCTCAAAGAATTCCAATAGATTTGTCAAGCATGATTTCACTTTTGTAAGTTCATGCTGACCTGGTATGATTATACCACTGCCTTCCAAATGCTGAGATATGAAATCTTTGATAATGGACTCTAGCAACTTGTCCAGAACTAACATTAGGCTCACTGGTCTATAGTTCCATTTTCTCTCTACCTCCCTCCTTGAATAGCAGGCTTACATTAGCTATCCTCCAATCTGTAGGAACTATTACAGAGTCCAAAGAATTTTGGAAAATAACTACCATTGGATCTCTGTTTCCAGGGCCACTTCCTTAAGTACCCTGGGATGAAGATTATCAGGACCTGGAGATTTATCCACCTTCAATCCCATCAGTTTCCCCAAAACCATTTTTCTATCAATGCTGATTTCCTTCAGCTCCTCACTAAAACTTGTTTCTGTCAGGACTTTTGTATACTATTCATGTCTTCCTTCATGAAGACAAGCAAAGTACGAATTTAATCCAACATCACTTTGTTTGAGTTTTGAAGATATGAAACTTGTTCCCATCACGAATGAGGATCATCTGTAGCCATTACACCCCTGAAAATTTAAGAGTACAAGCTGGAATTGGTATTCTCAATTTACTGTGTTGGTAAAAATAAGAGCACATGTCATTCATGGATGGGAATAGTTGCTTATGGCCTACTAAATAGATTCATTAGTCACCAGGTTTCAAACAAGTGAGTTAGCAATAAACAAGGCAATTGAATGTAGATTATATTCTTAAATCACTTCACATTAAATCCCCGTAGATCACAGCAAAGTTGGAACAAGTACTGGAAGATATAACTTTACAAGAATGACCAGCAAGGGAGGAAGTTGACAGGAAGAATAGGTGAAATTTGGCCACAGAATAATTTAAGAAATAGCTAGAGGCTGTATTGCAAATACAGTAATATTTGTGTCCTGGAAGATGAAACTGATGGACTCAAATGCCTTTACGTGACATCTACAACACAGAAATGGGCCATTCAGCCCAACTGTTTAATGCCAGCATTTATGCTCCTCAAACAATTATCTTTATCTAATTCCATTATGTCACTCTTTTTTTCCCTTTCTCCATCATGTACCTATCTATTTTCCTCTTCACTACATCTATGCTATCACCATAGTTACTCCTTGTGGTGGTGAATTCCAAATTCTAATAGAATCACCAAGTAAAAAAATGTCTCCTGAATTCCTTATACAAGTTACTTGAGACTTATATTTGTGATTCTGGTTTTGGTCTCCTCCACTTGATTCTGTTGAATACTTAAAAGATCTCTTGGTTACCCCTTAATCTTTTCTAGACAAGAATTCCAGGCTGTTCACAATAACATTAGCTGTCTGACAGTCTTCTGATATGATTTTTTAAAAACAGGTTATTTCTAAAGTCCTTGTGCAACTTTAATAACTTTGGAGCTGCATATGATAGCTTTTCATCCAGTTGTTAATTGAGTTCTATATTGTGCATTGTTCTTATAATGAGCATTGCATTTTTGCCTTGCAGCAGTTGAGGCCCAGTTCTGCCAACCATAGCACATAGTTCACCACTTCTGCTGTCACCATTTCCAATCAGGAAAACACTAACACTGCATTAACGGTGACATTAGCAGTTCGTTGTTTATTATATGTACATCCAAAGTTATTAAAGTTTAAAGTTACACAAATACTTAATAAACACACTACATATGTAACAGCATCTTCCCTTCCCTAACTCTTTTAATAAGCATGGATGCAATCCCTGCAGAGCAGGAGTTTGATTAGTTATTCATGATTGGCCAGTCTTTTCCTTTCTGTCTATGTTTTTAAGCTTTTTGATTTCTCTTTACATGTCATGTCCACCCTCTATGCCTCCACAATTATTCAGTATTTCTGCCATTTCGCTGTCATTTTCTTTGCATCTAACTTGTGCATCACTCTGTGGCCCTATTCATATCCTGATTTTTCTTGTCTTATTTATATGTAAGATATTTACTATTTCTTTATATATCCTTTGATAATTTTCTTTGTATTTTCTCTTTGCCTTCCAAGTTTTATTTTTAATTCCCCGTTTTGTCAGCCATCTTTGCTTGTTTCTTTCATGTTAGCCACTACTATGAATCTCAACCATGTCGACCCATGCCTCTCTACCCATCCCAAATGGCCCTTCATATCCATTATGCCAACTCATTCCAAAGTATTGGACTAGCAAAGTATTGGACTAGCAATCTAGAGACCCAGGCTAATGCTCTGGGGATCCAAGTCTGAATCCCACCATGGCAGATGGTGAAATTAAGGAGAATTAAAAGAATCAGAAATTAAAAGTCTAATGATGACCATGAAAACATTGTTGGTTGTCATTAGTGAACCAAATGGGTTTTTTTTAATGTCCTTTGCAGAAGGAGATCCGTTGCCCTTAACTGGTCTGGCCTACATGTGACTCCAGATCCAGTGCAATGTGGTTGACTCTTGATTCCCCTCTGGGATGAGCAGTAAATGCTGGCCCAGCCCATGTCCTATGAATGGATAAAAAGGAATAAATGAATGCATGTTTGGCTGAGAGCCCAGACATCTATTAGTTTGTTGAAATAGGTGCACACAAGGGAAAGCATTGCTTAATTGATCACTGTGATTTATTTTGTCACTGGCTCAATGTTTATTTACACAAGATAAAGATGTATCAAGTGCTTATAGTATCTGTTCTTGATACTTTAAAGGTTTGGTTGGTTATCACTTTCATTGGGTGGTTTGGTAACCATGTTTTTTAAAGGAAATTCTGAATGGTGGTATTTTATTCCACACATGCTATTGTTACTTTGAGTTTATTTGTCATTTACAAAATGGGCACTGGTTTAAAGGTCATGGGAAGTGTTATGAGTTGGTATTAAGGTATGAGAGTGATTGGGCATAGGTTGACATGGATAGGGGAGGGGGGTTAGTGGTGTGTGCTAGAGGGTCTAATAATGATCAAACGAGTGGAATGAAGTCCCAGAAAATCAAGGTGACCTTTTAGGCAGCCTGCCTCAACAGCCCCTGTACCTGCTTTGAATTTGTTTCTGGGGTCCCCAACTCTATTCTCCATGTCTCCAGAATAAAAATTGCACTGGTCAGGGTACTTTTCTGTAAGGTGGATGCACTGGGGTAGGAAATTTCCCAAAAATGAAAACTGGCCCTAAGTTTATAGATCCGGGTATTCAAATATTTTAAAAATTGAGTCCCTTGAAAAGGTCTTGCATGGCAAACAACAACAAAATTAAGGGCTCATACTTATTGTGCTATCTAAGAATAAATTAGCGCAATAACACCTTTCTAAATACAGCTTCTATTTTATTGGAATGATAGTGCGTCAGCTTTGTGCAACATTGTGTTCTCCAGGTGGCTTTTCCTTTCTGACTTGATATGTAAAACCTTAGCAAGCATCTCTTGGATCTTCAAAAATTCTAGTAATGGCAAATACGAATTTACAGACCAAGTAGAATATGCGCATTTTAAATTGGGTTAAAGAAAATGGAGTACCTCCCTTCAAGCTCCTTAGTACCAACCAAGGGAGCGCTCCTCCTCTCCACCTCCAAGCTGCTGAATGTTAAATGGCCACAGAGCAACAATATCTTTGGGTGACAGAATGGCAAACTCTGCCATCTGAAAAATCCTGCCCTCTGATGCATTTCATTGCAAAACCAAATTAAATTGCATATTAAATCATCCAGTTTTGTGGAAGTATTACGTTTTGTCAAGTGGAATTATGTCATACTGTCTCAGATTAATTACAGTACCTCTCAAAATGTTTTATAACAGCTTTCTATGTAAAACCTACAGCCTTAAATGTGTTGCTGCTAAATTGTTTTTATCTGTGTTTCAAACCTGTACTCTGGGAGAAATCACTTCACAGCTAATGTTGTCATTCGCAGTGCAATGATTTTTGCATCTGAAATCCTACATTTTTATTTTAAATTGCTATTTTTGTATTTTTCTACTCCTTTTTCCTTCCCCTTTAAATTCAGATTTGCCCAGTGCCAGTCCTCCAGCTGGATAGTTAATAAGTGGGCTGAGGACCCCTTCACTGCTTTTGATGGCTGATGTGCTAGTTAGTCAGCAGTAGACGTGTAAGCGAGAATGATGGACCAGGAGCTTCCTGCTTTTTCTCTCTCTTGTTCTTTCTCTCAAGTATCTCTTTTTCTCCTTTATTCCGCTTCTAGTTCCTTTCTGTGCCCACTCTCACAACTTTTTTCCCCCCAATGCCCCCACACTTCCCTCTCCCTTTTCCCCACACTCTCTGCTTTTACTTCCCTTTTTCACTCTCCCATAAACATGCTGCTCCTCCTGACCCCTGCTGGCCTATTTCTCCTTTCCTTGCTTCCTCCTCATATCCCCTCTATCCTTTACCCCTCCCATGGTCCCTATTGCCACTGTAAAAGAGACCAGAGTATACATATAGACAAGAGCAAGACATTTACTTGGAGGGACAATTTTGTTTCTGTGACAATGGGAGATTACTTAATATTTTTGTAATGGACCAAATTCAGCATTTTTATTTGATTATTTTTTAAATGCTGCTCTAGGACCAGAGGCATGCATTCAGATTTTATAACTAAACTGGTCAAAGATTTCACCTGTGGTTCAATTGTAAAATAATGTTTTCTCAGCTTAACAGGGAGGAGGCATTTATATGTAAGTGGACTATTTTCCAATAGAATTAACAGTCAATAAAGTACAATTTGTTATTGAAAATTGCAAATTATCAGAGTATTTCTTTACTTGGTGTACAGTTTTTTTTTTATTGAGATGTGGAAGTCATTGACTGGGCCAGCATTTATTGCCAATCTGTAATTGTCCTTGGATTGAGTGGCATTCTAGGCCATTTCCGAAGGCATTTAAGAGTCAACCATTTGGTGTTGATGTAGAATCATATGTAGACCATCCGAGGTAAGACTGGAAGATTTACAGATGGGTTATTATGACAAAATTTTCATGGTCATCCTTTTTAATTCCAGATTTCTATTGAATTCAAATTTCACCAGCTGATGAAATTTGAACCCCAGTCCCCAGAGCATTATCCTGGGTCTCTGGATTATTAGTCCACTGTACCATTGTCTCTCCATAGTGATATAATACTGATTTTTTTTTTCTAAATTACTGGGCAGCATTTTATAATGCTGTATAATATATTATAACATTTGAAATTCCATCATTCATTTAATATTTTATAATCAATTTGCTGCTTCACCATCGCATCTTATATTGCAAGCAGTCTTTGTAATAAGTAAGTTTTAAGTTAGAAAAAACAAGTATTCTGTTTACCTTAACTTTTGCTCGGAAAATCATTGACTGTATTTTTTTATTTGATTTTGTTCATGAGCATCCCTATACGTTATTTACAGAAACCACGCAAACTTGGTAACTTCAAATTCTGCAGCATATTAAAAGTAAAAGTAGTGCACTCTGAGTATCTTCTAACCTAACCTGTTTTCATGGATCATCAGAGCTATTTTGAAGTCAGTATCCATATATCCCATCAACTAATGTAATCGTTTGACATGCCCCCTTTAAATAGTGCAACATATTAAAGCCTTCTTTCATTACAATGAAGTTTTCTATTGAATTGGATATTGCTGTTTAGACAAAATATTGACCAGTGACTGGCCAATATTCCTCTTCAAAGAGCACCAGCAAAAATAGTTTAACTGATCATTTCATTATTTGGGGATTTGTGGAGTTTGTAAACTGTGTTTACATCGTTGGCTTTTTAAAGAAATCCATTTATACCTCTCTTTGACACATTTCCAAGAAATGTAATAAAAATCAGATACATGGAAGTCTTTTGGCAATAGAAAAACTCCATATAAAAGGTTATTACATAAAGTAGGTACTAATGGTGTAAGGGGTAATGTATTGCATGGATAGAAGATTGGATCACTGACAGAAAGTATACAGAGAGTATAGAGAAATAGGTCTTTTTCTGACTGGCAAGGTGTGATGAGTGGAGTCCTGCAGGGGACTTCAGCTTTTTAGGATTTGTATCAATAACTTAGATGAGGGCAGTGAAGGCATGGTGGTAGCTAAATTTATAGATAACACAGGTCGGAAAGTTGTGAAGGTGACATAAGGAGATTGCTCACTGATAGAAGGGTTGGGAGAGTTGGTAAAAATCTAGCAGTTGAAATACAATGTGGGAAAATGTGAAGTTGCTCACTTAGGTAAGAATGATAAAAAAGAGTATTTTTTAAATAGAATGCAGTTACATAATTCCAAGGTGCAGGGGGATCTAAATTTCTAGTAAATAAATCACAAAAGATTAGTGTGCAGGTACAGCAAATAATTAAGAAGTCTAATGGAATGCAGTCCTTCATTACGAGCAGAATTGAACATAAAAGAAAGGGTGTTTTACTTCAGCTATAAAGGGCTCTGGTGAGACCACATCTCGAATGTACTGTACAGTGGGTCACTTATTTAAGTGTTAGTAACCAAATCAGGAATTCCAAGATATATTATGAAGTTAGCCTTGACCCCAACTTTTTTTGATTTTGGCATGAGAGCAAGCATAAGGTGTCTGCCTCAGTGTGATTCTATTAATCCACTAGGAAGCTTTTATTAAAACAATCTTTACTTAACAACACAGTTAAAATAAAATCAGGCAAATTAGCATAACTTTTACTAACTGAAATACTTGAACATGACAAGGTATAATTCTTAACTGCTAGCTAGTTCTGTTAGTTCCAGTTTAAACAGTATCACCATTGACGTAAACCTTTCTTCAGAATCAGTTAGCAAGACACTCAGGCGTATGTGAATTCCCCGTCCTCTAGCCTTTTAACCCTTCTGGACAAAGATATTCCCATCTATTCTTATTGCTGTTCTTTGGAAACTTGGATAGAATGTCCAGAATAGAGGTGGTAATGTCCCTGATACCCACAATTGGCAAGAGAAGACCTAGGATAGGTTTGCTCAGCTTCCAATTTGGCCTTGGGCATTTATCTTTAAATGCCTTGGTCTCTTCGACGAATTATTACTGCTGCAGCCTCAGCCTTCTTGGGGGTTCTCCTGCACCTGTCTTGTCACTCCCTTGCTGTAATTACATGCTGACTGCAGCACTCCCTTATTCCTCACTTCAATCCTGGTAGTGGGAAGTTAGCTGGATAGCCAGTGACCCCCGCAGCCAGGGAAACATTGGTGGTATTATAGTTTCTGAGAAGTGAGCAGATGGAAAATCAGACCCTGTCTGTTGGGGAAGCTGCCTTGAGACTTCAGTAGGTAGTTCAATAAGATTCCTTGTGAAGAATTGAGAGGAAGAAAACTTATTCCTATATTGCACACCCTCTGCTGTTTTAGTTCTAATTTTGTTGCAACTGTTGTTGCTTGTATTGTTAAACTTTGGTCAGCCCTGGTGCAGATTGCCTTGATACAAATACTTATTGGTTGCTTTCATGGTTTTCAAATTAATGTAGTATTTTGCAAAGGTCAGTAATTTAGTATATTCATCTAGAATTACTTACAAAAGTCATTGAAGTTTCTCAAAAGAACTTTGCTTCTTTATATATTGAAAGTTTTAATCTTTAAAAGTATCAAGTGTTTGTGTGTTCAACTGAATAAATAGTAATTTCTGCAAAATTGATTTCAGACCCTAGTTTTATGTCCAGCATTAATGGCTCATATTCTAATTTGCCATTTTAGAAATGAATTAACTTGTTCAGTTAGGACAATATCACAATAACTATATGATTTTCTACCACTGACACATTGATTACTATTATACAATGACTGGGAAAGACATCAATGAAGGAGCATTTTTATTTGAGTAACTTCCGCCATTATATTCCTTAAAAATGAGATGCATGAGCATGAGTGGGGAGCAAGATGTCAAGTAGTAGACCTGTTAGTATGTGATGTGAAGCACAGATTGATGGCTTACAAATGAATCAACTATCCTACAGTTCTTAATTATAATGTTTTACATTTGGTACTCTTATTTTCTTCATAAATGATGCCCTTGTTCCATTATGAAATATTTTAGCTATTTTGTGTTTGCATGATCTGTATAGTAAAAGAATAAATGCATTGTTTTAAACTTTATACAGAAGTACAAGCCCGGGCGATGTGATGATATACTAAAGTGGAAACCTCCAAGCCATAATTCTGTTGACTTCCGTCTGAAAATAACAAAAGTTGGAGGAGAAGGGTGAGCAATCTCTACAAAAATTTATTTCAATAACTTTGTTCTGATTTTCTGCAAGGGTGAACATGTAATGTAGTGCTATAAACCTGTGGTGGACTGCTTGTACTCTAATTTATTTTTTCAAGATATTCATAAGCACCTAGTTTACAAATATTGCGTTTCAAATGACTCCACAATGGAGAAGAAAGCAATTGTTTTTATCATGTGAAAGGCTGGGACTATTACTTAATTATATGCAAATTAATTAAATTGTGAAAGATGCAGGCATACATGTTGAATAGAAATACAACAAAGATACGGTGCTTTTGGCGTCATCTTCTATTTAGGCTCATTGTTAAATTTGACACACTCATCTTTTGTCTCTTCCCATGTCCTAATTTCAATCCTTTGATAATTATTTAAACGAGAGGCCCATTAAAATGTCAAAAACCATATTCAATTGCAGTACTTTAAAAAATTTCTGATTTATACTGTATTTAAAATACTGTGCATGTATTTCCTATTAAATGTTTTGGCCTTGCTTTTAATGCCAACATTTAGCAATTTGCAAATACTTGTGCAATCAGCTACAATGGAATTTTTTAATGTAAACAAAACCAGTAGTAAGCTTCAGCACCCTCGGTGGCTATTGTACCTACTCTGTACCATTGTATCCTCTGACACACTGAGACTGCTTCTGGAAATATAATTATATAAAATAATATCTATCACATTCAAAATAATCATTTGTTAAATGCAATTATTACAATTATTTCTAAGGCCACTAGTATTGGACTGAAATCCAGAGATTCTTGTTTAGCAGGAGGGATGCTCCACTGCACTGCAAGGCCTTCTTATGATTGAATTTTGATTTCTTGAGTTTGGTCAGGAATACTACTATTACTGTTGCATATGAAGCTACATTTCTAATTGAACATTCATTTAAAAATAAAAATTGCAAGAAGTAAAATAATTCTTTTATTTCCAACCATTCTTTTCTGGCTTTGAGATAATATTTGGAGAATGTTGCCAATTGAAAAAATCTTCTGACTTCCAATTACCTAAAATTTGCTGCCCATTGATTTAGATCACTTTCCCACAGAGTAACTGAGCCTTAAAGGGACAGGCCTTATTTCCAACTGACCATCATGAGTGTGCTGAAGACCCCAGACTATATGTGAGCAATTCCATATGGGATCAGTTTATATTAAAACATGTATTTTAACTATAGTTAGGCAACTTTTCTGCAATAATATTTGCGTTTATCTGCAACCACTGCAATGTTTTCTTTTTCAGAAAATGATCCAATTCTCTTTTAAAAGTCACGAGTGAATCTGTCTCCACTGCACTCTCAGGCAGTGCATTCTAGATCCTAACTGCTTGAAAAAAAGCTTTTCCTCATGTTGCCTTTGCTTTTTTGCAAATACTTTAAATCAACATCCTTTAGTTTGCTTAATTGATCTGTGGCCATTAACCACTAAACATTAGCAAGAATAACTGCTAAGTTAAACAGCTGAGACTAATATTCCATTGTGATGGTTGTGCCATTAACATCAAGTCCATCTAACATGTTTTTCATTCTTTCTTTTGTGCTGCAAAGCAATCATATCTTTTTGAATTGTAACTATTGCTTATGGAATATTCGAGATGGGGGTAATGAGTGTCATATCACAATGATATTTTCTACCCGTATATTTCTTATGTTCTTATGTTCTTGTTTCTTTTTCACTATAACTGCACATTGACTGATCTTTTCAATAATATCCTTTTAGCTCCTTTCCTGGATCAATAAATCAATATAACTGTTTCATTCAGTGCATAGTCTCCACTTAGTTCCTTTCTCCCAAACAAATTTACACCTTGTGTACATTTTATTACATCTGCCAACTACTGCCTAGTTTCATTACAAAAACTCACAATTCCAATTTTGTACAATGTTTCCAACTTATTTCCTGCACCTGCTGACCTTGTTTTCAGATCCTCAGCCAAGCTATTGATGGCGCACCAAGAACAAATCATGGCACATACCTTGTGACCTGTTACAATTTGAAAAGTTTTTCATTGTACCAGTTCTTGATTTTTTGCTTTTGAGCCGATTTTTTGTTTGGCTCGGTGCTCCGTTTTCAATCTTATTAGCTACACTCAATGTGATTGAACTGTTGGTATGCTCAAGTCACAAATCATGACTTCAAGCACCACCCCGCACCTGCAAAACTTGAGTGCATGAACTAGGTAGCATTCCAGTGCTGCACTGAGAATACTGATTTGTACGAAATGTCGTACTTCAGGTCAGACATTAAACTTGAGGCCCCGATTGCCTATTTAAAGATGCATGGCAGTATTCGAAGAAGAATTCTCCTTATGTCCAACCAACCAGCCACCAGTACAAAGCAATTGGTCATTCATTTCATGCTGTTCGTAGGGATTTGCTGTGAGTAAAATGATTAACTATGAGCTTACATGACTACGACTGCACATGTGAATAATTTATTTTCTCTGAAGTCTTTTATCGTTTGCATCATAAATGCTTTAAGATACCATACAAACGCAAGTCTTTTATTTTTTCTGTCTCTGTCTGTCTGTCTGTCTGCCTGTCTCTGTCTGTCTGTCTGATCTCTCTATTACTCCCCCTCCCCCACCATATAAATTTCAACACCAGAGGTCATTCATCTCTCATGCCTGAAACGTTGCTAGTTCTTTAATGGAAGTGATCTAATCTTACTACCCTGCACATTCACAGTGGCTTTTTTTCTTAATTCTTCGTTTTCAAATACAGTTTAATTTTTCTAATAGTTTCAGTCACTGCCTCAATTGGCATTCTGATAAAAATGTTCCTTCTGTTTCCCCTTTTGTTCTGTTGGTGATCTTGCATTCGTACCCTTTACAATTGCAGCAGTTTGTCTTTTGCAGTTCACTATTTCAAACACTTGAATTTATCATTTTCATAAAATGCATGTTATTGAAACTTACTTCAAAGATTTGTGATTTAAATTGTTCACTGAAATTTTAGGAGATCTATTTTATTCATTCCTCACAGCACTGCCATGATTTCTGCCAATTAGCTCATCACTATTTTTAAGTTCCAATACAATGAAATTAAGTTTATTGTATAGCATCTACACTGAATTTCCCTGTTTAGAGCTCTTTCGACAGCAATATATTCAATCAACTTCATGTCTGCTTCATGACCCAGACATATTTGATGTTTCTTTGAGTCTGCATATTTAGTGCATGGCATCATTTGTCACTTTTTTTTCCTTTCCCCACATCAGTATATAAATATAATTAGCATGTGCAACTATAGACTTAATACTTGATCCACAGGGCTAACCAATATGTTTAGAAGAGACTAATATTTAGTGTTCTTGATGTTTATTGCAAAAGCTATGTTAACATTTTTTTCCCAAAATTCTGTTAATTAAATCCCATTTTGTTGAGTGCAAGAGTTTGGTCTTTATGACCATGTGTTGTGCATATTTTTTTGAAATCATCAAGAAATGTGGATCTAGTGGAAAGGATGTGCTCCATCATATTGCCCGTACTGTGTGATACCGAAATTGATCTTGTGTCAATGTTTCATTGTTCATGCATCATATTGCCCGTACTGTGTGATACCAAAATTGATCTTGTGTCAATGTTTCATTGTTCATGCTTGTGTGGCTTATTAGTAAATAAACATCCACATCTACTACACACAGACCATTAAAATGACATCTTGCACTTCAGCATATGCTCATTATACTTCAGAATGCCCACGGCAAAGATGACAACGAGAGCTCTCTCTCCACGGGAACAGATAAATGGCCTTTCACATTATATGTGCACTGCCAATGATTGACAGTCTTTTGTTATGTCTTTTCCATTCCTCTTTTAAAATTTTGCTTTCTGAACATGTGCTGTTTTCTCAAAGATTTAACACAAAGATCTATGCTTAATTTGCACTGTGGGTCAATTTAGAGGCAGCATCATTTGTGATGGAAAATTCTGTTTCAAGATTATTTTGAGGGATCAATTTGAAAGTATTTGTTGAATATCTTTTATTGTTAACTTTTAGAATGCTAGTCACGTGTGTGTATATATATATATATATATATGTATATATATGAGTAGACAATGCTGCTGACATGTATGTGGAAGTGTTTGGTTTGCGATTTCTGATTCTTGCCCAGTCTCATACGCTGAAAAGCTTAAAGTTTCTCTTGTGCTCTCTCCCTTTGCCGTTCAGTAATCAAGGGAGAGAGCATGGTGATGTCTGAAGACTGTGAATTAATTAATTTGACACAAAATAAAAATTGGCAATTGCATTGCGCATTAGCTATCCTCTAGTTGTGGTTACTTTACACCACCCTGTTTGTCCACCTGTTCAATTTCCCTAAACTAATGTGATGCTTAAGATTGGGCTAAAATATAGATGCAATTGCCTTCTCAAATGTGAAAATGTTCATGTTTGATTACATTCATTTTAAATGTAGTAGAATGGTATGTATCTATATACCATCTAAAATTGTTGATGTTTGTGAAAAAAAGTGACTGCCTATTTTCTAAAGCTGCGTCCAACCTTCGTTACCACTTGAATGTTTAAATCTATCTGAATCATGCTCACCTTGGTGAAATCTCTCTAAAAATTTTCAGTTGGCAATCACAATTTATTTCCAAGTGTAGACAAGTTTGGATTATTAAACCACCCGTTAGTTGCCATCTATTTTGAGAAATTAAGTCAACGCCTTGCATTGGTACAGTGGTATTTTTCTTGATGGTGTTATACTTCAGATGTGGGCAGAAAAAAATGATGGTTGCTAATTAACTCTGGCAACTAGTTTAATTACTTTCCTTATCCACGTTTATTTGCTGCATTTCAAAATCAGATTTAAAATCATAGTAAACAAAGTATTTGTGGCAATGTATTTTCTTGCAAATCACATTTTAAAAAAATGGAATTGGTGAGTTAATATTTTGCAAGATGAACTTCTGAAACCCATAACTAAAAATAGAATGCTTTTTAATTTCAGTTTTAAAAGGTACAGTATCCTTAAATTTACTACTTAGTTTATATTTCTATTATATAGCATCACCTAAAGATGTGTGTACCACATAAATAATCGGATTGCAAGTCTGTACTCGACAGCTTAACAGTCTGGGGTCATGGAATTTAATTCAGGAAATTGATTGTGATACCAGTTATCACAAGTAAATCAACTGATAGTTGGAATAATGAATAGTTGTAATTAGCAAAATCATTTTGCAAAATTTGCAGAACTGATTTAAAATTATACAAGATTTTCTGTGCATTAGTGAGTGGTAAGAACTGAAAATGAGTCTCAGGTGTTTGTTTTATTTATGTATGACTTCACCTCACACCCCTTCCCCCGCCACGACCACCACCACCACCACTCCATAATAATCCCACTGGCAGAATTTCTTTATGGAGCTTATCAGTATTTCAGCAACCAAACAATGAAATAGATATGATAGGATGATGTATACCAAAGGGATCTCTTTTCTTAGGTCTTCCTGCCCCCAATCACATCTGTTTCTTGTTTTGATATCTGTGTGATTGGCCAATTCATTATTATGGTGGCTTTGGAAAAATAAAAATCTGGTTTCATCCAGTATTTGCTGAATCGTTACATGAATGATACACTTTTGGAAGTGAGACCATATTATTTACAACCTGTAGTTACAGAATCCTACTTGTCTAATAAGTTATCTTGACAGGCTAATTAGTGGGCGAGACATTGATAACGTAACCAATAATGATGCTTCTGATTCTACACTGTCATGTTGTAATGGATACAGTGGCTGCTGTAGAAACTGTTGAGAACAGATGTAGCCAAAGTGACCGATGTGATGGGATTTTTAAAGCTCAGCTGGTCTAAAAAAATACTTTGGCAGTAACACACCTTTCTCTTAAAAGCATGAGAACTGGGAAGACTGAAGCCATTGTTTTCTGTCCCTCTACAAATTCCCTCCCCAGGGCACTGATTCTCATCATTTGCCTGACAACTGTCTGAGGATGATTCAGAATGTTCGCAATCTCTGTGTCCTGAGATGAGCTTCTGACCACAATCGGTGTCATCACTAAGACAGCCTGTTACTGTTTCCATTCTCATAACATCACCTGGCTCCTATACTGCCTCAGATCATCTGCTGCTGAATTCTTCATCTGTGCTTTTGTTACTTCTAAATTTGATTATTCCCATCAAAGTTTTGGCCAGTCTTTCTATGTTTTGCTTTCTGTGAACTTGGGGTCATCCAAAATGTGTTGCCTATGTCCTTATTTGCAACAAGTCCCATTCACTCGTTATTCCTGTCCTCACTGGCCTACATTGTCTCTTGGTTAATGAATTCATTGATTGTAAAATTCTCATCCTTGTTTTCAAATCACACCCTAGCCTCTCCCCTCCCTATCTCTGTAATCTCCTTCAGCCCCACAAATCTCCAAGATGTGGGCTCCTCTAACTTTAGCTTTTTGAGCATCACAGATTTAATTTGTTCCACAATTGGTGACTTCAATTCCTGAAACTAAACCCTGGAATTTCCTCCATCAACCCCTTTGCCTCTTAACCTCTCTTTTTTCCTTTAAGATGCTCCTTCAAACGTACCTCTTTGAACAGGTTTTGAACCACTTACCCTAATACCTCCTTCCATGGCTGTGTCCAATTTTGATTCATAACACTCTTGTAAAAGCTCTTGGGAAATTTAGTGATATTAAAACAAGTTGCATTTATTTAGGTCGTTTATTACTGAGTGATGTAGGAATATAATTGTATCTGCAGGGTCAGTGACAGGTACCAACTAGATATCGTCAGCTTAATGTAGCTTTTTATTTACTACATAGCATAGGCAGAAGCATCTATGGAATTAAGGGGTAAGCATTCCATTAATGCATGGTAAGCTCTTATAATAATAGAGGCCCTGTTGGCAGTGCATTGTGTGTTCTGGCTGGCCCATTATTGATTTAAAAGACCAGCAATTAATTGTATAGACAGCAAAGAGGTTGGCTGTGAGGCACTTGGATTATTTGAAAAAAAGCAGAATGATACTACAATGAGTGAGCTTGCAATGGAAGCACATGTTAACTATAGATAAGATTCTTTACGTTCAGTTTTTACTGACCACTGCCTCCCCCAGCCTCCCTGCCTCATCATAACCCGCATCACAAACATTAATATTGTGCTTATTCCCTTATGCCATAATTTTTTTCTGCTTCTAATCTCTCCTCCTGCCCACATTTTCTCCATCGTTTTCCCAATTGAATTGTTTGTCTTTGCTGTTCATACAATCTTTAACCTTTCTGTATTACTGCCTCTCTCTCTGATATGTGCAGCCAGTCCTGTGGTTTCAGTGTCCCATGTCATTTTATAAAATGTTTTAAAATAAGCATATGTTGGACAAACTGTTCCCTCATGAAATCCCCCATACCAATTTTCATATGCATTTTATTCTTCGTAATAAAGGCTCCCTGAAAATTTGAGTCAACTTTACAGAAAAACAGTTTTATTTTTAAGCCATAATTAATTTAGCATTTTACACCTGCCTGTTCTATGAATGTTGTAAAGTTAACTAAAATTTATTGCATTATTGCAGATCATTTGTAGGTCAATGGAAACAGTATGCTAATTAAATAATATCTGGGCCTTTAATTATTCTGTGCTTCATTTATGGGTCCATTTAAAGGTCAGAACTGTGCTGCCATTCTGAACCTTATTGCAACAGGCCTGTTTTCTGTGGACCTCTTGTGAATTAATTATTCTGAAAGCAGGAATTGTAAATGGCTGTCAATCAAAACCAGTGAGCTTTATTGTGGGAACGGCCCAAGGTCAGCATAGGTTCAATTATATATTGGTTGACCAAACAAAGTGGGTGTTTCATGAGGAGTTTGGAACAATGATAAAAAATTATTCTTTAAAACTTTCAATTCTTATCTGCTAACATAAATATATTTGAGTATCATTGCAGTAATCTGCAGTAGACAATATCAGATCCATCATAATTATATGGTGATACTGACTTAAGTATGTTGTGGGAATTTTATATGGAGATGTGCAAAACAAATTCCATTCATTTGTCACCAAGTTACGCCGATTAATGCTTGTTAAAATATACTTGTGAAGTTAATTACTTCTGCACTGCCAGATTCACTTTCGGTTCCTAGCAACACATATTAGAACACATTTTTTATTTCAATTCCTTCAGAGCTTCTTCTATGTTTAATGGTAAATCACTTTCTTCTCTCTTTGTCTCACTTTATCAATACAAATAAGTCATAAATATGACAGGTCTTAATTGAATCTGTTGCTTAGAGATACTGAAGTGTTATTCTTGGTCTTGTAATTTTGTTGAGTAGATCAGCTCAGATGAAAGGAGAGGACTCACTTTCAACAACTTGTATTTACATAATGCTGCTAACACAATAAAACATCCCGTAGAATCCCTACAGCACAGAATGAGACTATTCAGCCCATCAAGTGTGCACCGACTCTCCAACAGACAATCCACCTATGCTCTATCCCTGTGGCCAAACGTGTTTTGGATGCTGGAAGTCTGAAATGAAAACAGAAAATGTTGGAAATACTTGACAGGTCTGGCAGCATCTGAGGAGAGATAAATAGAAGTAATGGGCCATAATAACTGTTGGATTGCCACTCTGCTGATATTGTGCTAAAATACAGCTGCACTTTTCTCACCCAATCTTCCAACGAGAGCAATGCAACTAGTTCCCAAGACCTTTAGTCGAACGCAGGAAAGTCGGGAGAAAGAACGATACGTTTCTTTTTTTGCAGCACTAGCTGCAAGGTGTAAAGGTTTAGTCACTTTGAAAAGCCATGGGGAAGATAAGTAAGTAAGATAAATGGACAGGATGTGGGTGCGGAAGGGGACATGGCAGGATGATGGGGGGTTTTCGGATGAGGGAGGGTAAGTGAGTCAGAGAGGTTTGGGTGGTCAGTTGAGGAAGCTTGGTTGGGTAATCAGTTGGGGGACGTCAGGTAGTTAGTCAGGGGGTGAGCAGTGGGGTTGATGGAGTGTCAGTGGGGTTGGTCAATGTGGGGAGGTGATGTCAGTTGGTTATGAGTGGGAGGGGGTTGATTGGTCACTGGTGGGTGGTTGGGGGGGCTAGTTGGATTGTTCGATGGGGTAGATCCTGGGAAAGAGGGCTGATTAGAAGTAGTTTTAATTCTTCTAACTTTTCTTGGATTGCTATTCTTGTAAGACAGTTAGAACCATCCGAAGACCGTGATTTAAACTGAAGTATCAGATGTTTTGCAATGCACTGTAATTTCCCAATGGAAATTTGAACTTGCCAGGCAATTGCAGTGCAATCCCTAAGTTGGGACTTCTGGAGGTGGCAGGATTTACCCAGCATATTTGGGGGACACCTCTGGAGATCAGACATTGTGGACCAAAGACAATAAGTCTTGCTCTTGCCACAGATGTCATAGCAGGTACAGAGAATCACCTAAAAAGCTAATAGAATGTTGGTGTTTCTATCTAGAGGGCTAGAAACAGTAGGGGTTAGGATCACACTACAGTTATATAAAGCTGTAGTCAGGTCACACTTGAAGTACTGTGTGCAGTTCTGGGCGCCACACCTTAGAAATGTGCTACTGGCCTTGGAGGAAGTGCAACTTAGATTTACCAAATGAAACCTGGACTTCTAGGGTTACTTTTCGAGGAGAACTTATACACATTATGATTGTATTTCTGAAATTTATATGGTTGAGGAATGGTTCATTCACAGTTTTTAAGGAAGTAACTTCCAGGATTTTGATCTAACAAATCAGGACTGTTTGCGACTTTGAAGGAAACCTGTAGGTGTTGGTGTTCCCATGCCCCTATTGCCCTTGTCCTTTCAGATAGTGGCGGCTGTGGGTTTGGGAGGCGCTATCAAAGAAGCATTGACAAGCATGTGGATAATACATATTGCAAACATATACAGTGATGGAGGATATTAATATTGAATGTGGTGGATGGGGTCCTCATCAAGCAGGCTGCTTTGACCTGGATGGTGTCAAGCTTCTTGAATTTGCTGGAATTGTGCTCATCTAGGCAAATGGATAATAATGGCAATGCCATTACACTTCTGACTTGTGCATTTTAAATGGTGGAAAGGCTCTGGGGAGACAGGAAGTGAGTCACTTGTCCCAGAATACCTAGCTAAGATAGTGATATACTGGTAATGTCACTGGACAGGTAATACAGAGGACCAAGCTAATGGGGTTCAAATCCCACCATGACAGCTGGTGGAATTTAAATTCAGTTAACAAATTTGGAATTATTTGGAATAATCTCAGTAATCACAACAACTACTATTGATTGTAGTAAAAATCTGATTTACTGACACTCTTACCTGGTGACTCCAGACCCACCACCAATGTGATTGACTCTTCACTGCCCTCTGGAATAACCTAGCAACCTTCTCAGGTTAATTAGAATTGAGCTACGAATGTTGGCCTTGCCAGCGACACCTACATCCCATAAAAGAACAAGGAAAGAATCTCCATTGTAAAGATTTTGAATAAAATGAAGTTGAACAGTTCTGAGGAGTGCAAGTCTGCCTATGAATTGTTGTGAATTGGCAATAAATTGCAGTCTCATTCATACATCAGTTAAAGAGTAGTGATATGAAAAATAAAATTGCACACACAGTGTGTGTACTTGTACTTTAGAAATAAGATATTACTCTGGATCTGATTGTGCTGCAATCTGGTGTAGGATTGTTTCCTGTTATGAGATATCATTGCGGACACATCAAATCTTGAGCCAAACAGCAGCCTAAAAAATGGTTTAGGGTGCATATTAGTACATTGGAAAAATTGAAGTCATCATTTTTTGGCTGGTGTTACAAATCCTGTCCTCTTGCGAGTGATTTCATTACCCTACACAACCAGTGTCTCAGATTAGTTGAGCTGGGCTTTCTACTTAAAAAGTACCATCTAAATTGCAAGTTGTTTGCAGGTAAATACCACATTTCCTCTGCTGTTACATAAGTGTAACCAAATTTAACTATTAATACAATGGTCCAAATTAGTAAGGAACTTCGTAGAATTCATTGGGTGGGACTTCTGGAAAAGTGAATTTTCCCCAAGTCCTGCTCAATTTAATTGCAGGAGCTTTTTAAATTATCTCAGTGATTTTCTGGCTTGACAGCCAGATTTACAGGAAAGTAGGAGGAGCACTATCAGGAGCTTTCAGCGTGAGGATGGGAGGTGTTGGTAGGAAGTCAAGTGAGGAATGGCAGGAAGTTTTGAGGGTCTTCAGCATTTGGATCAGGGGAGTCAGTGGACAAGAGTCGAACAAGGCAAACACGAAATACTTCCCTAGCTACTTCACATATTCTAAAACCCAGAATCAAGATAGCTTAAAAATGAGCTAACAGGAAAATTGCAGTCAATTACAAACTTTAAAATAAACATTAAATGGCAGATGCAACAGGAACGATTTTATGAATTGGCTCAGAAGTCCATCTGTATTTATGTCATCAATCTCAGTCACAAAGCCTTTTAATGCTCTGTCTTCCTCGAGAAAAATTTCAGCTCCTCTCGTGGAATGTAACCTGATCCCCAAGTTTCAGCAGTAGCATACATCCATCTGCAAAAGCTTCACCAAAAATGGCACACATTTGTCAAACCCCTTCAGTTCAGTCTGGATTGTGTAGATCCTGATGTGGATGTGCCAGCGTTGGACTGGGGTAAACACAGTAAAAAGTCTGACAATACCAGGTTTTAGTCCAACCGATTTATTTGATAGTAAACTCACAAGCTTTCGAGGGGACTCCCTCTTCGTCAGGTGAATGGAGAGTTCTAGCCTCGGACGGAGCATATAAAGCACAGAAAGTTTAGAGATTACTGATTAGAATGTGAATCTTTACACCTAACCTGCTGTTCAAGTCCTAAAGTGGCCGCCAATGTGTGTGGAAGGAGCACTGATCACAGGTTAAAGAGATGTGTATTGTCTCCAGACAGCACAGTGAGTGAGGTTTTGCAAACCCAGGCAAGTCACGGGGGTTACAGATAGTGTGACATGAACCCAAGATCCCTGTTGAGACTGTCCTCGTGTGTGGAACTGTGCAACATGAACCCGAGATCCCTGTTGAGACCGTCCTCGTGTGTGGAACTGAAAAGTTCCACACACATGAGGACGGTCTCAACAGGGATCTTGGGTTCATGTTGCACTATCTGTAACCCCCGTGACTTGCCTGGGTTTGCAAAACCTCACTCACTGTGCTGTCTGGAGACAATACACATCTCTTTAACCTGTGATCAGTGCTCATTCCACACACATTGTCGGCCACTTTAGGACTTGAACAGCAGGTTAGGTGTAAAGATTCACATTCCAATCAGTAATCTCTAAACTGTCTGTGCTTTATATGCTCTGTCCGAGGCCAGAACTCTCCATTCACCTGACGAAGAGGGAGTCCCTCGAAAGGTTGTGAGTTTACTATCAAATAAATCGGTTGGACTAAAACCTGGTGTTGTCAGACTTTTTATTGTGTAGATCCACCAATGTTATCTTCAACTAACAGAAACAGCAGTGGTAATTACATATTCACCTATTCTTAGCTGCTGGATGCTCATCTTTGTATTTTCCAGCCTGCATGTACAAACCATTGGGATTGGGACGGCAGTAGTTATGGGAGATTTCAATCTGCATATTGATTGGTCGACCCATGTTGGACGAGGTGGGCTCGAGGAGGAGTTCTTGGAATGCTGCCGGGATAATTTCCTTGAGCAGTGTGTGTTGGAGCCGACGAGGGAGCGAGCTATCTTGGATCTGGTGCTATGTAATGAGGCGGGTAGAATTAGGGACCTTGCGGTGAAGGATCCTCTTGGAGAGAGTGATCATTGCATGGTGGAGTTTCTGTTGCAGATGGAGGAGGAGAAAGTGGGTTCCCGGACACGCGTCCTTTGTTTGAACAGAGGGGAGTATGGTAGGATGAGAGAAGAATTGGCGAATGTGGACTGGGGGAGCGCGTTGGAAGGTAGGTCTGCTGAGGAGCAGTGGAGGATCTTTAAGGAGATCTTTCTTGGTGCTCAGCAGAAATTTATTCCGATGGTCAAAAAGGACAGTAGGAGGAGAGGTAATAAGCCGTGGATAACAAAGGAGGTGAAGGAAAGTGTTAAATTAAAAGCGGAGGAATTTAGAGTAGCTAAGAGCAGTGGGCGAGAAGAGGATTGGGAAAGGTTTAAATGTCAACAAAGATTGACAAAGAAGTTGATAAAGGAGGGTAGGAGAAGCTATGAAGCTGGGCTAGCGCTTAATATAAAAAAGGATAGCAAGAGTTTTTATAAATATATAAAAAGGAAGAGGCTGGCTAGGGTGAACGTTGGTCCTTTAGAGGATGAGAAAGGGGACCTAGTGGTAGGGGATGGGGATATGGCTAAGGTATTGAATAACTTTTTTGTTTCTGTCTTCACGGAGGAGGACGTGAATAATTTGCCGGGTGTTAGCGATGGAAAGGTGGTAGGACTGGAGGGTCTTAATGACATTACTGTTACTAGAGAGGTGGTGCTCGACAGACTGGAGGGGCTGATTGTGGACAAGTCCCCAGGACCGGATGGAATGCATCCGAGGGTTCTGAAAGAAATGGCGGAGGTTATAGTGGATGCCTTGGTGGTTATTTTCCAGACGTCGCTGGATTCCGGGGAAGTGCCGGAAGATTGGAAAACGGCTAATGTTACGCCGTTGTTTAAGAAGGGTGCCAGGCAAAAGGCAGGGAATTATAGGCCGGTTAGTTTAACGTCTGTGGTAGGTAAAATGTTGGAATCCGTCATTAAGGAGGAAATTGCGAGGCATCTTGAAGGGAATTGCTTGATAGGGCAGACGCAACACGGTTTCATTAAAGGGAAGTCGTGTCTGACAAATTTACTGGAGTTCTATGAGGATGTGTCTAGGGCAGTGGATAGAGGAGAGCCGGTGGATGTGGTCTTTCTGGATTTTCAGAAGGCGTTTGACAAGGTACCTCACAAGAGGTTATTGCAGAAGGTCAGGGGACATGGAGTTGGGGGTAGGGTGTTAGCGTGGATAGAGGATTGGTTGTCAAATAGGAGGCAGAGAGTGGGGGTCAATGGGTGCTATTCGGATTGGCGGTTGGTGACTAGCGGGGTGCCCCAGGGGTCGGTGCTGGGGCCTCAGCTATTTACCATTTATATAGATGATCTGGAGGAGGGAACCGAGTGCAGGGTGTCGAAATTTGCTGATGACACCAAGATTGGGGGAAAGGCAAATTGTGCGGAGGGTGTGGAGAGTCTGCAGAAGGATCTAGATAGGCTGGGCGAATGGGCCAGGAAATGGCAAATGGAATTTAATGTTGGCAAGTGTGAGGTGGTCCACTTTGGTAGGAAGGACTATTACTTACGTGGCGAAAAACTGCAGCAGGCGACGGTGCAGAGGGACCTCGGGGTCCTTGTGCATGAGTCGCAAAAACCCAGCTTGCAGGTGCAGCAGGTGGTCAGGAAGGCGAATGGGATGCTGGCCTTCATAGCGAGGGGGATTGAATATAAAAGTAGGGAGGTCTTGCTGCAGCTGTATAGGGCATTGGTGAGGCCGCAGCTGGAGTACTGTGTGCAGTTTTGGGCGCCGTACTTACGCAAGGATATTTTGGCCCTGGAGGGAGTGCAAAGGAGGTTTACTAGGCTGATACCGGAGTTGAGGGGATTGAGCTATGAGGAGAGGCTGAATAAACTAGGCTTGTACTCGTTAGAGTTTAGAAGAATGAGGGGAGATCTCATTGAGACGTATAAGATGATGAATGGGATGGATAGGATAGAGGTGGAGAGACTCTTCCCGCTCAAAAAAGACAGTAGGACTAGGGGGCACAGCCTCAAGATAAAGGGGAGGCGGTTTAGAACGGAGTTGAGGAGGAACTTCTTCACTCAAAGGGTGGTGAATCTCTGGAATTCTCTGCCCGTTGAAGTGGTGGAGGCTGCCTCGCTAAATATTTTTAAGAGGCAGGTTGATGGGTTCTTGATAAGAGAGGGGATTAAGGGTTATGGGGAGAGGGCGGGAAAGTGGAACTGAGCCACGACAGATCAGCCATGATCTTATTGAATGGCGGGGCAGGCTCGAAGGGCTAGATGGCCTACTCCTGCTCCTATTTCTTATGTTCTTATGTTCTTATGTTATCATCATCATCATCATCTACTGAGCTCTGAGGGCTCTTTGGGCTGATGGAATTTAACCAGCACATCTGCCCGAGGTTTGTACGTCCTGACTGAGGCCAACGGAGAACGTTCTTCAAACCTCGCGCGCCCCCAAAATCAGGGCGCGTGTGCTGGTAAAATTCCAGCCTTTGTGTCCGTTATAGGAATTCAACCAGGTTCCGCCTAAGTTTCCTTAGAAAAGGAAATAATTAGTTTCCATTCTGTTTCCTTTCTGAATGTCCTCTTTCAGTTTCCCCTTTGTTTTGCTTTAAATTTCAGGTCTGTCTCAATAAATGCAAGCTTTGAAACTATGGATTCCATCACATCACTGAAATCAGTGAGTCTTTCACTTCCGGAAAAAATGAATGTCTATATTAACTTAGTGGAATGGAAAGGAGTGCCTTTGAAAGGGTTGGATGATACCTGGTGAGGTGGGTTCAGTGGGGATTCATGTAGGAAACTGACTATTTACATGACCTACGAATTAAAGTGTTCTAATTCAGTGAATATAACCTCCTTTTAAAAATATTGACTTCAGATTCTAAGGTAATTTGAACTATCAGATAATGCACTAGGAGGGTGGAATAGGCCCCTGCCTGTATTGTAATCAACAATTTAAACAGCAACCCCCCCAACAACCACCACACCCACCTGCCCAACCATCCATGACGTATATTTGGTATACTCCTTGCCTTACCTGATCCCCAGGTGACAGCGCCCACTCCCCATCAAGCACTTGATCTCACTTTTGTTTAGAACTGATCTCGGTCGTTCAGTCACCTTTTGCTGGTTTTGAAAATTACTACTGCTGGAATTATATCTGAATGATGATACCATTTCATTAGATAAAAACTTTGTTGCAAATCCATTTAAGAATACCATCAAAGGCATGAATCAACTTCTAAATTGGACTGCAATTTGAAATTACTTGTCCTTTTAGTTGCCCTTAGCTAGATCTTGCCAATGTGTTAGAGTCATTGCAGCACCCATTGAGTCCATGCCAGTTTTCTGCCAAACAATCCACATTTTATCAACTTAATTCTGCAACTTTATTTCTCGGAACTACAAGTCCAATTTCCTTTGAGAATCATTTGATTGTCTTTGCTTCCAGCACCCTCACTGGCAATGAGTTCCAGGTCATTACCAATCACTGCATAAAAACCTTCTTCTCACTTTTCCCTGATATCTCTAGTCCTTGTACCATCAACTAATAGGACTATGTTTCTTTGTCTGCCTCATCTAACCTGTCATAAATGTTTTTCATAATACACCAATACTATGCAAAATGCATCACGATTCTGTGGCTGATGGTACAGTTTACATTGGCTTCTTACTCTCTCTGCTGGACATTTGAGGGCAGATCAATTTAGTTTTATTGGGTGCTAACAATCCATAACTTGTGATGTGCTAATAGCATTCATATAAATGTAGCTCCATTAAAAGCTGAGGAATAAAAGCATTTGATCGATGTTCTGTCAGTTTGTGTTTTTCAATTTCAACCTTGAGTATCCTGTTATTATTGGCGTTAATAAATTTGGGAATGTTTTGATGTTTGTCGACTTCTCTTTTCATCATCTTGGCAGTGTCACCTTGAATCAGGACTTGACCACATCATCTAGGCTTGACAGTTTGGAGCAGTACTAAGAGTGTATCGCATTTTTGGAAGCGCTGCCTTCCAGATGAAATGTTAAATTGACCTGCTCCTGCAATGGATTTAATATATATTAGGTTTGTATTGTGCGCTTTACAAGAAAAACTGAATCATGAGGGGAATTTGTTTGATAGAGTAGACGCAGCACGGTTTCGTTAAGGGGAAGTCGTGTCTGACAAATTTATTGGAGTTCTATAAGGATGTGTCTAGGGCGGTGGATAGAGGAGAGCCGGTGGATGTGGTCTTTCTTGATTTTCAGAAGGCGTTTGACAAGGTACCTCACAAGAGGTTATTGCAGAAGGTAAGGGGGCATGGAGTTGGGGATAGGCTGTTAGCGTGGATAGAGGATTGGTTGTCAAATAGGAGGCAGAGAGTGGGGGTTAATGGGTGCTATTCGGATTGGCGGTTGGTGACTAGTGGAGTGCCCCAGGGGTCGGTGCTGGGGCCTCAGCTATTTACCATTTATATAGATGATCTGGAGGACGAACCGAGTGTATGGTGTCGAAATTTGCTGATGACACCAAGATTGGTGGAACGGCAAATTGCGCGGAGGGTGCGGAGAGTCTGCAGAAGGATCTAGATAGGCTGGGCGAATGGGCCAGGAACTGGCAAATGGAATTTAATGTTGGCAAGTGCGAGGTGGTCCACTTTGGTAGGAATAATGGTAGGAAGGACTATTACTTAAGTGGCGAAAAACTGCAGCAGGCGACGGTGCAGAGGGACCTCGGAGTCCTTGTGCATGAGTCGCAAAAACCCAGCCTGCAGGTGCAGCAGGTGGTCAGGAAGGCTAATGGGATGCTGGCCTTCATAGCGAGGGGGATTGAATATAAAAGTAGGGAGGTCTTGCTGCAGCTGTGTAGGGCATTGGTGAGGCCGCAGCTGGAGTACTGTGTGCAGTTTTGGTCGCCGCACTGACGCAAGGATATTTTGGCCTTGGAGGGAGTGCAGAGGAGGTTTACTAGGCTGATACCGGAGTTGAGGGGGTTGAGCTATGAGGAGAGGCTGAATAAACTAGGCTTGTACTCGTTAGAGTTTAGAAGAATGAGGGGAGATCTCATTGAGACATATAAGATGATGAATGGGATGGATAGGATAGAGGTGGAGAGACTCTTCCCACTCAGAAAGGATAGTAGGACTAGGGGGCACAGCCTCAAGATAAAGGTGGGGGGGGCGGTTTAGAACGGAGTTGAGGAGGAACTTCTTCACTCAAAGGGTGATGAATCTCTGGAATTCTCTGCCCGTTGAAGTGGTGGAGGCTACCTCGCTAAATATTTTTAAGACGCAGGTTGATGGGTTTTTGATAAGCGAGGGGATTAAGGGTTATGGGGAGAGGGCGGGAATGTGGAACTGAGCCACGACAGATCAGCCATGATCTTACTGAATGGCGGGGTAGGCTCGAAGGGCTAGATGGCCTACTCCTGCTCCTATTTCTTATGTTCTTATTATATTTTGTTTTTTGAGGGATGATCCTATCTAGTATTATTGTCATCACCATGACTTAATTAATCTGGCAACAGATTTAAATGAAACTGTGCACGATATGCTATTGAGATATGAATCATGGAATTCAGTTCAGCACCTAGCCACATGAAGAAACATTAATACACTGACTAAAAGCTTGCTCACCAAAATAGATTGTACAGAGTGAATTAAAGGAGAGAAGGGTAGAAGGGCAAATTTGTTAAGGATGACATTCCAGAGCTGAGGACCTCAGAAAGTATAACTGTCAGTGGTGGAGTGATGAAAATTGAGAGTGGAAGAGCCCAAAATTGGATAAGCGTAGAGATTTTTGAGGGTTACGTGGCTGGCGAAGGATTCAGCTATAGAGGGATTTGAACACAAATATGAGAACTCTTACGTGGCACAGAACTTAATGTGGGCAGCAGAATTTTGAACAATCTCAAGTGCTATGGAGGCTGAAGAGTGGGAGAGCATTGAAATTAAGTGTGGAGATAACAAGGTATAGGGTGTTTGTTGCTAGTGCACTTTGTTCAGATTAATGCACTACTGTGACGTTACATTACTCTAGGGACCAATATCCTAGCAGCCTGAAGCAGATTAAGTCAGTTGGTTTCTTGCTTAAAGAAATTGTTTCATCCTGAAGCAAAGGCATGAAGTGGTGGCCTTCCTGAAAAGGAATTGTTCTGTGTATGTCTGTTTATTACGCCATAGTGAATGAGCCGGACAAGAATCAATATTAGAATTTGATTAGCGAACGTGTGCTTCTAGTGTTGGGATGTTGACATTCGTAAGGAATAATGTTAAGTGCTGTTTTGGGAGTAATTTCTATGGTAATTTCAACATTCAACTACATGAAAATTGATTTGCTCACCCATAAGCAAAATGCATTTCTGCTTTATAATGTGTATCAAACAAAACATGGTACTATAAATAAAAGGAAAAGCCAGAATGGCTATAATTGTTTCATACCCTGCTCAGAAACTGTGGTTCACATATGGCTTCCAACTGGAAATTGAACCTGTGACTACCTCATCTAGAATGATTTAGACTCTGTAAAATTGCTATGGTGAGTATTGTGCTTGTTAAGGAACTATTGAAAAGGTTAGACAATATAGTTCTAGCTGTACACTGCTGGTTATTAACATAGGAATTTGAGAAATGTAAAGGGATTTTTCATGTCTAGAATTGCACCATAACTTTAGCTGAAGGTTTAGCCGACCTTTATATATGTATTTCATTTCTTTGCGAGAGCTAAGTCAGGGAACATCCCATTCTGTTTATATTTAATAATAGTTTGGAAGAATCAGACTCAGCATTATCTGTTGTGCCCAACCACAGTTCGTATATCTTCTGTTTCTACAAATAGCTTAATTTGCCCTAAAGTTCCTGATGTAGAAAACTGAAATTACTTATGGTGGCTTCTGTGTTAGTAAATGATTCGTCATTGAACAAATGTGTGTTCATGACGTGCCATGAATGAAAAAGTAATTTCCTGAGTGTCATCGGATTTGAGTTTGCCCAGCTCAGAATCTACCATCCTTGTCTTTTTTTCCCAGTTCCATGTTAAGTGGTTGATTCTTGCATATGGCAAACTAAATTGCCAATATATTTATAATTCATAAATTTATCTGAGAAAGTGTTTTACTTTGATTTGATTTGTTATTGTCACATGTATTAGTATACAGTGAAATGTATTGTTTCTTGCACACTATACAGATAAAGCATACACTACATGGAACAGGAAAGGAGTGCAGAATGTTACAGTCATAGCTAGGGTGTAGAGAAAGTTTGCTTACGCTGTGGGACTTGGAAGTGAGACGTTTATTTAATGCAACAAAATCTTTTCAAGCAAATGATAGTGGATATCTGGAATTTTGTTTCCCAAAAGATTGTGGATGGTGGACCAGTTGAAATTTTCAAAACTGTGACTTTAAGTTGTGTTGAGGTACAGATCAGTTATGTTCTGATTGAATAGCAGAACAAGCTGATTGTCTTACTCCTTTTGCTATCTTACCCTCACATTACCATTCTTGTATCTTGCCACACATTTCTGGTTACCTCAAACACACTTTGAAGGACACATCTTTTATGACCTGGAACACACTACCTGAAGGATGGCAGAAACAGATTCATTCGTAACTTTCAAAGGGGAATTGCAAATATATAATTGGAATGAAAAAATTTGCAGAGCTGTGGGGAAAAATTAGGGGAATAGAAACCAGTCGTATAATTCATTCAGCAAGTCAGTATAATCATTAGAGACCGAATGGCCCCTTTCTGTGCTTTAAAATTAAGGAGTGGTTACACACGTATAGAATAAAATATATATATATTTTATATATATTAATAAAGATATATGGTTGATGGAAAAGGGCGATAAAGGGATTTGGGAACAGAATGGACCTATGGGATTAGGACTATTGCTCATGTGAAAGATAAACACTAATGTGAATAGTCTGATTCTGTGTGGATAAATTTTGCATAATTCCACGTCGACGTTACTGTCTTGACTAGATACCCTTGAATTCTTACCTACCTATTCAGCAAATTATATAAATAAATTACAAAGACAATTCCTCCTGGAAGTATAGCAAGCACGGTAGGCCATTTGAGTCCATTCCTCCATTCATAGAGTCATAGAGCTTTACAGCATAGAGAGAGATCCTTCAGCCCATTGTGACTGCACCAACCATCAAGCACCTATCTATTCTGATCCCATTTTCCAGCACAGTCCGTTGCCTTGTATGCTATGGCATTTCAAATACTCATCTAAATGCTTCTTAAATGTTGTAAGGGTTCCCACCTGTACCACCGTTTCAAACAGTGAGTTCCAGATTCACACCACCCTCTGGATGAAAAGGCTTTTCCTCACATCCCCTCTAAATCTTCTGCCCCTGGCTTTAGATCTGTGCCCCTTGATTACTGACCCTTCCACCGAGGTGAAAAGTTTTTTTTTCCTATCTACCCTATCTCTGTCTTCGTAATGTTGTACAGTTCAATCAGATTCCCCTCAGACTTCTCTGCTCTAAGGAAAATAACCCCAGGCTAAGCAGCCTCTCTTCATAACTGAAACACTCCAGCACAGGCAGCATTCTGGTGAATTTCCTCTGCACCCATTCTAGTGCAGCTATAGGAAGTGCACTATAGGAAGGATTCTAATCATATCCTTCCTGTAGCGTCTATAGTGACTAGAACTGCAGCCAGTACTCTAGCTGTGGCCTAATGAACATTTTATACAGCTTCAGCATAACCTCCCTGCTCTTAAACTCTATGCCTCGGTTAATAAAGACATCCCATATCCTTCTTAGCCACCTTATCTGCTTGTCCTGCTGCCTGCAGAGATCTTTGTACATGGGTTCCAAAAACCCCTCTGTACCTCCTACTATTCTGTTGTTCATTCTATATATCCTTGCCCTTTTAGCCCTCCCAAAATGCATCAACTCTCACTTTTCAGGGTTAAATTCTTTTTGGCACAGTTCTACCCTTCTGATCAGCCCATTTACATTATCCTGTAATTTAAGGGTTTCCTCCCAATTATCTATTACACCACCAATTTTCATGTCATCTTCAACCTTATTGATCATAACCCCTTTGGCCACATCTAAATAATTAATGTACACTACAAACAGCAGTGATCCCTGCAACCAAATTGCCCTGGATCCAATGGGCACTTATCATCTTGACCAATCTCCATGAGGGACCTTGTGAAAAGCTTTACTGGTCCATGTAGGCTACGTTAACTACACCACCCTCTTCTACAGACCTGGTCACCACCTGCACAGTGGCAGTAGATACAAGATGCAGCAAATCACCAAAGAACCTTCAACAGAAACTTCCAAACCCACGATCTCTACCACGGAGAAAGACAAGGACAGAAGATGCATTGGAGCAGCACCACCTCCTAATTCCCCTACAAGTCACACACCATCCTTACTTGGAAAAATGTACCAGTCCTTCACTGTCACTGAGTCAAAATCCTGCAACTCCCTTCCTCACAGCACTATGGGTGTATCTACACCCCATGAACTGCAGAGATTCAAAAAGATGGCTCATCATCACTCTTCTCAAAGGCAATTAGGCATGGGCAGTTAATGCTGGCCTAGCTGGTGATGCCCACATTTCTTGAAAGAATACATTTAAAAAGACTGAAATGTATGTGTTGCATTTCAATACTGTGGCCAATATTAAAACTTCCAGTGATTGAGTGCACCAAGGCTGTTTTATAAGAACATCATACAATATGTTATAATCTGAACTATTTTTCCCAAAGCTGATGGCTTGAGGTTTTGCTTGAGTAATGATTGTCCTCGAGTTAGCACTAGCTCAACTGGTCACTTTCTGTGCTGTAAACATTCTATGATTCTATATTCCCCAAATTCTATTCCATTCAATTTACAAATTCACGCATTTCCAGATTATTCAGTGGAAGTACAGTGGCAGATACTGGTGATCCTATCCAAACTTTTCAGTGAGGTAGAGAAATTTCTGTTTGCAGCAAGAAATAAACCTAAAGATAAGAGCCTTTTATTTAGGATTAATTTTCTCTCCTATTTTGCCACTTTCAATTTTGTAGTATGGCACTTCCTTAGCTAGGTTGGAAGTATGACAAGAGAAGCTGTCTCTCATTTACGAGTTTGTTAGCAGCAAGCAATTTCATAGCTTTCCATACTATTGGAGACGGTTGGGACAGAGAACTCCAAACCATGTAGAACATTATGGAGGTTATGGTTGCTCCTACTCTATAGTGATGGAGTCTACTACATGTTCTTTGGAATTGGGTGCATGGAAGATGAGACTTGTAATATCTGATTACAACCTAACTTTTAATCAAATAACTTGGGAAAGGTGAAATACTGAAATCTAACTTAAAATGTATCGAGCATACTCACTGAATTGCATATAATGCTAATACCTATTTGTATTTTTAGTTTAATGTTTATGGATTTGTGCCAATATTTTCTTGTTGTAAAGGACTTAATATTATTTTTTAAAACCTCACAACGTCATTTTGCAACAGCATGCCAGTGAAATCTTAATTTTTTTGCAGTTAATCAGAAGTTAGTGAATAGTCCTGTACTTTACCAATTCTATTATGTTCTGATCTGCAGAATCCAAATCTGCATGTCCTTTGAATCATCAATGAGTATAAGGAGAATGAGGAAGACATGTAAAAAGGATTATAAAGGTTGTGTGACAAGTTTACTAACTGCTACAGGGTCCTATGTTTGAGAGCAAGTCTTTAAACAAAAAGAATTTGGAACATATATCCTATAGAAAGAATATACTGCTCATCAATGTTCCTCTGAACTGTCCGACTGTGCAGCAACCTATTTCCCTTACAAGCCACACAAAAATTGGCCCCTTTAAGTTACTGCATATGTGCAACTGTGCAAGAAAATTTAAAGCATACAAGTTTAAAACACATCAAAACAATTAGTGCTCAGGCAACAAGAAAAGTACTAGAGGCTACATTGCTGGTGATGAGGAATAAACTACAGTGTAGAAAATTTTCTTAATGCCAAATAAAATTGAAGGCTCACCTACATGACTGTGTAAATGTGTGAAAATCAATCCTTGAAGCCTTTGTTTTAATTCACTGGCCTCCAAAACTCTGTCAACTCATGGCCATTTTTATACTGCATGGCCAATTAGATGTCAGCTAGAGCATTTCACATGTGCCATTGTGTCCTTATCTTCAAATATGTCCTTTATTTGTGAGTGCTAATGCTCTTATTCACTGAGATCCCACTCGTGCTTCCCTTGAGTTTCCGCTTGTTGGAGCTTTTGGGGAGACTCTTAAAAATAAATACAGCAGTTTTCATAAGGGGGTGGTAAATGTGGTGGGTGAATAAACTTTTTTTTTATATTGCATTTGTGGTTGGCTCAAATGTGACAGTGGTTGCTGTAGGCCATGTGCTCATAGTTTGTCAGGAGAGAAAGAAAAATTGTGCAAGTGTGCTACTGCAGCATTGTCATTCTCACTTGTGAATATGTGAATACCTACTGTCAGTCATGTTGCTTGAGAAGATGCTGAGCAGCAGAATCTTTATTTATCACGTAAGGGAAATCTTGTACTCCTCAACTGGCTTTTCAAGGGGGAAAGAGTTGCATGGTGAACATTTAATTAAAGAAAATGGAACTGAAAAAAACATATTGCCAGTAAACACACTTCATGCCTGACCCTGCCACACTCCATCTCTTGTTCCTAACTATTTGGGAGGATCCCGGAGTACAGGAATTAGCTGTGTTTGTGTAACCTTTCGCATTGCTTCTATGCTAGGAAAGTGCCTCAATTATATTTGAAACAGGAATTTCAGCAGATACATCTCCTTAATTGTATCTCTTTCTAAAATATCAGGTTGTATTTGTGAACCAAACCCAATTCTCTTCTGCCAGTAGTGCTGTGATAAAGCTGAGATGTTGCTTGACCACTTAATATATTTTGATGTCCTCTGCCAAATTGATGAAGTACAGAGAAAATGAATAATGAAAACCATCCTCATTTGTATGATAAGCTGTGCATCCTGATGCTGCTCTTTCTGCTTTCCCCCCTTGAAGGTTTCAAAATGCAGATTTTATTTCTGAATTACTTGTACTCTGTGGAAAATATAAAAATGCTGTCAGTTTTAAATATTGAATATTTATAAAGTAAAAACCAAGTATCCTGACATGGCCCTGAAAAGTCTGTGTTCCCTCTGCTTCGCTGCAAGAATGATTTACTGTCATCAAAGGAATTTTCACCATGTCATATTTTACCCAGTATCTCAACAACAACTTATATTATTTTAGCACCTAAACAAAGTAAAGCATCTCAGGGGGCTTCAGGAGACCATTACCAAACAAAGTTTGAAACCAAGTCATGTATATTTGGACAAAGTGCCCAAAGAATTGGTTGAAGACATGGATTTTAAGGAGCATCTTAAATGAAGGGAAAGGGGCAGAGAGGTTCATGAATGGAAATAAGTCCCGAGCTTTGGACCCAGACAACTGAACAGAGAAGATTGGCCAAGAGAGCATTAGATAGTTAAGTCCAGAAGTGGCAAAGCACCAACATAAGAGCTGAGGCTGGGGTGAATATGGGTGATGATGTGGAGGTAGAAGTGCCTTACGGATAGAGAGGTTATGGAGTCATAACCTCCGTTCAGGCACAGAGAGGCATTACTGTAGCAAAGGAGTCTGTTCTGGTCTCAGATTAGGAAGAGGGATGGGGTCAGTGGCTCGGGAACAAAGGTGTGAAATCGGATCATAATACTTAATTGGAGTAAATTTTTTCTTGTCATTAATGGATTCAATCAAGCAGAAAAACAAATCTGAGGTAGTGGTGAGGTCTCAAAACATCCTACAGTGCCTAGAAGACGATTCATTACTTCTGAAGTACAGGTACTTGTTGTATACTACTTTTTACATAGGAAGTATGTCCCAAAATGTTTTACAGAAAATTGGTTTACTTTTGGAAGTGTAGTTACTACTATATAGGTAAATTGAGCCAATTTGTACACAACAAGATTCTACGAAAAATCACAAATTAAATGACGAATCAACCTGCGCTAATGGTTTTAGTTAACAGATAAATGTTATCCAGGATGCTTGGAGAACTTTGTCTCTCTTTTAATAGTCCCATGCAGCATTTCACACTACCTGTATAGGCAGATGGGAACCAATCTTAGCATTTATTCTGAAAGGTAACAACTCCAAAAATGTATTACTCAGTGCTGTAGTGAAGTGTCAGCCTCAATTATGCCCTCAAGCCTTAGAATAAGACATGAACCTGCAATCTTCCATGTTATGGAGATGCTGGCGTTGGATTGGGGTGGGCACAGTAAGAAGTCTCAGAACACCAAGTTAAAGTCCAACAGGTTTATTTGGTAGCACAAGCTTTTGGAGCACTGCCCCTTCATCAGGTAAAGACTCACCTGATGGAAGAGCAGTGCGCCACCAAATAAATTTGTTGGTCTCAGAGATGAAAATATTAAAGCTGTTGGGAATGTGGTAACTATTTTATGAAGACAAAAGGATGAAAGGCTAGTTCCATTGTATTTTTGGGTAGGACACCAAGAGCACACTTTATCTTTTTCAAGTGGTACTGCATGGATTTACAATATCCACCTGACTCAGCAGATCGTGCAGATAAGTCATGAAAGCCGGAACTTGCATTCTGCAATAAAAGCACTTTCAGCCTGCTTATTTACCCCAGCCTCAGATGGAGCATTTTATTACATAGTTTCCACATTCCCTATAGTGTTGGCACACTCACCTCTGAGTTAGAAGATTGCAGATTCAAGTCTCATTCCAAGATGAGCATATTCAGTGCAACACTGGGTGCTAAATTTGAGGTACCAACCTTCAGATGAGATACTAAACCATAGGCTCGTGCCTATTGAAGAGAGCGTGAAAGACTGTATGACACTATTCAGTGAAGAATAGGATGTTCTCCTGGTGTTCTGGATAGCATTTATATGTTAATCAGCATTACCAAAACAGATTAATTGGTCATTTTTTTGTTGTTTCTTGTGATTCTTGCTGCATGTAAATTGATTGCTCTGTTTGTTTCGAACGCAGGACTGATGCCAACTGAGACACACTAACATTAGAATTGAATAAGTGTATAAGAAAGACTGAATAGTATGCTACAGTGACGGGTAATTTAAATAAAACTCTTCTTAAAAATTGGGTACATAAAGTTTCAGATCAATTCAACTTTCTTTGCATTCCTCTGCATTCCTATAAATGTAAAAGATCCCATGACATAATTTTAAAAGGATATGAGAGATCTCCTGCTGTTGAGACCAGTGTTCCTTCCATATCTAACACCACCAAAACAGATTGGCTAGTTATTTATCTTATGTTTTTTGTTGGGATCTAATTGTACACCGATTTACTGTCAGATTTGCTTACAAGAACAAAAGTGATTGCATTTCAAAGGTAGTTCCTAAAACATAAATAGTTTTAGGGGCATCCTAAGAATAAGAAAAGTGCAAAATACTTATAGGTTCACTCATTGGCACAATGGCTACTCAACCTGTCCTCCCTCCCACCCTTGGTGGAATTGATCTGTTAAACAACTGAAAAGATTAAAAATGCATTTCATATGTAAATATTAAGCAAAGAGTGCTCTGAATTTTTCAAGGCCCCGTACCAACATCAAACTTCCACCTGACAGTTTATCAGCAAATAGGAAATATAGGGTCTGCAATTGACCTTTGATTGATATCAATAATGTTGGATAATGTTGCCTCTACTTTTAAAAGAATGGGTATTGCCATTGTCATTTCCAGTCATCTTAGGTGCTAACTTTGCAATGAGTTAGTAGGATTGTTAGTTGCTTATGTCTTTTATGCAATAGATTTTCATGTTCTATTGTTTGAAATGAATGTATGTATGTTTTTTCAAAGGTTGCTGCCACAAACTGTTGGACTGCTATATGTTGGCAATTATGAACGCCCTTTTGCACAGATGAAGGTAAGTGATTAAAGCAATGCAGTGATTCGATAGTTCAGTGCAACTTCTGCCTTCTGATGTCTGTGTTGTATAAAATCAAAAGCTCATGTTATCTTGGTGATAAAATTTATGTGGGTAAAGTGAAATGCAAAACTGAGTGACATTTCATATTAAAAAGAAAAGAATTTTTGTTATAGATAAAAATGATTACAAAGGATGACTTTTAAACACACATCATTGTTTATGGGCATGTTGTGTTGCATACTGAAACGTGTCAGTTGTGAATGTATTAAGCACATTAACATGTTGATACATTTGAGAATTTGGCACAGTTGAGAAAAGCACTGTTTACAACAAATTAAACAAGCCATTTGTAGACTAAGTTATCTGAGGAATTTTTCCGTTCTGTGTCAAGAATGGGACTGCAGCATATATGGTCTGATCTTGCACGTATCCGGCCTGTAATCAGTTCTAATCATGTTAAAATTAAGTTAAATGAGAAACCATAAGATATAAAAAGTCTGTGCCAAAATTAATTTGGAGTATTCTTTTTAAAATGAAGGTTCATAATTTTTTAAATGTAGTGATTGAGGGAGAAAGTGGAATTTAAGTTTAAAAAGATGATTTACAAAAAAAATTTCTCCTTTATAGAAAATTTTCTCTCCAAATTGGCGCACACTGGGTCTAAGAAAACGTTTTCAAGTTATTGTACGCTTTGGAAAAGAATGTTTATTTCTTTATCCGATATTAAGGCAGATGTTTTCGCAAATCCATATATCAAATTGAAAGCATGTTTGGAGAATTAGGTTGAGACCAGTATTGAATTCTGTGATATTTTAAAAATTATCGTTGTTTAGATCTGAACCTTATGATCTGTCACTTGGGTTTATATATACCAGTTGGGATGAGTTTTAGCTGTTTTACAATATGCCTGTCAATAAACACTGGCACGTGAAACTTGAGACTTCCATTCTTAAATTAACAATTGGATGAGGGAAATAAGTAAAACATAGTGGCTTCACATACAATACTTGCTTTACTTTGAAGTGTTATGTCATATAGGCAAACGCACAGCAGTTACCTACAAACTGGAATATATTCCATGATCAGTTAATTTGAAGTAAATAACTAGTCTTGACAATGTTCCTTAGATAATGCAGTGGAATCTTTCTAATTTTCACTTGCACTGGAACAGATGATAAAACTTTGTTTTAACATCCCATCTGAAGTATAACAGCATTAACATTGTAACACTTTCTCATTACTGCACTAGAAAATTAACCTGGATTACGTGCTTTCCTATGCCTTGAACCTACTTCTTTTGACACATTTGCCTCACCGTATATAATTGAACTCTTTGGATTGACATTCCTCAAACTCAATTCACTTGACTTAAGACCAGCAGCTATGGGAGATTTCAATCCTATTTTCGCAAAAAAATTCTAAGTGCTGAATTCACGCAAAAACTGGAGTAAATCCCACTGGCTTTTTCAGTGGCGTTTTCAAAGTGAATCTCCCACACTCTGTGCCCTAATGTGAATCCTGTTAGAAATCAGTGGGCGGGGCCTATTCCTGCTGTAGAGGCCGACAGCATAGCGCTGAACAAGCCACTATGCATCTGCTGATCTATCTGCGCAGAGATCGGGCATGCGCAATGGCCTCACACTGCCGGCCTCCCTGTCAGTGGCCAGCTCGATCTCTGACCAGCCTCGCAACCCCACAATGCTGGCTTATAAGTCCCCTGCACCCCTTGCCTCCCGGACATTGTCAGCGCCCACGTCGATCTCCTGGTAGGTCAACCACCCCCAACGCTGATGTCCACCCCCGATCGCTGGCCTCCCTCCATCACCAAGCCCAAGTGCACTGTGGCAGAGGGACTCCACCCCCTGTGGCTCTCCCCCTTGGCACTATTCGATGCCCAGTGGGCAGTACCAAAATGTCCTCTGGGCATTGCCACTTTGACCCTCAGGCAGTGCCAGGGGGCGGGCCAGGCTGACACTGCCAAGCTGACAGTGTCCAGGGCACTCCACCTTTACCCCCAACCTCCTGAAGGTCCCCCTTCACTCCAGTGGGGTTGGACTACCAGCTAGCGGGGAGCTGTTGTGAACTGTGCTGCAGTCAAATACTCCTGGCCTGGGTAGGGGGGTGGCAAGGTTATTTGGCGCAGAAAGAGACATCAGTTCTGCGCCTGCTAATTACATTCAAATCAACATTAACATATTTATTCAGCTCCATGCCGATATCTGGCACGGAGCTAAAGGTGCCACAAATCCAGTGGACGGAGACGTGCAGAGGCTGTGGCATCCAGCAGGAAGTCCGCTGCATGCTTCTGTTTGAGTTTCCTGACCCGCTGCTCTAGCAGCGCAGCAAATTAGATCTGGTGTTGTGTAACGAGGCAGGTAGAATTAGGGACTTTGTTGTGAGGGATCCTCTTGGGAAGAGCGATCATTGTATGGTTGAGTTTTTGATGCAGATGGAGGATGAGAAAATAGGGTCCCGGACCTGTGTCCTCTGTTTGAACAGAGGGGAGTACGATAGGATGAGAGAGGAATTGGCAAATGTAGATTGGGGGCGCAGATTGGTCGGTAGGACTACTGAGGAACAGTGGAGGATCTTTAAGGAGATCTTTTTCGGTGCTCAGTAGAAATTTATTCCAATGGTAAATAAGGATCGTAGGAGAAGGGATAATCAGCCGTGGTTAACAAAGGAGAGAATTAAATTAAAAGCTGATGCGTTTAGAGTGGCTAAAAGTAGTGGGCAAGTAGAAGATTGGGAGAGGTTTAAAAATCAACAAAGATTGACGAAGAAGATGATAAAGAAAGGAAGGATAGACTATGAAGCTAAACTAGCACTAAATATAAAAAAGGATAGTAAGAGTTTTTATAAATATATAAAGAGGAGGAGGCTGGCTAGGGTGAATGTTGGACCCTTAGAGGATGAGAGGGGGGATTTAGTAGTGGGGGATGAGGAAATGGCTGAGGCCTTAAATAAGTTTTTTGCCTCGGTCTTCACTGAAGAGGACGCGAATAGTTTGCCGGGTATTAAAGATAGGAGGAAGGTAGGAGTTGAGGGCCTGAATGCGTTCACAGTCACTAGAGAGGTAGTGCTTGATCGGCTAGCCGGACTGATGGTGGACAAGTCCCCAGGACCGGATGGAATGCATCCCGGGTTCTGAAGGAAATGGCAGAGGTGATAGTAGATGCCTTAGTGATTATTTTCCAAACCTCGCTGGATTCCAGGGAAGTGCCGGAAGATTGGAAAACAGCTAATGTTACGCCGCTGTTTAAAAAGGGTAGCAGGCAAAAGGCAGGAAATTATAGGCCGGTTAGTTTAATGTCTGTGGTGGGAAAAACACTTGAATCCATCATCAAAGAAGAAATAGCGAGGCATCTTGAGAAAAATTGTTTGATAGAGCAGACGCAGCACGGATTCGTTAAGGGGAAGTCGTGTTTGACGAACTTATTGGAATTCTATGAGGATGTGACTAGTGCAGTAGACGGAGGGGAACCGGTGGATGTGGTGTTTCTCGATTTTCAGAAGGCGTTTGATAAGGTGCCGCACAAAAGGTTGCTTCAGAAGGTTAGGGGGCATGGAGTTGGGGATAAGGTGTTAGCGTGGATAGAGGATTGGCTGTCTAATAGGAGGCAGAGAGTTGGTATCAATGGGTGCTATTTGGATTGGCAGTTGGTGACTAGTGGAGTGCCCCAGGGATCGGTGCTGGGGCCTCAGCTATTTACCATTTATATAGATGATCTGGAGGAGGGGACTGAGTGTAGGGTGTCGAAATTTGCTGATGACACAAAGATAAGTGGAAAAGCAAATTGTGCGGAGGGTGTGGAAAGTCTGCAGAGGGATCTAGATAGGCTAAGCGAGTGGGCGAGGACCTGGCAGATGGAATACAATGTTGGCAAGTGTGAGGTTATCCACTTTGGCAGGAATAATAGTAGGAGGGACTACTATTTAAAGGGTGAAAAGCTGCAGCGTGCTACGGTGCAGAGGGACCTGGGGGTCCTTGTGCATGAGTCGCAAAAACCCAGCCTGCAGGTGCAGCAGGTGATCAGGAAGGCAAATGGGATGCTGGCCTTTATAGCGAGGGGGATTGAATATAAAAGCAGCGAGGTCTTGCTGCAACTGTACAGGGCACTGGTGAGGCCGCAGCTGGAGTACTGTGTGCAGTTTTGGTCGCTGCACTTGCGCAAGGATATTTTGGCCTTGCAGGCAGTGCAGAGGAGGTTCACTAGGCTGATACCGGAGATGAGGGGGGTGGACTATGAAGAGAGGCTGAATAGACTAGGTTTGTACTCGTTGGAATTTAGAAGGATTGGGGGGGGGATCTTATAGAGACGTATAAGATAATGAAGGGGATGGATAGGGTAGAGGTAAAGAGATTCTTCCCACTCAGAAAGGACAGCAGGACGAGAGGGCACAGCCTCAAGATAAGGGGGGGGGGGGGGCAGTTTAGAACAGAGTTGAGTGGAGATTCACCACTCAAAGGGTGGTGAATCTCTGGAATTCTCTGCCCATTGATGTGGTAGAGGCTACCTTGCTAAATACATTTAAGACACGGGTGGATAGGTTTTTGGTAGGCAAGGGAATTAAGGGTTATGTGGAGAAAGCGGGAAAGTGGAACTGAGCCACTTCAGATCAGCCATGATCTTACTGAATGGCGGGGCAGGCTTGAAGGGCTAGATGGCTATTCCTGCTTCTGTTTCTTATGTTCTTAGGTTAAGTTAGGAGAATCGCCTCCTTCATTCTAATCAGTTTTGGGTTGATTTGAATCCAGATGCTTGCTGTGTCAACAAATCTTATTACGGGTAATAGGCTGAAAGTTGAATGTTTCGTTGGGAGCAGAAATCAGTTTGTTGATGAATTGGCTTTCAAGAAGCCATCATCTTTTTGTGCTGCTAATAAATATGTTACAGCTCAGTTTAGTATAGAACATATTTGAGATTTAATCTTTCACCCACATATGCATTAATCATCCAGTCAACATTCAATATATCTTGTGAATTTGTTAATTTGTGTTCACTTCTGAAAAACAATGGATTAATTTGACAACACATACATTTAGGAGAGATTAGTATTGCAGGTAACACAGTATATTGGTGAAAAATAATGGATCTGAGATCGATCGTGTTTCAGAGCCCGATTTAGTTTACGTTAGAGTGCTTGAGGAAATGGTGGCTGTCATGTATATATGAGGCATTGGTTGATGGTGTCAATAGTGCAGTGTGCGTATAAGGCTTAGTCCTGAGTTTGAATATCCTGATACATAAAGAATATAAGTCAAACTGTGGAATCTGTTGGTTGCTAATTTTAGCTTCAGTAGTAGGTAAAATATTAGGAAACATTATATGAGGTGCCATTAAATAAAAGCGAACATATCACTGATTATCAAAGCTATTGGAGATGAGCAGAGCTCATGCCTTACTAACGTGATTAATTTTTTTGAGAAACCAACTAAACCAACTGATAATGAACATCCTGTGGAAATTATTTATTAGGGATGCCAGAGGGTTTTTGATCTGCTTCTATGCAGATGATTATTAGACAAATGTAAGTGATTATGTAATTGGAGCAAAAGAGCCGTCTTATTTGGCACCTTAACTTTTTTGTTAGTGTGTTGTGGCATTTCACCATCTTGGCAAAATATTATCTGTTGATCAAAAGATCACTTGTTAATGTGTTAGCAAGGTGGGAGATTGGTCAATAAAGCCAGTAGTTTGTTTCCATTAAGAAAAGAAGTTTCTTAAACAGAGTGTATTGTTTTATATCTTGTCACATTGCTCCATGCTAGAACAAGGACCCACCAGAGAAAGTAAAAGCTCCTTTCACATCACTTCACTTCATTCAAATTACTTAATAATACACATTTTTGAACGTCAAACTTGCATTTTGAATTGAGCAGTCTAACACCCCGTGATAAAGATTAGAGTGGATTTTTAGATAGCGGATTCCACTCAAGACCCATCTGTATACCTTGTGCATAATATGTGCATTTGAGTTTATTCTTGCCATTGAATTGCTTGTGATGAAATGGAAATGTGAGTTCTTCAAAGCCCACCAACATTTTTCATTTGGCTGTGACCTGTGCCTTGTTATAAGAAGAAGAATGAAAGAATATGTTAGTCAAAATTCAATAAACAGAGAAATCCGCTCTGGAGTAGATTCATCCTTCAGGTTCACAGCTTTCACCCCAACTTCACATTTATTTTGTTGTCCGGGTGTGGCTCAATATGTCTGTAGTTTTATTTGTCCAAATGTTGGTGGTGCCTTGAAAGTCATTAGTGAACTGCTTAGGTTTTTATGTGCTGAAAATGATCAGATTTATTGAATCAAGTTGTTGCTCATGAGCTCTGGGTAGCTGCTGCAGTGCCATAACCAATACATTACTTCAACCTTCTGAATTCTCAATGTATTCTCTTCAGTGCAATGATTTCGGTGATGTGGTCAAGAAGAAGATATTGTATTGAGTGGAAAAAGTATTACATGACTGCCAGCGAGCTTATGACTTAAAGAGGCAGTGACCAGATTTCTTTCCTATTATTGAGTAATAGTCTTATCCTAATTTTTATAAATGAAGATTGAACCTCTTTTAAATATGAGGAAAGTTGTACCTCTGGTAAGACATGCAAAGGCCAGCTGTTAAATAATGGGGATGATGTACATTTTTGTATGGAGCAACAGTCGTTGTAGTCATCTGGAACTTGTCTGTTCTCAGGCTGTTGGAGATGTGCCCCAGCCCTTCCTCATTATTTGCCCCAACAGCAATATTTACCATTTTAAAATCATATTATCATAATTCTTCCTAGTTTGTATACACCAAAGATGTGCGGGTTAGGTTGATTGGCCTTGCTGGAAAATTGCCCCTTAGTGTCCTGGGATGCATAGGTTAGAGAGATTAGTGGGTAAAATATGTAGGGATATGGGGGTAGGGCCTGGGTGGGATTGTGTTCAGTGCAGACTCGATGGGCTGACGGGCCTCTTTCGGCACTGTAGGGTTCTGTGATCTATGACCTGAGTCTTTAAATTCCCTTTCCTGTTATGTTAGAAATACTTAATGTATGTTTGTTAAATAGTTGAGATGTCAGTGGGTAGTACTCCTCCCTCCAAGTCATATAGATTCAAGACACACTTCAGGGCTCAAAGTCTAGATTGATAGTCCAGTGCAATTCTGAGGGAGTGCTGCCTTTTGGAAGGGAGGGGGGAAGTTATTCTCTTGTGTTCTGCAATATTTAATCCTCAATCAGCATGACAAAAAACAAACTACCTGATGTGATGACACTGTGCATTTAAAATATAAATTTATATCATGTTTCTTATAAAAGGTATATATAGAATTCAGATCTGTTTTGCAGGGTGCTGATTTGTCTAGGTAAAACTTTTAAGTTAGTAGCTAGGAGCACAAGATAAGTATTCAGTTTAGACTTGTTTAAGCACAGCTAATGCACTTGTGGTCAAAAGTCTCTAGACGTTCACGCCCCAGTGCTGCTGCCAGAGAGGATGGAGAATTTGGCGCTCAGCTAAATCTCTGTTCGCTGCAGCGGGATGGGAGAATCCCGCTGGCGTGAGCTGTCAGAGAATCCTGCTCATTGTTTACTTCAGTTCCCCCTGGGGTTTCATCGTAGAGTTTTGATTAAGTTGAGTGACTGAGACAGAGCCATATGATTAATGGGAGGAGCTAAGCTTGCAGGTGGGAAAGTTTTAGTTTCATTTTAAAATACAAGCAATTACTGACTGGGCTGTCTGAAGATAACAGTGGCTCTCGCTCTCTCTGAAAAGACTTTTTTGAGAGCTCCAGAGTTGGTAACCTAAGTCACAGCAAGTACGTCTGTGTTTTTCTAACTAATTTTAAAGAGGGGTTTTAAGTCTAAGAGGAATAGTAGCCGTAGTGGTGGATACAGTTTTGTCTTTTAAAAATTGTTCAGTTTCATGGGTAAAATGAGTATAGAGGGATATGGGCCAAATGTGGGCAACTGGGACTAGCTTAGCTTTAAAAAAAAGGGGCTCCATGAACAAGTTGGGCTGAAAGGCCTGTTTCCATGCTGTAAACTTCTATGACTCTATTGCTTAAATTAGAACTCATTGTGATAGGTTACCAGTTAAGACTTGTACCTTGTTACGTTTAAGTATTGTTCAATTGTTGAAGGTTAGCTAATTCATTTGTTAGAGCTAAACTATATTGTTAAAAAAAGTTTGTTTTGACAAAAGAGTTCCAGTTTGTCAGTGGAATCGTTTAAGGGTTGAAATATCCTCACTGCCAAAATAGAAAATTGTTGGAGGCTCGTCTGGCTTCACAATATACCTTGGGGTTTCTGATCTGATATCCTAACACTGGTCATTATCACATTGCTGTTTGTGGAAGTTTGTTGAGCGCATATTTGCTACTGAACTTAATTTCTATATTACAACAATGATTACACTTTTAAAAAGTACTTCGTTGGCTGTACAAAGCTTTGAGATATCCAGTGGACATGCAGAGCGCTACATGCGTGCAAGTCTTTTCATTAAAAAAATCATAATTATATATATTTACAATTCAATTGCTCAGGGCATTCAAGTTAAAAGTTTCTAGTACCTACACAATGATGAAGTGCCTTGTTGCTAGGGAGTCTTGCTATCCATGTCATGAAAAAATAACCAAAACAGATTAAAGCTCTTTTAACCAGCCATCAAAGGAAACATGCAAGTCAAAGAAATTAGAGTCATAGCTATCAGGAAAAAACAAATGTTCAAATATGAAAGATGGTTAAAATTTGAGCAGGAGGAACGCAGAGTGTTGATAAAGGATGATAATGACATAGGCCAACAAATATAAAGATGAATGGAGACCTGGTGAGGTACATATTATCTATTACCTGACTGAGTACTGATCATTCAAGAAGGAAATGTGGAAAAAACTGAAGATGTATATAATGAACGTAATCTTGTGAATAAAACAATGCTGAGTGTCCAACAAGGTTAATGTTATCTGACATGAGACGTGTGGCAGTGATCAAAGAACTACATGACAGGAAGGTACTGGTATTAGATCAAATATCATGAGAAATCTGAGACTAAATTGAACATGATATATATAATCTGTTTCACAACTCTGGAAAGGGCATTTCCTGACACTTTGCGTCACAGCTCATTGAAGGTTCAATACAGTTTTGCAACCATGATGTTCTATAATAATATGCCTTCAGACTTGTTTCTGTAGTTCACGGCAACAATTTTGAGGGGCAGCAACAGTTGGTGATACTTCGAAACAATGTTAAGGGATGAGAGAAAGCAGAAAAGTTACAAAATGTTTGTCCTAACCACAGATTGTTTAGCGGTCTTCTAGTACTTCACCAATTTCCCAGAGATGAGGTGAAACAGTAACTATTGGGAACCTTTCAACCATTGCAGCTACCACTCTCTACTTTCTCTTAGACATAAGAACAGAAGAACATAAGAAATAGGAGCAGGAGTAGGCCATCTAGCCCTTCGAGCCTGCCCCGCCATTCAATAAGATCATGGTTGATCTGTTGTGGCTCAGTTCCACTTTCCCGCCCTCTCCCCATAACCCTTAATCCCCTCTCTTATCAAGAACCCATCAACCCGCTTCTTAAAAATATTTAGCGAGGCAGCCTCCACCACTTCAACGGGCAGAGAATTCCAGAGATTCACCACCCTTTGAGTGAAGAAGTTCCTCCTCAACTCCGTTCTAAACCGCCTCCCCTTTATCTTGAGGCTGTGCCCCCTAGTCCTACTGTCTTTTTTGAGCGGGAAGAGTCTCTCCACCTCTATCCTATCCATCCCATTCATCATCTTATACGTCTCAATGAGATCTCCCCTCATTCTTCTAAACTCTAACGAGTACAAGCCTAGTTTATTCAGCCTCTCCTCATAGCTCAATCCCCTCAACTCCGGTATCAGCCTAGTAAACCTCCTCTGCACTCCCTCCAGGGCCAAAATATCCTTGCGCAGGTGCGGCGCCCAAAACTGCACACAGTACTCCAGCTGCGGCCTCACCAATGCCCTATACAGCTGCAGCAAGACCTCCCTACTTTTATATTCAATCCCCCTCGCTATGAAGGCCAGCATCCCATTCGCCTTCCTGACCACCTGCTGCACCTGCAAGCTGGGTTTTTGCGACTCATGCACAAGGACCCCGAGGTCCCTCTGCACTGTCGCCTGCTGCAGTTTTTCGCCACGTAAGTAATAGTCCTTCCTACCATTCTTCCTACCAAAGTGGACCACCTCACACTTGCCAACATTAAATTCCATTTGCCATTTCCTGGCCCATTCGCCCAGCCTATCTAGATCCTTCTGCAGACTCTCCACACCCTCCGCACAATTTGCCTTTCCCCCAATCTTGGTGTCATCAGCAAATTTCGACACCCTGCACTCGGTTCCCTCCTCCAGATCATCTATATAAATGGTAAATAGCTGAGGCCCCAGCACCGACCCCTGGGGCACCCCACTAGTCACCAACCGCCAATCCGAATAGCACCCATTGACCCCCACTCTCTGCCTCCTATTTGACAACCAATCCTCTATCCACGCTAACACCCTACCCCCAACTCCATGTCCCCTGACCTTCTGCAATAACCTCTTGTGAGGTACCTTGTCAAACGCCTTCTGAAAATCCAGAAAGACCACATCCACCGGCTCTCCTCTATCCACTGCCCTAGACACATCCTCATAGAACTCCAGTAAATTTGTCAGACACGACTTCCCTTTAATGAAACCGTGTTGCGTCCGCCCTATCAAGCAATTCCCTTCAAGATGCCTCGCAATTTCCTCCTTAATGACGGATTCTAACATTTTACCTACCACAGACGTTAAACTAACCGGCCTATAATTCCCCGCCTTTTGCCTGGCACCCTTCTTAAACAACGGCGTAACATTAGCCGTTTTCCAATCTTCCGGCACTTCCCCGGAATCCAGCGACGTCTGGAAAATAACCACCAAGACATCCACTATAACCTCCGCCATTTCTTTCAGAACCCTCGGATGCATTCCATCCGGTCCTGGCGACTTGTCCACAATCAGCCCCTCCAGTCTGTCGAGCACCACCTCTCTAGTAACAGTAATGTCATTAAGACCCTCCATTCCTACCACCTTTCCATCGCTAACACCCGGCAAATTATTCACGTCCTCCTCCGTGAAGACAGAAACAAAAAAGTTATTCAAGACCTTAGCCATATCCCCATCCCCTACCACTAGCTCCCCTTTCTCATCCTCTAAAGGACCAACGTTCACCCTAGCCAGCCTCTTCCTTTTTATATATTTATAAAAACTCTTGCTATCCTTTTTTATATTAAGTGCTAGCCCAGCCTCATAGCTTCTCCTACCCTCCTTTATCAACTTCTTTGTCAATCTTTGTTGACATTTAAACCTTTCCCAATCCTCTTCTCGCCCACTGCTCTTAGCTACTCTAAATTCCTCCGCTTTTAATTTAACACTTTCCTTCACCTCCTTCGTTATCCACGGCTTATTACCTCTCTTCCTACTGTCCTTTTTAACCATCGGAATAAATTTCTGCTGAGCACCAAGAAAGATCTCCTTAAAGATCCTCCACTGCTCCTCAGCAGACCTACCTTCCAACGCACTCCCCCAGTCCACATTTGCCAATTCTTCTCTCATCCTACCATACTCCCTCTATTCAAACAAAGGACGCGTGTCCGGGAACCCACTTTCTCCTCCTCCATCTGCACCAGAAACTCCACCATACAATGATCACTCTCTCCAAGAGGATCCTTCACCGCAAGGTCCCTAATTCTACCCGCCTCATTACATAGCACCAGATCCAAGATAGCTCGCTCCCTCGTCGGCTCCAACACACACTGTTCAAGGAAATTATCCCGGCAGCATTCCAAGAACTCCTCCTCGAGCCCACCTCGTCCAACATGGGTCGACCAATCAATATGCAGATTGAAATCTCCCATAACTACTGCCGTCCCATTCCTGCACGCCGCACTTATTTGCGTGTTAACAGCCCGCCCCACCTCCAGATCATTATTCGGGGGCCTATAGACGACACCCACCAGCGTCTTCCTCCCTTTGCTGTTCCTAATCTCCACCCACAACGATTCCACGTTCTGCTCTTTGGCTCCGATATCATCCCTTGCTACCACCTTGATACTATCCTTAATCAGCAGAGCTACGCCACCCCCTCTTTCCTCCTGCCTATCCTTCCTAAACACTTGATAGCCCTGTACATTCATCTCCCAGTCCCTGTCACCTTGCAGCCACGTCTCTGTAATGGCCACCAGATCGTATCCATTTGTGTCGATCTGCGCCACCAGCTCATCCACTTTATTCCGAATGCTTCGTGCATTCAGATAAAGCGCTTTCATCCCAGCCTTCACCTGGACCCTATTTGCCGTAACGCCACCAATTGGGACATCCTCGGCCTTTTCCCTTACCTGTACCCTATCCTTAACTTTAGACCTCGTAGCGTCACCTACCCTCGCACCCTCCCCCCCCCCTAATTAGTTTAAAGCCCTGTCTACAGTCCTCTTTACTCGATTCGCCAACACTCTGGTCCCAGCACGATTCAGACCAACCCCATCCCGCCCGAACAAGTCCCACCTACCCCAATACTGGTGCCAATGCCCCATAAATTCGAACCCATTCCTCCCACACCAATCCCTGAGCCACCCATTCACTTCCTTTATCCTGTCAACCCTACGCCCGTCTGCACTCAGTTCAGGCAGTAGCCCAGAGACGACCACCTTGTCGGTTCTACTTTTTAATTCTATTCCCAGCTTCTCATACTCCCTCCCCAGATCCTCAGTCCGCACTTTGCCTACGTCGCCGGCACCCACATGTACTACAACGACCGGGTTCTCACCCTCCCACTCCAGGTTCCTCTGCAGCCCAGCTGCAACATCCTGTACCCGAGCACCAGGCAGACAACACACCCTTCTGTGCACTTTGTCATTGTGACAAAGGACAGTGTCAATACTCTTCACCCCACTATCTCCAATCACTACTACGTTCCTTTTCCCCTTCTCTTTGCCTATGTCCTGCTGCATCACTGTACCGTGTGCAGTTTGCTCACCAACCTCACCTGCCTCGTCCTCTTCCAGACTGGAAGCAAGAACCTCAAACCTGTTATGCAGATTAAGAGGCTGAGGCCTCCGCTCCTCACCCCCCTTCCTCCTCCTCCCAGCAGCCCCCTTTTGTCCCTGACCCTTAGATTTAGCCAGTCTAGGGGCACCCTCTCTCCCCCTGATGAGCCTCAGTGTCTGTCGCTCAGAGGCCAGCTCATCCACCTGGAGCTGGAGCTCCTCCAGCAACCTGCACTTACTGCAGACATGGTCACTGGGAAGGACCCTGGGGTCCGCCAGTTCCCACATCATACAGAAACCACACATCACATGCCCCTCCATTATTCACTGTAATTTTTTATGGGGAAAAAATTTTTTTCCTTGTTTCTTGCTGTAGTAGTTTTGAAAAAATTTTTTTTCCTTGTTTTTTTTTCAAAACAAACTCACCTGGCCTTTTTCCTTCCAGCCCTTTTTGATATTAAGCCCTATTAACTCACTCTGCTTCCCACTCACTCCGCTGCCCGCTCAGACGCTGCCCGCTGTCTACACCAGGCCTCCTTTTAAACCTGGCGCTGATTTAAAGCAGGCTGGTCCACAAATGCCTTTTCACCACACCCTCAGAATTCTTAAAGCAGTAAATACAATAAATAAATGCTTTAAACAGTTCTACAAAGAGTAAAGTGCTTTAAACTTATTTTAAACAGGTTTTTAACAGGTAAAATCTTAGCTCTCTCTCTCAGCTCCAGCAAACAATGGAAGGCTTCACCGTGTGGCCCCTTGATAATTAAAGCAGGCTGGTCCACAAATGCCTTTTCACCACACCCTCAGAATTCTTAAAGCAGTAAATACAATAAATAAATGCTTTAAACATTTCTACAAAGAGTAAAGTGCTTTAAACTTATTTTAAACAGGTTTTTAACAGGTAAAATCTTAGCTCTCTCTCTCTCAGCTCCACGATGTACTTCCAACGTCAGTCACTGGAGCACGAGCCACATTTGTCTCTCTCTCTGGACATAGGATGTTGTTGTCAGTTTCAACACCTTTGCCTACCCATTGATACTGACTCAGTACAGATGAAGGGACAGAAGTTAGAATCTATCTTGTTTATTAGTCTTATTGACATACCATAACTTTGTCTATTCATCAAATAGAAAACTAAACACTTTAAATACAGCTTTCAGAATCTTAAATCATTACAGTAAAATGATTAGATATTAATCTACACTTTTGCATTTTGCAAGAAAGGGTGAATAGACTGGGTCTCCTTTTCTTATCAAAACAAAATGGCTGAAAGTTTACGTAGTGGATGTCTTGAAAGCAGTGAAAGGTTTTGGTAGAATAGGTATGGAGAGAGTATTCCTGCTGTGAGGAAAGCAAAATAGAAGTCATCAATGTAAGATAGTCACCAAGAAATCTAATAAGGGTGTCAGAAGAAACATCTTTACCTAGAGAGAGGTGAGGAGGTGGAAGTGGCTACCACAGGAATGGTTGGTGTTATTTGATGCATTTAAGGTGAGGCTGGAGAAGCATAAAATTGGGGAAGGAAATAAAGTGTTATGCTGAGAATTAACAAAGGGAAGATGGGAGGAGATTTGAGTGAAATACACAAGTTTGGGCCTGTTTCAATGCTGTATATTCTATGTAATTCTGAGTAGTTTGATTTAGAAGTTTACTGAGTACAAAACTAGTCTGACATCATTTCATTCCACAACCGTTGTGTTAACATTATCAGGTCTACATGCAAATTTGGAGAATGCATTCTTTGAAGGTTTGAGGCGTTCAAAGTTAAAACTGTTGCTTATTGAACAAATAACTGGAGAGCAGCACTACACAGATTTCTAACTTTGAAATGACGTTCTGAATCTGGTAGAAAAATCGGTAATTTCAAAATAAACCACAGTTCACTAAATTCTATTTGGGTGCCTATCCTGCAATGTCTAATTAATAGATAATTTCATAGCTAATTAACCTGGACCTGGATTACCAACCACACATACTAACAAAAAGCATTAGCGAAAAATGCTATCACACCTGTGCTGCAGTAAATTGCCACGGGAAATTAATTGACCAATTTTTTTGCTTTATACAAGAGAGGAACAATGCTTAATGTATAGAAGCAAACTGTAAATGCTGGACATTGGAACTAGCACTAATTGCCTGAAATGCAGAGCAGTTCCACCAGTATTTATAAAGGGAAAAGCATTTCAGGCATTGAGTCTGCTTCATAATAGGAGAATCATGTCTGAGATGATTCGGAGAGATAATGCTTTGCTCTTTAAGATCACCCCTAATTGAGAAAATTATAGTTTTTTTTATTAGATTTGATTTATTATTGTCACATGTATTAGTATACAACGAAAAGCATTGTTTCTTGCGCACTATACAGACAAAGCATATCATAGAGAAGGAAAGGAGAGGGTGCAGAATGTAGTGTTACAGTCATAGTTAGGTCGTAGAGAAAGATCAACTTAACATAAGGTGTGTCCATTCAAAAGTCTGACAGCAGCAGGGAAGAAGCTGTTCTTGAGTCAATTGGTTTGTGACCTCAACTTTTGTATCTTTTTCCCAGTGGACGAAGATGGAAGAGAATGTGTCCATGGTGCGTTGGGTCCTAGGTTATGCTGGCTGCTTTTCTGAGGCAGCGGGAAGTGTAGACAGAGTCAATGGATGGGAGTGATGGACTGGGTAATGTTTACAGAGAAATTAAGCAAAATTTTGTAATTTTTAACTGGATCCTTGAATGAGGAAGGAGGAGGTGCCAAATGGAGTTGGTTTTACAGTTTGCATTTTAGCACTACACGCTGTGAAGGTTGCCAAGCAGCCAACTTTTAGTTTCAAGCCAATTTCTCAAATGTTCAATAATTTAAAAAAAACAATGCATAAGCTTTTAGAATACGTTTCAGGAGGTTGAAATCCTTTCTCTTAATGCCTTTTTTTATGAATGGTTGATATTATGAATGAGGAAATGGAAAACTTGCCTTTTGTTTCTAGAACTCCATCAGACAAAATGATAATTTGGTCAGTGTTCCAAACGAGTCACCACAACCAGATTCTAAAGTAATTGCTCAGAGGGCATATGCCTTTATAGGAGATATGATTATTTGCACCAGTTATAATTCAACACAGTCCACAGATGCTAAAAGTAGTGAGAGGTAAAAGTGATGTAGCTGACATTCTGAGGCAGAACTCTTCCCAACAAGTATCAGAAACTTTTTATTGATATTTGCAAACATTTTTTTTGAAGGTTGACTGATTGTAGACTTTTGCTTTGATTAGGCAGCACAGTGGCAAGCACTGCTACCTCACAGCACTAGGGACCAATTTTGATTCCCAGTTAGGGTCACTGTCTGTGTGGAGTCTGAATGTTCTTCATTTGTCTGCATGGGTTTCCTCCAGTGCTGCAGTTGCCTCCCACAGTCCGAAAGACATGCTAGTTAGGTGCACTGGCCATGTTAAATTCTCCCTCAGTGTAACCAAACAGGCACCGGAGTGTGGTGATGAGGGGATTTTCACAGTAATTTCAGTAACAGTGCAGACTCTGCACAGACAATGACCCAAGCCAGGAATCGAACTTGGGTCCCTGGCATTGCAAGGCAGCAGTGCTAACCATTGTGCCACCCATTAATTGTTCATTTTTAAGTCAAACAACTCTATCGGATTTTGTGAGAACAAAATAGAGCTTTGTGATAAAGTCTGCATGTGGGAATTCACTCTTAAATTGTTGAGGCAAGTTATAAATGAAAATTGTAGGAGAAACGCCAGTGTATCAAGTCATGAGTCTTAAACTCATAATTCGGTGTTTTAACGCTGGTATCTCCTCAGCAACTTAAATAATTTGTTAGACTTGTATTCTTGGTTTCTTTCAACATTGGATGGGCCAGAAACTATGCTTTTGTATGTTTTAAACATCTATATATATTGTCCTGTGGCCTCAACAATTGAAGGCTTCACTGGTTTTCCTAATTTAAATGATTCCACCAGATTTAACCACAAGTGGTGTAAATTCATTTTCACAACCAACCTACAGCACATGCAAACGCAGATAAATAGTGTCAGTGAGTTTTGATTTTTCCCAAGTCTCATATTTTAGAAGTAAAACTAAGAGTGAGTCATCAAGAAAATTGTTGGAAGTGTTATGTTCTGATTTACAGATAATTTTAATCTGTGGAGAAAATCACTTTTTTTAAGAAAAACTTAAATCTAACCAGTGATTGTATTTGTTATTTTTCAAAAAGAGTATAGTATGGAGCCTCACTGTGTGTTTGCGTCTATATTTAGCTCCTATAACCTTAACTTTGATCAACACCTTTCAAAAACATGCTTCCTATAAAATCAGGAATGCTAAATGAAAGCAAGCCGATTTAGTACCACGTGTATATACTTTTAGCATTTAAGTGATTTCTCTAACCCCATTCATATGAAAGGAATATTGTTCACCTGATTAGTTCCATTTTGCATTTACTGATTGCACTGAGCATTCTTGAGTGAGGTTGGAACCAGATAATATCTGCACTTTGTATCAGTTTAGTTACTTGGTAGCACTCCTGTCTGAGACAAAGATTGTAAAATTGAGCTTCACTGTAGGATTTATGCATCTAATCTAGGTTGTCATTCAGCTAAGGAGAAGCTGCTTCACAATCCTAGTTTAATGTCTCCTTCAAGAAACAATGAAGACCTATTTAAGATCTCTTGATACTATTCAAAGAAGAGCAGGAAAATTTTCCCAGTATCCTGGCCAAAATTTATCCCTCCAACAATACCACCATTAACAAATTTTTTGGTCATCATTCATTTATTGTTTTTGGCATTTTGCTTGATGCAAATTGGCTGCTATGTTTGTCTGCAAAACAATAATTGCACAGAAAAGCTAATTGGTTGTGAAATATCCTGGAGCATCCCACAAACATGAAAGAGTTATGTAAATATAAGTTCTCTATTCACTACACAATCTATTTCTCTAGGACCTCTGAGTAAGAGTGAGCATAGAAGGAGGTTATTCAGCCTATTTTACATAAGTTATCTCATTGAAAGAGTTATACAATTAGTCTCACTCCCTTGCTCTTTCTCCATTGCCCTGCAATAATTTTTATGCAGATTGATGCTCACACACTCCACTTTGATTTTAAGGACAAAACAGTGGTACAGTGGTTAGCACTGCTGCCTCACAGCACCAAGGACCAGGGCTCAATTCCAGCCTCGGTCACTGCATGTTCACCCTGCATCTGTGTGGATTTCCTATGTGTGCTCCAGTTTCCTTCTACAGTCCAAAGATGTGTAGATTAGGTGGATTGGCCATGCTAAATTAACCTAGGTGTCAGGGGGATTAGCAGGGGTTACGGGGATAGGACCTGGGTTGGATTGTTGTCGTGCAGGCTCAGTGGGCCAAATGGCCTCCTTCTGCAATGTAGGGATTCTATGATTCTAAGCTGCTTAAATTATAAAGCTAACGTCTGGCTGAAGAGAGCCTGTGCCCATTTTACTGAAGATTTTTAACAGAACATTTGAAAAATAAAGTCTAAATTCAAACTTCCTGCACATTCAAAACCAAGAGAGAGATCAGTGTTCTAATTCGATGTATCACTTGAGAAAAATAAAGAGACTGTCAGTGATTCTGTAGCTCTTCAGTTTTGACCAACTAAATTTACAAAATATCTTCATCACCAGCCCTCATCAAAAGTTTAAAAAGCTTTTGAGAATTGTGATTGAATTTTCTCTGGAGGTCTGCTAAATGATATGAATATACAATTAGCAAGAATAATTTATAATTTATGAACCTTTTCAAACATAGACTACTATTTATTTCAGTAAAAACCACTGGAGCTAGTTCTGTGATATTGCTAGATCAGTACATTTTTTTCTATAACGTTTCTATTATATTTTTGAATGCTGCTGCTTAAACAGTGGATTTTCCATGGGATTGTTTACAGTGAGTCAGAGGATGGGGAACTTTGCACATTTTAAATTACATATTTCACATTTGGGGAATGCAAGAGGACAGGTTTGCAGGAATGACTGCATCTCTTTTCATTTCTCTGTAATAAAGTGAAAGGTTATAAAGTGCAGTTCTGGTCCCCGCATTACAAGAAGGATGTGGAGGCGTTGGAGAGGGTGCAGAGGAGGTTTACTAGGATGTTGCCTGGTATGGTGGGGAGGTCCTATGAGGAGAGACTGAGGGATCTAGGGTTGTTTTCGTTGGAAAGAAGGTGGCTAAGAGGGGATCTTATTGAAACATATAAGATGATTAGAGGTTTAGATAGGGTGGATAGTGATAGCCTTTTTCCTCGGATGGAGAAAGCTAGCACGAGGGGGCATGGCTTTAAATTAAGGGGGGGTAGCTACAGGACGGATGTCAGGGGTAGGTTCTTTACCCAGCGGGTGGTGAGGGATTGGAATGCCCTGCCTGCTGCAGTTGTAAATGCGTCTAGTTTGGGGGCGTTTAAGAGATCTCTGGATAGGTTTATGGACGAAAAGGGATTGGTATAGGCTAGTGGGTCATTGTTTTTGTAACTGGTCGGCGCAACATCGTGGGCCGAAGGGCCTGTTCTGCGCTGTAATGTTCTATGTTCTATGTTCTATGTTCTATAAGTGTTTTGTGTGGATGCAATAGATCACAAATCCTTGAATTATATTCTTCTCTGGTTTGGCAGGAATTGTAGACAGGCAGCCCATTTCTATGATGGACGAGGTGATTTTGGCAGCAAAAAGTGTTACTGCCTCAAGCAGATGGTGTGGTGTTGGTCAGTGTGCACTTACCAAAATAGGTAGAGCTGTGGGTGCGATACATAATTAACACTGTTTAGTAAGAACTGTAGTTTTTGGGTTGGGGATATATACATTAGACTGTCAGTAACATGTTGAATTTTGTAGGACGTGGTTAAGCAGTACATTCATTAACGAAAGTGATTAACAAATAAAGAAGTATGTGCCATACGGAACAGGCCTCGGTGGAAAGATATATGCCAACACCAGCTGGAAAGTGAATCACTGAATGCAGGGACTTTGCTAATTCTGCAATGAAAGTAGTAAAGGAGGAGAAACAAATAAATATAAGTAAAGAAAAACATTGCTGATGGGGTGAATAAAATTAATATGTATAGCCAAATGGTGGAAGGGATCCAAAAAAGAAAAAAAGACGAGGTTAGACACAGGAATGGCTTGTGGGTGGTGTAAGTGGGCTAATTAAGAGATGCACTTAACAATATTAGGATGGAAAATGTGCAGTCTTTCCAGAAACAGAAATTCTGTAAATTAGGCTCAAGCAAAGGTATCCATGTACCCCAAACAAGGAGAATGACATAAAAGTGGGCATATCTGGAAAAAAGAAAACATGGAGACGGAGGGAAACAGTAATCTCTCCTTCAATGTCAGTAAAACGAAGGAGATAGTCATTGACTTCAGGAAGCGTAGTGAAGGACATATCTCTGTCTACATCAACAGGGATGAAGTAGAAATGGGTGAGAGCTTCAAGTTTCTAGATGTCCAGAGGTTGAGAGGACATATTCTATGAACAAACGGTGAACTCACCTTTACTTTCTTTCTTGAGATTGACTTATGGCCACCTTGAGGGGATCCCTGTCAGCTGTGGCCTGCTGGTCATGAAGATGAAGCAGTTTTAAATTCCTCATTCAACATTGATCTGCTTTAACGTCAGGCTGGTGTGCGCACATGGTGTTGGGACTTGCACTTAGGTGTCGTTTCACATTGGGTCTACATGGTGTGTGGCCCGATCAGTGCCATTTTGGAGCAAGTATGCAGAGAGGCATGCAACTGCAATCAAAGCACAGTGACATTTTCTTAAAACTCTGCAGTACATTCTTACGTGAAGAATATCTATATGAGCAACATTCCCTACACTTGTCTTTCCTGGGACCCACTCACTGATCCCTCCCTGCTTGCTGTTTTCCTCCCTGATCCTCGTACACTCCATCTCTCTCCTTCTTGCCAACCCTCCTGCTCACTGACCCTCACACTCTCCAACTCGCTCCTACGGAGCTGATGAGTGGGAGAGGCAGCAGACAGGAGAAATGTGAGTGAGTGGAAGGTTGGTAGAAATATTTAGCAATAGTTTCTGGTATAATTTTATATTTATTTTCAAAACATTTGCAAATATGGGAATTTAGGATGAACCATACTTTACTTCTGGGGTATAACTTTTTTTCTCAGGCAAGGAAGGTTCTCCAAAACCTAACTACAGTTTTTACATTGGTTGCAATGGGGAAATTTTATTTGGTTTCATGGTGCTTCACTTAGTATTACACTTCTCAAAAAAAAACAAATAAAACATGAAACAAGGTGCAAAAGAGCACCTAGTTGTTTGTGAGATGTTTTACATAGAAAATAGGAACAGGAATAGGCCACTCAGCCCTTTGAGCCTGCTCCGCCACTCATTATTATCATGGCTGATCATCCAGCTCAATAGCCTGATTCTGCCGTCTGACCATAACCATTGATCCCCTTTGCCTCAAAAGCTATAATTAATTCTTTCTTGAAAGCTTACAGGGGGAGCATACAAGCAATTCAGTGGGCCGGGAGATTCTAACGGAGGCTGTTTCGTGGGTTCCCCGCTGGGCGCCATGGCCTCTACACATCTGCAGCAGCCCGATTTCTGATGCTGTCAGATCCATGCTGAAAATTAGCGTGGAGCTGCATAAATTATTTAAATTAAGTTTAACATGTATTTTAAATATCATTAGTGGGCCCAGTTTCTGGGCCTTCCAAACAGCTCCCCTCCCTCCCGCACCCGCCAAGAATGGTTCACTTCAGTGGGGTTTACTATAGCTCCCCACTTGCAGGGAGCTGGTGGCCCGACCCTGCTGGAGTGAAGGAGGGTGCAATCTAGGCTCCCCAGAGGATTGGAGGCTGGGCATTGCCACTTTGGTGCCAGTCTGGACCCTTGGCACTGCCAAGGGACAAAGTGCCTATACCCAGGAAGTACCTCGGCACTGCCCACTGGGCATTGGGCAGTGCCAAGGGGGTGGAGCCTGATGAGGGCAGGGCCTCTGTGGGGTGGGAGTCCCGCTGCCACTCTGCAATTTGAGCTGAGTGACAGAGGCAGGAAAGCCCGCCCACTGAATTTCAGCGTGATTCATGCTGAGGTACTCTGCAGTGTGTGGGAGATTCATTTTGAAACTCCCGCTGAAGAAACCGGCGTGATTTACTCCAGATTTTACATGAATTTGACAGTCAGAATTTTTTGGGGAGAATCACTTCCACAAAGATTTGGTTTCAACTGCTTCCTGTAGTAGCAAATTCTACTGGCTTACCACTCTGGGTGAAAAAAAAAATGTCCTCATCTCAGTCCTAAACAGTTTACCACGTATACTATAGACTGTGATCCCTGGTTATGGACATTAAACCTGGTGTTGTCAGACTTTTTACTATGGACACCCCCATCATAGGGAGCATCTTTCCTACATCTACCCAGGATTTGTCTAATCCTGTTACATTTTCTAGCTTTTTATGGGATCCCCTCCCCTGTCGTCTCATACTAAACTCTAGTGAATATAATCGCAATCGACTCAATCTCTTATCATATGTTGGTTCTGCCATTCCAGGAATCGGTCTGGTAAACCTTCGCTGTACCCCCTCTACAGCAAGAACATCCTTCGTCAGATGAGGAGAACAAAAATGCACGCAATAGCCCAAGTGTGTTATCTCCAAAGCTTTGTATAATTGCACCAAGGCACCCCTGCACCTGTACTCTAATCCCCTTGCTATGAAGGCTAACATGCCATTTACCTTCTTTATTGCTTGCTGCTTATCTTCAGAGCCGGTGTAATAACCCTGAGATCTTGTTGCACATTCCCCTCTCTCAATTTATAACCATTCAGATAATAATTTGCCTTCTTGTTTTTGCTACCAAAGTAGATATTGCACCCACCATACATTTGCTCACTTGCTCAGCTTGTCCAAATCATACTGAAGCATCTCCTCACCCTCCCAGCCAAAAAGCCGAGAAGCAATACTCCATAAACTGCCGCTTGGGCACCCTCACTCCCTGTTCACTGCAGCGGGGCCAGAGAATCCCACCCAGTATACCCATAAACTGAGGCCCTCCCTGCCTTTTGCGCAGTGAACTATATTCTGCCTTTCTTGTTTTACATACTCCATATGCAACTGACTGCATTCTCATAGTAGCCACTTTGTGGTGTAGTTTATGCACGGGTTTTAGTTTGCTTCTCAAATTAAAAATTCATTCATGCCAAGCACATCAGTAATTTGGATTTGTCTCAGACAGCACCCACCATACAATATCTACTCACATCAATCACTGTTATTGGAGGAGGGTTTAAACTAACTGTCAGAGATGTGGGAGTCGAGAGAAAATATCAGAGAGGAATACAAAGGTGCACAGATTACAGGGAGAGATGGATAGCACTAGAATAGAGAATAGGAGGACTTCAGTTATTCAAAAGTAAACTGGGATAGTAACAAAGTAAGAGACAAAGAAGGGAAGAGTTCCTAGAGCTTGTTCATGAAACTTAGAGCAGCAGCATGTTCCCAGTCCAACGAAGAAGGAAGCACTACTAGACCTGGTTCTTCGAAATTAAGTGAAACAAGTGGATCAAATGTCAGTAGAACATTTTAAGGGACAGTGATTTCCTTTGAAAAACAAGAGTTATCAATCAGGCTCAGAATCTTTGTAAACATTGTGGTTAGGAAAAATGGGGGTACGGGAGACCGGGTAGAAATCCAGTAAGCTGTGAATGGAGGTCTATTTCAAAGCACTACACTAGGAAATTGAAAGAAGTCGAAGGTTTTCAATTTAACACAGAGGGTTTCAAAGGTTTCAGCTTTCTAGAAAGGCTTAGAAGCTTCAAATAAAGCAGGCCACAATGGGATTAATGGTCTCCTCCAGTTCTGTAACATTTCTGTGTTTGTGAAGTCCTGTAAAGTGCTGCTCAGTCATTCAGGACTGCTGAGTTCCAGCTTTGTTTCCTTCCACTGAAAAACAAGCCTTTGACCTGCATAGTGTCTGTACAGTGAAAATGGACACTCCAAGTATTGAAGATGACTGGACAACCTTCAGGCATATATTGTACTCCACTGTTCCAAAGGCCCTTGGCCCCACCTCTCAAAGCATCAAGGTTTGTTTGATGAAAACAAAGAGGTAACCCAGAAACTACTAGAAGAGAAACATTGCTTCTGCAGGGTTTACCTCAAATGACAAAGCAAGATTATCCAAGCACAGTATTGACCAAAACATCAACAGGACTGCCCAATATCTCCTCAGACAGATGGAAGATGCTTAACTGAATTACAAGGCAGACCAAAATCAGTCAAATGCAAACCACAAAGACTAGAAGAGATTCTACAGTGCTCTGAAATTTCTCTGTGGGCTCCAGTGTTTAGGTTCATATCAATCCTCAGACTAACGGGCCAACACTGCTCACAGTAAAAGACCAAATTATAGAAAGCTGGACAATGAGCAAGCTGCTACAGTTACCGTCAGTTGCCCTCCTGATGACCTTCCACGCTGTTAGGAACTCCTGTATTTTGGCGAAGCTTCCAGGAGCTGATGCTATCCCGACTATGGTCTAAAAGCTGGAGGTGAATGCATGGGAAAGATCCTCACTGAACTTTTTTTCAGTCCATGATGGAGCAAGAAACTGTCCCACAAGAATACAAAGATGTTTCCATTGTCCACGTGTGCATGATGAAAGAAATTTGCCAATCTTCTAACAACCATAGAGGAATCTCACTTCTCCATTGCCAATTCAATCTCCACCAGAATCATTCTGAACTGCATAGTGCAGCATGTCGATCAGGACTTGCTTCCAGTGTCAATGCAATTGCAGAAAAGGTTGAGAAACCACTAACATAATGTTTGCAGTTAGAAAGCTCCAAGAGGAATGCTAGGAACCGAACATGGATCCCTACGCCGTTTTAATAACCTGAACAAGGTTTTTAACGCAGGCAGCCATGAGGGCATTTGAAAAGTAACAGAGAAGTTTAGCTGCCCTGAGTAATTCATCACAATGTATTAACAGTTCCACAGTGACATACTTGTGTCATTCTGGATGATGGTGAGTTTTCTAACTCATTCCCAGTAACGTACTAGCATACCACTCCATATTTTTATCCACTACGCTCTCCAGTGCTTCCCATGATGACCATTGTGGCATCAATATTAGATATCGTATGGACAGGAAGCTCAGTCTGATGTGACTCCAGGCAAAGACCAAGATCTGTAAGGACATTGTTTGCAATTTCTTGATTGCTCATGACAGCTGCCAGTTCTGAACTGAACATTGAATCTAGCATGGTCTCATTTTCTGAATCATGAGAGAAGTTTGATCCTCTGATCAGTGGGAAAAAAACTAAAGTAATATCCCAGCTTGCTCCAGGAAATCCCTATCGAGCCCAAGGTTTTAGTCCACAACAGAATCTATCAGCGGTGTTTAAGTTCACTTATCTTGGCAGCACCCTCGCTCAAGCTGTCAACATTGACAATGAGACGCATGCAAGTGTTGTCAAAGTGTTGCCTTCAGCAGACTTCAAACGTCAATCCGGGAGTGAAAAGTCTGCCAACCAGACTGAAATTCTGTAGGGCAGTAGCTCTACCCACTCTGCTCTACACATGTTTTTTCTTGAAGTATTTACCAGTGATATGTCAAAAAATTAACCACTTTCATTTGTGCTGCCTTCAGAAGCCCCTGAAGATCAGATGGCAGAACAATAGACCAGACAGTGAGGTACTCACTTGAGCTGGCGTGCCAAGCATCCGCACAATGTTGAGACAGTCACAACTGAGTTGGGTTGGTCATGCAGCCAGAATAGCTGACACTCACTTACCAAAACAAAACTATGCAGAGCTCAAGACTAGGGTATGCTTTCAAGGCAGCTAAAGGAAGAGTTACAAGGATATTGAAGACTTCACTCAAAATTGATTCCTGGGAGAAACTCACCGAGGACTGCTAATCCAAGTGCAACCAGATTTAAAAAATGCTGCAGCCTCCTTTGAAAACAAGTGCATATTAGACGCAGAAAGGAAATGCAAGGAGAAGAAATCCCAATTCAGCAATCGACCACAACTCAATCGCCTGCGATTTCCTAGTCTATTTGCAGCAGAACCGTCACCTACATACCCACCAGAACCTTACCAAACATCACAAATGGCCATCTTCACCTTAAAGGATGAACAAGCAAGGTGCACACCATAGAATCTATAAGTGACTACATGTAGTTTCTGTCAGTTTGATGTATCTCAAGCTGCAGATTTTAAACAGATGTTCTAGTTTATTATTTAACCATCAGGAAGGCAACAATCCATCTAGCCTACAAAATTTGAAATACAATAAGAAATGAACGTAAATACCTGCGAATTATGAACCAGATTGCCCCAGTTTGAGTTCTAATATTGTCAGCAGGCCATACTTTCAACATCCCTAGATCTTGCAGACAGGTAATTAGTGATCACAGCAGTGATGATTACTGAGACCTATTATTGACCATGTTTAAAATAAACAATTACATAGGATTGAAGCATTGTGGATTAATGATCGTATAAATTGCTAATTTACCTCTTTCCTCTAATATTCCCCCAATTATCGTAATGAAATCATGAACAATGATTGCTTAGACAATATATACACTCAGTAGAATAGTTCATAATTTTGATTTTAAAGAGATGTCGTGATTAGAGTGATGCAATAAGTAAGGGTTCCAATGTGCTATCGTGCAGCATTGATTAGATGTGAATATGTGGCATTAGGTCACCACACAGTGATTTCTCTAATGTCAGACCATCAGATATGCTGAGTAAAGGTTATGTACTTCTCCAGCACAGTGAGAAGATAAAAAACTAGTTATTCTGAGCCTTTTATCTCATTTATTTTTAAAGAAGTAGCATTTATAACATTTAATAATAAAGGTCGTTTTAATATCTGCAGGATAAATTTATTTGCAATATCCTATTGTTTCATAATTTACAATGCTAAGTCCTTAAATGGTACAAATATTGGAAGATAGCTATTGAGTAGAAGATCAGCCATGATCTAGTTGAATGTCAAGAGTGAACTTGAGATGCAGATTGACCTACTCTTGCTCCTATTTCCTATGTTCCTTTGTACATATTTTATATTGTGATGTCTGTATTGATCATACCTCTGATACCTAGTTGCAATGTGGTTGGATATTTGCGTAAAAACAGACCTATTCTTTTTCACATATTAAGTATCTTGTGCTTATCTCAGAAATGGAATGGAAACTCGGTGATTTTGTGAAAACTTTATTCATGACTTGTTTCTTGTAAACATTTTCTTGTTCCTCATTTGTGTTTGTATTTTAGGTGAACAAAGAACTGAGAATGTACGATAACAAGATCATTGAATGCAAGTTTGAGAACAACAGCTGGGTTATTATGCGAGAAAGAGTAGACAAGAGCTTCCCAAATTCCTATGACACTGCGATGGGTAAGCAGTTCTGAAAAATTCCAAGTGAACTAATCATCTAAAGAAATGGCATAAAACAATTCATGGTACATGTAAAATAATTCATCATTAAATGGTCCCCTTATATCACATTAATTTTTAATTAATGAAGCTATTTCTCTTTCACAATGTCATGTATCTATTAAGCTGAAAGAATCATGATGACATTTGGAATGTGCCCTTACAGCAGATCTAGTATAGTGTTGCGGAGGAGCTATTTAAACAAACATTTGACCACAGTGGACAATGCAATTTGAGATGCCAGACATACTACACCTCATGTAGCAAATACAGATGCTAAATGTTCTGGTTACATGTGTGCACTGTAACATTTTAAGGCCTTGTCTGGGCAGCAACCTGTGGCTGTGCCTCTCAGCCTCTCGGGACCAACTGCAACTTTCTACTGACTGCACACACAGATGCCGGTAATATACAAACTGGAGAAATTTGCCAGACCAAGTCCATAGATGGTACAAGTGTCACCAGTCTCACTATCACCATACATGGATAATATATATACCTAAGTACTAGTTTGAATGAATAATGCATAAACTATGCCTGATGCTATCTGTGCCTCTACCAACTGGTTTGATATCTCGGCAATCGTAGATAAAATTGGTCAACCTGAGATAGGATACGTTGACTGCACAAATTCTCAGGACTGCTTTCCAAAGTTGTAATCTCAATCTGATGTACTGTTCCACTGAAATAAAACACTACTCAACCCTACTGACACTGACCTCTCTATCATTGGCTCCCAATGCTGAACGTATCCTTTTCCAAATTCTTGTCCTTATTTACAGGACTGTTTGTGGCCTTATCTCTCCCCGCCCAACCCCCACCCCCACTGTCACCTTCAGTGGTGAAGCCTTCAACTATATTAGTCTCATGTTCTGCAAATCTCTCCCTTAACTCGCTTGCCTTGCTACCTATCTCCTTCACTTCAAAAACCTCAAAACTTTCTCTTTGATCACACCTTCAGTCATACCCTCATCTTCTCCCACCAGTATCTTATTATTTGTTCTTCACTTGATCCTTTTTTAAAATTGCCAATTGTTGTTACTAACTTAGAAATTCCCCTGTATAACTATCATCATAATCGTAGCCCCGTGCCGCTAGGTAGCAGTGTTCCTTCCCTCCAAGGTGTTCTGTCCTTCACACATGCATGTAACTATCCCATTGATTTTATTTTGTATTCGATTCTGCAGTTTTGAATGTATTGTGTAAACAGCATTCACATGATTATCTCTTCCATCTTATTAACATTAGTAAAGGACTTCAAGAAAGAAACTAAGAAAATGTTCAAATATAAATATTCTAAATGCACACAAGAAGTTAATAAATGGTTCACACTGTCTCCAGATTCAAGGGAGTCAAACTACTAAGAAATATTGTGCATCATTAAATGTACGCTGTTAACCACTTAACCCTATTATTTTATAGTGTAGAAACTGAATAAATATATCTTATTCAGATCCCTGACTTTATTGTTTTCAATTATTGGCTTGTAGGTGGAATGCCAATTACATTGCGTAGGCATTCATACTTGAAGCAGATTCTGTGCAGCTTAACATTCTGTGGAAATCTCCACAAATGTTTACTCTTGCTCTGTGTGGCATGATTTGCCTCCTGAACATCACAGCTTTGCATAAAATATCCCAAAGGAGGTGAAATTGCAGCTTCTCAGCAGATGTGAGTGATAACCAATCGCCAGCTGAAACACATCTCTTGTTTTATTCATGTTGCTTTCTTCACCACATGGTTGGATGTGGAAGCAAATAACCAAAAGTCCCAAAATTAATCCCTAAACCTTAGTTTGTTTATCTCAGAGAGTGTGGCAGCACAGGTTGTACAGTTTTCCCCACTACTTCTAGGAACAGGAGAAATCGCTTCCTTCAGACTGTATTCTGTGAAATTCAAGACTGTGTTTATTCAAAGGACAACAAACATGATAAGCTGGGCTTTGATGCCTTCCATAGTCGATTAGCTTGCTGGTATTTGCCACCTAGGCGATAGTGAAGAAAGTATTAGAGAAATGGTAATGTCCATAGAGCCCAAGTCCAACAAGTGGGAAGAAAAATAATGCCGAGCAACTTAAATTAAGGAAGCAAAAATAATTATGTAGATGTATTGAGGATATAGGGGCGGCACAATGGTTAGCATTGCTGCCTCAAAGCTCCAGGTTCGATTCCCAGCTTGGGTTACTGTCTGTGCAGAGTTCGCACATTCTCCCCATGTCTGCGGGGTTTCCTCCAGGTGCACCGGTTTCCTCCCACACTCCCATGTACAAGTTAGGTTGATTGGACATGCTAAATTAACCCTTAGTGACATGATAGGTTTGAGGGATTAGAAGAGTAACTAAATGGGAATAGAGCCTGGGTGGGATTGGTGTTGGTGCAGACTCGATGGGCCAAATGGCCTCCTGTAGGGATTCTATAATTCTATTCTATGAAATTGATCCTGGGCAAGTGTGCAAAACGGACAATATTGAATTAGCATTTCTTCTCATGTGTTTTGGACGTTAAAAAAAACACTTTTCCAAATCAAATGGATAACCAATGCTTAAAACATTTTAAAATTTCTGTTGTTTTTTTCAGTTCTTTGAACAATAAGTGCAGATAATATTGTAGGTGTTGCCAAATGTAACAATATGAGAGAGCAGCAGCTCAGATAATCACTAGGTTACTGCCTTTTGTTCAGTGTGTTCACTGTTCAAACACAAATATAATCGAAAACAGACAAAAATAGAGTAAAGAAGAACAAAAGGATGTTAATGATAATTCTTTGTTACTGCTTGATTTGCGAAAGGATGGTGACATTTACTACCCTGTGTTCCTTTTTCTAACTATTTCTAAGAGCCTAATCATCACTGGGGTTCCTCAGGATCCTGCTTAAATTAAATATGTTGCTACTGTTCAAGAAAGGAAAGATACAATCATATTATGCAGTTCACTGCACACTGATATCATGTGTCCAGAAAAGATTACTTGTTTTGCTGAGTTATAATTTGTCACTGTCATTTTAGTTGTCACTGTACCTCCGAGTATTTGCTTTCACCGAACAGACTGTCAAACTGTTTTCCAAAAAAAAGAGCAGTTTCTAGTTACGAGCATTAATTTGTTACCAATCATGAAGTGTTGCAGCCCAAGTCAATGGACAAATGACAGAGACTGAAGCACTTTTAAAACTATATGGTCAAAAATCCTTGACTTTGTGGCAGTGTCCAGAATGGCAGGGGGTTGGGCGAGGTGGGCTTGGGTAAAGAAAAGCATAGCTAAAGCAAGAATTCATTACCACACAAAGTAGTTGATGCCAAAACATTGAATGCATTCAAAAGGCAGCTAGATATAGCACTTGGGGCGAATGGAATCAAAGGTTGTGTGGAAAAACAGGTTATGGGAGTTGAATGATCTGCCATGATCATAATGAATGGTGGAGCAGGCTTGAAGGGCCAGATGGCCTCCTCCTGCTCCTATCTTCCGTATTTCTAAGGCTAGCACAACAGTCAATAACATCACCCATGATATTTTAATACTGATCCCTTAATAAGGGGGCCCAAAAAATCATGCTGCGGAACTCATGTTGGAGATTTAGCAGAAACCCCAGGGCCAACTCTTTTCACATCATGGGTGACATTTGGGGTAAATGGAGGTTCCACCCTCCAGCAGCAACACTCCAATTGGAAGATCTGGTGAGATAAAGATGGAGGAGAGCTAATAAAAGTTTCTTTGGAATGTTCAAAGGACACATTTTGGTATGATAAATTGGTCAAAAAATTAGAAATGGTGTTCACAAAAACTTATATGTGTAAGATTTGTGGGATTCTTCATCATGGAATTCAATTATTCCTTGTTAACGATGCCACATAAAACGATGCCACATAAGAAAAAAGGCAAACCTTCATTCTTAATAAACAGATGACTTGCAGTTGTATAAGCCTCTTGTGATTTGAGGACATCTCAAAAATGTTTCACAGTTAATGCAGGTTTTTTAAGTGTCGTTATTGGTGTAATGTAGGAAATGCAACAGCAGATTTATACACAGCAACATTCCCTCTAAGTTTTCTTTCTGCTAGATGGGCTACAAACTTATCTGAACTTTATTTATTTTGGCCATAAACAGATTATATTTTAATAATCATAATTAAATTACACTAATGATTTCTTTTGAAACAATTACAATGTTGTGCATGACCTGTTCATTCCAATGCACTACACATTCCTGTTACACTCCCACACATCTTAGAAGAAACATTGCTTATAAGAACATCAGAAAACTAGGATTGTTTTGGACCTGCAGGAGGAACATGGCATAATGATGGATGATGAGATGAAGAGGAGGAGGCATAGCAACAACATAGATTGTCACCAGGATACATTCATTATTGTGGGGTTCCACCAGTCCACTCTTCTGACAGCCACTTCCCACTGCCTCATCACAATCCCCTAACACAAAGCAGTTCTGTCAAAAAACACCTCGTTCAGTCAGCCTGCTAATTGCTCACCATTAATCCACGTCCTACCATTCATCACAAGACGAAGAGTTGCCAGGAAGCAACCAGGACGCGAAAAAGAGAAAGTATTTGTGTGACTCAAAAATTAATATTACCGATTTGGTGTTGTGCTGCTACAAATCTTTACTCTTCTGCATGATGCAACCTCTGTGGCTTCAGCAGAGGTAGAGGCAGGCTACTCACACCCTCCCTCAGATGTCTTGGCAGATATCCTCTGGGTTTTGGACCCAGTGAGGGTCCCACCAAAGATAGTTCCACCTGCAACTGATCACCAATGGAACAATTGTGGCCTCAGTTCCACTTAAACAGTATTGCTTGGACACATCAGTACCTCCATACTGTCACTTGATGCCATTGATGGGCAGATGGGAATGGTCATGCTGTTTGTATTAGGAGGAGCAGATCCACAACTCTGATCCATATTATGAAACGATGAGGACAAAGGCTTAATTTGTAGTGACTTTTGTTTGAAGACTACCCCCTCTTTCCTACCAGATTTCTGCTTCATTTTGGCAAAGACAGAAGAAGCCCTGCCAATTTTAGTGAGTGATATTCCCCTCTCAATTAGAAGCCATTTTTGGTGTTCTTCTGCTAATCAGAATTTGCTGAAGATCTTACTGATCGTAACTACAGTGGTCATGATTAGATGAAATGTGTTTGCAGTTCAATGACCTCGAGTGTGGGCGACAACCTGACAGGTGGATTTGAAAGAATTTGAGATTGCACACTCCACGGCAGAGCTCCTGGCAGATTCATCTACCCACCTCAATTGTCTTTCAATATGATACATGCCACATATATGCAACCAGAATAGAGCTCTTCTCCCATCAGTGTACTTGCTGTAACTCAGACTCATCCATCAATTGAGCAGGTGAATTCATCCATCACTGGTTAACAGTGAAGAGCAAACATCAGAACAATCAACTATGGAGGAGCCATCTTGGGTTTGATTGCAATCGCAGCTATAAATCTGATTATAAACAGCAGGATCTGAATTTAGCATTCATTTGAAGCTAATTGCTTGCTCTTTGCTATGTTAAATTATCACCCGTAATGGCTCTCCTGGGGATCTAAATTGAGCTCTGCCATTCAGTCTGGCTACCTGCCAACTCCACCTTGCCTCAGTTCCTTAGTAGTACAGCAGCTAACAAAATGTACTTTATAAGAACTGGAAACTAAAGTTATGTTGATGGCTGATGGTGCCAGTGTGAGACACCTAAAAACAAAGCGGATCCACAATGCGCTTAGAAAAATTGCTGATAAACCAGCAGGGAATGTAATTTTAGAATTTATTGCATAGAAGGAGGCTATCCAGTGTTGGTGTTACCATTTCAACTGGAACTGTCTGCTTTTCCTTGCCCTTTCTCCTTATCTTTTTATAGTCTTCCATTATGCAGACTTCACTCAATTCCATTTTAATTGAGGTTAATTGAGGTTAAAATCTCCATTTCAAAAGCCACTTCTGGTCAGCATTTTAGTTTTCTAATTTCGCTCTGTTTGAAAGAAATATCTTGTCATCCCTGAATTCTTCCAACAATAATATTGGGTTGTCTTTGTACCAATGTGCCAGTCAGTTGAACCCATCATTTGATACTTGCCCTCTCAAAAACATTTATAATTTTGAAAACCTGAACATAACTTTTGCTAAAAACTTTCTTCATTAATTCCACCAATTTTTCTTTGACTCAATGGGAACCATTCTCAACTGAGTCAGGGGACCCTGAGTTCAGGGCTCAGTCCAATACGTAAGATCCAAGCTGACACCCCCAGTGCAGTATGGAGGGGCCACTTTTTTCAGAAGGGATCAAGGCCCTGCCAGTTACCTCAGTGAGTTTAAGAGTTTTCTTGGCACAATTCTGAGATGAGCAATGGAGTTCTCTCTACTGTCTAAGCTGACAATTACCAGTGTTATTCGAAAAAAACACTATCTGGTCAGAATCACTTTGCCATTCATGGCAGCTTATTGTGCAAAAATTGGCTGCCATACTTCCTACATTACAACAGTAACTACAGTCAAGCAAATCTTTATTGGATGTAAATGCTTTCAGTGGCCCTGAGATCTTATAAGAGGTTATATAAATTCTACCCTTTTAACATAATCAGTTGCCCGAACTGTAGGCCATATTCTGTGGCCTAAGTAATATTATTTGCCAATTCAGTATCACTGCCATGTATTCATACCTCCATATAAAACTCCAAATTCTACTACCTTGTCTATACATTGTCTTAACTTTAAAGAAATATGTGTCTGTATCCCTGCACTTCTCTGCTCTTCACTTTACTAATATTTATCATTTAAAATATGATTCCTTTTGCTTTTTCACAAATATGCTATTACAGAAAATCTACAAGCTACAACTATTTTTGCAGTGTTATCAGGAAACATTGCTTACCACCAATGCAAAATGTTTGAAACACTGTGATTAGTGTATTACTTCTTCCCCACACCTTCAATGTTCTGAGATACAGACCAGTTAGGGCTTGAGTTTTCTATTTTCACTCCCACTAAATACTGTGTTCATCAGTATTGGCTGGCATGGTGGCGCAGTGGGTTAGCACTGCTGCCTCACATTGCCAGGGATCTGGGTTCGATTCTCAGGATCACTGTCTGTGCTGAGTCTGCACGTTCTCCCTGTGTCTGCGTGGGTTTTCTCTGAGTGCTCCGGTTTCCTCCCACAATCAAAAAAAAAATGCTGGTTAGGTACATTGCCATGCTAAATTCTCCCTCAGGCGCCAAAGTGTGGTGACTAGGGGATTTTCACAGTAACTTCATTGCAATGTTAATTTCAATGTTAAATTCTACTTGTGACTAATGAATAAACTTTAAAAAAACTTATCGTGGCTGTTCTGCTCATTCAATTCAGGTTCCCCTACAGTTCTAATTTATCACCTTGTGTAAAAGCTGATCCAAGATATTAATGTAATTCCATCCTTTTGTACTGTCAAGTGCAAGAAAACCTCCTTCAGCTCTAAGTGATCCCACACTTACTTTGACTCTCCTTTTACTTATTCCCTTTAATGTTGACTGCCATTTTTCTTTCATACTTGTCCCTCCTCTCTGCTGCCACCTGGAATTTAGGTTATAGAACATAGAACATTACAGCGCAGAACAGGCCCTTCGGCCCACGATGTTGCGCCGACCAGTTAAAAAACAATGACCCTCTAACCTAAACCAATCCCTTTTCGTCCATAAACCTATCCACGGATCTCTTAAACGCCCCCAAACTTGGTGCATTTACAACTGCAGCAGGCAGGGCATTCCAATCCCTCACCACCCTCTGGGTAAAGAACCTACCCCTGACATCCGTCCTATAACTACCCCCCCCTTAATTTAAAGCCATGCCCCCTCGTGCTAGCTTTCTCCATCTGAGGAAAAAGGCTATCACTATCCACCCTATCTAAACCTCTAATCATCTTATATGTTTCAATAAGATCCCCTCTTAGCCGCCTTCTTTCTAGCGAAAACAACCCCAAATCCCTCAGTCTCTCCTCATAGGACCTCCCCTCCATACCAGGCAACATCCTGGTAAACCTCCTCTGCACCCTCTCCAAAGCCTCCACATCCTTCCTATAATGTGGGGACCAGAACTGCGCACAATACTCCAAGTGCGGCCACACCAGAGTTGTGTACAGTTGCAACATGACGCCGTGACTCCTAAATTCAATCCCCCTACCAATAAACGCCAAGACACCGTATGCCTTCTTAACAACCTTATCTACTTGATTCCCAACTTTCAGGGATCTATGTACACATACACCTAGATCCCTCTGCTCCTCCACTCTATTCAGAGTCCTCCCGTTAGCCCTATACTCGACACATCTGTTATTCCTACCAAAGTGAATTACCTCACACTTCTCCGCATTAAACTCCATCCGCCACCTCTCGGCCCAGCTCTGCAACCTGTCTAAGTCTCCCTGCAAACTATGACACCCTTCCTCACAATCTACCACACCTCTGACTTTGGTGTCATCAGCAAATTTACTAATCCACCCAACTATACCCTCATCCAGATCATTATAATTGCCATACTTTTCTTCTATTCATCTTCCCAGTATTTGCAGTGTGTATCATTTTAAATTGTAGTTTTGCTCTAGCTTCTACTTGGCTATGATATTACTGTTTTTTCATAACCCCACTTTACTTCCATTTGGAATGTACTCTTCCCACATCTTATTCACGTCATTTTTAAACTGCCCAGAACTTCCAGTCTCTGGATAGTCAGAGACTAGATGTACTGCAAAAGGTGTACTATGGAATTTTTTCATAAATCCCAACAGAAGGGCTGGAATTTTCCCAAAGAAATTCTTAAGTATGGATATGATCAGCGCAACTTATGGGCCGAAGGGCCTGTTTGTGCTGTAGTGTTTTATGTTCTGTGTTCTATAATAAATTCTTAGTGTTGAATTCACATGAAAACTGGAGTAATACATGTTATTTTTTTGGGAGTTCAGAGAAGAATCTCCCACACTTTGTGCACTGCAGGGGTCACTAGCATGAATATTATTAAATATAAGGGGCGGGGCGTATTCCCACCTGAGAGGCTGGCAGCATAGCACTGAGCAGGTCACTGCGCATGTGTTGATCTGTCAGCGCTAAGATCAATCTCTGCATTGCCAGCGCTCCACACCCCTCTCAGCCCTCCTTCTTTTCCCCACCAATCCTACCTGTAAACTGGCAGCAGGACACCTCACCCCACCGATTGGCCCTTAGGCCTGCCCTGGTGCCCGATCGGCAGTGCCAGGGGACCCCTGAGCATTGGCACTTTGGGCAGTGCCAGGGGACCCTGGCTGGCACTGCCAGGGTGCCCATGCAGAGGGCATCCCCTGCTGCCTGCCCCTCTGGGGCTGAACCAATTGCCTCCCCACTTCACTCCAGCAGGGTCAAGCCACCAGTTCCCGTTACTCGGGAGCTGCTCTAAACCTCACTGGCATGAGCCACTCTGATGTAGAGATGCCAGCGTTGGACTGGGGTAAACACAGTAAGAATGCCCCAGTCCACCACCGGCATCTCTACATCATGACCACAATCGACACTGCAAACTGCCTGATCCAAGTGGAAAGGATCTCCAAGAAGATTGCGCATATCGACACGCACATCAAGTTTTTACAAAGATGCAAGAAAGCAGACAAGATACCAAAAGGACTACCGATCACAAACCCACTCAGGTCAACCTCTAACACAGACTACGCTGAGAGACTTTGCCGTCGCACCTCTCTCTCACTCCTCAACCACCTCACACCAGCTCTACAGCAAACGCTGCATCCTGGAAACCAAGATAGAATACATATTCTCAACTTGCGCTCAGGATACAGACCAGCTGCGAAACTCTACCAAGCAGATGAGACAAAGAAACTACACCATCTACATGCACACCAAGAACAGGAAACTTGAGAAACTCGGCATCACAGTAGGAAACAGTACCACCGCAGGGAAGTCTATTGTCAACTTGTCGGACTACACACTTCAACCAGATGAAATTGAAGTTCTCAGCCGAAGGCTCAATTTCTGCCCCACCACCAAAATGGACCCCATCAGTCTCGCAGCGGACACAGAGGAATTCATCAGGCAAATGAGGCTGCGGGAGTTCTTCCACAAACCCCAAGAGGCCAACAGCGAATACAATGAGACCGCCAATGAACCGGAACAGCTGACAGATCCGCAATGCTGCAACCGAAGAGGAAAGAATCCAATTGGACTCCTCCGGAAGGCCGCTGTCCTCGACTGGACATGTACGCCCAAGCCATTAGGAGGTGCGTCAACACCAGATTCATCAACTGCACTCTCAAGACAGCCCCGAACGATCAGAACCTTGCACACACCTGACGAAGGAACACCGGTTCCGAAAGCTTGTGGGATTACTATCAAATAAACTGGTTGGACTTAAACCTGGTGTCAGACTTCTTACTGTGTGAGCCACTTTGGCAAGGGGAGGGATGCTCGAGGGCCTGGAGACTTCAGTCCTGGGCCTGCTAGTGAAATTTAATTTGTATCTAAAAGACTATTTAAATGTTCTTGGCACTCCCTCGCTGATCTCTGGTGCGGAGCTGACACCATGGGAAATCCCATGCCAGGAGGTGCTATCACAGCGGGAATGCATGCGTGAGCCCCATGAATCGGCCAAAGAGCGAATCTGCCGGCCTGCAGTGGGAAGTGAGAATCATGGCCAACAACTCCACAGGAATTGCCCAGGAAATTTCAATTTCCAGAGTTCAATTCCTCTGTTCCTCAGGACCCTTCAAAGAAATATCCATGGCCACTTTTTTACAGAACTTGAGCAGACATATGCCTGATCCAATCTTGCATGAAAGTCCAAAGATGTGCAGATTAGGTGGATTAGGCATGGTAAATGCGTGGGGTTATGGGGATGGGGCGGGAGAGATAGGCCAGGGTAAGGTGTTCTTTCAGAGAGTTGGTATATATTCTGCGATTAGGTAAGAATTAGGGAGCATAAGATGGGAACAGAAACTGTCAGGGAAAGGCACCAATGAAAAGTGGAGCTTGTTCGAGGAACAACTACTGTGTGTCCTTGATAGGTATGTCCCTGTCAGGCAGGGAGGAAATGGCCAAGTGAGGGAACCGTGGTTCACAAAGAAGGTTGAATGTCTTCTCAAGAGGAAAAAGGAAGTTTATGTAAGGATGAGAAAACAAGGTTCAGTTGGGTCACTTGAGAGTTACAAGGTAGCTAGGAATGAGTTAAAAAAGGGCTTAGGAGAGCTTGGAGGAGGCATGAGAAGTCCTTGGCGGGTTGGATAAAGGAAAATGCCAAGGCTTTTTACTCTTATATGAGAAATGAAAGAATAACCAGGGTGAGGTTAGGGCCAGTCAAGGATAGTAGTAGGAACTTGTGCATGGAGTCAGAAGAGATAGGAGAAAAGTTGAATGAATACTTTTCTTCGGTGTTCACTAAGGACGGGGCCATGCTTTTGAGGATGAGTGTGTGATACAGGCTGATAGGATGGAGGACGTAGATGTTCTGAGGAAAGATGTATTAGCAATTTTGAAAAACCTGAGGGTTGATAAGTCTCCTGGGCCAGATGGGATACATCCTAGGATACTTTGGGAGGCAGGGGATGAGATTGCGGAGCCATTAGCTTGTGACCTTTGGATCCTCACTGTCCGCAGGGATTGTGCCAGAGGACTGGAGAGTGGCGAATGTTGTTCCTCTCTTTAAGAAAGGAAATAGGAATGACTCTGGTAATCATAGACCAGATAGTCTTACTTCAGTGGTTGGTAAGTTAATGGAAAGGGTCCTGAGGGATAGGATTTATGACCATTTGGAAAGATGCAGCTTAATCTGGGATTGTCAGCATGGTTTCGTGAGGGATAAGTCCTGCCTCACAAATTTGATTGAATTCTTTGAGGCGGTAACTAAGTGTGTAGATGAAGGTAGAGCAGTTCCTGTCGTATACATGGATTTTAGTAAGGCATTTGATAAGGTTCCCCATGGTAGGCTCATGAAGAAAATAAGGAGGTGTGGGATAGAAGGAAATTTGGCCAATTGGATAAGTAACTGGCTGTCTCATAGAAGACAGAGTGTGGTCGTGGAGGGAAAGTTTTCAGACTGGAGGTCAGTTACCAGTGGTGTACCACAGGGATCGGTGCTGGGTTCTCTGCTATTTGTGATTTTTAGCAATGATTGGAAGAGGGGACTGAAGGGTGGGTTAGTAAACTTGCTGATGATACCAAGATTGGTGGAGTAGTGGATGAGGTGGAGGGTCCTTGTGGGCTGCAAAGAGACATTGATAGGATGCAGAGCTGGGCAGAAAAGTGGCAGATAGAGTTTAACCCTGATAAGTGCGAGGTGATTCATTTTGGTAGGACAAACTTGAAACAAGGTCAACGGTAGGGTTCTGAGGAATGTGGAGGAACAAAGAGATCTCGGGGTTTATATCCACAGATCTCTGAGGGTTGCCACTCAAGTGGATAGAGCTGTCAAGAAAGCTTATAGTGTGTTAGCTTTTATTAACAGAGAGTTTGAGTTTAAGAGTCATGGGATTATGCTGCAGTTATACAGGACCTTAATGAGACCACATCTGGAATATTGTGTTCAGTTCTGGTCACCTCACTATAAGAAGGATGTGGAAGCATCGGAGAGGGTGCAGAGGAGATTTACCAGGATGCTGCCTGGTTTGGAGGGTAGGTCTTATGAGGAAAGGTTGAGTGAGCTGGGCTTTTTCTCTTTAGAGCGAAGGAGGATGAGAGGCGACTTAATAGAGGTTTATAAGGTGACAAGGAGGATAGATAGAGTGGAAGTTCAGAGACTCTTTCCTCAGGTGGATGTAGCTGTTACTAGGGGGCATGACTATAAGGTTCATGGTGGGAGATATAGGAGGGATGTCCAAGGTAGATTCTTCACTCAGAGAGTGGTTGGGGTGTGGAATAGACTGCCTGCTATGATAGTGGAGTTGGACACTTTGGGAACTTTCAAGCGGTTATTGGATAGGCACGTGGAACACACCAGAATTATAGGGAGTGGGATAACTTGATCTTGGGTTCGGATAAAGCTCGGCACAACGTTGAAAGCTGAAGGGCCTGTACTGTGTTATACTGTTCTACGTTCTATGCTCTACTTGATGGGCCAAATGGCTGCCTCCTACATTGAAGAGATTCTATGGCAATCGCACAAGAAAATGTTGGACGTGCATCCTGCTGCTTTGCACGATATTATGGACAGAGGGTACGCACAGAAGTCAGAGGCGTGTCCACTGACAATTAAAAACGCAATTAAACATGAAATTGTCCCAAATTTCACGTGACTCTTACACCTTTACACAATAAGCACAGGCTATTGACCAGGTGGCATTCACTTTTTATCACCATTCCTAATCCAAGGTGGGATAAAAGACCCAAATGTGTTAGAGGTATATATTTACAGCAAAAAACCTCAATCTACTTCCTACTGTTGGTTATAATTTTGGCATTTTTCTCAGCCAACTGCTCAGTGTTCATCTGTGTCAATTTTCTGTCCTCTCTTGATAGCCCCAGGATGTTTTACTCATATCGATGGCATCCCATAAGGACTCCTCGGGTATTTTGTACTACTGGCAGGATAGATCTGTATCCATGTTATGTCTATAAGGATACACCATAGCATCTTGAAAGTTTGACTGGATGTCAGCACAAAGGTTTGAACGTCAGAACTGATTTAGCAAGGGGAAAAAAAAGAGAAAATGTAAAGAAGAATAATTGATCATGAAACCAAAATGTTAGAATTGAAAGCCATGATCTTATTGAATGGCGGGGCAGGCTCGAAGGGCTAGATGGCCTACTCCTGCTCCTATTTCTTATGTTCTTACGTTCTTATTACTCTTTGCAATCACCTGCTTGGATCATAAATCTGTGTAACAAACTTCATCACAATGATGAACTGGCACGATCAGGTCATTTGGGGCACTGGGCAGTCAAAGTTCTTTCTGAAGCAATATGAGCACATTTCATGGTGGCTGATCCTTAATTGGCCAGCCAGTGTGAAATCACGTTCTTCTAGCACTCATGGTCAGAAGCATTCATGATAACCACTTCCACCCTGGCGATCGGTCATACTTGCCGACTGGAAAATACTGACCCAAATCTAAGTTGGATTGCTCCATGCAACTCCCTACGCTCCAACTTCCCGTCCACCATCCTCTCACTCCTACACGTGACTTCAGCCCTCTGACTGCCAACTTCTAGCCCTCTGATCTCCCCTTCCCCCTACCCCTGACCACCTGCCAACCTACTGACTCCCAGCCCTAGCCCCAGCCCCCTCCCCCACCATCTGACTTCCCAACTGACACCAGCCCCCACCCACCCACTCCCACCTCCACACTTGGACTCCCTCACCCCCTTCCCCCTCCCTCACCAGCCCATTCCACCTTCGGACTCACCTCCCTCACCCCAACCATCCGATTTCCCCCAACTCAGGCGCTCTAACTCACCCTGTCCACTCAGCCTTCTGACACCCCTGCTGGCCCTCTGGCATGCCCTTGGACTTTAGATTCCTGTCCTACCTGACGTTGACTCTTGGATTCCCTGAACCTCTTGATGTGCCTGCTCCTGACCCTTAAACATCCAACCCTCGGACCCCTACTACCAATCCTCGGCCTCCCACCCTGATATATGGACTTTGGACACCCTCCTCCCCCATCCCGTTGGACCCTCCAATTTCCCTTCCCAATCCTGACCCTCCTACAGCCCATGGACCCTCTGAGACAACTCTGACTCTTGAACCCACCCCAACACAGTCCGTCAGACAGCCCCAAACCCAGCTCTCCAATGCCCCCCCACCCAAACCCCGTGCCATCTGTCCCAAATCTCCAACACTGCCAGCCCCAAATCTCCAGCCCCATCTGCCCCAAATCTCCAACCCTATCTGCCCCATGTCTCTGCCATTCTGCCCCACGTTTCTGCCATTCTACCCCATGCCTCCGACGCATCTGCAGCAAGTTTCCGACTCACCACCACAATCCTCTGATCCTTGGCGGAGATGTGCATTCTATTGAGCACCTTCATCATTGTCTTTTACTGTTTAAATATGAGCTCAAGTTATTCCAAGGTGTTCACCAATAGTCGACTCGCTTACTTGCTCCTACTTGTTAGTCTGATCTAATACGGCATGTTTCCTTGCACATGCTGTATATATTCCAAGAACATACTGCTAAATATATTCCAAGAAAATCTTTTCCTATTTTGACCACACACTTCTGTATATTAGATTAATAACCAGTGCAAGTCTACAAGCCACACTGATTTTTTTTTACTATAAAGTGTACTCCCAGCATAGCAACAAATCCCTTCTTATTGTTTAATACTCCCCAGACAGAATACCTATGCAATCTCTCCTAAAATTTTTGCACCCAAGAACCATGTTTTTTGATCATGCTGTAGTTGAAGAAAATCAGATGAGATCAGGTTGCAGTATCACGCACAACATTTTAATTAATACCTCCAGCTTCCCAATTTATTTCTAAAGCTTTATATATTTGCATACAAGAACCCTGATCCTAGCCTGTTCATATTCCTCACAACCATGTTCACTTTATATTCTAATTACCACTGCTGTTTTTTCCCTTAATCTTCTATCTGCTCTGACACCTTTCTCTGTCATCTCCCACCCTTGAGGCTTTGGAGACTGCTTGGGTCTATCACTACAGTCTTTTTTTTTGCCCTTAGTCAAGATCCTCAAAAATTTACTTTCCTTTATTCCTGTAAATAAAGAAAAGGTAAGACCATAAGACATAGGGGCAGAGTTAGGCCACTCGGCCCATCGAGTCTGCTCTGCCATTCAATCATGGCTGGGTTTTTTTCTCAACCCTATTCTTCTGCCTTTACCCATAACTCCTGATCCTCTGATTAATCAAGAATCTAGCTATCTCTGTCTTAAAGACTCTCAATGACCTGGCCTCTACAGCTTCTGCAGCAAAGAATTCCACAGATTTACTGCTCTCTGGCTGAAGAAATTCCTCCACATCTCTGTTTTAAAGGATCATCCCTTTAGTCTGAGGTTGTGTCCTCTGGTTCTAGTTTTTCCTAATGTGGAAACATCCTCTCCACATTCACTCTATCCAGGCCTCGCAGTATCCTGTAAGTTTCAGTAAGATCCCCCCTTATCCTTCTAAACTCCATACAGACCTAGAGTCCTTAACTGTCCTTCATGCGACAAGTTCTTTATTCCAGGGATCATACTTGTGAATGTCCTCTGGCCCCTTTCAAAGGCCAGTGCATCCTTCCTTAGATATGGTGTCCAGAACTGCTCACAATACTCCAAATGGGGTCTGACCAGAACCTTATACAGCCTCAGAAGCACATCCCTGCTCTTGTATTCTAGCCCTTTCAACATGAACACTAACATTAAGAACATAAGAAATAGGAGCAGGAGTAGGCCATCTAGCCCTTCGAGCCTGCCCCGCCATTCAATAAGATCATGGCTGATCTGAAGTGGCTCAGTTCCACTTTCCCGCCTTCTCCCCATAACCCTTAATCCCCTTGCCTATCAAAAACCTATCTACCCACGTCTTAAATATATTTAGCAAGGTAGCCTCCGCCACTTCAATGGGCAGAGAATTCCAGAGATTCACCACCCTTTGAGTGAAGAAGTTCCTCCTCAACTCCGTTCTAAACTGCCCCCCCCCTTATCTAACATTGCATTTGCTTTCCTAACTGCTGACTGAACTTGCACGTTCACCTTAAGAGAATCTTGAACCAGGACTTCCAAGTCCCTTTGCGTTTCTGATTTCCTAAGCATTTCCCCATTTAGAAAATAGTTTATGCCTCCATTCCTCCTTCCAAAGTGCATAACTTCACACTTTTCCATATTGTATTCCATCTGCCACTTCTTTGCCCACTCTCCTAACTTGTCCAACTCCTTCTGCAGCCCCCCTGCTTCCTCAATACTGCTGTCCGTCTACATATCTTTGTATCATCTGCAGACTTAGCAACAGTGCCTTCGGTTCCTTCTTTCAAATTGTTAATGTATATTGTGAAAAGTTGTGGTCCCAGCACTGACCCCTGAGGCACATCACTAGTCAGCATCCTGAAAAATGGATCACTCTTCTCATTCTCTGCCTTCTGCCGGTCAGCCAATCCTTTATCCATGCCAGGATTTTACCCTTAACACCATGGGCTCTTAAGTTATTTAACAGTCTTCTAGGCAGCACCTTGTCAAAGACCTTTTGGAAACCTAAATAAATACATGCATTGGTTCTCCTTTATCTAACTTCCTTGTTACCTCCTCAAAGAACTCTAATAGATTTGTCAGACATGACCTCCCCTTGACGAAGCTATGCTGACTCAGTCCTATTTTGTCATGCACTTCTGCAATCTCATCTTTAGTAATCAACTCTAAGATCTTGCCAATGACTGAAGTTAGGCTAACCGGCCTATAATTTCCCACCTGCTATCTCCCTCCCCTCTTAAACAGCAGTGTTACATTTGCTATTTTCCAGTTCTCTGGTACCCTCCCTGCCTCCAGTGATTGCTGAAAGATCACCACCTATTTCCTTAGCTATCCAGTCCAGGTGATTTATCCACCTTCAGACCTTTCAGTTTCCCCAGAACCTTCTCCTTATTGCTGGCCATTACACTCACCTGTGCCCTCTGATTCTCCTGGAGCTGAGATGGCCCTGATAAGCCGTGAAAGACATGCACTAAAATGCAAATTGGAATATTGAGTTGCTAATTATCTGGAACCAGTAAATTGATTGCCCGTGTGTCCAGAATGCACCATACCTTCTTTGTTTAAAATGCATCATTTTTGGCACATAACTTCATGAATAATTTTAGTTTTCAAAATAAGAGAAGAGCTTGAATGCAAAAAGTAACCTCAAAACATTCATTTTATACTTGTCACATTGCATTCCATGCACTCCTTTTCTTAACGGTCATCATTTCATCATCAATTTTTCTCTGCATTCTAATGTCAGCATCAAGTCCAGAAAGGAAGAAATCAGTTTGACTAAGTGCATTGGATTTGAATCATAATTAAGTGAGCAAAAAGCTTAATGAGCATCTTTTTTCTGACTTTTATTATTTTTATTTTTTCCTTTATTTGACTCAATTACTTACTGTCATCTCCTCAGTCCAATATGCAAAAGTAATCAGTCATGTTTGATGAGTATTCTTGCTGATAAATTTCTACTACTAAGACCACTTCATCCATTTTTTTAACCAATTTCAAATTTATGTGGGGTGAAGCACTAAGATAATGAATGCAGCATCCAACACAGCCTGAAAGTCTATGTTATTAGTTTGCTGTTCTGTGATTATGAGTCATAGATATAGGCAAAGTGTGTTTGGAAATGGATGAGTTGTTCAAGGTAAATAAATCTGCAAGTAGCTATTGCTGCTGTCCCTTGCGTGAGCACAGTTCTTTTCGTAAAGATGCAATTTCTTGACTTCGGAATGGTGACTCATATCTGCTCAGTTGTTTAATGTAGTTTGTTTAAGACCCAGCTATATTTAGTAGATTATTTGGTGTGTTAATTGTTTGCAAGGGTGATTTTTGGGCAGACGTTTAATGTTACCTCCTGCCTTCTTCAAAATGGAGATGGTAATTTGAAGTAATTGCACTTTTAAGAGTATTACTGCTCAACTACATTTTTTAACAAGGATATGATTACCACTGCTTAAATAAAAACACCAATTAAGCCACTAATTATTGGTGGACCTCCTTTGAATTAACTTGTTTTCCCCATTGTGCCTTTTTAAACCTGGCTGGACTTTTTTCATTGCAGCCAAAGACCGACAGCATGAAACTACCATCAATTCAGTGTAACTTAGCATTAAGTTGACAATCTCAATGGTTAGTTGGTATGAAAAATTTTATGGTGGTGAAGTCAGTGTTTGTTTTGCAAGGTTGAAGGCAGAAGCATGTTGTTTCACGGGAGTACTGAGAAATTTTCTCTGTAATCATGGGATGTGGGTATTGCTGGCAATAGAACCTAGAACGTTACAGCACAGTACAGGCCAATCAGCCCTCGATGTTGTGCCGAGCTATGTCCAATCCCAAGATCAAGCTATCCCACTCCCTATAATTCTGGTGTGCTGCATGTGCCTATCCTGTAACCGCTTGAAAGTTCCTAAAGTGTTCGACTCTACTATCACAGCAGGCAGTCTATTCCACACCCCAACTACTCTCTGAGTGAAGAATCTACCTCGGACATCCCTCTTGTATCTCCCACCATGAACCTTATAGTTATGCCCCTTAGTAACAGCTACTTCCACCCGAGGAAATAGTCCCTGCATGTCCACTCTATCAATCCCTCTCATCATCTTATAAACCTCTGTTAAGTTGCCTCTCATCCTCCTCTGCTCCAAAGAGAAAAGCCCCAGCTCCCTCAACCTTTCTTCGTAAGACCTACCCTCCAAACAAGGCAGCATCCTGGTAAATCTCCTCTGCACTCTCTCCATTGCTTCCATATCCTTCTTACAGTGAGGTGACCAGAACTGCACACAATATTCTAAATGTGGTCTCACCAAGGTCCAGTATAGTTGCAGCATAACCCCACGGCTCTTAAACTCAAACCCCCTGTTAATAAACGCTAACACACTATAAGCCTTCTTCACGGCTCTGTCCACTTGAGTGGGAACCTTAAGAGATCTGTGGATATGAACCCCAAGATCTCTCTGTTCCTCCACATTCCTTATAACCCTGCCATTGACCCTGTAATCTGCATTCAAGTTTGTCCTACCAAAATGAATCACCTCGCACTTATCAGGGTTAAACTCCATCTGCCACTTTTCGGCCCAGCTCTGCATCCTATCAGTGTCTCTTTGCAGCCTGCAAGAGCCCTCCACCTCATCCACTACTCCACCAACCTTGGTGTCATCAGCAAATTTACTAACCCACCCTCCAGCCTTTGCACCAAATAGAAGTACCAATACCTTTATTGATGTGAAGTCGAACTCTCTGAGGATGCAGCTTAAACAGTACATAAATCACTGAATGCTTAAAAAAAATTTCAAATCCAAATAAAAGGGACAAGAGATGCATACTTGGGGGGGCAGCTGGTATTCTGAAATCTAGAGTTCAGATTCCTTTTTATGATCATGTCGACAAAGCCTGCAAACAGGCAGAAAAACAATGAGGATTTATTTTGCAGCCGGTGAAATATGTGAAAAGCTATTTGATTCTCAGATGAGGGAGCCCTCGCTAGTGTTGCAAGTATTTTATAAGATGGCAGTTTATAAACAAGAGTCCATCAACAAAAAGACTGTAGAAACATCATAGAAATATCACAAAGAATTAGCTAAAGATTCATTCAAATTGAATAAATTGTCTTTGCAATATTTTTATACAGAATTTTTAAGCACATAATCTTAGGAAAATGGCAAAAAAAGAAAGCTTTCTAACTAAGAACTTTTAATAAGGCAACCATTTTCTTTTGCAAAGAGAAGATATTATTTACTAAAAATTGGACAAAATTTCCCAAATTAGACTCTCTTTCTGCAGCTGTAAATTGATCAGACCTGGTGTCTGCACCTCACCTTGTCTTTTGTTACCAGGACGTTTTATTTACAAGTTATTCAAATGCACATGGGGATGAATTACTATTCAGCATAAAAGCAAAATACTGAAAATCTGAAAAAAAACAGAAAATTCTGAAAGTACTCAACAGGCAGCATTTCTAGTATTTTCTAAAAACAAAATACCTTGCACCTCTGTAGCTGCAGCTGGAGCACAGTTCCATTCCAGCCAGTCATGTAAGTTTCAATGTTGAGCATAAATTTATGAAATTGTGTGCCAGCATAAGCAAAGTAAAAGAAAATGTTTATACATAAAATGTAGACTACATAGATTATAATCGCTGGAAATTCAGAGTGTATTTTATTTAACCATGTTTTTATGAATGAAGACATTTCACTAGGGGATTTTCACAGTAACTTCATTGCAGTGTTAATGTAAGCCTACTTGTGACAGTAATAAATAAACTTTTTAGTTTTCTGTCTGCTAGCACAGGACTCACAATGAAACTGAAGTAATTATAACTTTTGAAGTACTAACACATTTTTAAAAGTCCAAGCAGTCTGTGGACTTAAGTTCTGAGCGTAACTGGAATTAGATAATTGCAAATATCCTAATTCACTCAGGTATGTGATTGTGATGCATTGAAGAATTAAACCCTTTGCATCTCATTCTAATTGCCACTTTCTCTTTCCAGCTGTCTGTGGCAGTATCACTAATCCAGTTACAAAAGAATTCCTGTTTGAATTCATTGAAAGGACTCAGATGCAATCCCAGAGAGAACCAAGGAAAAAGTCTCTGGATATGGACTCTGAACTAATGCCACCGCCCCCTCCGAAGCGACCAAACCATGCTTTGTAAGCATCAGATTTGTAGACATTGCATTTCTGTAAAAAAGTTTCAAATATAGTGTCATTGTTTTTGCAGGTCTGTATAGACTGATATCAAAACTCTCTGGGCGAGTTGATGGAAGGGGATATGTTGTCATTGCCTTTAACATCATTAGATATTTCTCTCTGATTTAAACAAACTGTACAATGTAAAAATCATTACTCATTAGGAACAGCTTTTATTCATTTTCTTTAAAAATAATAGATCTTCATATTTCAGAAGTTGTTTGTGGGCTCTTCTTTTGTTACTACATTGCAACCTTTAGTCCCTATTTTATATTTGCAAGAGACTACAAATATATAAATATTTCTTCTATGGAGAAAATCATGCTTTTTTTTTGTTTCTCACAGTCTAGATCAATTGATTCACAGTACTCAGTGCAGTGGAGCTATTTTGCTCGCCCTCGATTTTTGCAGTCTGTTCTAGATATAAGGTGGAGACTAAATTATCATACACTTTTCTAGTTTTATTTTTAAATTTAATGTACTTGATAGTTTTAATAGACAGACTATGCAGGCCTCAAAATGAAATAATTATATTAAATAGGTTTATTTTGTGCACTAAGACCGTACTAAAGTGTGGTGAGTGAACCAACTTTCCATTAACTGAATAAGATTTCCCAAATCTTTTCTCCCCTCCTCCCACAACATCTCCCCCCCCCCGCAACTCCTACACACACGCAGATGCACACACATTTTTGCTTTAATTTAAACAGTAGGCTCGTCAGCCTGAGTGCTGCCTTCCCACTCCCCTTTGGCTGGGTCTAAGTTTCATGTTTTCTCTTTTAAACGTAGGGGACTTGATGTAAACAATTGCAATAAGTAAAATGCAGCACCTTCTACCTGCTTATAATGGAATGTGTTGGATTATGTAATTTTTAGAAGAACTTTGTTGCATCTTTTTTTGTCTGTTAATTAAAAAAAAGAACAATGTTTTGAGCTTGTTTGTCAGGTCCCTTATTTTTGTTACAGCCGTTGTGTATAGTACCTGCCTGCCAGACTGCATTTAGACTATCACTGTAACCTATCCAAAAAGCACACACTTGAAGCAATTTGCCTTTTTAAAATTTAATTAACCAAAAAGGTATTTTAAATCATTGAAACTTTCAGGGAAATTAAAATAAATTTACTTCAGGGAGTTCTATATTCCAGCAAATTAGCAAAGGTCAATTATTTTATGGTTGTGTTTAACCGTACAAAATAAAAAAAACAAGAGGTTTGTTTACAATTTGAAAATCCTGTCCATGCATTGCCTGGTTTCCGTTTCCTCAATAAAAATGGATAAGAAACATGCCCTGAGATCTGATGTTGTGTTTTGCCCTGAGTTTTTATCAGCTTTGAGTTTCCCTTCCATTACTCAGAGTCACACTGTCATCTTGCTGGTGAAAGAGCTGCTACGGGAAGAAACCTGGTGAAGGTGTTTCCATGGGAGTGAGTCTATCATTAGAGGATACTATATTCTGTTATTGATTTTCTTTTTAAAGATCAGTTTAATATTTTGAGTTTTACATTCCAACGTAGGTTAGCTGTAAGAGGTTCTGTCTTTCCATATTGTCTTTCCTTAATCAGGTTGCTTTTCTTCAATATGTAAATATTTAATATAAATTTGATGAATAAGTTATTTTTTAATTAATATTGAGATGTAAACATTGTTGACAATTATTGCCAATTCCCATTGCCCTTGAACTGGTAGTAGTGCCCCTTTCTTGAATCACTCCAGTCAGTATGTTGAGGGTACTCTTATGGTGGTATTTGGTAGGAAGTTCAGTATTTTGACCCAGCAACAACAAAGAAACAATGATGTCTATCTCTTGAAGGACTTGGAGGGAAATCTAGAAGTAATGATGCATAGCTGCCCAAAAATTCTTCTAGGTGGCGAAGTGTTCACAAAATGCTGCGTCATAAGCTTTTGTGAGTAGTTGCAGTGCATCCCGTAGTTAGTGCATACTGCACACATACACCAGTGATAGAGGGCATGGATATTTAGGGTACTGAATGAGACGATGACCAACAGTCATCTTTGGTCAGTATGTTGCCAAATTTCTTAAGTTTTGTAGCAGGTGAACTTATCCAGATGATGGAGAGTGTTCCATCACATTCCTACTTGTCATTTGAAGTTGGGGGCAAAGTTTTGGTGAGTTACTCACCAGGGAATACACAGCATCTTCCTGCTTCTAACCATGGAACTTGGCTAATTTACATTGAATTTCTAATCAGTGGTGACCCCGAGGATATTCATAGTCGGGGTACAGCAATTGCAATGCTATTTAATGTCAACAGAGTTAGTTGGGCTCTCTTGGTCATTGCCCAGGAGTTCGATAAAGGTTCCTTGTCACTTATCAACCCAAGGCTGCATGTTGTCCAGGTTACACTGCATGCAGGCAAAGACTGCTTCGTTATCTGAGGAATTTCAAATGAAGCTGAAGACTGCAATCACTAGTAAACATTTTGATATGCTGGGGGAAAGTTCATTCATGACTGAGCCTAGGACATCGACCAGGGGAATTCCTCGGATGCCCAAGCCTCCAACAAGTACAACCATCTGCCTTTGTGCCAACTATGGAGAGATTTTCCCCAGTCCTCGTTAATGTCAGTTTTACGATGATTCCTTGTTGTTACACTTGGTTAAATCCTTCACTTATTGTCAAGGATTGTCACTTTCACACTCCAGAATAAACGATCATGCTATTGTCAGAATAGAAGATAGCATTTTTAAAAATCAATTAAAACTAGTTTCTACTTCTTTAATTTTGTATTTGGTATGAAACCTACTGTTCCATGAACTTGCATAGATGAACAGTGGGAACGTGATAAGTCGATAAAAATATTTCCAGCTGATGGCAAATTGAGCTTGGAAAGTAAATTCTCACACTCGTTTTTAATGAGAGAATAAAATATGTAATGTCCTACAATTGTCAATTCGCCATTGACACGAAACCTGAGTTTACTTAAAAACATATTTTAGCCCATACTCATTAAAAGGTAAGTTGCAAAAATCTTGCAGTGCAGCATTGAGATCTTGGCTAAAGATAAAATGCACCTCGTCAGCCCTGATAAAAAATCTCTAGAAAATGTAGTAATCTGTTAATACAATATGTGCACGGTTCAGATTCTTCATTCAGCATTCTCTACATACAAAAAAAATGAACTAGCAACAAGAATTTTCATTTATATGGCATCTTAATGTAGTAACACAGGGCAATAAAACAAGGAAATATGTAAACGGGTGACCAAAGGTTTAGTCGAAGAGGTTTGCATAATCACAGAATTATTGCAGTGAAGAAGGAGGCCTTTTAGCCCACTATGTCTGCACCAGCTTTCAGAATGAGCAGTTCCATTAGTGCCATTCTCCATCTTCTCTCCGTAACCTTACACGTTTTTCCTTTGCGTGACCATTGGCCATGCTAACTTCTTCCTCAATGTACTCGAACACATGGAGTGTGGCGACTAGGGGATTTTCACAACTTCATTGCAATGTTATCGTAAGCCTTCTTGTGATTCTCATAAATAAATAAACTTTAAATGCTCTGATTCCCTTTTGAATGCCTCATATAAACCTGCCTCCACCACACTCTCAGGCAGTGCATTCCAGACCTTAACCACTTGCTGCATGAAAACTATTTTCTCATGTCGCTTTTGCTTCTTTTGCCAATTACTTTAAATCTATGCCTTCTCATTTTCAATCCCTTTATGCATGGGAACAGATTCTCCCATCCCATCTAGACCCATCAAGATTTTGAATCCCTCCATCAAATCTCCTCTCAGCCTTTTCTTCCAAGGAAAACAGACAACTTATCCAATTTATCTTCCTAACCAAAGTTCCCCATCCCTGGAACCATTCCCGTGAATTCTTTCTGCACTCTCTCCAATACCTTCATATATTCCTAAAGTGTGGTGTCCAGAATTTGATGCAGTACTCCAGCTGAGGCTGAACCAGTGTGTTATACAAGTTAACCATTGCCTCTTTGCTGTTGTACTCTACATCTTTGTTAATAAGGCCTAAAATGCTGTATGCTTCATTAAACAATCTGTCAACCTACCCGGCAGCCTTCAATGACTTATGCACATACATACCAGTTCCCTCTACTCCTGCACCCCTTTAGAATTGTGCCCTTTGTTTTATATTGTGTCCCTGTATTCTTTCATCTCCCTTCTGAACTTTCTATATTCAATCTGGTTCTCAATTGCATTTGCCACCTGAATTCTGTAATAGAATCATAGAGGTTTGCAGCATCGAAGCAAGCCCTTTGGCCCAACTAATACTCTGTTTTTTGTCTTTTTCCATCATCATCCTAAATATTATGATACAATGATCACTGACCCCTAAGTGTTCTTCTCCTGACACTCCTGATCCATTTAACCCACCTCATTCCCAAGGTCAAGCAGAACCTCCTTTCTTGTTGGACTAGAAACATACTGCTTTCAAAAAATTTTTTGTGGAACACACACTAATGATTCTTGCACCCCTCTGTAATTTCCTTGCAAATCTATTCATCTTCATCCTTCCCAGCAATTGATAGCCTGTAGACAATACTGAGCAATGTAATAGCAGCTTTTTTGATCAAGACTCCACACTTGACCCCTCTAGGACATTTCTTTCTCCAGCACAGCCATGCTGTATACTGCCACCCTCCCCTTTCTTCCTTTCCTAAACACCTTGTATCGAAATATATTTAACACCTGGTCCTGCCATTATTTGAGACAAGACTCTATTATGGCCTATCCCTGTAACACAGCGATCTTATTTACCACACTCTGTGCGTTCACATAGATGCACAGCAACTCAAAATTCCACTTTATTACTTTCTACCTTACTCTGACTCCATCTTTTAACTTACCATTTCTTATTTTAGTGCTATCTATCTTTCCCATTATTCTGTGCATCTTGGGTTCCACACTCTTGCAAAGTTACTTTAAACCCTCAGCAAAGCACTAGCAAAGATCCCACGAAGAACTCATTCCTGGTTCATTTTATGTGCAACCCCTCCAACCTGTAGAGGATCCAACTCCCCCAAAGCTGGTCTTAATGTTCCAAGAATCCAAAACCCTCTCTCCTGCACCATCCTTCCTGCACCACCTTCATTTGCTTTAAACTCCTATTTCTACACTCAGTCGAGCATGATACTGGGAATAATCCTGAAGTTTTAAGGAACATCTTAAATATAGGGTGATGGAGAAGTTAAGGGAGGGGATCCCACAACTTAGGACCAACATGGCTGAAGGAACGATTGCTGGATTGATGGAAGTGGAAAGTGTACAAAAGGCCAAAGTTGAGGAATTTAGAGTTTTGTAAGAGTTGTAGGGCAGGAGGAGATTACCGAGATGGAGAGTGACAGGACCATTGGGGGATTTGCTCGAAAGTCATTTAGAGATCTTCGGTAAAAATGTCAGACTATGTATGCCGAATGATGTGGTACATAGGCATGGTACATTGGGAGACCATGCAGACACTACGACAATGGATGAATGAACATTGCTCAACAATCAGCAGGCAAGAGTATTCTCTTCCTGTTGGCGAACACTAAAGCAGTCATGGGCATTCTGCCTCTGATCTTTGGGTAAGCGTTGTCCAAGGCGGCCTTCACGACATATGACAATGCAGAGTCGCTGAGTAGAGACTGATAGCCACGTTCTGCACACATGAGGACGGCCTCAACCGGGATGTTGGGTTCATATCACACTATCTGTAACACCCATGGCTTGCCTGGACTTGCAAAATCTCACTAACTGTCCTGGCTTGAGACAATACACATCTCTTTAACCTGTGCTTAACCCTCTCTCCACTCATGTCTGTACCTTTAAGAGTCGATTACCTGTAAAAACTCACATTCAACCATTATTTTGTAAATTGAGTTTGTGTCTTTATATGCCCTGTTTGAACACAACTCCCACTTACCTGACGAAGGAGCAGCACTCCGAAAGCTAGTGGCATTTGCTACCAAATGAACCTGTTGGACTTTAATCTGGTGTTGTGAAACTCCTTACTGTGTTTAACCCAGTCCAATGCCAGCATCTCCACAACATTTCTTGTATAGATCAGTGTTACCTAACTTGAATGCCTCAGACGTTCAAGGAACGTCAAGGAATTGAAGGAACAGCCAATAATGATGAAGTTAAAAATAGGAGATTCTCAAGATGCTATGATCAGGTGAATGTGGATGTTTCAAAGTGTTCTGGAGGAGATTACAGAAATAGGAGTGGGGCCATGGAGAGATTTGAAAATTAGGATGAGAATTTTTATATCAAACCATTGCCTGACTGGGCGCCATGTCAGTCAGCAAGCACAAGAGTCAGGGGTGAATGGGAATTGGTGCCTGTAAGGCATAGGCAGCAAAGTTTGCACAGTTCACAGTCGTATAGTGGGTAGCGCTGCTGCCTTACAGCACCAAGGACCTGGGTTCAACTCCCAGCTTGGGTCACTGTCTGAGCGAAGTTTGCACATTCTCCCCTACCTGCGTGGGTTTCCTCCAGTTTCCTCCCACAGTCCAAATGACGTGTTGGTTGGACGCATTGACCTGGACAGGCATCAGAATGTGGCGACTAGGGGATTTTCATAGTAACTTCATTGCAGTGTTAATGTAAGCTTTACTTGTGACGAATAAATAAACTTTTACTTTACTTTGCATAGCCCCAAATTTATGAAGGATCAAATGTGGAAGGTTGGCCAGGAGTGGAATAGTGAAATCCAGAGACAACAGAGGCATGAATGAGATAATGGTGACTAGTGGAGTGCCCCAGGGGTCGGTGCTGGGGCCTCAGCTATTTACCATTTATATAGATGATCTGGAGGAGGGAACCGAGTGTATGGTGTCGAAATTTGCTGATGACACCAAGATTGGTGGAACGGCAAATTGTGCGGGGGGTGTGGAGAGTCTGCAGAAGGATCTAGATAGGCTGGGCGAATGGGCCAGGAACTGGCAAATGGAATTTAATGTTGGCAAATGTGAAGTTGTCCACTTTAGTAGGAATAATGGTAGGAAGGACTATTACTTACATGGCGAGAAACTGCAGCATGCGACGGTGCAGAGGGACCTCGGGGTCCTTGTGCATGAGTCGCAAAAACTCAGCCTGCAGGTGCAGCAGGTGGTCAGGAAGGCAAATGGGATGCTGGCCTTCATAGCGAGGGGGATTGAATACAAAAGTAGGGAGGTCTTGCTGCAGCTGTATAGGGCACTGGTGAGGCCACAGCTGGAGTACTGTGTGCAGTTTTGGTCGCCGCACTTACGCAAGGATATTTTGGCCTTGGAGGGAGTGCAGAGGAGGTTTACTAGGCTGATACTGGAGTTGAGGGGGTTGAACTATGAGGAGAGGCTGAAGAAACTAGGCTTGTACTCATTAGAGTTTAGAAGAATGAGGGGAGATCTCATTGAGACATATAAGATGATGAATGGGATGGATAGGATAGAGGTGGAGAGGCTCTTCCCACTCAGAAAGGGCAGTAGGACTAGAGGGCACAGCCTCAAGATAAAGGGGGGGGCAGTTTAGAACGGAGTTGAGGAGGAACTTCTTCACTCAAAGGGTGGTGAATCTCTGGAATTCTCTGCCCGTTGAAGTGGTGGAGGCTGTTTCGCTAAATATATTTAAGATGTGGGTTGATAGATTTTTGATAAGCAAGGGGATTAAGGGTTATGGGGAGAGGGGGGGAATGTGGAACTGAGACACGACAGATCAGCCATGATCTTATTGAATGGCGGGGCAGGCTCGAGGGGCTAGATGGCCTACCCCTGCTCCTATTTCTTATGTTCTTATATTTGACAGCAGATGATTGCAGATTTTGGGTGGAATTTGGCTATGCTGCTGAGGTGAAAATAGGCAGCTTTCCATGTGGTGCAGATTTGTGGTCAAAAGCTCACCCCAAGGTCAATACGACACCAAAGTCACAAATAATCAAGCTCAGACAGATGCCAGGGAAAGAGATGGAGTCAGTAATTAGGGAATGTAGTTTGTATGGAGGAAATGTTTGAATTTTCTTTCCAGGTTTTTCTCAATTTTGAGAAGTTTTTGAGAGCTCCAATAGAAATTTGTTTAGATGGACAACTTAGGCAAATGGTCCCTCTTACGGTTAATTTCTGGTGAATTCACTCTCAGCCCCTTGATCTATCTCGAAATTTAATCTTTGTAACAAATATTAGAAATTCTTCTCTGTACTTGAGACTCAGAACTGGTATTACTGATGTCTGTCAGCTCTGCATCGCTTTCTGTGATGTATAACTCCTCCCCATGCTTCAATATAACCATCTAATTTATTGGAAAGCTATTCTTTACAAGTTTGAATTTCCTTGTTTCTAGAATGGGCCCTGTAAAGAAGCATCTTTTCAGGTCAGTAAATTATCAGTTAGAGACAGGAGTCATTCATTTTCTAGTGGTGAGTGATGTCCTGCACTCATGTGCACTCACTCAGGAGCAGGTAATTGATTCAATTGGCATCTTCGGTTTTAATCTTCAGATGCCTGATCCTTTTCCTAATTTCTCAGTTGAAGATGTAATTTTATTAAAGAAAAAGATCTTGGTCTACTCAGGGCCACTGCTAGTTCGTACAATGCTTGTTCATGATTTATCATCGAGTGGGACATCTGGATTATAGTGTGTTCTTCCAATAAAACTTGCATCTGTCTGATGGCTATAACAGCTTTCAATGTATTTGTGGGTTACAGAAAGGTTCTTTGAAGCTAGCTGCTCCATTGCAATAGTGGAAACCATGTTCCTGCGTGCCGATGCAGGTAAGGTGTGAATTTTTCCCCAGCAAAGGGTAAGGCTCTGAAAAACTCAAATGCGGACATGTACTGTTGATATTGCAGGATTACTTCCATTGGTGAAGGAATGGAGAAAACAAGTACTGGCATGGGTTTAAACAGCAGTGCCAGGAGGTGTTTGGAGTCTTAAAGGAGAAGAAAATACCTCCATGAAATGTTATGAAGTTGGATAAGTTATGGCCTTTTTGTCAATTGGGTCTAAGAGGGGAAGAGAGTGCTTTTCTGAAATGGGAATGGATGGGGGTGGTGGACATGAGATATTGGAACGTGACTGCTGAGGTCAACTTAGGCCAAAGTTTTTGTTGAAAATCTAACTGTGATGTGGATTGTTCACGTCTAAGAAAAGCAAAGCAAATATTAGTAAAGTACCACATTTGTGTAAAATTAATCAATATGCATCAATTTTAATATAAAACTTGAAAATTTTATGGGGCACATATTTGTACAACCACACCTTCGCCCCTGTGTGGAAGCTTTTTGTATAAATCCAATCCAACACTTTCTGGAAGGAATTGACAGTGGAAAACTCAAAAACAACAATATTGAATTATATGTTCTTAATTTGAGGGGAAAATAGAATATTTTCTTTGGAGAATTATCAGAGTTAAATGATTTCTTTTTTTTCTCTGCAAGCTATGCCTGAGTTAGTTCTTTTGTATGCTGTGGCCTTTAAGAAGATCAACATGCAGCGAGGATTCACATCTTGTTGACCAATTAATTTTTCACTGCAACCAGAAGCTTTCCTGATGTTGTCATTGTTCTGAGCTGAGGATATGGGTTCACGTCATTAGGTTCCACCTGCATTTCTGGCGTGGGATTGTAGTGTTCTTGATGGCACATGAAGACTGATGAATTGTGGAGTGCTGGATTATTTGTCAGATGGTCTCGTCTGCATAAAAATCTGTCATCCATCAACTACTCGATTTTCTGACATTCTGGTATTGGAGCTATGACAGCTTAAAATAATCACGCATTGGCTTGCGTTGGCAACATAGTCATAATCTCATTGCTGCATTATCTACTTGAAGAAGTTGAATGTGCATCCATAGCAAGGCTCTTTGTAACAGTTGAATGCATAGAATCATACAGTGCAAAAGGAGGCCATTCGGACCACCGAGTCTGCACCAATTTCAATCCCACCCAAGCCCTATTCCCATAACCCCATATATTTACCCTAGCTATTCCCCCTGCCTAAGAGACAATTTAGCATAGCCAATCCACCTAACCTGCATATCTTTGGACTGTGGGAGGAAACCGGAGCACCCGGAGGAAACCCATGCAGACACGGGAAGAAAGTGCAAACTCCACACAGACAGTGACCCAAGTCGGGATTCAAACCTGAGTCCCTGGTGTTGTGAGGCAGCATTACTAGCCACTGTACTGCCCTGTGCAGTGTCACTTTCTGTGGATATCATGAAATTCAAAAGTGATTTAATATGTGTAGGTGATTCTGTTCATATATTTGAATAATACCACTGTATAGATAGGTAATCAGGTATTGTAAAACATGGTTTTCCATATAAATTGCCAGTAGAATAGACTCCATCAATACACAAGTGACAATTGAAACTTATCTACAAGCTAAGTTTAAAATTTATATGGAATAAATTGCTGTGCAGGAAGATGTATGCTTCTTAGGTATGTTTAGCTAATTCCCATTTGTCAGACCAGTATATAATAATCTACCCATTGTGTAGATGGCAGTTGCCTTTATCATAGGGACACAGATAAAACTGTATCTGTAAAGCAAAATTCTAATGAATTTTTCATTTTGCATCATCTACATTCTGATCACTGGCAAAATGTGTTCACAGTCCAGCATTTTGACATTTCAAAATTCAGTTTTTGTTTGCAGTGAGATTATTTTTCCTGATGGAAAAGAACATTTGCTGGTGACAGTTGCAGCTATTAGCAAAAATGTAGTGCTCACAAAAAAAATCATAATGCTAAGTTCAAGCCCTGCCTTATTTTGCAGAGCATTTATGGGTTGGATGGCGATAAAGCTATGCATGCTCTCCCATTTATTACAGCAGTCACATAGCTCTTCTCTTTTCCAGTACTACACCCATGCATGAAACCTTCCAAGGGTTTCAATATTAAGGGGATCTAAAGCTTCTGCAGAACAGCAGGAGGAGAATAATAATATATTTGGTTATATATTTGAGAAGTTTAATTGAACAACATGTTAGTGAACTGAGGGCAAGTGCACAGACCGTTTATCTCTGGGTAAGAATTTGAATTACTTACATCTAAGTGACAGCAACAGAAACAGATTGTTTAATCCAAATATATTTAACTTCCACAGGATCGTTAGCCCTAGTCACTTGTTTTCTCCGTGCTCCTGTGCCTATAATCTTCTTTCCCTCTGTTAGCTATCTTATTTATTCTTAAATGTTACATGGTCTCTGCATCAATTGCTAAATCACAAAAAGCTATCTCACTGTGTATCCTAAATCTCTTATATTTAATTTATATCTTTCCCATTCAATCTACTCTGAAAAACTATCCTTAGCTTTTACTTTCCAATCAGTTTCAATTCAATTTACGAGCTTTCCCTAATTGTATACTTTTCAAAGTTCACATATACCACATCCATTACATTTCCTCCATCCACAATACTCGAACATAGTCACATTCTGACAAGTGTTGAGTGGATGCTTCATCTCAGTCAGCTCCTCCGGAAGTGCCCAGCATTACAGATGCCCATCTTCGGCCAGTTTGATTCACTCCATGTGATATCAAGAAATGCTGAAGGCAGTAGATACTGCAAAGACAATGGACCCTATATGACCATAAGACAAAGTGGCAGAATTAGGCCACTCGGTCCACTGCGTCTGCTCCGCCATTCAATCATGACTGATGTTTTTCTCATCCCCATTCTCCTGCCTTTTCTCCAAAACCCCTGATCCCCTATCAATCAAGAACTTATCTATTCTTGTTTTGAAGACACTCAATGACCTGGCCTCCACAGCCTTCGGCAAAAAGTTCCACAGATTCACCACTCACTGGCTGAAGAAATTCCTCCTCATCTCTGTTTTAAAGGATCATCCCTTTAGCCTGAGGTTGTGCCCTCTGGTTCTAGTTTTTTCCTACAAGTGGAAACATCCTATGTTCACGCTATCCAAGCCTTATAATATCCTGTAAGTTTCAATAAGATCCTGATAATATTCCAAAATAATGCTGAGGAATTATGCTCTAGAACTTGCTGTGCCTCTAGCCACGCTGTTCTAGTACAGTTGTAACACTGGCATGTACCCAGCAATGTGGGAAATTTTCCAGGCGTATCCTGTGCACAAAAAGCAGGACAAATCCAACCCAGGTTAATTATCACCTCATCATTCTACACTTGATCATCAGTACAGTAATGGAAGTGGTCATCAACCAAGCCATCAAGTGGCACTTCAGCAGTAAGCTGCTCACTGAGGCTCAGTTTGGGTTCTGCCAGTTTCACTTCACTCAGCCTTGGTTCAATCATGAACAAAAGAGTTGGACTTCAGAGGAATGGTAAGAGTGACTGCCCTTGACATGAATGCAGCATTTGACCACATGTGGTAATAAGGAACCCGAGCAAAACCCACACTCCCCATCTTTGCTGCCATTGGGGGTACCACCCTCCCTTCTCATTGTCAACCCCCCCTGCCCAGTGCCATGCAGGCACAGTCCCCTCCCCCTGAATAATGGGATCCTCTCTACAATGGAGCACCTTAGAAGCCCTGCCTCCTGATTCCACCCCCTGGCAGTGCCAACCTGGGGGCTATATATTTCATGCCCCTGGAGTGGTCATCACAACAGGTTTCTGTTTTTGGAAACTAGAAGTGATTCCACAAGAATCGCGTTAACATCTCAATTACAGAATACTGAAGGAAGCAAAAATGTTGGTTGAATGTGAGAGAGAATGTAGTCTGATTGATATGTTCTGATCTTGCGCACAAGCCCAATCATGTTGTGGATGGTTGAGGATTTTGTGAGAGCAATGGCCAGCAGCAACTTGTCCTTGAACCTAATCCACTGGCTGTTGGTCCTGTTCCCCAGTGGACTACCTTGATAGTATTGTTGAAGCTGCACTCATTCAGGCAAATGGAAAGTATTCTGTCATACACTTGATACATGCCTTATAAATGGTGGACAAGCTTTAGGGAGTCAGGAAGTGAGTTACTCACTGTAGAATTCCCAGCCTCTTGCAGCCATGGTATCTTTGTAGCCTAGTTATGTGGAAAGCATGGACTAGCTGAGAATAAATAAGGAGAAGCTATTTCCATTGGCGGAAGAGTTGATAATCACATGGTACAGACTTAAGATAGTTGGTGAAAGGGCTAGAGGTGATGAGGAGAAATTACTTCATATAATGTATGATTGTATGAATCATACAATTAGATTCAATAAGCAGGATATTTCCCCCACTCCACAGCATGTTTCGCACTGGCACGAGGTGGGGCGCACTCCCTGGCAGTGGGATCTTATGGTCTTGCCATTATCCTCAGGCTTTACTGTTGGACCACCCCTCATCACCAGGAAACCCACCGCAGGAGTGCGTCGTCAGCAGGATCTTATGAACAGGAGCAAGCTTTCATCGAATATTAACTTTCAAAAGGGAATTGGATAGTGAAACAATTGAGGCTGCCTCGTTGAATGTTTTTAAGGCAAGGATAGATACATTTTTGAACAGTAAAGGAATTAAGGGTTATTAGTGAGCGGGCAGGTAAGTGGAGCTGAGTCCATGAAAAGATCAGCTATGATCCTGTTGAATGGCGGAGCAGGTTCGAGGGACCAGATGGCCTACTCCTGCTCCTAGTTCTTGCGTTCTTATGTTTTGCAGGAATGTTGGAAAAAAGCAACGGAGTGGAATTAATTGCATGGCTGCTTTGAAAATCCACATAGGTCCGATTGGTTGGTCGGACTTCTGTCATTCTATGATTCAACAACGATGAGTTTCATCTCAAAACACAAAAGTTAATTTAAAACAGAGCAATCAAAGAGGGCTTCTGTTCAATGAGTTTCATTTCAAAAACAATGCAGTACTTTTCAGGCTCTCATTTAAACAATGCATCAAACCCATCATCAAGAAAAATTTGGATCTGTCATGACAGAATTCAGGTACAGCACACTTCAAATCATGAGCCATTATTCTAACTACGTGGGCATCAGATGATTTTAAGAAAACAATGTGTGTGAAGATAATGTAATGTAGAAGCAAAACTGACAACTTCATATTTATGATAAGATATTGAAGTTTAGACATAGCTTTAATTGAAATGCTCTGATTTGAATTCCTTTTCATCAGGAAATAAAAATGCTAATCAAGCTGATTTTGATTGAATCACAGTAAATGTGGAACATCTGAAAATGCAGATAAAAGGGCCCACACTTCAATTTGGTGCACTTTATTACCTGTAATATGCTCAAATACATTCGCTTATATCTCCTATACAGCAGATGTTCAAATCCATTCGCCTCTCTGCTGTTAAAATGAAAGCCACAGCTTAGATCAGTCCACCGTGAGAATTTTGGTCCATGATAGCAAAACTCTTTTTGAGTCACACCCTCTTTCCTTCAAATTCCCAGCTTCCGCTTGAAGTTCTTTTGGATGGAAAAATGTTCCTTTCAATTATTAGCAACGTACTAGATTGCTCCCAAGAAGAATGGTGATTATGGGGATGCTGTGTTTGTGACGTTAACTGGAAGATGGCATCTAAAAAGTCAAAGTAACTCCAAAGACCAGCCATTTGGAAAAATTGTCTTCACTGGTTTAGAGTCAATACTGATAGTACATGAATATGTCAAATATGGAAATTATTAGAAAATTTCCAATGAAAAGCAGATTCCATAACTGGGTTCCTACACATACCAACCAACTTGATTGATTGGCCATGCTAAATTAACCTTAGTGTCAGGGGATTAGTAAGGTAAATATGTGGGGTTACGGGAAAAGGGCCTAGGTGGGATTGTGGTTGGTGTAGACTCGACGGGCCAACTGACGGCCTCGTGCAATCAAGGGATTCTGTGATTCTATGATCCAAGAACAGCTTCTTCCCTGCTGCCATCAGATTTTTGAATGGACCTACCTTACATTAAGCTGATCTTTCTCTACACCCTAGCTATGACTGTAACACTTCATTCTGCACCCTCTTTTCCTTCTCCCCTATGGACTGTATGAATGGTATGCCTTGTCTGTATTGCATGCTAGAAATAATACTTTTCACTGTATATCAATACGTGTGACAATAATAAATCAAATCAAAAACATGAATCTATTAAATAGGAATGGTTTGCGTCTGTGTAAATGCATGATTCCTTTAATTAGATTTCAAATGGGGAAACTAGATGCCCAGTTCATCCCTGTGGTTCATCACTGTGTACATCTACAAGGTGCTCAGTATGGAACCTGGATCAGTAATGCTGTTGTAATCACTTTGACCTGACCTCCAAAGGACACAGCGGCCATGCTACATGACCATTGAACCCCGACCTCCCAATAATTTGGTTGAACTGTGGTTTGAACAGCTGCTTCAAACAGGTTAGCCACTTGGCAGCACACAAATTCTCTGCTGCAGGCTGTACATTCTGTAAATAACATCACCTAGTTTTATAAAAAGTATACACATTTTTATTCATGTATAATTTAAAATCTTAATTACAGCAATAGTAATGTCGTTAAGAATGAGAGTTTGAAGCAAAAAAATCCAAAAGAGGGGACAGGAGGAGGTGGCAGATTGGGTAGGAATGGAATACATTACTAATAAGGAGCTAACATTGGTACCTTCACAACTTAGACCATTTAGAAAGTAAATTGATTCAGAACTTTTAATTTCAAGGATAAGAAAGAATAGAAAAGCTTAAATTGTCAGTTTTAACAAAATTGTATTATTGTTGATTAAGGTTTATAAACTCACTGAAGTATGCCTCATGTATTCTGAGATGTATACAAAAGATGCCAAAAAATTAGTTTTGATTGACACAAGCAACATTGATGTATGCAAACTCTGAGATAAATACTGACCCTCAGAACCCTCAAATTCTAGATTTCAGAATTGGAGGCACAAACCATTTCCAAATCCTTAAATCTATCCAAACTGGTATCTACCAGTAACAACAATAACTTGCAATTCTATAGCACCTTCAACTGAGTATTATCAAACCACATATTTACCTTACTAATCCCCTGACACTAGGGTTAATTTAGCATGGCCAATCAATCAAGTTGGTTGGCATGTGTAGGAACCCAGTTATGGAATCTGCTTTTCATTGGAAATTTTCTAATAATTTCCATATTTGACATATTCATGTGCTATCAGTATTGACTCTAAACCAGTGATGTTAGGACAGGTGACCTAAAGCATCATCAAAGAGGTAGGTATTAAGCAGCATTTTAAAAGCAAGAGGTAAGAAGGTTTAGAGAGAGAATCCCAATGCTTAGACTTATCTGGCTGGACCAAAGAAGAACTCATAGAAATCAGGGATATGCAAAAGGCACAAGTTGGAGGCGCACAGAGATCTCTGAGGACTTGTAGGACTTGAGGAGGTTACAGTGATAAGGGAGGGTTGAAGCCATGGAATGATTTGAAAATGCAGATAAAAATTTCATATTCTAGATGTTGCCAAACCAGGAGCCAATAAACATGAGTGAACCTTGAAATAATCATAGCAATCACAGATAAGTCCATTTCAGGTTTTTCCTTACATTGCTCTCCAAGCACATTCCTCTTCCAACTTTGCTTCTGTGTCCTCCCTGGAAAATCTTCTCCCAATTCATTTACAACCTTCAAATCCCGATTGTAAAGCTTGTGGCTTTCCACTCACCGCAACATTTTTGGAGCTAAAGTACACCCTGACCATCTTTCACATCCCTGTTCCTATTGTAAGTAGTCTCACAACACCAGGTTAAAGTCCAACAGGTTTATTTGGTAGCACAAGCTTTCGGAGCGCTGCTCTTTCATCATCCACTCACCTGATGAAGGAGCAGCGCTCCAATAGCTTGTGCTACCAAATAAGCCTGTTGGACTTTAACTTGGTGTTGTGAGACTTCTTACTGTGGAATATATAAAGAAGGGGTTTGACGTGTGTGTGTGTGTGTGTGACAGTTTGTCTATGTGTATGTGTATCTATGTCTATGTTTGTGTGTGTGTATCTATGTCTATGTTTGTCTTTTGTGTGTGTGTCTATGTCTATGGTTGTGTGTGTGTGTGTGTGTGAGGTGAGATAGTCATTATGTTCCTTCATCTTTACCAGAAATGACAGTCAGTCTTTGGATGCTTTTTAAATGTGCTGTGTTTGGAAGCACAGGGAGGTTTCCATTCTTCCTTAGAGAAACACCCTGCCCCCATTCCTGTTAGTGTCTAACTTCTCAGCCACCTCTGGGACTTGTGTCCATTTTAAAGTGTAAAATTCAGGTCTTCTTTAAAGTCCAATGTTTCTGTGTATAATTCCAAGGATTTTTTTTTCTCCATCATCATAAGGTCAGTGATGCAAAAAAAAGTCTAATGTTTCAACCTGGATTCCTCATCAGATAATTCTCACAGGATTGGCTGGATTGGGAAGTGGAAAGTGTCAAACTGATATGGTTGAAATTGTTGTGGGAGTGTGTTGGAAATGGCACTCTACACTTGACCATAACCAATGAAATGCTTGATGTTGTCATTAGGTTCCAGCACACCATTCCTTAGCATGTTGAAAAATCAAATAAGCTGCATTGTCAAATGGCAGTAATAAATTATGTCAGTAGACCTTCCAACTGAGGTAGTAATTCAGACAGTTTAATCAATCAACCTCATGGAATTGTTCACCAATAACAGCAAGAATGAAAAATGGCCCAGGGAAGTGCTATCATCTGTAAAAATATATTTAGTGGCTGAATGGGGCATTGACTAAATTACTTAGAACAGAAAATAGATTTATGGAACAAGAAGTTCCAAATTAGAGAACTTAATGAAAGCACAGAAAGTTGAATAGCTTGGAACCATAACAAGGGAGATGTTTCACACGGGGAAAATCATAAGAGATGGAACAAGGTCAACACTTAAAATGAAGGAAAACACCTGGAGTGGGTCCAGGGGTTTTGTAATGTTACTGCATGGAGTGGGCCTCTGATTAACCTGACACAAGAGAAAAGGCTTTCACACAAACCCTTTTCCAACTTTCATATGTGAACATTTCACTCTGAGACCAGGGCTGCATAGGGTTTAAAGATTCATAGAATCTCCACAGTGCTGAAGGAGGCCATTCAGCCCACCGAGTTTGCACTGACTCTCTGGCAGAGTATCGTTCTCACTTCCTTTCCCCCACTCTATCTCTGTAACTGTACCCATTTACCATGGCTAATCCATCTAACCTACACATCTTTGGATTGCTGGAGGAAACCAGAGCACCCGGAGGAAATCCACAGAGACATGGGGAGAATGTGCAAACTCCACACAGACAATGACCCAAGGCCGGAATTGAATCCAGGTCCCTGGCGCTGCTAGCCACTGTGCCACCATGCTGTCGCCTTGACCTTTTTCAGTAAAATGATGGGATGGAGCCTCCAGTACCTGGTCCATACAAGCTCCTCTTAGAATATGATGGGTGGGATTTCAATGTAAATTCTGCATGAGTTCTGGGAGGGCAGGAAGTGAGGGTGGGCTGCAGCTATGAAAGGGTTGCTGCAGCTGGGATGGCCACAAGGGAGCGAGGGGGAGAGCTGGAGTTGCACATGAACTTTGAAATGGCACCATCTGGGGTAATGGAGAAAGGTATGCAGTGAACAGTGACTGAGGAGTCAAAGATATTGAAAGTAATGAGAAAAGTGGTAAAAACCGGAAGATGAGAGTTGTGTGGCACCCGAAAGATAAATTCTGAGCAAGCATATGTACAAGGGAGTCTGGAGAGACTCATTGCATGAATATCAACTCAGTGGTCGAAATGTTTCAAAGATCTCATGACTCAGGCTCATGATTTGAATTAGTCTGTTTGCAGACTTTGCAACTTCCTACTAATAGCCCTAAATTTACTATGCCTCCTAAGGCAGAGGTAAGTGTAATAGTGTAAAATGGATAATACGGTTAGGAGCTTGCTTTACATTTCTCTGATTATTATTTCCACTGAAATCATTTGGGAGGGATGTAAAATGGGCTCTCAATGCATTGTTTTGTATTCCTTTAGTGTAACTTGCAAGCTTGAATATAGAACCCTCCATTTCTTCATCAGAGTTATCCCTACATCAAAGTGAAGCTGGGCTTTAGCTGATATCCCAGAGGAAACACCAATTGTTGGCAATCAGACTTCTTTTTCTTTGTCCCTACCCTGAGATTTTGACTGAGGTGAAGGTTTTTCTATTGTAGAATTCAGTTCATAATTGAAGCTCCTCCAGAGGATGCTGTAAATGGGTATGTTTGCTGTTGCACAAGATAACTCAGTGTAGGCCAGTCCCTTGAGCATTATCTTTAATTAAATGAGAATAGCTTCCGGCCTTTTTGAGAATAGGTTACTCCTCTTACCTAAAGTCTCATCCATAAGTTATGAAGGCAACTTTGTTCTAATATGGGCAGCTAGTGGGATTCACAATTTTCTGTTGTACCCTGGACTTTTTTATTGTGTATCGATTAACATGCTTACATTTTCTTCTGCCATTTTTTGTCTGAAAGGAGATTGGTGCAACATTCATTCACCACTCCCTAGCACTGTTACCCGCTAAATACATAGCATGGAATCATAGAGCCCCCACAGTGCTGAAGGAGGCTATTTAGCCCATCAAGTCTGCACCAACAACAATCCCATCCACCCCTATCCTTATAACCCCACGTATTTATCCTGCTAATCTCCCTGACACTAAGGGACAATTTTAGCATGGCCAATCACCCTAACCTGCACATCTTTGGACTGTAGGAGGAAACTGGAGCACTCGGAGGAAACCCACATTGACCGGGAAGAAACTCCACACAGTCACCCGGGTCCATGGTGCTGAGGCAGCAATGCTAACCACTATGCCACCATGCTGCCCCAAATACCTTATAGAATTCCACCAGTCTTTTCTCCTTAGAGTAGCACTGGGATGATTCTAGCTAATATCTTGTGAGCGTTGTAACAATTATGTGATTTATAAAATTATGAGCAGAATTTTACGATTTACTTTTCAATTGATGGCAGGCCGGTGCCCACTGAGTATCCGGTGAGGGGGAAATCCAGGGAGAGTGCGTGCTAATGGTATGCTAATATATTAAAATGATCCTTCTGCAGTCCAATGGCGTGTTTCATGCCACTCCATCGACAAGGGGCTGGTAAGATCAGAACTCGGAAACTCACCAGTGCAAATCGCAGTCTCTGGATTTTGAGCGCACGCTGTGATTCCCGTAGACAGAGGGTGCAGGGGCTCAAAATTGCCCCCGTTATCTCTATTCTCTCTCCACAGATGCTGTCAGACCTGCTGAGATTTTCCAGCATTTTCTGTTTTTGTTTCAGATTCCAGAACCTGCAGTAATTGGCTTTTAAAGACATACCAAACTTCAAATCTAGCAAAAATTGACATAATCCTCCAAGATGTAATGGCTTTTAATGACAGGCAATATTTGAGGGTAGGAAGCTATATTGAGAGTGAACTGGGGCATAGACTTATCACAATCTGTGCTGCTGGTTAACCCACCATTCTATAGTTTTTATTGCAATAAGCAAAAGCACAGTGGCCTGTAAAGATGATTTAGAAATTACTGTAGTGCTGAAGGCATAAAAATTACTTTCTTGGGGGATATTTAGATACTTGACCCTGGTTTTGGCACATTTATTGACATTCCACACCTGTTGTAGATCTGAATGTGAATTTCAGCATAATTTTTCCTAGGTAAATCATATCGTCACAAAAAATCCTTCTCATTATATTTCCAAGTCATGGCAACGTCAAACGTAATTGTCAAATAAACAAGTTGCGTAGTAACATATGCAGCACATTTAACTCCTTAAGCCTATTCTTCTTCTAAATGATGATGCATGGTGGCATAGTGGTTAGCACTGCTGCCTCACAGTGCCAGGGACCTGGGTTCGATTTCTGGCTTGGGTCACTGTTTATGCGGAGTCTGCATGTTCTCCATGCTTGCATGGGTTTCCTCCGGGTCTCCAGTAACCTCCCACAATCTGAAAGACACGTTGGTTAGGTGCACTGACCATGCTAAATTCTCCCTCAGTGTGCCCAAACAGGCGCCGGAGTGTGGTGACTAGGGGATTTTCGCAGTGACTTCATTGCGGTGTTGATGTAACCCTACTTGTGACACTAATAAATTAACTTAAGTATGCTGACCAATCTCCACAGACCCACCTAATGTATTTGGTTAACAAAAATCTCTTCACCTCGAATTTGAAATTATCAGTTGATCTGGCATCAGTTTCCAATTGGGAAGAGTGTTCAAAATTCCTATCATCTTTTGCATGAAGAAGTGTTTCCTAATTTCTCTCTTGGAAAGGCTGATTCCAATTTAAAGACTGAATTGTCTTCTTAATGCTTGATTCCCCAAACAGCAAAAATAGTTTCTCCCTATCAACCCTATCTGTTCCCCTTGATCACTTGACAACTTTGATCAGATCACCCTGAACCTTCTAAATTGCAGCAAATACTAGCTTGTGTAATCTCTCATGACTTAACTCTTAGAGTCCAGATATAATTCCAGTAACTTGATGCTGCACTTCCTCCAAGGCCAGTATATCCTTCATTGGTGCAGGCTTGGAGGGCCGAAGGGCCTATTCCTGTGCTGTCCTGTTCTCATTGTTCTTCCTGTGATGCGGTGCCCAGAATTTCTCATGGTATTTCAGGTGCATTTTAACCAAAGCTTATTAACTGAATTATAACTTCTCATCCCTTGCACACTAGTCCTTTTGATATAAAGGCCAGCATCCCATTAGCCCTTTTGATAACTTTCCAGTCATAGTGTTTTAATGAACTACCTACCTTTCCTCCCGCACTCCTAAAGATGTGCTGGTTAGTGTGCATTGGCCATGCTAAATTCTCCCCCAGTGTACCCAAACAGGCGCCAGAGTGTGGTGACTAGGGGATTTTCACAGTAACTTCATTGTTATGTTAATGTAAGCCTGCTTGTGACTAGTAAACTTTATCTATCTTGTCTCTACCTTTGAATCTCCATTGCTTTCTAGTCTCTTACCATTTAGAAAGTTACGGCTTCACCAAAATGAATATATGCCATCTCAAAATGCAGCCATAGCCTACGTTGAAGAAAATAAACTTCATGTAAAAGAGCAGCCAGTCATGGCCAAGGTAAAATAGAAAGTTTTCAGAACCTGCATTTTGTGAGGGATATGGGTCACTAACGAGGCACCTGTGTAATCGGAAGTCTCTGAAATCCTTGGCTCAGGTTTGATCTGCCTCTTCTGCTATGTGTCAAAAACAATGGGAAAATAACATTTTATTCTAGACTATTGTATTCTGACAGCTGTAACAATTCATCCTCCAACACCAGTGAAATGGCTGATTTCCTTGTATTTCACTGACAAGTTGACTCAGACAATGAAAAGCTGATCGTTGACATGTATACAAATCCGATAGTGAGGCTGCAGTATCTGGGAGAACTTCTGCTGCTCAAGTTAAAGTAATGATCTTTACAAAGGTTGAACCTATGATCTTGAAATTTGTTACAGCAGTGGAGAAGAAAGTTTTTTTTTGCTCGCTGGACTTTAAGCAACTTTAGCCTTCCAAACACTAGTTAGTGCTGCTTCGAGCTGCAATTATTCGGAGCCTTAATCTGCTTTGTAAAAGAATAAATAATCAGTGGTTCTTTGCTAAGATCCAGATATTTAGATGTAGATCCTTTTTAGCATTACCTCCTCAGTGAACCATTCCTACACCAGCAGCAGCATATGATCAAATTATCTGCTGGTTTCTCCAATAAGATTATCAGTCTAAAGGCAATTTTGTGCTGTAAACTCATCACCAGGAGCTGGCTTGTGGGATACATACCTTTATTAGCCAAGCTATTGAATACAAGAGCAGGGATGTAATGATGGCTACAGCTAGAGTACCGTGCTGCAGTTCCAGTCAACACACTAGAGGAAGGATGTGATTGCACTATAAAGAGTGCAGAGGAGATTCATTAGAATGTTGCCTGGGTGGAGCATTTCAGCAATGAAGAGAAACTGGCTACATTGAGGTTGTTTCCCTTGGGGCAGAAAAGGACTTGATTGAGGTGTACAAAATAAGGAGGGACATAGATAGAATGAAGCTTTCCACCTTAGTAGAGGGGTAAGTAACCAGGGGTCACTGATTTAAGGTAAGGGGCAGGAGATCTGAAGCAATTTGAAGAAAAAGTTTTTCACAACTGGGTGATGGAAATCTGGAACTCACTGCCTGAAAGGGTGGTTCATGTGCGAACCTTCCTAACAGTTAAGAAGCATTTAGATAAGCACTTGAAATGCCATAGCATACAAGGCAAGTGAAGTGATGGAAAATGGATTCAGAATAGATAGATGCTTGATGACTGATGTCAAACATGATGGACCGAAGGGCCTCTTTTTGTGCTGTTAAACTCTACGGGGATGGTTTCTCTGGGCCCACTAGCTCTGATCATGAATAGTGATCCTTCTAAGCTGGGCTGCCAACACCGATCAGGATCTCACCCATAGCAGGCGGGAACCTGATGCATATTTACATTGAAGGCACCCATAATCACAATGCTAACGATTCCTACTTCATTTATTTTCAGCAGGTTGAACTATGCACATCTGACAGTTGTCCAAAAATGCTAATGCTAAAGGTTATGGTCCTTTATGGGGTCCTGCTCTTTTTACATGGAGTTTTATGAATATCGCCCTCTTTAAAGTGGTGTTAAAAGATCCGGTTCTATATATGATATGCTCCAAGAACAAAAGAGACAAATCAAGTCCAGAAAAACACATATTTTAAATGACTGTTCCACTATCTGCTTTACTGCAAAGATCTAACAATTGGATATGATTGGTATAGTGGGGAACAAATACATCTTCATAAATTAACCTGAGATTAGCAAACCCAGCATCATCTTTTTCCCATTACCCAATGTTATGAGTCTGTGTCTATGCTCTCACAGGGCAAACATGAAATATACAGAGGCTGGATTTACTCCTTTGTAGTCAATTTTACTTTGCTTTTGGGCACCTTATTGGGCACCTGATATTTCAACATTGGCTGAAATACTGTAAATCACTAATCTCATGTACCTTCTTTCTATTATACCCACATTCCAGTACTGTATCTGAATGTCAATAGAGTATGTGCTCAGTTCTTCAGAATGAGACTGGCGTGGCATGGTGGCACAGTGGTTAGCACTGCTGCCTCACTGCGCCAGGGACCTGGGTTTCATTCCTGACTTGGGTCATTGTCTGTGTGGAGTTTGCACATTCTCGCAGTGTCTGCGTGGGTTTCCTCTGGGTGCTCCAGTTTCCTCCCATAGTCCGAAAGTCATGCTGGTTAGGTGGATTGGCCATGCTAAATTGCCACTTAGTGTCGGGGGGGACTAGCGAGGGTAAATACATGGGGTTATGGGGATTGGGAGCAATTGTGGTCAGTGAGGACTCAGTGGGCTAAATGGCCTCCTTCTGCGCTGTAGGGAGTCTATGATTCTAATATGAATCCACAGCCTTCTCACTCAAAGCTGAGAGTGTTATCACTGAGTCATGGATGCCAATGCAAATCCCAGCGTTCAGCAATGTGAAAGTCAAGAAAATGAATAGTAAAGTCAGCCCGTACTGTTCTAAAACTAATACTTTAACTCTGATATGGGCAGAGCATTTGAGAGCAGATTGTCATCTTCACCCACAGAGATGATGAAAGGTACAGAATAACCAAAATATGAGATAGAGGGAAAGTATTTTTGTAACTCAGAAAAGAGTATGCTCCATGCAACTTCACGACAACAGGCAATTCAATAACTGGAGTGCAATCATAACAAAATGTACTTTGCCTCTGGCATCTTAGTTTGAGTTCAACCAATAGATGAATGATCAGAAAAACAAATTGTCTGCCTCACAACCTATTTCATTATGAACGCAATATAATTTTATGGATCTGATGTGGCTGAACTCCCAAACAAAGACATACGTGCAATCCCTTAGGTCTTACTGATTTCCTATACTGGGTTATGTGTTTGGATTTTTCTGAAAACTTAGCCGCTATGCTTAATGCACTTGAGAGCTACCCAGGTGGGGAATGCTGCCAATCAAACATTACCGAGAGTGGGCTTGAGAAGGGATGATGGTCGGAGCAATAAATATAAAAGTTAGAAGAGAAATTGCCTGATAGTTATCACATTCCCCCTGCTCCTGCCCTTCCTGTGAAATTTGAATTAATTTCTGTACTTCTGTGTCCTATGGCGTTTATTTGATGGACAATTGCTTTCAGGCTCTGCTAATGGTCTCTATTGTGCTTCCCACGTGTTTGTATTGAATAAGAAGGTGATTTTAATTTAATTTTTGATGGGTTCCTGTTAAGGTTTTGCAAGCACTTCTAACTGATTTTATTTAGTGCATCAGCATACAAATTAATCTCAGATCTGCTGATCACAGGCATCTCAATAAAGTCAAATCTGTAACTCTTGGATCTGAAGGCATTTCTCTGATAGGCCCATGGGAAGAATGGGTGGTCTTGCATGATCCTGTTTAGCGCTGAGCTCCCCAGCCTCCCCTCATTAACAGTTGAGTGCAAATGCATTAGCAATCTGCATAAATGGTAGAAGCAGCAATTCAGACTGCAGTCTCTCGAGCTGCTCTTCTCCATAGGTTATTACAGACTATCATTATGTGTACAGTATAATACCCCAGGCTTTTCAACTGAAGTAGTGGTATTTTGACTAATAATTTATGCAAACACATCATTTGACTCCTTTGAGTGAATTTAAAGGTCAAAGCCACCATGTTAATTTTGTAGCTGTCCATGTGTGTTACTTTTGTGCGCTGATAATTTACAAATAGATTGCAAATTTAGTATAATATATTAAAATGTTAAACTAAGATTCCATCTCTCACAATGTTTAATTCAATTTACATCTGACTGTGCTCAAAACAATATTGCCTAAACAGGTTATGCTTGCTATTGATGTTATTCCCCATGCAGGCATGCTGAACCAACATTCTGTGCGCGTATTGTGCTTTCATCTTCGTGGCCTGGGATGGAATCCAACACACCTAATGAAGATGAAAGTCTCTTCTGGTTGCTGACTACACAGAGTGAGTTTGTTCTATCTCACAGCAATATTAAATGCTATCTATAATTTGGTACAAATTGGAAATCTTAGAGTATCTACAACATTGGTTTATCTGTAGCATTTGTTGTCTTGAATTCTTCCCTATTCCTTTTCATTTACTATTTTACCCTTTTTTTTCCTAAAGGATGTAGCTTTTAACCTGTACCTTCTTTTATTTGCCCCCTGTCCATTTTATAAACAGCAGGGAAATTGAAATATGAGATATACATTGATTGAAAATTCACCTCTAAATGATGCTTTATTAAATTCTCAGCTGTCCCTACGTTTTCTTCCATTGATGTGTTGATTCCTCGTACCTCACACAAGTGTCATTCTTAATGTAATGCTGACGTAGGGGCAACATATTAGCACAGATAAAAGATTGGCAAGCTTGCAGGAAAGCAAAAGTAGGTGTAATCGCGTCATTTTCTGGTTGGCAAGGTGTGACAAAAAGGTGTACCATAGGGATCTGTACTAGGACTTCAACTTTTTACAATTGATATAAATGACTTAAATGACATGGGCAGCATTGCTGCCTCACAGCACCCGGGATACAGATTCAATTCCAGACTTAGGTGACTGTTTGTGTGGAGTTTGCATGTTCTCCCCATGTCTGCCTGAATTTCCTCTGGTGCTGGGGTTTCCTCCCACAGTCCAAAGATGTGCTTGTTAGGTGGATTGGCCATGCTAAATTGTCCCTTAATGTCCCAAGATGTGTAAGTTAGATGGATTAGCTCATTGTAAAATATGTGGATTTACTGGGATCAGTCGGGGGAGAGGACTTGAGTTATATACTCTGTCAGAGAATCTATGCATACTCGATGGGCCAAATGGCCTCCTTCTGCATTGTAAGGATTCTATGATTCTAGGAGGACATAAGGAGGATACAAAGGAATATAGATAGGTGATGTGAGCAGGCAAAGTTTTGACAAATTGAGAATAATGTGAGAAAATGTGAAATTTTGGCAGAAAAAAAATTATCTTATCTAAATGCTGAGAGATTGCAGAGCTTTGAGATACAGAGGGATCTGAGTGTCCTAGTGTATGAATTGCCAAAGGTAAGTACACAGTTGGAGCAAGTATTTAGGAACCTTAATAGAATGTGACCATTTATTGCAAGGAGATTCGAATACACAGAAACATACAAAATATGAGCAGGAGTAGGTCATTCAGTCTATTGAGTCAAAATATAAAAGTGGGGAGGATTTGCTTCAATTATATATGACATTGGTGAGACCACATCAAGTGTATTGTGTACAGTATTGGTCTCCTTATTTAAGATAGGATGTAAATGCGTTGGAAGCAGTTCAGAAAAGACTTACTAAGCTGGACTGGAATGAGTTGTCTTATGAAGAAAGGTACCACTGGAGTTTAGATATAAGATCCAGAGAATATTGACAGGTCGATGTGGAGAGGATGTTTCTTCTTGTGGGAGATTCAAGAACTCGGGTCACTGTTTAAAAGTTTGGGGTTGCCCATTTAAGCACAGTAAGAAGTCTCACAACACCAGGTTAAAGTTCAACAGGTTTATTTGGTAGCACAAGCACTGCCCCTTCATCAGGTGAGTGGGAATTGTGTTCACAAACAGGGCATATATAGTCACAAACTCAATTTACAAGATAATAGAAGGATGCGAGTCTTTACAGGTAATCAAGTCTTAAAATACAATGTGAGTGGAGCGAGGGTTAAAGAGATGTGTATTACCAGGAAAGTTAGTGAGATTTTGCAAGTCCAGGCAAGTCGTGGGGGGGTTACAGATAGTGCGGCATGAACCCAAGATCCCGGGTGAGGCTGTCCTCATGTGTGTGGAACTTGGCAATGATCTTCGGATAAGTGTTCTCCAAGGCGTCTTCATGACACACGACTACGCAGAATCGCTGAGCAGAAACTGATAGCCAAGTTCTGCACACATGAGGACGGGATCTTCACACTATCTGTAACCCCACTTATTTACCTTGCTAATCCCCCTGATGTAAGGGTCAATTTAGCACGGCCAATGAACCTAACCTACACATCTTTGGACAGTGGGAGAAAACTGGCTCACGCAGAGGGAACCCAACCAGACATAGGGAGAATGTGTAAACTCCACACAGACAGTGAATCAAAGCCGCAACTGAACTCAGGTCCCTGGCGCTGTGAGGTAGTAGTGCTAACCACTGTGCCACCGTGCCACTCCTCTTGAAGGAGCAACAATTGCGGAGAAACGGGGAAAGAGTGGAGGAATGGGACTAACTGGATTGTGTTTTGAAGGAGCTAGTGCAGATTCGATTGCTGAATACCCTCTTGCTTTGCTGCACTAATATATGATTAAACATATCTAATTTACGCATTTGACTAGAGATGTGATATTCCTGCCAGCTTTGCCTCTGCACCATTGAGAAGCCCTTGCTAATTTGAAACTTTCTCAGTGTTGAATTTTACTCTAATACTCTTCTCTCTCTTCCCCTGTCTCTGTATGCTTGCAATCGTATTGCTTGAGGTTTGGAGAGGAAAAAAGTTATTTGCTCATAGCCAGTTAATTAAAAAAAATTAAACTGTTTCCATTTTATATTTTCCAAGTGATTTTGCATTTTCACATTAATGATATGCTTCAAGAAATTCTACTGTTGCTGAGATAAACTTACAATGCTTTAATAGTGAAGCACAGTGATTTATGTGACTTCATCATCTGGAATGATGCAGTAACAGCATTGAATCAGCAATTCTGACATTCTAATAGCTATTAATTTCATGGTTTGAAATATAAAATCTGTAGTCAAGAGACAACTGCAGGTTTTGTTCCAAATTTTTGCAACCACATCTGTGCTGCTTAAAGAATAATGGTGATTAAGATTCTGGACTTGGTCACACTTTCTGCACCCTGGTTATTATTTGATTCAAACTGTTTGCCTAATTGTGCACAAAGTGAAAATTGATTTTGTTATAAATATATAATATAAGGGATGTCACAGAAATTTATCAAATTCTAACAGGGTTAGACAGGGTGGTTTCAGGAAGAATGTTTCCAAAGGTCCAGAACTGGGGTCATAGTTTTTAGGATAAGGGGTAAACCTTTTAGAACTGAGGTGAGGAGAAATTTCTTCACCCAGAGGGTGGTGAATGTGTGGAATTCACTACCGTAGAATGTAATTGAGGCCAAAATATCGTGTGATTTCAAGAAGAAATTAAATATAGCTCTTGGGAGATCAAGGGATATGGGAGAAAGGGGGGAAGCAGGATATTGTATTCGATGGTCAGCCATGATCAAAATGAATGGCAGAGCAGACTCAAAGGGCTGAATGACCTACTCCTGCTTCTTGTTTCTATGTTTCTCTGTGTATAAAATCAAGCTTACTTCCAGCAGTGTGTGCTGTGCCAATTGATAACCTGCAATTAGTGTCTTGATAAACAGTTTTCCTTTTATTCAACTGCTTTCATTGCTTGATTCAAATTTAATTCAGGATCCACCTTGAGATTTAAAAGTGAGGTGAGCTGGTGCTGGAAATCTAAAATGAAAACGGAAAAGGGTGGAGAAAAAAAATCTCAGCATCTGTGGAGAGAGAACCAGAGTTAATGTTTTGAGTCCAACATGACTCTTCTTTGAAGCGGGAGAGAGATTGAAATGCGATGGATTTGATTCTGTAGAGAAATGGAGAGGGAGTAGTGGAGAAAAATAGGTCAGGGATAGGTTAGAGGATGGGGGAGATTATATGATAATAATTGTCATAGAATGCAAGACAAATTGAGTGGTAATTGTGGTGTTAAGGAAGAAAGCTTTGGCCCAGAGTGGGTATATATAGCACAATAAAGGTAAAAACTGTCTGAAAGTAAAATAGCAGAATTTGTTAATAGCAGAAAAAGGTTAGCACTGTCTGAAAGCAAAAAACACAAGAACAAGGTACAGACTAGCACCTATCGAAAAAACTGACGATGTAGGACAGCATGCATGGTCTGAAGTTATTTAACTCAATGTTAAGTTCAGAAGGCTGTAAAGTGCTAATCAGAACATGAGGTGCTGCTCCTCCAGCTTGCATTGGACTTCATGTGAACGCTGAAGCAGGCCAAGGATAGAAAAGGGAGCATGAGATCAATTGGGTGAGTTGAAATGGAAAGCAACAGGAAGGACAGGGTCACGCTAGTGGGCTGAACAATGGTGTTCCATCAAGCAGTCACAGTTGGCATTTGGTCTCCCCAGTGTAGAGGACAGCATATTGGGAGAGTTAATACAATTGGCCAAACTGAAACAGGTGCAGGTTCACCAGGAAGGTGGTTTTGGATTTTGGACAGTAAGGAGGGAGGAGGTAAGTATTACACCTCCTGCAATTGCATGGGCAGGTACCATGGGAGGGCAGTGAGGTATTGGAAGTGATAGAGGAGTGAACCAGAGTGGCAGGGATGGAATAGTCCCTTCAGAATGCTGACACGAGAGGTGAGGGAAAGATGTTTTTGGTGGTGGCATCATGCTGAAGTTGGCAGAAATGGTGCAGAATGGCTGTTCAAATGGGGAGGCTGGTTGGGTGATAAGTGAGCATAAGGATAACCCTATCATAGTCCTGGGAGGAGGGAAAGTGGTGAGCACAGGAAAAAGGTCGGATATGGTTGAGGAGCCTGTCAACCACAATCCTTGGCTGAGGATAAAGGCAGATATGTGAGAGGATTATTGTGGAAGGTGGCATCATTTAAACAGATGCAACAAAAACAGAAATTGGGAGAATGGGATGGAGTTCTTACGTGAGGTAGATTGTGAAGAGATGTAGCCAAGATAGCTGTGGGGTTAAATGGGCTTGTAATGATTATTGATTAATGATTAGTTTATCCATAGAACTGGAGAAAGAGAAGTCAAAGAAAAGAAGGGAGGTATTGGAAATGGACTAGGGAACGGTATAGAATTGGAAGTAAATGGGTGAAGTTCCAAATGAGAGCATAAAGTAGCGCCAAAATAGTCAACATGCACCGAATAAAGAGTTGTGGAAGGGAACCTGGAAATCTGCTGTCCTTACCTGGTTGGGCTGACACGTGACTCCAAACCCACAGCAATAAGGTTGACTCTTCAATGTCCTGTAAAATGACCTTGCAAGCCACTCAGTTTAATTAAATTGCTACAGTATTTAAAAGGATGGACCGCCCAGCATTGACATAGGCACTGGAAACAACAGTAGCAAACCCAGCCCTGTTGACACTGCAAAGTCCTCCTTAAGGACATCTTTTATGAACAAAACTTGGAGAGTTGTTCCATGGACTAGTCAAGCAAAAGCCAGACAGAGTCATGCTCACAGAGTCATGCCTTAAAGACAATTCCACAGACACCACCACCGCCATCCCCGGGTACTTAATATTGACTCTGGACCATGAATTTTCATGGTATCAAGTCAAGCAGCAGCAAGGAAATTGTCTTCTGATTGCTGCCTAGCACACTTCCTCGGCTCCTCCATATTGAAAACCAACTGGAAGGAAGACTGAGGATAACAAGAGAACAGAATGCAGTCAAGATGGGGACTATCACCAAGAATGACTTGGTAGCACCACAACTGACCAAGCTAACCAAGTCCTGAAGGGCACAGCTCCTAGATTGGGTGCATGGCAAGCGGTGAGGGAGCAAACAAGAGGTAAAAACATATCTAAACTTTTCCTCACCCACCTACCAGTCACAGATGCATTTGTCCAAGATAGTATCAGTAGCTGTGACAATCACATAGTCCTTGTAGACACAAAATCCCATCTTCACATTGAGGACATCCTCCATTGTGTTGTATGGCATTACCGCCAGTCTAAAGGGAGACTTAAGACCATAAGACATCAGAGCAAAATTCGGCCATTGAGTCTGCTCTGTCATTCAATGAGATCATGACTAATGACGAATTAAATCAAAACTAGGCATCCATGAGATGCTGTGGGTGATCAGCAGCAGCAGAATTGTATTCAACCACAATATGTAATGTTCTGGCCCAGCATTTTATTCTTTTCTTGGGACGTGGCTAAGCTAGCATTTTTATTGCCCATCCATAATTACCCTTGAGAAAGTGGTTGTGAGCTGCCTTCCTGTCGGTAATACCATTGGATGTCGAGAGGAAATGCTCCAAAGATGTGCGGATTAGGTTGATTGTCCTTGCTAAATTTCCCCTTAGTATCAGGGGGATTACTGGGTAAAATACTTGCGGTTAAAGGGATAGGGCCTGGATAGGATTGTTGTTGGTGCAGGCTCGATAGGCTGAATGGCCTTCCCTGCACTGTAGGAATTGTATGATTCTTAAATGCTGCAGTCCACGTGGTGTAGGAATACCAACAGAAGTGTTGGGAATGAGTTCCAGAATTTTGACCCAGCGACAATAAGAACATAAGAACATAAGAACATAAGAAATAGGAGCAGGAGTAGGCCATCTAGCCCTTCGAGCCTGCCCCGCCATTCAATAAGATCATGGCTGATCTGTTGTGGCTCAGTTCCACTTTCCCGCCCTCTCCCCATAACCCTTAATCCCCTCTCTTATCAAGAACCCATCAACCCGCTTCTTAAAAATATTTAGCGAGGCAGCCTCCACCACTTCAACGGGCAGAGAATTCCAGAGATTCACCACCCTTTGAGTGAAGAAGTTCCTCCTCAACTCCGTTCTAAACCGCCTCCCCTTTATCTTGAGAAACGGGTGTTTATTTCCAAGCCAGAATGGTGTATGGTTTGGAAAGGGCATGTGCCAGTGACTGCGTTTCCATGAATCAGTTGTCCTTGTCCTTCAGTGGTGGAGGTTGTGGGTTTTGAAGGTGCTTTTGAAGGAGCCTGGGTTAGTTGCTGGAGTGCACCTTGTAGATGGTACACACTGCTGCCACTGTACATCAGTGGTGAAGTGAGCAGAAATTGGAGGTGATGACTGGGGTGTTAATCAGTTGGGTTGAAATGGTGTTAAGCATCTTCAGTGTTGATGGAGTTGCAATCATTCAAGCAGCAAGCTCTTGGACAAGCTTTGGAGAAACAGGAGGTGAGTTGCTCACCGCAGCATTCCCAAACTTTGTCCTGTTCTTGTAGCCACAATAGTTATATGACTGATCTAGTTCAGTTTCTGGTCAATGGTAACCCCCAGTATGTTGACAGTGAGCCATTCAGTGATGGTAATGCCTTTGAATGTCAAGGGGAGCTGCTTAGATTCTCTTTTGTTGGTGATGCTCAGTGCGTAATACTTGCATGGCATGAGTGTTACTTTGCCGCTTATCAGCCAAAGCCTGAATGTTGTTCTTGTCTTGCTGCATATGGGCATAGACAGCATCAATATCTGAGGATTCATGAATGGTGCTGAACATTTGCAAATCAACAGTAAACGTCCTGACTTTTGAATTTAATATGGAGGGAAGGTCATTGATGAAGCAGCTGATGGTGAGACTAAGATCCTACCCTGAAGAACTCCTGTGGGGATGTCCTGGGACTGAGTGATTGTATTCTAACAACCAGAACCATCTTTCTTTGCATTAGATATGATTCTGACTATCCCCTCTGGTTGCCATTGACTTTAATTTTGCTAGGCATCAAACATGGCCTTGATGTCATTCTTCCTCAGCTTTAAGTTGAGATACTTTGTCTATGTTTGAACCAAGGTTGTAATGAGGTCAGGGGGTCAGTGACCCTGGCAGAATCCAAACTGGGCATAACTGAGCAGGTTGGTGCTGAGCAAGTGCCTCTTGACAATATGTCAATGACCCTGTCCATCACTTTACCGATGATCGAGAGTAGAGTGATGGGACGGTAACTGGCTGTGTTGGATTTTTCTTGCTTTTCATGTAAAGGACATACCTGGGCAATTTTCCACATTACTGGGTAGATGCCAGTGTTACAGCTGCACTGGAACAGCTTGGCTAGGCACGTGGCAAGTTCTAGAGCACAAGTCTTCAGTATTGTTGCTGGGGTGTTTTTAGGACCAATAACCTTTGCAGAATCCAGTATCTTCCGCTGTTACTTGACATCACGTGGAGTGAATCGAATTGGCTAAAGGCTGACACTTATGATGCTGGGCACCTCTGGAGGAGGCTGAAATGGATCATCCACTTAGCACCTCTGGCTGAAGGTTGTTGCAAATGCTTCAGCGTTATTTTTTGCATTTTTGTGCTAGGCTTCTCCATCACTGAGGATGGAGACTTCTCCTCAAATTAATTGCTTCAGTGTCACCACCATTTTTGACTGGATGTGGCAGAACTGCAAAGTTCAGATCTGATCCGTTAGTTGTGGGGTCGCTTAGGTCTGTTTATAACATGTTTGGCATGCAAGCAATCCTGTGTTGTAGCTTCAGCAGGATAATACCTCATTTTCATTGGGGTTGGTGCTGCTCCCAGCATGCTCCCTTGGACAAAAGAGCTGAACTCAAGAGGTGACATGAGAATGATTGCTCTTGACATCAAACCAGCATTTGACCAAGTGTGGCACTTTGGAGCCCTAGCAAAACTGAACTCAATGGGGACTCTCCACAGGTTGGAGTCATATCTAGAACAAAGAATCCCTACAGTGCAGAAGGAGGCCCTTCAGCCCATCAAGTCTGCACAGACAACAATCCCACCCCAGACCCTATCCCCACAACCCCACACATTTACCCCACTAATCCCTCTAACCTACATGTCCTGGGATACTAAGGGACAATTTAGCATGACCAATCAGCCTAACCTGGACATCTTTGGACTATGGGAGGAAATCGGAGCACCTGGAGGAAACCCACACAGACATGGGCAGAATGTGCAAACTCCATGCAGTGACTCAAGCCGGGAATTGAACATGGGTCTCTGGCACTGTGAGGCAGTAGTGCTAACCACTATGTTACCGTGCCGCCCCAAATGTTGTCATTGTTGCAGAGCAAATATCTTGATCCCAGGACATACGTTGCAAGAGTTCCCCAGGATAGTGTCTTAGGCCCAACCATCACCATCCTGACTTGCAAATGAGTTCACTGTCACTGGTTCAAATCCAAGAACTGATTCCCTAACAGCACTGTGAGTGTACCTATAGCACAGAAACTGCAGCAGTTCAGGAAGGCCACTCACCACAACTGCCTTCTTGTGGGCAACTGTTGATGGTAAATAAATGCTGGTCTAATGAGTGATGCCAACATCCCATGAAAGGTGAAAAAATAATTCTTGCATTTATCCTGATGAGTTCGAAATGAAATGTTTCAGCAACCTCTCTCTTTTCAGCAATGTCTAGTAGAATTTTTCATTCTACTTGACAAAGAAAATATATTTGTCTTACATCAATGATATAATAGTTGGTCAAACAGCAATAAAATTCTAGCAGTATTCTACTGCCTGAAATTTGTGTCATTTGAATTTCCCTCTTAATGTGCTTTAATGTGGTCTTTATTTGATTTAGGATTCCTTTGTTTAAGAAAAAATGTTAGCACGTGGGGAAATGGTTGCAATTTAACCTCAATCCCACAGACCATTTGAGCTATTTTGTTTCTTGTGATGATACCTGATCTCCCAAGAGCAAATGACAGCCTTATAATTCATTCTCAGTTACTTGGCATTCAATATGTCACTGCAGGTAGATTTCATGTTACTGAAGAAATAACACTGCCACCAATGCATAATTCAGTAAAATACCCTTGGGCCACCCATTTGTCACCCGTGAATTGCCAAAGTCTTCACATACCCTGTAGTAATTACACTTAACATTGATGTCAGTACAACTCGTAAATCGGGAATCACAGACCCCACAAAACAAAGAGGGTTAGAAAATGCATAAGCTACAGTTTCCAAAAATATTACAGCACTCCAGTAATTTGTTTTTAATGATGAGAAATCTAGATGAAGGACAAAGGCACAGTTTGGTTTTGCATGTCTGAGCTATCGTCACACGAGACTGTGCAACCTTAGCAGGGTAACATTAAAATGCTACAGTAATGCACTTAACCACTTGTGCCTTACTGAATCCACAGTGAAGACTGTGCAGCTCATTTAGTGCAGTAAAGCTTCTAAAATTCATTATTGTAAAAATAATGCAACATTGATGAAGAAGCTTACAAACACCACCATAAAATGGCAAAATAGGACATAAATTTCAAGGGACATTAGAAGAATAAAAAGAGATCCATTTCATAAATGCATTAAACATTGCAGAAAAATTGGGTTCATTAAAGATATTAAAAAAAGACATGGGAGATTGTTTTTCACTGCTTTGCATTAATGAATTGTGAACATAATGGGAAAATTTTCCCATTTTCATTAATTTTGGTTAAATTCCAGAAATATGGGTTTATGATTTTCTTCAGATAATGGTGAGAAGTCATTGAATAATGTTTACAGTATCAATAATGTAACAACTGGAAGGAATCATCCTGCATTGCGAGTAAGGGAGATTGTGAAAGATGTCTCATTTTTAATACCACAACAAAGAACATGGGTAGGAATACCTCTTCAGTCCGCATAGGATGGGGGATGCGTCCGAGTTTGCAGAGAAAATGGAAATGATAAGATGGTCATTAAAAAGCTGTAGGTCTTGAATATTCATGAGTGATCCGACCAGATGGAGTGCTTGCTAAACTACTTAAGGAAATGAGGGGAGAACTGGAAGGAGCTGTGGCTGAACGTTCTCACAGCTCATTGAGCACGTGGGTGGCGGTTCCAGAAGAGTGGAAAATAGCTAATGTTCTAATTTAAATAAAACATTATGAGCAGAAAGCTGTGAAATATTGTCCGATTGGTTTGACAAAATTGGTGGGGAAAATATCGGAGCCTATTGTAAAGGAATCAATTAATGTGTAATTAATGACAATATTACCAACATTCCCTTGGTAATATAGACCTACGGAAAGTAAATTGTGGCTAACAAATTTATTGGAATGTTTTGACGCTGTGACATAATTGGTGGATTAAAATGATGTAGTGGGTATTGCGATCTTTGAATTATCATAGATTAAATAAAAGCTCTTGAAAGAGGGAGGTGTTGTAAACTGGAGAATACATTGTTAAAATAATGGGACAAAAAGCAATAATCAATAGTATTCGATCTAATTAGACAGCTGTGACTAGCAGAATATCCTTGGGTTTGGCCCTAGGGTCTGTGCTCTTTACTTATCTTGATGAAAGTACTGACATCTCGTTGGCAGATGATACCAAGTCGTGTTGAAAAGCAGGATGTTTGAGCAAGTTGATAAAGTTCAGAATAATTTGCAGAGACTTCACTGGGCAGAGAAATGACAGATGGGACTTAAGAATGATTAATGCATGGTAATGTTCACTGGTACTGAAGCAGGAAATATGATTACAATGAGGAGACATCACTTCCCATTTCTGTAATGACAACGCAGTAAAAGTATATTCATGCTCAGAGGGCTGATCTGATATTCTTTCATATCTCTTTGTAATAATTTATAGTTCTAGTTACTGAATGCTGATGCAAATGTTCTGTTCAAAAATGCTTTCTTAAAGTAACAGCCAAGTTATATTAACATTTACCTGGATGTTAAAATTCTTGAAAAAGATGCCAACTGATTGTAAATTTTCCTTTAATAAATAGAGCAAGGATGGCCACTAAAAGTAAAAAGATAAAGTGATGAACTGATTAAAAAAAAACAGAAGCATAAGGCTGAATGAGTTGTGTTGCCACTGATCAGAGTAATAATGCCAATGGACAACATAAAACACATAAAGGTCTATGAGGTTATTATGTTTGTACAGTGGAAGGAGCACAGATGCTGAACCAATTGTAGACACCTTCTACCCGCAAGATCTAATCCTGTCTTCCAACAAAGTGTATCTTTTATTTTCAGAGTTCCATTTGTTTGTTGGCCAACCTTTTCCCTTTCCTGTTATTTCTGCAATGATTTATTAAATACAATAGTTCAAGCATAAAATGTAATACCGCAGAGTTTAATTGTTTTTGACTATTATTTAAGCACTCAGTTTAATCAGGAGACATAATTCTAATCAAATTAATTAACAGATATAGTAAGGTCAGTTACATCTTTCCTGAATGTATCGCATTAATTGTATTACTTTACTAAACGGTTATTTTTCTTCCAGTCCTGTTTAGATCATAATTCATTCTATAGCCATGGCAAAATAAAACTGAATTGCAATCATGCAGAAATACATCATTTTAACTAATTAGAAGTGAAAGCAGTTATTCCCTTGATGAATCAGTGGGTAAATGCAGTGCATGGTCTGGCACTAAACTGCACAAGAAGGTCCCAGGTTACTGATGTGTGCTAAAGCAACTAAATTCATCCAGTGCATCTTTGGGGAATAGAACACTGCAGTTGATCTCTGGTATCATCATGGCAGGAATGGAAAAAACAGCAGGCTTGGTTTCTGGCGCTGCTCACTCTCCAAGTACTGCTGCTGAAGTGTTTGTGGGTCTGAAAATTCACAGCTGAAATAAGTTCAGAAATAAGTCATTCACTCGGGCACCTTCCATGGGAAAGGTGAAATCGGTTTCTTCCAACAAGCCAGTACAGATGAGAAGTCCATGAGTTGATCACATCCTGACATTCCCAGTGAGTTACAACAATGCAATATTTAGAGTGCTCATGAATTAAATCTATCTTCTCTCTCCTACAGGCAGATCTACGTAGACCAGCACAAGCACCATAAGTCCCAGCCCCCAGGCCACCTCAGAGAAGGATGCTAAGGATTCGTTTGAAGAAGGCCCATCAGTGTGTTCACCTGTACCCTCTACCAGTGCAGAGTCACACACCCTGCTGTGGGTCACATATCTAGAGTAGGTTCAAGGTCACATTTTGGGAACACTTCGCTAACATGTCTCTGCATGAGTTGGGGGCATTGACAGCCCAGGCCCCTGGCACTGAGAGGACTGCTGGAGAACAGCCAAACACTGAATCTGGGTCAAATGATGAGCTTCTAGGCAATGAAAGCTGGTGATATAAAAGCAAGCTCTGATGCGGGACACCCTTTGTGGAGAGTTTTGCACAGCCCCACCTGAACAGAAGCATATCTTCAGCATGCCAGTGGTCTGCTCTGTGATGGTTCTGGTTGAGCTATGCTTTGTGTTTCATTTTTCTTCTGAGGCACTTAGGGGATGACATATAAGTGTCATGAACCATTGTTTCAGTGGCCAAGCAGCCTATTGTGTATGTGTTGCATCCTACCAATATGTGATGCACCTAGGAGTGCCTCAGGATAAATGAGTCATGGGGGAACTCCCAGAATACCTGGCACAAACATGCATGATATGCTTCTCATGGTTACACATCAGCTGAAAGAGTGAAAGCCTTTCTTGTTAATGAAGATCAGGGGATGCTGCCATGGAACTCTCAAAGCCACATTTGTGCAATCGATTGTCCCCTGTATTCTTCAGAAGCAAAACCCAGGAACCCACAGCCTGGCTAGCTTCATTCAGTATGAACTTTACCTAATAATGAACCTTACTGTAGAGGGCACTCGTCACCTCCTTGATACATTTAAGTGTTGAGGACTGATAGATGTCACACAAATCCTCTGTGGATCGCAGTAAAAAAACCCAAGTGCAGCAGTGACCTTCAGGGACACAGGCAGAGAATGTCCTCCAAGTCTATGAGGCAATACATCCTTCCACAGAATGTGACAGACATGAGTCACTACATCACTTGACAAGTGCAGATGTGCATGGCATTGTCTCTCGTTCATCTCCAGATTGAAAAGACCCTTGGTTATGTGTGTTGTCTCTTTGAGATGGCTCTGACCTCCTCATCCTCTGGGTTTTTCTGGGGGTCCCATGGAGGGGATCATGGTCTTCAAGGTTGGACCTCTTCTTGAAGCTGGGCTAGGTGATGCCTGGCCCTTCTCCTTCCTGCCTTTAATCTCTCACCTTGATCTCTTAGCATCAATCCAGGGATTATGACTGTCTTTCACTCAGCTCACCCATCCCCTTAATGAATAATGTTTCCCTTCACTGACACTGCTCTATGGATCTCTGTGCAAATTGTCCCTCTTGTGCAAGTCTTTTTCCCACAACGCACACTGGGTTCCTGTACAACCCTTTCCTCTTGCGTCAGAGAGATGAGGGTGAAGGGAGGTTGGTGGTAAGGTTTGAGGAGAGACAGAACAATGGCAGGCAGAGGGATAACTAGGGGTGAAGAAGCTTCAACCTGATATAGAACAGGAGAATGCAGACACAGAAGGGTGTGGATGGAATTTGGTTCACATGAAGAGGAGGGGATGCACCTGGATAACAAGGACACTTATGTCAGACTCCGATTTATTAACTATAGCTCAGCCTTCAACACTATTATTCCTGTGAAATTCATCTCCAAACTCTGTGGCCTGGGGCTCAGCTTCCCCTTCTGCGATTGGATCCTCATTTATTCTCTAGAGTCTGTGATCTGATTTGATTTGATTTGATTTGATTTATTATTGTCATGTATTGGGATGCAGTGGAAAATATTGTTTCTTGCGTGCTATACAGACTAAGCGTACAATTCATAGAGAACATAGGGGAGAAGGAAAGGATTCAGTGCCAAATGTAGTGTTACAGTCATAGCTAGGGTGTAGAGAAAGATCAACTTACTTTATGGTATACCCAGAGCGTGTGGGGTCCTTGATTATGCTGGCTGCTTTTTCATGGCAGCAGGAAGTATACACAGAGTCCATGGATGGGAAGCTGTTCTTTGTGATGGATTGGGCTATGTTCACAACCTGCCTATGGTCTTGGTCAGAATAGGAGCCATACCAAGTTGTGATACATTTGGAAAGGCTGCTTTCTATGATGCATCTGTAAAAAGTGATGAGATTCACAGCAGAAATGTTAATTTCCTTTAGCCTACTGAGAAAGTAGAGACATTCATGGGCTTTCTTCACTATAACATGAAGGGACCAGGACACCCAGGATTTGGACACCTGGAACCTTGAAGCTCTTGACCATTTACCTTTGTCCCTATTGATATAAATGGGAGCATGTCCTCCACTATGCTTCCTGAAGTCGATGACTATCTCCTTTGTTTTACTGACATTGAGGGAGAGTTTATTGTTGTTGCACCAGTGTACCAGATTCCCTATCTGCTCTCTGCACTCCTTTTCGTCATTGTTCGAGATCCGACTCACTATGATGACGTCATCAGCAAATTTGAAAATGGAATTGGAAGGGAATTTGGCCGCACAGTCATAGATGTATAAGGAATATAGTAGGGGGCTGGGAACACAGCTTTGTGGGGCACCAGTGTTGAGAATGATTGTGGAGGACGTGTTGGTGCCTATCCTTACTGATTGTGGTCTGTGGGTTGGGAAGTTCAGGATCCAATCGCAGAGGGAGAAGCTGAGCCCCAGGCCACAGAGTTTGGAGATAAATTTCACAGGAATAATAGTGTTGAAGGCTGAGCTATAGTTAATAAATCGGAGTCTGACATAAGTGTCCTTGTCATCCAGGTGCATCCCCTCCTCTTCATGTGAACCAAATCTCATCCACACCCTTCTGTGTCTGCATTCTCCTGTTCTATATCAGGTTGCAGCTTCTCCACCCCTAGTTATCCCTCTGCCTGCCATTGTTCTGTCTCTCCTCAAACCCTACCTTCACCCTCAACACCAACCTCCCTTCACCCTCATCTCTCTGATATCTGTCCAAACTGCTCACCCCCCCCCCCACAACATACTCCACCAATAACCCCCAACCCCCTCTGCTCAATGTGCTGGTCTCTATTTCAGAGTTCAGCCTTGCCTGAGACAATGTGCTATCCTGCTGGAGTAGAGAAGAGAGCACTGAGCAGCCCCACTGTTACACCCCCACCAGGGTGGGCTAACACTGGCATGGTTGAGGATATGGAGATGCCAGCGTTGGACTGGGGTAAATACAGTAACACCAGGTTAAAGTCCACAGGTTTATTTGGTAGCACGAGCCACTAGCTTTCGGAGCGCTGCCCCTTCATCAGGTGAGTGGCCCAGTTACCTGATGAAGGGGCAGCACTCTGAAAGCTGATGGTTGAGGAACTAGAGCAGTGCTATGGCAGGTAGGCTTTGAATGTTGCCCTCACCTTAAAGTCATGATAACTGCATGCCACTTATATCTGGTTACGATTTAGACTGGTCTTATTTCCTGATGTCATGGCACAGAATTGAAAGGGGGAAGAGATTCCGGCAAGTTGTCTTTCCAATGATTGTTCATGACACGCTAATGCATATAAATGGCATTCCCGATGTGGATCAATGGAAAAGTCAACCCGTTGTCACCCCACCATTGTGGCACAGTGGTTAGCACTTCTGCCTCACAATGCCAGTGACCCAGGTTAGATTGCTGTCTTGGGTCACTATCTGTGTGGAGTTTGCACGTTCTCCCCATGTTTGCATGGGTTTTCTCTGGGTGCTCCAAAGATGTACAGGTTAGGTGGATTGGCCATGCTAAATTGCCCCTTACTGTGAGGGGACTAGCAAGGGTAAATGAATGGGTTATGGGGATAGGACCTGGGTGGGATTGTGGTTGGTGCAGACTCGATGGGCTGAATGGCCTCCTTTGGCACCTGAGGATTCTATGAATGTGGTGAGAAGAAATTTCTGACCATTTCTCCACCAGTGGGAATTCAGCTTTTGGCCCCTCTCCGAATTTTCCACTCCAGCCTGCCACAGAACCCACCACTGGCGAGAATGGAAAATTCCACCCAGACTTAATGTTTCAGCCCAGTTACCTTTTTGAAACTCTTTGCTTGAAAACTTTATCATTCTTTCCACGTAGTACCCAAAGATGAGAAATTAAACTCATTAATTTTCAGAAAGTGAATAAGTTATATTGAGAATGAGGCTTTGAGGGTCCCCTGGGACAAAGTTGCTTGTACTTTCTGCCTCTTATTCAATCTCAAACATCACTTCAGGACCTCAGCCATAACCAGAACACTTTGCTTTATTAAAAGCCTCCCTTTTCTAGTTTAATGAAGTGATGCATTGAAGCATGTTGCCTGTATTTCTCCAAGAAATCAACCTTTTAACTCCATTATCTGATTATATCAACCACCATTCATTTGCATTCTTTCTTCTTATGAATGTGAAATATTAGCCCAAGAATTTTTCTCATTGATCCTCTTGTTCCAAGCAGCTAATGTTGTTACACTTTCCCCAACAGCATAGCATTATGCACTGTTGGGTGAACTTTCAGCTGTGTGTAGGCGGAAGTTGAAACCTATTTCTTCAGAGTCTTGATTTAATAATATAGTTTTGCTATTACCTCCACCCTGTCAGATTGATGGCAATCTGAATCCACTGCACCAAGCCATAATAACCTTATAACTCCCTTTCCTCATCTCTTCTCCTCAGAGGTTTTGTTGTCCCTTTCCTGGTATATGTGTCTTTCTTTTAATTCTTTCCTGATATTCGTGTACTTTATTTTTTGAAATGTTGTTCCCCCCACACTCCCCTGTGTTTCTGTTTATAACAATAACTTCAGTATTCAGTCCTGCAGTCATTGTTGTTTTTTTGCAATCTGTACTGCTACAGTTTAAACTCCTAGCCCCCAGAATTTCTGCTTTCTTGTAGCAACGTTCTGAAACTTAGATCACAAAGCTCATTCACATAGCGCCCATTCTAATGGTGCCACCAGGGTCTGGTCACTGGCCAAAGGTCCCTACCACTTGTTGCTTCCTCAACAACCCGTGCAATGTGAGATGACTGGAGTTGTGCAGGTATGTGTATCCCCTATGTGTACCTGAAGGACTTGAAGTAGCAAGAACATGATGTTGCGATCAAGAAGATCTTGAGCCTCAAACCAAGGTGAGGATGGCTTTCCCAGTGCCAGTGAAAACCACCAACACCCCTTACTTCTTCATAGCCTATTCCTTTCAGATGACAGTATTGTCACACCTCAGTTGGAAGTATCTCAGAGATGACAGGACACGAGGACATTTCCTTCTCTTCTTTTGAGGAGGAAAGACCAGGCTGAGGGATACATAAACTATACAGGATAACTGGCTTCCCGAAGGCGCAGGGTGTTAATAGTATGCAGGCCAGTTGTGTCAAACCAGTAGTATCCAAGCTTTTCTTTATTGAGAGAGTTTATTGACTTGTTCAGTCTCACGGCTCTCCCCCAACTCAACTCAATGTCCCAGTTGCCCCCATTTATAAATTCTCAGACGATTAATGTCCATGAACCGTTTCTTTTTACTTTAACAGTGTAATTGACAAAATATTAAGACAAGTTACCATTGGTCGCACATTGCTCTGCAGGTTCTCCATTTCGACAGGAAACAATATCTCACAACTGTGAGGACTACCAAATAATGAGAGACAGCTTAGAGGAGCAAGTCTGCCATGAAATCACAAGATAATGCAAGAAGTATAGAGCTGTGCTAATTACCTAAATATCGCTTAGGACAATGCTAGAGGAAAGGGTAAAAAAGAACATAGGAATTAGAAGTGGAGCAGGCAACTCCTGCTTATGTTCGGATGAGACTTGAGGGCTCGGGTAGTGCACTAGAAAACTTTAGATTGGCTAGGAGGGAGTTGAAGAGTGAGTTAAGAAGGGCTAAAAGAGGACATGAGAAGACTCTGGCTGATAGGATTAAGGAGAATCCTAAGGCGTTCTATAGGTATGTCAAGAATAGAAGGTTGGTTAGGGCAAGATTCGGGCCAGTTATAGACAGCAGAGGGAAGATATGTGTGGAACCGGAAGAGATTGGAGAGGCATTGAACCAATATTTCTCTTCGGTGTTCACGCAGGGGGACAAGGATATAGCTGAGGAGGACACTGGGTTGCAGGGGAGTAGAATAGACAGTATTACAGTTGATAAGGAGGATGTGCTGGATATTCTTGAGGGTTTGAAAATAGATAAGTCCCCTGGTCCGGATGGGATTTACCCTAGGATTCTCTGGGAGGCAAGAGAAGTGATTGCAGAGCCTCTGGCTCTGATCTTCAGGTCGTCGTTGGCCTCTGGTATAGTGCCGGCAGATTGGAGGTTAGCGAATGTTGTCCCATTGTTTAAGAAGGGGAACAGAGACTTCCCCGGGAATTATAGACCGGTGAGTCTCACTTCTGTTGTGGGCAAGGTTTTAGAAAAAGTTATTAGGGATAGGATTTATAGTTATTTGGAGAGTAATGAATTGATTGGAGATAGTCAGCATGGTTTTGTAGCGGGTAGGTCGTGCCTTACTAACCTTATTGAGTTTTTTGAGAAAGTGACCAAAGAGGTGGATGGGGGTAAGGCAGTTGACGTGGTATATATGGATTTTAGTAAGGCGTTTGATAAGGTTCACCATGGTAGGCTTCTGCAGAAAATGCAGATGTATGGGATTGGGGGTAATCTAGGAAATTGGATCAGGAATTGGCTAGCAGATAGGAGACAGAGGGTGGTGGTTGATGGTAAATATTCGTCATGGAGTTCGGTTACGAGTGGTGTGCCTCAGGGATCTGTTTTGGGGCCACTGCTGTTTGTAATTTTTATTAATGATCTGGATGAAGGTATAGTTGGGTGGATTAGTAAATTTGCTGATGACACCAAAGTCGGAGGTGTGGTAGATTGTGAGGAAGGGTGTCATAGTTTGCAGGAAGACTTGGACAGGTTGCAGCGCTGGACCGAGAGGTGGCGGATGGAGTTTAATGCAGAGAAGTGTGAGGTAATTCACTTTGGTGGGAATAACAGATGTGTTGAGTATAGGGCTAATGGGAGGACTTTGAATAGTGTGGATGAACAGAGGGATCTAGGTGTATGTGTACATAGATTCCTGAAAGTTGGGAATCAAGTAGATAGGGTTGTTAAGAAGGCATACGGTGTCTTGGCGTTCATTGGTAGGGGGATTGAATTTAGGAGTCGCAGCGTCATGTTGCAACTGTACACAACTCTGGTGCGGCCGCACTTGGAGTACTGTGTGCAGTTCTGGCCCCCACATTACAGGAAGGATGTGGAGGCTTTGGAGAGGGTGCAGAGGAGGTTTACCAGGATGTTGCCTGGTATGGAGGGGAGGTCCTATGAGGAGAGACTGAGGGATTTGGGGTTGTTTTCGCTGGAAAGAAGGCGGCTAAGAGGGGATCTTATTGAAACATATAAGATGATTAGAGGTTTAGATAGGGTGGACAGTGATAGCCTTTTTCCTCGGATGGAGAAAGCTAGCATGAGGGGGCATGGCTTTAAATTAAGGGGGGGTAGTTATAGGACAGATGTCAGGGGTAGGTTCTTTACCCAGAGGGTGGTGAGGGATTGGAATGCCCTGCCTGCTGAGATTGTAAATGCGCCTAGTTTGGGGGCATTTAAGAGATCCGTGGATAGGTTTATGGATGAAAAGGGATTGGTTTAGGTTAGTGGGTCATTGTTTTTTAACTGGTCGGCGCAACATTGTGGGCTGAAGGGCCTGTTCTGCGCTGTAATGTTCTATGTTCTATAACTCAGCCCTTCCAGCCCAGTCCACCATTTAACATGATCATGGTTGATCTTTTCCTGGTCTCAACATCACTTTCTTGTCTGCTCCCCATAGCTCTTTATCCTGCTTTTCATCAAAAGTGTAACTATTTCTTGAATCTATTGGCTGATTCTGCTTCTACTGGAGAATTCTGTCTGGAGCAATGAGTTCCACAGATTCAAAACCCTCTGGGAGAAGTAGTTTCTCCTCATCTCAGTTTTGAACCACTCTATATCTATGACCAGCATAGGGAAATGGCTAAGATAAATGCGTGGGGTTATGGGGGTAGGACCTGGTGGGATTATGGTCGGTGCAGACTTGATGGGCCAAATGGCCTCCTTCTGCACTGTAAGATTCTGTGACCTCTTGTTCTATTCACTGTCCCACAAGGGGGAGGGATTTTTGACATGGAGAACTTCCTTGTCTGGTATGTTTTTAGCCCAAGTGGGAAGGATGCATTGCTGGACTTGGTGCTGAGGTGGATCAAGTGAACCAGTCGCCTGAGGGAAAACACTTAGGTAAGAATGATCATCATTTCACAAGTTTTAGATGAGCAACAAAGAGTAAGGAACAATCTAAAGTAGAACATAAATTAGAAGAGGGTGAACTTCAATAGAATGAGACAGGATCTAGCCTAGTCAAAGTTAAACCAAAGTTTGGCAGAAAACAAATGGAAGAAAGTGTGATCCCTAAGGAAGAGATGTTTCGGAAATCATTTGGGTACATTCCAGTATGAGTAAAAGGTAAGGGCATCAAGAAGAGATGATGAGAGAGATAGGAAATGTGATGAAACACAAAAAAGAGGGTGTATGAAGCATGTCTGGTGAATTCTTCGAGCGATTCGCAGGCCAAATACAAAAAAACTGAGAAGGAAAGGAAAGGGAATAAAATACTCCTGAGAAAGAATATCAGAATAGAGTAACAGCCAATATAAAAGGGAACTCAAAAATCTATGACTGTTGTGTAAGTAATAAGGGAATATTAAAAGACAGGCTGGGACTTATTAGAGACAAAGTTGATTTACGTGCATCTTTGGAGGCACAGAGCAAGGTTAGAATACTTAGTATCATAGAATCCCTACAATGCATAAGGAGGCCATTCAGTCCATTGTGCCTGCACCAACAACAATTCCAGCCAGTATGAGTCTCACCAACTTTTATAGATGCACCATAGAAAGCATTCTTTCTGGTTGTATCACAGCTCAAATGCCTCCTGGTCTGCCCAAGAGCACAACAAACTACAAAGAGTTGTGAACAAAGCCCAGTCCATCATTTAAACCAGCCCATTGGCATTGTCCTGCTGCCTCAGAAAAGCAGCCAGCATGATTAAGAACCCCATGCACCCCAGACATACTCTCTTCCATCTTCTTCCAAAAGGAAAGAGATACAAAAATCTGAGGACACGTACCAACTAACTCAAAAACAGCCTCTCCCTGTTGCCATCAGACTTTTGAATGGACCTACCTCGCATTAAGTTGATCTTTCTCTTCACCTATCTATGACAATAACACTACATTCTGCACTCTCTCCTTTTCTTCCTTATTTATACCCTTCCAATTTAGATGCAACCCATCCTCCTTGTACAGGACCTGCCCCGGCAGAGAACCCAATGGTTCAGATATTGAAACCCTCCCTCCTAGTAGTAGTAGAAGTGGGTACAATATTGTCTTTTAAAAAGCATTTAGACAGTTACATGGGCAAGATGGGTGTAAAGGGATGTGGGCCAAATATGGGCAAATGGGTCTAGCTTACTGGTTAAAGTAAAGGGGGTGGCATGAACAAGTTGGGCTGAAGGGCCTATTTCCATGCTGTAAACCTCTATGACCGGGAATCATAGATTTAAGGTTTTGGGCAAGTGATGAAGGGAGAATGTGAGGAAGAGGTTTTTTACACAGTATGTGGGAATGAACTTGCACTGCTAGCCACGAAAATGATGGAAACAGAGATGATGAATGATCTTAAAAGGAAATAACATAGGCACTTAAGGAAAAGGATAGAATGGGCCAATGAGACTGAATGAATCATTGTGCAGAGAGCGATATGAAATAGCTGGATCAAATGGCCTCCTTCTGTGCAATAAATGACTCTATGACATATATCTAAATGCACGTGCAGTTGATGTGTAACCACATCAAGAAATTCATATTGGTGAATGCTGCAATTTTCACAGCACCCATGATGCTTTTACTCCACAATTATGTAGTGAGGACCTAGCCACTCCCTCTTTCAATCTGGACTACCTGGGGAGGAGGAGAAAATAGAAGAAGGGAGGAGACCAACTGCATTTGAGCAGATTGAGAGGGACCACATCATGGGAATAGTTGAATGGAACATCTTCACCATCCCTTATGATATATTCATTTCAGATTCTTCATGATAAATTCCCTTAACCGACCTCATGGTGTAAAAGTCAATAGCAGTAATCTTCACACACAACTTTATCCAGCAAATATACATAATACAGAAAATAAAACTGATCACCCTTATGCATTCTCTTCGTGTGTCTTTTTGGATTGTCCTTGTCTCAATAGCTGTAGCATGGCTAGCGGACAGCTGCTGACTCTCCTGGGTAGAAACTGTAAATGACCTTGGAGCAAGGCCTTGAGTCGCTCTGGGTCTTGAGGGCCCAGCTTTATGCTACCTCTGCATGGATGATAACAGTCTAGGCCGACTGGCTGAGAAACGTCAATAAGGACATTGGTGCCAGTGACAGTCTTGCTCTGCCACTCTTTCTTGTACTTTCACATCAGGCATTATTCAATTCCCTTTTGAATGTCACCATTGAATTTGTTTCCATTATCCTTTCAGGTGAGGTATACCAGAGCATGTGGTTGGCATGGTGGCACAGTGGTTAGCACTGCTGCCTCTCAGCACCCCAAGCACGGGTTTGATTCCCAGTTTGGGTCACTGTGCAGAGTCTGCACATTCTCCCTGTGTCTATGTGGGCTTTCTCCGGGTGCTCCAGTTTCCTCCCATAGTCTGAAAGATGTGCTGGTTAGGTGCATTGACCATGCTAAATTCTCCCTCAGTCTACCCGCGCAGGCATCGGAGTGTGGTGATTAGAGGATTTTCACAGTAACTTCATTGCATTGTTAAGATAAGTTTACTTGGGACACTAATAAATAAACACAACAAATTGCTTCATAATATCTCCTCCTCCCCCTCCCCAACTCTTTATATACCACATCATCTGTAATGTAGTCACGGAATCCTATTTCACTGCTTAATGCAGGAGCAGAATGTCAAACTTTTATTTACTGGCACACTACACATTTTACACACCTTCCATTATTAGTGAACTTTGTCTAGTAATTTATTTCCCTTACCGGATGGAACATTGAATTGATTTTGAAGAAACTGCTAATGGTATATTGCGATGTGATCATAATGTGAAGCGGCTGAGGATTTCAGGGTATGAGACTGTCTTTTAATGCCCTGACTTTGACACTTGGCCAGTAAGCCAAAAGTAGATAAACTTATTATGTTCAACATTTCAACTTGTTTTAGGTTTTATAGTCTGACTGCAACCAGCTGTAAAATAAATTCCGAGCTGACGAAAGGAGCTGAAATCCTTTCAAATGCTCGTCGTGGATGGTCCGACTCAGATCATAAATAACAGATGAAAAACAGTGGGTTATGGAAACACTCTGCAGCCCAGCAAAAGATCCGTGGAGAAACCAGTCAAGCTAACCTTGCAGAGAAGACACTTCACTGGAACAGGAAGATATTACAGGAGAAAAAAAACCATTTCACTGAAAGGGCAGAGAGAATTAAAACGGGCATGGCGATGCAGAAGCAGGATTGTTGAAGACTTAGAAACATCTTGGGGAAGAAATGGAATGACCTGTGAAGCCATGCATGTGTCCTAACCCACCCCTCTCCCTCCACCCTTTGTTCCCCTTTTAAATGTTATTTATCTGTAATATCTTCCAACGCTGATGAAGTGGTTCATTTGTCCTTTCTCTCCGCAGATGGTCCTGTTTTTGTTTCATATTTCCAGCATCAACAGAGGGGCCATTAATAATACGGTCAAGGGGTGCAGAGATAGAAAAGGGTGGGGGTGAGGACAGAAATAAGGAAGAAATAAAATTGCCAGGCTCTTTACGTGTAACAAATGTGAGGAATTGGAAAGAGTTGAAACTGGGAAGACCAGGGTGAGAATTTGGTGAATCTGTATTTTGCTCTGTTGCTGTCGGAAGTGTGGTAGCAATAACACGGGGAACAAAAGAAAACAAGCCTTACGTGCGAATTGGTTACCATGGATACCAAAAACAGATAGACTGTGCTGCAAGAGAATGGTGAGAAGCATGGAAGTGAGAGATCAATAAATAAGCAGTGACATTGATAATTGATTGCACAAACAAACCAAGCAGGGTAAGGACAAGATTTGGGAAATTCAATGTGAAGGCCAGGGTAAAGTTGGGGCAGAGACCAAGGTAAACAGAGGGGTAAATGTGTTGAAAAGTGTTGAACTAATATAGCACCTGGAGCCAAACCTTAAGTTTTTGAGGAAGAAATGGACAAATAGTTGATGGAAATTAGGAGATAAGCTGGTGTTTAGTGAAAATTAAGTGGGCTTGGATCGTAAAGATGAAGATGATAAAAGAAAGGTTGAAGCAGGTAGTGGAACAACTTCAGGCACTTTGATTTCACAACACACATACTTCTATATGACAGGCAAGGGAACAACTGGAAGGACAGGAGAGTTTTTAATATTAGACTTTTCTGAACATGATGTGGAGATGCCGGTGTTGGACTGAGGGGAAAGTAAGAAGTCTCACAACACCAGGTTAAAGCCCAACAGGTTTATTTGGAAGCATGAGCTTTTGGAGCGCTGCTCCTTCATCAGGTGAATGGAGCCCAAATAAACCTGTTGGACTTTAACCTGGTGTTATGAGAAATTCTCTCTGAACCTTGGAACAGGAAAGGGTAATTTAGTGTTTTGAGAGTTTTCTGCTTTTCACTATGATCATGACTGACCTGTATCCTAACTCCATCCACCTGCTCCATACCCCTCAATATGCTTGGTAAGAAAAGTCTGTTTGACCTCAGATTAAAGTTGTTAATTGAGTTAGGTTTTTTTGTGGGAGCGAGTTCTACAAATTCTATAATGCTTTGAGAAAAAAAAATCCCCAGGAGACTTAGCTCTGATTTCAAGGTTCAATCCCCAGATCCCATGATTCCCCCATCAGCAGAAAGAAATTTTTTCAATCTATGTCTTTCAAACACTCAAAAAACACACAATTTTATCACCTCAACCTTGTTTGTGTTGAAATCACCTGCCACACTCACATAGTAGTTTCTCTTTGCAATTCCACGCTTCCACCTATGCCATTTACCCTGCCACCAATCGTTAGGACTGAATGATAAAAAGAAAACTAAAGAGCAGTAAAGAAGTTTTAAGATTATGCAAGTTTTCCAGCCAATAGCCAACATCTAGAATTAAGGGTCCTAGATTCAAGAAAAGGAGCTAACAGGCAATTTGGATTGAAATTTCCACAGTAAAAGAATGATTGACAGACAGATGCTTGAAGAGGAAACTTTAGAGATTTTAAGAAGGCAAGTTAAAAGTAAAATACTGTGAAATTCCCCTAGTTGCCATACTCCGGTGTCTGTTTGGGTCAATGAACCTAACCAGCATGGCTTTCAGTCTGTGGGAGGAAACTGGAGCACCCAGCGGAAACCCACGCAGATACAGGAGAACATGTAAACTCCACACCAACAGTGACCCAAGCCGGAATCAAACCCAGGTCACTGGGGCTGTGAGGCAGCAGTGCTAACCACTGTAACACCATAGTTTGTAACATTTGAAAGTGTTTAGTTCATTAGTCAAGAAATTGGATCATATAACACTTGTTTTCAGGCTGTACCCAATCTACTAAGGCAACTAACTGACTGGCTGGAAGCATGTGCACATTCCCAATTGGATACTGCCATCATTGATTTGATTTATTTGATTTGATTTATTGTTGTCACATGTATAAATATACAGTGAAAAATATTGTTGCGCTATACAGACAGGGCATATCTTACATGAGGAAGGAAAGGGGAGAGTACAGAATGTAGTACTACAGTCATAGCTCAGGTGTAGAGAAAAATCAACTTAATGCAAGGTATTTAAAAGTCTGATGGCAGTAGGGAAGAGGCTAGTCTTGAGTCGGTTGGTATGTGTCCTCAGACTTTTATATCTTTTTCCTGAAAGAAGAAGATGGAAGAATGTATGCGGGGTCTTTAATTATGCTGGCTGCTTTCCCGAGGCAATGGGAAGTATAGACAGAGTCAATGGTTGGGAGGCTGGTTTGCACGATGGATTGGGCTTCGTTTACAACTGTTTGTAGTTTCTTGCAGTGTTGGACAGAGCAGGAGCCATAACAAGCTGTGATATAACCAGGAAGAATGCCTTCTATGGTGTAGAAGTTGGTGAGAGTTGTAGATGACATGCCAAATTTCCTTAGTCTCCTGAGAAAGTGGAGACATTGATGGGCTTTCTTAACTATAGCATCCACAAGGAGGGATCTGAACAGGTTGTTGGTGACCTGGACACCTAAAAACTTGAAGCTTTCGGCCAATTCTACTTCTGCTATGTTGGGTAAAGACAAATCAAACATGTCTGTTACCCACACTTAAAACTGGTGTTCGATCCTTTCCATGTTCTGACACTTGACATGTCCCTATTGCAATGTTGGTTTACTCTGAGGCAGTCAGCACAATTGCCTGCCACACTTGGAGAAAGCATACCTGGACAGCAGCTATAGAATCGAGGTAAGTCACTTATTCTCGATTGCCTACACTCCCAGAGGCCAAAGCCCCATTTCTCCCTACTTTTTCTGGCCTTGATCTCCAGCCTTCCAAATGCTTCCATCCCCTGTCTTCTTTCCGATCACAGTGACTTCCAGGTTTGCAGATGCCCATGTCCTGAACTCTATGTCATGTGAGGCATGACCGTAAAAAGTAATCTTAAAATGCACATGTTTCAACCATTCCCTAAATATTTCATTGGTATATAGCCAGGAAATTATTGACAATTATTGATGATTACAGGGTCAGAGGTGAAACAATTGTTAAGGTTAGTCTAATGTGCGCTGTCTGGGGCAGGATTTATCATGTTGTGATTAATTAAATATCATTGCCAATAGAATGATAGAACTTTGTTGTTGGCAGGTGATCTGTGTCTGTTGCATGGAAAGCTTCCAAGGTCATATTATATTACCTGATGGGGCTTCTCCTAAGTTGGGAGGTATTCAGTGCAAGGGATGGGTAATCAGCAGCATCATCATGATTAAAGAACACAAGCTGCTCCTATTAAAGAATTGCTAAGAAGCCAGACTCTGGACCAAATATTGCCTTCTTTATATCTTTTAATGTTTACTTAGTGTTCCCCCTCACCAAGCAACACTGGATGCCAATAGAATAATAACATTCCTCACAGCTTGCAGTGCTGATGACAAATACAAAGTTATGGGACAAGATGTCCTTTCACCATTATAGAAACATAAAATAGTTACAACACAGAAGGGAGCTATTTGCCCATTGTGTCTGTGCCGGGGGGGCTTTCTGAAGGAGTAATTCGCTGAGTGTCATTCCCCACCCTTTTCTCGTAGTCTGGTATGTTCTTCCTTTTTAGTTAATGATCCAATTCCCTCATGAATGTTCAGTTGAATCTGCCTCCACCTCACCCTCAGGCAGTACATTTCAGATCCCAATCACTCACTGTATGAAATAGCTTTTGCTCAGATCACCACTGGGAAGGTGACAGTGTTGTAACTGAACTTGTAATCCAGAGACTCAGGGTTAATGCGCTGGGGAGCCAGGTTCAAATTCCATCATGGCAGATGGCAAAATTTGGATCTCATAAAAATATGGAATTAAAAATCTAATGATGACCATGAAACCATTGTCAATGTTGTAAAAACCCATCTTTTCACTAATGTCCTTACGGAAGGAAATGTGTCATCCTTATCTAGTTTGGCCTACATGTGACTCCAGGCCCACTTGGTGAGGAGGAACACTAAGTAAACATTAAAAGATATAAAGAAGGCACATATTTGGTCCAGAGTCTGACTCCAGGCCCACAGTAATGTTGTTGACTCAGTTGGAAAATAAATGCTGCCCAAGCTGGCGACACCAACATCCCATAAATTAATTTTAAAAAATTGTTAAATATCTGCAGTAACAAGGAGAGCATGTGAACAAGCAGTGACCAATCAGTCAAAAATAGGAAGAGTGAAGTCATTTGTGATTTGTCCACAAGAGGTGGATGATGCTGGCTGAGTCATGATTCATTGACCATCCCTAATTGCCCTTGAGTTGTACTGAGCCGCCATCTTGAACCGCTGCAGTCTATGTGGTGTTGATATACCCATAGTGCTGTTAGAGAGGGAGTCCCGGGATTTTGACCTAGCCACAGTTAAGGAACAGTGATATATTTCTAAGTCAGGATGGTGTCTCCTAATCTACTAAGGCAACTAAATGACAGGCTGGAAGCATGTGCACATTCCTAATTGGATGCTGCCATCATTGATTTGATTTATTTGATTTGATTTATTATTGTCACATGTATAAATATACAGTGAAAAATATTGTTTCTTGCAGTACACAGACGGGGCATATCTTACATGAGGAAGGAAAGGAGAGAGTGCAGAATGTAGTTTTACAGTCATAGCTCAGGTGTAGAGAAACACAGATGTAGAGAAAAATCAACTTAATGCAAGGTATTTAAAAGTTTAGGAGAAGTTTAGGTGGTTCTCTGCCACCCTTGTTCTTCCAGATAGTAAAGGTTTTGGGTCTGGAAGGTGCTATTGAAAGAGGTTTGGTGCGTTGTTGTAGAACATCTTGTATGGCACACGCTACTTCTTCAATGTGCCAGTGGTGGAGGAAGTAAATACTCATGAAATGGTGAATTGGGTGCCAATTAAGTGAGCTGTTTTGTCTTTTGGGTTTGTCGAAGCTGCACTCATTCAGGCAATTGGACATTATTTCATCACACTGATATTTGGCTAATGGAGGGTAGGCACACAGCCTGCGAATGGTATGATTCAGACAGCCTGGAGAATGAAGGGTTTGAACAGGCAGCTCCAGTGTGAGCAGGAGAGAATGACTTGGAACGTATCATGACTGGGAAGCAATGACTCTGCAGTTGTCAAATTTGATCTCAAAAGAGCAAATGCTGGAAAATTTCAACAGGTCTGGCAGCACCTGTAAGGAGGGAAAAGAGATGATGTTTCGAGTCCAGCTGATCCTTTGTCAAAGCCCTTTTTTTTAATGATGAGGACTGGGGTGGGCACAGTAAGAAGTCTCAAAACACCAGGTTAAAATCCAAATTAACCTGTTGAACTTTAACCTAGTGCTGAGATATTTCTTACTATATTTTTTAATGAGGCTCACTCCTTGGAAAGTGTCATAATGCATCAGGGTGGCTTCCTGGTGCATCTTGCCTGTTGCCTTGCTGAAGAAGGTGAGTGAATTCCATGCGGTGAGAAACTAGATGAGAGCAGATTATGTTGTTTCAGAGACAAAAGCCAAGCAGGTCAGTTAGTTAGGGAAATAGCAGCAGACAGTCGCCATTTCAGTGGCTGCAAATCAAACTGAAATAAATCCAGTTATGGCGACGTTTATCAAATTCTGCAACAGTGCAAACCATTTAGTGATGGAGGCTTTGTCAAGGAACATTTGTCTGATGTGGTCAATAACCTGCACCCGAGGGATATCTCACAATGTAATTCTGTCAGCCTAAGGCAGAATTCAGCTCAGGAGAGATGCTGAGACAAGGCAACTGAGGGTTTCCATTTTATTAGCATAATCTCTGGAAAAAATGGGAGCTATGCTGCAAGAGGTGTGGGGGGTTGCATCTGAACAGAAAGGGACTGGCAAAATGGTTCACCGGAGAGATGAAAAGCAATTTAAACTAGGCAAGAACAAGAAGCTGGGGAAAATCGAAAGAATCAGAAAGTAGAGAAGGTCAAAATAACAAATATGAAATGAGTTTAGCAAAATGGATACTGTGCAGACAGAGATGCTAACAATTAAAATCAACCCGATGTGAATTTCTGAAAGGAAGATCATAGATGGCAAAACTGATAGACTTAGAAACATAGAAACAACGAAAATAGGAGCAGGAGGAGGCCATTCGGCCCTTTGAGCCTGTTCTGCCATTCATTACGATCATGGCTGATCGTCCAACTCAATAGCTTAATCTTGCTTTCTCCCCATAACCTTTGATCCCATTCACCCCAAGTGCTATATCCAGCTGCCTCTTGAATGCATTCAATGCTTTGGCATCAACTATTTCCTGTGGTAATGAATTCCACAAGCTCACCACTCTTTGAGTAAAGAAATGTCTCCTTTTCTCTGTCCTAAATGGTCTCCTCTATGTCCTCAGACTGTCACCCTGGTTCTGAGCTCCCCCACCATCGGGAACATTCTCCCTGCATCTACCCTGTCTAGTCCTGTTAGAATTTTATAAGTCTCAATGAGATCCCCAGTCATTTGTCTGAACTCCAGCGAAAACAATTCTAACCTAGTCAATCTCTCTTTGCGTATCAGTCCCGCCATTCCCAGAATTTTTTGAGGGTGTGCCATATATTGTGGATGGGCCATTATAGTGGGTGAGGAGAAAGCCATGAATGTGCTGATAATCATCTTTCAAAAACCCTTTGACAACTACCACTCAGGACACTTTTGGAGCTGTGTATTATGGGGTAACAGAACCCGGCCCACCAAAATGTTGGGGATGGGGTGGGGATGAACCCAGCTACAATTCCAGTGGCTGTGCTGCAGCAATTTAACACCAGGAGCAGTGCTAATTGCTTTATGGCAGGCCTTGGGTGCAGAGGTAAAGTGTGGCAAGTGTGAGGCTGCGTCCTTTGGAAACTGGGCTGACCAACCCCCTTGTGTATTTCACTGTCAGGTCAGATGACCTGAAGATGCTAGAGAATATGGCTCAGAGGAACCTGGGCATGCATTAGAAACTGGTGGAAACAAGTAGCTATAATGAACCAAAAACTGGGCATGTGGGAGCAATGCTCCCACTTCATCGCAGTTAAGAATTGTTCATCAGATTTCGGGCACTCTCAATGTTGCTGTACGTGGCGCAGGCCTGGCTCATTCTTCAGTCCTGCATTGTGGCAATCACCTGAACCATTTTCCGCTTCAACTCGGGGTCAAAAATGGACCATGTTTGTAAGGATGCAATGTACAAACTTCTAGATAACCTCCAGGGAGGCACAGTAGCACAGTGGTTAGCATTGCTGCCTCACAGTTCCAGGGACCTGGGTTCGATTCCTGGCTTGGGTCACTATCTGTGTGGAGTTTGCACATTCTCCCTGTGTCTGCATGGGTTTCCTCCCACAGTCCAAAGATGTGTGGGTTAGGTGCATTGGCATGCTAAAATTGCCCTATACTGTCCCAGGATGAGTATGTTGAAGGAGTTAGTGGAGTAAATATGTGGGGTTCGGGGTATAAGGCCTAGATGGAATTGCTGTCAGTGTAAACTCGATGGGCTAAGTGACTTCCTTCTGTACAATATGATGCCTACGATCTTATGGTTTCTATGATACAGAGAGGCTGCAAAGAATATTGACAGTTTAAATGACCATCTTTATGTGTGGTTGAGTCAAGCTGTGCATAGACCCTTAGTACCAGTTCCCAAATGTCACTAGATGCTGAGCGTCCCAGCGTTGGGAAGGATGGGTCTGACCAAGTTGCTGTGAAAAACTCCATGTAGTTAGACTGTTCTGTACCCCCAGTCCTTCGTGGAGAAACTTATGCAGAGAAACATTTTTGATCACAAGTCCATTAGGAAGTAAACCACTCATAGCGTCCTAGAAGCTCTACCGGAAAAGGAGCAGGTGGATCCTGTCAGATGGTTTCCTGAGCTGGCTGTCAAAATCATTTGGCAAAATGTTTCATCACCAGAACTTTTAAACAAGCACCAAGACCTAGCTTGGTTTGTGGTGAGAAAGGCCCTCCCTGTCAGACCCTTCCTTCATGCCTGGAATCCCACCCCATCTGCACATTTCCCTTGAGGTGACTGCAGTGCACAGAAGATCATTATCCACCTACTCGTGGAATGTGCCTTTACAAAGAAGGTCTGGAAGGAGTTGCGATGGTTTTTGTTGAGCTTCATCCTGAGCAGCTCCTTGACACAGGATTCTGTGCTCCAAGGGCTATTCCCAGGACGTTCTCTGAGATAAACATTAGATGTTGCTGGAGGAGCATTAACTCAGTGAAAGACACTCTTTGGCTTGCCCAAAACCTGTTGGTTTTCCAGTGCAAGGAGTTGTCCGCCGACCGAGTGCTATGGACTTGGGAAGTCAGGGAACACAGGTGACCATAGTGACAAATACTAAGGGGAAGGTGGATAAACCACCTGGACCATATGGACTACATCCCAGAGTTCTGAAGGAGATAGCTGAAGAGATGGTAGAGAAACTAATGATCTTTCACGAATCATCGGAGTCAAGGAGGATCCCAGAGGCTGGAAAATTGCTAATGTAACACCCCTGTTTAAGGAGGGAGAGGGGCAAAAGATGAGAAATTACAGTGGGGGGAGGGTACAGTTGGGGGTGGGGTGTGGTTAGCCTGACCTCGGTGTTTAGCAAAATTTTAGAGTCCATTATTATGGATGAGATTTCGGAATACTTGGAAGCGAATGGTAAAATAGGACAAAGTCAGCATAGTTTCATCAAGGGGAGGCCATGCCTGACAAGTCAGTTAGAATTCTTTGAGAAGGTAAGAAGTTTTGACAAAAGGGAGCCTGTGAATGTTATCTATTTTGGCCTTTGACAAGGTGCCACACAGGAGGCTGCTGAGTAAGGTAAGTGTTAGAGGCAAGGTACTAGCATGTGTAGAGGATTGGCTATGATCTAGATGAAGAAACTGAGGGCATTGTGGCTAGGTTTGCAGATGATACAAAGGTAGTTGGAGGCACAGGTAGTATTGAGGAAGCAGGGGGGGCTGCAGAAGGACTTGGACAGGTTAGGAGAGTGGGCAAATAAGTGGCAGATGGCGTACAATATGGGAAAGTGTGAGGTTATGCACTTTGATAGGAAGAATAGAAGTGTAGACTATTTTCTAAATAGGGAGAGAATTCAGAAATTGGAAACATTAAGGGATTTGGGAATTCTAGTTCAAGATTCTCTTCAGATTAACTTACAGGATGGGCCTTGGAGGGAGTGCAGAGGAGGTTTACTAGGCTGATACCGGAGTTGAGGGGGTTGAGCTATGAGGAGAGGCTGAATAAACTGGGCTTGTACTCGTTAGAGTTTAGAAGAATGAGGGGAGATCTCATTGAGACGTATAAGATGATGAATGGGATGGATAGGATAGAGGTGGAGAGACTCTTCCCGCTCAAAAAAGACAGTAGGACTAGGGGGCACAGCCTCAAGATAAAAGGGGGGCGGTTTAGAACGGAGTTGAGGAGGAACTTCTTCACTCAAAGGGTGGTGAATCTCTGGAATTCTCTGCCCGTTGAAGTGGTGGAGGCTGCCTTGCTAAATATTTTTAAGACGCGGGTTGATGGGTTTTTGATAAGAGAGGGGATTAAGGATTATGGGGAGAGGGCGGGAAAGTGGAACTGAGCAGCGACAGATCAGCCATGATCTTATTGAATGGCGGGGCAGGCTCGAAGGGCTGGATGGCCTACTCCTGCTCCTATTTCTTATGTTCTTATGTTCTTATGTTGGTAGTTAGGAAGGCAAGTGCAATGTTAGCATTCATTTTGAGAGGACTAGAATATAAAAGCAGGGATGTACTGCTGAGGCTTTATAACGCTCTGACAAGACCACATTTAGAATATTGTGAGCAATTTTGTGCCCTGCATCTAAGGAAGGATGTGCTGGTCTTGGAGACAGTCCAGATGAGGTTCATGAGCATGATCCCGGGAATGAAAAGCATGATGTATGAGGAGCATTTGAGGACTTTGGGTATGTGTTTGATGGAGTTTAGAAAGATGAGGGTGGAGTTCATTGAAACTTACAGTATATTGAAAGATCTAGATAGAGTGGATGTGGGGAAGATACTTCCATTTGTAGGAGAGAATGGGATCTGAGGGCACAGCCTCAGAGTAAAGGGGCAATCCTTTAGAACAGAGTTGAGAAGGAATTTCTTCAGCTAGAAAGTGGTAGATCTATGGAATTCATTGCCACAGAAGGCTGTGGAAGCCATGTCATTGAATGTGTTTAATGAAGAGATAGATAGGTTCTTGATTGGTAATGGAATCAAAGATTATGGGGAAAAGGCAGTTGAGAAACTTATCAGCCAAGATTAAATTGCAGCGCAGCCTCAATGAACTGAATGGCCTATTGCTGCTACTATATCTTATGATATTATGATCTCGTGATGGTGTAATTGCTGCTTTCCTCGTCAGCCCCCTCTCCTTTCCTAAGATAAAGACAAAATACTGCGGATGCTGGAATCTGAGACAAAAACAGAAAATGCTGGAAAATCTCAACAGGTCTGACAGCATCTTTGGAGAGAGAATAGAGTCAGGATGAACCTTCAGCAGAGCGGTTTAATATTGGATAATGTTGGCCAAGGGAACTTTTTAAAGGGGAATCTAATCAAATTAGGCACTTATGGGTTCGCTTGGAGTGGAGAAATTCCTTTTAACTGAAGTCAAGCCTCATAGTATGGTTCCTCTCTCTATCTAATTGCATGTGATGGATGTGATCTGCATCATGCCCCCTCCTCCCCTGAAGACTGTTTCTCAAAGAGGCTGGTGGCTTGTTCCACAATGTTGCGGATCATTTTGTGGCTTTCATTGAAGACTCTCAGGCTTGTATGGTGGGATGACAGAACATCCTTTGTGAGTCATACCTGCAATGAAGACCCCTCCTTCTCTGCCCCCTTCGCTCAACTTCCCATTTCCCCCTCCACCTGCTATACCCTGTTCATATTGCAGAGCAAGTCCTCATGTAACAACTGGCCTACTGGCAGAACAGAGCTTGAGTATCGCTGAAAAAAGACACATGTTGAAGCTTTGCCCCTTGTACTCATCAGGTTCAAGTTCACAATACCTCAAAAGGAGCAACTCAAGTCGATGAGGCTAGTAAAAATAATCTAATGTAATACTGTTTTTACCCTGCTAATCTCCCTAACACTAATGGGCAATTTAGCATGGCCAGTCTGCCTAACCTGCATGTCTTATGGATTGTGGGAGTAAATCCGCGCACCACGAGGAAACCCATGCAGACACAGGGACAATGTACAAATTCCACACAGTCACCTGAGACTGGAATTGAACCAGTGTCACTGACGCTGTGAGCCAGTAGTGCTAACTGCTCTGCCACCATGAAGATAAATACCAATATGGCCTAGAAGATTGGCCAATTGCTGTGTTGTAATTACAATGTCAACTTATGTGAGCAATGCCCAGGAGCAATCAAAATAAGAAATGTACATTTTCCTTTATCTATATAACCTTTGGTAAAAAGACAGAAGCTGAACAAATAGTTAGTTAATCATTTTCTTGAGAGTCAACAATGTACAGTTTAACATTGACTTGACACGAAAGGGGTTCTCCTACAGCTTTGGATTCCATCATGAGGTGTTGCCCACGAATGTCAGGAATTTTTACTTGCAATGGTTCTACTGGTCTCCTTTCATTCAAAGTGATGGGACTGAAAACCATTAGAGGTGCACCGAACTTTCCAAAGGACATCGCCAGCAGTTGAGGCTTTGTGCCAGAGCAAAAACTTGAGCAATTGCCATGTGCAGAGGGGGTGCTTTTGAAGATAATATGAATAAGGACTAATAACTAATCAGGAAAAAGCTAGTGGACGTGAACACAGTGACACAGTGGTTAGCGCTGCTGCCTCACAGCGCCAAGGGCCTGGATTTGATTCCCAGCTTGGACAGTGTCTGTGTGGGGCTTGCACATTTTCACCGTGTCTGCGTGGGTTTCCTCTGGGAGCTCCAGTTTACTCCCACAGTCCAAAAGATGTGCTGGTTAGGTGCAGTGGCCATGTTGAATTCTCCCAAACAGGCACTAGAGTGTGGTGACTAGGGGACATTCACAGTAACTTCATTGCAGTATTAATGTAGGCCGACTTGTGACACAAATAAATAAACTTAAAGCAAAGAAGGAGCTAAAATATCACTTGATAAAGTGCAGTAAGAGCAAGCCTAATACTGAGAGCTATGCTTGTGAAGTAGCTGCAAGAACAATATGATGATTCATCATTGCAATGCCATACCATACATCAGAAGCATTGTATACTCTGGAGTTGTCAAATAAATATCAGTCAATAGCATCTGGCACTTTAAAAAATTAATTTATTTTCATAATGCATGGTCAGGGTTTAATGCATCAACAGTTTGGTCCTTTCATTGATGAATGGAGGACAAATATTCAGATGTTTAATTTTTCCCAGCAAAATGTTGAAACAATGCTTCTTTCTTCTGTAGACATTATTCCATTTCTTTTAAAGAGGGACACAGGCATCCTGCACTTGTTGCAGATTGGCTTTCCTTGGCTAGCCTTAACAATATTAATAACACCTTTCATTTTAACTGGCTCATGTGGTGTCAGTAGGATATTGCTGAGTGCTTTACAGAGAAGAAAATGGATTGAATACCAAAGCTTTAGGGAATAGACAAGGATTATTGCAGTTGGTGGTATAATGACTTTTGATGTGAACTTGGAAAAAAATGTTAACTTTTTCAAAACTGGGAAATGAAACTGTGCACTTAGGTGAGAAGGGAAAAATACAAAAGGGTCCAGAGGGGCAATTTTTTTCACACAGAAGGGTGAGTGTCTGGGACAAACTGCCAGAGGCAGTAGTAGAGGCGGGTACAATGTTGTCTTTTAAAATGCATTTAGATAGATGCATGGGTAAGATGGGTATAGAGGGACCTAGACCAAATGTGGGCAATTGGGACTAGCTTAGTGGTAAAAGCTGGGCGGTATGGACAAGTTGGGTTGAAGGGCCTGTTTCCATGCTATAAACCTCTTTGTATTTGACCAAGTCATAGAGTCAATGTACAATAGATGTACGATGGGGATAAGACCATAAAGCCATTAGAAATAGGAACAAGAATAGGCCATTTGGCTCCTCGAGCCTACTCCATCATTCAGGAAGATCATGACTGATTTCTCACATCCACTTTTGGCTCTTTCTCCGTAATCCTTCATTTCTTACTGATGGTTGGTAACTGACAAGTTTAATTCAACACTGCAGATTTCAAAGCAGAGTCGTTCCAGCTAACTTTGAATCTCCAATTTCTGAAAGCTGGTAAATATGGTAATGATATGTATTTAAGGTCATAAGAAATATCAGCAGGCAAAGGCCATTCAGCCCATTGAGTTTGGTCCACCAGTCAATAAGATCATGGCTGATCTGTTTGCAGCCTCAACTCCATGCTCCTGCCTGTCCACCGTTACTCTTAACTCCCTTGTCAATCAAAAAGCTGTCTACCAAGACCAAGGTGACCCAGGCTGGGAACTGAACATTCAAGGGTATTCAACATTTGTGAAGGACAGGCACAAATGAAAAGGAGATAGGGTAGTGCTGATAGTAAGGGATGAGATCAGTATATCAGTGAGGAAGAATCATAGATCAGAGGAACAAGATGTCAAGCCTGATACAGCTAAAAAACAGCAAGGGGCATCAAACCCTTGTTTATAGGCCACCAAACAGTATTGATAATGTGGGGCACAGTATAAATCAGGGAATTAGACGTTCATGTAATGCAGATCCTTTGTGCATTTTCTCTGTCTAGTCCCTTAAGAATTTTATACACGTCAACGAGATTACCTCATTATTTTAAACTTTAGAAAACTCTGGGCCCAGACTCTTCAGAAAAGTCTAATTAATAATCTTTAGGGAAGAGTGACCATAATATGGTGGAATTTTATGTTATGTTTGAAATCGATGTTGTTCAGTCCAAAACCATGGTGTCAAATCTAAATAATGAAAACTATGAAGGCATGAGGGGAAAGTTGGCTGTGGCGGATTGGGAAAATACCTTAAAAGATATGACAGTAGACAGGCAATGACTAGTATTTAAATAATTAATGCATAGTTTACAACAAATATATACTCATTTAAACCCAACAGGAAAATTTAGTCAATTGTGATAAGTTAAAGACTGTATGAGAGCAAAGGCTTGTCAGAAAGTACAAACCTGGGGATTTGGAGCATTTTAGAATCTGGTTTGTTCCAATAAGTTGGCCTCTCATTCTTCTAGATTCACATAGGCTCAATCTGCTCAGCTTTTCCTCATAAGACAAATTCCTCATCCCAGGAATTAGCACAGTGAATCTTCTCTGAACTGCTTCCATTATAAGCATATCCTTCCATAAGTAATGTGACCAAATCTGTGCACAATACATGAGATTTCAACAATGCCCAATACAGTTGCAGCAAGATTCTGCTCCTTTTATACTCCAACCTCCTTGCATTATTGCCACTGAATTGTCATTATTGCCATTATTGGCCACTGAATCCTTATTGCACACATTAACCGACCATGTTTTAGAGTAGCTAAGAGTAGTGGGCGAGAAGAGGATTGGGAGAGGTTTAAATGTCAACAAAGATTGACAAAGAAGATGATAAAGAAGGGTAGGAGAAACTATGAAGCTGGGCTTGCGCTTAATATAAATATAGCAAGAGTTTTTATAAATATATAAAAAGGAAGAGGCTGGCTAGGGTGAACGTTGGTCCCTTAGAGGATGAGAAGGGGGACTTAGTGGTAGGGGATGGGGATATGGCTGAGGTCCTGAATAACTTTTTTTGTTTCTGTCTTCACGGAGGAGGACGTGAATAATTTGCCGGGTGTTAGAGATGGAAAGGTGGTAGGACTGGAGGGTCTTAATGACATTACTGTTACTAGAGAGGAGGTGCTCGACAGACTGGAGGGACTGATTGTGGACAAGTCGCCAGGACCGGATGGAATGCATCCGAGGGTTCTGAAAGAAATGGCGGAGGTGATAGTGGATGCCTTGGTGGTTATTTTCCAGACGTTGCTGGATTCCGGGGAAGTGCCGGAAGATTGGAAAGCGGCTAATGTTACGCCGTTGTTTAAGAAGGGTGCCAGGCAAAAGGCAGGGAATTATAGGCCGGTTAGTTTAACGTCTGTTGTAGGTAAAATGTTAGAATCCGTCATCAAGGAGGAAATAGCGAGGCATCTTGAGGGGAATTGCTTGATAGAGCAGACGCAGCACGGTTTGGTTAAAGGGAAGTCGTGTCTGGCAAATTTACTGGAGTTCTATGAGGATGTGTCTAGGGCGGTGGATAGAGGAGAGCCGGTGGATGTGGTCTTTCTGGATTTTCAGAAGGCGTTTGACAAGGTACCTCACAGGAGGTTATTGCAGAAGGTCAGGGGGCATGGAGTTGGGGGTAGGGTGTTAGCGTGGATAGAGGATTGGTTGTCAAATAGGAGGCAGAGAGTGGGGCTCAATGGGTGCTATTTGGATTGGCGGATGGTGACTAGTGGAGTGCCTCAGGGGTCGGTGCTGGGGCCTCAGCTTTTTACCATTTATATAGATGATCTGGAGGAGGGAACCGAGTGTAGGGTGTCGAAATTTGCTGATGACACCAAGATTGGAGGAAAGGCAAATTGTGCGGAGGGTGGTGAGAGTCTACAGAAGGATCTAGATAGGCTGGGCGAATGGGCCAGGAAATGGCAAATGGAATTTAGTGTTGGCAAGTGCGAGGTGGTCCACTTTGGTAGGAATAATGGTAGGAAGGATTATTACTTACGTGGCCAAAAACTGCAGCAGGCGACAGTGCAGAGGGACCTTGGGGTCCTTGTGCATGAGTCGCAAAAACCCAGCTTGCAGGTGCAGCAGGTGGTCAGGAAGGCGAATGGGATGCTGGCCTTCATAGCGAGGGGGATTGAATATAAAAGTAGGGAGGTCTTGCTGCAGCTGTATAGGGCATTGGTGAGGCCGCAGCTGGAGTACTGTGTGCAGCTTTGGGCGCCGTACTTACGCAAGGATATATTGGCCTTGGAGGGAGTGCAGAGGAGGTTTACTAGGCTGATGCCGGAGTTGAGGGGGTTGAGCTATGACGAGAGGCTGAGTAAATTAGGCTTGTACTCGTTAGAGTTTAGAAGAATGAGGGGAGATCTCATTGAGACGTATAAGATGATGAATGGGATGGATAGGATAGAGGTGGAGAGACTCTTCCCGCTCAGAAAGGATAGTAGGACTAGGGGGCACAGCCTCAAGATAAAGGGGGGGCAGTTTAGAACGGAGTTGAGGAGGAACTTCTTCACTCAAAGGGTGGCGAATCTCTGGAATTCTCTGCCCGTTGAAGTGGTGGAGGCTACCTCGCTAAATATTTTTAAGACGCGGGTTGATGGGTTTTTGATAAGAGAGGGGATTAAGGGTTATGGGGAGAGGGCGGGAACGTGGAACTGAGCCACGACAGATCAGCCATGATCTTATTGAATGGCGGGGCAGGCTCGAAGGGCTAGATGGCCTACTCCTGCTCCTATTTCTTATGTTCTTATGTTATGTTCTTATGTCTTAGGTGTAAACAGACCTTGTGCAGACAATAGCCTGTAATCTTACGTATGATTCTGTTTTCATTATTTCAGAACACTGACATATTTGAATAGGTGATGAAGGACCATGAATGACTGCTGGATGCAAATCTCTACTTCTTTCAAACTTATTGTTTTCAGCTTAATTTCCAACAGAAGACAATACTGTCATGTTTTGCAATGAGAATGCTAACTGAAGAAAGACAAAAAACAGTACTTTCATTTAACTTTAATAAGTAAGAAAAAGGCTACCTCTAATAATATCTCTCTTGCATTTGGGTTCTGTCTATACCTGTCCAGGAGTCAGTCGTTGAACAGAATATTACATATGAACCACACTATATAGGAACAGAAGTAGCCCCTCAATCCTACTCTGCAGTGCAACAAGATTGTATCTGATCTGTTTGTGATTCAAGTTCTACATTCCCATCTACCCCCGATAACCTTTGATTTCACTGCCGAACATGAATCTATGACTTAAAATATTCAGTGACCTCCATGTCCAGTACTTGCTGAGGAAAATTTCCAAAGTTGAGAAAAAAATTCTCTTCATTTCTGTTCTGAAAGGGCAAACCCTAATTTTAAAATAATGCCCCCTAGTTCTGGACTCACCTAGAAGTGGATACTTAATTTCTACATTGACCTGATCAAGACTATTCAGGATCTTATTTACTTCAATCAGGTCACCCCGACACAAAGTCCAACTTGTCCAACCTTTCCTTATGAGACAACCCACTCATTCCACCTATCAAACTAGTAAACCTCTGAAATACCACCGATGCGCTTACATCCTTCCTTCAATAAGGAGGCTAAAACAGGGGGAATTTTCCCATCCTGCCCGCCACAGGAATCATAGCAAGGGGGGGATGGGGGAACCATACAAAAGTTGATCTCGGGCGGGATTTTCTGGGTCGGGATGAGCATGGCTGGAAAATCCTGCCCATTGTATTCAAGATTTGCACCAGAATTCTACTGCCCCGTGGTCAAGGGGCAGACAATGGAAATATCTGTTGTCCTCGGGTGGGGTATTTCAGTCTCGTTTGAGTGAGGCCGTAAAATCCCACCCTTTGTGTCACCAATGCCTGCATAACTGAAGCATAGTGTCCTTACCTTTATGTTCAATTTCTTTTGTAATAAAGGACAGCATTCCATTATTAGAGAAATGTTTGGACGATTCAGTCTATCTTTATTAAGAAGATAAGAACATAAGAAATAGGAGCAGGAGTCGGCCATCTAGCCCTTCGAGCCTGCCCCGCCATTCAATAAGATCATGGCTGATCTGAAGTGGCTCAGTTCCACTTTCCCGCTTTTTCCCCATAACCCTTAATTCCCCTGCCTATCAAAAACCTATCTACCTGTGACTTAAATATATTTAGTGAGGTAGCCTCCACCACTTCAACGGGCAGAGAATTCCAGAGATTCACCACCCTTTGAGAGAAGAAGTTCCTCCTCAACTCTGATCTAAACTGCACCCCTCCCCCCCCTTATCTTGAGGCTGTGCCCTCTAGTCCTGCTATCCTTTCGAAGCGGGAAGAATCTCTCTACCTCTACCCCATCCATCCCCTTCATTATCTTATATGTCTCTATAAGATCCCCCCTCATCCTTCTAAACTCCAGAGTACAGACCCAGTCTATTTAGTCTCTCTTCATAGTCCAACCCCCTCATCTCCGGTAACAGCCTAGTGAACCTTCTCTGCACTCCCTCCAAGGCCAATATATCCTTGCGCAAGTGCGGCGACCAAAATTGCACACAGTACTCCAGCTGCGGCCTCACCAGTACCCTGTACAGTTGCAGCGAGACCTCCCTGCTTTTATATTCTATCCCCCTCGCTATAAAGGCCAACATTCCATTCGCCTTCTTGATCACCTGCTGCACCTGCAGACTGGGTTTTTGCGACTAGTGCACAAGGACCCCCAGGTCCCTCTGCACCGTAGCATGCTGCAGCTTTTCACCTTTTAAATAATAATCCCTCCTACTATTAGTTCTGCCAAAGTGGATAACCTCACACTTGCTAACATTATACTCCATCTGCCAGGTCCTCGCCCACTCGCTCAACCTATCCAGATCTCTCTGCAGACTTTCCACACCCTCCATACAATTTGCTTTTCCACTCATCTTCGTGTCATCAGCAAATTTTGTTACCCTACACTCAGCCCCCTCCTCCAGATCATCTATATAAATGGTAAATAGTTGAGGCCCCAGCACCGATACCTGCGGCACTCCACTAGTCACCAACCAGAATAGCACCCATCGATACCAACTCTCTACTTCCTATTAGACAGACAATCCTCTATCCACGCCAACACCTTACCCCCAACTCCGTGCACCCTAACCTTTTGCAGCAACTTTTTGTGAGGCAGCTTATCAAATGCCTTTTGGAAATCTAGAAACACCACATCCACTGGTTCCCCTCTGTCTACTGCACTAGTCACATCCTCATAAAAATCCAATAAATTTGTCAAACACGACTTCCCCTTAACGAATCCGTGCTGCATCTGCTCGATCAAACCATTCTTTTCTAGGTTTCTTGCTATTTCTTCTTTGATGACGGATTCTAGCATTTATCCAACTACAGACGTTAAACTAACCAGCCTATAATTCCCTGCCTTTTGTCTGCTACCTTTTTTAAACAGCGGCGTAACATTAGCCGTTTTCCAATCTTCCAGCACTTCCCCGGAATCCAGAGAATTTTGATAAATAATTATTAAGGCATCCACTATCACCTCTGCCATTTCTTTCAGAACCCTGAAAGCTTGGGAATATTTTTTGGTAATAATTGCTTGGGAATATTTTTCTGACATATGTGGCTGTTCACAATTGCAAAATTGGCAGCAAGAGAAACCCAGTACTTTCTGGATGGCTGTATGTTAATTGGTGAGTAATAAGATGACAACATTGTTTATGTAGATTTCCATAATTTCCTCAGATATTACCTTGTTTGCACCTATATTACCTTGTTTCCTTTAACTTCCCATATGCTGCTCCTTAAATGGAACTATAGAGTTTCTACAATGCAGCAGGAGGCCATCTGGCCCATCGAGTTTGTACTGACTCTTCAAAAGAGATCGTATCCAGGCTAAATATATGTAATACCATGCATTTACAATGGCTAATCCCTCTAACCTACACATCTTTGGACAATAAGGGCAATTTAGCATGGCTATTCCACATAACTTGCACATCCATGCACTGTAGCAGGAAACCAGAGCACCCAGAGGAAGCCCACTCGGACACCTATAGATACACATTAAGCAGAGCCACCACCTCCAGAAGACACTTCTGTCAGCCAGTCCCATCTGAGATTGACAGCGTAGCACTGCTGCCAACCTGCCAAGTGTGAACATCGACTGGAATCATTTGAGCACTGATTTATTTCATAAGGCTGCAAGATAATTATAGATAAGGATGGCCATTCTTTCCATATTTCATCACCCACCCAGAAACAGCTTCTTCCCTGCTGCCATCAGACTTTTGAATGGACCTACCTTGCATTAAGTTGATCTTTCTTTACACCCTAGTTATGACTATAACACTACATCCTGCACTGTCCTGTTTCCTTATCTATGAACAGTATGCTTTGTCTGTATAGCACGCAAGAAACAATTCTTTTCACTCTATGTGAACACATGTGGCAATAATAAATCAAATCAAAATTTTAAATAATCTTGCTACTTCGCTGTTCTTGAATTCAATCACTGGTATAATCCCTGTCATTTCATCTGGATATTTAGCCATTGTATTAATCATTAAAATATGCTGGCAGATGCTACCAGACCTGTTGAGTTATCCAGTATTTCTGATTTTGTTTATCATACTATTAATCACTCGCTATTTGAAGAAGAACTTTCTGATATCAGTCCTAAAGTTACCATTTATTTGATTTATTCTGTCTCCTGTTCGACTCCTGTTGTTAATAATCCAAAACTAATTTACTAACTTGTGCACTTCCATAAATTAACTCCAGAAATGCCATTCCAGGCTGGTAAACACTTGCCTCTTTTCAAATTTCAGATGTCTGACATCAGGGATCAACTTCGTGCCCCTTCTCTGCACTGTCTTCAGTATTTGAACATCTTCCAAGTGTCCTCGTGAGTAGTATAGTGTGTAATATTTAAGATGTGGTCTGACCAGAGCACTGTACAGTTTGATAATCTGACAGCTGGTTCAATTGTGATGCTATGGTTCAAAGTTAATGTTTGAGATTTAATTGTACTTCTAGCTTCAAGAAGAAACAATATCTGAAATGATATGGACCTTGGGAAATAACAGGCAATGATGTCACGTATGAACATACAAAGTAGGAGCAGGAGTAGGTCCCCGGAGTCCGCTCTGCCATTCAATGCCTGATCTAACTGTAACCTCAACCCCACACCGCTGCCTATCCCCAATAACCTTTCACTCCCTTGTTAATCAAAAATCCATCTAGTTCTGCCATAAAAATCTGCAAATACTCTGCTTCCATTTCCTTTTGAGGAAGAGGGTTCCAGAGATTCACAACATTCTGAGATAAAAAATTTAAATCTTAATTCTCAATCTTAAATGAGTATCTCTTATTTTTAAACAATGAACCCTAGTTCTAGATTCTCTGATGTTCCTTTAGCCTGAAGTTTAATGGCATGTGTGACATACTGAGGTAAACTATGCTTCCTCTGTTCAACCAGAACTTGCTTCTAATCTCCAACCAATTTAAGAAACAAAATGGATCAAGAGAACATTACTCTAGTTATCAAACCTACTCCTTTCAATGGGCTTTTCATGAGACCCCAGTGTATTCAAAGTGCTGAGGCAGTCGAATACTGCAGATAAACTCTACAGTCTGTGAAATTTCCCCCGACCCTCAAAGGAGATTGAACAACAGTTCCGGATTATCAATGTAACATTACAATTTAAGTTATTAAACTGCTGACTAGCCTACACTCCACAGCTGACATTTCTGTGGTCCCAGCAGGACTGGAACCACAGTGTTCTGCAAAGTATTTCATCACATAATGTCTATTTTTATCTCTACTTATCTAAACATTATTGCTGAGCTCCACTTTGCCCCCTCACTAACTCTGTGTGATGATTCACTTCAGTGAACAGACCACTTAAGGAAACAATTCCAGTATGTGATTTGCAGTTTGACTTCTGGTTATTGTTATATTTACCTAGATGCTGGGTAAGTAAAAGTATATTGTGAACTATGGGAAAGCTTTGCTAACAGAAGCAACCTGTGACACCAAAATGAATAAACTGATGAGTGACCATCAAATGGAGAAACAGGAGGCTAATGCCAAAGAACCGGGTTTGGGATCACAGAATGCAATTAATCACATAAGTAATAGGAGCTGGAGTAGACTAATCAGTTCTTTGAGCCTTTCTCTGCCCTTCAATAAGATTATGGCTGATCTTCTGCCTCAACTTCTGACCTCGACTGATCTTCTGCCCTGGATAAACCTGTATCTGGAATCACCATTGCAGATGTCAAAACAGCTTTCTTGAATGTCAATCCAGGGAAAGCGACTGGCCTGGATGAAGTTTCTGGACTTGCACTCAGACCCTATGCAGATCAGCTAGTGGACGTATTCACAGATATCTTCAACCTCTCTTTAGAAAAATCCAAGGCCCCTATCTGAGAAGATGACCATCATCCTGGTACCTAAGAAAGATCAAGCAACGTGCCTTAATGACTATCAGCTGGTGGCTCTGACATCCATCATTATGAAGTTCTTCTAAAGATTAGTCATGTCATAAATCAATTCCAACCTCCCGGACTACCTGGATCCACTACAGTTTGCCGATTGCCGCAACAGGTCCACAGCAAACACTATTTCTCTGGCCCTGCACTCAACCCTGGAACACCTAGATAACAAGGACACCTACGTCAGACTCCTATTTATTGACTATGGTTAGATAGATTTCTGATTGGTGTTTTTGATAAGAGAGGGGATTAAGGGTTATGGGGAGAGGGCGGGAATGTGGAACTGAGCCACGACAGATCAGCCATGATCTTATTGAATGGCGGGGCAGGCTCAAAGGGCTAGATGGCCTACTCCTGCTCCTATTTCTTATGTTGTTATGTTCTTATGATAGACAAGGGAATTAAGGGTTATGGGGAGAAAGCGGGAAAGTGGAACTAATTCACTTCAGATCAGCCATGATCTTATTGAGTGGCAGGGCAGGCTCGAAGGGCTAGATGGCCGACTCCTGCTCTTATTTTTTATGTTCTTATGACTACAGCTCAGCCTTCAACACTATTATTCCCATGAAACTCTTCTCCAAACTCCGTGGCCTGGGCCTTGGCTCCTCCCTCTGTGACTGGATCCTGAACTTCCTAACTCACGACCATAATCAGTAAGAATTGGCAACAACACCTCCTCCACAATCATCCTCAACACTGGTGCCCCACAAGGCTGTTTTCTCAGCCCTCTACTATACTCCTTATACACCTATCACTGTGTGGCCAAATTCTCCTCCAATTTGATTTTCAAGTTTGCTGATGACACCACTGCAGTGGTTGGATCTCAAACAATGACGAGACAGGGTACAGGAATGAGATAGAGAATCTGGTTAATTGGTGCAGCAACAATAATCTCTCTCTCAAAGTCAACAAAACTAAGGAGATTGTCATCGACTTCAGGAAGCATAAAGGAGAATGTGCCCCTGTCTACATCAACGGGGAAGAAGTAGAAAGGGTCAAGAGCTTCAAGTTTTTAGGTATTCAGGTCACCAACAACCTGTCCTGGCCCCCCCCATTTCTGACACTATAATTAAGAAAGCCCACCAACACCTTTACTTTCTCAGAAGACTAAGGAAATTTAGCATGTCAGCTTTGACTCTCACTAATTTTTGCAGATGCACCATAGAAAGCATTCTTTCTGGATGTATCACAGTTTGGTATGGCTTCTGCTCTGTCCAAGACCGCAAAGAGCTACAAAAGATCATGAATGTAGCCCAATCCATCACACAAACCAGCTTTCTATCCATTGACTCTGTCTACACTTCCCGCTGCCTTGGCAGCATAATTAAGGACCCCACGCACCCCAGACATTCCCTCTTCTGCCTTCTTCCTTTGGGATAAAGATACAAAAATCTGAGGTCACTTACTAACCAACTCAAGAACAGTTTCTTCCCTGCTGCTGTCAGAATTTTGAATGGATTTACCTTACATTAAGTAGATCTTTCTCTACACCCTAGCTATGACTGTAACACTACATTCTACACGCTCTCGTTTTCTTCTGTATGAACAGTATGTTTTGCCTGTATAGCACGCAAGAGACAATACTTTTCACCGTCTGTTAATACATGTGACAAGAATAAATCAAATCAAATCAAATCAACTCCACCTTCTTGCATTATCCCCATAACCCTTGATTCCCTTAGTATCTAAAAATCTAGCAGACTCTGTCTTGAATGTACTCAGCATCTAAGCATCTACACTTGCTTTCCTTGCTTGCTGTTAACTTTCAGTGACACGTGTGCAAAGATACCCTGGACCATCTGAATACCAGCACTGAACCACGCCTGTTCATTGAATTGCAGACAACACCTTAACATTGTATTGCCAGCTGTTCGAAATGTGTGCAGCCAGAACTACTTTGTTGTTTGTTGGCGAACCTGATATCATGTGTGTCTAGCATCACTTAAGTGGGGTCTGCATCTTTTAAAGGCTGCAATAAGTGATGGGAGTGATTTTGAAGGGTGAATCTGGGCTGTGATACTTTGAGGAATTGCTGATGGTGACAGAGGATATTGTCCAGGTCTTGTTGCATTTGGACATGGATGGTTTCATTATCTGAAGAGTCCGAATGATACTGAACATTATGCAATCATGAGCGAACATCTCCACTATATGATCAAAGGAAAGTCATTGATGAAGCAGCTGAAGGTCATTGGGCTTCAGACACTACTCTGAGGAACTTCTGCAGTGATGTCCTGGAGCTGAGATGATTGACCTCCAATCACCACAACCATCTTTCTTTCCTAGAATCATAGAATCATAGAATCCCTACAGTGCACAAAGAGGCCGTTTGACCCATCGAGTCTGAATTGATCACAATCCCACCCGACCCTATCACCATAACTCTACTTATTTACTCTGCTAATCCCCTGACACTAAGGGGTAATTTAGCATGGCCATCCACCTAACCTGCACATCTCTGGAGTGTGGAAGTAAACCGGAGCACCTGGAGGAAATAGATGCAGACATGGGGAGAACATGCAAACTCCACACAGACAGTCACCCAAGGCCAGAATTGAATTGTGATGCACAGAGTGCTGGAAATTCATTCCACTCAGCTCACCCAAAGAACAGGCAGGAAAAACCTCTGTTTTCCCACCTGTTGGACGCTTAGTTTTCTTTGGGAGAAACGCACCTCAACAGTTTCTATCAATCAGTACTCAATCCTTCAATTCTGATGCTTCCCATATTTCAATAGTGACTACACCACTTTGAAGGTAAGAAAAAGATGAAAAGCGTATTATAACTGCGTAGTTCTGGTCGCCTCACTACAAGAAGGATGCGAAAGCTATTGAGAGGATGCAGAGGAGATTTACAAGGATGTTGCCTGGATTGGGAGGCATGCCTTATGAGGATAGGTTGAGGGAGCTAGGTCTCTTGTCCCTAGAGAGACGAAGATTGAGAGGGGACCTGATAGAGGTTTATAAGATGTTGAAAGGTATAGATAGGGTGGATTCTCGGAGGCTATTTCCCAGAGCTGAAATGGTCGCTACGAGAGGACACAGGTTTAAGGTGCTGGGGAGCAGGTACAGGGGAGATGTCAGGGGTAAGTTTTTCACTCAGAGGGTGATGAGTGAGTGGAATCGGCTGCCATTGGTGGTGGTAGAGGCGAACTCGCTGGGGTATTTTAAGAGACTTCTGGATGAGTATATGGGATTTAATGGGATTGAGAGTTATAGATAGGCCTGGTAGGTATGGATATGATCGGCACATCTTGTGGGCTGAAGGGCCTGTTTGTGCTGTAGTGTTCTATGTTCTGTGTTCTGTAATTTAAGTGCTTCTTAATTCAAGTTTCCCTTCCCTTCCTGAGGAAAGGGTGGTGGAGGCAGAAACCCTCATAATATTTAAAGTATTCTTGGATACATACTTGAAGTGCTTGAACCTACATGGTTACAGGCCAAATTGGAAAGTGAGATTAAGTAAGATGTAATATTGGTTTGTAGTGCATGTAGTTTAATGTATTGATTTACACATTGTAGAATATGTAAACATTTTGGAATTGATAATTTCACAGGAAGTGATGCAAGTTACATGCGATACTGTAATTGATGTAATATCGATGTGCCAGTAATACATCTGAAGAATTCTCCTAAAAACCTGCCATCCTTCAATAAAGAACCTTTCACTGAGATTAAACAGTCTCATAGTATTTGGGACATTTGTGGGAAGAGAAAAACACCACAGTTACTTGTTGGCTGGTGTGGACTTTATGGCTGAATGGCTGTCTTCTGTTCTGTAAATCTTTATGATTCTGTGACACTCTTATTGACGTGCTTATTTTTTGCAGGAAGAAGTTAGCATGTAACAACAAGCAATAACAAAGAGCTGGAGTAGCACAGGCCATCACCATTCTTTAGCCCCCATGGAAGAGACATGGAAAGGGCATCACTGAGGCGGTGACCATTGGATAGAGGGGTCAATGGCGGCAGCATCTGTATATCTAATCCTTCTTCTCTCATCCTACCTCTCCCGCACCCCATGATCTCCTTTACTCCGAAGATTCAGATAGTGTAAGCATACACTCCTTACTTTCTCCCCTCCCCTCTCCACAACCAAATTCCCATTCTTTTCTCATTTTGGATACCTAAAAACTACAGCCTTCTCAGTCAGAGGACATGGGGAAGGAAACAGCGATGATGAAGATACACAGTCACTAAAATGTTACACTCACAGCCATTAACTTAGGTACTATGTGTGTGTTTTCGAGGTAGGATAGAGGTGGGATTCCGATGTGAGGAGACATGAGAAACAAATGTGCTAGAGGCAGTGTTGAGGGAATGTTTAGTGCAAGCATCAGCTCAATGGAGGGTAAAGTCACACAGTATCAGATGAGAACTTTAGTGGGCTGTGTTTACATAACCAAATGCATGGTGCATTGGAAAACTCTTCAGAAACCCTGCATAATGTGAAGGAATATGGTGGAATCCAAGCTCATTGTCTCCAATATGAGACTCCGCATCAGACCCAAGAGGCGACCACAAGGAAGCAAGGTTATGAAAAGAATCAATGCAGCCAAGCTAAAGAACCCCAGTATAGCTTCAGCACTGGCTGAAGACGTAGAAATCAAGTTTGCTGACCTACACCTCGCAGGCAGCGCTGAGGACGACTGGGAACACTTCCGAGATGCTGTCCATACATCTGCACTGAAGATGCTCGGGCCCTCTACCCGCAAGCAGCATGACTGGTTCGATGTGAATGTTGAGGAGATGTAGGCTGTACTTGTTGAAAAGCACCGTCTTCATCAGGCCTGTCAGAACAACCCACCATCAGCTGCCAAGAAAAATGCTTTTATCAGTGCTCACTGGACAGTCCAGAATAAACTGCGTAAAATGCAGGATGCCTGGCTGAGTGCCAAGGCAGATGAAATGCAGGGATAAGCTGACAGAAACAACCTGAAGCGGTTCTATGAAGCCCTCAACACTCTCTACAGACCTCAATTTCTTGGGAGTTCCCCCTCCTGAGTACAGATGGTACAACTCTCATTACAGAGAGGGCTCAGATCCTGCAGAGTTGGGCTGAACACTTTGAAGCCATCCTTAACCGTATTAACGATGAGGCAATAGACAGGATTTCCCAGGTTGACATCAACAGCACCATGGATGACCCACCAGTAATAGCCAAAGTCACGCAAGCTGTCAGCCAGCTATCCAGTGGCAAAGTCCCAGGGGCAGATGCCATACACGCAGAGATCTACAAAGCTGCTGGTCCTGTACTTGTCGAGAAGCTCACCAAGTTGTTCCAGTCCTTTTGGAAGGAAGGATCCATTCCTCAGGAACTTAAAGATGCTTCCATTGTACACCTCTACAAGAGGAAGGGCAATCGACCAGTAAGCGACAACCACCGAGGAATCTTGCTGCTCTCCATCACAGGAAAAACTCTTGCAAGAGTCCTGCTAAATATTCTGGTCACTCATCTAGAGCTGGGCTGCTTCCAGAGTCACAGTGTGGCTTCCATAAAGGTTGCGGGACTATTGACATGATTTTTCCTGCGTGCCAATTTCAGGAGAAGTGTCAGGAGCAGAATCACGAGCTCTACACAATTTTTGTTGACCTCACAAAAGCTTTTGGCACTGTAAGCCAACAAGGCCTGTGGAGGATCATGCCAAAGTTCAGCTGCCCCCCCCCACCCCCCAAATTCATTCAGATGGTATGCCAGTTCCATGATGGCATGATGGCCAGAGTACTGGATGGCGGAGAATCCTCTGAGGCATTCCCAGTCACCAATGGCGTCAAACAGAGCTGTGTGCTCGCACCCACACTGTTCAGCATGATGTTCACTGCCATGCTGAATGATGCCTTCAGGACAGTGTTGCTGGAATCAGCCTCAAGTACAAAGTGGGTGGGAAGCTCTTCAATCTGCAGAGACTTCAAGCTATTACCAAAGTGAAGGAGACTGTTCTGAGCGATTTCCTCTTTGACAATGACTGCGCCCTGTATACTGGCTCAGATGTGGGTATGCCGGCGTTGGACTGGCGTAAACACAGTAAAAAGTCTGACAACACCAGGTTTTAGTCCAACCTATTTATTTGATAATATACTCACAAGCTTTCGAGGGACACCCTCTTCGTCAGGTGAATGGAGAGTTCGTCAGGTGAATGGAGAGTTCTCTCCATTCACCTGACGAAGAGGGTGTCCCTCGAAAGCTTGTGAGTATATTATCAAATAAATAGGTTGGACTAAAACCTGGTGTCAGACTTTTTACTGGCTCAGAGCCAGAGATGCAAGTCAGTGTGAACAAATTTTCCACAGCTTGTGACAACTTTGGACTCACCATCAACATTAAAAAGACCAAAGTCATGCACCAGCCTGTTCCTCGTGCATGCAACCCATAATCACAATCAAAGGGCAGAAACTACAGGCAGTGGACCAGTTCACTTATCTTGGCAGCACCCTCTCCCAAGCAGTGACTACTGATGCAGAAGTTAACTGCAGAATAGCAAAGGCAAGTTCTGCTTTCGGTAGACTGCGCTCCACTGTATGGGAATGTCAAGGAATCAGCCCAGCAACAAAACTGAAGGTCTACAGCACCGCAGTACTCACTACCCTCCTGTATGCCTGTGAAATGTGGACTGTGTATCGAAGGCATGCAAGACAGCCCAATCATTTCACATGACTTGTCTTTGCAGAATATTACACATCCGATGGCAAGACAAAATACCAGACACTGAAGTTCTCTCTAGAGCAATTCTACCATCAGTCCACACACTGTTGATGAAAGCTCAGACCTGGTGGGCAGGTCATGTCATCTGTATGTCAGACAAGCGCATACCCAAGCTCTCTGCTGGAAGACGCTCACATGGAAGGCAGAAGGAACGTTTGAAAGACACAGCCAAGGCCTCCCTGAAGTCGCTTGACATAGACACAACCACCTGGGAAACATTGGCACAAAACCGCCCTACCTGGTGCTGCCTCATCCACAAAGACTGGGCAAGCTTACGAAGCAAGGTGTATTGCTGAAGCACAACTTGAGCGTGAGCTGCGCAAGTCCAGAGCCACCAGCACAACAACTACAGTGCCTACCCAAGTCTGTCCAATATGTGCCAGGACATTCCGTGCCCGAATTGGCCTGATCAGTCATTTTCGGACACACTGCAACTTGCCTCAAAATGACTAATAGTGTTGAGGTCCTCATCGATGACAATGGACGAACAACATGGTGGAATCCAGCTGCATGGACATCATGGTTGGTCAGCACTTATTGCCCATCCCTAGTTGCCCAAGGGCAGTTGAGAATCAACCACATTGCAGTGGTTCTGGAGTTACACGTAGGTCAGATCAGACTTATTGTCAGTCCTTATCAGTCCTGGATTGACTGGCTGTGAGTGCAGGGGGAGCATTTAAATGCAACTCTCCCTCATTAACAGTGCAGAACTGTGAGCCAATTCAGGTGAGTCAAGGACTCCAAACCGGTGTGTTTTGTGTGAAGGTTCTTTCAGCGCACTAAGTGGGGGACAATTTTAGTTTTAATTTTATGGGAAGTAAGTGTCACTGGCTGGGCCAGCACTTATTGTTTGTCCCTAACTGCCCTCCATTTCAGAAGACATTTGCGAGTCAACCAAATTGCTGTGGCTCTGGAGTCACATGCAGGCCAGACCGGGTAAGAACAGCAAATTTCCTTCCCTAAAATACATTAATGAACCAGATGGGTTTTTCTGACAATCCCCAAAGATTTCATGGTCATCAGTAGATGCTTCATTCCAGATTCTTTTTATTGAATCCAGGTCCCCAGAACATTAGCTGAGTTTCTGGATTAAGAGTCTAGTGTTAATAGCACTGGGCTACTGCCTCCCCACTGTAGACTATTAAAACCTTAGCCAAGCACAGGAAAGGTCCAAAAATGCATACTGTTGTACCAGAATCAAAAGAAAATTCAGAAACAAAACCTGGATGTTATTTCTGAACACTTTAAAAAGTGTCGTTGTGGGTTTATTCATTTGTTTAATGTTGTGTTCAGCTGTGAACAGTGAAGTTAGAGTGTTGGTTGGAATCTGCGGTTGGAAAAAGGCAGCATTGGCATCAAAACTTTTGCACACTGATTCATGTCATAATTTTTCTGTTCTGCCTTCTTCCTGTTAGATGCATGCCCAAACCCCTTTCCCAACAAGGCATTCTGCACACATCTTGTCACATGTCTGCAAGAGAGTTAGGTAACTGTGCAGCATTTAGCTCTGTAATGCATTAATGTGCTATGAGCATTCACATTGCATAATAGTGCAAGTAAACACGTGAGCTGACCATCTTGGTGTCTGTCTTTCTCTGCAAGTACCTCCCGATATGCAGTAGATTTTGGCAGTCTGCCTCTGCATTTGAAGGACAGCATGGTGGTGCAGTGGTTAGCACTGCTGCCTCACAGTGTCAGGGACCTGGATTCAATTCTCAGCTTGGGTCACTGTCCGTGTGGAGTTTGCATGTTCTCCCTGTGCCTGCGTGGGTTTCCTCCAGGTGCTCTGGTTTCCTCCCACAGTCCAAAGATGTGCGGGTTAGGTGCATTGGCTAAATTCACCCGCAGTGTACCTGAACAGGCACCGGAATGTGGCAACTAGGGAATTTTCAAGTAACTTTACTGCAGTGTTAATGTAAGCCTACTTGTAACACTAATAAATGAACTTTAAGAAAAAGATTATCCTCTGCCATTTTATCCAAATCCAGCTTGATGCCAACACCAAACGTATTTTCCCCTTGTGATCCCGCAAGGTGTAGGGGCAGGAGATTTAGAGAGGATTTGAAGAAATTTCTTTCCACCCAGAGGGTGGTGAGAATCTGGAATGCACTCCCTGGGAGGGTAATAGAGGTGGGAAACCTCATAATTTGGTTAGATGAGCACTTGAAATGTTTATAACGTTCAAATCTATGGGCTAAGTGCTGAGAAGTATGATTAATGTAGATTTAGTGTCATTTGGTGTAAACCTAATGGGCTGAAGGGTCTCTTCTCTACTGTATGATTCTATGATTAGGATTTTGTCGTCCATTTTAAGTGTATTTCCCCTAAGTTTCAGTCTGTGTCTTATTCTCATGTGTTTGGTTTTAGACAGAGCTGACCTTTCTTCTGTAATAACCCCTACTCTGGACCAATGCTTTATGTTTTTATACCACCATTACCAATCTCTTTTATTTGTGTTTCATGACATCTTCATCATTTAATCTTCCCCACCCTCTAATCTATCCCTGACCTTTTCATTTGCTCCATCCAATCATCCTCCCTTTATCAACAACATAAAACCTACCACATTTTCATCTGTCTTCAATTCCGGAAAAAAAGTCATATTGAACTCAAAACATTAACTCTCCCCATGGATGCTGGCAGAGCTAAATTTTTCCATCATTTTCTGGTTTTAATGATAAACAAACAGTAGATGAGTTACATTCTATTTTTGCTTGTCACGGATTATTGGAGGAGTTTGTGTCAGATAACCATCCTGAATTTCCTTCTGTTTCATTCCAAAATTTAATTAAATAAAGCAGTATCAAACACAACTCCACTCTTTCTTACTACCCGGTATCAAATGGAGAAACAGAAAAATCCATTGTGACGGTTAAAGAAGCACTTGAGAAATAAGTGCTGCAGGCTGTTCAAATTTCATTATGAAAAATCAGCTGGCTAATATCCTGCTGAAGTATAGAATAACCCAACATAGTATCCACCCACTGAGCTTCCGATGAAGAGAAAGTTAAGGATGTGCTTGAGTCTGCTTCCACCAAACCTGACTGTTAAAAAGTTGAACACAAATAGTTCCAGTCCAAAGTGTCAGCACCACAGTGGCACGGTGGTTAGCACTGCTACCTCATGGCATCAAGTGCCCAGGATTGATTCCAATCTCGGGTCACTGCCTGTGTGGGGTCAGCACATTCTCTCTGAGTCTGCGTGGGTTTCCTCAGGGTGCTGCGGTTTCCTCCCACAGTCCAAAGGTGTGTGGGTTAGGTGGATTGGCCATACCAAATTGACCATTAGTCTCAGAGGAACTAGCAGGTTAAACACACGGTGTTAAGGGGATAGAGCCTGGGTGGGATTGTTGTTGGTGCAGGCTCGATCGGCTGAATGGCCTCCTTCTGCACTGTAGGGATTCTATGATTCTATGACACAAACAAAAAACAATGCAGTTTCAGGGAATTAGCACATTTTACCTTGAGCTCCACCCCCAGCCCCCCACCCCTGTCACGTCCCACCAGCCTGTCTCAAAACTCAAGTAGTATGTAGGAAATTGATTGCAGGGTGAGAAAGATCCATCCAGATCACAAAATTCCAGCAAGGGATGAAGTAAAACAAGACCTATGTGATCATGAGCTCATGTCAGAGCATGAACCATTGAAACTTCAGGGTGGGTTTTCTGGCCAGGCTCACCCAAAATAAGAAAATCCTGCCCGAGGTCAATGTTTCCCCCCCACCCGCCGCCCCTCACCTCCCACTGCCCGCTACAATTCCCCTTCAGTGTCTGAAGTATTAACTTCTGAGAAAGAAGCAGGATCCTTTGTGCGTACTGAAGCAAAACAAAGCAATCCATAATCTGACATGATACCAAAACCTGGAAGCTTTTACCAAGTTTTACTGTACCAAGTAAACACTTGGAGTATTGCGTACAGTTCTGGTCGCGCATTATAAGAAAGATGTGGAGGCATTGGAAAGGGTGCAGAGGAGGTTCACCAGGATGTTGCCTGGTATGGTGGGAAGGTCTTATGAGGAAAGGCTGAGGGACTTGAGGTTATTTTCATTAGAGAGAAGAAGGTTAAGAGGTGACCTAGTGAGGCATACAAGATGATCAGAGGATTAGATAGGGTGGGCAGTGAGAGCCTTTTACCTCGGATGGTGATGGCTAACACGAGGGGACATAGCTTTAAATTGAGGGGTGGTAATTATAGGATGGATGTCTGAGGTAGGTTCTTTATTCAGAGTGTAGTAAGGGCGTGGAATGCCCTGCCTGCAGCAGTTGTGGACTTGCCAACTTTAAGGGTGTTCAAATGGTCAGTGGATAGGCATATGGATAACATTAGAATAGTTTAGGTTAGAGGGTCATTAGCTTGGTTTCACTGGTTGGTGCAACATCGAGGGCTGAAGAGCTTGTACTGCGCTGTAATGTTCTATGTTCTATGTAAAGAGATCAGGAAGCCTTTGGAAACCAGTTACTAAACTTGGTCTCTAGATGTAGTTTAAAAAAAGCAAGCTAGTTGCAATCATGTCAAGTGTGCATATTCACAAAGATGTGATTGTTTTATTTTGACTATCACAGCTGCATAGTTTTTTTTAAAATATACTATTTCCTCTCTCACTAATCACTTTTTAAAAGCGGGGAAAGCAGTTAATATGTTATGAGCACAGGGAATGACATAATTAAGCACATGAACTGGTCCTCTTGTGTCTGTCCTCCTTTGCAGACTTCTCCCAATACAGAACAAGTTCCATCCTCTTCCAGTTATATTGGCCTAAGAGGACATTGGTAACCATGGATATCCATAGGATTTGTCCAATGATTAAACTTGGCAAAGTATTGCAGTACTTGGCAAAGTATTTAGCAAAGTACTCTGTTGCCTTCTGCCATGTGGCTGACCAGGATAGCTCCTTGCTCTTGACGTCAAGTGTATTGGAAGGATTTGCAGGCCGATAATCAATCTGATGATTGCATCTTCTGTGGCCATCAAATCATCAGGTGAGACTTGAACCCAATACTTCTGGCCAGAGGTAGAGACACTACCACTATACAGTGGTATAAAACACAGTTTTAAACTGGTTTTATTTTGGGAATTCTTCAATGAAGTTTGGAACTAAGTCTTGGGTGTTTTTTTTCACAAAGACTGTAATGAGTCCGATTCAATCACAGCTAATTAATAATTTATGGATAGCCTCATTAAAAGTAATTGATGCACTAAAATCTCCAAAACATAGGACCAATAATAAAAATGATAGTGGTCACAATTTTTACTGCAGCTAATTTACGCAATGTAAAGTTATTAACAGCTGTGAGGGAAAATCAACCAATCCTGACACATAATAACGCTCATTTCAGATATCTGAACCAGCCAACTCAGCTGCTAACTGGTCCAAAAGATTATCATTTAATTTACCCAGCTGTGGAGAATGCAAAACCTTTTTATATCTTGTAAGAACATATAATAGCAAGTCTAAAATTTGAAGAGCATGATTCACTGATGAGGTTGCAGGTCCCAACAGTACAATTTCTAAATGGAGTTACCTGTTTTATGGTGGGGACAGCATGAGTCTGAGGTAAAGATCATAAGAACTAGAAGCAGGAGTAGGTCACCTGGCCCCTCTATTAGTCTGCTCCACTATTCAATAAGATCATGACTGATTATGGACTCAGCTCCACTTACCCACCCACTCACCATAACTCCTAATATCTTTACTGTTCAAAAATTTAGCTATCCTTATCTTAAAAATATTAAATAAGGTAGCTTCAACTACTTCACTGGGCAGGGAATTTCACTCATTCACAACCCTTTGTGTGAAGAAGTTCCTCCTCAACTCAGTCCTAAATCTGCTCTCCCTCATTTTGAGGCCATGCCCCCTAGTTCTAGTTTCACCCGCCAGTGGAAACAACCTCCCTACTTCTTTCTTATCTATTCCCTTCACAATCTTATATATTGAAACAGTAAACAGAATATGAAATAAAACAGTACATGGTGCCAGTATATTGGTGACTGGATACCAAATGTATATGAAACAAAAACAGGAAATGGTGGAAAGTGGCAGTGTGCCCGGTTCCATATGGAAGCCTCAGGATAACCATAAAGTCTCTTCAACAAGAGCAGCTTGAGCTCTGGGTTTCGGAACTTGAGCAGCAGCTTGCGTCACTGTGGTGCGTCCGTGAGGCTAAGAGCTTTGTGAATAGTTAATGGATGTAGTCATCCCGCAGTTAAGAGTATGCAGGGGGAGAGGGAATGGGTGACCAGAGTGTCAAGAATGACCAGACAGGGAGCGCAGGAATGCATCACACTCTGAAACCATTGCTCAGTTCTGAATATTGGTGAAAGTAATGGTTCATCTAGGAGACATCATGACCTCCTTAGCTGTACAGGGGAGTACGGGAAAAATTGGAAATGCAACAGAGATAGGGGGAGGTTTGATAGTTGAGGGAATGGACGAGTGTTTCTGTGGCTGCAGATGTGAATCCAGGATGGCATGTTGCCTCCCTGATGCGAGGAACAAGGATGTCACTGAGTGGCTGCAGAGTACCCTGAAGGAGGAAGGTGACTAGCCAGCAGTGATGGTATACATGGGTACCAATGATTTTAAGCCATTAGGAATTGGAGTAGGGCTGAATTGCACTGTGAAAGGAAACTGTTAACCAATTCACAACATGATCTATTGTTGCTAAGGTACATGTTGCCATAGTAACTACAAAGTAATAATTGCACAAAGCATTTTCAAATGGGTGTAATTCTCATAAAGATCACATTTCAAAATGCACAATTTCGCTATGAAAGATAACTTTATTCTGAAAATGTTTCTATTATCTTTGTTGCAATCTTGCTGTTTTGTCTGGAAACAAATTGAGTTTCTGATGGTAACTTAGTATTAAAATGGATTTTTTTTATCCCAAATATATTTTTGTGAGCATGATGTGATTATTCCTGGGGCACAGATGAATTATAGGAAAGCAGGTTGGTAAATTAATTAGGGCGGATCACCCCTAGTGTTTTCCAGTCCCACATAGAGGTTACAACATGGAAATTATAGAGGTGTTCCATTGTGTTAGCTGTGATACCTTAGTCATAACGTAGTAACTAATCATTAAAAAAGCAGTATTCTTATCATTAAAGTGATGTATTCATTTGAATAACCTTATGATCCTAAATGAGATAGAGGGAGATATAGAATCCGTATAGTGCAGAATATCTTCGCAGTTACCATTGTCTCTCAGACTATAGTTATACTAGCCTGTGTGCATTGCTGTGAAGCATTTCTGTTTTGTAGCAAGAACCAGCTGAGTTCAGTCAGTCCGGAGTAAAGGATTGGGACCAGGACCAGAATTTGGTGCACAGATGTTGCTGGCAGAGATAGCCTGATGCTTCACTGTAACATCAATGTGGTGGCAAGCCGACTTTTAAAAGTCCTCAAGGGATCGGGACAGTTCAATATTTGAAGAATGGTTTGCTTAGTATTTACATGAGTGCATTGAGAATTCAAACATGCATCCTGTGCTTTCAATATTTTAACATTTAGCATGGTTCCAGTCTAAAAAGCCGAGAAAACTGGCAAATTTGATTAGCAGCTGCAAGAAAGCTGACATGGCCCCTTGCACACTCATTTTAATGTTTCAGTCTTATGTTTGTCTGCAGTAACTCATCAGAACCTCTGATTCTAGGCTTGTCCTCTGGATCTGAGAGTTTTTTAATTTCATCCTCAAAATAAACCCTTGTTAAGCTAGTTTCTCTACCAGTTCGCCTCTTGCATTCTCCACTCATTTTGTTCACACGATCCACCTCCTGTTCACTCAATTCCAATTAAATTGCCAATCATCCAGATGGGCAGAATGGTGGCACACTGGTTAGCTCTGCTGCCTCACAGTGTCACAGCACCAGGCACCTGATTTCGATTCCCAGCTTGGGTCACACTCTGTGTGGAGTTTGCACATTCTCCCCTTGTTTGCGTGGGTTTCCTCCGGGTGCTCCAGTTTCCTCCCACAGTCCAAAGATGTGCAGGTTAGGTTGATTGGCCATGCTAAATTGGCCCTAATGTCAGGGGATTCGCAGGGTAACTATGTGGGTTTGCGGGAATAGGGCCTGGGTGAGATTGTGATCGGCACAGACTCAATAAGCCAAATGGCCTCCTTCTGCACTGTAAGGATTCTATGCCCTTTGTGATCCCCATTTCAGTAGAAGCTGTATATAGTTGCCTCCTCTCAGATGCTGTCATTCACTTCCTTCCAAAACTGCAGCCACCACTTTCTCTTCAAAAAAATAATCTTCAATCCCTCTGTCCTCACAAACTACTACCCATCTGCAACTGCTCTTTCTTCTCTAAAGTCCTGCATGTATTGTAGCCTTCCAAATCCATGCACATTTTCCTTGCAGTTTTCTTCAATCAGGTTTCCACTCCACCATAACATTGCAATAACCTTAGTCAGAATCACGAATAACATCCAATGTGATTGTAACCATGGGCACTATCCTTTCTCCACCTCTTACAGCGTTTGTCGTGGTTACCTCCCTCCAGTTCATATACTGTCAAGCTCAGTGCTCCATCCTGGCCCATCAAATTGTATGATGTGGGTATGCCGGCGTTGGACTGGCGTAAACACAGTAAAAAGTCTGACAACACCAGGTTTTAATCCAACCGATTTATTTGATAATAGACTCACAAGCTTTTGGGTTAGTCCCTTCGTCAGATGAATGGAGAGTTCTGGCCTCAGACAGAGCATATAAAGCACAGACAGTTTAGAGATTACTGATTAGAATGCGAATCCTTACACCTAACCTGCTGTTCAAGACCTGAAGTGGCTGACAATGTGAGTGGAAGGAGCACTGATCACAGGTTAAAGAGGTGTGTATTGTCTCCAGACAGTACAGTAAGTGAGGTTTTGCAAACCCAGGCGAGTCACGGGGGTTACAGATAGTGCAACATGAACCCAAGATCCCTGTTGAGACCGTCCTCATGTGTGCGGAACTTGGCTATCAGTCTCCGTTCAGCGACTCTGCGCTGTCGTGTGTCGTGAAGGCCGCCTTGGAGAATGCTTACCCGAAGGTCAGAGGCTGAATGCCCGTGACCACTGAAGTGTTCGCCAACAGGAAGTGAACAGTCTTGCCTGGTGATTGTCGAGCAATGTTCATTCATCTGTTGTCGTAGCGTCTGCATGGTCAGACCATTGTTCGCAGCAAACTACCCAGCCTTCAGGAGAACAGTGACCACAATACCACACAACCCTGCCACAGCAACCTCTGCAAGACATGCCGGATCATCGACATGGATACCATCATCACACGTGAGAATACCACCCACCAGGTACATGGTAAATACTCTTGCAGCTCGGCCAACATTGTCTACCTGATACGTTGCAAGAAAGGATATCCCGAAGCATGGTACATTGGGGAGACCATGCAGACGCTACGACAACGGATGAATGAACATCGCTCGACAATCACCAGGCAAGACTGTTCCCTTCCTGTTGGTGAACACTTCAGTGGTCATGGGCATTCAGCCTCTGACCTTCGGGTAAGCATTCTCCAAGGCGGCCTTCACGACACACGACAGCGCAGAGTCGCTGAACAGAGACTGATAGCCAAGTTCCGCACACATGAGGACGGTCTCAACAGGGATCTTGGGTTCACGTCGCACTATCTGTAACCCCCGTGACTTGCCTGGGTTTGCAAAACCTCACTTACTGTACTATCTGGAGACGAATGGCGGAGGTGATAGTGGATGCCTTGGTGGTTATTTTCCAAACGTCGCTGGATTCCGGGGAAGTGCCGGATGATTGGAAAACGGCTAATGTTACGCCGTTGTTTAAGAAGGGTGCCAGGCAAAAGGCGGGGAATTATAGGCCGGTTAGTTTAACGTCTGTGGTAGGTAAAATGTTAGAATCTGTCATTAAGGAGGAAATTGTGAGGCATCTTGAAGGGAATTGCTTGATAGAGCAGACGCAGCACGGTTTCATTAAAGGGAAGTCGTGTCTGACAAATTTATTGGAGTTCTATGAGGATGTGTCTAGGGCGGTGGATAGAGGAGAGCCGGTGGATGTGGTCTTTCTAGATTTTCAGAAGGCGTTTGACAAAGTGCCTCACAAGAGGTTATTGCAGAAGGTCGAGGGACATGGAGTTGGGGGTAGGGTGTTAGCGTGGATAGAGGATTGGTTGTCAAATAGGAGGCAGAGAGTGGGGGTCAACGGGTGCTATTCGGATTGGCGGATGGTGACTAGTGGAGTGCCCCAGGGGTTGGTGCTGGGGCCTCAGCTTTTTACCATTTATATAGATGATCTGGAGGAGGGAACCAAGTGTAGAGTGTCGAAATTTGCTGATGACACCAAGATTGGTGGAAAGGCAAATTGTGCGGAGGGTGTGGAGAGTCTGCAGAAGGATCTAGATAGGCTGGGCGAATGGGCCAGGAAATGGCAAATGGAATTTAATGTTGGCAAGTGTGAGGTGGTCCACTTTGGTAGGAAGAATGGTAGGAAGGACTATTACTTACGGGGCGAAAAACTGCAGCAGGCAACGGTGCAGAGTTACCTCGGGGTCCTTGTGCATGAGTCGCAAAAACCCAGCTTGCAGGTGCAGCAGGTGGTCAGGAAGGCGAATGGGATGCTGGCCTTCATAGCGAGGGGGATTGAATATAAAAGTAGGGAGGTCTTGCTGCAGCTGTATAGGGCATTGGTGAAGCCGCAGCTGGAGTACTGTGTGCAGTTTTGGGCGCCGCACCTGCGCAAAGATATTTTGGCCTTGGAGGGAGTGCAGAGGAGGTTTACTAGGCTGATACCGGAGTTGAGGGGGTTGAGCTATGAGGAGAGGCTGAATAAACTGGGCTTGTACTCGTTAGAGTTTAGAAGAATGAGGGGAGATCTCATTGAGACGTATAAGATGATGAATGGGATGGATAGGATAGAGGTGGAAAGACTCTTCCTGCTCAAAAAAGACAGTAGGACTAGGGGGCACAGCCTCAAGATAAAAGGGGGGCGGTTTAGAACGGAGTTGAGGAGGAACTTCTTCACTCAAAGGGTGGTGAATCTCTGGAATTCTCTGCCCGTTGAAGTGGTGGAGGCTGCCTCGCTAAATATTTTTAAGACGCGGGTTGATGGGTTTTTGATAGGAGAGGGGATTAAGGGTTATGGGGAGAGGGCGGGAAAGTGGAACTGAGCCACGACAGATCAGCCATGATCTTATTGAATGGCGGGGCAGGCTCGAAGGGCTGGATGGCCTACTCCTGCTCCTATTTCTTATGTTCTTATGTTATACACATCTCTGTAACCTGTGATCAGTGCTCCTTCCACTCACATTGTCAGCCACTTCAGGTCTTGAACAGCAGGTTAGGTGTATGGATTCGCATTCTAATCAGTAATCTCTAAACTGTCTGTGCTTTATATGCTCTGTCTGAGGCCAGAACTCTCCATTCACCTGACAAAGGGACTAACCCGAAAGCTTGTGAGTCTATTATCAAACAAATCGGTTGGATTAAAACCTGGTGTTGTCAGACTTTTTACCATCAAATTGTAGCCAGGATATCCATCTTACTCAGCAGTGTTACCCCTGGACTTCTTCAATCCTCATCATCTTACTCATCTATTTGCTGCACCTGAGCAATGTCATCATTTGACACTGAAGACACCAGCTACCTCTCATAACACATCCACTGTCTTGTCGATCTGTATGTTCCATATCCAGTACTGGATGAGTTTTCATTTCCTCCAATTCAACATTTAACCTGGATTTTGGCATCAGCAGTGAAGTGATGGGGCTCACTGGTGACCTCAAAGAAATCTGCCCACAAATATATAATGATTTCAGTGGCATGGCTTCCAACTTTAGTGACATCAATTTAATTCCAGTGCTGACTATAGACAATGTCAAGCAACCAACAACATTGATATCATCCAGCAGACAAAACAACCAATCATTGAGGAATTATCACAGTAAGTCAGGATGGAAAAAATACACTTATGCTTCATTTTTTAATCATCTTGCAGAGAGCAAAATTAAGATTGGAACATGCACAGAATATTAATGTGGAAGTGGAAATATTGTAAATTTAAAAAAAAATTAAATTCATTTATAGGACGTGGGCATTGTTGGCTAGGCCAGCATTCATTGCCCAACTCAGTTGCTCTTGAGAAGGTGATAGTATGCTACCTTCATGAACCACTTCTGCTCATATGCTGTAGGAACATCCACAGTGATGTTTTGAAGGAAGTTCCAGGATTTTGTCTGTAGGAATGATGATAAAGTTCCAAGTCAGGATGGTGTGTGACTTGGAGGGGAACTTGCAGGTAGCTCCCATGCATCTGGTGCCATTGTCCTTCTAGATGGTAGAGGCCGCAGGTTTGGAAGGTGCTGTTGAAGGAACTTGGGTGAGTTACTGCAATGCATCTTGTAAATGGTACATAATACTGCCACTCTGCCTTGATAGTGAATATTGAAACTGTTGGATGGGATGCCAATCATGCAGACTGCTTTGTTCTAGATGGTTTTGGGCATCATGAGTGTTGTTGGAGCTGCACTCAACCAGTCAAATGGAGAGTATTCTATCACATTCTTGACTTGTGTCTTTTAGATTGTGGACAGGCTTTGGGAATCAGGAGGTAAGTTGCTCACTATGGAATTCCCAGCCTCTGACCTGCTCTTGTAGCCAAAATATTTATATAGCTAGTCCAGTTCAGTTTCTGGTTAATGGCAAGCCCTTAGGATGTTGATAGTAGGCAATTCAATGATGGTAATACCATTCAATATCATGGGGGGATGATTAGAATCTTTCTCATTGGAGATGGTCAATCCTTGGCACTCGTAAATGAAATTTGTCACTTATCAGCCCAAGCCTGAATATTGTCCAGGTCCTACTGCATTTGGACATGGATTGCTTCAGTTTCTGAGGATTCGTGAGTAATGTTGGACACTGTGCAATATCAGTGCACATCTCCATTTCTGATCTGATGATGGAAGGATGATCATTGATGAAAGAGTTGAAGAAAATCTTTAGATGATAATGAAAATATTTGACATTCCACATTTCAAATGAGATTTTCATGGCCAGCAGGGGTGTTCAACAATAATTAGGATTCAGTATGCCTTCAAACACGTCATTCAAAATGGAGTGCTGTTTCAGGGGTTTTTACCATGAGATTAATCCTTAAAGAGTGGAATTTTCTTGTCAAATTAAATCATTTCTATGATTTTCAATCTGAGAATAATTAAATACTACGCCCTGGGTATCTCTGAGATCAACATGTGGATTTTCCTGTTTAACCGTAAAGGTGGATGTCAGAAGTTGCTGTCAATTTTAAAGTGAATGCTGCCAGGAGAATCACAAAATTCAGGCGGTTAATTCAGTTCAGTTCCAACCACAAGCTCTAGTTCTTGAGTGATCTTCTTCTCTAACGCAGCATCTTTCTTGCTCACTGCCTCAGGTTGAAGCCAATTGTTTACAAACTTAGTTTTGACGCTGAGCTTCTGTTGCTGCCCTCTTCATCACCAAGGCTGATGATCTCCAGCTCTGTAATGTCACCATCTCAGCCCATTCACTTCCATAAAACTATTTTCCATGTCTTTACCACTGCCAGACATGCTTTCCTTATTGGCTTTCTGTAGTGGTTAGCACTGCTGCCTCACAGCCTCAGGGACCTGGGTTCAATTTCAAATGGATTACTGTCTGTGTGGAGTTTGCATGTTCTCCCCGTGTCTGCATGGGTTTCCTCCAGGTGCTCCGGTTTCCTCCCTCAGTCTGAAAGACGTGTTGGTTAGGTGCATTGGCCATGCTAAATTCTCCCTCAGTGTACCCAAACAGGTGCTGAGTGTGGCGATGAGGGTATTTTCACAGTAACTTCATTGTAATGTTAATGTAAGCCTTACTTGTGATTAATAAATAAACTCTTAAAAAGCTGCATTGGCCATGCTAAATTCTCATTCAGTGTACGGAACAGGTGCTGGAGTATGGCGACTAAGGGATTTTCACAGTAACTTCAATCCAATTAATGTAAACCTATTTGTGACACTAATAATTGAACTTAAAACTTAAACATAAACTTCTCCATTCTCTGTAAGCACGAGCCCATTGAGAGCTCCACTATTCTAAGCATCACCTCCAGTGCTCACTGAACGTTATTGAGTTCAGCAGGAGTTCAAGGTCGTGAGAGGCTTACGTCATTTAAAACTAGCCAGCATTAAGTAAAGCCAGCATGCATTTCTTAAAAGGGAGGTGAATTCTAGCTGGAACAGATGCTCCTCTCTGGCAACCTGTGCTTTTTGTTGTTGTTTAAGAATCTCTGAAGTATCACATGGCATCAAAAGGTCAGACTTTGTTCTTAGCTTTCTTTTTAAAAGCAGCACTGCCGGTGAACTCTGTGCTGTTGCGTGTGCAGTGTTCCAAATGATATCAAGAAATTATTTACTTGTCTTATCAATGTCCCTTGGATCTCTGATGCCTCAATTGAATGTCTGAATCATTTGGACAATCCATTTGTGGATGGGTGGTGCTGAGCTAACTTGATGTGTTGCATACCATTTCCCTTTAAGTAATCTTCAAACTCCTTGGAAACGAATTGTGTCACGTTGTTACTTATGATTTGCTCTTGTCTACAAAATCCAGCAAATATTTTGTCCAGCTTCTCAATAGTCTGTTCCACTGTCATAGATTTCACGATCACTGCATCCAGCTATTTTGAATGTGCATCAACAATCATTAGGAGCATCTGTCTTCTATTGGAACAGTCTATATGTACTCTCTGCCATGGCTGTTTTGGCCATCCTCAGGAATTGTAGCGGTGGAATTTTAGTTTTGCACAGGATTGACATTGCCCCACTTTCTCTTTGATTTGTGTAACTAGTCCTGGCCACCAACAATATTACTTGCCAATTCCTTCGTTCTCACTTCACGTGGATTTCCTTTGTGTGGCTGTTTAAAGATTCTTCCACACAAGCACGGAGAAATAATCACTCGCATTCTCCATAATAAAACTCCATTCTAGAATATAAACTCATCTTCTTGTGATGGGACGTCTGAGTTTTACAATGTACTTCTGTCATCTTTCCTTTTAGGACCATATCCATAATCTTTCCCATCACTGGATTGGCTCTTGCGTGTCTCTGAAATTAAGTTCCAGGTACACAAGCATATGGTGTACCTATTTCTCACATGCAGAGGTATACCATCTGCTTGTGAAAAATTTAGGATTTTGACCATCCTATTGAACAGTCGAGGACTCTCAAAGCAATCTTTCACAGTGCTCAGCAAAAGTGCAAACCAGTGATAGGGGAGGACTGCAGAAAAAGAGATAATCAGCCATGGTTATCTAAGGAAAGAAAGGAGGGTATCAAATTGAAAAAAAAATCCATAAAAAGTGGCAAAGACTGGGACTGATGTCATAGGGGCATGGAGTCATAGAGGTTTACAGCATGGAAACAGGCCCTTTGGTCCAACTTGTCCACGCCACTCTTTTTTTAAACCTCGAATCTAGTCCCAATTGCCCGCATTTGGCTCATATCCCTCTATACCCATCTTACCCATGTAACTGTTTAAATGTTTTTTAAAAGACAGAATTGTACCTGCCTCTATTACTATCTCTGGCAGCTTATTCCAGACACATAACATCCTCTGTGTGAACAAATTGCCCCTCTGGACACTTTTGTATCTCTCCCCTCTCACCTTAAACCTATGCCCTCTAAGTTTTAGATTCCCCTACCTTTGGGAAAAGATATTGACTATCTAGTTGATCTGTGCCCCTCATTATTTTATAGACTTCTCAGCCTTCTACGCTTCAGAGAAAAATGTCCCAGTCTATCCAGCCTCTCCTTATTTCTCAAACCATCAAGTCCTGGTAGCATCCTGTACTCTTTCTAGTTTAATAATACCCTTTCTATAATAAGGCGACCAGGTCTGTACCCAGTGTTCCAAGCGCGGCCTGACCAATGTCTTGTACAACTTCAACAAGATGTCCCAACTCCTGTATTCAATGTTCTGACCAATGAAACCAAGTATGCTGAATGCCTTCTTCACCACTCTGTCCACCTGTGGCTCCATTTTCAAGGAGCTATGAACATATACCCCTAGATCTCTTTGTTCTGTAACTCTCCCCAGTGCCCTACCATTAACTAAGTCCTGCCTTGGTTCAATCTATCAAAATGCATCACCTCGTATTTATCTAAATTAAACTCCATCTGCCATTCATAAGCCCACTGGCCCAATTGACCAAGATCCCGTTGCAATCCGAGATAACCTTCTTCATTATCCACTACGCCACCAATCTTGGTGTCATCTGCAAACCTACTAATCGTGCCTCCTATATTCTCAACCAAAACATCAATCAATATAAATGACAAATAACAGTGGACCCAGTTCCGATACTTGAGGCACACCGCTGGTCACAGGTCTCCAGTTTGCAAAACAACTCTCTACAACCACCTTCTGTCTTCTGTCATCAAGCCAATTTTGCAGTTATTTGCATTCTATAAACACTAGGGGAAGTGTTTGCTAGAGCGGTTGGGGAGGGTTTAAACTAATAAGCGAGGGGGATGGGAACTATGTAAGGAGGCTGAGAGGGAGGGAGCAAGGACAAAATGTGGGGAGAAGTTTCAAAAATCAGGAAAAAAATTAAAAGGAAGGAGAAGTCAGGAGATGTTATTAATGGAAGTGTTAGAATTCAAAAAGAAGATACAAAAGCTAGCATAAGGGCATTTTATCTGAATGCTCATAGCATTCAAAACTAGGTAAATAAGTTGACGGCACGAATCATTGCGAATGAATATGATTCGGTGGCCATTACAGAGACATGGTTGCAGGATGGTCATGACTGGGAATTAAATATTCAGGGATATCAGACTGTTTGGAGGGACTGACAGGAAGGTAAGTGAGGTAGTGTTGCACTGATATTTAAGGATGACATCAGAGCCATAGTGAGAGATGATAAAGGTTGTATGGAAAAAAGGTTGAATCCATTTGGGTGGAAATTAGAAATAATAAGGAGAAAAAGTCACTCATAGACGTATTCCATAGGCCACCAAATAATGACATCATGGTGGGGTGAGAAATCAACGAAGAAACATCTGATGCATGTAAAAATGGTACAGCAATTATCATAGGGGATTTTAATCTACATATTAATTGGTCAAACCAGGTCGGTCAAGGCAGCCTTGCGGAGGAGTTCATAGAATATATCTGCAATAGCTTCCTTGAACAGTATGTAATGAAACCTACGAGGGAGCAATCTATCCTAGATCTGATCCTGTACAATGAGACAGGAATAATTAATGATCTCACAGTTAAGGATCCTCTCGGAACGAGCGATCACAGTATGGTTGAATTGAAAATACAGATGGAGCATGAGAAGGTAAAATCCAATACCAGTGTCTTGTGCAACAGGACCACAAGGATGCTACAAAGGAAGGAGTTGGCTAAGGTAGACTTGGAGAAAAAAACTTTATGGCGGGACAATTGAGGAACAGTGGAGGACTTTTAAAGTGATCTTTCACAGTGCTCAGCAAAAGTATATACCAGTGATAAGAAAGGACTGCAGAGAAAGAGATAATCAGCCACGGATATCTAAGGAAATAAAGGAGGGTATCAAATTGAAAGAAAATGCATACAAAGTAACAAAGATTAATGGGAAACTAGAGGATTGGAGAATCTTTAAAGGGCAACATAAAGCCAGGAAAAAAGCTACAAAGAAAAGTAAGATGGATTATGAGAGTAAACTAGCTCAGAATATAAAACAGATTACAGCCGAAGGGCCTGTTTCCCGTGCTGGGTTGTTCTTTGTTCTTTGTAAAAGTTTCTACAAATATGTAAAAACGAAAAAAGGGAAGTAAACATTGGGTCCTTTAGAGGATGAGAAGGGGGATGTAATAACTGGAATTGAGAAAATGGCTGAGGTATTGGACAGGTATTTTGTGTCAGTCTTTACAGTGGAAGACACAAATAACACGCCAAAAATTGATGACAGGAAGGCTATGGCAGGTGAGGACCTAGAAACTATCATTGTCACGAAAGAGGTAGTGTTGGGCAAGTTAATGGGGGCTAAAGGTAGACAAGTCTCCTAGGTCTGATGGAATGCATCCCAGGGTACTAAAAGAGATGGCTGGGGAAATAGCAAATACATATGTGGTAATTTACCAAAATTCGCTGAACTCTGGGGTGGTTCCCGCAGTTTGGAAAACAGCAAACGTGACGCCACTGTTTAAAAAAGGAGGTAGACAAAAGGCAGGGGAGCTTAACTTCTGTAGTAGGGAAGATGCGTGAATCTATCATCCAGAAAGAAATAGCGAGACATCTGGATATAAATTATCCTATTGGTAAGGCGCAGCATGGGTTCATGAAGGGCAGGTCATGTTTGACTAATTTGGTGGAATTCTTTGAGAACGCTACATGTACAGTGGACAATGGGAACCTGTGGATGTGATGTAGTTCAATTTCCAGAAGGCATTTGACAAAGTGCCGCATCAAAGACTGCTGCATAAGTTAAAGATGCATGGTGTTATGGTAATGTATTAGCCTAGATAGAGGATTGGTTAACTAACAGAAAGCAAAGAGTGGGGGTAAATGGGTGTTTTTCTGGTAGGCAGTGACTAGTGGTGCCTCGTGGACCAGTGTTGGGACCGCAATTGTTTACAATTTACATAGATGATTTGGAGTTGGGGACCAAGTATAGTATGTCAAAATTCGCAGATAACAGAGCAAAGTGTGCAGAGGATGTTGAAAGTCTGCAAAGAGATATAGATCATCTAAGTGAGTGGGCGAGGGTCTGGCAGATGGAGTAGAATGTTGGTAAATGTGAGGTCATCCATTTTGGTAGGAATAACAGCAAAATGGACTATTTTTTAAATGGTAAAAAATTGCAGGGGATGCTGCTGTGCAAAGAGACCTACATGTCCTTGTGCAGGAATTTCAAAGAATTGGTTTGCAGGTGCAGCAGGTAATTAAGAAGGCAAATAGAATTTTGTCCTCCATTGCAAGATGGATGGAGTTTAAAAACAGCGAGGTTATGTTGCAGCTGTATAAAGTGCTGGTAAGGCCACACCTGGAGTACTGTCTACAGTTTTGGTCTCCTTACTTGGGAAAGGATACACTGGCACTGGAGGGGCTGCAGAGGAGATTCACTAGGTTGATTCTGGAGTGGAGAGATTTGGCTTATGAAGAGAGACTGAGTAGACAGGGGCTATGATCATTGGAATTCAGAGGAATGAGGCAAGATCTTATAGAAACATATAAGATTATGAAGGGAATAGATAAGATAGAAGCAGGGAAGTTGTTTCCACTAGTGGGTGAAACTAGAATAAGGATGCATGGCCTCAAAATAAGGGGATGCAGATATAGGGCTGAGTTGAAGAAGAACTTCTTCACGCAAAGGATTGTGAATCTGTGGAATTCCCTGCCTAGTGAAGCAGTTGAGGCTACCTCATTGAATGTTTTTAAGGCAAAGATAGATAAATTTTTGAACAGTAAAGGAATTAAGGGTAGGTGGAGCTGAGTCCATGAAAAGATCAGTCATGATCTTATTGAATGGCGGAGCAGGCTTGAGGAGCCAGATGGCCTACTCCTGCTCCTGGTTCTAATGTTCCTGTCTTCTTATGTAAACTTTCTTCAGATTCTCACTTGATTTGTAACAGCAATCTTGATGAAGCATCAGCATTTGCATGTTGTTCCAATAGATGATATCTAATACCGTAGGCGTGTGCCACTAATATCACGACCATCTCTGTAACCTACTAGTTACTGAAGCAGAAATATCTTCATACGGCCTAAAGACTGTCATCAAGTATCAGAAGTGTAAAATGACGCCCATAAAGGTAGTGATGAAATCTTCTTACTCTGAATATACTAAAAGGTTCTTTTTCCAGCTGAATATAATTTGTTTCTGCATGAATAAGAGTTCATGAAGCAAAGGCTATCGATCCTTCACCTGAGGGAATGACATGCCTGATTGCACCTACTCCATTGGGAGTTTCGTCACAAGCCTATCGTTACTTCAGCTTGGGATTGAAGTGAACCAATTGTTCCAACTTCTTTAAGGCTTCTTTTACCCCTTTGTACCCTTTTTCACATTCTTCTATCCAGTGCCAAGTCTAGTTGGCTTCAGTCATGTTGCTAGATTTGGAACAAATTTACCGTGGTAGTTAATCCATTCTAGAATTGATCTCAGTTGCGCCACATTTTGAGGATGTGGTGCTTCTAAAATTGCAAACATCTTTTGCAGTTCCTTATACAAACCATCTTTATCAATGTTATGACCCAAGTAATTTATGGATGTTTTGAAAAAGTCACACTTTTCATTTGTATATTTTCCAGTGTAGCTTTGAAGTTCTTCAAATGCTCTTGTTCACTTAAACCTATGGTGAGAATACCATCTAGATAACACTGTACATTATTTAGTCCATTTGATCGATGGATTTCTGGAATAGAGCAGTAGGGGTGTTATCCTAAATGGCTGTCTCTGGAATCGGAACAGACCTTTTGTGTGATATGATAGTGAGTAATGGTTGTGATCTTGCAGCTACATTCATTTGTAAGTATGCTCGTGATTGATCTATTTTACTGAATTTCTGGCCCCAGATAGTCCAGCAAAGCCCAATGGATACTGATCAGTGCACAACACCAGATTAATTGTCATTTTGAGAACATATCTCGGCTACAACGCCATTCTCCAGCCTGCTCACCCTTCAAATCCTAACTAATTAAAAATCTGTCCCTCTCTTCCTTAATTTACTCAGTGTCCTGGCATCCACCACACTCTGGGGTAGTGAATTCCACGGACTCATGATCCTTTGAGGGAAGTAACTTCTCATTGTCTCTGCTGTAAGTCTGCTCCCCCTAATCCTAAAACTATGGCCTCTTATTCTAGATTGTTTGGAAGAGGAAACATCCTCTCCACATCTACTATGTCGATCCCCCTTATCATCTTGTACACCGCAGTAGATCTCCCCTCATTCTTCTAAACTCCAGGGAGTATAGGACTAAATTGCCCAATCTTATTTCATAAGTCAAACCCGATATCTCTGGAATCAATCTGGTGAACCCTCTCTGAAACACCTTCAATGCAACTACATTCCTCCTCAAATAATGGGACCAAAACTGTACACAATATTCTAAGTGCGGTCTCAGTAATGCTTTATACAGTAGCAGCAACACTTCAATACGTTATTATTCTACTTCTTTAGCAATAAATGCCAAGATTCCACTGCCTTCCATATTACATGTCTCTTTCTTAGGGAGACTTGAACATGATTTTAATAACTTAACAAAAAGCCTCATGTGGCTCGTGACTAGGATACCTGCCGTGAAGATGCCTTCCCGCAATTTCCAGTCACTTGCAATCCAATTCCACAGCAGGGACTAATTTCCCCATTAAGTGCCTCAAATGGCCACTAGTGTTGGTATTCCACCGCTGGGAAATGAACAAGGAAGTGAAAACATGTCACAGTGTTCGATCAACAATAGAAAATGCATTTTGCACACACAGTTATGCTCCCCTCCCTTCTCCCCTCCTCTCCTCCCCCTCTTCCCCCCTCCTTTCGCCTCCACCCTCTTCCCCTCCCTTCCTCTACCCCTATCGCCTCTCCTCCCCCTCCCCCTGCCCTCCCCCCTCCCCTCCCCTCCCCCTCCTCCCCTCCCCCCTCCCCTCCCCCTCCTCCCCTCCCCTCCCCCTCCTCCCCTCCTCCTTCTCCCCCTCATCGCCTCCCCTCTCCCCTCCTCCCCCTCATCGCCTCCCCTCTCCCCTCTCCCCTCTCCCCTCCCCTCCCCACAAATGCACATATGCACACACATCTCCAAACCTACCTCTTCAGTGCACGGAAAATTCTGCCCATTAAATCTGCTCCTCTCTCTATAGATGTTGCCTGACCTACTGAGTACTTACAGCAGCTTCTGCTTTTACTTCTGATTTCCAATGTCTGCATTTTACTTTTGTTTGCCATAAAGGCAAAAATAAATGGCATGTCCTGGTCAACTTGCCTCAGCGATAACTGATTTTTCACCATAACCAGCCCCCTTGACACCTTGCACTCCACCCCACCCCACCCCCCCGCACCCCACCCCACCCCAACCCACCCCCCCCACCCCACCCCACCACCCCCACACCTCCACCCCACCTGTCTTTATTCTATCAATGCTTATGTCTGTTTAGGTTGCTCAGTCTGTAATGGTTCCTGAATTAGTCAATTCCCACAGGGTTCTAGTTCAAATTATCTTTTTAATTCTACCTGATCAGAACAAGCTGTTCTTTCTTCTCAAAACAAAACCTTCAGCATTTGCATTATTACCGTTGGCATTATCTTTGATAGGGAGTTTGATATGATTAGTGGAACATACAGTGAGTGAATTCAGCACCGAGAAGAGCCACCTATTCTCTCCTGTTCATAGGTAATGCAAGCAAAATTAATATCAGACGAGCATTTCCAAAGTAAAGCACACAGGGGTGACTAAGCAATACTAAATTTAAGTGTAGCGACCCTTCAATATAACAGAGTGCAGTGGCAATTTAGGTGAATAGAGTTCTCCCTTTGTAGCAATTGAACACTTCTTCAGGAGGTGACGTTGGGTTATTTTACAAGTCCAAGCTACCAATGAAGAGGCCAGACTGCTGACAGCACGTACTTGCAATAGAAATCTCATTATGGTTAGTTCAATATGTATAATTGAACATGTTTACTTCAGATGTGACTTAAGTAGATCGATGCTGCAACTTGTTTCCCTGGCCTGGAGAGAATCAACTGCACTGAAATTATAATAATGATTTCTGTCATTCTCGATTTCTAAAACCACATGATTTAAATGTATTTTGCGATGAAGTAAGTATCCTTAACATTTACTTGACCTTAGATTGGCCTGGATTTTACTGCATGTTTTTACCCACGTGCAGGCGCAGATCATGTATGCTGCTGAAAAGGTGATGAGCTTGTCGGCATAAGTTAGTTAGATGTGTAAATTAAGCACGTCCAGATTTGTTCAGTCTTTTATGATTGTAATAACTTTGGCACCAGCTGAGTATGAAATACCTAGGGTGGGATTTTACAGCGTTGCTTTGAATCTCAAAATGACTATTAATCTGGTGTTGTGCACTGATTGGTATCCACTGCCACTGATTGAAGACTTATTTGCTGGACTATCTGGGGAAATTCCCACCCAAGATCAATGGACGTTTCCTTTGTCCACTCCTCGTCTGCTCTGATTCCATGCCGGGAGAGGCACCAGAGTTCTGGCACTAATGTTTATTTAGAACTTAATATCTTGCAGAGTCTTGCAGCTTTGTGACTACCAGTCAGTATCTGAAATTGATCTGAGACAAAAGCCCATGGTTGCTAGGACGAACCCCCCACCCTGGTCCCATGTTTTCCTGGGTTATGTGGCCCTATTGGCCAATCGCCCAGTTACCGCAATGATCATCCAGCAATCCTTTGCCAGAGTGCATCTCTGCAATTTTGGCCCTGCCAAAAATAATAGGGCCTTTTGTGCAAGTTTAATGCAATCTTACTTACACACAGGGCAGGCGAGCAACGTAGAACAGAATTCTCCATTGGCCTTGTGTGGGATTTTATGAGCCTCACCCGCGCAAGATCATAAAATCCCGCCAGCAGGATCTCTGTTTGAGGTGCAGCAGTAAGATGCAGCACGGAAGGCATCCCAACGCTGGGGTGAACAGGTCCGGAAATGGAGCCAACCCGACTTCAGCAGGCAGTGGGACTTTGGGCTAGCATTTTAAGAACATAAGAACATAAGAAATAGGAGCAGGAGTAGGCCATCCAGCCCTTCGAGCCTGCCCCGCCATTCAATAAGATCATGGCTGATCTGTCGCTGCTCAGTTCCACTTTCCCGCTTTCTCCCCATAACCCTTAATCCCCTCTCTTATCAAAAACCCATCAACCCGCGTCTTAAAAATATTTAGCAAGGCAGCCTCCACCACTTCAACGGGCAGAGAATTCCAGAGATTCACCACCCTTTGAGTGAAGAAGTTCCTCCTCAACTCCGTTCTAAACCGCCCCCCTTTTATCTTGAGGCTGTGCGCCCTAGTCCTACTGTCTTTTTTGAGCGGGAAGAGTCTCTCCACCTCTATCCTATCCATCCCATTCATCATCTTATACGTCTCAATGAGATCTCCCCTCATTCTTCTAAACTCTAACGAGTACAAGCCCAGTTTATTCAGCCTCTCCTCATAGCTCAACCCCCTCAACTCCGGTATCAGCCTAGTAAACCTCCTCTGCACTCCCTCCAAGGCCAAAATATCTTTGCGCAGGTGCGGTGCCCAAAACTGCACACAGTACTCCAGCTGCGGCCTCACCAATGCCCTATACAGCTGCAGCAAGACCTCCCTACTTTTATATTTTGTTAGTGATGGACAAATATCAGGATGCTGCTCTGGTTGCTGTCCAAACGAAGAGTGCAGCATGCCTCTGAGCTGCTGATCCAATATGGAGAGTTTTGAGTTCACCTCCTGATGCTTTCCTCAGCCATTTAACCAGCCCTCCTATCTTCCAGTCTGGCAAAATTTAGCCTAAAGTCATCCTTCTGGTATTTTCTTGCAATTTTCTAAAATGTTTTGGGAAAAGTTATTCTCGATACTGCCAAACTGTTTTTCATTGATTTTTATGGCATTAGTGTTAGATGTTGAAAAACTTCCTCAATTGTAGCTTCACAAATAGTCTGTGACCACTGTGCATGGATGATGGTGAAATGAGTTGGCACTTAAATCTCCATGCTAAAAGAAGCACGAGATGGGGTATGCATTTCTTTGATCCCAATTGTTCATGCCAACTTGCAACCATTTTACATTCAAGCAGCTTCTAGTGAGTTTTGCAAGAAATGTGAGCATTACAGTCATTTGTGTGACTGCAAATGTGAATACAGCATGCTCCCTGGAGCCAGGAGTCAAGGTTGTTACTGACCGACTGCTGAGAAACCTTAGGGAAGAGGGTAAACAGCACCATTCGTGCCCCACCTCAGTACCTATGACATATGTAGAAAGAGTGATGTAATCCTGCAATAATAATTGAGGGAGCTAAGTAGAAAATTAGCAAGCTGGACCTCAAAAGTGGTAGTTTAATATTACTCCTGATATCAAGCATAAGATGTGGAGATGCTGGCATTGGATTGGGGCAAACAGACTTAGAAGCCTCACAACACCAGGTTAAAGTCCAACAAGTTTATTTGGTAGTAAAAGCCACTAGCTTTCGGAGCGCTTGCTGCTCCGTTATCAGGTGAGTGGGAGTTCTGTTCACAAACAGGGCATATAAAGACACAAACTTAATTTACAAAACAATGGTTGAAATGCGAGTCTTTACAGGTAATCAAGTCTCAAAGGTACAGACAATGTGAGTGGAGACAGCGTTAAGCACAGTCTAAAGAGATGTATATTGTCTCCAGACAGGACAGTTAGTGAGATTCAGTTCGGAATGAGTCTTCAGTTAGTGAGAATCTCACTAACTGTCCTGTCTGGAGACAATACACATCTCTTTAACCTGTGCTTAACGCTGTCTCCACTCACATTGTCTGTACCTTTGAGACTTGATTATCTATAAAGACTCGCATTCCAACCATTATTTTGTAAATTGAGTTTGAATCTTTATATGCCCTGTTTGTGATCAGAACTCCCACTCACCTGACGAAGGAGCAGCGAGTGCTCAGAAAGCAAGTGGTTTTTGCTACCAAATAAACCTGTTAGACTTTAACCTGGTGTTCTTATGAAGCACAAGGACAGCACTGTGACACAGTGGTTAGCACTGCTGCCTTTCAGCACCAGGGATGCGGGTTCAATTCCCAATTTGGATCACTGTCTGTGCGGAATCTGCATGGGTTTCCTCTGCATGTTCCAGTTTCTTCCCACAGTTCATAAGACATGCTGGTTAGGTGCATTAACCATGCTAAATTGTCCCTCAGTATACCCGAACAGGCACTAGAGTGTGGCGTCTAGGGGATTTTCACAGTAACTCCATTGCCTAATGTAAGCCTACTTGTGAAACTAATAGATAAACTTAAAGTGAGCATGAAAATAGAAGAATGAAGCAAATGAATGCATGGCTGGAAAGATGATGCAATGGGGAGAGCTTTAGGTTCCTGGGGCCCTGAGACCAGTTCTGGAGGAGATGGAATTCATACAAATTGGATGGGTTGCACCTTTTACTATTTATATGGCTATGAGTGGCTTTTGATTTTCTTTAATATTAGCTGCTAGTTGCTTCTGTTAAGGACAGGGGAGGAGAGATGAACTGAAATCCCCAATTTCCTTCCCATCTCCCCATAATCAGTGGGTGGTTTATTTATGATGTGTGTGTTTCAAAAACCCCCATTAGTGTGCAGTCAATTTAAAAGCACCCGTAGCAGAATATTATGCGTTTAAACAAAGAGGATTATTTATTTACACATTACAAAAGATCTAAACTTGTTCTCATTCACACACCACCTGCTCCAGGAAGATAGTTAAAGAAGGTACAAGTATAAACCAAAAGAAAATTTAACAGTTCATGTGTCTTTATGAACACAGTGAAGAAAGAAGCTTTTTCCCCTCTTGAGTTATAGGTCAGCTAAATTCAAATGGCTGGGTTTTGGACGCAGGATTACTTCAAAAAGAAGATGGTTACACAGGTTGTGAAGTCAGGCACTCGTGACTATCAAATCAGGGGGTCCAGTTTTTTTAAAGGTGAACTCAAGGTTTGGATTCAGGGTTGGATGCATTTTAAGAGACATTCAAGTTCTTAAAAGACAAAGCTGGAACAATCTTTTTCTGCAGCTGCACTTTTGTCAGTGTTATTCTGCCCCAGCGTCCTCTGAATTTTGGGATAAAATATCTTCCATATCAGAGAATTAGTTTCTGTCGCTTAGTAAATGGTCATTGATATACAATGGAAGGTGGGTGGTGTTCGTTCACACTTAATTTGTGGATAACTGGTCTCATCGGCTTTCCTTTGTTATGTGTCAAATCTGGGAAGATAGAGTGAAATCTTTCCGAAAAATAACTATCTGTTTACAACACTCTTTCCTTTCCTTCTCTGTGAATGGTATGCTTTGTCTGTAGAGCACGCGAGAAACAATACTTTTCACTGTATACTAATGCATGTGACAATAATAAATCAAATCAAATCAAATATGCCATTTTGGATGAGAAAACTGAATCAGATCAAAATAGTCCCATACTTTGTGCACTGAAAGAACCCCCACATAAAACATGCTGGTTAGAGTCCCCAGAGATCTGATTCACCTGAACTGGTTTGTAGCTGTGCGTTGTTAACAAGCGGGAGCTGTACTTAAATGCTTCCTCTGCATTCACAGCCTAGTTACACAAAGAGGATGGTGATGTGGAGAGCAGTTCCACGCTTCATGGGGGCAGATCTCACAAGGTTTCTAGATGCACTGAAGGACAAGTGGGCCACCCTGTACCCTGAGTGGAAAGATGATCCAGGAGCAGGAAAACAGATGCGGTCTGGGATGCGGTGACTGTGGCAGTCAGTGCCCGAGGCCTTACACTGAGGACTGGCACCCAATGCTGGAAAATAAGGAATTACTTCACTCAAACTGCAAGGGTGAGTGTCCATCTGTCACAACCTGGCATCAGCCCTATCTGTCACACCCTGGAATGTCCACATTAATCCACTCGCTGACATCTCACATGTTCCAGCATCTGACCTCCCAGCATCTTCCTCAAATCCCTCAGGCACTCCTCTTCAATATCCCTCCCTGTCCAGGCACGATGCGTAAGGGGAGTAGGGGTGAGAGGGGGTGGTGGGGATGGGGCAGTTTTAGAGCTGCCAGACACTTAGCCTTTTAATTGGAGAATCTTGCAATAATGAGGGTCTCCCTGGTCCTCCTGCCATTTTGGGCACTTGTACCAGCCATCTGTCCTCCATCCTCTGGGTCCTGTTCAGGCCCATCCTCCTTGTTTGCCTCCTAATTAGAGAAATCCATCTGGTCAGCCTCCTCATCCCCAGTGCCACCCCATTCTCCACCAGGTTGCGGTGAGCACTGCAGACCTCCATGATGTAGGAGACCCTCTGGGGGTTGTACTGCAGAGCATGTTCAGACAGGCCCAGGTTGCAGAACCACAAGTTCAGCAAACTAATGCACCGCATTAGTGTCAGAGCAGATGGCAGTGTAGGCCTCATTATAACGGGTCCCTGCCTCAGTCTCAGGTCTCTGCATTGGCCTCATCAGCCATCACTTCAGTGGGTAGCCTTGACCCCATGAGCCATCCTGCCAGCTTGGTCAGGTCTTCAAAGACCTCGGGGATCTCTGAATGCCCCAGGCTGAAGCTGTCATGCATGATCTCTGGGTAGCGTGCACACATGTGCATGATATTGAGGTGGTAGTCGCTTACAGTTGATGAAGGGCACTCCCATTTGCTGCAGTGCTCGAAATGTGACATGCATGCTGTTTATAGCCCCCTGCACCTGAGCCATACTGACGATGGTGCTGAAGCCTACAGCCTGGGCACCTTGTTGGGCTTGGTCCAGGTCAAAATGGATGTAGTGGGATGCCTGACCTCCTGGATGTACTTGTGGGCCGATGACTGGGAGATGCCACACACGTCCCTGCTCGAGCTCTGGAATGATCTGATGGCAAAATAGTTCACGGCCGCCATGCAGATACCCTCCCTCTCCTAGAGGTACCAAGTTGGTGAGGACACGGCACAGGAAATTTGGCATGTCTGCTAGGACTCTCACCAACTTTTACAGATGCACCTTCGAAAACATTCTTTCTGGTTGTATCACAGCTTGGTATTGCTCCTGTTCTGCTGCAAGAATTTACAAAAGGTCGTGAATGTAGCCCAATCCATCATGCAAACTAGCCTCCCTTCCATTGACTATGTCTACACTTCCCACTGCCTCGGCAAAGCAGCCAGCATAATCAAGGACCCCATGCACCCCTGACATTCTCTCTTCCACCTTCTTCCGTCGGGAAAAAGATACAAAAGTCTGAGGTCATGTATCAACCGACCCAAGAGCAGCTTCTTTTCTGCTATTAACAGAGTTTTGAATGAACCTGCTTCGCACTAAGTTGATCTTTCTCTCAACCCTAGCTATAACTGTAACACTACATTCTGCACTTACTCCTTTCCTTCTCTACGAATGATATGCTTTGTCTGTATAGCATGCATGAAAATCATACTTTTCACTGTACACTAATACATGTGACAATAACATATCAAATCAAAGTTGCCGCACTGTCTCTATGTTTAGGCAGAATTTTCCATGGCACACGATGTCCAGCAGCTTGTTGTAAGACGTGCGAGCCCTGTATAGCCGAGGTCTTCTCCTCTGCTGTCTTCTGGCCTCCTCCTCAGGCTGATGGGTGGCTGAGTCCTCACCCTGATTAATGGTGCCCTGTTGTTCTGATGTGACCTCCAGCTGCCACAGCAGTAATGAGGATTACTGCCAGCCTTGCCTTCTCAATCCCAACATTCACACTTCCTCTGGGAGCGGGAAAAGGAGAGAGAAAAAGAAACAATCGGTAAGGTTATCAATCCAGGTCCCTCGTTCCTTCCCACACCGCATGTCCTCATGATTCTGAAAGTTGACAACTCTATACCATCCATGGTGCTGTATGCCACCTCAATTGGCTGCTGACCATTATAATATCATCGCCTCAGCAGCCACGGGAACTGCTCATGCCCCCTCATGGTCGCCAATAGGCTCCCACATGGTTGTACCCTCCCTGCACATGACGGGGCATGATGCTGTTTGCACCCTCAGTGCAGTTATGTGGTTGCTGGCGTGTGGCACAAAACTGCCCCTCCAGATGGCCAACCCCTAACCTTAAACACTTGCCCAATGAAGGATTCTGACATTCAGCCTGACTTTGGAAACTGAGGCAGCTGAGAATGATGAAGGTTAGATAAGAATGGCCAATTCTTTGGACGGTATAGCACACTGGATTGTGAGAGGGCACCAGTACTTTCAGTGGCAGAATAGGGTCACATCAACATGCAACACGGACAGTCAGATTGCACATTTGGGCAGCAAAATGGCACAGTGGTTGGCATTGCTGCCTCACAGCGCCAGGGAGCCATGTTCAATTCCAGCCTCGGATCACTGTCCGTGTGAAATTTGCACGTTCTCTCCTTGTCTGTATGGGTACTCTCCAGGGGCTCCGGTTTCCTCCCACTGTCCAAAGATGTGTGGTTTTATGAATAAACCAATGTTATCTGGGTACAGATTCCTCCTTTATTCAGTCATTAAACAGCATATTATATTTGCTAGGCATGTCCGTTCAAAGAGGGGAACCTTTGCAGCCATCACAATAGTTCACCAGTGCCTATTTTTAAATACATAAAGGCAATTCAAGAAGCTTCCAAAAGAGCACAGTTTGTGCTTAAATTTATGAATATGACATACATGATACTTTCAATGGCATGGTGGCACAGTGTTTAGCACTGCTGCCTCACAGCACCAGGGACCCAGGCTTGATACCGCCCTCGGGTCATTGTCTGTGTGGAGTCTACACATTTTCCCCATGTCTATTTGAGTTTCCTCCGAGTGCTCCGGTTTCCTCCCACGGTCCAAAGATGTATAGGTTAGATTGATTGGCCATGCTAAATTGATCTTAGTGTCAGGGGATTAACAGGGTAAATATGTAGGGTTACAGGAATAGGGCCTGGGTGGGATTGTGGTTGGTGCAGATGCGATGGTCCAAGTGTCCTCCTTCTGCACTGTAGGGATTCTAGTCTATGAACTTCTCATATTCCCTCTTTACTCCACATTCATTTTACACTTGTGTTAAATTCCATCTCAACGCTAGTGTTATTGGAGAGGATTAAAACAAACGTGGCAGGAACGTGGGAGCCGGGAGGGAATATGAGAATATCAGTGTGCACAGAATATTGGGAAAGACAGTTTGAACTAGGCTAGGAAATAATATCGTAAGTTATTATGTGGCTTCAGAGTAAGGGGAAAGCAATAAAGTCTAAATGAAGGTTTCTAGGTGCATATGTGAATGTATGTAGCGTAGTAAATAACATTGGTGAGCTCCAGGCTCAGACAGCCATGTGGAATTATGATGCTGTGGCTATAATGGAGACCTGCTTCAAGGAAAGGCAGGGTATAGTATTAAAAATTCCTGCACACAGTGTTCAGAAAAGGAAGGAAAAGGGGAAGGATGAGAATATTGATAGAGGCGGGCATGACAGTGCTGGAGAGAGAGCGAGAGAAGGAGATGATCCAGAGGGGTCAAGGACAGAATCTATACGTCAAGAGATGAGGAACAAAAAAGGTTCAGTTACCTTTTGCAGTGTAGCCTATAAGCCAACAACTACTGAGAAAGGTGTAAAGTGTAAAGTTGAAAGGAAAGAGAGGAGAGTCTCAGCAGAGGGCCCTGGGACAGACAGTGTGTGGGGCAGGAGTGTGTGAAAGGAGGACAATGAATGAGGCAGCCAACAGCACCTAGAGAGGAGTGCAAATGGAGAACCTTGGGACAGGTGGTCAGCAGCACTGATAGGAGATTTTTGGGGTCAGACAAAGAGAGGACATGTCCCCTTGTCTTTGTGCTCTGCCACTTTTCTTTCGGCTGATGTCTAACCCTTGTTGCTCCCTGTGGTGCTTTGCCCTTATCTTGTGGCTTGTTGTCTTCTCACTTCCTCGGCCTTTTTCTTCTTATATATTATTAAGAGCACATATAGTACAGGACATTGAGACAGGCAGTCAGTAATGCTTAAACCCTAACATCACAAGAGAAACATAATTTCACTGGTTGTTGAGAAAGTGCTGTTAGGGAGATTTATTAAATAGCTGAGAATTAGAAAAATACATTCTTTTGAAAAGAAATGGCTACTTAGCATTGAAGTAAGAAACACAAGAAATAGGGAAATAAAGTCAAGGCCAGGCAAAATGAAGTTAATGTAAGGGAAGCTCGACAGACTAGAGGGACTGATGGTGGACAAGTCCCCAGGACCAGATGGAATGCATCCAAGGGTTCTGAAAGAAATGGTGGAGGTGATACTGGATGCCTTGATGATTATTTTCCAAACCTCGCTGGATTCCGGGGAAGTGCCAGATGATTGGAAAACAGCTAATGTTATGCCGCTGTTTAAAAAGGGTAGTAGGCAAAAGGCAGGGAGTTATAGGCCGGTTAGTTTAACGTCTTTTGTAGATAAAATGCTTCAATCCGTAATTAAGAAGAAAATAGCGAGGCATCTTGAGGAGAATTGTTTGATAGAGCAGACACAGCACGGTTTTGTTAAGGGGAAGTTGTGTCTGATGAATTTATTGGAATTCTATGAGGATGTGTCTAGTGCGGTAGATAGAGGGGAACTGGTGGATGTGGTGTTTCTTGATTTTCAGAAGGCGTTTGATAAGGTGCCGCACAAGAGGTTGTTACAGAAGGTTAGGGGGCATGGAGTTGGGGGTAGGGTGTTAGCATGGATAGGGGATTGGCTGTCAAATAGGAGGCAGAGAGTGGGTGTCAATGGATGCTATTCGGATTGGCGGTTGGTGACTAGTGGAGTGCCCCAGGGATCGGTCCTGGGGCCTCAGCTATTTATCATTTATATAGATGATCTGGAGGAGGGAACCGAGTGTAAGGTGTCGAAATTTGCTTATGACACAAAGATTGGTGGAATGGCAAATTGTACGGAGGGTGTGGAAAGTCTGCAGAGGGATCTAGATAGGCTAAGTGAATGGGCAAGGAACTGGCAAATGGAATTTAATGTTGGCAAGTGTGAAGTTGTCCACTTTGGTAGGAAGGACTACTACTTACATGGTGAAAAGCTGCAGTATGCTACGGTGCAGAGGGACCTAGGGGTCCTTGTGCATGAGTCACAAAAACCCAGCCTGCAGGTGCAGCAGGTGGTCAGGAAGGCGAATGGGATGCTGGCCTTCATAGCGAGGGGGATTGAATATAAGAGTAGGGAGGTCTTGCTGCAACTGTACAGGGTACTGGTGAGGCTGCAGCTGGAGTACTGTGTGCAGTTTTGGTCGCTGCACTTGCGCAAGGATATTTTGGCCTTGGAGGGAGTGCAGAGGAGGTTCACTAGGCTGATACTGGAGTTGAGGGGGTTGAGCTATGAGGAGAGGCTGAATAAACTGGGCTTGTACTCGTTAGAGTTTAGAAGGATGAGGGGAGATCTCATTGAGACATACAAGATGATGAAGGGGATGGATAGGGTAGAGGTGGAGAGGTTCTTCCTGCTCAGAAAGGACAGTAGGACTAGAGGGCACAGCCTCAAGATAAGGGGGGGTAGTTTAGAATGGAGTTGAGGAGGAACTTCTTCACTCAAAGAGTGGTGAATCTCTGGAATTCTCTGCCCGTTGAAGTGGTGGGGGCTGCCTCGCTAAATATATTTAAGACGTGGGTAGATAGGTTTTTGGTAGGCAAGGGGATTAAGGGTTATGGGGAGAAGGCGGGAAAGTGGAACTGAGCCACGACAGATCAGCCATGATCTTATTGAATGGCGGGGCAGGCTTGAAGGGCTAGATGGTCTACTCCTGCTCCTATTTCTTATGTTCTTATGTTCTTAAGCACACTGAAACCTTGACAAGACAGCTTGGTCATGCAGAATGCATACCTTACACAATAAGACCATAAGACGTAGGAGCAGAAGTAGGCCATTTGGCCCATCTGCTCTGCCATTCAATGAGACTGTGGCTGCTCTGATATAATCCTCACTCCACTTTTCTGCATTATCTTCATAACGCTTGATTCCCTTACTGACTAAAAAAATCTGCAAAATCTCAGCGTTGAACATACTTTTACAACCCAGCTTCTACAATCCTCTGCAGTAAAGAATTCCATGGATTCACTACCCTCTGAGGTTAGAAATTCCTCCTCACCTCTGTCTTAAATGGGCAACCTCTAAATCTGAGATCTTGCAGTGCATTGAAGATTGTGGATCCTCTTGGTGTCCTAGACGATCACACATGTAAGAAGCGTCCCAAGCTGCAGAACCTTGAGCACCAGGTTCCAGAACTCAAGCAGCGGCTGGAGTCACTGTGGTGCATCTGTGAGACTGAGAGCTATGTGGATAGCCTGTTCAGAGAGGTGGTCACATCGCAGCCTAGGAGCCTGGTTGCAGAAAGGAAATAGGTGACCATCAGGCAGTTCAAGGAAACTAAGCAGGTAGTGCAGGAGTCCCCTGGGCTCACCAATGGGCTTTCCATTTCGAATACTGGTGAGGGCATTGGTTCCTCAGAGGAGTGCAAAGAGAGCCAATTGTATGGCACCACAGGCGCAGTTCAGGAGGGGAGAAAGAAAGGGAAAAGCAGTGGCGAGAGGATATTCATTAGTTAGGGGAACAGACAGGTTTTTCTGTGGCTGGAGACGTGATTCCAGGTGATATGTTGCCTCTCTGGTGTCAGAGTCAATAGTGTCACAGAATGGTTGCAGGACATTCTTCTGGGGAAAGTGATCAGTCAGATGTCATGGTCTACTTTGGTACCAATACCTTAGGTGGGAAAGGGGATGAGGTCCTGAAAGCAGATATTAGGGAGCTGAAAAGCAGAAAAAGAAAGCTTATAACAGACTCAACATACTGAATACTGTAGACAACTGCCTGGGGAACTCAGGTTAAGATTATGAGAGAAGTGTCCAGCATTTCTCAGGAGAAGTTGGGAATCCCTTGTGAAGTAATTGATCTGAAAACCATTCTGCCTCGGGAAACTGAGACTGTCTGCAAGGTATGTCTTGGTAAATTATCTTTATAAAGCCAATGGTTACATAATGTATTTTTAAAGAAAAAATTTGCGAAGTTTTTCAGAGGATTAATAGATGAGATTGTACTACTTGACAGTTTCGCTGTCACTTTAATTGTGATCTAGGCTAATGCGCTTCTGTGTATTTTATCTGCTCACAATCTTAATGAAGAGTATAACCGATTATTGTTTCTTTAGTGGCAGATGCAGCTATGATTAACATGTGTGAAATGGTTTTAGTTTCATCCTATATAGAATTACTGCAAAAGTTTGTAAGTAATGGAATATGTAAGGGCGTTTTTTTAAGCAAACAAAATGTACAAAACATGTGCAGTTTACAATCAGTCCGTGTATTTCATCCTGCTAGTCTTGCATTGGTTTGTTTTTGGCTTCTGGGTCATGCAGGTGCTTGGATGCATTTCTAGAGATTGTATTGAGATTGCATGACAGCACCTTGTTCCAATTCTCTCCTATGGGCGTTTTGCCTATAATTGTTGTTGCTGTGGATTATTTCAGTTGTAATTAAACCTGCCAAGTAGGTCAGTATGCACACTGTGGTTTTAACTAGCATTCTCACAGTCTGATATTGCCCGAACAGTGCAGATGTCCTCACATAAGTAGTTTCTTGTTGTTGAGGATAGTTGTGAGGACATAGAATCCCTATAGTGCAGAAGGAGGCCATTTGGCTCATCATGTCTGGACCAACTCTCCGACAGAGCATCCCCTCCCCCCCCCCCCCCCCCCGCCTGTCCCTATAACCCCACATGTTTATCCCACTAATTCCCCTAACCTACACATCTTGGGATATTAAGGAGCAATGTAGCATGGCCAATCCAACTAACCTACACATCTTTGGCGGCAACTTGAACACCCGGAGGAAACCCATGCAGACATAGGGAGAATGTCCAGTCATCCAAGTTACAATCAAACCTGGATCCTTGGCACTGTGAGGCAGCAGTGCTAACCACTGCGCTGCCCATGATAAAGGGCTGTTCCAATATACATAACAGAAAATATTCAGAACCTATTGCAAATGTCAGATTTTTTTAATCCAAAAAATCTTGTAATATGCTCTGAAGAAGAGTCGTACGGACTTGAAACATTAACTCTGTTTCTCTTTCCATAGATGCTGCCTGACCTGTGGAATTTTTCCAGCATTTTCTGTTTTTATTTTAAATTTCCAGCTTCTGCAGCATTTTGCTTTTACCTCGCTTTGTTTTGTACTATGACTGCCCAGCCCTTTCTGTTATGTGGGATCCCCATTTACTTTGTGTGTCCAGTACCTTGTTAACCTTTTACATGCTGGCAACAGTGGCCACATTAAAATTGGCAGATGTACTTTGATGAAGCAGTTACAGTATGCTGTCATACAGCCCATTTTTTGCTAATTGTTGCTCAGTTTATGTCTGCATAAAACAAATTGTTTTGTAAAGGCAAACATTAATTTTAAGGGTCTAGATACCTTTCACTGAGGGGTATTCCTCAGCAATTTATGATTTTTTGGTTCTTTTATTGCTGCTGATAACAGTTTGCCACCTTTTGTGCTATGGGGCTGCCATTTTTCACTCGCCTTTTGTAAGCTTCCCTGCATTTTATTTAAAGGGGAGTACAAACATTGAGGGTGGCCAAGCTGTCAAACAGCATAGGATTTAGTAGTACATATCCTGAGGCATCCTCTCTACAAGATAGCTATGTCTCCAACAGAATTAGGTGCTTGTGTTTCATAACGAAAGCTAGTGAATGCGGATGTCATAATTGTCTTAAACGTATATGACCTGGTCATCATAGGTTGCTACTGGTAACAGCAATAACATTATAAAATACATAAAGGGAATCATGGATATGTTAGTTAAAAAAAACCATTTCACCTACTTCTTTACAAGCAACTGGAAACGGCATGTTAGGGAGACCTATTTTTTAAAGAGAGGTTGGATTCCCACAAAGGCAAAGGTATCATTGGTTGCAGCCACATGTTTATTGTATTCTCATGATTGACCTTATCATTTACATCAATGGGGAAGGATTTCACTCTGGCAATGTCCAATTCACTTCTAACCATTGGGAATTACCTTGCTTTCTTGCCAGCTCTGCTAATACGTTCATTTTAAGGCAGACTACACCGCCCATACTGTTTTACCTCAGAGAGGCTAATCTTGAGTGGATGCTGGGAGATTAAAGCTATCAGTTACTGTCATGTTGCTGACATCTCTCCGTGTTACCAGGGTGTCACCTGAGACCCGTCTGACTATGGAGATCATCATGATTTATTGAATGGTGGAGCAGGCTCGAGGGGCAAGATGGCCTACTCCAGTTCCTAGTTCTTTTGTTCTTACATTCTTGGCTATGCTAAATGGCTCCTTTGTGTTAGGAGGACTAGCTAGGGTAAAAGCATGGGGATGATGGGGATAGGGCCTGGGTGGCATCATGGTCGGTGCAGACTCAATGGGCCGAATGGCCTCCTTCTGCAAAATTGTATGATGATTCTAGAACTGAGGGCAGTAGAAATATTACAGGGTGAAGTAAAATTGGAAATTAGGAAAGCAAAGAGAGGATATGAAAAAATATTGGCAGGTAAAATCAAAGTGCTCAGGTGTTTTACCAATATATTAAGAGCAAGAAAATGATGGATTTGGCCTACGGGCCACAGTGGGCAAATAATCCCCTCTTTCCTATCTTTATTTTTCTACCCCACCCAACCTATAACTTAGACTTAAATAGAACAGAGGAAAACGTATCTAATTATTTTTAACATTACTCTCAAAGTGTTGACTGGATGGTCTTAACCTAAATAGATCAGAAGGGTTCCAAATTATCGCAGTTGCCCCAATAATCTGGGATTGAGCTAAAATTGGGTTTAGCAGTTCTGTTCCAGTCACTGACAAAGTCCTGATGGAAAATAAATTGGTGTGGACGTCAGATAAAGACAGATTCAAGACTAGTTCTCATGGTCCCATCGCTGCTAAAGCCTGCTGATGTGTGTTCTTTAGAATCACCATGAGGCTGTGGGTTTGCTGAATTCTCATGCAACAGAGGTCAGGGATTTCAGAAGAGGAGACGTTGTAGGGAAATAACATTATAACATCATTGTCATGTTATTGGTCATCTCGCAATCATCCAATCTGTCAAATCATGTCTATGTCCTGATTACTGTAGCAATAATGAAAGAAAGCAATAGAACCATGTGGCATTGGTGTTTAATTCTCCATCGGTCACTGCAGAAGGTCCATTGCATAGCCTTCATTTCAACTTGATCAAGGACCCCATTAAAATTCACTGCTGGTCAATAATTTTGTGAATTTGAAGAATGTAAATGGATTTTTCTCCTCTCTTAGAAAAGCAAAAACATGATTTTCCATTCTGTATTTAAAATAACGTATTATTGTTTTATTAGCTTAGTCAAATTCTGAAGTTGACTAAGCTAATAAAAAGTGATAGTCTTCTATTGTGGGGCCCTATATTTTTTGATGCATGACATTGATAGAGTGTCCAGGATTAGTAAGAATATTAAAGAGTAGAAGGATATGAAATTCCAGCGGTTCCAGACCGTCATTACTAACTATTCATTTAGGATATGCAACCTGAAAATATTGATGCAATACATTATTGTCAAGCAAAGCACCCCTGAGATTTTCATGGAGATGGCTGTCTCCCTTCACCAAATGCAAACTAATTTATAATGAATCTCGAAACAGAATCCCACATTATATTAATAACGGATTCAAACATCTTTACCAAGGGATCAAAAAATGCACGCCACCACATGAAATAATTTGCTTCATCAGATCAGTGAAAAGAGCTACAAGTACCATTATTTAGAACTCAAGTTAATTGTGACAAGTGCTTCACATCAAAACCACTGAATGTTTTATTCTTTTGCTTTTAAATCAAGAAATCGTTCAGTCCTCGAGGGACGCTTTAGTGAGACAAGTTTGACGAGTGTGTCTTGAGAAGTGCAATCATTTTCATTTGGATGTCTCTCTTATGAAGCCTAGGTTTTCTGGCAGTGTTTTTGCAAGTGTTTTATATGGCAGTGGAAATGGAAATTTAACAGGTTACATTCAGATCTGAATGAACGATCTTATTGCACCCGTTCATGCCTTCCCTATTACAGTAATCTTTCTTTTTATTCATTCAAAGGACATGGGTTTCACCGGCTAATTCAGCACTTATTTCCTATTCCTAACTGCCTTTGAGAAGGTGGTGATGAGCTGCCTTCTTGAATCACTGCAGTTCATGTGCTGCAGGTGCACCTACAGTGCTGTTAATGAGGGACTTCAAGGATTTTGACCCAGCAACAGTGAAGGAATGGTGATATATTTCCAAATCAGGATGATGTGTGACTTGGAAGGGGAACTTCCAGATGTGATATTCCCTTAAGCTTTTGACTTTGGGTGTATGCTGTTGGATCTCACATGACATCTCTTCCCAATAAGCTAGGAGCCTTAGGATAGGTGATCTCTTTTTAAAAACAGAAATTCTTAATGGAATAATGCTTTTGTGAATAACTCTTGGCGAGCCTTATTTGTTTAAAAAAAACATAAAAAATAAAATGAGCAGGTGAAAAAACCTGGGGAGAATGGGTAACTGAATTTCCAATATGTGCTTCAGATGTCTGTGTACTTGGAACACAAATTTATATTTCTCTCCAATGCCATTATGTAAATTGTAACAGGATGTACATTTGAGGGGAATGGCCTTTCAGGAAAAAACAGCAACAGCCAAATCCAAAGAAGATCAAATAAAATTGCAGCACAGGAACAGGCCCTTTGGCCTTCCAATTCTGCACCAACTATGCTGCCCGACTGAACTAAAGCCCTCTACCCTTCCCAAGACCATATCACTCTATTCCCATCCTATTCATGTATATGTCCAGGCACCCCGTAAACCTCACTATTGTATCTGCTTCCACTACCTCCCCTGGCAACAAGTTCCAAATATCCACCGTCTTCTGTGTGAAAAACTTGTCTCGTACATCTCCTTTGAACCTTTCTCCTCGCACCTTAAACTTATTTCCCCTAGTAACTGACTCTTTCACCCTGCGAAAAAGCTCCTGACTATCCACTCTGTCCATGCACCTCATAATCTTGTTGACTTCTATCAGGTTGCCCCTTAATCTCTGTCATTCCAATAAGAACAAACCAAGTTTCTCCAACTTCTCCGCATAGCTAATGCACTTCATACCAGGCAATATCCTGGTAAATCTTTTCTGTACCCTCACCAAAGCCTCCATCCACATCCTTCTAGTAGTGTGGCAACCAGAATTGAACACTATATCCCAAGTGCAGCCTAACCAAGCTTCTATAAAGCTGCAACATGACTTGTTAATTTTTAAACTCAGTACCCCAGCCAATGAAGGCAAGCATGCCGTATGCCTTCTTGACTATCTTCTCCACCTGCATTGCCACTTTCAGTGACCTGTTTACCTGTACAACCAGATCCCTCTGCATCTTAATAATCTTCAGGGTTCTGCAACTTTCTGTATATTTCCCATTTGTACTAGACCTTCCAAAATGAATTATCTCACATTTATCTGGATTAAACTCCAGCTACCATCTCTCTGCCCAAGTCTCCAACCGATCTATATCCTCCTCCGGCCCTCATTGCCATCTGCAATTCCATCAATCTTTGTGTCGTCGGCAAATTTACTAATCAAACCAATTACATTTTCCTCCAAATAATTTAAATATATTACAGACAGCAAAAGACCTGGCACTGATTCCTGAGGAATGCCACTATTCACAGCCTTCCATTTAGAAACACACCTTTCCACTGCTACTCTCTGTCTTCAATGATCGTGCCAGTTCCTATTCAACTTGCCAGCTCATCTCTGATCCTGTACGACTTCACATTCTGCACCAGTCAGACTTGTCAAAGGCCTTACTGAAGTCCATATAGACAACAATGATCCTATCTGCATCAATCATCTTCGTCATTGCCTTGAAAAACTCAATCAGGTTAGTGAGACACAACCTTCCCTTAGAAAACCATGTTTCCTCTCGCTACTATGTCCAAAAAGTAACAACACCCAACATAGGGCTCAAACCCACGACCCTGAGATTAAGAGTCTCGTGCTCTACTGGCTGAACTAGTTGGGCACTATGGTTGGTTCTGCTGCAGAGGGGAGAAGTAAAAATTGTGGGAATGCAATAACTAAAGGGGATTCAATTGCAAGGAGAATAAATAGGTCTTTCTGTGGCTGCAAACGAGACTCCAACATGGTATGTTGTCTCCCTGGTGCTAGATTCAAGGATGTCTTGGAGCAGCTGCAGGACATTTTGAAGGGGGAGAGTGAACAGACAATGGTTGTAGTACACATTGGCGCAAACGACATAGTTTATAAAAAAGGGACAAGGTCCTAAAAGCATGCTAAAAGTAGACCTCAAAGGTAATGATCTCAGGATTAATATCTGTGCCACATGCTAGTCAGAGCAGAAACAGCAGGATACATAAGGTGAATACATGGCTGAAAAGATGGTGTGTGGGTGAGGATTTCAGATTCCTAGGCCATTGGGATTGGTATTTGGGGAGGTGGGACCTGTACAAACTGGACAAGTTACACCTGGGCAGGATTGGGACTGATGTCCTTGGAGGGGTGCTTGCTAGAGTGGTTGTAGCTAGTTTAAACTAATATAGCAGGGGGATGGGAACCTTTGCAATGATACATAAAGGGCAAAAGGGCAAAAGGAAGAGAGTAGGGCCTGTTAAGGATCAACAAAGTCATCTATATGTGGATCCATAAGAGATGGGTGAGATCCTAAATGAATATTTCTCATCAGTATTTACTGTTGAAAAAAGCATGGATGTTAGGGAACTTCGGGAAATAAATAATGATGTCTTGAGGAGTGTACATATTACAGAGAAGGAGGTGTTGGAAGTCTTAAAGCACATCAAGATAGATAAATCCCTGAGACCTGATAAGGTATATCCCATGTTGTTGTGGGAGACTAAGGAGGAAATTGCAGGTCCCCTAGCCTAGATATTTGAATTATCAATAGTTACAGATGAGGTGCCTGAAGATTGGAGAATGGCAAATGTTGTGCCTTTGTTTAAAAAGGGAAAAGCCTGGGCCTCACATCTGTGGTGGGTAAGTTATTGGAAAGTATTTTGAGAGACAGGATCTACAAGCATTTGGAGATGCAAGGACTGATTAGGGATAATCAGCATGGCTTTGCGAGTGGAAAATCATGTCTCACAAATTTAATTGAGTTTTTTGAAGAGGTAACCAAGAAGGTAGATGAGGGCAGTGCAGTTGATGTTATCTAGATGGACTTTAGCAAGGCTTTTGACAAGGTACCGCATGGTAGGTTGTTGCATAAAGTAAATCTCACGGGATCCGGGTTGAGGTACCTAAATGGATACAAAATTGGCTTCTTGATAGAAGCCAGAGGATGGTTGTAGAGAGTTGTTTTTCAAACTGAGGCCTGTGACCAGCAGTGTGCCTCAGGAATCAGTGCTGAGCACTGTTATTTGTCATTTATATTAATGATTTGGATGAGAATATAGGGGGCATGGTTGGTAAGTTTACAGATGACACCAAGTGGACAGTGAAGAAAGCTATCTCCAATTGTTATGGGATCTTGATCAATTGGGCCAGTGGGCTGACGAATGACAGATGGAGTTTAATTTAGACAAATGTGAGGTGATGCATTTTGGTAGATTGAACCAGGGCAGGACTTACTCAATTAATGGTAGGGCATTGGGTAAAGTTACGGAATAAAAAGATCGAGGGGTACATGTTCATAGTCCTTGAAAGTGGGGTCACAGGTGGACAGAGTGATGAAGAAGGCATTTGGCATGCTTGGTTTCATTGGTCAGAACATTGAATATTGGAGTCTTGCTGAAGTTATATAAGACATTAGTAAGGCCACACTTGGAATACTGTGTGCAACTCTGGTTACCCTATTATAGAAAGGATATTATTAAATTAGAAAGAGTGCAGAAAAGATTCATTAAGATGCTACCGGGAATTTGACGGATTGAGTTATAAGGAGAGGCTGAATATACTGGGACTTTTTTCTATGGAGCATAGGAGGCTGAGGGGTGATCTTATAGAGGTCTATAAAATAATGAGGGGCATAGACAAGGTAGATAGTCAATATCTTTTTCCAAAGGTAGGGGAGTTTAAAACTAGAGGGCATAGGATTAAGGTGAGAGGGGAGAGACACAAAAGTGTCCAGAGGAGCAATTTTTTCACACAGAGGGTAGTGAGTGTCTTGGAACAAGCTGCCAGAGGTAGTAGTAGAGACAGGTTCCATTTTATCTTTTAAAAAGCATTTAGATAATTAAATGTGTACGATGGGTATAGAGGGATATGGGCCAAATGTGGGCAATCGAATTAGCTTAGGGGCTTTAAAAAAAAAGGGCGGCATGGACAAGTTGGGCGAAGGGCCTGTTTCCATGCTGTAAACCTCTGTGACTCTATGATTCAGAGCAGGGGGAATTAAGAACAAGAGGAAAAGAGAGCAAAGAGAATAAGTAAGGAGGGTAGCAGAGAAATCAAGAGCCAGAGTCAGGTAACGGCTGAGTAAAAAAATAATATGAAAGCGAAAAGAAATGGTAAAAGTGCCCACCTTAAGATTTTGTATCGGAATGCTTGGAGCATTTGAAACAAAATGGATGAATTAGTTGCACAAATAGATGTAAAGGGGAATGATATAGTTGGCATTATGGAGATGTTGCTCCAAGGTGAATAAGGATGGGAACTACACATTGAGGGCTATTCAATGTTTAGGAAGGACAGGTGGAAAGGAAAAAATTGTGGAATTGTATTGTTGATTAAAGATGATATGATATGATATTGAGAAAAGATATTAGCATAGATGATGTGGAATCTGTATGGGTCGAGTTAAGAAACAACAATGGGCAAAAAATATTGATGGTGTGGTATGCAGACCACCAAACTGTATTGGTAATGTTGGGAAAAGCATTAGATAGGAAATCAGAGATGCATGTGTTAAAGGAACTTCTGTGATTATGGGCGACTTTAATCTGCATATAGATCGGGAGAGTCTAATTAGTTGTAGCACAATAGATGAGGAATTTCTGGAGTGTATATGGGATGGTTTTCTGGAGCAATACACTGAGGAACCAGCAGGGGAGCAAGCCATCTTGGACTGGGTGTTGTGCAATGAGAAAGGATTAGTTGGCAATCTAGTTATGAGAGAACTCTTGGGGATGAGTGACCATAATATGGTAAAATTCTTTGTCAAGGTGGATAATGATATAGTTGATTCTGAGACCCGGGTCCTGAATCTCAATAAAGGTAACTATGATGGTATGAGGCATGAATTGGCCATGATGGACTGGGAAACATTACTGAAAGGAAAGACAATGGACAGGCAATGGGAGGCATTTAAAGAATGAATAGGTGAATTCCAAAAGCTCTTTATTCCTGTTTGGTGCAAGAATGGTAAGGGAATTGTGGCCAAACCATGGCTTACAAGGGAAGCCATGGTTTGGCCACAGATTAAAGGAAGAACATAAAAAATTGACAAGAAAAAGCAATAGGCCTGAGGATTTGGAGCAGTTTAAAGTTCAGCAAAGGAGGACCAGCGGATTGATTAAGAAGGGAAAAGTAGAAATGGAAAGAGAAAAATGAATCTGGGCCCCTTACACTCAGAAATAGGAGAATTTATAATGGGGAATAAAGAAATAGCTGAGGAATTAAATTTGTACTTTGCTTCATCCTTCACAAAGGAAGACATGAACATGTACCAGAAGTGCTGAGAGGAACATGTTTCAGTGAGGAACTGAAGGAAATCAGTATTAGTAGAGAAATGGTTTTGGAGAAATTGATGGGATTGAAGGTGGATAAATCTCCAGGTCCTGATAATCTTCATCCCAGAGTACTTAAGGCAGTGACCCTGGGAATTGTAGCTCCATTGGTGGTCATTTTCCAAAATTCTTTGGACTCTGGAATAGTTCCTACAGATTGGAGGTAGCTAATGTAAGCCTGCTATTCAAAAAGGGAGGCAGAGAGAAAACAGGGAAGTATAGACAGTGAGCTGAACATCGATACTGGGGAAGCTGCTAGAGTCTATTAACAAGGATTTCATTGCTCAGCATTTGGAAAGTAGTGGTAAAATCACACAAAGTCAGCATGGATTTGCAAAAGGGGAATCATGCTTGATGAATCTATTGGAATTTTTTGAGGATGTAACTTGTAGAGTTGACAGAAGAGAACCAGTGGATGTGGTTTATTTAAACTTTCAGAAGGCTTTTGACAAAGACTCACATAACAGACTACTATGTAAAGTTAAAGCTCATGGGATTGCTGATGATGTCTTGAGATGGATAGAAAGCTGATTAGCCAATAGGAAGCAAAACGTTGGCATAAATGAGTCTTTTTCTAACTGGCAGTCAGTGACTAGTGGAGTTCCTCAGGGATCTGTGCTAGGACCCCAACTGTTTACATTATCTATTTATGATTTGGAAGAGGGAACTGAATGTATTATCTCCAAATTTGCAAATGAAACAAAGTTGGTGGGAAGGTGAGCTGTGAGGAGGATTTAGAGATGCTTCAGCATGATTTGAACAGGCTGAGTGTATGGACATATGCATGGCAGATGCAGTATAATGTGGATAAATGTGAGGTTCTCCACTTTGATAGCAATAATAGGAAGACATATTACTTGAATGGATGTAAGTTGAGAGAGACCTTGGTGTTCTTGTGCATCAGTTGCTGAAAGTAAGCACCCAGGTATAGCAGGCAGTCAAGAAGGCAGTTAGTATGTTGGCCTTCAGAGTGAGAGGTTTTGAGAATAGGGAAAGGGATGTTTTGCTGCAATTGTATAGAACATAGAACATAGAACACTACAGCACAAACAGGCCCTTCGGCCCACGAGTTGCGCCGATCACATCAACACCTACCAACCTACAGACCTATCTATAACCCTCAATCTCATTAAACCCCATATACTCATCCAGGAGTCTTTTAAAAGACCCCAGCGAGTTCGCCTCCACCACCACTGACGGCAGCCGATTCCATTCACTCACCACCCTCTGAGTGAAAAACTTACCCCTAACATCACTTCTGAACTTCCCTCCCTCCCTGCACCTTAAATGTATAGAGCATTGGTGAAGCCATACCTGGAGTATTGTGTGCAGTTTTGGTGATCTTATCTGAGGAAGGATGTCCTTGCTATAGAGGCAGTACAGGGAAGGTGTACCAGGCTGATTCCTGGGATAGAAGGTCTGCCATATGAGGAGAGATTTAGTCAGTTAGGATTATATTCACTGGAGTTCAAAAGAGTGAGAGGGGATCTCATAGAAACTTATAGAACTATAACAGTGTCAGACAGGATAGATTAAGAAAGAATGTTCCCAATGGTAGGGGAATCCAGAAGTAGGGGTCATAGTTTAAGGATAAGAAGTAAACCTTTTAGAGCTGAGGGGAGGAGAGGTTTCTTCACCCAGAAGGTGGTGAATGTGTGGAATTCACTATCACAGAATGTAGTTGCGGCCAAAGTGTTGTCTGATTTCAAGAAGTTAGATTTGGCTCTTGGGGCTAAAGGGATCAAGAGATATGGGGAGAGGGGGGATCAGGATATTGAGTTCGATGATCATCCATCATCAAAGTGAATGATGGAACAGGAGAAAAGGGCCAAATGGCCTACTCCTGCATCTAGTTTTTATGTTTCTATATTTCACTTTCTGTGGTGGTTTGCAGAAAATTGCAATTTTAAGGCATTTGCAAATACTCCATTCATGACAGCAATGCTCCTTTACAGAATACAGTGGACAATGAACTAGTAAATGGCAGCAGCTCTTACCTCCATTGTTCAATAGAAAGATTTCACTTACCTTATCAAACATGCTTCTGTTCTCTTCTGTGTGTCATGTAGTCCTACATGTGAGTAAATGCATTGTACAGGACTATACAGGCTTTCATTATGTTAAGGAGTGTGACTATTAATTCTAGCCATTTGGATTCTGCACTGCAATTTTCTTCAGCAGAAGCACAAAAGGATTTCTATTGGCTCTGCTGATGATCTGACATGTGTACAAACCTGTCACTTTGTTTTCTAGTCTTTAAACCAAACAACGGAGAAATCATATAAAGTAAGGTTTCCATTTCCATTGGTTTATAAAACGGCCGGCGTGATCAAAGTGCACTTTCATTTGGTGACCCAAGCATACACAGGTGCTGAGTTGGCTTGTGAAGAACACAGCACCAGTGAAGATCATTGGGCATCACTCTATGCAGACTTGTTAAGCATCTGGAATGGAGTGGCCCATAATGTGAACTGTAAAGTTTATTTATTAGTGTCACAAGTAGACTTTCATTAACACTGCAATAAAGTTACTGTAAAAATCCCATGGTGCTGTGCCTGTGCCTGTTCAGGTCAATGCATCTAACCAGCACATCTTTTGAACTGAGGGAGGAAATCAGAACACCCGGAGGAAACCCATACAGGCACAGGGAGAATGTGCAGACTCCTCACAGACAGTGACCCAAGTCGGGAATGGAATCCCGGTCTCTGGCACAATTAGGCAGCAGTGCTAACCACTGTGCCACTATGCCCCCACCCCCCCTTACCATAGTGCCTGAAAAGCAGAAAAGCACAGATAAGGGATTCCAGATACGGGAAGATGTGGACAATTGAGCTATTCCTTTTTTCTAGATGGTCATCCATTTTCATCCTTTTATTCTAGGCTCCCCTTCTTTCTTGGCTAATCTACCAATTAGGCCGTTCTCCATTTAATGGTTGCTGGTACACAATAGCCTGCCTCCTCCAAATCCTGTGGCATTCCTCATCTTGCACCAAGTGCTAGCATTTATGATACACATTAAGATGCACCAAAGTATCAGATTCACTTTCATTTTTGTGACTATTATAGGCACTGACATTCCCACCTTTTTCTGAACCTTAATTTTGCTGTACAGTCCATGCACTGTGTATGTTTTGAACTTGAGACAAGTATATGATAACAAGAGGGTTTATGTTAAAACCACATGGAAGCTATTTCAGAAACTTATTTAGCTAATTTATTTAACTGGTGAACTGTAATTGATTTTAGAATAAAGCACAAAATAGGAAAACCAAATATTAATTAGTTAAGTGCAGCAAGAACTTGTATTATTCCTTCAATATCACCACCTAAACCCATGATCTCTAACACATCAAACGACAAAGGCAACAGATGTATGGGAACATTGCGACTTCTTCAAAACACATGCTATCCTGACTTGGAAATGTGTTGCTAATCCTTTATCATTGCTGAGTTGAAATCCTTGGAACAGCAACAATTCAAGTGGGCAGTTCGCCATCATCTTCTCAAGGGTAATTAGGAGACGCTAATGATGAATGCTGGCCTTGCTAGCAAAGCCCAAATCTCATGAATGAATAATAGCAGGACAGAAGGAAGTTATTCAGCCCATCATGTCCATGCCAACTCTCTGAAAGGGCAACTCTATTAGTCTCCTTTTCCCCATAGCCCTGAAAATATTTCCTTCAGGTGTTTAGAACATAAGAGCATAAGAAATAGGAGCAGGAGTAGGCCATCTAGCCCTTCGAGCCTGCCCCGCCATTCAATAAGATCATGGCTGATCTGTTGTGGCTCAGTTCCACTTTCCCGCCCTCTCCCCATAACCCTTAATCCCCTCTCTTATCAAGAACCCATCAACCCGCTTCTTAAAAATATTTAGCGAGGCAGCCTCCACCACTTCAACGGGCAGAGAATTCCAGAGATTCACCACCCTTTGAGTGAAGAAGTTCCTCCTCAACTCCGTTCTAAACCGCCTCCCCTTTATCTTGAGGCTGTGCCCCCTAGTCCTACTGTCTTTTTTGAGCGGGAAGAGTCTCTCCACCTCTATCCTATCCATCCCATTCATCATCTTATACGTCTCAATGAGATCTCCCCTCATTCTTCTAAACTCTAACGAGTACAAGCCTAGTTTATTCAGCCTCTCCTCATAGCTCAATCCCCTCAACTCCGGTATCAGCCTAGTAAACTTCCTCTGCACTCCCTCCAGGGCCAAAATATCCTTGCGCAGGTGCGGCGCCCAAAACTGCACACAGTACTCCAGCTGCGGCCTCACCAATGCCCTATACAGCTGCAGCAAGACCTCCCTACTTTTATATTCAATCCCCCTCGCTATGAAGGCCAGCATCCCATTCGCCTTCCTGACCACCTGCTGCACCTGCAAGCTGGGTTTTTGCGACTCATGCACAAGGACCCCGAGGTCCCTCTGCACCGTCGCCTGCTGCAGTTTTTCGCCCCGTAAGTAATAGTCCTTCCTACCATTCTTCCTACCAAAGTGGACCACCTCACACTTGCCAACATTAAATTCCATTTGCCATTTCCTGGCCCATTCGCCCAGCCTATCTAGATCCTTCTGCAGACTCTCCACACCCTCCGCACAATTTGCCTTTCCCCCAATCTTGGTGTCATCAGCAAATTTCGACACCCTGCACTCGGTTCCCTCCTCCAGATCATCTATATAAATGGTAAATAGCTGAGGCCCCAGCACCGACCCCTGGGGCACCCCACTAGTCACCAACCGCCAATCCGAATAGTACCCATTGACCCCCACTCTCTGCCTCCTATTTGACAACCAATCCTCTATCCACGCTAACACCCTACCCCCAACTCCATGTCCCCTGACCTTCTGCAATAACCTTTATCCAGATTCTTTTTGAAAGCCATGATTGAATTTGCTTCCACCAGACTTTCAGGCAGAGAATTCCAGATCCTATCTCTGTAGAAAAGTTTTTCCTCATGTTGCAATTGGTTCCTCCATTATTCACCTTAAATTGGTGTCTTCTGTTTTTTGAAACTTTTGCCAATGGGAACATTTTCTCCCCATCTACACTCTAAACACCTCATGATTTTGAACACTCCCATCCATCTCCTCTCAACCTTCTCTTCTCAATGGAAAATAACCTCAGCTCCTGCAGTGTTTTTTTTAATTCACTTCCTGGATGTGGACATTGCTGCCAGGCCCATCTCGAACTGTCCTTGAGAAGGTGGCAGCGAGCTGCCTTCTTGTACTGTTGCAGTCCCTGAGGTGCAGGTACATTCACAGCGCTGTTAGAAAAGGAAATCCAGGATTTTTGGCCCCCAACGACAGTGAAGAAATGGTGATATCTGGGTAACCTCCAGGCGATGAAGTTTTGGATTTGCCATTGTTGTTTCTGGTGCCTAGGTTGGTGTCAGATGGCAAAGGTGCATGAATTGCACAGCAGAATTATGATTTAGAAACCTAGTGGTTTAATTTCTTTTTAATTGTCTTTGTAGTAGTAGAAAACAACTGAGTGGGCCAAGTGAGCTGACAAATGGCAGATGGAGTTTAATTTAGACAAATGCGAAGTGATGCATTTTGGTAGATTGAACCAGGGCAGGACTTGCTCAGTTAATGGTAGGCATTGGGGAGAGTTGCAGAACAAAAAGATCCAGGGGCACATGTTCATAGCACCTTGAAAGGTGGAGTCACAGGTGGACAGAATGGTGAAGAAGGCATTCGGCATGCTTGACTTCATTGGTCAGAACATTGAATACAGGAGTTGGGACGTCTTGTTGAAGTTGTACAAGACATTGGTAAGGCCACACATGGAATACTGTGTACAGTTCTAGACAACCTATTATAGAAAGAATATTATTAAACTAGAAAGAGTGCAGAAAAGATTTACTAGGATGCTACTGGGACTTGATGGTTTGAGTTATAAGGAGAGGCTGGATAGACTGGGACTTTTTTCTCAGAGTGTAGAAGGCTGAGGGGTGACCTTATTGAGGCCTACAAAATAATGAGGGGCATAGATCAGCTAGATAGTCAATATCTTTTCCCAAAGGTAGGGAAGCCTAAAACTAGAGGGCGTAGGTTCAAGGTGAGAGGGGAGAGATACAAAAGTATCCAGAGGAGCAACGTTTTCACACAGAGGGTGGTGAGTGTCTGGAACAAGCTGCCAGAGGTAGCGATAGAGGCGGGTACAATTTTGTCTTTTAAAAAAACATTTAGACAGTTACATCGGTAAGATGGGTATGGAGGGATATGGGTCTGGAGTCAGACCAGGTAAGGAGGGCAGGCTTCCTTCCCTAAAGGACATTAGTAAACCAGATGGGTTTTTATGACAATTGGCAATCATCTTTAGACTTTTAATTCAGATGTTTTATTTCGTTTAATTCCACCATCTGCCTTGGTGGGATTTGAATATAGGTCCCCAAAGTATTACTGTGGGTTCCTGGATTACTGATCCAGCAACATTACCATTGTGCCCCCACCTCCACATGTATCCACGTAACTAAAGTTCCTCATCCGTGGAAACAATTGTGTTTATTATGTGGTACTGTGGCAAATGCTGTTTATAAGTCCATGTACACTGCATCAACTGCATTACTCTCGTCAACCTTCTCTATTACCTTACCAGGGTAATGCTTTGGGGACCTGGGTTCCCAAAGGCGGATGGTGAAATTTGGATTCAATAAAAAAAACTGGAATTAAGAATCTACTGATGACCATGAAACCATTATTGATTGTTGGAAAAACCTATTTGGTTCACTAATGTCCTTTAAGGAAAGAAATCTGCCATCCTTACCTGGTCTGGCCTACATGTGACTCCAGAGCCACAGCAATGTGGTTGACTCTTAAATGCCCTCAGGAATGAGCAATAAATGCAGGCCCAGCCAGCAAAGCCCATATCCCCCACATCCCATGAACAAATAATAAAAAAAAGATGTTTAAAGAATACATGCTGGCTTTCGTTAATTAGTTGATGATTGTTCCAAACAACTGATAATTTTGTCCTAGGTTGTTATTTTTAACTTTTTCCCTCCATCAAGGTTGAACTGATTTGTCTTTAGTTGATGGGCTTATTCTTAAGTCTTTGTTTAAACATAAGTGTAGAACTCAATAGAAGAATAAAGGGGGGAAACTGTGCTCTGCTGTGTAACTGGGTGGGCACAAAGCTCCCCATTTGGGTGGCACAGTGGTTAGCCCTGCTGCCTCACAGCATGCAGGGTCTTGGGTTTGATTCCTGGCTTGGGTCACTGTGTGTGGAGTTTGCATGTTCTCCCCATATCTGCATGGGTTTCCTCCAGGTGCTCCGGTTTCCTCCCATAATCCAAAAAATATGTTGGTTAGGTGGACTGACCGTGCTAAATTCTCCCCCAGTGTACCTGAACAGATGCTGGGGATTTTTCACAGTAACTTCATTACAGTGTTAATGTAAGCCTGCTTGTCATGAATAAATTAACTTTTTTCTCTGATTCATAAACATGGTGATTCAGAATTAAACTGGCAAATTTCCTCACCTCCCCAACCACCCGCAACCTCTACTCCCTGGGTGATTCCTTTTCCCTTTGTCTTTTACTGTGGCTAATTCTTTTGAGAATTGATCCCTGGACAATCAGTTGCTTGCGTGGAACTCCTAACATTAATTATGTTTTACTTCCTGAGGTAAATATTCAGAAGACCGTCCAGCGTTGAAACAACAAAAGATGTCAGTGGAGATAATGAATGACATGCCTTATGGAATGCGATGCAGTGTATTTTAGCTGATTATTCATAATTGTTCTGCATTACCCTTCTCTCAGATTAAAACAAATTACAGTGATGGAAGTAATAATGACATGCTTTACACTCAAACAGCAGTATCAAGGATAAATAAGGTTTGGGGTATGCATACGGTGCCACTAACCATACTGTTAAGAAAATCTGAGGGCAAGCCTCCTTTTCTAAATAACAAGTGTGGCCAAAGTACATTTTTTACATGCTGATGTGTCTTATTGTGTATGATGAACATTTAAACACCACTTGTCAGGTATCACATTAGATGTAGAATTTCTTTGTCTTTATCTCCGTTTTCATGCTTTCCCTTTCAGGAGTACTTTGCAAAATCATTTATCACTATAATTGTTGCCATTAATTTTCAAAACTGTGTTGACAAGGTAATTCCTAACAAGATCAGCTCCTTCAAAGATACTGTTAGAATTTTCAACTGAACTCCTTCAGGCATCTGCACCCTGCCTTCGTTATCACATATTCTTCATTATGTAAATACTTGGAGAACAACAAAAGGACTAACAAATGCATACAACATCATCAATTAATCTAAGGTCTGGTTGCTTATTCAGAAAACAATTCCAGATCATTTAATGAAGAATTTTCAAAGCTTTGAAAGCATTGGACAATTAGCTTAGATCTCTATAATAAACATGTTTTGTATCTGGGAATAGCTAAGACTAGGCGTTGTGTGTGGAGGAGTGCAGTCAATTCTTCAGAACCCACTCCATTGAGAGCACCTTCACTCAAGGATATTACAATGAATAGAGCTTGCAAATAGACCAACCTTACCAATTCATCCAATATGAAGCAATAACCTTCGATGTGCTGTTGAAGAAAGATGATTGATTTTTAGGTGACAATAATATTTCTTATCATCAAAATGAAAGAAGGCAGTAATGGGAGATGAAATAATAACAGTATGAGAATCATGTCAAACGTACTGCAGACCATATTTTCTATTCTGCAAGAATATTTAGGTTTTGTTGTTAAATCAATGTTTCTGTGGCTGAAGTTATAATACATGTTGGTGACTCATGGACTTAGTCCATAAGTTTCCAATCAGGGACTGGATTAACTAATTTGTGTGACTTGTAACTCAGCCAGTGTCAACAGCCCAGCTCCAGGTTTCTCGAGCAATTAAAGAGGGCAAACAGGATTACTCATGTATTCTATCATTGGAAGGGTTTCTAATTAAAGGGACCATGATGTGGGCTACAACGGCTCACCAGCACTTGGACTTCTGAGGCTGCAGTGACCATGGGAAATGGAGTGATCTGAGATGGCTGCTTCCCAGGTCTCACATTTTAGCTGGATGTCCTGCTGTGGGATCTGAGGAGCTGCATTGAGGTGAGTTCCCTCTCAAAGCAAACAGGCATGGATATCAATGAATGAGGGAGCCAGCAGCCAAAATGTAGTCCCTCCAACATGGTGACGGTTCATCAAGGGGATCCAGGACCACAGGAGTGGATGACAGGTTTTTTTAATTCACTTGTGGGAAATGGGCATTACTGGCTGGCCAGCAGTTATTGCCCACCCCTAGTTGCCCCAGGGCAGTTTAGAGTCAAACACATTGTTGTGGCTCCAGAGTCACAAGTAGGCCAGACCAGGTAAGAACGGCAGCTTTCCTTTCCTAAAGGGCATTAGTGAACCAGGTGGGTTTTTCCGACAATCAACAATTGTTTCATAGTCATCACTAGATGCTTAATTCCAGATTTTTAAAAACTCCACCATCTGCCGTGGTGGGATTCAAATGTGGCTCCCCAGGACATCAGCTAAATTTCTGGATTAATAGTCTAGTGATAATACCACTAGGCCATCAGCTCCCCATGTGGCATAAGATGTCCAGCTGCTAGACGTCCCATTTTCTAACTTTCTCGGCACAGCACTCTGCACACACATACACATTGCAGCTGCACTCATCCTTTCTCTGTAAGCACCTCAATCCTATCTCCACACTCACATACACACTCACAGTCAGCCTATATGCTCCTTATACCCATGGTTCACAGTGACATCCACAAATTCCACTTACCCTCCTTGCCACGCAAGCCATTACAAAGATTCATATCTCTCTGCTTTCTCTCCTTACAGGGGAAGAGACACAAAACATGATTTGAATCATGGATAGTCACGGGTGAGGTACCTGAAGATTGGAGAGTGGCAAATGTTGTGCCTTTGTTCAAAAAGGACTGCAGGGAAAAGCCTGAGAACTACAGGCCAATGAGCCTCACACCTGGGTGAGTAAATTGTTGGAAGGTATTTTGAGAGACAGGATCTACAGGCATTTAGAGATGCAAGGACTGATTAGGGACAGTCAGCATGGCTTTGTGAGAGGAAGATCATGTCTCACAAATTTAATTGAGTTTTTTTGTAGGGGTAACCAAGAAGGTAGGTGAGGGCAGTGCAGTTGATATTGTCTACATGGACTTTAGCAAGGCCTTTGGCAAGGTGCCACGTGGTAGGTTGGTGCATGAAGTTAAATCTCATGGGATCCAGGATGAGGTATCTAAATAGATACAAAATTGGCTTCTTGACAGGAGCCAGAGGGTGGTTATAGAGAGTTGTTTTTCAAACTGGAGGCCTGTGACCAGTGGTATGCCTCAGGGACCAGTGCTGGGCCCACTGTTAATATATTAATGATTTGGATGAGACAATAGGAGGCATGGTTAGTAAGTTTGCAGATGACACCAAGATTGGTGGCATAGTGGACAGTGAAGAAAGCTATCTCCAGATCTTGATCAATTGGGCCAGTGGGCTGACAACTGGCAGATGGAGTTTAATTTAGACAAATGCGAGGTGATGCATTTTGGTAGATTGAAGCAGGGCAGCACTTACTCAGTTAATGGTAGGGTGTTGGGGAGAGTTACAGAACAAAGAGATCCAGGGATACATGTTCATAGCTCCTTGAAAGTAGAGTCACAGGTGGACAGAGTGATGAAGAAGGCATTTAGCATGCTTGGTTTCGTCAGTCAGAACATTGAATACAGGAGTTGGGACGTCTTGTTGAAGTTGTACAAGACATTTGTAAGGCCACACTTGGAATACTGTATGCAATTCTGGTTACCCTATTATAGAAAGGATATTATTAAACTAGTAAGAGTTCAGAAAAGATTTATTAGGATGCTACTGCTACTTGATGGATTGCTTTATAAGGAGAAGCTGTGGGGTGATCTTATAGAGGTCTATAAAATAATGAGGGGCATAGACAAGATAGATAATCAATACCTTTTCCCAAAGGTAGGGGAGTCTAAAACTAGAAGGCATAGTTTTAAGGTGAGAGATACAAAAGTGTCCAGAGGGGCAATTTCTTCACACAGAAGGTGGTGAGTGTCTGGAACAAGCTGCCAGAGGTCGTAGTAGAGGAGGGTTAAATTTTATCTTTTAAAAAGCTTTTATTACTTACATGGGTACGATGAGTTTAGCGGGATATGGGCCAAATGCGGGCAATTGGGATTAGCTTAGGGGTTTCAGAAAAAAGGGTGGCATGGACAAGTTGGGCCGCAAGGCCCGTTTCCATGCTGTAAATCTCTGAGCCTATAATGAGAGGCAGAGATACATATGAATGTTGCTGACCACTGCTGGCAATGTGTGTCTATTTGATCCACTGGTAAGACAGTCTTATATAGAAACATAGAAACCAGGAGCAGGAGGAGGCCATTCTGCCCTTCCAGGCTGCTCTGCCAATCAATATGATTATGGCTGATCCTCTATCTCACATGCTCCACCATATGCAATGACACCTTTAGAGTTTAGAAATCTATCTATTTCAGTCTTAAGCATATTCAGTGACTTGACCTCCACAGCCTTTTCTGGTAGAGAATTCCAAAAGTTCACCATCCTTTGAGTGAACAAGTTTCTCCTCATCTCAATCCTAAATCGCCTTCCCCACTCCTATGAGTGGGGGATTCTCCTTTACCCATGGGGTGGAGGGGCAACATGTGGGTTATCTTATTTCCCCTTATCTCTCGGGAGGTTCTGATGCCCTTGTTGTTGGGGGAGAGTGGGTGGGAGTCCTTAAATTAAACTTTGAGACTAAGATGTTATTTAAAAATGAAACCCTGATCTAAGATTCCTGGTGCTGATGACATTTTTAGGCCCCGTCCCTTCAGCTGACTGTGTGAATCACACCAGCCCTTTGAAATTGAACAGATTGTCATTACACCTGAGAAAAGTTGACTGAAAAACCTGCAGGATGTCTTGCTTCAATTGTTCAGAAGCTTGATGTACCTGGAATATTGTGTACAGCTTTGATCGCTTTAACAAAAGAAGAATATACTTGGAGAGAGTGCAACAGAGGTTCATCAGACTAATTCCTGAGTGGCAGGTCTGTCCAATGAGAGGAGATCAAGGAGACTGGGCCTAAATTTAGAAGAATAAGCGATGGTCTCACTGAAGCTCACAAAATTCTTAAGGGGCTAGATAGGGGAGATAGAGAAAGGACAAATTCCCCCTGAGTTTGGGGGTCTAGAACAGGGGAACATAATCTCAGAATAATGGGCAAACCACTGAGGACTGAAATGAGGATGATTCTTTTTACTCAGAGGGAATTTGGAATTCTTTACCCAGAGAGGTGGTGGAAGGACGGGCTATTGGAAATTTTTGCAGGTTTAAAAATCTCCAGGTCCAGATGAATTGTGCCCTTGGCTGCTGTGGAAGGCAAGGGAGGAGGTTGGATGGCCCTGACACAAATTTTCTCTCTGGCCACGGGGGTGGTGCCTGACGACTGGAGAACAGCTAATGTGATTTTGTTATTTAAGAAAGGTTACAGAGATAAACCAGGGAACTACAGACCAGTGAGTCTCACGTCAGGGGTGGGGAAACTCTTGGAGAAACCTCTGAAAGAGAGCATCTATCTCCATTTGGGGGAGGCAAAGCTAGTCAGATAGATAAACTTATAGATAGTCAAAGCTTGTCTGATCAGAGACAGTCAGCATGGCTTTATCAGAGGGAAGCCATGCCTAACAAATTTGATTGAATTTTTTGAGGTGACCAGGTGTGTAGATGAGGGTAATGCAGTCGATGTAATTTATATGGATTTCAGCAAAGCCTTTGACAACACCCCACATGGGAGACTTATAAAGAATTCACATGGGATACAGGGTAACTTGATAAAATGGATTCAAGTTTGGCTCATATGTAGGAGACTGATGACAGAAGATTGCTTTAGTGACTGGAAGCCAGTGTCCAGTGGCATAGCACAGGGATCTATGTTGGGTCCACTACTATTTATCATTGATATAAATGCCATTTATGACTATGTGGGGGGTAGGATTAGTAAGTTTGCAGATGACACAAAAATTGGAATCGTGGTTAACAGTGAGGCAGAGTGACTTGAGTTACAAGAAGATGGGCAGATAAGTGGCAGATGGAATTTAACCCTGAAAAGTGTGAGGTGATATACTTTGGAAGGAGTAATTTGACAAGAAGGTATTCAATGAATGGTAGGACACTGGAAAATCCTTTGGAACATGCGTGTTTGTTCACAGACCTCTAAAGTGGAAGGGCATGTTAGTAGGTCGGTGAAAAAAATAAATGTCTTTATCAAACGGGGCATAGATTACAAAAGCAGGGAAGTCATGTTGGAGTTGTATAGAACATTGGTGAGGCCAATGTACAGTTCTGGTCACCACATTATCGGAAGCATGTGATTGCACTGGAGGGCGTGCAGAGGACGTTCACTAGAATGCTGCCTGGGATGGAACAGTTAAGTTACGAAGAGAGGTTGGATAGGCTTGCGTTGTTTTCATTGGAGCAGGGAAGACTGAGGGGCAACCTGATTGAGGTGTACAAGATTATGAGGGATGTGGACAGAGTGGAAAAGGAGCAGCTGTTCCCCTTAGTTGAAGGGTGAGTCATGAGGGGACATAGGGTTCAAGGTGAGGGGTAGGAGGTTGGGGGGGTGTGAGGAAAAACCTTTTTACTCAGAGGGTGGTGATGGTCTGGAATGTGCTGCCTGGGAGGGTGGTAGAGGTGGGTTGCCTCACATCCTTTAAAAAGTATCTGGATGAGCACTTGACACATTATAACATTTAGGGCTATGGGCCAAATGTTGGCAGATGGGATTAGGAGAGAGTTCAGTATTTATAATGAGTCAGTGTAGACTTGATGGGCTGAAGGGCCTCTTCTGCGCTATATGATTCTATGATTCCATGATTCTAAGGTCAATCATTGAATATGTTCAAGACAGAGGCTGACAGATTTCTAGATATTAACCACATTAAAGGATTATGGGGGTGGTGTGGGAAAATGGACCAGCCATGATCTATTTGAATGGAGAAGCAGAACAAGGGGCTGAATGGCTTATTTCTGCTCCTATGTTCCTTCTGATGTTCCTCTGAATACACTTAAGATCCTGAGAGGACTTGACAGGGTAGTTGTGGAAAGGATGTTTCCTCTTGAATGAGGGATCACCCATTTAAAACCGCAATGTGGAGAACTTCCTTTTCATTGAATCATAGAATCCCCACAGTGCAGAAAAAGGCCATTCGGCCCATCGAGTCTGCACCAACTCTCCAACAGACCATCCATCCAGGTCCCATCCTGTGACCAGACATATTTACCCCACTAATCTCCTCAGCCTACATATCTTGGGGCATTCAAGGGACAATGTAGTGTGGCCAATCCACCTAACTTGCACATCATTTCTCAGAAGATCATGAGTATTTGGAACACCATAGCCAGTGGAAACAAAGTCTATTATTTTAGGGCAGAGGTAGACGGATTCTTGATAAGTAAGGAAGTGGAATGCTGTCAGGGGCAGGCAGGAATGTGAAGAAATCAGATCAGACATGATCTTATTTAATGATAGTGAAGGCTCGAGGGGTCAAATGTCCTGCTCGCTCCTAACTTGTGTGTCCAAATTGGACCCTCGCAATAAAACTGATGAGTTTTTACATTAAATAAAGGTGACCAGCCCTATCTTTATAATCTTGAATGAATGATATAAAAAAATCATTGTGGCTAACTTCATTTGAGTTGGCAGAAATATGTTTTGCCCCCATATTAAGAATTTAGCACATATTAAATGAAACAGTAACTTAAAATTAACAATATGTGGTAAATTGGATCAGCAAATTTGCTGATGATACAAAGATTGGAGGTGTAGTGGACAGTGAAGAAGGTTTTCAAAGCTTGCAGAGGGACTTGGACCAATTAGAAAAATGGGCTGAAAAATGGCAAATGGAATTTACTGCAGACAAGTGTGAGGTGTTGCACTTTGGAAGGACAAACCAAAGTAGAACATACAGGCTAAATGGTAGGACTCTGAAGAACAGAGGGATCTGGGAATAGGTACAGAATTTCCTGAAAGTGGCCTCACAGGTGGATAGTGTCGTAAAGAGTGCTTTTGGTGCATTGGCCTTTATAAATCGGAGTATCGAGTATAAAAGTTGGAGCATTATGGTAAGGTTATATAAGGCATTGGTGAGGCCGAATTTAGAATATTGTGTCCAGTTTTGGTCACCTAGTTACAGGAAGGATGTAAATAATGTTGAAAGAGTGCAGAGAAGGTTCACAAGGATGTTGCCGGGACTTGAGAAGTTGAGTTACAGAGAGAGATTGAATAGGTTAGGACTTTATTCCCTGGAGCATAGAAGAATGAGGGGAGAGTTGATAGAGGTATATAAGATTTTGATGGGTATAGATAGAGTGAATGCAAGCAGGCTTTTTCCACTGAGGCTAGGGGAGAAAAAAACCAGAGGACATGGGTTAAGGGTGAAAGGAGAAAAGTTTAAAGGGACTATTAGGGGGGCTACTTCACGCAGAGAGTGGTGGGAGCGTGGAATGAGCTGCCAGATAAAGTGGTAGATGCGGGGGTCACTTTTAACATTTAAGAAAAACTTGGACGGGTACATGGATGAGAGGGGTGTGGAGGGATATGGTTCAAGTGCAGGTCGGTGGGACTAGGCAAAAAATGGTTCGGCACAGACAAGAAGGGCCAAAAGGCCTGTTTCTGAGCTGTAATTTGCTATGGTTCTATGGTAACTCAGTTAGGGAAGAGAACTGTGAGGCCGATCCCAGGCATCAGGAGTCTGAGATACCAGGAAAAGCTGAAGAATCCCAGGGTTTTCTGTCCAGAAAGTTGGGGGTTGATTTTGTCTTTGTGCACTAGTGTAGAATCAATTGGCCAATTCACTATCTGAGCATTATCACAAAAGGTCAAAACCTATACCGCTGGGTGTCTGAGAAAGAAATATAAAAAAGTAAATGGTACAGAAAGAATAAAATCTAGATAATGATTGAAATTAGTTTGTGAAAATGAAATAAGTTAACCCAGGTTCAAATTAGTGATAGGAGGTAACTTCAGGATGCATACGAGAAAGTTATTTGCTACACTTGGAAGAACACTTAGAACAGATTTGTGGGCAGAGTGGTGGAGGGAAACACCTTTGAATCATTTAAAAAACAATTAGATATTGCAATGGGGCATTGTCTGATACTTCCAGATGGATGAACTAATATGGATTGAATGGTCTTCCTCATGCATAGTTAACTTGTGATCTTGTGAAGAATACTACAGCTCTTTAAACTATAATCAGCTTACAATTGACCCACAATAGGCTTTAACTGTTTTATCCAGCTTCTTATTTCTCTCCTTACCTGCTGTGTGCCGAGTACAACACGGCAGGTGGGGCTCGAGGGATGCTGACATTCTGCAAGAGACGGTGATGAAGCCAATTGGGAAGGAGCCTATTGACAGAGCCAGCTGGTGCTCACTTTACCATTTACAGAGGTTTGTTCGTCATTCTACAGAAGCCACGGAGAGAGAGTAAAAATATCTTTCAGACTGCCAAGTCAAAGTTACAACCTTATGGAAAAAAATTAATGGTGAACTTTGTAACTATGCATTGTGTATGACTTATTGCTGAATGCAGCAATAGATTATTGTGCCACAGGTCGTATTAGTGAGCGAAACTGCAATATTACACTATTTTCAAATCACTTATGTTTTCTCGTTGCTGTCATTTTAGTTATAACACCATGAGACATTAGCAACAAATTCTTGTGATCCAGTGAGCAGTAGACTGTAATAATCAAATGCAAGCCTTCTCAAATGGATGAGCATGACCGAACTTCACTATACTTTTTGTAGACCCCTGATTGTTACCATTAATTCACAGAATAATCGATTTAAGATGAAGATTGAATGGTTTCCTCCTCTCTGCAACTAAAATGTTAAAGCCAAACCTAAAGGAACTGTAAACCAGAGTTTGTATCTCATTTGAAAATGAATACAGAAAAGCAAATATTACACACAGTAATGTAAATAGTAGATCTCTCCGGCAAAACCTTGTTCATCTGAAACATTTTCATTCAAGTCCCTCAGGACTAAAGATAACCTGATTTTTATACATAAGAGCAGAAAAAAAACAGACATTTAAGGGAAGCAATCCACAAGGAAAGTGATGCATCAAGATGAAATCCAGGATTTTAGTAAGATGTGGATCAGTGAGTCTCCGTATAGAAATGATGTGATAATAAGTTAACATTAAATGCCCATAGTTCAATTCTCAATAATTTATTTGACAGCATTAACCCTAGACAACAATTTTAAGTATTAAAATAAGACTCTCTGGACTTTGATTATCGTGACAAATTTGAGATGGTTCACCTTTAACCGTTATAAACAGGTCACTTGATGGAAAGGAAATCAATCAATTTGATTTTTAAAAATGGTTTAACAAATAAAAATTATTAGACTTCAACTCTCTGCAGAATTACCCCATAATAATTTTTATTATGGATCTTAATTCTCCATTACAGAATCCAGCTGTGTACCTAGATTTTGTTATAGAAACACCAAACTGTTAAGTTTTATTATAGAAATAACCAAAGTGCATCTCGTCTTAACTGCACAGTGGCTCAAGTGTATACCTCAGCTTTGGCTCAATAATTCATCCAAATCACCTCTTGGAAACAATCTGACAATGATCACTACTCCTCTACAAAATTATCCTGCCAACTGCAGCAAAAGCAAAATATGACAGATGCTAGAAATCTGAAATTAAAACAGAACATGTTGGAAATATTCAGCAGGTTTGGCAGCATCTGTGTAGAGAGAAACAGAGTTAATGGCTGGAATTTTACTGTCGGGCGTCTACCATGGGAATCAGAGTGAGCAAGGGGCGGATTATGAAAAGGTCCATTGATCTCAGGCAGGGTTTTAGTTTTGAGATGAACAAGGCCATAAAATCCCATCCCACATTTCAATTCAGAGACATTTTATCGAAGTTGGAGAAAGTTATGGATGTAACAGATGTTAAACAGAGGCAGTGAAAGGAGAAAGAGGATAAAAGAATAAAGGGTAAGGTCTGTGAAAGAGTGGAAAACAGGTACAAGGCAAAAGGAGATGGTAAAGAGACAAGTAAGGAAGAGAACTGAGGGTAAATACAAAATACTGCGGATGCAGGAATCTGAAACAAAAACAGAAAATGCTGGAAAATCTCAGCAGATCTGACAGCATCTGTGGACAGAGAATAGAGCCAGTAATTCAAATCAGGCTGACCCTTCGTCAGAGTTAAGAGCAAAAATAATCAGAAGAGATTTACACTCTGAGGGTGGGGAGGCTGCAATTGGACAAAGGGAATGTAGATGAGAATGAAGGCTGAAAAAGGTGCTAAAAGTATCCATTAAGTGATCAGAATGTGTGAATGGCAAGGAATCGAGAGTTATGGAGGTCAAGTGGGAAAGTGGAGTCAAAGATTATCATATCAGATCAGTCATGACTTGATGGACCAAATGGCTCACCTCTTCTCCTGGCTGTATGGTTTAAGTAAAAAAAAAGATGAGTTTAATGGAAGTGTTAATAGGTATCACAAGAGCTTCTGTCTTTAAAATAGGGATAAAGTGAGATTGGGCAGAGAATTTAAATGCCAGACAATGAGAAGGTCAGGTGAGACAAATTTGGATTCTCAGTTTGATTGCCTCCCAATTTTCTGCTATAAAACTACCTGTGTAGTGCAAAGGTAAACTGCATAAATGCTGTCTTTATTGGGTCAGTCCAGGATTTGATGACCATTTTATGACATTACTTAGAAAATATAACTTCTAGGATTTTTTCTTAGCATAAATTGGCGAATGCATTTATTTCTAAATCTGCAGGAATATAGCCATGTAACAAAGTTATGATTTGGTAAGCTCGATCAGTTCAACCGTTAACTGAATTGGGTCAAAGTTCAATGGAAACACTGGGCTGTATGCTTCTTTAGTTAACCGTTCAAATAATATCCCTCAAATTGGAATAGCACTATCCATGTCACTCTTTGTTGTGAATGCCCGGTGATTTTTGGCAACTTGATTGCATTACTTTCTGGGTTAGCATGTGTCAAGGGGGTTAATTTGATTTATTGCCGGAGTGACCGAAGAATCAAAAAATTCACTTGTTTTTTTCTTTTAAAAGAGGATGAAGCAATACCTGGAAGTGGTCATTATAGAAACCCAGCCGCTCTGTCTCAAATCAAACCCTTTTTAAAGTTGTCACTTTTTAAAGTTCATAATAATGATGAATGAATGCTCCCATTATAAATCTCTTTTTGAAAAGGCAGCTATCTAATAGTTCCGGCACGAGGCTTCTATCCAGATGGTTCTAGGTTTGAATCCCAGGGGCTGCCTTGTCAGTATCTACCTGTCACCATCGGAAAAAAGTTTACTCAGCCAGAACTGTGCTTGTTGGACCATCTCATTGCACCGTGTACCTCGGGAGAGCGGCCAGCCTCATCTTGCCCAGTCGCACTGCACATTCACTTCATATCAGCAGCTCACACAGCAGCTCTGCCGGGTAGCTGCAGGGAAACTGCTGCTTTGTAGTGGCTGTGCCTGCCTCACAAAAGGATCCACGAAACATTTTTTTTCTCCCTCTCTCTCTGTGTTTCTGTCGCTAATGCTCAGTCGTTTCCAATCTAACCCAAAGGTACCAGCCGGCGCCACGGATTAGGAGACTGTCCATTTACCTCAGGGACCGGGATTTTAATCCAACTCAGACAGATGGGGTGAGAATCCCCTCTATCTTTAACAGATGCAATGGGTTTCAAATATAATTAGCTTAGGCGAGTAAGATAAACTAGTTCCCTGTGGGTGCAATTCCTTGCATAATTAAAACTGCCTTCACAATTTGCAATCCCCCAAATATTTTTTTAAAAGATCTTAAACTGCAGTCCCAGTACGACAAAGGGCAAGAATCCTTATAGGACAATTTGGATTCCTACTAAACTATGGCCATGTAGAGATAACGGCATGAACGCGGGGATAGCTATTAGAACAGATAGAAGAAAGCAAGAGAGATGACTACAGGGTTAGCGCAATGGTTAAATTTTAATAACCACTGGGCAGATAGCGAAGTGGTGGGCAGTTTCAAACTGCCAAAATAACCTAAATTTATTGCAATGTCAGGAATGTAAATGTATCCAACACCTTGCGTCTTCAATTAAAGTGACAATGTAAAACAATACATCAAACGCCCATTGTGATTTTTCCATCTACATAATTTAAAAGGATACAGAAAAATAAAACCCTAGAAGTGTTGAAAATCTAAAAGAAAATTAGAATGTGTTGCACCTGAGCAATGAGGAGAAATTTCTTCACACAAAGAGTGGTGAGTTTTCAACCCCAAAGAGCTAAGAATTGGTTATATTTAGGACTGTGGTTGTTGGATCTTTGGTACCAAGGGAATTAAAGGAATTAGGGATTGAGATAGAGGGCACACGGTGGCACAATGGTTAGCCTCACAGTGCCAGGGACCTGGATTCAATTCCTGGCTTGGGATACTGTCTATGCAGAGTCTGTACGTTCTCCCTGTGTCTGCGTGGGTTTCCTCCGGGTGCTCTGGTTTCCTCCCACAGTCCGAAAGATGTGCAGATAAGGTGCATTGGCCATGCTAAATTCTCCCTCAGTGTACCTGAACAAGTGCCAGAGTATGGCAACTAGGGGATTTTCTCAATAACTTCATTACAGTGTTAACATAAGCCCACTTGTGATACTAATAAATAAATATTAAACTTTAAAAAAGGCGGATTTGGGATGGAAGATCAGCCATGAGCTTAATAAATGTTAGAGCTCCCTCAAAGGGTCTATTTCCTATTTTTTATTTCCATATGTAAAGAGTAAAGACAAGTGATTGGCTCAGATTTTATGATAATAGTGATCCGGTTGATCCAATATCACCCATTTGATGTCACTGTCTGTGATGAATTTGTACCCCTGAACATCTCAGTCAGGATTCTTTAAAGTGATTTGCTCAATTTAGCACTGTTGCTTTCCTATTCATATTCACCACAGATCCCTGTATGAGGCACAGACTGAAAGAATCTCCAGCTACAACATTGCCAATCGAAAGTCTGCGCAAAGTCTGTAATTTTAAACCTAATTAATGGGAGAATGTTGTTCCTTTGCTGCCTCCCTCATAATCCAGGTTGATCTTCCTCATGTCTACTTTTCATTTGTCATCTTGGTGGATCTTGTGAACAAACAAACTCGTAAAAAGTGGCTGGCACTGCTGCCTCATAGCACCAGGGACTTGGGTTCAATTCTGGCCTTGGATCACTGTCTGTGTGGAGTTTGCATCTTCTCCCCATGTCTGCGTGGGTTTTTTCTGGGTGCTTCAGTTTCCTCACACAGTCCAAAAATATGTAAGCTCAGTGGATTGGCCAAGTTAAATTGCCCCTTAATGTCCCAAGATGTGTAGGTTAGGGGGATTAGTGGGGTAAATACATGGGGTTACAGGGATATGGTCTATGTTGATGGTCAGTTGAAGAGTTGAAGCAGACTCGATGGGCCAAATGACCTGCTTCTGCACCTTAGGGATTCTATGAATTCTAGCTGGTGGTATTTTCAGTTTTGACTAATTTTGACCAGTTTTTAGTATTTGGAAATGTGCAAATAAATTGGAGAGGCAGAAAATGAATCCATGAATAATAATACCGAAAAGCTACATTCAAGCCATTGGCTTGTCTTTATCTTTCAGATGTCATTATTCCGACACTTTCCTGATTTTATTTTTAAAAAGAACTTATATAAACAATGCACTTTTGTCTTATTGAAGCATATAAGATCCAGAGGGGACTGAGCCGATAGAAGGCTGAAAAGATGCTTCTTCTTGTAGGAGACACTAGAACTTGGGGACAAAGTTTAAAAATAACAGCTCTCTCATTTAAATCAGGGATCAGAAATTTTTATTTCTCTCTGAGGATTGTGAGCCTTTGGAACTCTTTTCCCCCAGAGAGTGTTGGAGGCAGGACCATTGCGTATTTCTAAGGCAGAGGTAGATAGGTTCTTGACTAATCCCTCACAGCACCAGGGACCTGTGTTTGACTCCCTCCGAACTATCTGAGTGGAGTCTGCACATTCTTCCTGTGTCTGTGTGAGTTTCCTCTGGGTGCTCCAGTTTCCACCCACAGTCTGGAAAATGTGCTGGTTAGTTTCATTAGCCACATTCAACTCTCCCTCAGTGTACCTGAAGCCCGGCGACTAGGGGATGCTCACAGAAACTTCATTGCAGAGTTAATGTAAGCCTACTTGTGACAATAAAGTAAACTTTAACTTTAATGAGGGAGTGAAAGCAAATTGGTGCCAGCAAAGTGTACAGTTGAGGTCACAATCAGAGCAACCATGATCTTAATGAATGGCAGAGCAATGTCAAGGGGCCGAATGGCCTACTCTCAAATGATATGTTCATATGTACCTTTCACATCTTCAGGATGTTGAAAGTGCTTCACTGCCAGTGATACTACTTTTGGGTTGTAGCCAATGTTGTAACGTAGGCAAACCATTTTTGTTTCATATTTTTTGCATACAATTCAAAATCTCATCAGATGATGAAAATTTGTAGTACAAAGGAAACTTACCTAAGAACAAGGTAATTCAGTACATATAATTTACCCAGATTTTCAAAACATTCAACAAAGCCCCTATGTGAGATTGATAAAACTATGGATCATAATGATAAGATAGTGACTAATAAATCTGATGAAGAACTAGGGAGAAATATCTTCACCAGTGAATAGTTACAATATGGAACTCATTCCCGCAAGGAGTAATTGGTGTAACAAATTGTCCCTAAATTAGTCTCCCCTCAATCTGGTTTCCAATGTGGAGTGCCATAAGCAAAGACAAGGGTCATGGGTGGAGAGGGGACTCACAATGTTGAAATGGCGGCGCAGGCTCGTTGGGCAGAAGGGCCTGTTTCCCGTGCTGTGTTGTCCTTTGTTCTTTGAGTAACTGATGTAAACATCATAGAAACAATTAAGACAATACTAGATAGATACAAAGTGGGAAAAGGTAATAGAAGGATATGTTGATAGACTTAGATATTGTAGAGTGAAAAGAAGCTCATATGGAGCACAAACACCGACAAGACAAGCTGGGAGGAATGACTTGTTCTCTGTTGTAGGAAACACTAGGAATCCAGGTTTGCAATGGGAGCTTTTTGAATTTCAGTGCCATCAGTTGTGCACATTTTTGAACTCACATGATGAGCTGGAGCGGACTCGTGTTGCCCAATATCTACTTAACTATAATAAAAACAGCCCCAGCTTCTGATATACAGCATAGAAGTGCTGTTGGAGGAAGTCCCACAAATAAGGCAAACTCTGTTTGGAATGCAGCAGTGTAGATACCCAAGGAGATCAATGCAGTAGAAAAAAGAAACTAGGGCAGAGGGTTCTCACTCCAACATTTATTATTCAGACGCTCAATGCCTGAAAAATCTGATGTCCTTGCTATAGGATGCATGGTAAATACGGGCAGTTTTTCTCTCACACTTTTCAATTTGACTTTATGTTCTCCATTCCTCTCCAATCTAGTTAAGCTGTTATTTTTCATCCACTTCTCTACATTTCAAGCTGATATTCTCCATCTCAGTTAATACCGGAATTCCCCTTCCTTCTCCCTCCCCAAAATGCTGCTTCCAGCATCTTCTCTCCTCTTCAAAGCAACATTAATCGCTTCTCCTTACTTCCCCTTTTCGCTTCATTATTATGTGTTTCCCACTTTGCTACACAGCTTCAGTTACCCCTTTCCTCTTCCCTTCATTTCCCATCTACTTCCCTCTTTCATTGATATTTATTTGTTACCTGTTACTGCCAACCATTTCCCAACCATGGGGTGGCACGGTGGCACAGTGTTTAGCATAGTGGCTCACAGTGCCAGGGACCTGGGTTTGATTCTCGGCTTGGGTCGCTGCCTATATAGAATTTGCACATTCTCCTCATGTCTGCATGGGTTTTCTCCAGGTACTCCAGTTTTCTCCCACAGTCCAAAGATGTGCAAGTTAGGTGAATTAGCCAATGCTAAATTCTCCCTCAGTGTACCCGAACAGGTGCTGGAGTATGGCGACTAGGGGATCTTCATAGTGACTTCATTACAGTGTGAATGTAAGCCTATTTGTGACTAATAAATTAACTTTACATTAAAAACTTTTCACCACCTACTCAGCTGCTAAGTTCAGCTGCTAATGTACCTTATGGGGTCCTCTCTAGTGCTAATGACTAGACCTCTGTATAGTGTGGCAAGGAAATGTCACATGAATGTGAGTTTCTCACTGTAACAATGCTGCAATTAATGCTGGGCATAGAAGAGGACTTGGTCCAGTACAGCAACAAGTCTGACTCTGAACACAAGGAATTCATGAGCGCTCCAGCCTATGCTGATTTTTGTTAACCAACTCTGACTCCCATGCTTTGGCAATCTTGGCAACTGGTTACAGACAACTGTGAGGCAGTGTTGTGTTGCTCCCCTTGGTACCATTCAGTCTATTTTTCCACCTATTAGTGGCCAAACTGACTCATTGTCTGGAGCTTGTGCCAGGAATGCACAGACACCATGACACTGATTATCAGAGTAGCATGAAACGTGTGACCTCTGATCAAACTCCACCATGTCAACACATGTAGAAAAAATCCAAAAGTGCAGCAGCCTATAGCAAGTTCATTCCAGGACTTATCTACAACAGGATAAGGAATACATTTGGAATACCAACATCAGACTTATAAACTCCTACAATTCAAGTAATATCTAGGAGAAACAGGAAGTCAGCTTTAATAATACTTGTAGAATAATTCTGGATCTACCCATCTTCCTCTCATCTGAATTAATTCATCCAGAAAGATCCGAAACTCTTTCCAATGTGCCATTCATTGTTTCCAATAGCCTTCTGGGGTTTTTCCTTTGCTCCAGAAGTTTCTTATGCATGTTGATTTAGCTCGGTGGATGAAGATCTTCTCGATATCAGTCTTAAATTACATTTCATTAATTTAAACCACTGTTCAATTGTGCTACTCTTACAATTTAGTTTAAACTAATATTCTGAATTTATCTTCCAGTAGATCAGTTCAGGGGCCTCCAGCCAGGCTGATAAACAAAAATTGCTCTAGTTTTTCCTCATAATTCAATTCTTTGACGCTAGAGGTTAGCCATGTGGCTGTCTCTCTACTGCTTCTGGTTTATTCTTTGTGTCAAGGGTCCTGAACTGAGCAGCAATCAACGTTTGGTTTGACTGAGAACTGCTACTTCAGCTAACGTCAATGCCATTGTTTTGACACTAGTTCAATGTTGCATTGTGTGTTGATTACTGCTCTGTACGCTTTGACATTCTTAGCACCTACTAGGACTCAAGGACACATGCCTTTCTTTTCAGCTTCTTTGTTAGTTATTCCATTATCATTCACTGAGTATGGGTCTTATCAACCTCTCCTTCCTATGTGCAATACTTTGTACTTAACATGCAATAAATTTCATCTGCCAATTATCAGTCTACGTAGCCATTTTGTGCAGTTCATTTTGTAATTTTGGTGTGGCCTCTTCCAATGCCAGTCCCAGTTTGAAGCGTTCTACAAATTTGTATTGACCTTTTGAACCTGGTATGTGAATAAGAAATAGCGCTGATTCCAGCACCGAACTATGGGCACCCACCCAGTGCTTATCCCCAACATGCAATGACTTACCTACTGAGAATACTTGTGTTTGCTTTAATTTTCAGTGAGTTTCTTATCTTGAATTCTCACCGCTTTGAATTTAACGAATAACTTATCAAACTACAAACAATCAAAGCACTTCGGAGATCCGGGATGATCGCTCCATCAAGGAGATGGAGATGTAGCCAGCTCCAAAGACTCAAGGAATTTGGTCAAATAGAATAAAAGAAAAAATTCTGTGGATACTGGAATTCTGAAATAAAAACAGGAAATTCTGGGAAAACTCAGCAGGTCCAGCAGCATCAATAGAGAGAGAAACAGAATTAACATTTCAAGTCCATGCGACACCTCTTTGAAGCTAAAGGGGAAGAGTCATTTGATGGATTTTATGCTGTAGAAGAGAAAAAATTAAAACGAAGCACAAAGTTCATGATCTGAAGTTTTTGAACTCACTGTAAAGTCCAGAAGGCTGCAAAATGCTGGTGGCATTCTTCCACCTTCTAAAACAATTCTTTGCATTGTGGTTGTAAAAACTGCATTGAGCATCGCTTGGTGTGGCTCGAAGCCTCATTCTTGAATGACAGTCTCAGCCCCTATGCTGCAGAAAACAGCAGGTTGAGAAAGTGCACAATTTGCTGGCCTGTGTTTTCTTTGGGCGTTTTTCTTGGCCAGCTGTGATTTTCACATCTTCTCACCTCTTTCAATGCCTTTCCAAACAACCTGCCTTCACAACTCACAACCATCAGCAATTGTCTCCCAGTTGTCAGTGCCGATGTCCACCACCTTCATATCTCGCTTGCAGGTGTTCCTGTAGTAGATGTGTGGATGCGTGGGAGATTGTGACCCAAAGGTTAGTTTACTTTACAGAAGGTCTTTAGGTACTTGGTCATCATCTCTCCGACAGACATAGCTGAGCCAGCACAGACGTCATTGGCTCAGCAATAAATGTATGCTGATGAAATTAGCATGCTCCAGGATGTCTGAGTTGTGCAGATAACCCTTATCTTTAATCCTTATAATTGGTTTCATTATTTTACATTGACTGGAACTGAAAGTTATGGGTTGGTGGTTCAGTGTGTCTGCTTTGTCACTGTTTTGCAATGTGAATACTACAGTTTTTAATCATCCAGCATCTTCCTAACACCCAAAATATTGTCAGTTCTTCTGACAGCTCCTCCCTAATTGCTTTCAATGATCAAATAAATATTACCTACCTGCAATGATTTATTTGTTTTGAGCCCTTTTAACCTGCGAGAATTTCCAACACATTTAAATGAGAATAAAGAAGTTTGCATTTGTTATAAATACAGGAAATGCCAAAAGCACTCAGCAAATCTGGCAGCAGCTATGGTGAGAGAAACAGGGATAACGTTATAACAATGCAAAAGTTGAAAGTATTATGAACCGTGAGGAGGATAGTGTAGAACTTCAGAAAGACATAGTTTGGTGGAATGGGTGGACAAGTGGCAGATGAGGTTTAATGCAGAGAAGTGCAAAGTGACTCACTTTGGTAGGAAGAATGCAGAGAAACAAAATGAAGGGCATAATTCTCAAGGGGGTGCAGGAGCAGTGGAACTGAGCTGGAAATGTACATGTCATTGAAAGTGATAGAGTAGGTAGGGAGGCAGTGGCGTAGTGGTATTGTCACTGGACTGGTCATCCAGAACCCAGGATAACGCGCTGGAGGACCTGTATTCAAATCCCACCATGGCAGATGGTGAAATATGAATTCAATAAAAAAAATCTGGAATCCAATGTCTAATCATGATTATGAAACCATTGTTGATTGTCGAAAAAAGCCATCACATTCACTAATGTCTTTTAGGGAAGCAATGTGATTCATTTATGTGACTCCAGATCCACAGCAATGTGGTTGACTTTTAAAAAAATGGCCCAAGGGATGGGCAATAAATGCTGGCCCAGCCAGCGATGCCCATATCCCATGAACAAAAGGAAAAGAAAATAGTGGCTAATAAAACATTCAGTGTCCTGGACTTTATCAATTATCAAAACGGGCATAGACTACAAAAGCAAAGAAGCTATGCAATACCTGGTTTGGCTTCAACAGGAGTATTGCATGCAGTCCTGCGGGGCACACTTTATGAAGGACATGGAGACATTAGAAAGCGAACCTGAAAGATTCATCAGAATGGTTCCAGAGATGAGAAACTTCAGTTATGGAGATGGATTGGAGATGTTTAAGAGTGTTTAAGGGTGGCATGGTTCACAGTGGTTAGCACAGGTGCCTCACAGTGCCGGGGCCTGGATTCAGTTCCGGCCTCGGGTCACTGTCTGCGTGGAGCCTGCACATTTTTCCATTCTCCAGTTTCCCCCCACACTCCAAAGATGTGCAGGTTAGGTTCGTTGGCCATGCTAAATTGCCCATTAGTGTCAGGGGGATTAACAGAGTAAATATGTAGGCCACGGGAATAGGGCCTGGGTGGTATTGTGGTTGGTGCGGACTTGATGGGCCAAATGGCCTCCTTCTGCACTGTGGGGATTCTATGGTTCTATGTTGGTACTGTTTTCCTTGGAGGAGAGAAGGTTGAGAGGCAATCAATAATAGTCAAAATCACAGAGTAGAGAGGATGAAACTGTTCCCATTAGTGGAAAGATGAGAACCCAAGAGCACAGATTTAATTGGCAAATGAGGGATTGGCAACATGAGGAGAAGCTTTTTCACACAATGTGTGGTTGGGATCTGGAATGAAGTGAGGTGGAGACAAGTTCAATCAAGGCATCAAGAGGCAAGTGTTTTGCTTTGCTTTGATTTTGGTTAGGTTTGCTTGGGGAGAATATGTTTTATCTCCATATCATGAGAGTTTTTATATAGATTCCCTACCTGCAAGCAAATCTGATGGACGGGCTTGGTTGCCTGTCAGGCAAGGAAATAATGAAGCTGAGGATGGCAGTCTAGAATGGGGGGGAGTAGTCGGTGTGGGTGGGGGGAGTGGGAAGAGTTTGGCCAGCGAGTGGTGGGGATTTGGAGATTGGTGGGTTGGGGGGGTTGGGCAAGGGATTGGGGGAGACTCAGCAACACAGGGGATGATGGAGTTGGAGGTGCAGATGGTCAGTGTTGGGGGATTAAAGGGGTGGGGAGGACATAACAGAGTTAATGGAGGTTTGTGGGGGGTGGGTTGGCAATGGACAGAATGCTCTTTATAGGATAACGTGTTGCTCCTCCTGACTTACCAGCTGTGCATTAAAGGCATTCTATTGCACTTGTTCTTTCTCAATATGTTGGATTACCCAAAGCCTGGTCAGTGTGAGTTAAAAATAGGAATTATGTTAAAATGAAGGCAGGTGATCCATTTCAGCAACATTTCAGAACATTTCAGCAACCAATGCACCTCAGCTGCAACTGTGAGTGGATGGGTTTAAGGTGATTTAGATCCCTGCTTCAGATTTGTAGCATGTTATCCTCCCATCTTACTCAAACCCCTTCTATTTTTTAGATAAAATCATGCCTACATTAAAGTTGTGCACACAACTTGTTTGTGGATAGGTATGTAAGCTGGTTACAAATGCTAACATGATGAAGAGCCAGTTAAGCTTTTGTAAGGAGTGGGAGATCTATAAATGAAGCTGTATTAGTGGAAGGAAGAGAGAAGATTTGCAGAGAGCTGTTACTGTAATGGTCGGAAAGATATAGTAGTTTATAGAAAACCTCCTGTGAGTGTGACATACTTACAGTTAGTAACAAGTTGTTCTCTATATCTCTTTCAGCAAACAAACCTTCTTGCAGTTCCTGCATAGTCCATGAGTGTGCTTCGCCTCTGGACCCTCCACGATAATCCAAATTTAAGAAGCATGTAACACTCAACCTTGCCTCTCATTTCACAAATCTAAATGTGGCCCCAGAGAGGGGCTGCATTGTCCTCAATTCAACTGAAGCACCCGAAGCATGCCTGCAAAATTCCAACGCTGCACTCAATTATTAACATTTATTTATTAAAGTTTATTTATTAGTCAAAAGTAAGGCTTACATTAACACTGCAATGAAGTTACTGTGAAATTCCCCTAGTCGCCACGTTCTGACGCTTGTTCGGATCAATGCACCTAACTTAATCTGGTGCATGCATGATCCGTGGTCCTACCAACACTCATCTGGTACCACTGGACATAGCGATCATCAAAAACAGGTGACAAAGATAGTCTTAGCCTCTCCTAAGTGATCCAGAGACTGGCTATCTGCGTCAAAGATTGTTTTAAATTCAAAGGTATTCTGCACATTTCCTGGGAAGTGTATATTTGTACTAATGCTATTCTGCAAATTGCAAGCAAAGTAGACATCAATTGAGAGTGTGGAATTCTTTCATAAGAACATAAGAACATAAGAAATAGGAGCAGGAGTAGGCCATCTAGCCCTTCGAGCCTGCCCCACCATTCAATAAGATCATGGCTGATCTGTCGTGGCTCAGTTCCACTTTCCCGCCCCCTCCCCATAACCCTTAATCCCCTCTCTTATCAAAAACCCATCAACCCACGTCTTAAAAATATTTAGCGAGGCAGCCTCCACCACTTCAACGGGCAGAGAATTCCAGAGATTCACCACCCTTTGAGTGAAGAAGTTCCTCCTCAACTCCGTTCTAAACCGCCCCCCCTTTATCTTGAGGCTGTGCCCCCTAGTCCTACTGTCTTTTTTGAGCGGGAAGAGTCTCTCCACCTCTATCCTATCCATCCCATTCATCATCTTATACGTCTCAATGAGATCTCCCCTCATTCTTCTAAACTCTAACGAGTACAAGCCTAGTTTATTCAGCCTCTCCTCATAGCTCAACCCCCTCAACTCCTTTTGACTTTCCTGTTGACATAGACAATAGCTGCAAGATGGATATGGGTGCAATGTTCCATATGTGACAGCAGGGAAAATCCACCCCTGCACCCCCTGAAAAATGATTGTAATGACCTGTCATGCTGCTACCATGGAGATGGCGATTAAATTACGTGCAAGAAAACCAATGCATTTGCAACTTACCTACTGCATCTGTACACAGTTGATTAGCAAATGCTTGTGATCTCCCCTGTGGCAAGCTCAGAGCTTGAAATAACTCAGTGGTGTAAAACATAAGGAAATTATGGTCTTTACAGCCAATGGCAGCAATACAGGGCCTAGGCTGGAAGTGGCACTTAGATTGGGTTGCACTCAGTGAGAGCTTCTTTTTTAAAGTGCTATCCGTGCGAACACTGCCTGGGACAACCAGAAGTAAAATCATAAAATCCCTGCAGTGCAGAAAGAAGCCACTTGATCCATCAAGCCTGCACCGCCAACAATCCCACCCAGCTCTTATCCCCATATCCCTGTGTATTTAGTGTGCTAATCCCTTTAACACTAGGGGGCAATTCGGTACGGCCAATCAACCTAACCCGCACATCTTTGGAGTGTGGAAGGTAATCGAAGCACCCAGAGAAACCCACATAGAAATACGGGGAGAATATGTAAACTCCACACTGTCACCTGAGGCCAGATTGAACCCAGATCTCTGGCGCTGTGAGGCAGCAGTATTAACCATTGTGCCACCATGCCTCTCTCTGTAGATTCTAATGTGGAGGTGTTGGTGGGTGGGCCCCATGAACCTCTAGTGCCACTTACTATCTCCCTGGTAGAGAAGAATTTGCAAAAGAACTCATGATGTCACATCTGAAATTGCTGGAAGAATGTCACAAAAGCAGATTGGAAAACCATTGCTAATAGCAAATGACTGAAACGAGCAAAGCCAGAAAGTCTGTTGATAGTCTTCCAAACGTTGCCTTTTGCTTCCTTAACTTCACTTCTGCCTTCTGGACTGCAACTCTGAAAACTGGCTTTACACAGAAGAAATCTTTGTAAAAACTTGTCGTCCAGAAGAAATCTTGAAGAGATTCCAAAATTGAATCCCTGCAATGCAGAAGGAGGCCATTCAGCTCATTGCACCAACAACAATCTCACTCAGGCCCAATCCCCATAACCCCAAGTATTTACCCTACTAATTCTTCTGACACTAAGGGGCAATTTAGCATGGCCAATCCACCTAATCTGCACACCTTTGGACTTGGGAGGAAACCAGAACACCCAGAGGAAACCCACACAGACACTGAAAAAATGTGTAAACTCCACATAGTCACCCGAGGCTGGAATTGAACCTGGGTCCCTGGCACTGTGAGGCAGCACTGCTAACTACTCTGTCACCATGCCATCCCAATGCTGCTGTTTAGTATAATTTCATGTAGGCCAAGATTAGAGTAGACAAAGGAATCTTTCAATAATGAAAATGACAGCAGGAAGAAATGTACTATGAATGTCACTGAAAAGGAAAAATATGAGATACAGGTGAAAATATTCTTCTGTTGCTTCAAAGGGTGAATGTTCAGCAAGAAGACTAATTGTTCACTCTCTAAGTGTTATCTCATATGTGATCTTAAATCAAATCTTGATTTTCAGACCTGAATGCAAGTAGGACATACTGGAAGGTTGGGTGAAGACATGGCTTTTGCCAAGAGCTCCCTTGTTCTGAAGGGACCAGACCCTGTTCTTGTTAAATGTTGAGGATGCTTGATGACCAAGACTTTTCCGTATGGATATGTCCGCAGTTGCTTTTCTCCCATTTAGTGGGATACAACTGACAAGCTCTGACATTGGCTTTCGAAATGTATTTTTTAATTCATTTACAGGACGTGGGTGTGACTGGCTAGGCCAGCATTTATTACCTATCCCTAGTTGCCCTTCAGAAGGTGGCAGTGAGCTACCTTCTTGAACTGCTGCAGTCCCTGAGCTATAGGTACACGCACAGTGCTGTTAGGGAGGGAAATGTCTTAGTACCTAAGTTTGGGACATCCTATGGTGCGGGATTCTGTGCTCAGCTGGCTGTAGAATACCACCATTGGTATGCAGGAACCTTCCAAGTAAAATACATGGCCCATCCAGCAAAAATGAGCCCTGATGTATATGTTCTTGTTAAAGGGCTTGCAGAACTTGCAAGAGGGTAAATGTTAGGGATTCTGTCTTGCGACTTGATGATGCAGATAGATATTAAGCAGCAAAGGTGGAATGTATCGGATATGTGAAGTGGGTCCAATCTGGTTAAACAAATATAGGTGTAATTTTACCGCCCTGCCCACTATGGGAATCGGAGCAGGCAAGGGGTGGACAATGGAAACATTCGTTAATCTTGGGTGGGATTTTATGGCTTCGGGACAAGTGAGGCCACAAAATCCCACCCATAATGACAAATTAACTGTGAAATAATGAAAGGGGATTGTCAGGTGAATAAACAGTTCTTAAATTCAAGAGACTTCTGCAAAGGAATAAACAAGAACTAGCAAGTAAACAAAAATAGAATTCTGGAAGAATGAATTATGGTTGGCACGGTGACACAGTGGTTTGCCCTACTGCCTCAAAGCGCCAGGGACCCGGGTTCAATTCTGGCCTTGGGTATCTGTCTGCATGGAGATTGCACATCCTCCCTGTACCTGCATGGATTTTCTCCGGGTGCTCCAGTTTCCTCCCACAGTCCAAAGATGTGCAGGTGAGGTGGATTGGCCATGCTAAATGGCCCCTTTGTGTCAGGAGTTTGGTGTGGTAAATAGCTGGAGTTACGGAGATAAGACCTAGGTGGGATTGTTGTCAGTGCAGGCCTGATGGGCCAAATGGCCTCCTTCTGCTCTGTAGAGGTTCTATGATGACACTTCACTAACCATTAGGAGGGGGCGGGTGGGGGTGGGGTGGGGTTAGTATGTGGAAGAAAGAGAGAGAGAAAAAAAGATAGGAGTACACAGCAAAAAAATGAAGAAACATTGGCCATTGCAAAAGAGAGAAAAAGAGCAATCAATTAGTAATCAAATTCAACTGAAGTATAACAAATATTTATGGATGTGGTGGCTTTACGATTGTTCATCTTATCTAAGTGTAAAATCACTGTGGGAATACTATTTACAACTTGTGAACAGTATGATCAAATGGAAATTTATGGTGATGGATATACATAGAGAATTGAATAAACCCAGAAGTGGCTTAAACGTGACAAAACTGTTTATGTGTAATGCATTATTAATGTGAATACCATTCAATGGATAAAATATGAAAAGGGTTGATGCAAATAAGAGCATCAGAGATCTGAAGCGCCAGCCTCTCTTGGCAACTCAATGGGAAGGGATAAACCCCACTGCTCAGAAAAGAGGAGGGGGCATTAATTCACGATTTATCATAATCATTTATCTTAATGAGGGTACTACCAACTGGGTGTGCAGAGACAGAACACAAAAGGCAGAAACAATCAAAAGGTCTTTTATATTATCGAATATTAAGCATCCAAAATGAAAGAGGTTAAATCACAGATGGGAAAGAAATGCAGAAATTGGATGGTAAACCTTGCTTAACCCCTAGATGGCTAACCATTCAGGAAATGTTACTTTCCCAGGCTAGCCAGATTTTTTTTACATTTTTAGCTTACATTTAAGCAAAATCTAATATTACTGTCAGCGTTCTACTGCCTCGCTGACCATGGAGCCGGAGCGAGTGAAGGGCAGACAATAGAAATGTCCATTGACTTTGGGTAGGAATTTCCAGTCCTGCTCAAGCGGGGCTGTAAAAATAATTAATAATAAATCATGTGGCACAGTGGTTAGCACTGCTGCCTCACAGCGCCAGGGACCCAGGTTCAATTCCAGTGTTTGTGTGGAGTTTGCACATTCTCCCCATGTCTGCGTGGGTTTCCGCCAGCTGCTCCGGTTTCCTCTCACACTCCAAAGGTGTACGGGTTAGGTGGATTGACCATGCTAAATTGACCCTAGTGTCAGGGGATTAGCAGGGTAAGTATGTGGGGTTATGGGAATAGGGTCGTGTGGGATCGTGGTGGGTGCAGACTTGATGGGCTGAATGGCCTTCTCCTTCACTGTAGGGATTCTATTTCTATGAATGTTTCTTGGATGGAAGATATGGCCATGTTACTTGAATATTAACTTTGTACAAATAAATACAAAATAAATGTCCATTTTTCTTACTCTCTTTTCCCCACTTACTTACTTCAAAATTTAAAAAAATAAATTTGCTCTCTGATGTTACTTCTGACTAATATTGTCTGAAATTCTAACTTTGGTTTCATACCTTGCCCCAGTCAATCAAGCCCTAAGACTCAACAGAGTTGTTCTGGCCACTTTGTCAAAACAACTGGTTTAATTTCCATGAGCCAAGATAAATATTATTTAAATGGAGGAAGACTGCAGAAAGCTGCAGCACAGGGGGATCTGGGGGTTCTTGTGCATAAATCGTAAGAAGCTTGCATAAAAGTTCAGCAGGAAGTTGAGAAGATTGGCCTTTATTGCAAAGGGAATGGAGATTAAAAATAAGGAAATCTTGCTAAAACTGTACAAGACACTAGTGAGACCACAACTGGCATACTGTGAACAATTTTAGTCCCCTTATGTAAGGAAAAATATATTGGTATTGGAGGCAGTCCGGAGAAGATTCACTAGATTAATCCTGGGTCTGGAGAGATTTTCTTATGACGAGAGGTTGAGTAGATTGGGTCTGTATTCATTGAAGTTTAGACGGATGAGACGTGACCTTATTGAGACACTGAGGATTGTCAGGGGGCCTGACAGAGTTGATACTAAGAGATTGTTTCCTGTTGTGGGAATGTCTAGGACAAGAGGACACAGGATAATTTTCCAGCCCCATTTTGTCATGGGTGTAAACCATGTTTGGCTGCTAAATCTGCAAGTGGCCAAAGACAGGATTTGCACTGGTGGATACTCAGATTGCAACCTTCCTGGACCCTTCCTGCTGGTGTGATCACGATCTCACCCAGAAAGGGCAAGAACCTGATTTGAATCCATTTGAATGCATTTCAATCTCATTAACGAGATTGAAGTTCAGATGTTCTGGCCTCAGTGAATCTTCCTGTCCACCAGCGGGATGTCAGATAGGCACCAATTACTACTGATCTGTACAAATGGGGACTGGGCGCAATGGACTCCAAGAGGGAGAAAGGAGGCAAATACTGCTCATGCTTAATACCAGGGTGCACAAGGGCAAAGCAGTTGCTGATGAGATGCTGTCAGGAGAGTCCTTCAAGAGAACTGGAGATTGGTGGGGTTGGGTTGGGCTTGGTGGAGAGCAAAGTCAGAGTCTCCCTGGGATGGGGTCATGGTGAGTCTATGCAACCTTGTGGCCTGCTTTCTTTCAGGTTTAACATTCTTTAACAATGCACACCGCAGCTGTAGCATCTTTGTCGTAAAATTTCCTCACAGGACAAATCCAGCAAGCAGCTTGTTTCTTAGAGAAATATCTCACACCCCTTGAACTTTGAATAGGCTCTGGTTTCACTGAGGCACTTTGCCTGCATTGATCCTATTACAGTTGTTTGTTTATACCTGATTTCATGCCTCATTAGCTCTTCCCAGGCTTTGGGGTTTCCCTGAGACAGTTTGCCTACATAGACCCTATTGGAGTTGTTTGTTTATATTGGTTTTATACTCTTTTAACTTTTATGAGGCTTTGTGGTTTTCCTGAGGCAGTCTGCAGCATTGATCTGTTTCAGTTGTTTGATTCACGCCCCTTTAACTTTTACAAGGCTCTACGGTTAACTAGCTTCATACAACCTACTGAGATTGTTTGTTAACACAGCATTTCACATCCCTTTAACTCTCAAGAAGTTCTTCAACTGCACACCTGAGATCTGGTTGAACTCAGTATTTTTTAAATGGGTTTCTTTTAAGCTGAATGATGTCATAACACTATGGCTTTTCTGGAATTTTTTTTCATCCAAGTGGCTGGCTCCACTCAGACATTTGAGTGGAAGGGTTCTTGAATGAAGAACTGCCATTGTTGAGTTTTCAGACTGTCCGCCAGAGAGAGGCGCCCAGAGTTTGGCTGCCAATGACCTGGGGGTCTGGTGGAGTTGGGCTCATGATTTGGGGTAAGGAATTAGTAAGGCTGAACATTGCCAACCTAAAGGGCATGTCAGAGAAAAAAGGCAAGACAGCAATGTTCAGTGCGGGGGGGGGCAGGGGGGCTGCGTGGACGGGCTGGGTATTAGGTGTTGGTGGTAGTGGAAGGGAACGCACCATTGAGCTTTAACGCACCATTGGACTTTAAGTTACAAGTTCATTAAGTGGCTGTCCAAGTATCCTCAGCGCAAAGACATGACAGCAGTTATATCACGGTATTATCAAGCCTGAATATCCATGGTGCCTATTGGTTTTTCCCATCTCTGCCTCAGAGAGTGCTTGTGCAAGTACTGAAAGTCATGCTCATCTAACCAATTTCCCATCACCATTTTTCCTTCACCAATCTCAGCCACCCTCATTATCCAAGTGGGGGTTGGGTCCTTAAGTGCCAAGGGTTGAAGGTTGGGTGCCAAGCATGAGGAAGGCTAGGTTAGCAGCATGCAACAATAACCACCCAACTGTACTGGAGATTGCAGGAGCCTTTAAGAAACACATGATGGACCCCACTACTGCTGATGTGAAGGGAGTGAACAACAAGAGAAGCCAGGTGGTGATGTTGAAGGGGCATGGGCGGTACCATGGTCATTGTAGCAATAATGTGTGATAGGCAGCAGTTAATTGAGCTGACACTGGCTGCCGGAGATGCTGTAGGGTTGTTAGCCTCCCAGATCATGACATCAAGGGATGCAAGGAGAGATTGAGGGTCACGGGATGGATGACCTAACTGAATGTCTCTCTCGCTCCTTCTCCCATTCTTCTTAGATTACCAACTAGTATCGATAAGGAGCTACTGGGACTGGCGATCATCCTGATTATTGAGCTGGAGGCAGACAGATGTTAGGCTGAGGCTAGTCCTAAGCCAAACCAAAAGGCCACTGGTTTGGCTCAAGATCTGGCTGCCCATCAGGCCAAGGAGGGGGGCAGAGATGGAAAAGACGGGTGTACAAGACCTGCATGTACTCCAAGGAGCTGTATGCCTGGATTTTCCAACTGTGCTCACCCTGAAACCGAAAAATCTCAGCTGAAGTCAACAGAACTTTCCATGGTCTGCCCCTCACCCAGTCCGATTCCTGTGGCGGACAGAATGGGAACATTCGTCTGCATGTGCCATGAAAGACTCCCCCTGAAAAAGGGGGCTTGTCTGAAAGGGGTTGTGATGTGAAGTGCTGGGAATTTTGAGAAAGGCGCTGGGAGCTTGTGTGTTGGGCAGCCGAGAGGTGGCAACAAGCGGATTAAGGGTCACAAGGCTGATGAGATGGGGAGCCAGATGATCACTCACCCTTGCAGCATATAGGAGGTCATTCATCTTCTTATAACATTGGACCCCTGTTCTCCTGGCCATGCTGCTGGCAGTGGCTGTCATTACCTCCCTGGCGGGATTAGTGATGTTACTCTCCTACTCACGCAGAGGATACATCTCCAACAACTTGTCCTGCTATCCTCATGCCGACACTACAGTTAAGAAAGCCCATGAATGCCTCTATTTTCTCTGGAGACTAAGGAAATTTGGCATGTCAGCTTCGACTCTCACCAACTTTTACAGATGCACCATAGAGACCATTCTCTCTGGTTATATCACACTTGGTATGGCTCCTGCTCTGCCCAAGACTGCAAGAAACTACAATAGGTCGTAAATGTAGCCCAATCCATCACACAAACTCGCCTCCCACCCATTGACTCTGTCTACTCTTCCCGCTGCCTCGGCAAATTAAGGACCCTATGCACCCTGGACATTCTCTCTTCCACCTTCTTCCATCTGGAAAAAGATACAAAAGTCTGAAGTCATGTACCAACATACTCAAGAACAGCTTCTTTCCTGCTGCCATCAGACTTTTGAATGCACGTACTTCGCCCTAAGTTGATCTTTCTCTGCACCCTAGCTATAACTGGAACACTACATTCTGCACTCTCTCCATTCCATCTCTATGAACAGTATGTTTTGTCTGTACAGCTCAAGAAACAATATTTTCACTGTATACTAATACATGTGATAATAATAAATTAAATCAAATTAAATTAAAATGGTGCCCTGCCTCTCCTCCACCTCGTTCAAAAACCTGGCCCTTCAAGAAACATGGAGCAGGTCTCCTCATAGCCATCCTCCTGCCTTGACTGGGAGTGAGTGCAGAGGGACCATTTAAAAGCAACTTTCCCTTATGTGCAGCACTTAGCAGAGCCCCGGATCAGATGAATCAGACATCTGGGGACTTTGGCCCAGCACATTTCTGGTGGGGAATCAGTTACTATACTAAGTGTTGGAAGATCGCGATTGGGATCGCGCTGCCTGAAACGGCAGGAATCGCACCAATTTTCCCATCTGAAATGTCACTTCAGTCATTTTTCTAAAGAAAATTCAGCCCATAATCTCAGAAAAAGGGATCACCCATTTAAAACAGTGATGAGAAAGCACCTTTGCAACAATGCGTCTTGTACATGGTACTCATTGCTTATCTGCATTCGTGGTAGAGAGAATTCATGTTTAATATGGTGGATTAGACAATGCTCAAGAGGGTTGCTTTGTCCTGGATAGTGTCGAGCTTCCTGAGTGTTGTTGGAGCTGTATTCATCGAGCCAAGTATTCCATCACACTCCTGACTTGTGAACAGGCTTTGTGAAGTCAGGAATAGACAGGATAGCTGGGAGAGTTGAGAATCAGGGGTCATAGTCTAAGAATAAGGAATAAATCTTTTGGGACTGAGATGATGAGTGATTTCTTCACCCAGAAAGTGGTAAGCCTGTGGGATTTATTACCACAGAAATCAGTTGAGGTCAGAACATGATATGTTTTTAAGAAGGAGTTAGATATACACTCACAGCGTAATATCTCTCAATATTGTGTGCAGTAAATTAAGTATGTATCTTGGGGCAAAAGGGATCAAACGATATGGAGGGAAGGTGGGATCAGGCTATTGAGTTGGATAATCAATCTGATCGTACTGAATGGCGGAGCAGGCTTGAAGGGCTGAATGGCTTACATTTGCTCCTACTTTCCATGTCTCTATGAGTTACTCGACACAGAATTCCCAGTCTTTGATCAGCTTTTGTAGCCATAGTGTTTTTTTGCCTTTGAGTTCCAATTAACAAATAAACATATTAACTAATGCTAAATTCCTTCAAAGGAATATATAATTTTACTGTAACTTAAAACAAAAATTTGAATGGAAACTTATCAAACTAAATTAAAAGATCATTTTGGGGGTAATGATAGACTCCTTGATGCTGCACTCGATCAAACACTGCCTAGACTTCAAAGGAAGTCACTCTCACCTCCCCCCTTGAGTCTAACAGTTTCCTCCACATTTGGACCAAGGTTCGACTATGCTCTGGAGCTGAGCAGCCTTTGTGAAGCCCAAACTGAATATTATTCAGCAGATGATTACTGAGTATGTGTTGCCTTATAGCACTGTCAACAACAGTTCCTATCACTGCTGAGAGTAAACTAATGGGCTGGTGAACGGCAGGATCAGATTTCTCCTGTTTTTTTTGTGGGGCTGAACAGATCTTGGCAATTTGCCATATTGTCTAGTCGATGCCAGGGCTGTTTCTGTATTGGAACAGCTTGGCTATGCGACAGCTATCTCTGGAGTCTTCAGTACAAGTCTTCAGTATTCATTCTGGATGGTGCCGGGACCTACAGCCTTTTCTCTATGCAGACCATTCAGCCATCTCTCAATATCATATGCAGTAAATTAAATTTGTTGAAGACAGGCATCTGTGATGGCGAGAACCTCCGCAGGAAACTGAGGTAGATCATCCACTCTGCACTTCCGGCTGAATGTTGTGGCAAATACTTCAGCCTTGTCTTTCATATGGAAGTGCATGGCTCTGCCACCACTGAGGACAGGGATTTTTGTGGAGTCTCTTCCTCTGGTTAGTTGTTTAATTGTCCACTACCATGACTGGATGTGGCTGGACTGCAGAGCTTTGAGAACTGATGGGTTATTTTGTGGGATTGCTTTGCTCTGCCCATGACATGCTGCTTCTGCTGTTTAGTATGCATGTACTGTGCTGTAACTTCACCAGGTTGGCATCTCATTTTTAGATATGGCTGGTGCTGCCCATGGCATCCTGCACTTCTCACTGAACCATTATTCCTCACTAATTTGATGTTAATGATAGAGTGAGAGATTTGCATGGCCATGAAGTTATTTCTGAGGATGATGACCCAGTTTTGAACTGAGATTTCTAGTCTGAATCTCTTTCATTTAGAACAGGGATAATACCATACAGTTTAATGAATGACATCCTCAGAGTGAAAATAGGGCTTCATCTCCTCGGGGCGATGCAGACATTGCTCTTATCAATACTGTCAATTGTACCCGTGAAAAGTAGTTTGTTGAGAACAGCTTCTCATAGGCTTTTTCCTTTTATCGGTTCCCTCACCATTTGCTGCAAGACCAGTCTAGCAACTATATCCATCAGAATTTGATTAGTAGTGATGCTATTCAGCCACTCTCAGCGAATGACACTGAAGACCACCACTCAGACTACATTCTGTCCTCTTGCTGCCCTCAGTGCTCTTCTTCCAAGTGGTGTTCAACATGGAGAAGTAAAGATTCTTCATTTGAGGGAGGGTGGCCAATAGTAATCGGCAGGAGGTTTTCTTGTCCACATTTGATCTTATGGCAGGAGGTGTCAAGAGGCCTGTAGTCAATGTTGAGGACTCCCAATACAACACATTCTGGCCTGCGCAACTGTCTGCTGCTATGTCTGGTGAGTCTGTCCTGTTAGTGGGACAGGGAATAATGATAGAGGGGTCTGGGTCATTGATTTCTTGAGTATGATTATGTCTGATAGGTGCTTGATTGTTCTGTGGGACACTTCTTCCAATTGTGGCACAAATCCCCACAGGTTAATAAGGAGAACTTTGCAGGATTGACTGGGGATGGTGTGCCTTTGTAATTTCAAGTTTCTGTTTTATGGTGGAGGTCTGCCTGGTGTTACTTTTATTCAAATGATGAATTTTGGTGTGGCAAAAACTGAGTGTCTTGCTCTGCCATTTCAGAGGGCAGTTAAGAGTCAACCACATTGCTGTGTATCTGAAATGTATGGAGGTCAGATTGTTAAGAACAGCAGATTGCCTTTCTTGATGATCATTAGTGAACCAGATGGGTTTTTGTGATAATCCAGTTCAGAAGCAATAGATAACTGCATGAAAAAAAGAAAGCAGATAATTCCGAATGATATGAAGTTGGACAGAATAGAAAGCAAACCGGTTACAAAATGAAAATGAGAGAATAGGGTTAAGTGCATTGACTATCAGATTAGCTCAATGTGGGGATAGAACATAGAACATAGAACATTACAGCGCAGAACAGGCCCTTCGGCCCACGATGTTGCGCCGACCAGCTTTTAAAAAAAAAACAACACTAACCCACTAATCTAAACCAATCCCATTTCGTCCATAAACCTATCCACAGATCTCTTAAACGCCCCCAAACTAGGCGCATTTACAACTGCAGCTGGCAGGGCATTCCACCACCCTCTGGGTAAAGGATAGGTGTTCCATAGGGATTGGTGCTGAGACTGCTTTTGTTCACCATTACATAAACAATTGGAATTTGGCAATTTCTAGCCCAAGTTTAATATTTGTAGTTGATATCAAATTAGGGAGGAAGGCTGACACAATGGAAGAAGATATTAATAATCTTGCAAGTGGGTGATCTGGATGGTGGAATGGATATGTGGCTGAAAGATCATCTCAGGGTTGTGAGTGGTCTAGGCCAGCCTCAGATCTTTGTCAGGATGACGAATGAAGTTGATGGCTAATGATCGAAGTTTGTGGCAAGGACTGATAAGAATGACTTTGGCTTTCTTAATATTTGGATATTTGGAGGAAATATATTTTTATCCAGTACAGAATATCAGACAAGCAGTCTGACATATCAAAGACAGTTGAGGGGTGGTGGTGAGATGGAGTTGGCTATTGTCAACATCCCTGTGGAATCAGATAGTGGCCGGAATTTTACTGCCCCGCCCACCACGGGAATTGGAATGGGCAGGGAGCAGACCATGGAAAGGCTCTTTGCCCTCGGGTGGGATTTTACGAGCGAGACTGTAAAATCCTGGCCAGTATATTTCTGAGTGATGTTGTTGACAGATGTGAGGGGGCCAAGGAGTAAGAATGTGGGAACAACAAGAGAAGTCAGGGCTATAACTGGATATGTTTAAGTTTATTAATTAATGTCACAAGTAGGTCTACATTAACAATGCAATGAAGTTACTGTGAAAATCTCCTGGTCACCACCCTCCAGCTCCTGTTTGAGTACACTGAGGGAGAATTTAGCATGGCCAATGCACGTAACCAGCACATCTTTCAGACCATGGGAGGAAACCAGGGCACCCGAGGAAACCCACACAGACATGGGGAGAACATGCAGACTCCACACAGACAGTGACCCAAGCTGGGAATTGAACTCAGGTCTCAGGACCTGTGAGGCAGTAGTGCCAACCACTGTGCCTCCATGCTGCCCTATATAAGAATGAAGACAGGTGAGAGCAATCACATCCAATTGGATGATGGGAGAAAGGTATTGGTGAAGCAAGGTGCAGTCAACTCTATCAAAGGCTGCGTGCAGTCGCAAAGGATGAAGAGGGATAGTTTATCTCAGTCACGGCTACATTAGATGTCATTTCTGACTGTATAAAGAGCTGTTTCAGTACTGTGGTAGGAGTTGATGCCTGACTGGATGAGTGCAAAGATGGGCACATATTTGGGAAACATGAACTGAGATTTCTATTCTGAATCTCCTTCATTTAGATCGGGGATAATACCATACAGCTTAATGAATGACATCCTCAGAGTGAAAATAGGACTCCATCTCCTCAGTGCAGTCATTGCTCTTATCACTACTGTCAGTTGTACCCGTGAAAAATAGTTGGTTGAAAACAGTGTCACATGGGCTTTTCCCTCTTATCGGTTCCCTCAAGGATTCTGATGAAAAAAGGGAGGTTGGAGATGGGCAAATAGTTAACAAGGACAGAGGGATCAAGAGTAGGATTTTTGAGGTGAGCAGTGAATACAGAAGAATTGAAGGGGAGGAGAATGTAGAAAAAAATGTTAAGGAATCAAAAACCAGAGGTCATAAATATAGGATAGTTGTTACTAAATCCTACATGTTAGTCAGGAGAAATAGCTTTTCCTGAGAATGACTGGAATGTGGAATTTTTCAGTATTGGAAGTAGTTGAGGTGAGAAGCACAGATGTATATGAGGGAGGTTGGATAAGTCCTTGAGGGAGAAAGGAGTAGAAGTTTGTACGGATAGGGTGACATCAAGTTGGGTGAGGAGAGGCTCATATGGAGCACTGACCTGTTTCTGTGTTGTTCACTTTATGTAAGCAAACAAAACCAAACCATATTTTGCATTTCAGCACATGTTCAAAGATGTATCCAGGTAGCAGCACATTTTGGGGTCAACTTTGGCTTTGTGGACAATCAATCCACACTCTATGAATGCTACGCTCCACTGTGTGGCAATGACCTTCTGGGTGGTACTTGGCATGTGAGGATATCAAACCGAAAAAGCACCAAAAAATATGTTTGGCTGCAACGGTGTCATTTCCCCTGTTAGAGAAGAACCAAAAGAAAGAAAAGGAACATTTTATTTCTGGGCAGTAAGTTAGACTTTTTTTAGGCAGGGAAACATTTACATTAGAAGATTTGCTATCGAATTAACCAAGGAATGTGATTCAGTGTAATGAAAGTAATCCGAAACAGGAATGGTTTACCTTTATTGATTGTGCAGTCAGCAGGTATATATCAACTTATTGATCAAAATCAGACAACAGGGGAAAGAAAGCAATCATGCAATGTCCACTATGGTAAAGGGTCCTCTGTTTATATTGAAGAACGATACATTAAGGGATCTGAGAGTATAGTTAGTGGCAGGTTGAAGCTATAACCCTATTATAGGAACAATTAGGGAGATGGAATTATTTATAGCTGTCACTGCGCTTCGTCAATTTGATGAAAATGAATATCACCCTCCAAATGAATTATTTCCTCACAATGATTGCCCTTTGCCGATTGTGTTTTTTTATAGCTAATTCAATAAGATGGTTAAATTTGTTTCTGACTGCAAAAAAATAGCAAAAACAAAATTAGTACAAAAATCTTCCATGGCCTTAGCATCATACCACCCTTACTCGTATTATAGATAAACACTGAAAAGGGAAGGTAGCTAAATTCACATAGAGCAAAATCATAAGAAAATCTTAAAAAATAAGGAGCAAGAATAGGCCATTTGGCCAATCGAACATGCTCCGCCATTCAATAAGATCATGACTGATCTGACTGAGGTCTTGACTCCACTTTCCATGCCTGCCTGCGTAACCCTTGACTCCCAAGTAGATCAAAAATCGAATGCAATCGTGAATATTCAATCACCATCCACTGTTCCTTGGGGAAGAAAATGCCTAAGATTAATGACTCTGAAACATGCAGGAAATACATAGCAGGTTGATCAGTACCTGAAACAAAGGGGAAAAAAAATCTTTCAAATAGAAATCACTGTTAAGTGCCCATTCGGGCTATTTCCTGCAGCCATAATTTTAACAAGAACATAAGAAATAGGAGCAGGAGTAGGCCATCTAGCCCTTCGAGCCTGCCCCGCCATTCAATAAGATCATGGCTGATGTGAAGTGGATCAGTTCCACTTTCCCGCTTTCTCTCCACAACCCTTAATTCCCTTGTCTGTCAAAAATCTATCTACCTGTGACTTAAATATATTTAGCGAGGTAGCCTCCACCACTTCAACGGGCAGAGAATTCCAGAGATTCACCACCCTTTGAGTGAAGAAGTTCCTCCTCAACTCCGTTCTAAACTGCACCCCCCTTCTCTTGAGGCTGTGCCCTCTAGTCCTGCTGTCCTTTCTGAGCAGGAAGAATCTCTCTACCTCTACCCTATCCATCCCTTTCATTATCTTATACGTCTCTATAAGATCCCCCCTCATCCTTCTAAACTCCAACGAGTACAGACCCAGTCTATTCAGTCTCTCTTCATAGCCTAACCCCCTCATCTCTGGTATCAGCCTAGTGAACCTCCTCTGCACATCCTCCAAGGCCAAAATATCCTTGCGCAAGTGCGGCGACCAAAACTGCACACAGTACTCCAGCTGCGGCCTCACCGGTGCCCTGTACAGTTGCAGCAAGACCTCCCTGCTTTTATATTCTATCCCCCTCTCTATGAAGGCCAGCATCCCATTCGCCCTCTTGATCACCTGCTGCACCTGCAGACTGGGTTTTTGCGACTCATGCACAAGGACCCCCAGGTCCCTCTGCACCGTAGCATGCTGCAGCTTTTCGCCCTTTAAATAGTGATCCCTCCTACTATTATTAAAGTGGCAGAATGCTCTGAGAGAGGCGAATGGCATTAAAACAGAGCCGTTTAGAAGTAGAAGGAATCAGACTGGGCAGTTGCAAGCACAAGTAGCATGTGGAATTATGGTATGTTATGGCAGCAAAAGAGGCCAGGCTGAGATAAGGGAAGAAATGAGCAGTGTGATTCAGGGATAACATTTTACATTATTTATTTAATGGTGCCACAGGTCGGCTTACATTAACATTGCAATGAGGTTACTGTGAAAATATCCTAATTGCCACACTCTGGTGCCTGTTCAGGCATACTGAGGAAGAATTTAGCATAGCCAATGCAACTATCTAGCACATTTTTCAGATTGTGGGAGGAAACTGGAGCACCTGGAGAAAACCCATGCAGACATGGGGAGAATGCGCAACATCTGCACAGACAGTGACCCAAGCAGGGTATCGAACCTGGGTCCCTGGCGTTGTGAGGTAGCAGTGCTAACCACTATGCCACCATTATGCCCATTCTCCTCCTAACAGGTTTTCAGGCGGTGGGAAGGCTATAAAATATCCTAGGTGACCTTCCCAGTGAAACCTCTCCCCAATTTTACATTGGGACAAATGAAGCTTAGGCCAACCATTTACCCTTGCCTCAACTGAGGCTCAAATTTCAGGCTGGTGGGAAGAGTTCAGCAGCACAGAGGAAGGCTGGGAAGTGACTCTGCTGAAGCCTTAGATAGGAAGGCAGAAGTTGGGGGCAGCCTTCATCAATAGCTTCCTTTCAACATCACATCCTGGCCTTGGTTACAGTTGATTCATCAAAGATGAGGATGTTAATAAGGTCATTTTAAATTGACCAGCTTAGGATGGGTGATGACTTGGATATTGTAGCTGCATGGCTAACAGCAAGACTTCTTCAAAGCATGATGGGAAAATAGCCAACGTCCCAAACATCAGAACTATAAAAAGCAACTCAGTCTACTGCAAGGAGAAAACAAAAAGTAAATCCAAATGGCTGACTGAGCAAGCCCTTGGAATAAGTGTTGCTTGGCCTTTGTAATTACAAAGATTAAGGGAATAATTGAACAGATGTGTCCTGTTTTCATGACTCTTGGACAGATGATCTCAACAACAGAAGGGTGTTGGACAGACAAGCGTCATCAGCATTTTTGAAGAATGGCAGAAACAGTATAAAAATGAAAAACTCAATGTTTTAGCAGCAACAACCCAGGACAAACCATCGCGAAGGAAGACCCTGAGTTCAGAACTCAGGAGACTACAGTACAGCAGAACGAACATGGACAGTTCACCATGCACAGGTAGTATTTAAGTCCAAGTTGCGAGTCTTGTGACCTGTTATAAGTTTCAAGTTTATTTATTAGTGTCGCGAGTAGGCTTACTGGAATGAAGCCACTATGAAAACCCATCAGTTGTCATACTCCAATGCCTATTAGGGCACTCTGAGGGAGAATTTAGCATGGCCAAAGCACCTAACCAGCACGCCTTTCAGCCTGTCATAGATAAATGTTCAGTAGACTAGTGAGCTAAACAAATGATCTTTAAGAAGGAAGGTATATTGAGTATTTGCATATTGTGAGTGTTCAAATATTGCCGAAGAATTCTAAATTGAACCAATTTATAATCTGGAGTATTTGTCCAATATGATAATTAGAAACTAAGCAGTTGATGCCCTCAAGCGACACAGGCAGTGTCAACAATATGTTTGACAGCACAAGACTATGAAGGCGATTATCATCCAGTGCATTGGAGATAGGTGTGCTGGAGACAGGTGCACTGGAGGGAGATGCAGTGGAGAGACATGCACAAGAAGAGGGATTGAGGTCAGAGAAGGGGGTTTATAGACAAAGCTTCCTTGACCTCTTAGAAGAGCAGAGCTTCAGCAGGATGATGTTGTCAGGTGAAAATGCTGCAGCTTCCTACAAGAAGACCTGCTTTCTGATCAAACTGGTGACCAAGTATCATAAGTAACTGTGAAAGTGACCACCACTGGGCGACTGTGGTTCCATTTTTCAAAAAGGGTGGTTGAGAATTACTGACCAGTGAGTTACACATCATTGGTAGTGAAAGTATTGGAGAAAATTTGAAAAGAGAGAATTAATATTGACTTGGAAAGGCTTGGATTGATAAGGAATAGTCAACATGGCTTTGTCAGAGCCAGGTCAAAACTGTTAGAATATTTTGAAAATGTGATCAAATGTGTGGATGAGGGAAGTTTGGTTGATGTGGTTTAGCAAAACTTTTGACAAGGTTCCACGTGGGAGACTGATTGAAAAGGTACATGGAATTCAGGGAAACTTGGTGAGATGGACAAGAAACTGGCTTAATAATAGGATACAAAAGATAATGGTAGAAGGCTGGTCAAATTACTGGAAGCCAGTGTCCAGCAGTGTACCACAATGATCAGTACTGGCGCCCTTATTGTTTGTTATGTACATAAATGATATACTTGAAAATGTGAGGGGAATATTAATCGAGTTTGCAGATAACACCAAGATTGGTAGGATGGTTAATGGTGAAGAAGATGGCTGTAGATTAGATGAAGATATAAATGGGTTGGTCAGATGGGTACAGCTGTGGCAGATGGTATTTAACCCTAATGAATGCAAGGTGATGCACTTTGGAAGAAGAAACAAAATTAGGGAATAGTTAATGAATGGCAGGACACTGGGAAGCTCAGAGGAACAAAGCGGTTTTGGAGTAATTATTCACAGATCTCTGAATTTGGCAGAGCATGTGAATGGGATAGTTAAGAAGGCATATGGGACATTTTCTTTCCTCAGTCATTGTACAGAGTGTAAAGTGCAAGGAGGTAATGTTAGAGTTGTACAGAGTGTTGGTTAGGTCACAGTTAGAGTACTGTGTGCAGCCCTTGTCACCTCACTATAGGAAGGATGCGATAGCACTAGAGGAGATGCTGAGGAGATTCACCAAGGTGTTGCCAGGGATGGAGCATTTGACATATCGGAATTGCTTTCTTCAGAACAGAGAAGGTAAGTGAGGACCTGATTGAGGTGTATATTATTATGAAGGGTATGGGCAGGGTGAGCAGAGAGCAGCTGTTCCCTTTAGTTGAGGGATCAATCTTGGTAGGGCATAGTTTTAGAGCAAAAGGCAGGAGATTCAGAGGGGATTTGAGAAAAATCTTTTTCACTCAGAGGGTGGTAGGAATCTGGGATACACTACCTGGGAAGGTAGAGAAGGTCGGAAACCTTACAACCTGTAAAAATTATTTGGTCAAGCACTTAAAATATCATAATATTGCAAGGGTATGGGACAAATGGAGAAAATGGACAGTTAGTGGTAGTTATTATCTGGTGCAAACTTGATGGGCTGAAGGGTATATTCTGCGCTGTATAACTTGCTGTATATCTCTATATCATGATGTGGAGATGCCGGCGTCGGACTGAGGTAAAACACAAAGAAATCCCAGCCACCTGACGAAGGGACAGGCTGTCCCGAAAGCTTGCGGCGTTTGCTACAAATAAGAACATAAGAAGAACATAAGAACATAAGAAATAAACCTGTTTGGACTTTAAACTGGTCTTTGTGTTTTACCTTTGTATCCTCAACTTTTTCACTGCTAAATCCTTCCAGAGGCAAGCCTAGGACCTCCCTGTCAGCTGCCCTTATATCCAGAAGGCCAGTTAATGTTCACCAGTGCCAACAATTATGCATATTTCCCCATAATGACTATAGCCAGAAAGAGAGGGTACTGGGATTAGCCTCTCCAGCTTGATTTCCACAGATACAGGCTGGCTGTACACATAAAGCAATCTGAGACAAGTGGAGGCAACGGGCATTGTTGTGATACAAAATTCGTTCTTTAGCATCTGCCTTCATAAGAGGAAAGAATTCTGTCAATGCAGATGATGTGATAATAGATAAATTGTAGGGGACAAAATGGATGAATAGGAAATACTTAAAGGGTTGAGACACTCAAAGTTGAAAAGTCACCTGGTCCAAAGGGTTTCATCTAAGGTTACTGGGAGCAGTAGTGGCAGCATGGTGGCACAGCGGTTAGCACTGCTGCCTCACAGCACCAAGGACCTCGGTTCGATTCCCAGCTTGGGTCACTGTCTGTGCAGAGTCTGCCCATTCTCCCCGTGTCTGCGTGGTTTTCCTTCAGGTGCTCCGGTTTCCTCCCACAGTCTGAAAGACATGCTGGTTAATTGCATTGGCCGTGCTAAATTCTCCCTCAGTGTACCCAAACAGGCGCCAGAGTGTGGCGACTAGGGGATTTTCACAGTAACTTCATTGCAGTGTTAATGGAAGGCCTCTTGTGACACTAATAAATAAACTTTAAAAAATGTAAGGGTGTAATAGGCTCTGGCCATAATCTTTCAGTCGCTATATGAGTCATGCCAGAGAGCTGAAGCATTGCAAATGTCAGACATCTATCAAACAAAAGAAATGGAGCAACTTGACAACCACAAGAGCAGTCAGCATAACATCTGTGGTGGGGAACATTTGGCAAGAATAAATGGGAAAAAATGAATTGCCACTTGGAAAAAAATGAGATAAATAATAAATGTCCACATGAATTTGTTAAGACCAAATTGCTTTTGACTAGCTTGATTCAATTCTTTGATGAAATAATCGAGGGGGTGGTTGATATTGTCTGAGTGGACTTTAAAAGAAGGTTTGTTGATGTACACATCATAAGGTTTTCCTTTAGGAAGATTGTAGGCCATGAGGTTAAATGGGCAGCAGCTGCACGGATTTGAAATTGGGAAGGATATATAACAAAGATAACAGTCATCTTTCAGACTAAAGGGAAGTGTGTAGTGACACCCTCCAGAGAATGGTATAAAGGCCCCTTTTATTCTGTTGTACATTAATGATCTTTGCTTGGGTATACAGGATACAATTTTTACAACTAACATAAATTTTAGAAATGTAGCAAATATTGAAGAGGCTAGTAACAGATGTCAAGAGGGCATAGACAGAGCGTTGAAGTGGACAGACACATGGCAAATGAAATTGCAACACTGAAGTGTGAAGTGATTCATTTTGATAGGAAGAATGAGGAGAGGCGGTGTAAATTAATTGATGCTATTTAAAGGGGAAGCAGGAGTAGAGAGACCTGGGAGAGTATCTACACAAGCCTTTGAAAGTCTCTTTGCCTGACCTGACTGCTGTCCACTTGTGCATTGGGGCATCAATTACTTACAATCTATATTAATGGCTTGGATGATGAGATCGAAAGTATTTTTGCTAAATTTACTGAAGAGACAAAGTTTGGTATGGAAATTAAGTTGTGAAGAGGACATAAAGGGTGGAATTTTTCAGCCGTTCACACCAGCGATACTTTCCGGACCTGCTGCAGTGAATGGAGATTTGGTTTAGTGCCACATTTTCCATCCCCGCTTGCAGTGACAGCGGGGAATGAATGGCTGGAAAATCCCGGCTGAAGACACTGCAAAGAGATGTAGATATATCACCAAATGTCCAAGAATCACATCACATTCTCTCAGAGCAATTTTAACTCATTCCAGCTTGTGAGAAAGGGAAAGGCGGATAAAATCATTGCAGATAATTACTGTAAAGTTTCCAGTGACTTCATGTTAACCAGGCAATTTTGATAGTTGGATCAGGCAAGCAGTTTTCTTTGTGCATACATGAAAACATGAGCCCTATGAATATGTAATTGGGGCCTCAAGCGCATTTTAACTCAAAATCACAGCGGTCTTTCCCAGCGTGCCATCGCATGAGAAACATGCAGTGGGATTAGTATCTCTGATACACGGGTGGTATTTAAAGTGTCTCACATCTGCAGGTAAATGGGTGCTAGGGTGCCACCCTGCTGTTTGGATTGCCAGGTGAGTTTCAAAGCTCCAGTTTGAATCTTCCTGATGTACTTTACCTTACTTACTCTCAATAAACTTTATTGGCTTATCACGGGTGCTATCATTGCCAGTTTGATCTGTGAGGAACAGTTAGTAAAAGAGGTTAAGCAGCAGCTGCGTCTATGAGAAGACAGCAGGTGAGGGGGCTGCTTATAAGACGCCATACCCAGCAAACAGACTGTACAGGCACATAGTAATTTTCTTGGATCTATCCAGAGTGCAATGTATCAGGAGGCTGCCCTTCTCCAGAAAGGCGGTGGGGACCCGCTGCCTCCTTCTATGACGAGAGCTGCTGTCTCTGGGTCAAAAGGCAAGAGTGCCAGAGTCAGTCAGACTCACCACAGCCCTTAACATCTTTGCCACTGGCTCTTTTCAAGAGACATCAGTCGCATACTGCAGTCCCGAGTGGACAGCTGTACTAAGTAGGTCACTAATGCCCTGTTAGCCAGGATGAACCAGGACTTCAACTTCTCCATTGGAAGACAGATTGTGGATTTGCAGCTTTGCTCGTGGCCAGCATCTCATTGAATGCCTGTTTGCTGCCTTCAGGACACCAGAATGCCAGCCAGCAGTATTTCTGAATAGAGAAGGTTACTCGTCCAATAATGTTCATCCAGCTCTCTGAGCTCAGAAATACAGTAATGCTGTTTTTTTTAAAGTTTATTTATTAGTGTTAGAAGTGAGGCTTACATTAACACTGCAATGAAGTTACTGTGAAAATCCTCTTGTCGCCACAGTCTGGTGCCTGTTCGGGTACACTGAGGGAGAATTTAGCTTGGCCAATGCATCTGACCAACACGTCTGTCGGACCCTGGGAGGAAACCGGAGCACCCGGAGGAAACCCATGCAGAACGGGGAGAACGTGCAAACTCCACACAGACAGAAAGCTGAGAATTGAACCCAGGTCCCTGGAGCTGTGAGGCGGCAGTGTTAGCCGATGTGCTACTGTGTGGTTTATACAGTGTTCTTCAGCAGCTGTCACAATGGTTTTAACCTGCAAGGTTCAACTTTTCTTCCAATATTCTGCCCTCCCTGGAATATGATGAAATGGCTATTGGGGGTTGGGGGTTGGGGGTGGGGAGATAACTCCCCTAAACAACAGGCTGACAACATCCTCCTTCAATTCCCCTCTTCCTGAGTATCATGGGCGTATTCAAATAAAAACAGGAAATACTGGAAAATCTCAGCAAATCTGACAGCATCTGTAGAGAGAAAGAATGTAGCTAACGTTTCGAGTCTGGGTCACCCAGAACTCTGTTAACTCTACTCTTGCTCCACAGACGCTGTCAGACCTGCTGAGATTTTCCAGCATTTTCTGTTTTTGCTTCAGGTTCCAACATCTGCAGTAATTTGCTTTTATCTCAGGTGTATTCAAAGCTAGGTGGGTGGTGAAGGGAAGGAGGGAGGAGATGGGGGGAGCGGGTAGGCTGTGGGGAGGGGTGCAAGATCATGGTTGAGCAGACTAGAGGATGCTCAAAGAAAGATTCAGGTTTCCTCCACAACGCTTCACGACGAGGATCGTGTACTCTGCAGAGAGGCTTAAACTTGGATGAGGTAAAGCAACAGTAGCAGTGCCCATTGAATGTTAAAGACCAGAGTGCAGGCCAGCATTGATATGAATGACACTCTGACGATGCATAATTAGAAGCTGTTATAAAACCACGCCGTCAACCAAAATGCCAAATGTAATGAGCATGATGAGCTTAATGCCTTGAATTCATCTTTTACCCAAATATCGAACCATAGTGCCTTACTTAAAAGAAGCTTTACTAACTCTAATGCTCTGACGGGACGTTTCCCCCTGAGGCTTCAGCAATGCTGGTGGAATGTTTATTTTGGGATCCATGCCATCTCTCTAAGTTAGAGAATTTTGAGTGGTTAAACAAATCTAAACCATTTATTGACCATCTGCAGACCAAGGGTGGGATTTTCTGGCTGCGCTCATCCTAAAACCAGAAAATTCCATCAAAAGGTTGATGCATGGTCCATCCCCAGTCACTGGGGAAATTCCCCAGCATGTGTGTATCCCTCTAATTTCCTGTGTGGCCCATGCAGAGTGCTGTCTCTCTGCTGATATTAGGCTGAGATGGAAGGCATGAATGCACTCTCCCCAGAGGACAGTCCTCCTCTGAGGTTTCTGATTCTTCAGAGTCCAGGTGCTGCAAAGGACTTCAGAAGAAAAGAGGGATTGGAGACAAAGGCCAGAACTTTCCAGTAGGTCATGTCGGCGGGATCTCCCGGTCCTGCCATGTGCCCCACCCTGTGGGTTTCCTGGTAACGAGGGGTGCATTCAGTAGGGAAGTCCCTTGACGATGTTGGGACCTGACAATCCCGCCACCGGCCAATGGCGGGCTGCCTCCCAACGGGTTGTGTGGGAAATGCTGCCCATGAATCAAGCACAAGGCAAAAGCAAAATACCGCAGGTGCGGGAAATCTGAATTAAAAACAGGAGAGGCTGGAAACGCTCAGCAGGTCAGGCAGCGTCTGTAGAAAGTAAAAGCAAAGTTAATGTTTCAGGTCAGTGAGGTCTCATTAAAACTCCAGGAGGAGTTAGCAGGGCACCGATAGACTGTACATTGGCTGTTGACATTTTAAAAATGTCAAACTGGCTAACTGAATGATTTGTTAAGTTTTCTTTTATTTTGTGGTTACTTCTGGTTGAGAAAGTGTAATGCATTCATTTTGATTGTAAGTGCTGAATCTGGGCGTGGTTCAGATTCGGCTTGTAAACCTGTTCTCAGGTGCGCCCCCCCCCCCACACACCCAGCCTGAAATAAAAAGATTGCGAATCTGAATTGCACTGTGGGCAGGGCTTATCGCACCCGAAACGCTGCTGCTCCAATCACAGTCTTCAACTTCGCACGTACGGTTAAAAAAAATATGAAAAATGCACCCCGGTCACATCGCTCCCGGGCCACAGAAAGCTCATAAAGCGGCCCGGGAGCGATGGCCCCCACAGACACCCCCCCACCCCCACAACACAACCACCCCGCCTTATCCACCCACCGCTCCCCCCCCCCCCACCCTCAGTTACCCAGACTGATCGTGAGCCTGTGCCCCACTTCCCCTTCACCCATCGCATGCAGAGTGACTGTGGACCCTCCACCGATTGTCCAAAGAGTGGCAGTGGACCCCCCTCCCCCACCCCCCCCACAACTGCTCCTGCCCTGCGCGCCACCCCCCCCTCCCCCGCCACACACACCACCGATCTGAGTCAGAGAGCTGTTGGAAGCTCTGAACGTACCTGTTCAGAAGCTGGGGGGCATGTCTGCCAAGCATGCCTGTTTCGCGCCGAATCTGGATGGGTGAACGCGATGGTGAAACGGGAAATACCGGTAAGTTTGGGCATCCAGCTCATTAAACCAATTTAAATACATGCAAATGCATTTAAATTGACGTTGTGCTTGTTTTGGGCATGGTGCCGATTGCGGCCATTTTCAGGCCTTAGTAAAGTGGGAATCTGTGCGGACGTGGACGCGGATTGCGCTATTCACCTCTCACCCGACTTTTACTAAGTTTTCACACCTGGAAATGGGCACAATGTAATGGTAAAATCAGGCCCTAAGTTGTCTGAAGCTTAATGGTACTTTACCTTCATGTTGCCTGTCATGTTTCATTAAATATTTCTTATCACTATCCCCTCTTTGGGGGCGGTTTAATAGAAGTGTTCAGATTATGAAGGGATTTGATAAGAGTAGATAAAAAGTAACTGATTCTATTCGTAAGGGTGCTATTAACCAGAGGGCAGAGATTTAGGATAATTGGCAAAAGAACATAGGGGAATGAGTTTTTTTTTCAAAATACAGTGAGCTGTTATGATCTGGAAAACACTTCTTTAAAGCGCAGGACAGGCAGATTCAACAGAAACTTTCAAACGGGAATGAAATACTCAGTGCCCAATGTAGTTTATTTTTTTTTATTAGTGTCACAAGTAGGCTTACATTAACACTGCAATGAAGTTACTGTGAAAATCCCCTAGTCGCTGCACTCTGGCGCTGCCTGTTTGGGTACACTGAGAGAGAATTTAGCATGGCCAATGCACCTAACCAGCACGTCTTTCAGACTATAGGAGGAAACTGGAATGCCCGGAGGAAACCCACGCAGACACGAGGAGAACTTGCAGACCCCGCACAGACAGTGACACAAGCCAGAAGTCAAACTCGGGTCCCTGGCACTGTGAGGCAGCAGTGCTAACTTGAATCACCACGCCGCCCATGCTACCAAAGTTCTACTCATATGACATTCAGGTTTGGACTTCCAAGTAGCAAGGAACATTCATGCCACTCAATTGCCAGCAGTGACTATCTCCAACAAATAATGGCCTAACCATCTCCTCTTGACACTCATGGCATTACTATTGTTGAGCTCCCAACCATCAGCATTCTATGTGATCACCATTGATGAGAAATTTAACCAGATCAACTACATAAATACTGTGACTGCAAGAGCAAGTCAAAGGCTGTTCCATTGTTTGCTGGAGCAGACGAGCGAAGGAGCAGAGAGAGAGCTAAGATTTTACCTGTTAAAAACCTGTTTATAATAAGTTTAAAGCACTTTGTTCTTTGTAGAACTGTTTAAAGCATTTATTTATTGTATTTACTGCTTTAAGAATTCTGAGGGAGTGGTTAGAAGGCAGTTGTGGGCCAACAGCTTTAAATCAGCGCCAGGTTTAAAAGGAGGCCTGGTGTAGACAGCGGGCAGCGTCTGAGCGGGCAGCGGAGTGAGAGGGAAGCAGAGTGAGCTAATAGGGCTTAATATCAAAAAGGGCTGGAGGGAAAAAGGCCAGGTGAGTTCGTTTGAAAAAAACAAGGAAAAAAAAAATTTTTTTCAAGACTACTACAGTGAATAATGGAGGGGCATGTGATGTGTGGTTCCTGAAGATGTGGGAACTGGTGGACCCCAGGGTACATCCCAGTGACCATGTCTGCAGTAAGTGCAGGTTGCTGGAGGAGCTCCAGCTCAAGGTGGATGAGCTGGCCTCTGAGCTACAGTCACTGAGGCTCATCAAGGGGAGAGAGGGTGCCATTGTCAATGGGGTGCAAGTGACATCCACCCCCCCTAGACTGGCTAACTCTAAGGGTCAGGGACAAGAGGGGGCTGCTGGGAGGAGGAAGTGGGGTGAGGAGCGGAGGCCTCAGCCTCTTAATCTGCATAACAGGTTTGAGGTTCTTGCTTCCAGACTGGACGAGAACGAGGCAGGTGAGGTTGGTGAGCAAACTGCACACAGTATAGTGATGCAGCAGGACACAGGCAAAGAGAGGGGGAAAAGGAACGTAGTAGTGATTGGGGATAGTGGGGTGAAGGGTATTGACACTGTCCTTTGTCACAATGACAAAGTGCACAGAAGGGTGTGTTGTCTGCCTGGTGCTCGGGTCTGGGATGTCGCAGCTGGGCTGCAGAGGAACCTGGAGTGGGAGGGTGAGAATCCGGTTGTTGTGGTACATGTGAGTGCCGGCGACGTAAGCAAAATGCGGACTGAGGATCTGGGGAGGGAGTATGAAAAGCTGGGAATGGAATTAAAAAGTAGAACCGACAAGGTGGTTATCTCTGGGCTACTGCCTGAACCGAGTGCAGACGGGCGTAGGGTTGACAGGATTAAGGATGTGAATGGGTGGCTCAGGGATTGGTGTGGGAGGAATGGGTTTGAATTTATGGGGCATTGGCACCAGTATTGGGGTAGGTGGGACCTGTTCGGGCAGGATGGAGTTGGTCTGAACCGTGCTGGGACCAGAGTGCTGGCGAATCGAGTAAAGAGGACTGTAGACAGGGCTTTAAACTAATTGGGGGGGGGGAGGGTGCGAGGGTAGGTGATGTTACGAGGTCTAAAGTTAAGGAGAGGGTACAGGTAAAGGAAGAGGCCGAGGATGTCCCAATAATAGAGGGAGTAGGGGGCGTGAGTATGGTTGGTGGCGTTACGGCAAATAGGGTCCAGGTGAAGGCTGGGATGAAAGCGCTTTATCTGAATGCACGAAGCATTCGGAATAAAGTGGATGAGCTGGTGGCGCAGATCGACACAAATGGATACGATCTGGTGGCCATTACAGAGACGTGGCTGCAGGGTGACAGGGACTGGGAGCTGAATGTACAGGGCTATCAAGTGTTTAGGAAGGATAGGCAGGAGGGAAAAGGAGGGGGGGGCGTAGCTCTGCTGATTAAGGATAGCATCATGGTGGTAGCAAGGGATGATATTGGAGCCAAGGAGCAGAGGGTGGAATCGTTGTGGGTGGAGATTAGGAACAGCAAAGGGAGGAAGACCCTGGTGGGTGTCGTCTATAGGCCCCCGAATAATGATCTGGAGGTGGGGCGGGCTGTTAACGCGCAAATGAGTGCGGCGTGCAGGAATGGGACGGCCGTAGTTATGGGGGATTTCAATCTGCATATTGATTGGTTGACCCATGTTGGACTCGAGGAGGAGTTCTTGGAATGCTGCCGGGATAGTTTCCTCGAACAGTGTGTGTTGGAGCCGACGAGGGAGCGAGCTATCTTGGATCTGGTGCTATGTAACGAGGCGGGTAGAATTAGGGACCTTGCGGTGAAGGATCCTCTTGGGGAGAGTGATCATTGTATGGTGGAGTTTCTGGTGCAGATGGAGGAGGAGAAAGTGGGTTCCCGGACACGCGTCCTTTGTTTGAATAGAGGGGAGTACGGTAGGATGAGAGAAGAATTGGCGAATGTGGACTGGGGGAGTGCGTTGGAGGGAGGGTCTGCTGAGGAGCAGTGGAGGATCTTTAAGGAGATCTTTCTTGGTGCTCAGCGGAAATTTATTCCGATGGTCAAAAAGGACCGTAGGAGGAGAGGTAATAAGCCGTGGATAACGAAGGAGGTGAAGGAAAGTGTTAAATTAAAAGCGGAGGAATTTAGAGTAGCTAAGAGTAGTGGGCGAGAAGAGGATTGGGAGAGGTTTAAATGTCAACAAAGATTGACAAAGAAGCTGATAAAGAAGGGTAGGAGAAACTATGAAGCTGGGCTAGCGCTTAATATAAAAAAGGATAGCAAGAGTTTTTATAAATATATAAAAAGGAAGAGGCTGGCTAGGGTGAATGTTGGTCCTTTAGAGGATGAGAAAGGGGACCTAGTGGTAGGGGATGGGGATATGGCTAAGGTATTGAATAACTTTTTTGTTTCTGTCTTCATGGAGGAGGACGTGAATAATTTGCCGGGTGTTAGCGATGGAAAGGTGGTAGGACTGGAGGGTCTCGATGACATTACTGTTACTAGAGAGGCGGTGCTCGACAGACTGGAGGGGCTGATTGTGGACAAGTCCCCAGGACTGGATGGAATGCATCCGAGGGTTCTGAAAGAAATGGCGAAGGTGATAGTGGATGCCTTGGTGGTTATTTTCCAGACGTCGCTGGATTCCGGGGAAGTGCCGGATGATTGGAAAACGGCTAATGTTACGCCGTTGTTTAATAAGGGTGCCAGGCAAAAGGCGGGGAATTATAGGCTGGTTAGTTTAACGTCTGTGGTAGGTAAAATGTTAGAATCTGTCATTAAGGAGGAAATTGCGAGGCACCTTGAAGGGAATTGCTTGATAGAGCAGACGCAGCACAGTTTCATTAAAGGGAAGTCGTGTCTGACAAATTTACTGGAGTTCTGTGAGGATGTGTCTAGGGCGGTGGATAGAGGAGAGCCGGTGGATGTGGTCTTTCTAGATTTTCAGAAGGCGTTTGACAAAGTACCTCACAAGAGGTTATTGCAGAAGGTCGAGGGACGTGGAGTTGGGGGTAGGGTGTTAGCGTGGATAGAGGATTGGTTGTCAAATAGGAGGCAGAGAGTGGGGGTCAACGGGTGCTATTCGGATTGGTGGATGGTGACTAGTGGAGTGCCCCAGGGGTCGGTGCTGGGGCCTCAGCTTTTTACCATTTATATAGATGATCTGGAGGAGGGAACCGAGTGTAGGGTGTCGAAATTTGCTGATGACACCAAGATTGGTGGAACGGCAAATTGTGCGGAGGGTGTGGAGAGTCTGCAGAAGGATCTAGATAGGCTGGGCGAATGGGCCAGGAAATGGCAAATGGAATTTAATGTTGGCAAGTGTGAGGTGGTCCATTTTGGTAGGAATAATGGTAGGGAGGACTATTACTTACGGGGCGAAAAACTGCAGCAGGCGGCAGTGCAGAGGGACCTCGGGGTCCTTGTGCATGAGTCGCAAAAACCCAGCTTGCAGGTGCAGCAGGTGGTCAGGAAGGCGAATGGGATGCTGGCCTTCATCTCGAGGGGGATTGAATATAAAAGTAGGGAGGTCTTGCTGCAGCTGTATAGGGCATTGGTGAGGCCGCAGCTGGAGTACTGTGTGCAGTTTTGGGCGCTGCACCTGCGCAAAGATATTTTGGCCTTGGACGGAGTGCAGAGGAGGTTTACTAGGCTGATACCGGAGTTGAGGGGGTTGAGCTATGAGGAGAGGCTGAATAAACTAGGCTTGTACTCGTTAGAGTTTAGAAGAATGAGGGGAGATCTCATTGAGATGTATAAGATGATGAATGGGATGGATAGGATAGAGGTGGAGAGACTCTTCCCGCTCAAAAAAGACAGTAGGACTAGGGGGCACAGCCTCAAGATAAAGGGGGGGCGGTTTAGAACGGAGTTGAGGAGGAACTTCTTCACTCAAAGGGTGGTGAATCTCTGGAATTCTCTGCCCGTTGAAGTGGTGGAGGCTGCCTCGCTAAATATTTTTAAGACGCGGGTTGATGGGTTTTTGATAAGAGAGGGGATTAAGGGTTATGGGGAGAGGGCGGGAAGGTGGAACTGAGCCACGACAGATCAGCCATGATCTTATTGAATGGCGGGGCAGGCTCGAAGGGCTAGATGGCCTACTCCTGCTCCTATTTCTTATGTTCTTATGTTCTTATGTAAATTCTGTGGCGAGTGGTTCACGTCCTGAACTCACTAACGCCTTTCCACCACCTACAAGGCACAAGTCAGGAGTGTGATGGAATATTCTCCACCTGCCTGCATGAGTGTAACTCCAACAACACTCAAGGAGCTTGATTTCATCCAAGGGTATGAAATCTGCCTGATTGGTAGGTTTCTCCCATACATATTCTCCCATACATATGACCATACAAATTAGAAGCAGGAGTAGGTCATTTGGCCCTCTGAGCCTGCTCCACATGCCAATATCATTGTAACCTCAATCCCACATTCCTGAATATGCCTGATAACCTTTCATCCCCTTGTTAACCAAGAATCTATCTAGCTCTGCCTTAAAAATATTCAAAAATATTCTGTTTCCACTGCTTTTTGTGGAAGAGAATTCTACAGGTTCACAACCCTCCGGGGGCAAAAATTTCTCATCTCCATTTTAAATGAATGACCCAAAGTTCTAGATTCTCCAACAAAGTGCAAAATTATCTCCACACACATCCTGTCAATACCCCTTAGGATCTTAAGAATTTTGATCAAGTCGTCTCTTACTCTTCTAAACTCTAGTGGATATAAACCTAGTCCTTCCAGCCTTTCCTTATTATTCAACCCATGCAATCCTGGCATTAGTTTAGCAAACCTTATCTGAACTGCTTCTAATGTTTTTACATCTTTTCTCAAATAAGGACCAGTACTGCACACAATACTTCAGATGTTGTCTTACCAACGCCCTGTACAACTAAAGCATAACCTCCCTAACTTTTATAATCACTTCCCCTCACAGTGAATGTAACATTCTATCAACTTTCCTAATTATTTGCTGTACCCGTATACTATCCAGCACCTTAAACATTCACTCCCTCCAGCGTCGGGTCTGTGGTGCGTATCATATACATCATGCAATATAGCAACTTGCAAAGACTTCTTTGTCAGCGCCTTCTTAAGCCAGGGCCTCTTCCAGGTCAAGAACATAAGAACATAAGAAATAAGGTTATGAATAGGCCTTTTGGCCCTTCAGGCCCACTCCACCATTCAATAAAATCATGGCTAACCGTCAACTTAAAGACCATTTTCCTATGCTAGTCCTGTATCCCTTGATGTTTTAAAAATATAGAAATCTATTGATTTCAATTTTGGACATACTCAATGACTGAGTCTCCATAGCCCTTGGGGGCAAAGAATTCCGAAGATTCACTACTCTCTGAGTGAAGAAATTCCTCCCCATCCCAATCCTAAATGGCCAGCCCTTTATTCTGAGACTATTCCTTGGATCTAGACCCTCACCTGCCTGGGAAATCACCATCTGCATTTACATAAAACATTTTGTATGTTTTAATGATATGACCTCTCATTCTTCTAAACTCCAGAGAATACAGGGCCAGTTTATCTGATGTTGCCTCAGAGGACAATCCCTCCATCTCAGGAATTAGTTTGTTGAATCTTTGTTGCTCTCCCTCTATAGCAAGTACAGATTTCTTTAGGTAAGGAGACCAAAACCAATACAATACTTCAGGTGTGGTTTCATCTAGGCTGTATACAATTGCAGCAAGATTTCTTTACTCTTATATTCAAATTCTCGTGTGACAAAGATCAACATACCATTCACCTTCTTAATTGTTTGATGTATCTGCATGTTAGCTTTCAGTGATTCATGACCAAGGACACCTAAATTCCTTTGAAGTTCAACACTTCCCAGCCTCTCACCATGAAGAAATACCATGCATTCCTACTTTTCTTACCAAAATGGAAAAACTTACATATCTTCATCTTGATTCCATCCACCAAATTTTCATCCTCTCCAAATTCCTTTGAAGCATCTTTGCACCTTTCTCATAGCACACATTCCCACTTAATTTTGTTTAATCTGCAAGCTTGGAAATATTACATTTAATCTCTATATCCTAATCATTAACATAGATTGTGAATAATTGGAGTCCAAGCATTGATCCTTGCTGAGCCTCACTAGTCATTGCCGTTCTGAAAATGGCCCATTTATTCTTACTCTCCGTTTTCTGTTCATTAACCAGTTATCAATCAATGCCAATATATTGCTGCCAAACCAGTATGCTCAAATTTTTTTTACTAACCTCTCTTGTGGGACTTTATTAAAAGCTTTCTGAAAATCTAAATATGTAACATTCATATCTATTCTGTTAGTTTTATACTGAAAAAACTCCAACAGATTTGTTAAAGCATGATTCTCCTTTCATTCCATGTTTCAGTCCATGTTTGCTCTGCTGAATCCTACCACTATTTCCTAAATGTCCTATTACCACATTCTTTATTGTAGAGTCTAGCATCTACTCTACAACTGATTTAGGCTAAAATGTCTGTAATTATTCATTTACTCTCTCCCAAGAATTTCTCTAGTACTTTTTAAAAAATATTAAATATTAAAATCCTACAGTTCTTCATTTACAGTAGCCCCTTGAGTCTCCTTTATTTCTGGGAGGTTTGTAGTATTTTCCGCATGAAGACAGACACGACAGGCAGGATTTTCCTGATTCCATGCGGTCTATTTTCTAGTGGCAGAGACGGCCCGCCATTGGCCGATAGTGGGTTTATCCAGTTCCAATTTTCCATGCCTCCCTGAGGAACGTGCCATGGGCCGCCAGCAAGAAGAACCAGAAAATTTCGGCCATTAATTTCGGTATTAATTTAGTTTCGCTGCCATTACCTTATTTTTCATTATAAATACTTCTGACACTGCTTGTAACAAGCCCGCATTTACTTTTGCTAACCTTTTCCTTTCTGCATTCTTTTGAAGCTTTTACAGTCTGTTTAAATGTTTCTTGCAAGTTGACATTAATGTTCTTGATTCTCCTTTGGCCTCATTTGCAGGATTCTGAGAGCGTCCCAGTCATCACTCTTAGTATGTTTCTTTTTTTATTGATTAAAGGTATGTGACCTTTGGTGACTATGCCAGTATTTATTGCTCATCCCTTATTGCCCTGGAGGATGTGGGGTTGAGATGCCTTCTTGGACTGCTGCAATCAGTGGTGTAGGTACACCCACAGTGCTGTTACGGGGATGCTCCACAATTTTGACCCAGCAACAATGAAGGAACCGCAATATATTTCGAAGTCAGGATGATGAGTGGCTTGGAGGGGAACCTCCAGGTGATGGTGCTCCCACGTACTTGTTGCCCTTGTCCTTCCAGCTGGTAGTGGTCGTGGGTTTGGAAGATGTTGCCTGAGGAGCTGTGGTGAGCTCCAGCAGTTCAGGGTGGCATGGTACCACAGTGGTTACCACTGCTGCTTCACAGCTCCAGGGTCCTGGGTTTGAATCCCAGCTTGAGTCACTGCCTGTGTGGAGTTTGCATGTTCTCCCTGTGTCTGCGTGGGTTTCCTCCCACAGTCCAAAGATATGTGGGCTAGGTTGATTGGCCATTCTAAATTGCCCCTTAGTGTCCTGGGATGTAGAGGTTAGAGGGATTAGTGGGTAAATATGTGGGGGCAGGGCCTGGGTGGGATTGTGGTTGGTGCAGACTCGATGGACTGTAGGCCTCTTTCTGCACTATAGGATTCCATGATTCTATGTTGTAGATGGTACACTGCTGCCACTGTGCTGCTTGGCAACCTTATGCAGATACGGAGCTCTTAATTCAGATACAGAACCCTTAATTTAGCTTTTTTAACTGTTTTTTGTAAACTCTGGTCTGAGCTGCTGACACACTGATAAGTTTGCAATCACTGTACCTTCCAACCATATTCTGATTATCATTACCTTTTGCTACCTCAATGTATTGCCTCTCATTTTCCTGTATTTTACTTAATTTCCCCCTACATGATCCCTTCTCCATATTGTTCAGTTTAAAGCTCTCTCTACTTCCTTTATTATATAACTACTAGAACACTGCTTCCAGCATGGTTTAGGTCCTTCCCAAAGAAACAATCCCTACTTTCCCCAGTGCTGGTGGCAGTGCTCCATGAACTGGAACCCATTTCTCCCACATTAATCATGACTTATGCATTCATATCTCTGATCTTATTTATCCTGCACTAATTTGCTCATGGCCCAGTTAATAATGCAGAGATTCTAACCTTTGAGGTTTTGCTTTTTGGTCTAACGCCTAACTTCTCTATGCAAAGCCCATTTCCTAGTACTAGCTAGTACTACCATGACAGCTGGATCCTCCATATCCCACTGGAAGTTCCTTTCTAGGCCTGAGCAGGTATACTAAACACTGGCACCAGGCAAGCAACATAGCCTTTTGAGTCCTCCATCTTGGCTGCTGAGAAGTGTCTATGCCCCTGACCATATTGTCCCCTACTACCACTACATTCATTTAAGACCCCCATTTGAATCGATTCCTGTACCATGGTGCCATAGTCAGCCTGCTCATCCATACTGCCGTCTTCACTCTTGTCCATGCAATCTGTGAGAACCTTGAACTTTTCTCAATTTCAAGGGCTGATGCTCCTCCACTTCCACATTCTCATTCCCCTTACCTAACTGTCTCATAGTCAAACCCTTCTGTCCCTGACCTCTGACCAAATCAGATGCTAATAACCTAAGGGTTGCGACTGCCTTCTAGGTCAAAGCTTCCAGGTAACTTTGCCCCAGTGCTTGGCAATGTCAGCAGCATGGCTTCCAGCTTATTAACTCTGAGCTGAAGCTCCTCAAGCAACAAACACTTATAACATAAATGGTTGCCCTGGATTGCCGTAACGTTCAGGAGCTTCCACATGCTGCAGCCAGGACACACAACCCATCCTGCCATCTTTATTGTGTTAATTAAAATATAGTTCCCCTCTTCACTGAAATCCCTCACTCACCAAACCCCTGGCTTCACACTCTGTACAGTCAAATAACTTTCAGTGCAGACAACCCTGCTTGATTATCAGCAATGTCAGGGTGGCACAGTAGTTAGCACTGCTGCCTCACAGCGACATGGACTCGGATTTGATTCCGGCCTTGGGTGACTGTCTCTGCGGAGTTTGAATGTTCTTCCCGTGTCTGCATGGGTTTTCTCTGGGTGTTCTGGTTTCCTTTCACAGTCCAAAGATGTGCGGGTTGAGTTGATTGGCAATGCAAAATTGTCCCTTAGTATTCTAAAGTGTGTTAGCCATTGTAATTGTGCAGGGCTATGGGGATAGGGCAGAGAGGAGGCCCTGAGTAGGATATGCTTTTGGAGCATTGGTGCAGACTCAATCGACCGGATGGGCTGTTTTTGTTATGGTCCTATGATGCAGATTGAAATCATCACTTCCCAAGTTCCCCTCCAAATGGCACACCAATGTTTTGGAAATATATTGCTGTTCTTCCATTGCCATTGGGTCACAAACAAAATATCCCCTACCAAACAGCACTGCATAAGTGTCTTCACAACACAGACCTCAATGGTTCAACAAGGCAAATTATCAGCTTCTCAAGGAATGGGCAATGAATGCTGGGCATTGGCGCTGATGTCCACATCCCATGAATGCATGAAATAAATTGAACATATATTAATTAAGGAAAGATTTGCAGGGCTACATAGAAAGAACAGGAGAGTGTGACTAATTGGAAAGTTTTTCAAAGAACTAGCACAGCCACAATAGCCTTTCCCTCTGTCCTCTGATTCAGCCTGCCTCACGTTTCAACAATTGACAGGAGGGCACCTAATTTGCATTAGATTGATGAACACCCATACAAATATGGGTGCATCTCTGGCATCCCCTTGCTGAGTATCTGGGTTTATCCCTCACTAACTTTCTACCTTTTATTTCTAAAGCTCTAAAATCAAGATAAATGTGAAGAAAGCTTTAGCCTTTTTTTGAGGGTGGGGGCAGTGATGTGGGAATCTAGACCAGTCCGCTACCTGGACTTTCCCTGGTAATGCACCCATTAACACATGCCCCAAACCAGAACAAACCACAGCTTAGAAATATTGCTGGAAACACAGGGACAAATATTTCACTGACAGGCAAGCTTTTAACCGTCATCTTTTGAAGATTTATGTTTCTTACCTTGTTGGTGATATGAAATCTCTCAATTTATCTCTAGTTTTCCTGATTTCCCAGGGGCATGGACAACTAAAGCTATGAAGGTAGTCTTATGATTTAAGTTTTCTTTAACAGCTTTATCTTGTGCAAACAACTTGATAGCAGTTTCTGTAAGCGGATCACATCTCCTATTGAAAAAAAACCCACCCTGCATCCATTATATTCAGCTAACATGGCACAGCTCAGGTCTGACTATTAACCCCGATCATAGCATTGATTGATCTGTGCTACCAACAGGATAACTGCATTTAAAGGTGACACAGGTTAGAGAGTCAGGGATAAATTGCTGTAGCTCTATCTACAAAATGCACTCTCTTGTGTTTACCAAGGTTCACCGTTATAGTTTGTGATCAACTGAGTGTACATTTTAATGAGTCATTTACAAACTGTGATGGTTTTCTAGATTCTGATCGAAGCAAGTTCCATTGTCATGCTTTGATGAAAATCTGTGTAGTCAAAGTGGATTCAATTAGCAAAAAGCTCCAAACATCCTGGTAGCTCAGTGAATTGCACATGATCATGGGGAAGGACACAAGCATGTGGTGAGTTGATCTCAGCAGTGGCAGCCAGGCCTCTAACCTGGAAAGGCAAAGGTTGACCCAAAGGATTGATTGTGCGGATGGTAGTTGAGGGACGGGTTGGTTTTGGCTGTGAAGGCTCCACTGTTGAATAGTCTGCTGCACTAATGAGCTCAGTGAATTGAAAGGCTTGCACTTCTAAATAAAAATGATGTTCAAAGCATCAATGTGTATCAAGCACCAATGATTCATATTGCTGGGCACTGAGTCATAGGATGTTTCTGCTGCTAATAGTTTAGGATGATATGGTAGGTGCTTGTATTCCAGGGCATGTCTCTCATTCATTAAGGCTTCAAAAATGTATTAATGGAGTCCAAAGCTGGAGCTCCGTGCCCATATGAACTCAGTATTGCAAGGTTAGTCATTCCAGATATGTTGGTTCATTTTATTTTAAGGAGAGTCTTCTTGGTTGCTCCATCTTAGCTGCATGCTGATTCAGAGGTTTCAGCGTTTATTCCATGGTGTCCTACCCACCTTTTGAAATCTGCATCCCATCTGTTTTCAATTAATGACGGCCAAGTGAACTGTATACATCTCTGTGCTTCCTCCTTGCCTAGTGCTGATTTCTGTCTAATGATGGTTCTGTGTTAAAAGCACTATATAAGGACAAATCTTTACAGTTGTAGCTGTAGTATAAATGGTCAACAGATGGTCTGTGCTAACATGATGATGATGTCCCACTGACAACAGGCATTTGTATGATATACTCTCCTGTAATCATGCTGAGGAGCAACACGGCGATTCTGCCACCAGTTTAGATGCAATGTGATAGCAGGGCCCCTTTGAGGGGCAATTGTTTATGGGTCACATGACCCTCCCAGGTACTATTGGAATGGAGCACATGAACCCCAGCCGTTCAGCGCAGGTCCAGGTGGATGGAACCTGCGGTGTGAGCCCAGAAGTCGATGAGACAAGACCTGTATCTGTACTGAGTCATAGTCATAGAGGTTTACAGCATGGAAACAGATCCTTTGGCCCAACTTGTCCATGCTGCCCTTTTTTTTAAAACCCTGAAACTAGTCCCAATCGCTCACACTTGGCTCATATCCCTCTATGCCCATATTAACCATGTAACTGTCTAAATGCTTTTTAAAAGATAAAATTGTACCCGCCTCTACTACTACCTCTGGCACCTTGTTCCAGGCACTCACCACCCTGTGTGTGAAAGAATTGCCTCTCTGAACATTTTTGTATCTCTACCTTCTCACCTTAAACATTTGCCCTCTAGTTTTAGGCTCCCCTACCTTTGGGAAAAGATATTGACTATCTAGCTGAACTATGCCCCTCATTATTTTATGGACCTCTCTAAGATTGCCCCTCAGCCTTCTACCCTCCAGAGAAAAAAGTCCCAGTCTATCTGGCCTTTCCTTATAACTCAATCCATCAAGTCTCAGTAGCATCCTAGTGGATCTTTTTTGCACTCTTTCTAGTTTAATAATATCCTTTCTACAATAGGGTGATCAGAACTTTAGATAGTATTCGAAGTGTGGCCTTACCAATGTCTTGTACAACTTCAACAACACGTCCCAACTCCTATATTCAATGTTCTGACCAATGAAACCAAGCTTGCTGAATGCCTTCTTCCCCACTGTCCACCTGTGACTCCACCTTTCAGGAGCTATGAACATGTACCCCTAGATTTCTTTGCTTTGTAACTCTCCCCAGTGCCTTACTATTAACTGAATAAGTCCTGCCACTGTTCAATCTATCAAAATGCATCATCTTGCATTTATCTAAATTAAACTCCATCTGCCATTCGTCAGCCCACTGGCCCAATTGATCAAGATCTCATTGCAATCCAAGATAACTTTCTTCATTGTTCACTATGCCATCAATCTTGTTTGTGTACAGCTGAACCTGTTTGTGTACAGTTAGAACTATGGTTTAACAAATCACCTTTCTGATTTAAAGCTTCTTTGTCATATTTCCTCAAAATGTAGTATTAACAAACAAGTGTTATGAAGATATCACAGTATGTCACGGTCTGTCTAATAACCAAGAATCAAAGACAGAAGGACCAATCTCAGAATCCCCTAGCAACCATGGAGATGTTGATGTAAAAATCACATTGGTGTTATCGAAGAATCTGCTGAGTGAAGAAATGTTGAAAAGCACCTCAAGAAATATTGTCAGTAGATGGAGGCATACTGGAGAGAAGACTGCAGTCCTGTCCTTGCCCCACCCATTTGACTGCCTTGAGGGCCCACAGAGGGGCCAACAGTGGGTGTTATGGAAATGCTATTTCTTCTGATATCAAGCAGAGTTGGTTTTCATGAAAATGAGCCAAAGCTTCAAGTTAGTTTCTTTCTTTATGCATTAGGTTCAGTAGCAAAGTTTTCCCAAGTGAGTGTGTGCAGGAATCCTCTGCAGACTTTGACTCCTTTGACGTCTATTTTAGCCTGAAGCAAAATGTAGTGCTTGAAAGTCATTAATGCTGAAGATAGTTTGACTTGGGCATGACCCAATGGGACTCAGGGAACATGTTGCAGTGAACATAACTGGGAAGATGAGTGTAGGCCACAGGATGATTGAACAGGTTGGACAATGAAGGCTTTTCAACAAAAGACAGGTTCAACAGTGAAGAGTGAAGAGAATTGACCATTGGATTCACTGGGACTACACAAGAAGAACTCAGGATGATCTGAGGATAGTGCTGCTCCCTCAAAGGAATCTAGGAAGAAGTTTCAAAAGATGAATGATCTTTAATTCTTGTGAAGCATATCACAGCTATATTATTAATTGCTGGATCAAAGGCTGAAGAAGAATTTGGGGATCTGAAATTTCAAAGAACTTAAACAACGAAGGGAAAGACTGACCAAATTCCTATATGGCTGTCAAGGAAAAGAAGAAGAAATGATTCTCCAGTGATTTTTCGGGAGGACCATTTACATTCTGCAGGCTGTGGTAAGAGAGCCACATTTCTGTCTGTGTGCAATTGCTTCATTCTGCTGGGAATAAGGAGACAAGATAGCCTCATCTCCTGTAATGAAACAAATTTCCTGTCAACAATTAACTCTGAGACAAGATTGCTATACAGGATTGTGCAACATCTGAAGTGCTAAAGATTCTCCCGCAACTTCTGTGCTCTAAAGAGAAGACTTTCACCTGGGAGTGATATATGGGTGCCAGTTGACTTTCATCCTAGGAAGGTCCTTGCTCTTTAGCAATGTGATCTGTAATGGACTCTAACCTGGACTCAGGCAAGGCGTTCCTTGTGGAAGAATCTCCGTGAACAACAGGAGAAATAGTAAACAATACATTGGTGGATTCAGTGGAACTAAGATCTGAATTCTGCTTGACTACTAAAAGCGCAGCAGAATCTTCTAAGTAGATAACAGCAACCCTTCCAAGAGATCATTCGGCACTGAAAGGGATTCTTCCTCACTACTCTTCCTCACTACAGTTTGGGTAGGTCTGGTCACTGTCTGCTGCAGTGACATTTGTATTTACCTCCAGCCTTATTTGGTGAAGAGTTAAGAGATTCATAACTTCTTTAGCTGCCCTGGGCCTAATGGATGGTGTCTCTGTGAAAGAAAGGAAATTACTGCTGAATATATGAATTTCCTCACTTTCTGAACGTTGAATTTCCACTGTTTACAAGTAAAAGCTTGGAGATTGCTGCATGAAGGACAGTGAATCATTCAAATGATAAGCTTTAACCAGTTTTTCCATGTTCCCTAGCGGCCTGCCAATGTCACCACTCAACAAGGTTAACTCTGAAAAACATAGAGAGAATTAACAATCCTTTCTTTGTAGCTAAGACAGGCAATAATCCTGCCCATGATTGGAAGGTCAGTGGCTCCTGGACCTTGTAACTTGATGACTGACGGGTGAAGGGTCATCAGTTGAAGTCAGTGAAAGTCATTTGTTAATAAGTTATTCCAGTATCAATATTAAAAGAAGTATTGAAACCTTGAACTTGTACCATAACTGATTAATAGTCTGGGTTAAGGCTATCTACTTCCTCTAGGAACTCTGTAGAATCTTAGTTTTCTGGACTTACCATTTCTTGGAAGGAATGTGTTTTGTAAATATATGCTGCTCTGTAAATTTGATTAAAGCTGCCGGATTTGCAGAAATGCTTAAAATGTCCAGTTTCGCCACACTGGAAGCATTCCACATTCCCTGCTGGGAAGTCTTGGTGTCTTTGTCGGATCTTGATACCCCAACACAAGCATCACAAAATGGCTGCTGGTATGGCGTTTCCCGCCCTTTCAGTTTGTTCGGCTGGGGGGTGGCCATGCGCCCACCAGGGTACGGAGTCATGTGAAACCTCAGTGTCACCCTACACTGTACCTGGTTAAATACTTAAAGCTTGGCCTGGAATGCTTGATCAAAACTAGGATCAACTTTCGTTTGCAGAAAGTTGGAGAGAGCTTCTGAGCCTGAACACCCACGATAGTTTGATCATGGATCAGTTTATCCTTCAGTACCCAGTATCTGCGAGAATTAGTTTGGTGATTTGGGTGGGTTAGGAATAATTCAATCGATTCTCCAGGCCCATTGTGAGCTCTGGTTAAAATGTGCTCCTTCAATTACTAAATTTTGCTTTGGATAGAGATAGGTGTCAAAAGCTTATATAATGGACTCAAAGGGCTCGGTTTTACCAATAATTTGCGCCCGTTTTCAGCTGCGAAATCATGGTAAAGTCAAGCGTGAGGCCTTTATCACGATCTGCACCTGAGTCTGCTCAGATCGCTACTTTACCAAGACCCGTGAATGGTGGGGATCCGTTCTGCTCCCAAATCGGGCGCAACGACGATTTAAATGCATTTAAATTGAATTAGTGAACTGCCCGCCAACTCTATCAGCATTTCCCCCTTTCCCACCACGTTTACCAATCCAGAACCGCGTTTTTAAGGACCTGCTGAATAAAAGTCTGAGTCGGGTGCTTCAGCCACTGAAGAGGGCGTTCAGTGTTTCTCTGACTCAGATCAGTGATGGGGGTTGGGGTGGAGGCGAGTCAGATCATTCTCTGGTTGGAAGGGGGATGAGGGGATTGGGGTCAAATGTATATCTGGCGGGGGTGGGGGGAAGGAGGCGGGTCAGCTGTTCTTCTGGAGGGGAGGGGGAGTGAGGCCAGACCATTCTCCGGGGCGGGGGGGGGGGTGGTGTGAGGCAGGTTCGTTGTCGGGAGGGGGGAGGAGGAAGGCGGGTCAGATGGATCTTGGGTGGGGGGGGGTGCAGATGGATCTCTGGTGGGGGAACAGGGGGAACTTGTCACTCTGCGGGTGATCGTTGGGGGGGAAGTTGGGCAGGGACGGCAAACGGTCTGGGTAGTGGGGTGAGGATGTGTGTGTGTCCCCTTATCCACCCCCACTACCCACACACATCACTGCCTCCCTTAACTACCCCCCACTACCCAGACCGATCGCCACCCCGCCTCATCCTCCCCCACCGATTGCCCGCAGAGTGGCAGCGGAACCCCCTGCCCTGTCCCCACCAGAGATCCATCTGCCTCCCCCACCCGAGATGCATTTTACCCTCCTCCACCTCCCCAATGCACCCCCCCCCGCCCCCCCCCGCGCCCCCCCCCCCCCCCCCCGCCCCCCCCTATCTGGGATATACCCTCGCTCCAGCTTTTCGCTCCCAGGCCACTTTCTCTGCTTCCTGCAGCTCGGGGGCGATCTGACACAGTCGCGCTTTTTCCAATTTTTTTCTAACTGTGCATGTGCAGCTCAGAGCTCTGATTGTTCCGGAAGCCCCAAGCCCCACCCACAGCACAAATCGGACTGGAGATGGCTGAGAGCATAAGGGAGTGCCTGAAAGTGGATTCCTAAGTCGGACCTGTACTACACTCTGAATTGGCACTTGGAATGAAAATGGTAAAATTGGGTCCAAAGCCAGTGATGGGCTTCAGCACTCCCTGAATTAGGGGAACATCATCCATTGCTGCATAAACAAAAGAACCAACTTAAAGCTTTGGTTCTTTCTCATAAAAGCCTACCACTGCTCAGTACCTGAGAAAATGACATTGCCATAACTCCCACTGCTGGCCGCTCTGTGGATTCAGATCCATATTGCTGTTAAAATGCAGGATTGTGTACTTCAGAGGAGGAGGCGTCATACAAAGGGTTAACAGATAGACTATGCTAATATCTGACATCGATGATTATGTACCACTGGCAACACTAAGTCAGATTCTCTCTCTCAGAGAGGGAGAAAAAGGTTGGTATCATACCTCATAGCAACATGTTGACTCTGTAACCTGTATAGATGTAGTTCTAATAAACCATGATTAAACAGATATCAGGATACGTCTACAATCTCTTTCATCCAACACTTAGAGCTGAAATTTCCTTTTTCTCTTGTATGTCCTGACTCTGGTTGACAAGGGAATTTAATGTGTTAATGTAAACCTACTTGTGACACTAATAAACTTTAAACTTTAACTTTAAAAACCTAGTAGTGGCTGCACAGCTAGATTTTCTCACCATATTGCCCAGCACTTAAAATAAAAAATCATCAGAGCATAACCCACACTGTCATGCTGGTGGGCAAAGCCTGCAAAAGCCGGTAATTCCAGAGATCTGCTCCTGGAGGCAGTCATGATGTGGGTATGCCGGCGTTGGACTGGCGTAAACACAGTAAAAAGTCTGACAACACCAGGTTTTAGTCCAACCTATTTATTTGATAATATACTCACTAGCTTTCGGGGTCACCTGACGAAGGGGGTAACCCCGAAAGCTAGTGAGTATATTATCAAATAAATAGGTTGGACTAAAACCTGGAGGCAGTGCCAGAGGGCAGTGCCTAGGTGCTACGGGAAGTGCCAGGGAGGCGTGCCAAGATGGGTTTCTCTCCCCACCTGGTGAGCCTCTGCAAAACAGGCTGGTAGGTATCCTCGGTAAATGAAATCTGAAATGCCGTACTTGACCCTGCTCTGTAAAGGTCGCTGTAAGGGAACTAGTAGAGCAAGAAGAGAGTCAGGCCTAGCAAAGAACCCCAGCCAACAATACATCTTCAAGCATGCTGGAGATTTAGTTGCAGTTGTGGAATGCTATATATAGTTTTGGTCCCCTTACCTAAAAAAAGGATATACTATAATTGGAGGCAATCCAAAGGAGATTCACCAGGCTAATCCCTGGGATCCCGAGGCAGCATGGTGGCACAGTTGTTAGCACTGCTGCCTCACAGCTCCAGGGGCCTGGGTTCGATCCCTGGCTTGGGTCATTGTCTGTATGGAGTTTGCACATTCTTGCTGTGTCTGCATGGGTTTCCTCCAGGTGCTCTGGCTTCCTTCCATAGTCCAAAGATGTGCAGGTTAGGTTGACTCGCTATGCTAAATTGCCCCTCAGTGTCCCAGGATGTGTAGATTAGAGGGATTAGTGGGGTAAATGTCTGGGGTTAGGGCCTGGGGTGGGATTGTTGTCGGTGCAGGCTCGATGGGCTGAATGGCCTCTTTCTGCACTGTGGGGCTTTTATGAGAGAGTTGTCTTGTCAGGAGAGACTAAGTAGTCTGGGCCTGTATTCCTTGGAGCTTAGAAGAGTGAGGGGTAGCTTTATTCAAGCATATAAGATCCTAAGGGGGTTTCATAGGGTAGATGGTGAGATGTTTTCACTAGTGGGAGAGTCTTGAACAAAGGGCAGAGCTACAAGATAAACAGCCGGTCATTTAAAACTGAGGTGCATAGAAATTTCTTCTCACAGATGGTGGTGAATCTCTGGAATTCTCTGTCCCAAAGGATAGTGGAGGCTGGATTATTCGAAATATTCAAAGTGGAGGTGAATAAATATTCAATAGATTGAGAGCAATAGGAAAATGGTACAGGGAAAGAGTTGAGACCAGCATGAATCAACCATGATCATATTGAATGGTGGGGTAGGATTAAGGGCCTGGTGGCCTACTCCTGTTCTTATTTCTTGTGTTATGTGTTCTTGAGCGTGCAAGCTACTTTATGTTTGCTTTTTATTCATTTCTTGTCACATTTTATAAGTTACAGAGCAAAGGCATGACAGCAAGATAAAGTACAGGGCAAACACAGGGCTTTCCTGTGCTTTTGGAGATCAGGTGAACAGTTGCCAGAATGCTGTGCATTCTCCCTCTGTGATTTTCCATCTAGCTCACAGTCGAAAGCTGTTAAGACGCATTGTAAGGCAACATTATGAAATTAAGCAAAGTGTGAACACACACGCTTTGGCAACCTCACTGAGATGAGCAAATTTATTTCTCACCTGCTCCTCAGATCAGGTAACCGGTGAGAAAGCATTCGTTCTTACTGCTGCCTTCATAAAGCTCCTTTTCTGCTTCTTCAGAGAAGTTGATCCCCTGTGACAAAACACATCTAGTAATGTCTGCAACAGGGCCACCATAACTTTGGAGGATGTCATTTGTTATCATAATCCAGCTGTAGTTATTTCTACCTTTTGGTATTGTGATGCTAGTGTGCTTTGAAGAAATGTTTGTTTTTAAATCATGTTCTCTTCACTGACTGACTTGCTGAAGAAACATAGCAAACTGCAGCGGACGGCGGAGTGTCACCAAACATTTGATGGCCTGAAGGCTGTGTTAACCACTGCCCCCGTGTTGGCCACAGCAAATCACACAAAGTCGTTTAAGGAGACCATTGATGCAAGTGATGGGGACATTGATGACATACGAGAAGATCACAAAGGAATAGAGCTGCCTGAATGATCATCAGAAGAGCTATCTAACTATTGAGAAAGAGACCTTGAGTTTGATGATGATGTTGCAACATTTTAATATTTATGTTGACAGTAATTCATCTGAGGCAATTGTGTATAATCATCACAATCCGTTGACATTTTTAGTGAAATTTAAGAATAAAAATGTCAGACTCTTTCAATTGAGTCTATTATTGCAGCCATTTAATTTAAAAGTTATACATATGGTGGGAAGTGAGAATGAGATTGCTGATGCTTTGTCACGAATGTGATACAGGAAGAAGGAGTGTTCGATGGTAGAAGACAAGGACTGCATTACTGTTATGTTTGCATGTTTTGATTTTGTAAAATGTGTGCATATTTATTGTAGAGTACTAGTGGTGTGAAACTAAAAGACTTTGAAAACTGAAACCATCTTTGAATCTTGATAGTTCATTTCTTTCTTAAGGAGGGAGGTGCGATGCTAGCGTGCCATTAAGAAATGTTTTTATTAATCATGTTCTCTGCAGATTGTAAGCAGTTTTTTTTTCCATTGTGGCACTAGTTGCCTGCTTAGCAGTCCTTTTATTGCTGCTGCAATGGTTTAAGTGGGGTTTTGTTGAATTTTACTCTGGGCTTCATGCAGTGTCTGGAATTTTATGACCTTTTGAATTGTTAGGGGGAAGACTGATTGACAACTCAAAGTCAGATTGTTCCTCCACAGTAGAATCTAAGGATCCACTTTCAGTTTTGGTTCAGAGTCAGATGCTGTCCCAGTTTTCAATTTGCAGGCAGTTTTCTCTCTCTCTCTCTCCCTGGTATTATAGATTCTACTGGCCAGCTGGAATCAGGTCTTCTTGCCTTCCTGGAGTGAGAATGCTGCCTCTTGCTGTGGTTTGCTGGTTAAAAGTTAAAGGCCAGCAGTGGCATTATCTCTATCTTGAAGGCTGCTGGAAGTTCAAAGGCTGAGGAATCAGAGATTCAATTCTCCAACTAAAGGGCTCAGTTCCAGCATCACGTGAGCAGTCTTATTTTCTGTGTTAAACCTGGCATATGTTTTAAGGAAATTTATTTGATTGGAACATTTCATATATTTGTTAAGGTTTATACAATATCATGCTTTTTTTCTTGTTTGTAATTGGTAAAAGTTTTTGCTATATGTTAACTGTATTCTTCAATAAACTTTGATTGATAAAAGCTCCCAAGTGGGTCATTCGAATCATACCTGAAGAGAAACATGTCATGCTTAACCTAGCCAAATTCAAACTGAAAAACTTATGTTACAGATGGACTTTAGAGTTTCTGTCCTTGAATTATAGCAAAATCAGTGCAGTTTTAAGATGGCCAACAGACCTTTAAAAGTTATAGACCCCAGAGATCACACCCCTTTTCCTTTGAGAAACTTGTACCCAAAATATTATTCTGAAAAATAGCTGATCTCATATTATTGCACCAGCTATGTCTACAGCAACAGTTCTGGCCTATTTGCCTGACTACTGAGTACTTCTATCAATTTGTATTTTAAAAAAAATCACAGTGCAATGCCTACCCTTCCAGGAAACATTTCAGGAATGCTGCCATCGTATACCATCAAGAATGGGTGGTAAATGATATGGTTCAACTTCCTGAAACAGATTATTCTGCAATCTAGATTGGTGCTGGCAGAGAGCATTCCTTGGGATGTTGCAGGCAAGTATGTGATTTTCATAGAAACATAGAAGATGGGAGCAGGTGGAGGCCATTTGGCTCTTTGAGCCTGCTCTGCCATTCATCACAATCATGACTGATCGTCCAACTCAATAGCCTCATCCTGCTGGATGATCCTTCCATTTATTTAAAAAGATACTCTGCGAGAGAACAATCACCTAAATACAAATGAGCAAAGATAGTGAAGAGATCCTGTTGTATAAGGTGTGAAAATATTCAGTTTAGCAAGCTCTCAACTTCCACAGATGTTTATTCTGTGAGTGCCTTTTGCCGGAGTCACCTTTGATCTGTGTTGTCATTAAGCAAATTCCCATGTTAAGGGGAAAATATTGTAAAATTACGCCCAAAATGTATTTGTATAAATTTCTCCAGTCAATGGAACAATACGACTGAAATAAATAGGAACTCTTAACAATTTCACTTGCCTTTGAAATGATTGGAACAACAGATGCAATCTGTTCAGCTACCTCGGGAACTGAGAGCCTGTCATGTGCTGAGAGCTTGCTAAACTGAATATTTTCACACCTTATACAACAGGATCTCTTCATTATGTTTGCTCATTTGTATTAAGGTGATTGTTTTGTGGGAGTTGTTCTCTTGCAGAGTATCTTTTTGACATTTTATGGAAACACGGATTGATTTAAGATTGCTTGCTGATTTTGTGATTTTGTAATCCACACACTGTTCGGATGGTGTTTGGCTCCCAGACAGCCAGGATGCACGCTCATTGGCATATGAACATGCCCTGACGCTCATGAACCAAGTTCCAAGCCATGGGTGATGGAAGACTTTCACCAAAGCTTACTGATATTTGATGATGTCACATATTTTGGCAGGTCGATTGGGATGAAGGAGTACAATATTAAGGGTATGACTCTTAGCAGTGTAGAGGAGCAGAAGGACCTTGGGGTCCGGGTCCATAGGACTCTTAAATCAGCCTCGCAGGTGGAGGATGTGGTCAAGAAGGCGTATGGTCCACTAGCCTTCATTATTCGAGGGATTGAGTTTAGGAGTCAGGAGATAATGCTGCAGCTCTATAAGACCCTTGTCAGACCCACTTGGAGTACTGTGCGCAGTTCTGGTCGCCACACTACAAGAAGGATGTAGAAGCTATTGAGAAGGTGCAGAGGAGATTTACAAGGATGTTGCCTGGATTGGGTGGCATGCCTTATGAGGATAGGTTGAGGGAGCTAGGTCTTTTCTCCCTGGAGAGACGAAGGTTGAGAGGCGGCCTGATAGAGGTTTATAAAATAGGTTTATAAGAGAGGTATAGATAGGGTGGATTCTCAGAGGCTATTTCCCAGGGCTGAAATGGTCGCTATGAGAGGACACAGGTTTAAGGTACTGGGGAGCAGGTACAGAGGAGATGTCGGGGTGAGTGAGGGTGGTGAGTGAGTGGAATCGGCTGCCGTCAGTGGTGGTAGAGGCAAACTCGCTGGGATATTTTAAAAGACTTCTGGATGAGTACATGGGATTTAATGGGATTGAGGGTTATACATAGGCCTGGTGGGTATGGATATGATCGGCGCAACTTGTGGGCCGAAGGGCCTGTTTGTGCTGTAGTGTTCTATATTCTATATAATAGTGCTAAACAGATACCAGAAGGCAAGGTTTTAAAATGCTGAGTCACTGGAGGTGTTTATGTCGACAGTGAGAGATTGGTGTATCCTTAGTGAACAAATTTCTATAATTTCTTCAGGATTGTACAGGAGGGAAAGGCCTGCAGAATGGGTATATGCACATCGCTGTCCCTTGATGTAGCCAATGTCCCACAATTGTCCATACAGTCTTTGTGGGTGGTGTTGCATCACACCTAGAGACACAAAATATGAGCACCTGAATTTCTAGGCCATTGCAATATAAGAATGCATGTTCAGTAACATCTCATTTAATATCATTATGACATCTATTTCATCAACTGATGCTTATTTCTTTCAAGACATCAATGCTTTAATCTCATGTTTCATTTCCAAAATGAGTTGTAACTTACCCAGGGGAATCACAGAAAGATCTACTGATGTCAGTTATGACCGATATCTGCCCCCAGACTTTTAACACTTACCCTTTATTTGTTCTGTATTTTCAAGTACAGCTCTCATTAAAACAAGCCATGTAAAATAAATGGGATAAAACTCATCCAAATATTCAGCAATTTTCTTTTTACCTTTACTGAATGCTTCACTAGTAATATGCATTCAGTACAAGTGACATTCCTGATAATAAGTATCCTTTCTTCACATCAGATTCACATTCTGAACTAAACATAAAGACGAGGATGAATGCTACAATTGTACCAATGGTACATTAAGAATCATTTACCATGGTAAACTATAATGAATGCAATCAAAACAATACATGAAAGGAATGAAACAGTTGTGCAATAGAGCCAATATTGCAAACTTCCAACCAAGCAGCTGGAGACATGAAGCCATAATGAGCAGTACAATTCCTATTAATCACACAATAGTCATCAAAATACTGTCTGCGACTTTCTATTTGGTTTAGGCAAGATTTATCTTTATTTTCTGGCTCAGTCTTGCTTTATTCTCCTTCATGTCTTGGTGTACTTCCTCTCAGTTCTCGTCTGATTTATGGATACTCTCTCCATTCCTCTCGTGCTAAATTGCATATTTTCTCTCAGTTCCTTCGTAGGAGTGCGGGATTACCCTTCTGGCTCTTCCACACTCTGTCGAAGCCCTCTCCCATTCTATGTCACTTGACACCTTTCAAGCTTTCTGTTTCCTTCCCTGGCTCCCTCCCAAGAACTCTGTTTTTCCCTCTTCTGGGCTTGTGCCAAGCATCGTCCTACTTTTAACTTGAGTTCTATGCTTTGTTCCCTAGCCATGTATGACTGTATGGTTTTGTCACAATACAATTCACCTTTATTTCCGGAACTGGTTCAATGCTGGATGCATTCTTTTTGATTTGTACCTTGCTGAATCTTTTCCACCTCTGGTTGACAGTCTGAAACTCCTTTTTACTTATTCATTGTTGGCTGTTGTTTTGTATGGTTGTACTTGGACCAAGTTAACTGAACACTGGAAAGACCCTAAAACATTTATAACAAATAAAGTAGATGAAAACATGGATTGCTTAAGTGTCGTCACCTCGGTCTCGATCAAATGTAATGGTGGGCAATGACATGTATGACACTGCGTATCACTGTCCACTACTGCATTTCAGTCTTTGGTGTTAAGCATAATAAATTAATTCCACCAACTTCAAAATTATGGTGAGAAAGGCTATTGCAGAGAGAAAATCTTTTGAATCAAAACTGTAGGAAGAGGAAGATGAAGGTCATTTACACAGTGGAAAGTCATGAACAAAAATGCATTGTGTCCTCTTTACAGATTTACCAATAGAACATAGCTTTTTCAAATAGTGGCATTCACTACTGATTAATTTTCTATGTATCACTTTGTCATCACATTTCTATTGCAATCCCATTGTAATTTCTATTTGATTTGATACTTTAAAAATCAATGAGCTTCATTTAACATTTAATATTTTGTTTCCCTGATAGATGAACAAAAGCATAAGAAAATTAATATCAATTTTCTCTCTTCCGTAATTTCATTTAAGCGGCCAGAATAATGAACAATCTGTTGAAAGGCTTGCATTTTTTATAGCGCATTTCATGGTATTACAAAATGAATGAAGAAAATTAAGTGAGTACTTTGCATCTGTCTTTGCCAAGAAAGAAGATGCTACCCAGGCCACGATGAAAGAGGAGGAAATTCAGGTGCTTAAAGAGTGTAAAATTGATAAGGATGAGGTATTGGATAGGTTGTCTTTAAGTTTATTTATTAGTGTCACGAGCTTACATTAACACTGCAATGAAGTTACTGTGAAAATCCCCCCATCGCCACAACATTCCAATGCCTGTTTAGGTGCAAAGAGCAAAGAAAATTACAGCACAGGAACAGGCCCTTCGGCCCTCCAAGCCTGCACCAACCATGCTGCCCGGTTGCACTAAAACCCCCTACCCTTCTGGGGACCATATCCCTCTATTCCCATCCTATTCATGTATTTGTCAAGACACCCCTTAAAAGTCATTATCGTATCTGCTTCCACAACCTCCCCCGGCAGTGAGTTCCAGGCACTCACCATGCTCTGTGTAAAAAACGTGCCTTGTATATCTCCTTTAAACCTTGCCCCCTGCACCTTAAACATATGTCCCCTAGTAATTGACTCTTCCAACCTGGGAAAAAGCTTCTGACTATCCACTCTGTCCATGCCCCTCATAACCTTGTAGACTTCTATCAGGTCACCTCTCAACCTCAGTCGTTGCAGTGAGAACAAACCAAGTTTCTCCAACCTCTCCTCATAGCTAATGCCCTCCATACCATTAGAAATAGGAGAGGAGAGGTCACCCTGTTGGGAGTCTTTTATAGACCTCCTAAAAGTTCTAGAGAGGTTGAGGAAAGGATTGCGGAGACAATCCTGGTTAGGAGTGAAAGTAATAGGGTAATTGTTATGGGGGACTTTAACTTTACGAATATTGATTGGAGTTGCTATAGTTCTAGCTCGCTAGAGGGGTCAGTGTTTGTACTAAGCGTGCAGGAAGGTTTTTTGTCTCAGTATGTAGACAGGCCAACTAGAGGTGAGGCTATATTGGATTTGGTGCTGGGAAATGAGCCAGACCAGGTGCTAGACTTGGAAGTTGGTGTGCATTTTGGTGATAGTGACCACAATTCGGTTACGTTCACCTTAGTGATGGGAAGAGATAGGCATGAACCTCGGGTCAGCAATTTTAGCTGGGGTAAGGGCGATTATGAGGCTATCAGGAGTGAATTAGGAAGCATGGATTGGATTAGGGGATTACAGGGACTGGGAACGTCTGAAATGTGGAGTTTTTTCAAGGAGCAGCTACTGCGAGTCCTTGATAGGTATGTCCCTGTCAGGCATGGTGGATTTGGTAGATCTAGGGAACCGTGGTGCACTAAAAGAGTTGAGTCGATGGTTAAAAAGAAAAAGGAGGCTTATGTTCGGATGAGATTGGAGGGCTCAGATAGTGCACTAGAAAGCTTTAGATTGGCTAGGAGGGAGTTGAAGAGTGAGTTGAGAAGGGCTAAAAGAGGACATGAGAAGACTTTGGCTGATAGGATTAAGGAGAATCCTAAGGCGTTCTATAGGTATGTCAAGAACAGAAGGTTGGTCAGGGCAAGATTAGGGCCAGTTACAGACAGCAGGGGGAAGTTGTGTGTGGAACCGGAGGAGATTGGAGAAGTATTGAACCAATATTTCTCTTCGGTGTTCACGCAGGGGGACATGAATATAGCTGAGGAGGACATTGGGTTGCAGGGGTGTAAAATAGACAGTATTACGGTTGATAAAGGGGATGTGCTGGAAATTCTTGAGGGGCTGAAAATAGATAAGTCCCCTGGTCCGGATGGGATCTACCCTAGGATTCTCTGGGAGGCTAGAGAGGTGATTGCAGAGCCTCTGGCTCAGATCTTCAGGTCGTCATTGGTCTCTGGTGTAGTCCCGGAGGATTGGAGGATAGCGAATGTTGTCCCATTGTTTAAGAAGGGGAACAGAGACTTTGCCGGGAATTATAGACCGGTGAGTCTTACTTCTGTTGTGGGCAAGGTTTTAGAAAAAATTATTAGGGATAGGATTTATAGTTATTTGGAGTGTAATGAATTGATTAGAAATAGTCAGCATGGTTTTGTAGCGGGTAGGTCGTGCCTTACTAACCTTATTGAGTTTTTTGAGAAGGTGACCAAAGAGGTGGATGGGGGCAAGGCAGTTGACGTGGTATACATGGATTTTAGTAAGGCGTTCGATAAGGTTCACCATGGTAGGCTTCTGCAGAAAATGCAGATGTATGGGATTGTGGGTAATCTAGGAAGTTGGATCAGGAATTGGCTATCAGATAGGAGACAGAGGGTGGTGGTGGATGGTAAATATTCATCATGGAGTACAGTTACGAGTGGTGTGCCTCAGGGATCTGTTTTGGGGCCACTGTTGTTTGTAATTTTTATTAATGATCTGGATGAGGGTATAGTTGGGTGGATTAGTAAATTTGCTGATGACACCAAAATTGGAGGTGTGGTAGATTGTGAGGAAGGGTGTCATAGTCTGCAGGGAGACTTAGATAGGTTGCAGAGCTGGGCCGAGAGGTGGCGGATGGAATTTAATGCGGAGAAGTGTGAGGTAATTCACTTTGGTAGGAGCAACAGATGTGTCGAGTATAGGGCTAACGGGAGGACTTTGAATAGTGTGGATGAACAGAGGGATCTAGGTGTGTGTGTACATAGATCCCTGAAAGTTGGGAATCAAGTAGATAAGGTTGTTAAGAAGGCGTACGGTGTCTTGGCGTTTATTGGTAGGGGGATTGAATTTAGGAGTCGCAGTGTAATGTTGCAACTGTACACTACTCTAGTGCGGCCGCACTTGGAGTACTGTGTGCAGTTCTGGTCCCCGCATTACAAGAAGGATGTGGAGGCGTTGGAGAGGGTGCAGAGGAGGTTTACTAGGATGTTGCCTGGTATGGTGGGGAGGTCCTATGAGGAGAGACTGAGGGATTTAGGGTTGTTTTCGTTGGAAAGAAGGCGGCTAAGAGGGGATCTTATTGAAACATATAAGATGATTAGAGGTTTAGATAGGGTGGATAGTGATAGCCTTTTTCCTCGGATGGAGAAAGCTAGCACGAGGGGGCATGGCTTTAAATTAAGGGGGGGTAGCTACAGGACGGATGTCAGGGGTAGGTTCTTTACCCAGCGGGTGGTGAGGGATTGGAATGCCCTGCCTGCTGCGGTTGTAAATGCGTCTAGTTTGGGGGCGTTTAAGAGATCTCTGGATAGGTTTATGGACGAAAAGGGATTGGTATAGGCTAGTGGGTCATTGTTTTTGTAGCTGGTCGGCGCAACATCGTGGGCCGAAGGGCCTGTTCTGCGCTGTAATGTTCTATGTTCTATGTTCTATGTTCTATACCAGGGAATATCCTGGTATATGTTTTCTGTACCCTCACCAAAGCCTCCATATCCTTCAGGTATTGTGACGACCAGAATTGAACACTTCACTCCAAGTGAACTAAGGTTCTATAAAGCTGCCTCATGATTTGCCAATTTTTAAACTCAGGGCCCCAGCTGATGAAGGCAAGCATGCCATAGGTCTTCTTGACTACCTTCTCCACCTGCGTTGCCACTTTCAGTGACCTGAGTAACTGCACACCAGATTGCTCTGCCTATCAATATTCTTAATATTCTGCCACTTACTGTACATTTCCTATCTGTATTAGACCTTCCAAAATGCATTATATCCCATCTTTCTGGATTAAACTCCATCTGTCATCTTTCCGCCCAAGTCTCCAAATGATCTATATCCTGCTGTATCCTCTGATGGTCTTCATTGCTACCCGCATATCCATCAACCTTTGTGTTGTCAGCAAACTTCCTAATAAAACCATTTATATTTTCCTCCAAATCATTTACATATATTACAAACAGCAAAGGTCCCAGCACTGATCCCTGAGGAACACCACTTGTCACAGTCCTCCAGTCAGAAACGCACCCTTCCACTGCTATCCTCTGTCTTCTGTGACCGAGTATGAAGTCTCACAACACCAGGTTAAAGTCCAACAGGTTTATTTGGGAGCAAAAGCCACAAATTTTCAGAGCACTGCCCCCTAGTCAGGTAAGTGGGAAAACAGGGCATATAAAGACACAAACTCAACTTACAAAATAATGGTTGGAATGCGAGTCTTTACAGGAATCAAGTCCTAAAGATACAGACAATATGAATGGAGACAGCGTTAAACACAAGTTAAAGAGATGTGTATTGTCTCCAGACAGGGCAGTTAGTGATATTTTGCAAGTCCAGGCAAGTCGTGGGTTACAGATAGTGTGACATGAACCTAAATCCAGATTGACTGTGTGCCTGAGCCAGTTCTGTATCCACCTTGCCAGCTCTCCTCTGATCCCATGCGAAAAGTATACTGAGGGGGAATTTGACATGGCCAAAGCACCTGACCAGCACGTCTTTCAGACTGTGGGAGGAAACTGGAGCGCCAGGATATCCACGCAGACACGGGGAGAACGTGCAGTTTCCTTACAGGCAGTGGCCCAAGCTGGGAATTGAAGCTTGGTCCCTGATGCTGTGAGGCAGCAATGCTAACCATTGTGCCATCATGCTGCATGGCTGTAATTGAAGTTGACAAGGCACTGGGGTTGGATGTAATGCATCCAAAGATACCGAGGGAAGTGAGACTGGGAATTACGGAGACAGACTTCGCTAAACTCGGGGTTGGTGCCAGAGGATCAGAGAATTACAAACATTACTTGCTCAAAAAAGAATAAGATCTGCAATTACAGAGCAGTCAATTTAACTTGGGTGGTGAAAAAAAACTCCTGGAAATATAATTTAGGTCAGAATTGATAATCACGTGGACAAATACAGGTTAAGTAAAGAGAGGCAGCATGGATTTCTTCAGGGAAAATTGTGTTTACCTAACATGCTGGAGTTTTTTGTAGAGGTAACAGAGAGGCTTGATGAGGGAATTAGGAATGGGCAATAAATGCTGACCCAGCCATCAACAACCATATAAATAAATAAAAAGTAATAATAGGGACAGAGAGTACAAGAGCAAGGAGCTTATGTTGAACTTGTGTAAGCCACCAGATAGGTCTCAGCAGCAATATCGTGTTTGCTTCTGGGTGTTGCATTTTAAAAAGGATGCGAAGGTATTGGAGAGAGTGCAGAACAAGTTTATAAGAATGATTACAGGGATGAGAAACTTCAGTTATGAAGATAAATTGGAGAAGCTGGGACTCTTTCCCCATGGTAAAAAGCAGGCTGAGACGACATTGGATAGAAATATTCAAAATCATGAGAAGCAATGACAGAGTCGGTAGGAGAAACTGTTTCCATTCATGAAGGGATCAAGAACGAGAGGGCAAGATTTAAAATGAAACAAAAGCAACATGAGAAAAAGCTTTTTCAAATAGTGAGTGGCTAGGGTCTGCGAATATGGTGGAGGCAGTTTCAATCGAGACGTTCAAGAGGGAATTAGGTGATTGTCTAAAAAGAAACAATCTGTAAGGCTACGAGGAGAAGGCAGGAGAATGGCACTAAGTGAAATGCTCATTCAGAGAACTGGTGCAGACACGGTGGGCCAAATGGCTTCCTTCAGCACTGTGATGATCCTATGATATAATGCACTTTGTAGTTGGTGAAGTAGTGTAGGACATGAAACAATCTGTGGAGTGCAGCTTGAACCCATGACATTGTCCCTCAGATGGAAAAGTGCTGCCATTGAGAAAAAAAATCAGTTGGTGCAAACAATAATAGGCTACAATCTGGGGCATCAAACAACTGCACCACACTAAACCTGAGCCTGAAAAACACCGCAATGCCTTCTAATTATTTTAATAATTGATGGGATTGATCATCGTCACCCAATTACAATATAAAATTACATGGCTTTATGACATGCTAATCAGGGTGACACTTATTGCCACATATTTGCATAGAACTCCTATTCCTGACATACTGCAATAGCAATAGTGGAAGTGATATCAGCATAGATAAACCCTTTACCTTTCTGTATTCATGAGTATATACTTCTAGCTGGCAAAGATTATTGCTCAGTGGTGGTAATCTTACAGTGACATTTCATGATTGCATCAGTTCCATGAAAGATGAAGGGCCAGGAAATGTTGTAACACAAACTGATCTCCAAGTGCTTTAATCAGCTTAAGATCCCTCGTTCAAGAAAAGAAGTTTCACCTGCAGGCCCTGGGACAGACATTAGGATATAATTGTGCTTAAATGCTCCAAGGGGTGTGCATTTGAATCAGAAGTAGACATAAACATGCTGTGTTTGGGGGAAGAAAACAAGACGGTTGATCTCACTAATGAGAATCGGTGGCAGCTTTAATGAAGAAGAGACTGTCACATTATGTGAAGTTCCGAATAAATCATTGTAATGGTTAAGGAGTTCCAATCATGGTGTACTCACCTACTAGAATTATGTTTTTAGAAATTTCCTACCTTATAAGCACCCCTTTTGCTCATTTCTTTGACTGAAATAGGCAAGAAATTTCCTTTTATAATGACAATTTGCTTTTGATGACAGTCACCCCAGTTTTGAAGGGAGAGTGGGTATCAACGGCTGAAACAGGTGGTGAATCCAGAAAGTCTATGGGCCTGAAGACTTGGCTGATTTTGAAGATTGGGCTATCATTTTGGTAAATTTTCTCAATAACCTAACAAAACCTCATCAGATCCATCAGCTGGCATGCAAGCAAGAGCAGGAGTGTAGTGGAGGAAGCTACAACCAGAGACCTATGGGATCTCTCCTGTGGTGAGGAAGGCTCTAGATGAGTGCAGAGTAAGCAAGGTGCAACATTTTCACTTTCCCCTCCTGGCCCATAAGGATATCTCAGCCTAAAATTATGAATATACTTTCTGGGCCTCTTCTGACCCATGATCTATCTCTCAGCACAGCAACTGTCATTGTTCCCTGAATTAATATTCCAAATCTGAATATTTAGAGAAAGGGTCTGTTCAGCTTGCTTGCTTGAAAGAGCAGGTTAAAAATGGGACATGGCAGTAAGCCAGAGTAGGATCAGGGGAGATTAATTTGCTATCCTTGTTTTAAAATGTTAAAATCTGGGCTATTGTATTTTACACAGGATAAAGTGTATAGCCCAGGAACAGGCATTTAACCCAACTAACCTTTGCAGTCTTATGCTGCACTCAGCCCTCCTCCTGCCCTTCCTCATCTAATCCTAATGCATATCATTCCAATCCATTCTCCCTCATGCGCTGAGATACAAAGAAACTAGGGGCCGGAGTAGGCCATTCAGCCCTCCAAAAATGCTCCGTCATTCAGTCTGACCATGGCTGATCTCAATGCGTTATTCCTACTTTATCCTCATAACCCTTAATGCCATTAGATTCTAAAAATGTATCTCTCTTTTTCCTGAGTGTATTCAGTGACTTGGCATCCACAGCCTTCTGCGATATTGAATTCCATAGGTTCACAATCCTTTGAACGAGGAAATTTTTCGTCATCTCATCCTCATATGATCTATCCATTTCCTGAGACTGTGCCCTGGATTTTAGACTTCCCAGCTATGGAAAACATCCTGCCTACAATTAATTTATCCAGCCCTGTTGGGATCAGATCGTCTCTCATTCTTCTACAGCTCCAGTCGAACCAATCCCTCCCCAAAGGAGCATCCTGCCAACTCTAGTATTGGCCTATTGGACCTCTGCTGCACTCCCTCGTTGGCACGTACATCCTAAACCTGCACACAATATTCCAGGTATGGTTTCACCAAGGCCCTGCATAACTGCAGTAAGATATCCCTATTTCTGAACTCAAATCCTCTTGCAGTATATACAACATATATATCATTTGCCTTCCTCATTGCTTGCCGCATCTGCCTCCCCACTTTCATTGACTGTTCTGCAAGGACATCCAGATTCCACACTTCTTAATATATCACCATTTAAATAATACTCTTTCTTTCAGTCTTTCACACCAAAGTGTATAACCACATTTAACACGTTATACTGCATCTGCCATGTGCTTGCCACTCACTTAACTTGTCTAAATCATTTTGAAACCTCCTTGCATCTTGCTCACAATCCAAATTTCCACTCAGATCTTTCTATGTGCCCAAGCTATGACTGTAACACTGCATTCTTCACTCTCTCCTATCCTTCTCTATGTACGGTATGCTTTGTATAGCACACAAGAAATAATACTTTTCACTGAATACTAATGCATGTGACAATAATAAATCAAATCAAACCAAATTTACTTTGTAAGCCACAGTTGAACCATGTTTCTTCTTTTAATTTAGACAAGAAAGAGTAATTATAGAATAGAATGATAAAATCCCTACACTACAGAAGGAGGCCATTCAGTTCCTTCAGTCTGTACCAACTACAATCCCACCCTGGCCCTACACTCCTGTAACCCCATGCATTTACCCTGCCAATCCCCCGATACTAGGATCAATTTAGCATGGCCAATCAACCTAACCTGCACAGAGTACCCGAAGGAAACCCACGCAACATAGGGAGAATGTGCAAACTCCACAAAGACAGTGACGTGAGACGAATTGAACCTGGGACCCTGCACTGTGAGACAGCAGTGCTAACCATCGTGCTGCCCATGAATTGCTGTAGTTCATGCACACCTTCTTTAAATATGAACTATTGTCTACCTGGCATCAATCCTTTTAGTTCCCCAATCAATTCTTGACAATTCGGACCTCATATCTTCATGGTTCCCTTCATTAAGATTCAGAAGTCTAATTTCAGATTTGACTTCTTCGCTTTCCTTCTTAAGAAGAATTCTATTATATTATGGTCACTCTTCCCTAAGGGACCCCAAACAACTATATTGTTAATTAATCCTTTCTCATTGCACAGCATCCAGTCTAGAATACTCTGTTGTCTGTTGGTTCCTTAATGCAATGAATATGCTCTTTGCCTTTACTGCTCCTTATTGTAGCACATTCTTACGATTCATTGGGTAAGGAGATTCCCTTAAACTCAGCATTGAATTTATTGGTGACTATCTTATATTTATAGCTCCTAGTTTTGGTCTGCCCCACAAATGTTCTTTATGACCACCACATCAAACCCCTTCAGAATTTTAAAGCCCTCTGTAATGTTTCCATAACTTGGGGAAGGTGGTGGCATAATGGTTTTGTCACTTGACTGGTAATCCAGAGACCCAGAATAATGCTCTCGGGACCCAGGTTCAAATCCCACCACATCAGAGGGTGAAATTTGAATTCAGTGAAAATCTGGAATTAAGAGTCTTATGATAACCAAGAAATTGTCAATTGTTGTTAAAATCCCATCTGGTTCAAATCTGCCACGCCTACCTGGTCTGGCCTAGCTGTGACTCCAATGTGATTGACTCATAAAGCGCCCATGAAATGGCCTACAAGCCAATCAAATCAAGAGCAAATAGGGATGAGCAATGAGTGCTAGTCCAGTGAGCAAGACACATGTCCCACAAATAAAGTAAAAATCAGTTGTCTGTTTTCTCAAGAGAATGCACTCCAGCCTGTTTAGCCATTCCTGATCAGCATAGCTTTTACAGCTCTGGTAGCATCCCTGTAAATCTTTGTGTGTGCCTTCTCTAGTACCTCTGGCTCTCTTTTGTAATATGGAGACTAGAACTGGGCAAAGTATTCCGAGTGAGGTCTAATCAAAATTTGATATAGGTTTAATATGATTTATCTTATTTTCAATTCTATCCCTCTAGGGATGAAGCCCAGTGTTGGTGTGCCTTTTTTATGGCCTTATTGAGTTATGTTGCTACTTTTAGTGATTTGTGTGCCTGTATTTCCAGATCCCTCTGTTGCTTTACTCCAGTTAAGCTCTTATTGTCACAGCAGCAAGTGACTTTCTTGCTCTTCTTATGAAAATGCTTCTGCCTTCTGCAAGTAAACATCTTGAAACCTGTCTCTCTACATTTCTTTCTTTAAAACATTTCTTAAAACTTAACACTTTAATCTAACTTTGCTCATCTGCTCTCTTTATGTGACTTGGTGTCAAACTTTGTTTGATTCTTCGTACAAATTCTTGATTCTTGCAAATTCTCCTGTGAAATGTTTTAAGACGTTTTACTATTGTCATGCTCAGCAAAATATTCATCACTTCGAATAAACATGAACCGTGCAAGTGGGGAAGCTCTGGAACTTCCATTATTTATTTGAAAATAGACACTGATGAATTGTTACAGTGGCTGTCGAGAGCATCAGGTGACCCTGCAACTTCAACCTAGGCTATCAAGCTGCTGGCAAGTTCCAAATTGGATCATAATGGGTGGGCTCTCCCCTTTGAATGGACATGTACAACACTCCTTAGAGAAACCCAAACATTGTCTCATAGAATAGAATCCCTACAGTGCAGAAGGAGGCCACTCGGCCTATCGGGTCTGCACTGACCACAATCCCATCCACAATCGTCTATCCCCATAACCCTACTTATTCACCTTGTTAACCCTCTGACACTAAGGGTCAATTTAACATGGCCAATGAACCTAACCTTCGGACTGTGGGAGGAAGCTGGACCGCCCGGAGGAAACCCATGAAGAGAATGTACAAATTCCATACAGGTAGTGACCCAAGCTGGGAATCTAACCCAGGACCCTGGCACTGTGAGGCTGCAGTGCTAACCACTGTGCCACCGTGCCACCCCTTTTCAAAGCTTGCTCCAAAACATAGAGTCAATGGACTCCTAGGGCAGGGTTTTCTGGCCTTGCTCGTCCCGAAAAGGAAAAGCTCACTCACGGTCAACAAACCTTTCCATGTGCTGCCCCTCACTCACTTCGATCCCTGTGGCGGATGGAATGGTAAAACTTTCCCCTCAGATTCAATGGGCAGAATTCTCCCAAGCCTCCCATTGGCAGGTTCAGTGGTGGGAGACAGAGGGGGAGAATTCAGTGAGAGGCCTAAAATTTGGCTTCATGCCAGATCTTAATTTGCAGCATGACCTTCCACCAGTGATTGCAATGGCAGATCAGAAACTACTGGAGGCTGGCGTGAAACTCATTTGCATCCTGCTAATGGGAAGCAAATGAAGGCCCAACTCGTGTCTAATTCTCCACAGCATCAGAGGGAAGACATGCTGGTGTGAAGCATATCTGTAACAATGTGGAGTGCAGGTGTTGTGATTCACCTGAACAATGCCTGGGACTGCTCCGAAGTTCAGAATGGAGACCGCTGGCAAACCTGGATCCTGGATCATCAACCTGTGGGTGGGGGGAGAATCTGCACCTGGACCTTCCAGATTCGGTGACCTGGAGAAGGGTCGCTGTTCCAACCTCAGAGTGTTCCATTCCTGCAGACCCCATATTTTTTCTCAGGAGGTACATCAGGGTGCTCCAGAGATCCACCTTCATTTTCAGGAGGTCCACTTTCATTCTTCAGTAATGGGCCAGTGAGGCTAGACACCTTTTCAATATGACACCCAGATACAATGGTGGATTACAAGCCATCAGCCTGCTCTGCCACAGCAAATGGTACAAAACACCTGGTTTCACAATTAATGAGGGTGTGGTCTGAAGATTTGGCATGTTTTCATGCCAACCTCCACAGTGAGAAACACTCCACATTCTTGCCTCACCAATGGGACCTAATCCTCAGATGGGAGAATTCTTCCATATGTCTCCAATTTTGAAATGTAACAAAGGAAAGCTGACAAGATTAGTTATCCACAAGTTAAATGTGATAGCCTACCATTTACCTTCTATTGTATATCAATGGCCATTGACCAAGTGACTGAAACTGGTTCTCTGATACTGAAAGTCCAAAGATGTGTGGGTTAGGTTGATTGGCTGCACTAAAATTGACCCTAGTGTCAGGGGGATTAGCAGGGTAAATATGTGAGGTTACGGGGATAGGGCCTGGGTGTGATTGTGGTCAGTACAGACCCAATGGGCTGAACGGCCTCCTTCTGTAATGTAGAGATTCTATGATTTTATGAAATCTTTTTATCCCAAAATTCAGAACAGCTCTGGGGCTATCTGCAGAATAACACCAACAAGATAGTAGCTGCAGCTAAAGCTGTGTGATCTGTACCTTTTAAGAATGGAGAGGCTTAAAGGTATGGTTATAAAACCTCTCAGCCTGATTCTTAAACATTGAATTCTCCTGTAAAGAAATTGGACCCCTTGATGCAACACCGTAAGTGTCTGACATCATTATATGCTAAACATTCTTTTCTTCAAAAGAATCCTGAGGTAACATGACATTTGATTTGATTTGAGTTATTATTGTCACATGTATTAACACACGATGAAAAGTATAGTTTCTTGCATGCTCGTCAGACAAAACATACCGATGATAGAGGAGGAAACGAGAGAGTGCAGAATGTAGTGTTACAGTCATAGCTAGGGTGTAGAGAAAGATCGACTTAATGCAAGGTAAGTCCATTCAAAAGTCTGACAGCAGCGGGGAAGAAGCTGTTGTCAGTTGGTAGGTGACCTCAGACTTTTGTATCTTTTTCCCGAAGGAAGAAGGTGGAAGGGAGAATGTCCAGGGTGTGTGCAGTCCTTAATTATGTTGGCTGCTTTGCCGAGGCAGCGGGAAGTGTAGACAGAGTCAATGGATGGGAGGCCAGTTTGCATGATGGATTCGGCTACATTCACAACCTTTTGTAGTTCCTTGTGGTTTTGGGCAGAGTTGGAGCAATACCAAGCTGTGATACATGCAGAAAAAATGCTTTCTATGGTGCATCTGTAAGAGTTGGTGACAGTCACGGCTGACATGCCAAATTTCCTTCGTCTTCTGAGAAAGTTACGGAGTCGGTGAGCTTTCATAACTATAGTGTTGGCAAGGGCAGACCAGGACAAGTTGTTGGTTATCTGGACACCTAAAAACTTGTAGCTCTCAATCTTTCTGCTTCATCCCCATTGATGTGGACAGGGGCATGTTCTCCTTTATGCTTTCTGAAGTTGATGACAATCTTCTTCATTTCGTTGACATTGAGGGAGAGATTATTGTTGCTGCACCAATTCACCAGATTCTCTATCTCATTCCTCCAACTCGTCATTGTTTGAGATCTGATCCACTATGCGTTGTCAGCAAACTTGAAAATCGAATTGGAGGAGAATTTGGCGTACATGGTATAAGGAGTATAGTAGGGGGCTGAGAACACAGCCTGGTGGGGCACTGCTGTTGAGGATCATCGTGGAGGAGGTGTTGTTGCCTATCCTTACTGATTGTGGCCTGTGAGTTGCATAGTCCAGGATCCAGTCGCAGAGGAAGGTACCGAGGCCCAGGCCATGGAGTTTGGAGATGAGTTTCATGAGAATAATGGTGTTGAAGGTTGAGCTGTTGTCAATAAGTAGGAGCCTGACATTAGTGTCCTTGTTCTCTAGGTGTTCCAGGGTTGAGTGCAGTCTAGGGAAATGGTGTCCGCTGTGGATCTGTTGTGGTGGTCGGCAAGCTGTAATGGATCCAGGTAGTCCAGGGGACTGGAATTGATTTGTGCAATGACTAACGTTTGAAGCACTTCATAATGATGGATGTCAAAGCCATCGGCCAATAGTCAGGAAGGCAGGCTGCTTGGATTTTCTTAGATATCGGGATGATGGTCATCTTCTTGAAACAGATAGGGATACCAACCCCAGATGAACTTGCCTAAACCACAATTTCAGAGTGGCAAAAAGCTTATTTCTTCACTGAGCCTACAAAGGCACTTAAACAGTTAACTATTCTTTTGGTTTAATACTTGTAGAAGTGCACTATATTCTTCAATTCTTCCTTTCTTGAATCTGTGGTGTGTGACTGATAAAGCATTTAGATATTTTTGGACTGAGTGTGTGAATAACTACTTCCCTTTGTCTGAACCCGCAAAGGTCTGCTGCTGGTATTTGTAAATTGATCACATATAACGGGAAATAAACTATATTATAGTCATAAGGGGAGGGAATTTGCAGTTTCTGTTTATCTCTCATCCCCTGTCCACAACACTATATTAAAAGTGATATTAAATACAAGTTATTGTTATAAGAGTGGTTAAAAATCAACACATTCAGTCAACAATGCAACACAGTAGAACACAGGCCATACCATGATGTGGCAATGGATTCGATCATTAACTCCTTTGACACTGCATCAAAACACTGGGTGATAAAACAAAGAATATTTGTTTCTATCACAGTCATGATCCTCTAATGAAGAGAAAAATCATCGAGATGTTTTCAAAAACTGAGCAGGGTTTGATTAAGAATTAGTATTCGCTACATAACCTATTACATTGATCTGCCGGTTAATATCTTACTCCCATTGTATTGTCATTCCCCTTCATCCTTCTACAAATTCTACAAATGAATAAAGGGTCTAGAGTGATTGCACTTCCTTTGTCATGTTGGAGCAGATTAATTATTTTACAACCTTCTGCCTAGATGCTCTGAAAATTATACCCAACCACCTCTACTTTGCAAATTATGAAGTGATTTATTTCAATGCATTTTAGCATTCAGTAGACAGCATTGTGATGTCTGTCTATAATAATGTGCACTGTAGCTTTTGGACTCAATTATGATATCAGGTAACATATTATTTTCTTTTTACATGTCTGGCATTATGAAATGCTAGTGTTTCAAGAAAGGAATTCTTGATGTGTATTCCCAGTTTAGTTCTGTGGAAAGTCTTAATAAAAATAAGATTTCTCAGGGACAGTGACCGGAAAATGCAACTGGCCTCTGACTCACTGTAAAGATTCAGGATGTTGAGAAATTTGACACCAGACATTCAATTGATTTTGAATATGAGAAACCAATAACCCTGTGCACCACTGCTAAATGGAAGTGAAAAGAAACCTTTTACACGTAATTTAGGAAAGCGGTCAATACAGTAAAACCTCAAATAGGGAAGGTAACCTCAGACAGACACAGAACAGCATGGGTGAATCATGTATTCAAGAGATGCATTAAAGTTACAGCAGCAGTAAATAGAAGAGTTAATAAATATGCACATACTAAACAAAACCAATAGAAATCCTACAGATAAAAATTGCTGGTGCGGTGCACCAATCCATGTGCGCACAGAACTATTTAAAGCTCTGGGAGGGGCAAACACACTTAGAAAAACAAAGGTTGCAACTAATATCTCATGCCAAAAGGTGCTATTCCAACAGAAATGTCCCACTGTGATTCACAAAGGCTACCATCACGGTCAAGAACAAATAGAAGGTTTTGAAAAATACCATCTCCAGAATATGAATTGGATCCTTTTCGTTCCGGACGAGCACAGACTTAGGATATGGAAAAGCACAATAATAGCAAGATATTCCGGGTCTGAAACATATCTGAGCACAATAGCTTAAAGTTTATTTATTAGTGTCACAAATAGGCTTACATTAACACCGCAATTAAATTAATGTGAAAATCCCACACTCAGGCGCCTGTTCGGGAACACAGAGGGAGAATTTAGCATGGCCAATGCACCTTACCAGCACGCCTTTCAGACTGTGGGAGGAAACCAGAGCACCCGGAGAAAATCCATGCAGACACAGGGAGAGTGTGCAGAGTCCGCACAGATAGTAATCCAAGCCGGGAATTGAATCCGGGTCTCTGGTGCTGTGAGGCAGCAGTGCTAACCACCGTGCCATTGCACTGCTCCGACAGTTTTCTCGGATGATGTGAACAATTTTTCACAACCTTGGTGCCTTATGGGACTGCAAAATAAAACAATCAGGTCACAGAAGTTCAATATCTCAGTGCTTTGTGTTTACTGTGAGCACAAAGAATTTGGCTACTTTCCCACCTCCACACGTTTTAGCAGCAAACATTCACAACGTCAGGTCTGAGCTGAATATTTTATTGCAAACATTGCTAAATATTGCAATGAACTCTTCACTTGAACAATTCATGGAGGAAAATTAGAATTCTGCACCACTCCCGGTTCTGTCACTGAGAACAGGCACGGGGAATAGATAAATTCCTGATTACTCATTATCAACAATTGCACAATGAAAAATAAATGAGGGGTAAATGATATCATGTAAATACCTCATGCTGTACATTTGTAACTGTCCAGTCAAATATATCTCAATCCAGCTACAATTCAAAGGACACAATAAAGAAATATAGGAGCAGGAGTAGCAAAATGAGAAAATGCTTAAATCTTGGTCCACAGTTTCATTTCATCTTTCATCTCATCTGGCACTCCAACAAAAAACTTTTTTTCCTCCTTCCAGGTTTGAAGGATCATAGGCTTCAACAATTCATAGGTATCAACACTGGATTCTTCTTCCCCTTCACTTCCCTCTGATCTCTTCTGTTGGGTCCATTCATTTCTTTGAACAGACTAGGAGACAACACTGGTTCCGGGTTTTGAAATGAATTTCTTTTACTGAACAGAACTCAAAATTAACATGGCAAAGGTAAAAAGAGAAAAGCAAACTTGGGACTGGCTTTTACTGTCAGCCCCTGTACTGAGACTTGAACATACTGATCTCAAAAACGAACCACCCAAGCACACAGTAGAATCCAAACTATATCTCAACCCTTATCTCATTACTGTAAATGTCCTTCACATGCTGTCTCTGACTGGCAAACAAGTCTTGCAGCTGTTGTCATGAAAAAAAATTGTACTTTTCAGGAATGAAGTCAATTTTGAGCTAACCCAGCATGCCTTCTGAGTTTTAAAATGCAGTCAAGTTAGCTTTGTTAGTTAACCCCTACAGTCCAGCATTTAAATGTAATTGCATTGGTAGAAATGTCTTAAAATGAAGTTTTTGCATAGACTGAAGCAAAAAGGGCTAAGAATACATAGGATCTCTCACCTTCCTTTCTCCTAATCTCATCTCTTGCCACGTATTGCCAATATCATGTGACCTTCCCCTCTCTGGCACTGGATGATATGTCCTCAGTAGAGTGCTCAGCTTCATGCCCCACCTCCATGAATTCTGAGATTGGCATGACACCACATTCTTTTCCCATTGTTTTTGCTCCTGTGCCCATTTCTTTGGCCCAGAGCCTTTGACTCACAGAGTTGACCTGTCTCAAGCGCTCTCCCTATACCAGGAGTCCTCCCTTTTGTCTCTTACCCTCTCTATGACTCTTCATTGAGAGCCCTCAGCATGACATCAGCCTTCTCAATTTCTCTGCTCCCTTCACTCACTCTAATCTCCTCTTTCCTTCTGAACTAGAGCACTCCATTCTCTCAGGTTCAATCCTACCTTTATCATCAAACTGCTGCCAATGTCGGTACATGGTGTACCAACCTCTAAGCAGAGCAGAATGGCAACTCCCTGAACTTCCTTCTACCTCCCTCTTGATTATGACCCAGTGACTGCAAAGAAATGGTGATAGACTTCCAAGTCAGTATGATGAGTGGTTTGGAGGGGAGTTTGCAGGTGGTGGTGTTCCTGTGTATCTGCTGCCCTTGTCCTTCTGGATGGAAATGGTTGTGGGTTTGGAAGGTTGTGTCTAAGGATCTTTGGTGAATTTCCGCAGTGCATCTTGTAGATAGCACACACTGCTGCTACTGAGTATCGGTGATGGAGGGAATGGATGATTATGGATGTGGTTCTAATCAAGCAGGCTGTTTTGTCCTGGATGGTGTCAAGCTTCTTGAGCGTTGTTGGAGCTGCACCCATCCAGGGAAGTGGGGTGTATTCCGTTACACTCCTGGCTGGTGCCTTGTCGATGATAGATGGGCTTTGGGGAGTCAGGAGGTGAGTTACTCATTGCACTATTCCTAGACTTTGTTCTGCTCTTGTAGCCACTTTGTTTACATGGCGAGTCCAGTTGAGTTTCTGGTCAATGGTAACCCCAAGGATGTTGACAGTGGGGGATTCAGTGATGGTAATACCATTGAATGTTATGGGGCAGTGGCCAGGTAACATTGGAACCAAAGACGTCCAGCCTCTTTCTTGTACACATTGCATGGAGGAAAGATTCATACTGGGGCTTACAGCAGGGAGCCATAATTGGACTTATTTTGTTAACACAAGAAGTAATTAAAAGAGCAACTGTTTCCTTATTCCTTCCTGCACACTTTCAATTAACCTATCATACATAGAATCATACATTGCGGAAAGAGGCCATTCAGCTCTTCAAGTCTGCACTGACTCTGCAACAGTGCATCTCAATTAGGCCCCATGCCCGCAACCCCACATATTGACCCTACTAATTCCCCTAACCTATACATCTTTGGATACTAATGGACAATTTAGCATGGCTAATCCACCTAATCTGCATATTTTTGGATTGCAGGAGGAAACCAGAGCACCCGGTGAAACCCACGCAGACACAGGGAGAACATACAAATTCTACACAGACAGTCACCCAAGGCCAGAACTAAACCCAGGTCCCTGTGCTAACTTTGCCACCACGCTGCCCTGGCCATCTGATTTCTTTGGCCAGAATTCTCTATCTCTGTTTTTGGCAGACTGGAAAGCTGGTGGGGATGGAGAATCCAACGAGAGTCCCCAGATGGCTTTTTCTCTGCTCCCTGCCAATGAAGTAATGGGGTTCCTGTCATCTCAAGTCAGGGACAGCAATACCATACATTGACATATCATTGGCGGGCTTCACTGCTGTATGGTCCTCCCCAAGTTAGTGTTCCTACCCACTGTCAGCATGATGCCATAACAACAGAGTTTGCAACAGGTTCTATAAAACTGGACAGGTCTGACAGCATCTGTGAGGAGATATTAGAGCCAATGTCTCTAGTGTAGATGACACTCCATCAGGCCCTGACGAGCGATCATCCAGACTTGAAACGTTGGCTCTATTATCTCTCCACAGATGTTGTCAGACCTGCTGAGATTTTCCAGCATTTTCTGTTTTTGTTTCAGATTCCAGCATCCTTAGCACTTTGCTGTTATATTAATGTTTAACTCACTGCCACTTCTCTTCCAGAAATGCCTTCCCTGAAGACGTACCGCTCTCCTCTCCGACAGAGTTTCCGTTTGTCTCTTTTACCCAGTCCACCGTCACTGCTTTCCATTTCCCTCCTGGTGTTTGACAGGTGTTTAGCAAAACTCGCTTTCGCAGCCACAATTCCTTTGTCAGCGACTCTCTCCGTCTCCGGCTCATCCCATGTGGATTCCAAATGAAGTTACACCCCTCATGTTTCAAATCCACCCAGGATGATAGGTATCTCCAGGACATACATTGTTCCTTGGACTGCTGTTCTCGCCAAATCCTAAGGTCAACACTCAGTGCTATGTGCCGCTATATACTTACCCTCGATACCTCTCTTCAGCAGCACCGACTTACCCAATCTCAAAGCTGCCCTGGTTCCCTGTTTCACTTAATTCTTCATCTCATCCCACGTATTAACAAGAAACCTTTTCGCTTCCTTTTAGGTGTTAAGGAACACAAGCTCCAACAACTCATCGATACCAACACCTAGTCAGGACCCTCAACTTCCTCCTATCCCTCGAACCCCATCCCTTCTAATCCTAGCTTTTGCCGCTTATTCACCATACTCTCTGATCTTTCCCTCTCTGAGGCTGAGTATGCTGTATTCAGCAAAGGGCTCGGTTTTGTACCCTTATGTCCTCACCTCAATGAATTTCAGGCTCAACATGGTGCTGAATTCTTCTTCTCTGTGTTCACTTCTTTGGGCAGGAGCCCTCCCTCAGTTCAGCAGACCCTTTCACCCACCTCCAACATTCCCCCTCCACTGGACCTCTCCCCCCAGCCTCTTATTGCTCTTGATCTTTTTATCGAGAACTGTCGGTGTGATATCGTCCATCTGAATTTTTCTGCTCCTATCAACCACCCTAACTTTGTTTCCTTCTGAACTTGCTGCACAATTTGCTCTCTCAGGTCCAACCCTGATCTTGTCCTCAGACCCCCTGACAAGGGCAGTGCTGTTGCTGTCTAGTGTACAGAGGCTAAGCGTCAACTCTCAGACACTTCCTCCTACCTCACCCTGGGCCATGACCCCATCACCGAGTCAAGACACTGTTTCTCTGATGAAGGGTCATCCAGACTTGAAACGTTGGCTCTATTCTCTCTCCACAGATACGGTCAGACTTGTTGAGATTTTCCAACATTTTCTATTTTTGCTGTCTATAAAACTAGGACCTGCCGAAAAGAACCTACTGGGGTGCACAAGTCCCAGGCAATATCCTAGCACTGCGCCCTAGCACTGCCCTAAGGCATTGACCCTGCTGGGGAGGAGGGCTTCTAATGGGGAAGAGGTGGCCTGTGGGGAGGGATTCCAACTGGGGTGGGGGGTGGTGGTGGAGATAGGTTCATGTGCATGATAGGTGGGGGATTCCCAGTGGAGGGGTGGAAGGTGGTTGGGAGTCCCCATGTCCATGGGGGGAAGCCTTTTTCTTATTTTCATTTTTTTAGATTGGCCCTCCAATCTCTTGAAGACTGATGTTGCTGGTGGTGTGGGTTCATTCGGAGTCAGACCTGCCAGCACAGGGCCCACTTCTAGGGTTATTTGTCACTTGGTGTCAAAACTATGGTGGCTACAGCCAGCAGTGGAGCTGATGGGCTACACGCGGCTTGTCCCACCTGAGTTGACACTTAATTTGAAAGAAGACAGAAAATTCCTTTCTCTTTACTTTTGGATATATTCTTTCATTTCCGTTCGCTTGCCTGTGCTTTCTTAATATCTCTGATTTTGTGAAACCTGAACTTTGACTCTATCTACTCCACTTAATGGTTGGGACTGTGGTATTGATGGATTAATTAAAGAACCTGCTTCATTTTTACCGTCTGCTGGATTCTGTGATACTGGCAAACCTTTCTTGCTTTCTAACTTCCACTTTCTTTCTGACTTTCATCTTGGAATACAGAAGGTTTATCATGCTCTCCCTTTATTAGATTTCCTCTTTCAACTTACAGGACACTGACAGAGTCCCTCTCCAACCTTCATTTAACTTCTCCATAACAAGCCCAAACACTGTTACAATCAGTTGAGGAGGGGTTAAATGGCTCCTCTTTTGTTTGACTGTAACAAGGTTTTGTGCAAAGGATATGTTTGCCACTTCAGTGAGTGTTTTTCTGTTCACGCACAGTGACCACAAAATAACCAATTGCACATGTTTTCTGAAGTTTACTTCAGAGGTTACCTTTATTGTATTTAACCCGGTCTAAGTAAAATAATATAATATGCCCATACACACAAACAGACACACATGGCTGGCTTTATGCTGAAGTTGATCCCTTTGCGACTGTCCCTCAGTGGTCCCAGTGTTTCTGGTGTTGTGGTGATTTAAAGATGTCGATGACTGATTTGACTGTTTACTGGTGACAGTAGCGCAAGGTTGATTTCCTTCAAGAAGTCTCTCCAAGAAGCACAGGCATCCTTGGTGGTCATGGCCAACAAATAGTGTCCAGAGCTTTGTAAATTGGGGTTTGAGAGACAGGAAGAAAGTAGTAATCTTACTCTGGTTTCCTCTCATTAGCAACTCAATTTCTTGTCCTCTTACTGCAGAGAAATCAGAAACTTAAACACAGAAAGAGTGTGCCTGTTACCTGACTATCACCCTTTCATTCAAACATGGCCATTACTGCTTTATTCCCACTTGTAACTTCATCAGTTTGTGTCAGGAATGCCCTGTTGAATATCCCTTTAAATTTTGCTAATGGGGAGAGGATAAGTGGATTGTTCATATTCTCCTGTGGTACTGTCCTTGATGGGTTTTTGTAGACGTGATGTCTCCATCTAAATAGATTGGAATTTAGACGGTACAGTGATACAAAGTGACATTATAGGTATTGAGATGGTGACTGCCATTGTGAGTAAAGTTGTGAAAGATGGTCTCAGCTCCCTAGCACAAATCCTTGGTGTTCACACTGATGAACTGCAAGATCTCTGAAAGAAAATGGGTAAAGCAGTGGAAAGATCCTATCACTCAATAGAGCACTTCCCTTGCTGGAGTCTCACCTTCACTCCTTGGAAATCCTGCTATATGGTATGCCAGACATCCTAATTAACTCGGGGAGATGGGAGTGGTGAAGGAGTGTCTGTGCACCTAACCTCTCAAGGGGATTGTGGATAAATTTCTGGCTGAATTTGAGAACTGGCTGCCATGCTTTTGTAATCTTATTTTGAATGTTGGGCATTTCAAGTTCGGAGAGACATACTATACTCAATCTTTGAGATCTGGGGTTGGTTATATACCCCTATCGCTGATTTTGTGCTGTCTTGACCTCAGGGTTGTCGAGAAGGTCTGGGCTCAATGGGGCTTTGCCACTTGCCAGGGCCGAGATTTCTTTCCGGGGCTTCTGAACAATAACACAGTGGAGACGCAAAGACCACTTTGATTAATCCTTGATGTTATTCGACAATGCTTCAAGTCTTTGGTCTTCACAATGACTATATTTTCCTACAATTCCTCATTAATCCTATACTATTCCCTTGTGATTATAATCCTGATTTTCTGATGGTGTCTTTTATCTTGACGAGGGTGCTTGATATATGGGCACTGAGGTCGCCTGTTATCCTGTTTTCTTTGAAAGCCAGGGATATCCATTTATTTATAATGGAATATATCCAACTGCATGCTCTGGCAGTAGAATGAGAGAGATCTTAGTTTAAAGTGTGTTACCATTTACATTCAATCTTGGTCTTTCTGAGTGGTACCGGGTGAGCGGAGTGGTTAAAAGGATCTGCACATTCTACTTCTGGCCCTGTTCTGACCCCAGAGAGGCTCCCTAATGCTGTGTAGTTCAGTCTTGTTATTCTGTGGGTGAGGATGTGCACCACTGTGCCATGTGTTCATGACTTTATCCTATTATCCTGATATTCCCCCACTTTTTGTTTTTTTTAATTCAGTAAGAAGTCCTACAACACCAGGTTAAAGTCCAACAGGTTTATTTGGAATCACAAGCTTTTGGAGCACTGCTCCTTCATCATGTGATTTTTATTAATTCATAGGACATGGGTGTCGCTTGCTGGCCAGCATTTATTGCCCATCCCACGTTGCCCTTGGAGGGCAGTTGAGAGTCAACCACATTGCTATGGCTCAAGAGTCACATGTAAGCCAGACCAGGTAACAACAGCAGATTTCCTTCCTGAGAGGACATTAGAGAACCTGATGGTTTTTTCCAACAATTGACAATGATTTCACAGTCATCAGTAGATTCTTAATTCCAGGTATTTTTATTGAATTCAAATTTCACCATTAGCTGTGGTGGAATTCGAACCCAGATCCCCAGAACATTAACTGAGTCTTTGGATTAATAGACCATCATCTCTGCTATATCCTATATGTTGTAATATCCTTTCATTATTTGTGTGAAAGTAGGCACTGATTACAACAATTACAACAAATTATAATTGATAATCTGAACCAATTGCAATATTTGCTAGTCTTTTCTGTATGTAAATATGGAATGATGATTATTCTGTGCTGAACTGGATTTTGCTGTTGTGTTAGTTGGTGAAATGGAAGTTCCTCAGTAAAAACAGTTTCAAACAAAAAAGCTCAGCTCTGGTTTCTAGCCAGTAGATTAAAATATAAACGTAAAGCATGTCTTCATGGCAATATGTACTTCTACTTATCAACTTGATGGTTTTTCACCATGACATTCTAACCAGCTCTGAAGTGTTGAAACTTTGAGCCTCATGTATTGTGACTCATCTTCACTTTGCCTAGATTTTCTCTCACTTTGCCTTTGACATCCGGTTTAAGTAAACTAGACCTTACCCTAGGAGCATATTTAAACACTGACTTGTAAGGTGAGCAAGTGTTGTAGACTGTGGGACTATTCTGAAGGAGAACAGAAAACTGTCTAGCCTGTGTCAAAGAAACATGTGAATTACTGCCTAACTTGTCAGCTGGCAAATACTACAGCAAAGAACTCTTCACAACCAGTATGCTTCCTTTTGCAGCACTATTTAATGCAGAGTGAAAGGCTAGGATTAGACTGTATTTGACTACATTCGGATGCGGAAGTTATTCGAACTCTTCTGATATAAACAGTGGACCATGATCTGATGCCAGCACCTATTGCAACCCATAAATTGTAGACCAATTTCTCAAAACCTCAATAGCTTGGCACTTGTGATATTGGGCTGTAAATCAAAAATTTCCACTTGCTATAGCTATCAAAATACCTCCCACATCAAAGAATCAACATTTACTCATTCCCACGGTTTCCCAGTGTTTGGCCATGGGATTAAAGGAACCCTGGATAGATTACTTCTCATCCTAAAACACACTTCACAACTTTTCACCAACTCTTCAATATCTCTATCCATCTTCAGATGCCAGTAGCTTCTTGCTACTGCTTACGTTTGGACTATCCTTGCGTGCTCTTGATGAAGCTGCTCTAACAATCTTTTTCTAAACCGTGGCAGAGTAATGAATCTTAAACACCATAGGAGACAGCCTTGAATGCACTCAGTTCATTTCTATGTGTGAAATACTCCCACAAATCCTCATCGTTACACTCTTAAGGCCAGCCATTCTATCATAATTGAACCCTTTACTGAGCACTATATCATTGTATATTTATTTGCTGGTATATCATAGGAATATGGAATCCCTACAATGCAGAAGAGGCCATTCGGTCCATTGAATCTGCACTGACTCTGTCATTGGTATATGTAAAGTAATTGGTAGATTACTGACTGGAACTGAATTAGACTTCATGGGAAATTGCAAAAAAAAGTTCTGCATTTGCTTCATCTGCTGATTTATGATATTTAATATCATACTGATGCCTAATTTTATCATTTGATTCTCCTCATTCAAAGACCATTTTGTGCTCTCTTACCACTTCCTCAATGTCAGATGTAGTTACTGAACCTGGTGTAGATAAATTGCTCACTTGCATAAGGGAACATGCCTTAAGGACTTTGTATTCTTCTTCTGAGTTAATGGGCTGGATTCTCCTGAAAACCAGAGATTCCTGCCTGACATCAGAGGACCTTTACATAATCTGCCCTCCCACCCGTTAGAATTCCAGTGGTGGGCGGGATGGGAAAATCCTGGCCGAAGCTGGTTACAGCTGTATCAACAAGGAAAGTAAGTTGTGAATCCTTATGGGACAGCAGGGTGGCACAGTGGTTGGCACTGCTGCCTCACAATACCAGGGACCCGGGTTCAATTCCCCACTTGGGTCACTATCTGCTGGAGTCAGGCTGGTTCTCCCTGTGTCTCATGTGTTTCCTTCAGGTGCTCCAGTTTCCTCCCACAGTCCGAAAGACATGCTGGTTTGGTGAACGAGCCATGCTAAATTCTCCCTCAGTGTACATAAACAGGCGCCCGAGTGTGGCAAATAGGGGATTTTCACAGTGCCTTCATTGCAGTGTTAATGTAAGCCTATTTGTGACACTAATAAATAAACTTTAAAACTTTAAACATTTTTCCTGTGGGTGCTGGAATTATATGTATATGAACATATGAACACACAAATTAGAAGCAGGAATAGGCCATTCAACTCCTCAAGCCTCATTTACCATTCAATTAGATCATGACTGATCTGACTGCCACCTCAACTCCGCATTCTACCAATCGTTGATAACCTTTGACTCCCTTGTTAGTTAAGAAAATAATGACTTCTGCCTTAACAACATTCACTGTCTCTGCCTCTCCTCCCTCTGGGGAAAGAGAGTTCCAAAGTTTCATGACCCCTGAGGGAAAAGAAATTCTTCTCATCTTCATCTTAACTGAGAAACCCCTTTTTTTAAAGCTGTATCCTCTAGTTCTAGTTTGTCCCACAAGGGGAAATATCCTTTCAGTACCCACCCTATCAACTATTCTCATTTTCCATTTGTTGTTTTTTTTTGCTCTCTGCCTGAATGCTTGGTCTTCCTGCTCGATAACATCAACTTCTGCTTCCATTTCTATCACATGCACACTTGAGGATTTTCAAAACTAGCTTTAGATCTACCATAGTGCACTGTTGTGACCTCAAGCTTTACCAGGACCTGGGACATTACTATTTCCTCTACGCTTGCCTGTAGTCTGGAAATGACTAACTTTCCTACAGGCTTGGCACATTGTCTAGAAACAAGGCCGTTTAAATTGGTGGTTGCTACGACGGCAACGGTAACGTCAAATATTTGACTCTGAGATTGTGAACTTGATTGAAATAACCTGTGCCTCGCATAAATCATAGAACCATAGAATGATAGAATAGAGTCATAAAATCCCTATAGTGCAGAAGGAGGTCTTTCGGCGCTGTGAGTCTTCACCGACGCTCTAACAGATTATCTTACACAGGCCCACCTCCTACCCTATCCCCATAACTCCACACATTTACCATAGCTTACTCACCTAACCTACACACCTTGAGACATATGGGGCAATTTACCTTGGCCAATTCACTTAATCTGCATATCTTTGGACTGTGAGAGAAAACCGGAGCACCCAGAGGAAACCCACGTTGGCATGGAGAGAACATACAAATTCCACACAGTCACCCAAAGCCAGAATTAAATCTGGATCCCTCACACTGTGAGGTAGCAGTGCCAACCACTGTGCCACTGTGTCGTCCAGTCTGATGGAACTGTCCTTTTGGCTCAGGAAAAGAAACCACTTTCAATCTGCAACTATCTCTTCCTGCCATTTTCTTACCTGTGGCCTTATTGCAGGCCTCCTTCCTCATCAGCTTGTTCCTTTTACTCAAACTTATAGCTTAGATTTTATTGTCCTTTAGACCTTCTGAGAATATGCCTCTCTGGTTGACGTCTAAATTTGTGCCATCCTCGCAGTGATGAGTGAGTTTCTCTGAGAAATTTAATTCATTTGAGAATATAATCTGTAACAGTCTCACTTGACAACTGTTCCATTTCACAGAATGTAATTCTCAGTGGCATTTCATTCCTGATCTTGCCATAATTGAAGTCCAGAATCTCATTAATTTCAGAATATTCCATAGTGCTGAATGGAGAACATTGGTTAGACACCAGTGCAAAAGCAAATGGTTCCATCATGATGAGGGAAACACTTACTTTAACCTCATCCCCTATTTTAGTTACTTACAGCCAAATGTGGCACTTTAGTTCACAATTATTCCAGTCTGCTTTCTTAGAGTTGAGGATAAAAGAGGGGAGATAAAAGAGACGAGGTAACTTCCTGAAGGCTACCAGGGGTTTTTGGGGAGGCTGTGTGGCTGAAGACTAAGAATGTTACTGCTCTCGAGCAATGTCTTCAGCACCAAGAGGCCATTGAAGGCAGGAGGGCAAGTGGGGAGAAATAAATACCTCCATTTCACCAATGAGTACCTACCTGTGCTAGTGCAGCAGGCACAATGCGATGTCCAACAGACTTATACCCAGGGACTGGAAGAGAAGGCTGTCCCCCCTGAGTAAGAAGACCTAGATTGAGGTGGCTGCCGAAGTCAGCAGTTACAATATTGTGCACCGCACATGGCTGCAGAGATGCAAAAGGTGCAACGATCTTCTGCAGTCGGAAAGGGTAAGTGCAGAGATGGCGTGGACCTATGGGGAGAGGTTTAGTCAGGTATTCATTCTTCTATAAGGCCAGAAGTCTACCTGTGTACTCCAACTGGAACTGAAGCCTGTACTGCCAAACCTGCACTGTCAGCACAATAGGCTGCAGTGCATTGGAGGGGGAATTTGCGCCATGGAGAAATGGCCCACTAAATGCCCATATTGGGGAATGGGTCCTTGTTCACCAGAAGTCGCCATCCAAATTTACAGGAAGCATGAATAGCCTTAGTACATGGGTGCTGTAAAATGTATGAAACATGTGAGCTCCCTGGATAACGGGCACAGGCTTATAAAATCTGTGTCCTCTGATCATAGATAATTGGCACATTCATTGAGTGGTACCCACGCCTGTTGATGAAAGTTTCCAGCTCTCCTATTGTTGTCTTGATGGACATGCAATCTATAGCACCCTGGATACAGGGGAACCTGTCATCGTGCTCATTCCACCAAGTTTCCCTAGTCTGTCCAGTAGTTGCTGAATTTGCTGGCATGTCTGAAGATGGCATCAGTCATGAGTTTGATGTAACTGTGTGCAGCTGATTGCAAAGTCCTGCACAGAACCCCCATTGAGTTCTGAAACGGATTGGAGGTACAGATGTTGAGGGGCACTGTGATCTTCACTCTACTGGCATGGCATGATCCCTAGGCAGTTGGAGACAGTTTCAGGAGCTTTCATGTTGCAACAGGATGTCACTATGTCTGTGGAGAGGCAGAGCCTCCTGTGACACTGGAGCTCAGGCATTTTGAGGGAGTCAGTGCACTGTCTATATGCTCTAGCTACTGGGGAATGGTGTTTTCAATAAACTTTCCTGCCTTGGCCTCTATGCTGGCCCTGCACCAACTGAGCCCATGCCTCTTCTCTTATAGGTCACCTGGGATGTCACCTGCACTCACCTTGCCTTCTCTCCCTCCTGCCCCTCTCTTACATACAAACATATGAATTAGGAGCAGGAGTCGGTCCCTTGTGTCTGCTTTGCCATTCAATAAGATCTGATTGTAACCTCATTTCCACATTCCTGCCTACCCTGATAACCTTTCACCTCATTGTTGATTAGGAATCTGCCTTAAAAATAATCAACGGCTCTGCTTCTATTGTCTTTTGAGGAAGAGAGTTCCAGAGATTCATGAACCTCTGAAAGAAAAAAAATGCTCCTCTCCGTCTTAAATGAACCAACCTTTATTTTTAAACTGTGACCCCTAGTTCTAGATTCTCCAAAAAGTGGAAACATCCTTTCCACATCCAAACCTGTCATTACCCCTCAGGAACTTAAAGGTTTTGATCAAGTTTTTTTCCTGGAGTGTAGGAGACTTAGGGATGATTTCATAGAGGTCTATAAAATAATGAAGGGCAGAGATCAGCTAGATAGTCAATATCTTTTCCCAAAGTTAGGGGAGTCTAAAACTAGAGGACATAGGTTTAAGGTGAGAGAGGAGAAGTATAAAAGGGTCCAGAGGGGCAATTTTTTCACACAGAGGGTGGTGAGTGTTTGGAACAAGCTGCCAGAGATATTAGTGGAGGTGGATATAATTTTGTCTTTTAAAAGACATTTAGACAGTTACATAGGTAGGATGTGTATAGAGGGATATGGGCCAAATACAGGCAATTGGGACTAGCTTAGTGGTTAAAAAAAAAGTGTGGCATGAACAAGTTGGGTTGAAGGGCCTGTTTCCATGCTGTAAACCATATGACTCTATAACTCTAAGTTACCTCTAACTCTTCTAAATTCTACTGGATACAAACCTAACATCTCCAACCTTTCTTCGTAAGGCAACCCGTCCATTCCTGGTATTATTCTTAACTGCATCTATATCTTGCGCATATCACACCACTCACTGTAGACTTCACCAACTTGAAATAAAGCACTAAACACTTCTACAAACTTAGCAGCAGCCTGTCGGGAAAAAAAATCAGCAGCTAACTTGAAAGTGGTTGATGATTCCTTTAAGTAGCATTGGGGAGAGGGTTCCTATGCTGCTGATTGCACATTCAACTGTGCAATATTAAGAGAGGGCACTTACTTGCAGTGTTTAGGTCGAAAGTGACTTCACTGGCATCAAGTCAGTATTACACATTGACTGATGTGACAAGTTGCCCACTGTGCGTACCTACTGTGCATTCTCCCTGCACCTGCACTAATGTCCTTACCAAAATGCCAGTTGCGCTACAGGTGGCACTTTGAACCCAAACGGTATCCCTAGCTCCAAAAATACACACACTACTTAACTGAATTGTGCAGCCTAGATCGCCAGACAGAATTGAAATTGAATAACTGAATTGTGGCTTATTACCAGGAGATCCTTATTGAATTCCATTGAAATCCTTAAACAATCAAAAACACAATGTGGGGAAGGTGCTTGTGTCAGAGTGCTATGGTTTGCCTCAAAACTTCGCTCATTAACATTTTGATCATTAGCACAACTGAGATCCACTATCCCTGGTCTGTTGATGTGCATAATTTCCAAAACAGCTAGTGTTAGTCATTGAGCATGACTTAATTAATTTCTGGGCACAGATATTGACACAGTTACAGAGAATCCATCCAAAACAGACATCTCCTTTGCCATGTATAATTGCATAGCCAATTGCAAGTATTGACCTCTTTCTCTTCCAGTTGGTTGTTCTCAATTTTAAATCATATCTCCTCTACCTATTTGAGCTACTTAAAACTATAATACAGAAATCCTCTATTTTACGTGCTGTGTTGTTCTTTGTTCTTTGTTCTTTTGTACTATCATTATCTTGCACATTTTTCATGAAATATAGAACCCTTTAATATTAATGTGTTTTTCACAGTCCAATAATCAATCTAAATTCCCCTGCAAATTAATCACTTATGTTCCCTGCCTTCAGTGCTTTCTCTCTTTCACTACAATCTACAAATTTAACAAACGTACAATTAGTTTTACTGACAATTTATCTGTCTAGGTAAGTGTTCTTGCGCTCAAGTACCATCACTGAAGTGTTCCATTTCACACACCCCTCCCCGCCCCAAATGGATCTCACAGGCGTTTTTAACCGCTCACCTCTCCCCCCCTTCCCCCCAACTTCTTACTTAGTCTCGTTTTATACAGTGGATTGCAATTGTCATTTTTGTTTGATTAGACAGGTTGATCAAGTTGTTGCCACACCTTTAAGAGTTGCCAGCGCATTTTATTGGTTGCCAACCCTATAAAATTTCATCCGAACCCACCATTTATTTTATAACTCTAGTGAGTGCCCCCAAAAATGCCTGTTCTGTGTTCCTTAAACAGCTAGGACACAAATCAACTGGCTCAAAGATGTGTTGGCCTTTAATCATTTAAAAATGAATACTTTTCACATAACGTCAACATTTTCTAGAGTTCGTACACCATACCGTGCCAACACTTCAACTTTTAGCGGATAATTTTGGGAATAATTAAGTTAATTCGATCATTTTTCCCTCATCTCTAATTTCTCTACTACTCCCGCTTTGAAGTTTCTGACTTCCCTCAGTTTTTCCACTGTGGCAGCATATGAAAAAAATGCTGTATGCGATTCGCTTATTTGGCTACATTCCTCTTGTGGGTCCAGATTGTGCTATCCATATCAATTTATTTCAGAAGTCTCCTGTATTCCTTCCCAGAATTCTACCCTTGCTCTTCCCCCATAGATGTTGCATGGAATTTTAAAAAATTTGTAAATTTCCAATTTAGTTTCTTGATTCATCCATTTGGGAATGTCTTTGTTAGGGTTACACCTACATTCGCGTGTTATGTATTTGTTTTTGCACATTTTATATCAGAGCTTTTAAATTCAGCATTAACAGGGGAAAAAATATTGTAAATTAGTGGACCGTTGCTAAAACAGCTCTGGTGCATTGGAAAAAGTAATCTGTCTCCATTCTGGGAGCAAGCTCTGAATTTCAGGAACAGCTTGATGTAGTCTACCTTCTCAGTTTGCTGGTTAAGAATTGATCGGGCAGTTATCAAACGTACACGGGCTGATCTAAATTGGGACCTTTGGGAGAATTTTAAAACTTTTTGAGTTAAAAAGAAGTCTGCAGTACAGAGTCAAAGTCTAAACTTTCACCTGAGCATTCAATATAAGATTGCTCCTATTCATTTTATCATATAATCACTTAAATCAATACGAACAACAATCCCATCGCAGGTAATTGAGTTGGATCAATGCCATGGTCCAAGTCAATTCATTCTGGTGCATTCAGCTACCTTTTAGCATTCGGTGTTTTAGTTTGAAGGGGTCAAAGCGTTTGCTTTTATGGCAAACACGTTTTGGTTGGGGCGCTGTTCTTGTGTCTAATCCGCCTCCCAAAATTTAAATCAACCAGAGGTTTCCGCGGGATTAATGCATTTTCGCAATTTAGTAAAAAGCGGCGTTCTGCAACCCTGATCTGGAGTCGATTTTAATGACCATTCGCACTCTCCAGTGACACTAATTCGACATGAGCAGCCAGATCTAGTCAGATCATGTTTGACAGGAGACAATGGGAGCACTCGGGGGCTGCAGTGACAGCAGCAAGCAGTGTGGTGCACCCTCGGTCAGAGATGCTGTTTTGTCTTTTCATATCCAGATGAGCAAATTTACCGTCCATTCTATTCACCACGTACAGTCCGCGGCTCTGCTCCTCAGGGGACAGGCTCCGGGGCATTGCTGAGAATCCAAGCAAGGGGGAGGGAGGGGGAGGTGTGATCAATGAGGACTTGGTGTCCGGTGAAATCTCCTCAATCCAATCTGTCCCCGCAAAGGAGATGTTTACCCATTTTGATTCATTTTCAAAGGGAGCAAGAGAGAACGAGAGAGAGCCAGACCTCGCAGCCTCGGTGAATTATAAACTAAACAACAACAAACTTATTATTTACATATACTGTATATAAAACAGTTCCTGCTGCGCCCTCCCAACCTGTTAGGTAAAACAAACTACTTAGCAGTGAGTTACTCTTTTGACAATTCCCTCTAATATCCCAAGAGGTAAGCTTACCAGCTAGTCCCCTGAGTGAAATTAAAGGCTAGGTGGTGCTGCGGCAAAAACTCAGCAGGTCAGGCAGCATCTGTGGGGAGAGAAGCCCAGGGAAAGTTTCAGGTCGACAAACTTGCACACATGTAACAGTGGATTACCTAGAATTCACAAGAGAATGGCTGTGATACAAGGTCGGATTAATGGGGTCTTTTTTAATGGGGGAGGGGGACGGGGGTCTGGTTATAGAAATAATAGACAGCAGTGTCCGGATGTTGAGTCTGGCGAAGCCTAGTAGATTACATATTACTGATAACCAGAGGTTGTGCTGGAAGCAGCATTAGATTTCGGTTCATTTGTGTGCATGTGTATTTTTTTTAGCCCCAGTGCTTTGTATTCAGATAACAAAAAACAGTGGCCGGAGATCATCTGACAAGTAAATAACACGGCCCCCCAGCCGCCACCTCCCCCCCCCCCCCTCCCCAACCATCAGCCGTCCAATGTTGAGACAGATGTTGAGACACGATTGTTGTCCGTCTTCTTGCTACCTTGTTGGCTTGCTTCCAGCAGCCTCCCTCTTAAACTTGGACCCGGGGCATTTAGTTACACCAGCAAAATGTACCGCTCTGCCACGTTCAATGGCAGTCGGAGGGAGGGGAATTTGTTCCCATGCAGGATTCTATCTGAGCTTTGGGGGCTGGGGGCGGGGGTGGGGTGGAGTCTCGGTAAACTCCCTCTGCTTTAATGGGAGGTGGGGGGGCTGAATCCAGCCAGCCAGCCCGGACCTCAGCCCCCCCTCATCCTACCCCACTTTGTTACCCTGTGGTACCTTCGGAACGTCTTTATTTAAAGGTCACCCATCTGTGACCGGACATCCCAACCGAAATCCAACTGACAGCAACATTTTAGAAACATGTGCCCAGATCATTTTTTTTAAACACATGTCGATCATTTCAAATTAAAATGGGTTGTTCCCAGGATGTCAGGGAGATGTCTTTGTGAAAAGGGACTCTAAAATAAAAGGGCAATGGGTTCATTCCTCAGCCAACGTGACAGATGTATTTCAGATTTAGGATTGTGTGTGTGTGTGTGTCTATTTGGTACTCTCTTCACTCACTACCAGCCACCCCCCCCCCCCCCCTCTTCTAAAAGCAACATTGATTTACATGCGAGTTTCACAGTCCTGCGGCTGGCTCCTGGCGAGTATCGAGCCAGTGAGAGTCTTCTTGACAGGGTGTCAACACGTGATAAGGTGACAAGGGCTTCATAAATGTGTCGGAGAGGGAAAAAGAAGCGGAATGAGAGGCAAAGAGGAGAATCCCAAAGAAGGCACAGGTCGGGCGGGGGGAAGGGGGGTGGGGGTGGTGGGAGGGGAGAGAGAGAGAGAGAGAGAGCTGTGTGAGTTCCCGGGAGAGGCAGAAAAGAGTGTGTCTGTGTGTGTGTGTGTGTGTGTTAGAGAGAGAGGGAGAGAGATCATCCAGCACTGACACCAGCTCACAGCAAATAAACTATGGAAATCAAATCGACCGAGAACAGTATGGGAGGCAGCAGCGTTTTAATCCAATCTCCAATTCCTTTCACTAGAGAAATCCCTTGAAGAGGAGGGGGTAAAGGACAGAACGTAAAGTGCTTGAGAACGAATCAATCCAGCCTGACAAAAGAGAACCTGAAGCTGTAGATGCAATTCGAAAATTAAAGGTAAGTTCATTCGGACTGAGTGCCTACATGTCTATATGTGTGTATATAGATAGATATTCAAATGATATCGCTGACTCTCAAATGCAATGGCATTGTGAATTCTGCTGAGAAGAAAGGTATTCCAATCAATTTCACTCGTGATACATTTGGGTGCATTGTAGTTTCATGATGTTTGTCCATGATTATTATAGAAATTAAATTGATAACGAACTTGATTAGACTTCAACTGGAGTTTTCATTTTTTAAAAAAAGAAACATTTCTAATGCAGTGCTTCATTCAACTTTGTCAGCTGAGCAACGTGAGTGTCCCAGTCACTCCAGGAAGGAGTCAGGATTGGGAAAAGGTCTATAATTTCGAAGCTGGTCACCTTCTGCCCTGGATCTCCGGCATCCTTGTTCTCTTTGTGATTGAAAGCTTTTTTTTGCTGTCTGGAGGCTCCCCTTGGAGGGGCCAGGTGCGAAAAATTCAGCCACCTCTTCCATGCCTCCAATATTAGACCATTGTATTTTTTTTTGCACAGGCTCCCAAATTAATAGCTGAATAAATAATGAGTCTGATTTAAAATATGATGACGTGGGCACCTTTGTTAAAATAACCTTTCGATATTTTAATGTCAACAAATAGACAAATATAAACATGAATACACCATTATCATCTAAATAATTTGAAAAGTCTTCAGATACAAAGACAAAGTGAGCCTAACATATGATTAAAATATGCAGTTAACTTTATAAAAAGATTTTTGTGCACCGGGTATTTGCTATCAGCCCAGACTGAGGTTGAATATAGGACCAAGTGTAGCTCGCTCTCTCAGTAATGGAAGAATGTGTTTTGCAACGTGCAATATATATATATTAAAAAGTCATCTGCAAATGTTAACCATCGAAGGTGCAATGTGTTTTAGGGAAAATCACCCTGTGCATGTGTGTGACTGTTCGCCACTTAATGCACTCCACTGCATATCACTGTGTTCCTTACATCCAAATGTTTCATGTCACCAAAACAATCAATCATCACATGATCTGATTCTGGCAATGAACAGTCAGCCACTGAATGAGTGGGCGAATCGCCCATCAAGCTTAAGACCAAAGAGATTGGGATGACATTTCAACTTAAAAAAAATCTACATCAGGCAAGCTACCAGCAATTAAAATGAATACTGTTTGATAGCTGTGTAGCAAAACCTCTTAAAACAATAAATAGCTTAATTATTCTTGCTTCTCTTAAAAAATAACCGCTGGACAGTTTACCGCTGGTTGGACGTCTGACTGAGCTCTAATGGACTGGCCCTAGAATATCACTGATTAGTTTTAAACAGTATCGACTATCTCCTGGCACGGCATGTAAGTTTGTGAGTCGCTAAGATACAGTCTATCAATCATCAGTGTGAATCCTGGTTCCGAAGATTGACACTCTTCATGAACAGTTTGAGAAAGATCACAATAGCACCCAGATCTGGTTATTAGCACCGGTCTATAGATATGTATTTATCCATTTAAATAGACGTAACAGTTGCTTTGTTCAGAACGCACGCACAATAGGATAACAATCCATTTTTAATCGCTAAGGAGCGCCGGATTTAGTTCCTAACATCAATGACCCTAAAAACTCTGGGGAGAGGAATTGCCTGAGAAGATCTACTCCAGTGACTATTTACATCTGCAGCTAACTATCAAACTTATTATTCACCATTAATGCCAATAAATACTTCATGAGTAGCCACGAGGCAACCTAAATTGACAGAGGAAAGCGAGTGAAGACTGTAAGAGGTAAAAATCATTGGCTTCAGAAACTGTACTTGGCGTCAGTTGAGTGGCTGCCGGTCATCGATGCTATGGTAAAGACTGATACGTGTAGAACAATAGGATTCACAGAAGGGTAATGTAATCCGTTATTAAATGTCACCCGAAGAACAAAGTTTCACATCATCTTTTGCAACATAGTCTTCACAATATATTTGTATGAAGTAGCAATCCTGATTTCCAGATATCGCTGTAATAAGCTGAAAAACTATTTGTCTTTCCAATAGACTGCAATCCTTCTCACCTATTCATTAGGTAAACTACCCTCCCTCTTAAATCAGTTGGCATGAGGAGACAGAACACAAAGGAAATCTCACGCGGCCCAATATACAGCAATTTTGTATTATCCGCGACAATCAATTTTTTACCCATTAAGGGTCACTGGCAGTTTAGATGCATCATCTGATGCTTGCAGGCACAGACAATGATTGAAAGGTAGCATAGCTACATTTTATACCCAGTGATTCAGGAGGAGAGTGGATAATTCCTGGTAGTGTAGAAGGGAGAAAGTTAATGGTTTTTCTTTGTCATGTGGGAGATGAAAACGATGATCTTTTGTTCTCTACTGGGAAGCAAGTGGGTTTGTTCCTATGATCTTCAGTGGACCATTACATGCATGTGATTCCTGGTTGTCAAATAGTCAGTTGATAGTGCAGAAATTGATTATTGCTGAAAAAAGAGACATGCTGTCAAAGCTTTTGTCTTTCACTCATCAGTACAGACAAAGAACACCAAATTTCAAAGGGAGCAACAATTTGTACTGCATGATAAAAGGAAGCTGATTGGTTGGCAATTTGATTCTGATTGGTTGCCATGAATAGTGCACCATGGAACAATTCCTCTCCTCCCCACCCCCCACCCCCACCCCTGCTTTTGTTTAATTCAGGAAAAGGCACAAAAGGCACAATACTTGGACATATTCCTTTTGCCTGCGGAGGATAGGTCCCTGCCAATGAATATATTTAACTTCTGGTGAGCATTACTGAACCTGATTGCAAACACGACTGATAATCTTAAATTGGTTATTAATATAATTCTTTGCATTTTTGGGATTGTTGAGCAAGTGCTGTCAAATTGTAGGATCACACTTAATGCTAGACATTATATTCTGGATTTTTCAAGCATGCGCTGGTAGAGTACAGACAGTATGCTGCCTGTTTGTGAACAGGATATTGACTGCATTCTTTATTCTTCCATGGGATGTGGACATCGCTGGCAAGCCCAGCATTTATCGTCCATCCCTAATTGCCCTCGAACTGAGTGGCTTGCTAGGCATTTTCAGAGGGCAGATAAGACTCAACTACAATGCTCTGAGTCTGGAGTCATGTGTAGGCCAGCCCAATAAAGATGGCAGATTTCCTTCCCTAAGAGGCATGAGTGAACCAAATGTTTCTATGGCAGTCAATGATAGTTTCATGGTCATCATTACTGAGGCTAGCTTTCAATTCCAGATTTATTAACTGAATATGAAATTTGAATCTGTGACCCAGAATATTAGTGTGGGCCTCTGATTCCTCATCTAGTGATATACTACAACACTACTGTCTCCTCAACTAGCCGGCACTTGCAAAACTCAGAATATAATGGCTAATGTTAGGTACAATCCCTTGATTGTACTTGCTGAACAATCCCTAGTATACTGAGAATTACACTAACAACCAATTTAAGATTATCAGTCAAGCCTGTAATGTAGCTCACTTACACTTGCTAGAAGCTACATACATTCATAAACAGGGTCTAGTCCTTTGCAGGAATATGTCCAAGCATTGCTTTTTGAATTTTTTGAAATTGAAATTTTTGGAATTAATCGAAAACTACTGCTCCCTGGTACATTCTCTGTGGCAATGTCTCAACCAATTAGACTTGCCAACCAATTATTACCCCTTTTACATTGCTCTCTTTGAAATATGGCATCCTTGCTTCTGTCCTGATGAGTTCAAGATGAAAAGTTTTGACCACATGTCCCTTTTTATGCAATGTTCCTGGTTATCAGTTGTGGGCAGTCACATAATTCCTGAAGTAACTGTTAGTCTTGGTTTATTGGTAGCATTTTTGCCTTTGAATCAGAAGGTTGTGGGTTCAAAGCCTCACTGCAGAGACTTGAGCATATAACCTAGGCTAGCACTTCAATGCAGTACTGAGGTCTTTTAGATGTGATATTACACTGAAATCCTTTCTTCCCCCTCTGAAGGAAACAAAAGATCTCACAGCACTTTTTGAAGAAAGGTAGGGGATTCTTTCAGTGTCCTGGCCAAAATTTATCCATTCACCAATTAATATGAATAATCTGCTATTTGTCTTATTTGTACTTCTGGAATCTTGCAGTGCAATCTTGTTGGTTGCAGTATTTGCCTACATTACAACGGTCATGACACCTCAAAAGTACACAATTGCCTGTGATTCACTCCAGGATGTCCTGCAATTAAGAAAGGCACTATATAAATGCAAGTTCCACCTTTCATTTTGTGTTTCTTTAATAGTAGATATGGTGAAAGACTATATTTTAACAGGATGCATGCATTTTGGTCGTTCTGATGTGAGATGAATACATGATTGTTGCTTTACCATTGAAGGATTGGGTGAGGAGCATAGATTCTCTGTGCATATTTCCAGTAAAGAATAGGGCATGTAACCCCAAAACATTTAGAGTGGAGAATAAGTTCTTACTGATTTAGTGAATGTGCATTTGGTCTCTAATGACCTAATTGTATATTTTGCCCATATTAACTTTTGGAATGGTATGATGATAGGCTTCGGCAGTGCTTGGTCTATTGGGGTAAAATGACTGCCACTGTGAAATTAAGCGCTCGAGTTCTGTGTACACTTCTTGTAGCCCCAACTTCTTCTCCCTCCTCAGCTTTGGCAGACGTGGTGGTATGGTGGTTAGCACTGCTGCTTCACAGCACCAGGGACCCAGGTTTGATTCCCACTTTGGGTCACTGTCTGTGCGGAGTCTGCATGTTCTTCCCGTGTCTGCATTGACTTCCTTCAGGTGTTCCAGTTTCCTCCCACAGTCCGAAAGACATGCTGGTTAGTTGCATTGGCCATGCTAAATTCTGCCTCAGTGTATTCAAAACAGGTGCCAGATTGTGGCAACTAGGGGATTTTTGCAGTAATTTCATTGTGGTGTTAACGTAAGCCTACTTATGACACTAGTAAATAAACTAAACTAAACTTCTCTTTCTATACATTTGCATTTCTTGGAAACATACTGCCCCATGTCGTCTTTAACTCATTGCCTTGCCCTTTGCTGTTTTTCCATTCGATTCCTCTCTCTTTTTCATCGTAGGTATTTTTTCCTCTCTCTCTCCACCATGCCAGGATTTGTTCTGGACATTCACAGCCTCTTTCTGATTCAGGCATAGCTTCCACTACTGGGTAGCATAAATAAGACTTGAGATAAGAATTCACTGTGTTGGAAGTAATCTATTAGCATGGATAGAGGATTGATTAACTATCAGAAAATAAAAGGGTTGTGATGAATTGATAATTTTCAGGAAGGCAATCTAACTTGTCAGGTGCCACAGGGATCAATGTTGAGCCTCATCTATTTACAATTTATATTAACAACTTGGATGAAGGGATTTAATGTGTTGGAGCCAAATTTTCAGACAATATGAACATAGGTGGAAAAGCAAGTTGTGAGGAATACACAGGAATATGGCTAGATTAAGTGAATGAACTAAAAATTTGTAGATGAAGTATGATTAAATGTGAGATTATTGACTTTGATAGGAATAATTAAAAAGCAAAATATTATTTAAATGGAGAGCAACTATAGAATTCTGCAATGCAAAGGGATCTGGTGTCCTTATATGTGAAATACAGAAAGTTAGCAGGTAGACACAGCAAATGATAAGAAAGGCAAATGAAATGTTTGCCTTTAAAGCAAAGGGATGAATATAAAAGTAGGGAAATATTGATGTAACAGTACTGTGTTGGTGAGACCACACTTATGAATACTGTATTTAATTTTTGGTCCCCTTATTTAAAAAAAGGATACACTAGCAAAGGAGGCAGTACAGAGAATAAAGTTGATTCTCAGGTTGTCTTAAAAGGAAAGATTGGACTTATAGTAATTGGAGTTTAGAAGGATGAAAAGAGACCTTATTGAAATATGTGAAATTGTGAGGGGGCTTGACAGTTAAGATGATGCAAGGATATTTCATCTTCTGGAGTGATCTAGAACCAGGTGGTATTATTTTGGAATAAGGGGTTTCCCACTTAAGACAAGGAAAAGGCAAATGTCTTCTCTCAGGGATTCATCAATCTTTGGCATTTTCTTCTCCAGCGAGTTGTGGAAGCACAGTTATTGAACTATAAAGGCAGCCAAGCAGAAAGGCTGTGTTCAGACAAGATCAGTTCAGGCATGTTCCTATTAAATGATGGGACAGGCTTGAAGGACCATATGATCCAATGTGCTCTTATTTCTTATATTTTTATGTTATTGTAATGCTGGGTTTAGTAGCAAGAAGTACTTGTCAAGTAAAATTACTTCATTCCCATCTCTCAGTAACTCTCACATCAGTTCTGCTGCTTTGGGACCAATCTTCTAAATCCATTCCCATTCTTCTTATTCATTTGCTTATCCCTGCTTAAGCATACCCTGGTAAATCTAGTGTCATCACTCCCTCCCTCACCATCATCTGATCCAATGAACTGCTAGTTATATTACGCTTTCACAATGCCATGCAAAATATTTCTTCATTTTGAACCAACATTTCAATTTACTGAAACTTGGCTCACTCCTTATTCATTACAAGTAATCCCGTTGGCTTTGTGTGTTGTCCATGCTAAGATGTCATCTTATTTTTCCCTCCTGTTTTACTTCACTTGACCTGCACATCTCCATCACCTTCTGTACATTTCCATTCAGATCTCCGTCTTTATTGCATCCTCGTCCCACCCTCATATGCTTTTGTCTTGAAATCTTTTTTGTTTTGTCTGCTCTACCTTTGCTACAAGTTACTAACCATACCAAGCTTACCTGTCCCTTGCTTCATGTCACCACGTTGACCTCTTTCAGCTTAATCCTCCATCTAAAATTCCTTTCTGACATTCAACCATCAATCAACCATTCCAATCTTGTTATCACATGATAGTCACAACAACAACCTGCACCTATATGGAGTCTTTAATATTGTAAATCTTTCCACAGCACGTCATAGGGACATTACCAAACAAAATTTGACACTGAGCCACATAAGGACATACTAGAACAGATGAACAAAAGTTTAGTCAGTTTGTGTTTTTAATATCAATCTCCATAACACATCCAAATCTGTCCTTAATATTTCTTAAGTTAAAGTCATAACTGATGCCTCCATCACTTCAAAGGTGTGATTTTTCCAGTATAATCCCATCTTGCTTCACAAATTTAATTTCTTCCAAAATGTGTAATCTATGTTGTCACCCACAATAAATGCCATGCTCTTGTCACTCTAGACCTCACCAGACTCCAATATACATCTATGGTGCAGTTGTCAAGTTCAAAATTCACCATAACTTTGTTCCATCCTTACTTTGTGATCATCTCCTGCCCTGCTTTCTTCCATGCAGCCTCTACTCTGCTCTTCTGAACTTTGCCCAGACCCTGTACCACCATTGGAAAATGTTCCTTCAGTTACTATCATTGTAACCTCTTCAATTATCTATTCCAATCCATCTGACCTTTTCCAGATCCCTGCTTGCTTTGAGAGACCTTCTTGAAACTGTACTCTTTGAGTTTGCCTTTAGTTCCTCATCCTGATCTCACCAATGGCCCTTCCTCTCCCAATACTTGTTACCTGCCAAGTCCCTTTCCTTCTTACTGTAAAACATTTTAGATGTATTCTTCATGTGAAAAGCATAGAATCATGCAGGACAGAAAGAGGACACGTGGCCTGATGACTCTCTACCAGCTCATTAAAAGAGATATCACCTATCCTTTCCCATAGCCATGATTTTCTTTTTATATATATCCAATTCCCACTTTAAGGTCACAATTGCTTATGCTTCCACAGGAAGTGCATTCCTGATCATTGCAACTCAGTAAATTAAGACAATCCTCATCCTGCCTGTGATTCTTTTGTTAATTATCTCAAAATCTGTAACCGTCGGTTACCAATACCCGCCATTGAAAATAGTTTTTCCTTATTTGCTCTGACTAAATTTGTGAAAGCTCTCTGCTTCTCTGCTGTAAGGAGAACAACGTCAGCCACTCTAATCTCTCCACATAACTGAAGTCCCTCATTCTTGGTATAATTCTGCTAAATTTACTCTACGTCCTCTCCAAGGTATTGACATTCTCGGAGTTTGGTGCCTAGAATTGGATCCAAACTCCAGCCAAAGCCACCAATGAATTACACATGGATTCCAATTACTATATAAATGCTAGTGTCCATCAGGGTGATAACATGACCTCAGTTTTAGATAAAGTAAGTACTTTAGTCTTGGCAGTTGTTAAAGAGAAGTCCCCACAACTTGCAAAAAAAAAGGAATAGAGGGTTATAAGAACATAAGAACCTAAGAAATAGGAGCAGGAGTAGGCCATCTAGCCCTTCGAGCCTGCCCCGCCATTCAATAAGATCATGGCTGATCTGTTGTGGCTCAGTTCCACTTTCCCACCCTCTCCCCATAACCCTTAATCCCCTCTCTTATCAAGAACCCATCAACCCGCTTCTTAAAAATATTTAGCGAGGTAGCCTCCACCACTTCAACGGGCAGAGAATTCCAGAGATTCACCACCCTTTGAGTGAAGAAGTTCCTCCTCAACTCCGTTCTAAACCGCCTCCCCTTTATCTTGAGGCTGTGCCCCCTAGTCCTACTGTCTTTTTTGAGCGGGAAGAGTCTCTCCACCTCTATCCTATCCATCCCATTCATCATCTTATACGTCTCAATGAGATCTCCCCTCATTCTTCTAAACTCTAACGAGTACAAGCCTAGTTTATTCAGCCTCTCCTCATAGCTCAATCCCCTCAACTCCGGTATCAGCCTAGTAAACCTCCTCTGCACTCCCTCCAGGGCCAAAATATCCTTGCGCAGGTGCGGCGCCCAAAACTGCACACAGTACTCCAGCTGCGGCCTCACCAATGCCCTATACAGCTGCAGCAAGACCTCCCTACTTTTATATTCAATCCCCCTCGCTATGAAGGCCAGCATCCCATTCGCCTTCCTGACCACCTGCTGCACCTGCAAGCTGGGTTTTTGCGACTCATGCACAAGGACCCCGAGGTCCCTCTGCACCGTCGCCTGCTGCAGTTTTTCGCCACTGATAGGGTTAGATGAAGAGGGGAGGGAAGAGCCTCATGCCAATTAGAGACATTGACATAGACCAAATAACCGGTTTCTGTGTTGTATATTCTATGTCACAAATGTCCATTCCCAGTTTGATATGACTTTCATCTTTGGCACAGTAACTGAATAAATGGTGAATATTCCGTTGCTACATTTGCACTTGAACATCATTTTGGTGGCAAAATGTCAAACTTTGTGTGTAACGGTAAACTTAAACACTTCTTAGCACTCATCAACTATGCTCAGTACACCTATACTACTCAGCTTACAAAATAGATGAATGAAAGCAAATTACTGCGGATGCTGGAATCTAAAACCAAAAGAGAAAACACTGGATAATCTCAGCAGATTTGGCAACATCTGTAAGAGAAGAAAAGAGTTGACATTTTGAGTCCAGATAACCCTTTGTCAAAGCTCTTTTCTCTCTCTACAGATGCTGCCAAACCTGCTGAGATTTTCCAAGTGAAATGAATAGCCTTTCCATTCGTGTTTGAAGGAAATTGAAAAGGAGTTTTAAAAATAGCCTTTATTTTATAATCCCTTCAATAGTTCTATCTTTGAATTCTTCAGGCAACTCTAGGCAAGCGTCATTAACTCCCTCCTTGGGTGTCCAAATTGTTGTTCAATAACTCCTGTCTTTCTCCATCTCAATGTCCATCTCTTGTTGTTCTTTCCTCTCTTTTCCTGCCACCGTACTTGCTTAAGATATTTCACATCCGTCCTGCTGATGAATGGTCTGGTCATCAACCTGAAATGTCAACTCTCTCTCACTCCACAGATGCTGCCTGAACTGTTGAGTATTTTCAGCTTTTTAGAGTTTTATTTCAGTTTTTCAGCAGCTGCAGCTTTTGTTAAAAATTAGCACAGTATATTGGCACCAAAGGGAGTTTAAAGGTGTAATTCAGTCTCAGTTCACTAATAGTCCTGAAAAACAATTTGAGATTTATTTCTGTGATTTTATTTCTAGCTTGCAATTCCCAATGCAAGCACAAGTTTTAAGAGCCATCCATAGATATATCATTAAATGTAGGAGATTATAGCTAAATGTCTGCAACTCCCTCTGTGGGTGCCATTTCGTAATCGCAGATTAGTAGTACCAGGCTCCAATCCTATGCTCAATGAAACTGAACATTGTATGATAGCCACAGAGTATATGGAACTAGTTTCAGATAATTGCTCCGTAATGCGCGGCTACACAACCAGCAATGCATAGTTTAAAACAATTAGGTATCAACGTATTGAAAGTATCTTCTCAGCAATTACACGGTAACATCAAACTACACAGCTAGCAAACTGCAGCTCATAAGAGCAAATCATCATACATCTAAGTGTCTGCAGCTCTCCGGATCTGGGTATGGGTACACTTTGATAATTGCATCCTAGTAATTGTCAATTGCACACCATACAACACATCAGAGCAAACTTGGATTGCACTCAGAGACAATTAAACACAGCGCAGGCAAAAGCTGCATGCATTCATTTTCTAATATGCAGCATAATATTATACTGCGTTTGTTGCGCAGCCAAACCAGTAGTTCCCATGTGCCCCCCATGAAGGGCGACCTCTAGTGACTGCGACGGAACAATATTCCAGAACACCAATTAGTATTTTCAGCTTCCGCAGGATGCAGCTGTTACTGTTTACTAATTATCCTGCGGATTACGCACTTATAGCAGCCAGCTTCCCAAAGGCACATGAGTAGTATTGCACTAATTTTTACATTATTGATGTTATTACGGCAGTTTAGCATCTTAACACTTCAGTTACAGTGTATGAGCTTTTACATATTCTACTACTTTCCAAGATGGTGCATGGATTTTTTGATGTTTTTCATATTTGCCCAGTATTGGTGCATGTTTTTCTTACATGAGATTTGGAAGAATTTGCAGAAGTGCAACAGCATATTGAAAATGCCTGAATTTGTCTGCATGCCATGTTGAAAGGACACCCACCCCATCTATCTCACTGTAAAACTAAGCCTTCACCCTTTGCGAGCGCTTTGGCTCTAAACAACTATGTCATTGCCTTTAACGAATGGAATACTATTTATTTATTTTTAAAAAACATTGTGGTAGAGAAGCTGCAAGGGACAGATAAGGAACAAAGTGATCAAGAACAGTGTCATTCAATTATTTTTTATTGCAAGATCTTTCGGAGTTTTTTTTCTTATTTCTCTTTTAGCACTCATGCTCTTCATATCACCACTGTTCAGAAGAAGGGTTTCCCTCTCCCAACACTGCGCCAATTCATCCTGTCACTGGATGCTTGGCACAAGGTAGTGGCCTAAGCTGAGTGACCCTGCTGATTTTCCTCCCCCCGCAAGGGAATGTGCCTGCCCTCTGTTTTTTTGCTGACCACATGAATAAGATTGAGGAGTTCATAAAAACGTCAGAATTAGAAGCAAGAATATTCACCCCAAACAATAGGATTGCAGTTGAGCTTCGACCTCCATATCCCCATATTCCTGATTCCCTTTCAACCCAAAAACCTATCAATCTCTGTATTAAATATACTCAATGGTGGAGCATCCATAGCCCTCCAGAGCAGAGAATTCTAAAGACTCACAACCCCCAAACTTCTCTGTCTTAAATGGCTGACCCCTCATCCTGAGACAAATTTATTAAAATTTTTTGAGGATATAACTAGTAGGGTAGATAAAGGGGAACTAGTAGATACAGTACATCTGGATTTCCAAAAGGCACTCAATAAGTGCCACATACAATGTTAAAAGGCTAGAGGGCTCACGGAGTTGGTGGTATACATTCGCATGGATAGAAGATTGGTTAATGGACAGAAAAGAGGGAGTGGGCATAAAGCAGGCACTTTCAAGTTGGTAGGAAGGGAATAATGGTGTGTCACAAGGATCAGTGCTGGGTCTCAGCTACTTACAATCTATTATACTGAACTGAAGAGACAGAGAAGAATGTATCTAAGTTTGCAGAAAAAGGTGGGAAGGTAAGCTGTGGGGAAGATACAAAGCCAGGTTAAGTGAGTGAGCCTACTTTTACTAAATCATGTTAAATACATTTTACTCGCTCTCTTTAAAGCTTTTCAATGTATATCATCACCAATAAAGCTTTACTTCCTCAACCTTGTCCTGCAGAATCAGTAGCAATTTTGGGCTAATCACAATTTGGGATTTGAATCCACAGCCTGCTGATCCAGTGGCAACAATGTGGTCAGCTGAGCCAAGCTGATACACATTGAACTACCCTAACTGTCTACTCCCTGATTCTTAAATTATTCCAAATCTCCTGAATCTAACTGCATGGTTTGCTTTCTCTCCAATTTACCAACATAAAAGTGACTCCTGAAGCGTGTTATTTACAATCCCTTCTCAGCTTGTAATTTTCCATTATTATAGTTCTTTATTCCTTGGATTTGAGTCAATTTCTTTTTAACTATTGTATCCCTTTTTTCTATGCTTATTTACCTTGGATGGCAATTTCTGATCTAGAGCCACATCAAACATTTATTGAAAATATAACTATACGGCATTTACTGTAGTACCCTTGGATTAATATTGGGGTTACATTATCATCTTCACAAACATTCAGTATTTAAATATGATATTCTCTCCTTTTCTCATTTGTTTTCATATTTAACCCCTTAAAATCCATTTCAAAGATTTTCCTCCACAAGTAACATGCAACCAACTGGTATAATTTCTGTTTATGCCCACTGACAATTTTTAAATAATGGTGTAATGTTCTTCATTTTCTAATCCTCAGGAGACCTTCTAAAATCATGGTGTGTTGTGCTGGGGAGGAAGAACTTCAAAAGAGAGAAAATACAAAACAAATCAGAAAGCAACATAAATATTATACATGTATAATATGTATTATATATGTATAATATTTATAAATATTTATAAATAATATAACATGCAAATAAATGTATCCTCCATTAATATTCTGCTAATCTGTCAACATATGTTCCGAATCCTTTACTCATACATTGCTAATACCCAGACATAAATTGCCAATGAAATATTTTGATTTAGTATACTGGATTCTCTGCTCACTCAATTCACCTGCCTTTTGCAGCCTTTCTGTATCTTCCCCACAGCTTACCTTTCCACCTAGCTCAGTATCTTGTGCAAACTTAGATGCATTCTTCTTTCTCTTCATTTCAGTATAGTATAGATTGTAAGTAGCTGGGACCCCAGCACTGATCCTTGTGACACTCCATTGTTCCCTTCCTATTAACTTGAAAATGCCTGATTTATGGCCACCTTCTCTACTCTATCTATTAACCAATCCTCTATCCACGCAAATGTATTACCATCAACTCCATAAGCCCTCTTGCCTTTGAACGTTTTATGTGACACTTATTGAATGCATTTTGAAACCCAGATCTACTACATCTACTGGTTCCCCTTTATCTACACTACTAGTTATATCCTCAAAAAACTCTAATAAATTTATCAAACAGAATTTCCTTGAAGTAAAATCACGTTGATTTGTCATAATCATATAATGTTTTTCTGAGTGCATTGTTAAGACTTCCTGAATAATAAATTTAAACATTTTCATAACCACTAATAGACTAGCTGATTTAGTGCCCTGTGTTCTCTTTTCCCTCCTTTCTTGCTAACTTCCAATCTAATGAGAGTGTTCCTGATCGAATGAATTTTTGAAAATTATTGGCAGTATATCTGCTATTTTTACAGCTATCTCTTTTGGAACCCTAGAATGTGGACCATCTGGTCCTGGGGATTTGTCAGATTTAAAGTTATTAAGTTTCCCCAAAATTTTATTTCTGCTGATATTAATTTCCTTATCTCCCTCACTCCTTTTAGTCCCTAGGTTACCATTGATTTCTATAATAGAACTTGGCTCGTTCACTATGAACACAGACACAAACTATTTAGAAATATAGAAACATAGAAACTAGAAGCAGGAGCCTGCCCTGCCATTCATTTTGATCATGGCTGATCAATGAATTCAGTATCCTGATCCCCTCTTCCCCCCCATATCATAGAATCATAGAATCCTTATAGTGAGAAGGAGGCCATTTGGCCCATAGAGTCTGCATCAACCACAATCCCACCCAGGCCCTACTCACGTAATCTCAAATATTTACTCTGCTAATTCCCCTGGACACTGGGGTCAATTTAGCATGGCCAATCAAGCTAACCTGCATACCTTTGGACTGTGGGAGGAAACTGGAGCATCCAGAGGAAACCCACGCAGATACAGGGAGAATGTGCAAACTCCACACAGACAGTGGCCCAAGGCCAGAATTGAACCCGGGTTCGTTATCCAGGTCCCTTATCCATCTCAAGACATTACCTGCAATCCCAAGTGCTTCAAATTACATAGTAGTCTGTTATGTGAGACCTTGTCGAAAGCCTTCTGAAAGCTCCAGAGACAAAAGTCCCAGTCTACACAGCCTCTCCTTATAACTCAAACCATCAAGTCCCGATAGCATCCTCGTAAATCTTTTCCGCACTCTTTCTAGTTTAATAATATCTCTTCTATAATACAGTGACCAGAATTGTACAAAGTACTCCAAGTGTGACCTTACCATTGTTTTGTACAACTTCAACAAGACGTCCCAACTCCTGTATTCAATGTTCTGATCAATGAAACCAAGCATGTTACTGTGACTCCACTTTCAAGGAGCTTTGAACATGTACCCTGAGATCTCTTTGTTCTGTAACTCTCCCCAGTGCCCTACCATTAACTAAGTAAGTCTTGCCCTGGTTCAGTCTACCAAAATTTATCACCTCACATTTATTTAAATTAAACTCCACCTGCCATTCGTCAGTCCACTGGCCCAATTGATCAAGATCCCGTTGCAATCGGAGACAACTTTTTTCTCTGTCCACTATGCCACCAATCTTGGTCTCATCTGCAAATTTACTAACCATACCTCCTATATTCTCATCCAAATCATTAATATAAATGACAAATAACAGTGGATTCAGCACTGATCCCTGAGGCACACAGCTGGTCACAGGCCTCCAGTTTGAAAAATAACCCTCTACAACCACCCTCTGGCTTCTGTCAAGAAGCCAATTTTGTATCCATTTAGATACCTCACCCTGGATCTCATGAGATTTAATCTTATGCACCAACCTACCATGCAGTACCTTGTCAAAGGCCTTGCTAAAGTCCATATAGACAACATCAACTGCACTGCCCTCATCTACCTTCTCGGTTACCCCTTCAAAAAACGCAATCAAATTTGTGAGACATGATTTTCCACACATAAAGCCACGCTGACTGTCCCTAATCAGTCCTTGTGTCTCTAAATGCCTGTAGATTATGTCTCTCAAAATACCTTCCAAAAACTTAGCAACCACAGATGTGAGGCTCACTGGCCTGTACTTCCCAGGCTTTTCCCTGCGGCCCTTTTTAAACAAAGGCACAACATTTGCCATCCTCCAATCTTCAGGCACCTCACCCATAACTTTCGATGATTCAAATATCTCTACTAGAGGACTCGCAATTTCCTCCCTAGCCTCCCACAATGCCCTGGGATACACCTCATCAGGTCCCGGAGATTTATCTACCTTGATGCATTTTAAGACTTCCAACACCTTCTCTGTAATATGTACACTACTATTTATTTCCCTAAGTTCCCTAACATCCATGCTTTTCTCAACAGTAAATACTGATGAGAAATATCCATTTAGGATCTCACCATCTCTTGTGGATCCGCAACATAGATGACCTTGTTGATCCTTAAGTGGCCCTACTCTCTCTCTTGTTACTCTTTTGGCCTTTATGTATTTGTAGAAGCTCTTTGGATTCTCCTTTGCCTTATCTACCAAAACAATCTTGTGTCCTCTTTTTGTCCTTCTGATTTCTTGCTTAACTCTACTCCTACACCCTCTGTACTCTTCAAGGGATTCATGATCCTTGACTTCACTTGTTTCTCTCAGAACTTCAATGAAGTTCAATACATCTGCCATTTCCTCATTCCCTGTGATAATTTCTCCTATCTCTGCTTTGAAGAGACTAACATTCACTTGAGCTAGTCTCTTCCTTTTTTTGTACTGATAAAAACTGTCAAAATTTATTTTTATTATTTCTGGCTAGTTGACTCACATTATGGACAGAATTTTACAGCTTCGCTCATCCAAAACCCTAAAATCCTGCCTGAGGTCAATGGACTTTTCCATGGCCTGCCCCTCACCCTCTTTATTTCTTGTGATTGGTGAGATAGTAAAATTCCTGCCTATGTTGTTTATGTAGGTCACTGTCTCTGCCTTTGCAGGGCTAAGTTCACATCCAGCTAATTTGATTTGATTTGATTTATTATTGTCACATTTGATTTGATTTGATTTGATTTATTATTGTCATGTGTATTAACATATAGTGAAAAGTATTGCTTCTTGCGCGCTTTACAGACAAAACATATCATTTGTGGAGAAGGAAATGAGAGAGTGCAGAACGTAGTGTTACAATCATAACTAGGGTGTAGAAAAAGATCAACTTAATGAAAGGTAAGTCCATTCAAAAGTCCGACAGCAGCAGGGAAGAAGCTGTTTTTGAGTTGGTTGGTACGTGACCTCAGACTTTTGTATCTTTTTCCCTAAGGAAGAAGGTGGAAGAGAGAATGTCCAGGTGTGTGGGGTCCTTAATTACGCTGGCGGCTCTGCCGAGGCAGCGGGAAGTGTAGACAGAGTCAATGGATGGGAGACTGGTTTGTGTGATGGATTGGGCTTCATCCACAACCTTTTGTAGTTCCTTGTGGTCTTGGGCAGAGCAGGAGCCATACCAAGCTGTGATACAAGCAGAAAGAATGCTTTCTATGGTGCATCTGTAAAAGTTGGTGAGAATCGTAGTTGACATGCCAAATTTCCTTAGTCTTCTGAGGAAGTAGAAGCATTGATGGGTTTTCTTAACTGTAATGTCGGCATGTATTAGTATACAGTGAAAAGTATTGTTTTGTGCATGCTATACAGACAAAGCATGCCATTCATAGAGAAGGAAATGAGAGAGTACAGAATGTAGTGTTATAGTCATAGCCAGGGTGTAGAAAAATGAAGTAGGTCCATTCAAAAGTCTAATGGCAGCAGGGAAGAAGATGTTCTTGAGTCAATTGGTATGTGTCCTCAGACTTCTGTATCTTTTTCCCAATGGAAGAAGGTGGAAGAGAGTATGCCCAGGATGCGTGGAGTCCATAATTATGCTGGCTGTTTCTCTGCGGCAGCAGGAAGTATTGACAGTGTCAATGAGTGGGAGGCTGGCTGCCTGATGGAGTGGGCTTCATTCACAACTCTATAATTTCTTGTGGCCTTGGACAGAGCAAAAGCCATACCAAACTGTGATACAACCAGAAAGAATGCTTTCTATGGTGCATCTGTAAAAGTTGGTGAGAGTTGGTAGACATGCCAAATTTCCTAAGTCTTCTGAGGAAAGTAGAGGCATTGGTGGGCTTTCTTAACTATAGTGTCAGCACAGGGGGACCAGGACAGGTTGTTGATGATCTGGGCACTTAAAAGTTTGAAGCTGGCAACCATTTCTATTTTGTCCCCATTGATGTAGACAGGGGTACGTCTCCACTGTGTTTCCTGAAGTCGTTGACTTCATTTTGTTGGCATTGAGGGAGAATTCACCAGGTTCTCTATCTCATTCCTATATTCTGTCTCGTCATTGTTTGAGATCTGACCCACTATGGTGGTGTCATTAGCAAACTTGAAAATCGAGTTGGAGGGGAAATTGGCTGCACAGTCATAGGTGTATAAGGAGTATAGTAAGGAGCCGAGAACTCAGCCTTGTTAGGTGTAGGTGGATTCGCTCTGCTAAATTGCCGCTCATTGTTAGGAGATTAGCAGGGTAAATACATGAGGTTACGGGCACCTGGGTGGGATAGGGATTCTATGATACTATGATTTTAAAGTCACATTCATATAATATAATGGTATGATTTTAAAGTCACAATCATATAATTTAATGTAATATAATACAATAATGTAATATAGAGACATGCTGGTTAGGTATATTGGCCATGCTAAATTCTCTCTCAGTGTACACGAACAGGTGCCAGAATGTGATGACCAGGGGGTTTTCACAGTAACTTCATTGACAATAACTTCTTTCTTGGGTGGCACAGTGATTAGCACTGCTGCCTCACAGTGTCAGGGACCTGGGTTCAATTCCAACCTCTGGCTATTGTCTGTGTGGAGTTTGCACATTCTCCCTATGTTTGCATGGATTCTTCCCACAGTCCAAAGATGTGTGGATTAGGTTGATTAACCATGCTAAATTAACCCGAGTGTCTGGGGGATTTTCAGGGTAAATATGAGGTGTTACAGGAATGGGGCCTGGGTGGGATTGTGGTCGGTGAAGACTCGATGGGCCAAATGGCCTCCTTTCTACTGTAGATTATATGATTCTATAACTATGTTATTATGAATAGAACTACATTCCACAGCTTCTTTGTGTTTGCATTTGTGAGATGTGTACAGGTGACCTTAGAATGAAACAAGCAGTCCCAATTCAATATGTCAGAAACAATTGAACATTGTGATGTCCTGGCACTGCAGGGTCATGGCATGCATCAACATTGCCATTTTGAATCTGACTCCTTCAGCTATGAATATTGCTAGCATTATGTTGGCCGAGCAGTCTTGGGGTCCTTTGAATGTCAGAGCTTGTGTACAAACACCTGTTGTGATAAGATAACCTAACTGGCGCACTAAACCAAAGCTGAAACTGATGATGCAAGCAACTATAGCACTCAAGGGGCCACAAGAAATGCTGGCGTGAAACCCTGTTGTTGTCCATGAGCTTAGTGATCCAGGAGTGATTCATGCTGCTGGTGCAAAAATGGAAATGTCTTACATTCTCCAGCAGTGACATCCCTCACTTTGATAAGCAATAAAAAATTAACAAGAATTACGCTTCTCAGAAAATAATTTGAGGAAACAAAGCATTTAGTATTTTGTTCCAGAGCTGGCAGATGTTATCTCTAGACACCACATGAAATATATTAAAGTGACATTTAATTGAATACTGGTATATCTCGGCTTTTGTTGCTTTTCTGGTGCAATGCATTGAATACTATTTTATAGCCTATTTGAGACAGCAGTTCAGGATGACAAAAGATTTTGCCTTTGGTTTATAGTCTTTTTCAATAATTACCAGATAATTAACCTTTAAGAAGCAAATGATTTTTAAAATGTGAGTCTTGTTGTCATGAGTATGGTTTTTGGACTCCTCTGGTGCACTGTAAATTAGAATAAGGAAATATATATAAAATCTGAAAAGTTGTCAGAAATGATTTATTGGCTTCATTTTAGTGTCTCATGAATTGTTTGTTCATGAAGAGGAAAAGCCTTGTATTTAAATCGCGCCATTCACAATCTCAGCACGTTTCAAAGGGTTTCACAATGTAATCACAGCATCACAATAATGGCCAAGTGTTCTGGTTTCTTTTCGTGAGGTGGCTCAGGGGAATAATATGGGTCAGGACACCCAAGGAGGGCTCCATGCACTTCTTCTGAATAGTTAATGCCATGTGATCCTTTCCATTTATCCAAATGTACACATGGGGCCCCAATTCGCTACCCAATCAAAAAGACAGCACATCTGATACTGCAGCACTTCTGCAGCACTGCTCTGTGTTGTGAGCCTATAGTTTTGTGCTCAAGTCTCAGGAGTGAGACCTGAATCTCCAGCCTTCTGACTCAGCTTGAGAGTGCTGTCGCTGAGCAGTGGCAGACATTAAGGTCAGGGAGCTTTAGAAATTTCTCAGGAACATTATCCTGGAAGTTACACAGGATAGTGCAACCCAGTCACCATGTTCACTGATGTTTCAGAGTTAGTGAGTTGGAGGACAGTATACGAGCCCTGGGGCAGGATTTTCCAGCCCTTCCTGCCAGTGAGATCTTTCAGTCCCACTGAAGGTGACCCCCACATCAGCCCCCAGGCAGTGGGATGGATGAGGCACACAAAATGGTGTAGACATTGATGGGTGCGGTGTGCTAGTTTGCTTCTCAGCTTCAGCCTCCACTGCTGGCCAGCAGCAATGAGGAAATGAGATTCAAAAGTGTGAGTCTCTTCTGTATATACCCTCTCATTGGTAGGTCCTCGACTCTGCCTCCTCTTGACGACATACAGAAACTGGATCTCTCCCAGTCCCTGGCTAAAGCTTCAGGGAAACTTTAAGGATGTTTGGTCCCCAGCAGGCCCAATGGCATGTGAACAGGCCCTGGCAATCATCAACCAAACTTTCATTTATGGGTAATAGCCCCACTGTCTTGTGGATACCTCCGGGCTGTGAAGGCTGAGGGAATAAATCCTAACAAAATTCTGGAGCCCAAAGGCAGACTAAATATGTCATCTTCCTGGTAGTCTTTGCAAACAAGCTGGTGCCAACACTGTGCTTTGTATTCCTTTGAACTCAACTGTGGCGATCAAAAGGGGGACCCTGACATTTGGAGAGCCCAGGGTTTCCATACATTTTTCCCGGGTGTGCACCCTGGAGAGGACTATTCATTGCAAAGCATTAACACAATACAGGAGGCAGCACTCACATGTGATAAGCCCAATTTGTTTGGGATAGAGAACAGCTGCTTCAGGCTGTATCCGACGGTAGGAGAAACTATAACATCCCCATGGTTAGCCACCACCCACCTCAAGTAAAGTAGTCCCTGACTAGTAAAGTGCTGACCATTCCCCCCCCACCACACTCATGAACATAAGAACATAAACATAAGAAATAGGAGCAGAAGTAGGCCATCTGGCCCTTCGAGCCTGCCCCGCCATTCAATAAGATCATGGCTGATCTGTCGTGGCTCAGTTCCACATTCCCGCCCTCTCCCCATAACCCTTAATCCCCTCTCTTATCAAAAACCCATCAACCCGCGTCTTAAAAATATTTAGCGAGGCAGCCTCCACCACTTCAACCACTACTCCCCCTCCCACACACACACACACACACACACACACACACACACAGAGTCCTTGAGCTTCAGTGGGTGCTTGGGTTGGAATCCATTGCACCTGGCAAACAAATGAGAAGGAAAATTCCAACACTTCAGCTGGCAAACTGGAGCATCATGGCCATGTGCGTGGGGCTGGTTGATAATGCGTGCAAGACAGACGTGATTAATCTGGAACTTGATAGGCTGAACATTGACTTAGCCCCATCTGCAAGAGACCAGATCAAGAGAGCAGATCACAGGAAGAAAAACACCATTCGTTCGTCTGGCAGATGAAGAGTGCAGAAGTAACTTGTGAGCAAGATAGAGATTTTGCTGTAATGAACTCGCTACTCTCAATGATAGAACCCCTACAAATGGTTCAGAACATATTCCCTCAATCTGCCTCTCAACTCAACTCAGAGCCAGTTCACCTCACACTGTAACACAGTGCTCCACTAGAGCCAAAAGACAGGCTCCAGGAGGAGATTGACAATGCTGTCAGTCAGAACATCTTCATCCACTGGCATATTTCAATGTAATAGTATGAGGAATGAGCCTCCTGTCTTGGACGTCATGACCAGGCTAAGATAAATGAAAATGGACAGAGAATTTTTGAGCTTTGCTGCTGTCATGAGCTTTGTAATTTAGAACATCTTTCAGAACAAACTAGATGCTCTGGAGACATCCAAGGTGGCTCAGTAGTTGCACTGCTACCTCATAACTCCAGGGACCGAGGTTCGATTCCCAGCTTGGGTCACTGTCCATGAGAAGATTGCACATTCTCCACGTGTCGGTGTGGGTTTCCTCCGAGTGCTCTGGTGCCCTCCCACTGTCCAAAGATTGGCCTTGCTAAGTTGCTCCTTAGTAGACTAGCTAGGGTAAATGCATGGGATGTAATGAGGCGGGTAGAATTAGGGAACTTGCGGTGAAGGATCCTCTTGGGGAGAGTGATCATTGTATGGTGGAGTTTCTGGTGCAGATGGAGGAGGAGAAAGTGGGTTCCCGGACACGCGTCCTTTGTTTGAACAGAGGGGAGTACGGTAGGATGAGAGAAGAATTGGCGAATGTGGACTGGGGGAGCGCGTTGGAAGGTAGGTCTGCTGAGGAGCAGTGGAGGATCTTTAAGGAGATCTTTCTTGGTGCTCAGCAGAAATTTATTCCGATGGTCAAAAAGGACCGTAGGAGGAGAGGTAATAAGCCGTGGATAACGAAGGAGGTGAAGGAACGTGTTAAATTAAAAGCGGAGGCGTTTAGAGTAGCTAAGAGTAGTGGATGAGAAGAGGATTGGGAGAGGTTTAAATGTCAACAAAGATTGACAAAGAAGTTGATAAAGAAGGGTAGGAGAAACTATGAAGCTGGGCTAGTGCTTAATATAAAAAAGGATAGCAAGAGTTTTTATAAATATATAAAAAGGAAGCGGCTGGCTAGGGTGAATGTTGGTCCCTTAGAGGATGAGAGGGGGGACTTAGTGGTAGGGGATGGGGAAATGGCTGAGGTCTTGAATAACTTTTTTGTTTCGGTCTTCACGGAGGAGGACGTGAATAATTTGCCGGATGTTAGAGATGGAAAGGTGGTAGGACTGGAGGGTCTCAACGACATTATTGTTACTAGAGAGGTGGTGCTCGACAGACTGGAGGGGCTGATTGTGGACAAGTCCCCAGGACCGGATGGAATGCAACCGAGGGTTCTGAAAGAAATGGCGGACGTGATAGTGGATGCCTTGGTGGTTATTTTCCAGACGTCGCTGGATTCCGGGGAAGTGCCGGAAGATTGGAAAATGGCTAATGTTACGCCGTTGTTTAAGAAGGGTGCCAGGCAAAAGGCGGGGAATTATAGGCCTGTTAGTTTAACGTCTGTTGTAGGTAAAATGTTAGAATCTGTCATCAAGGAGGAAATAGCGAGGCATCTTGAGGGGAACTGCTTGATAGAGCGGACGCAGCACGGTTTCGTTAAAGGGAAGTCGTGTCTGACAAATTTACTGGAGTTCTATGGGGATGTGTCTAGGGCGGTGGATAGAGGAGAGCCGGTGGATGTGGTCTTTCTTGATTTTCAGAAGGCGTTTGACAAAGTACCTCACAAGAGGTTATTGCAGAAGGTAAGGGGGCATGGAGTTGGGGGTAGGGTGTTAGCGTGGATAGAGGACTGGTTGTCAAATAGGAGGCAGAGAGTGGGGGTCAATAGGTTCTATTCGGATTGGCGGATGGTGACTAGTGGAGTGCCCCAGGGGTCGGTGCTGGGGCCTCAGCTATTTACCATTTATATAGATGATCTGGAGGAGGGAACCGAGTGTAGGGTGTCGAAATTTGCTGATGACACCAAAATTGGTGGAAAGGCAAATTGTGCGGAGGGTGGTGAGAGTCTACAGAAGGATCTAGATAGGCTGGGCGAATGGGCCAGGAAATGGCAGATGGAATTTAATGTTGGCAAGTGCGAGGTGGTCCACTTTGGCAGGAATAATGGTAGGAAGGATTATTACTTACGTGGAGAAAAACTGCAGCAGGCGACGGTGCAGAGGGACCTCGGAGTCCTTGTGCATGAGTCGCAAAAACCCAGCTTGCAGGTGCAGCAGGTGGTCAGGAAGGCGAATGGGATGCTGGCCTTCATCGCGAGGGGGATTGAATATAAAAGTAGGGAGGTCTTGCTGCAGCTGTATAGGGCATTGGTGAGGCTGCAGCTGGAGTACTGTGTGCAGTTTTGGGCGCCGTACTTACGCGAGGATATTTTGGCCTTGGAGGGAGTGCAGAGGAGGTTTACTAGGCTGATGCCGGAGTTGAAGGGGTTGAGCTATGAGGAGAGGCTGAATAAATTAGGCTTGTACTCGTTAGAGTTTAGAAGAATGAGGGGAGATCTCATTGAGACTTATAAGATGATGAATGGGATGGATAGGATAGAGGTGGAGAGACTCTTCCCGCTCAGAAAGGATAGTAGGACTAGGGGGCACAGCCTCAAGATAAAGGGGGGTGCGGTTTAGAACGGAGTTGAGGAGGAACTTCTTCACTCAAAGGGTGGTGAATCTCTGGAATTCTCTGCCCGTTGAAGTGGTGGAGGCTACCTCGCTAAATATTTTTAAGACGCGGGTTGATGGGTTTTTGATAAGAGAGGGGATTAAGGGTTATGGGGAGAGGGCGGGAATGTGGAACTGAGCCAAGACAGATCAGCCATGATCTTATTGAATGGCGGGGCAGGCTCGAAGGGCTAGTTGGCCTACTCCTGCTCCTATTTCTTATGTTCTTATGATTATGGGATAGGGCCTGGGTGGGATTGTGGTTGGTGCAGAATCGATGGGCTGAATGGCCTCCTTCTGCACTGTAGGATTCTGTGATTCTATGTTCAGGGCATTGGCACCTGTGGATCTGATCATTTCCAGAGTCTGTGAACAGCGTTCTCAACACACACAGCTAGCACAATGTTGACCATGTTTGCTCCAGGATTTGAGTGCAACCCTCAATGTTTTCTCATTTAGAATGGAAATGCAGTCCTCATATCAACGTCAGCCTAACTGCCCTGATAAAAACACAGTTTCTCAACTTGACCATCAGGTGCTCTCCATCATCCCCACGTGATATGTAGAAGCAAAAATGGAACATACTTTGAAACATCATCTACAATACCACGTTGACACATGTGTAGCAAGAGCAGGAAAATGCTGACCAGTTTAAGGCTAACATCACTAAAACTAAGTGATCCAGTCTCATAAATTACAAGTGAGATCTGACTGTGAAGAAGTGGAATGAATTAAGAGCTGCCCAAAGTAAACTCCAGTAGACTGTTAGGCAGTGGGTCAATGAGTACTGATTATATCGTGCCAGAATATCCAGGTGTCCTTTGGCACAGAGAATACAAAGAGGTGCATGAAGATATCAAAATGGTAACAGACACATCAGTAAAGACAATGGCTCAATTGAAAACAAAGACAGGGAAGGTCATCATTGCCTTTTCTTTGTCGTTCAGGGATGTGGGTGTCGCTGGCAACATTTATTGCCCATACCTAACTGCCCTTGAACTGAGTGGCCTGTTAAGCCATTTCAGAGGGTAATAAGAGTCAAGCACATTTCTGTCTGTCTGAAGTCCAGAATTCTGTAGACCAGACCAGGTAAGGGCAGCAGATTTCCTTCCCTACAGGACATTAGTGAACCGGATGGGTTTTTATGACAATGGACAGTGTTTTCAAGATCATTATTGGACTTTTAATTCCACATTTTTTTCATTGAATTCAAATTTCATCATCTGCCATGGTGAAAATCTAACCCTGGACCCAGAGTATTACCCTGTGTCTCTGGATTACTGGTCCAGTGAGAATACCAGTATGCCAACAGCTCTGGAAAATCTCACCAAGGTATTCAACCATGTGAGAGAATGTGGTCTCATTAAACTGCCAGAGGAAACTGGCTGTTTGCCAAAGCTGTTCAATGTAACCCTCATTTTCCATGACAATATGATGGGTTGGTTTGCTATGACAGCACAAATTCAAACCCTTTGAGATCCGCCATGGGGTCAAACAGGGCTGTGTTCTGACATTGATACCCTGTGACATATTCTTCTCTGTTGCTGTCATTTGCCTTCATTTCATCTATCGAAGGTATCTACTGACATACCAGAACTAACAGAAAGTTGTTCTCCCTTGCTCGCCTGAGATAAAAACAAAGCTGCACCAAGTGCTTATCAGAGAGTTACTCTCTGCTGACAATGCCACACTAGCATTCCAAACTAAAGAACACATGAAATGACCAATAGACAGACTCTCTCATGCCTGAAAAGTGTTCGTTACGACCGTTAGAATCAGGAAGAAAAATGTCATGGTCCAGGATATTGTCATACTGCCATCTATCAGCACTGACAATGTGACGCTGGAGGTTGGTAATAGCTTCACATATCTAAGCTCCAAAATCACCAGTAATCTGTCACTTGATGCTGAAATCAACACACACAAAGCAAAAGGTACAGCTGTTATGACCAAGCTTAATAAGATATTGAGGACAACAGAAACATGACTGAGAACATTAAACTAGGGGTATACCAAGCCTGTATCCTTGGCACACTACTGTACAGTGGTGAGACCTGGACAACAGATGCCAGGCTGAAGAAAGGTTGAACAGCTCCAATCTTCACTAATCAGCCATATCTTTAGCATCTCTTGGCAACACAAAGTTACTAACTAAGAGGTTCTGGAGCATGCTAATTTCTTCAGTATACATACATTTCTAAACCAATGGTATCTGCACTGGCCTTGCCACAATCTTTTGATGGATGGCAGCCATATTCATATAATCATAGAATTTTATGGTACAGAAGGAGGCCATTCAGCCCATCGAGTCAACATTGACAACAATCCCACCCAGGTCCTATTCCCTAAACCCCACATATTTACCCTGCTAATCCCCTAACAGTAGGGTCAATTTAGCATGGCCAATCAACCTAACCTGCACATCTTTGACTGTGGGAGGGAACTGCAGCACCCAGAGGAAACCCACGCAGACACACAGGGAATGTACAAACTCCACACAGACAGTGACCTGAGGCCAGAATTGAGCCTAGGTCCCTGGTGCTGTGAGGCAGTAGTGCTAACCACTGTACCACTGTGCCCCCTGATGCCTTCTATTCCTAATGACATCCTCGGCATCCAAACCACCACTACAAGGATTGCTGCAAGCGAGATATGAAGATGGCGGACATTGACACTAACAACTGGGAGACAGTCGTTGATGGCCATGACCACTGGAGATTGACTGTTTCGAAGGGCATTGGAAGAGGTGAGCAGAAACGAAAAGCTGACATTTCTAAGAGAACCCAGAGGGCAGCATGGTGGCACAGTGGTTAGCACTGCTGCCTCACAGCACCAGGGACCTAGGCTCAATTTTGGCCTCAGATCACTGTCTGTGTGGAGTTTGTACATTCTCCCCGTGTCTACATGGGTTTCCTCCAGGTGCTCCGGTTTCCTCCCACAGTCCAAAGGTGTGCAGGTTAGGTTGATTGGCCACGTTAAATTGCCCCTATGTTTCAGGGAAATTAGCTTGGTAAATACGTGGGAACACAGGGATAGGGCCTGGGTGGGATTGTGGTTGGTGAAGACTTGGTGAGCTGAATGGCTTCTTCTGCACTGTTGGGATTCTATGATTCTATGATTTCAGTGAATCTTACTTCCTCTCAGCCACTGTCTTTTTCTGCAGCAAATGTGATAGAAATTGCCTTGCCAGAGGGGGGGTTACTGAGCCACATCAGACAGTACTTAACATAAAGTTGACCATCATGGCACAGAACATCACCTCACAACACAGCAGGATGCCATTCATAATTAGTTGTACTGAATATGAAACAAATTTTATCAGATACTTAGAGGTATAGATGAAGTAAAGGACCTTGAAGTGATTTTTCACAGATCCATGAAGGTAGCAGGACAGCTTGATAAGGTGGTTAAGAAGGAATAAGATCATAAGCTTTAAGCGCAGATTTAAGCCATTTGGCCCATCGAGTCTGCTCTGCCATTCAATTATAGCCAATATGACTCTCATCCCCATTTTCCTTCCTGCTCCCTGTAACCCTTGATCCCCTATTGATCAAGAACCTATCTATCTCTGTCTTAAAGACGCTCAATGACCTGCCCTCCACAGCCGGCTGTGGCAATGTGTTCCACAGATTCGCCACCCTTTGCCTGAAGAGGGTGGTGTCCATCATGTCCGTCACAGCTGGCACACACCCAGAAAAGTATTGGTAGAAACTGCAGATACACTTGCTTCCCCAAACAATGCTGCCCAAGTGCGTCTCTGACTCTTTTCCTTTGTACAGAGCTGTGAAATGGTGGGGGAAGAGGCCTTCATTGTCTTTGTGGTCAGCAGGACCAGCAGCATGCTTTTCACTGCAGGTTGCATTTTCCTTTTGTGGTAGCTGTCCAGAATTATTAACAAGTTGGTCACCAATCGAGTAGGATTTCAAATAATCACTCCATACAGGAACATGAGAAAATGGGAGCAGGGCTCGACATTGGAGCCCCCTTGAGCTTGCTACACTGTTCAACAAGGTCGTAGCCGAAGGTTTACAATTCCAATTTCTCACCCAATCTCCATATTCCTTAATTCCATAGCTCTGTGACTGAACATCCTCAACTCCCTTCCAAAGATTCACAACCTCGCGAATGAAGGAATTTCTCACCAGTCCTGAACGGCCAATCCATTACCCCAACACCCTGATTCTAGCCGCTCCGGCCAGGAGAAACAGCCTCTCAGCATGTACCCTGCTAACCTTTCGCAACCCAAGTAGTAAGAAAATATGAACAACAACTTTTATTGAACTTGGAACTAAATTTCATTATCTCTAGAACTGGCCACATTCCGGCAAAATTCTTAAATGCTTTACTCAGTATATCCAGGAGATGGGAAAACTGAATGCTGGAAAACTATAATGCTGGCTTGGATCTAAGTTACACATATTTAATAAATATATTTCTACTCTGGGTACAACTTGCGTACAACCTCCAGCACCTATCCATGGAACAAGAAGCAACCATAATATCATAATGGATTCACAAAAGTAGGACTGGCGAAATAAGTATGGTTTAAATAGTAATTTAAAAATGATATGCAAACTTTTCTTTACATAACAATATGGAATCCTTTTATTTACTGGTCAAGGTATAGAATATAAGAGCAGGGAAGTTGTACTGGAACAGCGTAAATCAATAGTTAGGCTACAACTTGAGTACCATGTGCAGTTCTGATCACCTCATTACGTGAAAGGATGTAGTTACATTAGTGAAGGTACAGAACAGATTCACAAGGATATTATAAAAACAGAAAATGCTGGATAGTCGGCAGCATCTGTGGAGAGAGAAACATTTTGAGTCCATATGACCTTTCTACGAGAATGTTGCCAGGATTGCAAAATTGTGGCTATGAGGAGAGATTGGAACAGCTGGAGCTGTTTTCCTCAGAGGCTGAGGGACATTTCATTCAGAGGTAGATAATTGTGAGGAGCCTGGATAGGATGGATTGGAAGGGCTGATTTTTCTTAACAGCGGGGTCGGTGACCAGGGGACACAGATATAAAGTGATTAGTAGAAAGATTAAAGGAGAGAAGAAGAAACCTCACTAACCAAAAGGGTAGTAGAGGCAGAAACCCTCACTTCATTTCAAAGATCTCTGGATATGTTCACCCCGGATGTTCTCTCTTCCACCAGGAAAAAGATACCAAAGTATGAGATCACATACCGACTAAATCAAGAACAGCTTCTTCCCTGCTGCCGTCAGAGTTTTGAATAGACCTACCAGACATTAAGTCGATCTTCCTCTACACCCTAGCTTTGACTGTAATTCTACATTCTGCACTCTCTCTTTTCCTTCTCTACATACAGTATGCTTTGTGTATATAGCACGCAAGAAACAAAACTTTTCACTGTATACTAATACATTTAATAATAATAAATCAAATCAAATCAAATCAAAACCTAGCAGGACGTAAGAAATAAATAGGAGCAGGAGTAGGCCATCTAGCCCTTTGAGCCTGCCCTGCCATTCAATAAGATCATGGCTGATCTGTCGTGGCTCAGTTCCACATTCCCGCCCTCTCCCCATAACCCTTAATCCCCTCTCTTATCAAAAACCCATCAACCCGCGTCTTAAAAATATTTAGCGAGGTAGCCTCCACCACTTCAACGGGCAGAGAATTCCAGAGATTCACCACCCTTTGAGTGAAGAAGTTCCTCCTCAACTCCGTTCTAAACCGCCTCCCCTTTATCTTGAGGCTGTGCCCCCTAGTCCTACTGTCCTTTCTGAGCGGGAAGAGTCTCTCCACCTCTATCCTATCCATCCCATTCATCATCTTATATGACTATGAAGCAAATGCTGGAAAGTGAGATTGGGCTGTGTGGCTTATTTCCCGGCTGGCACAGACACGATGGGCCAAGTGGCTTCTTTCTGTGTCATAAACCTTTTGTGATTTCGTTGATTCTAAAATCCTCCCACTGCTCCGTCATTATTCTAGAGCTTTGGAGCAAACTAGGCTCCTCCATTCCTAAATGATAATCTATGCTGACTCATTTCATCTACTCGTTCCCATCTACAATTCTTGTACCAAATGTGCAGACTTCTTCATCTCAAAGTTCAGCTCCATTCTCAACTAGCACAGAACTCTCAACCCCATCCTCTGTAAAATTTGGAATTGTGTTATCAGTAACTATGTCCACACATACCTTTCCCTCGCTCCCCCTTTGACTCATTCATTCCACTTTCTATTCTGTCTAAGCATCAGAACTACCACTATCAAAATCAATAAATGTTCTGGGATTCCTTCTCAGCCTCTTTGACCTCCCCACTACATTCTAGCGTAGTCCACTATTCTGTCCACCTTCATCATTTATCCTTTAACTATTATAGCCTGATTAAAGTTTGTTAAATTTGTGGTTAAACCACAGCTGGAGTATCGGGAGCCCTATTGAACTTCATTTTATAGAAAAGAATATAGAGATACTGAAGAAGATGCAAAAAATGGTTCAGCAAATACTATCAGACGTGAGAGATTATTCTATCAGGAAAGGTCAGATAGGCTTTCATCTAGAAAGTACCTGATAGAGGCCTTTAATGTTAGAAAGTGGTTTGTTAGGGTAGCTGTAGGGAAGCTGTTTCTACTTGTAGGTGAGACCAAATCTAGGGGCTATATCTGTAAGACAGTCACTAATAAAATCAACAGAGAATTCATGGAAATTTCTTTCCCCAGAGAGTTGTTAGAATGTGTAACTCGACGCCATGAGGAATAATGGGAGTGAATATCCTGGATGCATTTAAGGGAAGCTAGATAAGCAGATGAGGGATAAAGGAATCGAAGATTATGTTGAAGGGATTAGATGAACAAGGAGACTCATGTGGAGCATGAAGACTGTGGATAAGTCTGTCAGGTTAAATTTCTATGCCATTAATTCATTGCAATGCTTCGTAAGAAAAATAAGTGAGGCTTGCATTTATACAGTTTCTCTTATAAACTCAGGATGTCCCAAAGTGTTTTATAATCAATGAAATGCTTTTGAAATGTATTCACAATTAATGTAAGCAATGCAGCAGCCAATTTGTATGTAGCAAACCAACATCAAGGTGATAATAAACAGAATCTGTTCTTTGTGATGTTTGGGATAAATATTGGTCAAGAGATGAGGATAATCCCTGGCTCTTCTTCACAATTGTTGCATGAGATCTTTTCAATCAACCTGAGAACGCAAAAGGCTCACTGGTTTAACGTCCCATCAGAGAGGCAGCTTGCAGAATTTTACCATCCCGCCTGGCATGGAATCATAGCAGGCGGGACGAGAAATTTGGCAGATGATTTAAAGGTTCAGTGATCTTGCAGGAATTTCCAGTCTTCATAGAAATAATAGAAACCCTACAGTACAGAGAGAGGCCATTCAGCCCATCGAGTCTACACCAAACCACAATCCCACCCAGGCCCAACCCCCATATCCCTACATATTTTACCAACTAATCCCTCTAACCTACACATCTCAGGACACTAAGGGGCAATTGTAAGCATGGCCAATCAACCTAACCCGCACATCTTTGGACTGTGGGAGGAAACCAGGGCACCCGGATGAAACCCACACAGACAGAAGAAGGTGCAAACTCCACACAGACTGTGACCCATGCCGGGAATCAAACCCAGGTCCCTGGCACTGTGAAGCAGCAGTGCTCACCACTGAGTTACCATGCCACCCGTCTTGGGGCATGAGTGGCCAGAAAAGTCCACCCAGTTTCTCTGACAATGCAGCACTCCGTCAGTACTACACTGCAGCGCCAGCCTAGATTGTTGCACTAGAGTGGAATCATAATCCACAACCTGTTGTTGGAGAGAGAAGAGTGCTACCAACTGAAACCACTGTGTCAATCAATGGGTTGGACTTGCAGCAAGACTCTCAGCTATGAGTCTATTTAACAGCAAAGGCGTTTTACAAAGCAAAATTTATTTAGCCATAAACCATTGCAAAGAGTTAACAGGGCTATTTGAAAGAGTCTCCACAAACTACTGCAAACAGAACTCATGACTGAATCAGATGGATTATATCTCCTGGTAAAAGACGGGTGATTTTTCCAGCAAGTGAGAATAGTTACATAAATGGCAGGAAGGTTATTACATAAAAATGATAATATTAATTCTAGTCACTTACAGCAGTACCTGAACTTGGTGTGATTGACAGGAGAATTCCTCAATCATTTCTTTTCTGACTAGGAAGAGTGGTGTCCATTATATCATAGAATAGAATCCCTACAGTGCAAAAGGAGGACATTCGGCCCTCAAGTCTGCATTGACAACAATCCCACCCAGGCCCTATCCCCATAACCCCACATATTTACCCTACCAATCCCCTTGACACTTTACCATGGCCAATCCACCTAACCTGCACGTCTTTGGAATGTGGGAGAAAACCAGTGCACCCGGAGAAAACCCATGCAGACACAAGGAGAATGTGCAAACTCCACACAAATAGTTTCCTAGGGCTAGAATTAAACCCTAGCACCATGAGGCATCAGTGCTAACCAGTCTGCCACTGTGCCACCCTTGCGACATGCCACAGTGGTGAACAATTGCTTGATATCTTCAAATGAAATATCTCCCTTTATTATCTGAATAGATGTGTAAAGCAAAATTTAAAAAGTAGAGAACTTAATATAGCCAAGTAAAGTATTGTATAATTTTACAAAGCCTAATGGTAATCAGCATCAACCATTTAAAAGATTGTGCTAATATGTTATATTTGTTTAGTAATTTCTATTTTTCTTTTCCTAGTTTTTTCCCGCCTATAAGCCTGCTGGAAAGAAACGGCCCACTCGTTTCACATATTGAAAGCGATTATGAAGTCTCTACTAGAAGCTCTCTCGGATACGACTTTCCGAACAATCACCACCGATCTCCTTTACATTGCTTCCAATGAAGTGCAGTACGATGACACTAAGATAGACCTCAACATGACAAAACTGGGTTATGTCACTCAGAACCTGCACTCCCCCCTGGGGAAAGGCAGCGCTTATCTGGAGAAAATGACAGCAGGAGAGGAACTTTTGTCCAATGCCAACCTTTATGAATCAATGAATGCCTCTAATTACCTGTACAACCAATCCCTTGGGAATGATGAATCGACGATAACGTGCGGAGAAAATTTCATGGACATGGAATGCTTTATGATTCTAACTCCCAGCCAACAGATGGCCATCGCTGTATTGGCTTTGACTTTGGGGACATTCACTGTGCTGGAGAATGTATTGATTCTATGTGTTATAATCCGATCTCGCAGTCTCAGATACAAGCCGTCTTACCACTTTATAGGCAGCCTGGCAGTGGCAGACCTCCTGGGCAGTGTGATCTTTGTGTACAGTTTTGTGGACTTCCATGTATTTCAGAGGAAGGACAGCCCCAATGTCTTCCTGTTCAAACTAGGTGGCGTCACAGCCTCCTTCACAGCTTCAGTGGGCAGCCTCTTCCTGACAGCCATCGACCGATACATCTCCATACACAAGCCCCTTGCCTACAAGAGGATTGTCACACGGCCCAAGGCGGTCATTGCTTTTACGGTGATGTGGACCATATCCATTATAATTGCCGTGCTGCCTCTGCTGGGCTGGAATTGTAAAAAGCTGAACTCTGTCTGCTCGGACATCTTTCCTCTCATTGATGAGACTTATTTAATGTTCTGGATTGGTGTCACCAGCGTTCTGCTGCTTTTCATCATTTACGCCTATGTGTACATTCTGTGGAAGGCACATGTTCATGCTGTCCGCATGATCCAGCGTGGCACCCAGAAGAGTATCATTGTGCAGGTGACTGAGGGAGGCAAAGTGCAAACTGTTCGCCTTGATCAAACACGCATGGACATCCGACTGGCCAAAACACTGGTCCTCATTCTTGTGGTCCTCATCATCTGCTGGGGTCCTCTTATGGCCATCATGGTGTACGACGTCTTTGGGAAAATAAACAAGCTTGTAAAGACGATCTTCGCCTTTTGCAGTATGCTGTGCTTACTCAACTCCACAGTCAATCCCATTATCTACGCCCTGAGGAGCAAAGATCTGAGGCATGCTTTCCGCAGCATGTTCTGCTCCTGCAAGGGGGCATCAGCTCAGCCACTGGAAAACAGCCTGGAGTCAGACTGCCAACAGAAACAGGGCAACCACCCTGGCACCATGCAAACAGCTGCCAGGACCTGCATCAAAAGCACTGTAAAAGTAGCCCAAGTGGCCATCTCAGTCTCCACTGAGACCTCAGCTGAGGCCGTCTGAGTGTGAGAATCTGATGGTTCACACTGACAGTGGTTAAATCGCATCCCTCTAAAGATCATTTCCAAAAAACTTAGGCAGCACTTCTAACATTTTGCCACGACATCACTCGCACTAGCTTTGGATATACAGCAAAGCCAATTTAGGAACCGCACCCATCCAACAGGATCATGCACGTCAAGCTAGAACCAAGCTTTTGATTGATAACTTGGTTTACATCGTTAAGAGTGAAAGAGAAATATGTATGGGAATATCGCAGGTCCCACTCAAAAGCCATTCTCAAGGACAATCCCTAAGCCATCTGGAAATGAGGGTGCCCTTTTAAGAATGTCAGAGAAGTTAATGTCTGTTACATGTACAATAACCATACAGGTACTTCTAGGACGTTCAAGGCAACTCATTCTGTACTTCATGAATGATGCTACCTTTGTGTTGCTGTTTCTCCACCCTAGTCCTGGTGATGTATTTGGCTGGTTTGCTCATATTTAGATAGGACTGGACCAAATTTTGACCAAGCCCGTAGCTTCCTAATTGCAACTGGTCAGAACAACGCGACATATGAGAACACATAACCACATAATGGGCGATTGTACAGGCTGATCATAAGAGCCAACTGATTTATTGGCTCATTCTTGATATGATCAGTAATGCATCCCCTGTTGGGTTAATATCTAAATTTACAAATTAATGATCTGCTAATTAAAAATGAAATAATTTATTCATCGTCTACCAGCGGTTAAGCTTAACTTTTTATTCTTTCTTGGTCATGTGGCAGATAGTGACCTGATTGATCTCCTTTTAACACGCAACAGTGATTGTTGTGGGTGTTTAGAAGAATACGCAAGTTTTACATATAATGTGACATAACCCTAATTGCCAGCTCCATTATCTTTTGAATATTGGATTAAACAGCTGAGAAAAAAAATCCAGCATTGTCATTGGGCCAGTTAGTAAAGCAATTCTCTTCTTACTGATTGATGCAGATTGATTTGTAATCTGAACACAGATGTCTTGATTTTGGAAATAAAGGTGTTCAATCTGACATTAATCAGTTAAATTAATTAGGAGCAATTAAAAAGTAAAGACAAGTACAATTATTTAATATTTTAGTAATGCTTATCAAAATATGCTAGTGGTGGTTAAATTTGACCTTTCTCTCTAAGCGTGGTTGTTGATTGGAATAATTACTCAGGTAGTTTTGAATTCAGAGGCACAAATCTTTGTTAAAGCTCCCTGAAGATGCATTTTTCAAAATATTATTGCACAGATGGGCTGAGAAATTGAGCTCATTTGTGTTTGCTTTTGGGGTACCATGTGAGCTCTTATGGCTCCAAGTTGGTGTCCACAACATCTGTGGATACCTGTGAGATGAATTAAGTACTCGATGCAGGCAGCAAACATCACCAGAAGCAGGAAGATCCCAATGTCAAACAGCGTGCAATGCTGATTTGATGCCAGCAATTTTGAAGTTCAAGGCTCCAGCTAAAACCTTCTCATAACCTTACACATCTAAACACATGTCCAGAAGCAGGAAGGATCTGTCTCCGCCCTGGACCCCTCCCCCAACCACCTGCACTATTTAATTGAATTCATCAACTACTTACAGGTTAGCTGCTGTTTCATCTCTTCTGGTTGTTGCTATGATTATATAAGCATTCAGTATTTTCTAGAACTGTTTCAATTTACAAAAGGCTATGGGGAGTGGTGTGGCAGATGGAGATGGATTTTTGCTGACTTCAAGGTGTCTGCACAAAAAGATTTGTGTGTACTTGTAGGCATTCTCCTTGGAACACAACGTGACTTGGAGAGTGAGGAGAAACCACGTAGAGCAGGGCAAGCTGCTGGAAGAGGGAGGAGGAGGCGGGTTCTCAACAGGAGGCCATATCCAGCCAGAGTATTCAGAGAACAATTCTTCTACCTGAACCTCAGCAAGGAACAGTGTGTTTATGTGATATCTACTTCAGTAAGAGTGTTCCTATTGAAATCTGCCACCTGTTGCAATTTTTTACCAGACAAACATGGCATCGTAAGAGTCTGTGAGATTGACTATGGTAATGACCTTTTATATGCCTACCTCCTTCTAGGCTGGGGTTTGGAGATTTGCAACACCTCCCAGTTTATAATTCATTGTTACACAAGGGAGATCCCTGAGACTCTGTTTGCAAAGAGAGCTAAATACATTTTATTGTATCTTGCCACAGAGAAACAGGTAGGGTGAGAACAAGGGCGGCACTGCTACCTCACAGCACCAGGGACCCAGATTCAAATCCAGCCTTGGGTGCCAGTCTGTGTGGAGTTTGCCCATTCTCCCTGTGTCTGCATGGGTTTCCATTCTCCCTGTGTCTGCATGGGTTTCCATTCTCCTGTGTCTGCGTGGGTTTCCTCCGGGTGCTCTGGTTTCCTCCAGCAGTCCAAAGATTAGGTGGGTTGCCCATGCTGAATTGCCCCTTTGTGTTGAGGGGAGTAGCAAGGTAAATACTTGGGGATTAAGGGGATTGAGCCTCAGTGGGATTGTTGTCGGTGCAGGCTTGATGGACCGAATGGCCTCTTCTGTGCTATAGAATTTCTAAGATTTATAACATGTCTTCACTAGGATTTCAGGCTTCTTCATGGTGCAGGGTGCCATTGACATCGCATTGTTGGCACTGCAAGACAACTCTGTCCTATACTGAAACTGAAAAGAGATTCCACATCCTTAACATCCAGTTGTTGAGAGACAGTGGGAACAAATTATGTAGGGCAATGCCCAGTACCATGGTAGCAGTCACAATGCCATCATTTTGCAGCAATATGCTGTGCCAGCTGCATTTGAACAGCAAACCAAAGGGTGGCTGTTGGTCAATAAGAGCAATCTACTGACCAGATGTCTAATGGCTCCAGTGAGTGACCCACAAACACATCTGCAGCATGCATATAATAAAACCCCTGCTGCCATACGTAATGTGACTGAGCAGACCATTTGGGTGCTTCTGCTGCCTGGATAGCTCTGAATGAACCTTGTAGTATTTGACAGCACAGGTAAAGGCATGTAGTGGTCTGCTGCACTCTGTATAACTATGCCATTATGAGAGCACAGCCCATGCCACCAGTTAAATGGCAAGCAATTGAAGAACAGGAGGGGAGGGAAGAGGAGAGGAGGAGGCAACCTATCTCTTTCTGCCTGGATTAGCCATGGAGAACTCATCTGTTGCGACACCAGTAATCACTTTCCACCGACCGTATCACCACACCCTACCTTTGTCACTGTCACATGGACAAAATCTAAACATGTCGAGAACAATATAAAATATACACCCCAAACCAAAGTTAAAAATGGTATCATGCCTTGCAGCTTACAAAAGTTGACATATCCGCCTTCTGCATTCCCTTATTGTCAGTTTTCTGTGTGCCTCTGCTGTCCTAGTATTGACTGCAACTTCTCACTGTGGACAGCAGCAGTCTGGGCTGGCTGACCAATGGACAACAGCAAGGGCACAGGTGGAGTGGCAAAAGTGCAAAGGCTACTGCAGTCCTTCTGAGGGAGGGATTGTGCTCTAAAGAGTCACTCTAGGGGGAGGTGAAAAGTCAGTAAACCTAGTAATCAGTTAGAGGGCAGGTTACTGCATTGCCCTGACACTTTGCAAGCTGCTTAGGACACTCTGATCCAGAACCATGGAGTTGAGCTTGTGAATGTTCCTGGCAACAGTCTGATCTTGTAAGACAGCAGCTTCAGGCTTAGATTTTGGGTGGTTGCTCCTTGTGTTGCAATGGAAGCCATGATATCAACTATAAGAATCTGCATTTTGCTTGGATCATAAATTGTGCAAAAAGACCTGGCCACCACCTCCGTGCTGGGAATTATGGGTTCCAATCACTGTGCAAAGCCCTGTTCCAAATCAGTGCTGGATTCCTCCATATTCCTTGGCATTAACTTCAGGCTTTCCAGCAAACTTCCCAGTACTTCAAGCATTTTGTTGACATACCAATCAGTCGACTTCTGTAAGCGGTCCACTGAAGTCCTCTGTCACAGAACCAATGTTTGGCTTTTCCCTCATCTGAGCTAGCACTGTGCTATCCTTTCCCCCCTGACCTGGCTGCAGCCCCTCATGCTCAGTGTCGCAACATCGACAAATCGCACTCCATGTCCTCCTCAAAGATAAGAACTGTGCCAATGTTTGAGCTGGTGATTGCGAGTGTGAAAGAAAGGGACGGTGTGTTTTCACTCTCCACTGCCTGGTCAGGTTGCAGTTCTTGGGTATCTGAAAAGACAAAAGCACAAGGAAAAGGTTGTGGTATTTGGGTGGGGGGGGGGGGGGGGGGGGAGGTTGGTGGTGGGGGGGGTGCAAGGCGGGGAGTTGAAGGTTCATGTTTATTCAATCTGCAGCCTGTACATCAGAAGAGATTGTGAGATGCTGGGAAAGAGGGATTTGAGAAGGAAACTCTGCAGATGCTGTCACCTTCAGTGATTTTGGCCTCACTGCTGGCCACACCCTCAACAATGAATGGACATCTCAGTAATGAACAGCATCACCTCCTCCATGCAGGGGACTAAGACATGGAGGGCTTCTGCCCGGTGAGCTCCTGGTGTCTCAGGTTGAGTGCCACCCTGTCCAGCAAGAGAGAGGAAAACATGTCAGAGAGTGTTGTACGGTCTGTGGCTGATGTGACGGCCATAGTTGAAAAACTAGCAGTGTGCATGCTGTGGGTATGAGGTTTGCTCTAATGCTAAGTGTGTGAGAATGAGGGAGAATATATAGTTGTTAGATATGAGTTTTGATTGACAAAAATTGTAGATTGGTGACCTTCCTGACTACATATTCCCACCAACCTCAAATGCAGCATCTGAAATATATGGCATTCACAATGCCCATTTCTCCTCCATTCTTTACTCTCTTACAGGTCAGGTTCCGTCCTATCACGAGACCGAACAGCCAAAATATATCTCCCCTTTCACAACCGCAGGATAGCTTTAAGCTATCTTTAAATGATGCTAGCCACTCATAATATTGACTCCTTCCGGATGCATTTAGCTAGTTAGCCCGGCTGGAAGCAAAAATCGTTTAAAAGCAGGCAGCGCACAATTGAAGTTTGGCCAGTATTGCAATCAATGGGTGGATGTTAATCACACAACGGAACCCACACACCCATTTTCAGGCCGATCAATTTCACCCCAAAGAGTGAGTTGCTGCTACGCATTGATTTGATACACGAGTGGCTAAAAAAGTTGCTTCTCTCCATTCTCCACTCTTATTCCTAACGATGGCACACAAATTATTATTGAAGTTTTTCAATTGTTCCATTCTGTTAAAGGATGAATGGGACACATTAGGCTGTTTCAGAATAGTAGTGCTCTGAGTTTAACACTCCTTGTATTAACAGATTATTGTTTCTCTCATTTGTATGATACTTTTCTACCCACTATCTTTGCTTAGGCATCATTAAGTTTATTTTATGTGGCTCATTGCTGGTGAAGTGGTGAATGTCATACAAATGTTTTAAAGATTCCGTACACTAATATCACAAAATAAGTTCTCGGTTAATGTGTCCTTTTGACACCATACACAGGACCCCCAAGGAACTCATAACTTGGATAAATGATGTTGATACTCACGGAATGATGCTGCCATGTGAATTGGTTTACATAAGCAAAAGGGGTTTTTAATTAAGGTAGGTTACATCCTCATCTGAAACTTTAGTGTTGAATCTGTTTGCAAAGATCAAAGATCAATCTTGAGGAAGAATGCGGTGGCATTGGAGGCAGTTGGGGATGGCATGGTGGCACAGTGGTTAGCACTGCTCTCTCACAGCACCAGCGACTGGGGTTCAATTCCCAGCTTGGGCCACTGCCTGTGTGGAGTTTGCACATTCTCCCCGTGTCTGCGTGTGTTTCCTCCGGGTGCTCCAGCTTCCTCCCACAGTCTGAAAGATATGCTGGTTAGGTGCATTGACCTGAACAGATGCCAGAGTATAGTGATTAGGGGAATTTCACAGTAACTTCATTGCAGTATTAATGTAAGTCTTACTTGTGACGCTAATAAATAAACTTTAAAAACTTTAAGTTCAGAGGAGGTTCATCAGATTGATTCCGAGGATGAAAGGGTTGATGTATGAGGAGAGATTGAACAGTTTGGGCTTATACTTGCTGGAGTTTAGAAGGATGAAAGGGGATCTGATCGAGGTATATAAAATTTTAAGAGGGATTGATAAAATAAATGCAGACCAAGTGTTTCCTCTTTTGGTGCTATCTGAAACAAGAGGTTACAGGTAAAGGTTGAGAGATGGTAGATTTAAAACTGAGATGGGGAGGAACTTCCTGCAGAGGGTGATGTATTTGTGGGCCTTGCTGTCCCCATAGCACAATGGAGTCTGAAACATTGAATGATTTAAGAAGGAGATAGACATATTTCTAATAAAGAAAGGGATCAGGGGATGTGGGCAAAGGTGAGGAACTGGATTTGAGACCAAGGAGAGATCACCCATGATCTGATTGAATGGCAGAGCAAGTGTGAAAGGCTGAATTTGCTGATTTCTGCTTCTAATTCGAATGTTCCTCACCTTGATTTTGATTTTGGATGGTCCCACACAACTTTAAACGGTAACACAATTGTGACAATACAGATCACTTTGGTATCTCTTCATGTTACTCCTTCCCTTCTCAAGGGCATTTAGGAATGGGTAATAAAAGCTGGCTTGGCCAACGAAACCCACATCCCATAAATGAATTTTTAAAAAATCATTGCATGGCAATGATAATCACCCTTAGTCAATCGAGGGATACCATTGAGAGTCCCAAACCAAAAAAAAACCCTTTAACTCTACTATCTGTCAGGCGATCGAAGTATACTCATTTCTGTGTGAAAGCAAAATGCTGCACACACTGGAAACCTAAAAACAGAAATTGCTGGAAAAATTCAGCAGGCCTGAAGAGAAAAACAAAGTTAATGTTTCAAGTTCATACGACCTTTTTCAGAACTGTGGAGAAACTATACAGGTTTTGGCATCTTAATTCTGTACCTCTCTCCACAGGTACTGCCAGGCCTGCTGAGTTTTTCCAGCACATTTTATTTTTATTGCACATTTATGTGTTAAGATGCTGGAAATCTGTCAAAATATGTAACACTCAGCAGATTAGGTAGCATCTGCAGTAGCAGAATCAGATTAATATTTTAGATCAATGACTCTTTATCAGAAGCGGATAAAGTTATAGGCATTTGACTTGATATGATTCGATTTATTAATGTCACATGTACTAGTATACAGTGAAGAGTATTGTTTCTTGCATGCTATAGAGACAAAGCATACCATTCATAGCGAAGGAAATGAGAGACTGCCAAATGTAATGCTATAGTCATAGCTTGGGTGTAGAGAAAGATCAACTTAGTGTGAGGTAGGTGCATTCAAAAGTCTGATGGCAGTAGAGAAGAAGCTATTCTTGAGTCGGTTAGTACATGACCTCAGATTTTTGTGTCTCTTTCCTGACGGAAGAAGGTGGAAGAGAGAATGTCCGGAGTGCACGGAATATTTAATTATGTTGGCTGCTTTTCTGAAGCAGGTGGAACTGTAGACAGAGGCAATGGATGGAAGACTGGTTTGGCGTGATGGATTAGGCTACGTTCACAACCTTCTGTAGTTTCTTGCGGTCGGGCAGAGTAGGAGCTGTGATACAACCAGAAAGAATGCATTTCATCGTGCATCTGTAAAAGTTAGTGAGAGTTGTAGCTGACATGCCAAAGTTCCTTAGTCTTCTGAGAAAGTAGACGAGTCAATGGACTTTCTGAACTATAGTGTCGGCATGGGGGATCAGGACAAGTTGCTGGTGATCTGGACACTTAAAAACTTGAAGCTTTCGACCATTTCTACTTCATCTGCATTGATGTAGACAGGGGCCTGTCCTCCATTGTGCTTCCTGAAGTCGATGACTATCTCCTTCATTTTGTTGACATTGAGGGAGAGATTATTGTTGCCACACCAATTCACCAGATTCTCTAATTCCTGTACTCTGTCTCGTCATTGTTTGAGATCCGATCAACTATGGTGGTGTCATAAGCAAACTTGAAAATCAAATTGGAGGAGTATTTGGCCACACAGTCATAGGTGTGTAAGGAGTATAGTAGGCTGCTGATGACACAGCCTTGTGGGGCACCGGTGTTAAGGATGATCACAGAATGTTTCAAGCAAGTACAGAAACAGGGCATGAAAGGGGGAAACCGCGAGAAGGAAGCCCTGTGACAGAGCAGAAGACAGGAGGTTAATTGACTTTGGTTCTTTCCCCCTGAGTATTTCCAGCGTCTTTTATCTTTATTTCATCCGATGAGGGTTGCATTTGGTTTCTATGACAATGTGTATGTACGATTATTCAGTGTTTAACTTCAGCATTCAAGATTAGTTGGAACATCTTCCTGAGTGTATAGATCTAAAATGACACTCAGTGGAGGGAGAAACACTGAGTGAAAATGCTCAGAATTGTCCTTAAAATGAGAGACCCTTGGTGAAAGTGGCCCATTTCTGAATCTACAAACTGTGGTTGATGTATTCAGCACCATAGAATGGATAGGAATGTCAGGAATTAAGACAGTCACATTATGAAGGTAAATACTTCCATTTAGTTAAATAATATTATAAAGCAATTATTATTTGCTGTCATGTTGTCCCATTTGTAGAGGAAAATCCACATCAGGTGCTAATGTGAAACAGCCAGCTGTTATAAAACAGCTGCTTCACTTTTACTGTGGATGCTCTGGAACAGGAAAGTAATCTATTTAATTCCCAGCTGAGGGAGACGGTATGTCTGTGATATGTAAATATTGTTGACAAATTGGATGAGGTGTGTGCTTGAATTTCCAATTGTGCAGCATGCTTCAGGCAGAAGTAAAAATATCAGAAACAAGTGAGTACAGGGCTAATAGACAAATGGCATTTGGTGCAAGTAAGGGCCTGGCCAATCAAATTTTGTATGGCCTCAAGTTTACAAAGGGTAGGATGTGGGCTTCCAACCAGGAGGGCATTGGAATAGTCAGATCCAGAAATAACAAAGGCACGGATGATGTTTCAACGGCAGGTGAGCTCAGTTAGGCAATGAAATAAGCACTCTTAATAATAACATAGCTATGTGGCTGAAAGCTCATTTCTGGATCATATATGACACCTAGCTTGTGGATCAGTTGGTTTAGGCTCAGACAGCTGCCAGGGAGATGAGTGGAGTCAGTAACTGTTGAGTAGAGTTGGGGATGATGACAGAAGACAATAACTTTAACCTTTCCAATATTTAATTAGAGGAAATTTCTAGTCATCCAGTATTGAATGTGGGACAAGCAGTCTGGTAATTTGGTCACTATGCAGGGGTTGGAAGAGGTGGTGGTGGTGAGATGGGTGCTCTCAGTGTATATGTGAGAACTAATGCTGTGCTTTTGGATGACATTGCTCAGGGGAGGCATGTAGATGAGAAACAGGAGGAGGTCACAGATAGATCCTAGGGAAACACCAGAGGTAATGTTGAGGTAGCAGCAATATTGTAGGTGATTCTTTGGCTATGGGTAGATAGATAAGAATGGAACCAGGTGAAAAGAGCCCAACCCAGCTGGACAATAATGGAGAGGTTCCGGAGGAGAATGGCATGGTCAGCTGTGTCAAAGGCTGGAGATAGGTCAAGAAGGATGAGAAGGGGTAAGTTACCTTTGTCACTATCTCATTAGGTGTAATTTGTGACTTCGAAATGATCTATATCAGTTCTGTGCCAGAGGGGTGGCAGTGGTGGGAAGATGGAAGGGTTCAGGAGGTGGCAGACCTAATTGAAGACATTTCTGGAAAGACGAGCATGGATTTGGGAAGCAATAACACATTTAAGAACATTTGGACAGGAACTTTCCAAGGACGATGGCACAATGGTTAGCACTGCTGCCTCACAGCCCCAGAGACTCGGGTTTAATTCCCAGTTTAGGTCACTGTATCTGTGGAGTCTGCACATTCTCCCTATGCCTGCATGGGTTTCCTCAGGGTGCTCCGGTTTCCTTCCAAGTCTGAAAGGTGTGGCGGTTAGGTGCATTGGCCATGCTAAATTCCCCCTGAGTACATCTGAACAGTCAGTGATTTGGGGATTTTTACAATAACTGCATTGCAGTGTTAATGTAAGCTTGCCTGTAACACTAATAAAAAAAACTTCAAATTAACTGGAGGCTCCAGATAGGATGTTAGTTTTCAAAGATGGTGGGGGGTCAAGTGTTTTTTTTGAGGATGGTGTAGTGCTGGCAGATTTAAAGGAGAAAGAGATAACACTTGAAGTGAGAGGACTGTTTGCAATATCAGTTAACAGGGAATCAGGAAGAGGAGTTGTGTGGTCAGGGGTTTAGTGGGAAAAATATTGAGGGAGCAGGAGGCGGACTTCATAAGCTTGGAGAGGTCAAAAGGGGAGACAGGGAAGAAACTGGAGAATAATATGAATTCAAGGATAGGGTAGGACTGAACTTTAGAGAAGGTTTGGCCTAGAGGACTAGTGGAAGGGAAGGGAAGTGCCAGAGACAGCCAACTGGATAACTTTACTCTGCTTGACTAAAGTTCCCTGTGTTCCTTATGCATATTGTTGGAAATAAGGACAGAAGTAGAAGCGAAATACAAAAGTTTCAGAAGATGGTTTGCAGTAGAGAAAAGAAGCCAGGCATTCCAGAATGGTCCTAGAAGCATGAACCATTTTAATAGACCAGAGCAGGGCCTGATAGTGCTACAGGTGGTCCAGCCAGATTTGGCTGGCTAAAACAGATGACTGCCATATCCTTTCAAGTCTGAGTCTTGATGTAAGGGAGTGGTGATGAGGGCCGGACTGGGGGAACGACCACAGTGAGTAGAGTTATGGTTTTATTGGAGATTAGGGTGTGAAATGAGCATATGGATAAGCTGATCAGTAACAGCAGAAATGTTTACTGAGTGAAGGGGGGATGGTAGGGGATGGCAGGGAGAGCGAGGGGGGTGGTGAATTGGGGGAGTGGGGCTAGTGGTAGTGCAAAGACTAGATGGTTGAGATTTTGAAAGCTGAGGTCTAAGCAAATGATTTTCTAATTGATTATCTAATCGGTCATCCTGTTCAGAAAAGCCCATCTTGTTCCACAAATACCTTTTAAGATGTCAGTCTTCAAAATTATATTGTTGTTCAGGCAAGGAGAACAAATTTCTAAATTAACATATAATTTGCAACTGAGCCTCTTTGCAATGTCAGGGTAATTTTTATTACGGGTGAGAAGTCATTACAACTGTGTAAATGTGGTAACTTAAAAGGAATCAAAACATGTGCGGCTTGCATGGAAACCTTTGGCTTGAGAAGTGGTGTCGCAGCTTAGAGGGAGCATTGATCACAAGATAAAACATTAGAGCAGCAAGAAATCATTCAGCTCACCAGCAGGAGTTTTCCCAAGCAAGAGGGAGATGGGTTTGGGTGGATGCGGGGAGTTAAATACCCTAAAAGTGACACTGGGGATCAGGGTCTAAAGGTGAACGAGGAGGCCTCTTTGAGTTGTTGGGAAGTTATTTGGATGATGCAGTTGAGTTCCTGTGTAGCCCTGCATTCTGACTTTACCAGCCTGTGCACCAATGTAACAGAACTGTCAGCAACTCACCAGAATTAGCCAGTGAAACTGACAGGTTTGTAAGGCTTTGACCAGTGAAGGTGAAGAGCACCAGCCATTGCCAAGTGAAAGGCTGCCGGACACCATACCCCTTCTCTCAAAGAGTTCTTTTACTGTTTGACATGTGGTTACTAACTTCATGGAAGACATTCCACCTGTCTGGCACTTCACCCATATTCAACTGCACTCCTTAGCTGCTAGCTTTAACCTCAGTCTAGCAGCAGCTTTTATCCTCTGCTGAAGGACACAAGGAGCAGCAAGAGCACCAACAGTAGCAGGAGCAACACCAGCAGCCTTGCCTTCAACTGCATGGCATTCCATAGGACAGAGTGGATGGACACCCCAAAATCCAGGTGAAAGGAGGCGTGAGCCCCAACACAATGTATCCAGGCAAAGGATTCAGTTTCTTTGACATGTCTAAACACAACTACCTCCAGAGGCCTGGGCCCTCACAGCAGGTCACTTCATGGTTGCATGAGGATGAGTGTGAGTGTTGGCTGTTCGGATGGGAATGTGAGGTGCCCGGAGAGGCAGGAACGAGTGAAGCTGCAGGGTATCTTGTTCTGAGGGGTGCTGGACAGTAGAATGCTGAATTGGTCAGAGTGCGTGGCTTGTCATCTGAAAATGGTTTGTCACTGCCTTGTCATTGCACCTCCGAGAACGTAGATCCTCGTGGTACACTGTCTACAGGTTGGAGGGATCACACTCAATCTGCTGACTTCCACAGTCACTTCCATCCACACCTGCTTTGTTGGTGACAATGTCTCTTTTTTTATTCATTCAGGGGACATGGAAGTCGCTGGCTGGCCAGCATTTATTGCCCATCCCTAGTTGCCCTTGCTCAGAGAGCAGTTGAGAGTCAACCACATTGCTGTGGCTCTGGAGTCACATGTAGGCCAGACCAGGTAAGGACGGCAGATTTCTTTCCTTAAGGACATTCCTCCTGTCCTTGCAAAAACTCACGCTGCAGTACCTCCGGCTAAGAGTGAAAGACTCGAGGAATGGCTTTCTCAAGTCCCTCTCCATTCTTGTGGTTGCTGCAACCTCAAAAATCCAAGTGCTTTCATGGCTTTTTCCAGGAGCCCTTCAATTAAAAATCTCTGTGTGATCCCACCTGCTGCCACTGACAAGTGAGGGAATCCAGAAGCAGGATGCCAATGCCTTGGCTCAGTTAAAGAGCCTCAGCAAATCCTGCTGAAACTGTCAACAGGTTCCTGACCTGCCAACATCTTGGCAAGGACCATCAGTATCTGTGTCGGCTCTATGCTACAAATGAAAATGAACCCCACTGCCCTTCTTTCATTCCTTCTTTGTTTTAAAGATTTTTCCCAGATTTCCCCAAGAAAGAAGCAATGGTCTCTGCTTCACCCACTGTGTGTGTTGAAGAATCCACTTTTCAGTAACGCTCTGTGGAAAGACATTTCTCCTGAGCTCTCCACTTACTCTCTTTGAGGCAAATTTAAATTCATGAGTGCTCATTATTGACTTTCCAGCCAAGGGGAATACTCCATTTCTATTCGTTCTAACAAAACACTTAATAATTTTTAAAAAATCTTTTAGCCTTCTCTGTCACTTTGGGAATAGTTCCATCATCTCAATTCTCTCCTCGTAATTATAGTTTCCCATCCCTGACATCATACTTTAGAGACTATGTTAAAAGCTGCTTTAATGACCTTTCTATACAAGAGTGCCTGGAACGTAACCACTCTTAACTCTAACCAAGTTAATGATTTGTGCAAATTTATCATTACTCCTTTACTCTTGTACTCTATGGTAACATTTCTAGAATTCCAATTCTGTTGGCCTTTTCTGTTGTTCGGTTGGAATTGCCATGTTAATATAATACATAGAATTCCACTGAATGTAGAGCAGAGACAGGCCCAAACAGTTCATGCTGCTTTTTATGCTCTTTTTCTAAATCTCCAACGTTTAGCTCTGTCAATCCTTCTGCATCTCCTTCTCCCTTATGCTGATTTAGTCTCGTGTCCATAAAATAGAGTGGGATTTTACTGCCTCGCTTGTCCCGAAACTGTAAAATCCACCCCTTGGCCACTATGATTCCCTTGGCGGGCAGGAAGGTAAAACTCCAGCATATCTGCCTCTACCAATATCTGGTGACAAGTTCCACATTCTCGCCTCTCTCTGAGCAAAGGAGTTTATTCTGAATTTCCTAATTGATTTCTCGATGACTATCATATCAATGACTTTAGTTTTGCACTTGCCGACAAGTGGAAACATTGTCGTTGCGATCAAATTAAGTAATTTGATGCCATTGAATGCATGTCCATTAGAAGCTGGAGACTGGCCAAGCTCAAACCATAATTCTGTTATCACTATTGACTCCTTTGACCTATCAGGGAGAGCAGACTTTCATCCCATAACGTCTGAGCAACATTTGAATCCAGATTCTCAGAGATAAAGCAACAACACTCAAACTGTCAGTGATCCTGAAACATGGGGGCATGTTTGTAGGAGGGAGGGGCATTTAATCAAATGGGAGGACAATGGGTGAGCATGCTGGTGCTTTCCAGTCTGCACCAAGATTAAGTTGAGGTGAGACGGCCTATGGCCAGATTTCCAGCTGTTGTCAGTTAAGGCCTTTCACTGGGCAATTAATGATCATTTAAAGGTCCCACTATCATTGATATTAACTCAACTGCAGGAGGGCCTTTCACCACTCGATGAGCATGACAAAAAAACTTGTATGACAAGAAAACCACTTGTGGTCTCCAGTGGGGGATTGCTTATTGAAAGGAACTCAGAACCTAATTGAGGGACCTGGCAGCAGGAACAGGGGGACCCACTGAGAGAAATTCTTTGCCCTTGTTGACTCCCACACCATGAAACCCTTACTGTCATGCCTTATTTTTGGCCTGGGTGGCTCCATGATCGATGGACCTCTGGTTTGGCAGGTTGTCCCAGTAACACAGCCGCCACCCCCTTGGAGACCAGCAGCTCTGACTGGCCAGCAGCTCTCAGGGGTGGGATTTCCAGGTCTATGATCCCAAGGAAGGCCAGATGGTGGCCACTTAAGGAGCACCTAATACTGACAGGCCTTCCCAGAGGGAGCAAGGCAAGTCTCTTACCGACTGTCTTGCTGACAGACAAGGCCCCTATAAAATCCCCACTTTAAAAAGTGAGGTTGGCATGATTTCCCCACATGTATCATAGAATCTCTACTGTGCAGAAGGAGACCATTCGATCTGTTGAGTCTGCACTAATCACAATCCCACCAGGCCCTATTCTCGTAACCTCACTTATTTATCCTGCTAATCCCCTCATACTAGGGCCAATTTAGCATGGCCAATCAATCTAACCTGCACATCTTTAGACTGTGGAGGGGGGGAAACTGGAGCACCCGGAGGAAACCCACGCAGACATGGGGAGAATGTGCAAAGTCTACACAGACAGAGCCCTGAGGCCAGAATTGAATCTGGGTCCCTGGCGCCGTGAGGCAACAGTGCTAACCACTGTGCTACCGTGCTGCCCATTAATCAAGAGGGAGCATTTTCAAATCAGTCTGTTGGACTCAGTTTTAATCATTTATATATAAATGTGATTAATACAGTGCTGTTGGAGAGGGCAAGAAAGAACTAGATCTGCATCAGTTAACCTCAGCATCTCTCTAGGAAGAAGAGGTATCCAGTGGAGAACATTTTAGGCTTTGGCAGTGTCACTGAAATTCAGATTGTTTTTAACAGAATCCCACAATTTATGTTTGCTGCAATAAATGTTTAAAAATGGATTTTAGCTTTTGGAACACTGAAGCACCCAGTATTGGTTGACTTGTTTATTAGTGCTGTGCTGCATCAGTTCTCTGATTGATAAATGTCCCCTGATTAATAAGACCGTTGCTGGTAATTGTCTCCGCTTTTGCTTTTGCCAGTGTTAACCATCATTCACACAAAATGCTGTTTGGACTAAAAGCTCAAAGATAACTAAACGAGAGGCTTAACTTTGTCTCTTACTGATCATCTGTCTGTAAAATCGAATCTCAATGAAATTGCTGCAATAAATATTAAAAAGAGGGCGGAGAATAAAGACTGCTAATGGTAGGGTTAGAAGGAAAAGTTAAAATCTCTTGAGCCTTTTTTTTAAGTGGATTTAAAAAAGACTTTTAGGCCACAATGCAGTATCTAACATACTGCACTTACATGAGCATCTGTGCTTGCAGTCCCCCGGAGTGTGACTTTTCAGTCTCAGTTGGGCTGTTAGAGGAGGAAGGAAAGTCAAAGAATGAGTCACTCAGGATGCTCTTATGAATCTGCCAATAATTGATTTAAGAGTGGCACTGACAGAAACCTGGGAGCAAATCACCCCTGCCTCTCACTGTTAGGGAATGTGCTGAAGGAACCCATAAGGGGTTGTAGGGTGTGGTGGGGTGGGGTGGGGGGGAGTGGGGGAAGGGGATTAGTTCTTTTAAAGAGGAAAAATATTAATGGTATTTTTTAAAAATGGCTGTAGAAATTTTAGGAGAGTTAAAGGACTGCATTGTCAAATGGGGGAAACAAGAAACTTGCGACCTATTTGTTGGAATAAAGCTCAATAAGAAAATAACTGCGCAGCCCAATTCCTGACATCTCATGCTGCCATCATCCTTATCGCTTGATGTTAGTGGCTTCATCTTTCCATCAAAATATATGAAAGAAAGCACAAGGTAATTGTTTTTTCAGTTTATTCAAAGATATCGTGATGAGAAATTTTTCCAACATTAGAGGGTACAATAACATTTGTTAGCAGGGCCAATGTTATCTACTAGAAAATGAGAGTTATCTTTGATCAATATGAAAAAGCAGTGTAATAAAGGACTCATTACATTACAAAGGCGGCATTGTCAGCTGCAAAATGTGCAATTTACATTTCTGTTGCTAGGATAAACAATTTTAAGATGGGTTAAAAAAAAGTACAAGGGCGCTCATTTCCCATCTGTTACTGTAAAATATTTTGTGTGCTTTGTTGAATGTATTTGGTCTGTGCATCAAATTAGAAAAGTGGAAGTTGTGTTTTTTCAAACTTGGTTATACAATGGTGACTGAATCTTAGATCAGGGTAAATTCCAAATTTACACAGCTCACTCGGAGCACAAACCGAGAGAGACAGTGAGAGAGAGAGAGAGAGACGGGAGGGAGACTGCTGTGCAGCTGCAATATGATTCATGAGTGTTATGGAAGCGACAGCATCTCTTTTAACGTATTAAGAAAATTGTACTCGATAATTGCCAACAGTTGGCAGCTGTGTGGCACAGTGGGTTTCCATACTGTTGTCCTACTTCTGGGATCGAGGTTCATATCTAGCCCAGACTGAAGAGACAAAGGGTGCTTCAATCTGCTGCCTGGAAAGGTCCTAAGAGAAATGATTTGAGCAGTTTCAACTCAGTTCCTAATGTGTATGAATCCACAGCACAAATGGCTCTTAATTTGTCACTAAATTGGCAATCTCACTCAGGGAGGTCCCAAGAATAGCTGCTATGGGAAAAGGGGAGAAAAGAATTACGCTGATGCATTAGGTTTTGCTCTATCAAGCTAAGGCCTTGTAACTCTGCATCTAGCTGTGCTGTACCTTGCCAAGGAGTGTTATATACTGCCACTGGATATAATCAATGGAAAAGTAATTTGATTTCCCAGTATTGGCATCCATCACCTTTTTTAATGGCACAGCAAAAATAAAATCCTTAATTGTTTACTCAGACACTAATGTCTCCCACTGTACTCAGCCTGGTAACAAAATTGGCATTGGATTATTGAAAAGACAGGATATTTTACATCAACCTCCTTTGTTCAGGCATTTTTGAAATTAAACAATAAATGTAAAAAAAACTCCCAAAACAGTCAACAGACTTTTGAAAAGTGTTCTTACAGACTTTGTTTTAAGCACATTTGACAGGAAAATAACGTAGAGAAAAAGCAAGTGGTACTGCCTGTTTAGTTAACCAACTGTAAATTGTGACGAGTTGTTCTTAAAATGACAAACTAGCTGAGATTGGTAGATGTATTAAGTGTGTGCAACCTGTAACCTGAGATACACAGTTCTTTAGCAGGTAGGATGTGATTTTGCTTCCTGGTTTATAGAGTCCTTTTCCTTGTATTATTCCAATGGGAACCAGTGTTATTTATTTGTAAAATCTGATGTCAACCTCTGATCGTGACTCGTGTGCCAGGATGTAATTGTATCTGCACTTTAAGACTGGTGAATTTGCATGTTAACAGTATAAATCAGATAAACTCCTGGTTTTGTAGGACAAAGCCAACTGCTATTTGTGATTTTTCATTGATGCCTAACACCTAATGTATTAGTCTTTGACATCCTGTAAAATAAAGATATGTTTGACGGCTAAGGAATGCGGTGTTATTTTCTCATGGTTATGTACCAGTATACGCTTTAAGTACGGCAAATCATCTAGCCAGAAAGTTAGTAATCCTGCACTTGTTATTGTCATGTCCATCTCTGTTTTCTGAATTTCTGGTATTTGATGTAGATGTACATGCAGGCTAGAATTCTCCAGCCATTCACGCCAGTGGGATTCTCTGGCTCTGCCAGCAGCACACCCCTTCCCGCAGGTTTTGCAGCGATGTGGGTGACATTGAGGGGAAATCCCATTTACAGCAGCGGGACTGGAGAATCCTGCTGCCAGTGAACAGTGCACCACCTTCCGCTGCCAGGAAACACGCAGCTGGGAGGCCGGAGAATTTTTCCTGTATTCTTTCAATTTGCAGATATTTAATATTATGGATGTATTTAATGATGATAGTGCTGTCTAAAAGAGGAAAACCAGGGGCGGCAATAACTTACATTAATATAGCACATGTAAGATAATGAAACACCCCAAGATGCTTCATTAAAGAATCATAAAACAAAGTATTACACTGAGCTACATAAGGCGATATTAGGTCAGATGACCAAAAGCTTGGTTAAAGAGGTAGGTTTGAAGGAATCAAAAACAGAAATTGCTGGAAAATCTCAGTAAATCTAACAGCATCAGTGGAGCAAGAATAGAGCCAACGTTTCGAGTCTGGATGACCCTTCATCAGAACTGAAAGTTTAAAAGAGTGCCTTAAAAGAGGAAAGCAAGATAGAGAGGCAGATCGGTGTAGGACAAGAATTTCAGAGCTTGGGGCCTAGGCAACTAAAGGCACGGCAACAGTTGTACAGTAAATATAATTGGGAAAGAGTAGGCCACAATTAAAGTACAGATATCTAGAATGGTTGTGCGGTTGTAGATACAGAGTACTGAGGGGTAAGGCAATGAGGGATTTGAAAACACAGATGACAATTTTAAAATTAAGACATTGCTTGACTGGGAGCCGGTGTAGGCCAGGAAGCACAAGGGAAAGAGGACTTGGTGTGAGTTAAGACACGGACAGAGAGTTTTAGATGACTTCAAGTTTGTGGAGTGTAGAAGGTGGGGGAACAGCCAGGAGTGCAAAGATGGAACAGTCCAGATGGAAAAGTCTAGATGGAACAAAAGCATGGATGAGGGCATCCACACCCTGGCCCTAACCCAAACACATGCTCATCAGGCAGTTCCCGCCTGACATTGAGTCTTCTATTCTTTTAAGGGTAGAGATTCAACCTACCCAAGTTACTGGCCAAACAGAGGGTGAATAACTCTTCAGTCCCACCAATGTCACTGAGCAGGATGTGACATAAAGTCATTGATAGAGGTTTACAACATGGAAATAGGCCTATCGGCCCAAGTTGTCCATGCTGCTCTTTTTTTTAAACCCCTAAGCTAATCCCAATTGCCTGCATTTGGGCCACATCCCTCTATATCCATCTTAGCCATGTAGCTGTCTAAATGCTTTTTAAAAGACAAAATTGTACTGCCTCTACTACTACCTCTGGCAGCTTGTTCCAGACACTCACCACCCCCTGTGTGAAAAAATTGACACTTCTGTATCTCTCCCCCTCACCTTAAACCTATGCCTCTAGTTTTAGATTCTACTTTTGAGTTTGATCCTGCCCCACCTTTGCTGGTGCCTGCTTGAATGGCTAAGACAAGCTGACACACTTCCCTGGATGCTGACATTCAGTGTCAATTAATTCATCACTTAGCAGTTTCAACTGGCCTCTGAGCAGGATGGCCACCCTTGATGTTCCTCACCCCTGACTGAATCAGCAGGATTCGGGAAGGTGAAGGACACCCCCACCTCTCTGCTCACTCCAATGGAAGAAGTATACTCTGCCCTTTGCATGTTAATCAATTGATACCTTCTAGACTTTTTTATTCAGTATCCATACAGGACAAAACATCTTACCAGGCATTAGCCTCAGTAGGGTATTATATAGGAACACAGGCCATAAAAGTTGACAATACAGCAACACATCAAGGGCTGAAGAACGCACTACTAACTGAAAATGACTCATCAAACAGATTTCAACATTAAGATGCACTACAATCTTAAAATACACTCCAATCTTCTATATAATTGTGGAGGAAGTTATGCGCAAGAACATTTTACTGTATTACCATTTTTGGTAAGTCATTTTTTGCTAGCACAAGACGTCAAATAACTGTGATGGACAGAAAACTTCCTAGCTTGAATCATATGTTAAAAGGAAGTGCTATTACCCAACATTGTTTGAATTAAATGTTTATTGAGTTTTACTTAATTTAGTTTTGACTGGGAGCATGCGGCAGCACGGTGGCACAGTGGTTAGCATTGCTACCTCACAGCACCAGCGTTCGATTCCCAGCTTGGGTTACTGTCTGTGTAGAGTTTCCACATTCTCCCTGTGTCTATGTGGGTTTTCTCCAGCTGCTCCGGTTTCCTCCCACAGTCCAAAGATGTGCAGGTTAGGTGAATTGGTCATACTCAATTGCTCCTTAGTGTGTCGGGGGACTAGCTAGGGTAAATGCATGAGGTTGTGGGGATAGGAACTGGGTGGGATTGTGGTTGGTGCAGACTCAATGGGCCAAATGGCCTTCTTCTGCACTGTAGGATTCTATAATTCTATGACTAGGGGCAAATCATACCAGCAATTCACATCACACCCTTGCTGCAGCAAGGCTGGGGAATTTGGCAGCAGGCCAAATCTCTGCTCATTGTAGCGTGACGGGAAAACCCCACCAGTGTGTATGGTGAAAATATTCTGGCCTATGTATTATCAGGTATAGGCAGAGATGAGGGTTGATTAGGAGGGAAGGAATGAGGTTGAATTTTTATCAAGCACAATGTGAAGTTTATTTTTACAAGTGTTTTGAGCAACTTGAAATGTTAACTAAATTGCCTTCTTAACATCGCTCACCAGTAATCTTTGACGTTAAAAGTTTATGTTTGAATAATTACTTTACTATTTAAAGCATTAGTGATTAACAAACATAGATTTTTCTCTGGCTTACCCAGCAGGGAATATTCCTGTGTAATATAGATCTATTTAGTAGTTGATCTATTTAGTAATATTGATCTATCCGTAGCTGGGAAAGTGCTGGAATCCATCATTAAAGAAGAACTAACAGGACACCTGGAAAAGAGTGGTTCGATCAAGCAGATGCAGCATGGATTCATGAAAGGAAAGTCGTGTTTGACGAATTTATTGGATTTTTATGAAGATGTAACGAGTGCAGTTGACAGGGGGGAGCTGGTGGATATGGTGTTTTTAGATTTCCAGAAGGCGTTCGATAAGGTGCCTCACAAAAGGTTGCTGCAGAAGATTAAGGTACACGGAGTTGGGGGTAAAGTGTTAGCGTGGATTGAGAATTGGCTATCTAACAGGAAGCAGAGAGTTGGAATAAATGGGTGCTTTACTGGTTGGCAGTTAGTGACTAGTGGCATACTGCAGGGATCAGTGCTGGGGCCTCAACTGTTTAGCATATACATGGATGGTCTGGAGGAGGGCACCGAGTGTAGGGTAACAAAGTTTGCTGAAGACACAAAGATGAGTGGGAAAGCAAATTACATGGAGGATGCAAAAAGTCTGTAGAGAGATTTGGATAGGCTGAGTGAGTGGGCGAGGATCTGGCAGATGGAGTCTCACGTTTGTAAGTGTGAGGTTATCCACTTTGGAAAGAATAATAGTAAAATGGACTATTATTTAAATGGTGAAAATTTGCAACATGCAGGTGCAGAGGGACGTGGGGGTCCTTGTTTATGAATCGCAAAAACTCAGTTTGCAGGTGCAGCAGGTGATCAAGAAGGCAAATGGAATGTTGGCCTTTTTCGCGAAGGGGATAGAATATAAAAGCAGGGAGGTCTTGCTGCAATTGTACAAAGTACTAGTGAGGCCGCAACGAGAGTACTGTGTGCAATTTTGGTCCCCTTATTTGCAAAAGGATATATTGGCCTTGGAGGGAGTACAGAGAAGGTTCATCAGGTTGATATTGGAGATGAGGGGGTTAGCTTATGAGGAGAGATTGAGTAGATTGGACCTGTACTTGTCGGAGTTTAGAAGGCTGCGGGGTGATCTTATAGAGACATATAAGATAATGAAGGGGCTAGATAGGGTAGAGGCAGAGATATTCTTTCCTCTTAGAAAGGAAACAAGAACTAGAGGACACAACGTCAAAATAAGAGGGAGTCAGTTTAGGACAGAGTTGAGGAGGAACTTCTTCTCTCAGAGAGTAGTGAATCTCTGGAATTCTCTGCCCATTGAAGTGGTGGAGGCTACCTTGTTGAATATGTTTAAGTCACAGGTAGATAGATTTCTGATCAATAAGGGAATTAAGGGTTATGGGGAGCAAGTGGGTAAGCGGAACTGAGCCACTTTCAGATCAGCCATGATCTTATTGAATGGCGGGGCAGGCACGAGGGGCTAGATGGCCTACTCCTGCTCCAATTTCTTATGTCCTTATGTTCTTATTTAAAATAGTAATATGATAACAAAGCAGTCCTCACTCTGCAACATCCAACCACACATAGCTTTCACGGTTTCCATTGATTATATTCCCAAGGACCGTCAGTGACTGATATTTTGTTACATGTTGGAACGCCATCATGAAACAGAATTTGTTTCCCATGCTCCCCTATATCATTGAGTTGTCTTCTGCAAATCCAATACAAACTAAACCAATATTTTTGTAAAATGCAGGTGAATCAATACTCCCAAAAATCAGATATTAATTTTGTTCAGACATTTTGTTTGAACAAATAAAATACTATCCTGGATAATATTGCTATTTACATTCAATTGCAACGACAGCATTTTGCAATCACATTTTGTAAGAGAATTACATTTGGTAGCAAGCTGTGATCATTGAAATAAAGAAGATTTTGTTTAACTCCCTGAAATTTTGGATATGTAATATATCACTGCAGCAATATTCTCATATTCTTGTCCTAAAATAAGATAAGCTACCCCTCCTCATCTTTCTTGACCTGTCTGTGATCTTCAACACAGTTGACCACACCGTCCTCTCCTAATGCTGCACCACTTGTCCAAGTTTTGTCACCTAGTTCCATTTTTATCTATCTAGTCATATGGAGAATCACTTGTGTGACTTCTCATCCAGATCCCATGCTGTAACATTTAGTGTTCTTCAAAGATCTACCCTTGGCTCCTTCCTTTTTCTCATTGTTGTGCTGACACCCAGTGACACAATGCCAAGACATGTCTATTCTCTCATGAAAGCTGACAATACCCAGCTCTACTTCACCATCACCTCTCTCAATCTTGCCACTGTCTCTGAATTATCAGGATGTGGAGATGCTGGAGTTGGACTAGAATGAGCACAATAAGAAGTCTCACAACACCCAGATTTATTTGGAATCACAAGCTTTCAGAGTACTGCTCCTTCATCAGGTGAGTCACTCAGCTGACGAAGGAGCAGCACTCCGAAAGCTTGTGATTCCAGATAAACCTGTAGGACTTCAACCTGATATTGTGAGATTTCTAAATTATCAGACTGCTTGATCAGCAGAAATTCCTTCTAATTAAATGGAAGACCATTGGTCCATATTTTTGGCATGATGGAGCGGCTTCTTTTACACACAAACTCAAAACTGTCAAAGAAGTGTCATAGCTGTCAAGGGATACGAGATGATTTGACATGAGGGGCCAAGAGCTAAAAGTTGGTGGATGTGAGCATGGTTTGACATGTGTCAGCACTAATTTAGCATGGGGGTATAGGGGCCATGGAGATAAAGGAGCATGGGCTGACATGGAGTATGAGGAGAAATGGGTTTAGAAGGACATAGGTTGACATGAGGTATCAAGTCACAATGGGGTTGTGTGTTAATTTTTCTAGCTGCTTTATTCCCTCAGCATTTCAATTTTCAGTGAGTTGTTGATAACTAAAATGTGATTTTGCTCATATTTTGACCTGTTAATAAAAATAGCCTGAATATTTGATTCAGTGCACTGAAGTGATCAAGAATAAGATACGTATTTTTAAAAAAGCATCCTAAAATTAACTAGGATACATTATTTTTAAATGTCCTTCTTCCCACTCTAGCATTAAATTCAAATTTACAGGAATCACAGCAGGAAAACAATTCAATCTGAGGTTCTTCACCACCTACACAACTTTAAGGACACTAACATGGAGGGGATTGTTTTAGCTTCATTATTAATTCTATGCAGCTTTGTCATTTTGACTTCTGCCTTGCAGCAGGAGCAGCTCCAGTCATCAGTTTTAGCAATTATTTGCACAATTCATTTCAATGGGAGGAAAATCAAGCTGGTTCTACAACAAGCAAGTGACTCACTCCATCAGATCAGACTACAACAGGCAAGAGTGGCTTTCCATATATGTACTGTGGATGAGTACATGGGAATTAATGGGATTGAGAGTTACAGATAGGCCTGGTAGGTAGGGATATGATCTTATATAGAATAGAACATTACAGCGCAGTACAGGCCCTTTGGCCCTCGATATTGCGCCGACCAGTGGAACCAATCTAATGACCCTCTAAGCTAAACTATTCTAATGTTATCCATATGCCTATCCACTGACCATTTGAACGCCCTTAAAGTTGGCGAGTCCACAACTGCTGCAGGCAGGGCATTCCACGCCCTTACTACCCTCTGAGCACAGAACCTACCTCTGACATCCGTCCTACAATTACCACCCTTTAATTTGAAGCTATGTCCCCTTGTGTTAGCCATCACCATCCGAGGTAAAAGGCTCTCACTGTCCACCCTATCCAATCCTTCGGCGCAACTTGTGGGCCGAAGGGCCTGTTTGTGCTGTAGTGTTCTATGTTCTATGTACTTCACCAGGGATGGCAAGGAGGAACAATGAGCAAGGATGTAATGCTTGTAATTCTCCAGTCCTCTGGCACCAACCCCGGGTCTAAGAAAGACTGAAAAATTATGGTCAGTGTCTCCACAATTTTCAGTCTCACTTCCCTCGGTATCTTTGGACACATTACATCCAGTCCCAGTGCTTTGTCAACTTTGAGCACAAGCAGGCAGTGTGGTGGCACAATGGTTAGCACCGCTGCCTCACAGCTCCAGGATTCTGGGTTTGAATTCAGGCTTTAGTCACTGTCTGTGTGGACTCTGCACATGTCTGTGTGGGTTTCCTCCGGGTGCTCCAGCTTCCTCCAACAGTCTGAAAGACGTGCTGATTAGGTGCATTGGCCATGCTAAAATCTTCCTCAGTATACTTGAACAGGCACCAGAGTGTGGCAACGAGTGGGTTTTCACAGTAACTTCATTGAGTGTTAATATAAGTCTACTCATGAAAGTAATAAGTAAACTAAACTAAAACAAAGCTAAAAATTACCTCCACTTGGATTGCTGCCTTTTCTCCATGTTGTCTTGTGAGAGGCAGAACTTCTTTCTGTTTGTCCGTACAGAAACAAATTAAGGACAAGAGGTGGGGAGTGCCTCAGCCACGTGTCCTTGCCCCTGGCATTGGATTCAGGGGCATCTGAGAGTCACACTGCTGGGATCCTGACCTGGGTAAATCTTAGTTTGAATTCAAACATAAATACTTCGCAAGAGCATTTTCCCCTTGCTCAGAAGATCACTAGCAGGACTTTATGTCTAGGTAGCCAACCCAGATTTCTGGAATTTGGAGCAAGAGACCGTGAGGAAAGCACCTAAGTGCTGTATGTACCCATCAGCCCCACATTAATAAGATGCTGTACTCCTTCCCCTGGTGTGAGTCAGGTGGGCACAATCCTGGTGCGACTGTCTGGATTGCAGCCTGTGTGATTTTAAGGCATCTTGGCAATTAATAGAATTTAAGTCATCTTAAGTAAAACAATACTGATCATAAGATAGTACATAGAACACTACAGCACAAACAGGCCCTTCGGCCCACAAGTTGCGCCGATCACATCTATACCTACCAAGCCATAGAACTATCTGTAACTTCCAATGCCATTAGATCCCATGTACTCATCCAGAAGTCTTTTAAAATACCCTAGCGAGTTTGCCTCTACCACCACCAACGGCAGCCGATTCCACTCACTCACCACCCTCTGAGTGAAAAACTTTCCCCTAACATCTCCTCTGTACTTGCTTCCCAGCACCTTAAACCTGTGTCCTCTCGTAGCGACCATTTCAGCCCTGGGAAATAGCCTCCGAGAATCCACCCTATCTATTCCTCTCAACATTTTATAAACCTCTATCAGGTCACCTCTCAACCTTCGTCTCTCCAGGGAGAACAGACCGAGCTCCCTCAACCTCTTGTTTCACACTCTGTCACATACATAAGAACATAAGACATAGGAGCAGAATTAGGCCACTCAGCCCATGGAGACTGCCCCACCATTCAATCACGGCTGATATTTTTCTCATCCCCATTCTGCTGCCTTTTCTCCATAATCCCTGATCTCCTTAGAAAGAACAAAGAACAAAAACAGCCCGGGAAACAGGCCCTTCGGCCCAACGAGCCCGCGCCGCCATCTCAACACCACCAGTCCCCCCCTCCACCCATGACCCTTATCTATTGTTTTATGGCCATCCAGATTGAGGGAAACTAATTTAGGGACAATTTATTCCTGCCAATCAGCCTAACAGCACATCTTTGGGGTGTGGGAGGAAACCGGAGCACCCAGAGAAAACCCACGCAAGCACGGGGAGAATGCGCAAACTCCCACAGGCACTGGCCCAAATCCATGTGTCTGCACAGCAATCAGTGATAGTCACTGAGCTGTCGTCTTGCCCAGTATCTGGTCCAGTTTAGGCACACACTAACGACATGAAGCACTAGACCAATATCAAACAACCAAGCGCAGCCCAAGTACGACCCATCGCGTGTATGCCCTTCGTTGGACACAAGGCAGACCGACTTAAAACCTGTGAATGAAAAGAAAAAAAACATTATTATTGTACCATATCCATTTACCTTACCAGGGACGCCCCAATGCTAATGACCCTTATTTAAAACAATCTCCTATATCCACCCATCTCCAACCCACTCATGTGCCTGTCTAAGTTACTCTTAAATGACTCTAGCGTGTTTGCCTCCACCACCTCACTTGGCAGAGCATTCCATACCCCCACTACCCTCTGTGTGAAAAACCTCCCTCTAATATCTGTGTTATACCTCTCCCCCCTCACCTTAAGTCCATGGCCCTTTGTCCTATGTGTCTCTATCATAGGAAATAGCTTACCTCTGTTTACTCTATCTATACCCTTCATAATCTTATATACCTCTATTAGATCCCCCCTCAGTCGCTGTCTTTCAAGGGAAAAGAGCCCCAATTTCTTCAATCTTTCCTTATACCCCAGTCCTTCCATACCAGGCAACATCCTGGTAAACCTCCTCTGCACTCTCTCCAGAGTCTCCACGTCCTTCCGGTAGTAAGGCGACAAGAACAGGACGCAGTACTCTAAATGCGGCCTAACCAACGTTCTGTACAACTGCAACATTAGACTCCAGCTCTTATATTCTATACCCCTTCCTATAAAGGCTAACATACCATAGACTTTCTTCACCACACTCTCCACTTGCACTGCCACCTTCAAAGACTTGTGCACTTGCACCCCCAGGTCTCGCTGCGACTCTATACTCCTTATGGGCTTACCCTTTATCATATAACTTCCCCCTACATTATTCCAGCCAAAATGCATCACCTCACATTTATCCGGATTAAACTCCATTTGCCATGTATCTGCCCAATCAACCAGCCTATCAATATCCCGTTGTATTGCCAGACACTGCTCCTCACTGCCTGCCAATCCAGCCATCTTGGTGTCATCAGCAAATTTGCTGATCACACCACCTACTCCCTCTTCCAAATCATTTATATATACTACACTACAATCAATCAAGAACCTATCTATCTCTGTCTTAAAGATGCTCAATGACCCAGCTTCCACAGCTTCCTGTGGCAAAGAGTTCCATAGATTCACCACTTCCTTGCTGAAGAAATTCCTCCTCGCCTCTGTTTTAAAGACTCGCCCTATTGGCCTGAAGTTGTGTCCTCTGGTTCTAGTTTTCCTACTAGTGGAAACATCCTCTCCATGTTCACTCTTTCCAGGCCTCGCAATATTCTGTAAATTTCAATAAGATCCCCCATCATCCTTCTAAACTCCAATGAATACAGACCCAGAGTCTTCACATGACAAACTTTTCATTCCAGGGATCATTCTTGTGAACTTCCTCTGGACCCTTTCCAAAGCCAGTACATCCTTCCTTAGATATGGGGCCCAAAACTGTTCACAATACTCCAAATGGGGTCTGACCAGAGCCTCAAACAGCCTCAGAATTACATCCCTGCTCTTGTATTCCAGCCCTCTTGACATGAATGCTAACACTGCATTTGTCTTCCTAACTACCAACTGAACCTGCACATTAACCTTAAGAGAATCTTGAACCAGGACTCCCAAGTCCCTTTGTGCTTCTGATTTCATCAGCATTTTCCCACTTAAAACATAGTCTATGCCTCCATTCCTCATTTCAAAGTGCATAACCTCACACTTTTCCACATTGTATTCCATCTGCCACTTCTTTGCCCACTCTCCTAACTTGTCCAGGTCCTTCTGCAGCCCCCTGCTTCCTCAATACTACCTGTCTCCCTACATATCTTTGTATCATCTGCAAACTTAGCAACAGTGCCTTCAGTTTCTTCTTCCAAATCATTAATGTTTATTGTGAAAAGTTGTGGTCCCGGCACTGACCCCTGAGGCACACCACTAGTCATCGGCTGCCATCCTGAAAACGACCCCGTTATCCCCTATCTTTGCCTTCTGCCAGTCAGCCAATCCTCTATCCTTGCCATGATCTTACCCTTAATACCATGAGCTCTTAACTTATTTAACAGTCTCCTATGAGGCACCTAATCAAAGGCCTTTTGAAAATATAAATAAATCTAAATCTAAAACTAGAGGGCATAGGTTTAAGGTGAGAAGGAAGAGATGCAAAAGTGTCCAGAGGAGCAATTTTTTCACACAGAGGGTGGTGAGTGTCTGGAACAAGCAGCTAGTAGTAGATAGTAATAGAGGTGAGTACAATTTTGTCTTTTAAAAAGCATTTAGGCAGTTACATGGGTACAATGTGTATAGAGGGATATGAGCCAAATGTGGGCAATTGGGACTAGCTTCAGGGTTAAAAAAAAATGGTGGCATGGACAAGTTGGGCCAAGGGACCTGTTTCCCTGCTATAAACCTCTATGACTCTATAAAATCACGTTCACTGGTTCTCCTTTGTCTAACTTCCTTGTTACTGCTCAAAGAACTTCAACACATTTGTCAGATATGACCTCCCATTGATGAAACCGTGCTGACTCCATCCTATTTTGTTATGCACTTCGAAGTACTCTGCGATCTCATCTTTAATAATGGACTGTAAAATCTTGCCAATGACTAAATTTAGGCCAACTGGCCATCTGCTGCCTCCCTCCCTTTTTAAACAGCAGTGCTATATTAGTTACTTTCCACTCCTTTGGGACTCTACCTGCCTCCAATGATTGCTGAAAGATCACCACCAATGCCTCCACAATTTCCTCAGCTATCTCTTTTAGAATCCTGGGGTGTAGTCCATCCAGTCCAGGTGATTTATCCACCTTCAGACTTTTCAGTTTCCTCAGAACCTTCTCCTTAGTGATGACTGCTACACTCACTGTGCCCCTGATTCTCCTGGAGCTCAGGCATCCCACTGGTGTCTTTCACCGTGAAGACTGATGCAAAGTAACTATTCAGTTCCTCTGCCATTTCTTTGTTTCCTATTATTAATTCTCCAGCCTCATTTTCCAGTGGTCCAATGTTTATTTTTGCCTCTCTCTTACCTTTTATATATTGGAAAAAAAACAGCCAGGCTTTGCTTGGTAAAAGAATATAGAGAAATGGAGGAGATCAGCTGGGAAGTCAGGTGGAACCCAGGCACAGGCTGAATTCTCATCCTTATTGCCTGCGCATTGAGCATTTCCTAAATGAAGCATAGAGAAGGAAAAGATGGTACAAAACAACAAACATCAGAACTGGGCTTGCTGACTCCTCTTGCAATGACATTAATCTAAGGCAAAAGGCAAAGCCATTCTGGCAATAGGTCACCCAGATCATACAATCCCTACAGTGCAAAGTAGACCATTCAGCCCATCAAACCTGCACTAGCAATAATTCCACCTCGGCCCTCTCCCCGCAACCTCATATTTACCCTGCTAATCCCTCTGATGCTAAAGGCCAATTTACAATGGCCAATCCACCCAACTTGCATATCTTTGGAGTATCGCCGAAAACCAGAGCACCCAAAGGAAACTCACACAGACACGGGGAGAGCATGCAAACTCCACACAGTGACCCAAGGCTGGAATTGAACCTGGGTCCCTGGCGCTGTGAGGTAGCAGTGCTAACCACTGTGCTGCCATGTCACCCAGACCTTTGTGAATATTTTGAATCCCCTATCCCAGAAGAATGCGAGATGCTCAGTGGTTGATTTTATTTAAGGCTGGGATGGAAAGATTTTTTAGAGACGCAGGGAATCAAGAGATAGGAGGAAAGCTCAGAAAGCTGTAGCAGAGGTAGAAGATCAACCTGATTTTACTGAGTGGCAGAGAAGAATTGAAGGGCTGAGTAGCCTACTCCAGCCCCTATTCCTCACGTTTCTATGGACAGACCCAAGAGTCTGTCACAGAGAGCAAATTTTCAAGCCTGAGACGATGCTATTTATTTATTTATGCTTGAAAGCGCATGAAAGTGATCTATGATGGTTCTACTTCTGATTTCCCAGCTTCACCACTACCTCATCTCCCCCCACCCACCACTCCAGCCCCCGGCCCCCACAGAGAAGCATGTATCTCCTACTGCGTATTTCTCTGTGCTATGACAGAGACTGGGAAACTGCGGGCATAAAGCCACACTGCGCCAGTCTGTGGCACAGCATGTTGGAGCTGGGCCATTGTGGTATTATTGGAATTCCTGTGCTAAGATGTAGTGAACTGTATGTTGGCATGAACTTTAAAGAAAGTTTCATTGCAGGGTGCAAGCACAGAAAAAGCTTTCTTCACAGAAAAAGGAATATTGACTTTATTCGGGTAGTGAGCTCAGTACACGGCAGGTGATAGTCGGAATGATACTACTGTGTATTGTTTGGAATCACAGGTACAATGAAATTATACCAAAACGTTTCTTTGCTTTTATCATAAAAAAGTTAACCGTAAAGTGAAAATGGAAACAAATTATAAATTCATTGAAGCAAGAAGACAAAGAACAAATGAAAAGAGAAACTTGCATTTATGCAATGCCTTTCACAACCTCAGGATACTCCAAAGTGCTTCACAGCCAATTAAATACTTTGAGAAGTGTAGTCATTGTTGTAATACAGGAAAACTGTCATAGGAGTAGTACGATTATTGTGATCCAACTGTGCATTTCACTGTGTGGGATCAGAAAGCAATAGGCCATAGAATCCCTTCCATTGGGCAAGGGGGCCATTCAGTCCATTCAGTCTGAACCAACCCTCTGAAAGAGCATCTTACCCAGGCCCACGCCCTCGTCACCGCACCCCCCCCCCCCCACCCCCCTTCTCCCACCCTATCCCCATAAACCCATTCATTTAGCATGGCCAATCCACCAAACCTGCACATCTTAGGACTGTGGGAGGAAACCGAAGCACCCAGGGAAAAAACCCACACAGACATGGGGAAAACAGGTAGATTCCACACAGATTCTCTGGACTCCCCGCTGCAAATTTCTTATGGAAAGCCTTTGGCCAGCAGCGAGATCTCCTGGACCTGCTGTTATCAAATTGATTTTGCATTAACTTCATCCCACACCACCAGGAAACCTGTGATCACAAGGTGGGGTGAGATGGGGGTGGGTTCCTGGGGGGGGTGGGGGGTTGGTGGTGGTGGTTGTGAGCCATCAGCCGGGTGTGTAGCTGGAAATTTCTGGCCATTTTAAACTCGTTGTACAGATTTCTATATGACCACATTATTGTGGGCCCAGTGCTAATGTGAGTCAGGCAATGTTGAAGGTCAGAAATTTTATTCCAAGCATGCAAGTGAAATATTCAAGCTGCAGAATCTCTCCGAGAGCAGTTACTGCATTTGTACACAACACAGATTCAGCCGGCTGCATTCCCCAGCGTATTTTATCTTCTCATTGCCTTCATGTGTCCCTGGTAAACATGTCTTATCATATTCTTACAGGCAAGCAAGTCAATTGGACAATGCAAAACATCAGAACTGAAAACAGCTCGGGCTTATCGGCTACAGTGACTTCATTGCTAGCTAAACACAGATAGAGAAACAACAAGCAAATATGTAGGCCAAGGTGGAAAAATACAGCTAGCTTTGAGAAGTATAACTCACTTCATAACTCATAGTAATGGTATTAACCCTTATTTTACACGTCATTTATCTACTGTTAGGAGAAATAAAATACATCTATTTAAAAGGGGGTTAATGCTAACATTCCTGACTTCCAGTCACGCTTACTCCAAGACTGGAAAATCCTGCCTGAGATCAACAGACCTTTGCATGGTCCGCCCCCTGCCCGCTACGATTCCCATGGCGGGCGGGATGGGAAAATTTCCCTGCATAGAGGAAAGAGCACATGCTAGTTAAATGTTTGTACAGCCAGTGAATCTTACACATCCTAAGGACCCATATCCACAGAACTCTCCATTGAGGACTTGGGAACCAACTTTATTTACTGTTGGAGGGACAGGAGTTAAGACAAAACAGTGTAAGTGTAGATGGGGAGAAGACAAATAGAGGGGGGCAATTCAGCCAGTCAGCCAGTGCCTGGTGGGATTGCCGACGGCCCATTGAATTGGGCACGATGGCCTTATCGGGATTCTTGCCAAGCATCAAACCCATTATGAGTCTTCTGGCCTGTTCCACCTAGTAAGAAGTCGAACAACATTAGGTTAAAGTCCAACAGGTTTATTTGGTAGCAAAAGCCACTACAGCATCTTAGAGCAGTAGAACAGAAATTTCCGGCTACTCACCCTGGTGGGATCTTCTGGTCCTGCCGATGGCTCACCACCACCACCACTTCCCCCCCCAAGCACCCCCACCCCGCAGTCACAAGTTTCCTGGTGGTGTGGGATGGAGTTAATGGGAAATCTATTTGACAACAGCCAGACCAGGAGATCCTGCTACCAAATAAACCTGTTGGATTTCAACCTGTTGTTGTGAGACTTCTTACTGTGTTTACCCCAATCAAACATCGGCATCTCCACATCATGACTGTTCCACCTAGCCAGAGAGGGTTCTCATCGAGAGAACCTGATCCAAACTGATTACTATTCATTTGAATTTGGTTAGTTGATTTGAAGCAGAATGCTCCAGCCTCTGGGGATGCACCCAACCCCTCAGCTGGAAGTCACCTGAGTGCCAATCTCTCCTGGTCCTGAGAAGCAGGGACTAGGCATCATGGATACTGAGATGGAGCAAGGGGGTGAGTACCTTACACTTACCTCCAGGGGAGGCCCTGCAGGGAAGGTGGTGGTCCGGTTGTCTCTGTCTGGGCTAGAGGGGCTCCAGTCAGGGGTTTTTGCAGGGATGGGGATCAAGTGGCAGGTCTTCCCTTTGAAAATATAAGACCCTTGTCAGGCCTCATTTAGAGTATTGTGCGCAGTCCTGGTCGCCTCACTATAGGGAAGATGTAGAAGCTATTGAGAGGGTACAGAGGAGATTTACAAGGATGTTGCCTGGACTGGGAGGCATGCCTTATGAAGTTAGGTTGAGGAAGCTGGGACTCTTTTCCCTGGAGAGACGAAGGTTGAGAGGCGACCTGATAGAAGTTTACAAAATGTTGAGAGGAATAGATAGGGTGGACTCTCAGAGGCTATTTCCCCGGGTTGAAATGGTTGCTACGAGAGGACACAGATTTAAGGTACAGGGAGGGAAGTTCAGAAGTGATGTTAGGGATAAGTTTTTCACTCAGAGGGTGGTGAGTGAATGGAATCGGCTGCCGTCAGCGGTGGTGGAGGCGAACTCGCTGGGGTCTTTTAAAAGACTTCTGGATGAGTATATGGGGTTTAATGAGATTGAGGGTTATAGATAGGTCTGTAGGTTGGTAGGTGTTGATGTGATCGGCGCAACTCGTGGGCCGAAGGGCCTGTTTGTGCTGTAGTGTTCTATGTTCTATGTTCTAAAATCATGAAACTCTCTTTCTAAAAATCAAGTTATAGCCTAAGTCTTACTTCTGTAGCCTTGAAACATATTGATGTCTCTCCCAGCAAGTCAAGTTCAAAGACCCATCAAATGAAGGTGAAAGTCTTCCCTCTGATTTATTGGAAATCTTTGCATTTTTTCCACAGTTAATTGCACTCCCTTTTCACTTTTTCAAGCCTATTGTCATGCTAAGATACCTAAAAGCCTTGAACTGGATTGTTTACATTCAACTTCTTGCTCCAGTACCTTTTATATGCTTCTTGATTGACAGTTCCAGGTTATTTCACAATAGGCAGTTGCTTCGTTTGTTTTTATTGTTCTCCATGGTCAATTAAATCTGAAGTGCTTCCTCTTTTGAGTTGCTGCGGTTTCTAACTGCAATGTTTTTAAACAGGCTTTCCCTTTGATCAAAAGAACCTACTCACATTAACAGCTGCTGGTTCTAACCATAGTTTTTCTTAAACAGGCCTGTTTGGGTGAAATATTTAATATAAACCTGTATATAGACAAGATTAGAATTTAAACAATGTCTGTGTACCTGACTGACAATGTATACATAAAGAGATATTTTTGTGATTTAGCAATGTTTTCTCTGTATGCTTGAATAGGACCATAAGACATAGGAACAGAATTAGGCCACTCGGCCCATCAAGTCTGCTCCGCCATTCAATCATGGCTGATCTTTTTCTCATCCTTATTCTCCTGCCTTTTCCCCATAACCCCTGATCCCTTTATTAATCGAGAATAAATGATTGTGACCTGTACCAGAGTCTCCTGTGACATGTTCGTGGAGCTCCACCACAACAGTACTCTCCTTGAAAATGGCTACTTAGGAGTAGCAGCACCAATTTAAATGGACTGAAGGAAAGTGGTCATTTCCAGGAATAAAATAATCTATACTTTATTCAAGGCTCAAATACAATTGAAAGATTCTCTAGTCTCACCTGTTCCCACCCTACTGCCAGCAAGAATGGAAAAATTGGCATTTAGTCAAACGTCCATTCAGTGCAGCAGCCTGGAGAATCCCAGTCAGAGGTTTTCACTTCATCTGTTGGTTGCTGACCTGTTCTCCTATAGCATTTACATGAGCTGACAGACATTTCATTGCAGCTCATTAATAGCCATTCCTAAACATGGCACAAAGTCAAGACATATTAGAGAAGTGAAAACATTTCTGCACTCACATCATCCACAGGTTTCAGACTTCAGTAAGAAGTCTCACAACACCAGGTTAAAGTCTAACAGGTTCAGTTGGTAGCAAAAGCGACTAGCCTTCAGAACATTTGCTGTCCCTCCGTCAGGTGAGTGGGAGTTCTATTTACAAACAGGGCATGTAAAGACACAAACTCAATTTACAAAATAATGGTTGGAATGCGAGTCTTTACAGGTGATCAAGTCTTAAAGGTACAGACAATATGATTGGAGAGAGTGTTAAGCACAGGTTAAAGAGATGTGTATTGTCTCCAGACAGGACAGTTAGTGAGATTTTGCAGGTCCAGGCAAGTTGTGGGGGTTACAGATAATGTGACGTGAACCCAAGATCCCGGTTGAGGCTGTCCTCATGTGCGTGGAACTTGGCTATCAGTCTCTGTTCAGCGATTTTGCACTGTCGTGTACCGTGAAGGCCGCCTTGGAGAACGCTTACCCAAAGATCAGAAACCAAATGCCCGTGACCACTGAAGTGTTCCCTAGCTATTACCTGCTAAGAAATAACACTTCAGAGTGTTGGTGTCAGGACATTTTCTTAGAGAAGTATGTTCCAGAGTTAACTGCAGAACTGGCTATACCAAATCTGGTAATGTACAATGAGACAGGAGTAATTAATGACCTCACAGTGAAGGCACCCTTAGGTGGCAGTGGTCATAGAACATAGAACACTACAGCACAAACAGGCCCTTCGGCGCACAAGTTGGGCTGATCATACCCCACCTACCAGGCCTATCTATAACCCCCAATCCCATTAAATCCCATGTACTCATCCAGAAGTCTTTTAAAAGACCCCAACGAGTTCGCCTCCATCACCACCGACAGCAGCCGATTCCACTCACCCACCACCCTCTGAGTGAAAAACTTACCCCTGACATCTCCTTGGTACCTACACCCCAGCACCTTAAACCTGTGTCCTCTCATAGAGACTACTTCAGCCCTGGGAAATAGCCTCCAAGAATCCACCCTATCTATACCTCTCAACATCTTATAAACCTCTATCAGGTCACCTCTCATCCTTCGTCTCTCCAGGGAGAAAAGACTGAGCTCCCTCAACCTACCCTCATAAGACATGCCACCCAATCCAGACAACATCCTTGTAAATCTCCTCTGCACCCTTTCAATAGCTTGCACATCCTTCTTGTAGTGAGGTGACCAGAACTGCGCACAGTACTCCAAGTGGGGGTATGGAGTATCCACTCCATGGATCAGGTTCCCTTGATCCATGTTGATTCTTAATTCCTCAAAGACCTCTAATAACTTAGTCAAACACAATTTTCCTTTCACAAAATCATGTTGACTCTGCCTCATACTCCAATCATAATATGATTGAATTTCACATTCAGTTTGGGGGAATGAAGAGTAGACGAATGACAATGTATTAAAATTAAATAAGGGTAATTATGAGGGCATGAAACAGCACCAGCTTAAGTGAAGCGGAAAATCAGGCTAAAGGTTAGGTAATGATGCAGTAGCAGACATTTATGGAGATTTTTCAGAATACTTAAAAAGATACATTCCAGCGAGAAAGAAAGACTCAAAGAGAAGGATACATATTTACTGTGATTAACCAAGGAAGATAAAGATAGTATCAAATTGAAAGAAGAGTGGTAGGTGTATAGAATATAAAAAACAAGAAAGAATGAGTAAAAGATTAATAAGGATGGATAATTTAGCATATGAGAGAAAGTTATCCAGAAATATAGAAATAGATAATAAGATTTTCTGCAGGCATTTAAAAAGGAAATGAGTAATTAACGTAAGTGTGGGTCCTCCAGAGAGTGAGAATTGGGAATTAATGATGGAAAATAAGAAAATGGCAGATAAATTGAACAGATATTTTGCATCTGTCTTCACCATAGAGGATATAAATAGCATCCCAGGAGCAAGTGTGAGTCAGGAGGTGAAAAGGAAGGAAGAGCTTAAAATAATTATGATTGCCAGGGAAAGGATGCTAAGAAAATTATTAGAACTAAAAGGCTGACAAGTTCTCGCATCCTGATGGACTTCATCCCAGTGTCTTAAAAGACGTGGCTGCTGAAATAATAGAGGCACTGGTTTTAATTTTCCAAAATTCCCTACATTTGGGAAAGCTCCAATCAGATTGAAAAATGTATCTCCTTTATTCAAGAAAGGAGGGAGACAGGAGGCAAGAAACTAGTCGGCTTGAGGATTGGAACCTATTATAAAGGAGGTTACAGCAGAGCATTTGGCAAATCATACTACCATCAAGCAGAGTCAACATGATTTTGTGAAAGGAAAATCGTGTTTGACTAATTTATTAGAGGTCTTTGAGGAATTAAGAATCAACATGGATCAAGGGAACCTGTGGATGTGCTGTACTCCGATTTACAGAAGGCATTTGGCAAGATGCAATATTAAAGTTTACCACACTAAATAAGAATTCATGGTTCTGGAGGTAATGTATTAGGATGGACAGGGGATTGGTTGGCTAACAGGAAACAAAGAATAGTCATCAATGTGTCATAATGTGTTGGCAAGATGTATCAAGAGATCAGCGCTGGAGCCTCAACTATTTACAATTTATATCAATGACTTGGATGAAGGGATCAACTGAGTGATTGCTAAATTTGTTGATGACACAAATATAGCTGGGAAAGTAAATTGTGAAGGGGAAAAAAGGATCCTGCAAATGGATATAAATAGGTTGATATAGATGGATTGATGTTGCTTAACTCTCTTTCACATGCAGCATAGAAATGTTAAAGAAAGAGCTCAACTCCACAGCTGTGTCTCCAGGACATCAGATCGACATCCACCTGCAGGTTAAATCATCTTGATGCCAAAAGCAGAAGACCATTGAGTGAAAGCAGCAAGACCACTCAATCCAGCCTGAAACCGCTTGAACCACCAGACTGAATTCCTTTCCGTAATGTAACATTTATGGACTTTAACTTGACCAACCTATCCTCCCCTACTCTTTCATCTGTATTTGTGTCTGTGAACATCAAACGTGTGTGTGTGTGTGTGTGTGTGTGTGCGCGTGTGTGTGTGCTTGTATGTGTGCGGATTTGTGTGTGCATGTGTGTGTGTGTATCTGTGAGTGTCTTTATGTTTGTAAGCGTGTGCTGGTGTTTGTGGTTCTGTGTGTGCCTATATGTGCGTGTGTGTGTCCATGCACTGGTGCATATATAAAAATTGGGTGTGGAGTGTATCATTTTGGTTTTGGTTTAAGCACAATGAAGTTAACCTCTTCATTAAACTGAAGAAAACTGGTCTTATTGGTTCTTTTATAATCACAATGCGCAAAAACATGTACTCAATCAAGCAAATTATTTTCAAACAAAAAACATCTTATCATCAAACATGAAGAGGGTAAAAAGGGCAACCAATGAGCCCTCCCCACCCGGTCCCTACCTGACTCAGAATCCACACAGGTGGTGCAGTGTGACAGTGGTTAGCACTGCTGCCTCACAGCGCCAGGAACTTGGGTTTGATTTCGGCTTTGGGTCACTGTCTGTGCGGATTATGCACGTTCTCCCCATATCTGCATGGGTTTCCTCTGGGTGCCCTGGTTTCCTCCCACAGTCTGAAAGATGTGCAGCTTAGGTGCATTTGGCATGTTAAATTCTCCCTCAGTGTACCCGAACCGGCGCCAGAGTGTGGCAGCCAGGGGATTTTCACAGTAACTTCAATGCAGTGTTAATGTAAGCCTGCTTGTGACAATAATAAATAAACTAAACTAAGCTAAGCTAAAGGATCTGCCGGGGAAGGATGGGGGGTAGCATAAGATTCTGGCCCTGGTGTTAATCCTACCAGTATGGGAACATGCACTGACTACTTAGACTTATGGGCTAAACTTAGTTGCATAATTTATTCAGAAAGTGGAAGTGGTTTGGAGCCGGCAGCATCACAATTGTTGGAACAAATGACAAAAATCAGTCATCTGTAGCTCAGTGTCATATTCAGTTTTATAACACTCCTGTGAAGTGCCTTGGGACTTTTCATTACTTTAAAGGCACCACCTAAATATAAGTTGTTGTTATGGTTAATCAACCCTTTAAATAGCACTATGGGGGCTCTTCCTTAATGCCCAGCCACACCAGGCCAAGAGAGGGTGTTAACTAAAGCGTTCAGCTGAAAAATGTTACCAGCTGACTGACATTGCAATTAGCCTGCTCCACATATTTTTGGCACACAATCCCAGTGCTGAGTTAATGAGCTGCCCAACACGCCACCAAATGCTTTCTGCCATGGCAGTGGTGGGAGAGGAGGCAGGCGGAAGGTTGAGTCACGATGTGGAACTAACCCAATGTCCTTCTCGTTTTCTCAGCCCATGTTTTTTGGCTCCTTTTCCCCAGGATTATAGAGTCAGTGGTGGAGATCGAGCGAAGAAGGTTTTTTTTGCCGTACTTCATTCCAGATCCATAGCAAAATTAGTTTTACCCACAGACAATGTGAACCAGGGGTTTGACCTCTTTGATCTTTTGTTAAATATGCATAAGCTTTGTTTGAAACTTGGTTTCATGATGCACCATGGAGGGGCAGTGCCAAAGAGAGTGATCTGAGCAAAATGGCTGGTTCGATTGATTAAAGATGAGTGACATTGTACCCCATAAACTACCTGACCCAGGGCACTATAACACAAACTTCAATTCAAAAATATCTTTGAAAATTCGACATTGAGATTTTTTGTACATCGAACATTGATGGCATTGTGGAATTTTTTCAACAATATTTATTCAATCAATATTTCTTGATTACATTTCAGCAAGATTATGTTATACATAGGAAGAAACTGGTGCAAGTCTGTCAGATTCTTTGCTTTTTTTAAACCTACAACTATTTCATAAGTTGGGTACTGTCACTGGCCTTTCCCTATCCATCTAGGTTTTCCCCATTGTAATTTTCTTTGGCTTTTCAAGATGTTTTGTCTGTTCCATTTAATTTAGTCAGGCATGGAGTGTCTTCTTGCGATGGCATCGCATAACCGAACGTAGTCAGCACGGGACGTGGTGGTGGCGCCTCAGTTGGATGTGGGATTGATTTTGGGCGTGACACTTGGGTGCCAGAAGGAAGCGAGCTTGGGAGTGGCGGTGGTGGCACAAGCGGGCGGGTTGGCTTTCTGCGTGGCAATGGAGATCGTACTGGTGATGGTGGTGGTGGGATAGGCGGTGTGATGCTGAGCTGTGATGTGGGACTATCCCAATGTCCATCCTGCTTTTTCATCCCAAATTTCCTTCCTCCTTTTTTCCGGTTGTACATCGACGGTAATGGAGGTCGAGGAGGGGGTGGCCTTTTCTTCCCGCACTGCTTAGATCGCCTGTAACAGAAGAAGAGGAGAAAGAGACACGACTATCCTCACTCATATATACCCTTCTGGGCATTTTGATCCTATTTTTGACCACATTTTTCCCATATGGAATCTATGTTTAAAAAAATATTGATGTGCCGAAAATTATCAAGCGGATTGGTAAGATAAAGTCGAAAAAAATCTTTCGTCCTGATAAGCTCAGAACCATAAGCCATGAAGAAAGATAGTCACTTCTATACTCGGAGGCTGGCCTGAATGTCAAAGAGTCATAGAGGTTTACAGCATGGAAACAGGCCCTTCAGCCCAACTTGTCCATGAAGCCCTTTTTTTTAAACCCCTAAACTAATCCCATTGACAGCATTTGGCCCATATCCCTCTAAACCCATCTTACCCATGTAGCTGTCTAAATGCTTTTTAAAAGACAAAATTTTACTCACCTCTAGTATTACCTCTGACAGCCTGTTCCAGAAACTCGCCACTCTCTGTGTGAAAAAATTGCCCCCCTGAACACTTTTGTATCTCTCCCCTCTCACCTTAAACCTATGCCCTCTAGTTTTAGACTCCCCTACTTTTGGGAAAAGATATTGACTATCTAGCTGATCTGTGCCCCTCATTATTTTATAGACCTCTATGAGATCATCCCTCAGCCTCCTACGCTCCAGAGAAAAAAGTCCCAGCCTATCCAGCCTCTCCTTATAACTCAAACCATCAAGTCCCGGTAGCATCCGAATAAGAATGTGAAAAGTGTTATCCCATAAAGTGAATAAAGATGAATAATAGAGGTGCACTTAAAACTAGTTAAGGACATTTGAAACAAAGGAATCAAAGAATATGGAATCAGAGAAAATTTACAGCATGTGGGGCGGCATGGTGACACGTTGGTTTGCACTGCTGCCTCACACCACCAGAGACACAGGTTCGATTCCCAGCTTTGTTCACTGTCTGTGCAGAGTCTGTACATTCTCCCTGTGTCTGCATGGGTTTCCTCTGCGTGCTTCGGTTTCCTCCCACAGTCTGAAAGATGTGCTGGGTTGCATGCATTGGCCATGCTAAATTCTCCCTCAGACGCCAGAGTGTGGTTATGTTAAAATTGTTCCTTTGTGTCAGGGAGATTAGTGGGGATAGGGACTGGGTGGGATTGTTGTTGGTGCAGGCTCAATGGGCTGAATGGCTTCCTTCTGCACTGTAGGGATTCAATGGATTAGCCATTTTGTCTGTGTCAGCCCAAAAATGAGCCACCCAACCTCATTCTGCTTTTCAATATTTGGTCTGTAGCCCTGCAGGTTATGCCACTTGAGGTGCACATCCATTCACCTTTTAAGTAAGTTGAGGGTTTTAGTCATGACTATCCTTTGAAGCAGTGAGTTCCAGAACCTTACCAACTTCTGGTTGAAAATAATTGTCCACATTTCCAGTCTACCCTTTCTACCAATCGCTTTAAGTCAATGCTCCCTAGTCACTGACCTCTTGCTAAAGTAGATAGACCCTTCCTATCCACTTTATCCCTGCACAATTTTTTACATCTTAACCAAATCTCCCCTCATCCTTTATTCCAAGGAGAACAAACCTAGTCAATCCAATCTTTCCTCATAGTTGTGATTTTCCAGTTCTGGCAACATATGTTGACAAGAGTTAGATGAAGCAAAGTAGGGGTAAGACTGAAGAGGCAGAGAGACTTCACTGACATGCATTCTGGGAGAAGTCAGCACAGTCATGTTGACTGAAAACTGGGAAACAGAAGAACTGGTGTCAAGGAGCAGTTAAGTCCGAAAATCAACATTAATGTTTCCCTCCCTCCCTCCTCCTCTGACCAAAAAATAGCGACATCAGGAAGTGATGTGAGATCAACAGACGCAGCTGATTGATGATATTGGAAATTTGGAGCTGACTGGGAATTCGTTGCCAAGGGGGAAGAGGTTTTCACCTTTGGGAGGAGTGGAGAGGCAGACCTGCAAGGGAGACTTGACAGCAAGTGTGAAGTAGAAAGAAATTGAACCGGGATGTCCAGGCCAGCAGGTAAGTGATTGACTGATGACTGGTAAGTAATTTTTCTTTTCTTTTTCCTCTTTTTATCTCTTGGCATTGCAGTAGTTGTTGCAGGTTAACTTAAGGGTTAAGTCAAGGCAGGAGATCCCAGACTCGTGTCATGCTCCTCTTGCGAGATGTGGGAATTTAGGGACCCTTCTGGTGTCCCTGGCTCCTTCACATGTGCGGATGGATTCACTTTGAAGCATCCACGATGCTGAGGAAGTCATGGAAAGTACATTCAGTGCAGATAAAAATTATTGAGGGAGATAGGGAATAGGTGACCACCAGACCGAGGAAGAGTAGAAAGGCAGTGCAGAGGTCCCCTGCAGTCATCTCCCTCTAAAGCAGATATACCTTAACTGGATAGTGAATCCATTCCCTGCTATTAATTGGCTTCATCCTGGGCATGTCAGGAGTACACTGTATGGGTTTAGTACCCAGAATTGGTCCCCAAGTTGTGTTGGAATGGAAATCTCACCTATAAAAATCTTCCATGAATCATTGCAATCAGGTGGCATAATAGAACATGTTCTCTTTGCAGTAGTCCTTGGTGTATTTAAACCACTGCAGTTTAATCAATGCAGCTAAAAATTAGTTTATGAGCAAAAATTATTTAATTAGACTGCTCCTTTTAGTAAGAGTAGCCCAATTTAAAATCACTGAAAATGACTTTAAAAAATTATACTGAACCACGTACTCATTTTACTGATCTACACTATCCAGTTTCTTACCAAATTAATTTTTTTTTATGTGAAAACTTTTAAGAGTGCTTATTGCCTGTGCACCTTTGAAAAAGAGTGCAATTGAAAATATTTGTTCAAACCAGTACTATCAGCAGATTTTGCAATTTGAGCTTGGGGGCCTGGCCACATTGGGGAAGGGGTGTATTTGGATGATGAAAAACTTGAACGAGTGCAGAAATCACAAACATAAGCGGCTTTGGGATGGACAGACTTGCATTTGAATGCCTGATTTTATGCCTTGATTTGGACATTCCATCCAAATTACATACATACAGAAAGTAGTACCAGGAAGAGGCCAATCAACCCTTCAAGCCTGCTCTGCCATTCATTGTAGTAATGGCTGATCATTCAACTCAATAGCCTGAGCCTGCCTTCCCATACGCTCTGATCCCCTTCGCATCAAGTACTATATCTAATTACTTCTTGAAAACATTCAATGTTTTGGCCTCAACTACTTTTGGTGGTAACTGCTGTTTGGGTGAAGAAATTTTTCTTCATCTCTGTCCTAAACAGTCTACCCTCTATCCTCAGACTGTTCTGGACACCTCCACTATCAACAACATCCTCCTTGCATCTACCCTGTCTAGTCCTGTTAGAATTTTATAGCTTTTCTACAAGATCGCCCCTTGTTCTTCTGAACTCCAGTGAATACAATTCTAACAGACTGAATTTCTCCTATACGTCAGTCCCGCCATCTCAGGAATCAGTTTGGTAAACTTTTGCTGCGTTCCCTCCATAGCAAGGGCATCCTTCCTCAGATAAGGAGACTAAAACTGCACACAACATTCCAGGTTTGGGTCACCAAGGCCCTGTATAATTGCAGCAAGACATCCCTGCTCCTATACTTGAATCCGCTCGCTATGAAGGCCAAAACGCCATTTTCCTTTTCTACTGTCTGCTGCACTTGATTTGATTTGATTTGATTTATTATTGTCACATGTATAAACATACAGTGAAAAGTAATGTTTCTTGTGCGCTATACAAACAAAGCATACTATTCATAAAGAAGGAATCAAGACAGTGGAGAATGTAGTGTTACAGTCATAGTTAGGGTGTAGAGAAACATCAACTTAATGCAAGGTAAGTCCATTCAAAAGTCTGACAGCAGCAGGGAAGAAGCTGTTTTTAAATCTGTTGGTACGTGACCTCAGATTTTTGTATCTTTTTCCCGATGGAAGAAGGTGGAAGGGAGAATGCCCGTGTGCATGGGGTCCTTCATTATGCTGGCTGCTTTGCCGAGGCAGTGGGAAATATGGGCTACATTCACAACCTTTTGTAGTTCCTTGTGGTCTTAGGCAGAGCAAGAGCCATGCCAAGCTGTGATACAACCAGAAAGAATGTTTTCTATCATGCATCTGTAAAAGTTGGTGAGAGTCATAGCGGACTTGCCAAATTTCCTTAGTCTTCTGAGAAAGTAGAGGCGTTGGTGGGCTTTCTAAATTATAGTGTTGGCATGGGGGGACCAGGACAGGTTGTTGGTGATCTAGACGCCTAAAAACTTGAAGCTCTCGACCCTTTCTACTTTGCCCCCATTGATGTAGACAGGGGCATGTTCTCATTTACGCTTCCTGAAGTTGATGACAATCGCCTTCATTTTGTTGACACTGAGGGAGAGATTATTGCCACATCAGTTCACCAGATTCTCCATCTCATTCCTGTACTCTGTCTCGTCATTGTTTGAGATCCAACTTGTATGCTTACCTTCAGTGATTGGTGTATGAGTTCACCCAGGTCTTGTTGCACATTCCCTCTCCTAATTTATGGCCACTCAGCCAAAGTGGATTATGCTGATATTACTAACTAAGATAATTAGTTATCACAATTATCACAGACATAATTCAAATGTTTGCATTTTACTCTGCTTTGTGATAAACATGTTCACCTTTATAATATTCCATGCTGCCTGTTAAGCTTCCATTATTTTTATTACTGTGATTTCTCTACCGTCACTGGACTCAGGAGAGGGGAAACTGCCAGATTAACAAACAGCAAGTCCCAGCATTTTCTATGAATGTCTGATCTTTCTGTCAACCTTCAGAGCTCCCCCATGACTCAGAGCTATAGCTATGCTCATCAGCTTCAGAAGAAAAGCCGCCTCGGAGAAAACGGGGAATTTTATCCTCGTACAGTTTTGCTCACAGTCACTCTGGTATAGACTGAGAACTGCAGATTGTATTTTGTTGGGATTTCTTTTAAGACGACAGATTGACAGCTGTGGAGAATCCATAAAGTCAGTGGTCAGGCTTTTCAAAGAAGAATAGACATCTTACTCAAAACATTGTTAAGCAGACATTCCAAGCACACAAGAGGCAGATAGAGAGATGTTATTCTTTAACGTGTTACAAACTTTGATGTGGTCGATTATTCCAGACCAGTTGTTTTCCTACATCCTCAGTAGTTTTTAACTGGAAGTTTATCTATCTGTTTTTGCTGAGTTGTGTTGCCAACTTCTCTTGAATATGAAACTGTCCCATGAATATGAAATCCAAATTAAGCTAATAAATGTGATGTGCCTGATGCACATCATGATGATGCTTGAACCGCGGCATCTGAAATATATCACCTCACGTGATCGCCGCTGATGCTAACTAGACACAAGGCTATGCATCGATATTTAGTTTACTGGACCTCACAATGTAGAATTTCTGTGGAGCTTTGCTACCAAGTGTTAACTTTTTGGTGGAAAATCAATAGAAACGTCTGGACTAAGGTGGGAAAAGTGGAGATTCCCATTCGACTTCAATGGATCTTTACATGGTCTGCCTCCTGCCTGCTAGAATTCCAGTGGCAGGTGGGATGAGAGAATTCCAGCAGATAGGATCATAGAAGTTTGCAACATGGAAGCAGGCCCTTCGGCCCAACTTGTCCATGCTGCCCTTTTTTTAAACCCCTAAGCTAATCCTAACTGCCCACATTTCGCCCATATCCCTCTATACCCATTGTACCCACCTAACTATCTAAATGCTTTTTAAAAGATAAAATTGTACCTGCTTCTGCTACTACTTCTGGCTGCTTGTTCCACATACTCACCACCCTCTGTGTGAAAAAACTGCCCCTCTGGACACTTTTGTATATCTCCCCTCTCACCTTAAACCTATGCTCTCTAGTTTTAGACTCCCCTACATTTGGGAAAAGATATTGACTATCTACCTTGTCTATGCCCCTCATTATTTTATAGACCTCTATAAGATCACGCCTCCTACGCTCCAGAGAAAAAAGTGCCAGTCTATCCAGCCTCTCCTCATAACTCAATCCATCAAGTCCTGGTAGCATCCTAGTAAATCTTTTCTGCACTCTTTCTCATTTAATAATATCCTTTCTATAATAGGGTGACCAGTATTGCACACAGTATTCCAAGTGTGGCCTTACCAATGTCTTGTACAACTTCAACAAGACGTCCCAACTCCTGTATTCAATGTTCTGACTGATGAAACCAAGCATGCTGAATGCCTTCTTCACCATTCGGTCCATCTGTGACTCCACTTTCAAGAAGCTATGAACATGTACACCTAGATCTCTTTGTTCTGTAACTCTCCCTAACACCCTACCATTAACTGAATAAGTCTTGCCCTGGTTCAATCTACCAAAATGTATCACCTCGCATTTGTCTAAATTAAACTCCATCTGCCATTCGTCAGCCCACTGGCCAATTGATCAAGATCCCATTGCAATTGGAGATAACTATCTTCATTGTCCACTATACCACCAATCTAGGCGTCATCTGCAAACTTACTAACTATCCCCCCCATATTCTCATTCAAATCATTAATATAAATGACAAATAACAATGGGCCGAGCACTGATCCCTGATGCACACTACTGGTCACAGGCCTCCAGTCTGAAAAATAACTCTTTACAACCACCCTCTGGCTCTGTCAAGAAGCCAATTTTGTATCCATTTAGATACCTCACCGTTTTGTCCTTTTCATTGCTGACAGAGTGGTGCATGTAATGATGGCCAGTAAGAGGATGTGGCATTTGAAAGGGAGCATTTGTTCTGTGATGATTCAGGAAGTGATGTGGGAATAGTTTAGGAGACTGGGCTGGTAGAGTGTATTGTGGAAGTAGTTTGGGGAGTAAGGGGTGACCAGATGATAAAAGAAAGTATTGAAGATCTGGATTTAGGAATGGTATTGAGGTTGTTGTAATAGTAATCCTGCTCAGTAAGATATGGATGTAGGAATGGTATTGAGGTTGTTGTAATAGTAATCCTGCTCAGTAAGATATGGATGTAGGAATGGTATTGAGGTTGTTGCAATAGTCATCCTGCTCAGTACGAGACAAACCGCAGGTTCAGCCTTTCGGTGTATGTGCTTGACTGAGGAGCCAATGGTGTGAAGCTATCATCTGTGGGATTATGACTGAACACATGTAAATTGGAATCTTGCCTAAAAGTTAGTGAAGGAGGAGGGAAGGTAGTTAGAGCCGAAGGCAGTGAACAATATTACTTAGGAAGTACTGTTTGTATTGAATATCTGGGGGAATTAATTCAGGTGGGCAGCCTAAGGTAAGAGGAATTGATTTGGGGAATTGTGGAGTGTGTAGTTAGTATGTAGAAGAAATTTGACATTTTCAGAGGAACATATAAGCGGGAGTAGGCCATTCAGATCATCAAGCTTGACTTCCATTCAATTACATTGTGACTGACCTCTTCCTCTAGTCCATGTACCATCTTTTCTAAAAATGCTTCGAAGTTCTTATCTGCCAAAAATCTATTGGCTTCAGCCTTAAACATTTTAGTTGACCTAGCATCCACAATCGTCTGTGGGAAAAGTTCCAAATTTCCTCTATCCATTGTGTGGAAAAAATGCTCCATCATTTGATTCCTAAATGATCTAGTTCCAATCTAAAGATCATGCTCCCTTACTCTGTACTCCCTCCACCCTGCAGAGGAGATAGTTTATCAACATGCTTCTTTATGAATTCCTTTAACAGTTTACAGACCCAACGAGACTGTCTCTAAATCTTCTAAACTTAAGGGAATGCAACCATGCTTTTACAGTCACATAATTAATTTAACCCTTTAAGCCCTGATGAAATCTAATGAATTGACACTGCATCCCACTCAATATATCTTCCCAAAGGTTCAGTGCCCAAAACTGAACACGGTGCTCCACATGAAGTTCTACCAAAGCTCTATACAACTCAACCATACGTTCTTCGCTTTTATATTCCAGCTCTCTTAAAGATTACAGCTAAATTTCATTAGCTTTTTAAATTATTTTTGTACCTTTGCACCTGCTGCCAATCCCTCAAGTTCCAACTCTCTCATCCTGAAGAAACATTTGGAATTATCTCCCTTGGATGGAAACCTGACTCTTCCTCACACTCAACGCTCACTCCAATAGTTTTGCCTGTTTGTTTCTTTGTAACTTCCTGCCCCTGTGTACATGATTTTCTATATGGCTATAATGAAAACTGTGGGAAATGGACAGTGAGTATTGTGAGAGGGTATGAAAGGTTTAGATCCCACACAGTAGTTATCAGCAGGGCAATTGTTATTTTGAGGTCAGTGAGTAATTAGGGAAAGGGAATAGCTCAGGGATGGGTAAAGGGGTCTGGGAAAATATTGGGAATACAGACTGATAGTTGGCATTGGTAGAATGACTGTTATTGAGGATTGTTGCGGAAGTGGATCTTAAAATCCTTGACCTCTCCGAATACTGTGGATGGACGTCTTGGAGGCCTGCTTTAAGCGAGCCATCCTTTGGCTCGATTGTGATCAAATGTTTGAGAAAGGGGATGTGCCAGAGAAAGAGTGGATTCCAAGGCTTGAAGATTCCAAGGCTCTGGCCCAAGTTGTGCTGAGTGGTTGATATCCAAATGAAAGGAGATGGTGGGCTATACCACCATCCTTCACATGCTACCGCCCATCCCTAGCGAACCCTTACCACTACAAGGGAGACTATCAGTAAAGAAAAGGAAGAGTGCCCGGCACTTTTCAAATTGTGGTCATGGCAATTTCTCCTGTGTGCGCTTCCTACTGGCCCCATCCCGATTCTAGTGGGTGTGTAAGATGGGGCCCACTGTAATACAACTGAGAAATCTGGCACTTCGCTGTTGGATCCTAAGGGATTCATGTCCAAAGTATTCAGTGTGACAGACAACTACAGGCAGCAGGTTAACGTGGTTATGAGTGGAAATTATGAAATTGGATTGATGAATGAATATGGGAAATAGGAGGGAAAGGAGGAAGTTATGGACTTTGGAGACATGCAAAAATGCATGGGGTTGAATTTTCCCAAAAATTGGCAAAGATTGATAGGATGGGAAGTGGGTGTTGGGGGGATGTGTGGGGGGGAATGATTCAGGCATACAGGCCTGATAATGTTGAATATTATGAAACATGGTATGTTACTGGAAGGGGTTGGGGACAATTCCGTCATGTGTTCACTTTGATGTGAAACACGATTTGGCCGTTCTTGTGAAATTTTCTGTTCCCTTCGCCAAACAATGCCAACGCAATTGGAAGTGGAAAATCCCAGCCAAGAAAAGAGTAGAAAGCTTGTACATGTTGGGAAGCAGAGGGCAGGGCTGCAGTCAATGAAAATGAGTGCATAAGTGGAAGTAATGAAGTCAAATAGAAACAGTGATGGAAGAACCTGGGTCAAAATAAGGAAGTTGAAAGTGGGCAGCACAGTGGCACGGTGGTCAGCACTGCTGCCTCACAGCGCCAGGGACCTGGGTTTGATTCTGGACTTAGGTCACTGTCTGTGTGAAGTCTGCATGTTCTCCTTGTGTCTGCGTGGGTTTCCTCTGGGTGCTCTGTTTTCCTTCCACAGTTTGAAAGATGTGCTGGTTAGGTGCACTGAAGAGGCACCAGAATGTGGTGGCTAGGGGAATTTAACAGTAACATCATTGCAGTGTTAATGTAAGCCTACTTGTGACCAATAAATAAACTTTTAAATAGGTAATTAGGATGAAATAAACAGGGAGGTGCTAAGGAGGAGTATAGCATGAACAGAGAGGAAGAAGTAAGCATTTTTTACATCTTAGACATGGGCTGGAGTGAATGAAACAGCACAATAACCTTCCATACGTCAACAACTCAAAATCAATGGTTCAGAAAATAGGCATCATCCAAACTAATTAATGAAGTGAAGTCAGCATTTAGCAGACTGAGAAGCATCCCCAGAATTAGAAAATGTATTAAATAAAGTTGCAGGTCAGTGGGCAGACATCAGCCCCCGGGTTAAAACATTAAACAAACAAAATCAGGCCTGAGGGAGCCAATCCTGGAACAAATTAATTAGGCAAAACTTAATTAATTGTTTCAATGTAACAGCTGCAATATTAAAATAGAACATGCTAGGTTGGCAGATATCCCCAGTGATGGAAGACTTCAGATCAATGGGGGTAGGGGATTTTGACAATGCTGTTCTTGATGGTGCAGTCAGAGGTACGTGCCATTTCTCAATTTTTTTGACGTTTCCCACAAGATTATAATTAAAATTTAAAGTGCTGGTGACATGCCGGGGTAACGATTCAGCAACGGGAAGATTTTCACTGGCGAACTCCACCATCGGCTCACAGTGTGGCAGCTATGGGAACTCTTAAAAGAGCCTCCTGGACAAATAAGGTGGTTCTGTATTACAGACACAACAATTTTGCCGCCAAGTGCTGGTCCTTGTCTTCTACGATGTCTTCCCTGGATGGCTGCATCTTGACCAAGCTCCCTCCTGGTGTTCCCGGCCATCAGCATTGTGGCCTCTGTTGTTGACCGGCAAGAGTTTTCCTTCACTGCATCCTTTCCTCCTGCCCCAAAGTTGTGGGAATATTCGGCGTATGAGACCATCTGTGTTTCAGCAACTGAAATGTGTCAAGAAGGCAGAGCAGTGACATGGAAACATGATTGTCCATGGATTTCCCCCATAGAACAGATGATAGTGAGATTTTTAACGCCTTCCACTGCCCTTCAGCCAGCATGCCACGGGATCCTTCCGCTTCCATCTCCAATCTGGCATTGTATGTGCTTCTGAAGGCATTGCAAGGTTTGTTCTTTAAGCTGTTTCCCTCCACCCTCCTCCACGCGTCCTCAGCACCCTGACTCGCCCAGTATCGCTTTGTGCCTTTCCGCTATCACTCTTTGATGTTCCCTCATTATCCTGGATCTACCACCCCTCTCCCCACATGCCAAGCCTATAGCTGTCCCCATCAACATTCCCCCAATAATCCCACACATTCCCTGCATCATTGCCAGAGTTCTTACTAGATCCTGTGACCTGTCCTATTAGACCTCTGATTGCTCAGACTGGGCCTGCCTCCATACCAAATGAACCCCCTCCCCCCCACCATGCCTCCACCCCACCCCACTGTCACAGGCAATATGAACTCAAAGACTTACATTTGAGTCCAATTCTGTCCTTATCATGCAGTTTTCAGTGAAGTGTCATTGGACAGTGAGGCTTGAGTGTGGAGTTTTAGTGTAAATCAACATGTTTTTGTCTTGTGTTTACCCTTTACATTTCAAATAATTGGTAAATGAATTTCGATATAGGTAAGAACATAAGAACATAAGAAATAGGAGCAGGAGTAGGCCATCTAGCCCTTCGAGCCTGCCCCACCATTCAATAAGATCATGGCTGATCTGTCGCGGCTCAGTTCCACTTTCCCGCCCTCTCCCCATAACCCTTAATCCCCTCTCTTATCAAAAACCCATCAACCTGCGTCTTAAAAATATTTAGCGAGGCAGCCTCCACCACTTCAACGGGCAGAGAACTCCAGAGATTCACCACCCTTTGAGTGAAGAAGTTCCTCCTCAACTCCGTTCTAAACCGCCCCCCCCTTTATCTTGAGGCTGTGCCCCCTAGTCCTACTGTCTTTTTTGAGTGGGAAGAGTCTCTCCACCTCTATCCTATCCATCCCATTCACCGTCTTATACGTCTCAATGAGATCTCCCCTCATTCTTCTAAACTCTAACGAGTACAAGCCCAGTTTATTCAGCCTCTCCTCATAGCTCAACCCCCTCAACTCCGGTATCAGCCTAGTAAACCTCCTCTGCACTCCCTCCAAGGCCAAAATATCCTTGCGCAGGTGCGGCGCCCAAAACTGCACACAGTACTCCAGCTGCGGCCTCACCAATGCCCTATACAGCTGCAGCAAGACCTCCCTACTTTTATATTCAATCCCCCTCGCTATGAAGGCCAGCATCCCATTCGCCTTCCTGACCACCTGCTGCACCTGCAGGCTGGGTTTTTGCGACTCATGCACAAGGACCCCGAAGTCCCTCTGCACCGTCGCCTGCTGCAGTTTTTCGCCCCGTAAGTAATAGTCCTTCCTACCATTATTCCTACCAAAGTGGCCACCTCACACTTGCCAACATTAAATTCCATTTGCCATTTCCTGGCCCATTCGCCCAGCCTATCTAGATCCTTCTGCAGACTCTCCACACCCTCCGCACAATTTGCCTTTCCCCCAATCTTGGTGTCATCAGCAAATTTCGACACCCTGCACTCGGTTCCCTCCTCCAGATCATCTATATAAATGGTAAAAAGCTGAGGCCCCAGCACCGACCCCTGGGGCACTCCACTAGTCACCATCCGCCAATCCGAATAGCACCCGTTGACCCCCACTCTCTGCCTCCTAGATAAGGGTGGGACAATGAGTAACATTCATGCCACACAAGCTCCAGGCAATGGCAGCCTCCGGCAGGAAAAAGTCCAACTGTTTCCCCTTGACATTCACTTCTACTGGCATCATCTAATCCACCACTGTCAACAGCATGGCAGTGTGGAGTGGGGGATTGTGCATTCACCGAAAACTTTATTGAACTAACTATTGAGGTTGTATTTTCTGGGTGGAGGAGAAAGAGGCAGGTTAAACTGCTGGTATCCTCAACGTCCGTCCGATCCAGGAAAGCAAAGGCCACCCTGCAGTGATAACATCCTGTGGGAAGATTTAACAAGTTGGGGATTGGAGTTCAGATCAACAGTGGAAGGAAATCATATCCTTGAGAGCTGCCAGCCAAGCTGATTGGCTGGAAGCCCTTTCCCTCTCCAGCAGCCTCAGAGCTCAGTGGTGGGCACTGCAGGGATTACAAAGAGGCCCAAAAATAAGGATCAAGTATGATACAGCCCTGGCCTTTTCGGGCAGGGAGGAATTGGGATCCCGGGGCAGGGAGAAGGGCATTCCAAAGGCAGGGTTTGGAAGCACAAAGGCGTTATAATCTCAGGAGATCCCCCAATGCACATAGAGCAATCCAAAGGATGTACCCCCATCCCCCCTCCTCATCCCTGGTTACCTGGGTGAATAAAAAGCCTTTTCACTCTGGCTCGCCCTCCGCTACCCAATATATCATGGCAGTGGAAGCAGATTGAGTGGAATCCTGACCTCTAGCTGTGAAGGCCAGCATTCCATTAGCCTTTTTATTATTTTTGTTACTTGTTCATGACTACTTGATGATCCACGTACTTGGAGCCCCAAGTTCCTTTGGATCTCCATTGCTTCTAAATTTTCACTCTTTAGAAAGTATCTGGTTCTGTCTTTTCAGGTCCAAAGTGGATGACCTCACATTTGCTTATACTGAAATCCGTCTGATACAGTCTATCAATATCCCTTTGCACACTTACAGCTCCATCTACATTGCTTATAGTGCTGCCTAACCTTGCGGCATCAGAAAATTTGGATATGTGGTATTTTATCTCCTTATGTTCCACTACAGAAAAAGACTAAGGGTGTCACATTTCCACTTCAGTTGCATGGGTGGACAGAGGAAGAAAATTGTGCTGGGTGTTAGTTTGACAGCTCCCCTGCCACCCACACTGCTTCCTGGGATTTCCTGCCAGAAGTGACGTGGGTTGCAATATGTTTGGTCAAATAAGGGAACTGTAATTGGATGCAATTGACTAGAGTATCTCATTCAATCTATAACTCCTCATTTTCTCCTCGGCAATACTGGATGCAAGGAACATCAGTGTGTGCTTAGTGAACAAGTTTGCCATGACCAGGGGGAGAATAGCAGCAGGGGGAGGGGAATATAAATTTTAAAAGGCTGCTTTGACCAGTGCAGTCAATAGGAATGACAAAGAGGGAAAATCTGCTGCTTGGTTCCCATGGTAAAACAAGACTCAATATATTGCTTCATATAAAAGCTGATTCAAGCCTTTTCTGTAAGGTGAACACTATAACTTCACATCTTTTCACTCTTTGCTGTAGGAATATAAAAAAACACAAAGAAGCACAGAGGAATACTAAAGTCAATAACAGGACAAAAAAGTCCATTGCTCTCAACATCTGTCCAGAGTTCATCTCCAATTTCTTTTTTCTTTGAACCGCACATATAAAATTTACTGTGATTATTTATGTGCATCTACAACCCTTGTGTTGTCAATTTGATTGCTTCCAGCAGAACGAGCAGATGGTGATAAACAACAAGGACATAAGGTTTGAGTTCAATAATTGAAAAGCAGTGATAGATCAGGCATGTTACAATTATGTAAAAATTTGTATTAAGCATTTGCAATCAATTAGGAGGGAGCAATCAATGGAATGCAAAGGCTTCCTCCACTTGCACCCTTCTACCTTTTCTCTGTTGTCTTGCTGGCTCAGTGTACCGGAATCCACTGCCTCTCAACTTACAAGAGAAGTGTTTTTTTGTTCCAGCGGTGGCATGGATGCATCCTGTCCGGCAATGCAACTGCCCAATGGCCACCTCGGCTGCAGAAACTTTTGAGGATCAGATTAGTTATGCACCACAAACTTGTGCTGTGGTTTTCACACCTACTGTTGGGAGCCTGTGCCAAGGTAATGGAGGAAAGGGAAGGGGATATTCCTGTCACACTCCTGATTACATAAATGACTTCTGCTGTCATCTGAAGCAGATGTGACAGAATGTAAATGGCACAACACTTCTAGAAGGCAAACAGAAGTAGTGGTTGGGATCTGGATGAAAAGAACAGGTTGGAAAAGACTAAAATGAAGTTTCTTGGCCACTGACTGAAGTGGTACAGAACCCATTTTCCCTCCATTCCTTTGCCAGGTGATAGACAATGAAGTGAACATGAGCTAAGTGAAAGGAATGTTATTCTTGGGTATTGCCCAAGGTAGAGTGGCTCAGCATGCCTGGTAGGAATTGGTGACCAGGGCAGCTTATGGTGGCACAGTAGTTAGCACTGCTAACTCATTGCGCCAGGTACCCGAGTTCAATTCCTAGCTCGGGCCATTGTCTGTGCAGAGTCCGCGTGTTCTCCCTGTGTCTTCATGGGTTTCCTCTGGGTGCTCCGATTTCCTCCCACAGTCCAAAAGAGGTGTTGATTAAGTGCATTGGCCATGCTATATTCCCCCTCAGTATACCCAAACAGGCACTGGAGTGTGGTGACTAGGGGGCTTTAACAGTAACTTTCTTGCAGTGTTAATGTAAGCTTACTTGTGGCATTAATGAGTAAACTTTAATCTATGACCTAGAAGTGAAAGAAGATGGCAGATCCTAAGAAAGCTTTTCAACAATACTGTGTACCAAGTAGATAACCCAAGCAGTTCACTACAAATCCTCACCAGCCAATACACTTTACTACTTACTCCTGGTCCATGGAACACCCAGAAGCAATCTTATCGATCTCCCCTTGCTTGCCATGCTTGCTTACATTCCAAAGGGGCAAACATTCAAGCTGGAACCTTCAATCAAAATCATTGGCACACTGACATATTAAAAAGCCTCCAGAGACCAAAGGGCTTCTACATTGCTTAGCCTGCCTCAACCGGGATCTTGGGTTCATGTCACACTATCTGTAACCCCCACAACAACATGCCTGGGCTTACAAAATCTCACTAACTGTCCTGGCTGGAGATAAGTTACACTTCTTTAACCTGTGCTTAACCCTCTATCCACTCACATTGTCTGCATCTGTAAAGACTCACATACCAACCATTATCTTGTAAATTGAGTTTGTGTCTGTATGTGCCCTGTTTCTGAACATAACTCCTCATTCGCCCGAAGAAGGAGTGACATTTGAAAGCTTGTGCTACCAAATAAACCTGTTGGACTTTAACCTGGTTTTGTGAGACTTCCTACCTAGCCTGCATGATGCATAGTTACTTACTATCACGTAAAGGAAGTGGATCAACAGTAGCTTGGTCATTTTACAGAATTCTGGACAGAATCTATAGCACAAACCAGGTCGTTCAGCCCAACTGGTCTATGCCAGTGTTTATGCTTCACATTCTTCCCTCCTGTCCTCGTCTAAAGTGTGAGGTGGTCCACTTTGGTAGGAAGAATGGTAGGAAGGACTATTACTTACGGGGCGAAAAACTGCAGCAGGCGACGATGCAGAGGGACCTCGGGGTCCTTGTGCATGAGTCGCAAAAACCCAGCTTGCAGGTGCAGCAGGTGGTCAGGAAGGCGAATGGGATGCTGGCCTTCATAGCGAGGGGGATTGAATATAAAAGTAGGGAGGTCTTGCTGCAGCTGTATAGGGCATTGGTGAGGCCGCAGCTGGAGTACTGTGTGCAGTTTTGGGCGCCGCACCTGCGCAAGGATATTTTGGCCCTGGAGGGAGTGCAGAGGAGGTTTACTAGGCTGATACCGGAGTTGAGGGGATTGAGCTATGAGGAGAGGCTGATTAAACTAGGCTTGTACTCGTTAGAGTTTAGAAGAATGAGGGGAGATCTCATTGAGACGTATAAGATGATGAATGGGATGGATAGGATAGAGGTGGAGAGACTCTTCCCGCTCAAAAAAGACAGTAGGACTAGGGGGCACAGCCTCAAGATAAAGGGGAGGCGGTTTAGAACGGAGTTGAGAAGGAACTTCTTCACTCAAAGGGTGGTGAATCTCTGGAATTCTCTGCCCGTTGAAGTGGTGGAGGCTGCCTCGCTAAATATTTTTAAGAAGCGGGTTGATGGGTTCTTGATAAGAGAGGGGATTAAGGGTTATGGGGAGAGGGCGGGAAAGTGGAACTGAGCCACGACAGATCAGCCATGATCTTATTGAATGGCGGGGCAGGCTCGAAGGGCTAGATGGCCTACTCCTGCTCCTATTTCTTATGTTCTTATGTTCTTATGTAAACCTATCAGCACACATTAATCACAAAATCACAGTAATGTTACAATAATGAAGAAGGCCATTTGGCCCATTGTGTCTGCACCAGCTCACTGAATGAGCAACTTCCCCATTCTCCACCTTCTTCCCGTAAACCTGCATGTTCTTCCTTTTCAGACACGAGTCTAATTCCCTTGTGAGTGCCTTACTTAAACCTGCCTCCAGCACACTGTCAGCCAGGCAGCACATTCCAAACTGTAACCACTCGCTGCAAGAAAAGCTTTTTTTCTCATTTCCCTTTTGCTTCGTCTGCCAATTATTTTAAAGCTTTGCCCTTTCGTTCTTGATTGTTTTGTGAGTGGGAACAGGTTCTCTGAATTGACTCTGTTCACACCCCTCATGATTCTGAAAGCCTGTATCAAATCTCCTCTCAGCTTTAATTCTGCGAAGCGAAACAGACTGAATCTCTCCAATCTGTCATCATTACTGAAGTTCCTCATCTCTGAAAACCATCCTTGTGAATCTTTTCTGCATCCTCTCCAATGCCTTCACTTCCCTCCTATGGTGCCAGTGCTCAGAACTGGACACAATCCTCCAGTTGAGGCTCAGCTAGTAACTTCTATCAACTTAACCTCTGCTCTCATACTCTATGCTCCTATAAATAAAGCCTAGGGTACTATATACTTTATTAACCACTTTCTCAACCTGTCCTGTCATTTTCGTTAACTTGTGTATATTTACACCCAGGTCCACTGCTCCTCCACTCTCTTTAGAATTGTTTATCCTATGCCCCATTAATTTTATATTGTCTCTCCAGGTTCTTCCTATTAAAATGAATCACTGCGCATTTTTCCACATTGAACTTCATCTGCCCCCTGTCTGCCAATCATACCAACTTATCTACGTTCTACACTGTCGTTCTCATAGTTCATAATGCTTTTCAGTTTCATATCATCTGCAAACTTTGAAATTATGACCTGTACACCAAAGTCTAGGTTATTAAAATATATTAAGAAAAACAAATTTGACCCCTGGGGAATTCCACTACAACCTTCCTCCAGCCTGAAAGCCGCTACTCTGTGGCTGGAATTTTCTATTCTCCATGAAGGCACATTACATAATATATAATATAATATATAATATAATATAACATAATATCTTATATTGTATTATATTTATACAGTATAATATAAATTGTGAATTTATATTATATTCACAATATAAATGATTTGGATAAGGGAACAAAATGTAACATCTCAAAGTTTGCAGATGATACTAAGTTGCGTGTGAGAGTGAACTGTGACAAGGATGCAGAGATCCTTCAGCATTATATGGACAGGTTGGGTGAGTGGGTAAATCAATGGCAGATGCAATATAATTTGGATAAATGTGAGGATATTCACTTTGGAAGCACAAACAAGAAGGTAGATTACTACCTGAATGGCTGTAAAATTGGGAGAGGGGAGTGTGCAGCAGGACCTGGGTGTCCTTGTGCACCAGTTGCTGAAGATAAACATGCAGGTACAGCAGGCGGTAAAGAAGGCAAATGGCATGTTGGCCTCCATTGTGAGAGGTTTCGAGGACAGGAGCGTGGATATGTTGTTGCAATTATGCAGGGCCTTGGTGAGGCAACACTTAGAAATATTGTGTGCAATTTTGGTCTCCCTTTCTGAGGAAGGGTGTTCTTGCTCTCAAATGAGGGCAGCGAAGGTTTACCAGGCTGATTCCAGGGATGGGGGAGACTGATGTATGAGGAGAAATTGACTAGGTTAGGATTGTTTTCACCGGAGCTCAGACAAATAAGGGGGGATCTCATAGAGGCATATAAAATTCTAACAGGACTGGACGGGCAAGATGCGGGGAGGGTGTTCTCGATGCTGGGGGAGTCCAGAACCAGGGGTCACAGTTTGAGGAGTTGGTGTAGACTATTTAGGATGGAGGTGAGGAGACATTTTTTCACCCAAAGAGTGGTGAGTCTATGGAATTAATTATCACAGGAAGTAGTTGTTGCCAAAACATTGAATGTATTCAAGAGGCAGTTGGGTATAGCATCTTGGGCGAGTGGGATCAAAGGTTGTGAGGAGAAGGCAGGATTAGGCTATTGAGTCGGACAATCAGCCATGATCGTGATGAAGGGCAGAGCAGGCTCAAAGGGCCAAATGGCATCTTCCTGCTTCTACTGTGTTTCTATGTTTCTATGATGCTCATTTTTAGAAAATGATGGGCCAAATGGCATCCTCCTGCGCCATCACAATTCTATGATCTTATATTTGTGACCTGAAGTTTTGGCCTTCCTGACAAGTTTAACTTATATGTATCTTAACATGAGCACATATCTTTGGGTCAAGATGGTGTACTGTGAAAATGACTTCACTGAAACTCAAGGAGTCTCAGAAATTTTGCTGAACTGGGATATCTTGGACTATAAAAGGATATTAAGAGAGTAGCAAAAGATAAAGTCAGATACCAGCTCAGAGCTGGTACCATCCTCTCTGGGTGTGTCTTGCCTCTCTCACCGTTCATTCACAGACAGGTATACACAAAAACACCCTAGCCAGAAATTTTACATCTTTGCTCGTCCCAAAACCAGAAAATCCCACCCAAGGTCAATGGATCTTTCCATGATCAGCCCCTAGCCCGCTCCGATTCCTGTGGTGGGTGGGAATGTAAAATTCTGGCTGAGATGTCCAAAGCTTTCTTCGCTTAGAGCCACTTGTCAACTGTAAGTTCCCCTTCAGTTACTGTAGGCTTGAAGAGCAACTTCTAAGCCATGCTGGTGACCCAGAACAAGGCAGCACCTCATAGCTGATTGTGTCTTTGTTCTGAACACTTACAAACATCAGTGCAGCTACAAATACCATCTAGGTGAAATTAAGTGAGCTTGAGATGTGTTACGGTGCATCGGTAAGAGGTGACAAAGGACAACCAGGAACCTGCTGTGAAACTGACTTACACGAATGCCATGAATAACCCTGTACAGTTTGGCAACTACAGTGAAATTGAACAACTGTGTCATGCTATTCATTAGGAAAAGAAAGTGTTGATCTGCCCAACAATGAATTAGTTAATATGACGGTGTGCAGAATTTTTGTTGACACCCTGGGTGATCAGTGAGCTGGCTTGAAGGAGGCAGAAAGTGAAAAGTTTCAAGGTAAGGTAACTTTGACTGCACATGCAGAATTGAGCCTTCAGCAGATTTCAGGATCTCACTAATAGAGAGACATTAATATGATGACTGGCATCACCAGTGCAGCTGCTCATCAGGCATGAGGGAGCCTTTGCATTGAAAACTGAGGCAGAGGTCTGATGTTCACTCAGTGCATATCATTCAGCAGGCAGTCAAGCAGCGCCTTTGGCATCAAGGGCCTATTTCCCCTTGGCTTGTATCAGAACCATGTGCCAGTATCATTAAAGAAATAAAAATTCATTCACTTTAGCTGATGCCCATTTAATATCCATGTTCCTGGCCAGGAAATCCTTTCAACTATAATGGATCCTTTTTCTTAAACAGGGGTAGTTGTCACAGGTAGATAATGCCAGTAAGATTGAGGGGAATGCAATTAGGTGACCAAGACTATCCACTGGAACTGTGGTCTGTTGTATTGTTGCAAAAGACAACCAGGACCCATGAAGCTATCTGAATCTCAATAGCGTAGACAACCAGAATGTCAAAGCAAAGATTTGGTCACTTAGGAAGAAACTGTCAGAATAACTTGTTAAAGTGTCAAAGATTATTGTAACATGCATGAAGGAGGTCATATTGAAATTGTATAAACACCAGTTCTGGGTGCCATTCTTGAGGAAGGATGCAAAGGCATTGGATTGAGTAAGGAGGAGATTCGCATAAATTATTCCAGAGATAAAGAATTGCTGCTATGAGAACAGATTGGAGAGGTTGGGGCTATTTTCCTCGGAGAAAGGAGGTTGAGAAGAGGCTTGATAGAGGTACTCAAGGCCCTAAGTTTTTAAGTTTATTTATTATTGTCACAAGTAGGCTTACATTAACACTGCAATGAAGTTACTGTGAAAATCCCCTGGTTACCACACTCCGGTATCTGTTCAGGTACACTGAGGGAGAACTTAGCAAGGCCAATGCATCTCACCAGCACATCTTTTTGGACTGTGGGAGGAAATTAGAACACCCAGTGGAAACCCATGCAGACACGGGAATAATGTGCAGATTCCACACAGACACTGATCCAAGCCGGGAATCGAACCTGGATCCCTGGCGCTATGAGACAGCAGTGCCAATCACTGTGCTACCATGCCACCCAAAAGGGAACTAATGAGAAAATGTTTCCACTCAAGAGAACATTGTGAATTGAAGGGCACAGATTCAAAATAATTGGCAGAATGAGTAAAAACGATGTGAGGAAAGGTTTTTTCACCTAAGGATGATTGGAGCCTGGAACAAACTTCGTGACAGAATGGTGGAGGCAGGTTTGATCAAGGCATTCTAAAGACAATTTAATTGCTATCTGAATAGATATGCAAGATTCCAGAGATAAAGTAGTGGAGTGGGACAAGGTAAAATGCTCTTTCAGAGAGCCAGGGCAGACTCAATGGGCCAAATGGCCTCCTTCTGCACCGGAAAGATGCTACGATTCTGTAACCTGATGATGTTTACATAACGCAGGGCAAAAAAGGGATCCAAAGTGGCAGATGTGAATACCAGTCAAGAGATGGTTTCAGAACCAATGGTTAATAAATAACATTCAGGTGGGTTTTGAAAAAGGTCAATAACTTGAAAAATGAACTCTGGGCTGAATTTTTGTTCAGATGGAGAGAATTTCAGGCTTATCCAAAATGGCACCAGATTCCGGCCCCAAATCCAGCACCCACTGATGGGGTATGGGGAATGGGGGAAACTTGTAGTTTGCACATTTATGATTTGTAAAAGTGCAGCTGCCTTCAAACAAATGGAGTTTTCACAACTGGAATGTCTAAAACGCAACTTGTGGACTTTCAATGTTCAGGAGAGGATATAAAGCTGTCAAAGCTCATTGGAAATGAAGGGTATCCTTTTGTATAGGTCCAAGGACACCTTTGGGAGAAGTATCCTACCCTTTGGGAGTGATTAGATGCCATTTGGAAAGATCACGTTCCCTTTCGAAGTATTAAAATTGAACATGAATGTACATAAAAAGTGATTAAACTCATTGGACCTGTCAAGGGAAATGTCAAGCTGTCCAGGAAAATGTTAAGCTGTCAGATGAACTATCAAGCTATCAATGCATTTAAATATTTTTTAAACTGTAAATAAGCCATGCTGCAGTATAAAAAAAACACAGTACTTATTTTTCACTCTGTTAGTTGACATAGGCCTGAGAGTTACCATTATAGGATTTGTGTTGCATAACTGATTTCACAAACTATCATTATCACTGTAGGATGCATGTCAGTTCACAGTTTGATTGACAGCTTCAAGCGGTTATAAATTCTGTAGGGCTATGTGTGTGGGGCTATGAATACAATGTTTGTTTTTTAAGGATTAAACGCTTGAATGAAATGTATGTTTTTATTAGGGATTATGTAGTTGAAGGAAAGTAAACGTAGTAAATTGTTTTATGAATGAGAATGTTTCTTTATTTAAAATAAAATCTGGTGAGGAGAATTTCTTCATTCTATTGGGTGGTGAATGTGTGGAATTCACTACCACAGAAAGTAGGTGAGGTCAAAACATGGTGCGATTTCAACAATTAGACATAGCTCTTGGAGCTAAAGGGATCAAGAGATATTGGGGGGGAGGGGGGGATCAGGATGTTGAATTTGATGATCACTCACAATGGCAGAGCAGGCTTGAAGGGCCAAATGGCCGACTCCTGCTTATAGTTTCTATGTTTCTTTGTTTTTTGGTACCAGTCTTTATGTGTAATTTCCCAATTTTAGTCCTAAATTTCCCTGTTGGCAATTGAATACTGGTGGCATGGTAGCACAGTGGTTAGCACTGCTGCTTCACAGCTCCAGGGACCTGGGTTCGATTCCCAGTTTGGGTCACTATCTGTGGGGAGTTTGCACATTCTCCTCGTGTCTGCGTGGGTTTCTCAGGTGCTCCGGTTTTCTCCCACAATCCAAAAATGTACGGGTTAAGTTGATTGGCCATGCTAAAATTGCCCCTTAGTGTGCTGAGATGCATAGGTTAGAGGAATTAGCGGGTAAATATGTAGGGATATGGGGTTAGGGCCTGGGTGGGATTGTGGTCAGTGCAGACTCGATGGGCCAAATGGCTTCTTTCTGCACTATAGGATTTCTATGGTGAATGCTAGCACGAGGGGGCATGAATTTAAATTAAGGGGTGGTAGTTATAGAACGGATGTCAGGGGTAGGTTCTTTACCCAGAGAGTGGTGAGGGATTGGAATGCCCTGCCTGCTGCGGTTGTAAATGCGCCTAGTTTGGGGGCGTTTAAGAGATCTATGGATAGGTTTATGGACGAAAAGGGATTGGTTTAGATTTGTGGGTCAGTGTTTTTTTTAAAAAAAATTGGTCGGCGCAACATCGTGGGCCGAAGGGCCTGTTCTGCGCTGTAATGTTCTATGTTCTATGTTTTTCTATTATGATTTCTATGAACCTCTCAAACTCTTGTCCTGCTTTTGTGACTTAACTTGAAAGCAGAAGTCTGGATTTACATGTTCTATGAGACCTGACTCTCTTGTGTCCTTGACTGGATTAGGTACAGTACTCATGGAGTGCTCTTATCAGAACACTGTGCAGTTTACACACGACTTCTCCCAATTCTATTGTTTTGGCTGTACAATGCAAAGCTCTCTTTGCTTTGTGGATTGCTGGAATTCTCAATGAGGCGCTTCATTAGAAACTGCAACCTTTAGCACCTGCTTTAGCACCTTTGCTGCGTTAATCAAGTCTTAGCAGCTAAACGATTCCTTCAAGATTCAGATGGTACAATATAATTAGAGAAAAAAAAATTATACTCCGCAACAGAGCCACATTTGGTGGATTTCCAAAGGTTAATTTTGCAAAAGTCAAATAAGATTGTTAACAAAGTTAAACCTGTTAATGTTTGCTACTTTATATTATTAGAAATTCCACTTTACAAAGCTGTGACGTATTTGCAAATGAATTGTCAAATGGGCGCTTAGACAGATCCTGAGCTTGCTATATTGTTTATGAAACAGGCTGGTCACTTACCTTCTAAAGCAGAAGAAGGCAATTCCACAGATTATGCTTATTACAACCATAACCGTGCCCCCGGCAACAATCATCAAAACAATCTGCGATTTGACTCCCAAAGCAGCTTTTCCAGATTTTGTTAAAGCCTCTAAAGAAAGTAAAATCTAAGTAGTAGCACTGTCTGACCAGAAAATGGCGAATGGAAAGCAAATCGGCTCCACTATAGTTAACAATCTCAATTTTCTTATACACATCTAAATGCTTAAACGTCTAACAATAGCTTGCACTCACATTTCGTTTCAAAAAATACCAAAGCATAAATTCCTGGTTGTGAAAATGGATGCCATTAGGCCAGGGAAAAGAAGCAAGTAAGGTTAGGTTGAAGATGTTAAAATGATTTTTAAAGGTGGAAAAAAAATGCAGAAACAAAGAGATTTGTAAGGAAAGCTAAGAACAGGACTAAGGCGTGTGGGCACCATATCCCTTTTCACCAATGGGGATGGGGAGGGACAGTGGGGGAAAGGGGTGGCGTTGGATGCAAGGCCACGGATGGATTTGTAGCCTGCAGGAAAATTTAGGACCAGTTGGAATTTATCAATGGTGGAGGAGAGGTACCCAGGAGGAAGAATATCAGAATAATTGATGGCAAAGTAAGTAGGGCTGCGAATGTCTGGCTGTCTGGCTGTGGCTGAAGAGATATATTTACGGGTATCTGCTGGAACCTCTACAGACTTCAAAAGAGGATAGAAGCAGGAGTTCCTTCACCATGGTGGAAGAACAGGATCTTCCTCATTCTCTACTTGGGAGAACAATGGGCAGGCAGGTACACATTGTGCTAGCCAACATAGTGGAGATGAGATGATATATCAGCAAAGGACAGCATGTTTTTTTTCCTTTATTCTTTGATGGGATTTGGGGCATCACTGACAATGCCAACATTTGTTGAACCTTGAACTGAGTAACTTACGCTAAGCCAATACAAAGAACAGTTAAGAGTCAACCACGTTTTTGTGGGTCTGGAGTCACCAGATAGAATACCACCAGTTGCCTTGGTGAGATTCAAACCCATGTCCCCATAGCTTTAGCATGTACCTCTGGATTACTAGTACAGCGACATTGCCACTGCACCACTGTCCTTGGGCTGGCATGGACAAGATAGGCCAAATGGCCTCCCTCTGTGCTGTAACTTTTCTATAGTTCTATGATTCTAAAGAAAATAGAACAAAAGGTAGATCCTTGAGGACCCTGGAGATGATAGAATGGGGGCAAGGAGGAAACAGAACACATTTTTGGAGGCTTTCTGGAACCTTGCTACAGCAATCCAGTGAGGTATTCATGAAACTTTGCCAATTGTACTGAAAGAATGAATCACAAAAACTGTACATCTAAATAAAATAGCTGAGATGCCTTTTTTTTGCATAATCTCAATTTGAATTGACACAGAATCCCAGTTAAGAAGCTTTTTTGAAAGGGTGGTGGCGGCGGCGGGCGTGATAGCAGGAATTTTGAAGGGGACAGCTATCCTAAACAGAAAGGAGAGTTGGGTGGTCAGGAAACGTGTGAAAAATTGAATAAACTGTTGGATTTTAAAGAGTTTGTGCCACACAATTTCTATTCAGAAATTTACTTACCAATTCTACGTAATCCTCGTCTATTTTGGTTTGGGATCTCTTGGAAGTGTTTTAGATACATCTCATGTGGCAGTGTGAGCACTAGGGTGTTGCATTGATTATCCACCATGTGGTGGTGGCCTTCACAGAGTCTTGCAGCTCATTGCAGTGTTTGAGTGTTACTTGAAAATAATCCTGAGGAGTATTGATCCAGGTTTGCACATTAGCAAACAACGATCAGTTCACTCTCCAGGCACCAGCATGGGGAATGCTACCAGGGATGTCAGGGCCTGGGACAGAATACCACCATCATCAGGATACACAACTTCACTTGAGACTCCTACCTGTAATTAGCCATGACCCCCCTGAAGAGTCACAGCTATCCTTTAACTTACTTATTAATGACTAAAGAATGCAATGAAAGTAACCAAATATTCATGCAAGTATCTTATGCTAAATTTTGTGCATTAAGGTTTGCTCTGTATAGTGTTCGGGGCTTTTGCATGTTTATTCCTTCAAGCCCTTTGAAAACTATGCATTTCCAATTCAATCTTTGTTCATAGCTACAGACTTTTAGCTAGCAAAATGATACACACAGGACAGGAGGAGAAAAGCAGCACCTTGGGGAATCAGAGACTTGTCAGCAATAAATTAACATAGAGGATACGGGGGGGTGGGGGGGGGGGGGAAGTTGTCGTTGGAAGGGAGGGTGCAATGTATTTACTACACCATTTTCTGAGACTGCTTGTGAGAGGCACAGGTAATGCCGCCAAGGAGTCTGGTTGAGAGCTTTCAAACATAATGTATCGTGAGCATTAAAAATGCTCTGGTGCCAGGCAAAACAAGAATGCGGACCAACATTGATGTGCAATTATAGGGATGTCGATGATAATTCCATTAAAATACCAACTAGAATGAAAAATTGAGTCTTGGTATGGGAGACAATCCAGAATGTATCTTGAAAGCAAGCCCCTGAAGTAACCCGCCCCCGGCCTCTCAACTGATGTGTTTCCGACATATGTTAACAGACACTCATAGCCAGAGCAATTGAGGAAGAATTTGGGATTCACCATCTGTCACTGGTGACACTGTGCACCAGTCGTACGCAATGCTTAAACTTTCTGTGTGTCACTGGGCTTAACGTCAGTGCATTTTAAAATTGTTATATTTAGGAATTCCTTATATTTCCCCAGTATGAAAACATCTTGACGTGCGGAATGGCGTTAGTTGTTTAAGTACAAATATTCCCTCTCTCCCTCCCCCGACCCCCCGCCATCATCATGTTGCAAAGAATTGGTAAAAATAAAACAGTATTTTTTTAAAAGGTAGTCAGTAACTGGGGTCCATGCACAAGGCAGTAATTTGCCTGCTATTTGAATACATTACAAGATGTGTGTGCAGGAGCTCACTGTCAGTTTCTGTGTAGATTAAGGCTGTGGCATTCACGTAATTGAAAGGATTAATTTCAAGGCAATGATCCTTCTAAGTTATTAGGTGATGCAAATATATATTTGTCAAGTGTTTGCAGAGTAATTTCAGGGGCTCTTATGTACCAGCCCACTAGAATTTCCTTAATGAACCAGGATAAGATGGGGAAATTTTGAATATAACATTTCTAAAAATGAAGCTTCACGGGTTTGCCACGTGATAAATAGGTGAGAATTCATTTTGTGGCTAATAACTTTCCATAGCTACACAAGATAATTGAACGTATTATGCATCAGATTCATGTACATCTTTGACTACTAATGACAGGTAAATATCTTCAAAGTGTTAGTGCAGAAAATCATAAATATGGAGTTTGTGGTGCAATGGCACACGAGATAAATTAGAGTTCTCAAAATGTACTTGGGAATAAAGGCTTAGGGAAAAACAAGACATCCAGGCTAGTGAATGTGGTTAACTCTTTACTGCCCTCTGAAATGATACAGCAATCCTCTCAGCTCCAGGGCAATTCGGAATGGGCAGCAAATGCTGGGCCCACTAGTGATGTCCACGTTACATGAAAGAATTTTTGAACGTAGCAGAAATGAGGAGCTGCATGATGTTAGAGTAATTCCCATGCCTTCCAACTAATGTATTTGGAGATTGGCTGTATTATAGATAGAGTTGGCCCAGAAATGAGGGAGGATTGCTTTTTATTTCTTCCCTCATGGGAGACGAGGGTCATCAACAAGGCCAGCATTTGATATCTATCACTAATTGCCCTAGGGAAGCTTCTTGAACCACTGCAGTCCGTGTGGTGCAGACATTCTACGTGCTGTTTGACTTAATTTGATTTATTATTGTCACAAGTATTGGGATATAGTGAAAATTATTGTTTCTTATGCTATACTGATAAAACACACCATTCACAGAGTACTTAGGAGAGTGGGAAAGGAGAGAGTGCAGAATGTAGTATTACAGCCATAGCTAGGATGCAGAGAAAGATTAGTTTAATATGTGGTAGTTCCATTCAAAAGTCTGATGGCAGCAAGGAAGAAGCTGTTCTTGAGTCGGTTGGTATGTGATCTCAGACTTCTGTATCTTTTTCCGGACTGAAAAAGGTGGAAAAGAAAATGTTCGGGGTGCATGGGGTTCTTCATTATGCTGGCTGCTTTTCTGAGTTAGCAGCAAGTCATTGACGGAGTCACTGGGTGGGAGGCTGGTTTGCGTGATGCTCTGGACTATGTTCATAACCCTTTGCAGTTTCTTGCAGTCTTGGATAGAGCAGGAGCCATACCAAGCTGTGACACAACCAGAAAGAATGCTTTCTATGGTGCATCTGTAAAAATTAGTGAGAATTGCAGCTGACATGCTGACTTTCCTTAGTTTCCTGAGAAAGTAGAGAAATTGGAGAGCTTTCTTAACTATAGCATTGACGTGGAGGGACCAGGACAGGTTGTTGGTGATCTGGACACCTAGAAACTTCAATCTCTCAACCATTTTTGGAGGGAGTTCCAGGATTTTGACATAGCAACAGTGAATGAGTGACAATATATTAAGTCAAGATGGTGTGTGACTCAGAGAGAAACTTACTCAGAGAGCAAAGGTGGAGTTTCCTTTGCTTAGAGAGCCCTCGAGTTAATATTGCAAGAGGTGAAGCAAAGGAAGTTTGGCATCTTTAGTTTGGAGGCACACGACCCTCAGAAAGGAGGGATGCTGGAAGAAAAGTGCAAGAGCAGAATGCATTTTTTGAGATTAGGCTGATCTCAGCTCTGATGTGGATAAGGTTTAACACAAGAACAGGCCACGATCAACTCCTGTACTCTGGAATCTCTATACAAAAATGTGCTACTTTTTGAGCACGTGATGCACCATGGGTGAAATTCACTACAATGATACAATATCTGGAATAAAGTAGAATTTCTTGACTAGCTCCTGAAGAGCAAGTAATTAGGATACCATCTTCCAGCAAGTACCCTGTTGCCGGGATCTACACAGCCTGCTGCCTGCTGCCAATATCACCACCTCCCTTGACTCTTTCACCTCAGGCTCTTTCCAGACTGTTTCTCCTCAAAGAAGCAAAATGAAATCAGGCTGGAGAGATTTCAGATGGCATGCTCATGTCTGGAATGTGAAAGATTCACAACAGTAGTTAGTTATTGTGCAAGGGACAGCAAGTGAGAAAAGACAATGCTGCTAGTGGCTAGTGTGAAGAGAGAAGAAAGTGTGCGTTTGTTAAAAGAATGAGAAATGGCGAAGCATTCTAGATTAGCTTAGATGGTCAAATGCCCCACATGGTGAAATGTTCTAGATGGTGAAATACTCTGGATGGCAACATGTTCTGGATGGTGATGTTCTCTTGACGGTGTGTGTTCTGGATGGTGACATGTTCATGATGTGGGCTGTTCTGGATTGTGATTGTTTTGAACAGTGATGTGTTCTGGATGGGTGACGTGTCCTGAATAGGAACATGTTCTGGATAGTGTCATGTTTGTATGGTGAAATGTTCTGGATGGTGAGGCATTCAGGACAGTAAAGTATTTGAGATACTACAGTGTTCTAGATGCTAAAGCGCAATGTTCTGGTTGGTGAAGGATATAATAGAAGGGAGGAGAATCTAAATGATCTTTTATATTTGTGAGGGAGAATGTGTTATTGAGAGTGGTGGAAGTGGGGCAAACATTGTTGGCAGGCGCTCTTGATGAGATGGCAAATGCTGCTCTATACTCTGTTTATTTTTGTGAAGTTATTAGAAGTGATTCCTGCAGTGGATTCCGGTGCGGAGGGTGATGCTCTTTGAGGTGACAATCTCAGCATTCTCTCTCCATGCCTGGAGCACAATGTGTCAGGAACCTTCTGCCAGCAAAGAGAGCTCCCCAGTTCACCTTGACCTATCCAGCAACTTCGCCAGAGAATGGGGAGCATTTGCTTACGATTCATGCTGATGCAGTTGTTTCCTCCACCACTTAAAGCAATAAATTCCAGAAGGGCAAGCTATCTTGTTTTAAGCAGTGGATTCACTACACAATTAGATCTATGATTGACGACTGGAAATTGTGCTCATTTTCAGGTTTCCTGTGTATCAGCAAATCGGGTCAGAAAAATATAATGCATTAAGGCCTAGCAATTAAAATACTCTGTTATTTTCCAATCCCTGAATGAGATCATCCTACTACACACCCACCGAAAACCTGTGCAAAGTTAACGTTGCGATTCTAAAAATGGAGGCAAAGGTTGAATAGATTCCTGCTTTACAATAAGCTGTCTAGACTTACATACATACGTACAGATGAATTAGGAGCAGGTGTAGGCTATTCAGCCCCTCGAGCCTGCACTGCCATTCAATAAGGTCATGACTGACCTGACTGTAACTTCAACCCCACATTCCCACCTACCCCTGATAACCTTTCAATCAAGAATCTATCAAATTCTATCTTAAAGATTGGCTGGAATTCCCGGCTGTTCATACCGGCAGGATTTCCGGTCCCACCAGCATGGGGTAACATCAATGAGAATTCCCAATGACAGCAGCAGGACCTGAGAATCCTGCCACTAGCAAACAACGCACCACCTCCCGCTGGCACGAAGACAGTTCCAGAGACTCACAACCCTCTGAGAGAGAAAAAATAATCCTCATCTCTGTCTCAAACAAGTTTTTTATTTTTAAAAAGTGTCCCCTTGTGCTAGCTTTTCTGACAAGAGGGAGAGAGAGAGAGAGATGGTCAGGTTGAATGATTTGCTTACCAGGAAAGAGTCAACCCGAGCCTGTACTATGTTTCTTTTAAATGATTTTTTATGTTCATGAGGGAGGAAGTTAGTTAATTAGCTCAAGATGAGATTTGATTATAACTGTTACTCTTGATGCATTCACTTGCTGACTGTATAGAGCAATTTAACGTCCTCATACCCGACAGAAATTGAGCATTGTATTATCAATCCTCAAGTCAAAAGGTTGGAGAGGCTCACACAAGAGCACATATGAAAGATATCCAGTTAGATTTACAGGCGTCACTATTGTAATGGCCCTGGGGATATTACTATGTGATAATGTATTGATTAGTGTAGATGGCCTCCTGAACAGAAGGCGCAGGGCTTGTTAATGAGAACAATGCTGATCTTTAGAGAATTCCTGAGGCAGAAGCTATAGCACCTTAAATGGTATGATACGCTAAAATAATTGTGGGGTGAATTTTCCCATCATACGCACCGCAGGAATTTGTAGCGGGCAAGGGGCAGCCCACAGAAAGGTCCGTTGACCTCAGGCAGGATTTTCTTGCTTTGGGGTGAGTGCAGATAAAAATCCTGCCCTGTGAGCCTGCCATTTCCAACTATGAAATAATATTTGACCGCTGCACAGAAATAGTTGGGCACTGCCAGGGTGCTGGGGACAGTGCCACGGGGGTTGGGGCATGGGGGGGGGTGGTGGTGGACCCTGAGGGGGTGGGGCATAATGGGGCTGGGGCATGTGAGGGTCATGAAGGGCATGAGGTGAAGTCATAAGGAGGCATGAGGGGATTATAAGGGGAACATGAAGTAGGAGATCATGAAGAGGGCATGACAGGGAACATGAAAGGGGGGGAGTCATGAAGAGGGTTGTGAAGGGGCACACATTGAGATTACCCTAATGCCCCAATGCCAGCAATCTTTGTTGGGGAGGGTTAGTGGGTAAACATCCATTCAATGAGGGGAGGGGGAAACCTTGATGTCCACTGGGGGAGGGATGGGGGTCTTCAATTTCAATTTGAGATGGGGGTAGCCTTTAAAACTGGTACCCGATCTCTATGTAGTTGGGTTTATCAGCGGGTTTAGCCCCACTCCTCTAAGAATTGTTGCAAAACTCACCACTCACCCAAAAAATGATTAAGTGTGGGAAGATTACGATCTGATTCGCTTTGGACATCACACCAGTTTCCTCACCCGGAATAACACTTAGGGCAGGATCCTCCCGTCGCACTCACCCCAAAACTGGAAATTCCCACCAGAGGACAGCAGAGCTTCAAATGGTCCACCAAATTTTCTGTCCCGATTCCCACAGCGGCATGATGGGAAAATTCCATCCCTTAGTTCTAAAGTCACTTGATGAAGGAGCAGAGCTTTGAAAGCTCGTGATTCCAAATAAACCTATTGAACTTTAATCTGATGTTGTGAAAGTTCTTACTGAGCTCACCCCAGTCCAATGCCGACATTTCCACATAATAATTATTTTGACTAGTTTAAATTGACTGAAGAAAGAGCTTGATGCATGAATACTTGCACACATGTGCCAAGCCCCATTTATTCATATTCAGTTAAGAGCACAGGAATAGACCATTCAGTCCCTTGATTTGTTCTGCCATTATGGATGATCTGATCTGTATCTTAACTCGATTTACCCAGTTTTATTCCTTATCTTGTTGGTAAAGCTCTATAATTCATGCTTCTAATGGGCTTGGATTACATAATTAAATTGTTGCGTACTGAATTTCTGGCTATGCTAACGACTAATGATTCAATGATCCATGGTTTGAAATAAAATGCCAACCAGCACTAATACTGTTTACTTAAAAAGCAGCATTTTACTTAGGTTTGGTGAATCAAATGACTCATACAGGGGAAAACAATCTAACAGAATATTGAGAAATGATATGACCAACACATTTGCTTCAAGGTTCTGCACCTCAAACATTCCCCTGACACCACTGGTGATGGTGGTGGGGGCAAGCGAGAGTGAGGAGGGTAGGGAGAGTGTGTGTGTGAGGGAGATGGGTAGAGAGAGCGTGTGCGATGAGGTTGGGTAGAGAGAATGTGTGTGAGGGGAATGGATAGGGAGAGTGTGTGTGTGAGAGGGTGGGTAGAGAAAGTGAGGAGGTGAGGGTAGGGTGGCAAAGAGAGTGTAAAATCCTCAACGTAACTCAAGAACTGTCCCTCCAAAGCAACACCTGCCCACATGTGGTGTAGTCCACAGATTGTGGGTTCGATTGGGGGAAGATCTTGTTGTTACATCGTTTTTCTTGCCACGGGATCTTTTGAAGACAGTGCCGGTGGTGCCTTGTGGTAGGGAGAGAGTGAGTAAGGGGGATGGCTGGACAGAGTATGTGTGAGGGGATGGATGTAGGGAGAGTGTGCGTGAGGGGGTGGGGGTAGGGAGAGTGTGTGAGAGAGGGGCGATTAGGGAGGCTGTGTGAGAGGGGTGGGAATAGGGAGAGTGTGTGAGGGGGTGGGATAGAAAGAGTATGTGGGGGGCGGCTAGGGCTAGGGAGAGTGTGTGCGTGTGTGTGTGTGTGTGTGTGTGTGTGTGTGTGGGTGTGTGTGTGTGAGCAGGTGGGGTAAAGGAGCGTGTGTGTGAGGGGTGGGGGTGGAGAGAGAGTGCCAAGGGAGTGGGGGTGAGGGGGGTGAGGGTAGGGAGAGTGTGCGTGAGGGGGTGGGGGTAGGAAGAGTGTGTGTGAGGGGGTGGGGGTGGAGAGTGAGTGTGTGTGAAAGGGTGAGGGTAGGGAGATTGTGTGTGAGGGGGTGGGGGTAGAAGAATGTGTGAGGGGGTGGGGATAGGGACATTGTGCATGAGAGGGGTGGGTACGGAGAGTGTGTGTGAGGGAGTCGGGCTACGAAGAGTGTCAGAGAGGTGGTGGTAGGAAGAGTATGTGTGAAGGGGTGGGGTTAGGGAGATGTGCGTGAGGTGGGTGAGGGTAGAAAGAGTGTGTGAGGAGTGCGGGCACAGGAAGAGTATATTGAGGGGGTGGGGTAGAGACAGTGTGTGTGAGAGGGTGGTGGGAAACAATGTGGGTGAGGGGTGGTACAAGAGAGTGAGCGTGAGGGGTGGAGGGAGAGAATGTGACTGAGGGGTGGTGGGAGAGAGTGTGGGTGAGGGGTGGTGAAAAAGAGGGAGTGTGTGTGAGGGGTGGGGAGGAAGACAGAGTGTGTGTGGGGTGGTGGGAGAGAGAGTGTGCATGAGGGGTGCGCTTCAACCTTCAGATCCTGGGGTGGGGTGAGCCCCAAAAATGAAGCTGAGCATAGGGCCCCGTGAACTGTAAATCGGCCTCTGTTGCAAAATGAATTAAATCATTAAATATGAAAGAAACACTGCATAAATTAAAATGAGGTAACATTCACCAGTCTCTCTTCTCAGGCAGTCACTGGGAATGTAGAGGATGAATTGCTTTCACTCTGGTTCAATGAGTTTGGAGGTGATTGGTAAATCCAACCCACAATCTGTGGACTACACCACATGTGGGCAGGTGTTGCTTTGGAGGGACAGTTCGATGAGTTATTTTGAGGATTTTACACTCTCTTTGCCGCCCTGACTTTACCTCTGTGCGTTCCCGATGAAATCTCGTCGTGCTCAGTCCCTTCTAAAATAAACCTTCTCGTATTTCAGGCGGTCACCAGTACAGATTTTCGATCTCTTCAGGGATGCTTTCAGGGTTCCACTAAACATTTCTGTGGAGATTGACTCTGAAAAATATAGTGCCTCAACCTGGGCGTGTTGGCTTGGGGGAAGATCTTGCTGTTGCATCGTTTTTCTTGCCACGGGATCTTTTGAAGACAGTGCCGGTGGTGCCTTGTGGTGCCCAGTGCCTTGAACCTTGTCTCCGGTTTGAGACCCTGCTCCTCGGGGATTGAAGTTGGAATAATTTTGGTATTGAAGGTGCTGGCCATAGCCAGGTCCTGGTTTTAAAATGGCTCCCCTGCCTCACCTGATGCTGACTGAACAAGATGTGGAGATGCCAGCGTTGGACTGGGGTAAACACAGTAAGAAGTCTGACAACACCAGGTTAAAGTTCAACAGGTTTAATTGGCAGTAAGCGCCACTAACTTTCGGAGTTTGCCTCACCTGACGAAGGGGCAAACCCCGAAAGCTACGGCGTTTACTACCAAATAAATCTGTTGGACTTTAACCTGATGTTGTGAGACTTCTTACTAACTGAACAGGGGCCAGACTTGGGGCTCCAAAATAAACCTGAAGGTTGGAGGGTCAGCTTTTTGAAGGGTGGGTACTGCACCCTGCGCAGCATTTTTCACCCACACAAGCCCCAAGGCAGGGAAAACACATTTTACCCATGTGCAAAGGGGTTCCAGTAGCTGTTCCAGTATAGTACAACACTGGCGTCTACCTAGCAATGTGGAAATTCAGTAAGAAGTCTCACAACACCAGGTTAAAGTTGTCGATATGCGCAATCTTCTTGGAGACCCTCTCCACTTGGAGCCGGCTGTTTGCGGTGTCGATGGTAGCTATGATGTGGGGAGTTGGACTGGTGTAAAACTTGGAGATCCTCTCCACTTGGAGCCAGCAGGAAATTCCCCAGCTCTGTCCTGTTCTGCCTCTGTTTATGTATTTTTCTGAACTTTAACGAAGTTGATGCTCCCAATAAGACAAACTCTCTAAAACTGACTCCATACCCCTCCACATGTGCCAGGCATACATAAAATTGAGATGCTAACCTGATGAAGCTAGAACACAGGACTACTTACATGTCGCACAGTGAAAGCAGCATACAATAGACAGAGACAAGCTGTCTCACAACCAACATCTCAGATCTAAGCTCTGCAGTCTCTCCAAATCCACATTGTCAGTGGTGCAGGACAATTAAACAATTAATTGAGGATCCATAAATATCCCCACCCTCAACGATGTGGAAGCCCAGGGTATCAGTACAAAACTAAGGCTGAAGCATTCGCAACCGGTTTCATCCAGAAGTGCTGAGTGGCTGATCCTTGGCCCCCATCTGAGGCTCCCAGCATCTCAGATGCCAGTCTCCAGCCAATTTGATTCACTCCATGTGATACCAAGGAACAGTTGGAGGCACTGGATACTGCAAAGTCAATGGACCTTGACAACATTCCAACAATAACACTGAAGACCTGTTCTCCAGAACTTGCCATGCCCCTAACTGAACTGTTTCACTGCTGCTCCAAAATTGGCATCTACCCAGCAATGTGGCAAACTGTCCAGGTATGTCCTGTCTACAAAAAGCAGGACAAATCAAAACTGGCCAATTACCGTCCCGTCAGTCTATTCTCAATCGTCAACAAAGTGATGGAAGGGAGTCACGTGATGTAAGCACGACAGCAGCTGCACTTTTGCGAGCTCTGGCTCTACTCAGCTTTTTATCAATTTTTTATTCCAATGCACAACCTATAATTACCCGATCCTGATGTGTATAATCTGTGCAACAATCCTGACAGATCCTGGCTAAACTTAGGCAAAGGGCAGCTGAGTTAAGTCCAGGAGATCTTTGTTCGATTGCGGCAGTCGGAGATGGCCAGGGTTGAGGCTCAGTTCGCAGTGGCGGTTTCACTGGTGAGCAGGCCTATGCTTCAATAATGCTGTTGTTGCTGCAATGATGGCTGCCAGGATGAGTGCTGATATGGATGACAGTCTCGGCTCCCTGGCACAGATTTTTGGTGCTCATTTTGATGAATGGGTGAAGTGGAGAAGAGAATCCTGGAATCTTGTCAATGGAGAGGGCAGTTTCCTCAGTGAAGGATCATCTTCAGTTCTTGGAAATCCTGCTACGTGGTGTATCATACATCCTGGAGGATTCGGGGAGATGGGGCCTGGGAAGGAGTATCCAAGCACCCGATCTCCCGAGGAGTGCTGGGGATGAATTTCCCAGCCGAATTTGAGAACTGGCTGCCAAGCTTTCACTATCCCGATTTGAGGGCTAGGTATTTCGAGTTCGGAGAAACACGTTGTATCTGGTCTTCAAGGCTTGAGATCGGTTGAAGGTTCTAACCATTGGTCTTTAGTTGTCCTGTACTCGATTTTCATTGAGACAGGTTGGAGGTGGCTGGATGAGTTGGGTCCTTGCTATCTACTGGGGACGAGGTTTTTCTTTGCTAGGGCTTCGGGCCAATGGCATGACAAAGGTGCAGAAGCTTCGGTGAAACTCTGGATGGATCCTGGATGGATCCTGGATGATCCTGCCATGGCTTTGGCCTTTTCAAGCTCCGTGGATAGCTATATTATCCTGCAGTTCATCATTAATCTGAAGTTTGTTCTCTTGAGATTATAATCCTGAATTTATGATTCTGTCTTTTATCCTGACAAGGACGTATGGTACATGAGCACAGAGGCATTTGTCACCTGTTAGCCTGCAAAAATCAGGATTCTCTATTTTGTTTTTTTGACGATGTTCATCCACTGGTGTGGCTGGTGGAATAAGGGAGGCCGTAGTTTAATTGTTTGTGGGTCTCCTGCCTTCCATTGGAGAATATACTGCGTTGATTTACGACATGAGAGTTCTGTGTTATTTATCTGTTTTGATTTTTCTTTTATGTGCTGTAACCTTTGCATTTACACCAAGGGACAACTTTTATTATCCTTCACTTATTTATTTAGATAAGTAGCATCATAGCAGGATGGTGGGTGTGTGGTTTAGTGTAGAGATGACTGGAATGGCCTTATAAATCCTTGCTGTGGGTGAGGAAACCACCACCCTCCCACCCCGAGTTGCAAGAGTATGTACTGTATACCTGGTGGGGTGGATGGTGTTCTCACGTGAGAACATTATCCACCAGGTACACGGTACATACTCTTGCAACTCAGCCAACGTTGTCTACCTGATACATTGCAAGAAAGGATATCCCGAGGCATGGCACACTGGGAAGACCATGCAGACGCTATGACAACGGATGAATGAACACTGCTCGATAATCACCAGGCAAGGCTGTTCTCTTCCTGTTGGCAAGCACATTAAAAAGTCTGACAACACCAGGTTTAAGTTCAACCAATTTATTTGATAGTACACTCACTAGCTTTCGGGTTAGTCCCTTTGTCAGGTGAATGGAGAGTTCTGGCCTCAGACAAAGCATATAAAGCACAGGCAGTTTACAGAGTTGGACTTAAACCTGGTGTTGTCAGACTTTTTACTGTGTTTACCCCAGTCCAACGCCAGCATATCCACATCATGGCAAGCACATTAGCAGTCATGGCCATTCGGCCTCTGATCTTTGGGTAAGCATTTTCCAAGGCAGCTTTTACGACACATGACAGCGCAGAGTCGCTGAGCAGAAACTGATAGCCAAGTTCTGCACACATGAGGATGGCCTCAACCAAGATCTTGCATTCATGTCACACTATTTCTAACCCCCATGACTTGCCTGGGCTTGCAAAATCTCACTTACTGTCCTGGCTGGAGACAATACACATCTCTTTAACTATGCTTAATGCTATCTTCACTCACATTGTCTGCACCTTTAACACTTGATTAGCTGTAAAAACTCGCGTTCTAATCAGTATTCTGTAAACTGAGTACATGTCTTTACATCCCTGTTTGTGATCAGAACTCCCCACTCACCTGACGAAGGGTCAGAGGCCTGAAAGCTAGTGGCTTTTGCTACAAAATAAACCTATTGGACTTTAAGCTGGTGTTGTGAGACTTCTTACTGTGTTTACCCCAGTCTAACACTGGCATCTTCACAGCTGGGAGCAGCACAGTGGTTAGCTCTGTTGCCTTGCAGCTAAAGGGGACTGGGGTTCAATACCTGCCTTGGGTGACTGTCTGTGTGGAGTTTGCATGTTATCCCTGTGTCTGTGTGGGTTTCCTCCTGGTGCTCCAGTTTCCTCCCACAGTCCAAAGATGCGCAGGTTAGGTGGATTGGCCATGCTAAGTTGCCCCAAGTGTTCCAAGATGTGTTGGTTCAATAGATTAGGCATGGTAAATATGTAAATTCTCTGTCAGAGAATCAGTGCAGGCTCAATGGGCTGACTGGCCACTTCTGCACTGTGGGTTTTCGATGATTCTATGAGTTACAGTAAGCTCAGGATAGGTTGAAGGTAGAATACTTTGCAGTAAGCATATAAAAGCAGAGTTCTACTTCAGTCGTTATTTCTGCAGATGGTTGGAGTCATGCTTATATTCTAAAATAATTAAAATTATTCCAATACATGTTTTAAGAAGAATATTTATTCATAACAATCATCATAAATCAATAAAGACAATAAGAGATCTTAACATTAATCACTATTCTTGATTCTAAAAAGGGACCCTACTGAAGCTGAATAAATGCCCAATGTACACCTTTGAACTCAGCTGGATTGTAAATGTCAGGCACCTAGTTTAGACCAGCCACCTCTTAGTACTCTCCAACGGTTGTTGAAGGTCAGTTATTGAGTGACACTGGGAAAGACTGGGGAGCAGATCAATCTCTTTCTGTTTCAGCCAGTGTAAGATGGATTATGACAATGTGCTGGTTATATTATTGAGCTAATAATCCTGACGACTGGACTAATAATCTAGAGTTTAAATTGTTCTTTAGAGAAAAAAATCTATTGTCCTGACCCAGCTTGGCCTACATGTGACCCCAAAGCTGCGGCAATGTGATTGACTCTTAACTACCCTCTGAAATGGCCAAGCAAGTCATTCAGTTCTGGATATGGACGACAAGAAGAAACACCCACATCCTGATAATTAATGTTTCATGAAATACAGTGGAAGCTAAAAGAATGAAAACATTCGTAGGACAGTGAAATTTATAAAGAAAAATTTTCACAGGAAGATTCTCTCTTTAAACACTAGCCCTTCGCCGCAGCACTGATAAGCAGTGCACTTGAATACAAGATACATTCTGAATGGCACCTTCAGCAATAAAAACGCACGCAACAGCCTTTCTGAACATTCCTTTACTGTAAGTACAATGGTTCATCTTATTCCCAGAGAAAGGTTATGGTGAAAGATTTCTACAATCCCAAAAGGAAAACTGATGGTGCTTCCAAAAGTTATTTAGGATTACATAGTGGATAGCAAGATGTTTGCAAGTGATAGCAAGATGTTTGGAAGTGAGTAATGTGACATGAGTTTACTTATGCATGCTGTGATATTCCAGAATCACAAGACAGAAGGGTGAGATTTTAACCCATTAAAAACCCATTCTCTTAGAGTTAACATCTGACCCAAATGTCTAAGTTCTTACCAGAAATTTGTTATCGTAAATTTTTTTCCAAATTAATCATGTTTTTATAATTTATTTTAACCTGGGTGCACTGGTTGCATTGAAACAGTACAGAAGACATGTGATAATTATATATTATTCAAAGTGTGAGGTGATATACTTTGGAAGGAGTAATTTGACAAGGAAGTACTCAATGAATAGTAGGACACTATAAAGTTTTGTGGAACAAAGGAATCTATCCACAGGTCTCTGAAGGCAGAAGGCCATGTTAAAAAGGTGCTAAAAATGCATATGGGACACTTGACATTATTAATTGAGATTACAAAAGCAGGGAAGTCATGTTGGAGCTGTATAGAATTTTGGTGAGACCACAGCTAGAGTACTGTGTGCACTTCTGGTTGCCACATTATCAGAAGGATTTGATTGTACTGGATGGGGTGCAAAGGAGATTCACCAGGATGCTGCCTGGTCTGGAACATTTAAGCCATGAAAGGAGGTTGTTTTTGTTGGAGCAGAGCAGACTGAGGGGCGACTTGATTGAGGTGTACAAGATTATGAGGGACATGGACAGAGTGGGTAAGGAGCAGCTGTTCCCCCTTAGTTGAAGGGTTAGTCATGAGGGGACATAGGTTCAAGGTGAGGGGCAGGAGGTTCAAGGGGAATGTGAGGAAAAACTCAGAGGGTGCTAACAGTCTGAAATGTGCTGCCTGGGAGGATGGTGGAGGTGAGTTGCCTCACACCCTTTAAAAAATATCTGGAAGAGCACTTGGCACATCATAACATTCAGGGCTATGGGCCAAATGCTGGCAGATGGGATTAGATGGGAGTTCAGGTGTTTCTAACATGTCAGTGCAGACTCGATGGGCTGAAGGATCTTGTCTGCACTGTATGATTACCATAAAAAGGAACAGGTAGCTCTAATTATAATGGGTGTGATGTGGTGATGGGATGTGTTAGAGGCCCAGAGTGGATAGTGTACTCTGCAGTTCTGAAGGAAATGAGTTCCATTGGTTTTAAATTAAGGGCCATACTTGAATAATTGAAATGGTATTCTGCTCGAAGTTGGGGAGAGTAATGACCTGGCCAACAGGTGCAAGCAGGAACTGAGGCTGGAGCCAGCAGCCTCTGGGGACCTGAATGAATGAGCTCCAGCGTAAAGTAAGGTCTGGGATGGGGAATGGTTCCCATAAATATGCTGGTGTGGGGAGGAGGGAGAGGCAGGGTTGCAGCAAGGGCATGAAGACCAAGTATTACTTATTGTTCCGGCAAAGAGTGAAAAAGTTCCTTATGTTTGCCTATTTGGTCCACTCTGCTGCACCCTACTCAGTTTTGCTGATGTTTTGGACACTGAGTGGACTTCCGCCTGATCCTTGTAAAATCATGCTGTGACATTGTTAGCGGGCCATGACTCCGCCAGTTAAATGTGCCTCTCACTTGCCTGCACTTACCAATTTCAAAGAAAAGATGTTGCAGAGTGGAAACTTTGCAGCCTGAGATACATTAGTGTCTTTGGTCTGATTTTAATTTTCTCCCCACACCCATTCTCACTGAGCAAACTGGGGTTCAAATCAAATGATGTATCTAAACATTAATGATATTATAGTAGCAAATTACTAGAAAATACTCTATGCATTAAACAGTATGACCAATGTAGTGTTTCCTTAATACATACCAGTGTTAGTATATACTGAGTACTTTATAGATGCCACAACATCACCTCCAAGTAGTGTATCACACTGGTATGCTACTGGCTGGTCTTCTTTTTCAACGCGGATGGTGGGTTGATCTTCTTTAAGAATAATCGGCTCCTGGCCAGAGGTGAAACCATCAGCTTTAAACACAGCTGGTACAGACAATCAAAGATATAAAAATACACATGTCTCACACTGGCACCTACCTCCCACCCAGCTGGCATCGCATGTCAGCCCCAGGGCTTCCTGTCATTCAAACTCTCTTGTGACTACGATGAGTAACTGTTGCCACTTTGAACTGGATGCCAGATGGGCTGCTGTGGCATGGTCAAACATTCCATCACAGCCCACAGGGGAAATAAATTGGGATAGTTTTCAACACTGTTGGTTGGGCCGATTATAATGCGTCACAGATGGTGGGTGGTTGGGTCAGAATGTCCTACCTGGGTGCCTAGAGGAAGCTGAATGTAATAAGCAGTTCCCACAGGGGCAAATAGAAACAATCCCAATCTTCAAATTAGTTAGCAATCAATTTTTTAAAAAACACAAATATGTATAGAAGCACAGAAACTAGAAGCAGAAGTAGGGCATTGGTTCCTTCGAGCCTGCTCTACCATTCATTTTGATCATCAAATTCAATATCCTGATCCCATCTTCCCTTTCATGCATCAACCCAAGAGGGGCAATTTATTTTGCTAACTATTGAGTGTAATGTCATATTACCAAATTTTGCTGGCTATTACCAAGCTTTCAAGTGCTATTTGCAGGGAATGCCCATTATACCTTAAGGAATGGAGCCAGTCAGTAATCATGCAAATCCATACCCACTTTTCCCCTTTATACAGTAAATGCTATCAGTGGCAGAAACTAGGCAAGTTGATATTTTCTACACTGTGATATGGAGAAAGATGAGAACATGTACACGCTTAATAATAAGTCAGTGGATTCCTGCTGTCAGGTATAATATTCCAGATTGTTTCTTGATGAACAGTTGGTGGGGGAGAAGTGTATTGTTTGGGGAAGATTATGTAACTGCCTCTGCCATTCATTGATTGGAGTGACTTTCATGATGAAACTGCTCCTGAACATCTAGGCAAAGGGTAACTTGTATGCACAAACCTGAAGGGGCAGGAGCAGTGCTGGAGGTGGGGGTTGGGAGGGGTGGAGGTGGGGGTAAATAATTAACTTAAAAAAGAACAATAATGGTATTTTTCACAAGTTAGAATATATGTTCAGTTATGTCCACAGTAATCAAATTAAATATAAATTTATTTGTATGTCTATGATTTTTTTTTAAATAAAGGGAGGGAATTTTCCCATACCGCCTGCCACAGGAACCATTGCGGGCGGGCTTGGACCACACAAAGGTCCGGTGACCTCGGACTGCATTTTCCGGTTTTGGGACAAGCGCAGCCGGAAAATCCTGCCCAAATAGTAGAGTCATAGTTTAATCTACACCATGGTAATGATGAACATTTCTACAAGCTTCACCTGCTGATTGGAGACTAAGAGCTACTTAAAGCACAGAGTCAACCAAATTACTAATTTCATCAGGTTTGTTATGAAACAACGTTAACATTTGCTCATTGTCGAGAGAAGAATTTGTTGGAAATTAATGGGAGTTTTCTGTATTAAACATGACACCATAAATGTAGCCATTAAGATGTCAATTTCTTTTTCTGACAGCTTTCAGGATCAGTCTGCTACCTAATGGTCTGCTGAAATGAAGCTATCATATTACTGCAGTGATGCTTCACCACTTTACTCTGTTCATGTCGATTAAAATAAACTGATGAGAAGCCTTCTTTAAAGTAGAAGGTGGAGGGGAAGACATGCATTTATATATTCTTTTATGATCGTAGGATGTCCCAAAATGCTTTACAGCCATTGAAGCACTTATGAAGGAAACCTGGCAGCCAACTGCACAAGCAAGTACTCGCGGCCAGCAATGTGATAATGACCAGATTATGGGTGGGATTCACCCAAAAAAAATTCTAAGTGTTGAATTCACGTAAAAACTGAAGTAAATCTAGCTGTTTTTTTTCCAGCAGATTTTCAAAATGAATCTTCCACACTCTGTGCACTGCAGAGGGCCTGAGTATGAATCACGCTGAAAATCTGGGGGTGGGGCCTATTCCTGCTGGAGAGGTCGGCAGCATAGCACTGGGCAAACCGCTGTGCATGTGCTGATCTGTCATGGCGGAGATTGGTGCATGTTCAGTAGCCCTGCAATGCTGATCTCTCAATCTCTGGCCAGCCCCACAACCCTAAACAGCTGTCCCTCTGATTTCCCACCCGTCACCATGGGCCAATTGCTGACCCCCACCCGGCCCCTGGCCCAGACGGGTCCGGGCCAGCCACAACACTACCCCCCGTTCCAGCCCATCTCCCCCCACCCCCATTCTGGCAATCCCGATCTCCCCCTGCCCCGCAGTCCTGATCGCCAATCCCCCTAGCCCACTGGCAGCCCCAATCATCACCCAGTCCCCCTCCCCCAGCCCCCACCCCGCCGCAGCCCTGACCACTCCCAGCAGTGCTCCCATGGCAATGCCTGATGCCTGGTGAGCAGTGCCAAGATGTCCCCTGGGCAGTGCCACTTTGCCCCTTGGGCAGTGTCAGGGCCAAGCTAACACTGCCAAGCTGGCAATGCCCAGGAACATCCACCATATCCCCAGCCTCCGAGGGAACCTCTATGCCTCCCCTTCACTCTGTAAACTGTGTGTACCTTTATAAGCTCTGTTTGTGATCAGAACTCCCCACACCTGAAGAAGGGGCAAAACCCCGAAAGCTAGTGGTGTTTGCTACCAAATAAACCTGTTGGACTTTAACCTGGTGTTGTGAGACTTCTTACTGTGTTTCCTCTTCACTCCAGGAGGGTTGGTCTCAGGCCCGCTAACGGGATGCTAATCCCCTTAGCATAAATTATACAGCACTCTGCCAATTTCTGGCATGGAGCTAATGGCACTGGAAATCTGGTGCCCAGAGACTCATGGAAGCCATGGAACCAGTGGGAAGTCATGATGTAGAGATGCTGGCGCTGGACTGGGGTAAACACAGTAAGAAGTCTCACAACACCAGGTTTACTATCAAAGTGGGATTACTATCAAATAAACCGGTTGGACTTAAACCTGGTGTTGTGAGACTTCTTACCAGTGGGAAGCCCACTAAACGGCCTCCGCTTGAGTCTCCCGGCCCACTGCGCTTTGTGAACCACTCCCTATCTGTTCTGATGTTGTTGATTGAGGAATAAAATATCAGTCTATACATTAGAAATAATTAGCTCTTCTTTGCAATTGTACCTCCAAAGGTAGATTTTGGCCTTGGTTTGATTTATCACCTGAAGGATGGCACATCCGACAGTGCAGCTCTCTCTCAGTACTGCACGAGTTCTGCTTTGATTTTGAACTCCAGTGCTAGGAATGGGACCTTGAACTGTGACTTAGAGATGAGAGTGATCCCAACTGAGTGGTGGTCTAATACCTCAGGTCAGATACCTCATGACCACAGTTCAAGGAAATGTGTATCATGGATCAAAGAAAATTGGTGTTTCAGTGGGAAATGCGATACAACATCCCTTATTGCCCACTCTTACTTGGAGCAAGTTTCTTCCTATTGAGATAGACAGTGAATTGGAGAGTGGGCCACATGTTGTTTATATTTAATAAGTCTATTAATTATTTCAAATTAAAATGGCACTCCCCCCCTCCCCATCACCCATGTGGCACGGTGGCACAGTGGTTAGCACTGCTGCCTCACAGTGCCAGGGACCCAGGTTCAATTCCAGCCTCAGGTTACTGTCTGTATGGAGTTTGCCCTGTGTCTGCATGGGTTTCCTCTGGGTGCTCCGATTTCCTCCCATACTCCAAAGATGTGTGGGTTAGGTGGATTGGCCATGATAAATTGACTTGAATGCCAGGGAGATTAGCAGAGTAAATGTGAAGGGGTTACGGGAATAGGGCCTGGGTGGGATGTAGTTGGTGCAGACTCGATGGGCCAAATGGCCTAATTCTTTACTATAAGGATTCTATGTCTCCTCCCTCCACTCATTGATATGAAAGTGTATTCTGTTAACTGTACAGTAATAAAGCTTTCTTTTTATTCTACCTCACATTGCAAATACTTGGTTTTAATTATTAATTTCTGAACACCAGAATATAACGAGGCAGAGCCTTTCTGCATTGTAATATAAACACTACTCTGCGTACTTTTTCTCCAAGAATCTTTCCTAATTACCAGCAGAAGCGAGGTGGTGCAGGGCAGTACCCCTCCAAGGAACTTATTATGGAAGAGTGAAATACAGAATTATATTCATGATATCCCCACACTCTACATGCCAGGTTTTGACAATGACTCAGTAAAGAGCAGGGATTTACACAGAGGGAGAACATTCAGGGACTGCATGTCAGCCATTGATCACCCCTCCTAAAATCTTGTTCTATGGCTTATCATTCATTTTCCCCTCATTGTACCTCTGTGAAGCACCTCATGAGGTTTCCCTACATCATGTAAATGCAAGCTATTATTGTATAGAATGTGGATCAATATCTTATGTAACAGGCTTCAGGAAAAACTCCTCAAATGATTACAAAGCCTTTTATTTTAATTACTACGATTACTCTTCCTGCCACTGAGACCAGATCAACTGAACCAGAGCTATACTCAGTACCTTACGTCTCCATATACCTACTGTCCCCCCCACACACACACACACACACACACACACACCTATGTTGGGAACATGTTGATCTATTTAAAATACACTGATTTTAAACGTGCCAACACCTTCAGTAGAATAATGAACAGAGGAATGTCATGTCACCAGCGAATATCACCAATAGTAATTTCATCTTAATGGGAAAAGAAATGAAGTTCAGTTCAAAACCCTAAAGCATTATTTTGATTTCTGTATACTCTACTCAAAACGCATTTGCAATGATGAAATTTTATGTCTATCATCATTTAAAACAGAGCTCGTCAAATCTTCCTTCTTGACGCAATTGGTCTCGGAATTCATTGCCACTTTATATTTAAAATTGTGGTGAAAATGATGCTTCTCATCCCCAAAGCAAAAAATTAGTTTCTGCAATCATTTTTCTTCATGATAGTGGTGGCACGTGAACAAGTCAGTGGACTTTCATGCTGAGTTTTCTTCAGTCCAGCGATGTATTGAAACAGTTGCAACATTATAAATTTTGAGGAAGTTGTAGAATTGAAAACATTCAAGACAGTCACAAATGAATAGCTTTTGCTTTGTTCTTCCTGTTGATAAAGATTTTCCTTTAAAGAAAGGCACTACACATGTTGGAAAGCTGAAGAGGGAGGATAAATTAAGAAGTACTTGTGTATCTTGTGCACAAAGAGCAGGATAAATCCAACCCAGCCAATCATCGTCCATCAATCTATACTAGATTATCAGTAAAGTGATGGAAGGAGTCATCAACAGTGCTATCAAGTGGCACTTGCTCAGCAATAACCTGCTCAGTGACACTCAGTCTGGGTTCTGCTAGAGCCACTCAGCTCCTGACCTCATTATGGCCTTAGTTCAACATGAGTTTGGCCAGGGGTGAGGTGAGGGTGACTGCCCTTGGCATTAAGGCAGCGTTTTAGTAGCATCAAGAAAACTTAATGAAACTGAAGTCAATGGAAGTTAGTGGGAAAACTCTCCACTGGTTGGAGTCATACCTGGCACAAATGAAGATGGATGTGGCGGTTGGAGGTCAATCATCCCAGTTCCAGGGCATCACTGCAGGAGTTCCTCAGGATAGTGTCCGAGGCCCGACCATCTTCAGCTGCTACATCAATGATCTTCCTTCCATCATAATGTCAAAAGTGGGGATGTTTGCTGATGATTGCACAATGTTCAGCACCGTTCATGACTCTTCAGATACTGAAACAGACCATGTCCAAATGCAGCAGGACCTGGACAATGTCCAGATTTGGGCCAATAAGCTAATAGCAAATAATAGTGGCAGCACACAAGTGCCAGGCATTGACAATCTCCAACAAGAGAGAATCTAACCATCGCTCCTTGACATTCAATGGCATTCCCATCACCAAATCCCCCATTATCGACACTCTAGTGGTTAACATTGGCCAGAAATTCAACTGGATTAATCATATAAATACTGTGGCTCCGAGAGCAGGAACACTGCAGTGAGAAACTCACCTCCTGACAGCCCAAAATCTGTCCACCATCTACAGTCAGGTGTGCGATTGAATACTCTCCACTTGCCTAGATGAGTGCAGCTTGACACTATCTACAACAAAGCAGCCTACTTGTTTGGCACTCCTTCCCCAAACACCCATTCCCTCCACCACCAATGCATAGGAGCAGCAGTGTGTACCATCTAAAAGATGCACTGCTGAAGCTCACCAAGGCTCTTTAGGCAGCATCTTCTAAACCATGACAACTACTATCTAGAAAGACAAGGGCAGCAAACAGATGGGAAGGCCACCACTCAGAAGTTCTATCCTGATTTAGAAATATATCACCATTCCTTTTCTGTCACTGGGTCAAAATCCTAGAACCCCTTCCTTAATAGCACTGTGGGTGTACCTACACCACAGGGACTGCAACAGTTCAAAAAGGCAGCTCATCACCATCTTTTCAAGGGCAATTAGGGATGGGCAATAAATGCTGGTGTAGTCAGCAACACCCACATATCATATAAAATGAATTTTTAAAAAGTATTGAAGGCTCGCCTTTGAATGAAATACTATGGCCAAATTAGTTTAAATGAAATTTATTTATTAGTGTCACAAGCAGGCTTACATTAACACCGCAATGAAGTTACTGTGAAAATTCCCTAGTTGCCACATTCCAGGCACCTGTTCAGTGACACTGAGGGAGAATTTTAACATGGCCGATGCACCTAATCAGCACGTCTTTCAACCTGTGGGAGAAAACCGAAGCACCCAGAGGAATCCCACAGGGAGAACGTTCAGACTCTGCACAGACAGTGACCCAAGCTGGGAATCGAACCTAGGTCCTTGGTTCTGTGAGGCAGCAGTGCTAACCATTGTGTCGCTAAGAAAATTAGCTTCTTGGACTACTAACTAGATTTGTTTGCTGTTTGCATGAATTGCTATACATAATGCTGTAATGTATTTAAGGATGTCTCGATTTTCAAGTGTATTTTTATTCTGCAGCATGTCATAAACTGCACCAGTAGTGCACTCTGACATGCTAGAAAATGCAAGCCTATGAATCAATTTATACATGACTGAAGTTTTTATCTATGTCATGGAAGTGTATGATGCAGATGTGACATAGGAGTAAGCACACCTTCAGAGATAAACATTATTCATTCAGGGGTAACTTACATCATGAAAAAAATTCATTCTCAAAAATATCTTGACTTGTTGGTCCAAATGAAAGGTGAGCCCAACCCTGAGGTCAAACAAATACCATCTGAAGGGTCAAAAAGAATAGCAAGATAACTAAATTTTAACTTCACTGTAAACAAATGTTGTAAGAGGTGAGATAATGCCAGGTCTAATGGTGAGGACGTGATGGTTCACACAGTAGCTACAAGAGGAATTCTTCCATTTGGAAAGGAGGGATTCTGAGATTTAGAATGTTTTTGGAGGCAGTGATATTTTCAATAGTGGGACCACACTTCAGTGGACCACACTACAGGGCAATCATTTATTTATGTGTAGTGTGGGACCACGTAGTTAGACTATAAGTGACACCTAACGTTTAAAAGGAACATTGGTGGAGGCTTCTAGAGCTCTCAAGAGTCCGCCACAATAAATACAAAATGCATAGCCATCTATAAGTCATTGCAGATGGACATGTTTCTTTAGTTCATGGCAATCAGGACCATTATTCAAGGAAGTGGTAAACTGGGACAAAAGAATGGTAAAAAGTCTGACAACACCAGGTTTTAGTCCAACCTATTTATTTGATAATATACTCACAAGCTTTCGAGGGGACTGCCTCTTCGTCAGGTGAATGGGAACTCTCCATTCACCTGACGAAGAGGCAGTCCCCTCGAAAGCTTGTGAGTATATTATCAAATAAATAGGTTGGACTAAAACCTGGTGTTGTCAGGCTTTTTACTGTGTTTACGCCAGTCCAACGCCGGCATACCCACATCATGACAAAAGAATGGGCCATTTCACCACTACGCATGTGTCTCCTCTGACATTGAGACTAGCTTCCTCTTCACAGTGACCATACTTAAGAAGATAGAGGTGGTTATATTTCTCAGCCTGTGACAAAAAGGCTTCACAGATCTCAGCTAGAGGCTGGAAGGTTTAGGTGAAGCAGTGAGGAACAGTGGATAAAGGTCATGTGGGAAGGCAAAGCAGAAAATCTAAAAAGATAAACATGGTACTTGTACCCTACCAAATGCAAAGCCCCCTTTTTCTCTTCCCCATATCCTCCAGCAGCAAGAACACACTGACCTTCACAGATTCCACTACTGGTCCAGAGACTCCTTCTCAGGGGTCTCAGTGTTAGGCTGTGGGTTGTTCCCGAGAATCTATCAGCAATCGAAGTAGCAGTCATCTACCTAAAAAAAAAAATCCCTCTTGTAAAATCAGTAGACATCCGTGCTGTTAACTGTTACGTTTCAGCTTCTGTCCAAATATTTTTAACACGTTCACAGCAAAAAAGAGCAGTTTTCTAAGGAGGCTATGAACCAAAACTCACACACCTCAAGTGAGATAGCGTGTCAAATGGAGGAAATCATAATGTATCAATTACAACTCAAGGTTCCTGAATGCCACAAATTCACACACTCGCATATTATTCCAAACGTTATATTGTATGCTACACATCTTCTCTCAACTTCCAGTTTCCAACATATGTTTCTTTTATATCTACTTGCAGGATACAGCTGCATATAATAGGAGACAGCACATGTATACATGGTGGTGAGATCACCAAACCTGTGACCATTGACTCATAAGCAGAGACACTAGGTCCTTTGGCAATCGGAAATGTGAGAGAAACTGCTGCCAGAGTGTTCCGCCAAAGACGTGTTGGTATCCTTTGCTTCTCATTTACTATCTTCACACAATATAATGTGCTGCAACATCTTGCCATGTGAAGCAACATTTCAAGGGGTGCCTTACAATGTAGAAACGTAGAAAATAGCAGCAGGAGTAGGCCATTTGGCCCTATAAGTCTGCTCCACCATTCATTTTGATCATGGCTGATCATCAAATTCAATTTCCTGGTCCTGCCTTCCTCCTATATCCCTTGTTCACTTTAGCCCCAAGAGCTATATTTAATTTCTGCTTGAGATCACACAATGTTTTGGCCTCAACTATTTTCTGTGGTAGTGAATTCCACAGTTTCACCGCTCTCTGGGTGAAGAAATTTCTCCTCATCTCAGTCCTAAAAGATTTATTCCTTATCCTCAAACAATGACCCCTAGTTCTAGATTCCCCCACCATTGGGAACATCCCTTCTGAATCTATCCTGTCTAACACTGTTAGAATTTTATGAGTTTCTATGAAACCCCCTCTCACTCTTCTAAACTCCAATGAATACAATCCTAACTGCTGTCTCTCCTCATATGACAGGTATTCCAGGAATCAGTCTGGTAAACATTTGCTGTACTCCCTCTATAGCAAGAGCATCCTTCTTCACATAAGGACACCAAAACTGCACACAATACTCCAGGTGTGGCCTCACCACTGCCCTATATAATTGCAGTAAAATATCCCTATTCCTCTACTCAAATCCCCTTGCTATGAAGGTCAACATACCATTTGCCTTCTTTACTGCCTACTGTACCTGCACGCTTATTTTCAGTGATTGATGCATGAGGACACCAAGGTCTTGCTGAGTATCCACCTCTCTCAATTTACACCCATTCATATCATTCCTATTATTGCTACCATAGTGGAGAACCTCACATTTATCCACATTATACTGTATCTGCCATACATATGTCCACACATTCAGCCTGTCCAAATCATGCTGAAGCATCTCTGCATCCTCCCACCAAACTTCGTATCATCTGCAAATTTGGAGATAATACATTTAGTTCCTTCTTCCAAATCACTAACATATAATGTGAACATTTGGTGTCCTAACACAGGTCTCTGTGGTACCCCACTAGTCACTGCCTGCCAATCAGAAAAAGACCCATTTATACCAACTTGGCTCGGCAGCTTTCCATCCATCTCAAAATGCTACCCGTGCTTTAACTTTATGTAGTAGTCTGCTATGTGAGACCTTGCTGAAAGCCTTCTGAAAGTCTAAATAAACCACATTCATTGGTTCTCCTTAGTCAACTAGTTACACCCTCAAAGAATTCCAATAGATTCATCAAGCATGATTTTCCCTTTCCATACTGGCTTTGTCTGATTCTACCATTGCCTTCCAAATGCTGAGCTATGAAATCCTTGATAATAAATTTTGGCAACTTCCCCAGTACTGGAGTTAGGCACACTGGTCTATAGAAATATAGAAACATAGAAACTAAGTGCAGGAATAGGCCATTCAGCCCTTTGAGCGTGCACCACCATTAAATATGATCATGGTTGATCATGTACTTTCAGTATCCCACTCTTGCTTTCTCTCCATACCACTTGATCGATCCCTTTAGCCACAAGAGTCACATCCAGCTCCCTCTTGAACATATCTAATGAACTGGCCCCAACAACTTTCCATGGCCCCTGTTTTTTATCTCTACTTTCCTTTTTGCATAGCAGGTTCCATTAGTTATCCTCCAATCTGTAGGAACCATTCCAGAGTCCAAAGAATTTTGGAAAATAACCATCAATGGATCTACTGTTTCCACTTCCTTAAGTATTCTCATGTGGAGATTATCAGACCCTGGAGATTTATCCACCTTCAGTCCCAACAGTTTCCCTAAAACCTTTTCTCTACCAATAGTGATTTCCTTTGGCTCCTCACTAAGCCTTGTTCCTCTTAGAACTTCTGGTACATGTCCTTTGTGAAGATAGAAGCAAAGTATGAATTTACTTCCTTGGTCATTCCTTAGTTCCCCATTATGAATTCTCCCGTTTCTGATTTTAAGGGGCCTACATTCATTTTTGTCAATCTTTTTCTCTTTACATACCTATCAAAACTTTTATAGTCAATTTTTATGTTCCTTGCTAGCTTACTTTCATACTCTATTTTTCTTATCTTAATCAATTCCTAGGTACTCCTTTGCTGAATTTTAAACTGATTCCAATCCTCAGGCCTGTTGCATTTTCTTGTCAATTTTTTTGCTTCTTCTTTGAACCTAATACTATCTCTAATTTCTCTTGGAAGCCATGGTTTGGCGACAGTACCCTGACCACTCTTGCGCCAAACAGGAATAAACAAATTTTGGAGTTCACCTATTCGTTCTTCAAATGTCTGCCATTTACTGTCCACCTGTCTTTCCTTTCAGTAATGTTTCCCAGTCCATTATGATCAATTCATGCCTCATACCATCATAGGTATCTTTACTGAGATTCAGGACCCCAGTCTCAGAATGAACACTTTCCACTTTGACAATAGTTCCTACATATTATGGTCACTCATCCTCAAGGGTTCATAGAACATAGAACATAGAACACTACAGCACAAACAGGCCCTTTGGCCCACGAGTTGCGCCGAACACATCAACACCTACCAATCTATAGACCTATCTATAACCCCCAATCCCATTAAACCCCATATACTCATCCAGAAGTCTTTTAAAAGACCCCAGCGATTTCGCCTCCACCACCACTGACGGCAGCCGATTCCATTCACTCACCACCCTCTGAGTGAAAAACTTACCCCTAACATCACTTCTGTACTTTCCCCCCCGCACCTTAAATCTGTGTCCTCTCGTAGCGACCATTTCAACCCGGGGAAATAGCCTCTGAGAATCCACTCTATCTATTCCTCTCAACATTTTATAAACTTCTATCAGGTCGCCTCTCAACCTTCGTCTCTCCAGGGAAAAGAGTCCCAGCTCCCTCAACCTAACTTCATAAGGCATGCCTCCCAGTCCAGGCGACATCCTTGTAAATCTCCCCTGTACCCTTTCAATAGCTTCTACGTCTTTCCTATAGCGAGGCGACCAGAACTGCGCACAGTACTCCAAATGAGGCCTGACAAGGGTCTTATAAAGTTGCAGCATTACCTCCCGACTCCTAAACTCAATCCCTCGATTAATGAAGGCCAGTACACCATACGCCTTCTTGACCACCTCCTCCACCTGCGAGGCCGATTTAAGAGTCCTGTGGACCTGGACCCCAAGATCCTTCTGCTCTTCAACACTACTAAGACTCTTGCCCTTGATAGTGTACTCGTTCATCCCGTTGGTTCTGCCAAAATGGACGACTACACATTTATCCGTGTTGAAGTCCATCTGCCACTTCTCCGCCCAGTCCTGCATCCTATTTATGTCCTGCTGCAACTTTTGACATCCCTCCAGACCATCCACAACACCACCGACCTTCGTGTCATCAGCGAACTTACTTACCCATCCCTCCACTTCCTCATCCAGGTCATTTATGAAAATGACAAACAGCAAGGGTCCTAGAACAGATCCCTGGGGCACTCCACTGGTGACTGACCTCCATTCAGAAAAAGACCCATCCACAACCACCCTCTGCCTTCTGCAGGCAAGCCAGTTCTGGATCCACAAGGCCAAAGGCCCTTGGATCCCATGCCCTCGCACCTTCTCAAGAAGTCTTGCATGGGGGACCTTATCAAACACCTTGCTGAAGTCCATGTACACCACGTCCACGGCACTTCCTTCGTCAACGTGTTCAGTCACATTATCGAAGAACTCAACTAGGCTTGTAAGGCACGACCTGCCCTTGACAAATCCATGCTGACTATTCCTGATCATGTCAAACCTCTCCAATTGCTCGTAAATCTTGTCCCTCAGAAGCCTCTCCATCAGCTTGCCAACCACTGAGGTCAGACTCACCGGTCGGTAATTTCCCGGGCTGTCCCTGTTCCCTTTCTTGAAAATAGGAACTACATCCGCAATCCTCCAATCTTCCGGAACCTCTCCCGTCTCCATTGACGACGCAAAGATCATCGCCAGGGGCTCTGCACTCTCTTCCCTCGCCTCCCACAGTATCCTGGGGTACATCCCATCTGGTCCCGGCGACTTATCTATCTTGATAGAATTCAAAAGTTCTAACACATCCTCCTCCTTAATATCCACATACTCAATCTTTTCTATCTGCTGCAAATCCGTAGCAAAATCCCCCAGATCAGCTTCCACTGTGAATACTGAGGCAAAGTACTCATTAAGCACCTCTGCCATTTCTTCTGGTTCCACACAGACCTTACCCCCTTCACCTTTTATAGGTCCTATCCCTTCTCTTCTCATCCTTTTACCTTTCACATATTTATAGAAGGCCTTGGGATTCTCCTTAATCTTACCCACCAAGGTCTTCTCATGACCCCTTCTGGCTCTCCTAATTTCCCTTTTAAGCTCCTTTCTATAGTCCTTATACTCCTCAAGATCCTTAACCTCTCCTAGTTCCCTGAACCTTTTGTACACCTTCCTTTTCCTCCTGACTAGGTTCAACACAGCCTTCGTGCACCACGGTTCCCGCGACCTACCAAAACCTCCTTGTCTCATCGGAACGTTGTCATGCAGAGCTCCAGACAAACATTCCTTGAATATCCGTCACTTTCCTTCGGTACTTTTCCCTAAGAACGCCTCCTTCCAGTTTATTTGTCCAAGTAACTTCCTGACTTCTTCGTATCTCCCCTTACTCCAGACAAACACCTTCCTAGCCTGCCTGATCCTATCTCGTTCCAATGCAATTGTGCAGGAGACAGAATTATGGTCACCATTCCCAAGATGCACTCCTACCGAGAGATCCATCACCTGCCCTGGTTCATTTGCCAGTACCAGGTCAAGTACAGCCTCACCCCTCGTAGGCTTATCTACATACTGTGTCAGGAAACCTTCCTGAACACACCTAACAAACTCCTCCCCATCCGAACCCCTTACCCTAGGGATATTCCAGTCGATGTTTGGGAAATTGAAGTCTCCCATCACGACAACTCTGTTATTAATACATCTCTCCAGAATCTGTTTCTCTATCTGCACTTCAACTTCCCTGTCACTATTGGGCGGCCTATAGAATACACCCAGCAAAGTTTTCGACCCTTTGCTGTTTGTAACTTCCACCCACAGAGACTCCGTAGATAGTCCCTCCACGGCATCCTCTTTCTCTGCAGTCATGACACTGTCCCTGATCAACAGTGCCACTCCACCACCTCTTCTGCCACCCTCCCTGTCCTTCCTGAAGCAAGGTCCTTCCTGATTCAAGGTTCGCTCACAATTAGATTGCCAACTAATCATCTCTCATTGCTCAATACCCAGTCTAAGATGATCTGTTCCCTTATTGGTTCCTCAACATATTGGTCCAGAAAACCATCCCATATACACTCCAGAAATTCCTTCTCTATTGTACTGTGGTAATTAGACTCTCCCAATCTATTTGCAGATTAAAGCCACCCATAATTAAACATGCTCCTTTGTCACATGCATTTCTGATTTCCTGTCTGTAGTGGTAATGTCACAACATTACCACTATAGTTTGTTGGTCTGTATGCCAACTCCAAAAATCTTTTTTGCCTCTTTTTTTTATCTTGACCCATTATGTTCTTATTCTATTCCTTGAGGTGCCCAAGAAGAAATGGTGGCCAAACCTAATGCATAGCCACGTCTGGGCACCTTACCGTCTCTCACTCACACTGTCAGTAGCAAGCACCATCACAACTTTATACACCATAGGATTGTGCTTCAGTTACTGACTTACAGGAGGAAATACTTGATGAAAAGGATGAATTAAAAAGAATAAATGCCAATGAAACTTTAGGTGATACAAACTGTTAGTCAGAGGGTGGACTGGTTTCTTTCAGTTGTTGATTCTAATGATTCAAACTTCACAAGGTATCTGCATTCACAAAGTTAGTAACACAGCACTTTGTGGAATCCTTTGCAATATGGTGTGGCAACAATTTGTGCAATCTGGGGGAGTCAACAAAGATGTCTGCAACCTGTATCTGTGTAATGCCGCATAGTCACTTGCCTTAACTGCAAACTATCATAGAGGACTGTAAGACCCTTTGCAGCAAACCCCTCCCCACTGGCAGGGTTGGAATGGTGGCACAATGGTTTGCACTGCTGCCTCACACCGCCAGAAACCTGGGTTTGATTCCTGACTTGGGTCACTATCTGTCTGAAGTTTGCACGTTCTCCCCGTGTCTGCATGGGTTTCCTCTGGGTGCTCTGGTTTTCTCCCACAGTCTGAAAGACTTGCTGGTTACGTGGATTGGCCATGCCAAATTCTCCCTCAGTGTACCCAAACAGGCACCGGAGTGTGGTGACTAGGGGATTTTCACAGTAACTTCATTGCAGCATTAATGTAAGCCTACATGTGACACTAATAAATAAACTTAAAGATGTCATAAACTTAGGCATAAATACCATGAATCTGTGACAACATTGCACTCTAGAGATGGTGAACTCCAAAGTAACACAAACTGCCTACTTTAGTCACAATGTTAATCTCCTTAATGCCTGGGGCAATGAATATTTCCCAGGTGGTATATGAGGAAATGGAGATGCAATCACTTGCTTTGGTATCTGTTCACCCCAGAATTGCAGAAAGGGTTGAGTCTGGGCCTTCAACTATAACGGCCACTCATGTGGGCCCTTCCAGCTTCCTGTAACTGAAGGACTCTTGTTCGCAATGGTACTTGAGGTCATTAGCAGTGGGCTTTGTGCTTTTAATCTCCCAGATCTGAGTTTGAGGGTGGGTGGGGAGGGCGACAAGGTTGAAGAGGACCCAAAAGGCTTGCCCATTTACTGCAGGGACCTCACATGAATTTTGGAGCTTTGGGCTTTCTGATCTATTTCCCATGTGCTACAACAAAACTTGCATTTAGAAAATACTTTTAATGCAATAAAACATCCCAAGGACCTTCACAGAAACATAATTTGACAACAAACCACATTAAATGTAATTACACCTCAGGGACTGAAGTGGTTCAAGAAGGCAGCTCACCATCACCTTCTGAAGGGCAACTAACGATGGGCAATAAATGCTGGCCTAGCCAGTGGCACCCACATCCCATAAATAAATTTTAAAAAGTAATATTAGGATAGGAAGGCAGATTCTGAGGTGTTTCTTAAAGGAAGAAAGAAAAGTAGAGAAATGGAGATATCTGGGAAGAGAATTCTAGAGCCTTGGGCCTTGACAGCTTAAGACATAGACTTCACTGGTGGAGTGATTAAAGTCAGTGGTGCTCAGGATCAAGAGCTAGCAATGTCCTAGAGGGCTGTGTGGCTGAATGGAATGACAGAAATAGGGAGGGGCGGGATAATGGGAGAAATTGAAGAGGGGGATGAGAATTTCAAAATTGAAGCTCGCTTAACCGGGAACGAATGGATGTCACTGAGCGGGAAAATAAGGAGGCAGTGGGCTCATCCACAGCAGCTGTAGAGCTATGCTTGGCAGACTGGTCCTGTGTCTGTGTGTCACTTGTCATGCTAATGATTCAGTTTAACAAAGTCAGGCACATTAATGCTTTGAACTATGGAGCACACACTTGGTGCACTCCATGTATTGGCAACCTGGGAAAAACCAGGGGAGGGAGCAACATTGGGCCCAGCCAGTATTTTGAGAAATCTATTTCAAACAATGTTGTTCTCACAATTGCCCCTGTCCTGGAACTTGACCCGAAATTTGGCTGCAGCAAAGTGGAATGCGACTGTGACAAAAATTAATTAATTTTTTTGTCGAAGATTGGGCTTGATATTGGTTTCTTTGGGCTGAATTTTACTAGCATGAGGTTCGTACGATCCTGTCCGTGGCCAACGGAGAATGCCATTCTCCAAGCCTCGCCTGCCCCCAGAATCGAGGCGGGTGTGCCAGTAAAATTCCAGCCATTAATTCTGTCACAGTTTAAAAGAGATTGAAACCTAACTTTACTTGCAGGAATCGTAAACCAGTTTATGTCAATGCAATCTGATAACAATCGTTCCGCTGGTTGCCAAGCAACGTGTTTGAGACGATGATGCAAGCATTGAAATCCAATTAAAAACATGCTGTACAATTGCTTCAGCTGCATGCCTGATAGGGACAGCTCAATTTGAACAGATAGTTATTCAAATAACTGATTGGTTCTGGTTACTTCTGGAGGTGGTTATTAGCCTATACTTTTCAACTCACTGAGTTTAAATTAGAGTTTTCAAACTCTGACTGATTGTCTAACTGGAACCCCTGAAAAGAATTAGATAAGCTCGACAACTTATATAATTGCAAAGGATTAGTAGAATGTCCACATTAAAAGTGTCACAAATTCAGCACTAGAATCATGGATTATTTTATATTTTCTGCTCTGCAAGTAGATAGTGAAATATAATTGCTATGAACTTAATTGCTGCAAACATGTGTTATGTTTCTACTACTGGTCACTTGTTCATTTAATGTTTAATAAAATTGTTTGGCATTTAAAGGTGAACATGCTCTGGGTGTTATCCTGCCATATTTTTAAGACAACAGATCCATTGGCAGTATGGAGAGGGCTACTTGTTATAGTAATTTGTAAAAGAACATTCTGTCCTTTAACCTGGGTGTTAAGGCACATGGCAAATAAGTCCATTTGTGAGAATGTAGAGAGGATGCGCTAAGCTATCAACATAATCTGAAACAAAGATATCTGGAGTAGAAAGGGTAGGAGAAACTAAAATGTACAAGTGGCACTCCATTATTGTAAGCACTTTGAAAGGTTGTCGATTCCTGTTGTCCTCGTGGAGTTGTGACATATAATCCACCCTGACACTTTAGGACAGTTCTGCATTGTTGGTGGTGCAGCCTTTTGAATGAAACATTTAATTGAAGCCTTGTCTGCTCTCTCACATGGTTATAAAAAACATCCCAAGAATTACTTGAAAAAGAATGGTGAGCTGTCCTAGCCAACAATTATCCCACAACCACCTAGACACACACACACACACACACACACACACACACACACACACACACACACACACACACACACACACACACACACACACACATCTCATTGCAATTTCTGGGAGCTTCTGTTCACAAACTGACTGTTTCTGTAAACACTAGAGTCCATGCTACAATAGTAAATAATTGGATGTAACATGCTTTATGATGGTCTGAGGACGCAGAAGGATCCCTATACACATACGGCAATGGGAAAGAAGTCCTGATGGAGCACACCGCTTGCAAATTCCTCTGATCCTTCACTCTAACTTTTCAATAGGGAGGTATGCCCACAGGAGTATCTTTAATTCCACATATATAAGTACATTAGCAGCTTTGACTGTGTAAATGGTCACACATAAGAGATGCCATGCCACAAGATGTTTCCTTGACATTTCTTTGCCTAACAACATCAACATGAAGACATCTTTGCCTAACAACATCATAAATGGTGAGTTTGTGGGAGATCCAGCGAAAAAAAGTAATGTGCCTTTCGCAGCAAGGATAAGTGATATGACAAATGGATAGCCTCCAGTACGATGCATGGTTTTTGGGGGAGGTGGTGGTGTAGTGGTACTGCACTGCACTAGGAATCCAGAGACCCAGAATAATGCTCTGGAAACCTGGGTTTGTATCCCACCATCATTGAATTCGTAAAGTTCTGGAATCTTACGATGACCATTTAGGGAATGAAATCTGACATTGTTTCCTGGTCTGGTCTGGCCTACACAGCTTCACAGCCATGTGGTTGTATCTTAAATATCTGAGCAAGCCAGTCAATTTAAGGGCAAATTGGGAATGAGCAATAAATTCTGGCCCAGCTGGTGATACCCACATCCCATGAATGAATATTAAAAAGTTACTTGGGTACTTAGCTTATTTGGGCACTGTTAATATGTGGGCAGTTGTCATAAGGACCTAACTGGTATTTGAATTGGGTCTTTAATGAACATTGGACAAAATGAATGCAGAGATTCCAAGTACTCAATGGGTCACACTGACTCTTGTGAAGTGTGCATTCAGCATCTAGTGTGAAGTAGAGTTCAGTCCGCAGCAAAGCTACGAGGATCTCTAATGATATTATCAACTCCATCTTATTTCTTAACAGATATTAAGACCTCCAATCCTGGATTCTCCCCTGCTGTAAAGAAGCTTCCCAACAGAATTAGCAGTGCTGCCTGAAGAGATTAATCCACCTTCTAACTTCCACCCACCTAATTTTTCTTGTTCAAATAATTCAGTCACCGTAGGTCATAGATACCAAACCTTCACAATGGATAATGGAATCGGATGTACAACGAATGATCAATTACCACATGAATTTTACATGGATGCAAAGATTTTCTCTTGACACAAAGACCATGATGATTCCACGGAAAAAACACATGCATTTCTGCATCAAATTTTAGAACTCAGGACATCCCAAAGCTTGTTATAGTCAATGAAGGTCGTTTGAAGTGTGGTCATTATGGTAATCTTTTCCGAGGATTGTCAACTTGCCATGGCGGAGAGGTTTGTGTGTTCCAGTGAACCCGAGAGTGATGCTGTCTGGAGCTCACACTCCTGCCAGGGCCTTCCATGGTGGGAAGGTCAAGGGGAAACTTTCAGACAAAGAGCAACCCAAGAAGTCCTCAACAGCAGAGCAGGTCGCGGGGTGGGGGGTGGGGGGGAGGGGGGGGGGCAGCTGCTCCAAAGGCTGTCAAAGCAGAACGAGGTTGCAAGTGGGCCCTGTCCTTGAAGTCCGCCATGCAATCTGGTCACCAATCGGCAAAACTGTGTGGAACCTGACTGCGCGCCAGAGTCCCCACATTAAACAACATGAGACACAGACTTCCATTAGGCAAAAGCCAAACCCTGTGGCTGTGATACCATGGGGACAGGGGATGGGGGGCTCTACCTAAAATTCCACATCCAGGCGGTGGATATATGGTGGTCAGTGGGTATCTGTGCCAGGACAGGGGTGCCTTTCAGCGTCTGCATTTATGACTGTTCAGCCTTCTTCAGGGCACTCTCTGCTCACCCCAAATGGGGAGGGGGCTAGAAAAGGTGCCCCAAAAATAGGCTGTCCCATTTCTCCTGGCTGAGAAACCACACTAACAGATGATCCTGTCGTCAAAATAAGAAGTCAACCTTCAGAATCTGGAATGTGAGAATGCTCATTGATAGCTGAAAGGGTGATGGCTCAGTTGTAGGCATGAAGTCATCAACCGTTCACTGACAGTCAATGGGAGCTCGGGGAGAAGGGAGACAATCTTTTTCCTCATGGATGTGGCTTCAGGTTTGCCTTCCCTTTCCAGAAGAGGGTTCACTCTCCACTGGCATCCCTCAGCTGCCCCTCCCCAGCCACTGAGATTTGTTAAGAGCAGCAATGTCAATGTTATACCTTGCCAGCTCCTGGGCCGCGATGGCAGCTTGTCCTTTTTGAGCTGTAAGGAGTTTTGTGGTGGTGTTCCCCAGGGGTCGGTATTGAGACCCTTGCAGTTCCTGATATATATTAATAATATGGATCTTGGTGTGCAGGGCAACTTTCAAAATTTGTGGATGATACTTGAAGTTTTGCAAACTGTGAGGAGGACAACGTGGGCCATAGACAAGTTGGTGAATTGGACAGATAGACTTCACGTGTCATGGAGTCTTATAGCACAGAAAGAGGCCCCTTGGCCCATCGTATCTGCGCCAGTCGTCAAGCACCTATCCTAGTCCTATTTTCCAGCACTAGGTCCATTGCCTTTATGCTATGGCATATCAAGTGCTCATCTAAAAGCTTCTTAACTGTGGTGAGGGTTCCCACCTCTACCACCCTTTCTCACAGTACATTCCAGATTCCCATCACCCTCTGGGTGAAAACGTTTTCCTCAAATCCCCTCTAAATCTCCTGCCCTTTATCTCTATCTATGCATCATACTTATTGACCTCTCTACTAAGGACAATCTATGTCCCTCATGGTGGCAGATGAATTTTAATGCGGAATAGTCTGAGGTGATGCAGTTTGGTAGGAAGAACATGGAGAGACAATATAAAATAATGGGTACAATTCTTAAAGATAGTGCAGGAGTGGATGGATCTGGGTGCTTTTGTGTAGATCGTTAAAGGTGACAGACAGGTCGAGATATCAGTTAATAAAACATAGCATCCTGAGCTTTATTAACATTAACAATAGAGTACAAGAACAGAAAAGTTATACTGAATTTATACAAGACACTAGTTAGACCTCAGTTGGAATATTGGCTACAGTCCCAGACACCACACTATTGGAATAATATGAATATATTGGACAAGAGTGCAGAAGAGGTTTGCAAACATGGGTCCAAGGATGACAAACTTCAGTTATGAGGACTGGACAGATAAAGGTAAGAGATTTTATAGAGATGTTCATGAGGGGGAGGTCAAAGTAGAAAGGGAGAAACCGTTCCATTTGGTAAAAGGATCAAAAGCAAGAAGGCACAGATTTAAGTGATTTACAAAAGAAGCAAATGTGATGTGAGAAAATACTTTTTTGCACAACAATTGTCTTGTCTGGAATGCACTGCCTGGCAGTATGGGGACAGGTTCAACCGAGGCATTCAAGATGGCATTGGATGATTATTTGAATAGAGGCAATGTCCAGGGATACGGGGAAAAGGCAGAGGAAAGGCACCAAGTCCTGGTGCTCATTTAGAGAGTTGGTACAGACATGATGGGCCAAATGGCCTCCTTTGGCACCATATCAATTCTGTGATTACAAGCTATGATAAGGAAGATAAATCTAATTGTGAAAACTACAGGGGTATTTCCCTCCTTCCATCATGGGTAAGAGACCCGCCTGCTCTTGAACCACCTCCATTTTGTTGCTACGGAGACTTTCCCAGAAACACAGTATGGCTTCCGACCATCTGGTACTGCAGGCGTGGCCTTTGTGAGTAGGCAGATCCAGGGAAAAATGCCAACAGAAAAACCAAGGCTTGTTCATCACCTTCATCGACGTGACCAAGGCATATGATTCTTTAAATTGTGAAGCTCTTTAAATCGTCCTCCAAAGCTTTGGTTGCCTTTTGAAGTTTGTCATCATCCTGAGACTCCTGCAGGAAAATATGACCGCCACCATCCTCCTGAGTGGAGGATCTAAAACTAACACCTTTCACATCTGGATCGGGGTTAAACAAGGCTGTGAGATCTTGTTCACCATTTACCCGTCATTGTCCACCTCGTTCGAGATGACCCAGCCACCCGGTATCAGTATTTAGTATCGCTTGGACGGGAAGCTTCTCGACCCTAGTCGCTTCTGGGCAAAACAAAACTGACCACCAGGGACATTGCTGGCCTTCAATTTGCAATGACTGCTGCATGATGGCTCACTCTTTACAGGACATGGAAAGGATGCTTGACCTCTTCAACACTTCCTATAAGAGGCTTGGCCGATCTTTAAACATTGCAAAGACAAAGGGCCTTTACCAACCTTCCCCTGGCCAGATGAGCATCCCCTGCACTATCCATATACATTGGGTGGCTCTGGAGAATGTGCAGCATTTCTCATATCTCAGCAGCCACTTCCCCCAGGGGACTACCATTGTTGAGGAAATCCAGCACGGGGTCAGCTGTGACAGCACTGCCTTCTTCAAGCTGCATGAACGTGGTTTTGACAACAGGGACCTTTGGAAGTTAGCAAGGGCCCTGGTTTATTGGGACATTGTGTTGAGCACCCTTCTCCTCTACTGTAGCAAAATCTGGACTGCCTATCAATGCTACATTAAGATCCTTGAGAACTTCCATCAGCGGTGCTTCCATCAAATCCTAAGGATCAAATGGGGAAACACTGATCTAATGCTAGCATCCTCCATGAACTGCATCTACCAGCATCAAAGCCCTGCTCCAGAGGAGTCAACTCTAATGGACACCTCCCTCGGCAGGTTCTCCCAGCTCTCCATTGGCCAACACTTTAAGGCCAACCAAAGGAAAAGGTACAAAGATATGTTCAAAACTACTCTAAAGCACAGAGACATTAACACACTGACATTGAAAGTAGAAACGGGAGTAGGTTGGAAGGAGAAAGCTGCGGACCGATTGACATGGCTTCAACTGGTCCATCAAGATGCAAACTGCTTCTAGGCTCAGCAACTTGACAGTGAAGCTGAACAGCAGCAGCAGAGGAAGGAGAGGGAAGCAACCTGGGGCTTCTATTCTGCTGTGCAATAACATGTCCCCACTGCAGAAGAACTTGTGGATCCAGAATTGGACACCTCAGTCAACCAAGCTTGTCGGACGTCATTCTTGATCATCCTTGGGGTGGCACGGTAGCACAGCGACTAGCACTGTGCCTCATAGCATCAGGGACCCGGGTTCAATTCCTGGCTTGGGTGACTGTGTGGAGTTTGCAAGTTCTCCCCGTGTCTGTACGAGTTTCCTCCGGGTGCTCCGGTTTCCTCCCACAATCCAAAGATGTGCAGGTTAGATGGATTGGCCATGATAAGTTGCCCTTATTGTCAGGGAGACTAGCTAGGGTAAATGCATGGGGTTATGGGGATTGGGCCTAGAATAGGATTGTGTTCGGTGCAGACTTGATGGGCCAAACAGTCTCCTTCTGCACTATTGGGATCCTATGATTTCGAAGCACTGGTCCTGATGACGATGGTAATGCAGGAAATGCAGCAAGGCCCCACAAACTGACCGTGATAATTTAATCCATCTTAGTGATGTAGGTTGAGAGGTGAGTGCTGATCAGGGCACGGTGGAGATCTCTACCCTCCAACATCTCACCTGAAAGATAGCACCTTTGTGCTGCGCTGAGTGTGTCAGCCTGGATTCTGTGCTGAAGCTTTGGCAGTGGGGTTTGAACCTTCTGATTCAGAGGCAAGGATGCGACAACTGAGCCGAGGCTGACACCATAGGTACCATGTGTGACTGTACTCGAAGGAGCTCGAGTGCACTGTGAAAGCTGTGCAATCTGTCCAGCTGCTTCCACAGGAAACATGATGAAGGTGTTATCCTTGCAAATCTAGCAGTTGTCACTTCCCTGATAAAAAGTGCAGTCGACTCAGCTACCACAATAGGGAGTCAACACCCTCAAGAAAATGCCCATCCTGAAATCTATGTGAAGCATTTTCTCACAGCCAGCAGCAACCAAGGGCGATGAAGAAAAAAAGAAGCAGAAGTAAAGCACTACAGAGTAAAACCAACAATTGCATGCAACATAGTGGGCAAAATTACGTGCAAAAATTCACAGTAAAGCAAAAATCAAAGGCAAACTCACCATTGTACTTCGAAAGGAGTGTTTCAGGCAAGTAAGCTCCCAAGGACAGCCACGGGTCCACTTTTTATGGCGAGATTCATGAAGCCTTGTCCAAACAAGGCACAAAAATGATTCTATGGTTTGAATTTTAAATAACATAAGGTACAATTGGAGCAGAATGGTGAGGCAGTGCACATGTCACTGGGATAGTTTCACATCTTACCCACAAGTTGGCACTTGGAAGGTGGGGCGTACATGGTCAGTCTCTAAATTTTCTCACCCAAGACTGCTGCACTTTGAGGTACAAGTCCCACGGTGATTATCCTTTGCTATTCTGAGAAATTTTTCCAAAGATTCATCAGCATACCCAACCCAGATGAGGGAATTAACATAAATGAAGGTACAACATTTGTTGCAGGGGCCTGAAAGAGCAATGAATGAGGAAAAGGTAATTGCTTAAAGTTTATTTATTAGTGTCACAAGTAGGCTTACATTAACACTGCAGTGAAGTTACTGTGAAAATTCCCTAGTCACCACACTCCAGCACCTGTTCGGGTACACTGAGGAAGAATCTAGCATGGCCAATGCGTCTAAACCAGCACATCTTTTCAAATGTGAGAGAAAACTGGAGACCCTGGATGATTCTCACCCAAACAAGGGGAGAATGTGCAGATTCCACACAGACAGTGACCCGAGCCGGGAATTGAAGCCAGGTCCCTGGCATTGTTAGGCAGCAGTGCTAACCACTGTGTCACTGCGCCACCATGCGCTGTAAGATTAGGAATAAATATCAATAGTTATTGATTTGCAGTGTCCTTGTGTTTTTACTTTAATTGATGCTTTTTGTTTTAAAGTTCTGCATATTCCACACCAATCCTTCTTCTGCCATGCTAGACTAAGGTTAATAAAAAGAGACCATCAACCTTTTTAAAGATGCTCTCTGCATTTGGACATATTTTATTTCCCATGAGTTTTATTAATTTGAAAGCTATTATCCTTGGGATTTGGGATGTGATTTTAAGGCGCTTATTTTTTCCCTCTTCACAATGCAATGTGTGGATGTACAACTAATTGCTCTCTCTTGGGTGTAGCCTTGACTTATTCAGGAAGATTAGACAAAAGGCTTGGAAGTAGACAGCTAGAATTGGATATTTCTGATAGAAGCGCTCTACGTGGTATGAAATAAAAAACACTATAGGATTTATGGCCATTAACCCTGTTAGACATTGAAAAACATAGAAAATAGCTGCAGGAGTATTGTTAAACATTCAGTAAAAAGCAAGAGGAGAGCATAAATCTGTGTGTCAAAAAGAAAATTGATTAAGAATGGTCAATCATAATGAGGGACACAATAAAGGACAAAATAAAAATGAAGCAGAATTCGAATGATTTATTAAATGCACACATCATCAGTATGGTATAAAAATTGGTAGGAAATTATGACATGACTGACTTATGACATATCATTATTTCCTGAAGCTTTTGAACCAGCCTGCTGAGACCCTCACCAGAATAGTTAAAAAAAGGTCACCATGCACCTGTCAAAATTAATGGTAATTTTGAATTTGTTGAAGTAACACTACTTTGGCCCTGCCACCTAAACCAATAAACCTGGTGCTTGTGGATTCCACCATAATGTTAGGGTGGGATTTTACAGCCCTCCCCACTGGCGGAATGTTCTGGTCCCACCAAAAACAACTCCCCGCAATGGGTTCCTCAGCGGTGGAACAGGTGAATCCCGCAAACAACTGTAGACAGACGTCGGCAGGACCAGAAGGTCCTACCAACGGCCAGTGGTGAGCCACCTTCACCACCAGAAAACACAGCGCCAAGGTGGAGGAGCTGGAAGATGCTACCCTTCATAGGTTTCAGATTTGAGACCTCATGACTTGTTGCATCTCCCGAATATGACAGAATTTAGAAATAGATGAGGAATGAAAACAGCCAGGCAGGGAAAAAAATGTCCACAAAGCAAACTCTAAAACTAGGCCATCATCTGCTTTGCTGGACTAGTAATCCAGAAGCCTGGGGTAATTGTCTGGGTCCTGGGTTCAAATCCCACCATGGTAGACAGTATAATTTGAATTCAATAAAAGTCTGTAATTAAAAGACTAATGATGACAATTGTCAATTGTTGTAAAAGCCCATCTGGTTCACTAATGTCCTTTAAGGGAGGAAATCTTTTGTTTTTACTTGGCCTGGTGTGCATGTGATTCCAGAACCACAGTAATGTGTTTGACACTTAAATGTCCTCAGGAATAGGTAATAAATGCTGGCCTATCCAGCAATGCCCACATCTCATAAATGAATAAGTAAAAGCAGAACCTTGTCATCAATCTGCCCATTAGTTGAATAAACTTGCATTTGTACACAAATTGCCCCCTTGCTAATCCTGCTGCAGAAAGTTAAGGATGGAACTTAACAGCGTAAGTATCTTTTTAACTGCATGATTAGTGTTCAATGCAATGCCAATCAACTGCTTGGGCCCAGAAAGCGGACAATTTAATCCATCAAATTTCATTCCTGCTGGTGGTAAGATTGTTGTTAGAGATGTTAAGGATGTCAAATATTATCATTTGCACGTTTTTCTCAGGAACTTAGGAACACAGAAGCAGGAGTAGGCCATTCAGCCCCTCAAGCCTGATCTGTCATTTAACTGGATCGAAGATGGTCTTCCACCTTCCCATGCTATGCCCATAGCCCTTAATGTCATTGCTATCTTGAAATCTATCAGCCTTTGCTTTGAACATACTTACTTACCCTTTCAATCTCTCTTTTTTCAATACAATTGTTCTTTCCCTCACTTTATTTCTGTTCTGTACCTCACTTGGCTCTAATTTACCCTCCAGCGAGTCTGTCCAACACTGTTCACATCATTTTCTCTCCCTCTCTATTCTCTCTCTATCCCGCAGACATGTATTCCCATGAAAGCACCAAAAGCCCATGGCCATTAAAGGAGAGAGAAATATTCTGTAAAATTAATCTCTGAAACCCTCGTCAAAATCCTGGAATTCCCTCCCTAATGGCATTGTGGGTCAACCCACAGCACATGGACTGCAGCAATTCAAGAAGGCAGTTCACCACCACCTTCTCAGGGGCAACTTGGGATGGGCAATGAAAGCTGGCCAGCCAGCGATGCCGATGTCCCGTGATTGAATGAAAAAAATGGCATTGCTGTTTCTTTCACAAACCTTAAATCTCATTGGTTATGGATGTTCACTGTTGGTCCCACCATTCACAGATGCCTCGCTTTTCCAATATAAACTCACACTCTCAGCCAGTTATGAAGCATTTTAAATTTCGAAAGGAAGGTAAAAGTCTAACTAAGACTGCACACTGGGTAGCATGCTGGCACAGCGGTTAGCACTGTTGCCTCACAGCATCATGGACCTGAATTTGGTTCCTGGCTTGAGTCACTGTCTGTGCGGGGTCTGCACATTCTCCTCGCATCTGTGTGGGTTTCCTCCGGATGCTTCGGTTTCCTCTGACAGTCCGAAAGACTGTGTTGGTGAGGTGCATTGGCCACGCTAAATTCTCTTTCATTCTGTTTGAGTGTGGCGACGAGGGGATTTTCACAGTAACTTCATTGCAGTGTTAATGTAAGCCTACTTGTGACACTAATAAATAAACTTTAATCTGAAACACTGCACAAGCCCTGTTGCAGCAAAATCTGGCCCCAAGTGTCATCTTCATAAAGTCCAGGGTCAGCTGCACATCCCTGGCAGTTGGTTCCGAGAACAATTACATCAAGCTGTGCATCAGCTGCGAGGCCTACAGCTCATCCCACTTCCCAATAAACCGCAGGCCAATAATAGTTCTTAGAAGAAAACTTGAAGGAAAATTAATCAAAAACAGGTCATTGAAAAGAAAGACAGATTGATTTCCACTTGCACTGAACCCATTCACTGAAATTACAATTGTGCAGAATGGGTTCTGAATTTGCAAAATAAATGTGATTTACTTACTGTCAAGACAGGTTGTCAGAAATGAAATTAACTAGACACTGGATTGAGCAACAATAATGAGCAGCCCGTGTCGCCACACCCTCTTCATCATAAGCAAAATGTAGTAATTAGAAAGTAAGAAAGCAGGACTACCTCTCCCCGTATTCAGCTCGGGTAATGGTATAAAGATTGTCAGCATAGGGAATCTACAGAATTTGCTTAGCAATTTTCCTCTTCGCATTATTAATTAACCCATTCTATGTATCAGCCTGGGTAACGTTCTTCCACTTTCGATTCATCTGATCTCCCACTGCAGCTCATTCTGATCTGTTCCCTGGAAAACTTTGAAGTGAATTTGCTGCCACAGGATCCAGCAGCACAGGAGTCTGACTTATGGTATTTGTCACTGTTAATGTGGTGGTTTACAGATCAAAGTTGCTCATGGCTATTGCTGAACACACTGAAGCTGCAATGCAAAATGTGCAGATTTCACCAGCATTACTGCAGAATGGTTCATCTTGGTCTCTTAGCCCATAATTCTCCGTGAAGTAAGCTCCCAACCTTAGGTGCACCACTGGGGGAAGAACCATCCAAAGATAAGGGAGCATGGAATTTATGCAGCTCACATTGCTGCATATGGTATGTATTAAATTTCCACCACCCCCTCACCCAGGAGAATACTGACATATAAGGGCCAAGAATCATTATAGGGAACTAGATAAATTATAGTCATGAGCAATAATTGAATTTTCCCACCAGTGTACAACAACAGCAACCAACTGAGCTATTTCTACTTTATGACCTTGAAGCAAGTCATAATAAAGATTCCTACCTGCGCTCCCTTGGATAAGCCCCATGCATTACATACGTAAAATATTCAGAAAAATCCAATTACAGTCATTAATTAATAAACCACTCGCTGTATAATTTTTTTTATTCTCAGAGAGCTATTAAAATGGGTTTATATATAGTTAAGTAACTCTAAAGTTTTGCTGTGTTAAGCAATCTGAGGAGAAGCATATGCAATACAGGGGATTATTTAAATAGAAACAACAGAATGCTGTAGCAGAGAGGGACCTGGGCGTCCTTATACAAACCAGAAAATGTTAGCGTACAGCAAGTCATTAGGGTCTTCAGTCCAAGGGAAATGGAGTATAACAATAGGGAAGTCTTGCTACAACAGTACAGGGCATTGATGAAACAATGCATGGAGAAGTCTTGTACAATTCTGGTCACCTAACTTAAGGAAGGATTTACTTGCATTACAGTTCAGAGGGGCTTCTCCAGACTTCATTCCTCAGATAAAGGTGTTGCCATAATAGGAAAGCTTGAGCACGTTAAGCCAATACTCACTGGCATTTAGAACAATGAGAGATAATTTTAGATATAAGGTTCTGAGGGGGCTTGACAAAGTAGATGACAAACGGGCAGCATGGTCGCACAGTAATTAGCACTACTGCCTCACAGTGCAGGGTGGATTTGTATGTTGCCTGTGGAACTTTCCTTCTTGTCTCTCCAAGGATGAACAAGTCAAGGAAGGTTTGGTAGAGAGAAGATTGCGTGGATGTCAATGCAAATAATACCATCTTTGATAAAAACTCTGAAGCTGCTGGATAGAGAGAAATAATATTTTATTCCTGTCTGTTTCCCCATTTATGTATGCGTATAGCAGAGTGCTGCCAAGAGCAGGCCATCGGAAACTGATTTTTGCTTCAGAACTAGTGATGTGCACTGCAAACCATGTTTGCTTTATACGAGAGATTTTATCAGTTTAGTTTAAAGAAACGTTGATAGTCACCAGAAGCAGAGAATTGAGGGTATGATTATATCACACAACATAACTATACCAATTTGTTTGTCTTACACTGTGGAATTGAAGGAACATCCTTTGCTGAGGGTGATAGGTGCTGCTGTGACATGCAGGCCCTTCTCACTGAGAAGGGAGAGAGATGGCCGTCACTGTTGCTAAATCTAGATCCCCTCACTTGAGTTCTGTGCTCTCTGCTCTCCTTTTGCCAGCTCCCACCGAGTACTTTGCCTATCCTCACACAGCATGGCCTGTTGTTTACTCCTCCCTTCCCAGTCCACGGAGGCAGCTGCTCACATACTTTCACCAACACCTCGTCCTGCTCCCCAGGCCTGATTGAAAATAACCAACAGCAATTCCTCAGACGTTGGTTGTGGTTCAGATTTGATATTTTTTGTTCTATTTTTGTGTTGTGCCATTGGGTTTGTCACTGAAATGAAGAAGGAATTGGGTGACGTGGAAGGAAGGAGCTGCTGGGGTGAGGTAAAACACTGACTCACTGTCTTCATGGAGGAAGCATTTTTGATTTGATTTGATTTGATTTATTATTGTCACATGTATTAACATACAGTGAAAAGTATTGTTTCCTGTGCGCTATACAAAACATACCATTCATAGAGAAGGAAAGGAGATAGTCCAAAATATAGTGTTACAGTCATAGCTAGGGCGTAGAGAAAGATCAATTTAATGCGAGGTAGCAGAGCAGAATATGACAACCTTAGGAAACTGTTGGGACTGACTTATTGCTACCAAACTGAAAGGTTTGTCAACTCATTTAAATATTTTATATTGTCTAATCCTTTCCCATTTTGTCTTCTGCTGCCTTTGAAAGGCTGAGTTGTAAAGCAGTATAATTATAAGGGTGTTGGTTGCCCTCTGGTGACTAATTACATTCATCTTTCGCCTATGAGCTTCAACTTAGATTGTCAGCAGTCCTTTGCTCTAACAAGAAGGACATTACAGACAGACTAGATTGTTCACAGTCAATGTTCAGATCTAAAGTTTAAGTTTATTTATTAATGCCACAAGTAGGCTTACATTAACATTGCAATGAAGTTACTGTGAAAATTCCTTAGCTGCCACACTCCGGTGCCTATTCAGGTACGCTGAGGGAGAATTTAGCATGGTCAATCCAAATAATCAGCACGTCTTTCAGACTGTGGGAGGAAATCGGAGAACCTGGAGGAAACCCATGCAGGCACGGGGAGAAAGTATGGACTCCGCACAGACAGTGACCCAGGGCTGGGTATCGAACCTGGGTCCCTGGTGCTGAGAGGTAGCAGTGCTAAACACTGTGCCACCCAGATGGCCTTGTAGTGGCTCAGAATAAAACATTAACCTGGACACTATTGTGAACAATTTTACGGGAAGAAAAATAAATCACAGAGACTTTTTTTTATTTTCACCATATGCCTTTGTTGATTGGTTTTAAAAATATCTGGTATATGGGCGGCACGGTCGCACAGTGGTTAGCACTGCTGCTTCACAGCGTCAGGGACCCAATTTCAATTTTTGGTGACTGCCTGTGGGGAGTCAACATGTTCTCCCCGTGTCTGCGTGGGTTTCCTCCAAGTTCTCTGGTTTCCCCCCACAGTCCAAAAGATGTGTTGGTTAGGTGCATTGGCCATGCTAAATTCTCCATCAACGTACCTGAACAGGCGCCGGAGTGTGGCAACTAGGAGATTTTCACAATAAATGTAAATCTACTTGTGATTAATAAATAAACTTTACTTTAAAAGCAAATTACTGCGGATGCTGGAATCTGAAACAGAAACAGAAAATGCTGCAAAATCTCAGCAGGTCTGACAGCATCTGTGTTTTCTCTCCACAGCACAAGTATTTTTTCCATATTGTCAGACCTGCTGAGATTTTCCAGCATTTTCTATATTCGTTAAAAATATTAGAATTGGAGGATTTGGTGGGAGGGTGGCGGGTGGAAGTGGGGTGGAGGGGGGAGTGATGGTGTCATTTTTTTGATTTGATTTATTATTTGACTTGATTTATTATTGTCACATGTATTAACGTACATGTATTGACAGTCAAGTCAAGAACTGGGACTGCTGGGATTGCCGGATGGTACTGGGAACAGACAGTGAGGGAGTCGGTTTTGAGGGAAAGAGGGAGACAGAGGACGAACATGGGGAACCAGTATTTCTGCAGTAACATGGTGAGTGGGAGCATCACTGAGGGAATTTTTATGCAGGAAAAATACTTGTGCTCTATTACAGGAAGTGTGGGTTTTTTCATAAACAAGAGAGAGGCCTCAGAAGCAAAGATGTTGAGGACTAATGAGACTCATCTCACAGCTTCACAATCAGCTGGAGGGAGGGGGTGGGCTGGAAGTACTCAGGGTGGTGATCTTTCTTTTAACAAAAGATTTAACTATCTGCAAAGCTCCTCATTATGATAATTGAGCCGGACTCACTTCAACTGCAGAGGGGAAGAATTTCAATCATTCAAATAATTAGCAACTTGACAGATCCTCCGGGAAGCTGGACACGTCGGTGAAAAATCGAACCACTTCAGTCCTCATAATAGGACAGCCTTTGTTGTGGTGGGGGGAGGGCAGCCTCTTGCAGAACAATGCTGGCAAGGTGGTCGTCTTTGTCCTTGTGCACATGTAGTCTGCTTGCTTCCTTCACTAGTCTAGGGTCATGGGCTGCCAGATTTTAGAAATACATGGAAAGCCACCCTGCTGGCCCTCCCCCCCCCACCCCCCCACCCCCCCCACACAACACCAACTGCTGCCCCTTGGCACCAGGGACCCGGGTTCAATTCCGGCCGTGGGTGACTGTGCGGGGTTTGTACATTCTCACTATGTCTGCATGTGTTTCCTCCGGGTGCCCTGGTGGACTGGCTGTGGCAAATGAGTGGATTAAGGTGGGGGATTAAGCCTATGCACTTAATTCTGCATTGCAGGGATTCTATGATTCTAAAAAAAACACTCTCCCCCTACAGCTTTAATGCTCGGCGCAGAATGTTTTAAATTCTGGGCTTCACAGTTCCTCTCCAGATTTCCAAATGGCCCCCACCTCACGGCTTAGCTGCCTGTAATTTTATGCTGGGACAGGCAAGGCCAGGACCAATGGACTCGCCCATCACCCAGTTGAGGCCCCTTAGTAGAAAATTATTGGCTGTTTCCCTCCCAGCCTCTAGACATACAGGTGGAGTTCAGGTCTCAGGTCGGTAATGGGGTTGCCTCCTTCAATAGCCTCATTAGGCTTCCCCGATCATCGTGGGTACTCCTTAGAATCATAGAGTGTGGAAGAGGCCCTTCAGCCCATCGAATCTGCACCGACATGCAAGAAACACTTGACCTCCCATCTAATCCCATTTACCAGCACTTGGCTCATAGCCTTGAATGTTATGACATGCCAACTACTCATCCAGATACATTTTAAAGATTGTGAGGCAACCCGCTTCTACCAATGTCCCAGGCAGCGCATTCCAGACCATTACCACCCTCGAGATAAAAACGTTTTTCCTCACATCCCCCCTAAGCCTCCAGACCCTCACCTTGACCCTATGTTCCCTCGTGACTGACCTTCCAACTAAGGGAACAGTTGATCCTTATCCACTCTGTCCACATCTCTCATAAACTTACACAACTCGATCAGGTCGTCCCTCAGTCTTCTCTGCTTCAATGAAAACAACTGGAGCCTACTCAACCTCTCTTTCTAATTTAAATGTTCCATCCCAGGCAGCATCCTGGTGAATCTCCACTGCACCCCCTCCAGTGCAATCACACCCTTCTGACAACATAGCGACCAGAACTACATATAGTACTTTAGCTGCAGCCACACTAGTGTTCTATACAACTCCAACATGGCTTCCCTGGTTTTGTAATCTATTTCTTGATTGATTATGACAAACGTCCCATTTTTCACCACCTTACTAACATGCCCTCCTGCTTTCAGAGATCTATGGACAAACACGTCAAGGTCCCTTTATTCCACAGAACTTCCGCATGTCATGCCATTCATTGAATACTTCCTTCTCAAATTACTCCTTCAAAAGTGTATGACCTTCCTAGTCCTTCCCTAGCTCCCTTCATCAAGATTCTCATCCTTGTCTCCCCACTCCCCAAACCATTGTGTGACCTCCTGTACTTACCTGGTATTGGACTCCAAGAGTGAAGGGCCTGGTAACTGCTCGCAGTTTCAGTAGTGCCATTGGTACAGAGTTAATGACCAATCTGACTGGCCGGCAGCTCTCTAACGTGGGATTTCCCGAGTGAGGGACAGAGACTCTGGGCGGGATTTTCCAGCCACGTTCGCCCCAAGACCAGAAAATCCCACCCGAGGTCAATGGACCACTGTATAGTCCATGCCCCACCTGCTACAATTCCCGTGGCGGGAGGGACAGGAAAATTTCAACCCCTGTCTCAAGCGAAGAAGCATTACATGGCTACACGGCAGCCAATACTGTTGGGACCCTTTCCCCACTGACTCTTCAGGTGACAGGGTGGGAAACCCAGCGATCTGAAAAATCCTCCCCTTTGCTTTTAAAATTAGGCCTCCTCTCTTTTTTGGCATGTGAGATGAGAAAGTATGGGGAATGCAACATAAACCCACTCCCTCCGCTACATTAACCCCTCCACTTACACTGTTTCTGTCTCATTACGTGAGATCTTTTATTTCTTTGATTTGTCTCATAATGTGTCCAGTTGTCTTCTGCTAACGGTTCTGATGTTTCATTATCGCCTGTTCTCTGCTTTACTGGTCACATTATTTCTTTTTCTGTTTGGGTGTTCCTTTTCATTTTCATTTCTCCTAGCTGTGTTCCTTCTTAAATGCTATTCATCTACAACATTTTCTCATCCTGTTGAAGTATCCAGGGCCAAAATGCCTCATCTGTTTTTCCCAATGAATCAGTTGAGTATTTCCAGCAAGTTTTGGTTCAAGCTTCAGATTTGCATCTGCAGCATTTTTGCATTACTTTTTACAGGTTTGCAGCTCCATGAGAACGCTTCACAGCAGTTGTCCCTCGTGAGAGAGAGCACATTAAAAGCACCAGTCATGAAATCTTAGAATCCCTACATTGCAGAAGGAGGCCATTTGGCCCATCGAGTCTGCACTGACAACAATCCCACTTAGGCCCTATTCCTATAACACCCAACATTTACCCTCAATAGCCTCTCCAACTCTCACCCTCCAACTGCCCCCCCCAAACCTCTCCCCAAATATAAGGGGCAATTTAGCATGGCCAATCCACCTAACCTGCACATCTTTGGATGTAGGAGGAAACCAGAGGAAATCCACATAAACACAGGGAGAACTTGCAAACTCCGCAGTCACCCAAAACTGGTGAACCCAGGTCCCTGGCACTGTAAGGCAGCATTCTAACATCTGTGCCACTGTGCCATCAAACCTTCCATTTTCTCCATGCCCATTCCCTGTCCCCCATTCTCCCATCCCCACGGCAGCGCTGAGCATTTCCCACATCTGTGAAATCTCATTCCAGTGCTGACTGTGCCTGAATCTTGTTTTGTGCCCAATGAGTGCACACACCCGGTGGACTAAAAATCGAAGCCTCAGTGTTGTGTAATTCTACTGATCTCCACAGAGAATGAAAGGAAACTGCATACATTGCCAAGATAATAATGGTAAATATTTAATGTTTAATGCATTTTGAAGTTTATTTCAGAACACTTAGTAATGCAAAAACTGGGCAACCAACAGAGAAATTTCATCAAAGAAAGGATAATAATGTCACAGTTTGTACAGACTGCAAGGCACCAGGAAAATTCCACTCTATTGATTTGCATTGCACAACACACAATTCAGAGGCAGCATTGAAAGAGATCAACACTGCAAGGCAATTTCCAAAAGACCCAATCTGGGGACACCAGGCAACTGGGGATGCCCTTGGCTGTTTCTACCTCCATTGGTCTCTTTGACCATGTGGGGTAGATTTTCCCTCAGACAGGTGTACAGAGAGTCATTCTGGTAGCCCTCTTCTGAACCATTTTGAAGGCTGGTCCTTATTTACATTTCATTGCATAGGTTGCACAATGTGATAGGAGGCAGCTCCCACGATGACTGGGGAGAGTGGGCGGTTGGATTTCCACCGAGCATCTCCAATATTGAGATGGTGAATGAAATACTTAAAGAGGAAAGTGTCAATTCACCCCAACATCGATACTGACTCTTTTCTGCTTGGAATGCAGAGCAAGCAATGCATAACTAACATTACCCGACAGAGCCTTCCACCTACTGTTCTCCCATAACATACTCCAAGACTGAGTTGCTGCAGGGAAGAAAGACGGGTTCTCTACCCCAGGATTTGCATCAAAGCATCAAAATAGATCCAGCAGCAATACTGGAGGGAAATTTTGGATGCAGCGAGTGCATGAAGCATCAACCTCATAGTCCTGAATTTCACTTTGATGAAGTTAAATAACTTCAACAGGACAGCAAGGATAAGATTCAGGTTATTGTGTTACTCGTTACTGTGGAATTGAGGTTACAATCTGGTCAGCCTTGATCTTATTGAATGGTGGAGCAGGCAGCTTGAGGGGCAGGGTGGCCTGTTCTTGTACGTTCATATGCTGCACACTTTTCTATGGCGCTTCAACTCCTGCAGCACACTGACCTCTTGTCAGCTCCCTCAATCTATGGTCTTCGCCAACAGCTCAGGGTAGGTCAAGGAAGCAGCTCTCCTTCTTGTTACAAACAATTATGCTGTTTGCACCTTGACAACGGTCACCAGTAGCCCTTCCTGCTCATACCTGGAAGGCCTTTCACCGGGCTTCTCCATGCTTGGACCTCTTCTCGCTGCAGCCACAATCCGAGACAGGAACACCTTCCCCATCCCCAGACCCCTATCGTTCTCCAAATCATTTCATTACCCTCTGGGAATGCTCACCAGATGAAGGAGAATCCCACATAGTTGTACAACATGTAAAAAAACAAGAAATACCAGAAGAGGCAACTCTGGTTCCTAGGCAGAAATCTGGGATTTATCTGCTGATGTCCCACTGTTATGATCCCAGCTGATGTTACCACTAATCAGTAAGATCCCAGATTGGAACCCAGGCTCAATAGTCCATAACTTTTACTTTTTGTTCAGAGTCGTGAATGAACAGACTCATAGGAATGCCGATTAACTTATAACAGAAGAATCAAATGTTTCTTAAACAAAAAAGATTTAACTATAATATACTACTCCTTCACCCCATCTATATCTTCACAGGTGTACACAGTATTTTTAAATGATAAAATAACATTTATTATTAGTCACAATATGCTAACATTAACACCACAATGAAGTTACTATGAAAATCCGGTAAGCACTTTGGTGCCTATTTGGGTACATTGAGGGAGAATTTAGCATGGCCAATGCATCTAACCAGCACATCTTTTGGATTGTGGGAGGAGACCAGAGCAACCAGAAGAAACCCACACAGACATGGGAAAAATTGTGCAGACGCCACACAGGCAATGACTAGGCAGGAAATTGAACCAGATTCTCTGGCGCTGTCTGGCAGCAATGCTAATTACTGTGCCACCATACAAGTTACAGAATATATCTTATGCTTTCTTCTTCTCACAGTCCTTGCAAACCAACAAGCCAGCTGTGGTCAGAAGCACCACACTCTGAAACCAAGTGGCAAACGCCACAAAATAAAACTTCTGTGGGTTTCTCATCTAATCCTCCCGGATGCTTATCTCACTGTGAGTCAACTGGTTTCATTGAAACTCTTATTTCCACTTGAGTGTTTCTAATGTCCACTCTCAAAAAACATGTCTTGCAATTTTCTCCCAAACAATGCTTTCTCTCAGATGCCTTCACCAAAGATCCACTTCCAGGATTTCAATCTCTCCTCTCACTATTCATCTACCTTGGATTACCACATGCATTGAAGCTGTCACACAATCTCTCAGGCACCCAGCCATAACAATAGAATACTAATACTTCACAGGATGCATAAAGGTGTCACTAGCTTTAGGATTACTTCAGATATCTGGCTTCTCGCTAGCCAACTTCATGAGATCTGCATTTTCAGCTCTGTCTTTCACTAGGAGCCTTTCACTGCCCCTTCTTTAACTTCAGTGAACAGTACATTGTTCTGAATCCCTTCTCTTTCCTCTTGATTTTAGTTTTCCTGGAATTTCTGCTTTCTTCCCCTAGTTTCCAGACCTTTCTGTTCTTTAGCTTCTGGGACTTGCTTTCTGCCACTTATTCCAATGTCCTGCTTCTCCATTGGCAATTTCTGTGAGAGCTGCATTGTTCTCAGCTACCTGGTTCCAAGTGAACACAAGTGCTTATGCATTTTTGTGTGAGTCCCTGGTTGCTAAGCAACAGCCTAGTCTTTCTTTTAAACTTTGTTTGTTTACATATCGTAAACCCATTAATCACAATGCAACCATAGTTTGAAGTGAAACCAAAATGCACTGCCTTTGATTATCACGTATCTAACTAAATTTTAATCCTTTCTTACACAGAAACATAAAATTAAACTGACTTAAAGCTATATCCTATTTCTAAAGGCCATAAATACAAATATAGATTACTTAAAACTAACTATTTCCTGAGACTGCACAGATCCTGTAGACTATGATTCTAACCTTCTCCTGGACACACAAGAGAGCGAGCTTCTGAAAACACACCAGTTCCATGTTTAACTGCGCACATGGACAGATGCACAGCCGCCTCATAGCACCAGGGACCTGGATTCAATTCAGGTTTCAGGTGACTGTGTGGAATTTGCATGTTCTCTCATGTCTGTGTGAGTTTCCTTTGGGTGTTCTCGTTTCTTTCCACAGCCCAAAGATGTGTGGGTTAGGTTAAGAACATAAGAACATAAGAAATAGGAGCAGGAATAGGCCATCTAGCCCTTCGAGCCTGCCCCGCCATTCAATAAGATCATGGCTGATCTGAAGTGGATCAGTTCCACTTACCCGCTTTCTCCCCATAACCCTTAATTCCCCAACCATCAGAAACCTATCTACCCGTGACCTAAATATATTTAGCGAGGCAGCCTCCACCACTTCAACTGGCAGAGAATTCCAGAGATTCATCACCCTTTGAGTGAAGAAGTTCCTCCTCAACTCTGATCTAAACTGCACCCCCCCTTATCTTGAGGCTGTGTCCTCTAGTCCTGCTATCCTTTCTAAGCAGGAAGAATCTCTCTACCTCTACCCTATCCATCCCCTTCATTATCTTATACGTCTCTATAAGATCCCCCCTCATCCTTTTAAACTCCAACGAGTACAGACCTTGTCTATTTAGTCTCTCTTCATGGTCCAACCCCTCATCTCCGGTATCAGCCTAGTGAACCTCCTCTGCACTCCCTCCAAGGCCAATATAACCTTGCGCAAGTGCGGCGACCAAAACTGCAACAGTACTCCAGTTGCAGCCTCACCAGTACCCTGTACAGTTGCAGCAAGACCTTCCTGCTTTTATATTCTATCCCCCTCGCTATAAAGGCCAGCATCCCATTCGCCTTCTTGATCACCTGCTGCACCTGCAGACTGGGTTTTTGCGACTCATGCACAAGGACCCCCAGGTCCCTCTGCACAGTAGCATGCTGCAGCTTTTCGCCCTTTAAATAGTAATCCCTCCTACTATTATTTCTGCCAAAGTGGATAACCTCACACTTGCTAACATTATACTCCATCTGCCGGGTCCTCGCCCACTCGCTCAGCCTATCCAGATCACTCTGCAGACTTTCCACACCCTCCACACAATTTGTTTTTCCACTCATCTTCGTGTCATCAGCAAATTTTGTCACTTTACACTCAGTCCCCTCCTCCAGATCATCTATATAAATGGTAAACAGCTGAGGCCCCAGCACCGATCCCTGCGGCTCTCCACTAGTCACCAACCGCCAATCAGAATAGCACCCATCGATATCAACTCTCTGCTTCCTATTAGACAGGATTAATAGGTTAATTAATCAACCTGTTAGGTTTTGGCCGTGCTGAATTGCCCCTTAGTGTCAGGGGGACTAACAGAATAAATGTGTGCATTTACGGGGATGGGGTGGGATTGATGTCAGTTCAGACTCAATGGGCCTAATGGCCTACTTCTTGCACTGTAGGGATTCCATGATTCTATGATGCTATGAGATGTGTCAATGATAACATTTAGTTGCTGTTCCAACCGTGGGCCTGAATGGGGAGGTTTTTGTGGCTTTTCCTACCGGGTGCACCTAACTGGAAGAGACGGCAGGGCCAGAAAATGCCTAAAAAGTAATTCATTTTACTGTTTTTGACATTCCTTGTGTGGACTGACAACCTGTCAACTCCTCCAGATTCCATAGGGAACATTTAAGATTTCTCCTGTCCCATTTCCTTTCCATCTACACCTATTTCACATTGATTTACATAAGCAAATTGAAAAAGTGACAATGAGAGTTATGAAATAAAATTCAAATTCAACAAATATAGTGTATAGGGGGAGAACGACAATGAAACTGGGAGGTTTCTATAAAAATCCATTCAATGTTGTTCAGGAAATGATTCAGCAGCCCCCATCTACTCTGACTTGTCTGATTCTTACAGGCTTACACTCATTTGTTAGGCAGCCATGCTGTGAATAAATAGGGCTTTATCTCTGATACTCGGATTTAACTGTTTCATTGGTTTCAGCTTAGAAACCGAACACAGATTTTTGTTATTCATTCATTCGCAGAATATGGGCATCGCTGGCTGGCTAGCACTTATTGCCCATCCTTAGTTGCCTGAGGGCAGTTAACAGTCCATTGCTGTGGTTCTGGAGTCACACGTAGGCTAGATCAGGTTAGGACGACAGATTTCTAAAGGACATGAGTGAACCAGATGGATTTTTCCAACAATGAACAACGGTTTCATCAGTAGATTCTTAATTCTATATTTTTCCAATTGAATTCAAATTCCACCATCTGCCGTGGTGGGATTCAAAACAGGCTCCCCAGAACATTAGCTGATTAACTTGTAGAGGATGAGGATGGGTATGGGCTTGGATAGGGTGGGCAGAGGTTCTATGGGTTTGCTTCCACGCACCATTTTACTACAATGTAGGAGGAATTATGCAGATTTGATTGAAGGAAGGACAAGAAGCAGAGCTGGGTAATGCCCCCAGCAGGATATCAGCATGTTTTAACAAAGCATCTACTCTCAAAGCGGCTTTGGAGCACCTTAGTGTTGCCTAGCATTTGGAGTTACACATTCTTTCATTTGCTTTTCTCTCCTCCCCTTCTCTAGGTTCTCCTCATCCTCCAAAAGTTGGCACAGAAACCTTTGAAAAGAACCTGTCTAAAAAAGTACAGTCAATTGCTTTAACTGTTCAATTGTCCAAAGGCATCAGAGCCATTATTCTGTTGTAAGTATCTGATTTCATTCATAACTAACATCATGGCCATCTCTAAAATGTGTGCTGTTAATGACCACGGGTTGGGAGTGAGTCAAAGAACAAAGAACAGTACAGCACAGGAACAAGTCATTTGGCCCTCCAAGTCTGCACCAATCTTGATGAGTATATCATTTAGTTACCAATTTACCTAGCCACCCAACCCATTCCTGTTGAGTGGGCTGATTAAAATTGGAGCTTGAAACTCAGCCGTCATAACTGAATGGCTTCACGATAGGAACATCACATGGAGTGACAGATACTGGATGCATATATAAACCCTGACAGCTGACATAAACATACTGAAAAAACAATGTATTTTCATGTATCCTTAGGTGGTATCCTGCCACCTTCCAAAGAGAACATTCATCATGGTTGTCATAAGTGTAAAAGAAACACTGAGATACACCAACAACGCAATCCAACTATCACAGATAAAGCCACATTTATTCACATCATAGCTTGATTTAAGAACATAAGAACATAAGAAATAGGAGCAGGAGTAGGCCATCTGGCCCTTCGAGCCTGCCCCACCATTCAATAAGATCATGGCTGATCTGTCATGGCTCAGTTCCACTTTCCCGCCCTCTCCCCATAACCCTTAATCCCCTCTCTTATCAAAAACCCATCAACCTGCGTCTTAAAAATATTTAGCGAGGTAGCCTCCACCACTTCAACGGGCAGAGAATTCCAGAGATTCACCACCCTTTGAGTGAAGAAATTCTTCCTCAACTCCGTTCTAAACCGCCTCCCCTTTATCTTGAGGCTGTGCCCCCTAGTCCTACTGTCCTTTCTGAGCGGGAAGAGTCTCACCACCTCTATCCTATCCATCCCATTCATCATCTTATACGTCTCAATGAGATCTCCCCTCATTCTTCTAAACTCTAACGAGTACAAGCCTAGTTTATTCAGCCTTTCCTCATAGCTCAACCCCCTCAACTCCGGCATCAGCCTAGTAAACCTCCTCTGCACTCCCTCCAAGGCCAAAATATCCTTGCGTAAGTACGGCGCCCAAAACTGCACACAGTACTTCAGCTGCGGCCTCACCAATGCCCTATATAGCCGCAGCAAGACCGCCCTACTTTTATATTCAATCCCCCTCGCTATGAAGGCCAGCATCCCATTCGCCTTCCTGACCACCTGCTGCACCTGCAAGCTGGGTTTTTGCGACTCATGCACAAGGACCCCGAGGTCCCTCTGCACCGTCGCCTGCTGCAGTTTTTCTCCACGTAAGTAATAGTCCTTCCTACCATTATTCCTACCAAAGTGGACCACCTCGCACTTGCCAACATTAAATTCCATTTGCCAGTTCCTGGCCCATTCGCCCAGCCTATCTAGATCCTTCTGTAGACTCTCCACACCCTCCGCGCAATTTGCCGTTCCACCAATCTTGGTGTCATCAGCAAATTTCGACACCATACACTCGGTTCCCTCCTCCAGATCTTCTATATAAATGGTAAATAGCTGAGGCCCCAGCACCGACCCCTGGGGCACTCCACTAGTCACCAACCGCCAATCCGAATAGCACCCATTGACCCCCACTCTCTGATATGATTTGAGTTGATTTGATTTATTATTGTCATGAGTATTAACATACAGTGAAAAGTATTGTTTCTTGCGCTCTATACAGACAAAGCATACCATTCATAGAAAAGGAAACGAGAGAGTGCAGGATGTATTATACAGTCATAGCTGGGGTGTAGAGAAAGATCAACTTATTGCAAGGTAAGTCCATTTAAAAGTCTGACAGCAGCAGGAAAGAAACTGTTCTTGAATCGGTTGGTACGTAACCTCAGACTTTTGTACCTCTTACCCGATGGAAGAAGGTGGAAGACAGAATGTCTGGAGTGCGTGGGGTCCTTAATTATGCTGGCTGCTTTGCCGAGGTGAGAAATGTAGACAGAGACAATGGATGGAATGTTTGTTTGTGTGATGGATTGGGCTACATTCATGATCTTTTGTACTTCCTTGCGGTCTTGGACAGAGCAGGAGCCATGCCAAGTTGTGATACAACCAGAAAGAATGCTTTCTATGGTATCTGTAAAAGTTGGTGAGCTTCCTTAACAACTGAGTATAGGCCTGTAAGAATCAAACAAGTCAAGGTGGTAATAGCTGAATGCCTTTCCAAAACAACATTAGGTAGATTTTTATAGAAACCTTAGAAGTTTAAAGTTTTTAGATTAGTGTTACAAATAGGCTTACGGTCACACTGCAGTGAAGTAAATGTGAAAATCCTCTAGTTGCTATGCTCCAGCGCCTGTTCAGGTACACTGAGGGAGAATTTAGCATGGCCAGTGCACCTAACCAGCACATCTTTCGGACTGTGGGAGGAAACCGGAGCACCTGGAGGAAGCCCACACAGAAATGGGGAGAATGTGCAGACTCAGCACAGACAGCGAACCAGGCCAGGAATTGAGCCTGGGTCCCTGCTGTGAGGCAGCAGTGCTAACCACTGCACCACTGTACCACCATGACAATTTCATGATCATTTTTCCCGAAAGCTATATTTGTTGAACTTCATTTCTCAACTCACATTGACATCTTTTCAGGCTATTGGTCTTGCATCTTAGCTATATGTGTATCCTTGTAATCTGAATCCTCCTAAATTTAAATGAGATCATATGTGATCCTATATTTACTTGGAAATATAAGCGTTAGGTAATTGTCTACTTATTGAAGAAGGCACCTGAATTTGATGGTGAAAATTGCCCTACGATGTTCTTCTAACTATCCATTTGTGAGGCTATATTAACAAGATCTGGTTCCCTGCAAAAGACGGCTCATTGAAACAAATGTGTTGTGCCAAAACTGCTGAAAAACCAAACAGCAGCAAATCAGCGATCTGCTACACAACCCCGCCACCGCTGCCCAGTTTAGTTGGAAAAGAAAACTGGTCATGGTGTACAACCCGTAGTCAATTTTCCACCTCCCATTTCTGACTACTGCCCTAGGGAAGTGTTGACATGTTTGGCTTTTCCAAAGAGTAAAGACATTAAATATCAACTACTTCAACTACTCAATTGATTTTTTAAAAATATACAATCATTGGTTAGTCCAAAGATATGCATGTTAGGAAATTTGGCAATGCAGAAATGCCCATCCATGTCGAAATATGTGCAAGTTAGCTGGATTGTCCCTTAGTGTCGAAAGATGTGCAGATTAGATGGATTGCACAAGATTACAGCAACAGGGCAGAGGGGATAGCCCAGGTGGGATGCTGTTTTGGAGAGGCGGTGCAGACCCGATGGGCCAGGTGGCCTCTTCCTGCATTGTAGGTTTTCTATGGTTCTATGGTTCATGCATCTATCTGAAACATGCCGAAATTAATGTATAAAACTATGCACAAAGTAAAAAACGCTTATCTGCTTATCACCATCTCTACTCTAAGGAAATTCTGATAACTGGGGAGCAAATATTCATAATTAAGATGCAATTGACCTTCTATAAACACAGAGAGAAAATTAATAAATTATTTTAATATACCGTACCCAAAAGGAACATCAAGTGCATCAATTTTGGGTCTTGCAGCCCAGGCTAAATGCAATTTCTCTTCTTCTCAATTGGGGGTTGCACTGTTGAGGCATCTTTAAAGGTACATCAACCTTGGTGGCTGTAAGTATCTACAGAAATTCTATCAGATTCCCAATGTAATCTGGCAGAATCTAGCAAAATAAAATCCGGCTAAAATACTTTGGAAAATGGCAAGGATTGTTGCAGAATTTTGCAGCCTATCTTGTGAAGCGATTACTCCTTTACAAGACAAATGGGCAGCACAGGGGCAGCTCTGCAGTTTTGGGGGATTCCCTGCATCGTGAATTCCAACTTCTTGAGCTAAATTGGAACATAGCCTTGACCTGCAGGTTAGTAGGTTGAGTGTGATGAAGTGTACCTACTTCTGGGTGGGTGGTAGGGGGGCCTTTTGTGTAGGGGAATGTTCAGGCTAGGGAATGTTCAGACTTGATTTCTTAAAAGAGTATTGGATTTTCACTCTTGGTTGAAATTTTACTTTTTTACATTAGCTGTACCTGCCTCCTCATTTGGTATATTACTTCCTGTTACTATATCACCAGGGATGTTTCGTATTACAAAGCTTTGATTCATTGCTTGTTTCCCTAAAACAGACTGATTTATAGATCAGTAGCAGCAAGCCAAGTGCCCACGATGGGAATTCCTTTGGGAGTTCCAATAATATTCCACGATTTGAAAAGGAAATCGCTTCACAAGGAGGGAAAAATGGCAAATTCATCCCGTAATTTACTTACCTCTGCTACCTTGCCTGAATATTTTGGAAGGGATCTATCTGCATTTGCACCCTACAGTCTTCACTCTCTCATTTCCTTCTCTATGAACATTGTACAGAGCGCAAGAAACAATACTTTTCACTGGATGTTAATACATGTAACAATAATAAATCAAATCAAATTTCACACTGCGAACAGTTACACAGCTGTATAATTGGCCAGAAATCACCAGGAAGGAATTGTCATTCCCTTGGCCTGACAGTCAATCCCTTGTTATTTGTGGATGACATTGGCTCCTTCGAAGTCACTTCTTCAGCTCCTTTCTCGAAGGCAACTCCTTGGCAGTTGTCTGCCGAACCACAGCAAACTGTTACATTTGTTTTTACTATAAGTAGGGCAAGGAAGCAGTCCTGATATAACCTCAGCCAAAACCCATTAAATCCCATTAAATCCCAAAAATTTAGTGGGATTGAGAGTTATAGATTGGCCTGGTATGGTATGATTATAGATAGGTATCGATATGATCGGCACAACTTGTGGGCCGAAGGGCCTGTTTGTGCTGTAGTGTTCTATGTTCTATATTCTGAAACAGATTAATCTGATTCGTAATCTAGCTCACTAAATTAACCAACCCCACTACAAGTCATTATTGAGTATCATTGTTTTCATAATTTCACGTTATTCTCTTGAAGAATACTGAAATAATGGAAAGATTCACAAGCTAATTAACTTATTTGATAGGCCATGACAGATACTTTTCTTCCATGGTCATAACCAGTTGCACACCATCCAATAATGTGGTTAGCCCTACACAGTAGAAACATAGTTCATATCATAGAATCCCTATAGGACAGGAGGAGTCAAGCCTGTACTGACTTTCTGTCAATAATCCCACCCAGGCCCTATCCCCATAAACCCACGTATTTACCCCACTAGTCCCTCCAACCTACACATCTTGGGACACTAAGGAATAATTTAGCATGATCAATCAACCCGCATATCTTTGGAGTGTGGGAGAAAAACCACCCAGACAAAGGGAGAATATGCAAACTCCACACATACAGTCATCCAAAGCCGGAATCAAACTCAGATCTCTGTTGCTGTAAGACAGCAGCGCTAGACATTGTGTCACTGGGTCATCCATGGGGTGGCCATCCTCACCAGTAATGCAAGTATTCTGCTAAAAATCATTGCACTATTCAGGACCAGAGCTTCAATCCTTACTTGCCGGAGGTGGCTGAGTGAGAATTTATCTCTGCATCTTCTGTTTTAGAAGTAAGAACATTACCACAAATGCAAAGCATTACTAATGACATACACTAAATCAGTGAGTTGACTGGGAGCGCATCATGCAAATAGTAGAAGTTTTTGTTTGCATGCAGTAGCATGTTCATCACTTTGCCTGTGGCAAGGAGACATCAGCTTGACAGGTTCACAAAGCCTTTTGGATTAGTGGGAAACTCCCCACCCCTTCACCAAGTGCAGGGCTTGCAAACAGGACCAATGCAGCCATTTGCTTTTACATTTCTGCTTTACCAATTCCACCACAACCTCCTCCTTTTTACCTGTGCACTCAGTGTCACCTTCACAAGCTTACTGCTGGCCTCTGCTGACACATGTACAGCCGTGTTGGTGTTTGCAAACATGAATGAGGGGGATGTGCTATGTGGTGCTGCTTTGCTCTAGCCATTGTTGACGAGCTGTTTCGCCCAGGTCAAAAAGATTAGAATGTTAACAACAAACTTTCGGATGCTTGCTTCCTCATGCACTCGGAAAGAAACTTCATTTGTTTATCATTTGTGACAATGGGCAAGAAGGAGGAACAAAACATAAGGCAGAATAATGTCAGGTTTGAGTTTAGGGAGTATACTTGCTACTTCTATGCTGTAAGTGCTTTGATAGCCTTTATGTTGAGGGAGATAAAAGCTAATGGTTTATTTAGTTTGGGTCTATAGAAGTAATTTTCAAATGTTTTGCTACCAGCACAAAACCTTGTTTGTCAAAAGCCTACATTAATAATTTAGGTACATGCTGTGTAAAGTTTTCTGATAGGCACTCATTGCAGGCAAGCTTCCCAGCAGGAGAGATATAAATACAATACACTCTGTGTATAATGCTGCAAAAGCAGAAAGCACCCTTCAGATGTAAGTTGAAGGACCAAATATGCGGTGGAGCTATGTGCCCAGCCTATGGATCAATCTGCAGGTTAGCAATTGGCTATGTTGCACAGCTACAGTATGTTACAATATTTTAGTATGTAAAACCCTTGAAGGATGTGATATTAATTGTACATTGAATACATACTGTGTAGAAATATGGATATGCTTGAGGTGCGTTGAAGAAGCTGTTGGATTGTGTGACAATTTGCCATGGAGGAGCAGGAAATCTGGCAATTAATAGAGAGAATTATGTAGTGCAGTGTTGTACATTTGACCTGTGATTGGCACTTTTGAGCTACCTTACCTTTAATCATAGAATCCCTCCAGTGCAGAAGGAGGCCATTTGGCCCACCAAACCTGCACTGACAACAATCCCACCCAGGCCTTTGCCACTTGCTTAAGCTGTAATTTCCAGGTCACGGTTGTTACAGGCTGTTCTTTGGAGAGAATACCTGGGCTACCAAACAGGGCTACATCATTGAGTCAACTTCATGCTCTTGCATGTCCAGTCCGTTCCAAGGCTTTGATATGGATTAAACTTTGTGCTTTCACGTGGGTTCCCTGGCAATTAATTTTTAGATAGCGCCGGAAAGTTGCAGGCAATCAGCTCAGTGCAGTCTTTGCTCGTTTTATCCTAACAGCTAACCATTCCCGGCATCATTTCACCAGAATTACGAGAAGCTTTTATAGTTCCAGCGGCATTAACTGACATATTTTCACATGAGTTAAAGCTCACAAAATAAAACCATTTTAAGTATTGCTAACCAGAGTTTACAGACAATAGGGGGGAAATTATTTCTGTTGCCCAGCTTCTGTGCAAGAAATAGGAGATGAGGGGATAAACGTCTGAGCGTGATCTGATTTTCCCTGGGTCCAAGGTGCTAGGGTGACCCTAAGACAGGTATTAGGTAGGCTATTTGCTTATTCCAGACCAGGGTCTAGTGCCTATTCTCTGCCATTCTACCAAGTTTGGCATAAAATGGACGATGCTTGCTTTTACAGGGCCAGAATTTTATGTTCCCCATCCCACTAGGTCAGCAGGTCCTACCCCAGCAGGTCCTGAGGTGGAGGGGATGGAACATGAAATTGGATGGAAGGGATTGCCTCTGCATTCAAGTCCAACTCCACCTGGTAGTGACTTTATGCTGGGGATGGGGATCCCCCCCCCCACCTCTTGCCCCAATTAGGGCCCTAAAGTAGCCACTTAATGGTCATTTAAGGGCACTTGCCCACCCAACCTCAATTTGAGAGCTCGGTGGGGGGGTTGGGAAATGGGTAAATAAAGATAGTTGGATCTCAGGCAGTAAGTCAGGGTGGCAGGGTTGGAAGAGGGGGTAGGTGGTGTGATCAGCAAATTTGCTGATGACACTAAGATGGTTGGATTGGCGGATACTGAGGAGCAGTGCCTGGCAATGCAACAGGACATAGACAGGCTGGTAGATTGGGCAGATAGATGGCAAATGGAATTTAATCTGGAGAAATGCGAGGTGATGCACTTTGGCCGGAATAATGTGGAGGGGAGTTATACGATAAAAGGTAGAACTATCCGGAGTATAGATACGCAGAGAGACCTGGGGGTGCAAGTGCACAAGTCTCTGAAGGTGTCGGTGCAGGTGCAGAATGTAATGAGGAAAGCGTATGGTATGTTAGCCTTCATAGGAAGGGGTATAGAATATAAGAGTAGGAGTCTGATGTTGCAGTTGTATAGAACGTTGGTTAGGCCTCAGTTGGAGTACTGCGTCCAGTTCTGGTCGCCGTACTACCGGAAGGATGTAGAGATCCTGGAGAGAGTGCAGAGGAGATTTACCAGGATGCTGCCTGGTATGGAAGGGCTGTCTTACGAGGAAAGATTGAACGAACTTGGGCTGTTTTCCCTTGAGAGACGTCGGCTGAGGGGGGATCTAATAGAGGTTTATAAGATTATGAAGGGGATAGATAGAGTAAATGGTGGTAAGCTTTTTCCGCTATTAGAACATAGAACATAGAACATAGAACATTACAGCGCGGAACAGGCCCTTCGGCCCACAATGTTGCGCCGACCAGTCTTATTTTTAAAAAAAAAACATTGACCCACTAATCTAAACCACTCCTTTTTCGTCCATAAACCTATCCACCAATCTCTTAAACGCCCCCAAACTAGGCGCATTTACAACTGCAGCAGGCAGGGCATTCCAGTCCCTCACCACCCTCTGGGTAAAGAACCTACCCCTGACATCCGTCCTATAACTACCCCCCCTTAATTTAAAGCCATGCCCCCTCGTGCTAGATTTCTCCATCCGAGGAAACAGGCTATCACCATCCACCCTATCTAAACCTCTAATCATCTTATATGTTTCTATAAGATCCCCTCTTAGCCGCCTTCTTTCCAGTGAAAACAACCCCAAATCCCTCAGTCTCTCCTCATAGGACCTCCCCTGCATACCAGGCAACATCCTGGTAAACCTCCTCTGCACCCTCTCCAAAGCCTCCACATCCTTCCTGTAATGTGGGGACCAGAACTGCACACAGTACTCCAAGTGCGGCCGCACCAGAGTTGTGTACAGTTGCAACATGACGCTGCGACTCCTAAATTCAATCCCCCTACCAATAAACGCCAAGACACCGTATGCCTTCTTAACAACCTTATCTACTTGATTCCCAACTTTCAGGGATCTATGTACACATACACCTAGATCCCTCTGCTCCTCCACTCTATTCAAAGTCCTCCCGTTAGCCCTATACTCAACACATCTGTTATTCCTACCGAAATGGATTACCTCACACTTCTCCGCATTAAACTCCATCCGCCACCTCGCGGCCCAGCTCTGCAACCTGTCCAAGTCACCCTGCAAACTTCGACACCCTTCCTCACAATCTACCACACCTCCGACTTTGGTGTCATCAGCAAACTTACTAATCCACCCAACTATACCCTCATCCAGATCATTAATAAAGATTACGAACAGCAGTGGCCCCAAAACAGATCCCTGAGGCACACCACTCGTAACCGAACTCCATGATGAATAATTACCATCAACCACCACCCTCTGTCTCCTATCTGCTAACCAATTCCTGATCCAAGTACCTAAATTACCACCAATCCCATACATCTGCATTTTCTGCAGAAGCATACCATGGTGAACCTTATCAAACGCCTTACTAAAATCCATATATACCACATCTACTGCCTTACCCCTATCCACCTCTTTGGTCACCTTCTCAAAGAACTCAATATTAGAAATGGATAGAACGAGGGGTCACGGGCTTAGGGTGAGGGGGGCTAGGTATAAGACAAATGTTAGAGGGCAGTTTTTCACGCAAAGGGTAGTGGGGGTGTGGAATGTGCTGCCGAGTAAGGTGGTGGAAGCAGGCACGCTAGGGTTGTTTAAGAGTCACTTAGACAGCCACATGAGCGGTCTACATATAGGGGGATATAGCAGGCCTTACTAAACATTGTAGGCTTGGGATTACGTTTTTGCCTCAGGGATGTTACAGTCTTTGCCTGTTTAATAATGAATTTTTTGTCTCCACAGGCATTTAAGTCCACCTTGTTGACCAGCAAGGGGCATGCATGCGGCAGGTTGTAGTGGGCTGCTCTTGGACGTTGCTTCGGGAGTGGCCTATTGCTTCATGTCGTTAGTGTGCTTAAACTGGACCATCTCGAGGGCAACATGACAGCTCAGAGACTATCTCTGTTGCTGTGCGGACACATGGATTTGGGCCTGTGTCTGTGGGAGTTTGCACGTTCTCCCCGTGGTTGCGTGGGTTTCCTCCGGGTGCTCCGATTTCCTCCCACATCCCAAAGATGTGCTTTTAGGCTGATTGATTGGGTAACAAATTGTCCCTATATTGGACCTCCCTGATCCTCCTACATTAAGCGTAGACAAAAATCATGAATAGGTCACTGAGACAATGGGACGGCGGCGCGGGCTCGTTGGGCCGAAGGGCCTGTTTCCCGTGCTGTGTTGTTCTTTGTTCTTTGTTCACCCCCAGCTGACTGGGAGTAGGGTGCCCACTTCCGCAGGCCTGATGAACTCCCAACCACCCTATCCCCCCACCACTCAATCTATCCCCAAGACCCCAATTGCCCCTCAGTTGAACCACCGTGTTCCCTACCCTGGGACCCCTGCCACTAATCTTGCCCTCTGGTTTCTGGGACATAGGAAAGGATTTTCTGGTCATGCTTGCCCTGTGACCGGAAATTTCTGCTCAAGGTCAACAGACCTTTAAATGGTCCGCCAAATTTTCCTTCCCACCCATGATGATTCCCGCAATGCACAGGACCGGAAAAGTGACCCCTTGGTGCCAGGAAGCTTCCTGCAGTGCCTCATTCAGCCACCGCAGCACTGTGCCTGGAGGGACTGAATAGCTGACCACCGATCTGATTTGCTGGCATCTGTCCAAGATGGGACTTCCTCCTGAGCAAGGGGCGAAAGTTTTGCTTTATGCCAATCAACACTGGTTAGAGCATAATATTGCAGTGGGGCTGCTGGAGTCAGTGAGGTTGTGTTATGCAGTGAAAAGTCAGGCCCAGGTGTGCCTTGGACTTTGACTGGTTATCAGTTCTTTATAGCATTTCTAGAATTCCCAAACTTGACAACATTTCAAAGGCATTTGGATAGATACATGGATAGGAAAAGTTTAGAGGAATATTGGCCAAATGAAGGCAAATAGAGTTAGCTTACATGGGCATTTTGGTCAGCATGGACCAGTTTGGGCCGAAGGGCCTGTCTCTGTGCCATAGATTCTATGATTCTATAATTCAACAATGAATGGAAAGGATTCTTAATTTTCTCTTACTTTTAATAGAGAACCAAGGTGAGCAGTAGCTCACCACTTCGCCTCACTCCCATCCCCTTACTACCACTCTGAGGACTTATCACAGAGGTCAGCTTGTCATCCAAGGAATTAATTTTGAGAAGGCACTAACCATCAAGCTTTAGAAATGCCCAATTTGCACCCATCACTCACTGGTTTTATAAAAATAATGTTCAGTTTTTTTATTCATTCATGGGACCTGGGCAGCGCTGGCTGACCAGCAGTTATTGCTCATCCTTACTTGCTCTGAGAGGGCAGTTGAAAATCAACCACATTTCTGCAGCCCAGATCAGGTAAGGATGGCAGATTTCCTTCCCTAAAAGACATTAGTGAACCAGATGGGTTTTTCCAACAATCAACAATGGCTTCATGGTCATCAGCAGATACTTAATTCCAAATATTTTTTATTGAATTCAAATTCCACCAGCCACTGTGGCAGGATTTGAACCCCAGTCCCTAGAACATTAGCTGAGTTTCTGGAGTAATAGTCTAGTGATAATACCACTAGGCCATTTCCTCCCCAGCTGCCAATTTTGAGAGAGTTTCAGGCCTCTGTATTCTAGACACGTCATTTACTTTGTTCCAGCGCACCAGAATTTATAGGGCAATATTACCTAACAGTGGCTTATAGATAATGAGGACGAGGCTGTGGATTTTTTCATTGTTAATAAATGTGGAAACAATGATATGCAATTCATGTTATCAGGGCAATGCACCAGTTTTCATCCAGTCCCAAATAAGGCTGAGTCCACAGCATAGGATAAACTGATCCACACCAAATTCTGCAATTTGCTCAATCAGCCCTAACATTGAGCAGTGTGGAAATCGGAAGTGTCACGCTGGTGCGGTAGGTCTGGCTTTTTGATGTAAGTAGTTAAACTACATTAATGGAGCTTTCAAGAAATCTTACCCTGCATCTGTGCTACACATATGCTGAGAACTCTTATAAGGCAATAGCCAGGAAATGTTCCACTCAACACTGCAGGATCTTGATCTGTACAAAATCTAATAAATATCTCTTGGAAGTAAACAATAAATTATTAGCTTTTCCCGATATACTGCTCAGAGAAAAAAAGCGTGAAAACTTCAGCAACCAGAATCCGACAACTATCAGCTGTCACATTCTAAGCAGGCAATATCCATCAGCAGAGTCTTTCAAAAAGTGAGTTGAATTCTTTATTTGCATCTGCATTCTCGCTAACTCTCAGGAAGGACGAATTCTAAAGAGACAAGCTGCTTGAATTGGAAGAATGCCAAAGCACATATGCTTAGATTATCCTGGGCAAGTCAGCAATGGACACAATCCTATTGCAGTGTCTGAGGTAGGATTGAGTGACTGTATCCCACTGGATATATAAGTGGAAGTCTTGTTGGTTAAAGCTTTGTTTTTTCTCATGCTTATACGTGAAAATTGTGGAAAGCGGGTGTATAATCACATGCACATATCACAAGCATATGTTGTCATGTGGACACATTCATGCAGCACACAGACTGTTATAATACATCCATTCCAGTTGGTGGTGACACAATGCACATTGCTAAGAATGAAAATTGGTTTTTTTTGCAAAGATTTGTGTCTATCTTGTTGTTCTCTCAGGTATAGTGGTGTTAGTCAGTTTCTTAAGCAGTGCAAATTTGTATGCTCATACTTCCCAATATCTAATGACATGATAGCATTGCTGAGGATGTAACAGTAAGACTCCTTTGTGATCTGAACTGCCCACCATTTTATTTATATATATCCTTGTGTGCGGTCCTCCAATCTTTCCAAAGACAGGCTGCATCATGTATTGACACAAGGCCAGACAAGAATCATTTTACAAACAGCAAAGGAAATGAAAGATGTACTTAAATCTCACACTCTTTAACTAATCAACTGGTATAAATCAATGCCAACATATCTATTAAATGATGCCATTGAACAACTACCAAAGATGCCACATTGACAGGAAGCTGTGTCTCCATGAGATCTACCTCTAACATCACCAGCTAACCAAAAACATAAGAACTGTTTAAAGCGGACCTTTATTTAAAAAAGTAAGACGATACAAAGATGGTTAACACTTGATGTCGGGTATTGTAAATTGACTGTTTTTCTGGGACGTTTCTAGATGGATTGCATTGCAGATCTGCCTTGACATGCTGCATGGAATTTCACACCTGGGGAGTGTCAAGATCAACTTCAAAAAGGGCCTCCTGCAAGGAAGGCATTAAACATGCAAAGTGCTGGGCTTTAATCAATGATCACTCTGTCAAGACAACGGAAACTGTTAACCAGCCAGGTACACCCAGCAGACACTCAAAACACCCAGTGGAGAATAAAATAACTTGTTGGTTTCTTTTATTTTGAAATGTGTCAAATGCTTCTGAGATGAAAGATCAAAAATATCATTACTTTGTTCTGCAACAATGACTACAAGACATATTAATCAAACTATTATCTTGGAATATATGGGCAGGAGTTTTGCGAATTGGTTTTGTCAAATCAGACAGAGGGAGAAGTCATCAAAGTCATCTGGAAAAACTACTGATGGAAGCAGTAAAGAATTTCTCTCTCTCTGAAGCTAAGAATGCCTTCAGCAAACCAAAGTTACCTGGTTTGCTCCAGAATTTCAAACAGAACCAGCAAACTTCAAACACCACAACCGTGCAACAATCTACATCGTAAAGCCAAGCAAAGGAATTAATCATACATTATTTTAACTTTTGTTTTTGGACTCTAACTTTTCTTACTTCTGAAATATGTGTGTCATTGTATCTTTTATTTTTTTCTCTCGAGTTTAGTAAGTAATAAACTCGCTCTTTTCTTGACTCAAGAAAACCTGGTCTGCTTGGCTCTTATTAAAAAGTAAATTCCTTGGAATGGTAAAGACATTTAAGGGGAAAGAAAATAAACGTTAAAAAATTTTTTATTATGAGCAAGTACAGAGTTGAATGAAGTGAGCCTGTTCACCCCTCCTCGCCTGGTCATAGCAAAATATGTAAGAAGAGTCAAGAAAGAGAAAGGACCATTTGGTACACCTCCTTAAACCAACTTTGCATGAGAACGTTCTTTGTAACAGGGTAATCAGCTCATTTTGTAAACCAGCAACCAAAACATCCTGGACCATTTATTGAAATAAACCAGAAGAATTTTTTCTAATGAAATTTATTTCCTTTATTGAAGGACAAATGTCTGAAGGTATAAAAGTAATTGTTGATGCATAGACTAACTTTGGTCATGTATAGATGCTGTAACTCATCAAGCACAATTGTTAAAATGATCATCTTCGTACTACGTCTGATTCTACAATGTACATTTCTTTATAAACCTTACAGCAAGCTGAACGTTAGGAACGTTTCTAATGCCCAGTGGATTTGTTTTATCAAATTTGAGACATTCAAGGTTAATGCACAATGTCAGACAGGGCCATTTCATCTGTGTAGTTGAATTCAGCAGATCAAATTATGCCAAATAAATATTAATTACCTTACTGTAATGGATTACTAGTCCACTGTCACCTTGGCCCACCAGAAGTGTAGAAGGTTGGGGGGGGGTAATTACCTTGAACAGTGCATCACAATTCTTGTGGCAGTTTGGTCTCTTAGGTAACAGTAATTGATTTCTGGTTTTCTTATTTTCGCTTGAGGCAATTGCTAATCTGAATATCTGCTTTTTTCTTTTCGTGAATAGCCTAGGGTGTTTCATTTATTTTAAATAGTCATTTTTAACATCTGGATTATGAGGAACGATTTTATAAATTCCCATTCACACCAGAGTTTAACACATTCAAAGTACATATTGGGTGAAATTTCCCAACACCCTGCACCGTTGGCAGGCACTTGCCCACAGTGAGCCTGCTTTTAACATTCGGCCCAATGGGTATTGGGTGGGTAGAGTGGCCCTGCCCATTATTGTTAGTGTGAGGCCTGAGCCATTGTGTGGTGGGAGATTCAGTCACATGAGTCAGGCTGGGAGAAGCATTGATGCTATCACTGTCACCAAGAAGTAAAATGTAGAAATGGTTCATGAATTATTTTCCAAACATCCTCAATAACAGCTCACCAGACCACACAAAGCCAGTAACAATGAACACATGCCGCTTTTATATTTACTTTTAAATTGCAATTGGATTCCTATATACATCATACAACACAAATTTGTCCCTCAAAACTTGCCTCCTGTCTGAAACGTCTGCTGTCCCATCTAATGGCTGGTGCCACAATGTGAGAATAAACAGGGCAGTAAATGATCTGTTGCCATTTTCAGGTTATGACTGCATCACTTAGGTCAGATGGTTACAACTAAATTCAGCCCCACTGACTAACTTAGAAATTGGTAGGTCCACTGCATGCTTGAAATCAATGAACAGAAAACCATGGGCAGTTCATCTGTAGTTTTACAGTAAGCTGCTTGCTGCGTGAAAAGCTCCATCAGTGTCGCCCACCCTCAGAAACCACCACCCGCCTGAGCTTGGAGGCCTCTGGGACCCAAGGACCTTTCCAGTCAAAAACCTATCCTATGAAGGAAGCACCTACAACTATTGGTGGTGGGAGCAGGTACAAAAGCAGCATTTAAGGAGCAACTAGACAAATACATGAATAGGATGGGAATAGAAGGGTACGGACTCCCATAAGTGCATACGATTTTAATGTAGACAGGCATCATGATTGGCACAGGCTTGGAGGGCCGAAGGGCCCATTCTTGTGCTGTAATTTTCTTTGTTCTTCATTCTTATTCTTAGCAACAGTTGCAACAAATCATCACAGCCATCGTCATTACAAAAGACCACAAAAATGAAAGGGTGGATCAAGAGAGGTGTGGACAGCTAGGCCCAATCGGTCATGAAGATTCTCTACCCTTTTAGGGAAACATCCAATTTTACAATAAGATTCCACCTTGATGTCTAAAGCATCCATCAACTTTCTAATTATAATATTAAAATGAAGCCAAGGTTACAAAAGTGCATTTTGCACACAATTTGCTGGCATCATGTGAGATTCATAGAATCAAATAGGGCATCGGCCCACCGAGTCTGCAGCGACATGTGAGAAATACCTGAACTCCCACCTAATCCCATCTACCAGCTTTTGGCCCATAACCTCGAATGTTATGATGTGCCAAGTGCTCATCCAGATATTTTTTATAGGATGTGAGGCAACCTGCCTCTACCACCCTCCCAGGCAGCACATTCCAGCCTGCCACCACACTCTGGGTAAAAAAAACATTCCTCACATCCCCCCAAAACCTCCTGCCTCTCATCTTGAACCTACGTTCCCTTGTGACTCACCATTCAACCAAGGGGAACAGCTGCTCCTTATCCACTCTGTCCATGTCTCTCATAATCTCGCACACCTCGATCAGGTTGCCCCTCAGTCTTTTCTGCTCCAACAAAAACAACCCAAGCCTATCCAACCTCTCTGCATAACTTAAATATTCCATCCCAGGTAGTATCCCGGTGAATCTCCTCTCCAGTGCAATCAGATCCTTCTGATAATGTGGCGACCAGAAATGCACACAGTATGCCAGCTGTGGCCTCACCAAAATTCTACTGTACATAACTAGTCACATTTGAAGATCTGTGTTAGCATTTTATACGCACTTCTGAATTTTTTTTCCTTTGTATTCTGTTTTATTCATACCAATTATTAGACAGTGTCAAAGTTTTGGTAACAGCAGCAATAGATTTTCTTCTAAGTTCGCCTTTCCTTTTAAATTGCAATTGGATTCCTATATACATCATACAACACAAATTTGTCCCTCAAAACTTGCCTCCTGTCTGAAACGTCTGCTGTCCCATCTAATGGCTGGTGCCACAATGTGAGAATAAACAGGGTAGTAAATGATCTGTTGCCATTTTCAGGTTATGACTGCATCACTTAGGTCAATTGGTTACAACTAAATTCAGCCCCACTGACTAACTTAGAAATTGGTAGGAAGTAAAGGACCAATACAAGGATGGCAGGCAGATCAGGTTATACCAAAGATGCTCTTATGCCTACCCATCAGTGCTCCCACAATCTTGGCTGAAGACAGGGGCATACATATCTCTATCTGTTAAAGGAGCAGTGTGGTTGGACCCTTGGATTAACTATATGGTCCATAACAGAGTAATGCTGCATGTTGCAAGATGACTTGCAACTGCACTTCTCCACAGCCACTACACTGCCAATGTCTATCAAGGTCACAACCACCCTTAATTGACTGCAAATGTGTGCAGAGAATCATCACCTTTAGAGCAGCAGGAATGGGAAACTTTTCTGCAGATATCCCTAGAATTGTCACATGCTCCGTCGTAGACTGCAGTATTGCGAGAGGATCTTACAGAGCTCTCCACATGTGGCCTATGTGCTGGTCCACCTAAGGTACCTTATTGCAGCAAGTTGCATAGCACAGTCCACAGTGACTGCAGTAATGTTTGCATCTTTAAAGCAGACACCATGAGATCTAAATTCCCAGAACTTTCTGCACAAAAACCAACTGTAATGCAATCACTTTTTAAAAATAATCCTACACATGATTTCACTGGTGTTCTACTTGGCGATGAAAGATTCTCTTCTACCCACTCTAGCAATTTGTCTAGGTATTATCTCAGGAGAGAAGTATGTGAGGTGTAGTGATCCTCAGGTTAAATCACACCAGTCAGTTCTCCACCTCAAAAGGGAAGAGCAGCCTACGACCATCTGGCACTATGGCGACTTCACTTCATTTCTGTGAGGTGTCTGGCTGGTAGGGGGAAGAATCTATACTGCCCATGCATTAGAGGCAAAAGCCAAAGGTTCTCATCATTGCCTGGGGCTGGAGATGATCCCTCTATTTGCCATACCAGTTTCACAACAGTAGGGGCAATCTGGCGTAGCATGCTTCCGAGCACATGTTCAAACTTTCAAGGAGATTGGTATGAGAATGCTGACTTTTAGCCTGAGGGGCAGTATCCTCATCCATGCCCTATGCTGTTGAACACTTTCTCATTAAAGCCACTGAGCAGAGAGAGAGTAGACAAATGGCAACAATGAAGTCATTAAGGATCTCCCTTTTCGGACATCCCTCAAATCTGTCAAAGATGGAAGAGATAATCTGTTGCACACCAGAAGTACGACTGCAAATGTGTGCAGAGAACCATCACCTTTAGAGCAGCAGGAATGGGAAACTTCTCTGCAGATATCCCTAGAATTGTCACATGTTCCATTGTAGACTGCAGTATTGCGAGAGGATCATACAGAACCTTCCGCGTGTGGCCAATGTGCTGGTCCACCTAAGATACGATATAGGGTCTAAGGAGCAAAATGTGGAATCAATGTAGGTGGAGATAAGGAATAGTAAGGAGAAAAAGTCACTGGTGGGTGTAGTCTATAGGCCCCCAAATAATAACTTTGAGATGGGGCAGGCTATAAACAAACAAATAACAGATGCGTGTAAAAATGGAACAGCAATAATCATGGGGGATTTTAACATTGATTGGTCAACTCAAGTCGGACGTGGTGGACTTGAGGAAGAGTTCTGAGAGTGCTGTCAAGATAGTTTCCTCAAACAGAATGTTACAGAACCTACGAGGGAGCAAGCTATCTTGAGTCTGGTCCTGTGTAATGAGACAGGTAAAGTTAATGATCTCCTTGTGAGGGATCCTCTTGGAATGAGTGATCACAATATGGTTGAATTTCTAATACAGATGGAGGGTGAGAAAGTAGGGTCCCAAACCAGTGTCCTCCGCTTGAACAAAGGGGAGTACGATGGGATATGAGGGCGGAGTTGGCTAATGTAGACTGGGAACACAGACTAATTCGTGGGACAGCTGAAGAACAGTGGAAGACTTTTAAGGAGATTTTTCTCAGTACTCAGCAAAAATATACTCCAGTGAAAAAGAAGGAATGTAAGAAAAAGGATAACCAGCTATGGATAACTAAGGAAATAAAGGAGAGTATCAAATTAAAAACCAATGTATACGAGGGGGCATGGCTTTAAATTAAGGGGTGGTAGTTATAGGACGGATGTCAGGGGTAGGTTCTTTACCCAGAGGGTGGTGAGGGATTGGAATGCCCTGCCTGCTGCAGTTGTAAATGCGCCTAGTTTGGGGGCGTTTAAGAGATCCGTGGATAGGTTTATGGACAAAAAGGGATTGGTTTAGGTTAGTGGGTCATTGTTTTGTAACTGGTCGGCGCAACATCGTGGGCCGAAGGGCCTGTTCTGCGCTGTAATGTTCTATGTTCTATGTTCTATGAGTGGCCAAAATTAGTGGGGAACTAGAAGATTGGGAAAGCTTTAAAAAACAACAAAGAACTATTAAGAAAGCAATAAAGAAAGGAAAGATAGATTGTGAAAGTAAACTAGCACAAAATATAAAAACTGATAGTAAAAGTTTTTACAAACATAGAAAACGAAAAAGAGTGGCTAAAGTAAATGTTGGTCCCTTAGAAGACGAGAAGGGGGATTTAATAATGGGATACGAGGAAATGGCCGAGGCCTTAAACAAGTTTTTTGTGTCGGTCTTCACAGTGGAAGACACAAATAACGTACCAATAATTGACGGTCATGAGACTGTAGGGGGTGAGGACCTTAAAACGATCACTATTACTAAAGAGGTAGTGCTGGGTAGGTTAATGGGACTGAAGGCAGACAAGTCCCCGGGCCCGGATGGAATGCATCCCAGGGTACTAAAAGAAAAGGCAGAAGTAATAACAGATGCATTAGTTATAATTTAGCAAAATTACATGCTTCGGGGGAGTGGGGAAGTGCCAGCTGATAGGAAAATAGCTAATATAACACCACTATTTAAAAAAGGGGGTAGACAAAAGGCGGGTAACTACAGATCGGTTAGCTTAACATCCGTAGTTGGGAAAGTGCTGGAATCTATCATTAAGGAAGAAATAGCAGGACGCCTGGAAAAGAATGGTTCAATCAAGCAGACACAGCATGGATTCATGAAGGGAAAGTCATGTTTGACTAATCTACTGGAACTTTATAAAGATATAATGAGTGCAGTTGACAGAGGGGAACAGATGGATGTGGTGTATTTAGATTTCCAGAAGGCATTCGATAAGGTGCCTCATAAAAGTTTGCTGCTTAAGAAAAAGGTACACGGAGTTGGGGGTAAAATGTTATTGTTGATTGAGGATTGCTATCTAACAGAAAGCGGAGAGTCAGAATAAATGGGTGCTTTTCTGGTTGGCAATCAGTGACTAGTACGTGCTGCAGGGATCGGTGCTGGGGCCTCAACTGTTTACCATATACATAGACGATCTGGAGGAGGGGACTGAGTGTAGGGTAACAAAGTTTGCGGATGACACAAAGATGAGTGGGAAAGCAAATTGCATGGAGGACACAGAAAGTCTGCAGAGAGATTTGGATAGGCTAAGTGAGTGGGCGATCTGGCAGATGGAGTATAACATTGACAAGTGTGAGGTTATCCACTTTGGAAGGAATAATAGTAAAATGGACTATTACTTAAACAGTGAAAAATTACAACATGCTACTGTGCAGAGGGACGTGGGGGTCCTTGTTTATGAATCGCAAAAAACCCAGTCTGCAGGTGCAGCAGGTGATCAAGAAGGCGAATAGAATGTTGGCCTTTATAGCGAGGGGGATGGAATATAAAAGCAGGGAGGTCTTGCTGCAATTGTACAAGGTACTGGTGAGGCCGCAACTAGAATACTGTGTACAGTTTTGGTCCCCTTATTTGCGAAAGGATATATTAGCTTTGGATGAGATGAAAAGGAGGGTCACCAGGTTGATTCCGAAGATGAGGGGGTTAGCTTATGAGGAGAGATTGAGTAGACTGGGCCTGTACTCATTGGAGTTTAGAAGGTTAAGGGGAGATCTTATAGAGACATATGAGATAATGAAGGGGCTACATAGGGTAGAAGCAGAGAGATTATTTCCACTTAGAATGGAAACAAGAACTAGGGGGCACAGGCTCAAAATACGGGGGAGTCAATTTAGAACAGAGTTGAAGAGGAACTTCTTCTCCCAGGGGGTAGTGAATCTTTGGAATTCTCTGCCCAGTGAAGCAGTAGAGGCTACCTCATTAAATGTGTTTAAGTCACAGATAGATAGATTTTTAAGCAATAAGGGAATTAAGGGTTACGGGGAGCAGGCGGATAAGTGGAACTGAACAACTATCAGATCAGCCATGATATTATTGAATGCTGGAGCAGGCTAGAGGGGCTACATGGCCAACTCCTGCTCCTATTTCTTATGTTATGTTCTTATACCTATTGCAGCAAATTGCATAGCACAGTCCACAGTGACTGCAGTAATGTTTGCATCTTTAAAACAGACACCATGAGATCTAAATTCCCAGGTTCATCTGCCAAAGTGAATTGCAAGTTGAGTGCCCACTCAGCTGGAATATGGTCACATCCAGTACACTGTCCTCCAGATCACCTAATAATGAACCTGGAGTCTAAGGGCGCTAAATCGAACCTGACTGGATGGGTTAGACCCCAGGTCTCTTTTCCTGAAGAGTTCCTGGAGAAGCAAAAGAGTCACAGCAGTCACAAGTAAACCTTAAAAGCAATCTTGATCAGTGGTTTTCAGCACAAGGAGTGACTTGATAAAATGGTTCAATATAGGCTTTAGCTCAAATGAGTAAATAGGGTAAGAAGATGGATGAGGAGATGATTGTCACCAACCTACAGTTGGCAGAATGTGTCTTGTTTTTCAACATCAACCACCATGCAAAGTTTAGAAATTCCTCCTTCTATAGGGGTTCATTCACTTCTGATTGGGAGTGCTTCTCCAATTCTTTATCTTTTGTTATGAGCTGCAGACAGAATGCAAGGATGAGAGCTCCTGTCACCACAATGACATTTCAGCACGTAGGCCAAAGTGGCTGTCATAACATTGTTCAGCCACATTGGAAAGAGAATTAGTCTGGGCTAAATGCATGCAAGAGTTGAGTGGAGGAATGTTTCATGATGAAATCTACAGGATTCAAAGTGCACTGTACCATGGTAAGAAGTGAAAGGTTTTGAACAGAATATGAATTTGAATGGATTCTACATTGGGGGAGCAATTCACAGTACCAGTTTGCTGATCTTAGAAAGTGAAAATCAGTCCTTTGGTCATCCCATAACAATCAACATCCATCAACTGCTCATTCAGTCAGAAAACCTAGCTGCTAAGAGCAATTATTGAAGCTTTGCCAAATTAACACAAAAAAAGCTCAAACTTCACTCACAACGGAGAAAATACAATTGTATTTTAAAGCACGTTCTGCAAAAAAACCATACAGCAGTTAGCAGGCATGAAAAAAGTTGGCTTTTTTTTGATACTCTTTCTGAATCCGATCATTTGCTTGTAAAGACTTGCATTCTTGTATAATGTACAGAAACCTAAGGCTGTACTTATTGAATTCTGCCCTTTGTCTGTTTTATTAACACTCAGATAAACTCTTCAATCATGAATAAACGTCAACATTCGATCTATTGTGTTTGCGTAGGTTGAACATATAATTTTTAATTGTATATGTGTGATTTTATTTCCTCTTTGATATGTTTTTTCTATGCCCTGCACCACAGTTCATCTGTATTCCCTACCCCCGGGATCTTTAGAAATTTATTTATTACAGCGAAGACCTACAAACTCAAATAGCAATAGTTGGCAGGGCAACACTGCATAGCAACTCAGAAAGCAATCAAAGGAGGACTCTAGTTTTGACTGGGCTTTTCTGTTGTCAGATAAGATGAACACAATACCTCACAAGAGACAGTAGGTTCCAAGCATTCCTTATGTTTTAAAAAACAACTGCACAAAAGCTGGTCATAAGATAGCACTTGTGAAAGGACTGTGTTAACCTTGTGAACTCACCTGGTCTGTAGCTACCAACTTCCAGATAAAGTCGTACTTTTTTGATGGATTAGTAAAAATGCACTGAAGTTCTACCACATCATCAGATATGTATATAGGTTTGCCCCCTGAGTGAAGAAAGAGTCAGACATTTCATTTTAGTCATTATTCCTCACAACTCAAAATGACACATTCAGTACTCGTCAATTGTCTGGGAGCATTCACAGACTTACAGTACCCCTTCCCCTGCCTCTCCCTTCTGCAAACTGGCACTTGATAGACCATTAAATCGTGGCCAGTGTCTCTCCCGTGAACTGTTTAACTGACCTTTGTTCTAAGTACCTAATAAGCACAGATGTGATGATATATTTCATTTGCATTTAGGCATCATTTTCTGACCGTATTTGGAACTCCCATCACTCAATCACCCATCCTTTGGGAATGGCATGCAGAATGGGTTAATATTAAACCTCTTATCTCCCTGCTCAGCCCACAACCTTCCCTTCTATTCATCATTTCACTATCCCACAGCACCATACACCCAACTAGAGCTAAGAAGAATGAGAGGTGATCTTAATGAAACATGCAAGACTCTAAAGGGCTTGTCAGGATAGATGCTGAGAGGATGTTTCCCTTCAGCGGGGAACCTAGAACAAGGAGACATAATTGAAACCTAAGGGCTCTCTGACTTAGGATGGAGATGAGGAGAAATTTTTTCTTTCAGTGGGTCATTAGTCTTCGACATTCTCATCCACCAAGAGCTTTGCGTTAGACAGCTTTTTGATTAACAAGGGAGTCAAGGGTTATGGGGAGCAGGCAAGAAAGTAAAGTTAAGGAGTGAGACTCTTTGGCCTCCATTCAGAGTTTATCTTAGCGGTGGGAGGCAGCATGCTGGTCACAGGCATTGAGATCTTCTGGTCCCACTGCTGTCAATGCAAATTCCCTTTGAAGCCACCCCCGGCTAGCTGGAAACCCGTGGCATGGGGTGTGCAACCAACGGGACCAGAAAGTCCTGCTGCTTTGAATAGCTGGAGAATTCTGGCCAAAGCCAAAATCAGATCATCCATGATTTTATTGAACGGTAAAGCAGGCTCAAGGGGCTGAGTGGCCGACACTTGCTTCTATTTCTTAAGTTCTGATCAGATAATTGGTAAATCTGGCACAAAAGGTAAGTGAGGGCCTAAGTTAACAGTCAAAGATCATGGCCCAGTGATGCCATCAGCACCATGGTGTGGAATTAACTGAATGGTGGGAATATGCCTAAACTCTTAACTGCACAACAATAGACCCGAGATGTGAGGTGATGATTTTCCTACATAAGGATAAATGATCTGCTCCTTTAGGAACTCTATGGAACAGTCAAAGCAGGAATGCTCCCCCTGCCAGGTAGCTGAAGCTGCCCTTGGGCTTCCCTAACCCCTGCCTTCTCCAACAAAATCAGCAGAAACCCCAAACTCCTGTAAAGCTTTCTTTTTGGTTTTAAAACTTTTCAGTTTTAAGGAAACTAAAGGACTGACCAGAATCCTGGGGTTAATTAACTGCTAGAAAAGTTAAGTATTACATAACAAGAACTGTTAAACCAGCTGATCAAGAAACATGCTGGGGCAGTTGACTGAACGGGTAACGTATTGTGCAGATTGCCTTGGAGCTGACACGTGTGGAGACCAGGAGAATCCATCAGAATCATCAGGTGTCATCAGTCAGTTTAATTATGGGGATGAAGAGATACCCTAAAGCTTGTTTGCATCAACAAGAATGGTATAGCCATGCTAAAGTGAAATTGAGAATGTCCACAAAAAAAATCAGAGACAAAGTAGAGACAAAAAATGAGAGACAGATAGTCAGAAACAGAGATCAGCACAAAGACAGCAACAGAGTGAGGGACCACAGAGAACGAAACAGAATGAGAGACAGCACAGAGACAGAAATATAGTGAGAGACAGCACAGAGACAGAAACAGGGTGAGAGACAGCACAGAGACAGAAACTAGTGAGAGACTGCACAGGGACAGAAACAGATTGAGAGACAGCAGAGGCAGAAACAGAGTAAGAAACAGCACAGAAACAGAAACAGAGTGAGAGACTGTGCAGAGACAGAAACAGACCAAAGACAGCATGAGAATAAGAGTGGAGATGAAATAGAGTAGGGGCAGAAACAGAGACAAGAATAGAAACAGAGAGAAGAAACAGCAGAGACAGTGCAGTCTTTCCAAAGATTATTCAGAGGCAGTTAATAAGACAGACCAGAAACTGACTAGAAGAACAACAAGCAGGATATTGATGGATAATTCATCTCTCCAGAAGCAGCAGAAGTGGTCATGCTGAGTTTTGAACTGTAATACTAGCTTAAAGGTTATCTCTAAAATGTGTTGCATTTTAATTCTATTAGAGCCAATTGGTTAACAAAATTAAAGGCTTGGTTGATATTACTCCTGATTACCCTGAAGAGAGTTTCCTTAAAGATCTTACAATGGAGCATAAAGTTCTTAAGAGTAAAATATGCAGTAAGTGATGCCACAATACACATTATTTAATTTTAATTGAAACATAGCACATTTCTTTAAATGTAAATGTTAAGAGTTGTAGCATCCCTTTTTTTCAAAGATTGCAATCAATCATATCAGTAAACTCCAGACTAATGAAACATTAACTGAGATACTCTATTTCAAAGCAATGTCAGTTTCCTCTCTTCAATAATTGAAAATCATTACAGAAGATAAGAATAGGAGAAGGAATCAATCATGTAACTTATCAGGTCTGCTCTCGTATTCATTAAAATCATGATGATCTATCTCAACTCCACTTTGCACCTCATCCTCACATCCTTTTCATTCCTTATCATTAAGACAAGGTGATGGTGTAGTGGCATTGACTAGTAATCCAGAGACGCAGGGTAATGCTCTGAGGATCTGGGTTTGAAGTTCAGACTGACAGATGGCGAAATTTGAATTCTTTTTATAAAATCTGGAATTGAAAGTCTAATGATGACCAATTGCTGGTTCACTGTTGTGCTTTGGGGCAGGAAATCTGCCATCCTTACCTGGTCTGGCCTGCATGTGACACTTGGTCCACAGTAATGTGGTTGACTCTCAAAGGTCCTCTGAAATGGCCAAGCCAACCGTTCAGTTCAAGGGCAATTAGTGCTGGGCATTAAATGTTGGCCCAGCATTAAAAAAAATTACAACTGGTAAGAACATGTGGAATTGTGACATAATGGCCAGGGGCTTCCTGGCTTCCTAACATCTGATCTGGAGAGGTTATCCCAATGTCAGAGTACGAGAATAAAAGTAGAGATGAAATAGAGTAGGGACAGAAACAGAGACAAGAACAGTTAAGAGTTTATGTGGCAATTTTCCAGAAGTGCTCACTTCCTCTGGACAATTGCACTTGGCTGGGAGCCATTCAACAAAGTGATTTAAATCATTAACTTCAGGTGAATTTGCCAGTTTTACACCAATAGTTAAAAGAAATAAAACCATTTCTAACATCAGCGTAACTACTTTAAACACCTGGATCTGTCCCGCAAGGGTCTCCCCCACACTCGGCAACACTACCCCTCTACACTCAGGAGCACCATGCCCAACTGATCAACCTCCCAGATATTCCCAACACCCTCCACCCACTGACCCCTCCCCCCATGAGCAGATCCAACCTCCCACTGGCTGACCCGGATCCCAACACACCCCCTAGACTCAAACCCTATCACCCGCCCCACAAGACCTTTGGTGGATCCAGGTCACTATCTGGCAGGTGGCTTGTGGTTGTGGTGGTTTAGGTCCAAGAGGCCTTTCACTTACACCCCTACCAGAGACACAAGAATCAGCAAACTACAGTTGTAGCCATCTGCCACACTGGGGCTGCTGTCCTTCCTAAGCACAGACAGCCCGGAAACAGTCGACACAGAGACACATTGCCCTCGCAACCTCAGGAATCCTTAATTGGGTGATGGGACAAGAGCTGGTCAATCAGGCCATCTCCCAGTGCATGGTGCCAGAGTGAGATCGGGATCTGGAAATAGTCCCACTTTGCATTTATCCTCAAAGAGCATAAGACCCTGTCCTATTTCACAAATGCTTACAAGAACACAGCTGATAACCTGTTCTTTAGAAGTAAGTGATGGAAATTCATCATCTTGAGATTTCACCACTTCCCTCCATGAGAGAACAATTGTGTGAATTTCTGTCCCATTACATTGTTTGATTTGATTTGATTTGATTTATTATTGTCACATGTATCAACATACAGTGAAAAGTATTGTTTCTTGCGTGTTAACTAGCCCCCGACACAAAAAGGACAATTTAGCATGGCCAATCTGCTTAACCCGCATATCCTTGGACTGTGGGAGGAAACTGGAGCACCCAGAGGAAACCCACGCAGATATGGGGAGAACAGACAAACTCCACACAATGACCCAAGCTGGGATTCAAACACAGGTTGCTGGCACTGTGAGGCAGCAGTACTAACCACTGTGCCACCCAGCAGGACACAGAACAAAGAAACATCTGATCTGGAGAGGTTATCCCAACGTCAGAGCATGAGAATAAAAGTAGAGATGAAATAGAGTAGGGACAGAAACAGGGACAAGAACAGTTAAGAGTTTATGTGGCAATTTTCCAGAAGTGCTCACTTCCTCTGGACAAATGCACTCGGCTGGGAGCCATTCAACAAAGTGATTTAAATCATTAACTTCAGGCAATTTTGCCAGTTTTATACCAATAGTTGAAAGAAATAAAACCATTTCTAACAACAGCGTAACTACTTTAAACACCTGGACCTTTTTTGTGGACAGGCCCTTTGATCCTCCAAGCCTGCACTGACAATGCTGCCCCTACTCTTCCAGAGATCATATCTCTCTATTCCTACCCTATTCATGTACTTGTCAAGATGCTCCTTAAGAGTCACTATTGTATCTGTTTCCACTACCTCAATGGCAATGAGTTCCAGGCACCCATCACCCTCTCTGTAAAAAACAGGAAAATTGGTTCTCCCCATGTCTGCATGGGTGTCCTCCAGGTGCTCCAGTTTCCTCCTACAGTCCAAAGATGTGCAGGTTAGATTGACTGGTCATGCTAAATTGTCCCTTATTGACCCGGGATGTGTAGGTTAGAGGGATTAGCAGGGTAAATGTGCGGAGTTGTGGGGATAGGACCTGGCGTGGGATTGTTGTTGATGCAGACTCGGTGGGCCAAATGGCATCCCTCTGCACTATAGGGTTTCTATGATTTCTATGTTGGAATATACCACGACAACTCCAAGATTGGTGGCATTTTAAAAGGGACGTTGGTGTTGCTGGCAATGACGACATTTCTTTTTCATGCCAAATTTGGCTTTTGTGAAGAGTGTGGTGAACTGCTGCAGTCCATCTGATGCAGGGATACCAAGAAGGAAGTTCAGGATTTTGAATGCACAGCTGTGAAGGAAGAGTGACAGAATTCCAAGTCAGGATGGTTTATGGTTTGGAGGGGAAGTTGCAGGTAACGGTGTTCCCATATGGAGCTGCCATTGTCCTTCTTGATGGTAGAGATAATGGGCGGGATTTTCAAGCCATCCTTGCCCCAAAACCAGAAAATCCTGCCCGAAGTCAACAGACCTTTCCATGATCTTCCCCGCTGCCCTTCCTCCCCCCACCTGCTACAATTCCCATGGCAGGCCGAAAAGAAAAATTCATCCCAATAGGTTTAAAAGTTGCTGTTGAAAGAGCCTTGGTGAGTTGGTGCAGTGAGTGTAGTAGATATAGTACATACTGCTGTGCATCAGTGGTGGGGACAGTGAATGTTTAAGGAGGTGGCATGCCAATCAATCAAGCTGCTTTGTCCAAGGTCATGTGTATGATTCTGTACCTAGGATCACACACTGATTGTACATTCATGGCATGGATTTAGTCTCTGCGCATCGAGGCATGTGTGGAGGACAGGGGTTGGAATTAGGGGCTGGGATCATCTGGTCACAGGTAATAATGCCCTTTACTTTAGGGATTCCAACCAGACTGTAAAAGCGCTGGACTCTAATGGTGCTGTGTATATTTCATGGGATAATCAATCATTTGAGTAGCACAGGCATCTGTGACCCACATTAGGCAACCGTACTCTGCAGGTTGGGAAATTTGGAAGGTATCTCCTGCTGTTGATTAGAATGACCCAGTGGTGTAAAAGTTCACAGCAGCTGACAGCTGCTGATTGTTATCCCTGTACCAGAACAGCTCACTAGGTCTGGCTGCAGGAATGAGCGCAATTACGTGATGGCCTCCTTGGGAAATCACCGCTTCAGCAAGGGATATTTGGACATGTCCTGGTCTAATTATCTACTCCTGTACACACAATTGATGGAATAAGGACTCTACCAGAATGACAGAGTGCACGCATCTGACATGCCTCCTCTGATCTTCCTCCTCATCTACCTCTGCCAAAGCATGCAAGTATAGAGGGTGCCCAGTGGAATACGCATCAATGCGGCACAGTGTAAAATATTGCTGGAAAGAGACAAACTTAGCAAAACGCAGCTTTAATTGCAACTTTCTTTGTGGCAAAGCAGCTAAGTAGCAAAATATCAAGATAGCTGGACAGCACAAACGCAAAATGAAGGGAAGGTAAGCAGCAAGTACTGACATCAAGAAGAATTTGGTCATTGAGACATTTCAACGTATTTCAGGGTTAAAGAAATTCTTTTTTGTTAGGTCAAAAGACAAAAGTGGCAGCAAATTTTCACACAGCAAAGTCCTGGAAACAGCAAATACATGAATAAACAGTTCATTTGGTGCTGATGATACTGAGTTTTGGGAACAGTATTCAAACTTTCTGGGCACATTATAAGATCTCATCCTAATTTAAATTTTGATCAGCCTTAATGAGTTTTTTGCACAAGACATGCACAGGCCCTGAGCATTACAAGAGCTGTGTGTATTAGTCCTCACCCTTTAAATCCCATAGATCAGGAAACCAGAACCTAACACACTGCAGAACCCAAGTTCTTGTATTCTTAAGTTTTTTGATTCACTGTGTGAGCATCACTGGCTGGCCAGCATTTGTTGCCCATCCCTAATTGCCCTCCAGGAGGTGGTAGTGAGCTGCCTTCTTGAACCGCTACAGTCCATGTGATGTAGGTATACCCACGGTGCTGTTAAGGAAGGAGTTCCAGAGTTTTGTCTCAGTGACAGTGAAGGAACAGCATTATATTTCCAAGTCTGGATGGTCTGTGACTTGGAGGGGTACCTTCAGATGGTGGTGTTCCCAGGTATCTGCTACTCTTGTCCTTTGAGACGGTGGTGGTCGTGGGTTTGGCAAGTGTGGCCTAAGGAGCCTTGATGAGTTCCTACCTTGTAGATGGTACACACAGCTACCACTGTGCGCCGGTGGTGGAGGGAGTGAATGTTTGTGGATGGGATGCCAATCAAACAGTTGCTTTGTCCTGGATAGTAGTAAACTTTTTGAGTGTTGTTGGAATTGGAGTCAACAGGCAAGGGGGCACACTCCTGACTTGCACCTTGTTGATAGTGGACAGGTTTTGGGAAGTCAATAGTTCAGTTACTCAGTGCAGAATTCCTAGCCTCTGACATGGCCTTGCAGCTACAGTATTTATGTGGCTGGTCCAGTTAAGTTTCTGGTACATGGTAATACCCAGGATGTTGATATTGGGGTTTCGGCTGTGGTAATGTCATTGAATGTCAAAAGGTGATAGATAGTTAGATTCTCTCTTGTTGGAGTTGATCTTTGCCTGGCATTTGTGTGGCATGAATGTTACTTGCCACTTGTCAGCCCAAGTCTGGGTATTGTCCAGGTCTTGCTGCAGTTGGATATGGATTGCTTCAGTATCTGAGGAGCTGTGAATAGTGCTGAACATTGTGCATTCAGTAGTGAACAACCCCAATTCTAACTTTATGATGGAAGGAAGGTAATTGATGAAGCAGCTGAAGATGGTTGGGTCGAGAACTCTATCCTGAAGAACTCCTGGACTGATGTCTTGGGGCTGAGTGACTTAACTCCAAAAACTACAACCACTTTCCTTTGTGCCAAGTGTGAGTCCAACCAGTGGAGCAAACTATTGCAAATTGAGAATGGAATTCAATAGATTTGCACATTTGAGAACTGGCAAAAAAATAATATTGTGACAACTGGCAAGACTAATGAAAACTCAAGGAGGCTATTAATAACCTTCAGGACAATGAACTAACCACTCCTACTCTGTCTGGACCACACAGATTCCAGCTCTACAATATGTAATTAACTCTTAATGTTCTCTGTCACCAATAGTTAATTGCCTCTTGAAGGCAGCTTTACCAACACCTGGTCAAAAACAGGAGAAGATAAATGTGTAACTTTGTCTATCCTCAAGAATAAAATTAATCTAAGTAAGTTTGTATATGATATGAAAATTGGTAAATAGTGAGGAGGATAGCGTCAGATTACAGAAGGATATACACAGGCTGGTCAAATGGGCTGATCAGTGGCAAATGAAATTCAATACAGATCAACATGAGGTGATGTACTTGGGCAGGACAAACATGGCGAGGGAATACATAATCAATGGCAGGACCCTGGAAAATCCCAGGATCAGAGGGACCTTGGAGTGTATGTACACCAGTCCCTTAAGATAGCAGGACAGGTGGATAAACTGGCTATGAAGACATATGATGTACTTTCCTTTATCAGCCAAGGCACAAAGTTTAAGAGTAGGGACGTTATGCTGGAACCATATAAATATTGGTTAGGCCATGGCTGGATTTTTGTGTGCAGTTCTGGAATCTACATTATAGGAGGGACAAGATAGCACCAGAAAGTGTACAGAGATTTACCAGGATGTTGCCTAGGCTGGAGAGTTTTAATTATGAAGAGAGATTGGATAGACCGGGATTGTTTTCCTTGGAGCAGAGGAGACTGAGGGGGAAACATGGTAGAGAAGTTTAAAATTATGGGGGGCATAGAACATAAGAAATAGGAGCAGGAGTAGGCCATCCAGCCCCTCGAGCCCACCCCGCCACTCAATAAGATCATGGCTGATCTGTCGTGTCTCAGTTCCACATTCCCGCCCTCTCCCCATAACCCTTAATCCCCTTGCTTATCAAAAACTTAAAAATATTTAGCGAGGCAGCCTCCACCACCCCAACGGGCAGAGAATTCCAGAGATTCACCACCCTTTGAGTGAAGAAGTTCCTCCTCAACTCCGTTCTAAACCACCCCCCCTTTATCTTGAGGCTGTGCCCCCTAGTCCTACTGTCCTTTCTGAGCGGGAAGAGTCTCTCCACCTCTATCCTATCCATCCCATTCATCATCTTATACGTCTCAATGAGATCTCCCCTCATTCTTCTAAACTCTAATGAGTACAAGCCTAGTTTATTCAGTCTCTCCTCATAGCTCAACCCCCTCAACTCCGGTATCAGCCTAGTAAACCTCCTCTGCACTCCCTCCAAGGCCAAAATATCCTTGCGTAAGTACGGCGACCAAAACTGCACACAGTACTCCAGCTGCGGCCTCACCAATGCCCTATACAGCTGCAGCAAGACCTCCCTACTTTTATATTCAATCCCCCTCGCGATGAAGGCCAGCATCCCATTAGCCTTCCTGACCACCTGCTGCACCTGATAGGAAGAAACTTTTCCTCTTAGTGAAGGGAACAATAACCAAGGGACACAGATTTAATGTAAAGAGCAGGAGATTTAGAGGGGATGTGAGGAAAAGCCTTTTCACCCAAAGAGTAGTGGGAGTCTGGAACACACTATCTGACAGGGTGATGGAGGCAGAGGCCCTCAAAGGAAATATTTTGATGTGCAGTTGCGATGCTGATGCATTCAAGGCTATGGACCAAATGCTGGAAAGGGGATTAAAATAGTTGGGTGGTTTGTCGTTGACCAGCATAGACATGATGGGCCAAAGGGCCCTTTTCTGTGCTGTATACCTCAATGGCTCTATAACTAACTCGAATCAAGATTAGCTGTCAGAAATCTGAGGATGATATAAGCACTGACATCCAAATTCGGTTGACATATTTGTGAGTATGATAAACTCTATATTAGAGTTTTAATTCTCATAATGATCAAAATCGTCAAGTCAAAATGACATCATTCAATTGCATGTCTTCTAATGTGAGTATAATCCACAAACCATGTTACCCTTCTGACATACTGTGCTCAACTCTGCTTTCCATCAGAGATTAGCTGAGTTTTCAGGTCCGCCAAATTTGTCAGTCTGATAGAATGTCATTCTTCAGATTTCCAACTTCAAGAGTAAGTGTTGGAGTTCAACTCCTTGTGACCACTGGAGTCAAGGGGGGGGTATTTTTAACTTCCCCGCCCAGTCGGTATTCTAGTGGAGAAAATCGCCCAACTCGTGTAGAACTCACCAGAGATCAACGGGGTGAAAATCAGGCAGATTCGGCAACAATTGGACAATATCTTCTACCTGGACAGCACTCAGACAAAAAGTCTTCCCACACCTCAGCTCCATTACACTGGAGTGATTTCTAACAGTCATTTGCAGACTCAATGGGCCAAAGGGCCTCTTCTGCACTATATGATTCTATGATTTGTAAGCTTGCAATTTACAGCCCAAATACAAAACAGTGCTAGCCACAATTTCAATTAGTAGAGGGAGTGTGTGGTGGCAGGGTGGCACAGTGGTTAGACTGCAGTCTCACAGCGCCAGGGACCCGGATTCAATTCCAACCTTGGATGACTGTCTGGGTAGAGTTTGCACATTCTCCCTGTGTCTGCCTGGGTTTCCTCGGGGTACTCCAGATTCCTCTTGCAGTGCAAAGATGTGCAGGTTAGGTGGATTAGCCACCAGTGTCAGAGATATTAATTGGGTAAAAACATGGGGCTATGGGGATAGGGCCTGGGAGTGATTGTTGTTGGTACAGACTTGATGGGCTGAATGGCCTCCTTCCACTCTGTAGGGATTCTATGATTAGAAAAGTATAGTTATTTGATTGGCTAATGTGGAAGGTTGATTAAAAAGCTTGCATTCCTAAATAGACAGATCTAAACTTCAGTTAATGAACACTCAAATGTGTTTTAGGTAGGAAGGTGGATGGTACAATGATTAAAGTATTTGTCAGTGTTTTACTTCTTAATTAGTTTTCTGTCCCTTATTCCAGTATGAGGCATATTGTAAAAATTACCACTGCCATATGGTCTCATTAGCCTAATGTGCTTCCTAACTAAAAATGAAAAATTTCCATAATATATTAAACTCAGAGTGATATAATAATACAGGTCTGTAATGCTGATGTCATAGTAGCTTCTCACTCAATCTCACTTCAGATCTATTGAGACACACAAGACCACAAGTCTAATTCAAATCCCATTTTATTTCACTTGTACAGAAGAGAAAGCTTTCCTATCAGAGCATTTGATTGTCTCTTAAATTAACCCAGGGTCTTCATTATGTTAGGACCAGTCCCAAGGCAAAGTTCTTTAAATTTGTTATCCAGGGAGAGCTCCCTCAATTTGTTAACTTCCGGGCGAGATACTCCCAAATTGCTATATCCCAAGTGAAGGGGCATGAACTGGCTCCCTTTCTTTATTTAACCCCTGTTAGTTGGTCACAACAAGATTAATTTAAAAAGGCTCCCTTCCCTCGCACAAATCTTCTCTCAGCTCAAAATATATATACCATTTTAAAAGGGGCCAATTTAAAAGGAGGCTTTTCTGAGTTAAATAAACAGTGAGTTTGTTAGGTACTAAATGTGAGAATGGATGGCACGGTAGCACAATGGTTAGCACTGCTGCTTCACAGTGCCAAGGACGTGGGTTTGATTCCTGCGTTGGGTCACTGTCTGTGTGGAGTTTACACATTCTCTCTGTTTTTCTCTTTTAATTCATAGGTTTTAAGTCGGTCTGCCTTGTTGTCCGATGAGGGGCATACACGCGAAGGGTCGTACTTGGGCTGCTCTTGAATGTTCGAGAGTGGCCTAGTGCTTCATGTCGTTAGTGTGTGCTTAAACTGGACCAGATGCTGGGCAACACGACAGCTCAGTGACTATCACTGATTGCTGTGCAGACACATGGATTTGGGCCAGTGTCTGTGGGAGTTTGCGCATTCTCCCCGTGCTTGAGTGGGTTTTCTCCGGGTGCTCCGGTTTCCTCCCACACCCCAAAGATGTGCTATTAGGCTGATTGAAAGTAATAAATTGTCCCTAAATTAGTTTCCCTCAATGTGGATTGCCATAAAACAATAGATAAGGGTCATGGGTGGTGGAGGGGGGACTGGTAATGTTAAAATGGCAGTGCGGGCTCGTTGGGCCGAAGGGCCTGTTTCCCGGGCTGTTTTTGTTCTTTGTTCTTTGTATCCGCGTGGGTTTCCTCCAGGTGCTCTGGTTTCCTCCCACACTCTTGAAAAATGTGCTGGTTAGGTACATTGACCCGAACAGGCACTAGACTGTGGTGACCAGGGGAAGTTCAGAGTAACTTCATTGCAGTGTCAATGCCAGCCTTACTTGTGACAAATATATAAACTTTTAATGAAAATGCACATGCACATACATTCACATGGGTTAGGAATGAGCATGAAGTCCAAAAGTAAGTCTAAAAAGATACAAATTAGTCTTTGGCTTGTCCGTGAGGAATAGATGATGGAATACTGTGACTTGTGATTCCAGTGGAGCTGACTTCAGCTGGTTTTTAAATTCCAGTATTCCCTGGCTTAGCCGAGAAGCAGTAAGAAGTCTCACAACACCAGGTTAGAATCCAACCAGTTTATTTGAAAGTAATCTTACAAGCTTTTGGAAACGGTGTTCCTTTGTCAGGTGTGTGGAAGGTTCTGATCAGAGTAGGGCATATAAAATCACACACAGTTTACAGAATACTGATTAGAATGCAAGTCTTTAAAGCTACCCTGCTATTCAAGTCTTAAAGATGCAGACAATGTGAGTGGAGATAGCATTAGCATAGGTTAAAGAGATGTGTATTGTTTCCAGACGGGACAGTAAGTGAGATTTTACAAGCCCAGGCAAGTCATGGGGGTTACAGATAGTGCGACATGAAACCGAGATCCCGGTTGAAGCTGTGCTTATGTGTGCGGAACTTGGCTATCAGTCTCTGCTCAGCAACTCTGCGCTGTTGTGTGTCGTGAAGGCCGCTGAGAAGCAGCCCTGCTTCCATTAAGTTTAAGTTCAAGTTTATTTATTAGTGTCACAAATAGGCTTACATTAACACTGCAGTGAAGTTATTTCGAAAATCTCCTAGCCGTCATACTCTGGCACCTGTTTGGGTACACCGAGGGAGAATTTAGCATGGCCAATGCACCTAACTAGCACATATTTTGGACTGTGGGAGGAAACCAGAGCACCTGGAGGAAACCCACACGAACAGGGGGAGAATGTGCAAACTCTACACAGACAGTGACCCAAGACAGTGACCCAATACAAGTATGCATATGCTTTCCCTTTGAAAGTAATACTGAGTCTGCTTCCAGTTTTGGATAGATTGCAGAGGAGTAGTATTTAAATGCAAAATGGCAGGGGATCAAGAATAGATCCTTTTGGGACACTGGAGGTGACAGAATGGTGTGGGAAGATAAGCTATTGCAGACAATCCTCTAACCACAATTAAATAGGTAAGAAATGGAACCAAGCAAGTGCAGTCACACCCAGTTGGATGATAGTGTGGATGTAGAGTTGCATGACTAGTCATGTCAAAGGCTGCAGACAGATGAAGAAGGAAGAGAGAAAGTTTACCTTTGTCACACATTTAGGATACCAATTATGACTCAGTTAAGAGCTGTTTTGGTACAATGGATTGAAATCTGATGAGAGGCTTTCAAAAATAAAAGATGGGCACAGGTTTGGGAGATGACGCCATGTTTAAAGACTTTGGAGAGGAAAAGAAATTTGGAGATGCGACAATCATTTGCACGGGGTTGGGTTTTTTGAGGGGTTGTAACAGAGTCTGATGTAGGAAAGGAAGATACAAATTCAGCTGTTATGAACTATACAAACCACTCAAAAACCCAGATACTCAGATAATCTACAATACTGAAAGAGGCCATTCCGCCCATCGAGTCTGCACTGACCACAATCCCACCCAGGCCCTATTCCCATATACCTACATATTTACCCAATAATCCCTCTAACCTACACATCTCAGAACACTAAGGGCATTTTTTAGCATGACCAATCAACCTAACCCGCACACCTTTCGGACTGTGGGAGGGAACCAAAGCACCCGGAGGAAATCCACGCAGACACAAGAAGAATATGCAAACTCCACAGACAGTGACCCAAGCTAGGAATTGAACCCAGATTCCTGGAGCTGTGAAGCAGCAGTGCTAACCACTGTGCTACCGTGCCACCCCTAATATAATACATTGCTGCAGCAAGGACATGAACTGAATGTTCCTGAGTCAACAGATGGCACAAACACTGCCATAACATTGCTATTTCAAGACCTTTGTAATTCTTCAATGCTATTAACTTTTGAATTATTGGTCTTATCATTTTGTCAGCTGATTTTGCAAAGAGCTAGATGAAACCTCACAGAATGACTCAGTACACTAACAGGTCATCTGGCCCAATCAGTTTATGTATGTTTATTCTCAACTAGAGCCACCTCCCAATTTACTGGAAAAGACAATAAAGAAATGGGAAACCTTGTGTTGTTATTACTAATCTATCGTCTGGTTCTGTATGTAGTTTAAACGACTGTATTTTAAATTATCAATGCCTTCTTTTGTTCAGGAGAGAGAGGAAAAAGAGAGGTGGAGGGATTGGTCGTATGCAATGATATTCAAGGACAGAGAGATAGTAAGCTTTTGTCAATGCAATTGTTCCCTCAGTGAAAAGCTGAAGGATATCTTCCATCCCCAACACACCCACTCCAGCTCTGCTGCTTGAAGTTTCATTTAGAATATGTTTTGCGATTGTGATAGTTATATTAAGCAAATTTATCATTTTATTTAGCTTTGAATAACTGTTTTATATGAAGAAAAAAATCAAAACCACTGACATGTTTTATTCCACTTTTTTTTAAAGTATGTCCTATTTTGTTGTTTGGACTTGCGTTTTAAGTTATTAATATGAATGAGTGTAAGAATGGTGTAGTGTAAGTGTGAGTGTGAACATGTTTTCTTTCCTGGAATCTAATTTTGCATTGGAACACCAGCACTTCAAAATCACAATGAGGATTGTGTGATGGATGAAAAGGAAAATTTAATTAAATAAGCTGAATGTTTAAAGTTATAAAGTTCAAGTTGTGATTTCTGGCCAAAAATCACAACTTGATAAGATGTTGAGCAACATGTTGGAAGTTTAATCCAGATACAAATTCTCACATGTGAAAAAGGGGTGAATGTAATGTTCACAGTGTAAATTGGAATTTTGAAACAACAAATACTGCTTTGGATTAATCTTGGGTGAGAAATGTCTTACAAAGCGTTAAGAGGTTTGGAAATAATTGGAATTTGACCTAAAAGTTTTGAAATAAAACTGAAGAGAATTCTTCAATTCAGACATTTAAGATGTATCACCAGTTTGAAAAGATTCAGGATATTTCCTATGTTAAAAACCAGAGCACATGACAGTGCCTTGTTCTGTGTTATTTTTAACCTTCACCAACGTGACATTGCTTTGGTGAGGGGGAAAGCAGGGAGGGTTGTGGGGTGGAAATCCCAATGTGAGAGGACAATGTCCTGTGCAAGCTGATTCATCAGAATGGTGTAGTGTTAATATTGCTGGGTAAATATTGTACGTTAGCAACATTGCCTCACAGCACCAGGGACTGGGTTGAATTCTGGCCGTGAGTGACTGTCCATGTGGACTTTGCACATTCTCCCCATGTATATATGTGTTTCCTCTGGGTGCTCTGTTTTCCTCCCACACTTTAAAGATGTGCGGGTTTTGTTGATTGGCCATGCTAAATTGCCCCCTAATGTCCAAAGATGTGTAGGTTAGGTGGATTGGCCATGCTAAATTGCTCCTTGGTGGCCCAAGATGATGTAGGTTAGGGGGATTAGTGGGGTAATTTCGTGGGGTTACAGGAATAGGACCTGGGTAAGATGCTCAGTCGGGGATTTGGCACAGGCTCAATGGGCCAAATGGCCTCCTTCTCCACTGTAAGGATTTTATGGTATCAAGATGTGCATCATGGTATCAGTAATGTTTAATGTGACAGAGAAAATGGAAGCACCATAGAAAGCATTCTTTTTGGTTGTATCACAGCTTGGTATGGCTCCAGCAAAGATTTGGGGTAAATGGATGTTGACACTCAGTGACTAGTAGTGTGCCTCGGGGATCAGTGTGCGACCGCAGTTGTTTACGATTTACATAGATGATTTGGAGTTGGGGACCAAGTGTAGTGTGTCAAAATTTGCAGATGACACTAAGATGGGTGGAAGAGCAAAGTGTGCAGAGGACGCTGAAAATCTGCAAAGGGATATTGATAGTCTAAGTGAGTGGGCAATGCTCTAGCAGATGGAGTACAATGTTGATAAATGTGATGTCATCCGTTCTGGTAGGAATAACAGCAAAATGCACTATTATTTAAACGGTAAAAAACTGCAGCATGTTGCTGTTCAGAGGGACCTGGGTGTCTTGTGCAGGAATTTCAAGGAGTTGGTTTGCAGGTGCAGCAGGTAATTAAGAAGGCAAATGGAATTTTGTCAGGATTCAGCAGAATGAGGGGAGATCTTATAGAAACATATAAGATTGTGAAGGGAATAGATAAGGTAGAAGCAGGAAAGTTGTTTCCCCTGGCAGGTGAAACTAGAACTAGGGGGCAGAGCCTCAAAATAAGGCAAAACAGATTTAGAACTGAGTTGAGGAGGAACTTCTTCATACAAAGGGCTATGAATCTGTGGAATTCCCTGCCCAGTGAAACAGGTGAGGCTATCTCATTGAATGTTTTTAAGACAAAGATAGATAAATTTTTGAACAGAAAAGAAATTAAGCGTTACGGTGAGTGGGCGGATAAGTGGAGCTGAGTCCACAAAAAGATCAGCCATGATCTTATTGAATGATAGAGCAGACTCCAGGGGCCATATGGCCTACTCCTGCTCCTAGTTCTTATGTTCTTATGTTCTTTATGTTCCTGCTCTTACAGTTACAAAACAAAGAGATCTAGGAGTACAGTGGATTCACAGGTGGACAGAGTGGTGAAGAAGGCATTCGGAATGCTTGGTTTCATCGGTCAGAACATTGAATACAGGAGTTGGAATATCTTGCTGAAGTTGTACAAGACATTGGTAAGGCCACACTTGAAATACAATGTGCAATTCTGGTCACCCTATTATTGAAAGGATATTATTAAACTAGAAAGAGTACAGAAAAGATTTACTACAATGCTACTGGGACTTGGTGGATTGAGTTATAAGGAGAGGCTGGATAGACTGGGACATTTTTCTCTGGAGTGTAGGAGGCTGAGGGGTGACCTTATAGAGGTCTATAAAATAATGAGGGGCACAGATCAGCTAGATAGTCAATATCTTTTCCTAAAGGTAGGGGAATCTAAAACTAGAGGGCATAGGTTTAAAGCGAGAGGAGAGAGATACAAAAGTGTCCAGAAGGGCAATTTTTTCACACACATGGTGGTGAGTGTCTGGAACAAGCTGCCAGAGGTAGTAGTTGAGGCGGGTACAATTTTGTCTTTTAAAAAGCATTTAGATAGTTACATAGGTACGATGGGTATAGAGGGATATGGGCCAAATGCGGGCAATTGGAATTAGCTTAGGGGTTTTAAAAAAGAAAGGGCGGCATGGACAAGTTGGGCCAAAGGGCCTGTTTCCATGCTGTAAACCTCTATGACACAATGACTCTATGACCATGTCCCGCTATTTCCATCCCATTCATATATTTGTCCAGACACCCCTTAAAAGTCACTATCATATCTACTTCGATACCTCTCCCAGCAGTGAGTTCCAGGCACCCATCAATGTCTGTGTAAAAAATTTGCCTCATACATCTCCTTTAAACCTTGCTGCTCGCACCTTAAACCTCTGCCCTCTAGTAATTGACTCTTCCACCCTGAGAAAAGCTTCCAACTATCCGTTCTGTCCATGACCCTTATAATCTTGTAGACTTACTAAAGAAAGATGTGCCAGCTTGGAAAGGGTCCAGAGGACATTCACAAAAATGACCCCAGGAATGAAAAGCTTGACATGTGAGGAACATTTGAGGATTCTGGGTCTGTACTCGATGGAGTTTAGAAGTATGAGGGGGGATCTCTTTGAACTTTACAGAATGCTGAAAGGCCTGGATAGAGTGGATGGAAGGAAGATGTTTCCATCAGTAGGAGAGACTAGGATCCGAGGGCACAGCCTCAGAGTTAAGGGGCGACCCTTTAGAACTGAGATGAGGAGGAATTTTTTGAGCCAGAGGGTGGTGAATCTATGGAATTCATTGCCACAGAAGACTGTGGAGGACAGGTCATTGAGTGCATGCAAGACAGAGATAGATAGGTTATTGATTGGTAAAGGTATATGGGGTTATGGGAAAAGCAGGAGAAACTTATCAGCCATGATTGAGTGGCGGAACAGACTTGACAGGCCGAATAGCCTAATTCTGCTCCTATATTTTATGGTCTAATAAATGCAATAGATAGTGTAAATCTTAAGGCCCCTGACAATATTCCAGCAATAGTACTGAGGTGCTCCAGAACTTGCTGCACAATTAGCCGAGCTGTTCAAACATGGATAAAGGAGCTGAATGCCATAGGTGAGGTGAGAGTGGCTGCCTTTGACGAAAAGACAGCATTTGATTTGAGTGTGGCATCAAGGAGCCCTAGCAAAACTGGAATCAATGAGAATTGGGGGGAAAAAAATCTTCTACTGGCTTGAGTCATATCTAGCACAAAGGAAGGTAGTTGTGGTATTGAAGGACAAACATCTCAGCTCCAGGACAAGTTACACGAGTTCCTCAGGGTAGAATCCTCGGCTCAACCATTTTCAATTTCGGCAATGACCTTCCTTCTATCACAAAGTCTGAAGTGGGATGTTTGCCAATGGTTGCACAACGTTTAGTATCATTCACAGCTACTGAAGCAGTTCATGTCCATATGCAGCAAGATCTGGGAAATATCAAGGCTTGGGCTGGCAAGTAACATTTGCGCCACACAAATGCCAGGCAATGGCCATCTCCAACAAGAGAGGATCTAACTATTGCCCTTTGTAGGGCAGTACGGTGGCACAGTGGTTAGCACTGCTGCCTCACGGCATCAGGGACCAGGGTTCGATTCACGGTTTGGATCACTGTCTGTGGAATTTGCACATTCTCTCTGTGTCTGTGTGGGTTTCCTCCAGGTGCTCCAGTTCCCTGCCACAGTCTGAAAGATGTGCTGGTTAGGTGCATAGACCCAAACATGTAAATACTGTGACTAGCACAGCAGATCAAATGCTAGGAATACTGCAGGGAGTAACTGACCTCCTGACTCCCAAAGCCTGACCATCATCTACAAAGCAAAGTCAGGAGTTTGGTGGAAAACCCTCCACTTGCCTGGTTGAGTGCATCTCCAACAACACTCAAGAAGCTTGACACCATGCAGGACAAAGCATCCCACTTGATTGGCATCCCATCCTCAAACATTTTCTCTCTCCACCATACAAGCACCTTGGCAGCTGTCTGTACCATCTACACGATGCATTGCAGGAACTCAACCATGGTTCCTTAGACTGTACCTTCTGAACCTACAACTGTCTAGAAGGACAAAAGCAGTAGATACCTGAGAACACCACAACCTGGAGGTTCCCCTCCAAGTCACTCATCATCTTGACTTGGAAATATATCGTTCCTTCACTGTCACTAAGTCAAAATGCTGGAACTCCCACCCTAACAGTACTATGGGCTTACCTATATCTCAGGGAGTGCTGCAATTCAAGAAGGCAGCTCACCACCACCTTCTCAAGGGCAAATAGAGATGTGCAACAAATGTTGTCTGGCCAGTGATGCCCACATCCCATAAAATAAATTTTAAACAAAAAATTCAACACTCTCCAAAGGGATCTGTTGCTGGCATCACTCCCATATGTCTGCTCCAGTTTGCTGGACAAAATGGACACTACACAGCATTTTAAGGAAGAACTGTGGAATTAGAATATTATAAATGGGAACAATCCAAAAGGATAAATCTAATAACTGATCTTCATCAGTTAAGTGCTCCTCTTTTACAATACTTGCCATAGAGACCTATTAGCCATTGTCAAATTAACACAGCACTTCATTGGCCTGCACAGTTCTGAATAGCAGAGGGGCAATATTTCCTATGTCCATAAGACCATGGAACATAGGAGCAGAACTAGGCAACTCGGCCCATCGTGTCTGATTCCCCCATTCAATCCTGGCTGATATTTTTCTTCTCCCCATCCTTTTGCCTTTTCCCCATAACCCCTGATCCTTTTATTAATCAAGAACCTATCTATCTCTGTCTTGAAGACACTCAATGATCTGTGGCAAAGAGTTCCACAGATTCACCACATTCTGTGCTGAAGAAATTCCTCCTCACCTCTGTTGTAAAGGATTGTTGCTTTAGCCTGAGGTTGTGCCCTCTGGTTCTAGTTTTTCCTACTAGTGGAAACATTGTTTCCACATCCACTCTATAAAAGCCTCGCAATATCCTCTAAGTTTCAATAAGATCCCCCCTCATCCTTCTAAACTCCAATGAGTACAGACCCAGAGTCCTCAACCTTTCCTCATATGACAAACTCATCATTCCAGGGATCATTCTTGTGAGCCTCCTCTGGACCCTTTCCAAGGCCAAGGCTTACAGAAGAAACAGGAAGGAATGACAATGGGGAACTGATTAACGTAAAGGCAAGGGTGTGCAATGTGAACAAACAAAGGTGTGTTGTGCACAATTGAAGGCTGTGCAACCACTGTGACATAAGAAGAGGAATGTTGTTTGTGTGATTATGAAGAAAGAAAATGGGATAGGGAATGGAATTTGCCTCAGTGTACCCAAACAGGTGCCAGAGTGTGGCAACTAGAGGATTTTCACAGTAATTTCATTGCAGTGTTAATGTAAGTGTATTTGTGACACGAATAAATAAACTTAACTTCAAAAATCGCTGATGCTTGGTTCTAGGGGAATGCTGTTGACACTGATCTTGTCAGTTGACTCTAACCAGGTCAACTGAATATAGAACATAGAAAATTACAGTGCAGTACAGGCCCTTCGGCCTTCGATGTTGCGCTGATCTGTGAAACCAATCTAACCTACACTATTCCAATATCATCCATATGTTTATCCAATAACCATTTAAATGCCCTTAATGTTAGCGAATAGCTGCCTCATGGATGCTCCTATGAATGCTGAAAATAGGATATTCCTACTTGCCCTTACTTCCTCCACAATGATCTCCAGAGAGTGATCTGGAGTCTTGGGGGAAGCTCTGTAACTCAGTAATCCAAGAAGAATTGTGCACAAGTCTTGGAAAACAATCACTGTCAGTGAATGCAACTTTGTATTAAGTAGGCCACAGGAGATCCATTGGAAATTGTGTGTACAACGTTTCCTGATATGATGAGTCAAGCAGACCATTGATTGTGTTGAATTGAAGCCAAGGAGTTAAACTCTGTCGTGTCTCATACTGCCAATGTCTTAGGAGCCCTCCACTAATTCCAGCCCTGCCAATTTGCACCTAAGCTAAAATCGGGGCTTAGGTATCTGTACCTCCTATTTTGAAATCCTCTTAACAAACTTGAAGAACATTTCTCATTGGACTTCTCCCTGAAGCAAGATATGTGGCCTCAATGAGTCATAGAGCTAGGAATATTTTTTAGCTCTGACTTGGTATAAATCAATAATAATGTAAAACAGTTTTCGTAACTGGAGGTGAGATATAAAACTGAGGATGATGGAACAATGAATTTTACTTCCACACAGTAAGCATGTGTGCATAAATTATCATTGCTTCCTTTTCTATAATTGTATTCTGAAGCTGAAGCAGAGATAACATGGACCAGTGAGTTTAACTAGGTTTTGTAATGATTTATTCATGATGAACATTCATAGAATATTGGGTCTGGATGTTGGGAGTCTGATAAAGGGGGGGAGGCAGGAAGTTAATGCATCAAGTAAGCCTCATAAGGAATGGAGTCATCATTTAAAGGTAAGGGCCACTTAAAGGAAATAGCTTCATAAGGCAAACAAAGTGGTTTCTGCTTTTTGAAAAGTTAGAACTGGGAATATGGGAATTGATAGACAAGGAAAGACAAAGGCTCAACTCATTCACATTCCTGTAGTCACATGATGAAATGATATTGGAGTTGTTGATTTGACATAGCAATCAACCCCTATCAATTAGTCTGCAGCAGACCCAGACATCAAATTGCATGGTGGCACAGAGGTTAGCACTGCTGCCTCACTGCGGCAGGGACCCAAGTTCAATCCTGGCCTTGGTGACTGTCTGCGTGGGTTTCCTCTGGGCGCTCTGGCTCCTCCCACAGTCCAAAAATGTGCAGGTTAGGTTGATTGGCCATGCTTAGTGTCCCATGAAGTGTATGTTACGGGGAATTAATGAGGTAAATACATGAGGTTATGGGGATAGGGCCTAGGCAAGCTGCACTTTTGGAGATTCAGTGCAGACTCAATAGCTGAATGGTCTCTTTCTGTACTGTAGAGATTCTTTGCCCAATGAGGGAAACTAAAAAGGGTGGAAAGTTTGTGAAGCATAGTTTCAAAATCACTTGCACCTCCCTGCATGCTACACTTGCCAAATGTTATATCTCAAATGACTCAAATGCTGGGTTTCAAAATGTTACTTTCTAAGGAGGTCCATATCTAATTGTACTTGAATTAATCAATACTTTCTGCTCTAACTGTCCCCAAGGGGAGCCTATTCTACTGACTGACCACTTCTCATTGAACACACAGAATGAAAGATGCATTTCATTCTCAAGACTGCACGGGCAATAAAAAGTGGCAGGACACACTCAAGGGACAGCAGGGTAAATATGCAGGAAAGAAATCAAGTCTGTGACCAACTGATGAAGAAATACCACACATGAAAGCTGCTATTTGATGGTTGCCAAGGTGGCTGTGAGCTTGGTTATTCTATGTGACACTGCAGCACCCTCTCCAGAGCAGAACAATGGAGAATGTCTGGCAGGAAAGAGATGGCAGCCTCCTTTCCTACCAAGAAAGGTAAGATTATCCAAAAACATCACTTACCAGGTAGGTGGTCTGAGTGTTGACCCCACCAGTCTTTGCCCATCAATCTGCTAAATATTCACCTTAAGTCTATGGATAGCCCAGAGACAACCTTAGAGCTTTTTCATTAATCTATATTAATTGTTTTGAGAATTTGAACATAGTTTTGGTGCAACACACCCTCTTTAACAGCACTAGCTGCTGTAATGCAGGTGCTTAAAGGGACTGTTGAAAGGGTGAAGTTAAGTTTAAGGTAGATGCAGGGACGATGTTCCCAGTGGTGGGGGAGTCCAGAACCAGGCGTCACAGTCTGGGGATTCAGGTTGACCATTCAGGATGGTGATGAGGAGACAGTTCTTCATCCAAAGATTGGTAAGCCTGTGGAATTCATTACCACAGGAAGTAGTTGATGCCAAAACATTGAATGTATTCAAGAAGGGGCTAGATATAGCACTTGGGGCAAATGGGATCAAAAGTTATGGGGAAAAGCAGGATTAGGCTATTGAGTTGGACGATCAGTCATGATCATAACGAATGGTGGAGCAGGTTTGAAGAGCCAAATGGCCTCCTCCTGCTCCTATCTTCTATGTTTCTATGTTTAAACGTGGAAGTGAGGTTTCAGGCATTGGACCAATACTGGTGGTACTATTGGACCGGGGCAGGTTGGGATGGGGCTGAGTCAGGCCAAGAGTGGGGTTGGGTGATCTACATACTTTACCCACTAATCCCTCTAACCTATGCATTCAGGAAGGGGGGCTGGCAAGGGTGAGTCAGGTGGGACAGGGGTGGGTGGGTCTGGTGTCAAAGCAAGACAGGGTTGGACCGGGGTTGGGGCGAAGGAAGTGCATGGAATGGGAAGGTTGTGAGGGTCTTCTGGGGTCCGGGGGTATGTCCTGTGTGGGGCTCAGACTGAGTGTTTAAATAGTTAGAAGTGTTTTTTCCTTGTAACTCTTTCAGAGTAACTATCAGGATAAAATTGGCAGAACCAATTGAAGTTAGCGATTTAGCTCACTTTGGTCAGATATTTTCCAGCCCAGCGTAATTGTCCAAGGAAAGTTAGCACACTGGACAATTGCTGGGTAAATCCTTATGAGAGAACTTCTGAGAGGGATTCCCAGTTGTTTATTGGGGTACCTTCCAAAGGTGACGCTGGAGAAGCAGGAAGTTATGGCCCTTTTGTTTTTAAAGTAACCATCTTTCCTAAGAATGCAATAGAAATGCTCTTATTCCCATCATCAGCCAAAAGTTGACCAGCCATAGCAACTGGAAGGAATATCTTAGAACCTCGATAGATTCTAATCTTACAACAGTACGAAGATATGAACGTAATTTGTTGCGCACACAAAGAGAAATTCCAAGAGGCACAATAGGGGAGAAGAGCAAGACAAGTAGGATCCAAGACAAGCAAGACAAGGAACTAAGGCATACTAAAATCCCACGCGCATTTGTAACAATCCTTATTAATTCAAAAATCAAGAACTTCTGTTTAATGTGTTATGCATGAATGGAATGCTCAGTGGACAGACGTAGAACACACAATGAATTCAATGTACAAGAAAGACCCTAATAGTTCATTTCTGAACATCGCCCATTAGTTAGGAGATCTTTCTTAACTCTAGGATACATTGATTATTACTGATTAATGAAATCTTTCACAGCTTTTTTATGTGTAGCAGGTGGCATAATAGGGTCCAGCCAGAAGAGACAGTAATGACAGTGACTTCGATTACAACCTCCTGGTGTGGTTTTGAAAGCACAGGAGGACTATGAATAATTACCATGGTGTGCTAATGAGCAAGTCATAGATTCCCCCACAACTTAATTTATCTTCCTGCAGCTCTGGTTCACCACTTAATAATGAAGTCTTTGAATGGCTACATACGAGGAACAATGTTCCAGGTAACAGTATTGGCTGGTTCTGAACGCAGACAGGAGAGGCACTGTGTGTGAGCCCCTAGCTCTCCCACTGATATTCCACACTGGCTTTTTATGGACTGAGGCGCAGTTGCAGCTGTCCCAGAGATCTTGGCACAAAATTGGAGGCTAGCAGCTTCCGTGACATCACCCCAGTCATTGAAGTTCAGGCATTCCCACTCCCAAGTTGTTTACAGTAAATTTTGGCTGGAGCACATCATTGTTAACAATGATCCCCTGCAGCTCCAGGTTTATAGATATAGAATCATAGAAACCCTACAGTGCAGAAAGAGGCCCTTCGGCCCATCGAGTCTGCACCAACCACAATCCCACCCAGGCCCTACCCCCATATCTCTACATATATTACCCATTAATCCCTCTGACCTACGCATCTCAGGACACTAAGGGGAAATTTTAGCATGGCCAATCAACCTAACCCACACATTTTTGGACTGTGGGAGGAAACTGGAGCACCCGGAGGAAACACATGCAGACACAATGAGAACGTGCAAACTCCACACAGACAGTGACCCGAGCCGGGAATCGAACCCAGGTCCCTGGAGCTGTGAAGCAGCAGTGCTAACCACTGTGAAGGGACTTCTAATAAACGGTAACAGCATTGCAAACTTTCCATCGCGGCTCTCCTACCCTCAGCCTCCATAAAGACTGGCTAGTTCAAAGCTCAGTTATACGTATATATCCTGCCACTTAGTAAGCCACATTGAGCCATCACTCCCACTCTCGCTCTCTGCAATGCTCTGATCTCAAATCCTCAGTCTCAACCTTAAGAAGTCTCACCTCCATCTGCATCTCTGCAACCTCCTCCTGCCTTTAAATCCCTACAGAACCCATTGGAAACACTCAATCTTGGTCCCACAGAACAGGCACACTCCAGGACAACTTCGCCTAAGACTTCCGACCCCGGCTGGGATTCTCTGAGCGCCAAATTCTCCATTCTCGCTGGCAGTTGAGTGACCACGGACAAGGTCAGAGAATCCTACCCCATGGATCTATCTGTCCAACAAGTCTAAAAAACCGCTAATGTAAAAACATTGCACCTCATAGAGTTGGTTCCACACTTGACTTTGAATCCTGTTTTATGTTTACGTTATCGCACACTCAATGGGAAAGAGAAATTTATCAGTGCAGCACTGAGGAAGCATTGCCCTATTGGAGGTGCTGTTTACGTTGAAAAGTTTAAAGTTTGTTTATTAATGTCACAAGTAGGCTTACATTTACACCACAATGAAGTTACTGCTGTGAGGCAGCAGTACTAACCACGGTGCTACCTTACTGCCCATCCAAAGTGCTGCCATACAGACAAAACATTAAACTAAGACCCAATCTATCTACTCGAGTTGATGTAAAGGACTACACTATACTATTTGGAAGATGAGATGGGGAGGTTTTCCCAAGTGTCCTGATATTTCTTCCTTAGTCAACATCACAAAAAATACATGATCTGCTCATTATTGCTGTTTGTGGGAGTTTGTTAAGCTGAGCTGTTTTTCCTCGTGTTCATTTCAAACTGTGTCCTATAGGCCGTTGTGACGCATCAAGTGCGTGGGTGAAGGGAGTTTGCATACTTTCTGCTTCTGTGCAAAGTTTTGTGTGAGAAATCTGCTTCTCATTTTCAGCCTAAATCACTGGCGAGCCGCAATGCGAAACAGACAGGCCAAAGTGTAAGTCTCTCCCTGTCAGTACACAGCCTCATCATTAGTAAGTCCTCAGCTGTAACTCCTCACAGTGGCATGTAGATGCTGCTTCTCTCTCAGCCCCCAGGAAGAGGTTTTGGCCCCCAGACATGCAGACCAGAATCTTGATCTCTTGCTGGTGAGGAGTTTGGAAGGTGGGAAGGGCATTTTATTGGGTGAGGAGATGGTGTACCGGAGCCCTGCCACCTTCCACTTCCGTCGAAATTAAGTTCATAGAATTGCTAAAGTGCAGGAGGAGGCCACTCGACTCATCGAGCCTGTGCCGACCACAATCCCACCCTTTCCCCGTGACCCCACATATTTACCTTGTTAGTCCCCCTGACACTAAGGGGCAATTTAGCATGGCCATTCTACCTAACCCACACATCTTTGGGCTGTGGAAGAAAACCGGAGCACCCAGAGGAAACCCATGCAGACATGGGGAGAATGGGCAAACTCCACACAGATAGCCAGAATTGAACCCAGGTCTCTAGCACGGTGAGACAGCAATGCTAACCACTGTGCCATTGTGCCACCTGTGTTCTGGGTGGGATTTCCCAGCCTGCTGCCAGTTGAGGCCATTACAAGTCAATTAATGGCCATTTAAGCACGTCATGCCACCATTGCTGATATTTCTGTGTGGCCTACTTATCACCTCTTGGGGGGTGCTGGTATCCCTCAAGCATTCAGTGCCTGATCAAGAGGGTTGGATATCCAGAAACAGGGGGATCCCTGCTGACAGTCACACTTTGCCCTTGCTGCCAATCCTCCTTCACCCCCTCTCGCCATAAAGATAACCTCCACCTTCCCACCAGCCCATGTAAACCCCACCCCTTACTGCATATGGGCTGGGAGGCTCCACAATCTGAGGACTGAAGCTCGTTCTTCTAGCAGTACCAACAGCCCCCTAGAATCCTGTTGAGCTCAAGAGCCGTCAGCCTCTGATTTGCCAGCAGCTTTTGGTGGGAAGCCTTTCAGCTCTGGAGTTCTGATTCCAGGGCAGGCCGATCACTGGGCTTGCCATTGTTTGATTGGGATGTGGTTTGACTGGCTTTCCTGGAAAGAGGCAGCGTGAGTCTCTCACTGGTTCACCAACAGGTAAGCAAGACCACTGACACCTCATCAAGATTCCACCTACAGGATGCAGGGCCACAGCTACATTGACACATTCTGAGACACAGGAAACAAACTCCCAGCTATGGATAAACATGTGGATGCCTCAAGAGTAGATCCTGGCTAAAATCCGGAGTGGAGCCCAAAAGCAGACTGATCTTTAAATACATCATCCTTCCAGCACCTCTTGCACCTTGTGCTGGTGCCAACATAGTGCTTTGAACTCAACTGTGGTGATCAAAAGGGGGACACTGACATTTGGGGAGCCCAAGATTTTCATAATTTTTCCTGGGTTCATATCCTGGAGAGGACAATCTAGTTTTACTGCAGAGCATTAACACAATACAAGAGGTAGCAGGTACGAGTGATAAGCCCAATTTGTTTGGGATAGAGAACAGGTACTTCAGGCTGTATCTAATGGTGGGAGGAACTATCACATCCTACTGGTCACCCCCCTACTCCCCACAGTCCTTGAGCTTCAATGGGTGCTTGGGTTGGAATCCGTTGCACCAGGAAAAGAAAAGAAAAGGAAGATTCCAACACTTCAGCTGGCAAACTGGAGCATCATGGCCATGTGCATGGGGCTAGTTGATAATACATGCAAAACAGACGTGATTAATCTGGAATGCGATTGGCTGAATATTGACTTAGCTCCATCTGCAAGAGACCAGTTCAGGAGAGCAGATCACAGGAAGAAAAATACCACACGTTCATCTGGCAGGTGAAGACTGCAGAGAAGACATGTGAGCCAGATGTAGGCTTCACTGTAATAAACTCGCTACTGTCAATGATAGAACACCACCCTCCTTCCCTCCAACAAATGGTTAAGAACATTTTCACTCAATCTGCCTCTCAACTCAACCAGAGCCAGTTCACATCACTATTGTCTACGCTATAACACTGTGCTCCAAGTTGGGGAGATAATGGTTTAGCAGTATTGTCACTAGGTGGAGAGACTCTTCCCGCTCAGAAAGGACAGCAGGACTAGGGGGCACAGCCTCAAGATAAAGGGGGGGGCGGTTTAGAACGAAGTTGAGGAGGAACTTCTTCACTCAAAGGGTGGTGAATCTCTGGAATTCTCTGCCCGTTGAAGTGGTGGAGGCTGCCTCGCTAAATATTTTTAAGATGCGGGTTGATGGGTTTTTGATAGGCGAGGGGATTAAGGGTTATGGGGAGAGGGCGGGAATGTGGAACTGAGCCACGACAGATCAGCCATGATCTTATTGAATGGCGGGGCAGGCTCAAAGGGCTAGATGGCCTACTCCTGCTCCTATTTCTTATGTTCTTAATGCTTTGGGGGCCTAGATTCGAATCCCACCCCAGCAGAAGATGAAATTTTAATGAAAATAATTGTTGTAATTGCACTTCCCATAAAAGAAAGAAAACTGTTCTCCACCATAGGCACAGGGGCTGAGCTGTTCAAAGAGGAGATATTATCAGCAGAATCCCTAAGTCAGAACATCCCTGCTGCCGTCAGACTTTTGAATGGACTTACTTCACATTAAGTTGATCTTTCTGTACACCCTAATTATTACTGTAAGTCTTCATTCTGCACTCTCTCCTTTCCTTCTCTATATACGATATGTTTTGTCTGTATCGTGCACAGGAAACAATAGTTTTCACGGTTTACTAATATACGTGACAATAATAAAGCAAATCAAATCAAATATTCATGTACTGGTGTGTTTAATGCCTGAGTGTGCATAAACCATGTGGCATGGCCCTCCGATCTCAGCTAACATAGCCTGGAAAAGGTGAATGAGAATGGACAGAGACTACTGAACTTTGCTGCTATCGTGAGCTTTATGTAACTAACATTTTCTTTCAGAACAAACTATGTCACTTGGTGTCCTGGAGAGATCCAGATCAGGGCATTGACACCAGTCCAATCTGATCATCACCAGATGTGACTGTCTGAATAGCATTCTCAAAAAACACAGCTACCACAGCGCTGAGTGCGTTACAATCCATTCCCCGTTGTGCACCAGGGTTAGGGTGCAACCCTTGAAGTTTTGTTATTCAAACAGAAATGCTGGCCTCATATCAACATCAACCACACTGCCCACGCAGACAAAAACTAAGTTTCTTGACCTTTTTGAACCGGCACTCTCGGGCATTCCCAGAGTCCAGACATAAAAATAGAATATACGTTGCGACACCGTCTACTGCATTTTGATATTGTAGACACCACCCACAATACCGCACTCTCAACATAAGAAACACAAGAATAATAAAAATGTTAGCTGATTCAAGGTTGACACTGTGATGGAACCTGTCATTGAAACCAAGTGGTCAACTCTCATTATTGTTTTATTCTTTCACAGGATGTGGCCATCGCTGGCGAGGCCTACAGTTATTGCACTTTCTAATTTCCCTTTAAAAAGTGGTGAGCCGCCACCACAGATCTGAAACAGCACAGGAGGAGGCCATTTGGCCCATCTTGTCTGCACCAGTTCTCTGAATGGACGACTCGCCTAGCGTCATTCCCCTGCCTTCTCCCCATAATCCTACACATTCTTCCTTTTCAGATAACAGCCTAGATTCCTTTTGATGCTCCAACTGATCCTGCTTCCAACACAGTCCAGATCTTAACTTTCTTTTCAGGCAGTTCTTTGGAGTCGAGGATGATTTACATCCATTCTTAAAATGAGTTCTCAGGTGATGGAGGAGTCCAATCTGTGACCTGCAGTCTCTGTCACAGGTAGGGCAGTTGGTGGTTGGAGGATTGGGTGGGCAGGATGCCCCGTTGTCGTGCAATCCTTTCGCTCTTGACTCTTGGCTTCAGCTTGTACTCGGCTATGAAATGCATGGTCTTCAGCTCCTTCCTGGATGCCTTTCCACCCTTTCAGGTGGTCTTGGCCAGGGATTCCCAGGTGTCCATAAAAAAGTTGCACTTTTTCAAGGAGGCCTTGAGGCTAAATTGAAGCATTTCCTTTGCTACCCTGGGGTCTGCTTGCCAGGTTGAAACTCCTAATCGAGCACTTGTTTTGGGAGTCTCAGTGTCAGGCATGTGGCCAGCCCAGTGGAGTTGATGGAGCGTGGTCAATGCTTTGATGCTGGAGATATTGGTCTGGGCAAGAAAATTGACATTGATGCACCTATCCTGCCAATGGATCTGCAGGTTCTTATGGAGGGAGCACTGCTGGTACTTCTCCAGGGCTTTGGAGCTGCTTGCTGTACATAGTCCACGTTTCCGAGGCGTATAGCAGGGCAAGTATCAATAATGCTCTGCACACCATGAGCTTGGTGCCATAGGGGTGACATGGTGCCACAGTGATTAGCACTGCTATCTCACAGTGCCAGGGCCCCGGGTTCAATTCTGGTCTTGGGTGACTGTCTGTGTGGAGTTTGCACATTCTCTCTGTGTCTGCATGGGTTTCCTCTGGGTGCTCCGGGTTCCTGCCACAGTCCAAAGATGTGCGGGTTAGGTTGATTGACCATGGAAAATTGTTCTTTAGTGTCAGAGGGAATAGCAGGGTAGATATGTGTGGTTGTGGGGATAGGGTCTGGGTGGGATTGTGGTCAGTGCAGACTTGATGGGTCAAAAGGCCTCCTTCTGCACTGTAGGGATTCTATGACTATGACAAGATCCTCGTCTTCAAACATTCTTCCTCAATCAACTGAAAGCTGCGCTGGCACACCAAAGGCAGTGTTGAACCATGCCGCCGATGTCTGCCCTTGTTGACAGTAGGCTCCCAAGGTTTGGAAAGTGGTTCACATTGTTCAAGGCTCTTTGTGGATTTTGATAACTGGAGAGCAGTGCCATGTGGCAGGGGAGACTTGTCATACAGATGTTTAGTGTAAGGACCAAACTCTTGTGCATCTCAGTGAAGGTGTTGACAACGGCCTCCAGTGTGCACAGGTACAATCATATGTAGTTCAATGCAAGAGGGTGGGATGACCTTGGATCTGGCCTACAGGTGGCAGAGTTTAAACACATTCCTATTTTTTCTATAGTTTAGCTCCACCCCAACAGGGAACTTGCTGAGGGTGAGATGGAGCATTGCAGCAAGGAAGATAAGAACACTGGTGTGATGACACAGCCTTGCTTGACCCCAGTCCAAATATGAATTGAGTCAATGGTAAATCCAATGGTGAGGATCACGGCTTCCTGTCATTGTGGAGCAGGATATTGACAAACCTTTGGGGGCTGCGAAATGGAGGAGGACACTCCATAATCTCTCATAGTTATCAGTGTCAGAGACTTTTATGAGTGGAAAGGATAAAAAGGTTGGTGCTCTTCCCTGTTCCATCTCTCTTGTAGTTGCCACATGGTGAATTGTGCCCCCTAATGACTGAAATCTGCATTGGCACTCTGGGAGGAGCTCTTCAATCATAAAGAGAAAGGGATTAAGAAGGACTCTAGGGTGATTTTCCCTGTAGCCAACTGCAGGATAATTGCTTTATAGTTACTGCAGTTGGACTTGTCACTTTTTTTCAAGATGGTCATGATTATGGTATCTGAGATCTCTTGGCATGGTCTTCTCTTTCAAGATAAAGGAAATGATGTCATGCATTTGCATCTATAGTGTTTCTCTGCCTCATTGTTGCACTTTGGCAGGGATTTCATCTACTCTTGACACCTTGTTCTTCTTTAGCTATCAGATGATGGCACAGTGGCACAGTAGTTAGCACTGCTGCCTCACAGTATCAGGGACCTAGGTTCAATTCCAGCCTTGGCTGCCTGCATGTGGAGCTTCCCCCGTGTCTTGTGGGTTTCCTCCAGGAGCTCCAGTTTCCTTCCACAGTCCAAAGTTGTGCAGGTTAGGTGGATTGGCCATTGCAAATTGCCCCTTAGTATCCAAAGATTTGTAGGCTAGGCGGATTAGAGGGGTAAATATGAGGAGTTACAGGGATAGAGCCTGGGTAAGATGCTCCATTGGAGCAGCGGTGCAGACCCGATAAGCTGAATAGCATCCTTCAGCACTGTAAGGATTCTATGATCATTCTTACTCTGTGCCGAGTTGGAGTTGTGCTGAGATGGTGGTGGATAGCATGATATAGGATAGCATCAAGAACATTCGCGTTGAAGACAAAATTTCCATTAAGAGGATTGGAGAATAGCCAATGAAGGTGCAATGTTGTTCCATTGTTTTAAAAGGGTAGCAAGTATAACCCAGATAATTACAGGCTGGTGAGCCTTACAATCAGTGGTAGGGAAATTATTGGAGAGGATTCTTTGAGACGGGACAGGACATTCCATGCCTGAATTGGCCTAATCAGTCATCTTTGGATACACCGCAACCAGCCTCGAAATGACTAATGGCGTTGAGGTCCTCATCGATGACGATGGACGAACAACAACAGCAGAAGGTGTCAGCTTACGTACTAAAAAGCTATTCAAACTTGCACCTGAGATCTAAGACAAAGGTGCACAAAGTCCTCAGAGAGTTGCTCTATGCCAATAAGCGTTCCATACTGAAGAACACCTTCAGCAACAAATGGACAGGCTTACGCCTGTAAGAGTTTGGTTTCACCATCTGCACAAGAATGACAAAGGTCTTTGTAATATCAAAGTGTTTGACAGAACAAGAGTTAATGTGGGACTGATGAAACAGTACCATCGGCATTGTGATTTAGAGAGCCACATAATAGTAGACTGTGTGCAGAAGTGGCTGGAAGAAGACAGCATGGAGACAACAGTGCCCGTGGAGGTCAATGCCCAGAGGTATATTTAGATATGTGTCCAACCGCACAAGCCTCCAGACCTCTCAGTGAGACACCAAACCACCAAGGTGGCAGGGAAGGATAGACCCCACAAGTATGGAAAAAGTAAAGAAATTGTAGCCTAGCCTGCGAGAAGTGTGCCAAAATCAAAGACACAGCTGGAAGTCACCTAAAAAGATTCCATTGTCAAACATGATTGAATGCTGAGTAAAGGGACCAGGCCAGAAGACTCAGCAAAATTCAGAACAGAGAGTAAAAACTGAAAGGCAGAGGAAAAATCCACTGTGCAGCTGAGGGCTCCAGAAGTCCATAGTGAACATCCGCAGATTGCCAACCCATAGAATCTCGCAAGGGCGAGCAGGGTACAGGAGAAAGGCAGAAAAAAAGACCTTTTAACATCAGCAGCAATTGTGATCAGCGCTAGCGTAGCAGAGCACAATTGGAGGACAGCCGCAGCGGGTCCACTGCCAGCTCTATAACACATTGCGCTTGACAGAATGAAAAAAAAATCAAAGTTTTAGAAACTGAAAGCAGAGCTGAAAAATCACCTGCCAGTACATTTTCTCTGACTTAAAAATCTGCTAGATGGCCAAAATGTCTTGTTGCAATGATTTTCTGCAGAGTCCATAACATGTAAAAAAAGCTTTGTCAGTGCAGTGGGAGACCACTGAAACTCAACATGTGGGAAGAAATAAAATGGTTATTGTGGAAATAGCTTGAAAGAAAAAAATACAGCTGTATTTTTCTCTGTTGAACAACAGCCATACGTACTAAAGTAACATTACCAGACCAATGTAGGCTAAAGAAAGGGCCTATCCAGACCCAAAATTGGGCATCATGGAGAAGAAGGCTTTTACATTACAGAAGTACATCAGAATTGAGAAATCAGAAGAGTACAAGTTAATATGTTTTTACCTTTGTTTGGTATATTTGCAGATGAAGTAACCCTAAAGCAACATGTTGATGAATCCCCAGCTGGCTTTGATGAGATAATAAAAGTCTTTGACAAACATTTTAAACTCTTAAGTTGTGGAGAGGTCTAGAACACCCCCAATAAAACAACGAAGAGGCAAGGAGACCCAGGGCAAGGGAGACAAGACAACCCAGCATGAGGGGGAGACAGGAGATCACAAGCCAATGGAGTCAATACCAAGCAAACCACATGATGGCAGCAGGTAGGCAGGGAATCAGTTGGAAGTGTTAAAAATAAATAAATCTTTTTTAAAATGCCGACACATTTCCCAGACTGCAACAGCAGGAGACAGCGCTGAGTCACCTGATCAAAGGGAATGTTATAGGATGGAATTTCCCAAAAAATATTCTCAATGTTGAATTTGCGGGGAAACTGAGGTAATTCACGTCGGTTTTTTCAGTGGAAGTTCACACTAGAATCTCCACACTCACTTAAATGCTAGCCCTGTCTCCCACTTAATTTCCGGCGTGGAGTAGACCGCATGAGAAATCCGGCATTGGGAGATGCCAGTGGGGCACAAATGCTTGTGGGAACCTCGCGCATCACTCCCCTGCACAATTCTCCCAGCCAACTGCGCTAAAAGATCAGCGCTGCGAGATAGGAGAATTGCCCCCATAATGCCTTTCAAGCACTATTACAGAACGGAAAAGAGTTAAGACTGCCAGGCACAGACTTGGCTACTGTAAAACCAAAATGAAGGACAAAGGCAGAGAAAGAAAAGATAGAAATGACATGGGAAGATGTTTGTATCTAAGCTGAGTTGGAAAAACTCCACAGCCAGGAACAACAGCAAACAGAAAATGTACTCAAAAAAATTTCTGTCATGAAAGACTCTTTGAAGAATCAATTCCCCTGGAAAAGAAATATGAAGGGCTGAAAAAGATATTGAACACTACTGCAGAAAAAGCTGCATTGGAATTATCAACTGCGGCAAAATAATGCACTGAATCACTGAGGGAGAAAGCGCAAGCTGACCAAGAAAATAGGAACAGCTGATTTTCCTTCAAGATCAAATGCATATATAACCCTTCAGCCCCATGAAGAGATGAAATTGCCTTGAAGAGTAAAATAAACAAACAGCAGAAAAATGTCAAGACTGAGAGTCTACCAAGCCTGTATCCTCATATCCTCTCTACAGTGGGGAGATCTGGACAACATGCTAGACAAGAGAAAAGGCTGAACAATTTCTACCTTCACTGTTTCAGAAGTAGCTTCCATTTCTATTGATGGGATAAGGTCAGTAAGTCAGAGGTCCTGGAAAACACTAGTCTCATCAGCATGCACTCATTAAGCCAATGGCATCTGTGCTGACTCAGCCATATTAATCGGAAAGGTGACGGTCATATTCCCAATGATCTTCCATATGGTGAACTGGACCATGATCTTCTGACATCCAAATCTCTGCGAGAGGGGACACCTGCAAGCAAGATATGAAGATGGTGGATATTGACTCCCAGTTATCAATGTCAAGCACTGCTGGCATGACATCTGGAGGTTGACTGTTTGGAAGGGTAGTGGAAGGGGTGAGCAGAAATGAAAGGTCACCTTTCGGAGAAGAAGATCCAGAGAAAACAGTGACCAGTGAATCCTATGCCTTCTCAGCCACTATCTGTCTCTGCAGCAATTACGGTAGAGATTGCTGTGCCAGAGTGGGCCTTCAAGCCACACACAACAATGCTGAATGTAGAGTTGGCGCACAAACCACCATTTTATACAAATTTCCACTGCAGCATTTCAGAAGTGCTTCAGTGGTTGTAAAGCTTTGGTTTTAACATATCTGATGGTTGTGAAAAACCCTCTATCAATGCAGGTCTCTCTTTCCTTTGAGTGTCTTGTGCTGGGAATCACATCCTCACTACCAGGTCGGAGTAAGCACCTCTGGCCTCTACCTTTTGCTCAATGAATGCAGTTTGCAAGTTCTCCCCATGTCTGCGTGGGGTTCCTCCAGGTGCTCCGGTTTCCTCCCACTGTGCAAATATGTGCGGGTTAGGTGGATTGGCCATGCTAAATTGACCATTAGTGTTAGGGGGATTAGCAGGATAAATATATGGGGTTACAGGGATAGGCCTGGATGGAATCATTGTCAGTACAGATTTGATGGGCTGAATGGCCTCCTTCTGCACTGTAAGGATTTTACGATTCACTGAATTCTACTCTCGAGTTATTGCACATCATAAATATAATGGACGGAGTTTCCTGGCCATTCACATCCCACTTGTCACTGCCAGAGAAGATGGCGAATTTGGAGCTCGGCCAAATCTCTTCACTGCTGCGGGACCAGAGAATCCCGCTGGCGTGAGCAGCCAGAGAAGCCCAGCCATTATCTCTCAGTCTGCTATATACATTCACTGTTCACCAATCGAAATCCCTGAAACAATCTCAAAACTGTCCACAGATTATTGTGCATGTTCACAGCTTAGAAGGTAAGTTATGCAGGTTGCATGTTACTTTTTGACACAGTCACACTTCAAAGGATGTCTAATGCGCAACCATTGCAACATGGCCCAGGTTGGGCAAGGCAGATAAAATTGAGACTACAGTGCGAGTTTAGATCGTAACTTTAAATCCAGGAGCAAGGCTTAAATATTCACCCTCTTAGATGAGAATATAATGTTTGCAAACACTCCAACATGAGATGAGACATTAGAGTGTTTTCACCAGTTCTATTTCCAACATGAGGCATTGGAGTGTTTTCACCTGTAATATTACACAGGTTCGTTTGCACCAGAAAATAAACAATGTTTTTCATGATTGAACGTACAATAATTGGTCAATAATCTGGGTCATTGTTGGCCCGTCTGTCAGCCTATTTGCTCCCTAGTATTCTGTTTTAAGATCCATGATCATTTCAGGGAGTTTTATTTATCTGTTACCATCCTCATATCAGTAAGTAGCCAGATGGTGTGCATTAATGAAGTGTTTTTTCACATTCAGTGTAATCAGCCTGAGCTTTGCCTTTTTTGCACTGATGCACTGATCTGCTGGTGATAGTGAAGCCAAAGGTGCCCATATGTCAGGGGTTTTACCACACCAGTGGATATTTGAGTGCTGTACCTGGATTTGTATTGCTGTGATAAAACCTTACTGCACAGAGCTCAATGTTCATTATTTCCTAAAGATACACGGTGTGCAGTGTTCTGATTATATCTCATCCCTGTTCACCGGTCTGCCTGCAAAAATCAATAACCATTTAACATTGCCTGAGCTCCAATTGCAGAGACTCAAGGCAAGAGCTTCAGCCTGCATTGAAAGAGGAACATTGGCAATCGGAGCATATAGGGCAAGAATAACCTCCAAAAATTGACGGCCCACTTGTGTATTCCTGGGGTTTTACAGTTGATACCCTTCATCAGAATGACCAAATTCCCCTAGTTATGTCAATGAACTTGCATCAATTTCCAAGTGTTTGTATCTCCAAAACAAATGCCTTTGACCCATGTCTGCGTGGGTTTTCTCCCACAACCCAAAGATGTGCGGGTTAGGTGGATTGACCATGTTGAATTGCCTATAGTGTCAGGGAGACTAGCTGGGGTAAATGTGTGGGGTTACAGGAATAAGGTCTGGATAGAATGCGGTTGGTATTGGCTCAATGGGCTGAATGGCCTCTTTCTGTACTTTAGGGATTCTATCTATTCAGACTAGTTGCTGCGCTCAATGTCCACCTTTCTCCCAGAGTTGTAACTAAAGTTGATACAGTTTATTAGCATCACAAGTAGGCTTACATTAACACTGCAATGAAGATACTGTGAAAATCCCCTGGTTGCCACATTCTGGTGCCTGTTCAGGTACATTGATGGAGAATTTATGCATCAAACCAGCACATTTTTCAGACTGTGGGAGGAAATAGGAGCACCCAGAGGAAACCCACGCAGACACAGGAAGAACATGCAGAATACACACCAAGTTAACCAAGCAGGGAATCAAACCCAGGTCCCTGATGCTGCGGGACAGTAGTACCACCATTAACTGCATATGATTTGGATATTTCCTTAAGATATGATGAGGATAGACTGGAGAGGTTGGGACTGTTCTCCTTGCAGAGAAGAAGGCTAAGGGGAGATTTGATAGAGATGCTCAAAATCATTTCTGGGCTGGACAGAGTAGCAAGAGAAAAACTGTTCCTGCTCCTGAACAGGATCAAGAACAGGAGGGCCCAGGTTTTGTGATTTACAAATACTTCTTCACACAGTGTGAGGTTCAGGTTCTGAGTGCACTGTCTGGAAGTGTGCTGGAGGCAGGTTAAATTGAATCATGCAAGGGGCCATTAGATGATCATTTGAATAGAAACAATGCGCAGAAGAATGGGGAAAAAGGCAAGCGAATGGCCCTAAGTCATAATGCTCATTTGGAAAGCTGGTTTCAACAGAATGGGCCAAATGGTCTCCCTCTGTACCGTAATGATTCTGCAATGATCATTCCTGTAATTCCTAAAATTGCATTGATAAATGAAAAAAATTTCACTTTTCATTACACGATGCTCCAAATAGTTTTATATTAAATTTTTATATTAAAAAAGAAAATTTAAAAACCAAACTCATTCAAGAGACAAGTTTTAAGATGCAGATTATATCTGAAATCTATCCTGCAGAGGTTAATTCGACAGAATTGGGTGGTCTGATATTAGGTCAGCCAAAGAAAGAGTAAGATAATCAGTGCAATAGACTGGAAAAGGCTTCGATTAACACCAGAAAAGGTTTATATGTTTTCACTTACAGATTTATATGAGTTGTTATTTTCTTCTAAAAATTATCATTTTCATTCTCTTCCTTCTCAAAGTCTTGGATATGATGCCACCCACTGTTCCTGGCTGAGAGATACAAAGCTCTGATTTGCTTTGCAGTGCTGAGCACCCGGTACCCCACTTTGAGTGAGAGAACGTGTAGTAAGGAAATGAGGTGCAGAACATAACCCTCCAGTTTTCACTGCTTTACTGCCCATAGCGAGGCACCCAGGTTCGATTCCGGCCTCGGGTCGCTGTCTGTGTGGAGTTTGTACATTCTTCTCTGTGTCTGCGTGGATTTCCTCAGGATGTTCTGGTTTCCTCCCACACTTCAAAGATGTGTAGGTTAAGCGGATTGGCCGTAGTAAATGCACAGAGTTACTAGGAGAGAATGGGGAATGTAGTCCTGGGTACAGTGCTCTTTCGGAGAGTGGGTGCAGATCGAAGAACCAACTGGCCCATTTGCACTTTAGGGATTCTATGGCAGGGCACTCCGTTCTCTGCTCAGTAACTCCACCTGAGAGCACAGTTGTGAGGCCTTACTGATCTTTGGAGTAGAAACAGAAGAAGGCCAGCTGGCCCCTTGGGCCTGTGGCACCCTAACTGACATTCCCTCCTCTCCCAAAGCTCTCACAACTTCTTCCTACCCCTCTCCTGAAAACAGTGGTTCGGAATTAACATCACTGGAACAGATAGTCCACTCATTATTGCACTGCTGTTTGCGGAGGGAGTGCTGTGCATACACTGGCTGTCGCTTTTCCTACTACGCTTCAAAAGAATTTCATTATCGGTAGTAAGGTGTGTCAGGATGGCCTGAAGGCAGGCATGAAAGGTGCTTTATAAATGAAACTTCTTTCATTCCTACTTTTCAAGTGCCTGTCCTCCAGGGGTGAACCCAGATGGTAAAAATCACACTGTCACATCAGAATTTTGCACCATCTTTAACCAAATTTCACATGTACTCCTTTAACCATGGAACCAGTGGATATTGATTAGGAATCCCAGTCACTCACATTCCTACTGCCACCCCAGCTAAGATTAGCTAATCTGTACAATACATTGGATCTGGCTCTTTCTATATAGGTTAAATAAGATACAAAACATGATGCATTTAGCTGACAAACCTTTACTGATATCAGAACAACCCCATTGAAGGTTCCTTTCAAATGGGTAACACCGTCCACAGCACAGCTTCTTGGCCAAATGTGTGAACAGTGGTCTTGTGTGACACCCAGTGGCTGAATGTAGCACTGCATCTTAGTTGGCTTTCCCCCGACATCCATCAAAAGAAGGGGAAGCTTAACTCATCCTGATTGACGAGAAAGGAGCAGATAAAAAGGAACAGCTCCATTTACTGTTATGTTCCCGTCAATTCCCCGATATGCCGTCTCTGGTTTTGTCAGAAGGTTCCCTCCAAAGCTGGGCCGGTGCCTCACTATTAAATGCAAATTTGGGTCTCATGGAATGTAAACTAACAAGCAGGCAGGGAGCCAGCAGTAGACAACCTGATAAAGCTATCAGGAAGTTAAGTGAGGTCCTTTGGTGGCACAGTGGTTAGCACTGCTGCCTCACAGCACCAGGAACCCAGGTTCAATTCCTGCTTCGGGTGCCTGGCTGTATGGAGTTTGCATGTTCTCCCCGTGTCTGTGTGGGTTTCCTCTGGGTGCTCCGATTTCCTCCCACAGTCCAAAAATGTGTGGATTAGTTGATTGGCCATGATAAATTGTCCATTAGTGTCAGGGGGCTAGCAAAGTAAATATGTGGGGTTATGGGGATAGGGCCCGGGTGAGATTGTTGGTGATGCAGGCTCAATGGGCCAAATGACCTTCTTCTGCACTGTAGGGATTCTATGATTGTATGGAAGTTACAAAACCTTTTTTACTGGAAGGAGTGGGAATACACTACCATAAGAACAACTTCCTCCGGGAATCACCTTGCTGCCAGCCACTATTTCTTGATGCTGGCAGACGGATTCTGTCACCACTCTCCCCCCCACCCCATCCCGGCATGAGTTAATAACAGCCCTATAACATTTACAGATCACGTTTAGCAGGTCAAATTCTGACCTATATCCCCAGAGAGTTTTTACGTATCCAACACAAAGGCCAGGAATTAAGGATTGAAGATTGGTTCCATTGCTCACAATTTTCAGGTCTTTCCTGGGGGGGGGAGGGCAGGCCATTGGGTAGAAACCCAATGCAGTGATGCGAATGAGATGTGGGGGAGCATTGCTGGCCTCCCACCTCCTCCTGTACAATAGCCCAGGACAGGCAATCATTGCTCACAGGCCTGGACAGGAAAGGAGCACTTCAGCAACAAGAACAGAAAATGCTGGAAAATCTCAGCAGGCCTGACAGCATCTGTGGAGAGAGAATAGAGTCAATGTTTCAAGTAAGGATGACCCTTCGTGACAACGCGGAACGTTGGCTCTATTTTCTCTCCACAGATGCTGTCAGACCTGCTGAGATTTTCCAGCATTTTCTGCTTTTGTTTCAGATTCCAGCATCCGCAGTATTTTGGTTTTATATAAGGAGCACTTCAGGATCCTTCCTGTTGTCTAACACCAAGGAGAGGGAATCCGGAGGATTTGCCCCAAGTTTTCACAAAACTGTTGAACCCTAGCTGGTCCTGTACCTGTAACACGAGTGAAAGCTACCCATGATGTATGTCAACTGTTCTATCCAATCCAACATTTTACATTCCGATATCATCCAAGGGTGGGATAAACGGGAACCAGAGCATTGCCACTGAGCAGTGAAGAGTTTAGGAGACAATTTGCTGCTGGCTGGTTATTGACAGCTTTATCCACTGTCCAATAATCCTGCTCTGCCCAAGACCACAAGAAACTACAAAGGACCGTGAATGAAGCCCAATCCATCACGCAAAACAGCCATTGACTCTGTCAACACTTTCCGCTGCCCCGGAAAAGCAGCCAGCATAATTAAGGACCCCACGCATCCCAGACATTCCCTCTCACACCTTCTTCCATCAGTAAAAAGTTACATAAGTTACACACAAACCGACTCAAGAACAGCTTCTTCCCTGCTGCCATCAGACTTTTGAATGGACTTACCCTGCATTAAGTTGATTTTTCTCTACACCCTGGCTATGACTGTAACACTACATTCTGCATTGTTTCCTTTCCATCTCTATGAAAGGTATGCTTTGTCTGTATAGCGCACAAGAAACAATACTTTTCATTGAATGTTAATACATGTGACAATAGTAAATCAAATCAAATCAAATCAAAATCTCTGTTTGTAGCTTCAGTCTCTGCATTGCTCACCTTCATTCCAGGACTCATTGGTGTTGCCAGGATTCCAGGGGCTTTATACTGTGTGGAACCTCCCAGGCACCAGCAGCTGTCTGTTTCTCTGGTAATGGGGATTGTCTACTCCACTGGTCGGGGCTTAACTAAATAGGAAGAGAGTGGCAGATGGGAGTGGAGTCCAGGTGCTCACAAGACAGGGTTTAATGGAGTGACCTGTGGGAGGAGAGGCGGAGGCAGAAGGAGTGCAGGGTCAGCAGAAGGGTCACAGAAGATGCCTCTACCCTGTTGCCAGAGTGTACAGGCAGCGAGCCACCTCAACCTGTCTGAGCCCCAGTGCCAAGGGATGCTCCGCTTCTCCAGGGAGACTGTGACCTCCATTTGTCAGACGATAGGTCTGGAGATCATGTCCAACTGTGTGGGTGACCATTCCAGGCCAGTGGCTCTCAAGGCTACAGTGCCCTCAACTTGAACGCCTCTGGATCTTTCCAGGGGTCAGTGAGGGATGTGTGTGGAGAGTCCCAAACTACTGTCCACAGTTACATCAAACCAGTCACTAACACTCTGCTCAGGGGGATCATGGCATTTATTAATACTGATCGGATGAAGCCAACTAGGCTGAGTGAGCCAGTGGTTTCACTACGATTGCTGGGTTTCGTTCTGGTCATCCAGAGTGCCATCGACTGCACTCATGTGGTCAACAAGGCACCAGTTGGTGGGCCAGGTGCCTTTGTAAACAGAAAGGGCTTTCACTCTGAATGTGCAGATAGTTTGTAACCACAAGGCGCAGATTCTGAAAGTCTGCACAGGATACTCTGGCAGTGATGCACACATTCTCTAACAGTCAAGTTGTTCATCGCTCCAGCCCAGCTGAGCACCCAAGTGGAGGAGAGGTACATCAGAAGTCACACCTCACTAGGACGATGATAGGAGCACCATTGATCTGCTGAAGATGAGATTCAGATGCTTGCACCATTCAGGAGAACACTGCAATGTTCTCTAGAGCGTGTGCCTGAGAGTTGCTGCATTCCCAAACATCTGGCTCTGGCTAAGCGGGTACCCATTGGAGAATGAGGATATTGAGGCAGCTCCACAGGGTGCACTTTGTGACTCCAGTGGTGGATCAGAAGAGGAGTCCAGGGAAGAACACAGCGAGGATGCGGAGGTGGGCTTCTTGGATCTTCAGGGAGGGACAGACACCTGAGAGGCTTTGACGTAATGTATCTTTAGCTAGTCTGCCAAAGCATGACTTCCACCTTGTGCCAGTGCTGCCACCTCCTTACCAGGCACATTCTATTGAATGAAAACTTTTATTCATTCATGGGGTGTGGGCATCACTGGCTGGGTCAGCATTTATTACCCATCCCCAAGGGCATTTAAGAGTCAATCACATTGCTATGGGTCTGGAGTCACATGTAGGCCAGACCAGATAAGGATGGCAGATTTCCTTCCCTAAAGAAGCACACCCAGGCCATTAACTCAAAAGCAAAGCTTATAAGTTCCTGGCACTTTCAAACAAGGAACACAATAGGGAGTGAACAGTAATACGAATAAGCAACTTAAGTAATGGCAGAACAAAACATCACCTCTTGTGCTCACAGTGATTTAATTTTTTAAAATTCATTCATGGGACACGGGCTTCGGTGGCTGGCCAGTATTTATTGCCCATCCCTAGTTGCCCTTGGAAGGCAGTTGAAAGTCAACCACATTGCTGTGGCTCTGGAGTCACATGTAGGCCAGACGGGTAAAGACAGCAAATTTCCTTCTCTAAAGGACATTAATGAACCAAATGGGTTTTTCCGACAATCAACAATGGTCAATGGACATGGTTATTAGTAGATTCTTAATTCCAGGTTTTTTTTAGTGAATTCAAATTCCACCATCTGCTGTGGCAGGATTCGAACCTGGGTCCCCAGAACGTTAGCTGAGTTTCTGAATTAATAGTTCAGTGTCTTTGTCCCATCCAAACCCCCTCCTGCTGGCCCCTGAGGCTAACTTGCACATTTGGAGTAGAAACATGTATCATGAGAGTGAGTGTGGGTGGTTGCCATTTTGAGATATCATCTGCTCCCAACACATAAACATGTCTTAAGCTCTTGCACATTGTTGCAACCCTGCCCATTTCACTTGCTGATCGTTTACATCCAATTATAACCTAAAGTAAAGCATGCATTTGTTTGGAGAAAAATTGAGACTGACAACTAAAGCAGAAATAGCGCATTGCGGCTAAAAAAAAATGGTTGTTCTATATGCCAAGTATATCTAAAAACATGACTTCTGGGGCTGGCAAAAATAGGTCGTTTTATATGCTGCATCGATTTATGGTACATTAAAGGCACTATATCAATATAAGCTGTTGTTCTTGATACAGGACATGCTTCCAGGCTATAATAATGCTTCATGTTTCATTGATAGTTAATTATGTGGAACCAGGGCAATGGGGCTGACACAGCTAAAGTGACATTCAATGCATTTGGGTCAGGCCACAGATTAGTATGACTAGATTATCACATTACCCAAGAACTATGATCATGTTCAAATATTATTTTCTTATATTTCCGGTGTTTCATTGTATGAGCATTTGTGGAGTGAACAGGCTTGATGTTGGAGGAAAACAATACATCTTGAAATAGAATGCAAAGACCAAAGGGGAAAATAGGTCAAGACACTCTGCCTGAAATCATTTTAATTTTTTGGCCTCGCTTGGCAGGAAGAGCAGAATGCAAGCTCCTGGCAGAACGTGCCACATGGAGAGTTCCTGCTACCTCCCAGACAATCTACAGGAAGCATCTAATTGAAGAAAAAGAGCACTTGGCACGAGACTCATACAGAAAGGAACGGACCTTTCAGCCCCTCAAACCTTCTCCACTATTTGTTCAGACCATAGCTGACATGTATCTGAACCTCCATTTACTCACCTTAGCTTCATACCCCTTGTACCCTTAGCCACTAGCTGGTTGCTGTAGAGGGCAAGAAAACTCTCAGCTAGATCACTCACTGAAGGCTCCAAGAGGAAGAAAAATATTTTAGCAAGAGGAACAGGAGGTGAAATATTTGCTGGAGTTTTCCTGTGCAAGTGCATGTTAGGGATTAGATCAACTGGTGCCCAGAATCTCAAAATGTACTTTTCCTCAGTAACTTGCTGAGAATGATTTGTTCAGGACTATGTTGATGATTTCATTTATTGGGTTCAGCTGCACTTGCATTCTCTTCCAAGGGCGGTAGGGAGGGGATGGTGGTGGTGAGGGGGCTGGGGAGGGGAATGGGGTCAATCTCATGCAGTAATCAAAACCTGGAACATTTTAGGTTATTTTCATGTTTATGGATTCATGCCAGTTCATTTTTGCTCTGGTTTGGAATTCCACTATACAGTAGTTCATATCTTCCTCAGCAAGAAATTTGGCATGTCAGCTACGACTCTCACCAACTTTTACAGATGCACCATAGAAAGCGTTCTTTCTGGTTGTATCACAGCTTGATATGGCTCCTGCTCTGTCCAAGACTGCAAGGAACTACAAAAGGTCGTGAATGTAGCCCAATCCATCATGCAAACCAGCCTCCCATCCATTGACTCCATCTACACTTCCTGCTGATTTGGAAAAGCAGCGAGCATAATTAAGGGCCTCACGCACCCTAGACATACTCTCTTCCACCTCACTCTATCAGAAAAATGATACAAAAGTCAGACGACATACCAACCAACTCAAGAACAACTTCTCCTTTGCTGCCATCAGGCTTTAGATCAGCCATGATCTTATTGAATGGCGGGGCAGGCTCGAAGGGCCAGATGGCCTACTTCTGCTCCTATTTCTTATGTTCTTATGTTCTTATGTTCTTTAGAGTGGACCTACCATTTATTAACTGATCTCTCCCTACTCCCTAGCTGTGACAGTAACACTATAGTCTGTATCCTCTCCTTTCTTCCTCCGCTATGTATTCTATGAACAGTATGCTTTGTCCTCATAGCGTTCAAGAAACTATACTTTTCACTATATCTCAGCACATCTGACAGTAATAAATCAAATCAAATCAGTCTTCAACAATCATGGAGTGATGAACTAGCCAGTACTACCTAAACTTCTGATTTTCTTAGACTTTAGGATTCACTCAGCACCTCATCATCTCACTTTGATACACTACACTGGGACACAAATGTGTCAAACAAATTTTGAGCGAATTAAAATCAATAACTAATGATCAAACCCTCTCCAACTTTCATGTTGAGAGAGCATTTTACATAAGAACATAAGAACTAGGAGCAGGAGTAAGTCATTTAGTCCCTCGATCCTGCTCCATCATTCAATAATATCGTGGCTGATCTTTTTGTGGACTCAGCTCCACTTAACCGCCCACTCACCATAACCTTTAATTTCTTTACTCTTCAAAAGTCTATCTATCCTTGCCTTAAAAGCATTCAATGAAGTAGCCTCAACTGCTTCACTGGGTGGGGAATTCCACAGATTCACAACCCTTTGTGTGAAGAGGTTCCTCCTCAACTCAGTCCTAAATCTGCTTCCCCTTATTTTGAGGTCACGCCCCTAGTTCTAGTTTCACCCACCAGTGGAAACAACCTCCCTGTTTCTATCTTATCTAATCCCTTCATAATCATATATGTTTCTATAAGATCTCTCGTCATTCTTCAGAATTTCAATGAGTATAGAAAAAGTAGGGGGTTTTATTTCAAACAGGCAGCATTGTTGGCCTGTTCCTGTGTTGTAATTTTCTTTATTCTTTGTATAGTCCCAGTCTACTCAGTCTCTCCTCATAAGCCAACCCTCTTAACTCCAGAATCAACCTAGTGAATCTCCTCTGTACCCTGCTCCAGTGCCTTTTCAAGTAGGGAGACCAAAACTGGACACAGTACTCCAGGTGTGGCCTGACCAGCACCTCATACAGCTGCAACATAATCTCCCTGTTTTTAAACTTCTCCCCTCTAGCAACGAAGGACAAAATTCCACTTGTCTTCTTAATTACCTGCTGCACATGCAAACCAATTTTTTTGATTTATGCACAAGGACATTCAGATCTCACTGCACAGCAGAATGCTACAATCTTTTACTATTTAAATAATAGTCCATTTTGCTGTTATTTCTACTAAAACTTTCTCGAAAAAGGTTAAAATTTTGCTCCAGGAGTGCTCGGCCCGGGAATCTCTTGTCCTAGGTATCTGGCAGTTCCAATGGGAGGAATGATAATCAGAGTGGGATACAGTCCCACTCTCACATAGATTGACAAAATCCCCTCTGTTCTGTTTTCCTGTATTGCTAGAAGAACAGTGGAAAATTTTCAATTAATTTCACCCTGATGTTCCTCGACTAGAAAGAGCAAGTACAATGTGCCAGTATGAGGCACCAATATAACCACATGGATTGAGCAATATCTGGCTTACTGGTTCTATTCTCTTGTTTGCATGTACAAAAATTAAGGAGCAGCAGCAGTTGGATTCAACAGTATCATTGCTCACAATCAATGCCAATATATTGGTTTTTCTACATGATCAGCAGCACTGGAAATAAATATGCCAAATCACCAGACTATTAGTATCAGTTTCACAGAATCATAGCATCCCTGCAGTGCAGAAGGCGACCATTCAACCCATCAAGTCTGTGCTAACCATAATCTCACCCAGGCCCTAGCCCTGTAATCCCACATATTTACCCTGCTGGTTCCCCTTCCAATCACCCGAACCCACACTACCTTTGGACTGCAGAAGGAAATCGGAGCACTTGGAGGAAACCCACACAGATACGGGGAGAACGTGCAAACTCCACACAGACAGTCACCCAAGGCCGGAATTGGGTCCCTGGAATTGCTGTGAGGCAGCAATGCTAACATTGTGGGGTGGGATGAGGGGTGGGTGGGGTGGGGGGGAGGTGGCTGGGATGGTAACTGGCTAAGGTGTGCAATCCAGGATGAGTAATATAACCGTCCCCAGTTTGTGTAGAGAAGTATCTCTATCTCTTGCACTCTGACAGAGGTGGCGCCAGAGGGCAGTTTGCTTGTATTCAACTGGCGCACAGGGAGAACAATTCAGCAGATGATCAATGAAATAAAAGGAATCTGCATTGGTAAAATCAGTTCAAGCTTCACTCCATAATTTTGTGGAAAATTGTTTTGAGTCCAATGGTTTGGGGACATTAAAGGCTTTAAATCTAAGAAGGCAAACCAAATGGAAACCTGTCAGGCTGGCCACTTGGTGTGGTCCTCTCCTAATGCTGGTTATATCATGGTGGCAGCGAGGGGAAGAAATGAAGTGGGTATTAATTGCCAACTCAAGGGCCTCAATTAGCCCATTGGCATGTTGCCACCCCGCTGCAGGTATAATTGCAGTGGAGACAGGTAATAGACAGTGGGCCAGCCACCCGTTAGGTTTAATGTGACACCCCACCTCCAACTCATTAGCAAAGGAGTGTTAAATTCTGCCCAATGTTTCAGGTCTGTGACCAGAACTAAACATCACTGAAGGTCACCCCAAACCCACTTCCCTTGGCACCTGCAAGCACAGGAAATGCAACATCAATCCATTGCCCTAGTCCCTTTTCACCATTTGATGACCGAAATGCTCCTTCCAAGTGAAGCAGAACTAAATACAGCCATTTTAACTGACAAGTAAATGCAAAAATGCACTCGACACATCAGGGAAAATGGAAAGGCAAAATCCATAAAAGCGAAGTAAGAGTTTTTTTAAAATGTGGCTGTAAAGAACAAAGTGGATTGACAAATCACAATAAGGTCGAGGGGAAATAGGCTTGTCAATTTCAAGAAAGTATTGAAGAACAAGTGAGCCACTTCAAAAGATTGGGGAGGCGAGCTATTTGATGAGGACAACAGTAATACAATCAGGTTTCTTCATGACTGTTTTTGCAGCAGTTAATGTTGGTCATACTCCCAACTGCACCATTAAAAAGGTGAAGGAATGCAAAATGGAAAAAACAGTCATTGGGAATGAAAAGATCAAAAAGGAACTTCAGCATTTGAAACTTCACAGCATGCTGGCTCCATATGGAATACATCAGCGTACAAAAGGCAATACAAACAGAAGTAAGAGGCATCATGGTAATAACCGCGTAAGGTACATTGGACACAATGTTGGAGTAAATAAGATGGGAAAATTGCTGTCAAATTTTACTCTGTAAGTTACATCCTGTTAGGTTTACATTTATGTTGTAAAACAAACAAGCCTATCAAAAAAGGAAATTTAGTGCAACTAGAGTTAGATTTTTATCCTACCTGAGATTGAACAGGAAATAGGCCAGCTAGTGATTTCTCACCTTGAGTCTGCTCTCCCTTCTCCACCATCGCCCAAAGCTCTTTCACTTCACTAAAACATGAACGAGCTTCTCCTTTCTCATCTACCATGTTGAAATGTTAACAAGGCGACAAAGTTTGGATTCTTCCTCACCTCCCTCCCCAGTGTCCTGAGTCCCAAGGGACTGCCAGAGGGAGGGAGACAGTTGACAATGGGCAGCAATGTTAAGTCACCCAAAATCAATGCATGAAAATATAGGGCTTAATCGTGACCTTCTCTCCCATCTTGTTAGCACATAATCACATTTTATTGGCCCTTTGTCTCAGCTGTGAAAATTATTGAGCTAGGAATTGATGGGCCTATTTTTGGGCTCTAGGTCACAATTCACAAGCTGCCCATACCTGGTCAGATCAAGGTGAGCAGCAGTAGATTTTGATGCACCCACTTCAACTGCCTGATAGTAATGACTGGCTAAGTGTGTTCCACGCTGCTGCCTCTATGCATAGCAGAGGAGGCCAGTAGCATTGTTCACCAAGCTAGCAAGCCTGCTGTTCTTAAAGGTAGTTCGTCTCTCTTAAAAGAAATACTGCATCAAATAATATTGCTGCAATGTAAACGACAGCAAATTAACACCAGGACAAAGAGAAGATTTGTAGGATGACGGATGGGCACTGGAGGTAACAGTATTGGCGAGGGACAAGAAGAGAGATGAAAAGGGCCAACCCTCAGAAGTGAGTGGAAATAGGTGGCCAGGATATCAATTGCCAGAGTCTGCATACTAGGAACTTGCAGCAGCTTCACAGACATCTAAAAATCCCTACTAACCTCTGGCGAGGACAAGCATGTCTGCCTCCCTTGAGCTTATTCTCTACATCATGGGACTAACAGGACCCATGTTTTCCCATATCACCAAGAACAGAGGATTATGGTATTCCCTGTATCATGCTCCTTCTCAATTCACAGCAGGCCCTTATCCTGCTTCCAGGCATGATGAACAAGCAGCTAATGATCATGGACCTCTTACTTCACATCCCATTAATCCTTCCACCACAATAACCTTTCCTTGGATTGTTTCCAGAGCCAAGAACTGTCACCTGTCAAGCCACAGCACGATGTGGAGGAGGAAAGCTCAGCATGAATGGAAATATCCCATTGCTTGATCTGACACTCACAGCCACCAGCTGAGATATTGGCACTACCTGGAGTCTATGACAGTTGGGACTCATGGTGAGTCACTGGGCGTGAGTGGGCTGCAGCTAGATCAGGGGTAAAGGATGATATGTTTGTCAGCAGCCTGGAGGGCAAGGTCTCAGATGAGTTCCGCTGCAGAGAACTCAGATGAGCTCAACAGGGTAGCAACAGGAGAATGGCATGCGCACCATGATACTGGATGGATTGGCTGACTTGCCAAACAATCTCCTTGTCGCTATCAATGATCTTAGGTGGGTCTGGGTCTACATTGGCATGAGGTGCAGCATAGAAGGTACCCTATCTGCAGTCTCAGCTCCATGTCCCTGTCATGTTACAGGCCCAAGGACAGCTCTTTGTGTGGACAGGTCATCTACTTCTCTGTCCTCCTTACGAGGATGGAACAACACCCCACATCAAATTGCTCAACTCAGCACAAATGACCTTCAGAGATAACAAGGACTACTTCCATACACCTTGGAATAGAAAAACATTATCTAAAATTACCTTACCTCACTTTGGGTGCCTGATCCTTAAATGAGTCCACTGCAGCCTTGTGTCTGCTCTTTGCAGACTGATATGTGCATTCATTGTCAGAACAAGTGTCACCCCAATTTGGGATCCAGTGGTCACACCAGTTGGGTTGGGTGCAATCCTAGAGAGTGATGCGAAGTCACCATACTGCCACTTGAGTGATGTCTGGAGTATATTCACTGGAGTTTAGAAGACTGAGAGGGGATCTCATAGAAATTTTAAAAATTCTAACAGGCTTAGAGAGGGTAGATTCAGAAAGAATCTTCCCAATGGAGTTCAGAACTACGGGTTATAGATTGAGTATAAGGGGTAAACCTTTTACAACTGAAGTCAGGAGAAATTTCTTCACCCAAAGGGTGGTGAATGTGTGGAATTCACTACCACAGGATGTAGTTGAGGCCAAAACATTGTCTGATTTCAAGAATAAATTGGATATAGTTCAAGGGATATGGGAGGAAGGGGGGAATCACAATATTGAATTCAATGATAGCCATGATCAAGATGAATGGCGGAGCAGGCTCGAAGGGCCAGGTGGCCTAGTCCTGCTTCTAGTTTCTATGTCTGTTCTTTTCTGCCCCCTTTATCTTTCTGAGAACATCTTCAGCGGCTGCAGTAGTGAATCCACCCAATTCTTCTCTTCAGCAGTGGCAGCTTTTACCTCCTGCTATCCCACCAGGAGCCAGTCCTGCTTCTAAATTGTCCCCCAACACAGGGAAATGGGTGGGGCTTGTGGCAGGACTATAGGGTTTGGTGCAGTCCCATAGTACTGCTCAGAACATTCCCCTCCCTTTGCTATTCGTTGGTCAGATTTCTACTTACACACAATTCAAAAATGAACAAATGTTTTTGAAAATAAATAGTGCACTGTTTAAAATAAAAGCCATTGTAATTTGTATCTCTAAGAACAAAAATAATCGTCAACAGTAGCGAGAGTATTAAATTTAGTCAAATTTAGAATGTCCACTTCTGTCACAAAAGTTATTTCTGAGAATTAAATAAACAATTTTTCAGGAATACCATATAATTTCTTTGAACAGTGGCTATGAAAACACAAAACATATCTGGTAACCATGTGGGCAATGAAGATGTTGTCAGCTATATTTGCAGAATTATTTTTGTTCCTCACAAGAGGAAGTACTCACAGCCACATTTCACAGGTCCTTTGCATTCTTCTACTCGTATAACACACTTTTTTTCTTCACCTGGGCATCCTTTAGTCAGCAAGATCTCTCTCACTCCAATACCTGGGCATAAACAGGCTAAAGTCAACTCTTTGAGAGAAATGTTTCTTGGGCCACCGCACAACATCAACCAATTCTGGACACTGTAAGCTTCTCATATAGTCCAGTGTCCTGAGGGATGATCTTCATGACCTGTGGCCATTCCAGGGGTGCTGAACTTATTAAGTGAGCAAAATTATACCCCATGGTTTTAATGGAACAGTAGGGGCATTAATGTGAAATTGGCAAAGAGGCAGGAAGCAGAGAATAACAGGAAGTAGCAGAGAATACTGGCAAATAGAATACAAGAAAGTTTTTCTTAACCTTTACAAATTATTGGTTAGGTCCCAGCTGGAATATTATGATATTCTTAGGAAGGAGAGAGGGTGCAGCAAATATTTACCAAAACTGTAACAAAGGTGAGGAACTTTTGTTATGTGCAGGGAGAAGGGTAGCTTGGATTGTTCTACTTAAAGCATAGAAGATTAAGGCAATATCTCCAGAAATCAAAGGATACAGGTTTAGGGGACTTCGCAAAGAAACTAAAGAGAATATGAGCAAAAAGTGTTTTATTCAGCAGGTTGTTAGTCCAGAATTTGAGATATGTCATAGGTATTTACAGCATAGAAAGAGGCCATTCAGCGCATCTTGTCAGTGATTGCCAATAAAGAACCTAAAAGCCCAATCTCAAATTTCAGGTCATAAGTTAGTCTTTTTCTGGTTGACAGGATATAACAAGTGGTGTGCCACAGGAATCAATGCTGGAACCTCAGCTTTTTACAATTTATATAAATGATTTGGACGAAGGGACCAAAAGTATGTTTGCTAAATTTGCTGATGACACAAAGATAGGTTGGAAAGTAAGTTGCAAAGAAAATATAATGAGGCTACAAAGGGATAGGTTTTGTGAATGGGCATATATCTAGCAAGCGGAATACAATGCTGGAAAATGGGAAGTTGTCAATTTTGGCAAGAAAAATAATTAAGATATTATTGAAATGATGAGAAATTGTAGAGCTCTGAGATGCAGAGAATTCTGGGTGCCCTCCCAGTGCTTGAATCTCAAAAGGCTTGTATGCAGGTACAGCAAGTGATTAGGAAGCTAATAGAGTCCTGTTGTTTATTGTGAAAAAAAATTGAATGCAAACATAGAGATGTTATGCTTCAATTGTGCAGTGCGCTGGTAACCCCACATCTGGAGTGGTCTGCACAGTATTGGAAGGATGTAAACTCATTAGAAGCAGTTCAGATAAGGTTTACTAGACTAGTACTAGGAATGGGCTGGTTGTCCTACAAGGAAAGGCTGAACAGGGTAGCTTGTATCCAGTGGATTGTGGAAAAGCAAGAGGCAACTTGATTAAAACATATGGGATCCCAAGGGGTGGAAGTGGAAAGGATGTTTCCTCGTGGGCGGTACGGTGGTACAGTGGTTAACACTGCTGCCTCACGCTGCCATGGACCCAGGTTCAATTCTGGCCTTGGGTCACTGCTTGTGTGGAGTCTGAACATTTTCCCTGGGTCTGTGTGGGTTTCCTCCAGTTGCTCCGTTTCCCCCCCACAGTCCAAAGATATGTGGGTTAGGTTGATTGACCATGCTAAATTGATCCTAGTGTCAGGAGGATTAGCAGGGTAAATGTGCGGGGTTATGGGGAAAGGACTTGGGTGGGATTGTGATTGATACAGACTTCATGCGCCAAATGACCTCCTTCTATACTGTAGGAATGCTATGATACTTGACAGAGAAGCTGGAATTAGAGGTCACAATTTAAAAATAAAGGATTGCTCATGTAAGACAGAGATGAAGAAAAATATTTTCTTTTGGGGGGTCATGTTTCTCAGGAACTCTCTTCCTCAAAAGGCAGTGGAAGCAATTTGAATGTTTTAAAACCAGAGCTAGATAAATTCTTGATAAGTAAGGAGGGGAAAGGTTATTAAGTTTAGGCGGGAGGTTACATTTAGATCAGCCATGATTTTACTGAATGACAGATTAAGTTCAAGGAACCAAGTGGCCTACTCCTAATTCATATGTTCATATGGATACAGTAATCTCAGATGTGCCACCGCTTATCTTTGGATAGCGTTGCTAAGGGGCAAGCTTGGAGAAGAGTGATCCAGTTTTTGGGGAACAGGGAGGTAACAGTGAAAATCGGGAAGAGGAACCAACGTTGGAGATGATTTGGGTTTGTTATAAACATAAATCACGTGACCTATGAGTCCAGTCTTGGATTCTGGCCTGGAACACTCTAAAAATCATGGCTCTAATATCATAGCATTTGTAGAAATGGGCCAGTGAGACTGTACATCAGCATCTGCTGGCGATGGCATGAGTAATTCATTATCCTGCTTCCACTGGCTCTCACTCCCAGAGTCGCATCATGGGTGCCTACAACTGGTATGTAAATGAGGTGGCCACTCACTGCTCCAATGCTCTGGTGAGATGAGGGGACCCCACACTCTGCACCATCACTTCTCTCTGCTCACCTTCGACAATAAAAGTTAAGCCTTGCCTCGCTCTTTCATTTCATTTCAGGTGTAGGTGTCAAGACCGATGTGGCGTTGAGGGGACAGGAGGACAGCCTTTTGTGAGGCTCAGCTCAGCCTGATCTGAACAAGCACCAGTTCAGAGACTGGCACCGTCTGTAGTTCAGAGTCAGATGAGAAGAGTAGCTTTCTCGCAATGAATCACTGGGCAAAATTTGTAAGAGCTAGACTAGGGGAATTTAACATCACAGGATCTAACTCACTGAGCCCAGGATGAGCTGGGTGGAGAAAATACCTCCAAAGACAATGAGATGGTATCCTAGCTTTGCTGCAAAAGACACGGGTATTGACTTTGAGGGCCCAGAGTACTGAAGAAAGCCGATAGGTGTGCAACAGGAAATACTGTGTACTGATTTGCCTATCAGGAAGCTTGCAGGCAACAGCTAGAGCATATAAAAGTCCAGCTACAACTTGTCTTAGAGCATGCTGTGAACCATGAAGTGAGTGTGAACGCAGCAGTGGGGTACACAATGATGATGCCTCGAGTGATAGAGCTGTTTGTTTCCATGACAGCAGTGAGATTTTCCTCCTAGCTTACACTGTACATTGTGATCCAAAATCAGGCAAGGTGGCTGTATAACATTGCAAGACTTTACGTTTAAATACAGTATCTGAATAAATCCTAATTATCAGGGTAATCATCAAGAATGAAGGAGTGTATAGAGATAATTTACCACATGTTACTGAACAGGGTCCAACCTCCTCATATTCTTCAGCAGCGAATGTATTTGTGGCATCTGAAATTTAACAAAAATACAAAGGTGTCATGCAAAAGGCAGAAGCAAACCACATGCCTTTCTCACTTTAAGTGTTACTTTACTGTTGAACTTCTGTGGTCTTTGCAGCTTGTTGTTATTATTGTCACATTGCACTGAGCACAATGAATTCATTTGCGGGTTTGAGACAACGGATGCTTGATTTATAAAATTTATATTCAGATTGGCGTCCCCTGACCCAAGGTGGGTAAGGAAATACAAAGTACTTCACAAGATTATCAGGTTTCTGACAGGCATCTCTCAACCTATGGCTGCATTATTTTCTTTCATTAATAAAAGTGATTTTTTAAAAATGATGGCGGCACCATTTTTCTCTGTGTTTTGGGAGTTAGGATAGGGTACTGCACTGGTATATTAGATAAGATCCTCTGAAGTGTGTCAGTATTTATAGGAGGACGGACACACACACACACACACACACACACACACACACGTTTGACAAGGACTGGTTTACTTAGGCAGCTGTCCTAGGACTATCCGAAAAGGTTTAGTTTGAAATGATGTAAATATTCCACAAGGGAAAATTCAACTATACTCTGTTTATTCCTTTAGATCAAAAGCATTCTAATAGCACGGGCTGTCTGGCTAAGGGAAAACAAGAAAAAACAATTAAAATCATACAATAGTATAACACAAAAGGAGGCCATTTGGTCCATCATATCTGTGCTAGTACTGTCAAAGAGCAATCCAGTTAGTCCCACTCTCGCCACTTTTTCTTGATATCACAACAATTTTTTAAAATCCAATTTGCTTTCCTAGACTACCATTGAAGCTGTATCCATGACCCTAACAGGCAGTGCATTCCAAATCTTACATTTCAGAGGTTTCCTCATGTCAAATTCTCAGTCTTAGGTCAATCATCTTAGATTTGTACCCTTTGGTTATCAACCCTTCACCAATTGGATACAGTTTCTCTTTATTTCCTATGTTTAAACCTTTTGTAATGTTGAATGTCAATATCAAATTTCATCTCAGTTTTCTCTGGAGAAGAACCCCAGCTTTTCCAGTTTAGCTCCATAACTATAATCCCTCATTCATGAACCCATTTCAGTATATCTCTCCTATAGTTTCTGCAAAGTTTCCATGTTTTATGTAGAATTAGACTCAGTGCTCCAGCTGGGGTTGAATAAGTTTTTTATATAAGTTTAGCATAACTTTGTGGTTTTTGCATACAGAAACATGGAAATACAGTAAATAGGAACAGGAGGATGCCAATCAGCCCTGCAAGCCTGCTCTGCCATTCATAGAAACGTAGAAAATAAAAGCAGGAGTAGGCTATTTGGCCTTCGAGGCTGCTTCACCATCCATTTTGATTAAGGCTGATCGCCAGATTCAACACCCTGATCCTGCCTCCCCCCTATATCCTTGATCCCTTTAGCCCCATGAGCTATATCTAACTCATTCTTGAAATCACACAACATTTTGGCCTCAACTACTTTGTATGGTATTGAATTCCACAGATTCTATACTCTCTGGGTGAAGTAACCCTATCACTTTTCTTATTCTCCTTGCTGTCTTTTCCTATTGCTCTTTATTTCCCCTTGCTCTGAACCCTTACCTAAGTTCCCATTCCCTTGCTATATTAAAGTTTATTTATTAGTCACAAGAAGGCTTACATTCACACTGCAGTTAAGTTACTGTGAAAGTTCCCTCATCCCCACCATTTTTGGACTGTGGGAGGAAACCGGAACACCCAGAGGAATCCCATGCAGACACAGGGAGAACATGCAAACTCCACACAGACATTGACCCAAGCTGGGAATCAGGAAGCCTGGCGTGTGAGGCAGCAGCGTTAACTATGGTGCCTGCATGCCATCCCCATTAGGTTAAACCCTCCCCAACAACCTCGCTAGCAAGTACCATCCCCCCACCACCCCCACACAAGGCCATCAGGCATTCATTATGATCATGGCTGATCATCCAACTTGATGGCCTGATAGCCCACCTTCCCTCCATATCCTTTGATCACCTTCGCCTGATCTGTTATATCTAACTGCTTCCTGAAAAGATTTGACCTCAACTACTTTCTGTATTGGCGAATTCCACAGGCTGATCGCTCTCTGGGTGAAGAAATACGTTGTTTTTTTTTACCTATTCTGCTATCTTTAAAATTGTACCGTTAAGCATTTATTGTCACTCCTCATTCTTCCTACCCAAATGTACCACCTTAGTCATTTCTGCACTGAATTTCATCTTTTCAGCCATTCCACCAGACTGTCTATTTCCTCTTGAAGTCTATTACTGTCATCCACAGTGCTTAAGACACTTCCAGTTTTCATGCAATTTACATGTCCTGTATGCCCAAATCTACTTCATTGATGGATATCAAAAACAGCAGTTATCCTTTCTCCGAGATATGTGTCTTTGGAACCCTCTTCCTCAAAAGGGGTGGCATGGTAGCACAGTGGTTATCGCTGCTGCCTCAAAGTGCCAGGGTCCAGGGGCTCGATTCTAGTGTTGGATCATTGGCTGTGTGGAGTTTACACATTCTCCCTGTGTCTGCGTGGTTACTGATGCTCCGGTTTCCTCCCACACTCCAAAGATGTGCGGGTTAGGTTGATTGGATCATGCTAAGTTGCCCCACAGTGTCAGGTGGATTAACAGGATAAATGTGGATGAACAGATGTAACGAATCAAAGCAAATTTGTTAGGACCACTCTTGTGGTCTGGAAGCATCATTACCCGTTTTATGCACTCTGCTGTAAGCAGGTAGGAAAGAGAAAAATGTTGAAAATCTAAGCGATGTGTGTGTCAACCACTTGCCCAAGCTGGCAGTCTTCCTATGTGAGTCTGAGAACATGTAATATGCCAGTTTTGTTGTTTGAAGATTGTCTGTGCAACAAACTGTAAGATCCTCACAATAACAGCAATACACTGTGTCCCTGTAGTTGAAAACACTTCAGCCACTAATATAGATTGTAAATAACTAAGGACCCCTTCACTACCCTTGCAGTACTCCACAAGTTACAGCCAGCCAATCTGAAAATGCCCTGTTTCCTGTCCATTAAGCAATCCTCCATCCAAATTAAAATATTACCCCCAACTCTATGAGCCACATTTCAATAAAAACTTGCATGGGCACTTGAGGTGAATTGAATTTCAGGGCTATTAAGGTAGGGCAGAGGAATGGGACTGATTTGATTTCCAGACTGAGCTAGCATGGGCAAGATGGGTGATTGACCTACTTCAGTGCCTTAATGGTTCCGAATAATGAATCTAATCTTTGGCAGTATTACTGGCTCTCCTTTATCTACTCTACTAATTACTTTCCAAATAATCTCCAATAAATTTATCAGATGCAACTGATCTTTCATAAACCATATTGATGTTGGCTGATGATCTTCTAAGTGATTGTTATGACTTACTTAATAATGGATTGCTGCACTTCCCTAATGGCTGATGTCAGGCCAACTAGCCTGGAAGCCAATCTCTCCTCCTCCTTGCTTGAATAATGCTACATCTGCTGGGACCCATCCAGAACCTGGGAAATTTGGGAAAATCATAACCAGTGCACTCACTATCTCTGCAGCTACCTCTTTTAGAATCCAAGCTTGCAAGCCATAAATCCTAAGGATTTGTTTGATTTGATTTGATTTATTATTGTCACATGTATTAACATACAGTGACAAAGTATTGTTTATTGTGCGTTATACAGACAAAACACAGCATTCATAGAGAAGGAAACGAGAGAGTGCAGAATGTAGTGTTACAGCCATAGCTAGGGTGTAGAGAAAGATCAACTTAATGCAAGGTAAATCCATTCAAAAGTCTGACAGTAGCAGGAAAGAAGCTGTTCTTGAGTCTGCTTTGGTATGTGACTTCAGAATTTTGTACCTTTTTCCCAAAGGAAGAAGGTGGAAGAGAGAATATCCGGGTTGTGTGGGGTCCTTAATTATGCTGGCAGCTTTGCCGAGACAGTGGGAAGTATAGACAGAGTCAATGGATAGGAGGCTGGTTTGCCTGATGGATTGGGCTACATTCATGGCCCATTGTAGTTTTTTGGGCAGAGTAGGAGCCATACCAAACTGTGATACAACCAGTAAGAATGCTTTCTATGGTATATCTGTAAAAGTTGGTGAGAGTCATAGCTGACATGCCAAATTTCCTTAGTCTTCTAAGAAAGTAGAGGTGTTGGTGAGCTTTCTTAATTATTGTGTTGGAATGGGGGGGGCCAGGACAGGTTGTGGGTGATATGGATACTAGATTGGCTTTCATTCTCTGAAGTTCCACTAATATATTTTCTCTGCTGATATTAAATATGCTAGACTCCTCAGTCTTGTTAGCCCCTTGGTTAGCCTTTATATCTAGGATGTAATTTGTAACATCTACTGCGAAGACAGTTACTAAGACCATGATTTTACCAGCTCTCTGGAGACAAGTTAGAGGGTGGTAAGGTTTGTATAATGGCACTGAAAAGCATTGGAAGCCCAATGTCTTTCCACTATCACAGGGTATTCTGAGCAGTGGGAGTATCAGCGGCTCGGCTGCCTGCCAACCCGGAGCAGGCAGCCAATTAATTCAGTCAACTGGTCTACTAATGGCTACATTACGTACTCTCTGACATTTTACCAGTGTCAGCAAGACCTTCTGTCGCATGGGACACCAGCAGGGATTGCCTCCCTTTTGGCTGCTCCCTATCCCACGGAACACCCTCTTATCCTCCAACCCAACAACAATGACTGCTCCAGTGGTTCCAATGCTGCTGGAGGATGATTCAACATTCCAATTGCATGGACCTGTCTGTATCAACATGGATGTATTCTCTCCTATATCCTGCAATCCACACAGTGGCCACCTCTCTCAGTGGCGCTGCTGAGTCAGCCAAACCGCCAGCCCTCTGATTGGGCTTGTAGGTCAGGAAGAAGTTTTTAATTGGATGGTGGTCCAGCAGCAGCCTCTTATTGGTCTGTGCCTCTAAAGTGTCCCCATGTCCCTCCCATCCATACACGCTGGTTCAGGATTTCCTTGCTGGAGACAAAATTCAACCCAAAATATGTGTTCTACTTCTCTGCAATTCCCTGACTCTGCATCACAATTTCTTCTGTCTCTGCCTCTAAGGAACCAACATCTAATTTGGGTACTCTCCTTTCTATATACTCGTGCATTACTAATGAGCTTCCGAGTGCAGAATCTGGCACAGGATCCTGCTATTCTGGTTTGTGGGACAGGTACTGCCACAGCCACCCCCCACCACCGCACTTAGTCACAACATGGGAGAATTCCACCCATGGAATCAGACCACAGATTAGCCCCCTCCAGTACTGCTAAAGTGGCAGAGCCCATAAGCGCTGCTCAAACCAGTGGCTGCCCCTAGCGTGTCATGTTGCTTGTTACTTGCTGCGTATCCTTCAACCCTTGATCCAGATGTTACACTTTGCCGAGAGTGTGTGTCAAAAAATAATTAATAATCAAGGCTACTGATTTAGAGACAGAAGCATCATAGAATATTATGTAGTAATGCCGTAATGGGGGTAATTCTAACTTTCATCACCAGGTGAGAAATGGATAACAGAGAATTGTAAACCTTTTTTTGTATCTCAGCTGATTTTCTGAGAGGGATAAAACAAACGGCTGAATGACTGTCACCAATTTTTAGTGAGAAATGGTCACATTATCCCAAATTGATTTACTTGATGACCATAAATTAGTGACCCTAATGGAAAATAAATTGTAAATTACATGACCTAATACCTCTGATAAAACTTTTGTTCTCATCATAATGCCACCATTTCCAAATGATAAACATTTTACGTCAAGCATGGAATTTCTGTCTATATATAAGAGAAAAGCATAACAGGGCATAGACTCGGGACATAAACAAAATCAGAGCCAAAAATGACCTCTGTATGAATTCAACCAAGTGTTTATTTAACTGCAATTAGATTTGGTATCAGTAAAAAGACATGCAGCTGCATTTTAGCATTTATACACTGTTTTATACAATGTATAATATTCTTGTCCTTATATAATCGAAATCCTTTGGCAACATGACATCAGATTGGGCGATTCAGTAGTAATTAAAAATGGAACATAAGCGAGCATAGACATCACAGTCCAGATGTTCCACTTCGTTGCAGGTACAAAACACTCATAAAACCCTGATTGTTTGCCCTGTGGGTAAACAATAATGGGCGAAGACATTTCAAGCTGTCAATCTCAAACAGGCTGCTAAGTGATGTCTCCATAAATGAAGTATTTCAAAACAATAACATCCTCCAGTGTTATCAAAATGGTATTTGGAAAATTTGTCATCCAGATGTCTGAAACAAGTAGGGGGCTCACTGCAATAAACTATTTGTGAAAGCCGTTTGTTCCCCAGGGTACTGCGCCCTTTCCAACAATGCTGTACACAGAGAAAGGACAGTAGAGCTACCAGCAGAACGGAAGTCATTGCACACAGGACACGAAGAGGGCAATATCATTCTCGATTGGGCAATGTAGGAGAAATGGAAAGCTAGAAGATTGTCCATTATTGCTTTATCAGATGATGATTTTTAAGTATCAGCTGTGGCTCGTAGAGTCATAGAGGTTTACAGCATGGAAGCAGTCCCTTCGGCCCAACCTGGCCATGCTGCCCAGTTTTTACCATTAAACTAGCCCCAATTCCTCACTCTATTGGTAGCACTCTCACTTATAAATTGGAAATTGAATGAACATTTCAAGGAAACAAACTTACAAGATCTATGGAAATAGAGAGGGGAATTATAAACTATGGAGATAGAGCGGGGGCGGCACAGTGATTAGCACTGCTGCCTCACAGCGCCAGGGACCTCAGTTCAATTCCCAGCTTGGGTCACTGTCTATGACATTCTCCCTGTGATTTTCTCCGGGTACTCCAGTTTTCTCCCAAAGGTGTGCAAGTTAGGTTGGTGGCCATGCTAAGTTGACCCTAGTGTCAGGTGGTTAGTAGGATGAATAAATAGGGTTATGGGGGATTGTGGTTGGTGAAGACTTGGAGGCCAATGGCCTTTTATACTAAAGGAATTCTATGATTTATAATAAGGAATGAAACTGACTGGATTGTCCTACAAAGAGAGAACAATGGACTGAATGGCCTTCTGCACCATAATGATCCAGGCTGGCCCACATGATGTGAGGAAGGAGGTGGGTGGGCCTGAAAATGGTGAATTGGCATTGGGACCAACACCCAATGCCCTCTCATCTCCACCAGATGAAAGGTTAAACTGTAGGTCTGCCAGACTCTCAGGTAAAAGGCACCACTTTATAGAAGAGGAGGAGAGTTCTTCTGGTATCCAGGCCAATATTTACCCCTCAAACAATGTCACAAAAACAGATTATCTGCCTATTGTCAAATAGCTGTCCATAGGACTTTGCGGTGTGCAAATTGGTTGCTAGTTTTCCATATATCACAACTGTGATATATATTTCAAAAGTAAGTAATTATCTGCATTTTGGGGCACACAGAAGTGGTGAAAGGTGCTATATAAATGCAAGCCTTTCTCTCAATATAAAATAATAGTACCAGTATGACAAATAAATCTGAGTATTAACTGTTCAATAATAAGTTACTGTTATAGCCTAATCCTGCTTTCTCCCTCTAACTTTTGATCCTGTCCATCCCAAGTGATATATCCAGCTGTCCCTTGAATACATTCAATGTTTTGGCATCAACTACTTCCTATGGTAACTAATTACATAGGCTCACCACTCGTTGGATGAAGAAATGTGACCTCGTCTCTATCCTAAATGGTCTACCATATATCCCATCCAACAACAGTTAATGTAACAGTTAATATAAAAATCAAATATTTGCCGAACTTTCCAATCCTTTGAAGAAGTGGAAATCCAAGTGGATTGTGGGAAGGTCTTTGATGCTGTGGACCTCACCTTCTGAAAGTGTTCAGATGAAGCTCCATGTGGAATGCTACAAATCAAACTGAAAGCAGTGTGGACTCAAATAAATAGCTGACAGATAGAAAGCAATATGCCATTGTCAGAGTAGAGGGTGGACAAGTATTAGGTTTGGTACCCCAGCATTCAGTAATTTGCTTAAATGACTCCGATACAGAAAAACAATCCAAAGTGGGTCAATATGCAGATGATGCCAAACTGGGATGGGAAGGGGATGAGCAATGGAATTAGAATGGACAGCTCAGAAATTATAGAATAAATCAGGCAAGATATGCAAAGGGAAAGAACGATGGTAGAAGAAATTTCATGCAGGCTGCAGTGTAAAGTCTACACATAGGAAGAAAAAGGAAGCATGCACCGTAAATGGTGTCGAAACAGCTATGGTGAAGAGATTTGACTTTAACTGTGCCCAAAAATTGCAGAGCAGCAATCTACAAAGTCACCAGGTCTTAGAAAGATTGCCAATGGTAAGTTCTTCTTGCGCATAATTTTATAATGTTTGCTTACAAAGTTTGTTAAATTTACTTAAGCTTAAATTTGGGAGAGCAACACAAAATGAGGATAAACTACTTGGCAACTTTTACTTTGCAAATGCACAGACGTGGCTGCTTTTTACAGGGACATGGTGCATTGCTGTCATAGCAAGGATCTTGTCTTACAGTTTGTTGCACGTGACAACCTTCAAACAACAAAACTGGCGTATTACATGTTCTCAGACTCACATGGGAAGGCTGCCAGCTTGACACACACATCACTTAGATTTTCAACATTTGTCTCTTTCCCTACCTGCTTACAGGAGCAGAGTGCATAAAACAGGTAGTGATGTTTCCAGATCACAGGAGTTGGTGACCTAACAAATTTCCTTTGATTCGTTATAGAAACATAGAAACATAGAAGATAGGAGCAGGAGGAGGCCATTCGGCCCTTTGTGTCTGCTCTGCTATTCATCACATTCATGGCTGATTGTCCAGCTCAATAGCCTAATCCTCCCTCCTACCCGTAACCATTGATCACATTTGCCCCAAGTACTATATCCAGCCATCTTTTGAATATATCTAATGTTTTGGCATCCACTACTTCCTGTGATAATGACTTCCATAGGCTCACCACTCTTTGGGTGAAGAAATGTTTTCTAATCTCCGTCCAAAATGGTCTATCCTGTATCTTCAGACTGTGACCCGAGGTTCTGGGCTCCCACACCATTGGGAACATCCTTCCTGCACCTACCCTCTCTAGTGCTGTTAGATCTTTATAAGTCTCTATGAGATCCCCCCTCATTTGTCTGAACTCCAGCGAAAACAATCTTTACCTAATCAATCTCTCCTCATACATCAGTCCCATCAACCCCAGAGCCAACATTGCTAAAAGTAAAGATTTTTTAAAATTTGTTTTTGGGATGTGAGCAACACTGGCCATGCCTGCATTTATTGAACATCCCCAATTGCCTTTGAGAAGGTGTTGGTGAGCTGCCTTCTTGAGTGACTACAGTGCTGCTAGGAAGACGAGTTTCAAGTATTTGACCCAGTGACAGTGACGGACCAGCTATACAGTCCAGATGCTAACTTAAAGGGGAACTTGCAGGTGCTGGTGTTCCCCTGCTTTCGTTTATTCTTCTAGGTGATAGAGGTTGCGTGTTTGGAATGTGCTGTCAAAGACGCCTTGATGAGTTGCAGTGTATTGTGTAGATGGCACACACAGCTGCTACTGTGCACCAGATGATGGAGGTGATAGGCTGCGGTCCCCCGCAGTTGTGGGAGGTGGATGACGGCGTTGAGGCTGCCTTCAGCAGTAGGGGCCTGACAACTCTCTCTCTGTCAGACTCTTGCTGCTGAAATTGCGCATGTGCAACTTTAGAGTTCTGCACAGTAGCTCCCTGTGCAGGCTGGCTGACAAATTAAGCCCAGCTCATTTCCTGCAGCAGCTAGCCCATATTTTCAAGGACTAAGTGCTTAAGATTGGGTGTGAAAACTTACCCAAAAAATGGATCAGGAACTCTCCAAATGTCATGCTAACTGGACACTTAGAATCAATCTCGTAAAATTCCGCCCAAAGTTTCAGTTGTCAAAAGTGTGGGGGAGCCGACCAGCATCTTAACTGTAGCTGTTTCAGCAGATGTGTCTCTATTCTTCAGTTTTTCCTGCCTGAATATTTTAAATTCTTGCACATATCCAAATAAACTTGTAACCCAAGGGCTAAAATTGATTTGGTACAGTTGCAAATAGGAATATACTGGCATGGTGAAAGGAAGTTCGTAGACCACCTATTTGGGAGAGACACCACATGTGTTTCTCCTACATCATTCAACTGGAAGTCCTCAGCGTCAAACATATCAAAACAGCACCTTACCATCCATTCTCAAATGGGCTGGTGGAACTGGCGGTACAACTTTTAAAACTGGCGTGAAAAAACAATCTGCATCAGATATAGAGATCAAATTGGAAACTTACTTATTTGATTATAGAACCAGCCCACATGCTACAACAGGAAGCCCTACAACAGAACTATTAATGGGACCTCAGTTTCGTATGAGACTAAACACCCAGGCTCTATTCCCGTAACCTCATGTATTTACTCTGTTTATCCCCCGACACTGAAGGAGAATTTAGCATGGCCAATCCACCTAACCAGCACGTTTTTCAGACTAGAGGAAACCGGAGCACCCGGAGGAAACCCACGCAGATACGGAGAGAATGTGCAAATTCCACACAGACAGTCACCCAATGTTGGAATCAAACCTGGGTCCCTGGCGCTGTGAGGCAGCTGTGCTAACCATTGTGCCACAGTGCTGTGCTGCCCATAACTCTTGCAGAGTTGTAATTTCCTTTCTGGGTCTGTTGTCTAGACTCCATCCTCCCCATCAGGTTTGGAAATAGTTGGCTGAGTCTCATATGAAACTGAGTTCCATTAATAGTTCTGTACCTTTCATGCCAATTTGTGAAGCTTTACAGCTCTTAGGTGTCTCTGTGTGACTCAACTTTTAAGAGGCCAAAGACTGAATGTTTCACCACTGAGTGTTTTCTTGATCAACTCTAGTGGAGAGCTACAGTAGTGAAATACTTCTGGCAGGGTGGGGGGAGAGGCTAGCGGGCACGCTAATGCTATTTAAATTATATTACAATGAGCTGCTACATATACTAGGCAGGTCCACACTGATTTCCGGCATGAAGCTAACAGCGCTGGAAATCCAGCGCTGGGAGATGCACGGAGGCCCAGACACCCAGCACAAATTGGCCACCGCTAGAGTCTCCCAGCCTGCTGTGCTAAAAAAGCAGCTCAGCGGGATGTCAGATTCACTCCCCATAAATTTTACTTTAACAGCTTTGTGCAGTATTGTTATGTTGTCTGAATAATATCCCATTAGTTATTTATAACACCGTGCAGGTGATAATGTTGGGTTTGATGATTCATTCTGCTCATTGCACCATATGGACAAGATGACTGAAAACTTATATTTCATTACTTGCAACCCAGATAAATTGAACAAGATCTTTCCCGTTCTGTAGAAGAAGTAGAAAACTTTCTTTGCCTGGGTGCATGATATTGTTCAATATAATTATTTCATACAAGGAGTGTAATTGGATTTTGTCTCATCAGTAATCTTACAGGGTAAAAAAATCAAATGACTCCTGAGTAACAAAGTGAAATGATTAAACAACAAAGGCGCTCACTATTGATGTGAAGCTTTGGAGCCCTCAGATGTCTCTGTGTGACTCAGCTTCTAAGAGGCCAGAGGACAAAGACTGAATGTTTCACCACTGTGTGTTTCCTTGATCAGTTAGTTTGAAGACTCTGCTGATTGCTATTGCTCTCTACAATATACTATGGAACACAACTTGAACACCTCAAAATACTCATAAAAGCATCAAGAGATATTAGGTAAGTAGATAAAAGGACAATATTGAAGTCAATGGAAGATACTTGTGAGACTACATGCATTGTAAAACAGATTACAATTCACAATGAGCCCATTTTTCATTTCTGTCCTGGGAAATACGCCGCTCAAAGTCTACTCCCAGTAAACTTCCATTGGCAACAAAATAAAGAGTGCTCCAGCCATGATTCCGCCCTCTTAACACAAGATAATTATGGATGACAAAAACCATTATGCCCAGCACATCTTATCCATCCAGAATGACATACAAACACACATATTAGGAGCAAGCCATTCTGCCCCTCAAGACTGATCCACCATTTGATAACATTGGTAATACTATAAAATCATAAGACCATAAGACATAGGAGTGGAACTAGGCCACTCGACCCATCAAGTCTGCTGTGCCATTCAATCATTGTTGATTTTTCTTCTCATCCCCATTCTCCTGCCTTTTCCCCATAACCCCTGGTCCTCTTATTAATCAATAACCTATCTATCTCTGTCTTAAACCACTCAATGACCTGGCCTCCACAGCCTTCTGTGGCAAAGAGTTCCATTCTGTGGCTGAAGAAATTCCTCCTCATCTCTGTTTTAAAGGATTGTCCCTTTCATCTGAGGTTGTGCCCTCTGGTTCTAGTTTTTCCTACTAGTGGAAACATCCTCTCCACATCCATTCTGTCCAGGCCTCACAGTATCCTGTAAGTTTCAATAAGATCCCCCTCATCCTTCTAAACTCCAACAGGTTCAGACCCAGAGTCCTCAACCATTTCTCATATGAATCATGCAGTGCAGAAGGAGGCTATTCGGACTATTGAGTCTGCACTGATCACAATCTCAACTAGGCCTTATCCCCATGACCCCATGCATTTACTCTAGTTCATCCCCCTGACACTTAGGGGCAATTTAGCATGGCCAATCCACCTAACCTGACTTAATTGAGGCACACAAGATGATCAGAGGATTGGACAGGGTGGACAGTGAGAGCCTTTTTCCTCAGATGGTGATGGCTAACATGAGGGGACATAGCTTTAAATTGAGGGGTGATAAATATAGGACAGATGTCAGAGGTAGGTTCTTTACTCAGAGGGTAGTAAGGGCATTGAATGCCCTGCCTGCAGCAGTAGTGGACTCGCCAACTTTAAGGGCATTTAAATGGTCATTGGATAGACATATGGATAATATTGGAATAGTTTAGGTTAGAGGGTCATTAGATCGGTTCCACTGGTCGGCGCAACATTGAGGGCCAAAGGGCCTGTACTGTACTGTAATGTTCTATGTTCTAACTCGCGCATCTTTGGACTGTGGGAGGAAACTGGAGAACTTGGATGCAGAACAGGGAGAACGTGCAAACTCCACACAGACAGTGACCCAAGCCAGGATTTGAACACAGGACCCTGGCGATGTGAGTCAGCAGTATTAACCACTGTGTCCCTGTGCTGCCCTACATTATGTCAATGACTAAAACTCAAAGGTATTGAATTAACTATGAACTGATTTGGGACATCATGAAAGATATCTTACAAACATAGGTTTTATTTTTCTTTCATTACACCTGCATGCAGCAGGCAGAATGCCTAGAGCAATGGTGAAATTAGTAGCCCAATGTTGATCCTCTAAGGATGATTAATCACAGAACTATCAACTAATGTTAGGAAAGTGGCTTCAAGGAAATTTGCACAACAGTTCACCTGTATTCTACCATTCTGACTTCTCTGGCACCAACCTATAATATAACATAAACAGCATTTATGGCATTATGATGGTAATGTGATCACCCCCTGACATTCAATGGCATTACCATCACTGAATCCTCCACTGTCAACATCCTGGCGGTTACCATTGACCAAAACCTGAACTGGACTAGCCATATAATTACCATGGCTAAGAATCCTGCTGTGATTAACTCATAGCTTTATTCCTCACAGCCTGACCCCAATCTACAAGGCAGAAGTCAAGAGTGTAATGGAATACTCTCCACTTGCCTGGATGAGTGTTGTTGCTCCAACAACACTCAAGCTTTATGTCATCCAGGGCAAAGCAGCCCACTTGATTGCTATCCCTTCCACAAACACTTAATTCCTCCATCATCAACAAACAGTGTCAGCAGCATATACCATTTCCAAGATGCACTGCAGGAATTCAACAAGGTTTCTAATGCGGCATCTTCCAAACCCACAACCATCACCACCTAGAAGGACAAGAGAAGCAGATACCTGGGAACACCACCATGTAAGATTTCCTGTCCAAGCCAGTCACCGTCCTGACTTGGAAGTATATCACCGTCCATTCACTGGTCACGGAATCAAAATCCTGGAACTCCCGAACACCTACACCTCAAGGACTGCAGTGGTTTCAGGAAGGCAGCTCACCATCACCTTCTCAAGGGGATCAAGGGAAGGGCAATAAATGCTGGTTTGGCCAGCAATGCCCACATCCTGTAAGTATATTTTTAAAAATCCGCTTTTTTTACACTAATGATATCATCCCCAGGAATTGTCACATTACCAGCAGCTCAAGAAAACTAGATTGAATTGTTGATCTGAATTTTTCAACGAATGATACATAGTACAAAAATTCAGTCTGGGCTTATCTCAAGAGCTGGATTATTTCCTCCTCCCTGGGATGCTCTCATACAAACTGCCAATTTACAGCTTATCTGGAGTGAACCTCAGATGGAGTAGATATTTGTAAAATCTTTCCTTAAGCAATTTCCTGGTGACAAATAGGAATTGCACGCCCAGACTTTGCAAGAGAAATAAATTGAGCAACAGTGAGTCAAAACCCTGTTTTGCATTACTCCCAGTTTTCTGTTTCTTACATTTATTTTGATGAAGATTAAGATGCTAAGGGTTGTGGTATAGTGTCTGCAGCTCTGTATGACAAGGAACTCCATTTAAATCACCAATCCCTGGACCACCTGGCTCCCGGGCCCTGATGCTTGGCACCATGTTTTTGAGGCACTGATTGCTGCCACAGTGCATCACTGATGGATAGAGTGACAATTGAAGGTGGTGGATAGGATGTCATTTAAGTGGGACGTTTTGTCTTGGGGGTGGTGTCAAGCTTCTTTCTGGGTTGTTGGAGTGGCACTAATCCAAAGTTAAGTCATAGATAATTGCTGAAACTACATAGAGCCCACAAAGATGGAAAAGTGATGGATCTTGGACTACATACAGGTAAGTCAGGAACTTTGCTCAGGCCTGCCTGGCAGACCACAGCAGGTTGGGAGAGGGTACTGGATTAGTTGGAGTCCCAATCGAGAGTGTAGGATCTTGGTGGGGACTGTTCCATAATGGGCACTGGAGACCCCCTAAAAGAGATACCTGCACAGTGGTTAGCACTACTGCCTCATAGTGCCAGGCACCCGGGTTTGATTTCTGGTTTGGGTCACTGTCTGTGCGGATTCTCCCCGTGTCTGTGCGGGTTTCTCCACGTCTTCTGATTTCCTCTCACAGTCTGAAAGATGCGTTGGCCATGCTAAATTCTCCCTCAGTGTACCCGAACAGGTGCTAGAGTGTGGTGACTAAGGGATTGGCTGTTAATTGGCACTTGTGAGACTTAATAATCCAAGGCTGTGCAGATTGCCTGACACTTTGCCTGCCTATTGTATTGTGGGAGACAAGTTGGGGAGGGTAGGGAGAAGGTGGCAGAAAGGCTGTTTATTTTACCTAATCTGCCCCACTTCTGCCATCAAATACGCAGGTGGAGACGATAAAATTCACCCCTAATGATTAGGTTGGCAAGCATAATCTTCCTTTCTGAAATCTATGTTGGCTGCTGCATCTACTTATTTAATAATTAATAACCTCATTGATTAACATTGAAAGGAGCAATGTTGACATAAGGAGAAATTTCTTATGCAGCAACTCGTTAATATCTGAAATAGACTGCTGACTGGTGGAGGCAGATTTAATCATGACATTCAAAAGAGAATTGGATAATTATCTGTTGAGAAAAGAATTGCATGTCTATGGGGAAAAGCAGAGTAGGACTGGTGAAGAAATTCTCAGAGACAGCACAGACCATTCTACAATTAATCTCTTTCAATCTTTATTACCTACTCTACTCCCTTTATTTTCCTTCCACTGCCATACAAATTTAAACTTTCACTCACATCTCCAGTTATTCTCCCCAGAGGATATTGATCCCAGCTTTTTGGTCTCAGCTTTGCTCTGGTTAAGATTGGGTATGATTTATTCATGCTCCAGAACTGGCCTCCAAGCCTGCACCGACAATACTGCCCGACTGAATGAAAACCCCCTACCCTTCCGGGACCATATCCCTCTATTCCCATCTTTTTCATGTATTTGTCTAGATACCCCATAAAATTTACTATTGTAGCTGCTTCCACTGCTTCCTCCGGCAGCGAGTTCCAGGCACCCAACACTGTCTGTGAAAAAACATGCCTTGTACATCTCCTTTAAACCTTGCCCCTCGCACCTTAAACTTACGCCCCTAAGTAATTGACTCTTCCACACTGGGAAAAAGCTTCTGACTATCCACTCTGTCCACGCCTCTCATAACCTTGTAGACTTCTATCAGGTCGCCTCTCAACCTCTGTCGTTCCAGTGAGAACAAACCAAGTTTCTCCAACCTCTCCTCATAGCTTAAACTGTGACCTAATTCATGAAACTCTTTTATCAGCATTTGCATCCAATTCTTCTGCATGCCGCTACTCCAGATAAACATGAACGCATTCCATGCTGACTGACCCCCACCACCACCCAACCTCCAACAACTCCGCTATCTGACAGATTCTATACATACTCTTTTACTCAGAATCTTAGAATCCCTACAGTGCAGAAGGAGGCCAATTGGCCCATCCAGCCTGCTCTGACAAGAATCTCACCCAGGTGCTATCCCGTAACCTCACATATTTACACTGCTAGTCCCCTTGATACTAAGGGAAAATTTAGCATGGCCCAGCAACCTAATCCGCACCTCTTTGGACTGTGGGTGAAAACCAGAGCACCCGGAGGAAGCTCATGTAGACATGGGGAGAACATACAAACTCCACACAGATGGTGACCAGAGACTGGAATTGACCTCAAGTCCCTGGCGCTGTGAGGCAGCAGTGCTAAACACTGTCCAAATTGCTGCTCTGCAAGCACTTTGGAAGCAATATATGATTTGGAACTCATAAAAACATATGGTTAATTTTCTAACCAGTGGTTCAGTGGTAGCACCCAGTGGTATTGGGTTCAAGCCTCACTCTCGAGACTTGACCATGTAATCTGAGCTGGTGTTGTACTGTTGGATGTGTCATCATTTGCATGAAATGTTAAACCAAGACCCACTCTGCCCTCTTACTTAAACGTAGATAATCCAATGGCGCAAATTGAAGAGCAGGTGTGCTTGGCCAATATTCAACTCTCAAGTAATACCTCAAAAATATATCTTTTGTTCTTATTGCAGATTGTGCAATTTTAGTTAGTGCTAATTGGTTCTCGCTTTTGCCTATGCTAATATATTGATTGCACTTCTAAAGTATTTAGTTGGATGCCAATTGTGATAGGGCATTGTGAGAATTTGAAAGGCATTATACAAGTGCAAGTTGTGTCTTTAGTTAAAATTCTTTGTAATAACAAGAATGGATGCAAATGTACTTACTCGAATGTGATTTCTTTCCTGAGGAAACAACTTGACCCGACTCCAGATCATTTGCTTGGCCATGGGAGACCAAAAATAACAGAAGACCACTGAAAATTACTTTATAAATTGGTGACATTGCCTGAAAGGACAAACCATGAATGTACTGGAGATGTGGCAATGGGGAGGTCAGACACTGTATATTGCCATTTCTGCAGTATGTAGTGGGAGATGTTACCATATGAAATGATCCAAAAAATCCTAAATTACCACGGAGACCATGAAAATAGATTCCTAAATTACCATGGAGACAGTGACACATCATAATATAATCTGATATCAGGACCTGGGTTACTATGGAGACCACATTCATAAGATTATTGTGAATGATCTAGGACATTTTATGGTGTCATAGTTGATTAAGAATTGTAGATTATGGGGGGAAGACAAAAGCACTTTCAGTGACTTTGAGGACTTTTATCTCTTCATAATACTTGCCAGATGATTTGTTATGGTTATTACTAAATGAATCAGGAGTAGATAGTTTTAGTTTTGCTTCAGGCAATTGTGACATTAATGTACCTTTAAGAGGTTTTTATTTCATTAATTTTTAATTTAATTTAATTGATTTATTAATGTCATAGTAAGCTTACATTAACACTGCAAAGAAGTTACTGTGAAAATCCTGAAGTCACGACGTTCCGGCACCTGTTCAGGTACACTGAGAGAGAATTTAGCATGAACAATGCATCTAACCAGCACATCTTTCAGACAATGGAAGGAAACCAGAGCACCCGGAGGAAACCTATGCAGACACGGGGAGAACGTGCAGACCCTGCACAGACAGTGACCCAAGCCGGGAATCAAAGCTAGGTCCCTGGCACTGTAAGGCAGCAGTGCTAACCACTATGCCACATGTTGTCCCATGCTCTCACAGCCTCAGCTAGTGTCATTGTTGCCAAGTTGGCTGGACAGATTTTTTTTATTGCTCCTTCAGTAGTTTAAATGGGGTTTGTTCATTTTTACTCTGGATTACTTTATGGCATTGTTAGGAGGAATGTCATGTGTGTTTGGGCAGTATTTTCTTTCCCTTTCTAGTGAGTTTAAGGTTTCATTTTCTGTTTGGGTTTAATTTTCAAAGGGACAACAAGCTGAGAAGAAGTGTTTCTCTCTCTTCTTGTTTTATTTGAAAATTCTGCTGGTTACCTGAAAACAAACTCCTGCCTTTCTAAAGGGCAGAATCTGCTGCTGGTGGCTTGACTAGAATCTACCTGGGATTTTGGGAAGCTGTTCTGACTTCGAACTGTTCTGGGTGTGTCAAGCAGACTACTAAAACTTACAAGACTGAGTTTTCAATTTCCCAACTAAAGGACTCAATTCCAGTATCACGTGAGCATTAGACTTTTCTGTATTGAACTTGTTTAAAGGGTTTTCTTCCTGAGATTAGTTTAATTGGAATATCTTAGATATATTTGATAAGGGTTATACATTATCATGGTTGTTTTGTTTTGTTTGTAATTGATAAAGGTTATTGCTTTTTTTTCCATACATGTTAACTATATTCTTAAATAAACTTTGTTTGATAAAAGCTCTCCAGTGAGTCATTTGAATCATACCTGAGGTGAAACATATCATGCTTATCATAGCCGAATTCAAGATGTAAAACTTATGATCCATAAGAGCTCCCTAAAACACTTTGCAGTTTCTGACCTGAACCATAACACAATTCTCAATTGTGTTTTTTCCCCCCCTCTTGTCTCTTTTGGCATGGCATCTTTTTGGAAGGCTCATTTTATTCTGAATTACAAACTAGCCCAATGGTTTAGTGCTGGACTTATAACCCAGAAGGTTGTCAAATCCAACCCCAGCATGGTAAGTTTTACAACAACTGACTTTAATAAGTCTGGAAATTTGTTGATTGAGATGGCAAAAAATTTATATGTTCCATAATGCTACATGACCAAGCATAACTTACACCTGTAGTCCACACTATGGGGTTGGCTCAATATATTTCAGGTGGAATGAGGAATAGGCAACAACTAGTCTTTCCAACGTTGCTCCAAAATGCAGCTGAATGATTCAACTTTTCTAATGCACTAACATTCTTCATAATATTATGGAGTGAGTTAGCATCTATGCTATAATCTTCTCTTTTTTTTAATAATGTATGCTTGTGCTTCTTTAATTCAAAGAAGTAGCCAAAAATAAAATCCCAGCTTAGTTATTTTATATATTCTGCAATGATCAATTGGCTATTTGGAAAGGGAGATCAGTTGTACGTTTGTTGCAACTATGACACTATGTTTTGTGACATCAGTGTTGGCTGGATACCAGCTTATGTTTATGCCAGTCTTTTTATAGTTTGGTTTATTCATTAAAAGCAAAATGAGATGGATTTTTATTAGATGTCTGCATCGATGCCCCAGAATTTCAGTGGGGGTTTTGTACTTTTATACGTAGAAGCAAACAAGAAAGAAATGATGTCTCACTGCATTGATGGTGGAACCAACCAAAACCTGAATTAAAAGGAGTCGCAAGAGTGGGCAATGAGCACTAGTGAAATATAATGCTTACACTGTTGCTCAGTCCTTTTATCTTTACTTACCATTGATTATTTCAACCATTTCCTTTCCCTGTTAATGTCCTTTAAATTCAAATTTAATACATAGAACTAATCTGGTCCAATTTCAATTAGCAGACTAAACAAAATCATAGTTTGGAAAAAGTGAGAACATGAGGTTTCTATCACTGTATTTGCATGGCTGTTAATTCCTGACATTTGAGATTTACATATTTTGCCTATTCTGCCCGCATTTCTACCCACATTGCCTGCATAATGGGACATTCACATAAGATAACAGTTGAGACTGATTCGAATGGTTCCACTAACTATTTAGTATCTCATTTGAAATGGTAATTCCTGAACCACACACACACACTGGCAGGTTGACTGACATTCATTGGAGCTAATGCTGCAGAAATCAATGGAAAGGAAAGACAATCTCACCGGATTGTGTTAGGATTAGAAATTAATGATAAATCGGGTGACACTGCCACCTCACAGCGCCAAGGACTCGGGTTCAATTCCGGCCTTGGGTTTGGGTGTGGAGTTTGCATGTTCTCCCTGTGTCCGCATGCATTTCCTCAGGTGCCCTGGTTTCCTCCCACAGTCAAAAGATATGATGTGGAGTTACTGGCATTGGACTGGGGTGGGCACAGTAAGTAGTCTCACAACACCAGGTTAAAGTCCAACAGGTTTATTTAGTCTTGGAGCATTGCCCCTTCAACAGGTGAGTGAAGAGTTCAGTTCACAAACAGGACATACATAGACACAAACTCAATTGCAAGATAATGGTTGGAATGTGAGTCTTAACAGGTAATCATGAAATTACAGGTACAGACAATGCGAGTGGAGGGAGGATTAAGCACAGATTAAAGAGGTGTGAATTGTCTCAAGGTAGGACAGTTAGTGAGATTTTGTAAGCCCGGGGATTAATGGTAGTGTGACATGAACCCAAGATCCCAGTTGAGGCTGTCCTCGTGTGCGGTACTTGGCTATGAGTTTCTGCTTAGCAATTCTACGTTGTTGTGTGTCTTGAAGGCTGCCTTGGAGAACACTTACCTGAAGATCGGAGGCTGAAAGTTTCTATGTAATAGAGCCATTGTTTCGAGTCAGATGACTCTTTCTCAGAGCTGGTTATTCTGACTGGAAACATTGGCTCTATTCTTCCTCCAGACCTGCTGAGATCTTTGAGAGTTTATAGGTATTTTGCTAAGTATCAAAGCGTTTAAGACCGTTTTTCAGAGAAGGTGGGGTTGGTTCATTTCTGCTCTGCGATACTAAATTTTCAATGTTAATCATCACAGAGTTCTTGAATCAATGACTAAAATTTATATAGCAACTTTAACATAGATGCACGGTACTTCGAGGCCCTCAAAAGGTGCGAGATCCACAAAGCAGATGTTCAGAGCTTGGTCAAAAAAGTGGATTTTAAGTATAATCTTAAAGGAAGGGAAGCGGATGGGTAAGGAAAGGGAGTCCAGGCCATGTGGTGTAAGCAGAAGAAGGTTCAAACATCAAGGTTGGGAAGAAAAATGCATTAGGGTTGAAAGTAATAGACAGATCGGGAGACTGATTGAACAGGAGATAGGAAGGAATTAAACACAAGAATTTGGGCAAATACAACTCACTGCAGGATAAGATACAGGGCTAAGCTAATGTTTACAGGAGGTAGAAGCATAGAAGCAGAAGAGGCCTACACCAATTCCCTGACAGAGTATGTTACCCAGGCCCTCTTCTCCGCCTTATCCCCGTAATCCCACACATTTCCCAAGATTAATCCATCTAACCTAACAGGAGCTGCTTGCAAATGGAAACCTGCTCTACAATCTTATATTGATAGTTTTCTTTTGATCTATCAATTTCTTACACATTTGGTTCCAGGTGATCCATAGAATCGTAGAATCTTACAGTGCATAAGGAGGTACTTTGGCCCAGCGAGTCTACGCTGAATCTCTCAGAGCATTGTACCCAGCCCCTACCCCTGTAATCCCATGTATTTACCCCACTAATCCACCTAACATTTTGAGACACTAATGGGCAATCAACCTAACCTGCATATCTTTGGACTCACAATACCATTTTAAAGCCCAATAAGTTTATTTGGTAGCACGAGCTATTGGAGCATTGCCCCTTCATCAGGCGAGTGAAGAGTTCAGTTCATCAACAGGGCATATATAGACACAAACTCAATTACAAGATAATGATTGGAATGCAAGTCTTAACAGGTAACCAAGTCTTTACAGATGCAGACGCTGTGAGTGGAGAGAGGGTTAAGCACAGGTTAAAGAGATGGAGATGAGAATTGTCTCCAGCCAGGACAGTTAGTGAGATTTTGCAAACGCAGGCAAGTTGTGGGGGTTACAGATAGTGTGACATGAACCCAAGATCCAGGTTGAGGTTGTCCTCATGCGTGCAGAACTTGGTTATCAGTCTCTGCTCAACGATTCTGCATTGTCATGTGTCGTGAAGCTGCCTTGGAGAATGCTTACTCGAAGATCAGAGGTTCAATGCCCTTGACTGCTGAAGTATTCCCCGACAGGAAGGGAACTCTCCTACCTGGTGATTGTTGAGCGGTGTCCATTCATCCATTGTCATAGCATTTGCATGGTCTTGCCAATGTACCATGCTTTGGGACATCCTTTCCTGCAGCATTATCAGGTAGACACTGTTAGCCAAGTCACAAGAGTATGTACCGTGTACTTGGTGGATGATGTTCTCACGTGAAAAGACGACATCCATGTCAATGATACAGCACATCTTACAGAGGTCGCTGTGGCAGGGTTGTGTGGTGCCGTGGCTACTGTTCTCTTGAAGGTTGGGTAGTTTGCTGCATGCAATGGTCTGTTTGAGATTGCACAGTTGTTTGAAGGCAAGTAGTGGAGGTGTGGGGATGGCCTTGGCAAGATGTTTGTCTTCATCGATGACATGTTGAAGGCTCCAGAGAAAATGTCATAACTTCTCCGCTCCAGGGAAGTACCGGATGATGAAGGGTACTCTGTCCGCCATGTCCCACGTTTGTCTTGAGGAGGTCTGTGAGGTTTTTCACTGTGGCACGTCAGAACTGTCAATCAATGAGTTGAGCGACATATCCTGTTCTTACAAGGGGTCTTTCAGCTTCTGTAGGTCTGTTGTGATTCTCCTCATCTGAGCAGATCCTGTGTATATGGAGGGCTTGTCCATAGGGCATGGCTTCTTTAACGCGTTTAGGGTGGAAACTGGAGAAGTGGAGCATCGTGAGGTTATCCGTGGGCTTGCAGTGCAGTGAAGTGCTGAGGTGACCATCCTTGATGGAGATGCGCGTGTCCAAGAATGCAACCGATTCTGGAGTAGTCCATGGTGAGTCTGATGGTGGGATGGAGCTTGTTGATGTCAACATATAGTTGTTTCAGTGATTGTTCGCCATGAGGATGAAAATGTCATCAATGTACCTAGTGTATAGCGTCGGTTGAAGGTCCTGTGCGGTGAAGAAGTCTTGTTCAAACCTGTGCATGAAGATGTTGGTATATTGAGGTGGTAATTTGGTCCCCATGGCTGTTCCATCCCACTCCTCGCATTGAAAATGTCTACCGCCTCCCGAAGATACACAAGACCAACACACCTGGCCATCCCATCGTATCAGGCAATGAAACCCTCTGGCTATGTCGAGGGCATCCTGAAACCCATTGTACAAAGAACCCCAGGTTTATATAGATACAAACTCAATTGTAAAATAATGGTTGGAATGCGAGTCTTAACAGGTAATGAAGTCTTTACAGGTACAGATGATGCGAGTGGAGAGAGAGTTAAACACAGGTTAAACAGATGTGAATAGTCTCAAGCCAGGACAGTTAGTGAGACTTTGCAAGCCCAGGGGATTACAGGTAATGTGACCCAAAATCCCTATTGAAGCTGTCCTCATGTGTGGAACTTGGCAATCAGTTTCCGCTCAGCGATTCTGCGTTGTTGTATGTCTTGAAGGTGACATTGCGAACTTCTTACCAGAAACTCAGCACTCAGGAACACTCCTAGTCACAATGGATGTCTCGGCACTCTACACCAGCATCCCCTTCAACAATGGCATTGCTGCATCTGCCTTGGTACTCAATGCTGACAACTGCCAATCTCCAGATACAATTTTACAACTCATTTGCTTCATCCTGGACTACAATGTCTTCACTTTCAACAACCTTCGACCTTCAACAACCAGGTCTTTATCCAGACACACGGAACAGCCATGGGGACCAAATTCTCAGGGAATTCTCATTCATCTGTTCTCCCACGCACCTGATGAAGGGGCCGCACTCCAAAAGCTAGTGGCGTTTGCTACCAAATAAACCTGTTGGACTTTAACCTGGTGTTGAGAGACTTGTTACTGTGTTTACCCTAGTCCAACGCTGACATCTCCACATCCGGTCAGAATGACCAGCTCTGAGAAAGCGTCATCCTGACTCGAAACATTGGCTCTATTACGTAGAAACATTCAACCTCTGATCTTTGGTAAAGTTTTCTCCAAAGCGGCCTTCAAGACATACAACAACGCAGAATCGCTGAGCAGAAACTGATAGCCAAGCTCCGCACACGAGGACGACTTCAACTGGGAACTTGGGTTCACGTCACACCACCTGTAACCCCTACGATTTGCCTGGGCTTGCAAAATTTCACTAACTGTTCTGGCTTGAGACAATTCACACCTCCTTAACCTGTGCTTAATCGTCTCTCCACTTACATTATCTGTACCTGTAAACACTTGTTTACTTGTTAAGACTCGTATTCCAACCATTATCTTGCAATTGAGTTTGTGTCTATGTATGCCCTGTGTATGAACGCAACTTGCCACTCACCTGATGAAGAAGAACATAAGAACATAAGAACATAAGAAATAGGAGCAGGAGTAGGCCATCTGGCCCTTCGAGCCTGCCCCGCCATTCAATAAGATCATGGCTGATCTGTCGTGGCTCAGTTCCACTTTCCCGCCCTCTCCCCATAACCCTTAATCCCCTCTCTTATCAAAAACCCATCAACCCGCTTCTTAAAAATATTTAGCGAGGCAGCCTCCACCACTTCAACGGGCAGAGAATTCCAGAGATTCACCACCCTTTGAGTGAAGAAGTTCCTCCTCAACTCCGTTCTGAACCGCCCCCCCTTTATCTTGAGGCTGTGCCCCCTAGTCCTACTGTCTTTTTTGAGCGGGAAGAGTCTTTCCACCTCTATCCTGTCCATCCCATTCATCATCTTATACGTCTCAATGAGATCTCCCCTCATTCTTCTAAACTCTAACGAGTACAAGCCTAGTTTATTCAGCCTCTCCTCATAGCTCAACCCCCTCAACTCCGGTATCAGCCTAGTAAACCTCCTCTGCACTGCTTCAAAAGCTTGTGCTACCAAACAAACCTGTTGGACTTTAACCTGGTGTTGTGAGACTTCTTACTATATAAACTAGAAGCAGGAGTAGGCCATTTGGCTCTCTGAACTTGCTCCACCATTCATCTTGATCATGGCTGATCATCAAATTCAATATCCTGATTCCCCCCTGCCTCCCATATCTCTTGATCCTTTTAGCCCCAAGAGTTTTATGTCTAATTTCTTCTTGAAATCAGACAATGTTCATTCTCTCTCCACAGATACTGTCAGACCAGCTGAGATTTTCTAGCATTTTCTGTTTTTGTTTCAGATTCTGTCATCCACAGTATTTTGCCTTTACTCGCACTTGACTCTCATGGTGTGTAGGCTCTATATAGGTCAGTTTTTTAATATATATCTCATAAAAATGAAGGCAATCCCATGTATGTATCTTCTAAACATGTTTTTTTTGACTTGTTGAGTATTTAAAAACTAACTCCACCCCCCCAGTTATCACTGTTAAAAAAAAACTTAATTCTCCTTCTCTGAGAGTTTCTAAAGTAAAACTAATTTGCAATTTAATATAAGCCACAGAAGGGAAGCACAATTTCTTAACATTTCTCCAGCACGTCATGGAGAACAGAAATACCACTTCCTTACTTTTTTAAAAGGACACTTGTGGGATTTCCTCGTAGGCTGCACCAATAGCTGTTGTGAGTGTTCTCATTGATCAGAGGACACAGCTTGTTACTGCTTGAATTTACCAATGGGGGGATTTAAATGCAACAGCTGGGATGCTCACTCGCCGCTGTGCACGCCGGGATTTGTAGTCGCCCTCCAGGTCTCCAGCCGGCTGAGGGGCGGAAAGGGGGACTACAGCTCCCGGCGGGCAGTGCGGCCCGGGTGGGCGGGGCCGCAGCTGCGTAATAGGGCGACCAGAGTGAGGCTGGCGTTGTTTGTTGTGGCCGCCATCACGGTGTGAGGTTGGAGACAGAGGGAGAGTGAGGGCAAGCGGGGAGGGAGAGATACAATCCATCGCCATCCGCTCCGCTGCTGCCTTGCAGGGACTCGGTCGGTACCGTACAATTATCGCGGCGAGTGGCGCTGTCACCCCGGGTGGATATTGGAGCGAAGGTGCTAAGACATCCCGGCTCAGGATTGAAAAATAAAGCCGGCTTTTCTTCAGCCGCCGTCGGGAGAAACCGCGGGGTCTCTGTAGCCGCTCATACCCTCCCCAAATACCCCCCCTCCTCCCCACTTTCGGCCGGCCCACACTGAAACGCCATGGCCTGCGGAGCCACACTCAAAAGGACTATCGATTTCGATCCGCTGCTCAGCCCCTCGTCCCAGTCTCCGAAGAGGAGGCGCTGCACCCCTCTCAGCTCGGCCACCTCCCCGCAGAAATACCTGAAGATGGAGCCGTCTCCCTTCCGGGAGGTCACCCCCCGCCTCACCACAGGTCAGTCAGTGCTCGGGGGGGGGGGGGGGAGGAGGGGGGGGAGGGGGGAGAGGCCGGCGGCCCGGCTCCGACTCACTGGCTGACAGGGCGGCGCCTGGAGCTCGCCCAGATCCCCAGGTTAAGGCTGGGCGTGTTTCTCACAACACAGTTTCAATTTATAGCCACCTACCCGTCTCTCCTTCTCTGTCCCACCCCTTTGGCCTCTTCCCCCGACCCTGCCTGTCCTTTTTGCCCCTTGGCCTCTTCCCCCACCCCCTTGCCCCGTTTGCTTTCCTCACCCCCTTGCCCCTTTTGCCTCTTCCACCACTCCTTTTTTGGTGTCGTCCACCACCCCACCTGCTCCATTGGCCTCTTCCCTACCCCCCTTTCTCCCTTTTGCCTCTTCCCCCCCTTGTCCCTTTTGCCTCTTTCCCAACCCCACCACCCTTTTTTTTTGCCTTTTCCCCCTCCTCCTCACCACCTCTTTGGTTCATCTATCACATCAATCGTTCTCTATTATCCCCCATAGTTTTAGCCCCCACCCCCTCCCCAAGACATGATTGAAGAATGGTACTGTTTTGATATCAGTGCAGTGGGATATGGGTTTCTGTGTCGAGGAGCGCAGTTGTTGGGTGGTTTTAAAAGTCTGATTTACATCATGATCTATGCCTGAGATTAGGGGAGGGGCAACTGCTTTCTCAGTGAGATGAGTGGAAAAGATCTCTGACAGCCTGCAAATAATTCTCACCATTTGACCTGGCAATTGCTGTGAAAACATTTCTTGCTGGTGTGCATTTTTCCCTGCCTAAGTATTATTTAGAATGAGTTTTGCTTAACTTTGTGACCCTTATCTCAGAAGGGACATGATGCCTCAAGTTTGTGTGGCTTTTTTTCCTAGAATATTTGCTTTATTTGAGGATATATTCTGCAACTCGAGTAGGCTATCTAGTCACTTGCTCTGTAAAATCAGATCCATACTGTACAAGATCAGGACTTTTTACTTTCCAAAAGAGGTAATGTGCTAGATTTGTCTGAATGCACAAGACTACATTCTGTATTGGTAAGAGATGGCTTTATTGTAGTAAGCCAGTGAGCCATATTCTGGTGCAGCATAGTTTCCTTTCAGTAACTTTGTTAAACCATTACTGTTGAAATTCTAATGTGAAATATGTTTGGACACTTCTCTGTTAAAACTGTTAATCTGTAAATTTTTAGTTCTCTTTTGTGGCTCAATATAGAGAAAGGCTGGAGGTGATTGTGCTTTTTTTTTTAACTTGAGCATTAATTATGTACCTAGCCTGCCTCACGGTCCTGGTTAGGCCTGAGATTGCCATGGGGACAAATAAGTTGCAAGGTTCTCTGCACTAGTGAAAATGAATCTTCTGTAAATCACAAATTTTTAAACCTGAAGAAAGTTGTTTTGAAGTGAAATGTTGGTTTTGGAAAAGATGAAATGTTTTTTTCATCTTGTTATCTTTTGTGATCAAGCACCCTTGCATCAAAAATAAAATGCTGGAAAAACTCAATTCTGGCAGCATCTGTGTAACAAGAAACAGTTAATGTTTCAAGTACGTATGACTCTACAGCTATTGGGGGAAGTGTGACGGTGTAGAGCAAATAGAAGGTCAGATAGGTGGGAGCTCAGGTGAGATTTAACAATGATGTCATGGAACACAAGACAATGGGAGTTTGAATGGTAGACTAAAAAGGGTGCTGATAATTGCATAAACGTAAGATAACAGAAAGTGCTCATTACAGAACTAGGATCAGTGCTCTTGGATTGGGATATAGGTTAGATAGGTGACACAGCAGCAAGTAGTTAACACTGCTGCCTCACAGCACCAGGGATTTGGGTTCAATTCCTGGCTTGGGTCACTGTGCAGACTCAGCAGACATTCTCCCCATGTCTGCATGGGCTTTCTCTGCTAGAAGTCTCATCAGGTTAAAGTCCAATAGGTTTATTTGGTGGCAAAGGTCACTAACGTTCAGAGCGCTGCTTCTTTGTCAGGTGAGTGGGAGTTCTGCTGACAAACGGCATATAAAGAGACAAACTCAGTTTACAAAATAATGATTGGAATGCGAGTCTTTGCAGGTTATCAAGTCTTCAAGGTACAGACAATGTGAGTGGAGTTAAGCACAAGTTAAAGAGATGTGTATTGTCTCCACACGGGACAATTAGTGAGATTTTGCAAGTCCAGGCAAGTCATGGGGGTTACAGATAGTGTGACATGAACGCAAGATCCTGGTTTTCTCCCACAGGTCAAAAGATGTGCTGATTAGGTGCATTGGCCATGCTAAATTCTCCCTCTGTACCCAAACCAGTGCTGGAGTGTGGTGACCAGGGGATTTTCAGTGAATAACTTCATTGCAGTGCTAATGTAAGCCTACTTATACTAATAAATTTTTAAACTTACAGGAGCAGAATGGAGTTCTGTTTTTTGTGCATGTCAGGTCCATTTCATTTGCATCAAGTTACAAATCTTTATGTTACAAACTGATTGATATGATTTCAGTTAAATTTGAAGATTTTCCTGCATTTAGAGAAGTCCTAGATGTCAATTACTCAACTCCAGTAGCCCACAGATTCTCAGCTTTGAGCTGAGTTGGTGTCATAATCTAGGCCACAAATGAATTTTTTATTATTCATTGATTCATAGAATGGAAGGGTTGTAGAAATAAACCAGCAAACAACAGACCAGTGAGTTTCACGTCAGTGGTAGGAAAACTATTAGAGAAACTTCTGAAGGAGAGCATCTATCTCCATTTGGGGAGGCAAAGTTTGATCAGGGATGGGCAGCATAGTTCATCTGAGGGCAGTCATTCCCAACAAATTTGAATTTTTTGAGGTGACCAGGTGTGTAGACAAGGGTAGTGCAGTCGATGTATAGTTTATATGGATTTCGGCAAAGCCTTTGACAAGGTCTCACTTGAGACTTTTACAGAAGGTAAATTCACTTGGGACGCAGGGTAATTTGATAAAGTGGATTCAAAATTAGCTCGGTTGTAGGAAAGCAATGACATAAGACTGCTTTAGTGACTGGAAGCCACAGACCAGTGGCACACCGCAGGGATCTGTTGGGCCCCCTGTTGTTCGTCATTTATATAAATGACATTGACTATATGTGGGAGGTAAGATTAATAAGTTTGCGAATGACAAAGACTGGAAGGTGGTTAACAGTGAGGCGGAGGGTCTTGGGCTACAAGAAGATGTAGACGGAATGATCAAATGGCAGATAAGTGGCAGATGGAATTTAACCCTGAAAAGTGAGAGGTGATATACTCTGGAAGGAGTAATTTGACAAGGAAGTATTCAATGAATGGTAGCACACCTGGATGTTCTGTGAAACAAAGGGATCTTGGTGTATTTGTCCATTGATCTCAAAGCGGTAGGACATGTTAAGGTGTTGAAAAAGGCATATGGGACACTTGCCTTTATCAATCAAGGCATAGATTACAAAAAACGGGGAAGCCATGTTGTAGTTGTACAGGACTTCGGTGAGGCTACAGCCAGAGTACTGTACGCAGTTCTAGTTGCCAGATTATCGGAAGGATGTGATTGCACTGGAGGGGGTGCAGAGGAGATTTACCAGGATGCTGCCTGGGATGGACCATTTAAGAAAGAGGTTGGATAGGCTTGGGTTGTTTTCATTGGAGCAGTGCAGACTGAGGGGATGACCTGATCAAAGTGTGCAAGATTGAGAGGCATGGATAGAGTGGACGAGGAGCAACTATTCCCCCTCGTAGAAGGGTCAGTCGGGGGAAACAGGTTCAAGGTGAGGGGTAGGAGGTTTGGGGGAATGTGAGGGGAAAACCTTTTTACCCAGAAGGTGGTGACAGTTTGGAATGTGCTGCCTGGGAGGGTGATATAGTCAGGTTGCCTTGCTTCTCTTTAAAAAGTATCTGGATGAACACTTGGCCCATAGCCCTGAATGATGTGTCAAGTGCTGGCAGACGGGATTAGGTGAGAGTTCAGGTGTTTTTAATGTCAGTGTGGACTTGGACCGAACGGCCTCTTTACTATGATTCAATGGGATGCAACATCTTTGGTATAACATTTTAAAAATATTATAAAGGTATGTTACAGCAACTCCTTGGAGAATTTTGCAATTCGCTGATTATGCTCATTTCTTGCATTACAGGAAGCTGCCAGTGACAATCATGTCATTTTAAAATGCTGTTCCTCTTAATTTTTGGGAATGTTGCAGCAAATGGTTGCGCACTCATTTTTCACCCAGCTGTACTTTAATGTCCTGGTTTGAAAAAAAATTTGAGTTTGATTTTTGAAGTTGATTGGGAATTTTAAAGATATCCCTGCAAGCTGATTGCTTGAGGTACCAAATTAGCCGAAGATTTATGGTTGGAAGTTTTGGAAACACTACATTTAATTTCACTGTTATTTCCAATTGGGCCCCACGTATAGAATCATAGAACCCTACAGTGCAGAAAGAGGTCATTCAGCCCATTGAGTCTGCACCGACCACAATCCCACCCAGGCCCTACCCCCATATCCCTGCGCATTTTACTTGTACTCCCTCTAACCTGTGCACCTCAGGACAATAAGGGGCAATTTTAGCATGGCCAGTCAACCTAACCTGCGCACCTTTGGACTGAGGAAACCCACGCAGACACGAGAATGTGCAAACTCCCCACAGACAGTGACCTGAGTCAGGAATTGAATCCAGGTCCCTCGAGCTGTGAAGCAGCAGTGCCAACCACTGTTACCCTGCTGCCCCTACTGTGCTACCATGCTGCCCACTAGTCTCAGAAGATTTTGTTTTTAAACTCTGGCACTAAATCTGCACTGATCTTCAACCTTAACTTACATCTGGTTTATCAGTAGTGTACCCTTCTCCATTGGGTGAGCTACTGATGTTAGCTTAACTTTGAGTAGTTTTATATGGAGGAGATGTACTATTTGAAAGCAGAGCAAAGCAAGTTAGCCATTCTTGCATGTCTTGAGCCCCATGAATGGATTGGTCGTGGCCCTAGATGGGAAAGAGCTAAAATGTAATATGACAGGAAAGTGTTTAAGAAAAAACTATTTGGCTAGCATATCTTACCTTGCGATGCTTAAACGTTGACATAGTTAGCTAGTTGCCACCCCACCTGTATAACAATGTACAGTTTTATTCTGTGGTCTGTTTACATTTTCCATGGCTCTGACAGTTTTGAATAGTGGGTGGAATTCAATTGTGTACCATTTAAAAATTTCCAAATTGTTAAAGTTGTCATTTATTCTAATATTGACTTGTGCAACAGATAGTGGGTGTCTTTCAGAGCCATGTCCAAGTGACCATTCTTCATTTGTGAGTTTTAAGTAGCTTGTGGATGGCTCCAAATAGAGAACATAGACTAGGCTGATCCTCATTCACAGAACTGCACTTTGTAATGGACAAGAACCCTGAGTATTTTCTCTTCAGAGTCTCATGTTGCTAACATAAGGAATCCCTTGCAAATCTAAATCCATTCTCTACTGAATAAAGCAGTATCTCTTGATTTTTGACAGAATGGTTTGAGGAACTTTTGTAACTGTCAATTCTGTCTGAAAACTGTATGTCTAAATGTCCCTTTTTGTTCTCCCAGAATCACTAGATTATTGTCTGTATTTGAAATTTGCCGTATTGCCAAGGCTTTGGTCTGCTCAAGCACTATGCAGATAATAGTCTTTTTTTAAGATATATAGTTGTCTGCAGTGGTGGTGTGAAAGCAAAACATGGTCATATATCTCTATTTCTTTTGCCCCAAATGTTTTCATTAAAACAGCTTTTGAATTCAGTGGCTTCAACTTTGTTACAAAATTTCCAGAAAAATCACTGGGTTATAGCAAATTTGATCATGTCTTTTATTTATCTTTTCTTATACTAAATATTGTGTTAAATATGATTGTGATTATCTAGTATTTGTTGCATTCAGTCACATCTGTGGGGCAAATTTTACAACTGGAGAGTGAATTTGCACGGGTATCAGGGCATTGTCACTGCTGATTATATCAATTACTAATATAGCCTTTACTCCATCTTGTAAGATTTTTCCATTTTTTTTCCTGATTCTATTTTTAATCTTTTTTCTCAAAACTATGTATATTGTCTGATTTTGTACTTGAGAAATTTAATTGCACAATTAAATTTGTGGTGGTGCCATATAGTTTTTGGGGAAGATTAGCTGAACCTCTACAGATGCGTACATTACAGATTTTAAAGTGGATCTCTTGGTTGTAAATTTTTGTTTTCCTTTTTTCAGAACAAATTCTGTACAACATAAAACAAGAATACAAACGCATTCAGAAAAGGAGGCATTTAGAAAGTTACCTGCATCAAACAGAGGGAAGTTGTTCAAGTGATACACAATCTCATATTCCAATTTTAAATGGACCAGCTTTACAAGGTAATATCAGCCTTCTTTGTGGAAATCCAGATTCCTTTGTTAACAATTATCTACAAAATGAGTTGTGATTTGCATGCTGCTGCTGCAGCTAAAACATTTTGAAATGATTCCTGGATTTAAACAGGGAGGTCAAGATGCGTGGCACTGTGACTGTCCATCATTGACCAATTCCATGGTGGACATGAAGGCTTGTTGTATTGCACAACAGTAACCTTGGAACAGGTCCCTTTGTAAGAATTACTGCTTCACAACTTTATATGCCTTCAAAGTTTCTATTTAATTATCTTGGTTCATTAAGAGCAGAAGTGGATTTTGGAAACTGAAGTCTTTTCTACCTGATAATTTGCACCACAACTAAAGAGTTTGTGGTAGTAGTTATTATTATAAATGTCCAAGTAATTGTGATTTTGTTTAAATATAATTTGATGTGTAAAATGTAATATTGCAACTGATTTCATGGAAAAGGGATATTGTAACATAAAGGAGACCACTAGCAGAGCAGTATCGATGAGAAGAGGTTTAATGAACAATTTTTTTGTTTCCCTTTGAACTTGTCTGTAGTAGTTTCTTGCCACTTGGCCTCTGATGTGGTCTTTATCTGTGTGCTGGTCTTGGTAGTCATATGCATAGTTTGGTCCTTTGGTCTGGTCTGGCACTTTGGCTCTTAGTCTTCCTTCCTTCCTTCTCGGGTGTGGTGGCTGTCCTCATGCTGGTCGTCGCTGCTGATGTTCACTATTGTTGTAGCTCGTTCGTGGGGTCAGAGCAGCTATGAATGATGGGGAAGACTTCCCTTGGTAAATGACAAGTAATTGCGCAGCAGTGTAAATGTACATGCAGCTGCTGTATTAGTTCAGGAGAACTTCAGTGACTACACAAACATTCTAATGATCTAAGGTAATGTGTGCAGAACAATGTAGTATAAGCAGATATTAGAGATTTTGGGGGGCAGGGTGGGGAGGAGGAGCTGATCCTTTACAAGACAAGGAGCAGCCTGAGAAGGAGTGAGACAGCATCAGTTAAGTGTGCAAGTAGGTGATTGCAGTGATTTACATTATCCTTTCACTAGGGTGGTAGTTGAAACTAGAACTAGAGAGATGCAAGTGCTCTATTGATTTTATAGTTTAAATAAAACTACAGAATAGTACATAAACTGCAGACAACTGATGACTGATTTCTAATTAATTACAAAATATAAAGATGCAGAGCAAATTGCAGCATGTGAGATCTGATGGTCACCAATATGATCCAGTAACTACCTTTGCTGTAAATATCTGCAGCCCAGGGAACTTGGATGGCAGGGTTGATTTGTTAAAAGTCTGAGTTTTGGAAAGTGCAATGCATCATGGAAGGAGAAATTACTTGGATGCTTTGTTGCAAGAGGCAGTCACCTCAGGGTTAAGTACTTGCAATTTGATCCGTGGTCAGGGACAGAAGAGTGTAATTGAGGATTCCGAATGTAGCACTAGTGGACTTCTGACCCTTCCTTGCCTGACAGGTACATGGCTCTTTGTGGCCTGTGCACAAGGAATACAGGGAGGATGAGCAAACTGAACTCAGTATTGTGATAAGGGGCCATTGAAATTTGGGAGAAAAAAGGAGTGTATTGACAATATAGTTAGGGGAATTAAATATTATTCTCTGCAGCCAAGAGCATATGTTCTGATAGTTTGCTACTTGTCTGATGCCAGAGCTAAGGACCTATTCAAGGTTGGCAAGGAACTTGGAATGGGTGGGGCAGGTGCCAGTTGTCATTTTGTGTAGGTATCAACAATATAGATCTAAGTTTCTGTTAAAGGAGTAATAACATAGAAAACTACAGCGCAAACAGGCCCTTTGGCCCACAAGTTGCACTGATCATATCCCTACCTACTAGGCCTATCTATAACCATCAATCCCATTAAATCCCATGTACTCATCCAGAAGTCTCTTAAAAGACCCCAACGAGTTCGCCTCCTCCACCACTGATGGCAGCCGATTCCACTTACCCACCACCTCTAAATGAAAAACTTACCCCGACATCTCCTCTGTACCTACTCCCCAGCACCTTAAAGCTGTGCCCCCTCGTAGCGACCATTTCAGCCCTGGGAAATAGCCTCTGATACAGCTGAGGGTTATATTTAAAAAGTAGAATGACAAAGGTAAAGGATTATTACCTGTCATGAGGAAATAAGATTATAGTTTAATACGTTGCTCACATTGGTAAGGGAAAAATGGACATTGATTCTAATACCACATGTTGTTTGGTTGAGATGGCTATTACTTAAAATACGTTCTGACCAGGTGCCCTTGTGAATCCAAAAACTATGATGTAGTGGGTTTGATATAAGTAGTGAGGGAAGGGTTCACACAAGGGAAGACTTTAGAATATTGATGAGAGAACAAGGCAGTGGTGCAAGGCAATAATATTGGGTAATTATAACGAGAATGTCAGGAACAACAGCATACAAACAATGAACCAGCAAATGGGCTCTTTTTGATGTGAAAGTGATTTAAAAAAAAATACAAACTTAAAGGCTTGTTGTTACAAATGATGCTTGAATTGATGGCACAAATTGAAACAAGTGGCACACCTCTGCCATACTGTTAACATTATTATGGTTATGCAATTCTTTGAGGCTTCTCTCCTCCTGATTAATGCTTTAACTATAAAGTTGAGAAACACAATATTTTTATTAATAGCTTCCATTCTGTCTGAATAGGCTTCAGACAAATCTACATCCAACAACCTGCTTTGAAAACTCTGCTTGTGTTTTGACACTAATATAATCAATTTGGGTGGAGATGAGCAATCACAAGAAAAATAGTCATAGTGGGAGTAATCAGACTCCCTAGCAACACTGTAGGACAGGATATAAATAAGAAAAAGTGGGGGTTTGTAACAAAAGATACTGCAATAATCTTGAGCAATTTTTTATCATCTTAAAAATTGACAATTTGATTCATCCAAAGGTAGCCAAGAGGATGAGTTTATTTAAAATAGTTAGAACAATATATTCTGGAACCTGCCAGGGAACAGGTTATTTTGGACTTAATTGATCTAATGGTAAAGAATTCTCTAGGTAAGAGCAATTTTAACATGACAGAATTTTGCATTCAGAAAAAGGATGAGAAACTTGCATTTTAAATTTAAATAAAGGAAATAAGAGATTTGAAGCCAGTTTGCTATAGTTGACTGGAAAAATAAGTTAAACAGAAAATAAGTTGAAAAAGTAAGATTGATCAGTGGCAGACATTTAAGGACATATTCCACTGAATTCTTAGGGATGAAGTATTCATAATTAGCTAAGGAAGTTAAGGATGGTATCAAATTGAAAGAAAACATAAAATGTTGCAAAGATTATTAGGCCAAAAAATGGGCTAAACTTTTAGACACAGGACATGATGACTAATGAGAGTAAACTAGCACAAAATATAAAAGCAGACAATAAGAGCTTCTGGGAGAATTGCCAAAGCAAACTTTCTTCCATTGGAAGATGAGACTAGGAAATTAATGGGAAACAAGATGGCAGAGACTTTGAAAAGGTGTTTTGCATTTGTCTTTGTGATAGGGGACAAGACACTAAAAGAATAGAAAAACAAGCAGTGTAAATGGAGGATGAAATTTGAGAGTCACTATTGCTAGAGGAAAAGTGCTTGGAAGACAAATGGGAATAAAGAGTGATAGGTTTCCTGGACAGGGGGCCTGCATTTTAGGGCAGTATACCACAGGAACAGATCCTTTGGCCCACAATGTTGTGCGGAACATGACACTAAATTAAGCCCATCCCTTCTGCCTGCCCTTGATCCAGATCATCTATAATCCTTGCATGTTCATGTTATCTAAACACTCCCAAAAAAACTTGCCCCTCACATCTCCTTTTGAACTTCCCCCTCTCACCTTAAGTGTATAGCCCATAGTATTAGACATTTCAACTCTGGGGACATAGATTTTGACTGTCAACCCTATCAATGCCTCTCATTTTATAGACTTCTATCAGGTTTCCCCTCAACCACAACTGCTCCAGAGCAAAAAAAGCTGAGTTGTCCAGCCTCTCCTTAAAGCTCATGCCCTCTAATGCAGGCAACATCCTAGTAAACCTCTTCCGCACCCTACCTATAATGTGGCAATGAGAATTGAATGCAATACTCCTAAGTGCAGCCTAACCAAAGATGTTGTAGCTTTACAGAAGACATCCTGACTCTTGTACTCAATTCCCTAACCAATAAAGGCAAGCATTGTGCCTTTTTTACCACACCTGTCTACTTGTGTGGTCACTTTCAGGGAAGTATGGACTTGAAACTGTCCTGCTATTAACTTGCATCCTAAGGTATTTTTAAAAAAAAGGGTTATGGAGGTGGTAATCTTGTAAAATTTTCTAGAGTCTGGAAAGGTCCTAGTGATTGGAAAACCACATTTGTAAAGCCCCTCTTCAAGATCAGAAGGAGACAAAATAAGTTATAGGTTGATTAGCCTAGCACCTATCGTTGCCTCAACTGTTTAGCATATACATAGACGATCTGGAGGAGTGGACCGACTGTAGGGTAACAAAGTTTGCTGTTGACACAAAGATGAGTGGGAAAGCGAATTGCATGGAGGACGTGGAAAGTCTGCAGAGAGATTTGGATAGGCTGAGTGAGTGGGCAAGGATCCAGCAGATGGAGTATAATGTTGGCAAGTGAGGTTATCCACTTTGGAAGAAATAATAGGAAAATGGACTATTGTCGTAATTTTTCACCATTTAAATATGTGCAGAGCACCTGGGGGTCCTTGCGCATGAATCACAAAACCTCAGTCTGCAGGTGATCAAGAAGGCAAATGGAATGTTGGCCTTTATCATGAGGGGGATGGAATATAAAAGCACGGAGGTCTTACTGCAGATGTACAAGGTACTGGTGAGGCTGCAACTAGAGTACTGTGTAATTTTGGTCCTCTTAAACAGAGAAGGTTCACCAGGTTGATAACGGAGATGAGGGGGTTAGCTTATGAGGAGAGATTGAGTAGATTGGGCCTGTACTTGTTGGAGTTTAGGCTGAGGGGTGATCTTATAGAGACATAAGATAATGAAGGGGCTAGATAGGGTAGAGGCAGAGAGATTCTTTCCACTTAGAAAGGAAACAAGAACTAGAGGACGCAGCCTCAAAATAAGGGGGAGTCAGTTTAGAACAGAGTTGAGGAGGAACTTCTGAGGGTAGTGAATCTCTGGAATTCTCCGCCCATTGAAGTGGTGGAGGCTACCTCGTTGAATGTTTAAGTCACAGGTCGGTAGATTTCTGATCAGGGAATTAAGGGTTATGGGGTTATGGGCAGATAAGTGGAACTGAACCACTTTCAGATCAGCCATGATCTTATTGAATGGCAGGGCAGGCTTGAGGGGCTAGATGGCCTACTCCTCCTATTTCTTGTGTTTTTATTGGGAAAATTAGGAAGGCATAGCAGGGCATATGGGAAATTTGTAATGCAACCCGAGAGTCAACGTGATTTTGTGAAAGGGTAATTGTGTTTAACACTTGAGTTCTTTGAGGATGTGACGCCCAGGATAGATAGAGGAGGCAGTGAACATGGTTACAGCAAATAATTAAGGTAAATGGAATGGTCACCTTTATTGCAAGGGAGATGGAGTGTTAAAGTAGGGAAGTCTCGCTACAACTTGATGTTGGTGAGATCACACCTGTAGTACTATGCAGAATTTTTGGTCACCCTATTTAGCGGGGGTGGGGAGGTGGTGTAATTGTAGAGAAGGTTCAGTATATTGATTCATGTGATGAAGAGGTTGTCTTCAGAGGAAAGTTAGGGTCTGTGCTCTCTGATTTAGAAGACTGAGAAATGATCATCTTGAAACATACAAGATCCTGAAGGGACTTAGCAGGGTGCCGCTGAGAGGATCTTTTCTCTTGTAGTGAGGGAAACTAGAATTAGGGGCACGTTGTTTCAGAATAGAGTCTCTAACATCGAGAGTAAGAGGAATTTATTTTCATTTGTGACTCCTCCAACACTTGTACAGCCTGTGTTCATATGCAACATGACCTGGACAATATCTAGTAATATTCATGCCACAAGTGCCAAGCAAAAGTGAATCTAACCATTTGACATAAAATGACATTACCATCACTGAATCCCCCAGTATGACATCCTGGTGGTTATGATGTGGGTATGCTGGCGTTGGACTGGCGTAAACACAGCAAAAAGTCTGACAACACCAGGTTTTAGTCCAACCTATTTATTTGATAATATACTCACAAGCTTTCGGGGTTAGTCCCATGTTTGTGCTTTATATGCTCTGTCTGAGGCCAGAGCTCTCCATTCACCTGACGAAGGGACTAACCCCGAAAGCTTGTGAGTATATTATCAAATAAATAGGTTGGACTAAAACCTGGTGTTGTCAGACTTTATCCTGGTGGTTACCATTGACCAGAAGCTGAACTGGACAGGCAATATAAAAACTGGCTACCAGAGCAGGTCAAAGGATAGGAATTCTGCAGAGATTAAGTAATCACCGAATCTCAAGCCTGTCCAATATCTACAAGGCATAATGGCACACTCGCCACACAGCAGAAGAAACTCAACACCATCCAGGATAAAGCAGCTCACTTTGCTACCCTTTTTTAAAGAAAAAATTTGGGAACAAAACCACTTGGAAGTCCCTTTCCAGGCACAAACTTAATATATGTCCAGAACTGGATGAGCAGAAATTTCCACCAATTGAGAAGACAAAGAACAAAGAAAATTACAGCACAGGAACAGGCTCTTCAGCCCTCCAAGCCTGCACCGACCATGCTGTCTGACTGAACTTAAAACCCCTTGCCCTTCTGGGACCATATCCCTCTATTCCCATCCTTCTCGTGTATTTGTCCAGGCACCCCTTGAACACTATCATATCTGCTTCCACTACCTCCCCTGGCAGTGAGTTACAGAAACCAACCATCCTCTGTTTTTAAAAAAACTTGCCTTGTACATCACCTTTAAACTTTAAACCTTTGCCCCCTAGTAATTGACTTTTCCACCCTGGGGGAAAGAAGTTTCTGACGATCCACTCTGTCCATGCTGTCATAATCTTGTAGACTTCTATCAGGTTGCCCCTCAACCTCTGTTCTAATGAGAACAAGTCAAATTTCTCCAACCTCTCATAGCTAATGCCCTCCATACTAGGCAACATCCTGATACATCTTTTCTGTACCCTCAAGTCTCCACATCCTTCTGGTAGTGTGACGACCAGAGTTGAACACTATTCCAAGTGCAGCCTAACTAAGGTTCTATAAAGCTCTAACATGACGTCAATTTTTAAACTCTGTGCCCTGGCCGATGAGGGCAAGCATGCCGTATGCTGCCTTGACTACCTTCTCATCAGCATTGCCATTTTGTGAACTATGTACCTGGATATCCAGATCCCTTTGCCTATCAATATTCTTAAGGGTTCTGCCATTTACCGTATATTTTCTATCTGTATTAGACCTTCCAAAATGCATTACCTCACATTTTTCCAGATTAAATTCCATTTGCCACCTGTCCACCCAAGCTTCCAACCTATCAGTATCCTTTGGTCCTTATTGCTACTGCAAATCCACCAACCTTTGTCATCTGCAAACTGACTAATCCAACCAGTTATATTTTCCTCCAAGTCATTTATATTACCAACAGCAAAGGTCCCAGCACTGATCCTGAGGAATGCCACTTGTCACAGCCCTCCATTCAGAAACACAACCTTCCACTGCTACCCTCTGTCTTCTCTGACCAGGCCAGTTCTGTATCTGCCTTGCAAGCTCACCTCTGATCCCATGCGACTTCACCTTCTGCACAGGCTGCTGTGAGGAACCTTGAAAAAGGCCTTATTGAAGTCCATGCAGACAACATCTACTACTGGACCCTCATCAATCATCTTCATCACTTCAAAAAAATTGATCAAGTTTGTGAGACATGACCTTCCTTTCACAAAACCATGCTGCCCCTTGCTGATGCATCCACTTATTTCCACGTGGAAGTAAATCCCATCTCGAAGAATCCCTCTCCGATAATTTCCCTACCACTGACATAAGGCTCTCACTGCCTGTAATTACCTGGATTATTCTTGCTACTCTTAAACAAAGGAACAATGTTGGCTATTCTCCAATCCTCTGGGACCTCCCCTATAGTCAATGAGGATGCAAAGATTTCGCTTAAGGCCCCAGCAATTTCCTTCTCTTTCAGTATTCTGGGGTCTATCCCATCAGGCCCTGGGGACTTGTTTACCTTAATGTTTCTGAAGAACTCAAACTTCCACCTTTTTGATTTTGACATGACTCTAACTACACACCCTTTCCCAGATTCTTCATCCAAGTCCTTATCTTGGTGAATACTCATGCAAAGTATTCGTTTAATACCTTGCCCATTTCCCCTGGCTACCCTCTTGGTCTTCATATATAAAGCCTTGAGATTTTCCTTAATCCTGCTGGCCAATGATTTTTCATGACCCCTTTTACTCTTTACTCAAGTTTCTTTCTACTTTCCTGTGTGTTCCCAATCTCCTAGCCATGACAAATGCTTCTTTTTCTCTTTGAAGAAGCTCACAATATCTCTTGTTACCCAAGGTTCCCAAACTTCCCATACTTATCCTTCATCCTTACAAGAATGTGCTGGTCCTGAATCCATATCATCTTGGATTTGAAAGCCTCTCATGCCAAATGTTGATTTGCCCCCAGTCTACATTCTTCAGTTCCTGCCTAATACTGTTGTAATTAGCCTTCCCCCCCAACTTAGCACCTTAATTAGAGCACTATACTTTTCTTTATCCATCAGTACCTTAAAGCTTACTGAATTGTGGTCACTGTTCCCGAGCTGCTCCCACTGTTTTCAATTCCCTTTCACCAGTATTCCTTCGCTGTCTATCCCTCTCTTTGACAACACTAAGATTAGTTAACAACCTTGATATTACATTCTGTACTGAGATGAATTTCTGACCTCTTATTTGTCATCTCTAGAACTGGCTTTTTCTGCCTCACCCTGTCTGAATTTATCTGCTGACACCCTCATTCATGTCTTTGTCACCTCGACTTGATTCTTCCAATGTACCTAGCTGATATCCACATTTTACCTCTATAGGTTCTGTTGCCTATTGCTGCCCTTTGCATGTTGACCTGCTTTTGCTCCACGTCAAGCAATATCTTGATTTCAAAGTTCGCATCCTTGTTTTTAAACCTTCCATGGCCACCTTCCTCCCTGTTTCTGTAATCTCCCACAACCCTCTTGAGATATCTACATTCCTCTAATTCTGGCTTCTTGTGCATTCCCAACCACCATTGTGGCCATGCCTTCAGTTGTTTTGGAAATCCCTCCCTATGCATCTCCAGCCTTTTCACTTAGGTTTTAAAAAATTTTAAAGGAGGAAAGCCATCTTTTTGACCAAATCTTTGCGTATCTGACCAAGTACCTCCTTGTGGCTCAGCATCGTACTCGCTTTTAGTAATTTTCCTGTTTAAACATCTATTGCACTGTATAAATATTATTATTGATATGGAGTCATAACAGCTGAGGTTAGCTGCAGTCTTGCTGACAACACTGGACTGATTACTGTGAACTCTGGGACCATGTGGCAGTTTCCACTGCAGACCCAGGCATTCATTCAGGGATGTTCTGCAGCAGCTTTGAGAATTTATTATCTTTGGACCTCTTAAACTTTACTGTTCCTAGGTTGAGCCTTGTTGCTTTAGGCTAATATAGTGAAAGGTAAAATCACTGGGTAACACCAATGACCATAGCCTGCAAAAAAGCAGTAAACCAGGATTACCAAATGCAGATAAATTATGGGACCGAGGCAGCCACAGATATAAATACCACGTTTAGTGAAGTTCAAGGAACCATTCCTGATTACCACAAACCTCTCCAGTGATTGCACCTGACCAAAAAAATCAAGGATGCAGCACATCTACTTTTTGGTGAAGTTGAATGGGAGGGCTCAAACTTTTGTTGCAGCCCAACAGGAGCAATGTAGAAGGATAATAGATGGAAAAAGGAATTTGGGGGTTATGTTCTATCTGAAACGCTCAGTCTTTTAGATGCTTACTGACTTAGTATATTGCCAAAATTAAATTTTGGCGAAGTTCAAATTACAAGGTTATTATTTTTGTTGTTTCCTTAAATCCCAGGCACTTCATCTGGATCATTGTCACCGCAGTCGAAGAAAGATCAACCATTGTTCACTTTGAGGCAAGTTGGACTAATCTGTGAACGCCTGATTAAAGAGCGAGAAGAGAAGATCCGTGAAGAATATGAAGAAATATTGGATTCAAAGCTGGCAGGTAAATTTGTGCCTTCAGGTGGGGACTTAGCGTTTTTTGGACTGGAATATCATAAATGAGGTAGTACAAGGACAAGTGCTGAATTAACCCATGAATGGAGTGCAGCAATCTCATTGAGCTGCATGATAGGAAAATCTGAGCAGAAATAACATGGCTTGTTGAAATAATTGATTTAAGGTAAATATTCACAGTTGTGATTGGAGCTATGGAATAAAAGGCTCTTTATTTATTCTCCAGTACCTCAAAAGTAAAAAAAGAAACTACTAATCAACCTCTGCCTAGAGTCAGTTTTACTTTTTCTGGTCCAGATAGTAAGTTGTTTTCCAACTAACTAATTTCCTTTGTATGCAACATCCAACAAAGAAACATGCACTTTAAAGTGTTAGTGCACTCAAACACCAACTTCCTAGACCAGCTCAACTCTGGGCTAATCAGAAGTGTTGAAAAATATTTTAGTTGCATACAGTAACAAATATGCCATTGAGCAATAGTTTGTGGATCTCATTTTGAAATCTCCTACGCATTGTTTAGTGTTTGACAGAAAAGTAGAATTGCTGTAAGTAGAAATGGTCTCTTGTAGCTTTGGCTCCTACTGGTGTGGAATCTATTGCATGGTTGATTTCATGGCACTGAAGTGCTCTGCCTAAAGCCAAAACAATGGTAGCTGACATTGTGAGAGTCAAATATTTAAATAGAACTCGTTCAATGTTAAAGCCAGTTCATTTTAGTTTACAGTCCTGTTGAAGCTATAACTTGTCTCAGGCTTCGACCGCTTGTCATTGTAGCTGTAAAATGTATTAACAATTGCCTTTGCTATAACTTTCTTTCCTTTTTAAATTGAATGTATGCTGCTGCAGTAGTTGGGCTGCAACAAAAGTTTGAGCCTTCCCATTCAAGTTCACCAAAAGGAAGTAGATGTGCTGCATCCTTGATTTTTTGGTCAGGTGCAATCATTGGAGAGGTTTGTGGTAATCAGGAATGGTTCCTTGTACTTCACTAAACATGGTATTTATACCTTTGGCTGCCTTGGTCCCATAATTTAACTGCATTTGGTAATCCTGGCTTACTGTTTTTTTTTGCAGGCTATGATCATTGGTGTTACCAGTGATTTCTGCTTGTTGGATAGTATGTGTGGGAGAAAGGGAAAATGACCTAACTTTTCTTGTTTCATGGATGGATACAATATTTGGGAGCTGGAGCTGGGGAAAGAAGTGCTCAATCCTGAATACATTTTTAAACCCTTTTGGCAATATGTCATGCATGATTGTGGTTTTCTGAATTGAACCTTGACTGGAAGCAGGGAGCATTGTTTCATTCCCAAATGTTAATTCACCCATGTTTTTCCAGGTGGGAGATTTTTCAATCATAGCATTTGTTTCATTCATCTGTTGGGGGCTGGATGCAGAGTTGATGGTGGAGATGGGGAAGAATTTGCCAAATCTTGCCAGTGCAAGCTCTCATTATGGACAAAACTGTCATGTCATATTTTTGTTTACCACATGACAGTATTTTTAATTCACTTATGGGATGTGGGCTGGGGCAGCATTTGTTGCCTGTCCTCACTGAGCCAACCATATTGCTAGGGGTCTGGAGTCATATGTATGCCAGTTCAGGAGAGGATAGCAGGTTTCCTTCCCCTAAAGAACATTAGTGATAGGTTTTTATGATGATCGGCAATGGTTTTGTGGTCATATTGAATCTTTGGATTTGTTTTAATTTCAAATTTTCTTATTGAATTCAGATCTCAGCATCTGCCATGATAGCATTTGAACTGGAGTTCCCTGGGTCTCTGTACTACTAGTCCATTATACCACTGCCCTGCCTAGTATCAAGTCTTTCATTGAAGCCTGGGTTAAGTCTTTTTAAAAATAGTTTTAATGAAGTTGGTTTGATCTGAATGTTTTTCAGAACAATATGATACTTTTGTGAAGTTCACGCACGACCAGATAATGCGACGATATGGAGAGCAACCTGCGAGCTGTATGTATTTACCAGCTGTTTTTCAAATGCTCTAATCCTCAAACTGTATCTCCATTTTAGGCTTGTGTGTGCCACATCCTTGACTGAGAGGACAAGATCTTCCAGTCTCGTAGCAGTAGCAGCAGCAGCAGCAACTAGTTGCCTTGAATGTGGCCTGAGGTGACTCGCCTTCTAATTTATTTTCTTTTCCCAGAGGAAAAGTGCATGCCTCTGAAAAGCAAGGCTGAACCCACAATCTGCCACACTGTAGCATTGCATGTTTTTGATTGTACTGTGCCTTGCCAACAGAAACTGCTTTTGCAGTTATTGGAAAAAAGAAAATCCCATTTTAAAATGTTTTGAGCTTTTCAGTGTTCTAGGATCACATTCAGAGCAAATCTGATGCTGTTTTATATTGTAGGAGTATGGATTCTGTATAGTAGATTGGAGTTTCTGCTCTTGTGGAATTTGCTGCTTTACATTAGAGTGGCAAGCAGCTTTTGAATGTTTGAGCTTTATCAACATTGTCTTTGTATAGACAGTTTGTTGCTGAATCGCTAGTTGTATCCCTTGGTTTCATTTTTACCCAATGGGATGAACTAGAAATGAGCCAACAGTAATTCAAGCATGGTTCAAAAATCATGATTACAGCGTTAATAACATTCTCTTTCCCATTTGTACATGCATACAGTACACCCAGCCAGAATAAAATGAATGGTGTTGGCTCGCGCTCATATAGGCAACTGTTAGATTGTATTTGTACTTTGCCACAGGATACCACTGTTTTGTCAGCTATAGACAGTAGTGATATCTCATTTTGCAGCAGTTTGCTGAAGTTTGGTTGCTTCGGCAGCTATGGTGTAGTTCAAAGGCTGTGCAGTCAATATGTTCCAAACCTTAAGAGTAAACTGAATTTGTTAACCTTGTTTTCTGATGGTGGCTGAAAATTTGCCATTTCTCACTAAGTCCCAAGGGTAAGTCAGTTCCTTGTGTGTTCAGTGATAGTTGGAGAGTAAGTCCCAATTGTTTGCCTTTTCTGTTCAAAAAAGACAAACTTTTGTCTTACTCTAAAATAGAAAGGAATATTAATTTGAAATTTTATCCTGAGTTCAGCCTGAAGTTAACATTTATTTTTCTTCTAATTTACAGATGTATCTTGAGTTATCCCATGTTTCTGCGGAGTGCCCTTTATCCTTTTGAACACTGCAAGTTGGCTGTTTCTCTGAGACTTGTAGCAGTGCCATATTAACCACCTGTGAGCACAGGGTGTTTCCAGCTTGTCAGTGGCAACCACTTTTCTGCAGCATATGTTTATTGGAGTGCTCCCTGATGTGTCATCACCTAATTGGACCTTTGCTACCTGTACTTATATACCAGTGGCTCCCTGTTAAAATTTTGCTGTATTGTTAAAATCTGAAAAGCTTTGTCCTTTAATTTTAATGACTTTAAAGGAGCAATGCTGGTATTCCAGAATTTGCCCTTCGCATATAATTTCAGCATTGTATCTTAAGTGTCAGACTTTTAGGAGAAGAATCAGTCCAATATGGTTTTGATAATGGGCCTTTTATGCAAACTTTGACTTCTGGCTACAAAAGGCAGAAGAGGGGAAACCATCAGTCTACTTTTTATTACTATTACCTGTGTAAGTGTTCTTAAATTTTCTCAAGCTGCATTTGTGGAGGCTTTTTGTTGCCTGGTTTTTAGAACCAATTCATAGTGACAATATTGAGGTTCGCTTTACAATCCGCAGGTGAACAAGGTGAAATGTAGCTTCCTTGTTTTAATGTGACTTAGTACTTTCATTTAAACTGATTAGTGAAGCATAATTGAATCTAGTCATAAGTGTTCTGAAGAATCCAAACCATTGAACTCAATGAGTTGCAGCAGCTTGATATGTTTTCCTGACAGCCAAGTGCCTGCAGTTTGACCTTGTTTCCAATGTAGATTGCCTATATTACTAGTAGATGTGTTATTCAATCAGAATGTTGCTTTCCAAAAAAAAATTTGGATACCAATTTAACTTTTTTAAATCTGAGATTCTTAATTTCTAATCTTATTACTGTGGTGATTCAAGTAAATTTTGAAAATGACTTGCAAAAAAAAAACTAGGTCCAGTTAACCATTAAACATCCAAGAAAACTAGGTGCTCTCTCGGAAGCATGCTCACTGTGAATATGCAGTGAGCAGTAGCAATGATTGCAGGCCTGTGATTCAGATAGCTGGAGGGCAAAAGTTTGCAAAGGCTCATTGTGCACTACAACACTTCTGCAGGCAAAAAGTCAGTTTTGAATGTTGAATTATGAGGTTAATTACCATAGGGTATGAGATATTGCCTGCATGTAGCTGTGGTCTTGCCTGTTAAAATGAAGGGCTCAGAAGGGAGTTTTTTTTGAGGGGGTTAAGAAAAAGAGGGGATTGGAAGGGGTAACTGAAGCTTCATAGTAATTTTTTTTGAGGAATAGTAAATTTTATTTATTCTAGCAGTCTTTCAAAGTTTATTTCTGCATTTTGATGTACCATTATTTTACTGTTCTTTGTAGTGTAATGGAATTTAGTTGACAATAAAAAGTTTACATCCAATTGTAAGGACTACTGTTTAAAATGTTAAAAATATGAACTGGATTACAGAGCACCTCATCTTCTAGTATCTTGTGATGCAACATTTCTGACAAGTAGGATATAACTTGACTTAGCTAAATTTAACTCATTTCAACATTTCTAGTATGCCAATTTGGTGTGTATGATTTGTGAACACAATTGAGCTTCCTAAAAGTTTACTAGTCACAAGTAAGGCTTCCATTAACACTGCGATGAAATTACTGTGAATATCCCCCAGTTGCCACACTCCGGCACCTGTTCAGGTCAATGTGTCAACCCAGCACATATTTCAGACAGAGAGAGGACACCCATGGAGAATGTGCAAACTCCACAGACAGTGGTCCAAGCTGGGAATTGAACCTGGGTCCCTGGCACTGAGGCAGTAGTGCTAGCCACTGTGCTGCCATGAATTATGTTCCATTAAACATTAGTATGCCTTAGTGGTGGCACACATCTGAATTGCAAGGTTGTGAATTCCAGTCCCATCCAGTTGAGTACACAATCCCAGCTGACAACTTACTGCAGTTCCAAGAGAGGTGCTGTTTGAATGCATTGATCACAGCACTTGTTTTTGTGAACCCAAAGGAAGATGTTACCTGATTAACCTGTGTTATCATTGTAATGAGGTTTCTTTTCAGTGTGGACATGAAATTGATTTGTATTAATGTGTTTTGCCTTTCCCATCCCACCAGTTGCAAGCTAGCAACAACTATTAGCATTTGACTTGCAGTCTCGCAAATGTAGCAGTTACAGTGAAGTACCACTGAGCTTCAGTTTGATCTTTTCAGGGGGGCTATAGACAGTGCAGCACTTCAGAACTGTAATCAAGTGTTAGGGTAGATTATTGCTTAAATCTTGGCTGGAGTTTGGATTTGGGTGGCATGGTGGTCTCAGCACCAAGGACCTGGGTTTGATTCCTAGTTTGGGTGACTGGAGTTTGCACATTGTGTGGGTTTCCTCTGGGTTCTCTGGTTCTCTCTCTCTCCTCCCCCCACCCTGCCATTGTCTGAAAGATATGCTGATTAAGTTCATTGACCCAAACAGGTGCGAGAGTGTGGTGACTAGGGGAATTTCACTAACTTCATTGCAGTGTTAATGTAATCTTACATGTGACTAATAAACTAACTTTAGCTTAGTGATAACAAAGTAATATTCATTGGCCAAGACTAGTAATTCATGATTCTGTTTGAAATGCTTTAACAGTAGCTGGAGCTTGCTGCCCAGGAGAATGATATTTCTGTGCTTCCACCAATGATTTCAAATGGGTATTTGAAACAAATGCATTTGTGGGACTATTGGGATGGTTGGGGGGGTGGGGGTGAGAGGGAAGAGTGGGATTTGTTGCTTTGCTCTCCACCAAAACAGCATGTATTCTATGGGTTGTGGTGTGGCTTTCTTCTGTTACAAGTGACTGACTAGCAACCTGGAGTCCCAAATGTGATCATTCTCCAAGTTGGCTTTACTTTTTAGACCTTTGTTCTGCGATACTACTTTTTTAGGACTTGAGTTTATTACATACTAATGCACAGTCCCCTAATTTGCAAGTCATTGTGACTTCAATCAGTACAGTTGTTCAATGTAACTAAGTTTGGTATGATGTAAAATAATCTAAACTGGGTAACATGGTGATGACATCAGTCCTGTACCAAAGTACTGTGACCAGCAAATCTTCAGTTTTGTCCACAGTTGTTAAAATCTAGCAAAATGTCTAGAAAAACCACCTTCCATTAGAAAAAAGATTCAAAAGTCTGAGGTCACATACTGACCAACTCAAGAATGTCTTCCCTGTTGCGGTCAGACTTTTGAATGGACTTACCTTGCATTAAGTTGATCTTTCTCTACACCCTAGCTATGATTGTGACACTAAATTTTGCACTCTCTCATTTTCTCTGAATGGTATGCTTTGTATGGTGCACCAGAAACAATGCTTTTCACTATGTTAATACATGTGACAATAAATCATGTTCTACATTGAGAATTTCACAACTGTATAGAAGGCCACTTGGCCATCACACTCTGAAAACTTTTCAGTCTTGCTTCCTTGGCCTTTCAAGTAACTATAAATGTTTCCCTTTCAAATATTCATCAAATTTCCTTCTGTTACCATTGAATCTGCTCCTCCTTTCACTTGTTCACTGTTTTAAAGTTTCTAATGTTCCTACTTTCTTACCAATGACCTTCAGTCTCAGACTTTTTGTTATTGACCCTCCTGCTGGAGGAAACAGTTAACTATCAAAACACTTTTTTACATCTAATATCTCCTCTGCCATCCTTGACTTGAAAGAGAACAATCCCAGCTTCTTAATTTTCCTACAAGTTCCTGAAATGTTTAATCACTGACTTGGGTGTGCCTAGCCTGCTAGTGCATTTTCAGGGTCTTGCAGAGGCAGTAGTGGTGATACTTATCCCTTGTGTGGTGTCTGCTGCATACAGTTCATGTCTCGAGCCATATGGGAGGGAAGGTATCATGGCTTCGTCGACCACAAACACGTCCATGTCACTCTGGGCAACATCTGCAGCATCAAGCATTGACCACAATCAGCTTCACTGGGCAAGGCACATTGTCCACATGCCTGATGTGAGACTCCCAAAACAATTGCTTTACTCAGAGCTTTGATCTGGCAAGTGAGCCTTAGGTGGGCAGAAAAAAATCTTTCAAGGGCATCCTCCAAATTCCTTGGAAAAAGTGCAACACCTGGGAAGCCCTGGAAGGGTGGAGGAAAAGCATCTGGGAAGAAGCTGAACACTGCCCCCCCCCCCCTCCCCGTTTCGTCCCCAAAGCTGAAGCCACATGGTGACAATGAAATGGAGAATACATGGCCGTCTGGATGCTCCACCTGCCTGGTCCCTGGACAGACTGCAAGTCACCGGAGAACTCCCTTTTCCTGTGGAAATAAGTCATCCTCGACTCAGAAGGGATGCTTAAGAAGTATAGGATCACAGTTAAGACACCGCTTGGGCCTGGGTAAGATGGTCTTTTGGTGAGTTGGTACAGATTTGATGGGCCAAATGGCCTCCTGAACTGTTGCAATTTGCAACAAAAAAACCTGTTGGTTTTGTAGCACTCCAGACACCTTTTTAAGGGTTTCTGCCTCTATTCATTCAGGCAGTGTTCTAGGCCTTCACAATCCTGTATATGAAAAAATGTTTCTTCTCCCCTTAACCTTTCTACCAATCATTTTTAATCTATATATTCTGCTCATTGACCTTTCTTGAGGCTCCTCAATTTGTACATCTCAGTCCAACTTGCCCTTAGCTTCCTCTGCTCCAAGGAGTAAAACCCCAGCCTATTCGATCATTCATAACTGCAATATTTCAGAAATCTCCCCTGTGCCCTCTCTAATCTTATTACAAAGGGGATGTAATTGCGTGACCGAACTGCACGAGTTTAATGTTTTAGAGCAGGGATCTCCAAACTACAGCCTGTGGGCCACATCTGGCCCTTTGCAACTTGAAATATTTAAGTAAATAAAATTAATTAAAAAATGAATAGCCTGCTTTTCTTATCTGGAGTTAAGTAATTGATTAGCATTTGCTAATGTTGGACATTTTTACTCATTAATATCATTTCTCAGTGTAACCATGGCATTGTTTCTTTGTAATTGTCACATTTCTCTTTTGTTCTGAATCATATACTGATTACAAAAAAGATCCAAATTAAACTTATTTGTTCATTCAAATTTTATTCATTCATTTATAGAACAGTACAGCACAGCACAGGCCCTTCAGCCCTCGATGGTGTGCTGAGCTTTGTCTAAAACCAAGATCAAGCTATCCCTTTCCCTATCATTCTGGTGTGCTCCACGTGCCTATCCAATAACTGCTTGAAAGTTCCTAAAGTGTCCGATTCCACTATCACAGCAGGCAGCGCATTCCACACCCCAACCACTGAGTAAAGAACCTACTTCGGACATCCCTCCTGTATCTCCCACCATGAACCTTATAGTTATGCCCCCCCAGTATAGAAAATATAAACAGAAATTTATAAAACTAATTTTTTTCTTTGGCCCATGAAAAGATACGATGTGGTCCTTGTACTGAAAAGTTTGGAGACCACTGTTTTAGAACCACTCCAAATAAGTACAATTATCAGAAACTCTCAATCGTGATTAATTCAACCTGGGGGCACAACCAATTGTACATGGGGTATCTAGCACAGATTTTCAAACTAGCACAGAAGATTATGGAAACTAGAGCTGTGCTGAATGTAATTTGCACTTGTGGTTTTCAGATGACGTGTGCCATAAAAGCCAATGCAATCGAGTGGAAACTCTACCCTAGGGTATTTTACTGATGAGTATTTTATCAGCAGATAGAAAACAATGAACAGTCGCTTGGTAGTTGAGTTCTGAAGAAACGTTGCCAATTTTTTTCTCATCTTGCACTCATCAGGATAAATGTAAGGATGTCAAATTTCAAACCATCACAATTTATACTACAGGGAAAAAAATGTGCTGATCGGTTGGTAACTTGACTCAAGCAAAGGTGTTGCCATGGATAAGCATCAGGAAATTATTTTTGCTCCCCAAACTCTCAGGTAATTCAAAAAGGGAATGGGGTTTGAAAACAATCCTTTAGTTTGCTTCAGCAACATGTCAGAGTATTCATGCTCTGATTTGCAGAAGCTTTGAAATGTATGATGAAAAATAAAATTCAAATAGTGGAAGAAGAGACACTAGTCATAGTGATTTGAAAAATTCACTCATGTCTCTATGCTTTATACTGATCACAGGGTTAGTAAAGTTACTGAAGAACACACCTAGGTCTGAGTCAGGTCCCAAAGCAGTGTGGGGGAAAAGAAACTTCATGTCAAATGCCATGTTATTGCACTATTATTCTGATGCTATTAGAAATGACAAATATACATTTAATGTTTCTTGCATTAAGAAAGCAAGTGACAGATTTTAAATAAAACAAACAGAACACGTTGGAAATACTCTGGCAGTATTTGTAGAGAAAGAGTTAGTTTTCAAATCATTACAGCATGAAACAACTTGTTGCCATTCCTGGCAGAATTAGTAAATCTTGTTGCCGATGATTAAATAAGTTGTAGGCTGTCTAATTTTTGGGAGGCTCATGATAAGCATAAGATTTGAACAAAAAATTTAGACGTTCGATTTTTTTTTTTTAGTCATGCTGCACAAAAGGAGACCACTTTGAAAGCGCTATCCAATTATTCACACTGTCCTGCTCTTATCAACCTCTTCCCACCACCCTTTCATTCTGGTATATGTAAATAATTTTAATACACATAATTGCAGTTCCAAATCTTCATTGCAGAAAGACTGCTGGAAACAACGTTTATATGTTTTCTCTTGTGTGGCGACTGCCGAGTTTTGAATTTTTTTGTTTTTCCCATTTTGATCCATACGTTCTATCCCTAATCATATATAATACAAGATTTCAGGAAATGGCAATGGGAATGAACAAAAATGCATGACGGTAATATATATATGCCACCCCTCCTGCAGTTTGTTCATGGCAATTGGTTGTGTAATAGCTATTATTCCAAGTAGCATCATTGACAATTATTTTACTGGACAGAAGGGGGTCCTGTTGAGAGGATCATAAGAAACGCAGCCCTTCTTGAGCTTGAGCAATGGAGAAGAGGGCCTCAGGGTTTGGGAGCATTTGGGTGATCCTGAGGTCTGCGAGTTATAGGATGACAGGTTTATAAGCACAGGTAATTTATGATAGGGAGAGCAATATCCTACATTCTTAGGAGGAAAAAGACTGACTCCTTTGGGAATCCTGGGTTCTGGCTTCCTGGGGAGGAGGGGACAGGGGAATGTCTTTGGGCTATTTGGCACCAGCCACATACTAACCATATTTTCAGCAGTCACGCTGCAGACCCTTTTTCAGGTTGCCACTTTTTATTGCTTTCTCTGTCATTGGCTGGTTTGTGTCTTTAAGTTACTTTGTCAACATACTCGGTCATTTATGTTGTTACTGATGCTTAAACAGAAAAAGTGCACCCTGAAAATGGGTAATTGAAGTTGCATCCCATAACTGTTTTACTTTTATAAGTAACAAAAGACAATAATGTGTTAATTCAGTGATTTTTCAGTGGTTGGCCAGTCAAAAGTCTTGACTGACCAATGGACAGAAACCATTGCATTTAAACCAAGTTGCCAGTGGATGTGTCAACCCAGGAATCATCTGCGATAGAGGGTTTTACTGATAGCTGTTATTCAGTCAAACCCTAAGAGGGAACAGATAATTCTTTATAGTGCCTTTCACAACCATTTTGATGCCAATATCTTCAAACTTGGGCTCTGTATTAGGAAAGAACTAGAATTCCTGAAGGTATGTGTAAGGGGTCCTTGCCCTCTGAACGCTTCTGCCTGATTCTTGTGATAACTGTGCAGCATTGGCTGAAACCAAGCCTTGTGACTGAAACTGATTTGTCAAAAGCAAAAAAATCCAAAAGGAATTTAAATTTGTGCCTCAAAGTCAAAAGGAGTTGGCAACGAGATCTCTTGCATTTTAATTTAATGTCTTGGCCCCTATCTTGGATACCTGATCAGACCCAACCTACATTGTCTGGGCCTACTGAGTACTAAAACAAGTTTGACTACTTTGGGTAACTCTTTTTAACCTTGTATGTAGCATGGCAAAAAAAAAGAAATTTGTACCATATATTGCAGACAAAAATGCTTCATTTTGTCGTTCTGGGAGCGATGGTGGTGTAAATGTGATGTCATGGGATTAGTAATCCACATGCTTAAACTCTGGGGATATAGTTCAAATCCCACATACACCATCAACATTCAGGCTTGGGCTGAAAAGTGGCTTGTTAAATTCAATTAACAAACTTAGCAACCAAACAGCCATCGTTGCTTTAAAAAAAACACAACTGGTTCACTAATGTCCTTTAAGGAAGGAAGTCTGTTGTTACCTGGCCTACATGTAACTCCAGACCCACAGCAACGTGGTTGACTCTTACTTGCCCCATGAAATAGCCAAACAATCCACTCAATTATATTACTGCTACAAAATCAAAAAGGAATGGAACTGGACAGATCATCCAGCATCAATCTAGGCACTGGAAACCATAACTGCAACCTCTGTCCTGTCAACTCTGTAAAGTCCTCCTCACTAACATCTGGGTGCTTGTGCCAAAGTTGGGAGAGCTGTCTCAACAGACTAATCAAGCAACAGCCTGACATCATCATATGGAATCATACTCTACAATGTCCCAGACACCACATCACGATTCATGTGCCCGTGGAACAGAGCTGCTGGGTGGCATGGTGATATACAGTCATGAGGGAGTTGCCCTGGAAGACCCCAACATTGACTCTGGAACCCATGAAGTTTCATGGCATCAGGTGAAACATGGGTAAGAAAACCTTCTGCTGATTAACCAGCAACCATACTCCATTATCTGCTGAATTAGTACTCCTGCATGTGGAACACCACTTGGAGGAAGCACTGAGGAAGGCACAGGATGTACCTTGGTTGGGATCTTCAATATTCATCACCAAGAGTGGCTCAATAACATCCCTACTACCTGAGTTTCCTAAATTCTAAAGGACATAGCTGCCAGACTGGGTCAGCCACAAGTGGGGAGGAAACCAACAAATTGGAATAACTTACTTGATCTCATCCTCACCAATCTCTCTGCTGCAGATGCATCTGCCCATGGCAGCATCGGTAGGAGTGACCACAGCATGGTCTCTATGGAAGCAAAGTCCCACCTTCACATTGAGGATACCCTCCATCGTGTTATGCAGCACAACTATGATAGTAAATGGTGCAGATTTTCAATAAGATCTAGCAGCTTAAAACTGGGCAACTATTCAACCCACAACCCGTAACCTCATGGTCCAACATATTCCCTCACTCTACCATTGCCATTAAGCACAAGGATCCATCCTCATTCAGTGAACAGTGCAGGAGGGCATACCAGGAACATCACCAGTGTCAACCTGGTGGAATTACAATACAGAACTACTTGTATGACAAACAGCGAAAACAACATATGATAGACAAGGTGAAGCAATATCTCAGGTAACGGACTAGATCTAAACTCTGCAATTCTGCCATATCCAGTCATGAATGGTGGTGAATAATTAAACAACTCACTGGAGATGGGGGCTCCATAAATATCCCCATCCTCACTGATGGGGGAGCCCAATATATCACTGCAAATCACACTCCGGACTTGTAGGTAGTGGACAGGTTTTCAGTCAGGTGAGTTACTCACCACACCATACCCAGCTTCTGATCTGCTCTTGTAATCAGTGTTTACATGGCTGGCCCAGTTCAGCGTCTGGGCATTGGTAACCCCCATAGGATACTGATAGCAGGGCATTCAGTGAAGGCAAAATCATTTCATTGGCAAGGAAAGAAGGTTGGATTCTCTCTTGTTGGAGACAGTCATTGCGTGGCTTGTGTGTGATACGAACATTACTTGCCCCTTTTCAGCCCAAGCCTGAATGTTGTCCACCTGAATGGTGAGGATGTATATGGGCATGGACTGTCGCAGTATCTGAGAAGTTACAAATAGTGCTGAACACTCTGCAATCATTAGCAAACAGCCCCACTTTTGATTCATGCATGCTAGTTATCCATACCTTATTAAATTAGGCACACTTGCATACCCCAATGTTCAGGATTAAGAATTCAGAATGTAAAAATCTTGATACCAGTTTGCAAAGCGTAGGTTTAACTTCTATGCTTTTAGGTTAAGTTTTCAACATAAAAGTTGCCAAGCAAAGCTGAGATGCATTTTTGCCTCAGCATCAGATACTCATTTTACTTTTTCTGTAACCTTTGAATAGTGAAATAGTTTCATGATTAAGAGGAATGAACTTCACGCACAATATTAATAATAATTTGGAACCCACAATGACTGAAAACTAGTCATAGAATTCCTTGTTGCTTGACAAAGGGCTTCCTTCTTTTCCTGCCTCTGGCATCACAAGCTCTAGAGCTGTGCAGGATCAACGATTCAGTCCATGATTCACTGGTTTCTCGTCTCGGCTGGGTGCTGCGGCAGAGGTGGAACGCAGAGAACGTCCTGAAACTAAATATCACGCAGTAAATCCACTAGATTATTGTCACAGACCTGCATCTGATCAAAGAGCATTTTGGTCTGCTAGGAATTTGACTGCACTTCCCTCATCATCTGCCAATGTGAAGATAGAAACAGTCAGTCCATGTCTTTATAAAGTCCAACAACACATCTAAAATAGGCACTTTATTAGTCACTGTAAATGTTCACTTTGTATTCTATTGCATGTGCCACCAATATGTTTATTCAGGATCATGTTCTCCAGTTCTGGCACAAAATGTCTAATGAAACAGACAGAATGTCATTTCAAGACTCTTGAGGCTGTGATCAAAAGCCACCCCACGTTAGCCTTGCTACGTGATCAGTCTTCTGTTTGGTTGGTTTAACAAAGCCCAAGAATTCCAGCTCAGAAACAGCTCGGATGAAACGAGCACTGTTAAAGTGAGTCAAGGAAAGCAGTGCATGCTTTTGACAGTTACTACACTGCATTTAACACATTTAGCAAATTATGATATTTTCCATCACAAAATATTGTGTTCGTTCTGTCAATTTTGTTGCATGCTTTATCGAATCAGACAATGCCACAGCAGGAGGCCATTTGGCCCATCATGCTTGCAATAACTCTTTGAAAGAACTATCCAATAAATCCCATTCCCTGCTTTTTCCAGTTAGTCTTGCAGATCTTTTCTTTAAGGGACGTATTCAATTCCTGTTTGAAAACTCCCATTGAATCACTTTTTAGGGAATGCATGCCACATCATAACAATTAAAAACAGTTCCTCTGTTTTAGAAGGCAGTTGTTGGGGGAGTATTGCTGCCTGGGAAAATTGCATGTTTCTTGGACTTTGTGCCGTATCAGAGATCTGAATTGTTCAAATCATAGAATTCATGCAGTGCAGAAAAAGGTCATTCAGCCTATCAAACCTGCACCAACAACAATTCCCCTCAGGCCCTACCCCTGTAACCTCACTGTATTTACCATGCTAAGCCCACGATCTAAGGGGCAATTTAGCACGGCCGATCCACTTAACCTGCACATCTCTGTACCAATGATCATTGAAACCATATAACTCTATTCTACTCATTAATAAATTGCTGATGATTTGCTACAAACATTAACAACAGAATATTATTTTTAAATATGAAAGCATAAATCATGATTATTTCTGTAATGGGATCTTAAAAATTAAAGTATTAAAAATAAACCTGCAAATTATTTCCCTCAATCTCCAGTTAAAAATAAAAACTCCTTGGGCAGCTCTGAATAAAATGCACCATGTGGTGTGTACTGAGCTATATCATCCAAGGTGATAAGTTCAGTTCCTGATCAGTGCATTATGCCTCATTGCACTGAGGCAGTGGAGTGGTTCTACAATTGACCTCAAGAGTTCCTGAATAAAAGAGCATGTGACAGAAAAGTCCCACTCAATTCTTTTCACCCCAAAAATAAAGAACAGGAAGTGCACATTTGAATGGGCACGATCAGACAGGACTGTGAATAGTTCCTGTATTATTGCGAGAAATCATTGAAAAAAAATCAGACATGTCTGAACTTTTCATCTTGCACACATCAGGACACTCCACAAAAATACCAATATAAGGAGGAAACAACAATTTATATTGCATGAGAAGAGAGAGTTGCAAGTGGGCTCTTATTCGGAAAGGTGTTGCCATGAAGAATGTTGATGGTGACTGACAGATTTTTAAAAATTCATTTTACGGGATGTGGATATTGCTGGCTAGGCCAGCATTTATAACCCATCTGAGTTGCCCTTGAGAAGGTGGAGGGAAGTTACTGCCTACAACCAATGCAGTCCCTGAGGTCTAGGTACACCCAGTGCTGTTAGGAACGCATTCCTTGATTTTGACCCAGCAACAGTGAAGAAACAACGATATATTTCCAAGTCAGGATGGTGAGTAGCATAGAGGGAAACCTCCAGGCAGTGGTGTTCCCAGGTGTCTGCTGCTCTTGTCCTTCTAGATGGCGGTGGTCATGGGTTTGAAAGGTGTTGCCTAAGGAACCTTGGTGTGCACCTTATATATAGTACACACAGCTGCCACTGTTTGTCAGTGGCAGAGGGATAGAATGTTTGTGGAAGGGGTAGCAATCAAGCGGGTTGTTTTGTCCTGGAGGACATTAAGCTTCTCAAGTATAGTTGACTCATCCAAGCAAGTGGAAAGTATTCCACTGTACTCCTGACTTGTGCCCTGTAGATGATGTACAGGCTTTGGGGCCCTCAACAAATACCTTCTATAACAGAGGAACTGTTTTTAATTGTTATCATAGAAATCATAGAAACCCTATAGCGCAGAAAGAGGCCATCTGGCCCATTGAGTCTGCACTAACCACAATCCCACCCAGGCCCTACCCCCATATCCCTACACATTTACCCCCAAGTCCCTGTAATCTACGCATCTCAGGACACTAAGGGACAATTTTAGCATGGCCAATCAGCCTAACCAGCACATCTTTGGACTGTGGGAGGAAACCCATGCTGACACGAGGAGAATGTGCAAACTCCACACAGACAGTGACCCAAGGCAGGAATCAAACCCAGGTCCCCGGAGCTGTGGAGCAGCAGTGCTAACCACTGTGTTACCGTGCCGCCATGGGTCATGATCTGGAATGAATTCCCTAAAGTGTGATTCAGTGGCAGTTTTCAAACAGGAATTGAATATGAGGGGAGGTTAGTCACTCGACGCAGTTTTCCTAGCCTTTGACTTGTTCTGATAGCCACAGTATTTTATATGACTAGTCCAACTCAGTTTCTAGTTATTGGTTATCTCCAAAATGTTGATAGTAGGGGAATTCAGCTATGGCAATGCCATTGAATGTCAAGGGCAATGGTCAGATCCTCTATTGTTGGAGATGGTCATTGCCTGACACTTACGTGGTGCAAATGTTGCTTGCCACCCCAAGCCTGGATATTGTCCAGATCTTGCTACATTTGGACATGGACTGCTTCAGTATCTGAGGAGCTGTGTTGTTCTTTGTTCTTTGTTCTTTGAGGAGTCGCGAGTGGTACTGAACATTGTGCAATCATCACTGAACATTTCCACTTCTGATCTCATGATAGAGGAAAGGTCGCTGATGAAGCAGCTGAAGATGGTTGGGCCTACGACACTACCCAAGAAACGCCTGCAGTGATGTCCTGAAAACTGGGACAATCAACCTCCAACCACCACAACTATCTTCCTTTGAGCCAAGTCTGACTCCAACTAGTGGAGTGTTGCCCCCCCACCCCACCGATTCTCATTGATTCTAGTTTTGCTAAGGCTCTTTGATGCTACACTCCGACAGTGGCCCAAGCTGGGAATTGAACCCGAGTCCCTGGCGCTGTAAGGCAGCAGTGCAAGCCACTGTGCTACGGTGCCGCCCATATCTGTTTCTCCAAGTTTGGCTTTTTTCCTCCTCCCATGTGTCTCAGTCGATTTCCCTGTTCTCTTTAAAAACGTGTTGGAATTAATCAATTCCAACTCAATTAATCAATCCCACTCCTGACACCAATTTTTGGGCAGCATGGTGGCAGAGTGGCTAGCTTTGTCTCAGCCCCAGGGGCCTGGGTTCAATTCCAGCATTGGGTCACTGTCTGTGTAGAGTTTACAGATTCTCCCCATGTCTGTGTGAGTTTCCTCCGGGTGCTCCGCTTTCCTCCCACATGATGTGTGGGTTAGGTTGATTAGCCGTGCTAAATTAACCCTAGTGTCAGAGGGATTAGCAGGGTAAATAGGGCCTGGGTAGGATTGTGGTTGGTATGGAGTCAATAGGCCTCCTTCTGTACTGTGGGATTCTATGATTCTGTGAATAGGAGGTTTACAATGACAAGGAGGTGATTCAAACTCATCCATAAAATTGAAAGTTGAAAGAATAGTCATTTTGTTTTTTAAAAGCTAGTCACTTGGTAAAAATAATTTTAAAAAATGAAGTTTTAACACTGGGGGCAAGTCATTTATTTGAACTTGTTTTTGAGATTCTAGTTCACTTTTTAGTTTCAGTCTAAAGATTTAAAGCACGCCACATTTTAAAAACAATCTCCAGCAAAACCTTCCCCCCAAACAAAGTCATGACTGATGGTCCCTTTCAAAGTGGGTTGTCACTGGGCCTTTTAGACAGCCAGTTAAGTCATCACACACAGGAATTGACACAGGGAAATATTCTTGAACTATTTTCATCAATCCCAAACTCTGGGGAGGAAGGGTGGGATGGGGCTTCAATGGAGTATTTAAAAAGCAAAATAATTTCACTCTGGGGCCTTCTGCTTTCACTGCTAAACAACACTCAAGCACCCAATCAAACTTTTCTCCTCCTACTCCAAGCCTGAGACAAAACATCTGTTCAAGCGTCTCACGGTTAAGGCAGAGCTCACCGGCTTTGTGTTACTGAGTGTATGGTCATTTGAAGAAGTATTTAGCACAGCATATTTCAATGTACTTAACTCCTCCCATGTACGTCCACTTCATTTCAACCAAGCATTCAGGTTGGTCAGGCTTCCCCAATCAGATGGAAATGAAACACTTGTCCAGCTACAACAGCTTACCATCTTTCAATCAAATACTCATGCGGGGAGGAGGAGGAGGACGGAGCAGAATGTCATGATCTCATGTAACTCCCAATCTCACAACTAACGTTTTAAAATTGTGACGTACCCTCCCACTACATTTGGCTAACATTCTATCCCGTCAATAGCCATGACAACTGATAATTATTTCCTGGGTTCCTAATAGAATCGATTGGCACGTAAATGTGCAGAAAGGATACTGTAGAACTTCATCCACCTTTCCAGTGGCTGGCTCCTTCCCTTCAGCAGCATTAACCACTGTAACAAATGCCTAGAAATAAAAAAAAATCTAGTTTGAGTAACAATAAAAGCAGCAGCACAGGATATTCACAAAACTCAAAGGGGATCCTATAATAGGGGGTCACAATTTTTTTGCGCAGTCTATCCACACAGCCATTATCAGTAAAAGCCTCAATATTATAAAATCAAAAGCAACTCCTGCAGAAAAAAAATGCAAACTAATGTGCAAGGTAAATTTAGCATGCGAGATATAAACTGGAATGCTAGTGGTTAAAGCGTTATCAACGCAGCATGTCAATCACAGACTAACTGTAAGGAATTCACCCACTAAGGGTGAGAACCTCTCTCCTGGTTTGCAATTAACATTCGCTCCATCCTGAGACGCAACACGCCTTGATGTCAAGATTTTCAACTGGATACAAGATGCGGTAATGAATACAAAGACAATTCTAAGCTATATACAAGCACAATAAAATGAGTTTAAAAATAATAAAAACAGGACAGCTTTGCACTACCCCATTTGAAAGCTCTCCCACACTGCATCATGGTGGCAGAATTACACGCATAGGCACATTTCCCCACATGGTAAATATCACATCTTTCGGTCATCAAATGTTCCCCAAAGCTAACTCGCCCACAATCCAGCATGCACCAGTAGAGATGCAATGTCATAGCTCACATGGATTGTAATACCTGCAAAATGATACATTTTCAGCAGCCAGTATAACGTGGGCATTCTTTGTCACAAATCCTGGGTTGCAATATAATTTACCCAAAAATCAGGCAGAATAAAAGTTGCATTCCAATTCAATATTCCCATTTACCTGAACTGCAGACCACAGAAATGCACTGTTCAACCAATAAATGGCATTTACAGAAGATAGATGGGTGAACAGTGGCACAGAGGAACAGTGTAATATTTACACTCCTTCAGACATAAAACAGGCCAGATTTATTTTCTCTGTCTAATGCCATTTCAGAAAACCAATTTCCGTAAGCTGAAACTCAATCTAGCACAGCTCCCTGGATAAGATGTCTGGACTTATATAACACAGATAGCCCTTTGGCTACTGTCAGCAAATTTTGCATTCACTACCAACAGAAACATATAAGAAACAACCTCTGCCCATTAAGTTGTCAATCATAGAGCAGAGCAGCCAGCTAAACTATTGGGAAAGAGGGAAAACTCTCCTTCGGTAGGAGTTAACACTTTATACAAAGGACACTGGTTGTGGTGATTGGGGGTCAATCATCTCAACTCCAGGACATCACGGCACCCTCAGGGTAGTGTCCTAGGCCCAACTGTTACTAGTTGCTTCATCAATGACCTTCCTCGATCATAAGGTTAGAGCGGGGACATTTGCTGATGATCGCATGATGTTCAGCACCATGCTCAACTCCTCCCTAAAGAACATTAGTGAACCAGATGGGTTTTCCTGACAATCGACAATGGTTTCATGGTCATCAGTAGATTCTCAGTTCCAGATTTTTGTTTGTTGGATTCAAATCCCACCATCTGCCATGGTGGGATTCAAACCTGGGTTCCCAGGACATTGGCTGAGTTTCTGGCTTAATAGTCTAGCAATAATACCACTAGGCCATCGCCTCCCCACTATAGAAAACACAAAAACTCAGACCGAAAGAGAAGTCTCGCATTAACAACACAGTTTATAAACAATTAACTACTTCTGCATGGTTGTCACTGCCATAGCATAAAAAAAAAGACATTCCCAAATTCACACACAATAAGCACCCACAAACAGATATATGACTGCTGCCTTGGAAAAAGCAGCCAGCGTAATCAAGGACCCACACACCCTGGACATACTCTCTTCCACCTTCATCCATTAGGGAAAAGATATAAAAGTCTGAGGTCACATACCAACCGATTCAAGAACAGCTTCTTCCCTGCTGCCATCAGACTTTTGAATGGACCTACCATATATCAAGTTGATCTTTCTCTACACCCTAGCTATGACTGTAACACTATATTCTGCACTCTTTCCTTTCCTTCTCCCCAATGTACTCTATGAACAGCATGTTTTGTCTGTATAGCGCACAAAAAAACAACTTTTCACCGTATCCCAATACATATATGACAATAATAAATCAAATCAAATCAGATAATGAAGCAGTCCATGAGCTCACATGCAGGAAGTCCTAGATCAGTCTCAGGTGACAAGTAATATTGGCATCACACAAGTACCAATGATCATGTCCAACAAGAGAGTTTAACCACATCTTCTTGATATTCAACAGTATTACCATTGCTGACTCTCCCACTATCAACATCATGGGGGGGGGGGGGGGTTACCACTGACCGGAAACAAAACTGAATCTGTTATGTAAATACTGTGGATACAAGAGCTGGCCAGATTCTGTGAATTCTGCAGTGAGTAACTCACCTCCTGTCTTTCCAAAGCCTGTCCACCAGCTACAGGCACATGTCAGAAGTGTGATGAAATGCTCTCCACTTGCCTGGATGAGTGCAGCTCCAGCAACACTCAACAAGCTCAACAACCATCCAGGACAAATCAGCCCGCTTGTTCAGTATCTCAACCACCTTAAACATCTTTTCTCTCTTATCACTGCTGCACCACGGCCACTGTGTCTACCACCTACAAGATGCACTCCAGCTACTCATCAAGGCTTCTTGAACAGCACTTTGCAAATCCACAACATCTACGCCTAAAATGACAGGCGGGAAGCAGGCACATGGGAACACCACCAGCTGAAGGTTCCCCTCCAGCCCGGCTTAAGAACATAAGAAATAGGAGCAGGAGTAGGCCATCTAGCCCCTTGAGCCTGCCCTATCATTCAATAAGATCATGGCTGATCTGAAAGTGATTCAGTTCCACTTACCTGCCTGCTCCCCATAACGCTTAATTCCCTTATTGATCAGAAATCTACCTACCTGTGACTTAAAAATATTTAACGAGGTAGCTTCCACCATTTCAATGGGCAGAGAATTCCAGAGATTCATTACCCTTTGAGCAAAGAAGTTCCTCCTCAACTCTGATCTAAACTGACTCCCCCTTATTTTGAGGCTGTGTCCTCCAGTTCTTGTTTCGTTTCTAAGTGGAAAGAATCTCTCTGCCTCTACCCTATCTAGCCCCTTCATTATCTTATATGCCTCTATAAGATCACCCCTCAGCCTTCTAAACTCCAACGAGTACAGGCCCAGTCTACTCAATCTCTCCTCATAAGCTAACCCCCTCATCCCCAGTATCAGCCTGGTGAACCTTCTCTGTACTCCCTCCAAGGCCAATATATCCTTTCACAAACAAGGGGAGCAAAATTGCACACGCTGCAACAGGGTACTGGTGAGGCTGCAATTGGAGTACTGTGTACAATTTTGCTCCCTCCCTGCTTTTATATTCTATACCCCTCGCGATAAAGGCCAACATTCCATTTGCCTTCTTGATCACCTGCTGCACCTGCAGACTGAGTTTTTGTGATTCATGAACAAGGACCCCCAGGTCCCTCTGCACAGTAGCATGTTCTAATTTTTCACCATTTAAATAATAATCCCTCCTACTATTATTCCTTCCAAAGTGGATAACCTCACACTTGCCAACGTTATACTCCATCTGCCAGATCCTCGCCCACTCACTCAGCCTATCCAAATATCTCTGCAGACTTTCTGCATCCTCCACGCAATTCGCTTTCCCACTCATCTTTGTGTCATCAGCAAACTTTGTTACCCTACACTTGGTCCCCTCCTCCAGATCGTCTATGTATATGGTAAACAGTTGAGACCCAGCACCGATCCCTGTGGCACGCCACTAGTCACCAACTGCCAACCAGAAAAGCTTCCTGTTAGCCAATTCTCAATCCACGCTAACACTTTACCCCCAACTCCGTGTACCTTAATCTTCTGTAGCAACCTTTTGTGAGCCACTTTATCAAATGTCTTCTGGAAATCTAAAAACACCACATCCACCAGTTTCCCTCTGTCAACCGCACTTGTTACATCTTCATTAAAATCCAGTAAATTCATCAAACACAACTTTCCCTTCATGAATCCATGCTGTGTCTGCCTGATTGAACCATTCTTTTCTAGGTGTCCTGCTATTTCTTCTTTAATGATGGATTCCAGCATTTCCCCAACTATGGACGTTAAACTAACTGGCCTGTAGTTACCCGCCTTTTGTCTACTTTTGATTTTTATTTGGAACTGTATTTACTTGGAACTGTATCACCATTCCTGCATTGTTATTGGGTTAAAATTCTGTAACTCACTTCCTAACAGCACAATGGATGGACCCAAACCACATGGGACTGCAGCCATTCAAGACGGTAGCTCACAACCACAATCTCAAATGGCAATTAGGGATGGTCAATAAATGTTGGCTTTGCCAGCAATTGCGACATACCATGACTGAATAAAAAGAACAAATCCTTGCCCTTTGTTTAAACGACTGAGACCACCACCGATTAAAATCACTGCATCAGACTATGGCAACATCTCTGTAGCATGACCAAGGGGTGTCTTGCCAGTTTAGTAATTGTGTAGTACACGAGGCAAATGGGATAAAATGACATCTTAAATGGTAGGAAATCCTGAAGTAATTCTGAGCAACAAAATGCATAAAATTGTTGAGACTGTAAATGACCTCGTGGGATGATTAATCAATTCATACTTCATGTTGCTATTGCATGGGGTAAAACAAATATATACCTTGAGGAAAATCCATTCTTAAAGTTACAAAGCCAGTGCTCAGAGAGGACTTGGCAAACCCAAATCCATTTCTTGCTTGCTCCAAAAAGCAAATTCAAGATCCAATTCAAGGTCCCCACATGGGAGACAAACAAGATGTAAGTTGACAAGGTGAGGCATAGTGGACCTGGTCAGACACTTCATCTTGGTCAGAAGGCCGAGGAAAATCCAGCAGACAACAATCTGTCTCAATCAAATAGCTTTCAGTTGAAAAGAATGCTTAATGTTGTTTGTATTAATTCATGAATACAAATGTTTAGAAATGTAACAAATTCAACAGGCAAAAGAAAAATTGTCCATAAAGCGTTTGGAGAAACAAACACCCTGACCACGCTCAGGCTTTGTCGGCTGACTACTGCTGAAAATAAAAGCCTAGTGTGTCATGGGTAACATATTGGCTAACAGGAAACAGTAGGCATAAATCAGTCTTTTCCTGGTTGGCAAAATGTAACGAGTGGTATGCCACAGGGATCCGTGCTGGGGCCTCAACATTTTACAATTTATTCAAAAGACTTGAATAGTAGTATTTTGATAATTCTTCTATATTTTAGAATCTGTAATATCTAAGGATTTGTTCCTTAACCACTTTTAAAAGGGTCAGTTTAAATTTCTGTCACACAATTAACAATCGGGGTAACCGGGGAACAGGAAAGAAGCTGTTTATGAGAAATTATACTTGATGAATTTATGACTTGAAGGTGCCATGGTGCATGAATTCAAGAAGTTTGAAGAAATAGTTAACAACATTAAGTTCAACGGTGTGAGCTTAGGATGACACCTTATGTATTGCTTTAATTGATCTGTACGTGATGAAGAAACCAAAGGGATGGTTGCAAAGTTTGCCGAATACACAAACATGGGTAGGAAAGTAAATGATGAAAAGGAGTTCAGGAGGGTACAAAGGGACATAGATAGGTTAAGTGAGTGGGCAAAAATCTGGCAAATGCAGTATAATGTGGGAAAATGTGAAACGGTCCATTTTGGGATGGAAAAATAAAAAGGAAGAATATCACTCTAAGTGATGAGAGATTGCAGAGCTCAGATTCAGTGGGATATGGGTGTCCTGGTGCATCAATCAAAAAAGGCAGTATATGCCTTGGTTGGACAGGTTGTACCCACTAGAGTTTAGGAGAGTAAGAGGCGACTTGATTGAAACATGAGGGATCTTGACATGGTGGATGTTGAGAGGACATTCCTTTTGTGGGAAATTCTAAAACTAGGGGGTCACTGTTTAAAAATAAGGGGTTGCCCATTTAAGACAGAGATGAGGATCATCATTTTGAGGGTCATGAGACTATGGAACTCTCTTCCTCAAAAGAAAGAACATTTTTAAGGCAGGGATAAGATTCTCGATTAACAAGGGGTAAAAGATCATCTCAGGTAGGCAGGAACATTGGCCGAGGTTAAAATCAGATCAGCCATTATCTTACTAGAAGGCAGAGCAGGCTCAAAGGGCTGAGTGGCCTGCTCCTAATTCTATGTTAGGTGATGCCCATGGAAGAGAGAAAACTCATTCCCATTCCCCTAGCCATTCCACTTCTCTCATCACTGTTCCATCCTTCTCAAGCATTTGGATTCCAAGTTGAGATTAGATTCCATGCCCATAAGTGACATCTCATCAGTCAACGTCCTGAGGTGCGCTTCCAGAACGGGCCACTGGATAGCAATCAAGAGGAAATCCTCCTCTTCCCCTAATCCAGAGGAAACTACAGCACCATCGTTGTTGCCCTAGCTGAGATGACCTAAATCAGCAAAGAGCAGCTACTCTGTTTAATTCACTGAGTCATCAGGAAGTTATAAAAATATTTTTAATTAAATAGCTCATGTCTACATTCTGAAACTAAAGCCACATGACATCCAAGAGACAAAAATAATAGTGATCACGCAGACTTTAATAGGACAAGAATTTGAAGGGAATGCAGTCTGTGGTACAGGAGATTAGAGCTAAATGGTTACTCTTCATTGGAACACCATAAAATATCAGTGAATTTCATTCAAAAGCATCTTGCAATTTTTTTTGGACAAAAATGTAAAGTTTTTATTTTGGCCTGTAATGGTTGTACCATTGTCATTAAATTATGATTTTAGCATAGATGGTACAAATCTAACAAGGGAAATCACAGATGTCAGGAATTGTCACTAGCTTGGTCTGCAACAACTAGGTTAATGAAGTTTAATATAGCTTGTGGACCGTGATCGATAATTCAATTAATCAGAGAACTCAAGTGTTAAGTTTACACTATCTTAAAATTTCTGCTCCTCTCTTTTCCTAATTCTAGTTGCCAGATGGAATTGAGTTTCCTCTCGGAAGAAACTAATTGGATCGGCTCCACTGCAGATGTTTTTACTGTTTTCTAGGTTAGTAAAAGTCTGAACTTATACTGTAGCTCCAAACAACTGGACTGCTCCTTGGGTCTACAGATCAGTACAAAGCCCAACAGAAATACAAAAAAAACTGCACTCTTGTTTCCACAGCTGAGATGGACAGCTCTTAAAGAAGATCGTGACAGCTGGTCAAGTGATCCCAGTTCTCAGGATGGAAGTAGCAATTTATTGCCATGACAATAACAATCATAAAACCTTACATAAACCTCTCCAGTTCGATGAGCATTAACCGCAGGTCAAAAAGGGTCTGTTTTTGTTAATGCAGATACAGCTGTACCTGCTTAACCTCCTGCTTTCCAAGCAAAATTTTGCTCAATTTGCATAACTTATTAGAAAATCTCCTTTAAAAATAAAACCAATTAAAAGGTGTACAATTTAATTTGTTTTTTCCTGATAAAAATGGGAAGGTTAAGTGCAAAAACATGTTGCCTGATAACATCTGGTCAGAGCTACTATATTAAAACGCAAGCATGTGAAAGTCCTGTGGCATGACATAGAAACATAGAAAATAGGAGCAGGAGGAGGCCATTTGGCCCTTCAAGCCTGCTTTGCCATTCATTACGATCATGGCTGATTGTCCAACTCAACAGCCTAATCCTGCTTTCTCCCCATAACCTTTGATCCCATTCACCCCAAGTGTTACATCCAGTCGCCTCTCAAATACATTCAATGTTATGGCATCAACTACTTCCTGTGGGAAGGAACTCCACAGGCTCACCACATTTTGGGTGAAGAAATGTCTCCTCACCTCCGTCCTAAATGGTCTATCCTGAACCCCAGATTGTGACCTCTGGTTCTGGACACTTCTACCATCAGGAACCTTTTCCGTATTTATCCTGTCTATTCCTGTTAGAATTTGTTTGGTAGAAGCTGGTTGTAAAATAGATGTGAAGCATTCATTATGGTGTCTGTCTTGGACCTGGAGAGGGTGTGGAAGCCAAACAGAAGTGCCTAGACTCAGGGCATGCCAGAACAATTCCCTTTTCCCCTCCCAATCTTTTTGCCTTGCCCTTTCTCTGCAAACCTGTTTGGACTAATCTTCCGAAATTATTTATGGTCCTCTGACATAGCATTAGCAGAATAGAGGAAAGGGCGAGGTACAACTTTCACACGAGGTGGTACTGATTTAATATCCTGTACAGGAGATGCTCTCAAACTAGTTCACATCATGCTCAGCTCCAAGCTGCTCATAGTTCTGGTTCAAATATGTTGGACAGTAATCAGGAGTGTGGACCCCCTGATAGTTCCCTGCACCCCTCCACCATCTTTCCACCTTGGAGCACAAAAGCCTAAAGTAGATTTCCCATTGTTTAAAGCTGAAATTTCTAACTCGTTACAGCTCTTTTTAACAGGCCTGTGGGTGTACCTACACCTCAAGGACTGCAGTGGTTCAAGAATTCAGTTTATTGCCACCTTCTCAAAGGCAGTTAGGGATGGGTAATAAATGTTGCGCTAGCCAGCGACACCCATATCCTGTATAAATTAATTTTTACGAAAATTAATAGGGGGGCAAGCAGGCACATAATGTGAACACGGCAGCGGCTGTGTTTTTGCAAGCTCTGGCACTGCTCATCTTTTAATCCTTTTTCTTATCCTGATGCATGACCTGTAATTAATTGATCCTGATATAAATAATCTGCAATGCTTTTGGAAAATCCTAGTTAATATTTTTGACTGTGGGAGCCAAATTAAACTGAAGAAATCTTTGCTTGTGAGACGGGGTCAGGGCTGACTCTGGTGGGGCCCAGTTCACAGTGGCGGTGTTGCTGCTGCACAGGCCCATTGCTCAGGGGATGCACTTGGCGCCAAAATAAAGATGGCTTTTATGAGTAAAAACATGGAAGACATATTCTGCTCCCGGTACAGGTTATGAGTGCTCACCACGACGATTTGCAAGATACCCTGCAGAGAATGAACGGTACGGTGATGATAATCCTTTCAGTCGAGGGGGAAGCTTCCTCACTCAGTGAAGGTTCACGTTGGAAATCCTGCTGCATGGCATACTGAACATCCTATTTAACTCAAGGAGACATGGCTGGGTGAGAATTTTCTGTAAGCTAAGACGCCCCCTCCCCCCCAAAAGGAAGAGGAAGAGATGCAGTGAGATCCAGGCTGGATTTAAGAGCTGGCTGCCATGCTTTCACAATCCCAAATTGAGACTAGACATCTAGAGTTTGATGTAGCATATTTCATCCGGTTTTCAAGGCCTGGGGTCGGCTGGAGACCCCAACCATCTTGCATTGTCTTGACTCAATGCTTGAGAGGAGTTGGAGATGGCTGATCATGGCAGATGTTACCCACCCACTGGGACTTGAGGTCCTACTCATCTGGACTTGAGATGACGGCATGATGGGGGTGTGGAGATTTCAGTGAAATTCTGGATGATTCCTGGTTGTTCCTCACTGATCCAGTCACGTCTTTGGCCTTTTCCAATTCTGTGGATGCCTCATAATCCTGCAGTTTGTTATTAACCCGAACTTTGTTCCCTTGTGATTTTACTCCTGATTATGTGATTGTGTCTTTAATCCCGATAAGGGCATGTTTTGAGCACAGAGGCTTGGGATTTCTTTTCTTTTTCATTACTTGTTATCCAGTAAATTCGGGATCACTATCTTTTATATCCTTGATGGTGGTTCTTCCACCAGTGCTCCAGCGATGGTGGGGTAGAAGCTCTAGGTTCAATAACCAGGGCCCTCTTTTCTCTTTTTGCCTGTTGGGGAAGTTCTGAGTGAGTTATATGTCTTAAAGATTGCACGATACTTTTTTTTGTATGTGCTGAAATCCTTGCATTAAGCACATAAGGAGTACAACCTTTTGCAGTATCTTTTGCTTCAGTTGTAGAAAAGATGAGTAGCACCACAGCAGGATGGTGGGTGGACAGATAGATGTAGAGGTGGTTGGTATGGCTGAAAGTCCTTACATTAGGCAAGGAAAGCACTCCCACCCCCCAATCAGAACTATTGGTGTGATATTTTTCTTTGGTTTTTGTTAGCAATTTAGGGTTTAGGACAAGAGTAAATATCTTGGCGTGGATAGGACTTCTTTTCCTTGCCATTGGTGCAAATGTGGTGGTGCACGCCCGAGTACTGTTGATAAGTCTTTGAGTTTCGAGTATCTTTGGACTGGTTTTCTGAGGTTACTTGACTGAGAAAGCAGAATTGAGAGCTACCAGGTTACTTATTTGGGAGGGGTGCTTTCTTGGCATGGAGGATCTCCTCTGTGTAGAGGGAGAGCTGCTTTTCGGAGTATCCCCCACCTAGATGGTGCCTCCCAATGTGCCTCATCTTGAGAGACTTTATTGTTCCATGATAGAGTGTGGAACACAATGCCACGTTTTCATGGCCTTATCCTGTTGTCTTGATTCCCGGCTGCTCACTTTCTGTTCAAGCCTTTCAATAACCATGAGAAAGGAGGTGCTGAGCACAGTGGCAGGGATTTTGATGCCTGATTCCTTGAATTATTTGCATAGATCTTTGCCATTCTTCTCCATGGATGTCTGTGAAATGATGATTGCTCTGTGTTGTGTGGAATCCTGGGGATTTGTTGATTATAAAGTTGGAAATTCCCAATAAAAACATTATTTAAAAAAAAAGGAACCTGAAAGTTTATTGTCTTGTATGGCTCAGTGCTACATATAAGGAACTAATCATTACTTTTAAGAAAGTAAAGTTATATTCCCTGAAAGGAAGAGGCAACATTAAAATTCAATAGTGAAATCAATAGCAATTAAGGAAAAAATTATTTACGCTGGTATGTTAAGATAAACATGACTACTAACATAATACGTCAGCTCTTAATATACAAGGTTCGTGCAAAGTATGTAAAGTGCAACTTTGGAAGTGGAAAAATAGCAACGTTTCATTGGATACAGTTTATATACAACAAGTGAGATAACTCTGATGTAAATCAGATATAAGTCATTTCCTATAATTCTGGTTATTTCTTACCTTACACCTGAACTGGGTCTCTAGTCCTGCAGCCATTGGCAGCTTGTGCGGCCAAGCACTCCAGGAAACTCTTTCCATTTGATCCGACTAGATGTGCTAACAAGCCATGTTGAGGTTTTGTGGGCCCAGAAATTAGGACTGAACTATTAGTATTCATGTTTCACCAATGAAGACAGCCCAAATCGGAACACCAAGATCAATTAGTACATTAACCTGGCTTGAAAGAGATGCAATTTCATGGTCTGAACCTAAAGAGTACAAATGTTAAACAATATAACTCACCTGCAACCAGTCGTACAGGTTAATCAACCGTCCACACTCCAGGTGAAGTTTGTAGACTATACAAATATCAGGCGCTGTATTGGTAATGGTCCCTCCCTCACTCCTCAAGGCTTCATTCTGCTCCATTGCAAAAAGGTAAAATAAGGTTAATTTTTTTTGTAATAAAGGTGATATGTGTGAAATGGAGAGAACAGGTTTAGGCCATTAGGATTAAATAAGCGACAGAAAGGTTTGGATTTTCCGCTGCTAACTGACCCCATGTTATGTGGAGGGGTCTGTTGCTGCCTGCTGACCTACCCTGAACTATATGACCCACCCTAAACCTTATCATGAATGCCACTGGCTGCCCTTTCATACTGCATGTAAATGCTGGAGAGGCTCAGTCTCCTGGGCTGGGACAGGCAGTGAGCCACAGAGCAGGGTCCGAGGAGGGGGCAGAAGCAGTGAGTTGGGACCCCTTTGATGACATGGCAGCTGCAAAGCCCATGTGTTAGATGCTGAGTCTCTAATCAGGAAAGTGGTAGGCGGAGCTATTACTGCAGTCTCTGGGAGATCGAATATATATGTGAGTAGGGGAGACAGAGAGGCTGAGTGAGTGTGTGAAAGACACTGAGCGAGTGTGTGGAGGTGAGTGTGTGGGGGTGAGTATGAGAGACTGAGTGAGTGTGTGGTGGGGATGGAGTGTGAGAGATTAAGTGTGTGTGTGGTGGGGGTGGAGTGTGAAGCTGATGTGTGTGCAGAGGTGAGCGGGAGACACTGAGCGAGTGTGTGGAAGTAAGTGGGAGAGACTGAGTGAGGGTGTGGAGGTGAGTATGAGACTGAGTGCATTGGGGTGAGTGTGAAAGACTGAGTGAATGTGTGGGAGTGAGTACAAGACACTGCGTGAATGTGTGGAGGTGAGTGAGACTGTGTGTGTGGGAGTGAGTATGAGACAATGAATGAGTGTGTGAGGGTGAGTACAAGGCACTGTGTGTGTGTGTGTGTGTGTGTGTGTGTAGGGGGGGGGCGGGTAGTATGAGACACTGAGTGAGTGGGCCCTATTTTATCACTGCATAGTGGGGGAAGGAAAGAAGGAGAAAGAAGAGAGAGGAGGAGGAAGGGAGGGAGGCGGGTCAGATCATTCTCTGATTTGGGGTGGGGGGCTGGGGCAGGGGTAGTGAGGCCAGATCATTGTCTGGTTGGGGGAGGGGGAGGCGGGTTGGATGTATCTCTGGTGGGAAGGGGTTGTGGGGTAGATGGTCGATCGTTGTCTAGTGGGCAAGGAAGAGGAGGCGAGTCAGATGTTCCTCCAGGAGGGATGGGGGTTGGGGTGGGGTGGGGAGAGGGCTAAGTGAGGGCCGGACCATTCTTTGGGGGGAATGTGAGCGAGTCCAGATCATCATCTGGTTGGGGGAGGGGGAGGTCGGGTGTGAGCGAGTCCAGATCATTGTCTCGGAGGGGGGCGACCCAATCGCTTACTGGTGGGGGGAGGAGGCAGCTGGACCTCTAGTGTGAGGGGGAGGGACAGAAGGGTCCACTGCCAGTTGGCAGGTGGGGTGGTGGTGGTTTGATAAGGGGGACAGTGATTGTGTGTGTGTGCACCATCACTCCCGTTTATTGCTCCCAGGCCGTTTTTTTCTGCTTTCTGCAGAGCAATCTGACATGGGCGTGCCTTTTCACATTTTCTTCTTTCTAACTGTGCACGCGCAGTTCAGAGTTCCGATCAAGAACTAAGCCCCGCCCACAGAGTGAATGGGACTGGAGACGTTTTTTTTCAGGCTAAGTGCGTATGGGGGCACCTGAAAGCAAATTTCTAAGTCGGATCTGGATTATGCCCAGATTCAGCACTTAGAATGAAAATGGTAAAATCAGGTACAGTGTGTGGGGGTGAGTACAAGGCGCTGAGTTAGTGTGTGGGGGAATGTGAGACACTGAGTGAGTGTGTGGGGGAGTGTAAAGCACTGACTGAGTGTGTGGGGGAGTGTGAGACACTGAGTGAGTGTGTGGGGGAGTGTGAGACACTGAGTGTGTGGGAGTGAATACGAGAGACTGAGTAAGTATGTGGGGGGGTGGTGAGTGTGAGTCTCCGGTTTCTCAGTCACTCTTACGGCCACACATGAACACATACACACGCACCCACTACATGAACACATACACACGCACCCACTCACACAACACAACCCCACCTACATACAATGAGCCTCTCACATGCTGATCATTTATTATTACTTACTCGTTTGTTTAAACTTGACCATTTATTGCTCTTGGATTGCCTTACTTATGCTCAGAAACCATTTACTTTCCTTACAGCACCAACTTTTAAAAAAATTCAGTTTATTGTTCTGCCCAACCCTATCTTTCCGAAATTTCTTATCGGCCCTTTGAGTGAGGATAATATGCAAGTATCCCCCCTCCCTCCCCACCCCAAGCAAAACAGCTGCACGGACCTGTATGAAATGTTTAAACAATGAACTGGTTGTTTACAGTGTTTTACCTGTAGATAGTAGTATGGGTTACTTAAGGCGGTCTGCAAGGCAGTGCGAGGTGCAGCATTTAAGTGTCGACGAATTGTGCCAGCAGCACTGAAATATACAACCTCGTGGAGTGGCTGAGTCTCTGGAGGCAAAAGGTATTGTCTGCAAAAAAAAAAGCACAAAAACCATGGTTGCATTATTATCCGGTACCTTAACAACAGAGCAAACTATCCTGAGGCCAGGCACCTCACAATTGAGGACATTCTGGATGGTGGGGTTAAGAAATCCATTTAGAATGCACCTGATTTTCATATCAGCTGCTCCCGTGTTAGATAGCAGATTACAGTCTAGTTTACTCCAGCAAAGAACTTTGATCCAAATGTTCCAGTCTCCAGATCGTCAGAAACTAGGTGTGTGACAGAAGACAAAACATGACACACGGACCTATGTGGGAATTACTCAGGGAATTTGAACGTCTGATGGACAATTCCCCTGCTCCCCAGGACCCTCTGCAAAATAAGCTAGAGTCAGAGACCCCAGGCATTTTCATGTTTACCTGGATAGTTATCCAGGAAATGTTGTTAGATATATTAAAATGTAGTGTAAACATCTGGGTAACACGTAACTACACAGCTGACCTCTTCAGTTACCCACATCAAAGCCTCAGCCCCCCCACCCTGGTCCCTCCAGACTACCCTCGCTGCCTTATCCCAATCAGCTCTCAGTGCCGACCCGATTATCCCCCCACACAATCAGAACACCCTACTAACCTAATCCTTGTTCAACTAACCTCCCCCAAACCTCTTGACTATCTATCAGACCTAACCTGATTCTCCACCACTGTCCCCCACTTTTCACCGCCCCCACACCTCAATCCCAGTAGAAATGTGCAGCAGTATCAAGTTGGGGGAATTTTCAATTGCAGAGGCAATTTGAAAATCACTGCTGCTCCTTGACAGATTCCAGCCCCTACAGCATTGAGCTATGAGCAATACGAAGGGAGTGGGCACTCTAGTACTAGTGGCACAATGGTTAGCACTGCTGCCTCATAGCATCAGGAACCTGGGTCCGATTCCTGGCTTATCTGGCTCACTATCTATGTGGAGTTTGCACGTTCTCCCAGCGTCTCTGAGTTTGCTCCCACAGTCTAAAAGCCGTGCTGGTTAGGTGCGTTGACCATGCTAAATTCTCCCTCGGTGTACCCAAACAGGTGCTGGAGTGTGGCGACTAGGGGATTTACACAGTAACTTCATCGCAGTGTTGATGTAAGTCTACTTGTGACACTAATAAATAAACTTAAAATTTTAAAACTTGTATTCTGTACTTTGTTCTGTGTACTAGAATAAAATATAATGCATAAGGCAGTCATAAATAAGGTGGTCACCAACAAATCCAATAAGGAATTCAACAGAAACTTCAAAACCCAGAAAGTGGTGAACATGTGGAGTCTGAAAGCAGATTCGAGTGATTGAGGCAAATAGCACTGATGCATATCAGGGAAAGCTAGATAAGTAACGCGAGGAAAAGGAATGAAGGATATGATAATAAGATGAGATGAAGCTTGCACAGAACACAAATACCATCACATATAGTTGGGCTGAATGGTCTGTTTTGGTGCTATAAATTCTGCCGTAAGTCACAAGGTGGGAGGACTTTACTGGTTTGCAATGTTTGTGTTGGGGTGCAGACAATAATTCACTGGCTCAACAGTGAGCCTAAATAAACGCAAACTACACCATATTTCCTGTACACAATTGGTAGCAAGTGAGACAGAAAAATATCGGACAACCCTTGGGTTCATAACTTGAATCCTTCAAAACTGGTGGAACAAAAGGCTGATGCTCCGAGTCTGAGATAACATCACATTAGGGCAAAGCAAGAGGGAGCTTTATTTTGAAGTTAATCCAAAACAACTGAGCCACAATTGATTTGACTGATCCCCTTCACCACAGAAGCATTATGGCTGTAGTAGACATCATCTACAAAGCACTGCAGCAACCCAGGAGGTCCCAAAGCGTTGACATCATCACTAGAGTGTAGTCACTTTGTAACATAGGCATTCATGACAGCCAATTTGCAAGTTCTCACAAATAGCAACATGACAAAAAAAGTTAATCTGATTTTTTTGGTGTTTCTTCAGGGATTAATTTTTGACAAGACATTGGGAGAACTCTCCAGGTCTGAATCAAACAATGCAATGTGATTTTTTTTGCATTCACCTGAACTGGTTTCAGGCTGGTCCTTGGTTTCAGGTCTTATTCAAAACAAGTGCTCCTCCTTCATTGCGGCACTCCCCAAGCACGTGTCAGCCTAGATTACATGTAACATGTCCTGAATGGGGGTCTGCACATCCACCTTCTGACTCAGAGATGGCACATACCTACCATTGTGACCAACGCCGACACTTAAATATACCTTCAATAATGATATCCAGTTCTTGCTCGGAATGAGCCTTTCAGGTAAAAGCCGGCTGAAGATTAAGCATTAGGTGCTTTGGGCATGGTGACACAGTGGTTAGCACAGCTGCCTCACAGTGCAGGGACCTGGGTTCAATTCCGACCTTGGGTGACCGTGTGGAGCTTGCACGTTCTCTCTGTGTCTTCGTGGATCACCTCCATTATTTCATAGAATTGTAGAATCCCTACATGCAGAAGGAGGTCATTTGGCCCATCCAGTCTGCAGCAACTATCCAACAGAGCATCCCACCTAGCACCACCGCATCCCCCCTCATTGCCTGCAACCTCATCCCCACAACCCCACACAACCGCCATGGCCAATCCACCTAACCTGCACATCTTTGGACTGTGGGAGGAAACTGGAGGAAACCCATGCAAACACGGGAAGAATGTGCAAACTCCACACAGTCACCTCAGGCCGGAACTGAACTTGGGCCCCTGACACTGTGAGACAGCTGTGCTAACCACTGTGCCGCTCAACAGCTTCTCACAGATGTAAGCAGTCCCATTGGCATAGAAGTCCCTTGTACTAAAATTGGAGTGAGCCCAGATGGCTAAAGCTGGAATCTAGATTGGGAATAATTGGTTCATATCTCATCATTACAGCAATGGCAGCTGAGCAAAGTTAGCAAGTTACATATGTGTATCATTAATGTTCCTTCAAACAAGAGAGAGAGTTTCCAAGTCATTGCCTAGCAACAGAGAAAAGAACCAACAAAACATTCTGAAAAGCAAACACTGGTTGAGCAAGGTTTTGTGAAGCAACGAGTATTCAATTCTGAGTGACATGATGAGGGCAAATAGAACCAACAAGCAAGCGGAAACAAGAATTGCTTCTCAGCAAATGATGAGTGCAATGCTCAAAACATTTTATGGTAGATTGAACTTCTCTTCTTTCCAGGATATATTTTTCATTTCGTGGTTTTTCAGTTTCATTCGCAAATTGATTGATTGTACATATACTCTGATGGTTTTAACTGAGATAAGAAACTTTAATTAATTTTGAATGAAGCGCAGTTCATCACACAAACCAGCTTCCCATCCATTGACTCTGTCTATTATTCTCGCTGCCTCGACAAAACAGCCAGTATAATTAAGGATGCCAAGCACCCCGTACATTCTCACTTTCACCTTCTTCTGTCGGGAAAAAGGTTCAAAAGTCTCAGGTCACATGCCAACCGACTCAAGAACAGCTTCTTTCCTGCCGCCGTCAGACTTTTGAATGGACTACCTTGCATTAAATTGATCTTTCTCTACACCCTAGCTATGACTGTAACACTACATTCTGCACTCTCTCGTTTCCTTCTCCATGTACAGTATGCTTTGTCTATATAGCACACAAGAAACAATACTTTTCACTGTATAGTAACACGTGACAATAATAAAATCAAATTGAAAATCAAATCATTGGGATAATTGCTTAAAAATAGAGTAAAAACAGGTGCTAAACTGCCTGTTTGGAATTTTTGAGCCAGTATTCTGGCTGCGTTTTAAACAACCAAAGCGTGAAACAGAATAAGAGAAATCCAACTGGATTTGTTCAATAAGCAACTGTAAAGATTCATCAGTCAGCTTTTATTTTAAAATATTACCCACATATTGTACATGTTGGGTGCGGTTAGCTCAGCTGGCTACAGTGCGATTAAAACAATGCCAATGCTGTGGCTTCAAACCCTATAATAGCTGTGGTAGCTTATAGGGACCTGTCTCTTTGCATTTGCAGGGTGGTGCTCCGCAAGCTACATGTAACCAATAGTTTCTCTCCCTAAGTGACGGAGATACCAATGGTCCTTTGTGGACTCTGGCTAATTACTTACTATTGAACCATGCTATCAGACCTTCTTTTTCAAGTTAGGTGTATGTTGCTATTCAAGATGGCACCAGAACCTGGCAACTTCTTACCAGCTGTTCCCAGCATACCTTAAAATTCAATCTTTTATTCTCATTCTAAGCTCTTAAAACAACACTCTAACTGTTTTAAACTTCCTCTGATCTTTCTCCTCACCTTGTCAGTAACTGCAACACTATATTCCGCACCCTATCCTTTCCTTTCCCCCCCAGTACTCTATGAATGATATGTTTGTCTGTAACAACTCACAAGAAATAATACTTTTCACTGTATCCAATACATGTGACAATAATAAATCAAATCAATTTTATTTAAAAATACTGATACGTAGTTCTTAGCAAGGTACCTGAATCTCTCAGTATTTCTCAAGTCATGGATGGAGTTAAAACACTGGCGCATGTTCAAGTTTTTTTTAATTCAAACATTTATGGAATGTGGGCATTGCTGGCTGGGTCTGCATTTATTGCCCATCCCTAACTGCCGTTGAGTGGCTCGCTAGGCCATTTCAGAGGGCATTTAGAAGTCAACCAAACTGCTGAGGATCTGGAGTCACATGTAGTCCAGGCCAGTTAAGGACAGCAGATTTCCTTCCCTAATGGGCATTGGTGAACCAGGTGGGATTTTACGACAATGTTTTCAAGGTCACCATTAGACTTTTAATTCCAGATTTTTACTGAAATCAAATTTCACCGCCAGCCACAAAGGGATTCGAACCCAGGTCCTTGGAGCATTACCCTGAGTCTCTGAATTACTAGTCTAGTGAGAATACAACTGTGCCACCACCTCTCCTCTGAATTGCTCCGACAATCTTTGCGGGCACATCCTACAAGGGCTAAAAGTAGAGGCAACAGTTCTCTGCAGGGAAAAATAAAATTAACACTGGGAACTTGGAGAGAAAACTTATGCCAAACTTTGCGGCTGTTCGCTTGCAGAAGCATCACTCGTGATGCAGCTGCAGGAACATATTGAGTGAGTCATTCTGACATCACTGTTTTATCAACAGCGATTAAATCATCCCAAACAACACTGTCTGCTAACCTTACTGGCATCAGTTTGGCAGAAGACAAACTTGGATTTAATCATTTCCTGTTACACCGTATTTTGAAACAGAGTCTTTGTGAACAGGTTTCCTGGAAATGCTATCAAGCACATGAACGATGGACCAGCAAAATTCTGCCCAGGCCAGACACTGTTTACATAAATATGAAGCTTTTGTTAACTATTGAACAGGCAGTTGGAGCAGTGGATGACTATAGATTTAACTTCCCAAATCTGCTGAATTTCAGTCTCAGAGCAGAGAAGCCGATGCACCTTTGTGGAACGTGGCTAATCAGAATTTGCACATACCACAGCCTGGAGAAAGACCATCCCTCAAACACAGGAGGGAAGAAACTGGGAGAAAGGGGATATATACAGAAGAATCTGTAGAAAAATTACCTCTGAAAAAAATTAGCAAAATTCAAAGTATTCAAGTCTTAAGTGTAAAGCCTCCTAGGCTGTTGAAAGATTTCAGAGGGGAGATTTTTTTTTCTATTCATTCACAGAATGTGGGCATCACTGGCCAAATTTATTGTCCATCCTTAATTGCCCTTGAGAGCTGGTGGTGAGCTGCCTTCTTGAACTGTGGCAGTCCAGAGAGGTGTGTGTACACATACAGTGCTGTAGAGAGAGAGTTCCAGGATTTTGACCCCACAGTGAAGGAATGGCAAGTAACTTGGAGGGGAATCTGCAGGTGGTGGTGTTCCCTGGTATCTGTTGCCCTTATCCTTCTAAATAATAATCATCGTGGATTTAGAAGATGCTGCCTCAGGAACCTTGTTGAGTTCTTGCAGTACATCTTGTTGACAGCACACATGACTGTCACTGTTCGTTGATGGTGGAGGGATTGAATGTTTGTAGAAAGCGTAGCAATCAAGCTGGCTGCATTGTCCTGCATGATGTTAAGCTTCTTGAGCTGCACTCATCCAGGCAAATGGAGAGTATTCTATCTCACTCCTGACTTGTGCCCTGTAGACATTGGAAAGGCTTTCAGGAGATAGGAGGCGAGTTTCTCGCTACAGGATTTCTGGCATTTAACCTGCTCTTACAGCCACAATATTTTATATGGCTAGTCCAGTTCAATGTCTGGTCAATGGTAGCGCACACCTGAGGAAGTTGATAGTGGGGGTTCAGTAATGGTAATCCCATTGATAGCAGAGTCATTGGCCACAATTTCTCAATTCTTCTCAAATGTGAAAATTGTATTGTGAAATTGGAGAATATCCAATACACCACATTTGTTGCAGAAGGACAAAAGGATAAACCGTGCAACTGGTTTAACACCAGATATGGGAAAAGTCTTAGAATGCATCATTCAAAATGAGATAAGTAAACATTTAAAAATGCATGATCTGCATCAAGGACAAATGCGCGCTAACAAGTTATATTTGACAATTTAAAGGTTTTGAAAAAGTGACCAACTGTATAGATGAAGGAATACAGGAGCTGTGATGTAACTGGATTTTCAGAACCTCATTAGTGAGGTCTTTCACACGAATCTTCTCAAATTCAACATGTCGCAGTAAATATAGAGGAATCTAACTGACGATTTGTTAACAGAGGAAAAACAAAATTTGTATTCAAAGAAAAACAAAAGGTTGAAGGGCCAATCATGAGGGGGTATAGTTTTAGGGTAAGGGGCAGGAGATTCAGAGGGGATTTGGGAAAAAAGAAATTCACGTAGAGAGTGGTGGGAAGCTGGAATGCACTGCCTAGGAAGGCAGCGGAGGCCGGAAACCTTAAGCACTTGACACATCATAACAGTCAAGGATATGGGACAAGTGCTGAGAAGGGGATTAGTGTGCCTATAGTGGTGGTGATTGTTGGTGCAGACTCAATGGGCCAAAGGACCTTCTCTACGCTGTATGACTCTGTGACAAAAGGTTACGTAAAATGGGTGTTGCTTGTTTTGGGAATGGGTTCGGAATGGTGTACGCTTGGGTTAGTGCTCACCCACTTTCATTGTTCATTTGTAGATGATTTAGACTTGAGCATCAGAAGCACAACCTTAAACAAGATGATGCCAAAAAATCTAGAGAGAAGGATTGAGACATGTCAGCTGAATAGGCAGAGAGGTGATTGCTTCAACTTAAGGTGAATAAGTATAATATATTTCGAGAGGAGAAACAAAGAATGGCAGCATCCATTCAACAAAAAGAAGTGATCACTGTGAATAGATGGATAGATCCAACAGTCGGAATGCTTAATTTCCTGAAAGTGAACAATTATGTGGGTGGCACCTTTAAAAATGCTGGCAGCATTTTCAGTTTTATAAAGAAGAATAAAGTGTGAAGAGTGAAAAGTAGTGATAAGCTTGTACAAAATATTAGGGCAGTTAGTGAGAGGTTTTGGTCACCCTGAAAAACAAAACATTAAATAACAATAAGGTGTTTCTAATGACAGTTTAGTAAAAATTTGATTTGTTTCATTAATCTGCAAAAAAAAACCCCAAAATAATAACTCCCTGGAATAAACTTTTCTCAGGCACATTAACAAGTTTTATATAAAGCCAAGGGTAATATACAGCACAGATTCACCAGGATGATGGCATGTTGTGAGGAAGGACTTGCAATAGTTGGACTATTCCAATGGAGTGAAGATAGCAAAGACTTAAACAGGACCTTTTTAAAATTATGAATGGTTTTAATGCAGTGATGCCAAGTTGGTGAGTCAATGATGAGGTGCCATCAAATATAATGTGGTCACTAAAAAGAGTGAGAGACATCAGGAGAAAGGACGTGCCCAGGATTTTCTGGGGCAGGCAGAAGTTCTAAAGGCCTCAAATCCTTTTGGTGCTTTGCAGAAAGAAAGAAGGAGGAAACTCGAGACAGAGAGAGAAAAAGTACGTGGACAAATGATTGGTACAAAGATCTGCCTCAGATCCCCATGGAATGGGTACAATGGGTACAAACTTTTCTTGACACCTCTCTTGCTACAAAATCTAAAAGTTGTAGAGTTTTTGGCCTGCAACTGATCACAAATTTCCAAATTAGGGACACAACTAAGGTACGGGACGGGATGTTGGTCTGTCCCTGAAAATCAGACAGCACTTTCCTCAAACCTCACAGCAACAGCACACATCAAACATGCTAATCCAGTCGAAACTTAGGAAAACTTGTTCCTAATCAGTGATGCCAACTTCGTTTTTGTCTCACCTTACAAGTTTGTCCAGGAATTCAAGAACTTCCATCCGCAGTACTTCAAATCTGCTTAGTTTCTTGGATCTTCTCGATTTCTTCATTTCCATCAAGGTCTACGAAAGTCAGAACAATACAAAAACTTACAACAATTATTCATTGGTATAATTGTTTGCTTAACCCTTGAATTTTAATTGGGCCTGATGCCTTGGTCCCATTAGAACATAGAACAGTACAGCATAGTACAGGCCCTTCGACCCTCAATTTGTGCCGAGTTACGTCCAAACCCAAGGTCAAGCTATCCCACCCCCTATAATTTTGGTGTGCTCCATGTGCCTGTCCAATAACCACTTGAAAATTCCTAAAGCGTCCCACTCCACTATCACAGCAGGCAGTGTATTCCACACTGTTACCACTCTTTGAGTGAAGAATCTACCTTGGACATCCCTCCTATATTGCCCACTATGAACCTTATACTTACGCCCCCTAGTAACAGCTACATCCACCCAAGGAAATAGTCTCTGCACGTCCACTCTATCAATCCCCCTCATCATCTTATAAATCTCTGTTAAGTTGCCTCTCATCCTCCTCTGCTCTAAAGAGAAAAGCTCCCGCTCCCTCAACCTTTCCTCATAAGACCACCCTCCAAATCAGCATCCTGGTAACATTCTGATGTTGTTGGGACCTGTTTTACAAAAAATAAATGTGTCTTTTCCAGGATGGAGCTGTAAGCCTTGTACTATATCAACTTTTTCCACAGACAAAGAAACCAATTCACTGTGTACGTTTACTAGAGATGAAGCTGGATAATAACTCATAAGTGGCTCAGACAACCTTACAATGATAATTTATTCCACAGGTCATCAGAGCCACATTACTGCTGCCTTGGAACTCTCTGACAGACATTAAATTATATGTTCTTTAAATAAGGATTTCATTTTCCATACATCGGCACAGTTTACATCCTGGAATACACAATATTGTGACCAAGTTGAATTGTATTAAAGAAACAGCATTTTGGGAACCTTAAAGTATAAGGTATTATATGGATGGCATTAAAATAGTGTCCGTTCACTCCTCCCAACCATTGTCTACTGGCAACTGATCAGAACATACACATCAAGTTACATTTTTTCAGAAAATGCCTCAGCATTATTTAAGTTTGCCAAACTCAGGTTTAAAGTACTACACGTTTCCACTGAAACATCTGCTACTTGGACTTGAAGAGGATTCACCATTAATTTTCAGGTGCAAGTCAGAGTTATACAACTGCCCTGATTACTGAAAACAATATAGCGCTTTATGATTTTCTTTGTATTCAGCAAGTGCAAATCTTGGGGTGACATGGTAGCACACAGTGGTTAGCTGCTTCACAGTGTCAGGGGCCCTGGGCTCAATTCCTGGCTTGGGTCACTGTCTGTGTGGAGTTTGCATGTTCTCCCTATGTCTCAGGGGTTTCCTCTGGGTGCTCCAGTTTCCTCCCACAGACCGAAAGACGTGGTTAGGTACACTGGCCCGAGGTGCTGTACTGTGGCGACTAGGGGAATTTCACAGTAACTTCATTGCAGTGTTAATGTAAGCCTTACTTGTGACTAATAAATAAAACTTTATCTTATGGTTAGAATTAAAGGAACTGGAAGGAATGCAAAACATTAGCAGAGTATTTGTAGTCATGATTTTGTAGAGGTATCTGTGGGTATGTGGATCAGATAAAGTGTGATGATAATGGTACATCAACATATATAGAGATTGGGACGCACGATAACACAAGATTGATTCTTTGAATGCATTCAGGAGATTTTTCCTAAAACAAAGGATGAAATATAATGCGGAAAAATGTGAAGTTATCCACTTTGGTAGAAAAACAGAAACGCAGAGTATTTCTCAAGTGGGGCAAGATTGGGAAATGTTCATGTCCAAAAGGCCCTGGGTGTTCTTGTAAAGTTAATTTATTAGTCAGTCACAAGAAAGCTTATATTCCACACTGTAATGAAGTTGCTGTTAAAATCCCCTAGTCACCACACTCTGGCGCCTGTTTGGGTACACTGAAGGAAAATTTAGCATGGCCAATGCACCTAACCTGCACGCCTTTGAACTGTGGAAACAAACCAGAGCACTTGGAGGCTAACAAGCAGGTGTAATAAGCAATTAGAAAGGCAACTAGAATGTTAGCCTTTATTGCAAAGAGATTGGAGTACAGGAATAAGGAAGTCTTGCTGCAGTTGCATACAGCCTTGGTGAGACCACACCTGGAGTATTGTGTTGTAGCTTTGGTCTCCTTACCCAAGGAAGTCATATTATCACAAAGGGAGTGCAACAAAGGTTCATCAGACTAATCCCTGGAGTGGTGGGATTGTCACATGAGAAGAGACTGAGCAGAGTGGGCCTGTATTCTCTACAATTTAGAAGAATGAGAAGTGACTGAGACATACAAAATTTTTACAGGATTTGACAGTGAAGGTGCAGGATGTTTTGCCTGGTAGAGGTGTGGGGGGTGGGATTTAGAACCAGAGGCCACAGTCTTACAATAAAAGAGCCAGGTCATTCAGAACTTGGATGAGGAGGAGTTTCTTCAGGGGATGGTAAGTCTTTTGAATTTTCTACCCCAGAGGGCTCTGGAGGTTCAGTCATTGAGCATGTTCAAAGCAGAGGTTGATAGAATTCTAATAAAGTAAAGTTTATTTATTAGTCACAAGTAGGCTGACATTAACATTGCAATGAAGTTACTGTGAATATCTGCTAGTCGCCACACTCCAGTGTGTGTTCGAGTACAGAGGGAGAATTTAGCACGGCCAATGCACCTAACCAACATGTCTTTCAGACTGTGGGAGGAAACCGGAGCACCTGGAAAAAACTCACGCAGAAACAGGGAGAACGTACAAACTCCACACAGACAGTGACCAAAGCTGGGAATCGAACCCAGGTCCCTGGCGCTGTGAGGTAGCAGTGCTAACCACTGTGCCACCATGCTACCCCAATGAATCAATGACATAAAGGGATATATTGTGGGAAGATGGCACTGAGGTAAAAGATCAGCTATGATCTAGTTAATTGACAGAGAAGACTCAGGGGGCTGAATGGCCTACTCATCCTCCTAAAATGGAGCTGAAATCGGTCCTCATTGTGCCCGAGTTCTGAAACCTGAAAATCCTGAAAATCATCCAGTGCCGCACTGGTCAAGGGAACAGTTTGGGCAGCCAGGAGCGCTGCTTAAGACAGACATTAGGTCCCTTTGATAAGTTAATGAGATGGTCACTGGGACCTCTCAGAGGTACGGAGCTAACCTGAGCAGAGCAGCTTTCAGCTGTGAAAGCACCACTACCAGAAACATCAGCTGAGTTGAAACGAAGTAGATATACAGCCAGGAGGAGCCGGAGTCTACCTCCCAGATACACAGTATTCCCAATAGCTCAGCTGCTGTCAGCCTCCGATCGGTTCCCTTCCCATTCTACTCCTCCTCGAGGGTCAGCTGCTGACAGGCGTGTGCAAACCAAACAAAAAAAAATCATCACGACTTTTTCAAGTGAGGGTTTCAACTAAATTTGCGCGTGGTTTGTCTTTGACGGGAACAGATGTGATGGGCTGAAGGACTTTTTTTCTGTGCTGTAGACCTCCAAGACTCCGCCAGTTTGCAGAAAATAGAACAGAAACAACCTGGAAATTGAAGATGGTGAGATTACGGAAAAACGAGCAAAACACCAATTGAAAATCAAAAAGAACCTTTTGGAGCTGATAAAGGTCAGTCTTTTCTTGTAGTGATTTCTGTGGTGATGTTTTATGATCTTCGTTGACCTCTACCACAGCAGCAACATCTAGACACAAATGAAAAAAAGCTATTTGCAAGATGCAACTGGATTATTTCTTCTAAAGTACCTGTGTTGAGACAATGCCTTTGAGACATAATTAAATTGGAACAAGAAAAAAATAATCCCCTCGTGATGATGTTAATTAACTGTCGTTCACAGGCTTTGTTACCATTCCAGTTGATGTTACTACTGGAAGGCAAGACCCCAGAACAAAACCCTGGCTCAAAAGACTGTAACTTTTAACTTTTTTTTAAGAAAACATGGATGAACAAAGTAACGGGGCTATCAATTAGCTGAAAATTTTGACTATAATACAATGTTCCTTCACTCTCACTTATCTTCATAAATGCATGTAAAACAAAGACTCCCTACAGTGCATAAGGAGGCCATTCGACCAGCAATCATGCACCAACAACAATCCCTCCAGGCCCTAACCCCATAACCCCACCCATTTACCCCACTAATTCCCCTGACACTAAGTGACAATTTAGCATGGTCAATCCATCTAACCCAGACATCTTTGGATTATGGGAAGAAACCGAAGCACCCAGAGGAAACGCACGGAGACATGGGAAGAACATGCAAATTCCACAAAATCACCCAAGGCTGGGATCAAACTTGGGTCCCTGGTGCAGTGAGGCAGCAGTGCTAACCATTGTGTCACTGTGTACGTATTTATGGATAACACAGCTTACAAAATATATCTTGTGCTATAATGTTCTCAGTCTTCTTAAGCCCAGATCAGACACAATCTATTCTGAAACCAAGTGAACTTCTGGGGATTTCTTCTCAAATTCCCCCCAGATGATTTTTACACCATGAACCAGCTTATCTCACTGGACTCTGGCTTCTAGACAAGTGATTCCAAACTCCACACTCTCAAGAAGACACGCTTTAGAATCTTGGAATCTTCTTTCAAACGATGCTTTCCCTCAGCAGTTCCCAAGAGTCTGCTTTCAGATCTTACTACTCTGTGTTCCTTTGCCTTGAATGCTTTCAGACTTTCAAAGAAACACTCAGAGATCCTCGCATCATCAGAAGCACTGAGCTGGTCGACGATGTCAACCAGCTAGGTTGTGCACCCCCTTTCTTGGTACGCATAGCAATCAACTCTGAAGAAATGTACTGGAGACTCCATTTGAAAGATTAACTCGAATGACCCAGGAGAAAGATCATAAGGACAATAAAATGTTTTTTCACCCTCCCATTTACTTCTAAGGCAAAGCTAGATTAAACACACAGTAGGATACACAGATGGTGTTAGATAAAACAGGACAGGAAGTGGTTTGTGTCGAGTACAAACACTATAAAGTATAATCTTTTTGAACTGAATGGCCTGTTTCTGTCCTATTATTACAATGCAAAACCTACTTCAATTAGTTAAAATGGGAGAATAAAATACTTCTGGATTGGGTAGTTGGAGGCAGCCAGGAATAACTCAATTAATACAACCAAGTGACCTAAAATGTTTTCAATGTAAATCCTCATGTAACTTGGTCTGATAAGGAGCAAGGTCTCTTGAATTGTAATCTGGAACAACTAGCAACTGACCAGTTTTTTTTAAAACCAAAATGCCAGGTAAATTCCACTATTGAGTTGAAAGCTTTCCTCACTGGCTGAACTAATGGAAACAGTTAAGAAATAAACTTGCCCAGCTGGCACAGCAGTAGAAAATATCCTTTCACCTCTGAAACCGAAATCTGTAATGTACAGACCAACAAAGGTCTCTTTGTAGTCTTCTGTACCAGCTGGATAGGTTTTGCATGAAGAATTTTGGTTGTCAGTTACTTCATTATTCAGAAAAAATTGGCAACCTCAGCCAAGGACCATAGAGATAAATAATGGGAGCTGTGGCAAGATTCTCATTGCCACTATTAATTTTACTCTGCTCCTGGGCCTGGGTTTTATCTCATCAGACATTACTCAACACAAGTTATCAAATGTGCTCCAATTATCCAACACTGACATTCCTCAGCATGTTCAACAATATAACTCGTGATAAATAGGTTGTGACCGAAACAATTAACTGGAACAAAAGGTCTTGCATCCATTTAAAATGTTCATGTAAGCAAATGACAATCAGTTCTGAACTGACTGGATACAGAATTCCCTCAGGAAATAATAAGATATTAAACGATGGTTTAAAAAAAAATTCCAAAGAATGCCGGGACACATGGCAAGTTAAATTTAGTGCAAAGTGAAACATTTTGTAAGGAAGGATGCAGAGAGGCAATATAAACTAAATGGTACAATTTTAAAGGGACAGCAGGACTAGGGAGGCCTGAAGGTTCGGATATGGAAATCTTTGAAGGTGGCATGACAAGTTAAGAAGGCAATTCAAACAGCATATCCTTGGATTTTACCAACAGAGGTAATAGACTAGAAAAGTGAGTTAATTACACTAAACATTTATAAATCACAAGTTAGGCCTCAGCTAGACTATTGTGTCCAATAATGTGCATCACACTTTAGGACAAGGGCAGCAGATACATGGGAACACCACCACCTGCAAGTACCCCTCCAAGCCACTCACCACCCTGACTTGGAAATATATTGCTGTTTCTTCGCAGGCACTAGGTCAAAATCCTGGATTTCCCTCATTAACAGCAGTGTGGGTCAATCTACAGCATGTGGACTGTAGTGATTTGAGAAGGCAGCTCACCACCACCTTCTCAAGGGCAACAAGGAATGGGCAATAAATGCTGGCCAGCCAGCAATGCCCATGTCCCACAAATGAATAAACAAAAAAAGGAAGGGTATCAAGGCCTTAGAGAAGGTGCAGAAGGGATTTAATGGAGCGGTGAGGGACACCAATTATGTGGAAAGGCCGGAGAAACTGGGATTAATTTCCTGACAGCAGAAAACGTTAAGGAGAGATTTTATAGAGGCAAGTGGTTTTGATAACATTAGACAGGGAGAAAAGCTTTCCATAGCAAGGGGGTAATAGCCAGAGGTTACAAATTTAAGATAATCCCTAAAGGCACCTAAAGAATAATGAAGCAAGTTTTTTTTTCATGAACTCAGCAAGTTGGGATGATCTGGAATGCATTATCTGAAGGGGTAATAGAAGCAGATTCAATATTACTTTTAAAAGGAAAACATATACAGAAACTGAAAAAGAAAAGTTTGCAGGACCATTGGAAAAAAGCAGGGGACAAATTGGATAGCTAACTCTTTCAAAAGAGCCAATAGAGACATGATGGGCCAAATGACCTCCTCATATGATTTGAAAAAATGGAATTAAATAAATGGTTAAATATGTAAGAATCTACCAGCTAGCACATTTACTTTACTCTACACCTACATTCCATAGTGATACTGGAAATCTCAGTTTTACACAACAACATTGGCCACGTCGTGTCGGCTGAATACAATGCTCAGTGCTTACCATCCAGGTTCTGAAACCTTGTGAGGAATTCTTCCAGCTTCTGCGTTGCGCTAGTGAGAGCTTTTTGCTGCTTGGAAGATGTTAACACTTCTCTGCATTTCTGCAGCAGACACACCAACTCTTCTTTTGCCATCATTCTGCACCCGATACAAAAAAAAACACTTTTAATCACACCTCAAATCCAACAAATGTACTAAAATGAGCGCCTTTTCCCACGTACCACAGGATTTGGGGTCCAGCCTCTCGATTTGTTCTGCAGCCAGTGAGATTGTTGATGATTTGGCAATATGCCGTTGTGGCTTTTTTAGGACCTTATTCTGTGGAATATATGATAAGAAATCTCACAACCCCAGGTTAAACTTCAACAGGTTCATTTGGGATCACAAACTTTTGAAACACTGCTCTTTTATCATGTGAGTGACCACTCACCCAATGAAGGGACAGTGCTCCAAAAGCACCTGTTGGGCTTCAATCTGGTGTTGTGAGACTTCTTACCATGCCCACCCCAGTCCAACGCTGACACCTCCACACCATGGAATATATGGGCAGCTCAGTGCTCCACATATTAGAATGCCTGCATTATATAATTATTACAATGCCAACATGCAAGCTATTAGAAACATGCGGTAAGTGATTAGACAAAGATTAGAAGTGAAAAATCTGTGCTGAATACTGGGAGGGAGTAGTCATCCCATGCAATTGTTGCTTCTGCCTCGTGGTTTACCTCAGTGCTGAGCTGGCTCATTCATCCTGTACCTAACCAGAAAATAACAGGGAATTCTACCTCTTAAAACTTAAGAGATTGAAACCAATTACACGTCATGAACAGTTCCTACTTGGGGTTCCTGTTTAAAGTAATTTACCTGGAGATAGGAAAAAATAAAACAATGCAAGTTCTGGGGCCTTTAACATTATTGAAACAGTGCTGAGTCCTTCAGTCAGGCATAAACGAAGGAGTTAATTTGGAGTTACTTACAGAAAGGAATTGAACTAACGTAGCGTACATAAACACGAGGGAGAAAGGAGTAGAGGAGTGTATGCTAAGGACTGATGGGAACAACATGGACCAGTTATACCAAATGACCAGTTTCTGTGCTGAACATTCTATGTCACACGAAAAGCTGAACAGGCCTTACTGCGTATTATACTCAACCATGACAAAGAAGCAAAATTGATAGGGTGGCAGTACAAAGATGTGCAGGAGACACATAAAAGCAGTAAGTGTAGCATCACACAGCTGTGGGACTCTTGAATGAGCCGGTGAAGCCAAAGCATACAATCACTGCCGATCACAATTACCCGAGTAGTTGGAAGGCAGAGCTGTACTCCTCAGTTTCCCATACGTTCCTCTCCAAACACGTGATGTAGAGTTCCCTGATCTGTGGAGAGTAAATTGCACAGAAACATTTACTGGGCAACAATAAAAAATATGATCAAAAGTTCCATGAAAAAGCAGGAGCATCAATAGTAAATAATAAAGGTTTACTCAACACTTGTAGCCCAGAACAGCGAATTGCTGCTTTCCTTCAATGGCCATAAGTACAGATTAAACACAATTCTTGGACAGAAACTGAATGGCCTACTTCAGTCACAGGCACTAGATGCCTAGACGACACCCTTGTACTTAAATGGCGGGCAGTATACTTCTGGCATGGAATGCGTGCATACGTCTGGAAAGTTATGTTCCCCTCTTCACACTGTAAAATGGTGCAGCACCAATAAAATTCCAGAATTATATTTCATAACAATCAATCTCTTAATCCCCTAAAACGCCCATAAAATTGTTCTCTGGAGTATATTCTCCTCCATGTGTAACAATAAAGAAAAATTATAGATTAATAAATTAATTTAATATTCTCTAGCATTGCTAAACCAAAACACATTGTTAAATTTTTTTTGTCTTGGACTCATCAGGACAGATGTAAGAATGACAAATTTCAAAGGGAATAGCAATTCATGTTGCAAGAGAAAAGGGATGCTGATTCGTTGGCAAGAGGACTCTGACTAGCTCAGTAATCTGTAAACTGTCTGTGCTGTTATATGCTTTGTCTGAGGCCAGAGCTCTCCATTCACCTGACGAAGGGACAAACCCTGAAAGCTTGTGAGTTTACTATCAAATAAATTGGTTGGACTTAAACCTGGTGTTCTCAGACTTCTTACTGTGTTTACCCCAGTCCAATGCTGGCATCTCCACATCATAGCTAAGGCGTTGCCATAGAGAATTTACCCAAGCTTTTGTTTAAATTCAAAAATGGCAAGTCAACTTTGATTGGTCGAGACATTGCCATAGGGAATGCATCGGGGAATAGTTATACTCCACACTTCTGTTCAACTGAAAAAGATGCAATGATTGGACATGTTCCTTTTGCCTGCAGAGGACAGAGCCCTGTGTATGAATATATGTAGCTTTTAGCAAGAACAAGTACCCACGTTGTCAGCCTGGGTGATAATCTTAAACTAATTGCTGCGGCGATTCTTAGTACCCTCGGGATTATTCAGCAACTGCTGTCCAATTGCAGAATCATATCTAATGTTTGACACAACAGGGTGGGACTTTCCTCCCCCTCCATAGCATGTTTTGCAGTGGTGGGAGGCAGCTGTCAGCGGGGGTTTCCCACTGAACGCAATCCTTGCCATCGGGAATTCCATGGCAGGGGTGCGCCATGAGCGGGTCCACAAGATCCTGCCGTGGGAATGGCGGCAATATTTCAGTGCGTGTTCTGAGTTTTGCAACCATGAAATACGAAGGCTGTAAATCCCAATGGCCAGTGAATCGTATTAAATAGAACGTTCCTTCAGCTTGTTCCCAACAGGCAGAGTACTGAGTGTACTCAACCAGCATATTATTCTGTTCTTGGATGCTGAATTATAGTTCTCGGTCTCATGATGCTTACAGTATTCTTGAAGCAGTGTAGGTTGTTTTCTACGGTAGCTCATCTCTATGACGGGAGCATAATAAGGAAAGTTCTTGCAAACGACAGTCATATCTTTTCGTTTTAATACAAACGATCAATGACTGTGTACAGTTCTGGTCAGCCTATCATAGAAAGGATATTATTAAACTAGAAAGAGTGCAGAAAAGATTTACTAGAATGCTATCGGGACTTGATGGTTTGAGCTATAAGGAGAGGCTAGATAGACTGGGACTTCTTTTCCTGGAGCGTAGGAGGCTTAGAGGTGATCTTCTCGAGGTCTATAAAATAATGAGGGGCATAGATTAGGTAGATAGTCAACATCTTTTCTCAATTGTAGGGGAGTCTATAGCTTTAAGGTGAGAGGGGAGAGATTCAAAAAGATCCAGAGGAGCAATTTTTCCCTACAGAGAGTGGTGAGTGTCTGGAATGAACTGCCAGTAGTAGAGGCGGGTACAATTTTGTCTTTTAAAAAGCATTTAGACACGGGTCAGATGACTATAGAGGGATATGGGCCAAAAGTGGGCAACTGGGACTAGGTTAGTGGTAGAAAAAAAGAGGGCGGCATGGACATGTTAGGCAGAAGGGCCTGTTTCCATGTTGTAAACCTCTATGACTCTATGGTACTTCACACAGCCAGCCTTCCACAAAATACGAACAACGATATTCTGTTAACCTTTAGAAGAGTAAACAATAAAAATAATTCCTCGTCATATTTTTCAGGTACAATATAAGGGAACACACACCTGTTTACCTAAAGGATATTTTGGAAGAGACGATGTGCAAACATGCAGACATTTCAGAACTGGGAAGTAATTCTTGTGGTAAATGTGAAGGTCTGTCAGCAGCCTCTGTACATCATCCTGCATTATTTGAAGGGCAAACAAAAAGGAAGCAGCTTTTATTACTTTATCTTGCATTAAAACACATCAGTGAACTGAAACCTCTCAGATACTCTCAGAGTATATTTTTGTATGTCCTTCGTTCGGTGCTTCATTATCTGGATATTTACATAGATATTACTAGGAGCAAAATCCATTGTTCTTGCCGATTTTAATGATGGTTGGTTGGTATGACTTTCACTGATTGAGAAAGAAGTTATTACCTACTACTCATGACATTATAACTACAGATTTAGCCATGAATCGTAGACAACAGATAACACAAGCAGAACTGCAACAAGTAACAACATAGTGAAAGACCTTGCAATCCCATCTCATTCGTGCCCACATCTGCCAGAACAATCCAAAATGAATCCCACAACCCCCATTCTCTTGCAAAATTATGTTTTATTTTGGAAGTATTTTCCTCCATTTCTTCAAATTTCCCATTTAAAAAAATCAATGATCTATGTCACAACTAACCTTCTCTCTGTCTAAGGGACAATTTAAAATTGATTATCTACTTGTCACTGAGCCTGACCAGCTAGAGACTATATGACAGGACTTTACGAGCCCCAGGCAGCAGGATGGCAGTGGGGGAGGGGGTATATTGCTCACTGTTGAAGGCTGTTCTGATTTCTCAGTGTTGGGAACTGTTGTCGTCAGAGCAGTGGCCACAGCTCCTAGTGGTACTGGAGAGTGACTGGCCATTTGATTAGCCAGCAACTCTGAGATAGGATTTCCTGTTCTGCTGGCTCCCCCCGAGTATTCAATGTCTGTGGGGTGAGCCACCAGAATGGGGATGAGCTCACCCTGAGCTTTTCGAATGGCGAGTCTACCCCGTTAAATCTAGTCCATAGTTTTTTTTCCTTATTCATTTTGCCAAATCCCTTTATAATCTTAACTTCTCAATAAAACTCCTTTCCTGAAATGGAAATACTCCTGATCTCTCTTCACAACTACACGTTATCATCCTTGGCATGATGCTGGCAAATCTAAATTGAATGCTGTCTATGTCATTAATGGCTTTTCCATATTGTGGCACACAGTGCTCCAATGTGGCTTAAACAACCTTTATCTCAATTCATCATTATTTCTTTATTCTTGTACTCCTGGTAATTAAATTTCTCAACTTTGCAGAAGCATCAGCGTCTAGAAGTATAATCTTCTAAAAGCATAACCAGACCTTTTGGTTATATCAGCTTCAGGAGGCAAAAGTAGTTTCAATAGAAACCTGTATTTATGCAGCACCTTGTATTATAGCAGCATCCTGAGGTGCCTGCAATGTCCTAACCATATTAGGGGTTGTAGGTTTTAAACAAAAAGAAAAGCTGCGGTTTGCACATGTAGGTTCAAACTAACAATTTATTTATTCTAGGAGATTTTGGCTGAAGAGAGTACAAACTGAAAGTAAAACAGAAGCCTGTGGCAACACCCTGATGAAATCACTATCAAACCGCATGATCAGTTCTTAAACAAGCATGCAACCCTTTTAAATATATAACAGTGCCTTACACAGCAGGTAGTGGGCATGGAGAAGAAAGGGTCAAGAAGCAATTGAGTGACGTCGTAATGAACTATGAGCAGAAGCGGCGATTGTTAAAATGGGCTTGGAATTTGATTTGAATTAGGGTCACGTGTATTGATATACAGCGAAAAGTATTGTTTCTTGCCCGCTATACTGTTCATAGAGAATGAAAGGAGAGGCTGCAGAGGATAGTGTTACAGTCATAGCAAGGGTGTAGGTAAAGATCAACTTATAAAGGTAGGTCTCACAGCAACAGGGAAAAAGTTGCTCTCGAGTCGGTTAGTACATGACCTCAGAAAAGGGGCAGGGAGAAGAACATTTAGGGGCATTGGAAAATACTTTCAGAGAAAAGAACTTAAACATCTGGGGACTGTGTCAACATTGGAGGGGAGTAGGCCATTTGGTCCTTGGAGACTGTTCCACTATTCAATAATATCATGGATAATCTGGTTGTGGTTTCTGCTCCACTTTCCAGTCTACCTCCCCATCGCCCTTGACTTCCTAGACTGCCAAAAATCTGTCATAATCCGTCTTAAATATTCAAAACAATTAAATTCAAAGAATTGAAAGGAGCATTGATGCAAAAAAGACCAGAGTCCAAGAACCAAAGGTTGTGGGAGGATGCAGAGATGGGGTAGGGGTGAAGCAATGAAGAAATTTGACAAAAGATTTTAAATGTAATGTATTGGATGTTAAGAAGCCAGTGTGTATCAGTAAGGATGAGTAGGACACATTCGAAATGCACATTAACCAAATGGTTTACCTGTAAATATCGGTCATTAGTCAAGAGTTTAACCTGCTTCTCCGAGTCTTGACGTTCAACATATCTAAAATTAAATGCACACATGGATTAATTTTCCTGGTTGAGCATCATAGTGAGATCTACTGATAACAGTGATTACACATTGGATTTATAGGTGGCAGCAAAGGAATTAAGGGTTATGGGGAGAAAGCGGGAAAGTGGAACTGATCCACTTCAGATTGGCCATGATCTTACTGAGTGGCGGGGCAGGCACGAGGGGCTGGATGGCCTGCTCCTGCTCCGATTATGTTCTTATGTTCAGTTTTACAAGATGTCAACACTGAATAGTAACACTAACATCATAAAACATATCTCTATCGACTGCAATATAAGAGTTTTTTCATATTGTGAATAAAATACCACATATACCCATTCAGTACTTCTCTCAATTTTGATTGAAATTGTTCCATAACCTCCAAGTCTCTTTTCCTATACTGGATTTGCCTCCCCTTCACCCAAGTGTCTGTTGCAAAACGTTCAAGCACTCTCCCTGTACTCATTCTCACGTTGCGAGTCAGGGAATTCCACTTTAAACAGGTTATTATAACTTCAAACTGATACAAATTCACGAGTAAAAATAGACTGCTTGTAAGCTACAGACATAACTGAGTCAGCCTCATCTCCCTGTCGCCTTTCAAAACTGAAAGAGCCCGCCTTCTCACCAAGACCGTGGTCCGTGAAGCACCCACCTCATTGTAGTTGCTGTGTTCCAGCTTTGGTCCTTGCGACAAGAGGTTGAATTCAAAATGAAATCCAAGACATTGTAGACTTGTCATGAGCTTGTGATATAGTTTGAATTAAAGGAGCTTATACCCATAGGAATCAGCTGTGTCTCAGTTGCCCTTTCTATGGGCAATTATGATGCCTACTTGTCCACTTGGGTGATAAAGTCAGTTGGCCTCAGTTCCTGAACAATACACTGTCATAAGGCTCAGTCCTCATGTTAAATGCCTCAATGACCATATGAGTGACATTCTGCCAGTGAAGTTATGCAAATCTGCATACATGAATGACCTTGGGAACCATCTTTAATGACAGAGATGATGAGCAGGGCTCTAAACACCATAGAAGCATATTTCCAGCAGTGGAAGGTCAAACCAAACTCCCATAAAACAACAGTCCTGGAAGTGACCTTTCAAGGTAATACTGTGCCACATGACGCCACCCTGATCTTTCTCGGAATGAAGCTGGTCCTCACACTAGCTGTCCACAACCAGAAAATAGTCACCAAGATCAAGACAAGAATTATCCTGGTCCAGAAACAGGCAGGTACAAGTCACGAAGCATCAGATACCAGCGACAGCCTCCACAGCTGAGCACTGAGCAATCATATGGACCAGAAATAGCTATTGATGTCTAACTGATCATTGTAGCATGCTGCATCACTAGAACCTCCGAGTCTATCCTAGCAACCCATGCAGTCACACATTATGCCCCAGCCATTCAACACAATTTTGCACCCTCCTGACAGTCCACCACATCAAAGAAAATCAACACTCCCTAATCCACCAGGCCTCAACGCCCCTCACCTCCACTTGAGGTCCCTTTTGGACCCAATCGCTTAACCTTCAATCATCGGGCTTCAACTCTGATGAAGTTTGGAAAGATGAATATAATCAATGAGATGTCATAAACAAAGATCTTGTGAAAGACCCTATATAGACGATCCCTGGCTTTGTTCTTCCATGAAACTTCTAGGAATCCCTAAACTGAATCTGCACAGGGAAGCTGCTGACACAAACGGAGAAATATAAACTCTCCAACGTGCAACTGTGGTCACCCAGAACAGATCATGGAATGTGTGATAACTTAATGCCTGGCTGTCAAATATGAAGGTGGCACCACAATGATGACAATCCGTCATTCCTAACACAGTATCCAAAATTCACCGAAATACAAAATTGGAATTGTTGCTCTACATCAACCATGAGAATGAATTGCTCCATTGTTCATGTGAATATCTAACAACTTATCAATAACCTCCAAATGTCTATATACTGTATGTGAACTGTCATTGTAAATTAATTACTGACTTGTAACAGCACAGAGAGAGACCATTCAGCCCATTGCTTCAGTATTGACTCTCCAAATGAGCATTATGACTTAGTGCCATTTTCCTTCCTTTTCCCTGTACCTTTGCTCATTGTTTCTATTCAAATAATCATCTAAACGAAGGAAACTAATGGATAGTTATGGCATGGGAGTTTCCAATCAGATGCCATCTTGGCCCAGTGACAAAACGTTGTCCTGAGTTAGGAGATCATGGGTTCAAGCCCCATTCCATTCACATTCAGTCTGATACATCAGTGTATCACCAAAGGAGCTCTGTACTGTTAGAGGTGTTGACTTTGGCAGGAGATATAAAAGATCCTGCAGTACTGTTCAAAGAGGCGCAGTGAGCTTCTCAGAGTGTCCTGGCCAACATTTATCCTACAGCCAACATCATTAAAATACTGATTATTTTCATTGACATTCCAGGCTCCAATTCATACTGCAGTACATTCCAACAGCAATTACAGTACACTGGTAGTAAAGCACTTTAGGAAGTTCTGAACTTGTGAAAAGGTCTATATAAATAGTAGCGCTCTATTTCATATTTAAACATTTGAGGGAGAGTGTAAATACCATGAAGCAGGCTGATATCAATATTTTACTAATAACTTCTTTCGCAGCCAATATATTTTAAAAAAGTGGTGCAAATTTGGCTTCAGTCAGCACAGCTGATTGGCATGGGGGGAGCAGGACAGATTGTTGGCAATCTGAACACCTAGAAACTTGAAGCTTTCCACTATTTTCAGTTCATCACAAAACAAAGAACAGAAAGTTACAACACAGGAACAGGCCCTTCGGCCCCCCATGCCTGCATCAACCATGCTGCCCGACTCAACTAAAACCCTGTACCCTTCCGGGAATCATATCCCTCCATTCCCATCCTATTCATGTGTTTGTCAAGACGCCTCTTAAAAGTCACTATTGTATCCGCTTCCACTACCTCCCCCGACAGTGACTTCCAGGCACCCTCTGTGTAAAAAAACTTGCCTCAAGGGAAAATGATTTGTTTCACCAATATAACTTCATGCATTAAATTTCGATCACAAAGTGTCTGTGTTGTGCGGTTTCGACCTTTCTGGTATAGGAGCTCACACGGCAGATTCAGTAATGGATGTTCAGGTAAGATTGTCAATAACTTCACCCACTTGACATAAAATTTTTTATTTTGATTTTCGCAATAATGAAAAGAAAGACAATTTAAAAACATTCAGCATTATCTCATCAGTATCTGGAATGATATGAAAGTATGTTTACTTCTGTTTTTTCCCCCCAAAGGTTTGATAGCTCAATCTTACCCTAAAGGTCAAAACTGCACAACACAGACACTATGGGCCTGATTTTACCATTGCATCATGCCAAAACGTGGTAAAGTTGGGTGTGAGGCCATTAATGCGATCCGTGCCTGCGCAGATTGCCAATTTATTATTGTCACATGTATTGGGATACTGTGAAAAGTATTGTTTCTTGCAAGCTATGCAGACAAAGCATACCATTCATAGAGTACATTGGGGAAAAGGAAAGGATAGGGTGCAGAATAGTGTTGCAGTTACCGATAGGGAGAGGAGAAAGATCAGCTTAATGTGTGATAGGACCTTCAAAAGTCTGATAGCAGCAAGGAAGAAACTGTTCTTGAATCGATTGATACAGGACCTGTTTTTCCTGAGGGAAGCAGGTGGAAATAAGTATGTCCAGAATGTGTGGGTCTTTGTTTAGGCTGGCTGCTCTTCCAAGGCAGCAGAAAATGCACAGTCAATGGATGGGAGGCTGGTTTGGGCAATGGATTGGTACGTTCACAACCTTTGTAGTTTCTTGTGGTCTTGGTCACAGCAAGAGCCATACCAAGCTGTGACGCATCCAGAAAGGATACATTCTATGGCGCATCTGTAAAAATTGGTGAGAATCGAAGTGGACATTCCAAATTTCGGCAGCCTTCTGAGAAAGTAGAGGCATTGGTTGACTGTTCTAACTATAGCATTGGCATGGGGGGAGCAGGACAGATTGTTGGCAATCTGAACACCTAGAAAATTGAAGCTTTCCACTATTTTCAGTTCATCACAAAACAAAGAACAGGAAGTTACAACACAGGAACAGGCCCTTTGGCCCCCCATGCCTGCATCAACCATGCTGCCCGACTCAACTAAAACCCTGTACCCTTCCGGGAATCATATCCCTCCATTCCCATCCTATTCATGTGTTTGTCAAGACGCCTCTTAAAAGTCACTATTGTATCCGCTTCCACTACCTCCCCCGACAGTGACTTCCAGGCACCCTCTGTGTAAAAAAACTTGCCTCAAGGGAAAATGATTTGTTTCACCAATATAACTTCATGCATTAAATTTCGATCACAAAGTGTCTGTGTTGTGCGGTTTCGACCTTTCTGGTATAGGAGCTCACACGGCAGATTCAGTAATGGATGTTCAGGTAAGATTGTCAATAACTTCACCCACTTGGCATAAAAAAAGGAAAGAGTGGTGGGATGGTATAGCACATTATAATTTAGATCACAGTGAAACAATCACAAATAGAATAAGCTAAGAGTGGTTTGCTCCTTTGATGAGTATTGCCAGCTCAAGATTTAATCAGACTACACGTAGTCATACAGGAACAAACAGTCCATGAAACATTATGCATGCAGCCCTACTGAGACGACTGAATCTCACTGGAATTCAATAGCAGAACACCAAATAAGCACAAGTTTTTAAACTAAATTTCTTGCAGTTCTCCAATAATCATATACTTTGCTTAAGTTTATTCAGGAAGAAGTTGACTCATAGAAAGTGGCAAGGTACCAGGTTTGATCCATGATCTTGTCTCAGCTGCAGTCATTTAATTGGTCCCAGCAACACTGCATTAGAGATGGGACGGTGCATGGAGTGAGAGGATGGGGTAGGAGACAGAAAATCAGGTAACAAGGCTAGTGATTGCCTGTAAATTAAGTTTAAACTTTATTTACCAGTGTCATAAGTAGGCTTACATTAACACTGCAATGAAGTTACTGTGAAAATCCCTGAGTCGTCACACTCCGGCGCTTGTTCGGGTACACAGAGAGAATTTAGCATGACCAATTCATCTAACCTGCACATCTTTCAGACTATGGGAGGAAACCGGTGCACCCCGAGCAAACTCACGCAGACACGAGAAGAACATGCAAACTCCATATAGACAATGACCCAGGCTGGGAATTGAACCTGGGTCCCTGGTGCTGTGAGGCAACAGTGCTAACCACTGTGCCACCGTGCCCCCTTGTTGGAAATGTGTTGCGAATGAGATCATCAGATAAGAACAGAATCTGGTATGGGATGTGATGCCACCTGCAGCTGAACTGATCCCAATGCCAATTTTTGAACAGTTGCTTGGAAGATGTACAGAGATGGGGAAAATCAGGATGGGTGTGAAAAATTGGCAGAAGAGAGAAAAGAAAATCAGCCTTTGCTGAAAACGTTTACTCACCCCATAAAAGATGGCACTTGACGTATTAGTTCACAGTCATCATGGGTAAGGTTCTGTACCCTGGCACTGGCTTCATCTGGTGCGCAGCACAGAAAACTAAGCGGCTGGGAGTAGAAGTGCTCTAACAGAGATAGCTGGGAAAAACAAGGAGCCATAAGAGGGGTGAAGAAAAATATACAAGGTATTGAACAATCATAAATTTCAATTTTTGCCATCTAATCATGTTTTAAACTTGCTCAGCCTTGCCAATTTAAACTTACCTGAAAGCCTTTAACAAAATTCCTGACAGAAAAATCGTGGTACAAGAAGATGGTGATCAAAACCTGAAGCACTTTTCCATTCAACTTAAATGGGAATTTTGTTGTCAGAATCAACTGTGGAAGGGTACAAAAGACAGAAAATAACATTTTTTTTTATAAAGCGAGTTACTCTCAGGTGTATGCACAGTTAGGTACAATAAATGCATCAAAAAAACTAAATTTCATTGAGAGAAATGAATGCCATACAAGTACTTACAAACTGATATGATCATGGCTCATCTGATTGTCAGCTTAATACCACTTTCCTACCCTTGACTCTGTTTTCAATCAAAATCTAACACAACACTGAATATACATAGTCAATGACTCAGCCTCCACTGCCCTCTCTGGAAGAAAATTCCAAACACTAACAACGATCTGAAAGGAGAAATTTCCAATCTTCATCTTAAATGGGAGACTCCATATTTTTAAACTACATGCCCTCCAGTTCTAGATTTTCCAAGAATAGAAAACATCCTCTCAACAATATTGGTTGTCAAGTCTCCTTGGAATCTTGCATGTTTCAATAAGGTCACTTCTCATTCTTCATAACCCCAATGAGGACTCGTCCAATATATGGAACCTCTCCTCATGACTAACCTCTGAGCCAAGAATCAGCTTCGTGAACCTTCTCTGAACTGCTTCCAATGTAAGTATCCCTCCTGAAGTAAGACCAAAACTGTACGTGGCATTCGAGGTGCAGTCTCACCTATGCCTTGTACATCTGCAGCAAGACTTCCCTACTTTTATACTTCATCCCCCTTCAATAAAGGCCAACATTCCAATCTGCCTTCCTAGTTACTTGCTGTACCTGCATACTGACTTTTTGAGACTCATATAGGACATTCAGATCAATCAGTACTGTAGCATTCTGCAGTATCTCTATTTAAATAGAATTATAGAAACTAGAAGCAGGAATAGGCCATTCAGCCCTTCGAGCCTGCTCCGCCATTCATTTTGATCATGGCTGATCATCAAATTCCCCCTTCCCCTTTATCCTTTTAGCCCCAAGAGCTATATTTAATCTCTTCTTGAAATCAGAAAACATTTTGGTCTCAGCTACTTTCTGTGGTAATGAATTCCACACATTCACCACCCTCTGGGTGAAGATATTTTTCCTCAAACTATGACTCCTAGTTCTAGACTGCCCCACAACTGGGAACATTCTTTCTGAATCTACCCGATCTAACCATGTTAGAATTTTACAGGTAATGTTCTGCTTTTCTATTCTTCCTGTCAAAGTGGACAACATCATAATTTTCCACATTATACTAAATCTACCAATTTTTTTGCCCATTCATTTAACCTATCTATGGCCCTTTGTAGGCTTTTTGCATCCTCACATTTTAAAGTTTAAAGTTTATTAATTAGTGTCACGAGCAGTGCTAACGACTGTGCTACCATTTATACCTATCTTTGGATCATCAGCAAATTTAGCTACAACACGTTCAGTCCCTTCTTCCAAGTCATTAATGTAGATCAGAAATAGTTTTTTTTAAAGTTTATTTATTAGTCACAAGTACGCACACATTAACAATGCAATGAAGTTACTGTGAGACAATTTAGCATGGCCAATGCACCTAACCTGCACATCTTTCGGACTGTGGGAGGAAACCAGAGCACCCTGAGGAAACCCACACAGACATGAAGAGAGCATGCAAACTCCACACAGACAATGACTCAAGCTGGGAATTGAACCCGGGTCGCTGGCGCTGTGAGGCTGCAGTGCTAACCACTGTGCCACCATGCCACCTGTGGTCAAGTACTGATCCCTACGCACTCCACTAGTTAGTTTGCCATTCTACAAATGACCCATTAATCTGACTTCCTGTTAGTTAGCCAGTCCTTTGTACATCCTAAAATATCATTACCCAAAACTACAAGCTCTTATTTTGTGCAGTGACCCTTTATATGGCACATTTTCAAATGCCTTTTAGAATTCCAAACACACATCTACTGCTTTTACTTTATTCATCCAAAGTGTTACATCCTCAAAGAACTCAAAAATATTTGTCAAGCATAATGTCCTTACACAAAACCATGCTGACTCTGCCTGATAGCATTACGATTTCCCAAATGTCCGACTTAACCCTTGATAATGGATTCTAGAATTTCCCCAAAGACAGATTTTAGTCTATCTGACCTACAGTTTCCTGCTTTCAGTCTCCCTCCTTTCGTGGATAGTGTTGTTACATTTGGAGCTTTCCAATCCCCTGGGACCTTTCCAGAACCTAGGGAATTTTGGAAAGTGACATCCAACGGATCCACTATGTCTGTAGTCTCTTCCTCGAAGACCATTAGGATGAACACCATCAGGTCCAGGAATTTGTCAGCCTCAGTTCCATTAAAAGTTTGAAAATGGAACACTGTCATCCACTATATATGTATTTTTATAAAGTTGTTGAAGCATTTTACTTTTCCTATTACAGATGAGTGCGAGGTGGTCGACTTTGGTAGGAATAATGGTAGGAAGGACTATTACTTACGTGGCGAAAAACTGCAGCAGGCGACGGTGCAGAGGGACCTCGGGGTCCTTGTGCATGAGTCGCAAAAACCCGGCCTGCAGGTGCAGCAGGTGGTCAGGAAGGCTAATGGGATGCTGGCCTTCATAGCGAGGGGGATTGAATATAAAAGTAGGGAGGTCTTGCTGCAGCTGTATAGGGCACTGGTGAGGCCGCAGCTGGAGTACTGTGTGCAGTTTCGGTCACCGCACTTACGCAAGGATATTTTGGCCTTGGAGGGAGTGCAGAGGAGGTTTACTAGGCTGATGCCAGAGTTGAGGGGGTTGAGCTATGAGGAGAGGCAGAATAAACTAGGCTTGTACTCATTAGAGTTTAGAAGAATGAGGGGAGATCTCATTGAGACGTATAAGATGATGAATGGGATGGATAGGACAGAGGTGGAGAGACTCTTCCCGCTCAGAAAGGACAGTAGGACTAGGGGGCACAGCCTCAAGATAAAAGGGGGGCGGTTTAGAACGGAGTTGAGGAGGAATTTCTTCACTCAAAGGGTGGTGAATCTCTGGAATTCTCTGCCCGTTGAAGCGGTGGAGGCTGCCTTGCTAAATATTTTTAAGACGCGGGTTGATGGGTTTTTGATAAGCGAGGGGATTAAGGGTTATGGGGAGAAGGCGGGAAAGTGGAACTGAGCCACGACAGATCAGCCATGATCTTATTGAATGGCGGGGCAGGCTCGAAGGGCTAGATGGCCTATTCCTGCTCCTATTTCTTATGTTCTTATGTTAAACATGCTGCAGAAAAATCTTTTTCATCTGTGACAGACACATCAATTACAACCAAAACATCAGCTTAAATCGATTTGAGTGAATAACGCTCCAAAATGTTTCAACGGATGGAGGACTTCACCAGACTGGGGCTAGACTCGCTTTATTTTCTCCAACAATTTGATATGACCCGTGGGACAGTTTGGACTGCAATAATGCAGTATATCAACTGGCTCTGCATATCTGCAAAGGGGGATCTTCTGCACTCTGTTGCACGTGCTTGTTTGTTATCCCTTGTCCATTTCCTTGTTCTAACTTTCTTTTTATTTTAAATAAGAAGATTTAACCCTTTAAATACCACCCTCATTTTCAGCTGTGATTCAGATGAAGTTACCTGTCCAATTCAGGCAATGCCAGTCTGGCCTGGCTACGAACAGGTGCCTCCAGATGAACGAGAGAGAAACAGAGTTAATGTTTCAGATACGTGTCCTGTGAAATGTTAATTCTGTTTCTCTCGCCACAGATGCTCTCTTTGACCTGCTGAGTAATTCCAGCCTTCTCAATTTTTATTTCAGATTTCCAGCAGCCAAACTAGGTTGCTTTTGCTTCCTGCTCTGGGGCCAAACAGCAGGTCTCTGGCCGACCCCTAACCCCAGCAAAACGACAGTCAGTGAATTCAGCCAGAGACACAACCCCATTGCCTAGTAGTCCGGTGTCTGTTTCCATATAATGAGTGAACACAGTAGGCTGGTCCTTCACATAAGAAAATCAGAAGTTGGAAACATTTATACGGATATAGACCAAGTACTGGTAAATGGGAGTTCGGGTGTTTCATGTGTGTCGATGCAGACATGATGGGCCTAAGGATCTCTTCTGTGCTGTATGATTTTATGCATTTTCACTAGAATGGCCAGTGAGAACACAGGAAAAGGTATAAGCCATTCCACTCCTTAAACCTGTTCCACAATTCAAATACTTCAAAACTGATCTCTGTGTTAACTCAATCTGTCCACCCTAGATTCAGTTCCAAGGTGAATTATTTTTATTCCTGTCAGAGTGAATGACTTTTTTTAAAATCTTACAGTGAAGTCCTTCAATAAAATGGATCATTGCTGGTTGACATCCAGTACTTATCAATAATTACCTTTTCAATAATTGAAGTTAAATGAGCAGTGCAGGAAAGAGATTGGAACAGTTCAATACAGAGCAGCGAGGAAACTGCATGGGGCAGCATTCGATGGATAGTGATTGGAGATGTGGCAATTCCAAAAACCAGCACAAGTGGCAGTTGTTCAATGTAGTTACTGAAACATTAATAAAAAGGAGAATTAATGGTAACTTGTTGGTAAGATGTTCCAGCTTTACAACCTGTCTCGAGATCACATCATTTGTCAGCCTGAATAGCCCTTTAAACACACAATCCATATTTCAAACTTTTTCATTTGAACCACAAGAAATATATTTGCTTGTTTGGCATCTAACCAGCTTCCCTTGACATTCCACAATATTACCATCGTTGAATCCTCCATTCAACCTCTTGCCATTGACTAGAAACATATGGACTGGCTATATAAATACTGCGACAACAAGATTAGGTCAGAGGCTGGGAATTCTGCAATGAGTCAGTCAGCTCCTGACACCCCAAAGTTTGTCCATCATCTACAAGGCACAAGTCAGCAGTGTGGTGGAATACTCTCCGTTTGCCTGGATGAGTACAGCTCCAACAACACTAAAGAAGCTTGATTGCATCCAAGTCAAGGCAGCCCTCTTGACCAGCAACCCATCCAGCCTCGTAAATATTCCTCCAGCACCACTCAGTGGCAGCAGTATGCACAATCGGCAAGTTGAAATGCAACAACTTGTCAAGGCTCATTCAACAACACCTTCCAAACCTGGAAGCTCTACCAACGAGGAGGACAAGGGCAGCAGACACATGGGAACACCACCTGCACGTGCTCCTCCAAATCATACAACAATTTGACTTGAAACTATATTGTCATTCCTTCCCTGTCAATATGTCAAAATCTTTGAAATTCCTTCCTAGCTGCACTCTAGATGCATCTACACCACATGGGCTGCAGCAGTTCAAGGAGGCAGCTCACCATCACCTTTTCAAGGGGAATTAAGAATGGACAATGAATGCTGGTTTTGCCAGCAATCCTCAGATCCCAATAACAAATTAAGAAAAATATATATTTTAAAAAATCACGTTAAAATTTTAATTGGACATCATCTATCTTCATGCAGAGGGCAGTAGAAATCTAGAACTCCCAAAAGGGAGTGGATGCTGAGTCAATTGAAGCTTTCTACATTGAGATCAGTAGACTTTGTCAAGTAAGAGTATTCAAGGGACATGGAGCAAAGGCAGATAAATGGGGTTCAATAACAGATCAGTTATGTCCTAAATGAATGGTGAAATAGAGAGGCTGAAGGCCTTCTCCTGTTCCTGTAATGCTGTTGGACACAGTAAAACAGCCTTGCACTTCTTTCAGATGGGCAGGCTGTTTATCCGCTTATACATCTGTCTGAAGGTAGCTTTCAACAGACCGTGGACAGCGAACGAGTGATTGCAATGTTCCTGCCCCTGGTTTTCAATTCCTACCACTAATCTTCAGGTACAAAAAAACGATCAGGAGTTGGAATTCTCCCACTAGGAGTGAGTGCCTTGGTCCCTTCATTCTCTGTGCTTTCCCTGTGCTGTAACCAAAGAACAAAGAAAAGTATAGCACAGGAACAGGCCCTTTGGCCTGCCAAGCCTGTGCTGAATATGATACCCTAACTAAACTAAAAATAAATCTTCTGCCCTTACTAAATCCATATTCCTCTATTCCCTCCCTATTCATATACCCATCCACATGCCTCTTAAATGTTGCTAATGTGCCCACATTCAGCATCTCCTCTGGAAGCACGTTCTGGGCACCCACACTCTCTACGTGAAAAACTTTCCCTGCACATCTCCAGTAAATGAAGTTCAAATACTTCCACCACTTCGTAAACTATTTCCAGTTTATTTGGTCTCATCATTGCTCAGAACCAAACTATTTTAAATTTAAGAGTAATTAACTTAAAAAAAACTCTGCCGCCTTCAAACGTAATGTTTTCTACATTCTGGGTTACACTGGTATTAAACATGGTAAGTTAAACAGCTTCTATAATTCCCCTGATATAAGAAGACCTTCTGGTGGTCTGCTATTACCTGCTAATGGTGATGAAGTCCTGCAACACTTTGGGTAGGAAGCTCTCAAGGTCTTTGAAGATGATGACAATGGGAGGGGACTGTTCTTCCCCAAAAGAAGAGGATTTCCTCTTTTTAGATGGGCTGCTTGAGGTAGATTTCTGCATCAGAACAAAGTACATATAAATTAATCTGGCTTCTGAGGAGAGACTGAGTAGACTGTGGCTATACTCACTGGATTTCAGGAGAATGAGTTGAGATCTTATAGAAACATATAAGATTATGAAGGGAATTGAAAAGATAGAAGCAGGGAAGTTGTTTCCAGTGGCAGCTGAAACTAGAACTAGGGGGCATGGCCTCAAAATAAGGGGGAGCAGATTTAGGACTGAGTCGAGGAGAAACTTCTTCACGCAAAGGGTTGTGAATCTGTGGAATTCCCTGCCCAGTAAAGCAGTTGAGGCTACCTCATTGGACATTTTTAAGGCAAGGATATAAACATTTTTGAACAGTAAAGGAATCAAGGGTTATGGTGAGCGGGCAAGTAAGTGGAGCTGAGTCCACGAAAAGATCAGCCATGATCTTATTGAATGGTGGAGCAGGCTCGAGGGGCCAGATGGTCTACTCCTGCTCCTAGTTCTTACGTTCTACGTAAAACCAAGCCCCTGACTGATATCCATGGTGTGGGTTTTGTTACCTTAAAAAGAAAATCACTGCAAGAACACTAGTAGAATCTTGTTTCACTACTCAGAAAAGAAAAATAATCCAAAGTTATGCTCCATAGCGAACCAGCAGCAATATACAATTATCCACCAGACTGTTGGGTTTGCCAAACTGGGCTTTAAAAAATTCCAATGACAAATCGAATGAGCTCAAGCTGCCATTAATCAGCAGCCACCGCACTTCCAATTCCCTCCCCCTCTGCCAGCCCTTTGAAAAGTCATGATGTGGAGATGCTGGCGTTGGACTGGGGTAAACACAGTAAGAAGTCTCACAACACCAGGTTAAAGTCCAACAGGTTTATTTGGCGGTAAACGCCACCAGCTTTCGGAGCGCTGTTCCTTCGTTCCAAAAGCTAGTGGCGTTTACTACCAAATAAACCTGTTGGACTTTAACCTGGTGTCGTGAGACTTCGTACAGCCCTTTGAAAATACAGGCATCTTCCCGGGATGCTGGAATTCTGCGATGACCTCCTGGACTTTTAATTCCTGCCTCCATCAAAGCCCTACCCCATACCCCTTTGAAAATCCGGCTCCCTGATTTTGAACAGATATCAAAAGTACAAACACAATCACGAAGGTGGCTTAAGGAAAAAAACAAGTATTTGTGAGAATGCATTACATACACAGACCAAATGTCTTTCTATAAGACGTTCTCAGGACATTTGAATGGGCTTCATGTGCAATGAGGCATGTTCAGAGCACAGCCACTGTTGTTAAGGAGGGAAATGCAGCAGCGGTCAATTTGCACATCTTACAAACAGCAATGAGACAAAAACAGAAAATGTTGGGGGAAACTCAGCAGGTCTGACAGCATCTGTGGAGAGAGAAATAGAGTCAATGTTTCGAGTCTGGGTGATTTTCCGTCAGAGCACTGTGATTTGGTTCTGGTATAAATGTTGGCTAGAATGTCAGGAGAACTCCGCTGCTCTTCCTCGAATAGTGGCATGGAATCTTTTATGCCACACTGAAAGGACAAACGAGATCTGGATTGAACATCTCATTCTGGCAGTGCAGTACTTCCTCATAATGACACTGAAACGTCAGCTTAGAAGCACAGGAACTAGAAGCAGGAACAGGCCATTCGGCCCTTCAAGCCTGCTTCATTTTGATCATGGCTGATCATCAAATTCAAAATCCTGATTTCCCCCCCCCAACATCCTCCCATTTCCTTTGATCCCTTTAGCCCCAAGAGCTATATCTAATTTCTTCTTGTTAGAACACCAACTGTTCACACACATTAATGATTTGGAAGAGTATTATCTCCAAATTTGCAGATGATACAATGTTGGGTGGCAGGGTGAGCTGTGAGGAGAATGCAGAAATGCTTCAACGTGATTTGGACAGGCTGAGAATGTAGGCACATGCATGGCAGATGCAGGAGAATATGGAGAAATGAGACATTATCCACTTTGGTAGCAATAATAAAAAGAAATTAATTCCGCATTATGAATTCTCCCATTTCTGACTGTAAGGGGCCTATATTCGTTTCTGTTAATCATTTTCTCATTACACATCGATAGAAGCTTTTGCAGTCAGTTTTAGATGTTCCTGGCTAGCTTACTTTCATATTTTTATTTTTCCCTTCTTAATCAATCCCTTGGTCCTCCTTTGCTAAATTTAAAATTGCTCCTAATCCTTAGGCCTTAGCTTAGATTATATGCTCAAGTTTCTGAAGTGGGGCTTGAACTCACAACTTTCTGATTCTGAGGTAAGAATGTGAAATGCTCAGCAAAGTTTTTTTTCCTTCTTGCCTTGAGCCAAATCCTACTCGGGATTTACAAATCCTGAGCAGATCTGGTTTATCATAGAAGGTCTTTCTTTCTTTTTATGCCATGATTTAATCTTTGGCAAAAGGATGCTGCTTTGATCGTGTGAATTACGTTATGGTGCTCTTAGCTTCGCACAGCTAGGAAGATAAAGATGAGAATGCAACATAAACATTTATCAACTCAGTCAGAAATCAAACATTCCAAAAGTTGGATGACAAAAGTAACAGTTGTCAGAGATTTTACTGCGAGAATGTTTCTAGGGGCCAAAATACTAACTGATGAAACACAAAGTTCACTGCTGCTCTTCGAAGCCAAACCCTCATTAGTTACTCTTAGGTAGTTTTCGTGTGTTTGGAAATATGTCAATGGTAATAAAGGTGGTTGCTATCATTTACCTGCGTGGTAGCATTGTACCATCCAGAGAGGGAGGTCATGGAGCAATGCATTTTTCTCTGGGAGAAGTGAACAGAATGGTGCATACCCTCTTCAACTTCCTCTTCATCATACACAGTGCTACCCATCAAGCTCGTCAGGATTTTCTGTAAAACCTGCTTCACAGCTGGTCAGAAGAACAAACAAATATCATTAGAAAGTAACTGACACAGCTTGAGCAGGCCACCTTAAAAGATCTTGATGGTACATTTGTGAGTGAGTGGTTCCAAACAAGGAGAACAAATTACTCCAGTGCCGTTTTCTTCCTTACGCCTTTTCAGATAAAGCTGTCTTCAATGTGCGTCAGATAACACCATAAACAGCGGAACAACATTGCCTTTTATCATGTTTGACAGTCTTTAACTCCCTCCGGTTTCAGTAGCTTGTCACTCTGACAGCTCCATGTAGCTGTAAGTGTCTAAAGTAGCTCCTTGCCAGCAGTGGCATTTATATAAAAAAGGAAAAAAACTAAACACATGAAGTTGGGCAAATCAATCTTAGTAGGGCCGAAAAAGGAATGTTTGTAAGTCAACACTACAGCCAATTTGTAATAACAAACAAGTTAAATTAACTCAATCCATCATTCCATTATTGGGCACAGTGCCTTCTGCTGCCTCGGGCCTCAGCTCTAGAATTCTCTTTATAAACCTCTCCTTCTTTAAGACGCTTCTTAATATCTAATAATGTTTTAATATATGATACAAGTCAAATATTGTCTGATATGACATTCTTACTACATTGAAAGGTACTAGATATGAAGGGACGTTGTTGTTAACTGAATTTAATTTCCCACTTCCTTTTTGAAAAATAACCACCTCTGAAAATGGCTTGGTCTTCCAGCTGAGCATTCCCCCTACCCCATTAAAACCACAGAATCTCTACAGTGCAGTAGAAGACCATTCGGCCCATCGAGTCTGCATTGACCACAATCCCACCAAGCCCCTATCCCTGTAACCACACATATTTACTCTGCTAATCCCCTTGACTCTAAGTGGCAATTTAGCAGGGTCGATCAACCTAACCAGCATGTCTTTCAGACTGTGGGAGGAAACCGGAGCATCCGGAGGAAACTCACGCAGACACGGGGAGAATGAGCAAACTCCACACAGACAGTGATTCAAGCTGGGAATCGAAGCCGGGTCCCTGGCGCTGTAAGGCAGCAGTGCTAACCGCTACACCACCTCTCTCTTTAGCTGAATCTGAACAGGCAAAGGACACCCAAAATCAACTTACAAAACTGAAAAACGTGTCTGCAGCTTCTGGGAGCATAAACATGCATCCAAAGAAGGAAAGCAAACTCGAACGCAGAGCCTAGATTTTGGCAGATTGGAATATCTGATCTTAGTATGCACATAAATATTAAGCAGGAACTATGGACACAAGCGCTGCAGAAAATATAAGATTACATTGGTATCAGATTATCTCACTTGGAAAAGATAAATTAGGTGCTGCAGTAAAATAGACCAGCCCTTACTTGTACACTCCTTGCCTTGCAGACAAACTACATGGGGGGTAAGCGACTGTTTCAGGAGATCCGATAAGCTTTGAAATGTCATTTCGTGGTCAGGCACATTCACACCTGCAAAGTAAGGGGATGAACAAGGAGACAGATATTCCATTTGCAAAAGAGAGGCAGCGATGCACAGTTTCATAGTGCTAGTCAAAAAACGTTTTACTCTAGCCTACTGATTGATCTATCCCATTCAACTAATGAAAATTATAAAATCATAGAATCCCTACAATACAAGAAGAGGTCATTCGGCCCATCGAGCCTGCACTGACCACAATCCCACCCAGGCCCTAGCCCCATTATCCCACATATTTACTCTGCTAATCCCCTGACACTGAGGGGCAATTTAGCATGGCCAATAAACCTAATCCACACATCTTTGGACTGCAGCAGGAAACCAGAGCACCCAGAGGAAACCGACACAGACACAGGGAGAATGTGCAAACTCCGCACAGACAGTGACCCGAAGGCCGGAACTGAACCCAGGTCCCTGGCGCTGAGAAGCAGCAGTGCTAACCTAAATAATACCTCATCTCCCTGCAAAGCTACAGCTAAACTGCTCTCCAAAACAAACTCAGCAATTGATCCCTGTGAATTTATACAGCATGTCATAAAGAGAGCCATTTGAAAAATCAACAATTTCTGAACAGTTCTTTCTGGACGTATTCACTCATATAGAAAAGGAAAATTAGAAGGGATGCTGTTCCCAAGCTGCTCCACCGCACTTTCAGTTGGGCTAGATTAGCGCAGGTCTAATGACAGACTGGACACAGGTCAGCCACATGCCTCCAGTCTGTACTTGATAGATAGCAATGGAATTCTCATAGCAATAAAAGAAATGTAGAACATAAGAACATAAGAAATAGGAGCAGGAGTAGGCCATCTAGCCCTTCGAGCCTGCCCTGCCATTCAATAAGATCATGGCTGATCTGTCGTGGCTCAGCTCCACTTTCCCGCCCTCTCCCCATAACCCTTAATCCCATCTCTTATCAAAAACCCATCAACCCGCGTCTTAAAAATATTTAGCGAGGCAGCCTCCACCACTTCAACGGGCAGAGAATTCCAGAGATTCACCGCCCTTTGAGTGAAGAAGTTCCTCCTCAACTCTGTTCTAAACCACCCCCCCTTTATCTTGAGGCTGTGCCCCCTAGTCCTACTGTCTTTTTTGAGCGGGAAGAGTCTCTCCACCTCTATCCTATCCATCCCATTCATCATCTTATACGTCTCAATGAGATCTCCCCTCATTCTTCTAAACTCTAACGAGTACAAGCCTAGTTTATTCAGCCTCTCCTCATAGCTCAACCCCCTGAACTCCGGTATAAGCCTAGTAAACCTCCTCTGCACTCCCTCCAAGGCCAAAATATCTTTGCGCAGGTGCGGCACCCAAAACTGCACACAGTACTCCAGCTGCGGCCTCACCAATGCCCTATACAGCTGCAGCAAGACCTCCCTACTTTTATATTCAATCCCCCTCACTATGAAGGCCAGCATCCACATATTCATTTTAAGAAAGAAGAAAGCGTCAACTTGAAGTGCAGTTATTCATATCTTGGTTCCACCAAAATAGCAGAGAAAATAGATCCGTACATTTGTACTTTCATTGTAGTCCATCTTAACATGAGAAAACTTAAGACTAAAGTAAAACCCTTATCACTTTTTATTTTCCAAGCTAAACGAATATGTCCAAACCTTGCGTCTTTTTTTGAACACCTTGGGGAATCTCTTATTCTCCCTTACTTTCTTCATGGCAAGACCTCAATCAATCAATCAGTCAGCACACTTTGCTGTGATTGTTTGGAATTTGGGATTCTTGTGTTTGTCCTGATGTGCGAAAAGTGACGAGCTTTGGTGCATATTTCTCTTCTCAGCAATATTCAAGATCTGTTCCACGAATACACAAGTGAGCATGTGGAATCAGAGTTATAGAATGGTTATGGCACACAAAGAACTTGCTGAACTGTGAAGTGCCATGAAAAGAAAACTGGATGCTGGGTGGTAAAAGCATACTGCAGACGCCAGTCCTGACACAAAGCAAAGAGGGAAGTGGAGGGGACGACATAAATGGCAGTGGGATCATTGTGTTAATGGTGGTAAAGTTACCTGACAAATGTGGAAGCTGGTGAGATGGGAAACAAAGGGGAGTCTTACCTGTTTTTCTTCCACTTCCTCTCTCATAGTCCAAATGCAAAAAATGGAAGCAATATATGGAAATATTACAAGACGCAGAGTGGAAAGAATCAAAAGTATTTGTTGAAATAATGGGCATCCTGTAGACATCTGTTACAAGCCCATGACCAGAACTACAGTGAAAGAACTTAAGAAAGGGAAAAGAAGAGTTATAGATAGACTGAATGTAGGGAGGCAAAGCTGAAAACTGGAAGAATAGCCAGTGAAATTCACAAGTTCAAACTAAGAGCCGAAATAGCACCGAAACAACTGTTAATATAATGGAGAAATAGATCAGGAAGAGGTTTGCACAAGATTGGAACAGAGGCTTCACATAGACTACAGAAGATTTTCACAGTAACTTCATTGCAGTATTAAATGTAAGCCTACTTGTGACACTCATTAAAAATAAAAATTAAAGAAAGGACCGGCAAAGGTGAGACCTACCCCAGTTCCCTTAATGAGACATTTGACCTGAAAGAAGCCAGTGGACTAATCGAGTTATTCAAGGCAAAGCACAGATGGAGTCAAGAAGATGAGGATGCTGGTGGATGCAGTTTGGTTGGGCCATTGTTCGAGATGGCTCAAATTTAAGCACTTTTGATCATACTGTCTCAAGCGAGACATGAACCTGTACATCTCTTTCAGGTGTTTTTTGGCCAGCTCAACACTCGCAGCACAGATTTTTCAGTTTCAGTGTTTTGTTGTTTTTTTATCTTTAGTACATAAATTTAGTCCCATCTGCTGACATCAGAAATCAATATACGTACCCAGGACAACTGCTGCTGTGGGAATCTCACTGCACCGCATCCGATAGCTCCAATCATTTTGTTTTGAATGAGGTTGAATGTGGGATTTTTTAATAAATGATAATAAATCATCAAATATCTTCTCATTTAAATTCTCTTGCAATCTCTATATTTAACAAAAAACACAAAATGTGATGCCTGAAAGGAAACAATATCTCAAAAACAACACCAAGGTGTTCATATCAAACGATGAAGAAACTGCACCCTGCAAACCACCCAAACTGGAGAAGAAGCATCCATGAAGGTGCCAATGTATGCGGCAGGCCCAGGTGAAAGCTAAGCTCAAACAGCAGAAGGACCGTATCAAAACCTGTGCATCCCACCCTCCAGCCTCATTGGTGGCAGGGTCTGGATGCGGGTCCAGCATTGGACTTTTTGTTCACCTCAGGTCCCAAACCCTGGAATGGAAGTAAGTCATCCTTGGTCCAGAGAGGTGAAGAAGACAGCGACTTCTCAACCTTCCACCGGAATTTTGTTGGGCACCCCAGGGAAAAGGCTCGGTAGCACAATGGTTAGCAGTGCTGCTTCATAGAGCTAGGGACCTGGGTTCAATTCCCGGTTTGGGTCACTGTCTGTGTGGAGTTTGCACATTCTCCTCGTGTCTGTGTGGGTTTCCTCCGGGTGCTCCAGTTTCCTCCCACATTCTGAAAGACATGCTGGTTAGGTGCATTGGCCCGAACAGGCACCGGACTGTGGCGACTAGAGGAATTTCACAGTCACTTCACTGCATGTTAATGTAAGCCTTACTTGTGACACTAATAAATAAAATAGAAAAAAAACAGCCACTGGTGTAGCTCATCAAGGCTTCCGTTTAAGTTACAGTGGGGCAATTGGGAAAACGCTGCAGAAATTCCATCTCAGGACATTATTAAGAACAAAATACTGCAGATGCCAGAAAACTGAAATAAAAACATAAATGCTGGAAAAACGCAGCAGATCTGGCAGCGTCTGTGGAAAGAAAAACATGAGATAATGTTTTGAGTCCATATGACTCTTTTTCAGAGTTTGACAAACGACATCGTTCATGATAACAGTGCATACCATCTAGGAGACTGGCCAGTAGTCAACCCAATGTGTTTAATGGGACTGCTGGAAACAGCCACCAAATTTGGACTTTTAAAAAAAAATTGCCTTATTGTGGAGCCAGGAAGAGCAGGAATTTTCTGACTCTGCATTAAATCCGTCTGCCATTGCCAGTGACATCTTGTCCACCTCTTCAACATCCCATCCAGAACTCTAATCTTACCTAAGTAGGCATTCCAGCCAGTTGATATTACTGCCTCACACGACCAGCCAGCTGCCTCTGATGGCAAATGGTGCCTGAAGCTCATCAGCATTAAACAAATAAGGCAGGCCAACTAAAGTGTCATGGTTCTGTTGCCAGTCTCACAGGTTGCATGTTGTTCACAGCACTGGCTTCGCCTCCCAATCTGGGCGCAAGCGTAAGAACTAGGAGCAGGAGCAGGCCATCTGGTCCCTCGAGCCTGCTCCACCATTCAATAAGATCATGGCTGATCTTTTCGTGGACTCAGCTCCACTTACCCGCTTGCTCACCATAACCCTTAAATCCTTTACTGTTCAAAAATCTACCTTTACCTTAAAACCATTCAACAATGTAGCCTCAACTGCTTCACTGGGCAGGGAATTCACAACCTTTTGGGTGAAGAAGTTCCTCCTCAACTCAGTCCTAAATCTGCTCCCCCTATTTTAAGGCTATGCCCCCTAGCTCTAGTTTCATCCGCCAGCGGAAACAACCTCCCTGTTTCTATCTTATTTAATCCCTTCATAATCATATATGTTTCTATAAGATTCCCCCTCATTCTTCTGAATTCCAATGAGTATAGCCCCAGTCTACTCAGCCTCTCCTCATAAGCCAATCCTCTCAACTCTGAAATCATCCGAGTGAACCTCCTCTGCACCCCCTCCAGAGGCAGTATATTCTTTCTCAAGTAAGGAGACCAAAACTGTACACAGTACTGCACACCAGCACCTTATACGACTGCAACATAACCAGCCTGTTTTTAAACCCCATTCCTCTCGCAATGATGGACAAAATGCCACTTGCCTTCTTAATTACCTGTTACACCCACAAACCAACTTTTTGTAATTCATGCACAAGGACATCCAGGTCCCTCTGCACAGCAGCACGCTGCAATTTTTTACCATTTAAATATTTGTCCATTTTGCTGTTATTCCTACCATAACAGATGACCTCACATTTACCAACATTGTGCTCCATCGACCAGGCCCTTGCCAAACAGAAAAACACCCATTTATTCTCACCCTTTGCTTTCTGTTAGTTAACCAATCCTCTATCCAGGCTAAGAAATATCCGTAACACCGTGCACATTTACCTCAAGCAGCAGCCTTTTGTGTAGCACCTTGTCGAATGCCTTCTGGAAATTCAGATAAACCACATCTACCTGTTCCCTGTTGTCCACAGCACTCAATGTTCTCAAAGAATTCCAGCAAGTTAGTTAAATATGATCTGCCTTTCATGAACCCATGCTGTGTGTTCTCAATGGGACAATTTCTATCCAGAAGTCTCACTATTTCTTCCTTGACGATAGATTCAAGCATTTTCCCCACTACAGAAATTAAACTAACTGGCCTATAGTTACCCGCCTTTTGTCTATCTCCTTTTTTGGTCCATATCTTTGCAAACATCACTTTAAATCTCCAGCCTCTGTAATTGTATTTCCTAAATTAAAACTCTTTAAAGTAGCTTTGTCATATAGAGCTTTCTCAATCAAACCCCAGCAGAAATGATACTAGGTCTCCCCTCTGGTTGGAGCCTTACCTAGAATAAAAGGAAAGATGGCTAAAATTGTTGGAGACCAATCATGTCAGTCCCAGAACATCACTAGGAGTTCCTCAGGGTAGTGTCCTAAGCCCAACCATCTTCAGATGCTTCATTAATGCCCTTCCCTCTGCCGTAAGGTCAGAGTTGTGGATGTTTGATGATGATTGTGTTGCATTCAATATCATTTACAACTCCTCAGGTACTGAAGCAGGCGGTGCCTGCATGTAGCATGACCCAAGCAATATTCAGGGTTGGACTGATAAGGGGCAAGTAACATTTGCATCACACAAGTGACAGGCAATGATCATTTCCAACAACAGAGAACCTAAGAATCTCCCCTTGACATTACTGAATCCACCCCCCTTCCAACTTATCAACATTCTGGGGGTTAATAGTGACCAAAAACTGAACTGGACTAGCCATATAAATATTGTGGCTGCAAGAACAGGCGAGAAGCTGGAACTCTATGGTGAGTAACTCACTTCCTGACTCCCCAAAGCGTGTCCATCATCTACAAGGCACAGGTCAGGAATGTGATGCTCTCCACTTGCCTGGATGAGTGCAGCTCCAACAACACTAAGGAGTTCAACACCATCCAGGTCAAAAGCAACACATTTGGTTAGCAGCCCACCTATCACATTCAATATTCACTCCCTCCACCACTGGTGTGCAGAGGCAGCAGTGTATGCTATCTACAAGATGCAGAAACATAGCTTAACAAGGATTCTTTGACAACACCTTCCAAAGCTGTAACCAAGAAGAACATGGGCAGCAGATGCATGGGAACACCACCACCTGCAAGTTGCCCTGCAAACCACACCACCATACCGTCTTGGAAATATATCACTGACATTGGGTCAAAATTGTGGAACTCTTCCTAACAGCGCTGTGGATTCACTACACCACATTAATCACAGTTAAAGGTGTCCTTCTCAAGGGCAATCAGGGAGGTGCAATAAATGGTGGCCAAACCTAATTTTTTAAAAAAGGAGGCATAAAAGCGCAATGTTGGAGTAGACAATGTGTAAGATCCCACAATGCAACATCAAGTTCTATTCGACTTCAATCACGTAGGAATGGTGGATCGTGGATGGTGTTCCTTATTTTTGATACCAGTAAAATATTGTGTGTCTAGACAGCAGACGAGTGCAACATTAAACATCTATCAACAGGCTGTCACTATTTAAAGTGCAAGTGATGGACTAGTCGCACCAGAAGATGCACAGCCCTCACCTTAGGACTGTCAGGATTATAAAGCAGCTCTGATGTAGGTCAGTTCCCTTCAATAACTTTTGGGTTTTAAGTTTATGTTTATTTATTAGTGTCACAAGTAGGCTTACAATGAAGTTACTGTGAAAATCCTCTCGTCGCCACAGTCCAGCCCCTGTTCGGGTACACTGAGGGAGAATTTAGCACAGCCAATGCACCTAACCAGCACGTCTTTTGGACTGAGAGGGGAAATTAGAGCACCCAGAGGAAACCCACGCAGACATGGGGGAGAACGTGCTGACTCCACACAGACAGTGACCCAAGCCAGGGTTCGAACCCGGGTCTCTGGCGCTGTGAGACAGCAGTGTTAACGATTGTGTTGCCGTGGTGTCCCTCTTAAGCTTGCCCTTTCATCTCTTTCTCTCTCTCTCGACCACAACCCCCCCCACCAGCTTATGTTGACAACGAACTTAAAACTGCATAGATACAATAAAAACTATTGAAGTTAGCCGATTAATCTGTACCAAATTAGATTGGCAGCATACTTAAATATAGTGAATTTAGACTGCATTTAATTAGATAGAAGCACAACAAAGATCCTGCAAAGTGGAGGAAGTGCAAATGGAAAGCACAATTTTATGACTTATATAAATCAATTAATGACACCTTCAGTTCAATTCATTGCTGCCCAATGCATTATTTAAACCTAAGCCAGACTTCTATAGGAGAGCTTACCTCGGTTTGCTCTTTCATCTGTTGCCATAGTGACTCGTAAGTACTAAACCGCAACCTGTCATTCTCGGAAACTGCTTTGCCGTTAATAAAGAGGTCAGCTGGAATATCGAAAGTATTACTCGGTCAGACCAAACAACATTAGAATTTATTACATCTAAACAATAAGGGTTATTCTGATCAACTGTCCAACACAAGATATATTTAAGAAATAAATATTTTAAAAGCCAGTACCTCCACTTTCTTTGCATATTCAGTGGACACCTTTACCCAATACAGCCAAAAAGCTTCAATCCGCACACTTATTGTGGGGTGAACCAGGGTAGATTTCAGCCATGTTCAGCTAGACTTCACATTGGGATGTTTTATAATTTATAGCAACAGAAACTGATAAATGATTTCCCCGTAATCCTTACTAAAATCTCGATCAGACAGCCGAGAAATATTCTACAAACATGCAAATTAGGAGCATGAGTAGGCCACTTGACCCCCTGAGCCTTCTCCGTCATTCAATAAGATGGTGGCTGACCTGACTATAAACTCAACCCCACATTCCTGCCTACCCCTGATAAATTTTCACCTCCTTGTTAATCAAGAATCCATCTAGCTCTGCCTTAAAAATATTCAAAGACTCTGCTTCCGCTGCCTTTTGAGGCAGAGAGTTCCAGGGACTCACAACCCTCAGAAGAAAGTTCTCCTCATTGCCATCTGAAATGAACGACCTCTCATTTTTAAAAAGTGGACTTTAGTTCTATATTCTCCAACAAGAGGAAACATCCTCTCCACATCCACCCTGTCAATATCCCTTCGGATCGTAAAGGGTTTGATCAAGTTGCCTCTTACTCTGAACTCTAGTGGATACAAATCTAAACTTGCCAACCTTTCCTCATAAAACAACCCACCCATTCCTGGTTATACTCCAGTAAATCTTCTCTGAACTGCTTCTAATCTTAAATAAGGAGACGAAACTATATATGATACTCCAGATATGGTCTCACCAATGCTCTGTGCAACTGAAGCATAGCCACCCCCCTCCCCCCACAATTTTTATAATCAGTTCATAAGAACATCAGAAATAGGAGCAGGAGTAGGCCATCTAGCCCTTCGAGCCTGCCCCGCCATTCAATAAGATCATGGCTGAAGTGGATCAGTTCCACTTACCCACCTGCTCCCCATAACCCTTAATTCCCTTAAAAATTCCCCTCAAAATAAACAATACTATTCTGTTAGCTTTCCTAATTACTTGCTGTACCTGCATACCAGCCTTTTGTGATCCAAGGATATTACTAAACTAGAAAGAGTGCAGAAAAGATTTACTAGGATGCTACTGGGACTTGATGGTTTGAGTTATAAGGAGAAGTTGGATAGACTGGGACTAGGGAAGAGATACAAAAGTGTCCAGAGGGGCAATTTTTTCACACAGAGAGTGGTGAGTGTCTGGAACAAGCTGCCAGAGGTAGTAGTAGAGGCAGGTACAATTTTGTTTATAAGAAGTATTTAGACAGTTACATTGGTAAGATATAGAAGAATATGGGTCAAATGCAGGCAATTGGGACTAACTTTGGCGTTTAAAAAAAAAGGCAGCATGGACAAGTTAGGCCTAAGGGCCTGTTTCTATGCTGTAAACCTCTATGACCTCTATGCAATAGGACAACACCCAGATCCCTCGGCATCTCAGAGCTCTGCAATCTCTCACCATTTAGATAGTAAGTTTTTTTATTTTTCCTACCAACATGGACAACTTCACATTTGCCCACATTATATTCCATTTGCCAGATCTTTGTCCACTTATTTAACCTACCCATGTCTCTCTGTAACCTCCTTGCATCCTCTTCACCACGAGCTTTTATTTTCCACAATAACCTTTGATTAGGCATCTTATCAAATACCTTCTGAAAATCTAAGTACAATACATCCACCAATTCCTCTTTATCCATGGCAGACGTGACTCCTTCAAAGAATTACAATAAATTGGTTAAACATGATTTCCCTTTCACAAAACCATGTTGACTCTACCTGATTGCCTTGAAGTTATCTACGTGCCCAGCTATAACACCTTTAATAGTGAATTCTAACATTTTCCCAATGAAGATGTTAGGTTAACTGGCCTATAGTTTCCTGCCTTCTGTCTCCCTCCCTTTTTGAATAAAGGAGTTACATTTATACCTTCCAATCAAACAGAACCTTCCCAGAATCTAGGGAATTTTGGAAAATTAAAACCAACGACTTAACTGTGTCATTAGTCACTTCCTTCAAGATCTCAGGGTAAAGCCAACTGCACCCAGGGAATTGTTCAGCCTGCAGAACCAACAATTTGCTCAATTCCACTTCTCTGATGATTGTAGTTTTCCTGTGTTCCTCCAATCCCTCCAGTTCCTGATTCACAGCTATTTTTGGGATGTTATTTGTGTCCTCTATAGTGAAGACAGGTGGGAAGAACAAAAGACAATACAGCACAGGAAAAGGCCCTTTGGCCCTCCAAGCCTGCATGATTCCTGCCTAAACTAAAACCATATGCACTTATGGAATCTGTATCCTTCCATTCCCATTCTATTCATGTGTTCATCTAGATGCCCCTTAAATGCTGCTATCGTACCTGCTCCCACCAGCGTTCCAGGCAGCACGTTCCAGACATTCGCCACCCTCTGAGTAAAAAACTTGCCTCGCACATCTCCTCTAAAATTTTCCCCATGCACCCCTAAACCTATGTCCCCTAGTACTTGACTTTTCTACACAGGAAAGAGCATCTGGCTATTCACTTGTCCATGCCGTTCATAATCTGGTGAACCTTTTTCAGGTCGCCCCTCAACCTCCAGCATTCCAACGAGAACAAACTGAGTTTATCCAATCTCTCCTCATCGCTAATGCCCTCCAGACTAGGCAACATCCTGGTAAACCTCTTCTGTACCCCCTCCAAAGCATCCACATCCTTCTAGTAGCATGGCAACCAGAATTGTACACAATATTCTAAATGAGGCCTAACTAAGGTTCTGTACAGCTGCAGCATGACCTGCCAATTTTTATACTCAATGCCCCAACTGATATAGGCATCATGCCGTACTATTTAATTAATTTGCTATAGCCCTATTTTCCATTATCAATTCTCCAGATGCACTTTTTATTGGACCAATGCTCATTTTGTTAATTCTTTTATTTAAATATCGATAGAAACTCTTACTATCCATCTTTATATTACAAGGTACTCTTTCGTACTCTAGGTTTTCTCTCCTTATCCATCTTTTTGTCTTTCTTTGCTGTTCATTATATAATTTCCAATCTTCTGATCTGCCACTTGTCTTTATGCAGATATGTGTTTTTTCTTAAAGTTTCATATTATCTTTAACTCTTTTTAGTTCACCACAGATGACTGGCCCGTCTCGAGTATTAGCGATGAGGAGAGTTTGGATAAACTCGGTTTGTTCTAGTTGGAATGCTGGAGGTTGAGGGGCAACCTGAAAAATGTTTACATTATGAATGGCATGGACAAGTGGATAGCCAGACGCTCTTTCCTGGGCAGAAAAGTCAAATACTAGGGGACATAGGTTTAAGGTGCATGGGGAAAAGTTTAGAGGAGATGTGCGAGGCAAGTTTTTTTTACACAGAGGGTGGTGAGTGTCTGGAACGCACTGCCTGGGAAGCTGGTGGGAGCAGGTATGATAGCAGCATTTGTTTTCCTTTGTTCTTTTGCATTGCAATGTGTCAATTCTGTATATAATGAAACATTCCTTCAAATGAACCTCTATGAAGCACATTTGCCAGTTCATTTAGCCAGTCCAGCTTTCATGCCCTCATAATCGCCCTTATTTAAGTTCAAAATACCAGTCTTGGGCACACTCTTCACTCCCTCAAAATGAATGTAAAATTCAATCATATTATGTCTACTGCCTCCTAGGGATGCCTTTATGGATATTGCACAACCAGGTCCAGTATAGCCTGCCCTCTGGTTGACTCTAGAATGTGCTCTCGAAAACATTTAGTGAACTCTTCACCTTTGTGACCTTGCCCCATATAATTTTCCAAGTGTATACGTAGATTAAAATCCTCCATAATCATCACCGTAGTTTCTGACAACTCTGTTCTAACTGAAAGCATCTGATACAAATACATTTTAATACATGGGCACTTGGTCCCTTTCCATGTCTGTAGCTTGTTCTCCCTGACTACAAGCATCAAGGAAACTATCTCCACCCCACTGGAAGTGGCTAACAAATTCTGCTCCTTGCGTCCACAGTGACAAGCAATTAGTCTCTTGATGTAGGACTTAAGAGATGCAGAGAGAAAACAGCTATCCCTCTGGCCAACTCATGAAACATGCGTGGAAAAATACCAACGTCAATAATCCATGTTGCAACACCACCTGCTGGTGAGTTTTCTGGAAAACACTCCCATTGCCAGGTGGCATCTTTCCATCTATGTAAGATGATGGGTGGGTATAGCAAATCAAGTGCACACGGGGTGAGGGTAGAATCATATATTGTAATTTGGCTGATGGTTTGAGAGGCAGGCTCTGTCACAATGCTAACTCACGTAGCATTGTGATTCTCAGGTGTCGTTGTGGGTTATTATCTTTGGTGTTGCTGCCCATTGCCAAGCCGCCATAACCACCGAGCATCACCATTTTCTCATCGTCAATGATTATCTCCCATGTGCGAACACTGATGTTTACGGCCTTCACGCCACACTTTCAAACATCCTTAAAACAGAACTTCAAGGGATCTGGCTCACCAAACAAAAAAAATCCTTGGGTATGCATTCATATTCCATCCTGGTTGTTGGAGGTCAATCATGCTCTGGGACAGCACTGTGGGAGTTTCTCAGGGGAGTATCCTAGGCCCAACAATCTTCAGTTGCTTCATTAATAACCTTCCATCCATCATAAAAATCAAAAGTGTGGATATTCGCTAATGATTGCACAATATTCAGCACTATTCGCCACTCCTCAGATCCTGAATAGTCCATGTCCAGATGGAGCAAGACCTAACAATACTCAGGCTTGGGCTGATAAGTGGGTAGTAACATTTATGCCATATGAGTGCTAGGCAATTACTATATCCAACAAGAAAGAATCTAACCAGAAACTTAACTGGACAAATCATATAAGTAGTGACTACAAAAGCAGGTCAGGGGCTAGGAATCCTGCAGTGAGTAATTCACCTCCTGACTCCGCAAAGCCTTTCACAGAATCCCTACGGTGCAGAAGGCGGCCATTTGGCCCACCAAGTCTACACCGAGCCTCTGCCTGTGCATCTTACCCAGGCCCAATCCCTGCCCTATCCCCATAACCCCATGCATTTATCATGGTTAATCCACCTAACCTACACACTTTTAGGCACTAAGGTGCAGTTTATCATGGCCAGTCCACATAAGCTGCACACCTTTGGTCTGTGAAAGGAAACCGAAGCACGCGGAGGAAAACCATGCAGACATGGGGAGAATGTGCAAACCCCACACAGACAGTCACCCAAAGCCAGGATCGAATTTGGGTCCGTGACACTGTGAGGCAACAGTGCTAACCGTATACAAAGCTTAAGTCAGGAGTGTGATAGAATGCTCTCCACTTCCCTGGACGCTCGCAGCTCCAACAACATTCAAGAAGCCCAACATCATTCAGCACAAAGCAGCCCGCTTGATTGACACCACATCCATCACCTTAAACATTCAGTCCCTTCACCACTGTGGCAGCAGCGTTTACCATCTACAAGATGCACTGCAGCAACACACCAAGGCTCCTTTGCCAGCATTTTCCAATTCTGCAATCTCTACCGTCTAGAGGACAAGGGTAAAAGATGTACTGGAACACAACCACCTGCAACTTCCCCTCCAAGCCACACATGACCTTGACTTGGAAACATATTGCTATTCCTTCACCGGTACTGGATCAAAATCCTGGAGCTCCCTCGTAACAGCACTGTGGGTGTACCTACACCACATGGACTGCAGCAGTTCAAGAAGGCGGCTCAATATCACCATCTCCTTCAGCATGGGTAATAAATGCTGGCTGAGCCAATCAAATCCACATCCCACAACTACATTGTTTTTAATTAGTTTTAATATATTATCCCATGATTAGTCTTTTTAATCCTTGCTTAAAATTTTACTTGAAGTCTTCAGTCTCACAAGAGTCAGGATACAGAACTGATAATTTTTGACCCAATTTGAAGTTAATTGTGCACCTAGTTACCAGGTACCCAAATTAATCTTTACCTTTACACGGTAGCAGATTTCCAAAACATGGATTTTAAACTAGACATAGCCTGCATGTGAAGGATAATGTAGGTTTTATTTTATGCTTTATAAACTTGAAAAAAGGGGAATTAAACTAAACAGATTGAGAGAGATGCAAGGGTAAGGACAGAATTCAGAATTAATGCAAACTTCGGGGTAGGAGAAAAGCAGCACAAAGATAGTATGGAAGGCCAAGGAATGGTTTGGAGTAATGTACTTAATACACAATGTACTTAATATCCTTAATATATGATGGCTTAAGAATGAAGTGATTGGCAATGGAGCGAGGGGGGGACCCGAAGGTGTAAGGGGTGGAGTCGAAGGTGGGAAGGCGGAGGGGGAGCTAAAGGTGGGGGGGGATGGGGGTCAAAGGGGGGAGGAAATAGAGATGGACTGAAATGGGTAAAGGAACCAAGATGGGGGAGGGTGGGGAAACCCAGATAGAGGGGGAGAGGGACCGGGATGGAGGGGGAGAGGGACCGGGATGGAGGGGGAGAGGGACCGGGATGGAGGGGGAGAGGGACCGGGATGGAGGGGGAGAGGGACCGGGATGGAGGGGGAGAGGGACCGGGATGGAGGGGGAGAGGGACCGGGATGGGAGGGCACACTGAGATGGGGAGGTTGGAGGGTGTTGGGGTGGGAGCAGCCGAGACAGAGGGGGAGGGGCCGAGACAGGCAGGGGGGAGATTTTATTCTTCAAAAGGAAGAGGTAGGTACAGTGGTTGATCTGTGACATCACTGGGGATGGCGGCGAGGGCAAGAGGGCAGCAGCAAGGGGAGGAGGGCAAGGGCGAGGGGGGGAGGGCAAGGGGAGGAGGATAAATAGAAGTAGTAAAAAGAGGATTAAATAGAGCGAAGGAGAAAAGAAAGAGGCAGTGAGATATGGAGACAGATTCAACACAGAAGATACAAGGTAGTGAGTGATCATGTTCACTGAAGTTATGGAAGACCATCTAATTTTATCAAGGAGAATTACGTAAAATGGTGCTAAATTCAGATCATCTGAAAGTTTAAATTTAAACCATATTCCAACATAGTCAGCTGGACAAACTAGCAATACAGTTGGTCATGAAGAGGGAGTAACTGCCTGCATTTTGTCATGGTCCATAAGACATGAAAACTATCATAAACTTGTAAATCAAATCTTACTTGTTGTTTGTTTAAAGATGGACTTTGCTGGATCAAAAAACACATCACATGGTTTGTAGGTTGGCTACAGTTCTGCAGACTTCCTACAGTAATTACAGGGCAGAGTTCAACTCCTTATCCCTGTGGAATCTCACACCTATCATTGTGTGGATCTATTCGAGTCAATGAGAGAAGGGAGGAGCAGACAGTCTGTCTCCCCAGGGACAGCCAACTTCTACAGATGAATTTTAAATGGTGACAGTTTTACTATATTAAAGATTTTAAACTAATTATACATTTTCTTAAGCTTCATTCCTCATAATCACTCCCGCCAATTTTAAGTATTTCTTTTTCTTCTTCCTGTGGAATGAACAGTTCTGGTAGAGGGATGCCAATCTATATCTGTACAGCTTAGCTGCAAACTGATTTTGAACAAAGCCTGGACGCAGACTGTCGCAATGACTCAGTCAGGCCTGGGAGGTATGGGGGAAGGAAATAAATATATTTTCGATTTTTACAGAATAAAATTATACATCACTGCAGTTATTGGTCTTGCTTTCAGTTTTAATCCACAGCGAAAGATAAAAATTATGATCTTTGAGTTAATAGCTACTTGGTGCAAAAGTTATGGTTATCTAGCTTAGTCCTGTTGTTATCTGCAACAATTTGACTATTATAACCAAGACACATTTGCAAAGAACTTCATTGACCATAAGGCGTTTTAAAACATTTTGCATTGTGAAAGGTGTTCAATCAATCCAAGTTCTTCTATCGTTTTCTTGTTCACATTTACAATGGAAAAAAATGTTCTGAATAATATAGGAGAGTTGGGAGGGGTGGTTATCATGTTACAGCCAACTGCCCCTTAAGTGGGTAATTAATGACTACTTGAGGGCTGTTTCCCACCTAGTCTCAATTTTCAGGCCGGTGGGAAAAGCTTAGCAGCAAGAGGTAAGGAGGCCCAGAAATTCACCCTGTTCAGGCCTCAAGTGGGGTAGAGGATTTGCACCTCTTCTCAACATCAAGTCTCTCTCCACAAGATACAACCACCCCTCCTGCCCCACTCCACCTTGGGTGTTCATTGCCCATTCCTCTGGCCTCTCACTCCTACCCCCCTTCAAATTTCCCCATCTAACCACCGCCCTCCGCCCCCACTCTGATCGGAGTCAGTTTGGACTAGCAGCCAATCAGGAAAAACCAGGAGAGCTGGTCAGCTCTACATTTTCCAAAACTGAATGCAGACATGTTTCAGCTCATTTGCAGAATGATGCGTTATTGCATTTTATTGTGGAAAGATAACATTTTTTGGCTGAAGTGGGGTGAACGAAGTACTTAAAAATTTGCAGACAGGAACAGAAACAAGTACAGAAACAAAATATAGAATGTCACTGAACATAGCTGTAGTGCATTTTGTTATAAAATACAATATTTATTTACCTAATGTCAAATTAAACCAATGTGAACAAACCTGTGACGGATGTCTTTCTCTTCTTGGAGTCTTTTGGCTTGAAAACAAAACAACCCTGTAAGGCAGAGGGAAAAAAAATCAAACCTTTTGCAGATACAGTGTCACAATTCTTAACAGTGTGCAACAATTCATTAAATCTCAGGAACCTGGAGATGATTCATCGGAAATTTGTACCTTGAACAGCTGCCTACATGAGTTCAATTCTCACATTGCAGAGGAATTTAGTTTTAACAAACTCAAGTAAGTAGAAGCAGCATAAGAACATAAGAACATAAAGCTTTCATAGAATCCCTATAGGAGGTCATTCAGCCCATCACATCTCCCTGACAGAATATCTCACACAGGCCCTTTCCCCCACCCTATCCCCATATCTCCACATATTTACCACGGCTAATCCATCTATATTACACATCTTGGGACACTAAGAGGCAATTTAGCATGGCCAATCCACCTAACCTGCGCATCTTCGGTTTGTGGGAGGAAACTGGAGCGCCCGGAAGAAACCCAGGCAGACATGGGGAGAAGGTGTAAATGGTACACAGACAGTGACCCAAGTCTGGAATTGAAACCAGGTCCCTGTGAGACAGCAGAATACAAAAACGGATATATATTTAGCATCTGCAAGTGGCTTGTCAGATTTTGCTTTTCTAACTCTGGAATAATCAGGCATGTGCTATCAGACTACAACTAGAACAGTTTTTCCCTTTCTAAATTCTACCTACTCTCTAAAGTTGCTGACTCACGGTAGAGTACAGTGCCACAGCATTGTGTTGCTTCGGTGCCTGTTCAGTTCTTCATTTAAAAAATGTTTCTTTTCACAAGATGTGGGCATCATCAGCATTTACTGTCCATCCCTTATCTGCACTTGAGAAGACCATGATGAGCTGCCTCTTGAACTGCTGCAGTTGATGTGGTGTAGATACACTCACAACACTGTGAAGGAGGGAATTCCAGGATTTTCATTCAGTAACAGTGAAGCAATGGAGACACATTTCCAAGTCAGAAGGGTGTGTGACTTGCAGGTGGTGATCCTCCCACGCAACTGCTGCCCTTATCCTTCAGGTAGAAGAGGTGATAAATTTGGAAAGTGTTATCAAAGGAGACTTGGCAAGTTGCTACAATACATCTGGTAGATGACATACGCTGTTGTAACTGGGTGTTGGTGATGGACGGAGTGCACATTTGTGGTGATGGATGGGGTCCCAATCAACTGGGCTTTTGGGCGCTATCAAGTTTCTCAAGTCTTATCGGAGCGTTGTTCATCCAGGAAAATGTGGAGTTTTGGGAGTATTTCATCACACTCCAGACTTGTAGATGATGGACAGGCTTTGGGCAATCAAGAGTTACTCGCCACAGAATTTGCAGCCTCTGATGTGCCCTGGTAGTCACAGTGTTAATACGGCTAGTCCAGTTTAGTTTCTGGTCAATGGTGACCCCCAAGATGTTATAGCAACATACAGACAGACAACTTCACAGCAGTATGAGACCATTCAGCTCCTCATGTCTGTTCTACCAATCAATAAGCTCATGTATGATCTGATTTCAACCTCAATTTCATATTCCTATGAAACTCAATAACCTTTCACCCTCATGCTCATCAAATCTATCCACCTCTGCCTATTAGTGAGTGTCACAACCATCTTTGAGGGAGAGAATTCCAAAGTATCATAACCAGAGAAAACTATTTTCCTCATCTCAATCCTAAATAAGCAACCTTTATTTTGAAGCAGCAACCTCTCCTACAAAAGAAAACATCCTTCCACATCCCCACGTCAAATCTCCTCAGGATCTTAAATGTTTCAAACAAATTACCTCTTACACTTCCAAACTCCAACAGTACAAGCTTAGCCTGCCGAACCTTTCCTCAGAGGACAACCCACCCATTCCAGATATTAATCTAGTAAACCTTCATCGAACTCCTTCTTTTACATTCTTCCTTAAATAAGGAGACCAATACAGTACACAGTAGTCCAGATGTGGTTTCACCAATGCCATGTATAACTGAAGCATTATTTCCCTTTCACAAGACCATGTTGGCTCTTCCTGACTGCCTTGAATTTACCTAACTGCCCTGCTGTAATGGCTTTAGCAATAGCTTCTAACATTTTCCCTAATGACAGATGCTAAACTAGCTGGCCTGAAGTTTCCTGCTGTCTGTCTCTCTTGCTTTTTGAATAAAGGAGTTACATTCACTTTCCCAAATTGGAGCTATATATGATGCAAAGAAATATAACTGGGACTGACAAAGAGCAATCATCGGATCCTCAGGACATTGCTGTAGGAGGTCTTCAGGAAAATATCATTGGCCTGATAAGGAGTGGAGTTGTTCATTGGTGATTACACAGTTCCATTCACAACTGCTTCTGAAGTGTTTCCAAACTACAAGGTGAGAGCAAAATGTAGTCCCATTAACTCAGTTGTATTGGCATTTGAATTTCTTGCTCGAAGGATTGTATTTCCCAGGATCTTATGCCACCTCGCCATGTGACATAATACAATTTGGACATATTTTACCCCAGTGCTGTTTGCATGACATTTTGGGCATCACACGGAGAGACAGCATTACCAGGAAGAGCTTCAGAGGGCTGGTCAAAACCACCTGTAGGACAGCGTGATGAAGACACAATTGCAGCTGGCAGAAAACCTCCTTTGTCTCCCAAGAATCAAAAGTGACAGTACAGTGGACACCACCAGGCAGAAGACAATGACAGGTCTGGCTATGGAAGGCCTGTAGTTGTACGTTTAACGAGGACCTTAAAGAACAGGATCCCGCTGGGCTGCAGCAAAAGAAATTGAGATGGACAGGTGCTAGTCATGGAGTGTTGCATGGGACAGGAGGAGCTGAGCCTAAGAATTGTATTAGCTGAATTTCAGATGATCGTGATTTCAAGTCCCTTTCCATGATTTGAGCAAATAATTTAGGCTGACATCTATAAAGGATGGAGGAACATGTAAATTATGCAGCTTGCCTGATTGTTTATGGAACAGGTACCATTCACACCTTCCACCACCAACGAACAGTAGCATCAGTATGTACCATCCACAAGATGCACCGCAGTAAGTCACCATGGCTCCTTAGGCAGCACTTCCAAACCCACGACCACTACCATTTAGAAGGACAAAGGCAACAGATACCTGAGAACGCTACTGTTTGGAAGTTCCCCTCCAAGTCACTCACCATCTTGACTTGGAAATATATTGTTGTTCCCTCACTGTCATTGGGTCAAAATCCTGGAACTCCTCCCTAATAATAGTGTGGACATTTTTACACCTCAGGGACTGCAGAAGTTCAAGGCAACTCACCGTCGCATTCACAAGGGCAAATGGGAACAGGTATCAAATGCTAGCCTAACCAACAACACCACATCTGATAAATGAATTTTTAAAAAGCTTGTCTACTCAGGTAGATGCAAAATATCTCAGTGTACTATTTGAACAAGGAGTGGAAAAACACTACTATTGTCCTGGTCAATACTGATACCCCAATTAAAATTACTAATAATTAGGTTCTCTGGAACATATGTAATTTCTTGTCTGAAGGTGATGAAACAAGACTGCTCTCAATGCTACTGTGTCAAGTAATGGATAATGCAAAATCAAAACACAGTAAGGACCAACTTGTGGTTGAATCAGGAGATCCAACCTTGTTTGCAGGTCCATGGTATACATCCAAATGTTTAACGAAAACAAAACATTTGAGTCCTCCTATTTCATACTTCGCCTGATACAGCGTTAAATCAGTTTGCTAGGCACGAGGTGAGATTAAATACATAGTTCTTTGGCATGTTAACTAGCCTCCAACGTAAAAACAGCTAAAGTTGGAATGTATGCATGGAGTCTTTAAACCATCTGCGAGTTTTACTGCCATTTTTCAACCTCAATCATGACCATTCCCAGTTCCCAGCTCACCAAATTCAAGATGTGGTGCTACAGATCTCTAGTTTCACAGATCACTGATATGCTCAACTGTTAAATAAACACCACCTATCAACATTGATAGGCGTGCTCAGCTCTGACGAAGGGTCATCATGATTCCAAACTCTGGCTCTATTCTCTCTGTAGGAGAGTTACAACACCAGGTTAAAGTCCAACAGGTGTATTTGGTAGCAAACACCACTAGTTTTTGGGGCTCTGCCCCTTCGTCAGGTGAGTGGGGAGTTCTGATCCCAAACAGGATATATAAAGACACACACTCAGTTTACAGAATACTGTTTAGAATGTGAGTCTTTACAGCTAATCAAGTCTTAAACGGACAAACAATGTGAGTGGCCTCTTTTAAGGTCAAACCAAATAAACAAAGTTAATTCAGGACAAAGTAAAAGGGGCAGCTCCCCAAAAGGAGGGGGGAACAGCCCGAACAAAATCAAAGTACAAAGGAAACTTAAAAACATTAAATTGAAATGTGATCATTAGGGTCGATAATGCACCCCAGCCCCTGCGGTGCCCAACAGGCACGGAAGGCGTCAATGTGAGTGGAGAAAGCAATAAACATAGGTTAAAGATCTTTCCCAGTCCAACGCCAGCATCTCCACATCAGTGACTACCATCTATTCCCTCTGAACAGGTGCTGTCAGAACTTGCTGTGATTTTCCAGCATTTTCTATTTCTTGCTTCAAGATTCCAGCATCCGCAGCAATTTGTACTTTTATACTGAGCTTAGCTGTCGTGTTCAGTCGCTGGTACATCAGCCAGTTGTGTGTGTATGTGTGCAGCAGTCCCTGGGCTGCACCCTCCTCAGTGACAGCAGCCTTTACCTTAGACACAGAGCTGGTCGCCATTGTCTCCGCGTTCTCTTTCCGAACGCCGGCTCGCGCGCTGCGCTAGCAGCCAATCAGAGCGCCGTCCCCCCCCCACCTGCCCGGGAGGCGGCTGAGCCGCCGCTATTGGCTGACCGTGCGCCGGGTTCACAGGTCAGAGTTGGGAGGTCAGAAGGCGGGTGGCAGTGTGTGTGCGCATGTGCGTTGTTGTGTGCTTGCTATCGGGGGGGATTAGCTGCAGATCTGAAGTTGGCGGAGTGAAGGGTGTGCAGCTGACTGGTTGCAGGCACGGTCTCAGGCGGGGAATTGAATGTGGGTTCCTGAGTTTGAGCTCTGAGGCGAATGATGGTATGGCTTGTCTTTTCCGCCGGTCTATAGCAGCCCAGGTACGTGCAGAGAGCAACGTCTACTTTCAGGGGGTTGCCTGACCTTCAGCTGTGAGCTCGTTGGATACCTTGCACTGTGTAAATGCACCAATTTCTGCCAGTTTGCTCATAACCATTTATGGAAAAAAAATTTCGGAAACCATTTGAAGCTATTTGAAAAATGGAGAAACATTGGACTGTATGCTTTGCCTGCTACCTAAATTGACATTAACTAGAGGGGCTATTTTTAAGCTATTATCCTTTTCTTTCAATGTTCAATTATATTTTTCCCAGGGTGGAAATAATTCGTTGTTAAACAAAAGTTGTAAAATTTGATTAAACTATATCAGATCAGCTAATTGCCATTATCATGGACAGTGAAGTAAGGAAGAATATTTTGCAGTAAATGATTATGTCACAAAATCTTCTTTCTAAGCACCAAAGTTTGCTTTAAGCAATGAAGTTAGAGTAGGTTTAATGCACTTTTCTTCCACTCCAAGCTCTATCTGTCTGGCTGTGACACTGAAACTGTGAATTAATGCTCTTGAGAAATTCTGCATTCCAAATAAATAAAACTTAGAGTTGAGCCCATAATCTAGGTTGATGCTTCAGTGTAGCATTCCTGAAGTTCTGTGTAGTTGGAGGTGACAGTTTTAGAGTGAAATTTTGACTACAGCCATGCCTACTTATTCAGGAAGAGCAATGTGCTGTTGCTGTGAGCTGCCAAACGTTGATTTAAGAACATAAGAACATAAGAAATAGGAGCAGGAGTAGGCCATCTAGCCCTTCGAGCCTGCCCCGCCATTCAATAAGATCATGGCTGATCTGTCGTGGCTCAGTTCCACTTTCCCGCCCTCTCCCCATAACCCTTAATCCCTTCTCTTATCAAAAACCCATCAACCCGCTTCTTAAAAATATTTAGCGAGGCAGCCTCCACCACTTCAACGGGCAGAGAATTCCAGAGATTCACCACCCTTTGAGTGAAGAAGTTCCTCCTCAACTCTGTTCTAAACCGCCTCCCCTTTATCTTGAGGCTGTGCCCCCTAGTCCTACTGTCTTTTTTGAGCGGGAAGAGTCTCTCCACCTCTATCCTATCCATCCCATTCATCATCTTATACGTCTCAATGAGATCTCCCCTCATTCTTCTAAACTCTAACGAGTACACCCCATCCAATGAAAAAATATTTAGTTGATCAAAAATAAAAATGCAGCAGCATGATGACATAGTGGTTAGTATTCCTGTCTCACAGTGCCAGGGACCTGGGTTCAATTCTGGCCTTGGGTGATCATGTGTGAAGTTTGTAAGTTCTCCTGTGGGAGTTTTCTCCTGTGGTCAAAGATGTGCAGGTTAAGTGGATTGCCTGTGCTAAATTGCTCCATTGCGTCTAAAGATGCGTAGGTTAAGAGGGTTAGTGGGATAAATGCGTGAGATGATGGGGGGTGTGGGGGGGAATTAGTCCTGGGTAAGATGCTCTGTCAGTGAGTTGGTCCAGACTTGATGGCCTTAATGGCTGCCTCCTGCACTGTTGGCATTCTATGATTCTACTGGAAATCTGAAATTATAACAGAATATGCTGGAAACATTCAGCAACATCTGTGAAGAGAGGAAGGTAGTGCGTACATTTAACGTTGTTGATCTTACTCTAGAGTACTGACTAAAGTCATTGGCTTGAAACATTAATCATGTTGTTGTCTTTCATTGATGCTGCCTGACCTCTGTATTTCCAACACAGTTTAAGTTATCATTTATCTCACTTGATGTTTACTGTCTGCAAACTGGCTGTTTGGTTTACCTACAATGCATGCTTAATACATTGTGGAACTCTTTGGGATGTTCTGAGGATGTGAAGTGCTACATATATACATTTTTTCCCCTGAGGAAATTGTTAATTTCTTTGGTTTACATTTTACACAATTTCAAGTAAACTTAAGACAATAGGATTGCCTGTCTAATAGAATAAATAAAAATTTATAACATAGGAGGCCATTCAGTCTATTGTGTCCATTTTGGATGACAAGCCATCTAGTCTAATTCCACTTTCCAACTCGTGGTCTGTATCATTTTTTGACCAATTAAATGCTATTTGGTGATTTTTGCGTGGGAAGGGTCAGGAAATCAGTGTTTGCCTTCTAGATTACGGGACTTCAAATGCATGTCTAAGTGTTAAGGTGGCATGGTGGCACAGTGGTTAGTACTGCTGCCTCACAGTGCCAAGGATCTGGTTTTGATTCCCAGCTTGGGTCACTGTTTGTATGGAGTCTGCATGTTCTCCCTGTGTTTACGTGGGTTTCCTCCGGATGCTCTGGTTTCCTCCCATAGTCCAAATAACGTGCTGGTTAGGTGCATTGGCCATGATAAATTCACCCTTAGTGTACCCAAACAGAAGCTGAAGTGTGACAACTAGGGAATTTTCACAAACTTCATTGCAGTGTTAATGTAAATCTACTTGTGACTAATAAACTTGACTTTAAATACTGTGAGGGTTTCTGCCTCTACCACCCTTTTAGACGTTGAGTTCCAGATTCCCTCCATCCTCTGGGTGAAAAATGTTTTCTCTCAAATCTTCTATAAAGCCACTTCTTGCCTGAAATCTGTATCTCATGGTTGTGGACTGCCCAACCAAGGGAAACAGGGCCTTTCTATCCATTCTCTAACTAGACCCCTCATACACTCCTTTAAGTCTTCCATCAGTTTCCTCTTCCAAAGCATACAACTTGGCCTATCCAATCCTTCCTCACAGTTGAAATTCTTTCGTTCAGCTCATAAATCTCTATTTCTTGTGCAATCACGTTTTTCATATACTGTAGTGTAGAGATCAGAACTGCACATTGGTTAGGCCACAGCTGGAGAACAATAGCGACCGTGTGAGATTGTTGTCAATGTAGGCTTGATGGGCTGAATGGCCTCCTGCATTGTAGGGATTCTATGGTTCTATAAACTTCCCTGCTGTTACATGCCTTGACTAATCCCATACACATTCTTGTACACTTGACCTACCTGTCAGCCACCTTCTGAAGTCTGTGGGTTCCTCTACACTTCTCAGTATCCTCCCACTTATTGTGCATTCCCTTGCCTTCTCTTTCTCAAGTGCATTTCTTCACAATTCTCCAGAAGTATTTCTGTCATTTTTCTTTTAACGGTGAGTAGATGTTTCTTGATGTATTCAGTAGAAGCTTCAGGAACAGTGCATACTGTGTAATTTTTGCAAGTCTTAAGTTGGAGGGGTTGGAATTATTACTTATGCTGCTTCAGTGACTTAGCTCAAATCATTTGATCCTGAGAAAAGATGAATGGGCATAGCAAAGTATATTGAAATGCCTTATGCCTAAGGATAGTTCCTATTCTTCCTGTTCCTACATTTCCGATGTTATGACAATTTAATATACTATTTCATTTGAATCTCTTAATTTTGTGTAATCGTAAAATAAATATTTCAATTTTTGCTAAACAATTTAGTGTAAAATACAATGTATCATAAATGTTGTATACAACTTATTTAAGCAAACTAACAACCATGGGATTTCCTCAATTGGCTGCAAGTTTAGCGCAAAGTCATCTCTAACTGCTATATGAAGTAGGCACTGTTAGCATAAAAAACTACTTGTAAGGTTTTAAATATTACACAAATAAAAGAATCCCAGGAACAGTTATGAGACAGTAGTGTAATATTGAAGTTAAAATGATTGTATGAGCTTCACTCATCCAGTTTGCTGTTTTGATACTTTATGATTAGATTACTGCTGCATCATCCCAGATGCCCATTCTGCATGTATATTGAAATTAAACTTTTTAACTAGAAACATAAATGATCTGGTATGTCTTTATTATTTCAAACACTTTTTTCAGAAAAGCACTTTCTTAACAATATTTTAATGTAATTGTTTTTCTCAGCTTTCCAGAATTCTGGGAACTCCTACAGAGAAGCTTATTCCCATGGTGTCAGCCGTTCCTGTCTCCAAAAAACAGTAATTTAACACTTACATATATTTCATATGCACCACTAATTTAGATTGTATTGTGACAAGTCTTATGTGTTATTAGCCAGTTGATGGCTCTGTGGCCCCAGTGTCTGTAGTGGGCTAATTGACGTGGCTGCTAATGCAGTAGCAGTCACATGATTATCCAGAATGCATTCTGCCTTCAGTTCCTCTTCTGCCTCCCTCCCTCCCTGCCTCATCCATTCCATTCCCATCAGATCTTAACCCACACTATTCTCCATTCTTTGGTCATCAAACCTCTCGTTATGTTTCCTCTCTCTTTTGCTGAGCACAGTCAAGTAAATGAATGGTGTATGAACTTTCTGACTGTAAATTAGACATTTTGCACAAATGGAACGTAATTTTAATTTTAAAAAGAAAGGAAAAAGACAGTGTGGGGAAATGAATGATGCTGTGATTGCTCTTTTTACTGAAGGAATTATGCTAACCCATGTAGTGTTTGTGATACTTATCCAGATGCATCTTTTACCAGTGAGTGAAAAATTACAATGCAATTTTTTTGGGAGTTCATTGGCCGCTTTTGAATCCAGAGCTTAGGGAAAGGATCAAGGTACAAGGCTGAAAAGAGTAGGACAGGATTCTTAATGACTTGCTTCTGTCAAACTTTGGATTTGAAAGTCTGAAGATGGCCAGATGAAGAGAAAATTTAAGAGAGCATTGAGATCTTGGGGAAATAAGGTCACAGATTGTAAATATGTTTAACATATCAATATGCAGACAAGCACTTCTGTGTGTTGTGCGTATCATTCTCATTAGTGTAATGTTAATTACTTGCAAATTAGGAAAAATAGATCTTTCTGTATTTTCTATTTCATTACATAAATAAATTTTCTGTTCAATTTCAATCTTTATCTCTGTCATACGGTTAATGGTATAAATGTTGCAGAGATCAAAGTAAGTGATCTTGGTACGGGAGAATGATTTTGGCTGTGAACCCAGTTCAGGGGAGCAGAGGTTATGGTAAGCGCTGACCAGTATTGGTTTTGATCTTCCCAGTGCTGATCTGAAAGAAGTGATCACTTTGTCATAATTTGGTGACAGGTTGTACAGTATAGTATGAATGCACAGATATAGAGTGAGCTCAAAGAAGTACTGGTGTAGTTGTTCATGAAGACTGATCTCGTGCTTGTGAATGATGCAGATAATTAACCTCTTGCAGCACTACAACCCTCCAATTTATAATTGCCCCACAGTTGGTGGCCATGCCTTCAACTGCTAAGACCTCAAACTGTGGTGTTTCCCTTCTTAAATCACATCTCTACCTCTACTCATTTCTCAGATGCTCCATAAAACCTATCCCTCGTGGTCTTGCTGTAAAACATCTTGAGATCATTGCGCCTAGTCAGATGAGGTGTAGCTGAGTTTTTAGATGATGTCCTAATTTCATGGTTACTGGTAAATATTGTCACAGGCGTTGAAAGTGTAGGAAAGCTAGACTCCTCTTTTTGACGAGAAATTTTACATCTAAAAACATTAACGTTTGAATGTGATAGTTTATCTTTTAATCCCATGTAAATTTCACAGCGTTTAGGAACATAGGAACAGAAGTGGGCCCTTCAGCATGTTCTACCATCCAATAAGATCATGGCTGATCTGTGGCCTAACTCCATGTACCTGTCCTAGGCCTATATCCCTCGATACCCTTGCTCAATAAAAGTTTGTCTAAGACTTAAATCTAACAATTGAACCAGCATCAACTGGCGTTTGAGGAAGTGTTCCAAACCGCCTCCACTCTCTGGATATAGAAATGTTTTCTACCATCTCTCCTGAATGACTTGCCCCTAATTTCCAGATTAAGGCCTCTCATTCTCGAGTCTTCAATGAATGGAAACAGTTTGTCCATATCCATCCTGTCCTTCCCTGTAACTATTTTCTAGACTTCTATCAGATCTTCCCTCAACCTTCTGAATTTTAGAGAATAAAGGCCTAATTTGCCTATTCTCTCCCTGTGTCTTAACTCCTGAAGTCCATTTATTTCGCAATATATAAAACTGAAATTAAAAATGAAGGGGGGTAGTTTACTGTTCATGAGAATACTTCAATGTAATTGGCTGTTTATCCTGCTTAATGACGTTAACGTTGCTGGGGATCCTCTTGACATGGAACAGATCGCCACTGCCATTGGAAGGGGGGAATTTTGTGCCACAGAGATTTCTGGATCTATTTGGGCAGCATTTTTTAAGATCAATAATAGCTGGTTTTGAACACAAAGACAAGAATTAGGAATTGGAGTCGGCCTTTCGTGCCTGCTCCACCATTTGTTAAGGTCATGGCTGATTTGATAGTTGTCTTAACCACCTACCTATCTGCCCCCTCATAATTCTTGACTTCTTTGTCTATCAAATATCTAACTCAAGCCTTGAATGCATAAAATGGTCAGCCTCTATTGCTTTCTGGGGAAGAGAATTCTGCAACTGAACAGCCTTGTGAGAGGGGGGAAAAACTCTCCGCCATATCAGTGTCAAATGGAAGACCCCTTATTTTTAAACTAACTATCCCCTAGTTTTTGACTGCCCCAGAAAGGAAGCACCCTCTGTGCCCACCCTCAGGATGTTTAAATGCTTCTGTAATATCACCTAGAACATAGAACAGTACAGCACAGTTACAGGCCCTTAGGCTCTCTGTTGTGCCGAGCTATGTCCGAACCCAAGATCAAGCTATCCCACTCCCTATCATTCTGGTGTGCTCCATGTGAATATCCAATAATCGCTTGAAAGTTCCTAAAGCGTCTGACTCACTATCACAGCAGGCAGTGCATTCCACACCCCAACCATGGGTTTCTTGATCTTGGGATTGGACATAGCTCGGCACAACATTGAGGGTCGAACGGCCTGTACTGTGCTGTCGTGTTTCTATGTTTCTTTTCTATGTAACCACTCTCTGTGTAAAGAATCAACCTCTTGTTCTTTTTAACTCACCATGAGTACAGATCCAATTTCCTCATAAGCTAACCCCTTCATCCCATGAATCAGTGGAGTGAACCTTCTCTGAACTACTTCAAATGCATTTTCAAGTAAGGAGACCAAAACTGTGCACAGTACTCCAGATGCAATCTCATTGAGGCTCTTGCACAGCTGTAGCATCACCTCCCTACTTTTACACATTTTCCCCTTGCAATAAATGCTGACTTTCCATTTGCTTTGACACTGATCACAAAATGTATACAATCTATCAATGTTTCCCATCCCTTGTTCCAATCATTAGGATATTTTTCCCATGCTGGTGCAAATTTAATAGCCTGAATGCTCAGTACACCCTGCCCTAAAGCTAGCCAGCATCACATCTCCGCTTTCCAGTGACTGGGTGAGGAAATTGTAGTGTAAAGAAGCAATGCTTTGCGAAAGACAAGAAACTGAACATAAATGATGTTTTTAATGTTCAGAATGGTCCAAAGCTATCTCACAGATGTAGGCAGTGAGTAATAGTGAATGGTGATTGAATTAGGCTAGATAAACAAAAAGCATGGGGAAAAATGGTTTTCAGGAGTTCTTTTGAAAGCAGTGACTAAAGCAGAGTTAATCTCAGTAATCTACAGACTCTCTTTCTCATGTCCAGTGCATGGAACCTGAAGTTGAGCCATTCCTGCCCTTATGAAAGAAGGTGGCTGGCCCTAGGACACTACCCTGAGGAACTCCTGCAGTAATCTCCTGGAACTGAGCTGATTGGGTGGCACAATGATTAGCTTTGCTGCCTCACAGCATTGGGGACCCAGGTTCAATGCCAGCCTTGCGTGGAATTCCAGACTCTGGAGTTTGCATGTTCTTCCCATGTCTGTATGGGTTTCCTTCAGATGCTCTGGTTTTCTGCCATAGTCCATAGATGTGCAGGTTAGGTGGATTAGCCATGAGAAATCACCCTTTAGTATCCCAAGATGTATAGGTTTGGTGGGCCAGCCATGGCACAATGGGTGAGGTTACAGGGGTAGGGCCAGGGGGAGTGGGCCAGAGTGGGATGCTCTGTTGCAAACTCAGTGAGCTGAATGAATGATTAATTGATCCTTCTGAGCTGTAGGGATTCTACTCTATTCTATGATCTCTAAACAGTACCACCAACTTCCTTTGTGCTAGTTATGACTCCGACTGGTAGAAAGTGAAAACCACTGGTCTGAGTCACACCTGGCACAAAGAAAGATGGTTGTGTTTGTTGCATGTCAATTATCTCAGCTCCAGGAGCATTGATGCAGGAGCTCCTCAGGGTAGTCCTAGACCCAACTGTCTTGAGTTACTTCACCAATGACCTTCCCTCCATTGTAAGGTCAGAGCGGGGTTGCTTACTGATAATTGCAAAATGTTCACCATTTGCTACTCAGATGTTGAAGCAATCCATGTCCATAAGCATGGGCTTGGGCTGACAAATGGCAAGAAACATTTGTGCTACGCAAGTGCCAGGCAGTTACCATTTCCAACAGAGAGAACCCATCTATCTCCCTAATAGCATTCAATGACATTACTATTGCTGAATACCCCACTATCAATATCCTGGGCATTACCACTGACCAGAAACTGAGCTGGACTAGCCATATAAATATTGTGGCTAGAAGAGCAGGTCAGAGGTTGGGAATTCTATGGAGAGTAACTCATCACCTGACTTCCCAACCTGTCCACCCTCTACAGGTCTTGTCTAGATCAGTGCAGCTCTCAACAGTACTCAAACTTCAACACAAAGCAATCAGTTTGTTTGGCACCCCATTTATTTCCTTAAACATCACTGCCTCCACCACTGACACTCAGTCACACCAAGATGTACCATCTGCAAGATCAGCTACTCATCAAGGCTCCTTTGATAGCACCTTCCAAACCCATGACCTCTATCACCTAGAAGGACAAGGGCAGCAGGTGCCTAGGGACATCACCAGTTGCAAGCTCCCCTCCAAGCTACTCACCATCCTGACTTGGAAATGTATTGCTGTTATTTCATTTGCTTCCAAACAGCAGCACTGTGGGTGTTCCTATGACACATGAACTGCAATGGTTCAATAAGACAGCTCGCCACCACACTCTCAAGGGAAAATAAGAATGACTTCATAAGCTAACCCTTTCATCCCTAACCAGCAAAGCCCACACTCCATGAATAAATTGGAAATACTGAAATGATTAATAAGAATTCTGATTAGGTTTTCCCATGCTGACTTTCTTACCCCTTCTTATCTCCAAATCCAATACACACTTTGAAAAAATGTAAGATTATAAAATCAAAGTTCACCATTGTTCTATGTGATGTATTTATCTTCAAACGATGAATGCTCATTATTTTCTCAGAAGAATAGGTAAAGTAATGGAGATTAGTGATGTGATGAATTAGAATTAATGCAATAGGTAAAAGCTGAAGGGAATTTTAAAGGTTCAAAGAATGTATTACTATTTTAGATACAGTACTTTATTTAATCAATATTCATTTTTAAGCAGTAATGTCTTACGGCACATCCTAACACAGTTATGTAATAGTCTTGTTGAAGACAGTCAGAAATGAAGTTAAAAGCTGGCCATCTGCAATGTACTAGATTCATAGAATCTCTACAGCACAGGAGGCCAGTTTGGTCCATCGAGTCTGCATCGACCACAGTCCCACGCTTAACACCTCATATTTACCATGCTAGTCCCTCTGACGCTATGGGACAATTTAGCACAGCAATCCATCTAAGCCACACATTTTTGGACTGTGGGAGGAGCACCTGGAGGAAACCCATGCAGACACAGGGAGAACATGCAAATTCCACACCGTTACCTGAGGTCTCTGGTGCTGTGAGGCAGCGGTGCTAACCACTGTGCCACCGTGTCACCCATTACTAGCAGTAATGCTTCTTGTTTGCTGAACCAGGGCCACTATTTAGGTTGTGCTGACAATAGCTGCGTATTTCCACCATCCTTTCTTAAAAAAAAATCTACATTAGATGGCATAATAAGATTTGTAATAAGACGCCAGTAGCCCCATGGATTTGACCTGGTAGCTTGCCATTAGCAAGACAAAATGTCCTGGCATGTTAGCATTAGCGAGACAAAATGTACTGGCACATCTGTGGGCAAGTTACATATTTCCCAGAACTTTACACATACTCCAGAAAACTAGGATCAGTAGATGAAGTTAACTCTGTGTTACTGTGTTTGTGTCTGATTCTGTCTCTTTAGGCAATAACATGGGATAGGGTTCCGATTGCCATTGATATTCTACCTGTCCTGGAATCGGGCAGAGGAAGGTGGGCACAACTGGACAAGAGGAATGTTAGTGCAACAATTCATTCATAAATTTGCAGCCATCGTACTCATCTGTCCGGAAACACCATTACAACACCCAGTTGTTTCTTAAAATTATGTTAAGAGTTTAATTTTTGCCTGCACTATATCGGAATTCATTCCATGTATTGGTTATTCTGTGTGGAAAATAATTTCCAGATATCATTACCATATTCTGCCTTTTACTAACTTGAATCTCCTTGCCCTGCACTTGTAATTTCATTTGAGTAATTAATCAAGATTTGCCTTCGGTGTCCTGCATGCCGTCTATAAGGCCACTTCCCAGATACTCCCTTTCGAAGTTTAAAAAAGCCCCAGAGTGGGGCTCTCCAGCCCCGTCGTGGCAAGGCCTGCTGCAGGAGGTTTGGTGGTGCAATTTAAAGTCCATTCACTTTCGGCGGGACTGGACGATTGGGGCACTGTTTGAGGCCGGAAAATCCTGCCGTCCAAATTTAAGGATATGCTTGAACTTTTATATGAGCTCTACTTTCCTATCTTCATAATCCCTTGATTTGGTGCCTCAAAATTTATCAGTTTTGGAACGTTCTCTTGATATCCTCTAGGGCAGAGAATTCCAAAAGTTCACAAATATGTTGGATGAAGTAATTTCCTTGTTACTGAGAGGATGATGCCCAAGTTGTAGTTTCTCCAGCCAGGGGAGCAGTTTCTCTGCATCTATCCTTGTCAAGCCCTCTATGAATTTTATATGTTTCAATGAGACTAGCTCCTTAAACTCCAGATAATACAGGTGCAATCTACTCCCAGCATATGGTCATTCATTATAAATCCAACTGCTAACACTCATGGATTAGCATTCAACAACTAAATCTCCCTTGTGCCTGTGACAAGAAATGGATATAATACTCAGTGTGGATCTACTAGACTACTATATAGTTTAACTATGATTCCTCTGAATTATGTAGCTCCAACATTGTTCTTAGCTTTGATTGTTGTGCTGTGTTTGTTAGATGTGTTTAGTGTTGAGCCTACTGGAACACTTGGGTCTCTTTCTGATTCATTCTTGGTCATCTCAACATCATTCATTGAGTACCTATATCTTTCTTTATTTACTTGGTCTGCATTAAACCTCACCTGCTAATGCCCTGCCGGTGTATCTGTTTTATCCAACTCTTTCTCTAATTTCTGAGCTGCTTCCACTAATTCGACAGCTAATTCCTAGGCTGGTATCAATATGTTTGTCCACCTTGCATGGGTTTCTGCACCCAGATTATATATATGATTGAGAAGTAGTAGTAGTCGTCACAAAAATTGATTCCATATAGTGCTTATGCTCTCCCAAACCTGACGCGTTTTCTGAGTGTTATCCTCCAGCTGGTATCTTATCTCACGGAAACACTCCACACCTTGGGAGTTCAATCAATAGACTTTCCTCTGAAACTTTATTGGATGCTATTTTGAGATCTGGGTCCAATTGCATGGTTTCCACAATGCTTATAGGAATGACACCTGTGCAGAGATGCAAAGGAGATTGATCAGATAGAATCTCTCCATTCTGACTCAGTTTCGGCTACTGTTTCCTCGATCCTTAATGTGCAGTGATAATTCTCAAGCTTACGCCTGGTAAATCCTTTGAATTGTGTTGCATGAAATGGAATTCAGGTTGTTGATGGTGCTCATTTCATTATTACTGACATTTTTTGTATATGGACACCATATTGACCTCTTCCCAATCTATTGACACCTCATTTGGCAAAGCCCTCACATAATCTACCTGATATCACTCAGCAATAAATCTATTTGTCTGATATGCTATCAGCTTTCAGCAATTTTAATCGGGCTTAGAAATCCATCTTGTTTATCACATGCACTGATTTTTATTTTGTTTTGGTTATCTATTTGGGGAGGGCATATTATTCACGCTTGCCTTGTGAAAATTTTAAACAAGTAATCATTGAGTTTGTGTTCATGTTAAATTTTGATTCCACTTACATGTTTTGTGATTTTACTTCTTTTTGGACAACTGTTTTATTATTGTAATATTGAAAAATTTGCTGTTATGTTTTATTTTCCTGGGTATCTCTTTTGTGTCTCTGATCACTTCCCTTATATTTGTCCCAGTGAAACCTTTCCTTGTTCTCCCTGCAGGATTTGCAGAAGTACTTATTCCGCGTTTTAATTTGTGTTAATCATGAACATCACTTATTTCCACGTGTACCTTTATTCTCCTTGCTAATAGTCTGGCCTCTACAACCTTTCACAAACAACGTTAACCCATGATTTGTGATCTGTCTCTATTCTTGTACCATGTTCCATTACCCATCTTATTTCCAATCTGCACTTCAAAAACTTTATTTTAAAATCCCTCCATATTTGGTTAAACTTTCCCAAGCATTGTTCTTGCTTAGAATCTCCGTTGTTCCAGTTCTTCTCTACTCCACCTTTAACTCTGTTGTTCCACAACTGAAGGCCAATCATTCAGCCGTTACACCCCTGACTGTTGGAAGGTTTCACTTCTGTTTTCTACACTCTATGCTCCATTTGAAACCATCTTTAAAATTTGTGACCTTGATCTTTGTATTTCTCTTTATCTTTCCCACTTTCTGATTGATTTATATTGCAGTGGAGTCTCGTTTGTGTAATATAGTGTACAAGTGCAAGAAGCGTTTAATACTCTTGCAAACATTTTTCAGGCAGACGCTAGATTTTCGGGTGTCAGTGAACTCTCTGCTGGCAGATGGCTGTTTAAAATCGGGATCAAGTGTCCAGAGTCGAGCAAAGCAGTTGTCTGAACAGGTATCAATTTTATACATCATGTTGTGTTGGGTAGGTAGAAGGAGAAGAGGATTCTGGGTTACTACGGAGTTCGAATCTGCATCTGGGTGCAGTGAATATTGGCAAATCGCATTGGATTGAATGGGAGGAAAATCAGGCGGGTCCTTTTTTACAAGCTGAGTGCCCTGATTTGCAAGGTTTTCCAATTCTCGTTGCAACCAAATCATCTGGTACATTGGGTGGAAAGCCGAGGTTTTCTCCCCTTGAATCTTATCCCTGTGGGTAAAAGAAGAGACGATGTATTCTCAGCACTGTGTATATTTGAAAGAGGAGCGCCTCATCACCAAATGTGTCAACCAGCAAAAGCGTCTGAGCTGCACAGCTCCAGTTTGCTGGCGCCCGGGGCAGGGCATAAACACTTGCTTTGGCTGAAACTCAGTCGGAGTAAATGGAGTAAATAGTGTTTATGCCATTTTGCCACCTTTCCCCCAGAGTTTGTTCAGCTTTACTGTCCTCTACCCACCAAAGGGCATGCTGCAAAATTCATCCCTATAGTTTGAAATAGAGCAAGAGGGAGGCGATGGCATAGTCGCATCATCACTGGATTAGCAATTCAGAGATTCAGGGTAAATTTAAATTCAATATTTAAAAACCTTTGATTAATAATGACCATGAGAAGATTGTCATAAAAATCAATCTGGTTCATTAATGTCCCTAAGGGAAGGAAATCTGCCATCCTTACCTGATCGGGCCTACATGTGAGTCCAGACCCACAGCAATCCCATGAATTGTTTTTTAAAAAGTGAGCAAATGGATTTGAAATACAGATATTCCATGATCTAATTGAAGGAAGAATAGCATCAAAGGCCCAGTATCCTAATGTAGAAGAAGAAACAGCTATGCCATCTTCATGTAGCTCATCATTAGATTTACATAGGTAGCTGGTTTTAATACCTTTTGGGTTGTCACCTTCATTGAAATTCGCTGGGTAAACTTTATGACGTGGCAAAAATTCATGTCTTTTGACAATAGCCACAGACGACACAGTGTTCGGAGGCATTTCTTCTAACTCCTTGATTACATGAGAACATAAGAAATAGGAGCAGGAGTAGGCCATCTAGCCCTTTGAGCCTGCCCTGCCATTCAGCAAGATCATGGCTGATCTGAAGTGGATCAGTTCCACTTTCCTGCTTTCTCCCCATAACCCTTAATTCCCTTGTCTATCAGAAACCTATCTACCCGTGACTTAAATATATTCAGCGAGGTAGCTTCCACCACTTCAATGGGCAGAGAATTCCAGAGACTCACCACCCTTTGAGTGAAGAAGTTCCTTCTCAACTCCAATCTAAACTGCCCCACCAACCCCCCCTTATTTTGAGGCTGTGCTTTCTAGTTCTGCTATCCTTTCTAAGCGGGAAGAATCTCTCTACCTCTACCCTATCTATCCCGTTCATTATCTTATATGTCTCTATAAGATCCCCTTTTTACCAGGAAGTGATCTTATTCCCGTCACAGCAGCATATAGATTGTTCTTTTGTTCTTACTGGAAAAAGCAATCAGTTTAAAAGCAATAAATTAAGATTTCTGACTATCAACAAGGTTAAATATCTCTTGGGAAATTCCATCCTAGTTTCACCCTTACTTGAACGAGGGAGTCTTTAAAGCATGCTGTTTCTTCCCTTATTATTTTGCAATACTTGTTTTCTTCAGGGTATCAGCGCTGCTGACAAGGCAAATATCTCTAATTGCTCCTGAGGTGATGGTAAATCATCTTGTAGTGAAGCTAGTCCCACAATACTGAAAGAACATGATTTATGTAATGTGTCCTTTGTGGAGTTTTTTTCTTGCAAACAATCCATCTGCTGCTTCGACTGGAATTGGATCACTTCCTGGTAAAGTTAAGAGTTAGAAGAAATGTCTCAAAATCCTGCTGTCTTTGGCAGTTGTCAAGAAACATAATTTTTGCCAGGACATAAAGTTTACCCAGCACATTTCAGTAACATGAATCTAAAAGATGTTCAAACCAGCTACACATGTAAATCTGATCATCACATGTCGAAGAGTTTTATCAGGTTGGGCATGCACAAGTAAATAGATATTGGCAAGTGTTGAAATCTTGGTATTGTATGCTCAAGTTGTTTCACTGAAACAAGGCTGTGCCGGTAAATGGCCAGGGTACGTCTTGAACTTGCAAGCAAGAGACGTGCAGCAAGACAAGGTGACAATATAATGGGTGAAACCTTAGTGTGACTGTTGTAGTATAACAAGAATATGATAGTGTGCGTTTCCAAATAAATCTTTAACATAGAAACATAAAAGATAGGTGCAGGAGGAGGCCATTTGGCCCTTCAAGCATGCTCCGCCATTTATTACGATCATGGCGTCATTCAACTAGTTAACAAAGTCATCAAAGATGCATGCCCAACCTGATAAAACTCTTAGACATGTGGTGATGATCAGATTTACATGTGTAGCTGGTTTGAACATCTTTTAGATTCATGTTACTGAAATGTGCTGGGTAAACTTTGTCCTGGCAAAAATTATGTTTCTTGACAACTGCCAGAGAATGCTTTATTGCATTTTCAAAATAAGAATATTTTAAAGTTTTGGTTAGAACTTTTTTTAATTCCTATTTTAGTTAACTTGTGATGATGTCGTGACTGAGATTGCTGTTGGACGAGGAACCATTAATTTCAAAGTGAACCGATCCTTACTTGCTGAGGTGAGTGCATAAATTTGTTTGTTTTGGCTCTGTATGCTTTCACTTCCAGTAGAGCTCCAGGTTTTTCTCAGACTCTTCTTTCAGGAAACTTTGTGTGATAATGGGCACCGCCCCACTTGAATACTTGACTGAGGCCAAAACACTCCATTTGTTATCTTTTTACTTTACAGATTGTGATGCAAGAAATTTCTAAGAAGGGTTCAAAATATGGAATAGACAGTGAACTTTTCCGAGATTACCCCTGTGGGCGAGTTATAGTGGAATTTAGGTATGTTTTGGACTCCAGAGTTTTTTAAATTGTAAATTATGAGTTGAGTTTACTTAAGTTTACTGCTTTATCTCAAATTGGTCCCTTTTATGTGCTTTCATTCACATTATATTTGGGTATGAATGTTAGGATTAATTTTTCTTTATTGGCTTGTTTTTAATAATGTAGAACACTAGGGCTAATGTGGAGTGTTGAAAATGAGAAAGTAAGTGTTGCCTCTTGTTGGTGATAACAAGCTTGAGATTTAAGAGGCAATGGATTGTACAAGGGAGGCAAGACATTCCAGGAGTTAATGAAGTTCTGTAAAGAAAATTATGTGATATGTCTTGATCTCAGCAAGGTGAAGCCGGAGGGAGAGTTGAGATCTGTAGGGCAACCTAATTGGGGCTTAGGGCTGCATTCTTGAGGCTCATGTTGAGCTGCTTGTAAGTTGTTGTAACTGCACCAATTACAGCAAATGGGGAGTATTCATCACGATTCATCATATATGCTTTATAGCTGGTGGCATTTGTGCTTTATAGCTGGGATGTCAACAAGTGAACTATTAATTGCAGAATTGCCAGCCTCTAGCCTGTTCCACAGTATTTAGCTTTCCAGTTGCGTTTCTGGTCAATGGTGAGCTACCAGGGAATTGATGATGGGGGGGGTCTCGATGATGGCAATGTTACTGAATTTCAAAGGGAGTTAAATGAACTCTCTCTTGTTGATGGTCACTGCTTGGCCCTTGTGTGGTGCAAAAGCTGTGTGCTGTTGCTCATCAGTGCAAACTTGAACGTTGTCCAGGTTTTGCTGCTTGTGGGCATGGAGTACTTCATTATCTGAGGAGTTACAAGTGGGACTGAACACTGCAATTATCAGCAAACAGCATTGCTTCTGACCTCCTGATTGGAGGTATGGTCATTGATAAAACAGCTGAAGATAGCTGGGCCTAGGATATTACCCTGACTGAGAGCTGCAGTGATACTCTGGGACTTGGATGATGAGCCTACGCAACCATTCAGATGACTTTACCACTCCAAGTGAGCTAGTTCAGTATAGCATAAAGGGAAGATCACATTGAGTTTGTGTGTCTTGTTTGTTAGGGATGGATATTCAAATTTTAAGAGAAAGTTGAGCAGTGTTAACTTACTTTTCTTTCTTTCTTTCTACACAGCTCACCAAATATTGCAAAAAGATTTCATGCAGGACACTTGCGTTCAACAATTATAGGTAAGCATTTCCTGTTACTTGCTGCAAGTAATGTTTGTTTTCTTCCTAGAATTATTTCTGGCAGTTAAATAATTCTAATCTGAAAGCCTAATGCAGAATCTAAGACCACTTTAATTCTGATTACATTAATGGCCCTAACCTACTTTTTAAAATTGCTGACGTACAAGTTAATTGTTGCATTGATAGTGCAAAAATATAGTTGCTAGAAAGAGTGAAACCACATTTATTTAGTCTTTCATGTCCTCAGCACAGTGAAGTACTTTGGAAGCATTGTTGCTACATAGATAAATGCAGCAACTGCATACAGCAGTGAGATAAACTATTAAATTATAGAAAAATACAGCACAAGTTTCCATTTTTTTCTTTCAAAGAATTATCTACTTGGTCCACTTCTTCATTCTTTCCCACATCCCTTCATATTTTTTCTCCTTCAACTACTTTATCCAATTTCCATTTGAAGGCTACTATTGAATCCAGCACAATTAGGCATAGCTTCTCAAATCTTAACCATGCATTGCATGAAAAAATCCTCTCATTTAACCCCTGATTCTTTTGCCAATCAAGTTGAGTTGTGCTGTCTGGTTATTGATCCTTTCGCCATTGAAAACAGTTTGTCTTTATTTGCTCTTTCTGAACTCTTTGTGATTTAAAATACTTCGACCGAATATCCTCTGTAGTCTCCTCTGCTCAAAGGAGAAGAACCCCAGCTTCCCTAGAGTATGCACATAAATAATTCCTCAGTCCTGGAAATATTCTGTTAAATGTGTTCTGTACCCTCTCCAGGGCCTTCAAATCTTCCCAAAATTTCATGTCCAAAATTTGAATTGCTTGAAATGATCCAGATTATTTGTTTTATGAACGTTAGTTGTTGTCTATGACACTGGGAAAACTCTCCTGGTCTTTAGTTAGTGCCTTGGAATCTTTTGCAGCGTCACTTTGGTTTAATGTATGATCTGAAAGGTGGCACCTTGGAGGGCACAGCACTTGTTTATCCTGCTCTAGAGCATCAACCTAGATATGTACTTGCGTCCAGAGAGTAGTATTCAAGCGTTTTTAAGCTTTCTTTACTTGGATGTGAGCACTGCTAAGGAGCCACAGCTGATTATTTTTTGAAACTTAAACTTTCTACTGATGACGGGGGAGTGGAATATTCCAAAAGATAATAAACATCGAGGCACTTCTACAAATGACAGCAATAGTTCAATATTAATTCAGGGAAAAAGACAACATAGGGATAAATTATGTTTCTATTGTACTGTTTTGTTAGGCAACTTCATAGCTAACCTTAAACAAGCTTTGGGAAATGATGTGATCCGGATCAACTACCTTGGAGACTGGGGCATGCAGTTTGGTAAGTTTTTGGGTAGGGAGACTTTTTATATCATATTGAGTATTATTTGAACTCCTTGAGGTGATAGTTGGAGATGTATTTGAGCTACTAATGCAACAGTAGTCAGAGAACTACAATGATTCTGGTTCATTTCAATACCCTCTGTTTTTCTTCAGCTCCATCTTGTTATTTGTGGTAATTGGTTTGTCTAACAAACCCCAAGGAACTTGCCTTAACTAGAAGTTAGATGTTGGGAATTTGGAAGTCAGGGACAGTTCCCAGCAGCCACCAGGATTTTCATGCATCTGCCACCTGGGCCACATGTGCAAGTTGGTGTCTTCAGTGTCCTCAGGCCAAGATTCGTCCTTGCACGTGTGTGCAGTTCTTTCTTTAAGCTTTTTTGGACCAAGAGCCAGTCCTGTGCTTATTCACAGGAGAATAAAAAGTGAAATAACACACAAGTGCTGGTTTCCCATGGAGGACGGTGCAGGAAGAGGTCCAAGGAGAAGAGACTGAGACAAGGATCAGATCCTAGAAGACAGTCTCAAGTATCAGAAATAGATCCTGTTAAACAAAGTTAAGAGAAAGGAGCAGAGCAACTCACTCCGGGTTAAAGAGAAGGCTGCACTGAACAGAGTTGAAGCAAGGTGGACTTGAAAGAAGCTGGAAAGATCCAATGAGGCAGCTAAAGGTAGATGTCCTTACTATGGGACTTTGGAGCAGTGCTGTTCTGCTTGCTACAGCTGAAGATGTAAATTCTTCCTTCAAAGTGGTGTGCCTGACTACAGGTTTGCCAGTTGGTTCATGCATACCTGCCCTGAATATTATGCGATAGATATTGTAAGTTCTATTATCGTTCCAAATTTGTACGTATCTGTAAAGGTACGGCTGTGATAAAGGAGGAGTGAAGATTTGAATCATTTACTTGTGTTTGTATTGAAATCTTTCCAATCTCTATCTACTGTAATATAGTTCATCTTTCTTAGAATCATAGCGACCCTACAGTGCAGAAGGAGATCATTCAGCCCATCGAGTCTGATAACGATCTCAACTAGGCCCTATTCCTGTAACCCTACATATTTACCCCACCATTTGTTCTAACCTATGCATCCTGGGACACTAAGGGGCAATTTAGCTTAGCCAATGCACCTAACCCACACACCTTTGGACTGCGGTAGGAAACCAGAGCACCCAGAAGAAATGGACGCAGACATAGGGAGAACGTGCAGATTCCACACAGACAGTGACCCAAGCTAGGAATTGAGCCTAGATCCTGAAGCTGTGAGGCAGCAATGCTAACCAATATACCACATGCCATTTAATAAATGTTTTATTCTGTGTATTAAAAGTATGCTAGCAGACCCCTGTGAATATGTTAGGTAACTTTCCTCCATGGTTTTTTTAAAAAGATAAAGTTAGGATCTTCAAGTCAGGTTTCGCTCTAGGATCTGATTTGTCCAGTATTAACATGAGCTGAGATTGCAACACCTGTAAGTGTTTCTCCTAGGAAGTATTGAGGCATGCTCGCTGTGCTTTTGTCTTGGCTGAGTAACAAAAGCAGCTAATCTAAGGTATCAAGAATGACATTCCAGCTGTCCTTGTAATATAGGTATCTGTGTTAATTGATGCATCAAAGTACCTAGGCCATCTTCAGTCAAGTGAAGTACGTGAGTGATCTTTAGTGTGACAAATTGCAGACGTGTCTGTGAAGTTGGTCTCTTTATTGCTGCATTGCTGTGCTTCACCTTATAATTTCAAAAGACAAATGCATTTACTTTTCTGCATATTTTGTTTTTTGTTGATGATTTAGGATTGCTAGGAGCAGGATTTCAACTGCTTGGCTCGGAACTGAAACTGAAAGCAAATCCATTACAGCATCTTTTTGAAGTAAGTAAAAATATGAAAATGTGAATTTAGAATTAATAGAGGGTGATGTTATTTTCAGTGAAACTTATCTTCAATGCTGAAAATCTTTTGTATTTAGCAAGGTAATGGGATGTTATAAGATGAAATGTGGAAAATTCAGGAAGTTTTAGCATTGAATATAATGTTCACAGATGAATCAGAATATATTTGAGTATTATCACGGTTCTTCCTTTTGATGCAGAGGTGTATAACTCAAAGGGTTAGATGCACAAAGTCCAATTACTGGCTCAACTCATCCAAACAAGGCATTCAAAACTGAAGACTGAGGCACATCCAAATATTGGTACTGCATATTTTTAATTAGAACATTAAGAAGGTGCACATAAAGTGCTGAGTAATCAACAACCGACATGTTAGTGGAGGAAAAAAAACTAAATTCTTTGCTATATATATGAATAAAATAGCTTCAGTTTTCCTTCTTTAGCATGTTGTAAACTAGAGTTACATCTTGTGATATATTTATTTTAGCCTTAGGAAATGAAACAAACTAAGACTTGTTCATTATTTTGGCCTAAGTAACCATATTCGAGTGCATGTAGAATGATGTGTTATTGGAGGGAATTTTAAACCCCCCAGCCCCCCAAACAAGGACAGGTAAATTGGGGGTGGGTGGGAGTTTAAAAGTATACATTTCTCAAACCCAGCTCCCCACCAGTTCCAGTTTTAACAGAGGTGGACACAGATGACTGACCTTTCAAGTAATAGCTAGATCTGCAAAATCTTTTTGCCAGAGTTTTAAAACTTTTCTGCTGGATAGCAGTTTTCCTGAGCTGCAAGAATCCCATAAAAGGAGGTGAGATGGGCAGGATCCTTGAGCTAAGTGCATTTGTAGAATGGTTTATAGGGAAGGAGAAGCAGGAGTGTTTCCCAAAGTGTCTTGAGTTAAATCTCTTTACACGTCCTGTGGTCTGATCCCAGGATGTCTGCACCATTGATGGCAATGTCTGTAGCTGCCAAGCTGAAATTCCCTCCCTAAAGTTCTCTGTCTCTCTTGCTCTCTACTCTTTTAGGATACTTCTCAAAACCTACCTCTTTGACCAAGCTTTTGGCCATTTGCTCTAATATGAGGCTCAGTGTTAGATTTGGTTGATAGTTCCCCATAAATTGGGACATTTTATACTGCAGAATTTTCTACCCTTAGAACCTCGCCCACTCTTTTTCTTTATGGCTTCAAGTAGTCACTAAGGCCATCAAGAAGTACTGTTCCACAAAAGTGGCTTCATAGGTTTTTGTTCTGAATACTTTTTGACGAGAACCTTAAGGAACTTGAAGCCAGGTTGGTTTAAGCTTCAGCCATATATTTGTTGTCAGTATGTGCCAAAAAATCCCAAATATTTGTTGTCAGGATGTGCCAAAAGAAATAATATGGTTTCTTGACTAGAATAGTCTTTGATTGTGGTGGCTATCTGTTTTCTCTCATTGCCTTCCTTTTGAGTGAAAGTACTTCTGTTCCCTGAGTTCATTGCCATTCATTGGAGGAGAACCCAGATTTAGGAGTCTATGGGATGAAGATTAAAACTGTGTTATTAGTTTTCCAAGAAATTTCTAGGTTAGAAATTTTAAATGATTTTAAAAGAACGATTTAAGTCAGAGTAAGAAAGTAAAGTTTTAGTTCCATGAAGGAAGTCTTTGGAAATCCTATCTCAACAGTCACGTTCTTCTCCAGGCTGTGGATGGAATTTTATCCGCATGTCTGCCTGAGTTTCATACAATCCCACCTGAGGCCAATGGAGAGCGCCATTCTCCAAACCTTGCCTGCCCCTGGAATTCGGGCAGGCATGCTGATAAAATTTTGGCCTGTTTCTGAGTTGGCTTCATCTATTTATTGAATTGAAACAAAGATTTCCTCCTCCGTTCAGATTACAGCTAAAACTTCAGTTTAAATAGTGCCCACTATATTGAAAACAGCCCTCAGAGTTTCACAGGAACAGAGGAGAAGGGTGGTGGACAGATAGGGAATGAACTCCAGAGTTTGATTTAAATGACTAAAGGCATGATCATTAATGGTGAGGCACAAGGATTGGATGAGGTAAGAGTTGGAAGAATGGCTAGGATTTCAGCAGCGGAGTTTTGCAAGAGCAGCAATTTATGGAGGGTGACGGATTAAAAGCTGACCAAGAAAGCATTGTCATAATCCATTCTGATAATAGCGGCATGGTGATAATTTCAGCAGTAAATGGGTGATACTGAGTTGGAAGTGGGCATTCTTTGTGATGAAATGGAAATGAGATGGGAAGCTCCACTCGGGGTAAGATATGATGCTGAGCTTAGGAACATTCTTGTTTAATCAGAGACAGTCGCCATGGAAGTGCATCAGGGAGGGTGGTGGTGTAGCCGACTGAAGTTGCGATGGTGATATTGGTAAATAAATATTTGTGGTGCTTTTTATTTCTCCTTTCTGTAGCCCTAGCCCAAAACTTTTTGTCCCTTTGTTTTATTGAGGAAAGTCGCGTACTGAAGAGAGCAGAAATGAAAAGGCCCAGTCTTAATGTCAAGCCGACCAATTTTGAGAAACTTAAAAATATTTGTGTGTTATGGAGTAAAAAGTCTCTAGTGATGAGAAATCACTTTAAGCTCTGTTAGATAGTCAATAATTAATGGCTAAATACCAATCAAAGTGAAAGCATTGAAAGCAACTGCACCGCCAGCTCATCAGCACTAAATAGTCTTTTCCTTGAATTCCAGGTTTATGTTGAAGTGAACAAAATGGCAGAGAGCAGCGAAGACATTCAGAAAGCAGCACAAGAATTCTTCAAGAAATTGGAGGGAGGGGATGAAGATACTGTGTCATTGTGGGAACAGTTCAGATCCATAAGCATTGAAGAATATGAAAAAATTTATCAGGTGTGAAATATTGAAACAGGATATGGAAATGTAATCCATTGCCCATTTTAATGTCATACGTTCTGTCAATCTTGTGTAATACTTCAGTGTTATTTATGATTATATTGGAAAACTGTGCGCAACTTTGGAAGCTGGGAAATAAGGTTGAATGAAATGGAAGGGTATCCCAGATGTACATGCTTAGGAACTGGAAGAATCAGAGGGACTAATAATTCCAGCAGAGCAAGTTTACTGAAACAGTTTCCATTATAAATGTGAATATAGATTTATAATTGAAAAAGTTGACAAATAGCAACAGAAAATGACAACACGTATTATTTCCAGGTGTAAAATTTTAAATTTTACTTGTTTGATCAGTGAAGATTTCTTCACTTAAAATTTGTTTTCATTGATTGTACTGTCATCCTCCCATCCAGTTAATTCTCTACAAAATCAGATTTTTGTAGATTTAAATTTCTTTCTATCTTGATGCTACGAGGACATTGCCAAAATTGGAGAATGACTGCTATGAGGAAAGATTGAATAGGCTAGGTTGTTTTCCTTGGAATAGAGGAGACTGAGGGGGAGATTTGACTGAAATTGTAAGGGGCCTGGGTAAAGTGGGTGGCAAGAACCGATTTATTTTCTGGAGAAGTCAATGATGCTTCAACCAAACAATCACTTTAAATCTATTCCTTCCAGTCAAAGGGGAAACAAGCAATTTGTTTCCACCAGAGGATGGTAGGATTCTGGAACTAACTGCCTGAAAGGGTGATAAAGGCAGAAGCATTGTTTCATTTCAAAGTTATCTGGATCCGCACCTACTGGGCTTTGGACAAGATACTGGAAATTGAGATTAGGCTGGTGGCTCATTTTCTTGGCTGGTGCAAACACAATGGGCCGAATAATTAGAAAAAATTATTAGGGATAGGATTTATAGTTATTTAGAGAGTAATGAATTGTTTGGAGATAGTCAGCACGGTTTTGTGAAGGGTAGGTCGTGCCTTACTAACCTTATTGAGTTTTTTGAGAAAGTGACCAAAGAGGTGGATGGGGGTAAGGCAGTTGACGTGGTATATATGGACTTTAGTAAGGCGTTTGATAAGGTTCACCATGGAAGGCTTCTGCAGAAAATGCAGATGTATGGGATTGGGGGTGATTTAGTTAATTGGATCAGGAATTGGCTAGCAGATAGGAGACAGAGGGTGGTGGTTGATGGAAAGTATTCGTCATGGAGTTCGGTTACAAGTGGTGTGCCTCAGGGATCTGTTTTGGGGCCACTGCTGTTTGTAACTTTTATAAATGATCTGGATGAGGGTATTGTTAGGTGGATCAGTAAATTTGCTGATGACACCAAAGTCGGAGCAGTGGTAGATAGTGAAAAGGGGTGTCATAGTTTACAGAGAGACTTGGACAAGTTGCAGAGCTGGGCCAAGAGGTGGCAGATGGAGTTTAATGCGGAAAAGTGTGAGGTAATTCACTTTGGCAGGAATAACAGATGTGTAGCGTATAGGGCTAACGGTAGGACTCTGAATAGTGTTGATGAACAGAGGGATCTAGGTGTATGTGTACATAGATCCCTGAAAGTTGGGAATCAAGTAGATAAAGTAGTTAGGAAGGCATACGGTGTCTTGGCGTTTATTGGTAGGGGGATTGAATTTAGGAGCCGCAACGTCATGTTGCAACTGTACAAAACTCTGGTGCGTCCGTACTTGGAGTATTGTGTGCAGTTCTGGTCCCCACATTATAGGAAGGATGTGGAGGCATTGGAGAGGGTGCAGAGGAGGTTTACCAGGATGTTGCCTGGTATGGAGGGAACGTCCTATGAGGAGAGACTGAGGGATTTGGGGTTGTTTTCGTTAGAAAGAAGGTGGCTAAGAGGGGACCTTATTGAAACATACAAGATGATTAGAGGTTTAGATAGGGTGGACAGTGATAGCCTTTTTCCTCGGACGGAGAAAGCTAGCACAAGGGGGCATAGCTTTAAATTAAGGGGTGGTAGATGTAGGATGGATGTCAGAGGTAGGTTCTTTACCCAGAGGGTGGTGAGGGATTGGAATGCCCTGCCTGCTGCAGTTGTAGATGTGCCTTGTTTGGGGGTGTTTGAGATCCGTAGATAGGTTTATGGATGGAAAGGGATTGGTTTAGGTTAGAGGGTCATTGCTTTTTAACTGGTCGGCTCAACATCGTGGGCCGAAGGGCCTGTTCTGCGCTGTAATGTTCTATGTTCTATGAGTGGTCATCTTCTGTACTGCAAAATTCTAATGATTCTACACTATTGCTGTCCTATATCCAAAAATGTTTTCTTTGGAAGTGAAAATGGTACGTCAGAAAAACAGCATCTGCTCAAACCAGGCAGGGTTTTAACCATGAAATAGCTGATAAGGAAATCAGCTTTGGCTCAAACCAGAGGCTGAAATGTGATTTGATAAAGAGAAATGTAACTTTTGATCATGACCATACATAATGACACAGTCTGCCGAATGTAGAAAGGAGGCAGCTGCAACTGGCCATCATTTCATTGTCAACAAGGGTGTAAAGATTTACTCTAAAACAGATCAGAGTTTTCTTATCAACATTTGGAAGGCAGTGGCATAATCTGACAGTCAACATGGATTTACAAAAGGGAAATCATGTTTGACGAATCTATTTGAGTTCTTTTGAGGATGTAAAAAGTAAGGGTGCACAGTAGTACAGTGGTTAGCACTGCTGCCTCACGGTGCCAGGGATCCAGGTTTGATTCCCGGCTTGGGTCACTCTGTGTTGTGTTTGCATGTTCTCCCCATGTCTGCGTGAGTTTCCTCCCACATTCCGAAAAATGTGCTGGTTAGGTACATTGACCCAAACAGGTGTCGGACTGTAGCAACTAGGGGAATTTTGCAGTAACTTCATTGCAGTGTTAATGTAAGCCTTGCTTAAATAATAAAATTTTTGAATAAACTTTAAAAATAAGTGTTGACAGAGGAAAACCAGTGGGTATGGTTTATTTGGACTTTCAGAAGGCTTTTGACAAGTCTCATGTATCAGGTTAGTATGTAAGGTTAAAGCACATGGGTTTGCAGGTAATGTCTTAAGATGGATAGAAAGCTGGTTAGCAGATAGGAAGCAAAGAGTTGGCATAAATGGGACTTTTTCTGATTGACAGTCAGTGACTAGTGTGATTCTGCAGGAATCTGTGCTAGGACCCCAACTGTTTGCATTATATATTAATGATTTGGAAAAGGGAACTGAATGTATTATCTTGAAATTTGCATATGATTCAACATTGTGTGGGAGGGTGAACTGTGAGGAGGATTCAGAGATGCTTCAGTATGATTTGAACAGGGCATATATGTGTGGGCAGATGCAATATAATGTGGATAAATGTGAGGTTATCCACTTTGGTAGCAGTAATAGCAAGGCAGATTATTACTTGAATGGGTGTAAATTGAGAGAGGTGGATACTCAGCGAGACCTGCGAGACCATGGAGTCCTTGCGTATCAGTCGCTGAAAGTAAGTGTGTGGTGCAGCCAATAAAAAAGGTAAATAGTGTGTTGTCCTTCATAGCAAGAGGATTTGAATATAAGGATAGGGATATTTTGCTGCGGTTGTATAGGACATTGGTGAGGCCACATCTGGACCATTGTGTAGTGTTTTGGTACCCTTATCTGAGGAAGGATGTCCTTGCTATAGAAGGAGCACAGCAAAGGTTCACCAAGCTGATTCCTGGGATGGCAAGTCTGAGTCAGTTAGGATTGTCTTCACTGGAGTTTAGAAAGTGAGACTGGATGTCATAGAAACTTAAAATTCTAACAGGGTTAGACAGGATAGATTCAGAAAGGATATTCCCAGCAGTGGGGAAGACCAGAATTAGGGGTCATAGTTTGAGGGTAAGGGGAAAACCTTTTAGAACTGAGGTGAAGAGAAATTTCTTCACCCAGAGGATGGTGAACGTGTGGAATTCATTACCACGGAATGTAGTTGAGGCCAAAATGTTTGATTTTCAAGAAGAAATTAGATATAGCTCTAGAGGCTAAAGGGATCAAGGGATATGTGGGGGAAGGGGGGATTAGGATATTGAATTCGATGATGGAGCAGGCTCGAATAGCATACTCTTTCTAGTTTCTATGATGAGCGTCAGAGGAATAATTGGTCTGAAAAGTATTTGCAAATCCCTGGGTGTAAATCATCCACCGTCCCAGCCAGCATAAGAGAAAAAGGTTGGGGTGTGGGAGGTTAATTTACAACTGTTAACTTTGCTTCATCCACATTTATTTTTAGTTTTCCCTCCTTGCTTCAGAAAGTGAAAGAAAAATAAAAATCCTCTATATTTCAAGATAGAAAGTGAAAACTTTGCCTCCGTGGTAGATTTGGGAAAAATCATGAACCTGTCCTTCGTAAGTAGATTTATCTAGTGTATCGAGATTTTTCTCCAGGATGTCTTATAAATTGCTAATGTAATTCTCCCAGTCACAACCTGTTTTTTTTTTAAAAAAAAGTGCATTTGTGTCTGCATGACAATGTTGGCTGTATGCACACTTTGTGTCACCTTTGTAGAAAACTAATGAGGATTGCTGTGCAAGCTTAAGTGGAACTGTCTGAAAGGATATGATTGCAATAGGCCTTCCAATTAAGTACGACAACACTATATTCTGCACTCTCGTTTCCTTCTCTATGAACGATATGCTTTGTATCGCATGCTAGAAATAATACTTTTCACTTTATACTGATACATGTGACAATAAATCAAATCAACTCAAATATATATTTAAAGACAAAACTGTTTAAAATCCTTCAAAAATAAGCTTCTGTATTTACTGTGTTTCCCACCATGTTAACCAATGAAAATAATGATAAATGGGCTCATATTCAACACAGCTTTGTGTTCAGGTAACTTTCAACATTGAATTACATTTCTAATTAGATTTTGACTTGTTTTTGGTTGATCTAAACTGAATTGCAATCTTGTGATTTTTGATGCAAGGCTTGATTCTGAAAATAGTCTTTGAGGTTGGCCTAATTTTTATGTATGTGTATTCCAATAGCGACTTGGTGTGCATTTTGATGAGTACTCTGGAGAATCATTGTACCAAGAGAAAGCACAGGATGTGCTACGGCTGATGGATCAGAAAGGACTGCTCAAGAAAACAAAGTAAGGTTAGATTTCAACAATTGTATTTTTTGAACATGTCACTAAAGAACTTTTTTGTTCACAAATTAAAACAAAAATAAAGATGCTGAAAATGTACAGCAGTTCAGTCGATACGTAAAAAAGCAGTTCTTTTGGGGTGGACTCGCTTCATCAGAACTGGAAAAAGAATGGTTGTGCTTGGCTTCCAAATGAAGTTACAGTCTGACAGTTGTAAAACAATGGGGCTGGTCCTGAAGAAACCTTGAGGTAATAAGTTGAAATGCCCGAGCAAGATTCAGCAGGAGTTCACCTAAAGAATTTGAAAGATGTTGGGAATGAAGTGTTCTCCCAAGGCACTTAAAACATATTGCTCCTAACTTATTGCCCTGAAAATCATGGATGACCCCATGATCTTAAAAGGTCGACTCACTCTTGTTTTGTGCTTTGTTATTTTTCTCCAAAGCTTTTAGGTTTAACAGGTATTTTGTTGGGAAATATTTAAGAGGAGCTGGATGCTTTGGTGGAGGTACCAGACCATTTGTGATCCCTATGCTGTGTACATCATCAAGATCATCTATTACCACCTCTATAATGTCTCCCGTTGCTGCCCTTTCTTCCATTGCACCTGCTGCTGAAATTCTCACCCATGTCTTTTGTTATCCCTTGACTAGATTGTTCCAATACACCCGCGTTCAATTGCTCGCTTTGTATCTTCCATAACTCTGAACTCATCCAATACTCTGTGCAAGTTAGATTAGGAACAAGGTCTTGTTTACCCATCACCCCTGTGCATGCTCGTAGAATCATAGAATCCCCAAACTGCAGAAGGAGGCCATTTGGCCCATCAAGTCTGCACTGATAAGCATCCTGCCCAGGCCCTATCCTTGTAACCCCATGTAATCCCCCTGACACTAAGGGGCAATCCTATCCAGACCTGTTCCCCATAACCCCAAGTATTTACCCCATTATTCCCTCTAACCTACACACCTTGGGACACTAAGGGGCAATTCAGCATGGCCAATCCACCTAACCTGCACATCATTGAAGTGTGAGAGAAAACTGGAGCATTCAGAGGAAACCCGCAGCGATACGGGAAAAGTATGTAAACTCCACAGTCACCTGGGGCACTGGCACTGTGAGGCAGCAGTGCTAATCACTGTGCCACATGTCACCCCTCCATGTTGACCTAATTTGGCTTCTGGTTTTGGAAAGCCTCAATCTAGCAATTCTTATCATGTTCAAATCCCTCTCATGACCTTGCCCCTCCTTATCTCTGTAATGACTGCCAGCCCCCAGAATTCTCAATCTATAATTTCCTCCGATTCTATCCCCTGTGCGTTCCTGATTTTCATCACTCTGGTGTTGGCCTTCAGCTGTCTCAGCCAAAAGCTCTGCAGTTACTTTCCAACATCCCCACGTATTCAGCTTTGTCCTCCTGTAAGTCACTCATTGAAACCTACCTCTTTAGTGAAGTTTCTGGTCAACTGTACTAATACCTCATGTGGCTCTATTTCACCTGATAACTCCTTGGAATGTTAAAGGTTCAGTCTAAGTGCAAGACGTTTTAGTTATCAAAAACTCAAATACAGTCTCATTCTGGTTGTTACTGCTTTAATATGTTTTTGTCATTCTCCTGACAATAGTGAGCCATTATTTACTGTCTGATTACATTAAAAGGCAACCGTTGACATCCTGTGTGTGTGAATCAGACTTAATATTGTTGATAGGTCCCCTTCCCTGAAGAAAATTAGTGAACAGTATGGTGGCACAGTGATTAACACTGCTGCCTTACAGCACCAGGGACCCATGTTCAATTCCAGCCATAGGCAACAGTCTGTCTGTGCAGACTTTGCATGTTCTCCCTGTGCCTGTGTGGGTTTCCTCCAGATGCTCTGGTTTCCTCCCACACTCTAAAGATGTGCAGGTTAGGTGGATTGACCATGCTAAGTTGCCCCTCAATGTCCCAAGTTGTGCAGATTAGATGGATTAGCCATGGTAAATGGGTGGGGGTATGGGGATAGGGTGGGGTGTGGGCCTGGGAAAGGTGCTCTTCTGAAAGTTGGTGCAGACTTGATGGGCCGAATGGCGGTCTCCTGCACTGTAGGAATTCTATATTATTTAAGGTGCTGAGTTTTCCCAGCAATATGGCTCCTTTTGTAGTCGTCCAGACTTGTAGACTTCAAATGATTATCCTGATATCACAGACAGCCTCTGGGTTTGCTGGTCCAATACCATAATCATACAATTATTTCTTTAAACCAGAACTTGAATCCTTTTCAGATCTGTCACAAGGCTTGTGATTAGAACTTCATATTCATTTTCTGAAGCCCTCTGATCAGTGATAATCGCCCCCAAATACTTCTTTCTCTTTTCACAATATGTTATCAGTTTGTCATTCTGATACTATGTTAACTGCTTTATCCATGTTTAAATCCATCTGCCATCCCTAAGTCTATAGGTCTTCGGTCGGGTCTGAAATGAAGTAGTTTTTGAACTTTTCTGTCCACCTGGAACGTAAGGTGACCATAATGTCTTGAAGTTTCTTCCTCTTCTTATTGACTTGTATTTCTAACACAAATGGAAATTGTCAATGCTTGTGTTTTGCTTTTGGGCAGCTGACATTGTCTTTCTGAATTAGAATTAGCACACTCGGATGGCACTGTGATTATCACTGCTGCCTCGCAGTGCCAGGGACCCAGGGTTCAATTCCGGCCTCCAGTCACTCTGTGTGGAGTTTACACGTTCTCTCCGTGTCTGCGTGGGTTTCCTCTGGGTGCCCTGGTTTCCTCCCACACTCCAAAGATGTGCGGTTTAGGTGGATTGGCCATGCTAAATTTCCTGTTTGTGTCAGGGGATTAACAGGGTAAATACATGGAGTTATGGGGATAGGACCTGGGTGGGATTGTTGTTGGTGTAGGCTCAATTGGCCACATGATGGCCTCCTGCACTGTGTAGGGGTTCTATGACTTTTGGAATAGTAGCATGTCTTTAACTGAATTGGTGTAGATTCCCCTAGTGGCCACAAATTTTCTTATTTATTACATGGAAGTAGATCCATTTTGGTCCTGAGGAAGAGTTGTTACTCTGAGGTTACACTTTTTGGTTATGTGCTGCCTGCTCAGGTAGGTGTGAAAGATCCAATAGCATTATTTGAAGATAAGCAAGAAAGTTCTCCGTCTTCCCATCCAGACTTTCTTTCCCACTGGCACCAACTGAAAGAGGATAGATAAATTAATTTGTGGTGGGATTCAACTATGAGCAAACTGGCTGCTAATGCAGCTTTATAATAATGAATGCATTTCAAAAGTAATTAATTGAATATGCAGTACTGAGGGATATGCTAAGAATGTGATGAGGTGCTATATAAATTAATCCTCCCCTATTATCTCTCAGATTATTATTGGGTGGACTTGCAGGATCTTCTCCCACTGTTTTAATAAACCAAGAGAATTATTTCACAGTAACTTTATTGCAATGTTAATGTAAGCCTTGCTTGTGATTAATAAATACATTTTTTTATTTTGTCAACCTGGCCAATAAATCAATAATACTCAAAAGACAAATGGAAATGCTAACCAAATGTGGCTTTCTTCAGGTTCAGCTGATGCCAAGGACTTCTGTCTGTCCGGAAAGCTGGGCTGGGCTGGGTTGGGAGGCATAATTATTCCTTTCTTAAACAACACGATCCAAAACGAGATTCAGAATTCACCTCCAAAATATTTCTGCTATTATCAAGAACAATTTTGGCCTTGGAGGGAGTGCAGAGGAGGTTTACTGGGCTGATACCGGAGTTGAGGGGGTTGAACTATGAGGAGAGGCTGAATAAACTGGGCTTGTACTCGTTAGAGTTTAGCAGAATGAGGGGAGATCTCATTGAGACATTTAAGATGATGAATGGGATGGATAGGATAGAGGTGGAGAGGCTCTTCCCACTCAGAAAGGACAGTAGGACTAGAGGGCACAGCCTCAAGATAAAGGGGGGGCGGTTTAGAACGGAGTTGAGGAGGAACTTCTTCACTCAAAGGATGGTGAATCTCTGGAATTCTCTGCCCATCGAGGTGGTGGAGGCTGCCTCGCTAAATATATTTAAGACGTGGGTTGATAGGTTTTTGATAGGCGAGGGGATTAAGAGTTATGAGGAGAGAGCGGGAAGGTGGAACTGAGCCACGACAGATCAGCCATGATCTTATTGAATGGCGGGGCAGGCTCGAAGGGCTAGATGGCCTACTCCTCCTATTTCTTATGTTCTTATGTAACAGTTTGTGGTCACTCATTTGTTTTGTGGCTCACTTTATGTTGTTTGTTTACGTAACACTAAGTACTCTATCACATGCCTAAACATTACAATGACTAAAATAGTTTATGACACAACTGCTTTTCTTAATTCCTCCCTTGAGAATGAAAATTTTATGCTTGCAAAGGAACAGAAAGTTACTTGTATTTTTTTTCTCTAAAGGCAAGGAACTGGAGTGGTTGATCTTTCACCAAATGGTGATCTCTCTACTTATGCCAAACTTGTTCGTTGTGATGGGACGACCCTCTACTTGACCAGGTAAATTTTCTTTTTCTATTTTTAAAGCATTTTAATGGCCATGCACAGAAATGTTGGTGATATTTTAAATATTTATTCATCCAAATGTCCATGTCTGAAACTAGGTAATTTCGTAAAAGCTGTACTTGGCCAGCCGTTTGTCTGCTCTGACAATGCTTTCATTTCTGTAGGTTTCCACACTCTTTTTTAGCTTCACTAATATTTAGACAGATTTATATGTTGCAATTTTGATCAGGAAGCAGAGTTTTCTCTAGTGAAGAGAGTCCTGATCTTCATACCAGTCAGAGTCTGTCCACCAGTAGATAAACTTTATCTGGATGTAATTAAAGTAAAACTCGAAAGCTTGCAGTTGGAAAGTTCAGCTGTAATTGAATAGTAGATCAGTGACTAGAAAGAATGATGGTGTACCAGTGCTCCATACCAGAGTGGTAGTGTGCACTTGATGTTCAAAGTTGCTTTCACAATAGGTTCTCAACCCTTACCATATTATTCAAAGGGTATAAGGGGTGAAGGTGGGCTCCTTTCTCCATGTGAATGAACAAAATCAAGCTTTGCCCTGCTGTTGGGCATCACAAGCAGCCAGGTAGAGATTCACTGGCAGAGACTAGGGTAGAAACCCTTACTAACTATTTTCCTGGTAGGGCATGTGGTGTATAGAACATAGAAAATCTACAGCACAAACAGGCCCTTCAGCCCACAAGTTGCGCCGATAATATCCATACCTACTAGGCTTATCTATAACCCTCAATTCTATTAAGCTCCATGTACTCATCCAGAAGTCTCTTCAAAGACCCTATCAAATTTGCCTCCACCACCACCGACACAGCCTATTTCCACTCACCCACCATCCTCTGAGTGAAAAACTTACCCCTGATATCTCCTCTGTACCTACTCCCCAGCACGTTAAACCTGTGTCCTCTCGTAGCAACCATTCCAGCCCTTGGAAAAAGCCTCTGAGAATCCACCCAATCTATACCTCTCAAAATCTTATACGCTTCTGTCAGGTCACCTCTCGTCCTTCATCTCTCTAAGGAGAAAAGACCGAGCTCTCTCAACCTGTCCTCATAAGGCATGCCACCCAATCCAGGCAACATCCTTGTAAATCTCCTCTGCACCGTTTCAATAGCTTCCACATCCTTCCTCTAATGAGGGGACCAGAACTGAGCACAGTGTTCCAAGAGAGGTCTGACTAGGGTCTTATAAAGCCGCAGCATTATCTCCCGACTCCTAAACTCAGTCCCTCGACTGATGAAGACCAGTAAGCCATACGCCTTCTTAACCACATCCTCTACCTGCGAGGCCAATTTAAGAGTCCTATGGACCTGGATCCCAAGGTCCTTCTGACCCTCTACACTGCTCAGAGTCTTACCCTTGATATTATACTCCTTCATCCCATTTGACCTGTCAAAATGGACCACTACACATTTATCCAGGTTGAAGTCCACCTGCCACTTCTCCGCCCAGTCTTGCATCCTATCTATGTCACACTGCAACTTCTGACATCTCTCCAAACTATCCACAACACCACCAACCTTCACGTCGCTGGCAAACTTACCAACCCATCCCTCCACTTCCTCATCCAGGTCATTTATGAAAATTACAAACAAATTCCCAGAACAGATCCCTGGGGCACTCCACTGGTGACCGACCTGCATGCACAAAAAGACCCAACTACAACCACTCTGTGCCTTCTGCGGGCAAGCCAGTTCTGGATCCACAAGGCAACAGCCCCTTGGATCCCATGCCCTCTCACTTTCTCAAAAAAAATCCTTGGAGAAAGTATCTTTGGAGAAGCAAATAAAAAAGTAATCATGTCACCGAAGCAATACGTATAAGCATGAACTAATCATCGTTCCGATCTGTCTCATTAATTCGAGCTGATAGTTTGTTCAGCTATTACTGAATGAAGGTGATGTTAATTTAGTACGTAAATATTTCTTGAGTGATTTTTGGCATTTTTTTCGCCTAAGGACATGAGAAATGAATTGGCTTTGTGGCCCACCATTAAATAGAAAATAAAGATTATCCAAAGCATATCGACAATCTGAACCGCATTCCAGTGTTGTCAAAAGAAATTTTACCAAGTAGAGACTTTTTCACGCAGAGAGAATTATTTGAAGCATCATCAAATCCCTACAGTATAGAAGGAGACCATTTGGCCCATTGAGCCTGCATTGACAACAAATCCACACTATCCCTGTAACCCCACATATTTACCCAGCTAATCCCCCCCGAAACTAGGGTCAATTTAGCATGGCCAATGAACCTAACCCTCTCAACTTTTGGACTGTGGGAGGAAACAGGAGCACCTAGAGGAAACCCTCGCAGGCAAGGGGAAAAATATTTTGGTTTATCAGATCAAGAGTGATATTTATACTTTGAGCATGCTGAAAGTGGTTCAAGTGGAAAGCACATCACTATCACCACCAGCTTCTTGAGGGAAGCCTGGGAGGGTTTAAAAACACCAGCCTAGTACTAGAAATTTCTTTTCATTTTCCCTGAGTACCCAGTGAAATCAGAAGTTACTAATTTGCAATTTTGAAACAATCCAATGTTGAGGCAATTGATAGACTCCACTGTTACTATGTACAGCCATCAACAAAGCAAATGGACTGTTGAATTGTGGCCAATATAGTGACTGTATAAATGTACAAACTCCAGCTGCTTAGTTCAGTGATCAGCCCACACTGAGTACTGAATCATTCTCTGCTCATTGAGACACATGGAGATATTTGAGCCTTGGAAATTCTGAATGAAGTAAACCACATCCATCACATCAGAGAGCTGAATTAGAAGAGAAGAGTACATAAGTTGAGTCTTTGGCTAGAGCGGCATTGACTGAGACTCGCATCAAAAAACTGTGTGGGCTGGTGAATTATATTGAAAAGTTAATTCTGGAACTTGATTTCACTTTAAACTCTTGGCTGCGCAACATGGAGACTGGAGTTCAAATTAGTAAAGGCAAACTTGAGAATGAAGTCATCACAGAATAAAATACATATAATAGAGGCACTAAATTCTGATGTCAGTTGTCACTAAAAATTTGAGAGAGGCTCCAGTGTTATTGGATCAGGGCTAGTAGACATTGTCTGGAAAGGTTGCCAAAATGGCGCAGTAATTTGAACATCCGAACAGCTCTGTACAGGCTACAAACCAGTGAATTAGATTTGGCCCATTGACTTTGCACTGTTCATCAATAAGCTGAATACCTGTGAAGTAGGAAGAGCTCTCCTTTGAATTTTCCCCATCAGTGTGGTGGGAAATATGTTCGCTCAGCTGTGCGTAAAGTACATTGTGTACAATCTACCACTTAGAGCTTTGATGTATGAAAAGAATTTTCACAACTGACTGAAGAGAATTTTGTCCCCTGTGGATGCAATGTAATGTGTGTTAATGTATTGGCATCTTGGGTGGTTTGTAGTGGTCAGTCTTGTCACCTGGTGCTTTCAGCTCTCACTGCTGGCTTGCAGTACACCTGTTGTGAAGAGAGCACATACGTCTTTCCCGCCAGTAGAGAGCCTCCTCATCACCAAATCATTTTGTCCCTGTGGCGACGACATAAACTGGCTAAAATACAGGGGATTCTGAGGAGGCCTGGCTTCCAGGCACATGGCATGCAGGCCCAGTGATGTGTGATTTTTGTTTTGCCCTGGTGCCCAGGAACAAGATCCCAATCTATGGGTAATTAGCTCCACTGCTTTGTAGATGTCTCTCTTGGGAGATGTAGGGGAGTAAAACCTGACTGAAAATCTGGAATGAGGTCCCATAGGCAACAGTTTGTCACCAGGCAGCTTTCCGGAAACACCTGCAGCAAAGCTGGTACTAACAGTATTGGTTTTATCCTTTCCATTGAACAATACCAGCAATGCTGAGAGCTGAGGAGGGTCCAGATGCTTGTGCAACTCAGTCTCCATATTATTTGCCCATGCCTGTGCTCTGGACGGGTCACTATACTTTGTGGTTTATGTTGGCACAATACTGGAAGAAACAGTTACAAGCGGTCAGAAATGGTGCGAAGAAAACAGAAGGCAAAATAAATGTCCAGATGATAGAGTGAGCCCACTGGAAAGCGAGAACATTAGCCGACCTTGGGCCAACGCTGTTAATCTATGGAAGGGCTGCCACTGTCAAATCAATCTCTGTACAGAAATGACAGGCATCCTGGGCGCAGACCATCATCTCACAAGACAGATGGATCCCTAACTGAAGAGAATTAACTGTGTGTGCCTCTGCCCTTTTCCTTCGAGACATGCTTCACTTTTTGATTAGGAGATACATAGCAAAGCTAGACCATGGGTAGGTTGGTTACATTGATAAGTGGCATCAGTCAGAGTCTTATCTGTTCATTTTTAAACTCAATCAGACTGAAAATCTGTGTATTCTCTGGAATCATTATTCATTGACTTCCCCAAGCATGGCAAATTTGATACCATGGAAAACTCTAATGCTGTGTAGATGTTTGTCTTTTACCTCCAATGTTTGGGGTAAGTCGATATCATTTTCTCAACTGTTCAGACAACGTGACTTGGTATTTTTTAAAAATGTAATTCTTTCTATCCCCAATCCTCTTTCCCTCGAGGGGAACAAACTCAGAAAATTCCTGTTTCACCAACATGTTAAATTGGTTTACAATCTTACATGTGAGCATACATTTCTTTCATTCCCACTAATACGTAGGTGAGGTTGTGACCAGAAATGAAAAGCAAAGCAAGTTCTTCAATGTTCCTGCATTAAATGTCTGTTACTTTTTTAAAAAAAACTCAAAGCTCAAGCAGCTTAAGGTGGCACCAGAGTGAGGCAACTTCTTGCAAGCTGTGCCCAGCATACCCTCTAATTCTATCTTTTTCTATGCTTCTAAAATTTTATTCTAACAATGTTTTAATTCAACTCTTACACCCCAGCTCTGACACTGCACTCTCTCCTTTCCTTCTCTATGCACAGTAATGCTTTGTCTGAAAAGTATGCAAGAAACAATGCTTTTCACTGTACACTAATACATGTGACAATGAATCAAATCAAAGGTTTAGTACAAATGAGTTCCACTTTCATGAACTATTTTGGTTGAATGAGAATGGTGAAGCTTATGAATTATCTTGCAAATATGCCAATAATCCATTTGGTTCAAGCTGAAACTCCAGTTAATTCATTTAGAGTCAGAGCTTTACAGCATGGAAACAGGCCCTTCAGCCCAACTTGTCCATACCGCCCTTTTGTTAAAACCCCTAAACTAATCCCAATTGCCCGCATTTGGCCCATATCCCTCCAAACCCATTGTACCCATGTAACTATCTAAATGCTTTTTAAAAGATAAGATTGTACCTGCCTCTACTACTACTTCTGGCAGCTTGTTCCAGACACTCACCAGCCTCTGTGTGAAAAAATTGCCCCTCTGGACACTTTTGTATCTCTCCCCTCTCACTTTATACCTATGCCCTCTAGTTTTAGACTCCTCTACCTTTGGGAAAAGACATTGACTATCTACCTTGTCTATGCCCATCATTATTTTATAGACCTCTGTAAGGTAATCCATCAGCCTCCTACACTTCAAGCAAAAAAGTCCCAGCCTATTGAGCCTTTCCTTATAACTCAATCCATCAGGTCCCAGTAGCATTCCAGTAAATCTCTTCTGCACTCGTTCTAGTTTAATAATATCCTTTCTATAATAGTGACCAGAATTGCACACACTGTTCCAAGTGTGGCTGTACCAATGTCTTGTACAACTTTAACAAGATGTCCCAACTCCTATACTCAATGTTCTGACCGATGGAATCAAGCATGCTGAATGCCTTCTTCACCATTCTATCCGCTTTCAAGGAGCTATGAACATGTACCCCTAGATCTTTTTGTTCTGTAACTCCCCAACGACGTACCATTAACTGAATAAGTCATGCCCTAGTTCAATCTACCAAAATGCATTATCTCGCATTTGTCTAAATTAAACTCCATCTGCCATTCATCAGCCCACTGGCCCAATTGATCAAGATCCTGCTGCAATTGAAAAGAACCTTCCTCACTGTCCACCATACCACCAGTCTTGGTGTCATCTGCAAACTTACTAACCATGCCCCCTACATTCTCATCCAAATCATTACTATAAATGACAAATAACAATGGGCACACCGCTGGTCACAGGCCTTCAGTTTGAAAAACAACTCACTATGACTACCCTCTGGCTTCTGTTAAGAAGCCAATTTTGTATCCATTTAGATACCTCACCCTGGATCCCGTGAGATTTAATCTTATGCAACAACCTACCATGCAGTACCTTGTCAAAGGCCTTGTTTAAGTCTATGTAGACCACATCAACTGCACTGCCCTCATCTACTTTCTTGGTTACCCCTTCAGAAAACGCAATTAAATTTGTGAGACATGATTTTCCACTCACAAAGCTATGCTGACTGTCCCTAATCAGTCCTTGCATCTCTAAATGCCTGTAGATCCTGCCTCTCAAAATACCTTCCAACAATTTACCCACCACAGGTGTGAGGCTCACTGGCCTGTAGTTCCCAGGCTTTTCCCTGCAGCCCTTTTTAAACAAAGGCACAAAATTTGCCACTCTCCAATCTTCAGGCACCTCACCCGTGACTATCAATGATTCAAGTATCAAATATTTGTGTAAATTTAACCAGTTTGTTTAGTGGGCAAGTGGATCCTCTAATTGCTGTAATATTTGCTTATTTGAATGAATGCTTTTGGAGACAGTTGCGATGTCATTAAAGTAAGAAAGGTTTGTATAATGTACAGGCATGAAGATGCTTCAGAGAACAGTAATTAGAGATACAAGAACTATTATAAGCTTTCTAATTTATGATGGGACATCTGAGATAGAAAGGTTCTTCAGATAAAGAAATTATGCAAAATGTTAACATGAAAGTAAAAGGAAATATGATGAAACATCAACAGCTATTTTCTGTTGCATCTAGTTAAAAACTGTACAGAGACGGTTTTAAAAAAACCCACAAATAATACGTTTAAAATAGGAAGACGTTCAGTCACTCCACCCAGATTAACAGATAAGACAGCACTCCCTTGGCTTGTAGGGCAATTCTGCAGAAAATGGACAATTTGGGTACACTGATTTTAATTGCATTGTTCTTCTACTTCCTCAGCAAATGATAGTAATCGTCTTGGATCATTCATACCAGGGCCCCCAGAAAAATACTATGTGCGGGATTTTACAGCCTCACTCGAACAAGACCAGAAATTCTCACCCGAGGTCAAAGGATATTTCTGTTTTCCACCCCTCACCTGCTCCAATTCTGTGGCAGGCAGGGTGGTAGAATTCTGGTGTAGGAGTGAGATTTTAACTCCAAAACCTATAGACTTGCAGAGTTAAAATTGGGCCCTCAGTTTCTATAAAACTTTGTCTTACCTCGTTATTTCTGCTTTTCTTTTTAATCGTTCATGGGATGTGGACATCGCTGGCTAGGCCAGTATTTATTGCCCATCCCTGAGGGCATTTAAAAGTTAACCATTTTGCTGTGGTCCTGAAGTAGCATGTAGCCCAGACCAGGTAAGGATGGCAGATTTCCTTCCCCAAAGGGCATTAATGAACCAGATGGGTTTTTTTAAATTCCAGATTTTTATTGACTTCAAATTTCACATCTGCCATGGTGCGATTTGAACCTGGATCCCTGGATTACTCATCCAGTGACAATACCACCATTCCATCAAGCCAATGAAAACATTTTCTTTGAAATGGTATAGTATTAATTTGGGCAACCTGACACTTTCACCTTAAAGTTAAGCTGGATTGCTTGGAGAGTAATAGCATTTGCAGGGAGCATCCTTGCCCATATAAATTTTGAAACATTTTCCACCCTTTGGCAATAGTCCCTATGTTTCAGATAATGAACAATGAGAAATTAACAATTTACCACAGTATAACTTTATTCAATTGCCTGACTTATGAGGATTTTTCTGCTCTAATTTTATCTTCAGAGGAAATCCCCTTTTTGTAAAATTTAGTACCTGTTTTACATGATGAAAGATTTTTGTTAATTATGTCACCTAACAACAGATGTTATTAATGAAAATAATTGCTGTTACTTCACTATTTTTGTTGGCAGAGACGTTGCAGCTGCTATAGATCGAATGAAGAAATACAGTTTTGACCAAATGATTTATGTGGTAGGTAATGAGAGAGGTTTTATGAGAAATGTTCTTGGACAGACAAACTTTGCAAATTCATTTATTTGTTGCAGTCTGGTGATTTAATAAAATAATTTATTTGGATCTGCAATCTCCTGGTCCCAAAATGTTTTTTTTTCCCTGGAGGATTTTTAAAAATCTGGCGTTTTCACAACAATCTGTTTGAATGGCATCAAATTAAATAAAACTTCTGACACAAATTGAGTAAAAATTATCTTGATAACGTTTGAATGATTGCTTTTGGCAAATCTATGTCTACACATTAGAACAACATATCATTCAAATAGTATATATCCACATGATTTGTTGAACACATTACATTGCCTTGTCAGTTTTGCTATTTGGCAGGAATTGGTAAATTGTATTTGTGACTGGGACTGCTTGAATTTATTGCTCACTTTGTTTAAATTTTCAAGACCACCTAAACTTCATTTTTTTTTCATTTCCTTCACCCCACTCAAAAAAAATGACATTAGTCTCATCTGCAACCTTGTTTTGAGTATAATGCAAGTTTGCAGTCTTAAATTGTTCACAAAAGATGGTTGTCTTCAACGAAATTTGTATGTATGGACAGTGTGGAATGTGAGGACTCTGTTGCTGATGTGTCCATCCCCATAAAATGAATATCGTGGAAAGATCAGCCTCTTCAAATCCAAATAATTTGTGACTCGGGTTAAACCGATGAGATTGCCCTGGCTGTCATTCTTGTCCGTGAGAATTGAAAATGGAAAGAACATAAGAACATAAGAAATAGGAGCAGGAGTAGGCCATCTAGCCCTTCGAGCCTGCCCCGCCATTCAATAAGATCATGGCTGATCTGTCGTGGCTCAGTTCCACTTTCCCGCCCTCTCCCCATAACCCTTAATCCCCTCTCTTATCAAAAACCCATCAACCCGCGTCTTAAAAATATTTAGCGGGGCAGCCTCCACCACTTCAACGGGCAGAGAATTCCAGAGATTCACCACCCTTTGAGTGAAGAAGTTCCTCCTCAATTCCATTCTAAACCGCCCCCCCCCTTTATCTTGAGGCTGTGCCCCCTAGTCCTACTGTCTTTTTTGAGCGGGAAGAGTCTCTCCACCTCTATCCTATCCATCCCATTCATCATCTTATACGTCTCAATGAGATCTCCCCTCATTCTTCTAAACTCTAACGAGTACAAGCCCAGTTTATTCAGCCTCTCCTCATAGCTCAACCCCCTCAACTCCGGTATCAGCCTAGTAAACCTCCTCTGCACTCCCTCCAAGGCCAAAATATCTTTGCGCAGGTGCGGCGCCCAAAACTGCACACAGTACTCCAGCTGCGGCCTCACCAATGCCCTATACAGCTGCAGCAAGACCTCCCTACTTTTATATTCAATCCCCCTCGCTATGAAGGCCAGCATCCCATTCGCCTAGAGCCCAACAGAGATGTAATCGGACAAAATAGAGGCTGAGGCAGACAAGCAGATGTTAAGGAGAGTGATCAAAAGATCATTCAGAGATAGATTTTGAGCATATTTAAATGGGGTTAGGTAAGTTGAGGAACTTGAGGGAATCCCTAAGGATCGGGGAGGATGAAGGCAAATAGGGGTGCACAAGAGATCAGGATTAGAAGTATGAAGAAATCTGGTGGATTGTAGAATTAGGGAGCAGCAAGATTGTGAAAGGAATGAACTTTAAATTGATGCATTGCAGGATTGAAGGCCAATATAAGTTAACAAGAGCTGGACTTATAGATAAAACTTGATGTGGGATAGGATATGGCAGCAGAGTTTGGATGAAATGCGCAGAGCATGAAGACTGAAGCAGAGATGGAGGTGGGCAGCATAATGGCACAGTATGCCAGAACTCAGCAATCAGGTCAGAATTTGGCATCCCTGCTACATCTAGTTGTGAATGGCAATGGGCAATTAGTGAGAGGAGGAGAATCAATGAATGTCACCTTCCTCAGTGAAGGCAAAGCTAAACATGTGAGTGCTAAAGGCAAGGTTTGCAATTATCTTTGTCCAGAACTGCCTTTGGGATAATTCTTTTTGGTCTCACCTTGAGGTCCCTAGTGTGAGATATTAGTCTTTCGCCAATATAATTTTCTCATGTGATACCAGCAAAAAATCAAGAACAGTCCAACCTAGGCAATTACTTACCCATCAGCATATTCTCAATCATCAACAAAATGAGGAAAGCTGTCATCAACAGTGCTATCAAGCAGCAGTTACTCACCAGTAACCTGTTCACTGATGCCAAGCTTGTGTTTTGTGTTTACCATTCGGCTCCAAACCCCGTTACAGCTCTGGCCCAATGATGGGATGGAGAGTGTGCTATTAAGGGTGATTCCTTGGTGGACCCAAGGTAACTGGGCAGGAAAACAAGGCATTGCTGGTAATGTTTTGCCTATGAGTTGATGAATAAAACATTGGGTCCAAGCAATAGCTTGGGCTTTGGGCGGCACAGTGGTTAGCACTGCTGTCTCACAGCACCAGGGACCAGGTTCGATTCCCGGCTTGGGTCACTGTCTGTGGAGTTTGCATGTTTTCCCTGTGTCTGCATGGGTTTGTTCCACTTTTCTCCATGGTCCAAAGATGTGCTGGTTAGGTTGATTGGGCATGCTAAATTGAGCCTAGTTTTGGGGGGATTAACAGGGTAAATATGTGGGGTTACAGGGATAGGGTGGGATTGTTGTTGGTGCAGGCTTGATGGACTGAATGGCTTCCTTCTGCACTGTAGGGATTCTATAATTCAACAGCAGTCTCACTGATCTGAACAACGTTTGGTTATTCCATTGTCAACTTGACCGTGTAGCAATAAAAAGTTCCAACTTTGTCTAACTCGCAATGAATTATCAGTTCCAGTTTAGTGGACAGTAGCAGGTGAATGGTGCTCACTATTTGTTATGCATACCCCTTCCCACAGAATTTTAGCGGGCTTTTATAGTACAAATTGTGATAATTAGAAATTAATTTCAGTGTGGCACCTGCACAGGGAGCTGTGTGCTAGCAACAGGGCTAGGAACAGTTTATCTCTTCAAGCATGCAGAGTCTAGACCAAGAAGTGTAAGTTAGAATATTTAATTCAATGTAAAATCATTTACAGAAAACAAAATAAAGAGCGGGAAAGAAAGATGGGAGTTGGAGAGAGAATGAGAGACAAAGGAAAGGTAAAATAATTTTTGTTTTAAATTTCCAACCATAATTAAAATATGAAGGATGAGACCCAATGTTTGTAAGATTTAATTTGCAGTGCTAGAGAGGTTATGTGGAGGTAATTATGACTTAGCACACCATTAAACATTTCACATACACTGGAATGAACAACCTCTTCTTTTTTTCTGATGTGTTTAATAGGTATCTGATGAGTAAGTACTGCACTTTCATTACATATCACTAAAGCAAAGCTTCTGGAGGCATGGGGCAACTTGGAAGGCAATTTCCTAATGTCCGTGTTTAACTGCACACGTGTGGACTCCAGAGGTTGCTATCAAATTTGATCTTTAATAACAATGATTATCTCCCCGTTACTGTCACAAACTCCAGACCAGTAAGTGTCTTCCAGTTCATGCTTCAACATGGGATAATGGAACCACAAATGAAGTTACTTTTTTGCTGCAGGAGGAGAAGCTATATTTTGGTATTTTGCGAAAACTTAGAAAGCCAAGGGGAAGTGAAATGTTTGGTATTCCATATATTCAGGTAGCAGGGATAAGCCCAGTGCATGGGTAGTAGGAAACATGACTGAAAGTGTGAATTTTACAGAGAATAATGCAGGAATTCTTTACAGTTGAGATGTCTGAACTGGTTTTGATTTTCACACTAAAAATATAAACCCCTGCAAATTGAGTCTTGAAATCAACTTCCCTTGAAAAAAATGACTAAAATTTGAAGGGAGATCGGGGAGGAGGAGGGAGCCTTCTCATTTTTCCCAATCCTATTGTAATACTTGCTGAACTTGATAAAATGTTGAAAAATTATCAAATTAGTTTTAAACTAATTTTCAATTTTATTTTCCCTGTACTGGCAAGGCTCCATTTTGCTTAGGTATTTTCTCCCTTTTTTTGCGTTTCATGCAGGTACTGTCATTCGAACTGTGCCACTGTACGTTAGTTTGATGTTTAATTTCCCCAGCTGCTTCCTGCAAACATTCAGGTGTTCGGTATTTGTTCAAGATAAGCTGCCTGTTCAGGGCCAGTTGTAAAGTTATTTCTCTTTGTATTTGCCACAGGACTTTGAACTTCCATTGTGCTGATTAGGATCATAGGATGCGTCCTAATGGCGCATTTCCTGTTTCAGCAATTTTTGAAAAAAAGACAACTTGTACTATTCAGTTTGATTATTTTGTAACATATGCCTTGGAATTAGATTGGTAAAGGAATGTAATTAAGGCTTTCGGCTTTTAATGCTGGTGTGACTTCTATAATAATAGCTGTATCTTTCTGCAGACAGATAAAGAACAATGTGCTCATTTTCAACAACTGTTTGAAATACTGAAAATCATGGGCTACAACTGGACTGAACGGTAGGTCATAAGGAAGGATCACATCATAATGAGAACCCTCCATCTCAGTTTATTCAAACACAGGATTCCCCCCTTTCCTGATGAAATGAATAAGACTGAGATGAGGAGAGATTTCACCGCTTGAAGGGTTGGGAATCTTTGGAATTCTCTACCCTGGGGGGCTATGGATGCCCCATCGTTGAATGCATTTAAGGCTGGAAATGCTAGATTTTTGATGTCTCAGGAGAATTAAGGAATATGGGGATCGGATGGGAAAGTGGAGTTGAAGCCCACCTTCGTATTCAATGGCAGAGCATGCCCAATGGACCACGTGGTCTATTCCTGCTCCTATTTCTTTACATTTATAAATTTTGTAGTTCTCCAAGAAACATTTGGTTCATGGACCCTCTAAGTCTTTGTGGGTTTTGGTTGGATGGATGGGATTGTGGTGAGAGGAATACACACATTGAGAAAATTTATAGAAACTGAGGAGGGGAGAAGAAGACGAAAAGAGAGATCTGTCAGCAGATAGAGTTGGGGGGATCATGGTTGGGGGGAAGAAAGGCAAACAGAAGGAACATATATCAGACATGCAGAGAGGGAAGCAGTCTTTATAAGAAATGAAGCTAGACAGATAATTAGAGAAGAGGAAAAGTAAAGAGATTTAATTTTTTAAAAACTTTTAAATATTGTCACCCATAGGTGATCAGCAAACTTGTAAATCTAAATATTTGGAAACTTCAGCTACAGGTGTGAAAATGTTATGATGTGGAGATGCCGGCGTTGGACTGGGATAAACACAGTAAGAAGTTTCACAACACAAGATTAAAGTCCAACACATTCTTTTGGTAGCACAAGCCACTTGCTTTCGGAGCACCGCCCCTTCATCAGGTAAGTGGAAGTTCTATTCACAAACAGGGCATATAAAACCACAAACTCAATTTACAAAATAATGGTTGGAATGCAAGACTTGATTACCTATAAAGACTCACATTATCTGTAAAGACTCACATTCCAACCATTATTTTGTAATTGAGTTTGTGTCTTTATATGCCCTGTTTGTGGACAGAACTCCCACTCACCTGATGAAGGGGCAGCGCTCCGAAAGCTGTGCTGCTAAATAACCCTATTGGACTTTAACTTGGTGTTGTGAAACTTATTACTGTGTGAAAAATGTTATCCAGAATTCACACTTGGTTGTATGTTCTTGGTGACTTTGCTTTTGTTTAGCCACCATTATTTCTCCCTCTTTTTTTTTTGTTTCAATTAGTATTCAATTAGACCCAATTAGTATTCCCTGTCTGCCATTTTTCGTGCCTCACTTGATCCCTTCAGGCTGGTCATTAGTCCCCGAACAAAAGGTGGACAGGGTCATTGACTCCCAGACTTTTGCCAGTACATCCCATATAGGTCCAGGGCATAATAACTTCTGAGTGGATGAAAATCTGACCTCTGACTTTTCACTTCTGCAGCCAATGATGGAAACCCACAATGTGGATAAATGTGGGCTCTGGTTCATGTTTGTCAGTGCTTTACATTGCCCCAAGTAGATCATCGGGTGATGAATACAATGTACAAGTCATATGCTGTCACATTATTTCCGAATTACAAAATATATATTTAAGAAAATGTTATCAATCTAGGACACTGCACATTGAATGGTTCTTTATCACCAAGTTAATCCTATGCAGGTCCTTAAACTAAGAACTAATTTCTATTTTGTCTTTCCGATGTTAGCACTTTTCCAAGAGTGAGATGCTTTGGGTTATAAAGTAACCCATCTAATATTGCTGTTACAATACCTTCTGCAATTTGAAGCAACGGTTGCGGTTTAGTCTACTTCCGATTTACTTGTGGGGTGTTTTTCTTGCACTTTCAATTGATGTCAGCTTTCTTAAACAAGCCTGTGTTTCTTATGGCTGAATCCTTTGTGTGAAATATTTGAGATCGCACACTGGAGGGTGTGGGACTGCCAGTCAACATAATTTGCCTTTTGAAGCTTTAGGCCACACTTCAGGTCTATAACAGCAGCTACCTACTCTTGCTCTCAGGCACAGCAGGACCCAAGTCTGTTATCACATGCACATCTGGCAGGATAACTGAAACACCCCACGATCTTCTGCTAATCTCATGTAAACTGATGGAAGAAGCAAAAAAAAAGAAAATGCTGGAAAATCTCAGCAGGTCTGGCAGCATCTGTAAGGAGAGAAAAGAGCTGATGTTTCAAGTCCAGATGACACTCTGTCAAAGCTGAAAGGCATAGAAAGTGGAAGATACTTATACTGCAGAGTGAGGGAGTGAAAGATGGGTCATAGCCACAGGAACCAGGGGAAGAGACTGCTAATAGCTGTCCACAGAGACGGTAAAGGACCAAACGGCAGAAAAGCTAAAATGGAAATGGTGGCGGGGGGAAGAACATCTTCATTTTAGTTTTTCTGTCCTTTATTCTCTCTGTGGACAGCCATTAACAGTCTTTTCCCCTGGTTTCTGTGGCTATGATTCATCTTTCATTCCTTCTCTCTGCAGTATAAATATCTCCTGCTTTCTATGCCTTTTAGCTTTGACAAAAGGTCATCTGGACTCGCAACATCAACTCTTTTCTCTCTTTTACAGATGCTGCCAGAGCTGCTGAGACATTCCAGTGTTTTCTCTTTTTGGTTTCAGATTCCAGCATCCACAGTAATTTGCTTTAATCAAGCAAAATCCGTCATTAAGGAGGAAATTGCGAGGCATCTTGAAGGGAATTGCTTGATAGGGCGGACGCAACACGGTTTCATTAAAGGGAAGTCGTGTCTGACAAATTTACTGGAGTTCTATGAGGATGTGTCTAGGGCAGTGGATAGAGGAGAGCCGGTGGATGTGGTCTTTCTGGATTTTCAGAAGGCGTTTGACAAGGTACCTCACAAGAGGTTATTGCAGAAGGTCAGGGGACATGGAGTTGGGGGTAGGGTGTTAGCGTGGATAGAGGATTGGTTGTCAAATAGGAGGCAGAGAGTGGGGGTCAATGGGTGCTATTCGGATTGGCGGTTGGTGACTAGTGGGGTGCCCCAGGGGTCGGTGCTGGGGCCTCAGCTATTTACCATTTATATAGGTGATCTGGAGGAGGGAACCGAGTGCAGGGTGTCGAAATTTGCTGATGACACCAAGATTGGGGGAAAGGCAAATTGTGCGGAGGGTGTGGAGAGTCTGCAGAAGGATCTAGATAGGCTGGGCGAATGGGCCAGGAAATGGCAAATGGAATTTAATGTTGGCAAGTGTGAGGTGGTCCACTTTGGTAGGAAGAATGGTAGGAAGGACTATTACTTACGTGGCGAAAAACTGCAGCAGGCGACGGTGCAGAGGGACCTCGGGGTCCTTGTGCATGAGTCGCAAAAACCCAGCTTGCAGGTGCAGCAGGTGGTCAGGAAGGCGAATGGGATGCTGGCCTTCATAGCGAGGGGGATTGAATATAAAAGTAGGGAGGTCTTGCTGCAGCTGTATAGGGCATTGGTGAGGCCGCAGCTGGAGTACTGTGTGCAGTTTTGGGCGCCGCACCTGCGCAAGGATATTTTGGCCCTGGAGGGAGTGCAGAGGAGGTTTACTAGGCTGATACCGGAGTTGAGGGGATTGAGCTATGAGGAGAGGCTGAATAAACTAGGCTTGTACTCGTTAGAGTTTAGAAGAATGAGGGGAGATCTCATTGAGACGTATAAGATGATGAATGGGATGGATAGGATAGAGGTGGAGAGACTCTTCCCGCTCAAAAAAGACAGTAGGACTAGGGGGCACAGCCTCAAGATAAAGGGGAGGCGGTTTAGAAGGGAGTTGAGGAGGAACTTCTTCACTCAAAGGGTGGTGAATCTCTGGAATTCTCTGCCCGTTGAAGTGGTGGAGGCTGCCTCGCTAAATATTTTTAAGAAGCGGGTTGATGGGTTCTTGATAAGAGAGGGGATTAAGGGTTATGGGGAGAGGGCGGGAAAGTGGAACTGAGCCACAACAGATCAGCCATGATCTTATTGAATGGCGGGGCAGGCTCGAAGGGCTAGATGGCCTACTCCTGCTCCTATTTCTTATGTTCTTATGTTCAAAAGAAGCCACCTCTGCACCCACCACCCTCACTCACTGGGTGGTGACGGGAGAGGAGGAAAAGCAGAATATACTTTTTATAACATCTGTATATTAAACTGTTTTGAGATCAAGTTGTCAGCTTCTTTCAAGCTTATTTGTTCTTTTCAGATACATTAAACTGAGTTTTGCTGAACCAAGCCACAGTTGTAAGTGCCATGTAGTCCTTGCTCATTTCATGTTTCAGCTGTGTTGTCTTCATGTTTACTAAAGGCATTCCATTTGCCATGTAGAGATAGACCTAGTCTAGAGTTTTAAAGCCAATCATAGCTTCCAAGTAGATGGTGCTTGAGCTTCCAATTGGCACCTAAATGGGTAGAATGACATATCCACTATTCCATGAAGGATCTGTGATTTGGCTGGCGATTAAAGATTGAGATTCACACGACATGACCTGACATAAGCTGCAAATGTATGGGGAAATCACTAACTGAGGTCCATTTTAAAGAAAATAATCCTAGAATATTTTAGGATAGCTGTGGAAAGAATGTTTCCTCTTGTGGAGGAATCTAGAACAAGGAGCCCTTCTTTAAAAATAAGGGGTCCCCTATTTAAGACAGATGAGAATATTTTTCTCTGAGGGTTGTGAGTCTTTGGAATTCTCTCCCTCAAAAGATGGTGGGAGGAAGACCATAAGACAGGGAATTACCTGCAGGGTGAAACTGTGATCAGACAGGTGATGAGGCTAGCCTATTGCACTTGGGTGTGCGCCGACATCTGCGATCATGGTTTGCCCCGGCTGGGATAAAGGATCAGGGTGGCCAGTGAGGTTAAACTGAGGCTTTACCTGATGCAATTTTTCAAAGCCATCACAGCCTTTTGATGAAGGTGAAGCATCGGACCAAGCCCAGGATGGGGTGTAATGCTTCATCCTGTCAGCTTGGGTCTTGTTTGATCAAGCTCAAAGATGGAGTGCAATGTCTTGTCAGCTTGGATCTGGTTTGTCCCTCATGGGGACCATGATTGGACTTAATTTGAATTGGATTTTTTGATTTAAATTAATTTCAAAAAGATAGTGGAAGCAGGGTGTTTGAATATTTTCAAGGCAGAGCAAGGTGAATCCTTGATAACAGGGGAGTGAAGATTATAGGGGATGGATGGGAATGTGGAGTTGAGGTTACAAGCAGACCAGCCATGATCTTATTAAATGGTGGAGCAGGCTGAAGGGATTGAGTGTCCCACACCTCCTAATTCCTATGGTCAAAGTATATTCTCAAATTTTGTGATTTAGTACTGAATCCCATATATTTCATCAATGATTGTCATGCCATGTTTTGCGCAGCACGGTGTCACAATGAGTAGCACTCCTGCCCCTCAGCTCCAGGGACCCGGGCTCAATTCCAGTCTTGGATGACCATGCAGAGTTTGCATGTTCTTCCCATGCCTACGTGGGTTTCCTCCAGATGGTCCAAAAATGTGCAAGTTTGGTGGGTGGGCCATGCTAAAGTTGCCCCTTGGTGTTGAAAGATGTGCAAGTTAAATGGAATTGCCAAGGTAAATATATGGGATTACCGAGTTAGGGGAGGGGGAGAGGACCTATGACGTGCAATTTCAACCCTTAAGTGTATGCATTTGCTAGCCCATGTGAGTGTTCCTAACTTCCAAAGCATGTTTACCATCTACAAAGGTCAAGCCAAAAGTGTAGTGGAATACTCCCCCTTGTCTGGATGAATGCAGCTCCAATAACACTTAAGAAATTCAACACCATCCAGGACAAAGTAGTCCATTTGATCACTGTGTTTACTGCCTCCACTACCCCCACACAGTGGCAGCAGTGTGTGTATCATCTACAAGGTGCACTGCAGCAACTCACCAAGGCTCCTTTGACAGCACCTTCTAAGCCTGCAGCCTCTACCACTGTGAAGAACGAAGGTAGCAAACATATGGGAATGCCACCATCTACAAATTCTCCTCCAAATCCTGCACCATCTTGGTGTGTGTACCCACACCACATGGACTATTTCAGTTCAAGAAGGAGCTTACTATCACCACCTCAAGAGTAATAATGATTTGATTTAAGAGGTATTACAAATCATGAGGGTGATAGCGTAGCAAGAGGAGAAACTGTTCCAACTCAAAAGGATCAAGAATGAGAGGTCATAGATTTAAAGTGATTTGCAAAAGAAGCAAATGTGATGAGAAAAAACTTTTTCACACAGCAGATGATTTGGGTCTGGAATGCCCTGCCTGGATGTGTGGTGCAGGCAGATTCAATCAAGGCATTCAGGAGGGCATTAGATAATTATTTGAACAGAGAAAATTTGCAGAAGTACAGGGAAAAGGCAAAGGTATGGCATTAAGTCAAAATGCTTGTTTGGAGAGCCAGTGCAGACAAGAGGGGCCAAATGATGTCCTGCACATTACAATTCTGATCCTGTGAATTAAGGATGAGCAATAAGTGCTGACCTAACCATTGATGTCCATATCCCAAGCATAGATTCAGAAACACTTATTAAAGAATGCATTCCTTGTTAAGTTAATCAGTCCTCTAACTTGTGACCACAGTACAGATTTTGTGCTTTACTCTTCTACTTGTTAACTTGAACCTATACAGTTACTGATTTCCATGCACTCAAAATTCCTCAGGACTCTGGGGAGATGATGGTGTAGTGACATTGTTACTGGACTCGTAATTCAGGAACCCATAGAAATGCCCTGGGGACCTGTGTTCAAATCCCACCACAGCAGATGGTGACATTTGAATTCAATGAAAAATCTGGAACTTAAACAAGACTAATGATGACCATGAAATCATTGTCATAAAAACCCATCTGGTTTAGGGAAAAACTAATAAATGGAGCAAAGAAAATCTTGGGAGTATTCAGGTAAGGCCTTGCAAAAAATTATTTCAGTATCTTGTGAAATAAATCATTAAAAACAGGAGAATTTTCATTCCGTCAGTTCAGAGATCTTAAAGTTGCTCTACTTTATATTTTTAACAAATTTACATAAATATGGCAAATTTTCTTTTCTTGGTTAGCTGTATTTGACCAGCAACTTTAAATAGTGACAAATTCGCAAGAATCCATGGTATAATCTCAAATGTGCTTCTTGTTCCTGAAATGCTTAAGCTTCTGTTGCAATTATTAGAGTTGAAGAAACTCATATTGTTGTATTTTTATGTTCTTTCTCTTTGCAGCTGTCAACATGTTCCCTTTGGCTTAGTGAAGGGAATGAAGACCCGGAAAGGAGATGTTGTCTTTCTTGAAGATGTTCTGAATGAAGCCCGCCTCAGAATGCTGCAAAACATGGCTGCCTCAAAGAGTGAGTACTCCATTCTCAATGTTTGAACATTGCCACCTGACTATTTCTAAAAGGACTGTATTTTCCCTAGCTAGAGGTTGAGTGGTACTAGACTTATCCTAACTGAGTGAAGATTGTTAGTTCCAGCGTTGACCCTAGGAGCAACTGGTTTACCACCTGAATGAATCATCAGGAGTTTAAAATTTATTAGTGTCACAGGTAGGCTTACATTAACACTACAATAAAGTTACTGTGAAAATCCCCTAGTTGCCACACACCGCTGCCTGTTTGGGTACCCTGAGGGAGAATTTGGCTAATGAACCTAACCAGCACGTCTTTCGGACTGTGGGAGGGAATCGGAGCACCCAGAGGAAACCCACACGGAGAATGTTCAGACTCTGCACAGACAATAGTGACCGAAGCTAGGAATCGAACCCGAGTCCTTGGTGCTGTGAGGTAGCAGTGCTAACATAGTGCCACCATGCTGCTTCTGATGATTTTATGAATTTTGACTAATTTGTTATGGGCACATGGATGAGGACAAGAAAAATGTAAAATTTTCCACTTAGATTTAAAAACAGCACTCCTGTAATATCAGGGAACATTTAACAATCTTATAATATGAGATATTTATGGAACCATTTTAATCCGAGCCCCTGGTCGTAAGCACATATTTGACTATTATGTGCAGTAAGACAATTAAATGTTTTAACAAACATTGAGGCCATGTAACACAAGTCCAAAAGTTAAATGCATATTGTTGACTTTGATGCAAGTAATTTCTAAATTAAAAATGAGTGCCCATGGGCAAACTGCTGGAGAAAATTCTAAACCTTGTATACAAAATGCTAAAAAGTTGAAGGATCAATACACTTAAGGTTTTTTCCCAAAATGAGGATAAACCCATTGCAAGATTTCCTTTTGAGGAAAAGATACAAAAGTCTGAGGTCACGTACCAACCGACTCAAGAACAGCTTCTTCCCTGTTGCCGTCAGTCTTTTGAATGGACTTACCTTGCATTAAGTTGATCTTTCTCTGTATCCTAGATATGATTGTAACACTCATTTCCTTCTCTATGAACGGTATGCTTTGTCTGTAGCGCATAAGAAACAATACTTTTCACTATGTTAATACATGTGACAATGATAAATCAAATAAATCAAAAAGTATTTACAGATGGTTTGTGTGTAATCATTTATTTTTATTCATGCGAAGCAACAAAGGAACTGGATGATCCTGAAGATACAGCTGAAAAAGTGGGCGTGGCTGCCCTTATTATTCAGGTAATGAAAGATTAGATGATGCTGGTTTATCACCATCCTTATGGTTTGTAAATAATGGGAATATGATTTTGGGACTATTCAATTTCAGGGTGAAACACTGTTGGAAAATAATGTGCCTGGATGATATGGATTAGTCACGCTCTCGATTTAAGGGTGACAACTACTCAGGGTCGAGTGTTTATGTAATGGATCTTCATGTGACTGAAGAAGTTGATTCTCAATCCAGAGATCTTTGGGCAAACAGGGTGGGACATCCAATGAGGCTGTGGGATTTGGTTCATTTTTCCTTCACTGCCTCATCATTCAGATGTTGTGACTCAGTGTGAAGCAGCTTGATGGACAAATTGTTGTTATTCTGAATGATCGGTAGTAAGCTTCACCCACTTGTCAGAATCAATGCTGCCGGCTTCAGAGTGAGTTTGAATGTCTCTAAAGCATTGTCCTCCCCTGGAACACCAACCATTTGCGAGTTGCCAAAAACAAACCTGGCTGGGATTAACATTTTCGAACACTGGGCGTGGAGTACTGTCCATTGAAGTTAATATTGCCTGAATGCTTCTGTAACTAGCTTCCTTCCATTGTATCTGGAGGATGTAGCTGATGGAATTTCTGAGACATTGCTGATGAAATTTCTCTTGGCACTCTTATGGGTCGTACACTGCAAAATGCGACAATGTTACACATTTTGTTCTAAGTTTGCACCAATACTAATTTGAAATCAGCTACTTAAAAAGTTGCACTAAAACAACATTTCTGTCTCCTAACTCTGACCATGAAAGCTTGAACACTGGGATAACATCTGCGAGCAAACTCTGCTGCTGGCTCCAAGATTATGTAGGGTCAGGGTGAGGTTCTGTGATTTTCACTTTTGGTGGACACTGTGGCATAGTGGTAATGTCACTGGACTAGTAATCCAGGGGCCCTGACTAATGCTTTCGAGACATGGGTTTAAATTCCACCTCAGCAGCTGGTGCACTTTTTAAATTCAATAAATTTTTGAATTTTTGCAGCACAGTGGTGAAGTGGTTGGCACTGCTGCCTCACGCTGCCAGGGATCTGGGTTCAATTCTGGCCTCAGGTCACTGTCTGTGTGGAGTTTGCACATTTTCCCCGTGTTTGCGTGGGTTTTCTCTGAATGCTCCAGTTTCCTCCCACAGTCCAAAGAACTGCACTTAGGTTAATTGGCCATGCTAAATTGACCCTAATGTTGGTAAATATGTGGGGTTACGGGAATAGGCCCTGGGTGGGATTGTGGTCAGTGCAGACTCGATGGGCCAAATGGCTTCCTTCTGCACTTAGGGATTCTAAATTAATTAATCTAGAATTGAAAGTTAACCTCAGTAATGATGACCATTAAACTAACATCGATTCTTGTAAAAAAAAAACCTATCATGTTCACTAGTGTCCTCTAGGGAAGAAAATCTGCCACCCTTTTCTGGCCTGACCTACATGTGACTTCAGATCCACAGTAATGTGGTTGATGCTTAACTACCCATTGAAATAGCTGAGCAAGCCATTCAAGATGGGCTGCAGCAGTTGGCTCAACCCACCTTCTCAAGGGAAATTAGGGATGGGGAACAAGAGCTGGCGTCAACCAGCGATGCCCAGATCCTATGTAAAAAATCTTAAACTTCCTCAGCAGCCATATATCAAGCCTGTTCTCACAGACCAAGTGCCCAAGGTGGGGGTTGCCAGATAGCTCCTTTTAGGAAAATGATTTTATGGCCTTGACCCTAAACAAAAGAAAGTTGTGTTCAGGGGAGCTATGCGAAACTATCGTTGATGGTCAGAAAACCCATCTGGTTCACTAACATCCTTTAGGGAAGGAAATTGCCACCTTTACCTGGTCTGGCCAACATGTGACTCCAGAATCACAGCAATCTGATTGACTCTTAATTGCCCTTGGAAATGACCTATCAAGCTACTCAGTTCAAGGACAACTAGGGATGGGCAATAAATGCCGGCCGGCCAGCCAGCAACACCCATGTTCCAGGAACGAATTTTTAAAAATGAACTGTCATGCTGCAAATATCTTTAAAAGTTCAAGTAGATTTTCACATGTTAGTTTTGCAGTTTCTGCAACTTCTTGCTGACTCCTATACACTTAACCATTGTGACTGTTAGGCCTGTTTGTGTGTTATTGATTTTGGAGCCAACAAGAGGCAGATTGTATACGACTATAAAAATAAACTAATTGATCTAAGGATTTGTTAATTTTTTTATGAAATAATGATAATTTTCAGCATTTTCTCAGTCAGCTTTTCCTGAGTTTTTTTCAAGTTGGTATGTGAGGATTTTTTTGTTGGAGAAAAGTAACTTTTTTTTAATGTAACTTACAGGACTTCAAAGGTCCCCTTTTGTCTGATTATGAATTCGACTGGGATCGTGTCCTGCAGAGTCAGGGAGATACTGGTGTGTTCCTACAATATACTCATGCAAGACTGTGTAGGTAAGACATGAATGTAAGAAATCAAGAAAACTTTCATTGTGTATTGAACCAATGTAAACCTATTGTCCATATAAAGTGTTCAAAGTAGAAAACTTGCAGGAGAATGGGGATAAATGGAAAGCTCTTTCAAAAAGCTGGCACATGCAAGGTGGGCTGAATAGTTTCCTCTGTTTTGTATCAGCACGCTTCACCATTCTTGCCACTTGAGCATTCCCAATTTTAATTGCTCCATCATTGGCAGTCTTGACCCTATGCTCTGGAATTCTTTCCCTAAATCCCTTTTCCTCTTTACTTCCCCTTTTGTTCTCTACCTCCCCTTTTATTCCTTCAAGATATCCATTAACATCTACCTCATTGACCAGCTTTTAGTCACCCTCCTAATATCTCCTTATGTGGCTCAGTATTTAATTGTGTTTGATAATAAGTGCTTTGGGACATTTTACTGCCTGAATGGACTGTTTAAATTCATGTTTAAATTCATGTTTTTGCTGATAGGTGTAAATTGAACCCTCAATGATGAATAGAGCCAAGAAAAAATTTGCACAGTACGGTTTCTTATAGTACTCCTTATATGGCTGCTATTTGATAGATACTCCCTGATCTATTACTGTGGGCTTGGCCGTTGTAGAGTGGTAATATTGAATAGCCCAGGTTCTTTGTTTTTGGAGGAAATTAGAGATTTTTAACTGAATACAGCTGTGCCATCTCAAAGAAATTCCTACTTGTTTGTTTTTAAATAGTCATTCCTATACCTAACTAATTAAATAGACAGGAATAAGATGGTTTTAACAGAGATGATTTGAGAGATGGGCAACCAGTTCACACTCTGGTGACAGACCTTTTACACAGGTCAAATGCCTCAATCTTTGAGTATTTTTTCCTACTACAAACGTGCATTTGTGAGTGTTATTTTTAACATACTTTCTCTCCACTATCCATCCCCCCACACTTCCACTCTCAAAGAATGGGAAAGGTCTGTCAAGGAAGTATGAAATTCAAATATCAGAATGGGAAACCTTTTATCCATTTCTGTCTGATCAGATGTTCAATTGCATAATTCAAAGCGTGAAAGTGACCTAATTATCAAACTGGTATCAATAACCTGATGACCCTATCGATTGTGATGTGGAGATGCTGGCATTGGACTGGGGTAAACACAATAAGAAGTCTCACAACACCAAGTTAAAGTCCAACAGGTTTATTTGGTAGCAAAAGCCACTAGCTTTTCGAGTGCTGCTCCTTCATCAGGTAAGTGGGAGTTCTATTCACAAACGGGGCATATAAAGTCACAAACTCAATTTACAAAATAATAGTTGGAATGCAAGACTTTACAGGTAATCAAGTCTTAAAGCTACAGACATTGTGAGTGGAGAGAGCAATAAGCACAGGACAGTTAGAGATTTTGCAAGTCCAGACAAGCCATGGGGGTCACAGTGTGACATGAACGCAAGATCCTGGTTGAGGCCGTCCTCTTGTGCGGAACTTGGCGATCAGTCTCTGCTCAGCGACTCTGCACTGCCGTGTGTTGCGAAGGCTGCCTGGGAGAACACTTACCCGAAGATCAGAGGCTGATTGCCTGTGACCGCTGAATGTTCCCCAAAAGGAAGAGAACAGTCTTGCCTGGCGATTGTCAAGCAGTGTTCATTCATCTGTTGTTGTAGCATCTGCATGGCCTCTCCAATGTACCATGCCTGGGACATCCTTCCCTGCAGCATATCAGGTAGACAATGTTGACCGAGTTGCAAGACTACATTCCATGTACCTGGTGGATGGTGTTCTCACGTGAGATGGTGGTATCCGTGTCAATGGTCCGGCACGTCTTGCAGAGGTTGCTGTGGCAGGGTTGTGTGGTGTCGTGGTCACTGTTCTCCTGAAACTGGGTAGTTTGCTACGGACTATGGTCTGTTTGAGGTTGTGTGGTGGTTTGAAGGCAACAAGTGAGGGTGTGGGGATGGCCTCGGCGAGATGTTTGCCTTCGTTAATGATATGTTGAAGGTTTTGGAGTAGATATCGTAGCTTCTCCACTCCAGGCAAGTACTGGACGACAAACGGCACCTTGTCCGCCATGTCCCGTGTTTGTCTTCTGAGGAGGTCGGTGCAGTTTTTCACTGTGGTGCATCAGAACGGTCGATCGATGAGTCGAGTCCTATATCCTGTTCTTATGAGGGCATCTTCCAGCATGTGGAGGTGTCTGCTGCGATCCTCCTCATCTGAGCAGATCCTGTGTACAAGCAGGGCTTGTCCGTAGGGGATGGCTTCTTTAACGTGTTTAGGGTGGAAGCTGGAGAAATGGAGGATCATGAGTTTATCCGTGGGTTTGCGGTACTGTGAAGCGCTGAGGTGACCATCCTTGATAGAGATTTGTGTGTCCAAGAATGCAACCGATTCTGGAGAGTAGTCCATGGTGAGTCTGATGGTGGGATGGAACTTGTTGTTGATGTTGTTTCAGTGATTGTTCACCATGAGTCCAAAGGAAGAAAATGCCATCGATGTATATCGTGTATAGCATCAGTTGAAGGTCCTGTGTGGTGAAGAGGCCTTGTTCGAACCTGTGCATGAAGATGTTGGCATATTGAGGTGCGAATTTGATCCCTAATGCTGTTCCATGTGTCTGGATGAAGAACTGGTTGTTTAAGGTGAAGACATTGTGGTCCCGGATGAAGCGGATAAGTTGTAAAATTGCATCTGTAGACTGGCAGTTGTCAATGTTGAGTACTGAGGCAGTTGCAGCAATGCCATCATTGTGGGGGATGCTGGTGTAGAGTGCCAAGACATCCATTGTGATGAGGAGTACTCCTGGTTCAACTGCTCCATGTGTGCTGAGTTTCTGTGGGAAGTCCGTAGTGATGCGACAAAAGTTGGGTGTTCTTTGTACAATGGGTTTCAAGATGCCCTCAACATAGCCAGAGATGTTCTCCCACAGGATCCCATTGCGTGATATGATAGAACGGCTGGGTGTGTTTGCCTTGTGTATCTTTGGGAGGCAGTAGAGATCTCCAATGCAGGATGAGAGCATGGAGGATGCTCTAAAGATCCGGATCAAAGGTCTTGGTCAGTTTTGATCACCTCATCGGTGCCACAGCTTGCATGTAACAAAGTGTGGGAGAGATCTTGAGCTGTGGAATTCCCGGAAAACAAATTTAAATGGGAGGTGCAAACTCCTTATAGTTCAATGGCTTTTCTCAGCACTTCCTTGAGCCAGGAGGAGCAGGAACATTGCCCCACAACGTGCACTGCAAGTTTTGACTGCTCCTCAAACCTTGAATTCTAATAGTTGCATGATGGAGAAGGGGCTTTGGAAAGAATGATGCAGCCAGTTGTGTCTAATGGCTGCAGATAATTCAAGAAGAATGAGGAAGGATGGTTTATGGCCATCAGTAACTTTGACTAAAGCTGTTTCCACAATATGGGCTGGAAATCCCACTGAAGTGTTTCAGACATGGAATTGCAGAAAAGGTGAGCACAGTTTTCGGGAGTGAAAACACATTCCAAGACTTTGAAGGGCAAAGGGATGTTGGAGGTGAGCTATAGTTTTCAAGGATGGAAAATGTATTCAGCAGTGGAAAGAATCCCACCATTGGTATTTTGAGGTGGGTGATGACAGCTAATTGGACATCAAAAATGAAATTGTGACTTCTACAAGGTATCAGCTAGCAATTAAAAGTTTTAAGTTGTTAATTCCTTCAGATACCATTAGTGTGGGTTTTTTTTCTACTGCTCATCACGTGTTCCACTGTGTGGGGTTAAAAAAGATGTTGGCTGACACCTGGGAGTTCCAGAATGTCATTCCAGGCGTCCAGTTAATGTTGCAGACTTGTGTGGATGATCTGCCAATTTGACATATGTAATGAGCATCTGCAGGAAATATGGTAGCACCTTCATCAACATGGGTCTGATGTGATTCATGGTTGAAATGTGTGCATCTTTTTGGCAGCCATAGCATCCAAACGGTAGGGGGTCAGAGCCCAATATATTGCCAATACACATCAAAGGATAAGTTAATTTCCCCAAACTATGCAAATAGCAAAGCAACTATCTTAATATCAATATTAATAACCAGCCTTACAAGAGGCCTTGGCAATTTATAATTGCTTGTTGAACTCTTCCTGCACTGACTTTCTGAAAATAGCTGAAGAAATTATTTCTTAGCTATGAAATGGAATCCTGGGCATAAAATTGATTTTTTTTAATACAATGTTCAATGCCAGCACTTCCACTCTAGCCATGGCTGTCCTTTTTCACCTCTGTGTGTGTGTGTGTGTGTGTGTGTGTGTGTGTGTGTGTGTGTGTGTGTGTGTATAATCACAGAAGCTTCTCAATGTCAATGGATCTGTGGATTATATGGATCAGTTTTTAAAGTAATTTTTGCATCACGATTTCTAGTAAATGACTGGCAAATTGGGACTAAAATGCACCACCTAATGGTTAACAAGTTCTTATAAAACTGATGGAAACAGTGCCATTATGGATGCCAACTGCAGAGCTCAAGTGTTCTATGCTGCTTGTGTTCTTTGATGTATTTACAATTATTTTTTAAATTTAGTTTACAGAGAATATGTGAAGATGAAGTACAGACACCGTTCAACCCAGCTTATTTACAAGATCCTCAGGCAATTGCTTTGCTACAGCACCTCCTCAGGTATAAAGCTGAGAACAGATGTAGCTATTTTTGTTTTTTTGGGAAGAGATTCTTTAACTATAATCCCTGAATTAATGGCTGTGATTAATGGGTTCCTTTTATTAGTGACCTGCTGCATACTCTGCCACATCAGTGTTTTGGAACATCTGCCCTAACTGCATTATTGGTGTAATTACACCACATAAACTATAAATTTTCAAGAAGGTGACTCACCCTCACCTTCTCAAGGGCAACTGGACAATAAATACTGTTCATGCCAGCAGAGCCCACATCCCTTGAGCAAATAAAGATGGAAATTTTTTGTACTCAAAATTTACGTGGCAGTCATTCTGCTAACTCTGTTTCCATGAGAAGTACTTTACAAACTTTTATTTTGAAGGAGTGCTTGCAGCAGTTTAACGAACTCAGGTATGTTTTTATTTTGTTTTTAAGGTACGATGAAGTTCTTTATCAAGTTTCAGAGGACCTCCAACCTAAGCATCTTGTTAACTACCTGATAATGTTGAGGTAAAGTCTCTTGCTGCCTGAATAGTGACATTTATAGATAACGGCTTTCAATGCCTACAGCTTTGTACATGTTTTTTGCAAATACCTTTCACAGCCGTAAGCTCTAAACATTTTAGGTGAATGAAATTTGCATTAAAATGACTTAAATATTTTGAATTATAATTGGGTTTCACTATATCTTGACCAACCTGAACTGTCCACCCAACAAGTAGTGGTCTGTAACAAAATATCACATTTAGTTCCTGACTATGAAAAATGTCATATGAACTTGTTAATTGTTATCCTGCAATCAAAACAGTTGTGATCCTTTAATGTACGTACAGGTAAACACATTGCACAAAGTCATCAGAGTAGTTCACAGAATGTCTGCCAGATGCAGGTGGGGCCTGATTCAACCAGGCTGTCTAGTTTTGTCTTCAGGGTGGGGTGATAACTGCAAAGACAGCATTTATTGACCATCCCTGGTTTTGCTATTCCAGGTTTGGGCTCACCTCTCAATTGCCTTTTACTTCATGATTGTACAATTCAAACTGGTTATTGCCAAAGTGTTTTTGAGGATTCACCACTTCTAATTTAAAAAAAACAAAGCTGTAAGTTAGATACTTTATTGTTAATATTTTCAGCAACTGTCAATGTACTTAGTTTTCTCCACTTTTCCTCTCTTCTGAAAAGACATTTTTCATTCATTCATGGGACCTGGACATTGCTGGCTGACCAGCATTTATTGCCCGTTCCTAGTTGTCCAAGGGCAATTATAACTTTACTGTGACTTTACACATTACTGTGGCTCTGGATTCACATGTTGGCTAGACCAGGTAAAGATGGCAGATTTCCTTCCCCAAAGGATATTAGTGAACCAGATGGTTTTTTCTGACTATTGACAACGGTTTCATAGTCATCAGTGGATCTTCATTTCAGATATTTATTTTTGTTGATTATGGTTCCATGCACAGCAGTAGCTCTCCAGTGCTTCATCTAAGAATTTAGGTGGGCTCTGTGACAGGTGAATTATAATCAAATTTGATCCTGCTCTGACCCAATATTTATACCTGAGCGCTTTCCAGTCAGCTTGACTGTAGCGTCGACATTCTACCTGACTCTCCTTTTCTATTTGGTAGCCCAGGGAAGTCATTCAGCCCTACTGAATTTGCTGAACATAAATGCAAATTGCTTTGTTTCCCAATACCTTGTTAAATATCAATGTGCTGACTTCTTAAAAATTCCTTTTCGCAGCCGCCTTGCTTCTATAGCTCACAGGACTCTGCACGTTAAGGGCAGCTTACCTGAAGTAGCAACGGTTAGTACGTATTGTACATCAAAACTATTCAGCTGTCATGTTATTTCAGAGTTTGTATAGAAATAAAATTAGAAAAAATCCAATAAATGCTTTTGTTATATCAACTTGAGGTTACACATCCTGAGGCTGTCTAATGGACTAATCCTTCAGGCATCGCCTTTTTAATAAAGAAAACTCTTGATTAGAGTTGACCCAGAAGCGACAGATTTCATCTCTGGGATTGGCAACTTGTTATTCAATAACTTGTGGAACTCAAATTAGTATTGGTGATGATTTTTAAGAATATTGTCTTGGCCAAGATAGATTTGTTTTGAGTTGGCAAAGCCTTGGAAAATTGGGGTATGGCAAGAAACCATCAAAATTGGTATAAATAGTGTGAAGGCACAAGACAATGTGCTGCATAACAGGCTGGTGTATAAAGCGAAAGCCCATGAAACTGGAGGACATGTGTTAACATGGATTGGAAACTGGCCGACACATAGAAAGCAGAGTGAGAATAGATGGGTCATATTCAGACTTATTTGAATACAAGAAAGATGTAACTAGTGGAGTACTGCAGGGATCAGTTCTTGGCCCACAACTGTTAACTGGGTGAGAACATAGCAAATGGAGTTTAATTTGGGTAAGTGTAAGGCCATGCGCTTTAGTAAGAGGAATCAAAAGGCAGACTATTGTCTGAATGGAAAGAGACTGCAGGTGAGTAAAGTACAGAGGGATCTAGGTGTTCTAGTTCATGAATCAAGATTGGGAAAGATTTAAAAAACAACAAAGAATGACTAAAAAAGCGATAAAGGAAAGCTAGAGTATGAAGCTAAACTAGCTCTAAATATAAAAAATGATAGTAAAAGTTTTTACAAATATATAAAGAGGAGACTGGCTAGAGTGAATGTTGGACCCTTGGAGGACGAGAGGGGGGATTTAGCGGTGGGTGATGAGGAAATGGCTGAGGCTTTAAATAAGTTTTTTGTGTTGGTCTTCACGGAGGAGGACACAAATAGCTTGCCAGATATTAAAGATAGAAGGATGGTAAGAGATGAGGTCCTTAATGCGATTACTGTCACTAGAGAGGTAGTGTTTGATAGACTAACGGGACTGAAGGTAGACAAGTCCCCAGGACCGGATGGAATGCATCCCAGGGTTCTGAAAGAAATGGCAGAGGTGATAGCGGATGCCTTAGTAATTATTTATCAAAATTTGCTGGACTCCAGGAAAGTGCCGGAAGATTGGAAAACAGCTAATGTTACGCCGCTGTTTAAAAAAGGTAGCAGACAAAAGGCAAAGAATTATAGGCCAGTTAGTTTAACGTCTGAAGTTGGAAAAATGCTAGAATCCGTCATCAAAGAAGAAATAGCAAGGCACCTAGAAAAGAATGGTTTGATCGAGCAGACACAGCACGGATTCGTTAAGGGGAAGTCGTGTTTAATGAACTTATTGGATTTCTATGAGGGTGTGATTAGTGCGGTAGACAGAGGGGAACCAGTGGATGAGGTGTTCTTAGATTTCCAAAAGGCATTTGATAAGGTGCCTCGCAAAAGGTTAGGGTGCACAGAGTTGGGGGTACGGTGTTAGTGTGGATAGAGGATTGGTTGTCTGATAGGAAGCAGAGAGTTGGAATCAATGGGTGCTTTTCTGGTTGGCAGTTGGTGACTAGTGGAATGCCGCAGGGATCAGTGCTGGAGCCTCAACTGTTTACCATTTACATAGATGATCTGGAGGAGGGGGCTGAGTGTAGGGTAATGAAATTTGCTGATGACACGAAGATGAGCGGAAAAGCAAATTGCGTGGAAGGTGCGGGAAGTCTGCAGAGAGATCTGGATAGGCTGAGTGAGTGGGCGAGGACCTGGCAGATGGAGTATAATGTTAGCAAATGTGAGGTTATCCACTTTAGTAGAAATAATAGTAGGAGGGATTATTATTTAAAAGGCGAAAAGCTGCAGCATGCTATGGTGCAGAGGGACCTGGGGGTCCTTGTGCACGAATCGCAAAAACCCAGGTGCAGCAGGTGATCAAGAAGTCGAATGGAATATTGGCCTTTATAGAAAGGGGGGATAGAATATAAAAGCAGGGAGGTCTTGCTGCAACTGTACAGGGTACTAGTGAGGCCGCAATTGGAGTACTGTATGCAGTTTTGGTTGCCGCATTTGCGGAAGGATACATTGGCCTTGGAGGGAGTGCAGAGAAGGTTCACTAGGCTGATACAGGAGATGAGGGGGTTAGCCTACGAGGAGAGATTGAATAGACTGGGTCTGTACTCGTTGGAGACATATAAGGTAATGAAGGGGATAGATAGGGTAGAGGTAAAGAGATTCTTCCCACTTAGAAAGGATAGCAGAACTAGAGGGCACAGCCTCAATAAGGAGGGGGCGCAGTTTAGATTGGAGTTGAGGAGGAACTTCTTCACTCAAAGGGTGGTGAGTCTCTGGAATTCTCTGCCCATTGAAGTGGTGGAGGCTACCTCGCTGAATATATTTAAGTCATGGGTAGATAGGTTTCTGATAGACAAGGGAATTAAGGGTTATGGGGAGAAAGCGGGAAAGTGGAAGTGATCCACTTCAGATCAGCCATGATCTTATTGAATGGTGGGGCCTACTCCTGCTCCTATGTCTTATGTTCTTATGAATCACAAAAAGCTAGCAGACAGGTCCAGTGGTATTTTTGCCTTTATTGCAAAGGGATTTGAGTTTAAAAATAGAGAGGTTTTGTTGCAATTATACAGGATGTTAGTGAGGGCTCACCTGGAATACTGCATATGGTTTTGGTTCCCTTATCTAAAAAAAGGATATAGTAACATTGGAGGCAGTCCAAAGGAGATTCACTAGGCTAATTCCCAGGATGAGAGGGTTGCCCTATCAAGAGGGACTAAATAGTCTGGGTCTGTATTCCCTGGAGTTTAGAAGAGTGAGGGGTGACATTATTCAAATATATAAGATCCTGAAGGGACTTGACAGAGTAGATAGCGAGATGTTTTCACTGGTGGGATAGTTTCGAATAAGGGGACACATATACATGATAAAAGGTGGTCCTTTAAAAGTGAGGTGCGTAGAAATTTCTTCTTGCAGAGGGCAGTGAATCTCTGGAATTCTCTGCCCCAAAAGATGGTGAAGGCTGAATCATTAGAAGTATTCAAAGCGGAGGTGGATAAATATTTGACATCAAGGACTATGTGGAAATGGCACAGAAAAGGAGTTGAGGCCAGCATGGATCAACCATGATCATATTGAATGGTGGGGGAGGCTTGAAGGGCCTGGTGGCCCACTCTTCTATTTCTTATGTTCTTGTGATGACACTGTGAATGTGTACAATCACTAAACTAGATTTAAATATCCGGATTTGCTCTGAGCTATCCCATTCCAAGGTGGCTATTCTATTTTTAATTACTGCAACAGGTCAAGACTGTACCAAATTAACTAAATATGAGGGACTTAAGGTAAATAAGAACCTTTTCCCCATTTTTGAGAGATCCTAGAGATGGGAACCCTCACAATATTTAAGAAGCATTTAGATGTGTACTTGAAACGTCATAGCATAGAAAACTATGGACCCAAATGCTAGAAAATGGGATTAGAATAGATAGGTGCTTAATTGCTTTAAATATAATGGGTATTTTTTTCTTCATCCAAGAAGTGTATGTTATTGCCAAAGCTTGTTAATCCTGTAGTAACATTCTCAAGATATTTCACCTCAATTCCTCTTCATTCTAGGCAAGATTTCTGCTTTTCAATGGAACCTCTTCTGTGCTTGCCAGTGGAATGAAGTTGCTCGGTATAACTCCAGTGGAGAAGATGTGACAAAGCATCTGCTTTTGTATTCTAGTCAATTTAATAACTTTACTCGACATAACTTAAGTAACGATGTGATTAAGCACACTGGTTTACAATAGCTGATTAAACCCAAAGTAAACTTTGCTTTTACCTGAGTACCCACAAGGAGGAAGAAAAACAAAATGGAAAACTGAAACTATCCTCATCCAGCATCCAGCAGAGAGCAGGTGTCCCTCCAACTCAACTCTGAACTGCATGGCCCATGGCCTATAGGGGAAGAAAGTGAAGAGTAGAGGAAAATCTGCCAGATTTCAGACAGTCTCTTTCACAGAAATAAGATCATAAGAAATAGCAGTAGGATGTTTGGCACATTGAGCCTGCTCCACAATTGAATCAGAACTATGCTTATCTGATTGTGGTCTTAGCAGCACTTTCTTGCCTGTACCCTTTGACTCCCTTGTCAGCCAAAAATCTGTCTAGCTCAACCTTCAAAATATCACTGAGCTTCCACTGATCTCTAAAGAAGCGAATTCCAAAGACTAACAACACTCTGAGAAAAGAAATTCCTTCTCACCTCCATCCTATTTGAGCGACCCTTTATCTTTAAGCTGTGTTCCCTAGTTCTTGATTCCCCCAGAAGAGGGACACATCTGATTTGCTCAACCTTTTCCTTATTAGGCATCCCTTCATCCCAAGAATCAGCCTTGTGAACTTTCTCTGAACTCGTGGAAGGCTGTTCTTTAAGATGACCAAAACTGTACACCTTATTCCAAGTGTCATCTCACCAATGCCCTGTACAATTGTAGCAAAACTTCCCTACTTCTATAATCCATCTCCTTACACTAAAGACCAACATTCTATTTATGTTCCAAATTGCTGTATCTGCATATTAATATTTGTAATGCTCCATGTACTCCATTTAATTTTTTTTCTTTTCTATTCACCTGTCAAGTGGACAACTTCACATTTTCCCTCTTTACCCATTCACTTAACCTATCAAATCCTTTTACAGGCTCTTTGTATCCTCCTCACAACTTGCGATCCATCATTGTATCATCAGCAAATTTGGCTACAGTCCACTTGGTCCCTTCATCCAAGTCATTAATATAGTTCATGAACAGCTGGATTCTATAATAGGTGAGAATGTGTACTAATGGTTTGAATTATTACACTGGGTGGGATGGGCCAACCAGGACTAAATTCTTAACATTGTGAAGTACAGGACTGAAGAGGATGTCAGATTATATGGGGCCAGGCAAAGTGAGATCTTGAATGTTCAGTCAGCACTGAGCTTATTGAGAAACTTGCTTTAAAAAGTTCATGAGCTGCCTTTCTTTTTTTTATCCGTGCACATTGGCCTCTTTAGATGATTTCCTGGAGGGAATATGGCTAAGCATAGATAGCAAATGCCTGGTCAGCATTTACAATCAGGGTTCTGTTTATTAATTGTGTGAATAGAGAACTTAAATCAGTTGAAACTAGATGTGATATTATGAAGAATCTACCATCATACACTCTTTCACAAACAAAATGCTTCTACTTTTATTTGCTGATTAAGTTTGGGATTTCCCCTGAAGGATTGAAGATAAACTTGCACAGCATGTCACAATGTCATTTTGTTTCAAGATTATTGTTCTTTAGAATTGACGAAGTATTATTTATTCTAATTTTGCCAGTGAACAGTACCTCGACCTAAATGCAAATAGGTTTCTGGGGTAAAATCTCCTCTGGTTGTAAATGAACATGGTCAGTATTAAAGAGACATGGGTTTAAAGGTTTAAAACAGAATATTTACCTAAGTGGCCATAAAAATAACTGGTATGGATAATGATCAGAATTCTTTAGCGATTGATGCAAAGTTAAGATAGTCATGGAACATTTATCTGCATCTGGCTAGCCTATAGCTGATATGGAAGTATGATGTTGAAAATAAAAATCCATGCTAATTGGATAGAATGAAAAAAAAAATTGCAGTTATTACCTCTCCAAGCAGTAAACTGTCAATTATTTCCCTAATGCTACACAGGATGAAAATGAAAGATCTCCCTCTCCAACCTTGCCCCCCAAATTATTTTATCATTTTAGAGTTACTGCACTTTTTTTCATCCAGGGAAACAAATTAAAAGTACACTTCAATATGAAAATGCTAACATTACTTCAGTGTTACACCCTGTCTGATGAATACACGAAAGCCAAGTGCATAAGCATCTAAGCAGAAAGCTTGGTGGGTGCGATATAATTTACAATTGTGTTTCACAATTTGGACATTCGTAATCTTATTTTCCATTAAGTGTCCTCATATTTAAGGATGTATCAATTAGAACAGAGTTTGGAATGTGTCCAAGTAGAACATACAAGGCACATTGTGACTGGCTTCCATGTGAAGTCAATTTGCAGTTACACAGGGCTGTTGACTGAATGTGGTACTCCACAGATAGAGATCCAACAGCAATAACCATGGGCCAGAACAGAACAAAAGCACTGAAGGTTAGAACTGCTTGCAAAGTGATGAGCATGCTATCAGATGCTGTTGCTGCTTAGCTAATTTTGTACACTTTGCAGTAGTCATAGGAACTGCTGGGTTTAACTGAAAACTATTAAAGAAGCTGCACAGTAAAAGCTGGCAGTGTTTTTCTTGTGTTTATCAATACCTCTTGTTTCACTGCACATTTTTCAAAATTGGGTCATCTTTCCACCTTTATTTGATTGCTTCCTTATACTAATGTGATTTTAATAATGTTGGAGCTTGAATAATGAATCTAGTGGTTTTATTTATAAGTCTTTCATGCTCATCACTATCAGCAATGACCTTATTTCTTACATGCATTCTATAGCTGAAGTGCATCGAGATAGAAGGCCCAATTTGTAACCACAATGATAAGAAGGCTTGGATGTGATTGGCTGCCTGTTTGTGCGTTGCAATATTTGTCCTTGATTTTTCACTGAAATTGGAAGCAGAGACATCTTTGTGCATTGCAGAATGCTGGAATTTGTATATTGGTAAAGTTAAGTGCTTTTAACTCATTTCCCCAGAAAGGTGGACATGTACATTGGGCAGGGATGAGGAAGACACAGGTGGCTTCCATTCAATTTTGTAAAGGTGTGTACCTGTTGTTCTTAAATGTTTACTGGACATGGGTTTGGTTAGCGAGGTTTAATTTATGGCCTATCTCTGGATGGTGGTCTTACACTTTTAAAAATTATATCTATGCCTTGGTGATATTTCCAGAATTTTCACCCATTTGTCATAGTCATAGAGGTTTACAGCATGGAAACAGGTCCTTCATCCCAACTTGTCCATGCCACTCAGTTTTTAACCACGATGCTAGTCCCAATTACCTGTACTTAGCCCCTATTCCTCTATAACCATCTTACCCATGTAACTGTCTAAATGCATTTGTGACAAAGAAAATGTTATTTCTCTCTGATTTTTGCCATGATGGTATTTCAGTGATCATGCTGCTGTTGTCCTTATTGGTGAGGTTGCAAAACTGAGGAGGTAGTTAATAGGTTTGTATAGTTCATGTTCAGTATTCAAATAGATGAGTGACTACTTTGGACATCAAAGCAGCATTTGACCAAGTGGCATGAAGGAACCCCAGCAAAACCTGAGTCAATGGGAATTGGGGAAAAAGAGAAACTCTGTAAAGGTTGGCGTCATACTTGGTGCAATGGAAGATGGAGTCAATCAACTCAGTTCCTCAAGGCAGTTTCCTAGGCCCAAACAATATCCAGGCTTGAGTTGACAAGTGGCAAATAACATCAGTGCCACACAAATACCAGGCAATCACCATCAATAACCACCACCCCTTAACATTCAAAGGCAGCTCATCACCACCTTCAAGGGCAACTAGCGATGGGCAATAAATGCTGGCCTGCTAGCGACGGTCTTGTCCCATAAATAAATATTTTCAACTACTGAAACTCTTACCTGTTTTTCTCCCTTCCATTGTTCCGAGCTGGGCTCCAACTTTAACCCAAAATTCTGCTTCCCAGCTCCCATTCCACCTCATCCCTGTCAAGTTACATTTGGGTCCTATTACTGCCCAATCCTGCAATTCCTTCCATGGTCCAAATTGCTGCCAACTCCCCCTCTGTGCTTCTGACTGCCTTGGGTTACTACCAAGCTTCCATCTACTTCTCCAACTCTTTTCCTAACCACACCTCTACCCAAGCTTTAGATCACCTTCCTACTAAAGACCACCTTTAAACGTGTTATACACAACTCTGCGAAGCATTTTGTTGTTTTTCTCCATTAAAAGCACTACATTAATGCATGCTATTAAACTTAATGTCAATGTATTTATTGACTGCTTGTTTAAAAACAAAATAAAAAGTCATTCCCTATCAAACTCATTTAAGTTGGTGTTTTCCAGTTTGTGAATTATTTTTGCAATGGCATCTTAGTAGAAAATTGTTCTGAGTGGCTGTTGATGGGGATGTTAAAGGAAGAGCTGAGAGAGGAGCTTGATAAGATGTTTTGAATAGTCATAGCTGCTACAGTGGTTCTAAGAGCTGTTATCCCCGATGTGTTTTTACAGCTTCAGGAGCATCTGATAGGAACATGAACCCTGTGCTATGTTATTACAGAGTGACAACTTACTAATCAAAGTACCATTATAAAGTGCAGATATCAACAAAAGACTTAATATAACAAAACCACCAATTTTCTACAGAAATTCTTTTCCAGGGTGGAATGCATTTGAGCTTTTAAGTTTGTCTTTGGATTTTTTTTTGCTCATTGGTTTTTGGCCCCTACCACAATTTGGTATTTTTTTGCCTTCCAGGATTGTATTTCAATTGTAGCTGTTATTTTTGTAAAGGATTCTCTGTCATGCAGAAGTGACCTTGCGTTTAATGCACCAGTCATACATCTATTAGTAAAGTTGTCTTGCTATGTCACGTTCACAATTTGAACCGTTGCTTGTGCAGGCAACCAAGTAACCATTACTCTCTTCCCATGCCCTGGGCTTTAAAAATCAAGTTCAACCTGAAACGTTAACCCCCCCATACTATCTCTCTACAATTGGCAGTATTTTGCTTTTGTCTTATTACTAGTAAAATCCTGAATGTATGTTGCCTGCACGTTAAACTCAAATTACTATTCCTCACTATCAAACTGATGGCAGTGGGGTTTCCTATCCTTAGGAATTATTTGAGAATTTTATCATATTTTTCAAAGCATTTGGCTCACAAAACCAACATGGAGCTCTCCAGCTACACATCCTAGTTTTCTCTCCAGTTCTTGAGCCTCTTTGATGATTAAAAAGTGGGTGACCTTTATGCCACTAGTGGGATGTGCCAGATTGGCTTGATAGACTCATCAGAACTGAAGTGGCACTACATCCCCAAACCACAGGGTATTGGGAGCTTGCCCTTGCCACACTGCCACCCTCCCCCACCCCCCTCTTTCTCCAATTGCACAACCATTGGAGGCTTCCCTCCCCCATCACAGATGGCTTTCCTTCATAAGAACATGAGAAATAGGAGCAGGGAGTAGGCCATCTAGCCCCTCGAGCCTGCCCTGCCATTCAATAAGATCATGGCTGATCTGTCATGGCTCAGTTCCACATTCCCGTCCTCTCCCCATAACCCTTAATCCCCTTGCCTATCAAAAACCTATCAACCCGCGTCTTAAAAATATTGAGCGAGGCAGCCTCCACCACTTCAACGGGCAGAGAATTCCAGAGATTCACTACCCTTTGAGTGAAGAAGTTCCTCCTCAACGCCGTTCTAAACTGCCCCCCCCTTTATCCTGAGGCTGTGCCCTCTAGTCCTACTGTCCTTTCTGAGCAGCAAGAGCCTCTCCACCTCCTATCCTATCCATCCCATTCAACATCTTATACGTCTCAATGAGATCTCCCCTCATTCTTCTAAACTCTAACAAGTACAAGCCTAGTTTATTCAGCCTCTCCTCATAGTTCAACCCCCTCAACTCTGGAATCAGCCGAGTAGACCTCCTCTGCACTCCCTCCAAGGCCAAAATATCCTTGCTGCCTCACTGCCTGCAAGTTCCCCTTAATTGCCCATTCTCCCTCCCTCATCACATATAATTAGAAGAATTAGAAGCCACCACCAGCCCCCTCCCCCCACCCAACTGTTCATCACTAATTGAGTGAAGTGAGAAGTTATGAAAGTTCTTCACACAAATGGTCAGAAGGGTTTTTCTGCAAGTCGTTTAAGAGCAGACTATACTGTTAATAATTTGAAAAAGATAGGAAAGTGACTGAGACCGACATCAATGCAAACACATAAAAGCACCTTCCAAACCAGCAATTTCTACCACCTAGAAAAGCAAGGACAAAGGATGAACACCATGTTCTGCAAGATTCCCTCCAAGCCACACACTTACTATGTGCAACTATATCACTGCTGGTTCAAAATCCTAGAATACCCTCTTTGATAACACTGGGGATGTACTTATACCACCTGCATTGCAATGATTCAAGATTGTGACTTATCACCATCATTTCAACAACAGTTAGGCAAACTAGCCTTGTCACTGCTGCTCTGATCCCAAGATAAAATTAAAAAAAATATAAAATTCAAATGAAATATATTGCACATTTAAAATTTTCTCTAAAGGACAATAAAAATTATCAAGTATTTTCATGAAACAGGTTGAATGTATTAAAGTTGTATGTTGTAAATTTGGCTATTTCCCATCTGAGTGATTTCAATACAGCTGCAAGATGAACCGTTTTGCTAAAAAAAAAATTTATTTTCCACCATAAAAAGTCCAAAACAAATTGATATTCAAAAGAACAATTATTGTATCCTTTCCCACAGCTTGTATGATATTACTCTACAAAGATTTTCACAGAAAAGATCCTAATACCAATTTGAGTCTGGCGCACATAAGTTACAGATTAACTTTTATTAACACAACATGTAATACAATATTACCAACTGATGACCAGTAAGCTCCCAGCGTAAATGAATGGAACCTGTAATTTACTAGAAAATTTCAAATTACATTCAGCATAATGATTCATAATATTTTACAATAGAAAAGTGCCCATTCGAACTCTGCTGTGGACTGCTATCAAGGCTCAATTCTTCAAACAGCACACAGCCTTTATAGGCCACACTTGCACCAGTACCCACACCACAACATCAAAATAACAAGGAATTTTCATCAGTACAAGTATCTGAGGTAACTCATGCTGCTGAAGGCACGGTCAATGAATAAATGTTGCCCTGCTTCATTTAAAAAAATGTTTAAATGTAAAAATATTTAATTGGGGGGGGGGGGAGCGGGAGCAAGTCAAAGCAGAATTGAAGTTGGGAATAAAGACAGTGAACAACCAGTACAAAAGTGTCTCCAGTATTTTTTTTAAAGAAAGAGATGGAAAATCTCTGGTCAGATGATGATTAGAATATCACAGAGATTCAGTTATACTTCACTGGCATCTATACATCCATATAAATTATTTAGAGACAAAAAGACAGACTGGTGGGAGTCTCAAAGTTGAGATTCTCACAATTTTATTCTTTTACATCACAAGAGTTCAAATTGAATGTGGGCAAATAATTTAAAAACTTTTAGCCATTACACCAAAAGATGCACCTAACACTGAACCACTAATGGTGCTACAGTCTACATTTACCTTGACCTTTTAATGAACAAATCATTTTATACCAGTTACAGATGGACTACAAATGGCTATAGAGGCCAGGTCATTATCAGCCTTTAAGACAGATAGATAGGTTCTTAATCAATAAGGGGATCAAGGGTTCCAGGGAGAAGGCAGGAGAATGGGAATGAGAATCATATTAGCCATAATTGAATGGCAGAGTTGACCCAATGGGCCGAATGGCCTAATTCTGCTCCTCTAGCTTATGGTCGTACAGATCAGAATAAGTGAAGAACAGCGGTCAATTAAATAACAATGTTATTTGAACAATGCTATTAAATTGCCTAAGGACAGGGGTAAAAAAAAATTTCTTAAACCTGTTAATATTAAAATTAGCATTTTACTTGAACCCATTAACTGTCTGTTTTAGATTTAAGTTTACTCCTTATATTTCCGCTTTAAAAAAGCCATTTAACCTATTTTAATTAATTTTATTTAAGATTTACATAATAGCAATTTTCACAAATGTTGAAAAGGGCCACAGAACTAGTCTGCAATTCATTACAGGTCAAATTTCCAATCTCAACTATGGGTAGAGTATACCCCAGTCACAAAGTTCCAAATGGAGATCAAGCACTTTTCATTAGAATGAAGAAAATAATCATTAAAGCACACAATGGAATGCATATTCAGGCGTAGTCCCAATGCCTGATCGGCATTCTTGGAAGAGTTTGGCGCCAGAAATACAAAAATTAAAATTTACATTCAAAACAGGAAGAGCAATCTCTGCCACACCTTGCTTCAATGCAGTTTAGAAGACGACGTAGCACGGGGAGGAGGTGGGAGGCACAGGGTGGGGATGGGAGGCACAGGGAGAGGGTGGGAGACAAGAATTAAAAACAGAAACATACTTTTTGAAAGCAGTGTTCGATAAACTAAGTCAACCTTCAATTCACAACTCCAAGCAAATGCTGTTAATTCCCACCCTTTCCTAAAGTATGGACCGCTATACCTGTAATTTATACTTGCACTTATGTATCAGCCCCAACTTCAGCAAAAGCAACCATCATAAACAGGGACTACTAACTCTGTGCTAACCTATGTCAAATTGCAGAGTTCTACACAAAATCCACTGGAACTGGGCTCAAATTTTAGCCAGTTTGGTCTGGTTTGAATCCAGAAGTGGAGAACAGCCTGCAGCATCTAGAGTCTCATATTACTTATCGCACAGAGTTAATGTGATACAGAATTCAGCTCAGAGTCCATAGTGTAGAACCTTTGAATTACTTTCATTCTCCCCTAGCCCTCCAACCTTATTTCCCTCAACTGCCCATCCAGGTTAATTCTGAAATCATTCGTTGTCTCTGCTCCCACCATCCACCTGCACAGACCGCAACAGCAAGTGCCAAGCCATCACCGTTCACTGCATAAAATAGCTCCTTCTTCTCATAACCATCAACCTCTTGTCTCTTCATCCTTGGATCATCAGATAAGAATAAAATTACATTTTCCTTATAATTGAAAGATATTACTGAATACACCTTTTCCTTCATTGTGTGGATTTACATTTTCCTTCATTGTGTGGATTTACACAGATAAATTGATAGCTATTTTTTTGAGAAGTTATCACACAAAGACTTTTTTAAGCTGGACTTTCGTTAATATTGTCACTTGTTCAACTGTTCATCAGAAAGTGACAATTGTTGTTTCTTTCGTTTGTAGGCACAATATCCCTCTCATTTTGAGGGATGTATAAACATTGGACTTTTGCCAACATTATTTACTAGATGGGAAAACTGTTGACCAATTCAACAGTAGCTATCTTTTTTCTTTGCAGAAGGGGAGAATATTTAAATCACAGCTTTTCATATTTCTTAATCTCTTGGGTTAGAAACAGTATGCCCATGAGTATTTTCACCGCCTTTTTCACAACAGCATTTCTTTAATGTACTTAATAAATTGGATTATAAAGAACTTCATGAATTAATTCCAACAATAAGAAAACATTTCTAGAAATGTAACTAGTATATAACTCTATGTAACTTTTTTTCTGTTCTGTAACCTTCAAACAGATTAATAGTTGCTGGGATGTTAGTTTCTGTAAAAATAACTAGCAACAGAGGAGTGAGAAGAAGCAGAATTTTATTTTGGTGAGTGTAAAGTACTGATTTGCCCAATTAGCGATTTTTAAACAGTTCTGCAGCTATTTCCCACAGGCAGTTCAAGGGATAACTGCACAGAATCAAGTGCAGAGTAAAAACAGTTTCAGGTTTGACAGGAAATACGTTGCGAAGAGAAACCTTTTTAGACAGTGGGTAGGATTTTATGGCCTCGTTAAACCCAAGATCAGAAAATCCCACCAAAAGTAAATGGACGTTTCCGTTGTCCACCCCTCGCCTGCTCTGATTCCATGGCAGGCAGGGCAGTAGAATTCCAGTAAATGAGCAGTTCTGATATGGAACGCACTGTCTAGCAGTGTGGTGGAGGCAGGTAAAATGAGACATTCAAGAGGGCATTAGATGGTTACTTGAATAGAAATAAGGTGCGGAGTATGGAGTAAAGGCAGGGAATGGCACTAAACCATGATGCTCATTTGGAGAGCCGGTGCAGATTCAATGGGCCAAATGGCATCCTTCTGCACCGTGATAATTCTGTGAACAGGATATTGTGTTCTTTTATTTTTGTCACCACCACAACAGGAGTTGCCAAATGCATGGAGTATCTCCCAATTCTAAAACCAATTATTATTTTCCATGTTATCCTGCAGTTTGCCAAGCAACTGCACGCAGATGAATTGAAGGGTTTTAAAGGTCAGGTGAAGTCATTTTGCTACTGGGCCAGTTTGGTATCCGGGATCAATGTTAACTTGGTTTTTGAGAACAATAAAAAAATGAAATTTAAATAATTAATCATGGTTTTGTATAAAATGCAAATTACAATACAAATGGGCAGTTTATACAAAAAAAAGGAAAAAGCATTCCACAAATTTGAGCCAAATCGAACTGTGAGTTTCTGGGTAGACTGCCCTGCTTTCAGATGCAAAGACAATAGCACGCAATTAAACTATCCAGTAGTAGGAAGAGAAAATTTATAGAGTACCACAGGACTTGTAAGGCAACCATCATTCCCAGATACCAATTGAAGAATAAACATTTTGAGTTAATCAGCAACTAAAAATATAGTAAACATGATGGCTGAAAAGCATGTGACTTTTAAATTTCATATGATTCCAGGAGTAATATCTGAAAAAAAAAAGCAAAGTCTGACAGTGAATTTTGGAATTGATTGATGATCAAATGTGACCCATCTGGGACACTGTTAACAGCACCTTCACAAAGTCTCTTATTTAAAAAAATCCTTCTTTATCAGTTTGATAAATAACTTGGGTATGTTCCTTGATTGCCACATGGCACAAAAACATTCACCTCGCTGAACACTAAGTGCAATAAAAATGCATCAATAATTTACAGATTTTTTTTGAACAGTCACACCTCTCCAAAAGCTGGGTCAAGAGAAGATGTGGATAAGGAGGTCTTTTAACTTTGTTCTTTTAATCTTTTCCGAATAAAACATTCATGATCACACATCTTCCTGTGGCTGTTTGGACTTCTCTGTTACAACCTGCTCAATAGTGGTTGTGTTCTGCTTTGGTAAACCATAATAGTATATCGAAATACAGACGAGAATGGATCCAGATATAAAGCTTAGAGCTGAAATTAAACAAAAAGAAAATAAAGCACTTTGCTTATATTAGAAAGAAATTGTCTAATTTTTGCCAATACGTTGTACAACATTTACATAAAATTCTTCTACAATTTGAATACCTTGCTCACAGTTTGTTCCCTCCAAATTGCTGAGGTATTTTGGGTGCTAAAGGTATATATCATCTTTCACTGTTCACTTGTTAGTGGAGATTGTAATATTTTAAGAACATAAGAACATAAGAAATAGGAGCAGGAGCAGGCCATCCGGCCCCTCGAGCCTGCCCCGCCATTCAATAAGATCATGGCTGATCTGTCGTGGCTCAGTTCCACTTTCCCGCCCTCTCCCCATAACCCTTAATCCCTTCTCTTATCAAAAACCCATCAACCCGCTTCTTAAAAATATTTAGCGAGGCAGCCTCCACCACTTCAACGGGCAGAGAATTCCAGAGATTCACCACCCTTTGAGTGAAGAAGTTCCTCCTCAACTCCGTTCTGAACCGCCCCCCCTTTATCTTGAGGCTGTGCCCCCTAGTCCTACTGTCTTTTTTGAGCGGGAAGAGTCTTTCCACCTCTATCCTATCCATCCCATTCATCATCTTATACGTCTCAATGAGATCTCCCCTCATTCTTCTAAACTCTAACGAGTACAAGCCCAGTTTATTCAGCCTCTCCTCATAGCTCAACCCCCTCAACTCCGGTATCAGCCTAGTAAACCTCCTCTGCACTCCCTCCAAGGCCAAAATATCCTTGCGCAGGTGCGGCGCCCAAAACTGCACACAGTACTCCAGCTGCGGCCTCACCAATGCCCTATACAGCTGCAGCAAGACCTCCCTACTTTTATATTCAATCCCCCTCGCTATGAAGGCCAGCATCCCATTCGCCTTCCTGACCACCTGCTGCACCTGCAGGCTGGGTTTTTGCGACTCATGCACAAGGACCCCGAGGTCCCTCTGCACCGTCGCCTGCTGCAGTTTTTCGCCACGTAAGTAATAGTCCTTCCTACCATTCTTCCTACCAAAGTGGACCACCTCACACTTGCCAACATTAAATTCCATTTGCCATTTCCTGGCCCATTCGCCCAGCCTATCTAGATCCTTCTGCAGACTCTCCACACCCTCCGCACAATTTGCCTTTCCCCCAATCTTGGTGTCATCAGCAAATTTCGACACCCTACACTCGGTTCCCTCCTCCAGATCATCTATATAAATGGTAAATAGCTGAGGCCCCAGCACCGACCCCTGGGGCACCCCACTAGTCACCAACCGCCAATCCGAATAGCACCCATTGACCCCCACTCTCTGCCTCCTATTTGACAACCAATCCTCTATCCACGCTAACACCCTACCCCCAACTCCATGTCCTCTGACCTTCTGCAGTAACCTCTTTTTGAAATAGTTTTTTTTAAAAATACTTTTGTCAAGATTGTACCAACACTTGAGAATTTTGGGAAAGACTATTGCTCAAGAGCATTTCATCTAACTGAGCACATGCTGACTCCTTATAATCAAGAGAAAGGGAATACTTGGTCACAAGTAACATGTTATAGAGGACCCTCTTGGTCTGGATGAAGAGAACAAGAGTCCAGGTAAATAACACCAGCTGCTGCTGGATAGACACAGGAGGATAAGATGGACTCCTGCCCCACTGCTGGTACAGCATATCTGTCCTCCTCCCGATCCCCTCCAACAGGGCCTCTCAGTTCCACAATGAGAACCTGTGCAGCCCCTTACTCGGTCCCTGAGCCATTCTGAAAGCTGTCACAATGTGTCAGCCAGTGCACTCCATCTTCAGTGTAAGTGGGTGCAACATATACTGTTCCACAAAAATTATATTTAATTTAATTCATAGGTGTCTGTTTTACTATGTTAATTTCAAGTTGGCTGGAGGTCATCAGAAACTGGGGCCAAAAGTGCTTGCTAAAGTAGATTTCCAAACAGGCATGTTGTAATAGCACACCACACCCATTTAGCAGCACCTGTTTGCATCCTTGAGCTGAAATAATCCCCAAAGTGCACAGATGCTGTGGTCCCGTAAACTCACCCGAGATACATAGCATATCATTACACTGATAAGGCATGATGTCATTCCAACAGTAAGAGCTAACATAATGAATGTTAATACTTACTTATCTGCAAGCCAAACAGCAACACGGATGCAACTGTGGAAATGACAATTGCTGCTGCAGCTGAAAATCCCTTCATGATGTTATCAGTGTATTTCACAACAACTGAAGTATACAGGCCTCCGAGACTCGCCAATGCTATGGAGATGAAAGAAAAGTTGTAAGTAATTGAAGCGACCATTGTTGCAACCTAAATCAGACCATCTTTACAGAATTTGAAGTCGATGTGCATGCAACCAACAAAGCTTAAATCTTTACCCATTTCAAACACACATAAAAGTTAAGAGGCCTTGCATTGAACCTGTAGTACTTATGCTGATGGTGCGCCCAAACGCACCAGGGCTTTTGCCCACTCACAATGATGCGACAGCAATATATGTACAAGTCACATGGCTTGGGAGGGAATCTCGAAGTGGTGACTGGCCCCAAAACCTTGACATTCCAGTCCAAACTGGTGGTGAAGGTCACTGAATGGATGATGTTGTTAAAGTAAGCTTACCAGTTGCTGCAGTGTATCCTATATAAGCAGCATGCAGTACAATGATGGACAGAGTGAAAACAGAATTCAGGAGCAAGTGCACAAACTCCCTACAAACAGTGACCCAAGGCCAGAATTGAACCTGGGTCCCTGGCACCGTAAGACAATAGTGCAAACCACTGCGCTGCCCAAAAAATTCTAACTTCAAAATCAGGAGTGAACAGAACAACTGCCCAATTAAAGGCACACTGGAATTCCATCAGTAAGAACAATCAGTTCTGAGCAAATATTTTACATACACAGTGAATGATTCCTTCACCATCATACTCTGCACAACCTGTATAATTGACAGCAATGCCATATCTGTGTGCACATTCAACATTATGTACCTGTTCACTAATGTGCCACTCAAGGAAAATATAGACATTTGCCCTGTGTCATAATACCATGGCAATCTAGATGGGCCACAATTGTCTGAATCAATAATGATTGCGAACTCAATAATTTGTGAACTCAATAAATTGCACAGTTGAATTCAGCTTTAATGATATTTATATGCTTATGTCGATAGTATTAACATTGTATCCCCTCTAGGCCCAGCTCTCTCGACATTTTTGTTGGTTTCCATGAGAAACGTGTCGATGGAAAGACACCTAACCTCCTACCCCTCTCAGATTTCCAATATGTAGATGATACATCTGCTGTATTTGAATCTGCAGTTGTATGTGAGAATTTCCTTACATGTCTGAATGTGCCCCATCACGCACTCAAATTTACCTCTGAAATGGAGCAATTTAACAAACCCCCTTCCTCAATGTACTAGTTGAGAAATCCGCCAGAGTGTCCTCAACTACCATCTGCTGCAAGCCCACCTTCATCGGTCAACATACACATTAGGATTTCTACAGATTCAACTTATCTGCAATCGTGTAAATAGGGCCTGAGCCATTGCAAGCTTGATGCCAAAATAGAGCTCATCAAAAGAATAGCTATCCCAATCAGATCAATGCTTGCTGTGTATTGTGCTCAAATTTGAATAACAGATGAAGTTCACCATTTCATATTGCTACAAACACAGCTGGTTGTTTCCCACTAACAGGATGCTGCTGTCAAACAAATAGATGTCCTTCCTACATCATAAATGTATAATGTGATGTATAAATTTCACTGCCAGCCATGATGCCAGATTCCAACAACTGAGAGGTCATATTATAAACAGCACATCCCATCAGTTGTTCACAATATGTAGAACTCTGATTGTACTTATAGAATCACAGAATCCCTACAGTACTGACGGAGACCATTCGGACCATTGCGCCTGCACCAAAAAAATCCCACCCAGGCTCTATCCCTATTAATCCTTCTGACACCAATGGTCTATTTAGCATGGCCAATCCACCTAACCTGCACATCTATCAACAGTGGGAGGAAACCAGAACACCCGGAGGAAACCCACAGATATGGGGACAGCATGCAAATGCCACACAGACCGGAGACTGGAATTAAATGTGGGTCCCTTGGCACCGAGAGGCAGCAGTGTTAACCACTGTGCCACCATACTCAACCAACCTAACCAATGTCGGATGTGATTCTGCAATTGGACAGCATTTGCTGAACAATCCTGAATGTGCCAAGAATTGCATTAAAAGCCAAGTTAAGATTGTGAGTTAGGCTCACAATGTTTACACTTCCCAGAAGCTACATGTATTCATATACAGGGACCCACATTCTGCAAGCAAAAGGTAAAGACAAAGACACAGCACCTTCATCAAAAAAAATGCGATCCCAATCAGATCATTGCTCGCCGTGTATCGTGCTCAAACTTAAATAACAGATGAAGTTCACCATTTCATATTGCTACTAGGAGGTAGCAACACAAGTGGTTGTTTCCCACTATCAGGATGCTGCTGTCGAACAAATAGATGTCCTTCCTACATCATAAATGTATAATGTGATATATAAATTTCACTGCCGGCCTGATGCCAGATTCCAACTGACAGGTCATATCAAACATCATTCTTGATCAATGAAAAATGACTTGCCAACAAGTCAGCATCTTTTTCTCAAGCAGTTTAAATTGTTGCTGCCTTTGAAATTTGGTGTTCTTGCTTCTGTCCTGATGAGTGCAAGACTAAGAACTTTGACAGCATTGTTCTTTTTTTCAGCAATACTAGAATTCCATGTCTCAAAATACAAGAACATTCTTTGTTTATTTATAGCCTTATCTATTTGCATTATCATCTTTAAAGAATTGTATCTGTACAACAACTGCTCCACTATGGCATTTAAAATCTTTCCATTTAAGGCCATTTCCTTTTCTCAATGTAATTCTTTATATTTTTCTACATTAAATTACATCTAGGGTGGCACGGTGACACAGTGATTAGGACTGCTGCCTCACAGCACCAGGGACCTGGATTCAATTCCCGGCTTGGGTCACTGTGTGTGGATTTTGCATGTTCTCCCCACGTCTGCACAGGTTTCCTCCAGGTGCTCTCGTTTCCTCCCACAGTCAGAAAGACATGCTGGTTAGGTGCACTGACCCGAAGAGGTGCTGGAGTGTGGGGACTAAGGGAATTTCACAGTAACTTCATTGCACTGTTAGTGTAAGCCATGTGACTAATAAATAAACTTTACATCTTTTATTTAGCGCACCTATGTATACTTAGCTAACAGTCCTCTACAATTTTGCTTTAATTTTCCTAAATGGGCATTGGCTACATCTCTGTCGACTTTCACCTTAATCTTCGCAAGGTCCCTCAGCTATAATTACAAAGCTTTCTATCTGGTTGATCAGTTATTATGGCAAAGCAGAGATTGCATCCTGTCAATGGAATATAAAAAAGGCAGGGAATGTGACAGACAAAAGGATACAAAATACTAAAAAACAAAAAACGCCTTGGACCATTTAGGAAATTTAAGTTTACTCTGCAAATGGTTTTTCATTTATTCAGCAGACACAGAGCATTTCATGTCTATAATTTTCAGATTCAAGATTTTATCATTTACATTAGAATAATTACATGTATAAATGCCCACATTTCTATGAATATAATGGTACTCACATACAACAAACCAGACCCAGAGGGTGTATCCGTAGAAAAAGCCCTTCTCCATCACGTGGGCACCATCAGTCACATAAACTCCAACTGCAGTTACCACAATGCCAGAGATATACATCTGTATGTTCCGCACCCACAGAGAAGTGTCTGAACTTTTCAAAACCTTCTCAAAGTAAACACCTACAATTGAGAAAAATGAAATGGAAACTGTGCTTTCATTCCATGTTGTTCAGTCAATGTTGGACTCACATTAACCCACCAGATCAGTTAGCAAGCAGCTAAACTTCCTCTTACACTTTTGCTTTTATCTTGGGGTAACATGGCATGCATCCAGAGCTCCAGCTTAAGATCAGCAATTTTGCCACATCTTGCAAGATAACAGGCTTAAAACTGCAATCTACTCTCTGTGCACATTATGCCCTGTTGTCCAGCCAATTAAATGTCATTAACTACTTTCAGCAATTCCTCAGTCCTGCCAAATCACTAACTTTTGAAAGACTTTCAGTTCCTGCGTCACGGCTATTTTCAATTTCTATTGTTGCAAAGTCTTTTAAAGAATTACTACATTGCTTTAGGCTGTGTTCTATATGTTGCGATGCACAAAGTCTCCAGGTGAAGATTGATCCATTTAGTCTCAGCTAGTTATGTTAATATTCAATCTTCACAGTTCTTTGACGAAAGGTCATCAACCTGAAATGCTAACTTTGTTTCTCTTATCAAAGACACTGCTTGACTACCAAGTATTTCCAATATTTCTGGTTTTATTTCATATTTCCAACAACTGCAGTACTTTGCTTTCATACATAACCTTTCATGCTTATTTGTTTGTGCTTTTGAGAAATTTCATTCAGGGAACTTTCTGCCCTTTCTCATGTTGCAAGACATTTTCCAGAGACATTTACCATTACTTTATTATGCCCCTCTTTTGTATTATAAAAATCATTGCTCCTGCAACAGACAAGCAATTTATGTCAACATTACTTGCATTGAAGCTACCTTGGCCAGATTTAAGTTCACTACAAAATACCTCTGGGTGAACATTTCAGAATTATTTTGCAACAACACACCCTATCAAAATATTTCCATAACTTAAATTACACATTCTGCTATCCAATACATAACATTTTAGTATTACTTTAGCAAAGGGTAATTATCGTGCATCCTTGTATAGATAGGCTTCAATTTACACTTGTGGAAGGAACTCATGAAATTGAGTGCAAATTATGGGTCTGGTTAGGAGATTGGTTGAGTGTCAGGGGACAAGAGCAGGGACTGGGGGCAAGTACTCTAACTGGCAGGATGTGACTTGTGACGTCCCGCAGATTTGCGTGGTGCAGCCTTGACCATTCAGTATTGATTAATGACTTAGACGACAGCATAGAAAGCCAAAGTTGTCCCAAGACACTGATAATCAGTGTAGAGGGGAACATCCTACTAGAAAGGGATATTAATTGATGAGGTGAATAGGCAAGAACTCTGACAAACATATTTCAATAAAGGCACAGGTGAGGACCTAAAGAAGGAGCAAGTCAAAATGATCAAAATCTAGAAAGCAGCAGTCAGATATACAGAGATCATTAAAAAGTCATGGGCAAATAAAGCAAGTAATTAACAATGCTGGCTTTTGAATCAGAGCACTAGAATAGAGGAGTCAGAAGTCTTGCTACAAGGACACAAAGCCCTATTTGGATTGCATCTGTAACACTGTTCAGTTCTAAGCACCATACTTAAGGACAGATGCGCTGGCATTTCAAGGAATGCAGTGTAGGTTTTCTGGAATGATACCTAAAATCGAAGAGTTAAATTATAAAGGAGACGTTACATAAAATGGGATTGTATTTCTGGGAATATAGAAGATTAAAGAGTGATTTGATTTCTAATCAAGAGCTAATACGACAATGCAAAATGTACAAGAAACTTCTATGGCATGGGATTAGAAATGGTTGCGAGCTTCAACTTTTTAAGTGTTCAGATCACCAACAACCTGTCCTGGTCCCTCCATTCGGACCCTATAGCGAAGTAAGTCCACCAATACCCCTACTTTCTCAGGAGACTAAGGAAATTTGGCACTTCTGCTACAACTATCACCAACTTTTACAGATGAACCACAGAACGCATTCTTTTTGGTTGCGTCACAGCTTGGCTTCTGCTCTATCCAAGACCGCAAGAAACTACAAAGGGTCGTGAAGCCAAGTCCGACACGCAAACCAGCCTCCTATCCATTGATATGGTCTACACATCCCGCTGCCTCAGAAAAGCAGCCAGCATAATCAAGGACCCGGACATTCTCTCTTTCATATCTTTTTCCGGATGGAAAAAGACGATCTGAGATCACATACCCAACTGACTCAAGAACAGCTTCTTCCCTGCTGCTGTCAGACTTTTGAATGGATCTACCCTGCATTAAGTTGATCTTTCTCTGCACCCTAGCAATGACTGTAATACTACATTTGGCACTCTCTCCTTTCCTTCCTTATGTACAGTATGCTTTATCTGTACAGCACAAGAAACAATACTTCGCACTGTATACAAACACTTGACAATAATAAATCAAATCAAAGGGATTATCTTATTCAAATGGGAAGGAGATGGTGTTATGTTAAAAATTAGGTTGCATCTACTTACCTGCAAATCCAGAACACAATACTGCAACGGCTATGGCAACAAATCCCAAAAATGGATTCTGTTCAACCTGCAACATAAGTAAACACGCTATGAAGACTGACTTCCTTATTGTACATGAATAATAGAATGCTCTTTCATGAATCAGATCAGCTGAATCATAGGATCCACTGGATCCCTACAATGCAGGAGGGAGCCATTCCGACCATTGAGACTGCACTAACAACAATCCCACCCAGGCCTTATTCCCGTAAGCCCAAATATTTTACCTATTAATTCCCCTGACACTAAGGGGCAATTTAGCATGGCCAATCAACCTAACCTGCACGTAGCTTTGAACTGTGGGAGGAAACTGGAGCACCTGGAGGAAACCCAGGCAGACATGGGGAGAATGTGCAAAACTCAACACAGATTAGTGGACCCAAGCTGGAATTGAATCCGGGTCCCTGGCGCTGCGAGGCAACAGTGGTGACCACTGTACCACCATGCCGCCCTTTTTTTGGGGTACTGAGTACATTTGCAAAATTAGTTTGACTTTTGCAGGGGAAAAAAAAAATCCAAAAAGAAACTTCACAATTATCTGAAGTCTCCTTCTTTTGCTCATTTTTCTTAACTACCTTCCATCAGTGAAAGTGAAAATGCAGAACAACAGCTCATAACTGGACCCACTCAATTCAAATCAATACAAGTTATTGCATAATATCACAGTGCTGAACTCTTCCCCACATCGGTGAGTTATCTTACTTGACTTTAAACATGATTACTTCTAACTGCCCGCCAAATTGTTCACTTCTGCACCTTCGACACTAGATTGCCTCACAGCACTCTTAAAATACTGACAGATTCTAGATTTTACCTTCCTCTTTTCCCAGCTGGAAGGGAAGGTTTCCAGAAATAGGCTGCTGGGCACCTGATAGCAACAACTCCCAATATAGTGGGTAGGAGGAGTTTAATGATTACCGAGACATAGCTAAGCAGTAAAACATCAAAGTTAGATCAAATAGCATCTTATCTATCAACTCCCTCAAATAATTTTCCTTCCATTTCCACGAATACTCTATACTCCAAAAACACCCCAAAACATTTCTGTGGGAAAACAAAAATGGTGCTAGAAAATGTCAACATGTAGCACCACTCCCTTCCCAAGAGCAGAGATGTGTGCTAACGTAGATTTTCAGAAATACTAGCATGCTTTCAGTATCTCATTCAATTGGCAATTCATCCTATGAATAACATAAAGAACAAAACAAAGAACAAAAACAGCCCGGGAAACAGGCCCTTCGGCCCAACGAGCCTGCGCCGCCATTTTAACACTACCAGTCCCCCCTCCACCCATGACCCTCATCTATTGTTTATGGCATTCCATATTGAGGGAAACTAATTTAGGGACAATTTATTACCTCCAATCAGCCTAATAGCACATCTTTGGGGTGTGGGAGGAAACCGGAGCACCCAGAGAAAACCCACGCAAGCACGGGGAGAATGTGCAAACTCCCACAGACACCGGCCCAAATCCATGTGTCCGCACAGCAAACAGTGATAGTCACTGAGCTGTCGTGTTGCCCAGCATCTGGTCCAGTTTAAGCACACACTAATGACATGAAGCACTCAGCCACTCTCGAACATTCAAGAGCAGCCCTAGTACGACCCATTGTGTGTATGCCTCTCATTGGGCAACAAGGCAGACCGACTTAAAACCTGTGAATTAAAAGAGAAAAACATTAGTATCATACCACATCCTTTTACATTACCAGGGACGTCCCAACGCTAATGAACCTTATTTAAAACAATCTCCAGCCCACTCACGTGCCTGTTACTCTTAAACAACTCCAGCGTGCCTGCCTCCACCACCTTACTTGGCAGAACATTCCATACCCCCACTACCCTGTGTGAAAAACCTCCCTCTAATATCCGTGTTATACCTCTCCCCCCTCACCCTAAGCCTGTGGCCCCTCGTACTGTGCGTCTCTAACATAGGAAATAGCTTACCTCTGTTTACTCTGTCTATACCCTTCATAGTCTTATATACCTCTATTAGATCCCGCCTCAGTCGCCGTCTTTCAAGGGAAAAGAGCCCCAATTTGCTCAATCTTTCCTCATAACCCAGTCCTTCCATACCAGGCAACATCCTGGTAAACTTCCTCTGCACTCTCTCCAGTTTCCACGTCGTTCCGGTAGTAAGGCGACCAGAACTGGATGCAGTACTCTAAACGTGGCCTAACCAACGTTCTATACAACTGCAACATTAGACTCCAGCTCTTATACTCTATACCCCTTCCTATAAAGGCTAACATACCATAGGCTTTCTTCACAACCTTCTCCATTTGTACTACCACCTTCAAAGACTTGTGCTCTTGCACCCCCAGGTCCCGCTGCATTTCTATACTCGTTATAGACTTACCCTTTATCATATAACTCCCCCATTCTCAAGTTTTGCCTTCACCCAGTATCTACATACCCGCAGCAATGGTCAGTGGCTATTACTCCACTCATTATGGCAAAAGGAGATGCTAAGCATCATTGAGTAAATCATGTACATCACAGAATCCCTACAGGTCCAGAGGCCACCATTCCGCCCACTGAGTCTGCACTGACTTTTCAACGGAGCATCCCACCCAAGCCCTATGCCCATAGCTCCACATATTTACCCCTCTAATCCCCTTAACCTACATATCTTAAGACACTATAAGAGATAATTTAGCATGGCCAATCCATCCAACCTGCACATCTTTCAGTCTGTGGTAGGAAACCCCAGACACGGGGAGAATGTGCAGACTCTGCACAGTCATGCAAAGCCAGAATTGAGCCCAGATCCCTGGCATTGAGGCAGCAGTGCTAACCATTGTGCCACTGTGCTGTGTCAATGCTGCAGCGGCACATTAAGCTGGCTTGTAACAAACAAGCGGAGACCTTAACTGTCTTGAGCAAGAATGCCACAGATTGGAGCAGAAAACTTGCATTCTGTCAAGAGAATAATAAAAAAAAGCATAAGGCTAGACTATCTGCCTAACCAGTCCACGGCGGCATTTACACTCCATACAATTTCTCAGAGGGAATCTGTGGAATTCTTTACCTCAGAAGGCTGTAGAAGCTGGGTGGTTACGTACATTCAAAGCTGAGATGGACAGATTTTTAATCAGTAAGGGGATCCAGCGTTACAGGGGTAAGGCAGGGAAGTAGAGTTGAGGATTATCACATCAGATCAGTCACGGTCTCAGTGAATGACAAAGCAGATTCGAAGGGCCAAATGGCTTACTTCTGATTCTACGTCTTATAGTTTAAGCCATCTCCCAAACTTACAATTACTTACTTGCACTTTTGTAGTTTCTACAGGCTTCCATTGGACTAACGTTACCCCAGCACACAGCATAAAGACCGAGATCCACTGCAGCTTGCTGAGTGAGCGGTTCAGCATCAGGACTGTGCACAAAGCTGTGGTAGGGATCTTTAATTGGTACGTCACCTTAAAAGAAAATACAAATATCATTAGAAGCAAAGTTTAACTCTTTCCTTTCCAGATTTTCCAGCTGGACCAATGGTGTGCTAAATTATTTTGGTGATTAGCGAAGCTAACTTTTTTTAAAAGAGACTATCAACCTCATCGATAATTGATCAATTGTTAACTGATAAGTTTATAAGCTCCATATTACTTTAAAAGTTTTTACTCCATTCTTAAAGTTACAAAGCCAGTGCACAGAGTGGACTGAGCAAGCCCAAATCCATCTGATCACTTGCTCCAAAAGCCAAATTCAAAACTAAATCCAATTCACCGTCCCCACAAGAGAGAGAAAAACATCCAAGCTGATACGAAAAGACACTGAAGCCCACCTCGGGCTTGATCTGATGCATGATCTTAATTAAAAGGCCGAGAAAGGGCTCTGGTCTCAAAATATACCCGATGGGTCCAGTACATCTCTGATCCAAGTGGCTGGCTGGCACCAAAGACTCGACTCCTCACTCAGGCAGAATTACAGAGGCATGAGTGACCCCCTCAACATCTATCACAAGTATCGATTGCCACATATGCCCCTTGACAGCAAGTTAGCCTTCTTGACAGCCAAGACAGGCACAGTTTTCATTTCAAATCACTACACATTAGCAAAGTTTATTTATTAGTCACAAATAGGCTTACATTAACACTGCAATGAAGTTACTGTAAAAATGCCCTAGTTGTCACACTCTGGCGCCTGTTCGAGTACACTGGGGGAGAATTTAGCATGGCCAATGCATCTAAACTGCACATTATACTTTAAGCAACGTTGCCAGACAGAAGTCAGGAGCAACATGCCTTAGCTGATTTCCTCTGGGAGCCAAGGCCAACTGCAGCACCCTGGCTGAGTTTGGTTTGCAACTATTCTATTAAACTCTCCTTTCTCAGATTGAGATGCCGTCAGTGAAAGATGCTCTTAATTCCACAAAGCATGTTTTAGAGCTCTGCTATGCCATCACATGGTAGTGAGCACAGGGCAGACACTTCTTTGCAGAGTGGAAAAAAAAAGAGATAGTAGTCCACTTCTCAGGCTATTACGCATCTCTGAACAGCCACCTCAAGAACCAAATTCAGAATACCTACTATTCAATAACTATGGATCATGGACATTTATAACACAGTGAGGCCATTTGGTCCAATGCATTCACGTCATTTCTTTGACAGAGCTATCTCAGTTGCAGTTTTCTGTTCCTTCCCCGTAACCATTTATATTTTTCAATGCATTAAATAGTAATGAAGTAAAAACAGAAAATGCCAGAAAAACTCAGCTGGTCTGGTAGCATCTGTGGAGAGAGTTAAACACAGAATTACTATTTTGACATTTCTCTCTCCACAGATGCTACCAGTCAGGCTGAGTTTTTCTAGCACTTTCCATTTTCACTTTAGCATCCGCAGCTTTTTGCTTCTATTAAATGGTAATGAATCAAATTTTTATAAACGAAATGTCACACATACACCGCAGAGTAAGAAAAGATCATTTGATAAAGACTTCATGTTCAGACTGAATACCTGGAGCATATCTAGATATTCTTTACCTGATACACTGCTGCATCCAGATTGCTAAGTGCCACAAAAGCCATATTGTTCTGAACAGCGTATACGAGAGATGGGATACTGAGCTTCAGCAATTCTTTGGGACTCCTGATTATATGCTCATGCAATGTTGACAGCATCCTCCTCAAGCTCCCAGTGTCCCTTAGGGGAAAAAGAAATGGAAGATATGCAGCCTATTAAATCATCATGCAAGTAATGATAAATGCTGGCAGAGGCTGCCTGATTCCTTCACATCTGGGGAAGTGCTCTGCTAAACCCCTGTACCCCTTTTCAAGAGGCCAGTCCCAAAGCGTTGAAAAGCATGCACTCTTACATGAGTGGACACCCACATAGCACAAGACAGTGGAAGAAACGGTCCATATTTGCTCAGTTGAACTGTAAACACAGAGGCCCATTTTTCGGGTCCCCCCCCCCGGGCCTATTGTTGAAAGGTTGACAGTGCAGGTGTCAACACAATGGAGGTGGCTCAGGAGAGTGGTCAACACATAGACCCCATTAATAAAAGCAGACATTTGCAGACAAAGACATTTTCCTTCAAGCAGCCCAGCAACAGCCTCTTCCTCCTGCTGCACAAACAACCCACAAGACCTTCCTCTCCACTCTGGTGCAACTTCCACTGGTAGCTAATTCCTACTGACATTCAGGAAAGATGGAACATAAGGACTAGGAGCAGGAGTAGACCATCTGACCCCTCGAGCCTGCTTGGCCATTCAATAAGATCATGGCTGATCTTTCTGTGGACTCAGCTCCACTTACCCCACCCCCTCACCATAGCCTTTAATTCCTTCATTGTTCAAAAATGTATCTATCCTTGCCTTAAAAACATTCAATGAGGTAGCGTCAACTGCTTCACTAGGCAGGGGATTCCACAGATTCACAACCCTTTGTGTGCAGAAGTTCCTCCTCAACTCCGTCCCAATTCTATTCCCCCATGCCCCTAGCTCTAATTTCACTGCCAGTGGAAACAACTTCCCTGCTTCAATCTTATCTATTCCCTTCATAATCTTGTACGTTTCTATAAAATCTCCCCTCGTTCTTCTGAAGTCCAATGAGTATAGCCCCAGTCTACTCAGTCCCTCCTCATAAGCCAATCCCCTCCACTCCAGAATCAATCTAGTGAATCTCCTCTGCACCCCCTCCAGTGACAGTGCATCCTTTCTCAAGTAACGAGACCAAAACTGTACACACCACAGAGAAGCCTCAAGCTGCTAGAGTTATCCATTCAAACTGAAAATACTGGCCACTGTGCTCAGGTATATGTTAGACAAGGAACTTGTACATAAAATCATACGCTGCACCTGCCTGATGCCCCACTTGCTGCAATCACCAATGCTTTCAGCATTTTGACCCAAGACTGAAAACTCAGTTTGTGAAATCTTCCTTATGTTAAAAACCAGCAACATTTGCTTATGCCGCAACAGGTCACAGTAATTTACAGTATGTGAAGTATTGAGATTCTTCATGGGGTTATGAGTATTATATAAATGGGAATCTTTATGTTTCCATGCAACCACCACCTACTCAAGGCAATTTAGGGATGAGCAATACACCCATGTGCCCATTACGGAAATCACAATACAAAACAGGTCTAGCATAATGTTTACTATGATAGGGAAATATTCTACACACTGAGATGCAACAAAATCAATACTTATCTTCCTACTTACAAAATCAGTTTTAAAATACAATACATGCTTTTCCAAGTCTGAGCTAAAATGATAGATTTCACACATACCTTGCTAACATACCTAAACTCAAAATTAGTTTGATGACTTCAGTGATGCACACAGCAGTGGTTGCAAAATACATCTCCGTTAAGACTGTCCTCGTGTACCGCAATGCCACAGTGTAAGTGGCAGCCACAAGTGTCATTACTGTCAAGCAGTACAGTTTAAATAGTAGGCTGGCATTCTCTGAAAGAAAAAGTAAAAATGTGTCTTGCCGTAGGAAAGAGACAGAAAAATACCTGCAGGACCGCAAAAATAGACGTGACATGGAAAACCATTCAAACAAAACCAGCTCATTCACTGTGACACCGACAGCACCCAATGTTTTCAAATAATTAGTTCTACAGTCTCCCCTGCCTTACCCTTCCACACTGCAAACATTCTTTTCCCAAGTTTACTTCTTGCTTTTCTTTCACAACCATCCCGCTTTAGATCCCATCTTCACACTTTTCATAAGGCCAAAACACTCAAGTTTTTTTTTGCTCCCAGAGTTTCTCCAACATTTTAATCAGAGTTTCTCCAACTTGCTCTTTTTTCTAAGACCATAAGACATACGAGCAGGATTAGGCCACTTAGCTCACTGGGTCCACTCCACCATTCCTCACTTCCATTCTCCTGCCTTTTCCCTATAATTCCTAATCAAGAACCTATCTCTATCTTAAAAGACATTCAATGATGAATGGGATGGATAGCATAGAGGTGGAGAGACTCTTCCCGCTCAAAAAAGACAGTAGGACTAGGGGGCACAGCCTCAAGATGAAAGGGGGGCGGTTTAGAACGGAGTTGAGGAGGAACTTCTTCACTCAAAGGGTGGTGAATCTCTGGAATTCTCTGCCCGTTGAAGTGGTGGAGGCTGCCTTGCTAAATATTTTTAAGACGCGGGTTGATGGGTTTTTGATAAGAGAGGGGATTAAGGGTTATGGGGAGAAAGCGGGAAAGTGGAACTGAGCAGCGACAGATCAGCCATGATCTTATTGAATGGCGGGGCAGGCTCGAAGGGCTAGATGGCCTACTCCTGCTCCTATTTCTTATGTTCTTATGTTCTCCACAGCCTTCTGCAGCAAAGATTCACCACTCTCTGGCTGAAGAAGTTCCTCCTCATCTCTGTGTAAAGCAACTGGAATGGAAACCGAGTGTCTTGAGGCAATTTACCGAGTGAAAGGCACCAGGTAAATGGAAGTTCCAGTTGGCATTGCTGCTGCTCCACAGAGGCTGAACATGTTGAGCATTAATGAAGGGCAGCAATGTGGCTCTTGCTGGACTAGTAGGCCGGAAAGACAGGCTCAAACCCCACAACAGCTTGAAAATGATTTTGAAAAACAAAACATCAAATGTTTTAATAAAGAAAACCAGTATTATTAAAAAAGTGAGCATGAAACTGCTGGAATGTTGTGAAAACCCAACTAAAGGAATGTGCCTAAAAACCCAACTAAGGGAATCTGCCATCTTTACCCACACAGCCTAGTCTCTCTGGACTTCAGTCCCATTAAAGGGACTTAAAACTGGACCTACCGTAATTTAAGCTGATCTTTCCGCACACCCTAGCTGTGACTGTAACACTATAATTCTGCACCCGCCCCGCTTCCCTTCTCCCGTGTACTCCATGAACGCTATGGTTTTGTCTGTACAGTGCGCAATAAACAATACTTTTCACTGTATCCCAATCAATACATGGGACAATAACAAATCAATTCCAATTAAGGTGCCATTTAAATACTTCTTGTTGTCTCACACCAAACTATTTCAGCAACAAACAGGAAACTTTTCCAATATTCCAAGAATAAATATTTGAAAATCTCAGCGGCTTTGAGCTCTGCTTCATAGTCAATGCAAAGGAACAGCCTAATGATACAAGACAATCTTATTTAGCATCCCCAAAGGGGAAGGTGAGTATTTTTCTTCATTGGGGGCTCAGCTCAACGCTGTTTAAAAATCAATTTGGGGGAAAAATATCCAGCCAGCTTTACGGACACGCAGTTAAGTGGGCATCGTATCGGCGTTCAAATGTACCGGTCCCTCCATACTAAACGGAACAAAACGCAGGGCTGTATACAACAATACCGCTTGCATGGCAACGGCCGGAACCGTATACCTTTGTTTTGGGATGCGGCGTGAAGGAATCGCCCCCAAATTAACTATAAAGTAAATTCAATCAGCAGTCATCTCGATCCACTAACGCACAAAATAACTCAAAGTGCACCGACAGCCTGACACGCCCGCTTACCGGTGGCCATCTTCCTGGTCAAAGTTGGCTGCAGGTTGTTGTGCTGCGCTCGGTGCTGGAGCTACTGCTGCCCCCTTGCTCGCCGACTCTCTCAGCGCTGCTTCCCACGACGGTCCTCGGATGGAACCAGGCCCCGGCCCAGGGACAACCAGAAGGAACCCCCCACACTCCGGGCCACGTTCCAAAAAAGAACGCGCGCGCAGGCATAGGCACGCAGCCCCGCCCCCTCCCACCCGCCTGACCAACACGGCGGAGGCAGCATCTTACAGTGCAGAGAGAGAGAGGCCATTTGGCTAATGGAGCCTGCACTACAATAATCCAACCTAGGCCTTCTTTCCCCCTCCATGTATTTACCATGCTAATCCCCCTAACCTACACATTGAATCCCTATAGTGCAGGAGGAAGCTATTCGGCCCATCAAGTCTGCACTGACCACAATCCCACCCAGGCCCTATTCCCATAACCCATGAATTTACCCTGCTAATCCTCTGACACTTGGGTCAATTTAGCATGGTAAGAAATCTGACAACACCAGGTGAAGTCCAACCAATTTATTTGATAGTAAACTCACAAGCTTTCAGGGTTTCTCCCTTCGTCAGGTGAAGGGAGAGTTCTGGCCTCAGACAGAGCAACTAACAGCACAGACATATGCTCTGTCTGAGGCCAGAACTCTCCATTCACCTGACGAAGGGAGAAACCCCGAAAGCTTGTGAGTTTACTGTCAAATAAATGGGTTGGACTTAACCTGGTGTTGTCAGATTTCTTACTGTGTTTACCCCAGTCCAACACCAGCATCCCCACATCAATTTAGCAATTTAGGCCAGTCCAACTAACCTGCACATCGTTATGGACTGTGAGAAGAAATTGGAGAGGAAACCCAAGCAGACATGGGGAGAATGTGCAGACTCTGCACAGTCTACCCAAGGCCAGAATCGAACCCCGGTCCCTGGCACTGTGAGGCAGCTGTGCTAGCCACTATAACACCATACCACCCAATCAGTACAATCATTATTTACCAGTGCCAATTAGTCTGTTTTGAGGATTTGTTTGCAGGCAGAAAGCCAACAGATCATTCAAGGTGGCATTCCATTGTCTCTCCTCTGCCCCACTGCGGAGCACTTGCAACATTCAATCTTCTCCTTGCCCACCCTGACCACCATGGAGCCACAAATAATATTAATCATTTTGGTACATCTTCTATCTGCATATACAGCAGCACCCACCTCTGACAGGACATCACTGGGGGCGGAGGATGGAGTGAGGGGGCTTGTGGAGGATGGTTTAAAAATTAACTTGGGGAGACGGGGGTACATGGGTACCAGGATGATTTCCAAATTAGGTTTAAAGTGAAAGTATGTCATGTAAAGACAGAAAGTGCTTCACAACCTCAGCGGATTTCCAGTGCAGACTTGATGGGCCAAATGGCCTCCTTCTGCACTATAGAGATTCTATGATTTTATGGTTTGGGAATTTGAACTGAAGAACAATAATCCAGAAATTTAAATTCCTCCGAATGTCTGGTTTCCTTTTCAGCCTAAAGATGTACACGTTAGGTTGATTGGCCATGCTAAATTGACCCTAATGTCACGGGATTAGCAGGGTAAATATGTGGGGTTATGGGAATACAGCCTAGGTGGGATTGTGGTCAGTGAAGACTTGATGGGCCAAATGGCCTCCTGCACTGTAAGGATTCTCTGATCTGGCAGCATCCGTGGAGAGAGAAACTGAGTTAATGTTTCGCATGTAAGATGACTCCTCTTTGGCACACATGATGTGAAGAAATCTGTCGTTTGCACAACCCGTTGTTATCTGTAGTTGGTTTGTCAAATGCTTTCTAGTCTCAGCTTGTTTTATTGACTGTTCAGAGAAACTAAGATTCCAGGTTTCTTCAAATGAGTGTAATTAAGAATTTTCAGAATCAGAGCTACTCCAGAAGCATTTAAAAGTGGCGAGCGGGTGGATTCTTGCCCCCATTCCCAGCACCACCACCGGCATGGCAGCAAGTCCACAACCTATGCTTCTGACCTGGCCAGCTCCATTGCGCAGGCAGGTATCTCCAAGCCCTCCATGATTTTCACAGGAGTTGGACCAACTGTTGGATGACTTGTGGTTCAGGGCTCCTCAGGGGAGTCATGAGCCACGGTCTGACTTTGGGGAGCTTTTGAAAGGTAAGTTCAAAATGTCTTACTCATGCCCACATGCTCCTCCATGCCTACCCATGATCTTATCCTTCCCCCACCTCTATGGTCCTCATACTTTAAATGCCAACTTATGGCTCTTCCAATGCCAACTTATATACATAGAATCAATGAATCATGTAGTAACAATGGCATATGTGGGACTGCTCAGAAAAGAAACCAGACCACAAAATAAAACTGCTGTTCCTACAACCCTATAAAAGTATCAATCTGTCAGACCATTAAAGTATCAACAACAAAGGCTTCAAACCAGACTGACAAAGAATTTTCTAGCCAGCAGGTGAAATCGCCTTCGCCTACTTTAAATTCCACCCTGAAGCATTGAGCTAAAGGGATTGGATCTTATCTGAGGGAGACAGGGGGTGGCACAGTGGCACAGTGGGTAGCACTGCTGCTTCACAGCGCCAGGGACTTGAGTTCAATTCCCTGGCTTGGGTCACTGTCTGTGTGGAGTTTGCACATTCTCCCTGTGTCTGTATGGATTTCCTCCAGGTGCTCCGGTTTTCTCCCACAGTCTGAAAGATGTGCTGATTAGGTGCATTGGCCATGCTAAGTTCTCCCTCAATGTACCCAACAGGTGCTGGAGTGTGGCAACTAGGGGATTTTCCCAGTAACTTCATTGCAATGTTAATGTAAAACTACTTTTCATCTAGTAAAGGCAGAGACAGACTCGTGATGTGCCTGCCAGCTCCCTGCGCCACCATGGAGCCTGAGCTTAGCAATCTTAGCACACAGTTGATAAAATCCCACATCTGGCACCACCTTTGTGCCGCAGAAGATTAATTGGTTATACGCAACTCATAAGTATTCTTAGACGTGCTAACTGAACTTTGTACTTTGAGTATTCATTATTATGGTTGTCATTGCTGCAATAGCTCTATGTTCCTGGTATAGTTGGCTCAGCTTGAATGAACCCTCAGTGAACTCACTGCCCATTTCAGGCTTCCTTTAGTTCTTGTTTGGATTGCAGTCCCAGCCTGTCTCTGTGCTTCCCTGCACATTGCTGTACACTATCATGTGCAATTGCAACACATCCCAACAAGGTGCTGCAACTTAGCAAAGCAACCCAGCTCAGGTGCTGCTCCCTGCAGTCAGCCCACAACTTTATTGCCTCTCACAGTACCCCATTCCTACAACCTCAACAGAAGAGGGGAACCACTGACCAATACCCTGGCTACTCCTAACCACCATCATCCCAATGCAGGTGTACCCCTCAAGGAGTTCAAGATCTGTCAAATGTTAGCGCTCCAATCCTGGTCCCACATTCACACACCAACTCAATGCGGCCACCAAGCCAACACATGATAAACCCATACCAGTAGTCATCCAACTCTCCAACACCCCTTTTTAATATAATCATGTCTATCTCATGATACATCTCAGAAAAGATGAGCACATATACTGACCCATGTAATTCATCTATCAGGAGAAGTTGGGCTTGTCTGCTCCATTATTCAGCGACCAGGACAATCCTCTTGTGCAGTCAACAAATGACAGGAGGAGCAATCCTGTGTCTGGAGGGCCACAAGTTGTCTCTGATCCCTTACTAGAGGGCATGAGTGCAAGTTGCAGTAGTGAGTGCTGTGGGAAAGCACTGCCAATCACGGGTGCAGTGCTGGGAAAGGTTTAAGACCAGCTGTATCCTGAAAAGGTGAGTCTTTCAGGTATTCAGTGTTTCCCCTTAACTTGCAGCCTGCAAAATGCAGAGCAGCGGTGGGATACAGGGCACTTGTTGCTCAACAAAAAAGCAGGGGTGTGTGTCTGGGATACAGATACAATGCCCAGTGCTTATGTGTGCAGCTGCCAATAAATGCATGCTACCTGAAACCACGTGGAGGATTTTCCCTTCTGCGTTCAGCACTCCAGTATCTTACCTCCCTTTGCTTCTTGCATTTGCAGGAGAACAGATGCACAATACCCACGGGACACCACTATGAGTGTGTTCTTGATAGTGAATCCCCTATTTGAGGTACACGTGACCATGAGCAGGTTTATGTCAGCATGGTGTTGTGTTTGGGGGAATATCTTGGTAGCATAGGGAGGGAGATTTGGGGAGGGGAGGGCGTTGGCTGTGTGCTGCACCTAATCTGATAGCATACTGAGTATAGAGATATTGTGAAACTTTCAAGATCTTCCTGCCTGCTTCTCATGAGCTTCTCTTGTGTTTCACACAGAACTCAATGGTTGCCACTCACATCTACCAGCCACAGAATCCTTTGGATGTCAAGAGGAGGAAAAGTTCTAAGGATGCAGGGCCATGTAAGACTAGAGCACCAAGTGTCAGCTTACACCTCACTGGGTCCATGCATGGTTGTAGTGGGCAGCAGTGACTGAGGAACACAGCATTAGTGTGCAGAAGGAGGTGTTTGAGGCAGAGGTATCTGTGTGCAATCCTCCTCCGTGATGGGGGAGGTGGAGGATTCACAGTGATGGTCCTTCTGGCAATGAGGAAAGGCTTCCGGAGTTGGTTTGGAGCTCAGTACTTGGCTGGAAGTAGAGGAACCCATGCAGCAGATTGACTTGAGTGCAAGAGTTCTTCCCCCCCATGACGAGGTGCCAACCTCATGAAGGGCCAGATTTGGTAGTGCCCAGAGTGCAAGCAAGGGCAGTGTGATGTCCTTTTCTGCACCAGGGCCACTGATTTCCCCTTGCCTGACTCCATTTAGTCCCATATGAGACCATGAAAATCTGGCTCAGGCTGTTCAGGTAAGGATGGAAAGAGGGATGAGTTGCAATATTGATTGAAGAGAGCACTGCAGTGCTTGAGTGAGAGAATGTTTGAGAGAAGTCAAGAACAGAATCTAATTGGTTTGAGTAAGGAACAATAGAAATACTATTACACTACTGGTTGTATCATATAGACTGCCAACTAGTTGAAAAGCTATAGAACGAATTTACACAGAAATTACAGAAAGGTGCAAAAACTATAATTATAATAAGGTGCTGTAATTCTCCTAATATAAGGCTTAATTTTCACTGAGTCTGGATGATACAGGAGCCCTTTAAAAATGTCAACTTGGTCTCTACCTCATTCCCAGACTATCTGATTTTTGGGGTACCTATAAAAGGTATGGGCTGGTTTCTGCCAAAACCCCATGGAACCCTAATCTGGCTGACTTCATTGTGGAAATAAGCATATCCTACGTCTCTACAACTTTCATTGTTGGACCAGGATTTTTTAAATTCATGGTTCCTGGCCCCTCAAAGGATCCATGATAAGTTTTAAATAGTAACTGCAAAAAGTCCTCATCATTCCCCCCAGACCAAGATATACCTTTCCATCTACCCACTGACCCCTCTACCCCCAAGACAAGCTATGGCACTTCCATGCTCATTGATCCTTTAAACCACTTAACCTTGTGCAAATATCGTGAAATTGGCCAGAAAGCCAGAGCTATCAATTAGTTGATTGTTTCAGCTCACAGCCAAATCTCTTATGTATGCTTGGCTGAATGCCCAGATAACCATTACTCCTGTTGAATCACCTCCGTCCCAGAGATGACATTTAACAGCTCAGGCTCTCTGATCTCGGCTGTCAGTTTCACGATGTTTATTTACAAAAGGTTAAGTCATTTCAAGGGCTTGAGGTTTTTGTTACTGATACTTTAAGGTTTTGCATGTTTGACAGTTTTATTACCTTCTAATAAAGTTTTTTTAAATATAGTAGGAAGTTATGAATTACTTATTAATAGCTTTTGTTTTACACAACCTACTGTCACTACAGGGTTCACTGGTTTAATATATTTCGAAAATGTCTGCAAAGGCAAGATCTTCATTGCCAGAAGAAGCAAGAGTGTTCTTCCTGTCTTCACATTAATACTTCATTCACACCCCTCCTTCTCACCATTCCCTGTCCATTATTCCTTCGGGACTGGTGAACTATATTGGTGTGCCCATAGCATTCCAATAAAGCTGAATGGAAATGGTGCTTATGCCTCTTCCACCTGGCACATAACATGTCAATTATTGTACTATAAGATACTTCCTGAACTTAGGCACCAGTAATTCTAAAATTCCTCAAGTGGTTTTGCTGCATGCTTGCATTTATTACCTGCAGGCTGTGATTGACATCTTCGACATCAATTAGTTCAACCAATTTTATTGAAAGCCTCAAATTTGTGCTCGTGCTTATCAGGATAATGATGTCCTGCTAAAATGTCTGCAATACAATAACAAGCATTAACATAGGACTATAGTTGTTAAATGTAACATCCCCAACCCATAATATTTTCTACAAAGAATTCTGTGGGAAAATTTCAGTTTATTACTAAATCTGATAGTTATTGCCAACATGAAAGTTTTGTTAGATTGATTACTCAAGTTTCTTTTTTATAGAAGATGTTCGGTTTTAAGTTTCATCAATTGCTCTTGTTAAGTTGTATTTGATCATATGCGTCGGTTCTGCAACCTTTCCTCCACGTAAGCCAGCGTAGAAGACCTGTGGTTTGGGCACATTGCTGGAGTTATCTCGCTTTGTTTGTACTGCCTTGGTCTTTGGCAGGTAGACTTGGGTAGTGTTGTCTCTTCTCATGTGGCTGAGGTTTGTCTGTATATAACGTGTGACCTTCTGACGCAGGTTTGCCTGGAGAAATTGAAGCATTTAAAATGCCATTATTCTGTAGCCTAAATACATATAGTACGAGTCACAATTTTGTTCATAATATTTTAGGTGGAGTCATTTGTCTGACGATTTCAATTCTTGCTGATTCCAATGAAGCTTATCTACTGAGTAAGTATAAAATCAACATAAAATTTGAGCCAATCAATTCTAAATAATGTAAGTAGATCTTGTATTAATCTGCGTCGCTGTTCCTGGTGCGCTAGAAGGTAAATTGATTTATAACAATTGGGTGGTTATGGAACATGACAGGATAGGTGTTGTTCATAGTCAGGTGGACAGTTACGCTATGGTGCATCATATAGGCAAGATTTAAATAAGTTGGATATATTTATGGTTCTCCCATGGTGTTGCACATGTAATGATGTGGTTTGCACATATAAGACAGGTGATATGCTATTTTATAAAGACAGGAGTGCTGTAGCATATTCTGGCAAGGCCACAAAATCACACTATAAATAAGCAAATAGAACCAAATCTATGAATAGTTTAACTGTGGTTTGATCAGGGAAATGACAATGGAATTTTTTTCGTCCGTTTTAAGTTGCAGCTGAGCAGCATTCAGCATTTTAAGATTGTGTTGCAGCTGTAACAAAGTGATAGAGGATTTTCATAATAACTTCATAGTACTTAATGTAAGCCTACTTGTGACTAATAAACTTTTTTTTATGTAAATGCAATGTAGCTAGTTACTCCTGTACTGTATACTTAGTGTATCTTTCCATAAAGTAAACAGATATGTTTGTTGCCAACTGATAGTAGCTTTGGTTACAGTAGGGAAGGAGTTTGATTAACGAAGATGTTTTTACAAATGAAATTTTAAAAAGCATGCCTACCAATTTAATTGCTTTTCTTCTCAACTCCCACTCATTCCATTCATATGATTTAACAATGTTTGGCTCCAGGATGTGAGTGTCAGTTTGGGTGCAGTTGTCATATTTTATGACGCGTTTCATGCATCTGGTTGCCTAGAAATTAGAAAGCAAAGAAAATAAAAAGGGAAAAAGCCAAGAACCCAGACTGCAGACTGATGACAAATTGTAGGAAAATGGCTTATTCTACAATGCCTGAATTATAAAAAATACTTTACTTAAGTCCTCAATAACCATGCTCCTCACAAATATTCTTTAAAGAAAAATTTAAGTAAGATATAAAATTTAAGTTTATTAGTATCACAAATTGGCTTACTGCAATGAAGTTACTGTTAAAATTCCCTAATTCTGGCACCTGTTCGGGTACATTGAGAGAGAATTAAGCACGGCCAATGCACCTAACCAGCACATCCGTCAGACTGTGGGAGGAAACCAGAGCACCTGGAGGAAAACCACACAGACATAGAGAGAATGTGCAGACACTGCACAAACAGTGACCCAAACCAGGAATTGAACCCAGGTCCCTGGTACTGTGAGACAACAGTGCTGACCACTGATCACAAATTTCAATGTGTATGTTGAAATTTGAAGTGTTGAAATTTCCCTCCTGGTTTGAAGAAAAATGCTTGGCAGTTCTTTACTATCTCCCTTAAATGGCCATGGATGATCCTGAATTATAAGTTTCAATCAACTGTTGATCACAACTCTGCCCAATTCTGGCCTTCATGGGCTACCTGATAGGTCTGGTCTGGGGCAATGAGCTCATCCTTTTTGTCAATGTACAACTTTCTGTTTAAAAGCAGAACATTTTTATTATGGTAACAATGAGTTTGCTTTGGCAGCATTGACCAGGTGCTGACATTTCCTGGAGTTACATGTGGCAAAAGGTTACAAATGGGCAGATAGGTGGCAGATGGAATTTAATCCTGACAAATGCGAGGTGATGCATTTTGGAAGGAATAATGCAGGGAGGAGTTACATGATAAAAGGTAGACCGATTAAGAGTATAGAAATACAGAGGGACCTGGGAGTGCAGGTGCACAAGTCTCTGAAGGTGTCGACACAAGTAGAGAAGGTTGTGAAGAAAGCTTATGGAATGCTAGCCTTTATAGGAAAGGGTATAGAGTATAAGAGCTGCCGTCTAATGCTTCAGTTGTACAGAACGTTGGTTAGACCGCATTTGGAGTACTGCGTCCAGTTCTGGTCACCCTACTACCGGAAGGACGTGGAGAGGGTGCAGAGGAGGTTTACCAGGATGTTGCCTGGCATGGAAGGACTGAGTTATGAGGAAAGGTTGGAGAAACTGGGGCTCTTCTCCTTAGAACGACGGAGATTAAGGGGGGATATGATAGAGGTATATAAAATACTGAAGGGAATAGATAGAGTCAATAGTGGTAGGCTTTTCCCTAGATTGGGGACAATTACGAGAGGTCACGATCTAAGGGTGAGGGGGGAGAAGTATAATTTGGAGATAAGAAGAAGGTTTTTCATGCAGAGGGTCGTGGGGGTATGAAACACACTACCGAGTAGGGTGGTGGAGGCAGGCACGTTGGCCTTGTTTAAGGTTTACTTAGATAGACACATGAGCGAAATAAGGATGGAGGGTTATAGTAGAGGATATTAAATAGGGTCAGAGCCTCGGGACGACACCAGAAATGTATTATTACATGTTAATGTTTTGTCTTTTTATTCCACAGGTGTCGGTCCACCTTGTTGTCAAACGAGGGGCATGCACATGGTGGGTCGTGCGTGGGCTGCTCTTGGAGGTTCCGGGAGTGGCCTAGTACTTTGTGTCGTTGTGTATGCTTAATCCTGGACCAGCAGACGGGCGCCGCAACAGCTCAGTGACTATCACTGCTAGCTGTGCAGATACATGGATTTGGGCCTGTGTCTGTGGGAGTTTGCGCATTCTCCCTGTGGTTGCGTGGGTTTCCTCCGGGCGCTCCGGTTTCCTCCCACACCCCAAAGATGTGCTCTTAGGCTGATTGGTGTACCAAATTGACACTATTCTCCCCTGAATCTGGTTACATTAGGGGTTCCACTCACATACACACAGGGCAGGGTAGGTGTAGGAAGATGCGGCGGCGCGGGCTCGTTGGGCCGAAGGGCCTGTTTCCCGTGCTGGGTTGTTCTTTGTTGTTCTTTGTTCTTACAAATGGCATTTTCTGAAATAAATGTCCCTTTGTGCTCTGGATTTCATACAGGAAATATGAAGGAGAAAGAGCTCCACAAAGTCTTAATTGATTGCAAGAAAGAATTCAATCAGTTTATAACTAAAGATTGTTTAGCATTAACAAAGTGTAGAACAATATATAAAGAATCTTGCGCAGACATAGGGAACATAGGAACATTCAGCCCATTGACCTTGCTCCACCATTTAAAACATTCATAGCTGATGAGACACTTCAATTCCTTTTATAGCCACTATCTGCCACCACAGGGTGGCACAGTGGTTTGCATGCTGCCTCATTGCGCCAAGGACCTGTGATCAATTCCTGGCTTGGGTCACTGTCTGTGTGGGGTTTGCACGTGCTCCCTGTGTCTGTGTGGGTTTCTTCCAGGTGCTCCGGTTTCCTCCCACAGTCCGAAAGACGTGCTGGTTAGGTGCATTGACCCGAACAGGTGCCAGGGTGTGGCGGCGAGGAGAATTTCACAGCAACTTCATTGCAGTGTTAATGTGAGCCTTATTTGTGACTAATAATTAAAATTTATTTTATCTCCATAACCTTTACATTATTGTTAATCAGAAACCTATCAATCTCTACCTTAAACATACTCAGTGACTTAATTTCCATTGCACTCTAGGGTAGCAAATACCAAACATTCACAACCGTCTGTGTAAATAAATTTCTCCTCATCTTGGTCCTTAGTGGCATCTCCCTTATTTTGAAATTATGGCCCCTGAACTCTAGACTGCCCAACCAAGGGAAACATTTTACCTGCATCTACTCTGTCGATTCCTTTAAGTATCTTGTAGATTTCAATGAGGTCACCTCTCATTCTTCAAAACTCTAGAGAATACAGGCCCAGTTTGCCCAATTTCTCTTCATAAGACAGTCCCAACATCCCCAGAGCAAATCTGGTGAATCTGTGGTGCACTCCCTCTATGGCAATAATATCCTTTCTGAGGTAAGGTACCAACACCGAAGATATTGTTCCAGGTACGGTCTAACCAAGCTCCTGTACAATTGAAGCAAGATCTTACTACATCTGTACTCAAATCCTTTTGCAAAAAAGACTCACATTCCATTAACCTTTCTAATAGCTTGCTGCACCTGCATGTTCGCCTTCAGTGACTTATGGACAAGGACACCGAGGTTCTTTTGTACATTTAAACTTTCTAACTTCTTACATTTAAGAAATACTCTACTTACCTGATCCTTCTACCAAAATTGATTCCCACACATTTTTCCTCAATATTTTCCATGTATAAGCTGCATTTTTAATGATAGTTTGTCTGAATTTATATTCATGATATTAATGAATTTATATTAATGATTTGGATGAGAATATTGGAGGCATGGTTAGTAAGTTTGCAGATGACAACAAGATTGGTGGTACAGTGGACAGTGAAGAAAGTTATCTCCAATTGCAATGGGATCTTGATCAATTGGGCCCGTGGGCTGACGAATGGCAGATGGAGTTTAATTTAGACAAATGCAAGGTAATGCATTTTGGTAGACTGAACCAGGGCAGGACTTACTCAGTTAATGATACGGCATTGGGGAGAGTTACAGAACAAAGAGATCTAGGGGTACATGTTCATAGCTCCTTGAAAGTGGAGTCACAGATGGACAGAGTGGTGAAGAAGGCATTTGGCATGTTTGGTTTCATCGGTCAGAACATTGAATACAGGAGTTGGGAAGTCTTGCTGAAGTTGTACAAGACATTGGTAAGGCCACACTTGGAGTACTGTGTACAATACTGGTCACCCTATTATAGAAAGGATATTATTAAACTAGAAAGAGTGCAGAAAAGATTTACTAGGATGTTACTGGGACTTGATGGATTGAGTTATAAGGAGAGGCTGAATAGACTGGGACTTTTTTATCTGGAGCGTAGGAGGCAAAGGGATGACCTTATAGAGTCCTATAAAATAATGAGGGACATAGACAAGGTAGATAGTCATATCTTTGCCCAAAGTTAAGGGAGTCTAAAACTAGAGGGCATAGGTTTAAGGTGAGAGGGGAGAGATACAAAAATGTCCAAAGGGGCAATTTATTCACACAGAGGGTGGTGAGTGTCTGGAATAAGCTGCCAGAGGTAGTTGTAGAGGCAGGTACAATTTTATCTTTTAAAAAGCATTTAGGTAGTTACATGGATATGATGGGTATAGAGGGATATTGGCCAAATGCGGGCAATTGGGATTAGTTTAGGGGTTTAAAAAAAGAGTGACATGGACAAGTTGGGTCAAAGAGCCTGTTTCCATGCTGTAAACTTCTATGACTCTAATTAGGAGTTAAGAAAGGTTGCCCACTGCCCATGCCCTTAGTCAGCTCTGAAGAGGAGGCATATGGACTTGAAACTTTAACCCAGGTTTCTCTCTCCACAGGTGCTGCCAGACCTGCTGAGTTAATCCAACGTTGTTTGTTTTTGTTTGCGAGAATACAGGTACCAACCTCAGTAACTTTATTTTGCCCAGAGGTGCACATTCAAGTGAAATTAATTAACTAGTTTGTTTTCTTAATTTAAAATGTCTCCCCACTATTCTGTTTCCTACATTACAACCATACTTCAAAAATACTTCATTAACTGGGCTCACAATGAGGCCTTGAAAAATGCTGCATGGATGCAAGTCATTCTGTAATAATGAAATGTTGCAGTGTAAGGACATTTTTAGCTTGCGGGTGAGAAAAATACTCCAACTTATTTCAATTTGTTCTAAGACCAAGAATGACGTGACTGATTATTAAAAACAAAAGTCTTATGACTGAAAAGGGGAGAAAATTCATAGAATAGAATTATAGAATCCCAAAAGTACAGAAGGCCATTCGGTTCATGGAACCTGCACCAAAAACAATCCTACCCAGGCCCTACCCCTGTAACCCCACATATTTACCCTGCTAATCCTCCTGACACAAAGGGGCAAATTAGCATGGCCAATCCACCTAACCTGGACCGTGGGAGGAAATCAGAGTACTGGGAGGAAACCCACACAGACACAGGGAGAAAGTGTAAGCTCCACACACAGTCACCCATGCCAGGAATTGAACCCAGTCCCTGGTGCTGTGAGACAACAGCTCTAGCCACTGTGCCACCCCAAATTGAAGTAACAGAAAATCTGTAGTGCTCTCTCTGTATTTCACTGTCTCTGGTACTTCTCATATCTTATTCTCACCTTTTCTTTGCTATTTCTACTTCTCTCCACTGCTGTCACTTATTGCCTCTATGTTCTCTGTACTGTTAATCACAGCAAATGGCTGTGGTGGAAGAATCAGTCCAGACTAGTCATTTAGATTCGAGTCAGTTTATTGTAAGGCACTTCTTCAATGCTACTTACCTACAAGAAGCTCTCCACCCTGAGCGTTCCAGTTGTCTCTATTTATATGGTAATCAATGTCACATATTTAACTAGCAATTCCCTTAACAAGGTAATTGCCATAGGCTGTGATAAATAGTACATTAACTTGTAGCAAGTCTTGATTATTCCACTTCCCTACTTTGTGAATATGATCATCATCAGTACTTTGTTCAGAAAGGCTGGATATTTGAAATATTATGGTTAAAAAGTGCAAAAAAAAGTCTGGTTACAAAATGAAAATGTTTTTAGCCTCTTATCTGAAGATACTGAAGGAAACAAATGGGAATGGAGTCAAAATAAATGCCTAATTCACTCAAAAATCTGCTTTTTTAACTTGAATCTCAGCATTTTTTGGTGTTTTGCTCATTACTCTTGTGCTCAATGCTGCAAGATGATGGTTACTTTCTGTGATGACCTCCATGAGGTCTATAGGGAATCACTAATTGATCTCATGCAGGGTTCATTGAGTATGAGTTCCCCTGGTAACAGGCAGTGGTTGAAAGTCAATCTAAGGAAAGCAACTGGCCAGATGGGGTACCCAGATGAACGCTCAGATCCTGCGCAGACCAACTGGCAGGGTATTCACAGACATCTTCAACCTCTCTTTACACCAAGCTACCTGCTTCAAGACAACCACCATCATCCCGGTACCAAAGGAAAGCCAGGCAGCATGCCTTAATGACTATCATCATTAAGCTCTGATATCCATCATTATGAAGTGCTTTGAAAGGTTAATCATGGCATGAATCACTTCCAGCCTTCCAGACTGCCTGGATCCACTTCAGCTCGCCTACTGCTGCAACAAGTCCACAGGATATGCCGATTCTCAACCCTAGAACAACTAGATAACAAAGACACCTATGTCAGACTCATACTTATTGACTACAGCTCAGCCTTCAACACCATTATTCCCACGAAACTCATTTCCAAACTCCGTGGCCTGGTGCTCTGCTCCTCCATCTGCAACTGGATCCTGAACTTCCTAAACCATAGGCCACAATTAGCAAGGATAGGCTCTTCCACAATCATCCTCAACACCGATGCCCAACAAGGCTGTGTTCTCAGCACTCTACTATACTCCTTATATACCTATGACTATTCAGCCAAATTCCCTTCCAACTCGATGGTGGGTTGGATCTCAAACAATGACGAGACAGAGTACAGGAATGAAATAGAGAATCTGGTAAACTGGTGCGGCGACAATAATCTCTCCCTCAATATCAACAAAATAAAGGAGATAGTCATTGATAGGAAGCATAGTGAAGAACATACCCCTGTCTACGTCAATGGGGATGAAGTAGCAATGAGTTGAGAGCTTCAAGTTTTGCACCTTTTATAAAGCAGGGACGAGTGTGTGTACTATGTTGTGGTTTTACGTTGATTTCTGTAAATAAACTATGTTCCTTTCCACTAGTGCTTCCTGAGGCATTACATTTTCTGTTTATTGGACTGAACATCGCAGGTTGGAATCACAATCCCATTGGAACTGAACGGAGACATGCAAATAACATGGGTTGTTGTCACTTTTCTTTGAGAAGTATCATCCAAAGTGGCTATACCTGTGCATAGGGAGAGATTGTGGAGAATTGCTGGTGGAGCTCCAGGAGTTGAATGAGTTCAGCAGAGTGTTGAGCATGCTCAGCTGCCATAGCAATGTAATAGTCAGGCTTCTGAGCAAAGCAGCTGGCTGCTTCCTTCGAGGAAAAAACGTAATACTTTTCCTGATATTTAAGAATTCCGATATTTGGATTTCCTGAAAAGAAGAACAGGTTATTTTGTGACATTCTTGTAAAATAGTTTATGTCCAATTATTCCGCTGCTTGATGATAACATGATATCAGTTTATGTGTGGTACTTTCTTTTTATCTACAACGCCCCTTTGTGGTTTTTTTATTATTCATTCATGGGACATGGGCATCATTAGCTGGCCCGTGTTTATTGCACATCCCTAGATGGCCTTGGAGGGCAGTTGAGAGTCAACCACATTGCTGTGGGTCTGGAGTCACATGTAGGCCAGACCAGGTAAGGACATTAGTGAACCATATGGGTTTTTCCAACAATGGTTTTATGATCATCAGTTGATTCTTAATTCCAGATATTTTTTACTGAATTCAAATTACACCATCTGTCATGGCGGGATTCAAACTCGGGTCCCCAGAATATTAGCTGAGTTTCTGGATTAATTGTCTAGCGATAATACCACTAGGCCATTGCCTCCCTCGTTACATCTGAAACGACTAAAGGCCCATGGTATTTCCTTGAGTGTATCATGGCAAAATTCAGCAAGTAAAGGGAATTTATATAGATGATCTGGAGGAGGGAACCGAGTGTATGGTGTCGAAATTTGCTGATGACACCAAGATTGGTGGAATGGCAAATTGCGCGGAGGGTGTGGAGAGTCTGCAGAAGGACCTAGATAGGCTGGGCGAATGGGCCAGGAACTGGCAAATGGAATTTAATGTTGGCAAGTGCGAGGTGGTCCACTTTGGTAGGAATAATGGTAGGAAGGACTATTACTTATGTGGTGAAAAACTGCAGCAGGCAGTTCCAACCCACCTAGCCTACACATATTTGGAATGTTGGAGGAAACCGGAGCACCCAGAGCAAACCCACGCAGACACAGGTTAATTTATTTTGGGGGCTAGGTGTGCATTGCTCATAGTCAAACAATGGGCTACCCACCTAATCTATTTTACGTACTCCCATAAACACAACTATTGTGGGGTACGTAATATTATCCCCAGGAGGTTACTGATAGGTGAAAGCTATTATCATGCAAAGTACTATTCTACTATTTGGCAAAGTAGAAAAAACTTCCCCTTTATAAGTTAAATAGATGATAGCATTATTATTAGTCAGAACAAGCTAATGGGAAATAACTATGTATTTAGCCAAGTTCTTGGGTTCCTAAGGCTTCACAGCAAAAGATCATAAAATTGTGACATTTGGTAGCATAATGACACAATAGCACCATGCAGTGGTAGGATCTAAACTCGCACCCATGTGGCATGGTGGCACGGTGGTTAGCACTGCTGCCTCACAGTGCCTGGGGCCTGGGTTCAATTCTGGAATTGGGTGACTGTGTGGAGTGTGCACATTCTTCCTGTGTCTGCATGGGTTTCCTCCGGGTGCTCCGGTTTCCTCCAATGTTCCAAAGATGTGTAGGTTAGGTAGATTGGCCATGGTAAATGCACAGGGTTGTGGGGATAGGGCAGGAGTTTGGCCTAGGTAAGATGCTCTTTCAGAGAGTTGGTGCAAACTCAATGGGCCGAATGGCCTCCTTCTGCACTGCAGGGATTCTATGGTTCATGTGACACAGCACCATCTAAAGTTCAGGTTTAAATCAGGTAACATAGAGTTATTTTCCATCTCCTTATCATTGGCAGTCATGCCTTTGAGCTGCCAATGCCTTTAACAATGGAATTCTTTCCTGAGACCTCTCCAGTCTCTCTTTTCTCCTATAAAACACATTGTAAAGTTACCTGTTCACCATGCTTTCGGTCACCTGCCCTAATATCCCCTTGAAGTTAAACCTTGTCTGATAATACTCCTGTGATGAGCCCCGGGGTGGTTTACTGTGTTAAAGATGCCATATAAATGCAAATTGTTGGGGTGACGACTACCATAGGTGGAGAGCTACTAATAATCAGTTATTGTGCATCACCTAACAGTCACTTCATAAGAACCTGGCAGACTGAACATTGGCTGCCTGCTTTCCTTGTCAGACATAATAGTATGAATGCGGACCAAGCAGAAGACTTTTCAAATTTAGCAATTTGTTGCAACTAAAAAGAGGCCTTATATATCTTGTATACCTCTCAAGAGGAGACCATATCTTGCACCAAATGCATAAGCACAAAATCCTCGATACTGTATAATCGGTTGATGGTGCAGTAACATGTCTTCTGGAAAGACCCAGTCCCGATTCTTGAAGTCAGATGGGTTAATTCTTTCCTCTGAACAAGAGAAACAATAGGAAGAACATTTAGTGCCATTCATTGTAATTCTTCACCATTGAACACATAGGGCCTGATTTTACCAAAAATCGCAGTAAATTCGGGCGTTGGACCTGCAAAGCAATCTGCACCCAAAACCGAGCAGATCGCGCCTTTACCGACACCCGATTTGGGTGCATTAGCATGCATTTAAATTGACTTAATGAACTGCGTGCCCAATTCTACCCAATTTACCATCTTTGGATCCATTCCGGATCCGCGCTGTTACCAACCCGCAGAATAAAAATCTGAAGCAGATTCCTATTCTACAGGGGAACCTCCGAAACCCATCCTCCTTGAACACCCTTCACAAACCCCCCGCTAATCGCCCCGGCAAATCTGCCCCCCCACGATTGGACCCCCCCCGGGAGGCAGACCCCCCCCCATGATTCACCCCTCCCCTTGGGAAGCAGCCCCCCACCTGCGATCCACCCCTCCTGGGAGGTAGGCCGTCCCAGCAGACTACCCCCCCCCGGCCCCCCCACTCCTCAGCAGCGCACACCCTCAACCTACCTCAATTACTGCTCTCTCTCCACTGTCCTTCTGACCTGCACTCGTTGATGTGGATATGTCGGCATCGGACTAGGGTGAACACAGTAAGAAGTCTCACAACACCAGGTAAAAGTCCTGTTGGAAAGTCCTGTTTAACGTGGTGTTGTGAGACTTCTTACTGCACTCGTTGGAAAGCCTGCAGCACCTTCCTGGCCTTCCGCTGGCATCTGCTGGAGGGGGTAGGCTCAGATGGATCTCTGATTGGGCTGGGCGTTGGGGGATTGGGGCGGGGGGGGGGGGGTGTTGGTGGAGGATGGGGGGAGGATGGACTTGGGAGAATCTCCCGGGGACTCCCAGGGTTGGGGGGGGTCTGACCGGAGCCGACAAAAAAAGTGTATTGTGATGCGCTGGAACGGGGATTCCGGGCTCGGATCTGGATCTGGCCCTTAGCCTCCGATTGGTAAAATCTGGCCCACAGTGTTATATAATCGCCTATTTACATTACGATAACAGGACTGAAGTTTCTATTCTTGCTCTGGGACACAGAGGCTTGCCTGAGCATAAAGCGTTGAGGAAAGTCAGGCAGAAAAGATTGTACACTTACAAGGGAGCCCACTCAGTTTCCCATTCATTAATGGACAGGAAATCAGGAAGACTGCTTTATGTGCACAGGGGTCGCTCTGTACAATCTTCTTTTATGCAAAGTGCCTTGGTAATCTAATGTTCCCAAAATCTAACTTCAATAGACTTCCCCTTTTGATTTGATTTTATGATTTGATTTATTATGGTCACATGTATTAGTGTACAGTGAAAAGTAGTGTTTCTTGTATGTGATACAGACAGAGCATAACGTTCAGTACGTAGAGGAGAAGGAAAGGAGAGGGTGCAGAATGTAGTGTTACAGTCATTGGTAGGGTGTAGAGAAAGATTAGCTTAATATAAGGTAAGTCCATTCAAAAGTCTGACAGCAGAAGGGGAGTAGCTGTTCTTGAGTCAGTTGGTACACAACCTCACAATTTTGTCTTTTTTCCCTGACGGAAAAGGTAGAAGAGAGTATGTCCAGGGTGCGTGGGGTCCTTTTTTCCCTGACGGAAGAAGGTAGAAGAGAGTATGTCCAGGGTGCGTGGAGTCCTTGATTATGCTGGCTGCTTTTCCGAAGCACTGGGAAGTGTAGACAGGTGCAATGGATGGCAGGCTGGTTTGCATGATGGACTGGGCTACGTTCACAGCTATTTTTGTTTCTTGCGGTCTTGGTCAGAACAGGAGCCAGATCAAGCTGTGACACGTCCAGAATGGATGGTTTCTATGGTGCATCTGTAAAAATTGGTGAGAGTCTTAACAAAAATGCCAAATTTACTTAGCCTCCTGAGAAAGTAAAGGCTCGTAAGTAATCTGGGACATGGGCGGAGGGGTGGAGCAGTTGGGTGGTGAATACAACAGCTGTGTATAGTTCTTCAGTTTCTCCTTCAGTTGTGTTGACATCATAGACTAATATCCACATCTGCCAATATTATGGGAGTAGCGCCAACTAGACCAAGCATGACCTGCTGAGATCATGAGTGGATACCAGCGAGGGCTACAAGCCACAGGCTGAAGAGGGAACGATACTGGTTTAATTTCCCAGCCTCGGAAAACACTAAATCACAAAATCTGGAGCCTGAAAGGACAGAGATCTCCCCAGGCTTGAAAGAGGAAGCACAAGCATTCATGTGGCTAAGACTGGAGGCACAGCCATCTCTAGGCCTGAGGGCGAGATGAAGAAGGGAAGGAAGCTAAGCTTTTAGCAGCTTTTTTATTTCTACAGCAATTCTCCCCACTAACCAAGGAAGTAGGGTTCCAATCATAGCTGGAGTTTTCTGGTCTCCAAATGACCTTTCTTCAGAGAGTGGGAGTCGGCAGCCTGACTGGTGGGATTTTCACAATAAAACCTAAAGTTAACTTTGCCGATATTCACATATAAATATTTTCTAGAAAATGCCAATGGTTAACAATGAGAAATGGGAACGATCAAGCTAACAGCAGCATCCATCTTGCAGCGCCCTGATCAATTGACTCAGCACAGACTGGAGTTCAGAGATTGAGAGGAAAGAATAATTTTTATACCAACGCTGACAGTGCCTTACATCATCAGGTAGATTTTAAATGATGGTGTGATCAATTATAGAAGATGACCACAAATTCTGTATTTAATGCCACCTCTACATAATTCTATATATTAATTTCTTAGGAACAATGGCTGAGAATTGTGAACATGCTCCCCATGTGCAGGTAAGGGGATAAGAGGGACTGTCGTCGGTGCAGGGTTGATGGGCTGAATGGCCTTCTTCTGCACTGTGGGGATTCTATGATCCATGATGAAAAGCAAAGTATTGGGTGTAAGCTCAAAATCTGTAAAACTCACCAGGGTGACAACATTTCTGTCTCTGTCCACCATACCTGATACTTCACTTAGCCTCTGCTCATCTGTTTTCACAACCACTCCCTCCAATAAGGGCCCAATGACACCTTCTGGAAAGAGCTGTGAGTGAGTTCCCAAATATGGGTCTAAGTTGCTGGCTAAGTTGCTAAAGACACTGAGCAGCACCATCTCATCCTGGAAACAGACCCACAGGTTGGAGAGAGCAATAAAATGAGGCTGTAAAATAGGGTAAAAGAAATCTACATTAGCTTCAATATAAAGTGAAGAATTCGCCATATAATGTACAACTTAATGCTTGAAATAGTCTTTATATGAACATGAAAAAAAGACTTAAACTCGCCCCCCCACCATCACCTTCCCAATTGTTGAATGGGTAAATTCACTCCTTGTACAGATTTGGAAGCCTCTAAAACGTAGAAATCATTGGGTGTATTTCTGGCCAGGGGTTCACTATTGGTGGCTGGTGGCAACTTTGGTTCCTACGATGTCTATGGCGTTTTGCATGGCTTGCCTGTCCCACTGCCAGGGAACTTATCAAGAGGGGGTTGCATTCGAGAGGACGGGAAGATCCTGTCAGTGGGAAGGTCTGGAAAGTGCCTCCCTATAAGTTGTTAATATTAAGGACAAAAACCTCACCTGTTATCTGATAATCTCCTTTTCGCTATTTTAAGAGGTGGTATTACCCTGTTTGTTTTAAGTGGGTTTGTGAAGCAGAATGCCACTGGGCTAGATGGAACCAGAAATTAAAAACCAATTGTGGCCCTTGACCCTGATGCCAAAGTCAATGAGCTTTTCAGGAGAGTGTTTTTATGCTGAACATTTCTAATTGAATCTTTTTTTGGTGCAAATTATCTAGATTCCCTCTTTAACTTTTCTTTTCATGCTATTTTTCTTGATATTTCCCAATTTGACAGAGCTGTGAATAGTTGACTGTTAAAATTATTAATGAAGTAATAATCCTGCTTCTGCCCAGATCTACCACTGTGAACATTCTGGACATTAATGTTCTCCTATACCTGTCACCATGCTACACGACCAAAAGCGAGAAAGAAGAGCAATTAATCAAACATTTTTTCTAATTTTTGAGTGATTCTTTGTTTTAAACGGAACACAAAACAATGCAAAATGAAGGTGCATTTTTACCAGAGCTCCACAAGATTTAAATGGGAGCAACAAACATTATCAAGCCCAACTTACATAGACTTGTGCGGTGGGTACTGCTGCCTTTGACTTTACTATAGCATTCAGATCCAATAACTGTTTATTTAGTTGAAGTTGCAACATTTCTACCTGTTTAGCGCATGTGATTATTTCAGTCTGTGGAGGAAACCAACAGTATATCAAATTAATACAGACCTGTCACTAGTTGCTAAGCAATTGCACTTTTACACATACACTGAACCAGCAGCAAGTTGTGGTGATGGGGGGAGGCTATAGTTTAGTAGAGTTATCACTGGATTAGTAATCCTTAGACCACCATAATGTTCTGGGGACCTGGATTCAAATCCCCACCACATTGGTAAATTGCAAAAGTTCAATAAAAATGTGCAATTTAAAAACAAATGTCTAATGATAGTATCAAACCATTGTCAATTGTCGTAAAATCCCATCTGGTTCTCTAGTGTCCATTGGGGAAGGAAATCTGCCGTCCTTACTTGGTGCAGCCTACATGTGAATTCAGATCCACAGCAATGTGGTTGACTCTTAAGTGCCCTCTGACAAGGCCTAGCAAGCCACTCAGCTCAAGGGCAGTTAATGATGGACAATAATTGCTAGCCCAGTTAGTGAGGTCCACATTCCACGAATGAAAAAAAAAGGCGAGGATAGCCACATTCATAACTCAGCATTGTTTACATTAATTCAGAAAGTTGATAGTGCAAAATGTGGCCCCTGTAGACAGTGGGAAATCCAGCAGGGCAATTGGTACTGAAGGATAAGCAACAGCACTCTAAAAACGAGAGGGAAGGAAGTGTTTCAAGTGAAAGGAAGCATTAATTTTGAGCAATTGGCAAATTTTTGCCATACTCAGTGAAGATCAAATGTACATAAAGCAGCTAACTAAATCTGCACAGTTGTCCCTAGTGCAGCTGTGATTCTCAAAATGGTGGAAAATGTAATCCAATAGGGATGCTCCGTCATTTTCTGTGCCCAAATGATGATGTGGCCCTTATCATCAAATTACACCATGCTCGCTACCCCAACGATTGTGGCATTTTATCCTCTTTCAAGCTCCTAAGCCAGTTCCACCCCTCACAAATCCATCATAATAGACTACCGTTCCAGTTTCACTCCACACTTCTAACAAGGTCTTCCCCAGGTTCAAGAAAAGACTGCAGCCAGATCTTTAGCTCTGGTTTTGAGGCTGAAGAAGGCACATGGCTGGGTGTGGAGGAAAAGCTTTCAAAAGAGTTCTGGCGAGGAAACAGTTGAAGCATGGAATGAACACGGTCCGTGCAATAGCCCCAGGAACACAAACACAGACCCTTTGAAATGGAGAGGTGGAGGAAGAAATTGTCCCCTCTGTGCCCACTGGTAAATGTCAGCCAAGAAATGGGGTGCAACAGCAGGCAACGTCCAACCATGGATAGGAGAGCAGCTGACTACAGCCTAGACCCAGAATTGTTGGTTCAAAGGTTTTTTCCAAAAGATACAGCAGAGAGAGGGAGGCAGAGAGAAAGGCAAAGAAAGAGTGAAAATGAAACTTTGTTTCATTTATCATTGAAAAAAAGAAAGCACATGTCTTTAATTACAATAGTAATGATGTATAATAAAGATATTTTCCTACCACAATAATGCGCAGAAAGACCTCATGCTGCCTCACATTGTATAAAGCCTCCTTCAGTTTATCATGCAAGCCACCTTCCTCATAGCATTGTTCACGACTCCTCTCCAGCCTCTCAATGATAGCTGTGTAGTGGTAGATTAGTTGCTGAGTGGCTTGTAGCTCAGCCTCAACATTTTGTTTGGTTGCTGGCACAACTTCGTTCAGAATGGCAGGCACTGCATTTCAAAATGTATTTCAATTACACAGAAACAATGTCTGGTAGCCATAGGAAATGTTTAAAATACAGTAACGACCGGGAAGTAAGTTGCAGGCTAACCAAATACACAAAAATGAAGTTACAAAACAAATGTGAAAGTTTTAGTGAATTACACTCAACAGTTGAGCCAATAGATTTTACAGCAACCCAGGGATTAGATTAAAGCTCTGCAGTCAGGCCACATCCAGTCATGTGTGGTGGTGGACAGGGTTTGGGGAGACAGAGATGAGTTACTTGCCACAAAATCCACAGAATCTGACCTGGTCTGGTAGCGGGTGATTTGCAATGAATTTGCCTTTGAAACTTCATGGGGAGATGATTTAACTTCATCTTGTTGGTGATGGTCACTGATTGGTACTTGTGTGCTGTGAATGTTATTTGTCAATTATCAGCCCAAATCTAAACATTGTGCAAGTCTTGCTGTGAATGGACGCAACCAGTTGCAGTATCTGTAGACTGTTGAAAAGAGACATGTTGCCAAAGATTTTCATCTTGCACTCATCAAGGTGAATACCAAAACACCAGATTTCAACAGATCAGAACAATTTATATTACAGGAAAAGTGCGTTGATTGGTTAGCAAATTGACTCTGATTGATTGAGGCATTGCCACGGCAAAAGCAATGGGGAATAAAAGGCTCCCCAGGCTCCAGATTCAATCAGCACCCCTTTCTCTTGTCGTAAAAATTGTTGGGTTCATTTGAAATTTGGCATTTGTGAGTTTGTCCTGATGAGTTCAAGACGAAGAGCTTTCTCTCTTTTCAGCAATGTTCAAGTTATGTCTTACCAAGTGACTGTTAGTATCCGAAGAGTTGTGAATGGTGCTGACCATTCTGCAATCATCACTGACTATCTCCACTTTTGAATTTCTGATAGAGGGAAACTGATAGAGTCAAAGAATTCCTAAGGTGCAGAAGAGGCCATTCGGCACATCAAGTATGCACTCTCTGACAAAGCATCTTACCCATCCCTGTCCTATCCCTTTAAACTCACACATTTACTGTGGCTAATCCATCTAACCTACACATCTTGGGATATTAAGGAGCAATTTAACATGGCCAACCCACCTAACTTGCACATCTCTCGACTTGGGACAAAACCGAAGTACCTGGAGGAAACGCAGGTACGGGGAGAATGTGCAAACCCTACATAGGCAGTCACCCAACGCTGGAACTGAACCCGGGTCCCTGGTGCTGTGAGGCAGCAGTGCTAACCACTGTGCCACCTGGGTTGGGCCTAGGACATTACCCTGAGGAGGTCCGACACTGATGTCGCTGGGACCAAGGTGATTGGTTTCCAACAAACACAGCCAACTTCCTTTGTGCTACGTTACAGTCACACATAAAGGAATTTCACACAGAAATTGTATGAAGCATTTATCCATTAATATTCAAAATGTGTAATTTAATGGAATATCTGTTCACTTGAAGTCAAATCTAGAAACCTAAATAAGCGGCCACGAGGTGTTTTAAAATCTTTTCTGGGTTACTTACGGTCGTCCACGCCCTCGCCACCCTTCTTGCAGTTCTTGTTGAATAATCGAATGCCTGTGACAATCATACTTAGTTCATTCAACTGACGCTCCTTATCCTTTTTCGTTAAGGCCAGAAAGGTACCCAGTTCTGACTGTGGGAAGACACTTTGCAGAGCAGCTAAGGTGAAGAAAACAAACAGGGAATGGCAAAAGGGACATGCATCATGTCATGGTTAAAAATGTAAATTGTAAGTTTGGAATTGAGTCAACCTCAGAAATATCGGACTTGATTGTGAGTCAAGTTTCAGACTTGTCTACTAGCTCAGAACTTCAACTTAATTGAAATATCGGTTCAATATTGCACAATTGCTTTGACTCACTTACATTTGCAACTTTTAAATAAAGTTCTATCAACCTACAGTTGAAGATGGAACGTGCCTGAATTAAATATGTCTGCTAACCATGTGACCAATTACATTACATTCACAGCACATGGCCAGGAGGAATTCACCATTTGTACATTTGTACAGGCACAAAAACATTTGTTTTATTTAATAAAATGTAAAGAACAAATGTTAGTAACCAATCTTATATGGAAAGTAAGCCATTGAAGAAATATCAGCTCATCCTTCCAAACACCATCCTAACCCAAAATAGGAATCACAACATGCATTTACTGCCCTGTTGTTTTTTTTCAATCTGTGGGTCAGATCTGGGGCATTTCTCTCATAGCACTTCACTCCTCCCTGCCTCAGTACAGTCAGGATACAGTATCTGAGTTAAGGGTTATCCCTCCTACTTGCACCTGGTGTTTTTGTGGGCACCCTCAGGTTCCATATCCAGAATTCTTTTTCTTAGCTACGTGTTACCCCTTGATCACATTGTCTATAGGAAAGGGTCAAACATGCACATATGCTGACACCGTTCAGCTCTATTCCTCCAACCTCCTGCTTGACTTCAGGATCAGCATGGAGTAGAGCCATTGGACATAGAATACAGCACATAGAACACTGCAGCACAAACAGGCCCTTCGGCCCACAAGTTGTGCCGATCATATACCTACCTACTAGGCTTACCTATAACCCTCAATCCTAATAAGTCTCATGTACTCACCAGAAGTCTCTTAAAAGACCCTATCAAATGTGCCCCCACCACCACCGACGGCAGCCGATTCTCCTCACCCACCACCCTTTGAGTGAAAAACTTACCCCTGACATCTCTGTATCTACTCCCCAGCACCTTAAACCTGTGTCCTCTCGTAGCAACCATTTCAGCTCTGGGAAAAAGCCTCTGAGAGTCCACCCGATCTATACCTCTCATCATCTTATACACTGTGAACATGTGAACAGGCATCCAGTCATGAATAAGCAAGAACTTGCTCCAGTTTGGTGTCAGCATCAAATCATTCCATTCAACTCCCATCAAAGTCTCCACACTTTATCTCATCCCGATCTTTAATTGTTTGCTTGGGCTGATCCCAGCAGCGTGCAACCTTAGTGTCATACATGGCCTCGAACTGAGCTCTAAAGCTAATCTCAGTCATCTTCAGGCTCACAGGGTCATACCGATATAAAGTTACTCACCTCCATCTTAGATAAGTCCCAAATCCTAACTCACCCGCCCACAGTGATGTTGAAATCCCTCCACTGTCTTTCATCACCTCCAGGTTTGAGTCCTCCAATATTTTCCTCATCGTCTTGGACAAATTCCACAACTGTATGAATAATTGAACTTCTTCCTATCCTACACTAAACATGACCATTTTATCATTTCCATCCATCGGCTCCACATCTCTCAGTGCTTCGATATAAAATCCTTAGCTTTACCTTAAATGTCGCAAAGGCCTCACCTTCCCTTTCTTGCTGCAATCTCTTCCAGCCCTCTACAGCAGTTCACAGAATCCATTCGTTTGACCCTGGCTTCTCCTGCACTTCTCCATCCTCTTCCTTTGCTTCTAATGCCTTTACCTGTCTCGATCCAAATTTTGGGATGCTCCCCTTAAAGTCTTCTGACTGGCTATCTTTCTCAATCCTTTCAGAATGTGGTGCTTTGACCATTGCTTCCAGTTACCTTTCTTAACGCATGGTGCAGTGTCACTTTTCACTTCCAACAATTAGAAAGTATACTGTTTTTGTTTTGGCTGTTACATGCAAATGCGTGAGGAGAAACAAAATCACCTACCAGTTGCCTCTCTCACTGCACTTATTTCAGTCGGAGAGCCAAGGCCTGAGTGGAGCAGCATGTAGCTGACAATTTTACGGTAAAGACATTCCAATTCATCGCGTGTCCTTGCACGACTATCTGTGATTTCTCTGCAAACGGGGGCCAGTCTAGATTCCAAGACGCAGCGATGCTCAGTGAGGAATTCCGCTATATGGTGAGGTAATGGAACCAGCAAAGTATCAATTCATAGTTCCATAATACATAGAAATCATACATACAATGAAAACAGTAATGCCATTCCCCTGCCCTCTCTCCAGAGCTCTGCACATTCTTACATAAGTGTCAAATTCCCTTTTGAATGCTTCAATTAAACCTGTCTCTACCTCACTCTCAGGCAGTGCATTCCAGACCCTAATCACTCACTTTGTGAACAAGTGTTTCCTCATATTGCTTTTGCTTCTTTAGCCAATTACTTTCAATCTGTGCTCTCTCGTTCTTGATGCTTTCACAAGTGGGCACAGTTTCTCCCGATGTACTCATGATCTTGAATATCTTGGTCAAATCTCCTCTCAGTCTTCTCTTCTTCAAGGAAAACAATCCAAACTTCTCCAATGTATCTTCATAACCGAAGTTCCTCATCGCTGGAACCATTTTTAAAACAAGTGATACGGGCAGATCAACGTATACACTCAATAAGGTGGAGAGAATCCTAGCACACCAGCATATAGAGAAAAGCACTACAAAGCCCAAGGGAAAGTGGTCTTCTTGTTCACCGATAGCCATCTATTCTAATTTAAAACAGATTCCTTCGGAAAGATAATTAGGGAAACTGACCTCTACTTGTGTAATTCATATCAAAGTAAACTTGCATCTTGATTGTGTCAAGAGATGACCGTTGTGGTTCCAGCAATCTGTCCACACAGGTCTAGAAAACAAACATCGGTAGGTCTTGTTAGAAAGCAACTAAAATAAAGATCAGATTGAAAGATTGACTTGGGCAGCAAATCACAGCTGCTCTTTGATATGGCTCCATGTGACCAAGATGGCAGGAACATGCAATGGAAAACTGACTTTTGAACTCAAAGTCAATTATACTTATCCTCCTGATATGGCTGAAACTATGTATTTCTTGATCAGCTAATGTACGGACATTCAGATAATTATCCAATTGCTATTTGGAAGCTACACTGAATCTGCCACCATCACTCCCTTCAGCTCTGCATTCCAGATTTTAACCACACACTGCATGAAACATTCTTTCCTCATGGCGTTAATGGTCCTTTTGCCCTGAATTGGTGTCCTCTGCTTCTCCACCTTTCTGCCAAATGGGAACTGTTTCTCCCTACCTAGTCTGTCCATACCCCTCAGATTTTGAACATCTCAATCAAATTTCCTCTCAACCTATGAAAGCAACCTCAGCTTCCCCAATCTATCCACAAAGCCAAAGTTCCTCATCCCTGGAACCATTCCCATAAATCTTTTCTGCACCCTTTCCAATGTCTCACATCTTTCCTAAAGTGCAGTGCCCACAATGGTTAGCATTCTTCCAGCCCGCTGCGTGATTGGGGCTGGCCTGGTGGTTGGGGTGGGGGGAGATGGGGGGACAGTGGTGGTGATCCTGAGGTTGGGTAGGCTGATGATTGGGAGGGTTGGCAAACAATCGGGAGGCCGGCGATCGGGAGGCTGCTGTGTGATCTCCCCACTGACAGGTTGGCGCATGCGCAATGGCCCGCTCAGCACGTTGATGCCAGCCTCTTGGCCAGGATTGGGCCCCGCCCTTCCCCTTTCCAGCATGAATCTCTCTGAGGCACTCTGCGATGCACAGAGTGCCAGAGATCTGTTGAACTAAGTACACCCAAAACATAGGTGGAAAATTCCCTCATTTTCCTACCTATTGGGCACTTAGATTTTTTTCGGGAGAGACACAGTCAATACTTCAGTTATTGCTAAACGAGTGTATAATAAAGGTTTGCCATAACTTCCTTGCTTTTGTACTCCATAGGTGGGGTGTTCTGGCCTTTCCTGCCATGGGTTCGAACAACAGGAAACCCCATTGACAGTGGCTGGTTCAGTAGATCCAACTACAATCCCACCATAAGCCTCGATTTATAAAAGTCCAGTATCCTGTGAGCCTTTTCAACCGCTTGCTCAACTTGCCTTGCCATCTTACGCATATATACCCCAAGCCTCTCTTTTTCTGCACTCCCTTTAGACTTGTATCCTTTATTTTATAATTCCTGGGATGGCAGGACTGTCACATGAGGAGACACTAAATAGGTTAGGATTATCTTCATTGCGGCTTAGAAGCATGAGAGGGGATTTCATAGACTATTTTCTAAATAGTGACTTGCTTAAGAAATCAGAAACACAAAGAGACTTGGGAGTTCTTGTTCAAGATTCCCTTAAGGTTAAGGTGCAGGTTCATTGGGCAGTTAGGAAGGCAAATGCAATGTTAGCTTTCATGTCGAGAGGGCTAGAATACAAGAGCAGGGATGTACTTCTGAGGCTGTATAAGGCTCTGGTCAGACCCTATTTGGGGTATTGTTAGCAGTTTTGGGACCCTTATCTAAGGAAGGATGTGCTGGCCTTGGAAAGAATCCAAGGAGGTTCACAAGAATGATCCCTGGAATGAAGAGCTTGTCATATGAGGAATGGTTGAGGACTCTAGGTCTGTACTCATGGAGTTTAGAAGGATGAAGAGGGATCTTATTGAAACTTACAGGCTACTGCAAGGCCTGGGTAGAATGGACATGGAGAGGATGTTTCTACTAGTAGAAAAACTTGAACCAGAGGGCACAACCTCATGCTAAAGGGCCTTTAAAACAGAGATGAGGAGGAATTTCTTCAGCCAGAGAGTGGTGAACCTGTGGAACTCTTTGCTGCACAAGGCTGTGGAGGCCGGGTCATTAAGTGTCTTTAAGACAGAGATAGATAGCTTCTTGATTAATAAGGGGATCGGGGTTATGGGGAAAAGGCAAGAGAATGGGGATGAAAAATATGTCAGCCATGATTGAATGGCAGAGCAGACTTGATGGGCCGAGTGGCCTAATTCTGCTCCTATGTCTTATAGTCTTATGATTTTATAAAATTCTAACAGGATTGGACAGGGTAGATTCAGAAAGAAAGCTCCCAATGGTGGGGGAGGCCAGAACTAGGGCTCATAGCTTGAGGATAAGGGGTAAATCTCTGAGGACTGAGGTGAGGAGAACTTTACCCAGAGGGTGGTGAATGTGTGGAATTCACTACCACAGAAAGTAGCTGAGGCCAAAATTTCAAGAAGAAATTAAATATAGCTCTTGGGCTAAAGGAATCAAGGGATATGGGCAGAAGTGGGATCAGGATATTGAATTTGATGATGAGCCACGATCATAATGAATGGTGGAGGCCGAGTGGCCTATTCCTGCTTCTATTTTCTACGTCTGTTTCTATAGATATCTGTCATAAACATTTTTCTGGATCACCTTTCTCTCCTTCAGCTTTGTCATCTGGCTTTGGTTGCCCTACAATTCTACTTCACAAACCATCTCCTCTTTAGAGGCAGTCCATTGTTCATTACAGTTTTTCCTGACAATTCTTGACTACAATTTACTCAGACCAAATCCATCTCACCCCACTGAAATTGGTCCTCCTGCGCTAATTATACTTACTCCATTAGAAGGGCTAGTTTTTTGGGCTATTCCATAGCTAACCTACATTTTATGATCCTTAATCCGTAAAATCACAATGACTTATGTAATCTTCAATGTTAATCATGAATACCCATTGCAAAGTGAGGGCACATGATGCAGTAAATATTCCTTCTCTTGCACCCTTAAATTAATCCTTCCATATCATGCAGCTAAGTGATGGATATATTTGCAATCACACCCACAATGGATTCTCAGCGACATATTGGAATCAACATGTCATTCCCCTGGTTTGAATTTCTCACCTCTCGTACTCTGTCAGCAAGAGGAGGTTTACTTAGGAGGTTAGTACGGATCTGGAGGATTTGAAAAGGCTGCTTCCTGACTGCTTCACAAATGCTGTCTTTTTTGTTGGTCTAGGGCGGCACAGTGGCACACTGCTGCCTCATGGCACTGGGAACCCAGGTTCAAATCCCGGCTTAGGTCACTGTCTGTGTGGAATTTGCATGTTCTTACTGTGTCTGCGTGGGTTTCCTCCAGGTGCTCCAGTTTCCTACCACAGTCTGAAAGACATGCTGATTCAGTGAAATGGCCATGCTAAATTCTCCCTCAGTGAACCCGAACAGGCACTGGAGTAGGGGATTTTCACAGTAACTTCATTGCAGTGTTAATATAAGCCTACTTGTGACACTAATAATAAATAAACTTTGATAAGTAGTCAATCTGGGAGCAGTCTGCAGAGCCAGGCATTTTAAACACTGAAACGGAAAAACCAGAAGGGCAGTTATAACCAAATCTGCTTCATACACTGCAGGAATTTACTCTTCAGTGACTTGGAGCTGACCACAACTTCCTCTTCCTTTTTCATGTCTGGCAGATTAAGTCACACAGTATAAAGGGATCCCAATGTTCATTCCTTTCAAAGACCTACACAGAGCACTTGTGGATTTATGACCCCGGGTCGCATAGTTAACTTATAACTTATGGGACACCTTTATATTTTTCACAATTTCGAAAAAAGGTTACAGCAGTTACATTTCTCAACCACAATCCCTCCTCCTCCTTTTTTTAAAGATTCACATGTTTAGAATACTTTCTCCTCTCCCACTGGCTTGGTTGGTATAATCTTTTTGTTGCACTATACTGCACAGTATATACCAAGCCAGTTCCATTCCAAGTACACGTTCAATTAATTGAACTTAATACAGGCAATAGTTGAGATGCTTAAAATTGGCCTCACTGCAGTCCCACTTATTAGTGACTATCTAGTGACCTCTGCTGGACCTGGAATGAATGTCAACAATGGGAAAGCACAATATAGTTGGGATCAGCAGTGATTGATATCTCCTTCAATTGAACATATCACCTCCAGTCACTGCTATAGTTCACATGCAAAATTGTGACCACTTGAATGATGTGTGAAGGTGATGAGAATGTAACACAGCATGAGTTACAGCATTCAGTGAGATGGGAGGAGAAGTAAAGGAAGAAAACCAAAGTGGACAAAATAGGGATCCCTGTTTAGTCTTCAGACATGATTGGAGATGCCGACGTTGGACTGGGGTAAACACAGTAAGAAATCTCAAAACACCAGGTTAAAGTCCAACAGGTTTATTTGGGAGCAAAAGCCACCAGCTTTCGGAGTACTGCTCCTTCGTCAGGTGAGTGGGAGTTCTGTTCACAAACAGGGCATATAAAGACACAAACTCAATTTACAAAATAATGGTTGGAATACGAGTCTTCCATTCCAACCTTGCATTCCAATCATTATTTTGTAAATTGAGTTTGTGTCTTTATACGCCTTGCTTGTGAACAGAACTCCCACTCATCTGACGAAGGAGCAGCGCTCCGAAAGCTACCAAATAAACCTGTTGTACTTTAATGTGGTGTTGTGAAACTTCTTACTGAGTCTTCAGGCAGGTAACGTTCACATTTCAATAGTTACCGTGATGAGCTTGCGAACATCAGTCTTTGTGAGGGTTCTGTCCACATTGAATTCATATCTTGGATCCAGAACAACAGCTTTAACCTGTTTGGAAAAAAGAATTGTATAACTTTAAGATGTTTTCTATTCTGCATCTTATTTACACATAAAGCTTTCCTGTATCTTAGCTTCTAAAGAATCAGGGGCTGTTTTATAAAACAATATAGGTAAGAATTCTGGGAAAAAACCTTCATAAAACACCATCATCAAGGTTTAGTTTAGTTTAGTTTGGTTTATTTATTAGTGTCACAAGTAAGCTTACATTAATACTGCAATGAAGTTACTGTGAAAATTCCCTGGTCACCACACTCCTGCACCTGTTTGGGCACACTGAGGGAGAATTTAGCATGGCCATTGCAGCTTACCTAAATGTTTGGGTGATCTTACCTGCTCAGCATGCTGGCAAGGCAAGCCAGGAAGATTGTGAGCAAAGCCAAAAATCTGATTCCTGCCTGATGCAAATCAGTTTGGCATCTTCCCCACGAAAATGGCTTGGCACCTAGAAAGGCCATGAATCCTATTTGCATAATAAAGCCTTCATTTGAATGATACTAGCACATTCGGCCCAGCTGCATCCGGCCTCATGGTTCCTTCGATGAGCTGTCACACCAGCAAGAACTACTACTGCTCTGCAATAGCAGGGACCAGGTTCAATTGTAACCAGGGCAATTGCAGGCCACTGGTGGTTGGGAGCATAGCTGGACAGTGCCTACCAATGTCAGTCTGGCAGCGCCCACCTGACACCCTGGCAGTGCCTGGTTGAGCAACATAACTGTGCCAGGGACAGTGCCAAGGGGTGGGGTCTGAATGGGGGTGGGGCCTGAGTATGGATGGGGCAATGATGGAGGGTATGCATGATGATGGGAGGCTTATGCAGGAGGGAGTTATGCATATGCTGGGGAGAACTTTGCATGGGGTGATAAGTGGAGGGGAGCTCTGTATGGGGGGTATGCGGGGGGGGGGGTATAGATGGGGGATTATTCAAGGAGGGGGTGGAGGGGGAGGGCCGCAGAGTCTTGATATGGGGATGCATACTGGGGGGGGGGGGTTTGCTAGCAGACTTGTCGGGAGGATTCTGATGCCCTGAAGCCGGTGACCCATGTTGTTGGGGGGTGGGTGTGGTGACACTGCAAGATGCAAGAGTGCGGTTGTGTCTGATGAGGAGGGGGGTGGTGGTAGAGGTGGTCTCACAATACACTGGGAGATAGGGCACCCTGCTCAATGGTGCCTGAGCGCTCTAGAACCAGTTTCTCCATTGTCTTAGGCTCTGCCCTCTGCAACTTGCCAGCATAAATCTTCCAAGTATTAAAAATCCTGACACTGTGAGAAGATTGCAGTACCATACTCACCCGAAAGAGCAGTATGGAACACTCCCATTTTCAGACTTTTATGACACTTAGAATTTTTTGGAAGGATTTTGCCTGAACTTCAATGCTCCTGGTGCATAGCTTTGCCTTATCCTTCAGAATTCTGAAGCATTCCCGTAACTTTATTCTACAAATACACGCACTGGGTACTTGGTTTACTGCTGAAGATAATAAATGTTCCAACTTGTTTGCCAGTGGACAGAGGGATGGGAAGGCCCTGGCTTTAAGCTGAACCCAATCTCAGCAAATGATCTCACACTCAGCACAACTATTAATCTCAGCCCTCCCTGTGTAATGTTTGGGCTGTGTTCTCACTGCTCATCTCTATCCTCTCTTCACCATGGGTAAGTGAAAGCCAGGACCAGACCTGACTCACAGATATATTCATATGTTAACTGGCAGGGAAGTGCCTTAGGGAAATGCTGTGTGAATGCAAGTTGTTGCATGTCACACTTCGTGCTAACTGAATAACGGGGTGGGGGAGAAGAGGGGGTGGTTCATACATCACCCTCTATATTCATTGAACATCTCCATAGCATGTGTGAGCGAGAGAGAGAATGTGCGTGTGAGAATCTCCATCCTCATTCGCGGCTGGGATTCTCTGGTGCTGGCAGAGGTGGAGAAGTTAGATAAAACCCAGACCAATTATGGGAAGAAATAAAATCCCTATCTAGAAAGGGTGCAGAAAAGATTTACTAGGATGCTACTGGGACTTGATGATTTGAGTTATCAGGGGAGGCTGGATAGGACTTTTTTCTCTGGAGCACAGGAGGCTTAGGGGTGATCTTTTGGAGGTCTACAAAATAATTAGGGGCATGGATAAGTTAGATAGTCAACATCTTTCCCAAATATAAAGGAGTCTAAAACTAGAGGGCATAGGTTTAAGATGAGAGGGGAGACTTACAAAAAGGTCCAGACAGGCATTTTTTTCACTCAGAGAGTGTCTGGAATAAGCTGCCAGAGGTAGTAGTAGAGGTGGGTACAATTTTGTCTTCTAAAAAGCATTTAGACAGTCACATGGGTAAGATGGGTATAGCGGGATATCGGCCAAATGTGGGCAATTAGGACTAGCTTAGTGGTAAAAGCTTGGCGGCATGGACTAGTTGGGCCGAAAGGGACTTTATGACTCTATCGACCAAAATATTTAAATTATTTCAAACCCGTGCACCAAAGTCAACGTAACAATTTCCTGCAAAGCTTCATTGGAAGAACATTCCTCACTCAGACAAAAACAGCACATTGGAGTCTGATTGCGAGCCTGGCCAGTAAAAGTATTTGATTCATTTTGCATTTTTAATGGTACTTTGTGCTGTGCATTTTGCTCTATGGTTTGCTGGTTTGGCATAGTTGCTCCAATTTCTTGATTGCTGCTGCTGATAAGAACATAAGAACATAAGAAATAGGAGCAGGAGTAGGCCATCTAGCCCTGTTTAGCAGGATTGCTTTGGGGGGAGGGTGAGGGTGGAGGGGGTGGTGTTCAAGCATCTTGCATGAGGACAAGGAGTACATAAGGCACCTATAGATACAGATAGTTACAGTAGCTATGTCCGTGCCTCTCTGCTGGTCCCACTGGGAATACCATCACTTTTGGCGTGGAGTAATGATGGCTAAAGCGACTGGCCGAGAAGTGATAGCAAATGTAACTGCATCTCTATCCTGAGTAAGGGAGCAGGCAGTTGGGATTAGACTCTCAAATTCATCCATGCACATAAAGATTGTCCTCCCCCAAGGCTAGTTCTACTAGCTGTATGAATTTTCCCACTTCTATAAAACAATGAGTCATGCCTTCCCAAGGGTACCTGGATATCATCTCAGTGGGCATCGAGAGATGATACCTCAATGACAGGCCGAGGACAGCAGGTTTACTGTGCTCCCCTATCATCACTACTACCAGGAGACTGCCAGCCACGACTGTAGTATTGTTGAAGTAGGGAGACGTCCTTGTGACTGGACAAAAGTTTACATAGCTGTGGTGATCTTGGCATTCTAAGCCACAGTGAATTGTTCCCAACTGGTGGTCCCACAGGGGATAATGAGGATCACAACCCTGGCAGGCGAGGGTGATGTCGGAGTACGACTGGCCAAGAATAACCAAATACATTTCTGGGCCTCAAAACCCATGTTTTCAAAAAAAAATGAAGCACAAAAGAATGTTTAGCATGCACCATCTGTTCTGGGGATAGTTGGTGAAGTACATTCGACCATCGAAAGGATGTTTGTCGCTCCATTCAGGCTGCAGGAGCCGGGTCTTTGAACCCCCATGATCGGTCAATGAGGGAAGTCATACAAACAATGCCTGGAGCGAAGAAATGAATGGTCGTAGGGTGTCACACATCGTTCATGGAGATTATTACTCCGGTCGAAGAGGATAAGGAAAAGGCTCATGGAGCCTAGGGACTTTACTTCTGAGACCAATGTCTACCAAGCCCCAAAGAATTGGGCAAGGCCAGATGCCAAGCAGTGCTCTTCCCGGGTTGTGCGAGTAGGGTATCGTGCATAGCTGTAAATATTGTCAGGTTTGTTGTGCTGCCTTTGTACTGTTGTATTTTTGCTATTAACAACATCATGAGTCAAGCGATATCTTTATGGGTAAACGTTTCCAGAATTCGAACAAAAGCTGACCTTATCTGGTTCCATTTTCAGTGCCGTGACATTCTGCTTGGTTGTAAGCTGTGGTAGAGGCCATATCGAATCTCAAGATCAACCCCTGTTTCTGCCATAGGCCTCCCAGCTGTGGACCATCAAACGGATGTCATTCAGATTCCGTTCTGTAATGTGTGGCATTTCATCGACGAGTGATGTAAAAGACTCCAACAAGGCACTCAAGAGAGTGATTCAAAATAGCTGAGCTGAAGCAATGCTGCAAACCTCTGACTTACGTGAGGCTCACAAAGGGTTGTGGGTGTCTGGAATTCGCTTCCTAAGTTGGTGGCGGAGGCAGAGACCCTAAGCTCTTTTAAAAAGTACCTGGATCAGTACTTTAAGTGCTATAAGCTACAGGGCTATGGGCCGTTTGCAAGAAGATGGGATTAGAAAAGGAATCTGGGTGTCCTTGGCCTGGCATGGACACGATTGGCCGAATGGCCTCCTTCTGTGCTTTTGAATGGTTCAATGGTTAATAGGCCTCTCCAAGTATATATTAATATGTGAGAATGGACCATGTGCAAGTTGACAAGAGTCGCATCATCTGCTGCCAGATGATTGGCATACATCCAGAACGGGGCTGGCTATTGTTATGGAAACAAAAATTAAAATTGCACAAAGTTTCTAAGGTATTGAAGTCTTCTAATTCACTCTGAAAAACATCTGCCACGTCAGATATACTCAATAATGCAAACACACATCAAACAAGGAACATGTACACAGTTTACAAAGGGAACAATTCATCATCTTCCCTGTGAACTGGAGTCAATCCTCCTCCATCAGGTCTGTCTGATCCTTTCCTGCACAGGGGCCTCCAGCACCACTCTTCAACATTGAAACAGTTTTGCCCACAATTTCTCTTACATTTTAAACCCACCCTTCCCCACCACACACCTGTGCAACAAGCCAAGCCCTTAGACAAATGATGGGGGCCAAGGCGCAGCTAGAGGTGTTGCGAACTATAACCTAAAGATAGGACAATTCAATCTTTCCCCCTGCCTCGGAAATGCAGCCATTATAATCAAGGACCTCAGGCACCCCAGACATTCTCTCTTCCACCTTCTTCCGTTGGGAAAAAGATACAAAAGTTTGAAAACACGTACGAACCGACTCAAGAAAAGCTCCTTCCCTGCTGCCATTAGACTTTTGAATAGTCCAATCACATATTAAGCTGATTTTTCTCCTCACCCTATTGGTAGCTGCAACACAATATTCTGCACTCTCTCCTTTCCTCCTCTCCATGTACTCTACAAATGGTATGTTTTGTCTGTATAGGGCACAAGAATCAATACTTTTCACTGTATCCCAATACATATGATAATAATAAAACAAATCAATTCCATTCAATTCTATTCTATTGTTTATTTGTCCTCCCCATTTCACTTTAAGATGTACAGAAAGCACTGTACAAGTGTAAGCTAATGTAACGTACCATAGATTGATAGGATTGAAATTCTCACACAGCACTCCCGATATATTTTTAGGCAGAGAAAATGTGACTCTTCTTGGACTATCATGTGTAGACGAGGATGAAAAGATAGGGGGTGGGGGTTCAGAGATAGCAGGAAGAAGAGTAGGGGACACAAGAGTAATTGAAAGGAGGGGGTGAAAGAAGAGAGGACGGTAAGAGGGAGAAAGGAAGATAGAAAAAGAAAAGGGCAAGAGGTGGAAGAGAGGGGCAGAAGCAAGAAAGAGCAAGAGAAGCTGAGGTGGGAGAGGGGGGTGTAAGAGAGAAAGAAGGGGCACAAGAAAGAGAGAGAAAGACCTGTAAGAGGAAGACAGATGGCAGAAGAAGGTGGGAGGGAGAGAAAAAGGAAAGGGGGGCAGAAGAGGGTGGGAGGGAGAGGAAGTGACAGAGAGTATGGAAAAAGGAGATGGAGCAGAAGAGAAGGTGAGGGGGCAGAGAAGAGAGTGAAAGGGGAGAATGGAAGAGGGAGAGACAGCTAACAGATTATCTGATTAGAGATAGATTAGTCTTAGGTGTGAAAGACTCCTCAATGACAGCAAGCCTACTGAAAGATGATAAACTGAGGTTAAAGAAACCGATATTCATGTGTTGAAATACAGTTGTGAAAAATCAACTAGAACCTATGCATGACAGAGCAGACCAGGCGAGACAGTCCAAGATACGTAGTTACACTTAAAACATAGGTTCAAACAGCAGGATTAGGCTATTTGACCCCTCAAGCCTGCCCTGCCACTCAACAAGGCCAAGGGTAAAACTGCATCCTACTAACCCGCAGCAACCTTTTATCTCCTTGCTTATCAAGAATCTATCCATCTCTGTTTTAAAATATCCAAAGACTTAGCTTCCACCACCTTTTCTGTATGTGTGATTTGCTGTATCAAACATGTATAGTAATGTGTTTATGTTGTAGTGCACATTGAACATAATAAATCTCTGTGAACTATAAATATATGGAATGATTGTGTACATAGATTCTTATGCTTCCGAGATTATATATTTATAAAATATGCATTTTTGGGGATGCAGTCCCTGAGCAAAGCATTACCGTTTACTTACGTGCCTGTAAAAAATTGAATTGACATGGATAGGGAATGATGAATGGGAATGTTGCCTTAATACAAAGTGCAGGTGTAGGGGTGAAAGTAACAACTCGGATCAAGGGGAGAAACCACATCTGTGGCATTACTATTGCTCCTGGCCCCAGCCAGCTCCATTGCTTGCTGTGATAAAGGGGGAGCCATGATGTGGAGATGCTGGTGTTGGACTGGGATAAACACAGTAAGAAGTCTCACAATACCAGGTTAAAGTCCAACAGGTTTATTTGGTAGTGAACGCCTTCAGGAGAATAGTGGCCACAACACCACATAACCCTGCCACAGCAACCTCTGCAAGACATGCCGGATCATCGACACAGATGCCGTCATCTCACATGAGAACACCATCCACCACATACACTTGCAACTCGACCAATGTTGTCTACCTGATACGCTGCAGGAAAGGATGTCCCGAGGCATGGTACATTGGGGAGACCATGCAGACACTATGACAATGGATGAATGAACACTGCTCGACAACCACCAGACAAAACTGTTCCCTTCCTGTTGGCGAACACTTCAGTGGTCACGGGCATTCGGCCTCTGACTTTTGGGTAAACGTTCTCCAAGGCGGCTGTCACGACACACAGCAGCGCAGAGTCGCTGAGCAGAGACTGATAGCCAAGTTCCACACACATGAGGATGGCCTCAACCGGGATCTTGGGTTCACGTCACACTATCTGTAACCCCCATGACTTTCCTGGGCTTGCAAAACCTCACTTACTGTCCTGTCTGGAGACAATACTCATCTCTTTAACCTATGCTTAATGCTATCTCCACTCATATTGTCTGCACCTTTAAGATTTGATTAACTGTAAAGACTCGCATTCTAATCAGTATTCTATAAACTGTGTGTGCCTTTATATGCTTTGTTTGTGATCAAAACTCCCATTCAACTGACGAAGGGGCAAACCCTGAAAGCTAGTGGCGTTTACTACCAAATAAACCTGTTGGACTTTAACCTGGTGTTGTGAGACTTCTTAATATGTCAGGGGAGCAACAGAATTGACTGCACATGCAGAGCATTGGCAGCAAACATAGCCTTTGACAAACACTTTGGTGCACTGCGGCTAATTGTCATACTCCCGTAACTGCTGATATCATTTTATATCAATAAAGGTTTAGGGCAGTTGTCATTCTGCACATAGGACAACATACATAATTCACCCAGCCCTGGGTATTCCTCCTTATACAGCAGGATGACATAAGAACATAAGAACATAAGAAATAGGAGCAGGAGTAGGCCATCTGGCCCTTCGAGCCTGCCCCGCCATTCAATAAGATCATGGCTGATCTGTCGTGGCTCAGTTCCACTTTCCCGCCCTCTCCCCATAACCCTTAATCCCCTCTCTTATCAAAAACCCATCAACCCGCTTCTTAAAAATATTTAGCGAGGCAGCCTCCACCACTTCAACGGGCAGAGAATTCCAGAGATTCACCACCCTTTGAGTGAAGAAGTTCCTCCTCAACTCCGTTCTGAACCGCCCCCCCTTTATCTTGAGGCTGTGCCCCCTAGTCCTACTGTCTTTTTTGAGCGGGAAGAGTCTTTCCACCTCTATCCTATCCATCCCATTCATCATCTTATACGTCTCAATGAGATCTCCCCTCATTCTTCTAAACTCTAACGAGTACAAGCCTAGTTTATTCAGCCTCTCCTCATAGCTCAACCCCCTCAACTCCGGTATCAGCCTAGTAAACCTCCTCTGCACTCCCTCCAGGGCCAAAATATCCTTGCGCAGGTGCGGCGCCCAAAACTGCACACAGTACTCCAGCTGCGGCCTCACCAATGCCCTATACAGCTGCAGCAAGACCTCCCTACTTTTATATTCAATCCCCCTCGCTATGAAGGCCAGCATCCCATTCGCCTTCCTGACCACCTGCTGCACTTGCAGGCTGGGTTTTTGCGACTCATGCACAAGGACCCCGAGGTCCCTCTGCACCGTCGCCTGCTGCAGTTTTTCGCCACGTAAGTAATAGTCCTTCCTACCATTCTTCCTACCAAAGTGGACCACCTCACACTTGCCAACATTAAATTCCATTTGCCATTTCCTGGCCCATTCGCCCAGCCTATCTAGATCCTTCTGCAGACTCTCCACACCCTCCGCACAATTTGCCTTTCCCCCAATCTTGGTGTCATCAGCAAATTTCGACACCCTACACTCGGTTCCCTCCTCCAGATCATCTATATAAATGGTAAATAGCTGAGGCCCCAGCACCGACCCCTTGGCAAGGCATTGCCAGCTGTGCCCCTTTTCTGGCTGTGGTAGAGGGCAGGAGGGCTGTGTGATCTTAGCAGATGTTTTATCTGCTCTTTAATGCTTGTTCTCAATCAACAGAGCGTTGGTGAGAGTGGGCACTCCATGCACAGAGGCTGTTAGCCTCCTTTTACGTAAGAACATAAGAAATAGGAGCAGGAGTAGGCCATCTAGCCCTTCAAGCCTGCCCCGCCATTCAGTGAGATCATGGCCGATCTGTCGTGTCTCAGTTCCACATTCCCACCCTCTCCCCATAACCCTTAATCCCCTCGCTTATCAAAAACCCATCAACCCACGTCTTAAAAATATTTAGCGAGGCAGCCTCCACCACCTCAACGGGCAGAGAATTCCAGAGATTCACCACCCTTTGAGTGAAGAAGTTCCTCCTCAACTCCGTTCTAAACCGCCCCCCCTTTATCTTGAGGCTGTGCCCCCTAGTCCTACTGTCCTTTCTGAGTGGGAAGAGTCTCTCCACCTCTATCCTATCCATCCCATTCATCATCTTATTCGTCTCAATGAAATCTCCCCTCATTCTTCTAAACTCTAACGAGTACAAGCCTAGTTTATTCAGCCTCTCCTCATAGCTCAACCCCCTCAACTCCAGAATCAGCCTAGTAAACCTCCTCTGCACTCCCTCCAAGGCCAAAATATCCTTGCGTAAGTGCGGCGACCAAAACTGCACACAGTACTCCAGCTGCGGCCTCACCAATGCCCTATACAGCCGCAGCAAGACCTCCCTACTTTTATATTCAATCCCCCTCGCTATGAAGGCCAGCATCCCATTTGCCTTCCTGACCACCTGCTGCACCTGCAGGCTGGGTTTTTGCGACTCATGCACAAGGACCCCGAGGTCTCTCACAACACCAGGTTAAAGTCTAACAGGTTTATTTGGTAAAATACTTTTCCCTCGGTGGTCACACTGAGGCAGATTGTGAGCTTTGATGGGAATGGGAACACCCACTCCCATTGCAATGCCAAGCCATCAGTTCTTGCACTAGGTATGCAAACAGAAGGATTATATTCTCTTTGGATAAGTAAGTTTTATTTATTTTTATCCCAAACAATCTTGCATTATGAGCCAGCTGCTGACACAAAGCCGTGTTGGGAGCTCCAGAGCTCAGTTTTTAAAAATTGAACTAATCCTAAAAAGCAATACGCAGACAGCCTGGAGTGCTGCTGACTGCCTTCACTTTCATTGCTATTGTCGCAAACAATATACAAACCTTGTTACAATGAAGGCTATATCAAAATAAGTCCAAAAAAACACATCCGAATGAATCAACCGATCTCACTGCACTCACCATGAATGCTACAAGTGTCTCAGAGATGGAGTGTCCCCTATCAGCGCACTCCTGGGCTATTTCCCGAATGATGTTCTTTATCACACATTCAGCCTGGCTATAAGCCATCCTGCAGCTTTCAAACAAAACACAAGAGAAGTTTGAGGTAATGGAGGACACACATTAACTGTTGATACCAGTCTGCTTAATCAAACTTCTCACTACCTGCTTTATAACCAGACCCTGCCTAATGAACTCCCTGAATTCACAGTGTTCCCAACTCTCGGCCCCCGGTCACTCCTGCTGTTGTTTAATGCAACTATTCCGTTACCATGGGGACATACACCGACTGACCATCCTGATTGGACCGCGTCAATTCTCCCGACGTTCTTAATGCAGAACGTCACCGCAACTCACCAATGAGGGATGCCATTTAAATATGGTGCCTTCTCCTTCCCCCCAGTCTCTTCCCCTTACCCCTCTCCCTTCCTACATCCTTATCTCTTCCCCTATCTCTATCCTTATCCCCTTTCCCTTGCTGTGGAACGAATGGTGCACTAAGGGATTAACACCTTTTGGCTAAGATCAAGTGTCAGATCAAGCCCAAGATAAGGTGCAAACGCCTGATTTTGGCAGCTTGGATTGTGTTTGTGCCTCCTATGGGGAACTTGAATTGGATTCCATTTGAATTTGGTCTTTGGAGCAAACAAGGCATGGATTTGGGTCCACCAGGTCCATTCTAAGCATTGGCTTTGTAACTTTTAACTTTTTAAAAATTAACACAGTTAAAAAGATCTCCAGTGAGTGTCAATGGCAAAGTGTGCACAATGGTTAGCTGACTGGCAGTTTTTAAAAAAAGGCAACTGGCCTACAGTGCTTTGAACTGTCTGCCTGCAACTTTTCAGAATTAGTTAATTCAAAAAAAATGATAGCCTGGAGCTCAGAACATAGCTCTGTGCCAAGAGCTGTCTTAATGAAGAGTGTGGAAAACCTAGCTTGCGGCTTCAAGAGCTGCAGGTGGGGCAGTCACCAAGACACCTTTTGGTTGCTGACATAATGTAGACGTTACACATGCTGGTTATGCCCCCTTCTGGCTGTGGAAGAGGGTTATGTGATCTTAACAGATGTTTTTTCTGCTCTTTAATGCTTGTTCTAAATCAATGGAGCGTTTGTGAGAGTGCTCAACGGGCACTCGATCTGCTGGCACAAAGCTCTGTTAAGAGCTCCAAGGTTAAGATTTTTAATGAACTAATCCTGAAAAACAGCAGGCAGCCAGCCTAGCAACTGGAATAAAGCCTGATAATAGTGTGCAGTGAGGCCGAGGTGGATGTAGAACCTGGGCAACAGGTCCACATTATAGTGATGCACACTCTTGAAGGTAGGAACATAGGAAAGGAAGAAGTGCATTTAGCCCCTCAAACCTCGCCTGACATTCACAGCTTAATAACATAATTCCCTCTCCCCAAGAACCTGTTGGATTCTGCAAACCCAAATGATCTGTCCTCACAAAAATCCATCAAAGCAAGCAGGAAAGATAGAATTTTGTAAATCTTCAAAATCAGTCATTTTTACCGGGGTTGTGGTGATGGGGTGGGGGTGCGGAGGAGGTGAGATGCTTGAACTCACCATGCCAGCAGTGATCTTCAAGTTTCCCAAAACTAGAAGGGACAATCCAGCCATGAAAGCTCCTTAGGGTGGCACAGTGGTTAGCACTGTTGTTTCACAGCACCAGGGACCCGGATTCAATTCTTGGCTTGGGTCACTATCTGTGTGGAGTTTACATGTTCTCCCTGTGTCTGCATGGATTTTCTCCGGGTGCTCTGGTTTCATCCTATAGTCTGAAAGAATGCTGGTTAGGTGCATTGACCCAAACAGGTGCCAGATTGTGGCGCCTAGGGGAATTTCACAGCAACTTCTTTGCAGTGTTATTGTAAGTCTGACTTGCGACTAATAAATAAACTTTTACTTTATATCAGGAAGGATTCAATACCTTACTCCCAGCCCAATTCCACTCAATACCCAGGTCCTCTGCAGCCTTGCAGCGGCACAGGGCATATGGACGTTGCACTTATCTCCTTAACTCCCCTCGGGATTCAATATGGCAGGTCCAGGGTGTCAATGCCTGGGGAGAATTCCATCATTGGGACTGCTGAGGGGGATGGCTTGAAGGATGGGCTTGAGGGTGGGGGAGTCAGCCATCCTCATTCCTGCATGGTGTTGGTGGGGTGACCTGTTAGTTTAGTGGTGGGGGGGGGGGGGGAATGCCCCCCCCCCTCTCCTCTTTCCTGAGGGGTTGGTAGTGCTCTGCTTGTCAGCAGGGGGTCACCATTCCCATGGTGGGGTGAGGAGGAGGGGATAGGGGCTCTCTGAACACTGAGATCAGATCATCCTTTAGAAAGGAGTCATGGTGGTACAGTGGTTGGCACTGCTGCCTCATGGTACCAGGGACCCAGGTTTGATTCTGGCCCTGACTGACTGTGTAGCGTTTGCACATTCTCCCTGTGTCTGCATGGGTTTCTTCTGGTTTCCTCCCACAGTCCAAAGATGTGTGGGTTAGTTGAATTGGCCATGCTAAATTGCCCCTGCATGTCCAGAGATGTGCAGGTTAGGTGGATTGACCAAGATCAATGTGCTGAGCTACGGGATAGGGTGGGGTGATAGGCCAGGATATAGTGCTCTTTCGGAGAGTTGGTGCTGACTCAATGAGATGAATGACCTTCCTCTGCACCATAGGGATTCTATGATTCAAACAGAACTTGTGCTCCCACATCAAAGAGCACCAAGTTTTATCAACAACTTGGTGGAATGGCCATTTCCCCCTCCATTTCCCCCCGCCAGATCTTGCAACTGGAATAGGTCAGAGAAATGAGCTTTGAGATTTGCAGACAGTTGTCTGCAATTTAAAAATTTGATCGAGTTTAGCTCTATCTCTGGGATTTTCTTTCCGCATTTCTTCGACCTAATACTCATTCACCTTTTGCTTCTTTATCATCTATTCATTTTGCTGGAGCTGTTTTACCTGAAGGAACAAACTGGGATCTGGGAGGATGTAGTTGAACATAAGGAAGGGGATGGTTTTACACAGCATGGAGCACACATATCAGTGATTTTGGCATGAAATGACTTATCACAAGTCCAAGTAAAAAAGAGGCTCCTGTGCAACAGCAACTTTTTTGTTCCTGATCTATCCCTGAATTTTATATCTGTGGAAAATAAAGTCTCAAGGAAAATATATAAATATTTTTCAAGTTAAATGGGGATATTGCACAAGGAGTCCACACAGGTCTCACAAAAAGTGATGTTTAACTTTAAAAATACATTTATTTTGAACAAAAGATAAAATGGTACATTGTATAATACTTCAGCCTTAACATTTCGAAATGTTATACAGTCTAATATTTCACAATTTTGAGGGGGGCAAAATTAAAAGGCCCCACTCATCATGTTTTGCTTGTCATTAATACATTTTTTGTGCAAATAATCTAACATAATGAAATATATTACCTCAAGGAAAAAAGCCATCAGCAATACTGTGATTTATGAAATTACGATAAACACCCTTTTCCATTTCTGTTTAGCTCTACAAATGATGGTTGTTTTCCTGTAGATCACATCCATGTGTGTATTTATATTAGGTTCCAGCAGATTTCCAGTGACTTTGTTTATAGCAAAGAATGTACTGTTTTACCATGACAAGATTAATTAGAAAAATTGTCTTTTTTGTTCCTGAACAAATAAAACCTTTCTGCACTTATTTCCTTCTGTCGAGTTCTTATGTAGTTTCCACATTTTTACTTGCAAATAGTTTAAGTTTATTTGTTAGCCTACTTTTGAGCCTTACATTAATACTGCAATGAAGTTACTGTGAAAATCTAAGTTTTTCTTTCTTTGTCTACTGCCTTTCTCTCCTTTTCCCATATATCACTCAACGGGCGGGATTTTCCAGCCTCGCTTGGGCAAGACTGGAAATTTCCACCCAAGGTTAACAGAAATTTCCATTGTCGGACCCTCTCCCGCTCTGATTCCGTGGCGGGCAAGGTGATAGCGTTCCAGCTTACACATGTTCCTTTGATGATTTACTCAATTTCAACATCTCATTGAATTTCTTCAGTCACAAATATCTACCTGAAAGAGATAGGGATTGAATGGTAAAGGCAGCTTGAAATAAAATAGTTGAAGAATCTCTGTTCATTTTGTGGCAGTTCCTTGTTCCTGATTCCCAGGGGGGAGAAAAGGGAGTCATTCAAATGGTTGGATTTGCCCGAGTTCCTTGTTCATAGTTAGTACTGATCGCATTTCCTATCAGCCAAACGTTTGAGCAGGATAGTAATTGGAAAAGTGTGCAGGCTTTGCCCTCTATGTTGTGTGTCAGATTTGGTGTGATCAACGTCATGCATCAAACTGTTAAATTTTAAAATATAAGCATTTGAACCTGATTGGCAGATAACTGGTTCTCATTGATTGCATTTCCCTCAAGTTACCTTGTGCTTTGAAGATAACAGGCTAGAGTTTGAGAAGATGGACATTTGTTCCAAATGTTCCTGAAATTCAGAGGTTCCACTTCAAGCAGGTCTCTTGGCAAATTTGATTCACATTTACCAGGATTTAATGGCAATATTGATGTAAAGACAAAAAAAAAATTGAAATGCTGAAACAAGAATTGTAATAATGAGTTGTCCCCAAAGATGATCAAAGCAGCATTTACATTGCAGTTTCTAATTCTTTCTAAAGGGAACTTGAATGTCACCCCATCAATGGCACATAAAAATACATTCCTAAAATCTGTCCAAGACATGATTCTTTCAGAAGCAGCTATTAGGTGAAAGTGACACTGTAACAAGTGTATTACAGTACAAAGTTTCAGGGCATTTTATCCTGGATAAAATATTCCGTGAAGCAACTCTTCCAGAAAAGGCCCTGTGATAGTATTATCCCTGATCTTAAACATCAAGAAAACATCCACATTTTACTTTAATTGATTTTTTTTTACAAAACGTATTCAGAAAAGACTGGCCTTTAAAATAGAACCACTCTTTTGCACAGAGCCAGAATCATGGCACTCTACTTCAGTGCTCCTAAACTAGTCAGTGATTTAGTGATACATAAATAGGTTTAAAAAAAATGGTTAAATTATTTGTGATATTATTCAGAAGCTGGGGCAAACTTTTATTGGAAAGGAGATTCTGTTTGGATTTATGTAAACAAAAACTCTTGTGCGAAGCTTCGTGTCATAAACATTTCTTTCAATATAGATGCAGATCGCTCCAAAGTATACATTTTCTTTTTAGATGCACATTATTTCTACCAAATTATTCAAATTATTTGGTCCAGTCAATATCAAGTCTCTTTTTTGCTCTTTCAAAAGGGCAGATGGGAAGAAAATAAAACATTCCAACAGTTTTCATTTTGAGTGGTATCCAAGCTAATCTACTTCATTTTCCTCTGTTTTCCACCCTTTCCCCAACATGGAATCATAGAATCCCTACAGCAGCCAATTCAGCGCATTGAGTCTGCACCGACCACAATCCCACCCAGGCCTAATCCTCGTCACCCCACATATTTACCCCACTAATCCCTCTAACCTACCCAACCCGGGACACTAAGGGGCAATTTAACATGGCCAATCAACCTAACCCACACATCTTTGGAGTATAGATGATGATGTAGATGATGCCAATAGCTCCAACTCAGCATTGTCCACCCCCAAGAGTAGAAAATTAAAGTATGAACCCTGGGATCAAAATTTGTAGCTGCATCCTCCCACTCGCTAGCACTTGAGGTTAGTGCTCTGGTAGGATGCAGCAAGGAAAAATGCTTTTGTAGTCCATGACGCACAGCAGGGGTGGGAACAGAACGTACAGAATCAAACTTTGAAACATTAAGCCTCCAGCATTCAAACATCAAGGCCTGTGCCTTCCCAGCTACAGACAGACAGAACTAGGTAAGAAATTATGAGTCTGGTCAGCACTCCAGCTCAGTAAAAACACAGTTGAAAAAAAAAGTCACCTACTGTAAAGAAATATAGACCTTATTTTGGAATATTGCTGTCAGATAACACTGGTTAAATCGTTATTGCATTATGATCAATAAAAGAAATCCGTAAAATACTTTGTACAGGATTTCTAATTTAAAAGCACTTCCTATGAACAATCTTTGGACCAAACTCATAATATTCTTCTTGGCTGATCCAGGCACACTCAATGGCAGATGAATTTGCCAGCGCGGCTCCTCCACTCCATACTGTGAAGTCCCGATTTGCTGGGCTGGTGATGCATACATATTTTGACAGGTCCAGAGGCAACATGGAGGAGATTTCTTTTTGTACTCTCAGTGACAATCCAGTCAACATTGTGTTTCCACCTTTAAGAAAGTAAACAGGTTTGAAAAGGGTTTTTTTATGGCAACAGCACCTTAATTTTTAGTTTAGTAATAGTTCCTTTTCCTTAACTAATTTTCTCCTTCCACGATTCGATTGCCAGACACTCACTGCGATCTTGACTGAGATCTGACTACCTGGGCAAAGAATCTGGAATCTTCCTGGGCTACTTGGATCAGTAACTCATTTGAAAATTGTCATTTCTCAGAACAATGGGAAAATGTTGAAAACTACTTTTAAATGGCCAGGTTCAACAAAATGCTACAGTGACCGAACCTGAATAGCTGAGCATTCAACGAAGTAAGAAGTCTGACAACACCAGGTAGTTTACTCGATAGTAAATTGGTTGGACTTAAGAACATAAGAACATAAGAAATAGGAGCAGGAGTAGGCCATCTGGCCCTTCGAGCCTGCCCCGCCATTCAATAAGATCATGGCTGATCTGTCGTGGCTCAGTTCCACTTTCCCGCCCTCTCCCCATAACCCTTAATCCCCTCTCTTATCAAAAACCCATCAACCCGCTTCTTAAAAATATTTAGCGAGGCAGCCTCCACCACTTCAACGGGCAGAGAATTCCAGAGATTCACCACCCTTTGAGTGAAGAAGTTCCTCCTCAACTCCGTTCTGAACTGCCCCCCCTTTATCTTGAGGCTGTGCCCCCTAGTCCTACTGTCTTTTTTGAGCGGGAAGAGTCTTTCCACCTCTATCCTATCCATCCCATTCATCATCTTATACGACTTAAACCTGGTGTTGTCACGCTTCTTACTGTGTTTACCCCAGTCCAACGCCGGCATCTCCACATCATTCAACAAAGGTCATAGGTCTTTCACAGAATGCGATGGTGAAAAGTTAGAGGCAATGGCCTATGGTATTATCACTGGGCTATTAATCCAGACACTCAGCTATTGTTCTGGAGAACTTGGGTTCAAATCCCACCTCTGCAAACGGTTAAACTGAATAAAAAACTTTTGGAATTAAGAATCTACTGATGACCATGAAACCATTATTTGTCAGAAAAACCCATCAGGTTCACGAACGTGTTGTTCTTACCTGATTTATTATTGTCACATGTATTAGTATACAGTGAAAAGTATTGTTTCTTGTGTGCTATACAAACAAAGCATACCATTCATAGAGAAGGAAATGAGAGAGTGCAGAATGTAGTGTTGCAGTCATAGCCAGGGTGTAGAGAAAGATCAGCTTAATGCAAGGTAAGTCCATTCAAAAGTCAGACAGCAGCAGGGAAGAAGCTGTTCTTGAATCGGTTGGTACGTGACCTCAGACTTTTGTATCTTCTTAATGAAGGAAGAAGGTGGAAGAGAGAATGTCCGGGGTGCATGGGGTCCTAAATTATGCTGGCTGCTTTGCTGAGGCAGCGGGTAGTGTGGATAGAGTCAATGGATAGGAGGCTGGTTTGGGTGATAGATTGGGCTACATTCATGACCTTTTGTAGTTTCTTGTGGTCTTGGGCAGAGCAGAAATTATACCAAGCTGTGATACAACCAGAAAGAATGCTTTCTATGGTGCATCTGTAAAAGTTGGTGAGAGTCATAGCTGATATGCCAAATTTCCTTAGTCTTCTGAGAAAATAGAGGCGCTGGTGGGCTTCCTTAACAAAAGTGTCAGCTTGGAGGGACCAGGACAGGTTGTTGGTGATTTGGACACCTACAAGGTTGAAGCTCTTGACCCTTTCTACAGGTCTAATTGGTCTGGCCCACATGTGTTTCCAGACCCACAGCAATGTGGTTGACTCTCAACGACCATCTGAACAAGGGCACCTAGAAATGGGCAATAAATGCTGTAAGAAGTCTCACAACACCAGGTTAAAATCCAACAGGTTTATTTGGTAGCAAAAGCCACTAACTTTTGGAGCATTTGCTGGTCCTTCGTCAGGTGAGTGGGAGTTCTGTTCACAAACAAGACATATAAAGACACAAACTCAATTTATAAAATAATGGTTGGAATGCGAGTCCTTACAGGTAACCAAGTCTCATAGATACAGACATGTGAGTGGAGAGAGCGTTTAGCACAGGTTAAAGGGATGTGTATTGTCTCCAGGCAGGACAGTTAGTGAGATTTTGCAAGCCCAGGCAAGTCTTGGGGGTTACAGATAGTGTGACATGAACCCAAGATCCTGGTTGAGCCATCCTCATGTGTGTGGAACTTGGCTGTCAGTCTCTGCTGAGCGACTCTGTGCTGTCATGTACACTCTATACACTCTGTCACGTACACAACAACAGTGTCGCTGAGCAGAGACTGATAGCCAAGTTCTGCACACATGAGGATGGCCTTAACCGCGATTTTGGGTTCATGTCACACTATCTGTAACCATCACAACTTGCCTGAGCTTGCAAAATCTCACTAACTGTCCTGTCTGGAGACAATACATGTCTCTTCAACCTGTGCTTAACACTTCGTATGTCCATATTAAAAGTAGGGAGGTCTTGCTGCAGCTGTATAGGGCATTGGTGAGGCCGCAGCTGGAGTACTGTGTGCAGTTTTGGGTGCCGCACCTGCGCAAGGATATTTTGGCCCTGGAGGGAGTGCAGAGGAGGTTTACTAGGCTGATACCGGAGTTGAGGGGATTGAGCTATGAGAAGCTGAATAAACTAGGCTTGTACTCGTTAGAGTTTAGAAGAATGAGGGGAGATCTCATTGAGACGTATAAGATGATGAATGGGATGGATAGGATAGAGGTGGAAAGACTCTTCCCGCTCAGAAAGGACAGTAGGACTAGGGGGCACAGCCTCAAGATAAAGGGGAGGCAGTTTAGAACGGAGTTGAGGAGGAACTTCTTCACTCAAAGGGTGGTGAATCTCTGGAATTCTCTGCCCGTTGAAGTGGTGGAGGCTGCCTCGCTAAATATTTTTAAGAAGCAGGTTGATGGGTTCTTGATAAGAGAGGGGATTAAGGGTTATGGGGAGAGGGCGGGAAAGTGGAACTGAGCCACAACAGATCAGCCATGATCTTATTGAATGGCGGGGCAGGCTCGAAGGGCTAGATGGCCTACTCCTGCTCCTATTTCTTATGTTCTTATGTTCTTATATTACGTTCGGCAGTTCAATTTCTGACTTATTTTAAACAGGTGATCAGCCAACATACCAGACAGAATAATGTTTGCAGCAAAGATTTGTCTCAGGTCTACATCACAGAGAATAATGGCGCGGAGAAGACTTTCATGAATTCCATAATGGTCTCTTCCAATCACCTCTGGTCTAAATAAGATCTCTGGAACTCTGGACAAGAGGAGAAACATCACAATTGGCTTTTACGTTCATAGTATCATTACCATGCAATTAACATCTCAGATTATAGAACACAATTCTCACCACGTCAGCCATGGCTCAGTATTCTGCAATTTGATCTGCAAGGCGGAAGCCATTCCACAAACTTGAACACAAGCTGACACTTCAGTACATTATCGAGGAAGTGCTGCACTTTTGGGAGGCCTTGACTTCTGGATGAAATGTCAAACCAAAGTCTTGGGCTGTATTTAACGCAGTCCCGTTGAGGCAAGAATCCTGGGTGCCAGGCCCGCTTAATCGTGTGAGAGGCCCCACCGCAGCTTCCCTCAGAGCCTCCCCAGCCATCTTCAGTTTGAATTTTATTTATTATTGTCACAAGTAGGCTTACATTAACACTGCAGTGAAGTTATTGTGAAAGTCCCCTAGTCACCACACTCTGGCACCTGTTCAGGTACACTGAGGGACAACGGCTAATGCATTTAACCAGCATGTCCTTCGCGGACGACACCAGAGAACCCGGAGAAAATCCACGCAGACACAGGAAAAAGGTACAGACTCTGCACAGACAGTGGCCCAAGCTGGGAATCGAACCCAGGTTCACGGCATTGTGAGGCAGCAGTGCTAACCACTGTGCTACCGTGCATCTTGTTACAGTCACTGTCAGTTCCGTGTGGGAGACACAATAGAATCAAGTTAATTGGCCAATTTCAAGTATTAATAAAAGGAAACTTTTATTGCATGTGGCTTTCTTCAGGCTGAGGTGATGCCAAGAGTTCTTCTCTGTGATTGAGATCCTGGGTGCTGGGCCCGCTGAGAGCTGCCAGCCCATCAGAAGCTCCTTATGCCATGATGTGGAGATGCTGGCGTTGGATGGGGTAAGCACAGTGAGAAGTCTAACCTGGTGTTGTGAGACTTCTTAGTCTCCTTATGCCACCAGTGGAAGTGATGGCTGCTGGTGACATGACACAACACTCACGTGAGGCCTCCCAGATTGCAGAGAGACCCAAGGCCAAAGCTGAGTGAAGTGGGCTGGCATTGTGGGAGAGGGGGTTCGAAGGCAAAATGAAATGGGGGGGGGGGGGGGCGGTGCGGGGTGGTGGTAGTGGCCGGGGGGCGGTGTAGTAGCTCTCAGGGGCCAGCTGCCTGCTCCCTGCTCCCTCAGTTGGGCATTACTGCAAAATGCCTGATTGCAATGTGGAATCCCTCACCCTCAAGGGCGTGGGAGATCCCTGAGGCTTCCATTTCAGCCCCGAGCCATCAGTAAATTACGGTGGGCTCAGGGACAATGAATGTCATTCACGAGCCTAACTACAAGCTGCCGGAGGTGGCTGGGAATCCCAGATCAGTCCCTATCGCTTTCCAACTTAATCGGGGGAGGTTTTTCCACCACCAGGAGCCTGACACATGGGCTTCTACTGTGATTAAGTGGACTTAGTTACCATGGTCCCCATAGCCCAGTCTGTCTGCTACAACTGGTGGAGCCTTCACATGCAATGTTTTAAGAAAATACATGCATCATTAAAAAAAATTAAACCTGTAAAGATTAGAATGCACAACATAACATAGAGCCACAGGATCATTCCTGCTACCTCATTACACGTCACTAGATATCGAAAAGGACATTATGTTTTGAGTAGGGCAGAGACAGCTTCAAAGCTGCTTTGATCCTAGCAGAATAGCTAAAGCTTTGAGACTTTAAGGTAGACATAAAACTACGATCGTCAGCTAGTTGGTCAAAGCACTCATTAATATTGCATGCAAGCAAAATTACACAAAACTGTCGATTTCATCTTCAATGGAAACGTCACTCATCTTCTCTTCACTAACATTTTTCAAAGGATTTAATGGAAAATAGAGACATCTTGACTTTGATCTAAAATGCAACATTCAGTTTGCTGCACACTAATATGCATTATTGCGTAAGGATGTTTGAAAGTGGGAAGGCAGAAACAGGTAATTATTAATCTGTATTGTATGATTAGTCACAGCGCTTGCTTTGCAGGTGTGAATAAGGGCTGACACACACATTTTGGGCCAGAATTTATGGCCTTGCTCATCCCAAAACTGGAAATTCCCGCCTAAGTTCAGCGGACCTTTCCACTGTCCGCCCCTCACCCACTCCGATTCCTGTGGCGGGCAGGACAGTAAAATCCCAGTCTTAATGCAAATTCAGAAACCACCCTGAAATGGGAGACATAAATAACAAATTTATTTTCCTCCCTGACACAAACATCCAACAGGAACGCTGGCTCTCAAAAGAAGAGAAAGATTGCATGAGATCAAAGGCTTACAAAAGTGCCAGAAGAAGTGATAAGTTCAGGGATTGTGAGCAACTAAGAATCCAGGAAGGGAGGAGCAAAAGATTGAGAAAGAAAGAGGAAAGGAAATATGATTGCAAGCTAGTGAGAAATACAAAGGCAAACTGCAAAAGCTTCCTTTAGTATGTGAAAAGGCAAAGATTAGCAAGGACAAATGTGGGTCCACTACAGGTGGAGAGAGGAGAATTTATAATCGACAATAGGGGAATGCTGGGTGTAACGATGCAAGCTGCAGACTTCAGCAGGATCACAAAGGGTAATTATTAACAAGGAACAATTCTACAGAAGCCATCCCCCCATACTCTACTCCCAGTCCCAACAGGTCCTCTACCTGTGACACTAATAAATAAACTTGAAGCATTTTCTTGCAATGGGGAGACTCCCTTTATTTCTTCCCCTTTCAAGGACCCATTTGCTCCATTGATGCCACCTCTAGACTGCTTGAAGGTTTATAAACACAGATAATTCTCCCAACTTCTTTCCCCATATTTCTTAATCCTATGGATGAGATGCCAATATATCACATTGGGGAACTACAGCTGTGAACTCGCTGGCTACACCAGCACGAGATGGGTGCTTTTTTCGGAAATATGACATTCAGAGATCTGAGACGCATAGGATTCAAATAATCTCTGATCCGTTTTCCTAACAGAAGCATATTCGCATTCTCGTTACGTTACCTGAACCTCTCGTTGCCTATTGTAATTATTTGTCCATCTGGCAATGTGTAGTTCAGCTCTTCACCATTTTCCAAGCTGCCCAGTTCTGCTTCGTAGTCTTCAGCGACATAACAGTACTTCTCTTTGATATCTCGAACAATCTCCCGCTCTGCGGAAGTGTTAAATGAATAACCCCTTTCTTTCAACAGCTGTAAAACCAGAAAGGTGTTTAAAATTAACTCTTATTGACTGAGTAGAAAACCAAACTATGAGGAAATTGCTCCCCTTTCAATAAAGCTTTGCTAAATGCAAGACAATCTCAAGGTTTAATTATCATTCACTCTCGCAGTGGAGAAGTAATGGTATGAGTATATTCTTGACATAAAACCAAAATAAGGTACAACCTGTTAAGGGGTGGGGGAGGAGGTGGTGGGGGGATGTTAGTTCCAAAGAATTTACACTGAGGCAAGCCACAGGAACAATAGGGGCTTATTGACGAACTGTTCTTTTCACACTCCAGCCCCCAACTGCCTGAAGGGGCAGATTTCCAGGCAGGTCACCCCTTGCCTGGGTCACCTGATCCGTCCTCTTAAAGGGGCTACACCCCACATACAAAACAGTCATTGTTCAATACAACATTGCTGCCTCCGGTGCTGCAAAAGCCTACCTCAAGAAAGGTTATTGCTAGATTACTCCTTAGGCCGCAGTGGAGTAATATACATAAATGTATATTATGTACATAAATGGCATTGCCACCTTAAGCTTTTTGGGTCTTAGCACTCAGGCCACCCACTGGATTTTCACACAATACTTTGACACACACATACTGCCAGATTTCCAGGGAGAGGAACTGATTTTCCACTTTTTAAAAAATTGTTCATGGGATGTGGGCACAGGTGGCAAGGCCAGCATTTACTGCCCACCCTAATTACCCTCAAGCAGATGGAGATGAACCGCCATCGCAACTTGCAAACAACTTGATTCAATTAGTGCAATGGTTGCATTTCAAACACTGTGAACTGGTTGTAAAGTATTTTGGGGCTCTCCTGAGGATTGATAAGACAATAGATATGTTGAATGATCTTTTCTTTTGGTCTTCTCATTACAAAGGGATAAGTCGATTGTCACATGCAAATCATGGAATCATAGAGTCCTGCAGAGCAGAAGGAGGCCATTTGGCCCATCAAGTCTGAACTGATCACAATGCCACCCAGGCCCCATCCCTACAACCCCATGGATTTACCATAGCTGGTTCCCCTGACACCAAAGGGCAATTTAACATGGCCAATCCACCTAAACCGCACATCTTTGGATGTGGGAGAAAACAGGATCACCTGGAGGAAACTGACTATAAAACAAAACTGGATTAGGCCAAAGGTCCTAAATAAAGTCATGATGGTGAATTATGGGAAGGAACACTGATACAGGAGTAGGCCATCAAGCCTGTTCAATCATTCAATTATATCATGGCTGATTTGCATCTTAATACCATCTACCTGTCTTTGTTCTGTAATTCTTAATACCTTTGCCTAAACAAATGTATTTGTGTCAAGGTGAATAGATGCTGTAGCAAACATTTTGAAATATTTGTTCTCGAAATGTGGGTGATATCAACTAAGCTACATCCTGAGTTGCTCTAAAGTACAGTAAAAAGTCTGACAACATCCACATCATTGCTCTAAAGTGGCAGTGGACTTTCTCCTTGAATAGTTCCAGTCCTTACAGTTTGTGATACTTCCAACAAACCTGCGGATGTATTATCCATTTTAAAATAAACATTTTACGCACCATTTTGAGATAGTCTGTGAGATCTCGACCAGCCAAATTTAAGCGTTGTATAGCATGAGGGATGCTGTACCCTTCATAGACTGGCACAGTGTGCGTGACTCCATCCCCAGAGTCCAAGATTATACCTGTCATTTCAAAAGAAGAGGTAATTTAGGAGTGCTCAATATTTAGTTATTTGGGATACAGAAAATGTAGGAAATAGAACCATAGAATTCCTACAGTGCAGAAGGAAGCCATTCAGCCCATCAAATCTGCACCAACTCTCCAAAAGAACATTTTACACAGGTCCATCCCTTGAACACTATCCCGTAACCGCACACATTTACCATAGCTAATTGACCTAACCTATATATCTTTGGACACTAAAGGGCAATTTAACATGGCCAATCCACCTAACCTGCACATCTTTGGACTGTGGGCGGAAACTGGAGCACCCGGAGGAAACCCATGCACATGTGGAGAGAACGTCCAAATTCCACAAAGATGGGCACCCAAGGCCGGAATCAAAGCCTGGCCCTGGCACTGTGAGACAACAGCGTTAACCACTGTGCCACAAATTGATTAGTATCAATTCCTGAAATAGAACAAAAGAAAGTTACTTAAGATGTTTGGTGCATTTTTATACATGAGAGGCAATCTATAATTGCAAGTTGTCAAGCTCTTTAACAAACATAATCAAAATCATAGAAAACCAAGGGTATTTTTTATTTATTCACAGGGATGTGGATGTTGCTGGCTGGGTCAGCATTTATCGTCCATCCCGAATTGGCCTTGAACTGAGTGGCTTCCTCAGCCATTTTGCTTGTATTTTGCTAGTTTATCTTTTAAGAACTGATACAATTTATTACTAATGGTACTAAGTTAGTTTATTGTCATAAGGTTTTTGCAGTAGTAGCCATAACAGTTACTGGGAGTAGTCAGGTTTATTAATTAGTTGAAAATGCAGTTAACACAATTATGTAAATAGCTGGAGTATAGAAAAATCCTTACATAACTCTTTAGTAACTAATGTATAGGTACAAGAGGAGCTGATTACTGAGTAAGTCTGGTCTCCAATTTATAGCAAGCAGTTGGAAGGTGGTCTGAAGGTATGGGAGGGCAACTAGACAAACACATGTTCAGGAAGTGTCACTAGCTGCAGAAACTTGAGCTCAGGGTTTTGGTACTTAAGTGGGGTTGGAGTCACTGTGGTGCATCTATGACTTTGAAGGTTATGAGCATGCCGGCAGAGAGGGAATGGGTGACTTCCAGAGAATTTAGGCAGGCCAGGCAGGTTGGGGACACCAAGGGTGGCTCAGCTGACTGGTGGAAATTGAGAAGAGTGCACGAGGAATAATGGTAGGGGATTTGATAGTTAAGGGAATAGATGGGCGTTTCTGTAGTCACAGATGTGACTCCAGGATGGTACATTGCCTCCCTGGTGCTGGGGTCGAGGATGTCACAGGGCAGCTGAAGGACGTTCTTAAGGGGAAGGGTGAAGAGCCAGAGGTCATGGTTCACAACAATATCAAAGACATAGGTAGAAGGAAGGATGAGATGCTGAAAGCTGCTTTTGGGGAACTTAGTTCAAAGTTTATTTATTAGTGTCACAAATAGACTTACATTAACACTGCAATGAAGCTACTGTGAAAATCCCATAGTCGCCACACTCCGACGCCTGTTTGGGTACATGGAGGGAGAATTTAACATGGCCAATGCACCTAACCAGCACACCTTTTGGACTGTGGGAAGAAACCAGAGCACCTGGAGAAAACCCACGCAGACTCGGGGAGAACATGCAAACTCCGCACAGTGACCCAGGCTGGGAGTTGAATCCGGTCCCTGGTGCTGTGAAGCAGCAGTGCTAACCACTGTGCCACCCTGTGTAAGGCATTAAAAAGCAGAACCTCAGAGGTAGGAACTTCCAGATGCCATGCACTAGTGAGCATAGACATAGGAGGTTAGAGTTGATGAACGTGTGACAGGCGAGATGGTGTAAGAAGGAAGGATTCAAATTCTTGGGACATTGGGACCAGTTCTGGGAGAGGTGGAACCTGTAGAAGCCAGATGGTTTGCATCTCAATGGGGCAACATCAATAACTTTGCTGGGAGGTTTGCAAGTGCTGTTGGGGAGGGGTTAAACTAATTTAGCAGGCGGTGGGGTAGGAACCTCTCAGTAGACTCAGATGGAGCAAAATCAAAAATGGTAATGCAAGATAGAAAATCAATGAGTGAGTCTGGAAGATAAAGGAAACAAAAGATAGAAAATAGAAAAGTTCCCAAAGGTATACAGTTCAATGCAAGGAGTGTGGCAAATAAAGCAGATGAGCTGAAGGCACGGATAGAAACATGACACCATGATATCATAGTGATTACAGAAACATGGTTTACAGAGGGACGAGAATGGTGACTCAGCATTCCTGGTTAGAGGTTTTCAGACATCCATATAAAGAATCATAGAATCCTTGTAGTGCAGGAGGAGGTCATTCACCTTATAAAGACTGCACCAACAATACTGACAACATCCCACCCAGGCCGTACCCCTGTAACCCACGTATTTACCCTATTAATCCCCGACACTAAGGGGCAATTTATCATGGCCAATCTACCTACCCTGCGCACCTTTGCAGCGTGGGAGGAAACCAAAGTAGACACGAGGAGAACGTGCACACAGACAGTCACCTGAGGCCAGAATCAAACCTGGGTCCCTGACACTGTGAAGAAGTAGCGCTAACCCCTGTACCACTGTGCCGCCCAGAAAGACACAAGAGAGACAGTGTGGGATAAAAAGGTAGCAATTTTGCTTAGAGAACAATTACAACTGTGGGAGGGATGATTAGATTGGAAGGATCATTAATTGAGGCCATATGGATTGAGCTTAGGAACATCAAAATGGAAAGTAATTCTGCTGGGAGTGTCCTGTAGATCCCCAATCAGTGGGAAGGAGATAGAAGAGCATATATGTAGGAGAGAATTTTGGTGCTAGTGATCATAAATCAGTTAGTTTTAACATAATTATGGAAAAGGACGAATATAAAACAGATGTTAAAGGCCAATTTCACTAAACTGAGGAATGATTTAGTGGAAGTGGGCTTGAAAGTGGATTACTTAAAGGTAAATCGGAGTTAGAATAATGGGAGACATTCAAAGGGGAGATTCAAGGGGGTCAGAGTAAACATGTTCCCACAAAGAAAAAGGGTGGACAGCCAACCGGGAGCTCCCTGGATGTCAAGGAGCTTACAGGGTAAGATCAGGCACAAAAGAAAAGATTATGTCAAACACCAAAAAGTCAATACTATTGAAAACCAAGAGGAGTATAGAAAGACAAGGAGTGAAACCAAAAAGGAAATTAGGAAAGCAAAGAGGGGACATGAAATAAAATTGGTAAACAAATCAAAAAAACCCAAAGCTGTGTTTTATCAACATATTAACAGTAAGACAATAACTAAGGAACGTGCAGGACCCATAAACGACCAAAAAATAAGCTACGCGTAGCGGCAGAGGATGTGGTATGGTAGTGAATACTTCGCATCTATCTTCACAAAAGGGGGAAACAATGCAGAGATTAAGGAGGAGCAATGTGAAACATTGGATGTGATAAACATAGGGAGAGAGGAAGTATTAAGCCAATTAACATCCTTGAAAGTAGACAAATCACCTGGACTTGATGAAATGTATGGCAAGGTGTTATGGAAAGCCAAGGAAGAAATAATGGATGGCCTGACCATCATTTTTCAACGCTCACTGGAAACTGACGGGGTGCCAGAAGATTGAAGGTTTGCCAACGTTGCTTAGAAAGGAAGAGAGGGATAGACCAAATAATTATTGGCCAGCAGTCTGATCTTGGTAGTGGGCAAATTATGGGAATGGATGTATTACCCTGGTGACAGGATAAACTGGCATTGATTAAGGCATGGACAGTCAGCGTGGATTTGTTAAGGGAAGGTCTGACTTGAATTTTTTGAGGGAGTAACAGGGAGGATTGATGAATGCAGTTGGTGTGATCCACATGGATTTTAGCAAAGTTTTGATAAGGTCCCACATGGCAGAGTGGCGAACAAAATAAAAGACTATGGGATCTAGGAGAGTGTAGCAAACTGGATACAAAATTGGTTCAGTGGCAAGGAACATAGGATAATTGTTGATGGGTGTTTTTGTGACTGGAAGGCTGTTTTCAGGGAGGTTCCACAGGGCTCAATACTGAGTCCCCTGCTATTTGTGATATAAATGATTTGGATGTAAACAAAGGGGCGTGATCATGAAGTTTGCGGATGACATAAAAAATGGCTGAGTGGTTGATAGCAATGAGGATAGCTGTAGCCTGCAGAAAGATATCAATGGACTGGCCAGGAAGGCAGAAAAGTGGCAAATAGAATTCAACCCAGAGAAATGTGAGGTGATGTGTTTGGGAAGATCAAACAAGGCAAAGATTCCACATTAAATAGGAAGATGCTGAGAGATGTAGAGGAAGTGAGGGACCATGGGAAAGTTCAGAGATCCCTGAAGGTAGCAGGACGAGTTGATAAGTGGTTAAAAATGAATATGAAATCCTTTACCATGGGCAGTTCTGATCACACATTACAGAAAGGATGTAATTGCATTGAAGAGGAGGTTTATGGGAATATTGCCATTCCCATAATGGCAGCTATGAGCAAAGACTGGATAGGCTGGGGTTGTTCTCCTCGCAACAGAAGAGGCTGAGGGAAGATTAGTTTCAGATGTACAAAGCTGTGAGGAGCATGGATAGAGTGGATGGGAAAGGCCTATTTACCTTAGCAGAGAGGTCAGAGATGAGGGGTCACAAATAGAAAATGCTTGGTAGAAAGATTAGAGGGGAGATAAGGAGAACCTTCTTCACCTAGGGGATTGTAGGGACCTGGAACTCGGTGCCTGAAAAGCGCTGTAGTATCGGAACATGCACCTTAAGTGTCCTAACTTGCAGGGCTGGATATGGGACTGGGATGGGTGGCTCGCTTTTCAGATGGCATAGACATTATGGACCAAGTGGTCTCTTTCTATGCCATAAACTTTCTATGATTCTAATTTATTCAGTTCATAGAAGTCTCCCATTAAAATATTTTTTCTGTTCTCACATGTCCTTCCTGACTCTTCCAACATTCTGGAGGGCGTAGTGATATAGTTACTGGATTAGTAATCCTGAGACCCAGGGTAATGCTCTGGGGACCTGGGTTCAAATCCTGCCACAGCAGATAGTGAAAGTTAAATTGAATTCAATAAAAATATGGAAGTAAAAGTTTAATGATGACCATGTAGAAGACATCTGGTTCACTTCTGTCTGTTAGGGAAGGTCTAGCATAACTCCAGGTCCAGGTTGACTTTCACGTGCCCTGTGAAATGGCCCAGTCAGTTCAAGAGAAATTAGGGATGGGTAATAGATGCCAGTGATGCCCACATCCCATGAATTAAAAAAAAACACAGCAAACTGCCTTCCTCACTATGCTGCCATCAATACTTGCAGTATATAGCATAGCACCACAGTTAGCTGATGAGGACATTAGAGTCAGAATTCTTCAGCTGTCCACACCAGTGGGATTCTCCAGTCGCGTTGGCACTCCTGCCCGTGGGTTTTCTACCAGCGTGGGATGACATCAATAGGAATTTCCACTAACAGTGGCGGGACCAGAGAATCCCACCACTAGCAAACTATGTACCACCTCCCACTGGTGGGAAACACGCGGCTGGGAGGCAGGAGAATCTCGCCCTAGGTGTTCCAGCACTAACATCACTCTTCTTGAATGTGTGCATTGCAAAAACCAACATACCTGTTGTTCTCCCCGAAGAATAAAGTGCTAAAACAGCTTGCATTGCCACATAAGAAAAAGGCACATTGAAGACTTCAAACATGATCTCAACCATTCGCTCTCGGTTCTGATGTGGGTTCATGGCTGCCTCCGTCAGGAGGATTGGGTGCTCTTGTGGGTCAATGTGGAGCTGGTGATAAAATGTATGATGCCAGATCTGAAATAGATATACTCAGCATTAATCCTTTATCCTTTTCATTAAACCATATTTAGTGGAATACACTATAGTTGTCAAAAGGGCTCCAAGTCAACACTCCCAGCTCCAAAATCAGAATGTCTTGACATCAATCCCTGCTATGAATCTGGAAGCTTACACTTGGCTGATAATTTATTGCAGTACTGAGAGATGTTGCAGTACTGAGAGATGAGAGATGTTAGCGTGGATAGAGGATTGGCTGTCAAATAGGAGGCAGAGAGTGGGGGTCAATGGGTGCTATTCGGATTGGTGGTTGGTGACTAGTGGAGTGCCCCAGGGGTCGGTGCTGGGGCCTCAGCTATTTACCATTTACATAGATGATCTGGAGGAGGGAACCGAGTGTATGGTGTCGAAATTTGCTGATGACACCAAGATTGGTGGAACGGCAAATTGTGCGGAGGATGTGGAGAGTCTGCAGAAGGATCTAGATAGGCTGGGCGAATGGGCCAGGAAATGGCAAATGGAATTTAATGTTGGCAAATGTGAGGTTGTCCACTTTGGTAGGAATAATGGTAGGAAGGACTATTACTTACGTGGCGAAAAACTGCAGCATGCGATGGTGCAGAGGGACCTCGGGGTCCTTGTGCATGAGTCGCAAAAGCCCAGCCTGCAGGTGCAGCAGGTGGTCAGGAAGGCGAATGGGATGCTGGCCTTCATAGCGAGGGGGATTGAATATAAAAGTAGGGAGGTCTTGCTGCGGCTGTATAGGGCATTGGTGAGGCTGCAGCTGGAGTACTGTGTGCAGTTTTGGGTGCCATACTTACGCAAGGATATTTTGGCCTTGGAGGGAGTGCAGAGGAGGTTTACTAGGCTGATTCCGGAGTTGAGGGGGTTGAGCTATGAGGAGAGGCTGAATAAACTAGGCTTGTACTCGTTAGAGTTTAGAAGAATGAGGGGAGATCTCATTGAGACGTATAAGATGTTGAATGGGATGGATAGGATAGAGGTGGAGAGGCTCTTCCTGCTCAGAAAGGACAGTAGGACTAGAGGGCACAGCCTCAGGATAAAAGGGGGGCGGTTTAGAACGGAGTGGAGGAGGAACTTCTTCACTCAAAGGGTGGTGAATCTCTGGAATTCTCTGCCCGTTGAAGTGGTGGAGGCTGCCTTGCTCAATATTTTTAAGACACGGGTTGATAGGTTTTTGATAGGCAAGGGGATTAAGGGTTATGGGGAGAGGGCGGGAAGGTGGAACTGAGCCACGACAGATCAGCCATGATCTTACTGAATGGTGAGGCAGGCTCGAAGGGCTAGATGGCCTACTCCTGCTCCTATTTCTTATGTTCTTATGTTGTCTTTTGGTTGAGGTACTAAGTTAAAGCCTGGTTCAACATATAAATGATTCTTGGCATTATTCAGAGAAGAGTGAGGGAATACCCCTGCCACATGACCAACATTTAGCTCTCAACCAAAACCCGGTCCTTTCTGGTCAAGTTGGTCTCTTGATATTTATGGGAACTTACTTTGTTGTGGAAGCTAGATGCTGCATTAGGTTAAATAACAGAAACTTTCAATACCTATGTGGCACTTTGGGCTGTGTGGATGTTGTAAATAGGTACAATGTCTCAAATATGGCTGTCCGAAAACCAGGCATTTTTTTTTAAGGTGCCATCGCCTGACTTTCCCTCCTCACCGACACCTTTGGTTGAACTGTATGACTGGAAAATTCAACACAGCTGCTCCCAGCCCATTGAAGGTTAGAGGGAAACTGTTTACATGAACAATCACAGCTTCAGCCATTCCTCCGGCAATGTAACACTGACTCTGAAGCAGCTCCAGACAATCTCCTGGCTTATCCTGCTGTATTAGGCAGGATTTTCCTGCCGCATTAAGGCAGCGTTGGGTCTGTAAAATGCGGCAAGCTGTTCAAATGTCCATTGACTTCAGTGGGATCATAAAATCTCCTTTTTTCAAAGCTGCCCTTGACAATCCTCACTTGAAAAGTTTATCTAACATTCTACAGGCCCAACCCACCCAATCCAAAAATCAGCAAGATCTGAAATCCAGCATGGACTCAGTCCCAATGTTGCTAGTTTTGAAACTTGTATCTGTGACGTATATTGGCAAAACCACATTTATTGTTCATTCCTTGTTACCCCAAGAAGGTACTGAACAAAGAACAAAGAGAAATACAGCACAGGAACTGGCCCTTCGGCCCTCTAAGTCCATGCTGATGGGCCTTTTCCTTGAACTCCTGAAGCCTTTGTGGTGATGATGCTCCCTAGGTGGAGGTAGGTAGGTAGGAAATTGCAAAATATTGACCCAGCAACAATGAAGAATTGGCAAATGGTTCAAAGGTAGCAATCAGAACATGGGAGGCCAAGCTGGTCTCACCCAGCTCACTAACCTGATCACTTATAATGTCCAACTGCTGTCCTAGCCAAGATCAGCTAACCAAACATTGGAGAACCAAACCTGGAGGTCAATACGATGAAGGATCCTAATCCATTAATCTTTGGAGAAATAGCTAGTAAACATAGCTTTCAAATTGATGTCCATTTCTATCAAACATACCTTTTCTATTTCATCCCAGTTGGTCACAATTCCATGTTCCAGTGGGTAGTGCAAGGAAAGAACTCCTCGCATGTGCTGAGCATCATGGCCAATGTAAACATCCGGCTGATATCTCCCACTGCAAATACTCTGGAGATAAAATGAATAGGATTATAAAACAGATCTGCTTTGGCATTAGAGACAGGCTGTTATGCTCAGGGATCATTTTCCCGTTCACACTGCTGGGATTATCCATCCATTTGTAAAATTGTGGGCAGCATGGATTTCAAAAATTTTATTGACACAATTTTATTAATGCCCCTCTCTGAATAGAGTTCCTCAGCATAATGCACGAGGGGCACACAGGTAGATAACGATAAGAAAATAAAAGATCAAAAAATATACAAAACAACAATGTGGTTCACTCTTAAATGCTCTCTGAAATGGCCTAGCAAGCCACTCAGTTGTATTCAATGGAATGAAACCAGATGGACCATCTGGTATTGACCTAGGCATCGGAAACAACAACGGCAAACACAGCTCTGTCCATCCTGCAAAGTCTTCCTTACTCACATCTGAGTCAAAATTTTTGACTCTAGTGTCAAAATTTGGAGAGCTGTCTCACAGGCTAATCAAGCAACAGCCTGACACAGTATACTCATGGAATCATAACTTACAGATAATGCCCCAGACATCACCATTCCTGGCCTATTTCACCGCAGGACTGACCCAGCAGAGATAGCAGCAGCACAGTGGCATACAGTTGGGAGGGTGTTGCTCTGGGAGTCCACAACATCAACTCTGGACTCCATGAAGTCTCACGGTACCAGGTCAAGAAAACCTCCTGCTGACTACCAATTCTGTCTGCACTCAGCTGATGAATCAGGAGTCCTCCATGTTGAACACCACTTGGAGGAAGAACTGAGTGTGGCAAGGACACAGAACTCCTCTGGGTGGGGAACTTTAATGTCCATCACCAGGAACGGCTTGATAGTAACATCACACACCAAGCTGGCCAGATCTGAAAGGAGATAGCAACTAGACTGGGTGTGTGGCAGTGAGGGAACCAACAAGAGGGACCATGACATTCTATATTGTTAATTGGTAACCTAATTATGTTTTATGACTAATTATGATTTATAAAACAAAGGAGCAGGTTGACAGTAACTTCCTTCACCATAACAGTTAGTTTCCCTAAAGGTTAATATTAAATATGCTGCAAAAATCTGACGCTGAAGAAAAGATTTTCTATCATAAAATCTGCTTAAGATTTATGGTTAATCTGGGTACTTCCCAGTAAGCTGAGAGTCAGCAATACATACCTCATATTTGGGTCGCCCAATTACTGTTGGAAATATGGTGGTTGGTAGGTCCTGATTTGCAAAGCCAGCTTTCATCAGTCCTGAGCCTGTGTCTAATACAATTGGTATGTTATAATCACAAACCTGCCAGTGACAAAAAATACATGTGTTAACAGCCTGTACTCATTTCCCCCTCTTACTGATGACATTCTGGCCTTAAATCGGCCTACGATGCAGTGACAGATATTTAAAAATGTATTCATTTTGTGATACAAAATGTAGTAAAGTATATCAAGAACATGAATATTGTGTGGGATAAAATAACCAATATTAATGCAAAACAAAAAGGAATGAAATAAAGAGATCCTGAAGTGGCAACTCCCATCGCTATCATATGCACTTGGGTAGGACAAAGATTTACAACCAGTTACATACAGAGATCCAGGAATTTTATTCTGGGGGAGCAGGGAGAAAAAGGAACAGAAATCTCCAGTAGAGATAAAATGTTGCTCCATAAACTGGTCTCTTTGGTGCTGTCAAGGCAGAATCAGCATGCAGCAACTTCAAACTGTGGATCAGGGATGAACTAGGTGGACAAAAATTAGACACAGGTGGGAAAGGGTAGCATGGTAGGAGCAAGAACTCTGTCCACAGAGCAGCCAGGGTCACTTGGAAGAATATGGCACAGGAATGAAGGGCAACTCCATAACTACCTTAGAACCCCCTCAGTGCAGAATGAGAGTTAAAGACTTCATGAAATCACAAAGGGTCCAGGATGGCGGGGTTTGATGTCTGTAAGCTGCCATTAATACTTTATATATTTTAAAGAGCAGATTTATATTTCATCTAAAAGTGGATTCACCTCTGTCATCCTGCATACTAAATGATCCAGTGTGACACACTCAGAATTAAGCGTGATCAATGTAGTACCCTACAACATATGCAAGCCAGATTCATTACTTTGTTGGGAATGTCATAAGACAATAAGTACAGCAAAGTTTACCAGACTGATTCCTGGGATGGCAGATCTGTCATATGAGGAGTGACTAAGTCAGTTAGGATGACCAGTCACCAGTGGAGTGCCCCAGGGATCTGTTCTAGGACCCTTGCTGTTTGTCATTTTCATAAATGACCTGGATGAGGAAGTGGAGGGATGGGTTAGCAAGTTTGCAGACGATACGAAGGTTGGTGGTGTTGTGGATTGTCTGGAGGGATGTCAGAAGTTGCAGCGGGACATAGATAGGATGCAAGACTGGGCGGAGAAGTGGCAGATGGACTTCAACGCAGATAAATGTGTAGTGGTCCATTTTGGCAGGACCAATGGGATGAAGGAATACAATATCAAGGGTAGGAGTCTTAGCTGTGTTGAAGAGCAGAGGGATCTTGGGGTCCAGGTCCATAGGAGTCTTAAATTGGCCTCGCAGATAGAGGATGTGGTCAAGAAGGCGTATGGGTACTGGCCTTCATTAATCAAGGGATTGAGTTTAGGAGTCGGGAAGTAATGCTGCAACTTTATAGGACCCTTGTCAGACCCCACTTGGAGTACTGTGTGCAGTTCTGGTCGCCTCACTACAGGAAAGATGTGGAAGCTATTGAGAGGGTGCAGAGGAGATTTACAAGGATGTTGCCTGGATTGGGAAGCATGCCTTATGAAGATAGGTTGAGGGAACTAGGTCTCTTCTCCCTGGAGAGACAAAGGTTGAGAGGCGACCTGATAGAGGTTTATAAGATGTTGAGAGGAATACATAGGGTGGATTCTCAGAGGCTATTTCCCAGGGCTAAAATGGTCACTACAAGAGGACACAGATTTAAGGTGCAGGGAAGCAAGTAAAGAGGAGATGTTAGGGGTTAGTTTTTCACTCAGAGGGTGGTGAGTGAATGGAATCGGCTGCCGTCGGTGGTGGTGGAGGCGAACTTGCTGAGGTCTTTTAAAAGACTTCTGGATGAGTATATGGGATCTAATGGGATTGGGGGTTATAGATAGGTCTATGGCTTAGTAGGTATAGAAGTGATCGGTGCAACTAGTGGGCCGAAGGGCCTGTTTGTGCTGTAGTGTTCTATGTTCTATGATATTCACTGGAATTTAGGAGAGTGAGAGGGAATCTAATTGAAACTTCTAAAATCCTAACAGGGTTAGACAGAATAGATTCAGAATGAATGTTCCCAAAGTGGAGGAGCCCAGAATAAGGGGTCTTAATTCCAGGATAAGGGGTAAACCTTTTAGAACTGAGGTGAGGAGAAATTTCTTCACCCAGAGGGTGGTGAATGTGTGGAATTCACTACCATAGAATATAGTTGAGGCCAAAACGTTGTTTGATTTCAAGAAGAAAGTAGATATAGCTCTTGGAGCAAAAGGGATCAAGGGATATGGGGGGGAAGCGGGGATCAGGATATTAAATTTGATGATCAGCTATGATCAAAATGAATGGTGGAGTAGGCTCGAAGGGCTGAATGGCCTACTCCTGCTTCTAGTTTCTACAAGTGATTGTCTTGTCAAATGGTTATCAAATTCAGCAGTCTGACAATAACAGGCTTTCACAAACAAAACCAGAAAATGCTGAAAAATCTCAGCAGGTCTGACAGCATCTACGGGGAGAGAATAGAGCCAATGTTTTGAGTCTGGATGACCCTTTGTCAGAACAAGCTTTCTTTCTTTCATAGAGGAAAATGTTATCCGTTTCATAAAATGTTGATATGATGTTTACCAACTTTTAATAAATTGATTTATTATTTATTTATTATTTATTATTATTACATGTTATTTATTATTGTCACATGTATTAGCGCACAGTGAAACGGATTGTTTCTTGCACGCTATACAGATAAAGCATACTGTTCACAGAGAAGGAAACGAGAGAGTGCAGAATGTAGTGTTACAGTCATAGTTAGGGTGTACAGAAAGATCAGCTTAGGTCCAGTTAAAAGTCTGATGGCAGCAGGGAAGAAGCTGTTCTTGAGTCGGTTGGTACGTGACCTCAGATTTTAGTTAGTTTATTCTGACCAAGCGCTAATGGTCAAAGATCGGAAATAGTTTGTCCGTTTCGAGTCTCCTACTCTCCCCTATGAGGAGACACATATACGAGTTTAAGAGGAAGCGAAAAGTGAGCAAGAACAAACACCTGTGGGGTGGTTCTCCCATCCCACTGCTAATTTTTTAGCACAGCTGGCTGGGAGAATCTCACAGCAGGCGACGCGTGGGATTCACGCTGAAATAGATGCTCCTAGTGCCTGATTACCAGAAGTGGTGCCTGCTCCATGCTGAAAATCGGTGGCAAGACGTGGAAATGATTTGAATGTCAATTTCAATATATTTTAAATACAATTAACAGGCCCAGTACTGAAGTCTACGGGCCTGCCAGCACCTCCACCTTCCTTCCTCCCCCTCACCAGAATGTTTCACTCCAGCGGGGATTACAGAAACTCCTCACTAATGGAAACTAGCAGCCTCACCCCACTGGAGTGAAAGGGGGGGGGGGGGTGGGGGCAGTCAGGGCCCCCAGAGTGTCGGGCAGCGGGAGGTGTCCCCTGGGCATTGGCACCCCAGCAGTGCCAGCCCGTGCCCATTTGCACTGCCTAACGGGTGAAGTGCCAACGCCCAGGGAGCCAATTGGCACTGCCCATTATGCACGGGGCAATGCCAAGGAAGGGCAGGGCGTATGGGAGAGGATCCTAAGGCACAGAGCCTAATGGGGGCTGAGCCTAGGAGATGATTGGTGGGGATGGGGGATCCCACTGCCACTCTGCAAAAAGAGTGATGGGGGAAGAAGGGAAGCCAGCGGACTGAGGAGGGGTGGGTCAGCCGGGGGGGTGGGTGTCAGCACTTTGGGGAGGGGCAGTCGGCACTGTCGGTGGGGGGGGGGGGGGTGTGAAATCAGTAGTAGGGGGAGACTGGAGATTGCAGTGGGCCAGGAGGGGGAGTTTTGAGGCTGGGCCTGGAATTGTTGGGGAAGCCAGCAATTGGGAGGCCATCAGTGCAGGGCTACTGTGCATGCATCGAACTCAGCACTGACAGATCAGCGCACGCGCAGTGACCCGCTCAGCGTGCTGAGTTCAGCCTCTCCAGCAGAAATCGGCCCCCACCCCCTGAAATTTAATGATATTCACTTTCATGGTCCCTGCAGTGCGCAGAGTATGGGAGATTCTTCTCTGAACTCCCACCAAAAAAACAGTGTGAATTACTCCAGTTTTCATGCAAATTCAACACTTAGAATTTATTGGGAGAATTCTGTCCTTGCATTTCTCGGGCTGCGATTTTCCAGCCCCTGTGGTGAGTTTTCCCGCAGCAGTGGCGGCTCACCATTGTCCGTCTGTGGAATCTTCCAGTCCCACCGCAGTCTACAACTTTTTGTATGGCTCACCTGCCTCATCACTGGGGAACCTGTGGCAGGGGTGGACTTTGGCTGGACTGGAAGATCCTGCCAGAGGGAAGGGCTGGATAATCCCACCATTGAGCTTTTTATCTCTACAGGCGCAGAAAGAAAAAAAACACAAAAGATAGATAAGGTAACCCTGGGATGATGCAGATATTCGAGAGGAAGAATTGATACAGGGATAATCAGGACTCTGAAGGAAATAACTGGTAAAAGAGGTGGGGCACAATGTACCTCATAGAATCATAGTATCCCTACATTCAGAAGGAGGCCATTTGGCCCACAATCCCACCCTATCCAGGCCCTATCCCTTTAATCCCATGTATTTATTCTGCTATTCTGCCTTACACTATGGGGCAATTTATTATGGCCAACCAACTTTTTGAAATTAAATCAACTCATTCATCATTAATCTTCCCATGTTGCCTTTAAGTTCCAATAAAAGGTGATCAAGACCAAAATGCAAGCTCTTCGGAGACTTTGCTCATATATTTAAGATCACAAAATTACATCAACATCAACAATGGATAGATATCAAACCATTCAAAGAAGTAAATCATCTCTGGTTACCTTCATAACGGATACTTGAAAAACATGTGCATTGATTGGTGGTTTATGTGCCACAGATAACTTTGCGAGACCATCTTCACTTGGACAACCATGCGTGTGGCTTGTATCATCAATTATGTGCAAAGAATCCACCTGAGTCTCATCGCTTCTGCATTCATTAAATTGCAACATCTCAGGTTTGCAATCCTTTCCTGATCCTAAGCTCCTTATGTTACTTGCGTTGGTTTTCTGTTTTGCTTCATTAAGTAAGGGAATGTGTTGTGCATCATATTTACTTTCACCGTATACATCTGACTTTACTATTAATTTGGAGTCTTTTTCCCCAAAACACATTTTCTCAGTGTTTACAAAAGAGCTTGCTTCAGGGACAGAGTCATCTTTCCTACAATTTACTGGGCTAATATGCATGTTTGTTGAGCTGTCAATCAAGTTGGAAGAATTTATGCCCACATGGTCCTTTTCCACCTCTTCAGGTTGATCTTGCTGCTCTATCTGTGGATCCGGTTTGGGTGTCGCACTAGTGGACACAGGCTCTGGCATTCTGGACTCCTTTGAAACAGGGCAGTTTCCCACAAACTCTGAAAATTCTTGATGTTCACCAGGTCTTGGTGAAGCACCGGAATTTTCTGAACACTGATTTGGGTAACTTTCGGTTTGGCACAGGTTAATGTTTTTTCTGGGCTTGGGCACTGGGACTCTCAGCTGGACTTCCTTCCCATTCTCCATCACCACAGCATCTCCAAGAGATTCACCTGGGGAGTGCAGAGAACGTGCAGGAGCCAGAACCTTTTCCACTTTCACAGGTATGCTAGTCCGTTGCACTGGTGTTGGCTTTTCTTTACTTTGTATAGTTATGTCACTTCGGTTTTTACAGCCAGCTGTAAAACTTTCACTATTTTCAATGGTTCCCTGCTGATTCGAATGAATAACCTGCACAAGAATTTCATCGTGTGTATGAGTATTAAATGCCTGGTCGTCCTTTGTATCTACTGTGTCACTTTCTTCTTGCATAGGAACAGCATGATTGATAACCGCACCAAGAACTGGGTCTGGCAGCTCACTTGTTTTGGAATGTATTATTTTGGCGGCCTTTTTTTTTGAGATACGAACTCCCTTCACAGGTGGAGGAGTTTTACCTGAGGTATGCTTGACACAAAATTGGTCCTGACTGGAGTCTGAATCAAAACCATTTGCAGAGTAACTGGGTTTACTGGACTTTAAATTCACATCTGTTAATCCACATTGGCTTTTTACTTCAGCCCTTGAACCAGATTTTGAATAAGAGCTTCGAACATGTGCAGATGGTTTCATAGTTCTTTTCTTTTGATTACCACATCCCGCCTTTGAAGAAACTTGCGGCAGTCTCTTTAGATTCTGGTATTTCATTTGTTCTTCTCGAGCTAGACTTTGCTCCATTTTCTCAACCTCTTTCCTTTCTCTCTCCAGCTCAGTTAAGAACTTTATTCTGTCTTTGTTTCGGTTTGACTCGCCTGGGTTTTGCACTTGAGCATTCTGCTCGTCCTCAGAGGAACACAACTCTCTTAGCTTCAAGTTCTCTTCCAGAATTCTGTCCTCAATTTGATTTAACTCTTTCAATTCTTGCAGTAATCTGGGGTCATTGTGAAATCCCCAGTACGACCTTGGGGTTGAAACAGCAGCTTTACATTCAGTTGTGAAAAAGCCAGTGTAAGGTTTGAAGCTTCTGTCTTGTTGCATGTTGGCCATACCACAATCTAAACGTGACTGGGTGAAGCCGCAATGGCAATCATGCTGTTCCATTTCAGGCCACTCGTAGTCCTCCAATCCAATCACTCCGGCTTCTGAAAGCTCACTCAGGGACATCATGACCTGGAACAAAAGATTCTTTAGTAAATGAGTTACTTAAAAATGCTAAAGATCAAGAGATTGTGCGAGTGAACTTGCTTATTGTCCTATCTGCATGACGAATGGGTTGATCCTAATCTTGGCTGGATGGGAGCCAAGAATCAATCCAGGATGTGGCATCTCAAAAAGGTTTATATTGGGCATGGGCTGTAATGTGCTGACACAAACTGACAGTCTCACCCAAAGGCCATATAATACAGCCAGAACCAGCAGCAGGGCTGGTGAGCCATTGAAATCTTTGCTCACATCAGCGGGACTGGAAGATCCTGTGAAGGATTGGAAAATTCCAGCCGAAGAGTCGATCAAGATTCCTAGTAATCTGAGACGGGTGCAGTGGTGAAGTTTTCTTCTAAGGCTGAGGATTAAACTATTTTAACTGGGCAGCACATACCCACTCAGCTTGTGCTTTGCCTGACCTACGAGCATTTGAAGCTCATTTCCTCAGGATTCTAATTTCTCAGCCTGAGCACAAGGACGGCATGGTGGCAAAGTGGATTGCACTGCTGCCTCACAGTACCAGGGGTTTGGATTCGATTCTGGCCTCGGGACACTGTGTGTGGAGTCTGTTTTCCCCGTGTCTGCGTGGGTTTCCTCCGGGTGCTCAGGTTTCCTCCCACGGGTGTGTGGGTTAGGCTGATTGGCCATGGTAAATTGTCCATTGGTGTCAGGGGGACTAATATATGGGGTGTGGGGATAAGACCTGGGTGGGATTGTTGGCAGTGCAGGCTCGATGGGCTAAATGACCTCCTGCGGCATTGTAGGTTCTATAAAGAACATGTCAAATTTACCCTGTGACATTGCCCTTGCTTCAGTCACAGCTCCTACAAAGGGTATGACTAACAGAGGAAAAAGAATTAGTCATAGAACATAACTTCAATCAAATGCTAACATTTTACAAAGATCTCTAACAGGGCAATTTTTTTTTCCGTGTTTGTGGCAAACCGAAACAAACGGGACAGTGAATGGTGACTGACACTTGCACCCCAATTCCCTGACCTGTGCTCCTTGTATGCACTAACAGGAGGAGGAATGCAAACAACAGACATCTGTCCCAATGTTTTCAGGGAAAAAACAGGATATTTCCAGTAGAATAAATGTGGCATGTCAGGAAATTGCAGACATAATCCCCAGGAATTTTCTATCCCTTAATTTTAATAATTGGAAAATCATTGTCGGTGAAAGCTATATATGTTTGTCAGTACTTAGAAGATGTTTGCTGTAAATTTTCGTCATAATCTAAAAAGAACAGTGTGAGAAATGGGTATTAATGGTCGTGAACTTAAACTAACATTTGAATTCAACAATGTTTACACGTCCAACTCAATTATTAAAATATTTTCTTTATCTGCAGCAGAATCAGAATTAAGTGACAAGTGACTCCAACATCTGGCTACTGAGAATCACAGAAAAATCTCAAGGAAATTACTTTTGAGAGGACTACCTTCTCATTGCTCCCAGTGCCTTGGTTTCTGTGCATGTCAGCCACTGGGCTGTTCTCTCCAGCATCACTATAGCATTCCCCATCTTCCAGCTGTAAAAGAAACTCCAGCTCTTTTTCTTGTCTGAGCACATCTTCTTCCTCCTGGATCCAAAAGATGGCATCATTAAAAACCCAGAAAGACCTGCGTCATTACTCATATTTTTGTTGGCACTAAACAAAAAGCTGGAAGGTGATAGTTTAAACATTGATGGGAACACACAGGTCGGACAGCTTCTCAAAAGCCAAAAGGCAGGTTTGTTTCTTTGGCTGCAAGCCCTTCCCTTTAACTCCACTTTAATTCCACCAGATAAGAAGTGTCATGCTGGGGAACCATGTGCATTCCAGCTATGCTAGTCCATTGTAGAATATGTTGGCCGGGATTCTCCCCAAAAAATTCTAAGTGCTGAATTCATGTAAAAACAGGAGTAACTCACACTAGTTTTTTTTAGTGGGATTTTCAAAATGAATCTCCCACACTCTGTGCACTGCAGAGTGCCTCAGGGAGATTCATGGTGAAAATCTGGAGGCAGGGCCTATTCCCACTGGAAAGGCCGGCGCTGAGTGGGCCACTGGAAATTGGCACATGTGCAGTAGCCCTGCACAGCCGGCCTCCTGATCGCTGGCCAGCCCTGTGACCCCACATTGCTGGCTATGTGACCTCCCCCCCCCGCCATCCTCAGTCGTTGGCCTCCTGGGCATCTCTGGGCCAGCCTCAATGTCTGCCCTCCACCCTGCAGCCAGCCCCAATCTCCCTGACCCCTGGCCAGACCCCCTGATCTCCCCGAACCCCATCCCCCCGGCAGTCCTGCGCCGCCCCCCCTCCAGCAGTCCCAGCTGCCTCCCGCCCCACACATGCCCTCCCCCCCTCACTAATATGTGAAAAAACTTACATACCAAATGAATGTTTTTTTATATAGCTTCATTTGATGTTGTTGTTGCATTCTTGGTGAACTGAATCTAATGTCCTATTACCAGATACAGGATTAGCCTCTTTATTTAAGGAAAGATGTAAGTGCATTGGGAGTATTTCAGAGAAGATTTACTGGACTAATGGACGGGTTGTCTAATGAGGAAAGGCTGGAAAGACTAGGTTTGTATTCGCTGGAATTTAAAACAGTAAGAGACGACTTGATTGAAACATGTAAGATGCTGAAGAGGGTCTATTTCTATTATATCACTGTTGCTGCCAATTTCCTTAACCTCACTCCTATAAGACTGCGTTATCTAAAGCCATACCTTTCAGAAATTCCACATCCTGGTGTCACACACACCCATCCTTACAGATTTAGCTTGATCCTCGCCTCACCCTTGTTTACAAATCCTTGTCATCAGCTACAAATCCCTCCCTGCCCTCATCTCCGGAACCTTAGCTTAACTCTGCCCCCCCACCCCTCACACACACACCACCATCAACCCCAAGCTCTCTTACCTTCCTGCTTCACACACCTTCCCCACCCCAACCTGTGGCAATGGCATCTTCAGTTGCCTCATTCATGACTGCACAGCTCAGACACCACATTAATGAGCAAATATAAAGGAATGATTCAATCAAACAGAACTATTTCACTCTTACCTCTAAGATTTTGGCTGTCACCAACAGAAGCTTTTCAATATCGTCCTGAAGCTTTTCCTGTTCCTTCATGTCCCCGTCTTCCAGCTTTGATTCGGTTAATGAAGCACGTTCACTACACATGGCAAGTGGAGTAAATTAATGGTTGTGCTTTGGTGAACAGTCCTGTCTATTGCATCATGTGTATTAAAATGGGAAGAAGCTGGCTCTGGCAAAATGCCCCTATCCGGAATGTAACGCCTGCTGCTCTCTCTACACATGCTGCCTGGAGTCCTTCTGGCATTTCCTGAATCAGCTTTGATTTGCTTTCTTCCCTCTCCACATTAGGCATGAGGCTGGAGGGGCTTATCTGATCGTCTGTTCTTTACCTTCTCGGACGTGAAAGGAATACGTCGTGCTGACTGCATCTGATTTTAATACTCTGCTTATGAAGAAATTGCCTCACCTTCCAAACAGCATCTCCTCTTTCGGACTTCATTCATGGGAAATAGACGTCGCTGGTTAGACCTGCATTTATTGCCCATCCCGAGTTGCCCCTTGCCAGTGGCACAGTGGTTAGCACTGCTGCCTCATAATGCCAGGGACCCAGATTTGATACCAGGCTTGAGTCACTGTCTGTGTGGAGTTTGCACATTCTCCCCATGTCTGCATGGGCTTCCTCCCACAGTCTGAAAGACGTGCTGGTTGCATTGACCCGAACAGGCGCCGGAGTGTGGCGACTAGGGGAATTTCATGGGAACTTCATTGTTGTATTAATGTAAGCCTCATTTGTGACTAATAAATAAACTTTAAATTTAGAAGGTGGTGGTGAGCTGCCTTCTTGAAATGTTGATACAACTGAGGGGATTACTAGGCCCATTTCAGAGGGTAGTTGTGTGGATCTGAGTGACTCAGATCCACAGTTGCTGTGGATCTGAGTCACATCTAGGTCAGATCAGGTAAGGACGGCAAATTTCCTTCCCTAAAGGACATTAATGAACCAGATGAGGTTTTCCAACAATCCACAATGGTTTCATGGATATCAGGAGATTCTTAATTTGAGATTTTTTTTATTGAATTTAGATTCCACCATCTGCCATGGCGGGATTCGAATTCCAGGGCCTCAGAACATCAGCTGAATTTCTGGATTAATAGTCTAAGCGATAATACCACTAGGCCATTGCCTTCCCGGCTTGGGTCACTTGATGGAGAAAATGGTGGACCAAAATGTGCTATCCTTCTGTGATGTGCCTTATTAATAGGTTAATGCACATCAATTAATACTCTTAACGATTTTAAAAAAGATAACTGTCAACTTTAAGGAACTTTATTAAACAAGAAAAAGTAAGAAAACAAGGTTTGATGTCACCATTTGAGGTGTCTTTGCCAAACTCACTCACATTACAGCTCCCAAACATTGTGAGCTGTACACTACAGGAAGGTTAGCACGGCCTGATGAGGCATTTATATAAATGATAATGGAGTGAGAGAATTCAGGAAGACTGTAGAAGCTGGGGTTATTCTCCTCAGAGCAGAGAAGGTGAAGGAGAGGTTGCTCAAAATCATGAAAAATTTTGTTAGAGTAAATAAGGAGAAGCTGTTTACAACGGCAGAGAGGTCAGTGACCAGAGGACACAGATTAAATGCTAACCTGTAAAAGACCCAGAGTGAGAAAGATGATTTGACATGCACTGCACAAAAGATTGATGAAAGTAAATTTACTAATAACTTTCAAAAGGGGGTTGGAAAACATCTGAAGAGGAGAAAAGTGAGTTACTCTGAGGAAAGGACAGGGGAATGGGACTGAGTAGATAGATCCACGTGGCCACAACTGCGCTGTAACTATAATTATTGGTTCTTGTTTAATCCAAGGTGGCTGGCACTGCTGCCTCTCAGAGCCAGGGACCTTGGTTAGATTCCTGTCTTGGGTCCCTGTCAGTGCGGAAGCTGCATGTTCTCCCTGTGTCTGCATGGGTCTCCTCCCACAGTCCAAAGTGTTGGTTAGATGGCCATGCTAAATTCTCCCTCAGTGTACCCAAACAGGTGCCGGAGTGAGATGTCACGGGGATTTTCACAGTAACTTCATTGCAGTGTTAATGTAAACCTACGTGTGACACTAATGAATAGTGTCTTCATCAGGAAATGAAGATCATATTGTTTGGCTGATATCAAGAGGAATTTAATTTTCTTAAATGAATTTTAATTCTCTTAACTGAATTTTCAGACTGTATGTTGGAGTGTTTTGGCAGAAGATAGGATAGAGAAAAATGCAACAATGTAATACCTTTCGTTCTTATTCCCTTCCAGTTGTTTTTCAGCACCACGAAGTTCATAATTCTCAGACAGCACCTCTGGAGTCCTATCTTCCAGATCTTCATCAAACTGTTCCGCAGAATTCAAACTATGGTCCATGCAGGACTGTACGCAATTAATTTTTCCAACAGATTGCACATCATTTTCCTCAGAAACTAAAACTTGCTCCTTCTCTGGACCTTTCGCCTGACCTGGTGTTGCCTCCAGGCTGTTCAATCTCGGAGCAGTAAACAGGTCCACACTTCTTTCTTCACTTTCATGCACCATATTACAGCTGCCAGTTATTGCATGTTTGAGGTCAGTCTCCAATAGAGGTTTCTTGGGGGTAATTGTGACGATATAGGACTTTTCAAGATCTTCAACGGGAAGGCTAATCCAAGGATTCTTAGGCAAGCTAGCTGAACGCTTCACTTTGATCTCGAAGTTTAAAGCATTACATTTTGAAAGGGGCTGTGCTTCACTTGATACGGACGAGACATCAGCAAATCCAAATTTATCAAGTCCCGGCCATTCGTCAGAGTCATTCTCACTAAGTCTACCCTCTGCACTTAGTTTAGTCGTCTTACATTTAAGTGATAATTCCGAGATTCCTTTTACCTTCTGTTCCCTATTGGCTACATCGTAACTTCCCGACTCAAAATTGCAGCTCCCAGCTCCATCGATTCCGGAGTCAAAAGAACTTAAAGATGGGGGTTTTTTGGTCAATGTCCCGCCTTTTTGGTCCGGTTGAACAAGGACCGGTTGATAGGTGGATTGAAGAGTCATTAATTGCAGCTTCGCGTCAACATGGTCAGAATCGTGATCACCTCTACTGCGATCGGTTTCCTCACTTCCCTGAGAAAGCTTCTCTGTGGACATTGTACACTGTTCAAAATCATTTTCTGGCTTTGGTTTACTTTCAACGAACTGTCCTTTGTTAACGCCTGCTTCACTGGCAGTTTTCCGAGCCTCGGCGGCACCCCTGCTGCTGATCCTGGTATCCACAGATGAATTAGCACGATGAAGCATTGCATTTTGCAGTCTCTCTAAATACATCCCTTGCCACTGAATTGCTTGTTCTAAATCGATCAGCAAGACCTGCCCCAGAGAGGTCAATAACTTCCTTACTATTAAGCACCTGGGTGGGGGAAAAAGAAATATCTAGGCCAAAAGATATATAAAAAGAGACACAGCTGATGTGTATAAATCTCTTGATATATTTGAAAATATAGCACGACACCAATACTTACTGATGGGAGAGAAGTTTTCCCCGTCTCCTCTGAAGACCATCCGGAATGCAATCCGCCAAATCCCTGAGCCGAACCAATTCTTCCATGGTTGGAAGAGGAGCTTTATTCAGGAAGCGATTTACCTGGTACTGCCAGTTTGGTCTAAGGCAGATCACTGCCTCACAAGGAAACCCTGACATGTGGACATCACGAGCACATACCGCCTCCTTAAATAATATTTCTTGCAGCAGCAAATGATACCAGCTGGCAACCTAGATGGAACCGTTGTGCAAAAAACTATTTTAAAATCTGGGCAAGTATTCAGATCAAAATTTAACACTAATCTGGAACACAAAGGGGACAATCCTGACTTCTAGGCAATCAATCAGGGCTACCAGTGACCACGGAAAGGAGTTGACTGCAATTGTTTGGCCCCAGTCTCGCTGGTGTCTGGCTGGAGAGGTTACATGCTGTCAAACCGATATCCTGATGCAGCAGCTGAGTCAAAGCCACACCATTGCCAACAAGGGCGGATGTGAAATTGTGATGGGGACGGTGATCACAGGACACTGTGTACACTCCAATCAGTTCCAATCTGAAATGGCAATCAGGTCATTTGTGTGTTAAAAGAAGCCTATTATCTGAAACCAGATGCCCAGCGGTAGGCAAAATGCCCCCAGCTCTGTTCACAGAATCCCTACAGTGCAGAAGGAGGCCATTCGGCCCATCGATCCTGCACTGACAACAATCCCATCTGGTCCCTATCACCGTAACTCCTTGACACTAAGGGACAATTTAGCATGGCCAATCGACCTACATCTTTGTCACAGTTAACGACGCAGTAAGGTATGTGGTTCATTTCGAGGTTAACACCAGATCAAATGCCGAAATTTACCCAAAATTATGGAGTTTTTCTTCAGACTGATTTGAAATATCTGCATTAAAAAAGCTCCTTACTTTTGGCCGTTGTATGCCAATGTTTTTGTAAAGGCAAATAAAAGAACAGTATTTAATTTTAGAATCAATTTGAAAGCAGATAAGTGGTACTTGCAACATGGATGGGCTTTTGATAATTGAGTATGTGTGTAGCACCATTGTATTTATCTTTGGAGATGCCACAATTAGTTTGCCGTAACTGTGTTAAATGAAATATAAATCAGAAATAGCCTTAGGTATAAAGAAGAACTGGTTCTCAACCAACTAGTTAGAGCAGATGCAATGTCCCATTGTTCAGTAATGACGGACTAGTTTGCCAAAATTCGCCCCAAAAAATTGTAAGTCCCCAATTCTCATGAAAATGGAAGTAACTCGCGCTTATTTTTAGTGGGAATTGCAGATTGAATCTCTGACGCACTGAGCACTGCAGAGTTCCCCACCGGGATTCCCTCTGAAAATTTGTGAGCAAGGCCTATTGCTGCTGGAGTGGTTGGTAGCATAGTGCTGACCGAGCCACTGCGTATGCGCCAATCTGTCAGAACAGAGATCGCCGCATGCGCAGTAGCCCCGCACTTCCGGCCTCCAGATCACTGGCCAGCCCCACGACACCCCATCGCTGGCTTGCCGATGACCCCGCCCCCCCCCACTCGCCAATCCTGACCTCTCCAGGCCAGCCCCCAACCTACAGTCAGTCCCAATGTCTCTGACCCCTGGCCAAACCCCTCCGATCGCCCCAAGCCACACGCCTGACCTGGCAGTCCTGACCTCCCTGTCAGTCCTGACCATCCCCCCACCCCACACCCGGGTGACCAACCCTAATCACTTCCACCCTCCCTCTGCCACCAATCACAATGCAGAGTGGCAGCAGGACCACCCCCGCCCCCATGATTGCCCCCTGTTATAGGCCCCCTCAATAGGTCCCATCATCTCTGCCCTGGTGGGCAGTGTCAAGGTGCTACTTGGGCAATGCCAGGGGGCCAGGTTGGCACTGCCGTGTTGGCACTACACAGGGGACACACACCACCACCCCCCACCCCACCCCCCGCCCCCCTGCATCGCAGACCTCCCAGGGAGCCTTAATGGCCTCTATTCACTGCAGTGGTGTCAGCCACTTGTTCCCTGATAGTAGGGAGCAGCGGTAAACCCTGTTGGAGTGAACCATTCCTGCCAGCGGCAGGGGGATGGAGGGGAGGGGAATGGAGGGTGGTGTGTGGAGGATGCTAGTGGGCCCGGAGATTGCAGTCCTGGGCCCGCTAATGAAACGAAAATAGGGTTTTAAATATTGAAATCAGCTCCACTGATACGCACGGAGGCCTGGGTGCCCAGTAGGGAAATGGCCTGCTAGACCAGTTCAACGGGTGGGGAAAATAGCCCCCATCATCTTTGATGAACTGGCAAAGGTTCATTGGCTCTTTGACATTGCTGAATGAAATTAAACCAAATGGTAAATGCTTATTAGTTACACGAGTAATAGCCTGAATATTGGAGGTATGAAATATACACATAAATATATCCAGAGAACCAACAACAGAAAATGTTAGAAGGACCAGCAAGTTGGTCACTATCTGCAAGAGAAAGCCTTGTTCAATGCTCAAGATGATATTTTCAATTAAGCCAACTCCTTAAAACGTTACAAAGAAAGGTTTACTTTTATAGAAGAGATAGTTTATAGCATGTAAATATATCTTTGTTTCCAGCTGGATGCTCAGCCATCCTGGTCTGATTGGTTATACATCACCTACTTTTTCAAACGTGTAGTAGAAATCATAAACTGCTTTTAGAGTTTGGCGGGGCAGTTCGACAGCTATGTGGAACATATCTTTTAATCTGCTCAATTTCTCTTTACAAGCCTCCTCTTTTCCTCCAGGTTTCTCTTTGGTTATTTCATCAAGTTCCTGCAACACGCTCCTCGATTCGGCGATCAACTTCTGCAAAATAGCACGGACAATACAAACAATTCTTTAAAAATGTTAGGATATAGTAACTTTAGAGGTGATGGCCTAGTGGTATTATAGCTACACTATTAATTCAGAAACTCAGCTGATGTTCTGAGGACCCAGTTTCGAATCCCACCATGGCAGATGGTGAAATTTGAATTCAATAAAAAATATCCAAAATTAAGAATCTACTGATGACCATGAAACCACTTTCAATTGTTGGAAAAATTCATCTGGTTCACTAATGCCCTTTAGGGAAGGAAATCCGCAGTCCTTATGTGGTCTGGCCTACATGTGACTCCAGATCCACAGCAATGTGGTTGACTCTCAACTGCTTTCAGATAACTAGGGATGGGCAATAAATGCTGGCCAGCCATTGACGCTCATGTCTCATAAATGAATAAAAGAAAAGTCAAGGCACCAAATCCATAATGAATCAGAAGATTACATTGCCTTTTAAGGTAAATTATCTTCCTTATAAGATCATCTTCACTGCACAAATTATTTGCAGTGAGGCAGCAGTTAGGAGTGCTCTGGGAAAACTGTGGATTGGATTTAATGCAATTAGTCATGGTGAGAAACATAAGGGCTGGGCCCACTTAAATCACAGGACAGGCCCCACGTCAGACTCCTAGCGCTGGCAAAAACTTCTCTGATTAGGTCAGAGAGCGGAAGAGGCTAAAGCAGGATTCCCAGCTGCTGAACATCAAGTAGACTAATTAATGAGACAACTGACAGCTATTATTCCTGAGCCCATCACACTGTAGTAATGGCTCAGGAATTAAAATGGGCCACACAGCTTTCTTGAGCTTTTGGAGGACTGTCCAGCAAAACCTGTTAAGTGTGTCATAGAACATAGAACATAGAACACTACAGCACAAACAGGCCCTTTGGCCCACAAGTTGAGCCGATCACATCTATACCTACCAAGCCATAGAACTATCTGTAACTTCCAATGCCATTAAATCCCATATACTCATCCAGGAGTCTTTTAAAAGACCCCAGCGAGTTTGCATCTACCACCACCGACGGCAGCTGATTTCACTCACCACCCTCTGAGTGAAAAACTTTCCCCTAACATCTCCTCTGTACTTGCTTCCCAGCACCTTAAACCTGTGTCCTCTCATAGCGACCATTTCAGCCCTGGGAAATAGCATCCGAGAATCCACCCTATCTATACCTCTTAACATTTTACAAACCTCTATCAGGTCGCCTCTCAACCTCCGTCTCTCCAGGGAGAAGAGACCTAGCTCCCTCAACCTATCTTCATAAGGCATGCTCTCAATCCAGGCAACACCCTTGTAAATCTCCTCTGCATCCTCTCAATAGCTTCCACATCCTTCCTATAGTGAGGTGACCAGAACTGCGCACAGTACTCCAAGTGGGGTCTGACAAGTGGCACTAAGTGGTGTCAGTGGCATTTTGGGAGCAGTTGAGGGACCCGGCATTCAGAGGGGTGGGGGGAGGGGGGCCCCGCCTCTGAACCTCCTGCTCCCCATCTCCTGCAACTCTCACTCCCATAATCCCCATTCCACCTTCACTCACCTTTAGCCTTGGGTCTCATGATGATTCTGGATGTATGTTGGGAGCTTTGCTGCTACCATTCCCTTTGGCAGCAATGAAGAGCCGCCAGCAGCAGGCAGGACTTCCATTACTGGGCATCACAATTCTGGGGAAACCCAAAAGTGGCCACAACTACCTGAAAGATATTTGATTCTACCAAGCCTCCCGATGGAACCAACAGGGGTTCCCCGCTGATTGTCCAGTTGGTGAATGAAACCCCTGTGGGCCCCACAGAACATGTTTGGCACAAAGATGCAATTTTGCCCTGTACATTAGATTGATTAATTTACAGCACATTTAAACACAGGTTCATTCTTTATAAATAGAAGATAGCAGTACATTTATATGATGCTACAATACTGGATATTTCATAGTACAAAATATGAAAAAAGAAACTCACCATTGCAGGATTGTAAATGGCAACATCATAGTCCAATTTTAGAATCTCTGCTTGGCTCAAATTATTAGCAATTTCTAATTTGTATGAGTGAATCTTCCCCATTCCTTCAGTAGTGATCAAGTCAATAATCTACAGGGCAAAAGAAAACAAAACTCATCTGCTAGTAACTTACAAAACCGTTGATACAATGCAAGCTTTGCTAGGTGCAGTCCTAATGTATCACAAGGAGTTATGCAACATCATATTGTCCTCCATTATTGTATCAGTATGTTTTCCACTTGAGGCCAAGGATAGTTTTAGTGATGAATATTCCTAAAGTAAGTCAGTCACTCTCTATTTGAATGACTCTGCAAAACAGAAACACCTGAATGCTGTTGAATTTTGGAAACTTACATGTTGTATCAAATGGAAATGAGAATTTCCCTGATGCCTTAGCTAAAATGTACTCTGCTCAGAGTAGAGATAAGTCTCAGAGGCCCAGAACATCAATGATTCAATCCTGCTCTGTTTATAAATAAACTGATCTCAACAGGGGTGACAATAATCTGCTACAACTGACAGCTCAGAGCTCTGGAATATAGGTAAAGGAAACAAAGTACAACAGCCAAGCTTCCCATGCCTGAGCTCTATGCAAGAGCTCCCCTCTGCAAAGTGCGTTCTAAGGGTTGAGTGAAGACAGGACCAGGCATCCATTGTGACCCTTACCCTAACCAAACTGGAGAGTTCAATAGGGGATTCTGTGGCCCTGGAAGAGATTACCAAGATAGGGAAGAGTGAAGCCTTGAAGGAACATAAATACAAGGATTGAGGCAGTGAGGTACACAGACACAACGGAGATAGGTGATGATAGATGTGGTGGACAAGCAGGGCTTGCAAAAAGATAGCATACTGACAGCAGAATTTTGGAAAAACTGACATTTACAAAGGGTCAATAAAGAACAAAGAACAGTACAGCACAGGAACAGGCCCTCCAAGCCTGCGCCGATCATGATGCTTGCCTAAACTAAAACCATATGCACTTACAGAGTCTGTATCCTTCCTTTTCCATCCTATTCGTGTATTCGTCTAGATGCCCCTTAAATGCCACTATCATACTTGCTCCCACCACCTCCCTGGGCAACGTGTTCCAGACATTCACCACTCTCTGTGTGAAAAGCTTGCCTCGCACATCTCCCCTAAACTTTTCCCCACGCACCTTAAACTTATGTGCCCTAGTACTTGACTTTTCTACCCTAGGAAAAAGCATCTGATTATCCACTTGTCCATGCCATTCATAATTTTGTAAATCTCTTTCAGGTCGCCCCTCAACATCCGTCAATACAGTGAGAACAAACTGAGTTTATCCAACCTTTCTTCATAGCAAATACTCTCCAGACCAGGGAACATCCTGTTAAACCTCTTCAAAGCATCCACATCCTTCTGCTGGCGTGGCGGCTCTGAAGGAGGCTGACTGGGCCAGTAACCTCAGTACTTTGCTTTTATGTACATAGAAATAAACGGAGAAATAGTTTGCCAACAGCTAGACACACTGCAACATGTTGCAGACCATATCTATTCAGTAAAACTCATTAAAATTAGCAATTCAGATGCAATTAATTCTACTCTACAAGAGCAAGCATTGAATCTGTATTTCCACTTGCAATCTGTCATTCCTTTGATGGTGAGTAAGAGAATAAGCACGCATATTATTGTACAATAAAAGACTTTGTACTTGGGCTTTACCTGCTGAGCCTTTTCCCTGCACTGAAGGTTCTTCTGCAAAAGCTGAGCCTTGGCAAGAGCTTGTTGCCACAGTAACTCCACTTTCTCCACTGCTGCTCTTATTCTATCCAGAGTAAATGGAATTGAGTAAGTTACAGATGTCATCAGATTAAAAAGGTTGTCTATGCAATTTGAAAAAATACAAAAGATTCTCAATTTGTGGTTATCATTACTGAGCACGTCACAACAACAGTGTACATGATTAAAAAAGTGTATAACAGCGAGAAAGCTGTGATGAGCAGGACTATGCACTGTACTATTAAAGATCAGGATTGTAGGAGAGTAAGAGAGTCATCCTTGCCGAGAAAGCTCTCCTGAAAGATTAAGTACGAGACGACATGACTGCACATACCTACACAAGTGACAAAGCACAGGCACTGCATGGGGATCAAATTCAAAGGTTATTTTGTTGCAAATATATGGTTCATGTGTTTTAGAGTAACACTCAATTCTTAAAATTAGAAAGTCATAATTGTAGAAAATGAGGGTATCTGTTTGAGAAGCAAGTAATTACTCCGAAGCAAAGACAACACACATGGGTTCATTACATTTCAATTGATTTCAGAGGTTAACAGCTTGAAAGGTAACATCATAATTCAGAAGGTGGATGCAGCTAAAAGAACTGGAGACATGACATCTGCAATCCTTGTAGTAAGGTAAAAAGAAAGTCGCCATGCCCCCAGATGACCACAGGCTGCTCCCCATTTTGAGAGGACTGGTGGTGATTTAACCTGAGGATCACCACACCTCAGGTAAGGGGCAAGGTTGGGAAGGTGGGGCCTTCATGAATAACCTCAGCCGGTACGTGAATTGAACCTGCGCTGTTGACATCGCTTCACATCATTAACCCGCCATCCAGCCAACTGAGCTTGCTGTAACTTGTAGCTGGTAAAGAAAACCTACAATGGACTTCACAGAGCCTTGTGGTAAAGAAAGCAATGAGTCCAACTAGTTGGGAATCATTGAGAACCAATACAAGGGACAGAGGCATCCACTGTTAGAAGATATTAAACAAAGAGTATCAGACCTAGGGCAATAGCTGCAACTGAGGAAAATTAAAGTAAATTCTAGAGGACTGTGTCATATCTATGGGCAGTCTGGCGGATGTAGATAATTCTTAAAACACAAGGGTATAAGAGAATCATTGGGGGAAAGTATGAAGTAAAACTAAATTTTATCTTTATATTCTTTGAGGAGATGCAGATATCACTGACAAGGCCAGATTTAGTTGCCCATCCCTAATCACCCATGCAATGGCTGACCAATCTAACCTATTTCAGAGGGCAGTTAAGAGTCAAATACACCACTGTGTATCTGGAATCACACGTAGCCAGGTCAGGTTATAGCTGAAATCATATGTAGGCCAGATTATGACATTAATGAGTGGGTTTTATGCCAGCTGACGATGGCTCAATTCCGGATTTAATTAACTGAGATTAAATTCCACCAAACTGACATGGTGGGATTTGAACCCATGTTCTCAAACCATTAGCTCTAGTTATCTTGGGCCTCATTACCACTTTGCCATCATCTTCCCTAAATAACATATGCATGCAGTACAACGTGGTCTTTTCCATTATAATGTACAAAATTATTAACCATACTGCTAAGTTAATAATATTTGCTTCATGTACATTAAACTCTTTTACATGTGGCACTTTTCTATTGATTAAAATGAGGTGTTCAGATTTCTCTTCAAATGTTAAAGGTCCCTAACAAGACCATAACAATATTAATGTTTTGGGTCACATCCCTCAACTTTACAAGAAAGACTAACCCACTATGTTAATTTTCGGTCTCATACAGATATGTCACCCAATGGAAGGGAGAGTATGAAGTTTTCTGAAATAAAAGACATGCATTTAAATATAGCACCTTTCACAACCTCTGGATAGCCAAAAAGATTTTATCTCCAATTAAGTCGTTTTATCGCATGTAGCCACTTTGCGCCTAGCAAGGTTTCAATAAACAGCAATGAGATAATGACCAAATCATCAGTTTCTGTAATGCTACTTGAAGGGTCAATACTGGTCAGAACTATTCAGCTTCAAATAATGCAGTGTGATCTCTTCTATCCACTTGAGAGTGACATCTCGTCCAAGTGACAGCACCTCCAACAGTGCAGCTCCACTGTAGTGCACTGTTGTCTCTGTCTAAATAATGTGCTCAAGTCTCTGGTGGAATCTGAGTCCATAGCCTTCTGACGCAAAACAGCATAGGACGAGGAACAGGACGAGGAATAGGAGGGGGAACAGGTTGAGGAACAGGATGAGAATCAGGACAGGGAACAGGACGAGGACATTTACTCCCTCGGGCCTTTTTTGCCATTCGGTGAGATTATGGCTCATCTGTGACCAAACTTTACTTTTGCCTCATTTCTCTTGATATCTTTGGCTAACAAAAATCTTCCACCTCACATTTAAAACTGCCAACTGATCTCACATTAATTGTCATTCGTAGAAGAGAGCTCCAAATTTCTACCAGACTTAATTTAGATCCTGAAAGGTTCGAATCCCACCAAGGCAGATGGTGAAATTGGAATTCAATAAAGTCAAAAGTCTAATGACAACCATGAAACCATTACTGATTATTGTGAAAACGCATTTTGTTCACCAATATTCTTTAGGGAAGGAAATTTGCCGTCCTTACCTGGCCTGGCCTACATACGAATTCAGAGCCACAGAAATGTGGCTGACTTTTAAATGCCCTCAGGAATAAATGCTAGCCTAGCCGCAACACATGAACAAATATTAAAAAAAGCAAGCAACCGAAATCAGTCCTCTGACACTGAAATCCTTTATTGTGGAATTCAAAAACCTAACAGTCTTCAGAATAACATCGACAAAAGCAAAGAAAAGCTTTGTCACATTTGCCTTTCCAAAATTCTCATAGAGCAGTATGGTGGCACAAAATAATTCTCAGCATCTCTGTCTTAAAGAGTAACCCCATATTTTGAAACAGTGACCCCTAGTTTTGATTTGATTTATTATTGTTACAAGTATTGGGATACAGGGAAAAGTATTGTTTCTTGCTCCTGTGAAGCACCTTGGGAGAATTTAGTGCATTAAAGGCACTAAATAAAAGAAACCTGTTATTGTCTTCTCAGCTTCAATACTAAATACAAAAGAAAGCTAATGTGCTCACACTGGCAGTGTTCATTATGCAAATACAGTGGACTATGCAAATGTACCAATCTGGGAAAGGTGAAGGATCACAGAAAAATCAGTGAAGTTACTGACATTGATTTGTTTTTCAAACGAACCTTATTCTAGTGCCACAATTCTCAGTGTGAAAACCTTTTCCCTTTCTGAAGGAGAAACCCAACTCAAGTGAACCTAGATATTTTTATTGATGTGAAATTTCTGTGATACTCTAGCCACCAGCCATACATTTTAAATACTTTCTAGATTGTAGAACATAGCATCATATTATCCTACAGTGCAGAAGGAGGCCATTTGACCCATCGAGTCTGTACTGACCACAATCCCACGCAGGCCCTATCCCAATAACCCTTACATTTACCCAAGCTAATCCCCCTGACACTAAGGAGCATTTTAGCATGGTCAATCCACCTTACCTGCAAATCCTTGGACTGTGGGAGGAAACCCACACAGACACAGGGAGAAAGTGCAAACTCCACACAGATAGTCACCCAAGCCAAGAATTGAACCCTGGTCCCTGGCGCTGCATGGCAGCAGAACTAAGCACTGTGCCACCATGCCACCCTACTCATAGTTTCTTTAAAATCCGTCTACTATTGCGCCAGAGTGTGTTGATAAGGGGGTCACCCTAATCTCATCCATACTGCAAACAAACAGTTAATTTGTTGTCCTTTATTTTTACTGCAAACTCATAGAAACATTAAATGAGAAAAGTTGAAGCATCTCAGCTCGCAGAACATGCATTAGCAAGAGTGAAAGATTTGTTTCCAAGTAAGCTTCATCAACACAAGTCAAACTGAACTGCAGTTCATAGAAAAATAGACACGAAGGTTATAAAGAATCGTGCTAACCTCAAGTAATCCAAAGAAACATTTAACTGCACAATTACGTTGAACTATAAAGCTCAGACTTGCTAAGTAAAGGCTCCATTTACATTTATCAAAATTTATTAAATGATTGGTGGTGATTTAATTCAAAAATGCTCATCATAGCTTTTATAATTTTTAACATTAAATATTTTGTCTGGGTCAAGTGTTTTTGGGCATTCACCCAGGCAAATCTTAGGTCCAGAATGCACTCTTTTCTGTTCAATCGATAGCTAAATAACAACAAAACACGATGAATGGAACTGAAGATCTTTACTCATATCACTCCATAACCTCGCCTTTAAATGATCACTTTTCCTGAATTAAGACAAAAACTTGAACAAGTGATTTTATGATCCTACCTATTTGCACTTCCATGACAATTATTCCATTTAAGTCCTGACTGACCTTCTATCTGCCACCCTGCACGAACGCGAGGTCACCCCAAACTCTTCTGCTCCTAACTCAACTCACGTCAAGTCCTGTTCACTCTAACACTCGCTGATCTATAATGGCTCTCCAGTCTTGAAACACCTCAAAAGTAAAAGCTCATCCTGGTTTTCAAATCTCTCCATGATCCCTTCCAGCATTACAGCTCTTTCAAGAACTCTAATTCTGGCCTTTTCTGTATTCCTGATTTCTTTCAAATCATTTACTGAAGGTTGTGCTTTAAGGTTGTGTTCAGGCCTTAAGCTCTGAAATTTCCCTTCCTGAAACTCTCTGCCTCTTCTTGACTTTTTTCATGGGATGTGGGTATCATTGGCAAGGCCAGCATTCATTGTCCATCCTAAATGGCCTTTGAACCGAGTGGCCATTTCAGAGGCAGTTATGGGTTAATCACATTGCTATGGGTCTGGAGTCACATGTAGGCTAGACTGGGTAAGGATGGCAGGTTTCCTTCCCTAAAGGGCATTAGTGAACAAGCTAGGATTTTATGACAATCAATGATGGCCGTTATGGTTCAGTATTGTATTAATTGAATTTAAACACCACCAGCCATGGTGAACTTGAACCCATGTCCCCAGAGCATTCGCCCAAGCCTTTGGATTACTAGTTCAATGATATTATCAACACCACCATCTCCTTTGTCTGCTCCTTTAAGATACTCCTTAAAACCTATATCTTTGACAAAACAAATGACAATTTCTGACAAATTGTTTGCTCTGAAGTGCCCTGGAGCATTTTACTACGTTAAAGGCATCATACAATGCAATACCAACTATTGATACTGAACAGATTGTGCACAACAAAATAGGTATTTCCCTACAGTTCTTGATATATAAAGTTATAGAGATTCATATTGGCCTGAAATAGCCTATAGAGCCAATCTTATATTCTTGCTCCGCTGGCCAATAGGCGGGACAAGCCCATAAGTTCATGAGAGATCCAGGAATTGGTTATGTGTCTAATTTCTCGCCTCTTGTGACTTTACCAGCACCAGATACCCGGCGTGATCAGCCTCACACCTAAAAAAGGGTGCGAGGCTGATTGCAATATTTAAATACTATGTTAAATAACATTTAAATATTACAAACGAGCCTGGGACCTTATTGTCATCTGTGGCCTCGTTGGTGAAGGTTCAGTATAGTCCGCATCAACGGAGACCAGATGTGATGGCCTCGCTGATAGGACTGAAGGTCCTTGAGAAAGCTCCCCCACTTCCACCGGGAGGTTGGGGACAGCGGGGGGAGGGGGTGTGCGTGTGTGTGTATATACGCCCCTTGGGCAGTGCCAACTTGGCACTGTTGCCTTCTGCTGGCAGGAAACCAGTTTGGCCTCATTTTTTTGACAAGGTCAGGTAGGATTCGATTTTTAAGTTGACCAAAAAAAAAGCGTGAGTTTCTCCCATTTTCACGCTCATCTGGCACTGAAAATACTTTTGGTAAAATCATCCACAGAGAGTTTTATAATACAGAAAGAGGCCCTTCAGCCCATTGTGTCTATACCAGTCATCAAGCACCTATTTATTTCAATTCCATTTTCTCACACTTGGCCTATAGCCTTGTATGCTTTTATGCTTCTGAAACGTTATAACAAATGATGTAACATTTTCTAACCATGTCTCTAACCATGAATTTATTTATCACAGCCTCATGTAGCCTGGCACAGAATATTTGACATCCAAGTAAACCCTGCAATTCCTGGGTGCAGCCACACCTAAATATTGTCCCTGGGATGAAACCCTGGCTCTGGTCAATCCAAAACCAGACCCTTATACCTTGGTCTGAGAAATGATGCCAAACAAAATTACAAAGCCAGATTGGGGCCTGCTCATTGTATTGTCCTTAAAACAGTCCTTAAAATCCTGTAGAGCCAAAACAAAGACAGCAACCTCATCATTAAATCAAACGCAAAGAGTTAGTTCTGACAGGAAGCAGTTTCTATTAGCAACACAATATATTCATCAATGTGTAGTTCCATTCCAGTTGACACCTGTGCCATTCTGTTGCAATCAGTTATCAATTTGCATCTGTGAAGAAAACCTTTGTCAATATGTTTGGAACTAAACCAATGCACTTTCTTTTGAGAAATGCTAATTTAATCTATTACGTGCTGGCTCCACTATAATAGATAGACAAATTGAAAGATCCAACACTTATCTCCTAGAGTGCTATTCAATTACAAAAGCTAGCTGAAGGGATCATTGAAGATTCTTTCCCCTGCACCGTCCCACCCCCCCACCCCAAACCTCCCTGCAACTTGAGCTATGAAAATGCAGAACACTAATCTTCATTTGGAAAGACCCAGATTATTCAAAAACAGCAGGAATTGTTAAGGGAAGATCATCTCTGACCAACATGATTGAATTTTATGAGGAAGTAAATGCATTGATGAAGGTAGAAATCTACATTGATTTTAGCAAGGCTTTTGAAAAGATCCTACACGGCAGGTTGGTCACAGAAGTTAAAACGGGTGATCCAAGACAAAGTGGCAAGTTGGATCCAAAATTGTTTCAGAGGCAGGAAGCAAAGGACAATGGTCAGTAGAGTTTCTGTGACTGGAAGGCTCTACAGGGCTCAGTACCAGGCCGCCTGCTTTTTATAGAATTTTTCAATGATTTGGACCTGAATAAAGGGGATATGATTAAAAGGTTAGCAGACAAATAAAGAATTGAATGTGACAATGAAGAAGAAGGCTTCTTTAAAATTTATTTATCAGAGTCACAAGTAAGCTTACATTAACACTGCAATGAAGTTACTGTGAAAAGTCCCTAGTTGCCACTCTCTGGTGCCTGTTCGGGTACAATGAGGGAGAATTTAACATGATAATGCATCTAACCATCTTTCAGACTGTGGGAGGAAACTGGAGCATCCGGAGGATACCCACACAAACATGGAAAAAACGTGCATATGGTGCACAGTAGCCCAAGCTGGGAATCGAACCTGGGTCCCTTATACTGTGGGGCAGCATTGCCAACCTCTGTGCCACTGTGCTGCCAAACTGTAGTCTGAAGAGAAATATCAATGGCCTAGTCAGTGGGTTGAACAGTGCCAAATGGAGTCTAGAGAAGGTAATGCATTTGGGGAAGAAAAACAAGTGAAAAGGATATACAACAAATGGCACGATGCTGAGAAACAGAGGCATGCTTGTCCACAGACCCCTGAAGGTGGATGCACAGGTAAAGTGGTCAAAAAGACACATGGGATACTTGGCTTGATTAGCTGAGCTTTAGAATATAAGGGTGGGGACACTATGCTGGAACTGTATAAAACACTAGTTCAGTACTCAGTTCTGATTTGGCCATTGCACTATAGAAAAAATGTGATTATAGTTGAAAGAGAACAGAGGCAATTTGTGAAAATGTCGCCAAGACAGGAGAATTTTAGATGGAAGGAAATACCGGATAGGCTAGGGTTGCTTTCCGAATAGATTCCTTCTGTGGTGCCAACCCCTATGGGGAGAGAGCAAATACCTTGCTTGTGTGGCAAGCTGGAATTCGATACATCATCTGAAGGCTAGGATTTACCATCATCTAAACCATTTAAAAGGTCCAGCATGGTGGCACAGTGGTTAGCACTGCTGCCTCACAGTAACATGGACCGGGGTTCGATTGTGGCCTCAGGTGTCTGTCTGTGTGGAATTTGCACGTTCTCACCGTATCTGCGTGGGTTTCCTCCAAGTGCTCTGGTTTCCTCCCACTGTCCGAAGAAGTGTAGGTCATGTGGATTGGCCATGATAAATTGTCCGCTAGTGTGCAAAAATATGAATGTTAGGTGGATTAACCATGCACAGGGTTATGGGGATAAAGGGGGACAGTGGGGTGGAGAGGGGGGTGAGCCTGGGTAAGATGCTTTTTTGGAGAGTCGATGAAGACATGATGGGCTGAATGGCCTCCTTCTGCACTTTAGGGATTCAATAACAGTAAGTAGATGCTTTTACTTGTCGGGAGAGTTTTCACTTAAATCAATCCAGTAACAGTAATACTGCATTAGTAAATAAATGAACACATCTATCAATGAATAATGAGGAGATATCAAAGTGACTGTGATTAAATAATTTGAGGTTCCAGTTACACGAAGAGATCATTCTCTCTATCAGATGGAAGGTAATGTAAAATCAGACAGCTCATTAATCTCAAACATATTTGATCAACTGTAGAAATATATGTGAAGGATGCCTGTGATGGTAGATTACACCAATAATAATACAGTTTAAACATAAAACTCACTTTGAACTTTGAGCAGTTTTAAATCAAAGAAAATTACAACACAGGAACAGGCCCTTTGGCCCTCCAAGCCTGCACTGACCATACTGCCTGACTGAACTAAAACCCTGTACTCTTCCAGGGGCCATATGTCTCTATTCCCATCCTGTTCATCTATTTGTCAAGCTGCCTCTTAAAAATCATTACTGGATCACTGTTAACATAGACGCCGGAAGCCAACCTTGAAAATGTAACAAACCTCAGCAACAGTGTGAATACAACAAAAGTAGCAATGTAACAACATTGACAAAAACAGATACAACTTTTTTTTGCAAAGATTCAGGATCCACAAGAATTGCAGGGTCAGTTTTCTCAGAGATACCGTTTGTCTACATGGTTGTTTGTACTTCTGAACATTAGTAGGTTTGCTAATCTTTCAATTAAATTTCAAAGTGTCGTCTCCCGTTGTGTGGAGTCGTGTTTGAACTGTCGTTCCTCACTGACTGTTGACTTCCACATTTAAAAACACAACACAACATTCAGCCGTCCGAATGCTTACCTTTCATTCTTCTCCTGCACATCACCAAACGTCTGCCGAAACTGGGCAGTCCCGGCCATGGCCAAAAAGCAGGGGTCGGCTTTTGGGTCCTTGAGCTTCTCCAAGATCTCCTCACACTTTCTCAGCAGCTCATCAATTCCCAGATCCCTACGGCAAGAGAAAGGGCAGATTGAAGAACTTTTAACTGAACCCACTGCTGAGTAAGAATGACACATTAACCAAGCAAGCAGAATCCAAGATAATGAATTATAACACTCACTGAAAGTCTTGCGCTGGAGTTTTAAAAAAAAATAAATCTGTTGATATCAACCGATAAACATTATCACCTACCCCTGTACTCTAGGATTTGAACAAGACCTAACAGTCAAGGTTATTCCCAGAGTCTGCTCCATATAGTCCAGATCTGTACAGTCACTCTTCTTAGGATTGGGTTTGTTCCTTCCGATTTGACTTCCTGTTAGAACTCAAAGTAAAACCCTTCAAGGACAGGTTAAACTAGCCAGCCAAAACGGTTGGGTGTTGGTGAATGGAGAGGAGAAACAAAGAGTTGCATACGCAATGTTATGGATTCACTTGGAGTTATTGGATTCACATAATGAATCTGCTTATTAACCGCGATTGCCAGAGCTGTTAATTCCCACTGTCAGTCAGACCTCTCAGCACTGGCAGCCGCAAACTATTCAAGCAGAAGCTTAAATAGACACAATTGCTGGAAAGTTACTATTCAGAGCTTGGTTTATTGGCTGCCTTATTGTTCGTGATAAACAAACTGCTGGCTGGGTTACGTCAATCTGCCTGTGTCGAGATAAAATGGCAACTGGAGGCATTTTAATTTAAGACATCAGCACTCCTGTGTACGGAATGGTTTTCTGGATCAATATGTTAGGGAAACCAACAAGAGAACAGGCCATCCTAGACTGGGAATTGCACAATGAGAAAAAAATAATTGGCAGTCTAATTGTGTGAGAGGCCTTGGGGTTGAGTGACCATAATATGATACAATTCTTCATCAAAATGGACAGTGATGCAGTTTATTCTGAGACTAAGGTCCTGTATCAAAATAAAGGAAACTACGATGGGATGAGGTATGAGTTGGCTGTGATAGATTAGGCAACTTTACTTAAAGGGATGGTGGTGGATAGGCAATGGCAAACATTCAAAGAGTAACATACCAGAAATGTTATGGAACACAGGATTAAGTGAGAGGGAGGCACTGAAGGAAATCAGCAATAGTAGGGAAATGGTGTTGGAGAAATAAATGAGATTGATGGTTGTTGAAACTCCAGGGCCTTATAATCTAAATTCGGGAGTACTTAACGAAGTGACCCTAGAAATAATGGATGCATTGGTGGTCATCTTCCAAGATGCTTTCAACTCTGGAACAGTTACTATGGATAAGAGGACAGCTAATACCCAGGATAGCTGGGATGTACAGATACACAGGTCACTGAAAGTGCCAATGCAGGTGGAGAAGGTAGTCAAGAAGGCATGCGACATGCTTGCCTTCATTGGTTGGGGCATTGAGTTTAGAAACTGGCAAGTCATGTTGCAGCTTTTATAGAATCTTAGTCAGGTCACACTTGGAATATAGTGTTCAATTCTGGTCGCCACCCTACCAGAAGGATGCGAAGGCTTTGGAGAGATACAGAAAAGATTTACCAGGATGTAGCCTGATATGGAGGGCATTAGCTATGAGGATAGATTGGAGAAACTCGGTTTGTACTCACTGGAGCAACGGAGATTGAGGGGACACCTGATAGAAGTTTACAAGATTATGAGAGGCATGGACAGAGTAGATGGTCAGAAGCTTTTTCCAAGGGTAGAAGAGTCAATTACTAGAGGCATAGGTTTAAGGCGTGAGGGGCAAGGTTTAAAGGAGATGTACGAGGCAGGTTTTTTACACTGAGAGAAGTGGGAGCCTGGAACACGTTGCCAGTGGAGATAGTGGAAACAGATATGGTAGTAACTTTTAAGTGGTGTCTTGACAAGTACATGAATAGGATGGGAATAGAGGACTATGGTCCCCAGAAGGGTAGGGGATTTTAGTTAAGTTGGGCAGCAAGGTCGGTGCAGGCTTGGCGGGCCGAAGGGCCTGTTCTTATGTCGTAATTTTCTTTGTTTTTTGTTCTTTGTAATGTAACCCCAATATTTAAAAAGGGAACTATAGTTAAAACAGAGAATTATAGACCAGTCAGCCTGACGTCAGGAGTGGAGAAAATGCTGGAGCCCATTATAAAAGATTTAAAAGCAGAGCACTTGGGAAATAGTGGTAGGATCTGTTATATACTTAAGCAGTTGCATGACTGCTTTAAGAGCCGGTCACATAATTTGATGGTGGTGTCATTAGGGTGTTGCTCAGGCTGCTGTTTTAATTTCAGTTTATACTCTGTACAGGTATGAGGTCCTAGTATAAACCTACTTTTAGTCTACATATACAGACCACATAGTCTAACACTTAACAACACCTAACATAGCCAGGACATTACAGAAATATAATTTGCGATGAGTCAGGATTTTGTTTCATCGAGGAAATTGTGAAAAGATCCTAAGTAGAAGAAAAAACATCATGGTTGCTCACAATTCAAATATTAGAAGGCTTGGGAGAAGCAACAATAGGATTAAGGGCTGAACTGCCAGTGCAGGATGGCCAAGTAAGAAAAAGTTCTCTGTGAAGTTTTAAAAGAGGGTTTTTTCTCTTGATCCGAGAAGGGTGAGATTCCAGGTAATATCTAACATATTGAAGAAGGGATGCTTTGCAGTGCTGCTTGGGCCTAATGAAAAAAAACTTCAAGTTAACAGTCTCCAAAGTAAAATGGGAATGCTGGAAAACAGTAGAAATATATATGTTGAGCAGTCTCGAGTTGCTAGTGCCTGCAAGAGAAATAGCAGGTCAATTGTGATCCATCTGCCCTTTCAATTAAGAAAATGAATAATGGGTTTCCCGTGCTTAGCATTTTCAGTATTTTGCTCAAGTGAATAAAATTGAAAATGAGTTCCTTGTACCAGCTTTTCTTAGTACAATATGAAATAAAACCTTCAATTTGTTCCAGAACATGGTTCATCCAGCAACGCCAAGAACTAAAACCTAGGATGACTTGACAAAAGATTCTTGAAGAGCATTACTTTCCAAAAGCCCTGACCATTGTGGAACTTTCCAGGTTCCACCAAAGGAACCATATGGAAGGCAAAGGCATTGCTCGGATTGTGGCAACCTTAAAAAGGCTGGCACAACATTATGGGTTTGGTGAATCAGTAGAAGATATTCTTGGTCTCCAATATGAGACCATCCAAAGATATTTGCCTATTGAGCATGCTTTGACTTTAGAGGCATCAATAGAAATTGTAGTGTTGATAGAACAGATTGCTAAAGAGGCTTCAAAAGTTGGTGGAGGAATAAAGATCCACAAGTTGGGAACTCCTGACAAGTAGTCAAAACAGCAACAATAATGTCACTGATGTGCTAAAATTTGCAATTCAGCCCGTGTGATGTCAGTGAATCTTTAAGAAAGATTTTCTTTTAAATCATGATCTCTGAAGCTCTCACAGTTTCAGTGTTTCTCTTTGCTGCTGAGCTGTCTACCAGGTGTATTTTTATTGCTCCTTAAATGGTTTAAATGGGAGCCTCGGGTACTTTGTGAGATTAGCTTTATTACCAGAAAAGGTCATGGGTTCTGGACAGGGATTTTTCCCTCTTCCTAGAGAGTTAAAGGTTTTTCTTCTGTTTGGTTGCAGTTTGTGTTTTAGTTTTTTAGAAGGGACATCATGCTGGAAAGAAATGTTTTTCTGTGTTGCTCTCCCTGGTGTTAGAAAATCTGCAGATTAGCTGAAAGCCTTCCTGGAATAAAAAATCTGCTGTTGGTGGCTTGACCAGCAGCTACCTGGGGTTCTGGGAAGCTGTTTTAACTTCAATTTGTTCTGGGTGTGTCAAGAGGATAACTAGAACTTACAAGACTGAGGGTTTTTAATTCTCCCACCAAAGGACTCAATTTCAGTATCACATGAGCATTAGACTTTGCTGTGTTCAACTTGTTTAAAGGGTTTTGTTCATGGAAGGTTTTGGTTTAGTTCATTATCAAAGTTTGGTTTCTGACATCAGTTTCAACCTGTGAGAGACAGAAACTGGAGAAAAGAGAAATCTTCAGGTGGTAAATATAAAGGAGATCTTGTGGGAGATAGTAAAGACACTGTATCTCAGGCTAAAAAGAAAATACAGGAGGGTGGAAGAGAAATTAAAAGCCTCAGATGTTTTCACTGGAATAAATTAGGCGATGCAAAGTCGCAGTGGTGGTGGTTTAAGAAAAACACTGGGAAGCCTGATGTGGGAAAGCAGGAGAAGCCAATGGGTTTGTTAAAATGGTGAAGGAAAGCCCAATTGAAGCAAAAGAGGTGCAAAAGAATGTACAGCCTGGTCAGGCGTTGATTGATAAGAAGGTGCCAGATCTCTTCAAAGAATTTACTTGTGTGGGTAAAGTTTACTCATGTGTACTGGGGTGAGTAGGTAAAGAAGTTAAAATTTCAAGAGTTACAGGAGCAAGTCCATCTTTGCTGGTAAGAGATGAGGGGTTATGTATTTTGGAAGGAGCATTGCCAGAAAAGATGGTAATATGTGTAATTCAGGGTGAGAAGAGTAGTGTTCCATTGTATGAGGTGAAGTTGGAGAGTCCAGCGAAAAGTGATGAAGTGGTAGCAGGAGTAATAGAGAAATTATCTTGTCCAGGAATACAGTTTATCTTGGGTAACGATATAGCCGGATCACAGGTGGGAATGATGCCTACTGTGGTTGAAAAGCCAGTGGAAAATCAAACACCTGAGTTATTGAAGGATGCGTACCCTGGGATTTTTCCTGATCGTGTAGTAACAAGGTCACAAGGTCAAGTTCAACAAGTGGTTTGCCGATAGGGTATTGATAGAAAGGGGATGCTTCAAATAGCACATGAGATACCAGTAGGAGGTCATTTGGGAGTAAAGAAAAATGCAAAAACATTTTTATCGGCCTGGACTGCATAAAGATGTAGTTAAATTTTCTTGGTCATGTCACACATGTCAAGTCATAGGAAAACCTCAAGCAGTGATAAAACCAGTACATTTAATACCCATTCCAGCATTTGAGGAACCTTTTACAAGGGTCATAAAATGCATGGGACCCTTCCCTAAAAGAAAAAAATGGGAATCAATATTTATTGACTATAATGGATGTGTCTACTAGGTTTCCAGAGGCCACTCCACTATGCAATATTACAGCTAACATGATTGTAGAGGAATTACTTCAATTCTTTACAAGATATGAACTATCCACAGAAATACAATTAGGTCAAGGATCACATTTTACATCAAAGTTATTCAAGGAGGTTATGGATAGCTTAGGAATAAAACAATTTAACTCAACTGCCTACCATCCAAAATTGCAGGGAACATTAGAGCTCTAGCATCAAACTTTAAAGACAATTTTGAGGGCTTATTGTCAAGATTATCTGGAGGATTTGGATGAAGAAATTCCATTTGTACTCTTTGCAAATAGGGATGCACCAAATGAGTCAACCAAATTCAGCTCATTTGAATTGATTTTTGGTCATGAGATAAGGGAACAAGTTAAATTGATTAAGGAGAAATTGGTGAGTCAGCATTCTGAGAGTACATTATTGGACTATGTGTCAAATTTTAGGGAAAGGTTGAATAGAGCAGGTGAATTGGCTTGACAATATTTAAAAATAGCACAGCATGTGATGAAACAGGAAGCGGATAAGAAATCAAAAATTCGTAATTTTGCTATTGGAGATAAAGTCTGAGTATTGCTACCAGTGGTAGGCGAACATTTAAAGCAAGTTTAGTGGACCTTATCAAATTGAAAGGAATTATTTGATAAGTACAGCCAGATAGAAGAAAATTCACAGAATGTGTCATGTGGACATGGTTAAAAGGTGTTTTGATAGGGAAGGAGAGCAGAAGAAGGGTATTTTAGTGGTTATAACTCAGAGGAAAGAACCAACTCCAGATGACGCTGCATTTGACATTCCTCAAATTAAATTGGATAATGGAGATGTTATTAAAAATTGGGATAAATTACCAAGTTACCTTCCAGGGGAAGGTCGAACTGACCTGAAAGAGTTATTAATATCACATGGCTAAGTATTGGGAATAAGTGGGAAGTACTAGAATGGTTATACATGACGTAGATGTCGGAAATGCTGTTCCAAATAAACAGCAGCCCTGCAAATATGACCTTTTCAAGTTGGCACAAGTTCAGATGGAGAAGCTGTGCTTACTCAGTCTGAGATGCAGCAGTCAAAAGTCTCAATCAATCACAAAACTAGTGGAGATGGAGAAGGAGAACCAGTTACTGGACAATAGTGTGAACAAAAGAAAAAGAGCAGGTGTGGAGACAGACACAAGACAAATTGACTGTTTTGGAACCTGTTCCTGAATTGTTCAAATTGCCTGAACATAAATTGCAGGACTGTCAGAAATAGCTCTGTGTCTGTGCAAAGTGTGGATGACTTAACAGTCATGTGTATTCTCGAAAAGGAGGCTGAAGAGTGGGGAAGGTGATGCAAATGGCTTTGAAAGGAATGATAGCTGGAACATACTATCCACATCCTCATTTTAAACCATATGTGTCAAGAAAGCTTGAGTTGACAGTCCAAGGTGGGTATCTATTATGTGGAATATAAGTGATCATCTCTCTTGGTTCACGTGGAAGAGTTCTTGAACAACTACATGAAGGGCATCCTGGCATAGTCCAGATGAAGGAGTTGGCACATAGTTGTTTTCGTGGCTCAGTCCAGATTCTCAAATCAAAGAAAAAGTGGGACAGTGCATCCTGCACATGAATAAGAAATACACCAACCTTATCTCCTTTACACCCTTGGAAGTAGCTTAAAATGCCATGGCAACGATTGCATGTAGATTCTGCTAGTCCATTTGAGGGTTACATGTTCTTAGTCATAACTGATGCACACTCAAAGTGGCCAGAATTTATTATCATGAGATCTACTACATCTGAACAAACAATTGAAAAACTTGATGAAATTTTTGCATGATTTTGTATACTGGAACAGATTGTTAGTTATAATCGTTCACAGTTTACTTCACAAGAGTTTGAGGATTATCTCAAAGTAAATGGTATTTAACGTATAAAATTCACGCCATATCATCCATCAGCCAATGGATTAACTGAAAGATTCATACAATTCTTGGAATATTCTTTAAAAACTTCAGGACAGCAAAGTTCATTACCACATCATGTGAATAACTTTTTGTCATCTTATAGAAACACAACTCATGCAACTAACATGAGTTAGTTCACCTGCATTATTACTTTGAAGGAGAAAGTTAAGAACTGTTATTACTACCAGAAATTTGAGGGTTGTAGAGCATCAACAACAATCTCAAGTTACTGGACAAGAAGTGAGAGCAAAACAATGCTTATTTCAACAAGGAAATCAAGTGTTAGTAAGTAATTATAGCACAAGTAAGAAATGGGTACCAGCCACAGTTTGAGCAAAAACTGGTCCAACTTCTTACGTGGTGCAAAATGCAGATGAACTAGTTTGGCGACACCATGCAGACCAATTGTCACCTCAAAATGATTTATCTAAAACCTTTCCAGAAATACCAACTTCTTTAGTCCCTAGTGTGAATACTACTACAGAAAACTTAGTTGAATTGGAGTTGCCTGATAATTGTGTCTATGCTACTATACCATGTGAGAATAATGCAGATTTAGTTCCAAATGTCTACTGAAGTTTCAAATCACACTTCTTGGGTTAAGGACAGCCAAATTCCAGTATGTTGTATACAACCAAAGTGGAACAGGTTTCCTCCTGATTGACTTTTATATTGACTGTCTAAAATGATTAAAGATGCATAGCACTATGTCCAGAGTATTACTGATCCTTTGAGAAGACTTTCAACAAAGTCCCACATAAGAGAATAGTGTGTAAAATTAAAGCACGTGGGATTGGAAGGTAGTCTATTGAGATGATAGAAAACTGATAGGCAAACAGGAAATAAAGTAGGAAAAGATGGGTCTTTTTCCAAGTGGCAGGGAGTGACTAGTCGGATATCGCAGGGATCAGTGCTAGGACCACGGTTATTCACAATGTGTTTTAATGTTTTAGATGAGGGAACTAAATGCAATATCTCCAAGTTTGCAGGTGACACAAAGCTAGGTGGAAGAATGAGCTATGAGGAGGATTCAAAGATGCTTCCGTGTGATTTGGACAAGTTGAATGAGTGTGAAAGTTGATGGCAGATGCAGCATAATGTGGATAAATGTGAGGTTATTCACTTAGCAGCAATAACAGGAAGGCTAATTATTATTTGAATGGATATAGATTGACAGAGGGGGTTGTTCAATGAGACCTCGGGGCCTTGTACATCAGTCGCTGGAGACAAGCATTCAGGTGCAGCACACAGCGAAGAAGGCAAATGATATGCTGGCCTTCATAACAAGAGGATTTGAGTACAGGAACAGACATGTCTTGATGCTGCTTTACAGGGCCTTGAATATTGTGTATAATTCTGGTCTCCTTATTTGAGGAAGGATATCTTGCTTTGGGAGGAATGAGTGAAGGTTCACCAGACGGATTCCGAGGGTGGTGGGACTGACTTATGTGTAGAGATTGAGTTTAAAATCTAAAAGTTTATTTATTGTAGGCTTACATTAACACTGCAATTAAGTCACTGTGAAAATCCAAAGGAGCCACACTCCGGCGCCTGTTCAGGTGTGCTGAGGGAGAATTTAGAATGCTCAATGCACCTAACCAGCACATCCTTGGACTGTGGGAAGAAACCAGCACACCTGGAGGAAGCCTACGCAGATGCAGGGAAAATGTGCAGACTTCAGACACACAGTGACCCAAGGCAGGAATCAAACCTGGGTCCCTGGTGCTGTGAGGCAGCAGTGCTGCACTGTGGATTATCTTTGCTAGAGGTTAAAAGAATGAGGGGGCATCTCACAGAAACCTATAAAATTCTAACAGGACTAGACATGGTAGATGCAAGAAATATGTGCCTGATGGTAGATATGTCCAGAATCAGGGATCATATTCTAAAAATATGTGGTAAACTGTTTAAGAGGACAAAACATATTTTCAAGAAAGAGTTAGATACAGCTCTTGTGCCTAAAGGGATCAAAGGATATTAGGGGAAAGTGGGGACTGATTACTGAATTGGTTTATCAGCTATGATCAAAATGAATGGTGCAGCAGACTTAATGGCCAATTGGCCATTGAGCCTGGCAATGCAGGTGGAGTAAGTAGTCAAGAAGGCATTTGGCATACTTGTCTTCATTGGCCGGGAAACTGAGTTTAAAAATTGGCAAGTCATGTTGCAGCTTTATAGAATCTTAGTTAGGCTGTACTTGGAATATAGTGTTCAGTTCTGGTCACCACACCACCAGAAGGATGTGGATGGAGGCTTTGGAGAGGATATAGAAAAGATTTACAGGATGTTGCCTGGCATGGAGGGCATTAGCTATGAAGAGAGATTGGAGAAACTTGGTTTGTTCTCACTGGAACGACGGAGGTTGAGGGGTGACCTGATAGAAGTCTACAAGATTATGAGAGGTGTGGACAGAATGGATAGTCAAAAGCTTTTTCCCAGGGTGGAAGAGTCAATTACTAGGGGACACAGGTTTAAGGTGCAAGGAGCAAAGTTTAAAGGAGATGTATGAGGCAAATTTTTTACACAGAGAGTAGTGAGTGCCTGGAACTTGTTGCCGGGGGAGGGAGTGGAAGCGGATATGGTAGTGATTTTTAAGGGGCATCTTGATAAATACGTGAATAGGATGAGAAGAGAGGGATATGGTCCCCGGAAGGGTAGGGGGATTTTAGTCCAGTCGGGTAGAATGGTCAGTGCAGGCTTGGAGGGCTGAAGGGCCTGTTCCTACACAGTAATTTTCTTCGTTCTTCGTCAATGCATACTTGGAAGGATTAGAGCAGAACTACACTCCCTCATTCACACAAAACACCACTCGGGGGGAGGGAAGGAGAACAGTGTCGACAACTCCCTCAGCGAGCTGCACTTTTTTCAACCACTAAGTACTTGGTGTAGGAATCACACAAGATGACAATGGTTCACCTACATGCCACTTAAATACACCATTGTTCCTTCCCAATATACAAGATACATTACCCTAATCTTAGCAATTTGATGCCACATGCCATTCTCCTGCTTCCCTTGGGGGGCTTCACGTTCTATATTGAAAAGAATTCCGAGCAAAGCAGTGATGTTTTTTCTTGAGGTTGTATACATTGTATCTCTCACTGATAAAAGCCACCAACATCCAACAGAAAGACATCATGAAGTGTTTTCTCAGCATGTCCAGAACACATAGTACTTAAGATACTCGTCTTATTCTGTGGAACTGGCAGTATTTATATTGGTTACATAATACTATGTAGGACTTGTAAATTGAGTGCTTATTCAGCTTCAGTGGAGTAACCGCAAATTTGACAAAGGACAAATTTTACCTTCAAGGAAGATTCACACTGTTAAAACTAATGGTGTGCAAAGAAGCTTGATTTACACCCCGAAATTAAAAGGACTGGAAAGCAGGACAGAGTAAAGAGGACAGACATTCAATTTAAATATCCTAAAAGTAAAGTAAAGTTCACTTATTAGTCACAAGTAGGTTTACATTAACACTGCAATGAAGTTACTGTGAAAATCGCCAAGTCGTCACACTCTGGCACCTGTTTGGCCACTCTGAGGGAGAATTTAACATGGCCAATCCACCTAACCTTCACATCGTTCAAACTGTGGGAGGAAACCGGAGCACCCAGAGGAAACCCATGCAGACACAAGGAGAACGTGCGGATTCTGCACAGACAGTGATCCAAGCCGGGAATTGAACCTGGGTCCCTGGTGCTGTCAGGCAGCAGTGGTCAACATACAGGAAAAAGTAGCTGTCTCGAATGTAGCTTGCAGAAACACTGGTGATTTCTGAATGCTGAAATAAAAAACAAAGTGCTGGACATACTCAGCCAGTCAGATAACGTCTGGGGATGTTAGAGTTTATGTTTTTCAGTGACCTTTTGGCAGAGCTGGGAAAAGTTGGAAATATAACGGGTTTTAAAGAAGTGTCAGTGTGGGCGAGGTTGCTGGGAGGTAGGGGCTGCAGAGGGTGGGAAAAAGAACAAACAGGGAGCTCTGTGGTAGGGTGGAAGGTTAGACAGATTAAAGGGATGATGGTGCAAGATCTGAAGAAGTGATAAAGGAACAAATAAAGAAACAATAGGAGAGGAAGGTGTCCAGAGGAAATGTGAACAATCGAATCAACAGGTGCTGTCCAAAAGCAAAGACAAAAGAAGAAAAAAAAAGACAGTAAAAGCCAAACCTGCAAAGAGAAAGGGAAAAAAAAGGGACAGATTTCACAGTCTGATGCTGTTGAATTCAAGTGTTAAAACAGGATGGCAGTAAAGTGGTTAGCGCGTAGGAGGCCAGTGACAGAGAGGTCAGTATGAGACAAAGAAACATAGAAAATAGAAGCATTTCGGCCCTTTGAGCCTGCCATTCATTTGGACCATGGCTGATCATCGAATTCAATATCCTGGTCCTGCCTGCCGTTCCTATCCCTTGAGTCCCAATAACTATATCAAATTTCTTCTTTAAATCACACAACGTTTTGGCCTCAACTATTTCCTGTTACAGTGAATTCCACAGATTCAGCGCTCTCTGGGTGAAGAAATTTCTCATCACCTCAGGCCTAAAAGGTTTATCCCTTATCCTCAAACTATGACCCCTAGTTTTGGGCTCCCGCAACATCAAGAACATTCATTCTGAATCTGAGTTTTATAAGTTTCTATGAGATTCCCCCCCTCATTCTTTCAGACTCCAATGAATATAATCCTAACTGACTTAGTTTCTCCTCATTTGACGGAGCTGCCATCCCAGGAATCAATCCAGTAAACCTTCTCTGTACTCCTTCTATAGCAAGGATGTCCATCCTCAGATAAAGACACCAAAACTACACACAATACTCCAGCTGTGGCCTCACCAATGCCTTATTTAATTGCAGTAAAATATCTCTATTCCCACACTGAAATCCTCTCACTATGAAGGCCAACATACCATTTGCCTTCTTTACTGCCTGCTGTACCTGTGCACTTACTTTTGAGGACTCCAAGGTTTTGCTGAATATCTACCTCTCTCAATTTACACCCATTCAAATAATAATCTGTCTCCCTATTATTGCTACCAAAGTGGATAACCTCACAATTACTCACATTATACTGCATCTGCCATGCATATGCCCACACATTCACTCAACCTAGAAAATTAAAATGACAGGTGACCAGACGGAAGACTGAACTGGAGTATTCTGCAAAGTGGATGACATGGAGGTGCAGAGGTTAGCACTGCTGCCTCAACCTGACAGCGGAATCTCCCTTCTGGGGTGATCACTCACTCTCAGTTCCCATTAGTCCCTCAAGTAAGATGACACTCTTCTGCTGTACTGTCTTAAAGAGACAGACACCATATATACAACAATCTGCCACGTGTCTGGCCATTCCATCAACTTGATTTGATTTAATTTATTTATGTCACATGCATTAGTATAGAGTGAAAAATATTGTTTCATATGTGCTATACAGACAAAGCATACCGTTCGTAGAGAAGGAAAGGAGAAAGTGCAGAATGAAGTGTTACAATCATAGCTAGGGCATAGAGAAAGATCAACTTAGTTCAAATGTCTGATGGCAGCAGGGAAAAAGCTGTTCTTGAGTCGGTTGGCGCATGATCTCAGACTTTTGCATCTCTTTCCCGACAGAAGAAGATGGAAGAAAATATGTCTGGTGTGCATGGGGTACTTAATTATGCTAGTTGTCTTTCTGAGGGTGTGGGAAGTGTAGACAGAGTCAATGGATAAGAGGCTGGTTAGACTGATGGACTAGGCTTCATTCGCAACCCTTTGCAGTTTCTTGCAGTCTTAGGCAGAGCAGGAGCCATACCAAGTTGTAATACAACCAGAAAGAATGTTTTCTATGTGCATCTGTAAATGTTGGTGAGAGTCGTAGCTGACATGACAAATTTCCTTAGTCTTCTGAGAAAATAAAGCGTTGGTGGGCTTCAAATTGTCCGTGTCCTTTTGAAGTTCTACATGATCCATCTCACTGTTCACAATACTTCCATGTTTTATATCAGCTATAAATCTTGAAACTGCATCCTGTACATTTACATAGAACATAACAGCGCAGTACAGGCCCTTCGGCCCTCGATGTTGCACCAACCAGTGGAACCAATCTAATTACCCTCTAACCTAAACTATTCCAATGTTATCCATATCCCTATCCACTGACCATTTGAATGCCCTCAAAGTTGGCGAGTCCACAACTGCTGCAGGCAGGGCATTCCACACCCTTACTACCCTCTGAGTAAAGAACCTACCTCTGACATCCGTCCTATAATTACCACCCCTTAATTTAAAGCTATGTCCGAGGAAAAAGGCTCTCACTGTCCACCCTATCTAACCCTCTGATCATCTTGTATGCCTCAATTAGGTCACCTCGTAACCTTCTTCTCTCTAATGAAAATAACCTCAAGTCCCTCAGCCTTTCTCATAAGACCTTCCCACCACACCAGGCAACATCCTGATAAACCTCCTCTGCACCCTTTCCAATGCCTCCACATCTTTCTTATAATGCGGCGACCAGAACTGTATGCAATACTCCAAGTGCGGCTGCACCTGAGTTTTGTACAGCTGTAACATGACCTCACGGCTCCAAAATTCAATCCCTCTACCAATAAAAGCTAACACACCGTATGCCTTCTTAACAACCTTATCAACCTTATCAGTTTAGATTGAGGTCATTAATATAATCAGGAAAAATAAAGGTTCCAACATTGATCCTTGGGAAACTCCACTACAAAGGTTCATCTAGCTCAAAAACAACAATTAATCACTACTCTGTTTCTTGTCAATTAGCCATTTCATACCCGTGTTGCTACTATGGCTTTTACTTATGTGCTATAGCTTTGCTGTTGTGTGGTTCTGTATCAAATGCCATTTGGGACTCCCCTGTGTACCTCATCAAAAAATGATTCCTACACCAAATACTTAGTGGTTGAAAAAAAACGCAGCTCGCTGAGGGAATTGTTGAATGAATGTTAAGACAACAAACCTAATTGCACAGAATCACCTCTCCCCCATACCATGAGAAAGTGCTACATCATATGCGAATAAAAATATTAGGAGTTGCCCACTTTTATGCCATGACAGACCAATGCTTTGAAGCCACTGCACAAAAGGTTTTTCATCCAGGTTAATCAATAGCTGCAACAAAAGCAAGGGAGACAAATATAAAAGCTATAGTATACTTCTATAGTACCTAACGTTTCTGGAAAAATGAACATTCTACTCAGTAAAGTGATGTTGCTCTCATTGGTCACATAGATATGTTCTAAATCATTTGTCTACTCATCTTTGAAGTTGCTTCATTCAGATTATGCAAATAGTTTGGATGGGCAGCACAGTGGCACAGTGGTTAGCACTGCTGTCTCACAGTGGTAGGGGCTTGGGTTTGATTCCCAGCTTGGGTCACTGTCTGTGCAGAGTCTACACACTCTTTCTGTGTCTGTGTGGATTTAAACTAAGTGCTCTGGTTTCCTCCCATAGTCCAAAAGATGTGCTGGTTAGGTGCTTTGGCCATGCTAAAATCTTCCTCAGTATACCTGAACAGGCGCTACTAGGGACTTTCACAGTAACCTCATTGCAGTATTAACATAGACCTACTTGTGACACTAATAAATAAATAAACTTTGGATACATTTAAGAAAACACTAAATAATTGCATGAGTGAGAAGGGAATTGCAGGATATGTTAGTAAGATGGGATGAGGCTTATATATAGCATGAACACAGGTATGGGCCTCTTGGGCCGAATGGTCTGCTTCAGTGCTATACATTTGTAATTCTTCAAATTGAAATCACGTACAAAAAAATTTGTGTTATTTTGTTCAAACTACTTAATAAAATTACTGGATCATTAAGTTTGTTGAGCAAAAACATTCTAAATTAACAAGAAATGAACTGAATAGCAAAACACCAAGTTTTTTTACCTCCTCCATCCTGTGTGTAGCTTCTTGACTTGGCAGGAGAACTGTTCCAACGCATCTGCTTCTGCAGGCAATGACTGAAGAGACAGCTGCTGGAGACCAGCTAGATGGCTAGGAAATCTCTGGATCAAGGCATGATATTCATAGAGGAAACCATCAATCTCCTGCAAGAAATAACCCATTTTATATATTTATAATTATAAAGCCACAAGCTAAAATAAGGCAATCTGAATTAAGATTTGATTACATGCCAATTAGCGAGAAATTTATCAGGACAAAATTAATATAATTGACATAGGGAACTTTCTTCAGATTCACTTATTGCATTTTAGAAAAAACTTTACACTAACCATTACAAAAGTGGTTTTGTGAAGAAAGAAGCTTGAGTTATAACCAAAATGGCTCTCTCACAGTTTACTTAGTTTCAGTTTAATTTGTTTGCACATAAAGTTAACTGAATTTTAACATTTCTGATGATTGCCTAGTTCATGGAAACACTATCACCTTCAAACTCTCTTTGAAGCCAAACATCATTCTGACTTGTCATATATTGCCATTACTCTATCACTGCCGGATCAAAATCCTGGAACCTCCTATCAAACAGCAAATATTCACCATACAGATGCAGCAACTTAAGAAAAGCCACCACCACCAACCTCAAGGCAACAAAACTTAGGCAGTAAATTCCAGCCTCGTCTGTGACACCCAAGGACCCCACCCACCCCAGACATTCTCTCTTCCACCTTCTTCCATCGGGAGGAAGATACAAAAGTCTGAGGTCACGTTCCAACTGACTCAAAAACAATTTCTTCCTTGCTGCCATCAGACTTTTGAATGGACTTACCTCGCACTAAGTTGATCCTTCTCCACACCCTAGCCATGACTGTAACACTACATTCTGCACTCTCTTGTTTCCTTCTCTATGTACGGTATGCTTTGTCCGTAGAGCGCGCAAGAAACAATACTTATCAATGTATGCTAATACATGTGACAATAATAAATCTAATCAAATGAAAATCAAAATCCACAGAGTGAATAATAATTTTGAAATACATATTTAGTTAAGGTCATTGCAAAACTTTTAAACAGTATACTAAGTTCCAACAATACCCACAAATATTTTGGGCAGTGAAACTCCTCCGGTGGATAAGTTTAGCAAAAATCAGTTCATGATTTATCACTAAATTGACTTTTCAATTGCGTTTGGATGCTATTTCACCCACTTTTGGTGTTTCCAATCTCTCATTAGCATTTTAGTTACAAAGTACTTGCTGAATATCTGGATTCCCTCAGCTTGCAAAATGTATTCTTTTTATCTAAGAGATGAAGCAAGGGACATCAGGAAGAGCATCAACCTGCGGCAGAATGGAATGCTGTTTCGTATCTGCTGTTGCCAAGTAACTAGAATGCTAATGCAACCCACATTTCAGTGGGAGGGAGTAAATCAGAGAGTGTGAGAGGGAGAGAGAGAGAGAGTCATCACTGCATTGCTCTGCCTTAGGCATCAGTTCACAGTAATGCTAACGCAGGTTAGGGAGCAGGTCACCAGCAGCAAAGAGGGGAAGAAAGAAAATTATCTCGTTCCTTAACAAAGTAAGCAGCACAGTGGTTAGCGCTGCCGCGTCACAGCGCCAGGGACCCAGGTTCAATTCTGGCCTTGGCTGAGTGTGTAGAGGTTGCATGTTCTCCACGTGTCTGCGTGGGTTTCCTCCGGGTGCGCTGGTTTCCTCCCACACTCCAAACATGTGCACGTTAGGCTGATTGGCCATGCTAAATTGACCCTTAATGTCCGGGGGATTAGCAGGGGAAAGCCATGGGGATAGGACCTGGGTGGGACTGTTGTCGGTGCAGACTCAATGGGCCGAATGGCCTCCTTCTGCACTGTAGGGATTCTATGATTTTCACAATTCTAGTTAATTCAGGTGGACAATTGTTAAAATACATCACAGGGAACCCAGATCAGTTGGCAGTGTGAGCGTATGAATCACATCCAATCCAATTGGTGAAGTCAAAACCAAGGTATGAAGCTTTTCTTTCCTGACAGCGTTCATCAACTTTATTCTGCCTCATAGCGCTCCTTGCACAGTGTCCCAGCAATCCTCTGTTTATATGTGATCAAAGTACTTAACTGAACAATGCCCTTCGCCTGTGTATCTTAACAATATAATTAACATATTATTAATAGGGCACGGAGAGAGTGGAAAACTACATGACATGGAACCGTTCCAGCTAGCTGGCCACAGCTGTATGACAATGGAGCCATTACAGCTGCTCCACAGACAGAGAAAAGAGAATCAGCATCACGTCAGATAAAGTGCATACGTTGGCTAGAAATCGGACCTGGTTTGGTACTGATCACAGGATAAAATATGTAAGGACTGTTATTGTCCATGGAATCATAGTTCATTGTACATCAGGAGAGAAAGAAAGCAAACCTGAAAAAGGAAATTAAAACCACCTCAATCAAAGCATGACTAATTTAGTGGAATTATTAGTTTTAAAAGGAGACAGCACAGTGACACAGTGATTAGCACTGCTGCCTCACGGCGCCAGGGACCCAGGTTCAATTCCGACCTTGGAAGACTGTCTGTGCGGAGTTAGCACATTCTCCCCATGTCTGAGTGGTGTGTGTCTGTGTGTGGCTATACTGGATTGAGAGTCGTGCCCCTCAAGCTATAATCCCCAGGCAGAAGACTAGCCACCTGTTCCAGGAATACTTAGCTGCAGAAACAGATGTAAGTCTGGCCCACCAGGGTGTGGAAAGGTTTTGAGAGAGAGAGGGAGAGAGAAATTACAGAGCCGATTCTCCCAAAAATGCTGAATTGGTGGGAGAACTGTCCTAACTCCCGACTGTTTTGTTAGTTTAGTTTCTCACCCGAATCTCTCCACTCTGTGCACTGTAGAGGTCCCAGTCGTGAATCTCATTAAAAACCCAGGGGGTGGGGCCTATTCACGCTGGAGTCTGACAGTTCTGGAATTCTGCGCATGTGCAGAATCTGTCAGACTCCCCGTTCGCTGGCCAGCGGCCTGATTTGCTAGCCAGCCTGGGACCCCCGCAGTGCTGCCCCTCCAGCACCCCCCACAGACCGATCGCAGCCCCCACAACAATTCCCAGGCCAGCCCTGACCCCTCCCGACTGGAGCACCCCGATGCACAGCCTACCAACCCCCCCTAGCAGTGGCGATCCGCCAACCCCCCACCCTGCTGATCGCTGGAGGCAAGCCATCCCATCCCTGGCAGTCCCCTCCCCCAGCCTGCCCCAATTGCTGCCCTCCCTCCATCCCAGACCAATCCTGTCTGCAGTGTGGCAGCGGGGCCCCCCCCCCGCTGTGCTCTGAGATCCCACCCCCTTGGCACTAGCCGATGCTTGGGTGGGCAGTGCCAAGGTGCCCTCTGCGCATGGGCATTTTGTCCCTTGGGCAGTGCCGGGGGTGCAGGCTGGCACTGCCAGGGTGCCCATGCCCTGAGGGCACACCCCCGCCACCCGACCCCCTGGGAGGTCCTGATTGCCCTTCCCTTCATTCTGGCAGGGTCTCCCGCTAGTTCCCCGAATGTGAGGAGCTAGTCTGAACGCCGCTGGAATGAAGTACTCCTGGCAGGGTGGAAGATTCAATCAGAACTTAAAAAGTTCCGATAATGAGCTAATAAAGATATTTCAAATACATGCAAAAAGGATTTAAATTACTTACCTTCCTTCCCGCCAGTGTGTTCTGACTGGTGACTGTTCACCGGCTCTGGGAGATACACATGCGTTCCCGGCGGACGCACTAATCTCTGTTCAAGGCCGGTGACACGCATCTCCCATCGCGACCTGACAGAAAAGTTGTGGGTCACAATGGGAGAATTGCAGTCTACTTTTCCTACCAAGTTACCTAATGCAAAAATGTTCAGTAATTCCTATTAACTGTTCCACATCTGGCACACCAGAATGCCAACACGCACCAGAGGTGACGGTGGCAGAGGAATAATTAGCTAGTAGCCTTGAAAGAAAATAAAAGTTACGAGACTCCCCTTGTTAGTTCAATAGTGAGTATTGAACTATATAGACTAGATTTCCCCAATCCGTAAAGAGTTAGCTAATCTCATCTAAGGCAGAAAGAAAGACTCACATTATATATTGCTTTTAATGACTACCTGATGTTTCAAAGTGTCTTATAGCCAATGAAGTACTTTTGAAGTGTAGGCATTGTAATACGAAACACAGAAGACATAAAACCATAAGAGGCAGGAACAAAAGTAGGCCATTCGGCCTATCGAGACTGCTCTCCCATTCAATGAGATCACGATTGATCTGATGTGATAATTGTCAACTCCACTTTCTCGCCTTATCGCCATAAAACTTGATTCCCTTACTGTTTAAAAATCTGTTTACCTCAGTCTTGAACATATTAATCAACCCAACTTCCACAGCCCTCTGTGGTCACGAATTCTACAGATTCACTACCCTTAGAGGAGAAGTTCCTTCTCATCTCCATCTTGAATGGCCTTCTGATCCTAGACTGTCCCTCAAGGGGAAACAACCTCTCAGCACTGACCCCGTCAAGCCCCCTGAGAGTCCTATGTGTCTCAGTAAGGTCACCTCACATTCTTCTAAACTTCAATGAGTACAGGCCCAACATAAGAAATTGCCACCATATTCGGGATCAAGCTCGTGGATGTTCTCAGGACTGTCTCCAATTCCAGTATATCTTTCCTTAGGTAAGGGGACATTACCAGTATTCCAGGTGTGGTCTAACTAGTGCCTTGTACAGTTTTAGCAAGGCTTACCTATTTTTACACTCCATTCCTTTTGAAATAAAGGCCAAAATTCCATTTGCAGTCCCAATTACCTGCTGGATTTTCATGCTAGCTTTTTAAGATTCATACACAAGAACCCCAAATCTCCCTATGCTGCAGCTTTCTGCAGTCTGTCTCCATTTTAATAATATTCAACTCCTTTATTCTTCCGAGCAAAGTGCATAACTTCACTTTTTAGTACATTATATTCCCTCTGCCAAGTTTTTGCCCACTCACTTAACATGTCTATATTCATAGAACATAGAACATAGAACATTACAGCGCAGAACAGGCCCTTCGGCCCACGATGTTGTGCCGACCAGTTACAAAACAATGACCCACTAACCTAAACCAATCCCTTTTCGTCCATAAACCTATCCACGGATCTCTTAAACGCCCCCAAACTAGGCGCATTTACAACTGCAGCAGGCAGGGCATTCCAATCCCTCACCACCCTCTGGGTAAAGAAGCTACCCCTGACATCCGTCCTATAACTACCCCCCCTTAATTTAAAGCCATGCCCCCTCGTGCTAGATTTCTCCATCAGAGGAAAAAGGCTATCACTATCCACCCTATCTAAACCTCTAATCATCTTATATGTTTCTATAAGATCCCCTCTTAGCCGCCTTCTTTCCAGCGAAAACAACCCCAAATCCCTCAGTCTCTCCTCATAGGACCGCCCCTCCATACCAGGCAACATCCTGGTAAACCTCCTCTGCACCCTCTCCAAAGCCTCCACATCCTTCCTGTAATGTGGGGACCAGAACTGCACACAATACTCCAAGTGCGGCCGCACCAGAGTTGTGTACAGTTGCAACATAACGCTGCGACTCCTAAATTCAATCCCCCTACCAATAAACGCCAAGACACCGTATGCCTTCTTAACAACCTTATCTACTTGATTCCCAACTTTCAGGGATCTATGTACACATACACCTAGATTCCTCTGTGGATTCTTTGGGAGCAATTTTACTATTTTTCTTCTAAGTTCTGGGTGGACTTGAAACTAGGAATATTTCAGATCTGACTTTTAGGCCCATTTTTAGTTCCCCCATATATATTCTGCCTGCAAAATTTTGAGTGCATCAGGTTTGTGCTGCGGAAGCCAGTGAGCGGGGCTTAAGGAGCCCGAAAGACTGCAGAGGGAGGCAGTGCGCATGTGCAGGCCGCAGATGCTGCACATGTGCATTAGGAGTAGCAGGGGGCTGAAAGAAAAGAGAGAGCTACTGCAGGCTGCCTGAAGCAGTTTCCTCCTCCTGCCATTGCGGGAGTCTGCGGCCCGAGATACAGACCCTGCCAACCTCACACACCGCCCAAATCGATTGCGGACCCCCACCTTCCCCACTGATTGTGGACCCGCTGCCTTCCCAACTGATCGTGGACCGCAGAGTGGCAGTGGACCCCCTCTCCATCCCCTCCACCAATTGCTGCAGAGTGGCAGCGGGCCCCCTCTGCCCATTAGCCCCCCCCCCTTAGCCCCTCCCCCATTAGTCCTGCCCCCTAGCACTACCAACTCTGTCTTCTATCAGTTAGCCAATCCATGCTGATTGATATATCATCCTCAACACCATGAGCTCTTATCTTATTAAGTAATGTTTTAAGTGGTACTTCATTGAATGCGTTTTGGAGATCCAAGAACTATTACATCTACTCATTCCACTTTATCTATCTTGCTCACTACCATCTCAAAGAATTCTAATAAATGTTTCATTAATGATTGTAAAAATGTACAAATTCCTTTATAAATGCCAATGTGGTTTTCCTTTGTGTTCTTAGAGAATTTATTACAATCTTTGTCTTAACAAAACTAACCAGTATCTGACATTATCAAGTAAGTATGCGGACTCAAATCTCCTTTACTTTCCAGTATATCATGCTTTTGGGCCATTTTAATAGCAGAGCATTTTATCTTCATTATTCTGTTTGCATCTATAGTGCTCTTGCACTTCTCCCTAGGTTCAATCCAAACAAATTATTTCCACTTGGATTTACATTCTTGTAAACTGACAGTAAATCACCCTGACAGCATTCATTTCTCCATGTTCCTGTCTGTGAAAGAATAAAGTGACGTAAGTTACCATTGCTGTTCGCGGAAGCTGTCACCTGCTTTGTCCATATAGAATTAAGTAATGACAGAGACAGAAATAAAAGGAACTCTGAAAACAAATTTCCCCCCTTTTTTTTAATCTCAGTACATGCATACACATTTTGCAATGTTATAATTAAGGAATGATGAAAATATGGAATTTATCTGGTCTCATTGTACCAGAATAATCTACTCTAATGAATAGTATTTACTTCTAACTGTTAATTAGGTCATGCTTACATAAGCTTCTCCTAGGCAACATTGAGTACAGGCGCTCAGTATCAAAACAGGTTATGTTCCATCTTCAGTGGATAACAAAAAAAAATGGAAAGTGAGTTGCTGCCAATCAATCACAATCCTATTTAACAGCAATGTTATTTCCTATGCACAATACCTTCATATTTCCTCAACCAGGCAACGTGCAGCACTTAGACTAACTAATCTGAATCACATGCATCATTTAACATGTTCTGTATAATTCAGATTACTCCTTCACGTTAAAACAGAAGGTGATTTAACTCTTTTGGCACCGAATTTCTTAAAGGACAATCCTCTGCTTTCTTTCTTTTTAGAAAGCATCCTTTCCAGATATAGCGCAGCTTGGTATGGCTCCTGCTCTGGCCAAGGCTGCAGGAAACTACAAATGGTTGTGAACAAAGCCCAGTCCATCACGCAAACCACACTCCCACCCATTGCCTCTGTCTACACTTCCTGCTGCCTCGGAAAAGCAGCCAGCATAATTAAGGACCTCACGGGTCCAGAACAGACTCTCTTCCATCTTCTTCCGTCGGCAAGAAAATACAAAAGTCTGAGGTCATGTACCAACCGACTCAAGAACAGCTTCTTCCCCGATATAGTCAGACTTTTGAATGGACCTACCTTATATGAAGCTAATCTTTAGAGTCATAGAGGTTTACAGCATGGAAACAGGCCCTTTGGCTCAACTTGTCCATGCTGCCCTTTTTCTTTAAATCCTTAAACTAGTCCCAATTGCCCGCATTTGGCCCATATATACACATCTTACCCAATGTATCTATCTAAATGTTTTTTAAAAGACAAAATTATACCCGCCTCTACTACTACCTCTGGCAACTTGTTCTAGACACTCACCACCCTCTGTGTGAAATAATTGCCCCTGGACACTTTTGTATCTCTTCCCTCTCACCTTAAACCTATGCCTACTAGTTTTAGACTCCCCTACCTTTGGGAAAAGATTTGACTATCTAGCTGATCTGTGCCCCTCATTATTTTATAGACCTCTATAAGATCACCTCTGAGCTCCAGAGAAAAAAGTCCTAGTCTATCCAGCCTCTCCTTATAACTCAAACCATCAAGTCCCTGTAGCATCCTAGTAAATCCTTTCTGCACTCTTTCTAGTTTAATAGTATCCTTTATTAATAGGGTAAGCAGAACTGCACACAGTATTCCAAGTGTGGCCTTACCAATGTTTTGTACAACTTCAACAAGATGTCCCAACTCCTGTATTCAATGTTATGACCAATGAAATCAAGCATTCTGAATGCCTTTTTCACCATCCTGTCCACCTGTGACTCCACTTTCAAGAAGCTATGAACCTGTACCCCTAGATCTCTTTGCTCTGTCAATTTCACCAATGCCTACCATTAACTGAACAAGCCCTGCCCTGGTTCAATCTACCAAAATGCATCACCTCGCATTTATCTAAATTAAACTCCATCTGCCATTCATCAGACCACTGGCCCAATTGATCAAGATCACATTACAATCCGAGATATCCTTCTTCACTGTCCACTATGCCACCAACCTTGGTGTCAGCTGCAAACTTACTAACCATGCCTCCTATATTCTCATCCAGGTCATTGATATAAATAACAAATAACAGTTGACAAACAGACAATAATTCTACACCCTACCTATGATTGTAACACCACATTTTGCACCCTCTCCTTTCCTCCTACCTTATGTACTTTATGAACTGTATGCTTTGTACAGCATGCAAGAAACAATACTTTTCACTGTACATCAAAATGTGACAATAATAAATCAAATCAGATTTTGGATCCTTTGCTCCAAAGCAGATGTATGCAGATTTAGAGGGCTTCAAATTTTCCCAGTTCATCCATTCAATGCAGGAACTCACATTAACTTTTTGACAGGAATCGCAATTTGGAACAGAGACTTGAAATGTCAATCTATCTCTCAGCTCCGAATCAGAAGATTGTTGGTTCAAGTTCCAGTCCAGGACTGAAGTACTGAATTGAGGCCTTGTCTACACTCTCAGTTGAGTGTAAAAGATCCCTTGGCACGCAGTCGAAGCGGAGCGGGGGGTTCATTCCCCATGTCCTGGTCAATATTTATCCCTCAATCAACATAGCCATTTTAAAAAAAAATTATCAGGTCACTATCACATTACTGCTTGTGGGAGCTTGCTGTGTCATGGCTGGGGTAACACACTTGCTTCCATGTCAGAAGATTATGGATTCAAGATTTTCTGAGCCTTGAACCTAAAATCCAAATTGACATGGAGGGCATGCTGCATTGTTAGAAAGACCATCTTTTGGAGGAGAAAAATAAGACCTTACCCCCTGTCAGGGGGAGGTAAATGATCACATGACATTTTTGAAAGAACAGTAGGTGAGTTCTCTCCAGTTTCCTAATATTTATGACAGCATTCATTTGCCACACAAGTGGGTTGGATTAGATTTCTGATTGATCCCTTTGCAGAACAGAATACACCAAGCAGTCTGTCCACAATGTAGAATTGGATCCTGCCTTCTGTGGCATTCTCTGCAGTGTGTAAAATGATACAGGCAGGCTCCAAACCTCTGTGCTAGCATTACTGCTTTCATATCACAAATAGGGCTTACACTTCCTGATAGGAGTACTCACAGTCCCAAATTGTGGAACACACGGCACTCACCCTGTCAACTTTAGGTAGAATCCTTAGGGTGCAGAAGAGGCCATTTGGCCCATCGAGCCTGCACCAACAACAATCCCACCCAGGCCCTATCCCCATAACTCCACCTATTTACCCTGCTAATCCCCTGACACTAAGGGGAAATTCAGCATGATCAATCAACTTCATCTGCACACCTTTGGACTGTGGGACAAAACTGGAGCACTCGGAAGAAACCCACGCAGACACGGGGTGAATGTACAAACTCCACACAGACAGTGACCTGAGGCGGCTATCGAACTTGGGTCCCTGGTGCTGTGAGACAGCAGTGCTAACCACTGTGCCAACGCACAGATAGGAAGGGGTGAGGGATGGTGAAGGAAAACAGGAGAACATTTAAAATGAAGACACTGCTGGATTGGGAATCAATGTAGGTCAGCGAATAGTGTGTGAGGATGATAGTACATGCTGCTGGAAAGGAGAGAGTTTGAGATGAGCTCAAGTTCATTGGGTAAAGGGCTGCCCAGAAGAACTTTAGAAAGTGGAGTCTGGCATATATCACATAACAGTGATGCAATCCACACTTGCAGGAATGCAGAGCACTGTCTCATCTGTTAAAGAGAGCAAATACAGTTTCTCTGGTCTCTCCACGTGAGTGAAGTCTTTCATCCTTAGTACTACCTTAATAAGTTTTCTCGGCACCCTCTCCAAGGACTGGACATCCTTCCGGAAGTATCAGACACAGGATCCGTCACAATACTCCAGCTGACAGGGACACAGGCCTTCTCTCCATGCCCCCAGCCCCGAGTGCCAGGCGTCGCCAGGCAAACAAATGGCTTGGAGGAAGTATGGTTCAGGCCAAGGGTTCTGATGACTTGGTGCATATGCAGCTGACAGCAAGATGAACGTGCACAGGTCTGCTGTGGGTGGCAGTGCCAGGACTGTCCTCAGGCTCGGCCTCACGTGTGCAGCAAGTTGGCTGATATGCCTTACATGTAAACATTCCCAATTATCTATCCTCCAAGCGACAACGTTTAAAGAGATTATCTGATCATTATCAGATTGCTGTTTGTGGAATCTTGCTGTGTTCAAATTGCCTGTCCATTTCTCAGATTACAACAGTGGCTATATTTGAAAAAGTATTTCATCAGCTCTAAAACATTTTGGGTTGTTCCGAGGTCGTGAAATGTGTTACTTAAATGCAGCTTCAAATTCCTGGGTGTCCACATGAGACCGTGACCTCTCATTTGCTTCTTTTTCCTTTGTATCTTGGTAGCCTCCAAGCTCACTTTTTGTTGTATTTGTATTTGTACATTATAGAATGACAATAAAGTTGAATTGAAGTCTGTCTTTCTTCTGGCATTATGGGACACTGACCCAGCTCATTTTGAAGCGTGCTGAGCAAGAGGGAAGTTTCTTTTATTTACATTTTTATTTTCCTTCAGCATGATGGAGCTCTGCTCCCAGTAAGAGATTACAATATTCCTTGTTTTATAAATGAATAAGTTCCATTAGCAATATAACAAGTGTTGCACTTGTTGGGTTAAACACATCACGCAGCACTTCCAACGTTCAGGCAGAAATGGGAGCTGCACTATCAAGCATTATGAGTCAACAGAGTGGCCTTAAAGACATGGGGACATGCTGCCATGCCAAATACATACTGAGCATTGTTGGAGGCCAACAAAAATGTTAGAGAGAACTAGTAGTAGAGAGGTCACTATGGCAATATCATCTATTTGGGCTACACAATGGCATCAAAGCTAAACTTAACAGAATGGATAGCTAAGTTCATAATTTCAATTAATATAGATTCAGAAAATAGCAACGCATCTAGATCGCCGTGATATCTAGTGACGTAGTACAAATCTCTATGCCTTCCCCGAGTGCCACATGACTGAACAGGCTCGCAATGTTGAATGAGCATATATAAATGGCATTGCTATCCATATGCATAGAACATAGAACATAGAACATAGAACATAGAACATTACAGCGCAGAACAGGCCCTTCGGCCCACGATGTTGTGCCAACCAATTAAAAAGCAATGACCCTCTAACCTAAACCAATCCCTTTCCATCCATAAACCTATCCACGGATCTCTTAAACGCCCCCAAACTAGGCGCATTTACAACTGCAGCAGGCAGGGCATTCCAATCCCTCACCACCCTCTGAGTAAAGAACCTACCTCTGACATCCGTCCTATAACAACCACCCCTTAATTTAAAGCTATGTCCCCTCGTGCTAGCTTTCTCCATCCGAAGAAAAAGGCTATCACTGTCCACCCTATCTAAACCTCTAATCATCTTATATGTTTCAATAAGGTCCCCTCTTAGCCACCTTCTTTCTAACGAAAACAACCTCAAATCCCTCAGTCTCTCCTCATAGGATCTCCCCTCCATACCAGGCAACATCCTGGTAAACCTCCTCTGCACCCTCTCCAATGCCTCCACATCCTTCCTATAATGTGGGGACCAGAACTGCACACAATACTCCAAGTGCGGCCGCACCAGAGTTTTGTACAGTTGCAACATGACGCTGTGGCTCCTAAATTCAATCCCCCTACCAATAAACGCCAAGACACTGTATGCCTTCCTAACAACCTTATCTACTTGATTCCCAACTTTCAGGGATCTATGTACACATACACCTAGATCCCTCTGTTCATCAACACTATTCAGAGTCCTACCGTTAGCCCTATACTCTACACATCTGTTATTCCTGCCAAAGTGAATTACCTCACACTTTTCCGCATTAGATCATGTATTGTCTTTGTGAAGGTGAAGAATCTTTCAAAGTATAGGTAGAGGATTGCCAGAGGATACAGCTAGGCTGGGGATTTGGGCGGAGAAATAGCGGATGGAATTTAATTCAGATAAATGCGATGCATTTTGGAAGGTCTAATGCAGGAGGGAAGTCTACAGTGAATGGCAGAAGGGTGTAAATGCATTGGAAGACGTTTAGAGAAGGTTTACTGGACTGACACTTGGAATGTGCCGGTTGTCTTATGGGAGAAAGACCAGTACAATCTACCTTGTATCCACTGGGATTTAGAAGAGTAAGGAGTGACTTGATTGAAACATGTAAGATCCTGGGGGGTCTTGGCAGGGTGGATGTGGCAAGGATGTTTTCCTCCTGTGGAGATTCTAGAACTAGGGACCACTGTTTAAAATGAGGGATTGCTTGTTTAAAACAGAGAATGTTTCTCTCTGAGGGTTGTGAGTCTTTTGAATTTTCTTCCTCAAAAGGTGGTGAAAGCAGTCAGTGTCTTTGAACATTTTTAAGCAGAGCGAGATAGATTTTTAAAAAGCAAGGGGGTTAAAGATTATTGGGGATAGACAGGAATGTGGGGTTGAAGTTACTTTCAGATCAGCATGATCTTACTGCAGAGCAGGCTGAAGGGCCGAGTAGTCTACTCCTGCTCCTAATTTATATTTTCTTATGCGTACTCACAAAAATGTTGGAAGGCCACCATTTCTGGACCTGAAAAGTGGCCATTCTATCTCAAATTTCCCTAGAAGGGTAAAATATCTTAAATTTTTTTTTAAGATGAAATTAACCATTTCACAAAGGCTGTGCAGTAACAACACAAATGGTGTTCTGCACTAACCGGACGTTGTCTTCAAGCCAAAATGACATTCTGCCTATCACACAAACGATGTTATTGGAATTTCAATGTCAGTGCAATGCCATGTGTGATGGCAGTAAATCCCAATAACTGGCAAATTGTATCAAACAGTCCGTCCCTTTGGCTATCCACAATACACAGCACACTGACCGTGCAACCCATGCTTGCAAAACTCATAACGTAATGTCTAATTAGAACTTATTCCGCGACTGGGCAGAATTTACTGAACAATTCTGAGTATGCTAAAGAATCGATTTCAGATTATCGGTCAGACTCACAATGTAACTCAAGCAGCTACACATATTTCTAGCCAGGGGCCTGTCCTCTGCAGGCAAAATGAATATATTCAGACATTTCACCTACCTGGCATAAACAAAAATATGGGGGAACAATAGTTCCTTGGTGCATTCACCATGGTAATGCCTCGACCAATCAGAACTGACTTGTCACCTAATCAGCGCACCCCTTTTTGCATACAGCATAAATTGTTGTTCCCTTTAAAATTAGGCATTCTTATGCCTGTCCTGATGACTGCAAGATAAAAAGCTCTGACAACATGTCTCTTTTTTCAGCAACATTCAATTTCTTTACTACCAAGCCAACAAATCCACCTCTAAGTATTTTCAACAAATTTTGGAGAAAAAGTGGAATATTATAACAAGTGTAATGGGAATAAAATATTTGGTTAATTTGGAGAAAAACAATTGTGCAGCCACATTGTGATGAATGCCATGCTTTATTATAATGGTATGACCTCAGCCGTATTTATGCTACCAGAATCATAGAATCCCCACAGTGCAGAAGGATGCCCATCGAGCCTGCACCAACACAATCCCACCCAGCCCATAATCCCACATATTTACCCTGCTAATGCCTCTAACCTAGGCTTTCCATGACTTTAATGAGCAATTTAGCATGGCCAATGCACACCTTTGGTCTGTGGGAGTAAACTGGAGCACCCGGAGGAAACCCACGCAGACAGAGAGAGAATGTGCAAACTCCACACAGACTGTGAACCAAGCTGGGAATCCAACCCCCAAGTCCCTGGAACTGTGAAGCAGCAATGCTAACCACCGTGTCAACCAAGATCCTGGGCAAATAACATTTGCGTCACCAACATCATCACCAGTCTGTTCGTACTCGTATACGGATGCACAAATACATACATTCCAGAATGAGTTCCATTACTTCAACGTATGCTGTGCATGATTTATTACCTGTAATATCTTTCTCGCAGCTCCTTTAGCCACTTAGATTATAAAGTACAATTCAATCTTATATTTTTGCAGGACTCAGCACTCTGCGGGGAGGTTGAATCATTTCAGTTCTGCTCTATTGTGAAAAACAGGGTGACACATGACCTCGATACAAACATCGCCACAGTACACTGGGTTCCAACAACATCAACTTTGTACAAGGCTACAGATAAACAAATTGTGCCCGAATCACCACTCAAATGTCCTGCAGCTATACATACTATTTCCTCTCTCTCTCCCACACAAACACACACAATGCTCTCAGCAAATATAGGATGAAGTATTGATCGCAGTAACAAGCCACTAAAGGTTTGAGCTCATTACCGTTGCAAATAGCTGCTGTGATGTAAAGGAAATTAAAGTGGTAATTCTCTCCATATTAATAATATCATAAAGCAGCACATAGCACTATGTTTCAGCTTTTTAAATTAAAAACTTTCCTTTCTCCAATGTTTTCTTTCCTTAAGCTACTGTCTCAGAAGCAGTAAATTTCCAACTTCAATTCTCATCGTCAGAAATTCCACACTGATTTTCATTGAATGTGAATAGGCCATTCTGCCCATTCTGCACACCGCTCTGTCAGAGCTCTGATATAGAGTCATCCAATCTCGAAACGTTGACTCTATTCTCTCTCCACAGATGCTGTCAAACCTGCTGAGATTTTCCAGCATTTTCTAGTTTTGTTTAAGGTTATGTAATCCTGCTTCTCTGGGCTGGTTTTTAATGTGCAAACATGTTGAGGCTGGAGGTCAGGAGGGGGAACCAATAAAATGTGGGAAACGCAGAAATATGTTAAACTTATCTGGAATCAAAGGTTGCGAATGTGACCTGCTGCAGAGGGCTGTGATGACAGAGACAGTTCCCAGCAACAGGAGGAAGAAATTGGGACAGACGGGAAAAGAAAATGACATGATTGGAGGAGGAACAAGAGGTCAGCTGGCAAAGTGTAGTGCCACAATCCAGTGAAGGGAGCAGTTCAATGTCTTGAGCAATGCGAATGTAAAGACGCATTCATCTCCATCCTGATATGTGCATCACTCCAATTCCCTCATTCTGTCCTCTCAAAACTGCTCCACCACATCACACCTCACACCCACTTACCTTGCATGTCCACCCATCCATCTCAGCCTCTGCCCTTCTATCCATCCACCACTGACACCCTCCTCTTTATGCAATGTTATAACTCTGAGAACTGGCTCTGCTTCTCCAGTCATCGCTTAACTAACAGCTGCAGAGGTGGTGGTGCTGTGGTCTTGGTGAGCCTGGCCACCTGAGATGAAGGGTGCCCTCCAGCTCGTGGCACCATTAAATATCAGATACCAAATATTAAAGATTAAGTATCAGGTAGCTACTTGACATACAACACTGTTGTCTTAGTGTATGCAATGGGTGATTCTGTCCATAAGTCCAACTTAAAAGAATGCCAAATTTCAAATAATCACAATTTATACTATAGGACAAATGGGTGCTGATTGATGCCTTTAGAACAAAGAATAGTACAGCACAGGAACAGGCCCTTCGGCTCATCAAGCCTGTCCCAATCATGATGCCCTACCTAAACCAATCACTTGTATCCCTCTATTCCATGCCTATTCATCTGCCTATCCAAATAAGTCTTAAAAGTCGCTAATGTGTCTGCCTCAACCACCTCACTAGGCAGTGCATTCCAGACCCCCACCATTCTCTATGTAAGAAACTTCCCTCGCATATCACCACTGAACCTTCCCCCCCTCCCCTTACCTTGAACTTGTGCCTCCTTATAATTATCATTTCTGCCCTGGGAAAAAGCTTCCTACTGTTCACCTTAAATATGCTCCTCATAATTTTATAAACTTCTATCAGACCATCCCTCAGCCTCCATCTTTCCAGGAAGAACAAGCCCAGTTTATTTAATCTCGCCTCGTTGCCTATATCCACCATACCAGGCAACATCCTGGTAAACCTTTTCTGTACTCTCTCCAAAGCCACCACGCCCTTTGATACAGTAAAGTATCCCAATGCACTTCACAGGTGGGTTCTCAAACAACATTTGACACTCAGTCACATAAAGGCTGGTGACCAGATGCCTGGTCAGAGAGATAGTTTTTAAGGAATGTCTTAAAACAGGTGAGCGAGCGAAAGAGGACCTGAGATTTGAAAAGGGAATTCAAGCGCTTAGGGCCCAGACAACCACGACAGCAGCTACGAATAGTGGACAACTAAAAGTAAGGATCCACAGGAGATCAGGATTGGAACACTGGGATCTCCAAAAGGTGGTAGGGCTGTGGAGATTACAGACAGGGAGGGGCATGAACATAGAGGAATGTTAGAAAAAGGAAACAAACTTTAAAAATCGAGGCATTGCCAGTCTAGGAGCAAATGTTGCTCATCGAGTTCAGGGGTGACCGGTGAATGGGACATGGTGTGAGTAAAGATACAGACAGCAGTTTCAGATAAGCATAAACTTAGAAGTTGGTGGTCCGAGGCAGGACAATGAATAGAAGTGTGAGAGAAGTGAAGGCAGACAAACTATGATATGGAGAGATCATATGCAGAGAGATATGGAGTGGAAAGTTCAAAATGACACCAGGGTTGCAATTGGCCTGGTTTACCCTCAGGCATTTACCTGGAGAAGGTGGCTCAGAGGGTGAAGATAGTGGTGGTGACCGAAGATCAGGACTTTGATCTTCCCACTATTTAGTTGGATGAAATTTCTCACTGAACGACAGAGATTGAAGGACAACCTGATAGAAGTCTACAAGATTATGAGGTGCATGAATAGAATGGACAGTAAGGAGCTTTTTCACAGGGTGGAAGAGTCAATTACAAGGGGGCATAGGTTTAAGGTGCAAGGGACAAGGTTTAAAGGAGGAGTACAAGGCAAGTTTTTTACACACAGGGTAGTGGGTGCCTGGAACTCACTGCTGGGGGAAGTAACAGAAGCAGATATGATAGTGACTTTTAAGGGACATCTTGACAAATACATCAATAGGATGGGAATAGACAGATATGGTCCCTGGAAGGATAGGGGGTTTTAGTTCAAATGGGCAGCATGGTCAGTGCAGGCTTGGAGGGCCAATGGACCTGTTGCTGTGCTGTAATTTTCTTTGTTCTTTGAAATTTTGCTCTTCCTGTCCTGCTTGTTGACCAAACAGGGACAATGGGGGAGTCAAGCGAGTCAGTGATAACATAGCGAAGGGTATTATCAGGGTACACATGGAACCACTTGGACGATACGTCTATGTTAAGAAAAATATTGCCAATGCTCGTTGAATCGAAATTCCACAGTTAACACGCAGTCACCATGACAAGCTGTCACCTATAATGATCTTTATTTCAATCGAACGAAAGAAATATTTTATTGAAATGATAAAATGTGTATATTACTAATACATAATGTGAGGTACTTAACTGAAAAACACTACAGTATTTACAGCACAGAAACAGGCCATTCAGCCCAATTGTTACATGCTGGTATTTGTCCTCTTCTCACGCTGTTTCATTAAACCCATCAAGATATCTTTCAAAAAGAGCAAATTAAGAATGAAACTCTACATGGATTATCACATTAAACCAGTTAGCTAGGATAAAAACTCTCAAACAGGAATCCTACCTTCCTGAAGTGAACCCATGCTTCATGTTGATAAATCAAATATCCACCGAGGTCGGAGGTCAACTGACTTCTATCAATGTAGTTGTACAGCTCAAAAACTTCATTAAGAAGCACACACTAACATTAGAGGGAAAAAGAAGTGTTAATTCCATCAGACATTTTATCAGACAAAAGTTGATCTCCAAAAGCAATAAGAGAAAGGAATATTTTGCGTTTTTAATTTTACATTGAGAGCAATAATTCACTCGACATGCAGAATATTTCCAACTGACATTTTGGTGAGCATGGACCAGTTTAGGCCGAAGGGCTGTCTCCATGTTGTAGATTCTATGATTCTATGACAACAAACCTCTCCAGGCATGATCAAAATTTGCAATATTGTTGCTCTTAATGTTTTGAGGATTTAAAACAAGTTTTGCACCTAAATTTAAATTTGGTTTAAAAGTTCACTTATGAACATGGAATTGGTTGATTACAAATCTCCTTCCCACCCCACCACTTGTAGCCCAGATCTCAGCCATCTTAATGTAATGTAGTTGGAGCAGAGAATGGGCAATGAGATAGACTGAGTGAGCAGAGGGCAGAAGATCATCTGTAAGGTAAAAGGTAAAGTCACTACAGTCCCAGAAGGCCGTAGGCTGCTCTCCCCTTTGATGTGGGAGCCCTGACTGGTGGTGATTTAACTCGAGGATCACCACACCGAGAGGCAAGGTTGAGAAGATGGGGTCTTTATGACTCACCTAGATGGGAGACAAAAGGCATTAAATGTTGATGCAAAGGAAAGAGCAAAGGAAAGCAGGAAGCCTAACACGGACAGCACCAACAGCAACTCACCAGGAGAAGCAATCACAGCTACTCAATTTGGCTGCAGAGGAGTCAGGATCAGGCAAGACCAGAAAGCTGTGTTTTCTATTCGGCTTTGTTCCTCATGGACAAGGAGGAGCAGAATTGCACCTCCAGACCACATCAGGAAATCTTGGGCATCCTCCAAAGCTTCCTTCTTCTCTCTCACTCCAAAAACACATAATGCCCCCTCCTAAATTTTAACCTGTTAATAGGGTCCCTGCACAAAATCCTTCTCTTACCCATCCGTAGCCTAGGTTCTCTCTTGGGGTTCCAGCAGAAGATTGAGAGGGTTTATGGTAAAAAAAAAGGCTTAGAGATTAAAAACTCCCAGGCCTAAAGCTGTGGAAGGCTATGCTAGTTGCTGCCAGCCCTGCCTGCACAACTCCTACCAGAAGTTAAAAACACACTGATTGTAGAATAGGGAAGTGAGGTCTAGATGTACTGCCAAGGTCACTTACTAGCTGAATGGACCTGTGCAGGCAATAGAAGAGCTGGAACAAGAGGCATGGGGAAGTTAATGGGAATTCAAGGTTTTGCTAGTGATGAGCTGAAGGAAATTGCTGCTTTTGCAACATCCAGGAATTGAATAACTCTTGGACAATGTATGGCAACAGCCTTTAGGCTGGATCTATTGCAGTCCATTGTAACTATGGTGGCTGTGCCCACTTAACTGTGGGAGCAGGTCCTCCCCATGTCAATACGCCAGTGAAAACCTCCACTGAGTTGGAGGACGAAAGGATGGACGTGGAATTCAGTTAAGCTCATTATGAGCCCACCACAATCTCTCTTCTTCAGGAAGATGGTGGCATAGTGTTATTGACACTGAACTAATAATCCAGTGATCCAGGGTAATATTCTGGGGACCCAAGTTCGACTCCCACCATGGCAGACATGAAATGTATGTTCATAAAAAAATGAAATCAAAAGCCTAATGATGCTCATGAAATCATTGTCATAAAAACCCAGCTGGTTCACTAATGCCCTTCAGGGAAGGAAATCTGCCATCCTTACGTGTTCTGGCTGACTTGTAACTCCAGACTCCCCAGTAATGTAACTGACCTTGAACCGTCCTCTGAAATGGCTTAGCAAGGCACTCAAGTCAAGGGCAATCAGGATTGGGCAACGAAGACTAGTCTCATCAGCGACATCCTGTCTGCCCATCAAAACCAACTGTGTGGGAGCGGGGGACAAACCCAGCATTGGACGGGTAGGGCACATTTGCCTTAAGCCATCAACCACAACTACCTGCTCGCCAATGACCACCACCCTGCCTTCACCAGCTGTGATCCTGGACCTCAGGCAGGTAGAGTGTTGCAGCAGGCATTGCCCCTATTGTCTGCAATGACCAGAGATCGGCAGCTCTTGGTGGGTGAAACATCTGCCGCCAGGGACCTCGGTCACGGGGCATTTCTGATGGCAGTCAAGTGAATGCCTGGAGGGCACTTGATTGCATCAGGCCGCCCCCACAGAATTGACAGGGGTTCCCCACCGGTTCTCCTACTCAGAGAGCAATACCCCTATCGATCTGACAAAACCCTAGTCTTTGGGTTGATGTCGGTGAATCAGCTTACATGAGAAAGCTAGCTGTACCCTTGTTAATTGCCAAGAATAAAATGTAAATGATAAATGCAAGAGGACAACAAAGAACAGTACAACACAGGAACAGGCCCTTCGGCCCACCAAATCTGTGCTGACACAGATGCCTCTCTAATCTAATATTTCTTTCCTCTGATATACATATTTGATCCATATTGATCTATTCCCTGCTTATCCATGTATCTATCCAGATGCCTCTTGTAAAAGGATCTGCTCCCACCTCCCCTTCCAGCATTCACCCTCTCTGTGTGGAAAACTAGCCCCTTCCATCTCTTTTAAACTTCCCCCCTCTAACTTCACTAGGAGTAATTGGGCACGAAATGCGGAAGGGGGACCAGTATTAGCGACATGGGGAGAGATAGAAATTGAGATTGGTGCCATGCAGATCGATCACTGAGGGAGGCAATTGAAAATAATGAAGCAAACGACTGTGACAAAGGTGGCAGGAAGGCCATGGGGAGAGATTGACCAAGGGTCACTCAGGATGTCACTGGTACCTTTGATCAGGGTAATCTTGGGTTTTGTGGAAAGATCAGAGATTGGAATATAGGGCTCGGAGGGGGGAGTGTTGGAAGAGATGTACTTCTTGACATTTTTCCTATTTGCACAACAGGGGTCAGTTGGGGGAAGATGATGGCTATTTGGCATGTGCAGCCTTTGAATGTAGATTATTTTCACGCAGGGCAAAGTGATGTCAGTTTTGAAATGTGTAGGGACAATTTCAAAAAAAGGTGTCTGAATGTCCTAGAGAGCAAAGACCAGGAATGAGGAGAGGTAGTGTGGTTATAGAAAACATGAGTTGGATGTGATCTGGAGAAGAATGTGAGAAAGATTTTTTTTATTCATTCGTGGGACATGGGCATCACTGACTGGCTAGCATTTATTGTTGATCCCTAGTTGCCCTTGAATTGAGCGGCTTGGCTTGGCTAGGCCATTTCAAAGGAAAGTTGAGAGTCAACCACATTGCTGCAGCTCTGGTGTTACATGTAGTCATGATGTGGAGATGCTGGCATTGGACTGGGGTAAACACAGTAAGAAGTCTGACAACACCAGATTTAAGTCCAACCGATTTATTTGATAGTAAACTTGCAAGCTTTCGGGGTTTGCCCCTTTGTCAGGCAAATGGAGAGTTCTGGCCTCAGACAGAGCATATAAAGCACAGACAGTTTACAGATTACTGATTAGAATGTGACTCTTTACACCTGACCTGCTGTTCAAGTCTTACGGATGCCAACAATGTCCAGTGATGCGCTCGACTCATCGACTGACAGTTCCGATGCGCCACAGCGAAAAACTGCCCCGACCTCCTCAGAAGACAAACATGGGGCACAGTGGACAGAGTACCCTTCGTCACCCAGTACTTCCCTGGAGCGGAGAAGCTACGACATCTTCTCCGGAGTCTTCAACACATCATTGATGAAGACGAACATCTCGCCAGGGCCATCCCCACACCCCCACTTCTTGCCTTCAGACAACCACACAACCTCAAACAGACCATTGTTCGCAGCAAACTACCCAGCCTTCAGTCGAACAGTGACCACAATACCACACAACCCTGCCACAGCAACCTCTGCAAGACATGCCGGATCATCGACATGGATGCCATCATCACACGTGAGAATACCATCCACCAGGTACACGGCACATAGTCTTGCAACTCGGCCAATGTTGTCTACATAATACGCTGCAGGAAAGGATGTCCCGAAGCATGGTACATTGGGAAGACCATGCAGACGCTACAACAACGGATGAATGAACATCGCTCGACAATCACCAGGCAAGACTGTTCCCTTCCTGTTGGCGAACACTTCAGTGGTCACGGGCATTTGGCCTCTGACCTTCGGGTAAGCATTCTCCAAGGCGGCCTTCACGACACACGACAGCGCAGAGTCGCTGAACAGAGACTGATAGCCAAGTTCCACACACATGACGACAGTCTCAACAGGGATCTTGGGTTCATGTCACACTATCTGTAACCCCCGTGACTTGCCTGGGTTTGCAAAACCTCACTTACTGTACTGTCTGGAGACAATACACATCTCTAACTTGGGCTTAACGCTCCTTCCACTCACATTATTGGCCACTTTAAGACTTGAATAGCAGGTCAGGTGTAAAGAGTCACATTCTAATCAGTAATCTGTAAACTGTCTGTGCTGTTATATGCTCTGTCTGAGGCCAGAACTCTCCATTCGCCTGACAAAGGGGCAAACCCCGAAAGCTTGCAAGTTTACTATCAAATAAATCGGTTGGACTTAAACCTGGTGTTGTCAGACTTCTTACTGTGTCACATGTAGGCCAGACCAGGTAAGGACATCAGATTTTCTTCCCTAAAGGACATTAGTGAACCAGATGGGTTTTCCTGACAACCGTCAATGGTTTCACGGACATCAGTACACTCTTAATTCCAGATATTTTGTATTGAATTCCAAATCCAGCATTTGTCATGGGTGGATTTGAATCCGGGTCTCCGGAACATTAGTTGAGTTTCTGGATTAATACTGTAGCGGTAATACCACTAGTCCATCACCTCTCTAGTCAGAAGATAATGAGGAAGAACCTGTTGCCAGGTGGATCTCCTGGGATGAAATAGAACACAGGCTCAACACATTGGATGTCAGAGCTAAGGGTGGAACTGGAAGAGGCTGTCTGTAATTGAGAAAATTAGTTTCCTTTCAGTTATTCTCTAAAAAGCAAAATCAGGGAAAATGTCCAGAGTCATCCAGTCCATCAGTATGCACACAACATTATGATTATGCACAGGTATGTGTCAGAATTCAAATCCAATTTACTCACTGAGTAATGTGTTTTTCCAGGCAATGTTTAAAGAGAAACTAGAAGTTGATTGCACGTTTAAGAAAATGCATTGTTTAAAATACCAGTAAAAAAGTTTTACTTCCATACCTTGAATGGTGGTTCCGAGGCGAGCTTATTATGGCTCAAGCCCAGAGATTTCAAAATGCATTTTCTCATTCCTTTTGTCTGTGGCTGCAGAGCATAAAAAGTGTTGACTATTCTTCCAAACTGGTGCTAAGTGGAAAGAAAAAGAAATTCTGATGCAAAGAAAGAATTCAATTTTTGTTACATCATACTTTGTAACTCTCACTTGTACTCTCCGTGGAGATCTTGTGGCATAGTGGGTGGTGTCTCTACCTCTGAGCTGGAAGCTCTGGGTTCAAGTTCCATAGAAGGGGCTAACCCGAAAGCTAGTGAGCGTACTATCAAATAAATCGGTTGGACTTAAACCTGGTGTTGTTAGACTTTTTACTGTGTTTACCCCAGTCCAACGCCGGCACATCCACATCACCATTTCAAGTTCCATCCCAGGACTGGTCAAGGATGGCATGTTTATAACTTGACCAAATATCACACTGAGTATCAGGCTGCAAGTCAGTTCAACACACACCAATGGCAGGCAGAAAGAGAAAGAGCAATTTGTGGTCAACCATGTGATGGGAAGAAAGCTGGAGCCTCTGCCATCACCATCCACATAGCTCCATACTGCAACATACTTGGAAATGTGCATGTTGCCACAGCAACTGGGAACCCTAAGTGAACTATAACACAGCACCATCAGTACCCTGACTCCTTATAGAATCTACCAGGCAGCAAATAATGTGAACAGACTCAGTGCAATTATTTGGAATCTTAGAGGTTTACAGCATGGAAACAGGCCCTTCAACCCAACCTGTCCACGTTGCCCAGTTTTTACCACAATGCTAGTCCCAATTGCCTGCATTTGGCCCACATCTTTCTATACCCATCTTACCCATGGAACTGTCCAAATGCGTTTTAAAACACAAAATTGTACCCACATCTACAACTGCCTCTCGTTCCAGACATTTACATAAGAACATAAGAACATAAGAAATAGGAGCAGGAGTAGGCCATCTAGCCCTTCGAGCCTGCCCCGCCATTCAATAAGATCATGGCTGATCTGTCGTGGCTCAGTTCCACTTTCCCGCCCTCTCCCCATAACCCTTAATCCCTTCTCTTATCAAAAACCCATCAACCCGCTTCTTAAAAATATTTAGCGAGGCAGCCTCCACCACTTCAACGGGCAGAGAATTCCAGAGATTCACCACCCTTTGAGTGAAGAAGTTCCTCCTCAACTCCGTTCTAAACCGCCTCCCCTTTATCTTGAGGCTGTGCCCCCTAGTCCTACTGTCTTTTTTGAGCGGGAAGAGTCTCTCCACCTCTATCCTATCCATCCCATTCATCATCTTATACGTCTCAATGAGATCTCCCCTCATTCTTCTAAACTCTAACGAGTACAAGCCTAGTTTATTCAGCCTCTCCTCATAGCTCAATCCCCTCAACTCCGGTATCAGCCTAGTAAACCTCCTCTGCACTCCCTCCAGGGCCAAAATATCCTTGCGCAGGTGCGGCGCCCAAAACTGCACACAGTACTCCAGCTGCGGCCTCACCAATGCCCTATACAGCTGCAGCAAGACCTCCCTACTTTTATATTCAATCCCCGTTGCTATGAAGGCCAGCATCCCATTCGCCTTCCTGACCACCTGCTGCACCTGCAAGCTGGGTTTTTGCGATTCATGCACAAGGACCCCGAGGTCCCTCTGCACCGTCGCCTGCTGCAGTTTTTCGCCACGTAAGTAATAGTCCTTCCTACCATTCTTCCTACCAAAGTGGACCACCTCACACTTGCCAACATTAAATTCCATTTGCCATTTCCTGGCCCAAGTGAAAAAACTGCCCCTCTGCACCTTTTCTTTCCTCTCTCATGTTAAAACCTCTAGTTTTAAACTCCTCTACTTTTAGGAAAAAATGTTGACTATCTAGCTGATCTATGTCCCTCATTATTTTATAGACCTTTGCAAGATCACCTCTAAGCATCCAATGCTCCAGGGAAAAAAGTTCCAGTCTATCCAGCCTCTCCTTATAACTCAAATCATCCAGTCCCGGTGGTATCTAGTAAATCTCTTCTGCACTCTTTCTAGTTTAATAATATTCTCTTTATAATAGGGTGAACAGAACTGTACACAGTAATCCAAGTGTGGCCTTACCAATGTCTTAAATGTCAACAAGCAACTGAACTTAGTCAGATAACCACTAAGACACAAGTTTATAACAACAAACATTATTTACCTGGATTTTCAGTAAACTGTTTATTATGGTGGAGGCAACATCCAATCTGGCACATCTGAGATCAGTTACAATGGATATGAGACTATTTCTGGTTTGTGATTCACTATTAAAACAAAAAAAAATCAAGTTTTATTTAAAGCCATTATTGCACACATTTATTCAATTATTCACTGCGTTTGCCCAAATAAAGAACCATCCCACTGTCACTCTATTAAACTTAAGTTAAACATTTGTATGAAAAATTCAGTGCTTTCCTTTACTTCTTCCAATTTTATTCAAACAAGAAAGCAATGAGGCAAGACCAATTCCTAACCCCAGTCACTGTTACACTGAGAGCGGTTCCTAACCCCAGTCACTGTTACACTGAGAGCGGTTCCTAACCCCAGTCACTGTTACACTGAGAGCGGTTCCTAACCCCAGTCACTGTTACACTGAGAGCGGTTCCTAACCCCAGTCACTGTTACACTGAGAGCGGTTCCTAACCCCAGCCACTGTTACACTGAGAGCGGTTCCTAACCCCAGTCACTGTTACACTGAGAGCGGTTCCTAACCCCAGTCACTGTTAGTTACACTGAGACCAGTTCCTAACCTCAGTCACTGTTACACGACAGTCAATGTTGCTTATTATTGATCACGTAAGGCTGTACAACAATGGTGGAGATACATTCTGCACTTGAGTTACAACCAATTCATCACAAATATGCTTTATTAGAAGCTATTTTTTAAAAGATCAATTCAGGAATCACACCCGACAGTAATTCTTCCCAAGTCTGTTCAGATTACTGAAAGTTATGCAATGTTGTCCTGAGGAACCAGATGATTTTCTCCGAGATTGCTCAGAGTCAGTAGACTGGTCAGTATTTAAAAACTCTGTGACCAGCTTGAACGATTGCACCACTACAATAACTGACTTCATTAGTAAGTGTATAAAAGACGGTGTGCCAAAGAAGCAAATCTGCGTGATTCCCAACCGGAAAGCATGAGTGAACAGGGATATCCACTGCTTGCTGAAGTCCAGGTCTGAAGCGTTCAAGCCAGGTGACCCTGACCTATACAAGAAATCCAGATATGAGCTAAGGAGATCCATCAAAGATGCCAAAAGACAGTACTGGACCAAGCTAGAATCGCAGGCTAGCCACACAGATTCCTGCCGACCATGGCAATGTCTGCAAGACATAGTAGGCTACAAGATGAAGGCTGGTAAGATCACCAGGTCCAATGCACCCCTCCCTGATGAGCTCAATGTATTCTATGCCCGTTTTGAACAAGAGGTCAGTGAAAGCAGGCCCTCCATCCCAGAAGCCTCAGACAAACCTTTATCCAAGATCACCACTGCCAATGTCAGAGCGGCCTTCTCAAAAGTCAACCCACAGAAAGCAATTGGTCCGGATGGGGTACCTGGACCAGCACTCAGGTCCTACATGGACCAGCTGGCGGGAGTATTCGTAGACATCTTCAACCTCTCTTTACACCAATCTGAGGTCCCTAACTGCTTCAAGAAGACAACTATCATCCCAGTACCAAAGAAAAACCAGACAGTGTGCCTTAATGACTATCGTCTGGTGGCTCTGACATCATCATTATGAAGTGCTTCGAATGGTTAGTCATGGCACAAATCAATTCCAGCCTCCCAGAGTGCCTGGATCCACCACACTATTGCCACAACAGGGTCCGCAGCAGATGCCAACTCCCTGGCTCTATGCTCAACCCTGGTACACCTAGATGACAAAGACATCTATGTAAGACTCCTATTCATAGACTCAGCCTTTAACACCATTATTCCAACGAGACATATCTCCAAACTTCATGGCCTAGGGCTTGGCTCCTCTCTTAGCAACTGGATTCGAGACTTCCTAACCCACAAAGCACGGTCAGTAAGTATAGACAACAATACCTCCTCCATGATCATTCTCAACACAGTTGCTCCTCAAGGCCGTGTTCTCAGCCCCCTACTATACTCCTTATACACCTATGACTGTGCAGCCAAATTCCTCTCCAATTCGATTTTCAAGGCCGCTGATGACATCACTATTGTGGGTCGGATCTCAAGCAATGACAAGACACAGAACAGGAAAGAGATGGTGAACTAATATGGCAACAATAACCTCTCCCTCAATGTCAACAAAATGAAGGAGATAGTTATTGGCTTCAAGAAACATAGTGGAGAGAATGGCCCTGTCTACATCAATGGGGATCAAATAGAAATGGTTGAGAGCTTCAAGTTTTTACATGCCCAGATCACCAACAATCTATCCTGGTGCTTCCATCGGATGCTATAATTAAGAAAGCCCCCCAATGCCTCTACTTTCTTACGAAACTAAGGAAATTTGGCATGTCTGCTACAACTCTCACCAACTTCTACAGGTGCACCATAGAAAGCATCCTTGGTATGGCTCCTGGTCTGTCCAAGCCCGCAATGAACTCCAAAGCATCGTGAACGAAGCCCAGTCCATCACTCAAACCAGCCTTCCAATCATTGACTCTGTCTACATTTCCTGCTACCTTGGAAGAGCAGCCAGCATAGTCAAGGACCTCATGCATCCCAGACATACTCTCTTCCACCTTCTTCCATCAGGAAAAAAATGCAAAAATCTGAGTTCAACGACCAACCAACTCAAAACAGTTTCTTCCCTGCTTCCGTCAGACTTTTGAATGGACCGACCTTGCATTAAGTTGATTTTTTTTGCACTCTGGCTATTACCGTAACACTATATTCTGCACTCTCTCCTTTCCTTCTCTATGCATGGTATGCTTCATCTGTATAGTACTCAAGAAACAATACTTTGCACTACATATTCATACATGTGACAATAATTAATCAAATCAAAAGTTAGTGAAGATAACAGCAATGTCATCTCAGGATAAATTTGCTACACCAATATACTATGAGGAAAGGTTAGAAGGAAAATAGACGGAGAAATGCATTAAGTAGGAAGGCTTTAAACAATGACACTTTATACAATACACTAATCCCAAAATTTGGCAGCCTAGATTGGGCGGTGGGGGTTCCCACCCTGTTTGCCACGAGGGAATTGTCACTAACAACGTTACCTATGTGTTGTGCAGAGAAATATTATAAACATCTTTGTTTCATGGTTCCATACTTTTGTTACACACGAGACACAGAAAAAATCTCTACAAAATAAAATGTAGCTTGCTGGAAACTAGAGAGATCAGTGGCACAATACCAGATCATTCCTGAATTCAAATTCATTGAAGATACCAGACAATCCCTTCCAGCACCTTGCCAGATCTTGGAATGCCAATATGTAAAACCTGATCTCAGTCATCAGAACCCTTATTTGAGCTAAAGTCAAGTATGATGGTGGTGATTGATTCAATACTTATTAAACAAGAAATGCATTCTGAGAAGTTCTTTCAGCTACTGAATGGATTGCTATCCCTTTCCATCATTTTCCACTTCTATTTCGAGGTTTGCTCATTTCTCACTCTGAGAGACCCCGTCAGATTACATATTCTGGTAGGCTTCATTTCACCCATCCAAAATAGTCAATTTCACTGCTCCAAATGAAATAAATGGGTGCAATAAAAGACTTAATGTGAACTGACCTAAGATGATGGAGAAAGTACTTGAGAAGTTCGACAAGGTCATCCTGTTTTAGATCTGATATCAGCTTACTATGCTGTGCACGGGGGAATATAACAAGTGGAGATCCCTGATGGTCAAAACTACCTGCCAAGAAGACAATTGCAAAAGTTAGGGTAAACAAGATGCAATCAATCCTAAAGATCTTAGATTGATGTAAGTACTGTATATACAAGATGGACACAATGCTTCCAAATATTTACTAAGGTTACTTCAGGCAGAACCTTCACCTTATGATGTTTAGGGAATGTGATACTGAGGCCAGCACTGATTGTTAGTGCATCAAAACTGACTGCCATGCTACAGGTTCAGACACAGATTCCCAACCTGATCTACAAGCAATGGAAAGTCTCAGGCGAGACTCCAGTATCTCCTACAAGGCAGTAAAGCAGGCTCGATCTTGTCTCTGTGGCACAGTGGTTAGCACTGTGACTCACAGGGATCCAGGTTCAAATATGGCCTCAGGTGACTGTGTGGAATCAGCACATGATGCCTGTGTCTGCGTGGGTTTCCTCCGGGTGCTCCAATTTCCTCCTACAGTCCAAAGATGTGCAGGTTAGGTTGACTGGCCATACTAAATTGCCCATTAGTATCCGGGGGATTAGCAGGGTAAATATGTGAGGTTACAGGGGCAGGACCTGGGTGAGATTGTTGTTGGTGCAGGCTCACTGGCCTCTTTCTGCACTGTGGGGATTCCATGATTTGTAGGGTTCAGCAAAAGATTGTGTTATTCAAAGCAGCCGAGGAGCAACTGAGCTGGCTTTTAAACCAAAAACCATGACATCGTGACAGCTTCCCCTAAAATTAATTACATATATTTCACATGTACCCATTTACATACAGCACAGAACTGAAACAAAAGTTGAATAACTTTCAACACATCAAAATGTTCAAAAATGTAATAAATTATAGAAGCGATAAATGGGGAAAGAAAATCAAGTGTGTCTCACCTGGGATGATAGCAGCACCAGAGTACAAGACTCGATCTTCAGGCAAATCTGGAGGAGACCAGAATTTTTGAAAAGCTTAACAAATAGAAGCAAATGTTGAGAATCAGAGCGGCACAGTTGGATGTTTTACAGCATATCAAGTCCATTCCAGCTTTCAATAAAGCAATCCAATCACTCTGTTCTTTCCTTCATTCCCTTATTCCTGTAAGTTTAATTCAGTCCAGTGCCCATCCAATTTCCTTTCAAAATCATTTGTCATCTTTGCTCCCACCACTGCTCTTCCGATTCATTATCAATCACTGCGGGAAAAGGTTCACCCATACACTCTCCTGGTATCTTTGTCCAAAGCACTGGCTCTTGTTCCATCTGCTAATAGCAACACATTTTCTTTGTCACTTTATCCAAACCTGTCATCATCTTGTTCACCTCTATCACATAAGAACATAAGAACTAGGAGCAGGAGCAGGAATGGACCGATTGGCCCTTCAAGCCTGCTCCGCCATTCAGTAAGATCATTCCTTTACTGTTCAAAAATGTATCTACCCTTGCCTTAAAAAATTCAATGAGTCACCTCAACTGTTTCACTGGACAGGGAGTTCCATATGTGTCTCCTTCAATGTCCCCTCAACCTGCGTTACTCCAAGCTGAATGAGCCCAACTTCTCCAACCAACCTTACCTCTAAAATCTCTCATCCTTCACAGTCTGTGAGATTTGTGTTGTTTAGGTTAGAATCATAGCATCTCTGCAGTGCAGAAGGAGGCCATTTGGCCCATCGAGCCGGCACACCGACAACAATCCCATCTCAGTAACCCCATGCCAATCCCCCTGACACTAAGGGGCAATTTATCTTTGGACTGTGGGAGGAGCCAGAGCCCCCAAAGGAAACCCAGGCAGACATGGGGAAGAATGTGCAAACTCCATGCAGATAATGACCCAAAGCCAGAATTGAACCTGGGTCCCTGGCGCTGTGAGGCAGCGGTGCTAATCTCCTGTGGATGAACAGTGTCGTTCAGAGTGTCATCAAGATGCTCTTGGCACTGTACTATTTGCAGTTCTGGGGCCACTGGTGATTCCAGCAGTGTGATCATCCTCAATGGATGTTCAAATCCCTTTGATTCTGCAGCCACCTTCAACAATATTTTTAAAGTCTCTTTTGAAACTGTTAGGCACAGTTAATGCTGCAATTTATAATGTCAACACTACGCTATTGAAGATAAAAGTGTGAGCACTGCATTTCACACTTTCTTTTGATGATTAATATTCATATTGATACTTGAAATGCTAAATGCTGTAGTTCTTACTGGCTGGCAATCAGCAACAGCTACCTATTGATGATTCCAGTTTTGCCAATAACAAATAGAATTTAATGAGCTGGTTAACTCTACATCTCAAAGATAAATGATATTTGAATCCCTGCAACCATTGCGTAATGGAAGATCAGAACAGGCCAAGTCAAAAAACACCACTGGCAAAAGCTGATGGTAAATTAGATTCCAAAATGTATTGCATGTTGCTTGAATTTCTGCCTCTGCCTCAGTCCAAAAGCTGCTGTAGCCCCTTAGTTCTATGTCAACTCCAAAATTAATTACTGTAATGCTCTCCTGGTTGTCTCCCACTTTCCACCCCACCTCTCAATTCTGAATTCAATAAAGAAAATTGGAATTAAAACTCCAACGATGATCATCATCAGCTTCGTCAAAGGGTCATCTTCACTTGAAACGCCAGCTCTTTTCTCTCCTTACAGATGCTGCCAGGCCTGTTGAGATTTTCCAGCATTTTCTCTTTTGGTTTCAGATTTCAGCATCCACAGTAATTTGCTTTCAACCATGCCATTGTCGCTTGTTGTAAGAATGTCTTTGGTCACTCATGTCCTTTAGGTAAGGAAATCTCCCATTCTAATCTGGTCAGGCCTACATGTGACTCCAGATCCGTAACAACGTGGTTTGGGCGGCACGGTAGCACAGTGCATAGCACTGCTGTCTCACAGTGCCAACGACTCTGTCTGTGAAGAGTCCTCACGTGTGGGTTTCCTCCGGGTGCTCTGGTTTCCTCCCACAGTCCAAAGCTGTGTAGGTAAGATGGATTGACCATGGTAAATTGCCCCTTAGTGTCAGGAGGATTAGTAGGGTAAATAATGGGGTTATGGGGATAGGGTCTGGGATAGTGCAGCTATCTTCAGCTGCTTCTTCAGTGATCATCCTTCCATCATTAGATCAGAAGTGTGGATAAAATCATAGAATCCCTACGGTGTAGAAGGAGGCCATTCAGCCCATCAAGTCTGCACTGACAACAATCCCACCCAGGCCGTATCCCTATCACTCCACATCTTTACCCAGTTAATTCCTCTGAGACTAAGGTGCAATTTTACATGGTCAATCAGCCTAACCTGAGCATTTTTAGACTGTAAGAGCAAACCAAAGCACCCGGAGGAAACCTACGCAGACACAGGGAGAACATGCAAACTCCACACATACACCCACTCAAGATTGGAATTGAACACGGGTCCCTGGCACTGTAAAGCAGCAGGGCTAACTGCATTGTCACCATGCCACTGATGTTTGCTGATGATTGCACAATGTTCAGTATCATTCATGACTCCTCAAATAATAAAACAGTCGATGTCCAAATGTAGCAAGGTCTTGACAATATGCAGGCTAGGGCTGACAAGTGGCAAGTAACATTTGGGTCACATTAAGTCACAGACAATGACCATCTTCAACAAGAGAGAATCTAACCATTGCCCCTTGACATTCAATGGCATGACAATCACTGAATCCCCTACTATCAACATCCTTGACTAGATTCAAGAAGTGGGTATGCCGGCGTTGGACTGGTGTAAACACAGTAAAAAGTCTGACAACACCAGGTTTTAGTCCAACCGATTTATTTGATAATAGACTCACAAGCTTTCGGGGTTAGTCCCTTCGTCAGGTGAATGGAGAGTTCTGGCCTCAGACAGAGCATATAAAGCACAGACAGTTTAGAGATTACTGATTAGAATGCGAATCCTTACACCTAACCTGCTGTTCAAGACCTGAAGTGGCTGACAATGTGAGTGGAAGGAGCACTGATCACAGGTTAAAGAGATGTGTATTGTCTCCAGACAGTACAGTAAGTGAGGTTTTACAAACCCAGGCAAGTCACGGGGGTTACAGATAGTGCGACATGAACCCAAGATCCCTAATCTAATCAGTAATCTCTAAACTGTCTGTGCTTTATATGCTCTGTCTGAGGCCAGAACTCTCCATTCACCTGACGAAGGGACTAACCCCGAAAGTTTGTGAGTCTATTATCAAATAAATCGGTTGGACTAAAACCTGGTGTTGTCAGACTTTTTACTAGATTCAAGAAGGCAGCTCACCACCACCTTTGCAAGGGCAATTAGAGATGGGCAATCAATGATGACCTAGCCAGCGACGCCCACATCCCTTGAATGAATAAAACATTTAAGAGGTTAAAAGAGTGTGCAAATGTTGGGAAACTGAATTTTCAAAAGTTGCTGAAAATATACAACATTCGCAAGTCCATTTTATTTTATTCCTCTAGAGCATATTTCTAGTGCTTTGTTTGGTTTATTTTAAGTAACAGCCAAATTATTTCTGGCTTTAAAATGCAGGATCTCTTTAGTGATAGTGGACGGAAATGATTATTGCATGACACTATCCAGATTGATATATAACAGTGTCGCAGTGGTTGGCACTACTGCCTTACAGCTCCAGGGACCCAGGTTCAATTGTGGCCTTGAGCGTCTATGTGAAGTTTGCGCACTCTCCCTGTGTCTCCATGGGTTTCCTATGGATTCTCTGGTTTCCTCCCAGAGTCCAAAGAAGTGCAGGTTAGGTGGATTGGCCATGCTAAATTGTCCCTTAGTGTCCCCAAGGTGTTTAAGTTAGAGGGATGGTAAATGTGTGGGGTTATGGGTGGAAGGGCTGGTTAAAATAGTCTGTCAGAGAGTTAGTGCAGACTCGATGGGCTGAATGGCCACTTTCTGCATTGTAGGGATTTTATGATAACCATTTGCTTTGGTGAATTAATTGTCTCCCATAGTTTTATTTAGTGTTAAGTATATTTAAGATATAGTCCTGTCGTCAAATCCAATTTTTAATGAAATGCCATAACCGTGTCAAAGTACTGGAGAAAGCTTCGTAATTTGTAAAAACAATACAACCATACAAACGACAAGACCCATCATCAAAAACTCGCAGTGGCAAAATGAATGATCAACTCTTGCCCAGATATCCCCCGCATTAAAAGAAGTTTGTCTGGCGTGTCCCTTTAAAATTTTCCCTTACCTCGTTTTCCACAGTACATCTTCCAATGTGGGATACACTCATTGAGGAATGCCCAATTTTGCGTTGCCTTGTCAAGTTAATATTCATTCCGGACTTAAAAGCACCAAAGGGTTTTAACAATTATTGGGGGTGTGGTTACAGATAGTAACAGGGGAGCTCAGTGGAAAGTAAGTGAAGCTGGTCTCAGCGGTAACACTAGGGAGGCTGGAGTGGGAGCAGCGAGAGCCCTGTCGCTGGTAACCCCGGCCAGAAGGCACAGTACAGCGGGCCAGACACACAGTCACTCTCCTTAACACTCACTAACTCCCTGTCCTTCACAACCCTTCCTATATATTGTTTAAACTTTTGGAATTTAAAGCCGTGCTGCTTTCATCTTTCCTGATACTTGTTTCACTGTTTTGCATCTTTACCTGTTGCGCTGCCCCAGCTCATTTTCCTCTTTCTTCCAACTTCTGCGGCAACCCGCTGCCCATCAGCAACGAAGGGTTTTCGCACTGGGGTCTCGGAGCGAATTACTGGAGAGAAAAGAACCAGCTCCCAAGTAAATCCGAGTGGCCTGGGTGAAACCGCCAGTGAAATTCATCAAGCAGAGAGTCCGGGGAAGGAGAGCTCACTCCCTGCCTCCGCCATGTTACCTAGCCTGTGTGATAAAACCTCACTTCTTTCATTCATTCACTCGGCAGGCTGGAGACCTGCACTTGCTGCTATTGGGTTAAAGACCAGCCTTTCACCAAGTCATTGCTCACTACCCGCCTCCCAGGCTCTGTTTGTGTCTGAGCCATGGGTGATTTTGGGCATGAACCCAATGTCTTGTCATTCAGCAAAATATCACTGCCACAATAAAACAAGAGACCCTGATCAATTAAAAAACGTGTGCAAATGTGAAGCTGTATTACTAATCCATTCTCAGACATTACAATAGTCTCCCAGCTTGGGTCACTGTGTGGAGTCTGCACGTTCTCCCAGTGTCCATGTGGGTTTCTACCGGGTGCTCTGGTTTCCTCCCACAATCCGAAAGATATACTGTTTAGGTGCATTGGCCATGCTGAATTCTCCCTCGAACAGGTGCCGGAGTGTGGTGACTAGGGAATTTTCACTAACTTAATTGCAGTATTAATGGAAGCCTACTTGTGACTAATAAATAAACTTAAACTTAAGTGTCACAAGTAGGCTTACATTAACACTGCAATGAAGTTACTGTGAAATTTCCCTTGTCACCACACTCCAGTGCCTGTTTGGGTCAATGCACCTAACCTAAACTTATACTTCACTGTGCTCTTCTGGACACTAGCACCACCCCCTGCCCCACTGCTCTCATTCCAATGATCATCCCCTCGCTTTTATGGTCACCAGTACCATTACCTGTTTTACATTTTCGTACAAAAGCAAAATCTACCCCCAAAATATTCTTAATTATTTCAGTTTATTTTTCTTTTTGATTGAACTTCAAGAACTTTCACTTGTTCACTGGTTCATATTCTGTAATTTCTGGTGTATCAAACCGGTTCGGGAAGTCACTTTGGTGTAGTTGGTGATGTGGTGAACTTGGGATGGTTCATAGGATCATTACAGTGCAGAAGGAACACATTCAGCCGATCGAGTCTGCACCGACCACAACCCCATCCAGGCCCTATTCCCGCAACCCATCATGTTTACCCTGCTAATACCCCTGGCACTAAGGTCAATTTAGCATGGCCAATCAACCTAACCTGCACATCTTTGGACTGTAGGAGGCAACCAAAACAATGCAGCTGGGGAAAACCCACACAGACGCAGGGAGAACGTGCAATCTCCACACAGAGATAGAGCCGAGGTCTGAATTGAACCCAGGTCCCTGATGCTGTGAGGCAGCAGTGCTCACCACTGTGCCACCATGCTGCCCTCAGCTGGGAGACCTGCACAAAAATGAAGAAAAATTCAAATCTTGTCCTGGAGTACAAAAGATGCTTTGGGGCCTCATCTTACAAAAACTTTATTGACACAATGGTTGTATTTGAGAGAGATGAATTACCATGCAGGATCTGGCATAAGCACACAGGAGTTGTCCTCATGCAGCTGGCAATGGAAGAGAAGATCTCACATGAGAATGTGAGACACAAAGAAATGTAATGCTGATGAAAACCTGGTGAACAAAATCCAGAATTACCATGGAAAAGAATGCTCATTAGTAGCTTAATAATGAATAAGAGGAGCTATAAGTAATTTTTAGTTTGGCATAACTCACTATATTTGCAGTTGGAGGTTTGGCAATTGTTGGATTTTTATCAACAATGAATTAAAGAAAGGCACAGATAAATGAATACTTGATAACAAATAAAAGCAAACTATTAATATAATTTACTGTTTTTCCTCATTTATATGATTAATTCCATTTTCAATGTTAATTTGCAGTGTTACAGATATCAACTAATGTGTTTTATATGGGTAGTTTACAGTATCATAGAAATGGTCAGAATAAAGCTATTTTTTAATGAGGTATAACAGGTGTCCTTTGACTTTATGCAACATCTGAGCCATGTTTTCTTTTTTACAGGCTGGATGAAATAAATAAAGAAAAATCTGAACCTTCTGAATTTTCTTTCTACTAATTTAAATGGGAGGAAATTCTGCTGCCTTATGGTACCATCATTCAGTGCTCACTGTTACACTTCTCACTGTGCTTCCATGGCAGTTAAGATGAAAATTTACATAGTACATTACTGTGTTGCCAAATACTGTGAAACGATTCACAATATGTTCCCGGTTTGACAATGTTCTTTCCTTTCTGGCCACAGTTATCTTTTTTCTTTGTTTATCAAAATAAGGAAAAAGCCACATCACAGAAACGGTAACTTTTTCTCTCTCCACTGAAGTTGCCTGATCTGTGTATTTCCTGCATTTACTGCCTTTATTAAGGTGACAATTTTTAAAGATGTACCACAGAAAACATCCTTTCCAGTTGTATTACAGCTCAGTATAACAGTATGGACAGGTGTCAGATCTTTCAGTGGGAGAGCATTTTGGGGATAGTGATCATAACTCTATCTCCTTTACATTAGCATTGGAGAGAGGTAAGATCAGACAAGCTAAGAAAGTGTTTATCTGGAGTTAGGGGAATTATGAAGCCATCAGGCAGGAAATTAGAGGCATAAATTGGAAGGAGGTTTTCTCAGGGAAATGTACAGAAGTAATGTGGCAGATTTTCAAGGAATATTTGTCTGGAGTTCTGCACGACAACGTTCCAATGAGACAGGGAAGTTTTGGTAGGTTACAGGAACAGTGAATGTAATGAATTTAGTCAAGAAGAAAAGAAAAGCTTACAAAATGTTTAGGGAGCTAAGTAATGTTAGGGATCTAGATGAGTATTCAACTAGTAGGAAGGAACTTAAGAAGGAAATTGGGAGAGCCAGAAGGGGTCATGAGAAGGCCTTGGCAGGTAAGGTTAAGGAAAACCCCAAGGCATTCCACAAGTGTCTGAAGAGCAAAAGGATAAGATGTGAAAGAATATGACCTATCAAGTGTGACAGTGGTAAAGTTTGTACAGAACTGGTAGAAATAGCAGAGATACTCAATGAATTTACTTCAGCATTCACAGTGGAAAAGGATCTTGGAGTTGTAGTGCAGGCTTGCAGCGGACTGAAAAGCTTGAGTACGTTGACATTAAGAAAGAGGATGTGTTGGAGCTTTTGAAAACCTTCAAGTTAGATAAGTCGCCAGGACCAGATGGGATGTACCCCAGGTTACTGTAGGAGGCAAAGGAAGAGATTGCAGAGCCTCTGGCGATGATCTTTGCATCATCAATGGAGACTGGAGAGGTTCTGGAGGATTGGAAGATTGCAGATGTGGTTCCTTTATTCAAGAAAGGGAGAAGAGATAGTCCTGGAAATTATCGACCAGTGAGTCTAATTCAATGGTTGGTAAGTTGATGGGGGAGATCCTGACAGGCAGGATTTATGAACGTTTGGAGAGGTAAGGTATGATCAAAAATAGTTAGCATGGCTTTGTCAAGGGCAGATCATGCCTTACGAGCCTGGTTGAATTTTTCGACTAGTGGAGTGCCCCAGGGGTCGGTGCTGGGGCCTCAGCTTTTTACCATTTATATAGATGATCTGGAGGAGGGAACCGAGTGTAGGGTGTCGAAATTTGCTGATGACACCAAGATTGGGGGAACGGCAAATTGTGCGGAGGGTGTGGAGAGTCTGCAGAAGGATCTAGATAGGCTGGGTGAATGGGCCAGGAAATGGCAAATGGAATTTAATGTTGGCAAGTGTGAGGTGGTCCACTTTGGTAGGAAGAATGGTAGGAAGGACTATTACTTACGGGGCGAAAAACTGCAGCAGGCGACGGTGCAGAGGGACCTCGGGGTCCTTGTGCATGAGTCGCAAAAACCCAGCTTGCAGGTGCAGCAGGTGGTCAGGAAGGCGAATGGGATGCTGGCCTTCATAGCGAGGGGGATTGAATATAAAAGTAGGGAGGTCTTGCTGCAGCTGTATAGGGCATTGGTGAGGCCGCAGCTGGAGTACTGTGTGCAGTTTTGGGCGCCGCACCTGCACAAAGATATTTTGGCCTTGGAGGGAGTGCAGAGGAGGTTTACTGGGCTGATACCGGAGTTGAGGGGGTTGAGCTATGAGGAGAGGCTGAATAAACTGGGCTTGTACTCGTTAGAGTTTAGAAGAATGAGGGGAGATCTCATTGAGATGTATAAGATGATGAATGGGATGGACAGGATAGAGGTGGAGAGACTCTTCCCGCTCAAAAAAGACAGTAGGACTAGGGGGCACAGCCTCAAGATAAAAGGGGGGCGGTTTAGAACGGAGTTGAGGAGGAACTTCTTCACTCAAAGGGTGGTGAATCTCTGGAATTCTCTGCCCGTTGAAGTGGTGGAGGCTGCCTCGCTAAATATTTTTAAGACGCGGGTTGATGGGTTTTTGATAAGAGAGGGGATTAAGGGTTATGGGGAGAAAGCGGGATAGTGGAACTGAGCAGCGACAGATCAGCCATGATCTTATTGAATGGCGGGGCAGGCTCGAAGGGCTAGATGGCCTACTCCTGCTCCTATTTCTTATGTTCTTATGTTCTTATGTGACTAAACATATTGACGAAGGAAGAGCAGTAGAGGTAGTTTACATGGACTTCAGCAAGGCACTCAATAAGGTCCCCCATGCAAGGCTTATTGAGAAAGTGAGGAGGCATGGGATCCAAGGGGACATTGCTTTGTGGATCCAGAACTGGCTTGCCCACAGAAGGCAAAGAGTGTTTCTAGATGAGTCTTTTTCTGCATAGAAGTCGGTCACCAGTGGAGTGCCCCAGGGATCTGTTCTGGGACCCTTGCTGTTTGTGATTTTTACAAATGACCTGGATGAGGAAGTGGAGGGATGCGTTGGTAAGTTTGTCAACGACAGAAAGGTTGGAAGTGTTGTGGATAGTGTGGAGGGATGTCAGAAGTTGCAGTGAGACATAGATAGGATGCAAGGCTGGGCGGAGAAGTGGCAGATGGACTTCAGCCCAGATAAGTGTGTGGTGATTCATTTTGGCAGGTGAAATTGGATGACGGAATATAATATTAAGGGTAAGACTCTTGGCAGTATGGAAGATCAGAAGGATCTTGGGGTTCGGGTTCATAGGACTCTCAAATCAGCTTTTCAGGTAGAGGATGTGGTAAAGAAGGCATATGCTGTACTGGCCTTCATTAATTGAGGAATTGAGTTTAGGAGTTGGGAGATAATGCTGCAGCTGTATAAGACCCTGGTCAGACCCCACTTGGAGTACTGTGCTCAGTTCTGGTCACCTCATTACTGGATGTGGAAGCCATAGAAAGGGTGTAGAGGAGATTTACAAGGATGTTACCTGGATTGGGTGGCATGCCTTATGAGGATAGGTTGACAGAGCTCGGTCTTTTCTCCTTAGAGAGACGAAGGATGAAATGTGACCTGATAGAGGTGTATAAGATGATGAGAGGTATTGATAGAGTGGATTCTCAGAGGTTTTTTCCCAGTGCTGAAATGGCTGCCACAAGAGGATACAGGTTTAGGGTGCTGGGGAGTAGGTACAGAGGAGATGTCAGGGGTAAGTTTTTCACTCAGAGGGTGATGGTGCATGGAATCGGCTGCCAGCAGTGGTGGTGGAGATGGATTCAATATGGTCTTTTAAGAGTCTTTTGGATAGGTACATGGGACTTAGTAAGATAGAGGGTTATACATAAGCCTAGTTAGTAGGGACAACTAATTGTTTTGGCGCAACTTGTGAGCCAAAGGGCCTGTTTGTGCTGTAGTTTTTCTATGTTTCTATAACTCCTGCTCTGACCAAGACCGCAATAAATTGCAAAGAGCCTGAATGAAGCCCAGTCCATTATGCAAACCAGCCTGCCAGCCATTGACTCTATCTACACTTCCCGCTCTTCCAATTTCTTCTGTCAGGAAAAAGATACAGAAGTCCGAGAACGTATACCAACCAATTCAAGAGTAGCTTTTTTCCCTGCTGCCATCAGTATTTTGAATGGACTTTTCATATATTAAGCTAATCTTTCTCTTCACTCCTGTTCAAAAATATTATTTACAGCACAGTAAGAGACCCCTCAACCCATTGTGTCTGTGCTGGCCATTGCCTATCTATTCAAGTCCCATTTTCCAGCACTTGGCCCATTACCTGGTATATTATGGTATTTCAGGTGCTCATCTAAATGCTTCTTAAATGTTGTTAGGGTCCTACCTTTACCAATCTTTCAAGCAGCGAATTCCAGATTTCCACCACCCTCTGGGTTAAAAGATTTTTCCTCAAATCCCCTATAAATCTCCTGCCCCTCACCTTAATTCTATGCCCCATGGTTATCGATTCTTCTACAAAAGGGAAAAATATCCTATCTATTCCATATTAGAGTAGAATATAAATAAATTGCCCCTTAGTGGCATGGGGACTAGTTAGGGTAAATGTATGGGGTTGTGGGGATACGGCCTGGTTGAGACTGTGGTTGGTGCAGATTTGTTGGGCCAAGTGGCCTCCTTCTGCACTGTGGGATTTTATATACATATGTTCCTCATAATTTTCTATGCCTCAATGAAGTCCCCCTTCAGTTTTCTCTGCTGTAAGGAAAATAACCTCAGGCTAACCAGTCTCTCTTCATAGCAGAAACACTTCATCCCAGGCAACATCCTAATGAATCTCCTCTGAACCTTCTCTAATACAATCTTACTCTCTCTAAAGTGTGGTGACCAGAACTGTACACAGTACGCTAGCTGTGGCCTAACCAGCATTTTATATAGCTCCATCATAACCTCGCTGCTCTTCTGTTCAATGCCTTGGTTAAGAAGGCAAATATCCCATATGCCTTCTTAACCACCTTATTTATCTGTCCTTCTGTCTTTAGAGATCTTTGGACATGCACTCAGCATGCTCTTGGCCCTTTGTATTTCCTAGCATCAAGATTGTAAGGATAAACCCAACAGTTAGAGACCAATCGTCGCTGGATTCCGGGGAAGTGCCGGAAGATTGGAAAACGGCTAATGTTACGCCGTTGTTTAAGAAGGGTGCCAGGCAAAAGGCGGGGAATTATAGGCCGGTTAGTTTAACGTCTGTGGTAGGTAAAATGTTAGAATCCGTCATTAAGGAGGAAATTGCGAGGCATCTTGAAGGGAATTGCTTGATAGGGCGGACGCAACACGGTTTCATTAAAGGGAAGTCGTGTCTGACAAATTTACTGGAGTTCTATGAGGATGTGTCTAGGGCAGTGGATAGAGGAGAGCCGGTGGATGTGGTCTTTCTGGATTTTCAGAAGGCGTTTGACAAGGTACCTCACAAGAGGTTATTGCAGAAGGTCAGGGGACATGGAGTTGGGGGTAGGGTGTTAGCGTGGATAGAGGATTGGTTGTCAAATAGGAGGCAGAGAGTGGGGGTCAATGGGTGCTATTCGGATTGGCGGTTGGTGACTAGTGGGGTGCCCCAGGGGTCGGTGCTGGGGCCTCAGCTATTTACCATTTATATAGATGATCTGGAGGAGGGAACCGAGTGCAGGGTGTTGAAATTTGCTGATGACACCAAGATTGGGGGAAAGGCAAATTGTGCGGAGGGTGTGGAGAGTCTGCAGAAGGATCTAGATAGGCTGGGCGAATGGGCCAGGAAATGGCAAATGGAATTTAATGTTGGCAAGTGTGAGGTGGTCCACTTTGGTAGGAAGAATGGTAGGAAGGACTATTACTTACGTGGCGAAAAACTGCAGCAGGCGACGGTGCAGAGGGACCTCGGGGTCCTTGTGCATGAGTCGCAAAAACCCAGCTTGCAGGTGCAGCAGGTGGTCAGGAAGGCGAATGGGATGCTGGCCTTCATAGCGAGGGGGATTGAATATAAAAGTAGGGAGGTCTTGCTGCAGCTGTATAGGGCATTGGTGAGGCCGCAGCTGGAGTACTGTGTGCAGTTTTGGGCGCCGCACCTGCGCAAGGATATTTTGGCCCTGGAGGGAGTGCAGAGGAGGTTTACTAGGCTGACACCGGAGTTGAGGGGATTGAGCTATGAGGAGAGGCTGAATAAACTAGGCTTGTACTCGTTAGAGTTTAGAAGAATGAGGGGAGATCTCATTGAGACGTATAAGATGATGAATGGGATGGATAGGATAGAGGTGGAGAGACTCTTCCCACTCAAAAAAGACAGTAGGACTAGGGGGCACAGCCTCAAGATAAAGGGGAGGCGGTTTAGAACGGAGTTGAGGAGGAACTTCTTCACTCAAAGGGTGGTGAATCTCTGGAATTCTCTGCCCGTTGAAGTGGTGGAGGCTGCCTCGCTAAATATTTTTAAGAAGCGGGTTGATGGGTTCTTGATAAGAGAGGGGATTAAGGGTTATGGGGAGAGGGCGGGAAAGTGGAACTGAGCCACAACAGATCAGCCATGATCTTATTGAATGGCGGGGCAGGCTCGAAGGGCTAGATGGCCTACTCCTGCTCCTATTTCTTATGTTCTTATGTTCTTATGTTAACTTCAGTGATGGGGAAGCTTCTCAAAACAATTATTTGGAATGGACTTAGTAGTCATGTGGAAAAATGTGGGTTGATTAGGAAGGGCCAGCATGGATTTTGAAAGGGAAAATTGCATTTAACTAACTTTCTATTGTCTTTTGCAGAATAATAGCAAATGTTGATGAGGATAGTGCTGTTGATGTGGTGTGTCTGGACTTTCAAAAGGCATTCAATACAATGCCACACAACTGACTCATGAGAAAACATATAGCTCATGGAATAAAGGAGCCAGTAGCAACATGGATACTAAATTAGTTGAGTAATAGGAAACAGACAGAAATAGTCAATGGGTTTTTTTGGGATGGAGGAAGGTTTGTAGTGGTGCTCCTCAGGGGTCAGTATTGGGAACCCTGGCTTTTCACAATATATATGTTAATGATATGGATCTTGGTGTATAGGGAAAAGTTTCAAAGGTTGTGGATGATACAAAACTTGAAAGCATTGTAAACTGTGAGAAGGACAATCTGAAACTTCAAAAATACAAAGAAAAGTTGGTGGTGTAGGCAGAAGGGTGGCAAATTCAATGTAGAGAAGTATGAGGTGATATATTTTGGTGGAGAGAACATGAGAGATAACATAAAATAAGGGATACAATTCTAAAAAAGGTGCAGGAGGAGAGACCTAGGTGTATATGTACATAGATCATTGGAGGTGGCAGGACAGGGAGACAGCAGTCAGTAAAGCAAATAGTATGTTGGGTTTTATTAGTGGGGGCACAGAGTACAAAAGCAAGGAAGTTATGCTGAACTTATACAAGACACTAGTTAGATCTCAGCTGGATATCGTGTATAGTTCTGGGTGTCACCCTTTAGGAATGATGTGAATGTAGTTGTCAGGGTGTATAGATGCTTACAGCATGAAGAGGTTTACAAGAATGGTTACAGGGATAAGAAACCTCAGTTATGAGGATAGATTGGAGAGGTTGGGACTATTCTCCTTGGAGAGGAGAAGGTGAAGAGGAGATTTGATAGAAATGTTCAAAATCATGAAGGGACTGGACAGAGTAGATAAGGAAAAAAAGCTTCCACTCATAAAAGGATAGTGAATGAGAGGACACAGAGTTGAAGTGATTTGCAAAGGAAGCAAATGTAATGTGAGAGAAAACTTTTTCACACAGCAAGTAGTTCAGGTCTGGAATGTAGTGCCTGGAAGTGTGGTGGATGATTATTTGAATAGAAACAATGTGCAGGGTTACAGAAAAAGGCAAAAGAATGGCACTAAGTTATAATCCAACTTTGGAGAGTGGATGGGCCAAATGGCATCCTTCTGCACTGTAACAATTCTGTGATTCTGTGATTTAACACTTATATTCTTATAACAAGTATATTCTCTATAATTTAAAATTTACATTTTGGTAAAATTACACTTAGCACATCAAACGAACAAGTATGAATTATCATTTAAGACATTATATAAGTTCAAAGATATCCCAACAGTCTACTTTTTTTATACAGTGTATTTACAAGCAATTGTCACAGTGATGAGTTACTCCACTGTTTCTGTTTATTACTTAGACACAAATGTCCATCAAATATTTATTTTCAGGTGTCCAATTTTCAAGAAACAGATATGTAATAAATGCTGTAATGAAATATCAGGCTATATCTGTGCATTTATACTTCCAGTGCTGGGTTCAATCCAGCCTTGGATGACTGTGTGAAGTTTGCACAATCTCCCCATGTCTGCGTGGGTTTCCTCAGGGCGCTCCAGTTTCCTGCCACAGTCCAAAAATGTGCAGGTCAGATGGATTGACCAAGCTAAGTTGCCCCTAAGTGTCCCAAAATGTGTGGGTTAGGGGTAAGTATGTGGAACTGAATTAACAACAGAGTGAATTCAGGGTTCCGGTTCAATAAAAATGTCATCTAAAATGTGCATATTTAATTTGCTTAATTGTGAATCAGAAACCCCTCCACTACTTTAATCTCTGTGGTGCCATTACTTTTCGTCACTCAAGTAAAAATATTTAGCAAGAAAATTAAAATGGGTTTATTCTTCTTTTACATGAGATCTGGGCATCACTAGCAAGGCCAGCATTTGTTTCTACGCTGAACTGGTCTTGGACTGAATGGTTTGCTATGCCATTTTAGAGGGTATTAAGAGGCAACCACATTGTTGTGGATCTGGAGTCACATGGAGGCCAGACCAGATAAGAACAACAGATTTCCTTCTCCAATGAATCGGATGGGTTTTCACAATTGATGATAGTTTCATGGCACCATCACTGGGGCTAGCCATTAATTCCAGATTTTTATTGAAAATTTGAATTTAATAATTAATTGAATTTAAATTCCACCAGCTGCTGTGGTGGGATCTGAACTCATCTCCTCAGGCTTCTGATGGCACAGTGGCTAACACTGTTGCCTCACAGCACCAGGGACTCAGATTCAATTCTGGCCTTGGGTGACTGTCTGTATGAAGTTTGCACTTTCTCCCCGTGTCTGCGTGGGTTTCCTCCCACACTCCAAAGATGAGAAAGTTAGGTGGATTGGCAGTGCTAAATTGTGCCTTAGTGTCTCAAGATGTGTGGGTTAGGGGGATTAATGGTAAGTATATGGAGTTGCGGGGATAAGGTCTGGGTCAGATTTTTTTTGAACAGTTGGTGCAGATTCGAGGGGTTGAATGCTCTCCTTCTGTACTGTAGAGATTCTGTGGCTTCTATAATTTCTAGTTTAATGACACCATCATTTTTCCTGAAATAATTCTGTTTCAATTTTTTGAAAGGCAATTGAAGTTCAGTTCCATTCTTCTGCCAAATTTGGGCTGCTGAGGTCTCTATATATACTATGTGGTTGAAGTAATCATTTTATCTTTCATTTTTTTTTGGTATTATAGTAGCACAGTGGATATGAAAGTATAACTGTATGGGGCAATGATTTCATACTTGATCAGTAAATCGTAATTATGATGATGCTTCAATTTTAATGAACCAGAAACATTCCTCAGTATTCTTTTATTCTTTATTTCCCTTGCGGGTGTTTTTGAGCCTTCTGGCATTTGTAGGGCAAGTCGGCAGGTGAACCTTGGCACATCGGTCGAGGTGGAAGAATGAAGTCTGCCTGACCAGGAGCTAAGTTTGGGAAAGTGAGATTAATGTAGTCTTGGAAAGCCTTCCTTGTGTTACGTAGCTCAGTCTCCAGCTCCAGTTCCAAGACGGTCATGGTCTCCACCTTGTTGTAAACCTCGTTGAGGTCAACATCCTTTTCGCACAGTAACTTTTTCAACATGTCTATTTCAGACTGATGTCGACTTTGTAAGATTCGGATGGGTTCCTTGGCTCGTGCCTTTTCTTCTTCTCGAGCTTTAGCAACCTCAGCTATGATTTTTTCTTCATATTCCGCTTTTTGTAAGTCCAAAGCTTCTTGTAGATTAAACTGACTTTGCGTTTCAGCGTCAAATTTCATCTGTCTGATTAAAATTAAACAAATCTAGCATTAGCATGTGATTGTGAACAGACTCACACACAAAAAAATGCATTTAGGACTGTACAATAATGATGTGAGTTAACATATTGTCCTGTGTTTGAGACCAGCCCAAATACGAGCATAAGAACATAAGAAATAGGAGCAGGAGTGGGCCATCTAGCCCTTCGAGCCTGCCCCGCCATTCAATAAGATCATGGCTGATCTGAAGTGGATCAGTTCCATTTTCCTGCTTTCTCCCCATAACCCTTAATTCCCCTGTCTATCTGAAACCTATCTGCCCGTGACCTAAATATATTTAGCGAGGTAGCCTCCACGACTTCAATGGGCAGAGAATTTCAGAGATTCACCACCCTTTGAGTGAAGAAGTTCCTTCTCAACTCCAATCTAAACTGCACCCCCACTTATCTTGAGGCTGTGCCCTCTAGTCCTGCTATCCTTTCTAAGTGGGAAGAATCTCTCTACCTCTACCCTATCCATCCCCTTCATTATCTTATACGTCTCTATAAGATCCCCCTTCATCCTTCTAAACTCCAACGAGTTCAGACCCAGTCTATTTAGTCTCTCTTCATAGTTCAACCCCCTCATCTCCGGTATCAGCCTAGTGAACCTCCTCTGCACTCCCTCCAAGACCAATATATCTCTGCGCAAGTGCGGCGACCAAAACTGCACACAGTACTCCAGCTGCGGCCTCACCAGTGCCCTGTACAGTTGCAGCAAGACCCCCTTACTTTTATATTCGATCCCCCTCGCTATAAAGGCCAGCATTCCATTCGCCCTCTTGATCACCTGCTGCACCAGCAGACTGGGTTTTTGCGACTCGTGCACAAGGACCTCCAGATCCCTCTGCACCGTAGCATGCTGCAGCTTTTCGCCTTTTAAATAGTAATCCCTCCTCCTATTATTTCTGCCAAAGTGGATAACCTCACACTTGCTAACATTATACTCCATCTGCCAGGTCCTCGCCCACTTGCTTAGCCTGTCCAGATCCCTCTGCAGTCCTTCCATACCCTCCACGCAATTTGCTTTACCACTCATCTTCGTGTCATCAGCAAATTTCGTTACCCTACACTCAGCCCCCTCCTCCAGATCATCTATATAAATGGTAATAGCTGAGGCCCCAGCACCGATCCCTGCGGCACTCCACTCAGAACTGCCAATCAGAATAGCATCCATTGATACCAACTCTCTGCTTCCTATTAGACAGCCAATCCGCTATCCACGCTAACACCTTACCCCCAACTCCGTGCACCCTAACCTTTTGCAGCAACCTTTTATGAGGCATCTTATCAAAAGCCTTTTGAAAATCTAAAAACACCACAACCACCGGTTCCCCTCTGTCTACCGCCCTAGTCACACCCTCATAGAAATCCAATAAATTCGTCAAACTCGTCAAAATCCAATAAATTCATCAAATCCAATAAATTCGTAAATTAAAAGTCTCCTTTCTTTGCTGGTTGTCAGAGTTCCACATGGAATAACTTCGACACAGTGGTTAACGCTGCTGCCTCACCGCGCCATTGACCTGGGTTTGATTCCCGCTTGGGTGACTGTGCGGAGTCTGTATGTTCTCCCCGTCTCTGTGTGGGTTTCCTCCGCGTGCTCTCATTTCCTCACAGTTTGAAAAACTTGTTGATTAGGTCCGGATGCTAAATTTTCCCTCTGTGTTACCATACAGGTGCTGGATTGTGGTGATTAGGGGATTTTCACAGTAACATCATTGCTGTGCTAGTGTAAGCCTACGTGTTGACATTAATAATTAAATAAATAATAAATAAATAAACCTTGGGTGAGCAAGAATAGATTTACAGTATTGAAGGCTGTAAATCCACACATTTAACTGCTCATAATCCAGCACAAACTGATCAACCTTACTTATTGGGGCAGCCTAGGTGACATCAGAAGGGGCGAGGGCAGCGAAATCACACTGTTGTTGTGAGTTTCAGGTATGGTGGTTGTACAGAGTCCTTCTGCCCTTGGCAATGCATGATGCTGAACTTGTTGCAAGAACATTTGCAGGACCAACAGCCTTCATATTAATGAGAACAAAATGTAGCCCCACAATTACATGGTTTAAAAATTTTAATTGGCAGTTTTACTGGTATTGCAAAATATTATTGACCTAACTTGCTTTATTCAAATAATGCATAGAACTTGCAGCTGAAAGAAATGAAAACTGCACCAATGGTGACACATTTTTATAATAGAAGCATCAATCACTCATAAGAGATTGTGCAAACAACTTGCGGGGTTTGTTCATTTATTGGGACCTGGGAATTTTTCCCTGGAATGCAGGAAGCTGAGGAGTGATCCTGTAGATGTCTATAAAATAATGAGGGGCATACTTCACTTGGATAGTCGACATCTTTTCCCAAAGGGAGGGGAGTCTAAAACTAGAGGGCATAGGTTTAAGGTGAGAGGGAAGAGATCCAAAAGTGTCCAGAAGGGCAATTTTTTCACACAGAGGGTAGTGAGTGGCTGGAACAAGCTGCCAGAGGCAGTAGTAGGGTTGGGTGCAATTTTGTCTTTCAAAAAGCATTCAAACAGATAGATGAGTAAGATGGCTATACAGGGATATGGACCAAATGCGGGCAATTGGGAGTGGTAAAAACCGGGTGGCATGGACAAATTGGGCCAAAGGGCCTGCTTCCATGCTGTAAACCTCTATGACTTTATTACTAGGTACACAGAAACATTTAAACAGAGGCATGAAGCTGGAAGACATTAGTAGCAGAACTTTGTGCAGTGTGCAACAAAACCAGAACATGCTGGAAAATCTCAGCAGGTCTGACAGCATTTGTGGAGACAGAACAGAACCACCACTTTGATCTGAGTGACCCTTCGTTTGACGATGCTATCCCCACCTCATGCCCCGACCTTCAGCCCAATCTCTCCCACCCGCACTCCCTCCTCCCCTTCTCCCACCCAGATGGCCGACCCCGATTAGCCCCTTCCCTCCCTCTTCCATCGATCCTTGTGCAGAGTGGCAACAGGATCCCCCGCTCACACCAATCTCCCTCCCAATTCAATGGGGTTTTATTGCAGTTTTATTTACTTACCCTTACAGAGACTTGAGCTATATTTTCTGCTTTTTATATTTTCTGATGCATTTTTATTACGTGTAATTGCCATTGAAAATTGAAATTTTCCCATAACTGAATGTTCTTAACACGCTGTCCCGAATGTACATTAATGATGCTTAAATGACTTCAACTTTGAATTTTTGGACTAAAAGAAGGAATACATGGCATGGATTTGGGACTTTCCTTGATTCTAGATTATTTATATTGATTTCCACCCATTTTTATGTCCTGCATACATTAATGAGATTGGCAGGAGGTTTGCATGCAAATATACATCAGCAAAACTGGAAAATGCATTGCAATTTTGGGTGTAGTTGTCCAATTAGACTCCCACAAGAAATTCCACCTTCCCACGAGGGCAGAATTAGGCTTAGCTGCAGGTCCTGTGGTCAAAAGTATTACCATCATTTGCCCTCTGCACTGATGTTCGAAGAATGACTACCTGCAGAACTATTAGAGGCCTGCTATGGGCAGCACGGTGGCCCAGTGGTTAGCACTGCTGCCTCACAGTGCCAGGGACCCGGGTTCAATTCTTGCATGGTGTGACTGTCAGTGTGGAGTTTGCACATTCTCCCTGTGTCTGTGTGGGTTTTCTTCAGGCGCTCTGATTTCCTCCCATACTCCAAAATATGCAGGTTAGGTTGGTTGGCCATGCTAAATTGACCATTGTTGACGGGAGGATTAGCAGGCTAAATACGTGGGGTTATGGGCAGGGCCTGGATGGGATTGTTGTCGGTGCAGGCTCAATGGTTCAAAATGGCCTCCTTCTGCAATGTAGGGATTCTATGGTCCTATGATAATATCTAAAGAAACGTGACCTAATACGATTGACCAATTTTAGAACAGGAGAAAGTGTACTGAGATTGGACAAATTAAATTGAAGGCTAAGATATCAGCAACAAGTATAAAAAAATGCCTAATTTTATTGAGCCCAGTTATTATTATAGCCCACAAATGAATTCATTTTGGAGCATAATGAATATGAAATTCAGCAGAGATCAGCACCAAATGGAGATTCAGCAAAGTATAGAAATAACAGCAGAGGCGTCTTACATGCAATTTCTGAAAATGGGGATGCACATGGTGTCCAAGTGAACCTTGACCAAGAAACAAGATGTCCTGTACTTCTAGGGACTGAAGAATTTAAAAGGCACAGAGAACTGAATTTCTGAACTACTTTGGATTGTGCTTGCTTTTTGTCCTAGAGGTCCTCATGTACTAATCAGTCATTCAGACAATTGTATTCCCTTCCCCCAAACTCCCCCACTCACAACCCACACCTCGCCAACCCTATTGAATTACTGAGTTTCCCAATGGTGACCCCTAACGTGAGGTGACTGGAAGAAGAGGAGGACATTTGGAGGGCTGTCAGGCACTTTGGGCTGCATGAGAAGTGAACCATGCCACTCAGTAGTGCTCCCATGCCTGGGTCTGTAGGCATAATGTAGCATAACTCACAATTGCAGATTATTGGTGAATGCAGAGGCTCCTATATCTAAGACATGCAGGGAAAACAGTTCAGTAACACCATAGATGCATGCCTATGTCTCAATAACATTTGTACCAGAGGCTTAGTTGCATCTTGATGTCTTGCTTCCTGTGGCACTGCATAAGAGAAAACATGTCAAGGTGATCCCTAGCTCAGGAAACCACACCCACCTAGACACCACAAACAATAACAAAAAGGTAATGGCACATCTACCTGGGAAACACAGGGTCTGGTCAACAGACAGTCAGATGCTGAGTTATTTCATCGGCTATGAAGATGTCTACAGCTACTACTGCATAGATCTGAGACAAAGGGCAAGAAGAAGAACTTACGTTACCACTTGATGAAGAGTTTGGGATGAAACTTGCTTTTCTTCTTCTCTTGCTGCAGTTACAGCCTGTTCCTTTTCAATTTCACACTTGTGAAGTGCCTGCTGGATTTCTTGAGCTAGGTGTTTCTTTCCAAGTTCACGCTCTGCGCTGACCAACTTCTCTTGTTTCCATTGCATCCTAATCTCGGTTTTTCGTATTGCTTCCTTATAAACAGAATGGTGGGTCAAGCAACCTTTATCAACAGATTAAGATCTACAGCGCCCAGAAATCAAACACCAAAATGGGAAAAAAAATTTATTCCAACACATGAATCATAACAAGATTTCTATTATTAGATTAATTATCCTGAGATATATCTGTTGCAAAGTGAGTTGATCTGGTAGACTTTACCAATTCATTCTCCAGTATTACAACATTGTTCAAAAATAATGATAGAGCAAGTCAGTGCAAAGTGGCATCTGGTAGAAATATACTGCATAGATTGACGGGAATTACTGCAGGCAGGAAAATCAGTCAGAGAAATCAAAATCATCCTGATTTTCTGTTTGTCAATTTAGGTGATCTTAAAATTGGATGGAAATGGACGTCTCATCTTCCAACCCTGATTTTTCATTCTACGCACTGTCGCTTCAGGAACAGGGGAAACAGACAAGAATTGACTTCATTTGATTCAATGTATCATCATCTAGCGCTAAAGCATCTGAAGGTATTGAAGACGTAACCAGGGACTGGGTGTTCGAGAGAAGAATGGTATGTTGAATGGTGGAGCAGGCTCAAAGGACTGGTTCGACCTATTCCTGATCCTATTTATCATGTTTCTATATTTCTTACCAGTGTGCCTTACCGGACCTGACTGGCTTACATTCACCTCTGACTACGGGGGATAGAATTGCTGTAGACAAAACAATAGTCAACGACAACTTTTATGTGGATGATTGAACCAACATCCTTGACTGAAATTAATATTAAAATGAGGGTACCTTGCCCCTAACTGAAGTTCCCTACCTGTTTATATTTACTGCTATCTGTCCTGCCCAATTCATTACGGTGCCCCTTGTCACACAATCATACCCCTCCCCATCTCCCTGTACAATTTGAAACCTCTTCCTTTAAGCAGCCCACCATATTTTGCCACTATTAACCTTCCTTTAAGTGTGTACTATTCCTCAAATCAAGCTTTCTTCCTTTTCTCTCTGGTGCCCAATCCTGAAGAGTCCTTATGTAGAGATTTCAATCTTCGTTGGGGCTCTTCTTGCCCCCTTGCCTCTGGGTTCACTCCCCACATGGGCAGCATGGTGGCCCAGTGGTTAGCACTACTGCCTAACAACACCAGGGACCCGAGTTCACATCCATCCTCGGGTCACTTTCTGTGTGGAGTTTGTATGTTCTCCCTGTGTCAGTGTGGGATTCCTCTGGGTGCTCTGGTTCCCTTCCACTGTCCAAAAGTGTGCAGATTAGGTTGATTGGCCATGGTAAAATTGCTCCTTAGTGTCATGGGACTAGCAGGGTAAGTACATCGGGTTAAGGGAATAGGGCCTGGGTGGGAGTGTTGTCGGTGCAGGCTTGATGGGCTGAATGGCCTCTTTTTGCACTGTAGGGATTCTATGATTTAATTTCCTGTCAACGTGTAACCTTTCCTTGTCATATTCACAGCCTTTTCCTCAACCTCACCATCTCCTGGGATTGGTCTAATTTTGGGCCAATGATCAAAGAAGTCATTGATGAAGACATCTTTAACGATTGTCTTATATCCCTCAGCATCCACATCAACCCCATCCTCTTTCAATTCCATTGCATTTGGTGATCACCTCTATGAAAACTCTATCCTGCTATTTACAACTGTCCCTTCAAACTCTCAATTTTCTAGCCTGTAGCCTTGCATTGATCAACTACCTCTGCAGTTGTTGATTTTTATCATCTTCATTTTTAATGCCCTAATCAAAAACAAAATCATCAATTTGTTCCATCAAAGGTCAGAATTCTCCCATTTTGGGATGAGTCTTGGAGGAAGGCAGGAACATAGAGTACTTTCCACTGTGGAGGCCAGCTGGAAAACATGCCAAATCTTCCAGCCCTGACTCCATTCATGATGCAACTGGGTGTTTTACGCCACATTCCAAGGTGGGAAAGGCTTGATGTTGTGTAGTCCGCTGTCCTATCCAGCTGCCATATTGAAAAGATACCCAACGTCACTGACCAACCATTGAATGAAGAAGATGAACCTCCTGAAAATGAAGATGGATGCCTGGGAGCAATCTGAGGCCAGAAGATGGGCCTCCAGCGAAAGAGGATAAATCTCCAGGAACATTCTGAGGCTGGAAGATAGAGTTCCTCCAGGACACCAAATCTAGAATATCCACCTGTAGATGCTCTCCCTCCACTGCTATGGTGTTCCAGAATTCATGGTTTCCGGCAGCCTCCATCCTGAAGTCCGGAAGCCACCCCAGGTATTGTTCAGGTGACTTACAACGTCTGCAAAACACGTTGTTCCAAACACGTTTTGTGCCAATTTGATTTCCCACTGCCCTTGTGGGGGAGGTGGGGGGAGGCGGGGAGGTGGGGGCAGGGCGGGGTGGGGCGGTGTACCATGCCTTTATCTCATCGTAATAGCAGGATGCAAATCAGCTTCAAGCTGATGGCCTTCAGTGCTTTCCTGATCTGTCATGCAGGCAAAAAATGTCACCGGGTGGCACGATGACACAGTGGTTAGCACTGCTGCCTCACAGCTACTGGGACCTGGGTTCAGTTCCTGGATTGGGTCACTGTCTGTGTGGAGTTGCACATTCTCCCTGTGTCCGCTTGGGTTTCCAAGTGTAGTGTGTCAAAATTCATAGATGACACTAAGATGGGTGGAAGTGCAAATTGTGCAGAGGACACTGAAAATCTGCAAAGGGATATAGATAACCTAAATAAGTGGGCGAGGGTCTGGCAGATGGGGTACAATGTTGGTGAATGTGAGGTCATTCATTTTGGTAGGAATAATAGCAAAGTGGACTATTATTTAAATGGTAAAAAATTGCAGCATGCTGCTGTGCAGAGGGACCCGGGAGTTTCTGTGTAGGAATCTCAAGGAGTTGGTTTGTAGGTGCAGCAGGAATTAAGAAGGCAAATGGAATTTTGTCCTTCATTGCTAGAGGAATGGAGTTTAAAAACAGAGAGATTATGTTGTACTGTATTAGGTGCTGGTGAGGCCACACCTGGAGTACTGTGTACAGTTTTGGTCTCCTTACTTGAGAAAGGATATACTAACACTGAAGGGGGTGCAGAGGAGATTCACTAGGTTGATGCCGGAGTTGAGAGGGTTAGCTTATGAAGAGAGACTAAGTAGATTGAGGCTATACTCATTGGAATTCTGAAGAATAAGGGGAAATCTTACTGAAACATATAAGATTATGAAAGGAATAGATAAGATAGAAGCAGGGAAGTTGTTTCCACCGGTGGGTGAAACTAGAACTAGGAGGCATAGCCTCAAAATAAGAGGAAGCAGATTTAGGACTGAGTTGAGGAGGAACCTCTTCACACAAAGGGTTGTGAATCTGTGGAATTCCCTGCCCAGTGAAGCAGTTGAGGCTACTTCATTGAATGTTTTTAAGGCAAGAATAGATAAATTTTTGAACAGTAAAGGAATTAAGGGTTATGGTGAGTGGGCGGGTAAATGGAGCTGAGTCCACAAAAAGATCAGCCATGATCTTACTGAATGGCGGAGCAGGCTCGAGGGGTCTGATGGCCTACTCCTGCTCCTAGTTCTTATGTTTTTATGTTCTTATGTTCCTCCAGGTGCTCCAGTTTCCTCCCACAGTCCAAAGGAGTGTGGGATAGGTTGATTGGCCATGCTGAATTGCCCGTCAGTGTCCCAAGATGTGTAGGTTAGGGGGATTAGCAGGGTAAATGTGTGGGTTCGTGGGGATACAGCCTGCTGTGGGATAGTTGTCGGCGCAGATTTGCGGTGCCCTCCTTCTGCACCGCAGGGTTTCTATTTCTAAATTTGGAAATTAATGCCAATGTGAAACTCACTGTTGAACGTTCCACTGAAATCTCCCCGCCCTCACCTGCTGCCATTGAATCTGCCGGTGAGGGTGTAGGAGAATTTTGCCCGATGTTTCACCTCCACACCTGGCACAACAGTCACCAAAACGTCCAAACCTGAGTATACAAGTACAAAACTGGCATAGCTATTCAAAGCCACAGCTAGCTCAACCACCTGGAACTAGACCTCAATTGCATGTGCCTAAAATGATCAATACTCTAGGATTAGCCTGTAGGACAAAAATATATCACTGTTCCTTCACTGTCACTGGGTCAAAATCCTGGGACTCTCTCCCTCACAGCACTTTGGGTGTATCTACACCACATGGACTGCAGCAGTTCAAGAAAGCAGTCCACCACCATCTTCTCAAGGGCAATTAGGGATAGGCAATAACTGTTGGCCTGATTGGTGATGCCCACATCCCATGAATGAATTAAAAACTCTAAGATCCTTTTACCAACCATCTGATTAAGTCTGCCTTTTTCTGCCATTTTTACCCTGACCTCTAACATTGGCTCCTTAAGCTGCAGCTTAGCAAAAACTCTGCTTCCCAATTCCTATCCCCCTCACCGGCTGCCCATTCTGACTTTTATTGGCTCTCATTTCTGCATCATCGCAAATATAAAATTCTAATTGTGTCAGAATTTCTCCATCTCTGTAACCTTTTTCAGCAGTAAAACTGTTCCCCATTCCTAACTGTCCATTCCTTTGAGGTCAATAGTTGGTACGTTTTCTTCTCCCTTCACCCCCTGCATTAGTGGCCTTCAGCCTGTTGGGCCTGCACTCTGGGGCTCCGTCCCTAATACTTCTGGCTTCTCCACCTCCTTCGCTTCCTAATATCTCCTTATGAGTCAGCCTTGATGCGGCTGACAGCATTCACATCTCTGAGACAGGGGGCAAAATGGTTGGAAGAAGCACCTACCTTTACTTCAGCCATGTGGGCCTTCTTCAATAGCTCAATCTCCTTTGCCTTCTTCTGTCTAGCCTCAAGTAAAGCCATTTTTACCGCTTCTTCTTTCTCCCTCTTGGCCTGGGCAAGTATTTACACAGAAACAAGGAATAAGTGTGAATCACTCTGATCATTTCTTAGGAGAAATCATTCATATTAGTTTCAAATCTTTACGAGTCAGGAACTTAGTCAAGCTCAGGTATCAATAACTGTTCACATTTACCTCTCCTCTGGGTGAAATTCACCAGGTCTTTACCTCAATCCCAGACAGAGAGTGAAAAGTGGTTTGTCTGTTAAGAAAACACCTATTATGGTGCAACATTGAAAACAGTCAGGGTTAGTCTGTCGCTTATCTTCTGTCTGCAAAGGTAAGCGAGCAGTGGTATGGAAAATTAGGCTGTGAAGGAAAGACATATAGAGTATACTTTAGGAAGACATAGAGTAAACTTTAACTTTGCAGTGCTTTACGGTTAGAAGGTCATATCTATCTGTGAGGTTATAGGTCACTAAGAAAACTAGGTGGAAATCCATCCTGTTAAATCTCTTCTTGCTCTGTCTATATCAAGCTTTAGGTTCTGGTCAAGGCATGATACCTAAAGCACACAAATTCAATTTAATATTTAAATCCATTTAATTGATGCTTTTTCCACAATTTCCTGCAGTTTTCATTTGGATAAGAAAATAGAAACAGGAATAGGCCATTTGGCCCTTCGATCCTGCTCTGCCATTCATAATGAGCATAGCTGATCATCAAATTCAATATCCTGAACCCCCCCCCACCCCCCCCCCCCTCCCCGTATCCCTTGATCCCATTAACCCCTAGAGCTACATCTAATTCCTTCATGAAATCACGCAACTTTTTGGCCTCAACCATTTTCTATGGTAGTGAATTCCACAGATTTACCATCCTTTGGGTGAAGAAATTTCTTTTCACCTCAGTCAGAAAAGCTTTACCCCTTATTCTCAAACCACAACCCCTAGTTCTGGACTTCCCCACCATCGGGAACATTCTTTCTGAATCTACCCTGTCTAATCCTGTTAGAATTAGATTGTGCTCTGTGGGTGATGGGGCCTGGCACATTCTGGAATGATGGGAAAGCAGGAACTTGCTATGTTTTCAGAAGAATTTCAGTGAATGGAATTACACTTTAACAAAGTGTTGGGTATTATTCTCAGTGCTATTTTCAATTGGTTCAGTTTTTGAAGTTTTGGCCAAGATTTTTGGCGGACACAATTTTATCCACTGCAGTGATAATTTAGAAGATGGGAACTCTAATTGGGATTCCTATTTTGGAATAGGAATCACAAAGCCTTTTACATCAACAGGCATCCCTATCATCAGTGACAATGTCCAAGGCAGCAGTCACACTGTTGTAATTTTAAGGAAATCCCCTTGTTGCTTGATGGAGCAAGAACACTTCAAGATGGATTGTAGGAAATCTAAGATGTCTTCTTCAGTCCTGGCTTCTGACATCTGTGAAACAGTGGCAGAATGCCAACATAGGGAAACCCATGCAATCCTAAGATCATATTCAAACACACTAGAGGCACAATAACATATCCAGTAACTTTTTAGATGAAATGAAGAGCATACAATTCAAACTGAGTAGGGAAATTTGTTGAGGCTGCAAATTGCACTGTGGGGATTGCCACATTTTTTAATACTTTGTATATAATATGCAGCAACATTGCCACTGCAGCTTGAACTCAAGATTGTATTTACACAAAGTAAACATACATTAAAGTAAAGCATGTATGGATGACTCCTTCACATATAAATGCCAAATCTCTAAAATGAAGCTTTCAGATATGTAATTACAACAAGGTGGGACCCACTTTATTCAACACTAACTGACTTAAACATACCTACATCCTGAGTTTACCAGGGTATTGTTCTCCTCTGCCATTCCCCTCAAGTAATCACCTTTATAAACTACCTAAGTTGTAGCGTTCTGACTGACCATGGCAGGAAAAAGGAGGGAGAATATGGATGGGATTTTCTGGCCACGCTCACCCCAAAACCGGAAAATCCCACCTGAGGTCAAAGGACCTTTGCCTGGTCCTGTCCCAACTGCTACGATTCAAGTGGTGAGCAAGATGGGAAAATTTCCCCTTGTTAAGTTTAATCTTCCGTCACTGTTAACAATTTAGACTCTTGTCCAGACAGGCCTTCTGGAAGGCAATCAAGAGTAGGAACCCTGTTGAAACAGTTTAATTGCACTCAATTACTATGTCATATAAATTAAAACAGCCCAGAACAAGCCTGGGATCTTTCTGCTCTGCTTGTCTCACTGGCTCAATGCCATTTACCCATGGAGTGAACATCTATATATTTAAGATTAATAGTGCTTCATATATTTCATACATAGACAATTGAGAAAGATGTATCACATAAATCTTCCTTCAGCTTGATCCAGTTTCTTCCCCCTGCCTCCTTTCTTGTCCCTTGTGGGTGTCAAATCTCAAATCTCAAATTTGTGCTGTTTCATCCTTCAGCATTGATGCTTGGTTATTTCTATCAGAAGTATGGGTGTTGGGTGAAGACCAGACTGGACTGTGATGCCCCCCTCGGTGGAATAGCTACACAATTATAGAATCCCTACAGGGCAGAAAGAGGCTATTTGGCCCATTGAGCCTGCACCGACAACAATCCCATCCAGGCCCTGTCCTCAGAGCCCCACATATTTGTCTCCCTGACACGAAGGAACAATTTAGCACAGCCAGTCAACTTAACCTGCATATCGTTGGAGCGTGGGAGGAAACCAGATCACCCATAGGCAATCCACGCAAACGGGGGAGAACATGCAAACTCCACACAGATAGTCACCTGATGCCAAAATTGAACCTGGGTCTCTTGCACGGTGAGGTAGTAGTGCTAACCACTGTGCCACCATGCCACATTATAGTTCACGTGCTGCCAAGCTATTCCAGCAAGAGAGGTTTCACAGTTGAGCTCAAAACCCAAGCTCGCATACGAACAATGGACGGCTGGATAATGTATCAGACAGTGAACTGTACAACAGCTTTTAGAAAAGGAGGGAAGGGGAGAACATTGGGAATTGAAAAGGAGGGAACTTTTATACCCAATGTAAAAGTGCTGATTTTGCTTCGTCCACAATCTGTTTCTGTTCAAAATCCACGTCTTGCATGTATTGCTTATGAATCTTTTCTCCCAGAGCTATAGTTGCAAAAAAACAATATTTTAATGCATTAATCTATGAAATGATGTTAGACATGAACAGCAAATATATTCATGATGCAAAGGTAAACAAGATGTTGCCTGTGACTAATGTTTGTCTGAAGAATAGGTACTTGATTGCATTAGTAGGATAAAGCAAAGCACATTCACACTGTTGCTGTCACCAACACATTGCATCTTGCACGGGCCTGACTACAATGTTATCAAAAAGGGTCAGAAATGTTGAAGTTCACAAATTTATTTTCAAATTTAGTATGACTATTTAGTTCCATTTTACAATTATTATTTTTGTCTTTGTTGTGAAGATTCAGAAAAATTATGGTTTTATTCACTGAAAGGGTGGCATGGTTGTATTGCTGCGTTACAGTGCCAGGGACCCATGGTCAAATCTGACCTCAGGTGACTGCCTGTGTGAAGTTTGCACATTTTCCCCGTGTCTGTGTGGGTTTCCTCCAGGTGCTCTGGTTTCCTTTCACAGTTCAAAAATGTGCAGGTTAGGTGGATTGGCCATGCTAAATTGATCATTAGTATCTGGGGAATTAATAAGATAAATACATGGGGTTATGGGATAGGGCTTGGGCAGCATTGTTATCAATGCAGACTTGATGGGCCAAATGGCCTCTTTCTGCACTGTCAGGATTCTACTTTTCTATGATTTCTTCTATGAAAGAGAGAAGGTTAAGGAAGGGACCTTGTTAAGTTATGAAATGTTTTGAGAGGGTAATAGAGAAAATTCGTTTTCGTCAATTGGTGAATCAATGAAGTACAAAGTAAGCAGTCTTGGCAGTAGATAGGATGTGAAATTTAAATATCAGCTTTGGTTTGAATGAAGTGCCAAGATTACTGATTGTAGAGTGACTAATGAGTGAGATAATGGTTGGGATTCTCTGATCCATCCCATTTTCCCCGCCGCCACTGCTGCCAGCAAGAATTCGGCGCTCAGCCAAAACTCCATTCACTGCAGCAGGACCAGAGAATCCCAGTGTGGATGAAGTCGTGGAATTCTGGCCAAAATCAACAACAAAGGAATGGATTTTGTGGTGGGGGCTGAAAACGCCAGCCTTCACAACGGTTCAGATGGATAAAGTTATGGCTTATTTAGTTGTTTACTCCGGATAGGCAATCTGACAGCCATGCTGAGAGATCATGGAAGAGCGATGGAGAAATAGTGAACATGGCATGCTGACCATGGTCCATTTGTCCAGATAATATTACCAAGAATAGCAAATACTTAATTAAAAAGAGGAATGAGTTGGCTTGGAGAACAATTTGATATCCTGTATTGTGGAAACAAGGGGTAAATAGTCCTTCAAATTCTGATCCAAAAAGGGTGAAATTCATTTGAGTCTTCAATTTTCATCTCTGGTCAGTACTTATTTCACATTATTGTTCAAAATGTTTCTGGACAGGATGCCAAAATAAACACTAGCAAGTGTATATGTGAATGGTGAAAGAAATTTGTTAGCTAGCACTCTGAGTGCTGGTAAATGTCATTGGGTTAATAATCCAGCGACCCCAGATAATACTCTGGGGACAGGGATATAAATCCCACTATGGCAGCTGGTAATATTCAATAGGATTAATAAAATACATGAATTGTATGATACATGAATAGGCAGGGAATAGAAGGATTTGGACCACGTAAAGGCAAATAAAATGGTCTTTAGTTCACAAAGGTGTGATGTGTCAGTACAGGCATGGTGGGCTGAATGGTCTGTTCCTATGCTGTCTTTGTTTGAAGTTATCACTGGTTGCTGTTAAAAAAAAATCTACTTCACCAATATCCTTTAGGGGACAAAATCTACAGTCCATGCCCGGACTGGGGTAATTCTTATTGCCCTCTGAAATAGCTTAATAAACCATTCAGTTCAAGGGCAGTTCGGGGCAAGTAACAAATGCTTGCCAGTGATGCCCATGAAAGAATAAGAATAGGTGCATGTAATCTACAAAGATATATGTTATTATATATGTTAAATATAAATGTACCATTATTATATCAATTGATTAGAAATGCAGCCTATGCAGTCGTAACAGTAAGATATACTTTGCTTTACTCCATGGTTAATATTTCTTTCTAATACACTGAATCTGGGTGAAATTTGCCAGTATGAGTGGACTAAGCGGAAGGGCTTGTGAAGTGCCAAATTTCTGGCGATCCCTAGGGTTTAACCCAGCTTGACAAATCAAAAGACGGGAAATCTGTTCGGATGAACCTGCGTTTATCTTTCAGATGAGCCACAGTGACAGTGAGCTCGGATTGTCCAGCCTCACATCCCGGGGGAGTGTTTGGGATTTGCTACCATTTGCTACATGGCGATCCCACCGGGATTGGAAACGTCTCCCTTTGAACCAGCGCATTGCGGGGTGGGGGAGAGGTATCAGAAAGCTCAGCTTTAACTCTGCACCACCTCCCCCCCTCCACTCCTCCTCCTTCCTCACCACCCATCCCTAATTCAGCAGAGAAGCTCTGGAGATCCCCTTCCCTCCCAGCCCGGCTGACCCTGGACAAAGATCTCACCCAGGATACATTTGTGAGTCTCCTGCTGGATCACTGCATGAGTTGGTTCCTTGAACCAGGTGGGCAGTCCCGGGGTCCCTCCATCTGGTGTCACCAGCAGCGACTTTCTGGATCTGACATTGAAACACCAAGTGTCCATCAGGGCTCAGATTACACACAATAAGAAAAAAAAATAACCAAGTTAACGAAGGGTGGGGTGGAGGAGGGGACAATGAGCTTCTTCCCAATTAAACGCCTCTTGTCCAAATCTACTGAGCGGATACAGCGCAGGACGCAAAGCAGAAGCGCATCTCGTCTCTCAGTGTGCTTTAATGTTAATGCAGGCTGACATACAGGTGGGTCATCGTTACCAAGGCAACGGGTCCAAGGTTAAAGTCCAGCAGTTGTCACAGTGACGGTGCAAAGCGTGAACTGGACAAATGAGGGCGGAGAGAGGGAGAGAAACTGAGTGTGGGAGGGAGGCGAGGGAGGGAGGGAGTGAGAAGGAGGACAAGCAGAGATTGACATGGATTCGAAGAGGCAAGGAGAGGAGAGGAAGAATGGGAAGGAGCCAGGGAGGTAGGACAAGGCTGAGAGAGAGAGAGTGAAGAGAAGGAGAGGCAGGAGGTAGGGATGGGAAGAGAGAGGTTGAGGGAGAGTGAAAGAGGAGGAAGGGGGGGGGGAGAGGGAACGGACGAAGGGATGGGGATGGAGCGTGGAGCGGGGTGGGGAGCGGGGGGGGGAAGGAAGAGTGGGGAGAGAGAAGGATTGAAGTTGAAGGAGAGGCTGAGGAATGATAAAATCAAAGAGAAGCAGAGATAAACCTTGAGAATGCTTAACAAGATCATGGTTGAATTTCCGTAACAATTGCACCTTCCCACCCTACCCCCACAAATCTTCATTCTCTGAGTACTCAATGTTTTATCATTCTCAGCCCTGAATACACTCAGAGACTGAGCATCTACAAATCTCTGGAATTAACCATTCCAAAGATTCACAACTCTCTGAAGGAAGAAATTTCCCAACTCAGTCCTAAATACCTGACCCTTTATCCCAAGACTATGCTAACTAGTTCTAGACTCCCCATCCAAGGGAAACAACATCTCAGCATCCACTCATTAAGGCCAATGAGATTTTATACATTTCTATGGGGAAATGGTCGAGAGATTCACGTTTCTAGGTGTCCAGGGTCACCAACAAGCTGGCCTGCTCCCTCCATGCTAAGTCTTTAGTTATGAAAGCACACAAACACCTCTACTTTTTCAGAAGTGGGTTTCCCCTGGGTGCTCCGATTTCCTCCCAGTCTGAAAGAGTGCAGGTTAGGTGCATTCATTGGCTGTGCTAAATTCTCCTTCAGTGTACCGGAATAGGCGCCAGAGTGTGACGACTAGGGTGTCCACATTATTTTACATCTTCATTCTTTATGAGTGTTAATTTAAAAAATAAAGTTAATGCTTTTACTCCCTCTAGTGGCCAATGTGAACAGAACAGTTTCACTTTTCTCCAAATAAATTCAAGTTGAAGCTTTGTACTGGTACATATATTGTATGCAGTTATGAACACATCTGCTTTCAGCTTAATGGACAAAACCACCAACATTTGTGGTACTGAGCCAAAGAGATGAGGAGGACTCCAGATTGTAGCCCTGGTTGGCATCAAACTCAGCCAAGATAGTAGAGGGCACCACTGAGGGGTTTGATGTCCCCACGTAAATACTTCCCCATCAAAACGACTAAAACCTTTCAGTAGTACTCTTCACTTAGTATTTTGTATCAGCAGCAACAATGATAAACAATTGTGCCAGCAGCACTGGGGTGTAAATCCCACCGATTTGGCCCAGATGCAGTAGGGACTTGGGTTCAATTCTGGGCTAGGATTTGTGCGGAGTCAGCATGTTCTTCCTGTGCCTGTGTGGGTTTCCTCCCAAAGTCTGAAAGACATGCTGGTTAGATATGTGTCTGTGCTAAATTCTCCTTCAGTGTACCCAATCAGGCGTTGGAGTGTGGCAATAAAGAGATTTTCACAGTAACTTTATTACAGTGTCAATGTAAACCTACTTGTCACACTAATAAATAAACTTTAAAAACTTAAACAACGTGATTTCTCAGACCTTCTTGTCCAGTCAGAGATTATCTCAGCCAAATTTGCAATGTTAAATTCACCACACATTGTGCTTTTTTATTGTTATTAATAACTGCCATATTTTACATGATGATTTTGGATATCAATCAGAAAGAATTTGCTATTTCCAGGAAAAGTATGGACAATTTGCATATGTGTAACAGTTTAACTTCAGGATGCCAAAGAAGTTTTATAACCAATAAATGAATTTTTAAACCCGCAGTTACCATTGTCAAGGCAAATGTCATCAACAGCAGACAAGCAGCAAAATTAATACCAGAATCATTTGTTTCTGTAATGTTCATGAGAGGAGGATTTTTGGTCTGGGAATTAAGGAAACTCCCAACTCTTCTAATAAGCCGTGATTTTTTTTAATGATTGGACATCTTATATAAATAACAGCACCCTCAACAAAACAACACAGCTTCTTCACAACTGCAGTATCAATCTAACATATAGGCACTAATTAAATGCTGGCAAATTCCCTGGATCTGATAGCCTACATCTGGAGGATATTAAAGCATTAGCAAATGAGATAGTGGGTGCAATGGTTTTGATTTTCCAGAATTTCCTAGATTTTAGAACAATACTCATGGATTAGAAGGTAAGAATGGAGGAAGAGGGGGAACTGGGAATTATTGGTTGTTTATCCACTTTGGTAGAAAAATTAGAATATGTCTTAAATGAAGATTGAGAAATGTTTGCGTTCAGAGGGGTCGGGATGTCCTTCAGCGTAAGTCACAGAAAAAAAATGTTGGAATTGGATGTCCTCAGTAAATAATCAATCATTTTACTGTCACATAATAGGCATTCTTCAGTGTCTTCATTTTAAACCCTTCAGGCCTACTGACTCCCACACTGAAATGCACAATGGGCAAAGCTCTAGGCCTGGAGTGTAAAAAAAGTAGCCAGCATAATCAAGGACCCCACGTACCATGGACACACTCTCATCCATCTTCTTCTGTTGGGAAAAAGATACAAAAGTCTGAGGACACGTACCTCTCATGTACAAAGAACAATGGGCAAAGAAATGTAGTGAGTCAGTAATGGGTATTGTGCTCCAATATTCACAATTTTACACAGTCTTTTTGTAATAGGACAGAAGCATTTTCAAGAAATCCCAAACTTTGAAAGAAACCATAATTATGAAAGGAAACATTAAGTTTATTTTATACTATCTTGAGGATAGATAGTCCATAGCAAACAGCTTCAGTTAGTTCAGAAAGTGGCCAGGTCTCTCTCAGCCTGAAATATTAAACTAAGTTTTCTCTCTTCAGATGCTGATAGACCTATTGTGCATTTTCAAAATTTTGTGTTTATTAGCAGCAAGTGAGAATTTCTTGATTATAATTTGACAACCCCTCCCCCCTTTATTGTTACATCAGTCACAACGGACATGGATTTAAGCAACAGAAAAACAATGACTGTCAACAACTTTCACAGAGAATATAAAAGGCAGAAGCCTCAGAAAAATACTCAATGGCAATTGGGAGACAGACTAACATTTCATTACCACCGGATTATTGTTCAGGAAGGAGCAAGTCTTGCCAGTTTGTCTCCCGCCTATTACATGGAGTTTTCATAATGACCGGATTGAAATAGTCTGCTCAATTACTAGAAACACCACTTCCATTTGACCAGAGTGGCACAGACTATAAAACAGTCATTCCTGTGGGTAGCCTCTCACATATCAAAACTTTCCCCATAAAATAATGACACATCCTACTACTTTGACAACAGGAAGAGGAAGTCACACTCTGGGCAGAAGACACATCGGGTAAGAGGCATCAGGAGTTGAAGGAAGCTTATTAAATCCTATTCAAATGTTCAATTGCTCCTTTTGTATCTCAAAGTAATTTGTACATGACCGTTAGCTGGTGCAGTCGCCGAAGGTTGAATCAGTCATGCATTCCTTGGGAAGGCAAATGTGTATTTGAGAATCTAAAATAAGTACTCAAAGACTTAACTATCAAGGTAAATTATGCTCAACATCATAGGGACACTGAGGTCTCTATCTCACTCCGCACATTCTCAGGACTGAGTTTTGGCTACATAATATTAATAGCAAAAATAACCGCAAATGCTTTTTATTTTCATGGTTGCAATATTGCTTCTCCTGATTCAACTGGTATTTCATTCCCACTTTGATGTTTTCCGTCTTGTGTATCTTGTTCCTTCACTATCAATTGCTTCATACAAATCTGCCTTGTTTTCTGCTGTGGCGTTCAAATAAGCAATGTAACCCACACATAATGTTATGGTCAATAGTCCAAAAGCCATCACAGGTTTATTCTGTCACAGAAACACAAAAGACAGAAAGTAAATTTTACATATAAATTTGAATTTCTTTTGTTATATGAAGAAATATTGCTATTTTGACAACTTTCCACTACCGAAGCATTTTTTAAAAATTCATTTGTGGGACATGGGCATCGCCTGTTGGCCAGCATTTATTGCTCATTCCTAGTTGTCCTCGGAGGACAGTTGAGAGTCAAACACATTGCTGTGGATCTGAAGTCACATGTAGGCCAGACCAGGTAAGGATGGCAGATTTCCTTCCCTAAAGGACATTAGTGAACTAGATGGGTTTTTCCAACAATTGATAATGGTTTCATGGTTATCAGTAGATTCTTAATTCCAAAAATTTTTATTGAATTCAAATTCCTGCCCTGACAGGATTCAAACCCAGGTCCTCAGAACATTAGCAGTTTCTGGATTAAAGTTAAGATTTTTGAAGCTTAATTATTAGTCACAAGTAGGCTTATATTAACATTGTAACGAAGTTACTGTGAAAATCTCCTGGTCACCACACTCCCGGTGCCTGTTCGGGTATACTGAAGGAAAATGTAACATGGCCAATGCACTTAACCAGCATGTCTTTCGGACCGTGGGAGGAAACTGGAGCTCCCAAAGGAAACCCATGCAGACATGGGGAGAATGTGCAAATGATTGCAAAGAATTAAGAGTCTAGCAATTATACCACCAAGCCATTGCCTCCCCGAATGATTCACAAAATATGATTTCTTAAAACTCCAATTATTGTTTTCCGTAGAAGCAATTCCTTCTTTTCAAGGTGTGCTCATAAAACAGTAAGAAAATAGAGCATTCCAAGCACAGAGGGCTGGATTTTCAGTTGAGGGGGTCCGCCCCAAACCTAAAGGAAACAGTCGCTCTTTGGGATCTTCATGGAGGCGCCCCCTTGACTGGCATGGCGACAGGTTCCCCGTCTAATAAAAGGCAATACGTGGCTCTCAACACTGCAGGACCAATCTGACGGCCTCCACCATAAGACAGCAAGCAGGCTGTAGTAAAGGGTAAGTAACTCAGAGGGTGTTTCAAGATAGAAGCACCCTTTTTTCACCCACTTCTTTCAAAGTTTAAATGAAAAAAGCCAGAAAAATTAGCTGGGCCACCATTATGCAAGATCCCAGGCAGCCTCCCTTTAGCCATGGTTAACAATTGGCTACCTGTTCCGTGGGGACGAGTAGCTCTGTGGACTCCATATTCACATAAATGGCGCTGGCATTTTTGGTTCCATTTGCCTCCATACCCAACCTCGGTGGGACCCAAAGATTCAGTTACCCGTGTCAGAAATAGCGCAAGTTATTTATAAGATCTTTCTCCTCTGCACCAACAATGTCCCTCAAACCCAAACTAAGAAGACTCATTTCTACGCCAAAGAGAATTTTACTACTTCCAATATCAGGCAGTGAGAAATAGCGAGTGGCTTTGTACTGCGGAGCTGCGATCATCAAGGAATGGTTTTAATTTTCTCAGGCTCATTTCATGCTCACTCTTTGGAAGGAAGAATGGTAGGAAGGACTATTACTTACGTGGCGAAAAACTGCAGCAGGCGACAGTGCAGAGGGACCTCGGGGTCCTTGTGCATGAGTCGCAAAAACCCAGCTTGCAGGTGCAGCAGGTGGTCAGGAAGGCGAATGGGATGCTGGCCTTCATAGCGAAGGGGATTGAATATAAAAGTAGGGAGGTCTTGCTGCAGCTGTATAGGGCATTGGTGAGGCCGCAGCTGGAGTACTGTGTGCAGTTTTGGGCGCCGCACCTGCGCAAAGATATTTTGGCCTTGGAGGGAGTGCAGAGGAGGTTTACTAGGCTGATACCGGAGTTGAGGGGGTTGAGCTATGAGGAGAGGCTGAATGAACTAGGCTTGTACTCGTTGGAGTTTAGAAGAATGAGGGGAGATCTCATTGAGACGTATAAGATGATGAATGGGATGGATAGGATAGAGGTGGAGAGACTCTTCCCGCTCAAAAAAGACAGTAGGACTAGGGGGCACAGCCTCAAGATAAAGGGGGGGCGTTTTAGAACAGAGTTGAGGAGGAACTTCTTCACTCAAAGGGTGGTGAATCTCTGGAATTCTCTGCCCGTTGAAGTGGTGGAGGCTGCCTCGCTAAATATTTTTAAGACGCGGGTTGATGGGTTTTTGATAAGAGAGGGGATTAAGGGTTATGGGGAGAGGGCGGGAATGTGGAACTGAGCCACGACAGATCAGCCATGATCTTATTGAATGGCGGTGCAGGCTCGAAGGGCCAGATGGCCTACTCCTGCTCCTATTTCTTATGTTCTTATGTTCTTACAACCAACACTGACTGTGAGGAGGTCCAGGCAACTCACTTGTTTAGATTGGAATCCAGGACACAGTGAAAGTGAAATGGCAATGCTTCAACCTATTACACTCGATCATTAAAGCTTGCGTGCAGGCCAGACCATCTGGCAACATCATTCTGATTAGCCAACCGGTGATATATTTGTAATAGAGGATAACCATTTTCACTGCCTACCAACGTTGAAAGAGGTTGAAACTGGACAAAGTGCCACGTGTTGGAATTTTAGTGCTGGAGTAGGGTTAGAAAGAAGGTTACAAATAGCGAAGCCTCTACTTCTAACTTAGACTAGAATCATATAATCCCTACAGCACAGAAGGAGGCCCATCGCGGCTCCTCTGACATCAATCCCATCCAGGCCCGATCCCTGTAACGTCACATATTTATTTACCTATTAATCTCCCTGAAATCGTCCTAACACTAAGGAGCAATTTAGCATGGCCAATCAACATAACCCACAACGGTGAGTCCTTGAACCCACAATGCGAGAGCCAGGTGCTCGACTGTCTTTGAATGTCACAATGTTCAAAAACAACACTGTCCAAATTTAAGTGGTGATTTCCTTACAGGTTTAATGAAGAGCTCTGGATTAACTGCTCGAAAGAGGCTGGTGGTTCGGATTCCTCTCAGTCCTGGACTTTTGTAACCGGCGCTCTTTGGAGGCTCTGTCTTTGCTTCAGTCGGGTCAGGGGAAGACGACATAGCTGACAACTGTCCAGTTTATCAATCTGCGCACAATAGGGTAAAGGGCATTTAACAACTTACATTTATCTAGTGCCTTTAACCGAACAAAACATCCCAAGGTGCTTTAAAGGAGCCTAATAAAACAAAACACGACAGCCACATTAAAGGGTATGAGCACAGGTGACCAAAAGCTGGGTTAAAGAGATAGCTTTTAAGGAGTGTTTTAAAGGAGGAAAAGCAATGCAGAAAGGCAGGGGGAGAGAATTTCAAAGCTTGAGGCCCAAGTTGCAGCCACCATTGCGCATCCCTGATTTTAATCACTACATCAAAGATTACAGCAGCATAGATATCGAGGTGGGTTATGGGGGCCACAAGACATTACAAAGAGACAGGAATTGGCAAGATCATGGGGAGAGGTGAAAACAAGAGTGAGAATTTTAAAATTAACTCGTTGCATGACTGCTAGCCAGTGTAGGTCAGCGAGCACAGGGACGAAAAAAGAGGGAATTGATTTGAGTTGAGACACAGACAGCCGAGTTTTGGATCAGCTTGTTTACAAATGTGGAAGACCAGTCTGCGGTGTTTGGAATAGCTGAGTCTGGAGGTAACAAAAGGCATCAATGAGGGTTTCAGCAGTAGATAAACTGAGACTGGGGCAAAGCTGGTGATGTCACAGAGGTGGAAAGTGGTGGTCTTGGTGATGGTGCGAATGTGAGGTCAGAAGCTCACATCAGGGTCAAGTGTGACAACAAGGTTGCAAACAGACTGGTTTAATCTCAGACTGTTGCCAGGGAGAGGGATGAAGTCAGTAGCTGGGGTAAAGGGTTTTCAGCAGGGATAATGCTGCTCATTAATTAATTGTCAATAATTAATTGAAGGAAATTTCAGCTCATCCAGTACTGGATGTCAGACAGGCAATCTGATAATTTAGTAACAATCAAGGGTGGCACAGTGGTTAGCACTGCAGCCTCACAGCGCCAGGGATCTGGTTGGCACGGTGAGCTGGGTATGATGCGCTTTTGGATATCAGTGCAGACTCAATGGGCTAAATGCCTTATGCACTGTAGGGATTCCATTGTTCTTTGGGTTCTATTAACCTATAGAGATTGTGATAAAATAGAGCTAAGTGTTGTCAGTATACATTAAAATGAACGCTGTGCCTTCCAATGATGTTGCTGAGGGGCAGCATGTGGTTGGAAAATGGGAGGGGGCCAAGTAGCAATCCTTAATGGACACCAGAAGTAGTTAATAGGGAAAATGTTTCTTACAAAGTGAATGCTTTCCTTGCTTTTATCCTTTTTTTGTTTACTGCACTTTTTTTAAGATTGGAAAAATTGTCTTAATTGTTTTGCCCATATTGTGACCACAGAAAGGCTATTTTGTTTGATAGGAGTCACGAATTGTAAATTGTTACAGAGAACAGGAAGTGCATCTATCCTATTAAGCCTCTCAAGAATGCTACATATTTCAATGAGATCAGCCCTTATTATTCTAATCTCCCGAGAACAGAGGCCTAGTCTACTCCATCTCTTCCCAAAGGACAATCCTTTCATCTCAGGACTCAGTCTAGTGAATCTTGATTGACTCACTCCAAGGCAAGTGTATCCTTCCTTTGGAAAGGGGATCAAAAATATATACAGTACTATCGGTGTGGTCTTACCAAAGTCCCATGTAATTGCAGGAAGATTTCTTTACTCTTACAATTCAATGCCTTTTAATAGTCATTTGGTATTTCAGAACTTGATAATTGCTGAAGAAAGAGACATGTCAAAACTTTTCATCCTAAACTCATTGGGACACTTTGTCAAGGAAACAACAACTTCAAACTGTATGAGAAGAGAATTCTGATTGGTTGGCAAGTGGACTCTGATTGATAGAAGCATTGCTATGGAGAATGCAACAGTTGGTGGTGACTGCCGGACATTTTTTCAGTAATACCCTCTGTAACAAACACTTATACCCTCTGACTTGCTAATTAATCGAGATACCGACATGTTCACTTTGTGATTCATGCAGGACACCCAGGTTTCTCTGAAAGTTAATATTTCCCAATCCCTCACCACTTAAAATATATTTGAGTATTGCTGAAAAAACATTGTCTTGCACCCATTAGGACAATTCACAAGGATACCAAATGTAAAGTGAAAACAAGTTACACTACACAAGAAAAGAGTGCAGATTGGTTGGCAAATGGACCCTTATTGGTAAGGGTGTTGCCATGGAAAATACCAAACGACTATGAATAATAATTGTTTTCTCTGTCGAAGGGAAAAGAGAGGATTGTATTCACTGGAGTTTTGAAGAGTGAGCAGGAATCTCATAGAAACTTATAAAATTCTAACAGGGTTAGGCGGTAGATTCAGAAAGAATGTTCCTGATAGTGAGGGAGTCCAGAACTAGGAGTCATACTTTGAGGATAAGGGTAAACCTTTTAGAACTGAGATGAGGAGAAATTTCTTCACCCAGAGAGTGATGAATGTGTAGAATTCACTACCACAGAAAGTAGTTTTGGCCAAATCGTTGTCTGATTTCAAGAAATTAGATAAAGCTCTTGGGGCTAAAGGCTTCAAGGCATATGGGGAAAGGGGGAGGGGAATCAGGATATCAAATTTCTGATCAGCTATGATCATCGTGAATTGCAGAGCAAGCTCAAAGGACTGAATGGCCTACTCTAGCTTCTAGCTTCTATAATAGCAAAAGAGTTGTGTAGAGGAAAAAAGACAAGAGAAAGTGTATGGAAGGAGAGAAGAAAAAGTGGAGAGAGTAGAAAAGCAATAGGAAAAACAAAAGTGATGGAGAATAATAGGAGTGTCAAGAGAAACTGAAGTGAAGGACAAGTTAAAATAGAGAGTAAAAAACAGGAGAGGTTTCAGTACTTTTCAAATAGTGTTAGGGAGGGTGATGATGGCATTTTGGAAAAGGAGGGGGGAGGTCAATTGGCATTTTTTTGTTCTTTCTAACTGATGCAACCAGCAGGTTCCACAAAGTTCCACCACTGCCAGTCCCAAACATTCAAAGGTCAAACCAATAACACAAACAGAAATAGCTGGAAGCGCCTAGTAAAGTCAAGATCATGTGGATACAATGACTGAATAAATAATATCCCTTCAAAAGTCAGATATTTTCAAGAGACCGTAGAGAAGTATTGCTAAGTAAGTGCCCTTTGTTTTCATATTATCCTACAATAATCAGTTGAATACAGTAAAGTCTTTCCCTCTGATTTCTTTATAGTCCTAGTAAGAAGTCTGACAACACCAGGTTTAAGTTCTTTATAGTCCTTCCAGACATGTTAAAAATAAAATCACAACCTGTATATTTTCAAGGCCAATGCTGCCTATGATGCTTATTCCCTGTTTGTGTGCTTACACATCACTCTGGCAGTCAGTAGTACAAACTTCACGCTTCCTCAGTAAGTTTCAGCAGCAACAACACAACCCCCAACTCCTCACAGCTTCCTTGCTGCCAAGGAGCTCCAGGAAATAAAGCTGGACCCACACTCTGTAAATCCACACACCCATCAGCGCCATCATATGGCTGGCTGACAACACAACCCTAAAGAAGGTACAGTACATTACGTAAAAAAATTCTATCCAAAAAGAAAAGTTTAGTTTATTCATTTGTGTCACAAGTAGGCCGACATTAACAGTGCAATGAAGTTATTGTCAAAATCCCCTAGTCGCCACACTCTGGTGCCTGTTCGGGTATCCTGAGGGAGAATTTAGCACGACCAATGTACCTCATCAGCACACCTTTCAGACTGTGGGAGGAAACTTGAGCACCCGGAGGAAACCCACACAGACACGGGGAGAATGTGCAGACTCTGCACAGACAGTAGTGATCCAAGCTTGGGATCAAACCCAGGTCCCTGGAGCTGTGAAGCAGCAGTGCTAATCGGGCAAATTCAAATTGAAATCCAATTCATGGTCCCCACGAGAGGGACAAACAAGATCCCAGCTGAGAAGATGAGGCATTGCTCCCCATTCTGGGTTTGATCTGACGCTTTTGGTTGAGATGGCTTTGAAATATTTAATCAGGTGAGGCCTTGATTGAACCTCATCAGCTACCCTGATCTTTTACTACACCATCGCCATGACGATCAATCTGTCCAATCATTGACTCTCCATCACTTCATCCTCAAGAAGAGGTGCAGCAACTTGAGAGAAATCTCTTTCTGGATGAGCCAACCAATTTGTTCCCCCACTACGTTCTGGTGCTGAAAGAAAAGATAATATGTTACAGTAGTCAGGCCATTCAAACACTGCAATAGCAACCTAACCACTTAAATAATCAATGAAACAATTTGCACCATTGATTCAGTTATGTCACAACGTTCAGGTTGATCCATGTGCATTAATGTTGTATAACACAAGTTATCAGTATTCAGGCTGGTAGATCTGAAACCCCCATCAGGAGGACACCACCACAATTTGGGTTCACACATGCTACGATGTGAAACTGAAAATTCAAACACTTGCTTAGTTTGTCACATCACCCAGTTTTCACCTCAATCCCTCTCCTTTCAAATTAAAATATAATTAAAAGATCTAGTTGTATCCAATTTGTGCATTTTGCCTTTGTGTTCTGGGGGCGGGAGTGGGCAGGGTCAGGAGGGGCATGAGATCAGGGACGCAGGGGGCAAAAATGAAGGTGCCCCATCCTCCTCAAACAGCAATGCCCTACCTCCCTGGACAGCCATGTCTCATCTCCATGGACAGCAATGCACCACCTCCCTGGACAGTAATGCCCCACCTCTTGGACAGCAATGCCGAACGTCCCTGGACAGCAATGCCCCTTCTCCCTGAACAGCAATGCCCCACCTCTCTGGAAGCCATGCCCCACCTTCCTGCACAGCCATGTCCCTTCTCCATGGACAGCAATGCCCCGTTCCCTGCACAGCCTTGTGCCACCTCCCTGGACAGCAATTCCTCACCTTCCTGACAACTACCATCCAAGTTCAAAGCAACTTCTACTGAAGTTCCCCATACAGGAAAATCAGCTTCCACACACCCCAAATCCCCCAGGAAGACTACCTCACCTGCTGCTCATCACCTTCAGCCAGTCATGAACCTGAAGTCACACATTTCCCATTTGCTGCTGATTTAATTGAAAAACTACAACTTAATCCATATATTTAAGGATGATGTATGACATGTTAATACTTTAAATATATGTTCCTTTCACTTGCCGTTGTGAACCACTATCCGCTTTTAATCCATTGCCAACTAACTTCCCACCTTTAGGAAGGTGACATTTCACCTCACACAATTCAGTGCCTCCACCTGCCTTGTCTCCCGTGAGCTTCACTAGATTTTACCCTTAGCGTACAAAAGCAAGGAAGTCACGGTAAAACCTTTATAAAACTGGAATATTGTTTCTAAATCTGGTCACTGCAATTTGGGAAGGATGTGAAGGCTTCAGAGAGGGTGCAGAAAAGCTTTCTGAGACTGGTTGTGAGGATAAGGCCTTCAGTTCCATGGATAGATTGGAAAAACTGTTTTTTTCTCCTTGAGAAGGAGTGGTTGAGAGGTCTGGGCAAAAATAGAGAAAAATTCTCCCCAAAGAAACATTTAGACCAAGCAATGAACATCTCCAAAAATACTGAATGTAATCATCACTCTCTGACATTCAGTGGCACCACCATCGCTGAATCCCCCAATATCAACATCCTGGGAATTACCATTGACCAGGAACTGAGTCAGATCAGTCACATAAACACTGTGTCTACAACAACAGTTCAGAAGCTAGGAATCCTGTGGTAAGTAATTCACCTCCCCAAAGGCCCCAAAGCCTGTCCACCATCTACAATGCCCAAGTCGGGAGTTTGATGGAATACTCTCCATTTGCCTGGATGGGTGCGGCTCCAACAATGCTCAAGAAACTTGACACCATCCGGGACAAAACAGCCCGTTTGATTGGCACCCTATCCACAAATATTAACCTTCTCCACCACCAACATTGTGTACTATCTCCACAAAGCACTGTTGGAACACAGCAAGTCTCTTTCAACAGCACCTTCCAAACTCACAACCACTACTGTCTAGAAGAACAAGGAACAGCAGACATATGGGAACGCCATTATTTCCAGGCCACCCACCATCCTGATTTGGAAATAGGTCATGATTCCTTCATTGTCACTGGATCAAATTCCTGGAATTCCCTCCCTAACAGCTCTGTGGGATTGCAGCAATTCAAGAAGTCAGCTCCCCATCATCTTCTCATGAGCAATTAGAGATGTGCAATAAATACTGGCCCTTCCGGCATACCAAGAATGAATAAAAGATAATGGAAAAAGAGTTACAAACCAAAGGATATAGATTTAAGATAGTTGGGAAAGAAAGACGAAATGAGGAAAAACTTTTTTACGCAGCGTGTGGTTAGGATCTGTAACTCACTGCCTCATTTCCTCAGCACTGTGTCCTACATTTCATATTGTAATTTTATTAACTAACAGGAGGTTTGTAGCTTACGGGCTGCCACCTTGTCAAGTGATTTCACCTTTACTGCATACAAACTGCTTTTCTCTTGTTCTGCATCAGCAGACTGAGAATGTAATGGTCAATATAAATGTTTGTGTGTTGCTAAGTTGTATGAGTAAATGGGGTGAAATTTCAGGTTAAGCCTATCATGGGTGAGTCATTTAATGAAGGAACATTCTTGGAATCCATGTTCCTGAAGACTGCACAGCTGTTTTATCACCCAAACCAGTCTGTGCTGATTTTTAAAGTTTAATTATTCATCACACTCCAGCGCCTGTTCGGATACATTGAGGGAGAATTTAGCATGGCCAATGCACCGAGCCAGTACATCTTTTGGAATGTGGGAGGAAACCAGAGCACCTGAATGAAACCCATGCAGACATGGGGAGAATGTGCAAACTCTGTACAGACAGCGACTTAAGCCAGAAATTGAACCTGGGTCCCTGGTGCTGTGAGGCAGCAGTGCAACTACTGTGCCACCATCCCACCATTTGTATGCCAGCACTGTGACACAATACAGTGCGGCCCCATTATAACGCAATGATTGGGGTCCATAAAATGTTATCGCGAGAAAAGTGGGGTCACACTAAATCGGGGTTCAAGAAAATCAACATTCAAACTGACCCAGTATTGACTTAACATCCTAAAACACCCCTATTATCACCCTATTTGACTTGTTTTTTGCACTTTTACCATCTGGCAAGTAAATTACCTTTTAATTAAAGAATTCCACAAATAAATCGTTGTTGTTACAGTAGAAATTAAAATACAGATTAATTTTTGGTAAAGCTTTCTAATAAATAAAACAAAACAACAACAGTTTATTTCTTAAAAAAGTGGTCAAGTGTTCCTTGCTTGAACGTAGCATTTCGCTGGCTGTGAGTGAAATCTAGAATGCTTCTGAGTTGGAGGATTTTTATGTGGTCCACCTCCTGGGTCTCCAGCCAACGGAGGTTAGCCTCGAAGTGTTCAATGACTTCAGACACTTTTGGGGGTGGAGGATCTTCATTATCATCTTCTTGTGGCTTGAGAACTAGTACACTTGCCTCCACCGGTGCTATGGTTACATTATGGACGATCTTGGTGTCTGTCAGATGCTCATATGTTGGGCATTCATCATCGGCAGCTTGCCACTGGTGTAGCTCTTCTTTGGTGCATTCAGACAGCTTCTCTGCCTCACGCACATCTCTGTGAAGCCATAAAAATCTGGCTCATCATCGTCTTCCATGGTGGATTGGCATGATGAAAAGGCTGGCCTCAGACCTTTTTCCCAGCAATTCTCTACACATGATGAGCTGACTGCTGCCCAGCTTTTCCACCTAAGTGGCAAACTTCCTTCACATTCAGGCTTCTGAGATAGGCTTCAAGCGTTGTTGAGTTGTTTATAATTCTATGAATTAATTCTCGCCTGTAATTCTGCTTGAATATGGAGATGATCCCCTGATCTAGGGGCTGGATCTTGGATGTAGTGTTCTTGGGGAGGTAAGAAACTTGGATCTTTCCACCATGGCTTACTAGGTTGACAGCTGGCGGATGAGTGGGACAGTTGTCAAACAAAAGAAGAGCTTTGGATTCTAACTTTCGCTTGCGCAATTGAGCATGGATGGCAGGAACAAAAGTTTTGTGAAATCAATCCTCAAAGATGACACTTGTCATCCAAGCATTGCTGCTGTGCGTGTACTCGAACGGTAACAATTTCATGTTGACCTGGTGGAAACAGCGGGGCAAGCGAGATTTGCCAATCATGAGCGATTTTAACTTATGTGTTCCAGTCTTGTTTACACAAAACAAAGTTGCGCAATCTTTGTGATGTTTGAACCCCTCACATTGGTGGGCGTCATCTTTGCTAGCCAGTGTACGGTCAGGGGTTATCATGTAGCAGAGGTCTGTTTTGTCACAGTTGTGCATTTGTTCTCCCATGTAGCCATCTTCTTCTAAGAGAGTTTGTAGTTCAGCCAGGCATTCACTGGTGGTGGCACTGTCGGCTGAACGAATTTCTCCCGACACGAACACTTGAGAAATCCCGTGACGGCGTTTAAACTGGTCTAACGATCCATTGCTAGCTTTGAACTGTGAGGTTTCTCTGTCGATCTGCTTGTCAAACTTCTCAGCTTAAGCTTTGAGAATAAGACCGGAGATTGGAAGGCCTTTTGAGCGACGTTGAAGAAACCGCTTGTACAGGGAGTCATTGAGGCTGACATCTTTGGCTGTCTTCAGGCGTTTGACTTTTAGTCCTCCTTCTCCTTCAACTTTGCAAAGCGACACTTGTAACTTTTCTTCTTGAGATTTCCAGCCACGAAGTGTTGATTCCAGTATCCCAAGGTCTCGTGCAACTCGAGTTTGACTTTTAGTCTTGATCACTTCAAGTGCCTGAAGCTTTTCTTTCACAGAAAAAAATTTTCTTTTTCTAGCAGTTTGTTCCATTTTGATCTAAGAAAACATGAAATTAACTCACCAAAAACTTTTCAGTTCCCCGGAAAGAGCAAATAAAAAGGGTTCAATGATTCTTCGCATTATATCCGAATTTGCGCTAAATCGGGGTATATAAAATTGGGGTTTCACTGTATTAAGTTTATTTTTGACTATTGTGTGAAATTAAAGGAAAGTTCTCAGCACTGGTAAAATAAAAATGAATGGTTTGAACCAGTATTAATATGCACGATAATATCAACAGTCAAGAAATGGAAACTGAAATGTAAAATAAGGAAGTGTACAGAGAGGTCAATGAATTCAAATGTGTCATACTACAATTTCTATGTTTCACTTTCTGCCTGATGTCAGTAAAATATCCCCAAATCAGTGGAAGTGCCATTTTCCATGATGTTAGTCTGCCTTTTGCTGGTAAAATAATTTTTTTTTTGGAGAGCTCCAATCATTGAGCTGGTGAAGAGTTTCAAAGATATAGCTTCCCCAATAGATAAATACAGAACCTGTACCATACAGACCAGACTTCAGTTTCAATTCTTGATCTGTTGGAAGCCTACCTTATGTCAGCCAACATTCCTATACTCCGGTTCAATGATGCAAAGTTTGTAAGTGTGAATGACAAGAAGTGGATCAGCAAGCATGGTAATAGTCAGATAGCACACTAGCACTTACAGGCTTCTAAAGCTTATACATGGAGAGTGACCACCTGAGGAGTCTAAGGAGTTTTTTCTTGATGTCAGTCACTGTATTAGGGAATGGGTGAATACAAGATAATTAGAGGTAGAAAAAGAGCTTACAAGTTTCTTTGGATTTCAAGATCTGCACTGCAACTATTAGTTTGATGAAGATATTTTTTGTAAATGCTATCCAAGACAGCTATCTTAGCATAATACTCCAACCATGTACAATGATGCAGAAGTCCGGTGATAATTAATTTGCTCCATTCTGTTCATTTTGAAGATTGAAAGGTGAGTCAAAGCTGTATGATTAAATGATCCATGTGTGTTTTAAAATGAAAAGGAGTGCAATTGACACACATCATCGCTGCATTATATCACACATTAAACTTGCCATTTATCTTTTAAATCAGCATTCACAAAGAATGAAGCTAAGCAGTATCATTGTAAATTCGGAAACATTGAGAACAACCACATGTGAGGCAAGTGCTTTTTAAATTTTGCAATCACTGTGACAGGAACATAATGCAATGTATTGAAAATATAATGGGAATAATTCAATACTCTTTCACTACCATGAATAAGTGTTGAATATACCCAGTATATTTGCTTCCTTGATTGCTCTGGTGCCAGTAAGTAAATAGGGTTCGTTGGTGCAATGATCTGAAGCATGGCATCCTCAAAGCTATTTAACATCTCCAAGTTAGAATCAGAATTATAGAATCCCTACAGTACACAAGGAGGCCATTTGGCCCATCGAGTCTGCACCAACCACAATCCCACCCAGGCCCTATCCACATAACCCCATGTATTTACTTACCCTAGTTAGTCCCCTGTCATTAAGGGGCAATTTAGCATGGCCAATCCACTTAACCTGCACATCTTTGGACTGTGCAAGGAAACCAGAACATCTGGAGGAAAGCCACGCAGACACAGGGAGAATGTCCAAACTTCACATAGACAGTGACCAAAGCCAGGAATTGAACCCGGGTCCCTGGCGCTGTAAGGCAGCAGTGCTTGCCACTGTGCCACCATGGATTGTCCATGATAAGTTGCCCCTCAAAGATGTGTAGGTTAGATGGATTAGCAATGGGAAATGTGTGGGGTGATGGGAGTGGGGCTGGGAAGAGGGCCTAGGTCAGATACTTTGTCAGAGAGTCAGTGCAGGCTTAATGGGCCAAATGGCCTCCTCTGCACTGTAGGGATGCTATTCAATTCCTTGTGTGGTTAAGGTAAACCACGGGGCCGTTAGGTAGTTGGGGGTTGGGGGGTGGTGTGGTGGCTGTTGAGATGCTCATTTGAAGAGTAGGTGCAGACTCGATGGGCTGAAATGCCTCCTTCTGTGGGGATTCTAAGGTCCTGTGGTAAGTTGTAAGACTCCTTCCTTTGCATGATTGTTGTCTTGTATTAAGTACAGCCTCCTTCTACTAGAACCAGAGATGAGAGGTTTTAATTGTCAGGAAGGCAGGTGGTTATACATTAATGGTATGGCACCTCCTGCAATACATACGATTTCACGTGTACCACATTTTCTACATTGCAATAGTGACTACATCTTAAATGTACTGCATTAGCTGCAAAAGTGCTATGAGACGTCCTGAGGTTGTGATAGGTGCTATATAAATGCAATTTTTTTCCCCTTCTATAAATCATGTACCTATAATCAGAGGAAAAAATGAAACAGGAGGAATGCTTACATGTATAGATAGTGAAGGGAATACTTCCCCTGCTGTGTAATTGCTGGGTAGAACAATCGATCAAAGCAGTGCAAGATTACATAAGCATGAGGAGATGTCTATAGGCTGACAAAATGATGGTGCCTCAGAGGGTTAAGACTTATCACAGGCCTGATAGCTCAATTCAATTATCATGAGACCCAAGGCCCCCCTGGACCCACCCTCACATCCACCCAGGTTGAGTACCGCTGCCATTTATCTGCCAAAAGAGACCAAATTTCAACCCCTTACCCACAAAACAGTTGCACGAAGGACAGATGTTCAATGACAGTCACCCAAAGTCAGAATTGAACCCAGGTCCCTGGCACTGTGAGACAGCAGTGCTAACCCATTGTACCGCCATGCTACCCATGGAGCTGTGCCTCAGTGGTAGTCACTCTTTCAATGGAAAATGCAGGAAGAATACAGGTCAAATATTCTTTTGCGTTCCTGATCATTTTGGCTTATAGATACTGCATGTAAACTTACACTAGTATAGCCTGACACAAACAAAAACAGAAAATGCTGGAAAATCTCAGCAGATCAGACAGCATCTGTGGGGAGTGAATAGAGTCAGCGTTTCAAATCTAGGTGGCCCTTCATCAGAGCTCTAATGAAAGGTCATCTAGACTTGAAACATTGGCTCTATTCTCACCCCACAGATGCTGTCAGGCCTGTTGAGATTTTCCAGCATTTTCTGTTTTTGTTTCAGATTCCAGCATCCGCAGTATTTTGCTTTTATCTTATCACAGCCTAAAGTGATTTAAATAGCTAGAACAGTAAGATGTACAACTGAATAATAAATACAGGATACCTGAAAAAGTTCCTTTTCACATATTCACCACAAAAATCAACAAGATAAACAGTGCTGACAAACAACTAGATTTCCCATCCTGAAGCTCAATGAGGTTCAGTAAAACTGCTTTTGGATGTGTTTGGTTTTCGGATTTACGGATAAAGGATACCTGATCTGTATTTATTTTATTTAGCCATGTCTTTTGTATAGAGGGAGGATTTGTATGAGGATATAGCCATTGTACAGGGGGAGGATTTGTATGAGGATATAGCCATTGTTTGTACAGATAAATGATTCCAAAACAGAAACTGGCTGTTAAGGGTGGCTCTAATTTGAATGATTGGAGGTAGTTACTGGATCATGACAAGCTTGGGTTACACCTTCTGAGATCATAATGAGGGAAGGACAGGCAGAGATTATTTTACTTTCAATATAGAACAAAACAGAACTTATCACGGGACATTCCAGCTTGCTTTATATATGGAGAAAATTGTTTTTCAGTTTACAAACGTAAACTTGCTGGAGGGATAACCCAGGGAAGGCTGAATATTCAGCAGTTTTGAGGTAAATGCTCTCATTTCTTTTGGAATAATTTTGGAGGAATGATTTGATTGGTGTTCTGAATGTGACAGCTTATTTGCTGCCGGGATACATTTCGAACATTCAGGGCATGTGTTGGAAGTGAGGTGAACAATTGCTTCTTAGCTTAGTTTAGTTTAGTTTACGGTTTGATCAAGTCAAATTCTGTTAGAGATTCTGCCTACTTTCACAAAACCAAGTGTCATTAATGTAAAGAGATGCACAAGAGGGCCACAATGATTTCTGCTTCTTCAAGCTTTTAACCTCTTTGTACCTTTATCTACCTTACAGAGTTTATGATTTTTTTTATCATTTCCTAGGTAACATTTGCACATTAACTACACAAAAAGTGATCTGAATAAACAGTAGCTCATTTCTACCAAACTAGAAGTGCAGCAGGAATTGAATTATTCAGAGGGTGAACCGATCCCATGTTTTCCCTGCAGTCATACTGTGAAGGTCCAATTTTAACTCATTCAAAACCCATTCACTTACACAGAGTTATAACTCTGAGGGTCCAAAATTTGAGGCGTCAAAGTGGCACAGTGGTTAGCATTGAAGACTCACAGAGTCAGGGAACAGGGTTTGATTTCAGCCCTGGGTGACTGTCTGTGTGGAATTTGCACATTCTTCCCATGACTGTATGGTTTCCTCCAGGTGCTCCGGTTTCCTCCCACAGTCCAAAGATGTGCAGGTTAGGTGGATTGGTTATGTTAAATTGCCGCAAGTGTGTAGGTTAGGTGGATTAGTTACGTTGAATGTGCTGGGTTGCGAGGATTGGGTGGAGGGGGATGGGTGAAGCTGGGTGGGATTCTCTTTGGAGGGTCAGTGCAGACTCAACGGGCTGAATGGCCTTCTTCTGCACCGTAGAAATTCTATGACAAATTTAAAAATCTAATTCAAACCTCTCATGTCTTATGGTTCCATGAGTACTTGCTGCTCCCTATTCTTTCTTTTGATGTTTAAACCCATCCAGCATTGGCAAGTGATTTGATCATTACAGATATCATTGTGGAGCAGAATGCTGTCCTCATTCAGAGTCCACAGACGTGCCCTTTCCTTACTCGATGCAAATCAGGAGCAGGAACTCTGCTGGACTTTCCACCCTACTCCCTAATGTGAATCAACATCCACCCACTCACCCCCAACCACTCTCCACCCCCAATGCCACGCCCCCCACCCCACCCTCAATTCGGCCCAAGGAATCTGAGATCCATTTTGACATCAAGAAGCAAACTCAGCACAGACCTGAGATCATACCTATTGATATGTGTAGCTCATTCTACCTGGTCAGCCCTTAGTGTTAACCAGGGAGAACCAGTGGATGTGATTTATTTAGACTTTCAGAAGGTTTTCAACGAGATCTCACATAGCTGACTACAATAGAAACATAGTTATAGAAACATAGAAAAAATAAACAGGAGTCGGCCCTTCGAACCTACTCAGCATTCATTTTGATCATGGCTGATCATCGAGTTCAATATCCTGGTCCACCCCTTCCCCCCATATCCTTTGATCCCTTTAATCCCAAGAGTTGTATCTATAGAAACATTATGGGTAGTTTCTTGAACTGGATAAAAAGCTGATCAGCAGACAGGAAGCAAAGAGTCGGAAGAAATGGTCCATTTTCTGATTGGCAGTGAGTGACTAGTGAGGTTCCGCAGGGATATGTCGTAGGACACCATCATCCAAATCATTAATATATAATGTGAACAGATGGTGTCCCACGACATATCCCTGCGGAGCCTCATCCAAATCATTAATATATAATGTGAACAGGGAACTAAATGTGTTGTATCCAAATTAGCAGATGATACAAAGTTGGGTGGAAGGTTGAGCTGTGAGGAGGATGCAGAGATGCTTCAGCGAGATTTGGACAGGCTGAGTGCATGGGCATATGCATAGCAGATGCAGTATAATGAGGATAAATATGACATGATCCATTTGGTAGCAAAAATAGGAAGGTAGATTATTATTTGAATGGGTGTAAATGAGAGAGGGGGATTCTCAGTAAGACCTTAGTGTCTTTGTACATCAGTTACTGAAAGAAAGCATGCAGGTACAGCAGGCAGTAAAGAAGGCTAACGGTATGTTGGCCTTCATAGTGAGAGGATTTGAGTATAGTAATAGGAATGTTTGTAATTGTATAGAGTGTTGGTAAGGCCACACCTGGAGTGTTGTGTGCAGTTTTGGTATCTTTATCTGAGGAAGGATGTCCATGCTATAGAGGGAGAGCAGCAAAGGTTTATCAAGCTGACTCACTGTCATATGAGGAGAGTCTGAGTCAGTTAGGATTGTATTCACTGGAGTCTAGAAGAGTGAGAGGGGATCTCACAGAAAATTTATAAAATTTGAACAGGGTTAGACAGGGTAGATTCAGAAAGAATCTTCCCAATGGTTGGGGGGGGGGTCCAGAACGAGGAGCCATAGTTTGAGGATAAGGGGTAAACCTTTTAGAACTGAGGTGAGGAGAAATTTCTTCACCCAGAGAGTGGTGAATCTGTGGAATTCACTACCACAGAAAGTAGTTGAGGCCAAAACGTTCTGTGATTTTGAGAAGGAATTAGATATAGCTCTTGGGGCTAAAGGGATCAAGGAAAAGGGGGGAAGGCAGGATCAAGATATTGAATTCGGTGATCAACCAATTCTTGCACAAATTCTTTGATGATCAACCATGATCAAAATAAATGGCAGAGCAGGCTCGAAGGGCCGAATGGCCTACTCCTGCTTCTATTTTCTAACTGTGTTTCAATATTTGTTCAGACACCTTAAGGCATTTTTCCTCAGAGCTGTTTGGTGGGGATTTGGAGTGTGACAGTGGTGGTGGGTGTTGCCTGGTAACCTCAAATAAGAGTCAATGTGTGCTGTATACGTGGCAACATCATCTTCATTTTTCTGTTTGTTGAGTGTCACAAGGACAAGTACGACAAATTAGACAATCTACGCTCAGCGCATGAAAATCTGTATGGGTGCACCAATGTGTAAAAACTCAGCTCAGACAGCCCAGTCACAGTGTATTTTAATTGGAATGGTAATATTTTGTTCATTGGAGCTGAGTTAAATTAGAGGGAGGGAACGTGGGAGAGCTGTGAGCCAGCAAGTCAATGGATGAAATGCTGTAACATGATCTGATCTTGCAGTCAACAATGTTGCTTCCAACATTTGAACCACACCCTGAAAACCTGACAAGAATTGTTCTCTGACAGCATTGCAGTTTCACCGCAGTCTACAATAGAAACCTCAGAGCACTCTGTGCGTGGTGGTACTGTCCCACCAGACACAGAGGCTGGAACTTTACCATCCTGCCCGCCACAGGACTCATAGCAGACGAGGGTTGGGCCACAGAAAGGCCCGTTGACTTTGTGTGGGATTTTCCGGTTTCGGGACGAATGAAGCTGTAAAATCCCACCCATGCACACAAGTGACTAGCAAGCGTCATTTTATGCATGGGAAACTAACTACCACAGTCATCATCAACAACAGCTTATATCTTCCAATAAATCTTCCACTTTTTAGCAGCAGCAGGGTGGAACCACAAGCCAGGTTTTCCCCTGGCAAGTCCTGGTTGATTGTATTTTGCTTGAGTGCAAATAAAGGCTAACATGTCACCTGCCTTATGTATTACCTAATGAACTGACATGCTAGCTTTTTTGTGATTTATACACAAGCATCCCCCCAATCCCTCAGTGCTGTAGCTTCTTGCAGCCCTTCTCCATTTAAATAATATTCAGCTTCTTGATTCTTCCTACCAAAGTGAGTAACTCCACATTTCCCTGCATGATACTCCATCTACTTCCTTATTTTCTCCTGGGTTGCTCACAGCAGAGCATGACAGATAAATCTGTCATTCCAGGAAGCTTTCAGACAATCTGCAATTAGGGTTAAAACTGCCCACTAAAACTCTTTAAGTATCTCATTAATCAACACAATATTAAAATAACACAGCGGGTGATGAACTGGGATTGCCCGCCACCATGTTTTGGGTGTTATTTTATTCCTTAGAATTCCATAGTGGGTGTGCACCCATTTTGTGGCAAATCATTTCCAGATCAGTATTTGTGAGGGTGCTAGCACATAAAAACAGCCACAGGAATGTACTGAGCAGGCAGACCACGAAGTCAATCAGCATGCTCTACTAATTTGATTCTGGCAATGCCATTTTTCAACTTAATGCATTCTCAACCTTGCAAATTTGAATATATGTTCAGTGACGTGAAAGAATGGAGTTATTTAATGGGATTATCAACTACCTGCGGCACAGTTAGCACTGCTGCCTCACAGTGTCAGGGACCTGAGTTGAATTCTCGGCTTGGGTCACCGTCTGTGTGAAATCCGCACATTCTCCCTGTGTCTGCGTGTGTTTCCTCCGGGTGCTCCGGTTTCCTCCCGCAGCCCAGAGATGTACGGGTTAGGTTGATTAGCCATGGTAAATTGCTCCATAATGTCAGGGGGACTAGCAGGGTAAATACGTGGGGTTACAGGAATAGGGGCTGGGTGGGATTGTGGTCAGCGCAGATTCGATGGGCCAAATGGCCTCCTTCTGCGCTGTAGGGATTCTATAATATTATGCAAATTGATTTCTTTGCCTATTCCTCCAATGCTAAAAATGGCCACTTTCTATTATTTTGTTTCAAAAGTCTACAGGAAGTAGTATAGCTTTTTCTGACTTCAAGCTTTCTGCATAGACCATTGGCTCCCAGACATGGGTGCATCAGTAAACATTTTCTGTGCAATACAGCATGTCTGGGAGAATGGATGGAGGTGACACAGAGCAGGACAAACTGCTGGAAGTGGGAGGAGGAGGAAGGAGGTGCAGTGAAGGGTTGTCAACAACTAGTCATAACTACCTAGGATATCCAGGGAGCAACTCTCCTCCTTGAATACCCCTCAGCATTTGAGACGTCTGTTCTTCAGTTAGAGTTTCTTTTCTGAAATATGGCGCCTACTGTACCTACAACCACAAGATCAAAACTAGAAGTACGTTGTCAGTGGCTGTGAAGGTGACTGTACTGATGAACCTTTATGTGTCTGATTCCTTCAAGATTGACGCGGGAGTTATTTGCAACACCATGCAATTTGTTAAGCAATCTCAAGGCTCCCTAATGAAGGTCTCAACTCAATGAGAGCATCTTGGGGTTGGCATATGGACATAAGAATTAAGAGCACGAATTTTCCATACAGCCTCTTGTGCATGCTCTGCCATTCAATGCAATCGTGACTGATCTGTCTTGGTCTCAATTCCACTACCCTGTCTGTTCATCAGAAAAAAAAACAAGGAAAATGCGATTTTCAGAATAAATCTTATCAGTCTGTGTAAGAAAACGGATTCCTCAGGTTTAGGTTAAATTCATTCTCTCACTACTTTTCAGAATGGCTGAAAGTAGTGGGACCATCAGATATATAAAATATTTAGCTGTAGAAATGGAAGGTGCCATGTTTTTCCTGCTTGAAGTATACGGCAGCACTATGAGCAAGTTAATTAGAGAGAATGGGCTTGATTTTACCATTGCCCATTTTTGGTAAAGTCAAGCGTGAGGTGAGTAGCACGATCCGCGCCCGCCTCTGTACTGGTTCCACCTTTACCAAGGCCCAAAAATGGCCGGAATCGGAACAATGCTTGAAACAAGCACAACAGCCATTTAAATTCATTTGCATGCATTTAAATTGACTTAATGGACTGCACACTCAACCTTACCGACACTTATCCCTTTACCACCACATTCATCCATCCAGAATTGTCGCAAAACAGACTTATTCCATATAAGTCCAAATCGGGTGCTCTAGTTAGTGAGAAGCTAAGTGCCGAGTGTCCAATGGCTTTCTGCTTGAGATCAGTGGGGGGTGAGCGGGTGTTCCGCTGCTACTCTTGCCTGAGATCAGTGGAGGGGAAGGGCGGTAGGGGACTGCGATCAGTCTGGGTGGTGCAGGGGGTTGGGGGATAAGGAGGTCAGTAATGTTGTGGGGCTGGGGCAATGTCTGTGGGGGCCAGGAGGATGCATTATCCGGCCGGGAGCGACGTGGCAGGGGAGCAGCATTCTATCGATTTTTTTCCGCGCGTGTGCAGTTGGAGGCTCCGATCGGAGCCATAGTATTTCAGGCATGTTAAGCCCCATCTACAGGCTTCTGCAGTGTGATTCAGAATTGCTGATATTTTTGCAAGCAGAGTGTGCATGAGGGCGCCTGAGAACGGGTCTGAAAGTTGGAACTGAAACATTCCCAGTTTCAAGTCCACCCAGCACTCGGTACAATGGTAAAATAAGGCCCAGTGGGTTGAATTACGTAGGCATTCTCTCAGTTGTCTGCCGTGTGCCATTTTATTGGGATTTCTGTGGCTCTTTTACAAAGTGATGCAGCTAAAGAATACTGTGGACCTGTGATTCAGGAATGTCACTTAATTCCGAAGAATATGATGTGACTTGAACATATGTTGACTTGCAACCAATTCGTCAGCAAATTCTGAAAAAAATGCATTAATTTTAATTCCTCCAGTTTTCATAGTGAGGGGTTTTGCTATTGGCATCAATATTAAAGACCAGCTCTCAAAAGCAGGCACTGAAATTGTGAGGTGTGATTAACCTGTGCTTGTTGACTTTGACTTGGTGCTACATCAATGTTGGTGGGTTGGACTCATTAGCAGAGAGCAGATGACACGAGCAGCCAGGGCAGGGAGCAAGGTGCCAACTGTGGTGGGCAAAGATAAAAACAGGTTCAGTTCCAGAGGATTCTGATGAGCTCTTCAATGGGGCAGCCTTGACACTAAGGTGGGTGCAGGATAAAATGTTTGGTGCATCAGCAAGCCTGCAGCCGCTGTCAAGGAATGTGGAGGACGCATAGAATACAGAGATGTTACAGCATAGAAGGAGGCCATTTGGCCCATCATGTCTGCACCAGCTCTCCAAACGAGCATCATGAAAAAGTGTGAGGTAATTCACTTTGGTAGGAATAACAGATGTGTAGAGTATAGGGCTAACGGTAGGACTCTGAATAGTGTGGATGAACAGAGGGATCTAGGTGTATGTGTACACAGATCCCTGAAAGTTGGGAATCAAGTAGATAGGGTTGTTAGGAAGGCATACGGTGTCTTGGCGTTTATTGGTAGGGGGATTGAATTTAGGAGTTGCAGCGTCATGTTGCAACTGTACACAACTCTGGTGCGGCTGCACTTGGAGTATTGTGTGCAGTTCTGGTCCCCACATTATAGGAAGGATGTGGAGGCTTTGGAGAGGGTGCAGAGGAGGTTTACCAGGATGCTGCCTGGTATGGAGGGGAGGTCCTATGAGGAGAGACTGAGGGATTTGAGGTTGTTTTCGTTAGAAAGAAGGCGGCTAAGAGGGGACCTTATTGAAACATATAAGATGATTAGAGGTTTAGATAGGGTGGACAGTGATAGCCTTTTTCCTCGGATGGAGAAAGCTAGCACGAGGGGGCATAGCTTTAAATTAAGGAGTGGTAGTTATAGGACGGATGTCAGGGGTAGGTTCTTTACCCAGAGGGTGGTGAGGGATTGGAATGCCCTGCCTGCTGCAGTTGTAAATGCACCAAGTTTGGGGGCGTTTAAGAGATCCGTGGATAGGTTTATGGATGGAAAGCGTTTGGTTTAGGTTAGAGGGTCATTGCTTTTTAATTGGTCGGCGCAACATCGTGGGCCGAAGGGCCTGTTCTGCGCTGTAATGTTCTATGTTCTATGTTCTATGACTTAATGCCATTCCCCTGCCTTTTCCCTGTGTCCCTGCACATTGTTTCTATTCAAGTAATCAGCTAATGCCCTTTTGAATGATTCGACTGAACTTACCTTCACCACACTGCCAGGCAGTGCATTCCTGACCAGAAGCCCTTGTTGTGTCACATCAAATTTGTTTCTTTTACAAATCACTTTAAATAGGTGCCCTCTCATTCTTGATCCTTTTACGAGCAGGAACAGTTTCTCTCTAATCATTCTGTCTAACCCTTCCTCATGATTTTGAACAACTCTAGCAAATCTCCTCTTAGCCTTCTTCATCCCAAGGAGAACAGTCCCAACCTCTCCAATCAATCTACTTTATTTCCATACAGTGAGTAGTGAGTGTCTGGAACAAGCTGCCAGAGGTGGTAGTAGAGGCAGGTACAATTTTGTCTTTTAAAAAGCGTTTAGACAATTATATGGGTAAGATTGATATAGAAGGATATGGGCCAAATGCGGGCAATTGGGATTAGCTTAGGGGTTTTTAAAAATAGGCTGGCATGGACAAGTTGGGCCGAAGGGCCTGTTTCCATGTTGTAAACCTCTGTGACTCTATCCACATGATGAAGTCATTCACAGTTTACAATATTTTCAAGCAAATTGTCTTGGAGCTTTGTGCAGAATTTGTAGCCCATCTTTTCCAGTATGGCAGTTGTGGGCAACTCTGTTATGAACACTTATGGATTCAATCATGATGCAGAATCTGATGGTTGATGTCGCAGCTTCCATTTCAGCACGACAGCAGCCACTCAAATTTGCACTGGGGTGAATAACTTTAATTTACAAACCTATTAACTTTGCGGTGTTGCTGAGTTCAATTTCCAATTTAGTACCAGCTTGTGCCATGACTACATATTGATTGGAGATTGGTTCAGCTTATTTGGCTGGACATGTGCTTGGTGTTCAGAGTGGGTTCACAGGTTCAATTCCTGTGCTGGCTGAGGTTATTCATGAATGCTGCACCTTCTCAACCTTGTCCCTTGTCTGAGGTTCGGTGATTCTCGGGTTCACTATCAGTCACAGCCTAAGGTCATCTGGGACTATGGCGACTTTACCTTTATTAGGAAATGGATTCATATTGATTAAAATCAATGATTATGGTACCAGATAATTGGTTGATAGGAGGGACTACCATTAAATTGGTTTCAAACCCAGAAATTAAATGTGACTAATGCACATAAATGACAGAAAGGGGCGGCACGTTAGCACGGTGGTTAGCACTGCTGCCTCACAGCACCAAGTCCCAGGTGACTGTCTGTGTGGAGTTTGCACTTTCTCCCTGTGAAAGCATGGATTTCCTCTGGGTGCTACAGTTTCCTCCCACAGTCCAAAGATGTGTGGGTGAGGTTTTTTGGCCATGCTAAATTGACAAACAGCAGAACCCCAGAATCGTAGAATCCTACAGTGCAGAAGGAGGCCATTCAGCTCATGCACAGACCACAATCCCACCCAGGCCCTATCCCCTTGCCCCCATGCACTTACCCTAGCTAGTCCTCCTAACACTAAGGGGCAATTTAACATTGCCAATCCATCTAGCCCGCAAATCTTTGGACTGTGGGAGAACACCAGAGCACCTGGAGGAAACTCACGCAGACACAGGGAGAAGGTGCAGAGTGTGCTAGAAAGTGCAGAATGTGTCAGACTCAACACGGACCTCTTCAGAGGTATTTTTGTGTTTTGGCACGTTACTGAAGTTTTTGTACCAAGGACTTGAAAATTAAATGCAATTGTTATCATAGTTATTATAGTTATTATAGTATCATTCTTTTCATTGCCTCTATTTATTGAGTGCTGTAGATGTTAAAAATAGACTTGTTAACTTTACCACTATTGCACGTAAAATGTATAAGCGTACCAAGATTGAGGTAACAGAAATTCTGGATGAAATCTAATGTGACCCATGGGAGTGGGGCTGGGGTGGAACCTGGGGAGAACTGGAATAGTAGCTTGGCTCCTCCTCATATTTCCACCTCTCAGCAATCTTGCCAGCCCTGAGATGATACCGAAATCTGACACTGGTGAGTAGTTAATCAGCAGCAATTAAATGCCAATAAAGGAAAAATTACTAATTCCAATGGGATCTTATGGGAAGCAGACAAGTGCCCCGCTGAGGCCAAGGACTGCAAGTAATTGGAGGCAGCCTGCTGGTGGCAGGCCAGGGGGCCAGGGAGACCTCACTTAATTCGTGGAGGCAGGTGACAGAGGGTTCAGTAATGTGCTTTAGGGAAGGAAATCTACTGTCCTTACCTGGTCTGGCCTACATATGACTCCAGATCTACAGGAAGGAGAGCAGATGCATGGAAACATCACCACATGGAAGTTCCCCTCCTAGCCACACATCTTCCTGACTTGGAAACATAATGTCTCTCCTTCACTGTCACTGGGTCAAAATCCTGGAACTCCAATCATAACAGTACTGTGGGTGTATCTTAAAAATGTCCTCAGGCATGGGCAATAAATACTGGCCCAGCCAGCGATGCCCACATCCCATGAATGAATAATAAAATAAATCTCCAGGAAGATCATGCAGGTTGGCAGGACTCATAAACCATTGGGCTCAGGACTTAAGTTTGATCCCAACTGAGGAATATTTTCAAAAGTGGTAAGATTCCGCCCTCTGAGGAAGAAGTTAAGTATACATTCCATATCTGTTGGACAATAGGAATCACACCCTGTCCAGGAAATGGCTTTGAGCATTAAACAAATTTGTGATAAGTCCGTGTCATGATGCAAAATGCCAACATTGGGATTGACCAAGTCAACAATTGTAATTTGAAACAAACAGGAGATAAAGGAGGAGCAAAAACACATCCTTCATTAGATATCATAATGAAAAGATGCATAAAAATACTTTGAAGAAAGGCCCAAGGATGAGCTGAAGATTTACATTACAGGAGAAAGAAAATCCATCCTGTTCAAAGTAAATATTAAAAAACGAACATTAAAAAAAGGAAAAATGCCGTTTTTACTCATTTGCATTTTTAATATTTAGAGGAGACTTCAACAATTAAGCTGGTTTGGTTGCAAGGACACAAAGAGGTACAAAGAACAAAGAACAGTATAGCACAGCACAGGTCCTTCAGCCCTCCAAGCCTGCACCGATCATGATGCTTGTTTAAACTAAAACTGTATGCACTCACGGAGTCCATATCCTTTCATTCCCATCCTATTCATGTATTTGTTAGTTGCTCCTTAAATGCCGCTATCACATCTGCTCCCACCATTTCCCTGGGCAGTGTGTTCCAGACATTCATCACCCGCTGTGTAAAAAATTTGCCTCATACATCTCCTCTAAACTTTTCCCCACACATCTTGAACCTATGTCCTCCAGCACTTGACTTTACTATCCTAGGAAAGAGCATCTGACTATCCACTTTGTCCATGCAAGTCAATCTTGTAAATCTCCATCAGGTCACCCTTCAACTTCTGTCATTCCAGTGTGAATAAACCGAGTTTATCCAATCTCTCCTTATAGCTAATACCCTCCAGACCAGGCAACATCCTGCGAAACCTCTTCTATACCTTCTCCAAAGCACCCACATCCTTCAGTAGTGTGGCAACCAGAATTGTACACAATATTCTAAATAAGGCCTAACTAAAGTTCTGTACTTTTGATTTGCCAATTTTTGCTTGCCATGTCCTGACAGATGAAGGCAAGTATGCCTTCTTGACTATCTTATCCACCTGTGTTGCCACTTTCAGTGATTTGTTGACATGTATGCCCAGATTTCTCTGCCTATCAATACTCCTAAGGATTCTACCCTTAATTCCTACATGCATTGGATCTTCTAAAATGCATGATCTCACATTTGTCTGGATTAAATTCCGTCCATCATTTCTCTGCCCAAGCCTGTAACTGGTCTATATCTTGCTGTCTCCTTTGACAAAGCTCTTCACTATCCGCAATTCCACCAATTTTTGTGTCACCTACAAACTTACTAATCAGACATCTGATCCCATGTGACTTCATCTTTCGTATTAGTCTATCTTGAGGTACATTGTCAAAGGCTTTACTGAAGTCCATGTATACAACATCCACTGCCTTTCCCTCATCTATCATCTTCATCACTTCCTCAAAAAACTCGATCAAGTTAGTGAAGCAAGACCTCCCCTTCACAAAACCATGCTGTCTATCAATAATACGTCCATTTGTTTCCAAATGTGAGTATGTTTGAAATGATTTTGAATGCCTTTTCTTAATTTACTAAATAAGTCACTACTGTATCCCAAGCTAACTAGAAAATAGTTTTGCATTTTTTAAAAAGACATTTTCAGCAGTTTTATAATCCAATCCCTCACAGCTGATGGGATTTAAAATATTTCCAACATGTGTCCAAGTTACCCTTCCTAAATGCATTAAGGAATATTTTTTAAAGTGATATTTGTTTGAAAATGCATATTTCAAACATTATCCAGTTAAGCTGGTGGTGGATTATTACTGGAATTTAAAATAATTACAATTTTGTGAAGATCCATTTTTGAATATTTCTAACTTGTCCCCAAGTTATTGTTCCTTACTACATTGAGGAATAAATTTTGAAGTAACATTTTTTTCAAAAATCTATGTTTTCAAACATTAAGCTGGTTCATGACAAATGTTAAGTTTGTTATTACGCAAATTCATTTGAGTGGAAACTTGAGAGAAATGGCTGTACTTTTGTCCTGTTCACACTAAAAGCAAAACTCAGCATCCTTTGGAAACTATACATCCACACAGCTGATAGCCATTCATCTTTCTCAGCTGTCATTATGCTGCTGCCTGGAAAATAGCTGAATTCAGGGAATCAAAATCAACTGCAATGAAAACAGAAAATGTTAGATAAACTCAGCTGGTCTGACAGCATCAGTGAAGAGAGAATCATAGAATCCCTACAGTGCAGAAGGGAGCCATTTGGTCTATCAAGCCTGCACCAATAACAATCCCACCCAGGTCGTGTCCTATCCCTGTAACCCCACACATTTACCCTCCTAATCACCCTGATATTTAGGGACAATTTAACATGGCCAATCAACCTAACCCACACATCTTTGGAGGAAACTGGAGCACCCGGAGGAAACCCAGCTATGTGGATGTATTGTTTCCAAAGGCCGCTGAGTTTTGCTTTCAGTATGATCAGGACAAAAGTGCAGCCATTTTTGAAAAGTGCTTCTTTTCTCTCAAGTTTCCACTCAAATGAATTTGCATAATAACAAACTTAACATTTGCCATGAACCAGCATAGGGACAACATGCTAACTCCACAAGTAACTCCAGAAGTAACAGGAATACAGAGTATTGGTCTAATGGTAAGTTACTTGATAGTTGAGCAGAGAGATCTCGGTGTCCTTGTGCATAGGTACCCAGGTTAATAGGATTATTAAGAAGGCGAATGGTATGTTAGCTTTTATTGGTAGAGGGATTGAGTTTAGGAGCCATGAAGTCATGTTGCAGCTGTACAAAACTCTGGCACGGCCGCACTTGGAGTATTGCGTACAGTTCTGGTCACTGCATTATAGGAAGGATGTGGAAGAATTGGAAAGGGTGCAGAGGAGATTTACCAGGATGTTGCCTGGTATGGTGGGAAGATCTTATGAGGAAAGGCTGAGGAACTTGAGGCTGTTTTCGTTAGAGAGAAGAAGGTTAAGAGGTGACTTAATAGAGACATATAAGGTGATCAGATAAGGTGGACAACGCAAACCTTTTTCCTCGGATGGAGACGGCTAGCACGAGGGGACATAGCTTTAAATTGAGGAGTGATAGATATAGGACAGATGTCAGAGGTAGGTTCTGTACTCAGAGAGTAGCAAGAGCGTGGAATGCCCTGCCTGCAACAGTAGTGGATTTGCCAACATTAAGGGCATTTAAGTGGCCATTGGATAAACACATGATATTGGAATAACGTAGATGGGCTTTAGACTGGTTTCACAGGTTGGTGCAACATCGAGGGCTGAACAGCCTGTACTGAACTGTAATGTTCTGTGTTCGACACAGCACACAGACAGAGACCCGAAACTGGAATTGAACCCGGGTCCCTGATGCTGTGAGGCAACAGTGCTAACTGCAATGCTACTATGTCGCCAAAGAAACATAGTTAACATTTTGAGTCCATATGACTCTTCTACAGAGCTATGTTTCCCGAACGTTTTCTGTTTTTATTTCAGATTTCCAGCATCCACAGTATTTTGCTTTTTTCAAAACCAAAAATCAACCATTTTCCAACCATTGACCAGACTGAAATCAGGTAGCAAATAGGATTTTGGTGATGAGGTGATTCCATGCACTTGATGGCAATCGAACACTGTCAGTGGTGCAGAAGGAGTGGGTTTCACCAAGATATCCCTCTGATCTTATGACACAAGGACTCTAAGAACTTTGATGGACAGAAATAAAAATGAAAAATGTTGGTCATATTCAGCTGGTCAGGCAGTATCTATGGAGAGGAACTGAGTTAACGTTTCAGATCAATAACTTTTCATTAGAACTCTCTCCACAGACCCTGCCTGACCTGTTGAATATTTTTTGCTTTTATTTCAGACTTTCAGCGTTTTGCTTTTTCTAGATGAACAGTTATGGGTGATGTTGTGATGATGCTGACAATGATTGTCCACAGTGCTCAGATCTGTAATTAGGGGAGTGGACTGGCTAAGCTGCAATTTTTACGACATGTGGGTTATTATTATTTAAATTTAGAATCATAGAATCACTACAGTACAGAAGGAGGCCATTCGGCCCATTGAGCCTGCATCAACAGTAATCTCACGCAAGCCCTATTCCTATTTTTACTCTGCTAATCCCCCTGATACTAGGGGTCAATTGAACATGGTTAATCAACCTAACCCTTATATCTTGAGACTGTGGGAGGAAACACACGCAGAGACGAGGAATACATGCAAACTCCACACAGATCTGAGGTCGGAATTGAAACCAGGTGCCTGGTGCTGTGAGGCCTCAGTGCTAACCATTGTGCCACCGTGCTACCCTTTATAAAGCTTTCCTCCAACTAACACGTTACTTAGACTAATATGGGTTGGGATACCCACAGAAACTTGTGGGTACCCCATGGCGGCATGGTACCACAGTGGTTAGCACTGCTGCTTCACAGCTCCAGGGACCTGGGTTCGATTCCTGACTTGGGTCATTGTCTGTGTGGAGTTGCACATTCTCCTTGTGTCTGCGTGGGTTTCCTCCCACAGTCCAAAGATGCGCGGGTTAGGTTGATTGGTCATGCTTAAATTTCCCTGTAGTGTTCTGACATATGTAGGTTAGAGGGATTAGTGGGTAAAATATGTAGGGATATGGGGGTAGGTCCTGGGTGGGATTGTGGTTGGTGCAGACTCAATGGGCCAAATGGCCTCTCTCTGTACTGTAAGGTTTCTATGATTTCTATGAAACTGTGCTACTCCCTCACAGCTTCTGGGTATGCCCACCAACTGATCTGTTACTGAGCGCAGACACGTGGGGGTTACAGGGATAGGGCCTGGGTGGGATTGTTGTCGATGCAAGCTCAATAGTCCAAACTGGCCTCCTTCTGCACTGTAGAGATTCTATGATTCTAGGACAATACCCTCCCCCATAATCTTTGGAGCTTGTGTTAAACTTGACCCATGGATGACCTGGGTTTATTTAACTAGCAAAATGAAATGAAAACTAGATATTCAGGAATAAATGAAACTGGTCTGGAAGGTATTAGGAACAGCACTTCTGCTGATGGCAGCTGTTGCTTGCGTTTCTATCTTCCTGCCCTCTAGAACTTGCTGCACGCCAGCAAAACGTTTTCCTTTCATCCCTGTCTCAGGGGTACCTGGCAATGACAGCTGGTACAACAAGGCGAAAGACTGATCCGTTCTGCAGTACTGACATCCTCACCTTGAACAGTCTGGATAATCACCTCAGAACAAAAAGTAATGTTGTGGTCTGCAGACAAGAGGCCAGACTAATGTTCATCATATTAATTCAATATAAATTCAATATTACATATGGCAACTTAGAAATAAAAACAAATTAAGAAATTAAATATTGCACAAACCTAAAACCTTAATACCTGAATTGAATCAAACTCCTTAGTTACTGACAGATCACTATTGCTCACAGATGGGGAGGTTTGAGGCCAGTCACTATTGTATAATTAATGAAATCTTGAAAACTGATGAAGTCTTACTACTGACAGAGTGAGGTAGGTGTTGCATTGAAAAAGAATAAACGAGTGTGTTGCTGATGATGAATTATCTCCTTTGTTACAACAGAACGATTCACACAAGGCCAGTTCTGACATTGGTTACAAAATGCACAATAAATAATCCACTCCCCCACACTTAAAATGAGTATTCCTCCCAGAAAAGTTGGAATTTGTTTCTGATTTAATTTTTGCTTCTATTATTTAAATTTGTGGATAAGAGATGATTGCAGTTCGTCGACAAGGTTTCCAAGCGACTTAACAACCAAAGCCAGCTGTTACTTATTTACATTGTACTAGTGATGCGTGTCAGTGCAAAACAGCATTGACGCTAACCTATAGCTAAACTCAGCTGCAAAGTTGCCTCATTCAAAATGAATATCGTTTTACAAAAAAATGCTAACTAAGAAACCCAATGGTAGACTAATTTTAAAGTCAGTTTGTATTTTGGGTTGGGACTCTTAATGAGTTAATCATAAATCCATATATTAATCACCCTAATGTTAGGCTTTACATTAACATAGAAACATAGAAAATAGGAGAAGGAGAAGGCTATTCGGCCTTTGAGCCTGCTCTGCCATCCATTATGATCATGGCTGATCATCAAACTCAATAGCCTGATTCTACCTTCACCCATATTCTTTGATCCCTTTCGCCTCTAACTGCTTCTTGAAAACATTCAATGTTTTGGCCTCAACTACTTTCTGTGGCAGCAAATTCCACAGGCTGACCACACCCTGAATGAAGAAATTTCTCCTCATCTCTGCCCTAAACTGTCTAACCTGTATCTTCAGATTGTGACCCCTGGTTCTGGACACCTCCACCATTGGGAACATCCTCCTTGCATTTACCCTGTCTAGTCCTGTTAGAATTTTATAAGTTTCTGCGAGATCCCCCCTCCCCCATTTCTGAACTCCAGTGAAGATAGTACAATGCAGAATAATATTTGTATCATAAAACAGAGACAAATTGCTTACTATGCAAGGGATTCTACAGGAAGTATTTATTCAGTACTTCATATCATTAGACTATGCATAAAGTAACATTTTTCATCTGACAAAATGAACAGAAGCAAAAGTGAAAGACATCTTGCTATCCTGGGCAAAGATACTCAACTCAGCTGCCACTTTAGTTAAAGAATGAAAATACAATTTATGTAACCATTAGCACATTAGCCAACCATATTGTTATACCAAAAGGCAGTTAAAAGAAAATTATTCCTGCACAATAAGATAAAATTAATGACCTGGCATAGCCCTTCTATTTAATGAAGGGGATGATAGGTATGCCTGTTCCCTTAGCAATTGACACACGAAAAATATCTATCTTGTGACAGCCCTGATGTGGTTTCATGAAACATCTCCTAGATTTTCTTTTGAAAAGAAAATAAGTTCCTGCTGTGCCTAGACTTCCAGAAATACTCTGACGTGACGTATTTCGGGCAGACGGGGGAAACAGCCACAAACCCAGTCAACAGCTACTGGCTCCTTTTTCCAGGATTCCCTCTGTGCCTCCAGCAACTGTAACCCTATCTCCTTTAAAACCTCACAGTAAATCCAGTCAGCAGCTGACAAGCCACTTATTGACCCACCTCCGCCCCCACCCAACTACAATTATAGTTGTACATGGGGAGGAAAGAGGCCTGTCTATCAGTGGCCTAATTGAGATCTTTAAGTGAGCAATTAATTTCTACTTAAGGGCCTCATCCTGCCTCTGCCAGGATTTAACTGGTGACAAGAGAGACCCCTGTCAAGCCACAAGCCATCAAGATTCCTTATGACTGGTGATGGGTGGGTAGGGCTTAATCCCTTCTTAACTGATCTCCTGAGTCCATCAGAGGGCCCACTCTTCCAAGGTGTAACCCATGCTCCCTGCCCTTCCCCCCACCTTCTCCCCAAGTTTCTCTCCGCCATGGTCATTTAACCATGGGGATCCCACACACTCCCCTCCATGATACCCATCCTGCAGACACTTATCTTATTTACTTGTAAGGGATATAGAATCCCCACAGTGCAGAAGGAGGCCATTTGGCACATCAAATCTGCATCAACCACAATCCCCGTAATCCTACTTATTTACCCTACTAGCCTCCTAACACCAAGGGGCAATTTAGCATGGCCAATCAACCTAACCCGCAATGCGTTGACAGGGGTGCCACTTAGAATGGACAACATATTTAAAATAGAATGCTTGACTTGTGAGTGGGAGTCTGAAAAAAGAAGTCTGGAAGTAATAGGACCCAAAATTTTGATTGGTAATGGCCGAGCACGAAACAAACAGAACGTGCAAGTACATTGGGCAAGCCAACAGAATATAGTCTATGAATGTTATCAGCAGCTATTTAGCTCTCTGGCAAATCCATATCTTTAATATTATTTAATATTATTACCACTTTGCAAGAATCCAGTAATGATGTTTGGGGAAGGCCTAGTGCAGTATAAGCGATGCCCATTGCTCTCAGGCTGCTGGTATTCTAGAGCAGAGATCAGCAGCTGTCTGAGCTGTGACTTCCTGTTCCTGATGGGCAAAGTCTCGACCAAATCTATTGACCAGTAGATATCCATGGGGCAGCCATTCTTTTGGATGGGCTCCCCCTACCATTTAGCTGGGTACTATTAGGGAGGTAGGTGGGGTGATGGTGGGAACTCCAGCAAAATAAAGCCCCACCTATCTAACCTATTCTTAAATGCCATCATGCCCCATAACTCTGTGTAAGAAAAAAATGCTGCAATTCTTTCAAACTTAGCTCCACATCTCCTAGAGTGGACATAACCAATTTCTATTTGCTCCCTCTCTTCCTGCCAATAATTTTGACATTACTATCCAATCATCCTTTTACTTCTTCTGTTATAAAGGAACCAACCTTTGATTTCCAAGATTTGTTTTCAAATTTGCATTTCTTCACACAAGACAGCTACCCGTTGAGTCTGTACCAGGCCCTCTCTGTTCGCTTTCCATTCTTCCTGCAGTTTGTAGACCACCGTTGCAATTAATATTCCAATTGTGGTCCTATTAATATTTTGTCAACATTGTTACTGTATGCCTACCTAACAAGAAATTGGCCCTTAGATTAGGCAAAGCAGTTAAAAGGATCTGGGAAATATTTGTAAGTGACAGGACTGTGGCAAGTGAAACTGAATAAAGTAAATGCAGAATGTTTGCTAGGAAACAAATGGACAGATAGAATTGCCCAATGAATGGAGAACATTGAAAGGGATCTGGAAGTAATGGAAAAATCAGTGGGTGGGATTTCCCACACCCCATGGCATGCATTCCAGCAGCGAGGGGTCTCCGTGGGGAGGGATTGCCTTTGGCGGGACCCGAAGATCTCACCAACAGGAAGAGGTGGGCAATCTGGCCCAGTGGTAAACAGAATAAGCAGGTATTTTGCCAAATCAATGGAGCGCCTCCTGAATTTTCTCAATTTTAGCCTCAAGCTCTGAAGTGTCCACCAGGGTTGTGTAAGTGAAACTCCTTTACAATTTTCCATGGAAATCCATGGGGAGAACACTTATTATTTATGGTTAAAAGTAAATTATGGTGGACGAGGCACATTTATGCAATTTGCAAATTGCATATTTTGCAAATATAAGTCAAAAGTGTATTCTGGTTTCTGGTTAAACTATTAAAAAAATGATCTTCACCCTGTCTAAGCTCATCTGCTGTTGAAATCTTCATTTTAGCTATTCATTACCTCCTTATTTGACTATTACAACATAGTCCTGGCTGGACTCCCACATTTTATCCTCTGTAAACCTGAGTTAATCCATGATTCTGCTGCCTTAACTCACATCAAGTCCCATTCCCTTTGTCATCTCTTGTACTCATTGACCTACACTGGCTTCAGTCAACAACAGCTTGATTTTAAATTCTCATCCATGGCCTCTTTCATCTCCTTCCCCGTAATCTCCTCCAGCCCTGTAATCCTGTGAGAGAGATCTACACTCCTCTATTTCAGGCCCCTTAAGCATTCCTGATTTGATCACTTCAACATTTGTGGTTACACCCCTTCAGTTGCCTAGGTCTCGAGCTCTGGAATGCTCTGCTTATATTCTCTGTCTTTGTATTCTGCTTCCCTACTTTGAAATACACCCTAACATGTACCTATTTGACCAAGAGTTTTTGGTCATCTTGCCAAACAGCACTTGCAAGTACATTTGCAAGTCAATATAATATAGGTCTGTGACTGCTATCAGAAGCTGTTTGGCTCTCTGGTAAATCCATATCTTTAATATTATACCTCTCTGCAAGAATCCAGCAATGATGCCTGGGGAAGGCCTAATTTTTGGTTATCTTGCCAAACAGAACATGCAAGTACATTGGCAATTCAATAGAATATAGGTCTGTGACTGTAATCAGCAACTGTTTAGCTTTCTGATAAAACCATATCTTTAATAGTTATCTCTCTGCAAGAGTCCGGCTATGATGCCTGGGGAATGATGCAGTACCAGCAATGCCCATCACTCTCAGACTGTCGGTATTCTAGAGCAGAGGCCAGCAGGTCTCTGAGTTGTGACTTCCTGTTCCTGAGGGGCAGGAGGAGATTACAGTCATCTTATATGTTCTGTTTGTTTTGTGCTTGGCCATGACCAATCAAAATTTTAGGTCTTATTACTCCCTTATGTGGCTCAGTGTAATGCTTTGTTTTATAATGCTCATTTGAAGCACCTTGGGATGTTTTATTATGTATGTTGTTAGTCTGTGAGACAATAAGAAACTTGCAAGTCTTTGTGATAGCGCAGGAAAGAGATTGCTTTTCAATGTTTTCATTATAGATAAATCACAACTGGAATTCCCTCTCTGTATCTCTCCACTACTCTACCTCATTTCACCCATTAAAATCGACCTCTTTGACAAAGCTCTTGGCCAGCTGTCCTTTTGTGGATATTATAGTACTCCTGCAAAGGGCATCGGAGAAATATTTCATAAAAATATGTGGCAGAAAGGATGGATGGCACCAAAATCCCTTAACCCTCAACATATTAATTCATTAAACTGCATGGTATGTGTATTTCTGAATTTCTTTTTTCTAATCCGCAGATCCTTCATCAAATTATTAAGGAACCATGAGCTGGAGTTTACTCCGTGATGTTCTAAGTGGAGTGAATCAATACTCCACCATCATTGGGAGAATCTGGTTGAGTGTTATGTTCATATTCCGAGTCCTTATCTATGTGGTGGCAGCAGAACGCGTCTGGAACGATGAGCAGAAAGACTTCAATTGCAACACAAGGCAAATTGGTTGTGAAAATGTGTGTTTTGACTACTTCTTTCCAGTGTCCCATGCAAGACTTTGGGCATTGCAACTCATCTTGGTCTCCACCCCTTCTCTTTTGGTTGTCATGCATGTTGGTTACCGGGAACACAGGGAGAAGAAGTACAAAAAGAAACTCTATAAGGACAAAGGGGACATAGATGGGGGTCTTTGGTGGACCTATTTCTTCAGTCTCCTCTTCAAAACAGGAGTTGAAATCAGTTTCTTGTTCATTATAGTGTGGATGTACAGTGGATTCACTATTCCACGCCTTTTAAAGTGTGAGATTAAGCCTTGCCCCAATGTAGTGGATTGCTTTGTTGGTCGGCCAACTGAAAAGACCATCTTCCTCTATTTCATGATTGCCTCCTCAATTTTGTGCATATTGCTAAACGCCTGTGAGATGAGTTACCTAGTCATAAAGCACTGTCGAGGATGCTGTGCAAAGAGATCTGACAGACAAGCAAGACACTTGAAATGTGGGTGTGACTCATTGGAGAGAGATCAAGTTCTTCTAAAAACACTTAAAAATGGCACTCTGAGGTCTTCCATAAGCATTCAGACGATGTGAAACCAGAAGAACTTCCACACAATCTTATTAATGAAAGTTGCTTTTAGGGTTACCTGTTTTTTAATGAAATAAACAAATGTTGATCAAGATACAGCCTGGGATTTTTCACAGTATCTTTGAAGAAATGTTTATTATTTTCCTGAAGTTATGGTGGATGTGTATATACAATGTTTGTCACAGTTCAATTACAGGTATATCAGAGCCAAGCTTTGTGTGATGATACTGCACCTTTAAGAAATCTATTTATATCATAATTCTTATGAAGGAATATTTCAAACTTCAGCTCTGCTTACAGTGCTGATTTGGCTGCAACTGGCACCTACATGCTGAGAATGCAGAAGCATAATTGATCCTAGATAATGTTTTTGTTCCAGTTTTGTTTATTTTTTAGGTTGTCCCCTGGGATTTCAGTGCAGGGTTTATTTACGTTGATTGACGAGAGAGAGAGAGAGCGAGTCATGTAAATGGGCAGAGCTAAGTTTACAGAGGGACAAGCTGGCAGTTGTCTGCTGGGGTCTGCAAAAGGCCTCTCTGTGACGTTCTGCTGTTTGAAGACAGGTCTTTCTCTGGAGGCTGCTATCTGAGAGCCAGAAGACAGATATATCTCTCTCTCTCTCTATCACTGTCCAGGAGTGTTCATAGGCTCTAGGACTGGAACCAAATAAAAATCACGTAAGCCTGTACTTTTTGCTAACAGGAGTTTAAATTAGGAGGGATATTGCTTAAATTGGAATGAATAGAGACACGCCTTAAGAATTGTATCTTGTCGTGTTTAAATAATTCAGTTGTTCAAAGAAAGCTAATTCATTTGTTATATTTAGATTGTATTGTTAAAAATAAAGCTTGTTTTGATAAAAGCTTCCTCGTTTGCTTGTAAAATCATACCTGGAGTGAGACACCTTGGCTGGGATTCTCCCGGATCACTGTGCTGCTTGAGTTTCCTGATGCTTCTTTTAAGTGGAATCAGCTCCGTGCCAGAAATCTACATGGAGCTGATTATCGTATGGAAATGACATGAAAATTGACATTTCCATGTAATGAGTGGACACAGGAAGGTATTCTCTGGGTCTGCCCCCCACTCCCCACCATGAGTGATTCCCACCGGCAAGGTTTACAACTACTCCCCACTAATAGGGAACTGGGATCCTCACCCTGCTAATGGGGACAGGGACCATTGAGGCCCCCGGAATGGTGGGGTCAAGGGGGGTGCCTTTGGCCACGGTGGCATTGTCCCCTGGACACACTGGCACTGCCCACCAGGGAACTGGGCAATGCCAAGGGGAAGGGGCCAGAGGAGAAGGGCCATAGGGGGCAGGGTCCATGGGGGCAATCAGTGGGGGCTGGTTCAGTGCCTCTCTGCAAGTGCTATTGATGGGAAAGGAAGGGAGCAGAGTGATCAGGGCTGGTCATCGGGGAGGTGGGGAGAGGGATCTATCAGACCCGGAGAGAGGAGAGATCAGGGCTGGCCCGGGTAGGGGGGCCCCCAGTAGGCCAGTGATTGGTGGTGGCAGGGTTCCAGTGGGCCAGCGATTGGTGGCGAGGGGGTCCAGTAGGCCAGTGATTGGGGGTGGTGAGGTGGGAGGGTTGAGCCAGCGACCTAGGGTTCCTGGGAAAGCCAGTGATCGGAGGCCAGCGATGAGGAGGCTGGCAATTGTGGGGGGTGGGGCAGTGTGCATGCGCTGATATCTGCTCTGACAAATCGATGCATGGACAGCGGCCCAACCAACAATATGCTGCAGGCCTCTTAGATGCGAATAGGCTCTGCCCTCAACTTTTGAGAGTGAATCACGCTAAGGCACTCTGCATTGCTCAGAGTGTGGGAGATTCATTCAGGTAAATGCGCCCAAAAGACGGGTGGGAAACACTCCCATTTTCCTGCCCATTGGGCACTTAGTTTTTTTTTTGGGAGAATTCCAGCCCAATCCAATGCCAAAGTCTAAAAAAGTTATGCCTAGGCTAACTTTGTGATTCACTCCAAGCTCTTTGCTGCAAACAGTATATAGACAGAGGTATTAGTTGAGGCAGGTATAATTTTATCTTTTAAAAAGCATTTAGACAGTTATAAGGGTAAGATGGGCGTAGAGGGATATGCGCCAAATGCGGGCAATTGGGACTAGCTTAGGGGTTTAAAAAAAAGGGCGGCATGGACAAGTTTAGCCAAAGGACCTGTTTCCATGCTTTAAACTTCTATGACTCTATGATCTTGGAGTTTCTGAACTGGTGCCGAATATTTGTTACAATTGAGTAAAGGGTACCTGAGAATGTTGAGCAAATGGAATAACATGATTATCGTATTCATTACAAAAGTCAATGATATTTTTCATAGATACTTTAAAGGCAGTGTTTGTTCCCAATGGTTCCATTGTTTCTCTGCCATGTTTACTGTTTTGCAGACTCACACAGTAATAAGTGCATTGTAACAGACCGGCATCAGAACAGGATTCCCTAGGCCTGACACTGCCAGATTAAAATGTATTCAGTGTCAAATAGAAAAAAAACATTGACACCATTTGAATGCAGAAGTCAATAAGCAACAAACTAATAAACAGAAACCCTTGGTGATGGTCACGTAGCATTTTGTGTTGAATGCCTCCAGAGATTTCTTTTTCCGAGTTGCAGCAACTATAATATTTTCCTTGCCTCCTTATGAATTGCTAATGAGAGCTCTTTGATACTTCTTCCATATAATTGGTCCAGGTATGGTGAGAGTGCAGCTCCTGAGATCGACATACACTTTTTGCCTACAAAACTACTGTTCTGGGTGTAGCAGAGTGACATTGTGCAGGCAAGTACATGAGCGCAGATGCTCATATTGCATTGGAAGTAGACATGAATTCTATTCATAAAACTAACAAAATACCTCCCCCCCAATATACATCAGGAAGTTGTACAAATTTGTAAACTTCAACCTTATGCGTAAAGTTCTTCTTCATTCTTATGTTCTTAATGGTAGCACGATGGCACAGTGGTTAGTACTGCTGCCTTGCAGTGCCAGGGACCTGAGTTTGATTCCCAGCTTGGGTCACTGTCTGTGTGGAGTTTGAATGTTCTCCCTGTGTCTGCGTGGGTTTCCTCCGGGTGCTCCAGTTTCCCACCACAGTCGAAAGATGTGCTGGTTAGGTGCATTGGCCATGCTAAATTCTCCCTCAGTGTACCCCGAACATGCTGTGTTGGGACTAGGGGATTTTCGTGCTAACTTCACTGCAGTGTTAATGTAAGCTTACTTGTGACTAATAAATAAACAGCTTCATAATAATGAAAAAATGGCTGTTGTGTTTTTGATAACCATAAAGGTCATTGCACAGCTGAGGAAGCCATTTACAGGAATACCAGGGCTATTGTTTTGACAGTATCTGATGTTAGCCATGCAAAGTTATGGAAACATTTCAGGTGCTCTTGCATAAAGACGCAGATGTTGTACGCATACAGTGACTTCATTTCTCAGCACTGAATCCAATTTGAATTGTTATATGTAGACAACTAAAACTAGTTAGCTATTCTGATTGTATTCACTTCTTTAAAACATTTCCATTATTAAAAACACATGAAAATTCCTGAAAGCAGGGATGGGATCCCAGTGATGTTCACATCCTAGCAAAGGATAAAAGAAAAATATTTGCCAATGCCCTTTTTGAGGAACCATGTTGGTTTCTCCTTATTAAAACCAGCCTATAAAAATCAATAAAATAAAAACTATCAAATAATAAACACTCAAAAATGAAACATGTAAAAAAAATGCAATACCCCACAAATAAATTCATTCATTCTATCTCCTGCTATCTTTAATGATTTTCATCTCACAGCACTCATAGAATCATAGAATTCTACAGTGCTGAAGGAAGCCCATTGAATCTGCACCAACCCAAAGTAAGAAGTGTCACAACACCAGGTTAAAGTGCAACAGGTTTATTTGTAGCAAACACCACTAGCTTTCGGAACTGGCTGTTCCTTCCCTTTCTGCCTTTTCAAGAGTTTGAATGATTTGGCTGCAGTTTGCTTCCCAGTTTCTTTTTTGGGACTGCTTCATATTTGTAACCTTAAGTACATAATCTCAGTGCCTCCTCCACTCCATTTTCTCCTGCTTTCTACATTTTCAGACCTTTCAGGTCTCTCTGTTTCTTTACAATTTCCCATATCCTCTTTGCCCATGCCTTTTGCACTGTTTTTTTAATATTGTCAGGCCATCGCCTCCCCTTTCTGTGTTTATTTGATTTATTATTGTCACATTATTAGTACACAGTGAAAAGTATTGTTTTTTTGCACGCTGTATAGACAAAGCATACTGTTCATAAAGAAGGAGAGAATGCTGAAAGTAGTGTTACAGTCATAGCTAGGGTGTAGAGAAAGATCAACTTAATGTGAGGTAGATCCATTCAAATGTCTGATGGCAGCAGGGAAGGAATTGTTCTTAGTCGGTTGGTATGTGTCCTCAGACTTTTGTATCTTTTTCCTGACGGAAGATGGTGGAAGAGAGTATGTCCGTGGTGCATGGGGTCCTTAATTATACTGGCTGCTTTTCCTAGGCAGGGGGAAGTGTAAAAAGAGTCAATGGGTGAGAGGCTAGTTTGTGAGATGGACTGGGCTTCGTTCATGCCCCTGCTCCCATTGCTGACAACTCTGCTCTTAGGGATCACACCCTGTTCCCACGGGTCAGTCTCTGCTCTCAGGAATCACATCCTCTGTTCCAGCTGGCTCTCTGTACCTTGCCAATTTGTAGGATTCACAACTGCAAATCTCTTCCTTTCCCATCCTACCCCCTCCAAAACATTCCCAAATACATCCTCAAATTGGTCTGAAAGCTCTGACCCTTGAGATACTTAACTCCAAGAAGCAACTCCCAATACCCTTGCTCCTGGGTACTCCCAGCTCCACATTACTGCTCTATCCAGCTTTTATTTGCTCTCCAAGAGCGCTTGCATCCTGGCAACTTTCCGAATGTTCACTGGTCTAAAAGTAGGAGACTGACTTGATGAATATTTTGTGTGCTCAATAACCTTTCAGCTGTGAAAACTGTCAAAGTAACTGCACATATATTTTTAACACACCACTGAATATTTACAAACTCAGAATTCGTTAAATAAACCAGAATACAAATAAATCAATGGGTAGACCTTCTGAAAGTTCACATCTGAATACTTAATAAGCTTCCAGGGTGTGCTATTTTAATATGGATTTTAATTTGGTTGGTTCATAAATTTATAAAAAGAAATGTAGTGTGGGCTATTTTAATTGGAACATCATCAGTTGGAAGCTGTACCTTATAGTGCAGGAAAATGGTCATTAGAGAGCCATTGCTATTGATTTAGATCTGTAGTTTAATTCACTATTAAAAATGAAGGATTTAAAGAAACAACAGTGGAAAAGATGTCAGTAGTATGAGTCAACTTCAATAGTAGATACAGAGAGGCATCTATTTTCAATGCTACAGGCCTGGAAAGACAGGTGTAGCAAGAAATTGTATACTGTGTACGCCCAGCTTAAATATTTACTGAAATACCATTTGTGCCTGTGGGTGTGAATTGTCATATAGATTGCTTTCTTTCAAAAAGATTACAAGGTTAGAGCAATACAGATAGGATAGGAGGCAGGATTCTCCTCTGGTTGTGTTTTAAGTGATCCTCCGCTGTCCACTAATAGCTGATAGTTCATCCAGCGAGCCACATGGGCAAGGCAAGTGCCAAGTCTGAAATTTGGTCCATGATAAATGAATTGACCTCAGGCGCCCTCAATCAGAGAGGAGAATATTAAACAGCATCTGACTCATCTCTATTTAGTGAGGCCAGGTATGTGCAGATGTTGGTGAAGGTAGGATTAGGCTTAGGCTTAGGTAAAGAATCGCCAACCATTCACTGTCAAGACAAGAGATCTAAAGACATCCTACCCTTGGAATTTACTCCACCCAAACCCCAGTGTGAGGGGATCGCATGGTTTGGAAAACCTGACAGTGAAATGCCAGCTCCAAGATGTAAAGCTCTATATAGCACTCCTTGTGGGCCAGGAAGAACAGGAGTCGTTCCCGCACCCCCCCCCACCCCCCGCCCTTTGACAAGCCCTTTGAACATCCTCTGCTGATCAAGGAATCTCTCCCTTCCCACCACAATTGGTATTTCCCTTTATAAACCCCTGACTTACAGACTGCTCTGCAATCCAGTTGCCACAGAAAGTTTCCAAGGATTCCTGGCTGTGGTATTCTGCCTCTGGTGCTCCCAGGAAGATAAGGATTACAAAGAAATCCTGGGATGATGAAAGGATCTCTGCATCCCTGACTCCGTTGGTTCTTCCCATTCTCCTGACTTCCCATAAATATCAGGGCAGCTGCACTGGTGAAGTTATCGGGTCGAATCGATAACCTCAGGGCAGCTGCACTGGTGGGGTTAAATGGTCCAATCGATAACCTCAGGGGAGAAGAATGGCAAAGATAAAATTGACAAAAAAAAAGCACTGGAAAAAATAAATAATATGGAAATAACAGCAGGAATTATTGGGATGAGGTTGCAGATCGATCAGCCTCTCTAGTGAAAAAGCACACTTGACTTATACCTTTCATCAGAATACATGTTTGCTCAAGTGTAGGGAAAGATAAGTTCAAATCATACACTGCTATCTATCTCACAGTAAAAGAAAAGGCATTTCAAGATTATTTGAGTTTGACATACAAACAATGTGTATCAATTATATGGACTTACTTTGCTTAACAACAAATAAATGCATTGTTGCAAACAGAAAATGGAAACCTTCTTCCATACATTCGCTTGATGGAATTTTACTGCCCCCCCGCTCCACAGAATGAGAGCGGTGAGGGGTGGACAATAGAAATGTCTGTTGACCTCGGGGGGAATTTTATGGTTTTGTGATGAGCGAGGCTGTAAAATCCTGCTTACGTTTTGGGATGGGCGACACTACTGCTTCATCTTGTGGTTAAGTTCATTGGACTTATATTTTGACATTGAATGATACACATTACAAACAAATAATCTAGATGGGTTACTAAAATATTTGTAGCATTATGTGGTGTTTAGAGACTTTGAATAGATGATGCTTCAATGAGCTTCAATAACTTATCCCTAAGCTAATGATCATTTTTTCTGTCCCAAAACACTGTCCCTGTCAGCAATTCTCCTCTTTGTGATACTTCTTGCACTGATTTTATTTTTTCGCAACACTACATTATCTAAGGCTGTATGTATTGCCCATTTCACAGGGCATTAAAAATAAACTACAGATATTTCAGTGGAGTCACATGTAGACCAGGTTCCTGTCCTTAAGCTCATTTAGTGATTTGGTTGGGATTTTACAACTATATGACTACCTTTTATGGTCACTTTTTTCTGGTACAAAACAATAATTTTTGTATTCACAATTAACTATCATGGAATATAAACTTATGCCTGCTGGGTTACTATAACAGTTAAATGACTTACTTTGGTCTGTCATCTGTACTTCATATGTCATTGCCATGATGCTTGTTTTAATATTTCATGCGTGGAATTATGATTTTACATTCAATATTCTGCACTCAGAAGGACAGATATACTTTTAACTTTTCATCTGTTTTCACTTCTGTGAAATGCTTTAGAATTCTTTTATTCTATGTTAAGGTCATATTATAAATGCAAGTTGTTGTGGCACAATGTATTTACTCTCAGATGTTGTATTGTTGTAAACAGATGTACTAAATCTGTTTTTTAATTCATCTGTGATTGTTTCTTTTCACTCATTTTAAACACTCTTAATGATAATTTTAATTAGAATTTTCAATGCACACAAATGTTTGGTTGGATGCATTCTAAAATGTAAATATTGTTATGTTAGATATAAATTAACCTTATTTATTAATTTCCAGGGATTGATTTTCCTACTGCTATGATATATAAATATCACCATGTACATTTAAGAAATTGAAATTATTTTGAAAATGTTTTACTCTGTCAAAAAGGTCAGATAAGTCTTAAACGTCGCTAAAGTGTCTGTCTTAACCACCTCACTTGGCAGTTCATTCCAGGCCACCAAGATCCTCTGTGTAAAAAAACACATTTTCCCCCTTACCTTGAACTTATGCTCCCTTGTAATTATTTAATTTTGATTTAATGGCTTCCTTTAACACAGTACATAAACAGCTTGATGATTAATTACATTTAAGAACACAAGAACATAAGAAATAGGAGCAGGAGTAGGCCATCTAGCCCTTCGAGCCTGCCCCACCATTCAATAAGATCATGGCTGATCTGTCGTGGCTCAGTTCCACATTCCCACCCTCTCCCCATAACCCTTAATCCCCTCGCTTATCAAAAACCCATCAACCCACGTCTTAAAAATATTTAGCGAGGCAGCCTCCACCACTTCAACGGGCAGAGGATTCCAGAGATTCACCACCCTTTGAGTGAAGAAGTTCCTCCTCAACTCTGTTCTAAACTGCCCCCCCCCTTTATCTTGAGGCTGTGCCCCCTAGTCCTACTGTCCTTTCTGAGCGGGAAGAGTCTCTCCACCTCTGTCCTATCCATCCCATTCATCATCTTATACGTCTCAATGAGATCTCCCCTCATTCTTCTAAACTCTAACGAGTACAAGCCTAGTTTATTCAGCCTCTCCTCATAGTTCAACCCCCTCAACTCCGGTATCAGCCTAGTTAACCTCCTCTGCACTCCCTCCAAGGCCAAAATATCTTTGCGTAAGTGCGGCGACCAAAACTGCACACAGTACTCCAGCTGCAGCCTCACCAATGCCCTATACAGCTGCAGCAAGACCTCCCTACTTTTATATTCAATACCCCTCGCTATGAAGGCCAGCATCCCATTCGCCTTCCTGACCACCTGCTGCACCTGCAGGCTGGGTTTTTGCGACTCATGCACAAGGACCCCGAGGTCCCTCTGCACCGTCGCTATGCGAGGCTTAGTTGAAAGCAACAGTTAAAGTTTAGTCAGTTTCAACCAGTAGGGAAGAATAATTTAAAACTGAATGATGCTACGTGAATGGTTCCACTTCTAACAACATTTTCTTTAAAAATGACATTGAATAGAGAAGTGTTAAAAATCCCCAAATTCTGGTTCCTCTTTACTGGAATATAAAGAGGAACAATTTGGTCAAAATCAAAAGCTGCTTGAAAATCTTAAAGGAAGAAACTGATCAATTTGAACAGCATGCAGTAGGAGTCTGTTTTGGTTTTTAGATACAAAGAACAAAGAACTGGACAGCACAGAAAACAGGCTGTTCGGCCCTCTAAGTCTGTGCTGTTCACGTTGCCCTACTGTCTGTACCCCTTTATTCTCCAGCTGTTCATGTGTCTATCCAGATAAGTTTTAAATGTTGCCAACATGTCTGCATTTGTCTGAATTAAATTCCATCTGCCATTTCTCCGTCCAACTTCCCAGCCTATCTATATCCTGCTGCATTCTCTGACAATCTGCATCACTATCTGCAACTCCAGCAATCTTAATATCATTCGCAAATTTGCTAAGTAGATTAGCTACATTTTCTTCCAAGATATTTATATATATTACGAAAAACAGAGATTCCAGCACTGATCCCTGCAGAACACCACTAGTTACAAACCTCCCAGCAGAAAAATTCTCTTCCACTGCTACCCTCTGTCTTCTATGGCCAAGCCAGTTCTGAACCCATCGAGCTAGTTCATCTTTGATTCTGTGTGATTTAATCTTTTGCATCAGCCTGCCATGAGGGACTTTGTTAAATGCTTTACTAAAGTTCATGTTGACATCATCCACGGCCCATCACACGTCAATCATTTTTGCCACCTCCTCAATCAAATTAATGCCAATGGCTATCCTCCCATCCTCTAGGATCTCACCTGTGGTCAATGGGGAAACAAAGGTTTTTGTTAGAGGCCCAACAATTTCCTCTCTTGTCTCCCACAGTAATCTGGAACAGATGCCATCTGGCCCTGTGGATTTGTCTACTTTAATGCCTTTTAATACACCTAACACTTCCTCCCTTGTAACGATGACTTGCTCTAGAGGGTTTACATACCCCTCCAAGACACTATTAATCAACATGTCCCTCTCCTTTGTGAATACTTTTGCAACGTACTTATTAAGGATCCAGTACTTCCTTTAGTTCTATGCATAATTTCCCTCCTTTATCCTTGAGTGGACCAACTCATTCCTAATATATGTACAAAATGCCTTGGGATTCTCCTTAACCATGCCTGCCAAGGACATTTCGTGGCCCATTTTTGTCCTCCTAACTCTGGGTTTGAGCTCTTTTCTACTTTCCCTATATTCTTCAAGTGCTTCATCTGTTTTTAGTTGCCTAGACGCATGCATCTTTTTTCTTTTTGATTAGACCCATAATTTCCCTGATCATCCACAGTTCCCAAATCCTGCCTTTCCTGTCCTTCCTTTTCATAGGCACATGCCTGTCCTGCACTCCAATCAACTGCTCCTTAAAAGGCTCCCACACCCCAGATATGGATTTACTCTTAAACAATCTCTCCCAAACAACAGCCTCCAAATCCTAATCCTGTTGCAGTTAACCTTCCACTAATTTAGCACCTTAACCCTAGGACAACACTTGTTCTTTTCCATGAGTATCCAAAAACTTACGGAATTTTGTGGTCACTGTTCGCCACATGTTCACCCGTTGCAACTTCGATGACCCCTCATTTCCTAGTACCAGGTCCAGAATAGCTCCCTCTCTAGTCAGACTATCTACATATTACTCCAAAAAACTTTCCTGGACACACTCAACATATTCCTCGCCATCCAGACCCCTAGCCCTAAGAGATTTCCAGTCAGTACGAGGAAAATTGAAGTCTTCCACTGCAACCCAACGCTACAATCCTATTATTTCTACATCTCTCCAGAACCTGCTTACATATCCGTTCTTCAACTTCCCGTGGGCTGTTGGGAGGCCTGTAGTACACCCCCATCCCTATTTCTGAGCCCTACTCACAGTATCTCATTAATGATTCTTCAAAAATAAGTTTAAGTTACTGTAATTAATCTCCCACAGTGCTAAGAAGTTGGAAAAAAAGAAACAATTATTTTGAAGTTATTTGCAAAGTTGTACTTTAATACTACTGATTTGTTCAGAGTTAACTGCAAAGCTTTCTGTTTTTGGTGAAATTAATTTATTGGCTGTTACTTATGTGCTTATTCATTTTTTTATAAAATAAATTGATGTGGTATTTTAAACTTAGAATGAGATCCAATGATTTCAAAGACTGGTGTGTGAATGGGAAGAATGGGCTATTTTTTAACTGGCCTCTCTGGGTGTGTTTTCAGTGGAGATGCAGGCAGATAAAATAGGGTATGTTTCCACCCATCACCTTCCTAATGATCCCTGATCTCAACCCCATAATGTGGGGGAGGTGGACAAGCGCCAAAATTGGCAGATCACACACCATATTTAAATAGATAATTGTCAACTGTGTATCTTCCCAGTTCAATTATCAAGATCCAGAAAATGTGCTGTCCACGCCCTAGGCCATTAAATGGTTGGTGTGACGGGTAGAATCTCCCCCACTGCCATCCCCCAACGCCTTTCTGCGCAATGGAAGCATTGAGCCAATAGGTCAAGCAATAAAGAAACATTAATCAGACAAATTTTGTCATTTGTTCCTAATGATGTTTGCAAAGGTTTGTCAACAGAAAATCATCTGTTGTTTGTTCAGCATATAAAGGAGTGACTATTTGAAAAAAGGATTATACTGGTCTCACTGGAGTTGATGAGGGATGAATGAGTAGTTATTTAAAGCAGACACTGGTGATAACAATGGGTAGTTTGGTAATGAACAGGTCAGCTGCTGTCTTTCAATACAACAACAAGATCTTTAATAGATACTGGTAGAGGCAGAAATTACTGTTAGAATACTGCTTATATTTTGGATTGGTGAACAAAAAGTCACAAAAGAAACCAAATTCTGCTCTTCAAAACAGCGCCTCCCAAAATAGTAGCATCTCTTTATTGCATATTGCAAAAGGTCATTCTGGTCTGATGTAATGCATGGCATAGGTTGGATGAGACTCTTGGCGCAATGCTAATATTCAAGGGGATAAATACAACTTAAACATAGAAATTACAATGACAACATGACTTTCAACCTATTAACACAACTTATAATAATTCTTTAGTGTAGTAAGATATCTCAAGATGTTTCATTGGGTTTTTATCAAACAAAATTAAATACTGAGGCTAAGTTCCAAAGACACACAACCCTTTGAGAGAAAATAATTCTCCTGATTTTTATCCTAAAAAGATGACCCTAGTATTAAACAATGCACCTAAGTTGCAAGGAAATGATGTCTTAGTGGTGCTGTCACTGGACTGGTAATCCAGAGACCCAGAGTAATGTTCTGGGATGTCAGGTTTGAATCCCACCATGGCAGATGGTGAAATTTGAATTCAATACAATTCTGGAATTAATATGGACTATGAAACCTTTGCAGATTGTTATTAAAAAAAAATCTGGTCCACTAATAATTTAGTACTCAGTCATACTAATGAAGAAGGGTGCCAGGTCCATTTTCGCCCTTTCCTTGAAAACTGATCTCAGTCAGGGGTGATGACACACTGCAATCTTTCTGTGTTCATGGAGGGACTAATGCTATAGAGACACAAGTACAAATCCCACCAAGGGGAGGAAATCTGCCACTCATAACTGGTCTGTACCACATGTGACTTTAGACCCATAGCAATGTGGTTGGCACTTAAATACCCTTTGAAATGGCCTCACAAGCCATTCAGTTGCATCAAACCAAATAATGCACTGTGGACGTATCTACACCATTTGAAGGTAACTCACCACCATCTTCTCAAAGCCAGTGAGGATGAGTAATAAATGCTGGTCATGAGTGTGATCCAGTGACTGTTGAAATGTTTGGACAGTGTAAAGATGTGCAAATTAGATAGATTAGCCATGCTACGTGTAGCATTGCTGCCGTATAGGGCCAACGGGAGGGCCTGGATGGGATGCTCTTTTGGAGAATTGATGCAGATTCGATGGGCCGAATGGCATGATTCTATGATTATGGGGCCAATGAGCAGGATCCTCCCGTCCCGCTGCAGTGAATGGAGATTTGGCTGGATGCCAATTTCTCTGTCCTCTCTGGCAGCAGTGGTGGGACCGGAGAATTTGGGCCGATGTGTTTTGAGGTTAAAATCTTGGCTGTCATGTCTGCTGAAGAAATTACTGGAATTTGCTATGATGCCTTCACTGTCAACAAGGCATTGACAATAACTTTCCATGTTCATGCATGAAAGAAGGCTATTTGGACAAAACATCATAGGACTGAATACCCACAACACATTCAGGAGAGGACAGAAGAAGAGGAAGTTGGAGAAAATGGTCACAAAATCCAAGCAATTGAGGCATGAGAATTGGTAGTTGCTACCCACTGATAATGGTGTCAGTTGTTCTTTTTCTCTTATTGTTACATAGTTTGAGGATGGGATTTTATGGCCTTGCTTGTCCTGAAACTGTAAAATCCCACCCGAGATCAACAGACCTTTCCATGGCCTGCCCCTCACTGGTTACAATTCCTGTGGTGGGCAGGGTGGTGAAGTTGCGGCCTAATTGTTGATATTGAATGAAATGATTCCTCCGAGGCAAGTGTTCCTTCACCAATTTCATATTTATTTACCTGATAAGCAACACTCAGGCAGGTACTTCCTCAAACAGAGTATCAGTCTGAAGTGTCGGTAACCCTGACGCTCCACATTATGCACACATGCAGGATTCCCTGATTAGAGAAGCCATTACTGCCTTAATCACAGAGCTCAGATTCCAATAGGTTTGCATCGTGGGCCTCATTAAAGTCATTACACGGAGGCTAGTCTCAGCTGGTCTCAATGATTATATCTGAAGCATGGAGATTTGGCTGGCTGTTAATTTATTGCTAAATGTTTCTCCATATGTTACATAATCACTTCTTGGGAACTGCTTACATCCCTTATGTCATTATATCTGGTGAGAATATCTGGTTGTTGGCTCATGGCCAGTGCCTGATGAAGCAGAAGATGTGTTGATCTCCTAATTCGCAGTTTATGCATGAAACAAGATGTGAATTTGCACCTCATTTCTTAAATAAGGTTTTCTTTCTTGACATCCTGTTACAATCCTTGTAGGGACTGTTGACTTCTAAAAAAACTTGAATTCCCAGCAACTGATTTGAAGGAACTGTACAACAAGATTCCAGATTGAGACTTTTACTGTAATAAGCAAACTAGAAGCAATACAACTGAACATTACTTAATAAGCAACTAATACTCTAAACCTTTATTAATATCTTAACGTGACCAATAAAGCTGTCCCCCCACCTCCATTGCATATATGCATGCTTTCCACAGAATTGCAGTCCTCTCAGAGAAAAGTCCAAGTTACTCTCAGCTTCTAATGGGTTCACTTTTCCCTATTTCACTGGGTTGTAGCATCCAACGTCTGTGAGAAACCAATTCTTTCAGTCTTCCAAGACATCCAAAATTGACCTCTAGCAGCAGAGCACAGGTCAGTGATTAAAATACCGGAAGAGATGTTTTCAAATTGGTCACCCGAATGTCTGATAACAGCCCACAATTCTAAAATCAATGTTTTGCGCTCTTTGCCACTATGTCTGGCTTCCACCATCTTACCAGTTTCCTAAGATATCACAGTCAAATGGTTCCTTCCCTTGGTCTTGACTGGACAAATCTCTTAGAGTCCTTAAATCCTTGTTGGCTCATTGGCTAGAGGACCAGCTGCCATCAGCATACTGCCTGGTCGCTAACACAGAACAGTCTTTTCCTAGTGGCTTGCAGCCACTATTGTCTCCCTCTATCCCAGATTCCCCCCACTGTTTCTATTCCTGTTCAAATTATGTTTGTCTTTTATTTTCTCTTCCAGTGACAATACTTGGCAAGTCTCTGAGGCAGAAGAACCACAATGACAAGAACATTTACTTCTACCTTTGTTTTCATGTGTTAAACCTGGCATATGCATTTCAATAATATTTGACCTGGGTACTCTGCCCCCATGCTAACCAAGTTGCATTGGCTTATGGGAGTGGCACAATAGCACAGTGGTTCGCACTGCTGCTTCACAGCTCCAGGGATCTGGGTTCAATTCCTGGCTCGGGTCACTGTCTGTGTGGAGTTTGCACATTCTCCTCATGTCTGCGTGGGTTTCTTCCGGGTGCTCCGGTTTCCTCCCACAGTCCAAAGATGTGCGGGTTAGGGTGATTGGCCACGCTAAAAAATTGCCCCTTAGTGTCCTGAGATGCTTAGGTTAGAGGGATTAGCGGGTAAAATATGTAGGGATATGGGGATAGGGTCTGGGTGGGATTAGTCGTCGGTGCAGACTCGATGAGCGAGTGAGCGAGGACCTGGCAGATGGAGTACAACGTTAGCAAGTGTGAGGTTATCCACTTTGGCAGAAATAATAGCAGGAGAGATTACTATTTAAAGGGAGAAAAGCTGCAGCATGCTACAGGGCAGAGGGACCTGGAGGTCCTTGTGCACGAGTCGCAAAAACCCAGTCTGCAGGTGATCAAGAAGGCGAATGGGATGCTGGCCTTTATAGAATATAAAAGCAGGGAGGTCTTGCTGCAACTGTACAGGGCACTGGTGAGGCCACAGCTGGAGTACTGTGTGCAGTTTTGGTCGCTGTACTTGCGCAAGGATATTTTGGCCTTGGAGGGCGTGCAGAGGAGGTTCACTAGGCTGATACCAGAGATGAGGGGGTTAGACTATGAAGAGAGACTAAATAGACTGGGTCTGTACTCGTTGGAGTTTAGAAGGATGAGGGGGGATCTTATAGAGACGTATAAGATAATGAAAGGGATGGCTAGGGTAGAGGTAGAGAGATTCTTACCACTCAGAAAGGACAGGACTAGAGGGCACAGTCTCAAGATAAGGGGGGGGTGGGGGGCAGTTTAGAAGGGAGTTGAGGAGGAACTTCTTCACTCAAAGGGTGGTGAATCTCTGGAATTCTCTGCCTGTTGAAGTGATGGAGGCTACCTCGCTAAATATATTTTAGTCATGGGTAGATAGGTTTTTGACAGACAAGGGAATTAAGGGTTATGGGGAGAAAGCGGGAAAGTGGAACTGATCCACTTCAGATCAGCCATGATCTTATTGAATGGCAGGGCAGGCTCGAAGGGCTAGATGGCCTACTCCTGCTCCTATTTCTTATGTTCTTATGATGGGCCAAAGGGCCTCTTTCTGCACTGTAGGGTTCTATGATTCTATGATTATCACAAGGCAGAACTTGTGGGAGATCACATATCCTTTCATTACATCATTTTCCCTTGAATTTAGAATCAAAACAATTCAAAACGAATTCAAACCAAACCAAGTGAAGAGTGCATTTAGTAAAATACATACCTCCACTTAAGCTGTGTTATCTCAGCAATTACGCAGATCTTCCTTGAGGCCTTTCCCTGCCTATTTGATCCTCTGCAACTACAAAGCTGAAAAAATAAATTCTTTTATTAAGAGCTTCCATTTCATTGTGGAGGCTTCACCCTAATCCGCATCCAACAACCTGCTCTAAAATAAAAGCAAAATACCACAGAAGCTGAAGTTCCGAAATAAAAACAGGGAGTGCTGGAAATTCAGCAGGTCTGGAAGCACCTGTAGAGGGAGAAGCAGAGTTCATGTTTTGAGTCCAACATGATTCTTCAACCTGCTATGAAAGCTCTGCTCACATTTTGACAGTTGTGATAATTTCCATCACAGCAACTGTGATAACGTACAGCATCCCAAATAAAGTAACCCACTCCATTATTAAACAAAATCAATTCACTCCATTTCCCAACATTAACAGATCCTTTAAAAAATTCCGTCTTCACCAAAAATGAATCGGTTCTTCCTCGGCCCATACATCTGTTACCAGGTTTCAGTGAAATCTGTCCATTAGTGTTTGAGATTAAGGGCGGATTTTATGGTCTCGCTCGTCCCGAAACTGCAAAATCCCACCCAAGGTCAATGGACCTTTCCATGGTCAGTAATTAAAATTCTAGAAGAGGTGTTTTTAAATCCCTCACCCAAATGAGATTGTGTCCGATAACAGTCCACAATTCTAGAATCAGTGCTTTATGCACTTTACCACTGTGTCCGGCTTCCATCAACTCACCAGCTCCCTAAGATACCACAGTCAAATGGGGAGGCTGAAAGAGTCTCCGCACCAAAACAACCCTCCCAGAAAAGAACAAAGACTCCCAAACAGTGCTGTTAACTTGTAGTCCACTCCATTACAATGTGGCCTAGCCCCACGCAAACTCCTGAAAAACACAGGCAGAAAACTCCACAAACAACTCCCAAAGCTGTTGAAGGATCACCAATACTTCCAAGATAGAAAGCAATATGACAGGTAGAAGCCACAACAAAAGGTACCATATCAGGCACTTGCCACAACTACAAAAGGACACCAAGTTATGAATTAAAGACCCCAAAAGAGAGAGGGCACTGAAAAACAATGACCAACCTCAGTCATACCTGGTTGGCTCCCCAGACGTATGGTCAGGAGAAACAGGAGGAGCCTCCTCCTCCTTTGAAGAGTCCCTCCCACTGTATGGTGGAAAGAAAGTGAAGAAGACACCCAGTTGCCAGAACAACCTCCAGTTGAACAAAGCTTAATTGCAGTGATAACGTTCCTCCGATAGTCGTAAGAACAAGATATGGAAGATAAGGCCTTCAGACTATCTGAATCTATGAACTCAGAGATTTGTAAATACATTGGTAAGGATTTATGGGGAGGTATAGATTAAGATTAATTTTTTTTTAAACTTTATTCCAATCCAATCAAGTCAAATTAAACCCAATTCAGAGTCCCAACAAGTTGGGACATTCCCGATCCAAGCTGACAAGACAGGGCTCTCACCTCCAGTCTTGCGCTTGATCTACATGATCCAAGCTGACTGGAGTAGGTGTAGCTCCACCTCCAGGGCTTGATCTTATTTGCATCTTAGCCAAATGGCTGAGATGCCGCTTTAAAAAATTGCTTCAAAAGAAGCTGAGATGTAACCTAATGACTTCAACCAAGTGCAGCATGTCGATACTACACTTGATCTTAGCCAAAAGGCCGAGAAGCGATGGATTAATTAATTAAGATCCTGGTTCAAGAATGGCCTCAACCGGGATCTTGTGCTCATGTCACACTATCTGTAACCCCCACAAACTGCCTGGACTTGCAAAATCTCACTAACTTTCCTGTCTGGAAACAATACACATCTCTTTAGCCTGTGCTTAAAACTCTTTCCACTGACATTGTCTGTACCTTTAAGAATTGATTAGCTGTAAAGACTCACATTCCAATCATTATGCATGCAAATTGAGTTTGTGTGTTTGTGTCCTTTTTATGATCGGAACTCCCAGCCACCTTGGCAAGGGACAGGTTGTCCTGAAAGCTTGCAGCTTTTGCTACAAATAAACCTGTCCGGACTTTAAACTGGTGTTGTGGGATTTCGTCTTGTAAAAATGTCAGACTAGCTGGGGCAAGTTTCTGTCACATACGTTCATTCATATTTATAATAAAACCCTTCAAACAAGTACAGTCTAATTTCTCAGTCGATGCACCCTCCCAGCCGCAGTGGGCGCTGTATGAGAATGAATTTTCCTGACTGCGCCTCTTCCTTTCTGGGGGCGGGGAATTAACGTACGCGCATGCACTGAAGCCAATGTCTGAGCAGTGCGCATGCATCCTAGCCGATGTTGGCTGGAGCAGCGCGTTTGCGCCCAGCCGGCGTAGGTATGCGCATGCGTTTGGGCCGGAGCCGCGCGCTGGCTGTTTGTTACTTTGTTCTATTTGATTCAGGATTTCCTGAAATCCACTCTGGTCCCCAGTACCGCAGAGGGAAATGCAGAGACAACTCATTCAACCAGAGCTCTTCTTAGAGATCAGAGGCAGCGCGCAAAGCGGCCACTTGATTATTGGGTAATCCTTTTCATTAATGACTGTACACACTGGCAGGGTACATTTAGAAACGTGTTTCTGAATTGGCAATTCACTGATGGATACATTGAAGCCACAGTAAAGCAGCTTCTATATACACTTTGACAAGTTGACAAGTAGTGTTTACTTACATGGGGTGTCAACATGGGAATAATTTATACCATGTATTCCGGTGGAGCAGCAAAGATTTTTTAAAAAAGTAATTGCTTTTCAGTTGTATATTCTTATTGGGAGAAAACCAAACCAGATGCACATGGACAATTTAACATCCCTTTAGGACTAGAGACAGATGTGTTAGCTGAGATTTCTGCTCATGTATAGAATGGGGCTTGAACCTATTGACAATGTTTAACAGTGAAATATGTTAACTTTTCAATAACTCAGTAAGTAAATCGCTGCCTGCTGGTCTGGGTAGATGCAATAGATCTCACTACTATTAGAAGGATGGTGAATTCTGCCAGCGTCCTGGCTAATGTTTGTACCTCGATTAAGATCACAAACATATGAATTGATTATTTATGTCACAATTGGCAATTACTTTTGATCACAAAACAACAAAAATTACACTTTAGAAAAAAATGACATTTTAGAAGAAATAGTGATACACACAGCTCCTGTTGCAGGTGGTGAAATGTTGACGAAAAAGTGCTTTCCATGTGTGGTAAACTGGGTATTTATCTTTCCTTCATCATTCTCAAACTCTCCACTGCCCTGGAGCTTCAGTTTCCTCCAGTTAACACTGGGAAGATTAAAGCCACCAACTTCCACCCTCATCATTAACTGATTCTACTCCTTCTTGTTCACTGTCTCAGGCTGAGCGAGGCTGAATGTAACTGCAGTGTTCTATTTGATCCTGAGCTGAGCTTCCAACCCTCTCCTTCTCCTCCTACTCCTTCTCCTTTCCACGGCGCACTGTACACAGTATTCAAGTTTGGCCTTACCAATGTCTTGTACAACTTCAACAAGATGTCCCAACTCCTGTATTCAGTGTTCTGACCAATGAAGCCAAGCTTGCTAAATGTCTTCTTCACCAGTCTGTTCACCAGTGACTCCACTTTCAAGGAGCTATGAATCTGTATCCTTAGATCTCTTTGTTCTATAACTCTCCCAACACCCCACCATTAACTGAGTGGGTCCTGCCTTGGTTTGATCTACAAAAATGCATCACCTTGCATTTATCTAAGCTCAGATCTTCAGGTCGTCATTGGTCTCTGGTGTAGTCCCGGAGGATTGGAGGATAGCGAATGTTGTCCCATTGTTTAAGAAGGGGAACAGAGACTTTGCCGGGAATTATAGACCGGTGAGTCTTACTTCTGTTGTGGGCAAGGTTTTAGAAAAAATTATTAGGGATAGGATTTATAGTTATTTGGAGTGTAATGAATTGATTAGAAATAGTCAGCATGGTTTTGTAGCAGGTAGGTCGTGCCTTACTAACCTTATTGAGTTTTTTGAGAAGGTGACCAAAGAGGTGGATGGGGGTAAGGCAGTTGACGTGGTATACATGGATTTTAGTAAGGCGTTCGATAAGGTTCACCATGGTAGGCTTCTGCAGAAAATGCAGATGTATGGGATTGTGGGTAATCTAGGAAGTTGGATCAGGAATTGGCTATCAGATAGGAGACAGAGGGTGGTGGTGGATGGTAAATATTCATCATGGAGTGCAGTTACGAGTGGTGTGCCTCAGGGATCTGTTTTGGGGCCACTGTTGTTTGTAATTTTTATTAATGATCTGGATGAGGGTATAGTTGGGTGGATTAGTAAATTTGCTGATGACACCAAAGTTGGAGGTGTGGTAGATTGTGAGGAAGGGTGTCATAGTCTGCAGGGAGACTTAGATAGGTTGCAGAGCTGGGCCGAGAGGTGGCGGATGGAATTTAATGCGGAGAAGTGTGAGGTAATTCACTTTGGTAGGAGCAACAGATGTGTCGAGTATAGGGCTAACGGGAGGACTTTGAATAGTGTGGATGAACAGAGGGATCTAGGTGTGTGTGTACATAGATCCCTGAAAGTTGGGAATCAAGTAGATAAGGTTGTCAAGAAGGCGTACGGTGTCTTGGCGTTTATTGGTAGGGGGATTGAATTTAGGAGTCGCAGTGTAATGTTGCAACTGTACACTACTCTAGTGCGGCCGCACTTGGAGTACTGTGTGCAGTTCTGGTCCCCGCATTACAAGAAGGATGTGGAGGCGTTGGAGAGGGTGCAGAGGAGGTTTACTAGGATGTTGCCTGGTATGGTGGGGAGGTCCTATGAGGAGAGACTGAGGGATCTAGGGTTGTTTTCGTTGGAAAGAAGGCGGCTAAGAGGGGATCTTATTGAAACATATAAGATGATTAGAGGTTTAGATAGGGTGGATAGTGATAGCCTTTTTCCTCGGATGGAGAAAGCTAGCACGAGGGGGCATGGCTTTAAATTAAGGGGGGGTAGCTACAGGACGGATGTCAGGGGTAGGTTCTTTACCCAGCGGGTGGTGAGGGATTGGAATGCCCTGCCTGCTGCAGTTGTAAATGCGTCTAGTTTGGGGGCGTTTAAGAGATCTCTGGATAGGTTTATGGACGAAAAGGGATTGGTATAGGCTAGTGGGTCATTGTTTTTGTAACTGGTCGGCGCAACATCGTGGGCCGAAGGGCCTGTTCTGCGCTGTAATGTTCTATGTTCTATGTTCTATGTTCTAAACTAAGATCCATCTGCCATTTATCAGCCTGCTGGCCCAATTGATCAAGATTCTGTTGCAATCTGAGATAACCTTCTTCACTATCCACTATGCCACCAATCTTGGCGTCAGCTGCAAACTTATTAACCATGCCTCCTAAATTCACATCCCAATTATTAATATAAATGACAAATAACAGTGGACCGAGGCACACTGCTGATCACAGGTCTCCAGTTTGAAAAACAACACCCTCCAACCACCCTTTGTCTTCTGTCATCCAGCCAATCTTGTACCCAGTTGGCTACCTCACCCCGAATACCATGAAATTTAACCTCATGCAACAACCTCTACTACAGATCTGCAGTTTGCATCCCATTCTGCATCAAACCTTATCTACCCATCATTCTCTGTCCTTGATGACTTACGTTTGTTCTCAGCACTTCATGTTTACAACCCCAATTCTTGTGTCCAAAGCCCTCCATGACCTCGCCCATCTCATTCTCTCTGACTTCCAGCCATAATACACAACTGAACTGTCCGTTCATCTGACTTTAGCCTCTTGTGTATCTATCTTCATCACTCTTCCATAAGTGTTGTATATTGAGTCACCTGGGTCCTTGCATTCACTCCTTGAGCTCACCACCATCTTCTCTTCCCTTAAGACTCTTCACCATGTAACCAAGGTTCTAATTCACCTTTGGCTAAGGCTTTGTTTTTTGATTATTTCTCCATGAAGTGCCTTGGGAATGTTTTTCCTTGACAAAGGTGCTATGTAGATAGTGTTTGTAATTTGACCCTTATCCTTCTGTGATTATAGGTACTTTACTGGAGAATAAAATAAGCATGCCATATTTAGCTAGGCATTCATTGCAATTAGTCTAATTTGTGATTGTTTCTTCTAATGTGTTCCTTTTGGTTTTGACTTTTGCCATGGCTGGGCTCAAGATAATTCATATAAATTAAAATATGGCACTGTGGTCGTTAGTTTTTATTAGCTGATTCATAATGAAGTTTCATCTCTGACAGTGAATAATAGGATTTAGAGAAACTGCTAATGAATATCTAGTCACCGCTAACCAAGGATTTATTATGCTGTCTGACTGTTAATTGAATCTGTATAATGATGTTGAATCTTGGCACTGTTATCACCTGATATTAAGTGATATTCACAAAACCCTTCACGTAAAGATAAGGATAATGTGTTTGGAGGTTTGGGCGTCTTTTGACATTGGACGCTGTATCTGTCGGTTATAATGCACTGACTTATTTCACTGCTGTTTTGAGAATGGGTCAACAAAATAATGCATTGTATTCTTCTTTGAGCAGAAACATCCCAGAGAATTACTCAGAATTGCAAGTTACTCTTGGCCTATCATCGGTACATCTTCAGACTACGGGGCAATGTGTGAACTTAGATTTGCCAGTAGGGGTCAGAATTGTTCCATCCTCCTGCCGCAGTCTCCAGTATGTTAAGGGAGATGGATTCCACATGAGACTGCAAGTTCAGACTGATGGAACTGCAGGTGACCAGCTTTTATGTTTTTGGCTAAATTAAATTATGGTGAAAATTATTGGACAAAGTTTTCTGTGATTTAAAAACCCCACAACATTTTTATTTATTCATTAGTTCAGTTGAAAAGTTAAAAGTTAAAAAGCTAAAGTTTATTCACATAAGAACATAAGAAATAGGAGCAGGAGTAGGCCATCTAGCCCTTCGAGCCTGCCCCGCCATTCAATAAGATCATGGCTGATCTGTCGCTGCTCAGTTCCACTTTCCTGCCCTCTCCCCATAACCCTTAATCCCCTCTCTTATCAAAAACCCATCAACCCGCGTCTTAAAAATATTGAGCGAGGCAGCCTCCACCACTTCAACGGGCAGAGAATTCCAGAGATTCACCACCCTTTGAGTGAAGAAGTTCCTCCTCAACTCCGTTCTAAACCGCGCCCCCCCTTTATCTTGAGGCTGTGCCCCCTAGTCGTACTGTCTTTTTTGAGCGGGAAGAGTCTCTCCACCTCTATCCTATCCATCCCATTCATCATCTTATACGTCTCAATGAGATCTCCCCTCATTCTTCTAAACTCTAACGAGTACAAGCCCAGTTTATTCAGCCTCTCCTCATAGCTCAACCCCCTCAACTCCGGTATCAGCCTAGTAAACCTCCTCTGCACTCCCTCCAAGGCCAAAATATCTTTGCGCAGGTGCGGCGCCCAAAACTGCACACAGTACTCCAGCTGCGGCCTCACCAATGCCCTATAAGTAACACAATAACACTGCAATGAAGTTACTGTGAAATTCTCCTAGTCGTCACAATCTGATGCCTGTTCGGGTCAATAGATAATTTTTGGTTACAATTCGTAGTTAACTGTAGGCTTCTGACTGGATCTTAGAAATAACCCATTCCTGACCTGGGCCATTCTTTGTTAATATAATGGTTCACGCACGTTGAGCATTCAAATGTTAAGTGAAGATTATTGTAGCAACGCTGTTCATGGCTGTTTGGTGTTTTTTTAGCTACAGAGCATATTTAAAATATAACCAAAAGCGAAAATGCTGGAAAATCTCAGCAGGCCTGGCAGCATCTGTAAGGAGAGAAAAGAGCTGATGGTTCTGAGGCCAGATGACCCTTTGTCAAAGCAAATATTTCAAATATAGTTTTAAGTAAAGCTTGAACATATTTTGATCTGGTTAACTTGTTAGAGTTTAGAAGGATGAGGGGAGATCTCATTGAGACGTATAAGATGATGAAAGGGATGGATAGGGTAGAGGTGGAGAGACTCTTCCCGCTCAGAAAGGACAGCAGGACTAGAGGGCACAGCCTCAAGATAGGGGGGGGGGGGGGCAGCTTAGAATGGAGTTGAGGAGGAACTTCTTCACTCAAAGGGTGGTGAATCTCTGAAATTCTCTGCCCGTTGAAGTGGTTGAGGCTTCCTTGCTAAATTTATTTAAGACGCGTGTAGATAGGTTTTTGGTAGGCAAGGGGATTAAGGGTTATGGAGAGAAAGCGGGAAAGTGGAACTGAGCCACTTCAGATCAGCCATGATCTTGTTGAATGGCGGGGCAGGCTCGAAGGGCTAGATGGCCTACTCCTGCTCCTGTTTCTTATGTTTTTATGTTCTTATTTAATTGATGCGACCAGGTCAACCATTAACGTGGCAAAAGCATGCCAAATTAGGAAGAGCTTATGCCCACTGTGTAAGCTCATTCAGAGATTCCATAGTTTGATTTACCACGATTGATTGTTGTGGTTAAATGCAATATGTGATCAGGTTTGAACCTCTGCTGATGGTCAGTAATGGTAATGTTATTGTTGGGCTCTCTATCCTTGGGCAAAGAGCAGGAAAAATCAGAGTAATTTTCTACTCCTGATTTCATGCCAGTAACGCCTTCAGAAAGTTTGTAAGCACGCATGTAATGCACAGGATTAATTTAACTTGTATGGGATACTGCCCAGGGACTGAATATTCACCAAATGCCCACTGCCCAACTGCTTCCCGTGGAGGAAGGGCAACATTGAAGGTCAGAAAAACCTGCCATCTACTGTGCATGGGGCACAGTGGTTAGCATTGCTGCCTCACAGCTCCAAGGATCTGGTTTCCTTTCCTGGCTTGGGTCACTGTCTGTGTGGAGTTTGCACGTTCTCCCTGTGTCTGCATGGGTTTCTCGGGTACTCTGGTTTCCTCCCACGGTCCAAAGATGTGTGGTTAGGTAGATTGGTTATGCTAAATTGCCTGTTAGTGTTAGGGGGACTAGCTAGAGTAAATGCATGGGGTTATGGGGATATGGCCTGGGTGGGATTTGTGGTTGGTGCAGACTCGATGGCCTTCTTCTGCACTGTAGGGATTCTGTGATTCTATGTCAGACATAATGCAACTGAGGGTGCTGTAGGATAAAGTTAACTTGAGGAAAAATTTATGCTCAAGTCTAAATTTTAATATCTTAAATTTTAATATCTTAAATAATTTCCCACTTATAATTGTTAAATTGTATAGAATTCTAATCCTCAAACTGACTTAGTTTTTGGAAGTTAGGGTTTCATAAGCAGCGCTATCCCTCAACAAGCAATTGTGAATGAGGAAGGTGTCATGGTCTGTCAGTATATTACTCACCGTAACTTCACATTTCTCTGCTTGTTAGTGACTGATGGACAACCTTTCAATCCATGAACAAACTGACAACTGAGCGTGTTGTCATCTGTTGTGAATGATCTAACTAAAGTACTGGAACAAATACTGTTGGATTGGTGATTGGTGGTTGTGAGAGCAGGCCATTTCCATAGATGTAATTGTGGTTTTCTTTTCAATACGTCCTCTCAATTTGTTTCATGTGTGCTTATGATATCTGATGAAGGGGGTTTCTGTCAGTTTCTATGTTGAGCCTTGTTCACTCATGCCTGAGGTGATTTTGGATTGTGTAGTCAATTTATTCGGGGAGTGAAAATATGTACAGTTGGATTGTCAGCCACTAATGCGTTCATTACCCTTTTTTTGGTAAATTCTTTGCTTGAAGCATATTTGTCTGTCAGATGTGAGGTAGGCACTTTGGTGTAACTGTGAAAGTACAGCAATAGAAACAGAGCTTGAGGGGACAGGCCTTGTAGATGTAATGTAACTTTGGTTGACAAGGCACCTCACGTTAATACTAAATGTCACAAATTATTACTGAAAAGCTTCAAAAGAAGAAATATCAATGCATGAAAGGTAAGGATTATTTCCCTGGAAAAGAAAAGAAGTACTGTTATAATGAAAATTTGCTAGATGTATTGGGTATGATACATGTAGTATAATATGTAAATTTGGGCTGTTAATGCTGTGAGTGTGTTTGACTGAAAAAATTGTGCTTTTTTAAGTGGCATGGTGTTAATACCTTTAAGTAGGAAGGTTATCAGGGGGTATATTAAACCTTTGACTGAACTTACATTTAAAATACTGAGAAAGTTGAATTTGCACACGTTTTCTTCTTGTAATATACGTATCTTATTTTTCTTTTAATGGGGAGATCTAAGTTTGTAGAATTCATCCCACGTATTATCCAATAGCAATTGATATGTCATGTCTTTTTAGAGCTGGTCCCGACTGTGATAGAGACGTTGAAGGCTAAGACACGCTGTGTATTTCAGTGTCAAACCTGTGGACAATCCATACTCCAGAAACAGTAAGGAACTTTATTATTGACTTTTCATTTAGATGACAGTGGGAAAGTATCTGCCAACAAACATAGTATAATTAATACATCATTCAATTTTTTTTTATTAATTTGTGGAACATGGGCAGAGCTGGCTGACCAGCATTTATTGCCCATCCCTAGTTGCCCTTGAGAAAGTGGTGGTGAGCTGTCTTCTTGAAATGCTGTTGTCCATGTGCTGTGGGTTGAGCCTCAATGCCATTTGGGAGGGAATTCCAGGATTTTGACCCAGGGACTGCGAAGGAATGGCGATATATTTCTAAATCAGAGTGGTGAATGGCTTGGAGGGGAACTTGCAGATGGTGATGTTCCCATGTATCTGCTGCCCTTATTCCTCTAGATGGGTGGGTTTGGAAGATGCTGTCTAAAGATCTTTGGTGAATTGCTGCAGTGCATCTTGTAAATAATACACAATGTTGCTACTGAGCATTGGTGATGGAGGGAGTGGATATTTGAGGATGTGGTGCCAATCAAGTGGGCTGCTTTGGTGGCAAGCTGCACCCATCCAGGCAAGTGGGGAGTATTTAATCACAATCCTGACTTGTGCCTTGTAGATCATGGACGTGCTTTGGGGAGTCAGGAAGTGAGTTACTCATTGCAGTATTCCTAGCCTCTGACCTTCTCTTGTAGCCACTGTGTTTATGTGGTGACTCCAGTTGAGTTTCTGGTCAATGGTAACCCCAAATACGTTGACAGTAGGGTTTCAGTGATGGTAACATCATTGAACGTCAAGGGATAGTGGTTAGAGTGTCGCTTATTGGTGATGGTCATTGCCTGGCATTTGTGTGGCTGGAATGTTACTCGCCACTTCTCGGCTCAAGCCTGGATATTGTCCAGATCTTGTTGCATCAGTTTCAGAATTGTATCAGAATCAGAATTGCTTCATTTTCTGAAGAGTCGTGAATGGTGCTGAACACTGTGCGGTGAAATCCTCATTTGGATGAATGGGAGGTCATTAGTGAAGCAGCTGAAAATGGTTGGGCCTAGGCAATATGCTGAGGGACCCCTGCAGAGATGTCCTGGAGCTGAGATGACGGACCCTCCACCAGGTATGGTGCCAGGTATGACTCCAGCCAGCAGAGAGTTTGCCCCGATAGCCATTAATTCCGGTTTTCCTAGGGGTCCTTGATACCACACTCAGTCGAATGCGGCCTTGATGCCAAGTGTTGTCACTTTCACCTCACCTCTGCAATTTAGCTCTTTTGTCCTTCTTTGAACCAAGGCTGTACTGAGGTCAAGAGCTGAGTGACCCTGGTGAAACCCAAACTGGGGTGTCGCTGAGCAGGTTATTGGTTAGCACTGCTGCCTCACAGCATCAGGGACCGCAATTCGATTCCTGCCTTGAGTCACTGTCCGCACGGAGCCTGCACATTCTTCCTATCTCTGTGTGGGTTTCCTCTGGATGCTCCGGTTTTCTCCCACAGTCTGAAAGACATGCTGGTTAGGTGCATTGGCCATGTTGAATTCTCTCTGTGTGCCTGAACAGACACTGGAGTGTGTGGCAACTGAGGGATTTTCACAGTAACTTCATTGCAATGTTAATGTAAGCCTGCTTATGACATTAATAAATAAACTTAGAACTTAAAACTGTTAGTGACCCCTTCCATCACTTTATTGATGATTGAGAGTAGACTGACGGGGCTGTAATTGTATTTGTCCTGCTTTTGTGTCTAGGACATACCTGGGCAATTTTCCTCAAATGCATCAGCCTTATCTTTTGCACTGATGTTCTGGTCTCCTCCATCATTAAGGATGGGGATATTTGTGGAGCCTCCTCCTCCATTAAGTTGTTTACTTGTCCACCACCATTCACGACTGGATGTGGCAAGACTGCAGAGCTTGGATCTGATCTGTTGGTTGTGGGGTTAACTTAGTTCTGTCTATCACATGCTGTTTATGCTGTTTGGCATGCAAGTAGTCCTGTTTGATAGGTTGACACCTCAATTTAAGTTTGCCTGGTATTGCTCCTGATAAGGTCTCCTGCTCTCTCCATTGAGCCAGGCTTGATCCCCTGGCTTGAATATAATGTTTGAGTGGGTGAGAACTCCGGCTTCCGGATCTTGAAGCCCCATTCTCGCAGACGGTGAATGCGGGCTCATAATTACACTGGCACTTCGGGGTAGTTCTGAATGAGTGTTGCATTGCTGAAGGTGCTGTTTTTTAGCAGAAGTCAAACCAAGACCTTGTCTCCTGTCTCAGGTACATGTAAACGATTGTGTAACCCTTTTCAAAGAAGAACAGGGGAGGTCTCCTGGTTTGGTGACCAGTATTTAATCCTCAGTCAACAGCATTGATCAGAATATTTGATCATTTATCTCATTGCTGTTTTTCAGAATTTCCTTTGTGCAAGTTGACGGCTGTGTTTTTCTACTTCACAACAATGATTAGACTCTAAATGTATTTCATTGGCTGCAAAGCACTTTGGGGATCTAGCAGCAGGAATAGGCCATTCAGACTGTCTGTGTTCTACCACCACTCAATAGAAATCATGACTGCCTTAACTCCAGATTCCTCCCTTTGCTTTGTATCAAGTAATGCTTTTGTATAACAAAAAGCTATCAATCTTACATTTAAAATTTATAATTACCCTAGCTATTTATGGAAGAGAGGTCCAAACTTCTATCACCTTTTTCATAGAATCATAGAATCCTACGTTGCAGAAGAAGGCCATTCAGCCCATCGACGGTGCAGAGGGACCTCGGGGTCCTTGTGCATGAGTCGCAAAAACCCAGCCTGCAGGTGCAGCAGGTGGTCAGGAAGGCGAATGGGATGCTGGCCTTCATAGCGAGGGGGATTGAATATAAAAGTAGGGAGGTCTTGCTGCAGCTGTATAGGGCATTGGTGAGGCCGCAGCTGGAGTACTGTGTGCAGTTTTGGGCGCCGCACCTGCGCAAGGATATTTTGGCCTTGGAGGGAGTGCAGAGGAGGTTTACTAGGCTGATACCGGAGTTGAGGGGGTTGAGCTATGAGGAGAGGCTGAATAAACTAGGCTTGTACTCGTTAGAGTTTAGAAGAATGAGGGGAGATCTCATTGAGACGTATAAGATGATGAATGGGATGGATAGGATAGAGGTGGAAAGACTCTTCCCGCTCAAAAAAGACAGTAGGACTAGGGGGCACAGCCTCAAGATAAAGGGGGGGCGGTTCAGAACGGAGTTGAGGAGGAACTTCTTCACTCAAAGGGTGGTGAATCTCTGGAATTCTCTGCCCGTTGAAGTGGTGGAGGCTGCCTCGCTAAATATTTTTAAGAAGCGGGTTGATGGGTTTTTGATAAGAGAGGGGATTAAGGGTTATGGGGAGAGGGCGGGAAAGTGGAACTGAGCCACGACAGATCAGCCATGATCTTATTGAATGGCGGGGCAGGCTCGAAGGGCCAGATGGCCTACTCCTGCTCCTATTTCTTATGTTCTTATGTTCTTATGAGTCTGCGCTGACCACAATCCCTATCCACATAACCCCATACATTTACCCTGCTAGTTGTCCTGACACTAAGGGGCAATTTAGCATGGCTAATCCACTGAATCTGCACATCTTTGGACATCTTTGTGTGAAGAACTTTCTTAACTTCACTTCTGAAAGATCTGGTTCTACGTTTTAGACTATCTCCCTTGGCTCTAGATTCTCCAACTAAAGGAAACAGGTTAAAGAGAGAGAAGTGTTATTTTTGTTGACCCTGAATAACTTGAACTTTAATCAGATTGTCTCTCAATATTCTAAATTTCAGGGTACACAACCTGAGTTTGTGTACTCTTGTCTCATAATTTAACTCTTTGGAGTTCAGGTCTCATCTGTATTACACTTTCTACAAGGTCAGTATATTCTTTCTAAGGTATGGTGCCTAGAACTGCTGACAGTGTGGTCTCACCAGGACTGTTTTATATCTGAAGTATGAATTCTACCCCCTTGCATTCCGGTGGTCTAGATTTTGATTATTTTACAACTCCGTTCATGACAGGAAATCAACGATGTACTTGGGCCCCCAAGTCTCTTTAGACCTCTAATGTTTCTCGCTCTTTCACACCATTTGGAAAGGAGATTATTCAGTCTTTTTGTTTTAGCTTCTGAATGGATGACTTCATATTTGCCTAAATTGAAATCCATTTGCCATAACTGTACCCATTCACTTAATCTATCAGTACCGTTTTGTAATGTTGTCTTTCCCTCTATGCAGCCTACAATACTGCCTATCTTTGTGTCTTTGGCAAATTTGGGTGTGTGACTCCCTCTCCCATCGTCTAAGTCATTCATAAATACGATATATAATTGTGGCCCCAAAATGGAACCTTGCTACGCACCACTGTCACATCCTGTGAATCAGAGTGCCTTCCCATTATCCCTACTCTGCTTCCTGTCACTCAACCAATTTCCAACTAGTTGAACAATTTGATTTCAACTTCAGCTAACAGCCTCTGGTGAAGGAGTTTATCAAATGCCATCTGTATGTTGATCTCAATAATATTCGCAGATATTCCTCAGGTCGCTACTTTGTGAAACATAGTGTGAAAGAATCTTGCGACAGATTACTCAGGTTACTTTAAGAATCTACTGATGATCATGAAACCATTGTCGATCATCAGAAAAACCCATCTGGTTCACTAAAGTCCTTTAGGGAAGGAAATCTGCCATCCTTAACCAGCCTGGGCTATATGTGACTCCAGAGCCACAGCAGTGTGGTTGATTCTCAAGTCCCCTTGGGTAACCAGGGATTGGCAATAAATGCTAGTCAGCCGGCAATGCCCATGTCCTACGAATGAATTAAAAAAAACTTCAGTTATGTGGACCAACTAGAGAAACCGAAGCAGTCCTTCTTGGACGAAAGCAGGTTGAGAGGAGATTTGATAGAAGTTTTCAAAATCATGAGGGAACTGGACAGAATCGATACTGTTCCCATTGGTGGAAGAATCAGGAACCGCAGGGCAGAGATTGAATGTGATTTGCAAAAGAAGCAATGTTGGCTTAAGGAAAACCTGTATACAGCAAGTGGTTAAGGTCTGGAATGCACCGCCTGAGTGCATGGTGGACGTAGATCCAATTATGACTTTCAACAGAGAAGATATGAATCAGGTTATTCAGGCATGGACCTCTCGAGGCTTGAAAGGTGCTACATAAATGACCTCTGTGGTTTGGAGGTCATATAAAGGAACAGCATCCCTCACGCAACATTGGTTCATTTTAGAATTGTTAATGATATTGCAAATTAAAGTGTTCTCTCTTTACTAGTTTCAATAAAAACAAAGTTGCATTTCTGCCATTTCATCAGGGTTGTTGAATCTTTATGTTCTCACTTGAGCCTTGACATTTCTACACGTTGGCAGCCAATGCTGATCTCCTGTTTGGCCACATTGGTATGAAGGCGGAGTGGATATTTTCACCTTCTCACCAATACAGCCACTGTGTCAGACTGAGAGGCTTATTGTGGCCAGTGGCAGTGTCAAGTTGAAGGTTACACTAACCAATTTAAAAGTAGAACTATCATACATTTTCAATAATGCAAGAAAACATTTAACATGCATTTTGTGTCTGTCATTTCTCCATCATGTATCAAGTATGACAGTCACATTCCTTCCAGGCAGAAAGTGCAAAGGAACAAAAACATTCATTTGACACAGGAGTCAAAATCTCTGAAACCTCTGAATAACTGTTAGTGACACTTAAAAGAAAAAAAACACTAAATTCTGAACCTTGTCCACCACTAAATTGGGAATTAGTTGGCCTTTGTAGCGTTAAATGCTGACTAGTCAGCGACAGAACAGTAGATGCTGCATTGCATGATATTCCTACTGTCAGCTTCTCTGATTTATCATGAGCACTGACATGGGCAGTCTGTCTGCAGTGGTACAAATTCTGAGCTACTTATCTTTAATACTGTGGTTAATTTTTTGTGAAATGTACTTTTATTTATTTTTCATTCATTCATTCATGGGAAGTGGCAAGGCCAGCATTTTTTGCCCGTCCGTAATTCCCCACTGAAGATGGTTGTATGTTGCCACCTTGAATTGCTGTAGCCCATGTTTGGGACAAACGCCCACAGTGTAGTTAGGAAGGGAGTTCCAAGATTTTGACTCGGCAACTATAATGGAACAGCGACAGAGTTCCAAGTCAGGATGATGTATGATTTGGAGGATTACTTGCAAATGGTGGTACTCCCATGTATCTGCTGCCTTGTCTACATGGTAGAGATCACTGGCTTGGAGGGTGTTGTTGAGAGAGCTTTGGTGAGTTGCTGCAGTGCATTTTGTAGAGATGATAGGCACTGTGTGTCAGTGGCAGAGGGAGTGGATATTGAAGGAGGTGGATGGGGAATCAATTAAGCGGGCTGCTTTGTCCTGGCTGGTGCTGAGTTTTTTGGGTGTTGTTGGAGCTGCAGTCATCCAGGAAAGTGGGGTGTATTCAAACACACCCCTGACCTGTGACTTGTAGATGGTGGAAAGGATTTGGGGAATCAGGAGGTGACTTACTCACTGCACATTTCCCCCTGTCTGATAGATTCTTGTAGCCACAGTGTTCATATGGCTGGCCCGGTTCAGTTTCTGGTCAATGGTATTCCCCCAGGATCTTGGTAGAGGGAGATTCAGCAAATTTCATGGGGAAATGGTTAGATTATCTCTCGTTGCCTGGCATTTGTGTGGCGCAAATGTTACTTGCCATTTATCAGCCCAAGCCTGAATATTGTCCAAGCCTTGCTGGATACGGATATGGACTGCTTCAGTATGTGAGGAGTGGCAAATGGTGCTGAACATTGTGCAATCAGCTGCGAACATTTCCACTTCTTAAGAACATAAGAAATAGGAGCAGGAGTAGGCCATCTAGCCCTTCGAGCCTGCCCCGCCATTCAATAAGATCATGGCTGATCTGTCGTGGCTCAGTTCCACTTTCCGGCCCTCTCCCCATAACCCTTAATCCCCTCTCTTATCAAAAACCCATCAACCTGCTTCTTGAAAATATTTAGCGAGGCAGCCTCCACCACTTCAACGGGTAGAGAATTCCAGAGATTCACCACCCTTTGAGTGAAGAAGTTCCTCCTCAACTCCGTTCTAAAACTTACCTCATGAACACCAATCTGTGAAAGTCCTTAAGTGACTTGGAACTGAGATGATTGACCTCTAACAACTGCAATGATCTTCCTTTAAGCTGAGTATGACTCCAGCTGGTGGAGAGTTTTTTCCTCCTGATTCCTATTGACTTTAGTTTTCCTTGGTCTCCTTGATGCCACACTTGGTCAAATGCTGTCTTGATGTCAAGGGCAGTCACAATCATGTCTTGAGTTCAGTCTCTTGTTCACGTTTTGACCAGGCGGTAATGAGGTCAGGAATGGAATAAACTTACTGTGAGATAAGTCTTGCATTAATCACTTCGCAATTGAGAATTGTCACGATTGTATTTATTTTTTTGCAGTTGAGGAGCCATGAATGTGGGGCAGCTCCAAGAATCTAATGAAATGCTTATTTACATGTAGGTTGTTTCAGAGGGTTCTACCTTTGCCTCGTGGAAATTGGAGTGACTTGGTAGAACACTGGTGCTGCCATCCTGATCCATTTATCAAGGCATTGCAGCCAAAGTTGGATGACTGTTTATTAGGTGATATGTTCCTGTTGGTGAATGTGGCGAGCGTTGACAAAACTGCTGTGCACGAAGTGAAGATGAGTGAATCAAAGGCCAAACAGAGTGCAGACAACACCGGAATCCATTTGAAGGTAGGAACTTTGTTTACAACAGATGTAAACTGGAAGGATCTTCAGCTTAAATGTGTTGAAGTAGCACAATGGTTAGCACTACTGCCACACAGCGGCAGGGACCTGGGTTCAATTCCCAGCTTGGGTCACTGTCTGTGCTGAGTTTGCACTTTTTCCCTGTGTCTGCTTGAGTTTCCTCCAGGTGCTCTGGTTTCCTACCACAGTCCAAAAGACATGCTGGTTAGATGCATTGGTCATGCTAAATTCTCCCTCAGTGTACCCGAACAGGTGCAGTAGTGGGGCGACTAGGGTATTTTCACAGTAACTTCATTGCAGTGTGAATGTTAGTCTACTTGAGGCATTAATAAATAACAAATAAACTTTAAATAAAACTTTAAAATGCAATATCCATGCATTTTATGAAAACTGGATTAAAATCTGTATTTGCATTTCTGCTTTAATAGGAAAAAAAGGCTTAGATTTAATCGAACATCTTATACAAGAACAGGATGTCCCAGAGCCCATTACAGTCAGTTGTTAAGGGGGCATGGCTGATGGTAAATGCTCTGTTGTTCAATCGCAGAAGGGTAGCTTGAAACAATTACCCTCAACTATGTTCACAATTTATATAGTAAGAGGGCAGGTTTGAAATCCAAAAATGTATCTCCGACTACATGCAGTAATTTTATAACAAAGGAAATGTTTATTAAGAAACAGGAAAAAGTAGTAAATTAAAATAGAAAAGTAGTTAAATTAAATCCCTACAGTGCAGAAGGAAGCCATTTAGCTCATCAAGCCTGTACCAACAACAATCCCATCCAGGTCCTAACCCTGTAACCCCACATATTTATCCTCCAAATCCCCCTCCCCTGACATGAAGGTTCAATTTAGCATGACCAATCCACCTAACCTCTGCATCTTTGGAATGTGTGAGGAAACCAGACCACCCTGAGGAAACCCTCGCAGACAGGGAGAATGTACAAACTTCACTCAAATCCCTGCACTTGCAACTCAACTCAAATAGGACAATGGCTTTACACAGTATCAATATTTCAAACAGTTCCAGCCAATCTCAATTTAACTACCTTCAGAACTAACTTCCCCTTTCCGTTCCAAAAGGTCATTCAAATCTATTCATGATCTGTACTTATTCTTATCAAATTGCCTGAGGTAAGTATCTGTTTGCATTCTTGATGGGCTCAGGAACATATCAAATGTGCAGTTTAAATTCATATAGTCACTCTGTCCTTTGGCTTAACTATCTTACTAACTTAAAATGTGACCAGAACATTTCCAACCAAAAATATTATAATATCTTGGATTTCCCTGATATGTTTTCTTGACACAATGAAGTACTTTTGAAGTGTGGTCTGTGTTAGAATAGACAACATTACAGTGCAGTACAGGCCTTTCGGCCCCTGAAGTTGTGCCGACCTGTGAAACCAATCTAAAGCTCATTTAACCTACACTATTCCAATATCATCCATATGATTATCCAGTGACCATTTAAATGACCTTAATGTTGGCAAGTCCACTACTGTTGCAGGCAGGGCATTCCACGCCCTTACTACTCTCTGAGTAAAGAACCTACTTCTGATATCTGTCCTATATTTATCACCCCTCAATTTAAAGCTATGTCCCCACGTGCTAGCCGTCTCCATCTGAGGAAAAAGGCTCTCACTGTCCACCCTATCTAATCCTCTGATCATCTTATATACCTCTACTAAGTCACCTCTTAACCTTCTTCTCTCTAACGAAAACAGCCTCAAGTCCCTCAGCCCTTCCTCATAAGACCCTCCCACCTTACCAGGCAACATCCTGGTAAATCTCCTCTGCACCCTTTCCAATGCATCCACATCCTTCCTATAATGCGGCGACCAGAACTGTATGCAGTACTCCAAGTGTGGCCGCACCAGAGCTTTGTACAGTTGCAATATGACTTTGTGGCTCCGAAACTCAATCCCTCTACCAATAAAAGCTAACACACCGTACGCTTTCTTAACAACCCTATCAATCTGGGTAGCAAATTTCAGGGATCTATGCACATGGACACCAAGATCTCTCTGCACATTTGTACTGCCAAGTGCTCTGTGTTCCTGATACTCCTTCCAAAGTGAATCACTTCGCACTTTTCTGCATTAAACTCCATTTGCCACCTCTCAGCCCAGCTCTGCAGCTTATCTGTGTCCCTCTGTAACTTGCAACATCCTTCCGCACTGTCCACAACTCCACTGACTTTAGTGTCATCCGTAAATTTACTAACCCATCCTTCTGTGCTCTCTTCCAGGTCATTTATAAAAGCAAACACTTATTTACCTCAGGCAGTGGCCACAAAACAGATCTTTGCAGTACACCACTAGTAACTGAACTCCGGGATGAATATTTCCCATCAACCATCACCCTCTGTCTTCTTACAGATAGTCAATTTCTGATCCAAACCGCTAAATCACCCTTAATCCCATACCTCCATATCTTCTGCAAGAGCTTACCATGGGGAACCTTATCAAACGCTTTACTGAAAACCAATATATAAAACATCAAGTGCTTTACCCTCATCCACCTCTTTGGTCACCTTCTCAAAGAACTCCATAAGGATGGTGAGGCATGACCTACCCTTCAAAAACTGTGTTGACTATCCCTAATCAAATTATTCCTTTTTAGATGATTATAAATCCTATCTCTTATAATCCTTTCCAAAACTTTGCCCACAACAGAAGTAAGGCTCACTAGTGTATAATTACTGGGGTTGTCTCGACTCTCCTTGAACAAGGGGACAACATTTGTTACCCTCCAGTCTTTGGCACTATTCCCATAGACAGTGACGACCTAAAGATTAAAGCCAATGGCTCTGCAATCTCCTCCTTAGCCTCCCAGAGAATCCTGGGATAAATCCCATTTGGCCCAGGGGATTTATCTATTTTCATACTTTCCAGAATTGCTAACACCTCCTCCTTATGAACCTCAATCCCATGTAGTCCAATAGCCTATATCGCAGTATTCTCAACAGCATTGTCTTTTTCCTATGTGAATACTGACGAAAAATATTCATTTAGCACCTCTCCTATCTCTTCGGACTTCACGCGCAACTTCCCATTACTGTCCTTGACTGGCCCTAATCTTACCCTAGTCATTCTTTTATTTCTGACATACCTATTAGAAAGCTTTATGGTTTTTCTTGATCCTATCTGCCAAAGATTTCTCATGTCCCCTCCTTGCTCGTCTTAGCTCTTTCTTTAGGTCCTTCCTGGCTAACTTGTAACTCTCAAGCGCCCTAACTAAGCCTTCATGTCTCATCTCGACATAAGTCTCCTTCTTCCTCTTCACAAACAATTCAACTTCTTCAGTAAACCACGGTTCCCTCGCTTGACCACTTCCTCCCTGCCTGACAGGTACATAGTTATCAAGGACACGCAGTAGCTGTTCCTTGAACAAGCTCCACATTTCAATTGTGTCCATCCCTTGCAGTTTCTTTCCGCATCCAATGCATCCTAAATCTTGCCTAATCGCATCATAACTTCCTTTCTCCCAGCTACAACTCTTGCCCTGCGGTATATACCTATCCCTTTCCATCGCTAATGTAAATGTAACCCAATTGTGGTCACTATCATCAAAGCGTTCACCTATCTCCAGATCTAAGACCTGGCCTGGTTCATTACCCAGTACCAAATCCAATGTATCCTCGCCTCTTATTGGCCTATCTACATGCTGTGTCAGAAAACCCTCCTGCACACATTGGACAAAAACTGGCCCATCGAAAGTACTCGAGCTATAGCTTTTCCAGTCAATATTTGTAAAGTGAAAGTCCCCCATAACAACTACCCTGTTACTTTTGCTCCTATCCAGATTCATCTTTACAGTCCTGTCCTCTACATCTCTGGAATTTTTCAGAGGCCGATAAAAAACTCCCAAATCTCTCCTTTCCTGTTTCTAACCTTGTAATGTTAGAAAGCAGGGCTCAAATCTTTCTTCAGTTTCTTTTTGAATATTTTGGGGGTAGAGAAAAGGAACATTGAGCTAAATCTTACCATAAAAAAGGCAGAATGTTGTATCCGACAAGAAAACCTGTGTGTTTCTCTGTAGAGAAACATACTGGTTTTCTCTCCAGATCTTGCCACACTGCCAACAAAAAAATCAGAGGGCATGTTTCACACCATCATATTGGGATGGGGTTTGGCTTCAACATGCCAGCAAAACCCAAATGCATAGAGATCGGGACACCATCTTTAAAGGATGGCCTGTTCATTACCTGAGTAAACACACACACACACGCACACGTACACACACCCCGATTGAAGTTGGTACTTCTCTACTCCCTCATCATTGCCTCCACGCCCAAGTCTGAATTGGCAACGTCCCTTCCCTTGCTCTCTCAGAAGTTGCAGGTGAGAGCAGACTCTATTTGAAGTCCTCTGACTGACAGGTGATGTCAGTTTCACTTTAAGGATTCCCTTTTGCAGCCTGAATGAGCCACAGGTGCAGCCCAGCCCTTTGGAACTGATTCAGAGCAGTTCAAACAATTCATTGTTGATACAATTGGTTCACGCTCCGCAGCCTCAAGAACTTGCCCTTTTCACCACTGCTGCTCACTCACCCCCATTCTTTGAATACTACATTTTTTTTCTGGTTACCGAGCCTTCCTGGAAAGCTCTGAAGCTTTGAAATGGACCCATTTATTGTCTATTCCTAGTTGGCCTTGAGAAAGTGGTGGTAAGCTGCCTTCCCGTACTGTTGCAGTCCATAAGGTGCAAGTACACCACTGTGCTGTTAGAGAGGGAGTTCCAGGATTTTGACCCAGTGATGTTGAAGAAAAGGCAATGTATTTCCAAGTCAGAATGGTAAGTGGCTTGGAGGGCAGTCTGCAGGTGGTGGTGTTTCCAGGTACCTACTGCCCTTATTCTTCTAGGTTGTAGAGGTTGCAGATTTGGAAGGTACTGTTGAAGGAGCCATGGTGAGTTCCTGCAATTTGGATGGTACACACTGCTGCCGTTGTGTGAGGAGGTGGAGGGAGTGAATGTTGAAGATGGCAGATGAGATCTAGTCAAGCAGGCTGCTTTGTTTCAGATGTCAAGCTTGAGTGTTGAAGCTGCACTCATCCAGGCAAGTGGAGAATATTCCATCACACTCCTTATCTAGGTGGTGGACAGGCTTTGGGGAAACAGGAAATGAGTAACTGTCCACGGGATTCCCAGGATGAGAATTTCAGTATTAGATGAATCAGGCAGTTTAACGGAAGTGGAAAGAGATGGTCATGGTGATAGCTTGGCTATGTGTTTGGAAGCTCAACATGCGTAGTTATGACATTCATGTTGTGAATGGTCTGGTTCAACCTCAGACCTTTGCCAGGGAAGGGTAGGAAACGGTGGTTGTGAGAAAGACCAAAGGCAGTGATGTTTGGTCTTTCCAACATTTAATTGGAGGAAATTCTGCTCATTCAGTACTGGATGTTGGAGAAGGATTTAAAAATTTTGGGAATGTGGAACAGTTGAGAGAGATAGTAGCATGATAGTGCTGGTTATTGTCAGCGTACATGTGGAAAATAACCCTCTGTTTTCAGGGTCTTTGCAGGTGTCATGTGAATGTTGCTGGATTAATACAATATTCCACAGCCTCTCCTTACCATCTTCCTCTATGAACAGTAATCTGTGAACAGTATGCTTTGTCTGTATCGCGTGCACTGAAACAGTACTTTTCATTATATTCCAATATGTGACAATAATAAATCAAATCAAATAACGATTTGAACTTGAATCCTCGCCTGATAGTCCATTCCCTTAGCCGAGTAAGTTTGACCAATTGTAGCCTGTATTATCTTGGTGACAACATATCACCAATTGTAGCCTTTATTATCTTGGGGACAACGTACCTTTTTAATGCCAGTTATATACTTTTGCTCTCTTCTGATAATCTTTCTTTCTGGATGCAGCCATGGGCTGAACAGGTAACAAGGAGTTCAGGTTCAACCCATGGTATTGTCAATTTATTGTTAATGGGATAGAGTAAATACTTAGCAATAAAAATTTAATTTTGAATATAATTTTATGAAGAAATCTATAACATTCCAGATATTAAAATATTGAGTGATTTATTTTTGGGGATTTAGTATAGCTTTTCACAAGTCAACAGCTCCTACTTGCCTTACAGCGTAAAACATAAAATGAGTAATAATTGAGATTTAGAAATATTTTACCCTGGTAGATTTTTTTTCCCAAGCAAGGAAAGGAGTAAAGCTGATAAATATTGATGTGTATGCATTATAAGTTCCCGTGTTTTTCACTTTAAATTCAATGTGCCTGTTAATGATGCCTTTTGGCCTCATAATGATCGACCTGATAAAGGGTTATGGTTCCATTCAGAGTCCTATTGAGACAACCAATTAAAAGTAATATCTTCATTTCCCTTGGAGGCCTCTCAGAATCTTTCTGGCAGCTACAGCTGGCTTGACGCAGTATTTTTCTCTGATTGGTCAGCAGGAAATGTTTTGGAGCCCTTTAATCCCCATTGTTTCTTGCTGAAGGCTGAAATGTGTCATCTTCCATCTTGAGTGGCCCAGTTGGTAGCTGAGAAAGCTCTGCAGCTGAGGCCTGAGGGATTAGGAACCAACAGCCTGATTTGGAGTCCAGCGATTGACTGCAGGGACTTTTCTGTTTTGTGGAAGCTCAAAAATGAATAATGTCTCATTCTGAATAGTCACCCTTTTGGTTTCTTGCAGATGCCAAGAGAAAATATCACAGTAGTTTGTGCACGCTGTAGGAAGGTGCTGGGAGATGTGACTTCATCAGGTATAATGTGCATTTATTGTTCAATGGTACTTCAGATTATAGTGTCTTGCTATGTCCGTGTTATAATTAACTTGCGTATTCCCCCTCTCTTTAGTTATCACTTTCCTTTTGTTCTAATTTTTCTCCTTTTGCCTTACCACTTTGTCTTATAGAATAGGATTATAGAAACCCACAATGCAGAAGAATGTCATTCGGCCCATTGATCTTGCACCACAATCACACCCAGATCCTATCCCACTACGTATTTACTCTGCCAGTTCCCCTGACGTGAAGAGGCAATTTTGCATGGCCAATCAACCTAACCCACACATCTTGGACAGTGGGAGGAAACCGGAGCATCTGGAGGAAACCCATGTAGACTCAAGGAGAATGTGCAAACTCCATACAATCACACAAGGCTGGAACCTGGGTCCCTGGCACTGTGAGGCAGTGGTGCTAACCACTGTACCTCAATGCTGCCCTTGGCGTAGAACATCTTGTTGATTCTCAGGCTTGTGTCAAAGGTCCCAAAGATCTCCAAGCAGGTTCCTAGCATGTCATGTGGCCAATACTACCTCGTCATCCCAACCCTCACCAGGTGCTCCCAGAACATCATTCCGTGGTTAAGGTATAATGGCTTCGCTGCAGTCTCAGGCTTGCCTGCCCGACCCCCTTCCCATTTTGTTGATTCCCAGCCCCTTCCTGTTTCAGTTTTGTTGCAGCATGTTAGCGAAAACAGCTTAACCTAAGCATGCATGGATTAATGGAGGGATCACAAAAGGTATCCGATAGGGATTGACATTTCGGATCACAGAATTTTTTTAGCAGAGAAAGAGGCCATTCAGCTCATCTTGCCTGTGCCATCTCTTTGAAAGAGCTGTCTGATTTAGTCCCATACTCAGCTTCTTCCCTCTTTAGTCCTCTTCAAGAACATGTGCAATTGTCAATTGAACAGCGCTATGGAATCTGCCCTTTCAGGTAATATGTTCCAGAATTTGACAGCTCGCTGTGGAAAAAGAATCTCCTCATTCTCCCCTATAATTATTCACCAATTATTTGAGATTGCTTGTTAGAAAGTTTGTTACACTTGGGTAAGAGTAACACATTATCTTGTAATATATATGATAGGATTCATCCGTTTGGTTCATTATGTCCATGAATGTACGTGCTACTTATGACACATAAAAGCATTACCTGTCACTGGTTCTGCACAACATGAATTGGCTAATTGTTGAGTGAGTTAGTACAGCTAATCCTGAGTGAATTTTCCACAGACATGCTGAAACTTTGTGAAGATTATATGTGACCTGCATTGACAGCAATGCTGTGAATATGTGCTCATTCAACATTGCGAGTCTACTCATTAATGTGCCAAACAAGGAAGCCATAGACATGTGCCCTGTGTCACTATATCATGCTGATCTAGTTATGCTGCTACTTTCTAATCTGTATTCATTGAACTTACTAACTCGTGCAGTTGAATTTAACTTTAATGATACCATATATGCTCGAATAGATGGTGGTGCCATTAGATCACCTTGCGAATCAGTAGCCATTCAGACCATGAATGTACTGGCTCTCTGAAAGACCACCTTGCCCATTGTGGCTACTCAAATCATTGCTTGGTATGTGTTGTGTATATTCGTGAATGAGCCTAAGGCTGTCACTATTCGACCAAGAGTGTCCAGTCTATCACAAAGGAGAAGGTATGTTCAATATTTGATCAATAGATGAAGATACGTAAGAACATAAGAAATAGGAGCAGGAGTAGGCTAACTGGCTCCTCAGGCCTCCCCTGCCTGCTCTATTTTGTCCTCTTCCCATGAAACAGATCCAAAGCTTTCTGTTAACAAGTTAGCCATTTCTTTACTACCCATTATAGTGTTCTCCACATTTACCTATGCAACACTTTCTCTTTAAAAAATAAACTTCTGCTCTTAGTCTTGATGTCCCCGGGCAATTTTTTTCATCTCTTCTTGCATCTCTTATTAATTTCCTTTGTTGCTTTTTATGCCTCTCCCAGTCGGCTGGATGGACTATAAAGCGATACGTAGAATCTAATAAAAGGTACAAAAAGGGAATGTGAAAAGAAACATGCTGCAGATATCAAAGCTGACAGCAAAAATTTGACAGCGAAAATTAGAAGCGTTCTGCTGCTTTACAGTTCTTTAGTCCATAGATGCGTAAATGCCAGCTCTTCATTATTTTTATCAGTGTGGTTAGGATGAGATGGCTCTGGTTTTGAAGTCTTCATCTGCATATGATAATTTGTAGCCTGAATTAAATTATATAGCTTGGCAGACTTGCTCATGCTTCCAAAATGAATGTCAATTACTTGCCACTGTGTCCAGATGCTTATTTAGTGTAGGAGTGGATGGAAAGCACCACCATGAGAGGGGTGAAACCAGCTTACTTGGAATGTTTACAGTTGGGCTAGCTCAGACTCTAAAGACCCCTTGGCCTGATTTTAAATTTGTGCAAGAATGAGTTCTGAGTGAGTTAAAATCCTGTCCCTTGTGTCCCAAAGAAGCAACCTGAATAGGTACTTGGAGAAAGGTCCTGAGGGCACTTACCATCATAAACCTTGTTGGCTTGGGGATCTACATCTAGTGCAGGGCAGACGTGTGGACCCAACTAGGAAGTATGTAGAAAACTAAGGTAGGTAGCCCCTTTAACATGTCTCAGTGACTGGGTTGGCTTGATGAAATATGCGGGATTTGTGACGAATGCAATGTGTTTAGAGATGTTGTGATGCAGTGGCTGGTGTCCTTGCCTCTGTGAGCCAGAAGCTTTGAGTTCGATTCCTACTCCTGGACAGAAGGTGTGTTCATAATGTGGCTAAAGAGGTTGATTATCAACTTGTCTATCACTTTGATAAGCCTATGGCAGGTGGTAAGGACGGATGAGTTTCCTGGTCAGCCATCCTTGATGTGGAATGGTACTTGTAAAGCTGTAGCCTCTCTTTGGTGATCAGTGGTGCCAGTGAATACGATTTGGTACTAATGAGTACGATTGTCCATCTGAGATATATTTGTTGCTGATTAAACTTGACCTTATAGTAAATAAAGTAATTGCTGCTAAAAGTTACACAGCAAACACAATAAAAAAAGAGTGCATCTGACGATTTGTCAGGATTTTTTTTAAAGGAATATGTATAGCATAAGCTTTTTTAATGTATTCTCTTACATTGCAAATGTTCCTGATTTATTTCCTTACAGATACTATTAAATTTTATGTTACTGAGGTGCTGGTCCAGCCTTTGATGAACAAAACTTTGAAAAGGCAAATATGTGAAAGGTAATGTTTCCTCCCATTGATGTTTCCAACGTGTATCTAATGTTTAAATTGGATTTGTCTATACCTCAGGACTTTACCTACAGGCACTGACCTTCAAGTCCCACGTCAGCCCCTTCCACCCTCTGACTTAATCGAGGGAAGGTTTTGTCAACACAAGGGAAACTGAGACTGGGCCTTTCCTGTGATTAAGTGGACTTGGCTGCCATGTTTTCCACCACAATGGGCTGCATAAAAACTAACCCATTGCATGAAACATTTTGAGACACTTCCAAAGGTTGGGGGTTTGGAAGGCGCTATCATTGTAGGCTTGGCAAGTTACTGTCATGCATCATGTCAGTACTGTTACAGCTGCATTTCTCCAAGCAAGTGGAGAGTATTCCATCACACTCTTGACTTGTGCCCTGTAGATGGTGGAAAGCCTTTGGGGAGTCGGGAGGTGAGTGGCTCGCTGCAGAATTCCCAGCCTCTGACCTGCCCTTGTAAACATGGAATTTATATGGCTAGTTTGGTTGATCCATTAACAAGTTATCCAGATAGCCCAAAATAACTGCCACCACCAGAAACGATTGAGCCACTGGAGGTAACCATCCATCATCATCAAACTGCGATCGAAGGCTTGCCGTAACCGGCAGCAGATATGAGGGGTATCTGCTTCCCCTTGGTTAGCGTGGAGAGCTAGTCGGAGTGGAATCAGAATGAAATCAATAGTCAGTTGAGATGGTAAGTAGTAAGCACAGACAGTGGCATGCTCACAATAGAGGAGAAATATATGGATTATAACAAGTAATTCATTATGTGAAGTTCTTGGAGGAATTTGAGGTATTGAGGTACAAACTAAATGTAAGTGCCTTATCCTTGTATGGAATTTTTTAATGTATTAAATTGATCTCCTGGGAGTTGCTCTCAGTGAGTCAGGGGATGTTGTATTCTGATTGCTGTCTCATTATTATTTGTTCAAAGTTTATTTGTCAGTGTCACAAGTAAGCTCATATTAACACTGCAGTTAAGTTACTGTGAAAATCCCCTTATTGCCGCACTCTGGTGCCTGTTCAGGTACACTGAGGGAGAACTTAGCATGGCCAGTACACCTAACCAGCATGCCTTTCAGACTGTGGGAGGAAACTGGAGCACCGGGAGAAAACGCAAGCAGACATGGGGAGAACGTGTAAACTCCACACAGACAGTCACCTAAGCTGGGAATCGAACCCAGGTCTCTGGCGCTGCGAGACAGCAGTGCTACCACTGTGGGATTCCACTGGGCCTTTGAGCCCTTGAGCTTTGCCAGCAAAAGCATGTTTTTCTCTTCTCTGCAAACTGATGTTGAACTGTGTCTAGAAGTCATACCATGGAAGCCATGGTAACATTGTATCAACAAATATTCCAATTTTCCGACTTTTATCCCCACTTCTTATTCTGGAATCCCTTATTTGAAAATAGTCCAAACTCACCTCTTCCATTGGCTTAGGCTACAAGCAATCTCATGTCATCCCACTTGTGTAACCAGAACCATATAGACTAAAGAGAGATGTTCATCCCTTGATTCTCTGGGCCCCTATTTTTACATTCCGTTGTGAACAAATAACACATTTTCTTTAGAGACAGAGCGGTAACAAACAAATGCAACTCAATTCCCACAGAAACCAAAGCCATTAAGAACAAATGTTAATAACACTTTGTACCATAATGTCAGTATAGGAAGAAAAGTTTCTCTCTTATACAGGTGTTCTACCCTACAAATATAGTTAATCAATGTGGGGGTTTTGTTTGAAGATAAAGTGCAATGTTAAGTTCAGACTAATTTTTAACCTTTCCTTCATAGCTAATAGAACACTCTTAATTGCAACTTAAAGTGCAAAACAATTAATTGTAGCTTCTCACAAACTGTAAAGAACCCCAAATGCTTTGGCTGCTATTGTCTCACTGACGAAATTCAAACTGAACTGAACCGTTTAATTTAAAATGTGTTTCAATAGTAAAATATGTAGATGTTACCAACCAATTACAGACCCTAAAAATTAATAGAATTATCAATTTTTAAAAAATAATCAATGGGATGTGGGCGTCGCTGGCTGGGCCAGTATTTATTGCCTCAGTTGGTCCAGAAGACTCTGCCAGTGGCAGTGGCTAGTAAATTTCAGCCTAGATATCGTGGAGGAGTAGGATTGTGATTCCTAGAAGATTTTGAAAGCTGGCAGCTTTCAAAAATGGGACCCGGGCTAATAGAATGACACGAAGAGCTGGGTGACTTGCGCTGCTGTATTCAGAGCACTGTAAGCTGATTATACTGGGCAGTATTTGGATTGAAAGTCAGATAATCAGACGTTACAATTTTACTCGTTAAAAGTTACAGAAATTTTGGCCAAATAACAGACTGGCTAACTTGGCCCACTGTGATGTTACTGGAGAGATATTGGTATCATATTAGAATCATACCTTCATGTAAATTAGCATCATCTGGAGAGGAGGGGGAAAGACAAGAGTTCACTGATTGAAATGTGGTTTTGAATGTTTTTTAGGTCTTTGTTTGTGGAGACTGTGGTTGCTGGCCGACTGAAGGAGTTGTCATCCGCTCAGAGTACATTTAGATTCTGTATTCAAGGATGTGATGAAAAAACGTATATTTTGGTAAGAAACCTTTTCTTTTAGGATTTTGTACAAAATGACAAAGTCTATCAGTGATAGTCATTTTCAAGTGTTTGTAAAACCTCAGGAGATGATCGTACTTTTACGAATGGATTCTTCCACTGAAGATAGGCCTTTCAAATTTTGCCTCTAGGTGGCAGAGTTTGAACACGTATCAAAAAGCATTTGTGGTTTCCATACACAAATTTTCATAGTCCCATCTTTATTGCATTTGAAAATACTGCCTCTGAAGTGATACTGCCAGCATTTTTTAGTCTCAGCAATTAACATTTTTTTGACTGCAGCTTTAGGGATGTAAGATGGTAAAATATTGCTCTTTCAAAACAGCTTTGAATGATACTCTGAACCTGTTTGTAAGGAAGTGTCACATAATGTGTCTGGTATTCAAACATGTTTTGCTATTAGAATAGTAGTTCATCAGTTTGGACATACTTGCCCAAACTGTAACCTGTCAGTTACAATCTTCCTACTCTGAGCAACAATTGTGATTGAGGCCTTCTTTCTAATGTGAGTTTCGTGTACTTTGCATTTGCAACTCGTGCTTTAGAAGGGTGTCTTTGCGGGAGCACTAAGATAAATATGACCTACCATAGAGAGAATGCTGAATCCAAATACATCCTTTTAAAAGGCAATGGTCACTTTCTACCGAGATAATATTTGGAAATGTAAGACTGTGAATTCTTTGAATTCTGTTATTGCAAAGTTAAAAATTGTATGGATAATATATACGATAGCATATGCGAGATAAGGTTAGCTGTGAGCATTCATAATTATCAGGGGTTTTGATGAGGTAAATGAAGAAATCTTGTTTTCACTGGATGACAAGTCAGTAGCAAGAGGGAATAAATTTACAATCATTGCCAAGGGAATGCAGCAAGAGGTTAGGTTTTTTTTATGCAGTTGGAGAATGTTCTCCCAGAAGCAGTGATGGAAACCAAATTAATAGGTGTTTTTACAGGGAAGTGGATAAATATCTGAAAAATAAAAAGTGACAAGGTTATTGGGGGAGTGGGGTTGATGGGTGGCTCTTTCAGACAGCCAGTATTGTTTGAATTGAATGGTCTCCATCTGTGCCATAAGATTAGAGGACATGGTTCTGAGTTGAGTCCCTGGTGGGGGGGTGGGGGGGGGGGGGTGGGTAATGATGATGATAGGCACAAACGCTGGGGGCTGGGATTTTCTGGCTGTGCTTGCGCCAAGACTGTAAAATCCTCTCCGAGGCCAACAGACATTTGTATGGTCTGTCCTCAAGATAAAGGGGGGGGCGGTTTAGAATGGAGTTGAGGAGGAACTTCTTCACTCAAAGGGTGGTGAATCTCTGGAATTCTCTGCCCGTTGAAGTGGTGGAGGCTACCTCGCTAAATATTTTTAAGACGCGGGTTGATGGGTTTTTGATAAGAGAGGGGATTAAGGGTTATGGGGAGAGGGTGGGAATGTGGAACTGAGCCACGACAGATCAGCCATGATCTTATTGAATGGCGGGGCAGGCTCGAAGGGCTAGATGGCCTCCTCCTGCTCCTATTTATGTTCTTCTGTCCCCGCCCACTATGATTCCTGTGGTGGGCGGGACGGGAAAACTCCCCACTGCAGATCCAATTGGGTTGAATCTGCGACAAAGATATTGGGTGTGATCTGTATAAGAGACCTGATATGACAAGCGGGATTTCCTTTACTCAGTCTGTGATATATTGAGTTCATATTTTATGTGTGCCACTAACTGATCTTTCAGCGTTTCTTGTTGAAGAGGACAGGAGATTTGGATCAGGTAGCATGGAAAATTAATTGAAATTCAAGGAAAAGCAATAGGTGGCAAAATGCATTAAAATAATAGAAAGCTAAAAATTTTTTTTTTGACATGCGTGCTCTTGTTGGTTTCACCTAATGATTGGTCTGTGGGTTCAGAGCATAGCAGACTCACTAAAAGTTCGAAGTGCGCAGGTTCAAAAGTGCCCATACTATACATCTAGATTGTGAATATTGCGCAGTACATTTATGCAGAATGATTGACCAAGAATGTTATGGAATTCATTTGAGCTATTTAGGAATAGGGAAAGGTTTTTTTAGACCCTTCAATACTGTTGATCAATCAGTTTCACCTTCCCACTATCTCACTGTGAAGCTTCCTTATCAACATGCAATTGCCTCTTAAATCCATTAGCGGGATTCACCTACCTCAGTGGCCAATTTTGATAAATGGTTTGACATCTCTGACTATTTGGGTGGATAACTTCCACCTGGCTCCACTTCATTTTCCACTTAAAAAAAAATTCACCCCTCTATATTTGGAGCTCTTAACAGAGTGAACAATCACCAGGATTGACTTTTTGAACTTTTCATCTTCATCTTCATTGAGTACAATTTAGTATTTAATTTGGATTAGTGGTGTTCATGCTTGACCATGGTTGATTCCGTACTTGTCAAAACTTTCCTCTCAGTAGTCATTTGCTCCTGTTGATAATGGTGATGTTTGTACATCGCTTCCATTGCATGTTTGAATTCCTGTTGTCAACACTTTATAAGCCCTGGATGAATCAGCGATGTATATGCACTTGGGCTAATCCCAGCCTACTGGATATTTTGTCTCATCCTACCCAGGCATTTTGTAATTTAAAAAATATTGGCAGCGGAGCAGGCTACTGCACTGATATTGTGTAATTCTGCCTAAAGGGTATTATTCCAGGAAAAAAGTGATGTAAATAATTCCTGGAATGGTCTTTCTGTAACAAACATTTGCCAGTAAAGTTTCTTTATGCTTGTCCCAGTTCGCTACAGAATATCTATAGAAATATAACATTATCAGCATCAATCGAAAGCATGATGAGAAGGAGAAGGATCGTATGGGTCCAAACCAGGGCCCTACAGCTTTGTGTTGGGGCCTGAATCTTACTGGAAAGATAGATACTGCAGGTTCCCTGGAATGCACAAATTGGCCAGCAAGTTCAAGCAGCACCCCATGAGTCGCAAATCTCCAAAACTGAGCCCAGAATAAAGAAATTTTACTCTTGCTGCAGTCTGAAATGCCTGGGTGGAATGATGCAAAAAGAAAATCTGATAGGCCAGGATTAGCCTGTGGCTGTGCACCACACATTCATGATGTGGAAATGCTGACGTTGGACTGGAATAAACACAGTAAGAAGTCTCACAACACCAGGTTAAAGTCCAACAGGCTTATTTGGTAGCAAATGCCACTAGCTTTCGGAATGCTGCTCCTTTGTCAGGTGGGTGGGAGATCTGTTCATAATTAGGGCATATAAAGTCACAAACTCAATTTACAAAATAATGATTGGAATGCGAGTCTTTACAGCTAATCAAATCTTAAAGGTACAGACAATGTGAGTGGAGAGAGTATTAAGCACAAGTTAAAAAGATGTGTATTGTCTCCAGACAGGGCAGTTGGTGAGATTTTGCAAATCCAGGCAAGTTGTGGGGGTTACAGATAGTGTGACATGAACCCAAGATCCCGGATGAGGCCGTCCTTGTGTGTGCGGAACTTGGCCATCGGTCTCTGCTCCGCGACTGTTGTTGTGTGTCGTGAAGGTCGCCTTGGAGAACGCTTACCTGAAGATCAGAGGCCGAATGCCCATGACCGTTGAAGTATTCCCCAATTGGAAGAGAACAGTTTTGCCTGGTGATTGTCGAGTGGTGTCCATTCATCCGTTGTCGTAGCGTCTGCATGGTCTCCCCAATGTACTGTGCTTCGGGACATCTGTTCCTGCAGCGTATCAGGTAGACAATGTTGGCCGAGTTGCAAGAGTATCTACCGTGTACCTGGTGGATGGTGTTCTCATGTGAGATGATGGCATCCGTGTCGATGATCCGGCACGTCTTGCAGAGTTTGCTGTGGCAGGGTTGTGTGGTGTCGTGGTCACTGTTCTTCTGAAGGCTGGGTAGTTTGTTGCGGACAATGGTCTGTTTGAGGTTGTGCAGTTGTTTGAAGGCAAGAAGTGGAGGGTGTGGTGAAGGCCAGAGCTGAATGGGGTTGGAGGGGAGTGGGGGAATGGGGGTGTCATTGAAGTGAGGTTGGCAAACCCAGAAGAACTGGTTTCCTCAGTGCCTTGCAGAATTTAACTCGACGCAAGTGCATTGTATTGGTTGGTAGCTTTTTGAGCTTGGAGGAAGCATTCTTGCCACACAAGTAGAGCCACAAAGACATTTACCTCATGGATTCAGGCCCCCTTCAAACTTTTAAGCTGCTTAAGTGTCCCAAGCTGTGGATAAAAATAGAATGACTGTTAAAATGAAATTACGAGGCTGCGTGCTAATATTTAAATGACAAAGTCGATTTGCATGAGCAAAATGCACGTCTGCCCTATATCCCGAAGGGTTTGTGACAGGTTTGGTCCCTGTCCCAGATTCCATTTGCATTTCAACCTCTGACATGACCTGCTTTTGAGAGTTAAGGTTTATCCCCTTCTTCCTGGAATTGTTGACTTTTTTTTTCCCCGAGAATAATATCCCTTTGGCAGAATTTCTTAACCTCAGTGTGAAGCCTGGATTCATTACGTCAATATTTTGGAAGGTTTGGGTGGAATGATGCAAAAAGCAAACCTAATAGGCCAGGATTTGCCTGTGGCTGTGCACCACACATTCAACCAGAGCTGGTAAAAATAGTGCGCGCTAATAATGTAGATGTGTACGGGAGGCAGTGTACAAACATCGTCAGTGTTAGGGTCTTAATAACGATTCTGCTATTAGGATAAGCATCAAGAGGGAGAAGCTAGTCACTTGCTCCATTAAAAAATGAGAGAAAATCATCGCTGTGTTACTCACAGTCCCCTCGTGAATAGGTTGTGTTGTACGTTCAGGCCTCATTATACTGATGCAAACATTCTGGCTTCTGAGGTTGAAGGAGATGTGCACCAATGGGTTAGATAAATCAATGACAGCAGCGATTTACAATGTCAGCTTGTCACATTGTGAGATTTAATGCAATAAATTCAGCTTCTATATCCATTGCGGTTTAATCTGTCAACTTAAACACCAACACAAACTCTGGAGCAGAACAAACCTGCCTTGGCAAACCTAGAGTTTGATTTAAGGAGGCAGATCTTCCACAGCAGCATAACACATGTATCGTTTTTCCTAGTTTCTGTAACACCAACAACCTGACGATAAATTGTATTTTTTGCACAGATTTATTAATAAAATTTACTTTCTCGAGCTTATGTTTGTGTTTTAACAGCAGACTATTGAACTGTAATGCTAAATAGAGAAGCAAGAATAAACTAAACAGAGCAGCAGTTGCTGAGAAACTGAAGCCCATGATCCCAAATTAAATTGGCTTTATTGTGTGGAGCAGTGGCTCTCTCCTGGAACTGCTCACATTAAGTTGGTTGTTATGTAGTCCAGTGGGAAGCTAAGTTTAAGTTTATTTATTAGTGTCGTAAGTAGACTTGCATTAACACTGCAATGAAGTTACATTGAAAATCCCCTAGTTGTGTTCGGGTACAGAGAGGGAGAATTTAGCATAGCCAATGCACCTAACTGGCACGTCTTTTGGACAATGGGAGGAAACCACCCAGGCCCTATCCCCATAACCTCATGCGTTTACGCTAGCTAGTCCTCCTCACACTAAGGGGCAATTTAGCATGGCCTACCTACCTAACCTGCATGCCTTTCAGACTGTGAGAGGAAACCAGAGTACCTGGATGAAACCCACGCCGACACGGGGAGAATGTGCAAACTCCACACAGTCAGCAACCCAAGCCGGGAAGGAAACCCGGGTCCCTAGTGCTGTGAGGCAACAGTGCTAACCAATGTGCCACTATGCCACTGCTGCTTGGAGGGTGGGAGTACACAGCCAGGGATAACATGTGAGGGCGATTGGGGAGGATAGGCAAGGTCCTGGGCCATTGAGTACAGGGGTGACATAGATTTGGAGGACCACCATTGGGTGCATCCTTCTATCGGCCCAAGTTTTATGACAGTAATGATCCTGGAGCTGCTAGTGTTGATTGTTTGAAACTTACAGCAACTTCCTGGACTGGGTTTTCAAATGCTGGTGGGTTAGGAACTTGGTGCAGTGTGATTTTACAAATTGCAGTCTCTAGGAGGTGTCTCTGAATGCACTGGTCGGATTTTTTAGCAACAATCGGAAGGCTTTTCTGTTGCTAGCTTACGGTTGACCAGATTAATAGTGGATATTTGCATTCACGTTGGTGGAATTTAAATTCATGACCTCATTGCACACTATCTCCTGTCAGTGTTTTTGTTTCTGACAGAGTTTGATCCACAGCATGAGCTAAAATTTGCCAGTGGAGTAGAGCTGTTGAAGTTGAGTCATGGGGTAGCTTATGGACTAATTCCTGCACAAGGGCAGTTTAACTCATCACTGATTCTTACTCTCAAACATGGATGCAACACACTATCAATATAAAATATGGATGGTTGGCGTGTGTGGGTATGGAATGTTTTTGCATTGTCTTACTTCAGTTAATTCCAGTTGAGCTTCTGCATGTTGGTATACTTATAGGATTTAGACTTGAGGCTGCAGTTTTTTTTTATCAAGGCCAGATTATCAAGCTTCTTGACGGAGTAGCCACATCAGAAATGCTTAACAAAAATGGAGAGAGCTGCTGTCATACAGAACTGGTAAATCAGTATCTGTGGAGAGAGTTCAAGTTTGGGGTTGATATCCTTCGCCACTCACTCCACCAGTCCGACTGTGTTTGTGGAGAGTTTAAAAAGCAAATGGAGATCTCTATGAACTGTTAGATGGTGTTCGCTGTAACTGATGCTTTGAGCTTGCTTGAGCTACAACTTCTCAAATGTCAGTTCCAAAGGTGAGAAACTACTCTGAAGTCAGGTTATTCTGATATAAGTTCACAGACCTGATATGTTAACACTGTTTCTCTCACCTAAGATGCTGCCAGACCTGCTAATTCCACCAATTTCTGTTTTTCTTTTGAGTCAGATGTGAAATAACTTAGCTCTGGCATCACTTCGCACAATTAAGCCAACAAGTCTGCATTAAGCTTTAGTTGAGAGTTCACTTGGAACAGAGGTTCCCAAACTGGGACTGTGCAGAGGGTCTGTGAAACTGGTGTGACCGGCAAACGCCAGTTTGAATGCATAAAGTTTAAAAAGAATTATAAGTGAAAACAAATAGACTAAACAGCATGCTCCAAGAGGCCTTGCTCTGATTGGCCCAACAAGGTTCTTCAATCTCGCTGTTGCCAGGCAGATAAGCGTGTGGCCAGCTGCAATGTTTGCACAGAAGAGAGGCGGCTTGATAGGGCCTCAGAACGAGCAGGGGCTTCTTGAAGTGGGGAGTTGGTTCTTAGATATAGATTTGTGGTAAAGCTGTAAATACTTTTTATATTTGGTACCTATGTTTGCATGTAATTTGTGGCAACAAAGGGATGTTGACATTCTGAGAATGTTAGGGGTTCCCTGATGCTCCTGGGAGGTCACTGTGGACTCAATAGCTCGCAAGGTTTGGTAAACCCTGATCTAGAATTGAATTTACCTACACACTTCAACCACATCCGCCCTACCAGACAACTGGTTCATCCACTGGGGCTGCCTATGTTCTCCTATCAGCTCTGATCAATTTTGTTCGATACCAGCTTTGATCAATTCTGATGAAAACTAGGGAATCACAACAGTATGATTGCAGTTTGATCACTGTCCTCCTAGCATGATGTGGCACTATTGGACTTTGCTTTTTGATCTCTTCTCCTGGTGGCAGCCAGTACTGACTACAATAAAATAACATGAGCACTCATATCAGTGACATTGCGCTGGATTTTCAACCTCGATGTGGCTAGGAGGAGTCTGGAAAATTTCTGACTTGTTTCACCTGCCTCAAGAGAAAGTGCCAGCGCAAAGCCAGGGATCTTCACTATCCAGTGCAGTGTAGGGAGGTGTGGTAGGTGGAGGGGCCGGTATTGGGCTTGAGAAGAAGTGCAGGACTTAGTCTCTCTTCATATGACAAACCTGCCAGATTCGCCCAATCTTCGTGATGATTCAAACCCCCTATGATTATTGCCTTTGTTGCAAGCTCTGGTTTTTACCTGTTTAAAATTCCATCCAGCGTAACCTCGGTGGAAGGGCCTACAAACTACTTCCACCAGTGATTTCTGGCCCTTGTTGTGTTTGATCTCCACCCATACTAACTTTAATTGCGTTTATTGCCTATGAGTTATTGCCCTTGAGACAGTGGTAGTGAGCCACCTTCTTGAGAACTGAAAGACTCTTCAGAAGGCAGTTAATCAACTACATTGCTGTGGGTCTGGCATCAATGTATGCCAGATTGGATAAAGACAGCAGATTTCCTCCCTTGAAGAACATTGATGAGCCAGATGTGTTTTTACCACAGTCTTGTAGTTGCATGGTTTTCATCACTGATGTTAGCTTTTTATTCCAGACTTTTTTAATTAATTGAATTTAAATTCCCCAGATGTCAAGGTGGAATTTGAACTTGTGAATCCTGATTGCTGGAACAGCAATATGACACAATATAACTATTCCCCCATTCCCATCATCCCATTGTATAGATGCATCTCTCGTGGTCCAGATATATTAACAAAGGGATTGAATAACAAAAAATGTCAGTGAATGATAAGCTATTGATACTGGATTCATGCTTTAATGTTTGTCAATGTAATTGTCACTGGTACAGACTGTGATGACTCATGTGCTGGGAAGAGCCTGCATTTTCTTTTGCACAATGTCTCTTTAAGAACAAAGTGGGCTGGGGATTATTTTGAAAGTACATTAATATGTTTCCAGATTTAAAATATTGTTAAATTCCAAGAGATAACTACATGATTTGGCATTGCCATGGCAATGAACAGTTAAGAAGTGAAGGATTATTCGAAAGCTAATTGCAGTTGAGTTGGGTTTTAGCTTTTCTTTTTCTGTTTGGCTGGGCACTTGTGTGAGGAGAAAGTTAGCTAAGCTCCTTCTGAATGGAACAGTTTTCTGTTTTATTGTCTTTGAACAGATCCTGGTGTTGAAGCAGGTCTCTAAGAATAGATCAGCGACTGTGTTACAGTGTGCATTATACAGTTTGAAAGGGCAGAACTGAAGACAGAAAAATCGAGGGATTGCGGATTAGACAATGCTCATTGCTACAGTTGAACTAGTGCCAGAGTTGACTAGACCATTTAAAGAGGTCGGAAAAGGGAGTGTCTAGAGATTCATTGCCATCAGGACTGTTGTAAACTAAATGAGAAAGGGTTTATAGATGGGTACATTGTTGATGATAATTTCCAGGAGTTTTGGATAGAACGTGGCTGCTGGCTACTGCCACAGCTTTCTGTTAAGAGGTAAAATGGGTTGATGGGTTAAAAAGGTGAATCTCAAAGATTTGAAACAAGAGGTCCCACAAAATGAAGTTTGAGTTGAAAACACTGTGAGATTACATGTGAAGCCACGTTTGTGCCCGAAATAGTGCAAGTACTCGAATTTATGCGAGGCATATCTGTTGCTTCGACTATTTAATGCAAAATTTACCTTTTTATTTGAAATATCCATTGCCATTAATTAACGCTCGAATTATGTTGCTCTTAGTTGGTATGTTACAGTAAAAGTTTTTTAAAAAGTGAAATCTCATCCTATGGTTTGCTTTCCATTGGTATTGTATTTTAAGAAGTTACTTGTCTTTACAAAGAACAAAGAACGTATAGCACAGGAACAGGCCCTTTGACCCTCCAAGCCTGTGCCCATCACATTGTCCCATCTAGCCCAACCGCCTGTATCTCTCTATTCCCCATCTGTTTATGAGGACCCAGATGGGAGATTGATCAGTAGTGAACTGCAGGCAGCCTTTTGAATAGTTGAGTCTTTTTAAAAAACAATGTCCTTTATCTTGTAGTGTATTGGTTGTGTTCAGATGTATTACATACCTGTTTATTTATCCCTTCCTTATAGCTCTGGCTTTTGAATTCTGACACTCTACTGGTGAGATCACGCAATGATTCAAATAGTGATTTTGCTGCAATTGGCAAGGGTACAGTGAAGCCTGAGTCGCCTATCAAATTATGTGAAGGAAACAATACTGTCAAAGTACTGTACCACCCCTGCTTAAAAGGAAGAAACAAAATGTAAGTAGCACTTTTTCGATATTTATATAGGATTTTAATGGAGCTAAGTGATGGATGACTGCTAGAAGTGGGATAAATAATACCGGGACAATGATGCTGGTGCAGATTATTAATGAAACAAATTGGCTCCATTGTGTTGCACAAAGCTTGAAGGCATAATATGTTTTGGCTATATTATTGCTTCGTACAATGCTGGCTTGTGCTAAATCTTGAACAGAGTGACCCTGGAGTTCAGTCCGCTGTAGAAAAAAATGGAATGCACAGTGAACAATAGGAGGTGCCCAAGCTATTGAGTGAATTACTATCTTCTTTTGGTTTAAAAAAAATTGCACTTGGGATGTAGGCATGACTGACGTGTGTTATCCAGTGAAGGTGATGCTTGATTGGGGATATATGATGAAGATACTCCACTCAGTGATACTAACGTAAGGAGTTTCAGGATTATGACTCAGTGGCAATGAAGGAATGGTGTTATTTAGCTTTGACAAAGGGTCATCTGAACTCAAAACATCAGCTCTTTTCTCTCCTTGCAGATGTTGGTTATAGTTGGTTATAGTCGTTTCACAGTAACTTCATTGCAATGTTAGTGTAAGCCTACTTGTGATACTAATAAACAAATTTAAAAACTCAAATCAATGGACTGGTCAATATTTAAAAACTCAGTGACCAATGTGAATGAGTACACAACTACGGTAACTGACTTCATTTGTAAGTGTGTGGAAGACTGTGTGCCAAAGAAGCAAATCGCCGTGTTTCCCAGCCGGTAAGCATGGATGAATGTGGATATTCATTGCTTGCTGAAGTCCAGATCTGAAACGTTCAAGTCAGACCTATACAAGAAATCCAGATATGATCTACGGAGATCCAGCAAAGATACCAAAAGACAGTATCAGACCATGCTAGAGTCCCAGGTTAGCCACATAGGTTCCCACCGACTATGGCAAGATGAAGGCATGTAGAATCACCAGCACCAATGCATCCCTCCCCCATAAACTCAATGCATTTTATGCCCATTTTAAGCAAGAGGTCAGCGAGAGCATCCCTTCATCTGGAAGCCTTGGCCAAACTTATATCTGAGGTCACCATTGCAGATGTCGGAGCAACCTTCTCGAAAGTCAACTCATGGAAAGCGAGCGGCCTGGATGGGGTACTTGGACAAGCACTCAGATGCTGCATGGACATCTTCAACCTCGCTTTATACCAATCTGAGACCCCTATCTGCTTCAAGAAGATGACCATCATCCTGGTACCAAAGAAAACCCAGGCAGTGTGCCTTAATGACTATTGTCTGGTGGCTCTGACATCCATCATTATGAATACTTCGAAAGGTTATTCATGGCACAAATCAATTCCAGCCTCCCAAACTGCCTGGATCCACAATGGTTTGCCTATTATCATAACAGGTCCACAGCAGACGCCATCTCCGTGGGCCAACACTCAACCCTGGAACACCTGGATAACAAAGACACCTATACCAGACTCCTGTTTTACTGACTACAGTTCAGCCTTAAACCTCATTATTCTTACGAAACCCATTTCCAAACTCCGTAGCCTGGGGCTTGACGACTCCCTCTGTGACAGGTTCCTGAACTTCCTAACCCACAGACTGCAATCATTAAGGATAGGCAACAACACCTCCTCTACAATAATCCTCAACACTGGTGCCCCACAAAGCTGTGTCCTCAGCCGTTTCCTATACTTATACACCTATGACTGTGTGGCCAAATTCCCTCCAATTCAATTTTCAAGTTTGCTGATGACACCACCATAGTGGATTGGATTTCAAATAATGATGAGATAGGTCTAATTTAGTTGTGGGTGCGGTGTAGTGGGGAGGGGGGAGAAGAGAGTGTGTGGGGGGGGTGGCGGTAGTGGAGGGAGGCAAGCTGCCAGGGAAGCTGGCAGAGGTGTGGGGGAGCGATAAGGTCAGAGACAGAATGATGTTATGCCTGTTTAATTAGTCACCATTAATTTTTAACGTATCTGATTTAGCTCAGGCAAAAACTTTCATGTGTGCTTAATTCTGTGAAACAAATGTATGTTTCTGACTGAGCTTGAGGGGGGTTCTTCTGTGTGTATTTAATTAGATAGGACTGTTTTAAAATTTAAAATAGCTGATGTGTAGCAGTGCCTCTTCACAATTCAGAGTGGGTGATGAATTTTGCTTTTTGCTGTGGCCCACTGGGCTTCCTGGCCAGTGATAGAATGACCACCGTGACAAAAAGTTTGGGTGTTCTACAAGTTGATTATCTGCTCCTGCTTCGTGATGGAAATTATGCCTTCCATTTCTCCGCTGCCTTCCTTTGTCCTTCATTTACCAAATGCCTCTTGTATGGCTGGTGGTCTCCATGCCTTTCTAAAAAAAAATTGGAGAAATAAATAGCAATTAAAGTACACATTTCATCTTAGCTCACCTCTGTTAGATATGAAGGTAAGGATACAATAAGGAGAGGCAACAACACTTCCTCTATGTTCATCCTCAACACTGGTACACTACAAGGCTGTGTCCTCAGCCCCTTACTATACTCATACATCTTCGATTGTATGGCCAAATTCCCTTCCAACTTGCATTTTCAAGTGACACCACCGTGATGGGTCGGGTCTCAAACAATGATGAGACAGAGTATAGGAAAGAGAATCTGGTGAACTGGTGCAATGACAATAATCTTTCCCTCAATGACAAAAAATGAAGGAGACAGTCATTGACTTCAGGAAATGTAGTGAAGGACGTGCCCTGTCTACATCAATGGGTACAAAGTGGAAATGGTTGAGACCATCAGATGTCCAGATCACCAACAACCTAACCTGGTCCCTCCATGTTGGCACTATAGTTATGAAAGCCCACCAACACCTATTTCTCAGAAGACTAAGGAAACTTGGCATGTCTATTTTGACTGTCACAAACTTTTACAGATGCACCATAGAAAGCATTCCTTCTGGGTATATCACAACTTGATATGACTCCAGCTCTGTTCAAGACTGCAAAAAAAACTCTTAAAGGTCATGAATGAAGCCCAGCTCATGTTGACTATGTCTATATTTCCCACTGCCTCGGAAAAGCAGCCAGCATAATCAAGGACCCCACTCACCCCAGACACATTCTCTTCCACCTTTGCTGTTGGGCAAAGGATAGAAACATCTGAAATCATGTACCACCAACTCAAGAACAGCTTCTTCCCTGCTGCCGTTAGATTTTTGAATGGACCTACCTCACATTAAGTTGATCTTCCTCTACATCCAAGCTATGATTATAACACTAAATCCTGCATTCTCGCTTTCCTTTCTTTATGTATAGTATGCTTTGTCTGTATACCTCGTAAGAGACAATACTTTTCACTTTTTATGAATATATCTGACATTAATAAATCAAATCAAATCAAGATATGAAACTTACTTCCCTGAGTGGCAGGGTAAGTATAAATAACAGTAAATTTAAACCTCTATCTGTTGATCTTTCAAACGTCATATAAAATTTCCAGGCAAAGTAGCTGCTGAAATCTGTTGTTTTCCAAAGTGAGTTGGGTTTCCCCAGAACTGTACGAGCATCTGATCTCGCATGACAACAACCACAGCTTTATTGTTAATATGAAAAACATTCCAAGATGTTTCACAGGAGCATTATAAAACAAAGGATGGTACCGAGCCATGAAAGGTCAGGTGATCAAAACCTCAGTCAAAGAAGTGTTTTAAGATGTGTCTTAAAGGAGAAAAGTAGGGTGGAGAGGTGAAGGGAGGGTTTTTTCATAGCTCAGGGTTTAGGCAACTGACAGTATAACCACCGTTGGCAGAGCAATTAAAATTAGGGTGAAGGGTCATGTAGACTCAAAACGTTGGCTCTACTCTTTCTCCACAGGTGCTGTCAGGCCTGCTGAGACTTTCCAGCATTTTTCTGTTTTTGTTTCAGATTCCAGCATCCACAGTATTTTGCTTTCAATTAAAATTAGGGATGCACGAGAGGCCAGAATGGAAAGAGCTAAGAGCTGAGGAGGTTACAGAGATAGGGAGAGATTTGAAAAAAAAGAATGGGAATTTTAAAATTAAGACGTTGCTTGACAGAGAGCCAGTATAGATCAGTGTGCACAGGGTGGATGGGGGGGGTGGGGTGGGGTGGTGTGACTTGGTACAAACTAAGACATGGGCAGCAGAATGTTAAATGACTTTAAGTTTACAGAGAGTAGAATGTGGGAGAGCAGGCAGGTGTGTGTTGGAATAGTTGAGTCCAGAGGTAGCAAAGGCAGGAATGAGGCTTTTGAAGTAGTTGAGCCGATACAGGAGAGAAGTCGGGTGATGTTGTGGGGATGAAAATAGTCAGTCACAATGGTGTCATGAATATGAGGTCAGAGGTTAATCTTGGGAACAAATATGACACCAAGATTGCGAACAGACTGTTTTAATTTCAGACAGTTGTCAGGGAAAGGGACGAAGTCAATAGCTCGAAAACAGAATTTGGAGCAGGCTTCATTCTTCCCAGTATTTAATAGGAGGAAATTTCTCATCCAGCATTGAGTATCAGATAAGCAGCCTATTATTTAACAATAGCAAAAGAATTGAGAGAGGTAGTGTGAGGTGGAGCTGGATGTCGTCAGTGTCCGTATGAAAATTAACGTTGTGCCTTAGACATCTTGATGAAGCAGCAAGATGTATAAAAGTGCTTTCAACAATCTCTGTACTCAAATAGTTTCCCCTTCGTTGTGAGTTTGGTAATGCTGTGTTAATTGACTGGTGCATAAAATTGTCTTTTCCATGCAGTACACTTCAATGACTTCTCTCCATTGTGAAACTGCTCTGGTTGGGTCAAGTTAATGGATCATATTGCCTAGGGGCAGTATACAGATGAGAAATAGGAGAGGGCCAGAGATACGTGTGGAGTGGACACGGAGGTAACGGTGCACAAAGAGAAGCTATTGAAAGTGATACTTCAGTTATGATTTGGATGGATAAGAATGGAGCTAGGGGGGAGCATCCCACCCAGCTAGATGACAGAAGAGAGGCATTGGAGGAAGTTGGTGTGGTCAACCTTGTCAAAGGCTGCAGATAAATCTAGAACAAAGGAGGGAGGGTTAACCTTTGTCACAGTCACTTAGAATGCCTTTGTGGCTTTGATAGGAGTCCTTTTGATATGGTGTCAGGGGCAGAGAGTTAATTGGAGGAATTCAAAAATGGAGTTGTGGGAAAGAAGGAATGAGTATATGGGATTTAATGGGATTGGGAGTTACAGATAGTTCAATGGCTTGGTACGTATGAATGTGATCGGCGCAACTTGTGGGCCGAAGGGCCTGTTTGTGCTGTAGTGTTCTATGTTCTATGAAAGAACTTGGGAAACGACAACAGATTCTAGAGAAGAAAGGGAATTTGGAGGTGGGACGTTAGTTTGTGATGGTGTAGGGGAGGGGTGGAAGGATGCTTCATTTTGAGGAGAGAGTGAAGACAGCATATCTAAAGGAGAGAGAAAGAACACCAGAAGTGAGAGAACTGTTCACAATACCAGCTAACACTGAGACTAGAAGGGGAACTTGGATGATCATCATTTTAGTGGGAATAGGATTGAAGGAATAGGAGATAGTCTCATGGATGAAATGAGCTCAGGGGGGCATGAAGGGTGATAGGAGAGAAACTAGGAAAGATCTAAGTTGAGAGATTGAGAAGGTGGGGAATGGAAAGAGTTTGGCCATTTGTGCTAGTGAAGAGGAGGAATACGGTATAGACAGCTGATTGGATTGTCTTGATCTTAACAATAAAACATTTCTTCTTGTTGAGAGAGGTTTGAGAAGATGATTTGCAGTGGCGAAACAAAGCTGAGGAGACGGGGGCTTATCTTTGCATTCCAGTTTACTTTGCATTCAGTTTATCGTGAGAAGAATTGAATACAAAAGTAGGGAGATTATCCTTTCATTATACAGGGCAATGGTGAGACCACATCTGGAGTACTGTGTGTAATATTGCCGTCGCTATTTAAGGAAGGATGTAAATGTGTTGTAAGTAGCATGAAGTTTTATGAGACCAATACCTCAAATGAGAGCATTGTCTTATGAGGAAACGTTGGACAGGTGAGGCTTGCACGCGTGGAATTCAGAAGCGTAAGAGGCGACTTTATGGAAATATATAAGATCCTGAGGGCATCTTTACAGGGTGAATATTGAGAGACAGTTTCCTCTTGTGGGAGAATCTAGAACTAGGGCTAGCTGTTTAAAAATAAAGGTGTTGCCAATTTAGACAGAGATGAGGAGAATTTCTTTTGCTCAGAGGGTTGTGAATCTTTGGAACTCTTCCTGAAAAGGCAGTGGAAGCAGAGTTTTTGAACATTGTTAAGGCAGAACTAAATATATTATTGACTAACAGGGGCTTGGTGCAAATGTGAAGTTGAGGTTACAATCAGATTAGCCATAATCTTAAAGAATAACGGAGCAGGATCGAGGGGCTGAGTGGCCTATACCTGTTCCTCATTCAATTTGGTTAAACATGATTTCCCTTTCACAAAACCATGTTGACTCTGCCTGATTACTTTGAGCTTATCCAAGTGCCCTACTATAACTTCTTTAACAATAGCTTCTAACATTTTCCTATGACAGATGTTAATCTGACTGTTTGTGTGTCCAGCGCGATCTTATAATGTTTTAAGTGATCCCGGCAGATCTAGTGGGGCGGATGGTTAATCCAGTTGTCTGCCTGTCCTTTCAAGTCTGCGTCCCTTGAACTTAAAAGGTGGCGGCCAGGGTGTGATGATGAATGGTTTTATTGGGGATTCAGATATCAAATTCTCCCTGCCTGATTTTCCTCTTTACGCATAGCCCACAAGATGCTTTACATTCAGGCAGTGAAGGCGAATGTTCTTTGCTTTTTCCTTTGCAATAAGTCAGCAGAAAATAACTTTTCAGAACTTTCTGTTGCCTCAAAATGGAAATAATAGCACAGCTTGCTCACATTTAGACTCATTTAGAGGTACAACTGAGCCGATTGATTTTTACAAAGAGAGACAATCGCAGAGATACAGAGGTAAGTTTGACGAGGACTGATTGATCATTCCAAATGAATGTATACTTGAAGCTGTGGTTGTGTTTTTTTTAATGTCTCAATGTTTGTGTGAAACTTTTGGGAATTTCACCTTGCTTCCATCTCAGCACAGAATAACTGATGCTGTGCTGTGGGTCATGGAAACTTAAATTTGATTCTCTCTTCTCCCTGACGGAGGTTTATGTAACTTGGTACTTGACCTGGTGAAACGTGCGTGGGCTGCAGAAAGCTGAGGTCTGCACATAAGGGAACAGATGAGACCATGTGTCTGTCTTCAGTGACCTACTGGACTAAGGCGATATTGTAAAACTGTCAGGTCCCATTTGTGCAATGTAATTCACCCTTTCCTTCGCAATTTATGTGATTTCTGTACAGATTTAACATGAATGCCGTGGATGACTTGAATTTTCATAACATGGAGTGGTTTTCATTGTCCTTTCAAAATAAGAAGGCTTTTGCAGCTAAATTAACTATCACAGCCACTAACAGATTGCATTTGTTCAGCTTGCCTTTGATGATAAGGTAACTTTTGATTCCACTGAGGTTCCTGTATGAAGGGAGGATGGCAGAAGATGATCGGAGGGAGGGGGTGGTTTGGAGGGAACATACAAACATATGAATTAGGAGTAGCAATTGGCCTGTCGATCCCTCATACCTGTCCCTGATTCACCTGATGAAGAGGCAGCGCTTCAAAAGCTCGTGCTGTCAGATAAACCTGTTGGACTTCAACCTGGCGTTGTGAGACTTCTTACTGTTCCAGTTTTTGCCATTGAAGTGGATAACGTCATATTCATCCACATTGGACTGCTTCTGCCACATTCCCACCTATCTCTGAATTGTAATAACCTTCCACAAAGTCGACAAGGAATGAAACCAATGATTTCCCCTATCGTGGAATGACAAGGCAATCCCAATCTTGCAGCTGTATCAGAGACTAGTCAAGCTACAGCCTGACATAGTCATAGTCTTAGAATCAACCTTACAGCCAATGTGCCAGACACCATCACCATTCCTGGGGATGTCCTGTGCCCCCAGCAAGGCAAAAGCTGTGGTGAAGTGATATACAGTCAGATGGAAGATTTGGGAGTGCTCAACATTGTCATCATAGTATCAGGTTAGATATAGACAAAGAAAGGTCCTGCTGATTACCACCCAACACCACCAGCCCTTGGCTGATGAATCAGTACTCCTCCATGTTAAATGCCACTTGGAGGAAGCATTGAGGGTGGTAAAAGTATGGAATGTACTCTGGCTGGGAACTTCAATGTTCATCACCAAATGTGGCTCAATAACTCCACAGCTGATTTCGCTGGCTGAGCAGTAAAGGACATTTCTTCCCGGACTGCATCTATGGCATTTGCTGAGAAAATCAACAAAAGGGAATAACTGACTAGAACTTGCCCTCACCATTCAACCTGTTGCAGATGTTTCTGTCCCTGACAATATAGGCTGGAGTTATTAACACACAGTCTTTGTAAAGTCCCATCTTCACACTGAGCACATCCTCCACCATATTGGTGCAGCAACACCACAGTGCTAAATCAGTAGAGTCAGAACAAATCTAGTAGCTGAAACTGGTCATTCATGAGTTGCGGTTGACCATTAACAGCAGCTGAAGATCATTCAACCACAATGTGTGATGTCATTGCCCCCAGCATGTCCCTCAGTCTACCATTAGCTCTGGTTCAGTGAGGAGTGAAGGAGAGCATGCCAGGAGCAGCACCAGGCATATCTAAAATGAGGTGTCAACTTGACCAGAACTGCTTTATGTGCCAAATAGCAGAAGCGGCCTACATTAGACAGAGTTAAGTGATCCCACAACCAGTGGATCCGATCAGTGCAGTCCTGTCACACCCAGTCATGAACAAACAAGTAACAGGAGGATGAGGCTCCACAAATATCCCCATCCTCGAGGGGAACCCAGCACATCTATGCAAAAGATATTTGCCACGATCTTCTGCCAGAAGTGTCAAGTGGATGGTCCCCAGCATCACAATTGTCAATCTTCTACCTATTTGATTCTCTCCATGTGATCTCAAAAACTGGCTGAAGGCATTAGATACCAGACCCTGAAAACATTCTGGCAATAGTGCTGAAGACTTGTATCCAGAACCAGCCATGTCCTTAGTCTGCTTCAATAGAGCTACAACACTGGCATCTACCCAACAACGTGAAAAATTGACCAGGTAAGTCCAGCCTACAAAAACCAGAATAGATCCATTTACTGACTGCCTACTCTCGATCATCAGCGAAGTGATGGAACGTGTTGCCAACAGTGCTATCAAGAGGCGCTTAAACAGCAATAGCCTGCTCACTGATGTTCAGTTTGGGTTCCACCAGGACCACTCAGTTCCTGATCCCATTACAGCCTCGGTCAAAACCCCTAGTGATATTTATTCATTTATGTTTGGACAAGAAGTTTCTATGTTCGCACATCCCTAATGGACAGGATCAACTGGACGGTGCTGTCAACCTTGGCGGCTTGGAGACTCTGAGCGGCGGGTGTTCGGCTCAGGGAGAGAAGCCAGCTCAGTGCCTCTTGATCCTGTGCACCAAAGTGTTTAACCTTGAACCCTGGGTATTTATCCCATTCATTGACTTTGAGACTGTGGGCAGCTGACATCGTTAAAAATTACCTCCAGATGGCCAATTAGTTTGAGGAGCATAAGTCCCAGGCATGTTAGAAAGCACAAGTGCTTTCTGCTTCAGAAATAGATAAAGCTAACAGGCACCCATTTCACTCAAGCTGCATCACTCCGAGATCTCATTATGCCACAACACTTGAGCTTCCTGATTGGTCATTCTGGACTTTTCTGAAATCTCACCAATGCAAATTCCATTTTTGGCCTCCTGCAAGATTTAGTACCCGTTAGGAGATTTAAACCTGCAAAGTCTCGCTCACGACTTCGGCCACCGAGAAGGACAAGGGCAGCAGGTGCATGGGAACACCGCTGTCTATAAGTTCCCCTCCAAGCCGCACACTGTTCTGAATTGAAACAATTTTGCAAATGCTGAAACTCTCTTCATAACAACACTGTGGGTCTACCTGCACCAGATGGACTGCAGCAGAACAGGAAGACAGTTCACTGCCGTCATCTTGGGCAATTAGGGATGGGCATCAAATGCCGACCTAGCCATTGAAGCCCACCTCCCATGAAAGAATAATAATGAAATTAAATCAGCGTTATACAGAAATTTGATTATTTCACTGCGTTGGATGCGAGGGCAGCGGTAGGATTTCCTTCCCGTTCAGTGCGATTGTGGCAGAACTTGTTTGTTTTACAGAAAATGCAATTATAGACAATTAGTTACACTGACAGGATTGCATTCTTAGCTGTTTTCCTTTCACAAGTCAATAGAAAAACTTGTACCATGTGATCATTAGGATCAGTTGTCATGCACTGATAGCTGCTGCATTTTACACAAGTATTTTGGTTATATCACTCGAGGGATCTACAAATTCTTTAGTGTTTGAACTGTTCATGTTAGCAGGAGAATTGATAACCAGTGTGCACAGATTTAAAGCTATTGGCAAAAAGAACAAGAGGGGTGAAAAGAATTTTTAGTGCAGCCAGCATTGCAATTTGGAATGTACTGCCTGAAAGGTGACGGGGGGAAGGGAGCAGATTCCATGATGCATTTCAAAACTGAATTTATTATCCATTTGGGGAGGAAAATAACATTGCGTAGCTATGGGGAAGGAGCTGGGGCCTGGAACTAGTTAGGTGAAGCACAGTGGACTGAATGACTGTTGTCTATGCTACTGATTCAATGCTCTGAATTTAACCATGTACATCAGAACATCAAAAAGTTCAGGATCCTGAGCTAATTTGACACAGTAACGGTGATCCTGAGATTATTAATGAAAACATTCACCGATTATAACGCCAAGGAGAGAAGGTTAGATTCTCTCAGTGCGATGGCCGTTGCTTGGCAGTTAAGTGGGGTGGATGTCACTTGCTACTAATTAGCTCAAGCCACATTGTTGTCTGGGTCTTGCTGCATGCAGGCTTTTTATTGGAGGAGGTTTGGATGGAAATGAGCACTCTGTAAATATCAGCGAATATCCCCATTTCTCTCCTTGGGATAGAAGGAAGGTCATTGATGAAGATGGTGAAAACAGTTGGGCCAAAGGCCCTGTGGAATTCCAGCTGTGATGCCTTGGGGCTGAGATGATTTAGGATCCAGCAACCACATAACCATCATCCTTTGACTATGTATGACTACTATCAGTGGAGCATTTTCCCTTTGATTCCCATTGACTTCAGTTTTGCTTCAGGGTTCCTTGAGGCCACATTTGGTCAAATGTTGCTGCCTTTGGTGCCAAGGTGGCCACTTGCACCTCGCTACTGGAATTCAGCTCCTTTGTCCATGGTTGGACTAAGGCCTGGAACTGAAGGTCTGGCAATTGTTTTGGGTGAGTCTGGCAGAGAGGGGAATTCTGAAGTTTTTGGAAATTGTTGAATACAGTAGCATGCTGTTTTATTTTAGTAACTTTCAAAACTGATAGGTATTTTAAACATTTATACCACTGTTCATTCAGAATATGTGACTTGAATTGAGCACAGATCATCTGGTGTACTCTCTTCTACCTCCTTCTGTCAGGTAAAAGATACAAAAGTCTGAAAACATGTACCAACAAATTCAAGAACAGCTTCTTCCCTGCTGCCATCAACTTTTGAATGGTCCTATCATATATTAAGCTGATCTTAATTTTCACCCTACCTGGAGCTACAACACTATTTTGAACCCACTCCTTTCTTTTTCCCCTATGTACTCTATGAATAGTATGTTTAGTCTCCATAGGCGCAAGAAACAATACTTTTCACTGTATTCCGATATATGTGACAATAAATCAAATCAAAAACAAACTTCATAACAAGTGTTAACATCAGTGATTCTTTTGCCATATATTTTAAAAGCCATGATGGAAGTGAAGTTTTCATTTCTATTGTATTGCTGATTTTTTTTTTGATTATTTGTGTTCTATGATTGATAATTGGAGAAGTTACTGAACACCTTGGCCTAAGGGCGCTAAGTTGATGCCTTGAATTAATCCAGTTAATTTATCTTCTATATGATCCCAGGTTGTGCAAGTTGAGCATCCGTCCTGGTGATTGTGGCACTTTTGGCTAAATGAAAATATTGATGACCAATTTTTGTCATGTAATTTAGAGGGGAGGTAATGATCTAGTGGTATTATCGCTAGCTAATGTTCTGATGACCCAGGTTCGAATCCCACCACGGCAGATGGGGGAATTTGAATTCAGTAAAAAAAAATCTGGAATTAAGAATCTACTGATGACCATGAAACCATTGTTGATTGTCAGAAAAACCCATCTGCTTCACCAATGTCCTTTAGGGAAGGAAATTTGCCACCCTTTATCTGTCTGGCCTACATGTGACTCCAGAGTCGCAGCTATGTGGTTAACTCTCAACTGCCCTCGGGCAACTAGGGATGGGCAATAACTGCTGTGATGTGGAGACGCCGTCGTTGGACTGGGGTAAACACCGTAAGAAGTCTCAGAACATCAGGTTAAAATCCAACAGGTTTATTTGGTAGCAAAAGCTACTAGCTTTTGGAGTGCTTGCTGCTCTGTTCCGAAAGCTGGTGGCTTTTGCTACTAAATAAACCTGTTGGACTTAAACCTGGTGTTGTGAGACTTCTTACAATAAGTGCTGGCCAGCCGGTGACACCCGTGTCCCATGAATGAATAAAATAAAAATTAATTATTTTGATAATTGATGCTGTTAGTAATACAGCCACTGTCAACCTTTCGAGTCTCATTTTGAGAATAACGATTGTGTGGGAAAGCAAAACAAAGTGATAGCTGCATCAATGTTCCAGTCACACATCGGGATTTTAATGAAAGACCTAACTCAGTATCTTTAGTCCTAAGGCTAATTCCTTGCCAGTCATTACCTTGGACACAATGAGGATGTGTACCTCAGATTCTTCACTAGAACGTTATATAATTTACAGGAGTAACTTGGATTCTTATGAAACTGTGTGTTGAATGTTGTAATGTCTGCTGCTAAGAGGGATCTCGGTAAATCACTCATCAGGTTTGTTACTGACTTGCTCATTCGCCACACTGCAGAGTCTTGACATGCACATTGCATTGAATAGATAAGCCGTCTCTTCACATTAGGAAGAGGGTGACAAAAAATGTTAATTGGAACTCAATAGATTTATTGCCCTCTCGTGAAAGGGGAGCCTCCATCCCTCGGCTTATTGGAATTATAAAACAAGCTAAAGATGGAACAAATTGCTTTTTTGCGTTTGTGATATCATCCATCTTAATAAATACATTCTGCTATTTCTTTTGCAGTACCCAATTACTGTCTTTCATTTTTTCTGAATCAAAGCCAGGGCGCCTGGAGTACACAGCAGGTTGATCCCAGGCCACATTTGCTATGGCCTGTTTTAATGGGGACACAGTGGGTAGGGCTGGGAAGAAAATATAGTCAAAAATTATCATATGCTGTGTATGGAACAGTTTTTTAAAAAATATTCCATTGCTCAGTTTTCAGAAATATATATTTTTCAGTGATTGCGTAAGATGTTTGAAAATTTGATGAAGTGCTAACTTCTCTCATTTATATTACTGGATGTGAAGTTTGTTTCGGTAGCATCCATTGTTTGGGTGCTATGTGTGCTGTTTGGGGGACAAAATGGTATCCAATTTCTGCACACCCCCTTCTAATTGCATAACATGCTATATTGGCATTCGCTCACCAGGAGTACATAAAACAGGTTGATCATGATGTCATTCAGCCTTATTTTGGAGCTCAGTGCTGCAGCCAACATCCATCTCTTAATCTTGCTTAGCTGAAAATGGGTTAAACAACGGGAAGGACTCCACTCTACCATATCTCCCTGCCATCCCCAGCCCCCCGACCATCCCCTTTCACCACCAGTGCTATTTAAAGGGATCATCAATTGCGCACAGTTTAGTTGCTGGTTGATGTCAGTGATTCTTCAAGCATTTGGAGCTTTCAAAGGTACACAAGTCTTTAGTGAGTGGTGTGGCAAATGTTGAAGGACTTCTTGCTAATTTCAACATTTCCGTACAGACTAGTCACCTCTAGACATTGGTGCACTCGTAGGCATTCCCTTGGAAAACAGAATAACTTGGAGAATCAGCAGAGGCCACACAGAGCAGGAAAGTGGCAAGAAGAGGGAGGAGAAGAAGGAAGGGAAACAATAATTTATATAGCCCGTTGCTGCCTGGCTGGGCGTGAAGAACTATTTCGAGCAAAAGGCCTTAAAAATGGGGAGGTGATGGCCTATTGGTATTATTACTGGACTATTAATCCAGAAACTCAGCTATCGTTCTGGCAACCCGAGTTCGAATCCTGCCACGCAAGCAGTAGAATTTGAATTCAATAAAAAATATCTGAAATCAAGAATCTACTGATGACCATGAAACCATTGTCGATTGTTGGAAAAATCCTTCTGGTTTACTAATGTCCTTTAGTGAAGGAAATCTGCTGTCCTTACACAATCTGGCCTGTGTGTGATTCTAGAGCCACAACAACGTGGACTCTCACCTCCCCCTGGGCAACTAGGGATGGGCAATAAATGGCCACCAATGATGTCATGTTTCATGAATGAATTAAAAAAAAACATTGAAACCCAATTCTCCTTTCACAACAATCCCAACACCTTTTCCTGTGTTACTTTGGCCACAATGCAAACATAAAGGCCACCACAAAATAAGCATTCCAAACCAAGTTACATGATTTCATATTGGATACAAAGATAAACCAATCACCTTTGTTCAGTCACTGCATACTTGTCTCAAGCTTGCCATCCTAATAATAATGTAGTTCTACCCCAGTGACTGTAACACGATGAGAGAAAGCCTGCTGAAATTTACTGCAAGAGATTGCAGATGGCCTTGGTGGATGAACTTGCAGACTTAAGACTGCATCATGTCAGCTGGGGTGACATTGGCTGGCTGATGGGCAACAGCAATGGCGGGGGAGGGAACATGAATGCTATCATCCTGAGAAAAGATAACAGCTTTGTAATCTGTAGAGACACTGTCGAGCAGAAAACTTTGCTTGTGCTCAAGAGGATCAAACTTTCTCATGCCTAAATTATTTGGAGAGATACTTTTTTAGAATTGGTTGGTGATATGGTATATTCTAAGATCTTCTCTAATCCATTCATGTGTTTGTTTCAGAGTACAGCTAGTAAATCTGTAGTGCAGTAGAATACATTTTGATTTGCTGTGGAAATGACTCTGTCCCCATTACTGTCTGGGGAAGAGATTTCCACAAACTAATGACCTCAGAGAAAATATTTCTCCTCATTTCCATCTTACACGGGGGAACCCCTTATTTTTAAACTTTGCCCCCTAGTTCTTTTCTCTACCAAAAGGGCAAACATTCTTTCAGCATTCGCCCTACCAAATCCCCCCAGAATCCAATATGCTTCAATAAGATCACCTCTCATTCTTCTGAACCTGTCCAACTTTTCCTCATAAGAAAACTCCATCATCCCAGGAATCTGTCGAGTGAACCTTCTCGGAACTGCTTTCGACACATTTATGTCCTTTTTTGAATAGAAAGACCAAAACTGTACACAATACTCCAGATGAGGTCTCACCAACACTCTGTACAACTGTAGCAATACATCCCTACTTTTGTTTTCCAATCCCTTTGCAATAAACAACGACGCTGCACTTGCTATACCTGCCTACTAACTTTTCATGAATCACGTACCTGGACACCCAGATCCCTCTGTTTTGCAGAGATCTGCAATCTCTTCCGTGGGGTCTGCTATTCTATTATGTGACAGAAGCCTTAAAGCAGAAAGCTTCTTGATTTTATGACACACTATGTCAAATTCATCTGTTATCAGCCACCATCCAGAACTAAAGTGTACCAGTACCATGTTTGGAAGCACTTGATTCATGAAGATTTATGCCTTGTCGCATAGTCTTTCCCTCAAGGCATGCGTGATAATGGTATTTTGTTGAGAGAAACATGAAGTGTACTTCTTATTCACATGTGCAGTAAATAAGTATCAGTAACATGCAATAAGTGGATTTGATCAGCAGTTTGTGTATCCTTGAATTTTAGTGTGATACATCAACATCACGCATCTTTATCAGTGATATTACCTTCTTGTCCTTTAGGTTTTAGTAAAATAATAATTGACTCAAATATACACGTTTTGGCCCCTCAGTTACAGCATTCTGGTTTGTGAATTTCAGTATTGGCAATGTATTTTATTAAAATCTGATGGAAACGATTGGAAACTGAATCATTGTTAAAGCTATCAAAGGGCTTCCCACCACCCTTGCACCCATGTGTCAGATGTGTTGAATAACCCATGGCACTCACCTCATTCCAAGTCAAAGAAAACTTTTTCAGAGCTCCTTTAGACACACATTTGGCTCTTCCTTGTACTGAGTAGTTAACTGAGCTTTGTCGGCATCATGTTTACTTGGCTTTATCTTTTGACACTACAGAGGAAAACGAAAGATTCAAACAGTATTTCGCCCCCGAATGGATTTGTGGTTTGAAGCAGTTGGCAAGATTCCTTAGTTTTAGCTCAAGATCAATAAACGCCTAGCGCAAAGCTGACAATTTGAAATTGGTTCTCAAACATCTCATAAGTACTTCAATGGCAGCTGTGTGCTGTAACATATTTAAATATAGTTGTTTCTGTAAAACATGATTCTTGTGATAAAATATTAGTTCATGGAATACCTAAAGTGTAGATTGGGCTATCAGATCTGCCCTAGAGTATCTGCTAGAGTAACTTACCCAAGCCCTCTTCCCCACTCTATACCCATAACTTCACACATTTCCCATGGCTAATCCATCTGACTTAAAATTCTTGGACACTAAGGAGCAATTTTGCATGACCAATCCACCTTCATATTTGGACTGTGGGAGGAAATCAGAGCCCCTGGAGGAAACCCACGCAGACACAAGGAGAACTTGCCAACTCCACGCAGACAGTTACCCAAGGCTGGAATTGAACCTGGGTCCCTGGCGCTGTGAGGCAGCAGTGCTGACCATCATGCCGCCCTTTTTTTTTGGTATTCCTTGTAACTAAATGTGCTACCATAAAAATTAATCTTTTGAAACATATTGTGAGTATCCCAGAATGTATCTTGCTTGAAAATGTATGAACTCACCCAAAGCCCAAATAAGTGCATCTTCCGGCTGGGTTCACTGGATAAGGATCGAGAGTGAGCATTCTGGTATGATTTTTGTTCTCATTCCCATGGGTTTTGTGACACCAGCAGTGGCACAATAGTTAGCACAGCTGCCTCACAGCATCAGGGACTCAGGTTCACATCTCGACTTGGGTTACTGTCTGGGTGGAGTTTGCACATTCTCCCAGTGTCTGCTTGGGTTTCCTCTGGGTGCTCTGGTTTCCTTCTGCTGTCCAAAAGACGTGCAGGTTAGGTTGATTGGCCGTGCTAAATTGCTCCTTCGTGTTAGGGGGACTAGCTAGGGTAAGTAGATGGGGTTAAGGAGATACAGCCTGCGTGGGATTGTGGTTGGTGCAGACTTGATGGGCCAAATGGCCTCCTCCTGCTCCTAGTAGGGATTCTATTACTTTTCCTTCCTGTTGTCAACTACCTCAGCATCAGTGCCATGGAGAAAGCCCAATTCCATTCCACATTAGGGACTGCGTTTATCTTTCAGCCAGTGGTGGTGTTGCTTACTCTTCTTGGATTTAAATGTTTTGGGTAATGGAGGCAGCACAGAAATTAACAATGATCTGCTGAAGTAACAAAGAAAAGAGAAGAAGAAGAAGCAAATGTACTGAATAGTTCCATAATGCATGGATCTTAGCTGAGCAGGATGCATTTTTGCTCTTTCTTTCCTGTCCTTCACCCAATCTTCATCGGCTATACTTAGAATATTAAAAAGTAGTTGTGTTTTTTGTCAAAAGGGATTGACATTGGAACTACGATATAGACTGAACTAGAATTTTTAAAGTACTATATGTAGAATTGAGCAAGGGAATTGCCCATGCGAATTTCTTAAATTTCACAACTGGGCAAATTGAAAAACCTGAGAGAAGCTGAAATATTTAATCCTGGGACATAGACATACAAAATATTTAACTTTTTGTTCTGTCAACTTCCTGCCTGAATGCAATTTGATTGACAGGCTGCATGATTTTCAGGCAGAAAGTCTATGTTACCAGGCAATAGCCTACTAGAGCAGGTAGGTGTAGTTTTATTTCAAATTCATTCAAAGGATGTGGGCATGGCTGGCTAGGCCAGCATTTATTGCCCATCCCTAGTTGCCCTTAAGAAGATGGTGGTGAGCTTCCTTCTGGAACTGCTGCAGTCACTGAGGTGCAGGTACACCCATAGTGCTGTTAAAGTGGGGGTTCCAGGATTTTAAGAACATAAGAACATAAGAAATAGGAGCAGGAGTAAGCCATCTAGCCCTTCGAGCCTGCCCCGCCATTCAATAAGATCATGGCTGATCTGTTGTGGCTCAGTTCCACTTTCCCGCCCTCTCCCCATAACCCTTAATCCCCTCTCTTATCAAGAACCCATCAACCCGCTTCTTAAAAATATTTAGCGAGGCAGCCTCCACCACTTCAACGGGCAGAGAATTCCAGAGATTCACCACCCTTTGAGTGAAGAAGTTCCTCCTCAACTCCATTCTAAACCGCCTCCCCCTTATCTTGAGGCTGTGCCCCCTAGTCCTACTGTCTTTTTTGAGCGGGAAGAGTCTCTCCACCTCTATCCTATCCATCCCATTCATCATCTTATACGTCTCAATGAGATCTCCCCTCATTCTTCTAAACTCTAACGAGTACAAGCCTAGTTTATTCAGCCTCTCCTCATAGCTCAATCCCCTCAACTCCGGTATCAGCCTAGTAAACCTCCTCTGCACTCCCTCCAGGGCCAAAATATCCTTGCGCAGGTGCGGCGCCCAAAACTGCACACAGTACTCCAGCTGCGGTCTCACCAATGCCCTATACAGCTGCAGCAAGACCTCCCTACTTTTATATTCAATCCCCCTCGCTATGAAGGCCAGCATCCCATTCGCCTTCCTGACCACCTGCTGCACCTGCAAGCTGGGTTTTTGCGACTCATGCACAAGGACCCCGAGGTCCCTCTGCACCGTCGCCTGCTGCAGTTTTTCGCCACGTAAGTCCTTGACCTAACGATAGTGAAAGAACGGCGACATATTTACAAATCAAGGAAGCTAATGGCTTGGAAGGGAACTTCCGGATGATAGTGTTCCCAGGTATATGCTGCCCTTGTCCTTTTAGATTGCATTAATCGTGAGTTTGGAATGGGCTGCCTAAGGATCCTTGATGAGTTCCTGCAGTGCATTTTGTAGATGGTGCATACTGCTGTGGCTGGGGTGAGCAGATGGTATGTTTGAGTGGGAGTGAGATGATCGGGGTTGTGGACGTGGAAGGGGGAGTGTGCTATTGTTGAGGGGGTTTTACTAGGGCGTTTGCTGGGCCTGGAGGGGACACTACTGCTCTTCATGGCCCACAAGCAATGCTGTAAAATCACTCACCTTGTTTATCCAGCCCTTCTTACCTCCTTACAACTCTGAGATCTGACATTTGTTTCAGATGGAAACATTGTTAAATTGAAGACAGACAGCCTCATTGTAATAATTAAATGACCAAATTGGTCTCTGCAAGGTGGGTGGCCTCCTAGTCCTCAGCCCACCTTCCTTAAAACCAAAAATGGGGTGGCACAGTGGTTAGCACACCTGCTTCTCGGCGTAGGAATCCATAGAATCCCTACAGTGCAGAAAGAGGCCATTCGGCCCATTGAGTGTGCACCGACCACAATCCCACCCAAGCCCTACCCCCATATCCCTACATATTTTACCCGCTAATCCGTCTAACCTACACATTGCAGGACACTAAGGGGCAATTTTAGCATGGTCAATCAACCTAACCTGCACATCTTTGGACTGTGGTTCGATTCCTGGCTTGGGTCACTGTCTGCGTGGAGCTTGCACATTCTCTCCGTGTCTGCATGGGTTTCCGCCAGGTGCTCCGGTTTCCTCACACAGTTCAAAGATGTGATGGTTAAGTAAATTGGCCATGCTAAGTTCCCCTATAGTGTCAGGGGGACTAGCTAAGGGTAAATGCATGGGGTTATGGGGATAGGGCTTGGGTAGGATAGTGGTCGGTACAGACTTGAAGGGCTGAATGGCCTCCTTCTGCAGTGTCGGGATTCTATGATATGGGCAAGTTGAATTCCTGTCGAAGCTGTTTTGTATTTTCCATCAATGGCATGACCACAACCTACCTCTTTCTTTTAGGAGTTAATATTCAGCACATTTCTTTTTACTTTGAAGCAGCCTGTAGCCAGCCATGTTCTAATGGAATTGTGTCCGAAGTTGGAGAGAGAAAATTCACAAGCTGCGGGGTACTGTGCAAGGTCTCGAGCTGCTTACTGGGGATTGTTGATGGTACTTTCATGTTTTTTTTTAAACTACTTTTGTGTAATAACTTGCATCAGCAGAAAATGACGATCCATAGATAATGGTGCCATGAAGCACATCTTGTAAAATATTACGATCCAAGCTAATGATTTCTTGAATCTTGATTGTTTAGTTATCCAGTGCCTAATTAGCCACGAGAAATTATATGAATATCTGAACCATCCTAATTAATCATGAATTCACTTGGGATGCTGCTTTGTTTTTATACAATCTCATGTATTGAAGCGAAATAGGGCCGTTCAGTTCATTAAAATTAACTCACATCTTAAAAAAAAATTAATGCCTTGACAACTGTATTCACTGAAATGAACTATGACGGATGAGAAGAGGTTCCCTGGTTCATCCAACCTGCCCTTCTTGAGGGAGATGAAAAATAGGTGATTTAAAAGCCCAGGCTACTTTAGAATCATAGAAGTGCAGCACATATTGGGGCCGTTTGCCACATTAGGCCCGCTGGCTCCTTCAAAGAATTATCCAATTCAGTCTCACATTCCAGCTTTGTCCCCATTACCTTGCGACAAAATTTTAGACCATAAGGCATAGGAGCAGAAGGAGACCATTTGGTCCATCGAGGCTTGCTGCACCATTCAATGATATCATGGAATCCCTACAGTGCAGAAGGAGGCCATTCGGCCCATCGAGTCTGCACCGACCACAGTCCTATCCAGGCCATAATCCCATGCATTTACCCTCACTGGTCCCCCTGACACCAAGGGGCAATTTAGCATGGCCAATTTACCTAACCCCCACATCTTTGATCTAATGTGGTAATCCTCAACTTTCCCACCTCATCCCCATTAACCTGGACTCCCTTTACTTATAAAAATCTGTCTATCTCAGCCTTGGATGTACTTAACAACCCAACCTCTCCTGACCGCTACTATAAAGAATTTCATACATTCACTATCCTCTGAGAAGAAATTCCTCCTCATTCTTTATCTTAAATGGGTGACCCCTTACTCTGAAATTTATGCCCTGTAATCCTAGGCTCTCTCACAAGGGAAAACAACCTCTACTTCAAGTACAAGTACAATTCCCTTTCTGAACATTCCTATGGAAACTGGTTGCATAATAACCCTTGTGTGAAATTATTTCTCCTCATTTTCCCTCTGATCTTTTGCCACTTATTTTAAAATCTATGACCTCTGGTTACCCCACCCAGTAGACAGAACAAACCATTTTTCTTCACTTGCCCTAATGAAACCTTTCGTAATTTTGAACAACAGTTGGGTCTCTCGCAAATTTTCTTGGCTTTGGGGAAGCATCCTAGATTCTCCAATCTCTTCACGTAACTGAAGTTCCTCATCCTTGGTACCATCCTGGTAAACCTCCTCTGTAACCCCTCCAAGGCCTGCTGCCTAGGATTGCACACAATATTCCAGCTGAGATCCAAGCAATGACTTATAAAAGTTTTTGTAAGTACATCTGTGGTATTATTAACCAATCCAAGGATGTTATAATTTTTGTCCACTACCCTGTAAAAAGATTATGTCCCCGGCATGTTATTAAAGTGGCAAATGTATCTCTATAGTTACTCATAATTTGGGGAGGTGATGGCCTACTGGTATTATTGCTAGATTATTAATCCAGAAACTCAGGTAATATTCTGTGAACCAGGTTCAAATCGTGCCACGGCAGATGGTAGAATTTGAGTTCTATAAAAATATAAGAATGTACTCACGACCATGAAACCATTGCTGATTGTCGGAAAAACCCATCTGATTCACTAATGTTCTTCAGGGAAGGAAACCTGTGTCCTTACCTGGTCTGATCTACGTATAACTCCAGAGCCACAGAAATGTGGTTGACTCTCAACTGCCCTTGGGTATAAGGGATGGGCAATAAATGCTGGCCAGCCAGTGAAGCCCATGTCCTGACAAGAGCCAAACAATGCCTAATATGCCCACAACTCCCTCTATAACTTGTCCAGATATGTTCTCAGGACAGTTGCTTCCTGCCCAAATAGAAGATGCTGCAGTGTGTCAGCTGTGGTTCAATTGGTAGCACTCCTGAGTCACAAGTTAGAAGGTTGTAAGTTTACAGTCACCCTCCAGAGGATTTGAGAGCAAACTGCACGCTGATACTCCAGAGCAGTATTATGCTTCGAGGTATGGATCAGGCTGCCTCCTGATCTATTCATTTGATGATTGGACCTCTGTGTTCAAGCTGGCTTGATAGAAATGTGAAATATTCCTTTACAGAATAATATTTAAGGCTTCACTAACTTCTGCACAAATTTCACCAGAAAAACCTGCAGCAACAAGGACCTGTTTGTGTCTCAGCACACTGAGAATGATTTGCTCTATGTTGTTCTGGGCTGTGGATGTTAAAATTTCAGCTTGAAGATGGACTGAATTGCCACATAATCCGAAGTGTAATGAAACAGGTGCCAGTACAGTTACACCTGGACCTGAACTTTTGACTTGTTGGGCCATCGGCTTCTGACAGTGATCTCACATTGTCCGGCTGATTAATAGCCAGCCAGGATGAAACACGGGCAGAGTGAGACTTAGCACTGCTGTGGACTGGGGTGATGAATGAGGGTGTGAGCAGGGATTTTAAAGGGTGTTCCCTGAAGGCTGACAGTTGTTGTGGAAAAGCCTCAGGGTATTTTAATCGTTTTTTTATGGAACCTGAGTGTCGCTGGCTGGGCTAGCATTTATTGCCTGTCCCTAACTGCCCTCCATTCCAGAGAGCATTTGAGAATCATCCAAATTGCTTGTAGGTCTGGAATCACATGTAGACCAGACTGGGTTAGGACCGCAGATTTCCTTCCCTAAAGGACGTTAATGAACCAATTGGTTTTTTACAATAATCGATAATGGTTTCATAGTCATCATTAGACTTTTAATTCCAGATTTTCATTGAACTCAAATTTCATCATCTACTGTGGTGGAATTTGAACCCAGTTCCCTTGATCTTGTTCTGGGTCTCTGGATTGCGAGTCCAGTGACAATACCGCTATGTCACTGCCTTCCCTGAGTTTTGAAGGGTAAAACTATTCTTCAGAGATATTGTATTGTCAGTTTTGGCTGGAATATGTCCTCTACACTTGGAACCCATGCCAGGTAGAATGGGAATGGCCAGATCCATTTTGCCTACTCACCCTTGCTTTTCTGATGTCCTGAGTGTCTGCGAGTTTTGTTGGAGGCAGTCAGTGCCTGAGGTGAGATATTGCAGCTGCATGTCAGGAAAAGGGGTCCACCCCAATTAAATAGGCACAGGGAGAGGTGGCAACTCTTGAGAGGGCGTGATATAGTCTGTAGAACCTGGATACAATGTAAGAGGAGGTTCAAAGACGTACTAGTTCTGACAGGATGAATACTGGTTAACCATGGAGTAATGTGCTTGTGTGTGACAGCACTTGTTGGGGCACACACGTGTGAAACCCCAAGATTAACTTGGCACCTCTTCCTGTGCATTAAATCCAGGCTGTATGACGGGATGACTGGTGTGAATCTAAGGGTAATGTGCCGCAATGTGATAGGCACCTGAAGGGGGAGGCTGATATGGTCTGGCACTTAGAGGGAGTGGCCTTATAAAAGCACCTACGTCATTACAAGAGAAAAGGAGTCACAATGTGGAAGAGCGAAGATGAACAGGGTGTGGTATCCCCAGCCTGCTGATATTAAGTCAGATGGAGGAGCCAGTTCTTGAGATGCATGTGAACTTGGAGCCAAGTCCATTGGTTGTGGAGGGGCAAAAGTGTTGGGGGAATATAAAAATCCTATGGACGAGGAAGAGATTGGGGGGAAGAGTATGAGAGATGTATTCCTTTGTCTTGAACGCTTTCAAGCTTTCACATAAACTCTGAGAGATCCAGTCACTAATTGCTTCAGCTATTGCTTCACAGGCTGTAGTAAAATATCACAAACCTTAGGATCATTTTGGATATCTTTGGCTTTTCACCAGCCAACTTAACCAATTGCTTCACTTTTTAGCAGGGTCTTTAACTTGCATGAACAGTATCTTGTTCCAATTCCAGTTTCTGTTTCTTTGACTTCAGACTTCCTGCAACATTTCTTTTCATTATCTTGTTTCCGTAACTAGCTGTTCTGTAGTTCTCTGTGTGCATTTTGGGAAGTTTGCCATTTTGCAGCCCCCCTGTCGTGCTTCTGGCAGAGTTCAAAGAACTGTTCTCTCTCTAGCTGCCTAGGCTGATGCCGGAGTTGAGGGGGTTGAGCTATGAGGAGAGGCTGAATAAACTAGGCTTGTACTCGTTAGAGTTTAGAAGAATGAGGGGAGATCTCATTGAGACGTATAAGATGATGAATGGGATGGATAGGATAGAGGTGGAGAGACTCTTCCCGCTCAGAAAGGAGAGCAGGACTAGGGGGCACAGCCTCAAGATAAAGGGGGGGCGATTTAGAACAGAGTTGAGGAGGAACTTCTTCACTCAAAGGGTGGTGAATCTCTGGAATTCTCTGCCTGTTGAAGTGGTGGAGGCTGCCTCGCTAAATATTTTTAAGACGCGGGTTGATGGGTTTTTGATAAGAGAGGGGATTAAGGGTTATGGGGAGAGGGCGGGAATGTGGAACTGAGCCACGATAGATCAGCCATGATCTTATTGAATGGCGGGGCAGGCTCGAAGGGCTAGTTGACCTACTCCTGCCCCTATTTCTTATGTTCTTATGTTCTTAATTCCATCTGCTGTGAATTTAGTTAAAACACTATCAAAATGTCTGTCTCTCTTAAGGTGGTCCCGGTTGCTAAGCAACATCTCGTTCTTTCCCCAAGCTGGTGTTTACTTCTTCCGTCATAAACTGTCAGCGCAATGCAGCCACAATTCGAACTGAAACCAAAAAACTCCATACATGCAAATTTCCTTGTTTAACACGAATCTAACTGGAGCGGTACCCTTTCTTACACAAAAGCACTAATTTAAACCTACTTAAATCTATACCTTATTTCTAAAATTTAATAATGCCATTATAGATCACTTGAAAGATCTCTCTTTCCTGACAGGAGCCTTTCTGCAGAAAGCCTGCGCATATGTTTAGCACTTTTAGACTTATACAAATGAACCAAAAATATCTCTAAATAGACTGCAAACAACTCACAGCAAAACTCCTAACTCTTCACCGTTCTAGCATCTTCTGGGCCTTTTGAAGGAAGAATGCATGAAAAACATGAAGTCTACCTGGCTGATTGGGCCACATGGACATGCACACAAGCCATTCAAAATTAGTGAGAATTGAGTATTTACTGGCATTTATTGGGCCTTTAATTGCTGGTGGGTGGACAAGCTTCTAATTTTTATGTGCACCCAGCGACCAAAATATCTTGAGGTGGCACAATGACGTCGGGAAGCCCTCTTGACATTATTGTGCCCCATTTTGCAAAGAGTCAAGCTTGTTGCATGCCTGTGCAGTGAAGTTAGAATTCTGGCCATGTTTCCATACCTTTATTTCTATGTTGGATGATTTGATATACTATTTCTTTCTAAATTTGCCACCAGATGTAAACCCATAAAATAACAAAAGTAGATTGAGCGCCAATGTTGGCAGGGTCGCCTGGGAAGGTTTTTTGCTGTGTCTCTTTACCCACTGGGTGTTGCTCATGGTGGAATAAACTGCAGCTGTCACTTGTGCTGAAGTTTAGGTATACCATTATAAATCGTGCTGCCGACGGGCAATCCTTTCAGATTGTCTACATAGGTTAGCTGCACTGCATGCATGGAGTTACTCCCAGCACCTAGCCACCTAGTCCCATCAGCCAACTGGGATAAAGTTGCAAGTTTGCCTGTTGTATGAACTGCACACGTGGAAGTTTTATAGGCTCTCATCAGCAAATCATTCCTAAAATCGGAGTCAGTATCAAGGTATCTGGGGTTATTGTGGAAACAAGGTACTGGTATAAACATGGAGCATCTGTAGTTGCTCAAAGACAGCCTTGGGACTAAGAACTGAAGTCATCTCTTTCACTGCAGGTCTCCAGTTGATTGACATCCGGACTGGAGTGTGTTTGCACGTCTCTGCAGCCTGTCCCTAGTCATGGGGCATAATATATAAAAATCTAGTAACTTTAATATCGCTAGGGTGTCAATCACACACAAGTCTGATTGCCATTCAGCTCCTTCAAAGGTGTATTAGTACAGAAGTTCAAGTTCAGACCTTGCAAAGTGTCTAAGTGTAATTACCTCCATTCAAGATTTATACATTTATAAAGTAACAGCAGTGGTGAAAAAATAACAGACAGAATCATCCTCTTCATCCTGCTGTGATTGTAGTTAGTTGCATCTGTTTCTCTAAAAACAGTGATGGGAATCAGCCACGACAGCAGCTGAGTCAGAAAAGATGCATCGCTCAGTTTGGGCTAATATTTAGCTTGGCTGTAGTTAAGCTGAAATGTATGACCCATTTTTATTTTTCTTTCCACCTAAGTATGTTTCTTGTGAACCTCCCATTTGCTTATGATGCAGTTGTCCATTTCATCTAAATTTTAATTCTTTAATACATACTTTTCCTTCATATTTAATATTGATTTCAACATCCCAGTTTTGCTATTAATAACTCTAAAGTTGATATAAATCAGATTTCACACATTGGTGGTGATGTGATTAATGGGAAGTGAACTCTGTCAACATGAATGAAATAATTTTTTAAATGTTTCAATAAATAATATCTGTTACCATCCCCACACTGGAATGTAAACTATAATACCCAAATTTACCAAACACCTCCAAAAGAAGAAATTACCAACAAGATTTCACATTTTGTCATTTTCACTTTCGCACAAATTAGAACCAAGGCAAATTAAACACGGCTTGATACGCAATGATCATTCAAATGAAAAAGTCTATTTCACTTCAAAGAGTCAACATAACAAAGATACATTTCACAGGCATCTGCATTAGCCCCGCAAATATGTGGCACCACGTGCAGTTCCAAAGCTCGTTAAATTAGTCTCTGATATGTAGGATCATTCACTTCCTCATTCAACTAATTTGGCTTTCAAGTCACATTCATCATCAGTGGTATTTGTCTGAGGTCCCCGGAGATGGTTATCATCTGAATGACCCACGCCTGCCTGCACCTCCTTGGTTGGGTTCGTAGAAGTCTGGATGGCATAAATTGCCCAGAGACCCCTTTGTCTGACTCCTTTAATGAACAAAGAAAGAACAGAGAAAATTACAGCGCAGGGACAGTCTTTCTGCCCTCCAAGCCTGCCACAATCATGCTGCCGGACTGAACTAAAACCTTCATTCCTTCCAGGGACCATATCCCTCTATTCCCATCCTATTCATGTATTTGTCAAGATGCCCTTTAAAACTCACTATCGTATCTGCTTCCATGATCTCCCTCGGCAGCGAGTTCCAGGCATCCACCATCCTCTGTGTAAAAAAAAAATTGCCTCCTACATCTCCTTAAACCTATGCCACCTAGTAATTGACTCTTTCACCCTGGGAAAAAGCTTCTGACTATCCACTCTGTCCATGCCTCATAATCTTGTAGACTTCTATCAGGTCGCCCCTCAACAAACCAAGTTTCTCCAACCTCTTCTCATAACTAATGCCCTCCATACCAGGCAATATCCTGGTAAATCTTTTCTGCATGCTTTACAGAGCCTCCACATCTTTACATCTTTGGATCCAATAAAATGGTCTGATTGGCACTGGAAAAGCAGAGGCAGCAGCAGTAAAGTCATCCAGTTTGCAATCCCTGCTCAAACTCCATCTTCAACTTTCTGTGCTGTTTAGCTGCATTGCACGCACAGCCCCTTATCAATGTGCCTTCTCTATTCTCCCTCCTGCGATAGCTCTCCTTCGTCGACAGCTTACCTTTGTCTTTTGCCACGTGTTGTTTGTATGTTGACTCCAGGTCAAGCTCACCTGGACTCATGAACCAGTACTTTTTATTATTGAAGAAAATTACAGCTGATCTTTTACAGTTGATAAAAATTTTGGAAGTCTTTTTCAGACATTCTTAAAAACGAAAACGAATGTTTTGAAGAAATTTATTTTTTGCTGTACTGCTTCTAGGTCAGAGATCAGTACATATCCAATGTGGAGTTAATGGGAACACATGTTTCTCTATGTGATGCACATTGGAATTGTCAAAAACAAATGTCATGATGAACAGCTTCAGGGAACTGTCAAAAGTGCCAAAGGGAGCTGTTAAGCTGTCTCGGCATTAAAAGGTCTTGCCCTTTAACTAGTTGAAAAACTGGAGTATTTAAGAAAAGAAATAATTGCTTGCTGCTTCACACTGTTGACATGAGCTTTAGAGTTGCCATTACTGGATTAATATTGCACGACAATTTCACAATTGCCCATTATCACAGTAGGGGACCTGCTATTTTACGGTTTGATTGATAGCTGCTAAGTTGCCAGGGCCAAATGGATGGTTTCTGAGGCTGTTGAAGCAGGTCAGGGAGGAGGTAGCAGATGCTCTGAGGATGATTTTCATCACTAGGCATAGGAAAGGCACTGGAGGATTGGAGAAATGCAAACGTAGTTCCATAGTTTAAAGAAAGATTGAAGGAAATGGTGAACTATCATTCATAGATTCATAGAACCCTACAGTGCAGAAAGGGGCCCTTTGGCCCATCGAGTCTGCTCCGACCACAATCACACCCAGGCCTTACTCCCATAACCCTACATATTTTACCTGCTAATCCCGCTAACCTAAGCATCCTGGTACACTAAGGGGCAATTTTAGCATGGCCAATCAACCTAACCCGCACATCTTTGGACTGTGGGAGGAAACTGGAGCACCTGGAGGAAACCCATGCAGCCACGAGGGGAATGTGCAAACTCCACACAGACAGTGACCCGAGCCGGGAATCGAACCCAGGTCCCTGGAGCTGTGAAGCAGCAGTGCTAACCACTGTGCCACCGTGCTGGCCATAGCCATAGGCCAGTTAGTTTTACGTTGGTGGTGCCCAAATTAGTTGAATCAATCTTGAGAGATAGGATTAACTGTCGTGTAGAATCATAGAATCCCTGTGCAGAGAGAGGCCATTTTGGCCCATTGAGTCTGAACTGACAACAATCCTATCCAGGCCCTATCCCTGTAATCCCGCACATTCACCCCGCCAATCTCTCTAACCTATGTATCTGAAGACACTAAGGGGCAATTTAGCATGGCCAATGCACCTAACCTGCACATCTTTTGGCTGTGGGATGAAACCGGAGCACCCGGAGGAAACCCACACAGAAACAGGGAGAACATATAAACTCCACCCAGACTATCACCCAAGCCCAATCAAACCCGGGTCTTGGAGCTGTGAGGCAAAAGTGCTAATAACTGTGCTACCATGTTGCCGAAAAACCATTCTGCCATCACTCTGCCCAGACATAGAAAGGCATGGACTAGTCAGGGGTGGCCAGCATGGATTTGTTAGAGGAAGGCCTTGCCTCACAAATTTGAATGGATTATTTGAGGAAGTGATAAGAAGGGTTGATGAAGGGAATGCAGTGGATGTTATGATTGGGTGTGATTGTGAATGCAAAGATTGGCCAAGTAGTGGATAGTGTAGAGGATAGCTATAATCTCAAACAACATAGATGGTTTGGTGGAGTGGATGATGAAGTAGCACATGGATTTTAATACAGAGAAGTGTGAGGTCATGCATTTGGGGACATCAGTCATAGGGAATGCACAATAAATGGGAATATACTAAGAAGGGTAGATGAAGTGAGAGATCTTGGCTTACAAGTACGTGGTTCCCTAAAGGCAGCAGTTCAAATGGACAAACTTGGAAGGAGAGCATATGAAATGCTCCCTCATCATTGGCAGAGGTATAGAATATAAAAGGACATAATATTGGAATTGTATAAAACACTGGTGAGGCCACAAATGGAGTGTTGTGTGCAGTTCTGGTCAACATATTGCAGAAAGGCCTTTTTGCTCTGGAAAGAGTGCAGAGGAGACTGACAGGAATGTTCCCAGTGCTAGAAAAGCATAGCTACAAGGAGAGATTGGAAAGGTTGGGGTTATTTTCCTTGGAACAAAGAAAGCTGAGGGAGAATTGATGGAGGTGTGTGAAAGTATGAGGGGAAGGGATAGAATAGACATAAAACAATGGACATAGATTCGAGATAAGTGACAGAAGGGTTAGAGGGGACTCAGATTTGGTGGCTCGAAGGGCTGGTTCCTGTGCTGTCCTGTTTGTTCTTTGTTCTTTGGGACATGAAGAAGAACTTTTTTATGCAGAGGATAGTGGGTGTCTGGAATTAGCTGCCTGAGTTGGTGGTGAAGGCAGAGACCCGAAGCTCTTTTAAAAAGTACATGGACCTGTAAGCCACGGAGTTAAGGGTCATGTGCAGGAAAGTGGGATTAGAAATAGCACCTTGGGTGTCCTCTTGCTGGCATAGACAAGATGAGCCGAATGGGCTCCTTCTGTGCTGTAACTTTTTGTGGTTCGATGGTTCTTGTTGACATAAGTTCTCCCCATTAGCTCGTTCTATCCCATCCCATGCACTAGACCTACCACTCCCTGTGCACTAGTTCTATCCTTCTCTGTGCGCTCGCTCTTTCTCCCTCTGCGCGCTCGCTCTTTCTCCCTCTGCGCGCTCGCTCTTTCTCCCTCTGCGCGCTCGCTCTTTCTCCCTCTGCGCGCTCGCTCTTTCTCCCTCTGCGCGCTCGCTCTTTCTCCCTCTGCGCGCTCGCTCTTTCTCCCTCTGCGCGCTCGCTCTTTCTCCCTCTGCGCGCTCGCTCTTTCTCCCTCTGCGCGCTCGCTCTTTCTCCCTCTGCGCGCTCGCTCTTTCTCCCTCTGCGCGCTCGCTCTTTCTCCCTCTGCGCGCTCGCTCTTTCTCCCTCTGCGCGCTCGCTCTTTCTCCCTCTGCGCGCTCGCTCTTTCTCCCTCTGCGCGCTCGCTCTTTCTCCCTCTGCGCGCTCGCTCTTTCTCCCTCTGCGCGCTCGCTCTTTCTCCCTCTGCGCGCTCGCTCTGTCCAACTCCACATGCTGATGTTATCCCTCCCACCAGTTGCATCCCCATTTCTGCCCTTGCTTTCCACTGCGCCCTCAGTCACCCACATGTATCGCTATGTGCCTTCCCTCGCCCTCCCTGTTATCTCCGTGTGCCACCCTTAGCACGTACTCTCTCTTGCCTTTGATTTCACACCTCTAGCAACTTTATTTTGGAAGTCCAAACTTTATCGTTTTTCAATAGTTCTTTTAAAAATAATTAAATGGTGCATTGGCAATTATTTGAAAGAAGATGACAGGGAAATATTGTGTTCTACGGAGAAAGTCAGCCTCGAGTGATGGTTGATCCCCAGTAGAACGATGATGAGGAACTCGTGTGAAAAGGAGCCAGTGTTTTCCTCGCCGGTAGGGTTTAATGCTAATTTGTAGAAGAACACTGGAGCTAATGGGGAAACGAAATTGTGGCCTAGAGGGAATATGTTTCAGCCTGACAGGAGATTTAATTACATTTTCAAATATCAGCAGTATTTCCGAGGTTTAAAATGTGCAAGAAAAGGTTTCTAAAAATAATATTGAATTGAGTGGAGCCACATTGATCATATTAATAGGAGGAAAAGAATCAGAAGTGGCACTGGAACTGACTTCACCAGAAACAACAAACCGTCGAGGAGCTTTCATCAGCTCCTGAACTGAGAGCTCAGTGCACATAGCATGGCGGGGGTTTAGGTACATTTTCCATTGAAGAAACGAGACTTCTCCATCTCGAGCAGTGGGAAGGATGCGCTCAACTGTAGTCTCAACATAAAGCTCAGCACGCTGTGTTAATAAGCAGTAAAACTTGCCTGTTTGGATCTGTGGCAGGGGTTAGAATCACTGGGGCATCGTTGCCATTCCTGATCAATCCAGTAATCCCCGCTGGAAAGTGTGTGTCAGTATTGAGTGAGGGCAGGATTGAGCTTGGCTGTGATGCTTTGCACAGATGAATAGCCTTCCTGTCACTCATGTATGAATAATGGGCACTGGGTTGGGAAATTGCAGGTCTGCCGAGCAGTGTGGGGCTGCATTGAGCAAGAAATCTCCAGAGTACCAATCCAGTCAGTGTCTAAACCAAGGCTTGCACTTTTTTTTTATATCTAATCCCACTGCGCTGTTGTAACATTTATTCGTCCATGACACAGTTTTCATTATTTTCACACTTGGTTGCAATAGGACCGCTTGCATAGGTCTGGCAAGACTACTAGCCTTGTAGGGATCGTTCTCTGCTAATATTTTCAGTGGACAACGAAGTAAGTGAAAAGAATGGGCACCATAGGTGGCAGTCCTCAGAGCTGTTTTAAAAATAATTAAGTTAATTTTAATTACCAGCATTATACAGCTTGCCACTTACAGTAAAGCAACTGGATTGTAACTTGATCATTTCTCTTGGCTCATTTATTAATATTTCAGGGGTTTAAATACAGATGCGTATTTTGTGAAGTTGTATACTTGATTGCACAGCACTTTGGGGAGGCACAGTTAACTTTGTTATCAAGGCATGAACAGAAAAAAGCATTATTTAAGAGCTGAAGCAATTTATATGAACTTGGTCCCTTCAGACTTGGTTGGGATCTGACGTTTGAGTTCTGCCTTCATTAAATAATGATTCTACTCAGCACGATTCGGTGATTTGCTGTTTCACCATTCCTTCTTTATCTTCTTCTTAGTGGAGCTAGAGATGGCAATTTCTCCTGAGAATCAATTTATTCTTTCATCAAAACATTCATCATTTAATGTCCCATACATCATTACAAAACGTTTTTTTGTGATCGTGTTTGAAACAATGCCGTCTTCACAACTGTTCTGTCATTGATTAAAATAAAAGTGCTGAGAAGTCTATATTCTTTACAGTTGCTCATTTCTCCCTTCCTGTCTTTATCTTCAGTCACTTTCTGTCCTGTGTGTTGGTAAAGCTGGCCACTCTGTCAGTAAAACCCACACAGACACGGGAAGAACGTGCAAACTCCACACAGGCAGTGACCCAAGCCGGGAATTGAACCCAGGTCCCTCTTCAGCACCACTTGTCATTCTGCAGATACTAAAGCAGTCCATGTCCAAATGCAGCAAGACCCTGGACAATATTCAGGCTTGGGCTGACAAGTGGCAAGTAACGTTCATGCCACACAAGTGCAAGGCAGTGACCATCTCCAACAAGAGAGGATCTAACCATTGCCTCATGCCATTGCTGAATCCCCCATTACTAATATCCTAGGGGTTACCATTAACCAGAAACAGAACTGGACTAGTCTTATAAATACTATGGCTACAAGAGCAGGTCAGAAACTAGGAATCTTGTGGTGAGTAGCTCACCTCCTGACTCCCAAAGCCTGTCCACTATCTACAAGGGACAAGTCAGGAATGTGATAGAATGCTCTCCATTTGCCTGGATGAGTGCAGCTCCAACAACATTCAAGAAGTTTGAGAACGTCCAGGACAAAATAGTCCACTTAATTGCTACGCCTTCCGTAAACATTCATTCCCTCCACCACCAATGAACAGTGGCAACAGTGTGAACCATCTACAAGATGTACTGCATGAACTCACCAAGGTTCTTTATGCAGAACCTGGAAACCCACAATCACTGCAATCTACAAGGATAACGGTAGCAGATACCTGGGAACACCACCACCAGGAGCTGCCCTCCAAGTCACTCACCTTCCTGACTTGGAAATATATCGCCATTCCTTCACTTGTCGCTGGGTCAAAATCCTGGATTTCTCTCCCTGACAGTACTATGGGATGTACCTACGGTTCAGGAATTGCAGTGGTCCCAGAAGGCAGCTCCCCACCACCTTCTCAAGGGTAACTAGGGATAGGCAATAAATTGGGATTGCAGGCAGACCACAACGATGGAGATGTGACAGATCCTGGACTTGTGGCGAGCTTGGGCATTTTGGCCATACTTACCTGGCAGTCCCACTGGGTGGGTAGAGAGTGGTCCTTTAGAGCCTGGGGCGAGGTTTAAAGACAGGGTACCATCTTGGTTGTGGGATGCCTCCAACTGGCACCAGAGACCCTGTAAACGAGGTACTCTCTGCGCACTCCACTTCCTGCCTGACTGATGGCCATATCGTAAATGCTGCTGGGCTGCCCAACTTGCTTCCACCTAATCTTCTGCACAAATTATAGCAATGGAGGTGGGCCACTTAGGACCTCAGTAGTCCCAGGGATGGATGCAGGCTGTTTGACGCTGCAATGAAGTTTTTATGAAAATCTCCTAGTCGGCTCAGTCTGGCGCCTGTTTGGATACACTGAGGGAGAATTAGCATGGCCAATGCATCTAACCTGCATGTCTTTCAGACTACGTGAGGAAACTGGAGCACCCAGAGGAAACCCACTTAGACACAGGGAGAATGTTCAGACTCCACAGAGAGTCACTCAAGCCAAGAATTGAACCCGGGTCCCTGGTGCTGTGAGGCAGTAGTGCTAACCATTGTGCCATCATGCCAATCGCAAACTGTTGGACTAGATATTTTCTTTTAACAACCCACCAATTTGCTCCTTCCTGTGAATGCAAGGATCATGAACATTCATCACAGAAACTCCATAGTATCTACAAAGCATACTGTGAGTATGTTTGTTTAAATCAGTTTATTCTTCTGAACAAAGCATGGAGGAGCGATGGCATTTTTGACCAGGTTCACCTACTCCGTATCCCACTGCATCAATCAGTCATTGGCAACTTCCAGGGTAATTCTGACAATTCTCTTAATCCTGAGGATTAATCTTTACTTGTGGTATCAGTAATTAGAAGTGGTGCATTTATTTCCTAAATTGTTTTTGCACTCAGCATGGGAAGCATTTCTTACAACCTTCAGTTGTGAGCTCATCAAACACTTTGGTTCTTTAATTTAGCAAGCATCAAGAACTGGGCTCAGTTGAGACTCAGACTTCCTTGAAATGTCACGCTGTGCTTACTGAGGATATATATCTTTCTGAAATTAAAATAGGACGGAAATGGTTATGAAGTATTGCATAAGGCTCACATAACATTTTGAGATTTTTTTGTAAGCCACAGCAGTTTTCTTATCGAGAATTGGTTGCTTGCCAGGTCCTGTACATAATAATACTGGAGAAATGCTGCAACTCTCCTGGGATGAGTGGTGGCAGATTTAGCAAAAGAATATAAAAAAACACACAGCTTTTTATAAATGCAGGTCAATTGTATCGAGTTTAATTAGCAGCCACTTCAGCTACAGTTTCTGTATTCCAAACTTCCATTGCTTTGCAATTCAGGTAAGTTTGAGAGAAACTTACAATTCACATTCTGTCAGGATTTAACTCCAGAGCCCATATTTAATAAATATTATAGTACTTAGTCATTTATTTCCAGCAGTTAATTATCTGTTGGAACTATTTTAACATCTTAGACCCGTGATGCCTGCACTTTCTGTACAAGAACTGAAACCCATCATTACTCTTCTATCTGAACTGCCGCTAGCAACTTTTTCAGTCTGGGATTAACTTTGATTTTAAAACCAAAGGCAATTCAGTTCCAAGTTTTGCTTCTCTTCCCTCCCCAAGCTAGACTGTGCACTCCCTGATTTATTAACTCATACCTTATCAGCCCCAGAAAACCTAGCATTCCTTGGTTTCCAGGTAGGCATCTCCTCAGCCTCATTCCTTCTAACTCCTATACCCTTCCATTTGCCAGGAGTTACTTGGCGTTAGTCTGTTAATGAAGCTTGGGCATCATATAATTTACTGATACTGTTATGACCAGGTGAGGATGGGTAGGATGGCCCCCACATTCCCTTCCCATTCCTTTGTGGACTGCAACAGGTTAGGAAAAAGGAAGTGTTTTCCAATTCAGTGAGTGTTTAACTGTTTACATGCCATGACTATAAAAGGCACACACAGACAGGTTTCCTTGAGTTTTTTTAAGGATTGTATTTATTTTACTTAACCCAGTCTAAGTAAAATAATAAAAGCACTCCAACTTTCACACACGTACACACAAAAGTTTGCACACACAGAAAGTTTACCCACATACAAATAGATTACATAGTGAGAGAAGAGATTCAGCAATTTAAAGTTGATTAAGTTTATAAGGTGTTGGAGGTTGGTGCTTTGGCTGGCTTCAGGCAGAACTTGGTGATCTTTCTGCATTCAGCGATGAGGAGTTTTAAAGATGTAGGTGGATAATTTATCTGATCTTTTGGAAACAGCAGCTACTGGGTTGAGCTTTTTTTTAAATATGTTTGCAGCACCTGGATGTTGGATAGTCAAAATCAACAGGCACTGTTCAAAACTTGCAAGTTGGATGTAAGGGCCGGTGGTGGAGAGAGAGGGAGAGCACTCAGGGCCCTGCTCCTTTAGCATCGACGTTGCCTGTCCTCGTCTCCAGAGAAAACAGTTGCTTAAACATGCAGAGGGTTAGCTTGTCACAGAACCCTTTCTCTCCAACTGCCCAATGACCCAAATATAGTTGCGCTCAGTGAATTCCACTTTTAACTTGATTAGATCATGGCTGAGAATTCCTCACTCAGTCAGGGTCCTGTTGTCTAAGTGATCATGTCTAATGGCTTGTCTCCACCCAGCTGAGTATCCAAGTGATTGTCTAAACCTTTTGGTGATAAGATGGCCCACACTTATCCTTCTTCAAGGCGATTATTCCTGGTGTGGCTTTGCAGAGAGACTGTCTTCATTTCAGCCATTTTTTAATGCACTAAGTACAATGATGCAAATGTGCAAGCATCCTTGATGTGATCCCAAGTCACTAGAATGTGACTTTCGTCTTTTAAAAAAAACAGTGATGGTTTCCAGCCATATAAATTTGCTATATATCAATTTTTTTTTGATACATAGCATGTTCCCTTAATGTTCTAAGGTTCACCTTCATCTTGAGGTTGTTTACCATTATAACAACGACATTGGGAATGCTGATGCTCTGAAGCTTTTGTTTATTTTTCTGCATCTGAAAAATGGTTTTTCTGCATCTGAAAAATGTTACAAAGAAGTGTGTAATGAACAGTACAAAACACATGCCTAATCCACTCTGTGGTTTCAGTTCATAGTCCCTTCAGTAAAAAACCTCAAATTTCCGGGTGTTTAGCAAAAGGTCCATTTTCTCATATGCTTCAGGGAAGGAATCGACAACTAGAAATACACAGCAGGTCAGGCAGCTGGGGCTGCGTGCTGGCACAGTGGTTATTTATTCAATTGAACAAAATCTTGCACTTTTAGCACTGGGGTCACAGTTGCACTTTTAAGCATTACTCACTTAACGAAATCTAAGACAGGGGAAATGAAACAGAAAGTACTGGAAACCTTCTCTTCTTAGACTGTTCCTTGGAATTGAAGATTTGTTGCTTCCGCTCTGATTTTGTGCATTCTGAGATGGTGGTCAGGTTCAGAATATGACCTGCAGACTCTGCCCTCAAGGGTTAGGAACGTTAGATCATAGGAATTAGGAGCTAAAGCAGGCAATTCAGCCCTTAGAGCTCAATCCACCATTCTATAAGATCATGGCTGATCTCTATCCCAATCCTAACTCCACTCCCCTGCCCTTTCCCCATAGCCCTTTACCCTGCTTTTGATCAAATATTTATCTATCTCTTTCCTGAATCCGTTGATTGATTCTGCATCCACTGCACTCTGGGTCAGTAAGTTCCATAGATTCACAACCCTCTGTGAGAAGTTACTTTTCCTTATCACTGTTTTAAACCTACCCCCTCTTACTCTATAACTATGACCTCTGTCCTAGACTGTTCCAGAAGGGGGAACATTTGGTTAACATTTACTTTATCAATCAAAGGTTGGGTAGAGTTCTTCAGAAGTTTGTGCTCTCTCTCTGAGTTCACCTCTGTGCATTCCCAGTGAAGTCTGTCAATGTGTTTGATGCCTTCCGAGTAAAAAGCCCCTCTCCATTTCAGTCGGTCAGAGGGCAGGGACTCCCAGGAGTTGAATATCCTTAAAGTATTTTCTGCTGTCCTTTTAAGAGTCTCCTGCCCTGATTGAATTCCCAGTAGAGCAGTTGCTATTGGAGTTTGGTGTCAGGCATGCAGATTACATGTCAAGCCCAGGGCAGCTGTCTTTGAGTGCTGAGAACCTTGATGCTGTGTATTTTCACTAGCTACCCTGGTGGGACTTGCATCCATGACTGGTATTTTACGACCTCACTCGGGCAAGAATCGTAAAATTCCACCCGAGGCCAACCAAGAATTCTGTTCTGTGAGCCTCTCCCGCCCTGATTCAGGCACATATTCCCAGGGCATTAGCCTGGACTTATGGATTACTATTCCAGTGACATTACCACAACACCTCCACCTTCCCATGAAGAAGATACTGATGTTGGACTCCCTTTCTTGTGACCGGATTTGGAGAATTTAGAAAATGCACAGCTGCTGATACTTGTCCAGTGTTTTGAGACACCTGCTGTAGGTTATCTAGATCTCCAAAGCATTTAAAAGTGCAGTGGTCTCTGCTGCCCAGTTATCCATGGCAATAGTCTTGGACCTTAGTCTTCAAATACTCTTTTCCTCAGCCAGTCAAAGGCTGAATCGGAGTATTGGAGGAGATGATGAGTTTTGTCGTCTGTGCCTGTGTTCGCCATGCACACGCTCTCAAGATATGAAAAATGGCCCATGTTTTTGCTGTAGATTTTACTCAAAAGGGTGCAAGTGTTATGCTGTGGGCGTTTGGAAGAAGACCTTTAGTTTTCCGAGAGTTTAGTAAAAGGTCCATTTTTTTCACATGCTTCAGGGAAGGAATCGACAACTAGAAATACTCAGCAGGTCAGGCGGCTGGGGTGGCGTGGTGGCACTGTGGTTAGCGCTGCTGCCTCACAGCACCTGGGACTCAGGTTCGATTCCTGGTCGTTGTTTGTGCAAAGTCTGCATGTTCTTCCTGTGCTGCATGTGTTACCTCCAGGCGTTCCAGTTTCCTCCCACAGTCTGAACGACGTGCTGATAAGGTGCATTTGCCATGCTAAATTCTAACCTCAGTGTACCCAACAAGTGCCAGTGTGTGGTGACTAGGGGATTTTCAAAGTGACTTCATTACAGTGTTAATGTAAGCCTACTTGTGACACTAATAAATAAACTTAAAGCATATCTGTGGAGTGAGAAGCAGAATTAACATTTCAGGTTGATGATCTTTCATCACAACTGGAAAGACGCAACAGATTTTAAGCAAGTCCATCCGCTGGGAATGTGGGAAGAAAATAACAAAAGTGAGGGTTTGTGAAACTATGGAAGACAGGGGAGATTACGTGACACAAGGGATGATGGTTAAGGTAAAAGTGAGTAGTAACAGGACAAGAAAAGAAACAAAAGTTAGGCTTAGAGGAGCTGTAAATGATGACAGCTGAATCATTACCATTAGGTGCAGTCTGAAAAAATAGGAGTGATGGTTATAATCTAAGAGAACATTGTCTGCTGTGAATGAACAATTGTTAGTCATGAGGTAAGAATTAGAAAAAAGTGAGAAAGGTCAGTTTTGTTTGACGCTTGACTTTCAACTAAAATAGTTGTACAATGAAATATAGCTAGGGCAAACAAAAGATTAGTGATCACACAGATTGTTATCAAAAACAAAACCAGAGATCACTTGTAGTTCATCCACTATATAAAAAAAACAAAACCCAAGTCCAGATTGCTTGGCTTTGGCTGCTCCATAAAGTTGAAACCCTCTGGAGTCCAGCGATTGTTTAGGAATGTGTGGTTTTTAGATTAAGCCTTTCTCAGTTTGAGATGTAAACATAATGTGCATATGATGTAACTTTTCCCAGATTTCTACATTGCCCCTATATCCCCTCCCGGCTACTCGAGTCACAGGGTAAATATGACTGATGAAGGCTTTTCTCTGATTTACTCAAGTATGCCATCCATCGCTGGCCTATGGCACTGGGGTCAATTGTATCTCTGCCTGAGCTGAGAATAGCTAATTCAGCTGAATTGTATGGTCTGCTTGTGGAAGAAGCTTACTGGATTCATATTGAATAGCGTCTTTGTCTCCCAGTTCCAGTTCTCCCTTGCTTGGGACACTTAAAACTGTGAAAAATTCTCCAAAACATAGAATTAAGCCTTCTGGATCTTCATTCATAGGAGAGGAAAGCAGCAGCAAACTAAAACGCAGATACTGAAAGCTTTTACAAGTATATAAAGAGGAAAAGAATAGCTAATGGCATAATGGGATTAAAGGCAGCTAAGCCTCTGGGACCTGGATTCTGGTAAGGTCCTGATGGATTGGGAACATGCTAATGTGATATCCCTATTTAAGAAGGGAGCAAGGCAAAAAGTAGGAAGCTATAGGCTGGTTTGTTTGACCTCTGTGGTGGGGAAGATGCTAGAATCAACCATTAAGGAGGAGATGATTGAGCATTTGGAAAAACAAAGCTCAATCCACCATTGTCAGCATGGTTTCATGAAGGGAATGTCATGCTTGACAAACTTGCTTGAGTTCTTTGAGGGCAGTACCAGAAAGCTGGATAGTGGGGAGCCTTGGTGTCTTTAAGACAGAGATAGATAGGTTCTTGATTAATAAAGGGGTCAAGGGTTATGAGGAAAAGGTAGGAGAATGGAGATGAAAAAAATATCAGCCATCATTGAATGGCGGAGTAGACTCGATGGGCCAAGTGGCCTAATTCTGCTCGTATGTCTTATGCTTTATGGATGTGGCATATCTAGACTTCTAGAAGGCATTTGACAAGTTGCTGTATAATACACTGATCCAGAAGGTGAGATCGCAGGGCATTGGGGGTGGAGTAACAGATTGGATTGCATGTTGATGGAAAGCAGAGGGTTGGGATAATTGGGTTCTTCTCTGGCTGGCAAAATGTGACTAGCAGGGTGCTGCAGGGGTCAGTTGTCGGACCTCAACTGTTTACAAACTATGTGAACGATCTGCAAGCAGGGACAAAGTGTAATAGCAAAATTTGTGGATGATACTAAAATAGGTGGGAAAACAGGCAGTGAAGAGGACATAAAGGTTCTATAGACGGATGTAGATAGGCTAAGAGAACAGAATAGCAGATGGAGTTTAATGTGGATAAGTGTAAGAAAAAAGGCAATTTTTTTACCTAAATAGAAAGCAGATTCAAAATTTGTCCAGGCAGAGGGATCTGGGTGTCTAAGTTCATGAATTGCAGAAAGTTGATATGCAGGTACAGCATGTTATGTAAAAGGCAAATGGGGTGTTGGCGTTTATTGCAAAAGAATGAGAATATAAAGTAGAGAATTGTTGTTGCAATTATATAGGATATTAGTGAGACCACATCTGGAGTAGAGTCCAGTTTTGGTCTCCATATTTGAGGAACAATATGGTAGCATTGGAGACAGTTCAGAGGAGATTCACCAGATTGATTCCGGGGATGAATGGGTTGACATATGATGAGAGATTAAACAGTTTGGGCTTGTCCTCGCTGGAGTTTAGAAGGAAGAGAGGGGATTTGATTGAGGTGTATAAAATTTTAAAAGAGATTGATAAAGTAAACAGAGACCAATGTTTCCTCTAAATCTAGAACAAGAGCTCACAGGTATAGGTTGAGAGACGGTAGATTTAAAACTGAGATAAGGAGGAAATACTTCTTGCAGAGGGTGGTGAATTTGTGGAGTTTGAATCATTGAATGGTTTTAATAAGGAGTTAGATATATTTCTAATAAAAAAAGAAGGGAATATGGGGGACAGGTCAGAAGGTGGATTTGAGACCAGGGAGAGATCAGCCATGGCCTGATTGAATGGCGGAGCAGGCTCGAATGGCTGCATTTGCTTACGTCTGCTCCTAATTCCTATGTTTCTGTATGCTGTCATTTAGCCACTTCTTTACGCTGTGAGACTACCTGCCTCCTCTATTATGCAAGGCAGCAGCAAGCTCAGTCATGGTTGGAGTCTACTTCTGACGATTGTGCTCCTGCTTCCTGGCAGCACTCAGCACCATGAATTGTGCACCCAGCTCACTTTTCACCTAATGAGGGCACCTGGATGTGAAGATGGCACTGAGTGAGCAAAGCAGACCTGGAGTGGGCATCAGAAATTATCCTGGCAGATTGGAAATCAAGCCCTGAGTTTCAGAGACCTTGGGTGGCATGTAGAAATATACGACTGAGGAGGCTGCTGGAATAGGGTGAGGTGAGAGAATGGTATGAAAGCAAAGGTGAACTCTTGATGTAAATTTATTGGCTTACAGGGAGGCAATTTGATAAGTATAACAGTAATGAAAGACTGGAGCTGAGATGGGAAGGACATATTTTGCCATCTTGGTTGAGTTGTCATTTGTTTGGAAAATGGGTTGACTTAGAGGGCATTTGGGAATTAGAATGAAAATAAAGCTGCAAATCTGGATTGTAAGAAGAAAATATTGGAAATTCATAGTAGGCCCAACAACATTTGTGAAGGAAAAAGATGGGTTAATGCTTGAAGTATGTATCCTCCTCAGATCTGGAAGATACTCAATCTCTAATAGAGACTAAACGAAAATGAATTTAAATTTAGTTGGACCAGGGTAGGAGACTTGAGGTGGTGAGGTACAGGGTGGTCACGATGACACGTGTGGATAGGACCAAGTGGCACAGAAGATAAGCTCAGTGTGTTTGGTCTTCACATTATATTGAAACTGTGAAAATCATAGAGTTGAATGCTTCACCTATAATGAATGTGGTGTGTTGGAACGTAAATGAAAAGCCATTGCCCTTGTTTTGATAGCACGGGAAGGAAAGCTGAAAGTGTGGTGGTTGAAGAATCATAGAAATCATAGAAACCCGACAGTGCAGAAGCAGGCCATTCGGCCGCCAACCCAGGCCTATCCCTGTAACCCCTTGCATTTACCCTGTTAATCCCCCTGACACTAAGGAGTAATTTACCATGGCCAATCAACCTAACCTGCACATCTTTTGGACTGTGGAGGGAAACCGGAATACCCGGAAGGAACCCACGCAGACACGGAGAATGTGCAAACTTCAAACAGACGGTGACCCGAGTCTGGAATTGAACCCGGGCCTCTGGTACTGTGAGGCAGCAGTGCTAACCACTGTGCCACTGTGAGAATAAACAAAGATATTATTTGCCCTAGAAAAAGAAGAGAGTGAGAGGAAAATATGCTTAGTGATGGGCTCATATTGCAGGTACAGAAAATGACAGGAGTTGATTTGTGGAATGCAGAAGCTGGAGGTGGACTGCAAGGACATGTCAAATCCTTTTGCGAGGGAATGAGCACAGAAATACTGACAACGTTACCAGTGTGGTGAAAGATCCAGTCAACCAAAGCTGATGAAATTCTTAACTTGGAGAAATCAGATCTTGAGGATTTATTTCATTCACAGAATGGGGGTGTGGTAGGATAGGTCAGCATCTATTGCCCATGCATAATTGCCCTTGAGAAATAGGTGGTGAGCTGCTTTCTTGAACTACTGCAGTCCATGTGGTGTAGGTACACCCGCAGTGCTCTTAGAAAGGGGCTCCCAAGATTTTGATCCAGGGACAGTAAAGGATCTAAAGGAATATAGTTCCAATTTAGGATCATGTGTGCCTTGGAGGGAACTTGGAGGTAGTGGTATTCGCATGCATCTGCTGCCTTTTTCTTTCTAGGTGGTCGATGTCATGAATTTGGCAGGTGCTGTCAAAAAAGCCTTGTTGAACTGCTGAAGTACATTACTGTGTGTTCGTGGCAGAAAGAGTGAATGTTTTAATTGGTGGAAGAGGTGCTAGTCAAGCAGGCTGGTTTGTATTGATGGAGTTGAGCTTTTCTTGAACGCTTTTGCAGTCGCGTTAATTCAGGCAAGTGAGGAGTATTCCATCACACCCCTGATTTGTACCTTGTAGATGGTGGACTATTTTCAGTGAGGCAAGAGGTGAGATATTGTCTGCAGAGTTCCAGGTCTTTGACCTACTCTGGTAGCCACATTATTTATATGACTAGTCCAGTTCAGTTTCTGGTCAACAGTAACTCCCAGGATGTTGATAGTGGGGGATCCAGTGACGGTAATGTAATTGAATATCAAGGGATGATGATTATGTTAATGCCTGGCACTTGTGGTGCGAATATTACTTGTCCAGGCCTTGGATTGCTTCATTATCTGAGGACTCACTAATGATACTAAACAATGTGTAATCATCAGCAAACACGCCCAATTCTGACCTTGTGATGGAAAGAAGGTCAGTGATGAAGCAGCTGAAGATGGTTTGGCTTAGGACACCACACTGAGGAAATCCTGCACTGATGTCCTGGGACTGACCTCCAACAACCACAACCATCTTCATAGTTCCTGAGCTTCAGTTTTAATAGCAGTGAGGGAGAAGCAATGAATTCTCTTATCAATATATTTGTGGTGGGAAGAAGCTCACCTAATCTAATCTAATATTGAACTTTCAACCCTATAATCTCAATGGGTCCTCGCCCTTTAAGTATTGAGTGCCTTTGAATGATGGAAGTCCTCAGGCAAGCTTGATAGGACTTGCTTCTCAGGCTTTCTGCATACAGGTCTGTACCGCCACTGGTATTCACCTAGTGGCAAGTCAGGGACCTGTATGTGGAAATTCCACTCAACATTTCAGATCAATGTCCTTTCTTCAGAGCTATATATAAGTGAGTTGTTCTTGACTGACAATTGGTCTTTGTTTATTAATGTACAACTTTGCACACGTAAACTCTGATGGTATTCTACATCCAGCTGGGAGCCACAAAGTTGCTGGTCCTTATTTGAATGGCACATGAACCTGGCCCTCCTCCAACCACCATCCCATCCCATCCCATCACCCTCACCTCCCCCAGTGGTAGACATACTTCTCATAGATTACTGCTCGACTCTTCTCCCATGCTGGAATGGAAAATGAAGTGGAAGATTTTCTGAGCAGGTGGTATCGTTTTCCACTAAATTAACTGTATAAACAGGATGGAACAGAGCATATGTTTATTAAGTGAGACAGTCCGCAGATTAAGCTGTTAGGCATTTTCCACAATTAGAAGCAGGCGAAGAGCAGTGTGCAGAAGAACCTTGAAAGTGCCAGCTTCTGGCAGTGGTTTCCTCAGTTGCTCCAAACAGCTCCTCACCCCCCTGTAGCCATTGCTACCAGTTAATAGCCATGAGTGGGAGAACACCTCGATTTTCACATTCATGGAAAGTGAGACCCGCCACCAGCCCTAGATGACTCCACCCGCCCCCCTTCGTCCCCATTTCCCTGGATCCCTTTAGCCCTAAGAGCTATGTCTAATTTATTCTTGAAATCGCACAATGTTTTGGCCTTAACTACTTTCTGTGGTAGTGAATTCCACAGATTCACCACTCTCTGGATGAAGACATTTCTCCTCACCTCAGATCTAAAAGGTTTACCCCTTTATCCTCAAACTATGACCCCTAGTTGTCTCCCACCATTGGGAACATTCTTTCTGAATCTACCCTGTTAGAATTTTATACGTTTCAAATAGATTCCCTCTCACTCTTCTAAACTCCAATGAATATAATCCTAGCAGGCTTAGTCTCTCCTCATTTGACAGACCCGCCATGCCAGGAATTAGCCTGGCAAACCTTTATTTATTAATGTCTCAAGGAGGCTTACATTAACGCTGCAATGAGGTTACTGTGAAAATCCCCAAGTCACTGTATTCCGGAGCCTGTTTGGGTACACTTTGCTGTTCCCCCTCTATAGCAAGTCCTAAATATACAGAGATTGTGTTACAAAAGGGGGTCATTTCCTCCATCACTGATGCTGCTGTTGGTTTTTCATCTGCAGCTTTTTGCAGTAATCCCAGCCCCAATTATTTTGGAACATTGTTTGGGGTCGGAACCCCCCATTTCCGGCCCTGATCACACAAAACAAAAAATCCATTTACCATCCTCCCATTACCTCTGGCCAATCGTCCAATGCGGAATCTTGCAGGACTCAGTCAGCGCAGGAAACTTTCGAGGGAGCAGTGGAGCAAATCAGTGCCAAATCATGCTCCCTTTTTACAGCACTGGTTGCTGCATTCTGCTAAATGTTCAGTAACACATACTGAAGCGATTTGTGACATTTAAATAGCTTTTTAGCGTATGAAAGAATGAGGGTTGCAGGAGGTAAATGGGTAGGGTGTTAGCTCGGTAGGGTGGTCAGGTTGAGTCAGGGGCTTGGGGAAAGGGAGACAGGGTGATGGGGGGAGGGGTTCAGGTTGGGTTGGTGGGGGGGATCATACGAACATACGTTTGAATGAGGAGCAGAGGAGATCACTTGAACCTTCAAGCTTCAATCATTCAATAAGATCACGGGAGGAGGGGAATTTCCCTCTGGAAGTGCAAATTTCCTGGGCACTTCCCACAGAATCAGCACATTGGGACTCCTAAGGGGTTTTGCAGCACATCTTAAGGAGTAGATCTGGAGTCCAACAATCCAAAGACTGGAGAACCTGGATTATTGTATTTTGTTTGGATGTTTATTCAGTAGTAGTTTTACAGCTGCAATATTATTGCAATATTGAAAATAAAATGTACTTATTTATTGCCCGTTGAGCAAATCAACTGCCTTAAGAAAAAAGCAAATGACTGTGGATGCTGGAATCTGAAACATACAGAAAATGCTAGAAAATCTCAGCAGGTCACAGATACCAAGTTTGGATGAATCTTCAACAGAGTCGTAGAGATTTACAGCATGGAATCAGGCCCTTTGGCTCAACCTGTCAATGCCACCCTTTATTTTAAACCCCTAAGCTAGTCCCAATTGCCCACATTTGGCCCATATCCCTCGATACCCATCTTACCCATGTAACATTCTAAACACTTTTTAAAAGATGAAATTGTACCTGACTCTACTACTACCTCTGGCAGCTTGTTCCAGATGCTCACCACCTGAAAAAATTGCCCCTCTGGACCCTTTTGTATCTCTCCCCTCTCACCTTAAACCTATGCCTTCTAGTTTTAGACTCGTCTACCTTTTGAGAAAAGATTTTGACTTTCTGGCTGATCTGTGCTCCTCATTATTTTACAGACCTCTATAAGGTCACACCTCAGCCTCCTACGCTCCAGAGAAAAAAGTCCCAGCCTATCCAGCCTCTCCTTATAACTCAATCCATCAAGTCCTCGTAGCATCCTATTAAATCTCTTCTGCACTCTTAATAATATCCTTTCTATAATAGGGTGACCAGCGCTGTACACAGTATTCCAAATATGGCCTCACCAATGTCTTGTACAACTTCAACAAGACGTCCCAACTCCTGTATTCAAAGTTCTGATCAATGAAACCAAGCACGTTGAATGCCTTCATAAGAACATAAGAAATAGGAGCAGGAGTAGGCCATCTAGCCCTTCGAGCCTGCCCCGCCATTCAGTAAGATCATGGCTGATCTGATGTGGCTCAGTTCCACTTTCCCGCCTTCTCCCCATAACCCTTAATCCCCTTGCCTATCAAAAACCTATCTACCCGCGTCTTAAATATATTTGGCGAGGCAGCCTCCACCACTTCAACGGGCAGAGAATTCCAGAGATTCACCGCCCTTTGAGTGAAGAAGTTCCTCCTCAACTCTGTTCTAAACTGCCCCCCCCTTTATCTTGAGGCTGTGCCCTCTAGTCCTACTGTCCTTTCTGAGCGGGAAGAGCCTCTCCACCTCTATCCTCTCCATCTCATTCATCATCTTCTTCACCACTCCGTCCATATAGACTCAGTGGCTGAATCCTTGGGTATATCCCCTCTCGGTACGGCTGTAATGTTTTCCCTAATTGTAAGTGTAACTCCCCCTCCTTTCTTACCTCCTGTTTTATCTTTCCTATAGCATCTGTACCAGGAACATTGAGCTGCCTGTTCTGTCCCTCCCTTCGCCATATTTCAGAGCTCTGACAAAGGGTCATCCTGATTCAAAATGTTAGCTCTGTCCTTGATGCACGGATGCTGTCAGGTCTGCTGAGATTTTCCAATATTTTCTGTTTTTGTTTTATACCCAAAGCCTTAATGAGATAGTGTCTCTACAATTTTCCATTGTTAAATAATGGGACTTATTCTGTTGTATGTGGAGGTTACCTGGGGTCAATGAATCTGACATGTCCTGCTGAAGGGAGGTCATCCCAATATTTCAGTGAGGGAGATGCCAGCTTCTGTGTTTCTCTGAGCCAGAAAAGTTTTGAACGTAACCACTAGGGAAATGTTATTTGCTAAGATTACCTGACAAAAGCTAATTAGTAGTTGTGAAGTCCCCAGATGCTGCAGCTATTACTGAAACAAGCTGTTTGGCTAAGTGAAGAGCGGTAACTTCATTTTGCATTCAGACTTTTTGTTGCAGGGCTTAGGTAGCAATTAATTACTTGCACTTCTGGTCACAATAGTGAAACTGTGGGATTGGCTCCCATTGAAGTACAAAAATGCATTTAAAGAAGTGGCCAATCTGATCTATTTTTATAAACCTGAATGAACGGTTGGCTCATTAATCAAACAATCCTGAAACGTGAATCTCAACATTGTACTTGTCATGTGTTATGGAACGGCTGTATGTTACAGTGAGAAATCCCTTCAGTTTTAAAAATGTAACCTTAAATAATTGGTCTTTGTGAAAAACTTATGCATAAATCACAATCTATTTCTTCACATTTTGGCTTTATATTATTTCCCCTTTATTTTCATTTAAATCCTTTCACTGCCTGCACTCTGTCTTTTCAGTTTCACTGTGCCACAGTTGAGAGGCAGAGCAAATAACCTCCTCCTTGATCTTTGCCAATGGTGCTGTGTACCTTCTGCCAAGAGATGCATGAGAGCAGTGTGTGGTGACTCTCGCTCCAGTTTTCTTCCCTCAGTGTGAAGAAAAACCTACATTGTTACTTTTCTATCGAATGGATAATTAAGTTGATCAGTTTTTCTTTTGGGAAGTTGTAGAGCAATGGTGGGCAACCTGCAGCCCATCTGGGTTCTGAGTGCAGCCCATGTGACATTTTGTGACTGTCACCCATATGCAGATTTGCCACATTCCACTGGTTTCTATCTGTGTAGTCTTTTTTCCCACCGTTACCACTGGAGTGAGACGCACGTGAAGCAAAGGCAACTGAAATGAGGTGCGAGCTGATTGCTCACAACATTGACTTGAGAGCTGTGCACTCCTTCTGAGTCCAAAGTGTAATTTTTTTTTGTTTTTACCAGTTGAAGTTGATGACAGTTCTATTGATATATAAAGGATTAAGCACTTTCTAGAACTCGTTATTAAATATTCAGCATGTATTAAATGTATTTAATCTTATTGGTGGGATCATAGTGCACAAGCCCGATTTCAATCTTGCGTCCCACTGAGATGAAGGAGGGCCACTCATACGACCCACCCACTGGTCTAGGCTGCCCATGACTGTTATTAACTCACCTGATTACTCTAAGTCACAGCTCACACCAATGCGCCAGCTCACATCATTTATGTCCCTTCAGGACATTAGTGAACTGGATGGGCTTTTACATCAAAGGTTTCATGGTCATCACTACACTCATGGTGGGATTCGAACCCAAGTCCTCAGATCCTGGGTTTCTGGTTTACTAGTCCAGTGACAATGCCACTACCCTGCTGACTCCCCACATGTTATTGTAGAGCACTTTGCTCATAATGATGATAGGAAAGTGTAAATTTGGCACAAGAGATGTTTTTTCTTATAAGAAATGTAGAACAATTACTATGGAGACAAAAATGGAAATAATTAAGTGGTCTGAAAAATGTGAGACGTACACTGAAGTTGTTTGAACATTGGATATTCCCAAACAATTTCTGTGACCATCCTGAAAGACAAGGTCAGAATTCAGGAGCATGTTAGGGTTTGACTCCTGTGCAATCAACTGTGATAACTAAGCAGCGTTTGGACTCATTGCTCAGTTTGAGAAACTGTTAATAGTTTGGCTGGAAGACCAAAATCAATGCTGTGCTCCTGTGAGCTTAGACATAATTCAAGAAAAGGCTAGGATCATTATAAAGATCTAAAGAAACAACAGGGGAGAAATCTAATGTTGAGTGTTTTAATGCAAATGGAGAGTGGAATGTGCATTTTAAAGCCAGGGCCAATTTGCATACCTTTAAGTTCTTGGGTTAAGCTGCAGTGCTGATGAGGAGACAGCTCATGTTTTTCCTGAGACATTGGTTGAAACCATTGAAAAGGCTGGCTAATTTGTTCAGCAAGTTTGTAATGAACTAGGCTGTTTGGGGAAAAATGCTGTCAAGAATCTATATTGCCAAGGAGGAGAAATCCATGCCGGGGTACGAAGCTGCTAAAGGTAGATTCACTCTTCTGCTCAGTGCCAATGCTGTAGGTGACTTTAAACTTAAAGCTTTGCTTTTGTACCATTTGGAAAACCCCTACGTTTCCAAGATATATTCCAAGGCATTTCTCCCAGTAGTTTGCAAATTTAATGGACATCTTTGAGGAAAAGTTTATTTATTAGTCACAAGTAGGCTCACATTAACACTGCAATGAAGTTACTGTGAAAATACCCTAGTTGCCACACTCGGGCACCTGTTCGGATACACTGAGGGAGAATTTAGCATGACCAATGCACCTAACCAGGGTGTCTTTCAGATTGTGGAAGGAAACTGCAAGGGAACCCAGGCCAACATGGGAAGAATGTGTAAACTGCACACAAATAGCGACCCAAGTCGGGAATCAAACCTGGGTCCCTGGCACTGAGACAGCAGTGCTTAACCACTGTGAGACTGCATCATTTTGTACCAAGTGACAGGGGTTTTGCAGCAGAAATAATCTTGCACATAAAGACAATACTCCTGGTTATCCAATCATCCTTGATGGCATGCATTCTGACATCAAAGTTGTGTTTCTGCCCCCCTAGCACTGCCTCACTGTTGGAACTTATGGACCAGGAGGGTAATTGCATCCTTTTAAATTGACTACTTTAGGTGCACATTTGCCCAGGCCATCTGAGAAAGGAGGTGAACCATCTCAAGGAATTTTACATAAGAACATAAGAAATAGGAGCAGGAGTAGGCCATCTAGCCCTTCGAGCCTGCCCCACCATTCAATAAGATCATGGCTGATCTGTCGTGGCTCAGTTCCACTTTCCCGCCCTCTCCCCATAACCCTTAATCCCCTCGCTTATCAAAAACCCATCAACCCGCGTCTTAAAAATATTTAGCGAGGCAGCCTCCACCACTTCAACGGGCAGAGAATTCCAGAGATTCACCACCCTTTGAGTGAAGAAGTTCCTCCTCAACTCCGTTCTAAACCGCCCCCCCTTTATCTTGAGGCTGTGCCCCCTAGTCCTACTGTCGTTTCTGAGCGGGAAGAGTCTCTCCACCTCTATCCTATCCATCCCATTCATCATCTTATATGTCTCAATGAGATCTCCCCTCATTCTTCTAAACTCTAACGAGTACAAGCCTAGTTTATTCAGCCTCTCCTCATAGCTCAACCCCCTCAACTCCGGCAGCAGCCTAGTAAACCTCCTCTGCACTCATTCCAAGGCCAAAATATCCTTGCGTAAGTGCGGCGACCAAAACTGCACACAGTACTCCAGCTGCGGCCTCACCAATGCCCTATACAGCTGCAGCAAGACCTCCCTACTTTTATATTCAATCCCCCTCGCTATGAAGGCCAGCATCCCATTCGCCTTCCTGACCACCTGCTGCACCTGCAGGCTGGGTTTTTGCGACTCATGCACAAGGACCGCGAGGTCCCTCTGCTCCGTTGCCTGCTGCAGTTTTTTGCCACGTAAGTAATAGTCCTTCCTACCATTCTTCCTACCAAAGTGGACCACCTCGCACTTGCCAACATTAAATTCCATTTGCCAGTTCCTGGCCCATTCGCCCAGCCTATCTAGATCCTTCTGCAGACTCTCCACACCCTCCACGCAATTTACCGTTCCACCAATCTTGGTGTCATCAGCAAATTTCGACACCCTACACTCGGTTCCCTCCTTCAGATCATCTATATAAATGGTAAATAGCTGAGGCCCCAGCACCGACCCCTGGGGCACTCTCCTAGGCACCAACCGCCAATCCAAATAGCACCCATTAACCCCCACTCTCTGCCTCCTATTTGACAACCAATCCTCTATCCACGCTAACACCCTACCCCCAACTCCATGCCCCCTTACCTTCTGCAATAACCTCTTGTGAGGTACCTTGTCAAACGCCTTCTGAAAATCAAGAAAGACCACATCCACCGGCTCTCCTCTATCCACCGCCCTAGACACATCCTCATAGAACTCCAATAAATTTGTCAGACACGACTTCCCCTTAATGAAACCGTGCTGCGTCTGCTCTATCAAGCAATTCCCCTCAAGATGCCTCGATATTTCCTCCTTGATGACGGATTCTAACATTTTACCTACAACAGACGTTAAACTAACCGGCCTATAATTCCCTGCCTTTTGCCTGCCACCCTTCTTAAACAACGGCGTAACATTAGCCGTTTTCCAATCTTCTGGCACTTCCCCGGAATCCAGTGACGTTTGGAAAATAACCACCAAGGCATCCACTATCACCTCCGCCATTTCTTTCAGAACCCTCGGATGCATTCCATCCGGTCCTGGCGACTTGTCCACAATCAGTCCCTCCAGTCTGTTGAGCACCGCCTCTCTAGTAACAGTAATGTCATTGAGACCCTCCAGTCCTACCACCTTTCCATCGCTAACACCCGGCAAATTATTCACGTCCTCCTCCGTGAAGACCGAAACAAAAAAGTTATTCAAGACCTCAGCCATTTCCCCATCCCCTACCACTAAGTCCCCCCTCTCATCCTCTAAGGGTCCAACGTTCACCCTAGCCAGCCTCTTTTTATATATTTATAAAAACTCTTGCTATCCTTTTTTATATTAAGCGCTAGCCCAGCTTCATAGCTTCTCCTACCCTTCTTTATCAACTTCTTTGTCAGTCTTTGTTGACATTTAAACCTCTCCCAATCCTCTTCTCGCCCACTACTCTTAGCTATTCTAAACGCCTCCGCTTTTAATTTAACACTTTCCTTCACCTCCTTTGTTATCCATGGCTTATTACCTCTCCTCCTATGGTCCTTTTTAACCATCGGAATAAGTTTGTGCTGAGCGCCAAGAAAGATCTCCTTAAAGATCCTCCACTGCTCCTCAGCAGACCTACCTTCCAATGCGCTCCCCCAGTCAACATTCGCCAATTTTTCTCTCATCCTGCCGTACTCCCCTCTGTTCAAACAAAGGACGCGTGTCCGGGAACCCACTATCTCCTCCTCCATCTGCACCAGAAACTCCACCATACAATGATCACTCTCCCCAAGAGGATCCTTCACCACAAGGTCCCTAATTCTACCCGCCTCATTACGTAACACCAGATCCAAGATAGCTCGCTCCCTCGTCGGTTCCAACACACACTGTTCAAGGAAACTATCCCAGCAGCATTCCAAGGACTCCTCCTCGAGCCCACCGCGTCCAACATGGGTCGACCAATCAATATGTAGATTGAAATCCCCCATAATTATCGCCGTTCCATTCCTGCACGCCGCACTTATTTGCGCGTTAACAGCCCGCCCCACCTCCAGATCATTATTCGGGGGCCTATAGACGACACCCACCAGTGTCTTCCTCCCTTTGCTGTTCCTAATCTCCACCCACAACGATTCCACTTTCTGCTCTTTGGTTCCTATATCATCCCTTGCTACCACCCTGATGCTATTCTTAATCAGCAGAGCTACGCACCCCCCTTTTTCCTCCCGCCTATCCTTCCTAAACACTTGATACCCCTGGACATTCAGCTCCCAGTCCCTGTCACCTTGCAGCCACGCTTCTGTAATGGCCACCAGATCATATCCATTTGTGCTGATCTGCGCCACCAGCTCATCCACTTTATTCCGAATGCTTCGCGCATTCAGATAAAGTGCCTTCATCCCAGCCTTCACCTGTACCCTTGGAAGGGCTTCAACATTTATGATGCAGTGAAGAAAATAGGTGAGGCATGGAATGAAATCACACAATCAAATTTGCATGATGGTTGGAGAAAATGGTGTCCTGAGTTCATGTATGATTTCCAAGGCTTTATGGATGTTGAAGAGATGACCAGAAATGTTGTTGAAATGGTTAAAGAACTCAACTTGGACATTGCATCAGAGGATGTTGATGAGTTCCTCCCATCACATTCTGAACAAGTAACTAATGAGGACCTCATTGAATTGGAACAGCAAAAAGTGGCAGAGGAGGAAGAAGATGCACCCACTGTTGAAGAGACTGTTCCTCATGAAGACTTAACAGCACAATTGTTGACTGAGGTGTTGCAATTTTTGGAAGTTGCCATGTCCCTGTTTGAGGAACATGACCCCAACAATGAACATAGGACATCAATGAGTAGGGCATATACAATATGTATAGCTGCTACAGAAATATTTACAAGGAAAAGAGGAGAACATCTATCCAAACCTCGTTGGACACTTTCATTATCATTAAGAAAGCAGACAAGACTCCAGAAAATGGGGCATCAGGCCATGGTTCAGGAATTAATTCCCCATTTATAAAGTTGTTGCTTATAGGAAGATAGGTTCTGAGTTATGACATTTCAACATAAGATTGCGTCTTTAGTCTGAGGACTGCCTGCATGTGCAGCAAAATTTGTTTTTTATTTAAAATCTTCCTGAGTGAAATATAGTGGGTTGAATCTTCCAAGGAGTGCAGTCAGTTTTGGGGAATCAGGGAAATAGTTGTGGGCTGGTTGGATTGGGTGAGTTGCCGGTAGGGGTTTTCAGAGGGTCCAGTGGGGAGTTTGGGGGTGGGTGGGGAGTCAGTGTAGTTACTCAGGAGGTAGAACTAGTTTTAAACCTTCATACTTTTCCTGGGCAACTATTTGGGTAAGTAAATTGGAACCACAACTCAGAGTACAGGAGAGTTCCAGATGTAGGGGAATTGCCCATCAGAACTTCCTGACCAATTCCTGTATAATAAAAATGTTGGGACTCCCAAAAAGTCTTTTTTTTTTAATTAGTACCTTTTGATCATTTATTTCTAATCAAAAAAACCAATTCAAATTAAATCCAATTCATGGTCCCCATGGAGACAAACAAGATCCCAGCTGACAAGATGATACATTGGATTCCACCTTGGACTTGTTCAAACAAGATCCAAACTGACAAGGTGAGACATTGCATCCCATCTTGGGCTCGAACAAAAAGGATCCAAGTTAACAGAATGAGTTATTGCACACATGCACACACACACACACACACACACACACACACACACACACACACACCTCCTCCCCTCCCCCCGTGCTTGATCTAACACTTCATCTTGTTATAGTTCAGATCAGAAACTCCATAATGTTCTACGAAGCGTGCCTGGATCGTAAGTTTTGCATCTTCAGTTTGACTAGGATAAGCATGATATGTTTAATCTCAGGTATGATTCAAATGACCCACTGGGGAGCTTTTATCAAACAAAGTTTATTCAAGAATATAGTTACCATGTATGGAAAGAAAATTAGCAATAACTTCGATCAATTACAAAAAACAAAATAACCATGATAATGTCTAACCCTTGAACGTATCTAATCCAATCAAACCAATCCCATAAACAAAACCTTTCCACAGGTTTAACACTGCAAAAACACTAACGTTCACATGATACTGGAACTGTGTTCTTTGGATGAATGGTGCGGTTTTCCTGATACACTCAGAACATTTTGAAGTCAGAACAGCTTTTGGAACACCAGAGAGAGACTCTGGTCAAGCTACCAACAGCAGATTTTCTACTCTAGGAAAGCTTTCAGCTAAAAAAAAAAGCAAAAACCCAGCTTGCAGGTGCAGCAGGTGGTCAGGAAGGCGAATGGGATGCTGGCCTTCATAGTGAGGGGGATTGAATATAAAAGTAGGGAGGTCTTGCTGCAGCTGTATAGGGCATTGGTGAGGCCGCAGCTGGAGTACTGTGTGCAGTTTTCCGCGCCGTACTTACGCAAGGATATTTTGGCCTTGGAGGGAGTGCAGAGGAGGTTTACTAGGCTGAAGACGTGGGTTGATGGGTTTTTGATAAGAGAGGGGATTAAGGGTTATGGGGAGAGGGCGGGAATGTGGAACTGAGCCACGACAGATCAGCCATGATCTTATTGAATGGCGGGGCAGGCTCGAAGGGCTAGATGGCCTACTCCTGCTCCTATTTCTTATGTTCTTATTATCCAGCAGAATTTCTCCAAAACCAGGGAGAGAGAGAAAGAGAGACTCTTCAGCTTAATCTCCCTTCTAAAACTGAACACCCTAAACAGCAGCTCAAAACTAAAAATGAAAGAGCTCCTGCCAACCAGTTTTCCTCCTAACAATGCAGGGTCATAAAACTAATTCCCAAAATTAAAATAAACAACCCCCATTTTAAGCTGCTTAAGGAGCAATGAAAGGACTTCTCGTAGACAGCTCAGTTACAATGATATCAGTTAAGGCTGTGAGCTGCAGAGAGCATCATATAAAATAAATCTCTTAAAAGAACACTAACGTCACAGCCTTGGCCAAAAGGCCGAGATGGCTTTGAAAAAATGCGTCAGGTAAAGCCTCAGTTTTACTTCATTGACTACTCTGATCCTTTACCCTAACTTAGGCAAACCACGATCTCAGGTGTCAGCATACGCCCAGTGCAGTGGGATAACATCGTCCCCTGCCTTAGCATGGTTTCATCCCTGCTGAGAAATCCCACAATGCATTTTGAGGAGGGGTACCACTGGAGTACAACCATCTCGAGATTGGAAATTCTGGCCCTAAGTGTTTGTCCAGACCTTTACATGAAGTTAAACATTTCTGTCTATAAATCTAGACATGAAATAGCCATCTTATTACTAATTCTATAGTTTTAAACAGTTTAAAATAATACTTGGACTTGCAACCTTTCTTGGACTTGTCCTTGTCTAAATTGCATAATAGTAATTCTACATTTTTAGAATGGGAATTATTAATTTAAACAAAGTTATTTAATTGCATGCCCTTTGCTGGATTATAGAAATATTGAAAAAGTTAATTAGAAACTCCAAGAATTAAAAAGCTGTTTAATCTTTCTAGTAGGATGACATTACTTTTCTAATCAGGCCCTAAACAGGTTTGGCTTAAAAGACACCCAATTCCTTGGGTGTTACAGTTTTCAATAGAGTTAGAGCATGTTAATTGGAAGAGGCTTTGAAAAGTCACCTTTCAAAATGTACATGGTGCAAAATTAAATCTAGGTAACATTGTGCCTTACACTCTGTATGGCTATATAAATTTCTAATAAGTTCTGATGGAGGATTGAATTTAATATGCATGCTTTGGCATCACAATGATTAATACAAATTAAGTCATTTAACTCATTTAATGGACCATACTTCAATTCTCTTAGGAAAGAGAGAATGTTTTAATTAATTATTAGTGTAGAGTGACAGCTGACTCTACCACTCAAATCTTTTGATGCTTTGAAGATTAGATTTGTCCATTTTTCTCAGTCATTCCTTGGATATTTTAGAACTTCCCTTTCCTTGTAGAATCTCTCTAATTGAAACCAAAGAATAATGCTGTTCCATATACTTTATAGCACTACTTCCAATATCAAGTGAAACTTGTCAGAGTTAAATGTTTAGAGTTGTTGTGTCAGGGATCGGTTTGATCACTGTTGCACACACAGTGGGCAGGATTTTACAGTCTTGCTTGTTGTGAAACTGAAAAATCTTGCCTGAGGTCAACAGACCTTTCCATGGTCCACCCCTTGTCTGCTCCAATTCCCATAAATAAAATTCCTGCCAATTTGTTTAATAATACTCCATGTGGTTATATAGGGTGGCACAGTGGTTAGCAGTGCTGCCTCACAATGCCAGGGACCTGGATTCGATTCCCGGCTCAGGTCGCTGATGTGTGGAGTTTGCATGTTCTCCTTGTGTCTGCATAAGTTTTCTCCAGGTGCTCCAGTTTCCTCCCACATTCTGAAAGATGTGTTGGTTTGGTGCATTGACCTGATATTGGCAACTCAGAGAATTTCACTGTAACTTCATTGCAGTGTTAATTACTTGTGACTAATAAATAAACTTTAACTTTAACATTAATTATGGTGTTTAGAAGAAAGGCTTACTGGGTAAAAGACTTAAAGCAAAGTGACATAATCATAGAAAATAGGAGCAAAACTATATCATTCAGCCTTTCAAGCCTACTCTGCCATTCAGTATAATCATTGCTTATCCTCTATCTCAATGCCATACTCTCGGTCTCTCCCCCCTTCCCCTTGAAGCCTTTAGTGTCTAGAAATCTATTTATTTCCTCCTTAAATATATTCATTTTCTTGGCCTCTACAGCCTTCTGTGGTAGAGAATTCCACAGTTTCACCGCCCTTTCCTCATTTCAGTCCTTATTGGACTTCGCCTAACTTCAGACTGTGAGCCCTTGTTCTGGACACCTGAGTCAGAGGAAACATCGTCCCTATGTTCAGTATGTCTAGCCTTGTCAGCATTTGATACATTTCAAAGAGGTCACCTCATTCCTAATTCCAGTGAATACAAGCCCAGTCAACCAAATCTCTCCTTATATGACAACTGCCTCATTCAACTTGTCTAAATCTCCTTAAAACCTCTTTACATTCTCCTCACCATTTACATTTCCAGCTAATCTTGTATTGTTAGCAAATTTGGAAATATTCAATTTGATTCCCTCATCCAAATCATTGATATATGGTGTGAATAGCTGGGGCCCAGGTGCTGATCATGTGGTACCCCAATGGTCACCACCTATCCCTTCAAAAAAAGACCCATTTATTCTTACTCTCTGTTTCCTGTCTACTAACCAATTCTCAATCAATGCAAATAGTTTACTCCCAATCCAATGCACTTGAATTTCACACAGTAACCTCTTACATGGGACTTCATCAAAAGCTTTCTGAAAATCCAAATACATCACATCCACTGATTCATCCTTATCTATTCTATGGGCCCTCAAAAATGTCAAAAATGTAGGTTTGTCAAAAATGACTTCCCTTTCTTAAATCTAGGTTGACTTTGTCTAATTCTGTTGATATTTTCCAAGTGCCCTGTTATTACATCATTCATAGTAGACTCTAGCATTTAACCTACAATTGATGTTAGACTAATTGGTCTGTAATTAGCAGATTTCTCCTACCTTCCTTTTTTGAATAGTGGGATTACATTTGCCATCTTCGAGTCTGTCAGGACTGTTACAGAATCTACAGAATTTTGGAATATGACAGCCAGCACACCCACTATTTCCAATTCAGTATTTCATTTAATCCTCCACTAATGGCAGAATCTTTAGCAACATTAACATGCAGAGGAATTTGGGTGTGCAGATCCACAGTTCCCTAAAACTGGAAACACAAGTGATCAAGATGATTATGACGGCTTATTGGCATGCTTGCCTTCATCAGCCAGGACATTGAGTACAAGAGTTGGGAAATCATGTTGCAACTTTATAAGACCTTGGTTAGGCCGCATTTAGAGTATTGCATGTGGTTCTGGCCACCACACTACCAGAAGGACATGGAAGTATTGGAGAGAGTGCAGGGAAGGTTCACCAGGATGTTGCCTGGTCTCAAGGGTGTTAGCTATGTTTTGAGGTTGAATAAACTAGGATTGTTTTCACTGGGAAGGCCAAGGCTGAGAGGAGATCTGATAGAAGTCTACAAAATTAGGAGAAGCATAGACAGGGTGGAGAATCAGAAGCTTTTTCCTAGGATGGAAATGTCAATTATAAGGGGGCACAGGTTCAAGATGAGAGGGGGAAAGTTTAAGGGACTTTGCAGGGGAAGTTTTTCATGCAGAAGAGTGTGGGTGCCTGGAATGCACCCCATAGGAGGTGGTGGAATCAAGCATGTTAGAACATTTGAGAGGCATCTGGATGGTTACATGAATAGGGGGAGAATAGAGGGATATAGACCGAGTAAGGGCACCTGTTTTTGTTTAGTTTAGTTAGGACATCATGATTGACAGAGGCTTGGAGGCGAAGGACCTGTTCCTGTGCTGTACTTTCCTTTGTTCTTAACCTGAGGGGTGTTGGGGGCAGTGGGGGTGAAGAAAGAACAGTTCCAAAGTACATCTACAGCTGGTGCCTTTTTTATTGGATTGAAGCAAATAAAAGGAGCAGAAAATTAGTTGGTGAAAGGGATGCATGTTTGATTCACCCTTTTATACCACAGGTCCTTATTTTAATTAATTTTCGTTAGGAACCTTCAGGCATTGTTTCCAAATTAAAGCAGCTGTATTGAGTGTGGGTTTTTGTTTTCAATGATACATCCAATGTTATGAGCCGCATCATTTGTTATTTTGAATGCGGATTTTGTTTCTAAATTTGTAGCAATGTCATGAGGAAAATGCTTCTCTTCCACACTGCTTCACTAAGCATTCATTCCTCTGGGATGGGGCTTGTGTGTGTTCGTTTCTTTTGATTCATTCATGGAATGTGGCCCTCTGTGTTGCCAATCCCTAATTGCTCTTAAACACTTACTTGAATAACAGAATGGCATGCTAGGCCTTTCAGAGAGAGGGCTGCTCAGACCCAACCACGTTACTGTGGGTCTGAAGTCGTGTGCAGGTCAGACCGGAAAAGAGAGGACAAGTTCCCTTTCTAAATGACATTGGTGACGCCAGCTACTTTCTTAAGTTACATGTTTTTAAAAAATATTTGAATTCTTTACCATGGCTAGCTACCATGTATCATTGAATATTTTTAAGGCTGAGTTTGAAAGAGTTTTGATTAACAAGGTGGGCTGTCATAGTTATGGGGATGGACAGGAAAGTGGTTAAGGCCACAATCGGGGAGGCGGTGGCTTAGTTGTATTGCCACTGCAACTGTAATCCCTAGACCCAGGGCAAGATCTGGGGATGTGGGTTCAAACCCCGCCATGGCAGATGGTGAAATTTAAATCCATAAAAATCTGGAATTAAAAGTCTAATGATGACCATGAAACCATTGTCGATTGTCGTAAAAACCCATCTGGTTCACTAATGCTCTTTAGGGAAGGAAATATGTCGTCTTTACCTGGCCTGGCCTACATATCGCTCCAGAGCCCAGCAATGTGTTTGATTCTCAAATGCCCCCTGGAATGGAGGGTAGTTAGGGGATGTGCAATTCTGGCCTAGGCAGTGACGTCTGCTTCCCATAATTAAATTTTTAAAAATCAGACCAGCCCTGATCTTATCAAATTGTGGTGCAGACTCAGTGGGTTGAATAGCCTACCCCTGCTCTGAATATGTATGTTTATATGGTAGGATTTGAATTTGTGTCTCCATTTATTTAATACCACCTCTGAATTACTAGTCCAGTAACTTTGTACATGTACGGCAATGTTTTGTGGGAGGTACAGTTTCTGCAGAGCTTCATTATATGCTGATTCAAGGATTTCATGTTTTAAAAAAAAAATGAAATTGAAATTAACTATAGACTCAAATTAGTTTCATTAATCATGTTCAGCAGCACTAATGAGATTTTTTTTATTGAGCGAGACATTATTTCTGATTTTTCAGCATGCATTTACAAATTAATTTAGTGTCGTTTAAATGAGTGAAATGACTGATCTGATCAGTGCAATTCTGATGTTTGCAATGCCCGAACATAAATCGCTGTTCTGGACTTGCAGCTGGATTCTTCTGTCATTAGTCTCACAGTTGCTCTATGGCAGGAAAAAATATTGAGGATTATCTTTTGCTCGGTCCTTTAACATAGTTTTAATTAGTAGTTCTCTTGAAAGTTTCTTAATTTTTGGATTTTTAAAAGGACTTTTATTTTTTCAGATTGCGTGAGAAGTGGGAGAAGAATATTGGTGTGCACGACATGACCCTGCCAGTGAATACCTGCCTGCAGCTGTTACTCATACTAGCTTCCTCAACTGCCTCACTCCCTCTGTCACTTCAGAACATGAACTCATTCAAGGTATTGGTTTCTGTGTCTGGAAAGATTTGCACGCTGTGGCAAATATTTGTCTCCTGGGCAAATTTGACCTCATTACAGCCTTGGTCCAAACGTGGACAAAAGAGCTGACATCAAAGCAGCATTTGATTGAGTGTGGCTTCAAGGAGCCCTATCAAAACTGGAGCTAGCGGGAATTGGGGAAAACTTTCCTCTCGTTGGAGACATATCAAACACAAACAAAGCTTTTGAAAAAGTCCCATATAAGAGCTTAGAAAGTTTGGTGAAGATCAGAAAAAGCTTGCCAAAGCAGTACTTGAGAAAGCTTGATACTCACTGCTCTGAATGATTAACAAGTGCTTGCTGTAATTGGTACTTCTGGGTAACAGCAACTTGCATTCATATAATGGCCGGAATTCTCTCATCCTGCCCGCCACTGGAATTCTAGCGAGTGGGAGGCAGACCGTGTAAAACCGGGAAGCTGTGGTTTTCAGGCGAGCGCAGCTGGAGAATCCCAACCAAATGTCTTTAACAGGTTCTTTACAGGAGCGCTAGCAAAGCTTGACATTGCGTCCCATGAGGACATATTCGAAAATATTGTCCAATGCCCAAACATTGTTCAAACAGGTGGGCTTTAAACAGCATCTTAAAGGAGGCATTATGATCCCAGCTGATAACACTGTCAAATCAGATTCTGGAGAAGAATCTAGCTTGATGGATCCTAATTTTTTTTGAAACCCTAAAGGAAGGTTACCAAACAAATTCACAGGGAGTCTGCCAATGAACTTATAACAAACACAAAGAATAAAACATTTATTAAACAAGACAAATAAACTATATTACACCAGACAAAAAGGTCTCAAAAGATCTCAAATCAAACACAAAATTGCCACAGCAGTCGAAGTGGCACATTTACTGCTTAGCAACTTTCCTGTCCACCCTGCACAAACATTATACATAATCTGATCCATTGCTGTGCACAGAGGTGTACTGCTCCTGACAGATAGGGTAACATGCATACCTTACCAACTAACTCTGTTTTAGCAACTGGTATATTTGCTTCTCTGTGGTGGTGCTTATTTAATGCTATCAACACATTTTCATACTAATCCTTAGATATTTATCTTCAAATCAAACCAGACCATCTGAGAAATAGAACCAAGTGTATTTGTTAATCTAAGAAGCTCCCATTTACCCCACTGTCCTTCCTGCAGCCATCCTTTTATCTTTGTTCTTGGATATCTAGTAAAAGTCACCGATCAAACACCTTCGCAAAAATCTAAATGTTTCAAGATGCTGGTTCCCTTTGTCTGTGCATGCTATAATTTCCTAGAGTAATTTAACTTATGGACCGGGATCTGCATTTTACAAAATGTGAGTTGATTGAACCTTATCAGCCCATATTGTTATAATTGTTCAATGATATTACCACCTACTGTTGTCTCAAGCCGTTTCTGTAGCACAAAGTGAGTTAACTGGCCTATAATTACCTGACCTGTATCTTTTCTGAATAGGGTTGCAATATTTATCATCCTGTAGCCCTTTGATATAGTTCCAGGCTTCCAAAGAACTTTGATAAACTATTGCCAGTCCTTTTGCTATTACTAATCAATTTCCTGGATTGATGACCACCTGAAATTGTCAGTTAAGACCCACTCCACCTTTGGTGCAGTTTCCTTTTTATATCAATGAATGGTTTCTCCACATAGTCCTTTGGTATTGTGCAGTCATCTTCTCAGCTTCCTTTTGAAGAACTGCCGCCCTGGGTGATATGGTGGCATTGCTGCACCACAGCTCCTGGGACCGAGTTTCAATTCTGGCTTTGGGTGACTGTTTGCGTGGAATTTGTATATTCTCCCCGTGTCTCTACGGGTTTCCTCCGGGTACTCCGGTTTCCTCCAAAGGTGTGCGGATTAAGCTGATTGGCCATGCTTAGCGATGGGGGGAATTAGGGGGGTAAATACATACGGTTGCGGGGATAGGCCTAGGTGGGATTGTTGCTGGTGCAGACTTGATGGGTCAAATGGCTTCCCTTTGCACTGTAGGGACTCTATGATTCAATGGTTCTATGATCACTGCTTATCCCTCGCGCGTCATGTCATTATGTTTTAGAACATTTCCATTCTTTTATCTATCTCTTGTCTATCTGTTTATCTGTTGCTTGGCTTGGGATATTGTATCCAATTCTGGGCTTCACACTTTTGGCAAGATGCCAAGGCCTTGGAGAGAGTGTGGAGAAGTTTTACTGTATGGTACCAGGGATGAGGGTCTTCAGTTATTTGTAGAGATGAGAGATTGAGAATATGGGAAGAAACTGTTTTCACTGTCAGTAAATAGAAGACACGGATACAAGGTAAAAGGTAAAAAAGAAGAGCCAGAGAGGAAGAAAACCATAGAAAGCATTCTTTCTGGATGTATCACAGCTTGGTATGGTTCCTGCTTTGACTGCAAGAAACTACAAAGGATTGTGAACATAGCCCAGTCTGTCATTCAAACCAGCCTCCCACCTATTGACTCCGTCTACATTTCCCAGTGCCTTGGAAAAGCAGCCAGCTTAATCAAGGACCACACGTACCCTGGACATACTCTCTTCTACTTTCTTCCATTGGGAAAAAAATCCAGGGCCCTATTTTACCCTTTTGATTCTAAGTGCTGGGCGGACTTGAAACTGGAAGATCTGACTTTTAGACCCCTTCTCAGGTGCCCCCATACGTACTCTGCCTGCAAAAATATTAGCGATTCTGAATCGCGCTGCAAAAGCCTGTGAGTGGGGCTTAATGCACCCGAAACCCTGCAGCTTCGATCAGCGCCTCCGATTGCGCATGCACAGAGAAAAAAATGATAGAGTGTGGTTCCCCTGCTACATTATTCCCACGCGGGATATAGCTTCCCCTCACCCCCCGATGGATATTGTCCCAACCCCCACAATATTACTGACCCCCTCATCCCCCACTCGCTCCCGCCACCCAGACCGATTGCGGGCCCTTTCCCTCCTCCCCCCCCCCCCCCAACTTATCTCAGGTAGAGTGGCAGCAGTCTCCCCCTCCCTCTCACTGATCATGGGCAGAGTGGTCAAGCAGAGAGCTGTCAGACACTTGGCACTTACCACCTCCTCACTAACTGGAGCGTTTGAATTGGACATTTATGGAGCATGTCTGTTTTGCGCCGATTCTGGATGGACGAACGCAGTGGTAACGGGGGAAGTGCCGCTAAGATTGGGCATGCAGCCCATTGAGTCAATTTAAATACATGCAAACGCATTTAATTAGCTGTCACGCCCGTTTCGGGCATGGTCACAATTGCAGCCACTTTCGGGCTTTGGTAAAGGGGAAACTGGCATGGATCATGCTCCTCGTCTCGCGCCCAACTTCACCAGGTTTTCACGCCTGAAAACAGGTGCAATTTGATGGTAAAATCAGGCCCACAAAGTCTGAAATCACGTACCAACTGACTCAAGAACAGCTTCTTCTCTGCTGCCATCTGACATGTATAATACCATGTATTAAGCTGATTTTTCTCTACACCCTAGCTATGACTGTACCCTCTCCTTCCCTATGTACTCAATGTATGTATGCTTTGTCTGTACAAGAAACAATACTTTTCACTTTATACTAATACATGTGATAATAGAGCGGCACGGTAGCACAGTGGTTAGCACTGCTGCTTCACAGCTCCAGGGATCTGGGTTCGGTTCCTGGCTTGGGTCAGTGTCTGTGTGGAGTTTGCACTCGTGTCTGCGTGGGTTTCCTCTGGGTGTTCTGGTTTCCTCCTACAGTCCAAAGATGTGTGGGTTAGGTTGATTGGCTGTGGTAAAAATTACCCCTTGGTGTCGTAAGATGTGTAGATTAGGGGGGTTAGTGGGTAAATATGTAGGGATGTGGGGGTAGGGCCTTGGTGGGATTGTGGTCAGTGCAGACTCGATGGGCCAAATGGCCTCTTTCTGTACTGTAGGGTTTCTATGATTTCTAATAAATCAAAGTAAGTTTTTTTTGTGCACTGTGATCCGGAACGCACTCTCTGAAAGGTAGTGTTGAGACAAATGAAAATATTTTCACATTTTGCTAGAGTAGCAAAATGGATATGGTCTGCTCATGTGCGTGTGCATGTATATATTTACATTTTTTACACTACTGTGAAATCACGATTAATCAAACTTGGATGATAGGAAATTCCAGTTATGACGCAATGGTTGACCATTTCCCCCTGGCAGGACAGCAAATCCTATAGAACTATGCCTGTGATAAGCCTAGATTCTGCACAGGTAACTATGGATTAGCCAAACTTGCTTAAGCTTGTTTTAGGGATCTCACCAACCAGTGAGAGTGGAGTTAGCTCACCCAAGAGTGCAAAATCATGGCACGCTGAGTAAGCCTTCATTTGACATTAAGATTGGCTCGCATCTCCTTTCAATGTGTATAGCTAAACCTACGAGAAAGTTAAGAAGCATTGTTGGTTGGAGAGTGGCTTCAGACAGATTACGGCTGTGCAAGTGGCCACGAACGAAGAAGAGCAGTGTGAGGCCAAGCAACCCAATGACGAGCCACTTTTTGTTTAACTGCAGGAGGCCAATGTGGAAATTTCAGCAGAACCAACATTGGAAACTGGGGTGAAGGTGGACAGTGCTGTACTCTGCACTTTGACTGAATTTTTCTATTTTGTCACAAACCATGTTTTGAAGCTTTGAGAATTTCACGTTCACTTAAAAATTAATCCTCAGGTTTGAACAACAATTTATGCTGAGTTGGCTGATCTCAGAAGGAGGTACAAATGGGCTTGGGGCAGGGCAGTTGACCTCGGAGTTTGTGATCTATGGGGAGGAAATAAAAACATCAAATTTCTTGTTTCTGATCTCCTCTAGAGCAACTTCCTCAAGAGTATGAATATGTGGACTGTCCATGGGGGCAAGATTGAATTGTGGTAACCCCTATAGTCAGATAGTGTGCCAATCATTCTCTGGGCTTGAATGTGGAGAACTTAAATTTGGGTAAGATCCCTTAATAGACATAGAATCCTCCAGTGCAGGAGAAGGCCATTCGGCCCATCAAGTCTGCACCAACCATCCAGGTCTTATCCTCATAATCCCACGCATTCAGTTTAGCTGATCTCCCTGATGTTAAGGTGAAATTTAGCACGGCCAATTCAACTAACCAACACATCTTTGGACTGTGGGAGGAAACTGGAGAATCTGGAGGAAATCCATGCAGACACGGGGAGGATGTGCAAACTCCACACAGATAGTGACCTGAGCCAGGAATCAAACTCAGGTTACTGATGCTGCGAGGCAGCAGTGCTAATCACTGTGCCACTGTGCTGCTGTTTGAAGTGACTTTCACAACCATGGAATTTCATCCCAACAAATGGAAGCACCATTTTTTTAAATTAATTTGTGGGACAGTTGGCTGGCCAACATTTATTGCCCATTCCTAGTTGCCCTTGGGCAAGATGAGGAAGTTGCACTGATATAAATGTTACCCTGATGTATATACTAGAAAGCAATTTGGTTTCCATAGCAGAGTATCACATGGGTATTGTAGTTGCTCACTCAGTGATCAGGGGAGCCCTAAATTTTTATCTGCTTTAATGTCTGTTCTTTTATGTGCGAATTCCTGATTTCAGTTTTGTGATGAAAACACAGCGTTGACCATGCAATTTTATTCACAAAATGAAAGTAGTGGATTGTTTTACAACTTAAATTTAAGGGGCTTAATGAGATTGTGCTTTGTGAGATGATACTTTTACTCCCTTGCTTTGTTTAAAAATTAAATTACGGTATGTTAATGCCTTTGAAATGGATATCATTTATTCTGTATTATTTGACAATGCCCTCAGTAAATGAGTACTCAATAATCATGTTCTACATGTCTCCCTAAATATCATATCATTTTACATCAAAATTGATTTTAATTCTGTTTCTCCTGCTATCTTCCAAATGTAATATTACAACTTCAAATTAGGTTTATTTCTGCAGCTGAGGAAAATATGAATCACTGTAGAAATCTATTTATTTCTCACTGTAGGATCCTGAAGTTCTTAGGTACTTTTTAAGAAGCAAGCTATAGAGAAATCACAGGATTATTTAAGGCAAAAGTAATTTTTTTTATGTTTCCTGGCGCTATAACTACATCCATTTTCTTTTGTGCTTCTAAAAACTGTCATAAAACTCTTAGAAGGGTAATTGGAATCCCATAAAGGACAAAGCTATAGCCTACGATATCTATTTAATGGAGAATAAAATATCACGGCACCCCAATGATTTTTTTTTTGCAAATCTATAATTTGACTTAATTACCTATGTATGAATAATGACCTTTCCCTTCACACACAACATTAACAGATGCAGTAAATCATTCCGTTTGCTGTTGGTGGTAATAATGCAGCAGCGAACGTTTTCCCTTTGTTTCACCAAAAGCAATTTTAACCCTTTGGTCACTCTTTTGTATTGTAATTTTTAATTGTGGGGACTTGCCTTTTAAACTAGGATTAAGCTAGGAGTTCATTGCAAAAGACCCAACAAGGAATGGCGCAGTGCTGGATCTGGTTCTGGGGAACAAAGCTGGACAAGTGTTCATCATGGCTGTGGGGGAGCATTTTAACAGTAGAGACCACAACACTGTATGGTTCAAATCTGTTATGGAGAAGGAAAAAGAAGGCCTGCAAAGGATGGTTTCGAAGTGAGAGCAGGCAGATTTTATTAAATCTGGCCAAAGTTGACTGGCAACAGCTCCTTGTGGGGAAGTCTACAGCAGAGCAGTGGGAGGCATTCAGAAAGGAATTGGGGAGAGTAGAGGTGGAAATGTAGGAGCAATAAGTTCAGGAAACACGGATGCCCAGGACAATTCAGGACTGGACAAAGAAGAAGAGAAAGGCTTTCAGCAAGTCCAAAGGGAACAATTCAGCTGTGGCCTGAGAGGAATATAGGAAATGCAAGAGGGAACTTAAAAAAGCAATTAGAAGAGCAAAAAAGGACATGAGAAGGACTTGTGAACAAGATTAGGGAGAATCCTAAGATATTCTATAAATACACTAAGAGGAAGAGATTAATCAGGGAAAGAGTAGGGCCCCGTTAGAGACCAAGGGAACTGTGTGATGCTGCAGGATATTGGAAGGGTGATAAATGAATACTTCTCTTTGGTTTTCACTCAGGTGAAGGAGAACATAGGGACTGAGGACCTTGAGCAGTTTGACACAGGAAATGAGGAGGTACTGGAGGCTTTGGTGGGCTTTAAAAAGGGATAAATCCCCAGGGCTGGATGAATTGCATCCCAGGCTGCTGTGGGAGATGAGGCAGGAAAGCAGGGGCTCCTACCTAAATTTTTAATTCCTCTCTGGCCGGGGGTCGGGTGGGTAAGTGCCAGAGAATCGAAGGATGGCTAATGTGGTTCCACTTTTAAAGAAGGGTGGGAGAGATGTTGGCGAAAATGCTAAAGGGGAGAATTAATCTCCACTTGGAAAGGCATGTGTTGATTCGGGATAGTCAGCATGCCTTTGTCAGAGGGAGGTTATGCTTAAACATTTGATAGAATTTTTTGAAGAAGTGATCAGATGTGTGGATGAGGAAAGTGCAGTTGATGTAGTTTATAGGGATTTTGACAAAACCTTTGACAAGGTCCCACATGGGAGACTGATGGGGAAGGTGAAGCGCGTGGAATTCAGGGATACTTGGTGAGATGTATCTGAAACTGGCTTTGTAATAGGACACAAAGGGTGGTGGTAGAAGGCTGTTGAGTGCCTGGAGGCCCATATCACCATGTAGTGTCTGAGCCTGGAGATGGGGTGGTCCTGCTTGACCCAGTAGTCCACTTCATCCACAGAGTGATAGGCTGAGTTGTAATTGCTGGTACTATGATGGCCTACCCCATAGCCTTGAAAGCCTCTAGTGGCATACCACAAGGAACAGTGCTGGGTCCCTTATTGTTTGTTATTAACATAAATTACAGAGCTGAGAATGTAAAGGCGGGTGGGGGTGGGGTGGGGGGGTGGGCGGCGGTGGAAGATGAAGTCACAAGACCATAAGACATAGGAGCAGAATTAGTCCACGTGGCCTATCGAGTCTGTTCCACCATCCACCATTTAATCATGGCTGATATTTTTCTCATCCCTATTCTTTTGCCTTTTCCCCATAACCCCCGATCCCCTTGTTAATCAAGAACCTATCTATTTCTGTCTTAAAGACATTCAATGACCTGGCCTTCAGAGCCTTCTGCAGCAAAGAGTTCCACAGGTTCACAACTCTCTGGCTGAAGAAATTTCTAGTCATCCCTGTTTTAAAGGATCGTCCCTTTAGCCTGAGGTGGTACCCTCTGCTTCTAGTTTTTCCTACTAGTGGAAACATCCTCTTCATGTCCACTCCATCCAGGCCTCGCAGTATCCTGTAAGTTTCAATAAGATTCCCCCTCATCCTTTTAAACTCCAACAAGTACAGATCTGGAGTCCTCAACTGTTCGTCATAACAACAAGCTCTTAATTCCAGGAATGATTCTTGTCGACCGCATCTGGACCCTTTCCAAGGCTAGCGCATCCTTCTTTAGAAATGGGGCTCAAAACTGCTCACAGTACTTCAAATGGGCCTGACTAGAGCCTTATATAGCCTCAGAAGCACATCCCTGCTCTTGTATCCTAGCCTTCTCGGACATGAATGCTAACATTGCATTTGTCTTCCTAACTGCCAAATAAACCTCAAGAGAATCTTGAACAAGTATGCCCAAGTCCCTTTGTGCTTCTTGATTTCCTGAGCAGATTCCCATTTAGAAAATAGTCTATGCCTCTATCCCTCCTTCCAAAGTGCATAAACTCGCACTTTTCCACGTTGTATTCCACCTGCCACTTCTTTCCCAAAATCCTTCTGCAGCCCCCCGCTTCCTCAATACTACCTGTTCCTCTACATATCTTTATATCATATGCAAACTTAGCAACAGTGCCTTCAGTTCCTTCTTCCAAATCGTTAATGTTTATTGTGAAAAGTTTTGGTCCCATCACTGATTCCTGAGGCACACCACTAGTCACTGGTCGCCATCCTGAAAAAGACCCTTTTATTCCCACTCACTGCCTTCTGGCAGTCAGCCAATCCTCTATCCATGCCCTAGGCATGGATAGGCATGCGCCTAGTTTGGGGGTGTTTAAGAGATCCGTGGATAGGTTTATGGATGGAAAGGGTTTGGTTTAGGTTAGAGGGTCATTGTTTTTTAACTGGTCGGCGCAACATCATGGGCCGAAGGGCCTGTTCTGCGCTGTAATGTTCTATGTTCTATGCCAGGATCTTACTCTTAACACCATGGGCTCTTAACTTATTTAACAGTCTCTTATGCGGCACCTTGTCAAAGGCCTTCTGGAAATCTAAATAAACCATGTCCATTGGTTCGCCTTCATCTAACTTCCTTGTTACCTCCTCAAAGAACTCTTAACAGATTTGTCAGGCATGACCTCCCCTTGATGAAGTCGTGCTGACTCAATCCTATTTTATCTTGCACTTTCAAGTCCTCCATAATCTCATCTTTAATAATGGACTCTTAAAATCTTGCCAATGACCAAAGTCAGGCTAACCGGATTATGATTTCCCATCTGTGGCCTCCTTCCCTTCTTAAACAGTGTTATTACATTAGCTACTTTGCAGTCCTCTAGGACTCTCCCTGCCTCCAGTAATTCCTGGAAGATTACCACCAATGCCTCCACAATTTCCTCAGCTATCTTTTGTAGAATCCTGGGTATAGCCCAACCAGTCCAGGTGATTTATCCATCTTCAGATCTTTTAGTTTCTCCAGAACCTTCTCTTCAGTGCTGGCCACTACACTCACCTGTGCCCCTGATTCTCCTTAAGCTCTGGCATCCCAGCGGTGTCTCCCACCGTGAAGACTGATGCAAAGTAACTATTCAGTTCCTCTGTCATTTCTTTGTTTCCTATTATTACTTCTCCACCCTCATTTTCCAGAGTTCCAATGGCTGTTTTTATCTCTTTCTTAGCTTTTATATACTGAAAAAAACTCTTCCCATCTTCTTTTATATTACTAGCTAGCTTACACTCATATTTCATCTTCTCCCCCTTATTGCTTTTTTGGTTGTCCTCTGCATGCTTTTAAAGTCTTCCCAATCCTCTGGCTTCCCACAAATCCTTACTTCTTTGTATGCTTTTTCTTTTGCTTTTATGCTGTCCTTGACTTCCCTTGTCAGCCATGGATGCCTTGTCCTCCCCTTAGCATGTTCCCTCCTCATTGGGATGAATTTCTGCTGTTCCTCCCAAATAACCTGCAAAAATTCCTGCCATTGCTGTTCCACTGTCTTCCTTGCTAGGCTTTCTTTCTAATCAACTCTGGCCAGCTCCTCCCTCATGTCTTTGTAATTACCTTTATTTAATTGTAATACCATTGCATCTGATTCCAGCTTCTCCCTCTCAAACTGCAGGATAAATTATATCATATTGCGGTCACTGCTCCCTAAGGATTCCTTCACCTCAGGTTCCCTAATCAAGTCTGCCTCAATGCATGTCGCCAAATCCAGAATAGCCTGTTCCCGGCTCTGTCACAAGCTGCTCCAAAAATTCATCTCTTAGACATTCCACAAATTCCTTTTCCGGGGATGCACTACTTACCTGATTTTCCCAATCCACCTGCATATTGAAGTCCCCCATGATTATTCTGGTATAGCCTTTTTATATGCCTTTTCTATCTCCTGATTTATTTTCTGCCCTACATCCTGACTACTGCTAGAGATCCTTACATAACTCCCATCAGGGTCTTTTTACCTTTTCGATTCATCAACTCTACCCATAGAGATTCTGTGCCGTATGATCAACCCTGCCCCTTTGCCCATCTGCCTGTCCTTTCGATCGGACACATATCGTTGAATATTTAGATCCCAGCTCTCATTCCCTTGCAGCCACATCCCTGTGATGCCCACAACATCGTACCGACCAATTTCAATGTGCGCAACAAACTCATTTGCCTTGTTCCGTATATGGCGTGCATTTAGATACAACACCCTCAGTCCTGCGTTGGCCACTTCCCTTCTCATACATGTCACCTTTTTTGCTCTGCCTGAGGTTAGGTTCCTGTCACCTTCTATACTCTCTTCTATTAAGCGGCTTGGAAACTTTACCAAGTTTCTCTTCTGAGCCCTCAGCTCCTTTAACTAGTTGAAAGTCCTCACCATTAACCTACACTTCTACCCTCTCCTTTATGGTTTTCTAATTCTCCCCCAACCCTCCCTCCCCTATTTAGTTGATTTGGATAAGTACATTTGCAGGTGACACCAAGATTGGTAAGGTGGTTAATAGTGAAGAAGGAGGTTGGATGTTACAGGAAGATATAAATGGGTTGGCCATATGGGCAGAGTGGTGGCAGATGGTACTTAACCTTGATAAATGTGAGGTGATGCACTTTGGAAGAAGCAACAAGACAAAGAAGTGTACAATGAATGACAGGACACCAGGAAGCTGAGAGGAACAGATAGATCTTAGGGTACTTATTCACAGATCCCTGAAGGTGGCAGAGCAGATGAAAAGGATAGTTAAGAAGGCACATGGGGCTCTTGCTTTTATTAGTCATGGTATAGACTGTAAGAACAAAGAGATTATTTTGGAGCTGTTATGTTGATTAGGATACAGTTGGAGCGCTGGTCACCTCATTATAGGAAGGATGTGATTGCACTAGAGTGGGTACAGAGGGGAAATCACCAGGATACTGCCTGGGTTAGAGTATTTGAATATAAGGAGAGACTGTGTCAATTTGGATTGTTTGTTTAAAGCAGAGAAGGCTTGTGGAGGTGGGGAGGGGGGTGGGAACATGAGATATATAAAATTATGAGGGGTATGGACACAGTGAATAGAAAGCAGTTATTCACCTGGTTGAGGGATCAATTACGATGGGGAATAGTTTTAGGGTGAGGGGCAGGAGATTCAGGAGGGATTTAGGAAAAAAAGAGTTCAGTCAAAGGATGGTAAGAATCTAGAATGCACTGTCTGGGAAGGTTTTGAAGAGATTGCGGAAACTGGGCCTGTATTTTTTTAGATTTCAAAGAATGAGAAGTGGTCTTATTGAAATTTACAAAATTCTTAACAGGGTGCGACAGGATGTAGATATCGTTTCCCCTGGCTGTTGGGACTAAAACTAGGGATGGGTCATTTCAGCCTCTTCATGCAGAGGGTGGCAAATCTCTGGAATTCTCCACCCCAAAGGGCTGTGGAAGCTCAATCATTGAGTATGTTGAAGACCAAAATCGATTGATTTCTGGATGCTAATGATTTCAAAGGGTGAGGGATAGTTTGGAAAAATGGTGTATAATTTGATTATTAGCCAGAATCTGTTTGAATGGCGGAGTAGGGGCCAAATGGCCTACTCCTGCTGCTATGTTCCTAACCTGCTCCATTATTCCTCCTGTCAGGCACATTAACTGCTTGTTCACGTGCCCAATAACTTAGTCTCTCATTGTCCTAGCTTCCCTCAGTTTGTTTGAACTAGATTTCCCATTCTTTTCCCTACCCCTGTAGTTTACTGCCTCCTGTATGCTACTTCAGTTCAACTGACTACATTGCAAGACTGAACATCAGGGCAAACCTGGATCCCTTTAAGCAGATCTGTGAATTTGTTCCACTGAAACATACTCTGTTTTCCTCCCAGAAAGTTGCTCACATTGCCAATATGTTGTACCTCTTTAAAAAGAAAGATATAGCTCATGTACCAAAATTACTTTTAAATCAGCTTATTTTCAGGAACATTGGTTAAATAAGCAGTTTTTTTTAATGTGTAAGTATATATGTGTCTACGATACATATTTATGTAGAAGAGAGAAAATATAAATAATAAGCTAACGTAAAGGACCTATCAAATCACTTATCATTTCTGTTCTAGTAAAAGACCAATCAGTAATAAAGATAAATCCTCATGGCAGCATTATAACCCATTTGAACATTCTTCATTCGTAGAATCTCTACAGTACGGGAGACCATTTGGCCCATTGAGCCTGCACCAAGCCTTTCTCCTAACAGTTTTGCATGGTCAATTAACCTTGCTCGCACATCTTTGGAGTGTGGGAGGAAATTGGACCACCTGAAGGAAACCCACACAGACAAGAGGAGAACGTGCAAACTCCACACTGGCAATGTTCCAAGGCTGGAATTGAACTTGGTTCCCTGGCATTGTGAGGCAGCAGTGCCAACCACCACGCCACTGTGCCATCCCTTTCCAAATGTGGAGAGTCTGTAGGAATATCGGTATCAGATGGTGCAAGATTTCATAATCACCAAAGCTTTCCCAAATTTATTTTCCTACAGTTTTCACACTTTCCATCCTTCTCCATTCTAAATATTGAATGGATATCTAACACCTCAGCTCACTGAAACAAAAACAGAAAATGATGGAAAAATACACCATGTCTGGCAGCATCTGTAGAGAGAGAAACAGAATTAACATTCTTGCCTGGTGTTTACATATGCACCTTGGGAAGGGGGTCACAGCTTAAACAGTGTAATGCTAAAATCCTCTATGATTTCTTCACTTTGTCCACCCACACTCACTGGGACTGAGATTAAATTCAGTGATTGGACCTCGGAACTGCTCTGCATAATCCAGAACCTCAGTGAATGAACTCACTAAGTCATTTCGTCTTAGTTGCTTAAGTGTTTGGACTGTACATTTTTAGGGGGTGAGAGATGATCTTGAGTTAGAAGGTAGGTGCTGAGGCAGTTTGGTTATCTGGTGTAAGTGGTTAAGCAATGTGTATATGAGTTATACAGTTATGAAAGTCAGGTTTAAATTCCAGTCTCTGATCAATTGGCAGAATAACATGGAAGTGCTGATTAGGAAGGGAAATCAACCATGTTCTTGGTCCTGTTCCCTATTTAAAGACTATTCCTCCAAGAGGTTTATGCATGTCAGATGAGAACAGATTGCACACAACTCTCCTGCTCTCCATTGTTGAATTACTTGCCAACAATCATTGTCCTGGTGAATGTACAGAGTACCGCTACTTGAGTGGGCATCTAGGAGGATATTAAGGGTTGCATGAGAAGGGAAAATAAACTGACACATAAGGGCTAATTTTCTAATTTTGAGCTCCCGGTGGGCAAGGTTCCCAGCTGCGAGTGCTAAGATTTACCTCTGTAATGAGATTATACAACGAACAGCTAATATTCATCACTCTGTACTGAATCCTTATCTGCTGATGCACAGAACCACATCTTGTTATTAAAACATTTTCTTCCTCAGCTAGAATTGTTTAAATTATTCAACAGATTATCCGTCCGTATTTTTTTGTGCTCATTAGTTGAGTGTTTTTCCTGTCTTAAGTACAGTTATTTGACTGACCATCTACATTGCATAGCAGTGGAGGATGGGCAACAGTCAAGGGGACACTATTTCCAGTACATGACCTGTTTCAGCACCTTGATGGTTGAACTCTATTCATCTGCAGACTAGTAAATGACACCCTCAATTTCAGACAGATTATGTTATTAGCAGTACCTGAATAGGATTTTAAATTATACCCAGCGTGTATATACTCTTTCAGCGCAGCACATGCTGTTTCATTTTTCAGTTTTGCATTAAAAGGTAGGCAGGTCTCAACCCAAATCGTAGCTGTAATGATGGCTAGAGAGAGCCTTCATAATTCATTTTTACAGGAATGCCTTTATTGTGGTGTGTATCGTAATGTGCTGGAGATTTGCAAACTTCAGTAAGCTTTTATTAACCTGAATCAATTTGATCTCTGTAATAACCTTCCTTTTTCATTTTTGACTACCAAAGAACGCTGTAACTCTTCAAAAGTATCAATTTAAATAGTGCTGCTGAAAGGTTCAATTATGTGGTTGATGTATAGCATCATGCCAAGTAGAAGTTTGGAAACAAAAATACCTTGTTTTTAAGTTAGCATCGCGCACCTTTGTAAAAGCAAGAGGGTAATTGCAATAACCTTGCTTCCCCAATACATTCTTAACTCTCCAGTTCAGTTACAATACAGAACTATTCAATCTGGTGAAATAAAGATGGGGATAGCAGTATCCGACTCCTGTGAAAATGTTGGGTTTTTCTGTCCATGGTTTCTCATATTTTTACTTAGGTTTTTACCAATTTTATATGGAGGCCGTATTTTTACTAAAAAGCCAAATATGCTTGCTGGCCAAATGCCAATATCCACCTGGGTCTCCCGACCATCTCAGCTTCACTTTAATGAAAATAATCTGTCTGAATGTGTTCCTCTTTTTGTTCCCTTAGCATGCTTCTAAGTTTCCTCTTGCTTCCTTTGATATTTTCCACCTTTTGCCCTCTCCCGTAAGAGTGAGTTTGTGATCACAGTAGGTAAATACAGAATAGGATATAGATTAAGGAGGGGAATGTGAAGTTACTACAGTGTCCCCTTGCTTTGGTTACGGTGGCATGGTGGTTAGCACTGCCGCCTCACAGCGCCAGGAAACCTGTTTCGATTCTGACCTTGGGTCACTGTCTATGTGGAGTTTGTATGTTCTCCCCATGTCTGCATGGGTTTCCTCCCACAACCCAAAGGTGTGCAGGTTAGCTGGATTGACCATGCTAAATTGCCCTTTTTGTGTTCAAAGGTGTGTACATTAGGTGGATTGGCCATGCTAAATTCTCGGGGGTTACAGCAATAGGGTGACTGGGTAAGATGCTCTTTTGGAGAGTCAGTGCAAACTCGATGAGCTGAATGGCCTCTTGCTGCACTGTAGGGATTCTATGGTTCTATGAGTTTCTGCTGGGGTAGATCTGGCCCACTTGCTTAGGGCCTAAGCTCTGGAATTTCCTCCCAAACCTTCCTACCTCTCTACCTCTTTTCCTCCTTTAAAACACTTCTTAAAATCTAGCTATTTGACCAAGCATTTGGCCACCTGCTCTAAAGCCGCCTTATGTTGGTTTACAATATCTCTGAAATATCTTGGGATATTTTATTATGTTGAAGGTGCTCCATGAATAGAGGTTGTCATTATAATGGATGCCCAAAACTGTACGAATTTCTCTAATTGGTTTAACTGATGTTTTCTATAGCTTCATCACTTCTTGGCCGGTTTTATTAGGTCCTGTGGGAGAGGGGAGGGGCAAGGAGTTTATAGAAAAGAGTAATGATGATGATGGCCTTTGCCATCCCAGTGTTTAGCCATAGTGAATGTGGGGGGTTATGAGGATAGGGCCGGGGATGGGGATTGGGCCTGGGCGTAGGTAAGGTTCTCTTTTGGAGAGTTGGTGCAGACACGATGGGCCGAATAACCTCCTTCTGCCATTTGTACTGTAGGGATCCTATAATTCTATGCTTCTAGTGAGATTACATTGTGCTTATCTATGGCTGGATGCTGGACAGTAGTAGTGGAGCTCTCGGGAAAGGTGGCAAATACTTCTGAAGCACAATGACTGCTGTTACATCGGCAAAATGCAGTTTCTGCTCTGTACAACCTCACTGCACAAACAGCAATGATGAGTGATCTGTGAAGCTGCTTTTTTTCTCTTGTCGGTTGAATGTTGGGCTGTACGCTGGTAGAACTCCTGTCCTTTGAATAGCACTGTGGGAGCTCTCATGTTTTTCTGGACCATTGGAACAGAGACAGGGCATCATATGGAGGACAACGTGAAGGATCTCATCATATCCCAGGCATTACTTTTAACTTTCTTATTGCCTTCTTTTTGTGTTCTAAACCATTGGCACACTGGAAATAAAACCACTGACCTAGTTTCTTTTAACTAAGGATCTAATTGGATTGATGTTATGTAATAACAGTTCAGTTCCCATGCATCTCATTTTCTCCCCAAGCTGTGCTTGAAATAAATGGTGCACAGGTTTTCTTGTGAGTAACGTTTATGGAGATTAAAAACTAGAATTGACATTGAGTATGATGTTTGCTACTGTATGGAATGTACAACTGCCAGCCTCCAATGTTTGTAACCGCAATCCTCCTTCCTTCCATTCTTCTTCCAGTAGCAATAAACTAAAAATGAGAAAATTTCACACACACAGGAATTTAAAATTCTTTAGTGGAGATTTATTGCTGTCAAAGCAAGAAGTCATTATTTTATTGCTTTCTTACACTGAGCATTCAGGAAAAAAGATGATGACATTTAAATTGTTTTCTTTCTTTGCAGTTCTCAGATTGTCATAATAAAAGTGCACTTTTTAAATCACTTTATGGGCAAGGATCGGAGATGCATTGAGAAGAGGTTAAATGTGACACCTAAATAAATAATAGCTGTTTTTTTTTATTAAAAAACAAGTGCTCAGTGTGGTACTGAGACACACAGACCAAAATATCTCAGGTTCAGTCTTCAGTCTGGGCTCCATTAATTTGGTCCTTAATTTGGTCTCTTCACTATCCATGATTTTAATTACTGATTTTTTTGATTTGATTTATTATTGTCACATGTATTGGCAAGAGCAGGAGCCATACCAAGTTATAATACAACCAGAAAGAATGCTTTCTATGGTGCATCTGTAAAAGTTGATGAGAGTCATAACTGACATGCCAAATTTCCTTAGTCTTCTGAGAAAGTTTCTTGCAGTCTTGGGCAGAACAGGAGCCATACCAAACTGTGGTACAGCCAGAAACAATGGTGCATCTGTAAAAGTTCTATCATTGATGGCTGTGCTGTCAGTTGGCTACACCCCAAGTCTTATAATTCCCTCCCTAAAACACTGTACTTGTTTCTCTTTTTTTAAGTTCCTTAACATCTGCCATTCTGAACCAGCTAATGTGAATTGTCGTCGTATTTTGCTTGATAATCACATCTTTGTACCGTGTTAAAGGTACTATATTAATGCAAGTGTTATTATAATGATTGTAGGATAGGTGAGGTTGTTCTCATAGCCTTTAGTGTAAGTGGTGAGGGGGAAACTTGAGGCGGGGGGGGCATGAAACTGTTGTCAGTGATCTTGATTGGATGTTTGGTTAAAAGAAAGTTAGGCTTGGTGGTGCATTTTGGTTGAGGAGCTTGCTAGACCAATCCAGCAAGCACAGCAGTGCTTCCATACGACAGTAATAATGTGATATGTAAAGCTGCAGTAAAAACACGCCCTTCAAAATTTGTTGAACATCCAGTCAATAGTCTTCCAAAACTGATGATGAATACTGATGATTGTGACAATGAGCAGCTCTCGATAGTTCCCCGCGTTCTGACCAATGTAACTTTGTGATTTGATGATCACCGCAAAGCTAAATTCTGTTAGCATTGCCCTTTTAATAATTAGACTAAAATGCCAATACTATTTATCATTGTGCAGGCTGGGTGCTGTATTTAGATTTTCTCCCCACCATTATCCCCCACCTCCAACTTCCATCCTTTAGTTGTCTAAGAGTTGAAAGGTAGCTGAGTATTAATGTGCCGCTGATGGCACTATGTTGGTGAGCTAATTGATCTTGCCATAACGTGCTTGCTTGCTCTAAAATAGTCTCCTTAATTTTCTCACCTTGTTTTGTGTCCTTTCCTGAAGGTGACACAGGCTAGAGTACAGTGCCTTGTGCAACTTTTAGTCCCATAGCAATGCGGCAATGCCGCATGCTGCTTAGTGATGTTTGCCATTTTTATAGTCTCATCTCATACTGTGCTTCATATTAGTGCAACTTAATGGTGCACATCACTGTGTGTTGTATTACAGGACAATTCATGGGGAGTATTGGAGCAGCTTAAAAGTAATTGTTCAATTAGTCATTGTAGAATGACATGGCTATCAAACTCTCCCTTCTGATTTGAGCTTGATGTTGTAGAAGCAAAATAAGTTGTCACTATTTCAAGACATTTAAACATTTGAAATGCAACATCAGCAAATAACTTTCTTGTTTTTTTGTAACTTTTATTAATTTAGCTTGTAGGCTACAGTGTGAGTGTTGTTGCCTACTGAAATTAGCTAATATAGTACAGAGAAGTAATAATGACCAGATTTTTCTGTCAAATTAATGGTAGATGAATGGTGCTGCTGCAAGTTATATGGTAATGGTGCAGCAAGTTCAGGTGAAGGGCAGGCGTGCATGTCAAGTGAGTGCAAATATCCAAAAGTTGCAGTTTGAGTTGCACCCCTCCGCCATTAGCTTCACAAAAACAGCACATTGCTGTCTAGCTCACCATTGAAATGGCTTGAATGGTAAGAAGTTGCTGCATTGACGTGACACAGACAAAATGAAATTGTCACAGATTGTTAAGTTTTGTCTGTTCTTTTAATGATGTGGTAACTGTTAGTCACCGGAAATATTAGCCATGAAGTGAGGGGAGTCTCATTGCTTCAAGTAGTTTTGAATTTTTTAAGAAGCAAAATTTAAACACTTTAAACCTTTTTTCTCAATGAAATCTTTCTTTTCCCATCTTTATTTCTTGTTCTATAGCTGATTCGACATTGAATTCACTCACTCTAATTTACACTTCCTTCTCAGTCCTTGCACTGTCTAATTTTACAATCTTTTGACCTGATTGGTCAAGGAGATAAACAGTTACTTGACCTGTTCACTCAGTGGCTACACTCAGATGCTGAGAATCTTGCAGTGAATAGCTCACCTCCTGACTCCCAAAAGTCTGTCCACTATCTACAAGGTTCAAGAAGTTATAAAATTCTTAACAGGGTAGATTCAGAAAGAATCAAGGGCAGAAGTCTGAGTAGTGTTGAAGAGCAGAAGGATCTAGGGGTCCGGGTCCACAGGACTCTTGAATCGACCTTGCAGGTGGAGGAGGTGGTCAAGAAGGCATATGGTGTACTGGCCTTCATTAATCGAGGGATTGAGTTTAGGAGTCGGGAGGTAATGCTGCAACTTTATAAGACCCTTGTCAGGCCTCATTTAGAGTATTGTGCGCAGTTCTGGTCGCCTCACTATAGGAAAGATGTAGAAGCTATTGAAAGGGTACAGAGGAGATTTACAAGGATGTTGCCTGGACTGGGAGGCATGCCTTATGAAGTTAGGTTGAGGGAGCTGGGACTCTTTTCCCTGGAGAGACGAAGGTTGAGAGGCGACCTGATAGAAGTTTACAAAATGTTGAGAGGAATAGATAGGGTGGACTCTCAGAGGTTATTTCCCCGGGTTGAAATGGTTGCTACGAGAGGACACAGATTTAAGGTGCAAGGAGGGAAGTTCAGAAGTGATGTTAGGGGTAAGTTTTTCACTCAGAGGGTGGTGAGTGAATGGAATCGGCTGCCGTCAGTGGTGGTGGAGGCGAACTCGCTGGGGTCTTTTAAAAGACTTCTGGATGAGTATATGGGGTTTAATGAGATTGAGGGTTATAGATAGGTCTGTAGGTTGGTAGGTGTTGATGTGATCGGCGCAACTCGTGGGCCGAAGGGCCTGTTTGTGCTGTAGTGTTCTATGTTCTATGTTCTAATGTTCCCAGTGGTGGGAGAATCCAGAACTAGGGGTCATAATTTGAGGATAACGGGCATGCCTTTTAGAACTGAGATGAGAAGAAATTTCTTCACCCAGAGGGTGTGGAATTCACTACCACAGAATGTAGTTGAGGCCAAAATGTTGTCTGATTTCAAGAATAAATTAGATATGGCTCTTGGAGCTAATGAGATCAAGGGAAATGGGAAGGAGGGTATCAGGATATTGAATTCGTTGATCAGCCATGATCAAAATGAATGGCGGAACAGACTTAGAGCCAGATGGCCTACTCCTGCTTCTGGTTTCTATGTTTCTAAGTCAGGAGTGTAATGAATGTTCTCCATTTGCCTGGATGAGTGCAGCTCCAACAACACTCAAAAACTTGACACAATCCAGGACAAAGCAGCTCACTATTTTGACACCGCTTCCACAAACATTAACTCCTTCCGCCATGGAGGCACAGTAGCAGCAGTGTGAACCACCTATAAGATGCACTGCAGGAACTCACCAAGTAGCCTTAGACAGCACCTTCCAAACCATGACCACTACCATCTAGAAAGATAACAGTACAGATATATGAGAACACCACCAGCTGCCAGTCCTTCACTATTGCTGTGTAGCAATCCTGGAACTCCTTCCCTAAGAGTAATGTGGCTATATCTACAGCTCAGGGGCTGCAGTGGTTCAAGGATGCAGCTCACTACCACCTTCTCAAGGACAATTAGGAATCGGCAATAAATGCTGGCCTAGCCAGTGAAGCCCACATCCCTTGAATGAATTTTTAAAAATGATAGCACATTTGATCGTTTATTCAGCACTTGGACTTGACATTCATCCAAGCAGTTCGATACTTTTGCTGGTAACTCATCCAGTCCTAGCGCTTTGCTGTTTTTTATTCCTTCTAGTACAGTTCCAATTTCTTCCAGATAGTTGCTGATTGTCAGTCCTTGATTTACAGCTATCTCTTTTGTCTTTGCTCTTGGGTTTTCTTCACTCATAAACCAATTAACGTATTGACCCCCATCTCTCTATAATTTCACCTTCTTTCACTCAGTTTACTTCACCTACACCCTTGATTTTCATACATTTCCAACATTTTTTGTTAATCTATCTGTAACAGTTTCTTTTCTGGAGGTATGTTTTTATCTCTCTTTGGTATCCTGAATTTCATGCATTTCTTCTCTAGAAATCTTTTTTCCTTACATTCCTTTCTGCTTTTTCTTAAACTCAATCCTCACAGGGCTAGGGCAGGGACCCTGCATGTTGCTTGCTATGTGAATCCTAACATTGGTACCACTTCCATTCGTATCAAAGATCATTTGGATTTAGTGAGATTTGCCAGATTTATCCAGGCTTGGAACCTGCACCAATATGCATTGACTTGCCTGCACCAATGGCTGCCCTATCTCCAGCCTGAAAATTCTCCCTCATTTTGTTCAAACTCCGGCCTCCTCCAAATTCAACCTTTGGATTGGTCCTTCAAATGATGGAGCTGAGATTGTGTCTTCACCTTTGCTGTGTAACTAACATTAAATCTTGAATTAGATGACAATGAAGTGATTGTGGTTAAATGCCACAGATGGACAGATTGAATTTCCTTCTGCGTTTCCCACTGGATGTTGTACATCCATTCCTAAGGCACCTCTGTATTAATATTGCAGCCAGTAAATTCAATATATGCTTGAGTATTTTTCTTTATGCCTTGGATTGCTTTTTCTAAGTGTGAAACTCGCACAATGGTGAGACTGAAATTTGCCAACTGTGAATTGAGCCCAATTGTGAATTGAAACATAATTATTCACTTGCTCCTTTTTTTCTGCTATGTCTTGCATCTTTTAGTGCTGACAGAGCTGATGTGTCTGTCTTTGCTGTTTTTATTACCACCTGGAGGGTTGTTCAAGGGTTGTAATGCTTCTTATTTCTATGTATCAGTTTATTCACTTAGTAGGACTGCCAAAGCCACGCATTGCTTTTCAAAAAATTTTGTAATTCTTGCTGAATCGGAATCATTCGGCACCCTGATGCGTGAATGTCAAGGGAACATTCACAATGATTAAACTTAAAATAATTGGAATGCTTTCAATCACCTGTAACCACACACAGGAAGCATGGCGTTAGGAAAGAATAGATTGTTCATGGTCACTCGAGTCTTTGATGCAATGGAATGGAACGTCCTCATTGACCCTTCCTTGTCACCACAGACTCTTCACTGATGTGATTTTCTTGTTCAGTGCTTTGTTACCCACAAGCCATCTTCTGATACAATTTTGTTGTCTCAAAAGGTAATCAAGAACTGGAATTCAAAGGACGAGGGCACCTTGTGTTGATTTCTAGGATCCTTTGCTTGTGGCCCCACAGTCTATAACTTTGGGAATGGAAGTCCTTCCTTACAAGGAGAGAGTTTGCTGTAGGAGCTCTAACGCAATGTGTCCGCTTCCTAGTTGACACCATGGGACCCCCTAAAATGGTATCACTGTGTCTTGCTGTTTTGTGCTGTGATGGCAAAGTGATGAATTCCTAGCTTTATTGGAAAGTATCATTTACCTGATGGAATCACCCTGAAATTAAAGGTTCTCTGTGCTTGTCTGTTATGGCCCAGTGCCATAGTAGCTGAGTGTATTCGTCATCTTTTGTAAGCAAAAGAGAGGGTAGTGTGGGTGGATTCTCTTCCCTGCAGGTCCTCACACAGCAAGTGGCAGCACTGCTCTACTGCCTGTCTGATGAAGTGTAGGGTGGGATTTTCCAGTCCCGGCTGCCCCGTGACTGGAAATTCTCACCTGAGGTCAATGGACCTCTTACAATGTTCCATCAAATTTTCCATCCCACTCATGACGATTCCTATGGCGGGCGAGACTGGAAAATTTACCCCATGCTCTTGTACACACCTTCTCACTGAAATCTGCATAAACAACAACTTATATTTACATAACACATTTAACATAGTGAAAGCTCCAAGGGAATTTCATAGGAATTTGCCACAAACCATGTAATATGATGCCAGAGCAGACAACCAATAAGTTGGTCAAAGAAGTAGGTTTTAAGGAGTGACTGAAGGAAGGGAGGTGGAAATGTTTTAGGGAGGGACTATCAGATCTTAGGCCCCAAGCATTTGCAGGCGCAGTTCCCCGTGGAACCAAATCAAGTATGCTGCAAAGGAGGAGTGACAATATCTCAGAGGGCTGGAGCACTCACCTAATGAAGGAGTGGCACTTCAAAAGCTCATGGTACCAAATAAGCCTGTTGGACTTTAACCTGGTGTTGTGAGACTATCTACTGTGCCTACCCCAGTCCAATGCTGGCAACTCCGTATCATCGTTTAATAATATCCTTTCTATAATAGAGTGACCAGAATTGCACGCAGTATTCCAAGTGTGGCCTTACCAAGGTCTTGTACAACTTCAACATGTGTCCCAACTCTTGTATTCAATGTTGACTAGCTGTGTCAGCATTTGTTGCCCATTTCTGAGGGCAGCTAAGAGTCAACCACATAGCTGTGGTCACATGTAGGCCAGACCAGGTAAGGTCCAGATAAGGATGGCAGATTTCCTTCCCTAAAGGGCATTAATGAATCAGATGGGTTTTCACAACAATTGACCCATGTTTCATGGTCATCATTAGACTTCTAATTCCAGATTTTTATTGAATTCAAATTTAATCATCTGCTATGGTGGATTTTGAACTTGAGTCCCCAGAACATTATGCTGCATTTCTGGATTACTAATCCAGTGACAATACCACTAATTCACTGCATCCCCTAAAGGAATTTTAAAATTGAGACATTGTTTTAACCTGGAGCCAGTGTAGGTTGTAAGCACAGCAGTGATGTGGTGCGACTGTGGACACTAGCAGCAGTGTTTTGGATGACCTCAAGTATATAGAGGATCAATAGTGGATGGCCTGCTGGGAGTGCATTGGAATAACGAGGTTGGCAGGTAAAGGCATATTTGCAGCAGCAAATGAGCCAAAGCTAGAGCAGAATCAGGCAATATTATAAAGCTTAAAATAGGGGTTCTTAGATCTGTTTTACTTGCATATTGTATAGAAGAGTCAGAGTGTGGGAAGGGCACATCTCAGTCCCTGATTCCAAAGTACTACCTGACTCCATTGTTCCATCCTGTGTGGGCTTCCACTGCTCCATGACAATGGATTCCTGCACCTGAGAAATCCTCACTGGGAATACACCAGGCTGTTTGTGATTTGGAGCTTTTTATCTGCACGTATGAATAGACAATTGACCATGGAGGGGCCTTGAGTGTAAGACTAAATGATGAATGAAGCAGAATTGCTCACGTTTTTTCTAAATGTACAGAAAGACCATAGTATCGAGTGTCCTGTTAATCAAATGGGAAATTCTCTTTTCTTAAAAAAAAACAAGCATATCATTAAGCAGTATTGTGGGGGTTGTGGGGGGGGTTGACGTTGGAGGGCAGCTGCACATTTCCAGTCCTCGTGATGGGAAATCAATTTAAAGACCTACAACCATAGCTGGCCTGTGCATTACACTGAATGCTCGAATCAGTGTGTAGCACATAGGCCTAAGTACTCTGCTTTTTTCATTCAAATTTTGAGCCACACTGTTTAATGAAGTTTGTTTTTTCAAAAAGATTAATTTTATTGGACTGTTATTTTTCACATGGTTAATTCCATTCTCAATGGTGGCATGAAAAGGGTTGTTTTCCCCTGTGTAATTAATCTTATTGATGTCGAATATGTTACACCTTTCTGTTCCTTTTAGAAAGGTATCCTTGTGATACCAGCTCTATAGCAACTGATCCACTGGGGCTGACTCTGTAGTGTTGAATCAGTTTATTTACTGTAATTTGTTTCTGGATCACAGAGGCGCTTGGCATTGTGATGAATAAAATGAACAGATGTGGCTGTCACTCTGGGCCACTGTTAAGAGAGACTAATTTGTGCTCCAATGGAAAGATTTCTCTTGAGATAATTAGAAAATATTGATCTCATATGTAATACTCTCATTCATGATATTTGCTTTAAATAATTTATCAAGAATATTTTCCTAATTGGATCATTTTGATCATATGGCTGTGAACACTTGTCGTTTGAGCCTTTGTCATCTGAATAACTTTTTAAAAATTTCCCCAAGGTTCATATTACCTCCTTTGTGTTTCCCAAAAATAAATTATTGGGTGTAGAAGCGCTAGGCTCTCAAAGACTAGGAACTGCGGAGCTATAACAAACAGTAGTTTATTCACTAGCTGAGCAGCTACTCCATGCTTGTATTCTTCGCGGACTTTGGGGAGAACGTCTGTGCTTCTGTCATGTGACCTCTTATGCATCTGCATCATCATGTGGCCACTCAGTCTCAATCTTCTCTGTTAAATTTGGACAACCAGTGGTATTGAGATGTAACAGCAAGTGTGAACTTAATTGTGTGCAAACCATTTTATAACATACAGGTTGAACAGGTTAGTAATACATAACTATTTACACAGAGTTAAACATAGATTAAGCTGATGCATAGCCCATTACTTCTCTCTCTTTCCCCCCTACCCCCATATAAAGAAGGAGGACAAAGGCCAGTTGTGTGTGTGATTACACAGTTGGCTGTGCTTTAGATGTTTGTGGGCTGGTATCCTCAGTGTGGATGATCTGGGACATGTCATAATGTGCCCATTAAGAAGTCTCACAACACCAGGTTAAAGTCCAACCAGTTTATTTGATAGTAAGCCCTTAAGCTTTCGGAAACACTGTTCCTTCGTCAGGTGTGTGGAAACCTGGTGCTGTGAGATTTCTTACTGTGTTTACCCCAGTCCAACGCTGGCATCTCCACATCGTGCCCATTAAGTGCAGGGCATGTTGCATAGGGCCTCTATAAGGGCCCCCATTTCCACTGATGTAGGAGGCCTGTGTTGTAGACTGAATGACTAGGTTACTGTGGTTTCTGCTGGTACTGATTCCGGTACCTGTAGTGGGTGACACCAATTTTGAACATAGTTGGCTACCTTCCGAGGCTATCAACTAACTTGCCGTCAGCATGGCTATGTGCCACCGCCAACTTGTCATGGTCGCATGTGGTTTGACCAGGTGTTAGAGGGCTAAGTCTGTGAGCATTGTGACCATAGTGCAGTTTTCCTCTTATGAGGGCAACACTCACATTGATGTCAAGTTTGGACTGTAAAAGAGCCTTAGCAGTTGGAATTGTTGTGCTAGTGCACTTGTTGCTATTCTGATGAGAGAAGACTCTATTCAGGCATGTTTCACAGGCTGTGGAGTGCAGCATAGTAATCAGTGTGATTCTCTCGAAGATGCTTAGCTGGGCACACCGCCCATTCTGCCAGCCCATTGGATTGTGACTATCGGAGGTTGCACCAGATATAAGAACATAAGAACATAAGGAATAGGAGCAGGAGTAGGCCATCTAGCCCTTCGAGCCTGCCCCGCCATTCAATAAGATCATGGCTGATCTGTCGTGGCTCAGTTCCACATTCCCGCCCTCTCCCCATAACCCTTAATCCCCTCGCTTATCAAAAACCCATCAACCCGTGTCTTAAAAATATTTAGCGAGGCAGCCTCCACCACTTCAATGGGCAGAGAATTCCAGAGATTCACCACCCTTTGAGTGAAGAAGTTCCTCCTCAACTCCGTTCTAAACCGTCTCCCCTTTATCTTGAGGGTGTGCCCCCTAGTCGTACTGTCCTTTCTGAGCGGGAAGAGTCTCTCCACCTCTATCCTATCCATCCTGTTCATCATCTCATACGTCTCAATGAGATCTCCCCTCATTCTTCTAAACTCTAACGAGTACAAGCCTAGTTTATTCAGCCTCTCCTCATAGCTCAACCCCCTCAACTCTGGCATCAGCCTAGTAAACCTCCTCTGCACTCCCTCCAAGGCCAAAATATCCTTGCGTAAGTGCGGGGACCAAAACTGCACACAGTACTCCAGCTGCGGCCTCACCAGTGCCCTATACAGCTGCAGCAAGACCTCCCTACTTTTATATTCAATCCCCCTCGCTATGAAGGCCAGCATCCCATTAGCCTTCCTGACCACCTGCTGCACCTGCAGGCTGGGTTTTTGCGACTCATGCACAAGGACCCCGAGGTCCCTCTGCACCGTCGCCTGCTGCAGTTTTTCGCCACGTAATAGTCCTTCCTACCATTATTCCTACCAAAGTGGACCACCTCGCACTTGCCAACATTAAATTCCATTTGCCATTTCCTGGCCCATTCGCCCAGCCTATCTAGATCCTTCTGCAGACTCTCCACACCCTCCGCGCAATTTGCCGTTCCACCAATCTTGGTGTCATCAGCAAATTTCGACACCATACACTCGGTTCCCTCCTCCAGATCATCTGTATAAATGGTAAATAGCTGAGGCCCCAGCACCGACCCCTGGGGCATTCCACTAGTCACCAACCGCCAATCCGAATAGCACCCGTTAACCCCCACTCTCTGTCTCCTATTTGAATTGGTGAGCGTCGTCTCTAATGAATCTCTGAGGGATTCCGTGTGTGGCAAAGTATCTATTGAGCTTGATGATGACTGTTTTATTCTTCCTGTTTGGCAGGTAGTCAAGTTCAAACCACCCTGAATACAAGTTATCTAAGACCAAATGTTGTTTACCATTCCATTTAAAAATGTCAGCTGCTGTAAATGATCATGAGGTCTGGGACCTCATGTAAGTACTGCAGTTCTTTTATTTGATGCAGCTTGAGTGCATTGCATGGCGCACACCTGGAGACATCCCTCTCCATGTCGTCATACACGGAGGACCGGTACGGTGATTCCTTGGCTGTAGTTTCCACTGGCTGTTGCTGTGACTGTGGAAGTAGTTGGTGGTCTCTAGAGTTCTGTAAAATTGCTGAATTCTGCAGAACATTATATGACTTCAGGAACTTTGCACGCACCACCTGCTCCCATTTAGGTGCAACACTCTGCATTCCCATTGGGCTACAGCATGAAATGGAGAATGAACAGAGATGGCAGAAACTGTTGGAAGCAGAAGGAGGAATAGGAGGAGAAGGGCTTTTGTAAGGAGGCCATATCCAATCAGGGTGTTCAGGGAGTAACTCATCTACGTGAACATCAATGAGGGACTGTGTGCAAGATGGTTCAGTAAGGTTGGCTTCCCTCAAATCTGTCACCTGCTGCAGCCAGATCTGCACCCTCAGAAGAGGCATTGCTGTGAGGGTGCACATCTGGCTGTAGCAGGATGGCAATGCCAGTATCTGTGAAGGTGTGAGTGATAATGAGCTTATACCCATCAGACTCCCTCCAGGCTGGAATAGATGATATTTGGAATGATTGCCATCCATTTTTTTATAAAGGAGGTCACAGGTACTGTATTACAGAAGAATTGATTATATTTCATTCTCTCATGCCAGCAAGAAGCAGGGGGAATAAAAGCGTAGCTGAAAGAGGATTCTGCATGGTGCAAGGAGCCATTGTAATGCTGATTGAGGAATAAAATTGGCCGCGTCACTGGGGATAAGTTCTGTGCTTTCCTTCGAAATAGTGGCATGGGATCTTTTACATTCACCCTGGAGGGCAGACAGGCCTTCAGTTTTAAAGTTTAAGTTTATTTATTGGTAACTTATTAAGTTTATTTATTAAATGGAGAACTTAGCATGGCCAATGCACCTAACCAGCACGTCTTTCAGATGGTGGGAGGAAACTGGAGCACCCGGAGGAAACCCATGCAGAACATGCAGACTCTGGACTGACAGACCGCCCCCCCCTCAGCCGAGAATCGAACCTGGATCCCTGGCGTTGCAAGACAGCAGTGCTCATCACTATACCACCGTGCCATTCATATGTCCCTTCCCAGGGAACGGCACCTCCAACAGTGCAGCACTCCCTCAATACTCCACTGGAATGCCAATCCTGATTCTTGTGATCTAATCCTAAGTGAAATATGAACCCATAATCTGCTGATTGAGAACTAATCTCCCTTGTGCATTCCCATAATGCCTATCCTTTGTGTGCCTTTAGCTGTCTCAGTGCTCCTATGTAGCACTATACCAGCAAGGCTGGTGGAAGATCACTGACTCTCAGTTGGACAGATTGCAGTATGACCTTGAGAATCTTTGGGTCTAGGAGGCTCAGCTTTGAACTATAGCATCCCTGCATGGCTGACAACAATTTAGCCAGACTGACAACGGGCAACAAGAGCAGGGATAGGATACTGCCAGCCTGAGGCCAGTAGGTTCACGCTCCACAAAGCCATTGCCATTTTTCTGGCGTGGTGCTTCATATATTTGCTGGCAGACAGATCATTGCCTTGATGTGACATCCATGGTGGCAGCAGTCTGAGCTTACGCGAACACAGTCTGAGCTTCCATGTCAGCAAGCTGACCTTTGAATCACAGGATTTAGAGCTTCCGCTGCAGCACCAAGAATTAAGTACCTTCTGTTTTTACTGAGGAAGAATGTGAGGCGTTAGCTGTCAGATGCTAAATCATATCTGGGTCCATCAGGTATAGTAATGGAGTTGGCTACTGCTTCCAGGAAAGGATAGAGTTCAATTTCAGAGCAAAGCTCTGCAACAAGTTGGGGCCAGATTCCTCCACACTCTTTAACGTTCAACCCAAGCTTTCTCCAGAGATTGAGCATTTCATTGTATATAAGAACATAAGAACATAAGAAATAGGAGCAGGAGTAGGCCATCCAGCCCTTCGAGCCTGCCCCGCCATTCAATAAGATCATGGCTGATCTGTCGCTGCTCAGTTCCACTTTCCCGCCCCCTCCCCATAACCCTTAATCCCCTCTCCTATCAAAAACCCATCAACCCGCGTCTTAAAAATATTTAGCGAGGCAGCCTCCACCACTTCAACGGGCAGAGAATTCCAGAGATTCACCACCCTTTGAGTGAAGAAGTTCCTCCTCAACTCCGTTCTAAACCGCCCCCCTTTTATCTTGAGGCTGTGCCCCCTAGTCCTATTGTCTTTTTTGAGCTGGAAGAGTCTTTCCACCTCTATCCTATCCATCGCATTCATCATCTTATACGTCTCAATGAGATCTCCTCTCATTCTTCTAAACTCTAACAAGTACAAGCCCAGTTTATTCAGCCTCTCCTCATAGCTCAACCCCCTCAACTCCGGTATCAGCCTAGTAAACCTCCTCTGCACTCCCTCCAAGGCCAAAATATCTTTGCGCAGGTGCGGTGCCCAAAAATGCACACAGTACTCCAGTTGCGGCCTCACCAATGCCCTATACAGCTGCAGCAAGACCTCCCTGCTTTTATATTCAATCCCCTTTGCTATGAAGGCCAGCATCCCATTCGCCTTCCTGACCACCTGCTGCACCTGCAAGCTGGGTTTTTGCGACTCATGCACAAGGACCCTGAGGTCCCTCTGCACCGTCGCCTGCTGCAGTTTTTCGCCTCGTAAGTAATAGTCCTTCCTACCATTCTTCCTACCAAAGTGGACCACCTCACACTTGCCAACATTAAATTCCATTTGCCATTTCCTGGCCCATTCGCCCAGCCTATCTAGATCCTTCTGCAGACTCTCCACACCCTCCGCACAATTTGCCGTTCCCCCAATCTTGGTGTCATCAGCAAATTTCGACACTCTACACTCGGTTCCCTCCTCCAGATCATCTATATAAATGGTAAAAAGCTGAGGCCCCAGCACCGACCCCTGGGGCACTCCACTAGTCACCATCCTCCAATCCGAATAGCACCCGTTGACCCCCACTCTCTGCCTCCTATTTGACAACCAATCCTCTATCCACGCTAACACCCTACCCCCAACTCCATGTCCCTCGACCTTCTGCAATAACCTCTTGTGAGGCACTTTGTCAAACGCTTTCTGAAAATCTAGAAAGACCACATCCACCGGCTCTCCTCTATCCACCGCCCTAGACACATCCTCATAGAACTCCAGTAAATTTGTCAGACACGACTTCCCTTTAATGAAACCGTGCTGCGTCTGCTCTATCAAGCAATTCCCTTCAAGATGCCTCGCAATTTCCTCCTTAATGACAGATTCTAACATTTTACCTACTACAGATGTTAAACTAACCGGCCTATAATTCCCCGCCTTTTGCCTGGCACCCTTCTTAAACAACGGCGTAACATTAGCCGTTTTCCAATCATCCGGCACTTCCCCGGAATCCAGCGACGTTTGGAAAATAACCACCAAGGCATCCACTATCATCTCCGCCATTTCTTTCAGAACCCTCGGATGCATTCCATCCGGTCCTGGGGATCCACCATACAATGATCACTCTCCCCAAGAGGATCCTTCACCACAAGGTCCCTAATTCTACCCGCTTCATTACATAGCACCAGATCCAAGATAGCTCGCTCCCTCGTCGGCTCCAACACACACTGTTCGAGGAAACTATCCCGGCAGCATTCCAAGAACTCTTCCTCGATATACCCATCAGCTTTTTCCAAAGCTTGCTACATTAAAGACCTAAGTCATTTTCAGCAAAAATTATATGTGACCTGGCCTTCTACTACTAACCTTGTCTCCCTGTCTTAGGTGCAGACCACTTTGTGCCCAGGTTCTCACTAGTACTGATCCTAACTCTAAGCTATCTTCTAAATCAATGCCTTGATGAAGTTGGTGTGCTGCCTGCATTGGAGGCAGTGGGCTTGGGCTATTTGATGATCACAATTGAACTTTGTCTCCACTTACTGTGAAATCACTGAACTTTTTGTAAAGTTTTCAGGGGGAGTTCTTGAAACTGCACTATTTATCTCATCAGTTTCTTATCATTGAAGCTGAGACAGATTTTAATGAAAGGCACAAAGTAACATTAAACCAAACATTCCCACTCATTAATCAAACAACAGCTTAAACAATTGAACTGACATCCATTGGCTCATTAAATGTAAAGATTAGATAACCTCACATTAAATTCAGTATTGTCAACTGTTTGATGTTGTCTTTTTGTAAAAACAACGTTTCTGAATGGAGACAACTTGCAGACTATTGGGCTTTTCTGTAGGTAAGCGAAACCTTTGGGCCCAGTCAATCCAGGCCCCCAGCAGAATAAGAGGTCATTCAGTTCATTGAGCCTAATCTTTTCAGTGGGCCATGCATAATTTACAGTAGCGTGGACTTTTTCTGATTTACTTAATCATGAAGGACAGATGAACAGTGATGTCACGAACAAGTTAAAGGAAGAATTAGGAGACAATCTTGTTTTTTTTTTAATATGCCCATATTTAAGGGAGCAAGGGAGTAGGTTTTGTCTTATTTACAATGTAACAGACATTCAAAGCTCAGTTTCATCGTCACTCCTCCAAAACATGTAATAAAATTAGATTTGCACTAAACACACATAGAACTAAGGTCCTCTTCCAATTATCTCCCACAACACAACAACACCTGCTGTTGAATAAGATCAGTGAAGAGACCCTGGAAAATGTGGATCTTTTTCCATATCTTGGGAGCCACTTCTCGACGAAGGCAGACACAGGTAACAAAATTCATTATTGCTTCCAATCAGTCAGCTCAGCCTTTGGCCAACTGAGGAAAAGAGTATTTGAGGAGTGGGGCATCAAACCCAAAAGTAAATTTGTGGTTTACTAGGCAGCAGTGATCCCCACCCTCCTATATACTATGGAGACTTGGGACAACTTACAGTAGACACTTTGAAGCACTGGAGAAGTACTCCCAGTGGCGTCTTTGCAAGATCTTCCAAATCCAATGGCAAGAAAATTGGCGCAACATGAAAAAAGTCATATGTAAGGCTTACATTAACACTGCAATGAAGGTACTGTGAAATTCGCCTAGCTGCCACACTCCGGTGGCGTTAGGTCAATGCACCTAACCAGCAAGTTTTTCAGACTGTGGAAGGAAATCTGTCCTTTCTTAAGCCAACTTTCTCAGCATTGAAGTACTAATCATTCAAAATCAGTCTACTCTCATAGCTTCATAATCATAGCGTCATACAGCACAGAAGGAGGTCCTTCAGCCTGTCATGTGTGCACTGACCATCAAGCACCTATCGATTCTAGTCCCATTTCCCAGCACTTGGCCTGTAGCCTGGTGTGGTATGGCATTTCAAGTGCTCATCTAAGTGCTTTCTTAAATGCTGTGCAGTTCCTGCCTCTACAGCCCCTTCAGCCAGTGAGTTCCAGATTGCAGCCACCCTCTGGGTGAAAAAGCTTTCCCTCAAATTCCCTCTAAATCTCCTGCCCTTTACCATAAATCTATGCCCCCTGGTTATTGACCCCTCTGCTAAGGGGAAAAGTTTCTTCCTGTCTATGTCTTTCATAATTTTCTGCAGCTCAATCGGGTTTCCTTCGACCTTCTCTGCTCCAAGGAAAACAATCCCTGCCTAATGAACTTCTCTTCATGGCTGAAAAGCTTCAGCCCAGGAAACATCCTGGTGAGTCTCCTCTACACCCTTTCTAGTGCAACCTTTTCTGCAAACTTTTCTGCTGGACATTTAGTTGAATACCTAGCACCAGACCACCAGAACAACTACTCTGAACTCGGCCATAGCAGCAGACTCTCAGGAGGACAGTGGAAACACTTTGGGCTTTAGGGGTGACTTCAAAGATAAACATCTCCATTGACTACCAGGAGTTCTTGGCTTGTGACAGAACTACAAGGATATGAACATCATATCAGGAAGAAGAGTAGGCCTGGATGACTACATTTTATTTGGGAAGGCACCAACTGTAGCAAGAGACTTTGTTGTGTGTATGCAGACACAAAGTCAAGGGGGGGGTCGGGGGGGGCAGGATTTTCCCTTTCCACCGGCTATGGGAATCATAGCAGGTGGGGACATGGACCCAATAAAGGTCCATTGACTTCGGTGGGATTTTCTGGTTTTGGGTTGAACGTGGCCGGAAAATCCTGCCCAAGGTGTCTGATGGGATACTCATAGCTCTGAACAGCTCACTTACCCAATCTTTCAGCTCCACTGTCTCACCTGTGGCAGAGTCTGCAGATCGAGCATTGGACTTGTCAATCATCTCAGAATCCATTGAATTGGAGTGGAAGAAAGTCACCATTGATCCCTCAGGGCTGCCTCAGAAGGAGGAGAAGAGAAACATTAAAAATGTAAGGAGGCCATTCAACCTGCCAGGCCTATTCAGTCATTCCATATGATATTATATCTCAATTCTATTTGCCTATCCTTGTGTCATATTTCTTGATGCGCGTAATTATCTGCAATCTATCTATCTATCTTGGTCTTAAAAGCTCCAGCATCCACAGCCTTTGGGAAAGAGAATTCCAGGTTTCAACCTCAAAAAACCTAATTGATATTTCATTCTATGTCTGTGATGTACATCATCCTCACAAGCAGAGAGCTGTGATGAACTTCATATAAAACCATAAAATGTTGTTTGTTTCATAGGTGAAGTTATAAAGACCGACTTTTTTCATATATTTGAAAAGCTATATATAGAGTGCAATCTCCTTTTGGTCTGTTAAATTAAGTTGTCCAAAGTGCTGTTTCGGTTGAATCTGTATTATTGATTTTCATTCAGTTGAGTATTTTTGAACCTTCATATTTTAACCAGTTACATCAGGAGCTGCAATTTGTGTTAAAATGAAGTTGTATCAGTAACCATACTCCTGAAGCCATGAGTATCCATTCTTAAACAGTGTAATTTTTATAAAAGCAAATTACTGTGGATGCTGGAATCTGAAACCAAAAGAGAAAATGTTGGAAAATCTCAGCAGGTCGGGCAGCATCTACAAGGAGAGAAAAGAACTGATGTTTCGAGTCCAGATGATCCTTTGTCAAAATGTCACTTTTATTATTTTTATATAGTGACACCTGTGACAAACAATGATGCTTTGGTATGAAATGATGCCTGACATATGAAAGGAATTTTAAATAACAGACAAACATTGTGTGAGATTGCCCAGCCTCCCAGCCGTGTGTTTCTTGGCAGTGGAAGGCAGTGTGCCATTTACTGGCAATGGGATTCTACAGTCTCGTTGGTGTCATTGAGAGGAGTCACCTCACGTTGCCGGGAAACCGGGGATGCGCTGCCAGCAAGACTAGAGAATCCCGCTGCTGTGAATGGCCAGAGGATTCTGATTATCATCTCATTACCTTTCCCTATTCAGAATCATAGAATCCCTATGTGCAGAAGGAGGCCATTTGGCCCATCGAGCTTACGCCGACAACAATCCCACCCAGGCCCTATCTCCAAAGCCCCCACATGTTTACCTTGCTGGTTCCCCCTAACACTAAGTGGCAATTTAGCATGGTCAATCAACCTTACCAGCACATCTTTGGACTGTGGGAGGAAACTGGAGCACCAGGAGGAAACCTGCGCAGGCACAGAGAGAATATGCAAACTCCACACAGACTATCACCTCAGGCTGAAATTGAACCTGGGTCCCTGGCTCTGTGAAGCAGCTCACCACAGCTAACCACTGTGCCGCCATGCTGCCTATTTGAGAGTGTTGAAAATGATACATGCTCATTGTGACTTTGGCTTAACATAAAAATGCAATTTTTATTTTTTGGACGTAACAGTGTTCATCTAATGGTCAATCACTGGCATAACTTCAAAGGTGATTGTCTACCTTGTCCATTAAGGTGGCTTAATATACTACCCTTCAAGTTGGGCAGAACTCTTTGTGTGCTGAAGAAAAGTTAATGCCTGGATTTTATAAAATGTAGTAGCCACAAGCGATCATGGTACGTCAGTGACTTCCTGTCAGTCCAGTTCCTAACATGGAAGGGCTGTCAACAGGTGAATGCATCTAAATTCTCTAGATGATCAAAACTTACTCATTTGATAGCTGATGGAAAAGATTTTTGCTTTCCTCTGCAGAAGGCGTTGTCCAGGATTCAAAGCATCCCAGGGACAGTAAAAGAACGTTCATACTAAGGAACTTTTGCTACAGCAAGTACTGAAATTTTGGCCCTAATACTAATAAGATAGGATAAATTATATTCAGAAAATATAGGATTCTTATACTGTCACCTTGTAATTCTCAACCAGATTGAAGGTGACCCTTTGAAAAAAATGATTTTAGCAAAGCAAGATGTATCAGAATGCCAACAGCATCCCATACTCCAATAAAATCTCACACTTCCACAAAACCTGATGCAAATAGCTTGTAAACAATATATTCTTACGCTGTAGACCAACTACATTCATTGTGATTTGTAATAGGCTTTCTTAGAGACAGAAAGGATGTGCGGTCTGAAAGCTCAGCCTCGGGTAAAATAGGACACCAAGGTCCCAAGTCAGCCTGATATAATGGCCTGGTAGGGGGGATGGAATCAGTGGCTAGGAAACAAGAGTTTGTAGATTTTTTTTTACTCATTCATGGGACATTGGCTAGACCAGTGTTTATTGCCCGTCCCTAGTTACCCTTGAGAAGGTGATGGTGAGCTGCCTTCTTGAATCATTACAATCCATGTTCTGTGGGTTGACCCACAATGCCATTAGGGAGAGAATTTCAGGATTTTGACCCAGCAACTGCAAAGGAATGGCAATATATTTCCAAGTCAAGATAGTGAATGACTTGGAGGGGAACTTGCAGGTGGTGGTGTTCCCATATATCTACTGCCCTTGTCCTTCATTTTAGCTCAAGCTTAATCTATTTGGCCTTAGATTAGCACCTAATGTGTGCTGCTCTGCAATGGCAGCATTTCTGAGCCTTTGTCATTCACAATTCTACCCATCTAGGCAATTTATTACAGTTTCTCAAGCCAGAGCCATCCAGCAGGTTCTAATTTCCCAAGGAGACTGGGTGTCCTCATAAATCAAGAAAAGTCAGCGCGGAATCTGCCCTTCATTTCACCCAACTTGCAAATAACCCTAGGCATTGTATGGCAATGAGAAATATTATAGTTACGATCTGTGGTGAGTTGTTTGCTTTTTTTCATTCAATTGAACAAAAAAATGAAGACTATGCATTTCTGGGGGACACAGGTCAAAATTTGAAGTCAATAGCAATGTAATCATTGCTACATTCAGTGCCATCAGCAGAACCTAATAACATTATTGTGTGCATTGGCATTTTAATTACTAATAAGACAAAAAGATTTGTTGTTAAGTTACTTTTAGATACCTTATTTCCTTTGGGTATAAACTATATGTAACTGAGGAAAACAAAGCAGCAGCCGCTTTTGTTGTTTTAATAAGTCACAGATCATACAAAAGTGGGATTGACAACTGTTCTGATTGTTTATAACTTTGGCTGGTTCTGAACATATTAGAACACTATTGATTGAATAATTTATTTTGCTAGAAAAGGATATGGAGTATATATTGATGAACATGAACTGGGGGGGGGGGGTGACCTCATCTCCTTCACCCGGAGAGAGGAGAACATGATGTGGACATGCCGGTGTTGGACTGGGTAAGCACAGTAAGAAGTCTCACAACACCAGGTTAAAGTCCAACAGGTTTATTTGGTAGCACGAGCTTTCGGAGCACTGCCCCTTCATCGGGTGATTCACCTGATGAAGGGGCGATGCTCCGAAACCTTGTGGCTTGTGCTACCAAATAAACCTGTTGGACTTTAACCTGGTGTTAGGAGGACAACATGCCAGGGGGATCTCTGAGACACTGTAATTGTGATCACTTTCAAGAAATAAGACGGATTGTGGTGACTATAGAGAGGTATCTTTGCTATCTGCCACAGGAAAGGTTATTGCGAGAATCCTTCTCAATCAGCTTCTCCCATTGGCTAAAGAGTTCTACTGGGGTCACTATGTGAATTCCAACTGTCAAGTGGCATAGTGATCTTCACAGCAAGAAGTCTGAGAAAATGCAAAGAGGTTGGAGTGTTGAGGCTCTGGTTATGGTTAATCAGCTACATTGGGCGGATCTCATTGTCCGCATGCCTGACAAAAGACTCCCAAAATAAGCTCTCTACTCCAACCCTCGTCATGGCAAGCAGGTACCAGGAGAGCAGAGGAAGTGTTTCAGCAACATTCTCAAAGCTTGTGGCACAGTGGCTAGCACAGCTACCTCACAGCGCCAGGAACCTGGGTTTGATTCCCGGTTTGGGTCACTGTCTTTGTGGAGTTTGCACGTCCTCCCTCTGTGGGTTTCTTCCAGATGCTCTGGTTTCTGCCCACAGTCCAACGATGTATGCGTTAGGTTGATTGGCCAAGCTAAGTTAGTGTAAGGGGGATTAGCTAGGGTAAATGCATGGGGTTGTGGAGATAGGGCTGGGTGGGATGATGGTCGGTGCAGAATCAATGGGCCACCTCGCTTCCTACTGCACTGTAAGGTTTCTATGATTCTAAAAAAAATGCAACATCCTCTCTGATATGTGAGAATCTCTTGCTTGAGGTTGCCCATACTGGAGAAGATAGTGCCAACCATTTTGAATGTCTCAAAGAGGCCCAGATGGAGGCCAAGTGCAAACACCAAATACCCCAGCCACCCGGCTCATCAAACACTATCTGCCCCACTTGTGGCAGAGTGTGTGGATTCGGCATTGGGTTAGTCCAAAAGTGGAAGAAAGTCAACTTTGGTCACTGGGAACTGCCTAAGAAAAAGGAGTGAGGATTATGATTAATGATGCATTGAAAAGGCTGCAAGAGTACCTGTGTTGTCAATCCTTACGAAGCAAAAATCTGCTGACAGCTGAGAAAAAGGAGCAGCTAGGCAATGTCCATATTCTTCATTGACCTCTGATTGATATGGGAGCCAAAGGGTATCAGAGGTAGGAAGGAAAGTGGAGGCCATAGTCAGGTCAGAAATGCAGAGATGGGATGGATGTTTCGAAGTGTCTCCACAGGTGTTGCTAGACCTGCTGAGTTTTTCAAGCATTTCCTGTTTTTATTTCAGATCAGCCATGCTCTTATCAATTGGCAGAGCAGACTCAAGGAGCCGAATGGCTTACTGCTTCTCCTAGTTTGCATGCATTTGTTCTCAGATCCTTTCAAGAAGTTTATTGGCAGATTATTTATCTAAATCTCCACTCTGTACCATGGTTGATTGATCCCACTGCATCTATATACTGTACCAGTTAATAACATGATACATTAATCAGCATGGTAAATGCTCCAGTCACTTATTTCCTTACATAGGCATTCCTGGTGAATAATCAGACATTAGGAGCAGAATAAACTCCACCCTTCTCATTTCATTGGCACCCAGAAGTTTTTCAATTTAACCTTAAGAAGGCTGTTGCTCTATGACCACTTGAGTTCCTTAGAGTTTAGAAGATGAAGAGGTGATCTTATTGAATCATGAAAGATCCTGAGAGAGCTTGATGAAGTGAATGTTCCCCCTGTGGGAGAGACGAAAACCAAGAAGACTGTTTAAAAACAGAGATGAGAAGAAGTTTTGTCCCTGAGAGTTGTGAGACTCTGGTTTCTCTTCCCCAGAGAATGGCGGTGGCAGGATGATTGATATTTTTAAGGTAGAGCTAGATTGACTCCCTTGTTAGTCAAGATTCTTCAGGTTATTGGATGTTGGCAGAAAGTGGAGTTGAGGCCACAACCATGATCTTATTGAATAGTAGAATAGGCTCAAGGGGCCAAATGGCCTGTTCCTGCTCCGAATTTGTATGTTCATAAGCTAATTTTATTTAGTTTACTGTAGTTAGGGACCAGATGTAGCTCTCACGTTCTTTAATAGATGATTGGAAAAAGTGATGATTTAGTGTAAGTGTATTATTATTAGTTTTCAGTCTTGATTACAATCTTTACCAAAAGACCATTCCTCAGGTGAGAGCTTGGACAGAGAATTGTGATTGACTATTCTACTATGATTGCTATCTTACCGACTCGTTGCTTCAGTCAATCACTGTGGCGAGCCACTAAGATCATGCGAGAGGCGGAAATCTGGCTTTGGGCCTCATTTCTTGCTTCTCTTGATGTTTTCAGCTGCAGTCTGCTGACATAACCAACCTAACACCTAGATAGCTGAGAAGATGATCAGCTGGGTGGGTTGGGGGCAGCTTACGCCATTGATCGGCTGGGGAGGGCGGCAGGGCAATGTCCAGGGAGTGATCTGGTGGGGGTGGTGGTGTGGGAGGTGATTAATGTATGATGTCTGGGGCGGGTGGGTAGGTGGGGGGGGGGGGGGGGGGGGGGGGGGGGGGGGGGGGGGCGGGGGCGGGGGGGGCGGTGGTGATGGGTAGGGAGGTGTGATGTCCAGGAGAGTGGGGGAGTGAGAAATCTCCGAGTGCACTGTGGACACTTGTACACAGTGAATTGTTGAGCACATGCGCAATAACGTCCCGTCAGCTTCATGCCAGGAATAGGCTCCGTCCACTCCCCCTACTGGTGAGAATCACACTTTGACTCTTTTCTTTCATAGTGCCATACAATTGCGTCTGGGAGCTCATAAGAACATAAGAAATAGGAGCAGGAGTAGGCCATCTAGCCCTTCGAGCCTGCCCCGCCATTCAATAAGATCGTGGCTGATCTGTCGTGGCTCAGTTCCACATTCCCGCCCTCTCCCCATAATCCTTAATCCCCCTGCCTATCAAAAACCTATCAACCCGCGTCTTAAAAATATTGAGCGAGGCAGCCTCCACCACTTCAACGGGCAGAGAATTCCAGAGATTCACCACCCTTTGAGTGAAGAAGTTCCTCCTCAACTCCGTTCTAAACCACCCCCCCCTTTATCTTGAGGCTGTGCCCCCTAGTCCTACTGTCCTTTCTGAGCAGGAAGAGCCTCTCCACCTCTATCCAACCCATCCCATTCAACGTCTTATACGTCTCAATAAGATCTCCCCTCATTCTTCTAAACTCTAACGAGTACAAGCCTAGTTTATTTAGCCTCTCCTCATAGTTCAACCCCCTCAACTCCGGTATCAGCCTAGTAAACCCTCCTCTGCACTCCCTCCAAGGCCAAAATATCCTTGCGTAAGCGCGGAGACCAAAACTACCGACAGTACTCCAGCTGCGGCCTCACCAGCGCCCTATACAGCTGTAGCAAGACCTCCCTACTTTTATATTCAATCCCCCTTGCTATGAAGGCCAGCGTCCCATTCGCCTTCCTGACCACCTGCTGCACCTGCAGGCTGGGTTTTTGCGACTCATGCACAAGGACCCTGAGGTCCCTCTGCACTGTCGCATGCTGCAGTTTTTCGCCACGTAAGTAATAGTCCTTCCTACCATTATTCCTACCAAAGTGGACAACCTCACATTTGCCAACATTAGATTCCATTTGCCAGTTCCTGGCCCATTCGCCCAGCCTATCTAGATCCTTCTGCAGACTCTCCACACCCTCCGCACAATTTGCTGTTCCACCAATCTTGGTGTCATCAGCAAATTTTGACACCATACACTCGGCTCCCTCCTCCAGATCATCTATATAAATGGTGAATAGCTGAGGCCCCAGCACCAACCCCTGGGGCGCTCCACTAGTCACCAACCGCCAATCCGAATAGCACCCATTAACCCCCACTCTCTGCCTCCTATTTGACAGCCAATCCTCAATCCACGCTAAAATATGGGTGCGATTCTCTCCCATTTTCCATCTTGTTCAGCACTTTGCCCCCAGATGTTTTTCTGTTGACATCCACAAAAACACAATTTCGAATACAGGTCACTGGTTAGTCAGTAGAAAGAAGACCTTCAATGATATTTCGCTTTCATTTTGTTCTTTGAGAACTTTTAAACAATTACAAGCAAACATAAATTTGGGATGCTTTGGTCAGTATGCCTTTTGCAGTGCTGTTATTTGGAAACACTGTCACAATTGGAATTCTATTTGAAGGATAAACTTTGTAAAGTGAATTTATATTTTAGGATGACAAAGAGCATTGTTTTTAAAATATCTCTACAGAATGTCTGTATGTTGCATTTTGCTTTTTTGCAAATATATCTTTTTTTAATTTTCTGGGAGTTCATGCTGCATGCCTTGTATTATCATTGCGAATCGTTCCACTGATTATTTTTAAGCAAGCCCATCTTCAGTAGATTAAATGCAGTTGATGGTGTAGGGTTTTAGATTCTATACTAAACCCAGAGTAAGAAAATTCTTGGCAAGGAATAACCATATTGGCAAGAAGGACATTTGGCATGCAAACAAACAATTGTATAAGAAATACTCACAGAATCGTACAGTGCAGAAGGAGGCTATTTGGCCTATCGAGTCTGCACCAATCACAGGTCCTATCCCATATCCGTATGTATTTACCCTAGCTAGTCCCTTAGGACATTTTAGCATGGCCAATCCATCTAACCCACACATCTGTGGACTGTGGGAGAAAACTGGAGCACTTGGAGGGAACTCACACAGACACAGGGAGAACGTGCTGATTTCACACAGATAGTGACCCAAGCTGGGAATCAAACCTGGGTTCCTGGCTGTGTGAGGCAGCAATGCTAACCATTGTGCCACCATGCCATCATATTGATACTTAACATTTCATTATTTGAGACATGGCCCAAAACCCAAGTTTAACGTTTGCTGGCCTGTCTTTCCCATGGATCCAGGGACTTCCTGCATGTTTTCTTAGTTCCTTGAATCTGGTCTCATGACATCTTTGGAGAATTTAGCTCAGTCAACCTAACTCTAACATACATACGTACATACAAATCCCTTTACAGCTTTATGACTACTTCAATCTTGCTTTTAACCCATAATGGGGTGGCATGGTGACACAGTGGTTAGCACTGCTGCCTCACAGCACCAGGGACCCGGGTCCGATTCCTGGCTTGGGTCACTGTCTGTGTGGAGTTTGCACATTCTCTCTGTGCCTGTGTGGGTTTCCTCTGGGTGCTCCAGTTTCCTCCCACAGTCTGAAAGACCTGCTGGTTAGGTGGATTGGCCACACTAAATTCTCCCTCAACGTACCCGAACAGGCGCTGGAGTGTGGTGACTGGGGGATTTTCACAGTAACTTCATTGCAATGTTAAAGTAAACCTACCTGCGACTAATAAAATTAAAACTAAATAAAAAACGATTTCCGGTTCACCTTAATTGCTGAAGCTAACAGCTGCCTACTGGGTGTCCCAGTTATAATTCAGTTCACTTGCAAAGGACCCACGTATCTTTCTGAAAACTACATGACTATATTTGGCAATTAAGGAGATGCCAATTTTAAGACTTTCTTAGCAAACGTACCCAAAATTCACAAACCATCCCAATAGTACACACAAATTAAGAATTTTTAGCCCTAAGGTCCCCACTAAGTGGGGAGGTGGTGATGTAGTGGTACTATCACTGGAGTAGTAATCCAGAGTAATGCTCTGGGACCTGGGTTCAAATCCCACCAAGGCTGATGGTGAAATTTTAACTCAGTAAAAATCTGGAATTTGAAAACAATAATCTAATGAAGACCATGGTAGGTGATTGTTGTAAAAACCTTCTAATTTTTTCTATTCATTCATGAGACCAGGGCATCGCTGCCTGGCCAGCATTTATTGTCCATCCTTAGTTACCATTGAGAAAGTGGTGGTGAGCTGCCTTGATGAATTGCTGCAGTTCATGCAGTGTAGGTACACCCACAGTGCCGATAGGGAGAGAGTTCCAGAATTTTGACCCAGCGACTGCGAAGGTACAGCAATATATTTACAAGTGAGTGGCTTGGAGAGGAGCTTGCAGATGATGTTATTCCCATGTATCTACTGCCCTTGTCCTTCAAGATGGAAGTGGTCATGGGTTTGGAAGGTGCTGTGTAAGAATCTTTGGTGAATTGCTGCAGTGCATCTTGTAGATAGTACACATTGCTGTTACTGAGCATCGGTGATGGAAGGAGTGGTTGTTTGTGGATGTGGTGCCAATTAAGTGGACTGCTTTGGTTTGGATGGTGTCAAGCTTCTTGAGTGTTGTTGGAGCTGCATCCATCCAGGCAAGTGGGGAATGTTCCATCACACTGTGATCATCCTGACTTGTGTATTGTAGATGCTAGACAGGCTTTTGAGAGTTGGGAGGTAAGTTACTCACTGCAGTATTCCTAGCCTCTGACCTGCTCTTGTGTTTATGTTGACTTTCTTGTAAATGGCAACCCCAGGGTTGCTGACAGTGGGGTATTCAGTGATGGTAACACCATTGAATGTCAAGGGATGGTGGTTAGCGTATCTCATTTTAGTGATGGTCATTGCCTGGCATTTGTGTGGCATAAATGTTACCAATATTACTAATGGCCATTTAGGGAAGGAAATCTGCCAGCCTTACTTAGCCTGGCCTGTATGTGACTCCAGACACAGCAATGTGATTGACTCTTAAATGGCCTAGCAAACTACTCAGTTTAAAAGCAATACGACACCCACATTGAGTGAACAAATTTTAAAAAAAGTACAATTTGATCAGTTAGGCCTTATTAATTATACAAATGAGGTGATGGCTGCATGCTCTATTTCTTCTTATACTGTGATAAATTTGACTTTAAAACCATTTACACCTATCACATGTCACACCTTTAATTGCTGCTGTAAGCAGCTGCTTTTGATGACAAAGGTGACCTGTATGTGCCACATAACGACTATATAACAAATAGCTGCTATTTTATTGCAAAAATATATGGTTAAATGCCTTCAGTAAGAGCAATGTGTACTATCTACAAGATGCACTGCAGCAATTCACCAATAATGGTTGTGTTCACAGATTCTGACTTCTGTGAATTTGTCAGTGTTTTCAATTCGACTGCCCTGGTTTTTTAACCTTGCAGAATCTTTCTGCTGGAGCTTCTGACTTCATTTTTTTGAAGCTGAAAAAAGATTGTTTGAAAATATTTAATGTTATTTGTATCAAATTATGCAATTGCAATGGTTGCCGGAGCATACCATTCTCTGCCTCCCTTATTCACATTCTTACCCAATCATGAATCTGCCTTTGTGCATCTGAGCATTCCTTTAGACTCACCCCATTTAAAACAAACCCTCTGCTTTCATCCCGTTACCTTTCTACTCTGTTTTTGTCACTTCTGCCAAGCATCTGCCTCTGAGGTTTGTCTCCCCTGCTCGCACCATCAGGCTAATGTGTCAGAACTGGCTTTCCACCTGGTCTGTTCAGGGATCCAGTCACAAGCCCACTCGACTTCACTCTTTGGGGTTACTGAAGCATTTTTATACAAAGGGAATTGCTGATAGTTTTAAATTTACTTCAACCCCTTTCTCCTCCATTCCCACCATTTTCCTCTGCTTCTCCCATTCTGTCTGCAATCACACTTGACTCTCTGGGCGGGATTTTCCTGCCACACTTGCCCCAAGACTGGAAAATCCCCATCAAGGTCAACGGATCTTTGCATGGTCTGTGCCCTGCTCGCTATGATCCCCGTGGTGGGTGGGACAGGAAAATTCTGCCCTCATTCTTTCCACGGATCTCCCTTTCTCTCTTGCATATTTGTACAAGTTGTCCTTTCCCATTCTTCCCAATCATGTTTCTCATTTTCTCCTCCTCACCCTTTCTTCCTATTGAATCTCTATTCCCCTCTGAGCTCCTGTTCTGTCCCATTTCAGCCTTGCTCCCTTCTTATTCATCCTTCTTTTCTTTCTCCACTCTTCACAGTAACTGTAAACACAGTAATTCCAAAGTAACATGGGAATTTCATAGTAATTTCATTGCAGTGTTAATGTAAGTCTTATTTGTGACTAATAAATAAACTTTAAACATAGAACATAGAACATTACAGCGCAGAACAGGCCCTTCGGCCCACGATGTTGCGCCGACCAGTTACAAAACAATGACCCACTAACCTAAACCAATCCCTTCTCATCCATAAACCTATCCACGGATCTCTTAAATGCCCCCAAACTAGGCGCATTTACAACTGCAGCAGGCAGGGCATTCCAATCCCTCACCACCCTCTGGGTAAAGAACCTACCCCTGACATCTGTCCTATAACTACCACCCCTTAATTTAAAGTCATGCCCCCTCGTGCTAGATTTCTCCATCAGAGGAAAAAGGCTATTACTATCCACCCTATCTAAACCTCTAATCATCTTATATGTTTCAATAAGATCCCCCCTTAGCCGCCTTCTTTCCAGCGAAAACAACCCCAAATCCCTCAGCCTCTCCTCATAGGACCTCCCCTCCATACCAGGCAACATCCTGGTAAACCTCCTCTGCACCCTCTCCAAAGCCTCCACATCCTTCCTGTAATGTGGGGACCAGAACTGCACACAGTACTCCAAGTGCGGCCGCACCAGAGTTGTGTACAGTTGCAACATGACGCTGCGACTCCTAAATTCAATCCCCCTACCAATAAACGCCAAGACACCGTATGCCTTCTTAACAACCTTATCTACTTGACTCCCAACTTTCAGGGATCTATGTACACATACACCTAGATCCCTCTGCTCATCTACACTATTCAAAGTCCTCCCGTTAGCCCTATACTCGACACATCTGTTATTCCTACCAAAGTGAATTACCTCACACTTCTCCGCATTAAACTCCATCCGCCACCTCTCGGCCCAGCTCTGCAACCTGTCTAAGTCTTCCTGCAAACTATGACACCCTTCATCACTATCGACCACACCTCCGACTTTGGTGTCATCAGCAAACTTACTAATCCACCCAACTATACCCTCATCCAGATCATTAATAAAAATTACAAACAGCAGTGGCCCCAAAACAGATCCCTGAGGCACACCACTCGAAACCGAACTCCATGATGAATATTTACCATCAACCACCACCCTCTGTCTCCTATCCGCTAGCCAATTCCTGATCCAATTCCCTAGATCACCCCCAATCCCATACATCTGCATTTTCTGCAGAAGCCTACCATGGTGAACCTTATCAAACGCCTTACTAAAATCCATATACACCACGTCCACTGCCTTACCCCCATCCACCTCTTTGGTCACTTTCTCAAAAAACTCAATAAGGTTAGTAAGGCACGACCTACCCGCCACAAAACCATGCTGACTATCTCCAATCAATTCTTTACTCTCCAAATAACTATAAATCCTATCCCGAATAATTTTTTCTAAAACTTTGCCCACAACAGAAGTGAGACTCACCGGTCTATAATTCCCGGGGAAGTCTCTGTTCCCCTTCTTAAACAATGGGACAACATTCGCTAACCTCCAATCTTCCGGTACTATACCAGAGGCCAACGACGACCTGAAGATCAGAGCCAGAGGCTCTGCAATCACTTCTCTTGCCTCCCAGAGAATCCTGGGGTAAATCCCATCCGGACCAGGGGACTTATCTATTTTCAGACCCTCCAGAATATCTAGCACATCCTCCTTATCAACTGCAACACTGTCAATTCTACTCCCCTGCAATCCAGTGTCCTCCTCAGCTATATCCATGTCCCCTTGCGTGAACACCGAAGAGAAATATTGGTTCAATGCCTCTCCAATCTCCTCCGGTTCCACACATAACTTCCCTCTGCTGTCTATAACTGGCCCTAATCTTGCCCTAACCAACCTTCTGTTCTTGACATACCTATAGAACACCTTAGGATTCTCCTTAATCCTATCAGCCAAAGTCTTCCCATGTCCTCTTTTAGCCCTTCTTAGCTCACTCTTCAACTCCCTCCTAGCCAATCTAAAGTTTTCTAGTGCACTACCCGAGCCCTCACGTCTCATCCGAACATAAGCCTCCTTTTTCCTCTTAACCAACGAAAAAACTTTTTTGGTGCACCACGGTTCCCTAGCCCTACCAAATCCTCCTTGCCTGACAGGGACATACCTATCATGGACTCGCAGTAGCTGCTCCTTGAAAAAACTCCACATTTCAGACGTTCCCAGTCCCTGTAATCTCCTAGTCCAACCTATGCTTCCTAATTCTCTCCTAATAGCCTCATAATTACCCTTCCCCCAGCTAAAACCACTAGCCCGAGGTTCATTCCTATCCCTTTCCATCACTAAGGTGAACGTAACCGAATTGTGGTCACTATCACCAAAATGCACACCAACTTCCAAGTCTAGCACCTGGTCTGGCTCATTTCCCAGCACCAAATCCAATATAGCCTCACCTCTAGTTGGCCTATCTACATACTGAGTCAAAAAACCTTCCTGCACGCTTTGTACAAAAACTGACCCCTCTAACGAGCTAGAGCTATAACAATTCCAATCAATATTAGTAAAGTTAAAATCCCCCATAACAATTACCCTATTACTTTCACTCCTAACCAGGATCGTCTCCGCAATCCTTTCCTCAATCTCTCTAGAACTTTTAGGAGGTCTATAAAAGACTCCCAACAGGGTGACCTCTCCTCTCTTACTTTTACTTCCTGCTACTTCTTAAATACTCTTTCTCTATTTTCCCCCTCACAGCTCTCCACTCTCTGATTCCATCATCACAGGCTGCCCTTGTTCTGATTCTGGTTTGATTAAGCCTGTTTGATTGGCAGTTTACTTGATCTTTAGTCCCAAAATGCATTGCCACTAGAGACTGAATTCTTTTCATATTCGATCCAGTTCGAAAAACAAATACAACACAGCGGCCTGTTACTCCTGGTGGAGTGGTGGTAGGGTCGAATTGCCAATATGCTCCTGGTTACTTGAGGAGTTGCGTATACCAGGTCAGATCAGGGCTGTCCTGGGGAGTGGCGGGAGGGGTCTTGTCTGGTTGGGCCTGGAGGTGTGGGTGGGAGGTTGGGTCAGGCCTGGGAAAGTCAGGTCAGTTTGGATTAAGCCAGTCAAGACTGCGCGGTCAGTGGGTAATGAGGGGTGGGGGGAGCCATATTGGGGTTCAGGGATCAAGAAGTTGGGGGACAGTCAGAGTGGAGGCTAGTGGGAGGTGTGTGGAATCCCAGTCGGAGTTGGCTGTCAGTGGTGACGGGTGTTTGGGGAGTGGGGGGGGAATGATGGAGTACGGTCAGTACAACAGTTACCCAGAAGGTAGAAGTAGTTTGAATTTATCTAATCTTTTCTAGGTGACTGTTCTTGTAACACAGTTGGAATCATTGGAAATATGTGATTTTAAATGCAGGGATATTTCCCAAAGGAAGTTTGAACTTCCTGGGCAATTGCAATGCAATCCTTACTGGGGATACCTCTGAGTACATTTCGGTAACACTTACGTTACACTGTCTCGCAGCTCGGTCCTGTATGTTCCTTGGAAAATCTAGTCAAATATACTTGTCAAAAAATTGAACTGAAAGCTCAGTTTTTACTCAGCATCGCAGCACAGTGAGGGTTTGAACTTCAAAAGATCTTTGTATTTTAGTGGTGGTGTGTTTTATACATATCGCAATGGGTTACATTTTATAGGGTGCTGTGGCCCCTTCCCCCAGTTAAAATGTCGGGAGGCGTGGGTAGCCCACTGAAAAGAGCAGTTGCTTGCAAGACTGGAGGACCCCCCGCCCCCACCATCCCTCTGGGACAGCAAGCGGTGGCCACTGCCAGTACTGCACTTGAGGCTTGAGCAACACTGGAATGGAAGTTTATGAAACATTACTGCTTGGGCTGAGGGCAGGGTTTGAGAGGCCATGGCAAGGGTGGGGCATGGTGTGGCCTGCCACCCACTTATACAGGTCTTTGTGTCTGTCTTCTTACTTATGCAGCTTCAATCAGTCTATCTTAAAATGCCGCTAAATGTATCTAAATTTTTCCCCCTCTCTTGCAGGTGGCATTTTTGAAGCTGGATTGATGGCAGTCAATTATCAAATGGAAGAAGTGCTTGGATTCAGAAAGACTACAGCTGTAAAGTAATTGGAGAATAATAAAGAAAATCGTCTTATAAAAGTACTGTTTAAAAAAAAGCTTGAACATGATTTGACAAACCGTTTGAGCACTCTTACTGAGTGAACTTAGTGATTTGAACAATCAGTGCCTCACCAAGATAAAATGTAAGTTTTGACTTTGTACCAGGATCACCAGCAACTCATAAGTCATTCATCAGAATAAATCCTTGACAAGAGGACTCAAAATTGTATCATCATTGGCTGAAACTGGTAACATTTAGGAATGTTACTTGAGTAAAATATATACTTATCCCCAGAAGCTTCGATCTTCAGAGGTATCTTACCAGCCTCACCACAGAACTTGGCGGAAGTGCTGACACACTCATGATGTGAGAATTGTCATGAGTGTGTCAGGAAATTTGAACTTCTGATGGGCAATTCTGTATATCTCGAATCCTCCAATTCTGAGATAGTGTCGGAGATTGTAGACGGCTCCTCATTACTTACTGAAAAAGTTACCCAGGAAAAGTTAACAGGAGAAACTGGATAACTACACATAATCACTAGAACTGACTCACCTGACCTTCCCACCCCTGCCACAAACACCCACTCTCCCAACTATCCCCGACTCTCTCCTGATCCCCTGACCCTCCAAGCCTGCCCAGACCTGACCTGATACCCCTGCCCCCGAAATTCCAACTTGATGCTACGACTATCCCACCAACCTGACTGCCCCACTCCCAACCCACCAACTGCCCTCTTGAGTCCCCTCGCCCTCTGACTCCTTTGACCCAACCTCCCCACCCTACCCAGCTGGCACCCTATCCACCCTTCAACCTGCACCCAGCCACCTACCACTTCCTTGCCCACCCTATCCAACTGCAACCTACTCGCACATTGCCACCTTCCCCACTTATCCCACTCACACTCATTCAGTAACATAGTGAAAAGCTATTGAATGTCCAAAGCTTTTCATTGTGCTTGTGAATGAAGACTTACCAAAGTAGTGCTTTTAAAAAGGGTATGGTTTGCCTTCACCCAACAATCCTGCCTTATGATGAAGGACTCTGAAAACGGTATTTCTGAAAAGGCTCAATTCGGAAGTCAAGGCCAAGAATGCGAAGCTCCAATGTGAGGTAACAAAATAGGAGCAGGGTGGTAATCTGACATATTTCCACTTCTCGGGAGACGTAGCCCAATGTATCAACAGGGAAAGTGTTGCAAAACTGCACGTTGTGATATCTATCAGCTGATGCTGTCATCCTTCTAGGTGAAATGTCATTGTCAGCTGTGACATTTCAATCGTGTTACATTTTAAACATTCATTTATGGGCTGTGGGTGTCACTGGCTAAGTAGCATTTATTTCCCATCCTTAGTTGCCCTTAAGGTGATGGCGAGCCACCTTCAGTCCATGTAGTGTAGGTACATCCACGGTGCTGTCAGCGAGGGAGTTCCAGGATTTTGACCCAGCCACATTGAAGGAACAGCAATATATTTCCAAGCCAGGATGGTGAGTGACTTGCAGGGGAACCTCCACGTGGTCGTATTCCCAGGTATCCGCTGCCCTTGTCCTTCTAAATGGTAGTTGGTGTAGTTTGGAAGGTGCTGCCTAAGGAGCCTTGGTCAGTTCTTCAGTGTATCTTGTAGATGGTACACTGTTTGTCATTTCCGGAGGGAGCCAATGTTTGTGGATGGGGTGCCATTCAAGCTGGCTGCTTTATCGTGGATGATGTTGAATTTCATGAATATTCTTGGAGCTGCACCCATCTGGCAAGTGGAGAGTATTCCATTGCACTCCTTACTTGTGCCTTGTAGATAGTGGACAGGCTCAGTAGGAGTGACTACCATACATCTTTGTGGAGACAAAGTCCCATCTTCACATTGAGGATATCTTGCATCGTGTAGTATGGCAGTGCCACCATGTTAAATGGAATAGACTTCAAACAGATCAAGCAACTCAAGCTTTGGCATTCATGAGATGGTGTGTGCCATCAGCAGCAGCATAACTGTACTCAGCCACAGTCTTGACATCATGGTATGGCATATTCCCACAGTCTGCTATTACCACCAAGCCAGGGAATCAACCCTGGTTTATGGAGAGTGCAGGAGGGCATGCCAGGGGCAGTGCCAGGCATACCTAAAAATGAGGTGTCAACCTGGTGAAGCTACAACACAGGACTACTTGTGTGCCAAACAGCATAAGCAGCAAGTGATAGAGTTAAGCAATTTGACAACCAATTGAGCAGATTTAAGCTTTACTCTCCTATCACATCCGGTTGTGAATGGTGGTGGACAATTAAACAACTCACTGGAAGAGTAGGCTTCACAAATATCCCTATCCTCAATGGTGCGGGGGCCCAGCAAATCAGTGCAAAAAATAAGGCCGATGCATTTGCAACAATCTTCAGTCAGAGGTTCCAAGTTGATGATACATCTCAGCCTCCTCCAGAGATCCCCGTCATTACAGATGCCAGTCTTTAGCCAATTTGATCATTCCACATGATATCATCCTCTTGGATAACAAATTGTATTTATATTACACATTTAATGTAATAAAACATCTTAAGGTGCTTCACGGGAGTGCTATAGAGCAAAAATTGACTCCAACCCACGTAACGGGATATTAGGGCAGATGAGCGAAAGCTTGATCAAAGAGGTAGGTTTTAAAGAATGTCTTATAGGAGAAAAAAAGAGATAGAGGTTAAAAAAAAAGTTTAGGGAAGGAATTTCAGAGCATTACTGCTAATATATTATTAAAGAAACGTTAAAATTGAATCAAATTCTACTTAATATCTCAGCAGTTGTGATAACAAATTAAGGATGCCAATTGACAAACTTACAAGTTACCCAGATTCTCTCAGCAGCCAATTTATGGAAAGGATGTGTTTTGTTTAAAGGTCTGTGTACCTACAGGAGTTACCTTACAGTGTGAACTGGCTACAGAACCATTTTAAAGCATAAAAGGCAATTACACAAAACTTTTTAACATTGCAGACTTTAATCATTGAGATTGTCAGTCAAGAGAATTAATACGTCCCGATACTTGGTGCAGTGTAGAAAAAGTAAAGGGAGTGATTCTCCCAGCACACATGGGGTGGGAGACTCAAGTGGAGGCTGTGTAGTGCACTTCCTGCTTGGTACCACAGCCTCTGCACATCTCTGGCTGCGAAGCTGTATAAATTATGCTAATGAAAATTTCCATGTAATTAGCGGGCCCACTAACCTCTCATTCCCCACCCCCCCTCTCCGCCAGGTGTTTCACTCCAGCAGGGTTTACATCAGCTCCCCATTAGTGGGAAGTTGGTGGTCTGACAACAATGGAGTGCAGGGGTGGGAGGGTTGATGGATGTCCCCCCCCCCCACCATCCAAAAGAAGTCAGGGTAGGGGTGGGAATGCCCCCTGGGCATTGTCAGCTTGGCATTGCCAGCCTGGCCCCCTGGCACTGTCCAAGGGGTAAAGTGGCAATGCTGAAGGAGCACTTTGGCACTGCCCACTGTGCATTGGGCAGTGTCAAGGGGGTGGGGCCTATAGGGGCAGGGCCTCTGGAGGGAACAAGATCGGTGAGGGCGGGGGTCCCGCTGCCACTCTGCACATGGCAGTGACAGAGGGAGGGGGGTCAACAATTGGGGCTGGACATCAGGATGGAGGTGGGGGGGTCGACATTCCGGAGGGGAGCAGAATCAGGAGAGCGGGACTGCTGGTGGGGAGAGGAGGGTTGGTGGTGGATTGTGGCAGGCTGGAATTGTGGGGCTGACCAGTATTGGGAGGTCGGCAGGGCTACTGCGTATGCACCGATCTCAGCTCTGACAGATCAGCACGTTTACAGTGGCCCGCTCAGTGCTCTGCCACCAGCCTCTCCAGTGAAATTAGGCCCTGCCCACTGATTTTTAGTGTGATTCATGTTGAGGCTCTCTGCAGTGCACAAAGCGTGGGAGATTCATTTTGAAAATCCTGTTGAACAAAATAGTGGGATTTACTCAGCACAGTGGTTAGCACTGCTGCCTCACAGCACGAGGCACCTGGGTTCGATTCCCGGCTCGGGTCACTGTGTGGAGTTTGCACATTCTCCTCATGTCTGCGTGGGTTCCTCCGGGTGCTCCAGTTTCCTCCCACAGTTCAAAGATGTGCGGGTTAGGTTGATTGGCCGTGCTAAAAATTGCCCTTAGTGTCCTCAGATGCATAAGTTAGAGGAATTAGTGGGTAAATATGTAGGGGTATGGAAGTAGGGCATGGGTGGGATTGTGGTCAGTGCAGACTCGATGGGCCGAATGGCCTCTTTCTGTACTGTCGGGTTTCTATGATTCTACTCCAGTTTTTAGGATTTTGTTTGGGAGAATCCCACGCAAGATGTCCAAATGGTTTGCAGCCCTATTGCAGGCTGGGAATGTGTTAAAGATTATAGTATTCTTTTCAATTCCAATTCTTACAAATGTGCTGTTGCAAAGAGCTTTTTGCTTTTAACTCCTTGATTTTACTTGAATATTTCTGTTTGTATGATGTGTTGATGCATTCAGTGAAGACTGGGGTGGGGATTGCAAATTTACGGCAGTAAATTATCATTGTTTATCCATCGGTTGGGATCTTTTGCTTGTGCCAAATTAGTTCACTTCCTTTGCACTCGAGCCTTTGTTCAGGACTTATTTGGCCATACACAAAGCAAGAGATTGAGGCCCCTTACATCTCACTATCCTCAACTTTGTGTTAACTTTCTAAACATATCTCGAAGCATAAAAGTAAAAATTCTCTGCCAGTTTCCAAGACAAATAAAAAATGGGCTTTTTAGCACATAATGTGTTTAATTTTAAGTTTGTAATAAATCAATGACCAATGCAATATTGCACTACTTTGTAAAGTATGCCCTATTCGAACACAATGCAACCAACCACAGGGAGAAAAAAATTGTGGGCAATTTAACATAAGAACATAAGAACATAAGAAATAGGAGCAGGAGTAGGCCATCTAGCCCTTCGAGCCTGCCCCGCCATTCAATAAGATCATGGCTGATCTGTCGTGGCTCAGTTCCACTTTCCCGCCCTCTCCCCATAACCCTTAATCCCCTCTCTTATCAAGAACCCATCAACCCGCTTCTTAAAAATATTTAGCGAGGCAGCCTCCACCACTTCAACGGGCAGAGAATTCCAGAGATTCACCACCCTTTGAGTGAAGAAGTTCCTCCTCAACTCCGTTCTAAACCGCCTCCCCCTTATCTTGAGGCTGTGCCCCCTAGTCCTACTGTCTTTTTTGAGCGGGAAGAGTCTCTCCACCTCTATCCTATCCATCCCATTCATCATCTTATACGTCTCAATGAGATCTCCCCTCATTCTTCTAAACTCTAACGAGTACAAGCCTAGTTTATTCAGCCTCTCCTCATAGCTCAATCCCCTCAACTCCGGTATCAGCCTAGTAAACCTCCTCTGCACTCCCTCCAGGGCCAAAATATCCTTGCGCAGGTGCGGCGCCCAAAACTGCACACAGTACTCCAGCTGCGGCCTCACCAATGCCCTATACAGCTGCAGCAAGACCTCCCTACTTTTATATTCAATCCCCCTCGCTATGAAGGCCAGCATCCCATTCGCCTTCCTGACCACCTGCTGCACCTGCAAGCTGGGTTTTTGCGACTCATGCACAAGGACCCTGAGGTCCCTCTGCACCGTCGCCTGCTGCAGTTTTTCACCGCGTAAGTAATAGTCCTTCCTACCATTCTTGGAAAATGCTCTCTAACTTTCTTAGGCAATTATACAGCCCAACCATAATATTCTGACTTAAACAAAATTGGCCGTGTAATACAGCCTGCCTTCAATCTTGCCCCTGGTCTGAGCTGTGGTGATCCTAAGAGGGGAGGGCAGCCTATGGTTATTTGGGACCAATCAGAAGCCAACTTTGCCATCCTGTACTGCAATGTGGACCTTTAGTGATTTATCAACCACAACTCCCAAGATTCCTCTTGTACGCTGTCATGTTTAATGGCTGCTGTTGTGTTGCAACTTGGATTTGCCCTGATCCAGGTTAGTTGGATTAATTCACATTGATTGCTACTGCACATGGGTCTATCCCCCAACCAGATTGGCCAACTAATATTTAATCTAAATTTCCAAGACCAATTCATACAGTTAGGCCATCTGCAAAATTGTGAATGGTTCCAGCTTCCATTAATGCTATCATCCAAATCATTTATGGTGAACATCAGTCTCAACACTGAACCTTTTGGCACTCTGTTCTTGGCCTAGTGAAACTATTGTCCTACTCTAATTAATGATAGCTCTCTGTGTTCACAATCAGGTTAATATCTGATTATTAATCTCATGTGCTGCCGTCTTTGCCAGTAATGTATTGCGTGACATTTTATCAAAGTTTTTTTGGAAGTCCAAGGATTTTTATCTAACAACTACTAGACTATCATCATGCATTGATTTAAGAACTTCCTCAAATAACTGAATCCGGTTAGTGCAGCAGGGTCTCACTGAAATATTGATTGCTCTCTTCACCACTTTAGGAAAAAAATAGCAATTTAAATAGCAATGTTTCTTTTTTCCTTCAATCTGGCAATAAAAGAGTTGTGGCATCAAAAATAAATTGATTTAATCAGTCAACTCTGAACTGAGTAAGTGTGTTTTGAATTGAGTTTTCACCACTCAATAGGATACAGTGATTTATATAAACAAGCACAACAGGGACAGAGACAACTGAGGTATATGGTCATACATTGCATATAGTGACAGGACAACAGAAAACAGTTAATAAGGCATCCAGAATCCTGGACTTTATAAATAGAGGCAGAGTGTACAAAATCAAGGAAGGAATGTTGTAGTTCACTGAACATTGTTTCCATGTCCAACTCTGTATCATGTATCATGTCCAACTCTGGGCTACACGCTTTAGGGAGGATATGAAGGCATTGGACAGAGTGCAGAAAAGATTGATAAGAATTGTTCTGTGGATGAGAGACTTCAGTTTTGTGGAAAGATTGGAGAAGCTTGAACTATTCCCTTTAGAGCAAAGAAGATTGAGAGGAGATTAGAAAGAGGTGTTCAAGATCACAAGGAATCTGGATAGGGTAGATGTGGAGATACTCACCATTGGCAGGAGAATCGAAAGCCAGAGGGCACCAATTAGAAAAAGAACCAGAGGCAGCATGAGGGAAAACTTCACTCGGCGAATGGCTATGATCTGGAATGCACTGCACGAGAGTGTAATAGAAACAGATTCAATCGTAGCTTTCGAAAGGGAATCAGATAATTATCTGATGAGAAAAAAATTGCTGGATGAAACAGCAGTAGAGTGGGACTAGCTGAATAGCTCTTACCAAGAGGTGGCACAGATGATAGGCTGAATGACCTTCTGAGTTAGAACCATTTTGTATTGCTCCCATTTGAGGATGCGTCAAGCAAATTTCACCATCTTGTAGACTTGCTTATGGGAATGATAAGTAACTACAGTTTACAGAGGGTTGATAATTTATGAGCAGGTCTCTCACTCCATCTTTCATGTCATTCCTATTGACAGCCTGCAGTGTCTCTGCGGCATGTTGCAATTTGTATGACAGGAAGAGACGAAATCCAAAGCCATTAAAACAGTTCACTGGCACCACTTTCTATGTAGCTGTACAAATGCTATGATGACACTTGACAATGATACCGCTTCGAAAGTCTGGAAGAGTTTTCAGCTTAATCGGACAACAAACTATGAAATCTGCTGTGACATTGATTTGATACCCTCTGTTGTTTCTCAGGACACTGAATTGCATAGTAATGCAAAAAAAAATTTACTTCCTTACTAACTACTAGTAGTATTTCAAATAGCCATCAATGGATGAGTTTAACTAGAGTTTCTTGTTCTGAATTATGAATAGAAAACAGCTGCAAAGTATCCTTATTAACACACTATAATATATTTTTTCCAATCCAACTGATGATCTTTGGACTCCGCTTAAGCCAAAAACCAAGTTACTGATAAAAGGTGAATTTATACAGTTAAATCTTTATCTTCTGGCATCATCGAACTGATCTTACAGATGGAACCGTTGAATTCCTTAAGTACAGAAAGAGGCCATTTGTCCCATCAAGTCTGCACCGACTGTCCGAAACACCATCCCACCCAGTCCCCCCTCTCTGCCCTATCCCCATAACCCTGTGCATTTACCATGACTAATCCATCTAATGTACCCATCTTTTGACACTAAGGGGCAATTTATCATGGCCAATCTACCTAACCTGCATATCTTTGGACTGTATGAGGAAACTGAAGCACCCAGAAGACAGGCAGACTTGGGGAGAATGTGCAGACTCCACACAGGCAGTCACCAAGGCCAGAATTGAACCCGGGTGCTTGGTCCTGTGAGGCAGCAGTGCTAAGCACTATGCTACCATGCCCCCCATAGATAGATGTTCTAGCAGACTCAGAAAGGTATATACAACTGCTGAAATAATATGAATTAATAGACTTCAGTTTATGCATGGCATCCTATGAAATTTAAGGAATGCGTGAAATATGGGACACGAATCCAGATAGGAATCACTTAGGGATGGATTGGTACAAAAATCTTTCAACTGAAACGGCTCTCTTTAAATGTCCCTACAAGAGAAGGCAGCTTGTTGATGTGAGACAGATTGAGGTAGCATCAAATAGTAATTAGCCTCTTATATTTTACAAATAGCGATGGCTTTCTTGGCACAAGTTGAATTTATTCATAGCAAAAAAGAGTAGCTAAAATCTCCTGATATGTAATGATATAGATATTTTCTTTAGGAAAGCAATTTTGCTGTCCTTAGCCAGTCTGGCCTACATTTGACACCAGAGCCACCAGACTTTCAACTGCCTTCTGAAATGGCTGAGCAAGCCACTCAGTTCAAGGGATGGGTAATAAATGCTGGCCAGCCAGCGACGCCCATGTCCCACAAATGAATAAAAAAAAATGGCCCACTCTTAACAGGTTCCAAAACATCATGTCATTGCCACGCTATGTAATAATGTAGAGACGCAATGTAAATGATGAGATCGCTGGTCCAATGCACACAAATCCCAGCAATAACTATCAATGCCAGATTATGGAAAGCATGCAGTTGAGCTGAGTTAGTCATCATCCTTAATTAGCCCCCTTGTTACTACTTCCTATTTGAGGTAAAACAGCAGAGCAGAAGTGAAATGTGTCAACATTAATGAGGTGAATGAAAATGTTAAATCAGTTCATGAAATAGTAGGGGATCTAACCAGAGCCCAAAAATATTTCAAAACAGGAAGACAAATTATAAAATATGCTTGTAAACATTATGATGTGTGGCTTCTGATCTTGGTGGCACACGGTGATCAAAGACTGCACTTGTTTAGATTAATAATAGTTCTGTTCCCATTTTAGTTGGCACTTTACCCTCTGTCCGAGGGCTATTAGCACCAACAAGCATTGCCTGCTTGGTACTTCCTGAGCACTGATATATTGGAATTCAACACTGAGGATGAACTGAAATCCCAGCACATTGTGGTAACTTACGTTTTTTCTTAATCTCTTTCATTTCTGTTTCACTTTTTACATTAAATCACTGAGCTGTTAGACCTGCCATTGAGGCTCATAAAAGTGGTGATTGTAAACTGTGTAAGTAATTGGGATGGCATTTAGCTTAACTGTGCGTATTATTGTCATAATATAAAGTAATATAAAAATATAGCGGGTGCTGGAAAGGTGAAATAAAAAGAGAAAGTGCTGCAAAAACTCAGCAGGTCTGGCAGCATCAGTGGAGAGAGGATAGAGCCAATATTTTGAGTCTATGACTCTTCAGAATCTTACTTGTTTTCTTGAGGGTTAAGGGGTGTTCAATACAAGAACTAGTCTTTATAGATTTTCTCTAAATGTACCTTTTTGTTATCCATCCACTCCACTTGCCTTGCTGATCTTCTCATCTGGGAGTACAGGTCCACAGGTCCTTAAAAATGGCAGCACAGATAGAAAGAGTGATACTGGAGTTGAGGGGGTTGAACTATGAAGAGAGGCTGAATAGACTGGGCTTGTTCTCGTTGGAGTTTAGAAGGATGAGGGCGGATCTTATTGAGACGTATAAGATGATAAAGGGGATGGATAGGGTAGAGGTGGAGAGGTTCTTCCCGCTCAGAAAGAACAGCAGGACTAGAGGGCACAGCCTCAAGATAAGGGGGGAGCAGTTTAGAATGGAGTTGAGGAGGAACTTCTTCACTCAAAGGGTGGTGAATCTCTGGAATTCTCTGCCCGTTGAAGTGGTGGAGGCTACCTCGCTAAATAAATTTAAGATGCGGGTAGATAGGTTTTTGGTAAGCAAGGGAATTAAGGGTTATGGGGAGAAAGCGAGTAAGTGGAACTGAGCCACTTCAGATCAGCCATGATCTTATTGAATGGCGGGGCAGTCTCGAAGGGCTAGATGGCCTACTCCTGCTCCTATTTCTTACGTTCTTATGTTCTTAAAGAAAGCGTATGGCATCACTCGGGGCAAGTTATCTTACAGTTATATAAAACATTGGTTAGGCCACGTTTGGAATACTGTATCCAATTCTGGTCTCCTCCAGGTGGGGGCCTGGAATGCACAGCCAATTGAGGTGGCTGAGGCAGACATATTAGTGACATTTAAGACTTACCTGCATAGACACATGAGCAGGCGGGGAATGATGGGATACAGGCAATTGGTCTAGATAAGGCAATGGGCCCTATTTTACCATTTTGATTCTAAATGCTGAGGGGACTTCAAATTGGGAGTGTTTCAAATCCGACTTTTAGACCCTTTCTCAGGCGCCCCATATGCACTCTGCCTAAAAAAAATCACCAATTCTGAATCATGGGAGGGGCTTAACATACCCAAAATCCTGCGGCACCGATCGGCACTGCCAATTGCACATGCGCAGAAAAAAAGATGATAGAATGCAGCTCCCCTGCCGCATCCTTCCCGGGCCAGATAATGTATCCCCCTGGCCCCCACAGACATTGCTCCACCCTCACAACATTACTGACCCCCTTATCCCTGCCACCCCTGCCACCCAGACCGATCGCAGGCCCCTTCCCCCTCATTGATCTCAGGCAGAATGGCAGCAGACCCCCCCCCCCCACTTCACCCCATTGATCTCAGGCAGAATGGCAGCAGACCCCCCTCCCTTTAAGACAGAGATAGGTTCTTGATTAATAAGTGGATCAGGGGTTATGGGGAAAAGGCAGGAGAATGGGGATGAGAAAAATATCAGTCTGATTGAATAGCGGAGCAGACTCGATGGGCCAAGTAGGTAATACTGCTCCAATGTTTTATGGTCTTATAGTCTTTCCCCCCACTGATGTCAAGCGGAGAGCTGTCAGACACTAGGCACCTACCTCCTCACTAACTGGAGCGCCCAAATCGGAACTTTATGGAGCATGTCTGTTTTGCGACAATTCTGGATGGGTGAACACGGTGGTAAAGGGCTAAGTGCTGGTAAGGTTGAGTGTGCAGCCAATTAAGTCAATTTAAATGCATGCAAATGTATTTAAATGGCCATTGCACCCATTTCAAATGCGTTCTCGACCGCAGCCATTTTCGGGCCTTGATAAAGGGGGAACTGGCGCGGAGGCGGGTGCGGATCATGCTGCTCGCCTCACACCTGACTTTATCAAGTTTTCGCATGTGAAAACAGGGGCAACGTGATGGTAAAATTGGGCCCAATGTGATCGGGTCAGGCTTGGAGGGCTGAAGGGCCTGTTCCTGTTCTGTATTGTTCTTTGTTCTGTGTGCAAAATAAAAACTGAATTGAAAGGTTATCAACAATATGCAAATATAAAAATCCAGATGGTTAATGGCATGCTAAATCATTGTGGTTGGGGCAGGTTGTCTCCTTTGAGGTGACCAGTGACATTCTTGCAGTTTTTAAAGCCTGATTGAGTGAGTGAGCAAACTGTGGCAGGCAGATCTCAAGGCAGGTAGTTGTGAGATCATCCATTCCAATCACACTGTCGGGGTTGTACTACAGACCTTCCAACAGTCAGCATGAAGTGGGGGAACTGGTATGTCAACAAATTATGGAAAGATTTAAAAACAACAGGGTTGTCGTGATGGGCGATTTTAAATTCCCCAGCGTAGACTGAGATACCTTTAGTGCTAGGGGCTTGGATGGGGCAGAGTTTGTTCAGTGTGTCTAAGTGTGCTTCTTGAGGCAATGTGTAGGTAGTCTGACTCAGGAAGGGGCTATCTTAGATCTGGCTCTGGGACGCAAGCCTGGACAGGCGAGTGATGTCTCAGTGGGGGAACCATTTTGGGAACAATGATCACAATGCTATAAGTTTCAAGATACACGTAGAAAAGGACAGAAGTGGAAAGTACTAAACTAGGAGAAAGCTAACTACAACAATATGAGGCAGGAGTTGGGAAATGTAGATGGGTGGTGGCTGTTTGAGGATAAATCCACATCCGATATGTGGGAATCTTCTAAAAGTCAGTTAACAATTCAAGACAGGTATGTCCTTGTAAACATGAAGGATAAAGATAGCACGATTCGGGAACCCTGAATGACAAGAGAGATTATAAGCTTAGTGAAAAAGAAGGAGGCATACATAAATTTCAGAAAATTGAAAACACATAAGGCTCTTGAGGAATACAAAGATAGCAGGAAAGAACTTAAACAGGGATTTAGGAGGGCTGAAGAGGGTCATGAAGTGAGCTTGGCAGGCAAAATTAAGGAGAATCCCAAGGCTTTTTATGCGTATATAAGGAGGAAGAGGGTTGCTAAGGAAAGGGTAGGTCCGCTCAAGGGCAGTGGAAGGAATTTGTATGTGAAACCAGAGGAGGTGGGCGAGATCTTTAATGAGTACTTTGCATCAGTATTCACAAATGAGAAGGATGTGGTGGATGGTGAGTGTAGAAAGGAGAATGTTGACATTCTAGGATATGTTGAGATAGAAAGGGAAGAGGTATTGGAGGTTTTGAAAAACATTAAGATGGACAAGTCCCCAGGGCCAGATAGGGTCTATCCCAGAATACTGAGAGATGAGGGAAGAAATTGCTGAGGCCTTGGCCAAAACCTTTGTATCCTTAGCCACGGGCAAGGTACCAGAGGAGTGGAGAGTAGTTAACATTGTTCCTCTTTTTAAGAAGGGAAAAAGACACAATCCAGGAAATTACAGGCTTGTGAGCCTTACATCAGTGGTGGCGAAATTATTGGAGAAGATTCTTAAGGACAAGATGTATTCACATCTGACAGAGAATAGGCTTATTAATGATAGGCAGCATGGTTTTGTGAAGGGGAGGTTGTGTCTCACAAACTTGATTGAGTTCTTTGAAGAAGTGACTAAAAAAATTGACCAGGACAGAACAGTGGATGTTGTATACATGGACTTTAGCAAAGCCTTTGATAGGGTTCCTCATGGCAGGCTGATACAGAAGGTGAAGTCATATGGGATCCGAGGTGAACTGGTAAAATGGATACAAAAACTGGTTTGGTTGGGAGCAGAGACTGATAGCCAAGTTCCGCACACATGAGGACGGTCTCAACAGGGATCTTGGGTTCATGTCGCACTATCTGTAACCCCCGTGACTTGCCTGGGTTTGCAAAACCTCACTTACTGTACTGTCTGGAGACAATACACATCTCTTTAAACTGTGATCAGTGCTCCTACCACTCACATTGTCAGCCACTTCAGGTCTTGAACAGCAGGTTAGGTGTAAGGATTCGCATTTTAATCAGTAATCTCTAAACTGTCTGTGCTTTATATGCTCTGTCTGAGGCCAGAACTCTCCATTCACCTGACGAAGAGGCTGTCCCCTCGAAAGCTAGTGAGAATATTATCAAATAAATAGGCTGGACTAAAACCTGGTGTTGTCAGACTTTTTACTGTGTTTGGGCGTAGAAAGCAGAGAGTAGCAGTGGAAGTGTACTTTTCTAACTGTGGAGGTCTATGACAAGCTGCATTCCACAAGGATCAGAGCAAGGGGTCTCTGTTGTTTGTAATATATGTAAATGATTTAGAGGAAAATATAGATAGAAAATTTGCAGATGACACAAAAATTGGGGGAGAAGCAGATAGTGAGGAGGTTTGCCAGAGGATATAAATCGGCTGGAGACCTGGGTTGAAAGATGGCAGATGGAATTCAACCTGGACAAATGTGAGGTGATGTGATTTGGAAGCTGTACGGCAGAATGAAATATACAGTAAATGGTAGAGCGCTAAGAAATATTAGCATACAGAGGGATCTAGGTGTGCAGATCCACAGTTCTCCAAAGATGGCAACTCAAGTGGGCAAGGTGGTCATGCTGGCCTTCATTGGTCAGGGTGTTGAGTATAGGAAGTGGAAAATCATGTTACAGCTGTGTAAGACTTTGGTTAGGCCACATTTGGAGTATTGTGTACAATTCTGGTTGCCACACTACCGGGAGGATGTTGATGCATTGGAAAGGGTGCAGAAAAGATTTACCAGGATTGTTGCCTGGTCTGGAGGATATGGACGATGAAGAAAGGTTCAACAAACTTGGATTGTTTTCATTGGAGTTTTCATTCAGAGGATGAGAGGTGACCTGAGAGAAGTTTACAAGATTATGACAGGCTTGGATTGAGTGGATAGTCAGTCTTTTTCCCAGGGTTGAAGGGTCAGTTACTTGGGGACATAGGCTGAAAGTGAGAGGGAAAGTTTAGAAGAGATGTAAGGGACAAGTTTTTCATACAGAGGATGGTGAATGCCTGGTAAAACTATATTCACGAGGCATCTGGACAGTTACATGAATTGGCAGGAAATAGAGGGAGGTGGAACATGTGGAAGCAAGAAAATATTAGACTAGAGAAGCATTTGTATTGGCACAGACTTGGTGGGCTGAAGGGCCTGTTCCTGTGCTGTTCTTTGTTCTTTGGTTCTGATATTTTTTGAATGGGAAAAAACTAATAAAAAACAGATGTCCAAAATGGTATAGAGGTCCCTTGTGCACAGATCACTAAAATGTCACAGATATAAAGAAAATTGTAAAAGCTTTACAACTACAGTTCCAGAATACAAAATGATGGGAGTTTTGCTCAAAGCCCTACAAAGCCCTGGCTAGACCACAGCTGTAATACTATACTGTATGCAACTCCGGGCACTGTAACTTCGGATATGGAAGGAGTGAGATGCAGAATGTTGCCGAGTTTCCAATGATTCAACATAGGAGAGATTACATGAACTGGACTTGCATTCCATGGAAGGTACAGGGTAATTTCGTAAGGCTTTTAAAATTTTGAAAGGAAATTCTTCGGGTAGATCAGAGATTTTTTTTTCAGCTGAAAGGGAAGTCTAGGACAAGGGGACTATCACTTTAAAATCTGGGCCATCATGCAGGAGAGATGTCAGGAAACACTAATTCATGCAAACAATGAAAGAAGTGTGGAACTCTCCCACAAAAATCATTCAAAGTCAATAATTTTTAATCTGAGGGCTTTTTTGCTCGGGACGGTATTAGGGGTTAAGGAACGAAGGAAGGTGGATTGAATTAAGATACAAATCTGTCATGATCTCACTGAATGGCAGATAAGCTCAATATGGCCTACCCCTGTTCCTTTTATAATGCTGAGTATTTGACCTAGAAAGCTATTTGCAAACACAGCAGTACATGGGACCTATACACAGGCCAGTCTGTCATCATGGTCACCTCCTTGGGTTTCTTTCAAAGAACTGGCTTTTACAGCCAATGTTGATTTCAACTTGAAACTTGGTTAAAACATTGTTGGAAGATGTTGTCCAAAGAGAACAGAATAAATAGAAGCAGGAGTAAACCACCAAGGCCTTCAAGCCTGCCCCACCTGCCCCACCATTCAACATGATCATGGCTGATCTCTGCTGGCCTCAAACCTCTGTTATGCCATTTCCCCATAACGCTGTATTCCCCAATCTATCAAATATTCATCCACCCCATTTTAAATACTCCTGGTGATCCAGTCTCCAGTGTTATTTGGGGCAGAGAATTCCAGAGATTCACCACCTTCTGTGAGAATAAATTTCTATACACTCAGTTTTAAATAAGCAGCCCTTTCTCTTGCAGTTCTGCCCCTTGTTCAAGACTCTCCCCTTAGTGAAAACATCTCGCTATCAACCCTGTCAAACCCCCTCATGATCTTATATGTTTGAATAAGGTCACCCCTCTAAATTCCAAGAAATACCAACCCAGACTATTTAGTCTCTCTCAATAGAACAATTGATTTGAATTGAATTGATTTACTGTTGTCATAGGTACCTGGATACAGTGAAAAGTATTGTTTGTTGCAAACTATACAGATAAAACATACAGTTCATAGAGTACACTGGGGAGGAGGAAAGGATAGGGTGCAGAATATAGTGTTGCAGGTACTGATAGGGTGAAGAGAAAGATCAGCTTAATGTGTGATAGAACTGTTCAAAAGCCTGATGGCAGCAGGGAAAAAGCTGTTCTTGAGTCAGTTGGTACGTGATCTTAGACTTTTGTATCTTATTCCCAACAGAAGATGGTGGAAGAAAGTATGTCCAGGGTGTATGGGGTCCTTGATTATGCTGGCTGCTTTTCCGAGGCAGCAGGAAGTGTAGACAAAATCAATGGATAGGAGGTTGGTTTGTGTGATGGACTTGACTATGTTCACAACCCTTTGTAGTTTCTTGTGATCTTGGTCAGAGCAGGAGCCATACCAAGCTGTGATGCATCTGGAGAAGATGCTTTCTATAATGCATCTGTAAAAATTGCTGGGAATCATAGTGGGCAGGCTGAATTTCCTTAACCTACACCTGCTTCTATTTTCTATGTTTTATGTATTTATGGATGGGCTAGTGTTTGCTGATAAAATCAAATGCCAGTGTCCTTAAAAACAATTAGAAAAGCTTATGCAGGGGACAATTGATTTTGTGACTTCCCTGTTAAAGGTGAGCGACCTTTGATCACTAAATAGTGGAGAGTCTGCAATCATTTATGGGGAGGCAGTAGCGAAGTGGTGTTGCTGCTGCACTGATAATCCAAAGACCCAGGGTGTAACGTTTTGAGGGCCCAAGTTTGACCGATGGTGAAATTTGAATCCAATAAAAAAAACCTAGAATTTGAAGTCTAACAATGACCACGAAACCATTGTTGATTGTCAGAAAAATCCCACCTAGTTCACTAATGTCCTTTAGGGAAGGAAATCTGCTACACTTATCTGGCCTGTCTACATGCGACTCCATACCCACAGCAATATGGATGCTCTCGATAATGGCCTATCTCAGTTCAAAGCCATTTAAGGATGGGCAATAAATGCCAGTAACTGTGCTTGCCTCAGGCCAACGACAGCATCTCCACATCAATAAATGCCAGCTAGTAACACCCGCACCCCATGATTGAATGCACAAAATAAAACACATCCCATTAAAAAAATGGTTTAATAACTGTTTTGTTAAGATAAGAGTATCCATTAAGGGAAATATATCCTAGCCAGCAAATTAAATGAAAAATATTTCATTCAATTATTTCAGATGCCCAAGGAATTATGTACTGCTGTATGCTTTTAGTGTAACTTAAACTGAATTGCATCATCAAAACCACTTGGGGGGAAAATCACATTTTGATTTTGATATTTTTTCTGACATGTTTTGTTTTAACTGTAAGCTTTGGTTACATCAAGAAACTGAAGCAGCTTTGGGTTTGGGTTAATGCAAAAGCCGATAGAGGAAGAAGGACACAAATCCCTCAAACAAATTTGGCATCTTTCACTTTCAAATCCTCAGAGAGATTGAATAAGGCATAACATTAAGGTAAGAGTCATAAAGTGTGTCACATTGTTAAAACTAAAGGTTCTGGGCAAATCGGTGACTTTTGCCACAGTCATTGGATGTGAAATTCACAAGCAGAGGCTCGCAAGAACTAAAGTAACGGAATTTAGGCAGAAATAAAGGTGGCCAAAAGCTTTTGATTTGCCCTTTTTTATGCATGTTTCAAAACCCTCACGTTGCCAGGACAGATGTTAAATGTAGCTGAACCTGCTAGGGAAAGGCTTAATGAGAAGCATTGTAAATTGCAGGGCTATTTGTGATAATGTGATGAAAACATTTATAAACAGAGAGAGGTAGAGATTGGAAATCCTGCTCTCCTGTTGGAGAGGCAAGGATTTGACATCCTGCATTGATCTATTTAATATGATAGAATCATTTCATAAAAAAAAATAAAATTTATTCTGACATTGATCTACGATTTGCAGACTTCTCTGCCCCTTTGTGTACAGCTGTTTTTAGCAAAATTTGGCAAACCACTTCCAAATTCCTATGAACACTTCTACTGGCGGCATTGTTATTTGGCATTCTAACAGATTTGCTTTGGGTATATTTTGGGGCTAAGGACTTGCTTGGAAAAACAATCTATGGGAGAACTGATCAGCCTACACTCATGTTTTATGTAATAATGAGAGAATGAATGGTGAAGTCCCTTGTGTTGGAGTTATGTGGGATCCCTGTGGGCTGTAGCCCTGCAAATCCCTGATGGCTTTTTGAGAATGTGAGCAGAGATTGAAGGGATGGTTGATTTAACCTGGTGAAGCGGATGAGATCACTCTTCCCCTTCCTGTGCTGGATAGCAGTCCTCTTCTAAGGAGCTCTGGCACTGACCGCCGTGACAACCACCCCCCACCAAAGTCTGAGGTTGGTGGACCTCCAGCTCCCCTGACAGGGCAAAGTCCTTGCTGCTTGGAGGAGTGCAGCTAGTGTACAACGGTTAAACTTCGTACCTTCATGGGCTTCTTCCTTCTTGGTGCCATCACTCACCATGATAAGCCTGGGGGGTTGCAGAGAGTGATGGCGTATGCCAGTGTGAGTTAAGTATGGTGCCCAGATTTATGAGCATGTATGAGGCTGAGGAAACTCGGCCTAACCTGACATGAGATATGATGTGCTGCATGTTTATTCGTACATTATAAACAGAAGAACAGAACACTGGAGCGAATCTAGTAGGAAGCAGCTGATCGGAGTGGTAGGTCACTTCAGAAAGAGAAGCACAGTGAAGCTTCACTGAATCCAGAGCAGAGCTCCAGAGGAGACATCAGGATTTAGAAAGTGGTGCAAGGCAAGTGGACGCAGCTGATCGAGTGAGTAAAGTCGGGCGATTTGGACTTAGCTGGGAAGGAAATACCACTAAGGGCTGACCTGAAAAAGCAGTGAAATCAGAAAGCAGAAAGAGGCCATTTGGCCCATCAAGACTGCACCAACAACAATCCCGTCCAGGCCTGATCCCCACAACATTTACCCTGCTAATTCCCCTGACACAAAGAGGCCAATCAACCTAACCTGCACATCTTTGGGGTGTGGGAGGAAAGCAGAGCACCCAAAGGAAACCCATGCAGACACGGGGAGAATGTGCAAACTCCATAGATACAGTCACCCAAGGCCAGAATTGAATCTGGGCTCCTGGCGTCGTGAGGCAACATTGCAAACCACTGTACTGTGCCACCATGCCACCCAAATGGGAGAAGTGCAATATTAAGGGATTAAGCTCCAGCACCAGCAATAAGTAAAAGTCAGAGCCAACATAATAAAGTGATAAGTAATTATAATAAGTAATAAAAGGATAAATATGCCAAAGTGGAATTAGGCAAGGAGACTAAGTTAAGATAAGAGGAGTCTCTTTTAAGTCTAAGCAATTGGTAAGCTGCTCAGGAGTGTCTGTGAAATGCTTACTAGCTTGTGACGCAGAATCTATTCACAACCCACAGGTGTGAGAGTATCTGTGTTGGTGAAGGGTGAGGGGGGTGGGAAATGATTTGATGCTCTGTCTTCTGAGGATTTCTCCTCCTCCTTCTCTGAGGTGGATTGCAGGCTCCCTTTCTGGTGTGCTGGGACCAGCAGGAGGAACACAATTTGTTTGGGGGTTGGGGCTTCACGTCTCCTCCATTCACCCCTGCTGTGAAAGTCATTTTGTTCACTGGTGGACAGGTGAGCCTGAAGACGCCTCACATTCTTCGCCCAAGGTTCTATTCCCAGTGTCCCTGAGACAGAGCAGCATTCATGGGCTGGATGGTATGGTCCGTTGTCCAGCCTCTCCCTCCAGCTAGTACTGGGCCACCTCCTCTGTTGGTGTGTGTGCTCTGAGGTCGGCCTTTGGGCTTTCACCCTTTTGCTATTGTGGGCCCATTTCTGCAGAAAGAGGTCACATTGTGAGTTTCCACACAAAGACCAGTACATCATCTCCTGATATCCTGTGGCCATTGTGGGGGCTCTTGAATGTCTCCTCCAAACGGCTGTTCTCATTGGTTATGGTGGCGCTGAGCAAGGATAGATGGCTGACATCATCAGATTTCTGGAGCTAGTTCTTAAATGGTCACTCCCCCCTCCATGTCTCACATCATCACACATTGCTACATGCTAGTTCCAGTGAGGGCAGTGGGATATAGGACACACCCTGCTGGAGCAGAGGAGTTCATTGACCCATTTCCTATATGCCCATTTCCCCTAAAGCCCCTGCAATCTCAATCCAGACTTTCTTGAAGGAAAGACTTTTCTTGCTATTTCTTGGGAATAGGGGAACCTCCTGATTTTCCAAAGGAGAATGCCTGCAGGCCTCTATTGGGCAGTGGTTAGTCTCCAACTCCCTCCACACGGGTGATGGTCAGTCCCTGTGTACCTCTACAACACAGTGGTCAGTCCCTGCATGCCTCTACTGGATGTTGGTCAGTCTCCTCTTGCCTCCACTTGGCAGTGGCCAGTCCCATATGCCTCTACTGGGCAGTGGCCTGTCCCTGTGGTTGCAGGGACCTGATGTGGACCAAGTTCCTCCTCCGAACTGCTGTTTTGCCATTTTGGAGAATGGTCTGAATGCTGGCCTTTCAGATTGGCGTAGGTACCAGACCCCCAATCAGGTGATGGGTACCTGCATGAAATCCAATAGTGTTTTGAATTTTAGCACCCGGTGGTGCTGTGAAGGGAGCCTGCAGTTACTGTAAAGCTTCCTTGAACTCCCCCCACAACTTTGATGAAAGCTCAGTAGAAGTCTGGAAGTAATGCTCAGCACAGCCACTTATAGTATTTCTACTGACGTTTGAGGAAGCCCTTTTGGGTGATCGCCAGCTGCGAGTCTGGTATTAATGTGCAGCTCTGGCAGGCTGGCCCTATTAGAAACATACGGACAGGCCACTCAGGCCCTCCAGCCTGTACTGTCATGCCATGAGATCATGTTTGATTAGTACTCTAATGTCATGTACATCCTGTGGCTGTATATCCGTTTCTAGCTTTGCGACATGTAGCTTCTACATAGCATGCACTGTAAGTATTGCTTAAGTTGTAACATTGGAGTGGCACAAGGCCTGGAACTGTTGTCTCACAGTGCCAGGGACACGGGTTCCATTCCCAGCTTGGGTCACAATGCGTGCAGAGTTTGCACATTCTCCTCATGTCTGCGTGGGTTTCCTCCGAGTGCTCCAGTTCCTCCCACAGTCTGAAAGACGTGCTGGTTAGATGCATTGACCATGCTAAATTAACCCTCAGTATACCCGAACAGGCACCGGAGTGTGGCGATTAAGGACAGTAGCTTCATTGCAGCGTTAATGTAAGCCTACTTGTGACACTAATAAATAATAAATAAACTTCATATTGAATCAATTCTTCATTATGATACAAGACAGGCAAGAAAATAAAAAGAGCAAACTTTTCCCACTAAAGTCAAAAGATAAGTGGTTAGTATTGATGTGGTGCATTGAGACTAGAAGGTGGTATCTACGCACTTGACTATCCTGTCCCAGCCTTTTCTCTGCAGCACACAGTCATAGCTTCATTAAATTCAGTGTGAACTGGCTGGTCGAAACCTGGAGTCCCTCTGGAAGATCTTTTTCTCGATGACTCATTCTCGATTTCAGCCGATGCTGGGAGCTGTAGATCTGCAGAGATTCTGGCTTCCTTTGCAGTGATTGACACTTGTGAGATTTGCCGGCATCATTATCCACCGGCGCTGCGTTCTTTCCCAGAATATCAAAACCAGTCCTAAACCCCATAACAGGACTGGTCATGACTATCTGACACACTGGAACAGAAGGAAGGAAAAGAACTTCTAAAAAAAAATGAATCAAATATAATAACCGACTTCCCAAAAGACACTGAATTCCTTCATAAACACAAAATCAACAAAACATGAGTGTCTTCGAAGCTTGTAACACCTGTAAGAAGGTTGGTGCGATCTCTATTCTAAATTGTGCACTGAAGTTAAATTTCCATCTTCGTACCAGAAAGTCAAACTTCATGAAGGATTGTTTTTATTTTCTGTTTTTTTCTGATATTATGTTGGGCGGAACCTCAATTATACTTACAAATTTTCTTGTAAATATTTCTTTAAATTTCTCCTCCTCTCAAACTGCAGTATGGTTTGTCTAGTGCTCAGGAGTGCCTCATCTATTGCTAAACCTGATCCTGAGGAGGTCTAGTTTTCTTCTACCCAGACCAAAGATCTGGACCTTCTCTAAGTGCAACTAATTCTGTCCTGATTCAATGCAGGCCAAGCATCAAACCTGGGACCTGTTATGATCCCAGCTGCTGTTAATATCAGGACAACTCAGACCCCAGAGTAAAACCTGGCTTGATAGAACTTCTTGTTAGAAACAGTGGAGGAAAATTACTGAACAAATTCGCAAGAGCATTGTGATAAACTTTTAATACAAAAAATTAATTATTTATTAAAACAAGAAAAATGGACTATATTACAGCAGACAAAAACTTTGGAAAGATCTCAATGCAAACGCAAGATGATGATTTAAATTCCCACTATTCCTTTACCGCAGCAATATGTCAACAGACACAAACCAGTGAAGAGTTACCACTGGCTTGACTCAAATGCTTCACATCTGGGACTGGCACAGTTGCAAACAGATTTATTTTGGTGAATTCCTGAGCATTTACTTGATGCTCTTCACCCAATTTGTATTGTTCTCCGAGTCATCCAAAAACTGCACTCTAAACACATTGTTCCTCCAACTGCGGAACAAACAAATGAGTTTCCTAAACTCAGTCTTCCAGTAACAACTCTGCTGAACTGATCACTTTCCTTTGTTGTATCATTAGATTGTTCAGTTAACTACAATCCCAATAGCGCAGTGGTTTTCATTCTCCTCAGAGAACTTAAAATTTCGGTTTTTCCTTCTGACACATCCTGAACACTCTCCATCTCAACTCTTGTCTCTTCCTGTGTTATGTCCTTGGATCACTGACACCAGACAACAGTAAATCTTTTCTATATTGTGTTTCCTTTTTCCAGAATCACTGAACTTCCATCCCCTTTTAACCCATATCTTTAAGTTAAGGGGCTGTAAATTTAAAAAAAAATTAAATCATTAAAAACGTACACAAACAAAACCAAAAGATCTTTTAGTTACAAGTCTATCCAGACTCTCAGGCGCCAATATTCATAAACAAAACCTAAATGAAATTGAAAATATTTTTACCTTTCTCAGCACACACAAATAAATATAAATCAACTTAAAATTGTACACTTTTTTGTAACAGACCTTCTGGTCTGTACAACTCACTATCCATCAATGCTTTAAAAATAATGCTCCACTTTATATCTCTCTGCCATATGTGGCTCCCCAGGCGGGCCACCTGCTCCTGAGTCTCTGGCACTGCAACTGTACAACTGCAGCAAGTTAATACTTTACCATTTTTGATCTCACCCTCTGAAATGTATTCCCCAAGCTACTCTTTTCCGTGGGGTTTGTACAGGCATTGAAAATTGGTGCTAATATTATTGTCAAAATGAATTGCAGCTACATCTTTTAAACATCTTGCACCATTTATAGAGTAATTACCTGCAGGATCTATGTTCAGAGGTATTATTCAAATGTGTTAATTCTGTGTGATTTCAGCTCCAACAATCAATACCGCTAGTTTTAGTGGACATAACTGAGACTGACTTTAGATGGCTGCTGCTAGCGAACTGGGGCAAAAGGATAATTGCAGGATTTTGCGTGAGATTTAAGTCTACAAGATATCACTATCAATAGAACCTAACACTTTATAGAAAACATTCTTAAGTCCTTTAGTTTCAATGTTTGCTCCACCACCAGGGACTTGTTCAAATAATTGCGCGGAACCTTGGAAGTTGCTTGTTTTGATAGCAAAAGGTTGTCAATGAGGCATTTATTCCATGTACGCTTGGGAGTGATTTGCAGTTGATTCCTTGCTGACAAATGCACATGAAGGTCAATATCAAATTGCCTTCTGGATGATATAGCATGGCACTAATTCACCAAAGAGCCTGCAGAGAAACAATGGACTGAAGGGCCTCTTTCTGTCCTGTGTAATTCTATGATTATACAGTGTTGCTGTTGTAGAAAGATAGAAAAGAAAAGGGCGACTAAAAGGGCGACCATTTCTGAAAGAAATGGCGGAGGTGATAGTGGATGCCTTGGTGGTTATTTTCCAAACGTCGCTGGATTCCGGGGAAGTGCCGGATGATTGGAAAACGGCTAATGTTACGCCGTTGTTTAAGAAGGGTGCCAGGCAAAAGGCGGGGAATTATAGGCTGGTTAGTTTAACATCTGTGGTAGGTAAAATGTTAGAATCTGTCATCAAGGAGGAAATTGCGAGGCATCTTGAAGGGAATTGCTTGATAGAGCAGACGCAGCACGGTTTCATTAAAGGGAAGTCGTGTCTGACAAATTTACTGGAGTTCTATGAGGATGTGTCTAGGGCAGTGGATAGAGGAGAGCCGGTGGATGTGGTCTTTCTAGATTTTCAGAAAGCGTTTGACAAAGTGCCTCACAAGAGGTTATTGCAGAAGGTCGAGGGACATGGAGTTGGGGGTAGGGTGTTAGCGTGGATAGAAGATTGGTTGTCAAATAGGAGGCAGAGAGTGGGGGTCAACGGGTGCTATTCGGATTGGCGGATGGTGACTAGTGGAGTGCCCCAGGGGTCGGTGCTGGGGCCTCAGCTTTTTACCATTTATATAGATGATCTGGAGGAGGGAACCGAGTGTAGAGTGTCGAAATTTGCTGATGACACCAAGATTGGGGGAACGGCAAATTGTGTGGAGGGTGTGGAGAGTCTGCAGAAGGATCTAGATAGGCTGGGCGAATGGGCCAGGAAATGGCAAATGGAATTTAATGTTGGCAAGTGTGAGGTGGTCCACTTTGGTAGGAAAAATGGTAGGAAGGACTATTACTTACGAGGCGAAAAACTGCAGCAGGCGACGGTGCAGAGGGACCTCGGGGTCCTTGTGCATGAGTCGCAAAAACCAAGCTTGCAGGTGCAGCAGGTGGTCAGGAAGGCGAATGGGATGCTGGCCTTCATAGCGAAGGGGATTGAATATAAAAGTAGGGAGGTCTTGCTGCAGCTGTATAGGGCATTGGTGAGGCCGCAACTGGAGTACTGTGTGCATTTTTGGGCGCCGCACCTGCGCAAAGATATTTTGGCCTTGGAGGGAGTGCAGAGGAGGTTTACTAGGCTGATACCGGAGTTGAGGGGGTTGAGCTATGAGGAGAGGCTGAATAAACTGGGCTTGTACTCGTTAGAGTTTAGAAGAATGAGAGGAGATCTCATTGAGACGTATAAGATGACGAATGGGATGGATAGGATAGAGGTGGAAAGACTCTTCCCGCTCAAAAAAGACAATAGGACTAGGGGGCACAGCCTCAAGATAAAAGGGGGGCGGTTTAGAACAGAGTTGAGGAGGAACTTCTTCACTCAAAGGGTGGTGAATCTCTGGAATTCTCTGCCCGTTGAAGTGGTGGAGGCTGCCTCGCTAAATATTTTTAAGACACGGGTTGATGGGTTTTTGATAGGAGAGGGGATTAAGGGTTATGGGGAGAGGGCGGGAAAGTGGAACTGAGCAGCGACAGATCAGCCATGATCTTATTGAATGGCGGGGCAGGCTCGAAGGGCTGGATGGCCTACTCCTGCTCCTATTTCTTATGTTCTTATGTTCTTATGACTATAAAATTGGCAGACTCTGCTAGGGTTTTTGTTTTATCAACTTAGATGTAGAATTCACTTTAAATCAATGGGGAGCAAGTTTGTTAGTAATTGTAATGAGGTGTTTTAAAAACTTTGGAGTTTTAAATATATGTGTAATACCTTTAATTAGTCCATACATATAAATATATCTTCTGTACATTTTTAGATGTTAAACAAAGAAACTTTGATGCACAGAGTGCCCCTTTGATACCAAACGTATGTTAGATACATTTTCTTTAGAGCACCCAACTGTTGGAATCACAAGGCATAAAGGAGACTTAATTGCCTCACCAGACATCTTATCAGAAACAACTGATACAAGAGTGAGTTTTAATGAAGCTGCCTTCACAGTTTCTAATCAAAACAGAGTCAGAAAGATATTAACGTCATAGCTAACGAAAAAGTTATGGTAGGAGACTTTGTGGGAACTGATGATACCCCTTTTAATTGTAGGTGGTGATAAAAAGCTCAGTCATTGAACTGATAAGCAATGTATGCATGTGTTTCATTATGTTAGCAATAAACAAAACTTATCAGGGCTATAATCGGGGAATATCCTGAAGGCAAGATGAGCTGTCCACAACCCTTAGAGATTCAGTTAAATTCACTGACAAGACCATAAAATAAGGCTGTTGTAGGCTCCCTTTATCAATTAAAGGATGCCCATGTGAGACTGTTTTAGTGAAGATGCTTTGTGAGGCTGCTGTCAAAAATAGAGACGATGTCTGACGAAGAGACTAGAGGACAGGCTGAGGGATGATATATTGGAGTGTCCCATGAGGTATTGTGACCTCATAGATCAAGGTGGTTCAGCATTTTTTCTGTTGGATCAATATGTAAAGTATGTCAATTGTACCACTTTTGATTGGATCGCGTCCAACTGACTGTGGGCTGCAGAATTGTATAAACCGGATGATTTTCTTTGTCCGGTGGAGTGGTATCTCTGGCGCACTGTGTTGAGAACCTACCCCTTTGATAGCAAGTAAAATAAAGACAATCTGTCAGTTGACTATCTTGTGTTAATGTGTGTTTGTGTTAAAGTCAAACTCAGAAGTCGAGATTTCAACACTATCAATTGGATAACTTCTCCTGGGGCTGTGCCCTGCTAGTCCTACAGTTCACATTAGTCAGAGAGCTATAAAGGGCCCAATTTTACTGTCTCACTGTACCGGTTGATTAGTGTGGTGAGCTGGGAAGGTAGCATGCGAGGTCAAAAATTCGATTTGCGCCGGCGGGTATCACTTTGCTATCCTCCTGATCCTTCTTCCCCGGAGTACTCAGGCTCCCGCCATCACTGGCACAAAGCTCCCAGTTGTCAGAGAAACTGACAGAAGATTGCAGTGCCAAGCTCATCCAAAGACCTGTGTGGAATATTCCTGTTTTACATTTTTTGGGGGGAAAATCCCACCCAAAGAGACCAATTTTATTCCCTGGAACTGGATGATAGCAGACTAAGAACCACTTTCTACATATTTTCTGTTGACACCCAGCCAAGTGTTTGCTCAATGCATTCCACTAGGTGGAACTGAGGGCTGAGTAACTGAACCAACTGCCCTTAATGCGATAGCTGCGAAAACTGGAGTTCAGGAGCCTGGCAGCGTCATTGAATGGGCCACACCTATTGACCCAGCCATAAAGAAAGATGGATTCTGTCTGTAAGGATTTGCAGGGACTTCAAGATCATCATAAATCCAGTGTTATGTGCTGAATAATACCTTTCACCTCGCATTGAAGACCTGTTGAAGGGACTGGGGGAGGCCAGAATTTTAGCAAAATTGACCTGAACCAGGCCTACTTGCAGATTTTTGATTTGATTTATTATTGTCACATGCGTTAGTATACAACAAAAAAGCATTGTTTCTTGCATGCTATACAAACAAAACATACTATTCATCGAGAAGGCAAGGAGAGAGTGCAGGATGTAGTGTCATAGTCACAGCCAGGGTGTAGAGAAAAATCAACTTAATGCGAGGTAGGTCCACTCAAAAGTCTGATGGCAGCAGGGAAGAAACTGACTGAAGACAAGAAGCCACAGGAACTTCTGACAATCACGACACATAAAGGCTTGTTCTAGTACCAATGATTTCCATTTAGTATCACATCTTCTCCTGCACTGTTTCAAAGGGCAATAGATTAGATCCTGGGTGGGCTGAGTGGAGTCCAGTGCTATCTGAATGACATCCTAGTCACTGGAAGAGACAAAGAGGAACATCTTTGAAACTTTTTGGGAATGGATGACAATGGTCTGAGAGTCTGTAAGGACAAGTATGAGTTTTTCCAATCCACCACTGAATATCTGGGATACGTGGTTGGTGTCACTGGCCTTTACAAATCTCCTTCTATGGCTCAAGCTGATACAAAGATGCCTGAACCTCAGGATATTACATTTCTCCCTGGGATTGTTGAATTATAATGGAAGATTTGTCCCAAATTTGGCAAAAATTCTAAAATCATTACACAACCTCTTGTGTCAGAACAAGACTTGGAAGTGGGTCGGACCAATGCAATAACACCTTCAGACAAGCCAGAAAAGTATTACTTAAGTCTGAAGCCCTGGCGCACTTTGATCCTACGTTATCTGTATGGTTAGCTTGTGATGCATCTCCTTATAGTGTAGGAGTGGTGGTCTCCCACATTATGACATCAGATGAAGGAAGACCCATTGCTTTTGCTTCTTCAGCCTTGAGCAAAGCTGGAAGTAATTATACTGAGATTGAACAGGAAGCTCGAGGGATCATTTTTGGAGTCAAGAAATTCCATCAGTTCCTATATGGGAGATAGGAAATGTTGTTGATGGACCATCATCCACTCATTACCATTTTTGGATCACACATGGGAATTCTGTTAGTTGAGCAAGTAGAATACAACAGAGGGCATTGCTTTTGTTGGCACATATTTTAAATACTGACAGTTGAGTCCATGTTGTAATGTGGATGGACTTTCAAGATTACCACAACCAGGCAGTTTGTCAGACTGCTCAAAGGGGGATATCTTCTACTTTAAACAAGCAGACAACACACCTGTACTTCTTGGCAAGGGAGAAAACACACTTGGAGCGATCCTGTGCTCTCAGACATGACGGATATATTTTTACGAGAAAAGGCTTTGGAACTAACACCTAACCTATAACTCTGTTTCTCCAGGAGATTGGAGCTGTCAGTACTGTCAAGATGTCTTCTGTAGGGCTTGGAGAGATCATTTCACCACCATTGAGGAAGTGGGTGTTAGAGAAGCTACATGACGATCATTGCGGAGTTGAATGCATAAAGGAAATAGTAAGAAGTTAATTTTGGTGGCCTGTGTTTGATGTGGAAATTGAGAAGAAAGCTAGAACACTTCTTGTACGAAGGTAGGAAACCTGCTGTCCTTCGCACCATTGCATCCATGGCAATGGCCTGAAGAGGCTTGACAATGTGTGTATGTGGATTTTGCAGGACCTTTCTGGGATAAATGTTTTTCGTAATGGTCGATGCTCAAACCAAATGTCAAATTTTCTCTGATAATGCTTCTGCAAAATGTCTTTTTATTATGTTAAAAGTGCAATATGAAGTTACACTATTGTTTCACATTTGTGTGTATTAAGATGATCTAGCCTTAACACCCACCAACAGAAGGAGAATCATGGTGCTGGTCTTATGTGTACTCACATAATGGTGACAAAATGATGGCTTAGGAATCAACTTCATCTCCCGCTTGACCTTACAAGTTGTCTCTCATTAAGTATTGGATTTGTGTTGTCCAGAAACTAACATCAATCACAGTAGGCTAGATCAGATAGAAACTGCTGAACATGCTCAATGCAAGCACAGTAAAGTTGTAACACAAGATTTATATCCCCAGGAAAATTTAAGGCTGCCTGGAGTTGTTATAAAACCTTCTGATGACTGTGTTTAGACTGCCAGGATTCTGGTGAAGCAGGTGCTGTACCTAAGGCTCCTGAGCTGAATTTATCCACCCAGATACATTTATGAGAGGGTATTGAGTAAGAAGTTTAATCCTGATAACTGATTTACTCTGGGCAGCCGCAATACAGCTTTGCTGTACAATGACATTCTGTACTTTAAACGATCCATTAGGTCTTAAAAATACTTGAGGGAAGGTTAAAATTAATGTTTCAAACAAAAATATGTTTGCGTTAAAGTGCAATAACACCACAGGCTCAAATGAAAGGTTTGTTTGACAAGTTTAAGAAACACGGCTAAGTGCCTTCATTTGACAAGCATCAAACTTTGAACAGATTGTGTTTCTTTTAAGAATTGCCTGCAGCCATTCCTTCCCACTGTAACTGCCTTCTCTTAGCTGAGATCCAGGCTACATTCGCTGATTAGGTGAATCTTTTATAGTCGGTATAAAACTCGCAATTCTTTTCTGAGAATCATACAAAACACAGGGAGGACATTTGGCTTATCACGCTGATCCCAGTTCTTTGAAGGAGCTCGCTCATTATTTCCAACTTTAGCTTTTTCCTTATTGCCCTGTAAACATTTCTTTTTCAAGTACATGTCCAGCTCTCTTTGGCAAGTTATTATTGAAGCTGCTTCCATCGCTCTTTTGGGCAAAGCATTCCAAATCACAACAGCTTGCTCCATTTTTCTCATCTCTGGTTCTTTGGTTAACTATTTGACTATTTGTTCTTTGGTTATTGACCCTCCTGCCAAAGGACATTGTTACTCCTTATTACTCTACCAAACTCATTCATCATTTAAAATCTACCCAAAATTTTCTTTGCACTAAAAATTGCACTTTGCCTTTTGGTGACTGATCAGCTGGAACCATTCTATACAATGGTTGCATGTTCTGCAAAGACACTTCCACTTCCAACTCAAAACCAGCCATTTCCACACAGGTGCCTATGCTGCATTTCTTTCTAGTCATTCTGTTACTGAGCCTATCATATCTCTTTCTCCCTTACAATTCAGCACTGGAGTCAGCTGGCTGTTAATTCAAGCTATAATTTTGATTTTCTAGAAAAATGGTTTCATCAAGGCCAAGTCAACACTACAATCATTGAGTAAAGCCTATGTTTAGAAACTAACATGCTGTCAATTAACGCAATGCCGTAGACATTATTATAAAATATTAGGAACATCTACATGCCATTGCATATATAAAGCACAAGATAGGTCAGGACTTGCTTTAGTCGCCGGATTATTTTTCAATTCTAAATTTAGCTACAGATAATAATCTGCTTTACTGCTTCTTCTATGCTTCCTTTTTGGTTACAAATATCTTCTGAGGAAAAATAATGCACATATCACTTTTCAAAATATAGCAGAGAGCGAGGTTACTGTTACATATTATAAACCAATGCACCTCTGTGTGGTGTGTCATATGATTACGCAGTGACACCTTCAGAGGCACTTGGGAGACTTTCCCTCTCTTCCATCCTGGACTATAAGCAAGCAACACCTCTCTAATTAAGCTCCGTGGACTGGTTAATTAACCCACCGTGTGGCAACCTTTTTGATCTTTTATCTCTGCTGTTAAAGTAAACTGATCACTTCAGTGGACAACAGTGAAAGACAAAACTGGCGACATGGTGTGTTTTTCAACAAGGATAGTTTTCCAGTAAAAATAGTCAGGCAAAACAATTCAGACTGGACCTCGAGTCAAGGATCGACTTTCGGGAGATTGAAATGTGGTAAATCTGGCCATTGGAAACAGTTACATATGACAAGAGCACCTACAGATATTGAATAAGCCGAAGTTCCATTGGGCTGTGTGACAGACAACGATCAAAAATGGGTGGCACAGTGCCATAGTGGTTAACACTGCTGCCTCACAGTGCCCGAGACGAGGTTTCAGTTCCTGGCTTGGGTCACTGTCTATGTGGAGTCTGCACATGCTCCCCATCTCTGTGTGGGTTTACTCCAGTTTCCTCCCACAGTCTGAAAGATGCGCTGCTTTGGTGCATTGGCCATGCTAAATTCTCTCTCGGTGTACCCAAACAGGTGCCAGAGTGTGGTGACTGGGGGATTTTCACAGTGACTTTATTACATTGTTAATGTAAGTCGACTTGTGACTAATAAATAAACTTTAAAATCTATAACTTTAAACATTAATCTAAATTGTATTATTTGTTCTTGCCGATCAATCCTGTAACACTATTTATGGACATCTAACAGATCCTGCTGATATAATGCATCTAAATTCAGGGCTTTTATTGAGCACTTTTATGATACAATGCTTCCATGACATCCCTCTGTTAAGTTAATTTTATTTTCTGCTTGTGGTTTTGTGTTGTCTCTCCGATATGCCTAAATAGGTTAAATTGCCATTAGCCACTTCAAAAACAGAACAAAATAAGCATTCAATAGCATCATTTTAGCACATTTTAGTCTGTGTTGGTGTTTTATTATTCCACATGAAACCAGTAAGTTTCTTGTTGCCCCCCCCCCCCCACCCACTTTAATATTTTTTGATGACAACCATCTAATTTTCCTTTGATGGACATTTTGCTTTGATAAGAGTTTACGACAGGGATTTACAAATTGTTAACCATCGTCTGCATGAAAAGATTTTTTCCAAACCCTCTTTTAATTTCTTTATGCTCTCTTGTTTCCATGTCCAAATGAAACAACTTCTCAGTATTTATTATTATTGCAACCCTTCGTATTGTACATCAACTTGCCGGGCACAGTGAAAGCTAGATGTCAAACTCCTGCCATAGTCTTTGATACACGATGTGACACCACACTGCACTTTGATTTCCCTTCCCCAGGTGATGTGGAAACTGAATAGGAACAGTTCTGTCATCACATCTTTAAGACACCAGTAGTCATCCCTTTTTAAAGTCCTTTTGCCTGGTGTGAGTGCCGGTGGTGAGGGCAGCATTTGTTACTCATTTCTAATTGCCCTGAGACTGCCTTCTTGACCCGCTGCAGTCGGTGTGGTGTTGGTACATTTGCCAAGAAGTTGCAGCTCCTTAATTTTTTGAATAATGATTTTTTCAACTGAAATTCTAGAATTTGAAATGAAACAGAACCAAATGCTTTAAAAGGCAAGTTCACCTTCCCAGGTGAAGGTGAGAAAGGCAAATAAGAATTGTCCAAAAGGGAGTGTAGAGAGGGGCATTTCACATCTCAGCAGATATCCAAATTTCACCTCCTGCTGATTGTTATCTCAGAATGTGGAAATAATTCAGAGAAATGTAACTCTGGAGGTAAGAGACATGTTGTTCGTCCCCTTTCAGAATACATAGGGAACTGGGATAAAACAGCAATTGCAGGCCGGTTCTATGTGTGTACAGGTGCTGGTGTGTCATTGTAAGAGTGACATAGAAGCAAGTGGAGACAGCAGCCAGCTACCCCTGTGAGAGCAGGTTGTGAACAAAAAGGATTGCTCTCTCACCGGTGCTGGAAGAAAACTCAGCAAAAGCCACAAGCTAAAGGAAATTGGACAGTTTTTCAGCCATCCAGTAGAGTCCAGTGTCTCAAAACTAACTGCTCACCTGCCAAAGTCAGCTCCTTTAGAATCACCCAACTTCACAGTCACAAGGTAACACCATTTACGTTCACGGACACCATAAGACCATAAGATATAGGAGCAGAATTAGGCCATTAGGCTCATCGAGTCTGCTCCACCATTCAATCACAGCTGATATGATTCTCATCCCCATCCTCCTGCCTTCTCTTCATGACCACTGATCCCCTTGTTGATCAATAACCTATCTATCTCTGTCTTAAAGGCACTCATTGACCTGGCCTCCACATCCCTCTGTGGCAAAGAGTTCCACAGATTCACCACCCTCTGGGTGAAGAAATTCCTCCTTTTCTTTGTTTTAAAGGATCGTCCCTTCACTCTGAGGTTACACCCTCGAGTTCTAGTCTCTCCCACTAGTGCAAACTTCCTCTCCATGTCCACTCTATCTAGGTCTCGCAGTATTCTGTAAATTTCAATTAGATTCCCCCTCATCCTTCTAAACTCCACTGAGTATAGACCCAGACTCCTCAAACATTCCTCACATGACAAACCCTTCATTCCTGCGATCATTCTTGTGAACCTCAGGACTGATTTGTTTATTCTTATTTTAACTTGTATGAGGACTTTAAACTGATCAGTGTGTCAATGTATGTGTTGTGTTCTTTGTTATTGTTCTCAGGGTTTTTTTTTAAAACAAATAAACTTACTCTTTCTTTGACTCAAGAGACCCTGGTTCAGTTGACTCCTGAAAAGTAAATATATTTTTGGGTTGGGAAAAGGTGTTCATGGGGGGTGAGATTCCTTTTACTTTAAAGTTGTTGCGACCAACTTTTGAGAGCTGTGGAATAAAGAAAGCAGCCAATTAATTCCTTTTTGCATGTGGGCATAACGTAATTGGGGTCCTATTCATCAAGTTAACAAATTAGGGATCTCACCCAGGGACTGCTTGTAACAGGGTGGCACAGTGGTACAGTGGTGAGCACTGCTGCCTCATAGCGCCAGAGACCTAAATTCGATTCCCAGCTTGGGTCACTGTCTGAGTGGAGTTTGCACATTCTTCCAGTGTTTGCTTGGGTTTTTCCTCCAGGTGCTCCGGTTTCCTCACACAGTATAAATTGCCCCTTAGTGTTAGGAGGACTAGTTAGGGTAAATGCATGGGGTTATGGGGATAGGGCCTGGGTGCAATTGTGTTCAGTGCAGACTTGATAGGCCAAATGGCCTCCTTCTGCACAGTAGGATTCTCTGATTCTATAACAACATCCACTGTTTAAGGAGGGAGTTGCAGGATTTTTACCCAGTGACAATCAAGGGATGGTGATATAGTTCAAAGTCATGGCTTGATGGGGAATTTGTTGGTGGTGGTTTTCCAATGCTTTGGCAGCCTTGTCTTTCTCACTAATGATGGTTACGGTTTTGGTATGTCTTGTTTATAGTTCATACTGCTGCCAATGCGATTTGGTAGTGTTGAAAATGGATGTTCAAGATGGTAGATGGGGTGCCAGTCAAGCAGGCTGCTTTGTCCCGGATGGTGTCAAGCTTCTTGAGTGTTGTTGGAGCTGCATTCATCCAGGTAGGTGGAGAGTATCTTATGATATTCCTGACTTGTACCTTGTAGATAATGGGTAGGTTTTGAAGATTCAGGAAGTGAGTTACTCACCTCAGTATTCTTACTGATCCACTTGCTATTGTACCAAAGGTCAGTATAAGGCTGTATAGTATAAAGCTGATCCAGTTTAATTTCTGGTCCATGCTAACCCCCAGGATCTTGATGATTCTGGAATAACCAGGCACAAGTGTCAAGTTGGTTTGTGAATGATGAAAATATCTCCAAAAGAGAAAATGCTGGAAAATCTCAGCAGGTCTGACAGCATCTGTAAGGAGAGAAAAGAGCTGATGTTTCGAGTTCAGATGACCCTTTGTCAAAGCTTTGACAAAGGCTTATCTAGATTCGAAATCTTAGCATTTGTCAAATGCTGAGATTTTCCAGCATTTTCTCTTTTGGTTTCAGATTCCAGCATCCACAGTAATTTGCTCATAAAATATCTCCTATTTTCTCAAACAAGCAGATCATACATGCAAGTCTTTTAGCAGCCATAGAGTCAGCAAGCCAGTGTTAAGTTTTTAAAAACGCTAAATACAAATCCCAGAGTACTTTAAGGGAAATGTGGGGTCACTGATGGAACTTAAAAGCTGAGGAACCACAAAATCTGGCTGAGAGCAATGATCCGTGTTTTCACAGTGTACTGATGCTCGTATCAGGCCCAGCTACTACAGTCTTTGCTCCTATCCTAATCGCTAATGGAAATAGATTAATCCCCAAAAAAGCATGCAACGGGAAGTAGGTGTGAGCGTTTTGCCAAGTTCTCCAGCAGAGATTCCTCATCTCAACAGAGACTCTGTATCAGTTGCCTGAGAAACAGAGCTTGTCTCTTTCTCCTTCCACTGAAGAGGTGAAAACGGCAAACAAAACAAATCAAATCAAATGATGCCAAACCTCCAGCCTGGATGGCATTCTAGCAGAGATTTGCAAGTGCATAGTACAAACTGGCAGAGAGTGGGGATAAAGGGGTTCCTTTTCAGGATGGCAGCCAGTGATTAGTGGAGTTCCGCAAGGGTCAGTGTTGGGACCAAAACTTTTCACTTTATATGTCAATGATTTAGTTAAAGGACCTTAGGGCATTGTGGCTAAGTTTGCAGATGATACAAAAATAGGTTTAGGGATAGGTAGTATTGAGTGGGGTGGGGGAGGCTGCAGAAGGACTTGGACAGGTTAGGACAGTGGGCAAAGAAGTGACAGATGGACTACAATATGGGAAAGTGTGTGATTATGCACTTTAGTAGGAAGAATAGAGGCATAGACTATTTTCGAACTGGGGAGAGAATTCAGAAATCGGAAACACAAAGGGATGTTGGAGTCAGAGTTCACGATTCTTTTAAGGCTAAATTGCAGGTTGAGTTAGTAGTTAGGAAGATAAATGCAATGTTAGCATTCATTTTGAGAGGACTAGAATACAAAAGCAGGGATATATTGCTGAGGCTTTATACGGCTCTGGTGAGACCTCATTTGGAATATCATGAGCATTTTTGGACCCTTTATCTAAGGAAGGATGTGATGGCCTTGGAGAGAGTGCAAAGGAGTTTCACGAGAATGATCCCAGGATTGAAAAGCTTGATGTATGAAGAGCAATTGAGGACCCGAGGTCTGTTCTCAAAGGTTGCGGGAACTAAGGCAGGAAAATGGGGTTGAGAAATTTACCAGCCATGAATGAATGGCAGATCAGGCTGGATGGACCAAATGGCCTAATTCTACTCCTATCTCTTATGTTATGGTCTTATAAAGATTGTTAACAAACTTACAGCGATCTTCGAGAAGATCAAGGATCAGGAAAAGTTTTGACAGTACCACAAGGATACCTACAGAGATGGCTACTGGAAAGCACCCAAAAATGTGTCCAGCAATGATCAAGGAATAAGTCTCCTCTCAATCACAGAAAAGATCAACATAAGAGTCCTATGAAGCCATCCTCACAGTTGAAGTCCTCCCAGAATCATAGCAAACTTTTTGGATTAATCATGGGAGAGCCAAGATGGTGTTTGCAGAAAGAAACTATTTGCATTTCTCCACCAAAGTCACAGAGGCAGTAATCAGAAAGTGATCTGTGTGCAGATCACTCTGTCCATAATGAGAGCATTGAGACTATGGGAAACAAGTCACATAGGGCTGTAAAAAAAACCTTTGATCTCCAAATTAGTGTCTCCAAGAGCAATGTTACTGCCAGTGCCAGGCACATACTGTGAAGTACCAGACATAACAGTTGATTGTAACTGTCTCAAGGCTGTAGAAAAGTCCTTATACCTTAGTAATGTGCTTTCTCTTGATGAAGATATCAGTGCACACATCCAGGAGGCAGCTTCTGCCTACCGCTAACTCTGTAATCATGTCTGGAAGCCACATGGTATTAAGCAGAAGGCTAAAACCAAAGTCTACTAGGTCATTGTCTTTCCAAGCCAGCGGTATGGAGCAGAAACAAAAATGGCAAGTGCTGGAAAATCTCAGCATAGAATCCCTACAGTGCAGAAGGAAGCCATTTGGCCATCAAATTTGCAGCAACCACAATCCCACCTAACCTCTATCCCCGTTACCCCATGTATTTACCCTGCTAGACCCCTGACACTAATTTAGCATGGCCAATCATCCTATCTGCACATCTTTGGACTGTAGGAGTAAACCAGAGCACCCAGAGAAAACCCAGGTAGACACAAGGAGAATGTGTAAACTCCACACATTCCAAGCCAGAATCAAACTTAGGTTCCTGTTGCCGTGAGGTAGCAGTGCTATCCACTGTGCTACCGTGCTGCTCAGACTCGATACAGATATAGACTCGAAACGTTGACCCTGTTCTCTCTCCACAGATGCTATCAGACCTGCTGAGATTTTCCAGCATTTTCTGTCTTTGTTTCAGATTCCAACATCCGTAGTATTTTACCTTTATATGTGGAGAAGAATCCTGCGTCTGTAATAGGCATCACATCAAAGCTTTGAAACATTTCCCACAAAGATATCTAAGGTCCGTTGTGAGAATTAGATAGCAGGACAGAATTAAAATCACTGAGGCCTTTCATTGTGCTGCGTTCAATAGGATGGAGACCACACTTCAGAAAACTCAACTTAGATGAGGCCATGTCTCCCTCATAGAACTACAAAATCCCCAGGCAGATCTTCTATGGAGAGGTGACGATAGAAGGAATACCTTAAATAAGGAACTTTACAAAGTTCTGTGTTGCAGACCACCTTTCTTGGGAAAATACTGCAGTTGACTGGCCTGCATGGTGGCAAGTGCTGAAATTTGGGTCAGCATGTTTTCAGGACTATCTAACTAATTTCTCAATAGCTGATGTGCCCAGAGGAAAGCCAGAGGTGATTCAGCTGCAGATGTTCCCCAGGCACCAACAATGACAAAATGAACTTTTGGATCTGTGGATATCCAAGTTGATCCTGCAACAAACTCCTCAGTCATGAGAGGACTTGTACAAGGTGATGAACCCATTTACAGCTTGGACGTACTCAAAGATGAGGAGTCTACCAAGCGACTTGAGAGACTTAATCGCTCATAGTCTTCATGACCTCTAACAGGTCAACATCCTAATCTTTTTAGCTCAAATGAAAAAGATTAAGTTCTCAAGTTCCTCTTCAAAACCATGATACAGTGGGAGATGATTGCCTAATGGTATTATCGCTAGACTACAAATCCAGAAACTCAGCTAATATTCTGGAGACTCGGGTTCAATTCCTGCCACTGCAGATGGCGGAATCGGAATCCAGTAAAACATATCTGGAATTAAGAACCTACTGATGGCCATGAAACCATTGTTGATTGTTGGAAAAGCGCATCTGGTTCACTAATATTCTTTAGGGAAGGATATCTGCCGTCCTTACCTGGTCTGCTCTACATGTGACTCCAGAGACACAGCAATGTCACTCTCACTATCCTCGGACAATTTGGGATGGGCAATAAATGCTGGTCAGCCAGCAATGCCCATGTCCCACGATCGAATAAAAAGGACTGAATTCCTGCTGATATAAAGTGCCCATAAGCCTCAAAAGCTTAGTTTTTAATTATTTTAGACCTCTGTGTGCATTGAATGTACTTTTCACATTGCGCAGTGAAGAGGGACTGCTAAAGTATGATTTGTCTCCAGGCAGTGGGAGTTCCTGCTTAGATATTCATTTGAGCAGAAACTGCATACAAAGATTTTTCTCCCCCCAAAAGATGTGATCTATTCTGAAAATTTGTAAAAGTGCGCCACATGGGTTAAATAGTACTGACAGCACAAGAATATTCAACTTTTCTCCATCACAGGAAAAATAAATGCGTAATGGACAAAAGAGCCCCTTATCTTACAGAATTAGAAAGATTTCAAATCAGCTCTGTCGATTGTTCAGACAGCACCGGAGGTGGTGACAAGCTGCAGTTTATCATTGTTTATCACGTAGCAATGCAAGTAATAAAATGTGAAACCATTCTTTTATTGTGAGCCTAGTGAAAGCTGTTCCATACAATTAGCAGCGCTGCTCTTTACTCAGCTCTGATTTGCATAGGACATGGTCTAAATGATAGGAGCAGAGCAAGCAAGGGCTTTTGTGAGGGATCTTAAAAGAATGAGGCAGTGAAGGTGATTTACAGGCCATGTTTTATGCTGGGGGAAAATAAAAGAATAGCTGTCAGCCTTGCATGGTGGAAGTAAATATTTAATCAAAGGAAGCAGGAACTGAAATAAAACGGTTTGTAATGAGTGAAGTGCTTTATATCGAAAGCTGAGTAGGACATGAAGAAGTGTTTGCTCGATTCTGGCTTCTGCTTTGTTTATTCAGAGAGGTTGCAAAGAGGAGATAACCACTGTGCCTATCACTTGCTATGAAGAAACAAATAGCATAAAATTGTTTGCACGTACTCCACCTTCTCATTGGTTTTCGTGACCTATGAACCTAGCGGCAACATTGTAAGTTAAGTTTAAGTTTATTTATTCGTGTCACAAGCAGGATACCCCAGAGGGCTCTAGAAACTCAGTCATTGAGCGTGCTTAAGGTAGAAATTGACAGATTTCTGATCAACAGTAGAGAAGGTTTGATGGGCTGAATGGCCTACTTCTGTTTTTATGTTCCTATCTGTGAAGAAGCATCATACTCGACAGGTGGGATGTCTGGTGATAGAAATATAGAAATAGAAGCAGGAGTAGGCCATTCAGCCCTTCAAGCCTGCTCTGATCATGGCTGATCATGATGATAACTGGTATGTCAAAACAAAAAACAGAAACTGTTCAGCATAGCGATCAGCAAATGAAAAGAGAAAAGACTGCTTTGTTTCCAGCTTTTTCATTTTGTTCCTTTTTGCAGTTTTTTGGAAAGTTTGAGTTACAGCAGATTGTAGGAAACGTAGGTTTCAGTCATTTACCTTTATTGTCCACTTTGTATCTTCAATTACGTGCTGGAGGAACAAAAGACATTGATGCTAGTAGTTGAAATGTACTGTACCTTTACTAGTATTTGTGTTTGTAATAATCACCATTATCAATTGATTCAGCGTGATCTGAAAATCCACCTTTGTTTCTTGACAGTTCTGCATTCAATTCCAAAAAAGATTTTTTTATCAATGTTCCTTGAAATGTCATCAAGGCAAACCCAGTGGTCAGGCTTGAATAGTGGAAATGTAGATAAAATTTGTGATGGTTTTGTCTGCTGCCTTCAGGGATCAGGAATAGTTACATGAAGTATAGGTCAGAGAAATCCTGTGTTCTGATTGCTGATAAAAAGTACTGGAGTTGATTGGATATAACCTGTGGAAACGAGTGAGTTGTTGACGCAAATGGACTTTATTATTTCATATTTTTTGAGTTTGAATTTGTTCACCCTGTATTCCCAGTTGAGAGGAGAAGTTGAAGGGGGTCAGACAATTGACTGACTTGTAGTCCCTTAGAGTGACGGAACCAGAATATCAGTGCATTTCTGTTATTCTGGTCTTTTCTGTATCATATTAAAACCTTTACAGAATCTCAGAACAGTATTAGCATCATCAGTTTCTAACTGTAATTTCCAAATAGTCTCTTGCCTCAGCACATTGTGTCATGATAATTATTTTGTTTCCCGACTGACAGCTGGCCAGATTGGTAGGCTGCTGGCTGTCGATTAGGAAAGCCAGCAGTGGAAGGTCACAATGAGATTGACCATCAGCTGGCCACGAGAGGTCACTGGGGAGAAGGCGGTGGGTGTGAGACAGGCAGGCAGTCAGGAGGGAAATGGACAAGCTCAGGATTGTAAGTGTGGGGGGCGGCAGATGGTAGCATGGCAGTAACCTGGGTGGGGGGCATTGGGGTGGGGGAAATATTCCTCTCTTCCCTGGTCTACATATAAACATACATACACACCTATAAATTGGGAGCAGGAGTAGGTCACTCGACCCTTGGAGCCCGTTCTGCCAAGCCTTACATTTCTGACACTGCCAACTATTCTCCCTCTTGTTATTTGAGAATCTATCCTGCTCTGCTTTAAACACATTCAAAGACTTTGCTTCCCCTGCCATTTGAGGAAGAGCATTCCAAAGTCCAATGACCCTCTGAGAGAAAAAAATTCTCCTCATCTCTGTCTTAAATGAGTGACTCCTTATTTTTAAAGTTAATCGTTCCAGATCAACCGCAGGAGGAAACATCCTCTCCACATCCACCTTGGTAGGATCCCTCAGCATCTCAAAGGTTTCAATCAAGTCACCTCTTACTCTTCTCAAACTCCAGTGGAAATAAGTCCATCAGCTGTACTCTAAAAATCACTGACTGATTGGCAGTTCCCCTCCTCCCGTCGGCTGGTGGGTTATTGGTGGGTGGGCACTACCTCACCAGCCTGGCATTCCTGTACCTTTTTTATAACAGCCGTTGAACATTGAGCTTACCATTGACAATTTCAACGTGACAAGGGAAGAAGAGAGTTAAGAGTACAAAAATACGATACAACAATTGGGTGACTAGTTGGTAATGATTAAAAAGAAAGCAAAAAAACCCCAGAAAAGTGAATCAAAAGTTAAAGCATTTCTTTCCAACCTTGTGCTCCTAGTGTCATTTAAATTGTTGGACAAACCTAGCATGTGCAATGATTATCAGATAGCATGACAATAGGCAAGGTTCCCCACCAGGAGAATTCACTCAGAAAATTACCCCAGCTATTTACTGAAAATTCTTCCAATCCAGCTGTTAGACTCTTTAAGTTAAATTTATTTATTTATCTGACGCCTATTAACCTGATACGTCTATTTCTCTGATGTGAAAATGATGGAATCATCATGGTGTTGGTGCCTTATCTGAAGTTAACAGCCCATATCAGTGGCACAGTGATTTAGCAGCCCGTATCAGTGGCACAGTGGCTAACACTGCTGTCTCACAGCACCAGGGGTCTGGGTTCAATTCTGGCCTTGGGTGTGGAGTTTGCATATTCTCCCTGTGTCTGCGTGGGTTTCATTGGGGCCCTGGTTTTGTCCCACATCTAAAGATGTGCAGGTTAGGTGGATCAGTCGTGCTAGATTGCCCTTTAATGTCCCAAGATGTCTAGGAGGATTAGCAGGGTAAATACTTGGGGTTATATAGAACATAGAACGCTATAGCACAAACGGGCCCTTCGGCCCGCAAGTTGCGCCGATCATATCCATACCTACCAGGCCTATCTATAACCCTCAATCCCATTAAATCCCATGTACTCATCCAGACGTCTCTTAAAAGACCCCAACGAGTTTGCCTCCACCACCATCAACGGCAGCCGATTCCACTCACTCACCACCCTCTGAGTGAAAAACCTACCCCGACATCTCCTCTGTTATGGAGATCGGCTCTGGGTGGAGCTTTGTCAGAGCGCCAATGCACTTCAATGGGCTGAATTGCCTGCTTCTGCACTGTAGAGCTTCTATGATTCTACATACATTTACTTTTCATGGCTTGCAGAAGTTATATTAGAAAAAGAGATGAGCAGAAAAGCAAAAGCAGTTAGAGCGGAACAGGCCATTTCCCACAACCAGACCTCCAATATTCAATGCCAGACCAGACAGCTGGGAGTCAAGATAAAGCCTAGAAAAATAGAATGCAGAGCTGTATGGCAAATAACATTCCTTCAAATGAAAATCAAATGGTATTCTTATACGGTCGTTAAAATGCATACTTTAACCAAAGTTTCACAGTGTTATAAAATGCTCAGTCCATCTGCAGCTTGACATGCTGGGCACAGTTACAGGTGTTGGATCAAGCCCAAATTCTTCACCTGTCGTGGCTTTACAACATCATGGAAGTATTAATGTAGACAGGTAGGCCTCTCAATTATTACCCACACAAAAGAGAAAATCAAACAATTGGATTGCATATGGATCTGAAGTTAATCCTAAAACTCATCAAGTTCTATAACACATTAACACCAAGGTGTCAGATCATTCTTAACAAAATGGCCCTCTTACTATAAACAAGTGAATGTGATTGTATATTGACAAATTATGTAAACAGGAATCATTGTTTGAGTGTTTCAGCTAAATAGACAAGTCTGCTTATGCATGATAAGGATGACATTACTCCATCAAACAGATGGCAACTTCACCAGGATAAATACCGTTGAAAGTTTTGGACTGATCTTTTTATGTGAGTTTTTCAGCAAATATTCTCCTTTTGTTTCCATAGGCAAATTGTGCAGAGGGTGGGGAGAGTCTACAGAAGGATCTAGATAGGCTGGGCGAATGGGCCAGGAAATGGCAAATGGAATTTAATGTTGGTAAGTGCGAGGTGGTCCACTTTGGTAGGAATAATGGTAGGAAGGATTATTACTTACGTGGAAAAAAACTGCAGCAGGCGACGGTGCAGAGGGACCTCGGGGTCCTTGTGCATGAGTCGCAAAAACCCAGCTTGCAGGTGCAGCAGGAGGTCAGGAAGGCGAATGGGATGCTGGCTTTCATCGCGAGGGGGATTGAATATAAAAGTAGGGAGGTCTTGCTGCGGCTGTATAGGGCATTGGTGAGGCCGCAGCTGGAGTACTGTGTGCAGTTTTGGGCGCTGTACTTACGCAAGGATATTTTAGCCTTGGAGGGAGTGCAGAGGAGGTTTACTAGGCAGATTCCGGAGTTGAGGGGGTTGAGCTATGAGGAGAGGCTAAATAGATTAGGCTTGTACTCGTTAGAGTTTAGAAGAATGAGGGGAGATCTCATTGAGACGTATAAGATGATGAATGGGATGGATAGGATAGAGGTGGAGAGACTCTTCCCGCTCAGAAAGGATAGTAGGACTAGGGGGCATAGCCTCAAGATAAAGGGGGGGCGGTTTAGAACAGAGTTGAGGAGGAACTTCTTCACTCAAAGGGTGGTGAATCTCTGGAATTCTCTGCCCGTTGAAGTGGTGGAGGCTGCCTCGCTAAATATTTTTAAGACGCGGGTTGATGGGTTTTTGATGAGAGAGGGGATTAAGGGTTATGGGGAGAGGGCGGGAATGTGGAACTGAGCCACGACAGATCAGCCATGATCTTATTGAATGGCAGGGCAGGCTCGAAGGGCTAGTTGGCCTACTCCTGCTCCTATTTCTTATGTTCTTATGTTCTTATGTAAGCTATAAAAGTGGACATAGAGTAAGGCTGTATGTGAGAGGCCAATATAGATTGTTTTGGAGCCACATCATCAACCTCTGTAAAAATTATGTGTTAGGGATCTCTAATTTCATGTGTTCAGAGAGAGGATTAGCCACGATCACATTGCTTGATGCATCGAATGGCCAATCCTGCTCCTAATTTCTACGTTTCTGTGTTCATATCTGTACAAGTGCTGGGCAGTATAGAAACGAGTGACCTATGGAGAGTTGTGAGGGCTCACACATTAGAAATCTATTTCTGTCTTAAATATATTTGGTGACTTGGTCTCCACAGCATTCTATGATAAAGAATTCCATAGGTTCACCATCCTCTGAGTGAAGACATTTCTCCTCATCCTAGTCCTACATTGCCTATCCCATATCTGAGACTGTGACCCCCTTGTTCTAAAGCCCCAGCCAAAACCTCTCATATTTACCATGGCTAATCCTACTCGTCTTAGGACACTAAGGGTGAAATGACATGGCCAATCTATCTAACTTGCACATCTTTGGACTTTGGAAGGAAACTGGAGAACTTGAAGGAAATCCACACAGGCACTGGGAGAACATTCAAACTCCATACAACAGTCACCCAAGGCTGGAATTGAATCCAGGTCCCTGGCGCTGTGAAGCAGCAGTACTAACCATTGTGCCACCATGCCGCCCATTCCATTTTCCAACACTTGGCCCATAACTGCTTCTTTCCTTAAACAACAAACAAATACTGCACACAACACTCCAGATGTGGTCTCAACAGTGTCCTGTACAACCGAAGCATAACCTCCCTACTTTGATATTCAATTCCCCTTATGATAAATAATAATATTCTATTTGCTTTCGAATTACTTTCTCCTTGCATATTAACCCTTTCGCAATTCATGCACTCGGACACCCAGATCCCTGTGCGCCTCAGAGCTTTGCAATCTGTCACCATTTAGATCTACCCATTGGGGTCAGTTAGCTAGATACAGGAGGGAGTACTGGTGAAACACAAAACAATAGATTAACAAATACTAATGGATCTGAAGGAATGGTATCCTGCTGACAGGATGGACATTAGACCACACAGGAACCACCTCCAAATACAGCCCTTGGAATGCAGCAATTGATCAACATCCTGGGCGGGTCACCATTGTCCAGTTAACTTATTAGTTCCAATTCAAGGAATATTTCCTTGTTAGACTTAAACTCCTCTTCAAAAGCAGTTAGCACCACATAGACTTACATGCTTATGCTTGGGTTGTCAGGCCTAGAACCTTCAGAAAACTTCTGGAAACAAAGAGAGACCTTCTTCTCCAAGCAGGTCCCAAACAGCAACCTTCAGAGAGAGAGAGAGAGGGAGAAAGAGAGAGGCCTATTGCTTCTTTCAGAATCCAGTAGTAATTGATTTTAAGAATGCGTAGTGTGATTGAGCTTGCCCCAAAACTGGAAAATCCTGTCCCAGGTCAATACCCAGCCCCCCCACCCCACCCCACTGTTTCTTCTACAAGCCTAGCTCTGCCCATTAACGTATGTCTGTCTTTGTCAATCAACCTAATCAAAACCTGTCTCCGAAACCCAGGGGAAAAAAACCAAATAAACAAAAATGTATTAAGTCAGGTTAAAACAAACATATCCCTAACTAAAATCAATTATCAGCCTGCATTCTCAGCATGAGAGCTGTCTGTTGTGCAGGCAAATCAGCACAGTGTAAAACAGTGCTAAATTTTAAACATGCCACTCATAAAAACACAGTAAAAATATATTTCTTAAAGACCCAGTATCTGTTGGTAGTTGGGACCTGAGTCAGCATGGAGGTTATAAGGGACCATTGAAATAGATAGGGGGCATCAGGAGGTATGGAGGGGGCATGGGTCACATTGGATGGTGATTGGGTAAGACCTTTGAAACTTTCTAAAGAATTCCAAATCTGGACAATGGTTCCTGAACAATTCTGCTGAGATCCACGAACTGTGTGTCTTGGAGAAGCTGGCCTGCTCCACAAGAATTGTGGGTTGAGTAAAAGATTTCTACCCACGCAATGGAACCAATCAGAAGGAATTTGTGAACGGGATGGGTTTTTTCCAACAATGAACAATGGTTTCATGGTCATCAGTAGACCATGTCTAATAGTACTCACCGGGAATTAAGACATTCTTAATTCCAGATATTTTTCATTGAATTCAATTTTCACCATCTGCCGTGGTGGGATTCAAATCTGGGTCCCCAGAACATTAGCTGAGTTTCTGGATTAATAATCTAGTGATAATACCACTAGGCCATCACCTTACCTTGTCATATGTCTGTCTTTGTCAATCAACCTAATCAAAACCTGTCTCCGAAACCCAGGGGGAAAAAACCAAATAAACAAAAATGCATTAAGTCAGATTAAAACAAACATATCCCTAACTAAAATCAATTATCAGCCTGCATTCTCAGCATGAGAGCTGTCTGTTGTGCAGGCAAATCAGCACAGTGTAAAACAGTGTTAAATTTTAAACATACCACTCATAAAAAACACAGTAAAAATATATTTGGGAGTGCAGGGTCCAGGCTCACTACTCGCACCATGAAGCTGTGCCAGTGGAAATTGGGTCCATTGGAATGTGAGGGTAGGAGTCTTGATATTGGATTCCACCCGTCATTTTGAAGAATCATTCCGACTGTGCAGGCGCGCCCCCCCCCCCCCCCCCCTCCCCCCCAGTATGGACTTTTTTCCACAATGCTGACTGCTTTCAGACAGCAAGTCCAGGAAAATTGAGCTATGGGGCACCTTGAGAAAGCAAAAATTGAACGATTTTAAAGCTGAGATCAGGCGTGTGGGTCAGATAACCCTGTTGATGTGAGGGTTGCTTCTATAAACAGTAAGTATCGGAAGTCTGCAGCACACTGATTAAGTATCAAGGTCACAGATTTCTTGTTCAAGATCCAACAGTGTGCCGGTATTTATTGCTATTCTACTACAGTAAAAAGAAATATTTTGACAGGAATGCAGGAATAATTGATATCTTGGGTAATTGACTTGTCAGTGGAAATATTATTTTTGGACATACTGTTGAACTGCTGAGAGAGTGAGGGAAAAGGAGAGAAAGAGACTATTGATGACAATATAATGAAGAGTGAAGTGTAAGAATATGACTGAAAGAGTTCACTCTAGGCAAGGTAAGATGATGGCCTAGTGGTATTATCACTAGATTGTTAATCCAGAAACTCAGCTAATGTTCTGGGGACCCAGATTTGAATCCCGCCACGGCAGATGGTGGAAATTGAATTCAATGAAAAATATCTGGAATTAAGAGTCTCTTAATTCCCAGTGAGTACTATTAGACATGGTCTACTGATGACCATGAAACCATTGTTCATTGTTGGAAAAAACCACCTCGTTCACAAATTCCTTTAGGGAAGGAAATATGTTGTCCTTACTTGGTCTGGCCCACATGCGGCTTCAGAGCTACAGCAATGCAATTGACTCTCAACTGGAATTAGGACTAGTTAATAAATTCTGGCCAGCCAGCGACGCCCATGTCCCACAAATGAATTTTTTTAAAAATTGAAGATACCAGCAAAATTCAAGGGAGGATTGTAATTCAATATATAAGTGTAGATTCTCCCATGGACTCTGAGAAAAATGTTCCAGCAAATTATTTATTGACTGAACACTTGAGATTGGATTGCTGCCTAGAATCCAAAACCACTATCTCTTTCCACTGCTTGGTCATAAAATTTGATCTAGAACACAGCAAACAAGTAGTGAAGATTGTCCAGCATTGGTGAAAGCAGGACATTTTCAGCAAAGTTTGGCATGTCAGTCACCATAAACAATGTCTGTGATCTAAAAAGTTGGCATTCCCTGTTAAGTCTCTTAGTTGCAGTCCAGCTTCTTCATAAACTCACCTTATTCTCTTTTACAACTCTATATACACACACCCAACATCCAGTGCCACCTGTAACCCTTCATATATCCCAGTGAGTACTATTAAATAATTAACATACAAATTAGGTCTGAAGTGGAAGGTTGCAGTTAACCCATTCCTAACATTTTCTCACCATCCTCCCTAAAAACTGGATATTGTGGCTAATTTTGAAAATTGTTCAGAAGGCATGACTCTTAATCTTGCAGTGAATGTAGTCCAAAGCCACGCAGGCCAGTAATTTTGCTAGGGATGCCCTGTTCTTGCTGGAATTTGCACCCTACAACATCAAAGAGATATATTTGGCTTGTCAGGCTTGACATGGCTATGGCTGCAATGGTTTCCAGTGATTAAGTTGTAGATTGAACATTATGTTATGAAGGTACAGGCTCAATAGGACTCCAATTAAGCAAAAGTGGATGTAGATAGGTTTACATATCTGGGAAGTGCCAAAAATAGGTCTGAAGAAGTTTGGAGTAATTAATTGTCCTTTCATCTCCTGGACAAAAGGAGAGAGTTATAATGTTTAAGTCCCCATGATATTAATTCACAAATAGATTTCAGCAGCTAGGCAAGGTACACCCTGTAAAAGAGTTAAAACTGTGCATGGCATTTGTGACTTAGAATTCATTGTTAAGATTGTTGGACATTGTCTTACTTAAGGTGAAAGTTGACTGTTTAAATTAACACACAAGTCCTGACGTTAACTTACGGTGTGGGGGTGGGGCTGGGTCTGCTCTGATCTTGCCAACATGATGTTTGGGATCGATTGCCCAAATGGGAACAGAATCATGAAATAGTTCAAGTGTCCATTTAAAAATTGTACCTCCATTCTTGATTGAAGTGACAGACAGCCACAAGTGTTCATCTCCTGGCCTTCAGGGGGTATTCTCAGACCTGCTAGTTGTAGGTGGGTCTGACACCAGACGTCAATCTCCCTGAGATCTTGTTAAAGTGGCATTGGAGGTTTGAATGTGATCACCATGCTCTGACTGCTGCATTTCACTTAGGTCCTCACCTGCCTGTCTTGTTGCCTGAAACACACAAGTTAAAATGGGAAGTGGCACAACATGGATATGGTATAACTACCTTAACACCTGGCAAACCTTAGTCTTATTTGGTGGTTCCAATCTAGCCTTTGGTAGTCAGGTTAGAAACTGCCTCAAAAGAGCCTAATAAATAAAACAAGTTATTAACTGTCTCATATTTGGTTAACACAGTAAGAAGTCTCACAACACTAGGCTAAAGTCCAACAGGTTTATTTGGTAGCAAAATCCACTAGCGCTGCCCCTTCGTCAGGTGAGTGGGAGCTCTATTCACAAACAGGGCATATAAAGACACCAACACAAATTACAAAATAATGATTGGATTGTGAGTCTTTACAGGTAATCAAGTCTTAAAAATACAGACAATGTGAGTGGAGAGAGCGTTAAGCACAGATTAAAGAGATGTGTATTGTCTCCAGACAGGACAGTTAGTGAGATTTTGTCTGTACCTTTAAGACTTGATTACCTTAAAGACTCGCATTCCAATTATCATTTTATAAATTATGTTTGTATCTTTATATGTCCTGTTTGTGAATAGAACTCCCACTCACCTGACGAAAGGGCAGCGCTCCGAAAGCTAGTGGATTTTGCTACCAAATAAACACGTTGGACTTTAAACTGGTTTGTGAGACTTCTCACTATGTTTACCCCAGTCCAATGCCGGCAGCTCCACATCAATTTTGGTTAACAGTGCCCTGGCCAATATTTAACCCGCCATCAATCCGAAAAGCAGGAAGGTTGGATACCAATTGGTTGACTGGTATCTTTCCTCCTGTGAGAGGTGGTGGGAATGGAGCATCAGAACTTTGGTGAGATGAGATCATCTGCTCATTTCTTTTGATGGCTGAACAAGTCAATTCTATAAAGACATAGTCTGCCCCGAATGCCACATGTGAAGGTGTCCATTGGTGGTGTCCTTTTCCAACCCTCCTCCATCTCTCCTCCACCACTCCTCCTATTCCAACCATCCTCCATTTCTCCACCATTCCTCTTCCTATTCCGACCCTCCTCCATGTCTCCTCCACTACTCCTCCTCCTTTTCCAATTCTCGTCCCCTCCTCCCCCTCTTCCAAATCTCCTCCACCACTCCTTCTTTTCCAACCTTGTTCACTCCTCCCCCTTTTCCATCTCCACTCATCCATTCTTCCTCTTTTTCCAACCCTCCTCCATCTTCCCTCCACCATTCCTCCTTCTCTTTCACCTCACCTTTCTTCTCCTCCTCCTTTGCTGTTTGTTTTGTACCTTTTGGCCAAACTGTGCACTCACGATGGTGAGGATATGTAGCGTGCAGCTACATCAGGATGAATCAGGATATGTCTTCTGCTGAGTACTGCAGGGCTCCTCCAGAGCAGTCCGGATAGTGCCAGCGTTCTTTAAGCAGATGCCAGTGCTCTGCTTAATCACATTTTATGTGACAGCCTGGCATTTGTTGTGTGCCCTCTGCTCACGTGTGTGTGGGCTAGTGCCAGGTGGTAAGTGAAGAGCCCTTGTCACCCCCGTAGCCACCCTTTGTTGTGACGGATCACCTGAGTAGTTATGCCGTCTTGCAGAGAGCTCTTTCCACCTCCTCCCTGCCCTCCAGCCCTCTCTCTTCCAGCAGTGTCTCCTGCTCTGAGCTGCCCACTGCTCACTTTCCCTGTCTGTTAGCCAATCAGGATGCAAATTACTGCCTGTTTGGGAACAGGTGGCATTTGTGGAATCCTTGAAATCGGGATCAGCATTTGTCAAACCACTGGCTAAAAACTTCAGCAACTTAAAGCGCCAAACACTCCTTTAAATTCAGCAACAGCCAGTGGCAACTAGCCTAATAACCCTGAAATAACGCTTGTGGCCTGTTGCTAGCTAGCATGTTTACCTGTGCATAGGCAGAGGTTATTAGGAGGATATTTGAGTTCTAAAATGTCAGTGTGGCTGTTTGACTTCACAGTCTGCCTACTCTGTATACTTCTAGCGCACACGTCCTACATCCATACTAACGCTCTAGCCAAGGTAGCCAAAGTGTGGGATCAAAACAGTAATTGTAATGCAAAAGATTGGGGGGGAGCTTTGAATCCAGGTTTTCTAGCATTTGTGTTGAGCTTTCTTCTTTAAAACGAATGCAAATTGCTGTGATGGGACTATAACCCATCTCCAATGCTAGCACAATGACATAACTATAATTGGCAGCAATGACATTACCAAATAGTCAGCAGTAAACTGGCTGTCGTTTGAACCAGGTGGCAGGTAGTGGAGATTACAAGAAAGTATCTTATTTAGAAAAAGATCTTGTCAAAGCATGAGTGATTGGGCGACACGGTAGCACAGTTGTTAGCACTGCTGCTTCACAGCTCTAGGGACCTGGATTCGATTCCCGGCTTGGGTCACTGTCTGTGTGGAGTTTGCCCATTTCCTCGTATCTACGTAGGTTTTCTCCGGATGCTCCAGTTTCCTCCTACAGTCCAAAGATGTGCGGGTTAGGTTGATTGGCCATGCTAAAATTGCCCCTTGGTATCCTGAGATGTGTAGGTTAGAGGGATTATCAGGTAAATATGTAGGGATAAGGGGGTAGGGCCCGGGTGGGATTGTAGTTGGTGCAGACTCGATGGGCCAAATGGCCTCTTTCTGCACTGTAGGGTTTCTATGATTCTATGACTCTTGACCTTGTCAGCAAGTCAAGAATGTCATCAGAGTTGGCATTTCATTTAGAATCCATTTATGGAAGTTAAAACCTTTCTAAAATGTAAAACCTGGTGTTTACATTTATCATAGAATCCTACAGTGCAGAAGGAAGCCATTCGGCCCATCGAATCTGCACCAACCACAATCCCACCCTGACCCTATTCCCATGTTTACCCAGCTAATCCCCCTGACTCTAAGAGGCAATTTATCATGGCCAATCACCCTAACCTGCACATCTTCAGACACTGAGGGGAAACCAGAGCACCTGGAGGAAACCCAAGCAGATGTGGGGAGAATGTGCAAACTTCTCACAGGGACCCGAGGCCAGAATCGAACCTGGTTCCCGAGCACTGTGAGGCAGCAATGCCACTGTGCCATTCCTGGCATTCTAAAGTTTGACTATTCTTAGTTTTATTGCAGTTTTAGAAGAATAGCCAGGTAAATTATAGAATCATAGAATCCTACAGTACAGAAGGAGGCCATTTATAAGACCAAAAGACATTGGAGCAGAATTAGGCCACGGCCTAATATGTCTACTCTGTCATTCAATCATGGTAGATAGTGTTCTCATCCCCATTCTCCTGCCTTTGCTCTATAACCCTTGACCCCCTTATTAAACAAGAACCTATCTGCCTCTGTCTTAAAGGCACTCAATGACTTGGCCTCCACAGTCTTCTGCAGCAAAAAGTTCACAGATTCACAACTCGCTGACTGAAGAAATTCCTCCTCATCTCTGTTTTAAAGGATCATCCCTTTAACCTGAGGTTGTGCCCTCTGGTTCTAGTTTTCCTACTTGTGGAGACATCTTCTCTACATCCACTCTACCCAGGCATCGCAGTATCCAGTAAGTTTCAGTAAGATCCTCCCTCATTCTTCTAAACAATGAGTGCAGACCCAGAGTCCTCAGTATTTCTCATGAAAAGTTCTTCATCCCAGGGATCATTCTTGTGAACCTCCTCTGGGCCCTTTCCAAGGACAGCACATCCTTCCTTAGATATGGGGCCCAAAACTGAACACAGTACTCCAAAGGGGGTCTGACCAGAACCTTATACAGCCTCAGCAGTACATCCCTGCTCTTGTAATCTAGCCCTCTCAACATGAATGCTAATGTTGCATTTGCCTTCCTAACTGCTGACTGAACCTGCATTTTAATCTTAAAAGAATCTTGAACAAAGACTCTCAAGTCCCTTTGGCCCATCAAGTCTGCACCAATCACAGTCCCACTCAGGCCCTGTCCCCATAACCCCTTGCATTTACAGTAGCTAATCCTCCTGACACTAATTTAGCGTGGCCAATCGATCTAACCTGCACATCTTTGGACTGTGGGAGGAAACCCAAGCACCTGGAAGAAACCCATGCAGACACGAGGTGAATGTGCAAATTTCACAGGGACAGTGACCCAAGCTGGGAATTGAACCTGGGTCTTTGGCACTGTGAGGCAGCAGAGCTAAGCACTGTGCCACCGTGCCACCGATAAATGATTAAGACTCCAAGCAAAGTCTTTTGTTTCATAAATCTTTTCAAAGGATGGGGAAATTGGGAAAAGTTTGCCCAGTAACCGTTTCACCCTGAGTTCCAATCTGTCTACTCTCGGGCTTCATTTGCAGTGTTTCAACAGCAAACTGGCTGTGCAAGTGAATGGTGCTGGCAGAAATATTGGCCGTATCAATGGAAGTAAATCATCTAATATCACAACAGACATTAATTGCAGTTCTCTATTCCTTTGCATTCTGCATGTGCTGGAGTACAGCAGAAAGGTTTTCTTTCTATCTACCAGAAGAAAGCCCCACTCTGCCAAAGAAAAGCTGCTGGACCAAGTATTCACCTCGCTCTTTCAACACTGCCTATGGGTGACTGTCTGTGCAGAGCTTGCATGTTCTCCCCGTGTCTGCGTGGTTTTCCTCAGCTTTCCTAGTCTGGCCAAAACAGCAATTTTTAGCACTTACGCAGTTAGCTTTAATTGTGTTGACACTCATGGCTTGGCAGAGAAGCCATTTATTTCTAAGATTTCTCCACTAAGTTAGCCACTTTGAAGCAGTATTAATACATTTTATCATTTGCCCTGCGACATTGCCAAGAAAGAATCGAATAATGTGTGAAAAACGCAGGTGGAAATTCAGCCAAGTGTATCCCCTTGAGATCCTCCATCTTATAATGTGACATTAATTAATCAAACCCCAGCAGTATCTCAGCACTTTTAAAGCAACATTTCTATCACAATTCAGACAAATTGCTTAAGTTTCAAAGAAACAGCCTTCCATCTCCTATCCAAAGGTGTTAAAAAATGTAATTTTTAAAAATCTCAATGGAAGTATAATTGAAGAGTCAGATTGGTGATCTGACTCCCCCCTGTGGCTGACTTCACAGTATGACTTGTCCGAGTGCAGATTGTGACAGGATTGTATTTGGGGAATATCTGTGCTCCACTGTAGCAAAGCTATTGTGAAGAGGGCCGAAAGGCTGACAAAGAGTGGACACTCTCAAAAACAGACTGGTTCTATTTACCAGCATTGATTTTTGTTATAGTCCCTGTGCAGCCCAATAATATGAATCATAGAATCCCTACAGTGAAGAAGGAGGCCATTTGGTCCATCGAGTCTGCACCAACTCTCCAACAGAGCATTCAGACCCTATCCCCATAACCCACGTATTTACCCTGCTAATCTCCCTAACCTACACATTTTGGGCACTAAGGGGCAATTTAGCATGGCCAATCTACATAACCTATACATCTTTGGACCGTGGGAGGAAACTGGTGCACCTGAAGGAAACTCACGCAGACATGGAGAGAATCTGCAAACTCCACGCAGACAGTTAGTTATCCAAGGCTGGAATTGAATCTGCATCCCTGGCACTGTGAGGCAGCAGTGCTAACTACCGTGCCACCAGTGGAGGCCATTTGACCCAGCAACTCTGCACCAATCACAATCCCACACAGGCCCTATCCCCCTAACCCCACGTATTCACCCTGATAGTTCCCCAACACAGAAAGCCAATACAGCATGGCCAATTAACCTAACCCTACATCTTTGAACTGTGGGAAGAAATTGGACACGCAGATATGGGGAGAATGTGCAAACTCCATATAGATAGTGACCCGAGGCTGGAATCGAACCTGGTTCCCAAAGAATAAAGAACAATACAGCACAGGAACAGGGCCTCTTTTATCTAATATTTTCTTGTCTCTATTTCCTGCCTATTCATGTATCTAGCCAGATGCCTCTTGAAAGTTGTATAAGAATCTGCTTCCACCTCCTGCTCCAGCAGTGTGTTTCAGGCATTCACAACTCCCTGTGTAAAAAAACTTGCCCCTTGCATCTCTTTTAAACTTTCCCCCTCTCACTTTCAACCTATGCCCCCAAGTAATTGACCCTTTGACCGTAGGAAGAACACTCTGACTCTCCACTCTATTCAAGCTTGTCATAATCTTGTAAAACTCTGTCAGGTCCCCCCTCATCCTCTGACACTCCAGTGAAAACAATCCAAGTTTATTCAACCTTTCTACATAGTCCATATCAGGCAACATCTTGGTAAATCTCGTTTGCACACTTTCCAATGCATCATTGATGGCATGATGACCAGAATACTGGAAGATCTTGGTGCTGTGCGGCAGCAATGTTAACTGCTGTGTCACTGTGCCACCCCAAAAGAACCTAACTTCCCAAATGACCTCCAACTGAAAATCCGATGGACAAGATTTCACGTCTTAAAGCTTTAATTGTAAAATCGAATCAAAAGCAACATAGATTCAACATGAATTAACAGGCAAATTGTGCTCATATGAACTATAAATTATACATTAAATAGAAGATGCAACAAAGATAGATCTCACAGGTTAACTTGGCAGTGTGCTCAGCAGATATAATTTTAACCACAAGGTTCTTCAAAGCAATGAACTTCCTCAGTAGAATTTTAGCTGCCTTTTCTTTGAGGGTTAGTTTGATCCCCAGCTGACAGCACCACGCAATTAGCCTAGGTGCCATGGGTACAGTCTTTGCCAAAATGGTGCATGTCCGCAAAACCTCATCAACTCTACTCATGACAGTCTTGATGGTATGGATGCACCGACATGGTCTTCAAGAAGCAGCAGCAGTTATGTATTTGCCTACAGCCAGCTCCTGGTCCAGCTTCAGACTTCTTTAACCTGTGCCACTGAGCTCTCTCAGCCCAAATGGCTTGTTATCTGGTTTCCGTTAGCTCAGTTTCCCCAGCAACATCAAGTTTCCGTTTCCGTTTTTGTTTCTATTTCAGTTCCTCAGTCCTCTAAGGAACCTGAAGATGCAGTTTTCACTTCCATCCCAGTTAGAGTCTGTCTCAAAAATGAAACACAAGCTTTGAAAGCACAGTCATCGCGGACAACAGCTTTTATCACAATGTGCATTCCTGATACCTCCAATCTTTACACTGGGGAGTTGAGTTGTAAAGTTTACCCTGTGAATATATATAACAACAAAGAACAGCAGGAACAAAGCAGCTGGTTCATTGTGTATGTCCTGTAATATTCCAGTGTAACCCTCTGCACATTGGGACCCTGCTGCTTTTGAATGCAGTATCTGTCTTTGATTGAAAGCAATTATTCAACATTAATGGAATGCAGTCTATGCCACAACAGATGTCAGAGTTCTTGATGCTCTCTGGTTCCCTAGAATAGATAAGTCACCAATCTCTTAAATGAAAATTTAAAATGTTAAACTATAAAATAAACATGGAAACACAGATGGTGTTATCTGCCTGTTAATAACTTGTGTTTATTACAGGCTGTGTGATTTATCTTTGTGACTTTGCCTGCAATCTTTTCACTGCCAAACTATTTGATTAGTGAACACATTCTCATTCTTGTTCCAGCTGCACTGCTGGGATAGATATTCCATTGCAAGAGTTTCACTTCGCTGTTCATTAGATGTCAACCCTCGACCAGTGTAAACCCATTGAGCTCTGAGTCAGAAGCTAATGGGTTCAAACCCAACTCCAGAAATATGCTTGAGCCTGTGATCTGGATGATTTTTCAGTGCAGTAACCAGGGAGTGCTACAGCATCGCATGCGTTCTGTTTTGGATGAGAAATCTCGTTTACTTGATGGGGTGCGTGTTAAGAAGTTCTACGGCATTATTTGGTGAAGGACAGGAGAGTTCTCCTGGTTTGCTCACCAATGTTTTTCTCTTAAGCAACCTTGCTAGAAAACTGGCACTTATCTCACTGCTGCTTACAGTTACAGGAAACTTGTTACCTGTGACAATTAGTTGTTTCTCTTTTCAGAGTCTGCACAGGTTTTCTCTTTATTAATTTGTGGGACATGGGTATCACTGGCTGGCCAGCATTTATTGCCCATCTCTAGTTGCCCTTGAGGAGGTGGAGATGAGCTGCCTTTTTGAAATGTTGGAGTCCTTGCAGACCATGTGCTGTGAGTTGACACACAATGCCGTTAGGGAGGGAATTCCAGGATTTTGACCCAGCGACTGCGAAGGAACGGCGATATATTTCCAAGTGAGTGGCTTGGAGGGGAACTTGCAGGTGGTGGTATTCCCATGAAGCTGCTGCCCTTGTCCTTCTAAATGGAAGTGGTCATGGGTTTGGAAGGTGCTGTTTAAAGATCTTTGGTGAATTGCTGCCGTGCATCTTATTGATAATGCACACTGCTACTACTGAGCGTCAATGGTGGTGGGATTGAATGTTTGCAGATGTGATACATATAAGTGGTTATTCCCTAGATGTTGTTCCCAGTTAACACTGGTAAGGTTGCAGTGCTTTACATCTTGTTTTTATATAAAGTACTGACAAGGCGGCAGCACTGTGATATAGTTAAAGAGACAAACAGACCAAACCATTTCCAGATGGAGTTTCATTTGGATTCTCCAGAAGCAAAGGAAAATGACAGGCACTAAGATTGCAGGCTGTTGGCCCACTGTTTTGTTCTGGCCAACTCTGAATCCGTCTCCACAGACCAGCAATGTTTAAACTGAAGTATTTTCTTGTGGCAGCATTAAACAATTACCATTTTTTCCTATAGAATTTGCCAGTGTAACTCAGTAGCAGCTGTACATGTACAAGACCATAGTCGTACTGTTCCTTTGAAGTCATATTTGCTTCTTTTGAATAACTGCTTATGCACAGTGTCTTGTGCATGAGACCAATTATGCTGATATCGCTGAATCTACCCCGTGCTAAAAAAGAGATCACTTTAGGAACTGGGTCACCTCCAACCGGAATGATTCTGATAAATGCACAGGAAACTTATTGTAAATACTCATTCAGCACAATGAGAGCTGATCAGAAATAATCCCAATCTCATGAGTAATCTGAGCATGTCTTTCCTGCATATAAGATTCAAATAGACTGTGTCCTTATGCAGCAAGGCTTGGACAACATTCACAGTTCGCCTGATAAGTGCTAATATTCGCACCACAAAAGTGCCAATAAGAAAGAATCCTACCATTTCCACTTGGCGTTCAGTGGCATTACCATTGTTGAATCACCCACTATCAACATCCTGGAGCTTACCATTGATCAGAAACTGATCTGGACTAGCCAAAATGTGGCTACAGGTGCAGATAAGAGGCTGGAAATTCTGCAGAGTAACTCACTTCTTGGATCCCCAAACCCTGTATGTCATACACAAGGCATAAGTCAGGAGTGTGACAGAATGCTTTTCACTTGCCTGGATGAGTGCAGCTCCAACAACAAGGAACTCAACGCCATCCCGGGCAAAGCAACCGCTTGATTGATACCCCGTCCACCACTGTAAACGTCCAGCCCATCCACAACTGATGCACAATGGCAGCAGTATGTACCACCCTACAAGATGCACTGTAGCAAATCACCAAGGCTCCTTCAACAGCATCTTCCAAACCCCACAACCTGCAGGGATGCAGAGATGCTTCAGTGTGATTTTGACAGGCTGAGTGTATGGGTGTATGCATGGCAGATGCAGTATAATGTGGATAAATGTGAGGTTACTTACCTTAGTAACAATAATAGGAAGACAGCTTATTATTTGAGTGGATGTAAATTGAGAGAGGTGGGTACTCAGCGAGACCTGGGAGTCCTTGTGCATTGGTCACTGAAAGTAAGCAAGCAGGTACAGCAGGCTGTAAAGAAGGCAAATGATATGTTGGCCTTTATAGCAAGAAGATTTGGGTATGGGACAGAAATGTTTTGCTGCAATTATATAGGGCATTATCTAGAGTATTGTGTGCAGTTTTGGTGTCCTTCTCTGAGGAAGGATGTCTTTGTTATAGAGGGAGTACAGCAAAGGTTTACCAGGCTGATTCCTGGGATGGCAGATCAGTCATATAAGGAGAGGCTAAGTCAGTTAGGATTATATTCACAGGAGTTTAGAAGAGTGAGAGGTGATCTCACAGAAACTTATAAAATTCTAACAGAGTCAGACAGGGTAGATTCAGAAAGAATGTCCCCAGCAGTGGGGGAATCCAGAGCTAAGGGTCGTAGTTTCAGGATAAGCAGTCAACCTTTTAGAACTGAGGCGAGGAGAAATTTCTTTACCCAGAGGGTGGTGATTGTGTGGCATTCACTATCACAGAGTGTAGTTGAGGCCAAAACGTTGCATGATTTTAAGAAGAAATTAGATATAGCTCTAGGGGCTATAGCTAAAGGGATGAAAGGGATATGGGAAGAAGGAGGAATCAGGATATTGAATTCAATGATCAGCCATGACCAAAATGAATTGTGGAGCAGGCTCGAAGGGCTGAATGACCTGTTCCTGCTTCTCATTTCTATATAGCCACCTAGAAGGATCAGGGCAGCAGACTCATGGAAATACCACTAACTACAAGTTTCTCTCCAAGTGACTCATCATCCTGACTTGGAAATATATTACCATTCCTTCACTAGTACTAGGGTAAAATCCTGGAGCTCACTCCCTAAAAGCACTGAGGGTGTACTTACACCACATGGACTGCAGTGGTTGAAGAAGGCAACTTACAGGCAGTTTCTCAAGGGTAATTAGGGATAAATTAGGCAATAAATGCTGACCTAGCCAGTGATGCCCACATCCCATTAAAAAGAAAATCTGGCATTGCTTTTCCTAGAATGCTACCTTTCCATGTGGAAAAAGCTGAAACACCTACTTGCATAGAAGACAGAGGAATTAGAAGCATTTTTTTTAAAGCAAAGTTGTATTTATGAGAGTTAGATTATACCAACATTCTTTCATGTTAGTCTTTTCAATTGAGCTGTGTGCAATTCATTGAACACATTAATTCATTCTCTGTAATTGGTGTATCTGTTGGCTCCCTCCCCTTATTTTTCCAACTTTATTAGAATGCAATTTTATCTAGAGCCAGCAGGTCTGATGAAGGTACAAAGCCAAAACATCATAAATTGTTTTCTGCTATTGTAGATGCTGACTTGCTATGTCTATCCATCATTTACAGTTTATATTTTAAATACTTCCAGCCAGTGCTGTTGTTCTCTATGAAACTTCTGCGTCTCGGTGATGAGTAACTCAATTTAATCTTCTTTCTGCACGAGTAATTTCTCTGCAAGTGCTTTATCATCTAGTTCAGTTACTCTTGTTGAACTTCTCCCTTCTGGCACTGGATTTTACCCTCCTGAAGCCTGGTCTCTTGAAAATCCTGTTGTTCTCACGATTGATCTGATAGATCAGAATGTTACGTTTATGTGCCAGCAGGTTTTCAAATGGGGGTGGGGTATGAAATTAAAGGGATGAGATTCCCTCCAGATTCCCATTTGCCCTGAGCACACAGTCACTTTACACTGGGGCAGAAAAGGCCAACCTTGCTCCAATTGAAGGCCTTAACTAGCCAATTTATGGCCACGTAAGGGCTGTTTCCCACAATTGTTATGCTGGTAGGAAGATTGAACTTTGTGGGACAAGCTTGAAATACAATCAAGTTACACCATAAGTGAGGGTCACTTAACGATTCAAAATTCACGGGTGTGTCCTGTAATACTGTGTCCCAATAAGGTTCAGTTGCTCTCCAAACCTCCTTCCTTGCCAGCCTTTCCCCCAAGATGCTGATTGCACTCGCCTGCCTACACCTTCCTTACATTCCTCACACTGGAACCCTCTGGACTTATCAAGGACTCCGGTGCCTGGGCTTCCACCACCTTCTTGAACTTCCTCTTCTATCCACTGCGGAACTGCTGACCAATCAGATCGATCAACCCTTCTTTAACGTGTGACTTCTTCTTGGGTGAGAGGTGGAAGTCCTGTCAGCAGCCAATCAGCAGGGAAACAAGACCCCACCACCTGAAAAATTCAGGCCATAGCTTCAGTAAAAGTGTTCTTGACATGTGGGATCAATTATCTTTGTTTACAATGATCAATCTGAAGAGAGTCCCCAATTCCTTTGTTTATCTCTACATGTAAGATCATCAATTATGATATGAGTTTAAGCACTCCAATGAAAATTAGACCCAGGGTCATTGTAACAATGTGTATCGTTCAAGACATGCAATAGGCCATTTTGGGCTGTGAAGTGGAGGAATGTCTTCACTTAGATGGTTGTGAATCTTTGGAATTCTCTACTTCGGTGAGTTGTGAATGCTCAGTCAAAGTGTATATTCAGTCAGGGGCTCATGGGGATGGCATGGTGGCGTAGAGGTTAGCACTGCTGCCTCACAGCCCCAGGGACCCGGGTTTGATTCTTGGCTTGGGTCACTGTGTGTGTGGAGTTTGTACGTTCTCCCCCTGTCTGCGTGGGTTTCCTCCGGGTGCTCCAGTTTCCTCCCACAGTCCAAAGATACGCTGGTTAGGTGGATTGGCCATGCCAAATTCACCCTCAGTGTATCTGAACAGGTACCAGAGTGTGATGGCTAGGGGATTTTCACAGTAAATTCATCAAACTCTGACTGATGTACTGCAGCTCCAACAACGGGTGAGCTGTGGCAAGGATCTCACCAGTAGTATTTAAAGACTGGCTTCTAACCAATGGTGCAGCAGCTCCGTTCACTTTTCACTTGCTTTAGACAGGTGATAAAGATCCACCCAACCCTGGGAGAAATGAATGAACCTGTAGGTTAGTCGCAGCAAAAATCCTGATACCACTTAAGATTCAGATTTCCACTGGGGGATGTTCTGTAATATCAAGTCCCAGGTGATGTCGGTCCAGACCCAATTATATAGAACATAGAACATTACAGAGCAGAACAGGCTCTTCGGCCCACGATGTTGCGCCGACCAGTTAAAAAGCAATGACCCTCTAACCTAAACCAAACCCTTTCCATCCATAAACCTATCCACGGATCTCTTAAATGCCCCCGAACTAGGCGCATTTACAACTGCAGCAGGCAGGGCATTCCAATCCCTCACCACCCTCTGGGTAAAGAACCTACCCCTGACATCCGTCCTATAACTACCACCCCTTAATTTAAAGCTATGCCCCCTTGTGCTAGCTTTCTCCATCCGAGGAAAAAGGCTATCACTGTCCACCCTATCTAAACCTCTAATCATCTTATATGTCTCAATAAGGTCCCCTCTTAGCCGCCTTCTTTCTAACGAAAACAACCTCAATTCCCTCAGTCTCTCCTCATAGGACCTCCCCTCCATACCAGGCAACATCCTGGTAAACCTCCTCTACACCCTTTCCAAAGCCTCCACATCCTTCCTATAATGTGAGGACCAGAACTGCACACAATACTCCAAGTGCGGCCGCACCAGAGTTTTGTACAGTTGCAACATGACGCTGCGGCTCCTAAATTCAATCCCCCTACCAATAAACGCCAAGACACCGTATGCCTTCCTAACAACCCTATCTACTTGATTCCCAACTTTCAGGGATCTATGTACACATACACCAAATCCCTCTGTTCATCCACACTATTCAGAGTCCTACCGTTAGCCCTATACTCTACACATCTGTTATTCCTACCAAAGTGAATTACCTCACACTTTTCCTCATTAAACTCCATCCGCCACCTCTCGGCCCAGCTCTGCAACTTGTCCAAGTCTCCCTGTAAACTATGACACCCTTCCTCACTATCTACCACACCTCCGACTTTGGTGTCATCAGCAAATTTACTAATCCACCCAACTATACCCTCATCCAGATCATTTATAAAAATTACAAACAGCAGTGGCCCCAAAACAGATCCCTGAGGCACACCACTCGTAACTGAACTCCATGACGAATACTTACCATCAACCACCACCCTCTGTCTCCTATCCGCCAGCCAATTCCTGATCCAATTACCTAAGTCACCCTCAATCCCATACATCTGCATTTTCTGCAGAAGCCTTCCATGGTGAACCTTATCAAACGCCTTACTAAAGTCCATAGATACCACGTCAACTGCCTTACCCCCATCCACCTCTTTGGTCACTTTCTCAAAAAACTCAATAAGGTTAGTAAGGCACGACCTACCCTCCACAAAACCATGCTGACTATCTCCAATCAATTCATTACTCTCCAAATAACTATAAATCCTATCCCTAATAATTTTTTCTAAAACCTTACCCACAACAGAAGTAAGACTCACCGGTCTATAATTCCCGGGGAAGTCTCTGTTCCCCTTCTTAAACAATGGGACAACATTCGCTATCCTCCAATCTTCTGGCACTATATCTGTCACCAACGACGACCTGAAGATCAGAGCCAGAGGCTCTGCAATCGCCTCTCTTGCCTCCCAGAGAATCCTAGGGTAAATCCCGTCCGGCCCAGGGGGGACTTATCTATTTTCAAACCCTCAAGAATATCTAGCACATCCTCCTTATCAACTGCAATACTGTCCAGTTTACAATCCTGTAACCCAGTGTTCTCCACAGCTACATTTATGTCCCCCTGCGTGAACACCAAAGAGAAATATTGGTTCAATGCCTCTCCAATCTCTTCCGGCTCCACACACAAATTCCCACTGCTGTCTCTAACTGGCCCCAATCTTGCCCTAACCAACCTTCTGTTCTTACCATATCTATATAATGCCTTAGGATTCTCCTTAATCCTATCAGCCAAAGTCTTCTCATGTCCTCTTTTAGCCCTTCTTAACTCACTCTTTAACTCCCTCCTAGCCAATCTAAAGCTTTCTAGTGCACTACCTGAGCCCTCAAGTCTCATCCGGACATAAGCCTCCTTTTTCTTTTTAACCAGCGAACAACTTTCTTAGTGCACCACGGTTCCCTAGCTCGACCAATTCCTCCTTGCCTGACAGGGACATACATACCAAGGACTCGCAGTAGCTGCTCCTTGAAAAAAACTCCACATTTCGGACGTTCCGAGACCCTGTAGTCTCCTAGTCCAACCTATGCTTCCTAATTCTCTCCTAATAGCCTCATAATTACCCTTCCCCCAGCTAAAACTACTGACCCGAGGTTCATGCCTATCCCTTTCCATCACTAAGGTGAACGTAACCGAATTGTGGTCACTATCACCAAAATGCACACCAACTTCCAAGTCTAGCACCTGGTCTGGCTCATTTCCCAGCACCAAATCCAATATAGCCTCACCTCTAGTTGGCCTATCAACATACTGAGTCAAAAAACCTTCCTGCACGCTTTGTACAAAAACTGACCCCTCTAATGAGCTAGAGCTATAGCTATTCCAATCAATATTAGTAAAGTTAAAGTCCCCCATAACAATTACCCTATTACTTTCACTCCTATCCAGGATCGTCTCCGCAATCCTTTCCTCAACCTCTCTAGAACTTTTAGGAAGTCTATAAAAGACTCCCAACAGGGTGACCTCCCCTCTCCTATTTCTAATCTCAGCCCATACTACCTCAACAGACAAGTCCTCATCAAACTTCCTCTCTGACACCGTGATACAATCCTTGACTAATAATGCTACCCCTCCCCCCCTTCTACCTCCTTCTCTGCTCCGACTGAAGCATTTGAACCCCGGAACCTGCAACAACCATTCCTGACCCTGCTCTATCCATGCCTCTGAAATGGCCACAACATCAAAGTCCCAGGTACTGATCCACGCTGCAAGTTCATCCACTTTATTGCGAATACTCCTCGCATTTCAAACCCTGCTCCGCTTCACCCCCACGATGCTGTGCATTGCAGTCCCCATCTATGCCCCCCTCACTTTCACCCCCTCTACTCAGGATCCCACCCCTCCTCTGAATCAGTTTAAACCCCCCTGCATAGCCTTTGCAAATTTTCCTCCCAAGATATTGGTTCCCCAACAAGATATTGTTTGGGCAATGGGTGATTCCATTGAAGTTAAGGCCATCCTATTTTGCAGATGTACCGTTGAGTGAGAAGTCTGATTTGCAATCTTATGTCTTGTCATTCAACCTTCTCTAAAGGGTGCTGCATCTAGTGACATTGCTGATCTTTTCAAACTTCGTCACAAACATTTTTAACCAGAACCACGCATCCCACTGTGCTCAAAGGTACAAGTTCAAATTACCCACTTGAGACATGTCTAAGTAACAATGACAAAAGAACAATGCTTTATTTACTGATAGTCAGAATTACCATTATTGGTAGTACCATATATAAGGGCTAGTTTCTTAATATTATGCCTGGGATAACTCTCCCCTCTGACAGCACAAGACTGATGGGATGGTTTTGGTTAACTCAGATATGTTTAACATTCAACACCTTTGTGGGAAACGAAAAGTTTCTGAGACCTGAGGCTGTGCTTTTGTACATAAGGTTCATTTGAGCCATTGAACAACATGTGGCTACTCTGTGAGGTGTATAAATCACACAGAACACCATCAAGTCTCCTTCACTGTGTGTTTTCCAGTACAGAGTTGGCTTGCGGGATATCCTGTCCATGCCAACATCTGCGGCATTTTGTGTGGCTCACCTGTCTGGCATTCAGGGATCTCTCCACTGGGGGTCGCCTTCGGCAGGACTGGAAGATCTTGCTGGTGAGAAGGACCAGAAAATCCTGCCCAGACTCTTTTAAGTGCAGCAGCCGTTTAAGCGCTGTTAGGCTCAGAATTCCCATCTCCAGAGGTTAAAGTGCTCTGTGTGCACATTCAAAAATGCCGTAGGGAATTTATTCTAGTTAAATCAACAAGATGATGCACCTCCAGGAGTATTGGTTGTTTCTGCACTGATCAGGGAATTAGTCATATTAAATAAAGGATTGATCACATTACACAACAACAGAGATTTATTTGGTCAGGATGTTACAACCCATAATTTCTTTAACTAGCATATTTTGTTAGGGTTGATGGAATGGGAACTCTAGCTAATTTTAATCCTCTCTAATGCAGTGACACGAGCGCCACATGCCAAAAAAAGTTGCTCTGTTGAGATAGACCAAGAATCAAAGCCAAAAGACCCTAACAGCAAACTGTCCTGTTCCCATTGAGGAGTCAGGGGAGCTTGTTTTAATTAGGACACTGTTCCTTTTGAGATATCTAAATTTATATCCATATAGAATTTAAAAAAAAATGTAACTTGCTTGATTCATCTGCTGTCCGCTTTGATTTTCAGGGCAATACTTCAAATGGGTAAACAGGGATTTATGTATGGAATAATTTTAAAACCAAATTCAGCTGAAACATACATTTTCTTGACTGGCAAATGAGAATTAATCATGGATAGACTGCCTGTAATTGTCCCACATCTTACCCCTGCTGTGGAAGTGATTTGGATGTCTAACTCATTCAAAAGGTTTGTATTAACAGACTTTTACCATCTGGCTGTTTTTGATCACAGCATTTAGCATAAACATTTGTTAATAAAATTCTCATAAACACAATCAGTTTGCTCTGATAAAACACTTATATTTGGGTGTTTTTTTTTGGAATAGAAATACTTGGCATTTAATTTTCTTCAATCCTGAAGTTGTTGACTCTTTTATTCTTGGTATCACTGGTGAGGCCAGCATTTATTGTCCATTCCTGTTTGCCCTGACCACCACTTCTAAGAATTGCTGCAGTCCATGCGGCGTAGACAGCACAGTGGCACGATGGTTAGCACTGTTGCCTCACAGCGCCAGGTACCCAGGTTCAATTCCCGGCTTGGGTCACTGTCTGTGCGGAGTCTGCACGTTCTCCCCATGTCTGCATGGGTTTCCTCCCACACTCTGAAAGACACGCTGGTGTGGGTTCCCTCCGGGTGCTCCAGTTTCCTCCCACAGTCCAAAAGATGTGTTGGTTGGGTGCAGTAGCCAAACTAAATTCTCCCTCAGTATACATGAACAGGCACCGGAGTTTGTTGACTGTCAGGGGATTTTCACAGTAACTTCACTGCAGTGTTAATATACTTGTGACACTGATAAATACACTTTAAAACTACACACTTATACAAGTGGCTATTCTGTGTCATAATGTCAGCATTGAAATTGATCAGTAAGGTATTCACAGGTTACCCTGATCCTCCATTTACCCAACGTCAACACACATATATGCTCAGCAGTGCTCACTAGACAATAACCAAGGAGTAAAAATTCCTCACTGTTTTCAAGTTAATACTTGAACAATTTAGTATGCAAGTTTATGTGATATGTTTTCTGCAATTCACAGAAAACTGGGCATTGATTCTAATGAAAGAGTGGCACGGTAGCACAGTGGTTAGCACTGCTGCTTCTCAGCTCTAGGGTCCTGGGTTCGATTCCCGGCTCGGGTCACTGTCTGTGTGGAGTTTGCACATTCTCCTTGTGTCTGCATGGGTTTCCTCTGGGTACTCTGATTTCCTCCCACAGTCCAAAGATATGCGGGTTAGGTTGATTGCCCATGCTAAGAAATTGCCCATTAGCATCCAGGGATGCGTAGGTTAGAGGGATTAGTGGGTATAATATGTCGGGATTTGGGGGTTGGGCCTAGGTGGGATTGTGTTCGGTGCAGACTTAATGGGCCGAAGGGCCTCTTTCTGACTGTAGGATTCTATGATTCTTGAAAGAAGATGCAATTACCGTATTTAAATTGAGCTCAAGTCCTTGTGAGAAAACAATGTTAACCTGTACAGACTATTACATCTCCTGCACTGTATATATATTATGATTAATAAATTTCCTGGGATACACGCAACTGGAGTTGGTGCCAAGTATTGGTGAAATTTTATGCTCAGCTAGGATATCCACTCCCCTGGTATAGACGTTTGGGAGTGAGTCTGCTGATGCTGTGCCATTAAATGATTGGAGGCCAGTTTTCAGGCCCCAATCTGGAAAAGAATTCCTACGTCCGGGGCCAACTGGATATCAGAGGCTGGTTCCAGTTGTGCCATCGGGAGCTTCATTCAGTTCCCTACAGCAACTGTCACTGAAGCCAGATACTGAGGTAAATTGGGGAGTGAGAAGGTTATCGTTAGGATTAGACTTGGAGGATGGAGAGGCCAGGAGGCCTGGGGGAGGGGGCAGATGAGGGGAACTGTGGGGGTATTTTGCATTGGGCTGGGCGTTGGGAGCCTGAGCCTGTAATGGAGGTAACCTTGCCTGCCGCCAGCCTCAATAGTGAGAGCTGCCTGGATTCACAATTGATTCCAGCCTCTGCCCACCACGGGGACAATTTTCAGCAAAACACCGCAGTGGAATATTCCCATTCCACGAGCAAACTTTCAGCGGCTCAAGTGAGTAGATGTAGTGATATCGTCATTGGTCTAGAAGCCCAGGGTAAGATCTGGGGCTTGGGTTTGAACCCCATCATAGTTTTTGGTGAAATTTGAATATAATAAAAAATCCAGAGCTAGAATTCTAATGATGGCCATGAAACCATTGTCGATTGTCCTAAAAACCCACCTGGTTTATCCAATGCGGATCACTCTGAAATGCCCCTGAAATAGAGGGCAATTAGGGAGGATAATAAATGCTGGCTTAGTCAGCGACGCCCACATCCTATAAATTTATTTTAAAAAACCGTGCGAGCCAGCCAATTTGCCCCTGTCTTCCTTCTGCATCACTGAGGTCAGCACTACAGTATAAACCATTAACCAATTCTGTAATGATTACATCTATCTAAGCGGTTAATAACCTCAAGCTAGCCATAACTGTCCAATTTGACATAGAGATTTCAGTAACAGGCACACCAGTGGCACAGAGGTTAGCACTGCTACCTCACCAGGGACCCGGGTTCAATTCCTGGCAGTTTGCGCATTCTCCCTGTGTCTGCATGGATTTCCTTTGGGTGCTCAGGTTTCCTCCCACAGTTCAAAAGAAGTGCTGGGTAGGTGCATTGGTCATACTAAATTCTCTCTCAATGTATCCAAACAGGCGCTGGAGTGTGGCAACCGGGAGATTTTTGACAGTAACCTCATTGCAGTGCTAACGTAAGCCTACTTGTGACACTAATAAACAAACAAAACAGTTCCATGCCTAAGTAAAAACCTTTGTTTGAAAATTACCCTCATGATGATTTAATCCTGGGGCAATTCATCAGCGATATGTAGGATATCTGACTGCTGTCAGCATAACCTTTAATCACTAGTTAATTCCTTTGCTTATCCATGTTTCATGCTTTATCTTGCAAACCCTCCTCAAACTCAATGCTAACTTCTAAAAGGTGTGCAGCTGTAGATTTTTGTTCGCAGTAGTTGTTATTTTATGGAGCTGTGAATACCATGTCTGAATAGCACTGCTGCCTCACAGCGCAAGGGACCCAAGTGTCATCGCCTGCTTGGGTCTTGTCTGTCTGTGCGGAATCTGCACATTGTCTCCATGTTTCCTCTGGGTGCTCTGGTTTCCTCCCACAGAGTGAAAGACATGCTGGTTTAGGTGCATTGGCCATGCTAAATTCTCCTTCAGTGTACCCGAACAGGCACGGGAGTGTGGCGACTAGGGGATTTTCACAGTAACTTTACTGCAATTTTAATGTAAGCCTACTTGTGACACTAATAAGTAAACTTTTAAATTTTAAACACTAGTATAAGGGAGAAGGTTCTTAGCACAGTAGCCCTGTTTCCCTGTATGATTGATTAGTTTATCATTGCATGGGTTCTCACCTTTACATAAAAGGTAAAATAGCATTTTGTTACCAGGCTGTTTGGGTGGCATGGGCAGCATGGTGGCACAGTGGTTAGCACTGCTGCCTTAATTATTGGGGCCTGGATACAATTCCCATCTTGGGTTACTGTGCTGAGTCTGCAAGTTCTCCCCATTTCTGTGTGGGTTTCCTCCAGATGTTCTGGTTTCCTTCCACCTTCTGAAAGGTGCTGATTAGTTGCATTGGTCATGCTAAATTCTCTTTCAGTGTATGTGAACAAGTGCCGGAGGATGGCAACTAGGGAATTTTGGACACCTTAGGCCTATACTCACAGGAGTTTAGAAGAATGAAAGGAGATCTCATTGAGGTGTATCAGTTACAGGGGATTGACAGGGTAGACGTAGAGCAGGTCTTTCCCTTGTTGGACATTCCAGAATGAGAGGCCATAGTTTAAGGTTAAGGGATGGCAAATTCAAAACAGAAATGAGGAGGAATTACTTCACTCAAAGGGTGGTGAATCTATGGAATTCTCTTCCCCAGAATGCAGTGAATGCTGGAACATTAAACAAATTTAAGGAGGAGATAGTTTTTTTTTAATTAGTAGTGGGATGAAGGGTTGTGGGGAGCGAGCAAGAAGGTGCACAAGAGGCTGAGATGGGATCAGCGACTGAATGGAACAGGTTCAAGGGGTTGAATTGTCTACTCCTGCTCCTAGTTCTTATGTTCCTGTGTCAATCATATCCTTCTTCAATGTATATTTACATTTAAATGATAAGTGTATTTTTCTAATGCTTCTAGATTAGGGCATTTTTTCTTATTTTGATAGAAAATGGGATGATGCACAAATGCTTGGAATCCATGATAGGAATATGCATGAGTCTCTGCCCAATCTAACTCACATTCACATTTGTCTTTATTGCTTTTGTCCCCATGGTAGCATGTAGACATTAAGACATGTTAATTACTGTCACAGTACATAGCTCTTTAAATATATTTCTGTAGCACATGAGGATTTGAAGCCTATCCCTATGGAGACTCCATTTAAAATTTTCATTAATCTTCATTGTTTCCTTTCAAGGTAAGGCATGGAATAGTTCAGCCAGTAATTTAATGTGAAATATTGTTGAAATGGCAAAACTGAGGAAGAGATCAGGGCCAGGTGCTACATCTAATCCTATCAATGCACAGCATAATGAAAACACTTCTTTGCTTACCTCTGCATTTCTCCCAAGTTCAGACACAGTCAGTACTAAAGCAACAGGCTTATAACACTCTGTTGGCTCTCTCCGTAATTTTCTCCCATTTCAGTTTGCTATTCATCTATCCTTTACCCTGTGGACACTAACTTGCCAGGGACCCACGTTTCATTCCCGGCTGTCTGTGCGGAGTCTGTATGTTCTCCCCTTGTCTGCATGTGTTTCCTCCAGGTTTCCTCTCATAGTCTGAAAGATATGCCGGTTAGATGCATTGGCCCTGCTAAATTCTCCCTTGCTGTACTCGAATGGTGCCAGAGTGTGGCGACTAAGAGATTTTCACAGTAACTTCATTGCAGTGTTAATGTAAGCCTACTTGTGGAACTAATAAATAGACTTTAAACATTAAACCTTTGCCTCTATGAGAATTCAGAGGGCATCATCACTGAATTTCTGTGTTCTTTATTCTCATCTCTAATTTATTGTGCGCAATAATGAGATTTCATCAAAGGCATGGTACATACTATTCATGGTCCTGGAAACATTATTGCTGAGGTGTTTTGATCACTTTATTTACTTTCATTGGCTACTTAAGGGCTTCTCATTGCATAGTTGAAGGAATCTTATATTTTGTAAGAATTATTATGCCCAAGTTTACATGGGTGTATTATATAATCTGTACAATGATTGACACCTATTTAACAAACCAATCCAAAAGAAGTGGGAGCCATAGTGTTTCTCTGTGGTAACACTGAAATGAAAGGAGGCACTCAGTTCTAATACAGCCTGAGGTCACTTTAGTTACAAGAGCAAAACTTCCAATTTAGAAAGTGTAACGTAGAAAATTGGCACTTGGCTCTTCACTGAGCTATAATAGGACAAAAATGGATCCTATATTAAAGCTGATGTTAGGATGGGTGAACGTAAACCGGTTCAAAAAGTTGGCTTCTAAAGACGGTCTGAAAGAAGGAGGTGAAGTGTGTAGGTGAATGGATTTAGGATGAGATTTCCAGCACATGGGGCCTGGGGGGGTTAAAACCATGGCTTCGGTTGCAGAACAAAGGAAGTGACGAATGCAGAGGATGGCCAGTTGGCGAAATGAAGAGTTGTCACAAATAGGCTTACATTAATACTGTAATGAAGTTACTGTGAAAATCCCCTAGTCGCCACACTTCGGCGCCTGTTTGGGTACACTGAAGGAGAATTTTAGCATGGCTAATGCACCTAACCAACACGTCTTTCAGAATGTGGGAGGAAACCAGAGCTCCCAGAGGAAACCCATGCAGACACAGGGAGAATGTGCAGATTCCACACAGACAGCGACCCAAGCTGGGAATCGAACCTGGGTCCGTGGCACTGTGAGGCAGCAGTCGTTAACAACTGTGCCACCAGGGTTTACAGAGATAAGAAATGTGAGGTCATGAGAGTGCAAGGCTCAACACATTAAATTAGAGGAACTCCCTGCTCTTCTTCTCATACTGTTGTGCAATCTTCATATCCACCTTAAAGGCCTTGATTTAATGACTCATCTGAAACCCACACTTCCCCAATACTGCACCAAAATGTTAGGCCCAATTTCACTATGAAGTCCTCCTCCAAACCCCGGACTTGGGTTCACAATTTCTGACTCAGTGGTAAAAATCCTGGTAGTATTGTGGCATAGTGGTTAGCGCTGCTGCCTCACAGCGCCAGGGTCCCAGGTTTGATTCCTGGCTTGGGTCACTGTCTGTATGGAGTTTGCATATTCTCCCCTGTCTGCGTGGGTTTCCTCCGGGTGCTTTGGTTTTCTCCCGCACTCCAAGATGTGCAGGTTAGGTAAATTGACCCTAGTGTCGGGGGATTAGCAGGGTAAATATGTGAATTAAGGGAAATAGGGCGTGGGTGGGATTGAGGTTGGCGCAAACAATGGGTCAAATGGCTTCCTTCTGCACTGTAGGGATTCTTTGATTCAATCTGAATGCAGTACTGAGCACTCAACCAACATTGATTAAGTAATTTTTCTTCTTGATTTATTTCTCTCTGTGAAAAGCCATCTTGCTCTGTGTTAGTTATTAACCCGGGCAGTCCAGAGTTTTATCAGAAGTTCACCTCACAGGACACCAAACTATGAATGGAATTCTCCCATCCTGGCACTTAATCCAGTGGTGAGGTGGGAACATGGTGTGTTTCCCACTGCGAAGGCGCCAAATCCTTTGGCGCTAATCTCATTAATTATGCATATTCCATGAGAGGGTAGACTGATGGTGCGTAGTTCACTGAGGTATGCAGGCACCGTATTGAAAAGGCTTCCAACATCACTGACCCACTGTTCAAGAAAAGCAAACCTCCAGAAAATGAAGATGAAATATTTTGAGGCTGGAAGATGGACCCTTCCCCTCCAGGACACCTGACCTGGAAGGTCCATCTGCCAAAACTCTCCCGTGGCTTTCCAGGGTTCAGAGTTAGCAGTGGCATTCATCCTGAACTCCAACAGCTGTCCCAGGCATTGTTCAGGTGAGTCCTGACACATGCGCATCCTATTGTTTGAGATGTGTTTCACACCAGTGTGTTTTCATGCTGAAACTGTGAAGAACTGGGTGTGAATGGTCAGGCCTTTACCTGCGCACCATTAGTGGGATGCAAATGAGGTTCACACCAGCCTTCAGCCAATCTCCCAGTATGCCATGGTGGGCACCAGTGGAAGATCCTGCAGGAAATTTGTGCCAGTGTAAAATCAGTTTCTGGACCTACCTCCAAATTTCCTGTCACCTGTCATTGAACTTAATAGCAGGAACATGGGAGAATTCCACCCTATGTGTCATTGTTTTATGGAGCTGTGCATTTTTAGGTCAATGTGTTTGGCCAGCAGAACACCCAATGGTGAATGATACTAAATTAATAGCATTCACCATGGCTGGAATTGCTAATTAATCAGGAGGCAGATTTTCAGTCAAGTGACAAATTGTGTTACAACAATATTGGTCACAATACAAAAATTGTACATTGATTTTATATTTATCATTTCTTCCAATTATTTAAGCTAGCATTTAAAAGAACCATGTGGAAGAAAATCCTGATTAAATTTCAGTGAGGAAGAACAATATTATAGAAATAATAGTTTTATTCTGGCCAGTTACTTAATGTTTTTGAAATTACACTGCTTGACCATGCAAGTTTGTTCTTAACAAAATAAGAAGTGATTGATTGGGATTGCCATGAAGATAATTGCAGTTCTACTAGAATAAATACTGGTTTATAAAATATGACTGACTATTGCTATTGTAAAACAAAATTTTTCATTAGAAGCCCTCTTTTGTAGCCCAGTTTGATAAAACTCTGACTTTTTTTTCAGTTTTTTTCTCATCCTTTCCTCTTGGTGTTAATTCACTCGGCTACGTTTTTCCATAGATGTTGTTTAAGCTCTGGTATCGCATCTGAGTAAGATTCATTTATATGGAAATATGCTGACTAAGCATTTGGGCAGTAGACTGGGTTATCACTCAATTGGCACTGCAGGGGCAAGAGGAGGGGCCAAAGCTTCCAGTCATAATCGCAAGGTCACTGGAGCATGGGGAAGTCAGCAGATAGCAACGGGAACACAATCCTCTGATTCCAAGTCCAGTGATGGTGAGGAAAATCATCGGGCAACAAAGTAGAGTTACTGTCACAATCAGTTGAAAGATGGAGCAGGCTTGAGGGATTCTCCAGACAGGTCCACCAGATGCTAGTTTCAGAAGTGCACAGCCTTTTTGGGGAGGTAAAATGCACAGCATAAAGAATCTAAAAGGAAATGTAATCAAATTAGAATATTTGAGCAGTATTTTCGGGTCCCGCCCACCTTGAGACTGAAAATCCCATCCGAGGTCAATGGACCTTTCAATGTTCTGTCAAGTTTTCCATCCCGCTCACAGCGATTCCCGCGGCGGGCAGGACTGTAACATGTATCCCTTTGTTTCTGTGCATTCTGGAAATTTGCAGGAAAGTTTTCACAGTAAGGAAGTCAACTCATTCAAAATTAAGGTGAGAATTAGAGTTTGAATTTGACTATCTAGACAGATGGCAATGGAAAAACATTCAGAGTGCATGGATATACTGCAACTTCTATAGATATGTGAAGAGAAAAGAACTGATGAAGACAAATGTAGGCCCCTTACAGCCAGAAACAGGATAATTTACAATGGGGAACAAAAAAATGGCTAACCAATACATATTTTGGTTCTGTCTTCACGAATAACATGCCAGAAATGTTGGGGAAAACATTGGGGAAATGTTGGGGAAAACAGCCACTTCCTGATATCGTACAACCTGAACCCATTACCAATGAGAACAGAAAATTTGGCGCCTTTCTCTAGTGGGACTGGAGAATCCCAATTACAGGCAACATCAGAAAATTTTGGCCAGGGTTTTATGAGAGGGAGGAACTGAAAGAGATCGGGGGTAGGGAAATGGTGTCGGGAAAATTGAAGGCCAATAATTCCTTGGGGCCTGATAATCTCCGTCCAAGACTGCATAAAGAAGTGGCCCTGGAAATAGTGGATACATTAGTGGTCATCTTCCGAGGTTCTATAAACATTGGAACAGATTGGAGGGTAACTAATGTAACCCCACTATTGAAGCAGGGAGATAAAACAGGACTTAACAGACTAGTCAGCCTGATGTTGGTAGTGTGGAAAATTCCAAAAATCCATTATCAAGGATTTTGTAGCAGAGTGCCAGGAAAGCAGGGGAAGAATTGAACAGAATCAGCATGGATTTATGGAAGAGAAATCACGCTTGACAAATCTAGTGGAATTCTTCAAGGATGTAATGAGTAGAGTTGATGAGGGGAAGCCAGTGGATGTGATTTGTTTGGAATTTAAGAAGGCTTTCAACAAGCTCCCACATAAGAGATTTATCTGTAAAATTAAAGCACATGGGATTGGGGTAGTGTATTGAGATGGAAAGAAAAATAAGATGGGAAACAAAGGGTAGGAATAAAACAGGTTTCTTTTCAAGTGGCAGGCAGTGACTAGTGGTGCTGTAGAGATTAGTGCCAGAACCCTAGCTATTCACAACATATATTAATGATTTAAAGGAGGGAAATAAATGTAGTATCTCCAAATTTGCAGGCGACACAAAGCTGGATGGAAGGGTGGGCTATGAGGAGGATATACTGTGATGTGATAAGCTGAGTGAGAGGGCAGATGCAGTACAATGTGGATATAATGTAGAATACAAAAACAGGGACGTACTGCTGAGGTTTTATAAGACTCTGGGTGAACCACATTTAGAACATTGTGAGCAATTTTGGGTCCTATATCTAAGGAAAGGTACGATGACTTTGGAGAGGGTCGGGAATTAAAGGCTTGGCGTATAAGGACCATTTAAGGACTCTGGGTCTGTGCTTGATGGAGTTTAGAAGGATGAAAGGGGATCTAATTGAAACTTACAGAATACTGAAAGGCCTGGATAGAGTGGACATGGGAAAGATGTTTCCATCAGTAGGGGAGACTAGGATCTGAGCGCACAGCCTCAGTATAAAGGGATGACCTTTTAGAACTGAGATGCGGAGGAATTTCTTCAGCCAGAGGGTGGTGAATCTATGAAATTCATTGCCACAGAAGGTGTGGAGCCCAAATCACTGAGTGTACTTAAGACAGAGATAGATAGATGCGTAATTGGTAAGGGGATAAAACATTACAGGAGAGAAGGTTGTGAAACATATCAGACATGATTGAAAGGCGGAGCAGACTCAATGGACTGAATAGCCTAATTCTGCTCCTATGTTTTATGGTCTTACAGTCTTAAATATGGTGTTATCCATTTTGGTAGCAAAAACAGGAAGGCAGATTTTATCTGAATGGTTATAAATTAAGAGAGGGAAATGTGCAATGAAACCTGGGTGTCTTTGTAAACCAACTGCTGAAAGTAAGCGTGCAGGTGGTGAAAAAGGCAAATGTTATGTTGACCTTTTATAGCAAGAAGATTTAAGTACAGGAACAGAAATGTCTTGCTGCAATTGTACAAGACTTTGGTGAGGCCATGCCTGGGAGACTGTGTGTAGCCTTGGTCTTCTTATCTGTGAAAGGATGTTCTTGCTATGGAGGGAGAGCAGCGAAGGTTTACCAGACTGATTCCTGGGATGGCGCAACTGATGTATGAGGAGAGATTGAGTCAGTTGGGATTATATTTGCTGGCGTTTAGAAGAATGAAAGGAGAATTTCGTAGAAACCTATGAAACCTATGAAATTCTAACACAAGTAGACAAAGTACAAGCAGGATCCATGCTCCCTGTGGTGGGGGAGTCTAGAACCAGGGGTCACAGTCTGAAGATATGGAGTAGAACATTTAGGACTGACTTGAGGAGATATTTCTTCACCCAGAGAGTGGTAAGCGTGTGGAATTCGCTATCACAGAAAACAGTTGAAGCTAAAGAATTATTTATGTTCAAGAAGGATTACACGTGACAATGAAGGATATGCTGTGGGCTTGGGGGATGGGGTGAAGAGGGAACAGGTTACTCAGTTTGATGATCAGCTATGACTGTAATGAATGGCGGGCAGAGCAGGCTCAAAGGGCCGAATGGACCACTCCTGCTGCTATTTTGGTGATTTTCAAAAGTTCTGATACTTTGTATTGCAGTCAAGAGGACAGTCTGGAATCTAAAATGAAAGTACGGTAGAGGGTCACTTTATGAATGTATCCAGACAGGAAGTCCACCCTCAGAGTCAGCTTCACACGATTAACCTTTACTGGAATTAATAAATGCAAAATTGTGCGTAGTGTGCAGATAATTATCTGATATCCATTCCAGTCAGCTGAGGCTCCCCACTGGGACCACCCACTCATTAAACCAGTGCTTAGAAGCCGATTAAGAAAATGTCTGTTTAAGGAGAATGTTTGTTGTGTCACATTGATCTGATTCAACAAATCCTTCTGCTTGTGATAATTAATGTCAGAGGGCAAGGTGGCAGGAGCACGTTCATGTAAATTATGGTATGTTGCCTTGACTTTGAAAGGTAAGGACTATAAAATATCCGTATGTAAAATTACAGGTGTAAACAATGCTGGCTTATTGGATTGATAAAGCAGCGTGGGATTTTTCAAGAGCTGGAGCTGATTTCTCCCACTTCGCCTGCCATGGGAATCATACTGGGCAGGGGAGGGGGAATGGAGGATGAACCGCACAAAGGTCCATAGACCTTGGGTGGGATTTTCTGCCTTTGGGCAGAGCACGGTCGAAGAATCTCACCCTGGTATTTTTTTAAGCTACATTTAAATTTGAGCTGCACACAGCAGGTAGGATTGTGGTTACTTTTTAAAATTTTACTTATTAGTGTCACAAGTAGGCTTACATTAACACTGCAATGAACTGACTGTGAAAATCCCCTAGTTACCACACTCTGGCGCCTGTTTGGGTACACTGAGGGAGAATTTAACATGGCCAATGCACCTAACCTGCACTTTTGGACAGGTTAGGTGGATTAGCCATGCTAAATTCTCCCTCAGTGTACCCGAACAGATGCCGGAGTGTGGTGACTAGGGGATTTTCACAGTAACTTCATTTCAGTATTAACGTAAGCCTACATGCGATTAATAAATAAACTTTAGCTTTATCCTTGAGCTTCATTTATTTTCCAAATGATCCTGAATATATAAAACACCACAGTTCTTATGTTTTCCTGAATGATTTATATCCTTCGATATTATATCTCAAGAAAAGAACAGTCTGGATTGAGTTAACAAACAAAGGCGCTGAGGATACTGTTTTTTATTTATTAGTCACAAGACTTACATTAACACTGCAATGAAGTTACTGTGAAATGTGTACAATCAGACTAGTTCAGACTATCAGTTTCTTAAAGCATGGTGCCAGAGCGAGGTGACATCATACGAGCTGTTGCCAATATAGCCTCTAATTCTATTTTTTAGTCTCATTTTATGTTTCTTTCTCTTTCTCAACATCCTAAGCTATGGCTGTAGCTCTACATTATACACCTGCTTCTTTACCCCTCTATGCACAGCATGCTTTGTCCGTATAGCGCCCAAGAAACAATACTTTGCACTGTATACTAATATATGTGACAATAATAAATCAAATCAAACAGTAGCATTTATTACAGTCACTGTATTGTTGGAGTGCAGAAAGAGGCCTTTAGCGCATCATATCTTTCCAACTGAGTAAATCATCTAGTTCCATTTACCCGTAACCCTGCAAATTCTTCCTTTTCAAATAACACTCTAATTCCCTTTCAATGTTTTAACTGATCCTGCCTCCACCACATTCTCAGGCTCTACATTGCAAACTGAACATATAACAGTGCATAGAACAGTTTCTTCCTATATATCACTTTTGCTTTTATCAATTACTTAAATTCTGCAGCCTTACCTTCTTGTTCTTTCAATAAGTGGGGAAGTTTCTCCCTTTATGAGAAGAAGCTTTTGGCTATGACAAATATGGGTCTGTTACAAGCAGAGTCAGGAGAATTCATAAGGGGGGATAGAGCAATGGCAGAGAAACTAAATGATTACTTTGATGTCTGTTTTCACTAAGGAAGATTAAAGCAGATTACTGTGGATGCTGCAGTCTGAAACAAAAACAGCTGTCATCCAGACTCGAAATGTTGGCTCTGTTCAATCTCCACAGATGCTGTCAGACCTGCTGATATTTCCCAGCATTTTCTGATTTCACTATGGAAGATGCGGAAAATCTCCCCGATGTAAAGATCCAAGGGATTAGGGAGAATGCAGAGTTGAAAGAAATTAACATAATTATGAAGGCTGTATTGGAGAAATTAATGGGACTGAAAATTGATAAGTCCCTGGGGCCTGATATTATGCATTCCAGAGTGTTGAAAGGGGTTGCTGTAGAGATAATAGATGCATTGTTGATCATCTTCCAAAAAGTAGGTTTTCGTAGATTTCCTGAAGATTAAATTTAAAGAAAAAAACATGTATTCATTCAAAGACAAATGGCAGGTTAGAAGATTGGAAAATATATAATGAACAGCAAAAAATGACAAAAAGATTGAGAAGGTGGGAAAAGCTAGTAATATAAAGTTGCATAGTAAGAGTTTCTATAAATATTTAAATAAGAAAGTAATTAACAAAATGGGCATTGGTCCAATTGAAAATGCATCTGGGGAATTGATAATGGAAAATAGAGCTATGGCAGATAAATTAAACAGCTATTTTGCATCTGTCTTCACTATAGAGGACACAAGTAACATCCCAGAAATAGCTGTGAATCAGAAAATGGAAGGGGTGGAGGAACACAGGAAAGTTACAATCACCAGAAAAGTGGAATTGAGAAAATTGTTGGTTCTGCAGGCTGAAAGATCTCCTGTTCTGGAAAGAAGTGGCTAATGAGATAGTTGATGCGTTGGCTTTGAATTTCCAAAAATTCCTGAGATTCTGGAAAAGTTCCATCAGATTGGAAGATGCAAATGTGACTCCTTTATTCAAAAAGGGGGACAGAAAGCAGGAAACTGTAGGCCAGTTAGCTTAATATCTGTCAAAGGGAAAATGTTAGAATCCATTACTAAAGATGTTATATCAGGGCACTTGGAAAAGTTCAAGACAATCTGGCAGAGTCAACATAGTTCTGTGAAAGGAAAATCATATCTAACCAATTTTTTGTAGTTCTTTGAAGGAATCACATGTGTTGTAGATAAAGGTGGGTGTTTGTTTTTACGAGGGGATTAAGTACTTGGGTGGATTTAAAAGTATTGAATGTGCTTTCAAGCATACACATTTGGTGTATAAAGAGGTAGTTTAACCCCTTCGACTTGTTCCACCATTTAGAACATAGAGCATAGAACATTACAGTGCAGTACAGGCCCTTCGGCCCTCGATGTTGTGCTGATCTGTGAAACCAATCTAAAGGCCATCTAACCGACACTATTCCAGTATCATCCATATGTTTATCCAATGACCATTTAAATGTCCTTAATGTTGGTGAGTTCACTACTGTTGCAGGCAGGGCTTTCCATGCCCTTACTACTCTCTGAATAAAGAACCTACCTCTGACATCTGTCCTATATCTATCACCCCTCAATTTAAAGCTAAGTCCCCTCATGCTAGCCATCTCCATCTGAGGAAAAAGCCTTTCACTTTCCACCCTATCTAATCCTCTTATCATCTTATATGCCTCTAAGTTACCTCTTAACCTTTATTCTCTCTAACGAAAACAGCCTCAAGTCCTCAGCCTTTCCTTATAAGACCTTCCCACCATGTCAGGCAACATCCTGGTAAATCTCCTCTGCACCCTTTCCAATGCTTCCACATCCTTCCTATAATACGACAACCAGAACTGTACGCAATGTGTGTGGCAGCACCAGAGTTCTGTACAGCTGCGACATTAACTCATGGCTCTGAAACTTCTACCAATAAAAGCTAACATACCGTATGCCCTCTTAATAACCCTATCAACCTGGGTGTCAACTTTCAGGAATCTATACACATGTAAACCAAGATCTCTCTGCTCATCCACACTACCAAGTAATTTACCATTAGCCCAGTACTCTGTATTCCTGTTACTCCTTCCAAAGTGAATCACTTCACACTTTTCCTTATTAAACTCCATTTGCCACCTCAGACCAGCTCTGCAGCTTACCTGTGTCCCTCTGTAACCTGCAACATCCTTCCGCACTGTCCACAACTCCATTGACTTAAGTGTCATCTGCAAATTTACTAACCCATCCGTCTACGCCCTCATCCAGGTCATTTATAAAAATGACAAATAACAGTGGCCCCAAAACAGATCCAGGATGAACATTTCCCGTCAATCACCACCCTCTGAGTTCTTACAGCCAGCCAATTTTTGATCCAAACCGCTAAATCACCCTCAATCCCATGCCTCCAAACCCTAATGTGGCCACATCATATCTGATCTGATTGTTGCCTCAACTTTCCTATCCATCCCCTATACCATTTGACTGCCTTGTCAGATAAGAATCTATAAAACATAGCTTGAAGAATATTCAATGCCTCTGCCTTCAATAGTCTATATGAAGAGAATTCCACTGACTGACAATCCCCAGAGGGAAAAGTAAATTCCCCATTTTCGTCATAAATTGGAGACAGCTTACTTTTAATGGTCTAATTATGTATTTAATTATTTATTTTAAAACTTGCATGGATATAAGTTTTTTACATAGTTAAGTCTGTAATAGATACTTAGAATTTTATTTTATTTCATCTGAGCATGTTCCCTGAGGTCTGCCCATGGTGGAACATACATATGGACAAAGATTTGTCGGTGAGGGAGAATAGGTTGGCATGATTTAGTACTAAGTTGGCATAGAATCTATAAAGGACCATGGGAGTTGGTAGAGGGGCATAGGTTGGCATGTCTTGTGGTAATAGGGATGTAATATTTAACAAAGAAACTGGGGCATCCAGTTTGATCCAGCACTCAGCAGCCCCTAGGGTCACCTCTGATCTGTGTCTGGGGGCAGTGGGAATGCCTCTACCCAACAGTGAACACCCCCACACCAACCTAGAATGGAAATTGGCCATTTATGGCACTTTTTCTTGAGGTGAGCACATTGAGCCTGGAAGTTTCCGGACTTTATCTATTGGCCTCTAGTTTGGAAATCCAATTCATTATACTTAACTATGGGAAAGAAAGAAAATAAAAACAAGCCAAATTTAATAATATCATTTCAACGAAGAAAATTATATTACCATATAATCCCTACAGTGCAGAAGAGGCCATTTGGCCCATCGAATGTGCGCCAACTCTGTGACAGAGTAGCTTACCAAGGCCCTCTCTCCCAACCTATCCCTGTAACCAATACATTTACCATGGCAAACCCATCTAATCTACACATCTTGGGACACTAATAGGCAATCTACCATGACCAATCCACTTAATAGCTTGTCAACTACTGTTGGTTAAATTAGAGTCCAGTGTCAATCAAATGTACATTTATTGAGAGGCTTATGAGAAGAACTCAGTTCTGGAAAGGAAATGCCTTTCATCATATTTCTGCTGGTAGGGCATTCTAGGAGGATAGGTCATAGTCTTAGGATAAGGGGTAGCAAATTTGAAACAGAGTTGAGGAGAAACTACTTCTCCCAAAGGGTTATGAATCTGTGGAATTCACTACTCCAAAGTGCGGTGGATGCTGGGACAGTGAGTAAATTTAAGGAGGAGTTAGACAGATTTTTAATTGGTAATGGGTTGAAGGTTTATGGGGAGAAGGCAGGAAAATGGGGAAGAGGAGCATATCAGCCATGACCGAATGGCGGAGCAGACTCTATGGGCCGAATGGCCTAATTCTGCCCCTATACCTTATGAATGTATCACTGGGAAGACAACATGAAGAGTTTCCATAATTTCAGATGTTAACAAAAGCAGCGGGATTAGAATGATGGGAGTGAAATTGGTCTCGGGAGTCAGTTCAAGCAGTAGTAGTGAGTTGAGATCTGATTTGCACAACACCCAATTTACTTTTGTTTCCCATTGATTTCAATGTCATCTCAAACGAAGACGCATTTTGAGTTCAAGGAAATCAAATGAATCCTCAGAACCTGGATCTAACATGGCTAAAGTCAAACAGAATATTTTGGGAAAGTAGTATGGCAGGTTGGTGAGGCAATGGATAAGAGTTGTTATCCAAAGGTGCATTCATTAACCTTGACAAGGTCATTGGACATCTTGTGGCTCTGTTGCCAGTCCCTCGGGGCTAGGATTTGGGGATTGATCTCCTTAGTCACCTGTTCACAATCCCCCCTGAAGGTGGTCTTTGTGACCTGCTTTGTGCACCTGTCTCTACCCGCTCCTGCAGAATCATGAGCTCTCTCCTCCTGCCCACCTTTATGAGTAAGGGACTCCAGTGCCACATCAATGAACCTCAAGTCTTCTCTCTGCTCTGGTGTTCCGTTTTTCTTCTACTGAGTGCAACTTCCCTTCAAGGCAGACAGACTGCCTTTAAGGGGAGCATTCAGGCAACCAGCAACTCAGGCCCAACTCAGACCAACATATCTCTCAGGTAAATGAGGATGCAGCACCAGTTTTGCTTGTTACCTATTTCCACAGGCATGTAACCTCCCTGTGCCCAAAAAGCTGCAAAGACAGTTTCTAACCCATTTCATGGCAGTTGGAATCCGATGTTGAAACTAATTTAATAGATGATGTCAAATTCTTAACCTCACTAGCACAACTCCAGTGAATGGGGTTATTGAAGAAACATAGAGTGGAGTTCTCCCAAAAAACTGTAAGTGTCAAATTCGCTTGAAAAATGGAGTAATCCACACTGTTTTCTTCAGTGGGGCTTAAGAGCAGAATCTCCCACACTCTGCACAGTGGAGGCCATCAGCGCAAATATCATTAAATACTGGCGGGGGAGGGAGGGGGTCCTATCCTCACTGGAGAGACTGAAATCAGCGCACTGAGTGGACTACTGTGTATTCATCGATTTGTCAGTGCCGAGATTAGCCAATGCTCAGTAGCCCCAGACTGATGACTTCCTGATTTGCTGGCCAGCTCAATCGCTGCCAACCCCACGACCCCACAACACTGGCTCTCCGCGCTCCACAGCCCAATCGCTGGGCCCTCAACCAACCTCGGGCCAGTTCCGAACCCGGCCCACCCTGATCTCCTAACCCCCCCTCCCTGCAGTCCTGACCCACCTCCACCCCCGCGCAGTGCTGATACCCCAACAGGTTGACTACCCCTCTCCTTCCCTACCAATCCCCATGCAGAGTAGCAACAGGATTGCCCCCTCTTCCCTGCTGCAGGGCCCATCCATTGGCCCTGCCCCATGCCTGATGGGCAGTGCCAAGGTGCACCCTTGGCATTGGCACTTGTCCCTTGGGCAGTGCCGAGAACAGGCTGGCACAGCCAGGGGGTCAATACTCATGGGGCAACCCCACTGCTGCCTGACCCTCTGGGGAGCCCCAAAGGCTCCCTTCACTCCAGTGGGGCTGGACCTCTAATTTCCTGTTAGTGAGGAGCTACTCTAGAGGGAGGGATGCTAGTGGGCCTGGACACTTCAGTCCTGAGCCCACTAATCACATTTAAATTGTATGCAAATTACAATTTAAATGATCTTTGCGCCTCCCCACCAGTTTCTGGCACAGATCTGACACCACTGGAAACCCGCCGCTGGGAGACACTTGTGGGACATGAACATGCACTCAAATCCTGCAAATTGGCCAATGCCAGAATCGCTTGGCCCATCGTGCTAATAGGAGAATCACATCTATAATAATTGTTCATGTTTGCATATTAGCAATCCAGTTCTAACCCCTAGAGAATTAAAAGGCTATTATGTGCAAACTGTAACGGGGCCAGCTGTCTTTATTATTTATGTACTTGCATAAAAAGAAATGCACTACAATTCTAATTAAAGTTGTACCAAATCTACAAAAAAAAGCGCTGTTGCTACTTAATATCGGTCTTTTCCTCAGTTTCCATCAGAGACACCTGTCTGTTTAGAACATTAAGAATATGATTAAAGACAATCAAAGTAAAATCTGATTCCCCAGCATGGGAATACAACATTGATAATGAACATAAATGGTGATCTGCAACTCTACATATTACAGACCACAAGCAAAAGAGCCACCAACAGGAAACAGAGAAGGCCATTGCACTCGGTGATATAGAAGGGGTGGCATGGTGGCACAGTGGTTAGCACTGCTGCCTCACAATGCCAGGGACCAAGGTTCAATTCCTGCCTCAGGTGACTGTCTGTGTGGAGTTTGCATGTTCTCCCTTTGTCTGCGTGAGTTTCCACTGGGTGCTCCAGTTTCCTCCCACAGTCCAAAGATGTGTGGGTTAGATTCATTGACCATGCTAAATTAATGCTAGTGATAGGGGGAACGGCAATGTAAATGTGAGGGGTTACGGGAATAGGGCCTAGGTGGGGTTGTAGTTTGTGCAGACTCGATGGGACGAATAGCCTTCTTCCACACTATAGGATCTTACGATTCTGATCACTGGGCTGAACTCTCAGTCTGTCTGTGCAGGCTGGCAATGCAATTTTCACATCATCTGCTTGGTTACACTATCCAATCATTGAAATCAGTAGGACAGAGCCTTCCCAACACATTGAAGGCAGGTTCGGGAGGGGAATGAACAAATGGTAAAGAACTAAAAATCGATGTGATCCCATCCTCGACCTGCTTTCCTCAGGTTTGGATTGAAGGAGAGCATGAAAAGCCTTTGGATCTGTTGTGTAAGTAATTGGAAGTTGCTGAGGTTGTTATGAAGTCAGTTACGAGCTGCGTAATCCTTTAATTCCCAGGTTTCATAACCAGGGACATTGTTCCCTGTCAGGGTCATTGAAGCAAATGCACAGCAGGAAGTGAAACTGACAAACTGGGAAGTATCTGATCAGTTACATTGAAGAGCTCCAGCCATGGCCATTGAGAAAATGCTGTTCAAAGCATGTCTTCTCTCAGAGGGCACTTTCACTGATTGATAGGTGATTGTCATCATTTTTTTTTTAATTCGTGGGACACAGTCAGCATTTATTGCCTATCCCTAATTGTCCGAGGGCAGTTGAGAGTCAACCACATTGCTGTGGATCTGGACTCACATATAGGCCAGACCAGGTAAAAATGGCAGATTTCCTTTCCTGAAGGACGTTAATGAACCAGATGGGCTTTTCCTGACAATCCACAATGATTTCATAGTCATCAGTAGATTCCTTAATTTCAGATTTTTTTTATTGAATTCAAATTCCACCGCCTGCCATGGCAGGATTTGAACCCAGGTCCCCAGAGCATTATCTGAGCTTCTGAATTAATAGTCTGGCAATAATACCACTAGACCATCGCCTCTCCTGCCTTCTTAGAAGGTACTCGCCATCAGCTACATATCCCTCCTGCTGCTGCTGGTCTTGCTCCTGCTCCTGATGAAGCTGTTGACAATGGTGTGGCCTCTGTCCTTGACATTGGAAAAATGTGCAAACTCCACACACACTGTCACTCAAGGCAACAATTGAACCCGGGTCGCAGGCGCTGTGAGGCAGCAGTGCTAACCACTGTGCCACCCCACTTTAATGGGGAAAGGCAGCAATCTAAGAACTGATATACTAGCTGTTTCTTCATTGCAATGACTAATTAAGAAGTATTGTCAGGTGTTGAACTGAATATTTGTATGATCAGTAATCTATTTGCAATAAACCTCAATGCCTTAACCCAGCATTTGATCTTTAAACATTGAACTGTGAGGAAGGAATACAGAGTCTCTGCGGATACTAAAGATTCAAAGAGCAACTGATTCTCTTTGCAAATACCACAACCGTCACTGAAGTGTCACCTCATTTTAAATAACGCATTGCATGAGCGCTTTGATACAGCACACAGTAAGTGTTTGTATCTGGTCTGAGACCTGTCTTATCTGATGATCAATTTAGTGGTGCACAAGTGGAAAGCTTACTGTTTGAAAGAGATTTCCTTTGCAGGGAGCCCAGTTTGTTTGCAGTGATGAGGCACACCAGTATTTTGCCATTTTACTCAAGTGTTCATCAGCCAGTTGGAAAAACATCCCCAAAAGTAGCTTTTCTTTTCAAATCGCTTAGTCTGTGATTTGCTTCTGATAACATGTTTGGGATTTAAAGTAATTATGTTAGTACCTGCAAGTTGTGAAATATCATGGGACCAATCTTGCACTTTGTTATAGTCATAAAAAGGCGCACAAGTGTGTAAAAATAGGTCAAAAGCAGTTTTGCTGTATCTTCACACAGGTTGTCGCATCATAATATCATAGAATCCCTATAGTGCAGGAGGCCATTCAGTCCATTGAGCCTGTACTGACAACGATCCCACACAGGCCCTATCCCCTCATAACCCATGTATTTACCCCACTAATCCCCTGACACTATGGGATAATTTAGCATGGCCAATCCATATGTGCACACCTTTGGACCACGGGACAAAACTGGAGCACCCAGATGAAACCCACGCAGACACAGGGACAACGTGTAAACTCCGCACAGACAGTGACCCAAACTGGGAGTCGAATCCAGGTCCCTTCTATTGTGAGGCAGCAATACTAACTAATGTGCTGCCCTTGTCAAATAATCATAAAGTCTTGCAGCCCGGGCTGAGAGTTATCCAATTATTCCCAGTTCTCTCCTCTCCAACTCACTGCAAATGTTTCCTTTTATTTAAAAGTATATATCCAATATTCTTTTGCAAATTACTATTGAATCTGCTTCCACCACCACACTTTCTGGTGGAGTATTCCAGATCATTATCACATTTCTGGTGTACATGTTGTATATTTTTGATTTGATTTTCCACTTCCCCTGACCATCATTTCTAACCCTCACTGGATATAGGTGGGATGCCAGAGGATGGCAGGACTGCTAACATTGTACCTTTGTTTAAAAAGGGAGTAAGAGGTAGACCGTTTAATTACAGACCAGCCAGTTTGATCTTGGCAGTGGGCACATTACTGGAATGAATTCTGAGGGATAGGGTAAACTGTCATTTGGAAAGACATGGATTAATCAAGGAAAGTCAGTATGGATTTGTTAAGGGAAGGCCATGTCTGACTAGTTTGATTTAACTTTTTGAGGAAATAACAAAGAGGATTAATAAAGATAGTGTAGTTGATGTGGTCTACATCGATTTTAGCAAGGCTTGTGACAATGTCCCATAGGGCAGACTGGTTAAAACATAAAAGCCAATGGGATCTAGGGGAATGTGGCGACTAGATACAAAGTTGTGTTTTTACAACTGGAAGGCTGTTTCCAGTGAGGTTCCGCAGGGCTCAGTAGTGGGTCTCCTGCTGTTTGTGGTATATGTTCCTGATTTGCACATAAATGAAGGTGGAATGATCAAGAAATTTGCAGGTGACACATAACTTGGCCAGGTGGTTGATAGCAATGATGATAGCTGTAACCTGCAAGAAGATAAATGGAACTGTGGAAAGTGGAACTGATCCACTTCAGATCAGCCATGATCTTGTTGAATGACAGGGCAGGCTCGAAGGGCTAGATGGCCAACTCCTGCTCCTATTTTTTACGTTCTTATGTTCTTAAGATATCAATGGTATGGCAGAAAAATTGCAAATGGAATTCAACCCAAAGAACTGTGAGGTGGTGTATTTTGGGAGGTCAAACAAAGCTAGGGAATACACAATGAATGGGAGGATACTGAGAGGAAATGAGGTGTCCACAGATCCCTGAAGGTAGCAGGACAGGTTGACAAGGTGGTAAGGAGCTTATGGGATCCTTTACTTTATTATCCTAGGTATAGAATATAAGAACAGGGAGGTTAGGCTGGAACTATGTGGAACATTAATTAGGCTACAACATGAGTACAGTGTGCAGCTGTGGTCACCTCATTACAGAAAGGATTATAATTGTACTAGAAAACATGCAGGGGAGATCAAAGAAAATGTTGCCAGGACTGGAAAATTGTAGCAATGAGGAGGGAATAGATTGGCTGGGGTTGTTCTCCTTGTAAGTAGTCTCACAACACCAGGTTAAATCCAACAGGTTTACTTGGTAACAAACACCACTAGCTTTCGGAGCGCTGCGTCTTTGTCAGGTGAGTGGGGTGTTCTGGTCACAAACATTGCATATAAGGGCGCACACTCAGTTTACAGAATACTGATTAGAATGTGACTCTTTACAGCTAGTCAAGTCTTAAAGGTGCAAACAATGTGAGTGGAGATAGCATTAAGCATAGGTTAAAGATACGTGTATGGTCTCCAGACAGGACAGTAAGTGAGAAGTTGCAAACCCAGGCAAGTCATGGGTGTTACAAATAGTGTGACATGAATTCAAGATCCTGGTTGAGGCCAGACTGGAGGGGAGATTAGCAAAATATTTTCACCCAGAGGTTTGTGGAGACCTTGAACTCACTGCCTGAAAAAAAGTAGTAGAGACAGAAACCCTCAACTCATTGAAAAAATATCTGGATATGCACCTCAAATGCTGCAATCTGCAAAGCTATGGAGCCAATGCTGGAAAGAAGGACTAGGTTGGCTGGCTCATTTTTAAACCAGCAGAGAGACAGTGGGCCAAGGGGCATCTGTTAATTTTCTATGGCTCTTAGCCTGAATGTTATGCTCCCCTCTCCACCATCGCCCCTGGGTTTTGAGGTGGGGGAAGCAGGAAACTGCATGTACTGGATTCCCTGAAGTTGGGGGGTCGGGGGGAAGGGGGTTTGGAACGTATCCTTACCCCAATTAAGGGCCTTAAGTTACCACTTTACTGCCTTTTCCCATCCAGACTCAATTTTTATACTGGTGGCCTAATGACAGACCAGGGGTGAAACAAAAAAATGATTAAACCTACATGTGAGGTGGGAAGAGGCAGAGGGGGCAACATCCATCAGAAACTCTTCTGACTGTGAGCTCCTCCTCTCAAGTCTAGAGATGTCCAAACCTCCCTCCCCTCGCCCATCCAGCACCACCCCAAACTCCTCCATGACGATTCTCCCAGGCATCCCTGACTTTCCCCTCCTCAGGACCCCTGGCACTGACCTTCACAGCAGCTCCCTGCACTTAGTTTCAAGCACATTGTTGTAGGGCCTCTTCTGGCCACTACAGCGCTATGACTGGAGGGGCTGGAGAACTGCTGACCAATTAGATTGGCCAGCAACTCTCCAAGGAGGGACTTCTGCCAAAGTGGGAGTGGAAGTCCTGCCACGTGCCAACCAATGCTTGATAGACCACACAAAATGGCAGCAGACCTGTTTGAGTCAGCAGAGGCAAAGCCCACACCATCCTAAAAATTCAGGACCATCTCTTTTCCCATGGAAATGACAGCATTTTCAAAATGGAAAGACATTATTGATTGTACCCATGTGACCCTACATCTTCCTGCAGACATGTGGTGCAGTCACAAACCATTCAGCCTATTGCAGTGACCATGTTACATAAAGAGATCAGGGCGATGTGACTTTCCCAGCCTGGTAACAGTGCAGTGCTGATGTGGGACATGATTTACTGGGCAAGTTCAAGGATGTTACACAGATCATGGAAAATGAAGCTTGTGCAATTATTAGTTGGGGGAGGGGGTGGTTTTGGTGGGGAGTATGAGCACCTATATCCTGGGATGACACCAACGAATTCCATTTAGTTCTATTTGTCTCCTGTGTTGCTTCACCAGCCTGTGCTGCAGCACATTATCCTCCTCTCCATTCTCCAAACAACATTGATAAAAGTGATATTCTCAAAAGTAAAAAATACTTCATGGAGGCAATGGCCTGGTGGTATTATCGCTAGACTATTAATCCAAAAACTCAGCTAATGTTCTGGGGATCTGCATTCAAATCCCACCACAGCAGATGGTGAAATTATCTGGAATTCAATAAAAATTATTTGGAATTAAGAATCTATTGATGGCCATGGAACAATTGTCAATTGTTGGAAAACCCATCTCGTTCATTAATGTCCTTTAGGGAAGGAAATCTGTCACCCTTACCTGGACTGGCCTACATGTGTCTCCGGAGCACATAATGTAATTGACTCATAACTGCCCACCAAGAGCAACTAAAGATGGACAATAAATGCAGGCCAGCCAGTGACACCCATGTCCCACCAATGAATTAAAAAAATATATATGCTGGTGTTTTCTTGGAGTTGCCTCCCTTTCAACCTCTATACCTTCACAAAGAGTGGTGGAAACATCTTTAGGGAATTTGTGCACCTTATTTGGTGAAATTGCAGCTCTTTCACAGCTGATTGATGAGGGTAGGGCAGTAGATGTTGTCTACATGTTGATAAGTCTCTCGTGGCAGACTGGTGCAGAAGGTAAAGTCACATGGGAACAGAGGTGAGCTGGCAAGGTGGCTACAAAACTGGCTCAGTCAAAGCAAACAGAGGATAGCAGTGGAAGGGTGCGTTTCTGAATGGAGGGCTGTGACAAGTGGTGTTCCTTAGGGATCAGTGCTGGGACCTTTGCTGTTTGTAATATACATAAATGATTTGGAGGAAAATGTAACTGGTTTGATTAGTAAGTTTGCGGACGACACAAAGGTTGGTGGATTTGCAGGTAGCGATGAGGACCATCAGAGGATACAGCAGGATATAGATCAGTTGGAGACTTGGGCGGAGAGACGGCAGATGGAGTTTAATCCAGACAAATTTGAGGTAATGCATTTTGGAAGGTCTAATAAAGATAGGAAATATACAGTAAATGGCAGAATCCTTAAGAGTATTGCTAGGCAAAGGGATCTGGGTGTACAGGTACATAGGTCACTGAAAGTGGCAATTCAGGTGGAGAAGGTAGTCAAGAAGGCATACGGCATGCTTGCCTTCATTGGCCGGGCCATTGAGTTTAAAAATTGGCAAGTCATGTTGCAGCTTTATAGAACCTTAGTTCGGCCGCACTTGGAACATAGTGTTCAATTCTGGTTGCCACACTACCAGAAGGATGTGGAGGCCTTGGCGAGGGTACATAAAAGATTTACCAGGATGTTGCCTGGTCTGGAGGGCAATATATATAAGGAGAGATTGGAGAAACGTGGTTTGTTCTCAGTGGAATGACGGAGAATGAGGGGTAACCTGATAGAAGTCTATAAGATTATGAGAGGCGTGGACAGAGTGGATAGTCAGAAGCTTTTTCCCAGGGTAGAAGAGTTAATTACGAGGGGGCACATATTTAAGGTGCAAGGGGCAAGGTTTAAAGGAGATGTATGAGGCAGATTTTTTACACAGAGAGTAGTGGGTACCTGGAACTCATTGCTGGGGGAGCTGGAAGCGGATACAGTAGTGACTTTTAAGGGGTGTCTTGACAAATACGTGTACAGGATGGGAATAGAGGGATATGGTCTCTGGAAAGAGGTTTTAGCTCAGTCGGGTAGCATGGTTGGTGCAGGCTTGGAGGGCTGAAGGGGCTGTTCCTGTGCCATAATTTTCTTTGTTCTTTGTTCTTTGATTACTCACCCTGCAACCTCACTGGGAGCATTATGTAAATAGATAAATGATCTGGACTGAAGTATTGTCTGTTTTTATAGCACCACTATCACACTGTGGTTTAGCAATTGCAACAGAACTAGGCACAGACCATGTTACCAGCCCCACACTTTTAACTCATATTTACACCTTAGCTTCCAGAAACAGGAGTAGGCCTTCTGAGTGGGTTCAGTTTCTGTGGAACTTCTCATGACCAATCACCGTCTATTTGGAACCTTGGAAACAGTGGTAAAACTACGTAAATGGAATTTAAACCATTTTGCCTTGGTTATGACTGTCCTTCTGATGAAGTGAAAGCGAATGACCAGTGGAATTCTTCATTCCCAGTGAACTCCAGTATACTTCCCACCATTCTCCTGAACATATGACACATTATAGCAGGACATTAATAACATTCTATATAAAGAACTATCAGAAGTGGTAAATGTGAGAAGAGACAAAAAAGTCATTTAACCCAACATTTGATATTTCCCATTAACATTGTATGGTATGAAATGTTGAAATAATTAGCTATGAATATATTAGCTACTGTTCTGTTCTGAAAAATTCGATTTCTGTGCTGTTTTAGGATTCTATTATAAGCATAGTACTTTGATATTTTTAGCTGAATAGTGAGGAACTCTTGGCTCAGGTATGTGAATCAAGGAGTACTGTGCAATGGCAAATTAATTGGATTGTTCTTGAAAGATCCATTGTCTTTGGGAATTTGTGGCTTGCTGCCACTTGTTCGTGACATCCACTGCATTGTCAGATCAGGTGTCTTTTCCTTCCCACCCCTAATTTTCCCTCCTCTGATCATACAGACATTAATAAACCATAGTTGGCCAGGAACTACTGTCAGCCATGGTATTGTGCGAACAGTTAACACGCTTGTAACAAATTTCTCCACACCTCTTTAGTGGAAACATCTAACTCATTGATTTTATTTTAAATGGGATAAAACCCTTGTTAAAATAGTTGTGAGAGTAATTTGATGGAAGCCATTATGCAAGCTTGATACAATAATGTGCCCAACAGTAATTTCTGGGCTATGATATTTCTCATTATAACTTTACACTTATTTCCTCATTAAGTTCAATTAAGCAGTTTGAAATGTAAGAATTTTTAATGAAGATGAAGCAGCTTGATGGGTTGAAAGCAAGCCTGGCAGCCACTATTCAACATTTAACATCTATCTTCGTGTTTAGAAGAGACACTTGCTTTCAAGAGACACTTTCTCCACCAAGAGCTCTGTGAGATGCACTAAGTACTAGGCTGTAAATCAGATCTCAAAAACATTCATTTGGAACTTTCTAATCCTCCCAGTGAAACTAATAATATTTAAAGACTTGCTTGCAGATGGCAGGTATACGACAAAAATTATACGTAGTATATTTCTGTCGTATAAAATACTGTTTGTTTTTCTAGTGCTTTTTCATGAAGATTGTGGTGAATGATCCTTGCCACACTTACTGCATGAAAAGACAATAATCAAAGATTTACTTATTTGCTTCAATGCTCTGCAAAAAAAATAATAAAAATGTTTTCTAAATTCATTCATAGGATGTGGGTGTTGCAGGCTGGCTCAGCATTTATTGTCCACTCCTAATTGCCCTTGAACTGAGTGGCTTGCTGGGGCATTTAAGAGTCAACCACCTTGCTATGTATCTGGAGTCACATGTAGGCCAGACCAGGAAAGGATGGCAAATTTCCTTCACTAAAAAACACTAGTGAATCAGGTGGGATTTTACGACCATCGTCAGTGGTTTCATGGTTGCCGTTAGACTTTTAATTCTAGCCTTTTAAAAAATTGAATTCAAATTTGACCGTTTGTCATTATGGGATTTGAACCTGGATCCCCTTGGTCTCTGAATTACTAATCCAGGAACAATACCACAATTTTGTGATTCCCATAATTTCTATACTTTATTTGGCACAAGAGTCTGTAATATCCATAGAACAGAGTCTCTCAAGGGTTGAAGATATCTGCCACAATTTTATCCATTATGTGTGGGGATGGTATTTGTTAAACTCTGAAAGTTACAGTTGAATCTGCTTCTCCTACTCTTTCAGGCAATACATTCCCTATCATCAAACCTTATGCATGAAATAAACTCTCTTAATTATAACCCCTGGATATTTTGCCAGTGATCATCGTTGAAGAACATCATGCATATCATGGCACAGGGAGCTGTCCTAGCTATCTCCTGGGAAATCAATGCATAAGAACATAGAAATTAGGAACAGTAGTAGGCAAATTCATCCCTTCAAGCTTGCTCTGCCATTCAATCAGATCATGGCTGATCTTTCCTTGGTCTCAAATCCATCTCCCCACCTGTTCCCCATCTTCCCTTAACCTGTTTTTTTTAATTAGAGATATATCTATCTCCTTCTTGAACCGATTAATGATCCAGACTCCACTGTGCCATGGGGCAATGAGTTCCACAATTTCACCATCCTCTGCGAGAAGTAGTTCTTCCTCAACTCAGTGTTAAATCTACTACCTCACAACCAAAACTGTGTTCTCTTGTTCTAGATTGCCCCATAGGAGGAAACATTTAGTCTACTTTATCAATCCCTTTTAAAATTTTATATACCCCGATCAGATGCCCTCTTATCTATCTGAACTCCAGCGAGTACAGGCCCAAACTATTTAATCTCTCCTCATACATCAACCTTTTGATTTCCAGAATCAATCTGGTGAACTTCCTCTGAATTGCCTCCAATGCCATCACATTCTTCCTCAAATAAGGAAGTCAAAACTGGACACCCCAGATGTGGCTTCATCAACACCCTATACAGTTGCAACAAGACTTCTCTACTCTTAAACTCCAATCTCTTTCCAAGTCCCTTTGGGGTGGCACAGTGGTTAGCACTGCTGCCTCAGAGCGCCAGGAACCCGGGTTTGATTCCCGGCTTGGATCACTGTCTGTGCAGAGTCTGTGCATTCTCCCGTCTCTGTGTGGGATTCCTCCTGGTGCTCCAGTTTCCTTCCACCATCCAAAAGACGTGCTGGTTAGGTACATTGGCCATGCTAAAATTCTCCCTCAGTGTACCCGAACAGGTAATGGAATGTGGCAACCAGGGGATTTTCACAGTAACTTCATTGCAGTGTTAATGTAAGCCTGCTTGTGACACTAACAAATGATGGGCGGCACAGTGGTTAGAACTGCTGTCTCACACCACCGGGGACCCGGGTTCAATTCCGGCCTTGGGTCATTGTCTGTGTGGAGTTTACATGTTCTCCCTGTGTCTGCGTGGGTTTTCTCCAGGTGCTCCGATTTCCTACCACAGTCCAAAGATGTGTGGGTTAGGTTGATTGACTACAGTGAATTGTTCTTTAGTGTAGGGAGACTAGCAAGGTGAGGTTACGGGGATAGGGCCTGGGTGGGACTGTTGTCGATACTGTCTCGATGGTCCAAATGGCCTCCTTATGCACTCTGCAGGGATTCTATTCCACAATTCTAACAAACACAAACATCCCATTTGCCTTTTTTATGCATCTGCATACCGACTTGTTACAATTCTGCACTGATGCATTTTGAACCTGCTTTCCATTAAGGTAATAATTTGCCTTTCTATTTTCTCTTCCAAAATGGATAATCTCACACTTATCCACGTTAAACTCCATCTGCCAAATTTTGGCCCTTACTCCTAGCCTATCTATATCCATCTGTAGAGTTTTTATGTCCTCTTCATAGAAACATAGGAGCAGGAGGAGGCCATTTGGCTCTTTAAGCCTGTTCCACCATTCATTATGATCATGGCTGATCATCCAACTCAACATCCTAATCCTGCTTTTTCTCCATAACCTTTGATCCCATTCACTGCAAGTGCTATATCCAGCCATCTCTTGAATACATTCAATGTTTTGGCATCAACTACTTCCTGTGGTTATGAATTCCACAGGCTCACCACTCTTTGGGTGAAGAAATGTCTCCTCACCTCCGTCCTAAATGGCCTACTCTGAATCCTCAGACTGTATGCCTGGTTCTGATCTCCCCCACCATCGAGAACATCCTCCCTGCATCTACCCTGTCTAGACCTGTTGGAATTTTATAAGTCTCAATGAGATTCCCCCTCATTCATCTGAACTCCAGCGAAAATAATTCTAACCTAGTCGATTGCTCCTCATACATCAGTCCCCCATCCCCACAATCAGCCTGGTAAACCTTTGCTGCAGTCCCTCCAGGGCAAGAACATCCTTCCTCAGAAAAGAAGACCAAAACACATATCCCTGCTCCTGTACTTGAAACTTCTTGCAATGAAGGCCAACATGCCATTTGCCTTCTTTACGGCCTCCTGCACCTGTGTACTTACTTCAGTGACTGGTGCACAAAGACACCCAGGTCCCGCTGCACATTCCCCTCTCCCAATTTACAGCCATTCAGAAAATAATCTGCCTTCTTGTTTTTGCTTCCAAAGTGAATAACCTCACACTTATCCAAATGATACTGCATTTGCCATTGATTAGCCCAACTTATCCAGATGAATTTGAAGGATCTCTGCATCCTCGTCACAGTTCACCCTCCCACCCAACTTCGTATCATCTGCAAATTTTGAGATGTTACATCCTGTTCCCTCATCCAAATCATTAATATATATTGTGAATAGCTGGGTTCCCAGCACCAACCCCTGTGTCAACCCACTAGTTACTGCCTACCAATTTGAAAAGCACCCATTAATTCCTACTCTTTGTTTCCTTTCTACCAACCAGTTTTCTATCCATCTCAATACACTTCCCCCAACAACACGTGCTTTCACCTTGCCCAATAATCTCTTACGCGAGATTTTGTCAAACGCTTTCTGAAAGTCCAAATATACCACATCTACTGGTTCCCCCTTGTCAACTCTACTAGTTATATCTTCAAAGAATTCCAACAGATTTGTCCACGATGATTTCCTTGATTTTTTTCATAAATCCATGTTGACTCTGTCTGATCCTGCCACTGCTTTCTAAATGCTGCTATAAAGTCCTTCATAATGGATTAGAGAATTTTCCCCACTACCGCTGTTAAGATTACAGTTTGTAATTCTCTGTTTTCTCTCTACCTTCCTTTTTGAATATGGGAGTGACATTAGCTACCCCCCAATCTGCAGGGACTGTTCCAGGGTCTATAGAATCCTGGAAGACGACCACCGATGCATCTACTATTTCTAGAGCCACTTCCTTAAGTACTCTAGGATGTAGATTATCAGGTCCTGGGGATTTATCTGCCTCCAATCCCATCAATTTTCCCAGCACCATTTCTCTACTAATATTTGTCTCCCTCAGTTCTTCCCTCTCACTAAATCTTCATTCTCCAACATTTCTGGCATTTGCTTTGTGTCTTCTTTTGTGAAGACAGAACAAGAGTATGTATTCAGTTGCTCAGCTATTTCTTTGTCCCCTATTCTACATCTCCTGTTTCTGTCTGTAGGGGACCTACATTCATCTTCACCAACCTCTTTCTCTTCACATGTCTGTGAAAACTTAGTGTCAGTCTTTATGTTCACTGCCTGCTTTCCTGCCTATTTTAGCATCATCCACAAATGTTGCTCTGTCCCTGCTTACGGATCATTTATATAGATTGTAAACAGTTGAGGTCCAAGGACTGACCACAGCGGCACCCTGCTAATTACAGTTCACCAGCCAGAGAAGGGCATATTTATCCTAACCCTCTGTTTTCTGTCAGTCAGCTACCCTTAATCTAGTACTGTACCCCAAATCCCCAGCATTTGTCTGCACTGTGTGGTGTGGTGCTGTATGAACCAATTTCTTCCTCTTGGTGTGCTAATTTCATTCGCATAAGAACTGAGGGTAAAATGTCAAAAGGGTGGTTTGAGTGGGTTGGAAATGGAACACAGCAGGACTTCCATCTGATTATTCAGGCAAGTCCATTTGCACCTGAGCTTGCAGTTTGGCACCAGTTTAAACATTGCAGTTGAGCTAAGTCCCGTAAAGTTGGCTTTGACTGGGAAGCTCACCCATGGTCAGTGTTCTGGTACTGTGTTGTTGGTATGCAAAGGTGTCTGCATCTGTCTTAATAAACAGAAAGAGGTAGGAGTTGCACTTTGGGTGATGAAGTCACTGAAAAGTTAAACAGCTCAAAATACATCGGAAAAGTACAACAAGAAAACACTCCAGGGATGAGTTCTCCCATTCTGCTCTCAGATAGTACTTGTTCACCAATTTCCTGTCTGGCCATTTTGGTGTCAACAACCAGCTGTGCCTGAAGATGGCACTGCAATGTGAATTAAACACAAATAAATATCAAAGATTTCTGCACTCTGACTTCCTTTTCTGTTAACAGATGTTGTTCAGGGGCAAATTGCAGCAACAAACTCCAGAGTTACTGTTTCAATACCATCTGTCTTGATGACAAACATTGTTAAGAAAGGCTGAGAAGAAGGTTTTACTGGTTGAGAAATTTATGTTTATTGGGTTCCTACGACCCACTACTGCCTCACAGCGGCAGGGACCCAGGTTCAATTCCCAGCTTGGGTCACTGTCTGTGCAGAGTCTGCAAGTTCTTTCTGTGTCCGTGTGGGTTTCCTCCAGGTGCTCCGGTTTTCTCCTACGGTTCGAAAGTCGTGCTGGTTAGGTGCATTGGCCATGCTAAATTCTCCCTCAGTGTACCTGAACAGGCGCCGGAGCGTGGTGACTAGGGAATTTTCACAGTAACTTCATTGCAGAGTTAATGTAAGCCTACTTGTGACAACAAATAAAAAAAACCTCTGGTCTTCTTGGACATTTACAATGTTAGCCTCACAGTCTGCCGTTTAACATCCAGATAGTGGACCATCAAGAAGCCCCCCTTAAGGCAGAACAGCAGCCTGCTCCTTGAAACAGTTTCTGCTAGAAGAGTTCCTACCATTGCCTATAGAACTGACCCACTCTCCCTGCACCTACTTCATCCTGCAGTATCAGCACCAACTATAAGTGAAGTCTCTCACTCTGGTCCTCCACACCATGGATGTCTAATCCTTCTACATCTCCATTCCCCCACCAGGATGGCCTCAAAGCGCAAAGAGTCATAGAGGTTTACAGCATGGAAACAGGCCCTTCTGCCCAACTTGTCCATGCTGCCCTTTTTTTTAAACCCCTAAGCCGGTCCGAAATGCCAGCATTTGGACCATATCCCTCTATACCCATCTTACCCATGTAACTGTCTAAATGTTTTTTAAAAGATAAAATTGTACCTGCCTCTACTATTACCTCTGACAACTTGTTCCAGACACTCACCACTCTCCGTATGAAAAAATTGTCTCTTTGGACTCTTTTGTATCTCTCTCCTCTCACCTTAAACCTATGCCCTCTGGTTTTAGACTCCCCTATCTTTGGGAAAAGACATTGCCTATCTAGCTGATATATGCCCCTCATTATTTTATAGAACTCTATAGGATCATCCCTTAACCTTCTATGCGCCAGAGAAAAAAGTCCCAGTCTATCCAGCCTCCCCTTATAACCCAAATCATCAAGTCCCTGTAGCAACCTAGTAAATCTCTTCTGCACTCTTTCTGGTTTAATAATATCTTATGCTCCTATTTCATAAAATGTTCATACGACGATGGTAAGGTTTCCCACAGATCCGACTCCAATAGATAGCATAGCTCTGAAACTGGCACTATGCTGAACTGCAGCAGAAATGCCTGGAATCCAAATCATTTTTAACAGTTTTATTGACTGTGTTGATTGGATAGCTTCTGCATAATGCAAACTTGGGATTTTGCACATTGCACATAAAGAGACCCTTTGCACATTCTGTGGGAGAGCCAGTATCATTAGTGAATGGCCAAATCCACAATGTGGGGCAATGCATTACCAAAATGGGCATTTGGACCCATTGTACCACAAGTTCTAAGCCCACTTATCCATTTTAAGCTGGTGAAGCCACTGCATGGATCAGAAATTTTATCCAGTATTGTCTATAAGCAAACAACATTGTTGACCTTTCCCTTGTTTGGAGTGAAGACCTAGAAAAAGCTATGTATCATTTTTGACATAATGAGACCATGTTTTGATGATATAATAAAGTGTGCCGCTGTAATTTATACCATTGCGCCGTGCGTTTGAAATGATGAAAGATTTGGCAAGGTTTTTTTATTTTAAGGAAAAATGCCCCTTTGCAATGAAAGAATTAACCTGGAAGAGCTCAGGCTGCGTCAATTCTATTTCTGATGTTAACACCATTACATTAAACAGGCAGCAGTGAAGTACACAATTTTTCATGGAACAACATCTTATCAGAGCCAGATAAAATGTCGTCTGTTCTTAATATAATGTCATGGGATTTCTTGCATTTACAGGAGTAGGCAGACATGGCCTCAGTTTAACATTTCATTGGAAAGGCAGCAGTATTCCTTTGGTATTGAAATGTATCATCACCCTGGATTACATGCTAACATACAAGAGTGGGGCTCGACACAATTGACTAACTCAAAGACAAGAGTGCTAATACAAAGCCAAGGATGACGCTCTTAAAATGACCCAAAATAGGGGGCATGTCATACACTAGATTTGATCTTAGCCAGAATTATGACAGATCAAACCAATGAGCTCACACACACACATACACGTACTGACAGTGCAGATCAAAAATACTCTGACATCAAGGCGAATGTAATTCTACAAGGCAATCCTTTTGAAGCCGGACTGGAAGCAGTTCCCATGCAATGTTCGCCTCAGCTCATACATCAAGATCTCTAACTGAAATGACGGTAAACTCTGTCAAATTCCAAAAGAACACAGCTATGGTTATTGGTTGAGAGAACTTTAAGGCTACAACTGTTTTTGTTGGCTTATCGCTACCCATGTGTCCTGCCTGGACACCATTAAGCAGGCTTGCAGAAGTTAGCGAGAAGTTTTTATTAACCTTACTGAACTCGGTACATGTTTACAGTAGAGGGTACAGGCCATAGCATATCCTTACATGGTGCTACCTAGTTCTATACTGCTGACCTAAGCTTGAGGTCAGATGCCTTCTTATATCACTAGTGGGCAGTACTGTATACAGTCCCATGTTAAGCCTTAATATACCAGATGGTTCTACTACCAGATCTTTATCCCTTGAATATAGAATAGTTATTTAGGAGGGAGTTTTCCCATCGTGCCCGCAGTGTGAATTGCACTGGACCTGGTGGGGGCGGGGAGGGGGGCGGTGCTGGACCATGCAACAATCTGTTAACCTTGGGCAGGATTTTCCAGTTTTGGGGTGAGTGCAGCCAGAAATCTTGCCGTTAGAATTTGGTTCAAGTCTTATGTTGTTATTTGGTCTGTGTACTTAATTCCAGATTTGCAACCAGAACTACTCTAACTCGAGACCTCATAGTGATTAACATTACAACATTAACAGCATATATTTACGGAGTTCTTACTACCCCATCTACTCCCTTTAAGTCCTTGAGATTAGTGTTTGAGGCAGTCAGGAGGTCCTGTACCCTGACTCATCTCAGTTGCAGTCCAGTTGGGAGAGTGGTCGGATTGAAAGGCTGTTGATCATGGTGGTGAATTGTTGGTCAGAGCCAGATGCAGGCATGGCTTCATGTGCTTTTTCCAATGGCGAGTGTTGGTCTAGGCCTGGTTGGTCAGGTTGCTGTGGTAGCGGTTTGCTATCGTGAGTGTTAATCATTTCTTTCTGGGTGGACAGGAGTGATGTCTGTCTGGCAGTCGACTGAGTACCTTTGTCTTTTCCTTCTGTCTTTTTCAGCTACTGGAAACCTTCTGGAATCGAGGGGGAACCAACCTGTGGTGTTATTTTCTTGGTTTCTTCAGTATTTTTAGAGATGGTGTTGATTTTGATTTCTAGTTGCTGCAGTGTTTTGTTGGGTTGTCTCTACCTATGGTGTGTATTACTTAGACACCATGAAGCAGTCTTGGGGAAGATTCCAAGAAATCTTAATTAACATTGCTAAATTATGTACATTTTCACTGTAGGGGGTACAGTTAAGGGGAGGACTCTATGGCATGTACTCACAAGATGCTACCTATTTCTACACTGCCAACCTAACCTCTAGGTCTTTCTTCTTATGTCACTAGTGGGCAGCACCATACTTAGTCCCAGGTTAATCTTTAATGTACTGGATTCTTCCACCACAATAACTTGGAAAAAAAATGCTTGGGCAAAGTGATTAGAATCATTTCTTGAGCATCAGCAATTTGACTTTGCCAGTTTTCTATTAATTTTCTTCAATTGAGGCACAGTTTAATTTCTTGGCTTGACTTTGTGAACAAGACCATAGATATAATGCAAAATCCCATTTGGTGAAGTTGGAAGTGTGAAGTGAAGCATTACTTGACTTAAGACTGCTACTCATTAATATTAAATTTACTTAGCTTACTTAACAGAACTTAAGACATAGGAACAAGAGTAGACCATGGCCCATTGAGCCTCCTCTGCCATCCAATGCATCATGCTTATTATTCTACTTCAAATCTATTTTCCCACTCCCTCCCCATTTCTCTTGATTCCCCAAGAGACCAAAAATTTGTCTATCCCAGCCTGAATTGTATTCAAGAATGGAACATCCACAAGCCTCTAGGGAAGAGAATTCCAAAGATTCCCCATACTCTTGAATGAAGCCATTTCTCCTCATGTCAGATCTAAATTATCGGCCTCTTAGCCCGGGGCTGTGCCTCCATGTTCTAGAATCCCCAACCAGCGGAGACAAAGGGTGAAATTTTACTGGCACGTTCGCCCAAGGTTCGAATCATCCCGCCCGAGGCCAACGGAGAATGCTGTTTTCCGAACCTCACCCTCCCCTTAAATCGGTGTGGGCGTGCTGGTAAAATTCAGGCTAATGTAGCTTGGGTGGGGGAAGTTGAGATGCTAGGAGCAAAATTCAACATCAGTCTTTAGGCGAAATAGAATCATAGAATCCCTGCAGTGCAGAAGAAGGCCATCTGGCCCATCGAGTCTGCACTGACCGTAACCCCACCCAGGCCCTATCCCCATAATCACCTGCCCATATGCCCTGCTAATCATCCCAATACTAAAGGCCAATTTAGAATGGCCAATCCACTTAATTTGCACATCTTTGTGGACTGTGAGAGGAAACTACAGCACCCGGAGAAAACCCATGCAGACACAGGGAGAATGGGCAAACTCCACACAGAGACAGTGACCCAAGATTGGAACCAAACCTGGGTTCCTGGCGCTGTGAGGCAGCAGTGCTAATCACTGTGTCACCGTGGGGCCTGGTGAATCAGCTGACTGTTGTATATCTGCACAGCTTGCCTCATCTCAGCCAGTGAAAAGGGTAATTGGACCGAGTGGATCACAGATGGCTGAATCACTATCACGTTTTCCATCCGGATCTGATGAAGTTGACTTTTATCTCTGTTGTTATCTTCCATTTCCCAAAAAGCATGAGGATATTCCTTCCTCACTTGCTGAGCAGAATGTAGGAACTCCACCCAGGCGGAATGGTTGACTCTGAGAGTGTCATGTTAACTGTTGGAAAGTGTCAATATTCTGTAACACCTGCCTCGGAGAATTGAATAGCCAAGATGCAACAAACTACTGAAATTAAAGAGGGACAAAAGCTGCTCAGAGTTGCTAGAAGCAAATCTGGCTTGAAGTAAGTAAAGTGCTAATGCTGGTATGCTGAATCATTTGAATATTAGATGGAATGAAGGAAATTTATCAACGGACAGCATCATCGATGGCCGTGATGATGACGCAGAAGAGGAGCCATGAATTCTTGATGGGACCTTGCTTTTAAAAGCTCATTTTAGCTGAAGTGCTGTGGAATATGGTGGCTGGACATCAGATGTGCATTGTTTCGAGTTGCCAAGTTGATAGCTGTAAATAGGAAAAAAAGCTGCTTTAATATGGTTAATATTTGGTCGCAAACTCAACGATGGATTGACTTTCATAGGAAATTGAGCAGTTATATCACTGTGTATGAATGAAGTAATGATGTGCTGAGTTCACTCCATCAATCTCTGAATCCAAGGTTGTTTTCAGAAAGCTGCAGATTTGATTTACTGGCTTCCGAATGAACAAAGACAGAGGTATGATATATGCCAGCAGTTTCAAGGTTAATAGCAAAAAGAACTGGCTGTTAATCAGAAAACACATGAAAACACTGGGATAAAATAAGGTGGAATCTTTTCAAAACGGATGGAAATGACTACCTTATACATCACAGCTATAATTTTGATTGCTTTCAAATACACAAGAGAGTTGAAGATCCTCAAGTCTCTGTGGCTACAATATCAGATTGTTTGGTTATGCATTTGCCCAGACATTCTTGTGAAGAATGGTATGTTTGCAGTCTCTATCATTCTCTTGCAGGATTATTGATATGGAAGAGGGCTTGGCCAGGGGTGGAACTCCCAAGTCATGAGTTTCCATGGACATTAGCTGGTCAAAATATTAGTTAGGACCTGGGGTACCAGCCCATCTACTGTCAAAAGTGGTGTCTTCCTGTTGTAATGTGCCTTGAAGGGATATCAGCATGACATCACTGGATGGGAAATATGTCTTACAATCCAGTCTTAGTTTCACTTCTGCTTTGAGCAGAGCACATGCACATAGTTTTGATACCTTCAAGCTTTATACTTACTGTTTTCATGTGCCTAATCTTAATACATGAACCCACACCATGTTTATCCAATCCCTTATGAGTGATTGGTACCTTGTATCTTGAACAGTAAGTAAGCCCAAGATATTATATCATTATAATAACATGATGCTGATCAGCAGTAGTTTGAAAGGTGATGCGAGATTAAGTATAGGTATGAGATGATGAACAGCCTAGCTCATGCCACAAGGCGTATAATGACCCTTGATGTTTTGGTCAGACCACAACAAAGTTGCAGTGTCAGAGAATGTTGAAAATGCACCATGGTGACTGCGAAGAAAAGCTTTGGAGACAGGGCATTGAACTAGTGCTCAAGAAAAGAGTTGGTAAGCAAACGGATCCCTCACAGCGAGACTGCAGCGCACAGCCTGTCAGTTCAGTGAATGGGACAGTGCATCGAGAGGACCAGAACTAGGTTAGTTCAGTTGGGAAAGACGAGCAATCAGGGTGTGGGCCAGAGCAAGGGAGAGTCAAACGCAAAAAAAAGCAAAGAAACTGTCATAAGAAACAGGTCAATGAAAGGTATGATTCTAATGGTGGCTTCAGGAGTTCAGGAACGATGCATTGAATAAAAGACAAATACACAATTACTCCATGGTATGATTCCACCACAACTCATTTTCTGCACCATGGAAACTAAAGGCCCAGCAATTGGAGGTCATGATCTCATACCAGTAACAAAACATGGAATTAGTCAGACTTCACCGGGCAGATCCACCTCAGAAACTACACCTAACACCTCTCTTCATGACCTAACATCATAATATTTCCAAAAAATTGGGAATTTCAATGAGCTACAGCATTACACTTGTAGGACAATGCAAGACTGTCAAATATAAGGCCGTAAGACATAGGAGCAGAATTAGGCCACTTGGCCCACCTACTCTGCTCCGCCATTCAATCATGGCTGATATTTTTCTCATCCCCATTCTCCTGCCTTTTTCCGATAACCCCTGATCCCCTCATTAATTAAGAACATATCTATCTCTGTCTTAAAGACACTCAATGACATGGCCTCCACAGTCTTCTATGGCAAAGAGTTCCACAAAGCGTTTCACAACTCTGGCTGAAGAGATTCCTCCTCATTTATGTTCTTATGTTCTTATTTCTGTTTTAAAGGAACATCATTTTAGCCCGAGTTTGTGCCCTCTGGTTCTAGTTTCTTTTACTATTGGAAACATCCTCTCCACACCTACTCTATCCAGGCCTCGCAATATCCTGTAAATTTCAATAAGATCCCCCCTCATCCTTCTAAACTCCAACAAGTTCAGACCCAGTGTGCTCAACCATTCCTCATAAGACAAGCTCTTCATTCCAGGGATCATTATTGTGAACCTCCTCTGGACCCTTTCCAAGACCAGAACATGCTGCCTTAGATATGGGGCCCAAAACTGCTCACAATACTCCAAATGGTGCCTGACCAGAGCTTTATACAGCCTCAGGAGTACATCCCTGTTCTTGTATTCTAGCCCTCTCAACATGAATGCTAATAGACCATAGAACATAGAAAAACTACAGCATAAACAACTCTTTGGCCCATAAGTTGCGCTGAACATGTCCCTACCTACTAGGCATGACTATAATCCTCCATCTTACTAAGTTAGCATGATTGCATTTGTGTTTGTCTCCTTAACTGCCAACTGAACCCACAAGAGAATCTTGAACAATAACTCCTAAGTCCCTTTGTGTTCCTGATTTCCTAAGCATTTTCCCATTTAGAAAATACGCTATGCCTCCATTCCTCCTTTCAAAGTGCATAACCTCACATTTTTCTGCATTGTATTCCATCTGCCACTTCTTAAACCATTCTCCTAACCTGTCCAAATCCTTCTGCAACCCCCCCCGATTCCTCAGTACTACCCGTCCCTCTACATATCTTTGTATCATCTGCAAACTTAGCAAACAGTGCCTTCAATACCTTCCTCCAAAACGTTAATGAATGTTGTGAAAATTTGTGGTCCCAGCACAACCCCTGAAACACACTGCTAGTTAATGCCTGCCATCCTGAAAAAGACCCCTTTTTCCCCACTGTCTACCTTCTGCCACTCAGCCAATCCTCTATCCATGTCAGGATCTTACTCAGAACACCATGGGCACTTAACTTATTTAACAGTCTCCTATGCAGCACCCTGTCAAAGCCCTGCTGGAAATCTAAATAAATCACGTCCACTGGTTCTCCTTTATCTAACTTCCTTGATACCTCCTCAAAGAACTCCAACAGATTTGTCAGACATGACCTCCCTTTGACAAAGTTGTCCTGACTCAGTCCTACTCTCTTGTGCACTTCCAAGTACTCTGCGATCTCATCTTTAATAATCGACTCTAAAATCTTGCCAATGACTGAAGTCAGGCTAACTGGTCTATAATTTCCCGTCTACTGCCTCCCTCCCTTTTTAAACAGCAGTGTTACATTAGTTAGTCTCCACAGTTTCCTCAGCTATCTCTTTCAGAACCTTGGGTGTAATCCATCCAGCCCAGGTGATCTATCAACTTTCAGACCTTCAGAATTGATCCACCACCACATTAGTTCAGCATCCATACGCATAACAAATTGAAGGGCAGAATAGACAAAAATAGAGAAAGATGGAATCAGGACACAGAGCTCAATCACATATTGTTACAAAGGAGAGTGGACAGATCAATGAGAGTATGTCTCAATCCATGAGGTTTAAACACAGATTTAAAACACTGTTCTTACAATATACCCAGTTTAAAAGAGTTAAGTCTGAGATTTACAGATGCAAAATTCTTCTTGGATCTTAATGCCGAGCATGATTACTGGTCAGTACATCTTGTGAAGAGCTCCCAAGAGTTTACATTTCCTACACCATTTGGATAATACTGCTTTCAATTACTGGCTTTCGAGCTATCTGTTAGCCAGGGTCTTTTTCCAGCTCACATAGACGGCATTAGATACATTGTACCAGGAAGCATCTCTATTGTAGATAACATAGCTGTCATGGGAAGAACATGACTATAATTTACACATTGATACAAGTGGCAGAGAATGAAGGATTTGTGTGCAACAGTCTGAAATGTGCCATCAATTCAGCAGATCAATGTCTTCAGTTCTCTTTATTCCACTGATGGTATGTGTCCTGATACAAGAAAAATAGAGGCTAATTAAGACGTACCAACTCCTCAAGGTAAGGATGGCCTTCAAGGATGCCTAGTTATCTTTATTTATTTTGTCTCCGTGCATTTCCATTTTTTGCTTGAAAATCTTCACCCTGAAGGGAATTGTTGAGGAAGGATATGCCTTTCCTGTGGCATGAAGACCACCAATATCTCTTAGAAGCACTGAAATAGTTATTATCAGAAACATAATTCTAAGGAGACCCTGGATATAGAAGCCTCACAGAATAGTCTGGGAACTTGCATTCTACAATAAGGCGAACTAATTGCATTTGCTTCAAAATTTCTGTCCGTGAAGCAAACCAACTATTCCAACACTGAGTGGGAAGCATCAGCATGGAACATGTGTTTTCATGCTTATCTACTTGGCACAAGATGTATGGGAGAGACCGACTACAAGCCATTGGTGATGACTTGGCAAAAAACATTGATCAGTGTACCACCAAGATTACAACATCATTTGCTAAAGGAATGACTGTGAGATAGGTATAACCCAGGTCACCTAATGGTCACATCAGACGCACAGAGCAGATTGCCTAATCCAACAGAAACAGAAGATATATCCTAAGATCTGTGAGTTGACTTCATCGACATTAAATTTGAGGATGTTCTCCCAATTGTTCTGGTACATTTTGTATAATGCAAATGCCAGCAGCTATAGGAAGAAACAGGAAATGATTCTACACTACAGAAACTGTGGAAAAACATCATAGAAGGAAAGCCTGATGGTATTCAGCATGTTCGTGAACACATGAAGCCAATTTGGCTTTATTGGGATGAGAGAGGCACCTCCTAGGGATACATTTTTAAAGGCAGCCAAGTCATCACACTGGAATTTTTGTGTCTTGAGATTCCTTAACAACTTCCTGACATATATTGATCACACATATAGCTCAGATGAGAAGACTCAAGAGGTTGTTCATGCCTGAGCAATAATTATATATACAGGCACTAGTGTAGATGGGTCATTGTTTTATTCTGAATGTTTGACAATAAATTTCAACTTGTTCACTCACAGGAGAAGGAAGAGCCTCCACCCTGTGTATTCATGCCACCGGGCTTGAGGGACTACCACACTGATCCCTGTGGAGTGTGAGAGTGGCACACCAGTGATGCAGTAAGGAGGCATTGCTGCTGGCATGCCACCCTCCTCCACCTTGGACCCCATCCCCCAACTCCTATTGATGGAAGGGTAAACCCCCCGCCGCCTACCCTCTCCATTAAAGCATATCCCTCCCATGTCTAACATTATTCTCCAGTGATCACGAGGCCAAGGGCTGTCAAGTTGGTGCCAGGCTGCCCTCTTCAGGTGTAAGATGGATGTGAACTCCAGGACCTGTGACGTATAGTAGCTGATACTGCACATCCTGCATTTCCGAGCCCAAGATAAACCCATTTGATTGCAGGACACGTTAAGCACTCTGTCAGGCAGGAGTCAGACATATTGCTGAGGATGAGAGGAGCATTGCTCTGTCCTCAAAACAATCATTATCATTCTCCTGTAGAATCTGGCTAATGGCTTCAGTGCCCTGCCCATGATGCCTGGTTACAACATGGCAGCATACTGCTGGCACCATTTAACTGGTTAGATATTAGTCTCCATGGTGAGAGTGCTACTCTCACCTAGTCCTGCTTGTCCCCAGAGCGAGATGCTATGAGGTTATCCCTAGCATATCAGCCCAGTTGGGCCTTGAGCACTGCGCAGGGTTCTTCCACCCCTTCCTGTGCATGACCATCCTCACCATCCTCATCAACATCTTCCCCCTTCTGCAGCACCAAGTTGTGGAGAGCACAGCAGAGTACAACAATGCAGGAGACCCTTTGGGTGCTATATTGTCGGGTACTCCCCGCTGGTCCAGGCACTGGAACCACTCATTCGGCAGGCCAATCGCCTGCGCAAGCTGATGCAAATTGAAGTGTAAACCTTGTTAGAAGGAGCAGGTGTTTGTGGCCTTTGCACTTCATCAGCCACCTCCTGAATGGATTCCCCTTGTCCCCAAGGAGCCACCCTCCAGCTGCTGCTCTCCCTCAAAGATGGCTGGGATCTGAGAGTGGCCCAAGTTATAGCTGTCATAGATCCCCCCAGGCACACACCTGCATGAAGGGTATCATGTGGTCTCAGACAAGCTGCACATTGAGGGTGGAATATCCCTTGTGATTAATGAATGGCGCCATGTAACAATTCAGAGCGGCTTTCAGTTCAGGGACACAGGCAGTGGGTGTCACTTCCATTCTATGTGGTGTTAGCTCCTGCAAGGTCAGACAGAGGTGGCCCACTATACCCAGGACAGTGCTGTTTTAAAAAACAAGGGTGGCACAGTGGCACAGTGGTTAGTACTGCTGCCTCACAGTGCCAGGGACCTGGGTTCAATTCCAGAAGTTTGAAGTTTGCACTTTCTCCCCAAGTCTGCGTGGGTTTCCTCCGGGCTCTCCAATTTCGTCCCATAGTGCAAAGATGAGTGAGTAATAGGGAATGACCATGCTAAATTGCCCCATCGTATTAGGGGGAATTTGTAAGGTAAATAACGTGGAGTTACGGGGATAGGGCCTGGGTGAGATTGTTGTCAGTGCAGGCTCAATGGGTCAAATGGCCTCCTTCTGCACTTGAGTGATTCTGTGACAGAGACAGCCTTCTACTACATTTTTTAAAATTCATTCATCGGATATGAGCGTTGTTGGCTGGCAAGCATTTATTGCCCATCAGTTGTATCTCTGACATCTGCAAGTATGGTGACCGGCAGCAGAATAACTTAAGCCAATACGTATATACCAATGGTGTTGCTCCCAGAACACCGACAGGCCCAATGTCTCCCTCCTCTAGAAGGCGATGGCCAGATAGTGCGACAGGTCAGTGTCTTTGCCACTACTCTATAACAATAATTAGGATAGCCAACTCGACAGGGTCCATGACCCTCAAGACCATGTACTGTATATAAGAGAAAACCACAGTGAGTTATAAGGGTTTGTGAATGAGTCTTAACCTTCCTCCTTCAATTTCTCTGGGATTACTACCCAATCACATCACACTCAGTAGATGCCTCAATGCCTTCCACTCACACCTTCCACTCGAACACTATAGCATCTGGATATTAATGACATCAAGGGATATGGGGATAGTGGAGAAAATAGTATAGAGGTAGATAATCAACTATGATCTGTTTGAATGATGGAGCAGGCCCAATGGGCTGAATGGCCTACTCCCGTTCTTATTTCCTATATGCCTACCATCCTTTGTCATCCTATGCTGGTCCACCAAAGACAAACATGAGATAATTCCTTTATCCACCAGTCCCAATGAAGATGGAAAATCACTGACAATGCTTACAATTTTCTAAGGTTCTGGCCACTGTGCGCTTAGTTCCAATTGGTGACACCAACCTGCAACTCATTCCAAGTAGTTCCGTAGTGGAAGAAATAGTGTGTTGGCTCTGCATGGGATCAACAGCAGATTCTCATGTGCTTAGTCTTCCTGAGCTATGTGTCACATGGCTTCTGTGACATTGGCTATTAGCACCTTGAATTATATTCCTTTCCTCCCTCAATTTTTGTGGAAAGAGGTACAGTTCAAGGGCTTTGACATGTCAAAGTGATTTTTCTTGATTAGTCGTGTTGTAATCTATAGTCTTTGTTCCCCAATCCTCAGAGGATTGACTCAATCCTATTTGGAGAACTTTGTGCTTCTTCCTTCTCAATCAATTGCACACAGCCTGAGAATCAAAGTTGAGACTTTGATATGCGTCAGTCTTACACTGAGCAGCAAATCTATTCACTGGGTCATGAAGAAGTGCCTACTCAAAATGCTCAGAACAAAATCTAAGTGCATCAAGTAAAGATAAAAGTATGATGCTTGAAATATTTCCTCATGAAATGCATTCCACAGTCAATGGTAGATGTTGTGAAAACCCCGTCATAATTTTACAATTTGTATATGCAATTTATATGCTTCTCTACTCGTGTGTTTCGAATTGTGAATCAGTGATTAAATGTAATGTTGTGAAAGTACTTGGGGGTTGGGGGGTGGGAAGGAGGTGGGGTAGTTCTCTGCCTGTTCACACTGGCTGGATTCTCTGGTCTCACTGGCAGCACACCCCCTCCCACATGTTTTCTGGCAGTGTGGGGTGACATCAATGGGAAATCCCATTAACAGCGGCTGGGCCAGAGAATCTCACCACCAACAAACAGCACGTCATCTTCCACTGCAGAAAAAAACATGCAGCTAGGAAACCTATCGCTAGACTATTAATCCACACACTCAGCTAATGTTCTGGGGATCCAGGTTCAAATCCCGCCAAGGTAAATAGTGGAATTTGAGATCAATAAAAAAATACCTGGAATTAATAATCTACTGATGACAATGAAGCCACTTTTGATTGTCCAAAAATCTCATCTGGTTCACGAACATCCTTTAGAAAAAGAAATCTGCTGTGCTTACCTGACCTGGCCTACATGTGACTCCAGATCCACAGCAATGTGGTGATTCTCAACTGTCCTCTAAAATGTCCCAGCAAGCCATTCAGTTCAAGGGCAACTAGGGATGGGCAATAAATACTGGCCTTCCAACAATGCCCATGTCTGACGAATGAATATAAAAAGTATCTGAATTACTAACATATAACTCGCATCCTATTATTCTCTATAAAATATGAAACAGCTGCAAAAAGAATTGAAAAGTAGTTATGCTAAATCTGCATCAAATATTGGTTAAACCACAACTAGAGTATTGCATGTAGTTCTGGTCAGAATATTAATAGAAAGGGTGATGAGGCTGTGGAGAGGCTGCAGAGAGGTTTTATAAAAATAATACCAGAAATGTGTGGGTATACATATCAGGGAAAGGTTGGCAGGCTGAGTCTTCTCTCTTGAAAAATGAAGGCCAAGGGATGACCCAAAGGAGGTCTTTAAAATTATGAGTGGTTTTGATAGGGTGGACAAAAAGAGAAAATGTTTCCTATTGTGGGGAAAAGCATAACTAGGTGCCATCAGAATCAGATAGTCACCTAGAAATCCAATTGGGAATTCAAAAGAAACTCCTTTACCCAAAAAGTGGCGAAAATGAGGAACTCACTGACAACGGGGTGTGGTTGAAGCAAATGGTACAGATGAATTTGAGGGGAAGTTGGTGAAGCATATGAGGAAGAAGTGAATAGAGGGTTACAATGATAAATTTAGGTGAGAAGAGATGGAAGGAGGTTTGGTGGAGCAGAAACAGTGACTAGTTGGGCCAAATGGCCTTTTTTTGTGCAGTACATCCTGTGTGATCCTGTGCAGTAATTGTGAAAAACAGATATTATATCATGAATAAAATGTTCAGCAATTAAGACCTAATCATCAATTGTTTGTGACTTCCTAACGCTTTACTGTAATCAAGAATGAATTACAAGCTTTTTTAGATTTATATTTAAATGGATCTGATTGTTTGCATTACTGCTGCCATTTCTTTATAAAACCTATGTTGCCTGTTGCTCATTGCACTTACAGCCAGCCATGGAGCTTTCTGGGATTTTGTGTGGCAACTTACTGTCCAAAGGGACTGGATTTCCCTGTCCCTATGGAGACATGGTTGGAGATGGAGGAGCTGGGAAAATGTGTAGGCAGGGCTGGGTAGTTGAGACAGGACTCTAAACCGGTATAGTTAAATTGTGGAGGGACAGGGCAAATTGGACAGCAACTTCCTGATTTCCAAATTTAGTTGTACACATGCAGATGCCAGAATCTGCTATCTGATTTACACTTTAAAACAGTGAGTGCTGTTAGCCTTACTGTTATTTTTGATGCAAAATCCAGGACATCAAATTTGTTCTGCTGATCGCTGACAAACAAAACTGAAGTGAGTAATGATATCTCTACTGCTACAATTTGGCATTGCATAAAATCACTAAATTTATATTATACGTAGCTCAGCGAGGCTGAATTAGTCATTTTCACAGCTACATAAGGCACAAAAAGAAGCGTCACTAATATTGGAGTGGGAATACTTTTTTTAGTCAAGGAATGCTGAGTGATGGTTCTCGTCTTAGCTGAGTGGGTTTACGAAGCTCATTCCCCAGTTTTCTGATCCAAGCTGGAAATAGAGGTTCTGCAACTGACTTTATCAATTCTCTAAGTTAGGGACAGGAACGTTGATCTATTACTAGTTCATTGTTATTGAGGGGGAGGCAATGGCGTGGTGGTATTGTCACTGGACTAGTAATCCAGAGTCCCAGGGTAATCCTCTGGCGATCCTGGTTTGAATCCCTCCACAGCATCTGAACTCATTAACAATTTGTAGTTGAAAGTCTAATGATGACCATGAAACTACTGTCGATGGCTGTAAAAATCGATTCTGGGTTTCAGGTTAAAGGAAGAAAATCTGCCATCCTTACCTGGTCTAGCCTATATGTGATTCCAGACCCACAGCAATGTGGTTGACTATTAAATGCCCTCTGAAATGGCCTAGCAAGCCAGTCAGTTCAAGGGCAATTAAGGATGGGCAAAAAATGCTGGCCTTGCCATTCTATGGATGAATATAAAAATAAATTAGCATTGTTAGTTGTGATTCTCTTCCTCGCTCCAAGGCACAAACATGAAGAATAAAATGTAATTCAGCGAATTCACGAGAAGAAAGGAAGATGGAGAATTGAATGTGAAAGAACAATGGATAAAGAGACGTTGCAAGTGTTAACATATGGAGGATGTTTCTCCCAGCAATTTGGAAATGATAATAAGCACATGTTGACCTTTTTAAAGCCTGGAAAGGATTGATAATGTAAAGACACTGTTTATGTTTTTCTCAAATTCTTTCAGTTTTGGGTTTAGATAATTATGCACGTTAATTAAATGCTCAGCAGACTTTCAATTAGAGCCTTTTTTGCACTTGCGGGCAAGAGATGCTTAATAAACTAAGTGTCAGTCAAATACTTTGGTTTCAAACTAGCTTGCCAATAAAGACATTTTGCATTTTTCTGCTAATTAATTTTGTTGCCAGTAAAATTCTTTTCCTTGTGGTACTTTAAAGTATTCTACATTCAAATGTATCCTTGGATCAAATTCGGGCCAATTGATGAAAGTTTTTGTTTGTTCTTATGAGTTGAATGTGAATGATTAATGCATGACAACAACAGTAGTACAATTGTAAATGCCTTTAATATATTGCCTTTAGTGAATAATGTCCCATGTGTTCTCATGCATCTGCTGGTCTTGTACTTCTGGAGTTCTTGGTTTTGGAAAGTGCTGTCACAGGAATCTTGTTGCTACAGTGTTTATTTTACATAACACATGCTGCTGCAACTGCATGGCGGTTGTAGAAGGAATAAATATTTCAGGTAGTGGATGGGGTGTTGATCAGGTGGGCTGCTTTGTCCTCAACAGTGCTGAGTTTCAAGAGTGTCATTGAAGTCGTACTCTTGAAGAAGCCAAGGAGGCAGCAATACTAAAAACAGGTTCTTTTGAGAGGAGGAAAGGAGAGAGTGCAAAATGTAATGTTACAATCATAGCTAGGGTATAGAGAAAGATCAACTTACTGCAAGGTAAGTCCATTCAAAAGTCTGACAGCAGCAAGGAAGAAACTGTTCTTGAGTCGGTTGGTATGTGACCTCAGACTTTTGCATTTTTTTCCCGACGGAAGTAAATGGAAGAGAGACTATCCGGGGTGTGTGGGGTTCTTAATTATGCTGACTGCTTTTCTGAGGCAGCGGGAAGTTTAGACGGAGTCAGTGGATGGAAGGCTGGTTTGCGTGATGGATTGGGCTACATTCACGATCTTTGTAGTTCCTTGCAGTCTTGAGCGGTGCAGGAGCCATACCAAGCTGTGCTACAACCAGCCTTCTCTGGTGCATCTGTAAAAGTTGGTGAGAGTCATAGCTGACATGCCAAATTTCCTTAGTCTTTTGAGAAAACAGAGGAGTTGGTGAGCTTTCTTAACTATAGTGTCGGCATGGTGGGTTGTTGGTGATCTGGACACCTAAAAACTTGAAGCTCTCAACCCTTTTTACTTCGTCCCCATTGATGTAGACAGGGGCATGTTCTCCTTTACGCTTTCTGAAGTCGATGACAATCTCTTTCCTTTTGTTGACATTGAAGGAGAGATTATTGTTGCCACGCCTGTTCACCAGATTTTCTATCTCATTCCTGTACTCTGTCTCATCATTGTTTAAGATCCGACCCACTACAGTGGTGCTGTCAACAAACTTAAAAATTGAGTTGGAAGGGAATTTGGCATCGGTGTATAAGAAGTATAGTAGGGTGCTGAGAACACAACCTTGTGAGGCACTGATGTTGAGGATGATCATGAAGAATAATTGTGAATATATTAGTATACAGTGAAAAGTATTGTCTCTTGTGTATCATAAAGAAAAATCATACCATTCATAGAGAAAGAAAGGAGAGTGCAGAATATAGTGTTACACTCATAGCTAGGATGTAGAGAAAGATCGACTTAATATAAGGTAGGTCCATTCAGAAATCTGATGGCAGCAGGGAAGATGCTGCTCTTGAGTTGGTTGGTACATGGCCTCAGATTTTTGTATCTTTTCCTGACGGAAGACGGTGGAAGAGAGTATGTCCGAGGTGCTTGGGACTTCCATCAGAAAGTTTAAGACCCCCTCCTAACGTGTGCCAAGGCAATTTTAGACAGTCCCAGGGATGACTATCCCTCCAGGTTTTTCCCTATCACCATGGAGAAGTATGTGCCTGTCTTTGGTTTCGCACTTCTTTGCAGCATCTTAATGTAGACTGAGAATTTGTTGCATTTGCAATCATTGAACCAGGCTGTAGCACAGTGCTTTGAAATGTCAACACATTGCAGAATCATGTCACCTCTCCCCTAAGGGATCTTGTACCTCCCTGGTGATTTCAGATTTGGCAAACTGTGACTGTCGCGCTAAACGGCCTCAAATTCCACTCTCTGACTCATCAACCTTCTGCTAACATTGGATATATTGCAGAAACAGATGCTTAGCTTAGTATCTGATTAATTGCCACCCACTAACCAATCTATCTAGTTTATTACTCCTGGTCACAAATTTTAAAAAATGGATCCACGAAGCAAGCATTTTCTATGTTTGCTTCTCAGCAATTTGTTATTGGATTGTATGTATTCAGGGAGAAAGATAAACAGAATGGCTTTATAAAATCCTGCATTGTGCAGATAGATGGAGGTCTCGCTTAGACCTAGTTCTGCACTAAGAATATAAATCAAACAGAATGAGCAAAAGCATTCGACAAAATTCATTACTTTCTGTAAATAATCTAAAATTTACTCTTCAAATAAAAATTATGCAATTTGCTGAAACTGGAGGAAGATCCAACAATAGTTAGTTTCAAAGGCAATAAATTCTAATATCTGTCTTTCTCCTGAACTCTTGATTGTTGAATATAGGAACATCAGCCACCTCAAACCCATTCCTATATGGCTCTTTTGGATTTCAACTCCGCTTCCACCTTAATTCAATATCCCTGGATATCTTTAACCAGCAAAATTCTATCAATTCACTTTTAAAATTTTTAGTTGTCTCAGCACCCATTGTCTTTATTCACCTATTTACTGCCCTTCAAATGAAAAAAATACTCCCTGATTGATCTATTTCTAATTTTCAAATTATGAGTGGGATTTTCTGGCTGCACTCATCCCAAAACTTGAAAATTCCGCCTGAGGTCAATGGACCTTTCCACAGTTCACCCCCCGCCTGCTACGATTCCTGTGGCGGGCAGCATGGGGAAATTCCCCCCTTTGTCTCCTAATCAGTCTTTTATTCCTGAGTTTCCACAGCAGATGGAATTACATCTCTGTGCATGTCATATCAAGAGAATTAATCTTTATATAACCTTAAATGGATAATCCCTTCCTCTCCCTCTGCCTTCTACATATAATTGAATGGAAGCTGAATGGGAGAAGAAGAAAGATTCTAAGAAGGGGATAAATTGAACAGTATAGAGATATTGTCACAGGGCTAGTAATCTAGAAACCCTAGGTAATGCTCAAGTGACCCAGGTTTGGATCCCACCATGATAGATATTGAAATTTGAATTCAATAAAAATCTGAAATTAAAAGTCCAATAATGATTAAGAAACCATTGTTGATTGTCATAAAAACCCATTTGATTCCCTAATGTTCTTTAGGGAAGGAAATCTGCCATCACTACCTGGTCTGGCCTACATATGACTTCAGATCTTCAGGAGCACAGCAATATGGTTGATCTTAAACACTGTCTGAAATGGCCTAGCAAACCATTCAGGTCAGGGCAATTACAAATGGGCAATAAATGCAGGGCCAGCCAGAAATGCTCACATCCCCTAGATATAATGGGTTGTGTCCTAATATATTGAAGGAAGCAGCTACGGAAACAATGGATGCATTGGCAGTAATCTTCCAAGAATCCTTATATTCTGGAAAATTCTGAAAGGATTGGAAAATTGCCAATGTAACACACTTATTCAAAAAAGAGGGAGACAAAAAGCAGGTAACAATAGGTCAGTTAGCTTAAATCTGCCATTAGGAAAGTGTTAGAATCCATTATAAAGGATGTAATAGCAGACCATTTAGATAAAATATATAGTATGATCAAATGGAGTCAGCATGGCTTTATGAAGGGGAATTCATATCTAACTAATTATAGAATTCTTTCTGATAACAAGCAGGATAGATAACAAGGAACCAGTGGATGTAATATATTTGGATTTCCTAAATCCATTCATTAAGGTACTGCACAAAAGACGCCTTAATAAGATAAGAGCCCAGGTATTGGAGGTAGAATATAAACATGGATAGAGGATTGGTTAAATAATAGAAGTCAGAGAGTGGCATAAAAGGGGCATTTTCAGGATGACAACCTATAATTAGTGAAGTGCCACAAGGACCAGAGCTGGGGTCACAGTTATTTACAATATGTATTCATGACTTGGACAAGGGAAGTGAATGTGCTAACGCCAAGTTTGTAGATGACACAAGAATAGATGGGTGGGCAAGTGGTGAGGATGACATGGATTCTACAGAGGGATATAGGTTAAGTGAGTAGGCAAAAGCTTGGCAGATGGAATATAATGTAAATGCTAAATTATGCCCTTTTAGGGAGAATAAAGGAGCTGAATATTATTTAAATGGAGAAAGACTTCAGAAAGCTGCCGCACAAAGGGATTTGGGAGGTAATTTTGTGTAAATGACAAAAAGCTGAAGGAAGACAAATGGAATATTGGCCTTTGTTTCCAAGTGAATGTAGTATTAAAATAGGGAAGTCTTGCTCAAATTATTCAAAGCACTAGTCAGACCACATCTGGAACATTACGAACAGTTTTGCTCCCCTTATCTAAGGAAAGATATACTGGAAGTGGAGACAGTTCTGAGAATGTTCTTGAGGCTGATCCCAGGTCTGGAGAGACTTTCTTATGAGGAGAGGTTGATTGGATTGGGCCTGTGTTCATTGGAGTTTAAAAGAATGAGAGATGACATTATTGAGACATATAGCTTTTCCAGGAGACTTGATAGAGTAGATGCTGAGAGGTTGTTTCCCTTGTGGGAGAATCTACGATCAGAGGGCATCATCTCAGAGTAAGGGGTTGTCCATTTAAGACAGAGTCTAATTTTATTAGTGTCACAAGTAGGCTTACATTAACACTGCAATGAAGTTACTGTGAAAATCCCCTAGTCACTACTCTGGCACCTGTTCAGGTACACTGAGGGAGAATTTAGCATGGCCAATGCACCTAACCAGCACATCTTTCAGTCTATAGGAAGGAACCGGGGCACCTGGAGGAAACACAAACAGACACGGGGAGAATGTGCAAACTCCGCATGACCCAACCCGGGAATTGAACCCGTATCCCTGGTGAGGCAGTAATGCTAGCCACTATGCCACTGGATGAGGAGGCTTTATATAACTAAAGAACCACTTTTCCACTTTTGAAATCCAACTTTCCACTGTGCCTTGTTTCTGACCGTTAAAAAAATTTCGATGAGTCGTTCCAAAGTAGATGACCTCACATAATGAATTCAATCTGCGATTGCTCTGCTCGCTCATTTACTCTGCCTCAGTGCCTTCGTAACTTCATCCTCCTATCCACACAACTCTTTGTGCCTCTTGTCTGTCTTACTATCATCCACAAACTTGGGAAGTAACTTCAGTCTTGAGCCTATCCCTTACACCCAAACTATTCAGCCTTGTCAGACTGGATTGCACAAGTGACTCATCCATGAATCCAACAGCAGAGGAAGCATTGTATTGGTGGGAATGTTTAATCATCTACTGCTATCTTTTTATAGTCTTTAAGATGATGTTCTTCCAACTCTCTTATTAAAGGAAGTAATCAACTTCTCATTAATTGCTTTCCCTGGGAGATTTCCACATTTTCACTATCACAAGCAAATTAAAGTTCTGCATATCACACGTCACACTGAAGTTGTGTTAATTTTGTGTGTCCCTTTACTCATTGTATGATTAAAACTCAAACAATTTTAAAGCAGACATTGATTTTTATTCATTTTATTATTCATAGCTACTATTATTTTAAGCAGATAGCTGCAGGACATTGCTGCATGTGTTCCTTGAGGGAAGTCCAACTATCTTCAGATGCTTCATTAATGACTTTCCTTCCATCATAAGGTCAGAAGTGAGGAAGTTTGAAGCTGATTGAACTGGGGGCATAGCCTTGAAATAAGGGGCAGCAGATTTAAGACTGAGCTGAGGAGGAACTTCTTCGCCCAAAGGCTTGTGAATCTGAGGAATTCACTAACTACTGAAGCAGTTGAAGTTATTCATTTTAATGTTTTTAAGGCTAGGACATATAAATTTCTGAACAGTAGATTAAGGGCTATGATGAGTGGGCAGGTCAGTGGAGCTGAGTTCATGAAAAGATAAGCCATGATCTTATTAAATGGTGGAGCAGGCTCGAGGGGCCAGCTGGCCTACTCTTGCTCCTAATTCTTATGTTCTTATGTTCGGTATCACACATGAGTCCTCAGATATTGAAGCAGTCCATGTCTATGTGAAACAAGGTTTGCATAACATTTTGGCTTGGACTGATCAGTGGCAAATAACATTCACACAGCGCAACCGCCAGATGATGGCCTTCTCTAATAAGAGAGAATCTAACCATTTCCCTTTTACCTTCAACAGCATTGTGACCACTGAACTCCCACTGGATCAACATCCTGGGGGTTACCATTGACCAGAAACTAAAATGGGGCAACATTATTTTTAGGAAACAGAAATAGTTCTAACTAAGTTATATTTATATTTTTGGGTGTTAGGAATAAGAATAACTTTAATTTAAGCTTAATTTGTTTCTCTATATTGGTGTATTAAGAAAGGGGAAGATCTTGAGTTTTAGGTTCACTTTTAAAGATAAGGTTTTATGACTCTAAAGCAAACACAGGGTATTAAAAATAATGGGCTGCTGTCCAGTAACAGATTAGCTACAGAGGAACAGAAAACAGTCTTAGTTTAGTTGAAGGAATGTAACCCAGATATAAGATCTGCAGAGTTTGCTCCCTCCGCGAGCACCTGCTTCTGCAGAGTTCCCTTCCACCCTGACTGCCGCTCTTACGGAGGTCCATATCTCTTCTCCCATCATAGCTCCACCGCCATTCAGGTCCTACCCTACTGGTGCCTGGTGTGCAGTGCCAGAGTGACCGGTGGGGCAGTGCCAGGTAGGCACTGGCAGGCTGGCACTGTACCATGGGCACTGCCCAGCCCTACTCCTTTACTCCCGACCACCCAGGGACTTCAATGGCCTCCGATACCCCCCTTCCTACCGCCCCCCCAGCAAAGTCATCATGTCTGGTTTCTTCCACTGGAGCCCAGCTGTGATTCAGCCAGTGAGAAGCTTGACCGGTAGATAAGTTCAAGTGATCCTGGACAATAGTGTCTTACTAATGACATGAAAATTATGTCATTAATATTGAAATTGGCTTTGCACCCTTTCTGGATGCAAAGCTAATTTTGCCAGCAAAAAAGGGCTGGTACGATTGGGGGAGGGACGAAACCAGGTGAGAATCTGACTTTTTATCTCTTATCCAATCTTACAACCTCACCTCATCAAAACACGGGTGGGACAAGGTCGTAAAACTGTACCCCTTGTCTTCATTAGCTGAGGCATAGGATTTAAGAGTAGGGAGGTTATGATGGAACTGTATAAAATGTTGGTTTGGCCGTAGCTCGAGTATTACGTGCAGTTCTGGAATCCGCATTACAGGAGGGGTGTGACAGCATTGGAAAGGAGGTAGAGAAGATTTGCCAGGACGTTGCCTGGGCTGGAGAGTTTTAGTTATGAAGAGAGCTTGGATAGACTGGGGGTATTTTTCTTGGAGCAGAGGAGACTGAGGGGGGAACATGTTTGAGATGTATAAAACTATGAGGGGCATAGAAAGAGTAAATAGGAAGAGACTTTTCCCCTTGGCGGAGATATCAATGACTGGGGGCACAGATTTAAGGTAAGGGCAGGAGGTGTAGAGAGGATGTGAGGGCAAACCTTTTTACCCAGAGGATGGTGGGATTGGCTGCCTGAATGTGTGGTGGAGGCAGAGACCCTCATAACATTTTAGAAGTATTTAGATGTTCTCTTGTGATACCAAAGCACGCAAGTCTATGGGTCAGGTTCTGGAAAATGGGATTGGAATAGTTAGGTGGGTTTTTTTTGATCAGTATAGATATGATGGGCTGAAGGGCCTTTTCTGTGCTGTATACCTCAATGATTCTATGAATAGAAGCAATGTGCAGGAGTATGGGAAAAGGCAGTGGAATAGCACTAATATGCCATGATGCTTGTTTGGAGAGCCTTTGCAGATATGATGGGCCAAATGGCCTCCTTCTGCGCCATAACAATTCTGCGATTCTCTGATTTTCTACTTTCTGTCCCCTTGCAGTTACTGTCTGTTTATCATTACCCACATTAATATCTTTCACGCTTACCTTGTCCCTACACTTTGATTTAACACACTTTCCCAAATTTGACTCTTTGCTATCACTATTTAGTTTAAAGTCCTTACCTATAGCATTGGTACTCATGTGGATGTCAACGACTGGATCCTCTTCTATGCAATGCAAGTTTCTCTCCAATCCTGAGAAAATGTTCCGAACCCTAGTACCGGGCAGGCAATATAGCTGCTTGGACTATTTATCTTTGCTGCAGAGAACAGTGTCAACCCCCTCCACTATACTATTCCCAACTACCACTACATTCCTTTTTGCTTCTCCCACTTGAATGACTTCCTGTACCACGGTGCCATGGCCATCCAGCCTGCAGCCCCCACTATCTTCCAGACAAGCGGAAAGAACCTCACACCTATTGGATAATTGCAGCGGCTGAGGTTCCTGCATCCCTGTCCTCTGGATCCCCTCACCTACTTCAATCGCAGTCACAATCGCCTGCCTCTGACCACTGACCAAATCAGAAGACACTATCCTCAGCCTTCTGGTACAAGGTATCCAGTTAACATTTCCTCTCCCTGTTGTGTTGCACTCTCTGCAACTCAGCCTCCAACTCAATGTCTCTGAGCCGAAACTCCTCGAGCTGCATTCTCTTACTGCAGATGTGATTGCCCTGGACTACACTGGCATCCAAGAGCTCCCACGTGCTGCAGCTGTGACACATCACCTGTCCTGCCATCCTTAATGTGTTTTGATTAATCACACCATTGAATTATTTGTTTTCCTTTTTTGTAATATTTTATTAAACTTATCACTACGATTTTAATCCTTAGGAAGAGAATAGACCTTAACCACTTACCAGATACTCAGACAGTACTTATCTGCTTTCCCCTGTGGTGCAGCCATTATCCACTCAAAATTGCGACATGTCCAATCAGTTCCAAACTGCACTCATTTTGTATGAAGTTTGACATCATTCAGGGCAAAGCAGCCCCTTTTGGTTCAACATGTGAAATATTCACTCCCTCCACCACCATGCACGGTAGCTGCAGAAATATACCATCTATAAAGTGCACTGCAGTAACTTACCTTTAAAACTTTACAGCCTTTACCACCCAGAAAATCAGGCACTGCGGAAAAGCGGTCTCTAAGTATTTTATTATGCAGTTTAAACCCCTGTGAAAAGAAAACTTAAATCAATTTCCAGTACATAATTATTTCAACATTTTGGTAACAGGCCAAATTCAGAAATGTCAAACGGGGAATTAAAATGTGAGAGTGATTTCTTCCTTGTTGAGTTACATAATCAAGTTAAAGTGCCCCTGTCGCTACATCTGGCAGCAAAGCAGGCTGCTGAACCTTTTCTTTGTTCTGGCTCCTTTAAGGCAGGCAGATTAAATAAATCCGAAGCTAGCAAATTGGTTATTCGTCAATAATTTTTTGTAAACTGCCTCCACATCATGTAAATAGCCTGACTGCAGCTACTGTGCAATATCCTTGCAGCACCGCCTGCTGGCCATTAACACTCCAAAAAAGGTGAGGAACTGCAGCAGAAAGGAAGGTCGCAGGTTCCTCGACAGTACTGCCTTCTTTAAACAGCACTGTTGCTCTCAATCCATAATCACGTCACAAAAACAACAAAAATCCATGGGCAGAGATGTCCAACTTTCCTCACATCCACTTTCCTACCTTTTCCCTGTAACCCTTGATTCCCTTACTGAACCAAAATCAACCTATCGCAGGCTTAACTATACTTAAGGGCTGGAATCTTACCACTGTTGACACCGGCGGAACTTTCCCATCCCACCACAGTGAATGGAGATTTGGTTGGCTGCCAAATTCCTCGACCTCGCTGCAGTGTGAGCGTGACATGATTAGACAGTAAGATCGCGCCCAAGGTCTCTGCACCCAACCGCTCTCTATGGCAAGAAGTTCCAAAGACTCACAATCCTCCTTATCACAGTCTTCAGTTGACATCCTTTTATTCCAAGACCCTGCTCTTTGGCTCTCGACTCTCTGTGCTACAGGTAACAGAATTGCAAACCTTTTATACAGAAAGTTCAATTTTTTTTATATTGCACACAGGAAAAAATCACCCTGATTATTTTCCAGTGAAGGTCATTAATAGACTGAATAACTAAGGTAAATATTTTAATATGCAAAGTGGATGTTCCTGAGGAACAAATTCTCAGACACATCTCAAATTTACACTGAGAGCTGGTACTGGATTATAGACAGTGTTAACAGAAAAACAGTTAATAATCAGGGAGTACAAATCAGGAACAGAGGAGGCAAATGATAAAGGAAGAGAGAAAAGAATTTGCAATGGGATTGAAACATTTGGCATTTGCCAGGCTGGGAGTGTGGGTGTCTAGAAGATATAGTGGCAGTCTCAGTTGATGTTATTACTGTGTTTATGCTGTTAGCTCACCTACTGACTAAAACAACCCAGATTTTTCTTGAGCTCTATCCTACACAAGTCATGCCAACCTCTAAGTCCTACCATCCTTAAAAATTTTCACTCGTTTCTCTGTTCCTCAACATGTTCAATTCCCAAACATCACCCTCACTGACACATTTCCTTATAGCCTCCTCCCGCCTTATGTCAGTCCTCTCTGATTCGATCTCCAGTGTATCTGATCTCTCTTTTTGATGGCAGAGCCTTCTGTGGTATTGATAGAAACATAGAATCCCTACAGTGGAGTACAGCCCATCAAGTCAGCACCGACTCTCTGACAGAGTATCTTACCTAGACCCTCTCCCCTACCCCATCCCCACACATTTATCATGCCTAATCCAACTAACCTACACATTTTAGGACATTAAGGGGTAGTTTGCCATGGCCAATCCATCTAACTTGCACATCTTTGGTCTGCGTGTCTTTGTCTTGATTCCACTTCTCTGCAAACATTTCTGCTTTGCCACTGCCCAAGGTCCTAGCCAATATTTATCCCTCAATCAACGTGACTAAAAACAGATCATCTAATCATTAGCACTTATGACCACAAGAAACAGGAACAGGACCACGCCACTTGGCCCCTCAAACTTGCTTCATCATTTAATCATGGCTGATTCAATTTCACTCACGTCCACTTTCTTACCCTTCCTCGTAATCCTTGATGCCCTTGCTGATCAAAAATTTATCTATCCCAGTCTTAAATATAAACCAGGACTCTGCTCCTATACCTCTGTGGCAAGAAGTTCCAAAGACTCACAATTCTCTGAGGGAAAAAATTCCTCCTCACCACAGTGTTAAATTTATTCTGAGATTTTGCCCTCTGGTCCTAGATTCCCCCATGTGGAGAAACATCCTCTCTGCATTTAACCTGTCAAGCCCCTTAAGAATTCAATGGACACAATATTTAAGTCAGGTGGATCAGCCATGGTAAATGTGCGTGGTATGGGGATGGGATGCACCTGGGTAAGTTGGTGTTTTGGAGAGGTGGTTCAGATTCGATGGGCCAAATAGCCTCCTTCTGCACTGCAGGGCTTCTATGAATTCTAATTATACCTGAGCACATCAGCACTTTTAGAAAAGCCGGGGAGAAATGAATCAGAGGAACCTAATAACTGAGGGTGATGGGATAGGAAAGCTTTTGCAATTCATCAAAAGTCTGTCCACTGACCTGGGACATCATTGAAACTTTGCATAACTGGTTGGATAAACGTGTATTACTGGACACGTGGCACACAATTATGCTTCCCACTTCTCCCAATGTGGGTTTTCTCTGTTCATTAAAGCTTATTCAGTAGTATAGCAAAGAACTGTGCCTGTGCTTGCAGCTTTGGGGCAGCATGGTGGCACAGTGGTTAGCACTGCTGCCTCCCAGGGATCCCAGTTTGATTCCCTATTTGGATCATTGTCTGTGTAGAGTTTGCATGTCCTCCCTGTGGGTTCCCTCAAGGTGCTCCAGTTTCCTTCCACTGTCCAAAAGACGTGCTGGTTAGATGCATTGGCCATGCTAAATTCTCCCTCAGTGTACCCGAACAGATGCAAGAGCGCGGATTTTCACAGTAACTTCATTGTGGTGTTAATATAAGCCTACTTTTGACACTAATAATAACTTAACAAAAATTTAAACTTTAAACTTTTAGTGGCAGCCATTTCTATGTTTGATTATATCAGTGCGAGGGGAGATCTGGGTTATACTTTAATTTATACCCAGAGACAGTTATTGTATTTAGAGGTTATAAGTGGTGATAGAGAAGGATACAGACCTGGCCTGTATTGCTTCTTCCTTCTATCTCCCTCATCAGAACTTATCATTAATAATTCAGCACTGGGCATGCAGAATGAACTGACATCCTGTATTGTATGCCAGAACTAATGGAAATCTTACCTCCCATGTGGGTGGAATGTGTCAATCAATGATGGATGGATGCACAGAATTAACAGTTGAAATGTTTTTTTTTGTCTTAATGGCTGCTTAATGTCCTTAACGAAGGCAGGACAATTTAAGTGCTTTGGTTGTAAAGGGGTAGATAATAGTCCGCAGTCCTAATCATGGCCACAGACTGATGTGTACAGGAGTCAGCTGGCCAGTTGAAAGAAAAGAACCAGACAATTGTTGAATTATCCCCCTGGGTGTGGGGAACAGAAGCTGGGGCTGTTGCTGGGTCCTGTACCCACCCAGGGGGATACTGTTACTCACTGAGATTTTGACAGGGACATCCTTTAATTGGCACAGAGACAGGTTTTCTATCCAATTAGGGGGCGATGGGTGGGTTCTTGAAGCTGAACGATCAATCAGAGGCTTTCCAACGTGAAAGGAGCAGAAGGCCTTGAGAGCAGGTAATTAAGGGAGAGGGCACTTCATCGTGGAGGCAGCCTCTTGCCAACTTTTTAAAGCCTATATTTAAAAGATAGATTCAGCAGCCAAACCTCTACTGTGTTCAGGGCAATAGTTTACGGAGATTAGAATCCCTCCCCGAGGCAGCCTGTGGTTGCAGCCCAGGCAGTCAGGATGGGCTGGTTTGGATGGGTGCCTTCTTCCAGACACCGAAACTGGCCTCCACAGCCGCGGGAACGTGATAGCGCAGCCTGTTTAATGACAATCTTTCGCAGGGCAACAGACTCACCCGAGGCCTATTGCAACCCCCACCTATGGGGTTGTAGAGTGCAGATCCGGGGAGGGGAAATCTTATTGTAAGCCCTGGAGTCGGAGGGACAAGAACCGTGTCAGTGTTGAGTTTATGGGTGAAATCGCAGCAGGATTTGGCAGAGCGTCTGTTCAATTGAGAAAACTGGTGTGGAACTGTCCAGCTCCCGTGCCCAGTTTTCTCTCCAGGTCTTGTCACTTTAACTGCCAAAAGAAAGAGTGTAAGTTGTTTGCACCGTCATTCTGCTGAAGTGGGGACTCCTGGCTCCCTGATCAGAGGGACAAAAATTAATCTCCCCTCCCCCGCCACCGCACCTTGGATTTATCTGTGGCCATCAACCATGCCCCCAACCCCAATCATCACCAACACCCCCAACCCTGATCATCGCCAGCACCTCCACGCCCTTCCCAAATCATCGCCAGCACCCCCATCCCCTTCCCAAATCATTGCCAGCACCCCCATCCCCTACCCCAATCATTACCAGTACCCCATCTCCTACCCCAATCATCGCCAGCACCCCCGTCCCATACCCCGATCATCGCCAGCACCCCCGTCCCCTACCCCAATCATTGCCAGCACCCCGTCCCGTACCCCGATCATCGCCAGCACCCCCATCCCCTTCCCAAATCATCGCCAGCACCCCATCCCCTACCCCAATCATTACCAGTACCCCATCTCCTACCCCAATCATTGCCAGCACCCCCGTCCCATACCCCGATCATCGCCAGCACCCCCGTCCCCTACCCCAATCATTGCCAGCACCCCGTCCCGTACCCCGATCATCGCCAGCACCCCCATCCCCTACCCCAATCATTACCAGTACCCCATCTCCTACCCCAATCATCACCAGCACCCCCATCCCCTTCCCAAATCATCGCCAGCACCCCCGTCCCATACCCCGATCATCGCCAGCACCCCCGTCCCCTACCCCAATCATTGCCAGCACCCCGTCCCGTACCCCGATCATCGCCAGCACCCCCATCCCCTTCCCAAATCATCGCCAGCACCCCATCCCCTACCCCAATCATTACCAGTACCCCATCTCCTACCCCAATCATTGCCAGCACCCCCGTCCCATACCCCGATCATCGCCAGCACCCCCGTCCCCTACCCCAATCATTGCCAGCACCCCGTCCCGTACCCCGATCATCGCCAGCACCCCCATCCCCTACCCCAATCATTACCAGTACCCCATCTCCTACCCCAATCATCGCCAGCACCCCCATCCCCTTCCCAAATCATCGCCAGCACCCCATCCCCAACCCCGATCATCGCCAGCACCCCTGTCCCGTACCCCGATCATCACCAGCACCCCCATCCCCTTCCCAAATCATCGCCAGCACCCCATCCCCAACCCCGATCATCGCCAGCACCCCTGTCCCGTACCCCGATCATCGCCAGCACCCCTGTCCCGTACCCCGATCATCACCAGCACCCCCATCCCCTTCCCAAATCATCGCCAGCACCCCCGTCCCCTACCCCAATCATTGCCAGCACCCCTGTCCCGTACCCCGATCATCACCAGCATTCCCATCCCCTACCCCAATCATTGCCAGCACCCCCGTCCCGTACCCCGATCATCGCCAGCACCCCCATCCCCTTCCCAAATCATCGCCAGCATCCCCATCCCCAACCCCGATCATCGCCAGCACCCCCGTCCCATACCCCAATCATTGCCAGCACCCCCGTCCCATACCCCAATCATCGCCAGCACCCCCATCCCCTACCCCAATCATTGCCAGCACTCCCATCTCCTACCCCGATCATCGCCAGCATTCCCATCCCCTACCCAGATCATCCCTGGCATCTCTATTCCCTTCCTCTCCTCCCCCCCAATAATTCCCAGTGTTGCCCCCCCCGACCCCCAATCATCAGGAACACCCCCATTCGCACCCTCAACCATCCACCACCCCACCCCAATCATCTCCATCAGTCTGAGCCCGCTCCCCCCATCATCACAAATAGATGAATCTTTGCACATGAGGCTTCTCCTAGAGCCCGCCTCTGACACTGCCTCCTTGGCTCAGGTTAGCTGGCAATGCCACTGGCACTGTTCCCTGGCACAGCTTATCTGCACCATGAAATAGTGCAGGGGGCTTTGCCACAGCGCTGTTTGGCCGTGTCCCTCACTCCCAGGGGTTGTAGTGCCCTTTGTGTTCCGGGAGTGGGGGGAATCCCCTCGAGAGGTTCACATCTGGTGTAAAGCTCACTATGTCAATGAAGGTTTGAAAAGCTAGTGAAGGAGGAAGATCTACTGTGGGTGGTCGAGGGCGGGGGGGGGTCTTTAATTAGATTGAAATTTATTGGAATGATTGGAAATCAGGTTTTCACCTATCATGCATGAACCTAATTATGTTGCCAGCAAGAATTGCGATTTCTGGGTTTTGCTGGATCTTGAACCCCTGGCAGCTATCTTGCAAATGGAAAGTGCTGATTCAAGATCCTGCCCTTTGTATATTGTTTTGCTGTTGTTGTTTAATAAATCACCAGTGTGATTTAAAGTTTTCTGGTCATATTATCTCACACTACCACAGGGAAACCAGTGGCCAACTGAAAAGTCCCAGCTTCCCTCCTTTAATTAGGCCTCAGTGAGTCTAATTACCCACCCGCTGTTTGGGGGCCAGCCAGAGCCAGTATTTTTGAACCCCATCTGTCTCCATTCGCTCCCACGGTAGAGCCTGAAAGTTCAGCTTAGGGCTCAGAGGGATCTCTGGGGCTGAGGCTAGGAATGAGCTGACAAATGGGAGCCCAAAAATTAAAGCTGATAGAGTTCCATAAAATATATAGCATGTTTCCATTGTTATTGTCTATTATCTATGCAAATCCTGTAGTTATTTAGTTACCCAGTTTTTCAGCCATTGTTAAGTATATACTATAATTAGATAATATCTATATATAAAACTGAGGAGGACATACTCATCATTTTATTCCAAAATAAGATCCACCACTGCCTTGAAGAAAGGAGAGATGGTAGGGAGTGATGACAAGGGTGAGGTGGGAAAAGAGTAGACCAAAGAAATAGGAAGAGGAGTAGGCCACTCAGCCCCTCAAGCCTGCTCCGCCATTTAATAGGAGGGCAGGAGAGGGGAAAGAGAGCTGAGGAAGGAGTGCAGCAGAAATGGAAAAGAATGGAGGTGAGGAAGCAAGGATGGAGAAACCAAATTTTGTGAAATGTAATAAAATGAAAAAGCAATTGCTTTAAGGGCACCGATTTTGATGGTCTTTCTTTATGTTCATTTATTCTGCGGTCTTCAGATACTGAAGACTCCATGTTCAAATGCAACAGGATCTGGGCAATAACCAGGCCTGGGCTGACAAGTGGCAAATAACATTCATGACCATCATCAATAAGAGATACTCTAACATCGCCCCATTCCATTGGTGTAACTATCACTGAATCCCCCACTGTCAACATCCTTGGGGTTACCATTGACCGGAAACTCAACCGGACTCACCACATAAACACAGTGGCTACAAGTGCAGGTCAGAGGCTAGGAATACTGCAGCGAGTAACTCACCTCCTGACTCCCCAAAGCCTATCCACCATCTACAAGGCACAAATCAGGAGTGTGATGGAATACTCCCCACTTGCCTGGATGGGTGCAGCTCCAACGACACTCAAGGAGCTTGACACCATCCAGGACAAAGCAGCCCACTTGATTTGGCATCACATCTACAAACATTCAATCCCTCCACCTCCAACGCTCAGTAGCAGCAGTGCATCTTATCTACAAGATGCACTGCAGCAATTCAGCAAAGATCTTTAGACAGCACCTTCCAAACCCACAACCACTTCCATCTAGAAGGACAATGGCAGCAGATAAATGGGAACACCACCACCAAGTCAATCACCATCCTGACTCAGAAATATATTGCCATTCTTTCCCACTCACTGGGTCAAAATCTTGGAATTCCCTTCCTTACGGTTTTGTGGCTCAACCCACAGAACATGGACTGCAGCGATTCAAGAAAGCAGCTCACAACCACCTTCTCAGGGGTAACTAGGGATGGGCAATAAATGCTGGCCAGCCAGTGACGCCCATGTCCCACGAATGAGTAAAAAAAAGTTTCAAACCCATGATAGGGATTTGTACAGTCCATGCCCGACTTTAAAGTTATTGTTCTCAAGGTGTGCATCATTATTAAAATTGGTGCTTGGCTTTAAATTTGGATGAGAGAGTCAGGGACATGGCAGAGGTAAAGGGAGGGACTGATACTGGAAAGGTGACTTTAACTCTATTTACTCGGTGGAAACCAGACAGGCGGCCAGTTAAAATTAATAGATGAACTGAACATGCCAATATTCCAGCTGGACACCTTCCACTTTAACCTACTTTTCTGAATCAATGGTCAAGACAATTGCTTAAAGCTGTGTGTGACCTGAAATGATCAGGCCCTATCTGCAGTTTGATGTCTGGCTTGAGCAGGGAAGCTACAAAGGCCTTATCACTAGATGAAGACAGTGACTGGAATTCTCCAACTTTGTCCATGGCTGGGATTCTCCAATCTCGCCACTACGAGTGCCAAGTTCTCCATTCTCTCTGGCAGTAGTAGTGGGGCGTGCAAGACTGGAGAATTCCGGCCAGTGGCTAGGAATTTTTTTTGCTTTTGTAGAATCCCTACAGTACAGAAGAGGCAATTACACTCATCGAGTCTGCCCCGGCTCTCTTATAGACCCTCTTCCCCCACCCTATCCCTGAAACCTCATGCATTTACCCTGCTACATGGGGTTTCAGGGATAAGGCGGGGGAAATTGCCCTAAATAATTGCCATAACTTGCACATCTCAGGACACTAAGAGGCAATTTGGCATGATTAATCCGCACATCTTTGGACCTTGGGAGGAAACCAGCGCACCTGGAGGAAACTCACACAGACATGGGGTGAATGGGCAAAGTCCATAGACAGTGATCCAAGGCTGGAACTGAACCCAGGTCCCTGGCACTGTGAGGTTATTTTGTTAAACCCATATTCGTTAAGACTGCAACTCTTGCATTTTTTTGTTGTTATTTTACCTACCATCAGCAAGGGAAAGATTTAATACCCTGAGATCTTGTCATGGAGATTTGGCTTGAGACTGTGTAACAGTATTTCATTTCACTCTCATAGCAACTTTGCCAGAATGTGAACACTTTTCAACCTATAGGTTTAGATTTAATTTTAAGTTTGGTTTAGAGTGATGGAAGGACTGTGTTCTGACGTGACCTGTTACCCATTTCTCATTGCTGTTGTTGTGTTTTCTAATAAATGGTCTATAATTCCACCTGAGCCCTCTGTCATGGCCTTACATGCAATGGCACTATTAAAGCTCTCCTCACTATTATTCACAGCTTCACTCCCACCCCTGCCCCCTGCCCATCCAGTACCCCCCCCCCGCATCCACTGAGCATTGAAGAATGGCCAATGCACTGACCATCTCATCCTGACGTTGGTGATTAGTTATACAAAGAACAAGGGGAATTCGTATTGAGATGGTGATTGGAATTTGATGAAGCTACTTCCTATAAAGAAGCTTAGATATGCCACTGTATGACTTCAGTATAGGACTGATAATCTATCCAGAAAATGTAAGCAGGGACTTGGGTTGGGGGGATGGAGGCAAGGACTTGGGTGGGGGTGGGGTGGGGTTGTTGGGCAGACGGGAGTGGTTGACTTTAGCCACAGTAACACATGTCATTACTGGAAACTCATACTTGCCAAGATCCATCACAGATATGTTTGAGTTATGACTTAAATGAGCTGTAAAGTCAAACTTCATTATAAAAGTCCCTGTTAATACGAATGTCCATTATCATTAGTGTTTTTTTTTATTCCTAGTCCCGTTGAAGTGCTGTTCTCAAGGAGAAATGGAACTTTAGCAAGATCAATGTTTGATATGAAAATGACATTGCCAGTCTCCTTGAGCATCTCATGATGAGGTTTGATGATAATGACATGACAACATTCTATACCCACCTGACTCTTTTGTAATGGAAAAGTCAGAGACCTTTATGTCAGAGCAGCCAGTGGGTATGTGAAGGAGCAGGCTGTGTGCAACGCAGTGCCAGTTTTGGATGAGAGCCTAAATGGAGTTTGACATTGATCACTGCCCCATTTTTCAGATAATTATTGGCAAGAAACTCTCAAAAAACCCTTTGCTTTTATGTCCTATCAGGAATGAGAGAAACAGAGGGCGGGGTTTTCTGGCCGTGCTCGCCCCAAGATTGGAAAATCCTGCTCCATTTCAACAGACCTTTGCATGGTCCTCCCCCACCCGCTACAATTCCCACGGCTGGCAGGATGGGAGAATTCTGCCCCGAGACAGTGAACACTTAGCCTACCTGCGAAGCAGTGAACAGGTGGACAAAAACAACACTTTGGATATCTGTAATACAGTGACCATCGTCAAAAACTTTAAATGAGAGTGGATTTTGTGTTTACAATTAATGCTCCAAGAGGATACCTGGATCTCACTCCAGTTGCCCCTTCTCCTCAAGGAGTTAGTAGTCAGGGTCCCTGGGGCACCTATAGGGAGGAAGACCGGCAGCTGGACACCCCAGGGCCTTCCAGCCAGGTGACCCCAAGATTCTCTGGCTGATCCAAATTGCATGTGATGTCAAAACTTCCAGCTCCTCAGGCCAAGGACGGGCACCTATCCGACAGCAGGACACTGAAAGCAGTCTCGGCCCACCTAAGGGCTCCTGTCAAAGTCATCACAGACAACAGCTGCTTCAGGTAATTTTCCATGTTACATCTCCACATGTTCAGACAAAATATTCAGAATAAAGTGAAAATTATGTATAGGCTTTGCCGTTTGACCTGAATTGGCACATGCGCTTGACTCCTTCCCATGCATATCAATGGCTGATTCATTGTACTTTGAAAAATAAACCAGTATGCAATTCTGATGTACCAGCAATGACAGACACAGAAGAGACCTAATAAGCATCCTATCATGCTGTCAGCAGTATCATCAGAAGAACACCACGCCAGGAAAACCCATCAGCCTTGGTAATTTCAATGTTGGTGCAAACTCAAAAACATTGGTTTTGATTTGATTTATTAACGTCACATGTATTAGTATACAGTGGAAAGTATTGTTTCTTGTGCGCTATACAGACAAAGCACACCATATGTAGAGAACAAAAGGAGAGAGGGCAAAATTAGTATTACAGTCATAGCTAAGATGTAGAGTAAGATCAACTTAGTGTGAGATAAGTCCATTCATAAGTCTGATGGCAGCAGGGAAGAAGCTATTTTTGAGTTGGTTGGTATGTGATCTCAGACTTTTGTATTTTTTCCCGATGGAAGTTGATGGAAGAGAGAATGTCTGGGATATGTAGTGTCTTTGATTGTGCTGGCTGTTTTGCCGAGGCAGCGGGAAGTGTAGACGGAGTCAGTGGATGGGAGCCTGGTTTGAGTGATGGACTGGACTTTGTTCATGACCCTTTGCATTTTTTTGTGGTCTTGGACAGAGCAGGAGCCATATCAAGCTGTGATACAACCAGAAAGGATGCTTTCTATGGTCCAACTGTAAAAGTTGGTGAGAGTCATAGTGGACATGCCAAATTTCCTTAGTCTTCTGAGAAAATAGAGGCGGTGGTGGGCTTTCTTAACTATAGAATTGGCATTGGAGGACCAAGACAGGTTGTTGGTGATCTGGACACCTAGAAACTTGAAGCTCTCATCCATTTCCATTTCATCCCCTTTGATGTAGACGACGGCATGTCTTCCACTATGCTCCTGAAGTCAATGAATATCTCCTTCATTTTGTTAACATTGAGGGGGAGATTATTGTCGTCATGCCAGTTCACCAGATTCTCTATCTCTTTCCCGTACTCTGTCTCATCATTGTTTGAGATCCGACTCACTATGATGGCGTCATCAGCAAACTTGAAGATCCTTTTGGAGGGGAATTTGGCCACACAGTCATAGGTGTATAAGGAGTATAGTAAAGGGCTGAGGACACAACCTTATGGGGCACCGGTGTGAAGGATGATCGTGGAGGAAGTGTTGTTGCCTACCCTTACTGATTGTGGTCAGTGGGTTAGGCAGTCTAGGATCCAGTTGCAGCGGAAAGAGCCGAACCCCAGGCCATGGAGTTTGGAGATGGGTTTTGTGGGAATAATGGTGTTGAAGGCTGATGTAACAACTGCAGTCTAATCCTCTAGCCCCGAAGGCTCATAACTGAAAAAAAATCTTGGTTTTAGGTTGCCATAACACGCTAGCAAAAGCAAACCAATTTAGTCAATAAATAGGAGTCTGATATAGATGTCTTTGTTTTCTAGGTGTTCCAGGGTTGAGTGTAGGGCCAGGGAGATGGCGTCTACTGTGGACCTGTTGTGGTGATAGGTGAACGGTAGTGGATCCAGGCAATCAGAAAGGCCAGGATTGATTTGTGCCATGCCTTACCTTTCACAGCGCTTCATAATGACTGATGTCAGAGTCAACAGATGATAGTTGTCTTCATGAGGCAGGTGGGGACCTCAGATTAGTCGAAAGAGAGATTAAAGATGCCTGTGAATATCCCCGCCAGCTGGTCCACACAGGATCTGAGTGCACATCTGGATAGACACAACAGCAATGGGATACTAGTTGAGTTTGATGATACTGTCACAAAAACTGAAAACAGCATGGATTACCCTAAATCTAAAGATTGTCACCTTTTGGACTACGTTATTGGACATCAGAGACCTCAATGATGTACACTTCTCTTGTTGCCTCAGAGATGCTGAATGTTGCTCAGAACATTAACAAGGACTGCTAGTTGTTCTTTGTTCTGAGCAAGGCCTTCAACACAGTAAACAATGAAGGTCAGTGGCAAATGCTGTACAAATATGTTTGCCCTGAAAAGGTAACCAGGATTACCCACCTCCCTGATGATGGGATGATGCAGTAAGAAATCTCACAACACCAGGTTAAAGTCCAACCAATTTATTTGATAGTAAACTCACAAGCTTTTGGGTTTGCCCCTTTGTCAGGTGAATGGAGAGATCTGGCCTCAGACAGAGCATATAACAGCACACACAGTTTACAGATTACTGATTAGAATGTGAGTCTTTACAATTAACCGGCTATTCAAGCCTTAAAGATGCCAACAGCGTGAGTGGAAAGAGCATTAGGGATAGGTTAAAGAGATGTGTATTGTCTCCAGACAGTACAGTAAGTGAGGTTTTGCAAACCCAGGCAAGTCATGGGGGTTACAGGTAGTGCGACATGAACCCAAGATCCCTGTTGAGGCCATCCTCATGTGTGCGGAACTTGGCTATCAGTCTCTGCTCAGCGACTCTGCGCTGTCATGTGTCGTGAAGGCCACCTTGGAGAATGCTTACCTGAAGGTCAGCGGCCAAATGCCCGTGACCACTGAAGTGTTTGCCAACAGGAAGGGGAACAGTCTTGCCTGGTGATTGTCCAGCGACACATGCATTCCCAACATATGTGCATCTCCCAGAATTGGAGTTCAGTCGCAGTTGGGACAGCGCTGGAAACCAGCGGGAAGAGAGGTAAGTGATCTCAATCTTTTTTTAATGTATTCTACATCTCTTTTAAATGTTGTTATCAGGCCCAGCATGGAACTTGCTGGGCCCAATAGCATCTCCCACCCGCCAGGAGTACTTCATTCGGCAGGGTTCAGACTAACTCCCCACATTCGGGGAACTAGTGGGAAACCCCGCTGGAGTGAAGGGGGAGCAATCAGGGCCCACCAAGGGGTCAGGTGGTGGGGAAGTGGTGCCCCCTGGGCATGGGCATCCTGGCAGTTCCAGCCTGTGCCCCTGCCCAGAGGGGCAAAGTGTCCATGCCCAGGGGGCACCTCGTTGGACAGACAATGAATATAAGAACTAGGAGCAGGAGAAGGCATTCAATACAATTATGGCTGATCTCATCTTGGCCTCAACTTCACTTTCCTGCCCACTCTTCATATCCCTTCAACCCATTACTAATTAAAAATCTGCCGATTTACTCAATGTCTCAGTATTCATCGCACTCAAGGGTAGTGAATTCCATTGATTCACCACCCTTTGAAAGAAGTAGTTTCTCCTTATCTCTGTTATAAATATGCTACCCCTTATCTAAAGCTATCAGCAAGCCATAGAATCCCTACAGTACAGAAGGAGGCCATTGGCCCATCAAACCTGCACTGCTTCTCTGAAAGAGCATCCGAATGCTTTGTGCAAAAGGATGAAACGGAAAGGATGTCCCAGCCACCATAAAAATTGTAGCAGGCAGGACAGGACTATGTATAGGTCCGTTGACCTCAGGTAGGATTTTCTGGTCTTCGGGCGAGCGTGGTCAGAAAATCCCACCCAAAGCTTTTAGGTTTGTTCTATTATCAATTTTCCCTACTCTTGTATAATTCCTTGTTGCAAAATGATGTCACATTATGTGATTGCATATTGTGTTACGTTTGTGTGGGAAGTAATGCCAGTGCTTGCAACCATCTGAGATATACCTTTGTTGTATCGACTGTTTAAAGTGAAATTTATCTTTTAGTTTGAAATATCCTTGGTTAATTCATATTTGACTTACTGTGGTTTTAGTTGGTTTATTACGTTAAAAGTGATAAAAAGTGAAATCTTGTCCATTCGCCTCAAGAGATTCCTTTCTTTTCAAAGTTGTTGGTCTCGACGGCGATTGTAACATAGTTTAAAGGATTGGTGCTCTCCACATGAAGCTGTACCTGCTGGGAACATATCAAAAATTCAGGCAAGCAGGCCGAAGGCATTCTTTTATCATCAGTTTTAATGTCTTCTTGCTATGTCCCCCAACTGGGTGGAACTCCACACTCAGGCGTAAGTTTGTAAAAGGACCGTATGGTGTTTTCTGTAATTCTGCTATATGGAGGCTAGACTGGGCCTGAAATTGGCTGACTTCTGCTTATCAATGTATTGAACTGAGCATCATAGACAGCAGTCTAAATCGAACTAAGAATTATTTTCGTGTTGGTGTCAATTTGGACTTAACACAATAGGGATCAAATCATCCCCAATAATCTGAAAAGATTTGACCCAGTTTAACTGTTATTCAACAAAATGACTTTCTTTTACTTTTGTTAGATTAAGAATAAGTACACAGAGTGTACAACTGGAGTAAGTTTGTGACGGGACTTCCTGACTTATTTTGATTTGATTTTGATTTGATTTGATTTATTATTGTCACATGTATTAACATACAGTGAAAAGTATTATTTCTTGCCTGCTTTACGTCCGTGGGGGCTATACGTTTCTTGCGTAGGAACGGCGCAGTAGCACAGGGGTGGCACGGTAGCACAGTGGGTAGCACTGCTGCTTCACAGCTCCAGGGACCTGGGTTCGGTTCCTGGCTTGGGTCACTGTCTGTGTGGAGTTTGCACATTCTCCTCGTGTCTGCATGTGTTTCCTCCAGGTGCTCCGGTTTCCTCCCACAATCCAAAGATGTGCGGGTTAGGTTGATTGGCCATGCTAAAAAAGTTGCCTTAGTGTCCTGAGAGGTGTAGGTTAGAGGAATTAGTGGTAAAATATGTAGGGATATGGGGATAGGGCCTGGGTGGGATTGTGTCGTTGCAGACTCAATGGGCTGAGTGGCCTTTTTCTGTACTGTAGGGATTCTATTCTATCCTATGCTATTCTATACAGACAAAGCATAGTGTTCATAGAGAAGGGAATGAGTGAGTGTAGAATGTAGTGTTACAGTCATAGCTAAGGTGTAGAGAAAGATCAACTTAATGCAAGATAAGTCCATTCAAAAGTCTGACAGCAGCAGGGAAGAAACTGTTTTTCAGTCGGTTGGTACGTGATCTCAGAGTTTTGTATCTTTTTACCGACGGAAGAAGGTGGAAGAGAGAACATCCGGGGTGCGTGGGGCCCTTAATTATGTTGGCTGCTTTACCAAGGCAGTGGGAATGTAGACAGAGTGAATGTGTGGGAGGCTGGTTTGCATGATGGATTGGGCTACGTTCACAACATTTTGTAGTTCTTTGCGGTCTTGGGTTGAGCAGGAGCCATACCAAGCTGTGATACAACCAGATAGAATGCTTTCTGTGCTGCATCTGTAAAAGTTGGTGAGAGTCATAATTAAGAGTTCTTAGTCTTCTGAGAATGTAGAGGCTTTCTTAACTATAGTGTTTGTATTTTCAACAAGATAAGCTGACAATTTACATACGACTAATAATAATGCTGGTTCTAGTCAGTCAGGGGTGAAGTTCAGGGAATATGAACAAACTCTGTGGTCGAGGGAGGTATTGAGTTGACAGATTTACAGAATTATCCCAATCTTACTAATTCCCTTGAAGGGACAAAGGATGGATGGCAATTAAGTGGAAGTGTGATTGGATTTTTGGTTCCATTATGAAAACAATGCAAATAACACCAGGACACCATGACAAGACTGCATGCAAACAAACAAATAAACTTTGCCTGGGATGGCTGGCCTGCTGTGCAAGATCAATACAATCAAAATTATATTGCAGAGCCTGGCATCACCAATAGGTTTTAGGGCAGCACTGTGCCCATATAATGGATTAGCTCTGAATGCAATATCAGATTACATCTCCATGCGGACAAATCAAGAAGCCAGAGTGGAAACATTAACTCAGCCTGGAAACATTAACTCAGCCTGGCAAAATGTTATCAACAACCATGTTTCAACTCATTTCAAAGGACCAGATGAAACTTAATTTTTGGAACTGTTAGAAACGATAATTATTCCTCAATCAGTGATGCAGTGGGCAAATATGTTCCATGATATTGTGTTGCGTTGGTGGTAAGTTAGATCACTGGACTGTGAGCTGTTAGCTACTCTCAGCCAGGCATTAACCAAAGAGATATTACTCTTCTCAATATTCCAAAAGCAGAAAGAGTATCCAATGATGCACGCAGCACAGTTTCAGATTTCGGGTATGTGTAGGGTTAGGGTTAAAATGGTCTAAAGATCAGTTAATTTATCAACATTCACTGTTGTTGAGAGATGGACAAAGGGCTGAATTCTCCCAAATAATTCTAAGTGTCGAATCTGCGTGGAAACTGGAATAATTCACACTGGTTTTTTTCAGTGGGAGTTCAAGAAAGAGGCCACTAGCATGAATATCATTACGTTTCAGGGGATGGGGCCTATTCCCGCAGGAGAGGCTGAAACCACTGCGCTGTGTGAGTCACTGCGCATGCACCGATCTGTCAGTGCCAAGATCAGCGTGTGCACAGTGACCCCACACTGACGGCATCCCAATTGCTGGCCAGCTTGATCGTTGGCCAGCCCTTCTAAGCCCATAATGACAGCTGTCCGGCCACCCATGGCTTGATCACTAGGCCCCCCGACCATTCTCAGGCCCAGCCCGAGGCCCCCACCACTCCTGGCCCGCCCTGATCTCCAGCCTCTCCCCCCATCAATTCCCCACCAACAGTTACCTGCCCCCACATCCTGACCCCCCCACACAGTACTGATCCCCTCAGCAGGTTCACTGCCCCATCCCCCCCAGGTTACCCTGCCCCCAGCCTGCCCGATCACTGCCCTCTCTTCCCTCACTGATCCTGGCTGCAGAGCGGGATCCCTCCTGCCCACTGATTGCCCTAGCCCTGCTCTTATCAGGCCCCATCCTCCCATATATCCTGCTCCTTGTTACTGCCCAATGTCTGATGGGCAGTGCCAAAGTGCCCCCTGGGCTTTGGCACTTTGCCCCTTAGGCAGTGCCAGGGTGCCCAGGCTGGCACTGCCAAGGTGCCAATGCCCAGGGGGCCATCTGCCCCTCGAGGGGGCCCTGAAAGCCACCCTTTCATTCCAGCAGAGTCTGGCCGCTAGTTCTTTGAAAGTGGAGAGGTATTGTAATCCCTGCTGGAGTGAACCACTGTGATGGGCTGGGAGACGCCAGCCCAGAGACATCAGTCCTGGGCCTGCTAATCACACTTAAATTATATTGAAATGACCATTTAGATGGTCTTTGTACCTCCCTGCCAATTTCCAGTGGGGATCTGATGCTGCCGCAAATCAGGCACTGCAAGACGCTAGCGGGGCGCGAACACCACAACTTGGCTGACGTGTGAGTTCCAGTGAGACCAGTTGGCTCACAGTGTAACAGGTCCAGGGGAATTGATGAGAAATCCGTACTAGTTATTTGGGTGACATCTGCCACTTGGTTTCAGAATGTCTGATCACAGTTTGCTTGTTGACTTATAAGCACTGTGTGCTTACTGAGAATGTTAGAGTATTAGAGAGATCTTGCAGCTTGTATTATCCTTACAGATCTGTATATATCTGTAAAGTTACAGTTCAAGTGAATGAGTAATGTCGCCGTTCATCGCTTCTTGTTTAATAACTGTTTTATTCTTTTGTTAAAAGTACATCTACCTGTGCCTCTATTCAGTAGCCACACATCACATCTCTAAACAAAAAGTGAGTGTTATGATCTATCAAGACATGGTCCACCCTGGAATCTAACTTGTCTGCTAGTAACATCAGCTGGAATCGTAACAAAGACAGGGGCTCATCCAGGATCTATCATTATATGATGGGATCTCTTGTGGGATTGGAAGCTCTTGAATATGGTGGGATCTTTGAATCTTTGAAAGTACACAGAGGGACTGAGATACAGGACACAGGAATTGGAGTTGATGTGAGGTTTGTCATATAAGTTGGAATATGAAATAGCCTTGGAATTTGTTAAGATCTCTCTGAAGATGTAACTCTGACTGGTTTACAAAAGGTAGCTAAGGAAAAAGGAAATGACAGGTTAGTTGCTGTTTGAGTCACCCACAGGGGCAAGGAAAACAAGTATAGTTGAGAAAACAACACTGCATTTAAAATAGGAAGGGAAACTAGAGAGACCACATTCTCCAAGAAGTGAAACACTTGCATTAACTAAGATTCAGGTCTAAATGAAGAAACTTTAAAAGGAGGCAATGGGAAAAGAAAAGGAAAATGAGAGAGCAAATTCAAAGACAGCAAGCAGAAAGGTAGGAATGAGGAAAGACAAGGTAATGAAAAGACAGGGGCAAGATGATTTGATTTGTTTTATTATTGTCACATGTACTGGTGTACAGTGAAAATTATTGTTTCACTGTACAAAGCATACCATACATAGAGAAGGGAAGGAGACAGTGCAGAATGCAGTGTTACAATAATAGCTAGAGTGTAGAGAATGATCAACTTAATACGAGGTAGGTCCATTCAAAAGTGTGGTAACAGCAGGGAAAAAGCTGTTCTAGCGTCAGTTGGTATGTGATCCCAGGTTTTTGTAACTTTTTCCCGACGGAACAAGGTGGAAGAGAGTGCATCCAGTGTGCGTGGAGTCCATGATTATGCCGGCTGTTTTTCCAAGGCAGCGGGAAGTGTAGATGGAGTCAATGATTGAAGGCTGGTTTGCGTGATGGTCTGGGCTGCGTTCACAACCCTTTGTAGTTTCTTGTGGTCTTGGACAGAGCAGAAGCCATACCAAGCTGTGATACATTCAGAAAGAATGCATTCTATGGCACATTTGTAAAAATTGGTGAGAGTCATTGTGGACTTGCCGAATTTCCTTAGTCTTCTGAGAAAGTAAATGGGTTGGTGGGCTTTCTTAACAATAGTGTCGGTATGGAGGGACCAGGACGGGCAAGAGAAGGAGAAGGAAAAGAAAAGAAAATTGGAAATGCGAAAATTTGACCTCTACAGAGAATAGGTAGTAAAGGAGGAAAGAGAAGGATAAAGAAAGGAATCTTGTAATGTGTTACCTTTACAAATCTTCATATATGAGTAAATATATAATTGAAGTGAAGGAGTAGTATATTGTCTTGTTCATTAAATGTTTTATCCTTTTGTTAAAAGTTCATCAGCTGAATGCTGTGACTCTGCCTTCCACATATTCAAACAAAAAATAAAAATTAGGATCTGTCAAGCCAGGTTGCACTTTGGAATCTGACTTTTCCAGCAGCCACATCACCTAGGATCATAACAATGTCCAAGTACACATGTAGAGAACACTCATCTGAGTTAAGTGCCACAGCATTGCTGCTATACAAGGAACCATAAACCACTTTGATTATCTGCCTCAGGTGAAGATATGTAAGAGGTAAAAGATGTTTTCATTCTGAGAATGAAAACTAGGCTCAGTGCCCATTGTTAGGCTGACATTTAATTTGGCACATGAGTTTTTAAAAATCAGAACAGTGTTTTTAGAAAAAATTGCAGTCCTTTTTAACAAGCCTCTCAAATATGCTTTTATTGTAAATGCCCTTTCCAACAGGTCTACTGACTGTGCAAAGAATGTTGTTTAAGAAGAATATTTTGTTGGTAACTTGCTGCATTTTCATCTTGTTTAGCAATACAGTAATGAGAATGACACCGTGACATTTTAATGAGCCACTTGCACTGTTTGATCTTTATTCCAATATTTACCAAGACCAAGTAGGCAACTGATGCAAATGTTAAATACCGAGGATGCTGGAAATCTGAACTTAAAACAGAATAAGTGAGAAGTGCAACAGCTTCTGTGGAGGGGGAAAAAAATAGCAGATGCCACAAAACTTGGAAGTGTTGTGAACTGTGAAGAGGATAGCGATAGACTTCAAGAGGATATATGCACTGACTGGTGCAATGGGTAGACATTTGGCAGATGAAATTTGATGAAGTAAATGTTTAGTAGGAAGGAAGGGAAGCGATGTGAAAATAAAGGGTACCATTCTAAAGAGTGCAGGAACAGAGAAACCGGAGGATTTAGATGCATGAATTGCTGAAGAAGCAGGTTGAGAAAATGGTTAAAAATCTGATAAGAACCTATGTTTTAAATTAAATTTTTAATGTACAAAGAGGTTATGATGAACTTTCACAAAACGCATGTTTGGCCTTAGCTGAAGTATTGGCTGAGATGTCATGCAGAGGTGGTGGATCTGTCTGGCCGTAAAAGCCAAGAGTCTATTTGAAGTGAATCTTGCAATTTATGGTTTCCACGCCTTTGAAGCAGGAGGTCCCATCTCCAAGAACTGACGGTCACTCAGAGAGACAGGCAGCTTTCCAGTCCCAGCAGTGTGACTGGGAGTCGTGACCACTGCCGGGGTGAGTGATCCTGGAAAAGGCTTGGAGCTCGGGTAAGTAGGATCAGGGGTCACTGGGGCCAATCAGGCAACCACTGGTGAGGTAGAAGGGGTCAATCGCAAGGGTAAGGGAGGTCTTCTACCAAAGCTGACCTGTGGTGCTGAGGGGGCTGTATAGGTGGGGATCACAGGGTGACAGCTCAAAAGGGACCTCCCCTTTTATCTCTTATTGGAGGTTGCCAGATCTTATTTGGTGGCCTCACCAGGTGATGGAGTAGCTGTCCTGTCAGTGGTAAAATACCAGAGGAGATGGGAAGGGCATGGGCATGGCAGCCACTGCCATTCCACCCAATGCTATGCCCCTTCCTACCGCTCTCCTTCCCATAGCCTGCCGGCATAAAATTGCAGCCATTCGGTTGGATTTTTACCCCCTCCCCCATTGTGTGTTTTATGGTAGCAGAGGCAGCGTTGGCAATGGCAGGATCTCCCTGTCCCACTGCTGTCAATGAGGTTTCTCATTATTTGCACCCTCTGCCACCGAGAAACTACCTCAGGGTGAACTGCTGACACAAGGAATGGCCACCACCCTTAACAAGCCAGCTACCATTGAGAAGGTCAGGCAGCCTTTAAATAGTGCAGGCTAACTGAGAATCACACAAGCCACAGACACACCTTGGACTGCCTCTGAGCATGCAACAAGTCAGCTGATGTTCACCACTGGTCTGCAACCATGCCCCTCCACCCCCCACTTCATTTATTCATTTGTGGGACATGGGTATCACTGACTGGCCAGCATTTATTGCCCATCCCTAGTTGCCCAAGGATAGTTTAGAGTCAACCATATTGCTGTGGCTCTGGAGTCACATTAGGCCAGACCAGGTAAGGACAGCAGATTTCCTTCCCTAAAGTACATGAATGAATCCAAATGGGTTTTTCCGACAGTCAACAATGGTTTCATGGTCAACAGTAGGTTCTTAATTTCAGATTTTTTTTATTGAATTCAAATTCCACTATCTGCTGTGGCAGGATCCAAAGCCAGGTCCCCAGAACATTAGCTGACTTTCTGTATTAATAGTCTACCAATAATACCACCAGCCCATCACCTCTCCTTTAAATGAACTGGGCATTTAAATGAATGGGCAGCACAAAGTTTGTGTGCTGCCCACGTCATCTTGACTGGGCTGTGGGAGTGGTGGGGGGGGGTGGGATGATGGAGGGAGGTAGAGGGGGGATAAATTTGCAGCGCAAATGCTTTGTGCCTGAATTTAGCCTTAAAATCTAAGCAGTGCCTGAAGCTGGCAAAACGTTGACACCCATGTTTCATCCGTGGGATATCCATAAGCATCATTATGATCTTAATTAAGTTTAACGTTGAAGTGTTTTAAAGGGGAAAATGAAAAAGAAGTGCAGAATATAATTTTTTCCTCCAGGAGAGAAAAGGACCACGCTATAGCTCATTCAGTACAACTGATCCCATGCCTAAATGAGTGCACAAATATGTATATTGTCATCTTGCTCATTTGCAAACAAACACTAAGTGCATCATCAAACTCACTTTCATGAAAATGGCGATCCATTAAAGAATGTTTATTTCCATATAGTTTGATCATTTCAGCAAATTATAATGAGTATATGATCTTACAGTACAATTATAATGCTTTCAATCTGATTTGAGCTCCACAAACAATTGCACCTCAAATGAGTGGGGTTCTTGAAATGATCAGAAATTGCTTCAACTATTTTATAATAATAAGTCTGCCAGCTTGTTTTCCCAGAAATTATGTTCTTTAGCTAAATCTTACATTTGACAAAATCTGATTTGAGCTAAGATTCTCAAAATGTTCTCCTGGGAGAATCTGTGCGAACAATTACCGTGATATTTTTAGAACCATCTCTAATTATTCAGAGAATCCGAGTGCTTTCATCCACTTGCGCTCTGATTATAACTATCTCATTTCTAGCTCATCATTTAGAGGCATTTCGCAATTGTGCAGGAGAGCTTGAAATTATTCGAACTTGGTCATCGTTAAAGAGCTTATTTTCCTTTACTGGAAATGTAAAATATTCAATATCTGAAAAAGAAAACTGATGGAAATGCACAGTTGATCAGTCACCAGCTGAAAGAGCAAACTTAGTGCTATCCCGTACTTTACCATTACTGTTTGGAAGGCTGTAGCTCCCATCCATTGACTCTGACTACACTTCCCGCTGCCTCGGCAAAGCAGCTAGCATAATTAAGGACCGCGCACACCCCGGACATTCTCTCTTCCACCTTCTTCCTTTGGAAAAAAGATACAAATGTTTGAGGTCACATACCAACCCGCTAAAGAACAGCTTCTTCTCTGCTGCTGTCAGATGTTTGAATGGACTTTCCTTGCATTAAGTTGATCTTTCTCTACACCCTAGCTATGACTGTAATGCTACATTTTGCACTCTCTTGTTTCCTTCTCTATGATTGATATGTTTTGTCTGTATAGCGCGCAAGAAACAATACTTTTCACTGTATGCTAATACACGTGACAATAATAAATCAAATCAAATGAAATCAAATAGACAACTTCCACTCATGACTTTCACCCCTTTTTGCTTCTTAGCTCCACCCAATGTTCCAGCTGCTGTCGTTTCATTTTATCTTACCATCACTGGCCTTTCGCAGGGCTCCACACGAACTCAACATAGGATTTAAGGACTGTGCCTCAGTCTATCCCTGGATGTTGAGCTGCCCCCTGGTCTGAGCATATGTATCAGCAACTCAAGTAGCAGATTTAAATTCTCCAAATCGCCCCTTTTATTGAATTTGCTCCATCAATCCTCATCTCACAATCCCTGACTACTCACCCATCCCTCATAGTTTTCATGCTATCTGACCGTGCTAATGGACCCCTTTGCTCAAGCATTGTCCTTATCTCTGTCAAAACCATCAACCACTCCTCCAAACTTCCAGCCTTAATCCATCCATCCTCTGCAATTACTTCCTCATCTATAATCTTACTTTCCAGTCCTGATTCTTCACACAGCTCCAAGCTCTTTTCTGTCAAAATTTCAATTCAATTTCTACTCTGCTCACAGTCCCAGGAATGATTTGACCACAGTTAGGAATGTGAGTGTGGTGTGCATTCCCTCCCAGCTCATCTCAATCTCTGTGTGACAACTACATCATGTTCATTCATTATCTCTCCTCTGCTCTCCAGCTCTGTGGAACTGCTTTCCATGTGCTTTTCTACCTACTTATATGCAGTTGATAATCTTGCGTATTTTCCCTTCCTGCCCCTTGCATTTATATTGTCTTTTCCATGACAACAAGGTGTCTCCAAGCCCTTTCAAGCCAATGAAATACCTCTTGAAATGTCATCACTGGGGTGCTGTAAGAAACTCAGCAGCCAATTTACACAGAGCTAACTCTCACAAACAGCAATGGCATAATGATCAGATTGTCTCTTTTAATGGGGCTAACTGAGGGATAAATTTGTCCAGTACACTGGGGATAATTCCCCAGCTCCTTTTCAATCTATTGCCCTGGGATAATTCAGGTGGAAAGGCCGATGGGGCCCTCATCACAAGTAAAAAACCATACCTCCCGTACTGCAGTGGAGCACCAGCCTTGAATTTTGTCCTGATGTCTTGGAGTGGGGCATGAACCCGCAGATATGGTATAATGTGGATAAATGTGAGGTTATCCACTTGGGTGGCAACAATAGGAAGACAGATTATTATTTGAATGGGTGTAAATTGAGAGAGGAGGATACTCAGCGAGACCTTGGTGTCCTTGTGCATCAAGTCACTGAAAGTAAGCGTGCATGTACTGCAGGCAGTAAATAAAGTAAATGGTATGTTGGCTTTCATAGTCAGAGGATTTGAGCATAGGAACAGGTATGTTTTACTACAATCGCATAGGGTGTTGGTGAGGTTACATCTGGTGTATTGTGTGTAGTTTTGGTGTCCTTATCTGAGGAAGGATGTCCTTGCTATAGATGGAGTGCAGCGAAGGTTTACCAGGCTGATTCCTAGCAGATATGTCATATGAGGAGAGGCTAAGTTGGTTAGAATTATATTCATTGGAGTTTAGAAGAATGAGAGGGAATCTCATAAAACTTATGAAATTTTAACAGGATTAGAGAGGATTGATTTAAAAAAGTATGTTTCCGATGGTGGAGGAGTCCAGAACTACAGGTTATACTTTGAGGTTAAGGGGTAAACTTTTTAGAATTGAAGTGAGGAGACATTTCTTTACCCAGAGAAAGGTGAATCTGTGGAATTCACTACCACAAGAAGTAGTTGAGGCCAAATTGTTGTGTGATTTCTTGAAGGAATTAGTTACAGCTCTTGGGGCCAAAAGGGATCAAGGGAAGGTGGAGTCAGGATATTGAATTTGATGATCAGCCATGATCATAATGAAAGGCGGCGTAGGCTGGAAGGGCTCAATGGTCTGCATCCTGCTTCTATTTTCTATGTCTCTATGCTTTTATGCAAATTACTGGTTGAGACCAGTCTCCTATAAGTTGAGCTGCTGTTAACATCAGCACTCTCAGTTCGTGAGTCTACCATGGATTTATTTTTGGACCCCTTCTTTTCCTCAGCTGTGGGTCTAAGCTTAACTTTTGTGTGTACCACGAGCTCTCCACCACCAGACTCAATCTCATGACCATCCATATGACACTGCATTGCTTGCCATACATCAGCTTATGAATAAGGCACTTCTTCCTTTGACCAGAGAATAGCGATGCCAACATTTTTGGCATCCGTTGCACACTGCTTCCATGGCACTGATTCTGTTTTCCTGAATCAGCCACACACAGAGCCGCCAACCCTCCAGGATGGGCCTGGAGTGTGCAGAAATTGAAGACCAATCTCCAGGACACTGCTGTGAAAAGCCCTGGAGAAAAATCAGTGAGATATTTTAAAACAATCCGTCACTTTTTTTCAACATTTCTCTATCCTGAATATTAATATACTGAAAATGGGAGGGAAAGAAGTTGGCTGAAAGTCAAACATCATCCAATTGTGTTTTGAGTCATTTTGCTGTCCAGTTGGCCTAGTAAGGCAGTGCGTCACAGAATGACTGTGTTGGCTGACTAATGGCTGGAGCATGGGGCAATCTCCACAGATACATTTAATCTTGTTTGGCAACCCTAGCCACTGACTCAGGCTAAACTTATATGCAAAATCTTGGCATCCTGTTTGACACAAGCTGAGCTTCAAATCTCATATCTGATCCATCAGAAGGATCACTTGTTTCCACCTTTGCAACATTGCCTGTCTCCATGAGTACCTGAGCCCCTCCACTGGTAAATCCACAAGACCTGCTTTCTAACGCCAGAATTTTCCACCGCTGAATTGGTCAGCTCTGACGTGGGGTCATCCTTAATTGAAATGTTGGCACTATTCTCTTTCCAGAGATGCTTTCAGACCTGCTGATGTTTTCCAGCGTTTTCTGTTTTTATCTCCCCCGTCATGCTAGGGTCCTGCTGAGGCTCCCATCATTGCTCAGCGTCAAACCTTGGCAGTGCTTTAACGGAGCAGTACCGAGCACCACACAAGGTAACTGGGCTGTAAAGTTCTTTTAAATTCATTCCTGGAACATGGGCGCTGCTGGCTGGCCAGCATTTATTGCCCATCCCTAGTTGCCCGAGGGCAGTTGAGAGTCAACCACATTGCTGTGGACCTGGAGTCAAATGTAGGCCACGTAAGATTCCCTTCCCTAAAGGACAAAAATGAACCAGATGGGTTTTTCCAACAATTGACAATGGTTTCACAGTCATCAGTAGATTCTTAATTCTAGATATCCTTTATTGATTTCAAATTTCACCATCTGCCATGGCAGGATTTGAACCCAGGTCCCCAGAGCATTAGCTGAGTTTCTGGATTAATAGTCTAGCAATAATAGCACTGCGCCATTGCTATGCGTAGTCCTCAGCAGAGAGCAAGGCCTATAAAATGAGGCACACGGGCCCTGGAATAGAGAGTGAGGAAGCCGCTACAATGACCTCTCTTTTCCATGATGAAACCCAGGCTCACTGCCGCCAATCCCCAAGACCTGTCACCATCATTCCAACGGCTGTCCCGAGAAGCATTGGTAGGCAGATCAAGTCAATAGGAAATGAACAGCTGGACAGCTGGACATGTAGCAGACAGGAAGGGAGTTATGCAGAGGCAGTCCCAGAAGGTGGAGGGGGTGAGTCTGATGTTGTGGGTTGCAGCACCGGATTTTGTGTTCTTCACTGTTGCAATTCTGTCCGTGCATTTTCCAGTGGGATTGTAAAAGAGAATTTTGGCCAAGGTACTGACAGTGAGGCAACCCTGGGAGTGTGGCTCCAACTGTGGCTATATAAGACCATAGACCCACATCAAGGAAAAAATGTTCATACTCAAGGATCTAACCTATATATCTCTTGATTTCTAATTAACCCTATGTTCTATTCCATCCTTTCCAGATTGCATTATTAGAAATTCATTTTTTGAAGGGTAATTTATTCATAATTTATAGCGGTGGAGCATGTGACTTGGTTCACAAACACATTATCATTAAAAGGATGCATGAGGTGGTTACTCTTGCACAAATTACAAAGCTCAGTGGCTGTTCTGGCAGAGCACAATGTGTTGGCACATTGGCAATTAGGAAAAAGGCAGAGGAGGAGATGGCTGGGACTGCGCTAAGGAGGAAGGAAAGCACTGTGTCATCATTATGTCAAAAAATTTACACATCAGTGACTTGCCTCGCAGACAATTAGAAGTCGAGTGGAACTGCCATTTCAAAACTGCTTAGGGCCGGAATTTATTTTCAAGCAGATTCAGGTAAGACTGTCTAGACCACTCTATCTCTTTTCACTTAACTGCAATGTTATGAAAATGCTGTCCTGCGGCCCATTCCCTGTTCTCTGCCAGCCAACAAAAGGAGCCAGCCACGGCGAACCAAAAATTAAAAACTTCAAAAATTCTCTCAATTTTTTTAACTGCTCTTTGCAGCTGGGCGGCAAATGATTTTTGCAAATGCCATCAGTAAATGTCGGGACCACTGAGTCTGAGGGCTAACGAACAAATGCATCACAGTGGCAATGTTAGAAGTAAACGGACAAAAGATCATAGAATCATACATCGCAGAAGAGGCCCTTTGGCCCATCAAGCCTGCTCCAACATATTAGAAACATCTGAACTCTGATCTAATCCCATTTGCCAGCACTTGGTCCTCGTCCTGAATGATATGCCAAGTGTTCATCCAAATACTTTTTAAAGGAGAGGAGAGAATTTGCCTCCACCACCTCCCAGGCAGCACATTCCAGACCATCACCACCCTCCGGTAAAAAAGCTTTTCCTCACAATCCTCCTAAATCTTCTGCCCGTCACTTTGAATCTATGTCTCCTGTCAATGGTGATTGACCCTTCAACAAAGGAAAATAGTTATAAAGTCATAGAGTAATAGAGGTTTACAGCATGGAAACAGACTCTTCGGCCCAACTTGTCCATGCTGCCCTTTTTTTAAGCCCCTAAGCTTATCCCAATTATCCACAGTTGACCCATATCCTTCTATACCCATTGTACCCATGTAACTGTCTAAATGCTTTTTAAAATATAAAGTTGCACCCGCCTCTACTATTACTTCTGGAAGCTTGTTCCAGGCACTCACCACTCTCTGTGTGAAAATATTGCCCCTCTGGACACTTTTGGAAGTCTCCCTTCTCACCTTAAACCTTTGCCCTATAGTTTTAGATTCCCCCACCCTTGGGAAAAGATATTGACTATCTAGCTCATGTGTGCCTCTCATTATTTTATAGACCTCTATAAGATCACCCCTCAGCCTTCCATGCCCCAGAGAAAAAAGTCCCAGTCATCCAGCCTCTCCTTATAACTCAAACTAATAAGGCCCAGTAACATCCTAATAAATCTTTTCTGCAATCTTTCCAGTATAATAATATACTTTCTATAATAGGACGGCCAGAACTGCACAGTATTTCAATTGTGGCCGTACTAATGTCTTGTACAACTTCAACAAGACGTCCCAGCTCCTGTATTCAATGTTCTGACTGATGAAACCAAGCATGCCAAATGCTTTCTTTACCACTCTGTCCATCTGTGACTCCACTTTCATGGAGCTATGAACATGTGTTCTTAGATCTCATTGTTCTGTAATTCTCCCCAATGCCCTGCCATTAACTCCTTCTCCACTCTGTCCATGTCTCTCTTAATCTTGTACACATCGATCAGATTACCCCTCAGTCTTCTCTGCTCCAATGAAAATAACCCAAGCCTGCCCAACCTCTCTATAAGGATATATAAGGATGAATGCTTATTGTCTGGAATCATCGCACACTGGATATGAAGAGCAAATGTGGTTTTCAGAGGAAGGAGAGTTAAGGATTGGGAATAATTGGACGGGTGCACAGACGTCATTCAGCAACCTTGCATGTATTCTGTTCATATTTTCCTGAAACACCCAAGTTTAAGACAATTATTTCAATTTAAGTAACAAAACTTGAAATGATTTGAGAAACAGGGAAATACAGTTGTTTGGAGCCTAATGCAAAGTACAGACTGAGGTGCTTGAGGGCACAAAATTGAAGCACTACAGGAGTTCTGCTCTCAATCATCGGCAAAATGATAGATGGGGTCACCAACAGTGTTATCAAGTGGCACTTTCTAACCTGCTGATGCTCTGTATGGGTTCAGCAAGGATCTCTCTGCTCCTCACCTTCATTATCACCTTGGACTAAATATGGACAAAAGAGCTGATCTCAAGTGGTGAGTGAGAGTGACTGCCCTTGACGTCAGGGCTGCATTTGGCTGAGTGTGGCATCAAGGAGCCCTAGAAAAACTGGAGCCAATGGGAATCAGGGAGAAAATTCACGCTTGGTTTGAGTCATACCAACAAAAAGGAAGACTGTTGTATTTAGAAACATAGAAGGTAGGAACAGGAGGAGGCTATTTGGCCCTTTGAGCCTGCTCCGTCATTCATTACAATCATGACTGATCATCCAACTCAATAGCCTAATCCTACTTCTTCCTTATAACCTTTGATCCCATTCACTCCAAGTGCTATATCCGGCTGCCTCTTGAATACATTCAATGTTTTGGCATCAATTACTTCATATGGTAATGAATTCCACAGGTTCATCACTCTTTGGGTGAAGAAATGTCTCCTCACCTCCGTCCTAAATGGTCTACTCTGAATCCTCAAACTGTGATCCCTGGTTGTGGACTCCCCCATCACTCGGAATATCCTCCCTGCATCTACGCTGTCTAGAATTTTAGAATTTTATAAGTCTCAATGAGATCCCCCCTCATTCATCTGAACTCCAGTGAAAACAATACTAATCTAATCAAGCTCTCCTCATACAGTCCCGCCATCCCTCGAAGCAGCCTGGTAAACCTTCGCTACACTTCCTCGACAGCATGAACATCCTTCCTCAGAAAGGGCGACCAAAACTGCACACAATACTCTAGGTGTGGCCTCACCAAGGCCATGTATAATTACAACAACACATCTCTGCCTTCTTGTTTTTGCTTCCAAAGTGAATAACCTCACATTTATCCAAATTGTACAGCATTGCCATTGGTTTTCCCACTCACCCGATGTGTCCCGCTCATTCTGAAGGATCTCTGCATCTTCGTCATAGTTCACCCTACCAATTAACTTGATATCATCTGCAAACTTTGAGATGTTGCATTTTGTTGCCTCATCCAAATCATTTATATTGTGAATAGCTGGGGTCCCAGCACCAATCCCTGTGGCACTCCACTAGTTACTACCTGCCAATTCAAAAAGCACCCATTAATTCCTAGTCTTTATTTCCTCTCTGCCAACCAGCTTTCTATCCATCTCAATATACTTCCCTCAATCCCATGCACTTTAATATTGCACAATATTCTCTAATGCGGGACTTTGTCAAACACTTTCTGAAAGTCCAAATACATCACATCTACTGGCTCCCCCTTGTCAACTCTACTAGTTATATCTTCAAAGAATTCTAACAGATTTGTCAAGCATGATTTTCCCTTCATAAATTCATGCTAACTCTGTCTGATCCTGCTTTCTAAGTACTCTACTTTAAAGGCAGCATGGTAGCACAGTGGTTAGCACTGCTGCCTCACAGTGCCTGGAACCTGGGTTCGATTCCTGGCTTGGGTCACTGGCTGTGTGGACTTTGCACGTTCTCCCCATGTTTGCACAGGTTTTCTCCCATAGTCTGAAAGACGCAGTAGTTAGATGCATTGACCTGAATAGGTGCTGTAGTGTGTCAGTTAGGGGAATTTCACAGTAACTTCATTGCAATATTAATGTAAGCCTTACTTGTGACTAATAAATAAACTTTAACTTTGATTATGGATTTGAGAATTTACCCCACTATTGATGTTAGGTTCACTGGTCTATAATTCTGTTTTCTCTCTACCTCCCTTTTTGAATATTGGAGTAACATTAGCTACCCACCATCGGGATCATCCTCCCTGCATCTACCCTGTCTAGTCTTGTTAGAATTTTATAAGTCTCAATGAGATGCCCCCTCATTCGTCTCAGCACCAGCAAAAACAATCCTAATCTAATCAATTTCTCCCGATACATCAGTCTCGCCATCCTTGGAATTAGTATGGTAAAACTTCACAGCACTCCCCCAAAAGCAAGAACATCCTTCCTTAGAAAAGGAAACCAAAATTGCATACAATATTCTAGGTGTGGCCTCACCAAGCCCTGTATAATTGCAGCAACACATCCCTGCTCCTGTACTAGAAACTTCTCGCAATGGAGGCCAACATGCCATTTGCCTTCTTTACCGCCTGCTTCACCTGCATGCTTATCTTCAATGACTGATGCATAAGGCCACCCAGGTCTCGCTGCACACTGCCCTTTCCCAATTTACAGCCATTCAGGTAGTAATCTGCCTTCTTGTTTTTGTTTCCAAAGTTAATAGCCTCATATTTATCCAAATTATACTGCATCTGCCATTGATTTGCCCACTCACCCAACCTGTCCAGATTATTCTGAAGGATCTCTGCATCCTTATCACAGTTCACCCTCCCACCCAACTTGGTATCAACTGCAAACTTTGAAATGTTACATTTTGTTCCCTCTTCCAAAACATTTATATTGTGAATAGCTGGGATCATGGAACTGATCCCTGTGGCACTCCACTAGTTACTGCCTGCCAATTTGAAAAGCACCCATTAATTCCTACTCTTTGTTTCCTGCCAACCAGCTTTCTATCCTTCTCAATACACTTCCCCCAGTTCCATGCACTTTAATTTTGCGCAATAATCTGTTATGCGAGACTTCATCAAATGCTCTCTGTAAGTCCAAATATACCAGATCGACTGGCTCTTCCTTGTAAACTCTACTAGTTATATCTTCAAGGAATGCACTATGAGTGTATGCACACCACAAGAAGGCAGCTTAATACCACCTCCTCAATAAATGCTGGTCTTGCCAATGATGCTTTTATCCTTTGAAAGAATAAAGAAACAAACTCATTGGCTGGAGATTGCAGTTACAGTGTAACAGATTTACATGTTGCAATGCTATGTAATACACATATTTTTCGCACTACATGTGTTATTTTGATTCTAAAATGGTGAATTGTGCTGGATATTATATTGATAAGGGCAAAAAAAAGTATTTGGATGATCAAGTGGCACATCATAACATTCAAGCTATGGACCAAATGTTGACAGAAGTTATCAGTTGGGAGTTTGGGTGTTTCTAATGTGTTGATGCAGACTTGATGGGCCGAAGGGCCTCTTCCATACTGTATGATTCTGAGATTTGGGTGGCTGTAGGATGCATCTGTCAGAATTATGCAGAATAGGTAAATTGTGATTCCAATTGACTTAACCGCAGTGCTGCCATTTTGTAGCCTGATACATTGGTCCATTCCACCACTGAAGCTCGCGTAGTGGATTATGTTGAGCAGCTTGAAGTATCATACGCCAGGGCTATTCAAAGAGATTATCAACTACTTCCAACCTGTCAAGGGCAATAAAAATTGATTTGATTTGATCTATTATTGTCACATATATCAACATACAGTGAAACGTATTGTTTCTTGTGTGCTATACAGGCAAAACACACCGTTCATAGAGAAGGAAAGGAGAGAGTGCAGAATGTAGTGTTACAGTCATAGCTAGGGTATAGAGAAAGATCAACTTAATGCAAGTCCATTCAAAAGTCTGACAGCAGCAGAGAAGAAGCTGTCCTTGAGTGGGTTGTTTCATGATCTTGGACTTTTGTATCTTTTTCCTGAAGAAGAAGGTGGAAGAGAGAATGTCCAGGTTGTGTGGAGTTCTTAATTATGCTGGCTGCTTTGCTGAGGCCGTGAGAAGTGTCGACGAGTCAATGGATGGGAGCTAGTTTGTCTGATAGATTGGGCTACATTCACGACCTTTTGTAGTTTCTTGCCGTCTTGGGCAGAGTGGGAGCCATACCAAACTGTGATATAACCAGAGAGAATGCTTTCTATGGATGCATCTGTAAAAATTGGTGAGAGTCGTGGCTGACGTGCCCAATTTCCTTAGTCTTCTGAGAAAGTAGAGGCATTTGTGGGCTTTCTTAACTATAGTGTCGGCATGAGGGGAACCAGGAAATGTTGTTGGTAATCTAGACACCTAAACACCTGAAGCTCTTGACACTTTCTACTTCATCCCCATTGATGTAGACAGGGACATGTTCTCCTTCATGCTTCCTGAAATCGCTGACATTCTCCTTTGTTTTGTTGACATTGAGGGAGGGATTATTGTGGCTGCACCAGTTCAGCAAATTCTCTATCTCATTCCTGTATTCTGTCTCATTGTCTGCGATCCGACCCACTACGCTGGCCTAGCCAGCAATGCCCACATCCTGTAAAAAAGTAAACAATGGTTAGTTGCTGATTTTTACTCATTGTTGCTGAGGCAAGTACGGGCGGGGACAATGTTTGCATTGTCAATTAAAGCAACTGAAGTATTGTTATGAATGGCGGTGGGAGGGGAGGAGGGGGATATGGTACTTTAGCTGAGGCAGCCTGATTTCTCCCCTCACCACCCCTTCGTAAACAGACAGGTGTTTTTTGATTTTTCATTTCCCCCTTTATAAGCAGTGGCATATTTGCCAACCCCTTGGTTTTGGTGTGACCCAATTTTCTATTGCCCCACGGCAAACTGAAAATAGGATAAACTTAGAGGGTTGCTTTATTTCACTCACAATATAGGAAGAAAGTTTGCAATGTTCCATCAATGCCTGCTGCATTCCCCGCCCCCTCCGTCCTACCACCCTAACGCCCACTCCCCCCAGCTTTTTTGCATTCATGCAGTAAAAGAGCAATAACGAAAAGGAAGAGGTACAGAGCAATGATTACAGCGAAAATATGAATCATTGTTTCACATAAATCCAGAATCAACAATTCAATTGTGTATTACTCCACACAGGTCAGCAGTCCAGTACTAATCCAAACATTCAAACCTTGACAGAGCTCTGGTTCTGATCTGCTGTTTTCTAGATGGAAGATAGCAGACATAAATTTGCAACTCCATTAGTCAATTTTGCATATTCCAGCTACTTGGGGGCAGGGTGGGGTCATGTGACTTCCACCTCTCCACTTTGACTTTGACCAAGAATGTATATTCCCTAGTCTAGATTCTTGAGACTGTTAGTGCTTCAACCAGAGATCTAGGAGTACAGGTTCATAGCTCCTTGAAAACGGGGTCACAGGTGAACAGAATGGTGAAGAAGGCATTCGGCATGCTTGGTTTCATTGGTCAGAATATTGAATACAGGAGTTGGGACGTCTTGTTGAAGTTGCATAAGACATTGGTAAGGCCACACTTGGAATCCTGAGTCCAGTTCTAGTCACCCTATTATAGAAAGGATATTATTAAAATAGAAAGAATGCAGAAGAGTTTTGTTAGGATGGTACCAGGGCTAGATGGTTTGAGTTATAAGGAGAGGCTAGGTAGCCTGGGACTCTTGTCTGCAGTGTAGAAGGCTGAGGGGTGATCTTTTGGAGGTCTATATAATGATGAGGGGCATAGATCAGCTAGATAGTCAATATCATCACCCAAAGATATGGGGGGGTCTAAAACTAGAGGGCATAGGTTTAAGGTGAGTGGGAGAGATACAAAAGTGTCCAGAGGGGCAATTTTTTCACACAGAGGGTGGTGTCTGCGACAAGCTGCCAGAGGTAGTAATGGAAGCGGGTACAATTTTGTCGTTTAAAAAGTGTTTAGACAGTTATCTGGGTAAGATGATTATAGAGGGATATGGGCCAAATGTGTGCATTTGGGACTAGCTTAAGGGTTTTTTTAAAAAGGGCAGCATGGACAAGTTGGGCCAAATGGCCTGGTTCCATGCTATAATCCTCTCTGACCTCTATTAAGAATTTCAAAAAATGTTTTAGGTCCTTTGTCCTAGCAGACTAGTCTCCATTAGCCAGGCTTGATTTAAGAAATGTAAATTGCCATTGTATAATTCTTTTGTAAATTGGTCTTTTGTTGCTCACCTGGTCATTAGAGTATCTTTGGAGATAACAAGGTAGCAGCTTCTCTAAATGCCAAAAAATTCCTTTTGTTTCAGTTATAGCTAGCTAGGGGTATCACAGAGGCACAGTGGTTAGCACTGCTGCCTCACAGTTCCAAGGACCCAGTTCGATTCCTGGCTTGGGTCTCTGTCTGTCTGGAGTTTGCATGATCTCCCTGTGTCTGTGTGGGTTTCCTCTGAGTGCTCCGGTTTCCCCCCTCAGTCCAAAAATGTGTGGATTAGGTTGATTGGCCATGATAAATTGCCCCTTAGTGTCCTGGGATGTGTATGTTAGAGGGATTAGTAGGATAAATGTGTGGGGCTACAGGAAGAGGGCCTGGGTGGGGTTGTTGTCAGTGCAGACTCGATGGGCCGAATGGCCTCCTTCTGCACTGTAGGGTTTCTATGATTCTATGACTCTATGATGGCCATGGCTTGGATCATTTTATACTCTTGTTATTAAAGTCTTTGTCCTGATTTGAAAGATTAATAAATTAGCCAGGATGATATATAGATTTTATAGAAAAGAATGTGGTCCTAGACCTCCCCTAGCAGTATTGTGAAAGGTGCTGAATTCCTTATTTCTGTCTTCAAGGATTTTATTGACCGCTTGCCCCCAGGCATGTAGCTTTGATCTCCCTTGGCTCACATTATGACAGGGAGAATGAGTAGAGCTGACACAGAGTAAATCAAACTATCAAAGAGGGTGCAGTGGGAGAAAGGCCTTTAGCAAGAGGCTATGCCTAGCCAGGGTCTTCAGTGAGTTATTTTCTATTTTAACCCTCACCATGGAATAGTGCATAATATATTCCTGCTTCACTAAGCAAGTGCAAATTAGAAAAGGATACTGCTCATTACCCACACACCCACACACATAGCCATCACACACACACACACTTATACACACACATAGCCATCACACACACACATCCACCCACACACCTACCCACACTCACACATCCACACACACCCACACACACACAACAATATTAAAATTAAGGCGAATCCAATGAAGAAAAGTAAATTAATTTATGGTTAAGTGTTGTTTGATTGTACTTGAGGCTTAGATTTTAATTGCTGCGCTGATTGAGCTTAGTTTGTTATTTTAATGCAATTTAGATGTAGAAGATGTTGTAATTATTAAGACATCGTGGTTCAATGGTAGCTTTCTATTTGAATTGGCTTCTCGAACCCTTATCCCTGGAAACAGAGAGAAGGAGAGAAAGCAGCTCTCAGCCTGTTCCCTCTGCTGAAGACTTTCTTGATGCCAGCCATATCATTTGCAATCTCTCTGGAGAGATCAGAGCTGTGGCACTGGAGGAGAGAAAACCCAGTATGCAGGTGGGATTGTGGAGAGGGATGTTGGCAGTGGGATGATTGAGGAGTTTGAGGCTATGGGAGAGCTTGGCTGCAATTCTGCAATTTCTGGCAGATGAGGAGTGTTCTAAAAGTCTTTCTGGAACTGATTGTTCCTGTCTCCCTTCCACTGATAAACCAGAGTAACCCATGCAGCAACTGATAATTTAGATCAGGCATCCGTCTGCACTGTGGGCGTCGGGTTTAAACATGTTAATAAATTGTCTGACCTCTCGATGGTGGGATACTGACAAAACCCAGAACCAATGCAACGAAAATGACAATTGGTGTGTATGCATCAAGTTGGGATTGTGTTGATCATTTTTTAACTCTAAGCACTCACTCCCCTGATCCTCCAGTAGCACCACACTCTAACCAGCTGGACTAATTCAAAACAACAGGAAATGGAGTCAATTAGAATATTGATGTGGATGCCAGAAAACTGAAGAACAACTAAAATCATTCTCAAATTTTAAAAAAGGGGGGGCAGAGTTGACCCAAGTAATTACAAGGTACTTAACTTAATATCTATGGTAGAGAATATGTTAGAGCCTTTGATTAATAAAATGAGTTATTTTGTCATGATAACATAACTGTTTATAAGACCTTGCTGCGCACAAATTAGCTGATACTCTTAATTAGAACATTGACCATTGCTGAAATTCTCCCTTCTTACCCGCCACGGCACTAGGAGCAGGCGATACAGAAAATTTGGGTGGGAATTTCTGGTCTTGGGGTGAGTACAGCTGGACAACCCTGCCCTATATTTCAGAAATAACTAATCTGTCATGGAACACCTTGGGCGGTTGTGAGGTCAAGAAACATGCTAAAGAACTCTAAGCAATTTTCTTTATTATTACCACAGGGAGGTATTAGTAGCCAATACTCCCATCTAGATACACCAGTGAGAAATAAGAACATCTTCATTTGCAAGAATGACTGTAGTTGAGATATTTTAAAGCTTGTTTGGATGAAAAATTGGTTATGATAAAAAGGAAGCATTTTTTCTCCTGCTGAATCATTTCATTGCTCCTATTCATTCTGCCACAATATACAAGGGGATAAATAGCAAGTTCACTCTCAGAAGATAGCCCCACTTGTCTAAGTGCATAATTGACCCACAACTGATGTGAGATCTGGCACTCCTCTCTGAGGGAGAGGTTCAGCCACAGTTTGTATATCCCAGCCCTCCAAATTATTCACCTATTTGATGTCATCAGAGTTACAAATCGATCAAAATGGCTCTTTGGGACCACCAACAGTCAGGGGCCTTGCACAAATCCAATTTGCATCAAGGTATCGTATTGTAGGTACTATTACTATTTTATTACTATTTTCTATCTTTGAAGGAGGAAATGAATTTGTGACCACAAGGACATTAGGGCCAGGATTCTCCAGCCATTCATGCTGGTGGGATTCTGTGGTCCCGCCAGCAACACCCTTGCCTGTGGGTTTTTTTAATATACTTCCATGGGATGTGGGCGTCACTAGCTGGGCCAGCATTTATTGCCCATCCCTGAGGGCATTTAAGAGTCAACCACATTACTGTGGATCTGAAGTCACACGTGGGTCAGACCGAGTAAGGACAGCAGATTTCCTTTCCTAAAGGACGTTAGTGAACCATGTATTTTTACAACAATAGTTTCATGATCATCATTAAACTTTTAATGCTAGATTTTTATTGAACAAAAATCTCATCAACTGCCATTAATGGGAGTTGAACGCAGGCCTCCAGAGCTTTCCCCTGGGTCTCTGGATTGCTAGTCCAGCAACAATACCACCAAGCCACTGACTCCCCATTCATTAATGGGAAACATGTGGCTGGAAGGCCGGAAAACCTTGCCCAAGAATTCTTCTGCTCTTCTACAGAATAGTACTTTGAAATCTTTTAAATTTACCCAACAGAACAAGGTTTCAATCCACACGCTTGCTTTTCAAATCCCTCCAAGCCTTGTAGCTCCCTGTCTCGGTAATCTCTAGTCCCACAGCCATGTGAGATATGTTCTACATTCCTCCAATTCTGGCCTCTTGAGCATCACCAATTTCCTTCGCTCCACCATTAGCAGGTGTGCCTTCAGTGCCTGGGCCTTAAGCTTCCAGAATATCTCCAACTTTCTCCTTCCCTGTCACCTTTAATATGCATCGTAAAACCTACCTCTTTCACCAACCTTTTAATCACTTGTCCTAATATTGTAAGATGTGGCTTGGTGTAAAGGTTTGTCTAATAATTAATTTGTGAAGGACCATGTGAGGTTTTATTACGTTAACACTGTGAAATAATACAAGCCATTTTAGTTATAATACATTTCTAAAAGGATAGGTGAAGTATTGTGCCAACATGCTACTCGCACATCTGATATGTATCTTGATTCTACATCAACTTTATTGGTCTTGGAATCTGCACCTGAATCTGGAACCATGGTTGATGTAACAGTGTCAAAGCATGGCCTTGGTCCACTTTGTGAATAATTTACCTTGGGGTGGGAGTTTTCAGCCGTGCTCTCCCCAAAACCAGAACATCCAGCCCAATGTCAACAGATCTTTGCATAGCACGCCTCCCAGCCCACTATAATTTCCATGACAGGTGGAATGGGAAACCTCTCCTTCTTGGGTGGGATTTTAAGGACATAAGAACATAAGAAATAGGAGCAGGAGTAGGCCATCTAGCCCTTCGAGCCTGCCCCGCCATTCAATAAGATCATGGCTGATCTGTTGTGGCTCAGTTCCACTTTCCCGCCCTCTCCCCATAACCCTTAATCCCCTCTCTTATCAAGAACCCATCAACCCGCTTCTTAAAATATTTAGCGAGGCAGCCTCCACCACTTCAACGGGCAGAGAATTCCAGAGATTCACCACCCTTTGAGTGAAGAAGTTCCTCCTCAACTCCGTTCTAAACTGCCTCCCCTTTATCTTGAGGCTGTGCCCCCTAGTCCTACTGTCTTTTTTGAGCGGGAAGAGTCTCTCCACCTCTATCCTATCCATCCCATTCATCATCTTATACGTCTCAATGAGATCTCCCCTCATTCTTCTAAACTCTAACGAGTACAAGCCTAGTTTATTCAGCCTCTCCTCATAGCTCAATCCCCTCAACTCCGGTATCAGCCTAGTAAACCTCCTCTGCACTCCCTCCAGGGCCAAAATATCCTTGCGCAGGTGCGGCGCCCAAAACTGCACACAGTACTCCAGCTGCGGCCTCACCAATGCCCTATACAGCTGCAGCAAGACCTCCCTACTTTTATATTCAATCCCCCTCGCTATGAAGGCCAGCATCCCATTCGCCTTCCTGACCACCTGCTGCACCTGCAAGCTGGGTTTTTGCGACTCATGCACAAGGACCCCGAGGTCCCTCTGCACCGTCGCCTGCTGCAGTTTTTCGCCACGTAAGTAATAGTCCTTCCTACCATTCTTCCTACCAAAGTGGACCACCTCACACTTGCCAACATTAAATTCCATTTGCCATTTCCTGGCCCATTCGCCCAGCCTATCTAGATCCTTCTGCAGACTCTCCACACCCTCCGCACAATTTGCCTTTCCCCCAATCTTGGTGTCATCAGCAAATTTCGACACTCTGCACTCGGTTCCCTCCTCCAGATCATCTATATAAATGGTAAATAGCTGACGCCCCAGCACCGACCCCTGGGGCACCCCACTAGTCACCAACCGCCAATCCGAATAGCACCCATTGACCCCCACTCTCTGCCTCCTATTTGACAACCAATCCTCTATCCACGCTAACACCCTACCCCCAACTCCATGTCCCCTGACCTTCTGCAATAACCTCTTGTGAGGTACCTTGTCAAACGCCTTCTGAAAATCCAGAAAGACCACATCCACCGGCTCTCCTCTATCCACTGCCCTGGACACATCCTCATAGAACTCCAGTAAATTTGTCAGACACGACTTCCCTTTAATCCGCCGCGCTCGCCTCAAAACTAGAAAATCCAGCCCAAGGTCACCACACCTTTGCATGGTCCGCCCTCACCGATCCCCCCCCACCCCGCCTGCTATAATTCCTGTGGCAGGTGGGACAGGAAAATCCCTCCTTCATCCTTATCTCAATCTTCCTATCACTATGCTTGCTCAGCAGGGAGAGGGCAAATTTAGCATCAATCTGGACTGGCACTGGACAGTTACAGAACCCCCATATCTCTACACAGTGTTGCGCAATTGCTGCTGGCATCATGCTTTACACCAATAGCAATTCCCAGGCTCTGGTGTGAAGGAGAGCAGATGAATGTGAACTTTCAAGAAGGGATAGACAAATTGGGCTTATGGCCATTTGCTTTTTCCAAGAAACTCTTGTGTTCAGCTCAGTTGGTAACATTGTGCTGCAGCGAGGGTGTCATTGACATTTACCCAGCGCAAAGGAATTAATCACAGATTTTACAAATATTATGGTCATGTTTTTTTTTATTCATTCATGTGTATTTAACAAAAGAAGAGAATAATTGCACAATGGAAACTCAAACAACCCATAAATAAGTAACATATTCAAACAAACACAAACGGCAGTGATTGTGATGGTATTCTCCCATGTTTAAGCTTACAGTAAGTACTGAACCTGGGAACCAGAACAGACTTTAACCCAATCGCAGGCATACAATGAGACTGAAACATTGCATATGTAACCAGGTCAAATGTGACTAGTTAGGCAGCAATCAGATTTTTTTTACATCTCAGAATTAAAGGACCTGAAAATTTACTCAGTGTACACTTTGCTTTCCATTGTATACAGCACTGTGACAGTGCACTTGATGGATAGTTTTTCCACTGTGCCTGAAAGAGCATTTGATTATACTCTTCAAGTGGACCTGTGGCTCTCCTCCAGCAATTTAGTAGCTGATGTGGTAATAAGTGCACGATGGTCCATTTCTTCTTTGTCGACGTGCATTTGAATCGGTGCTGCGATAAACAACATGACCATAAAACACTCATCCGAACGTACTTGGGTACCGCATTGGAATCAGCATTGGGGGTGCTGAGAGATCCTCTCATTGACATTCTGGAAATAGCGTTAGGTTGTGCAGTGTATGCAGTGTTATCTGTGGCTCAGTTGGTAACTCTAAGTCAGACTGTCATGGATTCATGTTTCACTCCAGCTGAACACAAAGAGCCAGGTTGATATGCCAGTGCATACTGAGGGAGTGCTAAACTGTTGGAGGTGCTATCTTTTGGTGAGACATTAAACCTGAGGCTCCATCTGCTTTCTCATGTAGATGTAAAAGATGCCACAGTGCTATTTTGAATAAGAGCTGCGAGTTAACGGTGCTCTGGCCAATATTTATCCCACAACCAACACCATAAAAACAGATTATTTGGTCATTATCACATTGCTGTCTGAGGGAGCACGCTATGTGCAAATTAGCTGCCACATTTCCTATGTACAAAAGTATTTAATTGACTTTGAAACACTTTGGAATGCCCTGAGATTGTAAAAGGCGCCATGTCAATGCAAATCCTTTCTTTAATGAAAACAGAAAACGTAGGAAACGCTCAGCAAACCTGGAAAATGTTGCAGGTCTGTGACCTTTCAGCAGAAATGCCCTGTCTTTTCTTGCCTTTCTTCTCAAGCTAATATCAAAACCAACATCTAACATTGCTTCAATCAAAACAAGAGAAATAGATATGCCATGTGTACTATTGCACAATATGAGGGTGTCTTGTGAATTCCTTCCCCAGTGTGAAAGACTCATGGTTCAGCAGGCTAAAATGATGTTGGCCTTTCTCACAGACCTCTAACACTGACAGTGTGATGCTCTGTTTATCCTGAGGACTCACCTTTAAACAGTTTCTGCAACTGATCACTTAGTGTGAACCATTAAGTGATAATTAACGGGAGTTCGTTGTTTCCATTTTCACTGCCATCAATTATTGCATTCCCAGGTTGTGAATTTAGCTCAAACTGTCACGCAATAAATTTGTCTGCGTTCACATCTTTATATTTTCCTTTGAGCTCTGTTTGCACTACAAAGTAAGCAGTGTGGTAGGGAATTGTCTTGTGGGAGTCTGTGGTTCAGAAGAGCCAGATAAGGGATTATATTGTTGGTGGTGGCTGAGTGAAGGAGTCTGTGTGCAGTAACAGCTGCAGGAGACATCTGTGTTCATCTGAAACTGAGTCTGTGCTTATTGAAATCTGCATGGGACTGATCATGAAATTCCTACAGTGCAGAAAGAGGCCACTGAGCCCATCGAGTCTGCACCAACAACAATCCCACCCAGGCCCCATACCCATAGCCCTGCTAATCTCCCTGACACTAAGGGACAATTTAGCATGGCTAATCCACTTAACCTACACATTTTTGGAGTGTGGGAGGGAGCTGGAGCACCCGGAGGAAACCCAAGCAGGCTTGGGGAGAATGTGCAACTCCACACAGTTGCCAGAACTGAACTTGGGTTCCTGGCACTGTGAGGGAGCAGTGCTAACTACTGTGCTACCATGCTGACCAATGGAAGAAATGGGATTGATTATGAGTTGCATGGGTGATACAATTTGTTACGATCACTGTAGAAACAAATAACATTTTTAAAAGAGAGATGAATTTTCCAGCAACTGACAGAAGAATTAGAGGACAAGATTTCTTGTTTTAAGACTTTTACTGTAACAAACTAGCTAAAATCAACATATACAAATATACTAATATACACAAAATAAAGGAAAGTACTTCTCCTTTAACTAACAAAACTAAAATGTCTTATGACACCTTTTTACTTTCAACACACTACCAACAGATATGCAGCCTTGAGGGTTTAGTTGCAGACTCCTCCTGGTTTATCAGCAGGCTCCCTCTTCCCTTTTGGTGTCTTTTCAAAGTCGGTCCACTCAGTCTTCTGAATATCCCCCAACAAACTTCCAGCAGCAAAGTCCCATTCGGCAACACAGAAGTTATTTTTAAAACCTTTGTTAAATTATTCCGTTCAATATTAGTTTACAGCAGAAAGCCTTTAACAAATACTTATTAAAATATATCACAGAATAAGGGCAGCGAGTTGGCACAGTGGTTAGCACTGCTGTCTCACAGTGCCAGGGACCCCGGGTTCAATTCCGGCCTCGAGTCATTATCTGTGTGGAGTTTGCATGTTCTCCCTGTGTCTGCATGGACTTCTTCCAGGTGCTCCGGTTTCTTCCCACAATCCAAAGACGTGCAGGTTAGGTTGATTGGCCATGCTCAATTGATCTTAATGTGAGGGGGATTAGCAATGTAAATGTATGGTGTTTGCAGTAATAGGGCCTGGGTGGGATTGTGGTCATTACAGTCTCGATGGGCTGAATGGCCTCCTTCTGTACTGTAGAGATTCTAATAGTTGTGGCAGATTACCACATTATCATTGGGATGGATAATAGGTTTACTATTTTTGTAAAGCAGTGGGGCAGTGGAGCTGTCTGAAGACAGCTGTCTTTGAAGAGTATTGAATGTTTTAGGCTGCGGCCAGTCAAAAGGGAATGAAAAGAGTTTCACAATAAAGATTGACTATTTCCTCTCAAAGCACATGGTCAGACTGAGAAAAGACAATTGGACTTATTCAGTGTTCCTCTATTGCAAAATCAAATTGGAAAACTTTGTAACAAAAACAGATGTTTCGAGTAACATAAAACAGTAAGCGAACAACCACTGCCCATGAGTTTCAAATTATTTCTATGCATGTTTGGTGTTAAAATATATTCTGCTAGTCCCTAATTCTTCAGTGGTAAACATTCCTGCGGCATTACCCAAGGATGAAGGTTTTTTTGGACAGAGAATGGAGGCAGTTAGGGCAGTAAAATTATAAAGAGTTTTGGGCAGATGTAGAAATGATTTAAGAGCTAGGAATGGTCAGAAGGATAAGGAATTGAGAATATTGAGAAATTTGGAGTAGTGAGAGTATATCTCAGTGGGTTTTGGTACCAGAATCTGAGTTTCCAGAGATTTCCTTAGCCAGAGGTTTACAGTGCAAACTCACACATTAATCTTAAATTTAGGTTCTTTCAGATTGATCTCCTTTACAGCTGAGATGAAACCGTCATGAGTGGTGGATCTGATGTTCTGTGACCCACTAATCAGACTTGAGTTGACCACCTTTTTGGGGGTTCTGGGGAGTCAGGAGGCGAGTTACTCTCCACAGACTATTCAGCCTCTGATCTGCTTTGTGACACATGATGGAATTTTCACAAAATTGCCCAGAGCGCTGGATCCAGAGAGAGAATTTGGGTGAAAAGTGCTAGTTTCACAGACGTCTCCAACAGCCGTAATCATCTTCTTTGGTGCCTAGTATGATTCCAGTCAGTGGACAGTTTTCCCTGATTCCCTTTGTCTCCATTTTGCTTGGGCTCCTTGTTGCCACAGTCAGTCAAAAGCTGCCTTGAGGTCAAATGCAGTCATTCCCACCTCACCTCCGAGAATCATAGAATCGTAGAATTTCTACAATGCAGAAGGAGGCCATTCAGCCCATTAATCCTGCACCAACAACAATCCCACCCAAGCCTTACCATTGTAACCTCATTTATTTACCCTGCAAGACCCCTGACACTAAGGGGCAATTTAGTATGGCCAATCAACCTAACCTGCACATCTGATGGGAGGAAACCGGAGCACCCTGAGGAAACCCATGCAGACACAGGGAGAATGTGCAAACTCCACACAGACAATGACCCGAGGCCGGAATTGAACCTGGGTCCCTGGCACTGTAAGGCAGTAATGCTAATCACTGTGCCATCGATAAATCTTGTATTCGGCTTCTTTGTCCATGTTTGGACCAAGGTTGTAACGAAATCTGGATCTGGTGGTACGCAAACGGAGCATTGGTGAGCCTGTTTTGGGTGAAGAAGGGACACTTAAAGCTCTGCCATTGACATTTTCCATCACTTTGCTGATGATTGAGCATAGACTGATGAGAGAGTGATTAGTTGGAGCAGATCTGTCCAGCTTTTTGTAGATAGGGCATACGTGGCCAATTTTCCACATTGTTGGGTAGATGCCCATGTTGTAGCAGTACTGGAATAATTTGGCTGGGGATGCAGCTAGTTCTACTGCACAAGTCCTTTGCATCACAGTCAAGATGTTGGCAGCTCCTTTGCTTATTTTAAATAAAGCCAGTTCTAGAAATCTGAAATTAAACCACAAAATACTGAAACATTTGGCAGGTCAGACAAGGTGAGTGCGATTTTCATTCCAGGGTCATGACCCTTAATTTGATTTATTATTATCAACTGTATTAACATACAGTGAAAAGTATTGTTTCTTGCGCGCTATACAGACGAAACATACTGCTCATAGAGAAGGAAACGAGACAGTGCAGAATGTAGCGTTACAGCCATAGCTAGGGTGTAGAGAAAGGTCAACTTAATGCAAGGTAAGTTCATTCAAAAGTCTGACAGCAACAGGGAAGAAGCTGTTCTTGAGTTGGTTGGTACGCGACCTCAGAATTTTGTAACTTTTTCTCGACGGAAGAGAGAATGTCCGGGGTGTGTGGGGACCTTAATTTTGCTGGCTGCTCTGCCTAGGCAGCGAGAAGTGTCGGCAGAGTCAATGGACAGGAGGCTAGTTTGCATGATGGATTAGGTTACATTCATGACCTTTTGTAGTTCCTTGTGATCTTGGGCAGAACAGGAGCCATACCAAGCTGTGATACAAGCAGAAAGAATGCTTTCTATGGTGCATCTGTAAAGGTTGGTAAGAGTCAGAGCTGACATGCCAAAATTTCTTTATTTTTCTGAGAAAGTAGAGGCGTTGGTGAGCTTTCTTTAACTATAGTGTCAGCATGGTGGGAACCAGGACAGGTTGTTGGTGATCTGGACACCTAACATTTTGAAGCTCTCTACCCTTTCTACTTTGTCCCTGTTGATGTAGACAGGGGCATGTTCTCCTTTATGCATCCTGAAATTGATGACAATCTCCTTCGTTTTGTTGACATCGAGAGAGAGATTATTGTTGCCGCACCAGTTCACCAGATTCTCTATCTCATTCCTGTACTCTGTCTCGTCATTGTTTGAGATCCGACCCACGATGGTGGTGTCGTCAACAAACTTGAAAATCGAATTGGAAGGGAATGCTGACATTGGATTCACTTTCAGGTCCTGGCCCCACATAGTTACCCATGTCACACATCTGATACATACATTTCAGCGTGTAAAGAAGCTAATTGTCTGAGAGTCATACAAAGAACAAAGAACAACACAGCACGGGAAACAGGCCCTTCGGCCCTTCAAGCCCGCACTGCCCATTTTAACATTTAGTGAGTGCCTCATTCCCATCCTTCTTCTACCTACGACTTTTGTCTACGCCTCTTGGACTCCACAATAAAGGGGTGCAAATTTAGAGAATTATATGTGCACCAGATTAAGGGAGGTCTAATTTAGGGACAATTTGTTAACACCAATCAGCCTAAAAGCACGTTTTTGGGTTGTGGGAGGAAATGTTCGTTGTCCTTTCAAGCCAAACAGGAGAATGAGAAGACATACCTGGAGAGTAGGCTGTCCCTGCTTGTGTAGCTAACGCACTCTGAGGAGCTGGCTCTTGTTGTGGACAGAGCCTCCAGCCATTCACGAAGGAGAGGAGCTTGATGTCTAGTACAGTCATTGAGGGAGCGGTAGACCAATTGAAAGATCTATTGATTATGAGGGAAGAAGTGTTAGGGCTTTTAGAGGGCATTAAAACTGATAAATCTCTGGGGCCTGATTGCATTTATCCTAGGCTGCTTAGAGAGGTGAAGGATGAGATTGCTGGGCCTCTGACGCAAATCTTTGTCTCTTCTTTGGACACAGGTGAGGTCCCAGAGGACTGGAGGATAGCGAACGTGGTACCGTTGTTTAAAAAAGGTAGGAGGGATAGCCCGGGTAACTATAGGCCAGTGAGCTTAACGTCAGTGGTAGATAAGTTGATGGAGAGGATTCTTAGGGATAGGATGTATGCGCACTTGGAGCGTTGCAATCTGATTAAGGATATGCAGCATGGCTTTGTCAAGGGGAAGTCTTGCCTTACGAATCTGGTAGAATTCTTTGAGGAGGTGACAAAAACGGTTGACGAAGGACAAGCCGTTGATGTCGTCTATATGGATTTCAGTAAGGCGTTTGACAAAGTCCCTCATGGTAGATTGGTACAGAAGATTAAAGCTCATGGGATATGTGGTCAGGTATCTAGATGGGTAGAGAACTGGCTTGCAAAGAGGAGTCAGAGAGTAGTAGTGGAGGGGTCCTTTTCTAGCTGGAGGTCTCTCACTAGTGGTGTGCCGTAGGGCTCGGTACTGGGACCTCTTCTCTTTGTATTGTGTATAAATGATTTGGAAGAGGGAGTAGGTGGTGTGATCAGCAAATTTGCTGATGACACCAAGATGGCTGGATTGGCAGGCAGTGAGACGCAGTGTCTGGCAATACAGCAGGATATTGATAGGCTGGTTGATTGGGCAGATACGTGGCAAATGGAGTTTAACCCGGATAAATGTGAGGTGATGCATTTTGGCCGGAATAATGTAGGGGGGAGTTATATGATAAAGGGTAAGCCCGTAAGGAATATAGAATCACAGCGAGACCTGGGGGTGCAAGTGCACAAGTCTTTGAAGGTGGCAGTACAAGTGGAGAGTGTGGTGAAGAAAGTCTATGGTATGTTAGCCTTTATAGGAAGGGGTATAGAATATAAGAGCTGGAGTCTAATGTTGCAGTTGTACAGAACGTTGGTTAGGCCTCATTTGGAGTACTGCGTCCGGTTCTGGTCGCCTTACCACTGGAAGGACGTGGAGACTCTGGAGAGAGTGCAGAGGAGGTTTACCAGGATGTTGCCTGGTATGGAAGGACTGGGGTATGAGGAAAGATTGAAGAAATTGGGGCTTTTTTCCCTTGAAAGACGCCGACTGAGGAGGGATCTAATAGAGGTATATAAGATTATGAAGGGTATAGATAGAGTAAACAGAGGTAAGCTATTTCCTATAATAGAGACATGTAAGACAAGGGGCCATGGACTTAAGGTGAGGGGGGAGAGGTACAACACAGATATTAGAGGGAGGTTTTTCACATAGAGGGTAGTGGGGGTATGGAATGCTCTGCCAAGTAAGGTGGTGGAGGCAAATATGCTAGAGTCATTTAAGAGTAACTTAGACAGGCACATGATTGAGTTGGAGATGGGTGGATATAGGAGATCCTTTTAAATAAGGGTCATTAGCAATAGGGCGTCCCTGGTTAGGTAAATGGATATGGTACAATAATAATGTTTTGTTTTCCCTTTTCATTCACAGGTTTTAAGTCAGTCCACCTCGTGTCCAACGAGGGGCATACACGCGATGGGTCGTACTGGGGCTGCTCTTGGTTGTTCGAGATTGGCCTAGTGCTTCATGTCATTAGTGTGTGCCTAAACTGGACCAGATACTGGGCAAGACGACAGCTCAGTGACTATCACTGATTGCTGTGCAGACACGTGAATTTGGGCCAGTGTCTGTGGGAGTTTGCGCATTCTCCCCGTGCTTGCGTGGGTTTTCTCCGGGTGCTCCGGTTTCCTCCCACACCCCAAAGATGTGCTGTTAGGCTGATTGGCAGGAAGAAATTGTCCCTAAATCAGTTTCCCTCAATCTGGATGGCCATAAAACATTGGACAGGGGTCGTGGGTCGAGAGGGGGACTGGTGGTGTTGAGATGGCAGCGCGGGCTCGTTGGGCCGAAGGGCCTGTTTCCCGGGCTGTTTTTGTTCTTTGTTCTTTGCCATAGAAACTGTGCAGCTGGAGTGATGGGGGTCCACTGTAGACAGGGTGGAAACATTTCAACACCTTCACATTCAGGCAATGCATGGCAATGTTCCCCCTTCAACGAGCTGTTTTAAGCAGTGTGAGCATCTGTTGACTGTCCTGATCTCTCATCACCATCTTCTCTTGTATCTCCAACAGGTCCAGTTAGAGATGGGCAGGAACCCACATGAAGACAGTGACATGTTCCCGAGGAATCATTGGGAATGAGGGTGGAATAGCCTAGTATCATTGCGGATAGAGGGAATACACCAAAACTATTGCAAATAGTGGATTAACGCACCAGGCCCATTGTGAATGTGGGATTAATGCACCAGAACCATTGGGAATGGGGGAAGAATGTACCAGAGTGATTGGGAAAGGAGGGATTGCTCCAGAGACATTAGGAATGGGAGAGGAATGCAATGGAACAATTGGGATGGGGGTGGGTAATGAATCAGAGTGGTGGAGAATGTGGGAGGTGTGGCCTGGTGCTTTCGCTGGGATCCCTCCATTGGTGCATGGCTGGTGGGGTGAAATGAAGGGAATTTGCATGCAGTAATATTAGGCAGGGTGTGGACTTGATGCTCTATCTGATCCCATGGGTTACCAAACTTAATTAAGTTAAAATACTTTCCTTACACTTTGGTTCTCTTTCTACAGATTTCACCTGACCTGCAGAGTGCTTCCAGCATGTTCTTTTTGATGCTTCTCGTGGAAACTATTCACAGAGTGCAACGGACACATTTCTGAGCCTGGCCAGCTTTCTTGGTTAGCTTGTTTGAGTATCTTGAAACAGATCACCAAACAAAATGTTTTTGCTCAGAATGAAAACTCTGCAGTTGAAGATGAAGTTGCTCCTTCTGGTATTCAGTGCCTCAGTGACTTCCCTGCACAGCATACTGAGTGATGTTGCAGATGCCACTTGTAGCCCAGAACAACCATGCAGAATATAAATTCAGGGCCGTGGTGACCTTGACAGCTGGAGGCAATGCTGTCCACACTCACATTTGGAACTTGAGTTTGTGCTGTAATCGGTGGTTTCGCTCTGTGAACTCAACTGTGCAGGATTGTAACGGCAAAAACTTCCTGCACCTTCAAAAGATATGTAAAAGTTTAGACAGCACTGTGATTGCAGCTTAGATTGCCAAAAGCCACGCAATAGGCAGACTGAAATAACCAGAGATGTATGCTGATGTAGCTGTGGATCCCGTTTCATAACTACTTTGAAAGGTTGTTTTCCTGACTCTTCTCACTATTAAGTTTAAGAGCTGATGTATCAGGCTCTTTTGCAAACCAGGTTCAGATATGCTTCCTAACTCAATTTCACGGTGGCACTGTGGTTAGCACTATTGCCTCACACTGCCAGGCACCTGGGTTTGATTCCAGCCACAGGTGACACTTTCTCCCTGTTCCTGCGTGGGTTTCCTCCGGGCGCTCCGGTTTCCTCCCACAGACCAAAGATGTGTGGGTTTGATGGATTGGCCTTGCTAAATTGTCCCTCAGTGTTCCAAGATGTGTAGGTTAGGGTAGCCAGATGGCTCTGCATCTCAGAGCTCTGCAATTTCTCATCATTTAGATAATATTCTTCTTTTTTATTCTCCTGCCAAAATGAACAGTTTCACATCTTTCCACATTGTGCTGCATTTTTGCCAATTCACTTAATCTATTGCTGGCCTTCTGGAACTTCCTTGGCCATGAATGAGCTGCCTGATTACAGGCATAAACCACATAATGACCACTAAATCATCCAAAAAACAGGATCTACACCAACGAGATCTCAGTTAGAGTTAATCCCCCATTCACCCACCCCACAGCTGATGATGTGATCAGGTTCACGCTCAGAAAAGGGTGTAGACTGATTTCCACACATATTTTAACAAATTATTAAAAAGCTTGATGAATTGGAGTCATGATGGCTGGGGCTAGTGCCAAAGGGGCAGTGCCAAGGGCCAGTGCCAAGGGGGTGGTTCCCCTCCTCCACTGGGGATGGTTCCCCTTTATGGTGGGCCCCAATGTTGGTGGTGAGGATCCTGATGTTCATGATGAGGGGTCCATAGTTGTGTGGAAGTGGGGGAGGGAGCCTTGATTGCCATAGTTGGGGGGGGTGGTGTCCCGATGTCCTTGGGGGTGTGAAGGGGATGTCCCCATGTCTGAGGGTGGCGGGGGGGGGGGGGGGGGGGGGGGTCGATGTCCTTTGAGGCCCCCTAATGTCTGTTGGGGGGGGCTTTAGATTTAACTTTGAGATCTGGGTGCCATTTAAAAAAGACGCCCAGATCTCAGGATCTCGGTGTTGCAGGCATATTGAGGCACCCCACCCCGCCTGCAGCTGGCTGTGTGATCCTCACCAGCGCTGTGAAGTCGCGCAGAGTGCCATTAAATCAGGCAAGAAAAGGCATCCGTAAAGCTGATGAGTTTCACACAGCTTTTCTTGCCTGATTCAACACTCTGCAATTTTGGGTGCAATTTTCCAAAAAAAAAATGAAATGGCAACGTGTCAGGTTGTGACTGAAAACTGATGTGCTTCTCACAGATCTCCAGGGGCCGTGGTTTATGCCATCATTCTGATGGGGGCAGGGCCTATTCAGCTGGCAAGGTCAGCTCCACAGAGATCAAAGAGCAAAATTTGCAAAAATAATAGATTCCCTCCTGCCGCCCCTCCCCTCCACCCCATATCCATGTAGGACCACCTCCTACAAGGTTCAGGATGAACATCCCCATCCCCCCACCCCCACCACCTCCCACCATGGAAGTATGCAGAGGCAATATCCTCCTCCCCCCCCCCACCCCAGCGCTATCCTCAGCATGCAACCCTCTTCCCTCACCATGTACAAGGGAACATCCCTCTTTATAATGAAGCAGTACAACACCCCCCGGGCCGTGCTATCGCAGAGCCCACCTCAGTGCCCCAGAACTTCCTAGGCACTAACAGGGTGCCAGGGGAGAATGCCCAGCCTTGGCCCTCAATCAATGGGGCCTCCAGGCACCTCTGCACACCTCTGTTGCGGCATCTTGACTAACTTTGATTATCGAAAAACAGTTGTGAATCGTGCTGGCATGACATCATGACACCATGGGGGGGAGTATTCCACATAGAATGTAACTATTTTAAAAGGCATTTAAATTTAGGCAAATCAGGTTCTCATTTTTCTGGGGTAAAAATGACCCATTTATGCCTACTCTCATTTTCCTGTTAGCTAGATGATCTTCTATCCTTGCGAATGAGGGTAGTTTTGCTTCTACATTCACCATCAGGGAGAGCGATGGCACGACTGCAAAATCTTGTGGGAGTCGCGTAACAAGTTTCTCTCCAGCAAGATCTTATTACCTGATTTGCCCCACCCCTCACCGGTGAAATAGCAAGGTTCATGCCCAGAAAGGACTGGCACCTGATTTAAATACATTTGAATGAACTTACATATTATTAAAGGGCCTACCCACCACATGATTCGCCCCCTCACTGATCATTCAAACCTTGATGATGTGATGCCACGTCAGCGAGGTTCAAAACAGCTTTACGAAGACAGGAAATAGTCAAGGGGATCCAAGGTCATGAAAGCCCCAGGGGGAGAGCATCATGCTTGGGCACAGCCAGCCTGTGCTAACATGTGCCGAGGGGCAGTGCCAGGGCAGCCCTCTGGGGAACCCAATTGAGAGTGGGGGCTCCTGTTATGTGTGGTGGGAAGGGAAACCATTGAGGCCTTTGAAAGGGGGCTTGGTAGTGATGGGGTGTGGGTAGTGAGTGGGGGGAACCTGGCATTGAGTGGGGACAGTATGCAGTGAGAGATCAGCACACCCTTTAAAGCTGGTGCTCCAATGTCAGTGCAGCTGACCTTGCTGGCTCTATCAGCCCCGCACCACCAGACTGATGACATAAACCACACCTCAATTTTTTTTATCAGAGCAGCTTGACATGGAAGTGAATCTGAAGAGATGCATGCTGGTTTTCAGTAACAGCCTGATACTCTGACAAATTGTGAAAAAATTCCATCTAATATGTTCTTCTCTACATCAACAGCTTTTATTTTTGACAATATCCTTTGATGTGGCACCTTATTAAATGTTCTTTGGAAATCTAAGTACAGTAAATCCATTGTTCCCCTTTATCCACATCACATGTGACTCATTCAAACAACTCCAGTAAATTGGCTAAACAAGATTTTCCTTTCACAAAACCATGTTGACTCTGGCTGATTGCTTTGAATTTTTCCAAGTGCCCTGCTAGAATGGGTGGAATTTTCCAAACACATGACTGTATCATTTTGGGCGAGAAAGTAGGTACGAATCAGATAACAATTTTGCCACACTTTGTAATTTTTTGGGAGAGGGGCTTGTTTGCCCACCTACTATGAGGAGACATAGCTGATGATGATGACTCCTTGCAAGCTATCCCCAGCATACCTTCTAATTCTATCTTTTACTCTCATTCTAAGCTTTTAAAACCATACTCTAACTCTTATAAACTTTTTAACAATGCTCTAATTCTATCTCATATTAAGTTGATCTTTCTCTACACCCCAGCTATAACTGTAACACTACATTCTGCACTCTTTCCTTTCCTTCTCTATGTACGGTATGCTTTGTCTGTATAGCATGGAAGAAACAATAGTTTACATTGAATACTAATACATTTGACAATAATAAATCAAATTAAATCTAACCAAATAAGGACTTTTAGGACTGAGGCGAGAAGAAATTTCTTCACCCAGAGAGTGGTGAATCTGTGGAATTCGTCACAGAACGTAATTAAGGCCAAAACGTTGTGTGATTTCAAGAAGAATTAGATAAGCTCTTCAGGCTAAAGAGATCTAGGGATATGGGGGAAAGGCAGGATCAGGATATTGAATTTAATGCTCAGCCATGGTCATAATGAATGGTGGAACAGGCTTGAAGGGCTGAATGGCCTACTTCTGGTTTGAGTTTCTATGCATGTTTCTACGTATGTTTCATGGTCCCCTTTCATGGCACCCTTCATGCCTCGTTCATCACAGTACTCATGCCCCCCCCCCTTCATGACCCCTTCCCTTCAGGAACTGATGGCCGGGTGGTATTATGGATAGACTATTAATTCAGAAACTCAGCTAATGTTCTGGAGACCCGTGTTCGAATCCCACCATGGTGGAATTTGAATTCAATAAAAACAAATCTGGAACTAAGAATCTACTGATGACCATGAAACCATTGTCGATTGTTGGAAAAACTCATCTGGTTCACTCAGGCCCTTTAGGGAAGGAAAGCTGCTACCTTACCTGGTCTGGCTTACATGTAACTCCAGAGCCACAGCAATGAGATTGACTCTCAGCTGCCCTCTAGCAACTAGAGACGGACAATAAATGCTGGCCAGCCAGAGACACCCAGATCAGCCATGATCTTATTGAATGGCGGGGTGGGCTCGAAGGGCTAGATGGCCTACTCTTGCTCCTATTTCTTATGTTCTTATGTCCCACAAATGAATAAGTGAAATGGGGGGGTGTGTTCCATGGATTAATTTTTTAAAAATCATGCTCCATGACTTTCATGTCCTCCTACCCTCATTTGCGAACTCCTTCATGACCACCCCCACAAGCCTCACTTCTTCAGGTCCCACCCGTTTGGCACTGCCAGTTTACACCCTCACGAGGCAGGGACCAGTTTATGTCTCGTGCAATGGCAATGTGGATCCCAAGGGGTTTTGCGCCAGTGACAGACATGCTAGACCCCTCACCCGCGATTCTCCAATTGCACACTGACCCATTGTGATTTGCACCCAGTGCAACATGGCTGGAAAATCACGGTCAACTTCTTCTATAATGGCTTTGAACATTTTCATTATGACAGATGTTAGGTTAAGTGGCCTGCAGTATCCTGCTTTCTGACTCCCTCCCTTACTGAATAACATTTGCAATTTTCTAATCTAATGGAACCTTCTGTGAATCTAGGGACTTTTGGAAAATTAAAATCAGCACATCAACTATCTCATCAGCCACTTCTTTTATGACCCTAGGATGAAGTCCATCAGGACCCACAGATTTGTCAGCTCGCAGTTCCAACAGTTTGCTCAATTCCACTTCCCTGTTGATTGTAATTTTCTTGAATTCCTCCTTGTCTGCCAATCCCAGATTTACAGCTATTTCTGGGATGTTACTTCTACCCTCTAATGAAGGCCAATGCAAAATATCTGTTCAACTTATCTCCTTATTTTCCATTACTAATTCTCCAGCCTCAAGTTCTACAGGCCCAATGTTCACTTCGTTAACTTTTCTTTTTTTAAGCATCTATAGAAACTCTTACTGTTTTAATACTTCCAGCTAGCTTTCTCCCCAGAACATATCTACCATCTATAAGGTATAAGTCGGGAGCATAATGGAGTGCACTCCATTCACCTTGATGAGTGCAGCTCCAACAACACTCAAGAAACTTGACATCTTCCAGGACAAAGCTGCCCGCTTGATTGCTACCCCTTCCACAAACGTTCTATCCCTCCACCACCAGCGAGAAGTGGCAGCTGTGAGTACCATCCACAAGATGCACTGCAGGAACTCACCAAGGTTTCTTAGGCAACACCTTCCAAACCTACAACTACTACCATTCAGATGGACAAGAGTAGTAGATACCTGGGAATATTACCAACTGGAGGATCCCCTCCAAGCCACTCACCGTCCTGGCTTGGAAATATGCCACCATTCCATCACTGTCACCATGTCAAAATCCTGGAACTCGCTGCCTAACAGCACTGTGGATGTACTGACATTGCAGCGGTTCAAGAAGGTAGCTCACCATGATTTTCTGAAGGGCAAATATGGATGGGCAATAAATGCTGACTGAGTCACTGGCGCCCACATACCATTAATGAATGCTACCCCAGTAACAGAGCTCAGGCTCTCAATATATATGTAAAGGTGTAGGTGTCAATGGGAGATGTTCAAAGTCTGGCTCCAACACATCACCTCATTAACTGTTCCATTATTTGAAAGGGGGAAAGGAAACCAAGCAATATGCTAACCACATATTCTGACTAGGATTTAGTCAGTCCCTCCACAGTGTTCTTGTGTACAACAGACTGTAGCCACATTGAGTAGGAAATTGGTCCACAACGCTGGAGGGGGACAAAGCTAACAAACGCAAATGATCATGTGGTGAAAATATTTTAACTTACAGCTCAAATTTCTCCAAACACAGCTGTGCACAGTCCAGCACAGAGGATTCCATTGACAAACCCAATTTTTAAAACAGATTTCCTTTGAAAAGTGGAATTTTCTTGTTAGTTCAGGAACAGCAGGCTATGCAGATGACAGTACCATAAATAATTAAAACAGTTAAACATGTCCAGCAGGAAAGCATATCGTTAGTTTTCATGACTGCAGTACTGAGCAAAATAATAATGAAAAGTCTAGCCCCGGAACACGGAACATAGTGACGCACAGCAGAATAATTAAATGTGAAAAATAGTCACTGAAAGTTCTGTATAATATGTATTGAGATGATGAGTGCTTGCATACAAATTCAGTAGGCTACACCTTCATTTACATTGAGTGTATATTGGACATGTTGCTTGCATTCGTTTGTCTAGCGAGCAATAAATGTCACAGTGACTTGGAACATGTTTTTTAAGGCACTATAAAACGCCATGTGAATGACTGCTTGGCAACTTCACAGCACAGCCTAATGACGTCAAGTAGTTAGGGAAAATGCAGCAGCTCACTGATGAGATTGCCGAACTCCAGCACAGGAGCTAATACAGTGTAATGTTACGGAAACTCAAAAGTTTTAACTTTCAAGCCCTTGCTGACTGGATTTCCCTCCCTCCTACAGAATGAGCTGTCGGCGAAGACCTTCAAAAGGGACTCAGTTTAAATGGGTTTAGGACAAATTAGGCTTACTTCTGGAGAGAGAAGGGATCAAGGGAAACAGTGAGGAGGTGTGTGTGTGTATGTGAGAGGCAAGCTGTGACCGCCTTCTCTAATGTCTTATGTTTGTTCTTATTCCCCGTGCTGAAGCACACTATTGAAGCTTACAGGCTGCATCAGTTTGTGCCCAAACAATCACAGCTAAATTTCTCCAGTGGTACAAAGGAGAGGTTTTTCATTAGATGTTAATTTTCTTTCACAGCAGAAGGGATATGCTATCTGTCATTTTTAAGCTACTTTCACATGGAGAACAACAGGGGAAAGTTTTTACCTTTATAAAACCATGGCTGGAGTCACTTCCCATTTATAGCTGAAATGAGAAAGAGCTCTGATTAATAAAATCTGATGAATTGTTTCTTCACCAATAATTAAGAACAAAACTGAAGGAGGCAACCTTCTGCATTAGCCAATGTGCTTTCTTTTTATAACCCACACTTCTCTTGTACCATCCTGGTGCAAAATTGTGTGTTTTAAATGGGGAGCAATGAGAGTTGTTGGACTAATTCCAAATATAAATATGATTTTTGCCAAGTAATGTTTGCATTGTTGTGTTGCAAGGGTATAATCAAGTTAAACACTAGTGACATTAATAAATTATGATAATTGTTAAACATCTGTATTGTGTTGAGATTACATTATTACACTCTTGTGGTAAAAGGAAGGAATTATAATTTAATAATCCCTGTAATGGAAACGTAGAAAAATAGAAACCAGAAGCAAGAGTAGCCATTTTGCCCTTGGAGCCTGCTTCCCCATTCATTCTGATCATGGCTGATCATCAAATTCAATACCCTGGTCCCAACTTCCCCCTCATATCCCTAGATCCCTTTCGCCCCAAGAACTATATCTAATTTCTTCTTGAAATCACACAACATTTTGGCCTCAGCTATATTCTATGGTAGACAAATCCAGACATTCATCACTTTGGGTGAAAAAATTTCTACTCACCTCAGTCCTAAAAGATTTAACCCTTATCCTCAAACTGTGACCCCTAGTTCTGGACTCTCCTACTATTGGGCACTTTCTTTCTGAATCTAACCTGTCTAACCCTGTTAGAATTTGGTAAGTTTCCGCAAGATCTCCTCTCACTCTTCTAAACTCCAATTAATACAATCCTATCCGGCTTCATCTTTCCTCATATGACAGACCTGCCAGAACCTTCCACCCTTTAACTAATGTTTTGCTTTGTGCAAATCTGGAGTTACATACTTGAAAAGGAAGAAGATACATTGCTCAGCACTATGTGGCGAGCATGGGTGAAATGGGGCTGATTGGATTGCTCTACAGAACACTGATATTGACTTGAGGGGCCAAATGGCCTCCTTGTATGCTGCAGCAATTCTATTACTTTGTTCTACATGCGCATTCCTGGAATTTGATTTGAATTCAAAGCTAGATTCTGAGGATTTTACAGATAATGGGTCTCAATAATTTACTGCTCCATCACACATCGGCATTGGGGATTTATATTCAACACTCAGAAGCTGCATTACCTGGTGAGGAGTTAAAAGAGGTTTTGCAGTGCCAGGTTCACACGATTGTCACTGCCAATGACTGTGGCTCTCATGTAAGCTATTGGCACCAGCTAGAGATTTGTTGGCACCATTGGCAAAATAAAACAATTATTTCCCTGGTCACTGCCAATTTGCAGAGGAGGAATTCTGCTACATTCTGCAATGTACAGTAATATCACTGTACCTACACAACCACACGGACAACAGCAGTTCAAGAAAGTGGCTTCTCAAGGGCAATTAGGAATTGGAATAATTGCTGGACTTGTCTACGATGCTTGTATCCCAGTGAAAACAAAATACCAAACAGGACTCTTCCAGGTTGTTTCTTTCTGTAAAATCCTGGATGCCACTCATATGTACATGTGTCCTATGTTATGCGGTATCTCATCGTATCATTACAAATGTATGCAACATTAATCCCAACATCTCCATTGTAGTGAAATCATGGCGTAGAAATTGGATTGTGTTGAACCCATTCTGCAGACATAAAGCAGGAACATATAGGACCAACATGGCAAGTGGCACACACCTACTCATTCCGTGCCAGAAGTGTGCCACCTGCCATATTGGTGAAGGCCTTTCCTTAGGCATGCAGGAAATGCCTCTGAGAAAGCCATTCAGTTGTATGCATATGCAAATAAGAGTCTGATGCCTTTTTTAGGCTACCTTTTTGAGGTTAGTTTGTGTGTTCCTTAACTTTGTGCACAGAATACTGGCTGAGACAAGGAAACCAGCAAGTAGCTCTGCACAACTGAGTTTTCTCTCCAGATTCTCTGGCACTCAGTGCACAGAGAATGTGGGAGTGCGATTTTTGCCGTCATGCTGGCGGGATGGGGCCTGATAGAGCCAGCAATTCTGACTCCACAGAAATTGGGGTGTAATTTTTGAAAGGTACCCTAGTCCGTGATGCAAAACATAATTCCAACCCCCCTCGCAAATTCACACAAGCACCAGGGCGCCACCCCCTCCCCTACACATCTGCACCAAGCCAATCCCTTCTCCCCCCACAACATATGGAGAACTCCCGAGTAGAGCCCAAGAAGGCCCGCCTCTGGCAGTGAAGGGTTGGCACTGCCAGAGTGGCACTGCCTGGGGCAATGCCAGGCATGTCCATCTCCCCCCACCTTTCTGCCCCGGGAAGGTTTGCATTGACTGCTCCATAGGCAAGGGGAAATTTTTTATATGGGGGAATAAATGGCAGGGAATCCTGCTACTTATACTAAAGTGTATTAAAGTGTATTTAATGAAAGGGTGGAAATCTTGTTACATAACTGGTGAAGGGTGGAATAAACTGGTAAGAACCTCAGTTTTTGACTCTCGTGGTATTTTGGGCCCATGTCACTGTTTTTGCTCATGGCTACTGTGGGCTCAACTTGCCTCTCACTGCTGCTTACAATTTTGCCCTTTGACCGAGATCACGGGAATGTGGCTCACATAAGTGGCAGAAATTTACTGTAGTTTTTTCCTACCTGTCAGGCTACAGCCTTCCAACTTGCACAGGGGTACCTGAGTTGCACGGAATATGTCCACCTCAAGTATAGCCCTAATATTACAAGGCCAAAGCCAGGTCAAGCAGAACGACCACCCATATCACAGATATCCTTGTGCTAATGTTAATACAGAGGAGTCAAGGGATTTTTAGTCCGCCAGTAAGATACACCAAAAGTGTTTTTACTTCCAGAACAGTTCCAAGTGACTATTAGTGGAAATAAGCAATACATGACAGTTCAGACAATGCCAAAATTGTAAAGAGAAGTTTTATATCTTGCTTGTTGCAATAAATTCTACTTGGTACAGCGTGTTTCACATTGTAAAAAGAATGGTTACTTCTGTCATGAAATGTGACATGTTTGTTGCTGCACCCAGGATAAACTAAAATCTTTGGTTGAGGGCTACAATTCTATCCCACTATCTAATTGATGTGAACACGATTGAGGTCAAACAGGGGCTTATTATTTCTCGATAGATCCTCAACTCTAGTCTCTGGCTTCTTTACAGGTCATAAAAGCCATGACCTGGCACGGAATGAGCAGGTGTGTGCCACTTGCCATGTTGGTCCCATACGCTCCTGCTTTATGTCTGCAGAATGGGTTCAACACAATCCAATTTCTACGCCATGATTTCACTACAATGGAGATGTTGGGATTAATGTTGCATACATTTGTAATGACACGATGAGATACCGCATAACATAGGACACATGTACATATGTGTGGCATCCAGGATTTTACAGAAAGAAACAACCTGGAAGAGTCCTGTTTGGTATTTTGTTTTCACTGGGATACAAGCATTGTAGACAAGTCCAGCAATTATTCCAATTCCTAATTGCCCTTGAGAAGCCACTTTCTTGAACTGCTGTTGTCCGTGTGGTTGTGTAGGTACAGTGATATTACTGTATGTTGCAGAATGTAGCAGAATTCCTCCTGGTCTGTAATAGTTTCCCTGAGGATTACTTTGCAACGCATGACAATTTGTACTGTGATATCTGAAGAGACATTTTTATAAATGTACATGCGCTGGTGTGTATATGCAAGGAATATCTCTGGGTTAATTTATCATTGCACTAATTTAGTGCAACTACATGAAAGTGCACAGCTCAGCCTATAATGAAGAATATAAACAAATATAGTTACTGGTCAGGATTTCCTCACAATGTACATCCCTCTTTTTTTCATTCTCAGACATTTTAGCAATAATGTTGGTGGCCTTCTCTATACAGTACATGCTTTATTGATGTAAAAGTATTTTAATTTTGTGAATAGTTAATCTTTGGGAATTCTTTTCAAGTAAACAACGGCAGAAACATTTCAGTCTGCATTATTTTTGTAAGAGGAAAAAAGACATCAGAGAGACTGAGAGAACAGCGAGTGAGTTAAGCAGGTAGTGAGTTAAGCGGCTACTTGTCATGCACCTCACTGATTTGCTGTTTTATCATGTATCGGAAGTTCTGCCCCGTGTGAGCAGCTAATGACAACAGAAGAAATTGGCATTGATATTGGCTCATGGCAACTCCCCCCAGAATGACGAATCAGTTGGAAGGTTCAAATAATGTCCAAGCTTAGTTCTCATTAGCACTTTACCAAATATACTTAACAGCTTTTCAGACAGTGGAATGATGGCCAATTGCTGCACACAGTTGGCTGGCAGAGAATGAATCTTGAGTGAGTGGAGACTTAATGGGCGGGGAGGGGTGGGATTAGTGTGAGAAAAGGTGCAAAATTTGTTGGTGGGGACAACATCAAAATAAAAATCTTACCTTCTGGCTTGCTTCAAAAATTGGCATCCAGGACCTTTTGATCTAAGGAACTGGTGCAGGAAACATGAGGCATTATCAGTGGTTGTCCCGACATTTCAGCCCCCAATAGCATTAAGGAAAATGAAGTGCTCTATCCAGAGAGAAATGTCTGCAGGGATGGAATACGTAAAGAAGGGTGAGTGAAAAGGAGTACAGGGACACAAAAAACAAGGGTGTGTCTTAACGGGGAAGAATATTTCTGCAAAAATCACATGAATTTGTAGAATGGCAGCAGAAATTCACTGGATAAAAATGTGTACATCTTCTATGTCTTTGGCATGGCAACTCAGCTGTTGTATACTGTCAGCTCACCCTGCAGCAATTGATTTGCTACCTCAAGATGCAATGCCAAGACTCTGAATCCCTGTCCTTTTCCTTCAGGCTTTTTCAAAATGTGGGCTCCATTCTCTCTCTATGGATGCTGTCACATCAGCTGAGGTTTTCCAACATGACCTAGGGGGTGACTGCCAAGGGCCAAAATGTTAATCGCTTTCATCTGTTGGGCTGATAGCTCTTCTCTGCTATTATTTTCTGTAAATCTACAGCCAATCTTTCCACTTCATCTAAGGAGACTCTCAGAAGGACCATTCATATCTGTTAACTAAGACATCCAAATAATACTGCCAATGAAATGTGAGATGAGGACGCAGAATGTTGTCCATTTGAACATTGGCTCATTTGAACATAAGAAATAGGAGCAGGAGTAGGCCATCTAGCCCTTCGAGCCTGCCCCGCCATTCAATAAGATCATGGCTGATCTGAAGTGGCTCAGTTCCAGTTTCCTGCTTTCTTCCCATAACCCTTAATTCCCTTGCCTACCAAAAACCTATCTACCTATTATGTTGTCCCCACCAACAAATTTTGCACCTTTTCTCACACTAATCCCACCCCTCCCCGCCCATTAAGTCTCCACTCACTCAAGATTCATTCTCTGCCAGCCAACTGTGTGCAGCAATTGGCCATCATTCCACTGTCTGAAAAGCTGTTAAGTATATTTGGTAAAGTGCTAATGAGAACTAAGCTTGGACATTATTTGAACCTTCCAACTGATTCGTCATTCTGGGGGGAGTTGCCATGAGCCAGTATCAATGCCAATCTCTTCTGTTGTCATTAGCTGCTCACACGGGGCAGAACTTACGATACATGATAAAACAGCAAATCAGTGAGGTGCATGACAAGTAGCCGCTTAACTCACTACCTGCTTAACTCACTCGCTGTTCTCTCAGTCTCTCTGATGTCTTTTTTCCTCTTATAAAAATAATGCAGACTGAAATGTTTCTGCCGTTGTTTAGTCGAAAAGACTTCCCAAAGATTAACTCTTTACAAAATTAAAATGTTTTTACAACAACAAAGCATGTACTGAATACAGAAGGCCACCAACATTATTGCTAAAATGTCTGAGAATAAAAAAAAATGTACATTGTGAGGAAATCCTGAATGTGATCATTGACCAGTAACTATATTTGTTTATATTCTTCATTATAGGCTGAGCTGTGCACTTTTATGTAGTTGCACTAAATTAGTGCAATAATAAATTAACTCAGAGATATTCCTTGCATATTTGGTAAATCATTGGCTCTTAGAAGTTTCAGAAGCCTGACTTTCGTTGTGGCTATCTTGGATTTGAAATTGACAGTGTTGTGACAATACCACACTTAACGAACATACCCCTTCCTCCTACCTGTCAAGACTATTTATTGAAGTACCAAACTCTTCCTACATGATTTTGCTTTCTCCTCATTAATGTTCACTTCTTAAGAACTGTTAATAATAATTCAATGTAATTCATTGGCATCTGGGGACATGATGAGGATATGATAAGGTGCTATGCAAGTCTTTTTATAATGGTTTCCTCACCATTTTCAGCATCTATGAGTGATATGCTGGACAACTGGTCACTAGAAGATATGCAAGGGCTGGAACTGGGTAACTCACCCTCCCTGTGTGGGGAGTGTTTGCCTTCCAATGATTAGATGACATTGTAAACTTGTGAGGCCTTATATGTACTAATCTATATTTCTCTGCTTTATTGTATACGAGATCAAAACCCTGGTGTACTGTGTCACCCTAGTGCTCCTGCACTCGGTACAATTTCAGAACTACACCTTATTCGATTATCATGGGTTTGTGTGAAAGCCAGAACCATTGAGATGCAGTTGTCATGGGGAAAACTACAGGTTTGATTCAATTTTATCACATATTTTACATAAACATTGTGTGGCAGACCTAATTAATCTTGCAGTGGACTGAATTTCTCAGGAACAATTCAGTTACATGCTTCAATGAATTTTTTCTGGGTTCTTGCTCCAGTAGAGACTGTCAGAGGTAAACCCTCAGTTATAATTCCAAAAGATTGGTCTCAGAAAAGATCTAATAGAAAAAGCTTCCTATATTAATGTGAGACTTGGTTATTCTTCCTTTAGTTATTCTGAAAGAATGAAAAGCAGGAAACGTTCTTGAATGTCAGCTGAATGGTGATCACCAATTTGGGAGTCTCACATACCTGGTGTGTTCGGCCTGGCGTAATTCATGAGGGGGCATTTTTTTAGATTTAAAATTGTTGAATCCCACTACCAGAGCCAGTGGAAAACTCATCGATTTTCCCAGTAGGGGCAGTACATAGAATTAATTCGAGAGAATCACAGCCATAGTAGGGAAATAATCCTTATCAGCTCAGATTCATGGTTATATTGTCAATTTGTTCTTTTCCTGGCAACAGGTGCAAGGAGGGCGAACTGCCTTTTAAACCTTGCAGACTGTTTTTAAAAGCCAGCCGGAGATTGATGGCGAAACTAGTAGATAGCTGGTCATTTCCGGAGGGCTGGCTTCCTAAGCAAGAGGATGATGGTGGGGTGAGAGGATATGTTGTAGGATGGGGGCTTCTGTTAACCTAAGAAAGGAAAAGTGAGAAGGAGAGGGAAGGGACGGGTTAGAATTAGGAAAGAGAATTTCTGTGCACTGGGAATGGTTTAACAGATATGGGAATGGCATGTTTACAAGCTGAGCTGTTAATGGAGAAGAGTGCCTCCACAAAGTGGTCAGTTATTAAAGTGAAGGGTTTAAAGGAGAATAGTTCCTTTCTAAATTAGGCAAAGAAGACAGCAACTTTACGAGTGGTACAAGTAACTGTTTGAATACCTTTTAGCAAAGCAATGGTCTGGGTGATCTGTTGAGTATAGATAAATTCAATGTAATCTTTCCGTAATTTATTTAAATGCAGAGTCCGTCAATCATGATGCACTATTTTAAATGTAACTTATCAATGTGATTCACAGATGCAAATACAGAACAGTCATTTACACCATACACAACTGCATGACTGTTTGGAAGAGCTGGCAGTACTTACAATCTCTCCTGGCAAATTCTTGAAAGGACACGATGACCTGGAATTTCCACTATGTTCTGTTAGTTTTACATTGTAAGGTTCACCTAAATTTAGTCAAGCAGTACAAAAGGTCAAGAACACAAGAATTAGAAGCAGGTGTAGACCTCTTATAATTCAAGTCAGAAACTCCGAAGTGTTTTATGAAGTTGCCTGGATCATAACTTTTATAATTTGAATTTGGCTAGGGTAAGCATGAAGTGTTTGACTTCAGGTATGACCCAAATGAATCACTATGCTTTTATCAAACAAAGTTTATTTAAGAATGCAGTTAATATATAGCAATCATTTTTACCAGTTACAAACAAGAAAGAAAACCATGATATTGTATTAACCTAAACAACTCTACCAAATAATGTCCCTATAAACATATACCTACTACAGGTTTAGCACAGAAAATACAAATGTTCACGTGATGCTGGAACATAGTCCTTTGGTTGAAGAATTGAAACTCTGACATCCCAATCTTGTAACTTCCAGTGGCCCTTGAGGTAGAGATAACTGGCCTCTAACTTTCAGCCAATGAACCACTGCAAGAGACAGAGTTCTCACCCCTGGAAGGCAAGAAGACCTACTTCCAGCTAGCCAACAGAAACTGTAATACCAGGAGAGAGAAACACTGCTTTTCAGTCTGATGTCCAAACACCTTCTAACTAGAACAGCAGCCGGGAGCCCAAAACTGAAAATGAAAGAAATCCTATCACTTGACCTGTCAATCATTCTTCCCCCTAACAATGCAAAAGGTCGTAAATTCATTGATACTGCAAGAAGCCCAGATGGAAAAAAATATTTAAATCATTTAAGCTGCAATAAAACTTCTAAGCAGACAACTTTGCAACAATGAAAAGAAAACCTGCTTACAAACTGTAAAGAACATGATTTAAAAAAAATTTCTTAAAGGCAGACTAGCGTCACAGACTATATGGTCCTTCAAACCTGTTCCACCATTCAGTATAATCATGGCTGATCTTGGACTTCACCTGCTCTTTCCTCTACAGTCCCTATGTTGCTTGATTCCCTGAGAGACCAAAGTTCTATCAAAAATAGCCATAATTGTCTTCAACAATGAACTGCAACTCTGTGGAGTAGACAATCTAAGGATACACTACACATTGAAGCAATTTCTCCTTATCTCAGTCCTAAATGATCGGCTCCTTATCCTGAATCTTATGTTTTAGATTCTCCAGTTTTGAGAAATAATCTTTCAGTGTTTACCCTATTAAACCCCTTCAGAATCTTGTATGTTTCAATGAGAATGCCTCTCAGCCTTCTAAACTCCAGAGAACACAGGCCCAAGTTACTCAGGCTCTCATCATAGGACAACCATTTCAGGAATTAATTTAGTGAACTTTCTCTATATCATCTCCAATGTGAGTATATCGTTCCTTAAATATGGAGATCAAAAGGTGCACCAGTATTCCAGATGCAGTCTCACCAACGTTCAGTATTATGTATTATTCCTGTACTCCAATTTCCACTGGCTATAACATGCCCTCAAACACAACCCTCCGCCCTTCAAATACATTGGTGGGAGGTTTCATTCATGTTTATTTATTAGTGTTACAAATAGGCTTACATTAGCGCTGCAATGAAGTTACTGCAAAAATTCTCTAGCCTCCACACTCCAGTGCCTGTTAAGGCACAGCCAATGCATTGGTGAGGCCGCAGCTGGAGTACTGTGTGCAGTTTTGGGCGCCGCACCTGCGCAAGGATATTTTGGCCCTGGAGGGAGTGCAGAGGAGGTTTACTAGGCTGATACCGGAGTTGAGGGGGTTGAGCTATGAGGAGAGGCTGAATAAACTAGGCTTGTACTCATTAGAGTTTAGAAGAATGAGGGGAGATCTCATTGAGACGTATAAGATGATGAATGGGATGGATAGGATAGAGGTGGAGAGACTCTTCCCGCTCAAAAAAGACAGTAGGACTAGGGGGCACAGCCTCAAGATAAAGGGGGGGCGGTTTAGAACGGAGTTGAGGAGGAACTTCTTCACTCAAAGGGTGGTGAATCTCTGGAATTCTCTGCCCATTGAAGCGGTGGAGGCTGCCTCGCTAAATATTTTTAAGACGCGGGTTGATGGGTTTTTGATAAGAGAGGGGATTAAGGGTTATGGGGAGAAAGCGGGAAAGTGGAACTGAGCCACGACAGATCAGCCATGATCTTATTGAATGGCGGGGCAGGCTCGAAGGGCTAGATGGCCCACTCCTGCTCCTATTTCTTATGTTCTTATGTTCTAACCAGCATATCTTTGGACTGTGGGAGGAATCTGGAGGGAACCCATGCAGACATGGAGCAAATGTGTAGACTCTGTACAGACAGTGACTCAAGCTGGGAATCAAACCCGGGTCCCTGGCCCTGTGAGGCAACAGTGCTAACCACTATGCTACCATGCCACCAGGTAACCCAGGTAAATTGTCATGAAGCATTTGCCAAGAGAGTTTGAAAACAAATGCAAAAGCTCAAAGAATTTCAAATGCAAATTACAGTAAGCACAGTTGAGTTTATGTGATCTTTTGCATGGATTTAGAAAGTATCATGCTAGATGCTGACCCTACCCAAAAAACCCAGCCTACCTTCATATCAAATTAATCACCATAGCAGGGTTTCGCAGTTTATGAAAGTAATAAGGCCATTTATGAACTTTTCAAAGTATTTTTCAAAGCAAATATATTCTGAGACTTTTGACTATAGTACAGCAATGAAATTAAAAAAACCATTCTGTATCCTTTATTAAAGTCATTTTTAATTATTCAGGAGTAGCATGGTGGCACAATGGTTAGCCTCACAGCGGCAGGGACCCAGGTTCGATTCCCGGCTTGGGTCACTGTCTGTGCGGAATCTGCCCATTCTCCCCATGGGTTTCCTCCAGGTGCTCCAGTTTCCTCCCATAATCTGAAAGACGTGCTGGTTAGGTTCATTGGCCATGTTAAATTCTCCCTCCGTGTACCCAAACAGGGGCCGGAATGTGGCAATGTGGAGTTTTCACAGTAACTGCATTGCAGTGTTAATATAAGCCTACTTGTGAGGCTAATAAATAAATGAATTTAATACTAGGTTGCTCACAGGTGGTGAACTAAACACTAAAAATAATTATTTTTTGTGATAAATCGATTCTCAGCTGTTTTAAGAAAGCTGCGGCTTTTAAGTATATCAGGGATTTTTTAGAGTTCTTTCACAGGATCACTGGTAAGGTTAATATTTGTTTCCACCTTTAACTGCCCTTGAGAAGCGGTTGATGAGAAAAGAAAAGTTACATTTTGAAATGTTTGCATTGGGGTTCACGACAGATTTAACATTTTGCGATATGCAAACGGGTTTGAATGGAAACTTGCAACAAAATAAAATCACTTCTGAAAAATAGCACAATTTGCACCCAGATCATCGTTTGTGCCCAAAATGGAAACTCCCAGTCCTACTTTGCAATGGTGGGCGATTGCCTTTGAGACCTGATTCCAGCTGCTCTCCCTACTATGTGGCCATAGTTTGATGTACATACTCATTAATGAAACAATTATGTCTCTTGTTCATAGTAATGACAACAGCAACAGCACTGAGATCATCACCCAGGCAACAAGTGATATGGAACATTCTGCACCTGCTCACAGGACGGATGGATGGATGTAGGCTGTGTAGCATTATCATGGAGTCATTGATCTCCACTCCATCTTACTGTCATCAGTGTGTGGATTAAACTGGAAGCAGAGCCAACTTACTGACATATGTTTGCCTTCAACTCAGTAGATGATGCATCAACATCCAGTCATATTGACACTACTTATTTTCAAAAGGAGTCCTGTTGCTTTTTATGGACTAAAAAAGACTGCTCAAAAACTGCAAGCAACACAAAGGTACTTTATTCTAATTAGCCTGAACTTTAAAATGGGGAAAAGATTATATTTAATCCATGTAACCCATGGGAAAAAGCATGATACATATGACAGAACACTGTAATAAAGCACTCTAGACCTCAGGCTCCAAGGCAATATCAGTGGATCATCAGTTTTATCACGTTTTCCTTCCTTTCAGAGTTGCATGAAAGGAAACATGAAAGAAAGTTATCAATCGGGGGACTGAAAATCTGTTGCCCATCATCAGATGATAGCTAATTAGACTGGGTTGCAGATACATAAAGTCCTGGCCTTAGGCTGGGGCAAGGGTGGATTTACAATGAAACACACCGTCCGCAGCAGAGGGACCCCAAACTGCAGGGCTCCCAAAAATAAGTTTCTCACCCTACCACCTCAGAGCACTCTGTACCTCTCTTCTCATTTCCATGTCGGCTCCTCAAACCCCTTGGTCATTTCCTGAAATGTGTCTGCTATTTTTCTCATTGAAGTTGCATCACTCCCAGTACGACATTTGATTAGCTAGTACTGGTGGCTAACCCTGCCTTTGATCAGCCTGTCTCCACCAATCAGCTTCCCATGGCTCTTTCCTCTGCAAGAAGCTGGAAATAGGGCAAATGTTGGGTCAAAAGCTACTGCTCTGGGAACTCACCGAACAGCAGGAATGTGTGGGGGACTGTGCACAGATAAGGCCTTTCTTCAGAACAGACTCTGTAGTCTGAATGGCCTACTTCTGCTCCTATGTTTTTTGGTCATTCTGATCTTTTGTTTATTAATTAATGATTAACAAATATTTATATGTTTTTCAGTTGTATCTATGTATATGTTTGCTTATGGAGGTTCTCAATGTGACTATTATATGTTTGCATTTATAAGAATGTGGTTCTGTCTGCTCAGAGTTACACACACTGTAAAAAGATGTAGTGGTTCTTTCTAAATGTATCTAACCACACTGAATCAGAACCATGATATTTAAAAAAAAATCCTCCCTTCTGATTGCTCCTGTTGATTTCAGATTTCTCTGCCAGGAATGTTTCCGACTGGATTGTCACAGGAGATGCATTTGAAACAGAAGCTACAAGCAGCAGTGAGTCATATGGTCCTTTGAGCCTGCTCCGCCATTCATTTTGATCATGGCTGACCATTGAATTCAATATCCTGATCCCCCCTTCCCCCTATATCCATTGATCCCTTTAGCCCCAAGAGCTATATCTAATTTCTTCTTGAAATCAGACAACATTTTGGCCTCAACGATATTCTGTGGTAGTGAATTCCATACATTCAACCCCCTCTGCGTGAAGAAACTTCTCCTCGCCTCAGTTCTTAAAGGTTTATGCCTTTATCCTCAAATGATGACCCCTAGCTTTGGACTCCCCCGGCATTGGGAACATTCTTTCTGAATCTACCCTAACACTGTTAGAATTTTATAAGTTTCTAATGAGATCCCTTCTCATTCTTCTAAACTCCAGTGACTATAATTCTAACTCACTTAGTCTCTCCTCATATGACAGGCCTGCCATCCCAGGAATCAGCCTGGTAAACCTTCGTTGTACTCCCTCTATAGCAAGGACATCCTTCCTCAGATAAGGTCTCCAAAACTGTTTTGCACTCACTACTCCTCTCACTCTCCAATTAGCAAAACATGTGGTAATTCTTCATTGCAATGCTGTTCCTATTGGTGGATCCTGCATTTCTCTACCAATGGGGGGAAGGCCAAGGCCAGACCTGCCAAATCCAAGCCAATAGGATATGCGTAAGTGGATCTTGCTAGATCTGCCTGCTTCTCAGTGTCCACCAGCCAGTTGTTCAGGAAGGCAGCAATGACTGGATCTGCTCACCGGTTAGTGTTACATTCAAGGCAAGCACTCTTGTTTAAGGTTAATGATTAAAGCACCAGTGATTAATGTTCCGATGAGTGGAGTGTGCAATCATTGTTCAGTCTGATTACTGTACCAGCTGGTGGCTGGGGACTCAGGAAAAAATAGCCAAAATAGAGTCAAAAACATGCACTTTAATCTTGTATTCACAAGTTTTTAGTTTAAGTGTTGTGTATTCTCAGTGTATGTTTACCTGTGTATCTGCGTGCAATTGTGAATAACTGACTGAATCAGCATGGGATGTGACCATATGTATGAGTTCAAAGATAAAATCACAGATGAACTAGTCTCATTTGTTAAATCTTCTTATACACCTTAGTTTGAAAGTTTGAACTAATAGGGCAGTAGCCCATCTACAAATTCACTCATCTAAATATTGGGTTTGATTGTACTAGCTTGCCATGCTCATTGATCAATGCGGCAAGTTGGGAAGATAGACTGCAAGGCCAAAAATTCATTTTGTGCCAGGTGAGAACCGGATTGATATCTTCCCAGCCCCATTTCACCGGCAAGAATGGCTTCCATTTGACTGCCTGTGTCTGCATGTTAGTATCCAGTCCAGGATGTTTGCTTCCCCCCTCCTGGCTGCTTCCAACCTTGCCAACGAGGTGTCACACTGGCGAGAATCACTGCTGCTCTGCATAGATGGGCAGTGCCCAATTGGGCACTGTAAATATGCCAGGGCAGTGCCAAGGGGGTGGGGGTACATCATGGTGGGATCTGAGTAGGAGTGAGGCTATGACAGGGGGGCTATGCACAATGACAGGGCCTTATGCAGACGGTGGCCTATGTATAAAGGAGGGGTCATGCAAGGAGGGGTCTTACAAGGCAGGGGGTTATTTAAGGGGGGGGGGTTTTATAAGGAGGGGTCATGCAAAGGAGACTGCGCAGAGTTGGATTGCAGAGGGGTTCATGATGGGGGGAGACATGTGGGAGAAATGATTTGACAGCCAATTCACCAGCCTCCTGCAGTTCACCCTGCCCGCCAGCAGGAACAGCACAGGACAGGCTTTACAGTTGCTGCCCACAAGCGGGGACATGACATGTTGAACCTTGAGGGTCCATGTTAGAACCACCAACCCCTCAGAAAAGAGGGGCATCCTCTCTCCCACCACTCAAATCATGAGTCACACCCCCCCCCTCACACGATGTAGTCATGAGGGTGACCCAACCCCTCCCTCAGGGGTTGGGTCATCCTCCTCTCCCCTCAGACCACCCACTCAGCCCCATTCCCCTCAGACCACCCATTCAACACACCCATCCCCCCTTAGAATCTGCCTCCACTCCCTGGTTTCAATTCCTCTTTTGCATATCACAATCATCTGGGAGAAGTCAGAGGCTGTCAATGTTGGGTCGGGATCAATAGGGTACTTGAGGTGCATTCAACTGGAAAGAGAAATGAAAATAAACACAGGTGGCTAAAGTAGAACTCCATTGAGCTGTCAATGAAATATTTTTCGAGGCACTGAGGAAGATTGGAACCACCCCCACCCCCCACCCCTGACCCCACTCCAGGAGTAATTCATTCCCTCTCTGTTTTCAATGGGGTCTGCTCAGACTGTCAGCTTCTGACAGGGTAAAAGGAAAATTTCTGCTGCAGAACAGAGTGTTACAGTGATTTAGAATCATGTCAGGTGACTGGGCCTGGAGATTAAAGTGACCTGGCCACTTCAGAATTTGTCGACAGGCAGGAATGCAAGTGTTTATCACAGAACTGCCTGAAATCACTGTGATGTGGGGATGCCGGCGTTGGATTGGGGTAAACACAGTAAGAAGTCTCACAACACCAGGTTAAACTCCAACAGGTTTATTTGCTAGTAAAAGCCACTAGCTTTTGGAGAACTTGCTGTCCCTTCGTCAGGTGAGTGGGAGTTCTGTTCACAAACAGGGCATATAAAGGCACACACTCAATTTACAAAATAATGATTGGAATGCAAGTCTTTACAAGTAACCGAGTCTTAAAGGTACAGACAATGACAAAGACTGGCAGTTTGTGAATAGAACTCCCACTTACCTGATGAAGGAGCAGCGCTCCGAAAGCTAGTGGGTTTTGCTACCAAATAAACCTGTTGGATTTTAACCTAAAAATTGTGTTGTGAGACTTCTTACTATCTACAGGTCTGCCAGCCCTACAAGGGACAGAGCAGACATGACACCCCTATCCCAGCAGAGAATGGAAAGGTCAACGCCTTGTCCCTAGCCCGAGCCTACCCAACCCCTAGGACTCTTGAAGGACTGTTCCTCTGCAACCTCACAGCAACAGAGGGGCAAATGGGCACTGGACCTACCTTTTTAAGCTCCCTTGGAACTTCAGGCACCAGGCTAAGGGGTCAGTGCACTGTTGGCACTGCCAGGGTGCATGATAGGAAGGGAGGCTGAGTGGGCTGAGTGGGGAATCTGCCTGAACTGGGGGGAAGGGGGGATGTGGGAAGGTGTTTGAACAGTGGGGCTGTTCGGTGAGTTGTGCAAAATGACCTCATTAGCATCTTTCAGGTGGGTAAATCCCACCCAAAAGATTGTGCCAATTCCAGTAGGAAACACTGCCGTGTGGGCACTTAACCTCAAAATAGGAGAATTGGGCCCATCTTATTGTGCTTACCCCAGTCCAACGTCGACATCTCCACACCATGGCTCCCATTGTGTGTCACAGGATAGGAACTGTGGATCTGGCCGGTTATTTGGCATTTTCCCTGGATGTACACTGTCTCATGTACAAAACACATGACACGCTGAGAAATTCTCATAACCCACCTTACTGCCAGGGCTGAAATATAGGCAGAAAATGCTGGAAAAACTCAGCAGATGAGGCAGCATCTCTTTTAAGAAGAGTCATACAGACTTTCTGATCTCTCTCCACAGATGTTGCCAGACCTGCTGAGTTTTTCCAGCATTTTCTGTTTTCATTTCAGAACAGCATCATCTGGAGTATTTTGCTTTCATGTTACTGTGAGGGCTTCTTTTATCAATAACTGCATACTGCATCTCTATGTCTGACAACCCACTAAATGTACAATATACTGGTGGGCAGCACCCATCCAACTGCCCTTGGAACAGAACTACCCCTAGTCCTGTTGATGGGTTATCCACTATGATTGTAGTTGGCAAGGTTGGGTTCTAGTGACAAGCTGGTAAGCGTAGCATATTTGATGTGATTTATTATTGTCACGTATTCATATACAGTGAAAAATACTGTTTCTTGCACAGTATACAGATAAAACATACCGTTTGTAGAGTACATAAGGTAAAAGGAAACGAGAGGGTGCCAAACAGTGTTACAGTCAAAGCTAGAGTGTAGAGAAAGATCAACTTAATATATGGTAGGTCCATTCAAAACTCTGATGGCAGCAGGAAAGAAGCCTGTCCTTGATTGATTGGTAAGTGATCTGACTTATTACCTTTCTCCCGACAGAAGAGAGTGGAAGAGAGAATGTCCAGGGTGCGTGGAGTCCTTGATTATGCTGGCTATTTTTCCAAGGGAAGTATAGACAGAGTCAATGGATGGGAGGCTGCTGTGCTTGATGGACTGGGCTATGTTCACAACTCTTTGAAATTTCTTAGTGTCTTGGTCAGAGCAGGAGCCATACCAAGCTGTGATACATTTGGAGAGGATGCTTTCTGTGGTGTGTCTGTAAAAATTGCTGTGAGTCATAGTAGACATGCTAAATTTCCTTAGGCCCCTGAGATAGTGGAGGCATTGGTGGGCTTTCTTAACTATAGCATCAGCATGGAGGAACAAGGACAGGTTGTTGGTGATTTGGGCACATAGAAACTCTATACACTTCATCACCGTTGATCTGATGGAATGCTACTCTTGGTGTGCATCACAACATCATGCTTGGGCCAATTTGAGAAGGTGTCACAAGTGGGTTTACTGTGTGAACTGTGCCAGGTTGGGCAGAAATTTTGCTAACTAGCTCACCATGCCTGTGTCTGAATGTGCAAGTGGTGCCAAGGGGATTATTAAGATAGGCTTGAAATTAGTGTCACTGTCTCCCAGGCAGTTTAGACTTAGTTTAGATTTAGCAATGGAACGTATCCCTGTTTGGAATTGACCTGACCGAGTGCTGTTATACAAGAGAATATTTCAAACCTATTTTTCACATAGTGCACAATTGTTTACAGTCAATGAAGTGCATTTGAAGTGGGGTCACTGTTGTAATGTCGGGAATGTGGTAGCCAATTTATACACAGCAAGCTCCATAACATGCAAACTATTTGTTTAACATAACCAATAATATAAATGGCATTCTTTAACAAGACGAAATATGGAGAATTTAATAGGGCATTATGCTCTATTAAAACTGCCAACACTTAAAAAAAATACAATTTTCAAGAAAACATTTGAATCTTACATGCAAAATAGATTTTTTTGTGAAAGGTGAAGGAATGGCATTGGGAACATTGACACGGGACCTAACCCTTGGGTGGGCTCTGAATCTGTTCCGTACAAACATGAAATTGGATGCGTTCTCGCATAAATCGGAAGCTTCTGTTTTTGTAGAAATGAAAAGATAATCTTGTGTGAAAACCTGGTCTGAGGTGTTTGTCAGCCAAATGAAGCCTCCTGGTGCTCACTCTGTTTGAATGTGAAATGTGCTTTTTTTAGCAGGATCACTGGAGATTGAATCTACAGACTACTTTTCACCTTGTCAAGGTTTTAGAACACCTTAAGCATTATGACTTGAATGTTGAGTAAAAAGTACCACTCCGTGCAACTGTGAGATGCCTTTTGCACAGTTCTGTTACATCCTGACAATACTTGCATGGATTTATTTCACTGTGAGCACTGTAAACTGCAACGGAACTAGAGTAATACCATTGGGAAGACATTCAGTTTATTTATTAGTGTCACATGTAGGGTTACATTAACACCGCCATGAAGTGAAAATCCCCTTAGTCACCTCATTCTAGTGCCTTTTCAGGTACACTGAGGGAGAATTTAGCACGGTCAATACACCTGACCACGTCTTTCGGACTGTGGGAGGAAACCAGAGCACCCGGAGGAAACACACACATATGTGGGGAAAAGGTGCAGGCTCCGCACAGATGGTGACCTAAGCTGGAAATCGAACTTGAGTGCTGCATTTTTTCAACAGAAGTGCACATTTGTAAAAATCAGCCCTTTATTAACCAATGAATCTGCATGAAGCAGAGATAATATTTACACTCCTGTGTGGTCACTGGTCATTAGTTAGCCACATCCTTTTAAATTTGAGCTCTTGGCCAGAATTTCTGTCTTCTCCCTCAGACTAATACTCAATGCAAATCCAAAGCTTTGCTGGGACTGCAAATCTAGTATCTAATAAAAATGACATCTGGCCAGATCTGTGTACTTTTGGTTTGCATTTGTGTTTGCGGGTAGCCTTTCCTAGCTCCACGCGTGGGATCATCGTGTCAGCTCTTTAAGATAACCTCCACTAGCTGGCTGTTCAAAGGTTTGAAGTGAAATGGGTCTCACAATTTCAGTCGATGTGCCCACGCTACAAAATTACCCTCATGATCTGAATTTGCGATCGCATTAAAAATAAATACAATATTAGAAAAATAAACACTTGACTGCACTTAACCTGAAGCTGTCAGGGATAGATGGAGTGTGTTTGACACACTGAACTTCCACTGTGCAATGAACCACGCATTGCCTTGAAATTTTAGACCAACAATGGAAAAGGGCAATGTAAGAAAGCGCACAGATGGTTTGTGCACAAGTTATCATTCAACATCTAAAAACCGACAATGTTTCTGCCAATTTGCTAATTACATAAATAATTAAAGCTGGGTTATAAGACTGGACTTCAAGGAGCACGTTCTTCAATATTCAGCCATTCTGAGCACTCGTGTTGTGTAGTCCTGCCCCGTTAGCAGCACAAAGCTCTGAGTTTAATGCATGAAGTATAAACACCATCTCCAGCTTAGGGCCGATTTTAACTTGGGCCTTCAGTTGAGATGCAGCGGGTGGGTAGGGGGAAGCACTGCATTGCCTAAAGCGTGAGGTTTGGCAGATTTTAACTCCAGAACCTTAGCGTAGCTTGACTTTACAGCCTGCTCAAATTTGGAGTAAGTGACTTCAATATGGCTTAGCAGTTGTCAAAGTGAGGCCTGTTTTCAACTTCTTTAACCTTCTCAAAAGTTTATCCCAGCATTTTAGTGCTGCATCTGAAGCATCTATTATATAATTTGTTACTATTTCACAGAAGTTAGTTCGACAGCAACTTTATCTCCTGTGATCTTTACCACTAAGAAGAACATGACCAATAAATCATGGGAGCACCCTCACATCAAAGGTCTCTTCCCAGTTATACACCAACCCAACTTGGACATGATTCATTTTCCATACAGTTGCAACAACACACTGGGATTTCTTAGCTAACAACGTCGTGTTAAGGATATCAGTATCACAGTAGTGCTGCTGTGAAGGGAGAAAGTCCACTACCACTTTCTCATGGCAATAAATTTAGCCTCTTGCCCACGTCAGAAAAACTGGGATGATGCCAGTGTAATGCTGAGGGTCCACTGCATTGTTGTAGGATCATAGAATCCATAGAATCCATACAATGCAAAAGGAGGCTATTTTGCCTATTGAGTCTGTACTGACTCCGTACAGAGTATCTTACCCAGGCCCCCTCCCCTGCCCTATCCTCATAACCCCATACGTTTATCATGGCCAATCCACCTAACCTGTACATCTTTGGACTGTGGGAAGAAACTGGAGCACTTGGAGGAAACCCATGTAGACACGGGGAGAATGTGCAAACTCCACACAGACAGTCAGCTCAGGCCGGAATCGAACCCGGAATCCCTGGAGCTGAGAGACATTTCACCTGCCCCCATGCCACATTTGTTGCCACATTTCTTTTTTTAGAAACTAAATTAAGTGGGTGGCATGGTGGCACAGTGGTTAGCCCCAGGGAACCAGGTTCAATTCCGGCCTCGGGTCACTTTCTGTGTGGAGTCTGCACCTTCTCCCTGTGACTGCGTGGGTTTCCGCCGGGTGCTCCAGTTTCCTCCCACAATCCAAAGACACACGGGTTAGATTGATTGGCCATGCTAAGTTGCCCCTTAGTGGTAGGGGGATTAGTAGGATAAATATGTGGGGTTATGGGAATAGAGCTCAGGTGGAATTGTGGTCGATGTAGACTCGATGGGCTGAATGATCTTCTTCAGTATGGTAGGGAGTGCCATGCTGCTGGAAACCTTGTAGCAGACTACTATCATAGGGGGAGGCATTTCCTGGTTCTTTTCTTTTTTTGCCTTTCCCACCCCAAGGCATCACTTTACTGATTCCCTTCATAATGTGAAGGTGGGAGGCAATATTAAAACCTTAAGTAAACAAATGTGGGTATTAGTTTTGGTAATGAGTAAGTGATGTGTATCATGATGTAACGGTGACATCAAAAGTCTAGATTCTGTAGAGCCGATGAATAGTCAGTAGGCAAGAGAGATTCACCTACTTTATTATCTATCATATATAGTGTTAATAGAGTAGTTTTGAAGTAATCTACCTAAGTCAGACTACAGTTACTCATAGTAAGAGGGAAATCTTCCCAGTGTAGATCAGGTTACAAGGCTAACACTAAACACAAACCTCTTCTTCAGAAGTCTAGGCTGACTCCTTGGGCATAATTTTCCCATCCTGCCTACCATGGGAATTGTAGCGGGCGGGACACGGACCATGCAAAGGACCACGCACCATGCAGGCGGGATTTTCCGGTCTTAAGAGTGAGCGTGGCCGGAAAATCCTGCCCCTTAAGTAAAGCACTTGCTCGCTCCCCATCACATCCCTCTGCCAAACATCACAGAACCCAATGGGTGGTATACCTGGGGAAATGGGAACACCAAGTATAAGGAGTCACTGTCACCAGACTACTCCACCCAGCCCCCAGCCTGCCCCCCACTGTACTGCTGAACTTTGAAGGTATTGAATGAGGTTTTTATCCCTCACAACAACAAGAGAGAAAAACTGAGCATTTGTAGGGATACCATCACATCCAGGTCTTGACCTGTTTCTAGGCATTTCTGTTGCTCCAGAGAAATCTTTCCTCATAATTTTGCTTTATTAGTGAAGATAGATTCATTAGGAAAGGTTTTCTGGATGGGCACATGATGGGGCAAGACTGAGTTTGTTACAATTACAGTGTTATTAGAGATGAAAGAAACTAATTTGTAACATTTCTTCAATAATGCCTTTATGGAGAAAGAAAATCTGACTAATACATTGCTTTTTTTTTGTTAAAGTCAAGTATTTTTAGTCCCCCCTTTCCCTTTTATAGCAAAGGGATCAGATTTTACAGGTTCCCATGGCAGGTGCCCACAGATAGAACTTGCACAAACAGGAGTGTGTGAGGTAAAGAACCTTGACAAATCATCTTGATCTGTAACTACACCTTGAGACAATGCCCACTCTCCCTGCGGGAGAAGGGATTATTGATGATGGCATCATAAAAAGCCACGATCTGGATCCTGCACTCTTTGATTTCCTGCCTCCACGAACCATCTGTTATTGGTGCCCTCTGACAGGTTGACAGTAATATCATGCAGGGTTGCCATGTGGTGCAGATGCAACAAACATTCAGATCTTAAGACATGTGCCCACTGAAAACTCAAATTCAAAACCTAATTTTTCAAAGCCATTCCGTCGTTGTTCTTTTGGTTAATATGAAGCTCCTTATATTTCTCTTTTGGACACTTGGCACTAAACCATGAAGTTGGACCTTGACTTAACGCACACATTCATTAAAAGCAATACAAACAGAGAGAAAACAACTTGGAGAGATCCACAGATTAATACTTCACTTCACAAGAATAACTTGTATTTATATAGCACCATTTGTGCAGTAAGATGTCCCAAACTGCTTTACAGGAGCTAATCAGAAGTTAGTTATCCCTGAGGAAACTTCCTCTAAAGTCTTGGATAGGAAAGGACAAATGAGTCACAAGTGCTGCCTAGGTAGCTGGCATAGGTATCTTTAATAATGCTCCTTGGCATCAGGTACCTGAGCTTTCACAGAATGGCGGCCTAAATTGCACTTTCACAAGGCGGGAATATTTATTGCATAACCGAGCAATTTCTGCAACTGCACAAATGTTTTAAAGTTTATTTATTAGCGTCAATGCAAAAATTCAACTTATAGGCACTGCGTTCCCCAGACCCTGCAAGCAAAAAGCTGGTGGGAGCCCTCCCATGATCACAGTGATAACCTTAGAGTTTAAGTTTATTTATTAGTGTTACAAGTTGACTTCCATTAACACTGCAATGAAGTTAGTGTGAAAATCACCTACTCGCCACACTCCAACACTTGTTTGGGTACACTGACGGAGAATTTAGCATGGCCAATTCACCTAACCAGCACATCTTTTAGACTGCAGGAGGATACTGGAGCAACTGGAGGAAATCCACGCAGACACGTGGAGAATGTGCAGACTCCGCCCAGATGGTGACCCAAGCCAGGAATAGAACACAGGTCTCTGACGCTATGAGGCAGCAATGCTAATCACTGTGCCAACGTACTCTGCCACTGTGCCACTGTGGACATAGGATCAAATTTCAGACATTAACATGTGTGCTAATGCTATCCTTCTCTACCTTTCCAACACTTCTCTCTACTGCTTCCACTCAGGCAGACTCTTGCCTCTGGGCTACTCCATGGGATGTTGGGACAGCTAGAGTGAACTCCAGAACCCTCAGAGTCACCTGGCATTGCCAGTACTGGAAGCCCAATGTTACCTTCACCGTGGTGTCCAAGTGCTGGATCACACTCTGGAGCCCTTCAGCGATGTCTCTCTGTGCCTGGACTATGCTCTCTGTGCCTGGACTATGCTCTCTGTGCCTGGACTATGCTCTCTGTGCCTGGGCTATGCTCTCTGTGCCTGGGCTATGCTCTCTGTGCCTGGGCTATGCTCTCTGTGCCTGGGCTATGCTCTCTGTATCTGGACTATGCTCTCTGTGCCTGGGCTATGCTCTCTGTGCCTGGGCTATGCTCTCTGTGCCTGGGCTATGCTCTCTGTATCTGGACTATGCTCTCTGTGCCTGGGCTATGCTCTCTGTGTCTGGGCTATGCTCTCTGTGCCTGGACTATGCTCTCTGTATCTGGACTATGCTCTCTGTGCCTGGGCTATGCTCTCTGTGCCTGGGCTATGCTCTCTGTGTCTGGGCTACGCTCTCTGTGTCTGGGCTATGCTCTCTGTGCCTGGACTATGCTCTCTGTGCCTGGACTATGCTCTCTGTGTCTGGACTATGCTCTCTGTGCCTGGGCTATGCTCTCTGTGCCTGGACTATGCTCTCTGTGTCTGGGCCATATTCCTGAGGCCCTCAGGCTATGGTTCTCAGAGACTGAGTCATGCCTTGGACTTCACCACTCATGGCTCAGACGTCCTGCCTCAGGCTTTCCCCTGCAGTCACCACCCTTGCTCTGTTAGCCCAGATGCCACGCAATACTGGCACCATCTCCTGAGCCTGAAAAGTTTGGGACTGCCCGCTCCCATGGAAGATGCCACTTCTATCTGATGTGCTTCAGCAACTGTGTAGTGCTCACCAGACTGCAACCCAGAAGCCTGTTCACTAACATGTCCCACCGAGAGTGTGTCTCTGGACTGGAAGGTAGTGGGGGTGATACCTGTGAATGATTAGTATCCTCCTCGGAGTTCTCCTCTGGGAACCTGGGACAAGGCTCTGGGAAATAGATAACTCACAGGTCATCAGGATGAAGATGCAGTGGATCCTTGCTTCTCTGGCTCAGAGCAACCTCGCTGTCGGTCATGGCTCATTCCTGGACCTCCCCTGTGGTCAACATTCGCCTTTTCCTCAGTGGGGGTGAGGATGTGCAATCCTGGCATCCCCTGCCTGTCTTCTCCCTCTCCCTTTTATTATGGGATATCTTCTCCTGTGAGGACAGAGGGAGACGACATTGTGAGCTGATTACCTGGCAGCTCGTGGGGCTGTAGAAAATGGCATAAGTGGGCACTGCGCCTGGACAGGAGTGCTGGGGGTTCTGAGGAAGATACTGGGGGATAGAGTGGAGGGGAGGCTGAGAAGTGATAGGGAGCAAATTAATGCAGACACTCTAGGGCCAATGGCCGGGATTGATTAGACAAGGAGACGGGTGGGAACTCATCCCTGCAGTTCGTAAGAAGTCATTTATTTTTAGCGGACATTGGTTGTCGGTTCTCCTTGTCAGGCTGCCAACACTGACTGCCACAGCCCCCACATCCCAGGTGGGGTTTGCTTGCCTAGCTCTGGGTCTTCTACCCAACGGGGTGGGGGGAGGGGTAAAGTGTGGCCCACCTTTTCCCCACTACAACCACTGCCTGCTGAAATCTGCCTGAAGGAAATGTGGAGCTGGCCTTCTCTGCAGCAATCCTCCTGGTTTGAGTGAGAGGGAGTGCAGAGGGATCATTTAACTGCAGCTTTCCTTTGTTAACAATGCACAGCTGAGCCTCAGTTTGGGTGAATTAGATGCTCGGGGACTCCAGCTCAGTGTGAGTCATGTGGGGAATCATTTATCACACTCAGTGTGGGAAGATGGCGATCTGATTTGTGCCAGGCAGGCAGGTGCGATCAGCACTGGTTTTTACATCCAAAATATCACTGACGACTTTACCATCCATTCACACCCCACTGCCATTGCAAGCGAGGTCTGAGAATTTGGCACTCGGCTAAACTGCCCTCCGCTGAAGCGGGAGCAGAAAATCCCACCGGCTTGATTGGCCGGAAGATTCCACCCTTAGTTATTTTTTAGAAAAATTCTGTCCCTTAACATCAATCATCCGCTGCTTAAAAAAAGCTTTAGCCTGTCTGTTTCTTAAATCTTTATAAATGTTTGTATAACAATTCCATTTGACTATTCCATAGCTTTCCCTGCTGGCCACCCAGTCTCAGCTATTTTTAAACTCCAACTTGTTATAGCTTCTGCTGCAATAAGCAACACCACAGCTAACATATTATTTAAAATGCGGTTTCCTACTACTCAATGCTGCAGTTCGCAAATGGCACCCATAAGAGTGGGAGCTGATTTAATGAATACAATAACTTCATTTTTATCTTGCTGACACCTAAGTTCTTCTGAAGTTCCATGGTATTTGGCGTAATTTACAATTTTGTCCCGGTATTATTACTGCATTAATAGATTTTGAAGTGGGTGATATCTGATATCTGATATTCTATCTGATATGTTTGGAAGGAGATAAGATGGTCCGTTCAGTTGTGACTGCGCGTAGGTTATAGTGGTGTCTGTTCTGGTTGGCGGTATTGCTGGGCGTTTGGTAAATTGATATCTGACCACGTGATGTCTGATCATGTAAAGTTTGATTTGACTTATTGTTGTCCCATGTTTTAACATACAGTGAAAAGTATTGTTTCTTGCGCGCTGTACAGACAAAACATACCATTCATAGAGAAGGAAAGGAGACAGTGCAAAATGTAGTGTTACAGTCATAGCTAGGGTGTTGAGAAAGATCAACTTAATGCAAGCTAAGTCCATTCAAAAGTCTGACAGCAGCAGGGAAGAAGTTGTTCTTGAATCGGTTGGTACATGACCTCAAATTTTTGTATCTTTTTCCCGACGGAAGAAGGTGGAAGAGAGAATGTCTGGAGTGCGTGGGATCCTTAATTATGCTGCCTGCTTTGCCGAGGTAACAAAAAATGTAGACAAAGTCAATGGATGGGAGGCTTGTTTGCGTGATGGATTGGGCTACATTCACAACCTTTTGTAGTTTCTTGTGGTTTTGAGAATTAAGAAATAGTGTGAACATTGTCAATTGCTGTAAAAACTCATCTGGTTCATTAATATCCTTTAGAGAAGGAAATCTGCCATCCTTATCTGGTCAGACCTACAAATGACTCCCAGCAATGTGGTTGACTCTTAAATGCCCTCTGAACAAGGGCAATTAGGGATGGGCAATAAATGCTGGCCTAGCCAGCGATGCCCACATCCCATGAATGAATTTAAAAATATATAAGTAACTTTTTTGAGTGGATTTTGTGCATCACACTGAGTGGAGTAGCACTCACCTTGAAAGGGTATTGTGAGAAAGGTAGATGCATAGCCCTTGGTTTATATGTTAATTGTTGGTCTGATTTGGTGATGCTCAGCCTGTGAGTGCTGCTCCCTGCTGGATGAACAGAAGTGTGCAATTGCCTCTTCATTGTGTTCCCAATATCTGAACAGCCATTGTGGTGAAAGTCAATTACAGAGAGCTCAGGATTATGAGAAAAGTTAAAGCATGCAGCGCCTTAAAGTTAATATGTCTGCATGCAAAGGGAATCTTCTAGACCTTCATTAATGTAAAATAATGAATATTTTCTTTCACTTAAATTCTCGTCAAAAAATTCTAAGTGTCAAATTCACGTGAAAACTGGGATAAATCACACTGGTTTTCAACAGGATTTTCGAAATGAGTCTGCCACACTCTGCACTGCAGAGAGCACCAGTGTGAATCACTGCAGAAATCAGTGGGTGGGGTCTATTCCCGCTGGAGAGGCCAACAACATAACACCGAGATTGGCGCATGTGCAGTGGCCCCTGTCTGCCAGCCTCCCAATTGCTGGCTAGCCTCGTGACCTCTGCAATGCTGGCTCTCTACACTCGCCACCCCCCCCCCCCCCCCCCCCCCCCGCAAACGGCCAGATTGATGGCCCCCCCCCCTTCATTCCCGGGCCAGCCTCAACATGCCCGACAGCGCCAATTTTCCATCCCACATCCTCACTGGCAGTCTCAAACCTCCCCCCCTCCCCCCCCCGTGACAGTCCCGAACCCCCTTGCTGTCCCGAGCCCCCCAGCACACTACGCCCCTCACCCCATCCCGATGCCCAGCTCCGATCACTGGCCTCCGTCCCTTCCCCTGCTCAATCCCAAAGTGCAGAGTGGCAACAGGACACTCTGCCCTCACCTCTCAGACCCCACCCCATCAGACCCCACCCCCTATTACGCTCACACTGTTGGCACTCCCTCATGCCCAATGAGCAGTGCCAAGGTGCCCCCTGGGCATTGGCACTTTGCCCCTTGGGCAGTGCCAGGTGCCCAGGCTGGAACTGCTAGGTGCCAATGCCCAAGGAGTACCAACCCCCCCTGCTGGACCTTCTGGGGGGGAACCATGATTCCTCCCTTCACGTCAGTGCAGTCAGGCCACCAGCTCCCCGAAAGTGGGGAGCTGTAGTAATGACCGCTGGAGTGAACCTACTTAGACACTAGCAGGCCCGGAGACTTCAGTCTCAGGCCCGCAAATTGTACTTAAAATATATATTAATGTTGATTTAAATAATTTGTCTGGCTCCTTGCTGATTTCTGGCACATAGCTGATGTGGCCAGAAATCTGACGTTGGCAGACATTATTGGGTTGGGACATGGGATGGGAGAATTGCCAAGAACATCATGGTAAGGAGATAAAATTTGGCAGTGGGGCAAACTAACAACAGATCAAAATGATTGCCATATAAAGGCCCAATATGGAGTCTTTGGGCAAACATGGCACTATCTTAGCCCTCTATCTGAAGTCTGGTAAAATTGACTTTTGTCACCTGGTTCAAAAATGGTGGTTAGACATTAGTACTGTCATTGAATGTCAAACACAGGTCGTTAACCTTCCCCTTTATGAAGCTGTACCTTTATGTGTGGCGCAAACATTACTTGTTACTTCTTAATCCAAGCCTGAATGTTGGTCTTGATGGATCTGAGCATAAAATGCTTCGCTACGTTAGGAATTGCAAGTAGAGATGAATGTTTTGTAATCATCAATGAATCTATCCACTTTGATGGAGGGAAGGTCATTGATGAAAGTGGTGAGGCCTAGGGCATTCTCCTGAGGAACTCCTACAGTGATGTCTTGGGATTGAAATGATTGACAACCAACAACTGCAAGCATCTTCTTTTTATGCTGTGTGTGACTGCAACCAGTAGAGACTTTTTCCTGAATCCCATCGATTTCAATTTTACTCAAACTCCTCAATACCACACTTGTTCAGAAGCTACTTTGATGTCAAGGGCAGTCACTCTTACCTCACCCCTGGAATTCAGTTCCTTTGTCCACATTTAGATCAAGGCTTTAATAAGGTTTGGAGCTCAATGGCCCTGCTGGATAAGTTGTTGCTAGGTAAGTGCTAATTGATAGCACTGTCTCTAACAGCTTCCATCACTTTTCTGATGATTGCATATGGACTGAAGGGGTGGTGGTTGACAGAGTTAGATTTGCCTTGTGTTTTGTGGACATGACATACTTGGACAATTTTCCAGCATTGGGTAGATACCAGTGCTATCACTGTACTGAGACAGCTGGATTAAATACATGGACAATTCTGGAACACAAGCTTTCAGCACTGCAGACAGGATGTTGTTGTGGCCCACGGACTTTTGTTGGATTCCTATGACACAGAAAGAAACCCACTAATATATTTTTAAAACTTTGTCCTTATTGCTATTTATTTTTTAAAACTGGTCTTTTTCTGCTGAACAAAGACAATAAAGATGGCTGCTACAAGTCACCTGATCATGGGACTGATCCTCTGTAAAAAGCAATCCCCAGAAGTTTCAAGGAAAAATAATTGTTTTCTCAGTTTTTGGAATGCCGCACCTCACTATGGCTAGAGAGCTATTGATAGACTCAGATCACACCTGGACTGTTCAGACTAATTTCAAGGGAACTATGGAAATGTAATTTGAATTTGATCAGCCAACCTTTCTGATGGAGTTAGTGGGCCTGCCAAGACAATGGCTTCCCAAATACCAGACCCTCAACATAGATAGCACTCCTTTCTTTTCTTTTATTCTTTGATGTGATGTGGGCATCACTGGCAATGCCAGTATTTGCTGCCCATCCCTAATTGTCCTTGAACTGAGTAGCTTACTAGGCCATTTAGAGGGCAATTTAGAGGCAACAACATTGCTGTGCATCTGAAGTCACATGTAGGCCAAACGATGTAAGGATAGTAGATTGTCTTTTTTAAAGGACATGAATGAACCAGATGGATTTTTCTGGCAATTGATGATGGTTTCATGGTCACTATTACTGAGACTAGCTTTATATTGCAGATTAATTAACTGAACTTAGATTTCACCTGCTGCTGTGGTGGGATTTGAACCCATATCCCCAGAGCCTGTCTTCAGAAGTCCTATGGAATGCTCTATGCGGGAGCACTTGGAGCTGTAAGTAGCAATGTACTTTCCCTTGGCATGGGGTCTGAGGACATTGCACCGGAGTTATCAGCCAGCATTTTAGTGGGTTTGCCTTATCCCCCAGCAACCGTCCCTGCAGATGTTCTGGATCCTGTCACTGTTCTAATTCCCAACTTGCCCCTCAACCCAACACTTGAGTAGCACCCATGTTCCACAGGGACCTCCATCTGGTGTCTATGTGCATCCTCTTCCAGTAAATGATGCTGTCTCCCTTTGATCCCCCTTGTCTGTGAGTGTTTTTTGCACTTTTGTCATTGCCCAGCTTCCCAGCCATTGATCTTTCCTCTGCCTATTATTATTTGTCAACCTTCCTGCCCCATTGCCTGCCATTGCGCTCGCTTACACAACCCTCCTTCCACATTGCCCTCCTTGTCTTTGTCAGCCCCCATCCTCACCTCACACCCCATTGGGGACTAAGTAAGTCACATGGTGGGGCGGGAACATGAAGTGTTTCCTGCTGCAGAGGCCGATGAGAAACCATGCCATATTATCCAGCCCAACCTCATTAAAATTATGCAATCAGTGGTTTTGCACAGCAATCTACAATGGGGCATCTTAGATTGTCATAGAATTTTACAGCATGGAAACAGGCCCTTTAGCTCAACTTGTCCATGCTGCCTTTTTTTTAAACAACTAAGCTGGTCCCTATTGCCCATGTTTGGCCTATGTTCTTCGATAGCCATCTTATCTATGTATCTGTCTAAGTACTTTTTAAAAGAAAAAATTGTACCTGCCTCTACTTCTATCTCTGGCAGCTTGTTCCAGACACACACCACCCTCTGTGAAAAAATTGCCTCTCTGGATCCTCTTGTATCTCTCCCCTCTCACCTTAAACCTATGCCCTCTAGCCTTAGGCTCCCCTATCTTTGGGAAAAGATATTGACTACCTAGCTGATCTATGCCCCTTATTATTTTATGGACTTCTATGCGATCACCCCTAAGCCTCCTACGCTCCAGGCAAAAAAGTCCAGTATACCAGCCTCTCCTTATAACTCAAACCATCAAGTCCCGGTAACATCCTAGTAAATCTTTTCTTACTCTTTCTAGTTTACTAAAATCCTTTCTATATTAGGGTGACCAGAACTGTATACAGTATTCCAAGTGTGGTCTTACCAATGTCTTGTACAACTTCAATAAGACGTCCCTATTCCTGTATTCAATGTTCTGACCAATGAAACTAAGCATGCTAAATGCCTTCTTCATGACTCTGTCCATCTGTGACTCCACTTTCAAGGAGTTATGAACATGTACTTCTAGATCTCTTTGTTCTATTGTGCTCCCCAACGCCCTACCATTAATTAAGTCCTGCCCTGGTTTGATATACTAAAAAGCATCACCTTACATTTACCTAAATTAAACTCCATCTGCCATTCATCAGCCCACTGGCCCAATTGACCAAGATCCAGTTGCAATTGGAAATAACCTTCTTCACTGTCTACTATGCCACCAATCTTAGTGTCATCTGCAAACCTACTAACCATGCCTCCTAAATTCTCATCCAAATCATTAATTTAAATGAAAAATAACAGTGAACCCAGCACCAATCCTTGAGGCACAGCTTTGGTCACAGTTTGAAAAACAACCCTCTGCAATCACCCTCTGACTTCTGTCAAGAAGCCAATTTTGTATTCACTTAGCTACTTCACCCTGGATCCCGTGAGATTTAACCTTATGCAACAACCTACCATGCAGTACCTTGTCAAAGGCTTTGCTAAAGTGCAGTTTGCCCTCATATCTGGATGCAATTTTGAAATGGTGCCCAACATCACTGTCCCACAATTGAAGCAAGAAGGTGAACCTTCTGAGACAGAAGGATCTGCAGAAACATTCTCAGACTGGAAGACGGACCTCCTCAATGGTACTGAATTTGGAAGATCCACCTGTAGACGCTCTCTTGACCTAGTGCTTCATGTCCCAGGGTGGAAGGTTGCTTGCAACCTCCATCCTGAATCTTCAGATCCAGTCTGCTTTTGCAGAACTAACAAGGCAAACTGGCAAACTCTCATTAAAATGCAAGTTATGCAAGTTTCATGAGCTTGCCCTCCCTCAGGCACAGGGGATCTTCACAAGATGGGAATTTTAAAATCCCATTTATCCTGACTACCTAAATTTGATTTGATTTCTTATTGTCACATAGATGAATAGGTCCATTCAAAAGTCTGATGGCAGCAAGGAAGAAGCTGTTCTTGAGTTGGTTGGTACGTGACCTTAGACCTTTGCATCATTTTCCCGATGGAAGAAGGTGGAAGAGAATGTGAAGCAACGCCTGGCATCGTTCAAGTTAGTCCCGACATCTGCACTCCATATTGTTCCAGCGTGCTTTAGATCAGCGTGTTTTCCTGCTGGTGTAGCTTAGAAGCGGGCATAAGTAGGAAATTACAGTCAAACCTTCATTGGGAATGGGATGCAAATCAGTTTCATGCCAGCCTCCAGCAGGTTTCCTAATTGGCCATTGTGAGCATCTGTTATCTTTTCTGTCAGTGGCAGGAGGTGGAGTGAAATAAAAATTCTTAAATGCCCCTAGACCCTTTGTCAATTATATTAAATCTGTGTCCTGTGGTGACCAACCCTTCTGCCAATGGGAACAGTTGAAGAAATGAAATGAAAGAAATTGGCCAAATTGTTTTCTGAAGCAATTATGAAAACTTAAATATCAAATGTATTGAAGCAAGTCTACGCAAAGCACATTGCACTAAAAATGTGCATGTAAACGGAGAAGAAATTCACAGCATTTGCCATTTGTAGAACTTGCCTTGCCCCCATTCAAGATGGGCACATTTTGCATCTTGCTATATATGATTTCAAATAACTTTGCATGACACTAATGAAGTTTGTACGACTTGTGCACTATCTCTCTGCACCAGAGGCAATTCTCCTACAGGATTGCATTATTCATCGTACAAAATGAATTTGGCAGGCCTAAGGCTCCTGCCACTTGTAAATGCAACGCTTCGACCTCCATGGCTGCTTCTCCAGCCAAGGAGTGCATCTTCAGATCCAGTCTGCTTTTGCGGAACTAACAAGGCAAACTGGCAAACTCTCATTAAAATGCAAGTTATGCAAGTTTCATGAGCTTGCTATTCCTCAGGCACAGGGGATCTTCACAACTTGAGAATTTTAAAATCCCATTTATCCTGACTACCTAAATTTGAGTTGATTTCTTATTGTCACATATATGAGTAGGTCCATTCAAAAGTCTGATGGCAGCAAGGAAGAAGCTGTTCTTGATTCGGTCGGTAGGTGACCTCAGACCTTTGCATCACTTTCCCGATGGAAGAAGGTGGAAGAGTGTGTGTCCGGAGTGCGTGGGGTCCTTGATTATGCTGGCTGCTTTTCCCAGGTAGTGAGAAGTGTAGACAGAGTCAATAGATGGAAGGCTGGTTTGCATGATGGATTGGCTTCATTCATGACCCTTTGTAGTTTCTTGTGGTCTTGGTCAGAGCGTGAGCCATACAAAGCTGTGATACATCCAGAAAGGATGCTTTCTATGGTGCATCTCTAAAAGCACATGCCAAATTTCCTTAGCCTCCTGAGAAAGTAGAGGCATTGGTGAGCTTTCTTAACTATAGCATCAGTATGGAGAGATCAGAACAGCTTATTGGTTATCTGGACACCTAGAAACTTGAAGCCCTTGACAATTTCCATTTTATCCCCATTGGTTTATATAAGGGCATGTCCTTCACTACGCATTCTGAAGTTGATGACTATTTCCTTCATTTTACAGACATTGAAGGAGGGATTATTGTCATTGCACCAATTCTCCAGATTCTCTATCTCTTTTCTGTGCTCCATCTCATCATTTTTTTGAGTTCCAAGGTGGCGTCATCATCAAACTTGTAAATCGAGTTGGAGGGGAATTTGGCCACATGGTCATGGGTGTATAAGGAGTATAGCAAGGGGCTGAGGACACAGCCTTGTGGGGCACTAATGTTGAGGATGATTGTGGAGGAGGTGTTGTTACTTATCCTTACTGATTATGGTCTATGGGTTAGGAAGTCTATGATCTAGTCATAGAAGGAGGAGCTGAGCCCTAGGCCACGGAGTTTGGAAATGAGTTTTGTAAGAATAATGATGCTGAAGGCTGAGCTGTAGTCAATAAATAAGAGTCTGACATAGGTGTCTTAAATAAAGTCGTAAATGAAACAAGGATCCTCAAATTATTTCAATGTCAATAGTTGATTGGTCATCAAATAAGCAATCCAATTAAGTGTGCACATGTAAATTATGGCTTTTATTTGTTGAGGCCAATCTGACAAATGGAATCATCTAAATGTGAAGCAAAGTACCGTGATTAACTACTTTCAGTTGTACTTTGCACCTCACTGTAGGCTTTGATCAGTTTTAGTTAACAAACATTTAAATTCTAGGTATGAGTCATCTGGTCGACTGTAATGCCAGCTAATCTAGGCTTCTAAAGTAAATATTATTCCATTTAAGAATCTCTTGTGCTCAGCAGCCAAGATTTGCTTCAATTTAGTTGCTGCAACAAATGTGTAATTGTGTGGCATTTTATTCCAAAAACAAATACATGCCTCTATTTTGTCCACATACACCATGGCATATCTCTCTTTTGTTGGCACTACTCAAATCCTGTTCAATCAAATGTATTGCTTTCAAGGCATTGTGGTGTTACTGTGATCATAGACAAATGGTGGTGTATATTAAAAAATGTAGTGTTGATTATGTAAACCCAACTTAAAAAGATTCAATCAACTGTTCTTCATTATTGATTTTTAAGATGTGAAATAATCACTTAAGGCACCAAGACTTACCAACCATTGAGAGAAAAAAAATATTTGTCATCTCTGTCTTAAATAAGCAACCCCTTAGTTTTAAACAATTACCCCTAGTTTTAGATCCTCCAACAACAGAAAACATCCTCTCCACATCCAACCTGTCAGTACCCCTCTGGACCTTAAAGATTTTGGTCAAGTTGCCTCTCACTCTTCCAAACTATAGTGGATACAAACCTAATCTCTCCGACCTTTCCTCATACAATAACCCACACCTCCCTGGTATTAGACTGGTAAACCTTTTCTTAACCGTTTCTAATGCATTTACATCTTTCCTTAAATAACGAGACCAATATTATACACAATACTCCAGATGTGTTCTCACCAATAACTTGCATAATTGAAGCATACCCTCCTTACTTTTGTAATCAATTCACTTCACAATAAATGATAACATTCTATTAGTGTTTTTGGTTACTTGCTGTACCTGTATACTAGCCTTTTGTGATTCATGCGCTCAGACAACCAGATCCCTCCTCATCTCAGAACTCAACAATGTCTCACCATTTAGATGATAAGGTTCTTTTTGACTCAAACAAATTGTAGTCTTGAGTAACTTACTTTGGGAGAATGGACTAATCTGGTGGAATTCTTTGAGAACATTACACATGCAATGGACAAATGGGGAACCTGTGGATGTGGTGTATCTGGGTTACCAGAAGGCATTTGACAAGGTGCCGCACCAAAGGCTGCTACATAAGATAAAGGTGCACGGTGTTATGGGTAATGTATTAGCATGGATAGAGGATTGATTAACTAACAGAAGGCAAAGAGTGAGGGTAAATGGGTGTTTTTCTGATTGGCGATCAATGACTAGTGGTGTGCCTCAGGGATCAATGTTGGGACCACAATTGTTCATGATTTACATAGATGATTTGGAGTTGGGGACCAAGTATAGTGTGTCAAAATTTGCAGCTGACATTAAGATGGGTGAAAGAGCAAAGTGTGCAGAGGACACTGAATGTCTGCAAAGGGATATAGATAATCTAAGTGAGTGGACGAGGATCTGGCAGATGGAGTACAATGTTGGTAAATGTGAGGTAATCCATTTTGGTAGGAATAACAGCAAGGTGGACTATTATTTAAATGGCAAAAAAATTACAGCATGCTGCTGTGCAAAGGGACCTGGGTGTCCTTGTACAGGCATTTCAAGGAGTCGCTTTGCTAGTGCAGCAGGTAAATAAGAAGGCAAATGGAATTTTGTTCTTCATTGCTAGAGGGATGAAGTTTAAAAACAGCGAGATTATGTTGCAGCTATATAAGGTGCTGGTAAGACCACACCTGGAGTACTGTGTACAGTATCGGTCTCCTTTCTTGAGGAAGGATATTCTAACACTGGAGAAGGTGCAGAGGAGATTCACTAGGCTGATTCTGGACTTGAGAGGGTTGGTTTATGAGGGGAGACTGAGTAGGCTGGGACTACACTCATTGGAATTCAAAAGAATAGGGGAGATCTTATAGAAACATATAAGATTATGAAGGGAATATATAAGGTAGAAGCAGGGAAGCTGTTTCCACTGGCAGGCAAAACTAGAACTATGGGGCATAGCCTCAAAATAAGGAGAAGCAGAATTAGAACTGAGTTGAGGAGGAACTTCTTCACACAAAGTGTTGTGAATGCATGGAATTCCCTGCCCAGTGAAGCAGTTGAGGCTACCTCATTGAATGTTTTTAAGGGAAGGATAGATACATTTTTGAACAGTAAAGGAGTTAAGGATTATGGTGAGTGGGCGGGTGAGTGGAGCTGAGTCCACAAAAAGATCAGCCATGATCTTATTGAATGGCGGAGCAGGCTTGAGGGGCCAGATGGTGATTGTGAATGGCCACACATTCACAAACCTTTGTGTGAAGAAGTTCCTCCTCAACTCAGTTCTAATTCTGCTTCCCCTTATTTTGAGGCTATGCCCCATAGTTCTAGTTTTGGCCTACTCCTGCTCCTAGTTCTTACGTTCCTATGTTAACCCTGTCTAGCTACTGAACACATGACAAAATAGTGAACAGTGAGTGTAACAATGAACGTTCATTTTTTACGAAAAATCAAACAATGTACTTGGATGTCAACTGAACCTCTTTCATTTGATTGTGCCGCCAATGTTCAAGGTATTTTTGGACAGTATTGAAGCTATGATATTTATTATATTTATCAATAATTATTAGATAATTTGACAATTATGGGGATAATAGAAAATTGCATTAACTTCTTCTGGATCCTTTCACATGTTTTAGTATGTTGTTGGATCCTTTTTTTAAGTGTATTTAATAGTGTCACAAGTAAGCTTACATTAACACTGCAGTGAAGTTACTTTTGAAAACTCGTAGTTGCCACTCCGGAGACTGTTCGGTTATACTGAGGAAGAATTTAGCATGGCCAATGCACCTAGCCAGCACGTCTTTTGGATGTGGGAGGAAACCTGAGCACCCAGAGGAAACCCACGCAGACACAGGGAGAATGTGCAGTGTCTGCACAGACAGTGACACAAGACTGGAATCGAACCCACGAGGCAGTAGTGCTAACCACATCCCGGGGTACTTTGTTGGATTGATTTCATGGAGCAATCAGCAGTGGGCTGGCAATCTCCCTAAATGCAGTTGGTGGACAAGTTCCCTGATGATAGCATGCATTGTATATCAGCAAAAAAAGATTGCCCACTCACCTTTGATTATGTTTATTTCCATTAGCTGAATCATGTTCAAATCCTTCTGCAGCTCCAACTGAGCGTGCCTTGGATAACTTCATCCTTACTATGGTGGAGATGGCACAGTGGCACAGTGGTTAGCACTGATGCCTCACAGCGCCAGGGGCTATGTTTGATTCCCGGCTTGGGTCACTGTCAGCGTGGAGTTTGCACATTCTCCCTGTGTCTGCAAATGTTCCCTTCGTGTGCTCTGGTAGCTTCCCATAGTCCAAAGATGTGTGGGTTAGGTGGAGTGGCCATGCTAAATTTCCCCTTAGTGTAGGGGAACTAGCTAGGATAAATGCATGAGGCTAAAAGGATAGGGCCTGGGTGGGATTGTGGTCAGTGCAGATTTGATGGGCTGAATGGCCTCCTTCTGTACTGCAGGGAGTCTATGATTCTCTGATCATATTGACAGCCATTCCCTTACCAAGTAGTTGTTTTTTCTATTATTGCCACAAGTTTTTTGTGCTTTTCTTGGGGAATCTAGATGGGAGTAGTATTATTTCTTCACAATGAAGGCATTTCAACCAACGTACGTCTCCTACCTGGTTATTGTCTATCACAAAATCATAGTATCCTACAGTGCAGGAGGGGGCCATTCAGCCCATCGAGTCTGCATTGATCACAATCCCACCCAGGCCCTATCCCCATAACCCAATGCATTTACCCTAGCTAATCCCCCTCACACTAAGGGGCAATTTAGCATGGCTAATCCACCTAACCCACACATCTTTCAGACTGTGGGAGGAAAGCGGAGCACCCAGAGGAAACCCACACAGACATGGGGAGAACGTGCAGACTCCACACAGACAGTGACCCAGGAATCAAACCCAGGACTTGGGCGCTGTGAGGCAGCAGTGTTAACCATTGTGCCACCGTGCCACGCACATCAGAAACATATAGGGCCCAATTTTACTAATAATTTGCACCCATATATCACGGTAAAATTGGGCGTTGGGCCTGTAGTGCGATCTGCACCCAAAACTGAGCAGATCGCGCCTTTACCAACACCCGATTTGGGTACGGATCCAGTCTGCGCCCCAATCAGGCAGCCCGATGATTTAAATGCATTAGCGTGCATTTGAATCGATTTAATGAACTGCGCGCCCAACTCTACCATCAAGTCCTATTTTACCGTGTTTGGATCCGTTCCAGATCCGCTTTGTTGTCAACCTGCTAAATAAAAATCCGAAGCGGATTCCTATTCTGCACAGGAGCTTCTGAAGCCCATCCTCCTCGAACACCCTTTGCAGACAACCCGCTAACCACCTTGGCAGACCTGCACCCCGCGATCCGAGCCCCCTCGGAGACAGACTCTCCTGGTTGTTGGAGGGGGTGGTGGAGGATGGTGGGGGGAGGATGAACTTGGAAGAATCTCCGCCAACTGCCTGCGTCCCCTCCTCACCCCACCCCCCCTCACCAGAGATCCATCTGAGCCCGCCCCCCCTCCTCCGGCAGATGCCAGAGGAAGACCAACAAGGTGCTGCAAGCTGTCCAACGAGTGCAGTGAGAAGTTTCACAACACCAGGTTAAAGTCCTACAGGACTTTCCGATAGGACTTTAATCTGGTGTTGTGAGACTGTGTTACTGTGATTGCTTTCCCACTGCTGTTTGCTCCATGAAATCAAGTACCCCGAAATGTGGTTAGCACTGCTACCTCACAGGTTCGATTCCAGTCTTGTGTCACTGTCTGTGCGGACACTGCACATTCTCCCTGTGTCTGCGTGGGTTTCCTCTGGGTGCTCAGGTTTCCTCCCACATCCAAAAGACGTGCTGGCTAGGTGCATTGGCCATGCTAAATTCTCCCTCAGTGTAACCGAACAGGCTCCAGAGTGGCAACTAGGAGTTTGCAAAAGTAACTTCATTGCAGTGTTAATGTAAGTTCATTACTGTGTTGACCCCAGTCCGACGCCAACATCTCCACATCAATGAGTGCAGGTCAGAAGGGAGAGCAGTAATCGAGGTAGGTTGGGGGTGTGCTCTGCCAAGACAGGGGCTTGCCTCCGGGGTTTGGGAGGGGAGGGGGGTTGGATCCGTGGGGGGAAGGTGGGCTGCTGCCTCCTGGGGGGGTCCGGCCGCAGAGGGGGGTGGCTGCCTCCCAGGGCGGTCTGATTGGGGAGGCTGCCTTCTGGAGGGGGTGTCTGATCAGGGTGGGGGGGGGGACCTGTCCGCGGCTCATCCCCTGCCCCCCACCCCACCCACCACCACGGCTCTCCCTGTTTTGTTTTCCGTGCCCATGCGCGCTGTTTCAGATTTTTTCCAAACTGCACATGCACAGTTCAGAGCTCTGACGGTTCCGGCAGCGCTGAGCCCCGCCCACAGTGCGGACCAGACCGGAGCTGGCAAAAAGTGTATGGGCGCGCTGGAACAGGGTTTCCAGGCTCGGATCTGTTCTACATTCGGATCTGGCCCTTAACCTCCAATTGGTAAAATCTGGCCCATAGTTCGTGTGCTCTACACTGCAAGCTTAGAACAGCTTGAACTCCGTTGAACTCTATTTATCAGTCGCCTCCAAGTTCACAGGAGTTATTTTTATTGTTTATTTCAAGGTCAGATCAGCCTCTGTCAAAAATTCCCATTGAACTGAAGCTGCAAACCAATCTGATTCTGAAGTCATCCAAATGTGCCATTATCAGAAGGTTTCCTTAACTCCATTGATCAGTTTTCCCTTGTTTTTATGATGCAAGTGATGACTCGCAGTTCTGGATTGAGGCATTTCAGTGTTGTCAAGTGTAATGGATTTAGTGTTGAGTTGTTGTTTTCGATCAAATGAGTTTTCTTGGAGCTTATTGAGATTTCTTATCTTTCACCATAACTGTTTCCATGGATTAACAGCAGCATCTGGGTCGGTTATTCATCCTGACTGACACATATCAAGATCCCCATATCACTTGTTCAATTCAGTTCCACCAATACAGCACAGGTTTCATGTACACAATCCCCGCAAGTCTTTCATATAAATGTCTCAAATTTTCAAGCCCGTCTATTCAAATATATCTCAAGCTCCAAAGTAGAAATCTTTATTTGGTGTTGAATTCATTTTCCTTTTATAGTTCATTCAGCTGGAACAAACTGTTCTGCTTGGTTTCTTATCTGGCTATAGTTTTGACTGCCACAAGTTATCCATAAGGTACAACATTGTTGAGCTGTCTTCAAGTTCATTTGCTTTGAGCTACTGCTCCCGCTTTACTGTCTGCTCATTACAGATTGTTATGCTGTTTAATTGTTCTATACATTGCCTTTCATCTGCTGTATATTTCTTCCGCATAATCAAAGAGCTCAGGCACCCCGGATATATTGTCCAGAATTTTACCATCCCACCTGTCACGGGAATCGGAGCGGGCAAGGGGCAGAATATGAAAGGCCCATTAGCCTCAAAGAGTGAAGAGCTAAGAAAAGTACAGCACAGGTCCTTTGGCCAAGTCCATGCTGATCATGATGCCCTAACTAAAACCAGAAAAAAACCTTCTGCCCTTACTCAGTTCATATCCCTCTATTCCCTCCCTATCATGTAACCATCCAGATGCCTCTTAAGTGTTGTTAATGTGCCTGTTTCCATCACCTCCTCTGGCAGCGCGTTCCAGGCAGCCACCATTTTCTGCCTAAAAAATTTCCCCCACACATCTCCCTTAAACTTTCCCCCTCTCACCTTTAACCTGTGTTCTCTTGTAATTGACACTTTCAGCCTTGGAAAAAGCCTCTGTATATCCACCCCGTCAATGCCTCTCAAAATTTTGTAGACCCCTATCAGGCCTTCTCTCAGCCTCCATCTTTCCAGTGAAAACAATCCTAGTTTATTCAACCTCAACCTCTCCTCATAGCCAACACCCTTGTGACCAGGCGACATCCTGGTGAATCTTCTTTGCTTCCATGTCCTTCTGGTATGGAATTGCACGGCAGCACAGTGGTTAGCACTGCAGCCTCACAGCACCAGGGACCCAGGTTCGATTCCCACCTTGGGTCACTGTCTGTGTGGAGTTTGCACGTTCTCCCATGCCTGTGTGGCTTCCTCCGGGTGCTCTAGTTTCCTCCCACAGTCCAAAGATGTGAGAGTTAGATGGATTGGCCATGCTAAATTTCCCTTGGTGTCGGGGGGACTAACTAGGATAAATGCGTGGGGTTATGGGGATAAGACCTGGGTGGGATTGTGGTTGTTGCAGTCTTGACAGACTGAATGGCCTCCTTCTGCACTGTAGGGATTCTATGGTACTGTAGTGACCAGAACTGCATGCAATACTTTAAATGAGGCCTAACCAAGATTTTATAGAGGTGTAACATTATTTGCCAACTCATATACTCAATGCCCCGGCTGATGAAGGCAAACATGCCATATGCCTTCTTAATCATCTTGGCCACCTCCATTGCCACTTTTAGGGAACTGTGGACCTGCACATCCAGATCTCTCTGTTTGTTAATGTTCGGGCAGAAATTTACAGTTTCGGGATGAATGAGGCCGTAAAATCCCACCCACTCTCTTCTATTTTCTTCCGTTGGGAAAAAGATTCAACAGTCTGAGATCACATATCAACCGACTCAAGAACAGTTTCTTCCCTGCTGCCATAAGCCCTTTAATAGAACTATCTTATATTAAGCTGATCTTCCTTTACACCCTAGCTATGACTGCAACACTATATTCTGCACTCTGTCCTTTTTTTCTCCGCTATGTACTCTATGAATGGTATGTTTTGCCTGCATAGCTCACAAGAAAACATTACTTTCACTGTATCCCAATACATGTGACAATAATAAATCAAATCATATGATCTGAATCAAGCGACCAATGTATAGGCGGCACGGTGACACAGTGGTAGCACTGCTGTCTCACAGTACTAGGGACATGGGTTCAATTCCAGCCACAGGTGACTGTCTGTGTGGAATTCGCACATTCTCCCTATATCTATGTGTGTTTCCTCCGGGTGCTCTGGTTTCCTCCCAAACTCCAAAGATGTGCAGGTCAGGTTGATTGGCCATGTTAAATTGTCCCTTAGTGCCCCAAGATATATAGATTAGGGAATCAGTGGGGTCATAAAACTTGGGTTAGATGTTCTGTCGCAGAGTTGGTGTAGACTTAATGGGCTGAATGGCCTCCTTCTGCACTGTAGGGATTCTAAAAGCAGATATCAAAGGGCAGAATCAGGTCTGGCTCTGCCAAGTCCCATGATTATACAGCCAACACTCATAGTTAGGCTCACAAATATATAATTTCTCCTCAGTCAAGCTACTGAGGAACTGAGGCATCTGTGAAATTCCCACTGCACCTTAATATATGGGGAGAGCAGTGGGGAAAACTGAAGATAAAGCCTCTGCTTTTTGACTCTTTGGGCTGTGTACACAAACGTGTGCAAAGGGTAAATTCATTTACCAGATTATTCATTTTGGATTAGCACACAACTGTTGAATTTAATTTGTGGATGTAGATCCTGAATTCTCTTGATGTTTGGCTATTTATGCATTACAGTTCCTTGTATTCCAGACAATTCTTCTAAGTCGAATCATTGAATGGTTACAGCACGGGAGGCCATTCGGTCTTTCATGTCTCTGCCAACTCTCTGTAAGAGTATCTTAGCTAGTCACATCTTTTCTTAGTCTTAATGGAGCCCAAATTCAGCTAGCCATTAAGGTATAGACATTAAGGTACAAAGTCAAGAGGCTGGGATATATTTTCAATATGAATAAATTCTGAGGAATAAATTGATAATTTTATTGAAATTGATCTGGCCGTATAATAATTAAAAGAGGTGTGTTAATCCTGTTTGTAATTTTTTAAAATCCTGATTATTTTTTATTTATTAGTCACCAGTAAGGCTTACATTAACACTGCAATAATCTCCTAGCTGTCACACTCTGGCGCCTGTTCAGGTAAACTGAAGGAGAATTTAGCATGGCCAGTGCACCTAATGCCCAAGATGTCCAGTCCAAAGATGTGCACATTAGATGGATTGGCAATGATAAATTGTCTGTTAGTGTCCCAAGACATTAGGGTAGATGGATCATGGGGAAAGGGCCTGGCTTGGTGCAGACCTGATGAGCCAAATGGCCTCCTTCTGCACTGTAGGGATTCTATGATTACCTTTCGGACTGTAGGAGGAAACTGGAGCACCCAAAAGAAACCCATGCAGACAAAGGGAGAATGTGTAGACTCCACACAGACAGTGACCCAAGCTGGGAATCGAACCCAGGTCCCTGGCAGCAGCACTAACCACTGTCACATTGCCTTCACATTGTCTGCAACCCGCCTGCTACAATTGCAGTGGAAGGCGGGGTGGGAGAATTCCAACTATACAATCTCAATTTTGCAATGTAACCTCCCTGTTCCGGATAAACATTGGTTTACCTCCCACAGTTCAAAGTCCTTTGGGTAACACTCTATCTTAGCTCTTCAAGATGATAAAAGATAAGTTTTCAGGGAATCTACAAAGAACATATGCCATTCTCATGATGGTTGACATGAGAATTTTCTTGTCATCTCTCCATCTTATTGATGTTTCAATTCCAAGTGTTGACTATAACGAAGCTTCCATATAGACCTAGTAAACATTGAAATGGTTGGCTGGATATAATGAGATTTGACTGTAAAAAGCTTTATTCAATGTAGACAAAATATCTGAAATTTTACTCCCCATTACTTCCCATCCAGCCATATCGCGCATGTTCACTTTATATTTATTTTGAATCCTCTGCATATTTATGGATGGGAATAGGGCTAAACATCTTAAACTTCTTTGAAGCTGGTTGGTGAAAGAGGTGATCAGAAGCCAATCTTTATTCAGTTTCAGGTTTCTTCACATAATGATACAATAAATAATAATGATGCACATATTAACACAATAAAATAATATAACTTGACCACCTACCACTGTCAGTAAGTGTCTCTTTATAGTCTAAAGTTTTTCAAGTTTATTTATCTGTGTCAAAAATAGGCTTACATTAGCACTACAATGAAGTGAAAATCCCCTAGTCGCCACACTCTGGCACATGTTCAGGATATTGAGGGAAAATTTAGCATGCACCTAACCAACACACCTTTCGGTGCTAATCACCTATGTGGCTAAATCATTATCCAATGAATGTCTCCCTCTCACCTGTAGATACTTAACCTTAATTTGTCCATTAACAACATAAGCAATGGTCAAAATTTTCTGGCCCTTCCTGCTGTGGGATCTTCTGATTCTGCCAGTGGTAACCCCTGTGGCACATTCTCCAATGACAGAGCGCGTGGGGCATGCAAATATCCATAGGCATTGGCAGGACTGGAAGATCTGATTGCTGGAAAATATGCTGTGGTGGGGAGGGGGGGCATAAAATGTTGCCCAATATATTTTGATTTATTTTCCTTATTTCTCTTATCTAAAACATTTACATACATTGGATAAGCTCCATTGTTAGTGCTGCCATTCTGGGCACTGCTAGCTGAACTTAGAGTGGCATTGGAAAGTTTGGTTGACACAAATAAGGGGTGGGGTTTCTTTGCATCCGGAACTACCACTTGCCAGTGCAACAATTTGTCGGCATCTGGCACAGTGATTAGCGCTACTATCTCACAGGGACCTGGGTCTGATTCCCAGCTCGGATCACTGTTTGTGTGGACTCTGCACGTTCTCCCAACTCTGCTTATGTTGCCTCCAGGTGCTCTGGCTTCCTCCCACTTCTGAAAGACGTGCTGGTTAGGTACATTGACCATACTGAATTCTCTCTCAGTATACCCGAACAGGCGCCGAAGTGTGGCGATTGGAGAAATTTCACAGTAACTTCATTGCAGTGTCAATGTAAACTTACTTGTGACACTAATAAATGAGCTTAAACTTAAAAATTGTTACTTTAGTGTAGAGTTTTAAACCACTGTCTGAGGTGTTATTGAGATTTCATATAGACTTATCATTGCTTCTTGGCTTCTGATAAAAGATTAAAAAGACACAATCCCTCTGCTCTTCCACAGTATTAAATCAGCTTCCATTCTGAGTATCATTACTGCTGCTCTTTTTCAACTAAAATGTATCCCCTCATATTTATTGATACTGAATTGCTTCTAGCTCAGTCCACCGCCTAATTAACTTGTATTCATAGCTTTCCTCAGGGCTTCTAAATGATTAACTATACCTCTTATTTTGGGATCACCTGTAGATGTCACTCAACCCAGGCCCACATCCAAATTATTGATACGCACAGGGAGCCGATTAGTTTCTTACTGAAACTTACAGGATGTTGTGAGGCCTGGATAGAATGAATGTGGAGAAGATGTTTCCACTAGTAGGAAAAACTAGAACCAGAGGGCACAACCTCAGACTAAAGGGACGATCCTTTACAATAGAGATGAGGAGGAATTTCTTCAGCCAGAGAGTTGTGAAACTCTTTGTAGAACTCTTTGCTGCAAAAGGCAGTGGAGGCCAGGTCATTGAGTGTCTTTAAGATTAATAAGGAGATTAGGGGTTATGGGGAAAAGGCAGGAGAATGGGGATGACAAAAAATGATTGAATGACGGAGCAGACTCGATGGGCCGAGTGGCTTAACTCTGCTTCTGTGTCTTATGGTCTTATAGCATCAAATCTGAACTCTGTAAGATAGCAATAAATACTTTCAATAGTTTAAATTGCTAGCCTTAACTTGTGCAGGAAGTCGCATGCTACAGATTCAATCATGGCTGATCTTATCTTGGCCTCATCTTCACCTTCTTGCCCACTGCCATAATCCATTTCACGGACCTTTCTTGAGAGTTGCTCTCTTTCTGGGGTCTTCTCTAATTTCTGCGTCCAAAGCTGTCTGTTTCTTCTTGTGGTTGCCGCGTTGCCACATTAAATGTATTACCATTTTAAATACATTATCTCTTTAAATGTCTTTAAGACTGTCAACTCTTTTTTTCAGCTATCCGCTGCTGCTGGTTGTGTGTTTTCTTATACTTTTGAAATCTTGGCGTGAAGCATGACTGCCCCTTTTTGAACCTTTCAAAACTTGTCCTGGTAGGAAGCCCTTCTAGCGACCTCTGCAGCTTTTATTTCCCTTTTTGCTTCATGGAGAGTCCGAATCTCCCTCCTTTCCCCAATGTGTTAATTCCCATGTCAATTCCAATGGGAGATCCAGCCTGTTCTGTTTGGCTTTTCTTTTAAACTTTTAAACATTTTTTTAAACAGGTTGAGTACTACTCATCTCCCCAAAACTTTGTGTTCAAAGTATTCAATGTATTCAAGGTGCGGCTGGATATAGCACTTGGGGTGAATGGGATCAAAGGCTGTGGGGAGAAAGCAGATTAGGCTATTGAGTTGGGCCATCAGCCATGATTGTGGTGAATAGCAGATTAGGCTCAAAGGGCCGAATGGCCTCTTCGTGTTCCTATCTTCTTTGTTTCTATGCTTAGCACTTCACTGCCTGCAGTCACTCAGTGCAGGGAATGTGACCCCAGCCCCTCTGCATGTCCTGCAGTGATTGGGAGCCTGGCAATCTCAGTCTCTTCAGCTTCTTAAGAACTCGCTGCTGCTCCTTGGGGACATTTTTCCCTTTTCACTTTCAACACTGCTCTCCGTGCTCTCCTTTATTTTTTGCTCATAAAAAACTCTTCAGCAACTTGTTTCTTTTTTTTCCTTAAGTTCCAATTTTTTTCTCAAACAGAAAACCTCAGCTCCTGCTCTTCAGTTTTTTCCTATATAAGCTCTTGACTGTACTGGCCAAGCCTAGCTGGCTCCACATCGATCCCTTGTCTTCAATATGTTTTTAGACTGTCTTCTGCCCAAGTTAGGACTCCATCCCTTGGGATGATTACCCATTCTCATTCCAGTTGGCAATATCTCACCATCTCACTGGGTCTATTCAGCCAGAGACAGGCATTCAGGTGAATATCCTTTTCCTGCGGAATTTGATTCAAACAGGGTACTCAAATGTGTCAGGCCACAGGCAGTGTTCTCATGATCCAGTTAATCCTTGTTGCTGATGTAAAGATGCACGCTCACAGATTTTGTCAGGAACACACACATTAATAAGGAAAAATTGTACCGAGGCCAGCAGCTTCCCTTCCCCATAGCCCTCCCCCGGCTGCCCCAGTCCCTATATGTCTTCACTATGTTTTTAGACTGTCTTCTGCCCAAGTTAGGACTCCATCCCTTGGGATGATTATCCATTCTCATTCCAGTTGGTCCCTTTAGACAAGCCACTTTCTTCTGCTATGCTGTCCTTAAAGGGGCAATCACACAAGTTCCAACACTGAAACCCAGGGAGGCTTCATAATCAGGGGCTTCGAGGGTTGGTACAAGTACGTAGAGTGTCTGAATTGTCTCAGCTCGCATTGGATATGAGTAATTTTGCAGGGTTTAATAACTCAGTGTAGATGTAGCAATGTCCACAAACCCCCTTTATTTATGACTCTCTGTCACAGGTGAAGCCTCCTCCGTGAACTCTCCTCTGGATGCTGGGCTGACACTCGGAGGAAGCACCTTCACATCCTCTCTCTGTCAGTGCGGATACTGGCACCGCGGCCAATACCCCAGAGGGCACCAGATGCCAGAAATGAAACAACTTTGAGAAGATAGTTTGGTTTTTTAATTAGTAGCGAGATGGGGAGCAGGCAAGAAGGTGGAGATAAGACTCAGGTGAGATCAACCATAATCGTATTGAATGGCAAGTAGGCTCTAAGGTCTGAATTGCTTACTCTTTCTGCTCGTTTTTTATGTATGTATTTGCGTGCCTGAACAGGAGCATGCACAGCCTGGTGAGGCTGGTTTCACAGCTGTGGGGAATGTGCTGAAGCAGGCCTTAGGACTCTCTGGGAAGATCCAAAACATGATCCCGAGTTGGACGATGAGCCCCTAGAGTCATCTCTAAGGTGGCAGATGCTGGTTGTCCAGCGTGAGGTCCATGGAGGTTTGGTAAGTAAACCAAGGATGTTGCGTGCTCGGGCCGAGACTGTGAAAGTATCCATCCAAGCCATGTGCATTATGATCACCCACTCTTCAGACTGGTGACTGCCCTGAAGGGGAAAGCTAAGTGTCTTGCAGACTCAATCGAGGATATTTGCTCCAAGATGCGCACCGTCGCCCTGGCTCTGAACTCAGGGGCACAGAGCCAGGATGACAGGCGGACGGGGAGCATGGGCACAGACCCAGCTACTGAGATCTCACGGGATTGAGGCAGGAAGGACCAATCAGACCTAGTGGCGGAGGAGTAACTGCGATCTGGAAGCATCTCTCAGGGCACTTCTGATGGGGGCAGCATCTCCTCTATCCATATGCCATTGACATAAGAATCGTGCAGTGCCATGGTGATGGAAGATTCTCCTGCCTCTCAGTAGGAATCTTCTAATGCGCTGGGCCACTCCCAAGGCCACAGCCACACAGAGGAAGCCTGCGGAAGTCATCCGGAGGAGGGGAGATGGCAGATCAGCATCCTCTCTCCAGTGTAGCTGCAAGTGAGGGGGGAGCACTGCGCTGGAGCACTCAAACATGTCTGAAAAACTCCACCATGGCCAATCAAAGAGGGCCACATGGGTGAGAAGCTTATGCCTCTGCGTGTTAGTAATTGTTGTAAGTTTGTAAATAAACCCAGACATAATAATCACTCATGTTGATGTTTTTATTCTACATTGTGTCTGGGGAGACTTGTCTCAGGAGATAGACGAAAGCTAGATAATATCGTTGTAGGGCAGGGTGCCTTCTGTGCTAATATTTAGAAAGGGTTAGTGCTTTGATACTACAATGACATGAGTCGCACGTGGGTTTGGACGCATGATGTGTACGCAACTGTAATGCCAGGACTTGTGACCTATTGAAAGCTCTGTCTTATTAAGGTGTTTCTGGTTTCACAGTCATCCACGTGATCGTGGTCAGGGCCTTTGACCTGAATGGTTCCCTCACCTTTTCCTTACCGTCATCCTCCGAGGAATGGCCCCTATCTGCCATGCCCCATCCTCCAGGGCATCCTCTCCTTGGATAGTGAGGTTATGGAGGGTGCTGCACACCCCGAGGGAACATGCTGCAATGCCCATCCTGATCTCTCAAGGCATTGGAATCTCATTTTCAAGAGGCTGATGGTCTGTTTGATGATGACCCTAGGGCTCCCTTGACTGACATTGCATGTCCTCTCCAATTCTGTTCTGGACACCCTCACAGGCATCATTAGCCATCTCTTCAGTGGGTACCCCTTGTCATCCATCCAGGGATTCAAGGTCTGGCACCTTTGACATTTTGGAGAATGAAGGAATCGTCGCTGCTACCTGGGTACCAGGCACAGACCCGCATGATCCACTGAGCTGGACATTCAATGAGTGGAGGTCCTTCCTGTTGATGAAGGTACAGTTGATGTATGGCAACATGACCACAATCAATGGCTGCCTGTAACCTGGGGAAACCTGCAATCGCTGAAAAAACCTTGGCTCATCTAGTGTGAAGAGACATAACTCCCTGTCCTTAAAAAAAATTTTGTATCAGTGAAGATCTAGATGCAGTGGTGTACAGCAGGCTGTGTTAAACCACTGCAGTCTCCCCATGCTGCCTGAAATGGTTCACAGGTCCTACTAAAACCAGGATAAAGCCACTGCCTGATTTCCTAATGCTTATAGGATATATCATTTCAATTTTAGGCAGGAGTCACCCAAAACCATTTAAAGCCATTGAATAAACAACTTTAGAGCCTTTGGAAGCTATATGAAAATCACAATGAGAAACCTCAGTGCAGGTGACGTCATGCTGGTAGCAGCTGGGAGAGTGGAACACAGCTGGCTTTGCGTTCCACACTCTTAACACACGATAAAGGATTAATGATTATAATATCATTGCTGCTGCTCTATTCAGACACAATCTGCAGTTGGTTGTCAGGAAGTTATACGTCCAGTATGTGTATTATATTCACTTAAGCAAACACTGTATATGGTCTGCATACATTAGTCATTCTCTCAGTTATAAACAATAGAGTGTGGCTGTTTACTCTTTGGAGAAGCATAAGCCCTTTGTCACTTTAAAAATATACACCATTTCCATTATAATACATCAGTAAGGTGGCCAACAAAGTCAGTGATTGTTCTTCTGTTTGTAAATGAAAGTTGGAAAAAATTCAAAAAACAAATAGTCTTGTGTCATGGTTTGATACACCACATTTCAGGTCAAATAACAAATTAAACCATGCAAGTTTAAAGCTATCCTGGCTGCTCTGATCTGAGCCAGACTGCAAATATCTATGAAGATTATAAGTAAGACATACCCCAAGATGTACACCTGACTGGTGAAAGGTGTCTCCTTCCCTGAACCTGTCTCACAGGAGAAACCCCAGGAAACCCTTTATGATGCATGTCCTGACTAATTGATTTGATTGATTGATTGATTTATTATTGTCACATGTATTAGTATCCAGTGAAAAGTATTAATTCTTACTTGCCATATAGACAAAGCATACAGTTCATAGAGAAGGAAAGGAGAGGGTGCAGAATGTAATGTTACAGTCATAGTTAGGGTGTAGAGAAAAATCAACTTAATACGAGGTTGGTCCATTCAAAAGTCTGACAGCAGCAGGGAAGAAGCTGCTCTTGAGTCGGTTGGTACGTGACTTAAGCTTTTGAATCTTTTTCCCGACGGAAGAAGGGGGAAGAGAGAATGTCCAGGATGTGTGGGGTCCTTGATTATGCTGTCTGATTTTCCAAGGCGGCGGGAAGTGTAGACAGAGTCAATGGATGAGAGGCTGTTTTGTGTGATGGACTGAGCTACATTCACTATCCTTTATAGTTTCTTGCAGTCTTGGGTGGAGCAGGAGCCATGCTCCCTCCACATTTAGGCCAGAATTTTACCGGCGTGCCAGCCCTGATTCTGGGGATGGGCTCGGCTCGAAGAGCAGCATTCTCCGTTAGCCTCGGGCGGGAGCGTGCAAAACTTGGACAGACGTGCCAGTAAAATTCCTCCCTTAATCTTTTTCCAGGGTTGGTGGATCTGATTCCATCCCGTACCCACTCCAGTATGGAGATTTCCTGACTTTCATTGCCTGACATGGTAGCGAAAATGTAGTCCTATGATCTGTGTTTTGTCCAAATTGTTTCCCACCACATGAGGAGACAAAAACCTGGCCCTAAATACAGGGAAAGATTGAGAGATAGAGGCTAGCATATAATGGAAGCAACAGCAAGCGACGGTGCAGAGGGACCTGGGGGTCCTTGTGCATGAGTCGCAAAAACCCAGCCTACAGGTGCAGCAGGTGGTCAGGAAGGCAAATGGGATGCTGGCCTTCATAGCGAGGGGGATTGAATATAAAAGTAGGGAGGTCTTGCTGCAACTGTACAGGGCATTGGTGAGGCCGCAGCTGAAGTACTGTGTGCAGTTTTGGTCGCCGCACTTGCACAAGGATATTTTGGCCTTGGAGGGAGTGCAGAGGAGGTTCACTAGGCTGATGCCGGAGTTGAGGGGGTTGAGCTATGAAGAGAGGCTGAACAGACTGGGCTTGTACTCGTTAGAGTTTAGAAGGATGATGGGGGATCTTATTGAGATGTATAAGATGATGAAGGGGATGGATAGGATAGAGGTGGAGAAGTTCTTCCCGCTCAGAAAGGACAGCAGGACTAGAGGGCACAACCTCAAGATAAGTGGGGGGCGGTTTAGAACGGAGTTGAGGAGGAACTTCTTCACTCAAAGGGTGGTGAATCTCTGGAATTCTCTGCCTGTTGAAGTGGTGGAGGCTACCTCGCTAAAGATATTTAAGATGCGGGTAGATAGGTTTTTGGTAGGCAAGGAGATTAAGGTTATGGGGAGAAAGCGGGAAAGTGGAACTGAGCCACTTCAGATCAGCCATGATCTTATTGAATGGCAGGGCAGGCTCGAAGGGCTAGATGGCCTACTCCTGCTCCTATTTCTTATGTTCTTATGTTCTTAGGTGTCACTCACTGGCAACAGCCCAGGTCGCTTTCTTTTTGGAGGGCATCTTGTGCCAATCAGGCACTTAACTGGGCGTTGGTGGGCCTTCCCTGAGATCAAAGACTCTGGGACAGCCGAGATCTGCTGGCTAACCAGATACTGGCAGCTCTTCAACTCATGGCAGCACCACTGGGTAGGCAGTGTCTGCTGCCGATCATGTACCAACACAAGGCTTAGGATCACTGATGGACTCAGGCACTGGTGATGAGAGGGGTGCCAGGGGGAAGTTGCTGGGGAGGATGAAGCAAGGGAAAGGAGTGGCTCTTAGTGGGCCCCCCATTCCTAATAGCGGATCCCTCAGAAGCCCACAATCAACCCCAACAGGATTTGTTTTTTTCAGCAAGTGCCCTGCCCAACACTGGATGAATACCAACGGTGGTAGGATGAAGTCCAGTAATTGCCCACGTAAGGGTTTCAACTGATGGTGAGACGGGAAGGCCGTTCGTGGACCCTCCTCCCATCACAGACTTAATGTGGGCAGTGCCAGGATGCCAGTGCTATCCCCATCCACCATTCTTCCACCTGATTTAATGCCCCGCTTGCCACCAAACTCACCACAGGGGAGGGCTTTACCTTTAGCCTGTCGGGCGCGAGCAGGGGCAGTGGGATTATGTTCCGTTTGCTCAAATAAAAATGCAGCATGGACATGATGGAGTAGACAATTTAAATATCTATGATTGTGTAATTCTGCATGTTTACGAATCCTGTAACAGGAGTATTTCAATCTACCTTTTGTTTGCCAAATGGCTAATTGTGTACTTCGCAGCTATTTTGAAATTACAGACAGACTTTGGAAAATGGATGTATTGCGCTCACAGCACTGCTGGATTTCTCAAGTAAGTACCTCCTCAGAGACCAATAAAGATTGGCACTCCTTTCATTTTGCGTGCAGCACTCGGGACTCTGGGCTCATATTGTATGTATGGTAATGGTCACATTTTTTCTGCTTGTGCCAGCTCACAATGTGAATGGTAGTAGCTCCCATCTCAAAAGTGATTGGAAATGTCATTGTTTCCTGGGGAGGCACGGCTTGATAAATCACAGGATTAGGAGTGTGTAGTTTCTCTCAGAAAGTAACAGTCTGTCAGCCATTGGGGAACCAATGTTTAAAATAGAATTATTCTTCACATATAGGAGTTTAGGAATGTTGAGAAAAATCACTTGGATCATGTACATTCTATGTGTGATATTTAACTATTAATAATTTTCTTTCACCAGTTATGAATTAAATAAATGTATCTTTGCTCTACATCTCAAAAATGCCTTTTATTTGACACATTTTACATGGATTTATACACTATGTTCTATTTGCTTTTTCTGATGATCTTGTTAAGGAGCAGATACTGTAATGATGAATTGAGCTGAAAGTGTTTTAAGATTTACTGTGCACACAGACATTCTGAGATACCCATTTATTAGAGTTTGGTTTAAAAAAAGTTCCCACAGTAACTCAAATCTTCTGAAACTTTTGTTTACTTAAGAAAAATAAATTTCTTTGCAAGGACTGGGTGAGTCATTTGCATTAGGAAGCCAGTTACCTCAATTTGAAAATCTCATACATTTGTCGGTGGTATTTCTCCGATGGTTCCAGGATGGCTGTCACCCAGATTCATGAGTTTTTTTCTTATGGGTCTTCATGTGATTGAACAGGTCAATTCTCGACCCACAGATCTTTTGGCACATGTGGCAGGATGTCTCGTGAGGTAGTGGGACCCAGAGTGCAAGATTTGATTCTTTTTCTTTCCTCCTCTGTTGATATTTGGCCTCATCATTGACACCTTGTGACGCCAGGCTTGATGCATCGTGATGGACAAGTTGTTGCTGTTTTGAATGATTAGTAGCAAGACCCTCCCAGTCATTAATGGCAGTGCTGCCACACTTCAAAGGGAGCTTCAGAGTGCCTTTGAAACATTGTCCTTGTCTTCTCTTGGAAGGCTAGCCTTTTTTTGAGAAGGAGTGTTTTAGGTCATCTGGACACAGTGTCCAGTCCATTCTGTAGGGTAGAGAAGAATGAAAGGTGATCTCATTGAAATTACAAACTTCTCACAGGGAAGATGTGAGTCAGATGTTTCTATATTCTGAGACCATGATCCTGGGTTTTAGTTTCTTCAGCCCAAAGTGCTGAAGATGAGGAGGAATTTCTTCCGTGATTGTAAACAGTAGGAGGTCTATCTTAAATGGGATTAGAATAGATAGGTGCTTGATGGATGGCACAGGCATGATTGGCTACAGGACCTCTTCTGGTGCTGTTAAATTCTATGACTCTCTCGAGCCTTGCTGACCCTGGTCCAGATTTTAAAAGTTTCAGACCTTCCATTTGCAGTCAAATCATTGACTCTGGGAGTGTGATCAAGATTCTTGCTTCTCCACAGCAGCATCCATAAAGCCTCACGATTCACTGAGTCAAATGCTGAAGCACTCAAACAGATGAAAAGCTACAAAGCCTTTGCTTCTGGTGGGATTCCAGCTGAAGCCTTCAGCGCTCTTGGGCTTTTGCTCACATCGAGATTCTGTGCACTGAGTCACAAATTTGGGGGAAAATATCTCCTTCCTGACTTCAGGAATGTAACAATTGTCTTCAAGAAGAGCCTGATTTTACCATTGCGCCCTGCCCATTTTCGGGTGCGAAAACGTGGTAAAGTTGGGCATGAGGCCATTAACACAATCCGCGCAGACAGCCACTTTACCGAGAATGGCCATGATCCGATTCGCGCTCGAAACGGGTGCAACAGCAATTTAATTGCATTTGCAGCATTTAAATTGAATTCATGAACTGCCCGTCCAAGTTTATCAGCATTTCTCCCTTTACCACCACATTCACCAATCCGGAATCAGACCAAAATGTTCATGCTGAATAAAAGTCTGTTTTGGATGCTCCAGCTGCTGGAGAGATATATTCAGAACTTCCAATGGCTCCCTGAATCAGATCGGTTGTGGTGGGACGGGGCGGGGGGAAGGAGGGGCAGACAGGCTCAATCATTCCCTGGTGATGGGGGGGGAGGAGGGTAGATCATTCTCTGGTGAGGGGGGGGGCAGGGAGGAGGGAGGCCTGATCGGTGTCAGATTGGGGGTGAGAGGAGGGAGGTGGGGCAGGTCATTCTCCAGGGTATGGGGGGGGGAGGCCAGATCATGTTCTGGTGAGGAGGGGAGGGAGGAGGAGGTGGGTCAGATGTACCTGTAGGGTTGGGGGCGGGGGGGGGAGTGGGGCCAGATCACTCTCTGGTTTGGGGGTGGGGAAGAGGGAGGTGGGTAAGATGTATCTCTGGTGGGGAGAGGGTGGGGGAGGCCAGATGGATCTTTGGTGGGGATGGCAGGGGGAGTGGAGGGGTGGGCACTACCACTCTGCGGGCAATCAGCAGGGTGGGGGGGGTAATGGAAAAAATCCTTTCCATTTACAGAAAGGATGTAAATGAAGGCCATGAGGCACACGCAACAATAAATTTGTTTAAGACCATAGCTCTGCAGAGGCCATTGCTCCTTATATGATGATCATCAACAATAAACCCATTCAATAGTTGCTCCGCACTGAATTTTATACTCTCCTGGGAGTGGGTTGAAAGGCAGGTGGGGGATGGAAAGTTGGGTGGAATGCTTTAGGTTCAATTCACGGTACCTATGCCACTATCGTTCTCAGATTTGTTGCTATCAGCACAGATGTAAAAGACACACACAATCCCCAAGGGGCTACCTCCTTTGCAGACATCTGGACACATTGGCATTACCCTCCCATGGTCTTCGTCTCACCCTCACCCCCCCTCAGGGGAGGCAATGGTGTAATGGTATTGTCACTGGATTAGTAATCCAGAGACCTGGGGGCAAGATCTGGGGACCCAGGTTTGAAACCCAACATGGCAGATGGTGATATTTAAATTTGATTTAAAAAACTGGAATTAAAAGCCTAATGATGACCATCACTGTCAATTGTCATAAAAATCCATCTGGTTTGCTAATGCCCCTTAGGGAAGGAAATCTGCCGTCTTTACTCAGTCTGGTTTTCATGTCATTCCAGACCCATTGCAATGTGGTTGAGACGCAAATGCCCTCTGATATGGAGAGCAGTTAGGGATAGGCAATAAATGCTGGCCCAGCCAGCGACGCCCACATCCCCAAATGAATAAAAAGATGTCCACTCTACCCCATCTGTCCCAGCACGTCAGCTATCAACCCCACCACTGGGACCTGCGGGAGTGGCCTGCCCATCATTGCCATCCAGCCCCACTCACCTCCTCATTTAGTGGCAATGAAAGCCTCCATTAAGGGCTAGCTGCAGTCCCAGCAGTGGCCATGACACCAGGGTGGTGTTGCTGGGAGAAGAACGTTGCCAGCGGTTTGATTGCCCTGCAGCTTTTGGAGCTGGGACCTCCTTCATAGATGGGGAGGTCACCAGACCAATGTGGGCTCATCTCCAAAATGTATACTGGGAGGTTTGGGGGGGAGGGGCAGAGAGTCTGGCTCACTGTAAAATTTCATCCTCGGTTACTGAACAATGCACTTGCCCAATGAATGTTGCAGCGATGGCTGTTGTGAGAATAATGACAGAACAGCAATCCTGCAAAGACAACTTTTAATTGAGCTGAAACACTTTCTCGCATTGGATTCATATCTCATGGGCTTCAGCCCCAGATATTCCAAAGATTGTGTCTTGTCAGTTACATCAGTAGTGATAGCAACAAGGCTGAGAAAAGTAGTACAATTTGCAATGGCTTTTTAAATTAGCATCAATAACTTTGTTGCGATACCAATCATTTCAGGCTGGTGGTGAATTTGTATTCATTTCAAGCTCCTTTTTCATATTTCAGGAAGCCTCATGTTTATCAACACTGGCACTAAACTAAACTGGATACTCACACAATACACCATATATAGAAGGGGATCGAATGGTTCAGATACTGTGCTAGCATATTGCTTTCATATACTCAACTCCAGCCTGAAGCCTCAGGTTTTAGTCATATATACATATATGTATATATATATATATTCAGGCTTCCCCATGTAACAGTCAATGAGGTGCAGCAAAAATGAACACTTGTCAGAGTCTTAAAGGTATCTCTGTCCATTTTCTTAAATTGGGCGACATCTAAAAATCATCATCTGCCTGAAAAATAATCTGGTAGCACAGTGAGTGAAAGAAAGTTTCTTCAAAGAGGAAATGGAGGGGAAATTGGCAGAAATCCTATCATAGGCTGCAGCTTTCTTGCTTTCTTCCAGTTAGCTACAGAACATCATTGGCTGAAGTCTGAGAGGCGATCCATGGTTGGATAGAAGCAGGAGTCGGCCATTCGGCCCTTCAGGACCACTCCATTATTCTGCAAGATCTGATCTGATCATGGTCTCTCAACTCCACTTTCCTGTCTGCCCCCTGTAACCCTTGACTCACTTGTCGATCAAAAATCTACCTCACTCAGCCTTGAAAGAACTCGATGACCCAGTTTTTCAGTACTTTCTGGGGAAGAGAATTCCATGGCTAATGACACCCTGGGAGAAAGAAATTCTACTCACCTCCACCTTAAAAAAGGGACAACTCTTTTTGAACTAAATCCTCTAATTTTAGTCTCCCCCACAAGTGGAAACACCCGCTTGGTATCCAACTGACCCAGCTCCCTCAAAATCATACATGCTTCAATAAAATCAGCTCTCACTCTTCTAGTTGTCAATCAATATAAGTGCAACCTGTTCAACGTTTCTTTATAGGATAAGAACTTATTCCAGGAATGAGTCGGGTGAAAATCCTCTGAATTGCTTTTAATGCATTGATATCCTTATAAGACCATAAGACCATAAAACACAGGAGCAGAATTAGGCCACTCGGCCCATTGAGTCTGCTCAGCCATTCAATCATGGCTAATTTTTTTCTCATCCCCATTCTCCTTCCTTTTCCCTATAATCTCTGATCCCCTTATTGATCCAGAACCTATCTTTCTGTGTCTTAAAGGCACTCAACGACCTGGCCTATGATAGGATCTCTGCCAATTTCCCCTCCATTTCCTCTTTGAAGAAACTTTCTGTCGCTCACTGTGCTACCAGATTATTTTTCAGGCAGATGAGGATTTTTAGATGTCGCCCAATTTAAGAAAATGGACAGAGATACCTTTAAGACTCTGACAAGTGTTCATTTTTGCTGCACCTCATTGACTGTTACATGGGGGAGCCTTCTGTGGCAAAAAGTTCCACAGATTCACCATTCTCTGGCTGAAGAGATCCCTCCTCATCTCTGTTTTAAAGAATCATCCCTTCAGCCTGAGGTTGTGCCATTTGGTTCTAGTTTTTCCTACCAGTGGAAACATCCTCTCCATGTCCATTCCATCCAGACCTCACAGTATCCTGTAAGTTTCAATAAGATCCGCTTCATTCTTCTAAATTCCAAAGAGTACAGACCCAGATTCTTCAACCGTTCCTCATACGGTAAGCTCTTCATTCCAGGGATCATTTCTGTGAACCATCTCTGACCATTTTCCAAGGCCAGCACATCCTTCCTTAGATATGGGGCCCAAAACTGCTCACAGTACTTCAAATGGGGTCTGACCAGAGTCTTATACAACCTCAGAAGTACATCCCTGCTCTTGTATTCTAGCCCTCTCAACAGGAATGCTAACATTGCATATGCCTCCCTAACCACTAACGGAACCTGCACTTTAACCTTAAGCGAATCTTGAACAATGACTCCCAAGTCCCTTTGTCTTTCTGATTTCATAAGCATTTTCTCATTTAGAAAATAGTCTATGCCTCCACTCCTCCTTCCAAGGTGCATAAACCTCACACTTTTCCACATTGTATTCCATCTGCCATTTCTTTGCCCACTCTCCTAACCTGTCCAAATCCTTCTGCAGCCCCTCTGCTTCCTCAATACTACTTGTCCCTCTACATATCTTTGTATCAGCTGTAAACTTAGCAAAAGTGCCGTCAGTTCCTTTCTTCAAGTCGTTAATGTACATTGTGAGAAGTTGCAGTCCCAGCACTGACCCCCGAGGCACACTACTAGTCACCGGCTGCCATCTGAAAAAGACCCCTTTTATGCCCACTCTCTGCCTTCTGCCAGTCAGCCAATCTTCTGTCCATGCCAGGATCTTACCCTTAACACCATGGACACTAAACTTATTTATTAGTCTCCTATGCGGCATCTTGTCAAAAGCCTTTTGAAAGTCTAAATAAATCGTGTCCACTGGTTCTCCTTTATCTAGCTTCCTTGTTACCTCCTCAAAGAACTCTATAGATTTGTCAGACATGACTTCCCCTTGATGAAGCCATGCTGACTCAGTCCTATTTTATCATGCACTTCCAAGTACTCTGCATCTTATCCAAATAAGGAGACCAAAACGGTGCACTGATGTGGTCACACCAAAGCTGAGTACAACTGCAATAAAAATTCACAACTTTTATATTTTGTTCTCCTTGCAATAAACATTGACATTCCATTTGCCTTCCTAATCACTTGCTGTACTTGCATTCTAACTTTTTATGATTCTTGTAGCAGGACATCAACATTCCCTGTAGCTCTGTGTTCTGCAATCTCTTTATTGCTCTACATATTATGCTGCTTTTCTATTATTCCTGTCAAAGTGGACATGTTTACATTTTCCCACATTTTGCCTACTCAATATATCTGTATCCCTTTGCAGATTCCCTATCTCCATTTGACATTTTACTTTCCAATCCGGTTTATGAATGTGCAGATTAGGAGCGGGATTCGGCCCCTTAATCCTGCTCGACCATCTAATAAGATCATGGTTGATCTAATTTTAACCTCAGTTGCACAGTCCCCCCTACCACCAATAACCTTTCGCCCTCTTGCTTATCAAGAATCCATCTCCCTCTGCCTTAAAAGTATTCAATATCTGCTTCTTCTGCCTTTTGAGGAAAAGAATCACAACCTTCTGACAGAATAAATTTCTCCTCTGTCTTAAGTGGGCAGGTCCTTATTTTTAAACAGTGACCCCTGTTCTCAATTCTCCCACAAGAGAAAACAACAGTGGTGACTTTGAGCCCGCACGCTTTGTCTGTGAGAATGGAGGCGCATGCTCAAAATCTGGAGAGTGAAATTCACACCAGCGCGTTCTGATCTTATTAGGCCCCTCACCAGTGGAGTGGGGTGAAATGAGTCACGGGGTGCCATGCGAATACAGTAGCAAGTCATTAGTGAGCACTGTCTCTGAGACTTCCCCCTCCTCACTGGATATTCAGCAGATACCAGTGTGCCATCACGCTGGCACAGTTTACAATAGGTTCACCTAAGCAGATAGCTATGAAGAATGATAGATCTGGCCCAAAAGTTAAAACTTTAAATCAGGGCAAAGCCAATTTTGATGGTATCAGGCAGGAACTTTCAAAAGTTAATTGGGGGAGTCTGTGGGAAGGCAAAGGGATGTCTGGTAAGTGGCAGGCTTTCAAAAGTGTGTTAACCAGGATTCAGGGTAAGCACATTCCTGTTAGAGTGAAGGGCAAGGCTGGTAGAGGTAGGGAACCCCTGGATGACTCGGGATATTGAGGTCCTGGTCAAGAAGAAGAAAGAGGCACATGATGTGTATAGGCAGCTGGGATCAAGTGAATCTCTTGAAGGGTATAAGAGGTGAAGGAGTAGAGTTAAGAGAGAAATCAGGAGGGTAAAAAGGGGACATGACATTGTTTTGGCAGATAAGGCAAAGGAGAGTCCAAAGAGCTTTTACAAATACATACAGGGCAAATGAGTAATAAGGGAGAGAGTAGGGCCCCTTAAGGATCAACAAAGTCATCTATGTGCAGATCCACAAGGGATGGGTGAGATCCTAAATGAATATTTCTCATCGGTAATTTCTATTCAGAAAAGCCTGGATGTTTAGGGAACTTGGGAAATAAATAGTGATGTCTTGAGGAGTGTACATATTACAGAGAAAGATGCTGGAAGTCTTAAAGTGCATCAAGGTAGATAAATCCCTGGGACCTGATGAAGTGTATCCCAGGACATTGTGGAAGGCTAGGGAGGAAATTGTGGGTCCCCTAGCTGAGGTATTTGAATCATCGATAGTCACGGGTAAGGTGCTTGAAGATTGGAAAATGGCAAATGTTGTGCCTTTGTTTGAAAAGGGCTGAAGGGAAAAGCCTGGGAACTACAGACCAGTGAGCCTCACATCTGTGATGGGTACGTTGTTGGAAGGTATTTTGAAAGACAGGATCTACAGGCATTTAGAGATGCAAGGACTGATTAGGGACAGTCAGCTTGGCTTTGTGAGTGGAAAATCATGTCTCACAAATTTGATTGAGTTTTTTGAAGGGGTAACCGAGAAGGTAGATGAGGACAGTGCAGTTGATATTGTCTACACGGACTTTAGCAAGGTCTTTGACAAGGTGCCACATGGTAGGTTGGTGCATAAGGATAAATGTCATGGGATCCAGGGTGAGGTATCTAAATGGATACAAAATTAGCTTCTTGACAGAAGCCAGAGGGATGTTTTTCAAACTGGAGGCCTATGACCAGCAGTGTGCCTCAGGGATCAGTGTTGGGTCCACTGTTATTTGTCATTTATATTAAGGACTTGGATGAGAATATAGGAGGCATGGTTAGTAAGTTTGAAGATCACACAGAGATTGGTGGCACAGTGGACAGTGAAGAAAGCTAACTCCATTTGCAGCGGGAGCTTGATCAATTGGGCTAGTGGGCTGACAAATGGCAGATGAAGTTTAATTTATATAAATGCGAGATGATGCATTTTGGTAGATTGAACCAGGGCAGGACTTTACTCAGTTAATGGTAGAGCGTTGAGGAGAGTTACAGAACAAGGATTTGTTTTGTATTTCCAACCTACCTTCTCTCTTACACTAAGTTCTGATTCTTTGTTGATTCTTAAAATCTGTCCAATTTTCTGATTTACAGAATTGTGCACTGTTATTTTCAATGTGCAACTGTCCTTAAGAGCCTTTCTTTCTCACTGGGATAAATCTTTGCCAAGAGTTAAGTTACCTCCCTAACAGTCTGCCACTACATCTTTATTGTCCTGCTTTTTAATCTACTTTCCTTGGTCACTTCAGTCAACTTTGTTTTCATTTACTTATAATATTTAAGTTTAAGGCACTATTCTTAGAAACACACTTCTCATCTTCAAACTGAACACTAGTTTCTATCATATTATGATCACTGTTGCCAAAAGGCTCTTTTGCTATGAGGCTATTGATTAATCTTGTCTCATTACCAAGTCTAGAATAGTTTGCTCCCTGGATGGTCCCAGAACAGGCTTATCTAACTGACGCCCAAAGACAGGCTTATGGCTTCTGAGCTTTCCGGTCCGTAAAATGTCTTGGACACGTAACCGACTTACATTTGAAAAACATTAATTCCATTTTTCTCTCTCCATAAATGCTATCAGACCTGTTTTCTCCAGTTTGATGAAAATATTTAATGTTCACATGCCAGTATTGTCACAAATAATTTCTAATCTGTGTTAAAAAATAAGGGAGAGCCGTAGTCCCTCCTGGCCAATATTTTAACCTGGGTTGGTGTTATAAGCTTCTTGATGGAACTATCTTCCACCATAGACAAAAAGAAATTATACTTTTAAGAAATTATGCTTTTTTGTGGATGAAAAATGATATTTCAGTCACATGGCTAAAATGGAAGAACTAAATCTCTGTGAGTTTAGGAAACATTAACTCTGCTGAATGCTCTGGGCTGATCCCATTTACTGTTCAAATTGCACTCCTTCCATGGAGTGGAAATATTTTTTTGAAGCCTTCCCAGATGGGGGAAGGGAGAAATATGCTGCAAGATTAGCTTTTAATGAATTGCAGGCCTCATTTCAAGGGATGTGGTCATTTAAAAGACAGTCACCAAATGCAGCCTTTCAAAGATAAGTGACTCCACATGGGAATAACAATCGTTGCTAAGCTAAGACTATCTGCGGCGAAAAGCATTGGCAAGCAGAAAGACAACGATGGAAAAAAATAACGTGGAAGTGGGGGAAAAGAGGGCAGCTTTTTAATGCTCCCTCACCAGTGGCTTTGAAGGTGGGGTGGGCGTAAATCTAGTGAGTGTCTTATCTGCTGCTTACACGCCTGCTCCTAAACAACTTGAAACCTTCCTGGAAGCAGGGGAGTGGAAGTGGGTCACCTTGGGCATAGTGGCTAGTAATGACCAGTAAACAGGAATGGGAAGGGGTGGGGGCAGCCTTTAGCTGAGCAGGCTGGTGTTGTGCAAGGCTGGAAGACGTCCTTTGGGAGCCCCCTCTGCCTACCAGAGGCATCTCCCCTAGGTTATTTCCCTCATTTATCCCTCCCTCCGTCTCCCCAGCCTCTTGAACCCAACAACCCCCCCCTTCCACTCAGACCATTAGTTGTGACCCCAAACACATCTGTGAGTCTGTCCTCCTCAGCCCTGGGAACTGCTTATAATCCCAGCTGTGAGTTCCTAATGTCACCAGTGGGACTACCAAGCTCTCTAAGGCAAGACTTCCTTCTAAGGAAGGGGTGGAGGTCTAACCTCAGTGTGATAAATAGCTCATAAATAGGGGTAGAACAGTAACACAGTGGTTAGCACTGTTGCCTCACAGCGCCAGGGTCCCAGAGTCAATTCCCAGCTTGGATTACTGTCTATGTGGAGTCTGCACATTCTCCCCGTGTCTGCGTGGGTTTCCTCCGGATGCTCCAGTTTTCTCCCACAGTCTGAAAGATTTGCTGGTGAGGTGCATTGGCCATGCTAAATTCTCCCTAAGTGCACCCGGATAAGTACCGGAATGTGGCATGTAGGAGATTTTCATAGTAACTACATTGCAATGTTAACGTGAGCCTACTTGTGACACTAATAAATAAACTTAAACTCTAAGGCTGTGACTGTGACCATGGGAGAGTTCTCACCAATATTTTGCTAGCAGGGTCTGGGGACCGCAGTGCCTGTAAGTTGAATTTTTGCATGGAGGCAGGTAAATTGAGTTAGGGAACTTGCCAATTCAGCAAACCCATCGGCATATAAATGGCCCACACACAAATTACTTTTACTCTGGGAAGGTGGGGTTAGGACTGAGTTGTGTCTGTGGATCCTGGGAGCAGTTTGTTCGCAGATGGGTAACTGCTGAGGCACTCTGGCCCTAACACCTCACACCCCCCGCCGCCATCCCATTTCCCCACGCTCTTTCTGCACCTGCCTGTGTCCTTCATGCCCACTCACCCTGTATGCACTGTAGAACCAAAGGGTCATATAATATCAAAGGCAAGTTTTGAAACTCAAATCTGCTGCGCTTACAACCTTATAGAAATGTCAATCAGACAGAGTGATTATGGAATCTATAACAGATAATTTATCTTTGTTAACATCTCTTAATCTTGTCGAAATCCAGTATGCTAGAAATTCTGTCAGGGTATTAGAAACAAACATAGCATTGAAACTGGCACTATGTGATGGTGGAAACACAGTTTCCACATACACCATGGGCTGCCAACTCCACTGTTGAGCACTCAGATGACCTGGTCATTTTAATGACAAGGTTATCTCATTATGCAGCTCCCAGCTTCCACATGCCATCTGCTTCTCTCTCCTTTCCATATAACTGGATATATCTACAAAGCTGTCTCTCCCTCTCAGATGAATGCCCTCCTCAAATCCTCCTTCTATTTCCCACACCCCTCTCCTGCGCAATAATACGGTCTTCCTCTGTATCCACATTTACTGCAAGGGCCAGGTGACTCAATGTCCCACTTTCAGATTATATGATTCCAGTAATGTGATCCAACTACTAATATTCGGACTGGACACTATCTTTTCTTTAATTCTGTCATCTACCATTAATCTTTTTGGAATATATCCCATTACTAGAATTATCGTGGAAGTTCCCATAAAGATAGCAAAGTGTTTAATTGTAGCTAAAAGATGCCTCTCACAGGCTGAGTATGCCGTTTCTACTGGAGTTAATGTCCAAGAAACATACACAACATGTTTCCCATGGGCTGCTTGTATAATGCTGCACTTAAAATGGTTGCACACGCTAGCCAGAGCCCTTGTGAAAGGTTATTGTTCCAACACTGGGAGTGTTTGCAGTTTCTTCTTAAGTGTGAAAAGCTCTCTCACATTCGTCGGTCCACTCTCAATTGACTGATTTCTGTGTTGAAGTGTACAACAGTCTAGTATCCCTGTGTAATCTTGAATAAACTCATGGCAATACCCCATCCCAGTCTCAGTGAAACCCCCAAAACATGGACCTCTTCTTGCCCGATCTCAACGTTTTTAGGGTTTACCTTCAACCTGTATCATGTTGGGAGTTTTAGCAACTCCTTCATCAGCACCATATTTCTTCAGGCATCTGCGTAAGTAGCACTGATGATCCATATACGGAATCAACTTGTCCCTACCAGGGATCTCTTCTGAAAACTTAGCCATTTGCTGATCAGAATCACAGAGTTGTCACTGCTGACTCCATAAAAACAGCTATAAATCATCAGTCAACAGATTTAAATTATCTTGATGCCAAATCCAGAGAGACCATGATGGAAACCTGACAGGCTGTTACGAAAACGTTTGTGGCAGATGTGCAGCCCCTTAAAGATAAAGGCAAATTTGTATTGATCTGTTCTCCTCAGCAAAATAGGCCAAAAGACATTAAAAATACACATTCCTGGAACTTCGTATACTGTCAATCAAAACTGTGGCAGCAGTGACCATTGAGGAACGTGCTGAAATGTTCTAATTTAACATCCTTTAGTCTATCATCATCTTCCATGATCCATCTGGTTTTGTAACAAGCTAAATTAGTGGATTTACATGTGTTGTTAGAGATCTTAAGGCCCATTAATCCACCAGAAACCTCACTGCTACCGTTAGATCCCTCTCTGCTTCTGTGAGGCAATGATGTTCCTTCTGTGAAGCTTTCATTGATTCTTCTTCTCCTATACTCTCTACTCCTGATATTCTCCTATAACACTCCCTTCTACTGCTGTACAGTGTCTTCACTCTGCTCTGACCTTCTCTTCCTTAATGCCTCCCAATTGTATGCTCTCCTACCTGGAATCACACATACTAACATACCAACAAACATATCAACTGGAGTAGGCCACTCAGCCCTTTGAGCCTGTCCCGCTGTTCAATAAGATTATGGCTGATCTAACCATAACTTCTTGTCCACCCCTATAATCTTTCACTGCCATTGTTTATCAAGAATTGATATACCTCTGCCTTGAAAACACCCTGGGCAGAATTTTCCCATCCCACCTGCCACAGGAATCGTAGCGGGCAGCACACAAACCATGCAAAGATCCATTCTCCTCGGACAGGATTTTCCAGTATTAGGGTGAGCATGGCCAGAAAATTCCACCCTCTGCCTTTTCAGGGAGTTCCAAATTATCATGACCATCTGAAGGAGACCTTGCTCCTCATCTGTCTTAAATGAGCAAGTCCTTATTTTTAAACAGTGACCCTTAATTCTAGATTCTTCCTCAAGAGGAAACATCCATTCCATATCCACCTTGTCAAGGCCACTCAGGATCTTATATGTTTCAATCAAACCTCTTGTAAACTCTAGAGGGTACATGCTTAGCCTGTCTAATCTTTTCTCATGTGACAATTCATCCAAAACTGGAATTAGTCTTCCAACACATTTATATTCTTCCTTCAATGAGGAGATCAACACTATACACAGTGCTCCAAACGTGGTCTCACAAATGTATTGTACCACTGAAACATAACCTTCTGATCAATTGGCCTCACAATAAACGACAACATGCTATTTGTTTTTCTAATTACTTGCTGTACCAGCAGACTAATATTCTGTGATTCAAGCACGAGAAGACCAAGATTCCAGAGCTCTACAATCTCTCACCATTTAGATAGAAAACTTCTTTTTTATTCTTCCTGTCAAAATGGGCATTTTGATATTTTCCCACATTAGACTCCTTTACCAGATCTTTGTCCACTCACTTAACTTATCTATGTGTGCTTGTAGCCCCTTATGTTTTCTCACATCTTTCCTTGTCAATACAGCAGAATGCACGGTCCATCATTCCTTTTCCATAAACAGTGATCAAGTAAACCTACGTCCAGCATTCATACAGTCTGACCCTAATCCACCTTTCTCCTCATCCAATTCATCAATGTAACTTGGAGGCAGGACTGGATCAGTGGGTGTGAAGCGAATTGGAGATCTTCGCTGCCAAAGGGAGCACCGTAAAGCCATCAGCACTGGTTCCTTCTGAGGTTTTGCTTCAGTGAGGACATCAGTCTCTTCCGCTTGCATCTCGGAAACTGCTATTAGTTACAATTATTTCTTTTTTGGGAAGGGGTTGGTGGAGGTGTTAGCCAATTAGACAAACTTGGCAAATTTCCAAATCATAGAAACCCTACAATATGGAAAGGGGCCATTCGGCCCATCAAGTCTGTACCGACCACAATCCCACCCAGGCCTTTATCCCTATATATTTTACCCACTAATCCCTCTAACTGACAGATCTCAGGGCACTAAGGGGCAATTTTAGCATGACCAATCAACATAACCCGCACATCTTTGGATTGTGGGAGGAAACCGGAGCACCCCAAGGAAACCCACGCAGACACAAGGAGAATGTGCAAACTCCACACAGACGGTGACCCAAGCAGGGAATCGAACCCAGGTCCCTGGAGCTGTGAAGCAGCAGTGCTAACCACTGTGCCACCGTGCCGCCTGGTACTTATTCAGCATTATTAGATTTATGCTGAAGTGAATCCATAAGAAATTATAAACCTTGGATCAAGCTATCAAGGGTATTTTATGTGCATTGATTTTCTTATCGATTTTGTTCTCAGCAGACTTATAAATTGTTGTAAATGTTAATTTAATATTTCAATGTCCCAAATCATCAGCAATTAAAATAACCTGACTTTAAATAAAAAGCAGCCTTTGGCAATGTGTTTGAAGTTAGATGTCTCTGTCATATTCTATTCATTATGTTATCAAAAGCAAGACATTATGAGCAAAATGAATGATGCAGATTGTAAATAGATTTAAATGCATGACGCTTTATTTGTTTTCAGAGCAGCAAACAGGAACAGTTCATGGTGTTCAACCAAATCCCAGAACCCAGCAGGTAACTAAGATGACAACAAGGCCGTAGGTCAGTTCGAAGCTTCATATAAAAGTCTCGGGTGAGGCAGTGTGCCTTGACAGGATGGCAAGAGTAATGGGCCATTGTATCTTGTTATGACGAGAGGGTGTCCCAATGTCAGGATTCTGGGAATATGTCAGAGAACCAGCTGGCTATTGGCACTTGGGTGGATTGAAGTAGGATTGAGAGGGGCTTGTTGAGATTGTAGGGGTGAATGCCTGGGAGAGAGTCCCCTGAGACTGGGACTGAGAGCCCCCTGAGATTAGAACACTATCCTAAAGAGCAGATGAGGATCTGTTCAACCTCCACCACTACAGCTCAGATCTAACGTTGTCCCATCCTCTGTCAGCGAACCAGAGTATGCAGACAATGTTTGTGTCTGTGCAGACAGATACTGAGATCCAAGCCATCATCAACATCTTCACTGAGGCAGATGTATGTATAGGCCTTAGACTGAATATCTATAGGACAAAGCTCCTCTGCCAACCTGCCCACAGCCCCCCAACACACATTCCTACCAATGCTGCCTCCACAAGATCTGCGAATTTAATATCAAAGTATTGACCATGCTCGATCAGCTGCACTGGACACCATATTGTCTGCATTCCCGACATGAAACAAATACTCCACTTAGGGCTTCGACACAGCAAACACAGGAAGAGGAAGTGCTTCAAGGACACCCTCCTTGAAAAAGTGCAACATCCCCACCGACACCTGGAATCCCTGGACCCAAATCAGCCAAAAGTGTCAGAAAAGCATCTGGAAAGGAACAAAACACCTCGGGTTTCATCGCCAAGTGCAGACTGAAGCCAAGCATTGATAGAGAAAGGAGCATGTGGCAACCCGGGTACCCCACCCATCTGCTCTTCCAGTCACTGTGTTTCCCTGCTGTGACAAGAAACACTTTAGGTCATACATTGGAGTCCTCTGTCACCCGAGAGCTCATTCTTAGTGTGGATGCAAGTCTTCCTCAACACCGAGGGACTGCCTAAGAAGAAGCACTCAGGAAGTGGGTTTTCTAGTCAGCAGGAGGACATGACAGTGGTGGAAGTGTTAGTCACGGATCACTGGATGGCAGAAGCATCATGGTCACACAAAGGTGATGGCAGCCTCGGGATGGGGAAATAGGAGAAGATGGTAGAGCAGGTTGCAACTCAATGAAGAAATGTGAGACTGAATGCACAGATATCCAATGCTGATAAGTCACGAGAAGCGGGAAATTGGGCAGAAGCCTGACTTCTTGGCTCTCTCACAATCTTATTAGCTCACCCAGCCCATTGGCCAGCAGAGCACAAAGGTAAGACCACCCCCTGAGTCTCTCCAGAGAGACTGTCACTGATTTCTGTGTCATGGTGTTAGACAAATTGAACCTATTGCTATTGGTGGTTACCCAGTCCAAGTGGCAGTGAAGATCATATTATTCTAGCAATGTTCACATGTTTCTAGTTCATCCCAGGGGTGCTCTGGAGGCCTTCCCAATCAGGGCACATATTGCATCAAGGTGACGACCAATTCCCTTTTCAGGGAGTGCAGCAAGATACCCATTATCATACTGATTTGGATAGTCAGTCTCAGGGAAACCTGATGCTGCAGAGAGGGGAGACCTTGGCTAAGTGGAGAGTGACGCATCCTCAGATGAAGAGGATAATGTGGAAACCCAAGAGGAGCCTCAGCACCCTGAATGACACCAGGAACCACATGGTGGATGGAATGAAATAGGCAGTAAGGAGACTTGGAAGACACTTATGCATAGGAAAGGCAGTGGATGTTGTCTACATGGACTTCAGTAAGGCCTTTGACAAGGTCCTGTATGGGAGGTTAGTTAGGAAGGTTCAGTTGCTAGGTACCCGTGGAGAGGTAGTAAATTGGATTAGACATTGGCTCAATGGAAGAAGCAGACAGTGATAGTGGAGAATTGCCTCTCTGAGTGGAGGCCTGTGACTAGTGGTGTGCCACAGGGATCAGTGCTGGTCCATTGTTGTTTGTCATCTATATCAATGATCTGGATGATAATGTGGTAAATTGGATTAGCAAATTTGCTGATGATACAAAGATTGAAGGTGTAGCGGACAGTGAGGAAGGTTTTCAAAGCTTGCAGAAGGATTTGGACCAGCTAGAAGAGTGGGCTGAAAAATGGCAAATGGAGTTTAATGCAGACAAGTGTGAGGTATTGCACTTTGGAAGGACAAACCAAGGTAGAACATACGAGGTAAATGGTAGGACACTGCAGAGTGTAGTAGAACAGAGGAATCTGGGAATACAGCTACATAATTCCCTAAAAGTGGCTTCACAGGTAGATAGGGTTGTAAAGAGTGCTTTTGGAACATTGGCCTTTATAAATCAAAATATTGAGTATAAGAGTTGGAATGTTATGGAGAGGTTGTATAAGACATTGGTGAGACCAGGAAGGATATTAATAAGGTTGAAAGAGTGCAAAGAATATTTACAAGGATGTTGCCAGGACTTGAGAAACTGAGTTACAGAGAAAGGTTGAATAGGTTAGGACTTTATTCCCTGGAGCATAGAAGAATGAGGGAGATTTGATAGAAGTGTATAAAATTATGATGGGTATAGATAGAATGAATGCAAGCAGGCTTTTTCCACTGAGGCTAGGGGACAAAAAAACTAGAGGACGTGGGTTAAGGGTGAAGGGGGAAAGTTTAAAGGGAATATTGGTGGGGGGGTGGTTCTTCACACAGACAGTAGTGGGAGTGTGGACTGAACTGCCGGAAGAAGTGGTAAATATGGGCTCACTTTTAACATTTAAGAAAAACTTGGACAAGTACATGGATGAGAGGGGTGTGGAGGGATATGATCCAGGTGCAGGTCAGTTGGACTAGGCAGAAAAATGGTTTGGCATAGCCAAGAAGGGCCAAAAGGCCTGTTTCTGTGCTGTAATGTTCTATGGCTCTATGATTCTATACATGTTTCATATGATTCTCCAAATCAAAGAAAGATTAATTGTCACTCCTCGCTGTTGCTGCTTACCTCAAAACACCAGATTCCTACACCCAGTGACATTTTGCCCATCTATACGGGCCACAGATGGCATGTTCCCTCACCAGAAAGCTGATCTCTGAGAGAGAACAGAAAGATCACAGGATGTCACCTTTCCAAACATAGGCTTCTAGAATCATCTGGTGTTCAGATGGGCATATGTACAGTGGAGGACACAGGAACACTATCCTCCTGCTCTCCCAGTGCTCGCTTATGTCCAGTCATGAGAACATTCATCCTGCACCCACATTCCTACCTCACCATCCACAACAGAGCAGCTCTGCCAATTCCAGAGCTTTGTCTTCCATGATTGTGAGGGCAGTGGATCTTAGGTCTCAGCATCAGTCTGAGTCCATTCTTTTCGATTGTGGGCTCCACTCTTCTGCTGAAACAAAGAAGAGAAATATTTGTCACCCAACAAAGACGGGCACTTTGCCCAAGCAGGTAGTAACCTAGCTTGTTCATTTTGGGGACAACTGAATGTGTCCCACAGTCAGCCATTCTGGAGCAACATTTCAAGGATCACTGTGTTACAGTCCCCATAGAGATTGACATGTTTGTATTTGATTTTCTAATGACTGACCGAATTTTTCATTCTGAATCATTTTCAGTACTCTTGTGTGTTTCACCATAATAATTTATTGTGTGCAGTTGTGGAATCCATATTAAGGGAGGAATGTGACACCATTGGAAAGGGTGCAGTGAGATTTACCAAGATGTTCCCTGGGCTGGAGAGTTTTAGTTATGAAGGGAGATTGGATAGACTAGGATTGTTTTCCTTGGAGCAGAGGAGATTGAGGGGGTATGATGGAGATGTACATGAGGGGCGTACATGAAGTAGACAGATCCCATGGTGGAGGGATCAATGACTGGGGGGTGAAGGTTTATGGTAAGGTGTTAAAGAAGTATTTAGATGTGCAGTTGTGACGCAAAGGCATATAAGGCAATGGGCCAAGATCTGGATAATGAAATTAGGATAGTGAGTTAACTGTTCTTGACTGATGCAGACCCCATGGGCTGAGGAGCCTTTTCTGTACTGTAGACCTCTAGGACTCTATAATCCAAGTTGAGTGTCAGTGACCAAATTATCTTTGAGTAAGTGCCACCTGATAGCAATGTAGACGTCATCATTCATCAATGTGTTTAGTAGTGAGAGTAGACTGATGGGACAGTAATTGGCAGGATTAGATTTGTTTTGCTTTTAGTTGACAGCACAGTCCTGAAAATTCTACCACTTGGTTGATCCATCCAGACTTTTAAAATTATTCTATCCTCTTCTTAACATCAACCCCATCATTCCCTGCACATCTCTCTACAAAATAAACACTCGAATATAATTTTTCCCGCAGCATCTCCTACATTATAACAGTGACTACACTTAACAAAGTACTTTATTGGCTGTAAAGCACTTTGAGACGATTAGTGGCCATGAAAAAGCCCATATAAATGTTAGTCTTTCTTTTCCTATTTTTCCAAGTCTGCAATAAAATACTTGTCAGGGTGTTCCCTGTGAGCTGATATGTGGACAGTTGTACAGGCAGAAGCTTTTACTAACAACCCAGAGAATTAAGATCCAGTCCTAAAGGACAGCTGGAGACTTCAGGGAATTAAATAAAACTGGAATACAAAGTTAGAATCAGTAATGGTCACCCTGTATAAAACTGGTTTATTATAAAGCACTATATAGTTCACTCATGTCCTTGCCAGGTCTGCCCCTTTTGCAACTGAAGGCCCACAATGCTGTCTTAACTTATCATCCAACATGACCTTGCAAGCCAGTCAGTTGTATGCAACTGTGATGCCAAGGTATAACAGAAATGTAACAGGATGGACCATTGCATCAGTGTTGGCATTGGATATGGACAGAACAAACCCAGCAAACCTTCCTCCCTAACATTTTGGATTTCTGCCAACATTGGGAGAGCTATCTCCCAGACTAGTCAGCAGAGTGCACTGTACATAGCAAAGGCTATCGGCCCTGACAACATTCTGACTGCAATGCTGATGATTTGTGCTCCAGAACCAGCGCTAATGCCTCCAGCCTAACACTTCCAGTGCAGCTACAGTGCTGGCAACTACCTGACAAAGTGCCCAACTGCGAAGAGCAGAATAAATCTAATCCTGCCAATTACTGCCCCATCAGTCAACTCTCATTTCTAAACACAGTGATGAATGATGACGTCTACACTGCTATCAAGTGCACTTACTCAAAGATAATTTGGTCACTGATGCTAAATTTGGGTTATAGAGTCATAGAGGTCTACAGCACAGAAAAGGCCCTTCAGCCCATGGGGTCTGCATCAGTCAAAGACAACCACCTCATTATTCTAATCTCATTTTCCAGCACTTAGCCCACAGCCTTGTATGCCTTAACATCGCAACTACACGTCAAAATACTTTTTAAGTGCTATGAGTGTCTCTCTGCCTCCACCAGCATTTCAGGCATTGAGTTCCAGACTCCCACGGTCCTCTGGTTGAAAAAGATTTCCTCACATCTCCCCTTAACCTCTTGCCTCTTACCTTAAATCTTTACCTTGGTCACAGATCTCTCCAATAAGAGGAAAAGTTTCTTCCTGTCTACTCTATCTATGCCCCTCACAATTTTATACATCTCAATCATGTCCTCCCTCTGTCACCTCTGATCCAACGAAAACAATCTCACTCTATTCAATCTCTCTTCATAACTAAAATTCTCCAGCCCAGGCATCATCCTGGTAAATCTCCTCTGCACCCTTTCCGGTGCTATCAGATCCCTCCTATAATGTGGACTCTAGAACTGGCGTAACCAACATTTCATATAGTTCCAGCATACCTTCCCTACTCTTAAACTCTATGCCTCGGCTAATAAAGGCAAGTATACCATCTGCCTTCTTAACCACTTCATCCAACCTTAAGAATTCCACCAGGAATCTCATTATAGCCTTGTTATAAATATGGGCAAAAGAGTTTAATTTCTTGGAGAAGGATGGTCATGGATGAAAATTAAGAGCACAATGTACCATCTACAAGACGCATTGCAGCAGCTCACCAAGCTTATTCTGACAATATTCCTAATCTGTGACCTCTACCAGCTAGAAGGTCAAGAACAGCAGGCACACATGAACACAACCACTTGCAAGTTACCCTTCAAACTATTCATCACCTTGGCTTGGAAGTATACTCCTTCACTGTTGTTGAGACTATTGTGCATCTATTGTGGATGCACCTACACCAAATAAGCCACAGGAAACTCACCATTGCTTTCTCCTGGGAAATTAGGGATGGGGTATAAATGCTGGCCTAGCCAGTGATTATATATCTTGCAAATAAATAAAACAAGATTGGCAGCAGGTGAAGTACCTCGTTGCTGGAATGGATTTGAAAGGTGTAGGCTTAAATTCCTTCCTTTACCTTTCTGTAAGAAAGTCAAGCAATTTCAAAGTCTTAAATTCTTTTGACAACAGATATCAATCTAGCTCCCTTTTAAAAATGCTAATTGAGACCAAATCAACCACTACATCTGGGATAAAACCAAAATATTGTGGATGTAGGAAATTTGAACCTCACCTGGGAATTTGTATTTCACCACATTGGAGACAAGATTCTCTGGTGTCTAACTTTCTCTAACTCTGTGAATTATCTATTTCATTTGTCGTTTTGCAGTAAAAATTTTGAGTCACAGAGTCATTGAGGTTTACAGCATGGAAACAGGCCCTTTGGCCCAACTTGTCCATGCCACCCTTTTTTTTAAACCCTTAAGCTAATCCTAATTTCCTGCATTTGGCCCATATCCCTCTATAACCATCTTATCCATGTAATTATCTAAATGCTTTTTAAATGACAAAATTGTACCCGCCTCTACTACTACCTCTGGTAGCTTGTTCCAGACACTCACCATCCTCTGTGTGAAAAAATTGCCCCTATGGACACTTTCGTATCTCTCCCCTCTCACTTTAAACCTATGCCCTCTAGTTTTAGACTCCCTTACTTTTGGAAAAATATATTGATTATCTAGGTAGTCTGTGCCCCTCATTATTGCTGAAAAAGAGACATGCTGCCAAAACTTTTCATCTTGTACTCATCAGGACAGAATTCTCAAGAATACCAATTGTAAAGAATTTATACTGCATGAGAAAAAAGTGCTGATTGGCTGACAAATGGATTCTGATTGGGAGGGGCATTGCCAGGGAAAGTGCAACAGAGAGAAACTCATTTTGTATTTCCCTCCTCCTTTTGTCAGTATTCAGGTTAAACAGCTTACTAAGCATATCTAAAACTTTCATGATGTCAAAGATTGTGGGTGAAGTTCTCTGGCCCCCACTCAGTGTGTTTTTGGTAGTGGGAGGTGGCGCAACATTCACTGGCGGTGGGATTTTCTTGTCCCATAATTGTCAATGGGAATTTCCATTGAAGCCACCCCATGCTGCCGGGAAACCAGCAGCAAAAGGGGTGTGCCATTGTCAGGACCAGAGAATCCTGCCACTGTGAATGGCCGGAGAATTCTGACTCATGTCTCCCCTTAGCCTTCTTTCCAATAAAGATAAACGTCTTTCTTTATAACTTGGTTTCTCAATCATCCTGGTCTTTATCCTCTGAAATCTTTTTAACTATAACCAAAACTGCACATCATGCTTCGGGAATGGCATCACCATTCATTTGTGTGATGTCAGCCTTATGTACAAGAACTTGTAATGAACAGTTCCCCAGATGTAACCAATGTCTAATTTTTCTTACTGAAACTTTGACCACTGGCTTTCAGAACATAAACAATCTCTCACAAATCCTTGTCCTTTTCAAGTTCTGACAATGTTGCTAAGTCTATCATCCAAACTCCTGGACGTTCAAGAAAATCAGACAGGATTCCAGCAACTGCCCACATTTCCATCTATTGTTTGTGGTCAGCTAATCCTTGGATTCAAACATGTGTAAACTACTGCCCTTTGGAGTCACTTTGTTATTCTAGTTACTGATATTTCATAGAATCATAGAATTACTACAGTACAGAAGGATGCCATTCAGCCCATTAAGCTTGTACTGACAACAATCCCAGCTAGGCCCTACCCTTGTAACCCTATGTACTTACCCAGCTAATCCCCCTGACATGAAGGGGCATTTTTTTAGCATAACCAATCCACCTTTAGACTGTGGTAGGAAACTGGAGCACCTGGAGGAAACCCGTGTGGAGACCGTGCCACACAGACAGTGACCTGAGGCCAGAATTCACCCTGGGTCCCTGACTCTGTGACGCAGCAGTGACACTGCGCTTACTTAATAATCCTTTTGAACGTGTCTACCACTTGCTGAAATTTTAAGTGTTGCCCTTTAAGAAGAAACACTTGATTGCATATTCCAGGATTTTTGAGCATCCTAAATTCTACAATTACACTGGTCCACTTAAAATAGGGCCCTTTGATTTTTATTCGTTTGAGCGAACTAAACTTTTCTGGAATTTTAAACATTTTGTCCTTTTAAAAGGAAGCAGTTGTTTAAGTCCAGGGAGATTGAGTTTAGTCAATTGCAGAATTCCCACCGCTCTACTTAAAGCAGAATCTTTGCATGTTATACATATGTTCATTATTAGCTGTTGCTATCAGCAGTGCCCTACATTTATCCACATTGTAATCCATTTTCTATTTCCAAGCTCAGACACATAATTGGCCTGAACCTCTAAAGATAATCAATCTTCTTTGTAATCATTAGCCTGTCTATGTTGCTTCACATCATTATGGAGCTTAATAAAACTAGTACAAACACCTTGTTCCATATCATTTCCAAAATAAGATGAGTAATAGATATCTTATTACAGATTGTTGAAGACCAATGTTAATTACTTTTTCCAGGAAAACCACCTTGCCTGGATCAACACTTGTCTGACTTTTATTCCCAAACTAACACTTAGTCCATTTGGACAATTTGTTATCTAGCAAACAAAACTGCCAGAGAGTTGAGGTTTGGGATCAATTAGGACCATTTTAGAAGTAGCCCGATCAATATCTGCTGAGAAGCAGGACTGGAGGTTAAAGAAACATTTCACGGTGTTTGATTTTCTTTACTGGTAAGCTCAGCAAACAGAATCAGTGTTCCCTAAAGTAGGGATCAACAGGCAATGTGGAAGTGATGTCAATTGTCCAATGATAATAAATCTCTGGCTGGCGAGTTTGGTGGGCTGGATAGACTGTTCTTTGCTTCAGATTCTCTTACATTTCTATCTGTTGCTTAAACCTTAGTCTCATATGAAGAGCTTGAATGCCTTTTGAAAATGCAAATAAAGAGTAACTATTGAATTAATTTCATCCACCACTTTGGTTATTTCCTCAAAAATTCCAGTAGGTTGCAAGACATGACTCATTGTATCTAAAACCATATTGAATCTGCCCTAAGTCACCTGTTAAGATTCAAACCTTTTCAATACTTTTGTGTGAATTACAAAAAGACAATTTCCATACAGAGACCAATTTACTTCCTTCAGTCCCATCTGGGACAATGGACAACAAGACACTGGCCCTGGTCCATCACAGTGTCTTTCATCTCAGTCCATATAGTGACCTGCTCTTGGAGGTCCTTTATGGAGGTACACAACCAATCCAAATTTCTTGTGGACCAAAGCCATTGTCCTAGTTCTGTGCAGCAGGCTATATAATTACAATGTCCTCCGAGTTACAGTGTATCATGCACCAAAGATCACGGGTGGGATTTTCTGTCCAGAAATTCCCACCCAAGGTCCACAGACCTTTAGGTGGTCTGCTAAATCTTCTGTCCTGCCCATTACAGTTCCTGTAGACAATGGGACCAGAAAGTCTCCCCCTACATGTATTATCCATCATATTTTCTTGTTGTCTGTGATAGGCAATAAAAGAGATTAGAATTAATAGGTGCTTGATGGCCAACACAGATTCAATGGACCGAAGGGCCTGTTTCCATGCTTTAAACCTCTGACTATGACTGTAAATCCATAAGAGTTATAAATTTGCTTGAGATGATAAGACATAACGGTTAAGAGTGAATCCAATGTCCCTTGGGGCAGCACGGTGGCATAGTTAGCACTACTGCCTCATAAAGCCAGGGACCTGGGTTTGATTCCTGGCTTTGGTCACTGTCTGTGTGGAGTTTGCATGTTCTCCCTGTGCCTGTGTGCATTTCCTCTGGGTGCTCTGGTTTCCTCTCACATTCCAAACGACATGCTGATTAAATGCATTGGCCATGCTAAATTCTTCCTCAGTGTACCCAAACAGGTGCCATAGTGAAGGCGACTGGGGGATTTTCACAGTACCTTCGTTGTAGTGTCAATATAAGCCCATTTGTGACGCAAATAAATAAACCTGCGCGTTCAGCCTGATTTTCTTTCCCAATGATTTGAATGAGAACGTATTTTGGATTATGTAAAAGGAATTCCAAATCATAGTTTGTGATATTGTGCTATTTTCCAGGATGGACATATATTCAAATTAAAATAGTCTGGCAAAAAGCTGATTAACTGAGAACATAGAACACTACAGCACAAACAGGCCCTTCAGCCCACAAGTTGTGCTGATCATTTCCCTACCTACCAGGCCTATCTGTAACCCTCAATCCCATTAAATCCCATGTACTCATCTGATTGGCAGAGTTATTTAGAGGTTGATTTATTTAATCTGCAGTGAATGAAATTTATTGAAAGTACAATACTTAAAATACAGGTAGGATCAGCCCATTGGGTTAAAATACTGTCCTCACATTATAATTCTTACATCTCAGTTGCATATTGAGTAGCATGGCATGGTGGCACAGTGATTAGCACTGCTGCCTCACAGCGGCAAGGACCCGGGTTCAATTCCCGGCTTAGGTGACTGTCTGTGTGGAACTCACTGTGTCTGCATGGGTTCCCTCCACGTGCTCCGGTTTCCTCCCACAGTCCAAAGATGTGCAGGTTAGGTTGAATGGCAATGCTAATTGACACTGGTTTCAGGGGGGTTAGCAGGGTAAATATTTGGGGTGACAGGGATAGGGTGGGATTGTTGTCGGTGCAAACTTGATGGGCTGAATAATCTCCTACTGCACTGTAGGGATTTAGCATCTTGATTGAAACAGTCAAAGTTTTCTATAGTTGATCTGAGTTTTTGAAGCATGGAGTTCAGGTTTCAGACAGGACTAAAGCAATGCTTTATGTTGTGAGAATCCTTTTCAGTGAAACTGATGTCGGCTTAGAAGTTCACTTTTGCACCTTGTGAATGTGGCGTTCATATTTCAGTATTGCCATATTTCTGCAAATGTTTTGCTTTATAACTGAGCTTGTCCGTTGCATGGTTTGTTAATCTGTATATATTAACATTTAAGTAACCTGTCCTAGCTATCAAACAACTTTTTACTTAATTACTCTCTGACATAGACGAAAGGGTAGACATATTCCATCACCATGATCTAAATTTGCAGTCAGCAACAAAAATGGTCATCATCACCATGGAAACAAAGGACTATTAAAAAAGCTGATTGACGCCAATTTTTAATACACTTTTACCCAATTCATCGAAAATCACATGGAATATAATACAGTAATCTCCCATCTTGTTGTATCCTTTGCTTTGTAACTAATCATTTGCAGCATCTTGTGAAATACTCCTATTTTCCCATTATGGTTGTTGAGTTAACCAGCTTTTTTTAATTCATTTGTGGGTCATGGACATTGCTGGCTGGTCAGCATTTATTGCCCATCCCTAGTTGCCCTTGAACTGATAGTTTGCCAGGCCATTTCAATGGGCATTGCTGTGGTTCTGGAGTCACATGTAGGCCAACCAGATAAGGACTGCAGATTTCCTTCCCTAAAGGACATTAGTAAACCAGATGGGTTTTTCCAACAAATGACACTACTTCATGGTGATCAGTAGATTATTAATTCCAGATAGTTTTAATTGAATTAAAATTCCACTATCAGCCATGGTGGGATTTGAACCCAGGCCCCAGGCGATTAGTTGAATTTCTGGATTAATTGTCTTGCGATAGATCATGCCACCAGGCCATTACCCCCGACAAATATAAGGCTCATACCTAAATCATTTTTCCTCTTGGAAATATATTTGCCATTCTTTAGTTCATATGTGCTATTCTGGAATCTTTATTTTTAATCATTTATTTACTGACCCAAAGTAATTCCATCTCACAAGTGAAAAAAAAATCAATTTAAAGCAAAATGGGAAAGATTTTAGAGTCGGAGACATCACAAAGAAATGAGATGGAAAGCAATTTACTGGAATGCTGAATAAACAAAGTGCGTGTTACTCAATGGATCTAAAGCAAATTCATTTTAACATTCTGTAAAAACTGTAGAACTTTAAAGGTGCAGGAGTTGAATTACTGCTAAAGTTTGGAGAAAAGTTTTAAAATACTTAGCTTGTCTTAATTACTTTTGAAAAATTATCTGTCCATGGGATTGCTGGCCAGCCTTTCTTGAACTGCTGCAGTCTCTGTGCTGTACACACACCCACAGTGCTGTTAGGGAGTTCCTGAATTTTGGCCCAGTGACAGTGAAGAAACAGCGATATATTTCCAAATCAAGATGCTTGGAGTGGAAGTTCTAGGTGGTGGTGTTCTTATTTGTCTGCAGTCCTTGTCCTTCTGGGTGGTAGAGGTCACAGGTTTTGAAGAGCCATGGTGAGTTTCTCAGTGCATCTTGTAGGTAGCATACACAGCTGCTGCTGTGTGTTGGTGGTGCAGGGAGTCACTGTTTAAGGTGGTGCATGAGGGATTGCTTTGTGCTGGATGGTGTCAAGTTTCTTGTGTGTTGTTGGAGATGCACTCATCCAAGAAAGAGGAGGGTATTCCAGTACATTCCTGACTTCAGTTTTGCTAGGGATCCTTATGCTACACTCAGTCATATGCTGCCTTGATATTCAAGTCAGTCACTCACATCTCACCTCTTGAGTTCAGTTCTTTTGTCCATGTTTGGACTAAGACTGTAATGAGGTCAGGAGTTGAGTGGCCCTGGCGGAACCCAAAATGAGTGCAAGTGAGCAGGTTATTGCTAAATAAGCACCAGTTGACAGCAGTGTCAATGACAACCCTGTTGATAATTGAGAGTAGACTGGTGGTGTGGTAATTAGCAGAACTGGATTTGTCCTATTCTCTGTGGACAAGATGTACCTGGCGATTTCCACATTGTCAAGTGTTGCATCTATACGGGAGCATCTTGATTGGGGCAGTTTATCAGGGGGCAAATCTTCAGCACTATTGCCAAAACCTTGTCAGGGTCCACAGCTTTTGCAGTATGCAATACCTTCAGTCATTTCTTGGTATTACACGGAGAGGCTCGGATTGGCTGAAAACTGACATTTGTAATGGTGGGGGATTCAGGTAGAGGTGAAGGTGAATTACGCACTCAGCATTTCTGTTTGAAGATGGTTGAAAATGCTTTAATCATGTCTGTTATTCTGGAATCCCCAATCACTGGAGGTGGGAATAATTGTAGAAACTCCTCCTCCAATTTGTTGTTTAATTGCCCACCACCATCCACTACTGGATGTGGCAGGAGTGCAGAGCTTAGATTTGATACATTGGTTGTAGGGTTGCTTAGCTCATCTATCTGATGCTATTTCTGCTGTTCAGCATGCTAGTAGCCTGTGTTGTAGCTTCACCGGGTTGACATTTCCTGGTGCTGCTCCTGGCGCTCTTCACTGAACTATGGAACAGCACAGCATTAAGTTTATTATAATCCAATTATAAACATACAATGTGGCTTACTCATGCCAATTTTCTATCTTGCATCCACTTCACTTACATCTAAGAATTTCGGTTAACTGCCCAATTTACCTGTACAGATTATTTGGAGGATCTTGATTTGGGCACTTTCCAACTATATTTAAAGATCAACAAGGTAAAGCTGGAAGAAGTTCTGTCCCTCATTTTTTTTTAACTGCAGCTTGCTTGTATTTTTTGAACCCTAAAAGCTTCTAGTATTTGACCTCCTTGTCACTGTAAATAGTGGAAAAAATTTCCTTGCCACTATAAACCATTACTCCCTTTCATTCCTGCTTTATAAGCTATTGCTGCAGGCCTTTCAATCACACCCAGTCTGCTGGATTTCCCTGTTTCCATTGATGGAGCTGCTTATAAAGCTATGTGATTAGCATTGCCCCTCACTGATTCACCAGGTCAATATTGCGGCAGAAGCTCCCCACACTGACTCTGCCAACCGTGCACATGATCTCAGCTTTGTTCTTAATTGCACACGGCCCTTGCCTTGAAAACTTTGTGTGCTCTTGTACATAGTAACACTCCTTGGTCAAGGCTTTTAAAATTTACCCCTTATTAGACAGAAGCTGAGCTGTGCATGGCATAACAACCAGCGCAATTTCAATGTTGCTTCACCTAACAGAACAAACTAAATTGCATAGATGCAGCAGATGGATGGGTTTCATGTTTCCTAAGCATTCATAGTACTTTGTTCCAGAGGTCAGACCTCAGTGGGAGTAGAGATCGGTCTTCGAAGGGGGTCAGACCTCAGTGCAGAGGCTGGTGGTGGGGACCAGGCTCATGGGGATAAGGGGAGTTCCTACTTCAGGGGTGGGGGAATCAGACCTCAGTGGAAGTGGAGGGGGGAAAGAGGGGGAGGTAGTGGGGAGGGAGGGAGGTTTGGATCAGATATCGGTTGACAGATAGGGTTAGGAATGGTTTTATGGTTATTTTGGGATGTGGTTGAGTCTAGGGATGAATGAGAGTTGGGCCCATGGTGGGGAGGGTGATAAGTTCTGTGTGGATGAGGGGGAAATGACATGGGGAGGGTTGGGGGTTTGGAAATACCGTGTGGGATGGTAAGTCATGTGGGACTGTTGGAGGGGAAGTCCCATGCTGGGGGGTGGGTGTGAGATTTGTGGAGGGAGGGATGGTCAGTCTGGCTCTTTACAACAGTTATCCAGAAGTGAAAAGAAATTTTAACTCTTTCAATTTTTTTGATAAACTATTTGGGGTTCAAGAATTACTTGCCCGCTACACATATGGAAGAAACGGAGGTAGCAGCAATTCACAAGGAGGAGATACTTATCCATTGCCTCAGACCTGAAGGCTATCAAATATGTGAGCAGCTTGCAGAAGAAAAGTCTGATATGTGGCAAATACTCTCAAAAATATTTCTGGCTGAAGAAAAGTCTGATGATCAAACAATATACATTTTGCCTGAGGCGTCAGGGAAATGGTGAGTTCATAAAACAATACATGGCAGCATTGCAGCAGGAGGCTTGCAATAGAAACATAGAAGCAGGAGGTGGCAATTCTGCTCCTTTTGATCATGGCTGATCATCAAATTCAATATCCTGATCCTGCCTTCCACCATATCCCTTGATCCCTTTAGCCCCAAGACCTACATCTAATTCCTTCTTGAAATCACACAATGTTTTGGCCTCAGCTACATTCTGTGGTAGTGAATTCCATAGATTCACCACTCTCTGGGTGAAGGAATTTCTCCTCACCTCACTCCTAAAAGGTTTACCCCTTATCCTCAAGCAATGACCTTAGTTCTGGACTCCCCCACCATTGGGAACATTCTTTCTGAATCTACCCTTCCTAATCCTGTCAGAGTTTTATAAGTTTCCATGGCAACTCTTCATATGTAAATTTGGACACTATTGAAATAATCCGTCACCAACCTATATAAAAACCTTAAGTTCCATGAATTAGCGGATGTTTACTCATGAAGAATGATGAATTCACCTTGGAAAAAGCCACAACCTGGGCAGTCTAAATTGAATCTACCACTGTTGATTTGAAGAGTTTACATAAAGATGCACCCTTAGACTCAGGATTTCAGACACTGCAGCTAGAATTCTACCATCCCATGGGAATTAGAGCAGGTGAGGGGAGGAGAATGGACACTTCCATTAATCTCGGGCGGGATTTTATGGTTTCGGGACAAGCAAAGTTGTAAAATCCCACCCCGCTTGTTCAATTTGCTCATTTGCAAGGGTTACAGATGAAGGGACCTCAACAGGCTCATCGACATTTGTCCCTTCACAATCAGGTTTCTTACAAAATGTTCCCAAGTTGTGGAGGCACCAATCTATTCACAATACCAAGTACAACTCGAGGAAAGAACTGCAACACATACCAAAAAATGAATGCAGAAGAATATATTCTTGGGAGTGAAATATAGCATATATATTCCATCAGAGATGGTGAAGATCATTTTAAGGAATGCTCAGTGGAGATTGAAAGTTTCTCTGTGTTGCCCCTTATTGATGTTGGTGTGGAAGTATCTATGTTGAGCAACAAACTCCACAAAAGCAACCTTCACACCTGCGACAGACAATTTTCAAGCTTCTGATGATTCAATTATTCTAATTCTGGGAATGGTCATAATTCCACTTCACCACAAAAGTGTCAAACTGGACAAACTACATTCTACATCACCAAAGAAAAAAGCAGTTTCGAGTTGAATCCATTTGGTAAGCTTGGCTCCAAACCTGAGGACTCCACTAGAGCACACAGTAACATCAACAATGACACAGACTAATTACAATGGTATTATTCCTTATCTAGCAAGTTTAGGAAGACTAAAGTGCACTGTGATGTTTGTCACATTGACACACCAATTTTGCCAGTTTCACAAGCCTCGAGATGTTTGCTGTGTGTGATCCATGCCAAAGTGCCACAGGAACCTAAACAACTGGGAACAAATGGTATCATTGAGCAAATCAAGTTGTCACCGTGGATGTGCACAACATGAACAATGATGAATTTAGACTATACATTGACCTTAAGGCAATGCCCAAAGCTATCATTACAGTCAAATATTCACTTCCTATGTTCTAAGGACGACTGGCATCATTTCATGACTCAGTTGTCTTCACAAAGCTCAACATGTGATGGGACTATCTTCAGATATCATTAGTGGAGCAGACACCTTCCAGCTTTGTCACTCATGAAGGTTGTTTCAGCACTGCAGAATGCCCAATAGACTATTTTCAGCACCAACCACTTTCCAGAAGATCATTTCTTTGGCCTTGTCAAACATTGAGGGGATGCTCAATCTGCTTGACGCCATCGTTGTCCATCAAAGGGACAAAGCGGAATATGGTCAGCAGTTAGCAATGGTGCTCACTTGACTCGTACTGTACTATTTTGATGCTCACAAAGGATAAATGCATATTTGTGGCATCTGAGATTGATGTTCTAGGGTGAGAACAGGGTTAGAGCAGCTGGAGTGAAGCCTACACATGACAATATCAAAAATCTTTCCTGTGCTTCCAACCCTGCAAAAAAGTTGTCATTGTTCCTCAGTATTACCAAATCTTTGCATAAATTTACCCCTAAGTATGCAGAGATCAGTATGGACAATCTTACAGCAAACAACTTTTGATACATTAAAGACAAAGGTACCAGTCTCCATCAGTTTACAGAAATGTGTGTCACAGCAGATGTGTCAAGAAATACAATTCCAGCTACATCCTCACAGCATTTTGAAAAAAGCGAATGGCCAATTGTGTACACATCAAGCTTAAGTGTCAGAAACTGAACCCAAATACTCCTCCTGAGAGTAGGAAGCACTAGCCTGCATCTACATTTGTGAACATTAATACATGTAATCCCACTTCAGAACGTTAAATCTCTGTACTGATCACCAAGCGCTAACCACCTTGTTAACTATGTTAGGATCTAGTCATCAACCTCTATGCATCTACACATGGTCAGATCATCTTCATCAGCACAACCCTGAGGTTAATTATCTTGCAGGTCCACATAACTGAATATCTGATAGGAATCACCATGCTATTATCACAGACAGTGCTGGCAATAGCTAAGTGACTTGCAACATTGAAGACTGCATAATTGCAGTGATTTTGCATAAAACCACAAATCTTCTTTGGTGAAAGGAATTAGCAACAGAAAGCAGGAAGGTACTAACAAAGGAGCTTTAGTGAGTAGCTGCAGTGCATCTAGTAGATTGGGCCTACCGAGGTCACTGTGTTGATGGGTGAGGGCATGAATGTTCAAGGTGGTAAATAGGGTGCAAATCAAGCATGCTGCTTTATACTGGATGGTATTGAGCTTCTTGAGTGTTGTCCAGGCAAGTAGAGAGCATTCCATTATACTCCAGACTTGTACATTATAGGGGAATCAGGAGGTGTGTTATTTTCCACAGGATTCCCAGCCTTTGACGTGCTCTTGCAGCCATAGTATTTGTATGGCTAGTCCAGTTCAATTTCTAGTCAACAGTGACCCTTAAGTTGTTGACAGTGGGGATTTAGAGGTGGTGATGGCATTGAATATGAAGGGAAGGAGGTTAGATTCTCTCTGGTAATGATGATCATTGCCTAGGGGTTGCGTGGCATGAGCATGTCGGAGACAGAAAATTCATTCATATCTAACCTCACAGATCGATTCATTCCACGCGCTGGCCAAATAGGCACCAGTCGAGTTTATGACTGGTCATAACATTAATGTGCCGCTGACCGTTATTCATCTGTCAGCATTATTCAACAAAAATAACAGAGGAAAGCAGAAGAAATCACAAAATGTCAAGGTAAAGCAAAAACATACTTCAACAAGTGAACACACACAATGGAACCATGATTTGAAGTTGGAGATTGGGTCAAATGATCAAAAACTTACATCATCTCTATCAGGGCTAAAATAGATCAAATGGGTGCTTGGTACCAGCACCTACCTGTTGGATGACAACACTAAGTGGGCCATGAGATGCTTGATAGTGAGCAGACCAGGATATTTCAAAGACAGTCATTATGAGGATACGTTTCTTTTTCTGATGAGCAATGGCAATGTTGATTATCAACCTCATCGAGATCACCACGTAGAACCACAGCCTTAAATTCCAAGAACTTACCATCACCATCAGAGACCTTCATATCTCAAGGACTAATTCTGTACTGAGACATAATGACTCAATTTACAGTTATTAGTATTACTATTTAATAGTGTGAGGTATCAACAAGGAGGCTGCTTGAATCACAAGGTTAATCTACTTAACAGAAACAAGGAAAGCTATATACTGGCACAGCAACTATAGCAATTAGAGACGGCATGATGGTACAGTGGTTAGCACTGCTGCTTCACAATGCCAGGGACCCTGGTATGATTCCTGGCTTGGGTCACTGTCTGTGTGGAGTTTGCATATTCTCCCTATGTCTGTATGGGTTTCCTCCAGATGCTCTGGTTCCCTCCCATAGTCCAAAGATGTGCAGGTTAGGTTGATTGGCCATGCTAAATTGACCCTAGTGTTATGGCATTAGCAGGGTAAATATGTGGGGTTATGGAAATAGGGCCTGGGTGGGATTGCTCATGGGATACGTGGCCAGGTATCTAGATGGGTTGAGAACTGGCTTGCAAAGAGGAGACAGAGAGTAGTAGTGGAGGGGTCCTTTTCTAGCTGGAGGTCTGTTACTAGTGGTGTGCTGCAGGGCTCAGTACTGGGACCTCTTCTCTTTGTAGTGTATATAAATGACTTGGAAGAGGGAGTAGGTGGTGTGATCAGCAAATTTGCTGATGACACCAAGATGGCTGGATTGGCGGGCAGTGAGGAGTAGTGTCTGGCAATACAACGGGATATTGGTAGGCTGGTATATTGGGCAGATACATGGCAAATGGAGTTTAATCCAGACAAATGTGAGGTGATGAATTTTGGCCGGAATAATGTAGGGGGGGGGGGCTATATGATAAAGGGTAAACCCATAAGGAGTATAGAATCGCAGCGAAACCTGGGGATGCAAGTACATAAGTCTTTGAAGGTGGCAGTACAAGTGGAGAAGGTTGTGAAGAAAGCCTATGGTATATTAGCCTTTATAAGAAGGGGTATAGAATATAAGAGCTGGCATCTAATGTTGCAGTTGTATGGAACGTTGGTTAGGCCGCATTTAGAGTACTGTGTCCAGTTCTGGTCGCCTTACTACCGGAAGGAGACTCTGGAGAGAGTGCAGAGGAGGTTCACCAGGATGTTGCCTGGTATGGAAGGACTGGGTTATGAGGAAAGATTGAACAAATTGGGGCTCCTTTCCCTTGAAAGACGGTGACTGAGGGGGAATCTAATAGAGGTATATAAGATTATGAAGGGTATAGATAGAGTAAACAGAGGTAAGCTATTTCCTATGATAGAGACACACAGTACAAGGGGCCATGGGCTTAAGGTGAGGGGGGAGAGGTATAACACAGATATCAGAGGGAGGTTTTTCACACAGAGTGTAGGGGGGGTTTGGAATGCTCTGCCAAGTAGGGTGGTGGAGGCAAGCACGCTAGAGTCGTTTAAGAGTTACTTAGACAGGCACATGAGTGGGTTGGAGATGGGTGGATGTAGGAGATTGTTTTAAATAAGGTTCATTAGCGTTGGGGCGTCCCTGGTAAGGTAAATGGATATGGTATGATAATAATGTTTTTTCTCTTTTCATTCACAGGTTTTAAGTTGGTCCACCTTGTTGTCCAACGAGGGGCATACACGCGATGGGTCATACTTGGGCTGCTCTTGGTTGTTCGAGATTGGCCTAGTTCTTCATGTTGTTAGTGTGTGCTTAAACTGGACCAGATACTGGGCAAGACGACAGCTCAGTGACTATCACTGATTGCTGTGCAGACACATGGATTTGGGCCAGTGTCTGTGGGAGTTTGCGCATTCTCCCCATGCTTGCGTGGGTTTTCTCCGGGTGCTCCGGTTTCCTCCCACACCCCAAAGATGTGCTATCAGGCTGATTGGCAGTAATAAATTGTCCCTAAATTAGTTTCCCTCAATGTGGATGGCCATAAAACAATAGATAAGGGTCATGGGTGGAGGGGTAGTGTTAAAATGGCGGCGTGGGCTCGTTGGGCCGGAGGGCCTGTTTCCCAGGCTGTTTTTGTTCTTTGTTCTTTGTTTTGTTCTTTGTGATTGGTACAGAATTGATGACCAAATGGCCTCCCTCTGCACTGTAGGGATTCAATGATTCTATGAAAACAGGTCTTCATTCCTTGACTCCTGAACTCATACTGAGGATCCCTCACTCCCCTGACCCTGCACACTGGTTCCGTGCAATAGGCCCCAGGCAGGCCACCTGATCTACAAACAATTGCCCTTTCAAGTGTTCACACTACCATACGTGTTTATTGCTTAGGATGGTTTAATTTAAAACAAGGTTCTTTAGTTTAACAAAGGGCATAAGATATATTACAATTCCCATGGCTGATGGATAAACCAAAATTTACAAAACAACCTTCAACGTGATTTCACTTTCAGTCACTTTAACTTTAAAATGAATCAGAACCAATGATGAACAGGCAAATAAAAGGGTAAATTTCATTTTAAATTGTCGTACAATGATGATAAGTCTTACACAATCCCCTGCGTCGCTCCCAGCACAGTTGTGATGCACTCACAAACTCAGTTTTCCCAACTCAATCAATTTGTCTCTTGAGTTGCGTTTACTGGCAACGTATTCCATTTGAGGTCCCAGATATGGTTAATACCGACAAGGTGCACATCTATGAATCCTCTCTCACTCAAGTCATGTCATTCTTGGTGACATAGCTTTCCAGAATTCCTTTTCAACCGACCAACCAACAATACCTGGTTGAAAATCTGGTCCTCTGATATAAACTCTCAATCCTTTTGCATACCTGATCTGTTTACACTGCCTTTTAGCATTCACTTCCTTTTAGTTTACTCATACATCACTTCCCTGGATGCTTCCGGAATTCTGTTTTTCTTTTCACTGCCAAATGGAAAGCTGATCCTGTCATAGTGAGCTTCTCCTTACATGAATTGTGTGTTCCCGTTTCTGTCTCTGTCTGCCTTCTCTTTGTGTCTGACCTGTGTGCTAGTTGCCCTCTGACTCCACCTCTCATTTGTGCCTGGACACATATCTTATCCACCTTTTTGGTGATGCTCCTTCCAGGTCAAGGATCAGTAGGTCACATTGTGCGGTTAGCACTGCTGCCTCACAGCACCAGGGACTCAGGTTCAATTACGGTCTTGGGTGACTGTCTGTGTGGAGTTTGCACGTTCTCCCCATGTCAGCGTGTGTTTTCTCTAAGTGCTCTGGTTTCCTCCAACAGTCCAAAAATGTGCAGGCTGGATGGATTGAACTTGCTAAATTGCCCCTTAGTATCTCAGGATGTGTAGATTGGATGGATTAACCATGGTAGATGTGTGTGGTTACAGGGCTAGGGCAGGGGAGAGGGCCCGGGTAAAATACCCAAGTAAACTATAATTGATCCCTTTATAATTGATGAAAACTCAGAAAGCTGCTAACTTTCAGAACATATGTCAGGTTTGTCAGCATGGTTTTGAATTTATTTTCTTGGAGAACTATTGAGATAGACTTTGAAGATAAAGTAATAGCAAATTACTGCGGATGCTAGAATCTGAAACCAAACGAGAAAATGCTGGAAAATCTCAGCAGGTCTGGCAGCATCTGTGAGAACATAAGAACATAAGAACATAAGAAATAGGAGCAGGAGTAGGCCATCTAGCCCTTCGAGCCTGCCCCGCCATTCAATAAGATCATGGCTGATCTGTTGTGGCTCAGTTCCACTTTCCCGCCCTCTCCCCATAACCCTTAATCCCCTCTCTTATCAAGAACCCATCAACCCGCTTCTTAAAAATATTTAGCGAGGCAGCCTCCACCACTTCAACGGGCAGAGAATTCCAGAGATTCACCACCCTTTGAGTGAAGAAGTTCCTCCTCAACTCCGTTCTAAACCGCCTCCCCTTTATCTTGAGGCTGTGCCCCCTAGTCCTACTGTCTTTTTTGAGCGGGAAGAGTCTCTCCACCTCTATCCTATCCATCCCATTCATCATCTTATACGTCTCAATGAGATCTCCCCTCATTCTTCTAAACTCTAACGAGTACAAGCCTAGTTTATTCAGCCTCTCCTCATAGCTCAATCCCCTCAACTCCGGTATCAGCCTAGTAAACCTCCCCTGCACTCCCTCCAGGGCCAAAATATCCTTGCGCAGGTGCGGCGCCCAAAACTGCACACAGTACTCCAGCTGCGGCCTCACCAATGCCCTATACAGCTGCAGCAAGACCTCCCTACTTTTATATTCAATCCCCCTCGCTATGAAGGCCAGCATCCCATTCGCCTTCCTGACCACCTGCTGCACCTGCAAGCTGGGTTTTTGCGACTCATGCACAAGGACCCCGAGGTCCCTCTGCACTGTCGCCTGCTGCAGTTTTTCGCCACGTAAGTAATAGTCCTTCCTACCATTCTTCCTACCAAAGTGGACCACCTCACACTTGCCAACATTAAATTCCATTTGCCATTCCCTGGCCCATTCGCCCAGCCTATCTAGATCCTTCTGCAGACTCTCCACACCCTCCGCACAATTTGCCTTTCCCCCAATCTTGGTGTCATCGGCAAATTTCGACACCCTGCACTCGGTTCCCTCCTCCAGATCATCTATATAAATGGTAAATAGCTGAGGCCCCAGCACCGACCCCTGGGGCACCCCACTAGTCACCAACCGCCAATCCGAATAGCACCCATTGACCCCCACTCTCTGCCTCCTATTTGACAACCAATCCTCTATCCACGCTAACACCCTACCCCCAACTCCATGTCCCCTGACCTTCTGCAATAACCTCTTGTGAGGTACCTTGTCAAACGCCTTCTGAAAATCCAGAAAGACCACATCCACCGGCTCTCCTCTATCCACTGCCCTAGACACATCCTCATAGAACTCCAGTAAATTTGTCAGACACGACTTCCCTTTAATGAAACCGTGTTGCGTCCACCCTATCAAGCAATTCCCTTCAAGATGCCTCGCAATTTCCTCCTTAATGACGGATTCTAACATTTTACCTACCACAGACGTTAAACTAACCGGCCTATAATTCCCCGCCTTTTGCCTGGCACCCTTCTTAAACAACGGCGTAACATTAGTGAGGAGAGAAAAGAGTTGACGTTTCGAGTCCAGATGAACCTGGGTCAAAAGGCCAACCAGTATGTACATATCCTCTCAGCAAATGTTACAGCCAATAATATTTAGGCCCAGGAAATTCTTCCCCAGCTGAGTAATACTTAGGATTCTGTTCTTTCACCGCCGTGACCCAGGATTAATTCTAGTCATGGAATAAACATTTGAATGCGGCATGGTGGCACAGTGGTTAGTGCTGCTGCCTCATAGCACCAGGGACTCAGGTTCATTTCCGGTCTTGGGTGACTGTCTGTGTGGAGTCTGTACATTCTCCCCGTGTCTGCGTGGGTTTCCTCCCACAATCCAAAGATGTGCAGGTTAGATGGATTGAATTTGTCATATTACCCCTTAGTGTCTCAGGATGTGTAGGTTGGATGCATTAGCCATGGTAAATGTGTGTGGTTACGGGGCTAGGGCAGGGGAGAGGACCTGGGTAAAATAGCCTGTCAAAGAGTTGGTGCAGACCCGATGGGCTGAATGGTCTCCTTCTGAACTGTAGGAATTCTACAGTTTTATTCTATGGTTCTAAATGACACTGTGTGTCTTTGTAGAATTAGAAGCTCAAGATGATCTGTGCCAATTTTGATACCCAGATCTGCTATGCCAGATCACATGTCTAGACATCCCTGTAAGCAGCTGTCACAGTGAGTTCAGATCTCTATTTTTATGTCCCTGGCTCATTTCAGGCTGCCATGGGTATTTTTGTAACATCACCAAGGGGACCATTCAGGCCTGCATTCACTAGGCAACCGATGCCATCTTTAGGAGAGCCGGGGTATTCATCCATTTTAACTTGATTCCAAACATGTCAATAATTTGTTATTTTAAGCTGGAAGTCAGATTTTCAAATCATGTATCAATCTATTGGCATTTCACTGGAAAAATCAACTTTTCTCACTGGAATTGGAGGTTACCAGTAAGAGCCAACTAGATCAATTGAAGGTAAACGTGGTGGTTACCAATATGAATCAATCAGATCAGTTTGAGGGCAAATTGAAGGCTATTCACTTTCTTTTGAGAGTGTGTGTTAACCAAACCTAGACCACAGAGAGCTTTAAGATGAGTTAATGGTTTCTCAGCTTGCAGTTCCAGCTCTCTTTATTCACTGACTGCCCCTATGGTGGCTCCTAAGTGTGAACTTGAAAAATGTTTAATTTTTCTCATGTCTGGATTTAGTCTAATCCAAAAGTTTACTTTCTTCAAGGTTAACTGCAACTGCCTCTTAGCGTATGGAGTGTGTTCCCTTGTATAAATACATTAGGCACTAGGGAATCTGTGATTACTTTAAAACTGTTTGAAAGAAATTACAAAGAGTTTGTATCAACCATAAAAGGGATCTATTGTAATTTTCTCGGCAAATAAAAAATACCAGTCGACATGACCTAGTGAGCCTTTACCTGAGAAGTACCAATAAGAAAGATGCCAAGATGTGGAAGCCATGTGGCTGGACACAAAGGAGAACTGTGAGACAGGAGAGCTGGAGACAGAAGGCAATCAGCGCACAGATGAGCTACAAAGAGGAAGTAGGCAGAGGCAGTAGAACGCAAGAGAAAGGAGCTGGAGGAGAGCGTACGGCTTCTCTTAAGCCTGCTCCACCATTCAATACAGTCATGGCTGATCTTAGACTTCAACTCCATTCTCCCATCCATTCCCCATATCCCCTAACTCCCTGAGAGAGCAAAAATTTATCTATCTCAGCTTTAAGTATATTCAATGATGAGACATATACAATCTTCTGGGGTAGAGAATTCCAAAGGTTCACAACGTTTTGAGTGAAAATATTTCAGTCCTAAATGATCATCCACTTATATTGGGGCTGTGCCCCTGAGAATTCATGCAAGAAGAAGCCAGCTAAGTTCTTTCTAAAACATTCAGTTTTCTGTTTGGCAGTAAGAAAGAAAAATGAATTCCAGAAGCTCTGGGGGAATGATGTACGAGCGAGCTAAAGGGAACTGAATCCTAAAAGTGGTGTGAACAGTTCAGGCATGTAAAATAATTGAGAGTTTGTGTCAAGGGGCCCAGATGGTGAATCTGGCATTGTTAGCCGATGGGTTCAAAAGGGACTCTAGAAAGCTGTGCCATCAGGACTGACATGAGCCTAGTGAGAGAGGATTTGTAGACCAGCACCTTGTTGGTGTCAACCATAGTGGGGGACCTTGGATAGCTGCCCGTGAAAGCAACTCAAGTGCTGAGCGGAAAAGTGACAGATCCTGTGTACTGGAGGCCAAGTTAGAGAGATTTGGAGTGCACATGGAGCCACATGTTTGAGGAATTGTGGAGGTGCTTGTGGTTTTAGAAGATGTGTCACAGTTGTATTGACTATGCAAAGTGAAATTTATCTTATTTGAATTGCCTGATGATTCACGTTTAATTTATGTTGATTCTGATTTGTGTTACAAAACGTGAAATGCTGTTGGTAATTTCTTCACTAGAGTGGAGGAGGGGGAATGTTGTGGGGAGGGGGGGGCTCATTTGGTAAATTTGGTTATTTTGATTTATGGTTTCACCATGAGGATTACAGCAGTAATTACAGCAGGTTTTTATTCCAAAAGTATACTTTATTCATAAATCTGTCCAAGTACATTAAATAACAATTTAAATTTTACATTACATAAGATGTATTTTCTTCCAACACAGCTCCAAAGTGCCTCACTACATTTCAAATGACATATTGGGTGGGATTTTCCTTCCACACTCGCCCCTAGGCTGGAAATTCTCGCCTGAGATCAACAGACATTTGTATGGTTTGTCCCCGCCCGCTATGATTCCCGTGGCGGGTGGGACAGGAAAATTCCACCCATTATATTCACAATCCACATTTCCTGTCAAACATACAATATGAGTGCTGAAAAAGAATCATTTGGACTGGAAGCGTTATCTGTGTTTCTCCACAGTTACTGCCAGACCTGCTAAGTTTTTCCAGTATTTTCCATTTTTATACAACCTGAGGGGTTTTACACAGTTTCCAGTCCCTTGGTACATTTTGGTAGGAGCAGCATAGATATTGTGGGTGGAATTTTATGGCCTCACTCGAGCAAAACCAGAAAGCCCCACCCGAGGGCGATGGACATTTCCATTGTCTGCCGCTTGCTTGCTCCGATTCCGTGGCGGGTGGGCGGAAGAATTCTGGCAATTGGGTTTTTCTCATTGAGCAATTCTGGGCCCTCTGTTTCAAGCTTTAGTGCATACCATGGCATATTGCCCTGGACTTGAATTCTGCCAGTCTGTAAGACTTGACCATTGACAGCTCTTTGCACTCACTGAATTGATGATCTTCCAGCTACAGATGACATACAGCCTATAAAGGTCAAAGTCTGAAGTTATGGGGTTTCTCAGGATGAAGCTCAACAAAAAGCATTGCAGCTTTTTCCAGACCTGCTTTGTAAAGGCACATTCCTGAAGGAAATGTGTGATGGTGTCTTTCCCACTGCAGCAGCCACAAGGGCAGTGTTTGGAGGCAGTGAGATTCTGGGTGTATAGGAAGCTCTGACATATCGGGCCTTTTTCAGCACCTGCCAAGCTACGTCTTGCTGCTTGTTTGAAAGTTATGATAATGAAGCATTGTACCAAATGACTTTGACAGTCTGCTCAGGGAACCACTCCACAAGGATCTACCATCTCCTTTTCCTGCACAGCTTTGAGGACATTACATGTGGGTCACTGCCTGATGGACTTTTGGTCAAAGGTGTTTCTCTGCACAAACATTTCCATGAGGAACAGTATGGCACTGTCCAGCTGACTGGAATGTTCATGATAACATGGCCAGATCCATCCTTTGCAATGCTAGGACCAGGTAGAACAGTTGCTCATTGTGACACTTGATGCGTGCATACAAAGGGTCTACAAATGTCCTATGCAGCCTCATAAAAATGTGGCCTTCAGGATGAAGGTGATGTTGGGTGTCTTTTCTCTCCCTTTGTCTAGAGGATTGTATATTGTGTCTTTGCAGACATGGACCACTTTCAGCCTACAGACAAGATGGAAAATGGCTCAGATGACTGCCACAGCACAGGAGCAGGCTCTGGGCCAGACCTGCATCAATTACATGGGTAAGATTGGTATAGAGGGATATGTGGGCAATTGGGGCTGGCTTAATGGTGGCAGCATGGACAGGTTATGCCGGGGGTTCTGTTTCCATGCTGAGGACCTCTATAATTCTATGTAGAGCAAGAGAACTTCAAATATGATGACCAGGCTCTTACCTGCAATGGAGGGGGAAAGAGCATTGCTTCCACATGCCCAGTTTCTTTATCACCGTGGCTATATGTTTCTTCCAAGTTTTGTCACACCCTCCAGTTCCTCTGAACCATATCCCTGGCACCTTCAGATAGTCTGGCATGATGGTAAAGGGGATATAGGATTATAGGTTTCATTCCTGAACATGGCCTTGCTGTTATCACAATTTACTTAGATTCTTGAAGCCAGGTCACATTCATTTCTGATTCAATGTGTACGATTTGAATCATAGAATCCCCACAGTGCCGAAGAGGGCCATTTGGCCCATCGAGCCTGCATTGACATAATACCACCCATGGTCTACCCGCATAACCCTACGCTTTTACCCTGCTGGTTCGCGTGGCACCAGAAGCAATTTTGCAAGGCCAATCAACCAAACCCGCACAACTTTGGACTGTGGGAGGAAACCAGAAACCTGAAGATTATAAGTTTATAATTTTATTTACTTATCAGTCACAAGTAAGGCTTACATTAACATTGCAGTGAAGTTGCTGAGAAATTCCCCTAGTTGCCACACTCTGCGCCTGTTCAGGTCAATGTACCTAACCAGCACACCTTTCAGACTATGGGAGGAAACTGGAGCACCTGGAGGAAACCCACCCAGACTGATGAGTGGCAACCAATCAGATCCACCCAAGGCCAGAGGTCAGCTGCTCTTTCCCAATCCACCTAACCTGCACATTTTTATTCACTTTCCTTTTACTGTGGAATTTTTCTTTTCAGTAGGATGAAAATAAATCTTTTTATACATGAACCAAGAGAACAATATAACTAGAAATCATGAATGAAAAAAAAGTTTAAAGTTACACCATCGTTCCTTGATTTTATTGCATTGTATTCAGACATTCTGTGGCCAGCCTGGAAGCCTTATTTGGAGGACACTTTCCAATGACTGTTCGTTCTCACAACTGAAGGTGATGTGGGCAAGAATTGTAGGTGCTTTGATAGAAGTAGAACTTAGTAGTGACTATCACAGCACTGGTTGTCATGCTCCTACTCGTAGAGGGGTAATGTTTTGGCGACCATGAAATCTTGCTGCACTTTCATGCTCCCAAATTTGATTTGTGGATGGCAAGGAGCCTCTTCTCCAGTGTGTAACAAATCCAGAAAAAGTGTAGCGAAGAGGACAAGAATTTCTGAGATTTCATTTGACCTGACAAAGGCATTTATTGCTGTGAATTGTGATGTGCTGTGGGAGATTCTTCTGGCAGATTTGTGAATATTACACAATGGTACGTTGACCTGAGTAATAGACCAAGGTCATCTGTCACTGCTATTTGTAGTCGCTGACAGAGTTAGACAAGGTTGTGTTCTTGCTCTAATCCTATTCAAGGTGCTTTTTGTTGTGGCACTGTTCAAGGAATTAAAGGACTCTATCAGATGAAGGAATATTCAATTTTGTACAGGTGGCCGTATCTTCAAACTTCATTGTCAATAAATAAAACAGTAGTAGCAGAAGGAGGCCATTCATCCCATTGAGTCTGCACCAACTCTCTGACAGAGCATCTTTACCCAGGTCCACCTCCCTTACCCCATAACCCCACACATTTACCTCACTAATCCTCCGAGCCTACACATCTTGGGATATTAAGGGACAATTTAGCATAGTCAATCCACCTAACCTAGACATCTTTTGACTGTGCGAGGAAATCAGTGCACCCAGAGGGAACCCACGCAGACACGGGGAGAACTTACAAACTCCATACATTCACCCAAGGCCGGAATCAAATTTGGGTCCCTGTCACTGTGAGGCATCAGTATTAAGCACTGAGCAACTGTGCCACCCACCGTAATGCAGATAATTGTGACTTGCTTCTTGTGAATTCATGTGGGTTCTCATCCACAATGTATTCAATTGCTTTCTGACTGTATTGGTCAGGCAGCACCATGTTTTGCCCTTACCACCAACTTAAAAATGACAGGAGTCACGAATTGCTCCAGCCTGATCATACAGTCACACTTCTTGTGGTTATATTAATAATTTACCATTTAAGATCATAAGTTCCGTCACTCCGTTCACGTTCTCATGCAGAACATCACAACTGATGTTGTCAGTCACCAAACCAGTCTCCAGATCTCACTATAAATTAGCACCTTCAATGCTCATAACCCCCTCAATACTGTCTAATTCAGCACTGCTTCACTGTGATCTTAACGTATTTTAGGATTGTTATCCTACAATAAAAATACTGACATAATGGGTACCTGCATTTTCAGTTATCACTTGCCCAGGTAACAATGTACCTACACATTCTCACATCTTCCAAGGCTGTCAGTTTTTTTTAAACAACTGTCAGTCAAAATGTACTTGTTTTCCAGCTTAGTATGTATGTGACTCACAGGCAGCAAGAAAAAAGGGCCATTCAGCTCCGTAATGATTCTCCGCTCCAGAAAGTTCAAGGACCATAAATGGGACTATAAACTCCTCTCTGGAACACATTGATGTCAATGGTAGAACTCTTGTCTGAGTCAGAAAGTTGTGGCTTCAAGTTACACCAGAGAAAATAACACAGAATCTAGGCTGACACTCTGGTGAGTTTGCTTGTCTGACCTTGCTCTGTGCAGGTTGCTGCATGTTTCCCTACATTATAGCACTGACTTCAAAATGTACTTAGAGTCATACAATCATAGAGCACTACAGCACGGGAACAGGCCCTTCAGCCCAACCAGTCCATGCTGACCATGGTGCCTTCCCAGCTAGTCCCAATTGCCCACGTTTGGACCATATCCCTTTAATTCTTTCCCATCCATGTACTTATCCAAATGTTTCATTGGTTGTGATGCTCTTTGGAATGTCCTAAAGCCATGAAAGGATATCATAAAATATTTCACAGATATATAAAGCGTAGGTGGCTTGTTAGAGAAAACATTAAGCCTATTAAGGATCCAAAGGCGGAGGATACAACTAAGGTATTAAATAAGTATTTTGCAGCTGCTTTCGAAAAGGAAGGAGATGATTTTAATGGTACACTACAAGAAGAATTGGGACAGGTTAATGAAAGATAGAGAAGATGGGCTAAAAAGATTAGCATTATTGAAAGTTGGTAAGTACCTGGTTCAGATGGAATGAATGCTAAATTCCTTACTGCCAAAGGAAGTAGAGGCAGAAAGAACAGAGGCATTGGTCACAATCTTTCAACTTGTATTGAATACTGGAGTGGTTTTGGAGGATTTGAAGATTGTAATGTTATTCCATAGGTCAATGTGCCCAAGGTGCAGCCCAAGGGCTGGATATGGCCAATTTTCAAAATGCCAGTCAAACGGGTAAGTTTAAATAGAGAAATCTACATGGAGCTGATCCTTCAATCACAGGCCATTTATTTCACTAGTGAGCCTGTCAGCAGCAAATGTGGGAGAGAAACAACCCCTGACTGAAGGAGCAGCGAACACGAGTGGTGGTGGGTTCAGAGCCTGGGAGGCCAAGACCCAAAGTGATGAGAAGTGGGACCTGTGAAGCTGAGGGCTGAGGAGATGAGGAGGGGTAGCCGAGGGCTGAAGAGATGAGGAGTGGGGCCTGGGTAGCTGAGGGCTGAGGAGATGAGGAGTGGGGCCTGGGTAGCTGAGGTCTGAGGAGATGAGGAGTGGGGCCTGGGTAGCTGAGGGCTGAGGAGATGAGGAGTGGGGCCTGGGTAGCTGAGGGCTGAGGAGATGGGGGGTAGGGCCTGGGTAGCCAAGGGCTGAGGAGATGGGGATTGGGTATCTGAGGGCTGAGGAGATGAGGGGTGGGGCCTGTGAAGCCAAGGACTGAGGGGATGGGGGACTGGGGCTTTGGTAGCCGAGGGCTGAAGAGATGAGGTCTGTGTAGCCAAGGACTGCGCAGCTGATCAGCAGGGTCAAAGGAGTAGAAGGCTGGGAGCTGAGGGCTGGAGAACAAGGCCCAGGGAGTGAAGATGGTGAGGCAAGTAGGTGGATGTGCCAGCGAGAAGATCCCAGGGAATGGTGGTGCGTGGAGCCCAGGTGCCCAGAGCTGGACCCAGCATCTGGATTGGGGCCCAGACGGGCCTGTGTGGGATATGAGGGAACTGGAGCAGGGCTCAGGAACACCAGAGCAAAGCATGAGGCAGTAGGAATGGGGCCCATCAGTATCTGAGTTAGTAATTGACTGGAGACTGTGTGTAAGAGAGAGTGTGGTGGCGGGGGGAAGGAGGGGTGGAGTGTGTTGGGGGGAACGAGATTGAGGGGAAGCAATGTGTGAGGGGTGAATTGAGCATGAGGGGGCATGATGGAGCTGGAGGGACATGAGGGAGTGTGATGGAGTGTGAGGCGGTGTGATGTATTATGAGTGGGCATGAGAGTGGATATAAGTGTGAGGTGAGGATTAAGAAAGGGTTGAGGATTAAACCAAAAAACTGAAGGCCAATCAGTGATGGTGAAGTTCTTGTGGGAAACCATTATCAGGGGAAACGTAGACCCCTACATGGAAAGACTCAGGTAAATCAATGGCAACCAGCATGGATTTACTAAAGACAAACCATGTCTAACGAAATTGACTGGATTCTTTGATGAGGTAACAGAAAAGATTTATCAAGGTAATGCAGTAAATGTTGTACGTCTGGATTTTTGGGAGACAAAGTGCCCCACAGGAAACTCTTCATGAAAATAGAAGTTATTGGAATTAAGAGGTAAGTGGTGGAATGGTCACAAAACTGGCTCAGTGACAGGAAGCAAAGGTGGCGGTGAATGGGTGTTTTTGGACTGAGAGATATTTAGCAATGGTCTACTTCAAGAGTTTCCATTATTTTGCCATCTTCATTTTAAAAAAAGCTTAGATTTGGGTGTTCGGAGCAGCACTATAAAGTTTACAGATGATATGAAAATTAGAAAGGTGGTCGGTCATGATGAGGGATTTTATAGGTTTCAAATTGACAGACAGGCAGGATGGTGAAACGAACATGGCAGATTGGGTTCAGAGTGGAGAACTGTGGGGTGATACACTTGAGGAGTATTGATAGCAAAAGACAGTATACAACAAGTGGCACAATTTCGAAAAATGCAGATGAGTGGAAGACCTAGGTGTCTCAGCTCACAAATCAGAGGTGGTAGGGCAAGTTGATAAGGTGGTTAAAATGCATGTGAGTCGCTTGGATTGATGAATAGAAAAAGGTCATACCCGAACTTTATAAACCGCTGGTTAGACGTCATCTGGACAATTACCGGACAATACAATTCAAGGAAGATACAAAGGCATTATAAAGGATATAGGTTTTCAAGATAATGAGATATATAGGGAGAAATATTCCCTCTGGTGAGTGGGTCCATGACTAGAGATCATAGATACAAAGTTGTTGGAAAAGATCTAGAGGGGAGATGTGGAGTATTTTTTCACTGAGAATTGTCAGGATCATAGAATCCCTGCAGTGCAGAAGGAGCCCATTCGGCCCATCGAGTATGCAATGACAGCAATCCCATCCCGGCCCTAACCCTGTAATTCCACATATTGACCCTGCTAGTCCCCGAATGCTAAGGGGCAATTTATCATGGCCAACCAACCTAGCCTGCACATCTTTGGGCTGTGGGGGGAAACCAGAGCACCGAGAGGAAACCCAGGCAGACACACGGAGAACGTGCAAACTCTGCACAGATCCAAGGCTGGAAACAAACCCGGGTACCCGGTATTGTGAAGCAGCAATCCTAACCACTGTGCCACCATTCAACCTGAAAAAGTGTTGGAGCTGATTTTATAAATAATTTTACAAAGGTGATTGACAAGTATTTGAGGAAGAGGAACTTACAGAGTAGTGGACAAAAAGTGGTATATGAGGGGAGATCTCATTGAGACGTATAAGATGATGAATGGGACAGATAGGATAGAGGTGGAGAGGCTCTTCCTGCTCAGAAAGGACAGTAGGACTAGGGGGCACAGCCTCAAGATAAAGGGGGGGCGGTTTAGAACGGAGTTAAGGAGGAACTTCTTCACTCAAAGGGTGGTGAATCTCTGGAATTCTCTGCCCGTTGAAGTGGTGGAGGCTACCTCGCTAAATATATTTAAGACGCGGGTTGATGGGTTTTTGATAAGAGAGGGGATTAAGGGTTATGGGGAGAGGGCGGGAATGTGGAACTGAGCCACGACAGATCAGCCATGATCTTATTGAATGGCGGGGCAGGCTCGAAGGGCTAGATGGCCTACTCCTGCTCCTATTTCTTATGTTCTTATGTTCTTATATGGAACTAAGTGCTGTGACTCTTTCAAAGACCCAGCACAAATCCATTATGATAAATAGCCTCCTTCTGTGTCCCAATTGCTATTGTTCCATGAAAGGTATTAAAAAAGACAAGTTCATTGTTTCTTTCTTTAGATTAACATTCCTGAATGAAAATCCACTCCGTGGGTGTTTAAATTATTTGTTGCTGGGAGCAAGTTCTCCATTCCAATGTCAGATTTGCAATGAATTGCCATTATACTATTCCCATGAGGCAGTCCAGCGTTCCAATTTTATTTTGGGGAGAAAGTCAAACGTCAGGATGGATGGATTAAGCACACTCGATGCCTCTTGGCTACACTTTGAGGGTCATCCTCACGGATGGGCACAATGAGATATGTTGGAGAACTGGGGTAGGGTCATTAAGTAAATAATCGTGGCTCTGACAGGAAGCTTTCTGGGGCTGAATAACTCAGGAGCCATGCTGCAGGTTTGTCTAAAGTTGGGTATCTAGCTGTGCCCTACATTACTTTGTCATTCAGAAAGAAATGGAAATTGAATATCATAGAATCATAGAAACTCTACAGTGCAGAAGGAGGCTATTCGGCTTATTGAGTCTGCACCAACAACAATCCCAACTGGACCCTATCCCCTTAATCCCACATATTTACCCTGCTAATCCCTCTAACCTACACGCCCCGGGACACTAAGGGGCAATTGAGCATAGCCAGTGCACCTAATGGGTATGTCTTTAGACTGTATCTGTGGGAGGAAGGCCTGTGTCTGGCAGTGGCCGCCAGATATTCTGGAAGATGTGTGTTTCCCTCACAATACCCTTCTCCATCATGTTACCAGCCGTCCTGCCTGCCAGCCTGTCTCCAGAGAGCTGATGGAATCCTGGCCTACATAGAAAATCAAGTATATAATAGTTTACAAATGTGGACTATTAGGGAAGGAAACATGCTGTCCTTACTCTGGTGCAGTTCCTAAAGTGAGTCCAGACTCAAACCAACGTGGATAACTCTTACCTGCCTGCTACAGCACCTTAAAAAGCCACTTTGTTCAGGGAAACCAGGTCTGGACAATAAATACCAGCCCTGCCAGTAATTTGACAATGAATTAAAACAATCTACAATCTCCCAATTACATTATGAGTCACAATTTACTGGGAAAGGATTTCACTGTAATAAGCCTGGGACAAGATGAAGCAAGTAGGACAGATTTGCATCTGTAATTTCTTTCCATTACAATTGCCTGATGTTAACTCGGCCTTTGGACGCAAGGTAATCAGGAAGATTACTGGAAAACGGAAGGTGAAGCAGAATGTGAATGTTTTCTAGACAACACTACTGTGAGAAGCTGTTTATAAACTAAAGCTGCCAGATGCCTGCAAACACATTTCAGGACTGGTAAAGTTGCCATTGTCTCGGATGGCCATAGGCCGCTCTCCACTTTGAGGGGGAGAGGTGACTGGTGGTGATTTAACCTGAGGATCATGAACAACCTCTGGCGAGGGGCAAGGTTGAGCCTTCATGAATAACCTCAACCGGTATGGGAATTGAAACTGTGCTGTTGGCGTCGCTCCGCATCAGGAACCAGTCATCCAGCCAACTGAGCTACCCGACTCCCCATTAGAAATGGCATGTCCTCTAGGAAATCTAAAAGTAATGGAGGCAGAGGAGAAAATGCTGGCTCCCAACTTAGCGAACAAACAAAGGAACATTCATTTCAAAATTGCCAACTGTCTGTAGGTCAACAGAAAATCAATAGTCTGACTTTTAAGGATTCATTTTTCCACTTCTGTTTCTTGTGGTTTGGAAGGATCAATTACTGATGTTGGCATTGTCGATTTTTTTTTTATCTGCAGCAGAAAACAATCAGCACCTTAGCCTGCCGCTTCCTGCACACCCGCCCCCTCACCTCACCCCACTTCATTCCTGACGACTACTTCCAGTTTTGTCACTTAAAATGTCACCATGCTTGAAGGCATATTACATTTTACTTTACTATAGCTCCTAGTTTCACTGTGGCGTGGTTCTGTGTGTCACAGCTAGAGGAAACTGTCTGAGGTATTCTAGGATACTTACATAGCTCTGTATTGGAAAGGAAGAAAATTACAGTGGAGAGGAAAACTGCACCTCACCACAGGCAGAGCAAAATAATGAGTGTATGTTGATTGAAGTTGCAAAATCACATCTAATTGCTCTTATGCTTTGTCAAATAATAAGTCTGACAGCTTATCCCTAGGAAGTAGTACACCTGTTCTACTCGATAAAAGTGGTGACTGCTTAATTCACGCAAAAAGCAGATAACAGTAAATAACACTGGCAAGTAATTGGAAGGAAGTGGAGTTGAGAGAAAATTGTATATAGCAGCAGAGGTTTGCACTTTGTTGTAGACACATCACAACATAAAAGTGCGTCAATATCTTGGAAATTATAGTTGCTGTTGTTATCACACAAGCTTAATGCACTTGTATCAAATTCCTCTCTGCTTTTTAATGGAGGTATTATCCAATTTGTTTTATACAGGCTGCATTCTCCATTAAAATGATGCAGAGAGAAATTTGCTACAAGTATTAGGGGTAATTTTGACTTGGTGATACAATACTATAAAATTGGCTATATCAATGAGATAACTCCTTATACATCTCTCCCAGCTCTGAGCGTTTGTCGGATAACATCACTTGCAGTAATGTCCAGGCTTATATGTATAGTTGAATGCAATAGCTAACTGACAATAACAGCCGTAACCAAATCAAGTTAAAATGGCAGGCCGGCATTTGATGATTTCCTCAAACATAACACGATGTTCAGTTAGTAATGGAAAGATAATTTAATTATTAACATTTTTTGATTTGTTTTGATTGTAATAGAGTTAAACCCAACGGCAGCACGGTGGCATAGTGATTAACACTGCTGCCTCACAGTGCCAGGGACCCAGGTTTGATTCCTGGCTTGGATCACTCTCTGTGCGGAGTCTGCACGTTCTCCCTGTGTCTGTGTTAGCTTTCTCTGGATGCTCTGGTTTCCTCCCACTGTCTGAAAGACGTGCTTGGTAGGTGCATTGGTCATGCTAAATTCTCTCTCAGTGTACCCGAACAGGTGCCAGAACATGGCGACTAGGGGATTTTCATAGTAACCTCATTGCAGTGTTAATGTAAATCTACATGTGACATTAATACTTTAACTTTAATCCCACCAGGGAGCTATGAGTGTAAGCAGCAACTTACAGAGCTGTTCAATTCCTTGCTCCCCTTCCTCCAATTCTCATTTTAAGGGAAACTTTCTAAGGTACCACAAATGTTCAACAATGGAAAATGTGGAAGTGCATACTTAAGTTTGAAAATATCACAGTGACCCTGGAACACCAATCAGCAAACCTTAAATTCACTGTAATGCTCAGTCCACTAATGAGAGTGATTTAAGGAGCAATTGATGATAGTTTCCAATTTGAGACTGTCAAAAGTAAATACAAATTACAAGTAGATGAAAATTGTAAAGCTAAGGCTATCTGAAGTTTATATTGGAATCTGCTTCGATTCCTGCAGAAATTAAAACAGCAATTGAAAGCAGGCCAATTGGCATCTAAAAGAGAAAGGCAGCCAGGTCTGACACATTCAACAACTGTTTTTATTTTAAATTTCCAACATTTGTTCTTTTATGTTCTGTTGATGCTCCTGCTCTGCACTGTATTTAGATTTGTGCAGCTGTCTTCGGCTTTAAGATAGATGTCGGCATCTTTTAAAAAAAATCTGCTTTAAACATGGAAGTTTACAGATTCTTGTGGTGTAACCAACAAAGCGTATGAAGCATAATACACGACGTGGAAGAGAAGATCTGAGGAATTGGTAAACTGCAAGAAAAATCAAATAGTTTAAGTTTATTTATTAGTGTCACAAGTAGGCTCAGTGCAATGAAGTTATTGTGAAAATCCCCTAGTCGCTGCACTCTGACGTGTGTTCAGGTACACTGAGGGAGAATTCAGCATGGCCAATGCACCTAACCAACACGTCTTTTGGAAACCAGAACACCAGGGGGAAACCCACGCAGACACGGGGAGAACATGCAAACTCCACACAGACAGTGGCTAAGGCTGGAATTGAATCTGGGTCCCTGAAGCTGTGAGATAGCAGTGCTAACTACTGTGCCACAGTGGAGGATCTGATTTATTGAGGATAGAAGATCTGATATATTTTCCATGGATTATACCAGCGTCTGAATCATTCAACAATCTGGTGTAAGATTACTCCCCTACTCATTCACATGATGAAAATACCGAAGGACAATTAGCTTCGGACAATTAGCTTCGGACAATTTAAAATTAATTAGAACTGTCCAAATAGTCACATAAGAAATAACACTCAATACAAATTATATGAGCATATTTACACAGTTATTCATAGCAACATGCACAATCCATAGAAACATTGGTGGTGGGGTAATAGGATTTAAAGGGACAGAAATGGGATTTTCTGACCCGCCACGAAATTCCAATCCCATTTGGCTTGTCAGTCAAATTTTCCATCTTGCCTGGATCGATTCCCGCTGGAACAGGAAAATCATTCATAATATGGAGGCAAATAAAACTTGCCACTGGCATGTTTTTCCAGTCCTGCTGAAGTCCATGGAGTGCTGAACAGCTCACCGCATTTTCCAGCCCCATCCCTGCCATGACGAGGCAGTAAAATTCTGCTCAGGAAGTCTTTGGCGAACTTCAGAAGGTATCTTAACCCAATTAGCAGTTTTTGCCTAGATTGAAGTGATAGATCAGCTCAGTATATTCAGGTTTACCATTGCTCAGTTGACATGGTTTAAAGAAAGGGCTAAAGAGCTTTTGGAATCCTCTAAACAGTAATTGCATTCGGCCCAAAACACTTTTATTCTACATTTTTACACAAAATCAAAGAAAATAAACAATATATGAGGAAATTAATTCTACTATGTTACAAGTATTCAGAATTTAATAACACTAATGAACAAATGAAGTGCAGTTGTTCAACTTGTCTCATGGTTATGCTTTTAATATTTAGCTTCACCATGGCAGAATGGTCTCAGGAGAGTTAAAAGCTCTTTTTAAACATCTGGGATCAAATTTCCCTTCGCTTACACAAATTATAAGCATAATCTGGACAGAATCAGCTAAGCCAATGCAAATGGTTGGAGAATATAAATTTGGATAAGCTGCTACCCCAAATTGCTCACGCTTGATTTTACAAGATCTTTTACACTGCTGCAAGAATCGATTCACCAGAAACATGCCCTGCAACAAAACTCATGAAGCTCGCAGCTCGTAATTGTGGGATTTCGCTGATTCTGCTGGTTCTGAAAGGCTTTTCAAATTGTGTTCGTTTTCTTGGGTGCACAGGAACTAGTAGGGAACTTATTTAGTGTTTTATATCAAAAATAAACATAATTTACTAAGAAACTGCCTAGTGTATAGAAATAAAACTAATAAATGGCTTAGCACATTTCTTTATGTAATTTTCATTGATTTAAAATCAGGTAAGATATTCATAGGACTGGACACCCTTACTGAAAATGCTCATCTCTGCTGATAAAGCCATATTAATGAAACTGCACCAGGTTACCACTCGTGAATACATCAAGGAATAAGTTTAAATGGAAAGGGAATAAGAAAACATTCCAACACTGTTCAATTGCACTGGTTTATGGAAATTTTTTTGTTTGCGATTAGGTAAATGATTTTTTGTGGGAAATTTAGCCCAACCTAGCTAGTGCAATTTCAAATGCATAAAAGCAAATTATTGCAGATGCTGGAATCTGAAATAAAACAAAAAATCCTGGAAAATCTCAGCAGGTCCGATAACATCTGTCGAGAGGGAACAGAGGCAATGTTTCGAGTCTAGAAGACTCTTCATCCACCCCATGTTTCTCTGTTCACTATTTCCTCATTTTAATTAGAATCCGGAATACATAGCCAGAAATACTGAAAGTGTTTAATGTAAAATGAACAAGGAGAACATTTTTTTCTAATGTCCAGTTTGCAAATTTTACTTTAAGCATTAAGCAACCATATATAATTTTTATTGTAATTTTCTCCCCTTTTTCCTTTTGCTGATGATTACAGTACAGCTCCCTGGACATGGAATGTCTGTCTAGTACCTTGTCAGCTTCCCTTCCTACATGTGTGCAACTGTGTGATGATGCTATTTGGCTATCTGTTTACGGAGACCATAACACCAGCGAGGAAGCTTGGTCCTATTGTAAACCATGGTTGCACATTAACTTTTAAGATGAGATCAATGAAAAGCAATCTAAAATGAGAAACTAGATTATTTTTCTCTTTGCATCTATCCTTGTAACCAATATTAATGCTCCCATTCTTGCCCATGATGGGATTAGGTAACTGTATAAATCATGATTATGGGCTGCTTTGACAGACTCAGTATCATACCATTCTTAATATAGACTCAAGCTCTTGTGGGCTACACAAGTAAAATGTGTACGTTTCTACCAGTCACAATGTAGCCAGAACATCTTTAGCAATGTTTCACACTCCTCAAATCTGTACTCAGTTGTCTTCTTTTCTCTTTTTACATGTAATTCTTTCATGACATTATCTGTGGCCTTGTTAAAAAATATGTGCTAGCAAGATCCGTCTTGTTCCACGAGCATCTCAGTAGTGTAACGCTGCTTATCCAACACAAACTTATGTATGAATCAATCGCTTGTCTCCCACTGCAAGTCTTCCGTGGCTGATGCTATTCTCTTACCTAGGTAGTCACTGTCTAAATCAAATGGTGCGAAACTTCAGCTTTCTGTTTGATCATCAGCATTTTGTAAATCTCCATATCCTAACCAGCATCAATATTTCTTATTTGTGCAACAGCAACTTGCATTTGTGTAGCATTTTTCACATAACGCAACATTCCAAGGTGCTTCACAGAAGCATTATGAAGCAAAATTTGAAGCTAAGCCAAATAAGAAGATATTAGGACAGATGGCTTGGTCAAAAGAGGTAGGTTTTAAGGAGCTTTTTCAGCTGAAGCCAATCAATAGTGGAATGATTAAAATTAGCACCAGTCAAGAGGCCAAAATTAGAAGACTGCAGATATCTTGTAGAATTGTGGGGCTTGAAGGAAATTACAAAAGTGCTCAGGGGTTGGTGGGACAGGGAGGTGGGAAGGGGGTGGTGGTAGTTCAGATGGGGACGCAAAATCCTGGAGGGATTTGAAAAAGAGAATCAAAATTTTAAAATTGAGGTACTGCTTAACTGAGAGCCTACAGCGTTAAGTGAGCACAGGTATAATAGCTGAATGGGACGTGGTGCAAGTTAAGGTATAAGCAACAGAGTTTTGGATTAGCTCTTGTTTACGGAGGATAGAACTTGGGAAACTGGCCAGAAGTGTACTGGATTTGACAGAGTCTAGAAATAACAAAGACATGAATGAGGATTTAGGCAGCAGATGAGCTGAGGTGATCTCAGTGATGGTCCAAATGCATAGTCAAAAGGACATCTTGCAGTTAAGTATGACCCCTAAGGATGTGGGAACAATCTGGTTTAATCACCGACAGTTTTCAGCTGGAGTCAGTGGTCAGGGAGTAGAGGAATTTATAATATGGCTGATGTTAATGGCTTTAGTCTTAATTGGACCAACCTTCTGCTCATCCAGCACTCAATGTCCACAAGCAATCAGGCCTTTTAGAGGCAGTAAAGCAGTCAATTAGGTAGTTCTTTTCATGCACCCAATGAGTAAAACAAACTCAAATTAACTTAGGGACAAATTAAGAGGGGCAGCCCCCCCAAAAAGGAAGGGGGGATGATCCAAACAGAAACCAAAGTCCAAAGGAAACTTAAAACATTAAATCAAAATGATTATAAGGGTCCATAACATACACCAGCCCCTGCGGTGCCCAGCGGGCACAGAAGGCGTCAACCGCGCCCGTGGACACCGCATGCTCCCTCTCCAGGGACACCTGGCCGTGAACGTAGCCGCGGTAGAGGGGCAGGCAGTCGTGATGGACGGCCCCGTCGATCGCCCGCTGCCAGGAGTCAATTAGGTAGAGCTGGGTGACATTAGCGGACATGTGAAAGTAATGTGTTGTTTCTGGATGATGTTGTGGAGGCACAGCATGTAGATGAGAAGAATAAGGCCAAGGATAAACACTTAGGGATACTAGTGGTAATGACGCAGGAGCAAAAAGCCATTGCAGGCAATTTCCTGGCTAGATAGTTAAGTATGCAACTGAGTGAGTGCAGTCCCACCCAGGTGATGACGAGGCATTGGAGAAAGTTGGTATGGTCAACGTGTAAAATGCTGAAAAAAGATTGGAAAGGGCAAGGACAAGTTTTCCATCGTCACCCAGCAGTCACATTTGTGAGTTGTGTAAGAATGGTTTTGGTACAATGGCTCAGGCAAAAACTGGACTGGAGGGGTTCAAACATGGAGATCTGGGGAAGGTGAGTGCAGCTTTGAGATACAATGCATTTAGGGAAGGTTGGAGATCAGACAGTAATTTGCAAGGACAGAGGGATAAAGTTTTTTTTAAGATAGGGGTAATAAAGGCAGAATGAAAGCGAGGGAGACAGTATCAAAAATAAGAGAACCCTTAACAATAGCAGTTAACTTGGGAAAACTCGGAAAAGGGAGTTGGTTGTCAGCAGTTTACTGGGAATTGGATAGTTGAACCAAATGGTGTGATAACCTTAGAGAGGGCATGAGGGAAGAAAGGAAAGAAAACAAGAGAGGCCACTACAGCTCTGAGTCAGCCCCATTGTCACTGAAACCATTGTCCAGACGTCTATCAACTTCAGAATTAACTTTTATCATGCCCTGTATATCAATCTTCTGAGCTTCAACATATAAAAACTCCAACAAATTCAAAACCCCACCGATACGCTCTGTCCTGAATTATGTCTTGTTCACCCGTCATCTCTGTCATCAAACTTGCATTGGTTTGTGTCTCCAACACGCAATTCAAAGTCTTTGTCTTCACTTACAAATTCTTCTACCGTGGCTTCATCCCATCAAACTGGGCAGCCTCCTCCAGACATTTATTCCAGCTCATGTTCTACAATTCTGACTTCCGGCACATACTCTGCCATCTTCCAGCTCCCACTTCCCCACTCCAAAACTGGAATAAATCCTCCAGCTACTGGTTTAATCTCATTGTTCCTGCCTTTAAAAACCTTCTAATCCAATCTTTTTTGTTCATGCTTTCAGTTATCTCTTCTACTTGGCACTTAAGTAAAGTTTATTTATTAGTCACAAGTAGGCTTACATTAACACTGCAATGAAGTTATTATGAAAATCCCCTAGTTGCCACACTCCGGGTCTTGTTTGGGTATATTGAGGGCGAATTTAGCATGACCAATGCACCTAACCAGCACGTCTTTTGGACTCTGAAACCAGAGCACCCAGAGGAAACCCACGCAGACAGGGAGAGAATGTGCAAACTCCACACAGACAATGACCCAAGCCGGGAATTGAACCCTCAAGTACTTGAGGGTATTTTGTGTTAAAGGCACTATGTAGATCGGTGTTGTTGTTGCTGTTGAGTTACCAATATGCTTTCAGTCTTGGCTTTGTCACTCTTGCAGTCAAGCTAGCTTTGATTTCGGTAACTTTGCCACCAGAAGGTTACATCTGCCTGTGACAGATACAGTGAATACTGCAGAGCTTGTTGAGTGCAGTTTTTGATTTGATCTGATTTATCACTGTCACATGTATTAATATACAGTGAGGAGCTGAGGACTGCTGCTATAACCCAACATAACTCGAGAGTGACAGAGAAGTCAAATGAAATCTGATCACCCAGCATGGCTGGGCATTATTGTTTGGACGATGAATGACTTTTTCTCTAATGAATCAAAACAAATCCTATCTGTTCTTCACTGATGTGGTTTTCTTTTGTTTATGAAAATGAATATCTTGCAATGAATGTATTCACTGTGAGGAAGATGCAATAGACGTTCACAGCACATGGAGGTATCAATAACTATATCTAGCACCATGTCTGCCTCACATACATGCACACACACATACACACACACACACACACACTCACAGACGCAAACATTATGAAAGTAATCAATGTTAGTAATCAAGGCCACATTCAATTAACACCAAAAGGTAGCTACAATATTATTTATTTTCTTAATAAAAGTTAACAAAGCCACTGTTAAGCAGAAAACATACAGCTTGAATATGTTAACATTCTTCAGGGCTCTAAGAATACTACTTCCTCTTTATTTCCAGCTTCCATTATACTGCTTTCTTTTGCATGCAATGATTCTTTAACTGACACTGTTATTCTTTGATGATTTAATGATCAACACCATGAGGCCTTCTGATAAATAGGTGCACTGGCCTCCATCCCCCAATCTACCCCTCATGGCCTTATTTATGCCTCCAGTATTCATTAGACCGGTGACATTCGTCGAGTGTGTGACAGGGCAAAAAAAGCTCTATTCAGCACATTTCACGCCATCACTTTACTGGTGCAAACCTATATATAGATCAGAACAAAATGCACTCCAGATGGCATTAACCTAGATTTCTATCTGTGCTTTTTATTTTGTTCAGTCAATAAAATATCACACCTGTGTATCATTCCTTGGAGGAAATTATGAGAGTGCAATTTAGAGAAATTTTTGAAAATGACAGTCAGAGCAAATATTAGCACCTGACACCGAGTAAAATAACATTGAAAAAGAGAAACTCCTGAAGAAGGCTCGCTTGGGATGGGACCATACTGCCTTCTTTATACCGTTACAAGTGACAGAGCAAAACATCTCATTTTGGTGTGAAGTTCAAGAAACAGGCTGCCACTTTGCACTGTAAAATATCCATGGATACCTACTCCATGCCTGAGTTTGGTTTCATAACTAGTTTTATGTAAATATATATTTTTCGAAGAAAGTATTCAGATAAAAGTGGTTCACTGCGAGATGTGGAAATTTATGTTTCCCACTGTGCTTTAGAAATTCAAATGGTCAACATTGTTGAGAAGATATTTTTTGATCAGACTATGGATCTACGAAAGGGATATGTGAACATAAAGAGATGAGCTGATTTCTAGCAGTCATGGTTTCAGGTTGTATTTTGTTACAAAAAGAAGCAACCGGTCAGGATTTAAGGAGGTTTCCATCACCTTATTGGCCAAGATCTTGCCAGTGAACACTTGCTATTTTTAACTTGTTAGATCCATAGAAACCACAGAATCCCTCCAGTGCCGAAGGAGGCCAGTTGGCCCATCAAGTTTGCACCAATTCACTGAAAGAGCATCTTATTCAGCCCACCACCCGCCCCCCCTCCTCAATTTCCGTAAAACCACACATTTACCATGGCTAATCTACCTGTGGAAGGAAACCAAAGCATCCGGAGGAAACTCATGCAGGCACAGAGAGAACATGCAAATTCCATGGAGTCACTCAAGGTCAGAATCAACCTGGGTCTCTGGTGCTGCGAGGCAGCTGTGCTAACCACTGTGCCGCCCCTTTCTAATTCGACTTGTCTGATTTCTTCTCCCTCCAACAGGACAAATGCAAGGCCAGGTTTTTGTAACTGCCTGCAATCCGGTCTCGCTGAAACATCAGGCTGTACATATTCTACAATCTGGAATGCTATTGCGATCACATCATTTAAAGGACTTCCTGCTGTTTGAGGCTAAAGTTAGCCTTCAGCAATACTAGGAAACAAATGGCATGTGTCTAGATGCCGATATGTACAGGCCTCTTACCAAGTCATCTGCCAAATTATTGAAAATATATTCAATTAATTTAAACTGATGTGTAATAATAAATTTGGAGGAGGTTATAAACAATTGTCCTGCACTATTTCATTTTTCTATTTTGTCCCATTAAAGTAGATCACTCCATCAAACCTTCCACAGTATGTGGGGTAAAGTTAATCCTCTTATTCACACCATACATTAGAGAAAGAAGAATCATCAAACTTTTCCACAGCGCAAGCACCAAAATGTTCTCAAGTGCGAATGCCTCACATATGACACATTATGAGGGGAAAGGACGATAGAGGGTGAAATGATCCTGACTGTCACCTATTCTGTTCAGATGGAAATCACTGCAGATGAAAGGCAAACAAGTCGTTTGGATTCTGTGATGTTGCAAGTCTCATTCATGCTGAGAAGCTGAACAAATGTCAAATGAGCTCTGGATTCATTCTCTGGCTAGCAATTTTCTAGAATAACCCCAGTGCAACCCCTCCCGAGAAATACCATGCACTATATCAAGTAATGCTAAGCATTCAATTTTTTTAAATTAAATTTCACTATAGATTGGGGGAATCTGACTGACTAGTTTGCTAAATAATGCAGGGTTGCCAGTACAATTAGTGATATTTACAGTTCCACTTTGCACGGTTATTTTCCAGCAGTGTTGTCTGTGTGTGCATGAAGCTCGCTGCAGTCACAGTTCTTCAATGCAAATTCTCAAATTTGATGGATTAATATTATTCATTATAGCCCTAGTAACTATAGCTAAGTTCATACCAACTAGGAGTTTTGAAATGTTACAAAGCGGTGGACTCGCAAAGGCGGTGGAAAGCAACGCCTTCAAAAAGAAAGGAATGGACAGAAACTGCGAGGCTCGGGATTAATGTGATGTTGCTCTTCCCACCCGCATGTCCACCCGGGAAGCACTCAGCTGTCAGGCGGCCACTTCACAGTCCTTGTATGTTGTGACACTCGGAGGGAGGCCTGCGGGCAACATCAATAGAAGCACTCTCCGTGCAGTCTGTCAATTCTTTTAAGATTAAAAAAAGGGGGAGGGAGGGGGGAGTGGGGAGAGAGAATCCTTGATCTTTGTCGATCCAGATGTTTCCAAACCCCGGGGTTTCACAAAGGCAGACAGGCTGATGACCAATTCCTCGGCACCCAATATAACTCGGGAGGCCAACAAACAGGAGAGGAGAAGAAAACAAATAAACCGCTGGTTTCATTTGTCACTTTACCTCGCCTTGTTCGTGGAAGAAAGGTAGACTTATTTACCATCCCCCCCCTCCTTCCCATTAAGATAGCATTAAAATAACATTACGGTCAGAAGCGCATTTTTCATTCAGTGACTGGAATCTGATTGAAGTCACTGCGACTTCAGAGGAATGCATGAAAACCAATGGGTTGCTTTGTGTTAATGCACCGCCTGGGGACCGATGATAAAACTTCGAGTCGGTGAAGAAAGCCCTACCAGCATCGCTTGGATCGTTGTTTAGTGTTGGTTCAGCTCATGGAATGGCAAAAACGGTTACTGTAGCAATTAATCCCCCCTCTTCCCTCCCCCGACCACCTATAGTACACTGGAGGGCTTAAATCCTCGGTGAGTTTTAAGAAGTACTCCTATTATTACAGCCAGGCTTGCTTCAAGCTCTTTCCAAAACGCGCTCTCTATTTTGGCACTACCACACAGCGGGTCATGGACACAGGGGAGGGGGCAGAAAGATCACACACACACTCTCTGTCTCACACACACACACACACACACCACTGCACATGGAGCACTTCCCACTGAGAATCAAACCTTTTTTTTTGTCACTGTTGTGTTCCACTGTTGGGGAGAGTGAGACAGGCAGCGTTAAAAGCCCATTGCTCCGAGTGGATGGGTCATCATGCATAGCTATTACAAAGAATGAATAGTAAAATAAAATCCAACCAGACCGTCTCTGTCTCTGTCTCTCTCTCTCTCTCTCTTTTATACATAAGTCTCAAGCAAGTCGAACTTTTCACGCATCCGAATTGGAGCTAAGGTTTGTCAATCTGGGGTCCGAGTTAATCTCGTATCTGTAGTGATAGCCTTCCATGTGGTCTCGGCAAGCATCCCTGACATTGTAAAGCCACTTTTTGATGCCTTTTCTGTTCAGGTACAGGACAAACATGAAGATGACCCCGATCAGGGCCAGGACGATGCCCAGGAAGACGTAAGAAGTCTGCAGCACCCTCTCCATGTCTCCCGGGACGGCGCACTTCAGGTCGGAGTGTTGGAGCTGGAGGACGGGGATGTTCCTGAGGTTGTCGGGCGAGGCGCACAGCAGGCTCTCCCTGTCCACCACCCTGCGGCTGCTCTGCAGCCAGCTCAGCAGCGGCTCGATGTCGCAGTCGCAGGCGAAGGGGTTGTCCCGGAGTCGGATGCTGATGTTGGGCTGGGCGCCGAGCTCGGCCAGGGTGCTGTTGGTCAGCCTCCTGAGCCAGTTGGAGCTGAGGTCGAGCGTCTGCAGGCTGAGGTTGCGGAAAGCGCCGCCCAGCTCCAGCAGCGAGTTGTTGGCCAGCTCCAGGTGCCGCAGCTTGGCCAGGCGGGAGAAGGTGCGGGCCGGCAGGTAGACCAGCTGGTTCTCGGCCAGCCGCAGCCGCTGCAGGTTGGCCAGGCCGCCGCTCTGCAGGCACTCGGACAGCTGCTCGGCCATCGAGCCGTTGAACAGAGCCCGGCTCAGGTTGAGCTCCCGCAGGCGGAGCGGCGCCGAGCCGAAAGCCGCCGCCTGCAGCCGGGAGATGCGGTTGTTGCTGAGGTCCAGCTGCTGCAGGCTGGGCATGGAGGCGAAGACCAGCGAGCCCACCGCCCGGATCCGGTTGCCGCTCAGGCTGAGGGTCAGCAGCTGCTGGAGGGACGGGCCGAACGCCCCGCTCTGCAGGCTGGAGATGTTGTTGCCGGTGATGAAGAGGGTCCTCACGCTGGCCGGGATGCCCCGCGGGATGTCGCTCAGCTCCTTGTTCACGCACTTCACCGTCTTGACCGGCTCCGAGCACTCGCAGGAGCTGGGGCAGGAGCTGAGTGCCCGGGCCCAGGGCAGCAGCAGTGCCAGCAGTGCCCAGCTCCCGGGGCAGCGGCTCGAACTTACAGGTAGCCCCCGGCCAGGCATGTCGATCTGGAGCAGCTAGTTTGCAGCTTTACCTCCTCTCCACCCTCACCGGGAAAGGGGGTGGGGGACAGAGAGAGAGTAACTGGAAATAAAAGAGGGACTGGGGAGCTGAGAATCCGGATCCTTTCTTCACCTCTCACTTCAATCCATCAATCCCCCTCCTCTCTCTCTCTCTCTCTGCAAACCAGAACAACTTGGAGCTTTCACTTTTCTCTGTGTGTGTCTGAGAGTGAGCGCCCTGCTGCAAGTTTCTCTCTCCTTCTCGTTGTTTCCAGCTCTTCCGGGTGATGATGATGAGGAGGAGGAGGAGGATGGAGGGGTCTCGGGTTACACACTTTTTCTCTCTCTCTCTCTCTCTCTGTCTCAGATCTCGCAGAGGAATATATCAAAACACAGGAACCAAACTCCAATCGGCGTCCCGGAGCAGCCCGCCCACAAGCCTGCTCCTCTCCTCCTCCTTCTCCAAGCTCCTTGATCTAACTTTCCACACTTTCAAAGTGTTCTCCCCACAGGCGCTGTGAGTGTGTGTGTGTGTGTGAGAGAGAGAGAAAGTGAGTGGCTGGGCTCTGCCCGCCAGCTCCACTCACACGCAGAGTGATGGGCAGGACTGCTCTGAGCAGGGGCTGCTGGCTGCTCGCTAACACCACCTCCTGTTCCCATGGGTTTTGAGGCCGGAAGCAGAGGGCACATTTCTCCTGGATCAGAGAGAAAAAGAGATTTCATCAGTTGGGTAAATACTTCATTTAGTAAGTGGAAGGGAGACATCTGTAGAGTCATCATATACTCCAATCCTCCCGCCGCCTCCCGTCTCCCGCCTTTTAAACAGCTGAACAAAAATGTTTAAAGAGCAGAATGTAGAAAATCTGACCAAAAAAAAGGCCTAAATTCAGGAAATACCCAGCCTTGAACTCAATATTAGTGGGGTTAACAGAGGTGAGTAATCATCTCACAACTCTCAACTTTATATTCTTACAAAAATATTCAACTTGATTTTATATTTGTGCACTGTCACATTTTCACCACATTATCCGCTAACTGGAATTGGTGTGGGCTTTTTTAGTAGAAGCGATGATAAAACAGGCACTTCTCCATAGAGATATGCTACCGGACATGTGGTGGCTGCATTTATAAAACACTAACTCAATGGTTTGAGTGGCTCTGATTGCTGTGCAGGGCACTGGAGCTATCTGATCCCCACACAAAGCCATTCACCATCCACCGTACGGGTTTAGTTTCAAGACTTGCCTACACACACCCTCTCCAACTCGCTCTCTGTCTCCTCCCCAGTTTTTTTTCCCAAATTGCACCATTTTTTAAATAAGTTTTTTTTTGCTTTGTTACCATTTTCTGAGCCCCACAATGGATCACTGCCATTGGCCAAAACATCTGAAAGTGTGAGTTCAGACTATTTATCTCGCAGTCCTATAATACTTACTGATGGATTCTCGTGTAGAAAAATTTGGAACATCCAAAGCAGAATGTAGCAGCCGAAGGGACCATCAGAGCTGTGAACAGATCGGGCGCAGTTATCAGGTTGGAGTTTGCAAAGGCAGTGCTGGAAGCGTTAGGAATGTGTGTATTTGGATGGGAGCGATTGGGAAGAGTAATTTCGCGGTTAAAACGCCGAACTAACTAGATTTTGAAAATTCATTTATTACCACCTCCCCCCGCCCCCAATGCTCCGCAAAGTTCGTTTACTTCCCACAAGATGATATCAAGCTGGATTAATATTTACTCTTTGGGGTGTATGGTTTCTGTCCTCTCATCAAATAATTTCCTCTTTAAATGCAGATCCCTGGTTAATGTGAAAGAGGAGGCTGCAATCGATGCTGAATGAGCAGTAGAGGATCCTCGGCAGCAACGCGATTTACTTTTTGAACATGTCCTTGACCTCTGCCCACTTATTATAGAACACGAATAAAAAAAAAGCTTCGACAGTTTAAATAAAAAAGCTCTATTTTACAGAACTCACAATAAAGAGGAAGGCGACAACCAGGTGAAAAACGCCGTCTCTTCAATTCAGTTAACAATAACCAGAGGGTTTTCTCCCTCTGGTTTCTGTTAACTGCCCCACTCAACCCGCGCCCAGAGCTCCCAGCGTGGCCAGTTGGGCCAGGTGTAATTCTCAGACTGGGTTTCATTAAAATATTGTGACTGCACTCCAGATATTACACATTCCTCTGAGTATGAGCTCGCCAGTTGGTGATGGCGGGGAGCACATTCCTGCAAATGTTTAGACACTGTTCCAGTTTCATTTTCGCACTGCCCAAGGCCTGAGCAAATTCTATTTGAAAAGAGAGAAAGATGGGGGCGGGGAGGGGGGGGGGCGGTGGTGGTGGTAGAGATTCTCGGCTGGGCTGGAAGTTTTCCGCTTCTCTGGTTTGGCGGAACAGACTTGTTAACAAAATAGAAACGCATGGGAGCCTAGCAGCGGGGATACCAAACTGGCTGAAGGACAGAAAGCAGAATGATATGGTGAATGTTTGCTGTTCAGACTGGAGGAGCGTGTACAGTGGCTGTTCCGGGGGAGGGGGCTGGGGGGTGTCAGTGTGAGCATCACCCGCTCTTCTGTTATATATGAATGGCTCCGATTTGAGTGCGAAGGGCACAAATTTCAAACTTTGCAGATGACATAAGACTCAGAAATGTGGTTAACGAGGAGGAGGATAGGAATGGACAGATTGGTAAAACTGACGCACGCATGGCAGATGATACTTCACACAGAGCACTGCGATGTAATACATTTTGATAGCGAGAATAAGGAAAGACAATAGAAAATAAAATGGTACAGTTTGAAAAAAAAAGCGCGAAAGCAGAGGGAAATGGAAAGGATGTGTGCTCACAGACCCCTGAAGGTGGGAAAAAGACACGTTGAGAATTCTTTTAAAATGCATATGGGATTTTTGGCTTTATAAACAGAGGTAAAGAGTACAGCAAAAGCAAGGAGCGTATGTTCAGCCTTTATAAAATGCAGATTAGGCCTTGCCTGGAGTATTGTGTTCAATTGTGGGCAGCACACACTTCAGGATAAATGCGATGGCTTTAGAGAGAGTGCAGAAGGCACTTGCTAGGACTGGACGAGGGATAAGGGACTTCACTCGTGTGGAGACTGGCAAATCATGGGTTGGTCTTCCCGAAGTGCAAAGGTTAAGAGGAGATTTGATAGGGGTGCTCAATAAAAGGAAACATGTGGTTAGTAACTAGAGGATTTAAGGTGACACACACAAAAAAGAAGCAACAAAAGACTTAAGACATAAGAAGCAACAGTGTTGTGATCTAGAACACACTGCCTGAATACTGGAAGCAGATTTACTATACCTTATAAAAGTTAATTGGATAAATTCTTAAAGTAAAAAATTACATGGCTATGGGGACAAAACAGACCTGAGAGACTTTCAAAGAGCTGGCACACATGTAATGGGCTGAATGGTTTTGTTCCCTGCTATATCATTCTTTGCTTTCATGACTCTCAGATGAAATTATGGAAGCGTTGCTTTAAAAGGTCACATTGAGAAGGAACGTCGTCTTTGGAATAGAAAACAGGTCTCCAAGAAGAGATCCTACAGGGAACTGAGATGAATAAAGTAACATGTCTTAATCTCAATATCTCACACAGTCTTTCAACATCTGAAAATGTTTTATTCCCAACCAGACAAGATAAAAGACCACTTTCAATAATGCCTGCTATTAAAGCACTCACAATGAACTTTTCCACACATTATTTGATTTGATTTGATTTGTTATTGTCACATTATTAACATACAGTGAAAAGCACTTTTTCTTGCACACCATATACAAGACATACTGTTCGTAGAGAAGGAAACAAGTGAGTGCAGAATATAGTGTTACAGTCATAGCTAGTGTAGAGAAAGATCAACTTAATATGGGTTAAGTCCATTCAAAAGTCTGACAGCAGCAAGGAAGAAGCTGTTCTTGAGTCGGTTGGTGCGTGACCTCAGACTTTTGTACCTTTTTCCCAAAGGAAGAAGGTGGAAGGGAGCCAAAATACCACTAATTAGTTTTAACAATAAGAAAAAACATTTTTTAAACATACAAAATTGGATGGTGACTAGTGGAGTGCCCCAGGGGTCGGTGCTGGGGCCTCAGCTATTTACCATTTATATAGGTGATCTGGAGGAGCGAACCGAGTATAGGGTGTCGAAATTTGCTGATGACACCAAAATTGGTGGAAAGGCAAATTGTGCGGAGGGTGGGGAGAGTCTACAGAAGGATCTAGATAGGCTGGGCGAATGGGCCAGGAAATGGCAAATGGAATTTAATGTTGGTAAGTGCGAGGTGGTCCACTTTGGTAGGAATAATGGTAGGAAGGATTATTACTTACATGGAGAAAAACTGCAGCAGGCGACGGTGCAGAGGGACCTCGGGGTCCTTGTGCATGAGTCGCAAAAACCCAGCTTGCAGGTGCAGCAGGTGGTCAGGAAGGCGAATGGGATGCTGGCTTTCATCGTGAGGGGGATTGAATATAAAAGTAGGGAGGTCTTGCTGCGGCTGTATAGGGCGTTGGTGAGGCCGCAGCTGGAGTACTGTGTGCAGTTTTGGGCACCGTACTTACGCAAGGATATTTTAGCCTTGGAGGGAGTGCAGAGGAGGTTTACTAGGCTGATTCCGGAGTTGAGGGGGTTGAGCTATGAGGAGAGGCTGAATAGATTAGGCTTGTACTCGTTAGAGTTTAGAAGAATGAGGGGAGATCTCATTGAGACGTATAAGATGATGAATGGGATGGATAGGATAGAGGTGGAGAGACTCTTCCTGCTCAGAAAAGATAGTAGGACTAGGGGGCATAGCCTCAAGATAAAGGGGGGGCGGTTTAGAACAGAGTTGAGGAGGAACTTCTTCACTCAAAGGGTGGTGAATCTCTGGAATTCTCTGCCCGCTGAAGTGGTGGAGGCTGCCTCGCTAAATATTTTTAAGACGCGGGTTGATGGGTTTTTGATGAGAGAGGGGATTAAGGGTTATGGGGAGAGGGCGGGAATGTGGAACTGAGCCATGACAGATCAGCCATGATCTTATTGAATGGCGGGGCAGGCTCGAAGGGCTAGTTGGCCTACTCCTGTTCCTATTTCTTATGTTCTTGTGTTCTTATAATACAATACTCCCCCCAGCTTTGCAATACACACAGTTTTAAGATTAACGAGGATTGCAAAATATATTTAAAGCTACGATAGTCTCAGTGACACAAAATCCCTTTAAGCAGATAGATTGGCTATGGTCAAATACACTCTTCACTCTGAGCCCAAGTGAATGTCTGTGGATTCTTCTTCAAAATCCCCCCACGTGATTAGGACATGAGAGTTTCCAAACTCCACTGCCAAAAACACAATTTAAAATCTTCTTTCACAACAATGCTTTCCATCAGCAGGTTGCACTCTAAACTCCAGTTCAGGTTTTCCAAAATACACATTTGAACCAAGCTTCTATTCCTCTTGAAACAAGAAATCCAGTATCCAGGATTTTGCATTTCCCCCTCCAGAATTTATTTGTCCTAATTGCTGTAGAGCTGTTAACAATTGCTTTAATTCTTGACTCCCAGTCTTGATTAAAGTGGCATCAAACTTTTGATTTACCTCAAGTCTGATTTCCTAAGACATTCTCTCTGTCCCAATACCCAGGTTATCTGGACCATGTCTGTTTCTTTGGGAAGTCTGCCCCTTTGCAACTCCCTTGTCCCGTCCAGCTTGTCCTAGCAGAGTTGAGAGATGTTCTCTCCTGAGTGTCCGACTTCAATTGCCAACAAATTCTGCTAAAACTAAAACATAAAGCCTTCCTACCTTAGAAGGGTCTCTAGTTGTCAAGCAATGTTTGCAACTTCAGCTAGTCTTCATTTAATCTTCACACTGTAACAGTTTCTAAACATAATGGAAGCTCCCACACAAATACCTTTCTCTAGCATGAATTCTACCCTTCCTTCCACATAAACATCAAATTAAACCTAAACCTGCTTAAAACTATACTTTGTTTCTAATGTTTACCAATATAAATATAAGTCCCTTACAATTACCTTTGCTTTCCTAAAAATTCACAATTTTGTCTATCTGCAATTCTAATTTCCACTATCATTTGCAATAAACAATGCAACATCCGCAGAAAACCAGTGGGCCGCTGATTTGCATGACTTTACATAGCTCAACATGCCATTGTCGGGATCCACATGGCAATCTCCGCCCACGTTTGCATCTCCCACCTCTATGACATGATGTAACTTTGGTGCGAATCAGAGTAGGTATTTAAAAGTCTCAAACTGGCATGGCAGCCTTGAACAGGAGTGAAGAGGTAAGTGCTGCTAACGGAGCAGGGAGGATATTGCAGGCAGGCCCTGGTGGCCTTCCTCCTGCTGCCTTAGGTATTGCCCTATGGACCAGTGATATCTGGGGTGTGGGGGGCTTTTATTTCCTCACAGCTCGCTGGTGAGGTTCTGTTAAGGAGTCCCGCTTACCCCCCCTCCTCTTCCACCCCCCTGGGCAGTGCTGTAGCGCAGTTTGGGAGGCAGCCTCAAGGGCTCCTGCTTCCCCCTCCCCACCGGGCAGCACTGTAGCACAATGTGGCAGCTACCCTCAAGGGCTTCCGCTCACCCTCCCCCTCCACAGCACTTTGCATTGGCATTGTCTTGCCACGGGGTGTGGTCAGGGACACATCTGGTGCTGCTTTGCAGTCTGTCCTTGCCCTGTGACACGGACCAGCAACACATGCCTGTAACAGATGCTGCAGTTGCACACATAGGGTGCACATTGCCCATGGCTGCACACCGACCTGCATAATCTGTGCCAATATTTATCATGATGGGAATCTCACACAACCCTAATTGGGCCATGTATGGCACCATGCATTGTATGATGTTTCCAGCTCCTACAAGTGGGAGTTCTGGCCCAAGTGAGAGATTGCGATGGAGCTGGGTCTGTGCAACCAATAATAATAATCTATCTTTCTTTCCAAACCCCACTGTGCAGATGGATCTCAGTTTGCTTGATCTGGAGCTTGCCATATTGGTGGTCTCACAACACTAGGTTAAAGTCCAACCTTTTTTTTAAAGTCCAACAGGTTTATTGGGTAGCAAATGCCACTTGCTTTTGGAGTGCTGTCCTTCATCAGGTGACTGGGAGTTCTGATCACAAACAGGGCATGTAAAGAGACAAACTCAAATATGAATAATGATTGGAATGTGAGTCTTTACAGCTAATCAAGTCTTAAAGGCACAGACAATGTGAGTGGGGAGAGCTTTAAGCACAGGTGAAATAGATGTGTATTGTCTCCAGACAGGACAATTAGTGAGATTTTGCAAGTCCAGGCAAGTCGTGATGGTTACAGATAGTGTGACATGAACCCAAGATCCCGGTTGAGGCCATCCTCATGTGTGCGGAACTTGGCTATCAGTCTCTGCTCAACAACTCTGCGCTGTTGTGTGTTGTGAAGGCCGCTTTGGAGAACGCTTACCTGAAGATCAGAAGCCGAATGCCTGTGACCGCTGAAGTGTTCGCCAACAGGAAGAGAACAATCTTGCCTGGTGATTGTCGAGCGGTGTTCATTCATCCGTTGTCGTAGCGTCTGCATGGTCTCCCCAGTGTACCATGCCTCAGGACATCCTTTCCTGCAGCGTATCAGGTAGACAACGTTGGCCGGGTTGCAAGAGTATGTACCGTGTACCTGGTGGATGGTGTTCTCACGTGAGATGATGGCATCCGTGTCGATGGTCCGGCATGTGTTGCAGAGCTTGCTGTGGCAGGGTTGTGTGGTGTTGTACTCACTGTTCTCCTGAAGGCTGGGTAGTTTGCTGCTGACAATGGTCTGTCTGAGGTTGTGCGGTTGTTTGAAGGCAAGAAGTGAAGGTGTGGGGATGGCCTTGGTGAGATGTTCCTCTTCATCAATGACACGTTGAAGGCTCTGGAGAAGATATTGTAGCTTCTCCATTCCGGGGAAGTACTGGACGACGAAGGGTACTCTGTCCAATGTGTCCCGAGCTTGTCTTCTGAGGAGGTCAGTGCGGTTTCTTGCTGTGGCGCATTGGAACTGTCGATCGATGAGTTGAGTGCCATATCCTGTTTTAATGAGGGCAATTCCTTCGAGGCCCTTTTGGAGGAGATGTGCCATTGCCGGGTGCCCCTGTCCAAGACCACGGTGCAACACATTTGTGGGGTGCTCTCATACCTGACACCTGCGGGGTGTAAAGGCGACAGCTGCCCTGCTTTCCTATGCCTCCGGATCATTCCAGACTCCCAGTGGCAACCTAGCTGGGATCTCCCAGGCCTCCATGCACAGACGTGTGTGTCAGGTCACGGATGCCCTGTATGCTTGGGCAAGGCAGTTCATTAATTTTGATGTGGGCTGTGCACAGCAGGAGGCCCGAGTTCTCGGCTTTGCATCCATCGGCAGGATCCCAAATGTGCAGGGTGCAGTGGATGGGACACACATCACGTTGTGGCCCCCACCCCCCCCCACCCCCCGCAGATCCGCAGCAATTTTTGAACAGGAATGGGTTCCACTCCCTGAATGTCCAAATTGTCTGTGACCATCGACTCAAGATCATGCAGATCAATGCGCGCCATTGAAGACCAGCCCAGGCTCCCGGGATGGCTACTGGGCGACAAGGGTTATCCGCTAATGTCATGGCTGATGATGCCTGTGCGGAGGCCCAAGACCAAGGCAGAGATCCACTCCAATGAGGCCCATCAGCCACTTGGTCCATTATTGAATGGTGCATTGGCCTGTTGAAGATGCGGTTCCGCTGCTTGGACCGCTCTGGAGGATTCTCCAATCTTACCCTGTACGTGCTTCATGCATCGTTACCATTTGCTGCACTTGCACAACATTGCCTAGCAACAGGGAGACTAGCTGGCACAGGACAAGGAGGAGGAAAAGCAGAGAGAGGGCGAGGTCCCGCCATATGAAGAGCTGGAAGAAAGAGGGCGGGCGGCGATGGCAGGTATCCGGCAGGAAAAGGCAGTGAGGGATGCCTTGATTGCAGATGGCTTCACCTAGCCGGTGCTGTGCAGTGAGGGAGCAAGCACACCCCAGGAACAAGTCCTTTTTGCAAGATTTTTGAGATTTTGCAAGTCCAGGCAAGTTGTGGTGGTTACAGATAGTGTGACATGAACCCAAGATCCCGGTTGAGGCCATCCTCATGTGTGCGGAACTTGGCTATCAGTCTCTGCTCAACAACTCTGCGCTGTTGTGTGTTGTGAAGGCCACTTTGGAGAACGCTTACCTGAAGATCTGAGGCCGAATGCTTGTGACCGCTGAAGTGTTCCCCAACAGGAAGAGAACAATCTTGCCTGGTGATTGTCGAGCAGTGGTCACTCATCCGTTGTCGTAACGTCTGCATGGTCTCCCCAATGTACCATGCCTCAGGACATCCTTTCCTACAGCGTATCAGGTAGACAACGTTGGCCAGGTTGCAAGAGTATGTACTGTGTACCTGGTGGATAGTGTTCTCACGTGAGATGATGGCATCCGTATCACTGATCTGGCACGTCTTGCAGAGGTTGCTGTGGCAGGGTTGTGTGGTGTCGTGGTCACTGTTTTCCTGAAGGCTGAGTGGTTTGCTGCAGACAATGGTCTGTTTGAGGTTGTTTGAAGGCAAGAAATGGGGGTGTGGGGATGGCCTTGGCGGGATGTTCCTCTTCATCAATGACATGTTGAAGGCTGTGGAGAAGGTGTTGTAGTTTCTCCACTCTAGGGAAGTGCTGGACGACGTAGGGTACTCTGTCCGCTATTCCATCTCCAAACTGACTTGGGCCCTCAAACCACCAATTCATACATCCCTTTTTTCTGTCATCTCACCACCCTGTCCCCCAGAAACATCCAAATCTGTTAATGTGCCTGGGCTGGCAATGCTTGAAGGCTGGAGGATGATGATGACTCACTGCTGTGCCACAGGGATCCTGCCCCTGGTGCAACTCAAGTCTGACTCTTACCTGTACACCGAATGCATGCTGCTATCCTGGCCCACGTAGCTGTAAAGATTGGGGCCACATGTTTTTTTGGCCAAGGAGGTGGAGGGGACTTGCACTTGGAGAAGGTAGAGCAGGGACTCTGAAACATGTGACTGAGTCTGCAAAGTTCAGCAGACAGTACCTTAATGTTTGGGAGTCAGGAACACTGAGCTGTTGGGGTGGGAGGGGGCGCAGTGGGAAGAGAATCAGAGACACATTAGTCATAGTGTGATGTGCAATTAACAGTTTATTGTGTTCTTAAATGAAATGATTACCAAACCCTGACTAATGCTGACCTTCACCTGTACCCTCTAGTGAAATACAACTGTCTAACTTTGTGCTGTCTACTGCTTCTTCTCAGTGCTACCCCAGAGGCGGAGGTGTCCAGCTACAATGCATGTCCCTTGCTGTGATGCCCTTGACAAATGGATGGCTGGGACCTGGAGGGCTCTGTCTGACTTGTGGATGGCACTGTTTTGATGCCACCGTATTCATCTCACTGACCCTGAGATGCCCTGGTGTGAGGAAGGGGGGAAATCAGAAGGTCTTGGGATACCTATGATCTCCTGGGTGGAAAACCCCGGCATGGGCTCAAGCCCTTCCTCCTCCCTTGGGGTGCCCAGAGGCCCTAGGGGCACTCCAAGGGATGCCAGGGTAGCTGGACTGAGCTCCAAAAGCTTCGGCGTCACCTGGCCCTACCAGTCCTGGAGGCCTAGATGCGTCTGTCTCTTGATGTTGATCCCTCAGCCCTGCCCCTCTGAGACTGGGCCAAGCTCAGGACCCCCTCCGCTACAGCATTTTGCTGGCAAGCCAGGCTCTGGAGACCCTCAGCAGCAGCCCTGTGAGCCTGGGCTAAGTTGTCAAGACTCACAACCATGACCTGCTGTGTCTCCCACATGTCCCCAACACCCATGGCCATCGAACACCGTGCCTCCTGAATGCTGGAAATACACTCACCCATGGCCTGTTGTGCCTCCAGGGTGACCTGGACCCTATCACCCATAAGGAGAGAGCTGAGACATAATTTCCACTGCGGTCACCACCCTTGCAGTGTTGGCCATTTCCTGCAACAGCACTCTGTTTGACTTCTCTAAATAACCTTGCAGTTGCAGCATGGTTGTTGACAGCCCTTCCACAACTCCCTGGGTTTCGTGACGCATCTTCATCAGCCTTGGGAGGAACAATCCCAAAGGGACAGCTGAATCCTGGCCTTGGACAGACCTCTGTGTGCCCAAGCCCTTGGATGTGCCTGCCTCCACCTGATGTGCTCACTAGTTCGTGATCCAGAAGCCTCAACCCTAAAGGTACTCACTGTGTAGTGGGTTGTGTGGTACATGACGGTGCTGCTTTAGTGGTGCTGTCCTCGGAGGATTCCTCAGTGTCTCTCTCCAAGGTATCATTCAGGATGTCATGGGCAGTTTTCTCCAGAGTAGCAGGGGTGGCAGCAACACCCAAAGGGCAGGGTTCTTATGGATCCAGAGCTGGAAAAAAATAACACACATTAGGAGGAGGGAGACAAAACATTCCACGTAGCATCGCACTTACTTCAAGGAGGACCTAGGTTGAGGGTGCGCTTCTGCTCATTTGCATGCTGGACACCGACCTGGCTGTTGGTGACCATTCGGGATGACCCATCATCCCCTGCCAGCTCCATGACATGCTACTCCATGCTGGTCAGCTGCTGCTGGTCAGGTACACCACCACCAGTCTGTGTTGTTTCCCGACGTTATGGATGTTCTTTTCCTGTGGCAACATAAGGTGGATAGCAAGCATTAACATACTGCAGTGCATGGTGTGCAATGCATGCCTGCGTCTCAGGCATTATGCTGACAGTTTTGGGGAAAGCGGTCACCATTAAAGGTGCTCATTGAAGGGTGAGGGGAAGGAGTTTGATTCTGTTCCTGGGGGAAGGGTCACTTGTTGCATGCCCTTCAGGTGTCTGTGCAAGGTTGGAGATCTGTGCCAAGCATGTGCGGGGTTCCAAGGGGGATGCTCACTCACCCTTGCTTCTCCCAGAAGGTCGTACAGTTTTTTGCAACACTGCCTGCCAGGGCATAGTGTCAGGCTCCTGGCATTCACTGCTTCTGCCACCTCCTCCCACAATGCCGTGGCAGATGTACCCCTTGGCTGAGGGCCGTGGCTGAGGGACACTCGATCATGCCTCTCCTCCATGGCATCTAGCAGGTGCTCCTGGTCAGCCTCTGAAAATCTGAGAGCTGGTTTATGCACAAACATCTTTGTGGCGACACTGGCTGTGTGTCCATTCCTGCAGCTTATATGCAGTTCTGGCTTATTAAGGGAGTAAAAAGTCTGACAACACCAGGTTTTAGTCCAACCTATTTATTTGATAATATACTCACAAGCTTTCGGGGTTAGCCCCTTCGTCAGGTGAATGGAGAGTTCTGGCCTCAGACAGAGCATATAAAGCATATAAAACCTGGTGTTGTCAGACTTTTTACTGTGTTTACGCCAGTCCAACGCCGGCATACCCACATCATTATTAAGGGAGTGCAGGTACAGTGAGTGTGGCCAGTCAAGGGCCCATTGACAATAAATGTGGGGGATTGTGGGGGCCAGTGATGAGGCCAGCGATGTGTTTGGGGGGGTTGTGGGAGCCAGCAATGAGGCCATTGATATCTGTGGGGGTAGTTGTGGAGGCCAGCGACGAGGCAAGCGATGCGTGCAGGGAAGTTGTGGGAGCCAGCAAAAAGGCCAGCGATGTGTTTTGGGGGGCTGTGAGGGCCAGCGATGAAACCATCGATATTTGTGGTGGGGTTGTCGGGGCCAGCGATGTCTGTGGGGTGGTTGTGGAGGCCAACAATGAGGCCAGTGATGTCTGTGGAGGTTGGATGGCAAGTGATCTGGATGCTAGGATGTCTTTTCAGCAACCTCCCAGTGATGTGTGCATGCGTGGGTTCCTGCTCATCCCACCAATTTCAGGGTCTTTGGCATGAATAGGCCCCACCCCATGTGTTTTTAATGATATTTACAATTGTGACCTCTGCAATGCACAAAATGGGGAGATTCGAGTGAGAAGTTGAACTGAGGAAACAGTCACGATCTAGAACAGTTTCTCACCATTTCAGCACTTTTGGGAGAATCGCCCTCCCTCCCCGCCCTTATGTGTGGGATTTCAGAACGGTGTTGTGGAAGCTGGAAGTGGAACTGTAAGACAACAACATGTTCCAATACCTTGGCAAGGAAGGACAAATTAAGGGCAGAATGATAGGTACAGAAACTGCCATTTATAGAAGACAGTGAGGTGCAACAATTTTAAAAGAGATTGAGAAAGCAAAATAATAGAGAAGGCTTGATAACATTGGTGAAAAATGACATGCAGAAGGGAAAATTAACATGCAATAACAGTGGAATTGATCTCCCAATAAACCTTGTAGGGGGCTCTTAATCAACAGCTACCAAATAAATCCTGAACACCTTCACATTAACTCCTTGCCAAAGAGCCAATCGAAAATGTTTGCAATAAATATTATTTTGTTCGCTTGAATCAGTCCACCACCTTGTCTTCAATCCATCCTTTATCAAAGGCCTTTGAATATATCATTGTCATACAGATCTGCATCAGCTCCCTAGAACACCCTGCATATATCCCACAAATGCGATTTCTAAACTGCCTACAACATTAAGACTACCCCAGTGAAAATAACCAATGACATCTGAGGGTGACTATAATATCGACCAATTCAAATGACATGAACAGGACTCACAGGCAACTGGTATTTATATAAACCACTGAATATTTGAGTTGACCTTGTCAAAAACAAAATCGTGGCATAAAATCATGAGTTTTTTTTGATAAGCTACTTAAGATAATATAATTAACCATTTCTTAATATTAAAGAGTGGGACTGCTCAAGATATTTACAAAATACATATTATTGACAGAATTAATATCTGTATTGCAGAGGTCTTCCATGTGTCCCACAATAAATCTGGAATTAAATATTGATGAAACTATAACATGTGCATGCTAAACGGTGGAACCTGTAATGTTATTGGCAGAACTAAGCAATCCCACAACCAAGCTCTGCAGTCCTACTACATCCATTCTTGGGCAACTGATGGTGGACAATTATGGGAGGAGGATGTTCCATGAATAATTCCACCCTCAATGATAACAAAGCCCAAGGCTGATGCATTTGCAATCATCTTCAGCCAGAAATGCTGAGTGGATAATCCATCCTGCAAATTTCCTCAGGTCCTCAGAATCACAGTAGCCAGTCTTCAACCAATTTGATTTGCTCCACGTGTTATCAAGGGATGGCTGAATACACTGGATACATCAAAGGATATGGCTCCTGACACCATTCCAGCTAGAGCGCTCATGAACTAACTTTTCCTAGCCAAGCTGTTCCATCACAGTCACAAAGATGTGCAAGTTAGGTGGATTGGCTATGCTAAGTTGCCCCTTAGTGTTCAAAACTGTAGAGGTCAGATGAATTAGCTATGATAAGTGTGTGAGGTTACAGGGATAGGGCTGGGCAGAGGCTTGGAAAGATGGAGAGTCAGTGCAGACTTGACATGATGAATGGCCTCTTCTGCACTGGAGGGATTCTGTTATTCCATGATCTCAACTACAACACTGGCCAGACTGCCTGGATCCAATATAGTTCACCTATTGCCGCAATGGGCCCACAACAGACGCCCCCTTTCTGGCCCTACACTCAACCATGGAACACCAGGATAACAAAGACATTCATGTCAGATTCCTATTTATTGACTATAGCTCAGCCTGCAGCACCATTGTTTATACAAAACTCTTCACCAAACTCCATGCCTAGACCTTGGCCCCTCCTGCTGCAACTGGATCCTAAACTTCCTAACCCACAGACCACAAACAGTTAAGGACAGACAACAACACCTCCTCCACGATTATCCTCAACATTGGTGCCCCAAAAGGCCGTGTCCTCAGCCCCTTACTATACTCCTTATACACCTATGACTGTGGCTAAATTCCCCTCCAACTTGATTTTCAAGTTCGCTGATGACACCACCGTAATGGGTCAGATCTCAAACAATGATGAGACCCAGTACAGGAAAGAGATAGAGAATCTGGTGAACTGTTGCAATGACAAAAATCTCTCTCTCAATGTCAGCAAAATGACAGTCATCAACTTCAGGAAATGTAGTGAAGGACATGCCCCTATCTATATCAGTAGGGATGACGTGGAAATGTTCGAGAGTTTCAAGTTTTTAGGTATCCAGATTGTCCTGGTTCCTCCACACTGATGCTATAGTTAAGAAAGCCCATTAATGCCCCTATTTTCTCAGGAGGCAAAGGAAATTTGGCATGCCTGCTACAGCTGTCACCAACATTTACAGATGCACCATAGAAAGCGTCCTTTCTGGTTATATCACAGCTCGGTATGGCTCCTGCTCTCTTTAAGCCTACAAGAAACTACTAAGGGTCACGAACGAAGTCTAGTCCATCATAGAAACAACCTTCCTTCCATTGAAACTGTCCATACTTCCCGCTGCCTTGGAAAAGCAACTACAATAATCAATGACCCCGCACCCTGTTCATACTCTCTTCCACCTTCTTCCATTGGGAAAAAGATACAAAATTCTGGGATCATGTACCAATTGTTTCAAAAACAATCCCTGCTGCCATCAGACTTGAATGGAGCTACCATATTGTAATACAATATTTTGCGCCCTCTCCTTTCCTTCTCTAGGAACGGTATGCTTTGTCTGTATAGTGTGCAAGAAACAATACTTTTCACTGTATGCTAATACATGTGACAATAATAAATCAAATCAAATCAAAATATACGTGACAAATTGAAAAACCACTTAGGTATTCCCTGTCCCTAAAAGTCCAAAGATGTGCCGTTTAGGTTGATTGGCCGTGCTAAATTGCCCCTTAGTATCAGGCGGACTAGCTAGGGTGAATGGATGGGGTTATGGGAATAGGGCCTGGATAGGATTGTGGTCAGTGCAGACTCGATAGGCTGAATGGCCTCCTTCCACACTGCAGGGATTCCAAAAAGGAAGACCAATGCAATACAGCCAATTAGTGCCCCATCAGTCTACCCTCAACATCTACAAAGTGATGGAAGATGTCATCAACAGTGTTATCAAGCAGCATTTATTCACTCATAACCTGTTCATCAATACTTAATTTGGGTTCAGAACCATTTAACTCTAGACGTCATTACTGCCTTGGTCCAAACATGGATAAAAGATTGTATTTTAGAGGTGAGGTGAAAGTGATTGCCTTTAATATCAGTGCAACATTTGAGAGAGTATGGCATGAAGGAGGACTAGTAATAATTGAAGTTGAATGGTATCAAAGGGAAACTCTCCATTAGCTGGAATCATACCTTGCATAAATATCATTATTGCAGGACAATTTCCTCTGTTCTAGGACATCCAAGTAGGATTAATTTTGCTTGTTGTTGTTCGGAGAACATCCCTCTGATTTAATATGTTGACAAATGGGATACTGGACACAGGACAAAAGGGAGACAGAGAGGTATTGAAGTCCTGTTCAGCATTATAGAGAACCCTGATGTTATTTTTAAAATTAACATTCATTGTATGTGTTTCTGTGTGAAACCGCTTCCTTATCTGGGGTAAGCGGAGGGTCAGGTTGGGGGGGGGAGGGGGTGGCGGTGCTCAAAAATGCAGGGCATTTGTTTTCAAAAATAGAGAAATCAAGGTGGATGGCTCAACCATCTTCAGCTGTTTGATCAACGACCTTCCTTTCATCAAAAGGACAATGTTGAGGATGTTTGATGATTCCAGTGTTCAGTGCCAATTGTGACTCCTCAGAAAATGAAGCAATCTCTGCCGGCATGAAGCAAGGTCTCGACAAGATTCAGACTTCGAAACATCAAAACTAGAAGCTGGAGTATGCCACTGGCCCTTCAAGCCTGCTCTGCCATTCATTATGATCATCAAATTCAATATCGTGATCCCCCTTTCCCCCCACCATACCCCTTGATCCCCTTAGTCCCAAGAGCTAAAACTACAAAGCACAAGTCAGGTTAGAATATTTTCCACTTGCCTGGATGCATATAGCTTCAACAACACTCACAAAGGTCAACATCATCTAGGTAAGACAAACCAGCCCCCTTGACTGATGTTCCATTCCTCCATTTAAACATTCACATCCTCTACTACTGGTACACAGCAACAACAGTTTATACCACCTACAAAATGCACTGTACTCACCTCGGCTCCTTTAAAAACAACTTCCAAACCAGTGACTTCTATGGACTGGAAGGATAAAACAGTACACATATGAGAACACCTTTAAGTTATCCTCCAAGCCACATATCATCCTATCTTAGAACTATATTGGCATTCCTTCATTATCAATATCGTTGAACTCCTTCTCTAACAGCATTGTGGGAATGTCTACACCAGATGGATTGCAACAGTTAAATTTGGCAACATCTTCTCAAGGGCAGTTGGGGATAGGCAACTAATGCTTTCCTTGTCCAAGATGCCCACATCCCATGAATGTATAAAAAAAACTCTTCAAAATTGCATTTCTATGTATAGTGAACAATTTAACAGATGAGTTAACAGGTTATTCCGATATGTGAAAAAGTTAGTTAGTTCAGCTTATAATTGATAAGCTGGCTGCTTTGGCAAAGATTAATAGATGTTACACAACCTATCCTTCAGAGTCAGTGTAAGAAGATTGCTGGTCTTGTCTCCTTCAGGATGTCAGCATGATGAATCTCCAACTGTTGTCATTTTAGTTTGGCTTTCTTGCATTTATCCTCCCTTGGTAGCACTGACCTTGCTGCTATTGTCAGCAATTTAACTCTTGTGGATATGTGATACATCTACATGCCTTTCTCTAGCTAATGAAGTTCTTAACCTTTCTAGACTCATGTCATTTCTATCTCTCAACAGTTTGTCTTCTCTAGTTAATTTTTCTTTTTCTCTTGACTAGATTGTTTTGCTCTTTTGCATCAAAAGAAATATCTTTTATGTCTTTTGATTCAGAACATAAGACAGCCTTTCATTTGAACTACTCTGTGAACTGCAACAAGTTTCAAAGGTTCTCACACTTAGCAACATCAAATCAGACACATTTCCAACAATATAATGGGAAATTCTAGCCAACTTGTGAAAAATCAGATTTATCCACCAGGTGGGGAATGTTTTATTCTGCTTGATTTTAAACCTGTGACCTCCAAATAGTTGATCGCGATCGACACGTCAATACTGGATTCTGCAGAAGTCAATTGTCATTGGCTGCTGAATTGTTATTGAAAATGCATAGGGTGCAGACCTCGTGATGACGAGTGAATCAGCTCATTGAGTGCCGAATGGCAGCTGCCAAAACGTGAACCAAGCTGGGTGAAGATAAAATGATGAGTGAGGAGCCTGAGACCTCCAAGATGCAAAAACCTACCATTTCCACCTGTAATAAGTCTTCAGAGGCAGTAGTCCCTTCACCAAAATCCCTTTATTTACAATTCCAACCACAGTACACAGAGTGCTATCAGTCAACAGTCTACTTTTGGGAATGCCAGAGGAATAGACACTCCTGGATGAACACAAGGAAAGTACTCCCCGATTGGCCCATCAATTGACTCCTTAATCAGGGACATTTTTGTGATTCCTTAATCAGGGAGTTCATATTCCAATAGGCGTACCTCAATGGCCTGATTGAAGTCATTACACCACTAGAAATGGGAAAATGAATTTCTTATTACATAGGTGAAAGGCAAGACATTTGTCTCATTTATCAACAGAGTGTAGCCTTGAGTAAAAGAGGTCATGTGGAACAGCATCACAAGACAGTGCAAGCAAAATTTCAAGAACATTTTCCTTTACATTTCTCTCATCCCATTTGGAGAAAGAAAGTTGGGGAGTTAAAGGGAATGTTGCAAGCTCAACAATCACTCTTTCCAAAGCATCTGGCTAAAGGCAAGACTAGCAATGAGGCATCTTTTTGCATTAGCTATCCGCTGGCAGAACATAAGAAACCATTCACGGATGGCAAAGTTGTCAAGGAGGTTATGATGGCTGCTGCCAACACTTTGTCCAAAGACTTTTTAAAACAAAGATGTAAGTATGACAGCCATCAAGACCATGCCGCTTGGTGCTTTAACAGTTGCCAGAAGAGTGGAATTGTCAGACGATGTGTCTCAGCAAATACACCAAGACTTATCAGGTTATGAATGTTTCTCCCTGCAGTTTGATGAGTCAGTAGACATGACGGATATGGCCCAGCCAACTGCTTTCGTTCAAATGGCATTCAAAAATGCTACAATGAAAGAGAACTTCCTTACTCTTTTGCCACTCAAAGAGAGGACAAGAGGCTAGAATAGCAACAACAAATTTAAAAGACATATAACTGAGAAAAATATTCCGATCAAGAAGTTGGTTTCAGTCACAGCTGACCATGCATACTGGATATCAATGCAGGTTTTGTTGCACTTTGCAGAAATAAGCACAAAGAGAGCAAAGAACAAAGAAAATTACAGCACAAGTACAGGCCCTTCAGCCCTCCAAGCCTGCACCGAACATGCTACCCAATTTAACTAAAACCCCCTTCTCTTCCAGGGATGATATCCCTCTATTCCCATCTCATTCATATACTTGTCAAGACGCTCCTTAAAAGTCACTACCATATCCGCTTCCACTACCTCCCCTGGCAACGAGTTCCAGGCACCCACCACTCTCTGTGTAAAAGAAATCTGCCTCATACATCTCCTTTAAACCTGCCCCTCATACCTTAAACCTATGCCCCCTAGTAATTGACTCTTCCACCCTGGGAAAAAGCTTCTGACCATCCATTCTGTCCATGCCTCTCATAATTTTGTAGACATCTGTCAGGTCTCCCCTCAACGTCCACCGCTCCAGTGAGAATGATCCTGAATTCCCCTCCGTTGTCAATAATTACTGTGGTATCCACTAACAATGCTGGCAAGCAAGGTTATTGACTTTTCTCATGCAATGACAGTTGTTATCAAGATAGTCAACTCAATTGATGCCAGGGATTTTAAACATCGCTTGTTCAAATTGTTACTTGATGAGCTTGATGTCACCTTTAATACTTCATGGGGTGGTTAAGTCAAGGAAAAGTCCTCCAGAGATTTTTAGATCTGCTCCATGGAATATATAAAAATTCTTAAATGAAGAACTAAGGTGTACAGCGAGCCGTCACGTAATGCGTGGTTGCTAGACTTGGCATTTCTTATAGACATTGGAGCAAAATTAAATGAGCTGAACCATAAATGGCAGGGGAGGCTGAGGGATTTTTCACAAATGATCAGGCCAGTGAATATGTTCAAGTTGAAACTGGGTCTGTGGTCCTCCCAGTTAAAGAATTAAATTACTGAGCACTTCCCAAATGTGAAGAAAATCCAACAACAGGTCCAACAGAAAAGGTTCCATCCAAACAAATTCTGTGACCATGCGAACAAATTGGAAAAGGAATTTAACAGATGATTTCAGGTTCTAGACAAGATAGAACAAATCATTCATGTTTGTCTCAAATCCTTTTTTTCAAGTGGACTTTGGCAACTGACAACAAAATTGCAGCAGGTGTTCGAACAGAGGAATAGACCTGACATGGAAGTAATCATCATACAAAATGATATGGAGCTAAAAGCTGGGTCAGGGAACAAAGAATTTGGGGACTTGTAAACAGAGAGAAGAATCCTTTTCTGACATTGTGTGCACTCAAGGTGAAGGCCTATTTTGGTTCCTCATGCCTTTGTGAGGTGGCTTTTTCTCAGATGAAAATCAACAAGTCCAAATATCGTACTTGTCTCACCAATGCCCATCTAATGGACTGTATGAGACTGACCATCTCGAACTATGACCCAGACTTCACAGCACTCACAGGTAGTGTGCAAGCACAGGTGTCACATTAAGAATAGGTGAATGTTATGCATAAGAACATTCTGGGGACTTTAAGTCAAATTTTTAAGGACAGATCTCATGCTGCATTTTGATGCTTAAAAATGTTGGAGCTCACTGTTTTGTTTTGAATAATGGTTCTTCAGGCACAGTGTTGCAGTGGCTGGAAGAGGCACTGCAGAAATCTGTCTGGGACTAAGTGTTGGAACATGGAGGCCAAGAAAGGGGCAGTAGTCGTGGGAAAGGGAGGGTAGGGAACTTTGGGGGGCGGGGGGGGGTGCGTTGTAATCACAAGGCAAGGTTATTGGGATATCTCTGGACTGGCTGGGGAGGAGGGACGTCTGGAGGTGTCTGGTCCTTGAGAGGAGGCTGCCTCAATCAGAAGAAGGAGGCATTTCTTCCCAACTTCCCTTTCAAGATTAAGGATTTAAATTTTTCCATCCTGTCTGTGATTTGTCTGACACTCACCAGACGAAAAATTCAGGCAGGGAGGAAATGGCCGAATGAGGGAACCATGGATCATAAAGGAAGTTGAATGTCTTGTCAAGAGGAAAAATAAGCATATGTTAGGATGAAAAAACAAGGTTCAGTTGGGTCACTTGATGGTCACAAGGTAGCTAGAAATGTGTTAAAAAAAAAGGGCTTAGGAGAGCTAGAAGGGAGCATGAGAAGTCCTTGGTGGTTCAGATAAAAGAAAACCCCAAGGCTTTTTACTCTTATGTGAAAAATAAAACAATGACCAGGGTGAGGTTAGGGCCAGTCAAGGATGGTAGTGGGAACTTGTGCATGGAGTCAGGAGAGATGGGTGAGGTGTTGAATGAATACTTTACTTCAGTGTTCACTAAGGAGAGGGGCCATGTTTTTGAGGATGAGTGTGTGATACAGGCTGATACGATGGAGGAGGTAGGTGTTCTGAGGGAAGATGTATTCGCAATTTTGAAAAACCTGAGGGTTGATAAGTCTCCTGAGCCAGATGGGATACATCTTAGGATACTTTGGGAGGCAAAAGATGAGATTGCGGTACTTTAGGTTTGATCTTTGGGTCTTCACTGTCCATGGGGATTGTGCCAGAGGACTGAAGAGTGGCGAATGTTGTTCCTGTCTTCAAGAAAGGAAATAGGAATGACCCTGGTAATTATAGGCCAGTTAGTCTTACTTTGGTGGTCAGTAAGTTAATGGAAAGGGTCCTGAGGGATAGGATTTATGACCATTTGGAAAGATGTAGCTTAATCTGGGATGGTCAGCACGGTTTTGTGAGGGGTGTCTTGCCTCACAAATTTGATTGAATTCTTTGAGGAGGTGACTAAGTGTGTAGACGAAGGTAGAGCAGTTGATGTTGTATACTTGGATTATAGTAAGGCATTTAATAAGGTTCCCCACGGTAGGCTCATGAAGAAAATAAGAAGGTGTGGGATAGAAGGAAATTTGGCCAATTGGATAAGTAACTGGCTGTCTCATAGGAGACAGAGCGTGGTGGTGGAGGGAAAATTTTCAGACCCGTTACCAGTGGTGTACCACAGGGATCAGTGCTGGTTCCTCTGTTATTTGTGATTTTTATCAATGACTTGGAAAAGGGGGCTGAAGGGTGGGTGTCTGCCTGACTGTTCAACTGTCTGGAATTTAACTGACTGGCTGTCTGCCTGACTATATTTCCCTATGTATCTGACTGTTTCCTGCCTCTGTCTAACTGTTTGGATGTCTATCTGTTTGAAAGTCTGTCTGAAAGTCGTGTCTATTTGGAAGTCTGCTATGCTTAAAAGCCCATCTGTCTGTTTGAATGTCTGTCTATCTGATGATTATCTGAATATTTGTTATCTGTACACCTGCTTGACTGGCTATCTATTTGACTGTTTGACTATCTATTTGACTGTCTACCTAACTGACTGATTGATTGTCTGCCCGACTGCATTTTACTGCTTGGCTTACTGTTTCTTGCCTCTGTCTGACTGACTATTTTAATGTCTGTTTGAAAGTTTTTTTTGCGTGTTTGAATGTCTTTTTGAATGCATGCCTGTTTGAATGTCTCCCTGGTGACTATCTGAGTAGCTGTCTGATTTTCTGTACATATGTTTGACTGTTTGAGTATCTGCTTGATTGTCTGAGTATCTATTTGATGTCTACCTATCTGACTGTCTGTTTGACTATCTGTCTGTCTAACTGATGGTCTACCTGACTGTTTCCTGTATATGACTAATTGAATGTCTATTTGTTTAATTGGTCTACCTGACTGATGTTGTCTAACTATGTTTGACTGTCAGATTGATTGGCTGTCCAACTGTTTATTTGACTGGCCATCTGCCTGATTGACTGTCTCTCTCTCTCTTCGACTGTCTGTTTGTTTCTTTCTTTGACTGACTGTTTCCATATAACTGTCTGAGTGTTTGACTCTGTCTGACTGACTGTTTGTCCATTTGACTGTCTAACTGACAGATTAACTCTATCTGACTGTTTGACTGTCTATCCATTCTATTTGACTAGATGCCTAACTGTTTGATTGTTTGATTCTGTGCCTGACTCTCAATCTCTCTCTCTTACTGTTTGACTATCTGTCTGTCTGTTTGGCTGGCTCTCTGACTAGCTCTCTCTCTAACTCTTCATTTAGACAGACAGATTGAGACAGACACACATTCAGACAGACTGACAGATTCAGACAGACTGACACATTCAGACAGAATGACACATTCAGACTGACACATTCAGACAGATTGAGACAGACAGATTGAGACAGACAGACAGACTGACTGACAGATTCAGCCTGACAGATTGAGACAGACACACATTCAGACAGACTGACATTCAGACGGACAGATTGAGACAGACATGCATTCAAACAGACTGACATTCAGACAGACAGATTGAGACAGAGACATATTCAGACAAACTGACACATTCAGACTTTCACATTCAGACAGACTGACACATTCAGACAGACACATTGAGACAGACACACATTCAGACTGACACATTCAGACAGACACACATTCAGACTGATGCATTCAGACAGACAGATTGAGACAGACACAAATTCAGACAGACTGACACATATATACTGACAGATTGAGACAGACACACATTCAGACAGACTGACACATTCAGACTGACTGACTCACTCAGACTGACAAATTGAGACAGACACACATTCAGACTGATAGATTGACACAGATACACATTCAGACAGACTGACAGATATAGACTGACAGATTGACACAGACACACATTCAGACAGACTGACACATTCAGCCTGACAGATTGAGACAGGCACACATTCAGACTGATACATTCAGACAGGCAGATTGAGACAGACACACATTCAGACAGATTGACACATTCAGAATGACAGATTGAGACAGACACACATTCAGACAAGCTGACACATTCAGACTGACAGACTGGGACAGAGAGACATTCAGACTGATCCATTGAGACAGACACACATTCAGACCGATACATTCAGACAGACAGATTAAGACAGACACATATTCAGACAGACTGACAGATTTAGACTGTCAGAATGAGACAGAAACACATTCAGGCACACTGACACATTCAACCTGACAGATTCAGACAGACACACATTTAGACAGACTGACATTCAGACAAGCACATTGAGACAGCCACACATGTAGACAGACTATCACATTCAGACTTTCACATTCAGACAGATACACATTCAGACAGACAGACACACATTCAGACTGATGCATTCAGACAGATAGATTGAGACAGACAGACATTCAGACAGACTGACACATTCAGGCTGACACATTCAGGCAGACAGATTGAGACAGACAGATTGAGACAGACACGCATTCAGACTGACAGATTGAGACAGACACACATTTAGACAGACTGACACATTCAGACTGACACATTGACAGAGACAGATTGACACAGACTGACACATTCAGACTGACAGATCGAGACTGACAGATTGAGACACATATTCAGACAGACTGACACAAATACACTGACAGATTGAGACTGACACACATTCAGACTGACACATATAGACTGACAGATTGAGACAGACACACATTCAAATGGGCTGACACATTCAGATTGACTGACGCATTCAGACTGACAGATTGGGACAGACACACAATCAGACTAACCGATTGAGACAGACACACATTCAGACTGATACATTCAGACAGACAGGTTGAGGCAGACAGACATTCAGACAGACTGACAGAATGAGACAGACACACATTCAGACAGACTGACATTGAGACAGGCAGATTGGGACAGACAACATTCAGACAGACTGACATGTTCAGATTTTCGCATTCAGAGAGACTGACACATTCAGATTTTTACATTCAGAGAGACTGATACATTCAGACTGATACATTCAGACAGATAGATTGAGACAGACACACATTGAGACTGACAGACTGAGACAGACACACATTCAGGCTGACAGATTGAGACAGTCACAAATTCAGACTGACAGATTGAGACATACACACAATCAGACTGACTGACATTCAGACAGGCAGATTGAGACAGACAACATTCAGACAGGCTGACACATTCAGACACATTGAGGCAGACACGCATTGAGACTGACAGACTGAGACAGACACACATTCAGACTGATTCACTCAGACTGACTGTTGCTCTCCCCCTGCACACAGGGAAACGGAGAGGGGAGGGGCGGGGTGGGAAACCTCCGTCCAATCAGCATTGGGAATGCTGATCGTGCGAGCCAATGGGAGGAGGCGAAGTTTGGGGGTGGGGTTGCTGGGTTGAGCTGGAGCGGAGTGGCAGCAGGAGCCGAGTTAGTGATCATGGTGCCCGGCAGCTCATCCCCATCCCCAGCCCAGCGCACTGCCACCGCCCTCTACAGTGCCCGTTTCAACTAGCGAGAGGTAAGGAGCGGCCCCGACTGGAGCTGGGAGGGAGACATCTCCCCCCGCCCTCCGTTCCCCGTTCCCTGCCCTGCCGGCAGCCGGTCTCCCGGGGCCTCGCTGTTTACTGTGATGTGGCCCGGGGGGCGGGTCAGGCCGGGCCGGGCCGGGCTCCAGCCTGGCTGCTTTGGCTGTGTAAGGAGAGTGTCGGTTGTTTTTGTGCCACGTCAGGGCTCAGGACAGAGGAAGCCTCTGATTGTTGGGAGCAAGGGCAAAGCTAAAGGTGACCGTCCAGGGCCAGAATGAAATGTGACAGCACTGAGCGGGGTGAACACTCCCACCCCCCACCTTCAGTAACTCCTGATCTTTTGGTTTCTATACAACACACGCTTGCAATCTTTGACAGTATAATAATCCTGTTCGTTCCACATTCAGCTTCGATAATCTTATTCCAGAACGTTTTAATTACCTGCTGAAGATTTTTCCTGGCCATTTTTCCTCCAGCACCTTGGTGTCCTTCATGCACAACTGTTGGAAAGGGCTTTTCTAATATGAATTTCTATCGTGATTGAATTTGATTTTGTTCTAACGTGAGCATTTCTACCCCATCCGTTTTCAGTTAGGGACCAGTGGATAGTCACCGACAGTGAAAGTTACGAGAGGTGATTCTTTCCAACTCTTCCCCCACCACCCCACCCCCAAAAACAGGGAAAATACCTGCAGGTCATAGAATCCCTACAGTGCAGAAGAGGACATTCGGCTCAAGTCTGCACTGACTCTCTAAGAGAGTATCCTACAAAACAGGCTGCAGTGGTTCATAAAGGCAGCACACCATCACTGTCTCAAAGGCAGTTAGGAATGGGCAATAAATTCCATGAACAAATTGTTAAAGATACTGCCTCAGTATGTTTTTAATCATTCACAATAATTTAGAACATACCAATTAAACATCCTTTATCTGTAAATTGTAGATAAATTTTGGACCCTCCTTGAAGACCTGCAAACAAATGCAATTGTAGAAATCCTGAAGATGTTCAATTCACCATGAGACTATCACCAGTTCAACGTCAGGGCCTAGTTATAGTGCATTGTTTTTAAAACTAATGGAAAAGATCATTGAAGGTTCAGTTGCACTGAATGCAAGTCACACATAATTCTGCAATCTTTTGCAGCCATATCCAGTAGTGCCAGGAAAACCAACACAATCAAGAGGGAACTCCAGGCCATGTTTTCTTGTAATCTTCTGGTTTTTACATTAGAGGAGTCACTCATTTTTGTTTGTGAATTACATTTTTATCATTTGCAATAATTGCTTTAAAGCTCACAATGGCAACATTAATCTTACAATATACAAGAGCTTTATTTTGTCAGATCTGTTATGAAGAAGTATGGCCTTATTTGATTACATAAGGGTTTAATGGTCTTAAATGTAGATTAAACTTGAGAACGTTTGCCAATTGTTTACGGAGAATAAAACAGCACTTAAATGCTAAGCAACATCAACTTTAAAATTATATGATGCCATTTATCATAGAAAAACATCTCAAAATGCTTTAGAGTCGTGAGCCAAAGAGGGAGCATTTAACAGGATTTGACTGAAAATTTGATCAAGGATGTGGACTTGAAGGAGGAGGCCAATGTAGGGAGAAATAGACAAAATCATTGTTGGATGTTTGTGACTGCAAGTGCAATTGTTAGTGGCAAGAGGTAAGGAAGAGAGATGCACAGAAGATTGGAGTAAGCAAATGAAGAGTTCAGGTGGCATCATAAGGATGGAGTGGCATTTAAAGAAAGGAATACAAGTTCTAATGTTTTTGAAGAACTTGTGGGCCAGTGCAGAACAGTGAGCATGGTGGGCCTGTGGAGCATGGATGGAATTCTTCAGGTTTAGATGTTTGGATGAATTCAAGCTCGTGGTGGTGACTTGAAGATGGAGACTGGTTGCAAGAGCATTAGAATAATGGTTTGAATCTGTCAAAGGCTAGTATGAAGGTTTAATGGCAGATGGGCTGAAGTCGAGACCTGGGGTGGAGCTGGAGATAGGTGATTGCTGCAATAAAAATAATGCTTAGCATAATTGAGTCATTTTGAAAATGTTATTTTAAGTTTGCACTGAGTATTATCCTAGTTTGCTGGGTTATTATCTTCATACACATTGACCTTAATGCTTTTTGTTGAGTGCACCCCATTGACTTGGCATCAAGACAACACACAATTGAGTGCTGCTTTGCTCAAAATCAACTACTCTTAACTGTCTGCCAGCATTTAGCTCTTGTATCCATTTCTGAATCAAGGCTGTCACAATGTCAGGAGCTGAATGATTCTGTGAAACCTTCAACAAGTTTCTGATGAATAAATGTTCTCCTTCCATCAGTTTTAACTGTAACAGAAGAGGACAGGATGCCCACCATGAGCAACTTTAGAGGTTCATTATTTATAGACTACCTATACATGGATTTAGAGATACTTTCAGTTGAACTGAGGTACCTATTGAATTTTGGAATTGCATTTTATTGCTGCAAGAAAGAGGACTTCTTAAAAAAATTCTTTGCGTGAAAGTTATATAAATTGTTTTCTCAGGTTTTATTAGGTTTTTTATATTTTTTAAAAAAGTAACTGCACCACATGCTGCAGTTTTACACAATATGAATTTATCAATGTGAATAAATTAGGTTGCTGGGTAAGTCTGAAATTTTTGTGTTTCATAAAAACAGCAACCTGCCCATTGATAATTGACTGAATACATTTACTACCCATTGTAGAATTAAATTGTAAAGATCAGAAGGTCCTAGATTTATTCTGCATTAGTGGATCAATGTCAGTGTAGTGGTTGGTAGTTGGCTTGCTATTGGTTTGAAATGTCCAAGCAAGCCGGGCAAAAAGTAAGTCACAAATGGAGTCTTGATTGCTGTGTGCTGACTACGCTTGTCGCTTGTAAAATGAGAAATTCTTAAAGTTTATTTATTTATTAAAGTTTATTTACATATGTCAGAAGTAGGCTTACCTTAACACTGCAAAGAAATTACTGTGAAAATGCCCTAGTTGCCACACTCCGGCGCATGTTCAGGTACACTGAAGGAGAATTGAGCATGGCCAATGCATCTAACCAGCATGTCTTTCACACTGTGGGAGAAAACCGGAGCATCTGGAGGAAATCCACGCAGACATGGGAAGAACGTGCAAACTCTATTAAATCTATAAAAATGATCTCCAATTAAAATCTAAATGCATAATGTACAGAAACTATAAACATATTTTTAGTTTTGTTTTAATTTGTGCAGCGTTTTTTTCCAAATATATAACATTACAGTAAGTTATTCTGATGCTTTCTAGTTTTGTAACTGTAATGCTAAGCTTCAGTCCAAGTGGAATGCTGAGGAGGTTGCATAAGTTGGAAGGAAAGAAAAACGTATCCAAGTAGCTACAAACCCAGTAGTGTTAATTTGGCATTGGAAAGAATAGTATAATTGATTAGGATATCGGCATGATCTATTTGTTAAGCAGCATTCTAGCAGAAGTACAGGAAGACATCATTCAGTGTAACTAACTCTTTGACTTTGTTGATGATGTGATGTCTTGAAGTGTCACATGAAAAATATATTGCACCAAAAGTAGTAGGAATTGAGGTAAAATTGAGGCATCGTGAAGAAATTAATATAAAGGCTGGAAGAAACAGATACACCTTGAGATACTTTCAGATGTGATGAGATGTGTTATGCATAGGGATACTTGGGGATCAGTGTTGGGATTTCTATTTCTGATTTAGATGAGTGTTTTGAATTCAGAAACTCAAAACACTCATCTAAATCAAGTGCAAATCTAAATGCAAGCTTCAAAATAATAAGAGTACTCAAATAGGAATCATAGCAAGTATGAATTAGATAAAAGGTATAATGTGAAACAATGCCAGGTGAAATTAAACAAGGCAGTTGTAAAGTGCCATAGATAGGAAGGGAAACACAAGTAACAAATAATTCCTGAATGGTATTGAAATAGCTGAAGTTGAAGGCACTTTACCTCATTTGAACTAAAACCCTAATGTGGCAAACTGGATCAAATGTTGGCTTGGTAATAGAAAACAAAGGGTAATGGTCGATGGATGCCTTTGCAAATAGAAAGTTGTTTCAAGTGGTGATCCACAAGGTTCGATGCTGGGATCCTTGCTGTTTGTGTTCTATATTAACAATTTGGACGTGAATGTGAGGGTCTCAATTGGAAAATTTGCAAATGACACAAAGATTACTGAGTATTGGATAGTGTAGAGGATAGCTATAATCTCCAAAATAAAATAAATGGGCTGGTGGAGGGGGTGGTAAAGTGGCAGATTGGATTTTAACACTGGGAAGTGTGAGGTCATGCATTTAGGGACATCAAACAATTATGGGGAATATACAATAAATAGGAATATACTAAGAAGGGTAGATGGACTGAGAGATCTTGGGTTCCTAAAGGCAGCAGTTCAAATAGACAAGTTTCTAAAGAGGACATATAAAATGCTTTCCATCAATGGCAGAAGTATAGAATTTAAAGGTAAGGATACAGTGTTGGAATTGTATAAAACACTGGTGAGGCCACAGTTGGAGAATTATGTACAAGTCTGGTCACCATAATACAGGGCGGACATAATTGCTTTGGAGAGAGTGCAAAGGAGGTTTACAAGCCAGAGCTAGAAAAGTGTAACTACGAAGAGAGATTGGATATGTTGGGACTATTTTCTTTGGAACAAAAAAGACTGAGGGAGACTTGAAAGAGGTCTACAAAATTAAGTGGAAGAGATAGTGGGCAGGATAAAATTGTTTCTCCTGGTGGAGAATTCTAGAACCAGGGGGCATAGATTCAAGGTAAGTCATAGTAGGTGTAGAGGGGACAAGAGGAAGAACTTTTTTATGCCAAAGGTGGTAGGTGTCTGGAATTTACTGCTCGAGTTGGTGGTGGAGACAGAGACCCCTAAATTCTTAAGAAGTACCTGGATTTTTAAATTTAATGATGACACCGCCATTCTGGATCAGATCTTAAACAATGATGAGACACAGTACAGGAAAGAGATAGAGGATCTGGTGAACTGGGCAATGACAATAATCTCTACCTCAATATCAACAAAATGAAGGAGATAGTCAGTTGCTTCAGGAAGTGTAGTGGAGGGCACACCCATGTCTACATAAACAGGGATGAAGTGGAAATGGTCGAGAGCTTCAGATTTTTAGATGTCTGGACCACCAACAGCCTGTCCTGGTCCCTTCCTGCAGATGCTATAGATAAAGCCCATCAATGCCTCTATTTTCTCAGGAGACTAAACAAATTTGGCATGTCTGCTACAACTCTCACCGACTTCTACCATTGAAAGCATTCTTTCTGGTTGTATCACAGCTTGGTATGGCTCCTGCTCTGTCCAAGACCACAAGAAACTATAAAAGATCATGAACGATGCCCAGTGCAGCACTCAAACCAGCCTCCCATTCACTGACACTGTCTGTACTTCCTGCTGTTTAGGAAAAGCAGCCTGTATAATCAAGGACCCCATGCACCCCAGACATACTCTCTTCCACCTTCGTCCATTGGGAAGAAACTACAAAAGTCTGAGGACACGTACCAACTGACTCAAAAACAGCTTCCTCCTTGCTGCCATCAGACTTTTGAATGCATCTACCTCACATTAAGTTGATTTTTCTCTACACCCTAGCTATGACTGTAACACTACATTCTGCACTCTCTCCTTTCCTTCCCTATATACAGTATGTTTTATCTGTAGCACGCAAGAAACAATACCTTTTGCTATATACTAATACATGTGACCATAATATATCACATCAGACCTTAAGTGCTATGAGCTACAGGGCTATGGTTTGGGTGTAGGAAGGTGGGACTAGAAAGGGCAACTGGGTGCCCTGGGCTGGCATGGACCAGATGGGCTGAATGGCCTCCTTCTGTGCTGTAACTTTTCTATGGTTCTAATGACTGGAGTAGCAATCAGTAGGCACATGGAATGTTGAACTACTTCACTGAAGCATTAGAGTACAAATTGCACAGTCATGCAAACTTTGTTATCTTGGTCAGGCTACACCTTCAATGCTGCCCTCAGTCCTGGTCTCTGAAACAAGGTGAACATTCAAGCTCTGGAGGCAGTTCCAAGAAGAGCTACAAGACTACCAAAAACAGCAGTGTGCTTTGTTGAGAAGGGTAGTCTAGTCAGCCCTGGAACACAGTGACTGAAAAAATTTTAATGCGTGTTTATATGGTAACAGTATAGAAACGTTAAATCTAGAAGATCAAATTTATGGCAGCTGGAGAAGGGTATTTAGGGCCCAAAGCCCTACTGTCCGTACCCTGACTTGCATCGATTTCCTTTTCACCCGTCACTTCTATATCTTATGATCCATGTTGATGGCCAGTCTGACTGCTTCAGTTTTAAAATTTTCATTTTTGTTTTCAGATCCCTTCTGATCTCTGTAACCTCCTCAAGTCCTACAACTCTCCATGAGCTCTGCGTTCGTCTAATATAAATTCCTGATTTCCATTGTTCTACCATTGAACAGCCTTTAGCTGCTTAGGTTCTAAGCTCTGCTAATCCTTCTATAAGCTTCTCCACATTACTGCCTCTCTCCTTTTTGAAATCTAAGGTTAGAGAATGAAGAGTTCAGCAGAGAGTAAAGCAATGTAGAGTTTGAATTACAGGACAGATGAACAGCGACTTGTATGATGCATTTAATGTAATGAAATATCTCACAGCGCTATTGAACATGGTCAGTGTGTTATGAATGTGGATCTTGATTGGGTGAAGTGTTGGGTCTGACTAATGGTTTTCTATGTTTTTGGAAATGCTCTGGACATTTTTTTTCCACCTGTTTCCTATGCTTTGTAAAAATCATTTTTAAAGATTTCTCAGGTTTCAGATGACTAAGGGTGGTGGTGCAAATTGACCATAATATGCATAAGGAAAACAAATTGTACCTTGCAATTCAACTTTTCAGTTAGATTGATCCATCCAAAATTCATACTTCAAGCAATTGGTTTCTTTTAAAATAATTCTGTCACAATATAATTGGTGAATGCAGATTTTGACACAATATATAGCAGAATGTAATCAGTTGACAGATTAATGTGGCATATGTATTCGGAGTCTAAAGGATGCAAACAGATTAAAACACCTCATTTAAATTGCTATTTAGAATGCTTTTTAGAGAGATCTGGTGGTAATCAGATCCAGCTGGTGCCAATGCCCAGATCTTGGATGACTCCAAACAACCTTGCACTGTTTGTTCTGAAATAAGGTGTTAGTTATACATCGTCATAACAAAGCTCAAATAGCCTCTGTCCATTCTCATTTATTTTTTCCAGGCTATGTTACCTGAGGCATGAGAGCCATAACCTCCCTCTTCCTTTGAAATACAGCAGTGGGTGAAGATGTTCTGACTTAAAGTTGATAGCATCATCAATCTCCTCCTAGAGCCTGTCTTTTGCCTCTAGTAGAGCAGTGTTATAGCACAGACACTCATGAGATGAATTGGCTCTGGTTGAGTTGAGAGGCAGATTGAGAGAAAATGTTCTTAACATGCGTGCGTGTGTGGGGGTGTCTTATTGAAAATAGTGGTTTCATTTCAGCGAAGCCTCCATATCGCTCACAGGTTTCCTCTGCACTCTTCACCTACCAGATGAACATGTGGTGTTTTTCTTCCTGTGATATCTGCTCTCTTGGCGTGGTCTCTTGCAGGTGGGGCTAAGTCAATATTCAGCCTATCAAGTTCCAGATTAATCATGGCTGTCTTGCACACATTATCAACCAGCCCCATGCACATAGTCGTGACATTGCAGTTTTGTGTGCGTGCATGTGCGTGTTATATATAGTGGGTCAGCACTTTACTCGTCAAGGGCTACCTGACATGAGGTGGGTGGTGACTGACCAGTGGGATGTGATAGTTCCTTCCCACCTTTGGATACTGCCTGAAGCATCTGTTCTCTATCCCAACCAAGTTGGGCTTATTACTCGTGAGTGCTGCTTCCTGTATTGTATTAATGCTGTGTAGTGAAATTAGATTTTCCTCTCCAGGATGCATGCCTGGGAAATATCTATGAAAACCCTGACTCCCCAGTGTCAGGGTCCTCCTTTTGATTGCCACAGTTGAGTTCAAAGGAATGCAAAGCGCTATGTTGGTACCAGCTCATTTGCAGGAGTTGCTGGAAAGCTCTTGGGCTATACTCCAGATTTTAGCCAGGATTTACTCTTTTAGATTTCAACTCTCCTGAGGTATCCAAAAGGCAGTGCAGCTGTTCAGCCATAGCTGGGAATTTGGTTCCTGAGTCTCAGGGTGTGTCCAAGTGCAAGATACTAGGTGCCTGCAGGCCAAACTCGCTGCTACTTCCTTATCGAAGGATCAAGTTTCCAGGCGTTTCAACGAGGGAGAATAGCTGACAAGTGCTGACTGTATACTGATGGGAAGAAACTGACACATTTTGCTCTTTTTTCACATAGCTGCTAGCTAGCAGCATAGGCTAAAATGAGAAACAAACTAGCACACCAAGGTGGAAAACTTTTCTCTTCACCACACACCATACCAGTTGCCGACAGCCAAACCAGTTTGAAAACCCCTGATCTAAAAAGCGAAGCAAATTCCAGCCTGCATAGTGTTTGGATAGACTGCTTGGGAATACCAGGTGCAGTAGACTGAAACTCTTTTGGATTACAGAAGTCAAACACCATGTTTGGTTTAAGGAAGTTCTGTACTATCATTGGGCATGTTTTGCTTGTAATCCTTTCGTTCATTATGCTGATTATGTGAGGGTGGAAATGGCTGATAACTAGAGAGGTGGAGAGTAGCTTGAGAATCCTAAAGCAAAGTAATACAAATTATTACTGGGTTGATGTTAGCAAAAGAATCTGATGCAAATGAATTTTGTCAATATGTTTCTTAAATAGTACACTCAAAGCTGAGGAAAAAACCATTTTCCCCATTAAACCTAATTTCTGTATTACAAATCCATTATTCAATTTCTTTCCATCACTCAAAGCTAAAATAATTACCAGGCTTTAAAACCAGTAGATCTGCCTAATGCATACAGCTCAAAATGTCCTTTACAGATGGCAACCTAAGTTTAGAAAAATAAAATGTCTAATCATCCCGTTGAGCAATTTCAGTTTGCGTGAAATGTTACAATGGCAGAAAAATGTTACATCATTTTGTTTTATTGCAATATTAGTAAAACAGTCGCATTGTTTTTTTTTAGTTTTAATTTATTTAGTCTTTTTGTTTTACTGTACTCCTGATAACCTGGAGCCCCCACAATCTTGGCTGCAAAACCTGAGACAATTTTTCCTCTATTATTAGGTCACCGGTGCAGATGACGATGTGATTAATAGTACCAACCCCAACTATTCTGATAATGATACCACCAAAGCCAATCTGTAATAGAACTTGGGACAGCAACTGGACATGGACTGACAAATGGTTGACAATGACCATCTGTGACAAAAAAAATGAAGTGCCTGTCCTAAATACCCATCTACATGTAGAAACTAGAAGCAGGAGTAGACCATTTTGCCTTTCGAACCTGCTCTGCATGATCAGCTTGATCATGGCTGATCATTGAGTTCAATATCCTGATTTCCTCTTTGCCCTCATCCCTTGATCCCTTAAGCCCCAAGAGCTATATCTAATTTCTTCTTGAAATCAGACAACATTTTGGCCTCATCTACACTCTGTGATAGTGAATTCCATACATTCACCATCCTCTGGGTAAAGAAATTGCTCCTCACCTCAGTTCTAAAAGGTTTATCCCTTATCGTCAAACTATGACCCTAGTTCTGGACTCCCCCACAGTTGGGAACATTCTTTCTGAATCTACCCTGTTAGAATTTCATAAGTTTCTGAGATCCCCTCTCACTCTTCTAAATGCTAGTGGATATAATCCTAACTGACATGGCCTGTCCTCGTATGACAGACCTGCCATCGCAGGAATCAGCCTGGTAAACCTTTGCTCTTCAGCAAGGATGGACACCCTTCGTCAGATAAGGACCAAAACTGCACACAGCCCTCTAGGTATGGCCTCACCAATACCCTATATAATTGCAGTAAAACATCCCTACCTCTAAATTCAAATTCTCTCGCTATAATGGCCAACATGACATTTGCCGCCTTTACTGCCTGCTGTACCTGCACGCACAAGTGACTAGTGCACAAGTACTCCAAGGTCTCGTTGAGTATCCACCTCTCCCAATTTACACCCATTCAAGTAATGATCTGTCTTCCTATTATTGTGACCAAGGTAGATAGCCTTACATTTGTCCGTATTATACTGCATCTGCTATGCAGATGCCCACACGCTCAGCCTGTTCAAATCACGCTGAAGCATCTCTCCATCCTCCTCACTGCTCACCCTCCCACCCAACTTTGTATCATCTGAAAACGTGGAGATAATGCATTCAGTTTCCGTTTCCAAATCGTTAATACATAATATGAACAGTTGGGGTCCTAGCACTGATCCCTGCAGAACCCCACTAGTTGTTGACTGCCAATCAGAAAAAGACCCATTTATGCAACTCTTTGCTTCCTATCTGTTAACCAACTTCCTACCCATCTCAAGACAATACCTGCAATCTCATGTGGTTTAACTTTACATAGTAGTCTGTTATATAAGACCTTGTCGAAAGCCTTCTGAAAGTCTAAATAAATGACATCCACTGGTTGTTGGTCAACTTTACTAGTTACATCCTCAAAAAATTCCAGTAGATTCGTCAAGCGTGATTTCCTTTTTTGTAAATCCATGCTGACTTTGTCTGATTATACACTGCCTTCCAAATGCCAAATTATGAAATCCTTGATAATAGACTCTAGCAATTTACCCAGTACCGATGTTAGGCTCACTGTCTACAGTTCTGTGTTTTCCCTCTGCCTCCTTTTTTGAATAGCGGGCTTACTAGCTATCTTCCAATCTATAGGAACTATTCCAGAGTCCAAAGAATTTAGGAAAATGACCACTAATTAATCTACTATTTCCAGGGCCACTTCCTTAAGTACTCTGGGATGAAGATTATCAGGACCTGGAGATTTATCCACCTTCAATCCCATCAATTTCCCAAAACCATTTCTCTACTGAAGGTCCTCACTAAAACATGTCATTTCAGCACTTCTGGCACACTATTCATGTCTTCCTTTGTGAAGACTGATGCAAAGTACAAATTTAATTCCTCAGCCATTTTTTGTTCCACTTTATGAATTCTTCTGTTTCTGACTGCAAGGGGCCTACATTCATTTTTGTCAATCTTTTTTCTTTACATATCTATAGAAACTTTTACAGTCAATTTTTATGTTCCCTTCTATCTTACTTTCATACTCCTTTTTTCCCTTCTTAATCAATCTCTTGATCCTCCTTTACTAAACTTTAAACTGCTCTCAATCTTCAGATCCATTGCTTTTTCTTGCCAATTTGTATGCTTCTTCCTTGAATCTGATACTATCTCTAATTTCCCTTTTAAGCTATATGTTGGGTCTACACTGAAGGAAAATTAATTCAGTCTCATCAACAACGTTGCCTGTCAAAGGCACCTGTGAGGTTGAAGTCAGAAGAGCAGTGGAACGCCTTCCCATTTCAGTTGTTGAAGCTACAACAACATTCACTGGCTGTTTCTGTTTGAATGTTAATGAAACTTACAAAAGCTGCAAGGAACGTCAAGTGCAGTCAAGTCAAATGACAAGACACCATCATTTACACTATCCATTTTTTGGACTTGCTAAACTCTTAATTTGTGCTAATTTTAGTTTAAAAAAAATCTTTGGTCACAAAAATCCACCTACACCAATCATAGTACCTATGTCAGATAGGATAACAATTTGCAATAGTATAGCATCTTAAATGCAGGAAAATGATCACAGGAGAGTAATCAAACAAGAAATGAAACTGAACCATGAAGGATTTATTAGCCTGGATGACATTGGGGTTTGTTGGAGCTCATCAAAGTGATGAGTTTAAAGGAGGCTGCAAAAAGGAGAAGAGCTGCAGATAATTAGAGGAAATTTGAGCTCAAGACCAATGCACAGAAATCAGTGATATGATGGAGGGAGTAACTGATGCAGATGGGCTTGGAGATGGAAGGATGCAAGAGTTCTTGAAGGGCTTTAGGGCCAAGAAGATTACAGGAACAGCAAGGGAAAAAGCCATGGGTTAATTTGAACACAAACGAGAATTTTAAAATTGAATTGGGTGGCATGGTGGCACAGTGGTTAGTACTGCTGCCTCTCAGCCTCAGGGAACTGGGTCCGATTCCTGGCTTGGGTCAGTGTCTGTGTGGAGGTTGTATGTTCTCCCCGTGCCTGCTTGGTCTTCCTCCGGGTGCTCTGGTTTCCTCCAACAGTCCGAAAGATGTGCTAGTTAGATGCGTTGGCCGTGCTAAATTCTTCCTCAGTATATCAGAATAGGCACTGGAGTGTGACAACCAGGGTATTTTCACAGTCATAAGAACATAAGAACATAAGAAATAGGAGCAGGAGTAGGCCATCTAGCCCTTCGAGCCTGCCCCGCCATTCAATAAGATCATGGCTGATCTGTCGCTGCTCAGTTCCACTTTCCCGCCCTCTCCCCATAACCCTTAATCCCCTCTCTTATTAAAAACCCATCAACCCGCATCTTAAAAATATTTAGCGAGGCAGCCTCCACCACTTCAACGGGCAGAGAATTCCAGAGATTCACCACCCTTTGAGTGAAGAAGTTCCTCCTCAACTCCGTTCTAAACCGCCCCCCCTTTATCTTGAGGCTGTGCCCCCTAGTCCTACTATCCTTTCTGAGCGGGAAGAGTCTCTCCACCTCTATCCTATCCATCCCATTCATCATCTTATATGTCTCAATGAGATCTCCCCTCATTCTTCTAAACTCTAATGAGTACAAGCCTAGTTTATTCAGCCTCTCCTCATAGCTCAACCCCCTCAACTCCGGTATCAGCCTAGTAAACCTCCTCTGCACTCCCTCCAAGGCCAAAATATCCTTGCGTAAGTACGGCGCCCAAAACTGCACACAGTACTCCAGCTGCGGCCTCACCAATGTCCTGTACAGCCGCAGCAAGACCTCCTACTTTTATATTCAATCCCCCTCGCTATGAAGGCCAGCATCCCATTCGCCTTCCTGACCACCTGCTGCACCTGCAAGCTGGGTTTTTGCGACTCATGCACAAGGACCCCGAGGTCCCTCTGCACCGTTGCCTACTGCAGTTTTTCGCCACGTAAGTAATAATCCTTCCTACCATTATTCCTACCAAAGTGGACCACCTCGCACTTGCCAACATTAAATTCCATTCGCCATTTCCTGGCCCATTCGCCCAGCCTATCTAAATCCTTCTGTAGACTCTCCACACCCTCCGCACAATTTGCCGTTCCACCAATCTTGGTGTCATCAGCAAATTTCGACACCCTACACTCGGTTCCCTCCTCCAGATCATCTATATAAATGGTAAATAGCTGAGGCCCCAGCACCGACCCCTGGGGCACTCCACTAGTCACCATCCGCCAATCCGAATAGCACCCATTGACCCCCACTCTCTGCCTCCTATTTGACAACCAGTCCTCTATCCACGCTAACACCCTACCCCCAACTCCATGTCCCCTGACCTTCTGCAATAACATCTTGTGAGGTACCTTGTCAAACGCCTTCTGAAAATCAAGAAAGACCACATCCACCGGATCTCCTCTATCCACCGCCCTAGACACATCCTCATAGAACTCCAGTAAATTTGTCAGACACGACTTCCCTTTAACGAAACCGTGCTGCGTCTGCTCTATCAAGCAATTCCTCTCAAGATGCCTCGCTATTTCCTCCTTGATGACGTGCTATCTATTTTTATATTCTGAGCTTGTTTACTCTCATATTCCATCTTACTTTTCTTTGTAGCTTTTCTCGTGGCTTTCTGGTGACCTTTAAAGCTATCCCAATCCTTTAGTTTCCCACTAATCTTTGCCACTTTGTATGCATTTTCTTTCAATGTGATACTCTCCTTCATTTCCTTAGATATCCATGGTTGATTACCTTTTTCTGCACTTCTTCCTTACCACTGGTATGTACTTCTACAGAGCGCTGTGAAAAGTCATTTTGAAAATCCTCCACTGTTCTTCAATTGTCCTACCACTAAGTTTTTGCTCCCAGTCTACCTTAGCCAACTCTTCCCTCATCCTATTGTAATCTCCTTTGTTGTCTGTATTTTAAATTCAATCATACTGTGATCGCTTCTTCAGAGAGGATCCCTAACTTTGTAAGATCATTAATTATTCCTGTATCATTACATAGGACCAGACCTAGGATAGCTTGCTCCCTTGTAGGTTCCATTACATACCGTTCAAGGAAACAATCACAGATATATTCTATGAACTCCTCCTCAAGGCTGCCTTGACTGACCTGGTCTGACCAATTGACATGGAGATTAAAATCCCCCATAATAACTGCTGTATCGTTTTTACAATCATCAGTTATTTCTTTATTTCTCACCCCACCGTGATGTTATTATTTCATTGCAGTGTTGATGTAAGCCTACTTGTGACTAATAAATAAACTTTAACTTTGTTGACTGACTGGGAGCCAAGATTAGCCTGTGAGCAGTAAGTGCACATATGGATGTGTGAAAAAGAAATTTGTATTGATGAGGCTACAGACAAGAGTTTTGAACGAATGCATATTTTTGGAGGTTGAAGATGATAAGATCAAGAGAGCACGGGTAAAGAGAAGTATGGAAGTAACAAAAGCTCGGATCTGCATTTCAACAGTGGGTGTGCTATGATAGGTGCAATGCTGCTGGCAGTGGTTTGGTGGAAAAGAGATGGGATCAGAACCTTAAATCAGGATCAACTAATGCTGAAACTGCAAACAGTCGAATTCAACCTTGGGGGCAAAGTGGTGGTGGAGGGAATAGAATTGGTGGGCTGGGATTTCTGGTAGGAGCTGAAGGGAGTAGTTTATTTTTTCAGTGTTTAATTGGAGGAAATTGCTGTTCATCCAGTGCTGAATGTTGGGCAAGCGGGCTGGTAGATGAGTGTGGAGGGATCAGGAAGTTGGTGCTGAGAAGAACTGGGTGTCATCAGCATGTGTGTTGAGCTCATGATTCTGTTGAGTAGAAGCATGTCGATGAGTAATGGGGGGATCAGAGATAAATTCTTGGAGGACCGCAGCCATTGTAGGATATGTCTGGTTTTGATCGGATGGCAGAGAGTGGAACCAGGTGATGATAGAGTCGTTTCGCTGCACTGTGGCTAAGGTTGAGGTAGGAAAGCCCGGACATATTTTCTCTCTCTAGCCTGGACTCTTCATAAAGACCAGTGCGCTGGATGAAATAAGGCATACATTCTCCTGTCTGTTATTGTGGAGCTTTCTTGTTTGCCCATGCTGTGTCTATTGCCATAGAGTTTAGATTTGATTGGCATTCTTTGCAAGGGGGCAATATCAATATGTTTAAATGTGGATACTGGTGCTCGAATTTTACCGCCTTCCCCACCAGAGGCCAACAGGGAATGCTGTTCTCCGGATGGGCATGCTGGTAAAATTCCAGCCTGGGTCTCTGTTCTAATGAAAATCCAAGTCGTGTTGCCGATTTATCTGTGGCAAGAATGCTGTTTATCACCTTAACAAGTTCACTGTTTGAAAGCTTCTACTAAATTTTCCCATCATATTTTCTGTTCGTGATCTTTTAGCCCTTATTACATCTGGTTGATAATGGCAGTAGATAATCACACAGTTAAAAGGAGGTGAAATGTCCAATTCATTGTGAATTGTGGCCATTGTTTTTGGCCTCATTCCAAACTGTATTTCCTAGCTATCCATTTCACCCCTCTCCCTGGAAACTTTGAGACTAACACAGAATGTTCACAATCTTGGTCTCATATTTGACCTCAAGGTGACCGTCTGACTATATATTTGCCCTGCTAGTAAGACAGCCCATTTTCATCTTCATAGTGTCATTTGACTTCACCCTTGCCTCAACTGATACGTTGCTGAAACTCTCATTTGTGCCTCAATTACCTCCAGATTCAACTATTCCAATGCATCCTACCCTCTACCTGGTTAGCTTGACATCATCCAAAACTGTGCTCCCTTTGTCTTAACTCACAGCAAACTCTGTCCTCCATCACCCCTGTGCTTGTAGACCTGCATCAGCTCTTGGTCAAGAATTGCCTTAATTATAAAATTCTTACCCTTTATTTCCAAATATTGCCCTTCCCTATCTCCTCGAGTCATCCTGAGATATCTGCAATCTCTCACCCTTTCATAGAATCATAGAATCTACAGTGCAGAAGGAGACCATTTGGCCCATCAAGCCTGCGCTGATAACAATCCCAAACAGGTCCTATCCCCATAACCCACATATTTACTTCGCTAGTCCCCCGACTCTAAAGGGCAATTTATCATAGTCAGTCAACGTAACCCACATACCTTTGATGCATTCCTGATTATAATTATTTCACCATTGGTGTCAGTGCCTTCAGCAGTCTAGATGCAAAGTTTGGAATGTGTTCAATTTCTCTTTTCCTCTGCTTTGCTTTCCTCCTTTTAACAAACTTCTTAAAATCTGTTTGTGTGATAAAGCTTTTGATCATCTTGCCTAGCATCCCTTTTGTATGGCTCAGTGCCAAACTTTATCATGCCCTTTTAATTACTTTAAAGGCCTTATGGAAACATGAATTGTTGTTTCGTCAATATAGATCACAAAGGAGCAAGAACAATCCCCCAGAACCAGTGTAACTAACACTTGTGATATTGAAACACATGTAATCTCCTACGTGGAGGTGAATAACAATATGTTAAATAATGTAAACATTTGTAAATTTTTATAAAGCTAATTATATTCAATTTCATACAAGGGGAATAAATTTGATAACATTTATTGCTAATTTGTATTGCTTATCCCTGATGTTTATATATTTATTGTTCAACTGTATGCAGGTGATGGGCACAACTGGCGACTTATTTGGGCCCCTGTAAATCGACTGAAACCATGGCTGTTAGGCTAGGAAATGTATGCTTATAATTCATAATGCTGTAAATAAATGCTCATGAAAGTGGTAAAAATTGGCTCCAGTTCCATCTTTCCTGCCTGGCTTTCTGATATATAACAATCTCTTGGATACCAAAGCTAATTATAGCATTTTCTGATATGTATTACATTGTTGATAACTCAGGAGAGACTCAGTATCAAACTGGGGAGCTTTCTTAGTATCATTCTGCTCATTGGGTGAATTTACATCTTCGTAACCATAAATTTTGCTGGTTGTTATTTACCCAACTTCAAAAACATGATGTGACATTTGTTCCTGTTATTGACAGGCTATTTTAAATATTTATTAGGAATCAGGAAGAATATGTGGGCTGTGAGGCTTATTGTATTAATACTTGTTTTGCTCGTTCAGTGATGGAAATTCAAGTAGAGTGCTTATATTGTTATCAATATCTTTTCAATATTTGAGAGATTTGCATTGTGACCTCTGTCATTTCTCCAGTGACAATTCTCACATGGCATTTTTCATAAGTGTTTCTATCCTGTAAATTACTATACAGCATTATCACATTTACCAGCGATTGCCTTGATAAAGCAATAATCAGAAGTTCTGAGAAGAGACATCTCATGATGTTGCTCAATCTCTGCTCCAGGCTTATTTGCCTGTCTCAGCCAAAGAGCTACTGGTGGTGGCGGGGATGCTGCGGACTGGATTCAACAAAGGTTCGTTCTGTGCTAGAGTAGGAAAAATCTGAAGGAAAATGTAAATATGATATTTCGGACCATTGTTTTGCTCTTGACTTCCGTATTAAGTTGTGGTTTTGCTATTTTAAGAAATCCTTTTTTTCAGGAGGTCATTCAGAATTGCTATCATTTTCGCATTTTTGGATAGACCAGCAAGCAGAAGAGCAGTCTTGTAGGAATGATTACAATTCTGGACAGTTTCAAAAATAACTTAATTTTACTTGCCATTGTCTGACGGGCTGAAATGGGGACATAGAGCCGAATGACGCAAGTTCATTAGGCACTTTGTTTTTGTAGGAAGCAAACATATTGAACTGAATATAAGATTCAGTAATCTAAATAAAGTCTGCAACTGAAATCTCATTTATTTAAAATCTCCAGTACAAAAGATACTGTAAATGATTCAAAAATTGATTAGACCTCCAGAACCCAAAGTTAAGTCTGTGGCATCATGAGGTATCTCATCTCAGAACCTCTTTATTGCTTTATCAAGGGAACTGCTGGTAAATGTACGGTAGGGTCTGCAATGTAGAAAAAGGCTACGCAACCCAATGATATATACCAGTGTTCATACTTCACGTAAGGCTCCACAATCTTTCTTCATTTAACCCAACAGCATATCTTCCATTATTTTCTCCCTCATGTTTATCTAACTTCCCCTTAAATGCATCTATGCTATTTTCTGTAACCACTTCCCATGGTAACTCGTTTCATATTCTCATTGCTGTTGATAAAGATGTTTTCCCTGAATTCCTCGTTAATTCACCAGTGATTGTCTTATGGCCTCTCGTTCTGATCAACCTTGTGAGTGGAGAAGTCTTCTTTACATCTGCACTACCTAATTTGAAAGATCTCGATCAGGTGAATCTTTAGTGTTCTCTTTTACATGGAAAAGAGAAAATTTAATTCCCTACAACTCTGCCATTCCACCCCCCTCCACCCACCCACCATGCCCACAATAGGCACAACCATTCATAGTATCACTCTTGCAAATTTACAGCACACATTCTCTGGTGCTTCATGTATTCTTGTTAAAATCTTGTTAGGAAAACAAAAATAGCTGTAAGGGATTTATATTTGTATTGGGAAACAGTAGAAACAAGGTATAGTTTTAAGTGGGTCTAATTTAATGCTTCTGTGTAAAGAAGGATAAAAGCTATTATTAGATTTATGCTTGGACAAAGGTGTTTGTACCTATGGGGGCTGGCTCAATTCAAATTGTGCTGAAAGAGGGTTATGACATGAAGAGGAAACTGTGAGGCTGGCAGTAGTAGCAGTGGCTTAGCAACTGGGGCTTTGGTTTTTATTCCTGGTTTAACTGGAGGCCAAGGCAGATGAACGTAAGATAGTGGGGAATGAACATCTCTCAACTGTGCTAGGGGAAGCTGGATAGGACAAGGGATCTGCAAAGAGGTAGACTTCCCAAAGAACCAGATGGGATGTAAGACTTTAGTTTTAAGACATTCCAAGAGAACAGAGACCAAGGTATTGTTCAGGAGAATTCATGGAAGAAGCAGACAAAAGTAGAAAAAGTGAAAGTGACATCTTCAGTAACCAGAACTAAGTGGGGAAAATCCCACTTCAAAGATAAATCAAAAGTTTGATGCCATTTTAATAGAGTCTGGGAATCGAGTTAAAGCAATTGTGAACAGTTGTACAGCAGTCAAGGCAAAGAAGCTCCTGTGCTGTGCTGTTCTTCGTTGGTGTTGTTGTTGAATGTGGAGGTGTAAAACCTGAATATTGAATTCATTATTAAAGGTGGAGTGGCAGCTTTGTTTAAAAGAGTAATTTGAAAAACTTGAACTGGATTTTGGAATGCATACTGCTGATGGAAAACATTGTTGTGAAAGAAGATTTTAAAGTGTTTTTTTTGGAAACTCGTCATATGACAATCATCTGGGAGAGAGGGTGGGGTGGAATGTTGAAGAAAGGTCCACAGCCAATCTGTGTGCTTAACTGGTCTTTGTTTCTGTAATTGTAATTTAAGATATGCTTGTAGTCCTTGTTAATCTTAAAATCAGTGTGTATTTGTAAACTAAGGAAGTATTGAAGCATAATCCAATCTCTCGTGTAATGAATGTTGTTTTTCCTTGTTAAAACTAATTAATGGTTCTGTGACTCTGTCCCTCCAGTAAAAGTTATGTCTTTTGAGCCAGTGTTCCATTCTGGGATCTTACAACACCAACTGGGATTGTAACAAAATGGCACCAAGAACTGTTCACTGTATTCCTAATGTGATTCAACCAAAGTTCTATAAAAGTTTAAGAAACTTTTCTGCTTTTCAATTCCATTTTTTTGCTCAAAATGAGTTGCAGCTGTAATAATTGGCGGATGGTGACTAGTGGAGTGCCCCAGGGGTCGGTGCTGGGGCCTCAGCTTTTTACCATTTATACAGATGATCTGGAGGAGGGAACCAAGTGTAGAGTGTCGAAATTTGCTGATGACACCAAGATTGGGGGAACGGCAAATTGTGCGGAGGGTGTGGAGAGTCTGCAGAAGGATCTAGATAGGCTGGGCGAATGGGCCAGGAAATGGCAAATGGAATTTAATGTTGGCAAGTGTGAGGTGGTCCACTTTGGTAGGAAGGACTATTACTTACGGGGCGAAAAACTGCAGCAGGCGACGGTGCAGAGGGACCTCGGGGTCCTTGTGCATGAGTCGCGAAAACCCAGCTTGCAGGTGCAGCAGGTGGTCAGGAAGGCGAATGGGATGCTGGCCTTCATAGCGAAGGGGATTGAATATAAAAGTAGGGAGGTCTTGCTGCAGCTGTATAGGGCATTGGTGAGGCCGCAACTGGAGTACTGTGTGCATTTTTGGGCGCCGCACCTGCGCAAAGATAAAGATGGCCTACTCCTGCTCCTATTTCTTATGTTCTTATGTTCTTATAATTCAGTCCTTGTTGTTTTGCAACATTCAAAGCACATTGAAATATTTTGTTTATATTTTGATGTTTAACTAAATATAAGTATTTCTTGAAAGTATTAAACAGTGCTTCCAGGGGACTTGAAAGGCTTTGTTATGTAATAGTCTTGAAACATTTAAGTGAAAGTCCTTGACTGGACTGAGTCCCCGTGAACAGCTTTCATAGAAAACAAATGCTTTATGATCCACAGACATACCACAGACATTCGGCTGACAGTGAAAGATGAACATTAAAATTGGTCAAGAGAAGCCAAAAGATAAATTCCATTGCCAGTTTATAAATCTCTCATCTTGCTTTCTGTGCTGCAAGCTACTTTTTAGAACTTGAAAATTCTGTTCAGAAATGCGCCAGATCTCTTCAGAAAGTCTGTAGAGAATTCATGTTCACTCCACACTTGATAATATGTTTAAAGGAGATTATTAAAAATAACTAACTTTCTGGCATCTACCTGACTCATTTGATGGAGAGTTCCCCCATGTCGATCCAGCAAATAAGGTATTAAACTGGGCAGAATGGATTCTGTTCATTATTTCTAAAACTTGAATAACTTTGTGTTAGCATCAAAACTAGCCACATTATTTCAGATGTGGCTTGCACACCCTATAGTGTTTTTTGGTTATTGTAGTGTTCCAAAAATGCTATCTGAAACCTGAGATAAAGGCAAATTAATGTGAATGCTGGAACCTGAAAGACAATGCTTGAAAATCTCAACAGGCCTGTCAGAGGAACAAAGAGTCATCCAGACTTGAAATGCTGGCTCTGTTGTCTCTTCACAGATGCTGTCAGAACTGCTGAGATTTTCCAGAATTTCCTGTTTTTGTATCTGAAACCTGATTTGTTTCTCATGGTTTTGGGACTGTCAGTGATTTATTAGCATTAATTTCTAGATCTCTCCATAATCATTCCAAGATAATTCAAACATTTACATAATTTATTCACATTTTCCCAGTTCACCTATAATGAAAACAGATGCAAAGTATTCATTTTGCAATTAACTTGCCCTGTTAAATCTCAAAGGACTCATGTTGTCCTTGATCGGTTTTCAGCTTTTTAAATTTGGGGTTTGATTGGGTGCTGGTAAGACTATTTATTCACCAACTCCAATTTCTGAGAAGATAGTGGTAGGTCTTCCTGATGCTCAAAAGTTTTTATTATGTTATCTTACAGTGTAGTCCATCTTTCTGGATCAATATACTGAATTTCCAATGTGGAAAAGTGTGACATTATGCACTTTGGAAGGAGGAATGGAGGGATAGACTATTTTCTAAATGGGGAAATGCTTAGGAAATCAAAAGCACAAAGGGACTTGGGAGTCCTTGTTCAAGATTCTCTTAAGGTTAATGTGCAGGTTCAGTTGGCAGTTTGAAAGGTAAATGCAGTGTTAGTGTTCATGTCAAGAGGGCTAGAATACAAGAGCAGGGATGTACTTCTAAGGCTGTATAAGACTCTAGTCAGATCCCATTTGGAGTATTATGAACAGCTTTGGGCCCTGTATCTGAGGAAGGATGTGCTGGTCTTGGAAAGGGTCCTGTGGAGGTTCGCAAGAATAAGAACGTAAGAAATAGGAGCAGGAGTAGGCCATCTAGCCCTTCGAGCCTGCCCCGCCATTCAATAAGATCATGGCTGATCTGTCGTGGCTCAGTTCCACATTCCCGCCCTCTCCCCATAACCCTTAATCCCCTCTCTTATCAAAAACCCATCAACCCGCGTCTTAAAAATATTTAGCGAGGTAGCCTCCACCACTTCAACGGGCAGAGAATTCCAGAGATTCACCACCCTTTGAGTGAAGAAGTTCCTCCTCAACTCTGTTCTAAACCGCCCACCCTTTATCTTGAGGCTGTGCCCCCTAGTCCTACTGTCCTTTCTGAGCGGGAAGAGTCTCTCCACCTCTATCCTATCCATCCCATTCATCATCTTATATGTCTCAATGAGATCTCCCCTCATTCTTCTAAACTCTAACGAGTACAAGCCTAGTTTATTCAGCCTCTCCTCATAGCTCAACTCCCTCAACTCCGGCATCAGCCTAGTAAACCTCCTCTGCACTCCCTCCAAGGCCAAAATATCCTTGCGTAAGTACGGCGCCCAAAACTGCACACAATACTCCAGCTGCGGCCTCACCAATGCCCTATACAGCCGCAGCAAGAACTCCCTACTTTTATATTCAATCCCATTCGCCTTCCTGACCACCTGCTGCACCTGCAAGCTGGGTTTTTGCGACTCATGCACAAGGACCCCGAGGTCCCTCTGCACCGTTGCCTACTGCAGTTTTTCGCCACGTAAGTAATAATCCTTCCTACCATTATTCCTACCAAAGTGGACCACCTCGCACTTGCCAACATTAAATTCCATTTGCCATTTCCTGGCCCATTCGCCCAGCCTATCTAGATCCTTCTGCAGACTCTCCACACCCTCTGCACAATTTGCCGTTCCACCAATCTTGGTGTCATCAGCAAATTTCGACACCCTACACTCGGTTCCCTCCTCCAGATCATCTATATAAATGGTAAATAGCTGAGGCCCTAGCACCGACCCCTGGGGCACTCCACTAGTCACCAACCGCCAATCCGAATAGCACCCGTTGACCCCCACTCTCTGCCTCCTATTTGACAACCAATCCTCTATCCACGCTAACACCCTACCCCCAACTCCATGTCCCCTGACCTTCTGCAATAACCTCTTGTGAGGTACCTTGTCAAACGCCTTCTGAAAATCAAGAAAGACCACATCCACCGGATCTCCTCTATCCACCGCCCTAGACACGTCCTCATAGAACTCCAGTAAATTTGTCAGACACGACTTCCCTTTAACGAAACCGTGCTGCATCTGCTCTATCAAGCAATTCCCCTCAAGATGCCTCGCTATTTCCTCCTTGATGACGGATTCTAACATTTTACCTACAACAGACGTTAAACTAACCGGCCTGTAATTCCCTGCCTTTTGCCTGGCACCCTTCTTAAACAACGGCGTAACATTAGCCGTTTTCCAATCTTCCGGCACTTCCCCGGAATCCAGCGGCGTCTGGAAAATAACCACCAAGGCATCCACTATCACCTTCGCCATTTCTTTCAGAACCCTCGGATGCATTCCATCCGGTCCTGGGGACTTGTCCACAATCAGCCCCTCCAGTCTGTCGAGCACCGCCTCTCTAGTAACAGTAATGTCATTGAGACCCTCCGGTCCTACCACCTTTCCATCTAACACCCGGCAAATTATTCACATCCTCCTCCGTGATGATCCTGGAATGAAGAGCTTGTCATGTGAGTAACAGTTGAGGACTCTGGGTCTGTACTTGGAGATTAGAAGGATGAGGAGGGGATCTTATTGAAACTTACAGGATACTGCGAGGCCTGGATAGTGTGGACGTAGAGAGGATGTTTCCACTAGTAGGAAAAACTAGAACCAGAGAGCACAACCTCAGGCTAAAGGGACAATCCTTTAAAACAGAGATGAGGAGGAATTTCTTCAGCCAGTGTGTGGTAAATCTGTGGAACTCTGCCCCAAAAGACTGTGGAGACCAGATCACTGAGTGTCTTTATGACAGAGATAGATTGGTTCTTGATTAATAAGGGGATCGGGGTTATGGGGAAAAGGCAGGAGAATGGGGATGAGAAAAATATCAGCCATGATTGAATGGCAGAACAAACTTGATAAGCAAGTTACCTAATTCTGCTCCTATGTCTTACGGCCTTATGAACAGTTGCTGATTATATGGCTAAGTCAGAATGGTGCGTCACCTAGGTATGCTAAAGTTCTCCATAGCATTATGGCTCTTACCTTTTGCAATGATAGAAGAAACTATTACATTTTGTCAGAGTAACTTATTGAGTTGTTGTAGGTGATAGTATTGTAATCGTCATCCGAGTGTTGAATGGAATGATTTCAGCGGCATTTCTAAGGGGTAGCTTCAGTTTTATTTTCATCCTTATTTAATACTCAATTTGGCTCACTTGAAGTAAGTCTTTCTTATACCTGATAAAGAGGTGAATTTCTATATTAACTTCTCTTTTCCACTTTGTTATGTACATAATTTCTTTTCAATCTTGGACAGTTCCTCAGAATGGAGAATAATTTGCTTCTAATTTAATGTGATGGGTTTTGAGGTAGTTATTAATTCAACATGTGATGAGGTGGTCGGAGATTTGTATATTTTCTCAGACGTTTTGACTCTGCCTCTGTCTGCTTTCTCTTGATGTGTTCAGTACCTTCTTGAATAATCTTTCTCTATTTTGAATTTTGGCAAACTAGGGACTCCCATGAGTAAGTGGGGATATTTGACCTCTTCAGCAATGTTTTGAATACATCCTTTAAGTGTTTCTGTTACCCTCTGGGAGTTTCCTGCCATGATTGAGTTCCGAGTGGAACTGTTACTTTAGGAGTTTGGTGTCAGGCAAATGAAAGGCATACCCTGCTCAGTGGAGCTGGTTTTCAGTGATGAATGCCTTGATGCTGGGCATGTTTGCTTGGGAGAGGGTGCTGCTGTTGGTCTGGCTTTTTTGTCACCAGGTTTGCAGGATCTTGTGAAGACGCCAGAGTAGTACTTCTCCAGTGCTTTGAGGTGCCTGTTGTAGGTTGTGCAAGTTTTCAAAGCATATAAGGGCATTGGGATCACTGCTACAAAGTCAATCATGACCTTAGTCTCGGGTTTCACATCCTGGTCCTCAAATAATCTTTTCCTCAGTTGACTGAAGGCAGTGCTGGCATTTTGGAAGCGATGATTTTGTCATTTATATGTGCTTTCAGAGTTGAAGCTCTCAAAATGAGGAAAATTGTCCTGGTTTTCCAGGATTTCTGTTGATCATAATCATAGGGGGAGGTGTTCTCCTGTGGAAACTGGTTGGAAGAACCAGGATTGCAAATATTATTGACTAGTTCCTGCAAAGAAGTTTAGCTTGAAATTTTTTTTCTTTATCAGTTACTTTTGCCTAGAAGCATTCTGCCATCTGTCTTTTCCTGTTTGTTTACTCAGGACCTTGCTGAAAAATGACATCTAACACTTAAGTAATAGTAATTTACACAACCAGCTGAAATCTGATGATCCCGTGATTGTTATTGCTTGAATACTTCCCAGCGTGTAACTGTCGTCTTAGTTCTTCACTGCAATTTTAGTTGAGTATGGGCTAGATCACTTATGTGATGAGCCTGATCCAATATTTTGGCACTTAACTTTTGTTGAATGTGACCGATATTATCAGGATCTGCTATTTATATAGCTGTCAGTTTAAAAAAAATCTTCCCAGAGATTGGTTTTGACAATCCAGTTATTTCTTGGATGATAATTCAGCATTTTTTAGCAGCAACATGAAATACAAGTATTAGTAAACGTCACTGCTTTTTTATTAACTGCGCTTAAATTGTCTTGTTTTTCTTAATGCCCTCCAAAACCCCACCTGCCTAGTTTTAACTTGCCATGAGTCTTGTTCCCCCACCACCCCTTGTACTTGCTGACCTACCCTGGTTCCCTGTCGAGCAATGTCTTGATTTTAAAATTCTGTTCCTAGTTTTCAAATCCCTCTGTGGCCTTGCTTCTTCCTATCTCTGTAGTTAGCTCCAACCTCACAACCTTCTGAGATACCCCCCCTTCTCCAATCCTGGCTTCTTGCATATCCTCATTGATAATTGTTCCCCATTGGTGGCTATCCCTTCTGTTATGGAGGCCTCAAGCTCTGGAGTTCCCTTACTCTTAGGATCCAATTCTCCCATTGCAATGTGCAAGAATCAATTATTGTTCATTTCAAGTGGAAAGAAAGCAACATAATTGGTAGCTGAGCAAATGGGATTGTCCTGAGTCCTGTTTTCATTGATTTGTTTGGTGTCAACAAGCATTGACCTTCGTAACGGTTCAGACTTCAGTACAGCCCTGCATGCCCAATGTAATTACAGATGCTGTTCTGTGGGCCGATGCAGTCCTCTGAATTTTTTTGTTCCCCTGCGCACTTTTTCAATCCCTACAGGTGCAAGGTGTATCAAGTTTAAAGCTATTTTACTGGAATGAATTAAAATACTTATCTACATAATGATTTCTAAATCCATGTATTGCTTGCTATAATTGTTCAAATAATATATTTTGTTGGAATACATGGTTGATTATATGCCCTGTTTGACAGATTCCCTTAAATGGCACACATTCTGCTATAAATTTCAAAACAAATAGAAAATATTACTGCCAAAATTTGGTAAATATAAAAGCTGAAATACATTGCTGGGCTCAGGGTAAACTTGGCCGAGTTTCTGAATAAAGCAAAACTAATGACAAGTTTTGATACAGCAGAAGATTCCCCCAAGATTGGGGGAAAGGCAAATTGTGCGGAGGGTGTGGAGAGTCTGCAGAAGGATCTAGATAGGCTGGGCGAATGGGCCAGGAAATGGCAAATGGAATTTAATGTTGGCAAGTGTGAGGTGGTCCACTTTGGTAGGAAGAATGGTAGGAAGGACTATTACTTACGTGGCGAAAAACTGCAGCAGGCGACGGTGCAGAGGGACCTCGGGGTCCTTGTGCATGAGTCGCAAAAACCCAGCCTGCAGGTGCAGCAGGTGGTCAGGAAGGCGAATGGGATGCTGGCCTTCATAGCGAGGGGGATTGAATATAAAAGTAGGGAGGTCTTGCTGCAGCTGTATAGGGCATTGGTGAGGCCGCAGCTGGAGTACTGTGTGCAGTTTTGGGCGCCGCACCTGCGCAAGGATATTTTGGCCTTGGAGGGAGTGCAGAGGAGGTTTACTAGGCTGATACCGGAGTTGAGGGGGTTGAGCTATGAGGAGAGGCTGAATAAACTAGGCTTGTACTCGTTAGAGTTTAGAAGAATGAGGGGAGATCTCATTGAGACGTATAAGATGATGAATGGGATGGATAGGATAGAGGTGGAAAGACTCTTCCCGCTCAAAAAAGACAGTAGGACTAGGGGGCACAGCCTCAAGATAAAGGGGGGGCGGTTCAGAACGGAGTTGAGGAGGAACTTCTTCACTCAAAGGGTGGTGAATCTCTGGAATTCTCTGCCCGTTGAAGTGGTGGAGGCTGCCTCGCTAAATATTTTTAAGAAGCGGGTTGATGGGTTTTTGATAAGAGAGGGGATTAAGGGTTATGGGGAGAGGGCGGGAAAGTGGAACTGAGCCACGACAGATCAGCCATGATCTTATTGAATGGCGGGGCAGGCTCGAAGGGCCAGATGGCCTACTCCTGCTCCTATTTCTTATGTTCTTATTTCTTATGTTCTAGAAGCAAAGCACTAAATCTAATTTAATTTTTCCTCTGGATGTGGCTATAATGTGGTTCCATAACACAGAATATTACACAAATATTGACTACAATTGAAGTTTGGTAAGCTGGTGTCCAGAGGGTTACTGAAGTGGCTGAAATTTTATCTTATGGCTGTGATTAGTTCTATTGGAGGAACAGTATTCTATTCAAATCCCTGGACATTGCGCTTTGTGGTTTGGTTATTTATTCTCTTGGATCAAATTGACTTTTTGTGCAAGCTTCAACAGACCCAACTATGTTTTCTCACATCAACTGCTTTTCAGCCAGTTTTTATTTGATTCTGACCAAATGCATGCAGTACACTGTATTTTAATTTAGGTAAGATGCCTGTGGGATGCAGCTTTGAATGGTTAGAATAAACTGACAGTAAAGCTTTCATAATTTGTGACTTGTCACAGAATGAAAGACTGTTAGTCATCAAACCACCCTGATATTTTATGCTCTGTGCAAGAAAAGTTGACTCCAATGGTGTATCATTTTTGGAAAAGTTGTGTTCCCTTCAGAGTGCCATAGCAACCTTTACCTGATATAACCGCAACAAAACTGCAGGTACTGAAAATCTGAAACATGAACAGAAAGTGCTAGAAATACTGAGCAGATCTGGCAGCATCTGTGGAAAGAGCTAAATTTTCAAGAAATGTTATATTCAACTCAATTTTAACTCTTTCTCCACCAATGCTGCTAGACCTGCTGAGTATTTCCTGCATCTTATCTGTTTATTTCAACCTGTTCTGATGTCAATTCATAAGTACTTTTTCAGTTCATTGCATTGAAATTCTTTATATCTGTTCTGATCCCAGTTGGTATTACTATTGGACAGCAAGGTCCCAGAAAGGAACGCTGGCTCGAAAGATTGTTACCTTTCTTTTTAGAAAAGATGGATGAACAGAGTCACAAGATTGCCAATTAGCTTTTAATAGCAAAAAAAATTAAACATGAAAAGTTTAACTGGAATATGATACTACTTCTCTCCCACAAAAGTACACAGATTTTAACGATAACACATGCTACAAAATATATCTTGTGCTATCAGGTTTTCAGTAAACACACGGTCCCTTTAACACAACAGACTAACCCCACTCTGAAACCAAGCCAACACCCCACTCTGAAACCAGGTGGCAGATGCCACTCAATTGATTTTCCTCAAATTCCCCCAGTGACTATTACAATGTGAGCCAACTGATGTCACTGGAGTCTAGCTTCCACCTATGCTCCCAAACTCCACTTGCAAGCAGACACACCTCAGAATTTTCTTTAAAATGATGCTGTTAAAATGATGAGGGGCATAGATAAGGTGAACAGTTGGAAGCTTTTTCTGAGGGCAGAAAAGATAATTACAAGAGGGTGCAAGTTCAAGGTGGGGGGGGTGGCAGTGGTGGGTGGAAGGTTCAGTAGAGATGTGTGGGGGAAGATTTTTTTACCCAGAGGGTGTGTGGTGGGGGGGGGGGGGGGGGGAGGATGCTGCTGTGCCTGGCCTGGACTGCACTGCCAAGTGAGGTGGTTGAGGCAGACACATTAGTGACATTGAAGACTTATCTGGATAGACACATGAACATGCAGGGAATAGAGGGTACAGTTAGTCTAGATAGGGCAACGTGCTTGGTGGGCCGCAGGGCCTGTTTCTGGGCCGTACTGATCTTTGTTCTCAGTTCTTACCCTTAGCTGTTTTCAGCAAGGAACTTTCTCCAGGTTTTCCAAGCAGGGAAGTCATGTTGGAGTTGGTGAACTTTGGTGAGGCTACAACCAGATTACTGTGTGTGCAGTTTGGTCGCCACATTATTGGAAGGATGTGATTGCACTGGAGAAGGTGCAGAGGAGATTTACCAGGATGAAGTCTGGAATGGAACATTTAAATTATGAAGAGAGATTGAATAGACTTGGGTTGTTTTCATTGGAACAGAGAAGACTGAGGGGTGACCTGATTGAGGTGTACAAGATTATGAGAGACATGGACAGAGTGGATAAAGAGCAGCTATTCTCCTTAGTTGAAGGCTCAGTCACAATGGGGATGTAGGTTTAAGATGAGGGATAAGACGTTTAGGGGGGATGTAAGGAAAAAAATTTTTTTACCCAAAAGGTGGTGACAGCCTGGCATGCATTGCCTGGGAGAGTGGTGGGGGTGTGTTGCCTCACATCCTTCAAGAAGTATCCGAATGGCACATCATAACATTCAGGACTATGGGCTAAGTGCTGGAGGATGGAGTTAGGTGGGAGTGTGGACTTGAAGAGCCGAAGGGGCTCTGCTGCGCTGTATGATTCTATGATTCTCCCTTCAGTATTCCTTTGTTTTGAAACTAGGAGCTTTCAAACTTCCACACAGTCTCTCAGGAATCCAGCCACCAATTGCTTCAATTTTTTACTTAACAGGCTGTAGTGAGATGTTACCAATCTGCTTTATTCCTTTTTACTTAAGTCTTGGAAATTTCTCTTTATTCTCTAGTTTCTGGAACAAACTGTCTTTTAGCTTATGGACTTGCTTTTTTGTCCATTGTTCCCTGGTATGGCTTTTCTTCTAGCAGAGCCAAGAATGTTACAGGTTTAGTTTAAAATTAAACACAAAGAACGTTCCTAACTTAAAAGGTGGTCCTGGTTGTTAAGTAATGGCTCATTCTTTCTCCAATGTTCTTGTTTACCTCTCATGTTGTTGTAAACTCCCTAAGTGCAATGCAGTCACTGTTGAACTGAGACCCTAAATCCCCATACATGTCAAATCTTTGTTTAACATGGACCTGACTAGAGTTTTTAATCCGTTCTTATTCAAAACACTAACTTTCTTAAATCTATGTCTTATTTTTGATATCCAGCAATATAAACATGAATTATTTGTAAACTGCCTCTCCTTACAACTACCTCTGCTTCTTGACAGATTGTACCACTGCGCTTTTTTCTATTCAGCATCTTCCATATAATGAAAATAATGCAGGAAAAACTGTATTATGCTTTCTGATTCTGTTTGCCTGAATTTATATTGCAACTTTGTTTGAAATTTTAAGGCAACACAGTGGCACAATGGTTAGCACTGGTGCCTCACTGCGCCAGGGACCCGGGTTTGATTCCCAGCTTTGGTCATTGCCTGTGCAGAGTTTGCACGTTCTCCCCTTGTCTGCGTGGGTTTCCTCCCATCATCCAGAGATGTGCAGGTTAGGTGAACTGGCCATACTAAATTGTCCGTTAATGTCAGGGGGACTAGCTAGGGTAAATGCATGAGGTTATGGGAATAGGCCCTGGGTGAGATTGTGGTCCGTGTAGACTCAATGGGCCAAATAGCCTCCTTCTGCACTGTAGGATTGTATGAAAACTCATTGAAATGAAAAGAATGATCTTCAACGTGAGAATTTAAAATGGATTGGGAAATTAGGAATTTCCCTTGTAAATCGGCAAAATTTAAATAATGCAACTCATGGGAATATTTTGTGTGCACTGAACTTTTTTTAAAATTCTTTTTTCAGGTGGCACTTACAATTATGGAGGCTTAAGCAAGAACAGAGTAGTGGGGGAGCTTCCCTTCCCCTGGTGGCTGACTTCAAAGGAATGACATTCAGGAGAGTGTGATGGATATGTTTTGACTGAAAGTTTACAAGTTTTTATTTTCCACAAAAATGTTATAATTAAATTTCTATTTTTGTCTATTTAATTGCAACAAAGTGCCATATTCTATAGATAGCATTTTATACCTTGAAAGAACAGTTCCTTGAACTAAACCAGCACCGCTCTCATGTACTAAACTAATGTAACGAAGGCTAGAAGATTGCTAGAGTGCAGTGTTTTTATAACACAAGCACAAATCTAGCACTTTGGTACAGCTGCCAAGCAAGTAAGTTCCATAGCCTTCAACAGAAATTTAAGTCTTCTTTTGAAGATCTCGAAAGTGGGGAAAGGATGAATTCGGTGACTGCTGACTGCACTCCAAAGTGCCGCTCTTTGCAACATGCCCTTGACATGATTTCAGTGATGACTAAGGGAACTGAAGGTCAGAGTAAAGCCTTCCTTTCATCTTACTGCTACAATGCGGCTTCCCTGAAGGATAGTTTTGGCAGAACAGTTCTACACATGGCTGCGTCTTGTGGTAAAAAATCTGTTTTGAATTGGCTCCTTGAAAAGAAAGGGGCTGATCATTCTGTGAAGGATAAGGAATCTGGATGGACAGCTCTGCACAGAAGTATGTTCTATGGGCACATTGATTGTGCGATATTTCTTCTCAAGGTATGGTATGCTGTTCTGTTTGTGCATGTATTGAAAGTCCAGTTAATTTTGTTGCGGGAGTTGCATAGTTATTTCATTGTACTGGATGGTTTCTGGATATTCTAGACAGAGAAGTTCCATTATCATTGCTTGTAAATATGTTGACCGGTTAAAAAAAATGTGAAAAGATCAGCACTCATGTCAGTGACCAGAGGTGGAAAACATTATTTATAAAATTAGAACTTTACAACAACAACTTCCTGTTTAGCATAGTAAAATATCCCAAGGAGTTTTATAGATACTGAGCCTCATGCGATATTAATGACCAAAAGCTTGGTGAGCAGAGGTAGATTTTAAGGTGCATGTTGAAGTGATGTTGGGAGGTTCAGGGAGGGAATTGCACAGCTTGAGGCTAGGCAGCTTAAGTCACAATTGCCAGTGGTCGAGTAATTAAAATATTTAATTGGAAGTAGGATTAACCTAGCATCTCCAGGAAATTGAAATCAATCTCCAGGACACCACTGAGTGGAGATGTGGCGAAAAATTATCGGAACTCTAAAAAACATTGATTTTTGTCATTTTCTTTGAATGTTATTCTTTAACAGATATAATAATATTGAAAATACAAAAAATGGCTGTCATCATCTGGTTGGATAATGAATCTTTTTGCTTTCCATTTGGCATAGAAAGGCAGTACATCATGGAGATGGGCGCGTTGGCTGACTAATGACTGGAGTATGAGGCAGATCACGTGATGAAACTTCCATTTAATCACAGTTGGCAATCCTGTCATTCTAGTACTGAATATTGGAAAACAATGACAATTTAGAAACAAATTGACGGGTTGTCACAGCTGGCGGTGACGCAGACTTGGGTGATATCATTGTACATAGGTGCTGTGATTTTGGACGATGTGTTTGAGGGGTGACGTGTTGTCATGAGAACCCACAGCCTGTATTAAATTGGAGACAAATCATAAGCTGTCATCATTGACAGTGATAGACAAGCCAACATCATCTACTTTAAGAAAGACAAGAGAGGCTTAGTTTTTGTAATAGTAGGAGTACCTGGATAGTCAGATTCCTTGGAGAGTTGAAAACATAGATTAGGGAGGAGTGTTGGTGATAATATGTGCAAGTACTGTTTTGATTTGTGCATAGCATTGCTCCTGTACCGATGGCCTATTGAAATTTGCTGACACCACCAAGTTCAGTAATATGGTACACAGCAGTGAGAATTTGGAAGATATGGATGGATTAGCAGAGTAGGTCATAGGCAAATGCAAATAAATGTGAAATATGATTTTGGAAAAATAATAGTGAAGGAATGTTTATTGAAAATAGTTAGATTCTTTGGAGTAAAAGAAAGTTCAAGGGGCTGCAGGGTGATCTGCAACAGATCTTCAACTTGCATAGGAGGACATAAAAGCAACGTATTAGATTATAGAGCCTTGAATACTAAATCACAGAAGTGATATGTTGATACAAACTATTGTTCAGACGAGAATTGGGATACCAAATGCCAGTCTGGTCTTACCATTTTGTATCCATAAAAAGGGCAGAGTGAAGATTCATGAGAATTTTATCAGCAATATGTGATTTTGGATATGAAAAAAAGCTTAAAATTGGGGCTTTATATAGGATCTAATAGTTTTTCAAAAGAATGCAAGGCTTTACAGGGATAAATAACTAATTATTGCTCTTACTGAATCAGTTAGACATAAACTTGAAATTGTTATTGGGAGAACAAAGAGATTAGGCAAAATGTTTGCAAATACAAATTTATTGGAAACATGAACTGTTTCACTACAAATTGAGGCATAGACTAAAAGAACATTCATGTAAAGATTAGATTGGTATTTACAATGGAAAAATATGAGAGAAAGGCAAAGAACAATTTAATGAGACTATAACCCCAATCAAAGCTAACTCTGGCAAAAAGACTTCTTCCTATACCCTAGTTGCTACGAGTAACGTTTTAAAGTCACATGTGGTGCCTTTTAAAGTAGATGTGATTTCTAGAATTTCATGCACTTCTGTTTCAAATTGCAGTTTCTTTGTAGATTGAAATGATCTTGTTTATATTAAGTTTATAATTTCCGTTTGACCTCTCTTTACAGCATGGGAGTAGTCTCAATATACAGGATAAAGAAGGATTATCTACACTTGACTTGGCCATGAAAGATAGACCATCACATGTGATTTATAGAAAGACTGGTATAGTCCTCTCTTCATTCTCAATATATGTGCGTAGTAATTTAAAATAAAAAGAAGTCTAAGTAAACATTAAAATATCTATTTAACTGTTCATTGAAAAATCATTTAAAAAAAACTCTGCAGTATCATTTATAAATCATGTGACTGAGTTGTAAAGTTCTCTTATGTATGGGTACTTGGGTATTTTGAAATCTATAGAAATCTTCGGTGTATACACTATCAGTGAGTTGCTCCTAATGGAGTTAGAGGAGCAATTAGTGACATTTTAAAAGTGAGCTGCTTGCACTTTTGCCATGATCACAAGACTAGTGTAAAGATCCACCTTGACATTTTTCCTTACCAATGATTTAATGGGCTTAAAGTCATGATTTGCTATGTGATTAGTTTCATTGAAGTCCAATAAAGATTGGAGAGGGTGCTAATATTAGTGGAAGTTTTTTGATGGGAGCAAATAGAGGATAGAGTGACCTGCTATTGGCATTAGCAGATGCTGTAAGCAGGCCATCTGCTTTCCCTCTTGGTTGGTTATGACACACAGCAATGCAAGAGGATTGGCAAGCATTTTAAAAGCACTGTAAAAGATATTTAATAAAAACCATGTGCTATTTTCATCTGTTCATTTAGGGTTCTAATGTTACAGAAACTGATTTGAATTTTGTCCAAATAGTTCTAATTCCCTCTCACATATATTGGAGGTTGTTTTTATTAAACAGACTAATTTAGCTATGTAGCTGATCAATATTATACTTAGTTGTTTAGTGGCTTTTGAATTTTTGATATGCATATTCAGATTTATTTTCTAGATCCTACTGAAGTCTATACCTGGGGTAACAACACTAATTTTACTCTTGGTCACGGAAGCCAACAAAGCAAGCATCATCCTGAGCTTGTAGACTTCTTCTCAAGGTCAGGGATCTACATTAAGGAGGTACAAAAACTTTCCTATTGAGAATTCATGTTTTAAAACCTGCTCTTGCACTAAAAACAGGCAGATATTTAGTTGCAGATATTTAGTTTTTGCTAATTAACTTGAAGTGTACAAACTAACTACTCTATCCACTTGGCTCAGTAGCAGCACGTTTGCCTCTAAGTCAGAAGTTTGTGAGTTCATGGTCCACTCCAGGGCATGAGCAAATAATCGGACTGAGGAAGTGCAATATTTTTGAAAGTGTCATCTTTTGGATGTTAACCCAGTCACGTCTGTTGCATTGGACAGATGTTAATGACTACACAGGCTGGGTGGTTAACAGTGAGGAGGAATGTTTTAAGAACATAAGAGCAGGAGTAGGCTATCTGGCCCCTTGATCCTGCTCCGTTATTCAATAAGATCATGGCTGATCTTTTCGTGGACTCAGCTCCATTTATCTGCCTGCTCACCATAACCCTTAATTCCTTTACTGTTCAAAAATTTATCTATCCTGCCTTAAAAACATTCAGTGAGGTAGCCTCAACTGCTTCACTGGGCAGGGAATTCCACAGATTCACAACCCTTTGTGTGAAGAGGTTCCTCCTCAAGTCAGTCCTAAATCTGCTTCCTCTTATTTTGAGGCTATGCCCTCTAGTTCTAGTTTCACCTGCCAGTGGAAACAACTTCCCTGCTTCTATCTTATACATTCCCTTCATAAAGATCTCCTCTCGTTCTTTTGAATTACAGTGAGTATAGCCCCAGTCTACTCAATCTATCTTCATAAGCTAACCCTCTCAACTCCAGTATCAACCTAGTGAATTTCCTCTGCACCCCCTTCAGTGTTAGTATATCCTTTCTCAAGTAAGGAGACCAAAACTGTACACAGTACTCCAGGTGTGGCCTCACCAGCATCTTACCCAGCTGCAACATAATGTCCCTGTTTTAAACTCCATTCCTCTAGCAATGAAGGACAGAATTCCATTTGCCTTCTTAATTACCTGCTGCACCTGCAAGCCAACCCCTTGAGATTCCTGCACAAGGACACTCAGGCCCCTCTGCACAGCAGCATGCTGCAACTTTTTACCATTTTAAATAATCCATTTTGCTGTTATTCCTACCAAAATGGGTGACCTTACATTTACAACATCGTACTCTATCTGCCAGACCCTCGCCCACTCAGACTATCTTTATCCCTTTGCAGGCTTTCAGCACCCTCTGCACACTTTGCTCTTCCACCCTTCTTCGTGTCATCTGCAAATTTTGACACACTACACTTGGTCACCAACTCCAAATCATCTATGTAAATCATAAGCAATTGTGGTCCCAACATTGATCCCTGAGGCACACCACTAGTCACTGATAGCTAATCAGAAAAATACCCATTTACCCTCACTCTTTGTTTTCTGTTAGTTCATCAATCCTCTATTCATGCTTATACATTACCTGTAATACTGTACACCTTTATTTAATGTAGCAGCCTTTGGTGTGGCACCTTCTGGATACGCCACATCCACAGGTTCCCCATTGTTCACTGCATGTGTAATGTTCTCAAAGAATTCCACCAAATTAGTCAAACATGACCTGCCTTCATGAATGCATGCTGTGTCTTAACAGTGGGACAATTTATATCCAGATGTCTCGCTTTATCTTCCCTGATGATAGATTCAAGCATTTTCCCTACTACAGAAGTTAACCTAACTGGCCTTTAGTTATCTGCCTTTTGTCTACTTAGTTTTTCAAACAGTGGTGTCACATTTGCTGTTTTCCAATCTGCGGGAACCACTCCAGAGTCCAGCGAATTTTAGTAAATTGCCACTAGTGCATTTGCTATTCCTCCCGCCATCTCTTTTAGTACCCTGGGATGCATTCCGTCAGGACTAGGACGCTTTTCTACCTTTTTAGCCCCATTAACTTGCCCAACACTACCTCTTTCATAATGATAGTTTCTAGGTCCTCATCAGCCATAGCCTTCCTGTCATCAATTTTTGGCATATTATTTGTGTCTTCCACTGTGAAGACCAACACAAAATACCTGTTCAATGCCTCAGCCATTTTCTCAATTCCAGTTATTACATTCCCCTTCTCATCCTCTAAAGGACCAATGTTTACTTTTGCCACTCTTTTTCATTTTATATATTTGCTATCTGAGCTAGTTTACTCTTCTAATCCATCTTGCCTTTCTTTATAGCTTTTTTTGTGGCTTTCTGCTGACCTTTTTAATGTTTCCCAATACTCTAGGTTCCCACTAATCTTTGCCACTTTATATACACTTTCTTTCAATTTGATACCGTCCTTTATTTCCTTGGATATCCATGACTAATTATCTCTTTTTATACTGTCCTTCCTTATCACTGGCATATACTTTTGCTGAGCACTGTGAAAGATCACTTTGAAAGTTGTCCACTATTCCTCAATTGTCCCACCATAAGATTTTTGCTCTTACCCAATCCCTCCCTCATCTCTTTATAGTCTTCTTTGTTTAAGCACAAGACACTGGTATTGGATTTTACCTTCTCACGCTCGATCTGTATTATAAATTCAACCACCACACTGTGATTGCTTCTTCCAAGAGGATCCCTAACTGCAAGATCATTAATTATTCCCATCTCATTACACAGGACCAGATCCAGGATAGCTGTGGGTTACAAGAAGACTTAGATGGAATGGTCAAATGAGCAGATAAGTGGCAGATGGAATTTAACCCTGATAAGTGTGAGGTTTTGGAAGGAGTAATTTGACAAGGAGGTATTTCAATGAATGATAGGACAGTAGTAAATTCTGTGGAATAAAGGGATGTGGTGTGTTTGTCCACAAATCTCTGAAGGCGGAAGGGCATATTGATAGGGTGGTGAAAAAGGCATATGGGACGTTTGCCTTTATCAATCGAGGCATAGATTACAAAAGCTGGTAAGTCATGTTGGAGTTGTATAGAACATTGAAGCCACAGCTAGAGTACTGTATGCAGTTCTGGTTAGCACATTATTGGAAGGAGAGGGTACAGAGGGGATTCACCAAGATGTTGCCTAGGATGGAACACTTAAGTTATGAAAAGAGAATTGGGTAAGCTTGGGTTGTCTTCGTTAGAGCAGAGAAGACTGAGGGATGATCTGATCAAGATATACAAGGTTATGAGGGGCATGGACAGAGTTGATAAGGAGCTGCTGTTCCCCTTAGTTGAAGGGTCAGTCATGAGGGACATAGGTTTAAGGTGAGGGGCAGCAGATTTGGGGGGATGTGAGAGTGGTGACGGTCTGGAATGTGCTGCCTGGGAGGGTGGTAGAGGCAGGTTGCCTCACATCCTTTAAAAAGTACGTGGTTGAGCACTTGACACATCAAAACATTCTGGGCAACGGGCCAATTGCTGGCTGATGAGATTAGGTGGGAGTTCAGGTGTTTCTAATGTGTTAGTGCGAAATCGATGGGCTGAAGGGCCTCTTCTGTGTTCTATGATTTTATCATACCACTACTTGAAAACTAAGGGCTCCTGCTGAGCTTGCTGATATTTTGTCATTAATCTCATTTTGCTATTTGCAGTGATTCCAAAAATAATTGATTGGCTCTGAAGCATTTTGAAATATCCTGAGATTGAGATGCTGCATGAATGCAATTGTTTATTTCACGCTGATTTAGTGTTTGCATATAAATTACTCTGTATTTTAGGAAGGAGATTTTAAATATTGAAAAAATTATACAACCACAATATTTCAGTTAACCCCTAAACCTATCAAACCAAATGTCCCCTGAACCACAAGTTTAAAATTTCTAAAATGTTTGTATTTCATAGAAAAAAAGGCATTCGCAACTTTGTTGTTTTATCTATGGTTAATACATTGTGATGGCCTTGTATGGAGTGATTTATAAGCGGCAATTTTTTTATTGTGGTAAGTGTTGGTTAGTAGCAGTTTTGGCAAGGAAATTGAAATTAGACAAGTTAAATCTTAATTGATGTGGTTTGGAGCTTGCTATTTGAAGAATGTGTGTAATCAGAAATAATGCTATGTGATGTAAGAGGAAAGAATGTTACCATTGATTTGGATATTTGGTGCCTGCTATCCATTCAAACCAGAACATTTAAGTTGTTGCCTTATTGATTTTGTAATTTTTTTTATTGACATGTATATCTTGAACAAGAATAAGCAGTTGTTAGTAGGTCTACTTCAGCATTATAACTTGTAAACTGATTCATGGAACATCAGATGTCGCTGACATGGCTAGCATTTATTATGCTTCTCATTATTATGGCCTTGAGAAGGCGATGGTGACCTATCGTCTTGAATCTCTGTAGTCCATGTGGTGTAGGTACATGCACAAAACTGTTAGTGAGACAGTTCCAAGACTTTGATGTAGTGAAGGGTGACAAATTTCCAAGTGAGCATCGTTCGACTTGGAGGGAAATGTAGGTCATGGTATTCCCATCCTAATGGGTGGTAGAGATCATCAGTTTAGGGGTGCTGCTGCATGGGTTGTGGCAGTGCATCTTGTATATAGTCCACTTGTGGTAGAGGGACTGAATGTTTAGGGTGCTGGATGAATTGCTAATCAAGCAGGCTGCTTTGGTATTGAACTTTTTCTTAATTATTTAGACATCACTGACAAAGTCAGCATTTGTTGTGATCCCGAATTGTCGTTGATTGGCTAGTTCAGAGATTTGAGTCAACCACATTCCTGTAGATCTGGAATCGTATGTAGGTCAGATGAGGTAAGGATGTCAGATTTCCTTCCTAAAGGGCAAGAGTGAACCATATGGGTTTTTACAACAGTCTAATGGTCACCACTACTGAAATTAGCTTTTCAATCCCAGATTTTTTTTTTGTTTATTGAATTCTTAGCCTGGGCCTCTAGATTACTGGTCCAGTTACATTGCCGCTATGTCATCATCTCCACTCTTCTGTGTTCTTGGATCGACAATCATTTGAGCAGTAGGGAATATGCCATTATACTTAAGACGTGTAGACAGGTTTTGGGGAGTAAGGAAGTGAGATACTTGCAGAGAATCGCTGAGAAGCTCTCACTTGCTTGTGGTAGCTGCATTTGAACATTTGTTCAATGCTGGCCTCCAGGATGTTGGTGTATTTTCAGTGATGGTAATGTTGTTGAATGTCAAAGGGTGATGGCTAGATTGTCTTGTTGGAGATGGTCACTCCCAAGCACTGTTGCATGATTGCTACTTGTCGAAGGAAATGTTCCTCATTTAATCATGATTTGGCAATAGTGGATGGCTCACAATATACTGGAAATCTGGTGGCTCTACAAATTGGGTAGGTTACAATAGACATAAAAATACATGCCCTGTTGATCTGATGCAAAACACAAGTCAAGCAATTATGCTTGTGAAAGTAATGATTAAACCAAATTTGAAATTCTGTTTTTATGATTCAAATCAGAAGCTGCTTTCTAATATTCGGAGACTGAATGCTTTACAGCTTTAAAGTCAGATATCACTTGCATATTGGATAGATACAACAAAAAAATTATTCAATAACATACTTTTTTTTGTTCAGGTTGTGCTTTGCAAATTCCATTCAGTGTTCCTTTCCCAACAAGGTCAAGTGTACACCTGTGGACATGGCCAAGGAGGGCGTCTTGGTCATGGAGATGAACAAACATACCTTGTAGGTAGAAATTCTATTTTAAACTTGTTTCCTCTTTAATTTTTTTTCTTTTAGGGAAAGAGCATAGAAATACATTGAAAAATTAATGATTCAGTTTTAATATGTAGTGAGCCGGCTCTTCCCCTCAATGGCAAAACTGAATTATTGTGACTGCCCAATAAAACCCATACTTGCCCCCTTTGTAGGCTGCAGTGAAAACTTCCTCTTCTCGCAGCAGGGGCTGGTGTCAAAAGGAGCAACAAGCATACTGCATTGCTGGTGAAAGAATGCCACATTTGACACCATAAATTAAAGAGGTGCCAATGATTTTTTTCATGTTTTCAAACAAGTTATGACACTATTTCAAACTGTTCCAACTTTTAAGTGCTACTAAGACTTTTGTAACATTTTTTAAAATTTTGTTGACGTGAATGCAAAAGGACTCCTTTCTACCTTCCAAATGGGGTTCCCCACTTCCCTTCCCCATCACCTAATTTCTGCAAATCCAGTTCAGTTTCTGCTTAATGGTAACTCCTCAGGATGTCGATTGTGGGGGTTCATTGACGTTAATGCAATTTAATGTCAAGAAATGATGGTTCGATTCTCTGTTGTTGAAGATAGCTATTGTGTGGTGAAAATGTAACTAACTACTTGTCAGCCCAAGCCTGGATGTTGTCCAGGTCTTGCTGCATTGGATATGGACTGCTTTAGTGTCTGAGAAGTTGTGAATGGTGCAGAACATTGTGCAATACCACTTTTGACCTGACCATCTTCCTTTGTGCTAGGTATGACTTCACGCAGTGGAGAGTTTTCCTCCTGATTTTCATTGACTCCAGTTTTGCTGGTCTCTTTGATACTACATTAGGTCAAATGCTGCTTTGATGTCAAGAGCAGTAGTTTTCATTTTAAAGAACAAAGAACAGTACAGCACAGGAACAGACCCTGCGGCCTACCAAGTCTATGCCAACACAGATGCCTCTCTAATACAGTATAATATTTTCTTGACTCTACATGGTCTATATCCCTCTATTCCCTGCCGATTCATGTATCTATCCAGATGCCTCTTGAACATTGTTATAGAATCTGGTTACAACACCACTGTGGCAGCACGTTCCAGGCGTTCACCATCCTCTGTGTGGAAAAACTTGCTTCTTGCATCTCTTTTAAACTTCTCGCTCTCACTTTCAACCTATGTCCCTGAGTAATTGACCCTTTGACTCTGGGGAAGAAAATCTGACTACCCATTCTATGAAAGCCAGTCATAATCTTTTAAACCTCTGTCAAGTACCCCCTCATCCTCCTGATGCTCCAGTGAAAACAATCCAAGTTTGTTCAACCTTTCTTCATAGTCCATATCCTCCAAACCAGGCAACATCCTGGTAAATCTCTTCTGCACCCTTTCTAAAGCATTGACACACTTCCAGTAGTGTGGCAACCAGAATTGCACAGACTACTCCAAATGTGGCCTAACCAAAGTCTTGTACAACTGCAACATGATTTTCCAATTCCTATACTCAGTGCTCTGACTGATGAAGGCCAGTATGCCATATGCCTTCTTGACCACCTTGTTCTGATTTGCCATGTTCGGGGAACTGTGGGTCCGCACGCCTAGCTTCCTTCGTATGCTAATATTTCTTAGCGCTCCACCATTTACTGTGTACTTCCCTTCTTCAGTAGTACTTCCAAATTTCATCATTCTCACATTTTGTCCGGGTTAAATTCCATCTACCATCTTTCGGCACAGGTCTCCAGCCAATTTACATCCTGCTGTATCCTCTGACAATCTCCTCAGTATCCACTACTCACCCAATTTTTGTATCATCTACAGATTTATTAATCAGATCACCTACATTTTTCTCTAGATCATTTTTGCATATATGTTATAGATTCGAACAACAGAGGCCCCGGCACTGATCCTTGTGGAATGCTGCTTGTCACAGATCTCCAGTTAGAAAAGTACCCTTCCACCACTACTCTCTTTTCTATGCCCAAACCAGTTTTGTATCCATCTTACCAACTCACCAGGAATCCCATATGACTTCACCTTTGTATCAGTTTGCCATGAGGAACCTTATTGAAGACTTTACCCTGGTCAATTTTTCTTGTCATTTCCTCAAAGCATTCAATCAAGTTTGTGAGACACAACCTCCCCTTCAAAAACCATGTTGCCTATCACTAATAAGCCTTTTCTGTTCCAGATGTGAATACATTCTGTCCTTAAGAAACTTCTCCAATAATTTCCCCACCACTGATGTAAGGCTCACAGGCCTGTAATTTCTCAATTGTCTCTTCTGCCCTCCTTAAATAAAGGAATGATGTTAACTACTCTTCAATCCTCTGGTGCCTTGCACGTGGCTAAAGAGAATACAAGGATTTTGGCCAAGGCCTCAGTAATTTCTTCCCTTGTCTCTGTGTTCTGGGATGGACCCTATCTGGCCTGGGGGACTTGGCTGCCTTAATGTTTTTCAGTACCTCCAATACCACCAGCTTTGTTACCTCAACATGTCCTAGAATGTCAATATCCTTCTTTCTGCACCCACCATCCACCATACCCTTCTTCTTTGCGAATTCTGATGCATTGTGCTCGTTAAGGACCTCGCCCACTTCATCTGGCTCCACACACACAAATTCCTTCCACTGTTCATGCATGGACCTACCCTTTCCTTAGTTACCCTCTTTTTCCTTATTTATACATAAAACGCCTTGGGATTCTCCTTAATCGTGCCTGCCAAGGATATTTCATGGCCCCTTTTTGCCTTCCTCAGTCCCTGTTTAAGTTCTTTCCTGCCATTTTTGTATTCTTCAAGAGCCTTATGCGTTCTCAATTTCCTGAAATTTATGCCACCACCTCTTTCACTAAACTACAATCTCTTGTCATCCAGGGTTCCCGAATCTTGCCATCTTTATCCTTCATTCTTACAGGGACGTACTTGTCCTGAATTGTTAACAACTGACTTCTAAAAGACTCCCACATATCGGATGTGGATTTACCCTCCAGCAGCTGCCCCCAGTCTACATTCCCTAGCTCCTGCCTAATACTGTCATAATTAGCCTTTCCCCTGTTTAGTACTTCACTCTAGGACTACTTCTTCTATCCTTTTCTACAAGTATCTTGGAAGTTATAGAATTGTGATCAGTATTCCAAAATGGTTCCCCACTGAGGCATCAATCACGTGTCCAGGCTTGCCTCCACAAGGACTGATGCTGCCATAGATGTATCTGTGGCTGGCAGGTTAGTGAGGATAAGGTCAGTTATGTTTTTCTCTTGGCTTCCTCGCCACCCGCAGCAGGTCCAGTCTATGTCCTTTCAGACTCAACCACCTCTGTCGTGGTGTTACAAGACACTATGGGTGATGGACGTTGAGGTTGCCCACTCAGAGTACATTTGTTGCCTTGGCCAGCCTCAGTGATGTTAAACATGAAGGCATTCTGATTCATTAGCTGATGGGGAGCTGTATGTGGTAAAGAAAAAGGGGGCTTTCCCTGTCTATGTTTGCCTTGGTGTCATGAGACTCTATGGGGTCTGGAGTCGATGTTGTGGACACCCAGGGCAGTTCTCTCCTGGCTGTATACCACTGTAAAGTATCTCAAAGGACCAGTTGAACTTCATGGTGGCTCCAAGTTACAACCATGGAGTAAGATAATGGGAGCAAGTTAGTCATTTGGGTTAGTGTATAAATGCAAATTGCTGTTGAACCTTTGTGGTCCAAACTGACTCAGCTACCTGGCAAGACATTGTTGGGCAAGATGTGTAGAGATTTCTAATGAAACTTTTTGATTATACATTTGCTTCGTAACTTTATTGTTTTGTTAGGTTCCCCGAATGGTGGAAGGTTTAGCAAGCCATCGTTGTTCTCAAGTGGCAGCTGCAAAGGACCATACAGTTGTTCTGACAGAAGATGGATCTGTTTTTGCTTTTGGGCTCAACACTTACAATCAGCTGGGTATTGCATCTCCACCAGGCAACAGTAGCATACCAAGACAGGTATTAATAGGAAGCTTTTTGAGGATGCATGACAAATGTCCAGTGAGGGGTTGATGATCTTATTATGAAGGAGTTTTATTTTGAATATTCAGTGCAAACTGGAAATTTTTATGTCACTGTCAGCCACTTTTTTCAAAGGTAATGATCTAAGAAAATGAGAATTTTAATTGAGAGTATATTTCATAAAATTAAAGAAGATTGTGGGAAAATTTCAAATTTTTAACAAATTTATGGAATGTCCAATTAAAGATGGGCTTTGCCATATTTCATGGGGTGGGAAATGAATTTTGGGATTCGGTATCTTTATTTGAAAAGAGATAATGAAGGGCTATGAGCAAAAAGCAGGTGAGTAGGACTAATTAGGTATTCACTTGTAAGAGTCAGAACAGCATTGAATAGCCTCATTCTGTACTGCAGAATTCTATTTTATGATCATAAAAGAATTACTAAAGAAATTTATGACCTTTTTCAGCCATTGAAGTAAAGCAATCCTTTCGCTCAATTATAGATGAAGATTTAATCTGGAAATTCCCAGTAAATGTCTAGTAAAATTAAATAATTTTAATTTGCAGTTCTAATTAGTAGATCCAATTGATTATATTTGATGCAGGCTATGTGTTTTTTATTTAACCGGTTGCTTTAGCAAACTAACCAGAGTTAGCATATTGAATAAAAAATCTATGGTTTATTTTTCAAGATCTTATAACCTAATGTTTCCTAAAACTTCCAATTAACTTCTTTGAAATTAAATTTTATGAACAGAGCTAACAGAAGCCTTATATTAGCTTGGAGAATCTGCATTCTAAACTTTATAATAGCCACAGTCTAGAATATATTGATCTTAATTGCACTTGCTGTTGACAGCTTTGTACCAGTGATCAAGTTTGATGTACCATAATGTCAATAATTTTTGTAAAACCAGATATGGAACATATTGATTTGGGATAAATAATAAAAGGAATTTGTTTGTACTTTTATTTACTTGATGTTTGTGGATCTGTACTTTTGTTTTGAACACTTGTGAAGGTACAGTCCAAAACCCTTAAAGGAAGAACTGTGATTGGAGTTGCTGTGGGGCGGTTTCACACTGTTCTGTGGACAAGGGAAGCGCTGTATACTATGGGTCTGAATGCTGGCCAGCTTGGTAAGATGTAGAAGCTGTTTCACTTATAATGCTTGTACTAGTGAGTTTGCCACGCCAGCTTTGCATGTCACTAAAATCCTGCATGAAGCTGTGACATTTTATACACTAATTATTGTATTTAGCAAAAAGTTCTTTTCACTTGGCACTTTGCAAGTTTCTCCACTTTCTGTGAACATGAACTAGGAGCAGGAGTAAACATTTCAGTTCTTTGAGCCTGCTCCACCATTCATTACGGTCATGGTTGATCTGTTCTCTGCTTTGTTTCCACCTTCCTGCCTGCTCTCCAAACCCCTTTATCCTGCTACTAATTAAAAACCTATCTATGTCCTCAAATTTGTTTAGTGTTCCAGCATCTGCTGCATTTTGGGGCAGAGAATGCCACAGATTCACCACGCTTTGAGTGAAGTAATTCCTCCATTTCTTTTTTAAATCTGCCACCCCTTAGCCTAAAACTATGGCCTCTCAGTCTAGAATGCCCAACAAGGGGAAACATCTGCTCTATGTCTACCCTGCCAGTCTCTTTAACATCTTATATACCTCAATTCACTGTCTAATTCTTCTGAGCTCCAGTGGATATATACCTAAATTGTTGAGTTTCTCTTAATAAATCTGGAATCAATCTTGTGAACCTCCTCCGAATTGTCTCTAAAGAATTTACATCTTTCGTCAAGTAAGGAGACTAGAACTGCGCACAATACTTCAGATGTGGTCTCACCAGGGCCTATACAGTTGCAACAGCATTTCCCTACTTTTATACTCTATATTCCATGAGCAATGAATGCCAAAATTACATTTGCCTTCCTCATTGCCTGCTGCACCTGCACACTAACTTTCTGCATTTTGTGCATGAGGACACCTAAGTATCTTGCACCAAAGCATTATTAAGTTGCCTTTTTATTCCTGTAACCGAAATTGATAACCACTCACTTTTCCACGTTAGATTCTACCTGCCAAATTTTGGCCTAACCTATCCACATCCATTTGTAAATTTCTTGTTTCCTCATTGCAACTTACTTTTGCACCTTCTAATGTCATCTGCAAATTTGACTAGAATATATTCTATCCCTGCATCCAAGTCAGTAATATGGATTGTAAATGCTTGGGGATTGAGAAACCTGTGGCGCACTACTAGTTCCAACTTGTCAAAAAAACATTTATCCCCACACTCTGTCTTCTGTTGGTTAGCCAATCCTCTTTCCAAGTTAATAAATTATCCCTAATCCCATGTGAATTAAGCTTAATGTGAATTAAGCTTTTGTGTAGCACCTTTATCAAGTGTCTTCATGAAATACAGATATATGACATCTACAGGATCCTTATTATCCAAATAGCTTGTTATATTTTTGAAGAATTCCAGCAAATTTGTCAAACACAATTTGCCCTTCATAAAACCATGCTGAGTCTGATGGATTGCATTTTGATTTTCCAAATACCCCATTACTATTTCCTTAATAATGGATTCATAATAAATCAAATCAAAGCTTTTCAATGACAGACATTAAACTAATTGATCTATTGTTAACATAAGAACATAAGAAATAGGAGCAGGAGTAGGCCAACTAGCCCTTCGAGCCTGCCCCGCCATTCAATAAGATCATGGCTGATCTGTCGTGACTCAGTTCCACATTCCCGCCCTCTCCCCATAACCCTTAATCCCCTCTCTCATCAAAAACCCATCAACCCGCATCTTAAAAATATTTAGCGAGGCAGCCTCCACCACTTCAACGGGCAGAGAATTCCAGAGATTCACCACCCTTTGAGTGAAGAAGTTCCCCCCCAACTCTGTTCTAAACCGCCCCCCCTTTATCTTGAGGCTATGCCCCCAAGTCCTACTATCCTTTCTGAGCGGGAAGAGTCTCTCCACCTCTATCCTATCCATCCCATTCATCCTATTTCCTCCTTTTTGAACAGGAGCATTATGTTAGACTTTTTCCAATCCATTGGAACCTTTCCAGAATCCAGGTAATTTTGCAATAATATAACCAATGACTCCACTATCTCTGCTGTCTAGAATGTAGGCCATCAGGCCCTAGAGACTTGTCAGCCTTTAATCTCAATAGCTTGCTCACTACATTTTCCTGCTGTCGATGATTAAGTTCCTCCTTTTCAACAGCTTGTGCATTATCTATTAGTATTGGATGGTCCTAGTGTCCTCAACCTTGAAATATTGATTTAGTGTCCCTGTCATTCCTGCATTCCCCATTATTAACTCGCTGGTCTCTTACTCTAAGGGACGAATGTTAACTTTAGCTACTTTCTTCCTTTTTGTATACTTAGAGATTTTTTTGCTTTTTTTATCTTTGCATTAGATTTCTTACATCATTTACCTTTGCCCTTTTTTTAGTAACCCTCTGTTGGTCTTCAAAAATGCCCCAATCCCTCCAGCCTGCCGCTAACTTTTGCAATGTGGTTTGTCTTTGCTTTTGTTATCTTTAATGTCCTTGCTTAGCCATGATAGCATTTTCCCCCTCAAACAATCTTTTTTCTTTCTGGAATATATTTTAGTTGGGAGAAATATCTCCTTAAATATTAGGCACTGTTCATCAAATGTTCTACCTTTCAGTCTTTCAGCCCAGTCCACTAGGGTCAAATCTGTCTTCATGTCTATGCATTACCATGGTTTAACACCAGGACACTAGTGTGGGACTCAAGTTTATTGTCCTCAAACTGAATCAACCATGCAATGATCGCTTTCCCCTATAGGATCCTTTACTGTAAGATGTATACTATTATTATATTCATTCCAACTCATTACACAATACCTGATCCAAAACCACCTGTTCCCTGGTTGGTTCACAACATATTGTCCCAAGAAACAATCCCTAACACACTGTGAATTCTCTATCAAGGCTACCTTGGCCAATTTGTTAATCCAGTCTACATGCATGTTAAAAATCACACGTGGGGGGGGGTCACATGATGTAAGTGTAGGAATAGTTGAGTTTTCACATTCTTTGATGCTAGTCATCTTTTAATCCTTTTATTTATCCTGATGCGCAACCGGTAATTATCTAATCCTTGAGCGTATACTCTATGCTATGTTCCTGGAAGATTCTGGTTAAGTTTGGGTGACGGGGAGCCATTCAAGTTCAAGAATTTCCTTGTTTGATCAAGGTGGTCAGAGGCAACAGGAATGTGTTTTAGCTGGTGAGCAGGCTCCTGTTCTGGCATTATCGTAGGCATAGAGATGATAGCTGCCATTGTGAATGGTGGTCTTGGCTCCCTAGCACAAATCCTTGGTGTTCACATTGATGAACTGCAAGATCTCTGAAAGAAAATGGACGAGGCAGTGGAAAGAATCCTGTCAGTCAAGACAGCGCTTTCCTTGCTGGAGTCTCAGCTTCACTCCTTGGAATTCCTGCTACATAGTATGTCAAACATCCTAGTTAATTTGGGGAGATGGGACCGGAGAAGGAGTGTCTGTGTGCCTAATCTTTCAAGGGGGTTGTGGATGAATTTCTGTCTGAGTTTGAGAACTGGCTGCCATGATTTTGTAATGTCATTTTGAATGCTGGGCGTTTCAAGTTCGAAGATGCATATTATATCCAGTCTTTGAGATCTGGGGTTGGTTATATACCCCTAATTCTGATCTTGCATTGCCTTGACTTCAGTGTTTGTCAAGAAAGTCTGACCTCAGTGGGACTTAGCTACTTGTCGCGACCAAGCTGCCTCTTGAGGGCTTCTGAGCGACGACACAGGGGAGGTGCAGAGACCTCGTTGATACCATGGACGGATCCTTGATGTTATTTGACAATTCTGTCAAGACTTTGGTCTTTGCAAACTCTGTAGATTGCTATATTTTCCTCCAGTTTATCATTAATTCTAAACTACTCCTCTTGTAATTATAATCCTGATTTTGTGATGTTGCCTTTTATCCTGACAAATGTTTGATGTAAGAGCACTGAGGCATGTCACCTGTTATCTTTTTATTCTATGAAAGCCAGGGATAGCCATTTATTTATAATGGAATTTATCCACCTACATTCTCTGGCAGTGGAACAAGGGAGACATTAAATGGAAGTGTGTTACGGTTTACATTCAATTTTTGGCCGTTTCAAGTGGTACCGGTAAATGGGGTAAGAGGATCTGCCCTCTCTGCTTCTGGCCATGTGACAAATTCAAAGTTCTAAGGCCCAGTGTTTGTAATTTGAAGATAAATCCTTTGCATGTGGATTGATAAAGGATCCTTGTTATTCTACTGAGTGTGCTGGGATGGTTGTATGCATCGGGATTGTGTGATATTTATTCTTTCTTTGTATTGGCATTTATGATGGAGAACTAAATTATATGCAATCCTTGAATTGTAGATAATGAATAGTGCCATGGCAGTGTAGTGGGCAAATTGTTTGATGAAGAGTTGGTGGGTATGGCTTTATAAGTCCTCATAATAGGTGTGGAAAAGCCCCTTTGGAAGTAATGGTGTCTCATTTTTCTTTTGTATTTTTGTTATTTAGGGATTAACGAATCTTTGTTGGTCTGTGAAGGTACAAGACAGATCATGTATCCTGGAAAAGACTGAGTTTGAGTTTAAGCGCAGGCACCTCAGGCATAGCTGGAGTTGGTGGGAATATTTATTGCTGTGTGCCCAATCATGGTTGGGGTATCCTTGGTTGTTTAGGCTTCCTTGGGTTAGTTTTGGATACATGGCCACGCGGGTTGTGACAGTAGCTACTTGTTAGTTTGGCTCCTGGAATATACAGTGAGCACATTATCCTATTGCGAGAAGGCTTTCCCTGAGGTATCCTACCTGTGGATGTCTGGGCAGTGACTCCTTCTCTTGCTAGGGTTTCCCTTGATGGGGGAGAATAAGTGGAATCCTCTTGATGGCAGGGTCTGAGTGGCACCTCAAGTGTGACTGGAGATGGAGGATGTTTGCTTTGCTTGAAGCCTGGGGTGGCATGAATACCTCTGACATGTCAACTCTTCTTTTAATTGTGTTGTTGTTCTTTGCTTATCTTGGGTTGGGTAGGTTAGGGCCGTAGTTACTTTAGTTATCCATTTCTGGATCCAGTGGAGAAAAGGTTGACCTCCTGAGATGTTCTCTTTTGGGGACTTCTGCACAAATCTTCCTTATTGAGGTTTAGGCCCATTGAGGGTTGGGGTAGTATCCTATTGTCTTCTCTTACTGTTATTTCTATCCAAACTGATTCAAAGTTGTGGGCTAGGATTCTCGAAGAAAATTCTTAAGTTACCAACGTGCAGGAAAATGTGAGTAAATCCTGCCAATTATTTTAGCGGGATTTCCAGAATAAATCTGCAACACACTAGTGCCATAATATGATTCACTTTGAAAGTCAGGGGGCAGGGCCTATTCCCACCCAAGCGGCCAGAAGCCCCATAGCGCTGAGCAGCCACTGCGCATGTGCCGATCTGTCAGCGCAGAGATCAGCGCATACACAGTGGCCCCTCATTGCTGGAGTACAGATTGCTGGCAAGCCCCCCTTCCCCCTCCCCTGATTGCTCTCACTCCCTCACCCACCGATCCTCTGGCAGAGTGGCCATGGGCCTGGCCCCTTTGGCACTGCCCAGTGGGCAGTGCCAAGATGCTCCTTGGGCACTGTCCAAGGAGTATCTCCCTTCCCCCAATCTCCCTGAGGGAACCTCAATGACTTCCCCTGCAGTGGGGTCGGGCTGTCTGTTCCCCATTAGTGGGCAGCTGTTGTAAACCCTGCTGGAGGAAATCACTCCTGGCAGAAGCAGGGAGATGCCAGCGGGCCCAAGAATGAATTCTCCCAATTTCAATATGATAATCATGCCAGTTTCCCTGCAGGAAGCTCGTGAAATGGTCCCCACTGATATCTCCTGGCCTGCTGCATTACTTGAGCATCACAGTAGGCTGGGAGAATTGCCCCCTTGATCTCCAATGCCGATATAATTTCTTACAACAGTACTTCACTAACAAAGCTACACTACTCCTCTTCCTTTCTGTCTGTCCTTCCAAAACACTGAGTGCTCTTGGATATTCAGCTCCCAGACTTGGTCTCCTTGTAACCATGTCTCAGTAATTGCCACCAAATCATACCCCGTTGTCTCTATTTGCACTGTTATCTCATTAATTTTGTTCCAAATGCTATGTGCATTCAGATACAGAACTTTTAAATTCCTCCTATTATAAATTTTCGCTACTCTTGTGCAATTCCCCAGTTTAACATGACGTTCACAAGCTCTGTCCCTTCCTTTCATTATTTGCTAACAATTAACCTCATCATTCACCTGTACTCCTACCTTCTCCTTACGCTTGATTTTTTTAAAAAAAACTTACATGCAACTGAAAGCCCCCCTCCTTTCCTGACACACTATTTGGTTTAAATATCAATTGCTCCCAGTTCCTTTTGTAGCCTAAGTTAAAGGAAGTGTAAACCTCCCTATATTTCATTCAGTCTTAAAGTTACACACAACCACCCGAGTATGATATTTTAACTTTGAGCAGTTTTTATCTTTCCATCTAAAAAAAATGATACATGGCTGTTTTGTGTATGAGCTTACTTGAGATGTCTGCAGCTGTTTAAAGGAGATCATTGTTATTCTGCCAGTCTGAGCAAAATTTGAAACGTGGTCAGATGACAAGATATCATGCTACACCAATATCTTTTACTTTCCTCATCTGTAGCCTTTGTGTTAACATTTTGTTGATTTATTTTATGTGGGTGACTTACTAGTTTAAAATCAATTGAAGAACGCAAGTAATGAAAGGATAATTTTTGAGAGAAATGTTGCTGGTAAAATTATTTTCAGCATACTCTGGTAAATTGTGCTGTGCTAAAAAGTGTTAAAGCATTGACACTATTCTTGTAAATCTGTCTCTATTATTAAAATTGCAATGATATTTGTATTCTGCTTTCAATCCATTACTTTTTGGTTTTGCCTTTCAAATATTTGGGCTTGCCAACATCTGAGTGTTACATTACACTTTATTCTGAATGTGTGTGAATTCCTTGAGTGCTGTGACATGCCACTATTTACAAGTTAACTGAATTATTTATTCAGGTTACTTAATGGATCCTAATGGTGAACGATGTGTGCTTGCACCTCGACAAGTATCAGCTTTGCATCATAAGGACGTAGTGATTTCTCTGGCAGCAGCAAGTGATGGAGCCACTGTGTGTGTTACGGGAAAAGGTGATGTTTACTTGCTGACAGGCTATCAATGCAAGAAAATTGCATCCAGGTATTTTTTCGTCATTAACATTTTTAAACTATTAAAGTGTTGTTTCAATGAATAGTCATTGAAAGTCTACAGACTTAAATTGCCCCTTGGTGTCCAAAGATATGTAGGTTAGAGGGATTAGCGGAGTAAATACGTGTAAATACTCAATGAGAAAGAGTTAAATAATTTAAGTTTACATTGTTTGGAGTCCTCTGAAGCATATAAAATATTAAGTGATCTGAATATAAATCCAAAAATGATCCAGAGGTAGTAGAGTAAAAAAACTCAATTTAAATCTGATATTAGAATTTCTCACATAACGGGTGATAAGAATCTGCAATAATCTAACAGGATGGTAAAGGTGCAAACTCTTAAGAGCGTTCAAGGTGCACCTAGGTAGTAGTTTGGTACAGTTACGGAGTTGTATATAATGCCTAGTAATGCTCCTGACGTATATTGAATTTTCTTTTATTGCTAAACTTTGATTGTATGTATGATGATTAGCTTTCCAGGAGGTGCTGAATTTAATTTTTTCTTGGATATGCAGGCAGTTAAACTTGAAGAAAGTTCTTGTTACTGGTGGACACCTGGATCATAAAGTTGACCCACATGTACTTAACGAAGGAGGGGGTGAAAAAGTTTGCATACTTGCCTTGGACGAAGCAGGCAGGGTAAGTGGAAATATTTGCAGTTTTCCTGAACCCCTCTGTCTCCTATTATGATGCATTATGTTAGAGCATTGCTGCATGCACTAGGTCAGAAGATCAGAGATTTGATTTTGTGTTTTTAGCTATGTGCTATGGTGTTGCTTAATGGAGGCTGGTTGCATCATAAATATTGGAAAATCTGGTGTCCCCACGCACCTAAATTGCTACACTTATCTTTTTCAACTGTAGGAAGTGTCTTCTGTTGGATGGAGAATGTGGGTGGGAAAAGGTATATTTAGAAAAAAAAATACACTTTTTTAAAAAAAGTCAAGTATTTAGCTCATATATGGACGGATTTACTTATTACCACACTTTCAGAATATCAATAGCCAGCAAATCGGATGACATTTTAAAGCTTTTTGTTCAGCGTTTTGGTCTAACTGTTTTGTTGTAAAAGCCAACTGTGATATTAATTCCTCTTATCCAGTCAGATCTACATACAACTCTAATACATGTAGGTGACTTTTGATGACCTCCAAAGTGGCCTAGCAAGCCATTCAGTTGTACCAACAATTGCTTTAAAAGTTCAATCATCATTCTAGGGCAACTAGTGATGAACAACTAATGTAGCTTTGCCAAAGCATCCACAGAACAAATAAAACAACAAAATGGTCAACATCCTCCTCTTCTCAAAAAGCTAAAGAGGTGATAGTGAAGCAGATAAGTATTTGTAGTTTAAGGTAATGATTACTGTAAAAGCACAAAGGATTGTAATATATTCTAATTACATTGAGCACTGGTACCAAGCACTGTCGACCACGACTGAACACAAGTTTGGCGTGACATTTAAAAAAACTACTTTGAATTTACAAAATTCTTGCTGTGTTCTGATTGCTTCACATATTGAACCACTGCAACAAAAAGAAAATAAATTACCTTGTATACATGATCGCAGGAGTGAGGGAAAAAAAGGAACGTGCATTCAGAAACTCTGGGTGATGGAGTTCTTTTAATTGGTTCAGAGTCTTTCTTTTGTAAGCAGGATCAGTTAACAGACAGTAAGGCTACTTGGTGCAGAAGTGGAAACTATGGCACATGGCATCTGGTTTTGGTTATAGTGCAAATTATGGGCTTAAATTTGTAGAATTTGATCACTTATTAGACATTATTGGTTGCTAACAAATCATTTATAATATAAAAATGAAAAATCACATCACATTGTCAGTTAAGTATTCTTTTCCAATACTTTCACAGTTTAAATTTCAAGTCTTTCAGCATTTATAAAATTAATTGGAAAGCCTTTTTACTTCAAGCTTCCATCTAAGGTTTGTTCAGACTCTAGACCTGCGATTGAATTGTAGTGTTATGGGTGCCATCTACTGGCCTTAGCATAGGTGAACATTCTAACCACTAAAGTCATTTTTTGAAATATGGTATTGCTACGAAAATGATGTTTTTTCCCTCAAACAATAGCCAGAGTGGTTGAGAAGATTGATGCCTAGGATCCACTCATTCGTTTTGAGTCCTGGCTATTGGCTGTGGTGATGTCTGGAGCAGCTGTGAGTAGAAGCTAGATGCAGGTTTTGTTAGAAATTGGAAAATTGCTGAACCTGATTACCATTTGCTCATTATGATGGTTTTCATTGTGCCACAAACTGGAACACCTTTGCAGTAAACAATTTTTGGAATCTAAATTGACTTCTCTTAAATGAAATCTTTTGTCAGTGCTTTGGGAGAGAAATTGTTTTGGTGGTGGAGAAGACAATATACAAAACCCTCTGTTAGCTACATTGTCTGGTGTAACAGTCTGGTTTAGTCGGCTCAATGCAAAGGCGTTACTGTCGACATCTGTAGATTTAATCGAAAATGATACTTTTAAAATGCTAAGGTATGCGAGTTTATAGACTTGGAGATAAATTTATCTCCAATGTTTGAACTATGAAAGGCCATTTAATTCATGTTTTGGTCATTGAAATTTGTTTGCCCTGAATGTATCTTATGGATGCCATCTAGTGGCTTTTTGCATAGTTTAGCATTTTATCACAAAAACATGTAGCTATCAATTTTTGTACGTCATCTAAATGTGAATGCTTTGTGCAAAATCTCTACTGAACAACATGATGGGGTGCCCAGGAGAGCCATTATGCATGAAATGTTACATCAGTGATTCAATTAAAATGTACTAGTATGAATTAAGGTTTCTTGGAACTGTATCATTATTGTTTAAATTAGGTAATGTGCTACTAATTGCTTGTTATGTGATTTTTGCTATCATGTAATTATCTTGTATCTAAATAGCAACAGTTTGCATTGCTATAACATATTTAAAATGATAAAACATTCCAAACTGCTACACTAGGATGGAACACAAGGTATTTACTGCAGACAGTTGGAGAGGGTGTGATGGGAGAACCATTGTTTACACAAATATTTAGGTGAGTGGGTGGCCAAAGATTAGACGATTGGGAATTTGAAAGTTCTGTTGAAAATTACTTAAGGGTGAGGGAATTTTCTGGAGAAAACTCAGTTTTGATTGGAAGGAGGAATCAAGTGTAGGTGCTTATAGATACAAAGAAGTAAGAAGAGATCTCCTCCTTTGATTGAGACTCTATTCCTCTTCACCTCTATTCCTAGTGATTATTGATTTACTGGAAGAGCCTATGAGTTGGGAAGGATGAGTAGGACAGGAAAGATGTTGACAGGATTTACATTCAAATGGGCATGCTGGGCAGGAAGGTCTGAGAGAATTAGAATTGGGCAGTTGGTGGCCCTGAATGCCGATCAAATTGGAACCAAGACTGGGATGAACATAGGTTAGTACGAATGTCAGGAAATAATGAAGATTGGAGGAGGATTCGTAATGGGGAAGTACCAGAGAGGAGAAAAATGAAAGGAGGCAAGACCAGGTAACCTAAAGGCAAAGGAGATTTGAAAAAAAGGGGCATAAGGGAGGTAAAGATACAGAAAAAAAGGGGAGGGAGAAGGGTCTAGAGCAGCTGCCAAAACATGCATACAAATTGATATGGAAAAACTAATTACATAGACATAACAAAGGTTAAGATTGATAATCCCTGGTAATAATTTCACAAGTTAACCTTAATTCTGGACACTTTGGATTCTCAAGGCTTCACGTTGAGCAAAGCAAAGAACATCATCTGCTGATCACCACCCACTGGCCTCCCTCATTTGATGAATCAGTATGTTTTTCATGTTGAATATCAATTAGTGGGTAGTCTTGAGAGAAGCAAGGATGCAGAATGTATTCTGTCTCTATTGTCGCTAACTAAACCTTGCCATGTTGGCTCACATCAAATGGTTAGGTAATTAACATCAAGAAATAACCTAATTTGACTTCATTCGCACCAATCTATCTGTTGAAGATGCATCTGCCGTGAGAGATTGGTGCAAGTCCTTACTTCAGTCTTTCTAAAGATATTTTTGTCTCCACATCAAAAGCACTATTCTTCATCTACTGATCTACTGAGACAAACTAGGGGCAGATTTCGAAATCCAAAACTGGAAATCTGAGATGTTGTGAACAACTGTTAGCAGCAGAATTATGTACCGCCACAAGCTTCAATCTCATGTCCCAACACCACCTTCCCCCCACAAGTTATGAAGAGGGATTGGATAGACAGGGTTATTTTCCTTGGAGCAGAGGAGATTGAAAGGGGACATGATTGAGATGTATAAAATTATGAGGGGCATAGATAGACAGAAACATTTTCTTCTTGTTGGAGGGATCAATAATCGGGGCATAGATTTAAGGTAAGGGCCAGGAGGTTTAAAAGGGACGTGAAGAAAACTTTTTCACCCAAAGGGTGGTGGGAGTCTGGAACTCACTGCTTGAAAGGATAATGGAAGCAGAAACCCTCATAAGATTTAAGAAGCATTTAGATGTGCACTGCAATACCAAGACACACAAGGCTATGGGCCAAGTACCAAATGGGATTACATTTTATATGTCTTTGTTACGCCATATTGTACTAATCGGATGCTCCTCCCCCAATCCTTCATGTTCCATAAACAACTTCTCATCCAAAGCTCTGATGTTTGAATCTCTTCTCGTATGTTGCCCCAATCATCCATTGCAACTGTCCTTGCTGGTCCCCATTGACTTCCAATGCTCCAAGTGCATTTGGTTTAAATATTATAAAATAAGAAAATTCCTTCATTACTTTGTCCTTCCCTATCCCTAAACTCTCCCACCTTTGTTAACCTTCCCGCATCGCAACTCAAATATTATTTTCCTGACCCCTGGAATCTTCTGTATGTGTGTCCGTGCCTACAGTTACCTTGGACCTTTGTTACCTTGGATGGTTTGTCTTTGACAGACAGAGGTGTGATGGACCTGAGATACCTTTATAACAATGACCATCAAACCTGAAGACCATCTATTCTTCAAAGGACAACGTGGAAGGGCATGTTGGACAATCACCAGGTCACTTTAGAATAGAGTATCAATTTGTTGCAACATAGAGTTGCTTCCATGCTAAACATCAGTAGTGGTCGATTTTAATTGTAGTTCCATGACCAACTGATCAGACCAAAATTACATCACCCTATCATATTTAACTGAGAATTCAGGTGGCGGACTGGAAGGTGAAGCTCCATCAACATTCCCACTCTAAATGATGGTGGAACCCAGCACACAAATTTGAACTGTGACTACAATATTTGCAAGTTAATATTGAGGGCAGTGAGGGGGAACCCCCTCCCATTTGAGGGGAAACCTGTAATCTTATGATGTCTCTGAAAAATGAATTTAGGAAAGGTCTTTCAATGCACAATTCTATAAATAGGTGGCATAATTTAAAGAAAATGTGTCAAAAGAAAATGAGAAACATTGGCAACATTTATGTAGAGATGATGGATTCCTTGCAGCACTGTGACACTACTCATATCCTGAGCTACCTGAGCTCTTCAGCTCTTTACATGTCTTTGTTACGCCATATTGTACTAATCGGATGCTCCTCCCCCAATCCTTCATGTTCCATAAACAACTTCTCATCCAAAGCTCTGATGTTTGAATCTCTTCTCGTATGTTGCCCCAATCATCCATTGCGACTGTCCTTGCTGGTCCCCATTGACTTCCAATGCTCCAAGTGCATTTGGTTTAAATATTATAAAACAAGAAAATTCCTTCATTACTTTGTCCTTCCCTATCTCTAAACTCTCCCACCTTTGTTAACCTTCCCGCATCGCAACTCAAATATTATTTTCCTGACCCCTGGAATCTTCTGTATGTGTGCCTGTGCCTACAGTTACCTTGGACCTTTGTTCTGGAATAATAATCCTAGATTCCTTTGCTTCTCAACTCCTCTCTCCTCCTCAAAACTTACCTTGTCATCCTTCCTATTATTTTTGTCCTTGGGTTTGACCTCCATTTTTGTTTGGTACTGCCTTTGTGAAGTGCTTTTGAATATTTTTTCAGATTAAAGCAACAATATGAATACACAATGATAACAAGTGGATGTAGAATTGTGGCACTGGCTAGCATCTGGTGTTGAACAGAACACAGTGGCAAGTTTCTATTAACTACTGGATGAATTCATTCAGTAACAAGGATACAAGGCTATTGCTTGACAAATGAGAGGTTTGGAAGATTTGGCTGATAAGATCAAAGTTCTTCTCACTTGCTAGTCAATTACCAGGTAAACCCTTGCAAGAGAATTTCCTTGAGGGATTCCCCAGTACATCTTTGGGATACCCCCCCAAATACAATGCTGGGGAACCAGAAAGTTATGGTCCTTTATCTTCCCTACTTCTTTGTCATATTGTGTGTAATAGTCTGACTACAAGCAAAAAAAGTTGGGATTTTGAATCTTCAAAATTATGGATCTTGGATGCTGCATTAAGTACCCTATCCAGAGGTATCAAATGCCAATTTAATATTTTGAGTGTTGTTGTTTTGCTTATTGTCTTTGTACAGAAGTTGATTGTTTCCTTAGGAAAAAACACCTCCATTTATTTTACTTGTAGGCAGTTACTTAATTCAGTTTGCTTCTTTTCCATCAGGTGTTTTGCTGGCGATCTTCAAGCTGCTTCATTAAACAGTGTCGTTGGGCTTATGGGCGACAAGTCTTCATGTCAGACATTGCTCTGAGCAAAAACGAAATGATTTTTGTTACCCAAGATGGAGATGGGTTTACAGGACGCTGGACTGGAGCAGAAAAGACAAATTCAGAAAAGAGAGGTAAACACTTCTATCTTGTTGCCACTCTTGTAATTAATTTGTTTGAATGGATTAAAATTAAATGAAACAGTAAAAATTAGTCAAGGAATTTGTCTATCTAGTTTGGAGTTTGTTTGCTTAATAAATTCATTTGATCAAGGCATTTGGCGTTGTTTTCTAAACATACAAAAATGATGGTGCCTCTCTTTGTTACTGATTATCACTAAGCATGTGATCTCAGTTCTGCTTGAAAATTTTAAATTCAGGTATTTGAAGTCTTAGCATATAGTGAGGCCTGTGGGTTATCTCTTTAGCCTTCCATCTCCCTAAAAGCTTTCTCTTCTAAATCTTGGTGTTTGAAGACTAAATTTTATTTTTGGTGTAAATGCTAAATCGGCTTATCAAAAGATCTGGATGCAAGAACTTCACAGTTGTAAATGCTTAACAGGGATCTTACTGCAAGCTGTTCATGAATTTCCACGTATTTATTTTAATAACCTGATTATCATGCACACTGTTGTCCTTGAACTCTGGTCAGCTGACACTGTGGACAAAGATGCTCAAGCTCTCACATTATTGTATTTCCTTTATTATATTGTACCAAGTTACTACAAAAATTGCACCAGGCATTAAGCTTTGTTATGTACAAAGTAACAAGCCCCTGACTGACTTTGTTATGCACAAGATAACCAACCTCTGACCTATTCAGTTTTACACCATGTAGTTAAAAGGTATTAAAACTTCACGAACTGTCCAAACTCATGACTTTAACTAATAGGCAAACTGATCCAATTCTCTGCTGATAGGTTTTGTTCCAATATCTCCAAGTTCCACGTTCGAGCATTTGCTTCGACAGTGGTTAATTCCAGGTTACTGCTGCCATTATTTCTCCTCCTTATAGAGATCCTGCTAGTCCTGATCATGCTTCCAGTAATGTATTCCAAGGACAAACACTAGTCAATCGCTATCTTTTTAGTTACTAATAATGAGAGTCGTGCCTCTGTCAAAAGGGTTGTAATTCTCTCAGGAACACGACACACAGGGATCTGTGTTCCATCACTGTCTGTTTAAAGCATAGCAACAGTCACTGTATAATCTATTGCTATGTTTATTTCATAGCTATACAACCTGTTCTTTGTTGCTCTCATAGTCCTTAGCTTGATACAGAGTTAGCCCTATTAACCACCAGGTTAATAGGGCTGGTTTATTTATGAATACCCATCAGGCTACAACACTTTTCAGTTTTAATTTTTTTTCATGGGAGGTGGGGTGGGGGAGGGTCACTGGCTTGGCCATTATTTATTATCCATCTTAATTTCCTTGAGGTGATCGTAGCTGCATTTTTGAACTACTGCTGTCCATGCATTGTAGCAACATCAACAAGTGTTAGGAAAGGAGTTCCAGGAATTTAACCCAGCAAAATTGAAGGAACAATGATATATAGTTCCAAGTCGGAATGGTATGTGACTTGGAGGGTATCTGAGAGGTGGTGGTGTTCCCATCCATCTGTTACTGTTGTCCTTCTAGGTGGTAGAGGTCGTAGATTTTTGAAGGAGCCTTGGTGAGTTGTTGCAATGCATCTTGTACAGGATGTACATTTTTTTTGCCACTGTGCATCAGTAGTAGAAGAAGTGAATGTTGAAGGTGATGGATGTGGTGCCAATTGAGTGGCTGCTTTGTCTTGGATAGTGTAATGCTTCCTGAGTGTTATTGGAGCTGCAGTCATCCAGAAAAGTAGAGAGTATTCTGTCACACTCCTGACTTGTGCCTTGTGGACAGGCTTTGAGGAGTCAGGAGGTGAGTTAATCACTGCAGGATTCCTAGACTGTGACCTGCTCTTGTAGCCACAATATTGATATGACTAATCCAGTTCAATTACTGCTCAATGGTAACCCCAGGATATTGTGAGTGGGGGCTTGAACGATGATGATGCTGTTCAATGTTAAGGAAAGATTGTTAGATTTTCTCTTGTTGGAGATGGTCATTGCCTGGCACTTGTGTGGCATGGATGTTACTTGCCACTTGTCAGACAAAGCTTGGATATTGTCCACGTCTTGCTGCGTATGGTGTGGACTAATTCAGTATCTTAAGGAGTCGAGCATGGTGCTGAACATTGTGCAATCATCACCGAACATTCCCACTTCTGACCTTATGATGAAGCAGCTGAAGATGGTTGGGCTAAGGACACCAACCTGACAAAGCCCTGCAGTGATATCCTGGGAATGTGGCAATTGACCTCGAACAACCACAACTATTTTCCTTTGTGCTAGATGTGTTGCCACAGCCGTTATATGGCTGGTTAGTTCAGTATCTAATCAGTGGTAACTCAGGATGTTGTTGATGGGGATCCAGCTGTGATAATGCTTTTGAGTGTCAAGAAGAAATGTTTAGATTTTCTCTTGTTGGAGTTGATCATTGGTATTTGTGTTACTTGCCACTTATCAGCCCACTTATTGCTGTGGGTCTGAAGTCACGTGAGACAGACAAGTCAAGGGTGCCAGACTTCCTAAAGGACATTAGTGAACCAGATGGATTTTTTGGCACAGTCAACAATGGTTTCATGGTCATCATAACTGATGTCAGCTTTTGAGTACTACATTTATTCATTGATTTTAAATTCTACCAGCTGCAGTAGTGGAATTTGAACCCATGTCTCCAGAGCATTTGCTTGATCCTCTGCATTTCCTGTCCAGTGAAACTACAGCAATGCCACAGCCTCCCCTCCAAATGATAGCTTACTAATGATTTGTAGTATATACTACCATCTTACTGACCTCTTTAATAAAAGTTCTGCCTTGACGTGATGTCATGTCAAAACGGAAAGAGAGTCTTCATGCACTGAGCTCTGAAGATATTTGTGATTTTAAATAAAAATAATCCTAACGTGAGTAGGGATTACTTCTATCGATCCAAATTTTTCAATGTGATGTAACTTTTAAAATACTGTAGCCTGCATTGCTGGCTTATACAAATTGTAATTTTAAAGCAAAATACCGCATGTGCTAGAATCTGATATATAAACAACAATGCTGGAAAGGCACAGTAGGTCAAGCAGCATCTGTGGAGAGAAACAAAAGTTAACCTTGCAGGTTGAGTTGCTCTTTAATTCATCCAGCTGGTAACTATGCAGAGAGGAACAAAAAAGATTGCAGCTGGTTCCCAACTTCTTTATGATGAAGTAGGTAATACTTAAAACAAATAAATGGATGTAATTCTTAAACCACTTAATCATGAAATGACTTTATTTGGAACTACTGAAAACAGGCTGTAGCTGTATTAATCATAGATATGTGTACAGAAAATAAAATGATTTATTATGAGACACTATAGCTTTAAATGCTACATTTTGATTCTGGTTTGTACTTGCCGATTTTTTTAAATATAATTTTCATCAGTGATAGTTGGTGTTCTGGGTAGTTATGGTTTGAGATATGTTTTCCTTGTTTATAGATTAGTGATGAGAAGCTGATAGTAGGAATTATTGAAAATGGACTGGTTGATTTACTACCACAATAACTTCATTGTAGTGTTAATGTAAGCCTATTTGTGACACCAATAAATAAACTTTAAACTTTAAATCTTTATAGATCTCTCATCTGGATTGCCTATTTGAAGTTGATATTGGCCTGCCACAGTAGATTATTTAAGTAATGGGATACCATTTTCTATTGTTAGCAGGAAAGGATTCATTTTAAAAAGCTGTAATGCAATTAACCTGCAAGAACAATATTGTCATCCCCCTATTTAAATAAAATGCCTGCCATGTATTTAAACTGGTCACGGACCAAAAATTACTTGTTGCTGTGACTTCTAAAAATTACATAATGCACATCTTAAATATGTAAATGTTATTGTTTTTCTATTCAAGTGGGATTTGTAGACCTGAATTTTCACTAAGTAAATCTGACTCTGCTTTGAATTTAGGTTCTGATTTGGCAAGGAAGTATGTTATTGCTTGAACTGGTTTTCCTGTTTTTATTAGAGGAATTGCCCAACATTCTGCAAAATCCTTTGGACCAGTTTGCTGATACAGTTGGAATGAGCAACAGCTTGTATGAAAGGATTAAACTTGAAAAGCTTCCTTGTATTCATCGTGCTGTTTCTGTTAGCATGGATTTGAATGGACGCAACTTTGCTATTTTACAGTCTGATCCAAAAACTAGGTGAGTTTTTAGTTTGTACCAGATAATTGTAGATTATTTACATTCACAAAGAGGATAAACAAAACAGAAGAAATTCTTCTTGCCTGTGTTTTTCTGCACGGTGTCCATTAGAATGTGAAAATTCTAATTCCCAACTCTTAACATGAATGATGATGATGAAGTGTGATAATTTGGGCTTTTGACTTTAAATTCAGCTTCTTCTCAAGCGTGTGTGATGTACTCTCTGTAACATACAAGGCTAAGCTGTGTCAGGCACGAATTGGCGATTCAGCTTCTCAAGACTGGTATTTTATTAGATCATGATTATTGGAATCTCAGCTATCTTTGTTGTCCATCTTTCGTTCTTTCTTTCATTACCCTTATTTAACAAAAGTCTATCAAGCTTGTTAAGATTTCCGTTGAGCTACGATTCACATCCTTTCAGGTGCAGGTGTTTCAGTTTTTAAATACTCTTTCCATTGGAAAAGTGATGGTTAATTTCATTTCTAACTGACACAGCTTTAATTTTAAGACTTCCCCCTTGTATTAAATTTCCTTCACCAAAGGAAATACTTTATCTACAGCTCCCCTTCTAATCTCTTTATAAATAGAGATGGCTGTTAAAACAGCTTGGGGGACATTTTGCTTTATTAATTGAGAAGTTGGATATATATGCAAAGAAGTATGTCAATTCTTTATCAAGCACCAGTTGGACCTCCATTGGAGTATGGTATTCAATTCTGAAACAATATTTTAGGAAGGAAATCAGAGTTTTTGAACCGGCCAAGAAGCCACTAATTGGAATAATACCAGGAATGCAGACTTTGGTTACGTAGAGGATCTAAAGAAGCTGTATTACTTTGAGCAGTAAAGGTCAAAGGATGATTTAATAGATGTGTTAAAATTAAGAATAAGAGAAAATGATTTCTGAAAGCAGAAGATTTCATAACCTGAGAACATTGGCAAAAGAACTAAAATCTGGAAACTTATTTTTAGATTAACCAGTTGCTACATTCAGGAGTGCACTGCTGAAAGGGTGGTGAAAGCAGATTCAGTATTAGATAATTACTTGATGGGAAAAGAGCAGATGAGTGGGATTAATTTGCTTTACCAAAGAGTAGGCACATCATTATGTGATGTTTTATTCTTTGATTTATTCATGATATATTTATCCTCTTGAAAGAGTAGAAATGTGGAATTATTGTTTCAGTGAGAAATACTAAAGACAAACCAATCTCAATGATATAATGTGAAATGTGTTGTTAAACTACTTGTTTAAACTCTTTGTAATTTATATCCAATGCTCTGTTACTTTAATTCCATATTTATATTTGTATCCTATTTTGGGTGAGTGGCTTGGAGTGGAATTGGACAGGAGTGCATGACGTATAAAGCAGCCTTGCAAGCTACTCTATCACTGATACTGTTTTGCTTGTTAGAAAGGCGTTAACTGAACTGAGCAAGGTGGGTAGAAATATGGGATGTATATAGAGAGTGACAGACAAGAATTTGAGAGAATTAGAAAACTGAAACAAAGAATCTGCTGCTTCTGAGGTTAAAATAGAATTTTAAGGCATTTGTGACCTGTCAGACCTCACATTTCTAAGCGTCTGCTTTCTAACGTATCTGCCAAGAAATAAAATTATGGGGTCAATTCTCACAAAAGAATTCTATGCCAAATTTGTGTGAAAACTGGAGTAAGTCAACTGTTTTTTTTTTTGGTGGAAGTTTTAAATGAATCTCCCACACGTTGTGCACTAGTGTAAATCACACTGAAAATCAGCGAGTGAGGCTTAGCCGCTGGAGAGGCCAGTAGTATAGCGCTGAGTGGGCCATCGCGCATGTGTGATCTGTCAGCGCTGAGATCGGCGCAAGTGCAGTGACCCTTGTCTGCTGGCTCCCCAGTCGCTGGCCAGCCACCCTCCTCCCCCTACAGCCCAATTGCTGGCCCCCTGACCATGTCCAGGCCCAGTCACAAACTCTCCACCCCCACCCCTATTTGCCGGTGGCCGGTCTGGAGCGCTGGTCTCCTCCCTCCCTAGCCCCACACACACACACACACACACACACACACACACACACACACAATCCTGTCTGTTGCGTGACAGCAGAGTCTGCTCCCTTGGCACTGCCCCATACCTGATGGGCAGTGTTAATGTGCCCCCTTAGCATTGGTACCTTGCCCCCTTGGGCACTGCCAAGGTGCCAATATCCAGGGTGCAACCCCGGTCACTCTACCCCCCCCCACCCTTTGGGGGGGCCTAGATTGTCCCTCCCTTCCCCCTCCCCCATCTCCCCTCACTCCAGCAGGGTCATGCCACTGGGGTGAGGGAAGGTTAGCAGGCCTGAAGACTTCAGTCCTGTGCCTTCTAATTATATTTAAATTGTATTAAAATCTCCCCTGCATACCAAATACAGCTCCACGCCTATTTCCGCACGGAGCTTACAGCGCCAGAAATCTGGCGCTAGGAGATGCGCTTGGGGACAGCTGATCTGCCTCTGCTGAAATTTCCTGGCCTGTTGTGCTAATTTATTATTAGCACAGCAGGATGGGAGAATTGCCCCCTATATCTTTGTGTCCCTATATTTTAGATAGACATACTAGTATTTTAAGATTTGGTTCCATGCTTACGCAAAAGTTTGCAGTAGTTTCAGCTGTGTTTCTGGTGGCAGCATTATTTGTTGGTTAAAGTCCTGCTCCAGAAACCTGGAGTGCAACATTCAGGCTGACCTTTTCATCTATTCTTTCACAGCATGTGGGTGCCGCTGGCATGATCTACATTTGTTGCTCATCCCTAATTTCCCATGAACTGAATGGCTTGTTAAGATATTTGAGGGTAATTAAAAGTCAACCAAATTATTTGGGTCTGGAATCACATGTAGACAAGACCATGTAAGGATGACAGATTTCCTTTCCTAATTGACGATAGTGAACCAGATTACAATAATCGATACTTTCATGGTTTTCATGACTGAGACTGGCATGCAATTCCAGACTTCATTAATTGAATTTAAATTCCATCAGCTGCTGTGGTGGGATCTGAACCACTGTCCCCAGAACATTAGCCTGGGCTTCTGGCTTGCTGGTTAAATGACATTACCACCATTTTCCCATTTATTCTTTCAGGTGAGATGTGAAACTGAGGTCCTACCTACCGTCAATTGAACATAAAATATCCCATGGCACTGTTTGTGTTCTTCCTGGCAGCATTTATGCCTTAATCAACATGATTGTAACACTTACCTGGCTTTTATCGCATTGCTGTTTGTGGGAGCTTACTCTGCAAATTCACTATAATATTTAAATGTTATAAATATCTGTACTGTAGCGTCATAGAAATGGTAGCACATTTGGGCTATCCAGCCCAGTGATTTGTCAGTCCTAAATCTTCAGTTAGCGCCATCTACTTGAATTCTACTTCCTTGCCTCTGTGTTTGCTGTATTCCATTGTTCCTAGAATGTACCAATTTCCTCTTCTGTAAATGTTGTAGTTTTTACTTCAGTAGCCATATATGTAGAGGTATTTCACTTCCCTAAAATAATTTTCTCTGCCAATTTTACGATAATTCTAGGTAGGGGTGGGTGCGGAGGAGAAATATTCCAATTCTTCCAATCTTTTTGATGCATTTTTGTAGCTTTAATATCTTTTCTGTAATGAGGTGGAGAGAGCTGCACAAAGTACTCCGAGTGTGGCCTAAACTTTTGTACAAAATTCATCATAACTGTCTTGCTTTATATATACTATTGAAATATATAAAAACCGTTGTCTATTTGTATTTTTATAGCTTATTCTGTTTACATTCCTACGTTTAAACATGTATGTATCAGCACCATTAAACCATTCCACATCCATCCTGTTTAAGCTTTCCTTTTACTTTTCAGTCTCCTTCCTGAAAGTGTATTCTCACTTCTCTGTATTGAGCTGTATCTGCCCACTTTGTTAACTTGTCTACCCTCCTGTAATCACATGCGTTCTGGTACCATGTGCTGTGCTGCCTAATTTATTATTATTTTTGTATTATTGCACTGTCATAGAATATTTGTTTTTTTTTAGCCTATATGAAATTCCAAACGTGTCTTCCTCAAGTTTTAATGAAGACTTCAGTAAACTACTCAGGGAAGCCACTGAAACTGACAGTATCCATGATGTCACCTGTCAAGTTGGCAATCAGATTTTTCCAGGGCATAAGTATATCTTGGCCATGCGATCCGACTACTTTCGAAAGCTTTTCTTTCCTGATGGAGAACACGTTGAGATCCCTGATGCCCAACTACAGGAAAGTGATGCAGTGGGATGTGACTTGTACATTCTGGATAAGACTCAGACTGACTTGTTTGCCAACATTTTGCAGTTTATATATACAGATACTTGTGACTTGCTAACTGATGGCTACAAACCAAAAATCTACAGCAAAGATAAAATAGAAAATTATCAAGATCCACTGATATCCAGTTTGGAAGGATCTATGCCCAAGTTCAGCTTTTGTGAAGAATTAAAAGGAAAATCTGCATCTGAGGTTTATGTAAAGCAGCCATGTAAGAAACTGAAAACAAAAAGTAAGAACAGCAAAAAGACCAGAGGGCCTAATGAGGAGGCTAATCCTGTCAAAATGCTGCAGGCTATGGCAAAAAAATTTGGTCTTGCGAGTCTATCTGCAAGGTAAGATTAGGGGGAGAAACCCAATTGAGGGAGTGCAACTTTGTATATTTTTAAAGATGTTAAAAGTTTCATTTTTTTTGTAGAAGAATGCAAAAGTTAAAGCTTATTTATTAGTCACATGTAAGGCTTACATTAACACTGCAATGAAGTTACTGTGAAATTCCCTTAGTCGCCACACTTTGGTGCCTGTTGGGGTCAATGTACCTAATCAACACGTCTTTCAGGCTGTGGGAGGAAACAGGAGCACCCAGACGAAACTCATGCAGACATGGGGAGAACATGCAAACTTCACAGACAGTGACCCAAGCCAGGAATCGAACCTGGGTTTGAGGCATTGTGAGGCAGTAGTGGTAACCACCACACCGCCCACATTGGCAGCATGTATTATTGGTTTCCATTATTTCTGAACAAGTTTCATTCTTCACAGAAATTTTGATTGCTTTGCATTCCAGGCCTTTGAAAGGCACTCAAATTGGTAGATTTTACCTTTGGCCTCAGATAAGACATTAATCTGAAGGTCCAATATTAGCACCATCCTTCTGATTTTCTGGGGCTAGCATTATTTACACGGCATTGGTAAGCTCCTGGTGCTTATTGGGACTGACATTGAATGTCCTCCAGATAATGCACGCTGCCAGATGGATAAGGATGAGGACTATTGGCCTCAATTGTTGGTTAATTCTGAAATAGGAATTTCAAGGGTTAAGTAATAACTAGAAATAGAATACTCTTGTATTACCATGTTAGTCTATACAAGGTTACATTTGTAATTTGAAGCTTCATTATTCATTCCACTTTGCAGATTAGATGGGGTCAAATTAGAAAATTGGAAGATAAAAGTTGTGCACAAGAAAGGTGGAAGCAAATTGAAGTTCAATCAAAAGAAGTGGTAGGTGTTGTAATTATTTAGAAATGTGGAAGTATAATAAGATGTTCATCGAATTTTAACACAGTAAAATGCTAATCTGGTGTTCGTATTAAGACATGCATTCCTTTCTAACATTTTATTACCTTTGCCTTGTCCCTAAACTTGGCATAGTTGATACACTGAATCTTTGATGCCCTAACTCTAATTCCTCCATCCGTGGAGGAAAATTAGGCTATTAGCTAAAAAGGGAATGAGAGAATGATTTGCAAGTAGTTTGTGATCATGAGACGCGATTGTCATTGACAAGGCCAGCATTTGTTTCCCATCCCTATTTGCTCTTGAGAAGATGGGTGCAATCTGATGTAGGTACGCCCACAGTTTTATTAATGGAGGTAATTCAAAGTTTTTTGACTCAACTGCAGGATAGGAATGCAGATATAGTTCCTAGACCATTAGTTTTCTAAATAATGTACGTACACAATTGTAGAGCATATGATTTTCAGTTACAACCAGGAAAACATTTGCTAGGAATCTTGATGTATTGGAGATGTATTTCCATTCTCTAGTTGTTCTCTTGATTCTGTATAATTCATTTCATGCCAAAATTGGAAAAATATTCAAAGTAGAATTCATAAATGTTGGTGTAAGTATATTTTCTGCATTTTGTAATATTGTTTTCAGTAACAGCATTGTAGGTATCTATTTTTATTAGATTTAGATATCCTGTGATGAACTAAACATTAAGTTTCTATTGGGTAAAGGTGTTAACCTGAACAAGTGAGAAGATCACATGTTCTCTTCTGATCTATTCTGAGTTAGCTGCCGTTCCTGACTGGATTGTTCCAGCACGCAAGGCGGAAAACCGATCTGATTTTACGCATCTCATTGCCAGTCACTTATCTTTGCTGGCAAGTATGTGATGACTATGGTTGAAATCAGCTCTGAACGATGCAGTTATTTCATATGGTCAGATAAGCAGAAGGCTTAATTGTCTAGATTAACATTTGAAGAATATTTGCTTCAGGATGATACCAAAGAGCTGCCAAGGCCAGTGGAACAAAGCCCAAGTATATTGGTGGTCATTTTCCAGACGTCGCTGGATTCCGGGGAATTGCCGGAAGATTGGAAAGCGGCTAATGTTACGCCGTTGTTTAAGAAGGGTGCCAGGCAAAATGCGGGGAATTATAGGCCGGTTAGTTTAACGTCTGTTGTAGGTAAAATGTTAGAATCCGTCATCAAGGAGGAAATAGCGAGGCATCTTGAGGGGAATTGCTTGATAGAGCAGACGCAGCACGGTTTTGTTAAGGGGAAGTCGTGTCTGACAAATTTACTGGAGTTCTATGAGGATGTGTCTAGGGCGGTGGATAGAGGAGAGCCGGTGGATGTGGTCTTTCTTGATTTTCAGAAGGCGTCTGACAAGGTACCTCACAAGAGGTTATTGCGGAAGGTCAGGGGACATGGAGTTGGGGGTAGGGTGTTAGCGTGGATAGAGGACTGGTTGTCAAATAGGAGGCAGAGAGTGGGGGTCAATGGCTGCTATTCGGATTGGCGGTTGGTGACTTGTGGAGTGCCTCAGGGGTCAGTGCTGGGGCCTCAGCTATTTACCATTTATATAGATGATCTGGAGGAGGGAACCGAGTGTATGGTGTCGAAATTTGCTGATGACACCAAGATTGGTGGAACGGCAAATTGCGCGGAGGGTGTGGAGAGTCTGCAGAAGGATCTAGATAGGCTGGGCGAATGGGCCAGGAACTGGCAAACGGAATTTAATGTTGGCAAGTGCGAGGTGGTCCACTTTGGTAGGAATAATGGTAGGAAGGATTATTACTTACGTGGCGAAAAACTGCAGCAGGCAACGGTGCAGAGGGACCTCGGGGTCCTTGTACATGAGTCGCAAAAACCCAGCTTGCAGGTCCAGCAGGTGGTCAGGAAGGCGATTGGGATGTTGGCCTTCGTAGCGAGGGGGATTGAATATAAAAGTAGGGAGGTCTTGCTGCGGCTGTATAGGGCATTGGTGAGGCCGCAGCTGGAATACTGTGTGCAGTTTTGGGTGCCGTACTTACGCAAGGATATTTTGGCCGTGGAGGGAGTGCAGAGGAGGTTTACTAGGCTGATGCCGGAATTGAGGGGGTTGAGCTATGAGGAGAGGCTGAATAAACTGGGCTTGTACTCGTTAGAGTTTAGAAGAATGAGGGGAGATCTCATTGAGACATATAAGATGATGAATGGGATGGATAGGATAGAGGTGGAGAGACTCTTCCCGCTCAGAAAGGATAGTAGGACTAGGGGGCACAGCCTCAAGATAAAGGGGGGGCGGTTTAGAACAGAGTTGAGGAGGAACTTCTTCACTCAAAGGGTGGTGAATCTCTGGAATTCTCTGCCCATTGAAGTGGTGAAGGCTACCTTGCTAAATATTTTTAAGATGCGGGTTGATGGGTTTTTGATAAGAGAGGGGATTAAGGGTTATGGGGAGAGGGCGGGAATGTGGAACTGAGCCACGACAGATCAGCCATGATCTTATTGAATGGCGGGGCAGGCTCGAAGGGCCAGATGGCCTACTCCTGCTCCTATTTCTTATGTTCTTATGTTATGTTCTTATATACGATAGGAGGGAAACAAATTTAATAAATTGGTGTTTTTTTTATGTTTACAGTCATTGTGGACTAGTTGACATGCACTGCCTCTGCTGTTTTTAAAAAAAAAAGTGATTATGATTTAACTTCATTGTGATATTTTAAAAATCTTCAGGGTAGTTTTTTTTTCAGAAACCCCGGCTCTGATTTTACCGGCACACCTGCCCGCATTTGGGGAAGGGCGAGGCTCGCAGAACAGCGTTCCCTGTTGGCCTCAGGCGTGATCTTACAAGCCCTGGATGGGCGTGCCGTAAAATCCTCAAAGCTCCACTGTATGGATCATGCCAGAAGCAAACTCTCATTTCTATTTTTGCTTTATTCCCTATTAGTTCGTATTTGTGTGATGTAACTTTGAGATCAGAAGATGGAAAAGAATTCGTCTGCCACAAATGTGTACTATGTGCTAGACTTGGTAAAGATTCTCACCTTTTTGATATATGACTATTTATACATTTGTGCTTATATTTCAGTTCAGAAATATTTATCAATTACGTTTCTTTTCTCCTAGACTATTTCCACAGAATGCTGAGTAATTCCTGGATTGAGGTACTTCTAATGTTTTGTTGTGCGATGAAACTTAGTTGGACTAAAAGCTGTTGAAAGTGAGAAATAAAGCGAAGAATTATTAGAAATTCCAAACAAAAATGTTCTGATCTATAGGTGTCCATCAACACTTGATAAGTTTAACCATTTTTTGTAACTATTTTGCATAATAAAATGGATAAATGATTACTCCAAAAAAAGTGGAACATGCCTTATATGCTAATGTTCTATTTAATAATCTGAATTCAGAGAGGACATTTTGATGTGCAACTTGTTGATTGTATTGTAAATCGAAATGTTCTGAACCCAACTCATTTTGATTTTCTCTTAATATACTTCTGTTAAAGTTATATTGGTAATTGTTAAATTTGAAAGACTGAATAGTTAAAGGAATACTACTGTTTTAGGTTCACAGTTCACACACGTTTACATTGTGTTGCTCCTTCTAATAATTTCCCCCATATCTATTTAATTAAAAATAAACATCTGAAGACATCTGTTAACTGGATGTACATATTGAAGCTTAAGTCTCCTGCTCCTGCATAGTAATTTTAGAGGAAACAGAAGGCATCAGATATTGAAACAAAACCCTATGTGATTAATTTTGACATTGACCTCATTGTCTTTTCTTTCTATTCCTTCCTCCCACCCCTCACTATCTACCTCTGCATTTTCTGTGTTTAGGCTTCTTGTTGTACAGCATTGGAAATGCCCATCCATTCTGACATTTTGGAAGTTATTTTGGATTATGTTTATACTGATGAAGCGCTAACTGTTAAAGGTCAGAATTACACTTTTTATGACTTGCAAATTATATTAAATTATGTAAATGCATAAGGATTATTTTACAAGCGTCACTTTCCTATCCCTTCCATCAAGAGTTGAGTGAAAGGTGTTGCAAAGTAGTTGCAGCAGGCTTTTCAGAGATAGAGTTATGTCCGTGTTTGTGCTCCACCTGGGCCTCATTCCACTCTTTTTTTTTTGTTTAAGCACTTGTATTCTTCTGGTTCGTCCTTGTTCCGTATTTATCCTTATATATATTTTTGTTAGCAACCTCAACAATGCCTGTTGTAGTGAGTTCTGTATTCTAACCATGCTTGTTGACAACAACTTGTCTTATACAGTGTCTTTAACGTTATCACAGGAGTGTTATCAAACTAAATTTAACATCACACTATGTAAGGATATTGTGAAAAATGACCAAAGGAGTGTCTTGAAGCTGGATAAGAGATTTAAACAGGAAAGTAGAGCTTTAGGGGCTTGGTAGTTGGAGGTACTGCCACCAATGGTGACACATTTATCATCTAGGATACAGGAGTATTCAGAATTAGAGGAGCGTAGGTTGTAACCCAAAAGGAAGTTATAAAGATGAAGAGGGGCTAGGCCATATGATTTAAGATCTGGACTGATGAACAGCAAGTAACCTTCATGCTCGGCAATGACCGTCTCCAACAAGAGAGAATCTGATCATCTCCCAGTGAATTCAATGGCATTGTCATTACTGATTCTCCCACCACCAACATCCTGGGGTTAGCATTGAAAAGAAACTGAACTGGGCCAGCTTTATAAATAGTGCGATCGCAAGAGCAGATCAGAGGCTGGGAATTCTGCAGAGAAGGAACTGATCACCTGGCTGCCCAAAGCCTTTCCACTGTCTACAAGGTACAGGTCAGGAGTGTGATGGAATGCCTCCACTTGCCTGGATATTGTAACTCCAACATTCAAGAAGCTTGAAACCATTCAGGACAAAGCAGTCTGCTTGATTGGCACCTTTTAACAGTCACTTCCTCTACTACCAACACAATGGCAGTATGTGTACCATCTACAAGAAGCACTGCAGCAACTCTCTGAAGCTCCATTTTCCAAACCCTTGCCCTCCAACTAGAAGGACAAGGGCAACAGACACCTGGAATGCCACCACTTGCAACTTCCCTTCCAAGCCACACAGTACCTTGACTTGGATCTATATCTCTATTCCTTCACTGTTGCCAGATCAAAATCCGGAACCCCCTTCCCTAACCACTGTGGAAGTCCCTAACCAGATGAACTGCAGCAGTTCAAGAAGGCCATTCACCATCACTCCACCTCCATGGCAATTTGAGATGGGCATTAAATGCTTGCAGTTCATGACTTCTTCAATACTTAATATCGGTAGCTCTCAAAACTGCTTGGAGCACTTTTTTTATTTGTTTATGGGATGTGGGTGTCACTAGCTGGGCCAGTAGTTATTGCCCATCCCTGAGGGCATTTAAGAGTCAACTAAATTGCTGTGGATCTGGAGTCACATGTAAGTCAGGATGGCAGATTTCCTTCCCTAAAGGACATTAGGGACCCAGAAAAGTTTTTATGACAATCAACAATGGTTTTATGGTCATCATTCAACATTCAACTTTCAACTCTGTCATGGTGGATGGTGGGATTTGAACCCACGTCCCCAGGGCATTACCCTGGGTCTCGGGATTACTAATCCACTGGCAATACCATATGCCACTGCATCTCCTAAAAGCTTTGAATAATTAACTGTGTATTGTCAGTATGAAGAATTTCCTCAATTATGCTGAAGTTTGTTGACATTTTTAGTGTTGATAAAGGCTATAAATGATTACATTCTATATTTTCCTGATAGAATCACAGGATGTGGAGTTTATCTGTAATGTGCTCGTGGTGGCCGATCAGCTTCTGATCAATCGTCTCAAAGAGATTTGTGAAGTGGCTATTACAGAAAAATGTAAGATTCTTTACTTGCTTTGTAGTCAATTGCTTTACAGTACAGAACTTGAATATTGCTGTAAAGGGAGATGTATTGCAGAAGTTTTTCATCTTGCATTCATCAGGACGAAATGAAGAATGGTGGATTTCAAACGATCATATCAATTTGTACTAAAGGATGAAAGAGTGCAACATACATTCTTCAGCTCCCTGCCCAACAATGTTAGGCAGGAACTAAAGAATGTAGATTGGGGGCAGATGTTTGAGGGCAAAACTGGCACATTCCTGTAAGGATGACTGATAAGTATGGCAAGTTTTGGGAACTTTGGATAACGACAGATATTGTGAGCCTAGTCAAAGAGAAAAAGGCAGCACTTGTCAAGGGTAGGAGGCTGGGAACACACAAAACAAATGTGGAATACAAGGAAAGTAGAAAGAAACTTAAGCAAGGAGTAAGGAGGGCTAAAAGAGGCCAGCAGGATTAAGGAAACTCCCAAGGCTTTTTATACATACATAAAGAGCAAGTGGGTAGCCAGGGAGAAAGTGGACCCACTCAAGGACAGGGGAGGGAACCTGTGCGTAAAGCCAGAGGAGATAGGTGAGGTACTCATTTAAATGAGTCAGTATTCAACAAAGAGAAATTATTTGAGAGGATTCTTTGAGACAGGATTTACTCCCACTTGGAAATAACTGGACGTATTAGCGAGAGGCAACATGGTTTTGTGATGGGGATGTCATGTCTCACTAATGTGATCAAGTTTTTTGACGAAGTAACGAAGATGATTGATGAGGGTAGAGCAGTGGATGTTGCCTGCATGGACTTTAGCAACGCCTTTGACATGGTCCCTCATGGCAGACTGGTGCAGAAGGTGAAGTTGCATGGGATTGGAGGTGAGCTGGCACGGTTGATACAGAACTGGCTCGATCACAGAAAACAAGAGGGTAGCAGTGGAAGGGTGTGAATTTGAATGGAGGGCTATGATAAATGGCATTCCTCAGGGATCAGTGCTGGGACCTTTGCTGTTTGTAATATGTATCAGTGATGTGGAGGAGAACGTAACTGATTTGATCAGTAAGTTTGTGGACGACACACAGTTTTTAGTGGATTTGCAGATAGCGATGAGGACTATCAGAGGATACAGCAGGATATAAATTGATTTTGAGAATTGGGCGGAGAGATGGCAGATGGAGTATTATCCGGACAAATGTGAGGTAATGCATTTTGGAAGGCTTAATACAGATAGGAAATATACAGTAAATGGCAGACCCCTTAAGAGTATTGATAGGCAAAGGGACCTGAGTGTACAAATACACAGGTCACAGAAATTGGCAATGCAGGTGGAGAAGTTAGTCAAGAAGGCGTACAACATGCTTGCCTTCATCAGCTGGGGCATAGGTTTAAAAATTGGCAAATCATGTTGCAGCTTTATAGAACCTTAGCTCGCACTTGGAATATAGTGTTCAATTCTGGTCGCCACAGTATCAGAAGGATATGGAGGCTTTGGAGAGGGTACAAAAAAGATTTACCAGAATGTTGCCTGGCACTAACTATGAGGAGAGGTTGGAGAAACTTGGTTTGTTCTCACTGGAAAGACGGAGGTCGAGAGGCGTCCGGATAGAAGCCTACAAGATTATAAGGGGCATGGACAGAGTAATGGAAGAGTCAGTTACTAAAGGGCATAGATTTAAGGTGCGAGGGCAAGGTTTAAAGGAGATGTATGAAGCAAGCTTTTTACACCGAGGATTGTGGGTGTCTGGAACCCATGTCAGGAGAAGTAATGGAAGCAGATATGATAGTGACTTTTACCGGTGTCTTGACAATACATGAATTGGATGGGAATAGAGGGAAATGGCCCCTGAAAGTGTAGGGGGTTTTAGTTAAGTCAGGCAACATGGTCAGTGCAGGCTTGGAGGGCCAAAGTGTCTGTTCCTGTGCTGTAATTTTCTTTGTTCTTCTTTATATCTCAAGTCAGCAATATTTTCCTGGTATCCATTTTTAAGAGGTTCTGAATCAAGACTAAGCACTTTGCAAAGGGAGCACTTAACAGGCTGTAGTGGAAATAATATACATGTTTTACTTCAATACTGTCACCAAAATATTTGCATATCTGAGCTGCCAAGTTGTGGTTTCCAGATCTGATTAGTAAAGTTCTCTCAATATTGTTTAGACTGAATTTGCTGTATGTCTGGGCCAAGATCTGCAATTTTGTAAATTGATTACTTTAGATATACTTTGGATGTGGGCACAACTGGTCAGACTGTCATTTATAATTATTCCTAATTGCCCTGGGAACATTGTGATGAGCCATTTTCTTGAGCCCCTGCAATTCTTTTTGAAGAGCTATGTGTATTGCTAGGACATTTCAGAGAGCCTTAAAAGACAACAATGGGGCTTGAGTCACATGTACACCAGATAGGATAAGCTCGCCAAGTTTCCTTCTTCCAGCCTGCTGCACTGCTGTAGCAGCACAAGAACTGGAAAACATCAGTGGAAGTTGTTTTGTTGGCTTCTCACTGGGCGTCCAGGCCTCCGCGTGCTGAAAATCGGTGCGTAACTGATTTCCATATTTAAATTACCATTTACATCCAATTAGTGGGCCCTGGACTGTAGTCTCTGGGCTTGCTAGTGTTCCACCCTGCCAGGAGTGGTTTGCTCCAGTGGGGTTTGCTACAGCTCCTCACTAATGGGGAACAGGCAGACCAATCCCACTGGAGGAAACGGAGACCATTGAGACCCTCCCCCAAGGAGGTCAGGAGTAAAGGGCGGGGGGGAGGGGAAATCCCCTTGGGTAGTGCCAGTCTGGCCCCCTAGGGTACCCTTGGGCAATGCTAATACTGTCCACCAGGCATTGGGCAGTGCCAAAGGGGTGGGACAGGAGAGGGTGTGGCCTATTGGGGACAGGACCTCTTTGGGGGGGGGAGGGGGTGGTGATCAGTGGAGGTGGGGGGGGCGGTATCGATGCCCTACTGCAAAAGGATTGCAGGAGAGGGAAGATGGATAGCAGTTGGGCAGGGAATCTGGGTTGGGGGGAGAGGAGACATCGAGGTTGGCCTGGAGACACTCAGATGGCCAGTGACCAGGGGCAGCGATTGTGGGGTTGCAGGGCTGGTCAGCAGTCAGGAGGCTGGCAGTGGGAGCTACTGCCGATCTCTGCTTTGACAGATCAGCACATGCACAGTGACCTGCTCAGTGCTATGCTGCTGGCCTCTCCAGTGGGAATAGGCCCACCCACTGATTTTCAGAGTGAATCTCGCTAGGGCGCTCTGCAGTGTGGGAGTCTCAGTATGAAAATCACGCTACAAAAAATCGGGGGTTACTCCCATTTTCAGGTGAACTGGGGACTTAGCACTTTTTTCGGAGAATTCCAGCCATTTTGTTTATCATGATTGATTTGTGTATACATTATGTACAGACTGCATGGCAGTTCAAGGTGTTTAATTAGGAATGGAATTGTAAATAGAAAGTAGGATTAGAAACATTGAAAAACTACAACATAATACAGGCCCTTCAGCCCACAAAGTTATGCCGAACATGTCCCACCTTAGAGATTACTAGGCTTACCTATAACTCTCTTACTAAGTTCCATGTACTTATCTAAAAGTCTCTTAAAAGACCCTATCAAATGCACCTCCACCACCGTTGCTGGCAGCCCATTCCACACACCCACCACTCTGAGTGAATAACTTACCCTGACATCTCCCAGCACCTTATTAATTACTCATTTAATTTCACAAAAGCGAAATGAGGATTGCCATATGGTGAATTGATGCAATATACTTTGCAAAGATGCAATGCACCAATCTGTGAAGAGATACAAGTTGACTTCTGGATGATTACTTTCTGACTTAAAGCATGCTTCCTGTATAAAGCATTGACAGTCAGGGACATTAGCCCAGGAAAAAAATTATCTTTTTAGTTTGGGCATAAAGGACTGAGTAACAAAGGTTTGGAAAACTGCTGTTCTCTTGAATAAGGCAATGTGGAATGAAACTGTAAGCAATATGAGGGTATAAATTTGACTTTCAAAGTAGTATTTGAAAATAACTATTGGTCCTTTTTAGTTCAAATGAATTTTAAAGTTAGCTCTATTTCATCAGAAAATATCTATAATTGGTAAAATTAAATGGCTTCAGAAGTTTGTGAAATCTGAAAACACCAATGACGAAGCAGCCTCAAATTACTTTGATTTTCATGTCAATAATAGCTCAGTTTATGTTAAAAAAGATTTCAAAATAGCTTTCAGTCTCTCAAAGATTGAGAAGCGAAAGATAAGAACTTTGGACGCTGGGATCTGAAACAAAAACAGAAAATGCTGGAAAATCTCAGACAAAGGGTCACCCTGACTCAAACATTGGCTGTATTCCCCCTTGATGTGGAGATGCTGGCATTAGACTGGGGTAAACACAGTAAAAAGTCTCACAACACCAGGTTAAACCCACAAGCTTTCAGAAACACTGTGTGGAAGAACCTTCCACATACCTGACGAAGTATCAGTGTTTCCGAAAGCTTGTGGGTTTACTATCAAATAAACTGGTTGGACTTTAACCTGGTGTTGTGAGACTTTTTACTGTGTCTATTCCCTCTCCACAGGTGCTGTCAGGTCTTCTGATGTTTTCCAGCATTTTTTTGTTTCTATTTCTCTCTTTTATTCATGCTCCTTTGGCACCTGTACAAACTTGCTATATTCCCTTGCGGTTAGAATGTTGGAGGGTGATCTAAATCAGGACCTAAAAATGATAAAATAATTCAGTAGGGTGAGTACTGAGAAGTTATTTCCTCTCGTGGAGGAAGTCCAGCACGAGAGGGACAATCTTAAAATTAGGGTTAGGCCATTTAAGAAAATCAAGCACGTTTCCAGACAAAGGGCAGTGGAAATCTGGAGCTTTTACCAAAAGTCTGAATGCTGGATCAATTGCATTTTTCAATTCTGGGATTGATTGAGGAATGTTGAGCAAAAGCATGCAAATAGAGTTGAGATGCAGATCATTTATGATCTTTTTGAATGGTAGAAAAAGCTTATTTCTGTTCTATATTGCTACGTTTTTTTTCCTAAACGTTATCAGATCTCATTTTGTTCTGTTTTCAGTAACCTTGAAAAATGCTTCAGAACTTTTGGAGTTTGCGGCAATGTACAACGCTGAACAGTTAAAGCTGTCCTGTCTACAATTCATTGGTCTAAATATGGCAGCTTTACTTGAAGCAAGGTAAGAACAATTGTTTCTTGATTTTCTAACCTTCTTAGAATTTGTATTGTCGTATATAAAAAGCCTGTTTTTTATCTTTTCTTGAGGCTATATATTAGACATGAAAAATGTATATGTGACTCATGAGTCAACTTGATATTGTTCATTCTCTTCTGTTCCACCATTGGAGCCCAATCTTACAGGCACATCTTCTGGAGCTATCTTTCAAAATCCCATTACTTTAACATCTCCCTTAACTTCAAAAGCCTCTTAAAAATAATACCTCATCATTATTAATCATGTCCCTTTGCAAAGGTCTCCAATACTAAGAACATAAGAAATAGGAGTAGGAGTAGGCCGTCTAGCCCTTCGAGCCTGCCTTGCCATTCAGTAAGATCATGGCTGATCTGTTGTGGCTCAGTTCCACTCTCCTGCCTTCTCCCCATAACCCTTAATCCCCTTGCCTATCAAAAACCTATTTACCCGCGTCTTAAATATATTTAGTGAGGCAGCCTCCACCACTTCAACGGGCAGAGAATTCCAGAGATTCACCACCCTTTTGAGTGAAGAAGTTCCTCCTCAACTCACTACCCACCCCCCCCCCCCACCCTTATCTTGAGGCTGTGCCCTCTAGTCCTACTGTCCTTCCTGAGCAGGAAGAGCCTCTCCACCTCTACCCTATCCATCCCATTCATCATCTTATATGTCTCAATGAGATCTCCCCTCATCCTTCTAAACTCTAACGAGTACAAGCCTAGTTTATTCAGCCTCTCATAGTTCAACCCCCTTAACTCCAGTATCAGCCTAGTAAACCTCCTCTGCACTCCCTCCAAGGCCAAAATATCCTTGCGTAAGTGCGGCGACCAAAACTGCACACAGTGCTCCCAGCTGTGGCCTCACCAGTGCCCTGTACAGTTGCAGCAAGACCTCCCTACTTTTATATTCAATCCCCCTCGCTATGAAGGCCAGCATCCCACTTGCCTTCCTGACCACCTGGTGCACCTGCAGGCTGGGTTTTTGCGACTCATGCACACGGACCCCGAGGTCCCTCTGCACCGTCGCATGCTGCAGTTTTTCCCCATGTAAGTAATAGTCCTTCCTACCATTATTCCTACCAAAGTGGACAACTTCACACTTGCCAACATTAAATTCCATTTGCCAGTTCCTGGCCCATTCGCCCAGCCTATCTAGATCCTTCTGCAGACTCTCCACACCCTCCGCACAACTTGCCGTTCCACCAATCTTGGTGTCATCAGCAAATTTCGACACCCTACACTCGGTTCCCTCCTCCAGATCATCTATATAAATGGTAAATAGCTGAGGCCCCAGCACCGATCCCTGGGGCACTCCACTAGTCACCAACCACCAATCCGAATAGCACCTATTGACCCCCACTCTCTGCCTCCTATTTGACAGCCAATTCCCTATCCACGCTAACACCCTACCCCCAACTCCATGCCCCCTAACCTTCTGTAATAACCTCTTGTGCGGTACCTTATCAAACGCCTTCTGAAAATCAAGAAACACCACATCTACCGGCTCTCCTCTATCCACCGCCCTAGACACATCCTCGTAGAACTTCAATAAATTCGTCAGACACGACTTCCCCTTAGAGCAAATGCAGCATGGTTTCATTATCAAACAATTCTCCTCAAAATGCCTCGCTATTTTCTCCTTGATCACGGATTTGAGCATTTTACCTACAACAGACGTTAAACTAACCGGCCTATAATTCCCTGCCTTTTGCCTGCTACCCTTCTTAAACAACGGCATAACATTAGCCGTTTTCCAATCTTTGGGCACTTCCCCGGAATCCAGCGAGGTTTGGAAAATAATCAACAAGGCATCCACTATCACCTCCACCATTTCTTTCAGAACCCTTGGATGCATTCCATCCGGTCCTGGGGACTTGTCCACAATCAGTCCCTCCAGTCTGTCGAGCACTGCCTCTCTGGTAACAATAATGTCATTCAGGCCCTCCGTTCCTACCGCCTTTCCATCGCTAACACCCGGCAAACTATTCACGTCCTCCTCCATGAAGACCGAAACAAAAAAGTTATTCAAGGCCTCAGCCATTTCCCCATCCCCTACCACTAAGTTCCCCCCTCATCCTCCAAGGGTTCAACGTTCACCCTAGTCAGCCTCTTTTTTTATATATTTATAAAAACTCTTACTATCCTTTTTTATATTTAGCGCTAGCCCGGCTTCATAGTTTATCCTACCCTTCTTTATCAACTTCTTCGTCATTCTTTGATATTTAAACCTCTCCCAATCCTCTTCTCGCCCACTACTCTTAGCTACTCTAAATGCATCAGCTTTTAATTTAATACTTTCCTTTACCTCCTTCGTTATCCATGGCTGATTTATCTCTCCTCCTACGATCCTTTTTAACCATCGGAATAAATTTCTGCTGAGCACCAAGAAAGATCTCCTTAAAGATCCTCCACTGTTCCTTAGCAGACCTACCTTCCAATGTGTTCCCCCAATCAACATTCGCCAATTCCTCTCTCATCCTATCGTACTCCCCTCTGTTCAAACAAAGGACACAGGTCCACTTTCTCCTCCTCCATCTGCATCAGAAATTCCACCATACAATGATCACTCTTCCCAAGAGGATCCTTCACCACAAGGTTCCTAATTCTACCTGCCTCATTACATAACACCAGATCCAAGATAGCTCGCTCCCTTGTCGGCTCCCTCGAAGCAAAAAGGATACCAATCAAATGAACTGATTTGTCTTGAATTATGTCAGGTGTTATCAACTGATAATAGGAGTTGGACTACCAGATGCCAGAAAGCAATTACGTCGCAGAAATTGTAGATACTAACCGTCTTGAATAAGGGAAAATCCAGCCACTTCATTGGCACTGCCATTGCCGAAACTTCAGCTTAAGTGACAACCTAGGAGCACAACACCATCCAACACAACAGTTAATTTATTTTGTGACATTGGGCTTTATATTCACCCCCTTACAAATGGAGCATATTAACTGTGATATGTTCCATCTACAACATACCACTATAGCAAAAAGTTTATATTGAAAGTATCTCTCTTCCCTCCAGAAGCTATCATCAAGAGCCAAAGCAGCCACGTTGTGGGAATTTGATCATCTCCAAACCACACGCCAATCTAAATTAGGTTCCTTCATGTTCATTGAGTTTGGATCCTGGCATTCTCCATTTCTAACCATTATAGGAGCATCATCACCAGACGTGCTGTTATGCTAAGAGAAGGTCCACCACCACCTTCGCAGTGCAGCTAGAGATGGGCAATAAGTGTGCATTGCTTGTACAACCCAAAGCCATTTGTAAATCTCTAAGATGTCATAGTGGATCATTTATATAACGTTAGGATGCTGAGGTTGGAGTACTGTGGGAACTTTATTGGCCTCATCCTAATGAAAGCTCAATGAAACAATAGAAAGGATACAGCACACATTCATTCTGTTATCTCTAGTATGAGAAAATGCAAATATTCAGAAAGGCTTGAAAAATCCGATGCTGACCCTTATTCTGCTACTAACACATTCTGCTATCTGACCTGGATGTCATTATTAACACCTGCCTTAGTCTTTAATGTGATTATTACCACACCTTATGTCTGTGACATTTTTGTCATTTAATCTTTCTTGAGGTCTTGTATCTCTGATATATCTTCCTTCATCTGCTCTACCCCTCTTCAACAGTGTAAAATCCATCAGTTTCTACCTCTCTTCAGCTCTGAGGAAGTCATACAGACTCAAAATGTTAACTCTGTTTCTCTCTCCACAGATGCCACAATCTGTTTGGGTTTTTTTTAATGTTTCCTGTTTATATTTGAAAAATTAGGACTGTTTTACTTGGTTAAGTGATTGTGGGTGATTTAAGGTTATAAAAAGCATAATACGGTATATGGATGCAGGCTATTGGATATTTGTACACAGTGAGTTGAGGGGCTGTGGAATGCACTTCTAGAGTTAATGGCTGAAGCCAAGTTCATGGGGCAGGCATCACCCCCATCCTTCTGTGTGGTTTACCACCAGTGAGCCAGTGTCTGATCGTACTAATTGAAAACATGGACCTTTGAGGCCTCATTAGTATAAGTTTTTCTGTCCAACACCTGCCTCTGAGTTGCAGGCAGCTCCTCTGTACTCAGTGGTGCCACGTGGGAGAGAAGGTGGCTGCTTCTAGTACTACACCCATCTGAGGCTTGACTCGAGGAGGGAATCAGGTATAGGTAAGTGATGGTGGGAAGAAGGTTGCGGGTTGGAAAGAATGTGGAGGGGAACAACAGCAGGACGGTGGCTCTGTGATGCTCTTCCCCACATTCTCATTCTCGATGCTGAATCCCTCGACCAGGCACTGAGTGCTTTTGAACAAGCAATTCCCCTCCAGGAACCTACAACCAAATACAGCAGTGTTGGCTTGTTATGCTCCCTGCACGGTGACCCATCTTGCCTGCCTTTGAGTTTACACCTGTGGTAGCAGAATGAGGCCCTTAAGTAAGGGCCTCAGTTGGTGGCAGGGTGGGAAGGCTGTCCATAGGCCTTCCTGCCATAGACTTGATCAGGGTGGAGGTGGGACAGCACAGTATCTATTTTGACACATACCTAAAGAACCACAGGAAGGATGTACGTAGAACATTGCTACTGATTTTTAATTTCAGATCTCTGGACATTCTTAGTGATGAAGTGCTGAAGGAGCTCTCAGTTGCTTATAGGAATATGGTAAGAATTCTCAGACCTATGTATAGCACGGACTACAATGCAGGATAAACCTCCTTGTTAGATTGACTTATCTCCTGGTATTATTAGATACACTGACTTGAAAGCTAACATGCACATTTTTGTATAAGGGTAAAGCTGGTAATGCCCTATGGGATCTGCATGCTGCTGATATATGACAGAAGTTGGACTTACAATGCCTGTGCTACAATAGTGCTCCTATATTTGTATCGTGAAACAGGGATAAGAAAACAACTTCCACCTATATTGTGCCTTTCAAAATGTACCCAGGCATTCCCTAACCTGTTGTCACTCTAGTAAACACATGGCAAGATCCCACAAACGCAGTTAGATAAATAAGATTCAGTGCTGTTGGTTAAGAGACTGTGGTTGAGCATGGTAAGATCTTTAACATTCACCTAAGAGGACAACTGGGGTCCTAGTTTAACATCTCAACCAAAAGGTGACACCTCTGTCAGTACTATGCTCATTAAGTGCTGCATTAATGTATCCACCTAGATTACGTCCTCCAGTCTCTGGTGGAGTGAAACTTGAACACTTAAGCCGAAATCTTATGGCCACTTGTGCCGGCAGGATTTTTTCATCCCGCTGTGGTGAACGCTGATTTGGCTAGCACCAAATTCTCCGACCTTGCTGCAGTGGGGGCGTGGTATGAATGGCCGGTAAGATTGCTTCCTTAATCTTCTGGCCCAAAGATGAATTCCTTGACAGCACCATCGAAACCTGCGCAACCTAGAAGGACAAGGCAGTAAACAATTATTCACAGATCCCTGAAGGCGGCAGAGCAAGGGAACAGAGTAGTTAAGAAGGCATATGGGACATTTGCTTTTATCAGTTGTGGAATAGAGTATAAGAAGAGGGAGGTTATGTTGGAGCTGTACAAAATGTTGGTTAGTCCGCAGCTGGAGTACTGTGTGCAGTTCTGGTCACCTCACTACAGGAAAGATATGATTACTTTAGATGGGGTACAGAGGACATTCACCAGGATTATGCCAGGGATGGCACATTTGAGCTGCAGGAAAGACTGAATAGAGTTGGATTTTTTTTTAAGAGCAGAGAAGGCTGAGGAAGGTTATGATTGACGGTTTGGACCGGGTGAATAGGAAGCAGCTGTTGAGGGGTCAGTCATGAGATGCCACAATTTTAGGGTGAGGAGCAGGAGATTCAGAGAGGATCCTCACTGAGGGTGGTGAGAATGTGGAATGCGCTGCCTGGGAAGGTAGTCAAGGCCGGAAACCTTACAAACTTTAAAAATGTTCTCGAGGGCAATTATTGATTGTCCGTAAATGCTGGACTTACCAGCAATGCTCACATACCATGAATGAAATGAGTCAAAGCTGAAATTTAAAATTAATTAATTAATCCACCTTATCCTGCTCTGAAATACCAATTTCTGTCTTCAGGCATGCTATCCTGCATAAATATGTAAATGGATCTCATTATGATGATTGTACAACACTGAGAGAACTATTGATTGAATTCTATACAGGTTGTTTTTATACAAAAATAAGATACTGAGGATGCTGGAAATCTGAAATAAAAACAAAAAATGCTGTAAAGACTCAGCAGGTCTGGCAGCATCTGTGGGGAGAGGAACAGCGTTAAAGTTTAGAATTTGTATACGCACGCTATCAGACATGCTGTGTCTTTACAGCATTTTCCCTTTTTATCTTGAAATGCATTGATCATAATAGCAGCTACTATATATTTGATAACTTTGTGTTGGTTTAAACTGCCTCCAGAAAACTGAAAAATATAAACGTGTTATTTTGCAAATGACTATTTCCTATGCAGCTCTAATTATTTTGAGATATTTTAAAATGTTATTTTAATATTTGAAATTGTCAAGATTTTTTGGGGGGGGGAAATAGGGAATCTGTTTTGTTAATCCCACTGGTTTCACTCTTGAGGATTAATAAAATTGCAATATTAATTATTATCACCAGCAATACTAAATTGAGAGAGAATTTCTTTTTTTATATTTCCCTGGTAAGTTTAGAAAACTAAGTTCTGAAACCTGAGCTTTTAAATTATAGATTCCAGCCATGCAAAAAAGGATCATCACTCCTTATCCAGGTGGCCCAGACATCAGTTTCCTGGGTGAAGAGACTGATGATAACACTATAACTAGTAAAATTGAATTGGATATTGAACAATCTTCCAGGTAAGCGAAACTCCTTACCAGTTTGCAATAATACCTATGGTTTTTCTCATCTGTGCTCTCTGAAAAGGAACAATGTTGCTGTATTAATAGACAGATTGGTTAAGATTTCTGGTAATTCTGTTTGCTTCATAAACTGCTTAGATCAAATATTGATAGACAGTATTTACTTAAATTGCTGGGAAGTCTTCAAAGCTGCCAGTTAGCAAACATATTTTAATGTGTTATAGTGAAGGCAACCATAAAAACATAAATGGCTCCAGGAAATACAGCAAACAATGGCAGTAGTCACCTGTTGTAATTGATCTGTGCACTCTTACTGAGTTCTGTGCACGATAGTAATCTTTATTGACAATTTTTTTAAAAAAAACAAGTTGACCACTTGACAATCTGTAGTTTGCTGTAGATTTATAAAATGTCAATATTAACATTTTTCTTGATATCTTTGCAAGTGCATTTATATAGGAGCAGCAGGATCAATGTTGTATTGGTAACTGTTGCTCTTTGCATATGCATTTGTAAACCTGCTTCATGCTTAGCGCGATGTAAGGAACTATGAGATTGGAGTTTCGCTTAAGGTTGTTAGTTAGATTTGTTTCTGAGTTAGACCAGCTGAGGGAGCAGTGGTGTCAAGTTTAAATTTTACTGATGGCTAATGTTATTTAAGTAGCTACTGAACCTTTTAGATTTTTGGATAAACTCTCTCAAGGGAGGGAGCTAATAGATTTGAGTTTAATATGTGTGAGGAAGCTAATGTATTTTTCAGATTATTATGAAAAAGTAATTCTAAACCTTAAATAACAAAGGGTGTGAAGCTTCTGGTTCTTTAGAACTGATTTCAAATCTAAGTATTGGAAGACTCACAGGTTTGTCTCCATGTTGCCCATGGAAATAGCTGAGTGATAATTCCCTTTCTACCTTCTGTGGGAAGCATCCATCTCTTCAGTATAGCTACAATTATGAGCTCATGTACCAGCTTCCCCCCCCCCCCCATCAACTTTATGCCAATGTTTTAACATGCTGAACTGCCACATGAGAGAACCTAGCTTGCATGATCCATTTTACATTGCAGACAAAATGAAGTATTTTAATTTATGGCTTATATCACATTGCTTTATGTATAAACAATGTCATCTAGTGATATGGGAACTTGGTAGTCAAGCAGTTGATTCCCAAGCTGTCGCGCACAGCAGTGTCGCACAAAATACTTTCCAGACACAAGAAGTATCAGATTGGAGAGTTGTTGAAACTCAAGAAATAAGCTACTTCTGGAATATATGGAAGAAAGCTATATTTGAGGGAAAGGGCTAACTGACTTTTCTCTTGTCTGAAAATGTCTGAAGTTTCATATATTTGACAGTTTTGCTTATTATCCACTTGGGCTCGTTGGGGGACACTCTGTTTAATAAAGGTAAAGGGTAGGTTCTTTACCCAGAGGGTGGTGAGGGATTGGAATGCCCTGCCTGCTGCAGTTGTAAACGTGCCTAGTTTGGGGGCATTTAAGAGATCCGTGGATAGGTTTATGGATGGAAAGGGATTGGTTTAGGTTAGAGGGTCATTGCTTTTTAATTGGTCGGCGCAACATCGTGGGCTGAAGGGCCTGTTCTGCGCTGTAATGTTCTATGTTCTACAGCTTAAGGGTGCTTTGAGATATTGAATGGGGAAAGTTTCCTGTGTATGGTGGAGACTGCAGGAATATGTTTTGCAGTTTTTCCTTCTTTGACATCAGTTTAATGAAGATTGTAAAATGCATCCCAAAAATGTAAGTTTCTACCTTAGTAAGACAGCTCTCCATCACTGTGAGAGAAGCTTGTGGTATAAAATTAAAATTGTTTTGTTTTCAGAGAAACGCTTATCAAAAAGGCAAAAGTAAAGGCAAAAAAGAAGCAGAGACGTCGCTCAGACAGTTCAGGAGGGTACCATTTATCTGATCTCATTCAGAGTCCAACTTCAACAGGTAAGCCACAGTTGAAGTAGTGTAGTGAGGGGAGAATGTGACCAGGTTTTGGGCTGCTGATTGTTCATTCAACATCTGGCAGGTATATTTCCATTAAAACTCAGATTATTTTGCAGTTTCTAGTTAACAAGCATGGTACCATCACAGTTTAGGATTTAGGTCCATGAAAAGATGAAGGATTATCTTTTTTTGAATGGCAAAGCAAGGGGTTGGGGAGGGACTTTAGTTTAGAATACTACCCTTTCAATCTTCGAACATTGGCAAGCAGATGGCACTGTCCTAAAAAGACATTTGTGAGAACAGAGTCAGATTTGCTTGTGAATCTCTCACTTGCCAAATACCTGTGAACACTTGCTGAGGCTTTCCTGTGAATAGACAATACATTTTGACCCATAGATTAACTACCTTTTAGAAACCATATCTCACAACAAGCCCACAAATATGTGAGAGAGCAGAAAGGCGGCTTGGGAGAAATATGTCACCTAAGCATAAATGTTTTGCAATTCTTTTGTATGTTAAGACACTTCACACACCACAAGTTCTCCATAGCAGCCCTTAAGGCCATGGTGGCGGTGATGGTTTGTTCGATTAGGGAACTGTGCTTATTTATTTTGAATAGAGCTAGGCTGAACAAATGTTTCTGAGAAATGGTATGAATTGGTTTTTATGTCTATGGTAGAGTTTTAAATAGAAAAAACAAATTCTGAAAAAGCCTCAAGCAAGTCAATCAACATCTGAAATTGAATAGTATAAATTCTCCATCAGAGCTGTGCGTCAATTTGTACCTTGCATTTTAAATTTTCTTCTTTGACTACTGAAAGGACAGAATCTTGCTGGGATGTAGCTGTGTGGAAACCCAGCAACCTTCTGGTAAATGACAGTTCTGTATGTTAGAACCTAGACATTTAGCTTGGGAAGATTATTCTTCATGGAAGACACTGAGGCTGGCCCCTTCATCCATATTCAAACATATACACTTTCTATACAGAATTAGACACTGCAGTCGAAACCCTAGCACCTCACCTGCCCTGGAATCGAGGAGGGCAAGGTTCCCAGAACGGAAATTTCTGTTGGCCTCGGGATTTTACGATCTTGTCCGAACAAGGCTGTAAAATCCCACCTGAAGTTGAGTGGGTTTTCCATCCTATCCCACAACCCCAGTTAGCGGAATCCTTTTGACAGTCTTGAAATTTGATGCGAGTCTTTTCTACTTGATATGATTCAATGGCAGATTGTGCATGCCTTTAGGTACAGATCTGTTGGGAGGTATGATGGTACTTTCTTTTCAGATTAAGGACAGTAATGAGTGCAAACGGATTTTTATTATGAAGTGATACCTTGTGGCATAGCTTATTCTAGAGGATTGTGTTTCTCTCTGTTAAGTGTTTTCTGGCTCTTGCCAATATTTCCGTATTGTAGTTTTCAAAATGTAGCATATCTGACATATGCACGAACGGGACGTAATACATAGTGTTTTAGAGATCACAAAGAGAAAAGACTGCTGCAGAGTTGGGGCAATGTGGTAATTAAAAGAGCAGTGGGATAGGGTTAAGCCTAGGAGAGGGTGGGTGTGGGGGGGAGAATGCTTATTTAGGTGCAAGCTCCACAAGGGAGGTGGTTGGTAGGGGGAGAGGGAGGAATCATGCGAGAGGGAGTCAGGACGTTGGGGCGCATGGCAGGAGATTCATTGGAAAATTCTGGTGCCCCAATGCTGGCGATTTATGTTGATCTGGGTGGGGGGATAGCAATGCCAGTAATGGGTTGGGAGGAGATTGGGGCTTCTTGCACAGTGGTGCCCACATGCTGTAAAGCTGCCTTCCCGGGCTTACAGAGACTTTGCCTTGCTGATGCAAGACTCCCAGCGATTAGAAAAACTGACAGGAGTGTGAGAAGATTGCAGTGCTGAACTCACCCAAAAGACCAGTCCCATGAAACACTCCCATTTTCAGACTATATGATACTTCGTTTGGGAAGATTCCACAATGGTCTTGGAGACTAGATTGCACAAGATTTACACAATAGTTTAGCTTGCCTTATCCTTATGCCACATAATGCAACTTGAGCATCCTGCATCCTGGACGGTTAGAAATCGAGAATGCAAATTCATGGTTTATGTAAGTTGCTTGTAAAGTAGTAATCTTTCCAGCACCGGTATTTGGACTACTCTGGGAAAGTAGTTGCTTTCTACTGTTGCAAGTACAACCACTGACACTCAAGTTGTTATGTGTAAAGACACAAGGGTGGGGGCGGGGGAGGTGGGGGTGGGGTGGCACGGTCTAAGATTAATCGGTTTTCCCTTGCATACTTTTCTTTATTGCTTTGTGAGTAACATGTTTTGACAATTGTTATGGACAGGGGAGAAGAGAGAAACTGAAACTCCCAATTCCTTTCATTTCTGTTTGTAATCAGTATGGTTCATTTTCTAAAAAAGGTAGTTGTGTGTTTGTAAAACCCTCATCAATGTGATCAATTTAAGCAAGGTTCTGTGGGTTTAAACAAAATATTATTTATTTTCATATTTCCCCCCCACCCCTTCCACCCCATTGAAAGGTCTAATTGCTACATGCATCACATACCACACACTCCAGAACGATGCAATTGAACGATGCAAAGAATAGTTAGAAGCTCACGTGTCTTTGCGAGTCTTCTGAAGAAAGCTTTTCCCATTCTGGAATTGAAGTTCTGATATAAGATTGGGGTGGGGCATCAGGATTAATAAAGATTCCTTCAAAGAGAAAAATGTTCAGACCATGAAATCAGGCACTTGTGGCTGTTGCATCATGGGTTACAGGCATACTCAGCTTTGGAATCTGACTGGGAAGCTTTTTAAAAAACTTTTAAGTCTCTTGAATCTTAAAAGACACGTTTTCTGTGCAACTCTTGTATTGTTGGTGTTATTTTTCAGATAGACCCCCAGTCTGTCAGCTTAAGGATAATAGGATTTAGTATCAGAGACCCAATTTCTGTCACATGACCAAGAGCCATTGATGTACTATTGAGGGTAGAAGGTGGTCTTTGACACTTGTGGTGAACAGATCTCATCAGCTTTTTTTCTTATATTGTAAACAACATAAGAGTCCATTGACTCTGTGTTTTGGAGTAAGCTTTGCACAATGGCAGGTGTGACTTTCACAAATGGGTGCTGTAGTTCCAAGTCCAATAACACAAATCGATTCCAGCCTCCCAGATTGCCTGGATCCACTGTAACTTGCCTACCGCGACAATAGGTCCACAGCAGACACCATCTCCCTGGCCATGCTCTCACTTTGGAATACGTAGATAATAAAGACACCTATTTATTAACTACAGCTCAACCTTCAACACCATTATTCCTATGAAACTCATCGCCAAACTCTGGCCAGGGGCTCAGCTCCTTCCTCTGTGACTGGACGCTTGAACTTCCTAACCCACAGACTGCCATCAGTAAGGATAGGCAACAACACCTCAAAAATCATCCTCAATACCGGTGCCTGTGTCCTCAGCCCCTTACTATGCTCCTTATGCACCTGTGATAAATTCCACTCCAATTTCCTTTTCAAGTTTGCTGATGACACCATTGTGGTGTGTCAGATCTCAAACAATGATAAAACAGTGTACAGGAAAGAGATAGAGAATCTGGTGAACTGGTGCAACGACAACGATCTCTCAATGTCAGCAAAACGAAGGAGATTGTCATCAATTTCAGGAAGCTTGGTGGAAGGCATGCCCCTGAAATAGAAATGGTCGAGAGCTTCTAGTTTTTGGGTGACCAGATCAGCAACAAATGGCCCTGGTTCCCCTATGCTGACACTACAGTTAAGAAAGCCCACCAACGCCTCTACTTTCTCAGAAGACTGTGGAAATTTGGCATGGCCGCCGCTATGCCTGTCACCAATGTTTACAGGTGCGCCATAGAAAGCATTCTTTCTGGTTTTATCGCAGTTTGGTATGGCTGCTGATCTGTCCAAGACAGCAAGAAACTACAAAGCATCGTCAACAAAACCCAGCCCATCACTCAAATCAGCCCCCTATCCACTGACACTGTCTACACTTCCCGCTGCCTCGGAAAAGCAGCCAGCATAATTAAGGGCTCCACGCATCCTGGACATTCTCTCTTCCACCTTCCATTGGGAAAAAGATATAGTAGTCTGTGGACACGTACCAACCGATTCAAAAACAGCTTCTTCCCTGTTGCCATTACACTTTTGAATGGACCTACCTCACACAAAGTTGATTTTTCTCTACACCCTAGCTATGACCGTACATCCTAGCTATGACTGTAACACTACATTTTGTGCCCTCTCCTTTCCTTCTCCATGTATGGCATGCTTTGTCTATACAGCTCGCAAGAAGCAATACTTTTCAATGTATCCTAATACATGTGACAATAACAAATCAAATCATTCAAGGGGAGTCCTCATATCCATGTTAACAATTCATCAGTGTCCAATTATGTATATTTATAAATATATACAAGGATAATGTTTTTCTGCTAACTATTTTAGTTAAAATAGGAACAGGAATAAGTTATTTTGCTCCTGGAACCTGATTACCATTTAAATTGATCATGACTGATTACATACTTAAAAATTACAGAAAAAAACAAAATAGCCCACAAAAGAACCTGCACTAAGGTTATATTTTTGCAGATCTGAGATAGCAGAAGTAGACATGAAGGCTGGAAAACTGTTGGAATGTGGAACTGAGCCAAGACAGATCAGCCATGATCTTATTGAATGGCGGGGCAGGCTCGAAGGGCTAGTTGGCCTACTCCTGCTCCTATTTCTTATGTTCTTATGTTCTAACAGAAGAAAGCAAACTCCAGTTGTTACACCCTGATTTGTGAAAGAATGTGGGATTTCTGGTCAGAATTAATTGGGTTTTAGTCCAACCTATTTATTTGATAATATACTCGCAAGCTTTCGGGTTAGCCCCTTCGTCAGGTGAATGGAGAGTTCTGGCCAGAACTCTCCATTCACCTGACGAAGGGGCTAACCCGAAAGCTTGCGAGTATATTATCAAATAAATAGGTTGGACTAAAACCTGGTGTTGTCAGACTTTTTACTGTGTTTACGCCAGTCCAACGCCAGCATACCCACATCAGAATTAATTGGACAGACTTGTAACATGGTGGCACTGACTGCATGAATATTGTTAAATATTTATGCAGTACTTGTACATGATATTTATACAAGTTTATGAGATCAGTGAAAGATAAAACGTCGAAAAGAAATCAAAGCATTGAGAAATTTAGTTTGTTTTCTGACAGTTGTCTAGATGGATGGATTTGGAAGACAAAATGTAAGCATAAATTTTACATTACCCGTGGCAGGATTTGAGCAGGAGGTGAGGAGGGGTAAAGGAAATTGCAGAGGCGGGATCACCTTCAGGTTCCTGCATGCCCAAACCGCACAGTGATTGTCTGTTAGGTTGGGCAAGACCTTGGTTGGGAAGCCTGTCCTAACCACAATAGAGGCCCTTGAAGTTCAGGCCGTAATTTTGCTTTGTAGGCTTCTAATTTTTAATTGATAGCTTTTAAAAAAAAATTCAGCAAATCTGCATGATTAATGTATCTGGTTATTTGAATCAGTTTGAAAAAAAGTGTGACATATCATTTTATACATTATGGCTGTAGTTGTTGCGCTCTGCACATTGAAAATGGGGTGTATGCAAGACTCATTACACAACTCATTTTATAACTGTTCCTTTAAGATCAATATTTATTATTCTTCCAGATTTGCAAAGACCTGCTAAAACTAATTCAGTGGAATCCCTGCAGGAGATGTTGATGTCTGATTCTGAAGGCAGCTATGCTGGTGGAGTTGCCAGCCCCAGAGAATTAGCTTCACCGGATTTTTCAGCTGGATTCAACCAGGAGAAATCTGAGGTCTGCACGCTGTCTGCGGCATGTTGTTGTGACTGATAGTTATAGTACAATGCAAAATCAAGCAAAAAAAGTCATGCATCTGTTTTTATTGACAGAGGAAATAGAGTGCATTTGACAAGAGTAACATTTAAACTTTTCTGACAGTAATATGAAATCTGACCCAAATATTGCAGAGTTAGGGCTTCAGTCACAAAGTGAATTAAAAGCATAAAAATTGCAGCTTTGGTTTCAGAAAACTTCTAACCTTTTTAAGACTGTCAGCAGTTTATATTTCTGTCCTTCAAAAATGCTTTCTTCTCATGTAAACTACTAAATTGAGCTGTTTAAAAAAAAAAGCAAACATTATAAAACATTACTTAAACTAATGTTAGCAGTTTTTGCATTGTATTCAAAGTATAGTTTTTAAATTCTAAACAATATAGTTTCCTAATACCTGAAAGTATATGATAAAATTTTGGTACAATGTAATTATATGTAATGTTCATTGATTACACTGTTAGAAATGGAAGTACCAAAATAATTGTATATGTCAAATGACTTAATAAGTAGCTGTTGATTGGTCTGTGTAAGGCATGTAACTTTACTAGGTTTACAGGCATAATCTGGTATGATTTATTTCTGAGGAATCTTACAGCCCAATTCTCACCACTTAGAATACATTTGTTACAACTTACAAAATTAGTTTACTTTAGGTTAGTCCTGGAAATTCTTGCCCCCTTGAGCTTGTAACTGGCTGGCTTGTGACTTTTCAGGTGAAAAAGTGACCTCCAATTCCTCCAATGATCGTCTGTGTGCCAGCTGCGAAAAAGTTATCTCCTGAATCCCATTGACTTTGGTCACACAGTTGAGTGCTGTTTTGATGTAAAGGACAGTAGCAGGAATGGCACTGACAATACATCTGAAAGAGGTGAGGGAAGAGGTCTGAGTAGATCTGGAATAAGGAATAGTCCACATAACCCACAAAAAGAGAGGCGTAACAAGGACCCATGTGTATACCCATAGCAACACGTTTTATTTGGGCAAAGTCAAAGGAGAAGTTGTTTAGCATGAGAACAAGCGTGAGCAACAGTAGCAAGATGGTGGGGTTGGGGATTGGTCAGGCCTCCATTCCAGGAAGAAGTGGAGAACTCTCTGGCTGTCCAGGTGAAGGATGTCCAAGGTAAGACGTCTGAAGCTTTTGCCTTTGTCATCTGACATTGTCAGAACCCATCAATTTGATTCACTGCCTTGAAATGGACTCTTAGCTGTCCATTATCCTATGTAATTGTCTGTGGCCCTTAATAATGAGAACCTAATGACCAAGTTGATGAGTGATTGCAAGAGTTTAAAGAATCATTGCAGAATTTTATGCATAATTGTTTCATGTTTTAGTTTGATGAAAGAGCACATCTTTCTGAGATAAAAAATCCAACTGAAGAGGCAAAAGTGAATGAAAAGGAATTAACTTCCAAGAGAGCGTCTAACCCAAAACCCATTCCTAGATCCAACTCTGGAAAGGCTACTGGCTGGATGACCAGTTCTTTCAGGTATAAATCTCTCTCATTCTCATTTAGAAAGCTTATTTACTAATATTGTATCGATATGAATATATAGGTTGCATGTCTGTATACCAAAGATATGATACATTTAGCCTATGCATGATAAGACGTTAGTAGAGTTTAGTTTTGTCCAACATGTTTCAAGGTAGTACCTGTTAGAAATGCATTGGTTAAATAAAATGGCCTTTAACACCAGCAGCTTGCATTTATATGGCATCTTCAATGTAGAAAAAAATGCTAAAGCTCTGTAGAGGAATAACTTGGGGGGGAGTGACTATTGAGCCAAAGAGGAGATGGCCGAAATTCAGTTAAGAGTATATTTTAAGGAGAGTTTTTTAAGGAATATAGGACTTAGAAGTAGCAGTAGGCCATTGCCTCTTCAAGCTTGCTCTGCCATTTTAATAATGTCATGGCTGATCTATTTGTGCTCTCAGTTTTACTTTCTGGTCTGCCCTTAACCCATGATTGCTTTGTCTGTCAAAAACCTATCTAGCTCTGCCTTGAGTGACTTCAATGATTTAAGCCTCCGCTACTTTCTGGGGAAGAAAATTCCACAGACTAATGACCCTCTGAGAAAAAAAATATTTCTTCACCTCTGTTGCCAAAAGGAGACCTCTCATTCTTGAACTATGTCCCCTGGTTCAGGAAGCATCCTCCTGGGATAGTATAGTTTTGCTAGAAATCAATGAATGGTTGATATCTTAAATTAATTTGGCATTTTCTTCACGTTAAAAGTTGAAAAACTCTGGATGCAGTGATTTTTATCTCCATAACCTATAATAGAGTCATAGAAATTTAGGAGCACAGAAGGAAGCCTTTTGGCCCATTGTGTCTGCAGGCCATCAAATAGCCATCATGACAGATGCCAATTTCCTGTTCTTAGTCTTTACCCTTGGAGATGTGGCACTTTTGTTCTTCTCCAAGTACTTATTTTTGAGAGTTTCTACCTTTACCACTCTTTTGAACAGTGAGCTCTGGATCTCCACCAGCTTATTGGTGAGAAGAATTCCTCCTGACTCCTCACTGAACTTATTGCATCGTGCTGAAAATCTATGTCAGTGTTATGAACCCCTCAACCACTCCACCCGTAGTCACACTATCTAGGCCTCTCAATTTTAAATATTTCAAGTATATCTCCCATCAGCTTCCTCTGTTCTGAAGAAAATAACCCTAATCTATTCATTTTTTCCTCTTAGCTAAAATTCTCCAATTCTGACAGCATTCTCTTAAATTTCCTCTCTATCCTTTTGAGTGCAGTCACATCTTTCCTATAATACAATGACCAGAACAGCACTCAGTATTCCAACTTGACCTTAACTAGTGTTTTATACAGTTCTGACATAACATCCCCGCTCTTCTATTCTGTACGTTGGCTAATAAAGCCAAGTATCCTGTATATCTACCTGACCACTTTATCAACCTGTCGAGCCATCTTCAGGGATCTATGGACATGAACTCCCACAGCTTTACACTTCCCAGTGTGCCACCATTTATAGTGTATTATACTACCTTATACTATTGCATATTCCCACACCTTTATAGCCTTTCCCAAATATATTACCTCATACTCCTCTGGGTTGAACTCCATTGTTGTGATTACCTGATTAGTGCGTTGATATCTTCCTGTGTTTTGTTTCGTTATTAACCACACAGCCAATTTTTGTATCATCTGCAAACTTCTTAACCATGCGTATGACATTTAAGTCCACATGATTGATGTATTCCACGAAAAGCAAGGGACCTAATACTGAACCCTGCGGAACCCCACTTCATACAGTCACCAAGTCACGAAAACACTGACCATTTTCTTCCTGCCTCTGAACCAAATTTGGATCCAATTTGCCACTTTGTTTAGATTATTTTACTTTTGTGATAAGTCTGCCACCTGGAAACTTATCAATACCCTCATCGGCCCTCATTACCAGCCCAATCATAGTAGTTAAACAAAACCTCTCCTTAACAAATCCATGCTGACTGCCTTTGATTAATCTGTGCCTTTTTTTAAATGAAGTTTTATCCTGCCCCTCATAAATTTTTCAAATAGTCTTTCTATAACCAAATTTAGACCGATTTGGCTAGTAATTACTCAGTCTATCCATTTCTGCCTTTCTAAGTGATGTTATTTGTCCTGTATTCCTCAAGCACCACGCTTGTAGCTGGAGAGCGTTAGAAAATTATCATCAGAACTTTTCTTCTATTTCTTCTCTGGCTTCCCTCAACAGTTGAGGATACATTTCATCCTGAGGGTATATCCCATTTCTGCGATGTTAAACCCATAATATCTTCTGTCTTAGTATATTCATTTCAACTGATATTTCACACTTCTTCCTGATTGCTCTTTAAGAACATAAGAAATAGGAGCAGGAGTCGGCCATCTCGCCCCTCGAGCCTGCCCCGCCATTCAATAAGATCATGGCTGATCTCTGTCGTGGCTCAGTTCCACATTCCCGCCCTCTCCCCATAACCCTTAATCCCCTTGCCTATCAAAAACCTATCAACCCACGTCTTAAATATATTGAGCGAGGCAGCCTCCACCACTTCAACGGGCAGAGAATTCCAGAGATTCACCACCCTTTGAGTGAAGAAGTTCCTCCTCAACTCCGTTCTAAACTGCCCCCCCTTTATCTTGAGGCTGTACCCTCTAGTCCTACTGTCCTTTCTGAGCAGCAAGAGCCTCTCCACCTCTATCCTATCCATCCCATTCAACATCTTATTCGTCTCAGTGAGATCTCCCCTCATTCTTCTAAACTCTAACGAGTACAAGCCTAGTTTATTCAGCCTCTCCTCATAGCTCAACCCCCTCAACTCCAGCATCAGCCTAGTAAACCTCCTCTGCACTCCCTCCAAGGCCAAAATATCCTTGCGTAAGTGCGGCGACCAAAACTGCACACAGTACTCCAGCTGCGGCCTCACCAGCGCCCTATACAGCTGCAGCAAGACCTCCCTACTTTTATATTCAATCCCCCTCGCTATGAAGGCCAGCATCCCATTTGCCTTCCTGACCACCTGCTGCACCTGCAGGCTGGGTTTTTGCGACTCATGCACAAGGACCCCGAGGTCCCTCTGCACCGTCGCATGCTGCAGTTTTTCGCCACGCAAGTAATAGTCCTTCCTACCATTATTCCTACCAAAGTGGACAACCTCACATTTGCCAACATTAAATTCCATTTGCCAGTTCCTGGCCCATTCGCCCAGCCTATCTAGATCCTTCTGCAGACTCTCCACACCCTCCGCACAATTTGCCGTTCCATCAATCTTGGTGTCATCAGCAAACTTCGACACCATACACTCGGTTCCCTCCTCCAGATCATCTATATAAATGGTAAATAGCTGAGGCCCCAGCACCGATCCCTGGGGCACTCCACTAGTCACCAACCGCCAATCCGAATAGCACCCATTGACCCCCACTCTCTGCCTTCTATTTGACAGCCAATCCTCTATCCATGCTAACACCCTATCCCCAACTCCATGCCCCCTGACCTTCTGTAATAACCTCTTGTGAGGCACCTTGTCAAACGCCTTCTGAAAATCAAGAAAGACCACATCCACCGCCCTAGACACATCCTCATAGAACTCCAATAAATTTATATATTAATGAATCATCTTAAGTTTTCCTTGATGATACTTGCCAATGTTTTTTCATGACCTAGGGATTTCCTGAATTTCTTTTAATGTCATCCTTGCCTGTATAATCTGTTAGGTTTTCTGCAGTATTGAGTTCACAACATGTTGAATAAGTTTCCCATTTTTCCTTTATTCACTCCTGTAAGGGCAAAGGACTGTGGACCTTTTCGTCCCACTAGTTTTTAAGGCAACATACTTGTTCTGAGCTCTCTTATCTCTTGCTGTGATCTGGTGCTGACTACCACCAACATGATGTGGAGATGCCGGTGTTGGATTGGGGTAAACACAGTAAGAAGTCTCACAACACCAAGTTAAAGTCCAACAGGTTTATTTGGTAGCAAAAGCCACTAGCTTTCGGAGCACTGCGTCTTCGTCAGGTGAGACTCAGCTGACGAAGAGGCAGCGCTCCGAAAGCTAGTGGCTTTTGCTACTAAATAAACCTGTTCGACTTTAACTTGGTGTTATGAGACTTATTATTGTGTTTACCACAACTGCAAGCAGATATCAGGAAAGCATGTCACTCCCTCCTTCTCTGGCATGCTGGCTGTTGCTCGCCCCCTCCATCCCCCGGTGTGCTGCCGCTGCTCGCCCCCTCCATCCCCCGGCGCGCCGCCGCCACTCGGCCCCACATTCCCTTGCTGCTGCTAATCTTGACTGTTCCTTTTCATACTTGTGATCTTGTTGCTGAGTCTTTGTGCCTTGAGTTCCTGGCTCTCACTTCTGTTCCCACTCCTACTCATATAGTCATTTCCAATTAGTTGCAACATTTGTGACCAACTTAAGAATTATCTTGTATAATGTGCATCATTGTCTTAGTCATTGCAGCAAATGAACAGTTCAAATCTGATCACAGAATTCTCCTGCACTTCCTAAAGTAATTTCTTCTTCTTTAGTCCTGTGAGTCCTCCCACTGTTGGCCTACGTGCTATCATGGAAATGGAAGAAAATATGCAAAAATGTGTAATTACACCAAAGACTAATGCAAGGTGAGTATAAGTTTTACTCTTGTCAAAAGTAATCAGAGCAAAGTTCTTAATGTTTTATTTCTTTATTCTTGCATCTTTTACACAATGTAGAAACAAGATTGATTTTGTGGAAAAAGTATGTGTAAGCAAACCTGTAGAATTTGCATATATCACTGGGACTATAGCACAAGTAACTTCTGTCTCAGCATAAGGCCCAGGACCTTTGTAAAATTCTCCTTGCCTCCTTTTTAAAGGCTGTCTGCCCCTACTTTTGCCATTCTCCAACTACTATAAATCAAACACTACAACTTTCTATGTATAGAAAGGAGTAATATAGTTGTTGTTTTGTGTTTATTGCTGTTTTACTGTGTCTTAATTGATCTGTATCTTAAAAGCCAGAATGAGCCAATTAAAAATTGTTTCATTCTTTCGTGGAAAGTGGGCATCGCTGGCAAGACCAGCATTTATTTGTCCATTCGTATTGGCCCTTGAGAAGGTGGTGTTGAACCACCACCTTGGTCCAGGTACACCAACAGTGTTGAGAAGAGAATTCCAAGATTTTGATCCTGGAGCAGTGAGGAAATAGTAATATATACTTCTAGGTCAGATGGTGTGTTTCTTGGAGAAGAACTTGCAGATGGCTGTGTTCCCACATCTGCTGTTCTTGTTGGTTCAGGGTAGCAGAGGTCTCTGGTTTGGAAGATACTGTCAAAAGAGCCTTCGTGAATTCCTACAATGCATTTTGTATGTAGTATACACTACTGCCACTATATGTTACTAGTGGATAGAGTGAATGTTTAAGGTGGAACTTGATGTGCTGCTTTGTCTGGACTCCTTTCAAGCTTCTTGAGTGTTGTTGAAGCTACACTCGTCACAATACGAAAAAGTGCAGTGTAGATGATAAGCTTTGGGGAGTTACGTGGTGAATTGCACACTTCAGAATTCCTAGCCTCTGATGTGCTGTTGTAGTCTGTGTTTATATGGCTAATAAGAACTAAGAGCAGGAGTAGGTCATCTGGCTCCTCGAGCCTGTTCCGCCATTCAATAAGATCATGGCTGATCTTTTTGTGGACTCAACTCCACTTACCTGCCCGCTCACCATAACCCATAATTCCTTTACTGTTCAAAAATTTACCTATCGTTGCCTTAAAAACATCCAATGAGATAGCCTCAACTGCTTCACTGGGCAGGAAGTTCCACAGATTCACAAACCTTTATGTGAAAAAGTCCCTCCTCAACCCAGTCCTAAACGTGCTTCCCCTTATTTTGAGGCCATGCCCCCTAGTTCTAGTTTCACCCGCCAGTGGAAACAACTTCCCTGCTTCTATCTTATCTATTCCCTTCATAATCTTACACGTTTCTATAAGATCTCTCCTCATTATTCCGAATTCCAGTGAGTATAGCCCCAGTATACTCAGTCTTTCCTCATAAGCCAACCTTCTCAACTCCGGAATCAACCTAGCAAATCTCCTCTGCACCTCCTCCAGTGCCGGTATATCCTTTCTCTAATAAGGAGACTAAAACTGTACACAGTACTCCAGGTGTTGGCCTCACCAACACCTTGTACAGCTGCAACATAATCTCGCTGTTTTTAAACTCCATTCCTCTAGCAATGAAGGACAAAATTCCATTTGCCTTCTTAATTATCTGCTGCACCTGCAAGCCAACTCAAGATTTCTGCACAAGGACACCCAGGCCCCTCTGCACAGCAGCATGCTGCAATTTTTTACCTTTTAAATAATCCATTTTGCTGCTGTTCCTACCAAAATGGATGACCTCACATTTACCAACATTGTTCTCCATCTGCCAGACCTCCGTCCACTCACTTAAACTATCAATATCCCTTTGCAGACTTTCAGCATCCTCTGCACACTTTGCTCTTCCACCCATCTCAGTGTCATCTGAGAATTTTGACACACTACACTTGGTTCCCAATTCCAAATCATCTATGTAAATCGTAAACAATTGCGGTCCTAGCGCTGATCCCTGAGGCACACCACTAGCCGCTGATCACCAACCAGAAAAACACGCATTTACCTGCACTCCTTGCTTTCTGTTATTAACCAATCCTCTATCCATGCTAATATATTACCCGTAACACTGCGCCTTTATCTTATGTAGCAGTCTTTGTGGCACCTTGTCAAATGCCTTCTGAAATCCAGATACACCACATCCATAGATGCCCCATTGCCCACTGCACATGTCTAGTCCCATTCAGTTTCTGGACAGTGATAAGACTCTAGAATTTACCACTCTGCTCTTGGGGAACAGCCTTAAAATTGTAACACATAAATAGGAAACTGCGTGACTGTGGTTCAAAAAGGCAGAGGTTTTAGCTTTGCTGAGCCTGGAGCAGGTGCATGGCATTATAGCCTAATGAATGTGGCAGATTTCGTTTAGTACATCACACGACTTGTTTGCACTATTGTATTACATGTTACAAACAAGCTTAGAAAACCACAGCCTGAAAGTATTGAGCGATAGGAGCACTGGAGTTTCTGCATTGTCCTCCTTCACGTTCATGTGAATGCGCTCTCTACAACATGCTCATCAATGAAAGGTAATCGGTGTGTAAAGTTTATCACCAATAGGAAAAATGCTGAGTGCTGTTTCTGGTTGTGGTACAGAGTGATCATTTGAATAGAACACCATTTAAGTAGCTTTTGTAAACTGGCTTTGGGACTGCTGGGATGACCTTATTTAGATTCAGACTTGATAGGTTTGGGAACTTTGAGTTTCAATTTACTCAGGAAATTGTTCTTCTTTCGTTTTACCTGTCTCCACATCAATCAGATAGGTATCATGGGTTACTGCTAAATCTCTTTATGTTCAAACAAAAATTCAGGAAATCGAGGCTTATTTTAATGATGGTTACGGAACCCTAGATGGCTCAGTGATGAAGCTAATAGCAAAAAGGCTGCAGGAGCGTTATCTTCAATACTTTCATCTGGATGATAGAAATCCACAGGATCAAGGAAAGACTGTTCCAATCATTCTGTTGCCACATACTAGGTATCCCATTGTCAACATTGATTTATAGTTATTTGGATTATTTCTTGTGTGTCTATCAATCATTACCATTTGAATTTGCTTATTACGCAGGAATAATTTGGCATCAAGGATTAGAAACACAACTAGTAGTTCCCTTCTTCTAAATTGGCTTCGTTTTAGCATGGCTGCTCCAGGCCTGTGAAGATTATCACCATCTGGATGAAAACTTAGCTATCGAGTAGGAATAAAAACCTTATAAAATATTCTAACCTTTCTAATATTAAACATTGCAGCTCAGTTTCTAGATATTTGTAAACCTTTTTACAGCAGATGAACATTAACCATAGTGTAGAATATAATAAAACTAAAGTGCAAGACAATTTTATTTCTAGGTAATATGTGAGGTTGTTTGCTAATTACTGCAGATACTCTATATAAAATTTGCATTTTTAAACTCCTATGGTAACACTGCAAAAAAAAAAGAGGAGGCAGTGATCCAGTATTGTCACTAGACTAGTAATCCAGAGACCAAGGGCAATGTTCTGAGGACCCTGGTTCAAATCCCGCCGTAGCAGATCGTGAAATATGAATTCAATAATAAATCTGGAATTAAAAGTCAAATAATGATCTTCATATATTGTAATAACCTGTCTAGTTCACTAATGTCCTTTAGAGGAGGATATGTCATCTTTACTGGATCTGGCCTAAAAATGACTCCAGATCCACAGCATGTGTACATGTCCACAGAACTCTAAAGACAACAGGACAGGTAGATAACGTGGTTAAGAAGTCATATGGGATACTTGCCTTCATTAATTGAGGCATTGAATACAAGAACAGGGAAGTTATGATAGAGCTGTATAAAAGGCTGATTAGTCTACACCTGGAGTCCTGTGTGCAGTTCTGTTTGCCACACTATAGGAAGAAAGTGGTTACAATAGAGAAGGTGCAGAGGAAGTTCACCAGGATGTTGCCTGGGCTGGAGCATTTCAGCTGTCAAGAGAGATTGGATAGGCAGGGATTGTTTTCCTTGGAGCAGAGAAGGCTGAGGAGGAACCTGAACAAGGTATATAAAATTGAGGGCAGAGATAGGGTGGATAGAAAGGAACTTTTCCCCTTACCAGATTGATCAATAACCAGGGGACACAGATTTAAGTTTTGAGTGGAGTTTTGTAGGAAATGTGAGGAAAAGCATTTTTGCCCAAAGGGTGGTTGGAATCTGGAATTCAGTGCCTGAAAGGGTGGTAGAGGTGAGAACCCTCAAAACATTTAAGGATCATTTAGATGAGCACTTAAAATGCCATAACATATAAGGTCATAACATATAAGGTCACATATAAGGAAGTGCTGAATTTCTGGCATGGACAGCAAGGTGGCAAAGTACCTCTTTCCATGCTCTCCCCATTTCTGCATTGTTTTTTTCCGGGTGCTCTGGTTTCCTTCCAAAGTCCAAAGATGAGCAGGTTCAGCCATGCTAAATTGCCCCTTGGTGTCCCAGGATGTGTAGGTTGGGGGCGGGGGGGGTTAGCAGTGTAAATGCATGGGGTTATGGCTGTAGATTGGTGGTGGGCCTGGTAAGAGACACTCAGAGAGTTGGCGCAGACTTGATGGGCTGAATAGTCTCCTGCACTATACGGATTATACGATTCAACTCTGACTCAATGTAGTTAACTCTTAAATATCCCCAGGTTGCGCAATAAATGCTCACCCTGCCAGTGACATCTGCATCCCATGAATGAATTTAAAAAATTGTTTGATTGTTTAACCATGCAATGTTTTCACAGTGGGAATAAGCCTACGTGCCACGGAGCAAAGCTTTCTCAGAAGCAGAGGAAGATGATTGCCATGGCAGCTAGGGAACCGAGTACAAATGGCAGACTGGACAGCACACCTGTGAAATCTGATCTGACTATATCATTAACCCCATCAAAGACAGGAAATGCTTGGTAAGATCACAAGCATTAACAAATTGAAATATGCAAAATAAATGGATTTTAAGTCGTGCTTGTTATATTTTCTGATGCTTTAGGCGCTCGACCGTAGTGCCTTTTGTTATGATGATATTTTTTCCTATACTTGTCAGCTGCATTTAGTACCCTTGCCGTTTTATAAATCAGCATTGCAAGTTGTGGAGTATCTCTGGCCTAGACCTCACTGGGAAATGAAGTTTGAAAACTGGTTGGCAATTCTTGTTAAATAACATAGGCTCTTGCTTTTTTGTAACACAAAACTACCCCTTGCATAATTTCAATACACAGCTCATATGTCTGTTATATTTGACTCTGCAGCTGCATGTAATAATTTCCTTACACACTTTTTAATAATCTCCATCTTGTGCTCAGATTCACCTTTGAAATGGAGCAGTCCCCTTTTCTGACGTGCTTGTTGGAAAATCATCTCTCCTACTGTCTATTTTCAAAGATTTCATAACTCAGCACTTGGAGGGCAGTGGTATAATCAGACAAAGTCAGCATGGATTTGCAAAAGGGAAATCATGCTTGATGAATCTATTGGAATTCTTTGAGGATGTAACTAGTAGAATTGACCAAGGAGAACCAGTGGATGTGGTTTATTTAGACTTTCAGAAGGCTTTCGACAAGACAGATTACATACGATAGTAAAGTTAGGCACATGGGATTGCAGGTAAAATCTTGAGTTGGATAGAAAGCTGGTTAGTAGATAGGAAGCAAAGGTTTGGCCTAAGTGGGCCATTTTCTGATTGACAGTGACTATGGGGTTCTGTAAGGATCTGTGCTAGGATCCCAATTGTTTACATTATATATTAATGATTAGGAAGTGTTATCTCTAAATTTGCAGATGATACAAAGTTAGGTGGGAGGGTGAGCTGTGAGGAGAATGCAGAGATGCTTCAGTGTGATTTGGAAATGCTGTGTGTATGGGCATGTGCATGACAGATGCAGTATAATGAGGATAAATGTGAGGTTATCCATTTTGGTAGCAATAATAGGAAGATAGATTATTACTTGAATGGGTATAAATTAAGACAGGTGAATACTCAGCAAGACCTTGGAGTCCTTGTGCATCAGTTATTGAAAGTAGGCATGCAGATACAGCAGCCAGTAAAGAAGGCAAATGGTATGTTGGCCTTCATCGCGAGAGGATTTGATATAGGGATAGGGATGTTTTGCTGCAATCGTATAGGGCATTGGTGAGGCCACAGTGGGACTATTTGAGAAGGAATTCCTTGCTTATAGAGGGAGTACAGCGAAGGTTTACCAAGTTGATTCCTGGAATGGCAGGTCTGTCATGAGGAGAGACTAAGTAAGTATGTTATATTCATTGGAATGTAGAAGAGTGAGAGGGGATCTCATAGAAACTTATAACATTCTAACAGGGTTAGACAGGGTAAATTCAGGAAGAATGTTCCCAGTGGGGGGGGGAGTCAAAAACTAGGGGTCATAATTTGAGGGTAAACCTTTTAGAACTGAGGTGAACAGAAGTTTATTCACCCACAGAGTGGTGAATGTATGGAATTCATTACTACAGAATGTAGTTGAGACCAAAACATTATCTGATTTCAATAAGAAATTAGATACAGCTGTTGGGGCTGAAAGGATCAAAGAGGGGTAAGAGGGAATCAGGATATTGAATTTGATGATCAGCTGTGATCAAGATGAGTGGTGGAGCAGGTTGGAAGGGCTTAATGGCCTGCAGCTGCTTCCTGTTATATCTACTGCAAACTTGCTTTCACTGGTCAGTATATGTGTTAGGATTCTTAGTGTCCCACATACTATACAATAGGCCTTATCAACAATTTCATAAATAAAGCCTGAGCCATTTGCTCACCATGTAAGATTGATGTTGAAATGGGGAGCATCATAGCTATCCTGCGGGACAATAGCTCCCTGATCAGCTCACTGCCTACTGAATATTGCGCACAGTCATGGCTATGCCTAAGACCATTTTTGGTCCTGAAAAATGCCTCGTACACCACAGATTAACCTGAAAAAGTAAGGTGTCACAAAAATTTGAACAACAGATGAGGCTGGCTGTTTCACAGTCTGCTATGCAAGAACAGCACTAAATGGTATTGTCCACTAACAGAATGTTGCTGTCAGGACATACTGCTTCTATTATTAAATAAGACATTTGCCATCCAGCATTCAAACTTTTGTCACAGGCAGTAATGTGGTCTATGAATTGCAGTGCTGTGTGATGCCATGTACAAAGGCTGCATGTTCCAGTGACTGGGGATCATAATCCAACAGCTTGTCCCTTAAGCTTTTTGCAACAGGCAACGAAGTTACTGTACTCAACAACTTCGAATTTGCAAAGCTCAGAACATGGGGCCTGATCTTATCATTTTGATTGTAAGTACTGAGTGTGTTTCAGATCTAACTTTTAGACCTGTTCTCTGGTGTCCCCACACACATTTTGCCTGGAAAAAAAAACAGCGATTCTGAATCGCACTGCAGAATCCTGTGGGCTTATCGTGCCCAAAATGCTGCAGCTCGATCAGAGCCCCCCAGCTGCGCATGCACAGTAAAAAAAAGAAAATTGAAAAACGCATCACTCCCGGGCCCAATAAAGCCTGGCCCCCACAGACCTTATCTACCCACTCTCCCCCCCACTACCCAGACTGATCATGGCCCCTGCCCTATTCGCCTCTCCCCCCACAAATCGCACAGAGTAGCAGTAAACCCCCATCCACATCCACCACAAGAGAATGATCTGGCCTGCACCTCTTCTGACCCCCCCCCCCAAATTAGAGAATGATCTGACCCACTTCCTTCCCCCTGCTGTCCCCACTCCCAACCAGAGATCCATCTGACCACCCCCCCCCCCCCACCTGCACCAAAGAACAATCAGGCCTCCCTCCTCCCTTCCCCCTCCCCCACCCCAACCAGAGAACAATCTGACTTGCCTCTCCACTGCCTCACCCCCTCCCCCACCAAAAAACAGACTGACCTGCCCCTCCAATGTCTCCCTGCCTTCCTAACCATTGATCTGAGTCAGAGAGCTGCTGGAAGCTCTGAACTTACCTCTTCAGAAGCTGGAGCGCTGAAAACAGGCCTTTGCCGACCATGACTGTTTCACACCTAGTCTGGATGGGTAAATGTTGTGGTAAAGGGGGAAATGCAGATAAGTTTGGGCGTGCAGCCCATTAAGGCAATTTAAATCCATGCAAATACATTTAAATTGATGTCACGCCTGTTTCTGGCATGGTGCCAATCGCAGCCATTTTAGCTGCTTGGTAAAAGGGGAACGGGCGTGGATCGCGCTACTTGCCTCATGTCCGACTTTGAGTTTTCACGTCTGAAAATGGGTGCAACTTGTTGGTAAAATAGAGTCCATAGTGTCCAATATTAGATATGATTCCACAGTTGGACAAAATTTGCTAACAATGCTGATTATGCTAAGAATTACATTGGGAACCAATTAAAATTATCACTGAAACTCACAGTGTGGTATTCGCACAATGAAGCTCTTTCCTTTGCAAACAGAAATAACATGTCCAGGCTTTGTGTTCTTTTCAACTTATCAAAGCTTGTTTAGGGGACAGCGGTGATACCTTGACTAATCAGAGTTGACTTGTCTGGTTGCAATTTAAACAAAAGCTTGGCAGTTAACTATTCCCTGGAGCATTCTCCATGGTAAGATCCCTAAAAATCAGAGTGCAGTTGCAAAAGAACAGTACTCTCCTCTCAAGCGGTACAACTTATTCTCTTTGAGATTTGGTATTCTTGTGAATCTGTCATAATGAGAACAGGATGAAAAGTTCAAAATAGTGTCTTTTTTAAGTAATATATTTTATTTTTGTTTGATCAGTTATTTTAGTAAGACATTTACTAACTATTACAAAACATTTTCACTTAGGGCAACTCCTTTAAATGGTCCCTCCTCCCCAAAATCATTCCGTGACCTACTGGTGGAAAAAAAGTCATCAGAAATAGCAGTTGACTCCCTGCCTTCCAGCTCATGGGAAAATAACTGTAAACACCATGAACAGCGAAGCAATAAATATGAACAACCTATCAGGTGAAGTGTTTTTTTAATGGTTTAATAAATGCGGATAAGTTTGGGCATGCAGCCCTTTAAGGCAATTTAAATCCATGCAAATACATTTAAATTGACGTCACGCCTGTTTCTGGCATGGTACCAATCGCAGCCATTTTAGCTGCTTGGTAAAGGGGGAACGGGCGTGGGGATTACTGAAATCAGTTTATAACTAAACTTTCAGCTGATGAGCATGGGGCAATTTCTGCAATAAATCGTTTAGTTTCAAAAGTGCCAACTTCAAGGAGAAAAGCTTCATCTATAACTACGCTTATTCTTTCTGCATGTTGCTGCAATATTGACTGTGTCTAGTACAGCATTTAGAAGTAATCACTTTTACAAAATTTAACCATCTTGCATTTCAGAACTTCAGACATTGGCTTTAGATCATGATTCTGTTTGCAATTATGGGTGGCCTTTTCCGATCTCTTCCATGGTCTTGCCAGTGCCAATGAAAATGGAGAATTTGGCGCTCAGCCAAAACTCCATTCATTGCAGCGGCACTCAGCCGTGGATTGAGGTTTTCTACGTACGTCGTTTGTGAGTACTGAGGATTTCTGTGCAACTGATCCAACCCTTCTATTAAAAAAACCTTTATCTCTTTACCTGCCCACAATGAATTGCAAGATATAAAGTTTCCCTATTTAAAAGGGTGAAAAGGCCAAGCCATTACTTCTATCTATCCCTCTCCCTCACCCTCTTCCCACCCCCTCGCTTTCTCCCCCCCTCTTTTTTTACTCCCCCCTCTCTTTCTCTCTCCCCACCCCCCCCTCTCTTTCTCTCTCCCCACCCCCCCCTCTCTTTCTCTCTCCCCACCCCCCCCCTCTTTCTCTTTCTCTCTCCCCACCCCCCCCTCTCTTTCTCTCTCCCCACCCCCCCCTCTCTTTCTCTCTCCCCACCCCCCCCTCTCTTTCTTTCTCTCTCCCCACCCCCCCCTCTCTTTCTTTCTCTCTCCCCACCCCCCCCTCTCTTTCTTTCTCTCTCCCCACCCCCCCTCTCTTTCTTTCTCTCTCCCCACCCCCCCTCTCTTTCTTTCTCTCTCCCCACCCCCCCCTCTCTTTCTTTCTCTCTCCCCACCCCCCCCTCTCTTTCTTTCTCTCTCCCCACCCCCCCCTCTCTTTCTTTCTCTCTCCCCACCCCCCCCCTCTCTTTCTTTCTCTCTCCCCACCCCCCCCTCTCTTTCTCTCTCCCCACCCCCCCCTCTCTTTCTCTCTCCCCACCCCCCATGTTATTGTCAGTCACTGGATGCCCATGCAGCTTTATAGGAAAATACACGTGAGGGGCTTTCTAAGGGGTGAGAAGTAATTCAAATTCTCATCCCAATTAAACATTCATGAAGTTCATGTGTCAACATCCTACAATTTAGTTTCCTACTTCACCAGTTGACTGTATGTTATTCATTAGGTACTAGGTTTTGAGTAAATATTCAGCTGCTTGGTACCAGATCAGACATATATATGTAGAAAATAGAAGCAGGAGTAAGCCATTTGGCCCATCAAGCCTGCTCCGTCATTTATTATGATCATGGCTGAATATCCTGATCCTGCACCCCAGCATATCCCTTGATCCCTGTAGCCAAAAGCAATATCTAATTCCTTCTTGAAATCACACAGTACTCTCCTGCGTGAAGAAGTTTCTCCTCAACTCAGTCTTAAAGGGTTTACCCCTTATCCTCAAACTATAACCCCCTAGTTCTGGACACCCCCACCATCAAGAACATTCTTTCTGAATATACCCCATCGAATCCTGTTAGAATGTTCTAAGTTTCTGTGAGATCCCCTCTCTTCTAAATTCCAATGAATACAATCCTAACCAACTTTTAGTCTCGTCATATGACATCCCAAAAACCTGCAGCAAGAGCATCCTTCCTCAGATAAGGGCACCAAAACGGCACACGATACTCCAGGTGTTTGATTAATATTTTAATTTGATTAGTATTGTGTACATAGGGAAAAGATAATTTTTAGGTTAATATTTCAAAATGCAGAAATTCAGTTTTGGGTAAGGTAATTTAGTATTTGATGAAAATGGACGATAGTATTGATTAATTACAATGTGCCTTGTGAATGTAGATGTTTCATTTCACTGGTCATAAAGAAATGCACATTTTTGCATATTCTTTCATGGGATGGGAGCCTCCCTGGCAAGGGCAGCATTCATTATCCTTGAGGTGATGGTCAGCTACTGTTACCAACAAAGGGTTGGACTTTTTTTTCTACTATTTTTCCTCAGTAATCCAAAAAATGTTTTTTTAAGAAAACAATTTTATTGTCAATTGTTCGCTTCCTTCTGTATCAGTGTCACACTAACTGTAGGAAATTGCCAGGCACAAATAACATAGAATAATATAGAAAGTGGCCTTTTGGCCATCAAACATCTCTCTAATCCCGTTTTCCAGTACTTGGTTTGTAGCCTTGTATGCTATGACATTTCAAGTGCTCATCTAAATACTAGAGGAGGTTAAATGGCTGAAATCCTGGTTCCCACCTCCCAGGGCTAGATTTACAGACGTACACCTCCAATTGCAACTTTGCCCATGTGACACGCCTTTGGGCTCATTCTTCCTGCAATTCTGTCAACTATCCATTAATCCTGCTACTTCAGTACAAAAATGATGATGCAACTTGAAAATATTTGAGAATTGTTTATTGCTATAGTACAGATGAAGTTCACTAAACAAATAACATCGTTTTGACCTTTAGCACACTTCAATATATGACCAAGCATCATCTTATAATGTACTTTTTATCTGGCTCATCAATGATTACCACAACAGACTGCAGAAAATTGAGACAGAGAAGCTGATAAAAGCAGAAATATGGTTAAACTTGTGGTGTTGTTCTGGAACTTAATTATGATGTTTAACTGCTAACCTAGCCTACTTCTAAAACCATTGCTCAAGCATTTCCTGTCGATAGGTGAATTGACTTTTTATAGTCCTGGCTCAAATATATAAACTGTCTTTGTTTCATATTTGCATCTTCGCTTTGTATTTTCCTTCTTCACCAAGCATTTGAGAACATAAAAATTTAGTTTTGATTAAAATTCATACCCTGGTGAGATAATGTTGTTTCTACCTGTTAAATTGGTACAAGCAGTTATTATTTTGATCACCCTTTGCTGAAAAAATTTAGTTGCTGTAATCATTTAGATTACATTGAAAATTATAGGAATTCTGCTTTTAAGTTAGTCATTGTTTAAAATTGTTTTAGCGACACATATGGTTAATCGAGAATATAAATAATAATTTAATGAGTTTGCAGTGGCCTCATGTAACTGAGAAATGTTATATCCAATGAGAAGTTTCACTGAAACAGAGAAGATGCAAAGTCTATTGTGGAAGTTTTTAACATTCTTACTGTTTTGTTAGTGGATAGGGAAAGAGTTTTTCCTTAGATTTGGGAAGAGGAGCCATCATTCAAAATTACTACAGAGATTGACTGGATAGTATAGGATAAATTTTATTAATGGGATTAAAATAGCGCAGAATATTTTGCCAGGACTGGTCAAAGTAAAGAGCATTGCCTGAAAGGAAATTCAAAAAAAAATTGTACCTTCTACTTCAAAGCTAAGGGATTCATTTTGTAATTGTGTAGCAAAGGCCATATGGCCTCCTCTTTTGTAAATTTTTATTTTATCCGGTCTTGAGCTTCATCAGTAATGTTGATGCCAATTGAAACAGCATTTGCAATTGACATTATTGGTGTCAGGTCAGTATTTCTAACTTCTATAGGGCTGTGTGATAACTGTGGCTAGAATAATTTTTACACAGCTTCACTTTTATCGTGATGGTGATTGATTGTATATGTCTTTTTTCTCTGCAGTTCGTGGCTAATTTGTATAAGTGTGCAGGCCCTTTCAATGTTTTTGCACAGCCATGCATGCACAGTAACTCAAAGGGTGAGGAGGGAAAATCTAAGAGAGATGTATGGAAGATGTTTTTCATGCAGACTGGTGGGTGTCTGGAATGTGCTATCAGAGGAGATGGTGGAAGTAGCCACATTAACAACATTTAAGGGGCAACTGGATGGGTACGGGAATAGAGGGATAATAGACCCAGTAAGGGTAGAAGATTTTTTTGTAGTTTAATTAGGGCACCATGATTGGCATGGGCTTGCAGGGCTGAAGGGCCTGTTCCTGTGTTGTACTTTTCTTTGTCCTTTGGGCTGAATTGTACTCAGCCTGTGATAACTTCAGTGAGGCACATGAGGTTAGCCTCTTGGAGTATGAACTCCCTGATTGGGCAGGCGATTCAGGGAGTTCATACTCCTCGAGGCCAACCTCATGGGCCTCGCTGAAGTCATTATAAGCCTGCAATGTTTGGGTTGCACAACTGAAAGAATCCATTGGTGATGATACTACTTTCTTAAAGATCCTTGCATTGTTGGAAAATAGGCACCTATGAGTGACTTGCATTTGGGATGCTTTAATTTTCAATAGCAAGTTTGTTGTAGAGGATGCGGATATTTCCTAAGTATGTTTCTCGTATGGTACATGCAGTTTTAGTTGTATTCTATTGGAGTGACAGTTAAGTGATATGTTTACTAGATGTGGCACTGTTGCATGTCATAAAAATGAAATGGAAGGATATATATGTCATGTAATTCAGTCACATGGCCTGAGCACCATGAAATCTGGGCTACATATAATTCATGTCATACAAACTTCACTGCTAATGTAGTCAACACAAGAAGTACCTGATTCTCAAAGTCTATATTAATTGCTTTCAATATATATTCATTATAAATATTTAATTCCAAATAGCCCTTGGTTAATGACAGTTGCGAAAACTCCACCAGCAATGACTCCAATCACTTTTGCGGCCATAGTGGAGGAGGAACGTCAGCAAGAAGCTGCACTTGTGAAGAGCAGGGAGAAACCACTGGCTCTGATTCAGGTAACACTATTTGTAAACTGTTCTGAGCTTTAACAGTCTCAGAAGGTTTTTTGCAAAGTTAACCTCATTTTTGAGATATTCAACAAAGCCAATGATAATTTAGATGCAAGGAAACAAAAGATTTCATAAACAAGTGGCCTGTGACCGGGCAAGTGTGTTAATGTGTTCCTCATTTGCATACTACATTGTTATCAATCTCAATGCAAGGAATAGATTTGTCTGACTGTACATTTAGAGGGTATAGAAACTTAGAATTAATGAAATATAGCTCAAGAGGCCATTTGACCCACTGAACCTGTGCCACTGCTGGCTGTGCAGTTTGAGTTTACCTAGCCTCATAGAATAGTTATGACACAGAAAAGGCCATTTAGCCCGTTGTGTCTGTGTCAATTCTTTGGAACACTGCAGCCCTGCTCTTTCCCTATATCACTGCATTATCTTTTTCTTCATATGCTCGTACCATTTCCTCTGAAGACCACAGTTAAATCTTGCTTCTACCGCGCACTGAAGCAGTACATTCCAAATCCTAACCATTTATTGCATATTCTTTTGTTCTATTATTACAATTATTACAATTCTTCCTCTTGCCGGTTCTGCTTCTATTGCCAGTCACCATATATCAGTGCCCTCTTGTGCATGACCCTTCCAGTGGGCAATGTTTCTCAGTATCGACTCTGTCCAGACCCCTCTTGATTTCACTCCTTTCACCCTGTTCTTTCCCAGCCCATTCCGCACATCCTTTTATATTCTCTGTAGAAGTATATTCCTCCTTTATAGTGCCATAGATCAAAAGTACTATATTTTTTACTCCTGTTTTCAAGTTAAATCTGGGCAAAAAGAAGTAGCCTAAGACTGGCAACTAAGCTAACATTTGTGTAGCACTCTTAAGAATAACACTACAGATGTCAAGCTGTTGCTGTAACATTGAAGTTGAGATGCATTGTTGGTAGCTCTGATTATTAAATAGTCACAATTAGCTGGCAGCTGCATTTTATTGGTCATGGACAAAACATTGATACACGCACACATAATCTGTTTTGGAATCTGCTTAAAATATAGATAATCAGAGGCAGTACTTCAGGTCCTACTTTCTAACCAGTGCAGAAAATGGCAATATCAAAATCACACTGGCTGCTGAATACCACAAGCACCAACTTTCATACTTTTCTACTGGTAGTACAATGCTTTCAAAGTATTCACAGCTCTCGTGTGTAAAACCTAAGCAGCTTTACCTGTCATCATTCCAGTACTACAGATTCACTGTCCTTAATTGCTGACAGACGTTGAATGCCTGGATCCAAAATTTTCAGATTGTTGTTATTCTGTCTTTTTTTAATGTTCTTTTGTTACATTTTCTCTGGATGTCAGTGTCTCTTGGAAGGCCAATGTTATTTTTATTTCATGGGATGTGGGTATCTCTGGCCAGACCCCCTATTTGATGTCCAGTCGTGATTTCCCTTAGATGGTTGTGAGCTGCCATCTTGAGTGTAGGTACACGCACACTGCTGTTAAGGGCATTTCTGATTTTTAACCCAGTCGCAGAAATTCCAAGTCAACGAGGTGTCATTCTGATCGTTGAGTCAATTAGAAAACATTGTAGTGAGTAAATAAACCATATTTTAGTGCAGAATTTAGCAAAGGTAGACCATTCCCAGTGGTCTTTGTACTGCAAAATTCACTTATAAATTACTCTAATGTCTCATCTCAATTTCAAAATTTTAATCATTTTTGTCTTCAATTTTCAGATTGAGGAACGAGCTATCCAGGATTTGCTAATCCACTACCAAGCCTGCGACAACCCTGAGGAATTCATTATGATAGATCGATCACCACAAGGGCCCATTGCCACCCCAGTATGGAGTAAACACTGATTCTTGTATCTGCTAACAATAACAGATGGTATTGAAATTAAATTGACCAGCGCATGCTCTGAAAAGGATGCAGTTTCAAAACAACGGAGGAACAAAAGAATTTCTCCTTTCTCTAGCAGATCAACTATTGTGTTAGACCTCAAGTGCTGCTGAGGCAATGCTTTCATTTGGAATATAAATCTTTAGATGCCTCTTTTCATTGTCATAGTAAATAACGATTTAATATGTTAAGTGCCATTCAGATACTGGTATTTTGTTTCTCTCCACTTCCCCACCCCACACACTTTCCAAGTACTGCGTACTTTTAGCTGCAATTGCACAAAAATTAGAGGCAGAGAATATGAGTTATGTTTGGGGAGGGGAACTGAAATGCTTATTGTCAATTAGAAAACATAGATGCTATTAAAATCAAAACTATTTTAATGATCCACTGCATTTTAAATTAATAGTGATGAGAGGGACGTCTGGTGAGTTACTTTTGTTCCTTGGCCAACTCCAGCTTTTGCATAAACATACTTAATAGGTTGAATGCAGAGAGAACCAACATAAATGTTGTGTAAATTCATCATTACTGATAGGGAGGTATGGAGTTTGGGTGCCTGGTCCACAGGGAAGGGAAAAATCAACCATGCATACCTCTGGACACCTGAATGAAAGCATTGTTGGAGCCTTAGCCACAAGTCAACTATTTTTAAACTGCTGTTGGTAAAAGGAAAGTGGAAAAAATTCATAACGATCCAGCAATAACAATGTTACAGAATCATTGTAACTACATTTAAAAACCCGTGGAATCTACTAACAATCAGCACTGTTTGCTGATGTTGAGGTATCACATGTACAGCTATGTATGATGAAATGCTAGTATTTACTGCCTCAAAAGATGAGTAATCATGTCACAAATGAGGAAGATTAAATTTATTATACAAAAGCACAAAATCCAACACTGTCAGTATGTTCTCTACAAAACACCAAAGTCAATCTGAGACCAATGGCAAACAACACTTTGTTCTTCCCACTGCAGTTAATTTAAACTAAAGTTAGATTAATCTCCAACTGATTGCTGCTAGCACCAAAGTTGTTTTTAACATTGGCTCCAGGCAGGCTGCAGTTTAGGCTACCTGCTGACAGAGATGTTAGACCTTAACTTGATGACAGTGATGGTTGCTGTTTATACTTGGCATGAATGGAAAATAATGTATGTAAGTTTTAAGTGAAAGTTTCTCCTGAGCAGCCATGATGCGTCCAACAGCAGTGGCTTTGCTTTTTTTCTGTAAAACTTAAGAAGATTAAGCAGCAATTATGCAATCATGCATCCCTGCTTAACGTCATATGTTGAAATGTTATTGTATCAGTACAGCTCAAACACTTGCGTTGGTTTTGTGCTGCTGAAATAAATTTCTAATGAGTAGTTTGTTAACGTTAATCAATGCTGTGCATGGAATAGGGAGAAGCATTTTAAGAAGCATCTTAGCATTTTTGTTTTGCTGGTGCACAGTTGAGATTTTGAGCTTATGCTGAGTCTCTAGTGGATTTGGACTTGGTGTTAATTGCTGGATTTGATTTTTTTTTTAGCTGGTATAGTGCCTAGCTTTCCCATTATGTATGATATTTGAAACAACACAGGTATTTGTTTGAAAGGCCTTTTTGTAGGTGTGTGATTGGGCAGTATTGGTCTTGCATGATTTGTTTGCAGTTGTGCAATTGAGATTGGAGCTGTTGACTTTCCTATACCTTTGTCAAAACTGTTGTGTGATTTTGGACTCTAGCAACTAAAATATCTATTACATCTAATGGGTCACTTGGCAAATTAAACTTAACCACTTGGCTGGAGTGTCACTGTGTAAAAGATAAATTAAGGGGGGGAGGTGGCAAACAAAACAAAAGTCCTATTTAAGATTCAGTGTATATGATCCTTCATTGTTTAAATGAAAATGTATTTTCATCATGTTTAGCCATGATGGGTGGCAAGCTGAAAAAAAATGAAAGCAATAAATGTGTATCTGACTTGAATGTGTGATATTTTGTTTAACAACAATACAATATCTTCAATAGGTGCTTCATTAATGGACCTAATCAATTTTTCCTGTTCGCGCAGTTTCAACATGTCCATGAACAATCAATGATCCAAAAAGAGTTAAGAACATAAGAACATAAGAAATAGGAGCAGGAGTAGGCCATCTGGCCCCTCGAGCCTGCCCCGCCATTCAATAAGATCATGGCTGATCTGTCGTGGCTCAGTTCCACTTTCCCGCCCTCTCCCCATAACCCTTAATCCCCTCTCTTATCAAAAACCCATCAACCCGCTTCTTAAAAATATTTAGCGAGGCAGCCTCCACCACTTCAACAGGCAGAGAATTCCAGATATTCACCACCCTTTGAGTGAAGAAGTTCCTCCTCAACTCCGTTCTAAACCGCCCCCCCTTTATCTTGAGGCTGTGCCCCCTAGTCCTACTGTCTTAAGTACTGTCTAAGTTAAGTACTTGGACACTATCCTTTTACGATATTTTCACCATGTGGCACTTTTATAAGTATTTCCATTGAAGTTTCAAATTCGAAAAGTTCTTAATGTTAGCAGAGATTGGTATTTTTCATATTTTCACACTTATAGGAGTCCCTCAATCTATTCCTAGTTTGGTCACAAAAACAGTCCGCCTTGAGGTTCTTCAATAACTGACTGTCCCAATACTTTTCAGATATTTTGGTGGCTTTCAGTGCAGTATAATATGTATCCTGATTAAATTATAAGTTTTTTTTACATTATTGGCAAAATAGCATTAATATCCCTGACAGTGAATTAAACAAACTTGAAAATTGCCTGAGAAGTGAAGTTATTTAGAGGCACGTGGAAGTCACATTTATCTAAGAAAATCACCATTGCTCTTTACTTCCATGAAAGAAAACACTGTCTTGTGTTATTGCACCATTCTTTCCAAACTGAATAAAAAGGAAATGATTGCTTAAATACTATATTGCAGGAGAGGAAGAAAAGAGTACTGGAAACAAATGTTTTTTTTTAGCTCATTGGATATGGGAAATAAAGTTGCATTTATTTCCATTGTAGTTGTTCAGGCAATTGAGTAACTTGCACAGTAGACCACTGCATGATGACTTACTTTTTATTAATGTGGTAAACATTTCCCAAGGCGCTTCACAGGAAGTGAACTGGCAAATAAGCAAAACCTTGGAAAAAATAGCAAGTTTTAAGGAGTGTCTTAAGAGGCAACGATTTTAGGGAGGAAATTCTAGATCTTGGAGTGTAGGCATCTGAAGATGTAGCATACAAGATTAATGCATAAGGCAGTAAGAATCAATACACTATAGACTGAAATTATATGTACATAGTTTAGGTAGATGTCCCAAGTTGACCTCCTCAGAAGGATGTTAACATTAAAAATTCAAGCAGGAGTAAACCGTACAGCCACTTGTACCTACTCCAATATTTAATAGATGATCATAACTGATCTGATCTTGGCCTCAACTCCACTCTCCCACCTGTTCCCCATGATCCTTGACTCCCCATACTTCAGAAATCTATTTATTAGAGCCTTGAATCGAGTCAATTATCCTCCACGGCTCCTTAGGGTAAAGAACTTCAAAGATTCACAGCCTTCTGAGGGAAGCAGTTCTTTCTCATCAGTCTTAAATGACAATCCCTTATACTGAAATTGCACCCTGATTTCTAGGTCACTCCCAAGAGAAGAAACATCCTCTTAGCATGTAACCTATCAAGTTCCCTTAGAATCTTGGGTGTTTCATTAAAAGATCTTTTGTTCTTCTAAACTCCAAGTATAGGCTCAACTTTTCCTCACACAACTAATTCACCCCAAGAATCAACTGAATGAACAGTCTCTGAACTGCTTCCAATATAGGTACGTTCTTCCTTAAATAAGGAGACTAAAACTACATACAAATGCAGATGTGGTCTCACCAATGTACTATATACAGTTACAACAAGACTTGCTTATTTTTGTATCCCATTCCCCTTCTAATAAAGGTCAACGTTTCATTTGACTTCCTGATTGCATTTTGTACCTGTATGTCCAAGGACACCCAGATCCCTCTGTACTGTACTGTTTTATAGGCTCTCTCCCCTTAAATGGCTTCATCCAAATCCATATTTTCCCACATTACACTCCATGTGCCAATCTTTTGTCCACTTGTTTAACTTATTTATTTGTAGATTCCTGTGACCTTGTAATTTGTTTTCCTATCTGTCTGTTGCCTGCTGCACAGTCTGTTTTAACCCTTGTATGGTGGACAAATAACTACAAGTAGATGTCTTATTAGTACAACCAATATTTATTTAAACCCACACAATCAATAATCACCCACCGGACCATCAATAAGTTATCTTACAGAAAATACTAGAATTCAAATCCAATACAAGACCTTGACTTAACTTTGCATGACTGGCAAGTACCAGAGCATATATTGGCCTTCATCTGCACTGGTCCTGGTAGTTGTCTGCATAGTCTGGTCTGGCACTCTGGCTCTGGTCTTCCTTCCTTCCTTGTTGGGTGTGGTGGCTGTCCTCATGCTGGTCATTGCTGGTGATGGTCACCATTGTTGTAGCTCATTTGTGGGGTCAGAGAGAGAGATTCCGGGTTGTGCAGCACCCTTTATACCCTATTGAATTTCATCGATTTCCCCCTAATCGATAAGAGTCCAATCAGGTGCTGCCATACCGATCTCTGGGTATGTCTCCAATGGCCATGTCTGTAGGCACGTAAGTCACATACCTCCCTCCTAAATAAGGGGTCATGGTGCCCTTATGTCTGGTTACACAACCCAGTGTGACCAGAAAGTCTCTTTCATCCAGGAGATGACCCATATCCTGTTTGTTCACTTGTCAGGGTTGCAGCCTGTTTAGTTTTTAGTTTTAGTGTTTAGTTCTTGCCCAATTGTCCCAGAGTGCTTTACAAATCACCATTTTAGATGGCTGGTTTATCCACAGTCCCCTCTTTGATCCGTGAAGTGTGATGGATCACAAACTCAGGACCAGTATCTGTCAAGAATTCCCCAGTCACTCAGTCAAGTAAGGCCCAGGCATTGGCATGCACAGTAATTATATATTCCTACAATATATTGACATTCCAGAAGCTACAGACAACAACACTCTACAAATACAGACAACCTCATATTCTAAGCCCCATTATTATAATAAGCTAGTTACCCACAAATACAAACAATCACATATTCTAAACACCATTTTAGGTTCAGAGTTATGCACAGGACAATAATAAATCATTGGTACAGATGCAGAAGTGAAATAACATTTAAATTTGGATTTGAGGGTCATGCACCAAAAGTGCTGAAGAGGTAGATTTAACTCTCCAAAGTACTTGATCCAAAAAATGATCTAAATTTGCATAATAAACACATTTTATCACAGTTACCATTTTAGATTTAAATTTCCACAGTCACAATTCAAAATCTTTCTCCTAGTATACACATGCTACATTCTTTTATGACCCAATTAACACAATGTAACCAAAATACAAGTTAGAAGTAATTCAAATGATTTTCTACTAGTTCAACAAATTATAGAGGAAACTCCTCCATCATTCTGTCTACTTCACCAGTTTTATTTATGAATAACATAACTTGCACAAATAGTTTGTTCCCCTTTATGCATTTTAACTCCTGTAACCCCAAATAATTAAGTACTAGGAAAAATCGTGTCATCTGTTGTAATGTTATTGAGACTCTCCAGAGCCCTTAACTTTCCAGAAAAATTAACTCCCAACTTATTAGCATTTATATACATTGAACCAAACAAACTTTACATGTGAATATGAGGATTATGACATAACATTTACTCAGTATAGGAAAGTCAAACAGATATTACTCTAAAATTCTCACATTCAGATGGTTACATCATAAACTGAGAATACGTTTTAATGCATCCCTCTTTGAAACACAAAATCCATACAGAGTCTCTTTCCATTACCCTCTATTTGTCAAAATTAAACTTACTTACCTTTTTAAAATTTAGGCAACTTCCCATTTACAAATTGGTTATTTTGTGCGCTCAGTTTAGCCTATCAATTAAATGTCACAAACTGGTTATGCTTAAGCATTATAATCATTTTAATTTGAAAGTTAACAGTGAGATCTGAATGAGCCAAACTCTTCAAGTCTCAATTCTATTCAAAACAAAATACAAAAAAAACTTTTGGCTTGGAGCCAAATGAATTAATTTGGTCTCAAAATCTGTCAAATTAAAAACAAAACAAAAATAAAATTTACAACTTCCAATGTATATCATTTTTAATTGCCAAATTAGGAATAGAAGATGGTGAAATCTCTGCCGGTTAAGAAAACCCAGGAAATAAAATGTTCCAATGTATTGATGTCATGGTTTCTTCAAGATAAAGGAAAGAGCACATGGTTCCCTCCAAGGTTTAAATCCTTTCTTAACAAAATTCGAACTCAGGATTATTCAAAATCAAATTGGTTATTACAAATTTCAATTTATGTTCTTTGATTTTGAAATTTCAATTTACTTTCCAAAAATTGTGTTCAAAGTAATGACCCACATATATGTATATTATTTATGTATTTATATTCTATACCTCTTAAGCACATTCATGGCTATTGATTATACTCAATGACAAAGTGCACAGAAGGGTGTGTTGTCTGCCTGGTGCTCGGGTCCGGGATGTCGCAGCTGGGCTGCAGAGGAACCTGGAGTGGGAGGGTGAGAATCCGGTCGTTGTGGTACATGTGGGTGCTGGCGACGTAAGCAAAATGCGGACTGAGGATCTGGGGAGGGAGTATGAAAAGCTGGGAATGGAATTAAAAAGTAGAACCGAAAAGGTGGTCATCTCTGGGCTACTGCCTGAACCGAGTGCAGACGGGCATAAGGTTGACAGGATTAAGGAAGTGAATCAGTGGCTCAGGGATTGGTTTGAATTTATGGGGCATTGGCACCAGTATTGGGGTAGGTGGGACCTGTTCGGGTGGGATGGGGTTGGTCTGAACCGTGCTGGGACCAGAGTGTTGGCGAATCGAGTAAAGAGGACTGTAGACAGGGCTTTAAACTAATTAGGGGGGGGGAGGGTGTGAGGGTAGGTGACCTTACGAGGTCTAAAGTTAAGGATAGGTTACAGGTAAGGGAAGAGGCCGAGGATGTCCCAATAATAAAGGGAGTAGGGGGCGTGAGTATGGTTGGTGGTGTTATGGCAAATAGGGTCCAGGTGAAGGCTGGGATGAAAGCGCTTTATCTGAATGCACGAAGCATTCGGAATAAAGTGGATGAGCTGGTGGCACAGATCGACACAAATGGATACGATCTGGTGGCCATTACAGAGACGTGGCTGCAAGGTGACAGGGACTGGGAGCTGAACGTACAGGGCTATCAAGTGTTTAGGAAGGATAGGCAGGAGGGAAAAGGGGGGGGCGTAGCTCTGCTGATTAAGCATAGCATCAAGGTGGTAGCAAGGGATGATATTGGAGCCAAGGAGCAGAACGTGGAATCGTTGTGGGTGGAGATTAGGAACAGCAAAGGGAGGAAGACGCTGGTGGGTGTCGTCTATAGGCCCCCGAATAATGATCTGGAGGTAGGGCGGGCTGTTAACGCGCAAATAAGTGCGGCGTGCAGGAATGGGACGGCCGTAGTTATGGGGGATTTCAATCTGCATATTGATTGGTCGACCCATGTTGGACGCGGTGGGCTCGAGGAGGAGTTCTTGGAACGCTGCCGGGATAGTTTCCTGGAACAGTGCGTGTTGGAGCTGATGAGGCAGAGAGCTATCTTGGATCTCGTGCTATGTAATGAGGCGGGTAGAATTAGGGACCTTGCGGTGAAGGATTCTCTTGGGGAGAGTGATCATTGTATGGTGGAGTTTCTGGTGCAGATGGAGGAGGAGAAAGTGGGTTCCCGGACACGCATACTTTGTTTGAATAGAGGGGAGTACGGTAGGATGAGAGAAGAATTGGCGAATGTTGACTGGGGGAGCGCGTTGGAGGGAGGGTCTGCTGAGGAGCAGTGGAGGATCTTTAAGGAGATCTTTCTTGGTGCTCAGCGGAAATTTATTCCGATGGTCAAAAAGGACAGTAGGAGGAGAGGTAATAAGCCGTGGATAACGAAGGAGGTGAAGGAAAGTGTTAAATTAAAAGCGGAGGAATTTAGAGTAGCTAAGAGTAGTGGGCGAGAAGAGGATTGGGAGAGGTTTAAATGTCAACAAAGATTGATAAAGAAGGGTAGGAGAAACTATGAAGCTGGGCTAGCACTTAATATAAAAAAGGATAGCAAGAGTTTTTATAAATATATAAAAAGGAAGAGGCTGGCTAGGGTGAACGTTGGTCCTTTAGAGGATGAGAAAGGGGACCTAGTGGTAGGGGATGGGGATATGGCTAAGGTATTGAATAACTTTTTTGTTTCTGTCTTCACGGAGGAGGACGTGAATAATTTGCCGGGTGTTAGTGATGGAAAGATGGTAGGACTGGAGGGTCTTAATGACATTACTGTTACTAGAGAGGCGGTGCTCGACAGACTGGAGGGGCTGATTGTGGACAAGTCCCCAGGACCGGATGGAATGCATCCGAGGGTTCTGAAAGAAATGGCGGAGGTGATAGTGGATGCCTTGGTGGTTATTTTCCAGACGTCGCTGGATTCCGGGGAAGTGCCGGAAGATTGGAAAACGGCTAATATTACGCCGTTGTTTAAGAAGGGTGCCAGGCAAAAGGCGGGGAATTATAGGCCGGTTAGTTTAACGTCTGTGGTAGGTAAAATGTTAGAATCCGTCATTAAGGAGGAAATTGCGAGGCATCTTGAAGGCAATTGCTTGATAGAGCGGACGCAGCACGGTTTCATTAAAGGGAAGTCGTGTCTGACAAATTTACTGGAGTTCTATGAGGATGTGTCTAGGGCGGTGGATAGAGGAGAGCCGGTGGATGGGGTCTTTCTGGATTTTCAGAAGGCGTTTGACAAAGTACCTCACAAGAGGTTATTGCAGAAGGTCGAGGGACATGGAGTTGGGGGTAGGGTGTTAGCGTGGATAGAGGATTGGTTGTCAAATAGGAGGCAGAGAGTGGGGGTCAACGGGTGCTATTCGGATTGGCGGATGGTGACTAGTGGAGTGCCCCAGGGGTCGGTGCTGGGGCCTCAGCTATTTACCATTTATATAGATGATCTGGAGGAGGGAACCGAGTGTAGGGTGTCGAAATTTGCTGATGACACCAAGATTGGGGGAACGGCAAATTGTGCGGAGGGTGTGGAGAGTCTGCAGAAGGATCTAGATAGGCTGGGCGAATGGGCCAGGAAATGGCAAATGGAATTTAATGTTGGCAAGTGTGAGGTGGTCCACTTTGGTAGGAATAATGGTAGGAAGGACTATTACTTACGAGGCGAAAAACTGCAGCAGGCAACGGTGCAGAGGGACCTCGGGGTCCTTGTGCATGAGTCGCAAAAACCCAGCTTGCAGGTGCAGCAGGTGGTCAGGAAGGCGAATGGGATGCTGGCCTTCATAGCGAGGGGGATTGAATATAAAAGTAGGGAGGTCTTGCTGCAGCTGTATAGGGCATTGGTGAGGCCGCAGCTGGAGTACTGTGTGCAGTTTTGGTCGCCGCACCTGTGCAAAGATATTTTGGCCTTGGAGGGAGTGCAGAGGAGGTTTACTAGGCTGATACCGGAGTTGAGGGGGTTGAGCTATGAGGAGAGGCTGAATAAACTAGGCTTGTACTCGTTGGAGTTTAGAAGAATGAGGGGAGATCTCATTGAGACGTATAAGATGATGAATGGGATGGATAAGATAGAGATGGAGAGACTCTTCCCGCTCAAAAAAGACAGTAGGACTAGGGGGCACAGCCTCAAGATAAAGGGGAGGCGGTTTAGAACGGAGTTGAGGAGGAACTTCTTCACTCAAAGGGTGGTGAATCTCTGGAATTCTCTGCCCGTTGAAGTGGTGGAGGCTGCCTCGCTAAATATTTTTAAGACGCGGGTTGATGGGTTTTTGATAAGAGAGGGGATTAAGGGTTATGGGGAGAGGGCGGGAATGTGGAACTGAGCCACGACAGATCAGCCATGATCTTATTGAATGGCGGGGCAGGCTCGAAGGGCTAGATGGCCTACTCCTGCTCCTATTTCTTATGTTCTTATGTTAAGAAAATTCCAAAAATTTATTTCAATTTAATCCAATTCAATTTCCAATTTATATTTAAACTCTGTGTCAAACCCGGTGTTGTAAAATCACAATTAGGGAAGAACATTAAAACATTAAACAAACAACATAACAAAAACATGGACACAATCAGTTTATTAAACACACACAGACACACATGGAAGCCTCCAACATGCATTCCACATTATCTTTCATTCAAATTCAGATTTTAAACTGGGATGTAAATAAAACATTGAAAGAAAATGAAGAAAATAGATTAAGACAGCTGTCTTCATTCTTCTTTCTTCCAAACTGTAATTAAACTCAAAAACAGAAGTAAATTCAAGAAATCTTGTATTTAAATTTTAACAGTTGTCATGCTTAGCCCCTTAAGTTAAACCGAAGTGTGAAGCATTGCATTTATTGCCTGCAATAAATACTCCACAAGAACAGACTTTTAACAACTCCTGCTCTCGATCGAATGCAACAACCATCACCTACATTTGACAAGCAACCAGACCACACAAACACACTAAAATACAAAACTACTCAAATTATTAGCTCAACCTTAGATTTTCTCTAATCAGTTTTCCATCTTGCCAAGTAATTTATAATATTTCCCTATTAAGTAGAGAGAACATCATTCCTTTCTCTCAAAATTCTGTAACAGACACTGCACACTCCTTCAAACAAAAACAAAGAACAACTTGGGGTTCTTTGTGATGTTAGTGAGGGTGTGAGCTCCTTACCCCACATAGTCTGTTTTAATGGGGTTCATAGGCATAACATTTTCTAACAATGCAAGACTATCCATTGATAGGGACAGTTAAGTCTGCATTCAAAACTGCATATAGTGCTGAGATTCTTTAAAACATTCACTCCCTCCCAATTGGCCTAACTGGTCTTTCAAATTCATGTATGGGATGGAGACTTTGCTAGCTAGACCAGCATTTATTGCCCATCCCTAATTGCTCTAGAGAAAGTGGTGGGTGTGATGTGCCTTCATGAGCCGCTGAAGTTTGTATGCTGTAGGAACACCCATAATGCTGTTAGGAAGGGAACCAAGGATTTTGACCAAGTAACGGTGAAAGAATGGCAATATAGTTCCAAGTCTGGATGGGTGTGTGGCTCAGAGGGGAATTTGCAGGTTGTGATGCTCCTGTGCTGCTGCTGTCCAGGTGGTAGAGGTCATCGGTTTGGAAGATACTGCTAAAGGAACTTTGGTGAGTTGCTACAGAACATCTTGTGGATTGTACAGGCTGCTGCTACCATACGTCGGTGGTGGAGGGAGTGAATGTTGAATGTGGTGGATGGGCTGATTTGGACCGAATGATGTTGAGCTTCTTGAGTATTGTTGGAACTGCACTCATCAAGGTAAGTGAGGAATATTCCATCAAACTCCTGACTTGTGCCTTGTAGATGGTGGACAGGATTTGGGACCCAGGAAGTAAGTTACTCGCTAAGGAATTCCTAACCTCTGACCTGCTCTTATAGCCACTGTATTCATGTGATTGGTCCAGTTCAGTTTCTGATCAATGATAACTCCAAGACGTTAATTCGACAATGGTAATGCATTTAATGTAAGGGGGAGATGATTAGATTCTCCTTTATTGGAAATGGTCGTGGCCTGGCACTTGTGTGACACAAATGTTACTTATCACCTGTCAGTCCAAACCTGAATATTGTCCAGGTCTTACTGCGTATGGACATGGACAGCTACTGGATCTAAAGAGTCACAAATGGTGCTGAACATTATGCAATCATCAGCAAACATTCCCACTAATGAGGGAAGGGAGATCATTGATAAAGCAGTTGAAGATAGTTGGGCTGAGGACACTACCATGAGGAGCTCCTGAAGTGATATCATGGGACTGAGATCATTGACCTCCAACAACCACAACTATCTTCTTTTTGCTGGGTATGACTCCAACCAGTGGTGAGTTTTCCCCTGATTTCCATTAACTAGTTTTTCTAAGGCTCCTTGATGCCGTACTTGGTCAAATGCTGCCTTAATGTCACTCTCACCAGCCGTTGGTGGTTCAGCTCTTGTCCATATTTGGACCAATGAGGTCAGGAGCTAAGTTACCCTGCAGAACCCAAGCTGAGCATCAGTGAATAGGTTATTGCTCAGAAAGTGTCACTTGACAGTGCTGTTCATGATTCCTTCCATCATTTTACTGATGATAGGATGGTAGATTTGGCCTGCTTTTTGTGCACTGGACATACCTGGGTAATTTTACACATTGTTGGGTAAATGCTAGTGTACTGGAACAGGTTAAGAGTGTGGCTAGTTCTGGAGCACGAGTCTTCAGTACTATTGCTGGAATGTTGTCAGGGCCCATAAGCTTTGCAGTATCCAGTGCCTTCATCTCTTTCTTTTTGATATCATGTCGCGTGAATTGGCTGAAGACTGGCATTGTGATGCTGGGGACCTCAGGAGGAGGTCGAGATTGATCATCCACACAGCCTTTCACAGATGTTTACAAATGCTTCAATCTTTGCACTGATGGGGATATTTGTGGAGCCCCTTGCTCCTGTTAGTTGTTTAATTGTCCACCATCATTCACAACTGGGTGTGGCAGGACTGCAGAGCGAAGATCTGATCCGTTGGTTGTAGGATCACTTAGCGCTTTCAGTGACATGTTACTTGCATGCTATACGACAGGTGGGCAAGTGGTCCTGTGTTGTAGCTTCAGCAGGTTGACATTTCATATTTAGATATGCCTGGTGCTCCTGGAATACCCCCTTGCACTCTTCAAGGTTAATCCCTTGGCTTAATGGTCATGTTAGAATGGGGGAATATGCTGGACCATGAAGTTACAGATCATGTTGGATACAATTCTGCTGCTAGTGATAACCCACAGTGATTCATGGATGCCCAGATATCAAAATCTATCCCATCTGCACAGTAGCAGTGCCACACAACAGGACGGAAGGTATCCTAAATGTGAAGACGGGACTTCATCGTCTATAGTTTCCTGTTTTCTGTCTCCCTCTTTTCTTAACAAACATTTGTGGCTTTCCAAACTGCTGGAACCTTTCCAGAATCTAGGGAATTTTGGAAGATTACAACTAATGCAACCACTATATCTAGATCTCTTGGGGGTGGCACAGTGGTCAGCACTGCTGCCTCACTGCACCGAGGACCCGGGTTCGATTCCCGGCTTGGGTCGCTGTCTGTGTAGAGTCTGCGCTTTCTCCCTGTGTCTGCATGGGTTTCCTCTGAGTGCTCCAGTTTCCTCCCACAGTATGAATGATGTGCTGGATAGGTGCATTGGCCATGCTAAATTCTCCCTCTGTGTACCTGAACAGGCGCTGGAGTGCGGCGAGTAGGGGATTTTTACAGTAACTTCATTGCAGTGCTAATGTAAGCCAACTTGGGACTAATAAATAAACTTTCAATGTCTTAGAATGCAGGGCACCAGGTTGGGAGCGCTTGTCAGCCTTTAGTCTCGTTAGTTTGCCTAGTACATTTCCTGTAGTGATAATGAACCAGTCTGGTTCTGAGATCAACACAGCAGCTTTTGTAATCACTGTTTGTTCCAAAATGTTCATTTTCACTATGTGGGTCTCTTCATTCTCACTTCAGTCTGTGTGTGGTGAAGGGACATCCATGATGCTGTTGGCTGGGAATCTCTAGAATTCTGATCCAGCAAGAATGAAGAAATGATATATGTCCAATCGGTTAATGATCCTATTGAGTAAAGCACAAGTAGATCATTGTGTAATTTTTGCACATTTCTGGAGCAGTCTGGCATTTTACTGAGTTACATTAATGAATGAGTTGCATTAGGGATATGCACCTCTTAAATCCTGCAATGAAAGAATTCTGTTGGGGGCAGTAAGGGATTATTGCAATTTCCCCAAATATTTGTTTTCACCTTGAGTTTGGAGGAATTTTCAAGGAATCTCATCGAATAAGTTAGCCACTTGTGAAAACTGACACCAGATGGCTCTATCTGAAGTCTATTGTTTGCTTATAGCATTTCTTTTGCAGTTAACTATCCATAAATAAGTTGCTGAAAATTTAAGAGACATGTCTGGCGTGGATGAAATTACTTGGCTTTCAAACTGATGAGATGCGTAGAAACCCGGATAGAATCGTAGAAGTCCGATAGTTCAGAAGGAGGCCATTCGGCCCATTGAGTCTGCATCAACAACAATCCCACCTAGGCCTTATCCCTGTATACGCGCGTATTTACCCCGCTAATCCCTCTAACTATGCATCCCGGGACACTAAGGGGAAATTTAGTATGGTCAATGCACCTAACCCGCACGTCTTTGGACTGTGGGTGGAAGCCACAGGACCTGGAGGAAACCTATGCAGACCTATAGAGAACGTGCAAACTCCACACAGACAGTGATCCAAGCTGGGAATCGAACCTGGGTTCCTGGGGCTGTGAGGCAGCAGTGCTAACCACCATGCCGTCCCAGAGGATAGCAGGGGATAGTCGGGTGTCTGGAATTTGCTGCCCAAGTTAGTGGTGGAGGCAGGAACCCTAAACCCTTTTAAAAAGCACTTGGATCTGTACCTTAAGTTCTGTAAGCTACAAGGCTATGGGCCCTGTGCAAGAAGGTGGGATTAGAAAGGGCACGTGGGTGCCATGGGCTGACATGGACATGATGGGCCAAATGGCCTCTTTCTGTACTGTAAATTTTCTATGGTTCTAACGTACCTCAACATACCATAATCCTTTATCCACAAAAAGAAGCTTTGTTTCTCTAGGGGATTCAGAGAGCTAATGTTAATAAGGAGGGTGGGGAAAACAAAATTACTCAAAGCATCCCATAAGGCTAGGGACGGAGAGGGTCCACTGATTTTAGTAGCAGAGCATCTTTAACACATAACTTCCATCCAGCAGCAAACTAACTGGACACTCTAGCTAGTGGGCCAGAAGGAATATTAGTAACAGGAGGCTATAACTTGGTGCCTGGAGAACGATCCTGGGCACGGAAGGAAAATTCTGGTTCACAAATTGTGCAACATTATGAAAAAAAAAACAAATTACCTGGTCAGTTATCCATTTGTGGGCCTTAGTTATACAGTTGATAATTGTCTTTGCTTGCATTATAAGTCATTGCAGGAATGCAGACACTATCAATCGTAAAGCATTTTGGGATGTCCTGAGAATTGTTTTAGAGGAACATTTCCTGCCTATATACAGTTGTACGTAAGAATTTTCCAAAATATATTTCTCTGTATCCAGATACAAATAGGCATTAGTGTGGAAAAGAATGATCATACTTTCAGCTTTCTTGGGTACTAATTGGTCAACTTATCAGGATGCTTACAAACTGCTGAAGGGGAACATCTCTCTCCCCATTAACCTGTACTCAAACGTTTAAGCATGAGTCAGAACCCATTCCTTGATTATATATATATACATATATAGGTAAATATTCCTCCATTTCTCTGAAAAATTGGGAGATTCTTTTGCCCAAGACAGCTGGAAGAAAAATTCCACTATGGCTGCAATAGATTAGACCATAAGACAGAGGAGCAGAATTAGGCCACTGGGCCCATTGAGTCTGCTCCGCCATTCAATCATGGCTAATATTTTTCTCATCCCCATTCTCCTGCCTTTTCTCCATAACCCCTGATCCCCTTATTAATCAAGAACTATCTATCTCTCAAAGACACTCAATGACCTGGCCTCTGCAACTTGTGTGGCAAAGGGTTCCATAGATTCACCATCCTCTGGCTTAAGAAATTCCTCCTCATCTCTATTTTAAAGGATCGTCCCTTTAGCCTGAGGTTGCACCCTCTGGTTCTAGTTTTTCCTACTAGTGGAAACATCCATTCCATGTCCACTCTGTCCAGGCCTCGCAGTATCCTGTAAGTTTCAATAAGATCCTGCCTCATCTTTCTAAACTCCAACGAGTACAGACCCAGAGTATCCAACCATTCCTCATATGACAAGCTCTTCATTCCAGGGATCAGTCTTGTGAATCTCCTCTGGACCCTTTCCAAGGCCAGTACATCCTTCCTTAGATATGGGGCCCAAAACTGCTCACATTGGAGGGAGGATTCCTTTGTGTGCACCGAGCAGAGTGGACAGAGGAATTCCCTGTATTCCTGGAGCAGAGTGTGACGATACTGTGCCTTCAAGAAACATATTTGTGTCATGTTTCTTGTGCACAGCAAGAAGTCTCACAACACCAGGTTAAATTCCAATAGGTTTATTTGGAATCACGAGCTTTCGGAGTACTTCTCCTTCATGAGATGATCACCTGATGAAGGAGCAGTGCTCCAAAAGCTTGTGATTCCAAATAAACCTGTTGGACTTTAACCTGGTGTTGTGAGACCTCTTATTGTGCCCACCCCAGTCCAACACTGGCATCTCCACATCATGTTTCTTGTGAAGGATTTTTTGTTACAATAAGAAATGTTTGGGACAAAAGAAGAATCAAGATGGTAGAGAAAGGTCACAACCTAAACTGTGAACTCAATATTGAAACCCAAGGACTGTAACATGTTGCTCTTCCACTTTGTTTTACGCTTCACTGGAACATTACAGCAGGTAAACAGTGGACATGTGGGCATGAGAATTGTCTGGCATCCTGATTTCTACTTCACAGAGGCTGAGCACCAGCTCAGATCCTTCGCCCTGCTTCCCCCTTGGACCATAATCCCACCACCAAGCATCAAGCCATTGTCTTCAGGACTGTCACAGACGTTATTGCTTTTGGAGACTTTCCCTCCACTGCTTCCAACTTCATAGTCCCCCCCATGCAGCCCACTCCTACCATTTTTTAAAGTCATTTACAGGACGTGAACATCACTGGCAAGGCCAGCATTTATTGCCCATTCCTAGATGCCTTGAGAAGGTACTGCTGATCTGTCTTCTTGAACACTGCAGTCCACACAGTTTTGGTAAACCCACAGTGCTATTAGGAAGGGATTTTCTTGATTTGACCCAGTGACAGTGAAGGAACTGTGATACATTTCCAAGTTAGGAGGGCAAGTGGCTTGGAGGGGGACTCGCAGGTGGTGGTTATTCTACCCTTGTTCTTCTAGATGGTAGCAGTCATAGATTTGGAAGGTGCTGTCTGAGAAACCTTGGTGAGTTCCTGCTGTCGATGTTGCAGATAGTACGCATGGCTGCTACAGTTCTTCAGTGGAGGGATTGAATGTTTTTGATGGTGTACCAATCAAGCGGGTTACTTTGTCCTGGATAATGTTGAGCTTCTTGAGTGTTGTTGGAGCAAGTGGAAAGTATTCCATTGCACTCCTGTCTTGTGTCTTGTAGATGGTAGATGGGCTTTGGGGGGCTCAGGAGATGAGTTACTCACTGCAGGGTGTGTATGGGGTGTCAGGGAGAGGTATTACCTTTGGTAGGGGAACGTGTCACATCCTTTGTCCATCCTTTGGTTTGTCCGCCCTTTGTCCCCACCTGGCACTCAGGTCTCACCTGTGGCTCCCCGTAGCTGTTTGCGTGCGACAGTGGCCACACCCCGGGCAAAGGCCTCGACAAGCTGGCTAAACCAGGTGAGGGGAGCCAACGGGCCTCAACCCTCGGTGAGATAGGGAGATGTCTATCCCAGCATGTGAAGACGAAGTCCGGCAGATTGAGCGGACGAGACCAAAGGAAGGTCCAACGGTCGAGAAGGCAGTCTCTGCAAGCCTCGTGGAACGCGAAGAGCAGGGCAAGAGAAGACATTCTGGTCATCCACTGTGCCTCGTCCCACCTCCAGCCATCTTGACTCTTGATCTGGATCTGGATGGGAATTGGGAAGAGAGAGTGAGGTTGATGCTGCGCAACTCTCCCTCTCTTTAATCCAAATCAAACGCTAGTTTCGACACCATCGTCATCATTATCAGTGTCCTGTTCAACCCTTGAAGTCCTGTGGTGATGGGCGAGTGACGAAGCAGCAGGCATGGACACACTGGGAGCTGTAGCCATGGACCTGCTCGCTGGCGGCTGAGGTCTAATGGTCGTTTTCCGCTGACCGAAGCAGCGATGGAACTCGGCGTCACCCTGGGCGACTGAGCAGTCCTCTTCAGGAACGCACCGCTCACCTCCGTAGAATGAGGAAGGGGTTAGAAAAGGTGCCCTAAACATTGCCTACTTCATTACACCCTGGCTGGTTTACCGTGGCTGACGGGGATCCCATCTTGCGGTCGAACAAGCAAAATAAAATACAAGGTGACACCGGTCACCATTGGCACTTAGAATGTGCGCACGCTTTTGGACAACCATACAGCAGACAGACCAGAGAGAACAGCCTTAGTTGCCAGAGAGTTTGCAAGATACAACATTGACATTGCAGCCCTGAGTGAAACTCGTCTTGCCAACGTAGGTCAGTTGACTGAAACTGGAGGTCGATACACTTTTTTCTGGAGCGGTCACGGCAGCGATGAGCGTCATGATGCTGGAGTTGGATTCGCCGTCAGGAGTCACCTTGTTCGGAAACTTGATAGTCTATCCAAGGGTGTGAACGACCGGCTTATGACATTACAGCTTCCGCTACAGAACAGAAGTCAAGCCACCCTGATCAGTGCCTATACCCCCACAATGAACAACCCGGACGAGATGAAAGACAAGTTCTGCGAAGAACTAGATGCCCTACTATCAGCAATGAGCAGTACCGACAAGCTGATCTTGCTTGGCGATTTCAATGCAAGAGTAGAGTGTGACTCTGCAATCTGGCAGGGAGTCATTGGGAGGTATAGAGTGGGCAAGTGTAACAGTAACAGCCTACTCTTAATGAAGACCTGTGCAGCACACGACATCCTCATCACCAACACAACCTTCTGTCTGCCTGCCCGTAACAAGACCACCTGGATGCAACACTGCATTGGCATCTTATCGACTATGTCATTGTCAGGAGAAAAGACAGGCAGGGTGTCAGAGTTACCAAGACCATGTGTGGTGCTGACTGCTGGACAGATCACAGGCTCATTATCTCCAAAATGAGGCTCCGCATCAGACCCAAGAGGCGACCACAAGGAAGCAAGGTTATGAAAAGAATCAATGCGGCCAAGCTAAAGAACCCCAGCATAGCTTCAGCACTGGCTGAAGACTTAGAAATCAAGCTTGCTGACCTACACCTCGCAGGCAGCGCTGAGGATGACAGGGAACACTTCAGGGATGCTATCCATACATCTGTGCTGAAGATGCTCGGGCCCTCCACCCGCAAGCAGCATGAATGGTTCAGTGAGAATGATGAGGAGATACAGGCGCTACTTGTTGAAAAGCAGTGTCTTCATCGGGCCTGTCAGAACGACTCTCTAGTTGGGCCATCCACATACTGAATGAGAAATTCCTCCTGAATACAGTCTAGTTCAGTTTCTGGTCAATAGTACCCACAAACAAGACTGCAGGTAGATGAATTGGATCGGCCTGTTCATACCCCACAGAACTCATTTCTTCCTATTTGACTCCATCCTCTCTCTTTCAGTAAAGCGTTTGATAAGGTTTCCCACGGTAAGCTATTGCAGAAGATACAGAAGCATGGATTGAGGGTGATTTAACGGTTTGGATCAGAAGTTGACAGCTGTAAGAAGACAGAAGGTGATGGTTGATGGGAAATGTTCATCCTGGAGTTCAGTTACTAGTGGTGTACCTCAAGGATCTGTTTTGGGGCCACTGCTGTTTGTCATTTTTATAAATGACCTGGATGATGGCATAGAAGGATGGGTTAGTAAATTTGCGGATGACACTAAAGTTGGTGGCGTTGTGGACAGTGAGGAAGGATGTTGTAAGTTACAGAGGGACACAGATAAGCTGCAGAGCTGGGCTGAGAGGTGGCAAATGGAGTTTAATGCAGAAAAGTGCGAAGTGATTCACTTTGGAAGGAGTAACAGGAATACAGAATACTGGGCTAATGGTAAGATTCTTGGTAGTGCGGATGAGCAGAAAGATCTCGGTGTCCAGGTGCATAGATCTCTGAAGGTTAGCACCTAGGTTGATAGGGTTGTTAAGAAGGCATACAGTGTGTTAGCTGTTATTGGTAGAGGGATTGAGTTTTGGAGCCATGAGGTCATGTTGCAGCTGTACAAAACTCTGGTGTGGTTGCAGTTGGAATATTGGGTACAGTTCTGGTTGCAGCATTATAGGAAGGATATGGAAGCGCTGGAAAGGGTGCAGAGGAGGTTTACCAGGACATTGCCTGGTACGGTGGGAAGGTCTTAGGAGGAAAGGCTGAGGGACTTGACACTGTTTTCATTAGAGAGAAGACGGTTAAGAGGTGACTTAATAGAGGCATATAAGATGATCAAGGGATTAGATAGGGTGCATAGTGAGTGCCCTTTTCCTCCAATGGAGATGGCTAGCACGAGGGGACAAAGCTTTAAATTGAGGGGTGGTAGGTATAGGACAGATGTTAGAGGTAGGTTCTTTACTCAGAGAGTAGTAAAGGCGTGGAATGCCCTGCCTGTGACAGTAGTGGATTTGTCAACATTAAGGGCATTTAAATGGTCATTGGATAAACATATGGATGATATTGGAATAGTGTAGATGGGCTTTAGGTTGGTTTCACAGGTCGGTGCAACACAGGGGGCTGAAGGACCTGTATTGCGCTGTTGTGTTCTATGTTCTTGTCCAGTCTCTTCCCATCTACATCCGTCATTTCTCTGATGCCCTATATCACATCAACAAATTCCAGTTTCCTGGCTCCAGCTGCCTCCTCTTCAGTACAGGTGTCCAATCTCCTACCATTCCTCATCAGGATGGCTCTCCACTTCTCCCTTGAACCGAGATCTGAACAATCCCCATCCACTACCACTCTCCTCCTCCTGGCTCAACAATTTCTCCATTAACTTGAGTCACTTCCTGCAAATAAAAAGTGTGGCTATGGGTACCCATATGGGCCCCAGTGATACTCTCTATGTGTGAGGTATGTGGAACACTCCCTATTCCGGCCCCATCCCGTAACTCTTTTTCTGTTACATAGTTGACTATCAGTGCCACTTCATGCTCTCATCTGGACCTGGACATACTTAATAATTTTGCTTCAAATTTCCACCCTTCTTTCACCTTCCATCTCTGACACTTCCCTTCTTGATCTCTCTTTCGACATTTAAGGTGATAGACTGACCACCAGTATCCATTACAAGCCCATCGACTCCCATAGCTACTTTGACTACAGTTCTTCACACCCCATTCCCTGTAAGGAATTGATCCCATTCTCCCAGCTTCTCTGCCTTGGTTGCATCTGTTCCCATGATGTCACCTTTGAAAATGGCGCCTCTGACATGTCTGCTTTTTTTCCTTAACTGAAGTTTCCCCCTCTGTGGTTAACAGGGCACTCAACCAGGTTCCACCCATTTCCCGCACCTCTGCCCTCATTGATTCTCCTGTTTTCCAGAGCCATGACAGGGGCCCCTTTGCCCTCACTTTTCACCCACCAGTCTCTGCATTCAAAGGGTCACCCTCTGCCACTTCTTCCAAATCCAGTACTACGCCACGACAAAACATGTCTCTCTCACCCCCATCATCATTCCACAGGGGCTGCTCCCTCTGTGACACCCCGCTCCACTCTTCCATCACCCCAACTCCTCATCCCCTTCCCACGGCACCTTCGCATGCAAATGTAGAAGGTGAAACACCTGTCCCTTTACCTCCTTCCTCCTCACTGTCCAAGGCCCCAGACACTTCTTCCAGGTGAAGCAGCGTTTCACTTGCACCTCCTTCAATTTGGTCTACTATTCTCATTGCTCTCAATGTGGCCTTCTCTACACTGGGGAGGCTAAACACAGATTGGGTGATCACCTTGTGGAACACCTTTGCTTAGTGTGCAAGAATGACCCCAACCTTCCTGCTGCTTGCTGTTTCAACTCAGCATCTTGCTCTCATGCCCACATGCCCATCTTCAGCCATTATCAGCAAACATTTGGGTAAATGAGACACACAATACCAGGAATTTGAAAGTAACCTAAATCCCAAATGAGAAAGGTATATGAGAAAGAGATGTCTCTAAATCACCAAAAGTATGAGTGTATCTTACTTTCTTTTTGCCTGTATTACCTCATGATCATGGGTAAACAATTGGTTTTCTCCCAACAGCCAGACCAAGCCAGATGTCGAATGATCCAGATCCATAAAATTAAGAAGGAAGAACTTAGAATCATAGAATCTTGACAGAAGGAGGTCATTCAGCCCATCGAGACCACACCAATCACAATCCCACCCAGGCCCTATTCCCGTAGCCCCATATATTTACCCTGCTAATCATCCTGACACTGGGGTCAATTTAGCATAGCGAATCCATCTAACCCGCACATCCTTGGACTGTGGGAGGAAACCGGAGCACCCAAAGGAAACCCATGCAGGCACGGAGAGAATGTGTAAATTCCACACAGACAGTGACTAGTGGCTGGAATTGAACCCGGGTCCCTGGCACTGTGGAGCAACAGTGCCTATCCACTGTCCCACCATGAAGTGTTTTCATGGAGTGTACTACATTAAAGGTGCTATAAAAATATATAATGTTAATGTAGTTCCTTCCATGCTATCCCAAAAAAAGGACTGCTGTAGCAATAGTTACACTTGCTGGAGGGGAGAGGAAGCCCTTGATTGAATATTTCATTCAAAAGAGAGCATATCTGACAAAGTAGCACACACTGAAGTGTTAGTTTATATAATGGCCTAAAGTCTGGTCTGAGGCACAGGAGAGTGTTACCCTTTGAGCCAAGACTGATAAGTTTAGCTCACAGAATCCCTACAGTACAGAAGGAGGCCATTTGGCTCATTGAGCCTTCACTGATCACAATTCTGTCCAGGCCTGATCCATGTAACCCCATGTATTTACCCTAGCTGGTCCCCCTGACAGTAAGGATCAATTTAGCATAGCTAATCAACCTAACCCACATGTCTTTGGACTCTGGGAAGAAATTGGAGCACCCAGAGGAAACCCACGCCGATACGGGGAGAATGTGCAAACTCCACACAGACAGTGACCTGAGGCTGGAAATGAACCTGGGTCCTAAATGCTGCGAAGCAACAGTGCTAACCACTGTGTCACTGTACCACCCCACTTAAACAAAAGTAAAACAATCTGCACTGAAAATCTGAGACCAAAACAGAAAATGCTGCAAAGACTCAGCAAGTCTGGCAGCGTCTGTGGAGAGAGCAACAGAATCAATTCTTTGAGCCCGTACAACTCTGACAATTTAATCTGGATTTGCTCCATTTGGGACACTTGTGTTTCAGAAGCTGGTTTTCTTCACGTCCTTGTTGGTTCTGTCACGGGAAGGCTTGGTGAGCAATAGCTTAGCTAAAATCATAGTAATGGAACATGAGAAACCCTGAGGATAGCCATCCCTGCTGTTAGGGTCCTGCGAGATTGAAATTCCGGATAACATGTTTCAGAAGTGATTGTATTACTCATCTGAGTTTAATTTGGATGCTAAGATGGCTTTTCAACCATGAAGATCAAATTATAGAATTGTTGCATGTGAAGTACAATATTTCATACATATTTTAGTTAGATGCATTCATAATAATTTACACATGGATGCTTGTGCATCTTAATGTGTGCAACCACTGTGAATTGATTATGTAAAGAGATAGCAGGAGAATTAAAAATCCCATGTTTTTCTTCATGTTATATGATCCAAAAATGTTGGGTGGTTACGAAAAAATATGATTTTGCAGTGGATAAGAGATGGGACCTCTGGTTGCCAGATGTAACTTTGGCCTGAAAATGGATGATCCAGTATTGCTAATGTTTATTACTGGGGTTGCATCTTCACTACTGAACCCTCTGGATTATATTGGATACCTATGTTAAATATTCCCTCAATGTGCCCCTTATCATAAATGGCATCTTCTGATGGGGTGGCACAGTGGTTATCACAACTGTCTTACCTGGGTTCGACTCCCGGCTTGGGTCACTATCTTTGCGGAACCTGCATGCCCTCCCCTGTGTCTGCGTGGGTTTCCTCTGGGTGCTCTAGTTTCCTTCCACAATCTGGAAGACGTGTTGGTTAGGTGCATTGGCCATGCTGAATTCTCCCTCAGTGTACCCAAACAGGCGCTGGAGTGTGACGACTAGGGGATTTTCACAGTAACTTTATTGCAATGTTAATGTAAGCCTACTTGTGGCTCTAATAAATAAGCTTAAAAAAACATAAAACAGGCCTATTTCTTCCAGGAGGCGGCAAAATACATCGGTTGGTAGCTGGGCTGTAGATTGGCAGAAGCATGCCCACAATGGTGCTAGTCCCGAAGTATCTCCTCACTAAATGGGCTGCTGAAGTATGTGCTGTACATTTTTGACATTCCTCCTCTTTGGGAGACCCATGCATGCCACAACCCACAAATATTAATCCGAAAACATGACAACGGGATAACAGTCTGAGAACATCAGAAGATGCCAAGAGGCCATCATGAGAGTGAAGTGCATAACCACTGTCTGAATCCCTGTGTAGTAATGACCTTGAAGTTGTATGTAATATTAATTACAATATATGCACACTCCTCTGTATGTTATTAATTATAATATAAGCTGTTCAAATGTTTGTGCCAGAGGTGGATGCCAACTGTCAGTGCACTCCAAGCTCCTCTTGTTTGATGCTCACACCACGGAATGATGAATATTATATCATTGTTATGAGTAAATCAAGAAACAATCTGGAATTGATTATCAATGAATTCTGTGCTTAGTTTTTTTAAATTCATTCACGAGATGTGGACCACATTGGCAATGTATTGCCCATCCAAGCGGCAGCATGATGGCACAGTGGTTGGCACTGCTGCTTTGCATCGCCACGGACCAATGTTCAATTCTGGCTTCGGGTCACTGTCTGTGTGGAGTTTGCACATTCTCCCTGTGTCTGCGTGGGTTTCCTCTGGATGCTCAGGTTTCCTCCCACAGTCCAAAGATGTGTGGGTTAGGTTGATTGGCTATGCTAAATTATCTCTTAGTATCAGGAGGATTAGCAGCATAAGTATGTGGCGTTACAGGGATAGGGCTTGGCTGGGATTGTGATCAGAACAGGCTTAATGGGCCGAATGGCTTCCTTCTGCACTGTAGGGATTCTGTAATCCTGTCTATGATTCTTAATTGCCCTTGAGCAGGTGAAGATGAGTCACCTTCTTGAACTTTTGCAGTTCAAATACTGTGAGAGAGGGAGTTCCAGGATTTGACTCAGTGACAATGAAGAAATGGTGATATACTTTCAAGCCTGGATGATGCTAACTTGCAGATGGTGGTGTATGTGTGCACTTGCTGCCCTTGTCCTAACGGGGGTAAATACCATGTATTGTGATGCATCTTGTAAATGGCAGCCATGGTGCACTGATGGTGAATATTTAAAGCTGTGAATGGGTTGGGAATACAAACACGTGAACAAGTAATAGGACTCAGCCATTTGGCACCTAGAGCCTTTTTTGCCTTTTAGTAAGATCATGGCTGACCTAATAGCAAGATTAAATCTGCATCTCCTCTACCCCTGATAAATTTTCATCCCCTTGCTTACCAAGAATCTATTCATCTCTGCCTCAAAAATATTCAAAGACTCTGCTTCCACCACCTTTTCAGGAAGAGAGTTCTGAAGATTCACAACCTTTGAAAGAAAGAAACTAACCTAATTCCATTTTAAATGGGGCTCTCTTATTTTTAAAGTGATCCCTAGTTCTAGATTCTCCCACAAGAGGATACATTCCTGCTAATACACCCCCTCAGGATCTTGTATGTTTCAAATCAAATAGCTAGTTTTGTCATGGATGGTGTGGTGTATCTTAAATATTTTTGGAATTGCATTCACCCAGGAAGGTGCCCTGTTACACTCCTTACTTGCTCTTTGTAGATGGTGGACTGAGTTTTGGAGTCAGGTGGTGAATTACTCACCACAGAGTTTCCAGCTTCTGGCCTATTCTTGTAGTCACAGTTCAATATCTGGCCAATGGTAACCTCCAGAATAAGATCTTGATAATAGGAGATTCAGCGATGGCAATGCTATTGAGGCTGACCGAGTGGGCGAGGACCTGGCAGATGGAGTATAATGTTAGCAAGTGTGAGGTTATCCACTTTGGCAGGAATAATAGTAGGAGGGATTATTATTTAAAAGGCCAAAAGCTGCAGCATGCTACGGTGCAGAGGGACCTGGGGGTCCTTGTGCATGAGTCGCAAAAACCCAGTCTGCAGGTGCAGCAGGTGATCAAGAAGGCGAATGGAATGTTGGCCTTTATAGCGAGGGGGATAGAATATAAAAGCAGGGAGGTCATGCTGCAACTGTACAGGGTACTAGTGAGGTCGCCACACTTGCAGAAGGATATATTGGCCTTGGAGGGAGTGCAGAGGAGGTTCACCAGGCTGATACCGGAGGTGAGGTGGTTGGACTGTGAAGAGAGACTAACTCGTTGGAGTTAAGAAGGATGAGGGGGGATGTTATAGAGACGTATAAGATAATGAAGGGGATGGATAGGGTAGACGTAGGGAGATTCTTCCCACTTAGAAAGGATAGCAGGACTAGAGGGCACAGCCTCAAGATAAGGGAGGGGCTGTTTAGATCGGAGTTGAGGAGGAACTTCTTCACTCAAAGGGTGGTGAATCGCTGGAATTCTCTGCCCGTTGAAGTGGTGGAGGCTACCTCGCTAAATATATTTAAGTTATGGGTAGATAGGTTTTTGATAGACAAGGGAATTAAGGGTTATGGGGAGAAAGCGGGAAAGTGGAACTGATCCACTTCAGATCAGCCATGATCTTATTGAATGGTGGGGCAGGCTCGAAGGGCTAGATGGCCTACTCCTGCTCCTATTTCTTATGTTCTTATGAATGTCAAAGGGAAATGGTCGGTCTTTTTCTTGGGGTTGATCATTGCCTGGCACTTGTGTGCTGCCAATTTTACTCAACACTTTGACCCAAGCCTCAATGTTGTCCAGTCTGTAAGACATCTAGACACAGACTTATTGATTATCTGAGGAGTTGTGAATGTTACTGAACATTCTGAACATTGTGCAATCATCAGCAAAGATCCCCATTTCTGATCTATGATGGTGGAAAGTTCATAGATAAAACAACTTAAGATGGTTGGGACTATGCCGAGGAATTCCTGCAGTGATGTCCTGGGACCAAGTTGATTTGCCTCCAGTAACCACAACCCTTTTCTTTCATGCTAACTCCAACCAGTGTCAAGTTTTCTTCCTGATTCCCATCAATTTAGTTTTACTAGCTCTTATTGATGCTGTACTGAGTAAAATGCTGCAGCGATGTTAAGGGCAGTCACTCTTGTCTCACCTCTTGAGTTCAGTTCTTATGTCCATGTTTAGACAAGCCAGTAGTGAAGTCAGGAGCTGAGTAGCCTTGCTGAAACCCAAACTGAGTGCACCCCTCCTGCATCCTCCCAGCCCAGCTTCTTCTGGCTCCGCCACCACCCCACCACTGCCTTTTTTCCACCCCCTCCCCACCCCTCGGCCCTGATTCTTCTCAGAGCCTGTGGGTGAATAGAAGCTGGGACTTCTGCAGTGATCTAGTTTGGAAATTCTTGACCTACACAATCAGTGAGTGCAAGTTTTGGAATCATTAACAAACCGCTATAGGTGTAATGAAGAAATATTGACGGAGTGCAGGAACTTTCATGAGTTGAACTGATGTCTGAAATCTGCTTTTTCCAAAAGTCTGCTGATAATCAAGTGGAGCGAAAATGACCTTCTCATGAAGATGCTTTAATCCCTCGTGATTTGTGTTTTTTCAGTTTCCTACACAGTTATAACAGTGATAAAGGGAATTACAATGAAATGAGGATAGATTTAGCTAAAGTCGACTGAGTGGATAGATTAGCAGGAGAGACAGGAAGCAAGCAATGGCAGGCATTTAAGGAGAGAATTCATGACTCTGAGCAAAATATATCCCAGTAAGGAGACAAGATTCTTAGTGAAGGATAAACTAACGATGACTAACCAAAGACGTTTTGGAGAGTATGAAGTTGAAAAATAAAGCAGTTATAAGGAGGCAAAACGTAGAAACATAGACAATAAGAGCAGGAAGAGGCCACTTGGCCCTTCAAGCCTGCTCTGCCATTCATTATGATCATGTTTGATTGTCCAACTCAACAACCTAATCCTGCTTTTTCCCCATAAATTTTGATCTCATTTGCCCCAAGTGCTATACCCAGCCACCTCTTGAATCCATTCAATGTTTTGGCGTCAACTATTTCCTGTGGTAATGAATTCCACAAGCTCACCCCTCTTTGGGTGAAGAAATGTCTCCTCATCTCCATCCTAAATGCTCTGCACTGAATCCTCAGACTGTGACCCCTGGTTCTGAACTCCCCCACCATCGGGAACTTTCTCCCTCTATCTACCCTATCTAGAGCTGTTAGAATTTTATAAATCTCTATGAGATCCCCCCTCATTCATTTGAACTCCAGCAAAAACATCTTGATAAAAAAATTCTATCACGTTATGGTTGCTCATTCCCAAGGGGTCTCGTACAGCTAGATTGACAACACTCCCTTCTCATTACCCAGTCTAAGTGGTGTGCTCTCTAGTTGATTCCTCCACATATTGGCCAAGAAAACTATCCCGTATACACTCCAAGAATTCCTCCTCTATGGCATTGTGGTTAATTTGAATTGCCCAATCTATGTGCCGATTAAAATCACCCATGATCACCAATATTCCCTTATCACATGCATCATTAATTTCATGTTTAATGCCATTCCCAACATCATCGCTGCAGTTTGGGGGTCTATATATGACACCCACTAATGTTTTTGCCCCTTGGTATTTCTTAATTCTACCCATACAGACTGCACGCTGTCAGAGCCAATATCCTTTCTCACTACTGTGTTAATTTCCTCTTCAACCAGCAGTGCCACTCCACCTTCTCCATTATGCCTGTCCTCCATAAATATTGAATACTCTGGGACATTCAATTCCCACCATTGGTCACCCTGCACCCATGTCTCTGTAATCCCAGTTATATCGTATCCTCTTATATCTATCTGCGCGATTAGTTCATTCACTTTATTGCAAGTGCTCCACGCATTAATGTATAGAGCTTTTAAGCTTGCCTTTTTAACATTGTTTGTCTTGATCCCAGTGTGTTTCTCTATAGCCCTGTTCGTCAGTAGTATCCCTGAAGACTGAGATAAATTCAGAATCCAGCAAAGGAGGACTAGAATCATAGAATCCCGACAGTGCAGAAGGAGGCCATTCGGCCCATTGAGTCTGCACCGAAAACAATCCCATCCAGGCCCCATCTCCGCAACCCCACACATTTCCTTCGCTAATCCCCCTAACCTACACATCCTGGGACACTAAGGGGCAATTTAGCATGGCCAATGCACCTAACCTGCACTAAAAAGGTCATCAGAGTAAGAAAATAAACTACAGCGGCAAACTAGTGAGGACTATAAAAATGGCAACAGACACTTCTTTAAATATATAGAAAGGAAGGGAGAGATCAAGTGGCGGCATGGTGGCACAGTGGTTAGCACTGCTGCTTCACAGTGCCAGGGACCCGAGTTTGATTCCTGGCTTGGGTCACTGTCTGTGTGGAGTTTGCACATTCTCTTTGTGTCTGCGAGGGTTTCCTCCGGGTGCTCTGATTTCTTCCCACACTCCAAAGATGTGCGGGTTAGGTTGATTGGCCATTCTAAATTGTACCTCAGTGTCAGGCGGACTTGCTTGGGTAAATGCGTGGGGTCATGGTGATAGGGGCTGGGTGGAATTGTGGTTGGTGCAGACTTGATGAGCTGAATGGCCTTCTTCTATAATTCTATGAACAGAGGCCCCTTAGAAATGGGAGATAATTTTGGGGAACAGAGGAATTAAACAAGTATTTTGCAACCATTCTTTAGGATGAAAGATAATTCAAATGTTACATTTAAACTAAAGAATACAGGGGAGGAATTAACCACCATCACCATCACTAAAGAAGTAGTATTAGACAACTTAATGGGCTAGAAGCATAAAGCCCTGATGGCTTGCATTTGAGGATCATAAAAGAAGTCGCTACAGAGATAGTGGATGCATTGCTTAGAATTTTCCAGCGTCTTTGGATTCTGGAGAATTGGAAAGCTGTCAATGTGACACCCCTATTTTAAAAGGGAAGGAGGCAAAAAGCTCATAACTGTAGGCTGATTGGCCTAACATCTCCTGTTGAAAAAAAGTTGGAATCAATCATTAAGGAAGTAGTAGCAGCACACTTAGAAAATCAGAATCTGATCATGCAGAGTCAGCGTGGCTTCATGAAACGGAAATCACATCTGACTACTTTATTAGAGTATTTTGAGGAAATCTCAACCAGAGTAGAGAGAGGGAACCAGTAGTTTTGTTGTATTTGGAATTCCTCAGGGGTGTGTGTGTGTGTGTGTGTGTGTGTGTGTGTGTGTGTGTGTGTGTGTGTGTGTGTGTGTGTGTGTGTGTGTGTGTGTGTGTGTGTGTGTGTGTGTGTGTGTGTGTGTCAGTGAGAGTTTCTGTATCACATTGAGAGAGTGTGTGTGTTGGAGACAGTGAGTGTATATGTGTGTGTGTAGCATCACCTTCATGTGCTCATAATTAATTCCTCATAAATTGAAATATCATGCAGATGAATGGTTTGGCCATTGACATCTTTTTTGTGTCAGGTACTGTGCATCTGCTACTAAAGTTTTATTTATTATTCACAAGTAAGGCTAACATTAACACTGCAATGAAATTACCTAGTTGCCATATTCTGGCACTTGTTCAGGTCAACACACCTAACCAGCTCATCTTTCAGATTGTGAGAGGAAACCAGAGCATCGAAAGGAAACCTTTGCAGAAAATGTGCAAATTCCACACAGTGACCCAAACCAGGAATTGAACCCAGGTCCCTGGCGCTGTGAGACAGCAGTGCTAACCACTGTGCCACCTGCCACCAGGCAGAGCTAAAGGGAGCTGCTTCCCCAAGGGACTTGCATGACCAGAAAAAAAGAACCTCTGAGGGAATACGTTAGTGAATGATTCACAAAAAGAAAATGTTTCAAGATAATTTGAATAAACAATTCACTATTGCACATTTTATGAAGTTGTTCAAAGAGAACTTTCTCAATGAAAGATGAGAAGCACACATCTTTTTGAATGGGTGAAAATGCACCCATAGGTCAGGCCAGTCCCCACGTGGATAATTGCAACTTTCATTTACTCGAGGCCAGGCTTGTCCAGCCTTTTCACTCAGTGGCTTATATTTCTTCTCACTCAAGGGGCTGATGAACAGTTTTCAGGAAGATAAAATTTGGCACAGCGATAAACTGAATTTTAAAAATGAAGTTTACATCTCACAAAAATTTTTAAAAAACTGAGTGAAAGTAAACCGATGTCACAACATTAATTTGATAAGTTTAGAAGCGTTAAATGATGAAAGTGAGCAGGTGAGAACGTTCAGTGTATGTGTGCCCTGGTGGAATTTTCCCACCCCACCCACCACAGGAACCATAGCGGATGGGACACAGACCATCCAAAAGTTCGCTAATCTTGGGTGGGGTTTTCTGGTCTTGGGGCGAGCGTGGCCAGAAAATCCCACCCACAGTCTCAGCATGCTCATTCACTGAGCCTCACTCACTGTGAGAGGACATGTGTGTACATTGATGTTGGGTGCTGAGAGTGAGTGAGTGTCTGGAGACTGGGATTAAGGCTCACACTCTCTCCCACTCTCTCCCTCACTGCCTCACATGTGCATCCACACTCAGTGCCACACTCACACAATCTCTCTGTTACATAAACACTTGCATTGCCACACACAAACAGACTCACACATATACGCACTCACTCTGTCCCTCAGTGTTACACACACATGCATGCACTCTCTCACTGTCCCACACACATTCACTGTCTCACGTACACACACTCTCTCTATGTCGCACGCACACACACACACACGTACACGCACACTGTCTCCACACACACTCACTGCCATGCACACACAAACGCACACAGATTCACTGTCCCACACACAAGAACACTCTCTCTCAGTATCTCACACACTGTCCTACACACACACACACAAACACACACACACCCTATCCCACACACACACTGTCCCACGCACACACACACTCACCCTGTTTGCCCCCACCCCCCCTCCACACACGCACATGCACACACACACTCATACATTCTCACTGTCATGCACACACAAACACACATTCAACTGTCGCACACACAAGCACAAATACTCTCACTGTCTCACACACAGACTCAAGGGGGGCAGACTCATCATGGCATGAGGATTCTCTCCCTCCCCAGACACGTGTAAATTCACCCTCCCCAGAGCCTCTGAAACTTCACCGTCCTCAAGGAAGATGTACTCATGGAGGTTTCTTAAGCTGAAGAAAAGACTTTATTTACAAGATTTCTTGTTAGCTGCATGCATCGAGCTAGTCAAATGTACACACTTCTTAACTAGGGAATTTAACATAAGAACATAAGAAATAGGAGCAGGAGTAGGCCATCTAGCCCTTCGAGCCTGCCCCGCCATTCAATAAGATCATGGCTGATCTGTCGTGGCTCAGTTCCACATTCCCGCCCTCTCCCCATAACCCTTAATCCCCTCTCTTATCAAAAACCCATCAACCCGCGTCTTAAAAATATTTAGCGAGGCAGCCTCCACCACTTCAACGGGCAGAGAATTCCAGAGATTCACCACCCTTTGAGTGAAGAAGTTCCTCCTCAACTCTGTTCTAAACCACCCCCCCTTTATCTTGAGGCTGTGCCCCCTAGTCCTACTATCCTTTCTGAGCGGGAAGAGTCTCTCCACCTCTATCCTATCCATCCCATTCATCATCTTATACGTCTCAATGAGATCTCCCCTCATTCTTCTAAACTCTAACGAGTACTTGCGTAAGTATGGCGCCCAAAACTGCACACAGTACTCCAGCTGCGGCCTCACCAATGCCCTATACAGCCACAGCAAGACCTCCCTACTTTTATATTCAATCCTCCTCGCGATGAAGGCCAGCATCCCATTCGCCTTCCTGACCACCTGCTGCACCTGCAAGCTGGGTTTTTTGCAACTCATGCACAAGGACCCCGAGGTCCCTCTGCACCGTCGCCTGCTGCAGTTTTTCTCCACGTAAGTAATAATCCTTCCTACCATTATTCCTACCAAATTTCCCCTTATAGAGATCTTCTGTACAAGGTGTTAAATGTTTGTTTGGGCCGCATGATCCTTACTTGGTAAGATTAGTCTTCAACTGACAATTAAAACATTCCTTCCCCTTTAACTCCTTTTTACAATCCTCATTTACCAACTTACTTCATACAGGTGAGTAGGAAACATTATGAAGTTCTGAGAAATAATTATAGTTCTACTTGGCCCTGAATTCTAATTATACACCATAAACATAGATTCAATAATTGTAAATCAAGCCTTTGAGAGGGTTTTCTGATTCACTGTGTGCGATGAGGAAGTTGATTTTGGAACCTGCAGATTCCGCCAACAATATCCAGACAAATTGAATAGTGCTATGCATTTGATTTAAAAAAAGCAATAATTTATAAAATAATAGAGAGATCTGAAAGAACACAGTGGCGGCAAGGGGTGGTGTGGTGGCACGGTGGTTAGCACTGCTGCCTTACAGTCCCAAGGACCCACGTTCAATTCCTGGCTTAAGTCATTGCTTTTGTGGAGTCTACACGTTCTCCCCGTGTCTGCGTGGGTTTCCTCCGGGTACTCCAGTTTCCTCCCACAGTCCAAAGATGTGCGGGTTGGGTTGATTGGCCATGCTAAATTGGCCCTTTCTGTCAGGAGGATGCACAGGATAATATGTGGGTTTAAGGGGATAGGGCCTGGGTGGAATTGTTGTCGGGGCAGGCTTGATGGGCTGAATGGTCTCCTTCTGCACTGTGGGGTTCTATGATTCTAACAGAGGAAATCAGAGCTGTGCCTCCAGGTGAATAGACTAATGTGCAGGCAAATGATCAATTGGCAATCCGCAACTCCCTCACAACTCCCTCCCACTCACCCATGCCTACCTATCATATAATTCTTATCTCACTGCTACGGTCATTGTGAGCCTTCACTTATCGCAAGATCAGAGCCCATTGCATTACAGTGACTCCAGACGAAGTATTCCCTAGATTTTTTTTTAGGAAGATGAACTCTGACATTTCTGGGACTGGATAGATGGGTCACTATGGTCACTCACTCTGTTCCATTTCAGCTGTGATTCTTCCTCGATTCCCTGATAGCAAGTTAACAATCAAACATTCTGGCCAATGTACAGTTCTGTTTTTAAAAAGAGCTTTTTTTTTCGTTTTAGCTCTTTTATCAAATCACACCAAGAGGAGGCAGATTTATGATGATGTTTGTGCCAACAGAGTCCATTACAAAAGTAGGGGGTTCGAAGGCACTGAGTACAAACAATTCTCAAATGACATTGGGCTGTCTAGTTATTGAAGAGTTATGGAAAGAAGTGCAAAATGTATTTAGTCAGGCTTCAGAGTTACAAGTGACATTTCAATCATCTTCAAGTGACAGACTTTGGAAAAAGGTCAAGATATCTGGCTTCACTGAGGGTCCTCATGGGAGAAGATGCAGTGGTCATTTAATAGTTATCCTCCACTAGTGAACAGTCTGATTGTTGAGTTACACCAGGAAACAGTTGCTTGGCAACATAACTACATGCGAAAGATTTATGCTGGGATGTGAGCTTCAGTATCATAGGCAGGAGAGACCAGTAACAGAACTGTTGTAGATGTTTAAAAAAAAATTGGAACTCAGAAACATAGGCTCAGAAATATTGGGAATTTCCTGGGAGCCACTCCCATTTTTCCATCATAAGCTCATTAGGCAGAAATCCCGCTTACATAAATAAGGTTTCTACCTAACTTCTAATGATTTTAGAAAGACAGAACAGGAGAAGACCTGAAGAGGATTCCTAACTTTCATGCAATTTGCTATTTCTGTTCTTTGCTGAAAGACAGATGGGGAATGAAGACTTCAGATGATTCTAGCTGTTTAAATAAAACATTTTTATCTTTATTTATTTGTGCTAAAGATTGAAATAGGACTCATGATATTTAGAAGGTGCTTTACATTTTTGAGACAAGGCATAGTTACTTAAAAAGTAGGAATGATATTGGTACATTCGCAAATTTCATTTCTCCATTTTCTTTCAACCATTTTTTGAATTGCAGAGGTATAAGGTTCTTTAAAAATCACAGGAAGAATAGTTAGGACAGAACATGAGGAAGATGGGGAGAGACAAAAGCTAGAAATAGTCAGCTTAAGAGTTTACAATGGGAATAGAAGTGAGGCTGTGAGTGATCACCAGTGCAATGGAGTGCGCTGGACAGCAACATCTGGTGTCCACACAGGCAGTTGGGCCTTTCCAATACACACATTAGGATTCTAAATCATCATTAGATGCTGATTGCGATGTTAGGGTCAAATTGATTGAACTTCAACAGTGAAGGCTTTGTCCATGCGCCGTCAAACATGAAACTTTTGCTGTCTGATTTCCCTTGTTTCTCCACAAGCTCCTCTACACTGGGACAGGAGATTCACAAAGGCATGCAGATGCATAATTACACACTAGATATCCGTTAATTGTGCCAGAAAAAATTAGGGCTCATGCATCCACACATGACTGAATTTTTAATTGCGTGTTTTAGTAGAAGCTAAATACAGACGGACTTGCATTATTATACCATCTTTCACAACCATCATGTATCGCAAACTGTTTTACAGCCCTTGAAAGATTATTTGAAGTTGTGTAATGTAGGAAATTCAGTAGCCACTTTGTGCACAGCAAGCTCCTACAAGCAGCTATTTGATACTGACCAGATAATCTGCTATTTCTGATGCTGATTGAGGGATAAGAAAATGACCAGGAGGAAATGGAGGGAGAGGAGGAAGAGGCAGAGCAGAGAGATGACCAGTGGACAGGTGGCCAGGACTGTTTCAGGAATCAAAGCACTCCTCAAGGTGGTGTGAAAGATTGTACAGATCTGATCCAGGCACCTTTCTCCTGACACGTCTCATCTAGTTGCGCAGAATGCTCTGGAACTCACTTTGATCTGCCCACGAAAACAATTTCATTGAAGGCACAACCTTAAATAAATCCACTCTTGCTGTCACTGCATGTGCACATCTGTCCAGTAGTCTCACTGTCCCCATTCAAATACCACTGCTTTCCTTCACCACTTCTCTCTTTTCCAGTTCTGGCATTAAAGAATGGGAGGCCACACATCTGGGACAATAGCTCAACATTTTCTGTGTTATTAATAAATTCCAATGTGCACATTCACACCTGGAGTAAAACCCAGGTGTTTTACTGGTGCTCTCACTGGTGCAATGGCCTTCATTCTTGACTGCCTCGGCTTTGTCCTCTCTTTGTGGTCTCATGTCTGCTTGGGGCTGAGGTGTACATGGCAATTATCCTCATCATGGAGATGTCAGCGTGGGTACCTTCAAGGCTTTTGCTCCAGTATTAATGTAGGGACAGCCACTGTCACTGGGTTCATAGATGACCCCTCAGCCATATTGACACATACATGAATAGGCAGGGAATAGAGGGATACGCACTGTGTAGAAGCAAAAGGCCTTTAGTTTAGAAAGGCATCATGTGTCAGTGCAGTCTTGGTGGGCCAAACAGCCTGTCCCTGTGCTATACTGGTCTTTGTTCTTAGGGTTAGACAGGGTTGATGCAGGAATGATGTCCCTGTTGGCAGGGGAGTCTATAACCAGGGGTCACAGTCTGAGGATACGGGGCAAACATTTTAGGTCTGAGGTGAAGAGAACTTTCTTCATCCAGGGAGTGGTGAGCCTGTGGAATTTTCTACCACAGAAAGCAATTGTGGTAAAAACAGTATTTGTTTTCAAGAGGCACTTAGATATATCTCTTGGGGCTAAAGTAATCAAAGATATGAGGGAAAGCGGGAACAGGTTACTGAGTTGGATGACCAGTTGTGATAAAAATGAATGGTGGAGCAGACTCGAAGGGTTGAATGGCCTAAGCTTGCTCCAATTTTCTATGTTCCTGTGTATCTGTGAACCCAATGATTTAGCTTTTGCTTCTTTCCCTGCAGAGTTTGGTCTTCGATGGGAAATCAAAATGGCTGCATTAGCAATGGCTACCATCATGTTTTTAAGTTGGCCTCACATTTTACAAGTCCAGCCTTCATCCCATATCTGCTGTCACTAACACAAGACAAAGGAGTAGGAATAGACCACATGGCATCTATTCCACGCTGTTCAATTCTGGGGCTGATTGTGGTTGATCTTGGGTTTCAACTCCACTTCTCAGCACTGTCCCAGAGGTTGATTCCCTGAGGGACCGGAGTTCTGTCTGTTCAATGACAGAGCATCCACAGACCTCCAGGGTAGGAAATTCCAAAGATTCACAACACTTTTGAATGAATTCTCCTCATCTCAGTCTTAAACGATGGGCCCCTTATCCTGAGACTGTGTCCCAACATTTTAGATTCCTTGACCAGTGGAAGAAATCTTGCAGCACCCATCCCATCAAGTCCCCACAGAATCTTACAGGTTTCAATGGAATTGCTTCTCATTCTTCTTAACTTCAGAGAACAGAGGCTCAATTTATTACCTGCCCTCCAGCCAATTGGCAGTTGACATTGTTAAGATTAAAGTTTATTTATTAATCACAAGTAAGGCTTACATTAACACTGCAATGAAGTTACTGTGAAATTCCTCTAGTCGACACAGTCCAGCACCTGTTCAGGTCAGTACATCTAGCCAATGCATCTTTCAGATGGTGGGAGGAAGCTGGAGCACCCAGAGGGAACTTACACAGACACAAGGAGAATGTGCAAACTCCACACAGACAGTGATCCAAGCCAGGAATTGAACCCTGGTCCCTAGTGCTGTGAGGCAGCGGTGCTAACCACTATGCCATCATGCTGCCCTGAGGGCAATCACCAGTAGTAGCTCTATTATCCTATCGTCCCTGCCCCCCCGGCCCCAACCCAATCCATAGTACGGAGTTGCAATCCACTGAATGTCAGATCCTTCCCTGCGTGTGGCATTGCAGGATTCTTCAATCTGATTGGCTGAGAAGACATGCTATTGGCTGCCATTGCACAGACTTCCTGCAGAGGGTGCTGTGCTGAGAAAGGTATCTATTTGCCATAACTTATTGGTGAAAAATGCAGAGAAATTCTGTGGGAAGCTGGAATGTGTGAGTAATGTGCTTTCCTTTTCTGCTGACCACAATACCTGGCCTGTGTTCACTTTTTCCTTTCTGTTTGTGCAATCATTCCGCAGCATAGATGTGACAGTTTCACTTACAGGTGAGAAAACCCTCTACAAGTTATCTTCTACACCCTTATCATGTTTAACTAAAGCAAACAGAATCAAAGGATAAAAACTAGACTATAATCCCATTTTGTTCAGGTAATTATACAGAAATACACAGATGTACATGGAGTTTTTCACATTCTCCTCATGTCTGTAAGGGTTTCCTCCAGATGCTACAGTTTCTTCCCACAAAGATGTGTGAGTTAGGTGGATTGGCCATGTTAAATTGTCCCTTAGTGTCAGGGACTCTAGCAGGGTAAACACGTGGGGATAGGGGTTGGGTGGGATTGTGGTTAGTGCAGGTTTATGGGCCGAATGGCCTCCTCCTGCACTGTAGGGATTCTATGATAAGTTACAACATTGGAACAGGCCATTTAGACCAAGCAGTCCACATTGGCATTTCAATATCTCAACAGACTTACACTATATCCACTCTGTAGCAGAGTGGCTACTACACTCTGCTAGTGTGTAGATTCTAGCACACACTAGATTTCTGTTCCCTCAGAAGCCCATTTAACCTATTCTTAAATGCTGACAAGAGGTGATAATTCCAGGCTGCTTGCTGTTTGGAAATAGGCACAGTAACTAGTCTCACAATACCAAGCTTAAGTCCAACATATCACCTAGTTATCACAGGCGGACAGAGTGGTGAAGAATGCATTCGGCATGCTTGGTTTCATTGGTCAGAACATTGAATACATAAGAACATAAGAACAAAAGAAATAGGAGCAGGAGTAGGCCATCTAGCCCTTCGAGCCTGCCCCGCCATTCAATAAGATCATGGCTGATCTGAAGTGGATCAGTTCCATTTTCCCACTTTCTCCCCATAACCCTTAATTCCCTTGTCTATCAAAAACCTATCTACTCATAACTCAAATATATTTAGCGAGGTAGCCTCCACCACTTCAACGGGCAGAGAATTCCAGAGATTCACCACCCTTTGAGTGAAGAAGTTCCTCCTCAACTCCGATCTAAACTGCACCCCCCCCTTATCTTGAGGCTGTGCCCTCTAGTTCTGCTATCCTTTCCAAGCGGGAAGAATCTCTCTACCTCTACTCTATCCATCCCCTCCATTATCTTATAAGATCCCCCCCATCCTTCTAAACTCCAATGAGTACAGACCCAGTCTATTTAGTCTCTCTTCAAAGTCCAACCCCGTAAACTCCGGCATCAGCCTAGTGAACCTCCTCTGCACTCCCTCCAAGGCCAATATATCCTTCCGCAAGTGCGGCGACCAAAACTGCACACAGTACTCCAGCTGCGGCCTCACCAGTACCCTGTACAGTTGCAGCAAGACCTCCCTACTTTTATATTCTACCCCCCTCGCTATAAAGGCCAACATTCCATTAGCCCTCTTGATCACCTGCTGCACCTGCAGACTGGGTTTTTGCGACTCGTGCTCAAGGACCCCCAGGTCCCTCTGCACCATAGCATGCTGCAGCTTTTCACCCTTTAAATAATAATCTCTCCTACTATTATTTCTGCCAAAGTGGATAACCTCACACTTGCCAACATTATACTCCATCTGCCAGGTCCTCACCCACTCGCTTAGCCTATCCAGATCCCTCTGCAGACTTTCCACACCCTCCACGCAATTTGCTTTTCCACTCAACTTTGTGTCATCAGCAAATTTTGTCACCCTACACTCAGCCCCCTCCTCCAGATCATCTATATAAATGTTAAATAGACGATTTATCATTCAGGAGTTGGAATGTCTTGTTGAAGGTGTACAAGACATTGGTAAGGCCACACTTGGAATACTGTGTGCAATTCTGGTCACCCTATTATAGAAAGGATATTATTAAACTAGAAAGAGTGCAGAAAAGATTTACTAGGATGCTACTGAAGCTTGATGGATTGAGTTATAAAGAGAGGCTGGATAGACTGGAATTTTCTCTGGAGGGTAGGAGGCTGAGGGGTGATCTTATAGAGGTCTATAAAATAATGAGGGGCACAGATCAACTAGAAAGTCGATATCTTTTCCCAAAGGTAGGGGAGTCTAAAACTAGATATCAGGTGATACCTAAAACTGATATCAGGTGATGAAGGGGCAATGCTTCGAAAGCTTGTGCTACCAAATAAACCTGTTGGGCTTTAGCTTGGTATTGTGAGACTACTTACGTGCCTACCCCAGTCCAACATCGACAACTCCACATCATGGTTAGAAATAAAATATGGTTAATATCCTGACAATGGTGAGTTATCATTAACAAGCCCCGGTTCCCACTAAGAGTGTGACCCATTCTATCTTCTTTAAGGCTACTGTCACATGGTTGAAGAGATTGCCTGAGTCAGAAGGTTGTCCAGTTGCTAGTCCTACAACATAATTCAAATCTGATTGCCATTTTTCAGAGCTCAGAGTTATAGAGATATACAGCATAGACACAGGCCCTTTGGCCCAACTCGTTCATGCCATCCAGGTTTCCTAAACTGAACTGATCCCATTTGCCTGCATTTGGCCAATATTCCTCCAAACCTTTCCCATCCATGTACCTGTCCAACTGTCTTTTAAAATTTGTCATTTATGTTAATGATTTGGATGAGAATATAAGAGGCATGGTTAGTAAATTTTCAGATGACACTAAGATTGGTGGCACAGTGGACAGTGAAGAAAGTTATATCCAATTGCAACGGGATCTTGACCAATTGGGCCAGTGGGCTGACGAAAGGCAGATAGAGTTTAATTTAGATAAATGGAAGGTGATACATTTTGGTAGATTGAACCAGGGCAGGACTTACTCAGTTAATGGTAGGGCATTTGGGAGAGTTACAGAACAAAGAGATCTAGGGGTACATGTTCATAGCTTCTTGAAAGTGGAGTCACAGGTGGTGAAGAAGGCATTCAGCATGTTTGGTTTCATTGGTCAGAACATTGAATACAGGAGTTGGGATGTCTTGTTGAAGTTGTACAAGACATTAATAAGGCCACACTTGGAATACTGTGTGCAATTCTGGTCACCCTATTATAGAAAGGATATTATTAAACTAGAGAGAGTGCAGAAAAGATTTACTAGGAGACTTGGTGGATTGAATTATAAGGAGAGGCTGGATGGACTGGGATTTTCTCTGGAGCGTAGGAGGCTGAGGGGTGATCTTATAGAGGTCTATAAAGTAATAAGGGGCATAGATCAGCTAGAAAGTCAATATCTTTTCCCAAAGGTCGGGAGTCTAAAACTAGAGGACATAGGTTTCAGGTGAGAGGGGAGAGATACAAAAGTGTCCAGAGGTACAATTCTTTCACATAGAGAGTGGTAAGTGGCTGGAACAAGCTGCCAGAGGTAGTAATAGAGGTGGGTACAATGTTGTCTTTTAAAAAGCATTTAGATAGTTACATGAATAAGATGGATATAGAGGGATATGGGCCAAATGTGGGCAATTGGGATTAGCTTACAGGTTTTTAAAAAAAAAGGTGGCATGGACAAGCTGGGCCGAAAGGCCTGTTTCCATGCTGTAAACCTCTGTGACACTATGACTCTATGAAAGTTGTAACTGTACCCATCTCTACCACCTCCTCCTGCAGCTCATTCCATATATGCACCACCCTCTGTGTGAAAAAATTGCTCCTCAGATCCCTTTCAAATCTTTTCTCTCTCACCTTAAACCTATGCCCACTGGTTTTGGACTCCCTTACCCTGCAGAAAAGACCTTGGCTATTCACCTTATCTATGCCCCTCATGATTTTAAAATCCTCTAGAAGATCATCCCTCATCCTTCTACGCTCCAGGGAAAAAAGTCCCAGCTTACCCAGCCTCTCCTTATAATTTAAACCTTTCAGTCCTGGTAACTTCCTTGTAAATCCTTTTTTGCACCCTTTCCAGTTTAATAATACCCTTCTTATAGCAGGGCAACCAGAATTGTACGCAGTACTCCAAATGTGGCCTTACCAATGTCTTGTACAGTTGTAACATAATGTCCCAAATCCTGCACTCAATGCTCTGACGAGTGAAGGCAAGTGTGCAAAATGCAAGGCTTAATTGGACAAAACATGCACATTTAATGCTCTGTCTATGTTTCAGCAGATGGTCCAGTCAAAGAGGATCCCAAAGGATATGTGCTCCTCTGGAGGCTTCCCAAATATTGCAGTTGCTGCCCTTCAACATCCCAGTCCATCCCTCTCTGCAGCCCCCTCCGACCATGTGCTTCTTATAGCTCACAGATTAGTTGTGTGATTCAATGTAACAACATATGCCAGCATCCAAAGGGGTGCTTGTGTCCTCCACATAATCTGTTGGCCTGATGTTAGTGAGGGTTTAGAATGAATCAGCCTTCTGTCTGGCACTATCAAATACCGGCTGGTTGCACAGGCTGGGACTGGGGTTGGGGGGGCGTGGGGGGAGGGATAGGGGGAAGTTGGAGGGTGGGGGGCAAAGCAGAGTGGCCATCTCCCATGGTCTCTACTCAATCGTTAACTCATTAGTCTCATAAATCTGCACATAACAACATTCCTCCAGCTGTCTAGTTTAGATTTTGTATGTTAGTAACCAATGTGGTTAAACTGAGGCTTTACCTGATGCAATTTTTCAAAGTCATCTGAGCCTTTAGGCTGAGATAAAGCTTTAGATCAAACCCAGGATGGGGAACAACGATTCATCTTCTCAGTTTGGATCTTGTTTGACAGAATCCAAGATGGCGTGCAATATCTTGTCAGCTTGGGTCTGGTTTGTCCCTCAAGTGGGGACCATGATTCGACTTAATTTGAATTGGCTTTTTTGATTAGAATTAAAGTACTGAAAGGTACTAATAACAAAAAACCTTGCAATCTTTGTGATACCCCAGATTTGTTGACCATTTGATCGATTTAGCCATCAATCTGTCCTTTTCTTTCACAATTTTCACCCCAAACTCTGGTCTCACCAAAAGGAGGCTTGAATTTTCAAATTTTCAAATTTTTTCAAATTTTCCTTTTTGCTTGGACTTCCTCATACCAGCCACTATCTGAGCCAATTTGTACCATTCCCTCTTTGTTGCCGCAATATCCTTCCTACAGTGTGGAGGCTGCAAACAGCACAACCACCATGGTCCAACTAATGCTTTATACAGATTCATTGTTATATTTGTTTTTTTAAAAATTCATTTATTAGCATCACAAGTAGGCTTACATTAACACTGCAGTGAAGTTACTGTGAAAATCCCCTAGTCGCCACACTCTGGAACACGTTCGGGTACACTGAGGGAGAATTTAGCATGGCCACTGCATCTAACCAGCACGACTTTCAGACTGTGAGAGGAAACCGGAGCACCCGGGGGAAATCCACGCAGACACGGGCAGGCAGTGACCCAAGCCTGGAACCCTGGCGCTATGAGGCAGCTGTGCGAACCTCTGTGCCACCGTGTCTCCCATAATTCTAATAGGTCAGAAAACTCCAGATTTTCATTACAATCTCGACCTGCCTCCTGAAGTGGGAGACACTCGGATCACTTCAGATCTTTGTTGACCCTGTGTAAACCGAGAGGTCCCTGTGAAGTCTGCATTTGCTGATCAGACCAAAACATTAAGAACTGCCACTGCAATTGGGCAGAAGCATTTTGGTATCGCAAGAGCTCCCATTTCAGGATTGGGTGCAGCCCAGCAACGTGATGCAATATTGAGCTTGCAAAATCATCTATTGAGTATTGTTTTAACCCTGAAATCGCAAAGGCATAAAGGGCCCGATTTTACCATTTTCATTCTAAGTGCCGATTCTGGGCATAGTACAGATCCGACTTAGAAATCCACTTTTAGGTGCCTCCATACGCTCTCAGCCATCTCCACACCGACTCGCGCTATGGGTGGGGCTTAGCAAGCGCAGTTAGAAAAAATATTGGGAAAAGCGGGCCCATGTCAGATCGCTCGCGAGCCGCAGGAAGCAGAGAAAGCGGGCTGGGAGCGAAAAGCAGGAGCAAGGGTATATCTCAGGGGAGGGAGGGGAGAAGGAAGGCAGGTAAAATGTATCTCGCGAGGGACAGATGGATCTCTCTGGGGGGGGGCAGGGGGTTCTGCTGCCACTCTGTGGGTGATCGGTACGGGGGAGGAGGCAGGGGTGGCGATCGGTCCGGGTAGTGGGGGATGGGTAAGGAGGGCAGTGATGTGTGTGGGTAATGAGGGGGTGGATAAGGGCAACAGACACACATCACTGCCCCCTTTATCCCTGCCCCCTTCCGCAGAGTGGCAGCGGATTCCCTCCCGCCCACCCCCCCCCCACCAGAGATCCATCTGCACCCCCAGACAGAGATCCACCTGACCCGCCTCCCTCCTCCCACCGCCCCCAAGACAACCATCTGGCCTCATTCCTCCTTCCCCCTCCCCACCCGGAGAATGGTCTGGCCTCACGCACCCCCACCGCCCCCCCCCCCGGAAGAACATCTGTCCTGCCTCCCCCCGCCCCCCCACCACCAAACAACGATCAGCCCCCCCCCCACCACCAGACAATGACCAGCTCTCCCACCCCCCCCCCCCCCCCCCTTCGCCAGAGATCTGATCCGCCTCCCCCTCCTCCCCACCATCCCCCCCCACCCACCAACCAGACAACGATTTGACCTCACTCCCCTCCTTCCCCCCCAAACGGAGAATGATCTGACCCGGCTCTCTCCACCCCCACCCCTACCCCCACCGTTGATCTGAGTCAGAGAGCCATTGAAAAGACTGAACGCACTCTTCAGAGGCTGGACCACCCGACTCAGACTTTTTACTCAGCAGGTCCCTAAAAACGCGGTTCCGGATTGGTAAATGTGGTGGTAAAGGGGGAAATGCTGATAGAGTTGGGCGGGAAGTTCATTAACTCAATTTAATTACGTGCAAATGCATTTAAATCGTTGTTGCGCCCGATTTTGGCGCAGAACAGATCCCCGCCATTCACGGGTCTCGGTAAAGTGGCGATCTGCGCGGACTTGGGTGCAGATCGCGATAAAGGCCTCACACCCGACTTTACCACAATTTCTCGCCTGAAAATGGGCGCAAATTGTTGGTAAAATTGGGCCCAGAATGTCTGTTAAATTGTTAGAATTATAAAATATCGTATCGTAATCAACCACCAGAGGGCACAGTAGGGTCACTCGAAACGACTTCTTCAGTCTTTTTATCTCCTGCAATTTTCCCTCCAGCTAAACTTTGTGGAATAAATGAATTAGAACAGCAGGCAATCCAGGAACTTCAGTACATGAGTCACTTCACCCTGGTTGGGGAATCAGATTTTCTTAATACTTGACTTGCCGGACTGCATTCTGTTCTTGAATTCATAGCCTGACACTGGAGGAATAGCATTATTAAAACCCACAGCCATGTCTACTGGGAGTTCATGTTGGGAATAAAGGCACTCAATTCCCACGATTTCCTGTACATTAAGGGTAAAAATCGCCAGGAGTGCATGTCTGAATTCTCAAATGGTTAGGCCTTGTGCTTCAAACGCTCTTTTGTACTGTCACTTTTACATATTGCCTAGTTAGATATTAAATAGATTATATGGGTTATGTGTGATTTAGATAAATAGTATTTAGATATCCGAGCAGCTCTGAGGGTTGCCAAGCATTTAAGTTATACGAGGCCAGCTTGAATTTTGAGTAACCCAATTTCAAAAGAGTAAATTGTATAATTCTAAAGAGTACAGAGTAGGGTGGCACATCAGCACTGCTGCCTCACAGCACGAGGGGCCTGAGTTCAATTCCTAGCTTGGGTCACTGTTTGTGCAGAGCCTGCACATTCTCCCATGTCTGTGTGGGTTTTCTCTGGGTGTTCTGGCTTCCTCGCACAGTCGAAAAAATATGCTGGTTAGGTGCATCGTTCAAGCTAAATTTTCTCACAGTACACCTGAACAAGTGCCGGAGTGTGGCGACTAGGGGATTTTCACAATAATTTGATTTGATTTATTTATTGTCATACATATTAGCATACAGTAAAAATGATTGTTTCTTGTGCCCTATACAGCCAAAACATACCATTCATAGACAAGGAAATAAGACAGCGCAGAACGTAGTCTTACAGTCATAGCTAGGGTGTAGAGAAAGGTCAACTTAATGCAAGGTAGGTCCATTCTAAAGTCTCATGGCAGCAGGGAAGAAGCTGTTCTTGAGTCTGTTGGTATGTGACCTCAGACTTTTGTATCTTTCTCCCGATGGAAGAAGGTGGAAGAGAGAACGTCCGGGGTATGTAGGGTCCTTGATTATGCTGCCTGCTTTGCTGAGGCTGTGGGAAGTGTAGACAGAGTCAACGGATGGGAGGCTGGTTTGTGTGGTGGATTGGGCTACATTCACAACCTTTTGTAGTTTCTTGTGGTCTTGGGCTCATTGCAGTGTTAATGTAAGCCTACTTGTGACACTAATAAATAAACTTAACTTAAATCGGGGTAAAACTCAAATTGCATTATGCCTTTTGAAGATTGGAATTTTTCGGTTCCCGCCATGGCAGGGTCAGAAAATCCATGTCTCTGTTTTTGTCTCCAGAGAGGCAGCCTGACCTGCTGGATATTACAAACACTCCCCTGAGTGCCTGTTATATGGTTATAAAGTCAACACAAAGATACCCATTCTTGAGGATCAAGGTGCAAGGAGAACTGAAAGATATCTGAACTGAAATTGGGTCTGCCCATAAAGTGGACATTAGGCCACTTACATGTGCCATTTATGCCCCTTTACAGTAATTGGATATAATAGTTAAAGAACAGGCACCAAGCCTGCTTCACTTGAAATTCTTCTGCGGCCTAAGCAGTGATCACCAACAACAGGTAAAATCACAAGGACGTATATAATATTTTTTAAAAAGCATTATTGTGGATCCAGAAGCAGCGGGAGCATTTCCAGACTCTGGTTTGCAGAAGGTCTCACCTTAGCTGCTCCAACTCCCAGAGACTCACTTTCAGGGAACTGCCACAAGGCAACATGCCCACTTTTTATTTCTTCAGATGGCGAGCTGCCCATGGATATGCAAACTGCCACTGGCACTTTATCTAAATTATTGAAACTTGGCCAAGACAGCTAACATGAGTCTGGCCCTGGGCCTGCTGATTAGAGCCTGCAGGTTTAGTGCTTCTGGGCTCAAAAACACACCCCGTTGAATTTCAACCTACAGGATTGGTATTTTAGATCACATGGAAATGGAAAGCAGAAGTTCATTTTTCCACTTATTTTAGTATCTTCAGTTGTGAAGCATTAGTTATCAAGTTTCTCAAACAATTTTCATAATTTTCACAAAGCCATGACCCCACCATCAGCTCAAATGTCTGACCTGCCAACCATCCCATTATGGAGTTGGCAAAACTTAATACTCCGCCCCAGACCCTGGTTTTGGCAAGTTACAGTCAAGATCCCCAAAGGTAAGGGAGTCTAAAACTAGAGGGCATAGGTTTAAGGTGAGAGGGGAGAAATACAAAAGTATCCAGGGAGGCAATTTTTTCACACAGAGGGTGGTGAGTGTCTGGAATAAGCTGCCAGAGGTAGTAGTAGAGGTGGGTACAATTTTGTCTTTGAGAAAGTATTTAGATAGTTACATGGGTACGATGGCTATAGAGGGATATGGGCCAAATGTGGGCAATTGGGATTAGCTTAGGGTTTGAAAAAAAGGGTGGCATGGACAAGTTGGGTGAAGGGCCTGTTTCCATGCTGTAAACCTCTCTGACTCGATGACTCTAAGAAAGCAGCTAACATTAAATGGAAATGATCATAGAATCCCCACAGTACAGAAGGAGGCCATTTGGCCCATCGAGCCTGCACTGACCACAATCCTACCCAGGCCCTATCCCCATAACTCCACATATTACCCTGCTAATCCTCTGACACTAAGGAGCAATTTAACATGGCCAGTCAACCTAACACGCATGTCTTTGGAATGTGGGAGAAAATTGGAGTACCCAGAAGAAACCCACGTAGGCATGGGGAAAAAGTGCAAAGTCCACACAGACAGTGACCCTGGAATTGAAACTTGGGTGCCTGGCGCTGTGAGGCAGCAAAGCTGACCATTGTGTCAATGTACTGCCCACTTAGCATCACTTAGCCATCTGCAGGTTAATGTTCAATTTCTGGCTTCTCTTTTTAGTGCAGTTCCTTTGGAGCACTTGTGGCTGAATTTTGTTTTCTTCCTGCAAGGAATGTGGGCATCATTGGCAGAGATTGATGCCCATCCCTAATTGCCCTCAAACAGAATGGCTTGCAGAGGACAGTTGCGAGTTGACCACATCGCTGTGTATCCAGAGTCAAACGTAAGCCAGACCAGATAAGGATTTCCCTAAAGGGCAGTAATGAACAAACGGATTTATACAGTAATCAACAGTAGTTTCACACTTGCATTAGGGCTCTTAATTCCAAACTTTTAAAATTGATCAATTGAATAGATTTCCACAAAGCTGCCATACATGGGACTTGGACTTGTTACCCCCCAGTGTATGAGCCTGTGTTATCATTCAAAGACATTACAACAATGCCACCATCTCCCCACAACTTCCTAGTGTCTGTCATTGCAGTTTTTGTGTTAGAGATTTTCAGATACACACCCGTGGAAAACCATTAACTCAAATTATTCTACACATCCAGTTTACGACTAGGGGAATTTCACAGTAACTTCATCGCAGTGTTAATGTAAGCCTTATCTGTGACTAATAAATAAATAAACTTTATAAATCTTACGTTTACAGAAGTGACTGCCTGAGAAAAGTATTTGATTGGCTGTAAAGCACTTTGAGCTATCCTGCGATAATGAACAACATAAATGTAAGTGTTTCTTTTCTCCTTGTTAACCTACCTTCAGACAAAATTTTTAGCATCAGACTATTGTTCCCTCAGTATTTTTGTTTTCTCTAAGGCTGGTGCTGTTCCTTGCAGCCAAGGGAATGCAGTTTAAAGTAACTGGAATGTTAACCAGGTTCTTTTTTCTCTTTGCTTGTGGAGGTTCACTACAAAATACTTTATTTGAAACACTTGGTGAAGATCTGCTCCCAGCATTTTTCCGTCGGGCTAATTGACCCTTCATTTTATCCTCTGTGTCCAGTGGACGAGAGTTGTTCAGTGGTGTCATGGTTGAGACAGGGAACACACCATGTTAGGATATGGAGGTATACCCACAATACCGATCGTTCCTCACACACTACATTGTCAGTGTCAATGCACCAGGCTACCTTGGAATGCTAATCTGAAAACTGTTTCTCCAGGCTTTTACATTGCTTAAAAGGAATTGTTAACATGAAACAGATTCCAATTGAATGGATTTCATTCATTTTTTAAAAAAGTTTCCATCTGTGGACAGATAAGTGTAGCATATTCATATCAGTTGAAAGATGAACTAATTATAATGACATGGACAAAATTACATCCCACTCTAATCAGGCATCTACATATATACACAGTGGCACAATGGTTAACACTGCTGCTTCACAGCACCAGGGACCTGGGTTCGATTCCTGGCCTGGGCCACTGTCTATGTGGCGTCTGTGCGATATCCCTGTGTATGTGTGTGTTTCCTCTGGGTGCTCTGGTTTCCTCCCACCGTCCAAAAGATGTGCTGGTTATGTGCATTGGCCATTTAAATTCCCTCTCAGTGTACCTGAATGGAGTGTGGCGACCAGGTGATGTTCGCAGTAACTTCATCTTCAATGTTGATCTAAGTCTACTTGTGACAATAAGAAATAAACTTTAATATATACTCTCTGAAGGGGCCCAGAAGTGAGATCCTTACTGGTTTCTCCCCTCTCTACATTAGGCTGTTTTGACTCCAATAGCTGCACTTCTGTCCCCACAAATCCAATAAGATTAAATATACCAGGAGCCCAGTCTAGTAACTTTCTGACCTGCGTGACTTAGAAATACAGCAGCCATCATATTTCTCCATCAAAGCGGAGGAACAGCACGGTGGTCTGTTTTATTGTGATATTTATGGTGTTTTTCAAACAAGAAAGAAATGGTGCACTCCTTTTGACTATAGATTACAATCCACGCTCCCCTTTAATATATCTGTGTTCACTAAGTGTTCTTCACACGAGATTTAAAATGCTGTCACAGTAGTATGCCATATAAGGCTGGGAGGAGATCTGAAGAGGTTTGGATCTATGATAGAGTTTCCAGCAGATGGCAAGTATGTAACCAGGGGACTTACATTTAAAGCCAGACTCAAAATAATAAAAGGAGAGATTAGGAATTTTCTCTTCATGTCGATAACCATCAGGACACTGGATGCTTCACAAGGATGTGGTGATGGCAATGGAATCCATGATATTCAGAGAGAGTGAGAGACAATCAGCCACTTAGAATCATAGAATCCTATTGTGCAGAAGGAGGCCATTCGGCCTATCGAGTCTGAACCAACAACAATCCCACCCAGGTCCTATCCCCACAACCCTATACATTCACCCTAGATAGTCCCCCTGACATTAGGTGGCAATTTTTTTTACCACGGACAATGCACCTGACCCACACATCTTTGGACAGTGGGAGGAAGCTAGAGCACCAGGAGGAAACACAAGTAGACACAGGGAGAATGTGCAAACTCCACAGTCAGTGACCAAAGCCGGGAACCGAACCCAGGTCCCTGGTGCTGTGAGGCAGCAATTCTAACCACTGTGCCACTGTGCCGCCCTTGAAATGGGGAAAAATGATATAAGGGCATGGGGGCAAGAAAACAGTCTTGGGACTAAGTGGCTGGCTCTTTTGGAGAGTCAGAATAGAGAATGGGTTGCATGACTGCCTTCCGTGGTTTACAAGTTCCTGATTCTTTGATTCTGGGCTCTTGTGTCAGTGCAGCGTTATAACAGAGTGTCAGGAAAGCAGCAAGGAGGCAATTCAAATGCTTCTACTTTTAGTGATTTAATCAACTCGTAGTAGCAAGAAGAAAGTTAATGCGAAATGTTATTTACACATTTACAAAGCCACAATTCCACATTGACAAAGCAATTACAGTGAATTGGCACAATGGTTAGCACTGCAGTCTTACAATGCCAGGGATCCGGGTTCAGTTGCTGGCGTGGGCAACTGTTTGCACATTCTCCCCGTGTCTGCATGGGTTTGTTCTGGTTTCCTCCCACATTCTGAAAGAGATGCTGGTTAGGTGTATTGGTTGTGCTAAACTCTCCCTCAGTGTACCTGAACAGGTGCCAGAGTGGGCGACAAGGGGACTTTCACAGTAACTTCATTGCAGTGTTAATGTAAGCCTCTTTATGATAATAATAAATAAACTTTAAACTAAACTACATTTAATGAGATGAGCGATCACACGAGCATGGCAGGTCAATGTGTAACAAAGATATTTATCCAAACATACGCTTTCTCATAAAAATGAGAAGAATGTGCATGCACCGCTGTTTGCAACTTTCTCACTATGATTAGTCCATAGAAAAAAATCATCTCGCATGAACAAAAAATTATCTCGCGTGAACAAAAAACTTTTTGGTCTGAATTTTACAATCCCCCCCAGACACCGACCACTGGGTTTTGAGATGGGAAACAGGAGAGGAAGTGTGAAATTTCAAGGATAGGATTCCCTCTGGGATCGCGCCCAGACCTGAGCGTGATTTTATGATGGGGTGGACAAGGCCTTGAACCAAAGCCTAATTTTGTCCCAGTTAAAGCCCTTCATCAGAAGCTCTCTCTGACTGAGCGTGCCCTGCCCAGGTCTGCCTCCCCTCTTCCTGCACCACCCAATCCACCCTGGCCTATCCCCCGATAACCCAATAACCTATCCTCACAACTCGCTATGTGTCCCCGATCCTCCCCTCCTCAGGATCCTGACTACTTACCTGGTCTCCATGCCCCATCACTTAATCGCAGGCATGTAGCCGCAACATTTCTGTGCCTGGATGGTCTGGAAAGCTCTACGCCAATCTGAGATAGTGGTGTAACACCAATGCCATTGAACTAGTAATCCATAGGCTAGGATAAGGCCTAGGGAGCACAGATTCAAATCCCACCATGGCAGCTGGTAGAATTTAAGCTCAATTAATAAAATCAGGAATGCAAAGCTGGTCTCAGTAACGGTGACAATATAACTATCATCAATTTTAATATAAACCCATCTGGTTCACATCAGGAGAGGGAGGAAATCTTGTCATTCTTCCCCAGCCTGGCCTACATGCATCTTCAGACCCACAGCAATGTGGTTGACATTTAACTGCTCTCTGAATTGTTCTAACAAACCACACAGTTCAAGGGCATTTAGAGATGAACAATAAATGCTGGGCGACACACAGATCCCATGAAAGAATGGAGAGAAAAATATTTAAACCTCTTGTAAACTTCAAGATTAAGCCAGCAGCATATATGAATTTCTTGGCATTCGGTTTAGGCTTAACTGGTGTTCAGCAATTGTTTTTGCGCAGATGTATCTGATATCACCGGTTGCTGTTTATGGACCCTGCAGATGAGAAAAAAGGGTCAGAATAATGGCAGCTTGATTGGAAGCTCAGAACTGGTAAGGGTGTACCGGGGGGAGGGCAGAGAATGGGGTAGGTGTGTGGTCAGGGAAAGCGTGTGGAAGAAGGATCCAAGGGAGGACAGAAGGTGGGATCGGAGGCAATGGAGGAGCTTCCCACAAAGGAGGGTTCTTGGCACTAAACGTCAGAGGCTGCAATGCCAGCAGCAGGCTGCTCCAGAGGGGGAGGGTGGTCAGCCTGCAATCATCCAGAGACGGCATCGGAGAAGTTAGGAGCTGGCGTGTCACCACATTGCCATGTGGCAAGATCTACTGGCAGATGTCGAAGAGACGATGCTACAGCACCCTAGGCTGCCCCAGGAAGTGGGCATCGAAATATAAAGGATTGTGCGGTGAGACTTGCAGTAACATGAACTTGGTGGGAACCCCTTACCAATGACCTTCAAGGTGAAGGCGATCTCAATGATTTTCAGCAGCGATTATTTCCAAGTGTTGTGTGGCATTTCACAGGCTACCTCAGGCTGTAGGAAGGAGGTGACCAATGCTCTCTTCTGTTATGAAAACGAATGAATCAAATTCTCCATGATGGTGACAGTCAGACGGCGAGGACATTGGGCATCAGGGTCATTGCTCATTTCTTTAGAGTGCAGGGTGTTATCGACTGCACTCACGTGGCCATTAGAACTCCCTGAGAACTACTAGCAGCAAATGTGAATCACAGCGCTTTCACTTTTTGAATATGCAATTCGTCTGTGACCACAGATCAAAAATCATTCATGCCTGTTCTTATTTTGAGCTACTGAGGCCCCAGCCCAGGCTAATGGCTGGATCTACCATGGCGGGCCAATCTCTGCCATGTGTCCGCTTGCTGTTAACACATTAATTTTGAATTTAATCAGATGGGAACAGGCTCCCAACATGTCCATTTCCAATTCATTTGTCAGGAAGGAAACGCCACAGAAAAAATATTGCCCATAATCTTGCCAGTGTCCTGCTCTTTTTAATAGAACATAGAACACTACAGCACCAACAGGCCCTTCGGCCCACAAGTTGCGCCGATCACATCTATACCTACCAAGCCATAGAACTATCTATAACTTCCAATCCCATTAGATCCCATGTACTCATCCAGAAGTCTTTTAAAAGACCTCAGCGAGTTCGCCTCTACCACCACCGACGGCAGCCGATTCCACTCACCACCCTCTGAGTGAAAAACTTCCCCCTAACATCTCCTCTGTACTTGCTTCCCAGCACCTTAAACCTGTGTCCTCTCGTAGTGACTATTTCAGCCCTGGGAAACAGCCTCCGAGAATCCACCCTATCTATTCCTCTCAACATTTTATAAACCTCTATCAGGTCGCCTCTCAACCTTCGTTTCTCCAGGGAGAAGAGACCTAGCTCCCGCAACCTATCTTCATAAGGCATGTCTCCCAATCCGGGCAACATCCTTGTAAATCTCCTCTGCACCCTCTCAATAGCTTCCACATCCTTCCTGTAGTGAGGCGACCAGAACTGCGCACAGTACTCCAAGTGGGGTCTGACAAGGGTCCTATAAAGTTTTTACAGTACATGTGTGAGTTGTTGTTGGCTGGTTCCTGGGTTCACATTGCCTCTCTGGGGAGCATCATTGCTATGACAATGAGTAGCTTCTCCAGCTGCACCAAGATGTCTGAGGGTGTGATGATAGACCTGGTCATTCACTTTCATCATTCATGATTGAGGTGAGAACTTCTCTACATTGCCAAGATTTTTGTTGAGAGCGCTGAAGTTTGTATCCCGAATCGCTCTCCAACTCTCAACTCTGACACCAATTTACCAATGTTAAAGTCGATTATCATCTCTGTCATTTCACTTTGACTTTGTCGCTCACACTAGACCCAGTTTCTTGATGACTTGCGCCGATTTACTTTAACATCTCATTTCTCATCTCTTTTGAGATAATGCCGCGAGTTTGCTTACTCCATCTCTGTACAGCCAATACTCTCTTACTGCAATGAATATATCCTTGAAACAAACACCACTAAATTTCCTTGAGACTGGAAGAATTGTCAATTCCCTCTGCCATCTTGTCTGCAGAGGAGCAGGTACTGGCATACTCAAATCCGTATCAACTCGCCCAGCTGTCAACATAGAGTCATAGAGGTTTACAGCATGGAAACAGGCCCTTTTGCCCAACTTGTCCACGCTGCCCAGTTTTTACCATTAAGCTAGTCCCAGGTGCACATGTTTGGCCCATATCCCTTTATACCAACCTACCCATGTAACTGTCTAAATGTTTTTTAAAAGACAAAATTATATCTACTACCTCTGGCAGCTTGTTCTAGACACTCACCACACTCTGTGTGAAAAAATTGCCCCTCTGGACACTTTTGTATTTCTCCCCTCTCACTTAAACCTATGCCCCCTTGTTTTAGATTCCCTACATTTGGGAAAAGATGTTGGCTATCTATCTTATCTATGCCCCTCTAGAACTCTATTAGATCACCTGTAAGCCTCCTATGCTCCAGGGAAAAAAGCCCCAGTCTATCCAACCTCTCCTCAAACCATCAAGCCCCAATAGCATCCTCATAAATCTTTTCTGCACTCTTTCTAGTTTAATAATATCCTTTCTGTAATGTGATGACTAGAACTGTACACAGTATTTCAAATGTGGCCTTACCAATGTCTTGTACAACTTCAGTAAGATATTCCAATTCTTGTATTCAGTGTTCTGGCTAATGAAACGAAGCATGCTAAATGCATTCTTCATCAACCTGTCAACCTGTGGTTCCATTATGAACCTGTACCCATAGATCTCTTTGTTCTATAACTCTCCCCAACACCCGACCATTAACTGAGTAAGTCCTAGCCTGGTTCAATCTACTAAAATGTATCACCTCGCATTTATCTAAATTAAGTCCGATCTGCCATTTGTCAGCCCACTGGCCCAATAGATCAAGATCCCTTTGCAATCCTAAATAACTTTCTTCACTGCCCACAACACCACCAATCTTGGTTTCATCTGCAAACTTACTAACCAGGCCTCCTATATTCTCATCCAAATCATTAATATAAATGACAAATAACGGTGGACCCAACACAGATCCCCGAGATACACTGTTGATCACAGGCCTCCAGTTTGAAAAACAACTTTCTACAACTACCCTCTGGCTTCTGTCATCAAGCCAATTTTGTATCCAATTGGCTACCTCACTCTGGATCCTGTGAGATTTAACCTCATGCAACACTTTACGATGCAATACCTTGTCAAAGGCTTTGCTAAACTCCATGTTGACAACGTTGACCACACTGGCCTCATCTACCTTCTTGGTTATCCCCTTCAAAAAACTCAAGTCCGTGAGACATGATTTTCCACTCACAAAGCCATGCTGACTGTTCCTAAGCAGTCCTTGTGTCTCTAAATGTTTGTATTTTCTGTCTCTCAGAATACCTTCGATCAACTTACCCACTACAGACATTAGGCTCACTGGCCTGTAGTATCCAGGTTTTTCCCTGCAGACCTTCTTAGACAAAGGCACAACATTTGCTACCTTCCAGTCTTCAGGCACCTCACCTGTGGTTATCGATGATTCAAATATAAGAACATAAGAACATAAGAACATAAGAAATAGGAGCAGGAGTAGGCCATCTGGCCCTTCGAGCCTGCCCCGCCATTCAATAAGATCATGGCTGATCTGTCGTGGCTCAGTTCCACTTTCCCGCTCTCTCCCCATAACCCTTAATCCCCTCTCTTATCAAAAACCCATCAACCCGCTTCTTAAAAATATTTAGCGAGGCAGCCTCCACCACTTCAACGGGCAGAGAATTCCAGAGATTCACCACCCTTTGAGTGAAGAAGTTCCTCCTCAACTCCGTTCTGAACCGCCCCCCCTTTATCTTGAGGCTGTGCCCCCTAGTCCTACTGTCTTTTTTGAGCGGGAAGAGTCTTTCCACCTCTATCCTATCCATCCCATTCATCATCTTATACGTCTCAATGAGATCTCCCCTCATTCTTCTAAACTCTAACGAGTACAAGCCCAGTTTATTCAGCCTCTCCTCATAGCTCAACCCCCTCAACTCCGGTATCAGCCTAGTAAACCTCCTCTGCACTCCCTCCAGGGCCAAAATATCCTTGCGCAGGTGCGGCGCCCAAAACTGCACACAGTACTCCAGCTGCGGCCTCACCAATGCCCTATACAGCTGCAGCAAGACCTCCCTACTTTTATATTCAATCCCCCTCGCTATGAAGGCCAGCATCCCATTCGCCTTCCTGACCACCTGCTGCACTTGCAGGCTGGGTTTTTGCGACTCATGCACAAGGACCCCGAGGTCCCTCTGCACCGTCGCCTGCTGCAGTTTTTCGCCACGTAAGTAATAGTCCTTCCTACCATTCTTCCTACCAAAGTGGACCACCTCACACTTGCCAACATTAAATTCCATTTGCCATTTCCTGGCCCATTCGCCCAGCCTATCTAGATCCTTCTGCAGACTCTCCACACCCTCCGCACAATTTGCCTTTCCCCCAATCTTGGTGTCATCAGCAAATTTCGACACCCTACACTCGGTTCCCTCCTCCAGATCATCTATATAAATGGTAAATAGCTGAGGCCCCAGCACCGACCCCTGGGGCACCCCACTAGTCACCAACCGCCAATCCGAATAGCACCCATTGACCCCCACTCTCTGCCTCCTATTTGACAACCAATCCTCTATCCACGCTAACACCCTACCCCCAACTCCATGTCCTCTGACCTTCTGCAGTAACCTCTTGTGAGGTACCTTATCAAACGCCTATCTCGGCTAGGGGATCTGCAATTTCCTCCCTAGCCACTCACAATGTCTTGGAATACACTTTATCAAGTGCCGGAATTTATCAACCTTGATGTGCTTTACGCCTTTCAGCACCTCCTTCTTTGTTATATGTACACTCTTCATTTCCCCAAGTTCCCTAATATCCATGCCTTTCTCAACAGTAAATGCTGATGAGCAATATTAATTTAGGATCTCACTCATGTATTGTTAATCTGCACATAGATGATCCTTAAGAGGCCTTATTCTCACCCTCTTTTGCCTTTATGTATTTGTAGAAGCTTTTTGGATTCTCCTTTGCCTTATCTGCCAAAACAATGTTGTGTTTCTATTTTGCTCTCCTGATTTTTCCCTTAACTCTACTCATAGAATCATAGAACCCTACAGTGCAGAAAGAGGGCCTTTGGCCCATTGAGTCTGCACCGAACACAATCCCACCCAGGCCCTACCCCATATCCCACCCACTAACCCCTCTAATGTACGCATCCCTGGACACTAAGGGGCAATTTCTTAGCATAGCCAATCAACCTAACCCGCACATCTTTGGACTGTGGGAGGAAACCCATGCAGACACGAGGAGAATGTGCAAACTCCACACAGACAGTGACTCAAGCCAGGAATCAAACCTAGGACCCTAGAGCTGTGAAGCAGCAGTGCTAACCACTGTGCTACCATCCTTCTTCATGACCAGGGCCTCAATATCCCAAGTCATCCAGGGTTCCCTACTTCCACCAGCCTTGTCCATCACTCTAAAAGTGCTTACCCTAAATCCTGGTACCACACATTTGAAAGCCTCCTGTTTACCAGACATCCCTTTGGCTGCCAACAGATTCCCCCAAACAACTTTTGTAAGTTTGTGCCTAATATCATCAAAATTGGCCTTGCCCCAATTTAGAATTTTAACTTTTGGGCCAGATCTGTCATTCTCCATCACTATCTTCAAGTTTTTACGTGTCCAGATCATCAACAACCTGTCCTGAACCCTCCATGCCGGAGTTATAGTTCAGAAAGCCCACCAATACCTCTACTTTCTCAGAGACTAAAGAAATTTGGCATGTCCGCTATAACTTTCACCAACTTCTACAGATGCACCATAAAAAGCATTCTTTCTGGTTGTATCACAGCTTGATATAACTCCTGCTCTGCCCAAGACTGCAAGAAACTACAAACGGTTGTGAATGAAGATCAGTCCATCACTCAAACCAGCCTTACATCCATTGACTCTGTCTACACTTCCCGCTGCCTTGGCAAAGCAGCCAGCATAATTAAGGACCCCATGCACCCCAGACATACTCTCTTCCACCTTTTTCTGTTGGGAGAAAGATATAAAAGTCTGAGGTCACGTACTGACCGACTCAAAAACAACTTCTTCCCTGCTGCCACCAGGCTTTTGAATGGACCTACCTTGCATTAAGTTGCTCTTTCTCTACATCCTAGCTATGACTGTAACACTACACTCTGCACTGTCTCATTTCCTTCTCAGTGAACGGTATGCTTTGTCTGTATAGAGTGCAAGAAACAATACTTTTCACTGTATACTGATACATGTGACAATAATAAATCAAATCAAATAAAACCCCTTAAATGAACTGCTCATAAGAATAGCACCAATATTATTCACGGACAGAGAACTCATCAGGGTTCATAAACTATGACCTTCAGATTACTAATACTTTTCCTACAGAGGACGAGGTACATTCCTAAAGTATGTTAAATTTATAAGTCAACCACTTCAGACAGGATGTTATTATGGATGTGCGGTTATGTGTGGTCACTAACTAATATGGCTACTATATCAGTGCATTTTCAGAAATATGTATCCCCTTCTCCCTGTACATGGATTCTCACTACTCTTACTATTTGTTTATTGTTCTCTGTACATTCTTTATCAATGAGTGGCTGTATCAGTTCAGCATCACCGTCAATTCCTTATCTCTCTTAGACATTTATTACCATGAGCTCCATTCTCCTCTCACGTTCCTTGCTGGATCTCAGACATGCTGGCTCTCATCCAGCTATTAACATTCCGCACTCACATCATGCCATAACTAACTGGTTGTCCAAAGACTGATTTAATTCCAATTAACTCTTACCACTAACTTCAGCACATTGCGAGCTATTCTGCTTGCCTTACCAGTTCTTGCAGTAACAGAATGCAACATAAAACTTTTGACATATTTAGTCCAACTGTTTGGTGTTATTCCCCTGATGCGGTTATAAATTTTGTCTGGATCTTGTCTCTCCCTGGAGACAGGATTCAGAATGCTGGGGACAGAGATATCCTTCTGTCTGAGCACCCAGGATTGAATTTCCAGCCAAAATTCTTTCAGTCATTCGCTGTAGTTTTGGTGGAAGGTCTACAGAAATGTTAGAGAGTGGCGTAAAGTTCTGTATCTGAGGCCACGGCTATTAAACAAGTAAAACTTCCTCTAATCTTCCCGAGTAACATGCCTCACTCCTATAACCTCAGAAAATATTCCTGCTGTGAGAGTGGGAATGTTTTTCCCATGGCTATCAATTGAAGTTATCCATGCATCATGACTTGTTTAGAAAGGTAGCAAATCTTCAATTATTGGAAGCCAAAATGTAAATCAGCAATGGAAAGTTAATTAGATCACATGGAAATGAAAATAATGCTGGTCCGGTTCATAGAATCATAGAATCCTACGTGCAGAAGGAGGCCATTTGGCCAATTGAGACTACACGAATCGCAATCCCACTCATGCCCTATCCACATAATCCCATGCATTTACCCTAGGACACTAGGACGCAATTTATCATGGCCAATCCTAACCCACACATCCTTGGACTGTGGGAGGAAACTGGAGCACCCGGAGGAAACCCATGCAGACACGGGGAGAATGTGCACACTCCGCACAGATAGTGGCCCAAACTATGAATCAAATCCGTGTCCCTGGTGCTTTGAGGCAGCAGTGCTAACCACTGTGCCACTGTGCCGCCCCTTTGTTACGTTGTGAAAAGCAAGATTTTTAAAATTGAAAGTCAAATAAGGAATCTAACAGTGATCAGTCCATTGGTTTCAACGTTGTTGTCCAGCTAGACTGCTGCTTGGTAAGTGTAGATTTTGTTAGGTCACACTCAATGTTTAAAGGAAGTACATCACATTGGAAGGCAGTGAATTAGAGAGATACCTATCTTGTCATAGTTGAATTCTTACTGGAAGTTGAATTCTTTCAAATAAGGATGGCACAGTGGCAATATTGGTTAGCACTGCTGCCTCATAGTGCCAGGGACCCAGGTTCAATTCCCAGCTTGGGTCAGTATCTGTGTGCAGTTTACACATTCTCCCCATGTCGGCGTGTGCTTCCTCTGGGTACTCTGGTTTCTGATGTGTGGGTTAGGTTGATTGGCCATGCTAAGTTGCCTCTTAACGTTATGTGGACTAGCTGTGTAAATATATGGTGTTACGGGGATAGGGCCTGGATGGGATTGTTGTTGGTACAGGCTCGATAGCTGAAAGGTCTCCTTCTGCACTGTAAGGATTCTATGAAGACATTTTAGCATTGTTTATTCGTTCGGAATAGCAAGAGTGCAAATGTAGCAGAAAGTGTTGTGACTGACTGGAAAGTGAGAGTGCCACTGGTCCTTTTTTAAAGGATGATTTTTTAAAAATACAGTTAAAACCCCACTAGTCCTCACCTTAACCAGTACCAACTCACAGGCTGGCAGCGCATGTTGTCCACAATATAGGCTAGACTGGCCTGCATTAGAAGACTTGCTGTGCACAGGGAGTAGGAGGGATACCTTATCAGCAAAAACTACCTCCATGATATGGAATCTTGCTGTGTACAAAGCTGCCACACTTTCTACAATGATTATACTTCAACAGTCCTTCACTGGCTGGAAGCACTTTGAGACTTCTGGAAGTTGTGCAAGTTATTTTGATAAAAAAGATTTATATCATTGCAGTTATCTCATAGAATGGTGAATATGAAGAGGCACTGGAAAAGTGCCATCAAATGTTAAAACCTATGGCTAGAGGTTATTCCCTTGAATATTTCAAGGAAATTTCATGTTTATTATTTTCAATTAGAGATGCACCTTCTTTATATTCATGAATGGGATGTAGGTATCACTGGCTAGGCCAGCTTTTATTGTCCATCTCTAGTTGCTCTTGATAAGATGTTGGTGAACTGCCTTCTTGATACACTGCAGTCCCTGAGGTGTAGGATCACCCCAGTGCTGTTAGGGAGGGAATTTCAGGACAGTGAAGGGATGGTGGTATATTTCCAAGTCAGGGTGGTGACTGACTTGGAGGGGACATTCCTGGTGGTGTTGTTCCCATGTGTCTGCTACACTTGTCTTTCTAGACAGTAGATGTTGTGGGTTTGAAAGGTGCTGCCTAAGGAATCTTCATGAGTTCCTGCAGTGCATCTTGTAGATGGTACACACTGCTAGCGCTATATGTCAGTGGTGGAGGGAGTGAAAGTGGAAAGTGTAGCAATTAAGTGGGCTGCTTTGTCCTGGTGGGTGTCAAGCTTCTGAAATGTTGTTGGAGCTGTGCTATCCAAGCAAGTGGAGAATATTCTCTGAGTTGTGCTTTACACAGGATTTGGGGAGTCAGAAGGTGAGTTACTTGCCACAAGATTCCTACCCTTTGACCTGCTCTGGTAAATGCAGCATTTATATGGCCAGTCCGGTTTGATTTCTGGTCAACGGTAACTCCCAGGAGGTCGATAGTGGGGGATTCAGTGATGGTAATGCCATTGAATATTGAGGGGGCGACAGTTAGATCTTCCCTTGTTGGAGATGGTCTTTGCCGGGCACTTGTGTGATGTGAGTGTTATTGATATCCTCAGGAATTTGAATCTTGGGTCTTCTGTAGATGCAGAAATGGCTGCTGTTTACTTCAGTGCTGCTGGGACTATAGATTTGCTGGCCACAAGACCAAAAGGCATAGGAGCAGAATTAGGTCACTCAGCCCATCAAGTCCACTCCACCATTCAATCATGGCTGATGTTTTTCTCATCCCCATTCTCCTGCCTTTTACCCAAGGCCCCTGATCCCCTTATTAATCAAGAAATACGCCAATCAGATTGATCACCAGCTCTCTGAAGTGGGAGTCCCTCCCGAGTGAGGGATGGAAGTCTTGCCTCCAGGTAATGGCTGCAGGGTAACCAGTATTGTCAGGGATGTGTTCCTCATTGACTCAACGTGTGGTGGGCCAGGAGACCTTGCCATCTGAAAATTCCTGGTCCTGGTGTGTTTTTTTTAGATTCCTAGCATGTTATTGTAAAATCTTGCATGATTCCCTTCACCTGAAGCAACCTCTTCAATATTACTATAATGTTCTGCCTCATTAATGTTAATGTTTGGACCTAATCAGGTTGCAAAAAAGTGAGTTAGAGTTGGGTTATCTTGTATCAACACTGCAATAATGTTACTGTGAAATTACCCTAGTCGACACACTCTAGCACCTTTTTGGGTCAATGCAAATAACCAGCGCGTTTTTCAGACTGTGGTAGGAAACCCACGCTGTCATGGGGAGAATGTGCAAAATTCCATACAGACAGTGACCAGACAGGAATCAAACCTGGTCCTTTTCACCGTGATGCAGCAGTATTAGCCACTGTGCCACCGTGCTGCCATGTGTCTCACTTTTATCTACCAGGAGTGAGGTTTACATACGTACATGTAAACCTTTTGATAAAGATTAGCACTTGTTTTACAAATGAATCAATGAAATGAACTGACAAGCTAGATTAGTAATGTGTGGATGTAAAAGGGGTGGAGGATCTGCACTACTGGTTAAGGAGAATATCACAGCTGTTCTGCGAGAGGACACCTTGGAGGACTCATATAACAAGGCAATATGCGTAGAGTTCAGGAACAGGAAGGGTGTAGTCACAATGTTGGGGGTTTGCTATAGGCTGCCCAACAACCACTGGGAGATAGAGGAGCAGATATGTAGGCAGATTTTGGCAAGGTGTAAAAGTAACAGTGTTGTTATGGCGGGAGATTTTAACTTCCCCTATATTGACTGGAACTCACTTAGTGCTAAGGGCATGGATGGGACAGAGTTTATAAGGAGCATCCAAGAGGACTTCCTGAAACAGTATGTAGATAGTCTAACCAGGGAAGGGGCCTTACTGGACCTAGAATTGAGGAATGAGCCTGGCCAGGTGGTTGATGTTTCAGTAGGGGAGCAGTTCAGGAACAGTGACCACAATTCATTTAAGGTACTGATGGATAAAGGAAAGTGTAGTCCCCAAATTAAGGTGCTAAACTGGGGGAAGGCTAATTACAACAATATAAGGCATGAACTAAAGAATGTAAATTGGGAGCAGATGTTTGAGGGCAAATCCACATCTGGCATGTTGGGAGGCTTTCAAGCGTAAATTGGTAGGAATTCAGGACCGGCACATTCCTGTAAAGATGAAGGATAAGTATGGCAAGTTTTGGGAACCTTGGATGAGGGATGTTGTGAGCCTAGTCAAAGAGGAACAGGAAGCATTTGTCAAGGCTGGGAGACTGGGAACACATGAAGTAAGTGTGGAAAACAAGGAAAATAGAAAGAAATTTAGGCAAGGAGTAAGGAGAGCTAAAAGGAATCATGAAAAATCATTGGCCGGCAAGATTAAGGAAAATCCCAAGGCTTTTTATGCATATATAAAAGCAAGAGGGTAGCCAGCGAGAGGGTTGGCTCACTCAAGGACAGGGGAGGGAATCTATTCATGGAGCTAGAGAGAAGAGTGAGGTATTAAATAAATACTTTGCATCAGTATTCACCAAAGAGAAGCAATTGGTGGATGATGAGTCTGGAAAAGGGTGTGCAGATAGTTTGGTTCATGTTGAGATCAAAAAGGAGGAGATATTGGGGTTTGTGAAACATTAAGGTAGACAAGTCGCCAGGGCCTGATGGGATATACCTCAGAATACTGAGAGAGGCAAAGGAGGAAATTGCTGGGGCCTTCAGAAAAATCATTGTATCCTCACTGACTGCAGGGAAGGTCCCAGAGGATCTGAGGATAGCCAATGTTGTTCCTTTGTTTAAGAAGGATAGCAAGAATAATCCAGGTAATTACAGGCAGTGTGAGCCTTACGTCAGTGATAGGGAAATTATTGGAGAGGATTCTTCGAGTTTACTCCCACTAGGAAATAAGTGGACATATTAGCAACAGGCAACATGGTTTTGTGAAGGGGAGGTCATGTCTCACTAACTTGACCGAGTATTTTGAGGAAGTGACAAAGATGATTGATGAGGTAGGACAGTGAATGTTGAAACGTGGACTTCAGTAAGGCCTTTGGAAAGGTCCCTCATGGCAGACTAGTGCAGAAGGTGAAGTTGCATGGGATCGGAGGTGAGCTGACAAGGTGGATACAGAATTGAATTGAATTGATTTATTATTGTCACGTATTAACATACATTGAAAAGTTTTGTTTCTTGCATGTTATACAGACAAACAATACTGTTCGTAGAGAAGGAAATGAGAAAGTGCAGAATGCAGTTTTATAGTCATGACTAGGGCATAGAGAAAGATCAACTTAATGCAAGGTAAGTCCATTCAAAAGTCTGACAGCAGCAGGGAAGAAGCTGTTTTTGAGTTGGTTGTTACGTGGCTTGGTCATAAAAGACAGAGGGTGGCAGTGGAAGGGTGCATTTCTGAATAGAGGGCTGTGACAAGTGGCGTTCCTCAGGATCAGTGCTGGGACCTTTGCTGTTTGTAATATACATAAATGATTTGGAAGAAAATGTGACTGGTGTGATTAGTAAGTTTGCGGACAACACAAAGATTAGTGGATTTGCGATGAGGACCATCAGCGAATACAGCAGGATGTAGCTCAGTTGGAGGCTTGAGCGGGGAGATGGTAGATGAAGTTAATCTGGAAAAATGTGAGGTAATGCATTTTGGAAGGTCTAATACAATAGGAAATATATAGTAAATGGCAGAACCATTAAGAGTATTGATAGGCAGAGGGATCTGCGTGTACAGGTACACAGGTCACTGAAAGTGACAACGCAGGTGGAGAAGGTAGTCAAACAGGCATTTGGCATGCTTGCCTTCATTGGCCTGGGCATTGAGTTTAAAAATTGGCAAGTCATGTTGCAGCTTTATACAGCATTAGTTAGGCCGCACTTGGAATGTAGTGTTCAATTCTGGTCGCCACACTACCAGAAGGATGTGGAGACTTTGGAGAGGGTACAGAAAAGATTTACTGGGATGTTGCCTGGTATGGCGGGCATTAGCTATTAGAAGAGGTTGGAGAAATTTGATTTGTTCTCACTGGAACGAAGGAGGTTGAGGGGCGACCTGATAGAAGTCTACAAGATTATGAGGGGCAAGGACGGAATGGATAATCAGAAGCTTTTACCCAGACTGGAAGAGTCAGTTACTAGGGGGCATAGATTTAAGGTGCGAGGGGCAAGGCTTAAAGGAGATGTACGAGGCAAGTTATTTTACTCACAGAGGGTGGTGGGTGCCTGGAACTTGCTGCCGGGGAAGGTAGTGGAAGCAACTGCAATAGTGGGAAAAATACATGAATAGGATGGGAATACAGGGATATGGTCGGGCAGCATGATCGATGCAGTCTTGGAGGGCTGAAGGGCCTATTCCTGTGCTGTAATTATCTTTGTTCTTTGTTCAAGGATCAAAAGCTTGCCAGAATTCAAGTTTGACCTGAATTATTGGGGGAAATTTTCCAGTCCTGCCCACTGTGGGAATTGCCGTGGGGAGACAGATCATTGGACAGATCTTTTAAAGGTCCTTCAATCTCGGGTAGAAATTTCAGGTCTTGGGGAGGGGGTGTGGCTGGAAAATCCATACGTGAATGAGTGTGAATGAAAACACTGGGATTGGGAATGAGATAGACTTAGGGAAATACTCTGCCCCTACACATACTCTCTTACTCAATGGGTGGGATTTTCCCACCGCACTCGGCCAAAAGCCAGAAATTCCCGCTGAGATCAACCGACCTTTGAATGATCTGGCCCTGCTGGTTACGAATCCCATGGCGGGTGAGATGGGAATATTCCTCACAATATGATTTACTCACAAGGTTTTTTCAAGAGTTTGCAAGATGGTATTGAATTAATGGACCAAATGGTCTCTTTCTGTGCTATAAATGTCTATAAATTTCTGCGTGAGAGAGAAACCAACCCCCTCCCCCAAAACTTCTGGAGCCCCACCGGAGCAAAAGGGGGACTTCTGAAATTTCCATGCAAGAACCTCCCATCAACCGGAGGTACACTCCATGAAGGGGAGCAACTGGATCTATCAAAAGAGATCCCCATCTGTGGGAGTAGGCCTGACTTCTCGGTATCCCAGTTCTCCCAAGAGATTCCAAAGCAATCATTAGGTCCTTCACTCATCTATGCAAGTGGCCCACTGTCCATCTTAGGCAGCCACACTGGACATAGGAAAAGTGGCCTATCTCACTCACGATCAAGCAGTCTTCAAGCAAACCTGAGGCTCAGATAATAGGTCCCCAAAATATGGCCTTACTATGCCCAAATGTGTACTCATATAAAATAATGATTTTACCAAAGTTTTGATTTATGTGATGATGGGGTCGGCGTTACAGAGTAAAACTAATGGTAACTAGTGTCACAAGTAGGCCTACATTAACACTGCAGTGAAGTTACTATGAAAATGGTAGGCAAGAATCCACTAGCTCGGTACATTAAGCAATGAAATATTACATTTCTCTCTCAGCCTTCAGCCTTCACACAGCCTCAGTTTAATTCAATTACTTGGTGCAATACCAAAGCTTAATCATATAAAATCGTACAAGCAATTGAAACCCATTTACCTCTGAGCTGTTCAGCCAGTGGATGATGGAACCTTGTCGTCTGTCAGGATATATTGAATGACAAAATACCACCTACTTGGAAGCACGCTTTGGAATGGAAATGTCAGAAATGCTATTATAACGAATGTTATCTCCTACTTCACCCCGCTGGACTTATTAACTCACTTCAGTTGTGCTGTTTTCCCAGGCCTTGTTTTCAATCTGTACATTCTCTGTCTGAGTTTATAAAATTAGTGGAGTTTCTGGGTGACAGGCTGCCAACCACTGACATGACTCATTTTTTGCAGATTCCATTGTGCCTTAATGCGGTTAAAATTGCAGATTGCTTAATTGGAAGTCTCTCTGCAGAAATTGCTGTGGGTTTTTAATTCCACAAGCCCCTGGCTTGAAGCGGGAGATATATGGTGTGGCGCTCAGTTGCAGTCTGTTCGCAAACGCAAACTTGTTGACTTAAGAACTCGGTTGACTCTTAATCAGAAACATTGTCAGTGAATTGTTTGCTCTCATCGGGTTCGGGGCACATTTTCTTCGAACTGCATATTGGAAAATGTACATCTGTGCATTCATGGATCAATAAAAATTACCAGTCCAATAATTTTAGGAGATTTTATTAACTTTCTCTTATCAGCTGCCAACTTCCTTTAATAAATTGTGATACTGGGAATCATGTGCTGTAGCCTCAGGTTACTTTGCTCTGTCTTTTGTCTGGAAGTTTAATAATGGACTCTGACTCTGTGCATCTACCTTATTTCTGAAAGGAAAATAAAAGTAATACCTCACAACATACTAACCCCACACATAGCAGTAAATAAATGATCGTGAAGAAAATGTACGCTAATAGGGGTAGTTGATTTATGGTTTACTGGTTGAGTCACAGAGGAAAACCATTACCCAGTGGGACCACTCTCAACTCTGAATCAGAGCATTCTGAATTCCAACTCCACACTGGAGATTTAAGCATGCAATAATCTAGAGCAGGATTGTCCAACGTTTTTGCCTGAGGAGGCCACATTTCAAATATTTTCTCACTCATGGGACCAAAGAGCAAATTTTGCAAAAATAATGTTCTGTGCAACATTTTGCATTAATTTTGTTTTAAAGAAAGATACAAAAACAAAGAACTTGCTGAGGAAACCAGTACCGATGTGACATAAATAAAGATGGGCATTAGAGTGTAATATGGTGAGAACGTGTGGGTGTGATCTTATCGGCTGTTTACGACCCACTGCTGGTGCAAGCGAGGACGGAGAATTTGGCGCTCAGTGGGACTGGAAAATCCCGCCGGCATGAACAAATGGAAAATCCCACCTACTGGGCCCGATTTTCCCATTTTGATTCTAAGTGCTGAATTTGGGCTCCCCCAAATGCACTCAGCCTGAAAGAAAACATCGAAGGTCTGAATTGCACTGTGGGCGGGACTTAACATGCCCGAAATGCTGCAGCTCCAATCGGAGCTTTGAACTGCGCAAGCACAGTGAGAAAATAATTTGAAAAACGCACCCCTGTCACACTGTGCCCGGGCCGCTTTATCTGCTTTTTGCAACCCAGGAGTGAAAAGCGGTAGCGATAGTCCCCTCAGACATCGTCCCATCCCCACAACAAAACTGTCCCCCTTATCAGCCCCCCACCCCGACTTTCCAGATTGTGGCCCCCTGTCCCTCTTCCCCTCACTGATCACCCGCAGAGTGGCAGAGAACCCCCCTGTCCTTGCCCTACCCACCAGAGATCCATCTGGCCTCCCTCCCTCGCCAGAGAGTGACCCAACCTCCCCCTCCCACCAGAAGAACATATTACCTGTCTCCCACCCCACCTACTCCCGCCCCTCGAGAATGATCAGGCCTCCTTCCATGCCCCCTCACTAGAGAATGATCAGGTCTCCCTCCTCCCTCCCTCCCTCCCTCACTAGAGAATGATCAGGCCCCCCCACAACCAGAGAATGACTGGGCCCCCCCCTCCCCCCCCCAATCCCCCACCAGAGAATGATCAGGCCCCCACTAAGAATGATTGGGCCTCCCCCTCCACCAGAGAATGATCAGGACCCCTCACCCCCACCAGCAAATGATCTGGCCCGCCTCCCTCCCCCTCCCCCACCAGAGAATGATCTGGCCTCCCACCGCGCCCCCCCCCCCCTTCCCCCCACCACCCCCTCCTCCCACCAGAGATACATCTGACCCGCCTCCTCCCTCCCTCCCTCCCCCCCTCCTCCCTCACTAGAGAGTGATCTGGCCCACCTCCACCCCGACCATCACTACTGATCTGAGTCAGAGAGCCTCTGAGCTTACCTCTTCAGAAGCTGGAACGCCCAAAACAGACCTTTGCCAGGTATGTCTGTTTTGCGCCGAATCTGGACGGGTGAACATGACGGTAAAGGGGGAAATGCTGGTAAAGTTGGGTAGGCAGTCCATCAATTCAATTTAAATGCATGCAAATGCATTTAAATTGCCATTGCACCCGTTCGGGTGCGGCCCTGATCGCGGCCATTTTCAAGCCTTGGTAGAGTGGGCATCTGCGCAGACACGGGCACGGATCGCGCTAATCGCCTCACTCCTGACTCTTAAACAAAAGTTGTCAGTTTTAATTGAGTTAAAAACCCACCCAGGTAAAGCTAACAATGTATTTAGAAAAGGTGAACGTGTGCTTCCCAAACTTTCATGACCCATATTCATACATACACACCTATCTAAAAGTTATACTGGAGGAAGTTACTTTCTCAGCTGAATTAAAAGTTTGATTCAAAAAAGGTAAGAACGTGAAAGTTCACAGTTTACAGTCCTTGGCTGTGGCAGAGATCTTTTGAATTGATTTTAATTTGATTTGTTATTGCCACATGTATTAGTATATAATGAAAAATATTGTTTTTTGCGCACTATATAGACAAAGCATACCGTTCATAGAGAAGGAAACAAGAGAGTGCAGAATGTAGTGTTACAGTCATAGCTAGGGCATAGAGAAAGATCAACTTAATGCAAGATAATTCCATTCCAAAGTCTGACAGCAGCAGGGAAGAAGCTGCTCTTGAGTCAGTTGGTACGTGACCTTTGTATCTTTTTACTGACGGAAGAAGTTGGAAGACAGAATGTCCAGGGTGCATGGGGTCCTTAATTATGCTGCTTTGCCGAGACAGCGGGAATTTTGGACAGAGATAATGGATGGGAAGCTAGTTTGTGTGATGGATTGGGCTACATTCATGTAGTTCCTTGCAGTCTTGAGCAGAGCAGGAGCCATATCAAGCTATGATACAACCAGAAAGAATGCTTTCTGTGGTGCATCTGTAAAAGTTGGTGAGAGTCGTAGCTGACATGACAGATTTCCTTAGTCTTCTGAGAAAGTAGAGGGGTCGGTAGGCTTTCTTAACTATAGTGTCGGCATGAGGGGAGCAGGACAAGTTGTTGGTGATCTGGACACCTAAAAACTTGAAGCTCTCGACCCTTTCTTACTTCGCCCCCCCCCCCCCCCCCCCCCCATTGATGTAGACAGGATCATGTTCTCCTTTCTGCCTCCTGAAGTCGATGACCATCTCCTTCACTTTGTTAACATTGAGGGAGAGATTATTGTTGTCATACCAGTTCACCAGGTTCTCTATCTTATTCCTGTACTCTGTCTCATTATTGTTTGAGATCCGACCCGCAATGGTGGTGTTGTCAACGAACTTGAAAATCGAATTGGAGGGGAATCCTTTCTGTTTCCTTTATGTTCCAGGAATTGAGTTGAAGTTTATTCAACCACAATTTCTGGGGACAGTTTTCTTTTTTAATCCAGAATGTGTATTTTCGAGAATTCAATGCGTTTTGCTGCTGAGGTTTGTCTTGATGGAATTCACTATCTCCGGATTTTTAAACTGTAAGAGATAAAGCATTAAGTTGAGGAGTAAGAGAGAAAGGAACTCTTCCATTGGCAGTTTTTCCACTTCTGAGTTTAGTTGCTGTATTAAAGAGATTCCAAAAATAGTGATGAGTCTCATAACCTTCTTTCCCGACAATGATTTCAGAAAGGGCTTGTCTATCTGAAGTCTGAAGTTGGCTTTTAAGTTATGGCTTCACAATATTTGGGTGGCACGGTGATACAGTGGTTAGCACTGCTGCTTCCCAGTGCCAGGGACCAGGGTTTGATTCCCTGCTTGGGTCACTGTCTGGGTGGAGTTTGCACATTCTCCTCCTGACTGAGTGGGTTTCCTCTGAGCGCTCCGGTTTCCTCCCACAGTCTGAAAGACCTATTGGCCATGCTAAATTCTCCCTTAGTGTATCTGAACAGGTGCCAAAGTGTGGTGACTAGGGGATTTTCATAGTAACTTCATTAACTTTCATAGTAATTCAAATTTCAAATATCCCAGTCATTAGCATTGGAATGAGTCATTATCTATTAAGATGATCCCTTTTCAGCTAACTACTAAGATTTCCTGTCTTGGCTGGAGTCCTTAAAAGCAACACCACAGGTGATGAAGGTGATGAAGAAGGCATATAGCATTTTGAGAAAAATAGGCAGGATAGATTGTCAGAAGCTTTTTCCCCAAGATGGCAGTGTCAATTACAAGGCTCAAAATGAGAGGGGGAAAGCTTAGGGGACATATGAGGGGCAAGTTTTTCACGCAGAGAGTGATGGGTGCCTGGAACTGCTGCCAGAGAAGATGGTGGAAGAAGGCACATAAGAACATATAAGACACATCTAGATGGCTACATGAATTGGGAGGGAATAGAGGGATACGTCTGAGTAAGGGTAGAGGGGTTTTTTGCTTTAGTTAGGGCAACATTATCAGCACATGCTTGGCAAGCCAGAGGGCTTTTTTCCTGCGCTGTACTTTCCCTTTCCTTTGTTATTTGTTTTGGAGAGATAGTTTTATCAAGATGTAAATGTCATGTCCCAAACCTTTCAATAGCTCCTTTAAGAAGTTGGCCCTGATATCCTCAGGCATGAAATTCATGAGCAATATGTCAGGACATGTCAACAGTGCAAAGCAAATAGCAACTTTCCAGAAAAGTGGTCAACCTAAAATACCAGACATCAGGTGACCTGTGGCAGCCACCTTTGTCAATGCTTTTTCTTGTTTTAAAGAGTTCTATTTAAACATTCCAGTATGTGCTTGGTTTGCTGGTTAATTTACAGGTTGATATCACTCAGTCACAATTCCCGTCACTATAACACAGAATAGATCTAGTTTGTTCAATACCTGGCCCGGAAGTCCATCAATGTGACCCTTTGCACCAGTTTATAAAATTCTGGTCTTACAGATAAATTTGAATGAGGCAGTCTGCGTGGAACTTCTCAACTTAATCCTAGAATAGTGCCAAGGGTGAAGAATAGAGTCAACAGCTAGGGAATGGAGTTTGGAGCGAGGACTGAAAACAATTGCTTCAGTCTTCCCAATATTTAATTAGGTTACTATTCTGCTCATCCAGTACTGAATGTTGAATAAACATTGTGCTTTTACTCACTTATTACCTTTAGCTTGGGGGTGTGTTTAGCATTTGTTAGCAAGTGCCTTGGGTGAATTTGTGAGCATGTGGACATGTGCGGAGCATGTGACAGAGTGGATAACTTCTTTGACCTTACAGGATTTTTATAACTATGACAGGAGGTCAGATCCAATACCCCAACTCATGAAGCACCAAATACACCCAGACACAGAGAACCTGTTACTGTACAAGGTTTAGTTTTTTAAGTATCCTCTTTAAGATTCAGACTGTTACCACAAACACTGGCTTACCCATTCATAGAATCATAGAATCACAGAGCCCCTACAGTAAGCAGGGGGCCATTTGGCCCATTGAGCCTGCACTGACAACAAATCCACCCTATCCCCGTAACCCCACATATTTACCCTGCTAATCCCACCGAAACTAGGATCAATTTAGCATGGTCAATCACCTTAACCAGCATATCTTTGGATTGTTTTGGACTCAGTAAATTTATCGTACTTTATTAAGCAAGCTTTAGTCATTACTTTCTACCCCCATTGGATACTTGGAAGTGGGTACATTGTGAACAATATGTTGGTGGAATCACTACTAAATAGTATGTTAAAAATCAATAACTTGAAAAGACAGTTAGTTGCCATGCTGACAAAGAATCTTAATTAACTTCTTGCAGTTGGCCACTGGATGGATTTAACATGAGATTTCTGGGAGTTTTGTGCATGTCTACTTTTTGGTAAAATACCAGCTCCATATTTCCAAAATGATTGATTAGTTTTTATATTGCTTTAATGAGTACAGGAACTTGATGGCACCTATAGAATTATGACTCAACCTGAATCCTCAAGGGCAAATGAGAATCAATTTTTGAATTGTTGGGTTGAATTAGTGTTGATTCTGTTCAATTCATTTTCCATATTTTTGGCTAGCTTGGAATTTCTCAGAGTCTGTCAAAGTTTAAAGCAGTTCAATAATATTTTTAATATGATTGAGTTTTTCCTCTGCCAGTCGCACACTTATGTCTGGGTCAAAAAATATCATAGATCATACCAGCAACCTGAGGATATCATCCAGGCTGAAACTTTGATGTAATATTGAGGGAGAGCTGCACTGTCAGAGCTCCGTCTTTTGGATCAGGCCCTGTGTTGCTTGTCAGGTAAATGTACAAGGCGCCATGGCACGAATGGAAGAACAGCAGGGGAGCTTTCCCAGACTCCTGACCAATGTTTACACTTCAACCAACATCACTCGCATAGATTATTTCTTAATTAATCCCCTTGTCCTTTGTGAGTCCCAGTTGTATGTCAATTGATGGCTGTATTTACATACGGGAGAGAAATGGCAACACATCAATAGTACCTCAGTGGCTGGGAGACTTTTACAATGTCCTGGAGTCATGAAGGCCTCTTTAGAAATATGGAAAAGTCTTTTTATTTATTTAGCTAATTACTGACCAGAGCCATTCAAATTGCTAAAACTTTCAGACGAATGCCAAACTTGATCAGTTCCTGCCTGAATGCCTTGCTCTGCACAAGAAGCTCAATCTCCTCAGAGAGCAATTTGAATATTCTTCCAATAACAATGAGGCACAGGAGGGAAAGGATAGAGGGAGTGGGAAAAGAGTAATGTGAATATTGCAACCGGGGTCACCATGGCATAAAGTGCTTGCTCCTCCAGGCAGGGAGGCTGCCCTCGACACTTCCCACCCTGGACTTAATTGGGAGGAGTCAGGAAGCTGATGTGATCTCCAACCTGCATCTTCTTGCCCCGTCATATGGCACACAGCCCCCATTCTCCCCACCACTCCCACAGCCCACTTCCGCTGTGGGGGGAGGGGGTGTGTGTTAAGTTCCACCCAGAATCTCCAACATTCAAAAAGACTGCAAGAAATGTAGTGACTTATTCTGTCTGGTGAGAGAGCAATATCCTGATATTTCCCACAGTGTTGTCCTTTATTGTTGGTGTCTTACATTTATGGTCTAATCCCTAACCGCTGATTAATTTGCTGGATGACTGTAGCTGATTGTGATTCTGCTAAGTCCATGTTTTCTTCTGTGATTCATGAGCCCTGTAGCAGATGGAGTCATATTTGTTGCTGCTGTTATAACTAAGCTAACCCTGTTTACATTTCAGCATATCCAATGTCAGGGCACACTGAGACTGAATAAGACAGCTGTCGCACTGCGTTGGCAGGCAGAAGCCATGTCCAATCGTACTCTAGCCATGCCACTGCCCCATCTATTGATCTTCACAGATTTGAACCTTTGCCTCAAGGTTGTCAGCCACCATGTTGGATAGATTGTTGAGGAAGCTCAGGACCTCGTTATCAATAGTTCGCATATGCTCCCACTTTGCATCAAATTTGGGGACTCAATCGCTGCTACGTTTATCCCTCAACCAACACCTAGAAACAGAAAACCTGGTCTTTATCACATTGCTGCTTATGGGCAGCATGGTGGCACAGTGGTTAGCACCGCTGTCTCACAGTTCCAGGGACCTGAGTTCGATTCCTGGCTTGGATCACTGTCTGTGTGGAGTCTGCATGTTGACCCCGTGTCTGCATGGGTTTCCTCTGGATTCCTCCCACAGTCTGAAGGATATGCTGGTTCAGTGCAATGGCCAAGCTGAACTCTCCATCACTGCACCTGAATAGGCTCTGGAGTGTGGTGACTAGGGGATTTTCACAGTAACTTCATTGCAGTGTTAATGTGAGCTACTTGTGACACTAATGAATAAACTTTAAACCTTACAGGACACAAAATGGTGATCATATTTCCTACATTGGAACAATGGCAACACCTCAAAATTATTTAATTGTCTGTAATGCACTTTGGGATGCTTTAAGGTCATGAAAGACAGCAGAAGAATCTTTCCTTCTGCAGTAGACACGATTTATGGTAACTTGAGCTGGAAATGACTTTACAGTTATGAGTAATGCACAGATCAGGCTGCTGACTTACACATACTCTTAGAAACATATAAAATAGGAGCAGGAGCAGGCCATTTGGCCCTTTGAGTCATTCAGTATGATTATGGCTAATTGCCTGGGGGCGGTGGGGGACAGAAATGGGTGGATCTGAATTTACCTCCCTTCAGTTCTCACAGCCTTGCTCAAAAGGGGATTGTCTGAGGAGCTCTGAATTTTGCATCCTTAGATCACATCATAAAGCAGGCAGCATTGACGTAGGTTCAAGATGGATCGTAAAGATCCAGAGGAGGAAAGAGTTGGCCTGAGAATCCGACTGGAGTTCTGTGGATGATCGAGCAGGAAGATTGCAGGCCTCAGGAGTTGTGCTGAGGAATCGGAATACTGTCAGCGTACTGGTGACAGATTTCAGGAATACAGATAAGGGGGTGGGTAGGGGAGCTTTGAGTGTTGTTGGGGCATCTAGGATGTCAGGGTGGATTGGTAGTTGAGAGAGGTTGGATCTTGGGGGGATTTAGAAATCAGGACCAGGGGGGAGAGCAGAGTTGAAAAGGCTGGTATTCCTGAAGATGGTGACTGGTTCAAGATAAACCAAAATAGCAGCAAAGACTGGAAACAGAAATTAGGCCCCTTATTTGCATACACAACTCAAAACTGCCTACTTTAGATGTGGATAATGATGCTTCTTGTTAAGCCTTTATAATGTTGGCTTTGTGTGTGATGTGTGATCAAGCAGCTTGGACTTGATCTTCAATCTACACAGCCCAGTTTAACTCCCATCTCTTTCAGTCACTAACCTTTTCCCTCACCTCCAATGGCCTCATGGTGAGCTCCCTCGCACACATAGGAACAACGTGGGCAATCTGCTGTGGCTGAACCCACAAACCTCTCCTCAATGATTCATGGGTTGGGAAAAAAAATCAAGGTTGAGATGCCAGTGCAGTACTGTGTGTGTGCTGCACTCTCAGAGGTGCTGCTCATAAACCAAGGCCCCATCTGTCATCTTGAATGGACATAAAAGATCACAAGACATTATTTTGAAGAGAAGAAGTCCAATATGTATCCATCAGTCAACATCGCAAAATAGATTATCTGGTCATTGTCACATTGCTGTGCACGGGAGTTTGTGTAAACATATTTCCTATATTATATTGCAGTGATTATACTCCAAAAACTATTTGATTGGCTGTAAAGAGCCAGGAAGAGCACTGTGAAAATGTGAGTCTTTTTCTCCTTTTTAGTTGGATGCGTGCAATTCCAACCCGATACTGCAATGCTGTGGATTAGAATAGAAACCATACAGTGCAGAAGGAAGCCATTCAGCCCATTAAGTCTGCACCGACAGCAATCCCACTCCAGCTCCTGTCCCCACAACCCCACACATTTACCCCGCTAATCCCGCTAACCTACATTTCCTAGGACATTAGGGTCAATTTAGCACGGCTGATCAACCTAACGCGGTGGACTGCAGGAGGAAACCGGAGCACTCGGAGGAAATTGGGCTCTGGATGGTGAGGGTGAGGGGTAAATTCAGCAATTTCTAGCCAACAAGCCTGCAATGGGACCAGTCCTGAGCTTGAGGGAGGCTTCTGTATTGAAGCTGTACCTCTGTTGCTAGTCTCTCCTTGTATTATGGTGTTAAATCCTCACCTGGTTGCCTCTGTGGAAATGCAAGGTATATGAAGATTGCTTTATCTACCTAAATGTTAACCAATGTTGTGATATGTACATGTACCTTTAAGAAAAGATGCACCTCCACAGATGCTGCCAGACCTGTTAAGTTAATCCAGCATTATCTGTTTTATTTTTCAAGCATTTGCAGTATCTTGCTTGTATTATCCTGAATAGTTGTCCTTTTTCAGATGAAGTCCTAGTAATCCTGTGCAAAGCCATACGATGGCCACAAAATTTCCAACATTTGGTTGGAATGCACTGTAATTTTCTTCTATTCGGCAGAAATGTACCAATCATATGACAAGGATAGGTAACACAATAATGTGAGTTCTTTATTTGAATATCATGTGGATCTTGTAGCGTAGTGTTAATGCCCCTACCACTGGACCAGAAGCTTTGCGTTCCAGTCCAATGCCAGGATCTGTTGACCGTGGATTCAATGGGTTAATAACCAACTTGGAAATTCTTGGACCACCCCCCCACTATTCCCCAAAGAGTAAAACCTCCTACCCGAGTTTTTTCTGGTAGTGTATGTTGCTCTGTTTTCTAGATCTCAAATATTTCTGAAGCAGATAAAAAATAATTAAGATTAAAGTTGCAATGGACACCAATGTAATGACTTTAAAAGGCCCGTGATGTGGACCTCTTAGAATACGAGCTCCCTGATTAAGACAGTAATGGCTTGTCCAAATAGGGATATGTACATAATATAGGACGTCAGAGTAACTGGCATTCTAGATCTGTACTCTGTACAAGCAAGTACCTGTCTGATTGTCCCTTACTATGTAAATAAATCTAAATCTGGTGAAGGGACATCGGCCTTGGAGGAGTTATTTCAACAACCACAGGTAGACCACATTAAGCAACCACATCATAAAAATCTGGACAAAATATGGCCAACACTAAAGATCATTTATGAGTGAAGCTCAACTTCTGAATCCACCAGCAGACCATCGATCAATTCATAAGTAGATGCAGAGACAAAGGCTGTGACCATGGTGTTAGAGCTAGCCGACAGAATAATTGAACTTGTCATAGCATCTACCCCGATAGAAACTTTCTAAAGAGACTCTTAGCCTAACCAAATTTAAAAGTGTGGAACCATGACTGCAAAGTGGACACAAGTATAAAGACACACTACTCGTTAGAGAGTGTCTACTGGTTATGTGTCATTTGTCCACCTTTGGCACAATAGCCAATGCAGACAAGTCGAGTCAGTAATGCAGGTGATGCAGCCTCATTCATGCCCCCAGAAATAAAAGACCAGCTTTTAATGATGTACCTTAAACTGCTGTCAATCATTACTGTTGAGACAGGATGTGTATTTCCCATAACTTTACTCAGTGTACAGCAGCAGCAGGGGGAGAAATCAATGTACTGTACATGTCCCCAAGTAAAATGGTCTGTACTTAGTCTGATCTTCAAATCACTCTCTCTTCACACACACCTGTTTTTTTCACTCCTTGGGGAATAGTTGGGGAGTGGTGCAAGGGTTTCCAAATTGGTTATCAGCCCGTTAAATCCACGGTCAACAGTCCTGGCCTTGGACTGGAACGCAAAGCTTCTGGTCCAGTGGTAGGAGCACTATCACTACGCTACTAGACCTACATGATATTCAAATAAAGAACCCACATTATTGTGTTACTACCCTTGTCATATGATTGGTACATTTCTGCCGAATAGAAGAAAGTAACAGTCAGTGGTATAATTCCGGTGCTCCGCTAAGCAGACTTTAGTACACACAGAGATTGTGTAAATTACAATGTGCAGTTACAAACATTACTGAAGGTTAATGACAGCCTGGAATTTATCTAAAAGCTTCCAGTTAACCGCAGTGAAAGTTTGAGTTGCACAACAAGATTTTTAGACTAGTTTTATTCACAGGAGATTATCTACCTCAATTGAAATGCAAAATTTTACATCGACCATTATTTTCAGTTGGCTACCATAGTCCTGGCCTAAAATTTCCAGTTTCACCATTAAGGAATTTGGATCCATGCCAACATTCCCACATTGTGATGCTATAATATCCTCTGTCTTCAGATTTGCAATCTGATTAGAGATAGATTTGGCTGTTGCTAAGTGTGAATGGTAAGCACTTGTTCGATTGAAAAGTCCCAGAAGTTCAAAAGACCTTAATGATAACATCTATTCATCAGGGTGGCACAGTGGCACAGTTAGCACTGCTGCCTCACAGCGCCAGGAACCTGGGTTCGATTCCTGACTTGGGTCACTGACTGTGCTGAGTCTGCATGTGGGTTTCCTCCTGGTGCTCTGGTTTCCTCCCACAGTCCCAAAGACGTGCCAGTTGGATGCATCAGCCATACTAAATTCTCTGTTAATGTATCCAAACAGGCACCAGAGTGTGACGACTAAGGGATTTTTACAGTAAATTTGTTGCAGTGTTAATGTAAACCTTCTTGTAACGTCAATAAAAAGTACTGACCTTGAGATTCTTCACAAAATTAGATTTTAAAGGTGAGCTTTAGAGTAATGACGTTTTGTTTGTATGTAATCAATTAAAGACTAAAGCATTTTTACATTCTTATTCCACATTCATGGTCACAGATTCTGAAGGTTCTGCAAACAATTTGACTAATTGTCCAACATATCTTATTGGCTAAGTACCTTAGCTCCTAATGGAGGGAAGAAATGAGAGTTGAACTCCAGGTCAGACATTATGGTAGTCAACTGAAAACAATGTTTGTCCGACAGTGTGGGCAGTGCTTCCATTGCCAGTATCTCTTCATGTAGTGCAGTACAACACAAATAGTTGATGAGCTCATGAGTGGCTATGGTATCCCTCTTCTAATCATAAGCAGTAACTTTGTAGAAAACAGCTTGCAGATAATTACAGGAAGGAAAACATTCACAATACTCGAATACATTTCGCTTTTGTCTTAGCAATTTATAACATCCAAAAAAGTTAGAGTGCACATGCGTACACCACACAAGTATGAGTATTGAGATCACATGCCCAGTGAAGGGCCTGAATTCTCAGGATGGCAAGTGCCGTCCGTGCCCACTATCGTAAGAGTCTGTGGGGAACGCATCCGCGTCGATTCCAACAGGGGTGCTGCCATTTTACTCTCAATTGAGTGTTGATTGGCAACAGGAGGGACTTCTGCCTGTCCTTGGACAGAACTCCCGCCTTGGAGAGCTGTCGGCCATATCGGTTGGTCCACAGCTCTCCAACCTCTCCAAGCATGGTACAGTAGTGGCCAGAAGCAGCACCAGGGTCCTGGGGTGAGAGGAGTGCGTAGGGAATGCCCTGGGAATGTAGGCCAGGGTATGGTGGGAGGGCCAGAGATCACAGGTCTTGGAGGGGAGAGTGTCCCAAATCTGAAGGAGCCTTCCTTTCTAAGGTGGCTATTTCTAATTTTTTTCAGTTTCCCACCCCGTTTCGACCAACACCTTCCAACATAAAAATTGACGCTAGCTGGAAAAGGCCCTCATGAGGCCATTAGGTGGCTACTTAAGGGCTTTAATAGGGGCAAGGACAGCCTTCCCTCCTGAGACCCAGTCTGCCCCTCTGTGAAATTGCATTGGCGTCAGGGTGGGTGGCATCCTGGAAATAATCCTACCCATGCAATAAATAGCTGGGGTGCATGAGTGTGTGAAATTCTTGCCATGGTGTGTGATATCCATTTTTCATTCACTGAAAGAAATGCAATTAGCTAAATCAAGATCTCCAATTAGCCACATATGACTAATGGCTCGGTGCATAAACCATATCACCAGGTGACATCACAAAAATGTTTTCTTGAAATGCAGCCATTGTTTATAAGTCAGTAGAATGCAAATGGTACTACTCAGTATAGTATGAGCCTGGTGCAAAATAAATCCCAAAGCAAATTGTCATATGTGCAGAAAACAAATCTGCACATTGTGTGAACTGTGAACCGACTAATATGGTCAGAGATTCAAAAATGAATGGCCTATTTATAGTCCAGATACTCTTCTTGTGAAAGTGCTTCTGCAATTCCTTATGTTGCAGCACTGAGGGATTTGTTTAAGTAAAAGTGAATGCAGTAATTGTTAACACCATCATATGGGTGTTACACACAGACAGGAACTAAATAAATGAACAATTGGAGTTCTGAGCAAAGATGGAGTGGAACAATACCTTTCTAGTTGATATGATTGTGGCCCTTGGATAATATTTCAACACACACACACACTCATCCACCATACCTGCACTATTTAGTTCTACTACCTTAGTTATATGATCCACCAGGAAAATGATTCGAGTGCAGTGCAGGGGAAGGCCATCACAACAGCAGTGCTCCCTCTTTCTCCAGTACTGGTCCCCATGCCCTGTGAATACCTGATCAACACAATAATGAGAAATAATCTATGCTCTGAAGGTCAAAATGTAGAATCATTTGGGGTGGAGATAAGAAAGCCCCCTAACAGTTGTTACACAGAAGGGTAAGGCATACACCAAGGAATAATGGGAACTCACAAGTAAGATGCTGCAATAATTGTGGGTGATTTCAATGTTCACATTGATTGGACAAATCAAACTGGCAAAGGTAGACTGGTGAATGAATTCATAAAGTGTATTCAGGACAGTTTCTTAGAACAATATATTCTGGAACCTAGTAGATACCAGGCTCTTTTGGACCTGACAAAGTGTAGTGTGACAGGGTTAATTGAAGACCTCATAGTAAAAGATCCTCAAGGCAAAAGTGATCATAACATGTTTAAATTTCACACTCAACTTGAGGTTGAAAAAATTTGGTCCGGAGCTAGCGTCTTAAACTTAAATAAAGGCAATTACAAGGATATGAAGACAGAGTTGGCTGAAGTGGACTGGGTAAGTAAGTTAAAGTTTATTTATTAGTGTCACAAAGAGGCTTACATTAACTGTGTTCCAAGCTGGGAATCAAACCCAGGTCCCTGGCATTGTGAGACAGCAGTGTTAACAACTGCACCACTGCGCCACCCATTAAAAGAAGCGGTGGCAGACATTTAAGAAGATATTTCATAACTTAAAAATATATTCCATTGAGATAGAAAGATTCTAACCTGAAGAATGCACCATCTGTGGCTGAAAGTAAGTTAAGAGTGGCATCAAATTGAAAAAAAAGTGTACAATGCTGCAAAGATAAGTGGGAGGGAAGAGGATTGGGGAAGTTTTAGAAACCAGCAAACAATGACTAAAACAAAGAGAGAAATTTCAATATGACAGAAAACTAGCAAGAAATATAAAAAAAGACAGTAAAAACTTTGACAGACACATAAAAAAGAAAATAATTGCTAAAGTAGAGAAAACACAAAGTCTCAAGAATAGTAGAAAATCATGAGGAAAAAGGGAGATTGGAACTAAGAACAATCGCCATCACCAGAGTGAAAATAATGGGATTAAGGCTGACAAGTTTGTTTGAAATAGTAGACATATTGGCTGTAAACTTCCAAAATTCCTTAGATTCTGGAATGGTCCCAGCAGATTTCAAAACTCCAACTATAGCACTTTGTTCAAGGAGAAAGACGGAAAGCAAGAAATGGTGGCACAGTGGCATGGTAGCACAGTGCTGTGGCATGGCGGCTCAGCGGTTAGTACTACTACCCCACAGCACCAGGGATCCAAGTTCAATTCCAGCCTTGGGTGACTGTGTGGAGTTTGCATGTTCTTCCTGTGCCTGCGTGGGTTTCCTCCGGGTGGTCCAGTTTTTTCCCATAGTTCAAAGCTTTGCGGGTTAGGCTGATTGGTCATACTAAAATTGACCCTATTGTCAGGGGTAAATGTGTGGGGTTACAAGGTGGAACAGTGGTCGGTACAGACTCAATGGCTCAAATGGCCTTCTTCTGCACTGTAGGGATTCTATGAAAAAGTAATTGCTCAAGTGCAGAGCTAATAGTTTTGGGGGTGCTACATTGGTACAGATGAAGAATTAGCGAACTAACAGGATGCAGGATAAGTTGTCCCTTTTCGGGACGATGAGCTGTAATGAGTGGAAGGCCTGAGAGATCAGTGCTGAAACCTCAATTATTTATGATCTATATTAGTGATTTGGATGAAGGGACGAACTGTGTTGTAGCCATATTCTCTGATGATATGAAAGTAGGTTGAAAAGCAAGTTGTGAGGCAGATAGAAAGCATCTGCATCAAGACATGGTTAGGTTGAGCTTATTTATTTATTCTTTCACAGCACTTACGCTTCACTAGGTGGCCAGTATTTATTTCCCTTCCCTTAAGAAGGTGGTGAGGGGGCAAAACTTTGGCAGATGGAGCGTGTGTGGGAATGTGACATTGTCCACTTTGGTGGGAAAAATAGCAAAGCAGAATATTATTTAACTGGGAAGAGACTGTAGAATGCTATACTACAGAGGGATTTAGATGTCCCTTATTACAAAACGTCAGTGTGCAGCTGCAGCAAGTAATTTGGAAGGCAAACTGAATGTTGCCTTTATTAGAAAGGGGAAGCAGTCTAAAAGTAGGGAAATCTTGCTAAAATGGAACTGGACATTGCTGAAACCACATCTAGGCAACTGTGTACAGTTTCGGTCACTTTACTTCAGGGGGGATATTCTTGTATTGGAAGCTGTTCAGAGAAGGTTCACTAGGCTGATTCCTGGGATGAGGGGTTTGTCTTTATGTGGGAGGATTGAGCAGGTTGGCCCTATACCCAACAAGGAACATATGAACGGTATGCTTTGTATAGCGTGCAAGAAAAATTACTTTTCACTGTATGTCAATACATGTGACAATGATAAATCAAATCAAATCAAATCAAAAAGTTGGGCTGGGTTCAATTCTGCCCTCGGGTCCCTGGTGCTGTGAGGCAGCAGGGCTAAACACTGTGCCATTGTGCCGTACAGTTGTGATAATGTGTACCACACTAGCGAAAAAAGACCTTCAATTCTCTGTTTTTAATATTTGTAGCTCTTTAAAATAATTTCCTACACCAGCCTGAGGACACAATAAAAATATCTATGGTTAATCTTATAGGTTAAATTGGATTTTATTTTGCGAATTTATGTGGCTCTATCCTTTGGGATAAAAGTTACAGCAAGTTTTATTTTATGAAGTGTGGAATTTCCTCTATTTTTAATATAAAAATGACAAAATATCTATCAGATGAAAATATCTGTGGTCTGGTGCCTAAATTAGTAATGCATATGTGCAGCCTGGCAGGCAGTACCTGATTCAAACATCAAACAGCCACGAATGAAGTGACTGAAAAATAAAGCTTGCAGACTTTGTGATTCTCCAAACTGCTCTCCAGTTCAATGCAATTTTGCATTGAAAGGTTTCACTATTCCAGCACACATGGTATTATTGACAATTAGTGTAAGGGAAGATAATCAAAGGAAATGACTGGAGCCACACCTCAGGATAGTTGAACTCATAAGAGGAAGAACGGAGGACATTCAAAGACAGCTTTAATAAGAACATAAGAACATAAGAAATAGGAGCAGGAGTAGACCAACTAGCCCTTCGAGCCTGCCCCGCCATTCAATAAGATCATGGCTGATCTGTCGTGGCTCAGTTCCACATTCCCGCCCTCTCCCCATAACCCTTAATCCCCTCTCTTATCAAAAACCCATCAACCCGCGTCTTAAAAATATCAACTATATTCATCAAATAAACAAATGATCACAAGGCACAGTATCTTGTCCCTTCCTGAAAATTGACTCCAACTCTATGGCCCCAACCTGTGGACTCAGTGTTCAATATGTTTCCATGCTGTGGTTATGAAGGGTGGCATTAATGCACTCAAATGTTTTATGATAATTTGTGGTATTCACCGTACTTTGGTACCCTCTGTTCACTCAGCCCTGACTCAAATCTGCATTAATCACTTGTCTTCTAACCAATCTTGGAGTGGATGGGGCGCAGAGATAAATCCCTCCAGATTCCGATTGACTCTGAATGACATGCTTTGTATTGGAAGTCTAGAAAATAGCCAATCCTTTTTCGTGATACAAACAATCTCTATTGGAATAAGGCTCACAGTACTCCAGGATACACTTTTGGGTGATAATCATCTGTTCTGTTTCACCCCATACAGGATAACGTTCATGTCATATCTCTGCACAATTTTGGATCCTTTGTGATAAAATTTAATGAGGACAGAACAACAGAGACACATGAGGGTTGAAAACTAGGACCATAATTGTCATGAAATGCAAAGATTGATAGCAATGTTCAAAGATAAGGTCAATGTAAATATAGATAGGCTACTATTTCCAGTAGAAGGCAGGTTAAAGGCAGGAGACCATAATCCCAACATAAACTCTAAGTATATAATGGAGGATATTGCCTTTCTCATGGGCAATATATTGCTGGCCTTGCCAGCAATGTTCACATACCATGAATAAATTAAAAAAATTCAAACAAAATAGGATACTGAGATATGGAATACCTTGTCACAAACTGAACTGATGTTAAGTTAATTCAAAATCCAAAAAGGAACTGAAGAATTTGTCAAAGCAGAACATGAAAGGAGGTTAATGAAGTCATCCAAATAAAGTTCAGAGAAGGAAGAAGGTCTAATTGACAATAGTGAAACCAATTCTACTAATGGTATGATCTAGGGAATGGAATCAAATGCTGTGAGGGTGGAGGGCCCCCTTCCCTCTCTTGACATTGTTTATTTAACTTTTCCCTCCACCTCTTGTCCTGTTGGGATAATATTTTCTGTACATATTTGATTTGATTTGTTATTGTTACATGCATTGGGATATAGTGAAAAATATTGTTTCTTGCGCTATACAGACAGAGCATACCGTTCATAGAGTACATAGGGGAGAAGGAAAGGAGAGAGTGCGGAATGTGGTGGTACAGTCATAGCTAGGGTGTAGAGAAAGATCAACTTAATATAAAGTAGTTTTATTCAATGGCAGCAGAGAAGAAGCTGTCTTTGGGTCGGTTGGTATGTGATCTCAGACTTTTGTATCTTTGTCCCAATGGAAGAAGGTTGAAGAGAGAATGTCTGGGATGCGTGGAGTCCTTAATTATGCTGGCTGCTTTTCCGAAGCAGTGGGAAGTGTAGACAGTCAATGATGGGGGGTCGGTTTGTGTGATGGACTGGGCTGTGTTCACGACCCTTCATAGTTTCTTGTGGTCTTTGTGTGATTATAACAGTGCTGTACTCAAACAGGGACCGACTGCCATTCAGATTTTGGCAAGCCAACTAGGTAACTGGAAGAAAAGAAGATTAGAGTTTGGAAGTACCTGGTCTGCCATGTCCTGAATGGAACTGGGCCTGCTGCTCTGCAACACCACAGGCTGGCTGCTCAACTAATGCGACTAGTGATACAGACAATCACTCCTAATCATTTCAATGCAGAGAAAAGGGGTTGAGGTGAGGTGAGGTGGGGAGCTGCATGGTAGAGGGCAAACTTGTGGGTAGGTTTGGAGCCCATTTGTAGGCTTCGTTGCTGGAATAACAATGAAGGAAATGTTGAACAGGAAAGAATGAGATGACTGGTAATATGAATAGACATGTTTGTTGAACAGCTGGGATCAGCACTGCGAAATTGTTGCACAATTGACTTCAAATGGAAAGTGATGAATGGAAATTTTGTCAAAGAAGAGGCAGATTTCATTCAAGAATTTGGCACCATCATTGACTCAGACTTATTTATTTTTACCCCCCTCTCCTCCCCAACTCCAATTATCTCCACTCAGTGTCAAAATCTGAAGTGCCGGGAAACTTTGACACTGAGTTAGTTATAACGCGGGCCAATGTACACAATATAGTGAAGCAACTGTCAATAAATAACTCGGTTCATAAAAGTTTGATAAAATATTTTTGCAAAAGTCACTATGGAATAATGTAATGGCACTTTATATAAAAAAAAGTCACTGACAAAACACAGTTGAGTTCAAAACAATTACCATTGTGAATCAATGATAATTAGGCTTTTGGATCTATTTTGTGAGTTCATAGTTATCTGCAAATCTGCGCGATCAAAGCCAAGTCTCCACATCTGGCTCTGGATTCCATGTGTGAACTGTAGGCAGAGGAAGTTTGATAAACATCAGGGAAGGCTGATTAGGAACACAGGGCAAGTAGGGGGAACACCAACTCACACTCAACTATGCAACTAATTTTGCCAGCTAAATTCTTCCCGCTCAGAAAGGACAGCAGGACTAGAGGGCACAGCCTCAAGATAAGGGGGGGCAGTTTAGAACGGAGTTGAGGAGGAACTTCTTCACTCAAAGGGTGGTGAATCTCTGGAATTCTCTGCCCGTTGAAGTGGTGGAGGCTGCCTCACTAAATATATTTAAGTCATGGGTAGATAGGTTTTTGGTAGGCAAAGGAATTAAGGGTTATGGGGAGAAAGCGGGAAAGTGGAATTGAGCCACTTCAGATCAGCCATGATCTTATTGAATGGCGGGGCAGGCTCGAAGGGCTAGATGGCCTACTCCTGCTCCTACTTCTTATGTTCTTATGTTATATTCTTATAGCTACTTCACGATGCAAGTTTCCTGGGGCAATTGCATACAGCGTTATCCCCGCTGTCTCCACACATAGTTTTTATCGTATTTAGAACATGCTCACAGCTTTAACACTGGGATTCCATTTGTTTCTCAGCACGATCAACAGATACGTCTGCTGACCAGGAATCAGATCCAGCACCGTATCTTGCCAATGAAACAATTGTATTCTGTTTCGTATTTACATTTCTCTCCAGTTTACTTACTATGCAATGGCAACTGCTACATTTATACAACACCTTTAATGTAGCACAACATTCATGGCACTTCACAGGAACATATTGAAAAGTGATATTAGGACAGATGGCCAAAAGATTGGACAAAGATGCGATTGTTCAAGAGCATCTTAAAGGAGGAAAGAGAGGTAAAGAGGCAAAAGGTTTAGGGAGGAAATTTTAGAGATTATTGTCTTGGACAGCTGAAGGCCTAGTCACCAATGGTAGAGTTATAGAGGTCATAGAAGTTTACAGCATGGAAACAGGCCTCTCAGCCCAACTTGTCCATGCTGCCCTTTTTTTTAATGACTAAGCTAGTCCCAATTGCCTGCATTTGGCCCATATCCCTCTCTACCCATCTTACTCATGTAACTCTCTAAATGCTTTTTAGGAAACAAAATTGTACTCGCCTCTACTACTACCTCTACAGCTTGTTCCAGGCACTCACCACCGTCTGTGTGAAAAAAATGCCCCTCTGGACCCTTTTGTATCTTGTCCTTTTCACCTTAAACATTTGCACTCTAGTTTTAGACTCCCCTTGGGAAAAGATATTGACTATCCAGCTGATGATCTGTGCCCCTCATTATTTTATAGACCTCTATAAGATCACTCCTAAGCCTCCTGCGCTCCAGAGAAAAAAGTCCTAGTCTATCCAGTATCTCCTTATAACCCAAACCATCAAATCCTGGTAGCATCCTAGTAAATCATTTCTGCACTCTTTCTAGTTTAATATTATCTTTTCTATAATAGGATGACCAGAACTGTACACAGTATTCCAAGTGTGGCCTTATCATTGTCTTGTACAACTTCAACAAGATGTCCCAACTCCTGTATTCAATGTTCTGATCAATGAAACCAAGCATAATTAAAATCTGTGCAAAGATCTGCTGCCTATATTTCCAGTGCAAGAACTGCCACGTTGATCCCAAAATTACATTCTCACTGCACGTGCACACTTTTAATGTGACGAGTGTTAATCACCATATTTTGAAGGTTATTTCTGTGTTTGGAATGTGCACTAAAGGGATGCAGATTTGCAACATTGACATTTCATCAGCGCAACAATTTCCAATCTCGCTGCTTCAGCTAATGACTTCTCTTGACCTTGCATAGCTGAACATGTGAAAGTGTAAGATGTGTAAGTAAGGTGACTGATACTGTTCATATCAGGAGAGGGAAGTTTACCACCTTTGTTCTGACCACAGGGAAGCAGTGTGTGTGTCTTTGCCATAATTTCCACCTTCATCACTGTAACGGGTGTCATCAACTGTACAAATGTCTTTTTTTGAAGGTGTCACACCTAATTGCTGAGATATACTGTGACCACAATGGATTCCACTAGCTGGCCCGTGTAAAGGCAGAGGATGTATGGGGGGCGGTGGGGGGGGGGGGGTGGGGGGCTTCCTTCTTAATACCCGGCTCATGTCTTTGCTGAATGAATCAACCACACTTTGGGTCACATGCACACAATGAGAGCCATGTTGCCTCACAAAGTGTCAAAAAACAGACAATTGGGTTACTGAAGTAATAATTTAGCTGTCTCAGCCTCACTGAGAAGCCATGCAGTACCCGCAGGTGTGTGAGTCCAAATTTGTCAAGTCCTGCTTAATTATGATGGCATGGGCTATGCCACTGGGGATATTGTTGCAAGAATGTTCTTTTTAAAGGTATGATTTCTCATCTTTCTTTTTCTGGTTGGATTTAAAAGAAAACTGAAACCCTCTAGAGTGAATGACAAAACTGCTCAGACGTATACGATATCCACAATTTTGCATTATGCCAATCAAAAAACAGATCCTCAACCACCACCAACACCCCAACCACCACACCCCCCACAACCTGTGGAGTGTGAAAGATCCTATCCCTGTTGGCTTCACACCACCCTGAAACTTTTCAAATATTTCTGAGATGAGACATCAAAGTTCAATTATCTGATCTGAAACAATAACTGCAGCAGGCAGTAACTAATAGAATTCCTCTGGAATATACATCCTGCAAGGTACTTTAAAGCATATTTACCAACCAGGAGAGAGAGAGAGCAAAAGACAATGTGGCATTTAAGGCATGCTGCTGAAACTGTGTGTGCCCTCTCTGGCTCCTCTCCCTCTCTCTCAGGATTATTACACCCAGTTTTGCAAGTTAACTATGCCTAAAAGAGAAATCTGAAGTCTACTGAGACTTTTGAGAATAAATCATCGAAATCTACTTCGTGTGACTACATCCAAAAAGACAACTGAACAAAACAGCCACAATGTGAAATCACTGCATCAAGATCAGCCAAGGGACAGCTTACCCTATGTTTCTCTATGTAGGGGCTAAAGGAATCAAAGGATTTGGGGGGAATGGGGAAAAGGATATTGAATTTGATGATCAGCCGTGATCAAAATGAATAGCGGGGCAGGCTTGAATGGCCAAATGGCCTACTCCTGCTCCTAGTTCTTATAGAACAGCACAGCACGGGAAAAAGGCCCTTCGGCCCAACGAGCCCGCGCTGCCATTTTAACATTGTGAGTGCCCTCTTCTACCTATGACCTTTGTCTACACCAATTGGACTCCAAAATAAAGGAACCATAACCAGATTGAGGGAAGACTAATTTAGGGACAATTTGTTAACACCAATCAGCCTAAGAGCACGTTTTTAGGGTGTGGGAGGAAACTGGAGCACCCGGAGAAAACCCACGCAAGCATGGGGAGAATGTGCAAACTCCCATAGACACTGGCCCAAATCCATGTATCTGCACAGCAAACAGTGATCATCACTGAGCTGTCGTGTTGCCCATCAGCTGGTCCAGCTTAAGCGTACGCTAATGACGTGAAGCACTAGGCAACTCTCGAAGCAACATCCAAGAGCAGCCCTCTCATGACCCACTGTGTGTATGCCCCTTGTTGGATCACAAGGTGGACCGAATCACCTGTCGATTAAAAGAAGACATCAATAAACATGCACAACTTATACAGACATTCACGGAATCCCCACAAGCTCAGAAGTAAGACAAGTGAGCCATAAAATATGTTGGAAGGTCCATTGGAATCAATTGATTCCCAGGAACGTCCCAAGGCTCATGATCTTTATTTAGAACAGTCTCCTGTATCCCTCCATCTCTAGTCTGCTCATGTGCCTATCTAAGTAAACCTTAAACAACTCTAGCGTTCCTGCCTCCACCACCCTACTTGGCAGTGCATTCCAGGCCCCCACCACCCTCTGTGTGAACCTCCCTCCAACATCCGAATTATACCTCGCCCCCCCTCACCCTAAGCCCGTGACCCCTTGTAATTTTTGTATCTAACCTAGGAAAAAGCTTACCCCTGTTCACTCTATCTATACCCTTCATAATCTTATACACCTCTATTAGATCTCCCCTCATTCTCCGTCTTTCTAAGGAGAACAGCCCCAACTTGCCCAATCTCTCCTCATAGCTCAGTCCTTCCATATCAGGCAGCATCCTGGTAAACCTCCTCTGCACCCTCTCCAGGGTCTCCACGTCCTTCCGGTAGTAAGGCAACCAGAACTGGGCGCAGTATTCCAAATGCGGTCGAACCAATATGTTCTTATGACAGCCATGGAAGTCACCTGAGGCTCCTGCAGCAGAATTTGTGTGCGACCTTGTCTTCTACTCCCCTTTACATCTGCTCTGGTTGTTGGTTATTCATGTTCAATAACTCAGATCCCATCTCTATGCTCCCCTTGAAAGTTTACACATGGTAAATATGAGATCTGGTGAGTGTGGATGTGTGATCAAATGGCAGTTTCTTCATTATCAATGCCCTGATCCTCTTGCACTGCATCCCTTCCTACCTGTGCTTAGCCTGGTGGCAGTCCTTGATTATCTGTATAGAGAGAAACAATGAGCTCAATGAAAGAGATAAGAGAAAGCAAGAAGTGAATGATTATACTGTCTGCAGCTTGTTAATCAGACAACATTTGCGATATGAGAAGATGGATTACATAGGAGCAAGCCATCATCCTCTATGTCTTCAGCCCTGCTGCTAGCTGCTCTTGGATGTTGCTTCGAGAGTTGCCTAGTGCTTCACGTTGTTAGCGTACGCTTAAGCTGGACCAGCTGATGGGCAACACGACAGCTCAGTGATGATCACTGTTTGCTGTGCAGATACATGGATTTGGGCCAGTGTCTGTGGGAGTTTGCACATTCTCCCCGTGCTTGCGTGGGTTTTCTCCGGGTGCTCCAGTTTCCTCCCATCTCAGTTGTGGCTATTCTATTGATAGTCAGCACTGTCTCCTCCCTGGAGGAATGGACCTGCAGCCATGTTTGTCCCCCACTGGTGAAGTGTTACCGCCTGTGTTTGTGTGTCACCTTGACCTGCAAGAGGAAGTGATGCGTCTGTCAGTGTGGAACAATGTGTTTGGGTGATGTCTATCAGGGTTGAATAACTGGCAATGTCTGCACGCTGAGAGGCGTGAAGCTTACAGCAGTGTTAGGTGGGTGGGGGTGAAGTGAAACAGAGGAACGTTAGGTGTGAATGCCGGCCAGAAACTGTTGCTGGGTGTGATGGGGGTATGGCAATTGAAGCAGTGTGTAAGGTCAGTCATTCATTTGTTAGGATTTGAGATTTAAAAGTGCATTCACTGTCCTTAAGCACCCTTGTGAAGGCATTCGAGTGCTTCCTGAACTGCATCCAGTCAGTGAATGTCACCTGATGAAGGAGCAGCACTCCGAAAGCTTGTGGTACCAATTAAACCTGATGAACTTTAACCTGGTGTTGTGAGACCTCTTACTGTGTCCACCCCAGTCCAACCCCATCATCTCCACATCAGGAATTGGATGTGATTGCTATCTCCTCCCACTGTCATTGCAATGTCTGTCTGCTGGACCTCCTGTATGTCTGTGGATAAATGACCTCTCTGCTCCTCCCCACCTCCTGCATCCATGCCCCCAGTGCTGTGCTGGGGAGTTTTGGAGCAAACTGATTGCCTGCACCATTTACACAGTTCCTCCAACATACAGTTGGTGATACTCCCATGCATCTGCTGTCCTTGTCCTTCTAGATGGTCAAGGTTGTGGGTTTAGAGAGTGCAGATTCCATTAACTTGAGCCATTTTATATATTTTTTTGGGATCTTGTCTTCTTGATTTATAATAGATATCTCAGTAATTTGCATCAGAATCTAAGTGCAGGTTCTCACTCTACTAAAACGCAGAAAGAAGAGACAATTGGATGTGGTTGCCCTGGAGGGGATGCATAGGTAATTCATCAGGATGCTGCCTGGAATGTAACTTGCTGACAAGTTATGAAGCAAGGTTGGATAGGCTTGGGTTGTTTTCATAGGAGTAGAGAAGACTGAGGGATGGCCTGCTCGAGGTGTACAAGATTATGCGAGACACGAGCAGAGTGGATAAGGAGCAGCTGTTCCCCTTAGCTGAAGGGCGAACCACAACAGATGGAGATTCCAGGTGAGGGACAGGAGGTTTAGAGGGGAAGTGAGGAAATTTTTTTTTCTCAGTGGGTGGTAACGGCCTAAAATGCGCTGTCTGGGAGGGTGGTGGAGGGGGTTGCCTCACATCCTCTAGGAAGTATTTGGATGAGCACTTGGCACATTATAACGTTCAGGGCTATGGGTCAAGTGCTGGCAGATGGGGGTGGGGTGGGAGTTCAGGTGTTTCTGATGTGTCGGTGTGGACTCGATGGGCCAAAAGGCCTCCTCTGCAGTGTATGATTCTATGAATTTGTACAGAACTTTGCACATTAGGCTCAAGTTCCAAATGAGTTCAGGTGAAGCTATAACTATCAGTATATAACTATCAGTACATGGCCTTGTCTCCCTGTTTGAATGTTTTATCTCCTATGGATACAATGAAGTGAAAACCAAAATTACTTCCAATGAAAGTGGTTCGTCCGGGCAGTCAGCTAGAAGATGGCACCAGTAACACATCATGGATTTGCTAAAGTTATACCATGGAGAAGTGGGTTGGTGATAAGTCCAATATCTGAATCCTGATAACCCAGTCTGCATTGCCAACACAGACAACAGTTCCCCTTCTTTTGAACAGTAGTTCTCAGAACTAGAAAGCCTAGATTGGTTGATAGATATAATTTTCGAGTATGATGTACATTACACATGAAGGGCCCGATTCTCCCATCCCGATCCGTAGCTTTTTTGGCTGGTCCGGTCGGGAGAATCGCGTGTTGGCCATTTTGTGGATTTTGTGTATGTGCCGGGATTGCACGCGCGCCTCCCAGAGCTGGGGAACAGTTGAAGTTGAGACTGCGCTGGAAACAGGCGGGAAGAGAGGTAAGTCACTTGAATCTTGTTTAAGTGCATTTTGAACATATTTTGCACGTGATTATTGGGTGTAGCATGGAACTTGCCGGGCCCGTTAGCATCTCCCATCCCGACAGAAGTATTTCATTCTGGTGGGGTTTAGAGTAGCTCGCCACATTTGGGGAACTAGCGGGAGACCCCACCATTTCAGGAGCAAGAGGGGCAATCGGAGCCTCCCAGGGGGTCAGATGGCAGAGGAGTTGTGCCCTTGGACGTGGGCACCCTGGCAGTCCCAGCCTTGGACAATGCCACATTGCTCCCTGGCATCATGCAAGGGGCACTGAAAAAGCAGTCGGGATCTAGAACAGTTTTCCCATCAATTCAGCAATTTTGGGAGAATCGACCCTAAATTTTCCATGTAAAGTTCATCTGTTCTGAAATTTTGACAGCTTAGTCTACATGGCCCTTGTGCTGAAGACATCTTCCATAGAACCATGGAATTCCTGCAGAAGAAGGCCCTTCGGCCCATCAAGTCTGCACTGACTCTCTGACAGAGTGTCTTAACCAGGCTCTCTTCCCCTTCCTATCCCTGTAACCCTACACATACACCATGGCCAATCCACCTAACCAGCATGTCTTTCAGATTGTGGAAGGGAGCCCATGCAGACACAGGGAGAACGTGCAAACTCCACACAGACAGTCATCTGAAGCCGGAATTGAACCTGGGTCCCTGGCGCTATGAAGCAGCAGTGCTAATCAATGTGTCACTGTTCCAGTGCAGTACAATTCCAAGTTTATGCATTTGTCTGACTGCTGCAACAAATCACTAATATTCATCTGCTAATTTGCTCTCTATTGTGTCATGGAGCACTTCAGATCATTACTGATGTTACATTAGTGGCTATGTTTGTGTGTAGACATTCAGACATTTTCATTTGCAAAACACAAGGGATCGGTCAAAAACTTTCCCTGAGTCATCCCTGAATTCGAAATAGAATGCAACTAAATGCACCTGGAACGACAGAATGAAAACAAAGTAATGAACACCGGCACTTAGGTGGTGTGCATATTAATTCTTCAATTTCCAGCATTATACTGTGAGGTTATAAAAATATTAATGATTAATTGTTCCAGCTTGGTGAAAACACAACATATAGCCTCAACTGTGGCGCATTTAAAATGTTACATGGTCGTTGTAGCATTTGGATGACTGTAAATGCAGAAATTAATGCTTCAGAGAAATTATGATTATCTTCAAGCACAATAATTAAAAGGTTCAGCACTTTGCACAAACCTGCTACACCACAGAATAATGAGGGTGACGGAGGTACATATCCTCAACTGCTTTACACCTGCTGGTAGCCTGAAAAGCAGGTGCCTAGCAAAGGAGTATCAGACACATGGGCTTACGATGCCTTTTGTCGACCTGATTCACTTTTCAAGCAGTAATTTAGCTCATCGCTCCCACCCAAAACAGGCCAGCAGTTGTTCAATATGCAACTTTGCTGTCCCATGTCAATTTTAGGCCCTAGATTTCACCAGAAAAAGGTATGGCACAAATGAAATGTAAGCTTTCTCCCAATTTGTCAAGGTCTTTGAAAAGCCCAATCATATCTTCCTCCTTCAGAGGGGCTGTTGCCAGCAACAATTCTTTATTTTCGGTTTGTGAAGATATTTGTACAGTGCAACTCTTCTAAGAGGTGGCATGGTGACTCAGTGGTTAGCACTGTTGGTCTCACAGCGCCAGGGACCTGGGTTCAATACTGGCCTGGGGTGACTGCCTATGTGGAGTTTGCACATTCTCCTCATGTCTGGGTGAGTTTTCTCCGGTTTCCTCCCACACTCCAAGGCTGTGCAGGTTATGTGGATCAGCCATGCTAAATTGACCCTTAGTGTTAGGGGGATTAGCAGGGTAAATATGTGGAATTACAGGAATAGAGACTGGATGGGGTTGTTGTTGATGCAGGCTCGATAAACTGAATGGTCTCTTTCTGTATTGTAGGAAGAAGATTTGCTAGAAACTTGGATAAATTGAAGTGCTTCAATTCTGCACTTCATAGAATTATAGAATCCTACAGTGCAGAAGGAGGCTATTTGGCCCATCGAGTCTGCACTGACTACAATCCCCCCAAGCCCTATCCCCATAACCCCATGCATTTACCCCAGCTAGCCCCCCTGACACTAAGGGGCAATTTAGCATGACCAATCTACCTAACCCGCACATCTTTGGACTGTGGGAAGAGACCGGAGCGCCAGGGGAAACCCACACAGGTTTAAATGTTGTCCTTGCTTGCATATGCGTTACTCTCTTCTCCCAAATCAAATCTATCTGTTGCTCTGGCTATCTCCAATTTTGAAGGTACTGATTAAACGATGGCAGATGGAAGATTTCACTGCTCAAGTATCAGCACACATGGAATTGCCATGTTGAGCCACAGAAATAAACTTGTTGGACTTTAACCTGGTGAGACTTCTTACTGTGTTTACCCCAGTCCAACACCGACACCTCTGCATCATGAGCCACAGAAAGACAGACAACTCCCCTGCTGGGACAAATATCATGGAAAAATGTTTAGGTGATGGGTAAAATTGTCAGGTAGTGGATTTTTTTATTCATTATGGGACATAGCCATTGCTGGCTGGCTAGCATTTATTGCCTACTCTAGTTGACCTTGAGCTGAGTGGCTTGCTAGACTATTTCAGAGTGCAGTTGAGAGTCAACCACATTGTTGTGGCTCTGGAGTCACATTTAAGCCAGGAGATTTCCTTCCCTAAACCCATCAATGAACTAGATGGTTTTTTTTCCAACAATTGACAATGGTTTCATGGTCATCAGTAGATTCTTAATTCCAGATATTTTATTGAATTTAAATTCCACCATCTGCTGTGGCAGAATTCGAACCCGGGTCCCCAGAACATAAGCTGAGTTTCTGAATTAATAGCCCAGTGATAACACCACTTGGCCATCACCTCCCCTTGGTTGTGACACATATAGATGCAAATACATTTCACATAAACAGACAGGTACAAACTCCCTCCCCACACACATACTCATCATTCGGCACCTTATTAAATCTTCACTCCTGCCAACACTGATGCTCAGTACCATCTTCAACAGCACCTCCCAAATCTTTAGCCTCCTTCACGTAGAAGGACAAGGACGCGAGATGCAAGAGAACACCACACCTGCGAGTTCTCTTCCAATTCATTCAGTATCCTGACTTGGGATTATATAACCTCACTGTCTCTGGGTCAAAATCCTGAAACTCTCTGACTGCACAGTGGGTGTATCTACACCACATCGATTGCAGCAATTCAAGAAAGCTGGTCACCATCACATTCTCAAGGACAGCTAAGGATGCACAATAAATCTTGGCCTAGCCAGTGTTATTCGCATTCCAAGAACAAATAAAAGAAATACACCTCCAAACATACCACCCTCATCCACAACACAAAAAACTCACATGTCCATTCCTCTCTACAAGCATAATCTTGTTGTACAGGCACCTTCCAAGCCCCAATCCCCCACTTGGCCCATCGTGTGATTTTAAAAAAAAATTGGTCCACTCAGTCAACAGTGCATTGTAATTTTGCACAGAAACATTTGAAAACCTCAGACACCACATTAAAATATTTTGTTCAATAACGTTTGAATTAAAGAATAGTTTTGAACTGACAAAATTATTGTTATGCATATGTTTTCTGTGAGACAACTACATCTGTTTACCCCATCTGTTACTCAGAGTACAAATACCTCAATGTTAACTCAACCATAATGCAACTATAGAAAACAGAACTTATTCATTATTTCTAATTTAAACGCAGCTGCATGTCACACTCATCACAACATGAGCTCTCTTAACAGCTAACATCTTCTCCTGACTTATCTTCCTCTCTCCACCTCTCAAGTGCTCGATTCATTGCCTGAGAAGGAACATTGATTTAATTGCACATTTTAAGAAGTGACTGTTGGGAAGTATATGACTGCACTGCTAATATTCCACTGCAATGATCAGGCACCACAGTGGCACAGTGGTTAGCTCTACTGCCTTACAGTGCCAGGGACCTAGGTTTAATTCCTGACTTATGTCATTGTCTGTGCAGAGTCTGCATCTTCTCTTCTCTGAATGCTTTGGTTTCCTTCCACAGTTCGAAAGATGTGCTGGTTAGATGCTTTGGCGATGCTAATTCCTCCCTCAGTGTACCCGGACAGATGCTGGATTGTGGCAACCAGAGGATTTTAACAGTAACTTCATTACAGTGTCAATGTAAGCCAACTTGTGACAATAATAAATAAAACTTCTTTAAAAACTAGAGGTGAACTGAAAGTAAGTGCTGAAACAAAGTGCGCAGATACAGCAAGCAATAAAGAAGGCAAATGGTATGTTGGCCTTCACAGTGAGAGGATTTGAGTATAGGAATCACAATGTTTTGCTGCAATTATATAGGGTATTGGTGAGGCCAAACTGGAATATTGTGTGCAGTTTTGGTGCCCTTATCTGAGGAAAGATGTCCTTGCTATGGAAGGAGTACAGCGAAGCTTTACTAGGCTGATTCCTGGGATGGCAGGTCTGTCACATGAGGAGAAACTAAGTCGGTTAGGATTATATTCACTGGAGTTTAGAAGAATGAGGGGGATCTCTTCAAAACTTACAAAATTCAAAAAGGATTAGACAGAGTAGATTCAGAAATAATGGCTGTGATTCTCCCATTGTGACCCACAACTTTTCTGTCGGGTCGCAGTGGGAGATGCGCATCACTGGCCTTGAACAGGGATTTGCGCATGCGCTGGGAACACACACGCATCTCCCAGAGCCGGTGAATAGTCGCCAGTCAGGTCATGCTGGAAACAAGCAGGAAACACAGTAAGAAGTCTTACAACACCAGGTTAAAACTAGCAGGTAAGTCATTTAAATCTTTTTTTAATATGTTTTAAGTATGTTTTTTAGATTGAATCTCCCACTCCACCATGAACACTTCATTCTGGTGGGGTCCAGACTAGCTCCTCATGTTTGGGGAACTAACAGGAGACCCTGCAGGAATGAAGGGGGGGGCAATCTGGCCTCCCAGTGGGTTGGGCAGTGTTGGGAAAAAGCTTCTTACTATCCATTCTGTCCATGCCTCTCATAATCTTGTAGACTTCTATCAGGTCTCCCTTCAACCTCCGTCACTTCAGTGAGAACAAACCAAGTTTCTCCAGCCTCTCCTCATAGCTAATACCCTCCATACTGGCAACATCCTGGTAAATCTTTTCTGTACCCTCTACAAAGCCTCCACAACCTTCTGGTAGTATGGCGACCAGAATTGAACACTATATTCCAAGTGCAGCCTAACTAAGGTTCTATAAAGCTGCAACATGACTTGCCAATTTTTAAACCCCAATATCCTGGCTGATGAAGGCAAGCATGCTGTATGCCTTCTTGACTATCTTCTCCACCTGCATTGTCACTTTCACTCCTGCATTGTCACCTGCATTATCACTTTCATTCTTGTAACTCTGCGTGACTGTATCTCACTAAATTAACACATCATAATCCCATGCAATGTTAGGTAAATATATCTTAAAACTGCAAATCTTGACACATCAGACCATGTGTCCTCTGAAATTCTGGAGTTAATAGACCCATTTAAACACAGCAACTTTCGACTACTTTCAATTAATATAACCATTGGTCTTTATTCTCGAGGTTCCTAGTATTCAGAATACAGAGAAATTCTGAGATAATTCCTTAGTATACAAAATAATTGGAAGCAGTTCACTTTGTCCGAAGTAATGGGGAAGTTTTGTAGTCAAAAGGTTAACTATCATAAAGTTTGTGGATGGAATATATTAACAACTATTTCAGAAGTTTCCAATTTTAAGTAAAACTATAGGCATTGTTAACAAAGCCCAGTTTATGCATGGCCATTAATTAAGCTCCAGTTAATGTTCTTGGCACCCAGGACCTGTCCGTTCATGACATCCACCAGGTATCTTGTGTAGGATAGATTCCTGGAATTCTTTATAGAGATGACCTTTATATTAAACATCTGAGTCAGCTGCAGCTTTACGGGGTGGGGGGGTGGTGAGGGCTGATGTTTCTCTGAACATATATAATGTCCATTCTTTTATCCTTTTTTCCCACTTATTTCTTTAATCCGTGCCTCGTACAAATAAAGAGCAAGAGTAGGCACTCGACCCCTCGAACCTGTACCGCCATTCAGTAAGATCATGGCAAATCTGATTGCAATCTTACCTTCACACTCCCTCCACTCCCAATAAGAATCTATCTAGCTCTGCCTTAAAAATATTCAACGACTCTGCTTCCATTGTTATTAGAGGAAGGAAGTTTCAAAAACTCATGGCCCTCTGAGAAAAGAAATCACTTCATCTCTGTCTTAAATAGGTGACCCTAATTTTTAAGTATTGACCCATATTTCTAGATTTTCCTACAAGAGGAAATATCCTTTTCACATCCACCCTGTCAAGACGCCTCAGGATCCTACATGTTTCAATCAAGTCATATCTTACGCTTCTAAACTCCAGCAGACGTAAGTCTAGCCTGTCCAAACGTTCCTCATTCTAGGTATTAGTCTAATAAACCTTCTCTGAAATGCTCCAACACATTTACATCCTTTCTTCAGTAAGGAGACCAATACAATCTTTTCTTCAGTAAGGAGACTAATACAAAGGGTTAACTATCATAAAGTTTGTGTATGGAATATATTAAAAACTATTTCAGAAGTACTCGAGGTATAATATCACAAATGCCTGTATAAGTGAAGCATAATCTCCCAACTTTTGTGTTCAATTCCCCATGTAGTAAACAAAAGCATTCAATGATCTTTCCTAATAATTTGATGCACCTGCATGCAAATCTTTCGCAATTCATGCACTAGAACACCCAGGTCCCTCTGCATCTCTGAGTTTTGCAATCTCACCATTTAGGTAATATGCTTCATTTTTATTCTTCCTGTCAAATTGGACAATTTCACATGTGCCCACATTACATTCCATTTGCCAGATCTTTGTCCACTTACTTAACCCATCCATATCCCTTTGTGGCCTTTTTATATCCTTATTTTCCTACCTGTCTTTATGCCATCTGTAAATTTGGCATTATACCTTCTATCCCTTTATACAAGTCATTTATATAAATTGTAAAATGTTGAGGCTCTGGCACTGACCCCCACGGCATACCACTCATTGCATCTTGTCAACCAAAAAATTATTTGCTTATCCTCTACTTCCTGTTTGCTGGCCAATTGTCTATCCATGCCATTATGTTACCCTCTACACCATGAACTTCTATTTTCTGCAATACTCTTCGATGTGGCACCTTATCAAACGCTTCTTTATCTCCCTTTATCTCCAGCACATATTACTTCTTCAAAGAACTCTGAGAAGTTGGTTACACATGATCCCCTCTCACAAAAGCTGTTAGCTTTGCCTGATTGCATTGAATTTTTCTCAGTGCCCTACTGCAACATCTTTAATAATAGGTTCTAACATTTTCCCAATGAAAGATGTTAAGCTAACTGGCCTGTTTGCAGCTAGCAGTGGACGTCTTCTTGGTTGTCAATGTCAGGGATTCACCTTTGGACCACTTACTCAGGAGGTATGAACAGATTTCATTTCTGTCAGTTCTTGAATCATAGAATCCTACTGTGCAGGAGGAGGCCATTCGGCACATCGAATATACACCGACCACAATCCCACCCAGGCCCTATCTGCACAACTCATGCATTTACCCAAGCTAGTCCCCCTGAGACTAAAGGGCAATTTAGCATGGCCAATCTACCTAATCCGCACATTTTTGGGCTGAACTAGATTTAAACCTTGTCTCCTACAACAGGCTGGAGTGCTAATCATAAATGTATGTGATTGGGCATTGAATATCCTTTAATTTCAAGAGACTTACTTAATTATAAGCTTTATGTTGTTTGGTGTCCTGCAATGTGAGAACAACATTCAGCTTCAGTTATTGAGAATTGTGCTTTTCTGCTCCTTTTGCTTACTTAGTAGTTAACCATCGAAGAATCAACCACACACAGGGTATTGGTTAACACAAAGAATGTGTAGCTTTACTTATTAAGGATTTGAGGAATCGATAGCAATATCACACAGTTGGAGAATTTGTACACAGCCTGAGTTTGTAGTTCCCTTAGAACAAACCGATACTAAGTCTGAATCATTGCATTATTTCCACTCTAGCTATTGTGTACAGAAAAATTAACCACAATCATTTAAATGTCTATCACAACATTGAGTGGACACAGTGATAATGGGACCCTGATTATTCTAGCTTTGCTGCTCACTCAGAATAAAACATCGGACCAGATTTGTTGATTCATTTATTTGCTTTCTGCCCCCAGCTGCTTTCTCTTTTTTAATCCAGTCTTATTTTCCTTCTCTTTTTCTACCTTTGTATGCCTGTCTTGACCCTAATTCACCCTGTTGCATTCTTGGTGGCTCCTTTGTTTCTTATTGCTTAGGATATAAGGCTATTGATCAGCCATTCTCATTACCAGCTGATACATCTAGCGATTTGTGACACAGAATAGTTTCAAGGGAAAAGCTCTAACTCTCGTGTCATGTTGTGAGATGTCCTGCTCCAACTGTTTTGCTGCAGCCTCACACATCTCAAATTGTTCCTTGGTAAAAGCTATCAATCTGCTGTGAGTTGCCATAGGCACACCCGGCATTTGTCATGTGATAAGTCCTTCTCATATTTTCTAATAGGTTCAGTTAGCAAGATGATTTGAAAATCATGGCAGTGGGGAACAAGGAGTTTATAAGATTATAGGATCCCAACTGCGTAAAAGGAGGCTGTTTGGCCCATCAAGTCTACACTGACTCTTCGGTAGAACATCTTACCCAGCCCTATTCCCATAACCTCAAGTATTTACCCCACTAATCCCCCAAATCCACATATCTCTGGATGCTAAGGGGCAATCTAGCATTGCCAATCAACCTAACCTGTGCATCTTTGGAGAAGATGGGGACATTGGGGAAGATGTGAGGGACTTGAACTAAATCACATGTTTGCTGGAATTCTCTGGCTGCTTACGCCAGTGGGATTCTCCGATCCCACTGACAGTGCACCCCTGCCCGCGTGCTTCCTGACGGTGTGGGGTGATGTCAATGGGAATTCCCACTGACAGCAGTGGAACCCGAGAATCCCGCCGCTAGCAAACAACGTCGGTGGATAACACGCTGCAGGAGGTTGGACAATTCTAGCCGTTGAGGCCCTCATTCAGTAGTGCGTGCAAGTAAAAAATGGATTTTTTGAACAGCCACTACAGGGAAAAAGTTTCAGTCGTTCTTTTACTAAGCTTTTTGTCAATGATCTGGGCATCAAATGCATGAATTACATAATATCTAACATACTATCCAAACTTCTACTTAAAAATGATTTGCTGTGAGAAATTATTCAAGGCTTACAGTCTTCAGAATAGTGCTTTAGTGAAATAACATCAAGATAATTGGTATTTTCAGAGTCCTGTCTTTGCAATGAGAGTCATGATGTGGGTATGCCGGCATTGGACTGGCGTAAACACAGTAAAAAGTCTGACAACACCAGGTTTTAGTCCAACCTATTTATTTGATAATATACTCACAAGCTTTTGGGGTTAGCCCCTTCGTCAGGTGAATGGAGAGTTCTGGCCTCAGACAGAGCATATAAAGCACAGACAGTTTAGAGATTACTGATTAGAATGCGAATCCTTACACCTAACCTGCTGTTCAAGACCTGAAGTGGCTGATAATGTGAGTGGAAGGAGCACTGATCACAGTTTAAAGAGATGTGTATTGTCTCCAGACAGTACAGTAAGTGAGGTTTTGCAAACCCAGGCAAGTCACGGGGGTTACAGATAGTGCGACATGAACCCAAGATCCCTGTTGACCCCGGTGACTTGCCTGGGTTTGCAAAACCTCACTTACTGTACTGTCTGGAGACAATACACATCTCTTTAAACTGTGATCAGTGCTCCTTCCACTCACATTATCAGCCACTTCAGGTCTTGAACAGCAGGTTAGGTGTAAGGATTCGCATTCTAATCAGTAATCTCTAAACTGTCTGTGCTTTATATGCTCTGTCTGAGGCCAGAACTCTCCATTCACCTGACGAAGGGGCTAACCCCGAAAGCTTGTGAGTATATTATCAAATAAATAGCTTGGACTAAAACTTGGTGTTGTCAGACTTTTTACTGTGTTTGCAATGAGGCTCAGAGGTTTCAGTCATGATAGAGTGAATGGAAGCTATTGTACTTGGTACTAGATTATTTTATAAGGGTGGGGGGCTAGAATTCAAGTGGATTGTTTTAAAGCTCCTCTGTACGTATTAAAAAGCTATTCATGCATGCAATCATTTTGTTTCATTATTTAACTAGCAATTTCAAGCATGAAACAAGTTTGGTTTCCTAAATCCATCAAGATTAGGAACCAGGATTACGTTCTGATGAAGGCTAGACCCTGTGAAGTGGTTTGGTGCTCCACCAAACCACTTCTCGGCAATCTGACTTGTTGCTTCAATTTACCCCACATGTTTCTCCAGTTCTCTCTGCAAATGTTGACGTTCAAAGAAACAGAGAAAGGCAGCGTGACACAGAATCCTCTGACTCACTCGCCCATGATTAGAAGGAGCTCTGTTTCATGTAAATCTTTGCCTCCACACTGTGCGGTTAGATTGAAGATACACTCACACCACAGATCTAAACTGGTCTGTGTCACTCTTTTTTTTTGGCCAGCATTATGGTTATACAATAAACAATCAGGGGAAAAAAAGAGAGACTTGCAATTCTGTAGTGTCTTTCATGACAATTGGATGAATCAAAGTACTTTACATCCAATGAGGTGTTGTTAAAATGTCGTCACTGTTGCAATGTTTCACACAAGTTCCCACACCTCAGGGGGTAAGGAGGGTGCGTGGGTGAGAAGGGTCATGGAATCATAGAATGCATACAGTGTAGAAGAAGGCCATTTGGCCCATCGAGCCCATATCGACAACTATCCTACCCAGGCCCTGTCCCCACATGTTTACCCTGGTAATCCCCCAACACTAATTTAGCATGGGCAATCAACTTAAGCTACACATCTTTGGACTGTGGGAGGAAGGCAGAGCACCCAGAGGAAACCTATGCAGACACGGGAGAATGTGCAGACTCCACACACAGTCGCTCAAGACCAGAATTCAACCTGGATCCCTGGTGCTGTGAGTCAGCAGTGCTAAGCACTGTGCCACTGTGCTACCCAGGTTCGGACCCAACAAGGGGAAGATTTGAAGGGATGTATCAGGGCTTTTGGGCCTTGGGGAGGAGAATTGGGTGTGCGGAGTGGAGGGATCATCGGAACATGGATTTGGCTTGGGTCCACAGATGGTCAGGTCAGGTTAGGCCGGGCCTCCAGGCAGGGGCAAGGCACCAGATTGGATAGATGTGTGAAGTCGTATCAGGTTGGGTTGGGTTGTTTGGTTCGGGGCAGTGCATGTTCACTTCAGTGGTGGGGAGGTCCTGTGTGGGTGTGAGGTGTGGGAGGTGGGGGTGGTCAGGAGGTGAGGAATCTCATGGGGAGAGTGTGGCCAGAGAGAGCTTGGGGGAGTACGCTAGGGGGTTGAGGTGTTGGTAGAGCCCCATGGAAGGTTAGGGGTTGGGAGGGTCAGTGTGGGTTTTTACAGAAGTTACCCAGACGTTTGAAGAAGATTTAATTCTAACTTTTTCTGAGTGTAACTATGGTGCACCTTGTTGGAACCATCTGAAGTTTGTAATTTAAATGGCATTTTTGGATGCTTCCCAGCACAGGACAATTGTCCGGAGGAAGTTTGTGCTACTGGGCAATTGATATGCAAACCCTTATCTGTGAAATTCTGAGAGGGGTTCTCCAGAGCATCTTTGGAGCAAGCCGCTATCTAACTCAGGAGAGATCGAAGGTTATGGCCAGAACAGTTATTGTGAAGTTGACTGAAGAATAAATATTGGCCTCGACAATGGAGATAACACTCCCATGTCATGGAATATTTTACATCCACCTCAAAGAATAGACAGGGCACTTCATCTGTAAGATGGCGCATTTGACAGAGCAGCATTCTCTCAGTACTTTCTTTACTCATTCATAGGGTGTGGGTGTTGCTGGCTGGCCAGCATTTATTGTCCATCCTAGTTGCCTGAAGGCAATTAAAAGTCAACCACATTGCTGTGGCTCTGGAGTCACATGTAGGCCAGACTGGGTAAGGGCGACAGATTTCTTTCCCTAAAGGACATTAGCGAACCAGATGGGTTTTCTGACAATTGACAATGGTTTCATGGTCATCAGTAGATTCTTAATTCCAGATTTCTTATTATATTGAATCATAATTCCACCACCTGCTTTGGTGGGATTCAAACCCAGGTCTCCAGAACACTAGCTAAATTTCTGGATTAATAGTCTAGTGATAATTTCACCAGGCCATAGCCTCCCTCCAGTATTACACTGGGAGGATTAGCCTTGATTTTCTTGCTCAAATTCTGGAGTGGAATTTGAACTGACAACTATTTGACTCGAAAGTGAGCCATGGTGGATCAAATTTCATGCCCGGTTTCCCTTGCTTTTTCAATTTGCCACAGAAAAGCCTGTGATCTCAAATTGTAAGCAGGCTTTTTCCTACATTTACCAGTTACCTCTGCAATTTCTGTTCTTCCTGTTCCTATTCCTGAGCAGATGCAGACCCAAGATAAGTGAAATGGAGCCTCAGTGGAGCACATGCTGTGTTAACTCAATATTATTTTGATTATGCAATGTCTTTTCCCTGCCTGGTTGCCTGTTGCTCTGTAACTACAAAGCTGAAGAAAGAAACTTTTTTCATCAAGAGTTCCCATCTCACTGAGGCGGCTTAGACCAAACCACTTTCAACAACCTGCTCTAACAAATTCCACCACAAATTGTAACTGAGACAATCCACCATATTCTAAAACATTCAACAATATTCCAAATGAAAACACACAAAACATTATTTGTAAAAAAAAAATTTTGCTCCCTTTTTTAATATTAAATGATCCTTTAAAAATTTTCAGGATCTGAATCTGGATCCATGTCTTCACCAACTGCAGTAGCCGAAGGCAGCTCACCACCACCTTCTTAAGGGCAATTAAGAATGGGCAATAAATGCTGGCCTAGCCAGTGAGGCCCACATCTCTGGAATGAATAAAAAAAACTTCAGACATTTTCCTCAAATGTCTATGGTATTTTGGAAATCCAGTTTTGAAAAGTGGATATCTTTGAAGTATCTGCACTTTTGCATGTGAAGATGACTTCATGTACTGTGGATTTACAAAGTACAGTTCCTCCCCAACCTGGTGAAAATGGTGGGTACAGAGTTGATAAGTGGACTCCTGGAACTGGGGTGAGGCATCATTTTTTATAAGGTACATTGCTCTTCCAACTTCATGACAGTTCAGACCAGGGAGCTCAGTAAACCTCTGGCCATGCCTGCAGCTCTTCACTGTAACTGATCAAAGCCTGCCCCAGTTTGTCAAGGCGTACTCCCCACCGTGCACTCAGCTCAGTGACACTGGCTAGTTGCTGACAGCTCAGGAGACAGTACCCTGGCTGTTAAAGGCAGATGTAATGAGTAAAACAGTATGTGATGCCTCAGTTGGATATTTGGATTAGATGCCTAACAGCTCCATTGGGGTTCCCCACTTGTCTTTAATCTTGCCCGGGTGAAACCGGGTGGGGATGTCGGTATCCTGCGCAGGCCTAACCCAACTCCTCTGACTTGGCAACATTCCTCCATGATAATTGGGTTCCTTTATCTACAGGTGAAGCTAGACCTATTGAACATTACCAGCGCTTTGTCTTCTTATTTCAGATTTCCAGCAAGTGCAATATTCTGTTATAGGAATTGACTCACTGAATTACCCACCTGTTCTCTTCCTTTTTGTTGCTATGAATGTAGAGGTGGTTATTTTTAAATCTGAAGTACTGCAATATTTATAATCTGCTGTTTATTTAGCCCAAGCTGTTTACATTTCCTTGCTAGTGCTATTTTTTTCTTTTCTAACTGTATAAGAGCAAAGTCCATCTTATCCACCATCCTGTATTCTAGAGTGATAACAGAGTTCTTGCTTTATTACAGCAGGCGATCCCTTATCAATTAGTCTACAATGTGTACAAGAGCAAAACCCTAGTGATGGAGAGCTTAGGACTCAAGAACTTATTCTGTTTTGTTCTTTCATTGCTTTCAATCTCTTTTGCTTTGAATTCTCTCCTTAATGACAGAAAGCCTGAACTTCAAACATCTCAATACTTTAAGACAGCAGAAATAATTTAGCAGTCACCCCAGGAGATGTAGACCAATTGTTTGTGTTATTTTTCTCTGGCAGGTTATAAGGGATAAATTATAACGGTCGGTTGTTTGGAAGCCGTTTGCAGTCTTGCACCATTAGTGTTGATGGTATTTGGTGAGCTCAGGACTTCTGGTGAATGATAATACTCAGCAGACCTGAAATGATACCTTGGAAGCCCAATGTATGGCTGTATCTGGAACCACTTTCCCTGCTTGATGAGTGGAGGCATTTGTCTGTTTAAAATAGATGCAGAATTAATGCAGGAAGATTTGGAGAACTAAAATCCATCAATATCACACATTTCTCTGGAGGACGTAATGAAACAATATACAATCCAAGCAAAATAATAAGGAATATACTTGTGCAGTATTCACTATTTGAGTTATAACCTCCCATGTGATTAGTCTATGTTATTACTTAGAACTTGATGCATTTTTGTGTGTACCTCAGCTGGAAAATCCATGGGTGGGATTTTCCATGATGTGGGTATGCTGGCGTTGGACTGGCGTAAACACAGTGAAAAGTCTGACAACACCAGGTTTTAGTCCAACCTATTATTTGATAATATACTCACAAGCTTTCGGGGTTAGCCCCTTCGTCAGGTGAATGGAGAGTTCTGGCCTCAGACAGAGCATATAAAGCACAGACAGTTTAGAGATTACTGATTAGAATGCGAATCCTTACACCTAACCTGCTGTTCAAGACCTGAAGTGGCTGATAATGTGAGTGGAAGGAGCACTGATCACAGTTTAAAGAGATGTGTATTGTCTCCAGACAGTACAGTAAGTGAGGTTTTGCAAACCCAGGCAAGTCACGGGGATTACAGATAGTGCGACATGAACCCAAGATCCCTGTTGACCCCGGTGACTTGCCTGGGTTTGCAAAACCTCACTTACTGTACTGTCTGGAGACAATACACATCTCTTTAAACTGTGATCAGTGCTCCTTCCACTCACATTATCAGCCACTTCAGGTCTTGAACAGCAGGTTAGGTGTAAGGATTCGCATTCTAATCAGTAATCTCTAAACTGTCTGTGCTTTATATGCTCTGTCTGAGGCCAGAACTCTCCATTCACCTGACGAAGGGGCTAACCCCGAAAGCTTGTGAGTATATTATCAAATAATAGGTTGGACTAAAACCTGGTGTTGTCAGACTTTTCACTGGGATTTTCCAGTCATATTCACCCTAAGACCGGGAAATACCACCCAAGGGTGCATGATCCGCTCCTGCCCACTACAATTCCCATGGCGGGTGGGACAGAAAAATTCTGCCCCATGTGTCTAATCATAGAATCCCTACAGGGCAGAAGGAGGCCATTCAACCCATTGGGAGCAAGAATACTGCCTCATTCATCCCCAAACTTAAAATCTGACCTGAAGTCAATGGGCCTTTCCATGGCCTGCCCCTTGCCCACTCTGATTCCTTTAGTGGGTAGAATGGTAAAATTCTGGCCATTGAGTCTGCACCAACTCTTCAACAGAGTATCTTATCCAAGCCCTATCCCAGTAATCCCACATATTTACCCCAATAATCCCCCTAGCCCACACATCTTGGGACACAAAGGTGCAATTTGCCACGGTTAATCCACCTAAACCTGCACATCTTTGGACTGTGGCAGGAAACCAAAGCATCCAGAGGAAACCCACGCAGACTTGGGGAGATAGTGTAAACTCTACACAAACCGTCACCCTGGAATCGAACCTGCGTCCCTGGAGCTGTGAGACAGGGGTGCAAACTACTGTGCCACTACGTCTAGATTGAACTAAATAACTGAGTTCAGAACTCTACTGCACTTGAGTTCCTGGTTTAATTTGCCTGTTGGACCAACAGTCAAGGTTCAATGCATTAAGAACTCGGGCTCCTGGTACTCATGAATTTTATTCCAGCATGAGTCATCGCCTGGTCTATTGTCTGTTTGTCTATTAAGTTTGACATGACTTTATGAAATGATGCAGCCAGCTGAGCAGAAGTCACATTGTGCAGCTTAACCAAGTGTTCTGTCAATCAATCTGGAGATGAACTTCAAGAGGCTTCTGCTTTACCTGATAATAAAATGTACTGGCAATTGTCTGTTTTTTAAATCTCTTAAGCACAACAGAGTCCATTAGTCCTGCATTGTAGGCTTTGACACTTTACAGTGAAGTGTTCTTTTTTGATTTAACCAGCTCTACATTCTCTACATCAGTAGAAATATTGTTTATCTTTCACTGAAGTTCAGCCTCACTCTTATAGTATTAACAATGTAAGAATGGCAGCGGGAAGAAGGGGCGGACTGTTCCTTTGCTCATCGCTTTCATTAAGGGGTCAAAACTGAATTGGAAGGTCAAGCTTTGATAGTCTGTGAGATAATTAAGATGTGCATACTGTTAAAAGCAACACTTTAGTCTGGGCTTCGGAGAAAAACAAAAGATTTAAACTTGTTTACGCATTGAAAAAATATTGGGTTCTAAATTGTTTATGTTGATATGGGGGGAGGGGTATAATTTGTTTATTTAATGCATGGGGGGCCATAATGGAAGATGAAGAAAGGTTGACGTTGAGAAAGGTCTGTTGGAAATCAGGTTTTCAGGAACTAGGAGGAATTAAATGGAGCAGATGAGCAGTTCATAGACAAGATGAGATTGATGAGGGAAGAAAGCTCAACTAGAAACAAGGCTATGGGCCAAGTGCTGGTAAATGGGGTTAGGTTGGAGGTCAGGTGTTTCTCACATGTTGGAGCAAATTCGATGGGCCAAAGGGCCTCTTCTATATGATACTATGGTAGAAACATTTATACTATGATAATGGACATCTTTAGCATGTTCAATCATTGCTTGTTTGAACAAGAAGGTAGTGGTGTATTTACCCATACTTTCACTTCTGTAAACTTCATAGCTTACATCCAAAGCTGTGGAAATGCCCTCACTATTGTTCACTCTCACAGGAACTTGTGTAATTACCCTATGGTGCAGCCCATGATGAAGAGCAGCTACTGATCACTGAAAACATGGAAAATCTTTCCCAATGTCAATCTAGTCATTTTCTATATATGTAATTCAACTCTGAAAAATCTCACCTTTCCATATACTAGTTGATAAAATCTAAATTTCAGAGGTTGTGAACTTTAGGTTCTGATGAGGTTGCTTTGATCTTTAATTTTAATACTAAATTAGGAAGATTCTTGACTAACAAGTTGAAGAGTATAGGGATTAGGCAGAAAATGGAGTTGAGGCCACATTCAAATCAGCCATGACTGAATTGAATGGCACAGTAGGCTTGAGGACTTGAATGGCCTACTCCTGCTCCAAATTCATAAATTTGTGTGGAAACCTGATGTAGCAACCTCAGGAACTTGGGAAATCACAGTCTCTTTTTGGACTAAGTTATGTTAAATAAAGTTAAAGCAACAGAGACATTAAATTAATAAAATAAAATTATACAAAGTGGGATTAATGCAAAAAACAGGGCAAAAGGAAAACTTGGGCACTGCTGAAAAAGTTTATTTTGTCAAAGCTTTTCATTTTGCATCCATCAGGACAATCACAAGAATACCAATGTTAGCTGAGCAACAACTTTGCACTGTATGGGGGCGACTTTGAGCCCAGACTCTCTGTCAGCGGAATTAGAGGTGCAACTTAAAATTGCAAGTTTCCGAGTTCTGATTTTCCTGGCTTCTCACCGGTGGAGTGGCACGAAACATGTTGTGGGACCACAGAAAGTTCATTTTACTACATTAGTGTGTCATTAGCAATCACTGTCTCTGGGACATGACCCCTCATTGGGGGCACCAGCACGATGTCACGCTGACACCATCCACCACAGGCCCATAAACATGAGCCTGCCGCTTCCACCTCCAAGGGAGAATTTGGAGGTGAGCACTTAGGCAGCCAGCACTCTCCAGGATGCGCACTGCTCAGGGGGTACTGAAGAGGACTCAGGGGACACAGAGAAATTCAAACTGGGGCGCCGGACCCGACACCTCCTTGTGACTCTGCCTTTGCAGTTCCAGCATCTGTGGGATGACCCGGCCCACCATTGGCAAAAGTCTCAGCAGATTCCTTGACTCTGCCACCCCTCCAAGTGCCAGTTCTCTGGGACATCTCTGCCGCTGCCTGTTGTGGATCTTCAACCATGAGGTGCTCACCAGTGAGTGACCCAGAGGTATGTTTGTGTTGGATTGATCGAGCTGTGAGTTTCTGTAGTGGTGGCAGGTGCGTGTGATGCCTGTGACACCTCTTCAAAAGTGGGTTTGGAGAATTCCCCTTCTGAGCTGTTGGAATCCGATGGGTCTAGGGAGCAAGAGGATGCTCTGGCCTGTTCCACTGGCTGGCCTACAGGAGTAGGGACATGGTATCAGTGCATTACAGGGAATATCGAGGAAACATTGGTTCCACAGTTGAGACTTGAGGAATGAGAGCATGTGTGTTGAGGTTTCTCACATTTCTCTGCTGCCCACACTTCACCAGTTGCCCAGGCACAGTCTTCTTTCTACATGGCCAGCTCAAGGCTCGCTCCCCAAAACGTACCAGGGTTCTCAGGTGACGTATGAATCCAGCTGGCTGCACCCGCTCACAGCTGCTGTGGTTGAATTTGTTCTGCAATGAGGCAGATAAGGAGCGTGTTAAGGTGATGTTGAGGTGTGGCAAGCCTGGGGCTTGGGTGGAAGCTGGAGTGTGAATAGCATTGCTGTTACTAAGGGAGCATGGTGATTGTGGGAGAGAGGGGGGGCACCTGGTGCCTGGTGTTGGCAAAGGACAGGCTGGCTGAGTGAGAGAAAGAGTTGGGGGTGCGAGGGGTGTGTGAGGGGGTCCATGGGAGACCACGTGTGGTTCACTTATCCTGGCTGAATGAAGATCATTCATCTTCCGCCAGCGCTGCCCCATCCTCTTCTGCAGTGTGCTTGAGCTGGCCAGGGCTGCCATTGCATCCCAGGTGTGGGTGATGATCCTGCTGGAAGGCTATCTCCTGAAGTAGGGGTATAATGGGTCTCACCTCTGCTCCACTCCGTCCAGCAGTCTGCTCTGGGCCCCATCTGAAAAGCACAGTGCTGCCTCCTCACCTGCCATCCCCTGCAATCATTGTGGAATCATTTATATAGACTCACCAGTGCTTGCTTAAGTCATTGCGGGGCAAACAGATCAGAGAGAACAAGCCATTGAAGCAGCGTAAAATTCATGAGCATAAAAATTATTACTAATGAGGCATAAGATTTAGCCCAAAAACATGCTGACACTGTTGGTGAAAATCACTCCATTTTTCCTGCCGGAACCAACATTCTGCCATTTTTCTTGTAAGATTCCACCCAGTGAGAAGGCAATGCTGATTGATTGGCAAGTTCACTTTGGTAGAGGTGTTGCCATGGAGAATGCACCAGTGAATGGTGACTGACAGTTAACAGCCAAACATTGTTTGAAAAATTAAACCAGGCAAATTGACTCCGATTAGTCAAAGCATTAACCTTAGAAATGAACCAACGAATGGCTATCACTTATATTTTTAGCTGAAAAAGGCACAATGTGTGTACCTATTCTTTCTGTCTGCACAGTTCAGGGACGTGTAATATATATAGCTCCAATACACACAAATGTGCCGCACTTCGAACCCAACTGACAATTTTAAATCACATACACACATTCCTCATGTTCTGCATTATGAAATGATTAAAAGAGAAACAACTTGAGATATTTAATTTTCTATGCAACCTTCTTTGCAACAACAATGATTTTGACAATAATTACATTGTGCCATTAATGTTAATGTTGTTAAAGCTTCACATGAGCATCAACAAGCATATCATCCTTGGCACAGTGGCACAGTGATTAGCAATGCTGTCTCACAATGTCAGGGACCCAGGTTCGATTCCGGCTTCGGGTCACTGTCTGTGTGAAGTTCGCACATTCTCCCTGTGTCTGTGTGGGTTTATGCCTGTAGCCACCCACAGTCCAAAGATGTGTGGGTTAGGTTGCTTGGCCATGCTAAATTGCCCCTTAGTGTCAGGAGGATTAGTAGGGTAAATAAGTGGAGTTATGGGGATAGGGCCTGGGTGGGATTGTTGTTGATGCAGGCTCAATGGGCTGAATGGCCTCCTTCTGCACTGTAGGGATTCTATGAAAATTTGGCATCAAGAAGATCTAAGGGATTGATGAGACAAATATGACAGTGCTAGAGCTATTCACCATAGCAGCAGCTTCATTGCTGCTGTGTTAATTTTTAGCTCACTTTTGCAGTTTGTGAGCTGCAAACTTAACAAAGATGTCCAGCTCTTTGATACTGGAATTTTCCCGGACCTGCTGACAGCCTGAGGATTAAGACCAATGGTAGAATGGATTGAAACTCACAGCACGTCTGGTTTAACTGGGCAGTCTGAGTACTTGCAGAAGAAGCTTAAAGCAGTCCTGTCTCAGACTCACTAATACGCAATATTCTTATAATTTACTGCAGAAACAGATGGGAGAGAATTACTTGCCAAATGCTTGGCAAAAGTGCAACAATAATGGATAAATAATTGAAGATGCAGCAATTCAGTGTTAATGGGAGGCATTGACATTATGTGCATTGGCCATGCTAAATTCTTCCTCAGTGTACCCGTATAGGCACTGGAGTGTGACGACTAGGGGACTTTCACAGTAACTTCATTGCAGTGTTAATGTAAGCCTACTTGTGACTAATAAGTAAACTCAAACTTTAAACTTTAATGGCGCATGTTTATGGATGAACTGCAACAAGTTCATATATATCCAGATTTTAGTGGGAAGAAGGTTTTGGTTATATGCTTTGAAAATCCAGGGATTAGCTTTGAAGCTGTGAGGAGATGTTTATGTTCACGTATGCATTAACGGTATGCTATCTAACATGCTTTTTTTCTAAAGACACATGCAACTTTGGCAAAGATCCAGAGACATTTAAAGCAACACTGTTTCCACAAAAATCAGTATAAACAAGAGAAGCTAACTGGGCCATTCACCTCACCCTGCCCGAGAAACTATCATCAAAGCTGCAGTAACCAGGACTTGAAAGATTCTAGAGATTTTGTCTCCACCATTTTACCCAGAAGGTCATTCCGGGTGTTAATCTCCCTGTGTGTGACAATTTACATTATTCCCTGACATCAACCTGAACTCACCTACTTGGAGTTTGCATCTCTGTTCCCTTGTCCTGCAGTTTTAGTTAAGGTGACATTCCTCTCAGTTTTAACTGTCCTTGCAATTCCGTTTAGTACCTTTACACCAAAGCCTCATAAAGGGCAATGGTAATGATAGAAAACAATCCGAAGCCATATATATTAATCACAACCTGAAATGGTCATCTGCCAATGAGTGTTGGATCTTTACAAACTTTGAAAATGCCACTGTCGTCTGGAGTGAGGTTTCTTCTTTACATTTAATGAGAGACATACGCCAGAAATCTACTGCCCCGCCTGTCACGGAACCGGAGCAGGCAATGGACGGACAACAAAAATGTCTGTTGACCTCAGGTGGGAATTTCTGATCTCGCTCGAGCGAGGCCATAAAATTACACCAATAGAATTGCTACGGTGCAGAGGTCATTTGGCTCATCGGGTCTGCACCAACTCTCTGGTGAAATATTTTCCGAGTCCCTCTCTCCCAACCTATACCTGTAACCATTTAACATGTCTAGTCCATTTAACCAATACACCTTTGGACACTAAGGAGCAATTTAGCAATGGCCAATCTATCTAACCTGCACACCTTTGAACAATGGGAGGAAACTGGAGCATTTGGATGAAACCCACGCAGGCACCAGGAGAATGTGTTCAGATAGACAATCGCCTGAGGCCAGAATTGAACCCGGGTCCCTGGCGCTGTGAGGCAGCAGTGCTAATCACTGTGCCACATGGAGAGTTGCACTTTCCCTGAAGGATTACAGAGACAGCTGTGTAACCCAGCATTGCTGGGTGCTGCCATCCAATAGGGTCATTAAGAAAGCAGTGCTGTCTTTAGTGATTTGGTAGACTGGAATATTGGGATTAGCATCTTGTTGATAAAAATGTTGCCAGTGTTCTGTAAGGGTTAAAATTTAGTAAGAAAGGGGAGGTAGGAAATGCCATGGGGGCTGGAGATGAGAAATAATGACGTAAGAAGCTGGAAATTGATCACACGGCACATCTGAAAGATAGATGAATGAAAGCTTTTCAGGTGGAAAGCTTCCACACAACTCAATGGAAACAAATGCCCACCTTCTCATTATGTTTGAAGTTTTGTGTGTTTTAACAATTTGCCTAATTCTTGGATTACAAGGACACATGGACTTTTATGGGAACAGTATAAAATAGCATGCAGGCCAATGCTTGCTGCCCAACATGTAGTTCAAAATAGAGGTGCTTTGATTCTGCCACCCCTCTCCTGAGAAAGGCTGAATGTGAACACCTGCTCCTCTGTTAGGGGTTGGCCTAGCTTGGATAGCGTGAAGAGAAAAGGAGAAAGGAACGGCTCCTCTTCTGAAGAAAGAGCCAAATTAAGAACAGATGGACTGAAACAGCGGCCCATGAGGTACTCAGGCATCAAAGCATAGCCAGCAAACTGATAAAAGGAAGACGTCTGGGTCAAATTAGCCACTGAGTACTGGAAATTATAAATAAAGAGATTTTACTAGGAGAACTGTGAGACTTTTTTCTTCCATGTACCATTAGCACCCTGAACCTTGCGGAGTTCCTAGGACCATGCTTCATTTCCTGCCCTAAGATAATATCTCCACACATGCTGAGCATTCGAACAGGGATATCGATTTGATAACTATGATTGTTTCTCACTATTGAATCGAGCTTTGCGTCCAAACTGAGAAGGGCTAACATGCTAGGATTCATGCACTCTTGTTACCTGGTATTGCAATCGATATGACAACACCGAATCTTCGTGTGACTTCACGGACATAAAGATAGTTTTTACTCAGTGCCGCACCCGCCAGTATTTCCTCAGAAGCAGTCAGGATCACTAACTTCAGTTTTAAATTGGGCGGATCTCTTCCAGGAAATAGCTTTTTTGGAATTCAGTGTATGAGTAGCAATGAGATGTAATATATTGTAAGTGCAGCATGCTTAGGACTTAACGATTGCAAAGTTCTCCAACGCTGGGGATTCTCCTTACTCATGTCTGACTCTGTTTTGGATTGATTGATTGCTTCTGTTGTTAACATGTCTATTGTCATTATGAAATGCAGCTAGCAAGATGGGAAAAGGTAAATTATATAATCTTAGTCCTTTCTTATCTAGCAATTCCACTGCCAAGAGACTGTCTATGTAAATAGTCATCAGGTTAAAGCGGCTATACTGCTGACACAGCTACAGCAAGATCCCATCAGGAAATACAAAGTTTCTTACATGACTTAAACCAAATCTGATTTTCACCAGCAGCCGCCTGGTTGCCAAGGAGATGCCTGTTGTTTTGTGTTGAATTTTCTGGACTGTACGATAAAAAGGAGTTAATTGTTTGGAAACTTCTGTGGAACATTTTCGTATAAAGTGTTTTGACACAAAATTCCTTTGTCTACTGGTCAAAAATTATTTGAGGTGATTAGTCAGTATTCCTGTAAAAGTGTTTAATGTCCTGATATGCCCAAACATGGACAGAATACAAAGATCACATTACATTGGTGCTACCTCATGGCCTGAATGATTCAGCCTACAATATGTATCCAGGTATAAGAACATAAGATATAGGAGCAGAATTAGGCCATTCGGCCCAACACGTCTGCTGCACCATTTAATCTCATGCTCCCACCTTTTCCCTGTAACCTTTGATCCCCTTACTAATCAAGAACCTAATTATCTCTCTCTGTCTTAAATATACTCAATGACTTGGCCTCCACAGCCTTCTATGGCAATGAATTCCATAGATTCACCACCCTCTGGCTGAAGAAATTCTTCCTTATCTCAGTTCTAAAAGGTCATCCCTTAACTCTGAGGCTGTGCTCTTGAATCCTAGTCTTTCCTATTAATGGAAACATCTTCCCCACGTTCACTCTATCCAGGCCTTTCAGTATTCTGTAAGTTTCAATCAGATCCCCCCTCATCCTTCTAAACTTCATCGAGTACAGTCCTCAAACGCTCCTCAAATGTCAAGCTTTTCGTAATTGCTGTCAGAAATTGAAAAGTGCGATAGCATGACCTCTTCGAGGGGCAATTGTCTGCGGGTTACATGACCCTCTTGGGGATTACTGGAACGGAGTGCATGAACCCCAGCCTATTGAGTGTTAGGGTGCAGGTCTGGGTGAGTGGAAGCAACAGTATGAGCCCGGGTGTCAGTGAGACTAGACTTGTATCTGTTCTGAGCGCGTTTGTATACAGTTATAACTATTGTTCGATAAATCATCATCATGATTTAAGGCTCCCTTGTCATATTACCTCGGACAACAATAAAAAGAATAATCCAAAATTCAAATTCATTTTAAAAAATCTTCACATGTTACAAGATAAAAACTGGACTTTATTTTAATGACGTAGATAATTAAATTGCTCTTATCAATTAGTCACTGATCGGAAACAGATGTTGTGCTTTGTGTGATGTGAGGTTGTGGTATCCAAACATTTGCACCACACTTTTTCTGCACAGAAGCATCCCTTTTGGCTTATTCCAGATGTCAGCTGGGCCAAGTGGTTGGTTTCTGAGCTGTAAGTGTTATCTAATTCTAGAGGGGATTCATCCACCTCGTTAGTCAGGAATCCCGATGCCCTGCTGAATGGGGCATCGGCCAAAAATCAGGATTTCCAAGGAGCATAACGGCTATCAGGATTCACCCACTTGCCTGGTCAGTCCTGATTATATTCCCACCCAGAGTGGGCAGCAACCCGATAATTATGCAAACCGACTAACCGTAATATAATTGACCGCCCATTCACCGGCCCTCCCGCCGTGAACTCAGTCCCCCCAGCACGAGTTGCACTGGATTGGCTCTGGTCTGGTAATGATCACCATGGACACGGCGTACTGGACCCTGAGGGTCCATGGGTGCACCAGCAACCCCCTCAACAAAGTGGGGCATGCTCCTCCCCACCACTCAAATCTTGGGTCACCAACCCCCACAGCATTCAAGCATAAGAATGACCCCACCCACCCCACCTTAGGCCTCTTCCCCACCCAGGCCCTCAGTCAAGCCCCTCTCTCCTCAGAACCCCCAACTCAGTCTCTCTTCTCCCTCAGAGCAGTCCAACAATCTTTACTCTGGGGCCTCAGACTAATGGTGGACACCCTTGTGGGCCTTGCCTGTTGGTGCCTGTAAGATAGAGAAAAGAGTTTCCATAGATGAAAATGAGTGACACAAGATTGCATTTCCCTCACAACGATTGTCATGAAGTGATGAACCGTTGGAGGTGCGATCCCACTGAGCTACAGGGACAATCTGACCTTCCCTTCCCTGCAGGGATGATCTCTGTGCACCTCAGAAATCCTGGCTGCAGCTTGCTGGATGTATGTTGGTTGTACCTCCCTCAGTCGGCACTTTTTCCCTTCTGTTGTGGGCAGGCTTGCCCTGGATGAAGCCTGTGCTGAGAAGCGGTGGAGCACAGATTGGGAAAGATGCACCCCATTGTGTTGGGTGAGCCCTCCCCAGAAGGGGCTGAGGATGCCGTGCATGCAGCATGATAGATAAGATGGTGACAATGTAAAAGTTTCTGTGAGAAGTCACTGTTGATAAATGAAATAAAAGCAAAATATTTATTTATTTTATGTTTTAGTTTATTTATTACTGTCACAAGTAGGTACATATTGACACTGCAATGAAGATACTGTGAAAATTCCCCTCGTCACCACACTGGGTGCCTGAGGGAGAATTTAGCATGGCCAATGCACCGAACCATCATGTTAAGTGCATTGCTTTGGATACTATAGATCGGAAATTAAACAGAAAATGCTGGAAAAACTCAGCAGGTCTGTGAGAGAGAAGCAGAGTGAATTTTCAAATCCATGTAACTCTTCAGAGCTGGAAAGGGGAAGGTGATGGATTGGATACTATTTAAGGGGGAGGTGAAGCACGTGGAGCGAAGTCAAAGGTTGGAGATAGATGGAAGTCAGGAGAGTATTGATACGTGTGCCCCACTAATGTTTGTGTGAGATCCCGAAGAGAGTGGCCCTCCGAGTACATGATGCCAATGATGAGAATTTAACATTGGAATAGGTTAATGGATAAATTATCCCGATGGACCTGATAAGATCATTCATCATCTTCCTGCACTGGATGTTGCTTTGGATACAGTTGTTAGCCATACTGGCCTTTGTTACAATAGCCTTCCTGGTGTGCTTCCTGGAGTAAGAAGTCTCGCAACACCAGGTTCAAGTCCAACAGGTGTTGTGAGACTTCTTACTGTGTTTACCCCAGTCCAACGCTGGCATCTCCACATCATGCTTCCTGGAGCCATACCTGGGATACAGGATGTCCCTGTGCACCCTCTGACTTCTCTGACCAAGGCCAGGGGTAGATGAATTGGGTTGCTGCCTTACTCTGGTCTGCAATCTTCGCCTTCCAGTCAGCAGACATCTCGAACAGTCTCCTGGAGACAGGCAGATGTGTGTGTCTGGGTGCCACTTAAATATAATGCCCCGACTTTTGACCCTGTTAGCTAATGGCAGACAGATGAATCAGCTCCTGACACACCAGATGATCTGGAGAACCAGTGTGCATAATTAATGCAGAATCCAAGTATGGAATCGGGTGTGGGTTCTTGCCATTCCGGGTGATGGGTCACATGCCATATAACCCATCTACCACCATACCATGGAGGCAATCTTAACCCTTACTTTCTGTCCACGAGAATGGCAGTGGAGTCTCAAGATCTGATGAAACTGGGAAATTGCAAAGCTCACTGATGAGTTGGAGATTTTGGATTTTTGCCACGCCTTGCCAGCAATGTAATCAGGTTGATGCCCACAACCAGTGCTGTCAGTTGACATCTCATCTCTGTGGAGTGTGAAAATGGCAGGACTACATCCCTCCCACACTGGTGATGCAGTAAGGCGGTATTACTGCTGGCATTCCTCTGCCCTCCCCAGAGCCCATTCCCCCAGCCTCCAATGACACTGGAGCAGCTGGCACTCTTCGAGTGACGTGGGGGGAAACCTTGCTGCCCATAGAATCCTGCCCATAGAAAAATGGATCAGACCATTCAGCCTGTTCTATCACTCAGTGAAATCATAGTCACTCTGCGATATCTTACTTCTTTGGCTAAGTGCTAACGTTTTCAGCAGCAGTACATAGATGCAGCATTTTATCCTGACGGCGTCGACTGATAATCACAGAATCATTACAGGGAAGAAGCAGGCCATTCAATCCCACCTAGACCCTATCCCCATAACCCCATGCATTTTATCCTAGGTGGTTTCCCCCCCACCCTGCCCCGTAACACTAAGGGCCAATTTAGCATGGCCAATCCACCTAATCCACACATCTTTGGACTGTGGGAGGAAACCGGAGCATCTGGAGGAAACCCATGCAGACATGGGGAGAACATGCAAATTTCACACAGATAGTGGCCCAGTCAGGAATCGAACCCGGGTCCCTGGCGCTGTGAGGCAGCAGTGCTAACCACTGTGCCCTCCCCAGATCCTAGTGCGTCGCCATGCCTCCCATTTAGCCTGGGCACTTTATCAGGGGATGAATCATACATTATGGGACTTCCAATGCATTACAGTGGCTGAACCCGCTCTTAAGAATAAGTGGGAAAGCATAGTAGATGGTTATGACACACAGAAGAATTGGTGTGTGTGTGTATGTGTGTTATAAGATTCCTACTTAATCTCCAACCTGTTAAGATTCACAGTCGGATGAACTTCCCGGTTCACAGCAGCCAGTAGGTGGCAGTGAGCAGCAGCAGTCTCAATCGAACAGGAGTTTGAACTGGAGAAAGTGGCAGAGCTGTCAGGAAAAATCTGCTAAAGTATGGCATTATTCACAATGATCATTTATTGTACACAGATGATGTCGGAAGCAACTAGCAGAAGTGAGTGGTAATGCTACTTTCTTTCTTCTGAAATAGAGATTTTGTTTTTACTTTCTTCAACAATAATTTTAATCCTATTCACCAATCCTAGTGCTTCAGCAGATAAAGTACATCAAGGCTTTTGGTCACCCTGGAGGTGGCATCATCTGACCGTTCGCCATGTCCACCTGCCATCCTGAGCAGGCAACAAGGGCACCAACCCCCGGAGCTGCCTGGGTGTCCTTTGACATGATGGAATAATTGAGGCCAACTTCAATTTTAATCCAGGTCGGAGCAGAATATTCCACCACAATTGTTTGAACTCAAAACAGATTGGGATGAGCACTAAAATAGACCAAAAGAAGTTAAACAGGCATCTTTCCAAAGATGTGTGGGTTAGATGGGTTGGCTGTGCTAAATTGCCTCTTAGTGTTATGGGGACCAGCAGAGTAAATATATGGGGCTACAGGGATAGGGCCTGGGTGGAATTATTGATGGTATAGATTCAGTGGGCTGAATGGCCTCCTTCACTGTTGGGATTGTATGATTCCCTTGCTTTCTTTTAGGTGAAGCTGTGCTCTTCCAGGACCAATAAGGAAAACCTAGGGTACCCCCACCCTGAATATCCCCTGACTCCTTCTCAGATCTGAGACTCTTATATGACGCCTACGAAACAGAATCCCATCATCTAACTTCACTAGGCTGGTTCTGGGGATGGCGGGACTGATGAATGAGAAGAGATTGGCTAGATTACCATTTTTTTCACTGGGGTTCAGCCAAATGAGGGGGGAATCTCACAGAGACTTACAAAATTCCAACAGGATTAGATAGGGTAGATGCAGGGAGGATATTCCCGATGGTGGGGGAATTCAGAACCAGAGGTCACAGTCTGAGGATTCAGGACGGTGGTGAGCAGATATTTCTTCACCAAAAGAATGGTGAGCCTGTGGAATTCATTATCGCAGGAAGTAGTTGATGCCAAAGTATTGAATGCATTCGAGAGGCAGCTGGATATAGCACTTGGGATGAATGGGATCAAAAGTTATGGGGAAAAAGCAAGATTAGGCTTTTGAGTTGGGTGATCAGCCATGATCATAATAAATGGCGGAGCAGGCTTGAAGGGCCAAATAAAGAACAAAGAAAATTATAACTCAGGAACAGGCCCTTCGGCCTCCAAGCCTGCACTAACCATGCTGCCCGACTGAACTAAAACTCCCTACTCTTATGGGGACCATATCCCTTTACACCCATCCTATTCATTTATTTGTCAAGAGGACCTTTAAAAGTCACTACCGTATCTACTTCCACTATCTCCCCTGGCAGCGAGTTCCAGACACTCACTACTCTCTATGTAAAAAAATGCCTCGTACATCTCCTTGCCCCTCAAACCTTAAACCTGTGCCCCCTAGTAATTGACTCTTTCACTGTAGGAAAAAGCTTCTGACTATCCCCTCTGTCCATACCTCTCATAATCTTGTAGTCTTCTATCAGGTCGCCCCTCAACCTCTGTTGTTCCAGTGAGAATAAACCAAGTTTCTCCAACCTCTCCTCATAGCTAATGTCCTTCATAACAGGCAACATCCTGTAAATCTTTTCTGTACCCTCTCCAAAGCTTCCACATCCTTCTGTCATGTGGCGACCAGAATTGAACACTATATTCTAAGTGTGGCCTAACTAAGGTTCTATAAACCGGCAAAATTACTTGCCACTTTTTCAACTCAGTGCCCTGGCCGATGAAGGCAAGCATGCTGTATGCCTTCTTGACTAGCTTTTCTACCTGCATTGCCACTTTCAGTGACCTGTGTACCTGTACACCCAGATCCCTTTGCCTTTCAATACTCTCAAGCGTTCTGCCATTTACTGCGTATTTTCGATTTGTATCAGACCTTCCAAAATGCATTACCTCACATTTGTCTGGATTAAACTCCATCTGCCATCTCTCTGCCCAAGCCTCCAACCGATCTGTATCTTGCTGTATCCTCTGATGGTCCTCTTCGCTATCAGCAAATCCACTAATCTTTGTGTCGTCTGCAAACTTACTAATCAAGCCAGTTACATTTTCCTCCAAATTATTTATATATATTACAAACATCAAAGGTCTTAGCACTGATCCCTGAGGAACACCACTTGTCACAGCCCTCCATTCAGAAATGGCCTCCTTTTGCTCCTATCTTCTATATTTCTATGTTTCTATGTAACTTGTGTTGTTGGTATCCTCCACGGACATTTTTACCACTTCCTGCTGACTTCCTGTGCTGGAATGGGGGTGGGGGGTGTGGATCACATTAAAAATAAGGTCCAATAATCCATGCCTGATCCGGAAGAGCAATAGGTGAGGTTCCAATTCATCTCAGCAACATCTGTCAGTCCATAAACCCTGCATCAATTAAAATTCTACTCCTGTGTGTATGACTTCCACTTGATTAGAATTTATTGTATAAATCATTCCTGGATTTTGAAATAGTGCCATCGATTGTTTATGTTCAACCAAGGGTGTAGACAGGGCCCCAACTTAACATTCATTCAAAAACTTAGCACCTCCAAAAGTGCCACACTGCACTGAAGTGTCAGTTTAGATTATCTATTACATTTTCCATGTTGGTCTTTAAAGCCACAACCTCCTGACTCATGGTTAAAGTCCTAGTACTGAGCCAAGATTAACAAACAAGACATTTAAATACAATCCATCTGCCAATCATTTAAGGGCGCTCACTCCTTCATTCAAATAACGTTTAATGATTTCTACATAAACACATTCCTGTGCATGTTACTGATACTGCCTGATGTGTCTGCAACACAAAGTTCTTTTAATGCCTCACTTTGATGGTTCAGTGGCAGTTAGTCATAGAGGTTTACAGCATGGAAACAGGCCCTTTGGCCCAACTTGTCCGTGCCATCCTTTCTTTTACCCCTAAGCTAGACCCAATAGTCCACGTTTGGCTCATAGCCCTCTATACCCATCTTACCCATACAACTGTCTAAATGTTTTTTAAAAGACAAAATTGTATCTGCCTCTACTACTACCTCTGGCAACTTGTTCCAAACACTCACCAGCCTCTGTGTGAAACAATTGCTCCCCTGAACCCTTTTGTATGTCTCCCCTACCATCTTAGGGTGCTGGGATTGGCAATTGGTGCTGGGATCACCATTCTGTTAGTAAAGAAGCTTGGATGTTGCTGTCTGCTGACAAGTTCTGAAAACTAGGCTGTAAAAATGTGCTGGCAATTTGTTCGTGTGCGCTTGTTAATATGACAGCGACGAATAATCGAAGCTTATGGTAGACCATGGTGGACAGATTGTGCTTGCAACAAACATTTGATGACATTTTATTTGCTTTCCAGGTACCTAGAATTTGCAGAATTTCACAACTTTCAATAGTTTTCTGCACCGAATTCAAAACATCATCTGGAAATCAGTATGTAAAAACAGTGATTTTTTTCTTTTCTTTAGTACTTAGATTCCTGAGGGCACAAGTGCATCTGTGGCGGTAGTGGAAAGTGGGAGACTGGTAAGTGATAACCCATTTCCCAACTCTGCATAATTTTCCCTTCATTAATGGAGAGGGGCTGATGGGGGGTGCAAAAAATTGCAGACATGCTAAATGTTATTTGGTGTGGCATTAACCCTCCCCGCCTATCAGAAGTAGTGTCAAAGGGCAGATAAATTCAGCTCGGGGACTGTCCTACTGTAAAGATGTGATTCCATTAGTAAACACGAAAATAATTTATGACATTGAGTTGTTCTGCAGCCTTATGGCTGCAGCTTGCTCCCTACATGTCTCCTGCCTCCACCCCAGTGTGATTCCCACTCTGCGACCTAATTGCACAATGTTCAGCACCGTTCGCGACTCCTCAGATACTGAAACAGTCCATGTTCAAATGAAACAAAATCTGGACAATATCCAGGCTTGGGCTGGCAAGTTGTTACAAGAACAAGCTGCTTCACAGCCCCAGGGTCCTGAGTTTGATTCCCGGCTTGGGTCACTGTCTGTGTGGAGTTTGCACATTCTCCTCGTGTCTGCGTGGGTTTCCTCCAGGTACTCCGGTTTCCTCCCACAGTCCAAAGATGTGCAGGTTACATTGATTGGCTATGCTAAGAAATTGCCCCTGAATTTCCAGGGATCCATAGGTTAGGGGGATTAGTAGGTATAGTGAGTATAATGTGTAGGGATATGGGGGTAGGGCCTGGGTGGGATTGTGTTCGGTGCAGACTCAATGGGCCGAAGGGCCTCTTTTTGCACTGTAGGGTTCTACGATCTATGATCTAAGAACAAGTCAGAGGCTAGGAATACTGCGGTGAGTAACTCATCTCCTTTCTATAATAGGGTGATCAGAACTCCACACAGCATTCCATGTGTGATCTTATCAATGTCTTGTACAACTTCAACAAGACATCCCAACTCCTGTATTCAGTGTTCTGACCGATGAGACCAAGCATGTCGAGTGCCTTCTTCATCATTCTGTCCGCCTGTGACTCTACTTTCAAGGAGCTATGAATATTTTCCCCCGGATCTCTTTGTTCTGTAACAGCCCCCAACGCCCTATCATTAACTGAGTAAGTCTTGTCCTGGTTCATTCTATCAAAATGCATCACCTCACATTTGTCTAAATTAAACTCCATCTGCCATTTATCAGCCCAGTGGCCTAATAGATCAAGATCCCGTTGCAACTGGAGATAACTTTCTTCACTGTTCAGTGTGCCACCAATCTTAGTGTCATCTACAAAATTACTAAACGTGCCTTCTATATTCTCATCCAAATCATTAATATAAATGACAAATATCAGTGGACCCAGCACTGATCCCTGAGGCACACCGCTGGTCACAACATCCAGTTTGAAAAACAACTCTCTATAACAACCCTCTGGCTTCTGTCAAGAAGCCAATTTTGTATCTATTTAGATACCTTATCCTGAATCCTCTGAGATTTAACCTTGTGCAACCGCCTACCATGCGGTACCTAATCAAAGGCCTTGTTGAAGTCCACGTAGACAACATCAACTGCACTGCCCTCATCTATCTTCTCGGTTACCCCTTCAAAAATTCAATCAAATTTATGAGACATGATTTTCTATTCACAAAGCCATGCTGACTGTCCCTAATCAGTCCTTGCATCTCTAAATGCCTGTAGATTCTGTCTCTCAAAATACCTTCCAACAACTTACTCATCACAGATGTGAGGCTCACTGGTCTGTAGTTCCCAGGCTTTTCCCTGCAGCCCTTTTTAAACAAAGGCACAATATTTGCCACCTTCCAATCTTTAAGCACCTCACCCGTGACTATTGATAATTCAAATACCTCAATCTTGTTCTGGCATGTTTTTTATTCTCTGTCTGAATTGCTGATTCTGCTCTCAATTTCAATTTTTTTAACTCTTCAGTTAATTTCTCACTGCCAAGCATCCTTCTTCAAACTCTTATTCTCTGAATTAAGTGTTTCACTACATTGGGGCGGCATGGTGGCACAGTGGTTAGCACTACTGCCTCACAGTCCCAGGGACCTGGGTTTGATTCCCAGCTTGATCCACTGTCTGTATGGGGTATAAACATTCTCTCCGTGTCTGCGTGTGTTTCCTCTGGGTCCTCCGGTTTCCTCCCACCATCCAAAGATGTGTGGGTTAGGTGAATTGACCATGCTAAATTTCTCCTTAATTTCAGAGGGACTAGCTAGAGTAAATGCATGGGGTTGTGGGGATTGGGATTGTGGTCAGTGCAGACTCAATGGGCTAAATGGTCTCCTTTTGTACTGTAGGATTCTATGATTCTATTTGTTCTTAGGGTCAGAGACTGAAAGTGGTATACAGCACAGGAAAAAGCCCTTCAGCAAACCATACCTGTGCTGGTCAAAGACAACTACCTAAGCATTCTAATGTCATTTTCCAGCATTTGGTCTTGTATGCCTTAGCATCACAAGGGAACATCTAAATACTTCTTAAATGTTATGAGGATCTCTGCATCAACAACCCTTTCAGGCAGTGAGTTCCAGACTCCCACTATCCTCTGGTTGAAAAAGATTTCCTCACATCCCCCCCTTAACCTCCTGCCCCTTATCTTAAATCTATTCCCCTGGTCATTGATCCCTTTAACAAGTGGAAAAGTTTCTTCCTGTCTAATCCATCTCTGCCCCTCACCATTTCATACATGTCCATCATGTCCCCCTTCAATCTCTTCTGCTCCAAGGAAAACAATCCCAGTCCATCCAATCTCTCTTCATAGCTAAAACTTCCCTGCCCAGGCAACATCCTGGTAAATCTCCTCTGCCACTTTTTGAGTGCTATCACATTTCTCCTATAATGTGGATTCTAGGGCTACACACAATGTTCCCAGGGTCCTGCCATTCATCGTATATTCCCTTGTCTTGTTTGTCCTGCTCAAATGCATCACCTCACACTAATCCGGATTGAATTCCATTTGCCTCTTTCTGCCCATCTGACCGTAACCCATCTATATCCTCCTATAATGTAAGGCTAATCCTTCTCACTATTTATCACCTGACTAATTTTCAGAGCATATACAAACTTACTGATCAACCCTCCTACATTCAAGTCTAAATCATTGATAAAGACCATAAACAGCAAGGAACTTGCTGATGTACTGATCCCCGGGGAATCCCACTGGACGGCCTTCTAGTCCAAAAGCCTCACGCTCCAACCATCACTCTCTGCTTCCTGCCGCACAACCAATTCTGGATCCAATTTGCCACATTTCCTTGGAACCGATGGGCTCTTACCTTTGCTATCAATCTCCTATCACAAGCCCTGTTGAAATCCAAGAAGATTTTGTCAAATGTATTGCCCTTATCTACACATCTGGTCATCTGTTTGGAAAATTCAATCAAGTTGGTCAGACATAACCTCCCTTTAACAAAACCATGTTGACTGTTCTTTATTAATCCTCGCCTCGCCAAATGCAGGATCATTCTGTTTCTCAGAATTGCTTCCAATAGTTTCCCCACCGCTGATGTTAGACTGCTTGGCCTGTATACTGGTTTACCCCTTCCTCCTTCCTTGAATAATGGTACTTCATTGGCCGTCCTCCAGTCCTCCGGCACCTCTTGTGTGGCCAGAGGGGAAGTAAAAATTGTTGCCAGCACCGCTGCTATTTCTTCCATAACCTCACTCAACAGCCCAGGATACATTTCATCCACCACTGGAAATTTACCTACTTTTAAACCTGCCAGATCACTCAGATCCTACTTTGTGTCAACATTAATTTCTTTCATTGTACTCTTATAGTTCATTTTTCATGGAGTTCAGCTTATTTTCTGTTGCCTCAGTAATTTCCCCTTCTTCTTAACTGCATTTTGTAATTTTTTTTGAAACTTCTTTATTCTCTGAATTTGCTTTTCAGTTTGTTGTTTTAATATCTTCTCTAGAGCTTTAATTCTTTCTTGCTGATTGTTCTTTATGTTTGATAATTCCTAGTTTCTATTGAGGTCTTTGCTTTCCGCATTTCTTCCAAGGGGAATTTTTCATGTTCTTTCTGGACATTGACACTTCACACCTTCAATTCTATGTGCCTTAACTTCAGCTAAATGCTTTTGGCTTTGGCTTTGGGTAGATTTGTCTTCAATGAAGTGTTGACTTGTTTTAATTCTGCAATTCTCTCGTTGCCTTTTTCTTGAGTCTTTCATTCCCCTCCTTCTGGGATCTTTCATTGACCTCTTTCTGGGGGTCTTTCAATACCCTCTACGTGGGGCCTGTCTTTTGCCCTCTGATTGTCCTTTTTCCTTTTTCTGAGGTCTTCCAGTGCCTCTTATCTGAGGTCTTTGTTGCCTCTTTTTTGAGTTTTTCATTGCCTAGGAACCTTTTTGGAGAGGTGCCTCTATCTGGGGTCTTTAATTTTCCTGTCCATTGCCAATTGTTCCTTCTTGTGGTTGCCGCTTAAAGTACATTGCCACTTTAAATGTAACACCTCTTTAAGGACATTGTCACTTTAAGACTGTGTAGTAATCTTTTTCTCCCACACAGGCTCGGATGCAGTTGGCTTTCCTTTGTATGTGTGTTTTGCAACAGTTGCGTCGATGCAGGAACAGAGTTTCTCAGGCTGTTTCTTTTTTGATTATTCTTAAACTTGCCGTACTGCTTTCTGGTGCCATAGGCGCCATGCCAGAAATTGGCATAGGACTGTAAAAATTATTCTAATTGCAGTTTCCATCTAATTTACGGGCCTGGGACTGAAATCTACAGACCTGATTGTGTCTCCGACCACCACCAGGAATGGTTCACTCAAGCGGGATTTAATATCGTCCTCCAACCAACGGGGAGCTGACAGCCTGACCCTGCTGGAGTGAAGGGGGGTCATTGAGGCCCCTAGGGAGGTCAGGGTTAAGGATGGGTGCCCCCCTGGGCACTGCCAGCTTGGTATTGCCAGCCTGGTCCCCAAGCAGTGCCCAAGTTGCAATGCCTAAGGCAGTACCTGGGCACCACCCACCAGGCATCGGGCAGTGCCAAGAGATTAGGGCCTGAAGGAGGGCAGGGGACCTAATGGGGAGGCAATCAGTGGGCTGTGGAGTCCCACAGTCAGTCTGCACTTTGAGCTTGGTGATAGAGGGAGGACAGCCAGTGAATGGGGCTGGTCATTGAACATAAGAACATAAGAACATAAGAAATAGGAGCAGGAGTAGGCCATCTAGCCCTTCGAGCCTGCCCCGCCATTCAATAAGATCATGGCTGATCTGTTGTGGCTCAGTTCCACTTTCCCGCCCTCTCCCCATAACCCTTAATTGAGATGTGGGGTTGTCTACCTGCCAGGAAGGCCAGGGCTGTTGGGAGGGGGGGGGGGTCACTGGAAGACCACCAGAAATCCAGTGCCCAGAGACTCGACCTCTGCTTCAGGCCCTCAGCAGCGCAACAGGCTGGGAAAATCACCCTCAGTATTTTTTTTCAGGTTTTCACTAAAACAGGATACTCACAAGTGTCGGGCCAGAGGTAGTAACAGGATAATATATCCTCATTGCCAGGTGTAAAGAAGGAGTTTCTCAGACTCCAAATCATGTGATTCCCCCAATCCTTGCAGGATGCTTCCAGCAAAATTCCGGGTGGACGTGGAGATCTCACTTTAAGAGACGCATCCCCACTTTAAATAAGGCACACATGCCCAGTGAGCAGAGACTGCTGAATTCATGATCCAATTGCCTGAGAGGGCAGCCCATCATGCAAATGCTAGTAAAACCCAGGGGTGATAAATGACTGTGCCTTATGCTTCCCGCGATTCCAAACCGTGCCACGAGTTCCAAACGGGGCTACGGTGTCCATCTTCTCTCGGCTGTCCCAGGATATCTGGGACCGCTCACGGGAGATAGAGCTGGGCTTGAAACGGACACAGGCCCAGCATTGATTTTGTGCCGCATCATGGCAGAAGGTGAGAGGAAAATTGGTGTTGGCAGTCTTGAGTGGAACCGAATCGATGGATGCAAAATAGCAGAGCGCTTTGTACACAGGCGATGTATCATTTGGGATATAATGGTTATGAATAAAAGGGATTAACGGCTGCTAAAAATAGAGCCCTATTGTCTTGGATATGCTGCGTTTTTTGGAGGGCAGATTTCTTCAGATCTTTTTGTTCCACCACAGGCTTATTGGTGATTAAGAACCTGACATTTAAAATATTCCTTTGCACCAGTGCAGACGCTTTGAAAATTGGGCCCTGTTCATCTCACGACAGAAAGTTGCCATGTTTCATCTGTGCCTCAGTAAATTAGTCTCATCACAGTGAAACGCCCAACGTTTGATTAGCCTAATCCCAGCTGGATCCCATTTATTTTCTAATCACTGTCCCAAAGCACAGATGATGAGCCATGGCTCACATTCACAGCAGAGCTGACTGCCACCTTTAACATTTGAGTGAATCATTCAGGGCTCTTTGTAATATTAATATGTGATGTCTTGCGGGAGAGTATAACTGTTAACTTGATGCACTAAAACAGCCAGCAGAAGACTGGGTCTCATATGATCCTGGAGGGGCTTTGGAAAAGTTCTGATAGGAGTCAACAGAGAAAATATTAATCCTTATGTGGAATAACACACTGATACCATTCCCACTGGATGTTTGTCTGCTGTGGCAAGAGTGAAAGTCAATAGTTTAATTAAGATTGCAGATGGCAGAGTTACTCTCTCTTTATCTTTTCTCATTTGCCCCTTCACAACATGTCAAAAGCATGATGGATTCTTGTTTCTGGTGTCTGGCACTTTTGGCATAATCATTCGTAGATGTGGTATGTCAGCTCAGTATGGCTGTGAAATACCTCCTAAAACTAAGATATGTACGAAGGTGCTGCATATCATTTCACCCACTGACTGCTGGTGCTGTGAGTTTCTGATATGGTAGGTTAATTCTGATAGGAGAAATACCTCCTTTGCCCATTGGTGCTGGCTCAGCCTGTTATGCAATGCACTTGGACAATCCAGGAGGGTCCTCACTCTGATCCCCAATCTGAACTGATGCCCCCGGGCATCATGTTGCCAATACTCCATCAATGTTTTCGAACTGAATATTGGCCTCTGCCCGAGGGAGGTGCAGGGAGGTGGGGGCGGAGGGGGGTGGAATATTGCAAACCCATCTAGAGGAAAATCATTGGGACAGTAAGCAGACATTGGGTGCTCTTTATAGTTAGAAAGTGTGATTGGATATTGGAAAAAAGGCTGTTTGATGGGAGTTGAGAACCATCCAATGGTTTATAATGAAGAGTCTGCCTGCATCTCAGTTGGCTTGGGCAAGTGGTGCACCATGAGAATGAATGTGTTGGTCAACTAATGAGGGTTGGGGAAAGCGGCAGAGGCCTATAGGAGACCATGTGTTGAGACCTCCAGGAATATCATGGAATCATAGAATCCCTACAGTGCAGAAGGAGGCCATTCTGCCTATCAGGTCTGCACTGATCACAATCCCACCCAAACCCTATTCCCGTAACCCCACATATTTACCCTGCTAAACGCCTAACACTAGGGTCAATTTAGCATGGCCGATCTAACCTGCACATCTTTGGACTGTGGGAGGAAACCGGAGCACCTGGAGGAAACCCACGCAGACATGGGGAGAATGTGCAAATCCCACGCAGACAGTGACCCGGGGCTGGAATTGAACCCGGGTCCCTAGCGCTGTGAGGCAGCTAACCACCGTGCAATAATGAACAATATGCCCAGCCTGAGTTGGTAACCCAAAACTGGAATTTGCAGGAGGACTGGAGTGCAATCATCTGGGCTTGGGAAGGGATTAATGCAGCTGGGAACTACTCCCCCCAGCACAGCCATCATTATTCTGAAAGGTATGTAAGTGTGGCTTCCACATGTTGCTTACAAGGCCAACATTCATTACCCTTCCCTAATTGCCTTTGATGACTGCCATCTTGATCCACTGCAGCCCACTCACAGTGCTGTTAGGAAGGGAGTTCCTGGATTTTGATGAAGTGACAGTGAGGTAACACTGATATCCCAAACGGGATGGGGTGTGACTTGGTAATATTCCCATGCAGCTGCTACCCTTGTCCTTCCAAATGGCAGTAGTTGTGGGTTTGAACAGTACTTTAATAGGTTGGGCTGAAAAAATCAGCAGCCATTCTGGCACGATCTTTTTTGCAATTCCAAGAGAAATCTGGTGCAACAAATTAAGCAAGAACCCAGCCTATTCTGGGCCCAGACTTTCTTGGCTTGTAAGGATGGGGGCCTCTGCCAGACTCAAGATAATGCCAGTGGTGTTGGGATGGGAGTTGTCCCTGGCATTGGAAAGGCTATGTTCTCAGCGTTGTGGGTCATTAGTGGACTGGAATCATGAGTGAAAGCAGGAGCACCAGCCTATCAGAGAGCTGCACTAAGGCCTGTCTGTCTGTCCAGTCCTGGAGTGCAGATGGAAATCTAAAGGGAAAAGTAGGCATTTTGCAGATAACTACAAAGGAGACTTGCATCTACTTCCCGGGGCTTCCTTAGCAATGCACCCAGCACCTAGCAACCTTTGCCACTTTGAGGCCGTTTCCTGGGGTAGATAGTTTCCCAAGTTATGCCCAGTTTATTGAAATTAATTGCTTTTACCCCTCACCCTCCCCCACTTTGGCAGGATCAGAACTGGCACTTACCTTGGAATGCTGGCTTTGTGGGTTTTCAAGCTCGATAATTTTTACCATGACTTCAAATATGTTGACATTTGAGCAGAACTGATCCAGCATAATATACTTTTTCTCTTTCTCGTTTTTTCCTTGCTTGATTATGATTTTGAGTGAATCATGAATATTTCTGATGACTGAATCATACCTTGGTCTTGAAAGCCCTAGGGCATCCACAAAGTATGAAGCAAACGTTAATGATTAAAGTCTGTCTGCTATGGTTTGAACACAGATTAAGCTGAGAAGCCTTGTTGCGAGATCCTTAATGTTCAGCATGTGTGAACTATATAAAATGCATTTTACGTTGACATTTAAGAGTAAGACAGTCTGGGTTAATGGAGAAGGCGGTATTGGAGAGTGAGACAATCTGGGTTAATGGAGATGGGGATATTGGCGAGTGAGACAGTTCAGGTTAATGGAGAAGGGGGTATTGGAGAGTGAGACAGTCTGGGTTGGTTGGTACATGACCTTATACATTTTTATCTTTTTCCCGAAGGAAGAAAGTGGAAGGGAGAATGTTCGGAGTGCGTGGGGTCCTTAATTACACCGGCTGCTTTAGGACATAAGAACATAAGAAATAGGAGCAAGAGTAGGCCATCTAGCCCTTCGAGCCTGCCCCGCCATTCAATAAGATCATGGCTGATCTGTCATGGCTCAGTTCCACATTCCTGCCCTCTCCCCATAACCCTTAATCCCCTCTCTCATCAAAAACCCATCAACCCGCGTCTTAAAAATATTTAGCGAGGCAGCCTCCACCACTTCAACGGGCAGAGAATTCCAGAGATTCACCACCCTTTGAGTGAAGAAGTTCCTCCTCAACTCCGTTCTAAACCGCCCCCCCTTTATCTTGAGGCTATGCCCCCTAGTCCTACTATCCTTTCTGAGCAGGAAGAGTCTCTCCACCTCTATCCTATCCATCCCATTCATCATCTTATACGTCTCAATGAGATCTCCCCTCATTCTTCTAAACTCTAACGAGTACAAGCCTAATCTATTCAGCCTCTCCTCATAGCTCAACCCCCTCAACTCCGGCACCAGCCTAGTAAACCTCCTCTGCACTCCCTCCAAGGCTAAAATATCCTTGCGTAAGTACGGCGCCCAAAACTGAACATTTGCCGCGGCAGCAGGAAGTGTAGACAGAGTCAATGGATGGGAGGCTGGTTTGCATGATGATTGGACTACATTCATGACTTTTTGTAGTTTCTTGCGGTTTTGGGCAGAGCAGGAGCTATACCAAACTATGATGCAGTCAGAAAGAATGCTTTTTATGGTGCATCTGTAAAAGTTTGTGAGAATTCCAGCTGACATGCCAAATTTCCTTAGTCTTCTGAGAAAGTAGAGATGTTGATGGGCTTTCTTAATTATAGTGTCAGCATGGGGGGACTAGGACAGGTTGCTGGTGATTTGGACACCTAAAACCTTGAAGCTCTTGACCCTTTCTACGTCATCCCTATTGATGTAGACAGGGGCATGTTCTCCTTTACACTTCCTGAAGTCGATAACAATCCCCTTTGCTTTTGTTGACATTGAGAGAGAGATTATTGTTGCTGCACCAATTAACCAGATTCTCTATCTCAGTCCTGTAACCTGTCTCGTCATTGTTTGAAATCTGACCTACTGCAGTGGTGTCGTCAGCAAACTTGAAAATCAAATTGGAGGGGAATTTGGCCACACAGTCATAGATGTATAAGGAGTATAGTAGGGGGCTGAGAACACACCATTGTGTGGCACTGGTGTTGAGGATGATTGTGGAGGAGGTGTTGTTGCCTATCCTTACAGATTGTGGTCTGTGGGTTAGGAAGTTCAGGATGCAGTTGCAGAGGGAGGAGTCAAGCCCCAGGCTACGGAGTTTGGAGATGTGTTTCATGAGAATACTGTTTGTTGGAGGCTGAGCTGTGGTCAATAAATAGGAGTCTGACAGAGGTGTCTTTGTTATCTAGGTGTTTCAGGCTAGAGTGCAGGGCCAGGGAAATGGCATCTGCTGTGGACCTGTTGCAGCAGTAAGTGAACTGTACTGGATCCATATCTTCCAGGAGGCTGGAACTGATTCATGCCATAACTAACCTTTCGAAGCACTTCATAATGATGGATGTCAAAGCCACTGGCCGATAGCTATTAAGGCACGCTGCTTGGTTATTCTTAGATACTGAGATGAAGGTTGTGTTCTTGAAACATATAGGGACCTCAGATTGTTGTAAGGGGGTACTGGAGAGTGAGACAGTCTGGGTTAATGGGGAAGAGAGTATTCGCAAGTGAAACAGTCTGGGTTAACAGGGAAGGGGGTATTGGAGAGTAAGACAGTCTGGGTTAATGGAGAAGGGGTATTGGAGAGTGAAACAGTCTGGGTTAATGGAGAAGGGGTATTGGAGAGTGAGACAGTCTGGGTTAATGGAGAAGGGGTATTGGAGAGTGAGACAGTCTGGGTTAATGGAGAAGGGGTATTGGAGAGTGAGACAGTCTGGGTTAATGGAGAAGGGGGTATTGGAGAGTGAGACAGTCTGGGTTAATGGAGAAGGGGTATTGGAGAGTGAGACAGTCTGGGTTAATGGAGAAGGGGTATTGGAGAGTGAGACAGTCTGGGTTAATGGAGAAGGGGTATTGGAGAGTGAGACAGTCTGGGTTAATGGAGAAGGGGAATTGGAGAGTGAGACAGTCTGGGTTAATGGAGAAGGGGGTATTGGAGAGTGAGACAGTCTGGGTTAATGGAGAAGGGGTATTGGAGAGTGAGACAGTCTGGGTTAATGGAGAAGGGGTATTGGAGAGTGAGACAGTCTGGGTTAATGGAGAAGGGGGTATTGGAGAGCGAGACAGTCTGGGTTAATGGAGAAGGGGTATTGGAGAGTGAGACAGTCTGGGTTAATGGAGAAGGGGGTATTGGAGAGTGAGACAGTCTGGGTTAACAGGGAAGGGGATATTAGAGAGTGAGACAGTCTGGGTTAATGGAGAAGGGGTATTGGAGAGTGAGACAGTCTGGGTTAATGGAGAAGGGGTATTGGAGAGTGAGACAGTCTGGGTTAATGGAGAAGGGGGTATTGGAGAGTGAGACAGTCTGGGTTAATGGAGAAGGGGTATTGGAGAGTGAGACAGTCTGGGTTAATGGAGAAGGGGGTATTGGAGAGTGAGACAGTCTGGGTTAATGGAGAAGGGGGTATTGGAGAGTGAGACAGTCTGGGTTAATGGAGAAGGGGATATTGGAGAGTGAGACAGTCTGGGTTAATGGAGAAGGGGTATTGGAGAGTGAGACAGTCTGGGTTAATGGAGAAGGGGAATTGGAGAGTGAGACAGTCTGGGTTAATGGAGAAGGGGTGTTGGAGAGTGAGACAGTCTGGGTTAATGGAGAAGGGGTATTGGAGAGTGAGACAGTCTGGGTTAATGGAGAAGGCATATTGGAGAGTGAGACAGTCTGGGCTAATGGAGAAGGGGTATTGGAGAGTGAGACAATCTGGGTTAATGGAGAAGGGGTATTGGAGAGCGAGACAGTCTGGGTTAATGGAGAAGGGTATTGGAGAGTGAGACAGTCTGGGTTAATGGAGAAGGGGTATTGGAGAGTGAGACAGTCTGGGTTAATGGAGAAGGGGTATTGGAGAGTGAGACAGTCTGGGTTAATGGAGAAGGGGTATTGGAGAGTGAGACAGTCTGGGTTCATGGAGAAGGGGGTATTGGAGAGTGAGACAGTCTGGGTTAATGGAGAAGGGGTATTGGAGAGTGAGACAGTCTGGGTTAATGGAGAAGGGGTATTGGAGAGTGAGACAGTCTGGGTTAATGGAGAAGGGGTATTGGAGAGTGAGACAGTCTGGGTTAATGGAGAAGGGGGTATTGGAGAGTGAGACAATCTGGGTTAATGGAGAAGGGGAATTGGAGAGTGAGACAGTCTGGGTTAATGGAGAAGGGGTATTGGAGAGTGAGACAGTCTGGGTTAATGGAGAAGGGGGTATTGGAGAGTGAGACAGTCTGGGTTAATGGAGAAGGGGGTATTGGAGAGTGAGACAGTCTGGGTTAATGGAGAAGGGGTATTGGAGAGTGAGACAGTCTGGGTTAATGGAGAAGGGGGTATTGGAGAGTGAGACAGTCTGGGTTAATGGAGAAGGGGTATTGGAGAGTGAGACAGTCTGGGTTAATGGAGAAGGGGATATTAGAGAGTGAGACAGTCTGGGTTAACAGGGAAGGGGATATTGGAGAGTGAGACAGTCTGGGTTAATGGAGAAGGGGGTATTGGAGAGTGAGACAGTCTGGGTTAATGGAGAAGGGGATATTGGAGAGTGAGACAGTCTGGGTTAATGGAGAAGGGGTATTGGAGAGTGAGACAGTCTGGGTTAATGGAGAAGGGGATATTAGAGAGTGAGACAGTCTGGGTTAACAGGGAAGGGGATATTGGAGAGTGAGACAGTCTGGTTTAATGGAGAAGGGGGTATTGGAGAGTGAGACAGTCTGGGTTAATGGAGAAGGGGGTATTGGAGAGTGAGACAGTCTGGGTTAATGGAGAAGGGGGTATTGGAGAGTGAGACAATCTGGGTTAATGGAGAAGGGGATATTGGAGAGTGAGACAGTCTGGGTTAATGGAGAAGGGGTATTGGAGAGTGAGACAGTCTGGGTTAACAGGGAAGGGGTATTGGAGAGTGAGACAGTCTGGGTTAATGGAGAAGGGGTGTTGGAGAGTGAGACAGTCTGGGTTAATGGAGAAGGGGTATTGGAGAGTGAAACAGTCTGGGTTAATGGAGAAGGGGATATTGGAGAGTGAGACAGTCTAGGTTAATGGAGAAGGGGGTATTGGAGAGTGAGACAGTCTGGGTTAATGGAGAAGGGGAATTGGAGAGTGAGACAGTCTGGGTTAATGGAGAAGGGGATATTGGAGAGTGAGACAGTCTGGGTTAACAGGGAAGGGGATATTGGAGAGTGAGACAGTCTGGGTTAATGGAGAAGGGGTATTGGAGAGTGAGACAGTCTGGGTTAACAGGGAAGGGGATACTGGAGAGTGAGACAGTCTGGGTTAATGGAGAAGGGGGTATTGGAGAGTGAGACAGTCTGGGTTAATGGAGAAGGGGTATTGGAGAGTGAGACAGTCTGGGTTAATGGAGAAGGGGTATTGGAGAGTGAGACAGTCTGGGTTAATGGAGAAGGGGTATTGGAGAGTGAGACAGTCTGGGTTAATGGAGAAGGGGAATTGGAGAGTGAGACAGCCTGGGTTAATGGAGAAGGGGTATTGGAGAGTGAGACAGTCTGGGTTAATGGAGAAGGGGTATTGGAGAGTGAGACAGTCTGGGTTAATGGAGAAGGGGTATTGGAGAGTGAGACAGTCTGGGTTAATGGAGAAGGGGTATTGGAGAGTGAGACAGTCTGGGTTAATGGAGAAGGGGTATTGGAGAGTGAGACAGTCTGGGTTAATGGAGAAGGGGGTATTGGAGAGTGAGACAGTCTGGGTTAATGGAGAAGGGGTATTGGAGAGTGAGACAGTCTGGGTTAATGGAGAAGGGGTATTGGAGAGTGAGACAGTCTGGGTTAATGGAGAAGGGGGTATTGGAGAGTGAGACAGTCTGGGTTAATGGAGAAGGGGTATTGGAGAGTGAGACAGTCTGGGTTAATGGAGAAAGTCGGAAGAAATATTTATTTTGTGCTATTATTGAATCGTTTTGGGGGGGAGTGGGGGGATGACGTAATGGGGTACAATTTACAAGCATCTGCCATGCTGCTCATTAAATGTGGTGCAACCAACCTTTTCCTCTTGAAGGCAGTCTGTCCTTCCTGAAGTATAACTGACAGCAGACCACTTGTGTACACAGTTGCTGATACTGGGGGACTCTTGTAGCTGAATGCTTGATCTTTGCATGATATGTAGTCCGAAGTGGAGGCTAGGAGCAGGGAAGGGTTCTTTCCCTGTGAAGTCAGTGTCCAATTAAGATTGGCAGATGGGATGTTGAAACAATCAGAGGTGGATAGCTCTGAAGCCTGCAACCGGCAGAGGTGGGTATTGCTGTGGTAAATCAAGGATTGAGAGAGGTAAGTATCAGATTAAAGTTCAGAGGGATCAAGCTGGCATGGCCCCGAGCCACAGGTGACTTCCTCATAGCCTTCTTTTGGAATGTAGCCAGAAAAATTACTCTTAATTATTACATTGTCTGCCTGATCCATTTCTGGGATCAACGATCCACCATTGTTCCCCCACCAGTATGAGGTCTGTGAAGGTTTGCTGGGTATATCACAGGGTTGCATGCTCTGACCTGGACTGTGGGGTTGTCTGTCCAGTCCATGTACACTATGATCACCACTCTTCAGAGTGCCAAGCTTCCTTCGTGGACTGATTGGCGACTGTCCTAGACGGGCAAACCAAATGTATTGTAGACTCAATCATTGGCACGCACTCTGACCCATGCACCTGATCTCCGGCTCTGAACTCAGAAACCCATAACCCAGGAGACAGGGAGCCTGAGAGCCTGGACAACAGGCCATGTCCTGGGAGCTAGCGACCATTAGGCAGAGAGGACCATTCGGTCCTAGTGGCGGGGTTGCTTTCGCCATCTGGAAACACCTCACAGGGCTTTTCTGATGAGGGCAGTGTCTGCCTTGTACATTGGCCATTGACACAGTCCTCAGGCAGCACTGTGGCAACAGAAACTACTCATGTGACTTTGCAGAGCCCTCAAGGCCTCAGTCACACAGAGCACCATCTGGCAAGGTCATCAAGGGCTGGGGAATAGCAGTCAGCAGGCCCTCTCCATTGCAGCTGTAAACGGGTAGGGCACAATGCGCAGGGGTAGGCCATTTGACCCTTTGACCGTGCTCCACCATTCAATATCATCATGGCTGACCCCGCCTTTTGCCGATATCTTTTGATCCCTTTCCCACCAAGGGCTATATCTAACTCCGCACTACAATGCTTTTGCCTCAACTGCTTTCTGTGGTAGTGAATTCCATCGGCTCACTACACTCTGGATGAAGAAATTTCTCCTCACCTCTGTCCTAAAAGGTTTACCCCTTATCCCCAGACTATGACCCCTGGTTCTGGACTTCCCCACATTCGGGAGCACCCTTCCTGCATCTACCCTCTCTCGTCTTGTTTGAATTTTATAAGTTTCTATGAGATCCCATTTCATTTTTCTAAACTCCAGCAAATATAACCCTAACCTCCTCAATCTTTCCCCACATGTCAGTTCCATCATCCCAAGAATCAGTCTGGTAAACCTTATCAGCACTTCATCTATAGCAAAAACATCTTTCCTCAGATAAGGAGACCAAAACTGCACACAATATTCCAAATGTGGCTTCATCAAGGCCACATATAATTGCAGCAAGACATCCCTGTTCCTATACTCGAATCCTCTTGCTATGAAGGCCAACATACCATTTGCCTTCTTTACCGCCTGCTGCACCTGCATGCTTACCTTCAGTGACTGGTGTATGCGGTCACCCAGGTCTTGCTGCACTTTCCCCTCTCTTAATTTATAGCTATTCAGAAAGTAATCTGTCTTCCTGTTTTTGCTATCAAGGTGGAAGACCTCACATTTATCCACATGCATCTGTCATTCATTTGCCCACTCACACAGCTTGTCCAAATCACTCTGAAGCATCTCTGCATCCTCCTCACAGCTCACCCTCCCACCTAGCATTGCATCGTCTGCAAATTTGAAGATACTGCATTTAGTTCCCTCATCTGATTCAGTAAAATATATTGTGAATAATTGAGCTCCTAGCACTGATCCTATTCTTTGTTTCCTATCTGCTAACCAGTTTTCTATCCATCTCAACACACTATTCCCAATTGCACATGCTTTATTTTAACACCATTCTCTTATGTGGGACTTTAGCGAGAGCCTTCTAAAAGCCCAAATAAACCACCTCTACTGGCTCTCCCTCATCAACTCTACTAGTTACATCCTCGAAGAATTCCAGTAGATTTGCCAAGCATGATTTCCCTTTCATAAATCCATGCTGTCTCTTCCTGATCCTGCCACTGTTTTCCAAGTGTAAAAGCCTTGATAATGGATTCTAGAACTTTCCCCATTACCAACATCAGGTTGACTGGTCTACAATTCTCTGTTTTCTCTCTACCTTCCTTTTTACATAATGAGGTTGCCTCAGCCACCCTCCAATCTGTAGGAACTGTTGCAGAGTTGATAGACTCTTGGAAGATGACAATCAACACATCACAATTTCTAGAACCATTTCCTTAAATACCCTAGATATGGAATATCAGGCCCTCTGGATTTCTGGACCTTCAGTCCCATCAACCTCCCCCAGACCATTTTTCTACTAAAGCTGATTTTCTTCAGTTCCTCCTTCTCATTAAAGACTCTGTTCCCCAACATTTCTGGTATGTTATCTGTGTCCTCCTTTGTGAAGACAGAACAAAAGTATATATTTAATTAGTCTGCCATTTCTCTGTTTCCCCATTAATACCTCCCCTGGTCCTGACACTAAGGGACCTACATTTGTCTTCACCAGTCCTTTTCTCTTCATATACCGATAGAAATTTTTACAGTTTTTATGTTCCTCACAAGCTTACATTCAGACTTCATTTTACCCTTCTTAACCTCTTGGCCCTCCTTTGCTGAATTCTAAACTGCTCCCAATTTTTCTGGCCCATTTGTATACCCCTTCCTTGGATCTAATACTACTTCTAATTTCCCTTGTAAGACATGGATTCACCACTTTTCCCGTTTTACTTTTGTGTCAAACAGGAACAAACAATTCACCCGTGTGCTCTTTGAATGTATGTTTTTGGTTTAAAGTTTGTTTATAAGTGTCATATGTAGGCTTACATTAACACTGCAATGAAGTTACTGTGAAAATCCCCTAGAGGTCATAATTCTTTGTAGTTTACTGCGGCTGTGGATAGACATGATGTGGATGTGCCGGCGTTGGACTGGGGTAAACACAGTAAAAAGTCTGACAACACCAGGTTTTAGTCCAAATGGTTGGACTAAAACCTGGTGTTATCAGACTTTTTGCTGTGGATAGAGCCAGACCAAGCTGTGACATAACCGGAAATCTATGTAGCATCTGTAGAAGTTTGCCATTGCCTATCCACTGCCATCCCTCTAAGTAGTGTTCCCCAATCTATCATAGCCAACTCACACCTCATATCATCATTGAGTTGTGATGTGCCTTGGCTGTTTCAGATCCCATGTGTAATGGGGCGGAATCCCAGCCAAACCGGGATTCATCCTAGATTATGATCACCCGGTTAAAGTTACCTACTTTCTTCATTGATGCCACTTCTGAATTGCTACATTACTTTGTAAAACTCAAATAACACATTCCAAAAAGATGAGGACCAAGGCAGTCATAATAAGTTTTCCTTTTTTCTCATGTTTCTTCTCCCTGGAGCTCCTGCTGCACAGGCGCTGGCAGCTCTCCAGAAACTATGCTTCATGTGTAAGTCTGGACAATGTGAGCTCCAGATTAATTGCCTGCAGAGGTCAACACAAATGACCTCAATCCTCCAGTTTTAGTCTCCCATACCACTGGGAAAAGATATTGATTATCTAACTTGTCTGTGCCCCTTATTATTTTATAGACCTCTAAAAAGTCACCCCTCAGCCTCCTACGCTCCAGAGAAAGAAGTCCCAGTCTATTCAGCCTCTCCTTCCATCAAGTCCCAGTAACTTCCTAGCAAATCTTTTCTGCACTCTTTCTAGTTTAATAATATCCTTTCTATAATAGGGTGACCAGAATTGCACACAGCATTCCAAGTGTGGCCTTACCAATGCCTTGTACAACTTCAACAAAACATCCCAACTCCTGTATTCAATGTTCTGACTGATGAAACCAAGCATGCCAAATGCCTTCTTCACTACTCTGTCCACTCCATTTTCTAGGAGCTATGAACATCTACGCCTAGATCTCTTTGTTCTGTAACTCTCCCCAATGCTGTATCATTAACTGAGTAAGTCCTGCCCTGGTTTAATCCACCAAAATGCATCACCTCGCATTGTCTAAATTAAAATCCATCTGCCATTCGTCAGCCCATTGGCCCAATTGATCAAGATCCTGTTGCAATTGTAGATTATTTTTTTCACTATCCGTTATGCCACCAGCCTTGACGTCATCTGCAAACTTACTGACCATGCCCCCAATATTCTCATCCAAATCATTAATATAATATAAATAAAAAGGCTATGCTGAGGGGACATTTCAATCATGGATGTGCTATCTTTTAAATTCATTTATGATAATGGGGGTCACTGACTGGATAGCATTATTGCCCATCCATAGATACACAAGGACAGTTGAGATTCAACCACATTGCTTTGGCTCTGAAGTCACACATAGGCCAGACCAAGTAAGGATGGCAGATTTCCTTCCCTAAAAGACTGTCCTCTCAGTTTAATACAAACGATCCCGATGTTTGATTTGATTTATTATTATCACATGTATTAGAGCATAGTGAAAAATATTGTTTCTTGCACGCTATACAGAAAAAAGCATACCATACATAGGGAAGGAAATGACAGAGTGCAGAATGCAATGTTACAATCATAGCTATGGTGTAGAGAAAGATCAACTTAATGTGAGATAGGTCCATTCAAAAGTCTGATGGCAGCAGGGAAGAAGATGTTTTTGAGTTGGTTGGTATGTGACTGCAGACTTCTGTATCTTCTGTATCCTTTTCCCAATGGAAGAAGGTGGAAGAGAGTACGTTCGGATGCATGGGGTCCTTGATTATGCTGTCTGCTTTTCCAAGGCAGCAGGAAGTGTAGACAGAGTCAATGGATGGGAGGCTGTTTTAAATGATGAATTGGGCTTTGTCCATGACCCTTTGTAGTTATTGCGGCCTTGGACAGAGCAGGAGACATACCAAGCAGTGATAAAACCAGAAAGAATGCTTTTGTGGTGCATCTGTAAAGGTTGGTAAGAGTTGTAGCAGACATGCCAAATCTCCTTAGCCCCCTGAGAAAGTAAAGGCATTGGTGGGCTTTCTTAACTATAGCATTGGCACGGAGGCACCTAGGAAGGTTGTTGGTGATCTGGACAACCAAAAACTTGAAGTTCTCAACCATTTCTACTTTGCCTCCATTGATGTAGGTAGATGGCGCATACCCTTCACTTTTGTACTCTGTCACGTCATTGTTTGAGTTCCGACCCACTATGATAGTGTCATCAGGAAACTTGAAAATCGAGTTGGATGGGAATTTGGCCACACAGTCAGAAGTATATATGGAGTACAGTAGGGGGCTGAGGAGACAGCCTTGGGGAGCACCCGTGTTGAGGATAATTGTGGCCTATCCTTACCGACTGCAATCTAGGAACCAGTTGCTGAGGGAGGAGCCAAGCTGCAGGCCATGGAGTTTGGAGATGAGCCTCTTAGGAATAATGGCGTTGAGGGCTGAGTTGTAGCCTATGAGTAGGAGTCCGACATAGGTGTCTTTGTCATCCAGGTGTTCCAGGGTTGAGTGTAGGGCCAGGGAGATGGTGGCTGCTGTTTGCAGTGATAGGTGAACTGTCGTGGATCCAGGCAGTGCCAAGACTAACCTTTTGAAGCACTTCATAATGATGAATGTTAGAGCCACTGGGCGATAGTCATTTTGGCACGCTGCCTGGCGTTTCTTTGATAGTGGGATGATGATCATCTTCTTGAAGCAGGAAGGAACCTCAGCTTGGTAAAAAGAGAGGTTGAAGATGTCTGTGCATACTCCCGCCAGCTGGTCTGAGCAGAATCTGAATGGATATAAAGAATAACAGGAGTGATCTCCCCAGTTCCTCAGCTAATATCTAACCCCCAATCAATATCTATCTAGCTGTCAATCAATGCACGGCAGGTGCTGACCTGGCAGCTATCAAGGAGGAGGAATATCCGTCCTTGGGGTCCTTGATCCCTGGGGAGCGCTTGTCGCTTTCCTTATTGACACTTCAGAAGGCCTTCCTAAAATGAATCGATGTGAAGCTCCTCCTGGCTTGTGAGCTCCCTCTCATCTCCATTAAATACTGTCCACTGTCCATCCATGGGGAAGGGACTGATAGCATCTGTCCCTGCTTCAAATGAGACGTGGCTCTATCTTGAGGGATACCATTCCAGATCAAGCGTGGCTAATCAGGAAACTCTCCCACTCTTACCACCTGCCATGGGCATGCCAGAAGGATTAACAGGCTGACTATCAATCTGTTTGACTGTGTCACAAATGTTCCTTCTGTAGCCAACAAATCCTGAATCATAGAATCTGTACAGTGCAGAAGGGGGCCTTTCAACTCATTGAGATGGCACTATTCTGACAGAATATCCTGCCAAGGCGCTTCCCCCTATCCCTTAGCCCCGTGTATTTACCCCACTAATCCCTCTTGGGACAGAAAGGGGCAATTTATTTTTAGCATGGCCAATCCACATAACCTGCAGGTCTTTGGACTGTGGGAGGAAACCAAAGCACTGGGAAGAAACCCACACAGACACGGGGCGAATGTGCAGACTGTACACAGACAGCAACCCAAGGCCAGAATTGATGCTGCGAGACAAGAGTGTGCCACTGTGCCACCCGTGAAGTGGGACTCGAACCTGGAGCTTCTGGTTCAACGGCGAAAGCAGTACGGACTGAGCCACAAGACCTCCATTTGCGCTGAATCTAAAATGAAGGCAATAAGCCATTTTGTATTGACCACTGTCAACCTTTCAATTCTTTGACCTTGCAAGAAACTATGATAATTCATGGGTTTTTGACTTGAAGTCCAGGCTTCTTGGCATTGTGTCCCACTATGAGAAGGACAATAGTGACCATCATTGCTGGAAAATTCCCCTCGCCCATCTGCATTGTTTCCTTTACAAATTCAATTTTAAAGCATATTTGGTTTCTTTAGGTCCTCAGTATGTGGACATTATCTCTATGTTACATCTATAGCTGGACAATGGAAGGCCTCTAGGATGTAGGTCAACCTTTAAATGAACTTTGGAATACCCTGCCACTCTTTGACCTGTCCATCGCTGCGTGCGAATTCTGGAATTTGCTAGCTTTTGGACCTACACCATAGACAGCATCCAACTATGTTAGAGTTTTAAAAGATGCAATATGTGATAGAGTCAAATCCTATGATGTCATTTGTCAAGAAATGTTATACTTGGATTCTAAAAAGGGCAAAGAAAATATGCAGTCCATTTAATCTTTTAATCATTCTGTCTAAACAAATATAATGCAAGTTTTAGATAAGAGCATATTTTTCTCAAATTTGCTTAGTCTGAGAATATGAAACTAGCAGCAGTAATTACGGTGGGGTTCTCCCATTTTCTGTCCATGATATAGAGACATAGAGGTTTACAGCATGGAAACAAGCTCTTCGGCCTACTTGCCCATGCCGCCCTTTTTTTTTGAAACCCTTAAGCTATTCTCAATTGCCCGCATTTGACCCATATCCCTCTATATATCCATCGTACCCATGTAACTATCTAAATGCTTTTTAAAAGATAAAATTGTACCCACCTCTACTACTACCTCAGGCAGCTTATTCCAGACACTCACCACTCTCTGTGTGAAAAAATCGCCCCTCTGGACCCTTTTGTATCTCTCACCGCTCACCTTAAACCTATGCCGTCTAGTTTTAGACTCCCCTACCTTTGGGAAAAGATATTGACTATCTACCTTGTCTATTCCTCTCATTATTTAATAGACTTCTATAAGGTCGCTCCTTAGCCTCCTACGCTTGATGGGAATAAACACTGAAGAATATTGTAAATGTCCATTTTCCTGAGATTTCTACAAACCTCCTGCTGAAGATGCTGCGAGAAATTGGGTAAGTCCTGTGGAAATTCTACTCTGAGACATTCAAGGCCCAAGATGATTAAGAATTTGTGTTTTTTCCAGATCAAACTAGCAGGTATTTCACCAATGTAGAATTGCTGCTATCATGTGCACAGTCTTCCCCTCTGCACACTTTCCCCTTTACTTACATGTAGCGAGGTCAGGCGCTGGCCAAGGCTTTAGTGGCATCCAAGTGGCTGTGTGCTGGATAGTTGGAATCATAGAATAAATCAAAGGGTGGGGAATTTTACCAGATTTTTTTCGAAGTGCCTAGCTAGTGTGAGAGAGTTCCTGGTCAGTTTTTCGGGTGAGTTTTAATGCCAAATCTTCTGCATTCAGTTTTTGAAAATATGGGCTCGACCATTTCCAGCTATTAGAGGCAATGGGCGGGGCTTAATTCGCCAGACAGCCTGCAGCTCAGATTGGAGCCACTGCTCATATGCAGAAAGATTAAGAAGTTGTAGTAACACTAAGACGGCACAAGTAAAGGACAGCACTAACTATATGGAATATTTAGGCACTTTAAAGTCTCACACTCACATGTTCTTATGTTATCACTTAAATTGAAGGCACTTACATTGGCATCAATAAATGTTATTTCACCTCATACTTGTGACTAATATGTCTCTGATTAGCCTCTAACAGGAATGTACTTACCCTGACAATCTCCAGAGGTACCCTACTGTTGATGCCAGTGGGGGATGCCCCTCAACGCAGTGCTATTGTGAAATTCAAGGTGCTCAAATCATTCACTGGCTACAGTGGGTGGCATGCATTGGTAGCAGTTTACAGCATCTACCATGGTGTTCCCAAGAACCCATGAGACATTCCCTCCCATCCCAGCTCACACACCCGGGGCCGCACATGGGAGTTTAGTGCTGTCTTACCCACCACCCGATGTGAGTAGAGGTGCCAGCATGCATGTGGAGCTCAGGTCGCAGTCAGACTAGTTTGTACCAGGGCATCATCACAAAGGCACATAGTGAGTCATCATCATCCTCCTGCCTGCCACAGAAACTCACTAGCACAGCGTACCCGGGCCCATCAGTCTGGTGTTTCAGGAGATTGTAGGACTGCACGGGAGATGGTGGGGTGCAGAATAGAATCCATGTGCAGCAACACCAGCGCCTGGTGACCAAAGCATGTCATGATCAGGGCCTCCCTCACTTCCCTCGCTGCCCTCGCATACCAGACCATTGCTGCCGCCAGCCCTTCAGGGCCTGGGTGGTGTTTCGGTTCCTCTTCCTCTTCCTCCTTCTCCCAATCATAGATTATAGAACCCTACAGTGCAGAAACAGGCCCTTCAGCCCATCGAGTCTGGATCAACCACAATCCCATCCAGGCCCTACCCCCATATCCCTACATATTTACCCACTAATCCCTCTAATTTACACATCCCAGGACACTAAGGGGCAATTTCAGCATGGCCAATCAAACTAACCCGTACATCTTTGGATTGTGGGAGGAAACCGGAGCACCCGGAGGAAACTCACGCAGACACGAGGAGAATGTGCAAACTCCACACAGACAGTGACCCGAGCTGGGAATCGAACCCAGGACCCTGGAGCTGTGAAGCAGCAGTGCTAACCTCTGTGCTACCGTGCTGCCCTACTGGGAGGCCTCCTTCCCCAGCAATGGCTGGCTGGTCGGTCTCCATGTCCTCCTCCTGCAAAAAAGCCTCCTCACTGCTGCGATATGAAGGGGCTATATTAAAGGCCTCTGCCAGAGTGGTCAGGTCATCTTGAGGACCCCTATGCACCACTCCACTATTGAACTGGTGACAATGTGGGCCTCAAAATGGCAGGTTTCTGCCTCAGCCTCAGCTCCCCAAACAGGCATCATCAGCCAAGTCCTAAGTGGGTACCCCATGCCTCCACAAGCCACTCCTGTACCCTGGGCTCCTCCTCAAAGACCCCTGGGACGTCTTGGTTAAATCCATTGACCCGAACAGGCACCGGAGTATGGCGACTAAGGGAATTTCACAGCAACTTCATTGCAGTGCTAATGTAAGCCTTACCTGTGACAAATAAATAAACTTTTACTTTAACATAGAACATAGAACACTACAGCACAAACAGGCCCTTCGGCCCACGAGTTGCGCCGATCACATCAATACCTACCAATCCATACACCTATCTATAACCCCCAATCCCATTAAATCCTATATACTCATCCAGAAGTCTTTTAAAAGACCCCAGCGAGTTCACCTCCACCACCACTGACGGCAGCCGATTCCATTCACTCACCACCCTCTGAGTGAAAAACTTACCCCTAACATCACTTCTGTACTTGCTTCCCAGCACCTTAAATCTGTGTCCTCTTGTAGCGACCATTTCAACCCGGGGAAATAGCCTCTGAGAATCCACCCTATCTATTCCTCTCAACATTTTATAAACCTCTATCAGGTTTATAAGTCAGACCCTGTGAACAACAACAGTCCCCCACACATTTGCAGGCCTCTCCGACCTGAAACGCAACATAGCCACCATGAAACAACACCCCTCCTCCCCCACTCCCTCGAGGTGCATGGAACAGTTTGAAAGCAGAAACTTACCTCCTTGCTCACTTTCACTGCACTCGCACCTGAATCCGGCTGCAGGGAAGGTGGTGGTTAAGGTAGCTGAGCTGGGATGATTGGGAGTGAAACTCATTAATTACACTAATTACATGGGATCCAAGGGGCTGTTGCCTTGTGGATCCAGAACTGGCTTGCCCACAGAAGGCAGAGAGTGGTTGTAGATGGGTCTTTTTCTGCATGGAGGTCGGTCACCAGTGGAGTGCCCCAGGGATCTGTTCTAGGACCCTTGCTGTTTGTAAATTTCATAAATGACCTGGATAAGGAAGTGGAAGGATGGATTCGTAAGTTCATCGACGATACGAAAGTTGGTGGTGTTGTGGATAGTCTGGAGGGATGTCAGAAGTTGCAGCGTGACATAGATAGGATGCAAGATTGGGCGGAGAAGTGGCAGATGGATTTCAACCTGGATAAATGTGTAGTGGTCCATTTTGACAGGTCAAATGGGATGAAGGAGTATAATAGCAAGGGTAAAACTCTTAGTAATGTAGAGGATCAGAAGGACCTTGGGATCCAGGTCCATAGGACACTTAAATCAGCCTCGCAGGTAGAGGATGTGGTTAAGAAGGTGTATGGTGTATTGGTCTTCATCAGTAGAGGGATTGAGTTTAGGAGTCGGGAGGTAATTTCGCAGCTTTATAAGACCCTAGTCAGACCTCTCTTGGAGTACTGTGCTCAGTTCTGGTCCCCTCATTACAGGAAGGATGTGGAAGCTATTGAAAGGGTGCAGAGGAGATTTACAAGGATGTTGCCTGGATTGGGTGGCATGCCTTATGAGGATAGGTTGAGCGAGCTCGGTCTTTTCTCCTTAGAGAGACGAAGGATGAGAGGTGACCTGATAGAAGTGTATAAGATGTTGAGAGGTATAGATTGGGTGGATTCTCAGAGGCTTTTTCTAAGGGCTGGAATGGTTGCTACGAGAGGACATAGGTTTAAGGTGCTGGGGAGTAGGTACAGAGGAGATATCAGGGGTAAGTTTTTCACTCAGAGGGTGGTGGGTTTGTGGAATTGGCTGCCGTCGGTGGTGATGGAGGCAAATTCGATAGGGTCTTTCAAGACACTTCTGGATGAGTACATGGAACTTAATAGAATTGAGGGTTATAGGTAAGCCTAGTAGGTATGGATATCATCGACATAACTTGTGGGCCGAAGGGTATGTTTGTGCTGTAGTTTTTCTATGTTCTATGTTCTATTGTGATGAATGCAAAAGAATGCAAATTGATTTTTCACCATTTTGGGTGGGGTCTCAATCATGTCGACTTATTTTCTTGGTAAAATGGGAATGGGCGCAAAAATGGGCACCATTCCCGCTAGTCGCATCACACCCGATTTTACGACTTTTTCCTGCCGCAAAATGGGTGTGATGAGGTCGTAAAATAGAGTCATTACAGTGCAGAAGGAGGCCATTTGGCCCATCGAGCCTGCACCGACCACAATCCCACCGAGGCCCTTTCTCTGTACCCCCACATATTTACCCCGCTAATTCGTCTAACCTACACATAGAATCCCTACAGCGCAGAAGGAGGCCATTTGGCCCATTGAGCCTGCGCTGACAACAATCTCACCCAGGCCCTATCCAATGTATTGGTGCTGCTAATTCCCCTGACACTAAGGGGCAATTTAGCATGGTCAATCAACCTAACCTGTACATCTTTGGAATGTGGGAGGAAACACGCAGTCATGGGTAGAATGTGCAAACTCTACACAGACAGTGACCCAAGGTGGGAAATTGAACCCGGATTGCTGAGGCAGCAGTGCAAACCACTGTGCTGCCGTGCCTCCCAAGTTTAATCAGGAAGAGCACACACAAACAACGATAAGCTTCTCACTGAAATTACAGTTAGGTCCTCACTTATCAGAACACGTACTTCCAGATTTGTTTGGAACCAAATGAACTGAGTGAAGATTTGCCCTTCCAGGTCACATCAATGTGCCCAATTCCTTGGTCAATCATTATTGGTGCCCTGAATGCTTTGTACTTGGTCAGATAAGCTAATGGATTATCAGAACCAGGGGGTTATTTTCTCTGTTCCAACCTCACAACATAGAAGCCATCTCAGACAAGATGTCATAAGTATAGCATGCTTGGCAGTAAAAGGTAACCGAGGGTCAGTTGCTTTCAAAGCTCTCCGTGGGTAATTCCTCAGGTTTTATTGAAGAACATACTATTCATTCGCGTTGGCTCAGATCTGCTAACAATGAGAAATAAAATCTAGATGCTAGGAATATCCTTTTATAAAAGTTATGGAGACACAGATGGACAGGTTTTCAAACTGCCAGATGTTGGTAAGACTTTGGCCAGAATTTTCCATTGTTCACCCCAGCAGGATTTTCCCATCCTGCCACAGTGAACAGAGATTTGGCTGTTTACCAAATTCTCTGAGTTCGCTGCAGAGGGAGTGCAGTGTGAATGGCAGGGAAGATGGTGGCCAAAGGTCAGGATTTTCTCCTAATTGTGTTGAGTGAGTTCAGTGACGGGAGTGGAAAATCTTGTGAGTACGGCCAAATCGCCTTTCGCATCGCCGCGTGCTGATTGCCCCTCTCCCCTGTCAGTGATGGGGCCTGTTCAGAGTTGGGAACGTTATTTGAATTAATTAGCATATCATTATGAAGTCCCCTACTCCTGAATCACCCTTCCCCGTCAGAAAATCCGTTCACATCAGCGTGACAACGGAATGGTGTGAAATCTGGCTGGCCTTCCAAGGTATGCAGCTGGCAAGCAGTATTCCCAGGTGAACTCAGGTGAGTGCAGTGCTCGAGGAGAGTGGGGTATGCCTGGGCATTATCCAGGCACTGCTTGGATACAACCCAGGCACTGCCCCCTGGCACTGCTTACTAGCATTTCCTAGACAATGTTCCCTGGCATTGCCCCCTGACACTGCTCTGGTATTGCCCACTGGCACAATTCCCCCCCCCTCCGCCTGGGGCAATGCTGGGGAGTGTGGAAGAGGGGTTGTGTTCTAGCGTGAACTCCTTTGAGCTGGAGTGGCCTTTAAAAATGGCAGCTTGATTCTGAAGAGACTAGGTTGCTAGCAGGGTGGGTGAGTCAGAGGCTGGCAATGCACCCTGGTCCTGCCTGTGGCCAAACAGGCCACCTAAGATGGCAGTTTGCAAGAGCATGCTGGGACAATTGGACAAACACTGAAACAGACAGGCTGCAGCCTCAAAAGAATTTGGACAGAGATAAACAGGCAGCAGCTGTAGGAGGTGAAATACGCAGGATGTAGGCCATCTCCAGGACAAAGAATACTTTCTGGTCAAACTGGGTTATTTACCAGACATAGAGCCGCCTTAACCCCTTATTTAGGAGGGACATATGTAACCTATGTGCCTCCAGCACCTACATGCCCAGAGATCAGTGTGGCAGCACCTGGTTGGACTTTATCGATCCAGGTGATCAAGCCCTGATCAAACAACAAAGAAAATCACAGCACAGGAACAGGCCCTTCAGCCCTCCAAGCCTTCACTGACCATGCTGCCCAACTTAACTAAAACCCCCTACCCTTCCGGGGACCATATCCCCTCTATTCCCATCTCATTCATGTACTTGTCAATACGCACCTTAAAAGTCACTACTGTATCTGCTTCCACTACCTCCCTCAGCAACGAGTTCCAGGCACTCACCACTCTCTGTGTAAAAAATCTGCCTTGTACATCTCTTTTAAAATTTGCCCTTAAACCTATGCCCCTTAGTAATTGACTCTTCCACCCTGGGAAAAAGCTTCTGACTAGCCACACTGTCCATGCCTTCCATAATCTTGTAGACTTCTATCAGGTCTCCCCTTAACCTCCGTCGTTCCAGTGAGAAATCATGGAAACCCTACAGTACAAAAAGAGGCCATTTGGCCCATAATGTCTGCACCGACCACAATCCCACCCAGGCCCTACCTTCATATCTGTACATACTTACCCACCAATCCCTCTAATCTACGCATCTCAGGACACCAAGGACGATTTCAGCATGGCCAATCAACCTAACCTGCACATCTTTAGATTGCGGGAGGAAACAGGAGCACCCGGAGGAAACCCACACAGACATGAGGAGACTGTGCAGACTCCACACAGACAGTGATCCAAGCCGGGAATCGAACGCAAGTCCCTGGAGCTGTGAAGCAGCACAGCTAACCACTGTGCTACTGTGCCGCCCTTGGAGAAACCAAGTTTCTCCAACCTCTCCTCATAGCTAATGCCCTCCATACCAGGCAATATCCTGGTTAATCTTTTCTGCACCCTTTCCAAAACTTTCACATTCTTCTGGTACTGTGGCGACCAGAATTGAGCACTATATTCCAAATGCAGCCTCACTAAGCTTCTAAAAAGGGTCAACATGACTTGCCAATTTTTAAACTCAGTACCCCGGCTAATGAAGGCAAGCATGCCATATGACTTCTTGACTACCTTCTCCACCTTCATTGCCACTTTCCATGACCTGTGTACCTATACACCCAGATCCCTTTGCCTATCAATACTCCTAAGGATTCTGCCATTTACTGTATATTTCCTATCTATCTTAGGCCTTCCAAAATGTATTACCTCACATTTGTCCGGACTGACTTGCATCTGCCATCTCTCTGCCCAAGTCTTCAACTGATTTATATCCTGCTGTACCATCTGATGGTCCTCATTGCTATCCGCAAATCCGCCAACATGTGTGTCATCCGCAAACTTATTAATCAAACCAGTTACATTTTTCTCCAAATTATTTATATATATTACAAACAGCAAAGGTCCCAGCGCTGATCCCTGAGGAACGCCACTTGTCTCAGCCCTCCATTCAGAAACGCACCCTTCCGCTGCTACCCTCTGTCTTCATGATTTGCAATGGCCAAAAAGGGCACAAAACCAACAAAATAAAAAGTCACAAAGGAGAAATCTCTCTCTCTCGTTCTCCCAATGAATAAGCCACAACAACAATGACCATCGCCAGCAACGAGGAGCACGAGGAGAGCCACCCCAGCCAAGAAGGAAGGGAGACCAGAGCCAAAGTATCAGGCCAGACCAAAGGACCAGACTATGCAGAGGATCACGGAAACCAACACGCAGATAAAGGCCAACATTTGCCTGGGTACTTGCCAGTCCCGCAAAAGTTAAGTCAAGGCCTAGTTTGGACTTGAACTTTAGTATTCTGTAAGATAATTCAGTATTGATTGGGTGGGTGATTAATAATGGTCTGTCAATAAATATTATTGTACTTACAAGACGTCTACTCGCAATTCTTTGGCCACCATGTAAGGGTTAAAACAGAATGTGCAGCAGGCGCAGGCAACATGCCCCTTGCTGTTCTTTTTCTGATAGGACTATATGATGGCAAAATGACATTGCTATCGGCAGTTTCAACACCGCTTTTCCCTCCAATTATTGGCCTATACCAATTTCCTGGAACATACGGCTCTCAAAACTTTAACTTCCAAGAGGATAGATGATATATTGTTGTGGAGAAATATAGGCAGGGTTATTAGTTATCATTGGTCATTTTTATTGTGGGTTATGGGGAGAGGGCGGGAAGGTGGAACTGAGCCACGACAGATCAGCCATGATCTTATTGAATGGCGGGGCAGGCTCGAAGGGCTAGATGGCCTACTCCTGCTTCTATTTCTTACGTTCTTATGTTCTTATGATCAAATTAACTGTTTCTCAGTTAACTTACTGTGAACTAAATAGTGCGGCAGATAATTGTTTGACCGTGAATTCAGATGGTTGGGTGATCATGTGTGTGACCTGGGTTTCCACTTTGCACTCATTGGTTCTCTCTAAAGTCAGAAGATTATCCCTAACACCTCGAGGAATTTTGCCATTTACTCCAAACCAGCTACTAGGAGGCAGCAGAGACTACGCAGGCTTAATTCTCTTATTAGGTGAAACTCCACTTCTGCATTCGACATGGCTCAGAACAGGATGTGGGAATTGAACCCGCATCAGTCCTTGCTCTGTCTTGACTGCAATACTTGACGTTGTGAGGAAATATCAGACCACCGACTAGTTATCACTTTTATCAGGGTTACCTGAGGTTGCCAGTGTAATTTTATTATTCAAAATAGAACAATCTTCCTTCCAGAGAAATTCAACCAAAATAGTTGACCTAGTTGAGTAGCTCACTGCATACATCAGTGAAAATGTGACACTCATGCAAAAGAGGAACAATAAAATTTAACAGATAAATTATCTTTATTATCATAAATTTCTTTTCCTTTTTTTTCTCGAATTGGCAGGAGTAGTTGATCATGTCACCCCTTGAATGCTCAGATAATGACAAGATTAATTTTAGTAGAGACTTAGTTGCGGCAATTTCCTGTTGCTAATTTATTTTGTACAGAGATAGGAGCTGGTGTCGCCGAATTAATAGTTTGTTTCGTAATGGCTGTATCGTTCGCATTCCTGCTGAAAACAAAACTGATAGATAACAGTTGAGAAGGAACTGAACTGAGGTTTAGGAGGAAAGAACAAAGAAAAGCACAGCCCAGGAACAGGCCTTCGGCCCTCAAAGCCCGTGCGATCATGATGCCCAAACTAGACTAAAAATAACCTTCTGCCCTAACTCAGACCCTATCCCTCTATTCCCTCCCTATTCATGTACCCATCCAGGTGCCTCTTAAATGTTGCTAATATGCCAGCTTTCACCACCTCCTCTGGAGGCAGGTTTCCAGGCACCTAACACTCTCTGCATGAAAAACTTCCCCGCACATCTCCCTTAAACTTTCACCATTTCACCTTGCCCCCTTGTAATTGACACTTCCACCCTGGGGAAAAAGACTCTGATACCCTATCTATGCCTCTCATAATATGGGGTTTTATGGGATTGGGGGTTATAGATAGGTGTTGATGTGATCGGCGCAACTCGTGGGCCAAAGGGCCTGTTTGTGCTGTAGTGTTCTATGTTCTATGTTCTATAATTTTGTAGACTTCTATCAGGTCTCCCCTTAGCCTCTGCCTTTCCAGTGAAAACAATCTTTTTTTATTCATTCGTGGGGCATGTGTGTTGCTGGCTGGCCAGCGTTTATTGCCCATCCCTAGTTGCCCTTGAGAAGGTGGTGGTGAGTTGCCTTCTTGAATTGCTGCAGTCTATGTTCTGTGGGTTGACTCACAATGACGTTAGGGAGGGAATTCCTGGATTTTGACCCAGCGACCGCAAACCCTAATTTATTCAATCTCTCTTCATAGCCAAATTAAATTACAATGCTAGAAATCATAGTTGATATTTTTAGGTGCCTGCTTTTGCGTTAGAAAAAGGAACATATAGGTTTGCTTCCACAGAGTGCCAGAATGACCTTAAACAGCATCCTTAGTCCTTGTGGTTATGAGGGAAGTGGTCAGAATCCTTTGCTGATGTCATGGTAATAAATGTAAATGTCAATATTCTTTTGAATTAAGCTAGTGGGATGGACAATGTATTCTTTAACCCCCAAACCACCAGATTATCAGGAAGTATTTCTTCACATCAGGAGTGAGACCCCAGATCGACTGATGGAGGCAAAAACTGTAGACTCACTAATGTGATAATTTGATGTTGAAACGTGGGGATTTTAGGAACTTTCTAGGTGGATGACCTGCTTCAACTGTAATTACTGTGAAATTCTGTGATACTTGATGGGGAGGTGCTGATAATTTGCCCCATCTGATCTTGGAAGGGATCATATCAAAGGGCAGAATTTTACGCCCCCCTCAAGGCAGGTGGTGAGAGAGTAAAATTGAATGGATGGGATTTCCCCAAACTCAGACACAATTTCATGCTCGGGAGGCGGGGATTTGGGCGTGAATCCCACTTTATCACCGATTAAAGCCTTTAAGTGACAACTTAATGGCGATTTAATGGTCTTATTCTGCCAGCCTCAAATCTTAGGTTAATGGGGGTGGGTGCGGTCAGGATGGGAAACTGACAAAATAACTTCCCTCCATCTCAGGCAGGAAGAGGGAGGTGGGGGAGGTGGTGCTTCACTCTAAGTTGGGGGACCTTTTGACTGGGATGTTTGAACTCCAAGGCTTTACTATAAGCTGACCTAAGCTTGTGGTGCCTAAAATAAGGATATGACAAACTTCAGTTTAAGTTTCATTATAGCTCAGCCATTCATTTCAATGTTGTAATATTCTAGCCACAGTTGTAAGGCTGCAGATTCGGTCATGTAGTAAAGGCTTACAAATACTATTGAATTTACCCTAAATAACTCCTTTAACTTTTCATGCCATTGAATCACAATGTTGGATCACATCTAGCACCCAAACACATTTGTCTTGTATCCGATACAGCCCTAAAAAAGGATTCAGTCGTGGTTCCATGTTCAGGAGGAAGTTTTGATACAGGGCTGTGTCCTATGATATTACATCCTTCAACATTCTATTGGGTGTTGGAATTACTCAAGACTTTTTCTCTCAAAATTAAATTAATGCTTAAATGGCATACTTTTCACCTTATCTTCAGAAAGTGAGCTATTCCTAATTGCTCTGGAGAATGTAGTGCTGAGTTTTCTACTTGAACACTGCAGTCTGTGTGCTGTGGAAACTTATTCAATGCTTTTAGTGGAGCAGGATCGATGGGCCATATGGTCTACTCCTGCTCTGATTCTCTGATGTTTTGGTGAGTTCCGGGAATTTGACATAGTGATGTTAAAGGACTGACAATACATGCCCAACATGTGTTAGGAACATAGAGACAAGAGTAGGCCATTCAGCCCATTGAGTCTGCTCTGTCATTTAGTTAAATCAAGGCTGATTATCTACTCAATGTCGCTTTCCCGTGTTATCTCCATATCCCTGGATGTCATTAGTATACAGAAATCTATCAATTTCTATCTTGAACATGCCCAATGATTGAGGCTCCACAACCCTCTGGGGTAGAGAATCCCAAATAGTCACCCGCATCCATTTGTCCTTCTAGCCAGTAGAAGTTGTGAGTTTGGAAAGTGCTGCCTCTTGCCACATTACTTATTGCCGAGTGGTGTTGGTTAGCTCAGTTGGCTGGATGGCTGGTTTGTGATGTGGAGTGATGTCAACAGCATGGGTTTAATTCCTGTACTGGAAGAGGTTATTCCTGAAGGCCCTACCTTCTCAACCTTAGCCACCCTCCCCCCCCCAGATGTGGTGATCCTCAGGTTAAATCATCATGAGTCAGCTTTCCCCCTCAAAGGGGAGAACAGCCTATGGTGACCTGGGACTATGGTGACTTTACCTATTGTAGATAATGCTTGCTGCATCTGTGGTCCTCTGGTGGTGGAGGGATGGAAGCTTTAAGCTTGTGGATGAGTTGCCAGTCAAGTTTTTTTTAAATTCGTTCGTGGGATGTGGGTGTTGCTGACTAGACCAGTATTTATTCAGCATGGCTATAGGCCAGTTAGCTCGGATAACTATAGGCCGGTTAGTTTAACTTCTGTAATAGGGAAAATACTTGAATCTATCATCAAGGAAGAAATAGCAAGACATCTGGATATAAATTGTCCCATTGGTAAGACGCAGCATGAATTCATGAAGGGAAGGTCATGTTTTACCTAATTTGGTGGAATTTTTTGAGAACATTACACGTGCTGTGGATAATGAGGAACCTGTGGATGTGGTGTATCTGGATTTCCAGAAGGCATTTGAAAAGGTGCCACACCAAAGACATAAGATAAAGGTGCACAGTGTTACAGGTAATGTATTAGCATGGATAGAGGATTGGTTAATAACAGAAAGGAAAGATTGGGGGTAAATGAGTGTTTTTCTGGTTGGCGATCAGTGACTAGTGGTGTGCCTCAGAGATCAATGCTGGGACCACAATTGTTTACAATTTACATAGCTGATTTGGAGTTGGGGACCAAGTGTAGTGTATCAAAATTTGTAGATGACACTAAGGTGAGTGGCAGAGCAAAGTGTGCAGAGGATGCTGGAAGTCTGCAAAGGGATATAGATAGTCTAAGTGAGTGGGTGAGGGTCTGGCAGATGGAGTACAATGTTGGTAAATGTGAGGTCATCCATTTTGGTAGGAATAACAGCAAAATGCACTATTATTTAAACGGTAAAAAAACTGCAGCATGCTGCTGTGCAGAGGGACCTGGGTGTCCTTGTGCAGGAATCTCAAGGAGTTAGTTTGCAGATGCAGCAGATAATTAAGAAGGCAAATGGAATTCTGTCCTTCATTGCTAGAGGAATGGAGTTTAAAAACAGCGAGGTTATATTGCAGCTGTATAAGGTGCTGGTGAGACCACATCTAGAATACTGTGTACAGTTTTGGTCTCCTTACTTGAGAAAGGATATACTGGCACTGGAGGGGGTGCAGAGGAGATTCACTAGGTTGATTCCAGAGTCAAGAGGGTTGGCTTATGATGAGAGACTGAATAGTCTGGGGCTATACTCATTGGAATTCAGAAGAATGAGGGATATCTTTTAGAAACATATAAGATTATGAAGGGAATAGATGAGATAGAAGCAGGGAAGTTGTTTCCACTGGTGGCTGAAACTAGAACTAGGGGGCACGGCTACAAAATAAGGTGGGATTTTCATGTCCCGCCAAAGTTCGTGGGCTTTTACATGGTTTGCCCACCTGCCCCAGCCACGGGAGTGGGCGTTGGGGGTGTCAACTTCAGTTGGACTGGAAGATCCCTCTGGCAGGAAGGGGTGGAAAATTTCACCCTTAAAAACCCAGCCTCTGTCATATTCTCAAGCCATAGTTTATGTGACAGCGCCAGTTGAAATTTTGCTCAGTGAGGGCCACCAGGGTTTTGGTAGCAAAGGATTCACTATTTAAGGGATTGCCACTGGAAATGTAGTCTGAGCAATCATCTACAAACAGGCCCACGTCTGACCTTATAGTCAGGGCACATTATTGATGGGACTGTTGATGACAGTATGCCTGAAGGACTTTTGTTAATTCATTCATGAGAGATGGGCGTCACTAGCTGGCCAACATTTGTTGCCCATCCCTAATTGCCTGTGGGCTGTTGACAGTTAATCACATTGCTGTGGCTCTGGAGTCACATGTAGGCCAGACCGGGTAAGGACGGCAGTTTTCCTTCCCTAAAGGGCCAGATGGGTTCTTCCAACAATTGACAATGGTTATCAGTAGATTCTTAATTCCAGATATATTTTCTTGAATTCAAATTCCACCATCTGCCGTGGTGGGATTCAAACTCAAGTCTCCAGAACATTATTTGAGCTTCTGGGTTAATAATCTAGCGATAATAGCACTCGGCCGTCACCTCCCCAACTACTGCGGTGATATGCTCAAGCTCACCTGATTGGTCTCCACAACTACTTTTGTGGCAAGTATGACATCAACCAGCGAAAGTTCGCCCACCCTCATCCATGCTGACTTACATTTTATTAAAGTTCCTCGGTGCCAAACTTGCCTTGATATTAAAAACTCTGTAATTCAGTTCCAGTGGTTAGGTTTGAAAGAAAGACAGATTTGCATTTATGTGATGCACTCCATGGTCTCAGAAAGCAATTAACAGCCAGAATGTGAAGAAATCCATTCTTTAAACTGTAGGCACTGTGATCATGTAGAAATATGGTAATGAGCTGGAATTGTATGGAGACCTGGAGCAAAGTGATCCGAGAAACACCCTCATTGAGCAAGGTGGATTTCTGGTGAATAAGTGCATTTGATAATAATGTTGATAACTCCTTTCAATACTGTCCTGTTCATTGAGAGCAGCTTGAGGAAGTGGCAATTGGCTGATTAACTGGTGATAGTGGATTTTCATGAGAAGGCCAAGATGGATCATTCTTATAGAATAGAATCTTGTAGAATTTCTATGGTGCTGGAGGTGGCCATTTAGTCCATTGAGTCTGCACTGACTCTCTGACAGAATATCTTTTCCAGCAATCACTGGGATAACATCACCCTATCCCCATAACCTCACACATTTATCATGGCTAATCCATCTAACCTACATATCTTGGAACACTTAGGGGCAAATTAATATGGTCAATCCACCTTACCTGCACAATTTTGGACTGTGGGAGGAAACAGGAGCACCCAGAGGAAACCCATGAAGTTATAGGAAGAATGTGCAAACTCTACATAGTCACTCAAGGCCAGAATTGCATGCAGGTCCCTGGTGCTGTGAGGCAGTAGTGCTAATTTCTACGCCACCCACTGTGCCACCCCATGTCACCCATTCAGGTGAACATAAATGCTTCAAAACTGCCTTTCGTAATCAAGAGCTGGCCACCACCATCAATGAGGATGTTCACTGAGCTCCCTCTTTCTGTTAATTGTTCTATCATTGGTGGCTTGATGTAGCAGGGTTGTGGACTTTTGATCTGACGTTTAGATGGTGGGAAGTTTTAGCAGTGTCCATGGTATGCTGCTTTTGCCATTGAGGTGAGCCACATGGACACTTTATTCTCAGCATTCCATTCAACTCTCCACATTGAACCAAGAATGGCCACCTAGTTTGATGGTAGGCAGATGAGTGAAGAATATGTCAGACCGTAAGCGAACAGATTGCACTATTACAGAAGCAGATCAGAGGTTAGGAATACCACAGTGGATAATTCATCTCCTGAATCTCCAAATCCTGTTCACCATCTACAATGCATAAGTCAGGAATGTGATGGAATACTCCCCATTTGCCTGGGTGGGTCAACTCCAAGAAGCTTGATACCATCCAGGATAAAGTAGTCGACTTGATTGGCTTCACATCCAAAAACATACACTCCTTGCACCACTGACATAGCAGCAGTGTGTACGAGCTATTGCGGCAATTCACCAGGATCCTTAGACAGAACCTTCCATGAATGGAAGGAAAAATAATTTATAGTTTTATGCCCAAAATTGGAAATTGTGGTGGTTAGCATGCCCAATCAGTAACAGATAATTGGGAAATTGGCTGAGTGGTAGGAGACAGAGACTAGGTAATAAAGGGTAGCACTCTAATTGCAGGATGTGTTGAGTGTTTTCCACAGGGATCGTTGAGTTACAAGGATTCAGGTTCAAGTCCTACTCCAGGACGTGAGCACAAAAAATCAAGGCTGACACCCCAGTACGCTACTGGGGAAGTGCTGCTCTGTGGAGGGGCTTTCTTTTGATTCAAGTGTTAAGCTGTGGCCATGTCTACACTCTCAGGATATAGGCATTGGAATTCTACCGCCCCACCCACCACAGAACTGGAGTAGGCGAGAGGTGGACAACAGAGGAACCCCATGCAGACATGGGGAGAACATACAAACTCCACACCAAGGAATGTTCACCTAAAGCTGGAATCGAACTTGGGTCTCTGGCACTGTGAGGCATTAGAGCTAATCACTGTGCCACTGTACCGACATGAAGAATCCCTCGATGTAATTTTTGAAAAAGAGCCAGTGTGTTATAGAGCCATAGAGGTTTACAGCCTGGATGCAGGCCCTTTGGCCCAACTTGTCCATGCCACCCTTTTTTTCAACCAATTGCCTGCGTTTGGCCCATGTTCCTCTATACCTATCTTACTTACCCATGGAACTGTCTAAATGCTTTTTAAAAGACAAAATTGTTCTTACCTCTACTGCAGAGTGTTAGCACTGGTGTCCTGCTCAATATTTATTATCATTCAATGTCACAATGGCTATTATCATCTTGCTGTTTGTGAGAGCTTGCTGCGTACAATTTGGCTGCCACATGCCATGCCTTACAACAGTGACCACAGCCCAAAGGTACTTTCGTGGCCCTAAAATGATTAGACAAGTCTGGTGATCATGAAAAGTCATGATGTGGAGATGCCAGCATTGGATTGGGGTAAAGACAGTAAGAAGTCTCACAACATCAGGTTAAAGTCCAACAGGTTTATTTGTTGCAAACACTACTAGTTTTTGGAACTGGCTGTTCCTTCGTCAGGTGGGTGGGAACTCCCAGTTCCAAAAGCTAGTGGCATTTGCTACAAATAAACCTGTTGGACTTTAACCTGGTGTTGTGAGACTTCTTACTGTGATTATGAAAAGCACAGTGTAAATGCAAGTCTCCCTTTCTGTAGGTGTAGATGAGAATGGAAGGGATAACTTGACGAACGTGAACATCCCCAGGTGACTCAGTACGCAGTGCGTGATGACATTTTGGTGGATATTGAAAACCACTGAAGTCCATGGAAAGCAGAACGAGGCCTGATATACAAAGATAAAATCATCCACAGCCGCCCATCTTTATGTCGTGCTGAAGTTGAACTTTACCCCTTTATATCTACATGCATGGCTATTTGGCTCAATCTCAGAAAGCTGTTGGAGAGCACCATTTGCTTCATGACTATTGAGAGATGAAAAACAGTGCTTGCGCATGAAACAGGTCACTATAGCCCTTAATTTCTATGACTCCAGTAGCTTCCAAACCAATACACTGAATATTTGCTGAATTGGTCAATTTTCTGTCTGGAAGTGTGACAAAAGAGGAGATTGATGTTTGATACAAGGAGGCCATTGCTTTCATCTCTTTCTCCACTGATCTGAGCAACAGCATGACAGGGCTGCCAATTCCACCAGATTGTTCACTTTCCGGCTAATGTTTTTCCATCAACCGTCATTACTAAAGGCCATTATTTGACCATTATCTTCTTACTGTTTATAGGATTTTGCTGTGTGCAAACTGACTGCCACATTTCTCTACATTACAGCAGCGACCGCATTTCAGAAAAATGCTTCTTTGGCTATAAAGCGATTTAAGTGTCCCAATGATCATGAAAGAAAATCTTCCTTTCTTTTTCATCCTTGACTGAGCAGATCCAGCTGTGTACACTACTGCGTTCCTTAACAGACAATGCAAGTCTATTAATGTAGATGTAGATGATCCTACACAGGCAGTGACATCTTTTCATTAATTTGGGCCAGTACTGACAGGAGTTCTGCTGGTGTCTCTGGGTCCTGTCAGAACTAACTAGGGTCATAAGGGAAGAAAGAGCCTGTATTCAGCAATATTCGGGTGGGAGGGTAACAGGAATGGACTTCTTCACTTTCCTGCTTCCACTCCAACTAAATCCATGGTTGGAAGGTCTGTTGGTGGCCTGCACACCCCACCACCAAACAAAGCCATTAAGGGCCTCAACCCACCTATTTATTCTCTCATGGGATGTGGCCATCATTGGCAAAGCCGACATTTGTTGCCCATCCCTAAGTACCCTGAAACTGAGTGGCTTGTTTGGTCATTTCAGAAAGTACTTAATAGTCAGTCTCAATGCTGTGGCTTTTGGGTCACAATGGACAGGCGATGGCCTAGTGGTATTATCACTTGACTAATTAATCCAGAAACTCAGCTAATGTTCTGGGGACCCAGGTTCGAATCCTGCCATGGAAGATGGTGGAATTTGAATTGAATAAAAACTGTCTTAAATTTAAGACCCTACAGATACCATAAAAACATTGGCAATTGTTGGGAAAAACCCATGCCAATCCATCAAGGAATTGCTGGCTAATTAGCATTAACAACTTTGGGATTTAAATTCGATTTATCAAATCCAGATTAAATGCTGCTCTCAGTAATGGTAGCCATGAACCTTACATCAGTTGTTGTCAAAATCAATTTGCTTCACCAATGTCCTTTAGGGAAGGAAACCTGCTGTCCTTACCTGACGTGGGCTTTGCTGGCTAAGCCAGCATTTATTGCCCATCTCTAGTTGCCCTTGAGAAGATGGTGGTGAGCAACCTTCTTGAACAACTGAGTGGCTTGCTAGGCCATTTCAGGGGCAGTTGAATGTCAACCACATTGCTGAGGCTCTGGAATCACATGTAGGCCTGACCAAGTAAGGACAGCAGATGTCTTTCCCTAAAGGACATTAGTGAACCAAATTGGTTTTGACGACAATCGATGTAAGGTTCATTGCTGCTATTACTGAGAGCAGTTTTCAATCTGGTTTTTATGAATTTAATTTAAATTCCACAACTGCTAACAGCCCTTTGGCTAGCAGTCCTTGGCAGGCAGATCCTCCACCCCTAGTGACCTGGGAGAAGGTCCCTCACTGGTTTAATCTCCTGGCAAGATTTCCCAAAAAGAGATGACACAGTTTTCTCACTGGTTTTTCAGCCAGCTGCCGAGAGCCCCATCAGATCCATTATATTCAGTCCCCGATGGAGGCATCCCACCTTCTTTTATTCATCATCGTTGATAACAGCATATCCCATGACCCTAGCGTGACAACAATCTCCAAACTTGGGAGCTAACAAGCTGATGTACATTTTTCCAGAAACTTCCAGTGATTCAGTTGCTCCTTGAGTAAAAAAAAACAGCAAATTCTAGGTTCTGGCTACTTTGTTTCAAGGGTAATTAAGTGCTTATTTGATTATTTCTCAACAGAATGTTGATCTGATAGCTTGATTCAGAAAGGCCTCAAAGAAAATAAAAAGAGGTGTAAAGAGAGATTAGCAATTGCTGTGTGCTTTCTTGTGTGTGTCTGATGCTTGGAGCAGAATGGCTATGGACATTAGCACTTTTAGTTTGGAAATAGATGAGGAAGTGTGTCATTGTGTGAGTTACTAACCTAGACCTTTGCCCTAACTTGTATGATTTGAAATTTATTATTAGCTTTAATAATGCTTACAAGTTCTAGGGGCAGTTAAAGATCAATGTCAGATCTAAAAAAAAATTTTCTTTTTTTAAAAATTTTCTTTCCCTTGGCACCATTTGTTTGGTGCTGGTTGGGTATTTTGACCTACTCAAAGGTGCGTCACATCATCAATCTGCCTCTGTCCTTTATATTTTCAGCTCCTTTGGCCTGAATTTTTCACTCTCATCCCTCCAGGTCTCACTCTTCACACCCCCTCACCCCCAAGCTTGCCATGCCTTATCCAGGTCGTCCCATACCCGGCTACTAACCCCCATGGGCCTTTGATCTGAAGCCCAATTTTAACACTTCACATGTTTTTTTTCTTTGAAGATATAAAGGGCATCAGTTTTAAATGCCTTGATGGATTGATGACTGCTTTTGACATTGATAATTGTTTTTGACAATTTTGTTGACAGTTCCAATAAGTTGATGAATGTGATGTGCATATTAATGTCCTATTTTAACAATCCCGAGGGCACCTTACCCTTCCTAAAGGTCACCTGACCCCTCCCTACGGTTTCCAGAGACAATATCCAAAGGAGTACCCGACATTTCCAAAAGGGACCTGTTTGTTCTTTGTTCTTTGCTCTTTGACCTCTACAAAAGACACTGCAAAGTTTAGACCTGCACCCGTCAAGTCTAATCTGCATATGTCATGTTTCCCTTTCTCAGCTAACAAAATTCAGAATGTATAGAGGCAGCTATTGTTCTGTATGTAGATGTGTAAATCCCGACCTAGCCCTATTCCCATCCCCAGAAAAATATTAGGTACTGTTTTTGTGGGCAAGACTTCTGTATTTTGAACTCTGCCATTTTTAAGTGATGGAGTGGCTCTCTGCCATTGTGAATCCAAAGCTTTGTCTAAGGCAAGCAGCCTGTTTTCAGAGTCCAGTTGGTTCCTTCTTTGGCTTATCACAGATGCTATAATGATAGCTATGACTGAAGAGAATAATGATAACCTATAGCATTTTCTCAGTTGCATGCAAAGGATGCAAAATCGAACAGCATTGGAGTCTAACTGGTAACTGGTTCACTTGCCTTCCAATTTTCCTACCTTCCACCTCATGAGAGAAAAATCACCCTCCATTCTACACCTTCCTACTCTTATGGTTGAAATTAGGACTTCACTACTGCAACAGGCCAAGATGTCTGATTACTTTAGGTACAGTGTGTTGCACTATTAGCACACCAGATACAGTGTTATGGCGAAAAATTATCCATAGGAAACACTTATGTTCATATTGATAAACAATGCAATCGCCAGAGCTTTCCAGCCATTCATGCTGACAGGGTCTTCCAGTCCTGTCAATGGCACACCCCCACCCCGGGTTTCGCAGTAGTGAGGGGTGTATTTGACAGGAAACCCCGCTGACAATGTTGGGGCAGAAGATCCTCCCGCTGGCCAAAGTCGGGCTGCCTCTGTCGTGGTGGGTTGCACGGAAAACCCCACCCAATATATATATTGTAACTAGTGTTTCATAGTTCAGGTGCCTTACTAATTCCTTCCTTAATAAAATGAATAGTTCTTGTAGAAATATTGTATTGTGAGCTAAGACGTTCATTATATTTCTTGCATGTTTCCCCCAAATGTACTGTAAAGCTCTAATCTAAATTACAATTAAATCTAATAGGATTTAAAAATATGAAAGCTGCCCAGTACCTGGCACAGTTTTATTAATCTATTAAGACAATCTGGCGCATCCAGTCACAAAACATTACGGGCTGTCCAAGGCAGTTTTGCGCACCAGTGAATGATTATGTAATGCTCACATGCATGGAATCTGGCGATATTATAAGCTCCCTGTGGCATTTTTATTCTGAAGTCTTGAAAGGGAGGCCTATAACTTCTACTGGGAGCTTAAGTGACCCATGTCTTGGTTCTGAAAAATGCAAATAATAAGCAAGAATTGGAGCACACGCTGCTTAATGTTTTCTAATGGGAAACCAGGTCATAGGATGCCATTTTCCTAAAGCTAATAATGAATTGAGGCATCTCCAACAATAATTTCCTGATTTCTGCATTCAATCACATGTGTCTGTGCCTGTGGCACTTACAATAGTATAATGGTGATTGTGATCATTGTCATCGTTCCTTTGACAGCAATCTTTGGACTACAATAAAAAGGGAAACTTTCAAAACTACAGGGTGGGGTTTTCCACCATTTTTTCAAAGTGTTGGTCTCATCAAGAAAACCGGAGAAAAATTGCCATATCTTAGCCGCTTCCAGGAGATTCACACCATGCTCGTGACAGCCTGCCCCTGACTGGCTCACCTAGAATTACATAACCTCTGCAATCAATGGGGGGGAGCTCCTTTAAAATGTCTTCCCAGCGCTTGTTCCAAGTCAGTAGCCAATGTTGTTTGCTAGTTTAAGAAAGGAAGCAGGGATAATCCAGCAAATTATAGGCCAGTGAACCTGACATCAATGGTGGTGAAGCTTTTAAAGAAGACACTGAGGGATAGAATATTTGGAGGAAAATGGACTAGTTAATGACAGACAGCATGGGTTTGTACAGGGAAGGTCATGTCTCACCAACTTGACAAGGTGACAAAGAAAACTGATCAGGGAAAAGCTATGGATGTAGTTTATATGGACTTTAGGGAAGTGTTTGATGAAAACTGAAATCATATGAGATTCGGTGTTGGCTGGCCAGATGAATGCAGAACTGGCTTAGTCATAGAAGACAGAGAGTAGCAGCTGAATGGTGTTTTTCAGAGTGGAGATCTGTAGCTCATGGTGTTCTGCAGGGATCAGGGTAGGGAGCTCTGTTGTTTGTAGCATATATAAATGATCTGGAAGAAAATGTGGGTGGTCTGATTAGTGAGTTTGTGGATGACATGAAAATGAGTAGAATTGTGCTGAGGATTGTCAGAGGATACTACAGAATATAGATAGATTGGAGGCTTAGGCACCAAAATGGCAGATGTACTGTAATCTGGACAAATGCTAGGTAATTCTAAGATCGAATTTAGGTATGAATTATACTGCAAATGGCAGAACCTTAGGAATATTAACATACAAAGAGATCTGGCCGTGCAGGTCCACAGTTCCCTAAAAGTGGCAACACAAGTGGCCAAGGTGATTAAAATGGCATGTGGCACGCTTGCCTTCATCAGCCAGGGCACTGAGTACAGGAGTTGGGAAATCATGTTGCAGTCATGTAAAACTAAGTTAGGCCATATTTGGAGTATTAGGTGCAGATTTAGAATTATAGAAATCCTACAGTACAGAAAGAGGCCATTCAGCCCATTGAGTCTGTACCAACCACCATAGAATCAATTATAGAACCCTACAGTGCAGAAAGAGGCCCTTTGGCCCATCGCGTCTGCACTGAACACACTCCCACCCAGTCCTTACCCCCATATCTCTACATATTATACCCGCTAATCCCTCTAACCTACGCATCCCTGGATACTAAGGGGCAAATTCTTAGCATGGCCAATCACCCTAACCTGCACATCTTTGGACTGTGGGAGGAAACTGGAGTAACCGGAGGAAACCCACACAGACACGAGGAGAATGTGCATACTCCACACAGTCAGTGACCCGAGCTGGGAATCGAACCTAGGACCACAATGCCACCCAGGCCCTACCCCCATATCCACCCACTAATCCCTCTAATCTATGCATTTCAGGACAATAACAGCAAATTTTAGCATGGCCAATCAACCTAACCTGCACATCTTTGGACTGCAGGAGGAAACTGGAGCAACCAGAGGAAACCCACGCAGACATGAGGAGAATGTGCAAACTCCACACAGACGGTGACCTGAGCCGGGAATCGAACCCAGGTCCCTGCAGCTGTGAAGCAGCTGTGCTAACCACTATGCTACCATGCCGCCCCTTTTGGTCACCACATTATGAGAAGGATGTGGAAGCTTTGGAGAGAGTGCAAAGAAGGTTCGCCAGGATATTGCCTGGTCTCGAGGCTGTTGACTATGTGAAGAGGCTGAATAAACTAGAATTGTTTTCACTGGAAAGACAGAGGCTGAGGGGAGACCTGTTAGAGGCCTGCACAATTATAAGAGGCCTAGACATGGTGGATAGTCAGAGGCTTTTTCCCAGGGTGGAAGTGTCAATTACAAGGGGGCATAGATTCAAGGTGAGAGAAGGAAAGTTGAAGGGTGATGTGCTGGGGAGGTTTTTCAGGTGGGTGGCTGGAACGCACTGCCAGAGGATGTGGTGGAAGCAGGCACATCCGGAACATTTTAAGAGGCATCTGGATGGGTACATGAAAAGGGAGGGAATAGAGGGATATGGACCAAATAAGGGCAGAAGGTTTTTTTTAAGTTATGGCATCGTGATTAGCACAGGCTTGAAGGGCAGAAGGGCCTGTTACTGTGATTTTTGTTTGGTTCTTTATTCTGTGACCTAAGGGATTGGGATGGAGCAGACATCCTCTCCCCTCGAATAGGCAGACGACCAGTCAGTGAGGTCAGCAACTCCTCCTGGAAGGGTATGGCTGCAGTTGTGAATACCAGTTTGCTACATAAAAAGACGGGGCTACAGTGCTAAAGAAAATGAATAACTCTCTTTGTGCAGCCAGGGTAAGTCAGCCTCCTCATATACACAGCTGCGCCCCCGAAAAAACCCATCACACCTCCACGGTGATTTCACACCCTAATAGTGTCCCAAAGCTTGTCCTACCACCACCCCCCGCCCCCATTCCCCCTCCCACTCCCACCCCAGTGGGCTCCTCTCTTTCCCACATTCCCACATCACACAACTATGGTGTAAGCTGCCTGGCAAACCTGCTGAATGTGCACAGCACGGTCGCAGATGGTCTGCACGTTAAGGGAGTGGAATCCCTTGCAGTTCATGAAGGGAGCCGCATGCCACCATGGGGAATCAGAGGCATGTGGGTACAGTCAATCAGGCTCTGCACTGGCAGCAAGCCAGCCATGTGGGCAAGGGCAATGGCCCTGACATCCTTGCACATTCTCCCCATGTCTGCGTGGGTTTCCTCCAGGTGCTCCAGTTTCCTCCCACACTTCAAAGATGTGCGGGTTAGGTGGTTTGGCCATGCTAAATTGCCCCTTAGTGTCAGGGGAATTAGTAGGGTTAATATCTGGGGTTATAGGCATGGGGCCGAGGTGGGATTGTTATTGCTGCAAGCTCCATGGGCCAAATGGCCTCCTTCTGCACTGTAGGGATTCTATGATTCTATACCTGTTAAGTGCTGCTTATTACGTCTTTGAAAGTTCCATATTCCCAGTGGGAATCTTCCTCTATTTTCGCAGCAGTACCAAACCCCGCCAACTACACTGACGCTGACTGCTTCACGTTGTCTCAAAACATATTTTCATAAAAAGAAACAAAATCTAGGATGCAAAATACTAATTTCAGATGATCTTGTTTAATATTATACTTTTGAATTTGGGTTTTTTGAGTTTGGATGTTGGTCCTGCCCTCACTCCCATTGCAAATATAATACAATCATTTTAATAAGTAATATTGGAGGATTGGATTGCGGTAATAAACAATTCATGCAGGAGGCACCCAGACACTGATTGCAGCTGAAAAAAATGTTAAAAGACCAAAATTATGAGCTTATTTGTGTGCTACGCAGGAAATAAAAAGTACAGGGCCAGTTGTACAAACTCATGACCCTGTGGGAAAAGTTTGTGACCTGTAATATCCTGCATATGAATTCCTGATGTGCACATTCAGTGGTCCAGAATGGAGTGCATCATAAAATGTACTTTTGCAAGTTTATTTATTTTCCCAAAACAACAGTAATATTTAATGCCTTGGCCCCATGTATAGATAGCCATGGGACACCAGGGGTAGTTTTGCAAGCATGGCTCGTGGCTCCTGAATTAGACAGGAGCCACAATGTGCTACAGTTCTGCAGATATGAGAGAAAGAATAACCCCAGCTTGGTGAATGCTCTAAAGTGGTGTTGCATTTCATTCCTCGCTCCAACATTAGAACCCATCACCTACATGTCGTACATGCACATCAGAAGGGAATAGAGTCCCTAAAATGGGAAGTGACATTTCCGGGACAATGTTTCGCTTCTAAAATACCAAAGAGAAATCTGTAAAGGTTATTTTTGAGTCATTCTCTGAAAAAAACACATCCACTACATGACAGCATTGCTCTCTGTTCTTTCTCAAGATTTTCTTTTGGCTTTTTGGTCCAGTCATTTTCTGGCTCATGTTGCTTGCTGGGAATCATGATACTGAAATTAAGTGATTTCTCCTCATGCTTCATGTACATGATGACTAGGAAAGCCAGAACAAACTGAAAAGCAGTTTCAAAAAAACAAGCTGAGGTTGACCAAGATAAATAATGACAGCTGAAAGGCAGCATTGAATAGGGGCCTTCTGATAAATGAGTGAAAGGGCTCGGCAGATTCCTATGAGCGGTAATTCACCAGAAGCCTTGTTCCGGTCCGAGGAGTTTCCTGACCAAAACATTAGTGCTAGAATGGCTTTATAATGACTGAAACTGCAAGGATCCCTGACAGTAGGATTATTTTATTGTAGGGGAATCATACTGACGGAAACAAGTCACGACTTGCAGAAGTGGTTGGTTTAGAAATCAGGCGAAGCGAGGCTTGAGATTTCAAGACACTGGCTTTACCTCCTCGAGCAGTTTGAGATCTTGTTCCTTCAGATGATTTTGATGTTGGCACTTAACCAGTCTCCCATCCATGGACTCTGTTTACACTTCCCGCTGCCTCGGCAAAGTAGCCAGCATAATCAAGGACCCCATACCCCAGACATTCTCTATTCCACCTTCTTCTGTCGGGAAAAAGATACAAAAGTCTCAGGTCACATACCAATCTATTCAAGAACAGCTTCTTTCCTATTGCCATCGGACTTTTGAATGGACCTACCTTGCATTAAGTTGATTTCTGTCTACATCCTAGCTGTAACATTACATGCTGCACTCTCTCGTTTCCTTCTCTCTGAACAGTATGTTTTGTCTGTATAGAGTGCAAGAAACAATACTTTTCACTGTATATTGATGCATGTGACAATAATAATCAAATCAAATCAAATTGAAGCAAATTCCTGCACTCTGGGGCATTTTGGCGTGTATTTTAATCCTGCTTTACAAGCCAATGAATAATTTAACCTGTGGAAAAGTTTTAAAAATCTTCATATTTTATATATGAAAATAGAAATATTTCTGTTGGCCTCAGTAAATCTTTATAGGATTCCAGTTCTCAGAGGTGACATTACGTTTGAGTAACACATGTATGTAAGGCCCAATCAGTCTGCTTCCAGTTACAGAATACCTAAGCAATGGCAATAGCTGGCTGCCAACTATTTTTATATTAATTTTGCAAAGGCACTAGTTAACTATAGTAGGTGTATGGATTCGATATCAGATTGAGTCAGTGGTATTCAGAATCATTATCCAGTAAAAAGTAAAGAACCCCTGAAATAAACCTAAGGCACACACTGCTACTGCCAGTTCCCTTCAGAATCTAACTCCAGATACCACCAAATTATTTGTAAGCTGAAGTCTGCTGAACACAAATCTGGCAGCGCCGTGTCTATTCACAAGATAAAACTGACTCACTATTGCATCTGCTCTTACACCAAATTCCCCAACACCTCAGATTCAGGGGGTGCACTACCTGGATTGAGGCCATGTTGCATTAACTATTTTAAGCCACATTTATTTTTAAATAAGCTCCAATTAGGGAAAAAGTATGAGTCAAATCATTGAAAGGCAACTTGAATGTTTCTCACCCACACATTAACCTGCCATTTCCTCTGCTAAATATAAAATAAGCTGCAATTTAAATGTATCCTGTTTTTAAGATCTTGATACCCTCCAGGATTAAAAAAAAATAATCTCAGTGATAACAGCCAAGTTTACTGGAGATGAATTTTTATGGAGGTTCTCCCACTCATCCACCTTCAATTCAGCAGAGGAGCCACAAAGACCCAAGAAACCTACTGCATAAATATTGTCATTCAATGAATCAATGACCCCACGCACCCCGGACATCCTCACTTCCACCTTCTTCCATCAGGAAAAAGATACAAAAGTCACGTACCAACCCCCGCCTCAAGAACAGCTTCTTCCTTGCTGCCATCAGACCTTCGAATGGACCTACCTTGCATTAAGTTGACCTTTCTCTACATCCTAGCCATGACTGTAACACCACACTTTGCATCTTCTCCTTTCCTTCTCAATGTACGGCATGCTTTGTCTATATAGCGCACAAGAAACAATACATTTCACTGTATACTAATACATATGAGAATTATAAATCAAATCAAGTCAAATCATTTGCCAACATTTCCAATGGTTTATCAATGGAAGATACCAAGGAAACTCACGTGTTAGAAAAGCATCACACTGTCTGTTCCTTTAACTCATTTGGAGTTAACATCAAAGTGGTTGACAATCTGCAATTCTGGTGAAAAAAGCCGATTTTTTTTGTGTAATGCCTGGAACATTGATTGAAACATCAACACCAGAATTTTACCAACACGCCTGCCCGAGGCTCATAAGATCCTGCATGACGGAGAATGCAGTTTTGTGAGCTTTGCCTGCCCCCTTTCCAGGGCAGGCGTGCCAGTCGAACTCCGGCCCAACTCTTTAAGATTCCGCCGGATGGTTGGTCAGTGAATGGAATGATGATACGATTTATTGAGATTTGTTTATGAAGATGTATTTCACAATCCAGGAATTTTGAGCGCTTTTACTACAACAGAAGGTCGATGCCTGAATGCCTGTGTTTTCCCAGATCTGGGTCTGAAAGGTGCTGAAAACTGCAGAAACAATCCTGCAGTGATTTGTCCCTATCTCTGATGCCTGAGCTAAAGTTGGTAGCTTGCAGTATGTTTTATATTCAACATTATTCAACATGATTGTCGAGCTGGAAATTGGGCCATGTTGTATACTTTGTTCATAACGTTATGACGTTTTGAGGTTCCACACCAGAAGAAGCACATTCATCGTGATCTTGAGGTCTGTAAGCAAAGATTCCCCTGGCACTTCAATGCTGTGATTTCTTCCTGCTGAAAGAATTATAGCAGGGATTGCAAATCTCCTTTTTGTGCTTTTTATTTATTTCCACCTTCACAGTTGTCATTGATTGTCTTTTTAGAAATATGTAAATCAATGAGATACCAGTGAGAGATGTCCTCCATCCACAGGGGACCAAGAAGTCTTCCAGACAGACACTGCAAAGGCAATGGGGTAGATAGCCATTGTGATCAATGTCAACAATGGCCTCGAGGAGCTGGACATACAGCCACAAAAGGTTCAATTGGTTCTCACTCAGTAACTGTATCTTCAGATAATAGCCTAGATCTTTAATTCCCTGGAATCAAAGAATCTCTACAGTGCAGAAGGAGGCCATTTGGATCTGCACCTACTCTCTGACACAGTGTCTTACTCAGACCCTCTCCCCTAATCTATCACCATAGCCTCACACATATACCATGGTTAATCCATCTAACCTACACATCTTGGGATAACAAAGGTAATTTAGCATGGCCAATTCACCTAACCTGCACATCTATGGACTGTGGGAGGAAAATGAAACATCCAGGGGAAACCACACAGACACGGGCGAATGTGAAAACTGCATACAGACAGTCACCCGAATCATACCTGGGTCCCTGATACTGTGAGGCAGCAGTGCTAACCAAGATCAGAGGTATTCTGGGAGCACACTAGTGGACTCCTTGGAAGTCCCAGTGCGAGAATTCCACGGGAATTGCTTGGGGTGATTCACCCTCCAATGGTCAATTTTACTGTACCTGGAGCTCTCTAAAACTCAAGATTAGTGTTGGAGACTTTGGAGATTTTGGTTGGTTTTATAGTAGTTAACTAGGAAAAATTTTAAAATAATCTCGAACTCTTGTCTCCTCCTGACCACCTGATTATTCCACACCTACCTGACTACAAATCATCCACATCTATTTCCGATACCCCGTATATACACTTAGCCCCCCTCCCACCCGCCCAACTAGTCCCCACCATCCCCACTTTTGACCTACTTACCACAATAGTTAAACATGGAAAAATTAGAAGGATTAAGCTCAGTTCTAATTCTTACGTAGCTATATTACTGACCTCCCCCAGATCCCTACTCCCTCGAACATCCAACTAACACCCACCCCTGACCACCAGGCTACTCTCCGACTGTGATCAAACCCATCTTCCCAACAGCTCAGCCACCTGATTACTCCCCTTACCCTCCCGAATCTCAACTACCTCCAGACAACCCTCACGCCACTCACCCCCTGACTATCCCCACACCTTGCAATCACCGACTACCATCGACTCCCCGCTTACACCCTGTAGGCCCTACTACACCCTACTCTCTATCCCACCGATCACACGACTACCCCCAAAAATCCTGACTCCTCCCAGAGCGCCTGACTACCTTCCCCACCTCTTGATAACACTCCTCCAACCCCGCTCCCTCCAAATACTCCATAACTCCCCCTCCACAAGCTCGTGACTACCCTTCTCATCCTCTAATTACCCACCAACCCAATCATTTCCCTATCTGCCCAACCCACCTTACTCTAAATGCCCTCTGAAATTCCCCCACTGACCCACCCTACCTCCACTGAATAAAACCTGAATTAAACCTGAATGTAGATGGCAGCTAGTGTTGTAAGTAGCAGAATGTGATTTTTGATTTGAATTTTATTGTCGTCACATGTATTAACATACAGTGAAAAATATTGTTTCTTGTTTCTTGCGCGCTATACCTACAAAGCATACTGTTCATTGAGAAGGAAATGAGACAGTGCAGAATGTAGTGTTACAGTCATAGCTAGGGCGTAGAGAAAGATCAACTTAATGCAAGGTTAGTTCATAAGTCTGACAGCAACAGGGAAGAAACTGTTTTTGAGTCGGTTGGTATGTGACCTCAGACTTTTGTACCTTTTCCCCAACGGGAAAAGGTGGAAGAGGGAATGTCCAGGATGCATGGGGTCCTTAATTATTCTGGCTGCTTTGCCAAGGCAATGGGAAATATAGACAGATTCAATGGATGGGAGGTTGGTTTGTGTGATGGATTGGGCTAATTCACGACCTTTTGTAGTTTCTTGTGGTCTTGGGCAGAGCAGGAGCCATACCAAGCTGTGATACAAGCAGAAAGAATGCTTTCTATGGTGCATCTGTAAAAGTTGGTGAGAGCTGTAGCTGACATGGCAAATTTCCTTAGTCTTCTGAGAAAGTAGAGCCATTGGTGGGCTTTCTTAACTATAGTGTCAGCATGGGGAGACCAGGACAGGTTGTTTGTGATCTGGACAGTGGCTTCCTCCAACATTCTTATACTACGAAGGAAGAGCAAGTACATTCCACATTTCTCAAGAAGCTCATTTCTGAAGGCAGGCTGTGAAATGCACGCAAGGCAAGAAATTAGGACAGGAGTATTTAGCATTATTTTAGAATTAAAGCTTATGTGATATGAAATGGCTGCCGTCCCCATCATCCTCACACAGCCAGGCCAACCAACTCAAGATGGCATAGATGAGAAATATGGCCTCCAAGTCATTAAACATTCAGAATACTCCAAGAAAACAATTTTTAAAAGTTTATTTATTGGTGTCACAAATAGGCTTACAATAACACTGCAATAAAGTTACTGTGAAAATCTCCTTGTTTCTACACTCCGGCGCCTGTTTGGGTACACCGAGGGAGAACTTAGAATGGCCAGTGCACCTAACCAGCACATCTTTCAGACTGTGGGAGGAAACTGAGCAAACCCGCACATACATGGGAAGAATGTGCAGACTTCGCATAGATAGTGGCCCAAGCTGGGGATCAAACCCGGGTCCCTGGCACTGTGAGGCAGCAGTGCTAACCACTCTGCCACCATGCCAACATGTTTTGATTGCAATTTTTACTCACTTGTTAGAATGCCTTGTATTCAAAATAAGGATATAAACAACGAAAAGGTGAGAATTTATTCATTGCATGTTCATATTTATTCATCAAATTGACACGTGTGTCTTTTAATGCCTATATTATTAAAGTTTTCCCTTCTGTTAAAATCCTGGACTTGAGCTGAATATGTTTACACAGGGTTGTAATTCAGCCTGTTGAATTGAGATTGTGTGGTCCCCGTATATCTTTTAGATGCTTCAGTTTGTCAGTATTCAATAAGCCGTACTAGTGAAACATTTTCCCTGCATTTTCTGGCCATTTATTTTCAAATAATTTTGGAAGAGAAGAGGAAGTGTTTGCAAACTTTATCTGAGGTACAATTCATGATGACCCTGAAACTCTGTCAGAGCTATCTTGATCTCCTGTCATCGGCCTGATAGCAAACTGGCAAAGCGTCCGGAGAAATAACTGCCGAAAAAAGCTAACAAAACCATTTCTTCAGAGGTTTAGTTTTGTTTTTAAAATTAACATTCTTTCATTTTCTAAATAATACAACTATTACATTACAATTTTTTCATAGGTAATAGTCCCACGTTTAACCTGCTGTCATATATACTCTTTTAAATTCATTCATGGGACGTGGGTGTCGCTGGCTATTACCCAACCCTAGTTGCCCTTGAACTGAATGGTTTGCCAGGCCATTTCAGAGGCAGTTGTGAGTCAGCCACATCGCTGTGGGTCTAGAATCACATGTAGGCCAGACCGGGTAAGGATGGCAGATTTCCTTCCCTAAAGGACACTTCTCTTCCCTAAAGGACAGATCCCTTCTGCTAGGTTTGCTGCCATTTGTCCAATTCAGCGGAAGGAGAATTTCAGGCTATAACGTTCTGCAGTTCGTAAATTAGATCTTGCCAAGCTGTTTAAAGTACAGTTTAGCTCACTGTATCCTGCAGTGTCAATTGTCAAAAAAAAAATTATGAGGATTTGACATAACATGGAAGATGTCCCAGAGATGAATGTAAATAACACAGGGCTTGGTGAAATATATGTTTATAAAATCAAATACTTTTGACAGCACTGCTGACCTATATCATTCAGGCAAATTGGATTTAATCCCAGAAGACAGGAGCGTTACAGCTCTGGGTCACTAATGAGGAAATTATCAATTTGCCTCTGTCCTTCTCACTCCCTGACCCAGTAACAACCAGTGACAGATGTGTCTTTATGCTTGATCTTAACTAGATTTGGTGTCCCTAATTTTAGATTTTGGGAACTGAATTAGTACTGACTGAAGCATTTCAGCCAAAATCTGCAATTGTGAACTGTGTTGGCTTCAGGCACATTGATGCGGATGGTTTAAATACAGAATATTAGCTCTGTAAAACTTGGCATTATTTCAAAGCTGGCTGCCTGCCTGTACTCCTCCATTTGTGCTCCGTCAGAGATCACTCAACAACACAGCTACATCCAGCTCAGCCTTTCATAGTCAACCGTGCCATACATGACACACATTTTCCATTATGCCTCACTTGAGGCATATTCTTTCTGAAGTACTTAAGCTATATCATTCTGCCCAGTCATGCATCAGTTCCTGGATGGTAATTTATTATATTCAGACAGCAGTGTTAGGCCAAAGTCATTTCGATTTAGCACCTGACTGAAATTCATTCTGTTCTGTGTTGGTGACAGATGGTTCCACTGAAAATCCTAACTTGTCCGGTTCGGGGAATGACTGCAGTCATTTATTATCAGCCGCCATTATATAGAGTCTGTTAACGTATATGTTTAGTTTTTCTTGTTATCTCTGTTCACAAGAAGACACAAACATACTTCGGCTTGCACTGACTTTGTCAGGCAAACTCAATCCTTGTCTCTCCATGTAGTTGCTATAGTTAAGAAAGCTCACCAATGCCTCTACTTTCTCAGGAGGCTAAGGAAATTTGGCATGTCTGCTATGACTCACCAAATTTTACAGATGCACCATAGGACGCATTCTTTCCAGAAGAATCACAGCTTGGTATGGCTTCTGCTCTGCCCTAGGCTGCAACAAAATACAAAGAGTTGTGAACGTAGTTCATCACGCAAACCAATCTCACATTTGTTGACTCTGTTTACGCTTCCCAAGCCTCAGAAAAGCAGCCAACATAATTAAGGACCCCAAACATACTCTCTTCCACCTTCTTCAGTTAGGAAAAAGATATAAAAGTCTGAGGTCACGCACCAACCGACTCAAGAACAGCTTCTTCCCTGCTGCTGTCAGGCTTTTGAATGGACTTACCTTGCATTAAGTTGATCTTTCTCTACACCCTAGCTATGAGTGTAACACTACATCCTGCAGTCTCTCATTTCCTTTTTTTATGAAAGGTATGCATTGTATAGTGCACCAGAAACAATACTTTTCACTCTATACTAATGCATGTGACAATAATAAATCAAATCAATCTTCCATATATTAAAAATCAACATACAAACAGATTATATGAGACATATATTTGATATACAGTCAACTGATTATGTTGTTGCCTGATAAATCGATGCCCATTTTCCCTGGAAATCCATGTTTTTCCCTGGAAATTCTTCCTATCTTTGTAATCACCTCCACCCTATGACCCTCCGAGTAAGTATGGTTATGGAATTGTACTCTTTTGTGCATGCTCAATTTTAATTGCTCCACCATTAGTGACTGCCCATTAGTCTCTCTTCCCCACTTTAAGACAATCCTCAAAACCTAAATCATTTGCTATCTGCCCCAATATTTCCTAATGTGGGTTGGAGGCCAATTTGTTTGGCTAACTTTCTTTGTGATGCACCTTGGGACTTTTCACAATATTAAAGGTGCTTTATGAATACAAATAGTTGTTGCTTGTGTCCAATTTGATAGACCTTTACTTATATAAGTAAGGAGTGAACTACAGTTAGTCATTGCTTAGCAAACCCCAAATATGATTTTATACTTTATTTTCAAACTTAAATGCATTTTTGTTCCCCAAAATGGACAATTTAGGTCCACTTAATGGCCATTACTAACTGCCCAGGAAAGTTGGTGGATCTTTCAGCTATTGGGCTTCCAGCAGAGTGGCTCACTAAGCCACTTCAGAGGAACGGTTCAGCACAGACAAGAAGGGCCAAAAGGCCTGTTTCTGGGCTGTAATTTTCTATGGTCTAGGACATTAAGGGCTAAAAATTCCATTAACTTCAATACAGGCAGGGAGATTATGAAGCATGATTATCCATGCCTGTTTGAGGTACTTACACACAACAGGCAGAACTTAGTGGCAACTGCTCATTTCAATTTTTTATCTGTCGGGTACACATATGGCGGACCTGGATGCGCTCCCTGCTATGGTCAGCCCCAAAGCATTATTTCATGTTGCCTGGTCGATTAACAGGCAGCCGACGTGAAATGTGGGCAGTGAAAGGCTGAGTGCTGTGAGGAGGGCGGGTAGAGCTGAGAAACGGGAAGCCGTGGGCTGGCGGTTCCAATGTGCCCCTTCAGGTAGACAGCCACTGCAGGGACTGTCTCAGGGAGCTGCTGACCCGGGAAAACAAAAATATCAGCAGAAAAACTATGTTGTTTCGGTCTTCACGGAGGAGGACGTGAATAATTTGCCGGGTGTTAGAGATGGAAAGGTGATAGGACTGGAGGGTCTCGATGACATTACTGTTACTAGAGAGGCGGTGCGCGACAGACTGGAGGGGCTGCTTGTGGACAAGTCCCCAGGACCGGATGGAATGCATCCGAGGGCTCTGAAAGAAATGGCGGAGGTGATAGTGGGTGCCTTGGTGGTTATTTTCCAGACGTCGCTGGATTCCGGGGAAGTGCCGGAAGATTGGAAAGCAGCTAATGTTACGCCGTTGTTTAAGAAGGGTGCCAGGCAAAAGGCGGGGAATTATAGGCCGGTTAGTTTAACGTCTGTTGTAGGTAAAATGTTGGAATCCGTCATCAAGGAGGAAATAGCAAGGTATCATGAGGGGAATTGCTTGATAGAGCAGACGCAGCATGGTTTCGTTAAGGGGAAGTCGTGTCTGACAAATTTACTGGAGTTCTATGAGGATGTGTCTAGGGTGGTGGATAGAGGAGAGCCGGTGGATGTGGTCTTTCTTGATTTTCAGAAGGCTTTTGACAAGGTACCTCACAAGAGGTTATTGCAGAAGGTCAGGGGGCATGGAGTTGGGGGTAGGGTGTTAGCGTGGATAGAGGATTGGTTGTCAAATAGGAGGCAGAGAGTGGGGGTCAATGGGTGCTATTCGGATTGGCGGTTGGTGACTAGTGGAGTGCCCCAGGGGTCGGTGCTGGGGCCTCAGCTATTTACCATTTATATAGATGATCTGGAGGAGGGAACCGAGTGTATGGTGTCGAAATTTGCTGATGACACCAAGATTGGAGGAACGGCAAATTGCTCAGAGGGTGTGGAGAGTCTGCAGAAGGATCTAGATAGGCTGGGCGAATGGGCCAGGAACTGGCAAATGGAATTTAATGTTGGCAAGTGCGAGGTGGTCCACTTTGGTAGGAATAATGGTAGGAAGGATTATTACTTAAGTGGAGAAAAACTGCAGCAGGCGACGGTGCAGAGGGACCTTGGGGTCCTTGTGCATGAGTCGCAAAAACCCAGCTTGCAGGTGCAGCAGGTGGTCAGGAAGGCGAATGGGATGCTGGCCTTCATAGCGAGAGGGATTGAATATATAAGTAGGGAGGTCTTGCTGCGGCTGTATAGGGCATTGGTGAGGTCGCAGCTAGAGTACTGTGTGCAGTTTTGGGCGCCATACTTACGCAAGGATATTTTGGCCTTGGAGGGAGTGCAGAGGAGGTTTACTAGGCTGATGCCGGAGTTGAGGGGGTTGAGCTATGAGGAGAGGCTGAATAAACTAGGCTTGTACTCGTTAGAGTTTAGAAGAATGAGGGGAGATCTCATTGAGACATATAAGATGATGAATGGGATGGATAGGATAGAGGTGGAAAGACTCTTCCCGCTCAGAAAGGACAGTAGGACTAGGGGGCACAGCCTCAAGATAAAGGGGGGGCGGTTTCGAATGGAGTTGAGGAAGAACTTCTTCACTCAAAGGGTGGTGAATCTCTGGAATTCTCTGCTGTTGAAGTGGTGGAGGCTGCCTCGCTAAATATTTTTAAGACGCGGGTTGATGGGTTTTTGATAAGAGAGGGGATTAAGGGTTATGGGGAGAGGGCGGGAATGTGGAACTGAGACACGACAGATCAGCCATGATCTTATTGAATGGCGGGGCAGGCTCGAAGGGCTAGATGGCTACTCCTGCTCCTATTTCTTATGTTCTTATGTAACGAGTGTCCAGGCAACGCAATCATACACAGACCTTAGTCCCAGACACATTCATTAATTTTATTTGAACCCTGACCCTTCAGCCTACTCTGGACCGAGGCCCGGGAATTTCCAGTCCCTGCTGCTGTAGATTTTCCAGCAGTGGAGGTGGTTTGCCATTGACTGCTGACGGGATCTTCTGGTCCCGCTAAGGTCAATGGCCATTCCACTGGGAAACTCGCCAGGGGGGTTCCCCTTTGGTGGGACTGGAAGATTCCGCAAGCAGGAAGGACTGGAAAGTTTCTTCTGGGGTTGTAGCTTAGCATAAAGGCTGCTTGCCAACTGACTCACCCATCAGCCACACAGGCACAAGGGCAATGTAAAATTCCGGCCAATTGGTGTTTAATTCAATTTAATCAGCTTCCTGAGTGTCAGCGGGACTCCTACCACTCCTACCGACTGAGCTATCATGTAAATGTGAGATGACAGTGACACACACATCCGGGGCAGGATTTTCCTGCCCTTGCCTCAAGGCTGGAAAATCCCACCCGAAGTCAATGGACCTCTTCATGGCCTACCCATTACGATTGTCGTGGCAGACGGGACAGGAAAATGCGACTCCCGTCGTTTTCTTGTCTGATTTCAAGCACTTCCAGTTCGGAAGCATGCCTGAACTTTGGATGTAAACTCCTGGCCAATGATGGTGATGTACATCCCAATGTGAAACATGCTGCTGACTGGCTACGTGCTCAGCAGGGGGCCCAGGTACATGCCTGGCCAGCACGACTTACGGCATAAGGGCAGCGAGGCCCCACTAAACGGAAGGTACATTCAGGTTACAGCAGCTGGTTAAACTGTTACTCAGAGCCTGTGAGGGAAGAAGTCTAGCAAAGCAGCAACAGGCCAGCGAGAGGATTCGTGGCTTCTCAGCTATGGTGCCAGAGGATTAGTACAAGAGGAAAGATGTCATGTTTCAGAAATGGGGTCAGGAGTTCTTCTAACCTTGTGAAGAGAATGTAAGCAGCTGTCCAGAGAGGCAAATTCCAGGAATCTGGCCTCAAGGACTTAGCTGCAATGCTGGAAAATGTTTAATGACCTTGCACAAGTGTCAAGGTAATTGTCTGCATCTCCTAACAACTGCACCACGAGCCTCTCACACCGCTCAATGTATGAGAGCCTAGTCCTGCTATCTGGAATAAAGTTCAAGCTGCGGGTGGTGTAACCATGGACATCTTGTTTTCATTCCCATCATGCTTCCCTCAGACCAACCCTCCCCTTCTGTATTTCTGTTGTCAGAATACCAAAGCCTGCTGCCTGATCAGCTAGTGCAGCATCACCATGAAGGTCAAATCATTTGACCCTTGCAGCCGTCAGCTCAGGGTCAAATGGCACTATGTAAGCTTTAGCGAGTAATACAGAGGAGCATTCAATACATTGTGGAATCATAGAATCCTGACAGTGCAAAAGGAAGCCATTCAACCTATTGCGTCTGCACTGACACAATCCCACCCAGACCCTATCCCCGTAACCCCCCACATTTACCCTGCTAAGCCCCTGACACTAGGATCAATCTACCATGGCCATTCAACCTAACCCGCACATCTTTGGACTGTGGGAGGAAACTAGAGTACCCAGAGGAAACCCACGCAGGCACAGGGAGAATGTGCAAACTTCACACAGACAGTGGCCCGAGGCAGGAATTAAACCTGGGTCCCTGGCACTGTGAGGCAGCACTGCTATCCACTGTGCCACCGTGCAGCTCCTAAATGATGAATCATCGGGCAGCAAGGTCAGAAGGAAAGGAAAGGAATTCTGTGTACCATCCCTCTGGAGGGTGAAGTCGCAGACCCATTAGCTGTAGGGACCCTCAGATGAGGACGTTGATTGGTGTGCAGGAGAATGCTGATGGGCAAACACAGAGAAGTGCCTGATGCATTGACCAATCCTGATACAGAGCCTTTGTCAATACTAAGAAGCTTGGAGAATCCCAGTTGCAACTTCATACAGGGCTTTGTGTAGAGCTGAGAGATCATCCTTTCCAGTGTCAGTAAGATGGCCAACACCATGAAGGATACAACAGTAATCTGTATCAGTAATGGGTAGCTGGTGCCTCAGTTCCCATTCCAGAACAGGTAAATACCAACCAACCGCTACTGTGGAAGATCCATGAGCAAAAATCTGTGGGTGCTGGAAATCTGTGACAGAAACAGAAAACGCAGCAAATTCTGACTAACAGTCGTTAACCTGAAATTATAATTTTGAGAATGTTTTCTGAATCAGCTTGATGTGAGGCTTTGAGTAAAATTTGCAGGTGGTGCTGTTTCCAAGTGTCTTGTCCTTCTAAATAGCAGCAGATGTTTGTTTGGAAGGTGTTGCTTAAGGAACCTTGGTCAGTTCCTGCAGTGCATCTTGTAGATAGTACACATGGCTGCCACTGTTCATTGGTGGTGGAGGGATTGAATGCTCATGGATATGGTGCCAACCAAGCAAGTTAATTTATCTTGGAAGGTGTCAAGCTTCTTGAGAGTTGTTGGAGCTGCACTTGTCAGGCAAGTGGAGAGCGTTCCATTACACTCCTTATATTTGCTTTGTAGATGGTGGACAGGACTTTGAGGAGTCAAAGTGGTTACTCATCACAGAATTCCCAGCCTCTAAACAGCTCTTGTAGCCAGAATATTTGTGTGACTTTACCTATTCAGCTTCTGGTCATTGGTAACCTCCAGGGTGTGCAGAGGAGGTTCACTAGGCTGATACCGGAATTGCGGGGGTTGAGCTATGAGGAGAGGCTGAATAGACTGGGCTTGTACTCGTTAGAGTTTAGAAGGATGAGGGGAGATCTCATTGAGACGTAAAAGATGATGAAAGGGATGGATAGGGTAGAGGTGGAGAGATTCTTCCCGCTCAGAAAGGACAGCAGGACTAGAGGGCACAGCCTCAAGGTAAGGGGGGCGCAGTTTAGAACAGAGTTGAGGAGGAACTTCTTCACTCAAAGGGTGGTGAATCTCTGGAATTCTCTGCCCGTTGAAGTGGTGGAGGCTACCTCGCTAAATATATTTAAGACGCGGGTTGATAGGTTTTTGGTAGGCAAGGGGATTAAGGGTTATGGGGAGAGGGCGGGAAAGTGGAACTGAGCCACTTCAGATCAGCCATGATCTTATTGAATGGCGGGGCAGGCTCGAAGGGCTAGATGGCCTACTCCTGCTCCTATTTCTTATGTTCTTATGTTGATTATTGGGGGATTCAGTAAAGTCATTGACTTTCAAGGGGTAATGACTAGAGATGGTCATTGCCTGGCACATTTATGACACAGATCTTGCTTGTCACATGCCAGTCCAAGCCTGAATATTGTCCAGGCTTTGCTGCATTTAGACAGAAAAGGGCGGGATTTTACATCTTCGGTCACCCCAAAATCATAAAATCTGGCCTGAGATCAGCGGACCTTCCCATTTTCTGTCCCTTGCCCACTCCAATTCTGGTGACGGGCAATGCAGTAGAATTCTGGTGAAACTGTTTCAGTATCGTAGGAGCTTGAATGGTGCTGAACATTGTGCAATCATCAGCAAACATCACCACTTCTGACCTTATGAGTTAAGAAAGGTCATTGATGCAGCAGGTGAAGATGGTTGGGTCTCGGACATTACCCTGAGGAACTCCGGCAGTGTTGTCTGGGATAGTGTTTTTTATCTCTCCACAGATGCATTTGGACCCTATGAGGTCCATGTCTGTTACCTTGCAAGCCCAGCTTGCTGCCATGCAGGCTCAGGTTGCTGCCATTATGGGGTAAGGGTGTAGATTGTATTCTGGGTGAAATATCCATCATGAAGAATGACTCGATAGCACCACTATTTACCGAGTTGGCTGGGTTTTAAAGCAGTTACCTGCTAGACTGGGTTGGTGGCAGGTGCTGAGGCAGCGGACAAGAAGGATATATTGGTCCTTGGAAGTATCGGTAGGTTTGATCAAAACATAGTCCTTGTGGAGACAAAGCCCTGTCTTCACATTAAAGATACCCTCCATCCCGTTCTGTGGCACTAGCAGCGTGTGAAATGGGATAGACTTCACACAGATCTGGCAACTCAAGACTGGGCATCCATGAGGTGCTGTGGGCCATCAGCAGCAGCAGAATTGTATTCAACCAATCTACAACCTCATTTCTCCCACTCCACCATGACCACCAAGCCTGGGGATCAACCCCGATTTAATGGAGAGTGCAGGAGGACATGCCAGGAGCAGCAGCAACAGGCATACCTGAAAATGAGGTGTCAACCTGGTGAAGCTACAACACAGGACCAAGTGCATGCCAAACAGCAGATGTGGCATGCGATAAACAGAGCTAAGCGATCCCACAACCAGCGTATCAGGTCTAAACTCTGCAGTCCTGCCACATTGAATTGTGAATGGAGGTGTATAATTAAACAGCTCACTGGAGGAGGAGGTTCCACAAACATTCCCATCCTCAATGTTCGGCAAAAGATAAGGATGAAGTATTTGCAGCTATCCTTGGCCAGGAGTTTTGAGTGCGTAACCTATCTCGGCCTCCTCCAGATGTCCCCAGCATCATAGATTGAGGCTTGAGTCAGTTTGTTTCATTCCATGTGGTACTGTGAAAGTTCTGGATATTGCAAAGGTAATGAACTCTGATTCCATTCTGGCAATAGTATTGAAGACTTGTCCTCTAGAACTAGCTGTGCCCTTTGCCAAGCTGTTCCAGTACAGCTAGCATCTATTGGCAATGTGGAAAATTGCCCAAATATCCTGAACACAAAAAGCAAGACAGTCCACCAATTACCGTCCCATCAGTCTACTCTTTCTCATCAGCAAAAATGTCATTCACAGTGCTATCAAGCGACATTTATTCAGCAATAACTTGCTCACTGACACTCAATTTGGGTTTTCCAGAACTACTCAGCTCCTGACCTCACAGCAGCCTTGGTACAAATAAGGACAAAAGATCTAATGGGGCCAATTCTTCCAAAAAAATTTCTAAGTGCCAAATCCATGATAAAACTGGAGTAAATCACATTGTTATTTTCAGTAGGAGTTTGAAAATGAATCTCCTACACACTGCTCACTGCAGACCGCACTGGCGTGAATCAGTCCAACAATCAGTGGGTGGGACCTATTCCCGCTGGAGAGGCTGGAAGCATAGCGCTGGGTGGGCCACTGTGCATGCGCTAGTCTGTCATAGTGGAGATAGCTCATGTGCAATAGCCCATATCTGCCGGTCTCCCGATTGCTGGCCAGCTTGATCACTGGCCAGCCCTGCAACCCCTGTGTCGCCAGTTGTGCGACCCTCTCACAACCTAATTGCTGGCCCCCCCCGAACATATCTTAGCCAGCCTCGACGTCCTGATCCCTCCCCCCACCACTTCACCGGCAGCCCCGACCACCACGCTCCCCTCCATAGTCCTGCTCCCCTCCCCCTACTGTAGTGCCGATGTCCCCCCCGAAGGCCCAACCCTCCCAGCAGCCTGGCCACCTCCCCCCCCGACCTGCCGATGGCCAGCCCTGATCATTGGCCTCCCTCCCTCTGTCACTGAGCCCAAATGCAGAGTGATAGCGGGACCCCCCCACCCACCCCCACCGGTCACCCTCCCCAAAGGCCTCATCCCCAATTTGGTCCTGCCCCCTTTGTACTGCCCAGTGTCCCTTGGGCATTGCCAGGAGGTCCAGACTGGCACTGCCAAGATGGCAATGCCCAGGGCGCACATCCCCGGCACCTGACCCTCTGGGGGGGGGGGGGGGGGGCGGGGCGCTATTGCCCCCCTTCACTCCAGTGGTGTTAGGCCGCCAGCTCCCCACCAGTGGGGACCTTTACTAAACCTCGCCTTTACTGAACCACTCTTGGTGGGTGGAGAGATGCTAATGGGCTTGCAATTTTCAATCCCGGTTCACTAATGATTTTTAAATTAGATTGAAATTACTTTGTAATATGTTATGCAGCTCTGCACTGATTTCTGGTGCTGGGAGACATGCGGAGGCCATGCCATGCCAGGGGGAGCCTGCAAAACGGCCTTTGCTAGGGTCTCCAGGCCTGCTGCTATACAAAAACAGGGTAGTGGGCTGGGAGAATCAGCCCCCTGAACTCCAGAGTTGAGGTGTGAGTGATTGCCCTTTACATCAAGGCAGCAGTGGACTAAGTATGATATCAAAAAGGCCTATCAAAACTGGAGTCAATAAGAATCAGAGGGAAACTCTCCACTTGTTGGAGTCGTACCTAACACAAAAGAAGACATTTGTGGTTGTTGGGGATTAATCGTCACAGTCCCAGGTCGTCTCTGCAGGATTTTGTCAGGGTAGTGTCCTAGCCGCAAACATCTTCAGCTGTGGCATCAATGACCTTCCTTCCATCGTAAGACCAGAGGTGGGGATGTTCGCTAATGATTGCATAGCATTTAGCAAAATTTGCTACTCTTGAAATACTGAAGCAGTCCACGTGTAATTGGAGCAAGATCTGGACAACCTTCAGCTTTGATGATACATGGTAAGTAATATTTGTGCTCCATAAGTGTCAAGCAGTGACCATCTCCAACAAGAGAGAATCCAACCATCTCCCATGGACATTCACTGGCATTACAATCACAGAATCCCCCCTGATCAATATCCTGAGGACTATCATTGATGAGAAACTGAACTGACCTAGCAATAGAAACTACGCTGAAAGAGTTGAGACAGGTAAATGTGTGTTTTTTGTCTGTTCAAGGGCAAAAACAGGTGTTCCGATTCTAAACAGATTAACTGGAAGATCGATACATGGAAAGTTAACGAGATAAATCGATAGAAAGAATGGTAACCAGAGATAGAGATGTAGATAAGCAAGCTGTCAGATCATGTAAAAGAAAATGGTTTAATCAGTTAGATTATCATATAGTAATAGTGCATCACTGATGTTGAATGCATGCTACGATTGACACAGTACTAATATTTCATTTTTATCATTGCTCATTGCAGCAAGCTGTAAAAATTGTGCATTTTTATTACACATACATGACCACTGGTGAGATGTGCTGGTTAGGTGCACTGGCCATGCTAAATTCTCTCTCAGTGTACCCACCGAAGTGTGGCAACTAGGGAATTTCCACAGTAACTTCATTTCAAATGTAAGCTGGCTTGTGACAATAATAGGTAAACTTAAAAATTTTCAGCCATCAGGACATCAAATCCGTTAGAACGTTGATGCCAAATGGAACCAATTATATCATCACCATATGAAGACTGTAACAGTGCCCATAAGCCAAATTAAAATAGTGGAGAAGTTCTGACAAACGCTCCCATGGGTTTGGCTTTACTAGAAGTGCAGTAGAAACTGTTTACGCACACAGCCTGGTGAAGTACAACTAATGGAGCAACTCTGATGAATTCCCTGGCCAGAAACAGTGAATAATCTATGAGTGTTTATGTATTGTACAGAAAGAAAATCAATCATGTTACTGCTTATGTAACCAACACATACTTGTATGTTCACCAGTTAAAAAGCTATTGCCACTTGATGGTTTATTTTACATGAGCGATTGGTCCCTGGCATTCTCTATTTGTGAGTCATGAAAGAGTGTTTTTGTAATGCACTGTTTCAGGTTTAACACAGTAGCAGACTGTTTGTGGGCACCCTGTCCATGAGAGCATCATTGTATGAGAAAAATGCACTGAGGGCACCTTTCATTCTGGGGTGTTTGTTTAAGAGCAAGGAGTGGATGAGTTAAATATTTTGCACGCTATTTGGGAGATGGCGAATGTTTGAGAGCAGGAAAGGGCCATGGTTGTGACATTAAATAGGCTGGACAAACGAGCAAGCAGTGTGCTGAAATTCTGGTCAATATCTCGCAGAGAGATTTATGTCGAACATCTGCATTGCTTCACTAATGAACGGTCTCTCCAAAGCTGTTACACTCCGATAGCAACTGTTGAATGCCTGAATCATATTTCAAACAGACGTTGTAATTTATTGAAAACTGGCAATCGAGATGTGAAAAGCAGAGGAATTATTAAGGATGTATCAGACGTAGAAACCTGTCGACTCTGAAGATTTTCCTTCCCTTTCCCTCTCTTCTGAAGATTTCCTTCTTCCTTTCTGCCACTGAGTACGAGGGGAGACATGGGATGGAGGATGGGAGTGTTTAGCCATTCCATCAGTTCTCCCTCCACAACAACCTCCCACCCCACCCCCCAACCACATCATCATTCTCAGACACTGATGTCACCTTTGGAGGTGATGATGAGTGTACAATACACTTGGTCAAATGTGGGTAAACGCATTATAATAAGACACAAGTAACTTGTGCCTTAGCAATTCTGGGCTTTAGAAATGCTGGCACATTCCTGATGTGAATCCAACCATTATCTTTTAAATTGAATTTATGTCTATATATGCCCTTTTTGTGAACACAACTCTCACCCACCTGATGAAGGAGCAGTGCTCCAAAAACTTTTGGCTTGTGCTACCAACCTGTTGGACTTTAACTGGTGTTGTGAGACTTCTTATTGTACATTCCTGATGTTTAGCATGGCTATTAGTCTCAGACAGAAGAGGTTTAAACTTGAAAAGGTTGCTTTGACCAAAAGAATTGATAACAGAATAAAGTGATCGAAGGATTCAAATAGCAAGTTAAACATTGCAAAATGAACAAGCAATTGCTGGAAATGCTCAGCAGGCCAGGCAGCATCAGTGGAGAGATAAATAGAGTTAAGTCCCAAGTGAAGATGATCTTTCATCAGAACCAAAGAGCAACAAAAGTGGAAGGATTTTTAAGATCAGCAGTGTTGAAGAAAGGTCACCTTGACCTGAAACAGATCTGTATCTGCCACAGATGCTGCCTGCCCCCTGAGTATTTCCAGCATACTTTCTTTTATATCTTAGATCTCCACCATCTGCTTTTGCTAAAAACGATGAAGTGTGAAGCAATTATTTTGATGGTTTATCATGCCCGTCAGCCACTCAATTGATCAAAATTAAAAAGTCCTCCTCTCACACACAAGCTTACTGAAATCTGATTGATTCATTCTTTGCAGCATTTTTAATACTGTAATGTCTAATTTCCTCTGGCGCTGATAACAATGCACTTCCAGCTAATTTCCCTATGCACTGCTTTAGCTGTTATTAACCCATTTATAATAAATGTTGAAATATTATGCAAAGTCATTTCATGCAAACACATTAATTGACACATTTCCTTCCATCTATCTTGCCTGCACCCTGAGATTGCCACATGAATCCTGGCAGTATGTCCTGGTGGCAGCAGTCCCAGATGCACCTGATGGAAGACAAGGGTCTTGCAACATCCTCCAATCTTTTTAAGTTGCCCCCACACTTCAGCTGCTGGAAGCACAGGCCTGGCTAAGGCCATTCTTGCATTCTGTGAATCCCTTTCTGATGTCTGTGGTCCTCCCCAGATGTTAGACTGACTCCTTTGTCAGTAACCTAGGTTCATGGTGGAATAAGGAAAATTCAACTGGTCTTATTAATGCAAATTTCTGAGCAAGACTCTCAAAGGTAAGAGTGAGGGGGAGTATAAGAAAAGAACTTTCATATTTCAGAACGTCTATAGAATTGTAGAATTAATTTCAGATACGATTTATACCTAAACCTTGTTCCCATGATTTTGCCACTTGGCTAATGATTAATTGCAACAATATCGTCAAGATAATTTTCTGTGATGAGAGGCAGCACAGTGACACAGTGGTTAGCACTGCTGCCTCACAGGGACTCAGGTTCAATTCCAGCCCTGGGTAACTGTCTGTGTGGAGTCTGCACATTCTCCCCATGTGTTTCCTTCGGGTGTTCCGGTTTCCTCCCACAGTCCAAAGATGCACGGTTAGGTTGATTGGCCATGCTAGGATTGTCCCTTAGTGTCAGGGGGACTAGCTAGGGTTACAGTGATGGGGCCTGGGTGGGATTATTGTCGATGCAGGCTCGATGGGCCAAATGGCTTCCTTCTGCACTGTAGGATTCTATGATTCTGTGAATGTTGGATAGTTCAGTTTTTGAAATACATTTATTGTTGATGAACATGGCAGCTAGTTTGTGCTGGGCAATCCAGATGAATCGGTAATATTAGCTGAGGAATATAGCACTCTGTGATCTCCTTCGTCTGCTTGAACAACTGGAACAAATTGATGAGGCCTCAGTTTAATGTTTCATCAAAATGATTTCTCCTGTTACAGTGTAACACTTCCTACATTTTGTTACGCCTATGCAAAGAGCGATGAAATGACTCACCTATTCTCCCGCTCCTGTTGATGTGTAACAGGATCTTTTGGAGAATTTAAAGAGGATGTGCTTCAGTGATTCTGTAACAATCCCACTATTTACACTTTAAGGTTGTATAGAATTATTCAGACAGACTTTATTCGGTTGAAAAAAGAATAAGGTAAGTTTACTGAAACTATTTCCTGAGCTAAAAAGACAAAACGTGACCACTGTTCATATGGTCATGCACATTCGCCTAGGCTCATTTACATGCATATATACAAGTACAGATTGCAGAGTAAGAGGATAGGCTGATAGATCTTTTTTACAGTTCATGAAAGATAGAGCAAAGGAGTATATGGTTAACAAAGAACAAAGAACAAAACAGCCTGGGAAACAGGCCCTTTGGCCCAATGAGTCCGCACCGCCATTTTAACATTATGAGTCCCCCCTCCACCCATGACCCTTGTCTATGCTTATGGCATTCCACATTGAGAGAAGACTAATTTAGGGACAATTTGTTACACCAATCAGCCTAATAGCACTTCTTTGGGGTGTGGGAGGAAACCGGAGCACCCGGAGAAAACTCACGCAAGCACGGGGAGAATGCGCAAACTCCCACAGACACTGGCCCAAATCCATGTATCTGCACAGCAAACAGTGGTAGTCACTGAGCTGTTGTGTTGCCCAGCATCTGGTCCAGTTTAAGCGTACACTAACGACGTGAAGTACTAGGCTATTCTCGAAACAACCAAGAGCAGCCCTCGTACGACCCATCGCGTGTATGCCCCTTGTTGGACAACAAGGCGGACCGAAGCACCTGTGAATTAAAAGAGAAAAACATCAGTATCACCCACATCCTTATACATTCCCAGGGACATCCCAAAGCTCCTGAACATTCTTTAAAACAGTGTCCTATATCCTGCCATCTCCATCCCGCTCATGTGCCTGTCTAAGTAACTCTTAAACAACTCCAGAGTGCCTGCCTCCACCACCTTGCTTGGCAGAGCATTCCATACCCCCACAACCCTCTGTGTGAAAAACATCCCTCTAACATCCGAATTATACCTCGCCCCCCTCACCCTAAGCCCGTGGCCCCTCGTAATGTGCGTTTCCAATGTAGGAAAAAGCTTACCACTGTTTACTCTATCTATACCCTTCATAATCTTATATATCTCTATTAGATCTCCCCTCAGTCGCCATCTTTCAAAGGAAAAGAGCCCCAATTTGCTCAATCTTTCCTCATAACCCAGTCCTTCCATACCAGGCAGCATCCTGGTAAACCTCCTCTGCGCTCTCTCCAGGGTCTCCACGTCTTTCCGGTAGTAAGGTGACCAGAACCGGACGCAGTACTCCAAATGTGGCCTAACCAACGTTCTATACAACTGCAACATTAGACTCCAGCTCTTATACTCTGTACCCCTTCCTATAAAGGCTAACATACTATAAGCTTTCTTCACAACATTCTCCACTTGTACTGCCACCTTCAAAGACTTGTGCACTTGCATCCCCAGGTTCCTCTGCATTTCTATACTCTTTATAGGTCTACCCTTTATCATATAACTCCCCCCTACATTATTTCTGCCAAAATGCATCACCTCACATTTATCAGGATTAAACTCCATTTGCCATTTATCTGCCCAATATACTAGCCTATCTATATCCCGTTGTATTGCCAGACACTGCTCCTCACTGCCCGCCAATCCAGCCATCTTAGTGTCATCTGCAAATTTACTGATCACACCACTTACTCCCTCTTCCAAATCATTTATGTATATTACAAAGAGAAGAGGTCCCAGTACTGAGCCCTGTGGCACACCACTAGTGACAGACCTCCAGCTAGAAAAGGACCCTTCCACTACTACTCTCTGTCTCCTCTTACCAAGCCAGTTATCAATCCATCTAGATACCTGGCCTTGTATCCCATGAGTCTTAACCTTTTCAACCAACCTACCGTAAGGGACTTTGTCAAATGCTTTACTGAAATCCATATAGACGACATCAACGGCTCGTCCTTCATCGATTGTTTTTGTCGCCAGTTAGTTGTTTCTTGACTGGGTGCGATGTGGTGGTTCAACATAATCCCATTTTATTCAGCTGCGCTTCTGGGTGTGGTTGTACAGCGCAGATGTGCATGTCTTTTTGAAAAAGTCTCGGTTTGCAGTCAGCTTTTCTCCTCAAGATGGTCACTCTGCAAACCAGACACAGTGTTTCTAAGAGAAAAAGAGAGAGGGAGACAGAGACAAAGTGCACAGTTTCAATCAGTGCTCAGTACTGACATTTCCTGCTTGGTATGGGCGCTTGAAGTACCTTGCTGGTTGCATATTCCAGATAAGTTCTATTAGTTCATGCCTACCGCAGTTATTGTTTCAGAACAGTTCATTGCATTTTGATGTTCCACCTCAGAAACATTTGTAATGCTTTAGGTTTGTGTGAATCAGTAGATTGGGTCTTTCAAACTTCCTGACGGTTGAGTGCCGACCTTCATTTCCCATGGTAAAATGTAAAATTGTGTGTATTGCAGTCTTTGGCCAATTAAAAAAAACAAACCCCTCTTGTCTGTCGAGCATCCCAGTTTCTTTAAAAATCCAGCCGTATAAACGAAAGTTTTAAATTGTATCTTCAAAAAGCCCAATCTCGTAACAGTACAGTGTAAAATGTCAATCCGTGTTACATGCTGAAAGTTGCAGAGTAGCACCCGGAACCACAAATTTTCAGAGCCAAAGGCACATGTGTTCCAAAAAAAAGTCAACATAAAAAAAACACCTGCACAAAAATCCACTGAAATGAGAATGAGTTTTTCAGCAGCAGTTCATATTTATATAGCACCTTTAACAACCTATATAGTCCCTTTAATATTATATAACATTCCAAGTCATTTCACGAAAGCTTTATAAAGCAAAGAATGACATCTGAATTGGGATTTTCTGGACCTTCCTACTGACGGGATTTTCTGGTTCTGCTGAAATCAATGGGGATTTAAATGGATTGTTGCATCCGCCATGGGTAAACCCACCAAAGCGAGACCCGAAAGTCTTGATGTCAGATTCATGAAAGGACATTAAGACAGAAATGACCAAAAGCTTGGTCAAATTGTTTCAGCTAGTGTCTTAAAGTAGGAAAATGAGATAGAGAGATGGAGAGTTGTACAGAGGTTATTGCAGGGCTTAAGGCCTGGGCAACTCAAGGCACAACTCAAGCTATTGTTAAAACTATGAACGCAGGAGAAGATAGAATTGGAGAAATGCGGATAACTTGGAGGATTGTGGTGCTGGAGAAGATTACAGAGCAAGCAAAGGGGCAAGGCTATGGAGGGATTTGAAAATAAGGGTGAAAATCTTGGAATCAGGACATTGCTTGACTGTGACCGAGTGTAGATCAGCAAGAACAGGGAGTAATAGGGGAATGGGATTTGATGCAAGTTAAGTCATTGTCAGCTTAGATTTGGAAGGCCTCTGGTTTACGGAATGTGTGAGACCAGACAGCTGAAATAGTCGAGTCGAGAGTTAACAAAGACATCAGTGAGGGTTTTAGCAGCAGATGAACTGAGACAGGGACAAAATCAGAAAACATTATGGAGATGGAGTAGCTGGCCTTAGTGTTGGCTCGAATATAAGGCTGAAGGCTCATCTCAGGATTAAATATGATGCCAAGGTTACCAACAGACTATTTTAATATCAGACTGTTGTCAGGGAGACGACTAGAGTCAGTAGCTAGGGAACAGAGTTTGGAGTCGGGACAGAAAACAATGGCTTCAATCTTCCTAATGTTTAAGTGGGTGAAATTTCTGCTGATTCAGTGCTGCATGTTGGTTAAACAGATAATTTAGCAACAGTTAAAGAGTCGTGCGGGGTGGTGTCAGTGATTAGCACTGCTGCTTCACAGTGACAAGGACCCAGGTTTGATTCCTGGATTGGATCACTGCCTGTGTGGAGTTTGCACATTCTGTTCATGCCTGCATGGGTTTCCGCTGGGTGCTCCGGTTTCCTCCCACAGTCTGAAAGGCGTGCTGTGACACCTAGGGGATTTTCACAGTAACTTCATTGCAGTGTTAATGTAATTCTACTCATGACTAATGAATGAATAAACAAACAATAAATGAGGCGGAACTGAGTATCACCAGCTTATGTGTGAAAACTAATGCTGTGCTTTTGGATAATGCCACAAGGGACAGCTTGTAGATGAGAAATAGGAGGGAGCCAAGGAAATAGTCTTCAGACATCAGAGTTAGTGGTGCAGGAGAGACACGAAAGCCAGTAATTCTCAAGCAATGATGACATTGCTATGAATGGAAATAGGCAAGAGCAATGACATTCATTTGAACTACAGTGGAGGTGTGCTGGAGGACGGTGAGTTGGACCACATCAAAAGCTGCAGGTAGGTTTACCTCTGACACAGTCACATCTCATTTATAACTTTAATCAGAGCTGTTTTGGTACTGTGATAGGGACAGAAACTCAATTAGCAGGTTTCAGACATGGATTGGGATTAGACATGGATGTGACCCACTATTTAAAAGGTCATGGTGAACTGGCCTCTATGACAGACCTCCAATCATGGTTCCTACTCCCAGGAAGCAGGACGTCCCACCTCCAAGAGCTGCAGGCCAATCAGAAGATAGGTAGCTGTTCAGTCGCAGTATGGAGTGGTAGTTATTATTGAGACTGTACCTTTGATTTGATTTGATTTGATTAATTATTGTCACATGCATGAGTTTACAATATAAAGATTTGTTTCTTGCATGCTATACAGACAAAGCATACCAGACATAGAGAAGGAAAGGAGTGAGTACAGAATGTAGTTTTACAGTCATAGCTAGGGTGTAGAGAAAGGTCACCTCATTGCAAGGTAGGTCCATTCAAAAATCTGATGGCAGTAGGAATAAGCTATTCTTGAGTTGGTTCATTTGTGTCCTCAGGCTTTTGTATCTCTTTCCCGATGGGAGAAGGTGGAAGATGGGAGGGGTGCATTGGTTCCTTGATTATGCTGACTGCTTTTCTGAAGCAGCGGGAAATGTAGACAGAGTCAATGGATGGGAGGCTGGCTTGAGTTATAGACTGGGCTTCGTTCACAACTCTTTGTCATTTATTGCGATCTTGGACGGAGAGGAGCCATACCAAGCTGTGATACAACCGGAAAGAATGCTTTCTAGTGTGCATCTTTAGAAGTTGGCGAGAGTTGCAGTGGACATGCCAAATTTCCTAAGTCCTCTGAGAAAGTCGAGGCATTGATGGACTTTCTTAACTATAGTGTCGGCATGGGGGGCCCAGGACAGGTTGTTGGTGCCAAAAGAGAAAATGCTGGAAAATCTCAGCAGGTCTGGCAGCATCTGTAAGGAGAGAAAAGAGTTGACATTTTGAGTCCGGATGACCTTTTGTCAAAGCTAAAAGGCATAGAAAGCGGAAGATATTTATACTGCAGGGAAGGAAAGATGAGTCATGGCCACAGAAACAAGGGGAAAAGGCTGCTAATGACAGTCCATGGAGAGAATAAAGGGCCAAACAGCAGAGAAGATAAAATCAGAGGATAAATTGTGACAGATGAAGATGTGGGTGGCGGGAGGATGGGGGGACAGTTGGGAGAGACTAAAACTTGAAGAGGGGAAGCAAAGGGGGAGAAAAGGTAAGGAAAGGGGAGATAAAGTAGGGGGAAAGAGTGGGAAGGGGGAAGCAAAATGAAGAAAGACAATAAAAGGTAGAGAACAGTAAAAAATTAAATGAAACCAAAACAAAGGGGGTTAGAGCTAATCATTGAAATTGAATTTGATAATGAGACTGGAAGGCTGTAAAGTGCCAAGTTGAAAGATGAGATGCTGTTCTCCAGTTTGCATTGAGCTTCACTGGAACATTGCAGCTGGCCAAGGACACACGTGTGGGCATGGGAGCAGGATTGTGTGTTAAAATGTCATTTTAATTTGCTAATATAGGTTGCCTCACAGATTACCAGGTTCAAGTTGCCCATATTGCATTACATAACGCAAGTCTGCCATATCTAAGATATGAATAACATTGCATTATTGTTTTCCCATAGTACTAACTTGGATAAAAGGGAATGTATGTGCTGGAAAGATCTGAAATAAAAAAACAGATAAAATAAAAACAAAAATGCTGGAAGCACTCAAAAGGCCTGGCAGCATTTGGAGAGAGAAAAACAAAATGAATGCCAATTGAGATCGAAGTCCTTTCGTTGGAAAATAGATGGTACATTTGTCAGTATCTGAAAAAAGGCAAGAATATCTATTTGGCTACACTGAGGGAGAATTTAGCATGGTCAATGCACCTAACCAGCATGTCTTTTGGACTGTGGGAGGAAACTGGAGCACCTGGAGGAAACCCACGCATACATGGGGCTGTGAGGCAGCAGTGCTCTCAGACCATTATGGAGTTGGAGGAGATTGTTCCTGTGCGTAATTCCTGGAGGGCCTGTTCCTGTGCGTAATTTTCTTTATTCTTTGTTCTTTGAACTTGGTAGAACACAGGACAGTGGCCATGACTGCATTGGAATTGTCAAGCTTAGTGGTAATAAAGGCATGGATGAGGGTTACAGCAGCAGATAAGTTGATTCAGTCACAAAGTTGGGCAACATTACAGAGCTTGCAGTAGACGGCCTTAATGATGGTGTGAATATATGGTCAGAAGCTCATCTTAGGGTCAATGCTGACACTGAGATTTTGAATAGTCCCAATCTGGTAGGGTCTTGTAGTCATGCATGTTAGGTCCCAATGACATAATGGTGAAAAGTGTTTAATTGGCTCTAAAAAATATTGGAATGTCTAGTGGTCATGAAAGGTTCCACATAAATGGGCCGTGATTCCCCCATCCCATTGCGCTAATATTTTAGCGCAGCGGGCTGGAAGTTTGTTGCGTCGGCTGATTCGTGGGGTTTGCACGCGCGTTCGGGCCCTGCTTGTGTCTCCCAGCGCCGGATACCCGGCAGTGTCAGATCTGCACCAGAAATCAGCGGGAAGGCGTAGAGACCGTTCAAGTGGTCATTTGAATATAATTTCGATATAATTAGCGGGCTCGGGACTGAAGTCTGCAGGCCTGAGAATCGCCCCATACGCTTTTAACCTACGATACACTGTACACTACTTTGAATTGAAAAGATGCATACATATTCCCCAATGTCTTCTGGAAGTCAGAATTTCATTCATGCTACTAATTTCATTGAAAATCTGTTCTACACCCCTCAGGGTTGCCTCCACTATCCTATACAAGTACTCTGTAAAACTGTCTGGCTACTTTTAGGGAACATGATGACTCAGTTATTTTGAAATTATTGGAAGATGTTTATCTGTAAATCCCATTCAAAATCCCAGCTGCTTGAATTTATGTGAGGGTCATAGTCATAAATCTTTGAAGCCTAACTTCCACCGTGTAAATAGATCCACCATCTAAGCCATGCTCAGTGCAACCTTACTCATCTCTGATTCAGTGTGCTGTAGATTTAAGTCCCAAACCAAAGACAGGGCTGACATTCTGGTTCACGCTCTCTGATGAGGGAATATCACATGCTCAGAGGTGCCATTGTTGGAATTCTTTATCTTAGGGAGCTGTGGATGACAAGTCATTGAATATTTTAAAGGCTGAGATAAGTAGATTTTTAATTAGTGAGGGAATTAAGAATTATGGAGATAAGGCAACAAGGTGGACATTGTGAATGCTCGATCAGTCATGATATTATTGAATGGCGGAGCAAGCTCTAAGATCTGAATGGCTTACTCCTGTTCCTATTTCTTATGGTCTTTAAGATGAGATTTAAATCGAGGCACTGTCTTGTTTCTCAGGCAGATGCAAAAGATCGCTTGGCACTGTTCGTGAAGAGCGGGTGAGTTCTCTCAGGTATCCTGGCTAATATTTATCCCTCAACAAACATCTCAAAAACTATGATCACATTGCTGTTTATTTGCTTTGTGCAAAATGGTTGCATTTCCCTGCACAACGGTGGTGACAAGCCTTCTAAAGTACTTCTTTCGGCATAGTGCACAGCGGGACATTCTAGCATCATGGAAGGTGCTGTATAAGTGCAAGCCTTTAATTTCTTTTTTTGTGCCACAAATCAGTGGAATTTATGTCCGAATCAATCAAGAAGTACTTTTATCCCTTTACCATAACAGCATTTGATGATAATTAATAAAATGTTCGACTGAAAGCAACTATTAGTTGCTCATAGTTAATTTACAGTAAAGTTTGTAAATCCCCGTCAGCATGACCTGTTACCATCACCTATCAGACATGCTCCTATTTACATCAAAGGTGATGAAGTGAGCTTCAATTTTCCACGTGCCTACATCACCAACAATCTGTCCTGGTCCCTCCATGCTGACACTATAATTAAGAAAGTCCACCAGTGCCTCTATTTTCTCAGAAGGGTAAGGAAATTTGGCATGTCCACTAAGACTCTCACCAACTTTTGCAGAAGTACTGTAGAAACTAATCTTTCTGGTTGCATCGCAGCTTGGTATGGTTCCTGCTTTGCCCAAGAGCGCAAGAAACTGCAAATGATTGTGAATGAAGCCCAGTCCATCACACAAGCCAGCCTCCTATCCATTAACTCTGTCTACACTTCTTGCTGCCTTGGAAAAGCAGCCAGCATAATCAAAGACCCCATGCACTCTGGACCTACGCTCTTCCACCTTCACCTTCTTCACCTTTCTCCTCATCCTATCGGTAACTACAACATTATGTTCTACACGTTATCCTTTCCTTATCCCCAGTGTACTCTATGAACAGTATGTGTTGCCTGTATAGCTTGCAAGAAACAATGGGACTTCATGTTAGCACAGTGGTTAACACTGCTGCTTCACAGATCCAGGGACCTGGGTTGGATTCCTGGCTTGGGTCACTGTTTGTGTGGAGTTTGCACATTCTCCTCGTGTCTGCGTGGGTTCTCTCCAGCTGCTCTGGTTTCCTCCCACAGTCCAAAGATGTGCAGGTTAGGTTGATTGGCCATGCTAAAATTGCCCCTTAGTGTCCTGAGATGCGTAGGTTAGAGGGATTGGTGGGTAAACGTGTAGGATATGGGGGTAGCACTTGGATGGGATTATGGTCGGTGCAGACTCGAAGGGCCGAATGGCCTCTTTCTGCACTATAGGGTTTCTATAATTTCTAATACTATTCACTGCATCCCAATCAATGTGACTATAATAAATCAAATTAATTCTATTCAATTCAAGTGTTCAAATTTAAGAGAAGTTTTTTTGTCAGAAGTCATGCAATGAAATTGTATTTTACTTCCAAACTCCAAGCCTATAACTTCTGTGGTGTGAGTCACTTCCGATGTTTTAAGAACCAGACATTTCTTGAGACTCATGACTCAAATCTTCCAAGTGTTAAAAATGTGTGTGAGTGAGGAGGTGGCATTACCCATAAGCAGTTGTCCACTTTTATTAATTTGTCACTTTAATTCAATCTGGGATGTCTGAAAGTATATCTGGACACTCCATTCCATTGTCCAAATCCTATCAGGTTATTGCTTTAGAAATTACATTGATCAAAGAATATCATGCTTTCAGATTGCGAGGTACTTCAACATTCCTTTGATGTTGAGGATGCATGCGCTACATGTTTCTTTCCAAAATGTGAGCCAACAGAAACAAAATTTACAGTTCTTATCTAGAATTGTTAAGTAGGCCATTAAATCAACCCGTCATTTTCTTTTTCTAATGGCAAGCTTCAACAAATACGTAATTTTTTTATGAGTACGGAGAAGTCTGTGTCAATGAGAGAGATAAAAGGCTAAATTGGAATCGCCCGAGAGTGAGTTTGGAAATCACAGTGCACAGATTAACCCATAAGATGTAATGTAGGCAGCGTGGCAACTTCTTCCAGCCTGCTCACTTGAATGATTCAATCAGTAGTAAATGCATTGTCCATTAGCTGCCTGTGCCAATTGAAGGCTCGGCATCATACTTTGCTGCCACTGCTTCGACTAGCTATGCCACATAAAGTTCGCTCAGCTCAGCAATTGTGAAAATCAGAGAATTCACCTTCAGTTGACACATTTTACCAAATGCACCACTAGTCTCAGCCATGGTCAGTGGGAGGGTTGTTGGGGCAGTTGGGGAGGGGGGATAGTGTAGGTTACAGTGGGGTAAGTAGAGAGAGGGCTGGTGGGGTTGTTCTGTGTGTGGCCATGCTTTGGAAGCTATTGCTGTTACTGGGCTTGTCCATGGGCCTTGGAATATTTTTCAGGGAGGCTCCGCCCTCTCCATTGACAACCTGCCAGGTGGCCACCAGGACTTACCTTGTGGTCTCTCCATGTGGCGATGAGACACCCCGACACAGGCAAAATACCCATAGATTGTGAGAAATTAGATAAAGCTCTTGCGGTTAAAGGGATTAAGGGATATCAGGGGAAGGCAGAATCAGGATGTTGATTTTGATGATCAGCCATGATCAAAACGAATGGCAGAGCTGACTCGAAGGTCCAAATGGCCTATTCCTGCATCTATTTTCTATGTTTTTATGAAGAAGCCCCTAATTGGGGTATTAAGTAGCTCAACTGTCAATGAGGTTTCCATCACTGGCAAAGTGCCATGGCAGTGGGAAGATGATGGGTATTCCTCCCGGTACCTTTTTGACCTTGTTTCCCACCTCTGAGCCCATCACCAAAGGAGTGGGATAATTCTGCCCTTCAAAGTCAGCTCTTACAAAGCTTGCAGAGGCATGGTGAACTGAATGGCTTCTTTCTGTGCTGTACCATGCTACAATTCTACGATCAGTTGAATTTTGGAAGGAAAGTTCTGATTATCATTCGATTACCAATTGCTTTGTCAATTTTTGTTAGAAAATGTAAGCATTCACATTGCTGCTACATGTGACCGGGGGGCTGGAAGTAAAGGAAGAGAGAAAGAGAGATACAAGGTTGTGACAGATATGAGCAGCATGTTCTAATTCAACATGGAGGGAACTTGGCTTCACTCCCCCTTATTCCATCCAGATACCTAATGAGGTCCAGAATGGATTCCTCAAAGCCTTGTAAGATCAAGAGATTTTTGCTTTTGAGTTCTAATCCTCTCTGGCTCTGTTCCCTATTATTATGAGTCATCTTGTCCTCCAAACACAAAATAGTCTTGAGAAATTGCAAGTTTTCTGGAGCACACACAGTGATACACATCAGCTGAACCTGTAGACTATTATATGCTTCAGTAAATGAACATGCACCTTGCTGCTTGGTGCATAAGATGGATGTGTTCTATGAGACTCTGTTAAGGTTTCAACATAACAAAAACGTCCGTCCTAAATTGTATTTGGGCGTTGTGTGTTAGCCTTTGACCCGGAAGCAGTGATATTAAGGACAACTTGTAATTACTTTAAAATGTTTGGGTAATCTGTATTTTTTAAACCTGTTTAGAAAGATCTTTTGATAATTTGCAAGACTTAAAAAGGGATCAATTGTAATTCTTAGGATAAATAAGAAATACAGGTCCATGTGACCTGTCAACCCATGATCTGGAAGCAATGGCAACAGGAAGTTATAACACATAGGCCATGAGGTGGTAACCACAGGAAGGAAAGAGGAGAGCTAGTTACTGCTTGCAGGGGGTTTGTTAAATCCTTGAAGGAAAGGGATTGGAATTTTGTTTGAAAGGCCTTATGTGACTGAAACTGGAATCACACAGGTGGAGTGAACTGCCTACTTTCAAAAGGGAGATAAGCATATTTCTTATTTAAAAAATTAGGGGGAGGGATATGGGGAACAAGTAGGGAAGTGGATTTGAAACAGGGAGACATCAGCCATGATCTGACTAAATGGTGGAGCAGGCTTGAAGGGCTGAATTTGCTGACTTCTGCTCCTAATTCCTATGTTCCTACCTCTGTCAGATAGTCTTAGTTATATCTGCTATTCTGTGTGCAATTTAATGTTTGTACTGAGCATGATTTGCTGGTTAATTCATGTCTAATTTATATTGATTCTGATTCATGTGAAGGTAAATTACAAAAAGTAAAAGCATGTTGGTAATTTGTTCATTTAGTGATTTTGATTTATGGATTCTCATATTGATCTTAATACCTGTTAGAATATTGCTCTGCAAAAAATTGCATTGAATTTACAATACACAAACAGACAATTTGGCTCAACTTGTCCATGAAACACCCACATTTATTGATATATTCTTCAATTCCTTTCTCACTCGTCAGTTTATTTAGTTTCCTTTTTAATGCTATTTGTCTCAGCTCCTCCACATGATGGCAAGTTGCACATTCTAACCATTCTGGCTAAGTAATTCAGTGTTTTAAAAATGCACAGGATTAGAGTGTATGAATTTATTAAATCAGCATCACCTAAGGGCGACATGGTGGCATAGTGATTAGTACTACTGTCTCACAGCGGCAGGGACACAGATTCGATTGCCGCCTTAGGACACAGTCTGTGCAGATCTGAATGTTCTTCCTGTGTCTGTGTGGGTTTCCTCTGGGTACTCCAGTTTCATTCCACTATCTGAAACACATGCTAGGTCCATTCAAAAGTCTGATGGCAGCAGGGAAGAGGCTGTTTTTGAGTCGTTTGGTATGTGACCTCAGACTTTTTCCCAGTGGAAGAAGGTGGAAGAGAATATGTCCAGGTTGCATGGGGTCCTTGATTATGCTGGCTGCTTTTCCCAGGCAATAGGGAGACTAGCCATTGTCAATGTGTGGGAGGCTGGTTTGCCATTTGAACTCAACGTATGATGGCTCATCTTCATTGCTGAGGTTACTCAATGCAAAATTCCCCCGCACATCATCTTTAAATTTACCCCCTCTCAGCTTGAACCTGTGCTCCCTTGTAATGGTAACCATGATACTGTCATTGACAGCAGTAAAAACCCAGCTGGTTCACTAATGCCCTCTAGAGAAGAAAATTCATCGCCCTACCTGGTGTGGTCTGTATGGGACACCAGACCACAGCAATCTAGTTGATTCTTAATTGCCCTCTGACACGAGGGTGGCACAGTGGTTAACACTGCTGTCTCACAACGCCAGGGACCTGGGTTTGAATCCTGGCTTCAGTCACTGTCTGTCTGGAGTCTGCACATTCTCCTCATGCTACGTGGGTTTCCTCTGGGTGCTCGGATTTCCTCCCACAGTCCGAAAGACATTCTGATTAGGTGCATTGGCCATGCTAAATTTTCCCTCCATGTAACCGAACAGGTGCTAGAGTGTGGCAACTTGGTGATTTTCACAGTAACTTCATTGCAGTGTTAATATAAGCCTACTTATGACAAATAAATAAAACATTGAAACTTTAACAGTTCAAGGAAATTGTGGATATGCAAAAAATTCTGGCCTTGCCAGTGACAACATTTCTCATAAAGGATGTTTTATTGTGAACACTTCTGTTGCATCTCATCTGATTCACAGCTATTCTGCATGGACTCTGAATTAATGACCCATAGCTTCTGTTTATTGTGGGAAAGCTACATCCTGTCAATACTAAAAGAGATAATATATATTTATCTGCGTTCAAAGAATGCAAAGAAACTTCTGTTTCCACCAGCACCTTCAAGCCTGCACCGGGACAGTCTTCACAGGCTCGAGTGGGGCACAGTTTCAGAGTAGCCACGTACTTTTGTGATGGGGGACTGAAGGGAATGCCATTGAGGGGAGAGGTTCAGACAGCAGCCTTGTATTCAAGTTAGAGGAAGCAACAGGCCTGACAGCTGTTTTCTTTCAAGGGTTTTTGAACTGCTTTTGTTTGTTTATTCCTTTAAATAGACGATGTGATTATATTTAGTTATTTTGAAGTGTCATTTCTACATTATTTTTTATGATGGCAGATGATTATCATTTAATATTTATTAGGGGACATAGTTTTGTTATTTGTTTTGAATCTGTGAAAATGCTATTTAAATCTGCACTAAATTATTCTGATACTTTATGTGTTTACAGTTGCTGCTGGACAAGATGCAATGCTGTCAGGGATGCAGGGGGTTATGTCACATGGATGAGGAAGGGTCAGGGGGCAACGCAGGAGGCATTAGGGTCGTTCTCCTCTCCTTCCAATGCTGCTACCACTACTCTTCTTATGCAGAATCCTTTTTTTAATTCTTCTGTGCAGCTAGCCACCAACTTGTTGTAAAATGTGTGACGTAACATTTTTTTTAATTGATGTTTATCATTTTGTGGTACTGGGCCCAGAATAAAATTGGACATTTGAAATTAAAGAATTGGGCACTCTAAATTAAACTACAGTCAGCTCCAGCAAATAGACTGCAGAAAATTGGACCTGGCTAAAGTTCAAATATACAGAAGTCAGACAGGCTGCCGAGCCATGTCTGGATCTGCCCTATTGATAACCCATCAAGTGCTTATCGCTCTTATTTGACATGCACCACTGGCTGCAGCCTGGATGGGGCCAGACTCCAAGGCTCCTGGGGTGAGCTCAGGCGTCCTATCAACAGGTCATCAACGAGACAATTGGGTGCTGAGATCACACACCCTGCCCGTCCCACCTCCTGAGACCCCATTGGTAGAAGGCCAATGGTAGATGGGAAAAACACAAGGCCACGGGGGGATAAAATAGGCATTCTGACACTTTGGGAGCGAAGACCTGCAAGGGGAGATGACCGAGACCAGACTAGGAAGGAAGGAAGTAGGCAAGTCAAAAACAGCCAGCAAAAGTCACCTTTGTGAAGATGAACTAGAGGGACCCATGGAGCAGATCCACAGCCTGCCAAGCCATCTTTATGGAAATGATATCCAAATCCTGGGTGTTTTTTGTATACATAGTGAGTAATTTATGGGTTCACTATATTTAATAAAGTTTGTTGCATTATATATCTGTGTCCACACTTCGTCCTTCTCATAAATAAAGGCACCTAAGTAAAATGTTGATTAAGAAGCTGGTTGAAGTATCTGAATTGGACTGATACAACTATTTGTTTTTTGATATTTCAATTATGTTATTATAATTGTCTCCTATTTAAATGATGTGTTTTGATGTCTCGTTGAGACATTGGTAGAATTTCCAATTTTAGTTATTATTCAGATGTTTCAAAAACCATTTGTAGAATTCTGTAAACTTTAATGTAAAACATTTATTAACCAAAACAATGTTATAAATACAAAACTTCGATACCATGTTAACATTTAATTGATCATTTAACTACAGCTGTAGTATGACATTTTGTCTAATAGGTACCTCAACATTTCCACATTTCTTGCAATAAAGTATATTTTTTTTCTTTAAACAGCCAGTAAAACATTGTTTCAATCAAGCAAAGTAGTTCTGTTGTCTTTTCATAAACTTGGAGGGGAGAGAGGGAAGGAGGGATGGAATTGAGAGAGGGATGGAAGGAAGTGAAGGATGAAGACAGGGAGATAAGAAGCAGGGAAGGACATAGCGACCAGAATTTTATTATCCTGTCTGCTACGGGAATCAGAATGGGTGAGGGACGGACAATGGAAAGGTCTATTGACCCCAGCAGGATTTACGGTTTCGGATCGAGCAAGACGTACAATTCCACCCATTGTTAATCTTAACTGCTCAATGTCCATAAGCAGCAGTGGCCAGGTGATATTTAGATCAAGTTTTCAATCTGCACTGGATTCTGGAATACCCATTAGATAGTTCACGTCAGCTTACAGGAGGCTTACATATGTCATTTTAAGGATTCCACTTTCCTAAAGCATTTGAAATAGTCAAATTGCATGTAATTTCAAACTTATTTCACCCTATATCAAATTCATTACTTAAGAGGCTTCTAAGGATCAACATTGCAACAGAGAGATTCTTAAAATTGGGATAAATAACACTGATTAAAATACATAGCAAAATCCAACCGGATTTTAGTTGAGAATTATCGCAGATATTTAAAACCCTGCTTTGTAACACATGAAAGTACTTTTAATGGAATTAAAGCAGAATATCATGACAAAGTTGTAAAAAATACTTTTTTTTCACTTTCTGCGCATTACACATATTGTAAACATCTTTTAAACACATTTACAAAAAAATTTAACCCACCTAAAGAATGCTTCCAGTCTGTCTGCTGGAACTAGAGCAGAAAAAATGTTTGCAAACAAATAGATGTATCATCGGGGCAAACAAGCAGAGTTAGTGCTGTCCCATCAATTTTCACGAAGGCATTTCAGTACAGCACCTCAGTCCCGACAACTATAAAAAAAACTGAACCCGAGGTTTGAACACGGCGTGCTTTTAGTGCATATCCATATGTTGGGATTTCTATACAGTCCCAATACGCATGTGCAGCGTGCGACCTGTATACACAGGGATTCAGGACAGGAGTTAGGAGCAATGTAACAGACGGAGGCAGTGAAGTGTTAACTGTGTTGCTGATGAACTTGGAAACAAGTCAATATAGCTTTGCCCACAGGATACATCAAAACATATGAGAAGGCTGAAGAACCAATCAGTTTGTACATCGAAAGAATAAATGTGATTTCAGAGCTAATAACATTTTGAAACTTGAAGGTGAAATTGAAGAGGTGAAAGCTGTAGCAGAAAGAGCACCAGAAACTTAAATGATGCTGATGTAGCAATGATGTTAGATCACAACTGAGAAGTGAGAGAAATCTGGAAGGAGGAGAAGCTCCAACCTGGTGTATGCCCAAATGTGAAAGTACTTACAGCAAATAAAGTGTAATGGTTTTGGCAAACTACAGACTTGACCAGCATACTGTGGGGGGAAATAAACAATTCCCAAAACCTCTGTCCACACAACGAAACAAAGAGACGGAATGAGGCAAGACTTGAATGTAAGAAAGCGACTTTGTGAATGGTAATTGACCCAAAGTGCATGGCATAAGAACCAGCCTTATAAGTTTAAGATTTATTTATTAGTTACAAGTAGGCTTACATTCACGTTGCAATGAAGTTACTGTGAAAGTCCTCTAGTTACCACTCTTTGGTGCCAGTTCAGGTATAATGAGGGAGAGTTTAGCAAGGCCAATGCATCTAACAAGCACGTCTTTGGTCTTTTCTCCCAGTAAGGCAAAGTATGTACCACTCAAAACAATTATCACCATGTTGCAGGAATATTTTGATGCTAAACCACAAGTGTTAAGAACTGAGGAAAATTAAAGTTAAAAAATGAAATTGGGATAAAATAAAAAGGGGGATTTTTTAAAGGCAGCAATCTGAAGTGAGTTTAGGTGTGCAAATTAGTATAGCAATGAGTAAAGCAAGTGTTCTTCTTTGTGACTAGGACAACAATGGGGTGTAGAAGAGGTGGCTTCAACGTAGAGAGCTAAAGGAGATGGCACTTACATGCTAAAAGCTGGGTCAATACAGTAAAAAGTCTGATAACACCAGGTTTTAGTCCAACCAATTTATTTGATAGTAAACTCACAAACATTCGAGGTTAAGCTCTTCTTCAGGTGAATGGAGAGTTCTGGCCTCAGACAGAGCATATAAAGCACCAGCGGTTTACAGATTATTGATTACTGGAAGAAGAGCTTAACCTCGAAAGCTTGTGAGTTTACCATCAAATAAATTGGTTGGACTTAAACCTGGTGTTGTCAGACTTTTTACTGTGTTTACTCCAGTCCAACGCCGGCACATCCACATCAAAAGCTGGGTCCACAGGGTAGGTGACATCAAAGGGAATGAATGATATATCCATAGCACAATAACTGGGGAAAGACACACAGTAGCAGCGGCTACCATCAAAGCCACACCTAGCCACAGCAAATCTCCTGAAAATCAATTATTACAAAAAAAGGCGGCTGGTTTAGATCTAAAGCACAAATTGAGAAGATTACTGCTTCACTGAAACTGAAGGTGGTTTTTCCAAACATGGGCAAATAACCTGTGTATGGTAATTAGCTTCTGGGTCTAGCTTATCGAGTTATATAAGTTTGGATGTTGTTTGGGTACAAAGATCATCTCAAGAGTCCAGGAAACCTAGGTAGTTGCAAACTTCATGTGACATATAGCCACCAGTGTAGTTGAGTATTTTAATGTAATATAGTCCTCCCATTGTGTATTTTTCTTTAAAATTCATAATTAAATTAATAAATATTCTTTATTAATTTAACAAGACCTGACTATTCCTCCTGGTTTGCATATCTTTTCTCACAGTATACCAGACTGAAAATACAATTAAAAAATATCAGGGTGGTGTTCCAAGTTACCCTGTTGGGTTTGGGATATCTTCACATTTAACATCAGTGTGGTTCTTAACACTAGAGATAGTGGAAGGCATTTGCAAGCAGAAATCAGCAAAGCAGTGAAACAGTTGGTGAGTATATTGTGGCACTGAAGAACTTACCACTGCATTACAGTTTTATACATGTATTGGTGGATGAAAAAAATCCAGCTGAAGCCGTCAAACACACAAATACCTCACATTTAAGTCAGTGTGTAAGATTGCTGTTACACTGCAGGTGAAGAATCTTGTGCCTTAGCATATTCCTATTTTGTATCTTACTTCATTGAATGCTTTGCCATTCAATAAAGTTATGGCTGATTTGACAGCAAATCCACATTCCCACTGCCCCGAAAACAAATCTTTTCCCTTGCTTATCAAGATTCTATCGACCTCTGCCATAAAAATACTTAAAGACTCTGCTTCCAGCTCTTTTTGAAGAAGGGATTTCCAAAGACTTACAACTCTTCGGGAAAAAAAGTCTCTCATCTCTGTCATTGATGGGTGACCCATTATTTTTAAACAGTGACCTCCCAATTGTTCTACATTTTCCTGCAAGAGGAAACATCCTTTCCACATCTACATTGTCAAACCCCCTCAGGATCTTGTATGTTTCAATGAAGTCACCTCTTACTCTTCTAAACTCCAGCATATGCAAGCCTAGCTAGCCTAACCTTCCCTCATAACATATTAGTCTGGTAAACCTTCTCTGAATTGCTTCCAATACATTTACATCCTTCCTTAAGTGCACTGTGGACAGTATTCCAGATGCGCCCTATATAACCAAAGCATAACCTCCCTCCTTTTGTATTCAATTCCCTTGCAATAAACAATAACATTCTTGTACCTGCTGTCTTGTACCTGCATTCTAATCTTTTGTGATTCATGCACTAGGATACCTAGATTTGTCTACATTTTGGAGTTCTGCAATCTCTTACCGTTTAGATAATAAGTTTCCTTTTTATTTTTCTGACCAAAATGGGCATTTTTACATTTTCTTACATTATATCTCATTTACCACATCTTTGCCCATTCACTGAACGGATCTATATCTTGTAACCTCTTTCTGACCTCTTCATATCTTGCTTTCCTACCTATCTTTGATCATCAGCAAAAGTAGCAACTATACCATTCATCGAAGTCATTTATATAAACTGATGCCCCACTCATTGCATTTGCCAACAGGAAAATGGCCCACTTCTGCCTACCCTTCATTTCCTGCTGGCTAGCCAATTTCAATATCTTACCCCCCAGATCCTGTGCTAATATCTCTTGTAATACCCTTTGATGTTGCATCTTGTCAAATGTCTTCTGGAAGTCTAAGTACAGTACATCCACCAGTTCCCCTTTATCCACAGCTATGTTAGTTCTTCAAAGAACCCCATTAAGTTGGTTAAACATGATATTCCTTTCACAAAACCATATTGACACTGCCTGATTCCCATGAATGTTTCCAAATGTCCTGCTATAATGTTTTTAATAATGGCTTCCAATATTTTCGCCAGGACAGATGTCAAGCTAACTTGCCTTATAGTTTTTTGTTTTCTTTCTCCCATCCAATTTGAATAAAGGAGTTACATTTGCCATTTTCCATTTAATGGAACTTCCTCAAATTGGAAAATTAAAATAAGCACATTAATTACTATTTTAAGATCTTAGGATGAAGCCCATCAGGACCCGAAAACTTGACAGGAGCAGTTCCAGCAGTTTGTTCAGTACCATTTCCCTGATGATTGTAATTCTCATGAGTTCCTCCCTCCCTTCCATTTCCTGACTTACAGCTATTTTTAGGGTGTTACTTGTGTCCTTTATAGTGAAGCCCATTATAAAATATCAGTTTAATTTATCGTCTATCTCCTTATTTTCCATTATTAATTCCCCAGACTCATTTTCTCTGGGACCAATGCTCACGTTGTTAGCTCCTTTCTTTTTAAAATATTTATAGAAATTCTGACTATCTGTACATATATTTTGAGCTAGCTTTCTCCCTTACTCTCATTTTCCCTTCCTTATCAATATTTTAGTCATTCTTTCTATATTTTCTCCAATCTTTTGACCCTCATGCAATTATATGATTTTTTTCTTTAAGTTTGATACAATATTTAGCTTTTTTCAGTCAACCATGGATAGTGAGTCCTCCTTTTGGTTTTTTTATATTTTTCAGTGGAATGTTTCTATTCTGTGTATTCTGAAATAGACCTTTAAATGTCCACAGTCTAGTCAAGCTATCAAGGAACTGTTGAAGCTGTCAAAGAACTGTCAAAGCTGTCAAAGAACTGTCAAATGTGAGTTGGCATAGATGGGGTTAAAGCAAAATGTTGTGGGTAGGGGCATGGATTGGCATGAGTCAACACTGAGTTAACATGGGAACTATAAAGGGGCCATATATGGGGATATATAGGGCATTAGAGTCTGAGGGTTGGATGGAAGGCATGTGTTGGCATGGGGGGCTATGTGTGTGGCATGAGTTGGCATCGGTTGTCATAGCTGAAATATGAGGAATTTGTGGAAGGCACGGGGTGAGAACTGAAAGGCTGTTTCTTCTTTTCTTTAAAAAAAATTACAGTGATGGAGCAAAAAGTAGGCCTTCTGCCTAGTCTATCTCCACTTTGGCAGCCTCCACACTTGTTCTAGGGGTGGTGGGCGCAGCTTCCAATCCAACACCCCATCAGAATGAAAATCCAAACTGCAGGAAGCTCATTTTAAAGGTTGGGTTTGCAAAGAAGTGAATTCTTCCATATCACACAAGCCAGGAACAAAATTCTGGGTTTAGTGTTAAAAAGAACCTACAAACAGACATTGAATGGTTAGACAGAGGTTCACCAGTGTCTCATCCTACAATCACAATGAGTAATGAGGGCAGAGCTGCATCAAGTGAGGTAACAGAGCAATGGTACTCTGAGAGTAGGAGTCCAACTGAACACACAAGAGCAGCCAGTAAGAAATCCATAGCACATCGCATTGGTCTGGTGTAGACAGTGATCTAGAATCACAGGTAAGCAAATGTATTACACGTCAGAACTGTCAAAGAAACTCACTAAACATGCCTAATCGTGGTCATGGTTGCATCATCCAATTCAAAAGTTCATGTAGACTTTTATCAAAAGGAAAATGACAATTTCTTTGTATTCATTGATAGCCATTCTAATTGGGTCAAAGTAAATCACAGCTATGCTTGCTTTCATCGGCCGGGGTATTGAGTACAAGGGTCGGCAAATCATGTTGCAGCTATATAAAACCTTAAGTCGCATTTGGAGTATTGTGTGTAGTTCTAGTGGCCACACTACCAGAAGGATGTGGAAGTATTGGAGAGAGTGCAAAGAAGGTTCACAAGATCTCGAGGGTGCTGGCTATGAGAAGAGGTCAATAAACTAGGATTATTTTCCCTGGAGAGACAGAGGCTGAGGGGAGAACTGATAGAGGTCCACAAAATTATGAGAAGCATAGACAGGGTAGATAGTCAAAGGCTTTTTCCCAGGGTGAAAGTGTCAATTGCAAGTGGGCACAGATTCAAGGTGAGGGGAGAAAATTTAAGGGAAATGTGTGGGGTGTTTTTTCATGCAGAGAATGGTGGGTGCCTGGAATGTGCTGCCAGGGACGGTGGTGGAAGCAGACACATTAGCAACATTTAAGAGACATCTGGATGATTACATGAATAGGGAGAGAATAGAGGGTTTTTTAAAATTTAGTTAAGGCATCATGATTGGCATGGGACTTGGAGGGCCAAAGGACCTGTTCCTGTGCTATATTTTTCTTTGTTCTTTGTTCTTGACCATAGCATGAATAGTGAACGAGCAAGCAAGTTACAATCTATGTTTGCTTGTCATGGATTACCAGAGGAATTTGTCTCAGATAATGGTTCACGATTTCATTCCAAAATTGAATGAAACAAACCCGTATCAAACATAGCCTCATTCTTCCTTACTTTAGAACCCAAACTGCCTGTTATATCTGATATCAAATGGAGAAACTGAAAGATCCACAGGGACGGTTAAAGAAGTACTTAAGAAACAAGTGCTGCAGCCTGTTCAAATTTCACTCTGAAAGATCAGCTGGCTAATATCCTTCTGAAGTATAGAATAACCCAACACTGTATCCACCCACTGAGCTTTTGATGAAGAGAAGGTTAAGGATGTGCTTGAGTCTGCTTCCACCAAACCTGACTGTCACAAGATGAACACAAACAGTCCTGTCCAAAGTGTTAGGATGATACAAACAAAAGGCAATGCAGTTTCAGGCAAAGGGAGCTTTTGTATTCTGAGCAGGTGCTCTCCCCACACTCTTCTATCCACCTCATTAGTCAAAAAAGTGGGAAATGAAAAAGGTGACAAAATTCTGTGGACCTAAAAGATGGTTGTTGAAGTTGAGCGCACGGTGAGAAATGTTCATCTAGACCACATAATCCCGGCAAGAGGTGACCCAAAACAAGGCCATGTTCTATATGATCATGAGCTGAAGTCAGAGTGGAACAAGACTTCTATTTGAAGTACTAATTTCTGAGGCAGAAACAGGATTTTCTGTGCAAACTGAAGCAAAGTAATCCTTAACCTAACTTGATACCAAAATCATCTCCAGGATGCCCTTCCCCAGTTGCCCGAGGGCAGTTAAGAGTCAACCATATTGCTGTGGTTCTGGGCTCACATATAGGCCGGACCAGGTAAGGAGGACAGATTTCCCTCCCTAAAGGACATTAGTGAACCAGGTGGGTTTTTCCAACAATCGACAATGGTTTCATGGTCATTGGCAGATTCTTAATTCCAGATTTTTTTTATTGAATTCGATCTCCACCATCTGCCATGGAGGGATTCAAACCCCAGAACATTAGCTCAGTTTCTGGGTAAGTAGCCCAGCAATAATACCACTGGACACTCACCTCTCCTAAATAAGTAGCCTTAATAGGAAGATTTTACGCTTTCTGTCTTTAAGAATAGCAACAATTACTAAAAATCGATTCTAAAGCCAATGGGGCGAACATAAGAACATAAGAAATAGGAGCAGGAGTAGGCCATCTAGTCCTTCGAGCCTGCCCCGCCATTCAATAAGATCATGGCTGATCTGTTGTGTCTCAGTTCCACATTCCCGCCCTCTCCCCATAACCCTTAATCCCCTTGCCTATCAAAAACCTATCAACCCGCGTCTTAAATATATTTAGCGAGGCAGCCTCCACCACTTCAACGGGCAGAGAATTCCAGAGATTCACCACCCTTCGAGTGAAGAAGTTCCTCCTCAACTCTGTTCTAAACTGCCCCCCTCCCTTTATCTTGAGGCTGTGCCCCCTAGTCCTAATTTTCCCATTCCTCCTGCCGTGGGAATCAGAGCGGGCAAGGGATGGACCATGGTAAGGTCCATTGACTTTGGATGGGATTTTCCAGTTTTGCAGCCAGCCTGGCCAGAAAATCCCAGTAAAAAGTCTGACAACACCAGGTTTTAGTCCAACCTATTTATTTGATAATATACTCGCAAGCTTTCGGGTTAGCCCCTTCGTCAGGTGAATGGAGAGTTCTGGCCTCAGACAGAGCATATAAAGCACAGACATTTTAGAGATTACTGATTAGAATGCGAATCCTTACACCTAACCTGCTGTTCAAGACCTGAAGTGGCTGATAATGTGAGTGGAAGGAGCACTGATCACAGTTTAAAGAGATGTGTATTGTCTCCAGACAGTACAGTAAGTGAGGTTTTGCAAACCCAGGCAAGTCACGGGGGTTACAGATAGTGCGACATGAACCCAAGATCCCTGTTGAGACCGTCCTCATGTGTGCGGAACTTGGCTATCAGTCTCTGTTCAGCGACTCTGCGCTGTCGTGTGTCGTGAAGGCCGCCTTGGAGAATGCTTACCTGAAGGTCAGAGGCTGAATGCCCGTGACCACTGAAGTGTTCGCCAACAGGAAGGGAACAGTCTTGCCTGGTGACTGTCGAGTGATGTTCATTCATCCGTTGTCGTAGCGTCTGCATGGTCTCCCCAATGTACCATGCTTCGGGACATCCTTTCTTGCAACGTATCAGGTAGACAATGTTGGCCGAGTTGCAAGAGTATTTACCATGTACCTGGTGGACGGTATTCTCACGTGTGATGATGGTATCCATGTTGATGATCCGGCATGTCTTGCAGAGGTTGCTGTGGCAGGGTTGTGTGGTATTGTGGTCACTGTTCTCCTGAAGGCTGGGTAGTTTGCTGCGAACAATGGTCTGTTTGAGGTTGTGTGGTTGTCTGAAAGCAAGAAGTGGGGGTGTGGGGATAGCCCTGGCGAGATGTTCGTCTTCATCAATGATATGTTGAAGACTCCGGAGAAGATGTTGTAGCTTCTCCGCTCCGGGGAAGTACTGGACGACGAAGGGTACTCTGTCCACTGTGTCCTGTGTTTGCCTTCTGAGGAGATCGGTGCGGTTTTTCGCTGTGGCGCATCGGAACTGCCGATCTATGAGTCGAGCACCATATCCTGTTCTTACGAGGGCATCTTTCAGGGTCTGGAGGTGTCTGTCATGATCCTCCTCATCTGAGCAAATCCTGTGTATACGGAGGGCTTGTCCATAGGGAATGGCTTCTTTAACATGTTTAGGGTGGAAGCTGGAGAAGTGGAGCATTGTGAGATTGTCTGTGGGCTTGCGGTACAGTGAGGTGCTGAGGTGACCGTCCTTGATGGAGATGCGTGTGTCCAAGAATGCAACTGATTCTGGGGAATAGTCCATGGTGAGTCTGATGGTGGGGTGGAATTTGTTGATATCATCATATAGTTGTTTCAGTGATTGTTCACCATGAGGCCAAAGGAAGAAAATGTCATCAATGTACCTAGTGTACAGCATCGGTTGAAGATTCTGTGCAGTGAAGAAGTCTTGTTCGAACCTGTGCATGAAGATGTTGGCATATTGAGGTGCAAATTTGGTCCCCATGGCTGTTCCATGTGTCTGGATGAAAAACTGGTTGTTGAAGGTGAAGACATTGTGGTCCAGGATAAAGCGGATGAGTTGTAAAATTGCATCTGGAAACTGGCAGTTGTCAGCATTGAGTACTGAGGCAGTCGCAGCAATGCCATCGTTGTGGGGGATGTTGGTGTAGAGCGCTGAGACATCCATTGTGACGAGGAGTGTCCCTGGTTCAACTGCTCCGTGTGTGCTGAGTTTCAGTAGAAAGTCCGTAGTGTCGCGACAAAAGCTGGGGGTTCTTTGTACAATGGGTTTCAGGATGCCCTCGACGTAGCCGGAGAGGTTCTCACACAGAGTTCCATTGCCCGATACGATGGGACGGCCAGGTGTGTTTGCCTTCAGGAGAACAGTGACCACAATACCACACAACCCTGCCACAGCAACCTCTGCAAGACATGCCGGATCATCGACATGGATACCATCATCACACGTGAGAATACCGTCCACCAGGTACATGGTAAATACTCTTGCAACTTGGCCAACATTGTCTACCTGATACGTTGCAAGAAAGGATGTCCCGGAGCATGGTACATTGGGGAGACCATGCAGACGCTACGACAACGGATGAATGAACATCGCTCGACAGTCACCAGGCAAGACTGTTCCCTTCCTGTTGGCGAACACTTCAGTGGTCACGGGCATTCAGCCTCTGACCTTCGGGTAAGCATTCTCCAAGGCGGCCTTCACGACACATGACAGCGCAGAGTCGCTGAACAGAGACTGATAGCCAAGTTCCGCACACATGAGGACGGTCTCAACAGGGATCTTGGGTTCATGTCGCACTATCTGTAACCCCCGTGACTTGCCTGGGTTTGCAAAACCTCACTTACTGTACTGTCTGGAGACAATACACATCTCTTTAAACTGTGATCAGTGCTCCTTCCACTCACATTATCAGCCACTTCAGGTCTTGAACAGCAGGTTAGGTGTAAGGATTTGCATTCTAATCAGTAATCTCTAAACTGTCTGTGCTTTATATGCTCTGTCTGAGGCCAGAACTCTCCATTCACCTGACGAAGGGGCTAACCCGAAAGCTTGCGAGTATATTATCAAATAAATAGGTTGGACTAAAACCTGGTGTTGTCAGACTTTTTACTGTGTTTACGCCAGTCCAACGCCGGCATACCCACATCAGAAAATCCCATCCAATATAGACAAAGACAAAGAACAACACAGCACAGGAAACAGGCCCTTCGGCCCAACGAGCCCGCGCCGCCGTCCCACTGTCTCAATATGTTTGACTCCATCTGTCAGGAGTCAGGAATTGGGCCATTTTAATGCTGGGGGAGAAAGTTCAGCAGCCAAATCAATCATGAGGTTGAATCAACAGATCGTGAGCTCTTTTGTGGAGTCAGGAGAAACAGTCATGCTTTTCTGACAAATATTATATCAAGAAAACTACTGTACTAATTTATGTGTTGCAGGATACAATCCCTGAAGGATCACTGTGCAGGCTATTTGATGCCTAGTACCAGTGAATAGAGCATGCATGACATATACTCTGACAATTGACATATAAACTGCATCGGAGGTCTCCTGTTCGTCTTGAGACTTTGATTTGGAAACCTTTAGGCACTCACCTGAAATAGGCTACCCCTCTGGCCATCAACTTTCCCGGGCTGGATTGCTATTAGCAACTGGGAAGTCAGAAGAACAAATGGGATGATTAATGGAGCACCGCCCTTGTACCATGCTAAGTGCCAGTGCAGACATGATGGGCCAAAGGGCCTCTTTTCTCTGCTATCTGACTCTAATACCCAAAGGTGAGACCATTATCTTTGGAAGGACTGAGTTATGAGGAAAGGTTGGAGAAACTGGGACTCTTCTCCTTGGAAAGACGGAGATTAAGGGGGGATATGATAGAGGTATATAAAATACTGAAGGGAATAGATAGAGTAAACAGTGGTAGGCTTTTCCCTAGATTGGGGACAATTACGAGAGGTCACGATCTAAGGGTGAGGGGGGAGAAGTATAATTTGGATATGAGAGGAAGGTTTTTCACGCAGAGGGTCGTGGGGTATGGAACGTGCTACCGAGTAGGGTGGTGGAGGCAGGCACATTGGACTTGTTTAAGGTTTACTTAGATAGACACATGAGCGAAACAAGGATGGAGGGTTATAGTAGAGGGTATTAAATAGGGTCAGAGTCTCGGGACCACACCAGAAATGTAGTTTTATATGTTAACGCATTGTCTTTTTATTCCACAGGGTCAGTCCACCTTCTTGTCAAACGAGGGGCATGCACACGGTGGGTCGTGCGTGGGCTGCTCTTGGAGGTTCCGGGAGTGGCCTAGTACTTTGTGTCGGTGTGTGTGCTTAATCCTGGACCAGCAGATGGGCACCGCAACAGCTCAGTGACTATCACTGCTAGCTGTGCAGATACATGGATTTGGGCCTGTGTCTGTGGGAGTTTGCGCATTCTCCCTGTGGTTGCGTGGGTTTCCTCCGGGCGCTCTAGTTTCCTCCCACACCCCAAAGATGTGCTCTTAGGCTGATTGGTGTACCAAATTGACACTATTCTCCCCTGAATCTGGCTACATTAGGGGTTCCACTCACATACACACAGGGCGGGGTAGGTGTGGGATGATGCGGCGGCGCAGGCTCATTGGGCCGAAGGGCCTGTTTCCCGTGCTGGGTTGTTCTTTGTTCTTTGTTCTTTGTATTACATTTGAATTTGTTTGGTGGCGTGAGTGCTTGGTAAATAATTACTTTGATGCCTGTATATCGTGATAAAATGTGACAGTACATTCATGAGCTGGCTTACAGTCCAACTTTGATGTTTATTTTATGAACTTTACAATGAAAGTTTAGTCGAACCTAATGCCAATTCTGTCAAAAGCCACAATAATCAAGAGAGGATCGGAAGTAGAAATGTCAGTTGTGTTCTCAATCTGAACCACAGTCTCATTTATACCTTAATATTTTAATTTGTATTAATCATTTTCACATGTAGAAAACAAAAGATAAATGCCTCACCTTATTCACTTAGACTTATCATATCATTGCCATTTGTCTTCATGTTGAATGACATTAAATTTCAGTTTGTGTTTGATTTTATTGGTTTGAAAAAGTAAACATTTCAGAAACTTGGAGTAAAACTGAGACACAAATATAATTTGGCAGACGGACTACCCTGTGCGTCATTTAAAGTGATTACTTAGGTCATGAGAAATTGGTCATGGATCTCTGAGGAAGAAGCTTTGAATTAAGAATTGAGTTCCAGAAAAACAGGAGTGTGGAGGTGAAAATGAGTGGAACCTGCTGATTGCTTCCTTTTCTCTAAAAGGGTGGCTACAAAATGTACAAGCTCAGCCTAGCATTTTGCCTTGGGATATATTTTGATGCCAACATGACACATAGTATGGCAAGGGACGGCACGGTGACATAATGGTTAGTACTGCTGCCTCACAGCACCAGGGACCGAGGTTCAATTCTGGCCTCAGGCCATTGCCTGTGTGGACTCTGCACATTCTCCCTGTGTCTGCATGGGTTTCCTGCAGGTGCTCCAGTTTCCTTCCACAGTGCAAAGATGTGCAGGTTAGGTTGATTGGCCATGCTAAATTGATCCTGGTGTCAGGGGGGTTAGCAGCGTAAATGTGTGGGGTTACGGGAATAGAGTCTGGGTGGGATTGTGGTCAGTACAGACTCGATGGGCTGACTGGCCTCCTTCTGTACTGTTGGGATTCTATGATTCCAGAATTTAATAGGGTAACATTTCAAGAAGACAGCTTTTTTTATCATTTACTTAATCCCTGCATTAAAGTTTCTCTTTTTCCATACTTGGTTACGCTCAGCATTTCACTGGAAGTCAATTAGCGATGTCAAAATTGGGACAGGAGTTGAAGGCTTTGCAACCTCACTGCCGAATATGGAAAAATTCTGTCTGCCTTATCGCACTTACAGTTACGAGAAGAAGTGAATTCTCTGTGACTGCTTTCAGTATCATCTGCTGACCAGAAAGCACCCAGAAATCTGGATCCTGTTTGTTTTTACTCTACAAAACAGAACCCCATGCACGAGTGATGCATGCTATTTAATTATCAATGTTCCAATGATATGAGCCAATTGACACCCATTATCCTGGAAACCAACGCAACTTAGTGACCCCTCAGGGATTTAATGGGAGCCACGTAGTTTTCCAGTATGCTCACAATAGATAATGATAATAATAATAAAGCTGTAATAGCTGTGGGCCTTGATGGGTGGATCACATATTCCAAGAGCCACATGACCAGCAAGGACTATGGGTCACTCCAGCAGGAAGCTGAGCCAATCGGGTGAGGGGAAGGGGTGGTCAGTTCGAGTTTGGCAACCCAGAGGGGCAGTCATATTTGGAATCTAGTCTTACTTTGATGTTCTTGTATATAAGTATTCTGTTAATAATAAAGCCTTTACTGTTGGAACTTCATCGAGTCACCCTTCATCTATTACAGTCTTCAGCACCGTCATGGTGCTGGCTATGATGGGTGCTGCAGGGAACGCTTAAATGCTGCTCCCACTAGTCAGGGCTAACAGCTGATTCCTGACTCCAGTCAATCGGATGCCATTGGACTCAGAAAATCACTGTGGGGGGTTGTGGGCTGTCTCATTGGAATCAGCTGAATGGGGCCACCAGCGGGAAAGACTCTGGTTTCCTGCCGGTGTGAGCACTTACAACCGATTTGGGTGACTCGCGCCCATAATTTCATGGACATAGCATCATAGAATCCCTACAGTGCAGAAGGAGGCCATTCAGTCCATTGAGTCTGCACCGACAACAATCCCACCCCAGGCCCTATTCATGTAAACCCACCTGCTAATCCCTCAGACCTACGCATCCTGGGACACTAAGGGGCAATTTATCATGGCTAATACATCTAACTTGCACATCTTTGGACTGTGGGAGGAAACCAGAACACCTGGAGGAAACCTGCACAGGCACAGGGAGAATGTGCAGACTCCACACAGACAGTGACCCAAGCTGGGAATTGAACCCGGGTTCCTGGAACTGAGAGGCAGCAGTGCTAACCACTGTGCCACTGTGCTGCCCAAATGTTTGACATGTTTGATTTCCCTTCTTAAATATGTGTATAATATTAACTGTCCACTAGTCCTCTGACGACACCTATTTCTACTAAATTATTACATATATGTTGTGATGTCCCAAGGTATTGAACAACGATATAGACAAGGTTCCAAGACACTGTAGATACCCAAAAATCCAATCAGTAAATAATTTATTAATTAACCCACATTAAGGCACATAGCCAAGTTCATACTCATGAAAAAGTTTGACTTACTTTTATGGTTCTCATCCAGTCCTTAGTCAAAGGCTCCCATTATTCCTAACTGTAATGTTTACAAAGACTCTAAGGCTGATTGACAGCTGTGGTTTTTCAAAGGGTATAAATAGCTTCACTTCCTCTTTTGAGGTTGAGGGCCTGAGGGGGTTGGGTCAGGTCACCCTCATGCCTGTGTGGTTTTGGAGTGGGAGGGTGATGTATTATTTGAGTGCTGGATGGGAGGATATCCTTCTTTGCTAAGGGATTGGTGGTGCTCCCCTGGACCCTCAGGGACCAGCACACCAGGCTCTTCACCATGTCATTACCTACACCAAAGCCCACCCGATGCATTTGCCACTGGAGAGGTGGCTGAATGGCACAGGGGGAGGGGGGTGTGGTAAATGGGCCAGCAAAGTTGTTAATTATATTACAACTAGTGTGTTTGCATCATTATGGGCAGCAACCTGATTGGGCTGATGGGTAGACCAGGGGCATCGCGACAGCTTTGGCACCCAACAATAAACCTATTTTTTGCCCGACACCCAATTCTCTGGGCCATCGCGATTCCCTACTGGGAGCTGTCAGACTGGGGAATCCCCACAATATCAGAACTAAACAATGTCCATGCTTGTTGGAGATCTCAAATTAAACAAAATTCTAGGAAAATGCAGCGTATCACTTCATTTCAGAGAGAGAAAGAATGGATAAACAATTCAGCCTGTGAATAAATTATACAATCTAAATAAATAAAACCACCCTGAATATTTATTCTTAATTGAGCAGGGATAATTTTGTTTTAATTATTCAATTAAATTGTTCGAGATGGCGCCAAAGTGAGGTGACTCCTTGCAAGCTGTGCCCATCATACCTTCAAATTCTATCTTTTACTCTTGTTCTATGCTTCTAAAACTTTATTCTAATTCTTTTAAACTTGCTATCTTTCTCTACACCCTAGCTATGACTGTAACACTACATTCTGTATTCTCTCCTTTCCTTCTCTATGTACTGTATGCTTTGTCTGTATAGCACACAAGAAACAATACTTTTCACTGTATGCTAATACATGTGACAATAGTAAATCAAATCAATTCAAATCATTCCAGCTATGTAACTAATTTATTTAAGAGTTGAATGACACTTGTGTAAGAGACAGAGACATGTGTCATTAATACCAAATCCTATTTCTTTTCGAATATTAGTTCCTTCATCATATTCTCAGCCATCAAACCCCTCCACACAGAGCTCACATTTTGCTCAGTCTAAAGACATCTATGAAGATGATGTTGGCACATGAGTAAGGAAACCTTTTGTCATGTCAGAATTGATTTGTGCAATGATGGGTTGTAAGTTCCAGTTTCAGAGGTGACCTGCTGTGAGGAACTGCCTTCAGCTATTTCTATTACTTGCCACCTACTGGAGACCAAAGAGGACCACAATTATCTCACTACCACGGATATATGTCGAGCACCTTAATAGATCAACAGCAGGTTCATGATATGACATTTACGATTATCCTGCAGTGAATGCTAGTGATATTATGAATGCCAGTGCTTTGCTGAAAATCTGCCTGTGCAGCATACTTGGGAAAAAGGGAAAGAAGAAATATAGACATTTCTCTCATTGATATGGCAACCGAACTATAGCAATTGACGATGGGCTCTCATCCAAAAGTTTCACTTTGTCTATGTTCTCCACAGCAACTGTATGATTGGACCAGTGTCTGTTCCAAACTTTATCTTGTTTCAGAAAAGCTTTTGGTGCTATTTGAGGTATTTACGGTAAATCCTGGCCAACATTCATCCCACAACCAAAAGTAGATTAACAGACCTCATTACTCCTTATGTTAAAATTACTGCTGTGCTTACCTTTATGTGCAAATATATATCACAATAATTTATTGAATACACAGCACATTTTTGACTTTGACACCAGATAACTATAGTCTGTCTTTCTTTCACCCTATTATTTATTGTACCATCTTTCTACTCAAATTACTAAACTTAATCTGTCCAGTTGATTGGCTACATTCACTTTTCCTGTTACAGCTGATTGCTTTCTTTCAAAAAGAAAAGCTTCTCCATGCCATTCCCAAATTTTCCCTTTCCATCCTTAAAACTCTGCCCTCTTTTCCTATGAAACCCTAGTTTGATTCCTGGCTTGGGTCACTGTCTGTGTGGTGACTGCACATTATGCTGATTTGTGCCTTCTTGCCTTCAAACAACCGCACAACCTCAAACAGACCGTTGTTCGTAGCAAACTACCCAGCCTTCAGGAGAATGGTGACCACAACACCACACAACTCTGCCACAGCAACCTCTGCAAGACGTGCCGGATCATCGACATGGATGACATCATCTCACGCGAGAACACCATCCACCATGTACACAGCACATACTCTTGCAACTTGGCCAATGTTGTCTACGTAATACGCTGCAGGAAAGGATGTCCTGAAGCATGGTACATTGGGGAGACCATGCAGACGCCATGACAATGGATGAATGAACATCACTCGACAATCACCAGGCAAGACTGTTCCCTTCCTGTCGGCAAACACTTCAGCGGCGACGGGCATTCGGTCTCTGATCTTCGGGTAAGCATTCTCCAAGGTGGCCTTCACGACACACGACCATCGCAGAGTCGCTGAGCAGAGACTGATAGCCAAGTTCCGCACACATGAGGACAGCCTCAACCGGGGTCTCGGTTTCATGTTGCACTATCTGTAACCCCTGTGACTTGCCTGGGCTTGTAAAATCTCACTTACTGTCCTGTCTGGAGACATTACACATCTCTTTAACCTATGCTAATGCTATCTCCACTCACATTGTCTGCAACTTTAAGACTTGAATAGCAGGTTAGCTGTAAAGACTCGCATTCTAATCAGTATTTTGTAAATTGTGTGTGTCTTTATATGCCTTTCTCTGATCAGAACCTTGCATACACCAGACGAAGGAACACCGTTTCTGAAAGCTTGTGGGATTACTATCAAATAAACTGGTTGGACTCTAACCTGGTGTTGTGTGACCTCCCCTGTAGGCAGTGAGGATAGAAAGATTTCTCTCAAGGCCTCAGCAATTTCCTCCCTTGCCTCTCTCAGTATTCTGGGATATATCCCATCAGGCCCTGGGAACTTGTCTCTCTTAAAGTTTCCCAAGAACCCCACTACCTCCTCCTTTTTGATCTCAACATGGCCCAAACTATCTATACATTTTTTCTCAGACTCATCGTCTACCAAGTCCTTCTCTTTGGCGAATACTGAATGTACTTATTTAATAGCCATATCCTCTGGCTCCACGCATAGATTCCCTCCCCTGTCCTTGAGTGGGCCATCCCTCTCCCTGGCTATCCTCTTGCTCCTTCTATATGTATAAAAAGTCTTGGGATTTTCCTTAATTCTGCTGGCCAATGCTTTTTCATGACCCCTCTTAGCCGTTCTTACTCCTTGCTTATATTTCTTTCTACTTCCCTTGTATTCCATACTTGCTTTGTGTGTTCCCAGCCTCCTAGCTTTGACAAATGTTTCCTTTTTCACTTTGACTAAGCCCACAATATCTCTCATTATCCAAGGTTCCCAAAACTTGCCATACTTATCCTTCATCCTTACAGGAATGTGCCAGTCCTGAATCCCTATCAACTTACGCTTGAAAGCCTTCCACATGCCAGATGTTGATTTGCCCTCAAACATCTGCCCCCAATCTACATTCTTCAGTTCCTGCCTAACATTGTTGTAATTAGCCTTCCTTCAGTTTAGCACCTTAACTTGAGGACTAAAAGAATATGCAGGCAATAGTGACTAGTTTAGGGGTTTAAAAAAAGGGTGGCATGGACAAGTTGGGCCGAAGGACCTGTTTTCATGCTGTAAACCTTTATGATCCTATGACTAAGTATAGGTATAGGGATATTCTGTATAGGGGGTTGGTGAGGCCACACCTGAAGTGTTCAATTTTGGTCGCCACACTATCAGAAGTTTGTGGAGGTTTTGGAAAGAGTACAGAAAAGATTTACTAAGATGTTGCTTGGTATGGAGAGCATCAGCTATGAAGAGAGATTGGAAAAACTTGATTTGTTCTCACTGGAACGACAGAGGTTGAGGGGTGACCTGATAGAAATCTACAAGATTATGAGAGGCATAGACAGAATGGATAGTCAGAAGCTTTTTCCCAGGGCGGAAGAGACAATTAATGGGGGACATAGGTTTAAGGTGCGAGGGACAAGGTTTAAAGGAGATGTACGAGGCTGATGTTTTACACAGAGGGTGGTGGGTGACTGGAAGTCATTGTGGGGAGGAGGTAGTGGAAGCAGATACAATAGCAAGTTTTAAGGGGCATCTGGACAAATACATGAATAGGATGAGAATAGAGGGATATGGTCCCCGGAAGGGTAGGTGGTTTTAGTTAAGTCTGGTAGCATGGTCAGTGCAGGCTTGGAGGGCTGAAGGGTTTGCTCCTGTGCTGTAATTTTCTTTGTTCTTTGTTCTATTGTGTGCTGTTTTGGGGTCCTTATCTGAGGAAGGATGTCCTTGCTGTAGAGGGAGCGCAGTGAAGGTTTACCAGGCTGATTCCTGGGATAGTTATATGAGAAAAAACTAAGTCGGTTAGGATTATGCTTACTGGAGTTCAGAAGAATGAGAGGGGATCTCATAGAAACTTATAAAATTCTAACAGGGTTAGATAGAGTGGATTCAAAATGTTCCCAATGGTGGGGGAGTCCAGAACATGGGTTTGTATTTGAGAATAGGAGGTAAACCTTTTAGAACTAAGGTGAGGAGAAATTTCTTCACCCAGTGATTATCGAAAGTGTGGAATTCAGTTGAAGCGAAAACGTCGTCTGATTTCAAGAAGAAATTAGATTTAGCTCTTGGGGCTAAAGAGATCAAAGGATATGGGAGAAAGGAGGAATCAGGATGTTGAATTCGATCAAAATGAATGGCAGAGCAGGTTTGAAAGGCCAAATGGCCTGCTCCTGCTTCTAGTTTCTATGTTTCTAAATTGGAAACATTATCGCCATTATATTCAAACTCTGTTATACACAGTTTGGGAGTGAGACAAAGAACGCAGGTAGTTCACCCCTGTTAACTTCAGTGTAACAAGATTATATGTCAAGACTGTAGGCATTTTGGATGCTTTGGACAATTGTCCAAGTTTAATATGTTGGTCACGAGGTTGGCTAGAGTTATGTGTCAGATTTCCCAGTGCTGACACAAGTGGCTTGCTGGGGTGGTGGTGCGGCGGGGGGGGAGTCTGCATATATCTTTCCAGTTGTTGGGGAGTCTGTTGGTCCTCGAGCTTATAATATAATGATGCCAGCCAAATCAGATTAGAGCTCCCCCACCACCCTACACCATGTCTTCATGGAATTTTGCCAGTGAAATTCCTGACATGAGTAAGGGTGTTGCATTTGGACACCAGCCAAACTATATTCCCTGATGCCCCAACACTGGGAGGCTGCTTTGGAAAATGTCTCATTTTCACCAGTTAGCATAGTCCACCAGTTAGTCCAGTTCTTCCACAGATCATTGTGCTAGAAAGTTTCATTTTATCATAGTTTAGAAAGTGACAAAACAGGTCACTGCTAATAATCTGAAAACCCAAAGAAATGTAGTGGAGAAGACTGTATCGGTCAAGTTGAAAATCTGTTAATAGATTCCAAGGCCCAGGAGAGTGAAATATATCATAAGTAGCTCTTGTGCATGGCCTTAAGAACCAAGAAAGGAGGCCATTCAGCCCATCGGGTCTGCACCGACTCTCCGACAGAGTATCCTAACCAGGACCTATCCCTGTAATCCCACATATTTACCCCACTGGCCTACACATCTTGGGACGCTAAGGGGCAATTTAGCATGGCCAATTAACTAAACCTACACACCTTTGGAGTGTGGGACGAAACTAGAGCACCCAGAGGAAATCCATGTAGACACAGGGAGAATATGCTGACTTTGCACAGACAGGGACCAAGGGCCAGAATTGAACCTGGGTCCTTGGTGCTGTGAGGCAGCAATGCTAACCACTGTGCCACTGTGAACTGGTTCTTAAGTAAACTGGTGCTGTAATATTTCAGCTTTAATTGTGTCACTAATATCAGATACTTCGCAAAACACTAGTTGTAAGGAAAAGACAACATCACAGTTAAGGCACCATTTGCCTAAAATTAGAAGGTGAGAACGGTTACTGTGATTTTTCAGTATTGTCCTTGAGATTGCCAGTTATAAGCCCGTTCCCAGAATGCATTCTTACATTAAGAATATTGAGGTGGCTGTCAAGAAAATTTTGGCACCTATTTTGCATTACTGAGCATAAAGAAAATTTAGATACTTTGGCAGCAGTTGTCTGACACAGTTAACACTAAGCCTTACCCAGCCACTTAATGATGTTCTGCATTGGTGTTCTAATACATCACAATATTAGACCACACTTGGTTTCACTAACTATATTACCATATTCAAACCACTTTATTCAATTGAATGATTCAATTCTTTGTTTACTGGCTTCAAGCACTAATCTTGTTAGCACGTCACCAACACCTGCAATTAAATCTTCCCTATTCCTGTGTGAAGGAGTTACAAAGGCAATCTGTTCATCTCCATTTAATCAGATCTGACAGGCAAGGCTCGCCAAAATGGTTAGTTGAGGTGAAAGCTCAGATTGCTAGTTTGTAACTTTTTTTGGAGAATTGTTTAGAACAGTATCCCTCCTCCTCTAACCAAAAAAAAAGACCCCTGTGAGAAGGTAAAAGTGAAAGTAAGAGTTTTATAAATGTTCTTAAATAATTCATTTGGTGTTGGAATGTCGGTCAGTGGGGTTAAGTGCTGCACTTGTGCTTGTGGGAGACCCGTGACGCTTCCAGCACCTCTGATGACGACATCTGTAGGGAGTGCATCCAACTGCAGTTCCTTACAGACTGCATGGATAAGTTGGAGCAGCAGTTGGATTTGCTTAGGGGCATAAGGCTGGCAGAAAGCATCATAGATAGGAGCCTTAGAGATGTGGTCACACCCAATGTGCAGATAGATAGATGGGTGACCACTAGAAGGGGCAAGCAGCCAGTGTAGGACTCCCCTGTGGTGGTCTCCCTCTATAACAAGTATACTGTTGGGAGTGCGGGGGGGTGGGGGGTGGGGGGCGGGTGGGCGGGGGGTGCGGGGGGGGAGGTGTTGGCCTATCAGGGGCTAACAACAGCAGCAGCCAGAGCAGTGGCACCATGGCTGCCTCTGTTGTTAAGCAGGGAGGGACAGAGAACACTAGAGCAATAGTTATAGGAGACTCTGTAGTTAGGGATGCAGATAGGCTCTTCTGTGAAAGAGATGGTATGTGGCCAGGGTTCAGGGTGTATCTGAATGGGCAGAAAGCATTCTGAAAAGAGAGAGTGAACAGCCAGACGTCATGGTACATATTGATATTAACGGCATAGGTAGGAAAAGTGATGAGGTCCTGCACCAGCAGTTTAGGGAGTTGGGTAGAAAGTTAAAAAGCAGGACCTCTAGGGTTGTAATCTCAGGATTACCCTCTGTGCCACCTGCCAGTGAAGCCAGAAAAAGGAAGATAGTACAGCTCAACACATAGCTAAACAGCTGGTGTAAGAAAGAGGGTTTCAGGTATCTGGACCACTGGGGTCTCTTCTGGGACAGGTGGGACCTGTATAAGAAGGGCGGGTTGTATCTAAACTGGAAGGGCATAAATATTCTGGTCAGGAGGTTTGCTAGGGTGAAAGGGGAGGATTCAAAATAATTTGACGAGGGGGGGTGGGGTGTGGTGGGAACCAAAGCAAACCTTGCTAAACTAAACTTAATTAATTAAAGGAGAATCGAAGTGTAGGGTCAGTAAGACTCAGAGGAAGAACAGGCAGGTGTGGTCACTAATCAAATAGGGCCTGGTGGATTGAAGTGCATTTGTTTCAATGTGAGACGTATAACAAGTAAGGCAGATGAACTTAGAACGTGGATTAGTACTTCAAACTGTGATGTTGTTGCTGATGAAGGATAAGTATGGCAAGTTTAGGAACTTGGATAACAAGAGATATTATGAGCCTGGCCGAAGAATAAAAGGAAGCATTTGTCAAGGCTAGGAGGTTGCAAACACATGAAGCAAGTGTGGAATACAAGTAGAAAGAAACTTAAGCAAGGAGTAAGGAGGGATAAAAGGGGTCATGAAAAATCATTGACCAGCAGGATTAAGGAAAACCTCTAAAGTGTATCATCCCTGGCACTTTTCCAGTCAAATCTCTTCTGCACTTTCTCCAAAGCTCTGACATCCTTCATGAAGTGGAATTGAACAAATACTTCAGATCAGACTTAATCAGCAATTCACCTTCTTTAGCTTCACACTGTTGCTTTTGTTCTCTAAGAGGATCATTTTAATGCGGCAGAGCAGGTGCAGTTGGGTGTGGATGGGAGTAAATGGGCAAAATATCTAACAGCAATCCAAGAGGCTGGTTGGCATTTTATATGTGTAATTGAGGCTAGAAGCCTGAGATTACACCAGTTTTGCAGGCTTTACTGGAGTTAGCTAGGTTTCCAAGGCCCCAGGAAGGCTGAGAGTTACAGCAAAGTAAGCACAGCAACAGCATTCCTCCTGGTCCTACAGGTTGTCCCAGAATCAAACCCCACCAATGCAAGGGCCACCTAGAAAAGCAAAAGATACCATTGCCCACTCTGATGCCAACTGTGCTGTGTCCCTTTTACTTCCTACATGCATTATCTGAGTGTTCCCTGAGTAGAGGAAAAATGCCAAGTGGCTACAGGCTCTAGGGGTGGGGGGTACTTCAGCAGCTCCTTGTGCTGAACAGTAGGTGGCTGTGTAACAATTGGCATCACACTGGATTGTGGCACTTGCAAACTAGCCAGCTTACTTACTGACACATCTATAATCATTTAGAGTCAGAGGTTTACAGCATGGAAATGGGCCCTACGGCCCAACTTGTCCATGCTGCCCCTTTTTTTAACCACTGACCTAGTCCCAGTTGCCTGCCTTTGGCTTATATCGCTCTGTATCCATCTTACCCATGTAACTGTCTAAACGCATTTTAAAAGACAAAATTGTACTTGCCTCTGTTACTACCTCTGGCAGCTCATTCCAGATACTCACCACCCTCTGTGTGAAACAACAACCCTTCTGGATTCTTTTGAATCTCTTCCCTCTCACCTTAAACTTATGCCCTCTACTTTTAGACTCCCTTATCCTTGGAAAATGATGCTGACTCTCTAGTTGATATATGCCACTCATTATCTTATAGACATCTAAGATCACCCCATAGCCTCTATAAGATCACCCCTAAGCCTCCTAGGCTCCAGGAAGACTTAGCAGGGTTCATAAGCAATAAGAATGGGACTTTGCCCTAAGAGACATCTCCATCATTCATCCTGCTTTTGGTCACTTTTCTGTTGCTGTGAACTCTCTCATCATGGCCACAGACCTATATCGGAGTATTTGGAAGAAATATGGGTGCTGAAGCTTTACATCATTACACCCCAATATGCTGAATCTGTACATCTTCCGGTCCCACACATTCTGCTGTCTTCAGAAAGGTATTGACTCCATTTTATTTGTTTTTTGTTGAAATTTGATGCTTGATGTGTAGTTTGCAGAAGGCTTTAATATAGGCAGCAGAATCAAGATGAGGTTATATTCTTCGTTATATCTGTCTTATTATACCTTATTTCCATCAAAAGATCTTTATCCTGTGTAGTCTATCATATCTATTAAAATGAGTTATTCTGGACAGTATGAATTATTAAACCCCCAGTTTGTTAAACAATTCCTCTTGGCTGTTGTATGCTAGCGAGAGAAATATTACAGGAAAATTCCCTCTCGTTGCGTGTTGTAAATATTGCAAGAAGATTGATTCTTATTGGTTCTTGAGTCATGGGAAACACTAACAATGTTATTGATGGATTGTTCATAGTACCATTGACATGGGCTGGTGGTGAAGGAGATGGATATTTGCCTCCAGTGGAATGATTAACTCTCTCTTAGATGATCATAGAGTCCTGACAGTGCAGGAGCCATTTGGGCCATTGGGTCTGCATTGACTCTTTTACAGATCATCCCACCCAGGCCCTCTACCTGTAACCCTACGTATTTACTAGGCCAATCTGCCTAACCTACACATCTTGGGGCACTAAGGTAAAATTTAGCATGGCCAATCTATCTAATCTGCTCATCTTTGGACTGTGGGAGGAACAGGCAGACACAGGGAGAATGCAACAGAAGTTTATAAATTGATATGTTTAGCATTAAACTCTGCCTTGTCAATACGATTGACATGAATTATTTCTACACAATGTATCATACCATTTTCTGTTCCTTACCTCAGTTCCATAATGATTGGTAAAAGATTTCTTTTGTGATTTATATTCAATTCACGAAGATCGTGGGTGCTTATAGTAATTTCTTTCATGGAATGTGACTATCACTGGCTAGGCCAGCAATTATTACCCAATCCTAATTGCCCTCGGGAAGATGTTCTTACTGAGCAACCGTTCCCCAATAAAGCATGTCTCATAACACAGGAGAGTTACATTGCAGAGGTGGAGGATCGACTACTGATGCCATCAGCACAAAAGTATGGCAGCAGTGAAGAGGCCAAATAAGGTGTGCATCTGGTGGGAAGGTCACAAATCTCAGTAAGTGATTTTTGAGTTTGTGTACAGTGCTGGCTCAGCCTATGTACACAATTCTGATCATCCTATTATGAGAAACATCCTCAATCTAGTGTGTAACTTGTGTGCAGAATGGAGGAATGAAAGGTAAGTGGTGATATTCAGGCACCTGAGTTAGCAGGAGAAGTTGGCAATGTTAACAGTAGAAATAAGAACATAAGAAATAGGAGCAGGAGTAGGCCATCTAGCCCTTCGAGCCTGCCCTGCCATTCAATAAGATCATGGCTGATCTGAAGTGGATCAGTTCCACTTTCCCACTTTCTCCCCATAACCCTTAATTCCCTTGTCTATCAGAAACCTATCTACCCGTGACTTAAATATATTCAGCGAGGTAGCTTCCACCACTTCAATGGGCAGAGAATTCCAGAGATTCACCACCCTTTGAGTGAAAAAGTTCCTCCTCAACTCCGATCTAAACTGTCCCCCTCTTATTTTGAGGCTGTGCCCTCTAGTCCTGCTATCCTTTCTAAGCGGGGAAGGATCTCTCTATCTCTACCCTATCTATCCCCTTCATTATCTTATATGTCTCTATAAGATCCCCCCTCAGCCTTCTAAACTCCAACGAGTACAGACCCAGTCTATTCAATCTCTAAAATGAAAAAAGTTAGAGTGATCTTACTGGCGTATCCATGATCTAAACTGAGATAAGACATTTGACCAGTTCTGATGAAAAGCCATCACCCTGAAGTGTTAACTTGGCTTCTATCACCACAATGCTGTCCAACTCATGAGTATTTCCAACATTTACCATTTTTATCTAAACATCACAATATTCAATATAGTTAAAAAAATTCTACAACAGGAGGGCATAACCTTGTTGACTTTTACTCTCATTTACCCAGTTTGCACATTCTCCCCGTGTCTGCGCGGATTTCCTCCGAGTGCTCCAGTTTTCTCCCACAGTCCAAAGATGTGCAGGTTAGGTGAATTGGCCTCAGTGTACCCAAACAGGTGTCGGACTGTGGTGACTAGGGGATTTTCACAGTAACTTCATTACAATGTGAATATAAGCCTACTTACGACTCGTAAATAATCTTTAAGCTTTAGTTCTCAGTAAGTGCAAACAGGAGGGAAAAGTTAGATGGATACTTTGGATTCTCTTTTAATGCTTAAGACACTCATAATTCCAATTTCAACCAGGCCTTTATATGTTCAGTACTTGAGCTTCTTGTAGGCAAGAGGCTATTGAAATAAATTAATTAGTGTGCAGCACAGTTCACAGGACCCTGATCTCTATCTTCATGTACAAATGATTGTAGTGAATGCTGTGCCTAATATCACTCAGTGTATTACTGATCTCACACTGGGTTCACCTGACAAACAGGAAAACAGGAATGTAGGAAGAGAGTGAATCATTTGGTGCTCCCATTTTTATGTTTCTATCCTTGGGACTTTTCTGCCATTTCATTCTTTGCGCTGATCTATACCTCACCTCTGCCTTTATCTCTCTTTTCTCTGTATCACCTAATGCCCTTCCCTGTGAAATCTAGGAGATGTTCCAAAGTGTTCAACAAACACAGCATTCACAATCTTTCAGGGAGTGGAGGGCAGAGCGTTCCAGATTTTTGCTACTGCATGTGTGCAAAAATGCATCATCCAATAATTCCTAACTGAGTTAGCTCTAATTCTAAGATTGTCTGAATATTAAAAGCACCAGCCCCCTCTTATGCTGCCGCTTGTCCACAGCAGATGGAATTCTTTCTTTTCACGTGGCCATAAAGATCCTCCAACTTCAGGCAAAGATCCAATGTATCCAGGTCGCATCTCATTGTGTGCTCACCAGGGACAATCCCACTGGAACTGTAATTGGTGTGGGTTGGAAGGAATAATAATGGTTCTCAGCCTTCGTAATTCCTGCAGCATTGAGTCACTCACTGTATTTTCCCAGGAATGTGTTTACAAGTCATTATGGTTTAAAATTTCTAATTATTCTCACATGTTAAATACATAATTATCACATGCTACAGATTCTGACTTGACAAAAATTCTTACATGAATGATGGGTAACGTTCCACACAATGAAATTGGTTTCAGTTATTTTGGCCTGCAGAAATGTGGGTTGGAATCTAATACCCTCTCCTGAGGCAAGTTTGATGGCGAACTTAATGACCACTTAAGAGTTTCATTTCAGTCAAGGATGTTTGCAACTTTCCTGAGGGAGACGGGTTCTTCACTCAGAGGCATTCAATGCCTGATTGAGGGACTTGGAATCGAGAAGCTGGTGAGAGTGGAAGGTTTGCAGATCTCCTCCCCCAATCTCTCCCATAACCACCATTCCGTAATGCCATCATGCCTTCACTCACAGTGGCCTGGGCCCCTTGGTGATCCCAGGCCTCATGTTGGTGCATTACCAGCCAATATCTGCGCTGGTGCTTCTTGTAGGCAAGAGGCTATTTAAATAAGTTAATTAGTGTGCAGCACAGTTCACAAGACCCTGACCTCTATTTTCATGTACAATTGATTGTCGTGAATGCCATGCCTAATGTGCCTAATATCACTCAGTGTATTACTGAGTGCTGGTGCTGGTATAGAGAGAGGGTCTGACGCAGGTACAGCCGTGCCTATTAATGGCCCATTTAGCTCTGGACGATGGTTCATCTGAGGGAGGAAAGCAGTCAATGTTTAACATATATGGTCGGATGTGAGTGATATCAATGGCATCACAGTGGCTTAGTAATTGGTGAATCACTGGACACTGTTTCCATGAAGGATGAGGTAACCCCACATTCTTTTCACTCTCCGCCTGTCCTGCCCACTGGACTCTGAACTTCCTCAGAGACTCCAGCCTTTTGGTGACCTGAGGACATTCCCCCTCACTCACATTCCAGCTCCAGGGCTGCTAACTTATTGCTGTTGAGAATAGCCAGGTTTGTCACCTCACCATGAGTGGCAGATCACACTGCATTGTTGTGACTACATTTATTCTGTAGGTGCAAAGGTCCATTCAGTATTGAACCCTCCACCTACAGCACCATGCCATAATGTCCCCACTCACTTCCGTCCTCTGAACATTTCTAACATCTTTGCAAAGGGATCAGTTCTGGGATTGCAACTATTTACAACATGTATTAATGACTTGAAAAAAGGAAGTGAATGTATTGTAGCCAAACTTGAAGATGACACAAAAATAAGTGGAAAGGCGCATGTCTCCCATGTTTATGACGCAGTATATAGCTCAGATGATCCACAATAATTTTGCTGTAGAAAACTCTACAAAATCATTAAAATCAGTCTACAATCTGAGAGTCTGTGGGAAATCCTGAGGTCATACAGAATAGTGGGAAATTGTGTGAGATTGATAAAAGATTTCTATCAATCAGCAAAGTCAGCACTACTAACAATGGACAGATTACTCAGAGATCAGGATTACTTCCAGGTGAGGAGCATTGCTGTTCGAATATTTGCCAGGACTGTACCTGTGAAAATTAAAAAGACAGGAGATTGGAATAAGAATTGAGATTGGAATGAAGTTTGTCCAGATGGGTCTATTTCTGAGAAAGTATCTTTAACGTTTCCCAGTATGTATCATCCCATGAGAAAGGTGATGAATCATAGATAAAAAAATCTAGCGAAGATACATTGGAAAGCGCACAGAAAAAACGTTCTGCCAGGGGCCATACAGGAGGCTTAGTAAGAAGATGGAAGCTCGGGGAATTAAGGGGAATGTGGCAGGATAAATCCAAAGTTGGCCAAGTTATAGCATGCAAGGGATGGAGCAGTATACATTTGAAGTGAATTGAAGGCAAGTCGATGAGGCTAAAGAACAGAAGACTTTATTGCCAACAAACAAATAATGATATTTACAATAGGGTCAGACAGAACTACAAAGGGTTATGAACCTAGCCCAGTCCATCATGGAAACCAGCCTTCCATCCATTCACTCCATCTACATTTCCTGCTGCCTTGGAAAAGCAATCAGTGTAATTAAGGACCCTTCGCATCCCAGACATAGTCTCTTCCACCTTCTTCTGTCGAAAAAAGATATAAAGTCTGAAAACACCTACCAACCGATTCAAGAACAGCTTCTTCCCTGCTGTCATCAGACTTTTGAATGGACTTACCTTATTTGAAATTGATTTTTCTTCACAGCCCAGCTATGACTGTAACACTACATTCTGAGCCCACTCCTTTCCTTCTCCTCTATGTACTCTATGAATGGTATGCTTGTCTACAAGAAACAATACTTTTCACTGTATGCCAATACATGTGACAATACTAAATCAAATCAAATAACTATGTGAATGTACACTACTGTTTCCTGGCTCCAGGTGTGGATCCTCCTGCAGCCTGGGATACCTGCCCTCACCTGAATGGCTCAGCATCCCACCTTGACTCTCCATGGGGTCTAGTCTGACCACGTGGCCCTTAGGGAACACCCCATTAAAGGAGCCACGCTTTTAGAGCATGTTTTCAGACTCGAAGGTGGTTTTTCTGCAGTGGGTCTCCAAGGTTCAAATTTGGGCCCATTTCTCTTTTAAGATGTAAGGAGGAGAATTATAAAGTTTGTGGATATTATGAAGCTTGATGTAGTGGATCATGATCAAGAGAGTAACCGGCTACAGGATGATATAGACAGAAAACAGGTAAAAGCATGATAGGTGAAGTTTAATGTGGAGGTTGTGAAGTGGAGAACTTTAGAAAAGTTAATATCAAAAGAATGGGTACCACAAAAGCCAAGATTTTGAAAACCATTTAGGAATAGAAAGCTCCTCAGGGACTGAGGAAGTCCATGTGCAAATGAAGCAAGACTGTGATAATATCCAGGTTTGCACTAACAAATGGTAAGTATCGTTTACGATGCACAAATGTCCAGCAACAGAAAATCTAACCATTGACCCTTGACATTCAATGGTCTTAGCATCATTGAATCCCCCACTATCTACATTCTGGTGGTTCCCATTAACCAGAAACTGAACTGGTCTAGCTATATGAATACTGTGGCTACAAGAGCAGTAAGAAGTATCACAGAACCAGGTTAATGTCCAACAGATTTATTTGGGAGCAAAAGCCACTAGCTTTTGGAGTGCTACTCTTTCATCAGGTAAGTGGAAATTCTGTTCACAAACAGGGCATATAAAGACAGAAACTCAATTTACAAAATAATGATTGGAATGCAAGTCTTTATAGGTAATCAAGTCTTAAAGGTACAGACAATGTGAGTGAAGAGAGGGTTAAGCACAGGTTTAAGAGATGTCTATTGTCTCCAGCCAGTTAGTGAGATTTTGCAAGCCCAGGCAAGTCATGGGAGTTACAGATAGTGTGACATGAACCCAAGATCATGATTGAGGCCGTCCTCATGTGTGCAGAACTTGGCTATCAGTCTCTGCTCAGCAACTCTGCGTTGTCGTGTGTCGTGAAGGCCACCTTGGAGAACGCTTACCTGCAGATCAGAGGCTGAATGTACATCACCGCTAAAGTGTTCCCCAACAGGAAGAGAACGCTCTTGTCTGGTGACTGTCGAGCAGTGTTCATTCATCCATTATCATAATGCCTGCATGGTCTTCCCAATGTACCATGCCTCAGGATATCCTTTCCTGCAGGGTATCAGGTAGACAGCGTTGGCCGAGTTGCAAGAGTATATACTGTGTACCTGGTGGATGGTATTCTCACGTGAGATGATGGCATCCATGTCGATGGTCCGGCACATCTTGCAGAGGTTGCTGTGGCAGGGTTGTGTGGTGTCGTGGTCACTGTTCTCCTGAAGGCTGGCCAGTTTGCTGTGGACAATGGTCTGTTTGAGGTTATGCGCTTGTTTGAAGGCAAGAAGTGGGGGTGTGGAAACAGCCTTGACTAGATGTTCATCTTAATCGATGATATGTTTAAGGGTCAGGAGAAGATGTCGTAGCTTCTCCGCTCTGGGGAAGTACTGGACGATGAAGGGTACTCTGCTGTGTCCCATTTTTGTCTTCTGAGGAGGTCGGTGTGGTTTTTGGCTGCGGCGTGTCAGAACTGTCAATCGATGAGTCGAGCACCATATCCTATTCTTATGAGGGCATTTTTCAGCATCTGGAGGTGTCTGTTGCGAGCCTCCTCATCCGAGCAGATCCTATGTATATGGAGGGCTTGTCCATAGGGGATGGCTTCTCTAACATGTTTGGAGTGGAATCTGGAGAAATGGAGCATCATGAGGTTATCTGTGGGCTTGCAGTACAGTGAAGTGCTGAGGTGACCATCCTTAATGGAGATGCATGTGTCCAAAAATGCAACCGATTCCGGACAGTAATCCATGGTGAGTCTGATGGAGGGATGGAACTTGTTGATGTCATCATATAGTCGTTTCAGTGATTGTTCACAATGAGTCCAAAGGACAAAAATGTAATCAATGTATCTAGTGTATAGCATTGGATGAAGGTCCTGTGTGTGAAGAGGTCTTGTTCAACCTGTGCATGAAGATGTTGGCATACTGAGGTGCGAATTTGGTCCTCATGGCTGTTCCGTGTGTCTGGATGAAGAACTGGTTGTTGAAGGTGAAGACATTGTGGTCCAAGATGAAGCAGATGAGTTGTAAAATTGCATCTGGAGAATGGCAGTTGTCGGCATGGTATACTCAGGACGTTGCAGCAATGCCATCATTGTGGAGGATGCTGGTATAGAGTGCCAAGACAACCATTGTTATGTGGAGTTCTCCTGTTTCAACTGTTCCATGTGTGCTGAGTTTCTGTAGGAAGTCTGTAGTGTTGTGACAAAAGCTGGAGGCTCTTTGTACAATGGGTTTCAGGATGCCCTTGACATAACTAGAGAGGTTCTCGCACAAGGTCCCATTGCCCAATACAATGGGACAGCCGGGTGTGTTGGCCTTGTGTATCTTCGGGAATCAGCAGAGATTTCCAACGTGGGGAGTAAGTGGGATGAAAGCACGGAGGGTGCTTTGTTGGTCCGGATCAAAGGTCTCGATCAGTCTGTTGAGTTGATGGGTGTGTTCTTTGGTCGGGTCTGCTGGTAACTGTCTGTGGTGTTCCTCGTTGTTTAGTTGTCGGTACACTTCTTTGCAGTAATCCATTCTGTTCAATATGATGATGGCCCGTCCTTTGTCTGCTGGTTTGATGACAATGTTGCGGTTGGTCATGAGAGCACGGATGATGTTGCATTGTGCTTAAGTGATGTTCGGGGCTGTCTTGTGAGTGTGGCTGATGAATCTGGCGTTGAAGCACCTCCAGACGGCTTGGGCATACATATCAAGTTGGGGGCAGCGGCTTTCCGGAGGAGTCCAATTCGACTCTTTCCTCTTTGGTTGCTGCACTGCGGATCTCTCTGTCCGGTTCATTGGCTCTCTCACTTTGTTCGCTGTTGGCTTCTTGGGGTTTGTGGAAGAACTCCCACAGCCTCATTCACCTGATGAATTTCTCTATGTCTGCTGCGAGACTGATGGGGTCTGGTGGGGCAGAAATTGAGTCCTCGGCTGAGAACTTTGATTTCACCTGGTTGAAGTGTGTAGTTCGACAAGTTGACATTGGACTTCCCTGCAGTGGGATTGTTTTCTACTGGGGTATCAGGAGAGGCTTGGTTGCTGCTGGTGGTGATGCCGAGTTGCTCAAGTTTCCTGTTCTTCAGCCAAACACCAATGTAAAACAATTGAAATGATTTTTATCATGGATGGTCTAAATGCAAAAGTTCAAGTTTCTAAGTGTTCATAATATCATCAAATTTTCCTTGTCCCTCCACATGTTGTTATGGTGAAGAAAGCTCACCAATGCCTCTACTTTCTCAGGGGACTAAGGAAATTTGGCATGTCCGCTACAACTGTCACCAATTTTTACAGATGCACCAGAGAAAGCATCCTTTCCAGATGTATGACAGTGTGGTATAGCTCCTGCTCTGACCAAGCCCGCAAAAAACTAGTAAAGATTGTGAACGTAACCCAATCCATCACACAAACAGCTTCCCATCCATTGACTTTGTCTGCACTCCCCACTGCCTTGAAAAAGCAGCCAACAGAATCAAGGATTCCATGCATCCTGGACATATTTTCTTCCATTTTTCTTCAGGAAAAAGATACAAAAGTCTGAGTTCATGTACCAACTGACTCAAAAACAGCTTCTTCCCTGCTCCCATCGGACTTTTGAATGGGCCCAATGTATATTAAGATGATCTTTCTCTACACCTTAGCAATGATTGTAACACTATGTTCTGCACCCTTTCCTTTCCTTCTCCCATATGTTCTCTATGAACATCATGTTTTGTCTGTATAGTGCACAAAAAAGCAATACGTTTCGCTATATCCCAATACATGTGACAATAATAAATCAAATCAAAATAGTTTCTGTTTGGAAAGGCAACATAGTTCCACCTCATGGCCTGGGTTATCCCAGCGAAAGAGGGGAAATACAGATCGATAGATGTAATTATTGTAAGTATCTGGTTTGAAGAACATCCAAAAAGGAAATACGCCTAGAACAATGCAAATGACGTGATCATAAATTAAATTGACAACGTGACAATAAACAACAGATTCTGAAACACAATTCAACAAGCGAAGGTCTAACCAAGTGCTGACTGTGGAAGCGCCTGTAGTCTGAACCAAGAAAATAAAGCTCAGGAGATTGTAAGAAACAGGCACAGGAAAGAGACGAGATTATGGATACTCAATACAGAGAGCTCAATTAGAGAAAAATGTACTGTGGAAGTTCAAACCCGTTTGGACCAAGGAAACCATTCAACAGGGGAAATGTTCAAAGGGTCATTCTTTGAAGAAAATGAATCAACAGAAAATACCAGAGATTGGATAAAAGGATCAAACAAAAATCTGTTGAAAGGAAGGAACAATGTTTGAACAAAAAAATGTGAGGAAATAGAAAAGCATAAAACACAGGCTCAAGAACAATGCATAAAGACATGAGGGAAATCACAGGAGAAATTGGGTGTAGCTCTGGCAGATGTATCAAAGGGAAACATGGCGAAGCTGTCATGGAAAAGAACCAAGTCCTTGAAAGATGGATTAAGTGCACAGAAGAGTTACTTGAGGACAACAGACAAGCAGGAAAGTCAACAGTTGAGAAAAACAGGGATGGTCCAGTGATTATGAAAGACAAAATAAGAACAGCAGTAAAGAAGATGAAAACTATTCATGCTAAAAGCTGTGACGAAATAGTCACTGAACAAATTCAACATTTGGAATAGACAAACTGATTCTCACATTAATGGAGCTTACGTCAAAGGAGAAATCCCAGAAGACTTCAGTAAATCAATATTTATTGTGTGCCCAAAGATGCCCAGAGCAATTGAAGATAAACGCCTTCGCACTATCAGTCTGATGAGTCACATTATTAAGTTCCTTCCCTGAGTACTGAGTGACACGGTGGCACAGTGGTTAGCACTGTTGCCTCACAGCACCAGGGACCTGGGTTCAAATCTTTGGCTTGGGTCACTGTCTGTGTGGAGTTTGCACATTCTCCCCACGTCTGCATGGGTTTCCTCCCACAGCTGAGAAATGTGTGGATTAGGTGGATTGGCCGTGCTAAATTGCCCCTTAGTGTTGGGGGGGAGGGGTGCTAGCTAAGGTAAATACATGGGATTATGGGGATAGGGCTTGGGTGGGGTTGTGGTCAGTGTAACCTCAATGCATTGTAGAATTCTATGATACTGATGAATAGAATCAGGAGCAAAATAAAGCCAGAAATTTCAGCTCGTCGTTGTGGTTTTGTAAAAGACAGAGGGAGGAGAAATGCTATTGTTGTCAGACAGAATGACAGAGATGAAGAAAAGATGCATTTGTGTGCTTCATTGATAATAGTAAGGCATTGCATAAAGTAAAACATGAAGAACCAATGAGCATGTTGGAGTCTCTTGACCTTAATTGCAAAGTTCTTAAGAGTGTTAAGAAATCTATATTGGAAACAAACTTCAGCCGTCAAACTATCTTAATGTTCTTGTGCAGCTTAGAATAGAATGACCCATCAAATCCCTACATTGCTTGAAGAGGCCATTTGGTAAATCGGGCAGAATTTTACCAGTTTGCTGATCACGGCCGATTTCTCAGCTCTCGAGAACTTACGAGAGCCGGATTTCCAGTGAGGTCAGCCTCCCACTGGAAGTGGATGAGAGGCTGAATAAATCATATTAATTTATTGAAATATTAATTCACATGTCTTTAGCGAACTTGGCACTGAGTTGTCTTGCCTTTATGGTCTCGTTGGGAGAGGTTCTCTCCGGCGAGGGAAATGCCTGCTCCTCACAAATTGGGAAAAGTCGTGCTGGCCTTGTCGGTAGAACCGGAGGCCATTGAGGCCTCCCCCTGGGAAGGCCGAGGGCGAGGGGTGGTGCCCCTTGGACAGTTCCAGCCTGGCAATGCTAGCCTGGGACCTTGGTAATGCCAACTGGGCACCTTGGGGGTGGGGCCTATGGTTGGCAGGGCCTGTGGGTGGTGGGGCCTATGGGGGTGGGACTTATGGGAAAATTTGCATGAAACTGCGCCCAAAGAACGGATCTTGCAACGGTCCCATTTTTACACTAGCTGGACACTAAGAATCATTATCGTAAAACTCCACTAGTCAAGTCAGCACCAACTGACTGAGCATTTTCTCCAGGCTCAACAAAGAAAATCATTAAACAGCAGGTGTACGGAGGACCCGGAGGCAACCAGCAGCAACAGCTGGAAGCGCCAATGTTGTGGTGGGGGGGGGAGTGGACGTGGGAACTGGGGATGTTGGCAGTGGCTATTCGGGCTGGGGGAAGGGTACCAATGCTTTTGGGGGTCGGGGGGGGGGGGGGAAATGAGATAATTCCAGCATTGATTGTGTTTAGTAGGGGGTTGGGGGGAAGTAGTCCAATGTTCCAGGGAGAATGGAAGGGGGAGTTTGAGATGTTGATGCAAAATACTGGCACTGATTGCTGGGGGTGAATGCCAGCTCCAATTGGGGAATGGTGGTGGGGGATAGGGGGGTGAGGTGCTGAGTGGAGGGCAGACCGATGTGGAGGGAATTTCCTGAGACCTCTGGGATGGAGAGGAAGAGGTTATTTTTTGGTCTGATTGGGGCACCAATCTCAGTGCAACTTGGCTTTATAGGTGTGTTGAGGTTATATCAAACGTGCCCACCCCCTGTTTTGTCGACAGAGTATAATGAGTTCTGGTGAGAAACCTGACATTTTTCTCACCTGAACCAACACTGCCATTTTTTGTCTCTAGTTGTAATAGTGATTGTTTTACCTTTCACCTGCTCTTCTATCCCTGGATTTATTGTTATTTTTGGGATATTTTTATGTCATCTACTATATTAGTTCAAAGTTTTGATTTAATTTATTTTTGTCAAAACAGTGGAAAGTATTACTTTTTGCATGCCAAATGGACAAAACATACTGTTCATAGAGTACATGGGGGGAAGGAAAGTTTCTGCTAATTCATAGTTATCTGTTATTAATTTCTCCTGCTCATTCTCTCAGGGGCCAAAGTTTACTGTAGTTCAGGCTACAGGATCCGGGTCTCCCGCTTACCTTGGTAACGATCAGTACTGTGTGCAGTTTTGGGCGCCGCACCTGCGCAAGGATATTTTGGCCTTGGAGGGAGTGCAGAGGAGGTTTACTAGGCTGATACCGGAGTTGAGGGGGTTGAGCTATGAGGAGAGGCTGAATAAACTAGGCTTGTACTCGTTAGAGTTTAGAAGAATGAGGGGAGATCTCATTGAGACGTATAAGATGATGAATGGGATGGATAGGATAGAGGTGGAGAGACTCTTCCTGCTCAAAAAAGACAGTAGGACTAGGGGGCACAGCCTCAAGATAAAGGGGGGGCGGTTTAGAACGGAGTTGAGGAGGAACTTCTTCACTCAAAGGGTGGTGAATATCTGGAATTCTCTGCCCGTTGAAGTGGTGGAGGCTGCCTCGCTAAATATTTTTAAGAAGCGGGTTGATGGGTTTTTGATAAGAGAGGGGATTAAGGGTTATGGGGAGAGGGCGGGAAAGTGGAACTGAGCCACGACAGATCAGCCATGATCTTATTGAATGGCGGGGCAGGCTCGAAGGGCCAGATGGCCTACTCCTGCTCCTATTTCTTATGTTCTTATGTTCTTATGATCACCTCTCTATTCATACTGCAGAGGCTTCAGAGTTTCCGCTGCTCTGTTTGGGCTGGTAGCATCAGGAGACTGCCTTATTTAGGAGGATCCTGGGGTATAATTGCTGCACGTATCTCAATGCCAGCAGGCGTGGACTCAGGCCCCGCTCTTTACACAATGGCCCTGACTCCATTGTTAAAATTCAGCCAAAGAGTTAGCACAGGCTTGCCAGGCTGAATAGCATTCCTTCTGTGCCATTAGCTGGATTCAGTCAGGGGTGGCTCTGGTCCTAAATGTTTTGAGAGTGTTTTGCTCCCCTGCCCCCAGGACATGAAATATATTTATTCTAATCTTTTTGGAGGATGGTTGTGGAGTTAGCTAAATAGAGGTATATCCAGTGCACCTTCTGTGCACTGCCTGGTGATATATAATATTGAAGTGATACAAGGGATGGGGATTTTCTGGCCGCCCTTGGCCCAAGACCAGGAATTCCTGTTCGAGATCAACGGAGCTTTGTATGGTCCTGTCTGGCCCGCTACGGGAACCGTGGTGGGTGGGACGGGAAAACTCCACCCTAGGTGTACAATCAACAGTGAGCAGCTCTATACCATTCTCTCATGTCAAGGGTGGACATAGCTACAAGTGGCATATTGCACCTGTCGTGTGAACTGTAACTGCAGGGGGCAGCCAAGCAGCACTAATATATTTCTCTTCTGAGAGATGAGTCCAACATTAACTGCTGCAGTGACGATGGCCCATTTGCAAAGCACAAGCCCACTCTCGATCATACTACACCTGTGGATGAATGAATGGTATTATACATCCAAACATTTAGCTCCCAACAATCCCTTAGATATTCTGATCATATACATGTTTACAATTAAAAAAACCACATTATTACCAATTGCAAGATAAATAAAGCACGTACATCTGCAATATCTTCATATCATGCTCGCTAAATTAAATTTCTGCACGATCTCAGACTTTGAGTGGAAAACCATGTCTCACAAATTTGATTGAGTTTTTTGAAGGGGTAACCAAGAAGGTAGATGAGGACAGTGCAGTTGATGTTGTCTACATGGACTTTAGCAACGCCTTTAATAAGGTACTGCATGGTAGGTTGTTGCATAAAGTTAAATCTCACAGGATCCAGGGTGAGGTATCTAAATGAATACAAAATTGGCTTCTTGACAGAACGTGGAGATGCCGGCGTTGGACTGGGGTAAACACAGTAAGAAGTCTCACAAGACCAGGTTAAAGTCCAACAAGTTTATTTGATAGTAAAGCAACAAGCTTTCAGAACGCTGTTCCTTTGTCAGGTGAGTTCTGATCAGAAACAGGGCGTATAAAGGCACACATAGTTTACAGAATACTGATTAGAATGTGAGTCTTTACAGCTAACCTGCTATTCAAGTCTTAAAGGTGCAGACAATGTGAGTGGAGAAAGCATTAAGCATAGGTTAAAGAGACGTGTATTGTCTCCAGACAGGACAGTAAGTGAGATGTTGCAAGCTCAGGCAAGTCATGGGGGATATTGTGACATGAACCCAAGATCCCGGTTGAGACCATTCTCATGTGTTTGGAACTTGGCTATCAGTCTCTGCTCAGCGACTCTGCACTGTCATGTGTCGTGAAGGCCGCCTTGGAGAACGCTTACCCAAAGATCAGAGGCCGAATGTCTGTGACCACTGAAGTGTTCGCCAAAAGGAAGGGAACAGTCTTGCCTGGTGATTGTCGAGTGGTGTTCATTCATCCATTGTCGTAGTGTCTGCATGATCTCCCCAATGTACCATGCTTTGGAACATCCTTTCCTGCAGCGTATCAGGTAGACAACATTGGCCGAGTTGCAAGAGTATGTGCCATGTACCTGGTATTCTCACGTGTGATGATGTCATCCATGTCGATGATCCAGCATGTCTTGCAGAGGTTGCTGTGGCAGGGTTGTGTGATATTGTGATCACTGTTCTCCTGAAGGCTGGGTAGTTTGCTGTGAACAATGGTCTGTTTGAGGTTGTGCGGTTGTTTGAAGGCAAGAAGTGGGGTGTGGGGATGGCCCTGGTGAGATGTTCGTCTTCATCAATGATATGTTGAAGACTCCAGAGTGGATGTCATAGCTTCTCCGCTCCGGGGAAGTACTGGATGACGAAAAGTACTCTGTCCACCATGTCCCGTGTTTGTCTTCTGAGGAGGACAGTGCACAGAGTCGCTGAGCAGAGACTGATAGCCAAGTTCCGCACACATGAGGACAGCCTCAACCAGGATCTTGAGTTCATGTCACACTATCTGTAACTTGCAACATCTCACTTACTGTCCTGTCTGGAGACAATACACATCTCTTTAACTTATGCTCAATGTTATCTCCACTCACATTGTCTGCACCTTCAAGAATTGAATAGCAGATTAGCTGTGAAGACTTGCATTCTAATCAGTATTCTGTAAACTGTGTGTGCCTTTATATGCCCTATTTCTAATCAGAACCTTCCACTCACCTGATGAAGGAACAGTGTTCTGAAAGCTTGTGGGTTTACTTTCAAATAAACTTGTTGTTCTTGACAGAAGCCAAAGGGTGGTTGTAGAGGGTTATTTTTCAAACTGGAGGCCTGTGACCAGTGGTGTGCATCTGGGATCAGTGTTGGGTCCACTGTTATTTTTCATTTATATTAATGATTTGGATGAGAATATAAGAGGCATGGTTAGTAAGTTGCTGATGACACCAAGATTGGTGGCGCAGTGGGGAGTGAGCAGTGAAGAAAGCTATCTCCAATTGCAATGGGATCGTGATCAATTGGCCAGTGGGCTGATAAATGGCAGATGGAGTTTAATTTAGACAAATGCGAGGTGATGCATTTTGGTAGATTGAACCAGGGCAGGATTTACTCAGTTAATGGAAGGCACTGGGGAGAGTTACGGAACAAAGAGATCTAGGGATACATGTTCATAGCTCCTTGAAAGTGGAGTCAGAGGTGGACAGAGTGGTGAAGAAGGCATTCGGCAAGCTTGGTTTCATCGGTCAGAACATTGAATACAGGAGTTGGGATGTCTTGTTGAAGTTGTACAAGACATTGGTGAGGCCACACTTGGAATACTGTGTGCAATTCTGGTCACCCTATTATAGAAAGAGTGTTATTAAACTAGTAGGAGTGCAGAAAAGATTCACTAGGATACTGCTGGGACTTGGTGGTTTGAGTTTTAAGGACAGGCTGGATAGACTGAGACTTTTTTCTCTGGAGAGTAGGAGGCTGAGGGATGATTTTATAGAGGTCAATAAAATAATGAAGGGCATTGATAAGGTAGATAGTCAATATCTTTCCCCAAAGTTAAGAGAGTCTAAAATTAGAGGGAACATAGTTTTAAGGTGAGAGGGAAGAGATACGAAAGTGTCCACAGGGACAATTTATTCATTCAGAGGGTGGTGAGTGTCTGGAACAAGCTGCCAGAGGTAGAAGTAGAAGCAGGTACAATTTTGTCTTTTAAAAAGCATTTAGGTAGTTAGATGGATAAAATGGGTATAGAGGGATATGGGCAAAATTGGGATTAGCTTAGGTGTTTTAAAAAAAAAGGTGGCATGGACAAGTTGGGCCGAAGGGCTTGTTTCCACACTGTAAACCTCTATGACTCTATGAAAGGAATATTAACAGAGGGTTCTTCCTCTCAATGGTGAGTGTTTAATCTGCTCTCAGCTCATGGCTGTTTTTTGGGCCTGTCACTAATTGATCCTGGGGTGGAGATTCCTGTGTATTTGATCTGACAGAATTGAATAAAGTCAAAGTAAGTCAAAGTTACCTGCTGGCTGCAAAAGGGTTACACACAATTATTGCATCATGCCTGAATTTCATTCACCCCAGTGTATTGACCCTGTGTCCTGTCCTGCATGAATCCAGTTCATTCTAAAAGTTCTATCCCAGGCTAAGGAGCAGCATGTGTGAATTTCCTGATTCACATCAGGTCATGTTTCTGGTATTTTATGACAATTTGTGAACTGACTTTTTGCATTTGTCCTCACCCACTGTTCTGTTTGAACGTTCTTTTTATGGCAATCACATGAATGACATTAAAATTAGCTCAGCTTCCATAAGTGCATGTTCTCAATCATAGGCCTATCGTTTCCTGGGTATTTGCAGCCAGTGGCATGCGACTATAAAGTTTCAAAATAAATACGTGGTTAGAAAGAACAACAAATTTTGGGCTTAAATGGTTTACGTGTTCAAGCACAACACACCCATCTCTTGTTGATAATTTACAGACTTCTATCATTCCCTTCCAAATGCATCTCTGTCCAAAATGATGGCTTTAACCCTGGTTATACATAACTTCCTACGATTGTGTTTGCTCTGAAGCTTTCTTCTAATTGCAAACAGATTTTCAGACAGAGCATTAACTTTTCTGGTGTTTTCCTGTGATTTGTTGAGCTTGTTTTTATTAAAATCTTCACTGAGACCTGAGAAATAAATTCTTATTTCTTTGAATACAATTTTTCTGACTTACATAAAAATTTGGAAAGTTTTCCCAGATACAGCATCTTAAATTTTCTGCTATCTAACCAACAAGAATGATGAGCTGAAACTTCAATTTGCATACTTAAAGGAGAAATATATGAACAAAGAACTGTACAGCAAAGGAACAGACCCTCACCAAGGTGCAGGAACAAGCCTGCACCTACATATGGTACCTTTCTAAACTAAGGACCTTTTGCTTCTATGTGGTATCTGTATACCTCTATTCCCTGCCTATTCATGTATCTGTCAAGACGCCTCTTAAACATTGCTTGGTCTCTGCATTTACCACTTCCTCTGGTAGTGTATTCCAGGCACTTACCACGCTTCGTGTAAAAAAAAAAGCTTGCTTCTCACACCTCCTTTAAACTTCCCCCCTTTTACATTAATGTTCCCCAGTAATTCAAATTTCTACCCTGAGAAAGAGACTTTTGGCAGAATTTTCCTGTCCCGCCCACCATGGGAATCGTAGCAGGCGAGGAAGGGCAGAGCATGCAAAGGTCCGTTAACCTTGGGTGGTACTTTCTGGTCTTGGGGCAAGTGTAGTTGGAAAATCCCGCCATATGATTGTGATTATGAGTTCAGGGTTTTCGTGGCAACCTAACTGTTTATTTTAATTGATTTCTGCTGAAATATGCCCATTTACATCAATTCAGCCGAGAGCAACAGGGATTTTGAGTGCAATTTTACATTAGAACTGAATTGAGAATGGGCTAATATCCCGGTGTAATACCTGGGATGAATCATCGAATTTCAGATTTCACCATCTGCCGAGGTGGGATTCATGCCGGGATCTCCAAGCATTATCCTGGGTCTCTGGATAACTAATCCAGTGACAGTACGATTACAACCCATTGCTTGTGCTGAATTTTGTCTGTTAACAGTAGCATGCTAATGAGGTAGCTATGGGTGTAAAATGACATTGGAATCAATGGGTGTAGTTTCAGGCTTAGCTTTCAAATTACATTCGCACAGGAAATTCCACTGCATGGTGGCTATTGTCAGGATCGCTTATGGTGAGTGAATGGAAAATCACTGTCAGCACTAAGCAACAGGCCAAATAATTATGTAAGACCCAAACCTCACCCCGCACCCCTGTGCACCAGCTGCAGGGTGGTGTTCTTAGTTTGGGAAGCACTCATCTTACCCATTCAGTTAGCAAATCTTCCAAATCAGACCCTTGAAGAAAGTGCCAGGGTTCATTGTTTAAAATAGATCTGATATCGGCTTAGTCTAATGAGCTAATGTAAGATTATCGCCTGCATATGATTCCAAAGGTTGTTTAAGTGATTGGAGCTGTAGTCATGATATATGTATAAACCCTATTGAGAATGTCCTCAATTGAAAAAAACATGCTGTGAGATTTTAAATAATTATAAGAATGCTTGTTTTTTTAGATATATTTCATTGTTGGAATGCAGAAATATTACTGTTAAATACGAGATCTGATTATTTTATCAGTTTAAAGTTTGTTTTACAGTCGTTGAACTTTTGAGTTGTTTATTTTGAAAATGATGGTTTACGTTAACGGGAAGAACCATTATTTAATGAATATTGTGGTCATAAAACTCAGCTCATTATTTCCTATTTCTCATCTATCCCTTGAGGATGCAATCTGAAGGCATAGTCTTTGCTTTCACATGTAGGCTGATTAGACTCGCCTCTACCTCAAAACTGTCCTTCTCTCGATTCCTGGCTGTTTTTAATGTAGTAAGAAGTCTCATAACACCAGGTTAAAGTCCAACCGGTTTATTTGGTAGTAAACGCCACTAGCTTTTGGAGCGCTGCTCCTTCGTTAGGTGAGTGGGGAGTTCTGATCACAAACAGGGCATATAAAGGCACGCACAGTTTACTGAATACTGATTAGAATGCGAATCTTTACATCTAATCAAGTCTAAAGTGCAGACAATGTGAGTGGAAAAAGCATTGAGCATAGGTTAAAGAGATGTGTATTGTCTCCAAGTAGGACAGACAAACATGGGACACAGTGGACAGAGTCATCGTCCAGTACTTCCCCGGGCAGAGAAGCTACATCTTCTCTGGAGACTTCAGCATATCATTGATGAAGATGAACATCTCGTCAAGGCCATCCTCACACCCCTACTTCTTGCCTTCAAACAACCACACAACTTCAAACAGAGCATTGTCCACAGCAAACTACCCAGCCTCCGGGGAGCAGTGACACCACAACACCACACAACCCTGCCACGGCAACCTCTGTAAGACATGGATGCCATCATCTCACGTGAGAACACCATCCACCAGGTACACGGTACATACTCTTGCAACTCGGCCAACATTGTCGACCTGATACACTGCAGGAAAGGGTGTCTCGAGGCATGGTGCATTTGGGAGACCATGCAGACGCTAAGACAACTGATGAATGTACATCGCTCGACAATCACCAGGCAAGACTGTTCTCTTCCTGTTACTGTTTTTGGGCGTAAATGTTTGGTAAAATCGAGCCCTGTGTGCACCTTTTTATGCCCTGTTTGTGATCAGAACTCCCCACTCACCTGACGAAGGAGCAGCTCTCCGAAAACTAGTGGCGTTTACTACCAAATAAATCTGTTGGACTTTAACCTGGTGTTGTGAGACTTTTTACTGTGTTTACCCCAGTCCAACACTGGCATCTCCACACCATGTTTTTAATGTATCAGACTGTTTATCCCAGTGGTGCGTTTCCTGCAAAGGGGCACATAAAATAGGGCAGGTGCCCACTCCATCACCTTCCCACCCGCCCCCAAGGTCGCCCCTATAATATGCCATAAAATGGTTGGTGTGGGCAGCCAGATGAGAGTGGGCAGCATGATTATTTAATTTACATGTTTAAAGGTCAGGATGGAAAGGGGGCTTCTCTTTTCACACTGCCCTTACCAATCGTGGGGTATCCCCCCCGCCCAAGTTTGAACCTGCCTTCCTTCCTGCCCACTCTCCACTTAAACCCACTCCCTCCACCCCCTGTGACTCTCCCTGACCTACATAAAAAACCCTCTTGTTCCAAGAGCCTAGACGTACCTGCTCCGACAATCCATAGGTCTTGGTCTTCTTCTTCTGCAATGCCAGCAGCTGGCGTTGATGCCCTCCTAGCACTGCCGTGATTGATGGAGCTGCTGGCCAGACAGATGGGCCAGCAACTACAGAGGGTAGGACTGGAAGGAAATCCCACTCGGTCCTCATGAACCTGCCATGCAGCTCTGCAGGCTGCATCGGCATGGAGCATGTCAGTTCTATGCCAACTGGACAGAGAAGCCACACACCCCTGAGCACTGGGTGAACAGAAATTTCCTCCAATTAAATGTTGGGAGGACTGAAGCCATTATTTTCAGCCCCTACTCCAGGGGTGGAATTTTCCATCAATGCGACTGTGTGGTTTCGGCAGTGCCCACCCCACTGCTCGGAACGGTGGGAAGCCTGATGCTGCGCAATCAGTTATTGAATCTGAATGCAGAATCACAGAATTATCATGGCACAGAAAGAGCCCATTCAGCCCTTGGGGTCCTATTTTTTGCCATTTTGATTCTAAGTGCTGGGCAGCCTTGAAGCTGGGAGTGTTTGAGATCCGACTTTTAGACCCGTTTTCAGGTGCCCCCATACGCAGTCTGCCTGAAACAATATCAGCGATTCTGATTCCCGCCGCAGAAGCCTGTGGACAGGGCTTAATGCACCCAAAGCCCTGCAGTTCTGATCGGAGCTTTAAATGTGCAAAAAAAGCTAGAATGCTGCTCCCCTGCCACATCCCTCCCGGGCTGGATAATGCCTCCCCCTGGCCCCCACAAACATCGCCCCACCCCCACAATATTACTGACCCCCTTATCTCCCTCATACCCCTGCACCTAGACAGATCGTGGCCCCATCCCCCTTCCTCCCACCGATCTTAAGCAGAGTGGCAGCAGATCCCCCTTCCCTTCCATTGATCTCAGGCAGAGTCGCAACAGAGCCCCTTTCCTCTCCACTAATCCCAGGCAGAGTGGCAGTGGGCACCCATTCCCCCACCCACATGCTCCCCAGAATCATAGCTCCTTGAAAAGTTCAGAGGCTGCAACGGTACAATTTGCAAGGGCCTTTTGCTCATCCTTCAGCTGGTAGAGTGCTGTGTGCACTAGGACCCAGCAGCATCCAAAAGACCTAAGATCAGTGCTGAGACGTGGGTCCCTGCTACAAATCGGACCTTTCCTCATAAGAAGTCTCTCAGCTATTCCAGGTGTTATTCTAGTAAAACTTCTCTGAACTGCTTCTAATGCATTTCCATCCTGAGCAACAACACCCACACACACACACACTCACAGAACCCTCCCCCACCTGAGAAACAAAATGGCCACGGTGAAAGGACCTCCCATTGGCAGCAGAGAGCCGTTGGACGCTGGGCACTTACCTCCTCACTAACCCTCACTGATGGAGTGCCGGAATTAGACTTTTATGGAGCATGCCTGATTTGCACCAATTCTGGATGGGCCAACGTGCTGTTAAAGTGGGAAGCATTCAGCCAGTTAAGTCAATTTAAATGAATGCAAATACATTTAAATGGCCGTCGCGACCTTTCTGGTGCAGTCCCGATTGCGGCCATTTTCAGGCCTTGGTAAAGGGGGGAACCAGCACGGAGATGGGCACGGACTGCGCTGCTTGCCTCACACCCGACTTTACCAAGTTTCCACATCTGAAAATGGACGCAACATGGTAGTAAAATCAGGCCCATTGTGCCTGCACTGGAATGTAGGGAGGTTATGTTTTAATTGTACATGGCACACCTGGAGTACTGTGTACAATATTGGCCTCCTTATTTAAGGAAGGATGGAAATGCATTAGAAGCAGTTCAGAGAAGTTTTACTAGACTAACACCTGGAATGGGTGAGGGATGTTCTTATGAGGAAAGGTTGGACAGGCTAGGCTTGTATCCACTGGTATTTAGAAGAGTATGAGGTGACTGGATTGAACCATATAAGAGCCTGAGGGATCATGACAGGGGTATATGTGGAAAGGATGGTTTCCTCTTTGGGAGGATCTAGAACTCGGGCGTTGCCCATTTAAGACAGAGGTGAGGAGAACTTTTTTTTTCTCTTTGAGAGGGGAGTGAATTTGTTTTTTAAAAGGCAGTGGAAGCAGAGTCTTTGAATATTTTTACGGCAGAGCTAGGTAGATTCTTGTTTATCAAGGAGTTAAAAGCTTACTGGGGGTCGCTGGCAATGTGGAATTGAGGCTGAAATCAGATCAACCGTAATCTGATTGAACAGCAGAGCAGCCTCGAGGGGCTGAGTGGCCTACTCTTGCTTCTAAATCGTAGGCTTGCAGCCTGAGAGAGGACAGCAGATTTATACTACACGGAACCCCCTACTCCTCTGTCAGGGCAGCACCTCGGCTATCCTATAGTTCCATTACAAGTTGCTGGACTGCTGTGCCACCCTGCAAACATCCTTGTAGATTGGTGTACACGGCCCTGACAGGAGCTAGTGTTGCGTGGAAGCAAGCTCAGCTGGCATTGAGAGTAGTCTGAGTTTCCATGGCAACATCTTGAGCTTGCGAGACAGCAGCCTGAGCTCCTCCTGGATGTGGGGTAGCTTCTGCTTAGGCTGCAATGAAGGCTGAGGCATCAGACGCTGCGTTGTGGTAGTGTTTGCAACTGTGTTTATGTAGTTGATGATTATTTCCATGCTGCAAAGGGCGGGAGGTGGGTGGGGGGGATTCAGGCTCTGTGTCGAGCCCTGTGCCAAGCTAATGTTGAAATCCTCCATGTTTCCTGACAAATTGAGTACAGACTTTCTGGCACCACGTATTTCATTGTGCATTCCCACTGCCCTTCTCTTCGAGGCTGTTCCATTGAATTGCCCACCTGAATTCTCTGCAAATCCGACCTTAACTTCCAGCATGTTGGCATCTAGGTCACCCTTGCCCACAGCCCTAGTTGCAGGCCACTCTTGGCTGGTGTCTCACTACATGCAGGTCTTGCCCCCTTACTGACAAGAACTTTAAATTTCCAGCAGTGTCACTGGGCAAAATGCTCCCATTTTGATTGCGATCACTGGCAGCTTCAGTGGCACTGTTGCCTCTGGGCAGAATGGTGGGCGTCCGGACCAGATTCTGCGTTTGGAATCTCATTCATTGTACACAGTCAGTTCCTGCTGCCTCTTCTGATGAGCTGGCAGCATATTCTTCCATGCGTTCTCAACTGCTGGGTTCAAAGGTCCCAGTGCCAAATTTTTAAAAAGCAGTCAAGCACGTTCACGTCACTCTTTCCTCCCCATCTGTCTTCACCAGGCCAAACAAGATGTCAGCACCCCAGAGAGAAAAGGCCTCCAAAGGAAGTCTGTTCCTTGATCCTTGACCCTCCGAGTCCATCACCTGCGAGGCACCCATGCCCCACTTGGACCTCTACCCGTCACTTCTGGAGCCCGCATCCATCCCCTTCCAGTGAATGTTGTGGTATCCCTTTGACACACTGCGTGAGCTTTTCATGCAGCTCTGCCAGGAAGACACTTTGACACTAACTTCAGAGCTCAGATTCTCTCCCCTTGGTTTCTCCCCTGCCTTCTTATGTTCATCTACTTCATCCACCTCCTTGTCCCTCTAACTGACAGTGGAACCCTCTTCTTTCTCCCCATTCCCCTTCTTGCACAGCCCTCTTCCTTGTCTTTGTCAGTGCTCACCCACTCACCTCAAACTCCACCCCCGGTTGAAGTTTGGTCTTTGTTGTGGTGCCTCCATGTGCCCCACTGTACTGTTCAGATAGACACTGGTGTGTGGCACCAGAGGGAAGTACACACTAGCACACTAGCAGATATGCAACTTGAACACCACACGCACAATTTCTTAACAGTTCCAAGTCACCACTTGTAATGTTATAGAGAGACTGAAATATGTCAAAGATGTCTGAGACTTATCATTGAATCATAGAATAGTTGCTGTGCAGGAGGAGGCCATTTGATCTGGCATGTCTGTCCTGACCCTTTGAAGGAGCAATTCACCCAGTTCCAATCCCCTGCACTTGTTCTCGAAGACCTGCAAATTGTAGCTTCCTTAGAAAGAGCCGAACACTGAGGCTCGGTATGTTTGTGTAAGATTTTTCTTATTAAATCATGGGTTTGCCAGTTCCTTGGTTTTTAAAAATTAATAACCAGAGAAGGGAAGGAGGGGAAAATCACACTTCAACTTCTCTGAAATAAAATGCTTATTAAAATATGCAATGTTCATTTCCAGCAAAATTAGCCTAAAATGATAAAAGTGAATAATTAAACTCTTTGAACGGCACAGTATTCAGAGCGGTCCTCACCACAGATAACAGCAATTAACCCTCCATTACAATCTCCCCCAAAAGCTTTAGAAGATGAAAATTCCATCTGATGCATTTATCTCTTCCTCACCACTAATTACTGTTTTTTTTAATAAATATGTGAGATTGCAGATTGAGGTTGTAAATCAGTCAGCAGTGTCTGGTAATGGTCTGCAAATTACAGGTTGAGATTGTATATCAGTGGGGGAGTTCTGCCATAGATCAATGATAAGTGACCCTGCTGTTGCTAAATGCCCATAATAAAAAAACAAAATCAGTGATTTGTAACTGATAGATTCTGCAGGGCTGCTTCCAGCTTTTAATCCAGTTACTGCTGTTGTTTTGCAGTTGTTGTGACCATGGCTCAGATTTTCACTAACTTGGGAAAAATTCGACAGCCCTCTGAAAACGATGAGTGGGACTCGATTCCGTGGTCCCTGCCCCTATTCCCATGCAGCACCCCCAGCCTTGCTGGTTCCATTGGGACTGGGCAGTTTAAAGAGCAAATTTAGTGAAGTTGCCCCTTCCCTCTCCATCTGTAAGTAGCCACAATTCATGGCCTATCAGAGGAGGTTTGAACCATGGCCCGGGAGGGGGAGGGGATTGGGGGGAGGGGGATGGAGGGGGCAGCCGGGATGCAGTCCTATGTTGGGAACCAAAAAAAAAAAATTTGAAGAGTGACAAAGATAATTGCTGAAGGAAGAGCTGTGGATGTAGTTTATATGGACTTTAGTATGGTGTTTGACAAGGTCCCTGTGACAGACTGGTACTAAAACTAAAATCACATGGGATTCAGGGTGGTCTGGCTAGATGGATACAGAACTAGCTTGGCTATAGAAGACAGAGAGTAGCAGTGAAAAATTGTTTCTCAGAATGGAGATCTGTAGCTAGTGGTGTTCCGCAGGGATCAGTGCTGGAACTCCTGTCATCTGTAGTATATATAAATGATCTGGAGGAAAATGTGGGTGATCTGATTAGTAAGTCTGTAGATAACACAAAGATTGGTAGAGTTGCTGATAGTGCTGGGGATTGTCAGAGGATACAACAGGGTATAGATAGATTGGAAACTTGGGCACAGAAATGACAGATGGAGTTTAATCCGGGCAAATGCAAAGTGGTGCATTTTGGAGGATCAAATTTAGGTGTGAATTATACTGTAAATAGCAGACCCTTAGGAACATTAACATACAGAGGGATCTTGGTATGCAGGTCCACAGTTCCCTAAAAGTGGCAGCACAGGCGGCCAGGTGGCCAAGGTCATTAAGAAGGGATATGGAAAATATATGGCATGCATTGGCCAGGGCATTGAGTACAAGAGTTGGCAAATCACGTTGCAGCTATATAAAACATTGGTTATGCTACATTTGGAGGATTTCTGCAGTTCTGGTCACAACACTACCAGAAATGTATAGAAGCTTTGGAGAGAGAGCAAAGAAGGTTCATTAGGATGTTGCCTCATCTCGAGGGCATTGGCTATAAGGAGAGTTTGAATAAACTAGGATTCAAGTACAGGAGCAGGGATGTGTTATTGCAACCATACAGAGCCTTGATGAGGCCACACCTAGAGTATTATGTGCAGTTTTGGTTTCCTTTTCTGAGGAAGGACGCTCTTGCTCTCGAGGGAGTGCAACAAAGGTTTATCAGACTGATTCGGGGGATGGCAAGACTAATGTATGAGGAAAGATTGAGTAGGTTAGGATTGTTTTCGCTGGAGTTCAGATGAATGAGGAAGGAATCTCATAGAGACTTATAAAATTCCAACAGGATGAGGCCGGGTAGATGCAAGAAGGATATTCCCAATGGTGGGGGTGCCCAGAATGAGGGGTTACAGTCTGAGGATTTAGGGTAAACCATTTAGGATGGAGGTGAGGAGATATTTCTTCATCCAAAGAACGATGAGCCTGTGGAATGCATTACCACAGGAAGTAGTTCATAGAATCATAGAGCCCTACAGTGCAGAAAGAGGCCCTTTGGCCCATCAAGTCTGCACCAAATACAATCCAACCCAGGCCCTACCTCCATATCCCTACATATTTTACCCACTAACCTACACATCTCAGAACACTAAGGGGCAATTTTATGGCATGGCCATTCAACCTTAACTGCACAGCTTTGGACAGTGGGAGGAAACTGGAGGACCTGGAGGAAACCCACGCAGGCATGAGGAGAATGTGTGAACTCCACACAGGCAGTGACCTGAGCTGGGAATCGAACCCAGGTCGCTGGAGCTGTGAAGCAGCAGTGCTGACCACTTGCTATCGTGCCACTCCTAAGTTGATGCCAAAACATTGAACGCATTCAAGAGGCAGCTGGACAAAGCACTTGGGGCGAATGGGATCAAAGGTTATGGGGAAGTAGCAGGGTTAGGCTACTGAGTTGGATGATCGGCCATGATCGTAATGAATTGTGGAGCAGGCTCGAAGGGCCAAATAGCCTCCACCTGCTCCTATCTTCTATGTTTCTTTGCTTCTATGTTTCTATGTTTTCTCTGGAAAGCTGCAGGCTGAGATCTGATAGAGGTCTACAAAATTATGAAATGCACAGACAGGGTGGATAGTCAGAGGCTTCTTCCCAGGGTAGAAATGTCAATTACAAGGGGACACTGATTCAAGGTGAGAGGCAGACTGTTTAAGGGAGATGTGCGACAGAAGTTTTTCCCACAGAGTGGTGGGTGCCGAGAACATGCTGCCAGAGGAGATGGTGGAAGCAAGCACTTCAGCAACATTTAAGAGACATCCAGATGTGTACATGAATTGGGAGGGAATAGAGTTAAAGAAAAGATTATTTATTTGTCACAAGTAAGGCTTACATTAACACTGCAATGAAGTTACTGTGAAATTCCCCTAGTTGCCACAGGCTGGTGCTTGTTCAGGTCAATGCACTTAACCAGCACGTCTTTCAGACTGTGGGAGGAAACCGGAGCACCCGGAGGAAACCCACATTGACACAGGGAGAACATGCAAATTCCACACAGATGGTGATCAAAGCCAGGAATCGAACCCAGATCTCTGGTGCTAGCCACTGTGCTACCATGCCACCCCAGTTGTGTGTGCTCTGCCAGAAGGCAGGTCATTGGCTTATTGTCTGCTGATGCATCATGCTGAACAGTTTTCTTGGCAATTTTTATGAGTGGTGGTTTGCTATTGCCTTTCCCTCTTAAGGCTGGGTGAGGAGGCAGATCCTCGGTCTACGTCAGCCAGAAGGGAATCAAACTTATGCTGTTGGCATTACTTTCAGCCACACTCTTGCTATCTAGCCAACTAAACTAACTAAACCACATGTTAGAAGTTTATTTGTTCTTTAATTTCCATTTCAAGACCTCCTAATGCCTGCCCTTCATGGATGATTTGTTATGGAGAATACCGGAGGGCATTGAGGGGCAATGGGTGCTTGCGGAGCTATGAGGGGGCATGGGGAGATAAGGTGCATGAAGGAAGTATGGGAGAGGTAAGATGTTATGGAAGGCAGGGGGAATGTGAGGGATTATGTGGGGGCATGGGGGATGTGGAAGGATGTGGGGTGAATGTTTGGGATCCTGACAATCATCATCGAAACTCCCAGTAAATGCAGGCAGGTCCTCCAGGTTCCTCAGGCAGGTTCCAGCCTGCCAATCTGCTCAATTGCTCATCTCCTTTGGCATTTTGGGTCTGACTCCAGACAGGGTAGGCCTAACTCTGTCCCATCCCTACCTCTTTGACTTGGGAATACGATGGGTAGGCGCCCTTTTAAATTATGGAGGTGGGTCTGCCAGTTCAGAATGATTCCAAATTGACTTTCTTGCCCATCCCACAAAAATCAGGCCACATTGGGGAGGCAGTAGAATTGTGGTATTGTCATTGGACTCGTAATCCAAGACCCAGGTTAATGCTCTGGGAACCCAGGGGGGTTTGAATCCCGCCTGGACAAGTGGTCAAATTTGAATTCAGTAAACATCTGGAAATAAAAGTCTAACCATTGCCAATTGTCATAAGGACCCATCTTGTTCACCCAATCTTTCAGAGAGAACAGAGCTGTTCCCCAAAACACCTTCCATAATATTTGGATGACTCTTCATCAGACCTAAAGAAAAGGTTGACTCTTAAATAGCCTAGAAATACACTCAAGGCCAATTAGAGATGGGCAATAAAGGTTGCCCCAGCCAGTGATGCCCACATCCATTCAAAGAATGTTTTAAAAATCTGCAAGTATAAGAGGCCATGCTTTAAGAATGTACTTATTGTGCTTGAAAGGTATTAGGGCTAGCTACAACTTGGAGTGAATGCCACCAGCATTCAAGAAATTTGTCACGGAAGGTTGGCCCTGTTAATACTTTGGGTTTAATAGAAATATTCATCTTTCTATTAGCAAATAGTAGTATAAAAGGCAGCAAGGTGGCACAATAGTTAGCACTGCTGCCTCACAGTACCAGGACCAGGAACCCGGGTTCGATTCCAGTCTTGGGTGATTGTCTGTGTGGAGATTGCATATTCTCTCCGTTTTTGTGTGGGTTTCCTCCCACAGTGCAAAAATGTGCAGGTTAGGTGGATTGGCCATGCTAAATTGCCCCTTGGTGTCCAACGATGTGTAGGTTAGGTGAATTAGCTAGAACAAAATATGCAAGGTTACATGGTTATGGAGATAGGGTTGGGGAGTAGACCTAGGTAAGATGCTCTTCGGAGAGTCAGTGCAGACTCAATGGGCCAAATGGCCTCTTTCTATACAGTAGGGATTCTATGATTCTATGATAAATGGCCCTTGTTCTTTACAATCTAAAGGTGCGCCCTTTCCACACAACAACCACTTGCATTTATATAAAATCATTACTTGGTGAAAAGATCCTAAAATACTTCAAAGAGAGACAAAAACTGTCTGGCCAAGGCAACATTGGAGTAGTCAGTCTGTAGGTATCAAAGACATGAATGAGGGTTTCTGCAGCAGAGGGGTCGACGCAGGGACAGAAATGGACAATGTTATGGAGCTGGAAGCAGGCAGTATTGGTGATGTGGAAGATATGAGTTCAGAAGCATCAAATATCACACTAAAGTTGCCAATGGTCTGGCTCAGCTGCAAACTAAGGGTGGGAGATAGTGACTGAGGAGAAGAACTTGTGGTATGGCTGGAGAAAATGGTTTTATTCCCGCCAGTATTTAATTTGAGGAACTTTCTGCTTAACAAGAACTGAATGTCAGATAAGCAGTGTGACAAATCAAAGGTAATGGAAGGGTGGAGGGAGGTGGTTTGGGGTAGAGTTTTGTATCTTCAGTGTACATATAAAATCTGACATATTTTTGGATGATGACACTGAGCAGCGGCACATGGATGGGAAAGAGAAGGTGCATAATGGTGCAGGCACAGGAAAAGAAGCCATGGTTTGACAAATAAGTATGGAAGTAAATTGAAGGCCCTACCACTCACTGGGCAATCGGAGGGGCAATGGACGAGGAGGCGGTGGCACAGCAGTATTGTTGCTGGGCTAACAATCCAGAGACCCAGGTTTGAATCCCATCACGGCAGATGGTGCAACTTAAATTCAATAAGAATCTGGAATTAAAAGATCGTGAAACTATTGTCGTAAAAAGCGCCTGGTTCACTAATGTCCTTTAGGGAAGGAAATCTACTGTCCATACCTGGTCTACGTGTGACTCCAGACCCCCAGCAATGTGATTGACTCTTAAATGCCCTTGGGGATGGGCAATAAATGCTGGCCCAGCCAGCGAACCATATCCCATGAACGAATAAAAAGTGTGGTGAACTGGGTCAAAGGCTAAAGCCAGGTTGAATTGAATGAGGAGGAATAGCTTACCATGTCATAGTCACTAAAGAATAGGAATTTGCGATTTTAATAGGGAATGTTTCCAGCCTGCGGTGGGAGCAGAAACCTGATTGAAACCATGTAGTTGCAAGTTGCACTAATTTATAATGGGATTTATTCATCTAAATCAAATTGCTTAGCTTAATGATCCTTGTAGGATTGTTGAATGGATAGTCTGTTAATAAATTGATTCAAAAAGAAATTCCAGGAATTAATAACCTTTCTATAATTTGCCACTGGGACAACATTATCTTTCTAATCAGGCCTGAAGCCAATTTGTTTTCAAAGATAAACAATTGCTTGGACATGGCAGCTTCAAGCAGTGTGAAATCCATTGATTGAAAAATAATTCAAATTGCTCTCTTTCAAAGTGTATAGTGAAAAGAAATTAACCTTAGACATCTTTGTGCCTTATGTACAGGCCCAGAATTTGGTGCTAAAGTTAAAATATACATTCCAGAGTTCTCCTTTCATTACATTTTAGCATCTTTCCTTCATTCATATCACAATGATTGATGGCAATCTGAGGTCACAGCTTGGAGCATTTAGGAGGATTGATGTGAAAGATGGCAACAGGGTAACAATGGCCTGCTTGAGATGGAATCATAGAATCAGACAGCGTAGAAGAGGCCTTTCAGCCTGTCGAGTCCACACCCGACACAGGGCCTCGACAGCTGAAGGCATGGCTACATAACTCCAATGGTTAAGCAACTAAAATCAGGAATCCTCAAGCAGCCAGAGTTGTTAAGGTGTGGGTATCTCAGAGCATTGAGGGGCTGGAGGAGGTTGCAGAGATAGGGAGGGATGAGACGTTTCAGATACAGACACAGACACTGAGACATTTGGATCTACATATCTTGTGCTTTGAATGCATCTAAATTGAAGAAGATATAAATCTAGCAATGTTGAGGTAGTTCATAAAACCAAAAAAATGCCTCATACTGTTATTACCATGAAGACAAAAGGGCTGTATGGTGGCACACTGGTTAGCATTGCTGCCTCACAGTGCCAGGGACCTGGGTTCGATTCCAAGCTTGTGTTACTGTCTGCGTGGACTTTGATTCAACCATTTTTTTTCAGGTATTTAGTTTGTTTCTCCGGGGGAGTTCTGCTGGTTTCTTTTTGGAGTTACGGCAGGAAATGGGAAAAGCACCTGCAGAATTTCAGGACCAGATTGAGCCTGCAGTTTGCTCTGAAAGTAAGCTGTTATGTATGAAGGAATGTCCTGGTGTTAGCCACTTCAGCCCCTATTCTATTTTGATTGCTGATGAGGAGGAAATCCCTGTCCCCAGCATATCATAAAACCCTATTTCAATTCATCACACAGGTGTTTGAACTGTAGGATGTAGTTATGGGTGATTAACATGCATCAGTGAAGAGGATCAAGTGTACTTCATAGCACGGTTAACACTGCTGCCTTCCGCCATCAGGGACCGGGTTCAAATCCAGCCTTTGGTGGCTGTCCACGTGGAGGTTGCACATTCTTCCTGTGTCTGCACGGGTTTCCTCTGCGTACTCCAGTTTCCACCCACAATCTAACAATGTGCAGGTTAGATGGATTGACCATGGTAAAATAGCCCCTTAGTGTTCCAAGATGTGTTGGTTAGATCATGGCACATGCATGAAGTTATAGGGATAGGGTGGGGGAGAGGGCCTGGGTGAGTATTCTGACAGATGGTCAGTGCAGTCTTGATGGGCCAAATGTCCTCCTTCTGCATTGTAGGGATTCTATGAGAAGAACCCTTGAAAACTATCCATTACGCTAATGTCATGCTCAACTGGTGCAGTGACCTTTCCTAATGTAAAGGACATCATCACATCCTATTTATGAAAAAGAAGCTGCAACAACCACTTGAAAAGAGTGGCGGTCATACTTTAAAATAAAAGCAATGGTCTCCTATAGTTGAAAGTTTCAATTCCCCTTTGTCAATTTTTAATTTCTGAAGCCTCTTCAAGAAGTATCAGAGTTTGAGTAAATAATTGATTGATGCTCCGTGGATTAACATTCTACTCACTTTAACAGGAAGGAGGTTCATACAGAAAAGCAATGTTCCTGGTCGAAAGGACGTTATCTGTAACCTGGGGAACTTCCTACACACAAAAGGACCTAAATTTAAAGAGTAGAAAGGCTTTTACTTCACACTGTGATCACCGCAGACGTTCATTTCCACAATGGAATCAAACTGCATTTTAAATAAAAGAGATTTTATCTTTTTGCTTATAGGTATATCAGTTGTAAAATAAAGTTGGTTTTGGCAATTTGTGGACTGGAAACATTCTTTTTCACACCAAAGAAAGTTGGCTGCCATTCTGAAGAAAGGGGACAATTTGAACCCAACTCACTCAGTCAAAACAGGACAGACACATCGTAAAAATTGCTTCAGTGCACTTATCACCGACAACTGTCAGATCTGGTGTCGTTGCTCGCCCACCCTTTGTGACGTTTCCTTTCATTACATTTTAGCATCTTTCCTTCATTCACATCGAAGTGATTGATGGCAAAGTGAGGTCACAGTTTGAAGCATTCAGGAGGATTGATGTGAAAGATGACAACAGGATAACAAAGGCCTGCCTAAGCTTGAATCATAGAATCATACAGCATAAAAGAGCCTGTCGAGTCCACACCGACAGATTAGAAACACCTGAAATCCCATCTAATCCCATCTGCCAGCACTTGGCCCATATCCCTGAATGATGTGCCAAGTGTTCATCCAGATACTTTTAAGGAACTGAGGCAACCTGCCGATATCACCCTCCCAAGCAGCACATTCCAGACCGTTATCATCCTCTGGGTAAAACGAATGCCTCTGGTGGTCGGTATGGGAATTGGTTTTAGGCACCCCCCCCCCCCACTAAATCTCCTGCCCCTCACCTTGAATCTATGTCCCTTTGTGACTGATCCTTCAACTAAGGGGAACAGCTGCTCCTTATCCACTCTGTCCATGCCCCTCATAATCTTGAGCACCTCAATCAGGTCGCCCCCCCCAGTCTGCACTGCTCCAGTGAAAACAACCCAAGCCTATCCAACCTCTCTCCATAACTTAGATGTTCTAACCAAGGCAGCATCCTGGTGAATCTCCTCTGCACCCCCTCCAGTGCAATCATATCCTTGCGATAATGTGGCGACCAGAACTGCACACAGTACTGTAGCTGTGACCTCACCAAAATGCTATTAAATTCAACGTGACTTTCCTGCTTTCGTAATCTATGCCTCAATTGATAAAGTCAAAGGGATGAAGGCAGAATGGCAGAGGGGAGCAGTAGGAAAGTGGTGATGTTCATTGGTTAGCAATCCAGAGGCCCAGATTAATGCCTCAGAAGCATGAGTTCAAATCCCACCTGATGGAATTTAAATTCTATTAATTAACAAGTATGAAATAAAAACTAATCTAAGTGCCGATGATGAACTGATCTGTTTTTTTATTTGTGGGACATGGACATCATGGCTGGCCAGCATTTATTAAGAAAGTAGTTGAGGCCAAAACATTGTGTGATTTCAAGACATATAGCTCTCCGGACTGAAGGGATCAAAGGATATGGGGGGGGGTGGCGGTCAGGATATTGATTTTGATGATCAGCAATGATCAAAATGAATGACAGAGCAGCCTCAGAATGCTTGCCCTCTTCTAATGTTTTTATTACCCATCCCTAGTTGCCCAAGGGCAATTGAGAGTCAACCACATTGCTGTGCCCCTGACGTCACATGCAAGAGTTCCTTCCCTAAAGGACATCAGTGAACCTTGATGGCCCTTAACTTTATGATGGCCTTTAACTTTAAGGCAACGTTTGACCAAGTGTGGTGTCAAGGAACCCTAGCAAAACTGAAACCAATGGGAATTAGGGAAAAAAACACTCCAGTGATTGGAGACATAGGGTGGGATTTTACGGCCTCGCTCATCCCGAAAGCATAAAATCCCACCGAGGTCAATGGACCTTTCCATTACCCGCCGCTCGCCTACTCTGATTTCTGTGGTGGACGGGGCGGTAAAATTCCGGCCATAGTTAACAAAAGAACATTACAGCAGGAGTAGACCATTCAGCCCATCAAGCTTGTTCCACCATTCAATGCATTCATGGCTGCTTATCCACGTCAATGCCTTTTTTTCCACACTATCTCCACATCTCTTTATGTCACTGGTATTTCGAACTCTGTCAATCTTTGCTTCAAACATACTCAGTGTCTGAGCTTCCACAGCCCTCGCGGGTAGAGAATTCCAAAGATTTACAACCTTCTGAGTAATAAACAAAATCTTCATCTCGGTCCTAAGTGGCTTCCCCCTTATTTTGAAATTGTGTCCCTCTGTTTTGGACTCCCCAACCAGGGGAAACATCTTGCCTGCAACTATCCTGTCCATCTCTTTAAGTATTTCATAAGATCACCTCTCCTTCTTCAAAGCTCTGGAGAATATAAGCCCAATTTCCTCAGTATCTCTTCAAAGGACAGTGGCATCATCCCAGGAACAAGTCTGGTGAGCCTTTGTTGCACTCCCTCTGTGGCAATAATTTTCTTTCTAAGTACAAAGGAAGATGGTTGTGGTTTTTGGATGTCAATCATCTCAGTTCCAGGGCATCACTGCAGGAGTTCCTCAGGATAATGTCCTCGGCCCAAACATCTTCAGCTGCTTCATCAATGACCTTCCTTCCATCAAAGGGTCAAAAGTGGTCATGTTCGCTGATGATTGCAAAGTGTTAAATAAAATTTTCATCTTTTGAGGTACTGAAGCAATCCATTCTCACATGCACCAAAATCTCAGCCTACACTTTTTGGGTAGCGGGATGATGCTTCCCACCATTTGAAGAGTAGGCGGAAACACATCCCTTCTGACTCCAGGTGCCCCGCAGCCATTAAACATCGAATGAGCATTAAATTTCTGCAGGCAGGACCTCTGCCCCTCACTCAAGAGGAAGTCCCACCTTAGTCCCTGCCGCCCCTGCAGTGATAGCGCTGAAATGCAGGAGGATGCCTGAGAGTAAATTTAGGTACTAGAAGGCTAGGTAAGTTAAAGGGGTCCCAGGGCAGGGAGGGTACGGAAGGCCTGGGGTGGCACAAAGTGTGCGATGGGGGGAGAGACCATGGGGGCAGGAGATGGGATGTCTGTAGGTCACTGCACCTTAAGAGGTGGGCACCTATCTTCAGATGGTGGAGACCCCCCCTACCCCGCCTTGACGGCACCTTTTAAACAAGCCACCACTCCCACTTGGAAGAACAGGGGCAACAGACGTGTTAGTCTTAAGTTCCCTTTCCAACTACACACCATCCTGACTTGGAAACATATCACCATTCTTCCACTGTGTCTGGATCAAAATCCAGCAACTCTGCCTATCAGCACTGCAGGGTGTACCTACACCATAAGGAAGACAACGATTCAAGATGGCGGTTCACTCGCAATTTCTCAATCACAATTAGGGATGGGCAATAAATTCTGATCTAACCAACAACGCTCAACCTCATGCTCAAATACAAAAATATGGGACATGTTTTAGATGATGTAAATAGTGCTTGTATTAGATGATGTTCACAGGATGTTACAAAAACCCATGGAACAAGACCCTGTGATATTTTGCTCTGACTAGGTGCATATTGTCGATGGGACACCTCTATGAATCTGCTTATCTTGTGCCTTGTGGTAGGATTATTGAACACAATTTTGTACTGCAGATTGCTGTGCCATTCATATGAACTCACTCTGCCACTCATGCCCGCCTACCTGTCACCTTTCAACTTACACTTCAAAAAGAGTCAGCTTTGTGTGACCTATTTTCTTGCAGCAATATGTCAATGCTTTTATCCTCAAAATTGGCTGTCATATCCTTGCAGATGTTGTTGTAGACATTATGCAGAAGACGGCCACAATGGCAAAAGATCCTTTACTGTAAAACAAACTGGACTAATTCAAGATGCAAAATAGGCAAACTTCAACCCTCCAGTAACCAACATTGATAACAAAAATCATCACCTTCTCCAGCTCAGCCTTCAATAAGTAAGGAAAAGAGTATTTAAGGATCAGTGTCCCAAACCCAAGACTAAGAGCACGGCTTAATGGACAGCAGTGATCCCAGTGCTCGTATATACTTCAAAGACCAAAGCAGCCCGCTCAAAGCCAGGACAAGTGCCACCAATGGTACCTTTGCAAGAACCTTCAAATCCAATGGAGAGAAAAGCAATCCAAATTCAACTTTGTCTTCCAAGCCACTTTGCCCTGTATTGAGGTGCTAGTCACCCAGAACCAGCTCTGTTAGATGGGACATGTCACTCTTATGCCTGACACTGGACTCCTGAAGCAACTGTTCTACTTGGGCTTGCTCATGGCAAGAGACCCCCAGAAAGGCAGCAGAGTTGTTTTAAGAATGTTGTCAAGGAAATCTTGCAAAGGTCAAATATATCCGTTGACTCATGGGAGATCCTGGCTTGTGACCGACCAAAATGGAGAAGGCTTGTACAGGAAGACACCAATCACATGGAGAGACTTTGTTGGGAATGTCACAGCATTGAGGGGAGTCCACAGACCTTCATACAGCTCATTTTCCCAACCCTCCAAGTGACAGATGTCTGCAGACTACACATCGGACTTAATAGTCATCGCAAAGGACTGGCTCAACAGAATCACCTCAGAATAATTGAAGAGACAAATAATGCCAGATATTGGACAGTAAAGTCAGCATTGTTTCCTTAATGTGAGAAGAGTCTTTCAAGTCAGGATTCCAGCTGTCATTTTCTGGCCTTCTGAGCATATATACCCACTGGGCTGTGAGTCATGTGTGTGTAGAATATGTTTTTTATAACATTTACATTCAAGGGTTATGTGTGTCAATGGCCATCTTTTTGATTTAATTTGATTTTGATTTAATTTGATTTATTGTCACATGGGTGGCACGGTAGCACAGTGATTAGCACTGCTGCTTCACAGCTCCAGGGACCTGGGTTCGATTCCTGGCTTGCATCACTGTCTGTGTGGAGTTTGCACATTTCCTTGCGTGGGTTTCCTCCGGGTGCCCCAGTTTCCTCCCACAGCCTAAAGATGTGCGGGTTAGGTTGATTGGCCATGCTAAAATTGCCCCTTAGTGTCCTGAGAAGTGTAGGTTAGAGGAATTAGTGGGTAAATGTGGAGGAATAAGGGGGTTAGGCCTGAATGGGATTGTGTTCAGTGCAGACTTGCTGGGCCTTTTCTGCACTGCAGAGATTCTATGATTTCTATGTATTAATACACAGTGAAAAGTATTGTTTCTTGTGCGCTATCCAGACAAAGCATACCGTTCATAGAGAAGGAAACGAGAGAGTGCAGAATGTAATGTTACAGTCATAGCTTGGGTGTAGTTTTAGAGAGTTAGAATGAAGTTTTAGAAGCTTACAATGAAAGTAAAAGAATTAGAAATATCTTGCAAGAAGTCGCCTTGCTCTGGTGCCATCCTGGAATTTTTTTCTAATTGTCCTTGCATAGGTGGTGGCGAGCTTTTTTCTTGAACCATTGCATTCCATGTAGCGAGGATTCTCCTAGTGCTGTTCAGCAGGTTGTCCATACGCTTGTAATGTTTCTGATAAGCATTACTACAGTTGACTTCATCAAAGAATCATTGAATCCCTACAGTGCAGAAGGAGGCAATTCGGCCCATCGAGCCTGCATCGACAATAATCCCACCCTTGCCAAATCCCTGTACCCCCACGTATTTACCCTGCCTGCACTAAGGGGAAATTTTGTATGGCTAATCAACCTAACCCGCATTGCTTTGGGCTGTGGGAGGAAACCGAAGCACCCAGAGGAAACCCACACAGACACACTGAGTATGTGCAAACTTATGTTTCTTGTTTAATGGCATACAACAAATTATTTTACATTTCCATAGAAAGATCCTTACTCCAAACAAATGATACGCCATAGGTTAGTCTGATATTGATGTATTCTCTGTATTGAGAAGTCTGTGGACTTGTTCTGCTGTAATAAGCGGAGACTGAACTAAGTTCTGTGGAAGTACTGGTGTAAGTCTATTTAAGTAGGTTAACCACTGGAGATTTAATTAATTATACAGGAATTATTTGTTTTGCAAGTGAAATCCACTTGATGCCATGAGAAAGCCTATTCACACTCCACTGTTTGGAATTGCTCCTTCCCACTTAGTTACCATTAAATCCTTGTCAACAATTTTGCGATCAACTTGAGCCCACCAGGAGGCTTTGTTTTCAGAGAATTTGTTTCAAACCTTGTGGACACAGTTCAAGCAGCTACAGCTGGCAGCTCGAAGAATCAGAGTATCTTAAAATGGTTACAGCGTAGAAGGTCATTTGGCCCATCGGGCAGAATTTCACAGCCTCGCTCGACTTGAGATCGGAAAATCCCGCCCGCGGTCAATGGACTTTTCCATTGTCCTCCCCTCGCCCACTCTGATTCTGTGGCAGATGGGGGAGGGAGAATTCCCTGAAGGTAGATCATCTCTGTGCCAGCACTCTGCAAGAGCAGATCAGTTAGTTCCACTCGCTTCACCCTGTCCATGCAATTTCTTTTTCTTTTCTGCTGCTTATCCAATTCCCTATTGAAAGTCATGACTGAATCTGCCTCTGTTGTATCCCTGAGTAGTGCTTTCCAAATGCTAATAATTCACTGTAAATACTGTGGATACAGTATTTATTATGCTATTTTCCCTTGTAATTTTGCACCCTCACCTGTGGAAGCAAAGAGGGAAGTCAGTCTATGCTATTTAAATATCTATTGGTGATTTGCATCTCAGAATTAAGTGCATGGATCTTTGAAATGCCTCATAGAATCCTACAGTGCAGAAGAAGGCCATTTGGCCCATCGAGTCTGCACCAACCACAATCCCGCCCAGGCCCTATCCCCATAACCCCATGTATTTACTCAGCTAGTCCTCCTGATACTAAGGGGCAATTTAGCATGGCCAATCAACCTAACCCGCACATCTTTGGACTGTGGCAGGAAACCAGAGCATCCAGAGGAAACCCATGCAGGGGTGGGGAGAACGTACAGACTCGATACAGATAGTGACCCAAGCCAGGAATTGAACCCAGGTCCCTGGTGTTGTGAGCAGCAGTGCTAACCACTGTGCTGCCTTTATTTTAGGTATTCAGTAGCACTTTACTTGAGATTGAAGGAAAAAGCCAGATATAAACTTAGAAAATGAAAGCATTTTTACCATCAATGCTTTTGGCTCAAACTCAACATCTATGGTAACATAACATGTTATTGCATCCATAGATGGCTCGGAATTGATAATTTGAGCTTTGTGATATTATCATTCTTGTAAAGGTTGTGAGGTGCATCGCTGTAAGAGTCAACCGGTGCCTTTAGGAGGCGGCTACATAATAACTCAGTATGGGAGGGATAAGTCTGACGGGTGCCATTTAATTTCTCATTTAATTAGAATCAGCTGTAATTTTAACATTGCTCTGGCAATCTGTTTTGTTTTAATAAAAATACTTTTTCATTAACTATAATGGTTTTAAGTTGTGCCATCTAATCCATAGTCGCAATTTATGAGATTCTACAAATGCAAATCTGTTGCTTATTTATTTAAAAAGGATCCTTGAAGCACACTGCCATCCACTCACTAATGGGTGAGGGCCAGCCCAGAGCCTTTCATGTCCTAATTGAAGTAACTACCAGCATACAGTTGCAAAATACAAGCTATTCTGTGCCACTAAATGCATACCATGCAGGTAAAAAGCCTTAGACCAGCCATTGGTACCAGCATTATGGAGGCTCCAAAGGCATAAAATGATGCTGGTCGCATTGGCAACTATTTCTAGCATGTTCGGTGCACCACCCCAAGCTGAACAAGATGTTACCTTGGGCTTATTATGAGTGTGCATCAGGAGAGATCTGACAGTGATGGCAATCAGCCATTCAATCAAGCCATTCAAACATGGTCAATGCAGCTCCAGTCAATGCCTGTGTTAATGATTCACAGCAGAACATGTATTCAACTGCATGAGGGATTTCTGTACTTATTTAAAGGGCCAGCCATCTAATTTTCAGGTGAGGTCCTCAACATTTTACTGTACTCCTTATACACTGGTGACTGTGTGGCCAATAGTAGGGGGTTCTCAAACAATGATAGAAAGCATCCTTTCCAGATTTATCACAGCCTGGTATGGCTCCTGCTCTGTCCAAGATCACAAGAAATTACAAAGAGTTGTGAACGAAGCCCAATCCATCACTCAAACCAGCCTCCCATCCATTGACTCTGTCTACACTTCCTGCTGCCTCAGAAAAGCAGCCAACATAATCAAGGACCCATGCACCCTGGACATATTCTCTTCCATTGGTAAGAAGATACAAAAGTATGTGGTCACATACCAACTGACACAAGAACAGCTTCTCCCCTGCTGCCACCAGGACCTACCTCGCATTAAGTTGATCTTTCTCTACATCCTTCCTGTGACTGTAACACTACTTTCTGCACTCTCTCCTTTCCTTCTCTATGTACAGTCTGCTTTGCTGCATAGTGTGCAAGGAACATTATTGCCACATGTATACTAATACATGTGGCAATAATAAATCAAATCAAATCAAATTTTAACTTTTGCTGTGGTGAAATTTCTGGAAATGCTGGGGCTTGTTTTTGGAGGCTTGTTGGTGAGCTGATGCATCCCATCAGGGAGGGCACAGGATTTGGTCATCCAAGACGTCCTCTGGACTTGCAAGCTGAATGAGTAATGGACCAGAGTATGCAGTGGGGGAGGGGGGGAAAGCTCTGCAAAGATGGAGGAGGATGCAGATGTGAGCTTTCTGTCAAAGGCCCCCACTTTTCATGGAGCACCTCTGATACATCCACCTAACCCTGAAGCAATGCTTGAGATGTCTCAGATTCAATAAGGCAAAAGGGGAACAAATGCCACTGCCAGTGTCGCGATCACATTAAAGTTCTATGCAGGTGACATGTCTAACATCTCCCAGTAAGCTGTCGATTACTGTATCCGAGAGGTAACAGAAGCCTCGAATGTGGAGAAGTAACTGCATCATGTTCTCTCTACTCATAGAATCCCTACTGTGCAGAAGGAGGCCATTTAGCCTATCAAGCCTGCATCAATTCTTCAGCAGAGCATCTTACCTAGGTCCTGTCCCCAAAACTCCAAACATTTATCCCACTATAAAGGACACCAAGGGACAACTTAGCAAGGCCAATACACCTAACCTGCACATTTTTGGACTGTGGGGGGAAACCGGAGCACCTGGAGGAATTCCACGCAGATGTGGGAGAACATACAAACTGCACACAGTCACTCAAGGCTAGAACTGAACCGGTGTCCTGGCGCTGTGAGGCAGCAGTGCTAACCACCGTGCCGCCTCTAAGGGAAGGAGATGTGGGACAGGCGAGCATGTGGCTTAGCCAAGATAACAGGTTCCCTGACATGCATGCAAATATTTCTGTAGGTCCCTGATGTCAATGCAAAGAGGTACAGGAATAGCATTCTACATGTGTTGTTAGTGTCTGGTCATGCCCTGGACAGCATGTCAGTGAATGCTCATTATTCTGGCAGCAGCAATGCCTTCATTCTGAATCAGTCTGATATTCTCACAATTTCTGGCCACCGAAAAAGAACCAGAGGCTGATAGCTTGGAGACAAAGGACATCCCTTGTACGATCAAAGCAAATTACTGTGGATGCTGGAATCAGAAACAGAAACAGAAAATGATGTAAAATCTTAGTGGATCTGACAACATCTGATAAAGAGTCATCCAGAGTCTCCATTGATGTTGTCAGACTTGCTGCATTTTCTGTTTGATACCCTTCCTACAGCTGGCCAATGGCCAACTCCATTCCCACCACCCCCACCCCCCCACCCCAACTCATCCCTCCACCACCTAACGGGCATACAATTAAAGCGTAACCACCAGGAGTGTCATGGACCCGACCATTAGAATGTGCACAGGCAATGCTTCAAGGACCACTTGGAGTGGGAGAAGAAACCCAGTTTTTCATGCTGGAGTGTTCCTCTCCAAGCTTTCAGTGAACTTGTGCATCCGCCATAACATTACCTTCAGGATGGCAGAGCGATCTGTGACATGTAGAGTGGCTGGCACAGTCTAATCACAGAACAGAATACATCACCAACAGAATGGAACAGTTTGAAATTTAGTGCAGGTGGGAATTTGGCGCAGAGAGTGAAGGAGGTGCTGCTTTTTGCCTCCAATACTTGCTATAGATAAACAGCTAAAGCAACAGCAAAAACATTCAGAATTAAGTCATAATTCACCTTCCCTGAAGGGATAATTTCCTAATTCCTATGGGGAAAATAGCAACTGTCGCTAACAAGAGAAGTTAAAGAGTTTATTAACTTAAAGGAAGAGACTTATAATGTTGTCAAAAACAGTGGTAAGCTTGAGTGTTGAAGAGGATATCAGAATACCAGATGAGCACAAAATTGATAAAGAATGAGAAAAGAGGAATATGGAAGTCGACCAGCATAAAAACAGGTTGTGAATGTGGCTATACACGTGCAAATAGGAAGAGATTAAAGAGTAGAAAGGAGCGCATTAGAGGCATGAATAGGTAAAAATAGAATGGGGAATGGCAGAGAAATAAAGAAAAGGGGGCAGCATCAAGGGTGGTACAGTGGTTAGCACTGCTGCCTCACAGTGCCAGGGACCAGGGTTTGATTCCCAGCTTGGGTCACTGTCTGTGTGGAGTTGCACAATCTCCCTGTGTCTACATGGGTTTTCTCCAGGTGCTCCAGGCGCTCTCACAATCTGAAAGGTGTGCTGGGTTAGGTGCATGGACCCGAATAGGTGCCAGACTGTGGCAGCAAGGGGATTTTCACAGTAACTTCATTGCAGTGTTAATGTATGCCTTACTTGTGACCAGTAAATAAACTTTAAAAATGATTTGCAACTACTTTCATAGTAGAAGATACAAAAAACATTCCAGAAATAGTGAAAAACCAAGCTTCTGGAGACTTAAAGAAATTAGCGCATACTTCATAAAGCAAAAACGCTGGAGAAATTAATGGGCTGAAAAGACAACTAATCCCTTTGGTCTGATTGCCTACATCCTAGGGTTTTAAAAAAGAAAGCTATGAAAGTAGTGTGTGTTTTGATCTTCTCCAGATTCTAGAATGATGCACATGGAGTGGAAAGTAGCAAACATAATCTCATCATTTTAGAAAGGAGGGAGAGTGAATACAGGGGATTGTAGACCAGTTAGCCTGACATCAATGATAGGAAAAATGCTCAAAACTATTGTTATGGACAGGTTAACAGGAAAAGTATGGAATATAACATGGGGAAAATTGAAGTTTTTTCCACTTTGATAGGAAAAATAAAAATCAGGATACTTTTCAAATGGTGATATTACTCCCAATTCCATTAGCCCTAATGTCAAGCGTAGTCCTTGGGTTGAATTTTACAAGGCGCCTGATTCCCCGTGCCCCCAGCTAAACAGTCAGTGGGGAACCCGCCGAGGGGAACGTTGGCCATGCAGCCATTTAACAGCCTTTCATGGACTGGAGATGGGATTTCATTCCCTCTGGGTCAGCATGTCCCATTTCAGAGAGCTGTCGGTCTCTGATTTGCCGGCAGCTTTCCTGCACACTGCGACAAACGTGCACGCCATTGGATTGGGATTCAGGTGAGAGTGTGGGATATGTTGATTTTCAAAGGGTCTTTGATGCACTTGTAAATGAATCACAGGAAGTTAACATGCAGGTTTTAGACAACAGATCTTCCACACGGGTGACAGCAATCTAGGCTGGCAGACTGACCGGTAACAGCAAGGTCACCAGTGGCATGTGCAGTGGTGGGAGCACAAATACTGACATCCTGACAGGGGATAGCAGGTTTGTGTCTCACAGTGTCCCATGCTACAATCCCCAACCTGTGCACGGCATATCACCAATTTTCGTAACCTGTATCTGTCAGAGCAGAGTTTGCTGCAATGGTTGGCATGTCCCTTTGAGCACATGAGGTCTACAATCAGGACAACAACAGTTCAATCCTGCATGAGAGCAACCATGGATCCCAGACTGACCTTCCATTGCAGCCCTGACACTTTGGGGGGCTTCCACCTGTGTTGACAGTGGTCACCGGGTGCTGTGTCTGATGGGGTCTGCAAGTGATATCATGGCAATGGCCACCTTTTCATGATGGAATGAATAAACTCCAAACGCTGTGCCAAGTTGAAGCCTGACTCCCCAGTGCTCTTTGACAGTTCAAAAAATGTATTCATTTACGGGATGTAAATGCCACTGGCTGGGCCGGCATTTATTACCCATCCAAAACTGTTCTCCTTTTCAGAGGTCCTATGAGAGTCAACCACATTACTGTAGCTCTGGAGTTGCATATAAGCCAGACTGAGAAAGGACAGCAGATTTCCTGAAGGACATTCGTGAGCCAGGGTAAATGCATGAGAATACTGCGTGGGTAGGATTGTGACCAGTGCAGACTCAATGGGCCGAATGACTTCCTTCTGCACTGTAGGGATTCTATGAATCAGATTTTTTTATAATATTCGGCAGTAGTTTCATGGCCATTATTAGGCTTTTAATTCCAGATTTTTACTGAATTCAAATTTCACCAGTTGCCATAGGTGGGATACTAGTCCAGTGTTAATACCTCTACATTATTGCACCCCCTCCCCTCCCGCTGCTCCCCCCACCCCCAGCTGTCTGGCAGGCTTGCTGAGGTACCAAGCAGCTTGGTGTATATCTTCATCAGCATCCTCGCCTACAGCCTCCCCACCATCCCCCCCACCCCCATCAAAACTTTCATCGAAGTTTCCTACAGCAGAACAAGGATACCACTTTGTCCCTGGTGAGCTGGTGCACATGGTAACCTTTTGCCCTTTTTGCAGCCCACTCATGCCCAGTGCCTCACCACATGCTGATCTTGACTAGAGTAGCTTCTAAAGTCTGTGCAGAGACAGTAACTGAGCTGCCGGCTGCTCAAATCGAGCAATGATTCTTCAGGAGTGGTGTGCAGGAACTGCTCTTGGGAAGAGAGGTTAGGGTTATGGGGGATAGGTTGGGATGGAAAGCAAGAGGTCCATGGCTACACTATCTGCAACATACACTTCATGCCATGTAGCAGGATGAGATTGAGGAGGGAATTGAGGCAGAGCATAGGACAATAACAGACTATCATCCTCAAAGCTCTCAGCAATGCCGGATGCAAAATGTTGTGTCACAGATGGGCCTATGATAGTGAGAAACATCTCCTCATTAGGATTTAAGAGACATGGGCATTCGTGTTCTCCAGTATTTATATTCTGGCATCTTCTGTTTTGTGTCACCTACTTCTTCAAGAGAGCAAAAAATCTGCAATTGTGTTGCACTGTGTTTGCATGGTGTACTCACTACAATGAATAGCTTGGGATATGTAGGGGCAGCAATAGGTGGGTGGCATCATTGAAAAGTGTGCGAGGGTGAGATGGAGTATTTGAATGTAAGGTGTGAACCTTGAGTGCCAGAGGCTGCTGATGGATGAGTGATGGAGATATTGTCAGTTGGTGGTGTAGTGGGTATGAAATATCCTTTGGCGTTGCATCCACTGACCTTGGCCACCTCTGTGAGGTCATTGAACTTTACCAAGTACTGCTGCCACAAGGTGTCCCGCGTTGACTTCCCTTGCCACCTGCTCACATTTCCTTAGGAGAGCGTTCCTTGATAGTCTCCTGGTGCCTGATGAAAACATTTCCTCCCTTTGTCCGATACCTGAATGACTAAGGCCTTCATCACTATGACTTTGAACCTGGATGCTCTTTCTGTGCCCTGGTGCTCCATGGTTTTTGCTTCTCGCAGCTATTTTCACTCAGTGGAAGTTTCCTTTCAGTCAGTGCAGAGGGCCTTTAAGAGGGCCTCTAGGAGCCAGAGGCCAGCTGAAACATAGACTAGCCATGCATGCTTTTGGGGGCCCTGATGACCATGCAGCCAGCTTGCAGTGGCGGCATGATTAGCTGGAGTCTAAAACCAGGCCAGTGAAGAGCTAACATGATGTTTGACTGCTGTCTGCCTCAGCAGGACAAGGTACAAGCAGTTTGTGAAGCATGACTGAAAACAGGTGCAGATTGAACACTGGTTCAGTGACTACAGTTCAAAAGTAATCCATTGCTTGTAAAACAGTTGGGATATCCTAAGGATGTTTTAAGGGATTACGCAAAGTTCTTTTTACTAATGAAATAAAAATTCGCCATTGAGTCTGGGTTGCATTTTTCTGGTTCTGTGTTCTTTTCACCTTTGAGCTCTCCTGGTCTGCAGCCAGCGTCTCAAAGTATCCTCAGATATTCACTTTAATCACTCGACAGCTAACCAGTGCTCTGCCTGGGAAAGTCATTATCAACATAATTGGGAATTTTTAAGTATCGGCCTAAACCGCTCAGTGGGAGGAGCACATTTCAGTTTTTGTGTGGAGAAAGAGGTTAGTGTATTTATTGTGGAAGATTATAATTCCTCCTATCTCACTAAATCATGAAATATGGGCCTTGCTGTGATGTAGTTGATTTAGATGTTGATCACACACACCCACACACACACCTCATGCACACATACACACACACACCCACACACACACACGTACATGCAACACACACACACACAAATGCACACGTGCATACACAAACACACATGCACAAAAACACACACCTGCGCACACGCACACTCACACACATGTACACACTCACACACATGTACACAGGCACACACATAAAAGGTAAGAAGGTCACCAGCTGGCTACGGAGTGGTCATGTATAAACATGTTATTGAACATGAGTTATTGAACATGATCACAATCAGTAACATCCATTCATCTGTGATCACAGCATAGGATTCAAAAACAGTTCAAAAGACTGCAATACTGAAGACGTCCTTCAGCCTCTGCAAAGTATATTAATGTTTTGGGTGTTGACTGAAGAACTTTTCCGATGAGCATTAAGCTTTATGTACCTGGAGGTCTGATTTGGGTTTGATTAATTTGCTGCTGGGGTGTTGCTGTAGGACTTCAATCAGGCGCCACCTCCCCCACACCCCACCAACCCCTGCCCCCCACCCCTGCACACACGCACCAACCGCTCCCCTCCCACCCCCCTCCCCTTGCCCATTGAGATTTCAGAGACATATTGTCTTTTCCGATGTGTAATTACAGCAATATTGTTTGTATTTCATATTCATAGATTTAATTCTGTTCTCATGGAGTAGAATTTCAAGTTGGAACAAGTATCTATCTTCATGCACACAGGGACAGTTTCTATTTGGCCAGATTCCATATGATCCACTTAATGCTTTAACTTACACCAGGTTTTTTAGACTGAGCTTTGCTGTTTATGCCCAAAATTTCCTTGTGCGTGCACCTGGCAGCTGGGGCTTTTCTGAAACTTTGCTATTTAAAGTATCCTTCACGTCAGTGACAATAGAATCACACTGCGGATCTAAATGAGATGAGGTTAGCCATTTAAAATTTAGCATGAAGGTTATCATTAAAATGCTCATTCAGTCTTTCAGATATATGACTATCCCTTGCATGCTGATCACCAGTATAGCAGTGATTGACTACAACATGCCTAGGAAGTCACTGTAGACATAGTAACTTTTGAGGAATTTCATAACATTTTTAGCATTTAAAGGGCACACACCAGGGATAAACAGATTCTGATTTTATTTTTATCTTTTCGTGGGATGTGTGTGTCACTGAATGTCACCCATCTCAAATTGTTCTTGAACTAAGGGGCTTGGTAGGCAATTTTCAGTTCTGTTACTCAGCAATCCAGATGGAATTTTGCAACAGCCATTATTGAGACTAGCTTTGCAATTCCAGATTTTATTAATTGATTTCAACCCCAGCAGCTCCCAAGGTGGGATTTGAACCCATGCCACCAGAGCGTTAGCCTGGGCCTCTAGATTACTAGCCCAGTGGCAGTGCCACTTGACCATTTCCCTGATGATAGATTATGACTTGAAATGTCAACTCTGTTCCTTTCTCCATTAGGAACTGCCAGACGAACAGAGTATTTGCAGCTTTTTCTGTTTTTATTTCAGACTTCCCACATCCACACTACTTTGCTTCTGAACTGATGTTTGTTGCATTTACCATTATCGAATGAATAATCCAAAGTATGATGTACTGTCATTTTGCACGGTGCAAGCATTTAATTGCCCACATCTGGGTGGATGCGTTCCACACTTCCATCAAAAAATTCCTGGATATGATGGGAATGAGTGAAGAGTTGATAGAGAGGAAGTTTCCAATTCCTTCCGATGGAGACACCCTGACTTCTCTGTGTATTTCCGATGGAAAGTCTTATCCAAAGATTTCTATGTATTGGACAGTTCTTCTTAGGATCTGTCACAAAAACCATCCACCTTGGAATGTGATTCTGTTGAGTCACTACCCTTCTTAAAGTTTACAATCTTTTCTCATCTGTTTCCAAGTCCTGCAGCCACTCCAAGGAGAAGGTGATGGCCTAGTATAGCTAGACTTTTAGTTCAGAAACTCAGCTAATGTTCTGGAACCCGGGTTTGAATCCCGCCACGGCAGATGGTGAAATTTGAATTCAATAAAAAATATCTGGAATTAAGAATCCACTGATAACCATGAAAACATTGTCGATTGCTGGAAAAAAGAACATCTGGTTCACTAATGCCCTTTAGGGAAGGAAATCTGCTACCCTTATGTCACATGGGTCTGGAGTCAAATGTAGATCAGACCACAGCAATGTATTTGAGTCTCAACTACCCTTGGGCAACTAGGGATGGGCAATAAATGCTAGCCAGCCAATGATGCCCATGTCTGAATGAGAAAAATAGTACCTGGCAGTCATGATACATTATGGGTGAGGGTCCCATCTCACACACATTGACATGATTTGAGTGCAGTTACTCCCGACTTGCTGACAAACTCTGTTTCCCATCTTCCCAGCCTTTAGCCAAACATTTCTTTTTCCATTAAGACACCATATGCAGCCTTGATTTTTTTGCCTGCCAGAGCTTCTTGGCAGCCTGAAAATACTTCAGTAAATCTTAATTGTAGCTTTTTAAAGGAAGAAGCTAATTTAATATGTTTGCTTGTGGTAAAGAATATTGAACTCACAACAAAGAATTGAGAACATGAGGCGAAGGGATGCTTAAAAAAGCACCGTCTTCATGAAGGAATGCTTGACCGACCTTTGACCACTTGTTTACCCACAGTCTAAGGACGTTTAAACAGTGCACAGTACCCTTCCACTTACCAATGATAGTATCGTGACAAAAATGATGTTCTGGTCCTTCTTCTTTCCAGACAAAAGAAGCACCTGGCAAGCATGCTTTCATGAAGACTTTACTGCCTACATGTTGGGTTGTTCATTAGCCAAAATCAAAACCATGTTGCATCCAACTCAATGTACGTGTGTGTTGCATGGAACAATCATAGCATTTCCTACTGGCGGGTAACCAACGATGTAGGCCTGGCTCCAACAATTGGTTACCAAGTATTTGGGCAGGAGACCGAACCCAGTTGGGAGCTATTTGCACTGTTTTGAAAATGAGCTGTGGAGATTTGTTAGCTGAATCCCTCTCCATAAAAGATTGATTTGCCTCTCAGCTTGATGAAAGGGTTTTTAGTACATTGCATTTTCCCAATATTCAGCCTGGGACCATTCAGATCATAGTTGCTCCTTCATTTAACTTATTCTGTTAAGTTACCAGCATTTTTCAAAACAGTTTTTGTCATTCATTAAATTTTACTCTGAAATTGGTTTAGGAGGTTCATAGCAAATTAATTGAACACTTTAATATCGCCCTCTCTAATGATCCTCTTCATAGTTACTCATAAATGCTTGATCATGGCAGTTCTCTCAACTGTTTGCAGCTATTCCACTTGAGAGTTTGTTGATGACTGCCCTGGTTTGGTCTGAGCCAGTTTGCTTTAATTTCTCCCACATCAAGGTTATGCAAGCAATTATCTTTTCACTTTATTCAGAAATGAAACAGATATTGCACCTACGTGAAGCTAACATCAAAATCTGAAGAAATGCTTTTGGTGTTGGTATGGAGAAGGTCCAATAAGTTTCTTCTTGGTGTCCATCAGCCAGAATTATTGAGTTCTGAACAATTTTTAGTTGTCAGCATTCTTTTCTGGGTTTAAGTTCAGAGTATATGCTTTTTGTAATTCAGCGAGTCAGTTGTTAGTCCCGAATCCTGCCTTCAAATTCCTTCGGCTACCTTTTCCATAGTTTTCTGTTTCACCTGCAATAATGTTTTAAGGTGACTACCGGGTAGATAGCCCAATGAAATGATTTAATGAGGTCATCTACAAGGCACCACACTAACTAGTTATAGAAAGAATCATAGAATACCTATAGTGCAGAAGGAGGCTATTCAGCCTGTCGAACCTATACCGACCTGACAAAATCTAACTCAGGCCCTATCCCCATAACCCCACATATTTACCCTGCTAATCCCCCTGACACTAAGGGACAATTTAGCATGGCCGATCAAGCCCCCCTGCATATTTTTTGGAGTGTGGAAGGAAACCGGATTACCCCGAAGAAACCCACGGCAGACACGGGAAGAATGTACAAACTCCACACAGATAGGGAACCAAGACCAAGAATCGAACCCGGGTCCCTGGCCCAGTGAGGCTACATTGCTAACGACTGTGCCAGTGGTCAGGTTACAAACTTCAAATTTGATTGCTGAACTAGTGTGGTGGTGCTGGGTTTATATCTGCATTTAACAGCACAAGATTAATGCTAAAATTTATATCTGGTACCTCAGATCTATAAAGACGTTATCATCCTAAAGCTAATCAACAAACTCTGCTCAACAGAATTCTAGCCAATACACGCTGAAGAAATTGTAGCATTTAGCTTATGATTACCCTATTTTACAAAACTACTTTTAAAATCCAAACAGCACAGAACCTAATGCTCCGACTAAATTTTAACAAACAAAACTTTTGACCCACCTTGCACGTATCTTTGTAATCGCACATTGGGGCAAATTTTCTTCAATACAATACTAATAAAAGCAGATAATGCAGGAAATACAATATCCGTGAAGAGAGAAACAGGGTTAATGTTTCAGGTTTATGAGCTTTCAGCAGACCTGGAAGACGTTAGAGAGGTATGGAGGAGGTATGAATGGCAGGATCTTGAATAGCTGCTGTCAGAAAACAAAGAAAATGCCAGACTAACAAAAGAGGATAAAAAAAACAAAAAAGAAAGTGCAAACAAAATGGATACAGAGACTACAATGTAAAATTGTTGAACTCAATGTTGAACCCAGACAACTGATTTGGTTGCTGGTGAGGGAAAACGAAAATCAGAGGTTTCGATCTCGCTGACGAGATTTGTGATATCCAGGTTTAGCCAGATCTTGAACCTTCGCCACCATTCGAGCATGGGCTCAAGATCACCCCCACTGTCTTTGGCCACAGATTTTCTTTCTGAATTTGTGGTTTCAATTCTCCCCCAGGTAAAAATCCCACGGCACTATTTTAAAGGGTGCAGGAGTAATCCCCAATGTCCTGACCAATATTCGTTTAACAGTTAGCATCACAAAAAAATTGTTTAATCATAGAATCCCCACAGGATAGAAGGAGGCCATTCGGCCCATCAAGCCTGCACCAACAACATTCCCACACAGGCCCTATCCCTATAACCCCACGTACTAACCCTGCTAATCCCCCTGACACTAAGGGACAATTTAGCATGGTCAATTAACCTAACCTGCACATCTTTGAAGGCCAGCAACAATGATCATATTTATTTAATGTTGTTCTTATGAAAAAATGGTATATTTTACAAAGCCAGTGAAGGAATTCAACACTGAAGCCAGTGTTGGAGAAACTGGAGCACCTGGAGGAAACCCATGCAGACACGGGGAGAATGTGCAAACTCCACATAGACAGTGACTGAGGCTGGAATTGAACCTGGGTCCCTGGCGCTGGGAAGCTGCTATGCCACCCATGTGGTTGTAGGGAGTTGTTTTTCAAACTGGAGGTCTGTGACCAGCAGTGTCCCTCAGGGATCAGTGCTGGATCCACTGTTATTTGTCATTTATATTAATGATTTGGATTAGAATATAGGGGGCATGGTTAGAAAGTTTAAAAGGTGACACCAAGATTGGTGGCATAGTGGACAGTGCAATGCAATGGGATCTTGATCAATTAGGCCAGTGGGCTGACAAATGGCAGATGGAGTTTAGAGAAATGCGAGGTGATGCATTTTGGTAGATTGAACCAGGGCAGGACTTACTCAGTTAATGGTAGGGCACTGGGGAGAGTTACAGATCAAAACGGTACATGTTCATAGCTCCTTGAAAGTGGAGTCTCAGATGGACTGAGTGGTGAAGAAGGCATTCAGCATGCTTGGTTTCATCGGTCAGAACGTTAAATACAAGAGTTGGAACATCTTGTTGAAGTTGTATAAGACATTGGTAAGGCCACACTTGAAATACTGTGTGCAATTCTGGTCAACCTGTTATAGAAAGGATATTATTAAACTAGAAAGAGTGCAGAAAAGATTTACTAGGATGCTACCGGGACTTGTTGGATTGAGTTATGAGGAGAGGCTGGATAGGCTGGGACTTTTTTCTCTGGAGGGAAGGAGACTCAGGACTGACCTTATAGAGATCTATAAAATAATGAGGGGCACAGACAAGTAGATAGTCAATATCTTTTCCTAAATGTAGGGGAGTCTAAAACTAGGAGGCATAGATTTAATGTGAGGTGGGAGAGATACAAAAGTGTCCAGAGGAGCAATTTTTTTCACACAGAGGACAGTGAGTTCTGGAACAAGCTGCCAGAAGTAGTAGTAGAGGCAGGTACAATTTTATCTTTTAAAAAGCATTTAGACAGTTACATGGGTACGATGGGTATAGAGGGATATGGGCCAAATGCGGGCAATTGGGATTAGCTTAGTGGTTCAAACAAAAAGCGGAAGGACAAGTTGGGCCAAAGGGCCTGTTTCCATACTATAAACCTTTATGATTCTATGACGCCCAATCAACATCATAAAACTTGTTTATTCAGACATTATCATACTGCTGTTTGTGGGATTTTGGTATCACAAGTTGGTTGCCGTGTTTCTTACATCACATCAGTGACTAAACTTCAAAAAGTATTCACTGGCTGTAAAACACTTTGAAATGTCCGGACGTGATGAAAAGCATTATGGGGGGAATTTTCTGCTCCCATTTTTGGGGGTGGGAGTGGCAGAGTGGACAGAGAATCAAGCTGGAGCACAAAATGACTATCACCCTGGCGGGAATTTCCTGATCCATGTCTCTACCCCCACCAATGGCATAACAAGAATAAAGTTGGCATTCCTAGTTGCATCAATTTAAATATCATTATCAGGACTTTAAGCCTGATACATCCCCACATTAATTTGCCATTCACACCAACATAAATGATGACAGATTGCCCACAATGTGCACCTGGCAAGCAGAACCCGCTTGGAGATGCACAGCTGAGTAAAGTCCCCTCAGGGTTGAGGGTCATGCCCAGGCAGTGCCAGGTGTGTGTTGTGTGGGTTGGAGGGGAATTCTGTGGCAATGGGTGGCAGAGTTCTGAGAGGGAAGTGCTGGGGCTGAGGGAGCTCTACGATGGCAGGGTTTGGAGGGGCAGAGAGGGGTGGTTGTTGGAGTCTAGAGTTCTGCGAGGGAAGTGCCAAAGGTGGGGAAGTTCCACGATGGGACTGTGGCGGGGGCGGGTGGGGGAGGGGAAATTGAGTTGTGTGTGTGTATGTGTGTGTCTGTGTGTGTGTGTGTGTGTGTGTGCATGCATGTCTGTATGTATATGTCTGTGTGTGTGTGCATATATGTGCGAGTGCATGTACGTGTGTGTGTCTGTATGTATATGTATATGTGTGTGCCTGTGCGTGTGTGTATGTGTGTGTCTGTATATATGTGTGTGCACGTATGTGTATGTGTGTGTCTGTGTGTATATGTATGTGTGTACATGTGTGTGTAAGCGCATATGTGTGTGTGTATGTGTGGGTGCACGTGTGCGCGCGTGTGTGTGCATGAGTGTGCACGTGCGTGTGCATGTGTCTGTGTGTATATGTATGTGTATATATGTGTGTGTAAGCGCATATGTGTGTGTATGTGTGTGTGCACGTGTGCGCGTGTGTGTGTGCATGAGTGTGCACGTGCGTGTGCATGTGTCTGTGTGTATATGTATGTGTATATATGTGTGTGTATGCGTGTATGTGTGTGTGTATGTGTGTGTGAGTGTGTGTGTACATATATGTGGGTGAGGGGGGGGAGCGGTGGCTGATCTTTCAATTTTTATTTATTTACGTCAGGATGCCCTTTTGTTTAGTAACATAAGTTGCTGGGGCCCGCCCAGCAGCATGACATCATGAGACCCACTACTTTCATTTTTTTTGGCAAAATATTTAAAAATGTGGTGGGAAAGTCTATCTGCATAGCTGGCGGGCTACTCCCCGCTTTTCCAACCCGAGATAACACTTCGCCAAAAAAAAAACAAAGTTCCGCCAAAGATGAATTCATTCTTGATTTGATTTGATTTATTATTATCACATGTATTAGTATACAGTGAAAAAGTGTTGTTTCTTGCGCACTGCATAGACAAAGCATATCGTTCCGAGAGAAGGAGAGGAGAGGATGCAGAATGTAATGTTGCAGTCATAGCTAAGGTGTAGAGAAAGGTCAACTTAATATAAGATAGGTCCATTCAAAAGTCTGATGGCGGCAGGTTGTTTCAATTAATTACTGTAATTATTTAATTCCTACATTTATCAATCAAGAGGGAATATTTGTAATAAACAGTAATCCCCAGAGCACATTTATGATTCTGCTGCAAATAGCGACTGAAGAAAGGCCCCGTCCTCAGATGACATGGATGGAAAATGTGAAATCCGGAGTCCGCAAGGTCAAAATAATTACAGTCAACAAGCAGTGATTGTGGTAAACACCATGCCAACTGCATAGATATATAAGGTCACTGGCCTTCTCCAACTGTGACTAGCTTGGAATCCCACCCCCATATCCATAGTTACTGGAAGAGCATTTGGAGCAGTTTTGATTAACCAGTTTGAGTTAAATGCACCATTTGTTTGGTCATTGATGAAAACATGAAATAATCATGGGCTAGATTTTAAAGTCACTTTTCTTCAGTAACATCAGTAGTAACATCAATGTTTTACAGTTTCACATGAAACCAAGTTTTAGAAGCTTTATTTTGGGATGGGGGTGTCGCAGGTTAGGCCAGCATTTGAGAAGAAAGTGGTGTCCTGCCTTCTCAAACCTCTGAAGTCCATGTGGGTTCGCGGTGCTGTTAAGAGTTTGAGATACATCACCATGTAATCACATATTTTATAAACCATATCATATCTCTCCTCGTTTTAGAGACAAAGTCATTTTGACCCTGGCTGTAATTTGTTTTGAAACATTTTGCGTTGTAAAGATGGGTGTTTAACTGTTTTGACTTCAGCAAATTAGATGCTGAGTTAACTTGCAAAGCTAATGTTGCTGGGTTGTGTATTAGCTTACGAAACAGTCCAAGTGTGTCTCCCTGGCACTATGTTATCCCCAAACCGCTGCAAACTAGTCCTTGAAGTTCCAGCAACTCAGTTATATTTATTCTTTCTCTGCGTGCTGTTTCGTTGACTACAGTTTGTGGCCCTGGTTGTTTGTAAAGAATTGTTTTAGTGTTGTTACTTATTGATAGATAAATCCTGAATCGGAACAGCCAGGTTTGTTATGTTCAGCAAGTTGCGATATTAGCAAATTAATGGGAACACAGATTTAAACTTCTTGCTCAAAGACTCTAAGAAACATAGAAACATAGAAAATAGGACCAGAAGTAGGCCTTTTCAGCCTGCCCTGCTATTCAATATGACCATGCCTGATCATCTAACTCTGTGTCATATTCCTGCTTTTACCCCATATCCTTTGATTCTTTTAGCCGCAAGATTTATATCCGAGTTTTCAAGACTCCTTCTAGAAAACATACAATGTTTTGGCCTCAACTGCTTTCTGTGGAAATAATTCCATGGGCTCACCGCTCTCTGAGTGACAAAATTTCTCAAATCTTAGTTCTAAATGGTTTATCCCATATCCTTAGACTGTGACCCCCGGTTCTGGATATCCTGCTATCAGGAAAATCCTGCCTGCATCTAAGCTGTCCGGTCATGTTAGAATTTTATTAGTTCCTATGAGATTCCCCTTTCAGTCTTCTAAAAAACTCCAGCAAATATAATCCTAACACACTCAATTTCTCCTCATGCATTAGTTTCACCATCCCAGGAACCAGTCTGGTAAACCTTCTCTGCATTCCCTCAATAGCAAGAATATCCTTAGGTAAGGAGACCAAAGCTGAACACAATATTCCAGGTGTGGCCTCACCAAGGCCCTGTATAATTGCAGCAAGACATTCCTGTTCATACCCTAACTATGGCTGTAACACTACATACTGCACTCTCTTGTTTTCTTCTCTATGAACGGTATGCTTTGTCTGCATAGTGTGCACGAAACAATAATTTTCATTGTAAGTTAATACTTGTGACAATAATCAAATCAAATCAAATCAACATCCTATTCGCCTTCTTCTCTGCCTACTGCACCTGCATGCAATGGTTGGCATAAAGGACACCCAGGTCTCATTGCACATTTCCCTCTCCTAATTTATGGCCATTCAGGTAATAATCTGCTTTCCTGTTTTTGCTATCAAAGTGGAAAACCTCACATTTATCCACATTCTACTACATCTGTGATGCATTTTCCCACTCAGTCAACTTTTCTAAATCACACTGAAGCATCCCTGTACCCTCCTCACAGCTCACCCTCCCACCAGTTTTGTGTCACCTGCAAATTTGGAGATAGTTCCCTCATCTAAATCTTTCATATATATTGTGAATAGTTGAAGTCCCAGCACCGATCCCTGCAGTCCATCACTAGTCACTGCCTGCCACTTGAAAAAAGATCTGTTTATTCCTATTGCGGAGGGTGTGGAGAGTCTGCAGAAGGATCTAGATAGGCTGGGCGAATGGGCCAGGAAATGGCAAATGGAATTTAATGTTGGCAAGTGTGAGGTGGTCCACTTTGGTAGGAAGAATGGTAGGAAGGACTATTACTTACGTGGCGAAAAACTGCAGCAGGCGACGGTGCAGAGGGACCTCGGGGTCCTTGTGCATGAGTCGCAAAAACCCAGCTTGCAGGTGCAGCAGGTGGTCAGGAAGGCGAATGGGATGCTGGCCTTCATAGCGAGGGGGATTGAATATAAAAGTAGGGAGGTCTTGCTGCAGCTGTATAGGGCATTGGTGAGGCCGCAGCTGGAGTACTGTGTGCAGTTTTGGGCGCCGCACCTGCGCAAGGATATTTTGGCCCTGGAGGGAGTGCAGAGGAGGTTTACTAGGCTGATGCCGGAGTTGAGGGGGTTGAGCTATGAGGAGAGGCTGAATAAACTAGGCTTGTACTCGCTAGAGTTTAGAAGAATGAGGGGAGATCTCATTGAGACGTATAAGATGATGAATGGGATGGATAGGATAGAGGTGGAGAGGCTCTTCCCACTCAAAAAAGACAGTAGGACTAGGGGGCACAGCCTCAAGATAAAGGGGAGGCAGTTTAGAACGGAGTTGAGGAGGAACTTCTTCACTCAAAGGGTGGTGAATCTCTGGAATTCTCTGCCCGTTGAAGTGGTGGAGGCTGCCTCGCTAAATATTTTTAAGAAGCGGGTTGATGGGTTTTTGATAAGAGAGGGGATTAAGGGTTATGGGGAGAGGGCGGGAAAGTGGAACTGAGCCACAACAGATCAGCCATGATCTTATTGAATGGCGGGGCAGGCTCGAAGGGCTAGATGGCCTACTCCTGCTCCTATTTCTTATGTTCTTATGTTCTTATGTTTACTGCCAACCAGTTTTCTATCCATTTCAATACACTACCCCCAATCTCACACTCTTTAATTTTACACGCTATAATCTCTCATGTGGGACTTTGTCAAATGCCTTCTGAAGTTCCAAATAAACCACATCCACTGGCTCCCCCTTATCAACTCTGTGAGTTACATCCTCAAAGAATTCCAGTAAATTTGTCAAGAATGATTTCCGTTTTGTAAATCCCTGCTGACTCTGGCCAATGCTGCCACTGCTGTTCAAGTGTTCTACTATTAAATCTTTTATAATAGATGCTGGAATTTTCCCCACTACTGACATCAGATTTTAATTTTCCTGTTTTCTCTCTACTATCCTTCTTAAATAGTGGAGTTAAATTAGCTACCCTCCAAACCATAGGACTCTGTTCCAGAGTCTGTAGAATCTTGGAAGATGACTACTAATGCATCCACTATTTCTAGAGCCACTTCCTTAAGTACTCTGGGATGTAGATTATCACGGGCCTGGGGATTTATCAGACTTCAACCCCAAACATTTTCCCACAACGATTTCCTTACTAAGATTGATTCCCTTTGATTCCTCCCTTCCTCTAAATCTTCTCCAACATTCCTGGTATGTTGTTTGTGTCCTTCTTTGTGAAGACAGAACAAAAATATGCATTTAATTGGACAGTCATTTCTTTGTTCCCCATTATAAATTCCCATGTTTCTGACTGCAAAAGGTCTATATTTATCTTGACCAATCTTTTTCTCCTCACAAACCTATAGCAATATTTATAGTCACTTTTTATATTCCTTGCAAGCTTATGCTCCTAGTCTATTTTCCATTTCTTAATTAATGTCTTTGTCTTTCTTCGCTGAATTCTAAACTGTTCCCAATCCTCAAGTCTGCTGTTTTCTCTAGCCAATAAATATGCCTCTTCCTTTGATCTAATAATTTATCTAATTTCTCTTGTAAGCCAGGGTTTGGCTAGCTTTCCTGCTTTATTTTTGCGCCAGGCAGGAATAAAGAATTATTGCAGGTCACCAGTGACCTCTTTGAATTTTTGCACTGCCTATCCACCATCATTCCTTTAATTAGCATTCCCAATGTGTCAAACCCAAGTCACGCCTCATACTTTTGGTAATTTTCTTACTTAGATTCAGGACCCTAGTTTCAGAATTAACTATGTCCCTGCCCATCTTGATGATTCCATTATATTTCTATCATATTATGGTTACGCATACTGATGGGACTTCGCAAAACTAGATGACCAGTTATCCCTCTCCGTTCTCTAGTTGGCACCTCAATGCATTGGTCCAAAAACCATCCCATGCACGCTCCAGGAATTTCTCCCATACAGTATTGTTATTGATTTAATTTGCCCAATCTATATGCAGATTAAAGTCACCCATAATTACAGATGTTCCTTAATTTCATGGGCTGCTAATTTCCTATTGCTATCCTCAACATCACCTCCGTAGTTTGGGGGTCTATATACAACCCCCACTAACATTTTCTGTCCCTTGGTGTTTCTCAGCTCTACCCATACAGATGCCACATCATCCAAAAAAAATCCTGCCTCACGATTACATTAATTTCCTCTTTTATCAGCAATACAACCCCATCGCCTTTTCCTTTTTGTCCGTCCTTCATAAAAACTGAATAGCCCGGGAAATTTGGTTCCCAACCCTGGTCACCTTGAAATCATATCTCCGTAATCTCAGTTATATCATACCCATTTGCATCCATTTGCACGATTAATTCATCCACTTTATTGTGAATGCTCCACACATTAAAGCACAAAGCCTTTAAGGTTTCTCTTTTTAACATTCCTGTCTCATTCTCATTATTTTTCTTTCCCTGTGACCCTGCTTGATTTGGACCCTTGATTTATTTGCCTATGGCTTCTCTTATTCTCTTTTATGTCTTTCATTTTTACCCTTATTTTCCCTTCCTTTGGCTCCTTGCAAAGGTTCCCATCCATCCACCATTTTAGTTTAAACCCTCCCCATCCACTCTAGCAAATAGTTCTCCAAAGACATCAGTCCCAGTCCTGCCCAGGTGGAGCCTATCCAGTTTGTTCTGGTCCTTTATTTCCCCAGAATGAATCCCATTGTCCCAGTGTCTGAAACCCTCCCCCAACATCATCTCTTCAGCTACATATTAATTTGATATATCCTGCTTTTTCTGCTTTGAATAGCATGTGGCACGACAGTAAACCTCTGATCGCTGTGTTTGAGGTTGTACTTTTCAACTTACTTCCTAACTCCCTATATTCTGCTTTTGGGACCGCCTCCCTTTACTTTATCTATGTTATTTATAACAGTGTGTACCACGACCATTGGCTGTTCACACTCGGCCTCCAGAATTTCCTGTAGACAGTCTGCAACATCCTTGACCCTAGCATCAGGGAGGCAACCATCTGTAATTTTGTTTGCAGCCACAGAAATGCTCATCTATTCCCTATTCCCCTTACAAGTGAGTCATCTGTAACTATTGCATTCCCATGCATTTTACTCCTGCAACAAATTTGGCTGCTGAGGTTTTTCCCTGAGATGCCATTCCTCCCAACAGTATCCAAAGTAATATATGTGTTTTTGATTTGATTTATTATTGTCACATGTATTAGCATACAGTGAAAGGTATTGTTTCCGGCGCGCTATAAGGACAAAGTATATCATTCATAAAGAAGGAAATGAGACAGTGCAGAATGTAGTGTTACAGTCATAGCTAGGGAGTAGACAAAGATCAACTTAATGCAAGTTAAGTCCATCCAAAAGTCTGACAGCAGCAGGGAAGAAACTGTTCTTGAGTCGGTTGGTACATGACCTCAGGCTTTTGTATCTTTTTCCCAAAGGAAGACGATGGAAGAGAAAATGTCCTGAGGTGTGTGGGGTCCTTAATTACGCTGGTACTTTTGCTGAGGCAGCAGGAAGTGTACTCAGAGTCAATGGATGGGAAGCTGGTTTGTGTACCATTTTAGATACCCTTTGAAGATCCTTGTGGTTTTGGGCAGAGCAGGAGCCATACCAAGCTGTGATACAACCAGAAAGAATGCTTTCTATGGTGTATCTGTAAAAGTTGGTGAGAGTAACTGACATGCCAAATTTCCTTAGTCTTCTGAGAAAGTAGAGGTGTTGGTGGGCTTTCTTAACTATAGTATTGACATGGGGGTACTTCACTGGTGCACTCTGGGAGAAGTCGAACCAGCAACATCTACCAAGAAGTGGGAAGTGGAAGATCTGGTGTCAAAGAGCAGTAAGCCTGAAACAGTACACAAGTGTTTCCCTCTCTCCCTCCTCCTCTAACCAAAAAAAAGGCCACTGTGGGAAGGTAAAAGTGAAAGTAAGAGTTTTATAAATTTTCTTAAATAATTTAATTGGTGCTCAAAATCTCAATCAGTGGGAGTAAGTGCTGCACTTGTAAGATACAGGAGATCCATGACGCCTCCAGTGTCACGGACGACAACATCTGCAGGAAATGTACCCAATTGCAACTCCTTATATACCGTATGGGTAGATTGGAGCAGCAGTTAGATGCACTTAGGAGCATGAAGGTAACAGAAAGCATCATTGATAGAAGCTTTAGAGACGTGGTCACACTGAAGGTGCAGACAGATGGATGGGTGACCACTAGAAGGGGCAGGCAGTCAGTGCAGGAACCCCCTGTGATTGTCCCCCCTCTCCAACAGGTATACCGCATTTGATACTGTTGGCAGGGATGGCCTAACAGTAGAAGCCAGAGCAGTGGCACTACGGCTGTCTCTGTTGTTAAGTAGGGAGGGACAAAGAGCACTAGAGCAATTGTTATAAGGGACTCTATAGTTAAGGATGCAGATACGTGCTTCTGTGGACGTGAAAGAGACTCCAGGATGGTATGTCGCTTCCCTGACGCCAGGGTCCAGGATGTCTCTGAACAGGCAGAAAGCATTCTGAAGGGAGAAGGTGAACAGCCAGAGGTTGTGGTACATATTGATACGAATGACATAGGTAGGAAGAGTGATGAGGTCTTTAGCAGCAGGTTAGGGAGTTAGGTAGAAAGTCAAGAAGCAGGACCTCTTGGGTTGTACTGTCAGGATTACTCCCAGTACCACATGCCAGTGAGGCTAGAAATAGGGAGATGGTACAACCCAACACGTAGCTAAAAAGCTGGTGTAGGAAGGAGGGTTTCAGATATCGGGACTATTGGGACATCTTCCAGGGCAGGTGGGACCTGTACAGGAAGGACAGGTTGCATCTAAACTGGAAGGGCATAAATATTCTGGCCGGGAGGTTTGCTAATCACATAGGAGGATTTAAAATAGTTTGATAGTGGGGTGGGAACCAAAGCAAAGCTGAATTAATTGAAGGGAAACCAGAGAGTGGGGTCAGTAAGACTCAAGGAAAGAGCAGGCAGGGTGTGGTCGCTAATCAAAGAGGGTCTGGTAGATTGAAGTGCATTTGTTTCAATGCGAGAAGTATAACAGGAAGGCAGATGAACATAGAGCTTGGATTAGTACTAGGAAGTACAATGTTGTTGCCATTAAGGGAAGGACAGGGTTGGCAACTTAACATTCCAGGATACAGGTGTTCCAGGTGGGATAGAAGGGGATGTAAAAGGGGTGGGGGAGTTGCACTACTGGTTAAGGAGAATATTACAGTTGTACTCTGGGAGGACATTTCAGAGGGCTCATGCAGTGTGGCAATACGGGTAGAGCTCAGGAATAGGAAGGGTGTTTACTATAGGCTGCCCAACTGCCAGAGGGACATAGAGGAACAGATAAGTAGGCAGATTTTGGCAAAGTGTAGAAGTAGCAGGGTTGTTGTGGTGGGAAATTTTAACTTCCCCTATATTGACTGGGACTCAGTGCTCAAGGCATGGATGGGGCAGAGTTTGTAAGGAGCTAATTACAACAATATTAGGCAGGAACTGAAGAATGTAGATTGGGGGTAGATGTTTGAGGGCATATCAGGGATTCAGGACCGGCACATTCCTGTAGGGATGAAGGATAAGTATGGCAAGTTTTGGAAACCTTGGATAACGAGAGATATTGTGAGCCTAGCCAAGGAGAAAAAGGAATCATTTGTCAAGGCTAGGAGGCTGGGAACACATAAAGCAAGTGTGGAATACAAGGAAAGTCGAAAGAAATTTAAGCAAGGAGTAAAGAAGGCTAAAAGGGATTACGAAAAATCATTGGCCAGCAGAATTAAGGAAAATCCCAAGAATTTTTATACATATATAAAGAGCAAGAGAGAACCAGGGAGAGGGTAGGCCCACTCAAGGATTTGGGAAGGAATCTATCCGTGGAACCAGAGGAAATGGGGGCGGTATTAAATGCGTCCTTTGCATCAGTATTTGCCAAAGAGAAGGACTTGGTGGATGATTAGTCTGGGAAAGGGTGCACAGATAAGTTGAGTCATATTGAGATCAAAAGGAGGTGGTATTGGGGTTCTTGAGAAACATTAAGGTAGACAAGTCCCCAGGGTCTGATGAGATATACCCCAGAATACTGAGAGAGGCAAAGGAGGAAATTGTTGGGGCCTTGAGAGAAATCTTTGTATCTTCACTGGCTATAGGGGAGGTCCCAGAGGATTATAGAATAGCCAATGTTGTTCCTTTGTTTAAGAAGGGTAGCAAGAATAATCCAGGTAATTACAGGCCAGTGCGCCTTCTATCAGTGGTAGGGAAATTATTGGAGAGGAGTCTTTGGACAGAGTTTATTCCCACTTGGAAATAAATGGATGTATTAGCAAGAGGCAACATGGTTTTGTGAAGGAAAGGTCATGTCTCACTAACTTGATCAAGTTTTTCAAGGAAGTGACAAAAATGATTGATAAGGATAGGGCAGTGGATGTTGTCTACATGGACTTCAGTAAGGCCTTTGACAAGGTCCCTCATGGCAGACTGGTGCAGAATGTGAACTCGCATGGGATCAGAGGTGAGCTGGCAAGGTGGATACAAAACTGACTCGGTCAAAGAAGAAAGAGGGTAATAGTGGAAGGGTGCATTTCTGAATGGAGGGCTGTGACAAGTGGCGTTCCTCAGGGATCAGTGCTGGGATCTTTGCTGTTTGTAATATGTATAAATAATTTGGAGAAAAATGTAACTGGATTGATTAGTAAATTTGCAGATGACACAAGAGTTAGTGGATTTGCAGATAGCGATGAGGACCATCAGAGGGTACAGCAGAATATAGATCGGTTGGAGACTCGGGCAGAGGGATGGCAGATGGAGTTTAATCTGGACAAATGTGAGGTAATGCATTTTGGAAGGTCTAATACAGATAGGAAATATACAGTAAATGGCAGAACCCTTAAGAGTATTGATAGGCAAAGAGATCTGGGTTACAGGTACACAGGTCACTGAAAGTGGCAATGCAGTTGGAGACGGTAGTCAAGAAGACATACGGTATTCTTCCTTTCATTGGCCAGGCATTGAGTTTAAAAATTGGCAAGTCACGTTACAGGTTTATAGAACCTTGTTTAGGCCGCACTTAGAATATAGTGTTCAATTCTGGTCGCCACAGTACGAGAAAGATGTAGAGACTTTGGAAAGAGTACAGAAAAGATTTACCAGGATGTTGCCTGGTATGGAGGGCATTAGCTATGAGGAGAGGTTGGAGAAACTTGGCTTGTTCTCGCTGGAACGATGAAGATTGAGGGGCGACCTGATAAAGTTTACAAGGTTATGGGGGGCATGGACAGAATGGATAGCCAGTAACTTTTTCCCAGGTTGGAAGAGTCAATTACTAGGGTGCATTGGTTTAATGTGTGAGGAGCAAAGTTTAAAGGAGGTGTACCAGGCAAGTTTTTTACACAGAGGGCGGCAGGTGCCTGGAATCTGCTGCTGGGGGAAGTAGTGGAAGCAGATATGATAGTGACTTTTAAGGGGCGTCTTGACAAATGCATTGATAGGATGGAAATGAAGGGTATGGTCTCCAGGTGGGTGGGGGGTTTAGTTCAGTCAAGCAGCATGGTCGGTGCAGGCTTGGAGGGCGGAAGGGCCTGTTCCTGTGCTGTAAATTTCTTTGTTCTTTGTTACGACAGAATATAGTCCTTTTAAATTATAAACTACAAAATAAAGATGTTACAAATTTTAAGTAATTAAAGTAATAAATACTTCCCGACCATACTCAACCAATCGGCTTGCCTCCACTTCGAATCCTACTATTACCCCTGTGGCTTCATGGCTGATAAGTTTCTCAACCCCATTCTCTCGCCTTTTCCCCGACAAGACTATAAGGAACCTTAGTGAGATCTTGCAGTGCATCTAGCAGATAATACACACTGCTGACACTGAGCGTCGGTGATGGTGGGAATGAATGTTTGTGGAAGGGATAACAATCAAGTGGCTGCTTTGTCCTGGATGACTTCAAGCATCTTGAGTGTTGTTGGATTGCACTCATCCAGGCAAGAGGAGAGTATCTCATTGCACTCCTGACTTGTGCCTTGTCAATGGTGGACAGGCTTTGGGGAGCCATGAGGTGAGTTATTTTCAGCAGGATTCCTACCCTTTGACCTGTTCTGGTAGCCAAAGAATTTATATCCAGTTTAATTTCTGGTAAATGATAACCATTAGGCTGTTGATAGTGGGGGATTCAGTGATGGTAATGCTGAATGTCAAGGGGTGGTGGTTAGAGTGAATCTTATTGGTGATGGTCATTGCCTGGCACTTGTGTGGAGCGAATATTACTTGCCACTTGTCAGCCCAAGCCTAGATATTATCCAGGTCTTGCTGCATTTGAACATGGATTGCTTCAGTATCTGAGAAGTCGCGAATGGTACTGAGCATTATGCAATCATCAGCAGACATCCCCACTTCTGACCTTATGATAGAAGGAAGGTCATTGATGAAGCAGCTGAAGGTGGATAGACCTATAACACTATCCTGGTGAACTCTTGTAGCGGAGCTAAGTTGATTGACCTCCAACCACCACAGCCATCTTCCTTTGTACCAGGTGTGATTCCAATCACTGTAGGTTTTCGCTTTCATTCTCATTGACTCCAGTTTTGCTAGGACTTCTCGAAGCCATACTTGGCAAAGTGCCAACCTGGCAGTGCCAACCTCTGCCAAGAGGCAGTGCTAGGGGGCAGTATCAGACCACTGCCTGGCCATTTCCCTTGTGAGTCTATTATCAAATAAATCGGTTGGACTAAAACCTGGTGTTGTCAGACTTTTTACTGTGTTTACGCCAGTCCAACACCGGCATACCCACATCATTTCCCTTTCCCCCAGGGGCTATATTTACTTTTATGACCCCAGGGAGATCGCCATGACAGGTTCATGTCCAGGTTAACCTTGGTGCCTACATGACATCACACCACTGCTCACTGAAAAGAGGGTGAGGGGGAAAGTCCAAGAGATAGTGTTGGCTAACGACATGCTAATGTATTGAAATGCGCTTTCTGTGGTTCTGCATCATGCTTCACTTCACTCCACCAGTGAGTGACTGGGTAGATCCTCACCTTGTATGCCCTCCCCTGCAGAGGGCAGACAATGCTGGCAATTACTGGTGTGGCTATTGCTGAGGCTGTGGACAGTCGCAGAACTGAACCTCTTCAGATGCATGGCAGTGAGGGCAGATGCTGGGGAGTCAAAGCCAGGGGTTCCAGCTCTGAGCACCCAGATGCAGTACCGCCAGAAGTTCAATGGTCTCATGCAAATGGTTAAGGTCGGTGAATGTAAACTCAAATATATTGCACCCACTGCACTGCTCACCTCAGAAATGGCTCTGTGCACCTTTCTTCATGATTCATCACATTTTCTATTGCTTGTGACTCATATATTCCTAACTTCACCTCACCTAGCTCAGCACTGCTGCAATTCTCGCTGGCACATCTTACAGTTTGAACATATTGTTGGCTATTCAGCCATGCGAGTCACACCACTCAGAAACTCGGCAGTGCGAATCATGCTCCCCAGATTTTGAGCACATGCTGACAGAGAATATATGTTGAAAATCTTTTCAAAGTCTACCCCATTTGGCACAATGGTAGTGCCACACAGCAAGATGGAGAACATCCTCAGTATGGAGATGGGACTTGCCTACACAAGGGCAGTGAGGACTTCACTGCAGGATTTCCTTAGGGTAGCGTCCTACCAGTATTGCCATGGACAGATGCACCTTCTTCAGGCGAGGATGAGGTTAAGTATGCTTTGTCCACCTGTTGGACTTGTCACCATGTGTCACAGACCTGATCTAGCAGTTATGTTCTTCAGGACTTGACCAGCTCAATCAATAGTGATGCTACCAAGGCACTCTTGGTGATGGGCATTGAAAACCCCCACCCAGAGTACATTCTGTATTCTTGCCACTCTCAATGCTTCCTTTTAATGCTGTTCAAAACGATGAATACTGAGGGGGGGACGGTACATGGTAATCAGCAGGTGGTTTTCTTACCCATGTTTGACCAGCACAGTGGAAACATTAAGTGCCTCAGAGGGATCCAAAATTGCGTGAGGTAAACACAAGTTAAAGTCTACACCACTGAAAGGGAAGGTGAGCTGCGTCTGAAAATGGTGTTGACAATTACTCTACAACTGATTCTGACCAGAGAAAATCAAAAGAATAGGACACGAAGGGAATGAGTAGACTGCAAGATATTCAAGCTCTGCATTGGATGCTTCGATGGAAATATGAGGGATCACTGCAAAGAATGAGATATGTCCTATATCCATCCACAGGTACCAGGAACCTCTTCAGATGCATGGCAGTGGGGGCAGATAGCTGGGGAGTCAAAGCCAGGGGTTCCAGCTCTGAGCACCCAGATGCAGTACCGCCAGAAGTTCAATGGTCTCATTCAAATGGTTAAGGTCGGTGAACGTAAACTCAAATATATCGCACCCATTGCACTGCTCACCTCAGAAATGGCTCTATGCACCTATCTTCATGATTCACCACATTTTCTATTGCTTGTGACTCATACATTCCTAACTTCACCTCACCCTCACTAACTCAGCACTGCTGCGATTCTCGCTGGCACATCTTACAGTTTGAACATATTGTCGGCTATTCAGCCATGTGAGTCACATCAGCCCTGCAAACTGCACAACTTTTATAAAACACTTCCTTGAAGGACAAGATGGTGTACATCTGGGGAGGAAACGGGAACAAACTGGAGAGGGACTGGTGGGCTTGTATGTCCTCAGCTGCATAGAGCAGACAATGCTGGCAATTACTGGGGTGGCTATTGCTGAGGCTGTGGACTGTCGCCAGGAAAGATGAGGGTTTGATCACACAGAATCTTCCTTCAGCTCACTTCCCACCTCCCCTCAGCCCACAATGTCTTTTGTATGAATATATAGATGCAGTTCTTACTTTAACCACCAGCAACTTCCATCCTGCCCACAGTCTTACCCTTGTGTTTTGCTGCTTTCAGTGATGATGGAGACATACCATCACTTGATTTCAAACTCGCAGCCACAGCCCGATACAAGTGCTGCATGTAACATAGAGCAGCTTTTCCCAAATATTCCCAGCTGCAGGACCTCTAGTGGCTTCCCAAGAACATCGAGGAACCCCAAATATTCTCATAATGTTCATGCTCCTTTATTGCCGTGAACTAGGTGTGAACACAGAAATCAAGTGTAAACAAGTCTTTTCTAACTATATCTATGCATGCATTACCAATAAAACATGATTATTTTATTCGACAAAGAACTGAAGACTGACCTTTCTGTGTCTTTAGTATGAGGTGTGATGCTGCCTCCTTTGCAACACATCCACTTGATGTCATTAACCATGGCCCCTGAACATTAACCTCTGACAAGGCCACCTTCCAGTGCGTCTCAACATTAACCCCTGGCTAGGCCACTCTCCCAATGCACCTTAACACTAACCCCTATCTAAATTACCCTCCCAGTGCACCTTAACACTAACCCCTATCTAAATTACCCTCCCAGTGCACCTTAACACTAACCCCTATCTAAATTACCCTCTCAGTGCATGTTAACATTAACCCCTGGCTAGGCCGCTCTCGCAATGCATGTTAGCATTTACCCATGTCTAGGCCGCCCTTCCAGTGCACCTTAACATTAGCCCATGACTAAACCAACGGTTTAGATGAAACAGGTGAAATCAATAGTTTTAGGCGTGCATTTTGCGTGCTTTGTGGCTGTTGGTGAAGTGTACTTCATGCCTCCTGCAGAACCTCTGGGCCCTCTCACGGAATCTTTGCATTTTCCAGGCCCCACTTTGGGAATCTCAGAGGATAGCATAGAGGTGGGATCTGCACATGATAAGACGCTGGTGCCTGCAGCCAGGGCAAGAGGCATAGATGGCTCCTTTACAGCAGCACAAGTTACAAATCAGCTTTACATAAATTACACGATGATTTGCCTACGCTACAGACCTACGGTAAGTGCTCACAGCAGCCATGCCAATGGCCTCACCATTTCAGACCTCAAATAGCAGCTGGAGCAAGAAAAGGAATATCACCTGGAATATTTTTTGCTTGGGATAGTAAGTTGAGAAGGTTGGCTTATGAGGCGAGACTGAGTAGACTGGGATGAGTCTCATTGGAATTTAGAAGAATGAGAGGGGACCTGATAGAAACATTTGAAATTATGAAAGGAATTGATAAGATAGAAGCAGGGAGATTGTTTCCACTGATGGGTGAAACTAGAACTAGGGGGCACAGCCTCAAAATAAGGGGGAGCAGATTTAGGTTTGAGTTGAGGAGGAACTTCTTCGCCCAAAGCTTTGTGAGCCTGCAGAATTCCCTGCCTGGTGAAGAAGTTGAGGCTACCTTGTTGAATTATTTTAAGGCAAGGGTAGATAAATTATTGAACAGTAAAGGAATTAAGGGTTATGGTGAGTGGGTGGGTGAGTGGAGCTGAGTTTATGAAAAGATCAGCCATGATCTTACTAAATGGCGGGGCAGGCTTGAGGGGCCAGATGGCCTACTCCTGCTCCTAGTTCTTGTGTTCTTATTAAAACAAACTCACGCTCAAAATAGAAGAGAAAATTCTAGAAAACCTGCAGTAATTTGCTTTTATTGATGGTGTCATGCCCACAGGCCAGGAGCTGACTTGCTAGGAGGGGCATGATGATGCCCTGCTTTACCTGGCCCTATTCCAAATCTTTCTGAACAACATCGTGAAAGGAAAGGGAGTAGCCGAGTTATCCAGTGTTTCTAGGCATTTATGCATTCAAAATTGCTGAACAAGTAAACAGCGGCTGGTTGGAACAAAGGCAATGAGCCACTTCATTTATCTAAGTTCAAAGACATTTGTCATCGTGTGCCCACGGCGCTGGCACATTTAACTCTTTTCCCTTCTGACTGCACTCACCCATGGTTTTAATCATTGCTGAGATCTTGGTGTTATGATTCAGCCTAATTCCTAATCCAGTGTATCAAATGCCTACTGAAAGCAGACATTGTGAAGTAAATGAGTGTGAGGTACTTTAAGCTGCCAGGAAGGCCGGATTACTGGATTGAGTTTGTTCACTGCCCGAGTGTACTTCTCAAAGAACTCGATCAAGTAGGTCGCCGGTGATTGACAGCAAAAGCGATGAACTTGGGATGACTTTGGGGGCCCTTTAAAAAGAACAGGTGGGTTCCGTTTCTGGGATTGCTGGCCCGATTTCTGGGCTGTCCAATTTTTGGGAATGCCTTTAAAGGGTGCAGGCTGTATCCTGTCAGAACTCCACACTTTGCACTCCCAGTCTGGCTGGCTTCATTACTCCTCCGCAATTTTCAGGGATTTGGGCCAGGTTTTTAAAGAACCCATGGTTCGTGTCCCCTCAGAGGTGTTGCGAGCCCTAGTCTACATGAAGGTACCTTTAACAAGAGAAGTTCAAAAGGTTCCCCTCATGCAACGTCACCCACTCCCTATGCCAAGACCTGCCCTTTCACCCACCCCATGGGTGGATGCCATTGGGTATTTTCCTGAGGTACCTTTGAGAGGGTGGAGAGGTTATCAGTGGCTGGTAAGCGACCCCACAACAGGATAAAGAACTCAGAGTATGGTCATCTGAGAGGTGAGGTGGTGCATGATCTGCACTTGGGTGTGCGCCATCCACCACACCACCATCGTAGGTACAGTTGACATCCTGTCCAGTCAGCACGATGGTTCAATTCTTGAACTTGTGGTACAGGCACTCCACCCCTGGTCTGAGACACCTCTCTTTTGTTGTATGCCAGTTTGTCCTGAATAAAGACAGGCGGAGAGAGTATGAGCAAGACACATGCCAGGGCAGATGATAAGGATGCTTGGCCAGTGTGGGTGATAGATGGGATGAGGGATTGATTTTCAGAGGAGATAAAACCGGATGAAGATGTGAAGGTATCTGAGAAAGTGAGTGGTGATGTCCCTTGAGCTGGCAAGTAAGTGAGATACCAGTGAATATGTGATGGGATAGTGACTGTGTGAGTTGAAAGTGATAAGATGGTGGATGTACCAAGGTGACATGGATGAGATTATTCATCCTTTTCCTGCACTTTATTACTGACCTCATGTGGACCACGTTGCCATTGATGGGCACTGCCACTACCTCCCAAAGCAGACTTTGCTGGACCTCCTGCATTCAGAGTGGGATAGAGGACATCCCAGTGAGATAGAAGGCCTCGATTACATCCAGCAGGCGCTCCAGTGAGGAGTCGCTGAATTTGGAGGCTGCCTTCTTCTTAGTTTCGGGGCCATGTCTTCAGTGGAGCAGTCCCATGCTCCCATCATTGAGAAGGCTGTACATGGCTGTACTTTAAAAGTGGTTCCCAGAGGGAGGTAACAGTAAGCTGACAGCAGGGCAGATGAAGCAGAGATTGACAGCGATTCAGCATCTTTCGGGTGCATACATAATTAAGAAACTGGGGAGCAGGCGATAGGTGCCAAAACACAGCATGGCGACTGACAGGTGGAACACGGTTTTCCACACCCAATATCGTAGTTAGTGCAGTGTAGGGAAAATCCCACCCATTGGGATTTCCGGTCTTGTCTGTCACTCGGGTGAGACTGGAAATTCCCACCCCAAGTCAATGGACATTTCCGTTGTCGGACTCTCGCTAACACCGATTCCATGTCGGATGAGCTGGTAGACTATCAGCCATTGACTCTTGGCTGAGAGTTCAGATGACCATTAGGTTTGTTGAAACTTCTGCACCCCAGGGAAAAGACTGTTTGGTTGACAGTTCCTGTTCTCGGCTGTCACTTTCTTTGGTTGGAGTTGTTGGTGGTTGAGTCCAACTAATAAGCTTTTGACAAAGTTGAGAAACAGACTTGGACCAAGTTGCTTAGATGTTCCTAATCAAAAAGAAAGGAGAAGCATCCATAAGATCCAGGCAGCTAAAAACAGATGAAGCACTGGAGGAATACAGTGAAAGAAGAAAAGAACTCAAAGAGGGAGTTAGAAGGGCAAAAAGGGGTTACAAAATGTCCTTGGCAGACAGGATTAAGGAGAATCCCAAGGCATTTTATACAAACATTAGGAACAAGAGGGTTGGCAGAGAAACAATGAGACCTCTCAAGAACAAAGGAGGGAAATTATGCTTAGAACCCAAGGAAGTAGATGAAATCCCTAAATTAATAACTTGCATCAGTATTCACAAAGGAGAGGGACACATTTATTTGGTAGTGTCTCAGAGGGATGTGTAGACCTGTTAAAACAAATAGCAATTACAAGGGAGGAAGTGTTAGGTGTTTTAGGAAGCATTAAGGTAGACAAATCCCCAGGGCCAGATGACATCTGTCCTTGCTTACTGAGGGAGATAAGAAATGAAATTGCTTGGCCTTTAACAGAAATCTTTGTTTCTTCACTGGACACAGGTGAGATCCCAGAGAATTGGAGGACAGAAAATATAGTCCCGTTATTTAAGAAGTGCAGCAAGGATAACCCGGGTAATTATAGGCCAGTGAGCTTGACATCCGTGGTAAGGAAATTGTTGGAGAAGATTCTTAGAGATAGGATCTATACGCATTTAGAACAGAATAGTCTCGTTAGCAATAGGCAACATGGTTTTGTACAAGGGAGGTTATGCCTCACAAATTTGGTTGAATTTTTTAAGAAGGTGACAGAAATGATTGCTGAGGGAAGAGCGTGGATGTCATCTACATGGATTTTAATAAAGCATTTGATAAGGTCCCTCGTGGCAGGCTGGTGCAAAAGATTAAATCTCACAGGATCAAAGGTGAACTAACTAGATGGGTGGCTTGGCCATAGAAGACAGAAGGTAGCAGTGGAGGGGTCTTTTTCTAACTGGAGGCCTGTGACTAGTGGTGTTCCGCAGGGCTCTGTACTGGGACCTCTGCTGTTTGTGATATGTATAAATGATTTGGAAGAAGACATAGCTGGTATGATTAGTAAGTTTGCAGATGACACAAAGATTGCTGGAGCTGCGGATAGTGATGAACACTGTCAGAGAATACAGCAGGATAGGCTGGGAAATTGAGCGGAGAAATGGCAGATGGAATTTAATCCAGATAAATGTGAAGTGATGCATTTTGGTAGATCTAATGCAGTGGGGAGCTATACAATAAATGGCAGAATCATCAGGAGTATAGACACACAGAGGGATCTGGATGTGCAAGTCTACAGATCCTTAAAGGTGGCAGCACAGGTGGAAAAAGTGGTGAAGAAGGCATATGACATGCTTGCCTTTGTTGGATGGGGCATACAGTATAAAAGTTGGCATATGATGTTGCAGTTATATAGAATGTTGGTTAGGCCACATTTGGAATACTCATCCAGTTCTGGTCACCACACTACCAGAAGGACATGGAGGCTTTGGAGGGAGTGCAAAAAAAGTTTACCAGGATGTTGCCTGATATGGAAGGTCTTAGCTATGAGGTAAAATTGAGTAAACTAGGGTTGTTCTCCCTGGAAAGACGGAGGTTGAGGGGTGACCTAATAGAAGTTTATAAAATTATGAAGGGCATAGATAGGGTGAACAGTTGGAAGCTTTTTCCCAGGTCGGAAATGACAAACACAAGGGGTCACAAGTTCAAGATAAGGGGGACAAGGTTCAATACAGATATGCGGGGGACATAAGAACATAAGAACATAAGAACATAAGAAATAGGAGCAGGAGTAGGCCATCTGGCCCTTCGAGCCTGCCCCGCCATTCAATAAGATCATGGCTGATCTGTCGTGGCTGATCTGTCGTGGCTCAGTTCCACTTTCCCGCCCTCTCCCCATAACCCTTAATCCCCTCTCTTATCAAAAACCCATCAACCCGCTTCTTAAAAATATTTAGCGAGGCAGCCTCCACCACTTCAACAGGCAGAGAATTCCAGAGATTCACCACCCTTTGAGTGAAGAAGTTCCTCCTCGACTCCGTTCTAAACCGCCTCCCCTTTATCTTGAGGCTGTGCCCCCTAGTCCTACTGTCTTTTTTGAGCGGGAAGAGTCTCTCCACCTCTATCCTATCCATCCCATTCATCATCTTATACGTCTCAATGAGATCTCCCCTCATTCTTCTAAACTCTAACGAGTACAAGCCTAGTTTATTCAGCCTCTCCTCATAGCTCAACCCCCTCAACTCCGGTATCAGCCTAGTAAACCTCCTCTGCACTCCCTCCAAGGCCAAAATATCCTTGCGCAGGTGCGGCGCCCAAAACTGCACACAGTACTCCAGCTGCGGCCTCATTTACACAGAGGGTGGTGGGGGCCTGAAACGCACTACCAAGCAAGGTGGTTGAGACAGACACGCTAGGATCATTTAAGACTTATCTAGATAGCCACATGAACAGATTGGGAATAGAGGGATACAAACGGACGGTCTAGTTAGGAACACATGATCGGTGCAGGAATGGAGGGCCGAAGGGCCTGTTCCTGTGCTGTATTGTTCTTTGTTGCGTTAAGGTGATGATTGAATTGAACATTAGCAATGACTATAAATGATTTGCCATTGGTATTTCTCTTCGGAAGCCCTGAACTGGATCATTAAATGCCACGATAAAAAGACTAACTAAAAATTCAGTTTTAATTGAACTTTTCACATGACATTATCTTCAATAACTTTACTTCATATTGGAACCCTGTGCTGGAAAAAGTAAATCCTCTCCAACAATGCATCATTAGAAGTGAGATATGAGTCACCCTAAAAACATCAAGAAATATAGTACATGGATCCCTTCTGTGCACATCATTGAAATAGTTGAAAAGTTGTATAACTATATTGGAAAAACCTGGGAAATCAAGGAACATGTTTTAGCAATTCAGAACCCATTATGACAAATTACCTTTCTAAGTAATGCAGTTCAAAAACAAGATTCATGGAGGTTACTGAGTAGAGCGACAAACAGTGGAGTGTAAAATGGCAGTAGGCCTGTCGGAATTGGAAGGGATACACTCCCCGCTGACTCTCCACATGACGGGGGGTCAAACGCCTGCCGTTGAAAAATTCCAGCGCATGTTTTTGCACCTCATGAATTTGCATCTGTCTAGAAAATCACAGGGAGTATAAGAACATAATAACTAGGATCAAGAGTAGGCCATCTGGCCTCTCGAGCCTGCTCAGCCATTCAATAATATCGTGGCTGATCTTTTTGTGGACTCAGCTCCACTTACCCGCCCACTCACCATAACCCTTAATTCCTTTACTGTTCAAAAGAATACAGCCCACTCCCTGAATCACATTCACAGTGGGTAAGGCTATTTGTTCTGGCTGTGATGTCCTGAAGTGACCTTTGTGATCTGAAAGATTATACATGTGGTCAAGGTTAAGAACAGTAGTAGTGGGAAATGGAGCATGTTCTTCTTTTAGATAAGGGGTAAACCTTTTAGGACTGAGATGAGGAGAAATTTCTTCACCCAGAAGGTGGTGAATGTATGGAATTCACTACCACAGAAAGTAGTTGAGGCCAAAACACCGTGTGATTTCAAGACAAAATTAAATATAAGCTCTTGAGACTGAAGGGATCAAAGGATATGGGGGGGAAGGAAGGATCGGGACATTGAACTTGATGATCAATCATGATCAAAATGAGTGGCAGAGCAGGCTCAAAGGGCCGAATGGTCTACTCATGCTTGATTTTCTGTCTTTCTATTAAATCCTATTGCAGGATATTTTCTCCACTATGGGTATAGAACAAATAATATGTTGTGTACATCTGAACTAGAGAAATACATTTGTCAATCCTTTGTTCATTTTATGTACATGAACATACAAACCCAAATGGGAGGAAAAGACTTGCTACTCCATCCAACCTGTTGTATAATAATATGGTGTGACTTCGATACACTATCGCACCCATCCACTCTGGGCCATCCAATATTTTACCAGTCAGTCTCCTGTCGGAGGTAAAAAAAACCTTTAATTAATGTAGAAACTCCAGGAAACCACAGTGACTGTGGGGCAATGGCCAAATGCCCCATCTACTTTCCATATGACAATGTTTTAAAGTTTATTTATTGGTGTCACAAGTAGACTTACGTTAACACTGCAATGAAGTTACTGTGAAAACCCCTTAATTGCCACACTCCGGCACCTGTTCAGGTACACTAAGGAAGAATTTAGCATGAACAATCCAACTAACCAGCACGCCTTTCAGACTGTGGGAGGAAATTGAAGGAAACCCATGCAGACACTGGGAGAATGTGCAAACGCTGCATAGACAGACCCCCAAGCCAGGAACCAGAAGTTCATGAACCTTCTGTCCACAATAATATACAATCATAGCATAACAGGTGTCTCACCATATGTGAGAACTCAAAACATGTGATTCCCTTTCCTTACTCCCCAACCTCCCTCTCTGAGAAAGTAGGCATGCTTCCAACAGTCTTCAATGGGCCACACAGTGGGTTTGTGCTGTTGCCCAATGTTGACTTCCCCCTCTAACATATTGGGGTACTGTCTTTCACTGGCAGAGCACCCCGCCCCCAACATCCCCATTGAATGATATAAAACAAAGGAACATCAATGGGATTCTACAGTAATAAGCAGCCGATGAGTAACTAAACATTTGCGCGAACTCGGTCAGCTCCTGTCAGGTTAGGCGGACAGGGGAAGGATTGAAATCCATAGTTTTGATGGCAGTGAACTACTTGATCGCCTCCAGATGACTGTCTACCAGTGCGGTGACTGTTACACAATGCTTCGCAACAATGCTGTTTGCAGCCAAGTTGGAGGGAGTAGCATTAAAAAGTGAAGCTCGGCCAAACTAAATTTGGCCAGATATGTAGGTTGTTTAAGCAGTTGGCTCTGAGTTGGAGAAAGTTTAATGTTTAACCATGAGGCTCCTTGCTTCTGGAGAAAATGAGCTCTCAAGATTATGGCATATTACTCACTGGATGAAGATTGGAATTCTTCAAGACTGCAAATTTTTCTGTTGCTGGTGATTGAGATGAATACTTATTTTATTTTGCAGGAAAAGTACTCCAACTATTTCCAAATATTCTTCAAGGGTTTATACTCAACTTTTACAAGAGGCAATACAGTTTTGCTTATGAAGAACAAGGGGTTGTCTCGAGCCTTCACACAAACCAGCAGTGCAACAACTTGAATTCTCATACTACTCATGTGCAGCAAGACATTTCAGACTGTTTATATCAAGGAGAAAAGTAAACAATCAGTGCCAAGATGGCGGGGAAGAGGAATGAAATAGAAATGGTTATAAAAGGGAATAAAAATCTTGGTTGAGAGTGAATGTTTTGAGGAGGCTCTAAAGACAGGAAGGATGTAGTGTTGCTAATTGCAAAGATTGAGGGTGTGTTTGAGTGAGGGAAGGAGGGTATTTGACTGCTATCTGGAGCTGTAATGTTTAAATGCAAGTGTCACCAGTGAGGAATATCTGATTCACAGGCACCTACCACTGGATCCATGTGAGTTGCAAAGTTTCCTTATCACCTCTTTCTCTTTGCTGGAACACATTGAAGCATAGAAAATAAGAGCAGAAATAGGCCTTTTAGCACTTTGAGCCTGCTCCGCCATTCATTATTGTCATGGCTGGTCATCCAACTCAGTAACCTGTTCCTGCTTTTGCCCCATATCCTTTGATGCCTATGGGCCAAAGAGCTATATCTCCTTCTTGAAAGCATGCAGTATTTTGACCTCAAATGCTTATTGTAGTAGCGAATTTCATCAGTCTCTCAGTACAGAAATTTCTATTAATCTCAGTTCTAAGTGGTTGACCCCGTATCCTGAGGCTGTGACCCAAAACCACACCCCCTCCCCCACCCCCGAGGTTCTGGACTCTGCTGCCATTGGAGCTTCCTTCCTGTATCTATCTTGTCCAGCCAAGTTCCTATGGGATTCTCCCTCATTTTTCTAAACTCTATCAAATATAATCCTATACCACTCAATCTCCTCTGATACATCAGTTCTGCCATCCCAAGAATCAGTCTAGTAAACCTTCACTGACTCCCTCCATAGCAAGAATATCCTTCCTCAGATAAGGAGCCCAAAACTGCACATAATATTTCCGGTACAGTCTCACAAGTGCCCTGTATAATTGCAGCAAGACATCCTTGCTTCTGTACCTGAATCCTCTTGCTATGAAAGCCAACATACCACCTTCTTCACAACCTGTTGTACCGGCATGTTTACTTTCAGTGACTGGTGTACAAAGGCACCAGGTTGCGTTATGCGTTCCCCTCTCTCAATCTATGGCCATACAGATAATAATCTGCCATCCTGTTTTTGCTACCAAAGTGGATAACCTCACATTTATCCACATTATACTGCATCTGCTTTCATTTGTCTACTCACTCAACTTGTTCCAATCACACAGAAGCATCTCTGCATCCTCCTCACAGCTCAACCTCCCACCCAACTTTGTTTCATCTGCAAATTTGGACATTTTACATTTAGTTCCTTAATCTAAATCGTTAATATACATTGTAAATCAATGGTCACTTACTGCTACTGGGAAAAAGGAGCCATTTTTTCCTACACTTTGTTTCCTTTCTGCTAACCCATTTTCTATCCATCTCAATACACCAAGCCCAAACACATGTGATTTAATTTTACACGCCTATCCTTTATGTGGGGAAATGTCGAAAGCCTTTTGAAAGTCTCAAGAAACCACATCCATTGGATCCCCCTCACCAACTCTACTCGTTACATCCTCAAAGAATTCCAATTGATTTGTCAAACATGATTTCCCTTTAGTAAATCCAAGCTGACTCTGTCTGATTGATTCTGTCTAATCCTGCCACTGTTTTCCAAATGGCCTGCTATTAATTCTTTTGTAATAGACTCGAGAATTTTCCCCACTATCTACATCAGGGCAGCACGTAGGTGCAGTGGTTAGCACTGCTGCCTCACAGAGCCTGGGACTCAGGTTCAATTCCAGCCTTGGGCCATTGTCTGTATGGAGTTTGCACATTCTCCTTGTGTCTGTGTGTGTTTCGTCTGGGTACTCCTACAGTCCAAAGATGTGCAAATTAGCTTGACTGGCCATGCAAAATTGACCCTTGTGTCAGGGGGATTAGCAGGGTAAACGTGTGGGGTTGTGAGAATAGAGCGTAGGTGGGATTGTGGTTGGTACAGACTCGATGGGTTGAATGAAGTCCTTCAGTACTGTAGGGATTCAATGATCAGGCTGACTGGTCTATAATTTGCTGTGTTCAGTTGACCATCCTTTTTAAATAGTCGGGTTACTTGAGCTACCTTCCAATATATAGGACACTGTTCCAGGGTCTGTAGAATCTTGGAGGATGACCATCAACACAACCATAATTTCTTGGGCCACTTCTTTAAGTATTTGATGATGTAGATTATCAGAACCTGTGGATTTATCAGACCTCAATCCCATCCATTTGTCCACCGCTATTTCCCTAGAAATACTGATTTCCCTCAGTTCCTCCCTCTCGCTAAACTCTGTGTTCCCCAACATTTCTGGTATGTTATTTGTGTCCTCCTTTGTGAAGACAGAATCAAAGAATATACTTAGCTGGTCAGCCATTTCTTGGTTCCCAATTATAAATTCCTCTGTTCTGCTCTGTTTCAATCTCCCTCCTTCCTCCCGCCTTGCGCTCTTTTCAATCTCCCAGCTCCACTGTCCAGATTCGAAAATAATGGCTTGGGTTTCGCAGTCGGAATAATGGCAAGAATATTAGCGCTAACCAGTAGTAGTAAATAGCACAACAGCTTCCATTGTCCACATACGTGCAGTTACACAAAGGAACCAAGAAATTGCTGCCCTATTTACTCTGTTCCTTCACAAGCTTCACTGCACCAACACCTCATCGGGGCATTCGACATTTACATGCTCAAAGGGCATGAAACTGCTGTCCCTACCCATTAGACATCGTTAACAGTCACTTCAAGTGGAAGTGAATGTTTTAAGGTGCAATAAGTCTCATTTACTGCCAACCTCTTGTTTATGAACATTCATTCAAATTTTAACAATTGTCGCTGATTTTTTAAACATATTTTTAAATTTACTTTTTCTGTCTCTTTCTACCTCTCTGGCTCTTAATCACACATCTTTGTTCCCCTTGGCTGACTTCAGTTTCAACATTTTTACATTGAATTAAATAGTTGAACGTGCTCATGCTTGTTTAGATTCTGCTTGTTTCAGTCAGGTCCTTCAGGCTAGTTAGTTGAAAGGTCACGCTCTAACATGACCTGTTCAGACAGATCCTAGATACCCTGTGGAGATCGCAGTGCTGGAATGGATTCTCAATAAATAACTAACGCTGTTTCTTCATCACTGGCTGAAAACCCCAGGCTATTACATGGTGGTGTTAGTGCACTGTTTGTTTTAAAGATATGTGTTAATGTTAACAGACTTTTAAAAAGGTATTAACGTTAATGAAACACTTATTTTTATTGTGATGGGCAATGTAAAATGGGTCTCCATTCTTTTACATGTCCGGATTATATATTTGCAAAACATTAAATGTAGGAACCACAGTATTTCAAAAAGAATAATGCTGTCTAAAAACAATTATAACTATCCAGAATGCTTGAATTATTAATCATCTAATTTATCTTCATCCATTGAGATGTAGGGTACTGAAGAAAATTGTAAACTATCTACAGCCAAATTTATTCGTCACAAGTAAGGCTTACATTAGCACTGCAACGAAGTTACTGTGAAATTCCACTGGTCGCCACATTTGGGGCCTTGTCTTGGGTCAATGCACCTGACCAGCACATCTTTCAGACTGTGGGAGGAAACTGGGGCACCCGGAGGAAACCCACATAGACACGGGGAGAACGTGCAAACTCCACACAGACAGTGAACCAAGTCGGGAATTGAAACTGGGTCCCTGGCACTGTGAGGCAGCAATGCTACCCACTGTGCCGCCAAACCAGGACCGCGACTTTCCAGCTGCATTGTGCCTGATGTAGACCTTACTAATCTGGGAAAATTCTGCGCCAGTCTAAAGTAGGCCTTGCACCAAATGGTTTGTGATCTGGCCGGCTCCTTCCCGCTGGTGTAAACTAGATTATGCCCAGAAAGGGCGCGAGTCTGATTAGTTTGAGTTCGACTTGTTTTCAATCTCATTAGTGAGTTTGGTACGCAATCGTCCCCCTCCTGGAATGTTCCCATCTCCCCCCAGTGGCAGGTCACATGGGTGAAAATCACGACTGGTCCCTAGGCGACATGGATTGCTAAGGCAACTGAGGAGGTGAGCTTTGCTTAGCATTGACTAGGTTGCAAAAGGGCAAGTCATGGTGCAGGATGACATGAGAAGCCTTCAAGGGCTTGGGAGGAGGGTGCTTAGCAGGCCTGGAGGTCCACAGGTTGGAGCCCACTGCTGAGTTGAAGCTCCTGTGGTAAGTATTTTCACTGGCTGCTGAGAAGCAGTTGAGGGACTCACTATGATGCCAACACCAAAGTTTGCTTATGTTGCACTGGTTATCCTATTTGAAAGACTCTGTAGTTTATTTATGGCATTCCATCCCAGGCCCCATTAACAGTTACAAGTTCCAGGTCTGGCATAAGGAGAGCTTGTCAATCAAGGGATACTTGCCATTATTAATATAAATTGTCCATCAAGGCACCTGTTTCAGAGTGAATCATATATTGCCACTGTTGCTGGCCAGTTGTGCTTCTCTGCTGTTAAGCCTCATGGAAATGGTAACCAACTACGCTCAAATAACTTTCCTGGAATTTTCAAGAAATGGCTGCACTCATGCATTAATAACTGATTAATAACCAATTAGATTTCCCGCAGGAAGAAATTTAAGTTTCTGCAATGCCACTCATCCTTGCTGATTCGGAAAGGGAACAATTGAAACTATGGAGTCTCATTCCTACAGGTAATAAACTGTTGTTAGAGGTAGATAAAATGTAAAACTTCCTAGTTTTCCTTTATTTAAAATTTTCCTTCCTGGAGGGGGCTGATTGTGGACAAGTCCCCAGGACTGGATGGAATGCATCCGAGGGTTCCGAAAGAAATGGCGGAGGTGATAGTGGATGCCTTGGTGGTTATTTTCCAGACGTCGCTGGATTCCGGGGAAGTGCCGGAAGATTGGAAAACGGCTAATGTTACGCCGTTGTTTAAGAAGGGTGGCAGGCAAAAGGCAGGGAATTATAGGCCGGTTAGTTTAATGTCTGTTGTAGGTAAAATGTTAGAATCCGTCATCAAGGAGGAAATAGCGAGGCATCTTGAGAGGAATTGCTTGATAGAGCAGATGCAGCACGGTTTCGTTAAAGGGAAGTCGTGTCTGACAAATTTACTGGAGTTCTATGAGGATGTGTCTAGGGTGGTGAATAGAGGAGAGCCGGTGGATGTGGTCTTTCTGGATTTTCAGAAGGCGTTTGACAAGGTACCTCACAGGAGGTTATTGCAGAAGGTCAGGGGACAGGGAGTTGGGGGTAGGGTGTTAGCGTGGATAGAGGATTGGTTGTCAAATAGGAGGCAGAGAGTGGGGGTCAATGGGTGCTATTCGGATTGGCGGATGGTGACTAGTGGAGTGCCTCAGGGGTCGGTGTTGGAGCCCCAGCTATTTACCATTTATATAGATGATCTGGAGGAGGGAGCCGAGTGTAGGGTGTCGAAATTTGCTGATGACACCAAGATTGGAGGAAAGGCAAATTGTGCGGAGGGTGTGGAGAGTCTGCAGAAGGATCTAGATAGGCTGGGCGAATGGGCCAGGAAATGGCAAATGGAATTTAATGTTGGCAAGTGAGAGGTGGTCCACTTTGGTAGGAATAATGGTAGGAAGGATTATCACTTACATGGCGAAAAACTGCAGCAGGCGACAGTGCAGAGGGACCTTGGGGTCCTTGTGCATGAGTCACAAAAACCCAGCTTGCAGGTGCAGCAGGTGATCAGGAAGGCGAATGGGATGCTGGCCTTCATAGCGAGGGGGATTGAATATAAAAGTAGGGAGGTCTTGCTACGGCTGTATAGGGCATTGGTGAGGCCGCAGCTGGAGTACTGTGTGCAGTTTTGGGCGCCGTACTTACGCAAGGATATTTTGGCCTTGGAGGGAGTGCAGGGGAGGTTTACTCGGCTGATGCCGGAGTTGAGGGGGTTGAGCTATGAGGAGAGGCTGAATAAACTAGGCTTGTACTCGTTAGAGTTTAGAAGAATGAGGGGAGATCTCATTGAGACGTATAAGATGATGAATGGGATGGATAGGATAGAGGTGGAGAGACTCTTCCCGCTCAGAAAGGATAATAGGACTAGGGGGCACAGCTTCAAGATAAAGGGGGGGCGGTTTAGAACGGAGTTGAGGAGGAACTTCTTCACTTAAAGGGTGGTGAATCTCTGGAATTCTCTGCCCGTTGAGGTGGTGGAGGCTGCCTCGCTAAATATTTTTAAGACGCGGGTTGATGGGTTTTTGATAAGAGAGGGGATTAAGGGTTATGGGGAGAGGGCAGGAATGTGGAACTGAGCCACGACAGATCAGCCATGATCTTATTGAATGGCGGGGCAGGCTCGAAGGGCTAGGTGGCCTACTCCTGCTCCTATTTCTTATGTTCTTATGTCACTTTTTCTATATCTCCCTTAATACATTTTTTCTTTTCCTCTCTTGTGGTTCCTTTCTGTGCTCGGGTTGACCTGAATTCACTCCACTTCCTTCTCTGTTGCCCCTGTTTCCATCTCAATGCTTTAACCTTATTGATTATAGGGTACGTCCCATTCTTCATCCAAGTTGATGAAAGGGAGGTGATGCATTTTAGTAGATCGAACCAGGGCAGGATTTACTCAGTTAATAGTAGGGTGTTGGGGAGAGTTACAGAACAAAGAAATCAAGGGGTGCATGTTCATAGCTCATTGAAAGTGCAGTCACAGGTGGACAGAGTGATGAAGAAGGCATTCAACATGCTTGGTTTCATTGGTCAGAACATTGAAGGGGAGATGCCAGCATTGCATTGGGGTAAGCACAGTAAGAAGTTTCACAACACCAGATTAAAGTACAACAGGTTTATTTGGTAGCACAAGCTTATGGAATCTTGATTCTTCTTCATGTAAATGGACTGTGAGGAAATTGCACAGTTTGATCGAGGAAGTGAGGAGGTATTGGAGGCTTTCATGAGCTTAAAAGTGGACAAATTCCCAGGCCTAGCTGAATTTCTTTCTAGCTGCGTGTTGAACAAGGTTAAAGTTTATTGATCAGTCACAAGTAGGCTCACATCAACATTGCAATGAAGTTACTGTTAAAATTCCCTAGCCATAGAGTCATAGACATTTACAGCATGGAAACAGGCCCTTTGGCCCAACTTGTCCTTGTTGCCCTTTTTCCTTTAAACCATACTCAGGTGCCTGTTCAGGTACTCTGAGGGGGAAATTTAAGCATAGCCAATGCACCTAGCCAGCACACCTTTGGAGTGTGGGAGGAATCCAGGGCACCCAGAGGAAACGCATGCAGACACAAGGCAAATGTGCAGACTCTGCACAGACAGTGACCCAAGCTGAGAATATGAACCCAGGTCCCTGGCATTGTGAGGCAGCAGTGCTAACCACGGTGCCAATGTGCCACCTAGGCAAGGCAAGAAATTTCAGGGGCTCTGACACAAAATTTAATTCCTCTCTGGCCACAGGGGAAGTGCCAAAGGACTGGGGGATGTCTAATAGGGCTCTACTTTTCATGAAGGATGATAGAGATGAACCAGGAAATTATAGATCGCTGAATCTCACATCAGTGGTAGGGAAACTATTGGAAAGAATTCTGAAGGAGAGAATTATTCTCCTTCAAGGATGTGTGGGACAAGTGCTGGAAAAAGTGATTTGTGCAACTTTAGTGATAGTTACTGTCGGTGCAGACTCAGTGGGCCCCCAGGCCTTTTCTGCACTGTATGACTGTATGACTCTGACTGTAAGGGAAAATGTTTGATTAATGTGTCAAGCTGTGAGATGGATCATTCCAATGGGATCTAGGCCAATGTATTACATTTACGATTTTCTTCGTAGATTGTGCTTTTCCTAAATCAATTGACCCTTTGCTGAACTACATCACTGGCGTGAATCATCATGGTCTAAGCTTTGTCAGTGCTATCATCAGACTATGTGACAGTGTGTGGGGCATGCTATCTTCAGCCTATACTTGTACACAAGCACCTTCCAACAAAGAAGAGCAAGTGGGGTGTGAGAAGCTTGATTTATTCTACCCTTGATACTTACCTTGTCTGGTTGGTTGAGCTATTTTCTGGCTAAGTTCAGCAAACTTACATGGGGGCCCATGTGTTGTAGTTATATTGTTGTTCTCTTTAGTGTTATAGCTAATATGTAGGAGGGGAGAGGTTAAATAAGGGCTCAGTAGTTTTCTTTTTTTAAATGTTCTTTTCCATCATTTATTTTGGCAATAGTTATGACCTGGTGAGATATACAGCATTGGGTGCTTTAAAACTGTCTACTATAATGCAGCACAGCTTTCTTTCTGGCACGGATCAGACCATTATTTGGGTTTCACATCTTACATAGAGATAGGATCCAACTGAGAAACATATGATGTTATTTTATCCAGCTTATTTTTGATAAATCACATTACACAAGGCAAACCACTTTTTACATGTTAACATTCTGGAACACATATCCAATCAGAGTGCTGCATCCCATTTTGAAAGGATAAACTGCTGATCCATGCATCTTATATTTCCCATAAAATCTCACACATGCAGTGAGGTGATTTATATCTGAGCAAACAATCACCTAAAGGCAAAAATGTTTTAGATAATACACAGCCCTTGTTTCTCAGCCCGCTGAGGTCCATTGTCTGCTTTATCATTTTTTTTAATGACGGGCCATGCTGATGAGATTTATTATAATTTGAGCAACTTTTCTCCAGCTGTGACGCCCAGCAGGTTATGTGTGCCAGATTTTGTGATGCTGAGCTTTGTGTCTTTTGTTCTATTGTAAGTTGTGATGTTGAAATTCTATAAACGAGATGTCTCACTGTTCCTGTGAATGCTTGCCCACTCATTAACCACCTCTCATTCTATCTCTGGGCGACATGGTGGCACTGCTGCCTCACAGTGTCAGGGACTCGGGTTCAATTCCAGCCTTGGACGACTGTCTGTGTGGAGTTTGTACATTCCCCTTGTGTCTGCTTAAGTTTCCTCCGGCTGCTCAAGTTCCCTCCCACAATCCAAAGATGTGCATGTTTAATGGATTGGCCATACTAAATTGTGTTTTAGTGTCCAAAGATGTGTAGGTTTGGTGGTTTGATGGGTTAAATGTCTGGGGGTATGGGATTAAGGGCTGGGCCTGGGGGAATGCTCTGTTGGGGAGTTGGTGCAGACTCAATGTGCTCAGTTGCATCTTCTGCCTGTAGGGATTCTATCATTCTCACATACTGAAGTAGACCAGGACTTTGTGAAATAGTGTGAAGCAGGTGCTACAGATAGCACTGTGGCACAGTGCTTAGCACTGCTGTCTCACAGAACCAGGGACCCAGGGGTTGATTCCGGGCTTGGGTCACTGTCTGTGTGGAGTCTGTACATTCCCTCTGTGTCTGCATGGGTTTCCTCCTGCTGCTCCAGTTTCCTCCCACAGTCCAAAAGACTGACCATGCTAAATTCTCCTTCAGTGTACCCAAACAGGGGTTGGAGTGTGGTGACTAGGGGATTTTCACAGTAACTTCATTGCAGTGTTAATGTAAGCCTACTTGTGACACTAATAAATAAACTTTAAATGAGTAGGCAGCCCATTTTCCCAAAGGGAACGTATAAAAGGAGGACCTTGTTGTTGTGATGGTGTGATAGATCCTTGCAGAAAGGGTCAGTTCTGAGGCTCTGCTGTCATCAGGTTTGGAGACAACATGGAGTGGGGCTAGGATGAGGAATGTAAATTGTGGGATTGGGTTATTACTGAAATAGCAAGCAAAATCAACCCAGAGGACAGCACAAATTTATGTATGTAAACAATTACAGTCTGCCGTTTAAATAAATATAAATTGCATTATATCAAATAATGTTGCAACCTAGCTTCAAAAGCTTGTCATGGCGGTATTGTCACGGCCTGTTATTGAGGTAAAATGGGACGAGTCATTTTTATGACTGAATCAATGAACGGCGTTGCTGTAGAGACGGTGATACTGGGATCTGATTGTTTGAGGGGATAGGGATCCGTAACACTCCAGTTGGATATTAGCGCACTTACTTGCAATAGTGCAGACAGACAGACAACTTGTATGAAAATATGAAGCTTGAGTTCCGAAAGAGCTAATCATCCACCCTGTTAGCATTTTACAAGTCATTTTCTTACAGTCACCACCAAGGGAAATCACATCTGATATCTTATCAAAGAGGTTCATTTCCTTCTTTTTAAAATGATCAATTTGCATAATTACTCCAGTGTCCTGCTGGGTGATTTAATTTACCACAATATGTCATGATGTGCCTACAATTTGTTCCTTTGCATCTTGGCTAGTAATTGGGTTCCAAAACCTCATTTATCACCTAATCAGCTCAACAGGATGCAGCTCAAACGATACCGTGCAATGTTTAAACCAATTCAGTTTCCTTTAAAGCCCGATGGATGTCCCAACCATGGCAGAATATTCCATGAAACAGAATTGATTCAGAAAAACGAAATCATAAGCAGCTTTCGTACAACCTTAGCCCGAGGTTCGTTTGAGAGAAGCCTCGTATTGGAAATTTCCACTACTGCAACATCCAAATTTTTTTTTAAATCACGGACCAAATAAATTACCGCCTCGTATTGATTTTCCCCATTTTATTAAATTAACTGCAGTGAGCCATAACACCAGGACTACGTATGTGATCGACTTGACTGCGTTAATCGAACAACAGACTGTGCCTGACTACTTTCATTCAGTAAAGGAAATATGTATATTGTGCCTACTTGCACTGGACTTTTTCTCAGTTGGAACAAAATAATCGCTGCCGATGTTCGTTAATTATGAAGCAAATCTAAACATATCAGGAAAATATTTTCTCTCTCTCAAATTTGGAAACAAATTAGGAATCTGTAATATATGCACTTATATATATTTGTTTAAAAATGGTGTACAAAGCATATTTTCCCTGACAATACTATGATCTTTAGTTTTCAAGTAAACGGACGTGCAGGTTAGCCTGCTGTGGTGTTTCACTTGAATTAGCAATCATTACAAAATTCTTAACAAGTCATTATTGCACATTGTGATCTTTCTAATTTTCTTACCCTGGATTATTTTGGCTCTTAAACATGGGTCCCAAATTCCCAGTAAGTGGCATGCCTTTGCCCTGAGTTCTCTGTGGGTTTGGGTGACCTGCTTAGGAAATGACCAGTAAAGCCCATGACCAGCAAATACTTTGAACCACTGGAGATACAGGACCGTGAAGCTGCAATCTTCCTTCAACAACATTATGCAGAAGCTGCAGCTGCACTCACGCTTCCATTTCGGTGGCACGGTGGCACAGTGGTTAGCGCTGCTGCCTCACAGCACCAGGGATCCAGGTTCGAATCCCAGCTTGGGTGACTGCCTTTGTGGGGTTTGTACATTCTCCCCGTGTCTGCGTGGGCTTCCTCCAGGTTCTCTGGTTTCCTCCCACAGTCCAAAAATATGAGGATTAGATTGATTGGCCGTGCTAAATTGTTCCTTGGTGTCAGGGAGATTAGTAGGTTAAATATGTGGGGTTACGGGGATAGGATCTGGATGAGATTGTTATCAGACTTGATGGGCTGAATGGTTTCACTCTGAGGGACTGTGGGGATTCTATGATTCTTAAGTCTCCAACTCCCTCAAACTTAGGATTGGAGACCTGGTATTGAGTACAACTTCTGCTAGTATTATGGGCTATCTGCTCCTTTCATACAAATACAGGCAGTGTTGACAAAAAAGCAAGACATGCAGATGACAATAGAAATTACCAACAGACCAGAATATACAGACGTTTACGGCAGCATAGTGGTTAGCACTGCTGCCTCACAGCACCAGGGACCTGGGTTCGATTCCCGACTTGGTTCACTGTCTGAGCAGAGTTTGTGCTTTCTCCCTGTGTCTGCATAGATTTCCTCCTGGTGCTCTGGTTTCCTTCCACAGTCTGAAAGATGTGCTGGTTAGGTGCAGTGGCCATGCTAAATTCTCCCCCAGTGTACCCGAACAAGTGCCGGAGTGTGGCAACTGGGGGATTTTCACAGTAACTTCATTGCCATGTTAATGCAAGGCTACTTGTGACAAATAAATAAACTTTAACTTCAGGGGGAAGCATGCTTGCAAGGTCATGGTGGGATGGTCTCAGCTCTGCAGCAGAAAGTTGTGGGTCCCGTTCCAGAGACCTGAGCATATAATCTAGGGTTGAGTACAATACTAAGGAAGTTACCACACTATCAGAACTGCCTCTTCCTTGATGAAACATTGAGTTGAGGCTTGGCCTTTCCACTTGATATGAAAGGTACCATTTCAAAATTAGCATAAGTGCTCTCATCAGTACCTTACTATTTACCTCTCAATCAACATCTCTAAAACATTGCCATTTTTAAGACCTTGCTGTGTGCCAATTTATGGCTATGTTTTCCACATTACAACAATGACTGCGAATAGTTCCTTGGCCGTGAAGAGCTTTGGAAGGTCATGAGGTCATGAAAGGCACTGTATAATTGCATGCCTTCAATTTGTAACATTTATTTGTAGGTTGTGGCTGAGAAGGCAAAGCTGATTGCAAACACTGGTAAGCACTATCCTCCTCAGTGGCATCCTTGGCACACACCGAGGGTAAATGATGAGGGAATGAGATGTCTGGCAGTATATGGCAAAGTTGGCAGTATATGGAAAGTTGCGAGTGCCCTCTTTTACTTGTCCCTGCAGTGCGCTGCACATTTGTACTGGAAGAGGCAGAGGTGACACTTAATTGCTGCCAATCCCTCACTATGGGAGTAGCCACTGTTCTGGACGCTTTCTTGGCCTGGATTTCAAATAGGCAAGTGGGCCCTTCTCCTCATCTCTCCTGGGAGTGCTTCCAGTTCATTATCATTAAACTCTGCTGGAGAGCAAACGTTTTTGTGGTTTAAAGTATTCGCACTTGTGTCTACAATGTGTGCATCTGTGCAAAGGCTTGGAATCCAATGAGCTCTAAGCAAATGTAAAAGAGTGAGAAACTGATATTGCCTTGCTGTACATGACTACACCAGAGCAGCCTTTATAGCCTGTCTTGAGAAAGCTGGCTTCAGCAATGAAACCAGAGACCCTTCCAGCCATGTGATTATTTTGTTCCACATGGGTGTTGCAACCCTAAATTCTCAGTACAATTTAATATCTACTGATCAGAGCTCACTCCCTAAATATCAAGTGTCTTTATCAAAATGTTGAAGTTTGAACTTTGCACAGCCTGAGGAATATAAACCATGCCAGCATTTTGTCAACCCCTGTTCCACATATGGTGCCAAACTACAACTGTATTAGTCAGTAATTGAAGGAAATAGAAGAAAAGGCAATGAGAGAAATTTTGCAGTTTTTGACTGCCTCGCATTATCAACATGTTTGCGAAGATTGCCTATGATGGCCGAAGCACAAGGATTGTGGTTGAAGAAAGACAGTGATTTCCTTGAATTGTTATGTGTTAGAGACATCAAAACCTTGGTGGGAAGGCCTTTTTTTTCTGCTCATTGTACCAGCAAAATTGTAAACACATTTTTTCAGAGTTCTTTGATAATCCCACTAGAATAACTGAATGTTTCTGATCTTGTTCACACATAGCGGCTGAAGAAACCTTTGCCGCAAAAATCATTAAGCTGTTGTTTCGTTGATCCAACGTACCCCGACCTATTTAGCTCTGGCGACTGGTACGCCTCTCGCGTGGTTGAAGAACAGAGACAATGTTGGTTCAGTGACAATCAAATACCCCTGCAACAGATTCTAGGCATCCACCAAACTAAAGTGAGAATTTTGGATTAGGTAATTCCCTAACCCACCCCCCCCCACCACAACCCCCCGCCCCAGCCCCCCAAACCCTGGTCCCACGCATACCACCAAGCCCACCAGCATAATAAATCTGAAACAGGCATCTGTCTTTGTTGTTGGGATTCATGCCAAGACTGTAACAGAAATGACTGTAGGAAAGTAGCTTATTACGCGCATTACCTAATGTAGTTCTGAAATTTATTGTTAACTTACTGGCCTTTATTATGGTTTAAACTGCTTCCCAGTACTACTTCCTCATATCCAACCAATGTTTGCTCCTCATGGGAAGAAAATGCAACCTTATATCCAAAGTGATTTTGGGGAAGCATGTCACCCGGCAACCAGCTAGCCTTTTCACTGCTGTGATTTCCACCATAATGCATGTTTATGTAGTGACTCTGGGCTGCAGAATGGCAGTTGGCTATCACTGTTTGTGATTCAGATAAGCGGAGCTTCACATTTTATTCTCTGCTCACAGAGCAAGACCACATTTAGCAGAGAGGAATAGATCTAGATGGATCTTGAGCTTGAGAGAATTGCACGCATTGACAATTTTTGAAGAAATTATTCTTGACACAGTTCACCCCTAACAGTAAAACCAAAATACTGAGGATGCTGGAATCTGAAACAAAAACAAAAAATGCTGGAAAATCTCAGCAGGTCTGACAGCATCTTTTGGAGACAATAGAGCCAACAGGTCTAGACGAATAGAGCCAACATTTCAAGTCAGAGCAGCTCTGACGAAGGGTCATCTGGACTCAAAACATTGGCTCTATTCTCTCTCCACAGATGTTGTTTCTTGAGTACCACCATACAGAGAGAAGGAAAGGAGAGAGTGCAGAATGCAGTGTTACAGTTATAGCTAGGGTGCTGAGAAAGTTTAACTTAATTTGAGGTAGGTCCATTCAAAAGTCTGATGACAGCAAAGAAGATGTTCTTGAATTGGTTGGTACGTGACCTCAGACTTTTGTATCTTTTTCCCAACGGAAGAAGGTGGAAGAGAGTATGGCCATTTGATATTGCTCTTGGAGCTAAAGGTTTCAAGGGATATAGGGGAAGGTGGGATCAAGATATTGAATTTGATGATATGGTGAGCAGGCTCAAGGGGCTGAATGGCTTACTCCTGCTTACATTTTCTATGTTTCTATATTTCTATGTTTCTATATTCCTGGAAACTACAAGCAAGTCATCTTAACATCAAAGGTGGGGAGGATTTTACAGCAATAATCCAAGACAGAATTAATTGGCATTTTAAAAAAATTACACTATTAAATGAGGTCTAGATAAGATTTATTAAAAATAGAATGTGATCGAGTTCTTTGATGAAGTAGAGAGATGGTTGATGAGGGTAGTGTGATTGATGGTGAATATGTGGACTTTCAAAAGCTGTTCAATGAAATACATATATAAACAGGTTAGCAAAGTTGAAGGAACAATGGGAACATGAATGCTAAACAAATGCTAGGGCAGCATGGTGGCATAGTGGCTAGCACTGCTACCTCACAGCTCCAGGGACCAGGGTTCGATTCCCAACTTGGGTGAATATCTGTGTGGAGTTTGCACATTCCCCTGTATTTGTGTGGGTTTCCTCCGGGTGCTTTGGTTTCCTCCCACAGTCCAAAAATGTTAGGTTGATTGGACTGGCTAAATTAATCATTAGTGTCCTGGGGCTATAGGTTAGAAGGATAAGCAGGGATAGGGCCTTGGTGGGATTGTTGTCGGTGCAGACTCGATGGGCTGAATGGCTTCCTTCTGCACTGTAGGGAAAATGTGATTTCTATGAAATTGTCTAAGGGAAGAAAATGGAGGGTAGCAATAGTATATATTTTTATTCATTGTTACAGACAGGGGAGGAGAGGTGAACTTACATAATGGCCCTTCTCCTCCCCACTGTACCCCCAGAGTGGGGGTCAACGGGTGCTATTCGGATTGGTGGATGGTGACTAGTGGAGTGCCCCAGGGGTCGGTGCTGGGGCCTCAGCTTTTTACCATTTATATAGATGATCTGGAGGAGGGAACCGAGTGTAGGGTGTCAAAATTTGCTGATGACACCAAGATTGGGGGAACGGCGAATTGTGCGGAGGGTGTGGAGAGTCTGCAGAAGGATCTAGATAGGCTGGGCGAATGGGCCAGGAAATGGCAAATGGAATTTAATGTTGGCAAGTGCGAGGTGGTCCACTTTGGTAGGAATAATGGTAGGAAGGACTATTACTTACGGGGCGAAAAACTGCAGCAGGCGACGGTGCAGAGGGACCTCGGGGTCCTTGCGCATGAGTCGCAAAAACCCAGCTTGCAGGTGCAGCAGGTGGTCAGGAAGGCAAATGGGATGCTGGCCTTCATAGCGAGGGGGATTGAATATAAAAGTAGGGAGGTCTTGCTGCAGCTGTATAGGGCATTGGTGAGGCCGCAGCTGGAGTACTGTGTGCAGTTTTGGGCGCCGCACCTGCGCAAAGATATTTTGGCCTTCGAGGGAGTGCAGAGGAGGTTTACTAGGCTGATACCGGAGTTGAGGGGGTTGAGCTATGAGGAGAGGCTGAATAAACTGGGCTTGTACTCATTAGAGTTTAGAAGAATGAGGGGAGATCTCATTGAGACGTATAAGATGATGAATGGGATGGATAGGATAGAGGTGGAGAGACTCTTCCTGCTCAGAAAGGATAGTAGGACTAGGGGGCACAGCCTCAAGATAAAGGGAGGGTGATTTAGAACGGAGTTGAGGAGGAACTTCTTCACTCAAAGGGTGGTGAATCTCTGGAATTCTCTGCCCGTTGAAGTGGTGGAGGCTGCCTCGCTAAATATTTTTAAGACGCGGGTTGATGGGTTTTTGATAAGAGAGGGGATTAAGGGTTACGGGGAGAAAGCGGGAAAGTGGAACTGAGCAGCGACAGATCAGCCATGATCTTATTGAATGGCGGGGCAGGCTCGAAGGGCTAGATGGCCTACTCCTGCTCCTATTTCTTATGTTCTTATGTTCTTATGTCTCCTTTTCTTACTACCTATAATCAGAATATTTTTCTTTGGAAAGGTAGATGTGCGTGATTCCTAGACCCCTGTAGCGTATGGTCAATTTAAATAAATAGCAGCAGTCTTTCATTGTTTTGAAAGCACACAAGATTATTTATTTACACTCATTCTAAGTTTAAATGCCACAGTAATCACTCAGCATGCCCGCACATACACACATACATACTCACACACACGCACGCATAGACATAAAAATATAATTATAGTACGAAGAATGAAGCACTACAACAAGTTTCAAACAGTAGTGTTCCCAAACACAGTGAAGCCTAGGCTGTGACAAGGATCATTACCACTGAGTAGTTTTACCCTTTTTCATAGTACCAGTCCACGCACAAACAGTTGCAATGCGAGAATGAGCTAAGGTTTTTTAAATTATTCTTCTAAAGTCTAACTTACTTTTCTGCATAATACCTTTAAAGAATAACACACAGTAGTTCAAAACATATTACACGCTAGCAATAAATTGGACATAGTAAATAGAAACAATTTGTCCACAATAAATTAAAAATATCTGCTGGGCTAAACATGTAAATAGATATTAAAATAAAAAGTTCTTGAATGGGAGGGTGTGATGCCACAGGTCATAATTCATGTGTGAACCAATGAGGTTTGGTAAGGTAAGGGGACAGCGTGGGTAAGAGGTGTTGAGCACAGTCTGTTTTAATGCTTATATGGTGGACAAATAACTGCGAGTAGGCGTCTGATGAGTTCAATTAATATTTATTTAAGACGCACAATCAATAATCACCCGCCCAACCTACAATAAGTTATCTTACAGAAAATACTAAAGTTCAAGTCCAATACAAGACCTTGACTTAACTTTGCGTGACTGGCAAGTACCCAAGCAGATATTGGCCTTTATCTGTGCGCTGGTCTCAGTCGTCCTATGCATAGTTTGGTCCTTTGGTCTGGTCTGGCACTCTGGCTCTGGTCTTCCTTCCTTTTTGGGTGTGATGGCTGTCCTCGTGCTGGTCATCACTGGCGATGGTCACCGTTGTTGTAGCTCGTTCATAGGGTCAGAGAGAGAGAGGGAGATTCTTGGTTGTGCAGCACCCTTTATATCCTGTTGGGTTTCACGCTTCTTTAGGCCATTTCCAATCAATTGATCAGAACTTGATCACCTTTAATCGATAAAGTCCAATCGGGTGCTGTCGCACCAATCTCTGTGTGTCTCCCCAACGGCCATGTCTGCAGGTGTTGGGGGCAAGTAGAGTACATGCCCCCTTCCAAATAAGGGGTTATGGCACCCCTACGTCTGGTAAACAACCCAGTTTGACCAGAAAGTCCCTTTTGTCTTGGAGATGACCCATATCCTGCGTATTCACTCATCTGGGTTGCAGTCCATTTATCTCTGTCTTTTAGGCTGCAGCCTGTTGTTTTAATTCTTGCCCAATTGTCCCAGATTGCTTTACAAATCGCCATTTTAGACGGTTTGGCCATAGAGGTTAAGGGGATAGGGTTGGTAACGGGTAGGGTGGGTCAGATAGATGAGTAAGGGGGTAGGGTTGGAAAATGGGTAATGGGATAGATTGGTGAGAGGCTAGAGTGGGAGTTGGATAGGGTAGTGAGGTCGGATTAGATCATGTCTTTATTAGGAAAATGTTAAAATCCTTAAATACTTATGACTGCTACAAAACTGATTCTCTTACATTGTATCAAAGTCAGTGCTTCTAGTCCCCTATAAATTTACCATAACAAGTTTACAAGCATAGATTTTCATCTACTAATACTTATCTAATGGACTACCCACTCATGTTGGCCAGGCACGGAGAGGATCAGACTTCATTAGGCTTAGAGCTTGAGGTTTTCTTCATCTTCCCTCTGTGGTTCATTTTCCAATTCTGCTTTCAAGGCTTCAATATTTATCATCTGAGTCTAACTGAAAACATGCATTCCCACATATAGGCACTGACCATGGGTATATTGTTCAAATTAGTTTATTGCAGGCTGCCTGACCTCAGTGTCAGTGTAGTCCTCAGTGTTTATGATTCTGTTTCATAGCTGACTCCTGTCCATTTGATCAATTAGAATAGGTTTGTCCTCAGGGTTATGTATTGTTTTCCATCCTGCTAATTTGTCATGGTCAGATTGTCCCTTGAAGACACCTACTGTCCAGTATCCTGCTGACTTTACATTGCCCATTGTACAATCAAAGCCACTTGTTGAAAGTAAATATAGACCACTTCTTCTTCTTGTAGATTACATACAAATAACATTCAGGGCTTTGGGCCAAGTGCTGGTAGATAGGATTAGATGGAACTTCACGTGTTTTTTGGGTGTCTGTGCAGACTTGATAGGCCAAAGAGCCTCTGTTTCACTGTATGATTCTGTGATCCTATGATTCTACTCAAAGTCTGGAGTTAAAACTTCTTAAATCTGAAGTTAGCCATATTTCCCATAAGGCCATAGTAGTGTCCTTTTTTGTGTGTGGCCATTTTGTATCAAACTGATCAGCTACAATTAATATCACATTAAGAATGACAATGCTTTCTTTGTGCTTTGTCCTATGTCAGTTCAGCTCCCTTAATATGTGATGAACTACAGTTTCTTACCTAAGGAAGGATATACTTACCACAGAGGGAATTACAGTGAAGTTCACCAGACTGATTCACTGCAAGACGGGATGTCCTCTGAACAGAAATTTAGGAGACTGACCCTGTATTCTCTAGGGTTTAGAAGAATGAGAGGTGATCTCATTGAAACGTACAAAATTCTGACAGGGCTCCACAGAGTAGATGCAGGAAAGAAGTTTCCTCTGGCTATGGGGGTCTAGAATGGTCTCAGAATGAGGCCTAGGCCCTTTAAGAGCGAGATGAAGAAGAATTTCTTCACATAGAAGGTGATGAATCTTTGGAATTTTCTATCCCAGAGGGCTTTTGTGACTCAGTTGTTGAGTATGCTCAAGGTATGTGCTGGCACAGACCTGATGGGCCAAAGGGCCTGTTCCTGTGCTGTACTGTTCTTTGTAGAGACCGATAAATTTCCATGGGTCTTCCGCATCTCCTACAACATACACTTCGCTGCACAAAATCAGTTAATGATGCCCCAGAACAGACTGAATTGTGTACCTGCCGCTAGCCTGCTGGCTCCTGTTCTAGTCCCTCACTCACTCTGGGAAATTTGACCTGCAATGGGAAGAAATCAGGGAACCATCCACACAAATTCCCCCTGTATTTTCCTGGCATCTCCATTACAACCAGTATCGCTGAATGTAACAGGAGTGATAAGCCAAGATTTCTTTAACGAGATCATCTGTCAGTTATGATGCTTAAGAAAAAATGAACAGTTGGAGGAAGAGATAAGAACATAAGAACATAAGAACATAAGAAATAGGAGCAGGAGTAGGCCATCTGGCCCTTCGAGCCTGCCCCGCCATTCAATAAGATCATGGCTGATCTGTCGTGGCTCAGTTCCACTTTCCCGCCCTCTCCCCATAACCCTTAATCCCCTCTCTTATCAAAAACCCATCAACCCGCTTCTTAAAAATATTTAGCGAGGCAGCCTCCACCACTTCAACGGGCAGAGAATTCCAGAGATTCACCACCCTTTAAGTGAAGAAGTTCCTCCTCAACTCCGTTCTGAACCGCCCCCCCTTTATCTTGAGGCTGTGCCCCCTAGTCCTACTGTCTTTTTTGAGCGGGAAGAGTCTTTCCACCTCTATCCTATCCATCCCATTCATCATCTTATACGTCTCAATGAGATCTCCCCTCATTCTTCTAAACTCTAACGAGTACAAGCCTAGTTTATTCAGCCTCTCCTCATAGCTCAACCCCCTCAACTCCGGTATCAGCCTAGTAAACCTCCTCTGCACTCCCTCCAAGGCCAAAATATCCTTGCGCAGGTGCGGCGCCCAAAACTGCACACAGTACTCCAGTTGCGGCCTCACCAATGCCCTATACAGCTGCAGCAAGACCTCCCTACTTTTATATTCAATCCCCCTCGCTATGAAGGCCAGCATCCCATTCGCCTTCCTGACCACCTGCTGCACCTGCAGGCTGGGTTTTTGCGACTCATGCACAAGGACCCCGAGGTCCCTCTGCACCGTCGCCTGCTGCAGTTTTTCGCCCCGTAAGTAATAGTCCTTCCTACCATTCTTCCTACCAAAGTGGACCACCTCACAATTGCCAACATTAAATTCCATTTGCCATTTCCTGGCCCATTCGCCCAGCCTATCTAGATCCTTCTGCAGACTCTCCACACCCTCCGCACAATTTGCCTTTCCCCCAATCTTGGTGTCATCAGCATACTGGAGAACCTTTCCTGAAACCCAGACCACAAGATATCACAGAATGAAGAGAACTGAGTAAAGAACAAAAGGGTTAATGTGCCAAGTTGAAATCGCCAGATTTCTGGCCCTTTTCGATATTGGGGCTTTGGTACCTGTGCTGTTTTTTTCCTTGACCTTCTTACTCTCCTTTTTAAATCAGTACGCTCTCATTGTAAAAGTATAAATGAATAGATGGAAATTAACTGGGTTCTCAGTGTATACCATGAGGATTCAGCTTTCTGCCTTTCTTTCCTATCTCTTTATTAAGAATCTCTTTCCTGCTCCTTTCTCTCCCTCAAGAGTAGCCAAACTTTAAACAAACGCATGCGACCTGCCCCTCCCATACAGACATATAACAAGAATCTATGTATGTACTCTTTTAGTTGCATCATTCCAAGATTGGTCAGAACATTGAATACCGGAGTTGGAACATCTTGTTAAAGTTGTACAAGACATTGGTAAGGCCACACAGCACTGTGTGCAGTTCTGAATACCTTATTATAGAAAGGATACTATTAAACTTGAAAGAGTGCAGAAGAAATTTACTAGGATGCTGGTGGTTCTTGATGGCTTGAGTTATAAGGAGAGGCTTGATAGACTAGGGCTTTTTTCCCTGAGTGTAGGAGGCTGAGAGATGATCTTATAGGGGTCTACAAAATAATGAGGGGCGTGGATCAGCGAGAAAGTCAATATCTTTTTTAGGGGAGTCTAAAACTGGAGGGCATAGATTTAAGGTGAAAGGGGAGAGATACAAAAGTGTCCAGAGGGGCAGTTTTTTCACACAGATGGTGGTGAGTATCTGGAACAAGCTGCCAGAGGTAGTAGTAGAGACAGGAACAATTTTGTCTTTTAAAAAGCGTCTAGACAGTTACATGGTTAAGATGGGTATAGAGGGATATGGGTCAAATACAGACAATTGGGTCTACCATAAGGGTTTTTTTAAAAAAAGGGTAGCATGGACAAGTTGGGCCGAAAGGCCTGTTTCCATGCTGTAACCTCAATGACTCTATGACTCAATGGGCTGAATTGTCCACCCGAGGTCAACGAACCTTTGAGTGGTCCATATCCACCACCACCCCCACCCCCAACACCGCCGCCACCCCCCCCCCCCCCCCCCCCCCCACACACACACACACACACACAGCTATGATTCCTCTGTGAGGCAGAATGGGAAAATTCACCCCCTATGTATCTGGATTCCCAATCTGCTGCCATTTAAGGGTTAAGAGGGTGGTTTCATAAAATTCTTGCAGATTATTCCCTGATCCCTCCTGGAATCCTGTTCCATTGCCAGGCAAAGGCCAGGGAGCTTACAGCTATCATTGCTTTGCACCAAAGTGCACCAAGGGTATGCGAGGGGAACTCTCTAGGTGATTCCTTTTCCAATTGCCTCCCCTGCCCTTTCTGCAATGAAGTGATTAAGCCAAAGAACTGCATTCTTCCTGTCAGCAGACGAGTCACCTTTAATCTTTTGATAAATAGCAAAGAGGGAAAAAGAATACTCATCTACATGAGTAATAATATACATTAACTTGAGTCCTCTGCTCTGTGGCTCAGTGTGTCGAAGCCACACCAAATCAGTAAAACAAAACTCAATCACGGCAGAGTACTGCCAATGGTTTAGCAGTCAAACCCATCGACTGGCTTGGGGATGAACTTCTTAGACAAAGATTGCCCCAGATTTGATCCTAGACCTGGCAGAGTTAGCTGGATAGCAGTAAGGGTACTACTGGTCTTGGTGGTCTAATGGACTCTTGTTCTGTTACCATAACTTCTTCGCTGGCCAGGAAGCATTAGCTCTCTGATACATGCCTTCTAAACTCACACATGGGCAGCTTGGTGGCACAGTGGTTAGCACTGCTGCCTCATAGTGCCAGGGACCCAGGTTCGATTTCCGGTGGGACACTTCTGCAGAGTTTGCACATTCTCCATGTGTCTATGTGGGTTTCCTCTAGGTACTCTGGTTTCCTCCCATAGTCAGAAAGACATGCTGGTTATGTGCACTGGCTCTGCTAAATTCTCCCTCAGTGTATCCAAACAAGCGATGGAGTGTGGCGACTTGGGAATTTTGACAGTAACTACATTGCAGTGTTAATGTAAACCTACTTGTGACACTAATAAATGAACTTTAAATGTGAAGAATTCTCATGATTAAATGCTTGTTCTGAAATTTCACTCCAGTATAACTGATTGATTTGGCAAAATGAGGAAGTGATTTACTAAAACTTTGGAACAGTTTCAGAACAAAAAGTTATTTTAATCAACTTATGTCTGTTTACATATCATCTAATTTGTTGCCAAGAAATCTTAGAATATTAACCTACAATTTTATCTTTCTAAAAGCATTTAGGTAGTTACATGGGTACGATGGGTATAGAGGGATATGGGCCAAATGTGGGCAATTGAGATTAGCTTAGGGGTTAAAAAAAAGGTGCCATGGACAAGTTAGGCTGTAGGGCCTGTTTGCATGATGTAAACTTCCATGACTCTATGACTCTACTCTAGACACATTTAATGTCATGTGTAAATGAAGATAAAATAGTGAATGACTAATGTTTGCCACAAGTAAAACTATCAGCTACTTTGACAATGACAAGCCATGAGCAAATACGAAATAGTGTTGCAGGTTCCAGAACCACAGAATGATATGAATTTATAGTATGGTTTCTCAGTGCTGCCGCAGTGTCTCAGTGAAGAAAGCTTGAGACTCATACATTTAAACATGAATTCTTTATTAGCGTTAACTATTCACAGGTCCAAGGTATGATAATGCATGGGGATGTTCCCTGTAGTTAGGCATTCTGATATTCTCTGTAGACTGTTTCCTTAAAGGCTCATACCATGTTTGTTTGTTTGTTTGTTTATTAGTCACAAGTAGGCTTACATTAATACTGCAATGCAGTTACTGTGAAAATCCCCTAGTTGCCACAGTCTGGCACCTGTTTGGGTACACTGAGGGAGAATTTAGCATGGCCAATGCACTTAACCAGCACACCTTTCTGACTAGGGGAGGAAACCGAAGCACCCTGAGGAAACCCACGTAGACACGGAGAGAGTGTGCACAGAGAGTGATCCAAGCTGGAAATTGAATCCAGGTCCCTGGCACTGTGAGGCAGCAGTGCTAACCATGTGACACTATACATCCTAACGTGGGCAAGTGTTATTCTCCAGTTCCAAGTTAATCCTTGTGTGTTGAGCATCTTTACACTACAATGGCATGCTGACACATAACAACAATGACAGTGATTTTGGTTAACTTGCCTTCACTGAACAATGCTTAAAGTTTATTTATTTGTTTATTAGTCACAAGTAGACTTACATTAACACTGCAATGAAGCTACTGTGAAAATCCCTTAGTTGCCACTCTGTGGTGCCTGTTTGGGTACACTAAGGAAGAATTTAGCATGGCCAATGCACTGAACCCGCACATCTTTGTACCATGGGAGGAAACTGGAGGACCCAGAGGAAACACAGGCGGACAATGTGCAAAACTCCACACAGGCAGTGACCTAAGCCAGGAATCAAATCTGAGTCCCTGGTGCTGTGAGACAGCAGTGCTAACCAGTGTGCCACTATGTCGCCCACTAAAACTGAGCCTGGGAATTTTCTGAAGGTTGAGTCTGGAATCTGATCACTGAATTACAGGACTTTTGAATGTTGAAGGACAAAACCGTCTCTACACTTGTTGGGGGGAGAAAAAAAACCTTGATGTGTTGAATCGTGTTATCAAAATGTTGACATTCAATACTGTGAAACAACATCGTAACTAATGCAAATCGAAACTTGCAGACTGGGCTCTGTGCCAAGCCTGATGTGTGACAAGTGGCAACACCGTGGTTGAAATCAGAAAAGCAAAGTAATTCTTTATGATCTTTCAGATAAGATTTGCTATTTTAGAGTAGCAATTTATTTCATATCCTGTGTAAGAAATATTTGAACGGCTCTGTTCCAAAATCTATTTTTTTTCTCCCCCTTCTCTCTCATCTCCACATTTCAGTTCCAATCCCACTGTGTTTTATTTTCCCATTTCAAAATGTCAAAGCTTCCCTGCAACATGTTGAATCTCTATTACTCTGTTCAAAGTTTCAAAGCCCTTTCCTAAGAGGAAATGTGTTTGCATTTCAAGAGCCTGCTCTGGCAGGTCCAGATGTTATCTCGAAAGAATGACTTTATTTTCCTTGATTCAAGCATATAGAAAATAGTTGGAAACGATGCTTGGAAAGATGCAGCAGAATTTTAAACAGGATTAAACAGTATAAATTTTCCAACGGAAAAGACGTGAAAATCCAGTGATACAACAGCGGGGAAGAAGAGGGATGAGGGTCGGAATATTCCCATCCTGCCCGCCACTGGAATGTTAGCGGGCGGGTTGTGGAAAATGTGAAACACCATTGACGGTCGGGTGGGAACTTCCAGATTTTAGACCAGTGTGGCTGGAGAATTCCGCCCGAGGTGTTCAGGACACAAATTGGTCCAGATTTTAACTCCACCAGAACTGATCAGAAGGATTGTGTTGTTAAAATAGCAGGTGGACTTTAGCAACAGGTTCCCACCCACTGTCTTTTACACTCACCTCAAAATGGCAGGGGAGAACTGGCTGCTCCAGCAGTTGACGCTCCACATTTGGGTGAGCACTTGAAAGGGGCGGCATGGTGGCGCAGTGGTCAGCACTGCTGCCTCACGGCTCTAGGAACCTAGGTTCAATTCCCAGCTTGGGACAGCGCCTGTGCAAATTCTACACGTTCACCCCGTGTCTGCTTGGCCTCCTCTTTGGTTTCTTCCCACGTCGTGAAAGACATGCTGGTTAGTCGCATTGGCCATGCTAATGTATCCGAACAGGCGCTGGAGAGTGGCAACTAGAGGATTTTCACAGTAACTACATTGCAGTGTTAATGTAAGTCTACGTGCGACACTAATATTTAAACTTTATTTCTTTAAGATTTTAATTCTTGATGGGACACCAACAGATATTTAAATTTACTGGGTGACGTTTGCAGATGGCTCACCCCTTTCTGCAAGCTGATAGAATTGTCCATGGGCGGGAACTCATTCTTGACCAACTCTGCCCCAATCTGAATTGCAGGGGAGAGGGAAGGCATCTCCACCCTCCAGCTTCTTTCCTGGTTCTATGTGGCAGTGAGGCTGCCATCCCCGGAGGTGATGCCTCTTCTGTGTCAGTGTAAGTGGCACGGTAGCACAGTGATTAGCACTGCTGCTTCACGGCGCTGGGACCAGGGTTTGATTTCCGGCTTGGGTCACTGTCTGTGTGGAGTTTGCGCATTCTCCCTGTGTCAGTGTGGGTTTCCTCCGGGTGCTCTGGTTTCCTCCTGCATTCCGAAAGACGTGCTGGTTAAATGCATTGACCTGAACAGGCACCAGCCCGATGCGGCAACTAGGGGAATTTCACAGTAACTTCATTGCAGTGTTGATGTAAGCCTTACTGGTAAGCAATGCTTGTACAATTTTGTTTTTTAAAAAGCATTTAGACAGTTACATGGGTACGATGGGTATAGAGGGATATGGACCAAATGCGGGCAATTGGGATTAGCTTAGGGGTTTAAAACAAAAGGCGGCATGGACAAGTTGGGCCGAAGGGCCTGCTTCCATGCTATAAACCTCTATGACTTTATGGTGACACTAATAAATAAACTTAAGCTTAAAACTTAAGTTAATGGTAAGACACATCATGGTTTTGCTGCTCATGTTCTCTTGGCTCCAGGAGGTACCAGCTCTCAATAATGCTCAGCGTTAGCCCAGTTAGAGCACTTTAAAATTGCTTTGATGCATCAAGAGACAGAAACTATCTGGATTTCAAGTTCCCAACCCCACATGGAAAATCAAGCCAATGGAGAGCCTCGTTTGCCACCAAAATTGAAAAATTGAGAGCTGAATACATTCCATCTTTGAGATATCAGAGGTGAGATGCAAACTGAAATATCCTCGATTCCGATGATGTCTCTTTGCTTCAGCATCAGAAACACTCTCTGACTACTCCATTGTGAAGATTCCTTTTCAGATACTGCCTATCCTCAGTGATCTTCTCACACCGGAGATTTATAGAGTAGAATGAATCATAGAATCCCTACAGTGCAGAAGGAGGCTATTCGGCCCATCGATAACACCGACCACAATCCCACCCCAGCCCTATTCCTGTAACCTCACACGTTTACCCTCTAATCCCCCTGACACTAAGGTGCAGTTTAGCATGGCCAATTCACCTAATCCGTATATCTTTGGATTGTGGGAAGAACCCAGAGCACCTGGAGGAAACCCACACAGACACGGAGAGAACATGCAAATTCTGCACAAACAGTCCCCCAAGTTGGGAATCAAACCCAAGTCCTTGACCTGTGAGGCAGCAGTGCTAACCACTGTGCCATGAAAGTCTATATTTTCTGGTCTGCTGGTGACTTCCATTGTCATCTGCATGTCCTGCCTTTTTGTAAACGCTGCCTGTATTCGTCTGAAAGAGCCAGATAGCCCATAATACTACTAGGAGTTGGAGACTTAAGAATCATAGGACCCCACAGTGCAGAAGGAGGCCATTTGGCCCATCGAGCCTGCACTGACAACAATCCCACCCTATCCCACATCCTCACATATTTACCTCACAAATCCCTCTAATCCATACATCCCAGGATGCTAAGGGGCAAATTACCATGGCCAATCGACTAACCCACATACCTTTGGATTGTGAGAGGAAACCGGAGTACCCAGAGGAAACCCATGCGGATACGGGTAGAATGTGCAAACTCCACACAGGCAGTGACCCGAGGCCAGAATTGAACCCGGTTCCGGTGGGCTATTTGGTGTGACAGACCCACGAGGAACTCAATTTTGAACTCAAGGCCAAGTGGTGAAAGAAGAATATGCTAACTCAATGTACCTGTGCCCCTTCAGCGATTTGATTTTATTTATAAATCAGGGACATGGAGAGCAGCAAAGAAAGGCTTTGAGTAAGACTCAATGGTAAGCTAAATGAGCTATTTAAATGGAGTGCTCCAACTTGTCTATGACTTTCAAATAATTAAAAAATAACTTCTGCGTGAAATTGGCGTGCAGCCACATCAGATTTATTCTCTCTGTAGAGCATGAGGTGCACATGCAACAAGGCTGGAGTCATGAACCTGGTTTCAAGAGCTCCTCTGTGTTATTTCCTCTTTTATTCTTTTGCCCAGTTGCAGTTCAGAGTACAGACGCACAGAGTGAAAAAAAATTCTTATCTGGCACTATCACAAATCTTGAACTCCTATCAGAAGGCAAACATTGTTTGTAGTCTTTGTACATGCCTGTACAGGCGTTGTGCAAGTATTTGTTTAAACAAATTGAGCAAAGTATTAACATTTTGGCATGAAGTGCTGGTTCACCCTAATTGTAAATTACAATGTGAACTGTGTAGCTATATTTCTAAACCGTGCTGTCGCTGGTGGCTTGCCGACTGAGATTTGGCAGCTCTATTTTCATGTGCTGCACATCATATGTTACCTACTCTGCCCATCGAAGTTAGCATGTTCCGGGGTTTCCCTGCAAGGAACAGCAATTAAAGAAAAGTAATCCACCCAACACTGTGGTAAAAACCTGGAGAGAAATTTCTGGGTTTTTTGAAAAAAAAGTTTCTTTTTATATTTCCGATGAAAAAGTTTCAATTCAATACTTACAGAAATACTAGAAATGAGGGCAAAAGCACAGATGTTGGACTGGATGGCATGAGGTGATTAGAGACAGAAGGTCAGATGACGAAACCTCCAGGAATACTCTTGAGTTCAATCAGAGTTGGGAGCTGTAATCAGAGGTCAGATTCTTCACTCCCACTACTCCGCAAGGACAGATTTTTAAAATTTATTTATTCTTTCATGGGATGTGGGCGTTACTGGCAAGGCCTGCAAATGTTGCCCATCTCCAAATGCCCTTGAACTGAGTGGCTTGCTCAGCCATTTCAGCAGCTGTTAAGAGTCAGCCATGCTGCTGCAGATCTGGAGTCACATATAGGCCAGATCAGGCAAGGGTGGCAGATTTCCTTCCCTGGAGGGCATTAGCTGAACCTGATGAGTTTTTGCAATGGTTTGTGATAGTTTCATTATTGGGTCTAAGGGTGGCGTTCTCCAGCCCTTCATGCCGGTGGACCATCCTGGGGGGAGTGGCGGGGTGGGATGGGAATCCATCCCAAGTTTCAATTCCAGATTTTATTATTTGAATTTAAATTCCACCAGCTGCTATGGTGGGATTTACACCTATGCCTCCAGAACATTAGCTTTGTACCCTGGATCCCAGAGTATAGGTTGAGAAGTAGTGATAGATTTAAAACTTAGATGGGAAGGAGTTACTTCTCGCAGAGAGTGGTGAATTTGTGGAACTTGTTGCCCCGTAGCATGGCGGAGTCTGAATCGTTGAATGGCCTCAAGAAGGAGATAAACATATTTCTAATAAAAAAGGGATAAAGGGATATGGGGAACAGATGGGGAGATGGATTTGAGACCAGGGAGAGAATCAGCCATGATCTGATTGAATGGCGGAGCAGGCTCGAAGGATTGAATTTGCCTACTTCTGCCCCTAATTCTGATGTTCCTATGATCCAGTTGTGATCTCATTGAATGGCAGAACAGACTGGATGGGATGAATGGCCTACTTCTGCTTCTATGACTTATGGACCCCGGCGAACTCGCTGGGGTCTTTTAAAAGACTTCTGGATGAGTATATGGGGTTTTATGGGATTGGGGGTTATAGATAGGTCTATAGATTGGTAGGTGTTGATGTGATCGGTGCAACTTGTGGGCCAAAGGGCCTGTTTGTGCTGTAGTGCTCTATGTTCTATGTTACCACAATGCCATTGCACCCCCTTAATAATTATATGTTATCCTTTACATTCACAAGGAGGACAGACTGGATCTCTGTAGTAGCTAGCCCTTTTAAGTGGCATGCATTAGAAGGGTTAGATGACCCAATTGTCCAATAGGGAATAAGCGTGAGGCTCTTGGGGCAGAGTTCCGGCATCTGTAGTCGGATTGTTCCTTGTAAATTGTAATAGGCTCATTGTTGTTTGTTAGCCAACTGGTGGTTGCCAGTTATTGCATTTACTACAACCTCGGTGTAATATATTTGAAAGACCAATTCACAATGCAACAGCCCCTCAGCGTTACGCTGAAGTGACAACATTATTTCTGCGCTCAAGTGTCTGGGGTGGAACTTGAACCCAGAACCTTCCTGTCTCATCGACAAGAATGTTGTCACTAAGGCCACAGCTGACCAAAACCGAAATAAAGCCAACGGGAATGAATTCTTAAAAAAAAGGCTTAATTGGCACACAGCATTATATAATTTGGAATCCATTTTTGAACTTGTGCATTCCCTGTCCTTTAGCCTTGGAAGAGAATTGCACTGTTCCAATTTTCTGTAGGTTATGGCAATGGGCCAATAGTCTGGATAAAGGCCCAGGAAGCAGGCTTTCTGTAAATGTGTATTCATGTGCACTCTAAAATGACCTGCAAAGTTGTGGATTTGTAGCTCTAGTGTGAGGGAGCTTTGTCCATGGAAGTTCCTGGAATACTGATTCATGCTGCTGGGTTTCTGCCATTGAGCATAATATCATTGAGCATAATATTTCTAGGTGGTTTGCACTGCTCCCAAATCAGCTCGGCCAAAATGGCTCAATAACAGAGTTATTGATCATGCAGAAGATTTGAGAATGCAAATTTCCCTGTGCTTACATCTGTTTTGAACAGAGATCAATCGACATCTAAATTTTTACCCGCAGCATCACAAGAATCATGGGGTGGGATTCTTTGGCTGCACGCACCCTAAAACCAGAAATTCCAGCCCAAGTTCAACGCAACTTTGAATAGTCTGCCAAATTTGCTGTCCCACCCGCTACAATTCCCGCGGTGGGCGAGACAGAAGAATTTCGGCCATGGAATTGACGAAGACTGGGTGTAAAGTCACTGACCGTGAAAATCAACTCCTTTGCACCAAATATTTTGTGCTGGTTTATTTCTAAAATGGTGCCTACGTGAGCATCTACCAGAAGCATGCAGACTGGATAGACCGTGATGCCCACCTGCGGGTAACACAATCTTGGTGCCACTTTGGACATTTACCGTTTTTCCATCAATGCTCCATTTAATGCCCCTCCTTAACATTACACAGGTGAACGTGCAAACAGGGCAGGAAGGGCATCCACCTCACCAACACCAGCTGAAGGAGTCATCACTATTTTCAGGTTGGCTACTGACTGATTTCGATTATTTGCTATTATTGTTGAAGTATTTGGTGGTCTCTTGAGTTATGGCAGGAGTAGCGTGGTAGAAGCTGTTCAGTAAATTGGTCACACCACAGATAAAAATTACTGAGGGAGATAAGGAATGGGTGACCACCAGACAGAGGAATAGTAGGAAGGCAGTGCAGGGTCACCTGCGGTCACCTCCCTCCAAAACAGATATACCGTTTTGGATACTGCTGGAGGAAATGGCTCACCAGAGGAAGGTGGCAGCAGCCAGGTTCATGGCACTGTGGTTGGCTCTGCTGCACAGGAGGGCAGGAAAAAGAGTGGCAGAGTTATAGTGATAGAGGACTCAATTGTCAGGGGAATAGGCAAGTGATTCTGTGACACTAATGAGAATCCAGGGTGGTATGTTGCCTCCCTGATGCGAGGGTCAAGGATGTCTTAGAGTAGCTGCAGGGCATTCTGGAGGGGTAGGGTGAACAACCCGCTGTCATGGTGTATACAGGCACCAACAATATAGGTAAAACTGAATTTAGAGAGTTAGGAGATAAACTAAAAAGTAGGACCTCAAAGATAGTAATCTCAGGATTGCTACCAGTGCCACATGCTAGTCAGAGAAGGAATGTCAGGATAGCTAAGATGAATATCTGGCTTGAAAGATGGCGCAAGAGGGAGGGATTCAAATTTCTGGGACATTGGAACAGGTTCTGGGGGAGGTGGGACCAGTACAAATTGGATGGCCTACACCTGGACAGGACTAGAACCAATGTCCGATGGGGAGTGTTTGCTAGAGCTGCAGGAAAGGGTTTAAATAATGTGGCAGAGGGATGGGAGCCGATGCAGGGAGTCAGAGGGAAGTAAGGTGGGGAACAGAAACAGAAGGCAGTAGGGGAAAAGTGGAAGGCAGAGAAAGCAAAGACAAAATCAAAAAGGGCCACAGTACAGAGTACAGAGACTGTGGAGAATCTGGATGAATATTTGTTAAGTATCTGGATGAGTATTTGGCATGCCATACCATTCAAGGCTACGGGCCAAGTGCTGGCAAGTGGGATTAGGGGGCAGGTTAGGGGAGCAGACTTAATGGGCTGAAGGGCCTCTTCGGCACTGTAGGATTCTTTGACCGAGCCAGTTTTGTATCCACCTTGCCAGCTCACCTCTGATCCCATGTGACTTCACCTTTTGCACCACTCTGCCATGAGGGACATTGTCAAAGGCCTTACTGAAGTCCATGTAGACAACATCCATGCCCTACTCTCGTCAATCATCTTCGTCACTTCCTCGAAAAACTCAATCAAGTTCGTTTTGCATTCAACATGAGTGCAAAAGACAAAGTGGGCGCAAAATATCGTGAAACTCAGAAAGCATGAATCTTGCCAATGACTTTCCCTGTCCCTTGCCCAGGAAAGTTGGGAACCTTATTTTAATAAATTAATATTCCATCATAGGGTTTTGATACCCAATGTTCGCCTCACATTAAGAACTGTCCCCCTTGCTGCTGTGACATCACAGTGGCGAGGTTTATGACTGCTTTTGCTAAAAGCGATCCAGGCAAAGGGGAACTCACCAGAGCACACAGGTAACCGGGGAAAGGGACATGCCTGGGTCGTACCCTGGCACTGCCCCTTGGCACTGCCACCTGCATTGACCCCGATATAGTGCCGGGGGGAAGTGACAGGGGGCAATGCCAGAAGGAAATTGCCAGGAGGGAATGTCCCACTAGGGAGCTCTAATGGAGGGATTCTGCTTATCCTTGGGTGGGGAGGGGGGGAGGGTGGATGGCAGTTTCCCACATGCATGCTGGGGAGTTGGATTCTCTTTTTCCTGGGTTGGGGGGGGGGGGGAGGGGGGGGGGGTGGGGGGGTGGTGGTGGGGGAGGTGGGGGCGGGTAATGTACTTTTCTTTTGAAGATCGGGGCTTCTGTTGCCCACTCTATTAGGCCCCAGCCTGCCAGTGTGAGGGCATGGGCCAAGGCAGGAAATTTCATCTGGACGGACTGCTGCACCACATGGCGAGCAAAGCCTGCAAGTGCCCACTGGTCTTCCCACCTCAGCTTGCACTCTATGTAACCAATGGAAAATTTTGCCCAGCATAAAATGCAGTACAATGCTCAGTGTCCTGGCAATAGTTATTATGCCTTCACTCTGCAACAATTCACTGCGCTATCTAGGTTTGCATAAACCATGGCAAACCATAGGATGGTTACCGGGTAACAAGGGCTGCCCTTTGATGGTGTGTCCTTTCCCTCACCACATGGGCAGCATACAATCAACAAAAGCCATGCTGCAATCTAACATGTGATTGAACAGACCATTGTGATGCTTCAACAACACATCTGCTGCCTGAACAAATGCAGCCCTGCAGCATTTGTCAGAACAGGACAACAGAATCAATGCCCACTGACCTGCTGCATACTGCACAACCTCACCATGGTGAGAACACATTGCCTGGCGCCAGCCACACTCCGATCAGCTGAGAAAGAGAAGGGGAAAAAAAAGGCAAGAAGCACAGCCCTCTTCAGCTGGGCTCTACAAGGTCAAATCATCCGACTGTGACAGCGACGAACATAATCCAATTCCCCATCCACCGGCACTCATAAAAATCTTAGGAGCTATGGTGCAGCTCCTCGAACCTATTCCGCCATTCAATACGGTCCTGGTTGATCTCATCTCAGCCTCAACTTCACTCTCCTGCCTGTTCACTACAGTCCTTTCAGCTGGACCAGAAGATCCTGGCGGCAGGTAACGATGGAAAATCTGATCCACCATCTTCCCTCTGCGGTTGACCATCACAGTCTATCAGATGGCCAACAACATAGGCGCTGCAAATAGACACGGGCAGGTGGACAAATGCTTTCTTCCTGAGAGAGAATAGCAGGTTTCTGCTCCATGATCCCAACTGAAACTCCCCGAGATCAGAAAGTCAGCAATCCAAGTAATAGGCTGAATCTTCTGAGGAGTGGCATTTGTCATCACGTCACCATACAGCACCATACTTGCATCAGAACCCCACAATTCTGACCTGAACCTCTGTATTCAGAAATATGGAGCATATTGGTTTCAGAGCTCTTCCTTTGCAGTAGAGGAGTGTCGGGGAGCCGAGACACACCCATTTTTGAGGCACTAGCTGCCATAATCCGGTAAGTTCAAAACTACTTTGAAAGTTACAGAGATAAGTGCGCATGGTAAATGAGTGAAGGGTAGGATGGCAGGTAAATGGGTGAGGGAATGGGGGGCAGGTAAATGGGTGAGGGAGTAAGTTCCAGGTAAATGGGTGAGGGAGTAGGGTGGCAGGTAAATGGGTGAGGGAGTAGGGTGGCAGGTAAATGGGTGAGGGAGTAGGGTGGCAGGTAAGTGGGTGAGGGAGTAAGTTCCAGGTAAATGGATGAGGAAGCGGGGTGGCAGTTAAATGGGTGAGAGAGTAGGGTGGCAGGTAAATGGGTGACGGAGAAGGATGGGTCGGGAGGGTGGTCAGAGGTTGATCACACCAGTGGGCTAGTCAGCTGGTCAGGTGAATAGTCAGGTCTGGGGAAAGTCTGAGGGCTTAAAAGGTATTTGAGGGATGGGGGGTAGGGAAGGGATTGGGAGAGTTGCAAAGGATTGGGTGGTAGTTGGGTGGTTGGCAGAGTAGTCAAGAGATGGGGTGCTGGTGTGGTCAGGAGTAGTCCAAGGTGTTCAGAGGATAATTAGGGAAGTGGGGCGTAGGAAAGGGTTTGGGGGAGTAGTCGGTTTTTCAGGATGTTTGTATTGATCAGTGGGGAATCAGTGGCTCAGTTGTATAATTACATGGGAGTTAGAATTGGTTGTAATCTTCTAAAGTTTCCAAGGTAACTATTCAGAAGGCTCCGATTTTAACTCCAAGTTTCCGAGGTTTCCAGACACAGGGTAATTGCCCATTGGAAGTCCAAATTTCTCAGGCAATTCCTGTGTAGTCAGTGTGAGGGACTTCAGAGATACCAACTTTGGGGGCTACCACCTGGGTGCAACCATCCACAGGTAGAAAGACTGATAGCTGGACTATTGACATACCCTGTTCTTTGATCATTGCAATCCTCAACCTCTTTGAGATCACTGAACATTTTGCAGTGCCACATCCGGGTCCCAGAGGCTGAAATGCTGGCATTGACCTGCCTGTGCATCTGCTCTCACTGCCTTTGCAAAGTTTAGTTGAAGGACCTCCTGCCAGGCACTCAGTGATAGATCACGTCCCTCCCCCTCTTCACCTCTTGTACCAAGGCCTCCATTGCAGCATCAGAAAACCTCAGAGCCCCTTCTGTCCGCCACATGCTTTATTTCATGTTTCCAACATTAAATCACTTTTAGAGTGACTTCCAGTCCTTGTTTCAACCCAAATACATGCCCGCGAGAAGCAACACACGCTAGCTTTGACTTTCAGTCACTTTTCGTGATTCTGTGCCACTTGCTAACATGGGCAGTCACTCAACAGCGTGGGCGGAATCTTACCAAATAGTGGCAACGTATCAAGATCGGATTGAAAACTGACATATATCTCTCCAGAGAAACAGGCAGCTTTTCTCTCCAGATCTTCTTTGTCATAAAAAAGCAGGGGGAAGGAAGGGCACCGATTTCACTCCATCATTTTGAGGGGCGGGGCCTAAAGACACTGGCAAAGCCAGCTACACAGAGAGCTTTAAAAAGGATGATTGAGGAATTTAAAGCAAAAGTGAGTTGCAGCCGAAACAACTTAAGCTTACTTTCACTGCAGTGTTTTATACTGGTTCAAACGTCATTATGTCACAAGCCTAACCAGGCCTCCGGGTTGAAATAGTCAGGATGATGACATTACATCTGTTTTTATTGGGAGAGATCATCAAATTGTTCTTATTTAAATCAACGCCCAGGCACCAATATTGTTCATGAAAGGGATTAAAATTCCCGAGTTAGGCAAATTTGCTGATGACACCAAGTTGGCTGGATTGGCGGGCAGTGAGGAGCAGTGTCTGGCAGTACAGTGGGATATTGGTAGGCTGGTTTTTTGGGCAGATACATGGCAAATGGAGTTTAATCCGGATAAATGTGAGGTGATGCATTTGGCCGGAATAATGTAGGGGGGAGTTATATGGTAAAGGGTAAGCCCATAAGGAGTATAAAATCGCAGCGAAACCTGGGGATGCAAGTGCACAAGTCTTTGAAGGTGGCAGTACAAGTGGAGAAGGTTGTGAAGAAAGCCTATGGTATGTTAGCCTTTATAGGAAGGGGTATAGAATATAAGAGCTGGAGTCTAATGTTGCAGTTGTATAGAACGTTGGTTAGGCCGCATTTAGAGTACTGCATCCAGTTCTGGTCGCTTTACTACCGGAAGGACGTGGAGACTCTGGAGAGAGTGCAGAGGAGGTTTACCAGGACGTTGCCTGGTATGGAAGGACTGGGTTATGAGGAAAGATTGAACAAATTGGGGCTCTTTTCCCTTGAAAGACGGTGACTGAGGGGGAATCTAATAGAGGTATATAAGATTATGAAGGGTATAGATAGAGTAAACAGAGGTAAGCTATTTCCTATGATAAAGACACACAGTACGAGGGGCTATGGGCTTAAGGTGAGGGGGGAGAGGTATAACACAGATATTAGAGGGAGGTTTTTCGCACAGTGTAGTGGGGGTATGGAATGCTCTGCCAAGTAAGGTGGTGGAGGCAAACACGCTAGAGTCATTTAAGAGTAACTTAGACAGGCACATGAGTGGGTTGGAGGTGGGTGGATATAGGAGATTGTTTTAAATAAGGTTCATTAGCATTGGGGCGTCCCTGGTAAGGTAAATGGATATGGTATGATAATAATGTTTTTTCTCTTTCCATTCACAAGTTTTAAGTCGGTCGGCTTTGTTGTACAACAAGGGGCATACACGCGATGGGTCGTACTTGGGCTGCTCTTGGTTGTTCAAGATTGCTAGTGCTTCATGTTGTTAGTGTGTGCTTAAGCTGGACCAGATGCTGGGCAAAACGACAGCTCAGTGACTATCACTGTTTGCTGTGCAGACACATGGATTTGGGCCAGTATCTGTGGGAGTTTGCGCATTCTCCCCGTGCTTGCGGGTGCTCCGGTTTCCTCCCACACCCCAAAGATGTGCTATTAGGCTGATTGGAAGTAATAAATTGTCCCTAAATTAGCTTCCCTCAATGTGGATGGCCATAAAACAATAGATAAGGGTCATGGGTGGAGGGGGGGACTGGTAATGTTAAAATGGCGGCGCGGGCTCGTTGGGCCGAAGGGCCTGTTTCCCAGGCTGTTTTTGTTCTTTGTTCTTTGTAATGATGCACATTCACAGATTTCATCAGGAAAACAAAGGGAATTTAAGGGAAAAACTGTACAGGGGCCAGCCCCCAGCTGCCCTGGAACTGCCCTCTCTGCCCTAGTCCCTCCATATTTCCTACATATCTTTAGACTGTCCTCTGCCTACGGTAGGACTCCACCCCCTGGGGTGATTACTCACTCTTCAGTCCAACTGGTCCCTCAAGCCAGGTGACCCTATTTGCTGTGGTGCCTTTAAAGGGACAATAACTACAGCAGTGAAAGCAAAATCAAGTTCCGTATTGTCCCCAATCATAGCTCAATCATAATAATGTTCAATAGTAATTTTTACTTACTATCAAACCATCAGTTAATTTGGCCAATTCTGTTAAGCCAGGCCACATGGCAGAATGAAATATTCTTACCTTTTGACTTCCTGCTTCACTCAGATCTCAGTCATTCATTGATGACACTGTTTTTGCCATAGTGTTGCATTGGTTTACAGGAAATTATACATTTGCAAGTATTCAAATATGTTAGGAAGAAACTTAGAACAAAGATTCAAATCAGAACAAAAGAGTAGAATTTCAAGCACATAGAATCATAGAATCTATGGCACGGAGACAGGCCCTTTGGCCCAAATTGGTCCATGCCAACTAAAATGCCCATCTAAACTTGCCTTATTTGCCTGCATATGGTCCAATAGAATCTTGAACATTTCCAAGTTGTGCTCAAGATTGGGAATCAGGTTGGGGAGCAAGTACAGAGGAGATGTCAGGGGTAAGTTTTCACTCAGAAAGTGGTGAGTGAGTGGAATCGGCTGCCATCAGTAGTGGCAGAGGGAAACTCGCTGGGGTCTTTTAAGAGACTTCTGAATGAGTACATGGGATTTAATGGGATTGAGAGTTATAGATAGGCCTGGTAGGTATGGATATGATTGGCGCAACTTGTGGGCCGAAGGGCCTGTTTGTGCTGTAGTGTTCTATGTTCTATGTTTATAGTGTGTAAATGATAGTTTAATGGATTAAAGCTTTAACTTTCAATACATCACTCAAGAAAAAAGAAACTACTTTAAGAAGAAATGCGTTGTCTGTTCCATGCGTTTCCCCAACCCTGGATGGTTATGCTGCACCTTCTGCTGTCTTCAGTTCCTCACGTTGATGAGATTCACAGGAAGCTTTGGGAAAAGTTGCCATCATCAAGAAGGTTGTAAAAACTGGGACAAATCAGATCAAGGAAATTCCAGTGCATCTAATTTTTGAGAGAGAAATAGTACACCAAATTTTCCATCTAAAATGTAATGTTACATTGGGTCTAGCCAAATATAACCTTGCACAATAGAATGCTAAATTAGCTTCATAACATGGATATGGGGAATAATGTCTAATGTGCAAGGGGTTCATCCCACCTTTAGCTACAGTTAAAAAAGCTCACTTTATTTGAAGTGCATGAGGCATGATTAAACAATTTGGACTACAATTTCAGCATCATGGGCTGCACTGATTGTGAAATCTGAAGAAGAAAAAATCATTTATTTATACAAGGTCTTATCATGCTATCAAAATGCTTCATACAAATAATTACTCTTTGAAGTGCAATGACACAGCAGCCATTCCGTGCCAGCAACATCACACAGTGATGAATGACAAAGTTAACATACTATTTGGAGATATTGATTGAGGAAGGACTGCCAGTCAGCACACTGGGAGAACCCTCTGTGCTCACTCGAAAAGGATCCTGGCCTCTCTAAATAAAAATAAAACACTGCAGACACTGGAAATCTGAAATAAACACTGAAACCGCTGGACTAACCCAACAGTAGTCATGATGTAGAGATGCCGGCGTTGGACTGGGGTAAATACAGTAAGAAATCTCACAACACCAGGTTAGAGTCCAACCAGTTTATTTGATAGTAATCTCACAAGCTTTCGGAAATGGTGTTCCTTCTTCAGGTGAGTGGAAGGTTCTGATCAGAGTAGGGCATATAAAGTCACACACAGTTTACAGAATACTGATTAGAATGCAAGTCTTTACAGCCAAACTGCTATTCAAGTCTTAAAGTTGCAGACAATGTGAGTGGAGATAGCATTAGCATAGGTTAAAGAGATGTGTATTGTCTCCAGACAGGACAGTAAGTGAGATTTTACAAGCCCAGGCAAGTCATGGGGGTTACAGATAGTGCGACATGAGCCCAAGATCTTGGTTGAGGCCGTGCTCATGTGTGCGGAACTTGGCTATCAGTCTCTGCTCAGCGACTCTGCGCTGTCGTGTGACATGAAGGCTGCCTTGGACAACGTTCACCCGAAGATCAGAGACTGAATGCCCGTGACCGCTGAAGTGTTCGTCAACAAGAAGGGAACAGTCTTGCCTGGTGATTGTCAAGCGATGTTCATTCATCCGTTGTCGCAGCGTTTGCATGGTCTCCCCAATGCACCATGCTTCGGGACATCCGTCTCGGTGCTGAGGTGACCATCCTTGATGGAGATGGACACACGCATCTCCATCAAGGATGGTCACCTCAGCACCTCACTGTACCGCAAGCCCACAAATAACCTCATGATGCTCCACTTCTCCAGCTTCCACCCTAAACACGTTAAAGAAGCCATCCCCTATGGACAAGCCCTCCGTATACACAGGATCTGCTCAGATGAGGACGATCGTGATAGACACCTCCAGACGCAGGATATCGTGGATAGAGGATTGGTTGTCTAATAGGAGGCAGAGAGTTGGTATCAATGGGTGCTATTCTGGTTGGCAGTTGGTGACTAGTGGAGTGCCGCAGGGATCGGTGCTGGGGCCTCAACTGTTTACCATTTATATAGATGATCTGGAGGAGGGGGCGGAGCGTAGGGTGACGAAATTTGCTGATGACACGAAGATGAGTGGAAAAGCAAATTGTGTGGAGGGTGTGGAAAGTCTGCAGAGGGATCTGGATAGGCTGAGTGAGTGGGCGAGGACCTGGCAGACGGAGTACAATGTTAGCAAGTGTGAGGTTATCCACTTTGGCAGGAATAATAGGAGGAGGGATTACTATTTAAAGGGTGAAAAGCTGCAGCATGCCACGGTGCAGGGGGACCTGGGGGTCCTTGTGCATGAGTCGCAAAAACCCAGTCTGCAGGTGCAGCAGGTGATCAAGAAGGCGAATGGGATGTTGGCCTTTATAGCGAGGGGGATTGAATATAAAAGCAGGGAGGTCTTGCTGCAACTGTACAGGGCACTGGTGAGGCCACAGCTGGAGTACTGTGTACAGTTTTGGCCGCCACACTTGCGTAAGGATATTTTGGCCTTGGAGGGAGTGCAGAGGAGGTTCACTAGGCTGATACCGGAGATCAGAGGGTTAGACTATGAAGAGAAACTGAATAGACTGGGTCTGTACTCGTTGGAGTTTAGAAGGATGAGGGGTGGATCTTATAGAGGCATATAAGATAATGAAAGGGATGGATAGGGTAGGCAGTTTAGAACGGAGTTGAGGAGGAACTTCTTCACTCAAAGGGTGGTGAATCTCTGGAATTCTCTGCCCGTTGAGGTGGTGGAGGCTACCTTGCTAAATACATTTAAGTCACGGGTAGATAGGTTTTTGACAGACAAGGGAATTAAGGGTTACGGGGAGAAAGCGGGAAAGTGGAACTGATCCACTTCAGATCAGCCATGATCTTATTGAATGGCGGGGCAGGCTCAAAGGGCTAGATGGCCTACTCCTGCTCCTATTTCTTATGTTCTTATGACGCTGAAAGATGCCCTCTTAAGAACAGGATATGGCGCTCAACTCATCGATCGACAGTTCCAATGCACCACAGTGAGAAACTGCACCGACCTCCTCAGAAGACAAACACGGGACACAGTGGACAGAGTACCCTTCGTCGTCCAGTACTTCCCCGGAGCGGAGAATCTACGACATCTTCTCCGGAGTCTTCAACACATCATTGATGAAGACGAACATCTTGCCAGGGCCATCCCCACACCCCCACTTCTTGCCTTCAAACAACCGTACAACTTCAAACAGATCATTGTTCACAGCAAACTACCCAGCCTTCAGGAGAACAGTGACCACAACACCACAAAACCCTGCCACAGCAACATCTGCAAGACGTGCCGGATCATCGACATGGATGACATCATCTCATGCGAGAACACCATCCACCAGATACACAGCACATTCTCTTGTAACTCGGCTATTTAATACGCTTCAGGAAAAGATGTCCCGAAGCATGGTACATTAGGGAGACCATGCAGACGCTATGACAATGGATGAGTGAACATTGCTTGACAATCACCAGGCAAGACTGTTCCCTTCCTGTTGGCAAATATTTCAGCGGTCACGGGCATTCGGCCTCTGACCTTCGGGTAAGCATTCTCCAAGGTGGCCTTCATGACACACGACAGCGCAGAGTCACTAAGCAGAGACTGATAGCCAAGTTCCGCACACATGAGGACGGTCTCAACCGGGGTCTTGGGCTCATGTCGCACTACCTGTAACCCCCATGACTTGCCTGGGCTTGTAAAATCTCACTTACTGTCCTGTCTGGAGACAATACACATTTCTTTAACCTATGCTAATGCTATCTCCACTCACATTGTCTGCATCTTTAAGACTTGAATAGCAGGTTAGCTGTAAAGACTTGCATTCTAATCAGTATTCTGTAAACTGTGTGTGACTTTATATGCCCTTCTCTGATCAGAACCTTCCACACACCTGCCGAAGGAACATCGTTTCCGAAAGCTTGTGGATTACTAACAAGTAAACTGGTTGGACTCTAACCTGGTGTTGTGAGACTTCTTACTGTGCTAACCCAACAGCACAGGCAGCAACTATGGAGAGAGAAACACAGTTAATGTTTCGAGCCCATTGCCCCTTCTACAGAACGGTAAAGGGATAGAAATGTGATGAATTATATACTGGGAGAAGAGGTGGGGCGGAATGGAAAGTCAGTGATAGGTCGGAGCTAAGGAGAGATTGGCAAAGATGTCATGGGAATGAGACAAAGGAGCTGTTAATGGTGCCATTAGGGACTGAAGAACATTATTAGTGGCAAAGGTAGGATGACAGAGTGTGCTAATAGGAGAACAAAGGTAGTGTTCAATGGGAGCACAACAAGGGTCATGGGGTAGAAGTGTTGGGACAAGCCAGGAAAACAAGAGGGGAGGGGGCAGTCAAGATGGAGGGGAAGGTTTGCAGCCTAATGTTGTTGAACTCAAAGTGGCAACCTGGGGGCTGTAACAAAAGATGGAAGTGCTGTGCTTTCAGCTTGTGTTGGGCTTCACTGGAGCATTGTAATGGGCTGAGGACAGATAGCTGGCCCTAAAAACAAGAGGATGGCACGGTAGCAAAGTGCTTAGCACTGCTGCTTCACAATGCCAAGAACCCGGTTTCGATTCCCGCTTGAGCCACTATCTGTGGGGAGTCTGCATGTTCTCCCCATGTCTATGTAGGTTTCCTTCGGGTGCTCTGGTTTCCTCCCACAGTCTGAAAGATGTGCTGGTTAGCTGCATTGGCTATGCTAAATTCTTCCTCAGTGAACCCAAACAGGTGCCAGAGTGTGGCGACTAGGAGATATTCACACTAACTTCATTGCAGTATTAATGCAAGTTTACTTCTGACTCTAATAAATAAACTTTAAAGCAAGTGACATGAAGGTTGGAATCAAACTTGCAGATATAGAAAAGGTGTTCCCCTAAATGGTCACCCAGTCTGCGTCTAGTCTCCCCAGTGTAGAAGAGACTGCATTGGGAGCAATAAGCACAGTAAACTGAATTGGAGGAGTTGCAGGTCAAATGCTGCTTAAATTGAAATGAATGTTTGGGGCCTTGGACAGTAAGGATGGAGGAGGTAAAGTGATAGGTTTTGTGCCATCTGTGATTGGACGGGAAGGTGCCATGAGAAGGGGATGAAGGGCTGGGGGCAATGGAGCAGTGGACCAGGGTGCCATGGAGGGGGTGGTCCCTGCAGAATGCTGACCTGTTTTACATTTCTGGGTCATGAGCATCGCCGGGTGACCATCATTTATTGCCCATCCCTTGTTGCTGTTGTTTAGAGGGCAAGGGAAAATCTACCACATTGCTCTGCCTTTGGAGTCACATGTAGACCAGACAAGGCAAAGACATCAGATTTCCTTCCCTAAAGGACATTAGTGAACCATATGGGTTTTCCCGACAGTCGACAATGGTTTCATGGTCATCAGAAGATTCTTACTTCCTGATATTTTTTATTAAATTCAAATTCCACCATCGGCCATGGTGGGATTCAAACCTGGGTCCTCAGAACATTAGCTGAGTTTCTGGATTAATAGTCTAGTGAAAATAACTCAGCCATCTCCTCTCCACTGGGGTGTTGGGGGGATGTGTTTTGTGGTGGTATAATGCTGGAGTTGGCGGAAATAGTGGAGGATGATCCTTTGAATATGGAGGCTTGTGGGGTGAAAAGTGAGGATGGTTCAGGGAGGGAGGGGAAGCAGTGAAGGCAGAGATGTAGGAGATGGGTTGGACACAGTTGAGTGTTCTGTCGACCACGCTGGAGGGAATCCTCGGTTGAAGAAAAAGACAGACATCTCTGAGGCATTGTTATTGAAGATGACATCATCAGAACAGATGTGGCGGAGATGGAGAAACGGGGAGAATGGGGTGGTGTCCTTTCAAGAGGTGGGGTGTGAGGAGCTGTAGTCAAGATAGCTGTATGAGTCAGTAGGTTTGTAATAAATATTGGTGGTCAGACTATCACCAGAAATGGAGTCAGAAAGGTCAAGGAAGAAAAATATCTTTAAAGCTTGCCTTAATACCTTGATTTAATATGCACATCCAAATGACTTCCCCACTTTGCTCTCAGTTATTACATCATGGAGGCGATTCAGTGATCCAGTGCTCCAGGTAAGAACACATATCTGGAAACTGTGGTTTGCGCCCCTTGATTATCCATCTATCAATTTTGCAAGATTCACACTTGCAAGAATTTCCTGACTGGATTAAATTCCTAGCTGGACTTAGTCATGAATGCCTGTCTAATTGTGGAGAGCTCTGTCAACAGAGCCAGATGCATGTCAGTGCCTGTCAGACATGAAAACATATTCAACTGAGTACAAACTGGTCCGATCAGGCCCCACATGTTTGTACAACGCCTTGTATCTTGAGTATTCTGCAGCTAGGTTTATAACCTGACCTGTACACAGCAGTGATAGGCAGCCTAGGCTCGTGAGTGGGCCAGATGAATGGCCCTCCTTCATCTCAGTGGGCCACAAGATTGAAATCAGGCTTGTTCACTAACCATGACCCCATAAATGATGTCAAATAATTTTAATACATGCCAAATATTTAATGGCAAGTTATGGAAAAACTCTTAATCATTTATACATTAACAGATTTCTTTAAGACAGTTGTCTTAAAGAAATATTTACACTTTGGAATGAGAAGAGAGTGCATGGCACTCTCATTCAATGTTGTGTGCACTCAGCATACATCTCATTTCACTCGCCTTTGCTTCATGTGTGTATCACTTCAATCATACTGGGAGGAAAAAAGTCACACCGACAAAAGTCAGCAGAATTCGACAACACCGCATGTGGGCAATGGTCAACAAAATATCTTGTGGGCTACACCCAGAACCCAGATAGGCTGCAAGTTGCCCACCGCTGGTATATAGTGATGGGGTAGCAATACAACTAGAAGGATCTGGGGACAGAATCTGGCAGCAAATCTCCGACGCTTTGTTTAGCATATTTTTCAGAACCCTGCAGTCATGTTTCTTCCTTTGAATTTTTATAAATGGGCAGGCCTAAGTTGGGGGAAGTATTGTGACACAGTGGGTAATGTCCCTACCTCGGAGCCAGTTGCTCCAGTTTTGAGCCTCTCTGATTGTTTAGATGGCCATGGAAAGTGTGTTCATTATGTGGCCAAGCAGACATAAGCATGTGTTTTGTCTGCATCATGTGTACCTTAAGGCATTAAGAGAATCAAGAAGAAAGTCTAAACAACCAGTAATTTGATAGATTTTCAGATCCAGTCACTGTTTTTTATTGAATGTTTTCATTGAGGGCTTTCCATTTTACACAAGACACAACAAATCCCCAAACTCTAGTATAATACAGAGAGATCGTTATTCCACATATATATACAGAAAAGACCAACAAATATTCAGACAAACGGTCCAGGTTAAGAATCATTTTAATCAGTGTAGTCAATATCTCCTTTCGTATGGGTAAAGAAAGTATCCCAGAAAGAGTGGGGGAATCTCAGGATAACAGGATAAAGCCATGAGCACATGACACCATGGTGCATGTCCTCCACAGGTTAACAAAGGCAGAGTTACACAACATATGGGATTCATTATGGGGTAACACACAATTAATAAGGACCTAACCCAGCATCCCATGACCCCCAAGCTATGCAAGAATATCTCAGAAAAAGGGGGCCATCGGGATACCACCATTGGTACGAGACATAGCATGGCAGGGTACGCTCTCGTATACAGGAGTTAGTAAGCCAAGGATTCTTACTCCATGCCAAGACTTGCAATATGACAAACATCACTCCTCTTCAGCTATATCTGAGGCACCATTCAGGCCCCACCATCACTGGGAAATCTGAACCATTTTTTACCAAGGAAATCATACCGACAAGGAGAAGAAAATGATCCCATCATTGAAAAGAAACACTCACATTTCAAACATGCTAAATTTAGACAGTTGGGTTTGAGCAGCACATGCTGCACTTTTCAAGTTTGCACTGGCTAAGTATTGCCTTAGCTCAAACTAAAGGTTTTTCTCAAGTGCTCGATATGGGATAGCAAACTGGAAGTCATTCAAGGTCAGGCTGAGTGGTCAGTGATGATTTCTGTTTGAGAAAATTACCACTGGTGCAAATTCCAGACATTGACAGTCGGAACATTATCCTCATCTATACACAAGTTCACAAAGACACACCTAGTCATTTGTCCACTTAAATGTCTGCAGGATTTCTTCCTCTTGTTTGCTGTAAGCTGCAGCAGGAAATCATTGGGAATGTGAACAACTATAGTTAATATTCACACCACTTTTCCAGGGTTTCGGAGATGCTTTCACCAGCCAAGGGGAACCTCTGGAAATTTGTTCTCTTTCATTCCCTTTTCATTTTGCTCGAATAGCAGAAAGCTCATAAAATCCACAAAGGTGGCAATTTGAAAAATGCACCAATTAATGTTATTTTTGAATCATTCTTGGGATGGGGTGTTTCTGGCAAGGCCCTTGTAGTGGCTGTCATACTGGGCAGTCGAGAAAAGTAACAAAAGCAAATAACCAACTTCATACAAGTGCTGCCAGTCTCCACCATCAGTTGAAATAGTTTCCTATATCTAATCAACTCTTTGAATCATCCAAACACACCTATTAGGTAGCTCCATATTCTTCAACGTTCAAGGGAATACAACCTACTTGAAGCAGTCCATCCTCATAATTCAATTGGAGATCAATCAGGATGGTGTTGGAATACTTACTTGAGCCTTTAGGTAGCAAAGGCTAGAGTTTCAGCAGTAAATGAGCCGAGGCAGGAGTAAAGTGGGCCAAAGTTACAGAGGCAAAAATAGACTATTTTAGTGATGGTCTGGTGGGCTTTTTCACCAATCAAGGGGAACCTTTGGAAATTTGCTTCTCTTTAATACTCTTTTCATTTTGCTCTTATAGCAGATAGCTCATAAAATTCGCAAAGGCAGCAATATGAGAAAACAAGCCAATTAATCTTCTTTTTGACTCATTCTAGGGAATAGGGATGGGGTTATGGGGATAAGGCCTGGGTGGGCTTGCGGTCAGTACAGACTCGATGGAACAAATGGTTGCCTCCTGCACTGTAGGATTCTAGGAACATGAGTTTGAAAGCAGATCCAAGGATCAAATGTGATACCAGGACAGATTGGTTCAATCCCCCTCTGTTGCCAGGGAGATGGATGCAGTTGGTAGCTGGGAATGGGGACCAAAAACAAAGGGAATTTTTGCTCCTACAGTTGTTGTGAACTGGTTGGAGACTGCTGACATATAAAAAGAAATCCAAACACCTCATTTTAACCAGTGGAATGATTACACAAGCTTTCACTTTTTTAACAAAATTAACTTTATTCTACACCAAATACTTAAAACAAGTACCATTAACTGAACAGTGTAGTTTATACCAATGAACGGAATATCATGGGAACAGTGGGGGAGCAGAGGTTTAGCCCCTCCATCACCCTGATCCCTGTCGAAAACAAAGTGGGTGTGGAGTTGATTCAAAGTGGAGGAAGTCCTGCCCTCAGGACCTCAGTTACCAGCCAATCCACCAGTTCTGACAATGCCAGGACAGCACTGGAGTCGGCTGCTGGGGCTTGAGGACCATGCCTCATTGTCTTCACCCACCCTTGCACTGAAATCCCCCAGCAGGTAAAGTTCTTCTTACTCAATAAGGTGATGAGAGGGATTGATAGAGTGGATATGCAGAGACTATTTCCTCGGATGGATGTAGCTGTTACTAGGAGGCATAACTATAAGGTTCACGGCTGGAAATATAGGAGGGATATCTGAGTTAGATTCTTCACTCAGAGAGTGGTTGGGGTGTGGAATAGACTGCCTGCTGTGATAGTGGAGTCGGACACTTTAGGAACTTTCAAGCGGTTATTGGATAGGCACATGCAGCATTCCAGAATTATAGGGAGGGGATAGCTTGATCTTGGGATTGCACAAGCTCGGCACAACATTGAGGGCCAAAGAGCCTGTACGGTGCTGTAATGTTCTATGTTTCTATGTTTAAGGATTCTGCTGAGAACAGTGTCTCATTCTTCAAAGAGCTGGCCTTTCCGTTGTGTAGCGGAGTACAACTTTGGATTATAATACTCATGTTAGAATTGAGGGATGGATTGAGGGAAAATGTTCTGAACCATTTGTGGGTGTTCTGTCAATGAGAGTAGCGAGTTCATTACAGCAAAGCCTCTATCTCACTCACACATCTCCTCTGCACTCTTCACCTTCCAGATGGACGTGTGGTATTTTTCTTCCTGCGATCTCCCCTTGAATCTGGTCTCTTGCAGGTGGTGGGGTAAGTCAATGGTCAGCCTGATAAGTTCCAGGTCGATCACAGTTGTCTTGCATTTTCTGTCAATTATTTACATGTTGTCTGTCAATCTTTGCACATAATTGTGATATTCCAGCTTGCTAATTGAAGTGTTTTCATCTTGACAGAGCCCTATGATTAATCACAACATTAAAAGCACATCTACATTACAATGGTAACATTGGAAAGCATCTCCAGGACCAGGTAAGGCTCACAGCAGAAGGGATGTGAGGGACGGTGACGGGTGGAAAGAAGGGTTCTTGATGGAGGGAGTCTGGGGAGTAAGGGGGAGGCGCCCATGCAGGAAGGGGGCCCTTGAAGCCCCACTCGAGGCCCGAGCTGGTCGAGTAGCCAGGCTCCCCCCTCGTCACCTTCCCCTGAACTCGTCTCACCAACTTGAACATTTTGGCCAGGCAGGAGGCAGTCCTTAAGCGGTCAATAATTGGCTTCAATTAGGACAAGGGCCGGCCTAGTCTTCATCTGCCCCAAATAAAATGAAGGTCAGGGGACATGGAGTTGGGGGTAGGGCGTTAACGTGGATAGAGGATTGGTTGTCAAATAGGAGGCAGAGAGTGGGGGTCAATGGGTGCTATTCAGATTGGCGGTTGGTGACTAGTGAAGTGCCCCAGGGGTCGGTGCTGGGGCCTCAGCTATTTACCATTTATATAGATGATCTGGAGGAGGGAACCGAGTGTATGGTGTCAAAATTTGCTGATGACACCAAGATTGGTGGAATGGCAATTGCGCGGAGGGTGTGGAGAGTCTGCAGAAGGATCTAGATAGGCTGGGCGAATGGGCCAGGAACTGGCAAATGGAATTTAATGTTGGCAAGTGCGAGGTGGTCCACTTTGGTAGGAAGAATGGTAGGAAGGATTATTACTTACGTGGCGAAAACTGCAGCAGGCGACGGTGCAGAGGGACCTTGGGGTCCTTGTGCATGAGTCGCAAAAACCCAGCTTGCAGGTGCAGCAGGTGGTCAGGAAGGCTAATGGGATGCTGGCCTTCATAGCGAGGGGGATTGAATATAAAAGTAGGGAGGTCTTGCTGCGGCTGTATAGGGCATTGGTGAGGCCGCAGCTGGAGTACTGTGTGCAGTTTTGGGCGCCGCACTTACGCAAGGATATTTTGGTCTTGGAGGGAGTGCAGAGGAGGTTTACTAGGCTGATGCCGGAGTTGAGGGGGTTGAGCTATGAGGAGAGGCTGAATAAACTAGGCTTGTACTCGTTAGAGTTTAGAAGAATGAGGGGAGATCTCATTGAGACATATAAGATGATGAATGGGATGGATAGGATAGAGGTGGAGAGACTCTTCCTGCTCAGAAAGGACAATAGGACTAGGGGGCACAGCCTCAAGATAAAGGGGGGGACGGTTTAGAACGGAGTTAAGGAAGAACTTCTTCACTCAAAGGGTGGTGAATCTCTGGAATTCTCTGCCCGTTGAAGTGGTGGAGGCTGCCTCGCTAAATATTTTTAAGACGCGGGTTGATGGGTTTTTGATAAGCGAGGGGACTAAGGGTTATGGGGAGAGGGCGGGAATGTGGAACTGAGCCACGACAGATCAGCCATGATCTTATTGAATGGCGGGGCAGGCTCGAAGGGCTAGATGGCCTACTCCTGCTCCTATTTCTTATGTTCTTATGATAGGCTAGGAGTTGGCAGGAGAGCAGTGGAAAGGCAATCTGGAGAATTTTACAGGAACCCTATCTGCAAACCCTTGGTGCAGGGTCGGGGGGGGGTGTTGGGGGGGTGGGTGGAGGGTTGCAGCAACATTCTGTCTTTGGGTGATATTGTCACCATCTGACTGGTGACCAGTTCTGAGCCGTAGGCCATGAATATTAAGAGGTGAATTGTCTTTGTCCAATTTCATTTCACTGTGGATGCCTTCAACCAATGTCTAGAGGAATTTTGTTATCCAATGGATTCATACCCAAGTCTCAGAGGTAAAAGGGCACTCTTTTAAAGAGTTACCCCACCGACTCACTTCCTAGAGCTTGGTATGCATTACTTATATTATTTCCCTGGAAAGCATCTTACCTGTTAAAGGTAGTCTGCAAGTGCAAAATGGTGTTTTTGTGTTTTCGAAAGCAAGAACTCTAATTTATTTCGAAGATTTCATAATCCGCAGATATCCCAGAGGGCTTCTCAGCCAAGGAAATACCTTTGAAACACTGTCACTGTTACGATTTTGACATTGCCGTTGTAACCTGTCCCGATCATCACAGGAGCAATGCTTCATTGAAGAGGCCAGGACCTTCTGAACCTGTTAAGTACATTTGGAGAATTTCTTTCGGGGCGACCACGTAAACATTTGGCTCAGAGAAATTAAGTTAAAACCAGGTTAGAACATTTGACTGGCAGTTTGTGAAAAGGCAAAAGAAATAAGATGTCTGATTAACTCTGAAAGACATGGAGAAGCTCTCAGCAAGTATCATTCAGTTTGCTTCATTTTCGCTCACATCACTGCAGACACACCATGCAGATATCAAAGAGGCTGCTACATGTTTTCGAAATCAGACTAACCTTGCATGAACATGACACATCTCAAAGCAATTAGACTAATCTGATCATTTTTCAAACTGACAGCGGGATCATTTGGTCAGCACAAACAGCGCAGTTTGTCTCAAACAATAACAGCTCCTCTCTGCTTCAGTAAATGAGTCATCAAATGTCTTGTCCACATTTTCAGTCAGATAGCTCTCCTTGGCTAAATTTAAACCACCCGCTCATAGTTTTCATGCCACGGCGTGTACTGCCTCTCTCTCTTACCTGCTGTGTTATCAGACCTATCCGGGAAAACCCAGGCTCCGAAAAGGATCAGAGAGGAAATTTAGTGCACACTATTTATAGCTAAAGTACGACGACATAAAGGTGAGGAAGTATTGTTACAACTATACAGGCATTGGTGAGGCTGCACCTGGAGTACTGTGCATAGTTTTGGTTCTCTTATTTGAGGAAAGATGTCATGGAATCGGAGGCAGTTCAGAGGAGGTTTGCTAGATTGATTCCAGAGATGAGGGGTTTATTGTATGAAGAGAGATTGAACAATTTAGGCTTATACTCTCTGGAATTTAGAAGAATGAGGGGAGATGAAATTGAAGTGTACAAAATGATAAAAGGTATGAATAAAGTAGACGTGGAGTGGATGCTTCCTTTTGTGGGGCATTCTAGGATGAGAGCTCATAGTCTTGGGATACGGGGTAGCAGATTTAAACTAGAGTTGAGGAGAAACTACTTCTCCCAAAGGGTTATGAATCTGGAATTTACCATCCCAAAGTGCAGTGGATGCTGGGACAGTGAGGAAATTTAAGAAGGAGTTAAAGGAGGATACAGATATTTCAGGCGGGACAGAAGGGGATGTAAATGGGGTAGGGAAATTGCATTACTGGTTAAGGGGAATATCACAACTGCACTGTGGGAGGACACGTTGAGGACTCATACAGTGAGGCACAGGAATAGGAAGGGTGTAGTCACAATGATGGGTGTTTACTATAGGCCGCCCAATAGTGAGTGAGAGATAGAGGAACAGATATGTAGGCAGATTTTGGCAAGGTGTAAAAGTAACTGGATTGTTGTGGTGGGAGAATTTAACTCCCCCTATGTTGACAGGGACTCATTTTGGGCTAGGGGTGTGGAGGGGCAGAGTTTGTAAGGAGCATCCAGGAGGGCTTCTTGAAACAGTGTGTAGATAGTCCACCTAGGGAAGGGGCCACACTGGACCTGGCATTGGGGAATGAGCCCAGCCAGGTGGTTGATGTTTTAGTAGGGGAGCAGTTCGGGAACAGTGACCACAACTCAGTAAGTTTTAAGGTACTGGTGTGTAAAGATAAGTGTAGTCCCCAAGTGAAGGTGATAAATTGGGGGAAGGCTAATTGCAACAATATTAGGCAGGAACTGAAGAATGTAGATTGGGAGCGGATGTTGGAGGGCAAATCCACATCTGGCATGTGGGAAGCTTTCAACTGTAAATTGATAGGTATTCAGGACTGGCACGTTCCTTTAAGGATGAAGGATAAGCATGGCAAGTTTTGGGAACCTTGGATAACGAGACATAGTGTGAGCCTAGTCAAAGAGAAAAAGGAAGCATTCGTCAAAACAAGGAGACTGGAACACATGAAGCAAGTGTGGAATACAAGGAAAGTAGAAAGAAACTTAAGCAAGGAGTAAGAAATGCCAAAATGGGTCATGAAAAGTCATTGGCCAGCAGAATTAAGGAAAATCCCAAGGCTTTTTATGCATATATAAAGAGCAAGAGGGAGCCAGGGAGAGGGTTGGCTCACTCAAGGACAAGGGAGGGAATCTATCAGAGGAAATGGGTGAGGTATTAAGTTATGCTGAGATAAAAAAGGAGGAAGTATTGGGGTTCTTGAGAAACATTACGATAGATAGGTCCCCAGGGCCTGATGGGATATGCCCCAGAATACTGAGAGAGGCAAGGGAGGAAATTGCTGGTGCCTTGAGAGAAATCTTTATATCCTCACTGGCTACAGGTTCCAGAGGATTGGAGAGTAGCCGATGTTGTTTCTTTGTTTAAGAAGAGAAGCAAGAATAATTCAGGTAATTACAGGCTGGTGAGCCTTACATCAGTGTTACGGAAATTACTGGAGAGGATTCTTCAAGACAGGATTTACTCCCACTTGGAAATAACTGATTATATTAGTGAGAGGCAACATGGTTTTGTGAAGGGGAAGTCATGTCTCACTAACTGATTGAGTTTTTCAAGGAAGTGACGAAGATGATTGATGAGGGTAGGGTAGTGGATGTTGTCTACATGGGCTTCAATAAGGCCTTTGACAAGGTCCCTCATGGCAGACTGGTGCAAAAAGTAAAGTCGCATGGGATTGGAGGTGAGCTGGCAAGGTGAATACAAAACTGGCTCGGTCATAGAAGACAGAGGGTAGCAGTGGAAGGATGCATTTCTGAATGGAGAGCTGTGACAAGTGATGATCTTCAGGGATCAGTGCTGGGGCCTTTGCATTTGTAATATGTATAAATGATTTGGAGGAAAATGTAACTGGATTTATTATAAGTTTGCGGACGACACAAAGTTTGGTGGATTTGCAGATAGCGATGAGGACCATCAGAAGATACAACAGGATATAGATTGGCTGGAGACTTGGGTGGAGAGATGGCAGATGGAGTTTAATCCGGACAAATGAGAGGTAATGCATTTTGGAAGGCTTAATACAGATAGGAAATATATAGTAAATGGCAGAACCCTTAAGAGTATTGAGAAGCATCAAGGTGTATAGGTACACAGGTCACTGAAAGTGACAATGCAGATAGAGAAGGTAGTCAAGAAGGTATATGGCATGCTTGCTCTCATTGGCTGGGACATGGAGTTTAAAAATTAGCAAGACATGTTGCAGCTTTATAGAACTTTAGTTTGGCCGCACTTGGAATATAGTGTTCAATTCTGGTTGCCACATTGTAAAAGGATGTGGAGGCTTTGGAGAGGGTACAGAAAAGATGTATCAGGATGCTGCCTAGGATGGAAGGCATTAGCTATGAGGAGAGGTTGGCAAAACTTGGTTTGATCTCACTAGAACGACAGAGGTTGAGGGGTGGCCTGATAGAAGTCTGCAAGATTACAAGGGTCATGGAGAGAGTGGATAGTCAGAAGCTTTTTCCCAGAGTGGAAGAGTCAATTACTAGTGGGCATAGGTTTAAGGTGCGAGGTCCAAGGTTTAAAGGAAATATATGAGGCAAATTTTTTTACACAGAGGGTGATGAGTGCCTGGAACTTGCTGCCAGGGGAGGTAGCGGAAGCAGATACGATAATGACTTTTAAGGGGTGTCTTGACACATACCTGAATAGGATGGGAATAGAGGGATACGGTCCCTGGAATGAGCAGGGAGTTTTAGTTCAGGGCAGCATGGTTGGGGTAGGTTTGGAGGGCCAAAGGGTCTGTTCCTGTGCTGTAATTTTCTTTCTTCTTTGTTCTTTGAATTATGGGGAGAAGGCAGGAAAATGGGGATGAGGAGCATATCAGCCATCAACAAATGATGGAGCAGACACAATGTGCCAAAGGGCCTAATTCTGCTTCTATATCTTATGAACTTATTTATCATTTGTGTACTGATTTGATCATGCTGAAGCTGAATTAAGGTCAGAACTTGGTGAATTCTAAGTGTTCAATTCTTGAGAATTACAAATATGCCATTTGAGCATTAATGGCAGAATTTTGTGTGCCTCGGTCAGACGCGCGCCTGATGCGGATGTGTGTGAAATAGGGGGTGATGATATCGGACACGCATTCCAATGTCATCATGTGATATCTCAAGAGAAGCTATGGCAGCCATTTGCCAGATGATTGATCTGGAGCTCATGATTTCAAATAAACCTGTTGGACTTTAGATGTCTCACAACACCAGGTAACTGCCCACCCCAGTCCAAGGCCAGCATCTCCACATCATGGCTCTAATTGATTGTGGAAAAGCTTATGAGGATTGTGGTATTATCGCTAGACTATTAATTCCGAAACTTACTAATGTTCTGGGGAGCCGGTTTAAATCCCACCACAGCAGACAGTGGAATTTGAATTTGATGAAAAATGTGTTGAATTAAGAATCTACTGATGACCATGAAACCATTGTTGATAGTAGGAAAACCCATCTGATTCACTAATCTCCTTTAGGGAAGGAAATCTGCCATCCTTACGCAAGGGCCACAGCAATGTTGTTGTTGACTCTCAACTGTCCTCTGAACAAGGGCAACTAGGGATGGGCAATAAATGCTGGACAGCCAGTGATATCCATGTCCCACAAATGAATAAAAATAAGGGTTGGCAAATGCAACTACTTCCACTTATGCCCATCAAATGCACACATGACACGTGAAGCTTGTACTTGTTACAGTTTAGAAGAATGAGGGGAGATCTCATTGAGACGTATAAGATGATGAATGGGATGGATAGGATAGAGGTGGAGAGACTCTTCCCGCTCAGAAAGGACAGTAGGACTAGGGAGCACAGCCTCAAGATAAAGGGGGGGGGAGGGGCGGTTTAGAACGGAGTTGAGGAGGAACTTCTTCATTCAAAGGGTGGTGAATCTCTGGAATTCTCTGCCCATTGAGGTGGTGGAGGCTGCCTCGCTAAATATTTTTAAGACGCGGGTTGATGGGTTTTTGATAAGAGAGGGGATTAAGGGTTATGGGGAGAGGGCGGGAAAGTGGAACTGAGCCACGACAGATCAGCCACGATCTTATTGAATGGCGGGGCAGGCTCGAAGGGCTAGATGGCCTACTCCTGCTCCTATTTCTTATGTTCTTAAATTCTACCTCCACTTGTGCTGTCCAAAGCTTTCAGCACAAGTCTTTGAAAAGTTAGAACTATGTAAAAGTCTGTTGCCCAGTTGAATCTGCACTGATGCAAAAATGACCCATTAACATTTTACACCAATGGTATTCTGATATAGAATGATGCCATCTGCATTAAGGAGTTTGGATAAGGAAAGACAGATATAGTGACATATAAACTTATAACTTCTCAGCTAATAGGGATCAAACTGATGTGTTATCGCCATCAGATTGTACAAGTATCAGAATGACTCAGCGGTTGCACAGGGTTAGTCACAGAGTTGTGCTGTACTGGAGGAGTGCTGCACTGATGGAGATGAGGCTTTAAGTGGATGCAAAAATTCCATTACATTATTCAAAAAATTGGTATCCAAAGCAATAGTTATCCCTCAACAGGCTTCATAAAGAGAATTTCATCTGGACATGGGTCTCCTAGTTGGGACAGCTTGCTGTTCTCCACATCACGACTATGATTACACTTCAACATGTTTCACTATAAAGCAATTTGGGATGTCCAGAGATTGTGAAGGATGCTAAATAAATGTAAATATGGCTTTTCTTCACCAGTGAATTAGTTACCCACTGATCTCTCAGATTACCAGGGATTGATCAAATGATTAAAAATCCATTTTGTGAATCAGATTTGCCATTTCATTGTGTAGTCGAAAGTGGCTGTGGTTATGTATGGTTATGGCCTCGGTAAGGATTTTTAAAGTTTATTTATGTGTCACAAGTAGGCTTACATTAACACTGCAATGAAGTTACTGTGAAAATCCCCTAGTTGCCACATTCCAGCGCCTTTTCGGGTACACTGAGGGAGAATTTAATACGGCCAATCCACCAAATCGGCACATCTTTGTAGTGTGGGAGGAAACCGGAGCACCCGGAGGAAAACCAGCGGGGAATGTGCAAACTCCACACCGACAGTAACCCGACGCAGGAATTCGAACCCGGGTCCCTGGACGCTGTGAGGCAGCAGTGATAACCAACTGAACCACCGTGCCGCCCCTAGGCTCAAGTGGGAATTCAGATGTGCTAACTCTCATGAATCTATTGTGGAAGTCACAATTTAGAAATAAGCATTATGCCTCCTTCATAATCTCACAAATCAGAGCTCTGAAATCTCAGAGATTTTTCATTGGCGTCCAAAAACATGCCTTTCATAAGTTGCTAGGCTCTGCTCCTCTGCTGGATAAATTTTGTGATAGCACCCAGCTGGAATGCCATGGGGTCAGGCAAAACTCTTATGGTTCTAAACAAATTTTATAATTAATTAAGTTTGTTCACTTTTTCAATGGTGGGCTGGCTCTGCAGCATGAAATCAGCAGCTAACACGTTATACAAATGTAAAAATTCCAGAGGTCAAGCTCTTCGGCTTGCACAGGGCACAAATTTTGGCCTTCCCTCACGCTGAAGTTGCCATGGTTACACCTGAGTAATTGCTGGTGGTCATCACCTTATAGGGCTGGGAGTTGGAATGGTTGGTGAGCAAGAGGGGTTGTTTGGCTGCTCAAGTCTGAATCCAGGAGGTCAGTAAGGAGAAGAATCAAGAATCACTCCGGTTAATTAACACCAGCTCACTATTCGGCTGCATGGTAGCACAGTGGTTAGCACTTTTGCCTCACAGCGCCAGGGACCCAAGTTCAATTCCAGCCTCACATCACTGTCTGTATGGAGTTTGTATGTTCTCCCCATGTCTGCATGGGTTTCCTCTGGGTGCTCTAGTTTCCTCCCACATTCCAAAGATGTACAGATTAGGCGCATTGACCATGCTAAATTGTCCCTTAGTGTCAGGGGGATTTGCAGGGTAAATAAGTGGGGTTACGGGGATAGGACCTAGGTGGGATTGTTGTCAGTGCAGACTCGATGGGCCAAAATGGCCTCCTTCTGCGCCGTAGGGATTCTATGATATTGCCAGGCTCGTGGTGCCCCTTATTCTCCATGATATTCCCTTTTTAGTGTCTCCTTGGTGCGTTGACATCAGGTCTCAAGGCAATGGCTGCAGTTCATCTCGCTGGTCATCTATGAGGCCACTGGATGGGGTGAGTGAGTGCTGGCTTTAATACTTGAGCTGCATAACAAAATATTAGATTAGATTACCGAAAGCTTAGACACACACGTGCACATGCATGCACGTATAACTGCAGTGTGGGGGAAGTAGCGTAAAGGAAGCATTGCACTGTCAGGTTTGGTTGAGGGAACACTTCACCATAGGAGGGGAGCGCCAAGGGACTAGTGCACTGTCAGAGAGATGCAGTGTGTTACTGGAGGGACTGTAGTGACAGCATGCTGCTGTAGGAGGGGCAGCATTGCACAAAATGTACAGCATAGACAGGCCATTTGGCCCATCTGCTCCATGGTGAAGCTCATGCTCCACATGAAACTCCTCCCACCTTATGTCATCAAATCCTATCACAATATCCTTCTCTGAATTTCTCCATCATGAATTATTAACACTTGAAAGGGTGGTGGAAACGGATGCAAAAGTGGCTTTCAAAAGGGATCTGGATAAATAATTGAAAGGAAAAGAAATACAGGAAAATACAGCGAAAGATCAGGAAAGTGCAACCATTTGGATCGGTCAGTCAAAGTTCTAGCATCGGCATGATGGGCCAAATGGCAAGGGAATTGGGAACTGGCACACTGTCGGGTGGCGCTGTTTTTAGCACCTGCCCAGTCGCCACTGGACTTGTCTTTGACAGGGGCTGTTCGGCCTGAGGGTGTCTGAGATCGAAGTGTCACAGGTCCCAATAATAACATCTACCACCTTCAGGGCAATAAACACATTACACTTATTTGGCCTCTTGTAAAAATGCAGAAATATTCCCCTTTACCTTCAAATTGAACAGATGTGACATTCTGAAAATCAACTGGATATATTGCTCCTGTTTTAAGGAATGTTATAATTTCTACAGATTCTGTTGAGCAAAATGAATCCCTGACTCTGTGTATGACTGCCGAACTATCAGGTAGTCAGTGAGCATTAGAAATTTTACCATGCAGAATCTTGCAACCCAGGGAAAGGCCACTTGCCTAGCCAATTTATACAAGCCTCCTGCCACTCTATTACATCCTAGCAGTATATCATTTGATTTCTTTCTTCCACATGAACCTATCCAGCTTTCCTTTAAATGCATCTTTGGGATTTGCCTCAACCACTTCAAATGGTAGCAAGTTCCACATTCTCACCGTTCTCTCAATGGGAAAGTGTGTTAAAAAGTTGTTTCCGAAAGTGTATTAACCAGGGTTCAGGGTAAGCACCTTCCATTGAGGGTGAAAGACAAGGCTGGTAGAAGTAGGGAACCCTGGATGACTCGTGATATTGAGGCCCTGGTCAAGATAAAGGAGGAGGTATGTCATGCATTGGCAGCTGGGATCATGTGGATCTCTAGAAGAGGATAGAAGGTGTAGGAGTAGAGTTAAGAGAGAAATCAGGAGAGCAAAAAGGGGACACAAATTTGCTTTGGCAGATAAGGCAAAGGAGAATCCAAAGCGCTTCTACAAATACATAAAGGGCAAAAGCGTAACTGGGGACAGAGTAGGGCCTGTTAAGGATCAACAGAAGTATTTGAATTATCGATAGCCAAAGGTACCTTTGCTATTAAACTAGAAAGAGTGCAGAAGAGAGCTGAAATGATTTACTAGGATGTTACTTGGAGTTAGTTGATGGTTTGAGTTATAAAGATAGACTGCATTGATAGGAATTTTTTTCCCTGGAGCGTAGGAGGCTCAGGGGTGATCTTATACAGGTTTGTACAATAATGAGAGGCATAGATGAGGTAGATAGTCAACATCTTTTCCCAAAGATAGGGGCGTCTAAAATTAGGGGGCATAGGTTTAAGGTAAGAGGAGAAAGAGATATAAAAGGGTCCAGAGGGGCAATTCTTTCATACAGTTGATCGTAAGTGTCTGAAACAAGCTGACAGAGATAGTCACAAAGGAAGGTAAAATTTTGCCTCTTAAAAAGCATTTAGACAGTTACATGGATAAGAAGGATATAGAGGGATATGGGCCAATTGCGGGCAATTGGGAAGAGCTTAGTAATAAAAATTGGGTGGTATGGGCAAGTAGGGCCGAAGGGCCTGTTTCCGTATACTGTGAACCTCTATAGTTCTGAGCAATAGGATACCTGGCACTCCCACACAGTAAGTATACATAAACTACATGGACTGCAGCAGTTCAAGAAGGCAGCTCTTCACCACCTTCTGAAGGGCCGTTTGGGATGGGCAATAAATACTGGCCTGGCCAGCAACACACAGAGCCCGTGATCAGATGATAAGAAAAATGCTGTGTCAAATCTTTCACACAGAAGGAAACACATTTATATCACATTACAATAAACTTTGAAGGCTTTTGTATTAACCAAGCCAGCTAAAGTGCGGAGCAGAAAGTGAAGTGCATTATGCTGCTGATAGAGTTGTCAAATGCAGCACACTGATGTCAATTATGGTAAATATCAACGTCCAACTACAATAGCAAGCATACTGTATATTTGCGGGCCAGGTATTATCCATGGAGAGATGAACAGATTTAGAATTCAGGTAAATAACTATTTGTCAGAACATTCTGAGTGCTTTCCAACATTTCCTGTTTACATTCCATGTTCCTAGAATCTACTGTAGAAGTTGTAGCTTTGTTTTGGTAATGGAGAAGGAAAGCTGCGAGAACAGTCTCCAGATGTGTTTGAAGGTCCACAGGCTGCAATCAAATCATGCTCATTATAAAAGCAATATGGATAATTTTGGAGTTCTTGCTCTATCATAATAGTTCTTCAGCACAATTTATTTGTATTTGGTCAATTTTAATATGTTCAGTGTAAATTTTTGTGTTAGTTTAAGAAACAGCATACTATAAGCCAGCTCACCCACTCAAAACTGGCCATACTCACGCATTGTATAAATTCCTAAATGGAGTTTCTGCTGTTTGCAAGTCTTTGAGGAGGCTCCAAAAATTAAGCAGGTTCCTTCAGACACAAGGAACCAATATGCATCTAGATCCCCTGCTTAGCAGAGGGATACGGGTGAGATAAAGCAGCAAAAGAAAACTTATAGCACTCACAAAAAGCTTAATGCTATCCAAAATGTAAAGTATAGAAAGCAGAGGAGCAAAGTAAAGAAGAACATTAGGAAAGCAAAGAGAGGATACAATCAAAATATTGGCAGGTAAAAATCAAAGAAAATCTTCAGGTGTTTTACCAATACATTAACAACAGAGAACAACTAAGGGAAAGGTAGCAGTGATCAGAGATGTTCATTGTAACTTATGCATTGATTCAGAAGATATGGACAGGATTCTCAATAAGTACTTTGTCTCTGTTTTAAGGAGAGGGATGATGTAGGCATCCTAGTTAAAGAGGAATGTGAAATATTAGATACAATAAGCACAATGAAAGAGGAATTACTGGAGGGACTGGCTTTCTTGAAGGTGGGTAAATCACTAGGGCTGGATGGACTGTATCCCAGACTGTTGAAGAATGCCAGGGAGGAAATAAAGGATGTTCTGAGGATAATTTCCAATCCTCATTAGATACAGCAAGGTACCAGAGGATTGTTGATCTGCAAATGTTGTATCATTATTTAAAAAGGATTGAGGGATAAACTAGAGTACTATAGGCTGGTCAGTGTGATTGGGCAAAATGTTGGAATCAGTTCTGCAAGACAGGACAAACTGTCACCTACAAAGGCATGGATTGACCAAGGATAGTTGGCCTGGCTTTCTTCAGGGAAGGCACTGTCTCATTAGCTTAAAAGAACTTTTTAAGTAAATAACAAGTAGGATTGATAAGGCTATTGCAGTACATGTAATCTACATGGATTTCAGTAAAGCATTTCACAAGGTCCTACATGGCAGACTGGCCAGCAAAGTGAGATCTCATGGGATACGGGGGAAGCTGCAGGTTGGATCCAAAATTGGCTCAGTGACAGGAAACAAAGAGTAATGGTTACTGGATGTTTTTGCGAATGGAAAGCAGTTTCCGGTGGCGTTCCACAGGGCTCAGTGTTGGGGCCTTTGCTGTTTGTTGTATATATTAATGATTTGGACTTAAATGTGGGAGGCATGATTAAGAAAGTTGCAGATGGCACAAAAATCGGCCGTGTAGATGATAGTGAAGAGGGTAGCTACTGACTTCTGAATGATGTCAATGTTTTAATTGACTGGACAGAGAAGTGTCAAATGGAATTCATTCTGGAAAAGTGTGAGGTAATACATTTGGGGAGGGTAAACAAAGCAAGGGAATACTCAATAAATGGGAAGATATTGAGAGGGGTTCAGGAAGTGTGAGACTTGGAGTGCATGTCAACAGGTCCTTGAAGATGGCAGCACAGGTGGATAACTTGGTAAATAAAGTATTTTTTAAAAATTTTATTAGTGTCACAAGTAGGTTTACATTAACACTGCAACGAAGTTACTGTGAAAATTTCCTAGTCATCACATTCTGGTACCTGTTCAGGTACACTGAGGGAGAATTTAGCATGGTCAATCCATCTAACCAGCACGTCTTTCGGACTGAGAGGGGAAACCAGAGCACCTGGAGGAAACCCGCGCAGACATGGGGAGAACATACAGACTCTACACACTGACCCAAGCGGGGAATCAAATCCGTGTCCTTGGCACTGAGGCAGCAGTGCTGAAATATGAACATATGGAATGTTTTCCTTTATTGGATGAGGTACTGACTACAAAAGCAGGGATGTAATGATGGAACTGTACAAAACATTGGTTCAGCCACATAGTTGGAGATCTTTTGTACAGTTTCGGTTACCCGATTACAGGAAGGATATAATTGCTCCGGAGAGAATACAGAGAAGGTTTACAAGAATGTTGCCACAGCTGAAAATTGCAGCTATGAGGAAAGATTGGATAAATGAGAATGGTTTTCCTTAGGACAGAAGAGACTGAGAGGTAATTTAATTGAAGTGTACAACATTATGAGGGGCCTAGATAGGGTAGATAGGAAAGACTTGTTCCCCTTGGCTGAGGGGTCAATTCCAAGGATTATAGACCGAAAGTGGTTGGTAGAAGGATTAGGAGGAGCATGGGGAAAAAATCTTTCCCCCCAAGAGTACCATGGGTGTTGGGGACAGTGTCTGAAACACTCAACTAATTTCAAAAGTACTTGGATCTGCAGCTAAAATGCTGTAAACTGCAAGGCTAAGGACCAAGTGTTGGAAAGTAGGATTAGTTTCTTTTTTTCTCTTTTTTGGCTAGTGCAGAGATGATGGGATGAATGGGTTCTATGCATGTTTAAAAACATTGAATACATTTTTGCTAAATTTCTAAGAACTGTACCACAATATCGCAAATAATTCTGTATATTTTAAAGTCAGTTTTGTGCATTTAAAATCAGGTTACTCACAAGTAGTGGATTAGATATTCCAGTTAAAATACTTATTTTTTTGTGATTCACTCATTCTTTGCCATATTAACCATTTTGCAGTTCTCACTCCTAAGGAACATATTTTAAAGCATGTTTCTAAAAAAAAAGAGAATTTCCGACATGCTTCCCAATTGCACAGGTCCAGCTATTTGCAAGTGAGTTTAAGGAAAAATTCGAGAGAAAACGTACTCCTCAAAACTAACTCAATTTTGGGTCCAATTTGTGCCCTGTTTGCTTAACAGGGAAGAAGATATTTATCTGACACGTCAAACACGAGTTATATTCTGGTCACTGGATCAAATGACAAGTACGTTCTCAGGAGCAATTAGGCTTGTGGAATAAATGCTGGCCTAGCCAGTGACTCCCACAACCTGTAAAAGAATAAAAGAAAATTGGCTTAATGATCACAATATGCTTGGAAGGCAGTATACAACAGATGCAGGACACTTTATTAAAAAGTATGTAAATATTTAATATCATTGTACTGTAGCTTGCAGTTGAGAAAGATTAGATCACTTTGATCTTTCTTCCGCTTGCTTCTTTTATTTAATGCAATAATAATTTGCCCATCTGTTTCCGGTTGCCTTGATGCTTTCAAGACTAATTTAAGTTTTTAATTTCCAAAATGCTTTATTTTTTTTTCAACACCAGCAATCACAAATGTTTTTGACTTCAGAATTGATGATAATTGTCCATTTGGTACAATGCTGGCTAATACACAGGATTCTTTGAATAGGCTCAAATCTGTCAGCCTGAGGTTATGGTGTTGAATTTCAGTGCTAAATTGCTGATAGCTTGAATGGTTAAAAGATGGTGCCAATATTCTTGAAAATTAAGATATCTGAAGTATTGCTTCTGTTGCCTGCCGCACGGTCTGTTTTAATCCTTATATGGTGGACAAATAACTATGAGTAGATGTCTTGTTAGTACAACCAACATTTATTTAAACCCACACAATCAATAACCACCCACCCGACAAATAATAAGTTATCTTACAGAAAATATTAGAATTCAAGTCCAATACAAGACCTTGACTTAACTTTGTGTAACTGGCAAGTACCCAAGCAGATATTGGCCTTTATCTGTGCGCTGGTGTTGTAGTTGTCTGTGTAGTCTGGTCCTTTGGTCTGGTCTGGCACTCTGGCTTTGGCCTTCCTTCTTTTTCAGGTGCGGTGGCTCTCCTCGTGCTGGTTGTCACTGACGATGGTCACCATTGTTGTAGCTCGTACGTGGGGTCAGAGAGACAGAGAGAGATTCCTGGTTGCGCAGCACTCTTTATACCCCGTTTAGTTTCACACCCCTTTTGGCCATTGCCAATCAATTGATCAGGACTTGATCCCCCGATCAATAAGAGTCCAATCCACACTGATCTCTGGGTGTGTCCCCAACGGCCATGTCTGAAGGTGCTGGAGCACATAGGTCACATACCTCCCTCCTAAATAAGGGTTCACGGTGCCCTTATGTCTGGTGCACAACCTAGTGTGACCAGAAAGTCTCCTTCATCCTGGAGATGAAACAAGACAGTGTGACTATAAAGCTCCTTTCATCCTGGAGATGACCCATATCATATTTATTCACTCATCAGCCTATTTGTCTTTAAACTGCAGCCTGTCGGTTTAGTTTCTTGCCCAATTGTCCCAGAGCGTTTTACAGAACGCCATTTTAGATGGCCCCTTTGGCCACACTTCAGAACAGGGCAATGATCTGCTGTACGTAGAGCAGATAGTCACACAAGAAACTAATAGAGTTAACCTCTTCAGATTCATACTCAGGTTCTTTCTCACTGTGAGGGCATGGATGGCTATCAATGGTGGCATCAAAGACACTGTATTTTTGAGAAGTCTGCCTTGCCAGGGAAACCTAGGATTTGGGCTTCTAGTTTCCTGGTGTCCATTGGGAAGTTTGATGTTATTTAGCTTTGGCAAGAAATTTCATGCAGTGATAAACTGGCATTCTCCATGGTCCCATAAGAGCTTTGCAGCAAAAAAGGTTCTCAAGGTGCTGCCACCTTGAGCAGTTTAATGGTTCTGGACTACGGCTGCAAGTCTTACTGCAGCAGATTCCACCATTCCTTTACTGCCTGCACTCCTGAATTATAGCTTTCAAAGGCTCTGCGGTTTGGAAAATTATTCTGGCTCTAATACATTTGGGTGGTGGGGTAGTAGTCATTAGGCAGAATAGTATCTGTTTCAGGCACACAGAATCACAGTAATGTTGGAGGAGGCTATTCAGCCCATTATGTCTGTACCCTCCCTGCGAGCATTTTTTTTAAGTTTAATAGGTTATTTATTAGCATCACAAGTAGGCTTACATTAACACTGCAATGAAGTTACTTTGAAAATCCCCTAGTCATCACACTCCCATGCCTGTTCAGGTACACTGAGGGAGAATTTAACATGGGCAACATACATAACCAGCACATCTTTCGGACTGTGGGAGCAAACTGGAGAACCTGGAGGAAACCCATGCAGATACGGGGAGAACGTGCTGACTCTGCACAGACAGTGACCCAAGCCGGGAATCAAACGCAGGTCCCTGGCGTTGTGAGGCAGCAGTGCTAACCACTGTGCCACCCATCTGCAAGTGAGCAATTCACAATGCCATTTTCCTCGTAACTTTGCCCATACTTTCTTTTTAGATAACAGGCTAATTCCCTTTTGAATGCTTCAATTGAACCTATCTCCAACCTTACTATTAGGCACTACATTCCAGGCCTTAATCACTCGCTGCATGAAAAAGATTTTCCTCATGCGATTTTTGCTTCTTTTACCAATTAGTTTAAACCTCTGCCCTCTTGCTCTTGGTTTTTTTCACACTGGAGCAGCTTTCACCAAACCCTGTAGCCTGAAGTCTGTGTGAAGTCCATGGGCTTAGAAATATAAGGTAATGGGTCTCTGGTCCATCTTTCTCTGCATTGCACTGTAAATGGGCACACGCATAAATAAAATGGCAAGGAAAATGTGCCTGACGATGTTTTTCTTTCTTTGAGGAGATTATTTTGACAGCATTTCATACAACTGTGATATTCTAGCTGACAAACTCCACATAGAGAAGATACACGTACCAGAAAATGAATCGCCTTTCACAAAAACACAGACTGCTTGAACTCAGGGACTAGTTAATAAAGTCTATGCAGATGTTTATCTCCAAAAGAGCCATGCACTCTAATCCCACTCTTCAGTTTAATCCCACATCTTCAACATTCATTTTTGAAAAAAGTTTCTGTATCCTTTAAGAGGATTTGTAAACCCTTCTCAATACTATTTTGCAGCAGTGAATGCTAGGCATTATTTTTCTAACCCACCCTTTTTGTGAACCTTATATTCCCTTTCCTGACCAGTTGAACCAAGTTATCACTATTTATTCATGATCTTGAAGATTACGGAATTTAACAATAGAGTAGGAATGAATGAATCATTTTAGGTTTGCAGCCTGTCATTAGCAGGGTATTGCAAGGATTGGTGTTTGGGTCTCAGCTCTTTCTAATTGATATTGGCAAGTTAGATGAGGGACTGAATTTAATGCACAACAGGTTTATTTGGTGTTTTGAACTTTCGGCGCGCTACTCCTTCATCACTCCGCTCACCTGATGAACGAGCAGTGCTCCGAAAGCTCAAAACACCAAATAAACCTGTTGGACTTTAACCTGGTGTTGTGAGATTTCTTACTGTGCCCATCCCAGTCCAGCACCGGCATCTCCACATCATGAGTTTAATGTATCCAAGTTTGCTGATGATATCAAGTGGGAAAGTAAGTTGTGAGAAAGCTGCAAAGGCTGTAGGCAGGTTGAATGAACATGTTGTCTGTACGCCTGACACCAGTGTCCTGAAATATTTGTTGGACTCAGAACACGGATGTGCAGCAGCTCCTGGGAGGACAATGGAAACACTTTTCAGGGATGCTTTAAAGTCATCCCTAGAGACAAAACAGACCTGCCAACTCATGGGAGATGCTGGCTTCTGACCATCCAAAATTGAGGATGTTTTTTATTTGGGAAGGCACCAAACCCATCGAAAGACTTTGTCAGGAACATGCAGAGGCAAAGTGCAGGCACTGGGGAGTGCACAAACCTCCATACATCCCACTTGGCCAAATCACCAACTGCCCTGAATGTGGCAGAGTCTGCAGATCATTAAAAACTTATTGGTCATCTCAGAACTGGAGTGGGGAGCAAGTCATCCTCGATCCTAAGCGACTGCCTAAGAAGAAGAGGTTGAGTGGGCAAAGATATTAATGAATCAAATATCACGTGAATGAAGTGTGAAGTTATCTATGTTGGTGGGGAAAGTGAAATATTTCTTAAATGGTGAGAGGCAGGGTAATACTGGTGTGGCCTTGTACAGAAGGAATCACAGGAATGTAATTGGAAGTACAGCAAACAATTAGGAAGTCAAGTGATAATTTAGCTTCAATTACAAAGGGATTGGCATCCAAGAGTAAAGAAGTCTTTTAGTGATCATTGAGAGCCCACACCTGGAGTACTCGTGCAGGTTTAGTCTCCCTACCTAAACTATTCCCTGATATTGCTGATTGAGGTGATACGTTAATGTGTTAAAATAGTGGGTGGCATGTGGTGGCTTGAGGCTGCTTGCTCGCTTTCAGAGTCACAAGGCAAGTTTGTAAAATAACCCATTGCTGAAGTCCGTGTCAGTGGCTGGAAATGTGCACAAAGCTCGCTATAAATTGGAAAGACATAAGGAATTAGACAATCTGGGAGAATCACGATTTCCGTACTCAGCTCACAGCAAGCAAAGTCTCAGAGTCCGACAAATTTGCAACTTGGAAGTGAAGCAAGAGAACTCTACAGGCAGTCAATCCAGGCAAGCATTGTTGAATTTTTTTAAGCTGAGAGCGATTACCAGTGCAGCAAAGCCTGCTCAAACTAACAAGCATGGGAAAACCATTTGTCTCCAAAGAACTGCAATACCATCTTGAAATACTGAAAGTTCTTAAAACAGAACGTACACTTTTAAAAATGTAAACATGGATCAGAACTTTCAAATCAATTTAGATTAATCCAAGGCCCAGTTCAATTATATAATTGGGAACTTTGGAGGAAAAGATTCCTAAAATACAGCATCGCTTCAGATTTAGACAAAAATTCAGATGCAGAGGAAGTTAATATACTGCTTTACTCAGTAGGCACAACTACAGACATTATTGCAAGACAGGGAATCAATGAACTTTCTGCTAAATTATGACATACTAAGATTGCTTAATGTTTATTTTAATCTAAGAAGCAACAAAATACTTAAAAGAGCTAAATTGAACAAGTGCGTCCAGCAGCCAGGAGAATCTGTTGTTTCATTCAATGATCTGTACAGGAGAGCTGAAGGATGACAATACAGGGACAATACAGGGATTTTATGACTTCCCTCATCCTGAAACTGTAAAATCCTGCCCAAGATCAATGGATCTTTCCATGGTCTGCCTCTCACCAGCTCCGATTCCCGTGGAGGAGGGACAGTAAAATTCCAGCCAAAATCTGAAGTCAGGGACAGAGTAGTGATGGGGGTAGCAGATAGCGTGCTCTCTGATCTCATGTAGGCAAATCCAGATATTAGGCAGTCAGAATTCCATGAGCAGCACAGAACCATTTTAACAGGATAAACTGTGGAGCAAAGGCCAATCCACAGTCCAACTATTTAAGCAACAAAGACAGTTCCACGCCAGAGAAAGCAATACCCAGGCCAGTCAGCACAGCAACTATGCCAACACTACGGAGCAAAGATAAGGGCATTCAAATGGTCAGCCAACTTTAAGGGCATTCAAATGGTCAGTGGATAGGCATATGGATAACATTGGAATAGTTTGGGTTAGAGGGTCATTCGATTGGTTCCACTGGTCGGCACAACATCGAGGGCCGAAGGGCCTGTACTGTGCTGTTATGCTCTATGAGATAATTGTAGTTTTAAATACTCAGCCAAGCATTCATAATGACATCGTAATAGTCCTTGGGGAAATGTCAACAAAAAGCACTATTGACACTATTCAGACAGATGCTAATGCTATTTTGTAACACACACCCATCAATCAAAGCAATCCAGCAGAGTTTTTTTTATATCTCTCATTAAGAGATGCAGCCTTTTTTTTAAGCTTTAAAGAGTAGAGGATTTAAATTTAAAAAATCAGATTGTGATAGATAAACAAATCTTATTTATCCTTCAAGCATATTTATGTCCATTCCATCAATTTGTGACTCCCATACTGTAGGTTAAGGCTTTGCATTAGTCAGTATGGGGACTGTTTCAACTCTCAACTAATGTTATCACCAGATTTGTGATTCGTGCCTGTTTGAATCGCACATATCCCTTCCCTGCTAGAGAAAGTGGTTTTGGCTGGAAATGGGAATGGGACTTCCTGACTGTGAAAATCCAATCAATTGAGAGGAATTTAGGAATGGAATTTCAGAACTTAGGGCCAACAAGCAACTGAAGACATGACCATCAATGAGAGCGCAACAAAATTCAAGAATAGACAAAAGGTCAGAATTGGAGAATTACAGAGTTCTTGGAAAATTATAGGGTTGGATCAATGATAAAACTACTCTATTAAAGTTTTACCAGTGATAAAACTTGCCTTAAACAATGCCCTATAAGAACAGCCACTTGAAGTTCAACGTCACGTTTCCACAATTCTGTCAGTTGAAGGAAGCTATTTCACTTCATGTTGGCACTGCCTTGACATTCAATGCCAATTATTTGTGATTTGATCCATTTGATGAACCATTATTTTGTTTAACACAAGGGAAAGTGTTCTTTCCCTTGACTCTATTGGTACAAAATGAAATTTGCCTCTGAGTAGACTATACTGAAAAGAAGTCCATCTTGGAAAACATCGGGATGTAACTCATGCAAACAGAAGCTAAGTGATAAAGAATCAGTTTACATTGTGCTGAAAGACAATGATTCTCCTTTTTCAGCCATCCAAGTCGATTAGACAAAGATTAAGGTTGTTTAAATACCAGGATAGTATGGTCAATTATTTTAGCATTGGCTCAGTGGTATTCAAGAAGGCCTTACCCTGCAGGCTGTGGAAAATATGAGGTAAAAAGAGAACAAAGTTAACATCTATCAGAATGGACAGCAGGCTGCCTGTAATTCATAAAAAAAATTATGATTTTAATTTGTAACAGTGTAATGACTGGGAATCCCACTGAGTTTAACATGCACAATTAAAATTCAAAGGTTGAGAGAAACCTTGCAAAAACAAAGGGCAAACCAACAGGCTTCAGCATAATGATTAGTGATAAAAAGTAATCCCCTTCATCATTTGTTAGTAGCTTTCAAAGAAACTGGATTTTTATTATGCTATGCTATTAGGCATAGAATATTGTGTCAGAGGCTTTTGTGGGTTTTCTAAAGCAGGTAACTTTTTTTTGCTGCTGACACACTGTTGTGGATTAGTCATGCTGTATTTGAATCAGATCTTTATTCCTTAAACCTTTTTTAATTTGCCTTTATGCTTCTGTATTTTATCCCTAAGAAAGACATTAGAATAGTTTTCTTAGCCCGTCTAAGTGGTAAACTCCTCTATGTGACACAATGTTCTCCCATTCAAAGGTAGGCTTCTAGACAACAGTTTGAGGCACCTCAACATGAAGATGACAAGAAACTGAAGATTTTCTTTCCACATTTTCTTTCAGATGTGTTGGAGGTTATTTAGTAGATGGGTTTGGAATATTATCCTTTCATCTGAGGATCTAGGTTGAATTCCAGCTCAAAAACTGTTGGAGTTAAAACATCATCAGCTCCAAACATCTTAATGTGAAAAGAATTGGACATTTGCATCCCAGTGGCTGCGGAGTCACAGCATGCATCTGACCATAATTTGTACTAATTAGCACTAATTGAAACTCTTTGAAAATGGCAGAATGGTAGCTGGAGCAGGGAATGAAAACATCTCGTGGCTGGGATCGGGATTAAGGAATGCTGTCAGAACATGATGAAGAGAGCGACTCTGACCTTTTACCAAAAGAGAAAATGCTGGAAAATCTCAACAGATCTGGCAGAATCTGTAAGGAGAGAAAAGAGCTAATGTTTTGAGACCAGATGAGTCTTTGTCAAGGCTTTTATCCAGAGTATAACCTTTCGCAGTCCAAACAAGGCAGCTGGAGGATAGGGTCAAGGTCAGAAGAGGGCTCGTATCTGGAGCTGTGAAATCTGCTTTGCTTCCAATAAGAAGTTATGAGAAAACTAAATAAATGATGTCCCCGATTATAAATCTACTCACCCAGCAGAAATGAGGCCGGAGGTGAGTGGGAGGGCTGTTAAAATGTAGCCTGTCACATATACCCTCCAACGCCTCTCTGCCATAGCCTGATCTTAACCTCTTGAGCAGGCAAATAGGACACTAAAAAGGTAGCAGTGAGGTTCCTCTTTGCTTAAGGTGAAGGAGTCCAAATAAGAACATAAGAACATAACATAAGAAACAGGAGCAGGAGTAGGTCATCTAGCCCTTTGATCCTGCCCCGCCATTCAATAAGATCATGGCTGATCTGAAGTGGCTCAATTCCACTTTCCCGCTTTCTCCCCATAACCCTTAATTCCCTTGTCTATCAAAAACCTATCAACCCGCGTCTTAAATATATTTAGCGAGGTAGCCTCCGCCACTTCAACGGGCAGAGAATTCCAGAGATTCACCACCCTTTGAGTGAAGAAGTTCCTCCTCAACTCCGTTCTAAACTGTCCCCCCCCCCCTTATCTTGAGGCTGTGCCCTCTAGTCCTGCTGTCCTTTCTGAGCGGGAAGAATCTCTCTACCTCTACCCTATCCATCCCTTTCATTATCTTATATGTCTCTATAAGATCCCCCCTCATCCTTCTAAACTCCAACGAGTACAGACCCAGTCTATTTAGTCTCTCTTCATAGTCTAACCCCCTCATCCCCGGTATCAGCCTAGTGAACCTCCTGTGCACTCCCTCCAAGGCCAAAATATCCTTCCTCAAGTGCGGCGACCAAAACTGCACAGAGTACTCCAGCTGCGGCCTCACCAGTACCCTGTACAGTTGCAGCAAGACCTTCCTGCTTTTATATTCTATCCCCCTCGCTATAAAGGCCAGCATCCCATTCGCCTTCTTGATCACCTGCAGACTGGGTTTTTGCGACTCATGCACAAGGACCCCCAGATCCCTCTGCACCGTAGCATGCTGCAGCTTTTCGCCCTTTAAATAGTAATCCCTCCTAGTATTATTTCTGCCAAAGCGGATAATGTCTTGACCAGAAGGATAAATCAGTAAAACTCATGAAATAACCGGTCTGAACTGGATCTCCTAGTGGAACTTCTGTTTGGACCAGACCAGTAGCAGTCACTTCCAAGTTTGGCTGTGTTTTGTTTTGCCTTTTCTGGACAATCTACTGTTTTAGTTTGAAGCCTTGGTGGTGGTGGCTTCTGTGCTAGGCCAGACCTGCCAGGAGGTGGATTGTGGGCCAGAAGAAGCGACCAAATTTAGAAAATTTGGTTTTGCAGTTCCTTGTGGTTCAAAAGCGGGAATGCTCCAGCAGCTCTCAGAACTGAGGAAACTGGTCTCCCAAATTATGGCCAGATCACCTCGCCTTTCCCCCACCCTACCTCCCTGCTTCACAATGCAGGTTTGGAAGGCCCAGTCTCACTTGCCTGAGGGCTGCTGCAATGCTGAATCTTAACTATGCATGCCCCGTGGATGAAGTTCCCCAAGAAGAGCACAAGGGCTGCACGGTGGCACAATGGGTGGCAGAGTGGTTAGCACTGATGCCTCACAGTGCCAGGGATCTGGGTTTGATTCCGGGTTTGAGTCACTGCCCCTGTGGAGTTTGCACGTTCTCCCTGTGTCTGTGTGGGTTTCCGACAGGTGCTCTGGTTTCCTCCCACACTTCTAAAGATATGCTGCCTCGGTGCATTGGACATGCTATATTTTCCCTCAGTGCACCCGAACAGGTGCCAGAGTGTGGATTTTCTGAGTAAATTCATTGCAATGTTAATGTAAGCCTACTTGTGACACTAATACTTAAACTTGAAACCTAAACGAAAGGGCAGAAAAAAACAGGCGTAGCATGTTGCAGATGAATCTTATTTTGCACGTGTATAGCTGTGTAGCGTAACTTCAAGTTAGGGTCCCTATCTGGCTCACGATGCGGGTTCATATTGCTGCTTAAATTGTAATGTTGACCTGTGAAGTAATTGCTTTGCACCGACACCACAGTTGTAAAGTAACATTTAGATTTCAGCCAACAACAAAGAATGTGACATTATGAACGGTGGCAAAAGCAACCATCAGTTAATCCCACTGGAAACTTGTATTCAGTGTGTGCTAAGTGGCAAAAATGGATTAATGCTGGAATACAACACTGAGAGAGATCTGTAATTGAATTAGAAATGATTGAATTTGAAATACAATACAGCTGGATAAGAGAACATACAAAAATATTTAGTTATGCTATAGCAATACTTTCATTAAATGTTTTCATGGTAATATTTTTTCTGAGACTGTAGATGGACAACTAAATTAAAATAATAAGTCACCATGTGAATAAAAGCAGCATTTCTAAATTACTGTGAAGGTTAGTGTTTACGTAGGCCCAGACACCTAACCAGTACAGTGATCTTTCAGGTTCAATGATCACTTGTCTGGACTTGAAAAAATTTTCCTTCAGTCCACATCCCATAAGTTATTGCAGTATTGCCTCCACAAGTGAACAGAATTATATTGACAGTAGCTTCTTTTTAAACGTACCCCAGTTCATCTTTGGGATGCCGTCCAGATACCCTGCCCCAAAGCTTGGAAATTCCGAGCTTATATTTTGATCTAAACCATGGTAAACAACTAAATATACTGGGGGAAAATCTCCTGTCCTGCCTGCCATGGGAATCGTAGTGGGCGGGGGAGCCGACCTCACAAAGGTCCATTGACTCTGGACGGGATTCTCTGGTTTTGAGGTGAGCGCAGTCGGAGAATCCCATCATAAAATCATTTCTTAAAGTTCTGCTTGACAGTTTTCCCTAGGTACAGAAGTAATCCTCAGATACAAAGGTCTCTGGTGCCTGCATTTAAACATACGAATTGCAGTTGTGATACCGTGTGTTCAGATTAATGAGGTGGATCCTCAACATCACAGTTACTTCTCAAAAAAGACAACGCATTCTCATAATTGCTACCATTTTCTGCTCAATGTCAAACGTCTTCCATTGCCGTTTGCTTCGTTGTCCACCAGGTAAGTATCAGCCCTGAGCAATCAGTTGATCTGCTTTGGATCTGATGGAGACGATACAGGTTCATGGTCATGATCTGGCTGTTTGGCATGAACCCAATCACCAACTTCATATCATGACTCCCAGGCACCCGTTCACTTTCCAGAGAAAGCTTTTGCTGTACCTTGTTGAATTGTGATTTGAAACAAGAAAAAATTAATAGTGATTTAATGTCATCATTAGTGCCTTTTTCGAAAGCTAACTTGTACTTTAATTTTATCTTCAAACTCATTTTGGTTAAGCAATAAGTTCTGTTCATGAAGGCATTTGTGGGTATTGAACGTTCAAAAACTCATTTGAAAAGTGGTGAGTATTCAGGGTTGAATTTTAATACATATGAACATATAATTTGATTCATTGTCACATGTATTAGTATACAGTGGAAAGTATTGTTTCTTGCACACTCTACAGACAATACATACAGTTCATAAAGAAGGAAACGAGAGAGTGCAGAATATTGTGTTACAGTCATAGCTAAGGTGTGGAGAAAGATCAACTTAATGCGAGGTAGATCCATTCAAAAGTCTGACGGCAGCAGGGAAGAAGCTGTTCTCAAGTTCATTTGTGTATGACCTCAGACTTTTGTATCTTTTTCCCATCAGAAGAAGGTGGAATAGAGTACGTCTGGGGGGCATGAGGTCCTTAATTATGTTGGTTGCTTTGCCGAGGCAACGGGAAGTGTAGACAGAGTCAATGGATGGGAAGCTGGTTTGCATGATGGATTGGGCTACATTCATGACCTTTTGTGGTTCCTTGCAGTCTTGGGCAGAGCAGGAGCCATACCAAGCTGTGATACAACCAGAAAGAATGCTTTCTATGATGCATCTGTAGAAGTTGGTGAAAGTCGTAGGTGACATACCAAATTTCTTTAGTCTTCTGAGAAGGTAGAGGCATTGGTGGACTTTCTTAACTATAGTGCCGGCATGGAGGGACCAGGACAGGTTGTTTGCAATCTGGACACCTAAAAGCTTGAATATGTACAAACATACGTACATACAAATTAGGAGCAGGGTAGGCCACTCAGCCCTTTGAGCCTACTGTGTCATTTAAGAAGATCATGGCTGATCTGATTGGAACTTCAGCTCCACATTCCTGACTATCCCAATAACCATTCAACTCTTGTTAATCAATAATCTATCTAGCTCTGTCTTAAAAATATTCAAAGACTTTGCTTCCACTGCCTTTTGAGGAAGAAAGTTCCAGAGATTCACAGCCCTCAGAGAGGAAATTTTTCTCTTCCTCTTAAATGAGTAACCCCTCATTTTTAAGCAGGTGACCTCTAGTTCTACATTCTCCCTAAAGAGGAACCATCCTCTCCACATTTACTCCATCAAGACCTTTCAGGGTCGTAAATCAAGTCACCTCTTACTCTTCTAAACTCCAGCAGATACAAACCCAACTTCTCCAACCTTTTCTCAGAAGACAACCCACCTTTTCCTGGTATTAGTCTAGTAAAACTTCTCCCAACTGCTTCTAATGCCTAAGCAAAGAAAATAATAAATTATATAACATTCCAGATGATTTTCACCAAAGCTCTCTACAACTGAAGCATAACTCCCCAACTTTTTAATCAATTCCCCTCACAATAAACAATAATATTCACCTCTCCAGTGGCCATCTGTATAGGCAGTTTACATTCACCGTGCTGGACAAGCCTTCTTTTCCTATATGTAATGATCTCCATAGTGTTTCCATCAGATCCATTGCCATTCTGCTCTTTCAGTTTGGAATGTCCCTCAGCGTAATGTAATTCCTGGTCCGTTTTGCCAGATATGTTCTCTAGCTGGCATTTTACAACCTCTGCAACTCAGCAAATGTCTATCACCGTCTTGAGAGTAACTTTCTCCTCTCTCAGTAGCCTTCTTCTCGCTGCAGGAATCTAGATGTCTCTCCCCAACAGTGTCAACATGCAAAATGGGTTCCTGTGATAAACATAAAATCTTCATTTCCGATTTTGGAATAGAACCGTGTAAGGCCTTGCACACAATGTCCAGTGTTACTGGTGGTAATTTGCTATGTACTCTCTAAACTGACTGGGAACAAACTGTGTTCTGTTGTCCACATGGTAGTGTCTGGCAAACCCCATTTTGTACAAAGACCGAAGTGATGATTATGGAATTTGTCACAGCGATTTCTGCCCATTTGCTGTTTGCATCCAATGCCATGAACAAGCAAAATACCTTGATTCCTGGGTGGTGTGCTTGCATTTTTACAAAAACATCAACTTGAAGTTATTGCCACAGTTTTGTTGACCTCAGGGATAGGCCATAGAAATGCAGGAGACAGTTGAACAGATTTGTTCAGTGAGTGTACAAGTTTCACAGTTTCTAACAATTTCTTCTACAGTGATCTATCACTGGCAACTAGATGGTTTTGCTGGATCTTCGTTTCACCTAAATAACACCAGGAGGCCGCTCGTGGGCAAGAGATGTCCTGAGTACCAAAGAAGAATCGCATTGGACTCAAAACATTAGCTCCTTTTCTCACTCCACAGATGCTGCCAGGTCTGCTGAGTGTTTTTCCAGTACTTTCTGATTTTATTTCAGATCTTCATCATTGGCAATGTTTTGCATTTATATTAAGATGTAGTACCTACTGATATAGTGCTTTGGACAATTGAATCTCACATGCAATACAGTTATCTCCAAACAATGACAGTTTATTACGTGCTAGTACAGAACCAGCTCTTCCTCTATTTCACAAGGGTTTTTAAGGAACTGGGTCAGTAATGGGTTGTTCATTAAGGATTACCACTTGCATATAATGAAGCAGGCAAAGGATGGTCATGAATTTTGGAGGAGATCTACACTTCAGCACAGTCTTCCAGAGTGTCTCTCAATTTACAGAGTCAAAGGCCTTCGACAAGTCAACGAACGCCATGCAGAGAGGTTACTGTTGTTTCTGACATTTTTCTTGCAGTTGGTGAGCTGTAAAAAATCATGTTGGCCTAAACCCATATTGAGATTCAGGGAGTAGCTCTTCAGCAAGTACATTAAGTCAATTCAGAAGGGCTCCTTTGCAATATGATTTTTATAAGATGAAAGAATTGTGACAACTCCCAGGTAGGACAGTAATTGTTTACATGGTGTGCTCCTGCTCATCCAAAATGAGGTACACTTTAACAGAATGATTTTTTTTTCCCTTTTGACATGAAACAAAAGAGCAATGATGTCCATGTGGCCACAGTCTATAATCTTCACACCTTTGGGAATCCTATTGCTCTGTAAAACCGCTGCATCCACGCTGTGCTGACTACCCACATGGAGGTCGGACAACATCAGTGAGGTTTCAGTTTCCAGGACCTCAACTCACCTCAGGGGCTGGTAGCAAAGCTACAAACACTGATAACTGGCCAGAGAGTGGGTTTGGCAGCCATGGGGGCAGCAATAGATTCAGAATTTTGCAGGGTGGCCTGATTTAAGTGTGGCATGACAGCCATTACTGTGGCTGCCCTTTCATTGTATTGCTGCTATCAGAATGATGCACCACGAGAGGCAAAGGCTGAAACCTAGGGCTTGCTAGCCTCTCTATTCACTGCAAGAACCGAATGGTAAAACAATAAAAACTGGAAATAAGAATACTGGTCCAAACTGTGTCTCCCTATCAAATATTCCTATTATAGATGATACCCTGGAGGCGCTCTTTGAGGCTGTAAGAGAGAGAGAGAGAGAGAGGAGGAAGGTCCACCTCCTGGAGGGTGCCAAGGGGAGGCCAACCCCCTGACTAAATAGGCCTGGGTGTAGATAGCAGCTTTGTGACCTGATATGCTCTGGCAAGGTGAATGCAACCTCAAACCGTCAGGACCTGACTCTGGGTATTCAATGTCCAGCAGACAGATAAGCTGAAGAGCCTAAGGTCACATACTGCTCTGCTGGGAGGAGTGTGCATACCCACAATACTTCCCGACCCCTCAGAATGGCTCTGAACCCATAGAGCAGCTGAAGACCTGCCAGCACTGAAACACACCGCTTTGAAAAGAAAAGGAGGGCATGGCATTGGCCATTGAGACCAGTAATCCCTTATGGACACCGAGATGAAGGCAAAATACTGCGGATGCCAGAATCTGAACTAGAAATAGAAAATACTGGAAAATCTCAGCAGGTCTGACAGCATCTGTAGAGAGAGAATAGAGTCAACTTTTTGAGTCTGGTGAATAAGCTTTGGGGAATCAGGCAGGTGAATTATGCACCACAGGATTCCTATTTCCTGACGTGCTCTTGTAGCCACAGTATTTACATGGCTTGTCCAGTTCAGTTCATGAACATTACTTGAACCTGCATGTGGATATTGGCTGTAAATATATATAGATAAAATTGAATTGAGAATGTACAAAGCAATTCTTCTACTTTATATGAACAACACTTGTATAAATATAAGTAATTGTAGAGTTGAGGGCAGCAAAAGTGATGAGTGGTTCCAAAGGGGAAAATAAATTTTAATGATTTGAAGAGCCTTTGTGTTGAGTCTTCCTATTATTAAATTGATAACTGTTAAATCTTGAAAGTTCAGGCTAGCGTATTAATTATCACTCTTACTCATAGAATCCCTATAGTGCAGAAGGCCATTCAGCCCATCGACTCTGCACCAACCGCAATCCCACCGAGCCCCTATCCCTGTAGTCCCACATACTTACCATGTAATCTCCCTGACACTAAGGGTCAACTTAGCATGGCCAATCAACGTAACCTGCACATCTTTGGACTGTGGGAGGAAATCAGAGCACCCGGAGGAAGCCCATGCAGACACAGGGAGAACATGCACACAGACAGTGACCCAAGCCAGGAATTGAACACAGATCCCGGGCTGTGAGGCGGCAGAGCTAGTCACTATGCCACCATGCTGCCTTTTAAGTTTTTAATCAATCTTTAATCTTTTAATCAAATTAGTCCTGATAAAGTTCTGATTAGAAACCAATAAAACTTCATATACAGAAAGTGTTGGAAATAGTTAAATAAGAAAATAATCGCTAAACCACACCACAATCTGCTCAGTAAAACTGAATTTATTAATGTGAATCAACAAATTTGAAAAAAAAGTTTCAGTCATTGTCTCCCTCTAATCTGCATAATGCTTCATTTGGTTAATTGTAACCCCATGATGTTAATAATGGAGGAATTCAGGGATGGCAATGCCATTGAATGTAAAGGGGCAATGGTTAAATCCTCTCATGCTGGAGATTGACACTGCCTGTCACTTGTACAGTGCGAATGTTACTTGCCACTTGTCAGCCCAAACACAGATATTATTCAGGTCCGTGTTAAGACATGGACTGCGTCAGTATCTGAAAACAGGCAAACAGTGCTGACCATTAGCGAACATCTCTACTTCCAACCTAATGATGGAAGGAAGGCCACTGATGAAGCAGCTGAAGATGATTGGGGCTCGGACACTACCCCTGAAGAATGTGTACAGTGATGTGCTGGAACAAAGATGACTGGTAAGCAAGGGGGTGAAAGGTTAGCTGGGTTAGACGTCATGTGGATTTGAGGTGACACTCAGATCAACCATGATTTTATTGAGTGGCGGAGCAGGCTAAGGGGCAGAGTGGCCTACTCCTGCTCCTAATCCACACATTCATGTGTAATCTTATTTCTAATAGAGAATCCAGTTTTAAATTTCAATTATTGCTACGTTTAAAATGTTTTAAGTAGGCTTTCCATCATTTGTTAAAGTAACATCATCTTAATTTCCCTGAATGAAGACTACTAGCATGCACAAGATCACTCTAAGCCCATTGGAGACACAGAAAATTATCTTCATTAGCCCTGTGCAGTCAAACCTTTATCTCGAGGTGAGAAATCCCTAAGCAACTAAACAAGAAGTTAATACCTATTCTCAATATTGGTAATTTTGACGTTGTGTAGCTAATTAGAGATGGTTGTAAGTTTCAAGTTTTTAGGTGTCCAGATCACTAACAACCTGTCTTGGCCTTGCCCGCCACCACCACAACCACCACCACCCACCCACCTCTCTCTCAATGCTGACACTATAGTTAAGAAAGCCCACCAAAGCTTTCTCAGAAGGCTAAGGAAATTTAGCATGTCAGCTATGACTCTCACCAACTTTTACAGATGCACCATAGAAAGCATTCTTTCTGGTTGTATCACAGCTTGGTATGGCTTCTGCTCTGCTCAAGACCGCAAGATTACTACAAAAGGTCATGAATGTAGCCCAATCCATCACACAAACCAGCCTCCTATCCATTGGCTCCCTCTACACTTCCCGCTGCCTTGGCAAAGCAGCCAGCATAATTAAGGACCCCACACAGCCTGGACATTCTCTCTTCCACCTTCTCCCGTCAGGAGAAAGATACAAAAGTCTGAAGTCACGTACCAATCAACTCAAGAACAGCTTCTTCCCTGCTGCTGTCAGACTTTTGAAGGGACCTACCTCGTCCTAAGTTGATCTTTCTCTACACCCTAGCTATGACTGTGACACTACATTCTGTATTCTCTCGTTTCCTTCTCTATGAACGATATGCTTTGTCCGTATGGTGCGCAAGAAACAATACTTTTCACTGTACACTAACACACGTGACAATAATAAGAACATAAGAACATAAGAAATAGGAGCAGGAGTAGGCCATCTAGCCCTTCGAGCCTGCCCCGCCATTCAATAAGATCATGGCTGATCTGTTGTGGCTCAGTTCCACTTTCCCGCCCTCTCCCCATAACCCTTAATCCCCTCTCTTATCAAGAACCCATCAACCTGCTTCTTAAAAATATTTAGCGAGGCAGCCTCCACCACTTCAACGGGCAGAGAATTCCAGAGATTCACCACCCTTTGAGTGAAGAAGTTCCTCCTCAACTCCGTTCTAAACCGCCTCCCCTTTATCTTGAGGCTGTGCCCCCTAGTCCTACTGTCTTTTTTGAGCGGGAAGAGTCTCTCCACCTCTATCCTATCCATCCCATTCATCATCTTATACGTCTCAATGAGATCTCCCCTCATTCTTCTAAACTCTAACGAGTACAAGCCTAGTTTATTCAGCCTCTCCTCATAGCTCAATCCCCTCAACTCCGGTATCAGCCTAGTAAACCTCCTCTGCACTCCCTCCAGGGCCAAAATATCCTTGCGCAGGTGCGGCGCCCAAAACTGCACACAGTACTCTAGCTGCGGCCTCACCAATGCCCTATACAGCTGCAGCAAGACCTCCCTACTTTTATATTCAATCCCCCTCGCTATGAAGGCCAGCATCCCATTCGCCTTCCTGACCACCTGCTGCACCTGCAAGCTGGGTTTTTGCGACTCATGCACAAGGACCCCGAGGTCCCTCTGCACCGTCGCCTGCTGCAGTTTTTCGCCACGTAAGTAATAGTCCTTCCTACCATTCTTCCTACCAAAGTGGACCACCTCACACTTGCCAACATTAAATTCCATTTGCCATTTCCTGGCCCATTCGCCCAGCCTATCTAGATCCTTCTGCAGACTCTCCACACCCTCCGCACAATTTGCCTTTCCCCCAATCTTGGTGTCATCAGCAAATTTCGACACCCTGCACTCGGTTCCCTCCTCCAGATCATCTATATAAATGGTAAATAGCTGAGGCCCCAGCACCGACCCCTGGGGCACCCCACTAGTCACCAACCGCCAATCCGAATAGCACCCATTGACCCCCACTCTCTGCCTCCTATTTGACAACCAATCCTCTATCCACACTAACACCCTACCCCCAACTCCATGTCCCCTGACCTTCTGCAATAACCTCTTGTGAGGTACCTTGTCAAACGCCTTCTGAAAATCCAGAAAGACCACATCCACCGGCTCTCCTCTATCCACTGCCCTAGACACATCCTCATAGAACTCCAGTAAATTTGTCAGACACGACTTCCCTTTAATGAAACCGTGTTGCGTCCGCCCTTTCAAGCAATTCCCTTCAAGATGCCTCGCAATTTCCTCCTTAATGACGGATTCTAACATTTTACCTACCACAGACGTTAAACTAACCGGCCTATAATTCCCCGCCTTTTGCCTGGCACCCTTCTTAAACAACGGCGTAACATTAGCCGTTTTCCAATCTTCCGGCACTTCCCCGGAATCCAGCGACGTCTGGAAAATAACCACCAAGGCATCCACTATAACCTCCGCCATTTCTTTCAGAACCCTCGGATGCATTCCATCCGGTCCTGGGGACTTGTCCACAATCAGCCCCTCCAGTCTGTCGAGTAAATCAAAGGAAATTCTTATCTATAGGGGCAGTGTCTTATGTTCCAAATTTCAGTTGATGATTGATAATTTCTACTTAAAGCCAGGCCTCTTTGATTCTAAAATTTATAAATCTGTCAAATTCCAGGTCAGTAATGGGTCCTCCTAGAAAATCCAGGCTTGCATTGAGTTGGGATGGTTAATTTCCATTAGACAGGAATCTGTTGTAAAGATCATAACTTGGTTCTAAAAGTCCAATTGAGTGCAGTGTAGTCTAGGGGTGGAATTTTCCCTTTGCGCCCACCACGGGAATCGTAGCAGGCGGAACAGGACCATGCAAAGGTCTGTTGACCTGAGGCAGGAATTTCCAGTGCTGGGGTCTACACGACCGGAAAACCCTGCCCCAGGATTATCAGTATAAACTCATTTTATCAAATCTTACATCTTTGCTATCAGTGTCTTAGAACATACTGCTGGTGTGCAATTTTTGACTCTGTCTCATCAGAAATTCACTTACTGCTGCAGAAAGACACAAGCCTGTACATGCCAGGGTGTGTAACCAAAATAGCCCTCAAAGAAAAAGTGAATTATTTTAAATTCTTTAAGCTCATTCGTATATGAAAGTGAACCCTTCACCCGATTCCTTTACGTGCAGGCCCTTCACCAGTGCAGATACAGTCAACTCACTGGGTTCTCACACCTGGTTAAATAGGGTAGCACTGGGTCATGAGTGTGGCACAAATGAGTAGGAGGAAGTGCCAAAGGCAGTTACAGGCAACCAATTTTAGAGGACAGATGCAGCTCTACTTAGCTGGAAAGGTGGCTTTGGCTAGATCAGCAGCAAGATGTGCCCACACATGTCAGAGTTCTCTGAGGCAGTACGGGATCATGCGCCGAGAATGGAAAGGTTCACCCAGCTCAGTCATATGAGGAGAGGCTAAGTCGGTTAAGTTAATATTCACTGGAGTTTAGAAGAATGAGAGGTAATCTCATAGAAACTTATAAAATTCTAACAGGGTTCAACAGGGTGGATTCAGAAAGAATGTCCCCAGTGGTGGGGAGTCCAGAACTAAGAGTCTTAGATTGAGGATAAGGTATAAACATTTTTGGACTGAAATAAGGAGAAATTTCTTCACGCAGAGGATGCTGAATGTGTTGACTTCGGTACCATAGAAAATAGTGGAGGGCAAAATGTTGTGTGATTTCAAGAAGAAAATAAATATAGCTCTTGGAGCTAAAGGGTTCATGGGATATGGACAGGATCAGGATACTGAATTTAATGGTCAGCCATGATCATAATGAATGGCACAGCAGGCTGGAGGGGCCAATTGGCCTACTCCTGCTTCTAGTTTCTATATGTATTTCTAAAACAAAGCAGCCTGCACTTTTGGAATGGCAGCATTTTGAAGTGATAGAGCCATTTGTCAAGAAGCAGAACAGTATGTCTGTACCATGTTGGAAGAGGTAGTCAGAGATCATTTAGATAGAATGCAAAGTAGGACTATCCAGAATTCGCTGGTCCAAAGCATGATATAACTTTCACACTGGGTTCCTCTCACACTGGTGCAGTTTAACATGTGCCATTCTCAGACACAAGCACTTTCCCCCTTTAAAGTTTATGCTGCCTCAGTGCAAAACTTGTAATGGGTGGCATGGTGGCACAAAGGTTAGCACTACTGCCTCACAGCTCCAGGGTTTGATTTCAGCCTCGGGTGACTGCGTGGAGTTTGCACATTCTCCCAGTGTCTGCATGGATTTCCTCCCATAGTCCAAAGATGTGCAGATTAGTTGGATGAGCCCTGGTAAATACACAGGGTTACGGGGATAGGGTACAAGGGCTGGCTCATGTGGGATGCGCTTTCGGAGAATTGGCATAGACTCAATGGGGCAAATGGCCATTTTCTGCAACTATGGGGATTCTATGGTACAGAAATATGAAACTATTACTTCACTCAAGTCTTTGAAGCTGAGTCCACAAAGCAAAAGATAAGCCACAGTGTTCAATTTTCATTGCCTCACATAGGTGTAGGAAAGCAGGGTAGTTTCAAGGTGCTATCCACAGTGATCTAAAAATGAGGAGAAACATCCACCCAGAGAAAGCAAGGTGCCGACTTCACATGGTAGGCAGCTTTCCCTTGGAATACAATAAAAGTTTTGCTGTGGTAAACAATGTTTTTTAATCGCCTGCTACACACATTGATACATTTCTAATTGCTTCATTTGGGAAATACTTGAGTAGACAGCTCAGAAAAATCCACTGGCAAAGATGTTTAAGGTTGTTATCACCTAGGCAACTGCCACAGTCCTCACTGTCAGATGTTATCTTGAAGGTGCAGTTGGAGAGTTTCGCATGCATTCATCTTTCCACAGTTGTATGGGCAAAGCTGGAGAAAACAGACTGACTGACGTTTGCTTCTAATCCCTCCTTGGATCACTGTCTTCCTTCTCTAAATCTATAAACACCCAGATCCCCTTTAGGCAACCCTTGCTCGCTGCTGAAATTGCAGCTCTCAGGAATACTGACATGAAAAATGCAGGTACATTTTATTTAAGTGGCAAAAACCAACTCAAAATTGAAAGCTAAAATAAGTGAGCAGGATCGTATCACCCAGCCAGCTTGACGTGCTTAAATAGAGAGTTAAAATCCATGTAAAGGTAGGGACAGAAAATGCAAAGAATTTAAATAAATCATAAAATGCAGGAGAATTGGGCTTAGTTGAAAAAAAATTAAAGAACCCAGTTTAAGGCCAATTAAAATGCCTCTGAGAATCCCTAAAACAAATCGCAATAAATTTCAAAGTGGCTCATTGTGGAAAATCATTTAAAATGCACCATTTTATTTTAACCTTAGTGAGTATGACAGGGCAAACTATGCAAAACGAAAAGCTAGATCTTCCGGATTCGAATTTCCAATGACCAATGCTGCATCAATATCGAGTGCCCATTATAACAATAGGGTGGCCCTAATAGAGAGGGAGTGCCCCAGCCTTCATAACACTAGTGTTAGGTAAGCAGAAAACTTACCCCTGGCATTCTTGGCAATTCACCAATCACACATACATACAACAATCACAAAATCCATCAGCACATCCCTATAGACCAGAGCTCGAGCCGGCTATGGACCCATTCTTTTAACATTTCCCCTGTGGATTAATTTATGTTTTTACTCTTGACATTAAGTTTATATATTTATTAGTCACAAGTAAGGTTTACATCAACACTGCAATGTAGTTCCTGTGAAATTCCCCTTGTCGCCACACTCCGGCGCCTGTTTGGGTCAATGCACCTAATCAGCGCGTCTTTCAGACTGTGGGAGGAAACCAAAGTATCCAGAGGAAACCCATGCAGACACAAGGAGAAGATGCAAACTCCACACAGACTCCACACCGAAGCCGGGATTCGAACCCAGGTCCCTGGCTCTGTGAGGCAGTAGTGCCAACCACTGTGCTGCCTCCCTTACAGAACTTTTTTACTATCCTCAAAAATGTGTGGGCAAAGCATTTTAACGTGTCATTTTTTCCACAGAAAGAAGCAGTGAATTCTTTCTCCCAAGAGTGGCAGATAAGTCCTATTCCTTCACCGACACAAAAGGGAAACATCTTGTGTGAAAGCGGGACTCAGGAATTACAATCGCGATTGTTATCCAAATCCATAACCTGCCTTCTCCCAAGTAGTTAGTAAACTCAGTGGTTCAACAGGATCCTTTTAGGTTTTTAATGTGTCTTCTTTGATTTTGCCCCAGTCCCGACACATGCTGTGGTCTCTCTTATTTGGTCTGTGTTGCTGCACTGCTAATTAGCCGTTCAATTACTGCTGTGTTAGCCACACATAACTTCTATAAGTAACAACTTTTGCAGACTACGAGGGAATTTTCAGAAGTCGGGAACCACCACTCTGTGGCTCCCTGAACAACAAAACCAGATGCAACATGTCTGAATAATTTGAAAACCAGGATTGCCACTTTGCAATACTGTACCGAAATCCTTAGATAAGGACTGCGATAAATCCAGATAGAATGCTGAACATTAAGTCTAAGTACACTGTATCTATGATTACAATCAGGTTTTTGATGTTATAGTTGCTATTTTGACCTGCATATCAAGAAATCAAAAGCAGTCTGATGGCAAAGCAGTTTTCAGCTTCATGCAAGTGTTACAAAAGACAATAGAGTTGAAAAAAATGTACTGAAAATGCAGTCACTCAGACACAAGATCATAAATGATACAGAACTGGAAGTCATTCTGATGCCAGCTCTTTGGTAGGGCTATCCAATTAATCCCACTTCATTGCTCTTTCCCTATAACACTGTAGTTTATTTCCCTTAAAGTATTTATGCATTTCACTTTGAATATGTTCCCATCATCCTTTCAGACAGTGCATAATAACTCATTGTGTAAAAAAATGTCTCCATGTGGTGCGCTGGCTTTTGCCAGTCGCTTTATATCTGTTTCCTCTGGAGCTATCCAATTAGTCTCAATCCTCCGCCCTTTCTCCAAAACATTGTTTAGTCTCTTGTTAATCTTCACTGCTCTAGGGGAAAACAACCCCCGGCTTTGCCAGTCTCTCCACGTGACTGAAGTCTCTCATTCCACACAACATTGTAGAAAACCTCTTCAGTAAGGTTTCGAGATCCTTAGTAAAAGGTCTGGTATCCGGAATTGGACACAATACTCCAGCTGATATCCAACCAGTGACTGCAGAGGTTTAGTAGTGGCTGTCTCTCGATTCAAGAATGATATCTACTCAGGAGTGCAAGTTTCTATCGTAGGTCTTCACGAGACTTAACAGGTCAAACTTCAACCTGCATATCTTTGGGCACATGGACAGGATGTACCATAAGGTAGTGGGATCTGGATTCACTTCCTTCTCTGCCTTGTCATTAAGATGTTAAAACACAAAGTTCAGTGCACCCCGATGGACAGGTTTTCACCATTTTGACTGATTGATAGCATGTCCCTCTCTGTCATTAATGTCAATGATGCCACACTTGAAGGAGGGCTTCAGTGTCTGAAATGTTTTCTTTGTTCTCCACTGCAACATTGGGCATTTGGAGAGTTGAGAAAACATAACCAGGCAGGGGAAATGCCTTTTGACCATCCAGACAAAACGTCCAGAGATCAAAGTTGATTTTTCAAGTTTTGCCGACATGGTTATGAGGTTTTCTTCACGAAAGGCAGTAGCTTTTGTTCAATGGTCCTCTCGTTGATTCCTCATGAATCCAGAGGATGCAACAGAGGCAATACGAGGATGGAATTTCTCTAGCACTAATATCTGTTAGTGATACATGGTGCAGTCTCATTGAAGTACATGAGCGTGGTCTTGGCAACTTCTCTGTACAATAGGACTTCTGTTGACTTGCAAAGGTCTTTGTTGTCAAATAATTGATGCCACAGTTTGTGGAAGGCCGGTTTAGTCTTAGAAGACCAAGTATCATATGCATTTTTATCAGCCTTCTCAACTTTTTCTGCTACCTTTAAAGATTTGGGTACATACATCCCAAGGTTTCTTCGTCTCTATATAGGTTTAAAATTGTTTTACTTCATTTATTTTGTATTGACTGTTCTACCAAAACACTTCATACTTTTTTGTGTTAAATTGTACATAAGAACATAAGAACATAAGAAATAGGAGCAGGAGTAGGCCATCTAGCCCTTCGAGCCTGCCCCGCCATTCAATAAGATCATGGCTGATCTGTTGTGGCTCAGTTCCACTTTCCCGCCCTCTCCCCATAACCCTTAATCCCCTCTCTTATCAAGAACCCATCAACCCGCTTCTTAAAAATATTTAGCGAGGCAGCCTCCACCACTTCAACGGGCAGAGAATTCCAGAGATTCACCACCCTTTGAGTGAAGAAGTTCCTCCTCAACTCCGTTCTAAACCGCCTCCCCTTTATCTTGAGGCTGTGCCCCCTAGTCCTACTGTCTTTTTTGAGCGGGAAGAGTCAGACACCTGCCATGTGTCTGCCCATTTCACCAGTATGATAATATGTATGTCATCTGAAAACTTTAAAATAGTTATCTGCATAATTAAGACCAGGTTATCAATATTTAACAAGCTAGAGCAGAGAGAAAGCATTTATATAGTATCTTTCATATCCACAGAATGCCTGAAAGTGTTTTACACTCAATGAGGTAATTTTGAAATGTGATCACTGTTATAGGAAACCCAGCTGCTAATTTGTGTGCAGCAAGCTCCCACAAGCAGCAATGAACAGATAATCTGTTTTGGTGATGTTGACTGAGGGATAAAGATAGGCCAGAATACCTGGGATAACTTCCCTGAGCTTCTTCTACGTAGTGTCATGGCATCTTTGACATCCTCTCAAGAGGGCGATGGTGGTCTGATTTTATATCACATCTGAAAGAAAGCACCTCCAACAGTGCTTCGTTCAAATATCAGCCTTAACTTTTGTGCTCAAGTACTGGAGTTGGAATTGAACCTGGAACCTGAGGTGGTGGTGCTAACAACTGAACCACTCCAGATGCTCTGGATATTAACCACTAACTAGTTTGCTTCATTTGGAAAAATCACTGTTCACCACCATTCTGTCCCTCAGCTACTTTTACAGCCACACTGTCATTGTTCTATTAATCTCATGGATCTTAGTTTTAACATGTTTATTGTGTGGCATTCTACCAAGTGTCCTTACATACATAAATCACACGACCCTCATCAATACAATCCACTACATCAAAGAACTCAAATTAAGTTTCAAATATGATTTTGCCTTTAAGCAAAAAACATTTGTGTCACATGAGTGCAAGTAATGGCTATTTCCAACTCGAGACAATCTAACCACCTTGTCTTCAAGTTCAAAGGCACTGCCATTGCCAAAACCCCACCATCAAATTCCTGGGGGCCATTATTGACCACAAACTTAACTGGAACAGTTATATAAATACAATGGCCACAAAAGCTGGTCAAGGCTAGGAATCATGTGGCAAGTGACTCCACAAAGCCTGTCTACCATTTACAAGGAACACGTCAGAAGTGTGACAGAATATCCTTCAATTGCTTGGAATGGTGCAACTCCAACAAGAGTCAAGCTCAGCACCATCCAGGACCCCTTGATCACTACCTCATCCACCACCTTAAACTTTCACTCCCTCCATTGCTGGAGTACAGCAGCAATAATGTGACATTATATAAAATGCAATGTAGCATCTCATCAAGCCCCCAGCACTTTCAAAAGGGCAGCAAATGCACGGGAATACTGCCACTTGTAGGCTCCCTTCCAAGCCACATACAGTCCTGAATTGGATCTATAATTACCATGTCTTCGCTGTCGCTGATTCAAAATCCTGGAACTCCCTCCCTATCGGCACTGTGCGTGTACCTACACTGTATGAACTGCAGCAATTCAAGGTGGCAGCTCACCACCACTTTCTCAAGGCTAATTAGGGATGGGCAATAAACGCTGGCCTAGCTAGTTTAATAACCAATATTTTCCAAGTGTCAATTCATTTTGTCTTAGATTTCCGTCTCCATAAAGAGAGAGGCAGGAATAGACATGTGCATGTCTTTTGCCAGAAGGAAGGCAGAGTGATAAACAAGCATTTTTGTAAGGATGGAAAACAGAAGGGTGGTAGAAGAATGAATATGATCTGTAGACTGTTTCAATACATGATATGAAAGATCATTGATGAGATAATGTAGATACACAGCTAAAAAAAAAAGAAAATGAGGGAAGTGGTTTGATATTCAAAAGGGATGTCCACAGATATTAACTTTAATGGGGCTGTCAAGAAAAAAAAATACATATATTAAGGTAAAACAGCAAATGCAAATAAAGCAACTAATCACTTGGAAAAGAGAAAGTATATAAAAAAGAAAGGGACAGACTAATTTGATAAAGAGTATAGACCTGCATGACAATACCATAGTCTGTCCTTTCTCTTCTGTAGCTGCTGGCTAAGCTGCTGCATAATTGTGGTATCTTCTGTTCTAACGTAGAGCATTTGCATTTTCCCTTTTTATTTTGATAGATGAAGAGAATGGCTTTGAGCTTCTAAGCATTTCCAGTGGTGGCTCTTTGCTAAACCAGTTGCTTGGCATCACTGCTAATTCTAATTATCAGGTGCGTTGGTGTTTACAAGCCACAATATTATTCAGGGACATTTACTTATTGTTAACTGCAGTTCATGCAAATGAAAAGCAAGTTAAATAAATTCTTCCCAACCAGATATGCAAAACAATATTCTGCAATTATTTCCTAGAACTTCAGACCATCTGTTGGTGACGAGATGATCAGGCAATTTAATAATTAATCCTGATGGACAAAAGCATTGATGGTTATGTTCCCTGATTCCCATTAAAAACAGCTTTAAAGGACTTCAAAAAGATTACTGAAACAAGAAAAGGAGCAAGAAACATCTGCTAACAGACACCAATCAGTACTATAACTCAATCACATTCTCCTGTGTAAAGGAGAAACCTGAATTCAGTCTTTCCTTAACGTGAGCTTATTCACAAAACCCAGGGAACACAGACTCTCTCCCCACTCCCCATAGGAGGAAACCAGTTCTTATATCTACTTTGGAATAATACTCAAACCTTTCCCCAATTAGCAAGAGTTGCTCTCACTTAAAATTAGAGCACACTCTTCATTGTGACAGAATTGTTTACGGTTATTTATTCGTGTCACAAGCAGGCTTACACCAACACCGCAATGAAAATCCCCTCGTTGCCACATTCCAACACCTGTTTGGGTACACTGAGGGAGAATTTAGCATGGCCAATGCACCCATCCAGCACGTCTTTCGGACTATGGGAGGAAACCAGAGCATCTGGAGGAAACCCACGCAGGCACTCGGAGAACGTGCAGATTCCAGACATACATGACCCAAGCCAGGAATCGAACCCAGGTCTCAGGCACTGCAAGGCAGCAGTGCTAACCACTGTGCTGCCAATCACATTAACAAACATATAAAATTAACATGCAGGATTCTTCAAATTAACATTAGAACCATGTCCAGACTAATTACTGTACCTAATTAATTGGTTTCGAACAAAATATTACTTGCTGGCCTTCCGTGATGATAAGGAAAAGAAAATTTGCACTGTTGAAAACACTTTAGTTAATTACACACAAGTGTTAAAATTATTTTGCTCTCATGATAGCAGGTGTGAAATGGACCAGAAAATAAAACAATGATAAAAATGATTACGCAAATTATATTTGCATCCATTCTCCAGCAGTGTTCTCAACTCAACTGATATGGTGAAGGGAGTTCACTGCATGAAACTGGAGTTGTGGAGGCAACAGCAAGGTCGAAGGTCAAATTAGGTCACAGGTCAGCCATTGAGAGGCAGGACAGGCTTGAGGGGCTAAATAGCCTTTTCCTAGTTTCTAAAAGACCTAGGCTGCTAGGTTCCGTGACACTGATTACAAATAAAGTCAGCACTAGAAATAGTGAGGGAATATCCGCAAGGTTTCTCCCAATCATGCACTCGTAGTTCAGCAGCAAATCGATGGCAGCCCAGGCAAAATGGCATCTATGCTGTTTTCCTCAAAGATCCACCTGCTGAAGTTAAGCAGAGGATCAGGGGAACTGTCATTAAAATACAGCCCCCATTTAACTACCTGAGATGCTTAAAGAGGTATTGAGTCTTTCACTGGTGGCACAGTTTATTCTGTGGTCACACAATAGCAATCATTTTAAGTTTAACCAAAATTGCATACAATAGCAATATTGAATTAGCTGCCCAATTAGTTTTTCCTCTCCCGATTATTCCTCCCTTTGAACTCTGTCAGTAGAGATATATCGTAGACAATTGAATACCCCCATTTTACACAGCTAGCAAAAGTCAAAATTCCCCTCTCAACTTCTCTGCTACACTGAACATTTAAAGCCCAGTGACAATATACATGGAAATTAGCATTGACACCCTTATGTGCCTTTCCAGCACCAGGTGTGAGGGAATTGCAGTTTCCGCCTGGTGTGTACTATCTCTGATAAAGAGGGATGATCTGGTTTAATGGGCTCAGTGTCTGCAGTGACGCAAGGACTTGCAAAGGTTGATGGTTGTCAAGTGACACATGCAGTAACCCAAATCCACATGTAGTGCTTGGAGATGAATCAAACCGAGGAGAATGGCTTATTAAAAGTCAGATGGTCAAATCAATGTCAGGCTACTTCCTGACCCATTCCACAGATTTACAAGGTTGTTATGATTACCTCAGCTCCAATTTACATCTGCAACAAAGACACATCTGCCAGCTTACTGGCAGAAAAGAACATTGCATTCAGTATTATTTTAGTGCTGTACTTGGTTAGCTAAACGAAAGAGGGAATTAGTTCCAATGCAGCCTGCACTATGGTTTGCAAACATCTGCTATTGTTCATTTACATTTTGTTTCCCCTGAAATGCTCTCTCAATAAATGTTTTCACCATTGCTGCCATCTGTTTGTGTTCCCTTATCAACGACTGATGCTCCCAAGCACACGATAAAATTCTGATGTTTAATTTGTTAATTGCACACCAAGTGGTCTTTTAGGGGTTGTTCAACCACTGCAGGGCGAGGGTCTTTCTTTGTCTCCACAGAAGAGTCAAAGCAGTGGGTTCGCCAGGCAACTAACTGAGGGACTATTTATTGTGTAGCTTGTCTTGCTTCTGGAGACATACATGATGGAAACTGAAAGACAACACTGCAAACTTTTTCATCAGTCTGCCTAAATGTAGCTTTTAATAAAACACATCTGTAGTTGAGTGTATGGCAGCATTCAATTGATGTTTTTGGAAAATGTACTTTAGGAGTAATTCTCTAGACAGCATTCCGATGCTAGGAAAACTGAAAATGCTTTACAATAGATTCAAGGCTCTTAACTTGAGGATTAAATGATTATCTCTTATTACTGACCCAGATAATGTAAACAATATGGGTCTAGAGTAGTCCATTTCATGAATAGAATACCTCTTTATTGAACAGAAAAAAAATTAGCTAATTTATATTAGAGCCAGGACATTTGATTGGATTGTAGACACCTCTATTTAACTAACAGCACTTTACTCCTTTTCAGAAGCCTAGTACCTTTAACCTAGATCAGTCAAAACATATTACGGTGAGAATCTTTAAAATACTAAGTTTAATCTCATTAATATGAAGCTGCAGTTGATTACAGCAGTTTATTTTAGTAATGATAACTCTATACCCATGAATGTACCGTAGGATGGTTTGGATTATCAAAAAGAAAGTCTCAGGACTTCCCAAAGGGTATCACAACCAATGAGTTACTAGTGAGATGTAGTCAGAAAAGAAACCCAGTTTGCACATAGCGAGGCTCCACCTACAGCAACTTAAACGCTAATTGATTTTTTCAAGCAATATTACTTGAGGGATAAATGTTGGTGAGGCCACTGGAAGAATTGCCTTTGTCCACAACTGGTGTGAAGGAATATTTTATATCCACCTGAACAGACTGGGCCTTAAATTTCATACTTTATCTGAAAAACAGAACCTGCAAACACACAGCATCCCCTCACTGAAGTGTCAGCTTGGATTTGTAAAATGAATATGGAGCAGGACTTAAAACCATAACCTTCCAACTCAGAAGAGAGACTGTTACCATGGGCTTGAGCTGAAATTGTTACTGAGCAGCATGGTGGAATAGGACGGTCTGCATTCATTCCTTTTGAGTTCCTTGTTAGGGGATCACTCATCTTCCATTCTGCGAATCAACCATTTATGGCTAACCTTCTACTGCATTGAGAAGTTAAGCGTTACGTTTATGAAAAATAAACTCAAGATTTAAGATTAAATAAGGAAGAATGCGGAAAAGCCTCAAGAAAATAAGTTTTCTTAATGCATCCAGAAAGCAAGCATAGGCTTAAGGATGAGCTGAAAGTGTGCGAATAGAAATGTCAGGTTACTGATCATTGTACTTGCAACTGAAGCAGCTAGCAGCAATGAAATTCAGTCATGTCTCACAATAATAGAATACTCAATTAAATATTTGCGCTTTAGAAGAATTTTAAATCATGGTCAGTAATTTATAGTTTAATTGTTAGGATCCTTAAGAGTGAGAAGGAAGTCAGAAAAAGCTGTTTCATCCAAGGTTAATGGAGTTTTGGTGTTAAGTCATCAGAGAAGGCCTTTGAAGCCTGCACCACAGACAGGCTCAAGAGATTATTAAATATGGTTCTGCAAAGAGAAGGCATTGACTGAAATGGTTAGAGGGTTGAAGCTTTCAAATAGGAATGACTTCTGAAAGAACTACCAATTACTAAAGTTCACATAAACACATGTCCTTGAAAGCAAAGTAGTTAGTGTCCATGAGAGTAGTGCACAGAAACACAAGAATAGGCCACAATAAGTATTTGTGTGTGAAATTAGTTGATCAAAGATTTACCTCTTTGGTCATATAATTGCGTACCCTATTGCAATAATTGGATGGCTTAAAACTGAGAAAGTTTGAAACAATTTACCATAGCAAGAAGCCTCACTACAAGTACTACAACCATAAAAATAACTTGCATTTATATAGCAACTTTAAGATAGAGAAAAACGTCAGTGTTTCACAGGAAATAATCAGCAACAAAAATTAATACAGTATAGTTATTAGTCACAAGTAAGGTTTACATTAACACTGCTTTGAAGTTATTATGAAATTCTCCTAGTTGCCACACTCCGGCGCCTGTTCGGGTCAATGCACCTAACCAGAATACAGAGTCACAGAAAGATGTAATAAGTGGTGAACAAAAGCTGAGTCAAAGGGGAGAGTTTGAAGGAAGATCTTAAAGGAAAGATAGGAGGGGAGAATCCTCCTTCCCGCCTGCCACGGGAATCATAGCAGGTGTCAGGGGTGGGGGGTAACCATGGATAGATTTGGGATTTTCTGGTTTTGGGGTGAACACAGCTTAAAAATGCCATCCATTGAGATGGCGCAGCAGCAAAATTTAGGAAGGGGAGTTCAGAGCTTAGAGCCTGGATAGAATAGAATCACTGCAGTTACTGGCCATACAGCCCATTGAGTCTGCACCAACAATAACCCCACCCAGCAACCCCACACATTTACCCTATTAATCCCTGTCACATTAGTGGTCAATTTAGCATGGCCAGTCAACCTAACACGCACATTTTTGGAGTGTAGGAGGAAACCGGAGCACCTGGTCGAAACCCACGCAAACTGGGGAGAACGTGCAAACTCCACTCAGTGACTTGAGGCTGGAATTGAACCCAGTTCCCTGATATTGAGAGGCAGCAGTGCTAACCACTGTGCCACCGTACCGCCCCCTAATACTAATTGAACAGCCACCAATGATATGGAAAAGGGAGTGGGGGAGGGTGGGGAGGGAGAGGGCAGGAGACATGGATACACAAAACTCTAGGGTCAGATGGGTGGAGAATTTTGGGAGGTGGGTTGCAGGGCAAGAAGATTAGAGTCATTGAGGAATGGAATCCAATGCAGGTCATTAAGGACGAGAGATGATGAGTAAGCAGTATAAATATGGGGAGCTGAGTTTTGAATGAGCTGACTCCGTAAAGTTTGGAAGATCGGGAAGTCAGCTTAAAGCACTGGAGTATTTAGGTGCAGGTTTCAGCAGCAGGTGGGCTGAGGTGCTATGGAGATGAAAACAGACAATTACAATGGAGAGACTAGAGGATGAATTAGAGATCGAAGCAAGTTTCAAGCTTGTGGGCTGCAAGATTTAACTGATTTCCAATTATCATTAATAATTTGGAAATGTTGGCTCCCTTAATAACAATAGAGCTGTAGGAAGCTACCTCAGTTCAATTATTCAGCGACTGTGAGCGGCACAGTGGTTAGCACTGCTGCCTCACAGTGCCAGGGACCCAGATTGGGTCACACTGTGTGTGTGTGTGTGTGTGTGTGTGTGTGTGTGTGTGTGTGTGTGTGTGTGTGTGTGGAGTTTGCACATTCTCCTTGTGTCTACATGGGTTTCCTCCAGGTGCTCGATTTCGTCCCACAGTCTGAAAGATGTGTTGGTTAGGTGCATTGGCCATGCCAAATTCTCCCTCAGTGTACTGAACAGGTGCCGGAGTGTGGCAACTCAGAGGTTTTCACAGTAACTTCATTGCAGTGTGAATGCAAGACTTGTGATACTAATAAATAAACTTTATTTTTGACTATTGATATAAACAGCACTTGTTCCTAATAGACCTAAAAGCTTAATCCAACCCACTGAAATCACTACAAAAACCATTTGTGCAACTAAAAACTTGGTGTGTCGTGCTACATTTCTTTTTCCTTCAGATTTACCATACTCAGTTTGGTCATTCTGCAAGAAGTAGAGTCTTAAATGATAAAAGCTTGGACCAAAGATAAATGTTTAACATAAAAAAAACAACATAATAGAGTTTAAAAACAAAGAAGTATAACAGATATGGATTCGTTTGAATTTCTAACTCATCCCTAATTATCTTTTTACAAGTCCCCTATATATGCTAAAATCATCAAGCATTACTACTGAAAAGTTTTCCTCTTTCGCTAATTCATTCCGTGGTTTACTATTTTAAACGCATGTTAGCTAGCTATATCAAACGGAGTTCCACCACACTGAAAATTGCGTGCCATATGGCAATTGTTGCGTGTTTCTGCTGAAGGAAGTCTGCACACAAGCACACATAACAAACATACTTCAACACAAATAAAACCGAAATACCACAGCAAATGTGCGAACAACAAGATTTGAGTAGAACAGACTGTAATTTCAGGACAAATTCTCATATTGTAACCAGATATTAATCTTCAGACTGGAAAAAAGTATTCACCAGCTGCATAAGCAATTCCAGTGCAGATTCCCATGTGCACCTTGCACCCCAGGAACAATTATTTTGCTATTCTACAACAACATTATTAAATAACTGATACAAAATTATACTAATTACTGGGCAGTTCAGGTACTTTATTTGTCTAACACAATCGTTAAAAAGCTTTTACTCTGAGATACCACACAGGCCAACCATTTTTTGACACATGTACTAAACATTTGAAGGTTGTTAATAAACGTCTTCTATCAAAACTAGATTGATTAGGTAGTGTGGTCGATTGGAGGGTCTTGAACCAAAGATGTGCGGGTTAGGTTGATTGGCCATGCTAAGAAATTGCCCCTTAGTGTCCAGGGATGCATAGGTTAGAGGGATTAGGGGGTATAATATGTAGAGATATGGGGTAGGGCCTGGGTGGCATTGTGTTGGGTGCAGACTCAATGGGCCAAAGGGCCTCTTTCTGCACTGTAGGATTCTATGATTTATTTATAAATATCAGTTTTTTAAATTCATTTGTAGGACATCAGCGTCACTGGCTGGCCAGCATTTATTGCCCATCCCTAGTGGCCCTTGGAGGACAATGGAGAGTCAGCTACATTGTTGTGGCTCTGGAGTCTCATGTAGGCCAGAAACACGCCAAGATGTGTAATTAATGAGGTAAGGAGGGGCAAGTTTCCTTCTCTTGGGTTTTTCCGACAATGGTCATTATAGATTCTTAATCCAGATGTTTTTATTGAACTCAAATTCCACCATTTGCCATGGCGGGATTCGAACCCGTGTCCCCAGAACATTAGTCAAGTTCTGGATTAATAGTCTAGCAATGATACCACTAGGCCATTGCCTCTCTGGCAGTTACTCTCTTCAGTGACTGTTTGAGCCAGGGGAGGTAGCAAAGAAGAAATGCAGTTACTCAAACAAAACCAAAAAAGTACAAATCAATGTCAATGAAAGACTTTTCTCCATTTTGAGACTAGGTGCCTGAAGGAGGTGAGAATGTGGAGTGTTTCCCACTGAGACGCCTGGCAGGAAAGTGCCTCAAACCTTCCAGCCCAGACCTCATTAATTACACACCTCAGCGTTTTATGCTGTATTTGATGGCAGGGCAGGGCTGGATGGCAGGTAGTCCACTGTCGTATCTGGGTGCCAAAATCGAAAACTCATCCACATCACTGACTCACTGTTGAAGAAGGTGCATCTTCTAAAAAAGGTTAATCTTTGGGAGCACTCTAAGACCGGAACAGACTGGAATAAAAGTAGAGAAATGTTGCAATTGTATAGGATGTTGGTGAGACCACATCTGGAGTGTTGAGTCCAGTTTTGGTCTCCTTATTTAAGGAAGGGTGTGATTGCATTGGAGGCAGTTCAGAGGAGGTTCGCCAGATTGATTCCAGGGATCGTGAATTGACATATGAGAAAAGATTAAACAGTTTGGGCCTGTACACGCTGGAGTTTAGAAAGAGAAGATCCAAGTATATAAAATTTTTAAATGGATTGATAAATGTTTCCTCTTATGGGGCGATCTAGAGCAAGAGGTCACAGGCATAAGTTGAGAGGTGGTAGATTTAAAACCGAGATGAGGAGGAATTACTTCTTGCAGGTGAATTTGTGGAACTTGTTGCCCCATAGCATGGTGTAATTTGAATCACTGAATGGTTCCAAGGAGATAGATATATTCCTAATAAAAGGGGATAAAGGGACATGGGGAACAGCTAAGGAGGTGGATTTGAGACCAGGGAGAGATCACCATGATCTGATTGAATGGTGGAGCAGGCTCGAAGGACCAAATTTGTCTACTTCTGCTTCTAAGAGGGATACCCTAAGAATGAAAATGAATCTCCAGGAATACTCTGAAGCTGGATGATGTATTCCCCACCAGGAATCTGGAAGATCCACCTGCAGATGCTTCTCCGACCCACTACTGCCAGTATTTCAGTGTCCAGGATTATGGACGGCCTCAATCCTGAACTTCGGAGGCAGCCCCAAGCATTGTTTACATAAGTCCCAATATTTGTGTGCTACGTCATTCCAAAAGTGTTTCATGCAAACATGTCTTTCAGTTAGCATCATGGGGAATCGGGTTTGGGGGAGGGAAGGGGAGTGGCAGTGTTCAGGTCTTCATTTACATTCCATTAACAAAATGCAAATGAAGTTCTTGCCATCCTTTCACAGATTTTCCAGCCCACCATGAAGGAAAATCCCACCTACTCTTTGAACTGAACCTGGAAATTCTGGTCAGCTGGTCATGCAGTCTTATCTAGCCACAATGCTCCACTGGAGCATAAGGTTCATCACCAGTTGAAACAGAAGGAAAGTTCAGTAGGAATTGTTTTCATTCAAAAGTATTTTCCTGTTTTAGTTCATAACTAACCACAGTGCTGTTAGGACAGGAGTTGTACCATTCTGATCCAGAAACAGAGAAGGAATGGTGACATGGTTCCAAGTCAGGGTGTGCAGCTTTGAGGGGAACTGGCAGGTGGTGGTGTTCCCATACTCTTGCTGCCCTTGTTCCTCTAGGTGGCAGAAGTCTTGGTTTAGAAGGTGTTGTCAGAGGAGGCTTCATCAGATGCATCTTGCAAATGCTACACACTGGTGCCACTGTGCACTGGTGATGGAGGGAGTGGATGTTAAGGTGGCAGATGGAGTGAAGGCCAAGCAGATGACTTTGTCCTGGATGGTGTTAAGTTTCTTGAATGTTTCTAGAGCTGCATTCATCCAGGCAAGTTGAGAATATTCCATCAGCACTTACTCCCTATAATAGAGGGAAATCAGGAGGTGACTTTCTTACTGCAACATTCCTAGCTGACCTGCTTTTGTAGTCACAGTATTTATATAAGAACATAAGAACATAAGAAATAGGAGCAGGAGTAGGCCATCTAGCCCCTCAAGCCTGCCCCGCCATTCAATAAGATCATGGCTGATCTGTCGTGGCTCAGTTCCACCTTCCCGCCCTCTCCCCATAACCCTTAATCCCCTCTCTTATCAAAAACCCATCAACCCGCGTCTTAAAAATATTTAGCGAGGCAGCCTCCACCACTTCAACGGGCAGAGAATTCCAGAGATTCACCACCCTTTGAGTGAAGAAGTTCCTCCTCAACTCCGTTCTAAACCGCCTCCCCTTTATCTTGAGGCTGTGCCCCCTAGTCCTACTGTCTTTTTTGAGCGGGAAGAGTCTCTCCACCTCTATCCTATCCATCCCATTCATCATCTTATATGTCTCAATGAGATCTCCCCTCATTCTTCTAAACTCCAACGAGTACAAGCCTAGTTTATTCAGCCTCTCCTCATAGCTCAACCCCCTCAACTCCGGTATCAGCCTAGTAAACCTCCTCTGCACTCCCTCCAAGGCCAAAATATCTTTGCGCAGGTGCGGCGCCCAAAACTGCACACAGTACTCCAGCTGCCTCACCAATGCCCTATACAGCTGCAGCAAGACCTCCCTACCTTTATATTCAATCCCCCTCGCTATGAAGGCCAGCATCCCATTAGCCTTCCTGACCACCTGCTGCACCTGCAAGCTGGGTTTTTGCGACTCATGCACAAGGACCTCGAGGTCCCTCTGCACCGTCGCCTGCTGCAGTTTTTCGCCATATGGCTGATCCAGTTCAGTTTCTCCAGGTTGTTGCTGGTGGTGGATTCTCCCTTATTGGAGACAGCCATTGTCTGATACTTGCATAGCAGCAAAAGCTCACAACTTGGTTTCTTAGGCCTTACTGGCTCTGAATCAGCACCAAGACTAATCAGAGCCCCAGCCTTTAGGTAATTAGAGGGCAGTTTCCTATTGGTGATGTCAAATAGTAGCACTACAAGGAGAGAGAAATGTTTCAAAAAATCTGTGCAGGTAAGAACATTATTTTAATACAAAATCAATGCCCAAGTGTACTATCTCCCACAGTATGGAAAATGTGTTAAAACCAATTACTTCCCTTAGAGTTTTGTATGCAAACATACAAATTGAAAGAGGACAGGGAGGTCATTCAATTCTGGATGGCACGGTGGCAGTGGTTAGCTCTCCTACCTCACAGCGTCAGGGTTTGATTCCCAGCTTGGGTGACCGTCTGTGTGGAAGCTTGCACATTCTCCCAGTATCTTCCTGAGTTTCCTCCAGATTCCAGTTTCCTCCCACAGTTCAAAGATGTGCAGGTTAGGTGGATTGGCTACCCTAAATTTTCCTTTACTGTCTCAAGGTTAGCGGGGGAAAATGCATGGGGTTATGGGGTAGGTCCGGGGGTTGGCCTGGGTAAGATGCTCGTTAAGAGAGTTGCTGCAGATTCAATGGACTGAATGGCCTTCTCCTGTACTATATGGATTCTGTGATTCTTGCGCATGCACTGCTATTTGATAATATCAATGGTTGATTTAATTGGAGTCCCAACTCCATTTTTGATCTACTCTAATAGTATGCATCAACATGAGCCCAACCTTGGGGCACTAACTCGCTGCTCCAGTAAAATCACATTGCGTGACTCGCACACACAGTTTTCCATGTGAGTCAGACAGCAGGGTTCAGGAGCCTGCAAGAAGCCAACGTTTCAAATTACTCCTGACATTTTGGGAACTTTGAAATTCCAGAAGGGACCTGTCCTACTTTGGATTCAATCCTATTTCTCTTGCATAAATTACCCCTCAGTATCAGGGGGACCAGCTATGGTAAATGCATAGGGATAATGGGAATAGAACCTGAGTGGGATTGTGGTCAGTGCAGGTTTGATGGTCCGAATGGCCTCCTTCTACACTATAGGTATTCTATGATTTATACTGTGGGGAGGGTGGGGGGGAAAGCTGCTAAAGGGCCATCTACCTACCAGGCCCTCAGGTACTCCTTTCGTCCCACTAAAAAATACTCACTGCTTCTTACCAATCTTTTTGGTCAACCAAGTAAACTGACTCAAATTAACGAGCGGATAAATTAAAAGGGGCAGCTTCCAAAAAGAGGGGAACGGCCCGAAACAATAGACAAGCTCAGCCCCGACTCCGAATGCCTATGCATTTGAGCTTAATCAATACTTATTTACCTCCCATTTGGTCAAAAGGCATTTCAACCTTGTGTCCCCCCCCACTATGTTTATAGGGCTTCTTACCGTGTCAGTTCCACGAGCAAGTCAAGCGGACTGATCAGAAGTTATACTGACTAGTGTTAACTAGATTAATGTGATATAGAATTAAACCCGTCTTTACCTGAGATAACGAATTGTGTTAATTTATGCGGAAATTAGACCAATAGATCTATATTGCCTGTGACTTTTTTGTTGGAGTGTCACTCATTTCCTGCAGAGAAGTAGCGCTTTGCAATAATAACAGATATAAAATGAACCATTCATTAAGTCAATATATTCTTTTAAGATGTATATACACACACATATCTTAGACAGCTTAGCCTTATCGTAAACGCTTTCCACAGCTGATATTGTCTCTGGCCTGCTGATTATAGGGCGCATTGTAATGGTGACTTAAAACACAGCCACTGCCCCCGGTCCCCCCCCCGGAATGGTTTCAACTGAAGGACGTCGAAAGATTTCATCTGATCAACATTTTTCAAAATCGTTTAGTTTAGCCTGCTAGAGCGCTTTTCATTGATACAAGAGGCAGAGATCAGGAATGTCTCACTGTTAACTTGTGGGACTGTCGCTATTAGCGGTGCTGCCGACAGGAGACGCAGTTACCACGCTACAAACTGCTCTGGACAGACTGAGCAAATTGCCAACATCATCCAATCACGTTTTTAATTTTCTTTTTTTAAAAAATGCTTTGGTTTTAAAGTGGATCGGTTGGACAAATCTACACTTCCTTTACAAAAAAAAAGACGTGGGAGATATTTGTTATCCAACTTTTAAACTCAGCATGTCCCTTCGAAATATTCGCCACTTCCAAGGTTCGAGTATTTGGTATGATAACAGTGATTGAAGCAGATAGTGTCTATAAAATGACGCACATGTACAGCTGACCTCGACTCCATGGGAAATACGGAATAGAGCTTCAAAATAACCAGGCTTAATTCCTCCAGGCCCGATTTCCATGCCGTCTGCAGCAATCACACATCCAGGTGCGTTGTCAAATACAATTTGTGTTATGAATATTAATTGAACTTTGGCCTCCGGGTGTTTCACTTTTTTTATTCCCAAAATCCGGGGGGTGGAATGCTGTGAGAGGAAACTCCTCGAAATCTCCTTAAATAAAAATGTATTAAGAATGACTGTGTCTCGAAAGTTGCTATAAATGATCACCTCTGCATCACTCTTAATAATCTGATCGTGCTGGAGATCTGAACCCCCGCCCCATTCCCAACAGGTCCCCTGGGCTCAAAGGTTACAGGTAACTTCAGAATTTCCCAAATGTTTGTTACCCCATTCCCACAGGAAGAGAAGGGGATCTGTTGCTGTCTGAAGGAATTAGTAAAGTGCAGTTGGGGGGGGAAGCAAGATGACAAGCGACTGCTTGATGGAGCATTTCTCTCTCATTAGCTCCAAGCCTCTCAACTTTCCATTGAATTTCTCTGCGAAATAAATCAGCCTGCCTCCTGGTCCCGCCCCTGCACTACGCTGATTGGCCGTCTGACGTCAACGGCAATGGGAACCTGGCTCCCTATTGGTTGAAAGGGAGCTGTCAATCAAGCCAGCCTGGGCTGGCCGGCTCCGGGGGGGGGGAGTTGAGAGTTAGACAGTGTAGTCTAGAAATACTGTCTGAGTGTATCTGTCTGTCTGTCTCTCACACACACAAAAGCTGACTCGCAGCCCTGTTCCAGCTTTGAAACCCAGGCTTAAACACTCGCCCAGAAGGGGAGTGCAAGACATTTGAAAAAGGCATGATTATGTGTTGCTAAGCCAGCCCAGAGCGGGGAAATGGACTCAACAATTTATGCAAATATCAGAGGCGTGCCATATCCGTGACTCACAACCGGAACTCACTGGGAAGCCATATAAAAACTAATGGGAGAGTTAATACGCAGATAGCTGAAAAGCTTTGCAGACTGCACAGCGGTGAGAATTTAAAAAAAAGACACGCCACCATCATACATATATATATAACCAGCAGAAAACAAGAAATTGATCACGTCTGCAATTTCTTTTAAACAAAAAAAACCAAAGGAAGCGAGTTTGGAAATTACGATGGCTGATGACAATGCCAACACTAAATGCAATAGTAGTTATAACGTTTTGAACTGGGAGCAAGTGCAGCGGCTGGACAGGATCCTAACGGAGACCATCCCCATTCACGGGCGGGGGAACTTCCCCACCCTGGAGGTGAAGCCCCGGCAGATCGTGCAGGTGGTGCGGAGCCGCCTGGAGGAGAAGCGGATCCGGGTGCGGGACGTGAGGCTGAACGGCTCGGCGGCCAGCCACGTCCTGCACCAGCACAGCGGGCTGGGCTACAAGGACCTGGACCTGATCTTCCGCGCCGAGCTGAGCGGCGACAAGGAGTTTCAGACCGTCAAGAACGTGGTGCTGGATTGCCTGCTGGACTTCTTACCCGAGGGGGTCAACAAGGAGAAGATCACGCCGCTCACCCTCAAGGAAGCCTACGTGCAGAAGATGGTGAAAGTTTGCAACGACTCGGACCGCTGGAGCCTCATCTCGCTGTCCAACAACAGCGGCAAGAACGTGGAGCTGAAATTCGTGGACTCGCTGCGGAGGCAGTTCGAATTCAGCGTGGACGCTTTCCAGATTAAGCTGGACTCGCTGCTGCTCTTCTACGAGTGCTCCGAGAACCCCATGTCGGAGCACTTCCACCCCACCATCCTGGGCGAGAGCGTGTACGGCGACTTCGAGGAGGCGCTGGAACATCTGCAGCACAAGGTGATCGCCACCAGGAACCCGGAGGAGATCCGCGGCGGGGGGCTGCTCAAGTACTGTAACCTGCTGGTGCGGGGCTTCAGGGCGGCCTCGGAGAGCGAGATGAAAGCCCTGCAGCGGTACATGTGCTCCCGCTTCTTCATCGACTTCTCGGACATCGGCGAGCAGCAGCGCAAGCTGGAGTCCTACCTGCAGAATCACTTCCTGGGGCTGGAGGACCGCAAGTACGACTACCTGATGACCCTGCAGAGGGTGGTGAACGAGAGCACCGTCTGCCTGATGGGACACGAGAGGAGGCAGACCTTGAACCTCATCACCATGTTGGCCCTCCGGGTGCTGGCCGAGCAGAACATTATCCCCAATGTGGCCAATGTGACCTGTTACTACCAGCCGGCTCCTTATGTGACCGACGCCAATTTCAACAATTACTACATCGCCCATGTGCAGCCTGTGTTTACCTGTCAGCAGCACACCTACTCGACCTGGTTACCCTGTAACTGAAAGGAGTAAAGCCTGTGAGAACCAGAGGGACAAAAAAAAGGGGGCAAGCGAGCAAGGAGGGTGAGAACACGAGAAGGGGGATACAGCACCTTTTGTGGTTTGAATAAAGGGTGGGAGACACACACACATACACGCACACACTCACACATAGAGAGTTTAACCCAGGCCTGGTTTGTTTAGTGCAATTGCTCCGATCTGCTCAACTTTTGTGAAAGCTTACTTTTACTAAAAAAAAAGAGATAGCTTGCGTGTATTTTTTCTAATTGAGCCAGATCGAAATATCTATTTCTTTAAACAGAAACAAATTTGGTTTCGACCCCCCCCCCCAACCCCCCGAGAGCTGGGTATGGCAGCTTTAAAATGAATTGAAAAATCCGCCCCCCCCCCCCCCCCCCACCTTTTGATTTTTCGTTTGCATTGGCTTATCCAACCCTCCCTCCCTCCCTCATTCTGGTTGGAAGCCTAAAAATGACAACATGGGATTTCAGCAGCCGTACACTCTCTTATGGTAAGGACCGATCAGCCTCTTTTTCTCTTAACAAAAAAAATGCTGACTTTTGAAGGCTGAGGGAATTTTCCCTTCTCGCCTGTTCTCCTGACGGTGGAGCAGAGAAGCTCACTCAAGTAATGAAGCTCACTCAAATGGTGAATTGCCTTCTTGTTAACGGGGTGTTTTTTCTGTGGAGGAGGGGGGCTAGGGGGGTAACATGTTTGCATTTGGAGGTTTGCCATGGATATACCAAGTGAAACTGCTTCTTCGCAGTCGCTTGCTTTATTTTTTTTGTGTTTTTGAGTGCTTTCTAAAACTCTAAATGGTTTTCGCTCCAGAGAATGCAAGATTTGTTAAACAGGGCGACGGCAGAAGTCGCTGTTGAGCTGTGTCCGTGGACTCCCGGTTTGAGAGAAGGCACACTTCACTTTTTTTTAAATATGGAAGTGTGCAGAACGCTGTGGCTAATATAATGTTTAAGGACCAAAGATTTTTTCGTTTTCTATATATATATATCATCAAAAATATACCCAAGGACAGACGTGGCTAATTTATATTTGTCTATCTGAATCAAAAAGTGCCTATTAAAAAAACGGGAATGGAGATACTGTATTCAAATTTTGTGGCTTAATCCACATTTTTTTCTTTATCAGGGACAAAAGAAACGTGTTCTTGCACGAATTACTAAATTCCCTATTTTCTTGGAAAATACTTGTGTTTAAAAAAAATTGCTGTTTATGTGATAGATTCAAAGTATGTATTGTCTTGGACAGTGTAGCACTTAGGCAGGCGTTTAAACGAAGTACTTTATAATTTCCAGTTTGTTATGAGGTTCCTTGGCACTTTGTTTCTGTTTCGTCACTCCAAGAAGGGGATCTGAGATTCTGTGAATGTGGTGTGTGTGCGTTGCAGTTGCAGATTTGTGAATTAGATCACGCACAGTTGGGTGTCAGGGGATAAATGGAAGGTGGGGTGGGGGGGGGGAGACGAGAGCTATGAAATGTTGTAGTTTGCTTATGACACCTGATTAATTGTGAAGTAGATAACGAATTTAGCTCAATAATCTAATGAAATCCTGTTAGAAGTGCAAGGTTGGGACAGACCAGTGTTGCTCATAAGCAGGCTTGTGTATGATCAGGTCGGCTGTGCCAATGCTTCATTAACCCAAACACATATTACACTTAATCTGGTTATAATTTTACTGCCAGAGTCATGTGCTTTTATTATTTTGACAGTTGTTGGGAACAAAATGTGTTCATTATCGATAAAAGGGAATCCTGACTGTGGGTGCAAAACCAAATGAAGTGATCGACATCTGACCAGTCTTTTGAGTCGGGGACATACTTGAACCCAGGCCAGCGACTGAATTGGAAAGTGACAATGCATTCAAAATTCTCTGGTTATGCATATTTGGAAAAAAAACGCTGTTGTGTAATGAGGGAGAAATCTTCCATCAGCTGTTTGAACCAAGACAACAACAGCAACTCCCAAATTGCATTGGCATGTTAAAATATTTTGACTTTTTGACCAAAACATGTTATGTCCAGATACTGCTATACTCTTCTCCACTGCAGTTATTTAAGTTAGAAATGCAGTTCAAAGTGCAGTTTTAAAATTTACAGTAAATTATTGAACGAATCCTGTTTCCAAGTGACTGCACTGCCAGCAGGAGATTGTCCTTTTTATCTTTTTAAATACTCTTAATCCTCAATATTTCTCAATCCTAATTTTGCATTTGTTCAAAGTTTGTTCTTTGTGCATTTCTGCTAGAGTTTGTCACCCCAGGATGCAGCAAAACACTGCTAATGTAAGCTGTTTGAGCCAGGAAAAAGTGTAAGTGTGTGTGGGGTGGGGCGGCGGGGGGTGGGGGGGGGGGCTCATAATCAGGAACAGGGAGGAAAATTGGCTTATTTGCAATGGGAAAGGACTGGTACCATTTATGTATATTTTTAAAAGAACTTCAGTAAATACAATCAGTTCTGAAAAATCGTGTGGTTGGTTACTTGGAAATGAAAACTTTCCATTGTAAAAAGGTGAGCTAAAAGTGAACAATGGAAGGAATTTTCCTGTACCAGTTCCGTGATTTATCAAGAACTTGATTTGTTTACTGTTGCACGTCACTTATACATTCTGCAGACCCTGACAAACCTCTCGAAATGCAGCGCATTGTTTACTTGAGGGAGGTGGGGAAATACCTTCTCTGTCCTACATTGAATGGCATGTATCTTGCTGTTTGTTCAGTGTAATGCTCCAGTGATTGATCATGCCGAGGGATGATTTATTTTGAGTCCATACCAGAAGATGCAAATTAGAAGTAGCATGTACCTGTCACAGTCGCGGTACACCTGACAGCTGCTTGCGAGGGCTTTGAATAACAGCACAGAGAGAGGGGCTGGAGAAATAGGATCAGCTGGTGATGTGGTATGCTCATTCTTACCACCATTATTTGGCGCTCCCGTGGAGACCATTCTTTAACAGCGAGTCATTGTTTATTTAGATCAACACTACGTTTGTGGTGGGCTGTAGGCATAGACCTTTTCGTTTTTCAAGCACAGGGTTTTGGGAGTGGGTACGAGAAGAGATTGCAGGAGATCTAAACCGATTCTAAAATGTAGCACTGCTGCAATACCAAAGTGGTAGAGAATGAGTAAAATGCAGTATTGTGGCTATTTTTGAGATAAGTTGCCAGAGTATTTTGAAGCTGTTTGTGTAAATTGGTACTGGATGCTGGAACTACGAAGTCTCAATTTTTTTTTGTGGCTTGGGAGGGGATGGGGGAGGGAAGAAGGAATTCTCAAGAATTCCAGTTAATAGCACATGTAGCAACATGAGGGATTTGAACTACCAACATTTTTTTGAATCGGTGAATAGAATTTCAGCTGTCTGCTGCAATTTTAACTAGCAGTGGAGCGTGGGCGGTTTCGATTTATTAAAGTAAGTGACCATCCAAGCATGAACAGTTAAAGGGTTGCTTAATAAAAAATAACCCTCCTGAATACTGTCTGTCTTCATTTCCTGAATTGGATTGGCTAATCATTCAAAAGAATAAATCCCCTTTAATGTCTACTATCATGTACAAGAGAGTGAATTATTGAGAAATGTGTGTACTTTTGTCTCTTCCCTGCCCTTTCAGATGCTTTATCCACTAATGGGAAGGGGAAACTGTTATCCAAACTTGAGGTGAAGTGGGACAGCTGAAATTCTGAAGTAAAAGGTGCTACAGCTTGCAATTTTTAAGGTTTTAAGCTTAAACTGTAATCATCTTCTGCAATGTATGCTTTTTGTTGCATTTGAATGCTCTGTAACTTGGCTTCAACCCCCCCTGCCCCACCAAAAAAAATTTCTCATAAGGGCTTGTAGGCAAAATGAACAGTTTGAGCACCTGCAAGACTCCCCAGCATTTTGGGTAGCCTGCTGCAAGCCTTGCAATTCGAGGGAAGCTCTGTGCATTTACTTTCTCTTCAACTGCCACACATATATTTGGCTTCTGAGAGGCTTCCTGTTGCAGCAAACTGTGACTTGGATTTGTCTGCTGGACTCTGTGACTGGAGTGCTCTGTCAAAGAGGAAATCGAGGAGCTGATGGAACCTAGACTTTGAAGACTTAAGCATCTGTGTCAGTCACAAAGGGAACAGATTGTGAATTTTGTTTACACAATCCAATATTTGGATTTTTTTTGTTTTTTGGTAAATAAAAAGGAAGTTATTTTTTTCTATTGGAGTGTCCAGTGTCTTTAATGTGTCTTTTTAAATTTAAAAAAAGTAACCGTTGCATTGTAATCTGTCTAGAGCATTGCTTTTATTGCTAAAATCTAAACACAGCACTTTCGCAGAAGCTGAGCATTCAGCAGGTTCTGACTGCAACTCAATAAATAGGCAAAATCCAGCCCTGCCAGCCAAATGGAGCAGGTTCAAATCGCTCAAAATAAATGGAAATTGTTGCCAAAAATTCTTGGCTTGAGTAATACTGGATTTTACCAGGTCAACCTTTTGTTCTCCTGTGCTGAGAAGGGTCATAGGAGAACAGATAGATGAGAAAATAATAGGTCAATGTCAGTAATAAAAATCACTACATTCAATAATTTAACAGGGAAGAAGGAAGATAGTTATGGGAGTCTTGGTGGGGGAGTGCATGCAAGGAAGGGATAGGGAAACAGTAGATCTCATTCCCGTGTTGAATTGTTCAAGCACCTACATTTTGAATTTTTTGCATTACAACTTCATAAAAATTGAGATTTAATTGAATTACATTTCCTAGTTTGGCACTTTTTAGAAAATTCCTTTTGTATTGCAATGACCCCATATATTGAAAGTTTTTCAAGGGCTATTAGTCATTGGAAGAATGTCTGGCCAATTCAGTGTACTAGCTTATTTTCCCTCCTTTTAAAAGTGTGACCGGCATTGGTTTGTTTTTTTTTTCTACATTGTAGCTTAACTGTAGCATGTGGACTGAGATTTTACAGTATGTGATTTGATCAGTTCTGCAACTGGTTGGTATTTAGTGATTTCACTTCAACCTTTTTTGCATTTAAAATTACTGATGTGGCTTCAGTGGCTACTTTACAAATCAATGCTTTTTGTTTTGTTTTAAAGAAATGATGTGGTCTGGCAGTTACTGTGCCCATGTTCTTGATCCGATTTCTCTCCATCGTTGGTGAAGATCACCTACACAAATTAGGAACTATGAGCCAAGTGAAGCATTAGTGGGTGCTCTTTCTGAGTGAGGTTAATGGGATTATTGAGCACTTCAGTTACAGCATTGCAACAGATCTAACACTCGGTGAGATTATGGGATAGACTGGACGAATGCCTTTTCTGATCTAAACCTGCTGCTTTCCGTTGGCTCTGAGGGTAACTATAAGAAATCAAAAGCTTTTTGAAATAACTTGAGAATTTGCTATTGATGATTTCCTTTGTATATGACTGCATGTTTTGTTGACTTTGAGTAAAATTTCTTCAGAAATGCTGTTTGCAAATGTTTAAATTAACTTTTCCTGGTGCCAAAGGAATCAAGGAATCAAATTACTGACAGCATATGTGTACTTGGCTGTTTTATGTCACTTATCAAAGTTTGCAAGGAATACATCTGAAAACATCTTGCAGGATTAAAAATCCTAGAGCAAGACACTTCTAATAGAAAAAACAGACTGTCAACTAGAAGGGCTTTTCAACAGTTTTTTTTGTAAATAGGGTGGGAAATACAGGAATGTTGAGGAATAGTTTCTGAATTTATGGTGTAATGTTGAAAGGGAAGCAATTGTAGAGTGGAAGAACAAGTGGTGTAGGTGGCAACATAAGGATGGATGAGGGACTGGTTAGCTAACTGGAGCTGAGAATAGGGATAATTGGGTGTCTTTCTGGTTGGCATTCAGTGTTACGAGAATCAGTGATGGGGATGATTTACAACCTATATCAATGATTTGGATGAAAGGACCAAATGTATGTCAAATTTGCTAGTGACAGGAAAGGAAGTTGTCAGGAGTAGGTGAAGTCTACAAATGTCTGTAGATGGGTTAAGCGAGTGGGTAAAAATTTGGCAGATGAATATTGTGGGAAAATATGAACTTGTCCACTTTGACAGGAAGAATAGAAAAGCAATGTACTCTTTAAATGAAATGTGATTGCAAAATGTGATAGTGATCTGGTTGTCCTGATAGCAATCTTTTTGGCAAACCAAATAGGTTGTCCTGATACCTGAATCACAAATTTACAGATACAATGTGATTAGGAAGGCAAATGGAATGATGGTGTTTATTGCAAGGGAAATGGAGTATAAAAGTAGGGAACTTGATACTGCAGCCCTGTAAGGTCTTAGTAAGACCACATCTGGATACTGTACAGTTCAGGTCTCTTTGTATGAAATAGGATACACTTGCTTTAGAAGCAGTTCAAAGAAGGTTCATTCAACTCATTCCTGGGATGAATGAAGTTTGAACAGGTTGGGCCTTTACTCGTTGGAATTTAGAAGAATGAGAAGTGATCCCATTTAAATGTAAATCCTAAGGGGACCTAATAGGGTAGATACTGGGAAGATGTTTCTGATTTGTGGTAAACAAGAACTGGCAGACAGTTTAAAAAGACCTTTTTAAGAAGATGTGATTTTTTTTCTTTGAGCCATTAGTCTGTGGAATTCAGTGCCCCAGAAAGGAGTGGTGGCTGGGCAATTGAATTTATTCATGGTTGAGTTTAAATTTTTGATAGACAAAGCCAAAAGTAATGAGGAAGGAGAGACAGTGGGGAGACTCGGGAACGTAGAGTTCAGACCATGATCACGTCAGCCACTATTTTACTGACAGGCAGAACAAGTGCCGAACAGTCTTCTCCTGCTTCTATGGGAGGAATGGGAAATAATGAATAATCTGGTTTCTAAGCAATTGTGGAGTAGTTTACTGAGGTGGGATGCGGTGCAAAAATTAACATCTTTGTCTGGGCGTAGGGACCCACTGATAGCTTGGACAGGAAAGCTTTAGCTGCAGAGTGGTGCTTTGTGGGTGAAAATTTAAGCTGTGGCTTTTCAAATCAGTTGTAATTTGTGGACAGCTGAGCCACTGGCAGTCGGCAAGAAAGCAGGCTGTTAGGAAATGTGGGTTAAGGGTTCCAGAGTGGTGGCACAAATCCTCCTTGTACCTGGTTAAAATTGTAGTATTGTCAGGCATGCTCAAAGCTTTGAATTACGAGTATAGGCGTTTCACATACACCCACCTGACACTTAAGGTCAAGTTCTGCACTGGCGTCGTCTGTTTTACTTTAACTACTTGACTCTCTAAACTTAAAGACTTAAGGGTGCTTTGGCATTTATGGTGGAGAGCATTGAAGGAGCTTGCTGTATTTGGTTTTAAACTGTGACTGCACTTTAATCTGGTGTATATCAGTTCGTGGACAAGTTCAAGAGGTCCAGTCTCGTCCCTATGAAAATCCCAATAAGAGTTTATAAAGGCTGTTAAATGATCACGAATGCTGGGGCGATATGGGCACCCAGTCAAAAGCTATGTAGGTAAGGTGGATTGGCTGTCCTAAATTGTTCTTTGGTGTCCCAAAATGTGTAGGTTAGGGGAATTAGCGGGGTAAATTGGTGTGGTTAAGGGGATAGGGCAGTGAGCTGGGTGTGGGTAAGATGCTCAGGGAGAGAGTCGGTGGCGACTCGATCGGCCAAGTGGCCGCCTCCTGCATTGCAGGGGTTCTATGAATCTATGCTAAGCTTACGTTCATTGAATTTGATGTGTGTTGTTTTTTAAATACTGCTGCATTGTGTGGCATGGCCCGAAGATCATCTGTTCGGTCAATGGATTGATGATCTGTCTGTGAAAAAGAATGTGGGTTTAGGGCACAGTAATTTCTGTTTACAAAGAGCATTTGATTTAGATTGCAAACCTGTCACTGAGAATGAGAACACACTGCCATGTTTCAAATGAAGATTTGTCAGGGAACTTTAAAGCTTTTTTAAAATATTCCTGCAAGTCATTTTGGTGAAAAATGCATGTTTAAAATATTGGGAATAGGACTGCCAAAAAAAATTAAATAACCAGGGAGGACTCACTTTCATTACCACTGTTGACTTTCGTTCAGACTGACAAGTAGGCAAACTGTTCCTATAATCATACCGTCTTATCATTCCTGCGGGAGAATGTAAATCCAATACACACTGCAGCACTCAAAAGACCTATACACTATGTGCCCTTTTCATCTTGAAACCCTGTCATAAAGTAGTGTGTATTTATTAAATTTTAATGAGGAGTTAAAAGCCAGTGGTGTATTCCTTTCATAACATTGTTCACTTCTTACATTTTATGAGTGGGAATGTTTTCTCAGCTGTTTCTGATTTCTCTAATTAGACCAGTCTGTTGCCTTATGTATGGCAGAGTTGCTGGGACATTGATTGCCCTCACCCTACCTCGTGAGGAAATGAAGGCTCAATTCCTGCTTAAACCCCATTTCCTTTGCTCTTATCATTCAAGCTACTGAGAAGGCAAGACTTTGTCAAGAAACTGCAGATCTTCGGTTATATTTATTAATAAATAAGAAGATCAATTCAAACCAGTTAACGTTAGAAAGTGGTGAGAGGAGATTCAAACTAAAATAAGGCCCCATTCATTTTTTTGTACAGTAAATTTCTAAATTCAAACCATAATTTTGGTGTGACCTTTGGTCGTTCCAGGGCACAATGAGTGTCTTTGCACCACTCCTCCCACGTGCTAGGGTATAAATTGTCCAATAGCGTATTAGAGAGATGTAGCCTCTGCATTGGATGCTTAAAGTGTGTACATCCCATTCTAGGCATTGAAATAGTTGATTCGCATTAAACACACAATTAATACATGATTTTTGCATCACTGATTTGGTAAGGTGTTCAAATCGACATCTCTAAATTTGTGAAATTAGAGTTAAGAGGCCGGAATTGTACCGCCAGGAATATTCCCAGCAGCGGGAATAACAGTAACTGGGCTGCCCACTGCCTAGAGGCGAGAAACCAATTAAGGTAATTAACTGGCCCATTGACAGCCAGTGTACTCGGCCACTGGTGCTTGGGCAGGTTCTGCACTCGGCACTGGGAAGCAGCGGCGGGGTTCACACACATTCATTCATATCCAGCTGGGGGCCTGTGAAAGAAAAGGACTGCAAAACAAAATGCTCACTAAGGGCAAAGTGATTTACGTTTTAAAAACAAAAGCCTTGGACATCAAGAATCTTATATAACCACTATCTGATTTGTGTCAAAGCCAAGAACTGTAAGCACACTAAAATAGTTATTTAAGAATGACATTCGTAAGTACTGGATAGTCTGTAGACCACAGGCAATTGTGCAAGGAGAACTTCCTTTTCTCAGTCAGTGAATATATGTATCTTGTTGAGGTGCCCAGATCAGACAAGTCCCAAAGTTTGATTCCTGTTCGCTGATTTTTTAAAAAAAATTAGGATGACCGTTGAGTTGCTGTCCTTGGCTTTGGCATTTTCTGAATGAGAAAAAAGAATCCAGCCGGAGATTGCTACCTGACTGTCTAGTGACTCCTGCTGGTAAAGGCAGGGGTATTAAACAAGGAAAGGCTCAGAGCTTGGTGAAATGAATGTCTCATGATCAATTTTTAGTCCTCAATGTACTCGCATGAAATTGACTAATTGGACAAGATGCAGGAGAGCCGCTGACACTTGTGCTGCGTTACCACAGCATCAATCAACAGCTTCAGAAAAGATGGATAATGAGAGAAGATTTAAATTGGTAAGCCCACTTTTATTAATGCATATGAATATGGTTTTGAATTCTAATTATTAATTTTGAAAGTATTTGTTATGGATTAGATTATATACACAAAATGTTATGATTTGGAATTTGATTATTGCTCTAACAAAAACAAATTTGAGGTCTTTTAAGAAAAACAGATTGCCTGGAAGACAAAGTGCTAATAGGAGTCATTTAAGGACATACCATATGTCAAATAAATAAGTTGTAAGGAAGTGATGGCCCAGTGGTATTATCGCTAGACTGTTAATCCAGAAACTCAACTAAAGTTCTGGGTTCAAATCCTGCCAAGTAGTGAAATTCAAATTCAATTTAAAAAATCTGGAATTAAGAATCTACTGATGACCATGAAACCATTGTTGATGGTTGGGAAAAACCCCATTTGGTTCACTAATGTTCTTTAGGGAAGGAAATCTGCTGCCTTAACCTAGTCTAGCCTACGTGTGACTCCAGAGCCACAGCAATGTGGTTGGCTCTGAACTGTCCCCTGAAATGGCCTAGCAAACTACTTAGTTCAAGTGTGACTTGGGATGACAATAAATGCTGGTCAGCCAGTGATGCCCATGTCCCACAAATTAATTTTAAAAAGTATCTCTGAGGTGACAAGAGAAGCACAGAGATTTAGGGAAGGAATTATGGAATATGGGGCCTTAGCAGCTGAAGGTATAATGCAACTGACCGAATGCTTAAAATCAAGGGTGTACACATAGCCAAAAATGAAAGGGAGAGATCTCAGAGTTCTGGAGGTGAAAAAGGGGAGTAGGGAGGGGAGATGCTAAGGATTTAATAATGGATGAAAATTTTAAGATTGAAAGGCATCAGCAGACCTGAAGGTAATTTTTTTAAAGTTTTTACTTTATTTTTGTCATAAGTATACTTACATCAACACTGCAGAGAAGTTGCTGTGAAAATCCCATAGTTGCCACACTCCTACGCCTGTTCCGGTACACCAACGAAGAACTTTGCATGGCCCCAATGCATCTGATGAGCACTTCTTTTGGAGTGAGAGGAAACTCATGCAGATACAGGGAGAACGTTCAGACGCAGACAGTGACCCAAGTAGAATCGAACCGGATCTGTGGCGCTGTGAGGCAGCAGTGCCACCATGCCACCTATCGTTAGTGTAGTGTATCTTCGCATCTACATTGTTTATCCTTTGGGCAATAGTGGTGGAAGGATTTCTGAGCTGACTATCAGCCATTTGAATCACTTTGCATGCTCCTTCTGTGGCCAACAAGTCCTGGCATTGGACTCAGACGCAGAGGTTCTGGTCCAGTGGTAGCAGTGCTACCACTCTACCACAAGGCCTCCTGAAGTTAATGAAGCTCAGTGAGCAAAGGATGATGGGTGAATGGAGCCTCATGCAAATTATGACATGGGCAGAAAAGTTTTGGATGAGCTCAAATTTATCGGCTTTGGTAGACAGGAGAACCTTGGAATTAGCCAGTTTAGGAGGAATCAAAGATCTCGGTGAAAGTTTTAACCGTAGATAGGTTAAGATGTTGAAATTGGTGATGGTGTAGAGATGAATTGGGCAGCACGGTGGCACAGTGGTTAGCACTGCTGCCTCACAGCACAAGGGACCCAGGTTCAATTCTGGCCTTGGGTGACCATCTATGTGGAGTTTGCACATTCTCCCTGTGCCTGCATGGGTTTCCTGTGGGTGTTCTGTTTTCCTCCCACATTCTAAAGATGTGCAGGTTAGATGGATTGGCCATGCTAAATTGCCCCTTAGTGTCAGGGGGATTAGTAGGGTAAATACATAAGATTACGGGGATAGGGCCTGGGTAGGATTGTTACTGGTGTAGGCTCAATGGGTTAGATGGTCTCCTTTTGCACTGTAGGGATTCTGTGAAACTAAGCAGTCATATTAATATGAAACGAGGCTGAAAACACATCTCAGGGTTAGATGATGAAGGGGAGCCATACTTCAGTCATCATCATCTATTAGGCAGTATCCAAAAAAATGTGTAGCTTCAAGCCAAGGCTAGGCTTCTTCACCGGTGGTGCTTTCACCTCGTCCATTCAGATCATTGGAAAAATGATTGTCACAATACAACACCTTCAATTAATTCATTTACAAGGGCTTCTTTTCTTTTTAAATATCGATTAATAGCTGTAGAATCAATGCTGTCTGAAGGTGCAACATTTGCCTTTCAAATAATGCTTAAAACAGGCCCTCCTTTGGAATATTGGACAGTTGCCAATGAGAGAAATAGTTAGTGGTTAAGGAATGGAATTGGGACAGGGATCAAAGACAATGGTTTCAATCTTCCCAATATTTAGTTGGAGGAAATTTCTGCACTTCTAGTAGGGCACATCAGACACATGTTGTAACCAATTGGTGGCAATGGAGGGGTCAAGCAAGGTGAGGTAGAGCTGGGTGCTGTCAGCATACATGTGTAACTGTGAACCTGATTTATGTCTGGGCGATGTTGCTGAGAGGTAGAAAGGGAGCAAATGACGATTCTGGGAAATTAGAAGGCACTAAATATCTGTAGGTGCTTTATTTCCAACAATTTGTTGTTCAATGGTTTTGTAATTGTGAAAATTAGATAAATGTTGATTTTTACAGCACTTTCTTAAAATTATATGTTTATTGCATTTACATAGTTGAGCATCAATACAATTTAGAACCACATTTTATTTCCAAAACATTAAAATGACTTAATCTTACACTTTGCTGCTAGCTTCAAAAGAATGAAAATCAAAACATAAAGACGTAATATAACTTAATAGTATGAATACAGATAATTATAATTGCTTAGTAGTTAAGCGCATATTAATCACCACAGTTGTTTCTTTTTTCTCTCTCTGGATTCATTTGGCTTACAATAACTTGAAACTATCTTGGAAATTGAACCCAGAGATAATGCACATTCCAAAGGAGGGTCTGTTTTATGCATTATTTGAAAGGCAAATGTTGCACCTCCAGACAGCATTGATCTTACAGCCATTATCTGGATTCAAAAAGAAAAGAACCTTTTGTAAATGAGTTCATTGTCTCAACAAAACATCTTCAGTCATTTTTCCAGTGATCTGAATGGATCGGGCAAAAGAAGTACCAGTGAAGAATCCTAGCCTTGGTTTGAAGCTGTACATTTTTTTTGGGTTCTGCGTAATCGCCAATGATGACTGAAGAATGTTGTATCAACTGTCTTATAATCTTCTCATCTACCTCCTGATTAAAATGTGCTAAATCTAAATGTCCCATCCACTCACTAACATATCTGAAGATGAGTGAAGCTACATTGTGTGTCTTGATGATCACCTTCTCCATCATGTACCTTCTAATGTTAAAGGGTTAGAAGTGGTATAGATCAGTGAACTGGCAAACCACAAACCTAGAGCCATGCTGTGGGGTTCCAGACTCAAATCTCACCAAAGTAGATTTTTAAACTACCTCCTAAAGTTTAAAGTAATTTGGTAATCATGTTTTAATCCCATTCTTGTAATATTATCATCTAATAGCACTCAACGAAAGACCCTTTCCTTTGCAACTACAAAAATTTGGGGGTAAAATTTCTGCTGGTTAAACCAACTTGTAAAAAAACATAATTTTTCTGCACTCAAAAGTTATCCACAGAACTAATATCACTCAATTAGGATCATAGACTCCTACAGTGTTGAAGGAGGCCTTTTGGCCCATCGAGGCTGCACTGACGATAATCCCACCCAGGCCCGATCCCCATAACCTCATGCATTTAGCTAGTTCCCTTGACACTAAAAGGAGAATTTAGCATGGCCAATTCACCTAACCTGCACAGCTGTGGACTGTAGGAGGGAACTGGAGGAAACCCTTGTGGACACAGGGAGAATGTGCAGACTCCACACAGACAGTTACTCAAGCTGGGAATCGAACCCAGATCCAGGGCGCTGTGAGGCAGCAGTGCTAACCACTGTGTCACTGTGTTGCACCAAATTGGCTGTATTTGCTTGCCTAATGTGGATAGTTCAATTCCTTGACAATGTTGTGATGTGTGCTCTATCTTTCTGATTCTGACATTGAAGTGAGCAATCATCCTTTAGGTGTAGAATCCTGTAGGTTGAGCACTTGTCTTGACATGTTCTTTGACTGACCTGAAGTTGACAATTCCCTCAACACTGACACTTACCCCGCCCCACTCCTCTCACTTTCCTCACCCTTGCCAAATATCCATCCAATTGCTGCTTTCTCTCATTCTGGTGATATCTGTAACTTTGATTCATAGCCACCATATCACTGAAAGTGATTGGGCTGCTTGGATCTGCTTTGCTTTGTTGGTTTCATTTTCATTTTCTTTCCTGACTGAAACCTAAGATGTAGATATGCAGTGCACAGTTACGTGTTCCTGGAAGTTACTGGTGGATTTGATAATCTCCTGACTGAGATTGCCAGAGAATGGAAATTGCACTTCTGGCTTGTGTGTTTACTTTTAGCTGTATTAATTCGGGGAGTTCACTGAGCTCAAAACAGAGGCTGTGATGATCCCCAAATACTCCCTGCCTTTCCCGTCTCCAGTTATTTTAGTCATTCTGAGCTAGCTGCGTATTGAATGGTTTCTGGCTGTTTGTCAACACGAGGATATGCCATTTCCTATCAAAAGTAAGGTTTGTGAATTGGTATGAAAAAAAACAGCTTTATCCTGTGATGAAGATAAACAGTAACTATTACGTATTGAAGGCTATCATTTTACAATAACTGGATGGTCCAGATTTGTTTTGAATCAGTTTCTGCATTAACCCACTTAAAATAAATGGGTTAAAATAGTACTGGCCGAAAAACTTGGACTGAACTTGTGGTGTTCCATTTTTAGCATCAAGGTGATGGAACTTTTAACCGCATCTGAGGAAGGCATTCCACAGATATATCCACTTATAATTAGAGCCAATATTTTACAGTGCTAAAATGGGTCAAATTCTGCAAAAGTGATATCATCCTATACAATGAGATTTATAGTTTCCTTTTGGGGAGGGTGAGAAGAGGGTGTCATGAAGGATGTGGATTCTGCAAATCCATCTATTTTGTTGTGGACAGGAGAAAAGGAAACACATCAGTGGCCCTGATCAGAGATGGAACTGGTTCTTCTAACAGAACAACAGTAAGTAAACCGAAGTTTCAGCAATTATAGAATCCCTACTGTACAGAAAGAAGTCATTCAGCCCACAGCGTCGATACCAACCACATCCCACCCAGGCTATATTCCAAAAGACACACACTTACCTGCTAATCCACCTGGCATGAGGATCAATTTCCTGTGGCCAATCAACCTAACCTGCATTCTTTTTTCAGTCTGTGGGAGGAAACCCATGCCGGCACAGGGAGAATGTGCAGACAGTGACCTGAGGCCGGAATTGAACCTGGATTCTTGGCACTGTAAGGCAGCAGTGCTAATTACTGTGCCGCCCCAATGAACTGTCAATGTTGCCAACCCCTCTGAGAGAAGGGCTGATTAAGAAGTGAAGGAAGCAGAATCTATTGATGAAAAGGTTCATTGTAAACAAAAGTAATAAAATACAAACTGTACAAAAGGAAATGCAAATTTCTTTCTACATTATACAATTTTTTTTAATTGCATAAGATGTATTATTTTTTAGATTTGTGAATAAACAACTATTCCATAAATAAGAGTACAAGTTTCAGGCTTGTGATGAAACAAAGAAAAGATCCCATGCCAGACACCAACGTGAACAGAGAGAATGGAGCTGGAGGCCGAGCCTAACCTCTAAAGAACAGGCACGCAACACGTTCTTGTAGAAACGGGCACAACTTGATCAAACAAGGATAATGAACAACAGTTGCGGAGATGAATTGTATTGTGTGCTGTAACATGACTGCTGGTACATTCAGGGATAGACCGAGCTGATATCCCTATTTAAATTCTGAACCATATGTTAAATATTTGTCTTTAAAAGAATTCTTACAACCCCTAAGTAAAGATAAAGGGTATGGCACATGTAACACTGGAATTTGACTAGAAAGGGGGTATCTGTATTGCCAAAGAGAAGCAGTGGTCAAATACTTGAACATTTTGGTTGCATATTTTTATGGTCAGATGGGGAAATTTGTTTACCTAATCCAGTGCAGTGAACCTGTTGAGAATGATGGCAGCAATCTTCTCTGTTCATTTTGTAGAGGCCAAAAACTGTTAGCACAGAGGCCTGTCTCTGAGTGTAAACTAATGTGACAGTCTGAAGTGTGGTACAATGGGCAGAAATGTTAGACACTGATGGAATCAATACAAAATCCATGCAGTACTTTAGATATTATTGTTTTACAGTAAAATAACACTTAGGAATGTGACTTGAAGCATGCACTGACTAATCTGAGCAAGAAATGGGAATAGACTTAACTGTATTATCTAGTGTCATATAATTGAGGCTGATGGTTATCCAGGCATCCTGAGGCTTAGCATCATTAGAACTGACAGACTTGCCATTGGTTTGTGAGGGACTCTACACAATGCACTGCCAAGATAATCACATATTAGCACAAACACATGAATGTGCAAATTTCATGGTTAGGAAAGAGGGAGCCTTTTAGCAGTTCCCAGACAATGTCGATGGCGAGGATTCAGCTGGAATGGAGCCAGTTCTCTGGATTAATTGAATTTTTTTCCATACGTTGTTTTTGTATTAAAGAAGTCTAATATTTTCAGAAATCTGGAAAATAACATACTGTTACATCAGTGGGCGGGAGAGGGGGTTGGTTTGGGTTGACTGCTGAGATCAAGGACTTTCAAAACAAGTCACAAACTAAAAAGAATTTGTGAGGAGTTGAACTTTAATTAGTTTCATTACAGCTATCAGAGTTTGGAAGAGGGAGGTGGGAGCGTCAGGGAAATCAGTAGTGTAATTTTTTTATCCACAAGTAACAGCTCAATGTCAAATAAGCAGCAAATCCAATCCCTAAGTACACAACAGACAGGCTCCTAGTTAAAAATCACCATGGAACTGTAGAGTTAGTAGTTATCTGAATTTTACTTGCTGGTGAAATGAAAAAAAAAATTTAATGCCTCTTTTGTAGGTCAAGAATAAATCATACAGATTTCAGTCACTGCTTCGAAAGGAATAGTGACTTTTATGGGGCGTCTGAACAAATACATGAATAGGTTGGGAATGCAGGGACATGGTTCCCGGAAGAGTCGGGGGTTTTAGTTCAGACGGGCAACATGGTTGGTGCAGGCTTGGAGGGCCGAAGGGCTTGTTTTTGTGCTGTAATTTTCTTTGTTCTTGTTCTTTGAATGCAATTCACATTGAGTAATAATTATACAAAGCTATAAGGATGTATTCAACCAATGGTTTCAGTTTCAATTTCTAATAACCCGATAAGGCACTATTATGTTCTGAGTAATTTGAAAATGTAGTTTAAATTTTTGGTATCCGTTAAAGCCATTGGTTTCCTCCCGAATACATTGTACAAAATTTGTTCAAAATTAGAAATATAGTAACATTCATGCCACATGTGCCAAGCAATGACCATCTCCAACAGGGGGCATTACCATCTCTGAATCTCACTGTATACATCTTGGAGATTACCGTGGACTAGTCATATAAATGCTGTGGCTATAAGGGCAGCTCAGAGGCTAGGAATTCTACATTGAGTAACTCACCTTCTGACTCCCCACAGCCTGTCCACTATCTACCTGGCATAAGCCAAGAGTCTGATGGCTTATTCACCTTTTGCCTGGATGGCCACAGCTCCCAGGTTTTTAGTGAATTTAAATTTCAACATCGTTGTGGGATTTGAGCTCAGCTCAACAGGATATTACCCCAGGATTTCCAGCCCATTGACAATAGAACATAGGTCATAGAAAAACTACAGCACAAACAGGCCCTTCGGCCCACAAGTTGTGCCAAACACATCCCTACCTACTAGGCTTACCTATAACCCTCAATCCTATTAAGTCCCACATACGCATCCAGAGGTCTCTTAAAAAATCCTATCAAATTTGCTTCCACCACCACTGACGGCAGCCAATTCCATTCACCCACCAACCTGGGTGAAAAACTTGCCCCTGACATCTCCTCTGTACCTACTCCCCAGCACCTTAAACCTGTGTCCTCTCGTAACAACCAGTTCAGCCCTGGGAAAAAGCCTCTGAGAATCCACCCAATCTATACCTCTCAACATTTTATAAACCTCTGTCAGGCCACCTCTCATCCTTTGTCTCTCCAGGGAGAAATGATCAAGCTCCCTCAACCCATCCTCATAAGGCATGCCACCCAATCCAGGCAACATCCTTATAAATCTCCTCTGCACCCTTTCAATAGCTTCCACATCCTTCCTGTAATGAGGCAACCAGAACTGAACACAGTACTCCATGTGGGGTCTGACTAGGGTCTGATAAAGCTTCAGCATTATCTCCCGACTCCTAAACTCAATCCCAGTACACCATACGCCTTCTTAATCACATCATCTACCTACGAGGCTGACTTAACAGTCCTATGGACCCGGACCCTAAGGTTCTTCTGATCCTCTACACTGCTAAGAGTCTTACCCTTGATATTATCCTCCTTCATCCCATTTGACCTGCCAAAATGGATCACTACACATTTATCCGAGTTGAAGTCGATCCGCCACTTCTCCGCCCAGTCTTGCATCCTATCTATGTCACGCTGCAACTTCTGACATCCCTCCAAACTATCCACAACACCACCAACCTTGGTGTTGTCGGCAAACTTACCAACCCATCCCTCCACTTCCTCATCCAGGTCATTTATGAAAATTACAAACAGCAAGGGTCCCAGAACAGATCCCTGGGGTACTCCACTGGTGACCGACCTCCATGCAGAAAAAGACCCATCTACAACCACTCTCTGCCTTCTGCGGGCAAGCCAGTTCTGGATCCACAAGGCAACAGCCCCTTGGATCCCATGCCATCTCACTTTGTCAAGAAGTCTTTCATGGGGTACCCTTTCGAACGCCTTGCTGAAGTCCACGTAAACCGCATCTACCACTTTTCCTTTGTCAATGTGTTTAGTCACATTTTCAAAGAACTCAATCCAGCTCATAAGGCATAATCTACCTTTGACAAAGCCATGCTGACTACTTTTGAGCATACTGAACTTCTCTAAATGTTCATAAATCCTATCCCTCAGGATCTTCTCCATCAGCTTACCAACCACTGAGGTTAGACTCACCAGTCGGTAATTTCCCGGGCTATCCCTATTCCCTTTCTTGAATATAGGAATCACATCCGCAATCCTCCAGTCCTCTGGAACCTTTCCTGTCTCCATTGATGATGCAAAGATCATCGCCAGAGGCTCTGCGATCTCTTCCCTCGCCTCCCACAGTAACCTGGGGTACATCCCATCCGGTCCCGGCGACTTATCTTTCTTGATGCTATTCAAAATTTCCAACGCATCCTCTTTCTTAATATCCACATACTCAACCTTTTCAGTCCACTGCAAGCCTGCAGTACAACCACCCAGATCTTTTTCCACCGTGAATACCGAGATAAAGTATTCATTAAGCACCTCTGCTATTTCTACCGGTTCTGTACAAACTTTCCCACCTTCACATTTTATAGGTCCTATTCCTTCACATCGCATCCTTTTACTTTTCACATATTTGTAGAACGCCTTAGGGTTCTCTTTAATCCTACCTGCCAAGGCCTTCTCATGACCCTTTCTGGCTCTCCTAATTTCCTTCTTAAATTCCTTCCTACAAGCCGTATACACCTCTAGATCCCTAACACCACCTGGCTCTCTGAACCTTTTGTACGCTTTCCTTTTCTTTTTGACAATATCAGTGCACAACCTCCTCCCCTCTAGCAGCACTCAAGAAGCTGAACACCACCTAGAACACAGCAGTCTGCTTTATTGGCACTCCATTCAACATCTTGAAAACACTCTCCATCCCCCACTGACACACTCGGGTAGCATTGTGTACCATGCAATGTAGCAATCTGCTAAAGCCCCTTCGATGGAACCTTGCCCTGAAACCTCAGTGACAGTCAGACGGAGTGGCAGAGTGGGTGGTGCATGAGTAATGTCACAGGACCAGTAACCCCGCTTGGGACAAGAGCTCAAATCCTACCACAGCAGCTGGTGGAACTTAAATTGTTAATATTCTGGAATAGAAAAGCAAGGCCGAAACTTTACTGGCACGCCCGCACGAGGCTCGTAAGATCACGCTCAAGGCACGGAGTTGCTGTTTTGTGAATCTCGGGACGGGCGTGCCGGTAAAATCAGGGCCTTAGTCTCCTTAATGTTGACCATGTAACCATAAAACCCATCTGTTTCACTACTGTCCTTTAGGGAAGGAAATCTGCCATCCTTCCCTGATCCGACTAGCCTGCATGTAGTTCCAGACCCAGAATGATGTGGTTGACTATTAACTGCCCTTTGAAATAGTGTTGCAAAGTAAGCAGTTCAAGGGCAATTAGGGATGGGCAGCAAATGCTGACCCTTGCCAGTGACACATATCCCATAAAAGAATAAATAAAACTTCCACCACATAGAAGGAAAAGGGCAGCAGGTGGATGGAACACTGCCACCTGGAAGTTCCCCTCCAAGCTACACACCATCCTGACTTATAAATATATTGCCATTTCTTCATTGTGGCTGGGTCAAAATCCTGGAACTCTCTTCCTAACAGCATTGTACATGTATCTACAGCGCATGGACTACACAAGAAGGCAGCTCAGTGCCACTTTCTAACGGGCAGTTTAAAGATGGACAATGATTGCCAGCCTAGACATTCACACCCATATCGTGTGAAGGGATTAATTTAAAAAACTACTGAACAGTTCAAAGTACAAGGTTTAGGGCACTGGTGAATGCAATCCCGAAAAAAAGGTGGAAGAATCACTTAAAGTCATCAGTCAGATACAGAGTAAATCTGATTAGCCTCTTGATCTTCAGCTTATTCTTTTTGACTAGAAATAATTCATATTCCTGGGCACAATGGGATTAGAATGTTTGGGTGGTTTGTCTTTGACTGATGCAGACGCGGTGGGCTAAAGGGCCTTTTTCTGTGCTGTCGACCTCTATGACTTCTGGAGACAGGAAGGATGAAAAATAATATCATACTTTTGAAGTGGGTATCTTTGACACTCCAGCCTTGATTATCCAACCTATACTCCAGTTCCTTGAGACTCCACATGGAATTTACTCCTTACTGACCATAGTTTGACTTTGAAAAAAGGTGACCAAGGAAAAAGGCCACAGCTGATTCTGATGGACCTGAAGTGATTTTCATTTTAACATGATAGAAGTTTTATATATGTATAGGATACTTCTAAGTGCTCTGGGTGTCTTCCCTAACTCTGCTTCTCTACTTCCCTTTCCTCCCTTCAAATGCTCCTTTGAAGCTACTTCTTTGACCAAGGTTTTGGTCATCTGGCCTAATATCTCCTTACGTGGCTAGGTCTCAAATTTTGCTTCCTGTAATGCTTCCTGTGCGGGTCTTTGGGGTGTTGTACCACATTTGAAGTGTTCTATAATTGCAAGTTGTTACTTTAAAAGCAGCTTCAGCGAGCAATTCACTGGGCCTGCTAATTTGCTATTTCATCATAAACTTGTGAGCCCTCCTAACCAAGTAATGCATCCCTTGCAGAATGGGATGTTTCTATTTGTAAAGTCGTATCAGGTCATTGTCAAAAAGTACGAGCTGGTAGATGTGCTAATTGGTGCAAAGCATTTTGGCAGAATGGACAAAGATTGCTGGCTTTTAATGTGTACTTCAACCTTTAAAAAACTATTTGGATAAAAGAAAACTGCCTGACACCACTCTTTGTCCAACGAAGTACAAGGAAATCAAGCCTGTAACAGAATGACCTTGAACTCTAACCCTTCTGTTTGATGGCTTATGAAGTGGAAACACTTTGAGTGTTTCCAATAATAAGCAGACTGCAGTCACATGTCACACCAGGGCTTATTCCCTATTGAATAACATTTGTCAAAGGAGGAAGAGGACTGGCAGCAGACTTTCAGCTTCCAGTAGTGCCAGCCTTAGAATGCAGATTAGCTTCAGGTGTCCTTGCACATGCACAGCTCAACATCTGATTGTCGAATTGCCAGGAACATATATAAGAACATAAGAACATAAGAAATAGGAGCAGGAGTAGGCCATCTAGCCCTTCGAGCCTGCCCCGCCATTCAATAAGATCATGGCTGATCTGTCGTGGCTCAGTTCCACTTTCCCGCCCTCTCCCCATAACCCTTAATCCCCTTGCCTATCAAAAACCTATCAACTCGCGTCTTAAAAATATTTAGCGAGGCAGCCTCCACCACTTCAACGGGCAGAGAATTCCAGAGATTCACCACCCTTTGAGTGAAGAAGTTCCTCCTCAACTCCGTTCTAAACCGCCCCCCCTTTATCTTGAGGCTGTGCCCCCTAGTCCTACTGTCCTTTCTGAGCGGGAAGAGTCTCTCCACCTCTATCCTATCCATCCCATTCATCATCTTATACGTCTCAATGAGATCTCCCCTCATTCTTCTAAACTCTAACGAGTCCAAGCCTAGTTTATTCAGCCTCTCCTCATAGCTCAACCCCCTCAACTCTTGTATCAGCCTAGTAAACCTCCTCTGCACTCCCTCCAAGGCCAAAATATCCTTGGGTAAGTGCGGCGACCAAAACTGCACACAGTACTCCAGCTGCGGCCTCACCAATGCCCTATACAGCTGCAGCAAGACCTCCCTACTTTTATATTCAATCCCCCTCGCTATGAAGGCCAGCATCCCATTCGCCTTCCTGACCACCTGCTGCACCTGCACGCTGGGTTTTTGCGACTCATGCACAAGGACCCCGAGGTCCCTCTGCACCGTCGCCTGCTGCAGTTTTTCGCCACGTAAGTAATGGTCCTTCCTACCAAAGTGGACCACCTCGCACTTGCCAACATTAAATTCCATTTGCCAGTTCCAGGCCCATTCGCCCAGCCTCTCTAGATCCTTCTGCAGACTCTCCACACCCTCCAAGCAATTTGCCGTTCCACCAATCTTGGTGTCATCAGCAAATTTCAACACCATACACTCGGTTCCCTCTTCCAGATCATCTATATAAATGGTAAATAGCTGAGGCCCCAGCACTGACCCCTGGGGCACTCCACTAGTCACCAACCGCCAATCCGAATAGCACCCATTGACCCCCACTCTCTGCCTCCTATTTGACAGCCAATCCTCTATCCACGCTAACACCCTACCCCCAACTCCATGCCCCCTTACCTTCTGCAATAACCTCTTGTGAGGTACCTTGTCAAACGCCTTCTGAAAATCAAGAAAGACCACATCCACCGGCTCTCCTCTACCCACCGCCCCAGACACATCCTCATAGAACTCCAATAAATTTGTCAGACACGACTTCCCCTTAACGAAACCGTGCTGCATCTGCTCTATCAAGCAATTCCCCTCAAGATGCCTTGCTATTTCCTCCTTGATGACGGATTCTAACATTTTACCTACAATAGACGTTAAACTAACTGGCCTATAATTCCCTGCCTTTTGCCTGCCACCCTTCTTAAACAACGGCGTAACATTAGCCGTTTTCCAATCTTCCGGCACTTCCCTGAAATCCAGCGACGTTTGGAAAATAACCACCAAGGCATCCACTATCACCTCCGCCATTTCTTTCAGAACCCTTGGATGCATTCCATCCGGTCCTGGGGACTTGTCCACAGTCAGCCCCTCCAGTCTGTCGAGCACCGCCTCTCTAGTAACAATAATGTCATTGAGACCCTCCAGTCCTACCACCTTTCCATCGCAAACACCCGACAAATTATTCACGTCCTCCTCCGTGAAGACCGAAACAAAAAAGTTATTCAAGACCTCAGCCATTTCCCCATCCCCTACCACTAAGTCCCCCCTCATCCTCTAAGGGTCCAATGTTCACCCTAGCCAGCCTCTTCCTTTTTATATATTTATGAAAACTCTTGCTATCCTTTTTTATATTAAGCGCTAGCCCAGCTTCATAGTTTCTCCTACCCTTCTTTATCAACTTCTTTGTCAATCTTTGTTGACATTTAAACCTCTCCCAATCCTCTTCTCGCCCACTACTCTTAGCTACTCTAAACGCCTCCACTTTTAATTTAACACTTTCCTTCACCTCCTTCGTTATCCATGGCTTATTACCTCTCCTCCTACGGTCCTTTTTAACCATCGGAATAAATTTCTGCTGAGCACCAAGAAAGATCTCCTTAAAGATCCTCCACTGCTCCTCAGCAGACCTACCTTCCAACGCGCTCCCCCAATCAACATTCGCCAATTCTTCTCTCATCCTACCGTACTCCCCTCTGTTCAAACAAAGGACGCGTGTCCGGGAACCCACTTTCTTCTCCTCCATCTGCACCAGAAACTCCACCATACAATGATCACTCTCCCCAAGAGGATCCTTCACCACAAGGTCCCTAATTCTACCCACCTCATTACATAACACCAGATTCAAGATAGCTCGCTCCCTCGTCGGCTCCAACACACACTGTTCAAGGAAACTATCCCGGCAGCATTCCAAGAACTCCTCCTCGAGCCCACCGTGTCCAACATGGGTTGACCAATCAATATGTAGATTAAAATCCCCCATAATTATTGCTGTTCCATTCCTGCACGCCGCACTTATTTGCGCGTTAATGGCCCGCCCCACCTCCAGATCATTATTCGGGGTATATATATCCTCCATATTATTCATTCAAGGGATGTGGAATTTGCTGGCTAGGCCAACATTCATTGTTGGCCCTAATTGCCACTGAGAAGGTGGTGGTGAGCTTCCTTTGTAAACTGCACCAGTCTGAGGTGTATGTACACCCACCGTGCTATTAGCAAGGGAGTGCCAGGATTTTGACCCAGTGACTGTGAAGGAATATTTCCAAGTCAGGATGGTGAGTGGCTTGGAGGGGAACCTTCAGGTGGCGGTGTTCCCAGATATCATTTGCTCTTGTTCCTCTAGATGGTATTGGTCGTAGGTTTGGAAGATGCTGTCTAAGAAGCCTTGGTGAGTTCCTGCAGTGCATTTTGATGGAATGCAGTGCTACTCCTGTGAGTTGGTAGCGGAGGAACTGAATATTTGTGGAAGGCCAATCTAGGAGGTTGCTTTGTCTTGGATAGTGTTAAGCTTCTTTAAGTTGTTTGCGATGCATTCATCCAGGCAAATGGAGAATATTCCATCATGTTCCTAACTTATACCTTGTGGATTGTGGACAGATTTTGTGGAGTCAGGTGATGAGTTATTCATTGTGGGATCCCTAGCCTCTGACCTGTTCTTTTAGTCACAGTACTTATATGACTAATCCAGTTAAACTTCTGGTCAGTCGGAATCCTCAGCATGTTGGTAATGGAGATTCAGCTATGGTAATGCCTTTGAAAGTCAAGGGGCAACGGTTAAATTCTCTCTTGCTGGGGATGGTCATCACCTGGCACTTGTATGGCACAAATGTTACTTGCCACTTGTCAGCCCAACCCTGGCTATAATCCAGGTCTTGCTGCATTTGGATATGAGCTGCTTCATTATCTGAGGAATGGTGCATTGTGCTGAACATTGTGCAATCCTCAATGGACATCCCACTTCAGACTTTGTAATGGAAGGAAGGTCATCGATGAAGCAACTGAAGGTGATTGGGCCTAGGATACTATTCTGACGTACTCCTGTCATGGTATATCCAGTTGCACATTGTGATTCCCAAGTCGGTGTGCTTTTGCCTGTGAATGTGAGTGAGAGAGTACCAGCAAATGGACAGTTTCCCCTTGTGCAATCTAGCCTTTGTGGAATCACTCCATACTTCTTCGAAAAGCAGAATCTGGTGAACTGGTGTGGCAAAAATAATCTCTCCCCCAGTGTCAACAAAACGAAGGAATTCAGGAAGCATAAAGGAGAACATGCCTCTGTCTACATCAATGGAGCCGAAGTAGAAAGGGTTGAGAGCTTCAAGTTTTTAGTGTCCAGATCACCAACAACCTGTCCTGGTCCCCCCATGCTGACGCTATTGTTAAGAAACCCCACAAACGCCTCTACTGTCTCAGAAGACCAAGGAAATTTGGCATGTCAGCTATGAACTCTCAGCAACTTTTACAGATGCACCATAGAAAGCATTCTTACTGGTAGTATCACAGCTTGGTATGGCTTCTGCTCTACCCAGGTGGTGAATGTAGTCCAATCCATCACGCAAACCAGCCTCCCATCCATTGACTCTGTCTACACTTCCTGCTGCCTTGGCAAAGCAGCCAGCACAATTAAGGACCCCACGCATCCCGGAAATTCTCTCTTCCACCTTCTTCCTCCAGGAAAAAGATACAAAAGTCTGAGGTCATGTACCATTCGACTCCAGAACAGCTTCTTCCTTGATGCTGTCAGATTTTTGAATGAACTTACCTTGCATTAAGTTGATCTTTCTCTACACCCTAGCTATGACTGTAACGCTACATTCTGCACGTTCTTGTTTCCTTCTCTATGAACGGTATGCCTTGTTTGTATAGCACGCAAGAAACAATACTTTTCACTGTATGTTAATACATGTGACATTAATAAATCATATCAAATCAAATCAAAATAAGTAAAGGAGGATTTCTATTCCAAATCTATTGTTCCACATTATGTATCAATAAAATAAAATGCCACTGACTCAACGCTTGGCGTAAAAAGTCCTGATGAGCTAAGTGTAAGCAAACCTATTAAAATAAATCTTACCATAAACAACAGATCCTAATAGCCTTGGAGCCCCATTTAACATGGATAGCTGGATGGACTGAGCTATAAACCAATACAGACGTTGGAGAATTGTTGTGATGTATAAATAATGTGTTCAGTATTTAAAATTAAGTGGTGTAGTTAAAGGTAATAAATGGCAGAACCACACCCATAACCACATCTATCAGCCTATATTTTTATATCTTGCAAAAGTTGCACATGCAGATTTAAAAGGCTTGAAGTCTCCAACTCCCATCTGACTCATGTAACTGTTCGCTCAGAATAAGTAGCTGTATTAAGAATCTCACCACTAATTGCCTGACTAGGTTTGATAGGTTTGAACAGCTGAATAAAGCTGTTTGAAGACCTGATTTTGCATGAAATTAGCAGAGTTTTAAATTGGTAAAATCAGCAGATTATCATGATGCTATAAAATTATTGGTGTAGTTGAAATAGCCAGCAATATTAATACATTACGGGTGACATTTTTGTAATTTACCTCTATGAAGCTGGCAAATAATTAGCACTATTTTCTGATGATTGGTGACTGCCTTTCATAGCATAGCTGGTATAAGTCATAACGAACTAGCCAACTAGCCATTGGCTAGTCAACATTAAATACCCATGCATTTCTATTTCACTGTTGTACGGTTGATATTATCTATTAGCTGTGCTGGTGTGAGAAACCTTAACATCGAGATGTTCAAGACTTGGATTCCTCAGTGATGTGATAACTTCCTCCAGTGACGTTAAAAACTATTTCTAACACTCCTCTCTCAAGGGAAATTCAGCTCATGTTCTTAGAGACATGGTACAACAATGACAAAATGATATCACATCAGCTACTTTCCAACACTCAATAGTATGATACAAATGTGTTAAAGGCAACATACCATGGGCAGCAGTGTCACAAATATGTGCTGTTAGTTGATTGGCATGCTAAAATTGCCCCTTAGTGTCCTGTGTTGCATAGGTTAGAGGGAATAGTGGGTAAAATATGTAGGGATAGGGGGGTAGGGCTGGGTGGGTTTGTGGTCCGTGTAGACTTGCTGGGCCGTAGGGCCTCTTTCTGCACCGTAGCGTTCTATGATTCTATGACCTTCGTGCACAAAATTACTTAATCATATGACTTGTCTGGTTAGTTGGATAAACAAAGATTTTTTTTGGATTGTGCTGTATGCTGCATTTAGATTTCCAATAACTGAAGATCGGCAAGTTTTTTTTTCACTTTTGTGTTACTTATTCAATATAATTAGTGGTCTTTTGTCACCGGCTGTTGTCAGACAGTTTAATGCAAACACAAGGTAACCTACCAGTGACTATTTGTTACAACTTGCAGTAAGCAGCTTCATACAATGACCTGTGCCAAAAGGATCCTGCGTGAGTCTCTCCACAGCAATAAATAACTGCATGCCACCTTTCTTTGCCACTGTTCCTGCTTGACAGTAGATCTTCGGGGCTCTTTTAGCAGAGAGCATTTTGATTTGATCTGATTTCTTATTGTCACATGTAATAGTTTACAGTGCGAAGTATTATTTCTTGCACGCTATACAGGCAAGACATACTGTTCATAGAGACGGAAATGAGAGAGTGCAGAGTGTATTGGGCATTGGTGAGGCCGCAGCTGGAGTACTGGGTGCAGTTTTGGTCGCCGCATTTACGCAAGCATATTTTGGCCTTGGAGGGAGTGCGGAGGAGGTTTACTAGGCTGATACCGGAGTTGAGGGGCTTGAGCTATGTGAAGAGGCTGAATAAACTAGGCTTGTACTCGTTAGAGTTTAGAAGAATGAGGGGAGATCTCATTGAGACGTATAAGATGATGAATGGGATGGATAGGATAGAGGTGGAGAGACTCTTCCCACTCAGAAAGGACAGTAGGACTAGGGGGCACAGCCTCAAGATAAAGGGGGGGCGGTTTAGAACGGAGTTGAGGAGGAACTTCTTCACTCAAAGGGTGGTGAATCTCTGGAATTCTCTGCCCATTGAGGTGGTGGAGGCTGCCTCGCTAAATATTTTTAAGACGCGGGTTGATGGGTTTTTGATAAGCGAGGGGATTAAGGGTTATGGGGAGAGGGCGGGAATGTGGAACTGAGCCACGACAGCCATGATCTTATTGAATGGCGGGGCAGGCTCGAAGGGCTAGATGGCCTACTCCTGCTCCTATTTCTTATGTTCTTATGTTCTTAATGTAGTGTTACAGTTGTATCTAGGGTGTAGAGAAAGATCAGCTTAATACAAGGTAGGTCCATTCAAAATCTGACAGCAGCAGGGAAGAAGCTGTTCTTGAGTTGGTTGATACATGATCTCAGATTTTTGTACCTTTTTCCAGATGGAAGAAGGTGGATGGGAGAACGTCTGGGGTGAGAAGCGTCCTTGATTATGATAGCTGCTTTCCCAAGGCAGCGGGAAGTGTAGACAGTGTCAATGGGTGAGAGGCTGGTTTGAGTGCTAGAATGGGTTTCATTCATGATCCTTTTTAGTTTCTTGTGGTCTTGGGCAGGGCAGGAGCCATACCAAGCTGTGATGCAACCAGAAAGAATGCTTTCTATGGTGCATCTGTAAAAGTTGGTGAGTCATGCCAAATTTCCTTAGTCGTCATTTGGGATACCTCTCCACAGTCACTCAAGAAAGCAGCCTGCTTGATCGGCGTCACATTCACAAACATTCACTTCCACCACCAACGCTCAGTTGCAGCAGAGTGTACAATCTACAAGATGCACTGCAGCAATTCACCAAAGATTCTTAGACAGGACCTTCCAAACCCATGACCACTTCCACCTAGAAGGACAAGGGCACAGATAGATGGGAGCACTACCACCAGCAAATTCCCTTCCAAGCCACTTATCATCCTGACTTGAATATATATCACCATTCCTTCACAGTTGCTGAGTGAAAATCCTGAAATTCTCTCTCTAACGGCATTGTGGGTCAACCCACAGCACATGAACTGCAGCAATTCAAGAAGGCAGCTCACCGCCACCTTCTCAAGGGCAACGAGGGATGGGCAATAAATGCTGGCTAGCTAGCAACGCCCATGTCCCACAATTTAAAACAAAAAGAATGTGTTTGGCTATATCCCTACTTCTGCATAAGCAACCAGTCCTGAGACAATTGAGACACAACCAACTAGACCAGGATCACTGGCACCAGATGGAAGGGACTTCTCTGGACTATTGGACAAATTCTGTCCCTCTGTCTGTCGGTTTATTGACCAATTAGCAAGGTGGCAACTGTGAAGATTACATTACAGGGACTGGTCTAGATGAGCCTGGATGGTGGAAGTAGATATTTCACACCATGCATGTTTGTGCTTCCTTTCTGAAACAAATTACTTTAATGTTATTGAATAAATCTTTCACAAACCACCTACCAAATCTTTTCTATCTTTTTTTAAGGCTTGATTTACCTGCACTTTCACGTACATTATGAATCACTACTTGTAGATTTCTGTTTGTTCATCCACAGACTTCAGTATCTTTCACATGTACACTAACCTGCATCCATCTCTACCTTACCACTACAAGTTCAACTCTCCCACTGTTGCTAAATGATCAAACTGTTTACCCAACATCCAGCTGGATGAGTAGAAATTAGTTAATTAAAATTAATTTCCTCAATTAAATATTGGGAAAACTGAAATCACTGTTTTTGATCTGTGCTGCAAACTTTTGATTTATTAGTATCATAAGTAGGCTTACATTAACACTGCAATAAAGTTACTGTGAAAATCCTCTAGTCGCTACACTCTAGCGCCTGTTCGGATACACTGAGGGAGAATTTAGCATAGCAAATGCACCTAACCAGCACATCTTCATTTTGTTCCCCAACTCCGGACTTCATCCCTCTCCCTGGCAACAGTCTGAGAGTAAACAGTCTATTTGCAACATTTGATTCTAAGTTGAGTGTTAGGCTTCATATTTGCGTCATTTCTAAAACCACCTTTTCCCTCCTTCGCAGTATCATTCAACTTCCCCCTGCACAGTTTCAGCCCAGCTGCTGTTAAAATCCTGCTCCATGACTTAGTTGCCTCTGGAATTGACTGTTCCAATGTACTTCTGGCTGGTCTCCCACATTCTGCACACTTGAGGTCATCCAAAACTCTGCTGTCTATGTCTTCAAACTCGCAGTAAATCCCTTCTCCTATTACCCTGTGCTCATTGACCTAGACTGGCTCCCAGTCACAAAAGTCTTGATTTTAAAATTCTCATTCTTGATTTCAAATCACTCCATGGCCTATCCCCTTCCTATCTCTGTATCCCCTTTCAGCCCTGATCCTTCGGGATATCTAATTCTGGTCTCTCTAATCTAAATTGCTCCACCGGCGACCACCTAGAGCTCTCCACTTCTCTACCTCACTTTCCTCCTTTAAATCACTTCTCAAAACCTATCTCCTATCAGGTTATCCAACCTAATATCTTCTTCTTGTGTGTGTTACTGCCATGCTTAGTCTCTGCTCAGTGCTCTGTGAAATCCCTTGGGACACTTTTATCCCAATACAATATTACTTCCCGTTTAAGCTGCATTTCCATCCTGGTCCAAGTTAACTTGAGCCAAACTTACAGCAATTAAAAGAAAATTGTGGTAATACAGGAAGATCAAGTCCAACAAAGGAAATCCCAAGAAAGGAGCAAGACTCAGGTTTTAATGTCATTGAGGAAGAATAGACTTTGGGAGGTAAAAAATTTTGGACATATTATCAACAGCACATGAACAATTTTTGTAAGTTTAATACTGTAAATGACAATACACCAAGTATAGAGTACTGGCTATTAAGACAACAGATGATTTTGTGACCCAGTGATAGCATCGCTACCAGAAACTCAGGATTCAAGTCCCACTTCAGGATGATGGCCAGGGAAAGTGCACTCATAGTGTGACCAAACAAGTTGATCATCAACTTGTAAATCCTTCCAAAATGCTTGATAGCAGGCGTTAGAAGCAGGACAGTTCTGTGGTCAGCCATACTGCAGAAGGCAATGACATACCACTGCACTACTATGCACAGCATAATCATGGACTGACCCAATAGAAGTCCATGGTCACCAACACCTTTTTAGGGTATGGTACCTGATGAAGGAAAGGGATTAAGATGACACCTGAGGCATTTTAAAATATGTCATTTTAATCCAGGTTGTTCTCATTCTCAACTCTCATTACGAGTTATTTTAAACTGCATTCCTACGTAACCCGTTTATTCAGTTGTCAATAGATGACAGGGTGTTATATAAAAATTACATTTGAGCTGATCAGGTCAAAACCATCTTCGTGTATGATATCTTTCAGTTGTGCCGTTTTGAGGTTTACAAATGAGGTGACACAGTAACTTCACTGCATTGTTAATGTAAGCCTACTTGTGACACTAATAAATAAACTTAAAAACTTTAAACTATTAAATTTATCAAAATTCAAGAAAATAGTGCTGCATATTATTTGCTTAGCAACTTGCTCACAAACACAGAGAGAGACAGAAAAGGAAGTATGAGCAAACTGCAAGTGCATTTTAATATCTGGAGTGAAACACAATGGAATTTTCCAGCAAAAGGAGAGGATTTTCTTTCCAAAAAGGGAGGTTTAAATGAATATTACAGATTACAACAGCAGTCTTGTGTGAAGAAAATATATGGTCCAATCTTATGTAATTTTTTATTGGGGAGCAGGATGTTGGTGATGGCTTGTAAAGTAAAGTTTATTTATTAATCACAAGTAAGGCTTACATTAACAGTGCAATGAAATTACTGTGAAATTCCCCTAATCGCCACATTCCAGCACCTGTTTGGATCAATGCACCAAACCAGAACGTTTTTCAGAATGTGGGAGGAAACCGGGGCACCCAGGGGAAGCCCACACAGACATGGGGAAAGCATGCAAATTCCACACAAACAGTGACGCAAGCCGGGAATCAAACCCAGGCCCCTGGTGCTGTGAAGCAACGGTGCTAACCATGCCCCTGTGCTAACTGTGCTATCATGCCCCTACTGTAGCTCTAGCAGTGAAACACCCGAGGCTCCCCATTGGATAAAACTCAGTTCCCATCCCAACCTTAACTGTGATTCAAAGCCAGTTGTCATGGATGAATTTATTCCATCAATTCTTGACTATGGTTACCTGACCAAAGCTCGCTAAATGCTTTTGGCGGTGTTTTGTAACTGCTAATTAAGGGTGAGTGGTGACAGTATTGGGGAGTTAAACTTTTTTCTCCCACTCCCTTCCATTTTCAGCTGGTGATAACATCAAAGTCCACATAGATTATGTTTGCTGGCTACCCCTGCATTGTTCTGGCAATCCCAGTGTAAGAGCAATGCCCACTGCCAAATTCCAGGCCCGTTTAGTCACATTCCTGGCAGATGGAGCTCATCTCAGTCACTCCACAACCAGCATTTATGGGGAAATCTTCCTGAGCTTGCTTTTGAATCTAGATATCCGGAGATCAGAAATTGAGGTAACTTCAATACTTGTGCCTGAGAGATCTGAAAGCCGCTCTTATTCACTGCTAGTGTGTGTTTGATTGCAATAAGATACATTATCTTATTTTTTTAAAGGGAAGTATTGGCCTGAAAATCTAACATAACAATTTCTGAGGCTGCTGGATTATCCTACATTAGAAAAATCTTATCACACATTTGCAACCAATTCTAGTGTGGGACCAACATTTCCCAACTATTAATGACATGTAATAGCATAAAGCAATGACCCAAACACTAATTAATTAAAGACCAATTATTCAGGAATAGATCTCACTGGAATGAATATAGTCTCTTTCAATTTCTTTGGGATCTTAAATTAACCACATGCAACAAATAGATAGAAGGGAATTCCTTGTACTGAGACATAAAATTAGATACAGCCTTAATATGTAATCTGCTGTGATATTTTAACAATGTTGTTCTTTACAATTATACACTGTTTCATGCCCCTAGGCGGGGGATGTTTTGTATTGTGTATGTGGATGCCAGGTAAAATATAAACTATCTCTTAGACTCTTGATCCCTTTTATCTTCCCAATTCTAACTCAGTCTCACCACACTGCGCTCAATCTCCTAACCAGAAGGCACTGACTCCCTGCCAAGATATTAATCATCCTTCAAAACCTCTCTCCCTGCCTGAAAGGTAGAAGCCAGAACAATGAATGATTTCAATAGGAATTTGGATGGACAGCTGATAGAAATAAATCTACAGGGACAAGGGAATAGGGTGGGGGAAGGGTATTGAATGGATTCTTCTACAAAGAGCTGGGGTGGATTTATGGGTGAAATAGTTTCATCCTATGCCATGACTCTAGGTGGAAATTCGTCATAATGTGACCATGCTTTTGATTGCAGTAAATACCAGAGCAGAACTTAGTCCTGTCTGAAGTGTACATATGCACACTGAAGCAGTGCTTGTGCGCAGTAATAAAGAGCTTCGTTCCCCTCTCCTGCTGATACTACAGTTGGCCTCAGATCCTGTCTCTGCTACCATCACAACAGAGATCAATTCATTAAACGTCAGAGATTACAGCTCAGCCACTCATTGGAAGTGATGCTTCAACATTAGTGACGTATCTTCAAAGACAGGTGACCACCAAGTAGATTAACAAATAAACGTTTTTTGGAAGAAAATAACTATTTACAGGGAGTGATGTACAGGCTACTGTATTCCATGATTCCAGATTCCCAACAGAGGGGAAAACCTGTGCTCAGCTGCAGGATTCACAGTTGGCCAAATGGGTTACATGACCTTCTAAGAACTCACCCCTTAAAGGGCAAGCTACCACACCTCTTCCCTCTTTAAGTTCCTATAAACACATCCCCATTACAATATAAAAATTTGCAATATTACACCCAAATGGATCTCAAACACAGTGCTTCATAAGGTAAGTCAGTCTGGAAACTTCCTGATCTCTTGGGAGCATAGTATTTCATTAGCAGGTGCTCCAGCAGTAGAATTAACTTTGGTTTGAATCTGAATCGGTTGACCCTCGACTTGCGAAGGTGCGTCTCTGTAGTTAACTGATCCAGTTTCCACTGGAACGTCACTTGGTTCTTCCTCAGGGTAGCTTGCTGCTGCATTGCTTTCATCTGGAGCAATATCACTGACAGGCATACCAGGGGTACACTGCCTCACTTTTTCTGTGTATGATTCGCTCCTTCACAAATGGTTTCATGACCCTTTTTTCCTTGGACCAGAACTTCATATACATGTTTGGCCACAACTTTTCCATGGATCCAATTTGGACCAGCACCAGAATTCTTGACCTACATCAATTTATAGAGTCAGTGTATGAAGGCGCAGCACTCCAAAAGCTTGTGCTACCAAATAATCCTGTTGGACTTTAACGTGGTGTTGTGAGATTACTTACTGTGCCTACCTCAGTCCAATGCCAGCAACTCCACATCAAAGTCATAGAGTTCCACCTCAAATATCTCCTCCTATTTTGTTAGATCTTGATGCTTCTTTTTACATTCTGTTTTGCCTCTATCCTCCCAGCTAAAATAGGGAATATGAGACCCAATCTTGTTCTAATATGTCTGTCCATTAGCAACTCGGTATGTTCGCACCTGTGGTGATGTGAGGTGTTGTTTGATCAGGAAATGGGCTAGTTTGGTTTGTAGAGAGGCTGATGATTGTTTCATGGCAGTTTTGAATGTTTGGACAACTCTCAACCTGCCTATTGGAAGCAGGGTGATGGTAGGGTGCTGTTTGAAAATGTTGAACACCATTTGTTCTCATCAAATGCTGGATTCTCTACTAATGAAAGCAATACTGTAATCAGACACTAGTACCTCGGGCAATCTGTGGTGAAAGTCTGTTGCAATTTCTTGACTATTGCTGAAGAGATCGTGGACTTCATCTCCTGTGTGCCCAACCATCGACAATGAGAAGGAACTTAGAACCAATGAGTGATTCCACGAAGTTGACATGTGGTTGAACCCATGGTTGACCTGGCCAGTCCCAAGGGTGCAATAGGGCCTCAGATAGCAATTATCTTTGCTGTATTTGACATTGGTCACAATGTTTGACCAGATTCTCGACGTTGGTATCTATCCAGGTCATCAGGCATAACTTTGTACAAGCATTTTCATCTTTGCCATCACAGGGTGTAATTCTTATAACAACAATTTTCTAGCTGGACTGGGAATGACCACACTTGCTACCCATAGTAATAAAGTCCTCACAACATAATTCGTCCTTTAGTATCTGGAAGTGGCTGGATTGCTCAGACGTATCAGCATAATGCCAGCCATGGAGGGCCATGTGTTTGACTAGAGATAATATGGATATTTGTGGGTCCAAAACTTGACTTGTCACACTGACAAGGCAATGTATCGAGGAAGTGTAGGGCAAGAACAATTTCCTGTGGCATCAGTAGGATGGTATGCTTTCAGATCAGGGAAGGAGGCTCAAAGTGTCCTTTTGAGATGTGTGCATGGACTATGTTGAAACATATACTCATTGGCTGCTGAGAAAAGAGCCCAGTGTTGGACCTGCACTGAAGCTATGGGAGGAATGGTCTTCCTTAAGTAGGACTAATAGAGATTTACGATCAGCGACTACTATGAAAAGCTGTCCACAAACATCCTGATGGAATCTTTTTGCCCTGAAAATGATGACTCATCCCTCTTTCTTAATTTGAAAATCATCTTCATCAGGGTCAGACAGAGCCCTTGAGGCGTAAGCGATAGGCTTTCTGCACTATCTTCCATCTTATATGAAAAACCATTCCAATTCCATTCGGAGAGACGTCATTGCTAAGGATTATCCTCTTTGAGAGGTCAAAATGTTTGAGTGACTGGGTGACTGCAATGCCAGTTTAACCTGTTTAAAGGCTTATTTCTGACGCTCTTTCCAATACCGCCTCTGGTGTTTCTTGAGAAATGTACGTAGAGGTGCCAACACTGTGGGAAGATTAGGAATAATGCACCCATAATAGTTCAGTGTGCCTAAAAAGAGATTTCAATTCCAACATGTTTCTACAGGCCAGTGCTTCCTTAATTGCTTTTAGCTTCTCTTCCATAGGGAGCAGCCCATTTGTATCTACTCTGAATCCTAAGTATGCTATTTCCTGAGCTTGGAATGTACATTTCTCCCGTTTTAGCCTCATTTTAGCCTGCTTAAATCTCTTTTAAACTTCTTCATGATTTGCCAGATGCTCTTGTTCGGATGTTCCTGTAATTAGCACATCATCTGGCATAGATATCCACTTTCAGTAGGTTCTGTAGTAAGCTTTCCATCATGCAGTGAAAAATTGCATGCACCAACGGGACTCTGAAAGGGAACCGGGTACACTGGTATAAGCCTTTGTGGGTATTTATCGCAACAAATTCTCTAGATACCTCATCGAATTCTAATTGTTGTTACCCATGGCTCATACCAAGTGTGGTATAAGTTAAACCTCCCACTAACTTGGCATCCAAACCTAGAATTCTTGGTAATGAGCATCAATCCAATTTTGCTGTTTGATTGATGGTTTATTTTCAGCCCACACATATCCTATGGCTCTATCTGGCTTAACCAGCGGTACAAAGAGAGCAGCTCACTCCAAAAATTGTACAGGATTAATGATGCCCAATTCTTCCAATCTTTTGAGCTCATAGAATCATAGAATACAGCTCAGAAGAGGCCCTTCAGCCCATCAAGTCTGCACTGACATGTGTGAAACAACTGACCTCCCACCTCATCCCATTTACCAGCACTTGGCCCATAGCCTTGAATGCTATGTTGTGCCAAATGCTCATCCAGATACTTTTTCAAGGATGGGAGGAAATTTGCCTCTACCATCGTCCCAGACAGTGCATTCCAGACCGTCGCCACCCTCTGGGTAAAAAAAGATTTTCCTCGCATCCTCCCTAACCTCCTGCCCATCATCTTGAATTTGTGTCCCCTCACGACTGACCCTTTAACTCAGGGGAACAGGTAGAGTTCAGACTCCATTTTACCATGTAAGGCATAGGGTAGAGGCCAGGCTTTGTAGAACCTGGGCATGGTCTCAGGATCCATGTCAAATTTTGTTTCTAGGCCTGTATCTTGCCGAACTCATCATGGCACACTTCATGACTTTTTTTAAGACCATTTGGAAGTTCTCATTGTTGATCTTGAAGATTTTCAACCAATTTAATCTAATTTGATGAAGCCACTCTTAGCTCAAACTGGGCCTTTGGCCTTGTACTAGTATTAGAGGCAATTGGGCTGACTGATGCCAGTAGCTTACAGGCATTAGTGCTTTTCCTAGAATCCTTACAGCTTTCCCAGTCTATGTTGCTAGCCTGGCTATCATGCTTCTTAATTGTAACGACTGAACATTTTTTGTAAATAATGAAACATTTCTTTCCCCTATAACTGTAATGGAGATACCAGTATCCACCTCCATTCTGAGTGGCTCACCATTTTCTTCCATAACAACCACAATTGGCACCATCTTGTCCACCGTGACGTTGTTTACCGTGTCTAGTTCAGAATTGTTTTCAAGGTCATTCTCAACATTATGTACTGGAATCGGAATTTATTTTGGTGCCACCCCCACCCCCCCAACCCCATAAGCTCTGCTTAATCTTGCATTTCCTCTGAATGTATCCCCTCCCATTGCAGACATAACATGTAGATTCCCTTAATTTACATCTCTCCTGGTAGTGACCTCTGCCACACCAGTAGCGTTTTCATATCTCCTTGTCTGTGGACCAAATTCCCTATACCTCTGAGCTGCCTTTTGCTCTGAGCCTCTTCGCTCATTATTTCCTGCAAACTCCTCCCTGGCGGCTTCCCGCCAAACTTGGTGGACATCCTTGCACACTCTGCCATTCCATCCCTACAGTACAGAAGGTGGCCATTCATCCCATTGAGACTGCATTGACAACAATCCCACCCAGGTCCTATCTATGTCACCACACATATTTATCCTGCTAATCCCCCTGACACTAAGGGGCAATTTAGCACAGCCTATCAACCTAACCTTCATATCTTTAGAGTGTGGGAGGAAACCAGATCACTTGGGGGGCGGGAAGGAACATGGAACGGCAGAGTATGCAAAGAGATCCACCAAGTTTGGCAGGAAGCCGCAGGTAGTCAAGGCACCAGGGGTAGGTTGCAGGAAAAGACAGCTGAGAGATAGGAAATTTGGTCCACAGACACAGGGTGGATGTGCAAACTCCACACAGACAGTAACCCAAGACCAGAATTGAGTTTGTGTCCCTGGTACTGTGAAGCAGCCGTGCCAACCATTGTGCCAACGTGTCACCCAGTCAGACTCCTTATCAGGCTCCAGATTGGAACCCTACAAGCTGTTAATAGGATTCTATTCCCCTGCTTCTCTTCACCTCCCAATTACATTGGCCTTTAAAAAAAGACGCCGGTGTTTGACCTGTCGCATCCGCTGTCCTGTGTATGGATCAAATTGGTCTAATTTTGCAAAAAGGAGCTGCTGAACAAGTTTGCTTTAAAAAAAAGACTTCAAGACAAGTTATATTCTCCCAATTCCTGCAGCAATAGGAAGACACTAATTGATCCTCATCATCAAATGTGATATCTCCAAAGATAGGTGACTACAAAATGGATTAACCAATAATTAGTTTATTAGAGGAAAATAACTATTTACAGAGAGTGAGGTAAAGGCTACTGTACTCCTCAACTCCAGACTCAGTAAGAAGTCTCACAACACCAGGTTAAAATCCAACAGATTTATTTGGCAGCACAAGCTTTCGGAGTGCTGCCCCTTCATCAGGTTAGTGAGAGTTCTATTCACAAACAGGGCATATAAAGACACAAACTCAATTTACAAAATAATGGTTGGAATGCGAGTCTTTACAGGTAATCAAGTCTTAAAAATACAGACAATATGAGTGGAGAGAAAGTTAAGCACAGGTTAAAGAGATGTGTATTGTCTTCTGCCAGGGCAGTTAGTGAGATTTTGCAAACCCAGACAAATCATGGGAGTTACAGATAGTGTGACATGAACCCAAGATCCAAGAACCCGGTTGAGGTTGTCCTCATGTGTGCAGAGCTTGGCTATCAGTCTCTGCTCAGCAAGTCTGCGTTGTCATGTGTCATGTGTCATGAAGGCCTCCTTGGAGAATGCTTACCCGAAGATCAGAGGCCAAATGCCATGACCGCTCTTGTCTGGTGATTGTTGAGCAGTGTTCATTCATCCGTTGTCGTAGCATCTGCATGGTCTCCTCAGTGTACCATGCCTTGGGACATCCTTTCGTGCAGTGTATCAGGGAGACAACGTTGGCCGAGTTGCAAGAGTATGTACCGTGTACCTGGTGGATGGTGTTCTCACGTGAGATGATGGCATCCATGTCGATGATCCGTGTTGAACTCCAGACCTCCAACAGAGGGGAAAAGCTCAGTTGCAGGATTCGTACCACATACTCCAATTGGTCAAAAAGATCATATGACCCTCTCACCCTTTTAAAGGGCATTCACCCCTTTAAAGGGCATTTGAACTAACCTCTTTAAAGGACACGTGACCATAATTAGTGAGGACTGAAACAACATTTTTCTGACTCCCTGGACTTATTTCCTCTGTATATTTCTGATTCTCCCATGAATGACACCTGTCATTTATCAGCTTGCCTTATGAAAGACATCCAAAGACAATTGCAAATTTCTTTTCATTGATGTGTTCTGACTATCACCTTTTTGGGCTACGATACTAAAACAAAAAAATCAACTTTCTTGCTTTTGTGCTGAGAATTCGATGTAATGATAAGTGACGCTGAGCTTGGATATGATACTTGTCAGCTGAGAAGAGTCATTTTTGTGAACCTTGGGTCAGGATTTTACAATCCTGTGACAGGCTAGCCAGAAGCCCATTGAATTTCAACGGGAGCAGACAGCCCCAGTGGCAAGTGGGCCAGGAAAATCCTGCTCCTAAATTTTTGCTTTTAAAACTTTTGTGTACCCAGCTACAAAGGAATGTTATGTTATCGTCACCATTCTGTGCTCTTTTAGACAGCATCCACATTCATCAGATTGACAGATAATATGGGGCTTGGCTAGAATAGCTCAGTCGTTGTGAGGGCCAGAAATTGTACACTGATGGCATTACCGAAGTTGTTCAACCAGTGTTGGTGTAACTTTAAACTTTAAATGCCCATATCTACACTTCACCCTCCTGCCTATCACAAATTGCAGTTCATTAAACAAAGTATATTGTTTACTAATGGCTGATTAAAGCAAGATAATCTAACCGGATTCCTTAATGTTATCAGCAGCAGTAAATTACTCGGTGCCATATGAATGATGACCTGTGGCTAGAGCACAAATATTTTCTGTTTACACATCTCAGTGCAATGGGCAGCTTCACCGGGGGCAGTTCTTTCCACAGGGTTTTTAGGCTGTTTAAGTTGTACAATTAGCCTGGGGAGACATAGCAAGGAACTTCATTGCAACCGAATTGCTGAGGTGCTGAAGAGCTGTTTGTTGCGAGAAGAAGCAAAGCAGGCAGCGACCAGAATTCTAGCACCTCGCCCACCACAGAATTGGAGCGGGCGAGGGGCCAACAACGGAAATCTCCGTTAACCTCAGGCGGGAATTTCCGGTCTCGCGCGAGCGAGGCTGTAAAATCCCGTCCAAGTCATCATAACAGAAAATAAGTGTTTATAGGACAGCTTTGGAAATAATATGATAGATCTGGTAAAACAAGAAAATGATTGAGCCAAGAGATTGTGAGCACTTTGAGTAATTTCAATTTTTGTTGTGCAAATTTGCTGCATGTTATTTTGCCATTTATTGTGCTTCTTACCAGGCCAGGAAGAAATGTGGCCACCAATCTGACCGGATTACTGAAGTGAAGACCACTGTATTAGCTACAGACTGAGGAGAACCTCACTCCAGAGGAAAGACGGTTCCCTTTAAAGATTATGTTACCTGTAGTAGGAGCAACTTGAAGGGGAGAAGACTAATGCTAGCCAACTACAAAATAAACAAGTTCAAGAGAAGTAGGTTAGGGGTTGAGCAGGTGAAAAATGGCTTGGATGGGTGGGCTTGCTTTGTGTTATGTTGATTAAGAGATTGTTATGATCCCAGCTGATGTTACAATTGGACAGTCAAGTCCCCTTTCAAATACACAGTCACAAAATTAAACTAACTTAAAGCTATACCCCATTTCTAATGCCCACAAATACAAATATAGGTTACTTAAAATGACCACTGTTTCCTTAGAAACTTGCTTTTTTTGACAACTATTTGTAAGGAAAAGAAACCTCTGAGAAACAGAAACCTAGAATAAAAAATGATTCAAAGATGTGCAGATTAGATGGAATGGCCATGCTAAATTGCCCTTTAATGTCTCAAGATGTCTAGTTAGATGGATTAGCCATGGTTGTGGGGAGAGGGTCTGTGTAAGATACTCTGTCAGAGAGTCAGTGCAGACTTGATGGGCTGAATGGCCTCTTCTGCATTATAAGGATTCTATGATTCTATGAAGTGATATTCAAAAAGTCTTTTGATTGATCTCATTGGTCCCCCTTCACCTGGGAAATATTTTCAAGTCATCTCAGCACATAAATTATATACAGCTGATTATTGGCTGGTTGAATAGTAGCCTCTTAATTACATACATGTTGATGAATTTCCCAAGGCAGCATTATTCAATACACGAGTCACTAACCTTCACGGAGCTAATTGGGAATTCAGATGTGACTAACTGAATGACTGATTTAAAACAAGTATTAAATGCTGTTGTTGAGTATGTGATCTCAATGCTCTGATTCACACAGCCTATTATGTGTTGCGTAATCTCTTTGTACCTTTGTTTCCATGACTTAGTTGGTAGTATCATCAAGTCAGAAGACCATAGCTTCTGAAGGATTGAAGAAGTGCTGTACAGTAAGAGATGCCAGGCAGGATTTTCCAGCCATGCCCACCCTGAAAATCCATTCCAAGGTCAACAGACCTTTCCATGATCCGCTCCTCACCCATGGTGGGTGGAATGGGAAAATTTGCCCCATCATCTTTTGGATGAGATCTGAAACCAAGGTTCAATCTGTCATCTCCAGTGGACATGAGCGATCATGTGGTGCTATGTCCGAGAGCGCAGGAGTTCTTTCTGGTGTTCTGACCAATATTTAACCTTCAAGCAACGCCTGAAAACAGAATATTTTGTCAAGGCCTTATGGCTCTTTGTAGGATCTTGCTGTGTGTAAATTGGCTGCTGTGTTTCCTACAACATGATTAACTGCAAAGCACTCTGCGTTGTTCTGAAATTATGAAAGCCATTATGCAAAAGCAAGTCTTTTTCAATTGTAACATTTTTGAATGCACATTTAAAAAAATAAACACTATACTTCCTTGACTACTGAAAGGTAGCTTGTATTTATGCAATGTACATCTACTTTTGTTCTGTGAGTATAAATTGAGGATTTCCTAGTTTGACTAATGAATGTGGTTAACTTGTGTCACAACCACACCTGTGACTAATAAACAACACCTATTGGACATCAGCCAATTCCATCAATGGCAAGGCACACAATCGATGAACATTCAATCTGAATATAGAAAGATCCGGAGCATTCCCTGTAGAACTGCTTTGGTGACTCAGAGCTGAATAAGTGCACTGTCAAACTGCAAGCATTGATTGCAAGAGAAACATCATGCTCCACGCAAGAATGCACATTTTTGAGCCTTAACGTAGAAATGATCAAGCCTTCTTCAAAAATGTACAGCCAGCTGAAATTAAGTCATGCAAGCATCCAAAAGTTGTCTCCAAGAATAGGAATGAGCAAAGTATGTGTGAGCATGGCACAGTGGTCAGTATTGTTGCCTCACAGTGCCATGGATTCAGGTTCAATTCTGGCCTTGGATGACTGTGTGGAGCTTGCACGTTCTCCCAGTGTCTACGTAGGTTTCCTCTGGGTGCTCTGGTTTCCTCCTACACTACAAAGATGTGCAGGTTAGGTGGATTGACCCAATTAAATTGCCCATTGGAGCCCAAAAAATGTATAGGTTAGGTGGGTTAGCCATGGTGAGTGCGCAGGGTTATGGGGATAATGCAGAGGGATAGGCCTGGGTGAGATGTTCTTTCGGAGATGCAGACTCCGTATCGTAGTGCGTAAGTGTCCATTGAACTCTATAAGATGAATGGGCAGATGAAATCAAGCAGTGTTTTAATACTTTATACCTTCCTAACAGCCCTTTCAAACAAATAATCCATTGCCCTCTGCGACAGTATTTTCAGGATTGCCAAAGTGGGAAGTGCCTTAACGCAGGACTGAAGTCATGAGGCTGAGGTGGTTCTCAGTCCCTGATGGCTACATGCTGCAGCTCCAGAAGGAGCTCCTGTGTGGTCTGGTTTCAACTTCCCCATTCTCTGTCTGACAATGAAAGCATGGAGCCCTGACAGGCCAGAATCAATAGCATCAGGCTCTTGAAGCGTGACTGCTGATCACTTTGGCCTTGGATCTGTGGCCCTGATCACCTTGCTAGATGTCAGCCATCATATCCTGGAAGCACTGAGTCACTGCATTGTTTCAAGATTGCCCTGAGCAGCTCCACCGTCTCATCTCCCATCCAGACACCACCACTGATACATATGAATTAAGAGCAGGAGTAGGCCACTTGGGCCAGTGCAGTACTCCTGCTCCTGTTCCCTCCACAGTCTCTATTTCCTGCTGGAAAAACCTGGGGGGTCTTGTTCTGAAAAATTGCAGCTACCTCGAACATGCCGACTGCCTTGCTTCTCTCTGTGAAAAAGGAGATATTTCTGAGACATTGGAGGCACGGTGAATAAGTCCAAATTAAAAATCAAAGCATGACTGCAAATTCCCAATCCAACTCTGATAAATGCTTTGGGCAGAACGCTCCCAAAAAAATCTAAATGTTGAATTTGCGCGAAAACTGGAGTAATTCACACTGGTTTTTTCAACGTGGGAGTTTAGAGAGGAATGTTCCACACTCTGCGCAGCCACCAGCCTGAATGTAATTAAATTTCAGGGGCAGCGCCTATTGTCGCTGGAGTGACTGAAATCAGTGTGCTGAGTGGGCTACTGCACTAGTGCTGATCTGTCAGTGCTGAGATTGGTGCATGCGCAACTGTCCTGCAGTCCCACTCTGGCCTTCTGATTGCTGGCCAGCGCCGCAACCCCCACAGTGCCAGCTCTCTCTCTCCACCTCACCCCAATGGGACTGCAAGAAAAGGAAGCAGACCCATAGATCCCTGGGAACAGTTAAGTCTATTCTTCTCTTCCCCTACATTTTTAGGTATCTTAACTTTTATTGTTTTTTTCACCTTGTTTGCCTTTCCCAAATGCAGTATATCTCTGGAATGAATTCTAACAGGATTATTCAGGGTGGATTCAAAAAGAATGTTCCCAGTGAAGGGGGAGCCCAGAACTAGGGGTCATAGTTTGAGGATAACGGGTAAACCTTTTAGGACTGAGGTGAATAGAAATTTCTTCACCCAGAGGGCGGTCAATGTGTGGATTTCACTACCACAGAATGTAGTTGAGGCCAAAACGTTGTCTGATTTCAGGAAGAAACTATGATGTGGAGATGCCGGCATTGGACTGAGGTGGGCACAGTAAGAAGTCTCACAACAGCAGGTTAAAGTTCAACAGGTTTATTTGGAATCACGAACTTTCGGAGTGCTGCTCCTTCATCAGGTGACTGACTCTGTATACTTTAAGTATGATATACTGTGAGTATAAAACTGGCAATGAAACACATTGCCTTTATTGAGAGGGAATTCCCTTTGACAATGCTTGCAGTAATTCAAAGGAGGTGCATTATAGTGAGGGATGCAATGTACATTGGGGTGATTTTCACTTATCAGAATGATTTGGGAACAGAGTGGGGATGTGAATTTTTTTAAATTCTGAAACACAGCTGACCACTTTCTGGGGACAACAGAGCAGGGTAAAGGCAATCTGCTTCCAGGATGTGGATTGGCAACTAAAGCATTTTAATGACGCTGGTAGTTACTGGCTGAACCTGCTTTGCAGGTTTTGGAGCAAACAGCCTTGGGGAAACCCATCAGCTGATGTCAGACAATGACAGCTTTGGAGGAAAACCAAGTGCCTTCACAGCACATTCTCCCCATGTCTGCATGGGCTTCCTCTGGATGCTCCAGTTTCTTCTCACTGTCCAAAGATGTACAGGTTAGGTGGATTGGCGATGCTAAATTGCCCCTTAGTGTTGGGGGGACTAGCTAGGATATATTTGTGGGTTATGAGGATAGGGCATTAGTGGGATTGTGGTTGGTGTCGTCTCGATAGGCTGAAAGTCCTCCTTCTGCTCTGTAGGATTCTATGATTCGAAACAAAAAATGTAACTATTAAGTACTGCTTTTGTCATGTTAAGATACACCATTGATAGATATAGGTTATTCATGCAGCTAAATTCATTATTATAATAAAAAACATAGACTTTGAACAGTACTGCACAGGAACAATGTTGTGCCATACATGATGCCAAATTAAACTAATTCCTTCTGCCTGCCCTTGATTCAGATCCACCTATAATCCTTGAATATTCATGTGCCTATCTAAAAGCCCCTTAAACACCCCTATTGTATCTGCCGGCACCACCACCTCCGGCAGCACGTTCCAGACACCTATAACTCTTTGTGTAAAAAAACTTGCCCCTCACATCTCCTTTGAACTTTCCCCCTCTCACCTCAAGTGCATGACTCCTTGTATTAGATATTTCAACTCTGGGAAAAAGATTCTGACTGTCAACCCTATCTATGCCTCTCATAATTTTATAGACTTATATCAGATCTCCCCTTAAACTCCGCTGCTCCAGAGAAAACAACTGTACGTTGTCCAGCCTCTCCTTCTCGCTCATACCTTTCAATTCTAGCAGCATCCTAGTAAACTTCTTCTGCACCCTCTCCAAAGCCTCTAGATCCTTCTTGTAATATGGCAATGAGAGTTGAATGCAATACTCTTAAGTGCAGCCTAATCAAAAATTTATAAAGCTACAATGTGACATCCTGACTTTTGTACTGAATGCCCCAACCAATAAATGCAAGCATGCCGCCCATGTTCCCTACCACCCTATCTACTTGTTTGGCCACTTTCATGAAGCTATGGATTTGACACCCAAGACCCCTCTGTACATTAGTGCTACTCAGGATCCTACCATTAACTGTATACTTACTAACCCATCCATCTACCATTTTTATCCAAGTCGTTTATATACATCACAAACAGCAGAGGTCCCAGCACGGATCCCTGTGGAACACCGGTAGTCACAGACCTCCAGCCAGAAAATCATCCTTCCACCACTATTCTCTGACTTCTATGAGCAAGCCAATTCTGAATCCAAGTGGCCAAGTCACCATAGATAACATGCATCTGCATCTTCTGGGTGAGCCTTCCATGAGGGACCTGGTTGAAAACCTTACTAAAATCCATATAGACAACATCATTCTCTACAGTCATTGATTATCTTTGTCACCTCCCTGAAAAAAATCTATCAAGTTAGTACTTGCGGGTGGCACTGTGGCACAATGGTTAGCACTGCTACCTCAGTGTCAGGGGCCCAGCTTCGATTCCCAGCTTGGGTCATTGTGTGGAATTTGTGCGTTCACTCCATGTCTGCATGGGTTTCCTCCGGGTGCTCCAGTTTCCTCCCATAGTCTGAAAGATGTGCAGGTTAGGTGCATTGGCCATGCTAAATTGCCCCTTAGTGTCGGGGGACTAGCTAAGGTAAATGCATGGGGTTGTGGGGGCAGAACCTGGGTGGGGTTGTGGTTGGTGCAGACTTGATTGGCCAAATGGCCTCTTTCTGCACTGTAGGATTCTATGAACAGCCCCACACAAAGCTATGCTGACTTTCCCTAATTTGGCCATGCTTTTCCAAATGCATGTAAATGCTAAACCTAAGAACCCTCTCCAATAGCTTCCCAACTACCAAAGTGAGACTCAAGGATCTATAATTTCCTGAATTATCCCCACTTCCTTTCTTGAACAAAGAAACAATATTACCTACTCACCAGTCCTCTGGGACTTTATGAATAATTTATTTTCATTGCCATTCTGGCATTTGCTCTTTCTTTCTATTTTGTTTCTCCTCCCAGCCCCCTATAGTTGCTTTTTGGGATGGATAATATACTCCCAAATCAGGAACATTCCCCACCCCTGCTGATGAATTATCAGGTGTGATTTTCAGAGTGGAAAGATGTAACTAGTAGAGTACTGCAACGATCAGTCCTTCGCCCGTAATTGTTCACTATTTACATTAATAACCTGTAGGAAGGAACAGAATGTAAGGGTTCCAAAATTGTTGATGATACAAAAATAGGTGGAAGGGCAGGTTGTGATGAGGATATTGTGATTCTGTAATGGGATACAGATAGATAGGGTGACTGGGTGAGAATCTGGCAAAAGGAGTTTAATGTGGGGACGTGTAAGGCCATGCATTTTGGTGGGTTGAATCAAAGGCAGATTATCTAAATGGAAAGACACTGCAGGTGAGTGAAGTACAAAGGGATCTAGGTGTTCTAGTTCATGAATCACAAAAAGCTAACAAGCAGGTCCAAAAAATAGTTAAGAAAGCAAAGGGCATTTTGGCTTTTATTGCAAAGAGATTGGAGTTTTTTTAAAGTTAAAGTTTGAAGTTAAAGTTTATTTATTAATGTCACAGGTAAGGCTTACATTAACACTGCAATGAAGTTGTTGTGAAATTCCCCTAGTTGCCACACTCTGGCACCTGTTCGGGTCAATGCGCCTAAGCAGCACATCTTTCAGACTGTGAGAGCACCCGAAGAAAACCCATGCAGACACCGGGAGAACATGCAAAGGGGTTGGCATTTAAAAACAGGAAGGTTTTGCTACAATTGTGTAGGATGTTAGTAAGGCCTCACCTGGAAAATGCTTACCTTTAAAAGAATATAGTAACATTGAAGGCAATCCCTGAGATGAAAGGTTTGTCCTATCAAGAGAGACTATATAGTCTGGCTCTGTATTCCTTAGAGTTTGGAAGAATGAGGGGTGACCTTATTCAAATATATATGATCCTGAAGGGGTTTGGCAAGGTAGAGAGTGAGATGTTTTCACTAGTAGGAAAGTTTTGAACAGGGGCAGAACTGCATGGTAAAGGACTGGTCATTTAAAATTGAGATGCGTAGAAATTTCTTCTCACAGAGTGTGGAGAATATCTGAAATTCTCTGCCCCAAAGGGTAGTGGAAGCTGGATTATTAGAAGTCTTTAAAATGAAGGTGGATAAAAATTTGGTAGATTGGGGAATACAGGGCGATGGGGAAATGGCACAGAAAAGGAGCTGAGGCCAGCATAGGTCAGCTATGATCGTATTGAATGGTGGGGCAGGGTTGAAGGCCCAGTGGCCCTACTCCTGCTTCTAGTTCTTGTGATAACATTGGTTTGGTTTTGCTTAATACAGCGAGCAGGCTTAAAAATTGGGAGGCCACCCATGTTATACAAATTTGATTTAAGTAGGTATTTAAGGTAATTTACAACCCAATTGACTTGAACAATACTACACTTGTAGAGTGTGTTTAATGACATGTAGGGTTCCCATTTGTTATGAGGCAGCTTCAGCAGTGTTGAGTTCTGTAGCCACTGGGAATGCTTCATTCAGCAGGATCTACCAATTAAAGCTTACATCAACTTGAGCAGCTGAGTGCTGTGCTGAGGCTCTACTCATGCTTTGTCCATCACTCCCAGCTTTAAAGTAGCTGAGGAAAACAGGTCTCGCTAGAACACACAATCACCAGTGAGGAGGAGAGAGGGAGGAGGGGGAGAGGAAGGGAGGAGAAGGGGGAGGGGAGGAGAAGGAGGAACAAGGGGAGGAGGAGGAGATATGGAGAGAGAGGAGGAGGATGAGAGATGGAGGGAGAGGAGGAGGAGGAGGGAAAAGAGGAGGAAATTGAGAGGAGGAGTGAGGGGAATAGAGATGAGAGGAGGGAGAAAAGGAGATTAAGTGGAAGAAGGACAGAGTGGGAGGTCCAGGATGTGCTGGTGGTGGGTGAATGAAGGGACCAGAACTGCACCAGCATCAGAGATCAATGTAGGTGTGATCCATCCTCAACAGAGGTCTTGCAGGTCTTATGCACTCAGACAAAGACTGAGCTATCTGCAGATGTCAGAGACTCAATGCAAGAGAAGGTTTTGAGAACCACGGTCACATGACCCTGTGACATACCAGCAGGGGCGATCTCCTCCAAACACATTGAGTGGTCCCGATACCTGTAGACCTGAATGTTGCTGTCATATTCAGTCTCTTCACGACAGGCTCCTTTCAGGCAGCATGGGGAGACTGCACTGGTTTAACACAGCTTGCTGCACACCACCACTGCATCTAGATCTTCACTGATATTATGTTTTGAAGGGCAGGGAGTTACGTCTCCACACTAGATGAGCTGAGGGTTTTGCAGCAATTGCAGGTTTTCCCGGGGTACAGGCAGCCATTGATTGTGGTCATGTTGCCATACAGGCTGAACAGCCCTGTACCTTCATCAACAGGAAGGGCCTCCACTCATTGAATGTCCAGCTGGGTTTATGATCAGCATCGGTGGATCATGCGGGTCTGTGCCAGGTACCCGGGCAGCAGCGACGACTCCCTCATTCTCCAAAACATCAAAGGTGCCAGAACGTGAATCCCTGGGTGGATGACAAGGGGTACTCACTGAAGAGATGGCTAATGATGCCTGTGAGGGTGTCCAGAACAGAATTGGAGAGGAGATGCAATGTCAGTCAAGGAAGCCCCAGGGTCATCATCAAACAGACCATCAGCCTCTTGAAAATGAGATTCCAATGCCTTGAGAGATCAGGATGGGCATTGCAGCATGTTCCCTCGTGTGTGTCATTCCTCAGCAATGTCTTTGTAACATGCTGCCTTGGATCTCCAGCCAACCTCACTTTCCTCATGTATTCATGACAACACCCACTGGCTATGATTAATAAGGCTGAGGACGTACTCACCTTGGCAGCCCTCATGACGTCATGGAGCCTCTACTGGCATTGAGACCAATTCTCCTTACCAGCACAACACTGCTGACCTCCTCCACTACCTCCTCCTAGGCAGCACGAGGTTTGGTTGGGACCCTTCTTTTCCCACCGCATGGCATCAGTAGCTCATGTCGATTCAACACTGCGAGGTGGAGGACATTGGGGAAGTCATCATTAAACCCAAGGGCTGGTTTGGCCCATCTCCCATCTTTCCAATGGCTTAAACATCTCTGGAGAGAAATACACAACAACTGGACAACTCCTCTGTGCAAAAATGTGTTCAGGTTCAAAACCAAAGCCTGAAAATCATTGAAGTCACAATGAGCTTCACAACTGTGAACAATGCTGGCACTAGCTGGGTTCCCTGACACTGTCCAAAGAGCCCTTTAAATGACTGGCCATGACCTCATTCTGGGCCATGGCCAATGATCTCACCGGCTGGACATGCTTCCCTCCAATACTGATAGGGTGGGATGAAGGTCTCAAACGTGGCCTGCAATTTCAAATGCCCTTGTGAGTGCTTTATTGGGCATGTTTCAAAGGTGAACATATATGTTGAAGCCCCCTAGTCTCTCAGAGGCAGATTTACAGTTAGTAGGGCCCCGTGCTCACTTTAATTTCTGCACAACTTTACATCCCTCCGGACCCCAGCCACCCTTACCCCACAGAATGCAAAGGTGCAAGAAGCAAAAGTTTACAATTTGATCACTGCTTTCTAACACACCTGTATCAATAATTGCTGAATTGAAATCCAAGCTTACCTTGGATAAACATATGGATGATCATTGGTCACTGGATAAACATATGGGTGATATTGGAATAGCGTAGGTTAGATAAGCTTTAGATTGGTTTTCACAGGTTGGCGCAACATTGAGGGCCGAAGGCCCTGGTATGAGCTGTAATGTTCTATATTCCATGTCCTGTTAGAATACAAACAAAGAACAACACAGCACAGGAAACGGGCCCTTAGCCCTACAAGCCCGCACCGCCCATTTTAACACTCATGATGGTAAAGATGTCTTGTGTGTCTTGAGGCAAGCAAACATGAGACTTGCTGATGACCAATGAGATGGAAAAATTAGCTGATGATGGGAGGCATGGTGGCACAGTAATTAGAACTGCTGCCTCACAGTGCTAGAGACCTGGGGTCAATTCCAGCTTCAGGTCACTGTCTGTGCGGAGTTTGTATCTTCTCCCTGTGGCTGCATGGGTTTCCTCCACAATGCAAAAATGTACGGGTTAGATTGATTGGCCAAGCTAAATTCACCCTAGTGTCAGAGGGATTAGCAGGGTAAATGAAGGTTACAGGAATAGGGCCTGGGTGGGATTGTGGTCGGTACAGACTCAATGGCCTCTTTCTGTACTGAAGGGATTCTATGATTTTATGATTCTATGATATCACTGCAGCACAGGCCAGTTCTAGGGCAGAATGAGCCAGCCCAGAACAGGAGCAAATACTCCAATCAACAAAATGCATATGCTGCCATTCAGCAAATTTCAGTTTCAAACAAAACGTTAACTTCCTTACTTCCGCTCACAAAATCAAATAAGTTTTTGAAGTGAATTCATGTGAATGGAGTTTCCAGTGAGTCCAAGTCCAATATCAGTGGCTCTGTCTGGCAGGATTCCATTCTTTGTCAGAGAGACCTTCTGAATGCCAGTCTTAAGAGTAATGGTGGTTAGAACTACCAGCATGTGACCTGCTGTAGCCATTATATCCAAGCAGCAATGGTCCATTTTGAAAAACAGAATTTAGACAAGAGAATATGGAAGAAGGTCAGATTTTTAAGATTTTCTTGCTTCATCCCTTGTTGGCACGGCAGTTTAGTTGCTTTCTTTTCTTCACTTTTTCTCAAAAAAACCATCAATTGCATCATCACAGATCAAATCTTGTGAAGATGCATTTTCAATCATCAGTATTGCTGAACTTGTCAAATGTTCTTGACTCATCATACTTAACAAATAATTTTAAACTCTTTTCAATACAGAAAAAGAACATTCACTGGATGTGTTTGTGATAGGTATTGTTTAAAATATTTCTCGAATTGTTTCAACATTTGGAAAGGCTGCCTGCAAACCAACACATACAAGCATGTACAATTCAGCTGGTGATCCTGAAGCACAGAGCCTTACTATTGATTAAATTAATGAATTGTTCACTTTATCTTCAGAAAGATTTGTATCTATATCCTCCCAGTAGAATTCTCTTAATTTCTTACTACAGTGCCTTTCAGTATTCTCATTCAAACTTCTATCAAAAAGCACCCAAAATAAACAATCATTTTCTTCCAAGATTCACCTCTACGCTGCAATTACATAATAAGAACATAAGAACATAAGAAATAGGAGCAGGAGTAGGCCATCTAGCCCTTCGAGCCTGCCCCGCCATTCAATAAGATCATGGCTGATCTGTTGTGGCTCAGTTCCACTTTCCCGCCCTCTCCCCATAACCCTTAATCCCCTCTCTTATCAAGAACCCATCAACCCGCTTCTTAAAAATATTTAGCGAGGCAGCCTCCACCACTTCAACGGGCAGAGAATTCCAGAGATTCACCACCCTTTGAGTGAAGAAGTTCCTCCTCAACTCCGTTCTAAACCGCCTCCCCTTTATCTTGAGGCTGTGCCCCCTAGTCCTACTGTCTTTTCTGAGCGGGAAGAGTCTCTCCACCTCTATCCTATCCATCCCATTCATCATCTTATACGTCTCAATGAGATCTCCCCTCATTCTTCTAAACTCTAACGAGTACAAGCCTAGTTTATTCAGCCTCTCCTCATAGTTCAATCCCCTCAACTCTGGTATCAGCCTAGTAAACCTCCTCTGCACTCCCTCCAGGGCCAAAATATCCTTGCGCAGGTGCGGCGCCCAAAACTGCACACAGTACTCCAGCTGCGGCCTCACCAATGCCCTATACAGCTGCAGCAAGACCTCCCTACTTTTATATTCAATCCCCCTCGCTATGAAGGCCAGCATCCCATTAGCCTTCCTGACCACCTGCTGCACCTGCAAGCTGGGTTTTTGCGACTCATGCACAAGGACCCCGAGGTCCCTCTGCACCGTCGCCTGCTGCAGTTTTTCGCCACGTAAGTAATAGTCCTTCCTACCATTCTTCCTACCAAAGTGGACCACCTCACACTTGCCAACATTAAATTCCATTTGCCATTTCCTGGCCCATTCGCCCAGCCTCTCTAGATCCTTCTGCAGACTCTCCACACCCTCCGCACAATTTGCCTTTCCCCCAATCTTGGTGTCATCAGCAAATTTCGACACCCTGCACTCGGTTCCCTCCTCCAGATCATCTATGTAAATGGTAAATAGCTGAGGCCCCAGCACCGACCCCTGGGGCACCCCACTAGTCACCAACCGCCAATCCGAATAGCACCCATTGACCCCCACTCTCTGCCTCCTATTTGACAACCAATCCTCTATCCACGCTAACACCCTACCCCCAACTCCATGTCCCCTGACCTTCTGCAATAACCTCTTGTGAGGTACCTTGTCAAACGCCTTCTGAAAATCCAGAAAGACCACATCCACCGGCTCTCCTCTATCCACTGCCCTAGACACATCCTCATAGAACTCCAGTAAATTTGTCAGACACGACTTCCCTTTAATGAAACCATGTTGCGTCCGCCCTATCAAGCAATTCCCTTCAAGATGCCTCGCAATTTCCTGCTTAATGACGGATTCTAACATTTTACCTACCACAGACGTTAAACTAACCGGCCTATAATTCCCCGCCTTTTGCCTGGCACCCCTATGTCACAAATAAAACTGACTGTCTCAATGATGACCTCCCCTTTCCCTTTTTATTGAAAAAATAATGTATTGCATCTCATATGCATCTCAGCATCAGTGGGACTTATATTTTTTGTTAATATTAGTACCTCTGCTTCCACCAAGCTATAGTACAACATTTTTAACTGAGGTTAGCAAATGTGCAGCATTCAATAAAGTTGTATCGACATTTTGTAATCATTTGCTCAAGGCATTAATTCTTTGAATCAACAAATCCACAGAAGAGTAAAAAGAGCAATATCTTACTTGTCAAATTTCTCAGTTTTCACACATGGTTTTTCTGAATTTGATACGGCTATGTCTAATAAGGATTCCTTTATATCAGGAAAGTTAATTTTCAATGCCAAAACAGCATCTGTACCAGCGGAGTAAAAATTCATTTGACTGTTAATGTTTTCCATTTCCGCTCCATGTATGGTTGCAGCATATTGTCCCAGTGTATAGAAGCCTGAAAAAGGCGTACTCATTTTGAACAAGATGAAAAAACAAACATGTACAGCACCTCAAAGAATTCATCAGTAGCATTGCAGGTTAAATTTAATGAGTGACTGGAACATGGGATGAATAACGCACGGGGCTTGCATTGTTAAGTCTTGCTTCTGGACCTAAATAGTTTCCTGCTTTATTTGTGGCATTATCAAAGCTCTGCCCAGGACAATTCTTGTTATCCAAATCTAAATTTCAGTGAATTCCAAAACAGTGTCTCCTAGGATTCAGAAATGTGGAATTGTAGCTGGATAATACGAAGAAATCATTTTACAACTTCACCATTGCTAGTTACATATCTTGAAATTAATATTAATTGGTCCACATGATAATTCACATCTGATGCTGAATAAAACTATTATGGAACAGAATTTGGCATCTTTCACTTCATTAATGAATTCATTTCTGAGCTGCTCTGCCATTTTAGTGATGAAATCATAGGTTGGGTGTGTTAATAAGTCAATCTTCCCGAACTACAATATTGATAACTATTCAAACACTCTTTGAGATGCTTCTCAAATTCACTGAGATATTCAAGGCAGACAAAAAAATTGCCCCTTTGAATTGACAATGATGACTCTTCATGTCTTCTTAGAGGTCGTCTCAAAGAAGACAGCAGTTTGACTGTGGCAACAACACATCTCAGCACTTCCCTCCAGCAAGAACACTCCTTTTTAAACTGAGCCGATAGCGCAGAGTCAATTTTTCTAGATAATTTATATCTTTGAACAAACACACACACGGATTTAATATGTGCTTTGGAAGGTTCATGATTAGCAATATCTCTTCCAACATTCTTCCGGTTAGACTAACCAGTGACGAATATTGTTTCCCTTTACTAGGGTCAGGGAATAATTTGCAAATGTAACAGTGGACTGCCTTGGAGGTTTCCCCAAAACAATCAACTATCTTCTAATTTCCATCATCCCATTTCTCTTCACCCTCAGGAAATAGAATTTATAAAGAATTCTAACCTACTTCTAGCCTCCATCCTCAAACTCTTTTCCATACTACTTATGTTTTCTAATTAATTTAGTATGAAATATTCTATCATGCTCAGTGGAATAGATTTTGGCTATAGGATCATATCTTCTGGGTAGGTTGCTTCCCTCATTTCAACAGAAGAATCAGCAATGTCTTATACTTCCATCGTCATTTCAGAGTCCAAAATTGTTCAAAATTTTTGGGCAATGCAGAAAGCAGCAGGCCTAAGTCATCAGAAAATTAATCCATAATATTGGTGGATGAGGATGAATGTACAGTTTATGTGCTCATCAGTACGTCAAACATTTTAAAGTCAAATGACAAACAGCTTTTTTGCCTAGCTTCATTCAATTGCTGCACTTTCCATTTTCTGTTCTTTTGTCTGCCAAGTTGATGGCGCCACTTCATTTTGCCAAAGAAACTGATTTTGATTTTAATGAAATGTGGGCCGAAGGGCCTGTTTGTGCTGTTGTGTTCTATGAAATGTCTGAAAGAGCAGGTGTTTGCACCGTCAACCTTATGTTCATATCAGCTTCAATTCAAGTACTCAAATATTGGATTTATCTTTTAACTATGATTTGATTTGATTTATTATTGTCACATGTATTAGTATACAGTGAAAAGTACTGTTTCTTGCGTGCTATACAAAGTATACCGTACAATGGGAAGGAAAGGGGTGAGTGCAGAATGTAGTGTTACAGTCATAGCTAGGGTGTAGAGAAAGATCAACTTAATGTGAGGTTGTCCACTCAAAAGTCTGATGGCAGCGGGGAAGAAGCTGTTCTTGTGTCAATTGGTAAGTGACCTCATACTTTTATCTCTTATTCTTGATCGAAGAACCTGGAAGAGAGTGTGTCCAGGGTGCGTGAAGTCCTTGATTATGCTGGGTGCTTTTCCGAGGCTGTGGGAAGTGTAGACAGTGTCAACGGATGAGAGGCTGGTTTGAGTGACGGACTGGGCTTCAATCATGACCCTTTGTAGTTTCTTGTGGTCTTGGACAGAGCAGGATCCATACCAAGTTGTGATACAACTGGAAAGGATCCTTTCTATGGTGCATCTGTAGATGTTGGTGAGTGTTGTAGCGGACGTGCCAAACTTTTTTAGCCGCCTAAAACAGTCGAGGCATTGGTGGGCTTTCTTAACTATAGTGTCCACATGGAGGGGCCAGGACAGATTGTTGGTGATCTGGAAACCTAGAAATTTGAAGCTCTTCTACTTCATCCCCATTGATGTAGACAGGCGCATGCCCTCTACTACTCTTCCTGAGCTGATGGCTATTTCCTTTGTTTTGTTGACACTGGGGGACAGATTATTGTCATTGCACCAGTTCACCAGATTCTCTATCTCTTTCCTGCACTGGGTCTCATCATTGTTTGAGATCCAACCCACAATGATGGTGTCATCAGAAAACTTGAAAATTGAGTTGAATGGGGAATTTGGTGATACAGTCAAAGGTGTATAAAGAGTATAGTAAGAGGCTGAGGACACAGCCTTGTGGGGCACGGGTGTTGAGGATGACCTTGGAGGAAGAGTTGTTGCCTACCTTACTGATTGTGGTCTGTGGGTTAGGAAGTTCAGGATCCAGTTGCAGAGGAAGGAGCCAAGGTTCAGCTATGAAGATTGGAGCTGTTTAGAGATGAGCCTTATAGAATAATGGTATTAAAGACTGAGCCTATGAGTCTATGAATATGAATTTGATTAGTCTAGGGAGCTGGTCTAGGAATTCTGGATTTTAAACAACATTCTTTCTACTCTTCTACTGCCCAATCCCCCCTCACAAGCTCACAAACTCTCCTTTCCTCCAAAATGCAACCCTGCCCTCAGACACTCTCCTTCCCTGCAAATGGGGCAGCACAGTGGCACAGTGGCTAGCACTGCTGCCTCACAACGCCAAGGACTCAGGTTCAATTCTGGCCTTGGGTGACTGTGTGGAGCTTGCATGTTCTCCCTGAGTTGGTATGGATTCCCTCTAGGTGCTCCGGTTTTCTCTCACACTCCAAAAATGTGAGGGTGAGGTTGTTTGGCCATACTAAATTGTCAGGGGAATTAGCAGAATAAATACATGGGGTTACAGGGATAGGGCCTGAGTGGGATTGGTGTTGGTGCAGGCTCTATGGACCAAATGGCCTCCTTCAGCACTGTAGGGATTCTATGAAAGTCTGCAAACCTAGCTAACTCCCTCACACACTCTCCCCCCTCCACACCCCATCCCCTCACAGGCTCCCTCCATCCTTCACACACTCTCATTCTCACAACTTCATTCAACTCACTTGCCTGGGGTCTTCAAGGCAGCCTCCCACTTCACTTGTCATCTCCTCGTGTTTAAGACATGATTCAGGGGCCTTATTCCTCATGCCCTGTGCTTTGTGCCTCACTGTTGCTGGCCCGCTCTGGTTGAGTGGCAAACCTGCTCGCCTCACCAGCTCTGCTCAGTGGCTGGCCTCACCTCATTGAAGTTTTTGGTGTCTCGCTGTTGTTGGCCTGCCCTGGGTCAAGTTGCAAACTTGCATGCCTTTTGGATAAGCAGTAACACCTCTGCAGCCTCCGTGTCCCTCTTCTCACCACACCGTCTCTTCTCGTTCCTCGTGTGTGTGTGCCTTGAGTTAACCATTCGTACAGTGTTTTCCCGCTCTTTCAGACTCACCAATCAGAGTCTGATTTCATTCTGCATTGCCTGCTGGCCTATTAGCAAATGCCAAGTAATCAGGCTCCCAATGGTTGGGATTCTGTGCCTAGGCACCGTGTATTTCATTGTAGTTCCGTGAGCTGTCCACCCACAACCCCACCACCACCTCACCCCACTGTGTTGCAGCATCTCATTCAGCTTCATGCCTTTCTCCCATGGATCGCTACTTCAAGGCACTCTGCCTCCCAAGCGGGAAATCGAATTGAGCAACTTGTATTTCTCTCCACAATTTCAGTCAGATCTACTCGTTAATTGAAAGGAAACCATGTTGCAATGTGTCATTCTGGTATTCTCCCACAGTACCTATTCTTTTAGAACACTCGAAAATGAGCTGGCAGCCAAACCAGGAAGCACTGGAACTTGGCAATGGAATCAAGGCTGATAGATTTAAGGTACAGCCGGATTCTGTCTGCTTACCTATTTGGAAGGCTCCCTTATTGTACATTTACCATGCTATTTACTGACTGTTAAAAAGGCAGCCAAGATAAGTATCTTGTAAACTAATCTATGCAAATGAAAAGCAGGGCATTTACAAGCAAGTGATTTGTGTACTACAGTGCCAATAGATACATATTCCTTGTATGTGTTCATACCAAAGCAAATATTAAATAAAAATTCTTGACTCTTTCTCCTGCCAGAAGCAGAGAACTGTTGACTGGGCCTCTTGTGTTGATACAAGATGTTGTTCCCTGTCCAATTTGAAGGTTCTCTTATGGTCAAGGTGGACTTAATGAAGCTCGAAATGCTTGGACCACTGGAGTCTTCCTCTGCTCTCTTTCATTATGTGCCACCAAGTTCTTGTTAAGTAGAAAAGGTACCTTGAGATGTATTTTTAACAAGCCCTGCAGGAGCAGAGTACAATTCCAGAGTTAATGGGAAAGACCTGTTGTGCATTGCCACCATTATTGCAACCATGGCAGCATCCAACCAGAACCAGATTACCATTCTTGGGCTGTACTGGGAGGGGCATGTGACAGAGGTGAAGTCTTCCACTTTTCCTGAAGGCTGGTTGAAGGAAGGAGTGCTGTTCCTGATTCCTGGAAGTCACTGTCTCTGTCGCAGGCCAGGAACACTCCCCTCCCAATGGAGCTCTCATTCCACAGCTTGCCCACATTCCGCTTAGTTGCACACGGCTACCCAGTCCTGTCTGACTTTGAATGAACTCCCATCATATAGTTCTGGTTGACAGCCAGAGATTTTTCATGGCAAGCCATCTTAAAATTACATCTCACCACCGCTGCAATCCATGGGCAGCACAGTGACACAGTGGTTAGTACATGCTGCCTCACAGCACCAGCGACCTGTGTTCAATTCTCAGCTTGGGTGACTGTACAGAGTTTGCATATCCTCCCCATGTCTGTGTGGGTTTCCTTTGGATGCTGCGGTTTCCTCCCACAGTCTAAAAGTCATGCTGGTTGCGTGTATTGGCCATGCTAATTTCTCCCGCAGTGTACACGGGCAGGTGCTGAAGGGTGGCGACCTGGGGATTTTCATAGTAACTTCATTGCAGTGTTAATGTAGGCCTACTTGGGACACTAATATATAAATTTAACTTTAAACTTTATTTCAAAGATGAGGTGGGACATTATCCCCAGTCTCCTGGGCAATATTTGTCCCTCAGTTAGCTTCAGATTGTATGGTTGTTTCCACATCGCTCTTTGTGGGAGGTTTCAGGCCACTATATTCCTTACAATAACCCATGACAACAATCTCAAAGTCCTTCTTGGGCTGTACAAAAACAAGGACCACCGTAGTGATTGCCGTATCTATCAAGACCTCTCCTTGCTAAACATCGTAGAAGTTTTTTTTACTATGTTGCCCTCATCAGACTGCAGATTCTGGCTGAAAGCATCAAACCCAAATCCCTAAGTGGTTTCAGAACTGGGAGGTTCTCAACTGAAATGATCTTCTCATTCCAGCAGCTGCAAGAGAAATGATGTGAAGAAAGGAAACAACTATAACATTACACTACATACACGAAAGGAGATGACATACATAGCAACCAGAAGGTCAGGATCCTGATTTCGCACAGATTGAAGGTGTTCAGCAAACCTTGGTCTCTCCGCCATGAAGGAGACCACATTGGGAGCAGCCAATCCAATATACCAAATTGAAAGAGGTGCAAGTGAAATGCTGCTTAACCTGAAATGAATGTTTTAGATCTTGGATGGTAAACATAGAAGAGGTAAAGGAACCCATGTGTTACACCTTCTGTGATTGCATGGGAGGGTGCCATGAGTGACGGGAGAGGCGTTGGGTATAGTGAGGAGTGGACTAGGATATCCCAGAGGGAACAGTCTCTGCGGAGTGCTGACAGAGGGAATGAAGGTGATGCCCTGCATCATACTGGCAGCTTCCAGTTCGCAGGCCCTAACTGTCTTCTGTTCACCATGGATGTGCAATCTCTCCACACCTCCATCCCACACCAAGACGGCCTGAGAGGTCTTTGCTTCTTCCTTGAAAAGGGGCCTGGACAATTCCCATTCACCATCACTCTCCTCTGCCTGGCTGGACTTGTTCTATCAACAATTTCTCCTTAAACTCATCCCATTTTCTCCAAATCAAAGGAGTAGCAATAGATACCCACATGGGTCCTAGCTACGCTTGTCCTTTTATGGGGTATGTGGAACATTCCTTGTTCAGGCCTACCCAGGTCCCCTCCCACAACTCTTTTACCAGTATATCAATGACTATTTTGGTACCGCTTCATTCTCTTGCCCAGACCTTGATTCTCCCAAAAATATTCTAAGCGCCCAAATTGCATAAAAACTGGAGTAACTCCGGCTGGTTTTTTAAGTGGGATTTTCAAAATGAATCTCCTTACTCTGTCCTAGCAAGATTCACACTGAAAATCTGGAGGCAAGGCCTATTCCTGCTGGAACTTTGCTTCCAGTTTCCACCCCTCTATCACCTTCACCTGGTCCATCTCAGACACTCCCTTTCCCTTCCTCAACCTTTTTGTTTCCATTTCCGGCAATAGACTATCTACAAATATCTACTCCAAGCCCACTGACTCCCACAGCTATCTGCACTACAGCTTTTCACACGCTACACCTTGTAAGGACTCCAACCCTTTCTCTCAGCTCCTTCGCCTCCATCATATTTGTTCTGATGTTGCCACTTTCCAAAGTGGGGCTTGTAACATGTGCTCATTTTTCCTCAATCATGGATTCCCATCAGCTGTCGACAGGGCCCTCAAAAGCGTGCAGTCCATTTCCCATGCCATGATCCTCACCTCCTCCCTCCAAGAACAAGGATAGAGTCTCCCTTGTTCTCACATCTCATCCCGCCGGGCTCTGCATGCAATGCATAATCCTCCACCATTTTTGCCAACTCTAGCATGGTACCACCACCAAACACAACTTCCCTTCACTCCATCTTCAGATTCCACAGAGACCATTCCCTCCGGGATAACCTAGTCCACTCATCCACTATACCCAACACTTCTCCTGTCACTCATGGCATCTTCCCATGCACTCACAGAAGGTGTAATACCCTGTTCCTTTATCTATGTTCACCATCCAAGGCCCAAAACGCTCATTCCAGGTTAAGCAACATTTCACTTGCACCTCTTTCAGTTTGGTATACTGCATTCGCTGCTCCCAATGTTGTCTCCTCTATACCGGAGAGGCCAAGCGTAGATTGGGTAAACGCTTTGCTGACCACCTTCAGTCTGTGCACAATCAGGATCCTGACCTTCAGGCTGCTTGCTATTTTAACACACAATCCTGCTCCCATGCCCACACGTCTGTCCTTGGCTTGCTGCAATGTTCCAGTGAAGCTCAACACAAACTGGAGGAACAGCATCTTAACTTCTGGCTAGGCACTTTACAGCCTTTCAGTCTCAACATCAAATTCAATAACTTCAGATGATGTGCTCTACCCCACCTTGACTCCTTTGTTTTCATTCTATTTTGTTTAATTTTCTACTGTTCTCTACCTTTTATTTCTTTAATGTATTTCTTCATTTTTCTTCCCCTCTACTCTTTCCCCCTACTTTATCCCTCTTCCCTTACCTATTCTCTCCCTTTGCTTCCCCTTTTCTAAATTTTATCTCTGCCCACCCCCCGGCGCATCTTCATCTGTCAAAGTTTACCGTCTCATTTTAGCTTCTCTGCTGCTTGGCTCTTCACACCTTTTATTCTCTCTGTGGACAGCCATTAGCAGCCTTTTCCCCTGGTTTCTGTGGTTACGACTCACTTCCTTCCCCTGCAGTATAAATATCTTCCACTTTCTATGCCTTTCAGCTTTGACAAGGGGTCATCTGGACTTGAAGTGTCGGCTCTTTTCTCTCCTCACAGATGCTGCCAGACCTACTGAGATTTTCCAGCATTTTCTCTTTTGCTTTTAGCAGAGTAAATATGTGGGTTTACGGGAATAGGGCCTAGGTGCGATTGTTGTTGGTACAGACCTGATGGGCCAAATGGCCTCTTTCTTCATTGTAGGGATTCTATGATTCTAAACTGCTCAATGTAACTGCCTCCTTTCATGACAGTCAGCTATGATGGAAGAATACCAGAACCCTCTGAGATCCTCAGTAGAGTCAAACAGGCGATGCTCTGGCACTGATACGTGGGCACATTCTTCTCTTTGTTGTTGCCATTTATCTTCAGGTCATCTACAATGGGTGTCAGGAAAGGCCAGCCTTGGCCACCAGAGATCTAAGATAAAAGTACGATACTTCCTCATCAGAGAGTTGCTTTGCGCTGACAATGTTGCAATAACATTTTACACTGAGGAACATCTTTAATGTCAAATAAACAGACTCTCTCACACCTGTAAAGAGGTTGGTTTGACCACCCACATCAGGAAGACTAATGTCATGGTCCAGGATGTTGTCATACTGCCATCTATCAGCTGACAATGTGATGCTGGAGGTCGTTGATAACTTCACACATCTCAAGCTCCACAATCACCAGCAATCTGTCACTTGATGCTGAAATCAGTGCAAAGCAAAAGCTGAAACTGTTATGTCCAAACTGAGTCAAAAATTGTGGAGAATAGCAGCCTGACTGAGAACCTCAAACTGTGAATCTATCAAGCGTGTGTCCTCATTGTACAACTCTATAGTGGTGAGGTCTGGATAAGACAAGATAGACAGGAGAAAAGGCTGGATAGTTTCTGGTTGTAAGATTTGTGCAGTTTGGTTGCTTTCACAAAGATGTCCCCAGTCTTGTATAGTTTAATAGGAAATATTTATGAATTACTAGTATGTCTTCATTTATACAGTACAAGATGTAAGCTTCCCTCTGTCATCGATCCAGTACGAGGCTACCCTCTAGACGTGGGTCATGTGTTCCTTTGCATTATAGCGTTACTGTACCCACTACCACATTAACCCTTTTGATGCCAGACCCTTAAACTACACCTCCCCCAAGTCTTCATCCAACTTATTTACAATGTATTATTGTTTGCCCAATATATTTACATTTCTTCTCTCAGCCCCCTTCCCCCATAAAGTTTGTATGTATACAGGTTTAAGAGGTCTAGAGGCTTTATAATTCTTGCAGATAAGTTGAAGGAGCTGTAGGGGGTGATTCTCCAAGCCTGCTTTGCTGCTGGGGGTGCAGATTAGGGCTGGCTAGGGTTGGGGAGGTGGGGGGGAAATGACATTGGGGCTCATCCAGGGAGGTCCAGTAGGCCAGTGATTGGATGGTGAGGTGAGTAGGAAGACCAGCGAATTGGGGTTGTGGGACTGGCCAGTGACCAGGCTAGCCAGCGATTGGGAAGCCAGCAATGCGGGGCCACTGCGCATGCACTGATCTTGGCACTGACAGCTCAGCGCCATGCTGCCGGCCTCCGGGGTGGGAATAGGTCCCACCACTGATTTTCCAAGGGAATCCCACTGGGGCACTCTGTGATGCACAGTGTCAGAGAGTTGCTCTGGAAATCACACTGGAAAAAACAGTGGGAGTAACTCCCATTTTCCCACAAATTCGGGACTTAGAATTTTTTTGGGAAAATCGCAGCCCTATACTCTGTTGTACTGAGTATACATTGATCAATAAGAGGTTGTTTCTGATGTGGCCATTCTGGATTTGGTTGGTTGATCTTAATTCCCTTTTTTTGCTCTTCAGAATTGAATTGTTCCTTCCTAAGTTACTTCAGGTGTTTTTGTTGGTCAGTGTTCCTCACATAATCTCTAAGGTAGGGTCATGTTCGGCACAACTTTGTGGGCCAAAGGGCCTGTATTGTGCTGTAGTTTTTCTATGTTTCTACATGGAGAATAAACTTGTAGCTAATCTGTACTGCTCATTCTGATTTTCTTCCTACATACGATTTGTATGTTGGGATGGAAGAGGTCCCTTCCTATTGCATGTGTGTGTGACTTATCAACAGGTTCAACTTTTATCTTAGCTTTCCGAACAACAATGCTGTCACTGGTTTGCTTGCTTGCCTCAGTGTGGTGTGATTAATTGGTGGCTCTGTTATAGCATTGTCTGATTAATGGGCTGTACTGACTGCAGGTTGCAACATCTGTTGTTGTGGTGTTCACAGTTAATGTGACAACAACCCTTGGACCCTGAGGTTGAGTTTCTTCTTGCCGCTGATTCAACACTCGAGGTGTTGTGGTAACCTTCTTAGTGTTTGGCTGATCTGACCATCAAGGAGCTTCTGGCACCTGCAAAGAAAATGGACAAACCAGCTCTGCCTAACTGAAGACAATTTGGAGCTGAAGTCCCAGTCGAGGATATCTTTTCTGTTGGGGCTCCTAGGAACATTTAGTTCTGTCTAATTGATGACGAAGGTTAAAAGGGCAGCACAGTGCCACAATGGTTAGCACTGCTGCCTTACAGCACCATGACCCCAGCTGGGAATCAAGCTAGGTTCGATTCCCAGCTTGGGTCGCTATATATGAGGAGTTTGCACATTCTCCCCGTGCCTGCGTGGGTTTCCTCTGGGTGCACTGGTTTCCTCCCACAATCCAAAGACGTGCAGTTTATGTGCATTGGTCATGCTGAATTCTCCCTCAGTGTACCCGAGCAGGTGACAGAGTGTGGCGACGAGGGGATTTTCACAGAAACTTCATTGCAGTGTTACTGTAAACCTACTGGTGACTAATAAATAAACTTTAAAGTTTTTACTTTTCTTCCATTCTAAGAATGTTCAGGACAACACAATCATTTTGAGTTGACTGTGATACACAGTGTCGGAGAGCTGCTCTGGAAATCACACTGAAAAAAACAATGAAGTTACTCCCATTTTCCCACAAATTTGGGACTTCGAATTTTTTTGGAAGAATCCCAGCCCTATATTCTGTTGTACTGAATATATATTGATCAATAAGAGGTTTTTTTTGATGTGACCATTCTGGATTTGGTTGGTTGATCTTAATTCCCTTTTTTTTGCTCTTTAGAGCAAAAGAAAAAAGAAGTGATAAAAGGCTGGCTAAGGATGACCTGACTACAGAAGTTTGTTTATCCCCACCAATGCCTCTACTTTCTCAGAAGACTAAGGAAATTTGGCATGTCAGTTATGAACTCTCAGCAACTTTTACAGATGCACCATAGACAGCATTCTTACTGGTTGTATCACAGCTTGGTATGGCTCCTCCTCTCCCCAAGACCACAAGAATCTACAAGAAGTCACGATTGTAGACCAATCCATCACGCAAACCAGCCTCCTTCCATTGACCCTGTCTACATTTCCTGCTGCCTCGGCAAAGCAGCCAGCATAATTAAGGACCGCACGCACCCCTGACATTCTCTCTTCCACCTTCTTCCTTCGGGGAAAAGATAAAAAAGTTTGAGGTCACGTACCAACCAACTCAAGAACAGCTTCTTCCCTGCTGCTGTCAGAATTTTGAATGGATCTCCCTCACATTAAGTTGATCTTTCTCTATACCCTAGCTATGACTAGGGTGTTCTTTCTGTTCTTTCATTTCCTTCTCTATGAATGGTATGCTTTATCAGTATAGCGTGCAAGAAACAATACTTTTCACTGTATGCTAATACATGTGATGATAATAAATCAAATCAAAAGATCAAAACGCCTTTTCAAGGGTCAGATCTTCCTTAGGGTGAAACATGTCAGAGAGTGCAGCACTTGGCAGCTCAATCCCTGATTAGCTCTGATTGTAGGTCATCATAATCGCAGCCTCCAGCCATTTCTGTACAGTTCATAGGATCAACAGCTTTGTGGCTGTGGGACACATTTGTTAAACTTTGCTTATTCAAGGATCTTGTTATTGTTCAAACTAAAATACGTTTCACATGATTTTAAAACTTCATCCAATTTTGCAGAGGATTCATTGATTTCTTGCCTAGTTTTTGTAGGGTGGCATGGTGGCAGAGTGGTTAGCACTGCTGCCTCACAGCACCAGGGATCCAGGTTCAATTCCCAGCTTGAGTGACTATCTGTATGGAGCCTGCACGCTCTCCCCAGGGTGCTCCTGTGTCGTCACACAGTCCAAAGATGTGCAGGTTAGATGGATAGGCCATGTTAAATTGGCCCTTAATGTTCAAAGATGTGTAGGTTAGGGGGATTAGCCATGGTAAATGCACAGGATTATGGGCGGAGGGCAGGGTCTGGATGGGATGCTTTTTGGAGAGTTGGTGGACCGAATGACTTCTACCTGCATTGTAGGGACTTCATGGTTCTAGACCAACCAAATAAGGCAATAAGTTAACAAATTCAGTTTTTGTCTTTTTGTCTTGATCTGAGGCAATCATGAAACCAAGGAACCTCTTCCTCTAAAGTTCCCAATTTTGTGACTGGTCTGGGCGTTGGCTGAGTCCAAACTGGTAAGATGAAGTTTTGATCTGTGGTCATTTAAAATTAAAAATGTGTTTAGATTTACATGCTGTACAGAAGTCCAAGCTGGTTCTGCAGTACATTACTTCTCAGTGAGGTTTCCTGTGTGATTCGGTTTTGGCAGGCTCCTGTAATGATGTTGGCCACCATTTCTGTGCTTTAAAATATTCAGCAGTGACTCCCTGAACCTACAACACATGGTCTTCCCTGCACTATCGGACGATTCTCGGGTCTTGAAACTATTGGTTCCTAGAATTTGCCAGGGTTTGAAATACTGATTATTTTTAAAATTTCATTTCATTTTTCTTCATTCTGAGCAAGTTTGGTGCCCTGGTTTCAGGCAATGATATGGAGCCCGGGCCAGTTTATGGCCATTTTTAAAATGCCAAGTCTGACTGTTGCTAACTTAAAAGTTTTTTTAAACACGTTCTGTCCGAAAAGTCAAGCTTTTTTTGAAGTTCACTTCTCTGGTGAGGTCTTCTGACATTGCACTCTCTGGGCAGTGAAGCTGGATTCAGTGGAACCTTCTGCCATAGTGTAGGGCCTTATTTATGCACTCTGCCTCCAATCCTACCCCCTGTGTGGCGATCTCCCTCTTTCACTTCTTTCAATTTTCCAGGCTTCAAGTTTACTCTCTAGCTTCTGTGAGGCTATGTGTTTTTCTGATAGCTACCACATTGTTATAAGATATGTGTAGTTCAGTAGGTCTCATGAAGAGATTCTGAGTCTTTATAATTTTACAGTAGGTGTTTATTAATGACTAGTAACTATGTCTGTATGTGTACATTATAAGGTCGAAGCTAGAAGCTATCTCCATGCTTGCCCCTACACATGTCTCTGTCCAGTACAAGATTGCCTTCTAGACTCAGGTCATGTGTTCTTTTACTTCACGGTGTGGGCAGTACAGTACCCAGTCTCACATTGACTCTTTCTATGTCAGATCCTTATACCACTGTTACCACCTTCACTAAGCAGGACAAGGTAACAAGGTCAAAGGTCCTGGACCATGCTCATTCCATCAGCATATGCTCATTGCTAAGACAACAATATCTGTGATGGCAAAGCCATCATATGAATTATGGCCAAATATTCAAGAACCTTTTGCATGGTGAGCTGGCCAGTGAATTATGGCCTCCTCTTAAGTGCTCATACCTCTATTGCAAGGACACCTGGAAATGAGATATAAAGGTGATGGACACTGACAACTGGGAGACAGTCACTGACAGTCATGAATTCTGGAGGCTGACTGTTTGGAAGGGCGTTGGAATAGGTGAGAAGGAATGAAAATCTCAGCTGGCTGAGAAGAGGGCCCAGCAGGCCAACAAATTGTGCACCTTCTCAGCATGCTGTCCTTCAATGCAGCACATATGCTGAGATTGCCAATGTAGAATGAGGCTCCCTCGCTACACCAGGCAATGTTTAACACAGAGTTGACAACTACGGTGCAAGCCATCACCTCATGAGTTGGAAGGTTGCAGGCCAAAAATGCTTCATTGGCTCCAAAGTGTTCCCTCGATTCTTTCTTTGTCAGATATTATTGCATTTCAATTTCACTCATTCAGTATTGATGTTGTCACTTACGTTTCTCTCCAAGAGGAAGAGTGGGCAGTTGGACAGTTGGTTTTTCAGTATTAGTGGCTAATATGGACAAGCAGATTAGGCAATGATATAATGATGGTTACTAACACCACAATCTGGAAAAATGCCAGCTGACTTCTTCCTGCAATCTGCTGCTGCCAATTATGTTGGATGAGCTGCTTTTGAGAAGGATGCAACAATTATTTTCAAACTATCTACAGATCGACAGAGGGAGGCCTCAAATATTGTTTGGTAACCAGGGCATGTGTAAGCACTTAAAGAGTATGGTCTTGCACAAGCCAGTGAGGAGGCACTAATCAAACAATCTATGCAGGCAACAACTATGCAGGTAACAACTGGGCTAATTTGAAGAGAGAAATCTAAATAAAACATTTGGAATTTGGTGATAGAAAAATTTAGAATGATTAGAGTTCCTCAAATCATTCCGAATCATAGAGGTTTACAGCATTGAAACAGGCTCTTTGGCCCAACTTGTTCATGCCGCCCTTCTTTTAAAACCCCTAAGCTAATCCCAACTGTCCACATTTGGCCCATATCCCTCTGTATCCATTTTACCCATGTAACTACCTAAATGCTTTTTAAAAGATAAAATTGTACCTACCTCTACTACTACCTCTGGCAGCTTGTTCCAGACACTCACCACTCTCTGTGTGATTATCTGAAGGAAGCAACTTTGCATTAAGGTTGTCCACACTCTCTCATCAGAGGATTACATCATTTTTTTCATCTCTCACTGTCTTTTTAGAGAATTCCAAGTGGCCAGATAAAAGGAAGAATGTGGACATGGGTGACACGCTAATCCAATCTGAAAAGATTTATGTTTTTAATCCAACATTGCCCTTTCAGCCTGGTCCTATATTACCTGATCACAAGGCTCAGTAAATGTAATGGAACCTTGCTTGATTGATTCAATCCTAATTTGACACCGACTTTTCCATGACAAGATGCATGTATATACATGGCAGTTTTCACAGAAATTCCTAACCAAACACATGAATAACTAAGCTGGTACCATCAGAGTTGACATAATGCTGTTGACCGTTTCATCTAACTAGTGGTGATTTACGAAGGCACTAAATCAATTACTATTGTTGTGCTTCAGGCTTTTAAAACGACAGCATTCTCTTCACAAAGTATTACCTCTGAGTGGATCGTTTTGTGTTCAAACTGGACAAGTGTTCCACCCACACAGGTGCTAGCCCGCAGGATAAGACACTTTATATGTCCATATTTAAGCACCAATAAATTGTATACAGGAATTTACTAGATTCCCATCAAGTTGTTGATTTATTCAGAAAGTAGGAACAGCACATCAAGGACCAGACTTAGTACAGTCAAAGGTTATCACAGCATTTTGTTATCATGTAAAATTATTACTGCGTTTGTTTTCAGATGGAACAATAATAACGCATCGAGAAAACAAAATGAACAAGAGTTTTTGCTCGTTCCCATTTTTTTCAATGAAATTATGGTGCTGAATTTGTTTCCCCTGGTCGCACCAACCCCCAACCCAGCGTGCACACACACACACACACACACACACACACACACACCAACCGTGCAATTTCCAAGTTGAGAAAGACATTCTCCCTTGCATTTCTCATTATTTTTATTCGTTTAATGCTGGATACAAAGAATGCCTTTTAGGGCCAGGCAGCCGGTACTCTAAGATCGACAGAGGGAGGCCTCAAATATTTGTTTGGTAACCAGGGCATATATAAGCACATAAAGAGCATGGCCTTGCATAGGCCAATGAGGAGGCACTAATTAAACAATCTGTGCAGGCAACAACTGGGCTAATAATTTACCAATCACTGGATAATTTGCATTTCCGAAGCACCTTTCACAATTTCTATGTCCACAGCTCTTTACAACTGACTCAGTATTGTCCAGTTGTGATCAACGTTGCAATGTAGGAAACATGGGAACTAATTTGTGCACTGCAAGGCTTCACAAGCAACATTATGGTAATGGCTAAGCTATCTGTACTGATGGTGTTGGCTGAGGATAAACCTTTATCAGGATACCAGGAAGTACTCAGTGCCTGAGAGAGCCTCAGTGCCTGAGGCCACATCTGAAAGATGGCACCTTCTACAGTGCAACACTCACTCAGTACTGCACTAGACTTGTGCGCAAAAGAGACAATAAAGAAAGAAGCTGGCAATATCCAGTGGCAGGTACAATAAATGTGGATACAGGGAAAGGCCCCTGGGGGAGAATGATGGGATAGTGCAGTAATGGCATTCCCTATTTGGAATGCTTGATGAAGTACAGGTGATAAAATGCAGAGGATTTAAGAATCAGTATTGCAATCATGGCAAGCTCTCAGAGATGTAGAGATGCCAGCATTGGACTGGGGTTCCACACACCTGACGAAGGAACACCGTTTCTGAAAGCTTGTGGGATTACTATCAAATAAATTGGTTTGACTTGAACCTGGTGTTGTGATACTTCTTACTAAGCTCTCAGAGGCCAGAACAATAACATGCCTGGCAGGGGATAGGGTTTAGAACCAACACTGTATGCATTAACCACCTGATCTGCCATGGGTGTTTTTCAGCTTAACATTTGTCATTGGGAAAATGTCAGAGTCCATTATAAAGGATGGAATCACAGAGCATTTAGAAATACATAATATAATCAAGCAGGGTCAACATGGCTTCATGAAAAGGGAATCATACCTGACTAATTTATTAGAATTCTTTGAGATGGTTATGAGCAAGATAGATAAAGGGGGACCAGTAGATGTAATGGATTTCTAAAAAGTATTTGATAAGGTACTGGACAAAAGACTACTTAATAAGATAATATGCCACCCCCATTGTGTTGGGGGTGGCATATTAGAATGGATAGAGGATTGCTAACTGATAGAAGACAGAGAGTTGAGATAGCAGGGGCATTTTCAGGATAGCAAACTACATCTAGTGAAGTGCCACAGGGATCAGAGCTGGGACCATAATTGTTTATAATATATATTAATGACTTGGATGAGGGAAGTGATGTTTTATTTCTAAGCTTGTGGATGATGCAACAATAAAAGGGAAAACAAATGGTGAGGATGACACAAAGAGTCAACAAGGAATATAGACAGGTGAGTGGGCAAAAACTTGACAGATGGAATATAATATGGAAAAATGAGAAGTTATGCACTTTGATACGAGGAGCAAAGAAGATAAATATTATTTAAATGGAGAAAAGCAGCATGGAGACACTTGAGGTTCCTCATACATAAATCACAAAAAGGTAGCATGCAAGTTCAGCAGGTCATAGGGAAAGCAAGTGGAATGTTGGTCTTATTTCAAAGTGAATTGAGTGTAGAAATAGGAGAGTCTTGCTAAAACTATGTAAGGCACGAGTTAGACCACATCTGGAATACTGTGAACAATTTTATAAGTCTGGTTAGTTTAATTATTAGTCACAAGTAGGCTTACATTAATACTGTAATGAAGTTATTGAGAAAATCCTCTAGTCGCCACACTCCAGTGCCTGTTCGGGTACACTGGCCAATGCACCTAACCAGCACATCTTTCGGAGTCTGGGAAGAAACCAGAGTACCCAGAGGAAATCTATGCAGACACGGGGAGAATATGCAGACTCCACACAGACAGTGACCCAACCCAGGAATCGAAACTGGGTCCCTGACGCTGTGAGGCAGCAGTGCTAACCACTGTGCCACCATTTGGTCTCCTTATCTAAGAAAAGATTTTTGGCACTGGAGGCAGTTGAGAGAAGGTTCACTAGGTTGATCCCAAGAGTGGAGAGATTTTCTTACGAAGAGAGGTTGAATAGGTTGACCTATATACTCTTTGGAGTTTAGAAGAATGAGATGACCTTATTGAAATATATAGGATTCTCAAGCGGTTTGACAGGGTAAATGCTGAAAGATTGCTTCCCCTTGTGGGAAAGCCTAGAACTAGATGGTACAAGCTCAGAGTTGCCCATTTAAGACAGAGATGGGAAGGAATTTCATCTCTCAAAGGCTATTGAATCTGTGGAATTCCTTAAATAGGGAGCTGTAGAGGCTGGGTAAAGGTATGGTCAAGGCTGAGGTAGACAGATTTTTAAACGGTAAGAGAATCAAAGGTTATGGGGATAAGGCTGGAAAGTAGAGTTGAGAATTTTCATATCAGATCAGTTGTGATCTCATTGAATGGTGGATCAGACTCGATGGGCTGAATGGCCTTTTTCTGCTCCTATTTCTTGTGGTGTTTCGCTATGGATGCTATACTTCACGGATGCTTGCATGTGGGACATGAAGGTTCTGGACACTGTTTTTCAGTTGAGCAACACCAGTCAGCGGTGACAGCAGCATGACAAGCGGTACGAAAGTAGCATCCCACAACAGCAGCTGTTAGCAATCCCATAGGCAGCACCTTTGGCAGAACCTGTGTCTCACAAGCTCCTAGCCAAACAAAAACAACTTAGACTGTTTCAGTATGCCCAAGTAATGCTCAGCACCCGCATGCAATTGATGATGCTAAAAGATGGCTCCTCCAACAGTGCAGCACTTCCTCTGTACAGCACTGGAACATCAGTCTTGATTTATACGGTGGCACAATGACTAGCACTGCTGCCTCACAGTGCCAGGGACCCGGGTTCAATTCCTAGCTCAGGTCACTGTCTGTGTGCAGTCTGCGCGTTCTCCCTGTGACTGCGTGGGTTTCCTCTGGGTGCTCTGGTTTCCTCCCACAGTCTAAAAGATGTGCTGGTAAGGTGCATTGACCCGAACAGGCACCGGAGTGTGGCGACTAGGGGAATTTCACAGTAACTTCATTACAGTGTTACGTAAGTCTTCCTTGTGACTAATACATAAACTTTAAAAATTTAAAAGGTTCTGGACTGAAACTGGGACCTACAATCTTGTGACTCAGAAGTGAATGTGAAACTATATAGAATTGACACCATTGGGACCACTTTACATGGCAATATGGCACATAATACATCAGAACAGACATGAACAGAAGGTCACAGGAATAACAAGCCTTTAATAACCTTGGAGAAGACCACACTGAATTACTTTGCCTCTATAAGCACTGGGGAAGCAAGAGAAGGTAAATCTCTGAGTGTCCTGCACTATGCCCCGTTCATGCCTTTGTTTCTAGAATTAACTATTCTAATGAAACTCTGGCTGGTCTTCCACATTCCACCCTCTGTAAATTTGAGGTCATCTAATATCAGCTGCCTGTGCCTTACCTTGCAGCAGTCCCATTCCTCCATCATTCCTGTGCTCGCTGACCAAGATCTTAATTTTAAAATTCTGATCCACATTTTGGAAATGCCCCTGTGTCCTGGCCTGTCCCTATTTCTGTAATGTCCTCTAGCCCCATATCCCTTCAGGATACCTGTGCTTTCCAATTTTGGCCTCTTGTCCATTCCCAATCATAACTGCTCCACTGTTGGTGGTCATGCCTTCAGTTGTCTAGGCTCCAAGCTCTGGAATTCTCTTTTTGTAGCTCTCCACCTGTCCACTTGACTTTCCTCCTCTCTCCCTCTTAGGCTATGCCATGAGATTGAGGATGTCTTTCTTACACTCTGATTCGATGAGTTCCAGGATGATTGATAAATCCATTGCATGACCTGCAGAATGCCATGGCTGAAGCAGGTGTTTAAAGTGTTGGATAGATGTAATATTCCCTCCATTGTCTTGACTTCATCCCTACATGTTGCCAACAAAGTCTCTCAAGGTGTTTGTTGCCTCCTCAACTGATCTGTCTCCATTTTGGTCAGTCACTAGCTAAGGACTTACATCAGTCAGCAGGGATGTTCCTTGAGGACATCACTGATTTTTTTTTGTAGTCTTTCTGGGAGTCTCCTCCTTCATCCGCGTTCTAAGTACAACAGTTGGGCCAGGAGTCTGGTGTCATGCATACGATCGATTCGCCTCACCCAACAGAGCTGGTTCTGAGTGATTAGTATTTCAATGCAGGAAATGTTGTCTTGGGAGAGGAGTTTTCTGATGGATCACTGTTCTTCCCATTGGATTTGGAGGATCTTGAAAAGGCAATGATGGTAGTATTTTTCCAATGTCTTGAGGGGTTTGCTGCATGTTTTCCCAGTCTCCAAAGCATAAAGCCTACTTTGTTGATCAAGCTTTTAGTCATAGAATCGTAGAATCCCTACAGTGCAGAAGGAGGCCACTCAGCCCATCGATTCTGCACTGACAACAAGTCCACCCATTCTGTAACCCCACATATCCACCTTACCAATCCCTCTGACACTAGGACAAATTAGCATGGCCAATCCACCTAATCCACGCATGTTTGGACTGTGGGAGGAAACTGGAGCACCTGGAGGAAACCCACGTAGACATGGGGAGAATGTACAAACTCCATACAGTCACCTGAGACCAGAATTGAACCTGGGTCCCTGGTACTGTGAGGCAGGAGTGCTGAGCACTAAACCACTATGCTGCCCAACTGATCTAAGATCACCTAACCTAACTGAGTGACACTATAGTTAAGAAAGCTCACCAACGCCTCTACTTTCCCAGAAGACTAAGGGAATTTGGCATGTCCGCTACAACTCGCACCAACTTTTACAAATGCACCATTGAAAGGATTCTTTCTATTTGTACCACAGCTTGATGTGGCTCATGCTCTGTCTAAGACCACAAGAAACTACAAAGAGTCATTAATGAAACCTAATCCATCACTCAAACCAGCCTCCCATCCATTGACACTGTCTACACTTCCTGCTGCTTCAGAAAAGAAGCCAGCATAATGAAGGATTCCACGCGCCCTGGATATACTCTCTTCCATCTTCTTCTGTTGGGGAAAATACACAAAAGTCTGATGTCACGTATCAACCTACTCAAGAAAAGCTTCTTCCCTGCTGCTGTCAGATTTTTGAATGGACCTACCTTGCACTAAGTTGAACTTTCTCTGCACCCTAGCTATGACTGTAACACTACATTCTTCACTCTTTCCTTTCCTTCCCTATGAACGGTATGCTTTGTCTGTATAGCATGCAAGGATCAATACTTTTCCTGTATACTAATACATTTGGCAATAATACATCAAATCAAAGTCATATTTTGCTTAATTATGTTCCTGTGAAATGCCTTAGGACATATTGTTCTGTTAATGGCACTATACAAATGGAACCTGTTGTCATGGGCTGCTACCATCCAATTTCTGTGTCTTGCACTCTTCTTACTCAATTGCCCCTGAAGTATATGCATAAACAAATGAACAACATATGAAGTTAGTGTCCTGTCATGTGAGACTTGTTTGAAAGTGTCACTTGAGGAAAGTATGGCAACAGTAATTACTGTTTTGTCACTATAAGCTTGAAACCACTGCCTTCAGCAATGCCACTGGGCTAGGCTAAAACAACTCCTCCTTCTCATCAACATTTACAGAGCAAGTACTACAAGTGCACATCCCACTTAATGCCCTAATCCTCCCAGTGTCTTTCTAAATTGTTCAGATTGTTAGGACTGTTTTCCTGATTCCACCCTCACCTGTTCAATTCTAACCTGTTGCTTGTCATAGAATAGAATTATATTATCCCTTCAGCACAGGAGAAGGCCATTCAATCCATCAAGTCTGCACCAACCCATCTTTTTTTTAACCTTATCCAGCCCTATTCCCATAACCCCACCTATCTATCCCACCAATCCCACTTAACTTACACATCTTTCAGACTGTGGGAAGAAACCAGAGCACCTGGAGGAAACCCACGCAGACATGGGGAGAACTCCACACAGACAGCTACCCAAGGCCAGAATTGAACCTGGGTCCCAGGCAGTGTGAGGCAGCAATGTGTGCCACCATGCTGTCTTCATGTCTTCTTATTGTACCACTACCTCAATGCTGCTAAGATCTTTCTCCCTAATTCAGTGTTAATTTCCTCCACTCAAGCATGGTAAGCATCGAAACTATCATTTTGAGTCACTACCCCAATTCCATTTCTTTGGCTCCAACTTCCATCTCTTTGTCTTGTTACAGCAGCTTAGTGAAATGAGACTACATTTGCAATCCAGAGATCTAGAATTCAAAATCTATCGCAGCAAATCGTGATTATGAATTAAATAAAACTGGCGAACTGTAGCTGCATTAAAAACACATCATTGTATCTATCAGGTTGTTGTGTAAATCAAACTGTTTCATTCATATCCTTTAGGGAAGAGAATCTGCCACTCAAATCTGCCCTGGCCTCCTATCTCATACTGAGTGATTGACTCTTAATGCCCTCAGAGTAACCAGGAATGGGCAATTAATTTTGCCTTGTCAGTGTTGTCTGCATTTCGACAACAAATTTTCAGAACGCATCATGTGTATCCAATCCATCTGTGATGTCTGTTGAAGTTCTATAAATTATACTTTCTCTTTAGGGCTTAGAGCATGAATTGTTGTGTTTGAGCAACTAGCCAAACAGCCCAAAGCAAAGAAGTAACAGTGACATTCCAAATGATAATACATTTGGTAAATTTTTCAATTCAGTGCAGTGGCCCACCATTAATCCATATGATATTGAGGCACCTTGAAGATTTTGGGCCTGAAAATCCCTGGCCTTTCTGGTGAAATCCTGTTTTAACTCTGGTATAGTCACGACAGAAGGGCCTGCCTAGTATCTGGGTGCTTGCGCTTTCAACCTACTAACAAAGTAGGTGAAATTGTGTAGAGGGAGTTACGCTAAAGAGGTGGCATCACATCAGTTGCCTGTTGGACACCCTGCACAATATTCAATTCACTCAACTGGCGAAGTGGCGAAGTAATACTGAATATTAGGCAACAAGAAAATGCTGAAAAATCTCGGCAGGTCTGGCAGCATCTGTGGAAGTCATGATGTATAGTTGCCGGCATTGCACTGGGGTAAACACAGTAAGAAGTCTGACAACACCAGGTTTAAGTCCAACCAGTTTATTTGATAATGATTTGATAAATCAAATAAACTGGTTGGACTTAAACCTGGTGTTGTCAGACTTCTTACAGCATCTGTGGAGGCAAAAAATAAAGTTAATGTTTTAAATCCATATCATTAACTATTTTCTATCTCCATAGATGTTGCCAGACGCACTGAGTTTTTGCAGCATTTTGTGTTCTGGTTTTAGATTCCAGCATCTGTAGTATTTTCTGTTATTTCAATGACTATTAGACCATAAGACAAAGGCTATTAGCCTAAAAGATCTGCTTTGCCATTTAATCATGGCTGATATGTTTCCTGACCTCATTCTCCCACCTTTTCCCTGTAATGTTTGACTCCCTTACCAATCAAGAACCTGTCTATCTCTGTCTTAAATATACTCAATGACTTGGCCTCCACAGCCTTCTGTGGCAATGAATTCCATAGATTCACCAGCTTCTGGCTGAAGCAGTTCCTCCTCATCTCAGTTCTAAAAGCTCGTGATTTATTCTGAGGCTGCACCCTCGGATCCTAGTCTCTCCTACTGATGCAAACATCTTCTCCGCATGCACTCTGTCCAGGCCTTTCAGCATTCTGTAAGTACACTAGGCATGTCACTTACAAAGCAGCAAAAGGAATTTTGTTTTGCAGTGTCCAGCTTCACCCCTAGAGTTTCCAAAATGGAGCTTTGATGTGACCTAAATGTCATTGATATGGGGTGGGGTGGGCTTGACATTTCCCTGATGAGTGGGCCACTGAGAAGTAAAAGAGGCAACTCTGAGGATCAATGCTGGGACAGAGGCTCGGACCTCAGAAGGATAGCAAAATTGAAGAAGAAACTTGATGCATACGTATATGTATTTTAGAGTGGGGATTGGCAACTGAAAGTTTCCAAGTAATGAAGAACATATTTTTCAAGCTGTTGGGAAGATGTGCGTCGGTTGGAAAGGGCACCACCACTGCCGTAGAGAAAGTGGCCTTCCATTATCCCTGCTTTCTCCAATGGATCAATGGAAGAATGTGGCCAATCTTGGCATAATTGCTAGAATCACAACCCACGGAATTTCAGGGCCTCCTTCCTGTTCTGCAGGGCTCTTGGCCAGAATTGCTGTACACTTTTCTTTACACTTTTTGTAACATGGATTCAGCCATTTCTCTTATTACATTAATATTTCTTCCATGGTCTAATCCATAAAATTCAAAGCCAATCCAACACCAAAGGAAAATTTGAGGGAAAAATGGTTTGTACTCCAAAACAAAATCTCATAAGACATTTCAAAGAAACTTTTCCTCATACCTTGCTAAATATATACCAAATAGTTTCCTCTATTGCATGATTGTAATTGGCAGCAGTATTACTGGAAAGGACTTCTCCCTTTCATTAGTTTGACAAAAGCTCTTAATTAATCTGCGGTCTGTATGCTTACGGAATGAAAGTGATTAACCTGAAAAGAATTACGTGGAATAAGTATCACACACTGAACAAACAAGATGCTTAAAGTTGAAGCAAATTGTGAGAAGCAAACATCTGTGGCAATGAGCATTGGAGAGATCTGGATAGAATGTTTGCTTTATCTAATAATAAAAGTTAAGACGCATGTTTGAACTAGACGTTGGGAACGTTCAACATGGGAGCATTGCAGGAATTTAAGATATTAAGTGTGATAGGGGAACCTGATCTATAACCTGTTGGATGAAATACAATTGTATGGTACAATATTTATACAAATGTATTCAGTGCTCTAATGTATGACATCTTGGATGCCTAGGTTGCTTCCCATATGAGGGAAGTGAAGGATATTTTCCAATGCTTCACCATGAGCCCCAACTTTGCATTTGAAACCTGTGGATGGTAAAGATCTTTTTGAGTTCAGGGCAAGTCCCATGTCCTCGCAAGCTTTGGTGAATAGGTCAACTCTCTGCGTAGCTTTCCTTCAGAGTGAGTGCTAATGTGTGCATTATCAGCATGCTGTTTTTCTGGTACAGAAATGATTATCGTCCTATTTTTCGCCTTAAGGAATCTGAAATTAAAGAGTTTATTATCAGTGCACTAAGTATTGCACCTGGGGGAGGGAGCCTGTCAGTAGTACATTGCAGTGATGTTGCAAGAAGGATTAAGAATACTGTTGGTGCAGTACACACCCCTGTTTGTTGACTTTTGAGAGGGAGATACCTTTAGTAGAACCATTGCAAAGTATAGGCAGTCCTCGGACTTATGATACATTTGGTTCCTGTAAGATGAAATGTCCAAGGCTGAACTGATTTTCTCAAAGGAACAATGTGGGTTTGTTTCCTGAACCAAAGAAGGAAATCACTCATGGGTACCCAATGATGTGAAAAACTCTCCACTGTTGTCCTGTCAAGTCACTGAGGCAACTGTTGATGCCTACACGCCTTAACACAAGTTCCTAGGTTAATGTGGGGGAGAAAATGACGCCATCAGTGACTGTCAGTTGCCTGTTTAATCTTGAGTACAAATTAAGTAATCATATAAATGCATTGAAATTACGACAGTTGCACCAAATCAATTCAACAAAGTAATAAAGACGGTTTGAGGTGTCCAGTCATACAGATGGGCAGCACAAAATGTCAATGTGCACATATGAACTTGCAGGAGTGGTGTTGTAAAGTTAAAACTGAGGTGGTAAATTGGGTATCAATTTATAAATGTTGATAAGGGCCATTTGCCATAACTTGAACATCATAAAGTCGATGACTGCCTGTACCATCATTTGTATATTGCCATGCAGGAAATGGATCACCTTTGCCAAGTTATTTGGACATGCATATCCCTGTAGCGCCTTGCAAAGGCTAGTTTGATTCACCAAATCAAAGTTTTTGTAAGATCGAAGAAGGCCATGTAGGAAGGGATGCTCTGCTCTCTAAAATAAATTCAAAATACTATGGATAGTGGAGATCTGTAATAAAACAGAAAGTATTGGAAGTATTCAGCAAGCGTCTGTGGAGAGAGAAACAGTGTTAATGTTTTGGTCCAATATGTCCAAAGAACAAAGAAGGAGAAAAGGTTCTGAAAAAGAGTCATATTCGATTTGAAATGTTAACCCTGTTTCTTTCTCCACAGATGTTGGCAGACCAGCTGAGTATTTCCAGTACTTCCTGTTTTTCCTTATGTTCTATTCTCTGTTCTTTTCCTGATGGCGGTGTACTGTGAAAATTAAGCCATTTGTTCTTCCCATATGTCAGAACCTACATTGGGTCACTGGAAGAACCTCTTCTTCAATTGCAAAAGATGATTAAGAATAAGCAGTAATGTAGCTAGGACTTTACCAATGGCTGAGAGCAATGCTATACCCTTACAGTTCCTCCAAGTTAACTTATCTTCTTCCTTGAAGATTGTGGTTTCTAGAATCGCAATAGGGCATAGAATAGAATGGGGCATGTATCTGAAAGATCAGTGTATCTTCTCTATTTTTCAGTATTTCTGCATGGATATTTTCAGAATCAGAAGCTTTATTCTTTTCTATCTGGTTGACAACATTTATCACTTCAATGAGTGTTTGACCACTGTCTAGCTCGCCTCTGGTGTATGTTGTTGGAGGTTCTCCAGCAAGTGCATGTCCATTGTGGAGTTTTAATTCAGTAGTTCTACAAAGTGCTCTTTCCAGCTGTCAGTGATACTGCCCATGTCTTTGAGGAGAGACTTGCTACCTTTGAATCTTACCGATGTTGATCTGTGTATTGAGGGTCCATAGATCTCTTTAGTTGCCTTGAATAAGGCATGCATGTCCAGCAAGTCAGCAAGGACTGGAATATTCTCCCTTTTTTCCATTCATCATTTGCTCTTCAAACCATGGCTTCTTCTTTCAACTTCAGCTTTGGTCGTTGGGTGGGTGAGTTTCTTTATTGTGGAACTTGGATCCTGTTCCCAGGTTTGGAATGATGTCTGTTTACAATCGATGAGTTTGCATCTTCTCGCATTGCTCTTATCAAATCAACTGATGTGTCTGAGGATTTCTCAGCATGTATAAGTGACCATGGATTTCAATATTGCCAGCCAGCTTGGACATTGCTTGATGGCATGACCAAGTGTTCCTGCAGTTCCAATTGATTTGCTCTTGAAATTGTTTGAGCATGGTGTTATTTGATGGGGCAGAACTCCCTATCTGTTGTGGCCATTTGTGCCATTTTGGGGTTGCCTCAGTTGCTAACGCTGAATGCATGAGTTGGTCATCTGTCCAGCATTCATCGGCCATAACCATCACATGCATAACATATATATCTTTTTGATTCCTGGTCCTGACTATTACAATGTTGCCAGGATGTCTTGAAATGTTTCATTCGGATGGAAATGGGTGTGAGTGACCATGTGTTCAGCACACAGGGTAAGGAGGGGTACACTGTTGGAATTGGACCTTCCAACATTGTACATTGGTTGTGACAGTCTAAGGAATGATTTCTGAGACATTGATATGTCTGAACAATAACTGGTTGATTCAACACACAGCTTTCTACTGATGTGCATGACTAGGTGTTATTCATCCAAGCCATAAGCATTCTCCCTCTCGTCTCTTGGTCAGCTGGATCATCTTCATGTGGAAGGCCCTGATTGCACTATAAGTCACGTTAACCCTTTCAATCCTGATCACCCTAATACTGCATCCAATTCCATGCTTTCCAATGGTGTGTCCCGCTAAAGCTGCTGAGTGACTGGCCATTACATTTCATCTGCCACAGTCACAGCCTGATTGGGAGGAATTCCATTCCACGTGTTTTTTAAAATCTTTGACTTAGGCAGGATTTTGTTTTCAATGAGTGTTTGAGTTTGAGTCTTCCAGACCGACAAAACAACTTCAAATAGGTGGTATGGTGGCACAGTAGTTAACACTGCTGCCTCACAGCGCCAGGAACCTGTGTTCAACTCCTGCCTTGGGTGACTGTCTATGTGGAGTTTGCATGTTCTCCCCGTGTCTCCGTGGGTTTCCTCCGAGTGCTCTGGCTTCCTCCAACAGCCCAAAGATGTGTGGGTTAGGTTAATTGGCCATGATAAATTAACCCTAGTGTCAGAGAGACTAACAGGGTAAATACGTGGGGTCACGGGAATAGGGTCTGCGTGGGATTGTGGTCGGTGCAGACTCAATGAGTTGAATGGCCTCCTTCTGCATTGTAGGATTGCTATGATTCTAAATAGGAATTCCACAATGATGTTCAAATAGAAATATCATTAATTCCATTAATTTAACAATTCAGACGAAACAAATGCAAAGAGAAAAACACAGTTTTGTAGAACAAAGACTTCAAGAGGATGAAATCCAACCTGCAGCTCTATCTAATCTAGCAATGACTTTGTGACTAATTGCTGAAATATCCTGGTGAACGTTTGCACAAGCACAACAAATCAATTTCGACTGGTTAACTTGCAAAGGGGCATCTTTATTTGTCTAAAAAGCGTGGAAATTGATTTTTCAGTTGAGAAGGGTTAAGTCACTGAGATTTGCAGAAGATTGTGTGCATTAGGATAAAGCAATGGGAAAGTGCAGAGATCACATCTTTTAATTTCCTTCCTGTACTTTTGCACTTTTGACTCAACAGCTTATTGGAATGGTTCATTGTTATAAGGTGCTGGTGAGGCCACACCTGGAGTACTGTGTGCAATTTTGGCCTCCTTACTTGAGAAAGGATGTACTGGGGTCAATGGGTGCTATTCGGATTGGCGGTTGGTGACTAGTGGAGTGCCCCAGGGGTCGGTGCTGGGGCCTCAGCTATTTACCATTTATATAGATGATCTGGAGGAGGGAACCGAGTGTATGGTGTCGAAATTTGCTGATGACACCAAGATTGGGGGAACGGCAAATTGTGCGGAGGGTGGGGAGAGTCTACAGAAGGATCTAGATAGGCTGGGCGAATGGGCCAGGAAATGGCAAATGGAATTTAATGTTGGCAAGTGTGAGGTGGTCCACTTTGGTAGGAATAATGGTAGGAAGGACTATTACTTACGTGGTGAAAAACTGCAGCAGGCGACGGTGCAGAGGGACCTCGGGGTCCTTGTGCATGAGTCGCAAAAACCCAGCTTGCAGGTGCAGCAGGTGATCAGGAAGGCGAATGGGATGCTGGCCTTCATAGCGAGGGGGATTGAATATAAAAGTAGGGAGGTCTTGCTGCGGTTGTATAGGGCATTGGTGAGGCCGCAGCTGGAGTACTGTGCGCAGTTTTGGGCGCCGTACTTATGCAAGGATATTTTGGCCTTGGAGGGAGTGCAGAGGAGGTTTACTAGGCTGATGCTGGAGTTGAGGGGGTTGAGCTATGAGGAGAGGCTGAATAAACTAGGCTTGTACTCGTTAGAGTTTAGAAGAATGAGGGGAGATCTCATTGAGACATATAAGATGATGAATGGGATGGATAGGATAGAGGTGGAGAGACTCTTCCCGCTCAGAAAGGATAGTAGGACTAGGGGGCACAGCCTCAAGATAAAGGGGGGGCGGTTTAGAACGGAGTTGAGGAAGAATTTCTTCACTCAAAGGGCAGTGAATCTCTGGAATTCTCTGCCCGTTGAAGTAGTGGAGGCTACCTCGCTAAATATTTTTATGAAGCGGGTTGATGGGTTTTTGATAAGAGAGGGGATTAAGGGTTATGGGGAGAGGGCGGGAATGTGGAACTGAGCCACGACAGATCAGCCATGATCTTATTGAATGGCGGGGCAGGCTCGAAGGGCTAGATGGCCTACTCCTGCTCCTATTTCTTATGCTCTTATGTTCTAGCAGTGGAGGGGGTGCAGAGGAGATTCACTAGGTTGTTTCCGGAGTTGAGAGGGTTGGCTTATGAGAGGAGACTGAGTAGACTGGGACTATACTCATTGGAATTCAGAAGAATAAGGGGTGATCTTTTAGAACAAAGAACAAAGAAAATTATAGGACAGGAACAGGCCCTTCAGCCCTCCAAGCCTGTACCAGAAACATATAAGATTATGAAGGGAATAGATAAGATAGAAGCAGAGAGGTTATTTCCACTGGCGGGTGAAACTAGAACCGGGGGCATAGCCTCAAAATAAAGGGGAGCAGATTTAGGCCTGAGTTGAGGAGGAACTTCTTCACCCAAAAGATTGTGAATCTGTGGAATTCCCTGCCCGGTGAAGCAGTCAAGGCTACCTCATTGAATATTTTTAAGGCAAAGATAGATAAACTTTTGAACAGCAAAAGAGTAAAGAGTTATGTTGAGTGGGCGGGTAAGTGGAGCTGAGTCCACAAAAAGATCAGCCATGATCTTATTGAATGGTGGAGCAGGCTCGAAGGGCCAGATGGCCTACTCCTGCTCCTAGTCTTACGTTCTTATGTTTTTGAGTGGTGGCCCTACATATAAGTCACAAAAGTTTCATGGTCGTCTTGAACAACCACCCTTCCATCACCCCCCTCCCCCCAACTGTGGCCCTGGCAGATAATATTTCCTGATTGGTTAACATTTAAATAAACAGTGTATTTCCATCCAATCAATATACTTTGTACCATAGACAGTCATCCACACTTTGATGCTTTTTGGCAACGACGCAATTGGCTCCAATCTGCATTTTCTGTCCTATGAGAGAGTTCATATACAAAACTTTGAACTTGATCAATAGAAAGAAATATGTTGAATGCAGGTGGTTAAGAAAGAGACAGAATATCAGTATCGGCATTTAAATTGGGACTATTAAAGTACGAAGGTCAGAGATTTTCCTTTGATCTCAAGCAGGAGTTAACGGAGATGTTTTTATCACAATGCTTCACGTGCCTACATGATCTAAGTGACACAAGTGCAATATAAATGAGCAAAGGTTAAGTTATTTTCATTCCTTTGCTTAGCCACTGATTCCAGTGCTTCAGCACACCCAATTAAGGCCTGGAAGTGGATACTGAAATCCTTACTGCCAATTCCTGGGAACGTATAGCACTAACTGTGTAAATTGTTTAATCCTCAGCACTTAGAAGCTGATATTTGAGAGCTGGGTGCTCACTTGACTGGCATTTGGGGAGTAGAGCTAAAAAAATATTGAGCATCTCCATTTACTTAGTCAAATTTTCTTTCCTGATTCAGACCCAGCTAAGCTCACAAGTCTTCTGAAATGAAATGCCTTCACTCAGTTGAAATGATACACTGCAGTTCTATTCCAACTCTCTGGCAAAGCAAATCTATATGTGGTATTTGTGTATCCCGCCAGTAGTGTGCAATTAGAAATCTGGGACATAAAAGTACAGAGGAAGGATGAAGTCGCACTGTAGATTGGTACACAAAGAAACTGGTGAAGGCTCGTTCTGCGATTTATGGGTCATATCAACTCGGGGTGGAATTTGCCGCTCCTGCCAGCAGCTGGAATCGGGGTGGGCAGGCAGGTCACTAAATTTGGTGAGATGGAAAAATTCTGGTTCCCACCAGTGGGAAATTAGGTTGGAATTTTGTTCTCTTGACTTTGATGTGGGTTCAAAGCAGGTCGAGTTTCCCGCAGGTTCATGGCGGGGATAACATGGTGTTCATTTTCATCTCACGAATGTTCATCAGCTCTCCGGAGTTAGATACCTCCTCCAAATAGAGTTCTGTGCCAGCAGGAAATTCGAATGGTCTGCTTCCCAAATGTATATAAAGTGGCATGCACCTGATGAACTTTACTTCATTAATGTTTTTTGAGATACACAAATGTTGCTTTCACCTACCTTTAATAACTTTGCAGCGAGTGTGTGTGTGTGTGTGTGTGTGAACAAGGAGCAGAGTGGAGCAGTGACAGGCTACCCTAGGGCATGAATTATAAGACTGTTGAAGCAGGGATCAGGCACTGTTGAATAGACTGCTGGGGACTGAGGCCACGCAGTCAGGACATTTTGAATGGACTATCTTGAGGCTGAGGCAATGCTGTTGGAAGCATAGTGAACAGACTGTCCTGGCTGGGGCTGTTCGGGCCTTGTTAAGAGGGCTCTGCATGGCATGTATATCTTGGTCCTGGTTTTGGGCAAGGGGAAAGCTTCTTTGGGCAGTGACAGTCATGCGCAGCGTCATGTGCAGGGCATGGTCAGTCACCTAAGGTATTTGTTTGTGAGGGTTCAAGGCATGATAGTGTGATAAAGATGGTAAAGTCATAGTCAAGGGAGACATCTGCAATCTATTCATTGATAACTGAAGGGATATTGAATATTGTCATAGGAATGGCCCTGGAAGCTCAGTGTGTATGTGAACGTGAAAAGGGGAGGAGTCTGGTCAACTAAGAACATGGGAACGTCAACTTTATAGGGTTCACCTGGGAGGACAGGAATATCCACATGAATGGGGGCATGAGCAGGGGGCTGAATAGTGCTAGACAAAGGGAAATTAAAAGGGGTGACGATGGAGAAGGATAGGAGGGAGTTAGCAAGTGATGGGGGACATAAAACTTGGTGGGAGAGTGAGCTGTGAGGGGGATGCAGACATGCATCAGTGTGATTTGGACAAGTTGAATGAGTGAACGAATGAATGTCAGATGCAGCACAATGTCAATACATGTGAGGTTATCCACTTTGGTAACAAAAACAGGAAGACAGATTACTATCTGAATAAATTGAGAGAGGGGAATGTGTAATGAGACCAGGGTATCCTTTAACACCAGTCACTGAAGGTAAACATGCAGATGCAGCAAATGGTAAAGAAGGCAAATGGTATGTTGGTCTTTATAGTGAGAGAAATTAAGTACAGGAAAAGCCATGGTGAGGCTACCATATCGGCACTATAGTTAAGAAAGCCCACAAAGCCTCTACCGTCTCAGAAGACAAATGAAATTTGGCATATCTGCTACACTGTCACCAACTTCTACAGATGCATCATAGAAAGAATCCTTCCTGGATGTATCACAGCTTGCTTTAACTCCTGCCCTGTCCAAGACCACAAGAAACTACAAAGGATTGTGAACAAAGCCCGGTATATCGCGCAAACCAGCCTCTCATCCATTCATTCTGTATACACTTCACACTGCCTTAGAAAAGCAGCCAGCATAATCAAGGATCCCACGCAGCCTGGAAATACTCTCCTCCACCTTTTTACATCGTGAAAAAGGTTACAAAAGTCTGAGGTCATGAACCAACCAACTCAAGAACAATTTCTTCCATGCTGCCAGTAGACTTTTGAATGGACTTACCTTATACTAAGTTGATTTTTCTCTATACCCCAGCTGTGACAGTAACATTATAATCCTCTCCTTTCCTTCCCAACGTGTGGGATGCTTCGTTTGTAAAACGCGCAAGAAACAATACTTCTCACTGTATACAAACATGTGACAATAACAAATCAAATCAACTTAAATCAAAAACACATGGAATATTGTGTGCAGTTTTGGTCTCCTTATCTGAGGAAGGATGTTCTTGCTCTAGAGGCAGTGCAGTGAATGTTACTACATTGATTCCTAGGATGGTGGGACTGACATATAAATAAACAGGGTAGATGCAGGAAGGATGAAACTGATGGTGGGGGAGTCCAGAACAAGAGGTAACCGTCTAAGGATTTTAGAACCATTTAAGATTGAGATGAGGAGAAATTTATTAACCCAGTAAGTGGTGAGCCTGTTGACTTCATTACCACAGAAAGCAATTAAGGCCAAAACATGCATGTTTTCAATAAGGAGTTAGACGTTGCTATTGGGGCGAAGGGATCAAAAGACATGGGGGGAAGGTGGGATCAGGCAATTGAGCTGGACGATCAGCCATGATCATAATGAATGGTGGAGCGAAGGGGCGAATGGCCTACTCCTACTTTTATTTTCAATGTTTATATGTTGCAGGCTGGTCGCCAACACAAAGGTCAGCAGCACCATTTTCAAGCTCAGCTAGAAAACTATCAGTCAGGGAGAGGCCTCAGAGCTTGTGGGGTGAGTTCAACACAGCAAGCCTTGGCCAATTGTAGGGGAAGGCTAGAATTGTCTTGCTCAATCCATGGACAGCATGGGTTCAGCTCAGTGCTGGACTCAAGGATTTAATGAACAATGAATAAACTTTGGCTCCTTTAATATTGGTGCACATTCAGACCAAAATCCATTATGTTTCAGTGCTGTGGTGCACGTAGTCTTAACTGGCGTCTGATCCTTACAGAGACATGTCAGAAAGATTACACACTCCAAGGATCAATGATCACGTTTGTTACACAGATGCAGCTTGGGCCCTGTAATCCTCCATACTTCAGTGCATTCAAGGACCTTTCTTGCATTCAAGATATCTATGGATATAAATTGACATTCGTGTCTGAGTGGGAATAGCAACTGCCTGTCATTGTCTAAGATGATTGTATCCTGCAAGTGGTGGCCTTGGTATACAATGTACAGACGAAGGGAACATCAAGGGCTGGAGTCTGCTTAGCTGCCATATACATGGAGGAAAATAATTCACTTGGAACTAACATTGATTGTTCAATCGTATCCATTCACAAAAATCAAGAAAGAGTTGTGAATGCGGGTTGGAGGCAATGCTGCTTTCTTGATAGCTTTGATTGGAATGAGGAGGGTAAGTGTCAACAGCCACAACTCAGCAAAGACTATCTGCCAGAAGAACAAGAGCCAATGGGCTGAGAGGAAGACCCAGATACTGACAAGAAGGAGCCAAATACAGGAAGACATTTGACGTGACCAAGGGTCTACAGAAGATGCTGTCCTATATGGAGATAAGTGAAATACAGTGCTGCAGGTGCCTATGTTAGCTCATATTTGCTGCATTCTTCATGAAGAACTCACACCGCATGAATTTGAAAAGCATCCTACATCAGTTGCTATAAAGGTTACTGCTGCACTGAACCTTTTTGCCTGTGGATCCTTCCAGGGCTCCACTGGGGATCTTTGCAGAATTTCTCAATCAGTGACAGACAAAGGGAAGAGACCAATGTCCTTTTCAACAAAGCTAATTGTGAAGCTCTGTGGATGAAGCACATCAGGCTGCCAGAGCTGTGGGATTGACTGTGAACTTAGAATTTTCACTAGTGCAGTGTGCTGTTGGCTGCATGCATGTGGCCTTGAGAGTTTCCTAGCAACAAGCTGTGAGATTCATTAACAGAAAAGAATTTTACCCTCTGAATGTCCAGCTAATTTGTGACTACAGAAAGTAGATCATGCATGTTTGTGCTTGGTAACCAGGGAGCTCTTAGGACTCGTAGGTTTTTGAGTTACTCCCCAGTGCCAGAGATATTTGAGGGATCTCGACGCTTAGAGAGTTGGCTCCTCAGAAATAGAGGATATCCCCTTTAGATATCGTTAATGGTGCCCATTCACCATCCATAAAGTGCACTTGGGGAGAGATACGATGCTACACAATTAGCCACAAAGCCCTGAAGTTAACACACTGTTGGTTTCTTAAAGAGGCATTTCACCACCGCACGTTGAAAGAAACATAGAAACATAGAACACTGCAGCACAGTACAGGCCTGTTGGCCCTCAGTGTTGTGCCGAGCTACGTCCAAACCCAAGATCAAGCTATCCCACTCCCTATCATTCTGGTAAACAATCATTAAAAATACCTTCTGCTTATGGTTAAGTGATCAGAGGAAATCAGTGTGGTTTTTCTGACCCTCTCCTGTCCGTCACACTGTGCTGAGGGAGAAAGGAATAGAAGAATTTGCTAGCTGAAACAAAGTAAGGTGGAAATAGGAATTTGTGGAGTATAAACATGTGCATAATCCTGTTGGGCTGGGTGGCCTATTTCTCTACTGTTAATATTGTGTAACGTCAGTACAGTATTACCTATGTAAAACGCCTACCAAAGACCTGTCAGTACAAAGTATCAATATACTGAGACACAAGCCTCATGAAATTTCCTTTGCAAGCTCAGCAGGCAGATCAATTGCTATAATTATTAACAGCTTGTCACTGTTGACGTGCAATTTGTCTATTTGATGTATAATTTTACCTAAGGCTTAGAAAACAAGTAACACACATTAGCTACTGGAAGGCAATGGATGGCTTCTTGACAAGACCATTTGTTTGTTTTCATTTCTATCTTTGTCATTGCTGAAAGTACTTGAAGTTCCTTTTCGTGATGACAGTAAGTAGTTTTATCAAATAACAAGGAGGTTTCTATTACCATCTATACAGGTTAATAATTACCTTGCTCTTTCAATTCTGTAAGATGCTCTGGGTGTTACTAGGAAACTTCAGAGCAGAATTCTCACATACCAGAAATAGATCAATAGGCATTGCATAACCAAGGGACAATAAGAATATCAAGGTAGGAGCAGGAGTTGGCCTTTTAATACCTCTAGCCTCTTCTGCCAATTAATGAGATCACAGCTGACTGGTCACCATGTACCATGGGCAACATTTTTTGTGCCAAAGTGCCAAGTGCTTTAGGACTGTAAAAGATTTGAGGGTCTTGTGCCAGGAACTAGAGGGGAGGCCCGAGTAGCATGGGTGGTCAAGATGGAAAGGCTAGTGTTCAGGAAGCATGCAGGGGGTTCCAAGCCCATGGGAGGCCCTGGATCAGGAAAGGGGGCACCATGAGGGAGATATCACCCCAAATCTCCTCCTGCGGCCAAAGCAGAATTAAATGTCGGTCTTCAATATCCCTCCTGTCCTTGATATCTGCCTGCTGGCCTCATACTTGTGACTGGGTGGAAAGCGTCCTGTAAATGGCCTATAGTTGGCCACTTAAGAGTCTCAACCAGGGCGAGGATGGGTGGGCCGTCCTAGGCCTTGTCTGATCGATCACTGTAAAATTAGAGATATATCAAGGGTAAGCCTGGAATATTATTGCCTCTTCTATTAGCAGAAGCCTGTATAACCCTGCCTCCATAGTGGCATTTTGAATTTATTTTCCAAATGTTGTTGGTTATTTGGATATTACAGCAAAACCTCACAGCTGTATTTAAATACCACTGAAAATATCTTCAAACTTCTGTAAAATATTCAACTCACTATCTGTGGACCAAACTATTATGGTATTGTCAACAAGCAATAACTTTAAAGATGTTCGACTTTAACACTTGAAGTTCCAACAACATTATATGAATTATCTGTTTTAAGACCATAGGGTCATAAGAAATAGGAGAAGAAGCAGGCCATTTGGCCCATTCAGTCCTTTCCGCCATTCAATGAGAGCATAACTGATCTGATGGGATAACCTTCAACTCCAATTTCTTGCCTTATCCCCAAACTCTTGATTCCCTTGCTGATTAAAAATCTATCTATCTCATACTTAATGACCTAGCCTTTATAGTTCTCTGCAGTAAAGATTCCACGGATTTGCTATCCTCTGAGAGAAGAAATACTTCCTCGTCGCTGTCTTAAATGGGCGAGCTCTTACTTTATGATTACGCTCTCTGGTCATAGACTCTCTCACAAGGGGAAGTATCCTCTTTGCAGCTACTCTGTCAAGCCCCCTGAAAACCCTATATGTCTCAATAAGGTCACCCCTCTCAACTTCAATGAGTACAGGCCCAACCTACTCAATCTCAATTAATAAGCTTACTGTTTTGGGCCAAGTAATTTTTAGCCAAGAATTGCCTTTGATTCATTTCTTTTCATTTGTCCTGTTTATTATTTGGTAGCAAATATCAAGGATTTCTAAATTAATTTATTGAACTTTAAGGGGCTTCCACGATCCCTCACACCCAACAAGTGATGTATGCTTGAAGATGGTACCGCCCAGGGATGGAACTCTCATACTGTAGCTCTGCCTCTCCAACCAAGTTTTCCTGCAAGTTCCTTGATAGGACCATGGCATCACAGAATTAATCTTCTTCATGTTCAAAGTGAAAAAGAGCAGATCGAGCATATTCTGGAAGGTTTTATTTTGATAATTGGATCAATAGACAGCAGAGACCATTTAATGTGGAATAAGTTGAAGGCAGCAAGAGAGTCAAAAGTTGTTGTTAATTAGTAGATTTGGTCAAGCAATGGGTTGTGAATTGTATGTGTCTGTTAAAGGCAGCAGTATCTTTTCTATTCCTAAAGTAACATTCCTCATACAAAGCAGAAGGATACCATTTGGCCCATCGAGTCTGCACTGACCACAATCCCACACACGCCCTATTCCCGTAACCCTGCATAGTTCCCCTGCTAATCCCCCTGACAGTAGGGTCAATTTAGCATGGGCCATCAACCTAACCTGCACATCTTTGGACTGTGGGAGGAACGCTGAGAACCCAGAGGAAATCCATGCAGACACAGGGAGAATGAGCAAACTCCACATAGACAGTGACCCAAGGCCAGAATTGAACCGGGGTCCCTGGCGCTGTGAGGCAGCAGTGCTAACCACTGTGCCACCCCTAATATTCCTGAGAAACTAAAAAAAAAGCTATGTTCTATAGTAAAATCATATTGGACTCAAAATGTTAACTTTCCTTCTCTCTTCACAAATGCTGCCAGACCTGTTGAACTCTACCAGCACTCTTTGTTTTTCTGTAAGATCTTCAGCATCCACAGTATTTTGTTTTTCTTATCTATTTTCAAGCAGCACTTTCATTGTTTGATATGTTGTCATGCTATTGAAGCTGTATGTGTGATAGCTGCTCAGTTACATAACATTACATAATCACCAACTTACGAAAACCGTGGGAACATCAGCTAGTCGGCTAATAACCAGTGCTCCAAAGGTGAACTACCCCTCCACATCCCCTCAGTGCCTCCAGTAAATGAGACCAAGGAACATGTCCCTGTACTTGTGCAACAGTCTCTCAGCAGACGGGAGCCCAATAGGCCTAGAACCACCAGAGAACAGCTTCCAAGGCCACCTCAAGCAAAGGACCATAGCACTCAGCAGGCTGTCTCCACCTCACCTGCAGATGTTGGGGTCATAACAAGGCATAGTGGTGGAAAATGTAAGTGTTTTTAGTTTTGATTTGATTTATTATTGTCACATGTATTAATATACAGTGAAAAGTATTACTTCTTGCGCGTTATACAGACAAGACATACCATTCATTGGCAAGGAAACGAGACAGTGCAGAATGCAGTGTTACAGCCATAGCTAGGGTGTAGAGAAAGATCAACTTAATGCAAGGTAAGTCTATTCAAAAGTCTGACAGTAGCAGGGAAGAAGCTGTTTGGTACATGATCTCAGACTTTTGTATCTTTTTCCCAACGCAGAAGGTGGAAGAGAGAATGTCCATGGTGCATGGAGTCCTTAATTATGCTGGCTGCTTTGCCGAGCAGCGGGACGTGTAGACAGAGTCAATGGAGGGGAGACTGGTTTGAATGATGGATTGGGCTACATTCACAACCTTTTGTAGTTTATTGTGGCCTTGGACAGAGGAGGAGCCATACCAAGCTGTGATCAACCAGAAGGAATGCTTTCTATGGTGTGTCTGTAAATGTTAGTGTGAGTCGCAGTGGAAATGCCAAATTTCCTTAGCCACCTGACAAAGTAGAGGCATTGGTGGGCTTTCTTAACTTTAGCATTGGCATGGGGGGACCAGGACAGGTTGTTGGTGATCTGGATACCTAAAACCATGAAGCTCTCGACCCTTTTTACTTCATCCCCACACTGATGTAGACAGGGGCATGTTCTCCACTATGGTTCCTGAAGTCGATGACAGTCTCCTTCATTTTGTCGACATTGAGGGCGAATCAGTTCACCAGGTTCTCTATCTCATTCATGTACTTGGTCTCGTAAAGCAAGTGGCATGAATGTCCAATCAATTGTGTAAATATATAGCTTTGATCACTTCATTTGTATGTGTTAGATGGTCATGTTGTTGAGATGTTTCCTGACAAACAGTGAAAGGTAAAGTTGCCATATACCAGATGACTGTAGCTGCTCTGCCCATTGAGGGGGTGTACTGACTGGTGGTGATTTTAACTGAGGATCATCACACCTCAGGCAAGGAGCAAGGCTAAGAAGGCGAGTCTTCATGAGTAACCTTAGCAAATACAGGAATTGAATTGCTATTGGTATCACTCTGAACCTTGAACCAAACATCCAGCCAACTGAGCTAACCAACTCCCAAGGCAAACAATAGCTTGTAAGAGCTTGCTGCTTCATTATAATCAACAATGGCTGAGGTAGGAGTTATGGATACACCACTTTTTGAAGTGGTTGGAAGTAGGGGAATTGCTACATCTTTTGAGAGATGTACATTTTTCTGTTATATCAACTGATATTGGACTGGGGGATTGGCACAGTGTTATTGTCATTGGACTAATAATCCAGAGACAAGGTAATGCTCTGTGGACCCAGGTTCAAATCCCACCATGGAAGGTGGTGAAATTTGAATTTGGAAAATCTGGAACTATAAGTCTAATGATGACCACTGTTGATTGTTGAAAAAGAAAATCATTTGGTTCACTTCAGGGAAGGATATCTGCTGTCCTTACCAGATCTAACCTACATGTAACTCCAGACTCACCGCAATGAGGTTGACTCTTAAAAATGCCCTCCTAAATGGCCAAACAAGTCATTGAGTTGAAGGGGCAACTCGGGCCCAGCTGGCCAAGCCAATGATGTCCATATCCCATGAATAAATAAGAAAAGACTTGGTTACAAGCAAGCAAATGACGTTTATCCTCCTATCAACCCTTCAGAAGGGTTTTCTCATCTGAGTCATCCCTTCCATTGCAGGTGCACACATGATGGGGGTGATTCTCCCAAAAGTGCTGAACTGGGAGAAAGCTGGCCTACATCACCATTGTTTCTTCAGTGCAATTTCAGGCCCGAATCTCCCCAATGCAGAGGGCACAATCGGTCAGCACGATGGAACAGTGGTTAGCACTGCTGCCTCGCAGCGCCATTTATTCTATTCTATCATTAAAAACCCGGGGGGGGGTGGTCTGACAGTTCCAGAACTCCACACGTGCACACTTGTCCCGATCTGTCAGCCTCCCCGTTTGCTGGTCAGCCCGGGACCTCCACAGTGCTGACCCTCCAGCCCCCCCCTCCATGGCCCAGTTGCAGCCCTACAACAATTCCTGGGTTCGCCCCGATTCCTCCATCCCCTCCCCCACCCTGGGCGCTCCCCCACCCCCCCTCACTCCAGAAGACCCTTCCCCCCTGGAGGCAGAACCCCCTCAGCAGACCACCAAACCTCCCCCCCACAAGCCCGCCCCGATTGTTGTCCTTCTTCCAGCCCAGACCAATCCCCACTCAGAGTGGCAACGGGATCCCTCATCCCCCCTGGGCTCCACCCCCAGTAGGCTCCGCCCTCTTTGCACTGCCCAGTGCTCGATGGGTAGTGCCCAGGTGCCCCCTGGGCATGGGCACTTTGCATCACGGCCAAAGCTGGGGGGGGCACAGGCTGGCACTGCCAGAGTGCCCATGCCCAGAGGGCATCACCAATCTGCTGCCTGACCCCCTGAGGGGCCCCATTTGCCCCCCCCTCCATTCCGGCAGGGTCTCCCACTAGTTTTCCGAATATGGGGAGTTAGTCTGAACCCCGCCAGAGTGAAGTACTCCTGGTGGAGTGGGAGATGCTATCAAACCCAACAAGTTCTGTGCCGGGCCCGATAATGACATTTAAAATAGATTTAGAGTACGTTAAAAAAAATTTAAATCACTTACCTCTCCTCCATCCAGTTTCCAGCACGGTCCCAACTGCGACTGTTCTCCGGCTCTGGGAAATGCACATGCATCAGGAATGCATGCGCAGATCCCACAAAATGGTTGGCACCTGCGTCTCCCGACTTGACCCAGCAGCAAATTTGCAGGGTGCAATTGGAGAATTGCCTCTGGAGTTTCTAATGGTGGAAACATAGGAACTCAGAGTAGAAACAGGCCATTTGGCCCTTTGAGCCTGCTTCACAATTCTGTATGACCGTGGCTGATCTTCAGTCTCAATACCATAATCCTGCACTTTCCCCATAACCCTTGACAGCTTTAGAGTCTAGAAATCTATTTCCCTTTTAAATATGTTCAGTCACACAGACATGGGGAGAACCTGCAGACTCCTCACACATAGTCAATCAGGCTGGAATTGAACTTGGGTTCTTGGTACTGTGAGACAGCCATGCCACTATGTCATTTGTGGTATTTCCATTGCAATATTTCTTAAGAAGGAGATCAAGAGATCCTACCTGTCTCTGGCTGAAATCAAAACGCAGTGGGTGTGTATCATGGGCGTCCCTCAGATGTTGCTTTATCACCCTAGCACCTGCAGCTGGAGCAGCAAAATGCATGCACAGTGGTTAGCACCGCTGCCTCATAGCGCCAGGGACCCTGGTTCAATTCCCGGCTTGGGCCACTGTCTGTCTGGAGTTTGCATGTTCTCCCCGTATCTGCATGGGTTTCCTCCAGGTGCTCTGGTTTCCTCCCAGAGTCTGAAAGATGTGCTGATTAGGTACATTGACAAACAGGTACCAGAGTGTGGTGACTACGGGAATTTCATAATAACTTCATTGTATTGTTAAAGTAAGCCTTACTTGTGACTAATAAATAATCTTTAAAAATTCCCTCGGGATTGACTGGTTCTTCCCCTTCACCCTTATTGGAAGATGAATCCAGTACTTCTGTCTCCCTGTTTGAAAATTCCTCATCTCTTTGCTGCAGTTGATAATGCAGGGTGCAGTAACGATCCTGGAGACTCTCTGTGGTGCATACTACAGTGCTCCACCTGAGCAGTGCACACAGCAGGAAATCATCCTCAGCAGTTCAATGGTCTGTTTTAATGTTGCTCTTGTTGAGCAACATTGTGTCTCTCCTCTGCTGGAGATCTTCAGATTCCACACAGCTGTATTCAGCCAGTTCCTCCGTGGATAGCTCCTGTCATCCAGGAGTCACCCCCGCAGTTGTTGAGGGAGAGCAAAGATTGTGGCACCTGAGGGTGAGTGAGGATGAAAGAGTCATGAGGGATCTCTGGAAAGCGAGCACACAGCTGAAGGATTCATTTGCAGTGATCAGAGGCACTTTGAGAGGGTGAAAGCCCTTTCAGTTCTGAATGCTGCTGGCTGTTCCCAGGGAACTCTCAGAACCTCGTGTGTGTAATCAAATGTCTCTTGTATTTGTGGAACACAAGGCGAATCCAACAGTTCTCACTTCCTGGTTCTCAGGCTCTGTAAATCTCATGAATTTATTGCCCCTTTTGAGCATGGCATTGCCCTGATGAATCGGTGTGTGTGGCGAATGTAAGCTATCAAATATTTTCCATGGAGCGCTGGGATGACCTGCTGGCATCGAAGTTCAAGACTGAGAATTGTTTAGCAGACAGGATGTGGAGATGCCAGCGTTGGACTGGGGTAAGCACAGTAAGAAGTCTCACAACACCAGGTTAAAGTCCAACAGTTTATTTGGCAACACTAGCTTTTGGAGTTTCAAGCTCCTTCATCAGGTGAGTGAGGACCTGTGTTCAGAAAAAGGGTATATAAAGACACAAACTCAATTTACAAAATAATGGGTGGAATATGAATCTTTACAGGTAATCAAGTCTTAAAGACAATGTGAGTGGAGAGAAGGTTAAGCACAGGTTGAAGAGATGAACCCAGCCAGGACAGTTAGTGAGATTTTCAAACCCAGGCAAGTCATGGGGATTACGGATAGTTTGAGATGCACCCAAGATCCCGGTTGAGGCTGTCCTCATGTATGCGGAACTTAGCTATCAGTCCCTGCTCAGCGATTCTGCATTGTCATGTGTCGTGAAGGCTGCCTTGGAGAACATTTACCCAAAGATCAGAGGCTGAATTCCCGTGAGCGCTAAAGTATTCCCCGACTAGAAGGGAACACTCCTGTCTGGTGATTGTTGAGCAGTGTTCATTCATTTGTTGTTGCAGAGTCTGCATGGTCTCCCCAGTGTGCCATGCCTCAGGACATCCTTTCCGCAACAAACTACCCAGCCTTCAGGAGAAGAGTGATCATGACACCACACAACCCTGCAACACCAACCTCTGCAAGACCTACCGGATCATCAACACAGATGCCATCATCTCACGTGAGAACACCATCTATGGAATTCTATTATAGAATCATAGAAAATCTACAGTGCAGAAGGAGGCCACTTGGCCTAAAGAGGCTGTACTGACAACAATCCCACCAAGGCCCTATTCCCGTAATCTGATATATTTACCCCGCTAATTCCTTTAACCTACACATCTCGGGACACTAAAGGGCAATTTAGCATGGCCAATGCATCAAACCCGCACATCTTTGGACTGCAGGAGGAAACTGGTGCAACCGGAGGAAACCCACGCAGACACAGGCAGAATGTGCTCCTGAAGCACTTTGGGATGCTTTATTTCGTTAAAGATGCTACATAATTGCATATTGTTGTTGTGCTGAGAAACATTTTGAATTCACTTCGGTGTTAATTTTGGAAGAAAATTCAGTTGAAAGGTTTCTCCTGAACCACTTTTTTAAATTTAAGGTACAAGAACTTAGAAGTTGTCCATCCTGAGCATTTGAGTGCTTACGGCCTCACTTGTGTTGTTCATGGAAATTTATGTTTATTGAAGACTGCAGCCATCAGCAAGCTCACTAATAATGCAATAGAAGGTAAAAGCTCCACCAATACTCCTCAGGCACACACCAGGAGCGCATACTGTATTGGGTAAACGAAGGAACTTCCAGCCTCTGACTCTGTGTCCATTAATTTTCATGGATGGAAAACCACGGCAGCACACAATTTCCTGATATGTGCTGTCGTCTGTGCCAGAGGCACAGAAGCAGAACATTTACTTTTCAATGCTTCAAGTTAGGAATGTAAATACTGGAACCACTGATGGCGGAAAAAGCAGTAGGGGAGAGCTTGCGTCTGCAGAAAAGGAGCTTTGCCTGCTTTGAACAAGAGGCTTGGAATGTGATACAGACTTGGAACTTAATAGTCCAAAAGTTACCAAGGGCAATTAGATTTCCACTCAAATGGACCTTCCTCCTCTGTTAGGTCCGACTCGTGCAGTCCCAACACCGTGAGATTCTGTGTCATTCCCCCACTCCAAAATGTTCTGAAGCTCATCCTTCCAGAATCTTCTCCTCCTCAGGTTTTTCTCAGCCCGCTTCGCAGATCAGGGAACTGCCTCTTGGCGCTCAGTGTTCTCAATGCTGACACATCCCCAGACCCCAGGACCAGCCCCACTGTCTTTGGGTCTTCATCCTCTAGTGCATCCAAACCCTCGATCCCTTTCCCAGGTTCCAATATCACTACCAACATCAATAAGGCAGTGTCCCGCTTTGTTTAATGTCCCTGTTTTTAGACATAACATAAGCAACCTCCACAGGAAATCCACTGGTCTAAATAATAAATGTACAATTGATTACAATTCAGCAGTTACTGGTTCATTGGTTTTACTGCCAATTTCATTCAGTGGAGATAGACAGGACTACTGGGCAGCAGAGTGGCATCGTGGTTAGCACTGCTAACTCACAGCAGCAGCGACCTGAGATTAATTCCGGCCTTACGGTCTGTGTGGAGTTTGCATGTTCTCCCCATGACTGTGTGGGTTTCCTCTGGGTGTTTCGGTTTCCTCCCACAGTCCAAATATGTGCAGGGTAGGTCGATTGGCCATGCTATATTGCCCCTAAGTGTAGGTTGGGGGGATCGGCGGGATAAATATGTGGAGTTATGGAGATAAAGCCTGAGTAGAATGCTCTGTTGGAAAGTTGATGCAGACTCCAAGAGCCAGGTGGTGTCCTTCCACACTGTAGGGATTCTATGGGTGGAATTTCCCATCCCACCCACCATGGGAATCATAGCCGACAGGGGCCGGACCTTACAAAGTTCCATTGACCTCGGGTAGGATTTTCCAGACTTGGGGCGAGTGCAGCCAAAACATACCACCCTGTGAGTCTGTGGCTCTGCTATGACCAACCAGGGCCAGGAAACAGGGGTTACCAAGCTGTGGACATTACTGGGTGGCAGGAAAATCATTTTAAAATGATTTGAAGAGGAGCAGTTTACCCATAGAGTGTTCTCGTGCAGCGAGGAGAGAGCCAGATGCTGAGTTGTGGCAATATGGGTGAGTTCTTCAGAATGGAATCATTCAGACATCACTTGATTACAATACACTTGGAGAGAGTTATATTAAACATAGCTATGGTTTGGGTGACTGAGAAGCATGGCTGAAAAACACGACTTTTATGGGAAGTAAATGTGGTGAATTTTGCATGGCACACAGCACATTCCTGCAGCAGTGACCGACCAGTTGATTCAGATTGTCCTTTTACACTGCCTCTGCTGCTCTCTCTCTCAATAAAACTAGGAAGTCTGTAGAAATTCAAAACATTAATGTATCAGTGGCATTGCATTTCACTTGCTGCTGCATCTCTCTAATGAAAGAAGAAAATAAATTTTGTCTGCATAGACTGTCTTGAGATTTTTCTACCTGTCAGGTTTACCTAAGAGTTGAGATTTAAGCAGCGTCTCATGACACTTGAAGGTTGTTGTACAATGTTATTAAATTCATTCGGAGATCTACTGATGTCAAACAGCCAGCTACAAAGACGTCCGACATAATCTGGACATAATCTTGTCCAATCGAGCCCTCATTTAAAGTTGTCTATTCAGAGCTTATTTTGATATTTTGATTGATAGTTAAACAGTGATTTAGGAGCCGAGATTTGCACTTCGACTGCCAAGTAAAAAACTTGGGGAAGTAGCTTTACCACATATAACATGTGTTACCAAAATTCCGTTTCCATTAATATCAGTGTTGCTGAGGGAAAGGATATAGGAAGAACAAGTTTTTGATGTTTTTGAAGGAACAGAGATTGACCAAGAAAACATTGGAGTAGTTGGGAAATGGTATAAAGGCTTGGATATGGGTTTGAATGGTAGATTGAGTTTCATAAGGGCAGATATACCAAGGAAAAAGTCAATGGTACTTGTGATGGAGGGGATGTCGTGTCAGAACCTCAGCTCAGATTAAACAGGACACCAACACTGTGAATAAACTGAATATATTAAATGGATATACTTACTTATTGTTAACTAACATATTAAAGGCAACAGTTTCCATTGCAATTCCACTTTAACAGGGCCGCACTTTGTGGTAGACATAATGGTGAGGCCAATAGCACTCGCCACTATTCACGTGTAAACATGGTGGCACAGTGATTAGCACTGCTGCCTCACAGCGCCAGGCACCTCGAGTCATTGTCTGTGTGGAGTCTGCATGTTCTCCCCATGTCTGCATATGTTTCCTCCTACAGTCCAAAGGTGTGTGGGTTAGGTGTATTGGCCATGCTACATTGCCCCTCAATGTCAGGGGGATTAGCAAGGTAAACGTGTGGAGTTACGAGAATAGGGCCTGGGGTTGGATTGTGGTGGATGCAGACTTGATGGGCTGAATGGCCTCCTTCTGCACTGTAGGGATTCTATTTTATGGATTCTATGTAAATCAGGCAGCAACTTCCAGCAACTGGAAAGAGCTTCTCTTTCCCCCTGAAAGATGAAGATTCTCCAGCAAATCTCTCAGCAATGGTGTAGAGAAATGGTGGAACATGTAAATAAATTGTTGCCAGGATTTGGCTGCAGTTTGGGCAAAAAAAATCCACAACGATTGCCAAGAGAAGTGTTCACATCTACCCCAATCCTTCACTTCCTTAACTCCCAATCTGCTTTTCCAACTAGAAATAGATGGGTGGCAAACTCTGGCATTGGTCATTTTTTAGTCCTTTTTTATCCTGATGCACAACCCATAGTCATCCAATCCATAACCTGTGTTATGATCTTGGAAGATCCTGGCTACATTTTGGTGAGGGGAACAAGGTCAATTCAAGATTTGATTGAGGCAGTCAGAGATGGTCATGGTGAGGCTCATTTCACAGTGGCGGTTTCACTGGTGAGTGGGCCTATGCTTCAGTAATGCTGTTGGTGCTGGAATGCTGGTCGCCATTATGAGTGCTGGCATGGATGACAGTCTCGGCTTCCCTCTATAGGTCTTCCTGCGAAAGTGTATGTGGAAAAACTATTGCAACTATTGGATAATCCTGATGCTCTTCTCTCTCCGGGGCTTCTTTCTGGGCAGCATTGTAGCACAGTGGTACCTCAAGTGCCAGGGACTAGGATTCGATTACTGGCTTGGTCACTATCTGTGGGAAGTTTGCACATTCCTTCTGGGTGCTCCGGTTTCCTCCCACACTCCAAAGATGTGCAGATCAGGCGGATTGGCCCTGCTAAGGATGGTTAGTGTGGACATGTGGAATTATAGAGTTAAGGGCTGGGTGGGATTGTGGCTGGTGCAGACTCAGTGGGCCGAATGGCCTCCTTTGGCATTGTAGGATTCTTTGATTCTTCATCCGGATGGGTTGATATAGAATCTGAATTGTTACATTTAATCAAACGAGGGGCATACACGCGATGGGTCGTACTTGGGCTGCTGTTGGTTGTTCGAGATTGGCCTAGTGCTTCATGTCATTAGTGTGTGCCTAAACTGGACCAGATACTGGGCAAAACGACAGCTCAGTGACTATCACTGATCGCTGTGCAGATACATGGATTTGGGCCAGTGTCTGTGGGAGTTTGCGCATTCTCCCCGTGCTTGCGTGGGTTTTCTCCAGGTGCTCCGGTTTCCTCCCACACCCCAAAGATGTGCTGTTAGGCTGATTGGCAGGAAGAAATTGTCCCTAAATCAGTTTCCCTCAATCTGGATGGCCATAAAACATTAGACAAGTGTTGTGGGTGGAGAGGGGGACTGGTGGTGTTGAGATGGCAGCGCGGGCTGGTTGGGCCGAAGGGCCTGTTTCCCGGGCTGTTTTTGTTCTTTGTTCTTATTCTGGTGGGTTTCCATTGTCTTGTTGGGAGAAGGAGGATCCTATCTCTCCCCAAGATAGCCTGTTGATGGGTATCTTGACAGTTCTTCTCCTTGTTGGTGGAGTTTCCTTGATGGAAAATGGTTTAGATTTTCCGGTATGGGGAATCTGATCAATGCCTCTGATATGGCTGGAGAGGATGGAGGTTTGTAGTATTGCGAGCTTAGGTGAGGTGTATGAATCTTTGGTTTACTGGTTCCTGTGCACGAAAACATACACTGACATGCCATATCCTGTACTGATGGCGCTATCCTGATTTTCTCTTTTCTCTGGGTTATCCTTTCATTGCTTGGAGGTCCTTGGATGTTGTGTTATACCCCAATTGGTTGTATATTATCCCACAAGGGATCCTATATATTGTGTAGTTCTGTCTCTGTCATCCTTTGGAGGAGGGCGTATACCATGGGGCCTTGTGCTCATGACTATATCCTGTTACCCTGAGAACCCCTACTCTTTTCTGCATCGTTTCTTTATCGACACAAGAAGAGACGCCGGCTACAATGGTTGCAATAATTGATAATTGAAATCATTCACATGAATTTTCGCTGCTCTTTTCTGTACAATTATTGGAATAACAGTCACTCTGTTTTCCACTAGAGTTTGAGGATTCAGGGGATTTATTGCATTTTGTGGTAATTGTAAAATGGAAAAATTCTCATAAAAATATTTTTTAAGAAAAGAGAAATGGATGGGCAGGCACTTCTCTGCACTTCTTCCCGCTTGCATTCAAACCCTCAATGCTTCATCTCTGCCCATCAGGGAGATAGCAAACATTTCAGAACATGCATATGTGTTCACCATCAAGTTGTGTGGCATTCTGGTGCAGTAAATAGATGGTCCCTTCTTTCAGACTTTGGTAGTACCAGTGTAATAACATTCAGGCATGGACATGCTGAGGCCTTTTAGGCTCATCAGCCTTGAACATCTTAAGAGACCTAGTTTAAGCCACGGCAGTCTTTATTGCTCATGTTATAGCCAATGTTGCTATAGCACGAAGGCGTGTGCGATTAGGAAATTGGTCACTTAAGACAGGCACTGGGGATACATTCCAGAGTGATTATATGTTAGGCAATAAGAGAAGTGTTTTTCAAAATCTATGGGCTGAATTTAGTGCGTGTGGCATGGATCTCAGTGCTGGCTCTGGAAATTGGTGCTTTTGTTGTTAAGGTATGCTGCCATTCAATAAACAGCCTAGAAGTGCAGGGCCTGATCCATACAGGCATGGCACTGAGCCACAGGGCACTACTCCCACTGTCACCTAATGCAGAGCCAGCTGCTGCCGCCATGTTAAAGGCCTATCCTTCTATTCAGTCCTGCCATATGCAACCCAATCCAGTGAGGGCACTGCCTTCAGAGCGTACACCTCCATCTTAGAGACTGAGGGATTATAGAATCCAAGAACCCCAGAAGTTATAGCCTGTGGAACCCAACAGGTGACTTGCAACTCAAATGAGGAGTCAAGGAGTGGACCAAGAGGCTGCAGGAAACACCTTAGAGGGAACATCAGGTGACACCATGCTTTAGTGAAGCCTCCCTACAGGTTCTCCTCCAAGTTGAATGGCAACTGTAGGATGCCCTCTTCTCAAGAAATGGAAAGAAAATCCTTTCCTGCCTGACCAAGTAAGTCTGAATGGAGATAGCAGCAGATGTTAGTAGCCATAAAATCACCACCCTATTGGATCCTAGGTGCAATATCACAAAATTGGCCAATACTTCCTGTGTTATCTGGGACTGTCAAATATTGAAGGAGCCATGTCTGTTCCTTGGGACCAATACACACACTTGCAGATTGCATGTTCAGTGGTTGTTAGATGTTGATGGAATGGAAGTGTTCCTCTGATGAAGGTCATTGGAAGGTCCGTTGGACCCTCAATAGCCACACATGCGCAGTCACAGTATCATAGAACCCCTACAGTGCAGAAGGAGGCTATTCAGCCCATCGAGTCTGTACCGACTCCCTGACAGAGCATCCCAACCAGAACCTAGTCCCGTTAGTTGTCCTAACTTGCACGTCCTGGGGCACTAAGGGGCAATTTAGCATGGCCAATCCACCTATCTACACATCTTTGGGTGGTGGGAGGAAGCCAGAACACCCGAAGGAAACACACACGGACATGGAGACTGTCCACATGGACGGTCATCCAAGGCAGGAATCGAACCTGGGTCCCTGGCGCTGTGAGGTAGCAGAGCTAACCATTGTGCCACCTTATTGCCCAGTTAATGACACCTTGCACCAATGGAATACATCAATGGCTCCAAAACCAATAGCCCTGTATATCAAGGCCAGTCCTATAGTGTACATAGTCGCCAACCCTCTTGAACAAGGCATTGGTCATGTCCTTGATGCAGCAGTGATCTACTGCCTGTGAGATCCTCACACTTTTCTAGTGGATCTTTGGAAAGAGGTAGGTGAATAAAATAATTCAGAGTGTCCACATTGGCTGATCATTCATTGACAATACTCATAAACTGGTAGCTAACTGGCTGTATTATTGGCCAGAGATTTGGAGTTAATATCAAATAAGGAAAAAAGAATGCCACAGCCTCATGACATTTGAAATTGTTTCACAGCCAATAAAGGACATTTGAAGTTTAGTCGCTGTCATAATATAGAAAACATTGCAGCCCATTTTCACACAGCAGATTCCACAGTCAGGAAAATGGCCAAATGATCTGTCTGTTCAGCTGTGAGTTGAGGGATAAATATTGGCCAGGACCCTGGGGAAAATAGCTGGCTCATCTTTGAATTAGTGCCATGGGGATTTTTAACAACCATGTGAGGGTGCAGGTGGGGCCTTAGTTTAACATCTCAACTGAAAGGCAATACCTTCAACAGTGCATTGCTTCAGTACTGCTCCTTCTCTGGTTACTATGCCCTAGGAGGGCATTGGTGAGAATGGGCTTCTATTGGATTGGTGCATGATTGTGCTCGGCAAAGTAGTGGTATGCTACAGCTTCCTGCCACTTGACTGACCAGGAAACTCTCTCGCTCATACCTCCTGCCATCACACAAATTGGAAGAACCTACAGGCTGATAATCAATCTATTCGGCCTTGTTGTGAATGGGCCTTCTATGGTGATAGAGACCTAAAGTTGTACTTGAATCCAAAGATCTTCTGGTCCAGTGGTTAGGGATGATCCCATCACACCACAAGATTTCCTTTCCAGTACTGCTATTAACCTAAATTTTGTGTTTAAATCCACTGAAATTGGAAAATGAACCCGCTACCCTCTGATTTGGAAATGAGAATGCTTGTATTTGGTCATGACTGGCATCTAAAGCGGTTAAAGTTTTGTTCCAGGAGAAACACTGGCAAATTTCCAGGCACAATTTAGTGTTAATAGATCTCAAATTTAGAGCTATTAATACTCTTATAACGAAAAAGGTAAATATACATAGTTTTTTTGTTTATAGTAATAGAGTGTAACTTTTTTTTGCCAAGTGCTATGCTGTGGAACGCATAAAATGCAACTTCAGCACAATGTCCTACGAATTAGAAGTGCCGAAACTCTAACTTTTGAAAAAATAATTCAAATCATTGGATTTTAATTGCACTAAAATGAATGAGTTAGCTTAAGATTTGTTTGAATTATTCAAATTATTTCATTCATATGAAGCCATAGCCTACAGGACAGATGATATGAAAATGCAAACACTGGAATACAGATTAGAACATCTGTAGAAAGATTATAATAGCCTCAATTTGTTTCATAGTGCATGATAAATCTATGGGTTTGAGGACCTCCAGGCCTCTATGGCTATATTACTGACTTAATAAAGGAAACGAGAAGGTTATAACTCAGCATTCAGAATGCTAACCAGAACCTTGTGTAAATCAAGTTAGCAACTGTCTTATTGAAAGGAATCTGGTTACTGGCAGCCACATCTGATAGTCTGGATGTTTCTTACAGCATAAGTTTCAAAAAAGGGAATCCAGACAAGGGAGAATGTCATAAGCATACCAAACACAACATTAATCCTGATTAGCTTAATCCTTGCATTTTTGGATTTCTATTGAATTCTAAACTGCCAGTACAGCTTTGAGTGAAATCACTGACAGTTTATCTGGATGGATTTCATTTTTGCCTCATAAAGAACAATGCAATATATTTTTTGTGGCAGGTCCATGCCTGGGGACCTGGAGCTTGCTAACATGATATGTATTCAACTGGGTATTCTCAATTCCTACTCCATAAATATATTCCATATAGTAGAAATAGTCTGTCTTAAAACCAACTTTAATAAAGAGCAGGATTACTAAAATAAATTAATTGCTTGTAAAATTTCCATTCTAAAAATACAAACAAAAGAATCAGTGACACATATCGTTGTGCTACAGGATGCAGTATATGTTTAAACTATACTCTGGAGTGAACAGACGCATCACTTTCCAATATAGAATAATGTATCGGAACATATTAGATAAAATGAGAGATTTCTAAAATGTAGCAAGTATTCCAACAGCAGGTGTCTTTTAGGGTCCTCCTCACAATCATTTTTAATTTTGTCTGGCCATGAGAACATTTCTTCTTCTATTGAAGTGAACCATGACAAGCATTTTCTGATTATCCCCTTCTTTGCAAGAACGAGCAAATTAAAGTTCATTTATTAGTGTCACAAGTAGGCTTACATTAACACTGCAATAAAGTTACTGTGAAAATACCCTAGTCAACATATTCCATCGCCTGTTCGGGTACGCCGAGGGGGAATTTAGCATGGCTGATGCACCTAACCAGCATCCTTTTGGAATATAGGAGGAAACTGGAGGAAACCCACATAGATACAGGGAAAACATGCAGAATTCACACAGACAGTGATTCAAGCTGGGAATCCAACCTGGGTCCTGGCACTGTGAGGCAGCAATACTAACCACTGTGCCACCCAATTACCAGGCTTAAGGATAGCCATTCCTGCATTCAAAGAACATTTTTAAATCTCTGGCCATCACTGTCTTTGCCAAACCTAAGGAGGATTCAGATTTTTTTTTCTCTGAGCCTTGATGTACTTCCCAATTACTGTGGTGCTAAATAGTCAGGGATTCCACATCCATGTAATAAGGTTCAACTTCTCGTGTAAAGTTCTTAAGAGATTCTAAAGCTCAGGATACCTGTCAGCAAATGTTTTCCTGCCCTGCAGTGATTGTTCCAGTTCTGACAGTACATTTTCAATCTGCTACATTGTGTGTAAGATGATGAATTGACAAAATATATTTCTTGCTTCATCCGGTGCAACATGTGGCTCTCAACATTAGAAATTCCACTGTTCCAGGGAAAATGTGAATCCCAGATCTGACTTTCTCCACACCTGCTTCATTTCAGTCTCTTACTGCCTCAATGTGTTGGTTTCTCCTGCCTTGTTCCATGACAAAATCAAAGACAGTATAAATAAACCTTAGGATGGATTCTCCGACCTCGTCCACAGCTGGGATTCTCCCATCCTGCTGCGGTTTACGGAGATTTAGCCAAGTGCCAAATTTTCCGTTCTCACTGGCAGCGAGACTGGAGAATTCTTGCTTCTGCTTTGAGATGAGAAAATAATTGGGCAGTGCTGGTATATTGCAAACATAGGGTGGCCAACAAAATATGTTCAAAATCTTTACATTTTGGGTTTGTTTTATGGACAGAGATAATATTTTGAGGGGGGAGAATGTACCTTGAAGGGACGAGTGCTTATTGCCTCGTGTTCAAGAGAAGGGAAGAGAAGCGGGGCCGCACAGTGGCACAGTGGTTAGCACTGCTGCCTCACAGCACCTGGGACCTGGGTTCAGTGCTTGTGTCACTGCCTGTGTGGAGTTTGCACATTCTCCCTGTGTCTGTGTGGGTTTTCTCTGGGTGCTCTGGCTTCCTTCCACAGTCCAAAGATAGGTGCATTGGCTATGCTAAATTGCCCCTTAATGTCCCAGCATGTGTAAATTAGAGGGATTAGCAGGGTAAATATGTGGGGTTACGGGAATAAGGCCTGGGTGGGATTATTATGGTGCAGACTCGATGGGCTGAATGGTCTCTTGCTGCACTGTTGGGTTTCTATGATTCTGTAATGAGAAGATAACAACCATAGAGAGGGATGGTTTACCATCTGTACCCATTTTTTCCACCTTGAATTAAAAGATTGTCTTTATCATAGTGTCCTATTCATTCAATTCATAATCCTTTCTCATAAATCCTCCAATATGCAATTAAGGACATATGGTGGAGGCAGGTCATAAAAATCTAGTGCAATGATGGATTCAGTTCTTTTTTTCAGCTTTATTCTCCCATAGTCCCCTTGCAACATAATATATTTTACACCGCTTGACTTCCTTGAAAGATTGCCCAGATCTCCATTGTAGCCTTCCAATTATCCAAATAAAATGTATTTTTTTTTGGATCAAGAATTAATAAGAGCCAGACTCCGAGGGCCAGGCTCTTAATAATTTGATAAAAGCAAATATTGCTGATGCTGGAAATCAGAAATATAAAGAAATGCTCAGCAGATCTGGCAGCACATGTGGAGAGAGAAAAACAGAGGAGGTTTTTCCAAAATGCTGATGGTCTCATCATCGGGGTAGTTTCTGGGTTGGAAATCAACACATGTTTTTTATGTTTATTTATTAGTGTCACAAGTAGGCATACATTAATACTGCAATTAAGTTACTGTGAAAATCCTCTACTCGCCACACTCCGATGCCTGTTTGGGTACACTCAAGGAGAATTTACCATGGCCAATGCACCTAATCAGCATTTGTATGAAACATGACATGACCTGGTGTGTTGTCAGGAAGAGGAGGCAATGAGCTGGCAGGTGGAGGGAGACTGCCTGTGAAGAAGACCTTCCACATTCCCAACCCAATCTGAAGGTCCTGGAGTCTCGGCAGCAGCACCACTGAAAGATATGGCCACTGTTGAGGCTGCTAGAAGAACACAAAGTCCCCTAAAAATGAAGGCACCTTTATGACTTGATTTTTATTTGAAAGGACAAGCAGACAGAAGCTGGCGAACAGGGAGCAATCTCCTGATTAATGGAGCCTCTGGCTCGGAAGGCCAGCTCCCACCCCCTCAGCTAGCCCTACCTCCTCCTTTCCCTACCCCCACCTCCTCCCTCGCTTCCTCTTGTCCCACCACCTCCTCTATGCAATCTCCTCCCTTCCCAGCTCTCTCCACACCCCCCTCCCTCCCCTCCTCTTCTACTTCCCTCCTCTATCCCCCACTTCCTCCCTCACCCCCTCTCCCCTCACCATCTCCTACCCTCTCCTTTTCCATTTCTCCCCACACCTTCTCCCTCCCCATCTCCCCTACTTCCCTCCTCTTCCCCTGCTTCCTCCCTCCCCTCCTCTCCTACTTCCCTCTACTCCCCCGTTTCCTCCCTCCCCTCCCCTCCCCACCTCCTCCCTCTCCTCCTCTACTACTTCCTGCTTCTAACCTCCACTTCCTCCCTCCCCTCCTCTGTCCAACTCCCCTCCTGCATCCCCAACTCCTCCCTTCCCTCCTTTACTCCCCACCAACTTTCTCCTCTTCTCTCCTCCTTTCCCCTCCTTTCCCCCTTGCTTTCCCCCCTTAGCCCCTCCTCTCCTTCCTCTTAATCCCCCCTCCCCACCCTCTCCCTCACCCCCTCCCCGTCTCATTGACTCTAAACAAAATATTAAACTCGGTTTCTCTCTCTCCACAGATGCTGCTAGACCTGCTGAGTATTTAACTGCAGCAATGTTTTTTGTTTTTAACCTCCTGCTGAATTGTCCATGTGACTCTGAAAGCTGCGGCCACGTTCAATGTTAGTGTCCACCTCGAACTCCTTGTGAGAAATTCTTTGAGAATTTGTCAGGATGAGAAATTCAACCCTCAGATGTGTGTCAGACGGGAACATTTATTGGAATCAAGGGATATGTTTAAGCAAGGCATGCTGCAATATTTTTTAGATGCTAGCCTGGCACAGGTTATGGTTTTTAAAATTCAAAACATATTGAGGAAAACAATAATGTTTGGAAAAATAGCAAAGCTGTGGAGCAGTGTTCCAGCAGTTAGCGTGAAACGTCAGTCCAGCCTGAATTCTCATCAGGGTGAGGTTAGTACAGAGATTAACCAACCTGGGGTCTGAATTGCAGCTTCCCTGATTTGCTATCTATATACCGTGGAATAAAAGTAAAGTTTTACTTATTTGTGTCACAAGCCGGCTTACATTAACACTGCAATGAAGTTACTGCGAAAATCCCCTAGTCGCCATACTCCAGCCTCTGTTTGACTAAACTGAGGGAGAATTTATCACGGCCAATGCACCTAACCTGCACATCTTTCAGACTGTGGGAGGAAACCGGAGCACCCAGAGGAAACCCACACAGACATGAGGAGAATGTGCAAGCTACACGCAGGCTGTGACCCAAACTGGGAATCGAACCCAGGTCCCTGGTGCTGTGCGGCAGCAGTGCTAACCACTGTGCTGTCATGCCACCGTTTAGATCCTCCCCATTTGATTTATTTTTATGCTTATACCCTGGTGATTATTTGAAGTTCCCCAGAGCGACAGAGGAAAATCTGTCCCCTAACTTCGTCATTTTTCAAATATATAGTTTAAAAACAGTTGGAAAAACAATCCCACAAATGGTGAAAAAACACCCTCCAATTAGAATAAAGAAGAAAATGAGTCACTTTGGTCCAATCTTTTGTTTGTATTGTTGATCATGGAGGGTTGACTGCTCAATAAATGTTGGTAGACATGTGTGTTAATAGTCAAATGTCACACATAGAGAGTAATTTGATGTAGATAGATTGCTCCCTGCATTAAAAATAGGGCACAGAAGAATTTTAGCAACAAGTATTCAAGGGGTTATTAGTTACTGACACAAATGGATTGGATCATGCCTCAGGTATTGTACTGCGGCTGTGTGCTTCTTGAAGCAGAAATATAAACAATCTGGCAGTGGAAAAGAAGTGCCTGAATTTATTGTGGCTGGAAGACATCATTATACCTCCTTCCCCCTGCTAATAGGAATGATTCAGCTGTTAAAATGTAACAAGCTTAAAGATACAAACGGCAAACAAAATGCATATAACATGGGCTGAATACTCTCCGATATCTTACTGCCTTTAATGGAACATATGACACCCTTTCTAATTGAGGAGCCATATAAAGTGTCCTCCCTGTCAACACACTCTACTGCAAAATAACTCCTTTCTGCCTCCCAGAGTCAACATTATAAAGGAAGGTGCCCGATCATACAGGGTTCAATCTTTGGGGCTTTCTCCTGCATCATATCAGCTGCAAGCAACTGCAGTTATGTGGCACAGATAAACAAGGATTCAGAAGTGGACTTTGTGACTGAAATAACGTCAAAGTGACTGTTTACAATGGAATAAATGCATAGTGATTTATGGTGTCCCACATGCGCAGTGAAACACGGCAATCCGGATTTAGCTTGCTCTTCCACAAGCTACATTACAGCAGTAACTCAGCTGAGATGTTTACTATTCAAATCGATGAAATGCAAAGGTACGCTGAGGGAGAATTTAGCATGACCAATGCACCTAAACATCTTTGGACTGTGGGAAGAAACCCATGCAGACACGGGGAGAATGTGCAGGCTCCATGCATACAGTGACCCAAGCTGGGAATCGAACTGGGTCCCTAACGCTGTGAAGCAGCAATGCTAACCACTGTTTTAATGATGCGATGAATTTTAACCGCTGACAGTATCGCTGATCTTGAAAATACAATTTTACAATTCTGGACTCTCACTCCTTCAAAATTTAGTTGTTTTTGAAGATTTAAACTGTCCGTGATTTTACACGGAATTAAATGTTTAAATTTTACTTCCAGTTTGCATTTTCTAGGGGTGAAATTAACATTATCTGCATTATCTTGGTCATCTAGTTGCAGGAAGGATGTAAATAAGACTGAAAGAGTGCAGAGAAGGTTCACAAGGATGTTGCCGGGACTTGAGAAGCTGAGTTACAGAGAGAGATTGAATAGGTTAGGACTTTATTCCCTGGAGCGTAGAAGAATGAGGGGAGATTTGATAGAGGTGTATAAGACTTTGATGGGTATAAATAGAATGAATGCAAGCAGGCTTTTTCCACTGAGGCTAGGGGAGAAAAAAACCAGAGGGCATGAATTAAGGGTGAAAGGAGAAAAGTTTAAAGGGAGTACTGGGGGGGGGGGCCTTCTTCAAGCAGAGAGTGGTGGGAGTGTGGAATGAGCTGCCGGATAAAGTGGTAAATGCGGGGTCACTTTTAACATTTAAGAAAAACTTGGACGGGTTCATGGATGAGAGGGGTGTGGAGGGATATGGTCCAAGTGCAGGTCAGTGGGATTAGGCAAAAAATGGTTCGGCACAGACAAGAAGGGCCAAAAGGCCTGTTTCAAACAGGGTTCAATCTTTGGGGCTTTCTCCTGCATTGTATCAGCTGCAAGCAACTGCAGTTATGTGGCACAGATCAACAAGGATTCAGAAGTGGACTTTGTGACTGAAATAACGTCAAAGTGACTATTTACAATGGAATAAATGCATAGTGATTTATGGTGTCCCACATGCGCAGTGAAACACGGCAATCCGGATTTAGCTTGCTCTTCCACAAGCTACATTACAGCAGTAACTCAGCTGAGATGTTTGCTATTCAAATCGATGAAATGCAAAGGTACGCTGAGGGAGAATTTAGCATGACCGATGCACCTAAACATCTTTGGACTGTGGGAAGAAACCCATGCAGACATTTTCTATGGTTCTATGGTTCTATGTAGTAAACTTGTCCAATGCCTTTTGCAAATCCAAGTACACTACATCTACATGTTCCCCTTTATCTGTGTTGCTGGAAACAGCTGAAGTGGTGACAGCTTGGCATCACACAACCCGAACAATCCACTTTCCAAATTTGGATCACGTCGTCCATTCAATGCATCTGCACATCACTCACACGAGGTCACCCATCGAGCTGCAGGATGGATATTGCACTGCCCTTAGTAAAAGAGAAGAACACCCTCCCACCCCCAATCCCCTTCCAAGGTCAGCTCCTCTCATCGGGGCCCTGACTGATTAGCCCTGGAAGGACCTGATCCCTTCATACCTTCACTCCTGGCATCTGCTCAAAGGCCCTCAGCTGGTGGCTCTCCTAGGACTGAAAAGCTTTGGGTCCTCTGATTGGCAGGCAGTTCTTTGGAGCTGGAAATCTTGTCCTCAAAGGGGATGACTGCAGGTGATTAATTACCTGCTCAACATAAAATCTAGTCATGGCGTCCATGGGCAAGGTTTCCCCCAATTTTCCAGTCGGTGGGCAGGGCCATCATTACCCCATAAAATCCCCGCCTCGGTGTGCATGCCCAATAGTGGTCGTCTGTATGTCGCCTCTTCAGAGCCATCGGCAGCCAAATGTGTCTCAGGCTTTGACCTCTGAGAAGTTGGCACATGAAACATCCTCTCATCTTGATGTGGCTGCAGCCCACAGCTACCCAGTGCCTGCCTCAACTCTAAGATATGTGTCCAGCCAGTGTACTGAGCTAGTGACTGCCTGCATCAGATCTAATGATAGGACACCTCCACCAGTGCTCTGCTCTTGTTCTTTATCGTCCACTTGAGGCTTTTTTGTTAGATTCTTGGTTTCAGACACCATCAATTGATCTCCCTGATCACATTCCTTCAAAAGACAGCCCTTGAGATCCTTCCATGCCTCGCTTCTGAGCCATGAGACAGACCATGGTATCCTTACTTCTGTCCATCTCCAGCATTAAGGCCTCCAGGTCAGCATCACAGCCCTGGAGTTCTCCTCCTGACCTGGTGTTCCATTTACCTTGCTTATAATTGCAGCCTCTTGTAACTCTGTGCAGCTTCTCCGTAAGAGGGACAGACTGCCTGGAAGAACAGAAGGCTCTCTCCACTGTGGGATCTTTTTGAATACTGCTCAGCTCCCTGCTGAATGCAGAGACTGCCAACAGCATGGCAGATACTCAGCCCTACACTACAGCCCATGGAGATGAGGTGGTAGCACCAGACTCATTCACCAGAATTAGCAAGGGCAGGTCAAGACTCATGGCCCCTCTGCCCCCTCCAAACTAACAGCAGAGATCACTTTTAGTAACAGTAAGGATTATTTAAGTCTAGGTCACATAGATTCCTTGTAGAGAGCTTTGAGCTGAAAATAATCTCTAAGTACCATATATTGCTACATAAAAGCCCATGGAAAGTTTGTGGGCACCTGTAGGTGTAATGAAGAATGAATGTTATTCAGTTGTTCTGCCAATAAGGAAACTTGGTGTGTCGGCTATGACTCTCACCAACTTTTACAGATCCACCATAGAAAGCATTCTTTCTGGTTGTATCACAGCTTGGTATGGCTCCTCCTCTGCCCAAGATCACAAGGAACTACAAAAGGTTGTGAATGTAGCTCAATCCATCATGCAAACCAGCCTCCCATCCATTAACTCTGTCTACAAAGCTGCCAGCATAATTAAGGACCTCACATACCCCAGACATTCTCTCTTCCACCTTCTTCCTTTGGGTAAAAGATACAAAAGTCTGAGGTCACATACCAACTGACTCAAGAGCAGCTTCTTCCCTGCTGCTGTCAGACTTTTGAATGGACTTGCTTACATTAAGTTGATCTTTCTCTACACCTGAGCTATGACTGTAACACTACATTCTGCACTCCCTTGTTTCCTTCTCCATGAAAGGTATGCTTTGTCTGTATAATGCGCAAGAAACAATACTTTTCACTGTATGTTAATAAATGTGACTATAATAAATCAAATCTAATCAAATCAAATCAATAAATGCAAAATTTACAGTAATCTGGAAACACTACATGTTAGAGTATTTTACTAATTGTAATACTTCTAAATTTTCTTCAATTCAGGAAAATGCTATGCTTGGGCACATCGCCAAAGGCATGCTCTTTGACAAGCTTACTACCAGCAAAAGACCACCAGGATGTCCACATCTGCAATAAAGTTTAAAGTTTATTTATTAGTGCCATAACACTGCAATGAACATTAACATTGCAATGAAAATCCCCTGGGCACCACACTCCGGTGCCTGTTCGGGTCAATGCACCTAACCAGCACATGTTTTAGACTGTGAGAGGAAGCTGGAGCACCCGGAGGAAACCGGCGCAGACATGGGGAGAATGCGCAGACTCTACATAGTGTCCTAAGCCAGGAATCAAACCCGGGTCCCTGGTGCTGTGAGGGAGCAATGTTAACCACTGTGCCACCTTGCTGCCTGTACGTAAGGATAAGTGAGACGTCGAGTTGATCAAGATTGGAGTTGATGCATGGGAAGATGTCAGTGCTGACTGGAGTGTTTGGACACAAACACTCAGGAAGGGTGTGGAAAAAGCTGAGAACAAACAAAATGACCAGATAGCGGAAATAGAGAGTCAGCCAAAATGACACAAAAAATCAGTTGACCTTGGGTCAGTGCTTTCCATCTGAACCAGACGCGGAAGGGACTGCCCATCATGAATCAATCACTACAGCCACAACAATGCAGAAGTGACAAGACACCCTGGGTGCAGACCATTGTCTCTCAAATTGGATGGATACCAGCAAACTAAAAATAACATAGAAAAACTTTACTACACAATAAAGAGAAAGGATAGTTTGTCCTCCTATGACAGTCTTCATCACAAACTGGGAAGGTGTTTTGATTTTTTTATTATTCAATCATGGGACATGAGCTCCACTGGCTGGCCAGCATTAATTGCCTACCCCTAGTTGTCCGAGGGCACTTGAGAGTCAAGAACATTGCTGTGGCTCTGTAGTTACAGGTAGGCTAGACTAAGTAAGGACGGCAGATTTCCTTCCCTAAAGGGCATTAGTAAACCAGATGAGTTTTCCTGACAATCGACAATGGTTTCATGGTCATCAGTAGAGTCTTAATTCCAGATTTTTTTTATTGGATTCAAATTTCACCATCTGCCATGGTGGGATTCGAACCCATGCCCACAGAACATTAGCTGAGTTTCTGGATTAATGGTAGAGGAGGGCACTCATAATGTTAAAATGGTGGCGCAGGCTTGTTGGGCCGAAGGGCCTGTTTCCCGTGCTGTATTGTTCTTTGTTCTTTGTAATGATAATACATATCAGTATGAACTGCTCACATGTACCTTTTATTGCCTGACAATAATAGTAGAGGCTAGAAATAGCTTGCCTAGCTGAAAATATGCTAGCACTGTGTTTACAGTGTTATAGTTAGGCTTAAATTAAACTGAATTGCCTCAGGATAAAGACAACAATGAATATAATCCACATTTTATGTCATTTGGGCTGAATTCCATGCAAATTATACCTTAGATGTGAGCCATCCCAAGTATCCAATGAACTGTTAACAATCTAGACCCGGCAACCGGAAGGATTATAGTATCAAAAGCTGCTGTGATATTATTAGATGCACACAAACAATTTTCGTATTTTATCATGGGACTGATAATGTGCCCTATGACACCTATTGCGCAGCTGCTCATTGAATGCTGATATCTTAGTTTATGGGATGCTGAGACCTGGGGCCTTTTTTTGCACCCAAGGAACAATGTGCATCATAACGTAACACAGAAACACTCTGTGGTATTCAGCTGCTATATCCCTACCATCTGCTGGCTCCTTATGGACCCAGGTTAATGCTAGCTCGTGATTCCCACAGTGCCCTTCACTAGAACTTTGCACACCTCTGCATCCAGACCTCAAAACCATTTCTATGAGAGTGTTAGTGATTTTCAAGGTAAGTCGCTGCCCCCAGTGTTGAAATTGCTGACTTTTTCCAAGCAACTGCAAGATGTGTCTGTCAAAAGTTTTAAGTCAATCGCAGATATCTTATTTATGGGGGGGGGTGGGAGGGACTCACAATCATCTGTTTCTCTGTGAAAAATGTGCAACAAAATATATAGGAGGTCTTGCCAAAACCTGGATGGAGAAAACAGACAGATGCAATCAATAGCAGAAGAAGGCTAATACCCAAATGCCAGAAGGCAAATCTGCACCACCAACTGGACATCCAGCAAAAACTTAATCGTTCTAATGACTGAAGTTTCATTTAAATGCATGAATCAGTTAATCTCTAGCAGTTTTCCAAATGCATGCACAAAATTTATTCTGTAGAAATGGGCAGCACAGTGGCATGGTGATACAGTGGTTAGCACTGCTGCCTCACAGTCTCAGGGACCCACCTTCAATTCCGGCCTTGGGTGACTGTCTGTATGGCGTTTGCATGCTCTCCCGTATCTGCATGGGTTACCTCTAGGTACCCCGGTTTCCTCCCATAGTCCACAAAGATGTGCTGGTTAGGTGGATTAGCCATGCTAAATTACCCCTTAGTGTCAGGGGGACTAGCAGGGTAAATAAGTGGGGTTATGGGAATAGGACCTGCGTGGGATTGTTGTCCATGCAGGCTTGATGGGCCAAATGTCCTCCTTCTGCAATGTAGGGATTCTATGATTTTTGAACTGAAGTTTAATTTAAGTGCATGAATTATCTAATCTCTAGCAGTTCTCCAAACACATATGCGAATGTTTGCTGTAGAAACACCACCACTATTGACAGCACCTTGATTCAGCATCCACAACAGTGTCTCAAAATTAAATTTCAGTGTAGAAACTGTAAAATCACATTGCATTTCAGTGTGTGTGTGTGTGTGTGTGGGCGCAGGATTTTCAGTATGTTTTATATTTCTCCTTTATGTGTCTCCTGATTCTCAGCTTCTTCTAAGTCTTTCCCTCAATGGAAGCAGCTTGTGTCGTCTTTAGGAGTGGAGGTGATTCAGTACCTTTCTGTGTTCAGCCAATATATAGCTTCACATTTATTGACATGGTGGCTGCCTGCGTTTCCACATAGTGTGACTCATCTGGATTAACCTGAACTGATAGCTATGTGGTATTGCCTACGTAAACCTTCCCTTGTCTGTGCCAGAACCTGTCACTTTGCTGCTGCTGGGCTTTCACTCAATGCATAGGAGCAGACAGCTGGATACTGCTGAGGCCTTCACTTAATGTGGAATTCAGGAGAAACCTGATCAGAAATGGCGAGAATGAAGAAGTCGCTCCCATTAGCCCAGTCAGCTGAATGGCCTGTTTGTGCGGCAAATTCTAATTAATTGCAACATCCTCAATCTGACTCAGACAAACCAGTACTTCGGAGCCCTAGACCTTTAGAGTCCCAGTCAAAGCATTTGTTGTGGAAGTTTAGGGAATTGGTTATGTGGGACTCTGCTGAGGAGGTCTCGGGTATTATGCTAGTGCCGGGCCATACGCTTCCACGAACCCATGAGTGACCCCCAAAATCCACAGGCTGCTTCACATGATCTCAAGCAACTGCATGAAATGTGGACACTGAGCTAAACTGTGCTGATCGACAGCTCCTCTGAAGTCAAAATCCCTGCATTTGAACAGGATCTCCAATGAGCACGTTGCAGCTTCTCGAAACATTTGTTCCTCCTTCTTTTGACTTGTGCTTCATCAAGTGGTCCTTCCTGACTAACTGACCATTCTCCTTCTCTTCCAGAATGAATGTATCTGTGATAGTGTTTACCAAAGAATAAAGAAAACAAAGAAAATTACAGCACAGGAACAGGCCTTCCAAACTTGCACTGGCCATGCTACCCATCTGAACTAAAATCCCCTACCCTTTTGGGGACCATATCTATCTATTCCCATCTTATTCATGTTTCTGTCCAGATGCCCCTTAAAAGTCACTTTTGTATCTGCTTCTACTACTTCTCCCAGTAGCAAGTTCTAAGCACCCACCATCCACTGTGTAAAAAACTTGCCTCGTATATCTCCTTTAAACCTTGCCCCTCACGCCTTAAATTTGTGCCTCCCACTAATTGACTCTTCTACCCTGAGGAAAAGCTTCTGACTATCCACTCTATTCATGCCCCTCATAATCTTGTAGACTTCTATCAGGTTGCCCCTCAACCCCCATCTTTCCAGTGAGAACAAACCAAGTTTCTCCAACCGCTCCTCGTACATCAGTGTGGAAATAGGTGATGTAGTTAGCTGTGAGCTACTTGGCTAAGGCTGCACAATGTGCTTGACCACCTCTTTCTTTGGGAATCAACAGGAGAAGATAATGCAACACAAAAACAGGTTATTCAGTCCAGCCAGCGCATTTAGGCCTTTACCCTTCATACACCAAATGGTATCAATTACATGCAGGAGAGTTCACGTCTGACAAATCTGTGAGAATTCAATGAGGAGATAATAATGAAGTCACATAAAGGAGAACCAGTGGATGTAATTTATTTAGATTTCCAGAAGGCCTTTGACAAGGTATCACATCAGAGACTGATAAATAAGTTTAGTGTCCATATGTTAAGGGTAACATGCTGGCATAGATAGACGATTGGTTGACTGGCAGAAGGCAGAGAGTGAGGATAGAAGGGTCTTTTTCAGGATGGCAGCCAGTATCTAGTGGCGTTCCTCAGGCGTTGGTGCTGGGGCCACAACTTTTCACAATATACATTAATGATTTGGAAGAAGGAACAGAAGGCACTGTTACCAAGTTTGCAGATGATACAAAGATATATTGAGAGACAGGTAGTATTAAGGAAACAGGGGGGCTGCAGAAGGACTTAGACAGAGCAGGAGAGTGGGCAAAGAAATGGCAGATAGAAAACAACGTGGAAGAGAGTGAGGTTATGCACTTTGGAAGGAGGGACAGGCATAGAATATTATCTAAGTGGGAAAATGCTTAGGAAATCAGAAACACAAAGGGACTTGGGAATCCTTGTTCAAGAGTCTCTTAAGGTTAACGTACAGGTTCAGTTAGCAGTTAGGAAGGCAAATGCAATGTTAGCGTTCATGTCCTGATGTGGAATTGCTGGCTTTGGACTTGGGTAGGCATAGTAAGTAGTCTCAACACCAGGTTAACCAGGGCTGTAACCTGATGTTGCAAGCATTCATGTCGAGAGGGCTAGAATACAAGAGCAGGGATTTACTTCTGAGGCTCTATAAAGCTGTGGTCAGAGCCCATTTGGAGTATTGTGAAGAGTTTTGGGCCTCGTATCTAAGGAAGGATGTGCTGACTTAGGAAAGGGTCCAGAAGAGGCTCACAAGAATGATCCCTGGAATGAAGGGCTTGTCGAATGAGGAACTGTTGAGGTCTCTGGGTCTGTACTTGTTGTAGATTAGAAGGATGATGGGGGATCTTACCGAAACTTAAGGATACTGCGAGGCCTGGATAGAGTGGACATGGAGATGATGTTTCCACTAGCAGGAAAAGCTAAACCAGAGGGTACAACTCTCTGGCTAGGAGAATGATCCTTTAAAACAGAGATGAGGAGGAATTTCTTCAGCCAGAGGGTAGTGAATCTGTGGGACATTTTTCCGCAGAAGTCTGTGGAGGCCAGGTCACTGACTGTCTTTAAAACAGAGAGAGATATGTTCTTGATTAATAAGGGGATCAGGGGTTATGGGAAAAATATCAGCCTTGATTGAATGATGGAGCAGACTGGATGGGCCAAGTGGCCTGATACTGCTCCAATATCTTAGGGTCTTATAGTCTCATTTAATTACAGCGGCCCATACCAAACATTAAACATGTTGCCACTATAAAGTAGCTGTGTGATAGCCAGACCCTTCTCTCTGCATTAACCCTGTAAACCCCACATTTACCATGGCTAGTTCATCTAACCTACACACCTTTGGACATCATGGGGTAACTTAGCATGGCCAATCCACCTAACCAGCACATCTTTGTGACTGTGGGAGGAAACTGGAGCACCCGGAAGACACGGATGCAGACGATGAGCGGGTGAGCCAATAAAACTCCACCCAGTATGTCTGGCAGTAGCTTTGAAGGAAGAAACTGAGACATATTTTGGAGCTGAATAAGGCTTTTCTTCAGAACTGTTAACTGAGTTTCTCTCTCGAAAGATGCTTTCATACCCAGAGTATTTCCAGCACTTCATGATTTTATCTGTAGTTTGTTTTATTTATTGACATTGCCCCTCACTAATTGTATTTAAACTTTATATTGCCTTTCTTATTCCCACAACTGACACATCAACTTGATCTATTCCAGTGAGCAATAAGGAGCAGATGGTGGAATGCAATACTCTGATAAGATGTGCATCATCCAAGATCCCACCCAGTGACCGCCTCAAGCCAGTCAATTAACAAATAGCAAGCAGGCGCCTTGTATTGGCAACATGTATAATGTTTGCTGTTTGCCACTGCTGGCTCCTTCAGTCTCATCCAGCCTGAGTCCAAAGGTCAGGTGAGACAGGCACTTTCCATTTTAAGCACAGGTAAATCACTACAGGTTGGCAATCTACCATGGATTGATTCTCCGAGGAATTTATGGGCCATTGTATTTACATCATTCCTGTCACATAATTGGGACATTCTGAAGTGCTTTAAAGAAATCAAAGTACTTTTGAAGTGTACTGACCATTACACAGAATTGTCACAGTGCAGAAGGAGGCCATTTGTCCATCATGTCTGCACCGGCTCTCCAAACTTGCATCATGACTCAGTGTTATCTCCCTGAATTTTCCTCTTAGCCCTGCACATTGTACTGTAAGGGAAGTGTTGGCATTCTGGTCTTATCACTGGACCAGTCATCCAGAGATCGCGGTAATGCTCTGGATATCAGGTTTACATCCAATAGAAGTTAGAATTTAAAATCTATTGTGACCATGAAACCACTGTCAATTGTCATACAAATCAATCTGGTTTGCTAATGCCCTTTAAGGAGGGAAATTTGGCAAAGTCCTTACCTGGTCTGGCCTACATGTGACTGCATACCCCACAACAATGTGGTGACTCTGAAATGGCCTAGCAAACCACTCAGTTCAAGGGGAACTAGGGATAGGTAGCAATTCCCATATCCCTTAAACAAATAAAAAATATTCAAATAATCATCTAATGGTCTTGTAAATGCCTCGATTGAACCTACTTCACATTACATTTATTTCTCTTTCAAATCACTTTAAATTGGTCCTTGATTTTACATTTGATCCTTTTATAAGTAGGAACGGTTTCCCCTTATCTACTCTGTCCATGATTTTGAACATCTCTTTCAAATCTCTTTTTCGCCTTCATATCTGAAGTTTCCAATCACTGGAATCACTCTTGTAAACCTTTTTATTAAAAACTGTATTTTCTACTTGGCACCTGTCATAAGCACACTTTTTCTTCATTATCTCAATTTCTGTCTCCTTTTTCATCCAGGGAGTTCTGGATGTGTTTGCCCTATGTTTCCTTTTCAAAAAATCCTCCATTTAAACTACTCTATAATGTTTGCATCTCTCTGTAATTTCCCTGTAGATATATTCTTCTACATCATTCTCACTAGTTACATAGAACATAGAACATTACAGCGCAGAACAGGCCCTTCGGCCCACGATGTTGCGCCGACCAATTAAGAGAAAAGCAATGACCCTCTAACCTAAACCAATCCCTTTCCATCCATAAACCTATCCACGGACCTCTTAAACGCCCCCAAACTAGGCGCATCTGCAACTGCAGCAGGCAGGGCATTCCATTCCCCCACCACCCTCTGGGTAAAGAACCTACCTCTGACATCCGTCCTATAACTATCACCCCTTAATTTAAAGCTATGTCCCCTCGTGCTAGCTTTCTCCATCCAAGGAAAAAAGCTATCACTGTCCACCCTATCTAAACCTCTAATCATCTTGTATGTTTCAATAAGGTCTCCTCTTAGCTGCCTTCTTTTCAACGAAAACAACCCCAAATCCCTCAGTCTCTCCTCATAGGACCTTCCCTCCATACCAGGCAACATCCTGGTAAACCTCCTCTGCACCCTCTCCAATGCCTCCACATCTTTCTTATAATGTGGGGACCAGAACTGTACACAATACTGCAAGTGCGGCCGCACCAGAGTTTTGTACAGTTGCAACATGACGTTGCGGCTCCTAAATTCAATCCCCCTACCAATAAACGCCAAGACACCGTATGCCTTCCTAACAACCTTATCGACTTGATTTCCAACTTTCAGGGATCTATGCACATATACACCTAGATCCGTCTGTTCATCAACGCTATTCAGAGTCCTACCGTTAGCCCTATACTCTACACATCTGTTATTCCTGCCAAAGTGAATTACCTCACACTTTTCCGCATTAAACTCCATCTGCCACCTCTCGGCCCAGCTCTGCAACTTGTCCAAGTCTCTCTGTAAACTATGATACCCCTCTTCACTATCTACCACTCCTCCGACTTTGGTGTCATCAGCTGTCATCAGTTGACAGTCTAAAAACTACACAGAACAGTGTAATTGAACCATTTTTGTTCCCTAGTTGCAGCCAAATTGATTCTGTCTGTGGACCCTCAGAGACATCCTCTCTCTCCAGCAATATATTGGTCTCCCAAACAAATACCCCCATCTCTCCTTCTTTCCTCCCTTTCTATTTTTTCTGTATGCTTGTACCTAGGTTTCCTTGAGCCAGGTTTCCAAGTAAACGCACAACTCCATATTTCAACAATGCAATCTGCGCCTGTAACTCCCCAATCTTAGTTGCTATACTTCGTGCATTCACATACATGCACAGTAACCCTGATTTAGATGTCATTACTTTGTCCCATATCCTGGCTTCACTTGTTAACTTTAATATTCTCTGTTGCTATCTGTCCCTCCCAGTATTTTGTGCATCCTGGAACTCCTATCTAATGTTTCCTCTTAGTTCCCACACCCTGGCTGAATTAGTTTAAAGCTCTCCGAATAGCACTAGCAAGATGCCCCAAAAGGAACTCAATTCCAGCTCTAGGTGCAACCTGACCGGTTTGTACAGATGCCATCTCCCCCGAGGGCCAGCCCCAGTGTCCCAGGAATCTAAAACACTCCCTCCTATACCATCTTTCCAGCCATGTGTTCATCTGCTTCCCATTTCTGTACTCACTGGTACATGGCATTGGGTGCCAACCTGAAATTATGACATTGGAGATGCTGCTTGGTAAATTTCTGCCTTGCTCCTTAAATTATGATTGCAGGACCCCACCCCCTTCCTAATTAAGTCTGGGTACCGATAAGGACCATGACCTCTCGCTGTTTGCTCTCCCCAGCAGGATGCCTTGCAGCTGCTCTGTGACATCCCCTCACATCAGGGAGGCAACACACCTTCCTAAAGTTACATCTTTGTCCACAGAAAGGCCTGTGTGTTCTCCTAACTAAGGAATCCTCTATCACCATTTCTCTTCCTTCACACCTTCTTCCTCCCATCTTGTACAGCTGAGCTGTTGGTGATGCCACAAACCTGGCTGTAACTGTACTCCTGAGGAACCGGGGTCCTCATAGCTTCCAAAATGGAAAACCTATTTCTGAGCGGGACCCCAGGATCTCCTGATCTACCTGCCCAGCTCTCTGGGAGTGCCTGGTGGTGACCCATTCCCTCTCCGCCTTCAGGCCCTTAAGCTGCAACCATCTCTCTGAACATTCTCCAAAAGTTAAAGTGAAAGTTTATTTATTAGTCACAAGTAAGCCTTACATTAACACTGCAATGAAGTTGCTGTGAAATTCCCCGAGTCGCCGCACTTCAGCACCTGTGCAGATCAATGCATCTAACCAGCACATCTTTCAGAATGTGGGAGGAAATTGGAACACCAAAAGAAACCCATGCAGACATGGGGAGAACATGCAGTCTCCACACAGACAGTGACCCAGGCCAGGAATTGAACCCGGGCCCCTCGCACTGTGAAGCAGCAGTGCTAGCCACTGTGCCAACAGCACAGCTGTCAGCCTTGCGGATGCTCAAAAGTAACCTCAGCTGTCAGTCGAGCTCTGAAACCAGAAGCTTTCTGCACCTGGGAGGACTTGCTGCACGTAAAATTGTCCAGGACACTGTAATGTTGGAAAGTTAATGGTAAGATGTATTGTGAAGGAAACATATAAAACTAACAACACTGTAATCGATACCTAACTTTGCAAATAAACTGAGAACCAATTTTGTGTTCGGCTGTCCCATCAGTGCAGAGGCAGGTGAGACAACATTTATTTTCAGTCATTTCCTACTGACACTCTTGACAGCACTGTGGCCCCTAGCTCCAGCAAGTGCCATATAACCTTCAAGGGAAGTTTGGCAGCAGCACCTCTCACTGAAAGGAATGATTCAAGTTCTGTAACACAAAGCCGTTTTAACCCCAGACAAATTGAAGAGTTCCCAGCGTCCCACTCCAAATGTCACTCTCTGACTTGTTGATAACATCCCTTCCATCCCCAAAGCCCACCATCCTTTCTCAAACCTCACCCAAACCCTTCCCCAACCCCACACATGCTCCCACTTAGCACAGTTACACTGTGTAAATGGGCTGTCCTTGCAAAATGATAAAGAAGGTCACTTCATTGGAATGGAGACATGCTCAACAGCCAAAAAGCTGCATTTAAATCCCACTATTGACACGTATTTATAAAGGGCAATCAAGTTTCAATCTTGTACCTTTATTCCACGGGGAGGCAGTGGCATAGTTGTATTGTTGCTGGACTAGCAATCCAGAAACCCAGGGTAATGTTCTAGGGAGCCAGGTTTGTATCCCACCAGAGCAGATGGTGAAATTTGAATTCAACAAAAATCTGGAATTAAAAGTCTAATGATGATGAAACCATTGTTGATTGTTGTAGAACCCATCTGGTTCACTCATGTCCTTTAGGGAAGGAAATCTGCCGTCCTACGAGGTCTGGCCTACATGCGACTCCAGATCCATAGCAATTTGGTTAACTCTTAAGTGCCCTCAGAGATGGGCAGTAAATGCTGACCCAGCTAGCGACGTCCACATCCCATGAATGAAGTAAATATATATATACACCTCACACCCAAAAATTGCATGGAAAAGGATGAATGGATTTCTTGAGATTGAGTTTCCACCAGGATTCTCCTGATTTCCCATGGTCACCTCAGTGGAAATCCCTGGAGAAAGGAGCCCTTGCCATGGTTTTACAGGCATTTCAGCTTCCTTATTTCAGAATCTTAACGGTGTCAATCACTGAATCTAAAATCTGAACAAGAAGTTCCAGCTCCCCCAATATTCATTGTGTTAAGAGAGTGAGCGGTTGAGCTGTACAGGGAGAAGGTTTAAACCCTCAAGTTGGGGACTGTGCTGAGGTAGCAGCATCCCAGCATCAGCTGCAGTCACTGGCTTCAGAGCCTCTGGTTTAATGAGGGAGAATGAGCAAGAATCCTATCCCTGGTTGCTAGCCAGTGAACTCTGCCTGAAGCACTGTGGTGTGGAAAGTGGGCACGTTATGGTAGGGGGGTGGGGTGCTGCAATTTTCCTGTGTTTGATTAGTCTGATGTTACAATCTAGTTTGTAGCTGGAGTTGTACAACAACAAGAATACCAGCTAGAGAATCAGAGCAGAGAAAATAGGGAGAAAAAATAGTAGAAAATATCTGCGAAAGATTCAGCTGATTTACCTCTAGTTTGTCACAGCTATGAAAAATGTAACCATTTGCTTCAAACAGAGGTCAATGTGAATGACGTAGAAACAAACACAATGGGCTGAATGGCCTCCGGTGCTCAGGGATTGCATCATCTAACTACATCAATTTTGATCTGATTTGATTTGATTTATTATTGTCATATGTATCTTCACTTACAGTGAAAAGTATTGTTTCTTGCGCCCAATGCAGACAAAGCATTCCGTTCATAGAGAAGGAAACAAGAGAGTACAGAATGTAGTGTTACAGTCATAGCTAGGATGTAGAGAAAGAGCAACGCAGTGCGAGGTGTATGCATTCAAAAGTCTGATGGCAGCAGGGAAGAAGCTGTTCTTGAGTCTGTTGGTACATAACCTCAGACTTTTGTATCTTTTTCCCGACAGAAGAAGGTGGAAGAGAGAATGTCCAAGGTGAGTGGGGTCCTTAATTATGCTGGCTGCTTTGCTGAGGCAGCGGGAAGTATAGACAGAGTCAATGGATGGGAGGCTGGTTTGCATGATGGATTGGGTCACACTCATAACCTTTTGTAGTTTATTGCGGTCTTGGGCAGAGCAGGACCCATACCAAGCTGTGATATAACCATAAAGAATGCTTTCTATGGTGCATCTGTAGAAGTTGGTGACAGTCGTAGCTGACATGCCAAATTTCCTTAGTCTTCTGAGAAAGTAAAGGCTTTGGTGGTCTTTTTTAACTATAGTGTCGACCCTGGGGGTACCAGGACAGGTTATTGGTGACCTGGACACCTAAAAACTTGAAGCCTTCGATCATTTCTACTTTGTCCCATTGATGTAGACAGGGGCATGTTCTCCACTACACTTCCTGAAGTTGATGACAATCTCCATCATTTTGTTGACATTGAGAGAGAGATTATTGTTGCCGCACCAGTTCACCAAATTCTGTAACTCATCCCTATACTCTATCTCGTCATTGTTTGAGATCCGACCCATTACAGTGGTATCATCAGCAAACTTGAAAATTGAACTGGAGAGGAATTTGGGCACACGGTCATAGGTGTATAAAAAGTACAGTAGGGGTCTGAGAGCACAGCCTTATGGAGCACCGCTGTTGAGGTTGATCGTGTAGGAGGTGTTGTTGCCTATCCTTACTGATTATGGTCTGTGTGTTAGGAAGTTCAGGATCCAGTCGCAGAGGGAGGAGCCGAGGCCCAGACCACGTAATTTGGAGATAAATTCTGTAGAAATGATGGTGTTGAAGATTGAGCTGTAGTTAATAAATAGGAGTCTGACATATGTGCCTTTGTTATCAATGTTAACAAGAAAATTTTCACACCTTTAGCGGATCAGCATCCAAATCTTGATGTTTACATATCCTATACGCTTCAATTATAGGTGATCCAGTAAGGGATCACCATGTTGGGTGTTCCCTTTAGATATAGTTTTTACAATCTTGTTTGCATGCCATTTCCCCAGGATTTCCTTCCACTAATTCATTCTGACTCACCGTGCAGGGCCATCTGGCACGTACAAAAGCAAAGATGACCAGAATTTAGCCAGAGAAGTTTGAATCATAGAATTGCTACAGTGCAGAAGGAGGCCATTTGGCCCATCAAGTCTGCACCAACAACAATTCCACCCTGGCCTATGCCCATTACCCCACTAAGCCCCCCTAGCACTAAGGATGGCCAATCAACCTAACCAGCACATTTTTGGACTGCAGGAGGAAACAGCAGCACCTGGAGAAAACCCATGTAGACATGGGGAGAATGTGCAAACTCCACAGAGACAGTGACCCAAGCTGGGAAACGAAATTGGGCCACTGATGCTGTGAGGCAGCAGTCCTAACCACTATGCCACCATGCCGCCCCAATCTGCAGGGAGGATTTTTTTGGATAAAACCATTCTGTGGAAATGCTTTATTATGATTGTTTAGAGTGTAGAACCAGCAGTCATCCGATCTGAGGTATTTATAATTGTTTAATTTACTGAGCATGATTTGGTACAGACAAGAGGATTAAAGGGAGTAGCAAAAGCTTTGAGGAGACGTTGCAGATTTTGTAGCATTGTAGGTGGGGGTTACAGTTGCTGCCCTTGGTGGTATCACATGGAATTACATTCTGCAGAAGTCGACCTTTGAGAGACTATTTGACCCATTGGTCTACGCTGGTGTTTATGTTCAACATGGATCTTCTCCCATATTCCTTCATCAAACTCTGTCAGCATATCCTCCTATTCCGTTTTCTCCATCATGTACTTAGGTAGTTTCTCCTTAAATGCATCCAGGCTAGTTGCCTCAATAAGTCCTTGTGGTAGCAAGTTCCACATTCTTACCATTCTAAGGATGAATTCCCCAGTGAATTAATCAGTTACTATCTATTTATGGCCTCTAGTTTTGGCCACCCCACCACCAGTGAACCTTCAGGCACTTGTGTATGAGAGAGGCACCATGAGAGAATTGGTTACAGCTGAGGGGAAGTAATGGAGGACATTATTATCATTGGTTAACTTCATAAAAACACAGTTTGGCCAACAGGAGTGATTGTAACTTAGGAAACAGAAAAAGGACAGACAGTAGCTTCATATTTGATTTGACTTGATTCATTATCGTCACATAAGAACATAAGAACATAAGAAATAGGAGCAGGAGTAGGCCATCTAGCCCTTCGAGCCTGCCCCGCCATTCAATAAGATCATGGCTGATCTGTCGTGGCTCAGTTCCACTTTCCCGCCCTCTCCCCATAACCCTTAATCCCCTCTCTTATCAAAAACCCATCAACTCGCGTCTTAAAAATATTTAGCGAGGCAGCCTCCACCACTTCAACGGGCAGAGAATTCCAGAGATTCACCACCCTTTGAGTGAAGAAGTTCCTCCTCAACTCCGTTCTAAACCGCCTCCCCTTTATCTTGAGGCTGTGCCCCCTAGTCCTACTGTCTTTTTTGAGCGGGAAGAGTCTCTCCACCTCTATCCTATCCATCCCATTCATCATCTTATACGTCTCAATGAGATCTCCCCTCATTCTTCTAAACTCTAACGAGTACAAGCCTAGTTTATTCAGCCTCTCCTCATAGCTCAATCCCCTCAACTCCGGTATCAGCCTAGTAAACCTCCTCTGCACTCCCTCCAGGGCCAAAATATCCTTGCGCAGGTGCGGCGCCCAAAACTGCACACAGTACTCCAGCTGCGGCCTCACCAATGCCCTATACAGCTGCAGCAAGACCTCCCTACTTTTATATTCAATCCCCCTCGCTATGAAGGCCAGCATCCCATTCGCCTTCCTGACCACCTGCTGCACCTGCAAGCTGGGTTTTTGCGACTCATGCACAAGGACCCCGAGGTCCCTCTGCACCGTCGCCTGCTGCAGTTTTTGTATTGGGATACAGTACGATGTATTGTTCCTTGTGTGCTATACAGATAAAACATATCGTTCATGGAGTACATGGGGGGAAGGAAAGGAAGTAGTGCAGAATGTATTACTTTATGCCTCTACTTTCTCAAGAGGTTAAGGAAATTTGGCACATCTGCTGCAAATCCTTCCAATTCTTACAGGTGCACCATAGAAAGCATCCTTTCTGGTTGTATTACAGCTTAGTATGGCTCCTGTTCTGACTAAGACCATAGGAAACAACAAAGGGTTGTGAACATAGCCCTATCCATCATGCAAACCAGTCTCCCATCCATTGACTCAGACTACATTTCTTGCTGCCTTGGAAAAACAGCCGGCATAATCAAGGATCCCAAGCAGCTGGACATGCTCTGTTCCACCTTCTTCCATCAGGAAAAAGATACAAAACTCTGAGATCACATAGCAACCGACTCAAGAATGGCTTCTTCCCTGCTGCTATCAGAACTTTGAATGGGGCTACCTTATATTAAGCTGATCTTTTTCTACAACTTGTGTGTAACTGCAACACTATATTCTGCATTCTCTCCTTTCCTTCTGTCCTAAGTACTTAATGAACAGTATGTTTTATCTGTATAGCGTGCAAGAAACAATACTTTTTTCTATATCCCAATACGTGTGACAATAATAAATCAAACTGCTATAGAAATGGAAACAGGTCATCTAAATGACTGACTGATTCAGGGATATAGAAATGTTAAGTTCCACTAAAGGGAAGAATTTGAGACATGTAGACAGCTGATATAAGTGGGAAAAGTATATCTATTACTTCCCTCAGAAGTAGACATGCCACTCCACACCTCACAGACATAAGCCAGTCTGCAATTCACAGCCAGAGGGGTAGGACCCTTTTTCCAGCCGAGGGGTGCTGTAACATCCTGTACTTCTTAGATATGATATACTGTTGCAATTAAGCCTTTGAGCCAAGACATTGCAGGAAACCTAAATGAAGGCAGTATAAATATCTTCCCTGGACCAGGAATAGGCCTTTTCCAAGATTTGACCGTCAACCCTGTATTGTAAACTGAATTTGACTTACAGAGTTATTTAATTTGGATGTTGTTTGGAAAGGGAAGTCTTTGTGAGTCCAGGGATTGTCGATATATTTTGGAACAAAGGGTAATTTCTACATAAACTGTGTGTGTATGTGTTTAGTCACGTACTTGAGTATCTTAGAGTATTGTAATCCTTCCCATTGTGTATTTTTCTTTTCTTTATTCTGGAATATGTGTTTATATGACAATTGGACTCATTCTTCACTGGTTAGCACTATTCTGAAAAGTACTAAACACTGCCATGAACCGGTGTTCCAGATAACGTCAGCAAGATTTGTGACAGACTGCCTATTACCAACATTTAATTTGAATGACAAATTGGACAAAATTATAGCTAATTTAAGCCTTCCATAAACCCTATTATTATCTGTTTTATTTGCAACAGATGATTAAAAGAAAAATCAAATTATAACTGGAAGATTAAATAACATAACATCCTAAGTTGGTGAGCTCACTGCTGTTGATTTGATTTGATTTGGTTTATTATTGTCACAGCGAAAAATATTGTTTCTTGCGTGCTTTACAGGCAAAACATATCAGTATTCCAAGTGTGGCCTTACCAATGTATTGTACAATTTCAATGTCCCAACTCCTGTATTCAATGTTCTGACCGATAAAACCAAGCATGCCAAAAGCTTTCTCCACCACTCTGTCCACCTGTGACTCCACTTTCAAGGAACTATGAACATGTTCCCCTAGACCTCTTTGTTCTATAACTCTCCCCAATACCCTACCATTAACTGAGTAAGCCTTGCCCTGGTTCAATCCACCAAAATGCATCACCTTGCATTTGTCTAAATTAAACTCCATCTGCCATTCGTCAGCCCACTGGCCCAATTGATCAAGAAGGAGCTCAATCCAAATTTTCTAGACTAGATCAATATATCTGAGATCAATGTATCTGAGATCAATGTATCTGAGATCAATATATCAGCTCTGATGAAGGGTCATTCTGACTCAAAACATTAGTTCTTTTATCTCTCCTCAGACACTGTCAGACCTGCTGAGATTTCCAGCATTTCCTGTTTTTGTTTCAGTTCCAGCGTCAGCAATATTTTGTCTTTATCAGTATATCTTTGTACGGTAAGGGGATCAAAAGGTAAGGAATAAAAGCAGGTAAATGAAGTTGGGATACAGATGAACCGTGATCCGTTTGAATGCTTTATGGGTTTAATAGTCTAAGCCCCTGTCTATGTTTCTAGAAGATCGCTTTTCCTAATACCCATGGCAGAATTCATCTAATTTTGATGAGAATTAACTCTGATGAAAGATCATCCAGACTCGAAACATTGGCTCTATTCTCTCTCCACAGATTCTGTCAGACCTGCTGAGATCTTCCAACATTTTTTGTTTTTGTTTCATCCGATTTTTATTCCATTGAAATCAATGAGAACAAACCCAGATAAGGGGTGGGATTTAGTGGCCGAGCTCGCCCCAAGGCCGGAAAATCCTGCCCGAGGTCAATGGACCTTTGCATTGTCCACCCCCTACTCTCTACAATTCCTGTGACGGACGGGACAGAAAAATTCTGCCCAAGATGTACAATGCGTGGATGGCCCGCTCTTCCTGATCATTCTCATACATTAGGGTACGATGTACACATTCACAAACCCACTCAAGGTGAAGTAACTGCCAAATCTCTAGGTCAGAATAGTACAATTGTTACCATTGCTTTCCCTTCATGTGCTGTGAAAATATTGGATGTTGGTACATCCTCCTCCAGTAGCCTGTCTTCTCCCATTGTATATTAACCTGTCCTTCAGGATGAACAGGTATTACTCAGCTGCTACAGTCTCCAGATCCCGGAGTCATAATTAGCCAAGATTCCTGTCATGTCCAGGAAGAATGGTCCATGTCTGGGATCAATTGTCTCGGTTGTGAGATCTTAGTGTGCTAGCATGCATCGCAGGATGTCTAATATTTAACAGAATTGCTACCCAGTGACTTCTGGGATAAGGAACATAGTGCCATGTTATATCCCAAAGACAATGCTTAACTTTTTGGTCTGGAATAACTATGTAGTTTTAAAGTTTGTTTATTAGTTTATTTATTAGTGTCATTAAGTAGGCTTACATTAACACTGCAATGAAGTTACTGTGAAAACCCCCTAGTCACCACACTCCGGCACCTGTTTTGGGTACACTGAATTTAGCCTGGTCAATGCACTTAACCAGCGCACCTTTTGGACAATGGGAGGAAACCAAAGCACCCTGAGGAAACCCAGAGTTAAATATCAGGCATCCTGCGATGCATGCTAAGATCTCACAACCAAGATAATTGATCCCAAACATGGACTATTCTTCCTGGACATTACGGGAATCTTGGCTAATTATGACTCCAGGATCTGGAGACTGTAGCAGCTGACCTGTTCATCCTGAAGGACAAGTTGATACACAATGAGAGAAGACAGGCTACTGGAGGAGGATGTACCAACATCCAATATTTTTAATAGCACATGAAGAGGAAGCAATGGTAACAATTGTACTATTCTGACCTAGAGATTTGCAAATAACGTGCAAACATCACATAGATTGTAACCCAAGCCAGGAATCGAACCTGGGTCCCTGGTGCTGTGATGAAGCAACGCTCAACAGAAAGAAAGAAAGGAAGGATAGACTATGAAGCTAAACTAGCGCTAAATATAAAAAAGGATAGTAAGAGTTTTTATAAATATATAAAGAGGAGGAGGCTGGCTAGGGTGAATGTTGGACCCTTAGAGGATGAGAGGGGGGATTTAGTGGTGGGGGATGAGGAAATGGCTGAGGCCTTAAATAAGTTTTTCGCTTCGGTCTTCACGGAGGAGGACACAAATAGTTTGCCGGGTATTAAAGATAGAAGGATGGTAGGAGTTGAGGGCCTGAATGTGATCACTGTCACTAGAGAGGTAGTGCTCAATAGACTAGCGGGACTGATGGTGGACAAGTCCTCAGGACCGGATGGAATGCATCCCAGGGTTCTGAAGGAAATGGCGGAGGTGATAGTAGACGCCTTAGTGATTATTTTCCAAACTTTGCTGGATTCCGGGGAAGTGCTGGAAGATTGGAAAACGGCTAATGTTACGCCGCTGTTTAAAAAGGGTAGCAGGCAAAAGGCAGGGAATTATAGGCCGGTTAGTTTAACGTCTGTTGTAGGAAAAATGTTTGAATCCGTCATCAAAGAAGAAATAGCGAGCCACCTTGAGAAGAATTGTTTGATAGAGCAGACACAGCAGGGATTCGTTAAGGGGAAGTCATGTCTGACGAATTTATTGGAAGTCTATGAGGATGTGTCTAGTGCGGTGGACGGAGGGGAACCGGTGGATGTGGTGTTTCTTGACTTTCAGAAGGTGTTTGATAAGGTGCCGCACAAGAGGTTATTACAGAAGGTTAGGGGGCATGGAGTTGCGGGTAGGGTGTTAGCGTGGATAGAGGATTGGCTGTCAAATAGGAGGCAGAGAGTAGGTGTCAATGGGTGCTATTCGGATTGGCGGTTGGTGACGAGTGGAGTGCCCCAGGGATTGGTGCTGGGGCCTCAGCTATTTACCATTTATATAGATGATCTGGAGGAGGGAGCTGAGCGTAGGGTGTCGAAATTTGCTGATGACATGAAGATGAGTGGAAAAGCAAATTGTGCGGAAGGTGTAGAAAATTTGCAGAGGGATCTAGATAGGCTAAGCGAGTGGGCGAGGACCTGGCAGATGGAATACAATGTTGGCAAGTGTGAGGTTATCCACTTTGGCAGGAATAATAGCAGGAGAGCTATTATTTAAAGGGCGAAAAGCTGCAGCATGCTATGGTGCAGAGGGACCTGGGGGTCCTTGCGCATGAGTCACAAAAACCCAGCCATCAGGTGCAGCAGGTGGTCAGGAAGGCAAATGGGATGCTGGCCTTCATAGCGAGGGGGATTGAATATAAAAGTAGGGAGGTCTTGCTGCAACTGTACAGGGTGCTGGTGAGGCCGCAGCTGGAGTACTGTGTACAGTTTTGGTCACCGTACTTGCGCAAGGATATTTTGGCCTTGGAGGGAGTGCAGAGGATGTTCACTAGGCTGATACTGGAGTTGAGGGGGTTGAACTATGAAGAGAGGCTGAATAGACTGGGCTTGTACTCATTGGAGTTTAGAAGGATGAGGGGGGATCTTATTGAGACATATAAGATGATGAAGGGGATGGATAGGGTAGAGGTGGAGAGGTTCTTCCCGCTCAGAAAGGACAGCAGGACTAGAGGGCATAACCTCAAGGTAAGGGGGGGCAGTTTAGAACGGAGTTGAGGAGGAACTTCTTCACTCAAATGGTGGTGAATCTCTGGAATTCTCTGCCTATTGAAGTGGTGGAGGCTGCCTCGCTGAATATATTTAAGACGCGGGTAGATAGGTTTCTGATAGACAGGGGAATTAAGGGTTATGGGGAGAAAGCAGGAAAGTGGAACTGAGTCACTTCAGATCAGCCATGATCTTATTGAATGGCGGGGCAGGCTTGAGGGGCTAGATGGCCTACTCCTGCTTCTAATTCTTATGTTCTTATGTTCTTAACATCGTGTCACCCTGTGTACTCTTCTGAGATTCAGTATCTGCCCTATTGCTTATTTGAATGCATTCTTACCTTTGCATACCTGATGAGATCATTAAACTTTTTTCAGTGCAAGCAAGGAGATCCTTTCTCTCATTTCTTTTAAGAGCAAACCACATCAGGATGTGAGACATTAGATCCTCCTTTCTTCCCTTAGTGGTAGCCATATGATCCTCATCCAACATCTTGGGGCAGCACGGTGACACAGTGGTTAGCCCTGTTGCCTGACAGTGCCGGGCACCCAGGTTCGATTTCCGGCTTGGGTCACTGTCTATTTGCACATTCTCCCCGTGTCTGCATGGGTTTCCTCTGGGTGCTCCAGTTTCTTTCCACAGTCCAAAGATGTGTGGATTAGGTGGATTGGCTATGCTAAGTTACCCCTTAGTGTCAGGGGACTAGCTAGGGTAAATATGTGGGGTTGAGGGATAGAGGGTGGGTGGGATTGTGGTCGATGCAGCCTCGATTGTGGTCAGTGACTTCCTTCAGCACTGTAGGATTCTATGATTCGATCTTGCTTAGGCTTTTAGACACATACGTCGCACTTTATTCTGCCCCATTTTGAAAGTTTTTTGATGTGCCAAGTGCGCCCATCTTCCTGCTGCCAGGACACCTATGTTTGTGTTGTCTCAGTAGGTATAAGTCCTAATCCACGGCACTTATTTCACTGCATTTGCAGGTCCGTGTATGTTTCTCACATGGAAGGCAAGCAAATCATGTCCCCATCATCGCAAAAATCCCCAAAATCTCAGAAATGGCTGAAATCCAGTCCTGGGTCCTCACATGACATTTCCCATCTTCATGAGGGCAGGACTGAAGTTGGGTCAATGTTTACACATGGTCAGAGACAGCTTGCCATTTAAAGCACAAGTGGGATTTTGGAAAAACAGGAGTGTGGAATCTGGAGGGTACAGATTTGAAAAGGTAAGACAGGGCCTCGAATTGGTGGATATGTTTGAATAGCCAGTATATATCTTCAGAGAGGTAAAGTACATTGTATGCAGCAAGGCACTCCTGGGAGAGTTAAAATACCCTTTTGGATTGTTAAAGTTGAATATGATTGTGCGTTTTTTACGCACAAAATCCATTGGAACTTTCAAGCTGTCAAAGAGGCGTCCGGCTATCAAAGAACTGTTAAAGTGCTGTCCAGCTGTCAAGGAACTGTTAAAGAGCTGTTCTGCTGTCAAGGGACTGTCTAGCACTCAAACTTGCCAAAGCTATCCAGTAACTCTCAAAGCTCTCCAGGAATTTTCACAGTAACTTCATTGCACTGTTAATGTCAAATAAATAAACTTAAAACTTGAATTAGCAAAGCTGCCAAGCAAATGTCCAAGGATACTAGGTGAGTTGGCATGGAGGAGGTAATAGCAAATGGTGGTGGATGGGAGGGGGACACATGAGTTGCCATAGACTTTGAAGGCCATGGAGGTTGGTTAAAGGACAAAGATGACTTAGATTGGCATAGATGGGGCATAGGAAAGGTGGAAGTTGGGTGTGGTGAGGGTTGAGAGACTCTTTTTGCTTTATGACTACTTTTTGTTTATTAAAGCACAATACTGGAGGACAGAGGCAAGCCTTGCATCCAGCTGACCTCTGCAACTGGCATCCTATACATTAGTTTCAGGGTCAACATTCCCTGACTCCTGTTTCAGTTCATCCACCCCAGCTAAAATTCTACCTGCGGCCTGACATTTTTACAATTACGGTTCACCGGGCTGGGACATCATCCAAGTTAGTGAACCCAACTTAGGGATGGAAATCTGGGGCCTGTATCTCCACTAGAATACAAGAACACAAAAATGGCTTTCAGAATGAAAAGTCAGGGGAGAGTTCAGTGTGGGACGGGCTCAAAGCATTTTCAACAACTGCAGTGTAAATATAGGGAGATTTTCCTTTCAAGCTGCTAGTTTTCTTTTACATCAATAACATACAGCATCCCGAGTAGCCTCATATCTGAATGTCATACATATTTTGATGTCTAATATTGTGAACAACTACCATCCTGAGACAGACTCAATAATGATTCAAACAGCTGAACCTTTTACAATCACCTCTATCAGTACGGATTCTCTCGAAAGGGATGCCTTGACGTTTTGACTTGTTGATTTTTATCGCGGATCAGTCTTGATGGCTGCGATGTTTTGTAATTTGATCGATGTATCGCAAAAACTCTTTCTTTGCTGACTCCCTCCAGTCAGTCAAACTGCGTGACTGTGGGTGCTGCATTTTTTAAATAACAGATTCCAAATGTTTATAAATAGGACCACAGTTGGGCAAAGATATTCCTCCTTCCCCACATGAAAAGGGTGGCAATTCTGTTTTATGAGCCAGCACAGTAGCACTATAAACGGAAGCAGTTGTGTGCCCATTAGGCTTGTGCGATGGACGGCAAAAATGTCCACACATTCCAGACACCATTATCCGTGCAGGCTTCAATTGTTAAAGGGAATGTAGCTCAGCTGCTTCATAAACAACTGTAGGGTTTAATAAGTCAGTGCAGATTGAGAGGCTTCAGGGTCATAACGTTGATGTTTTACTTACGGGAACAGACACAGCTCTTGGGAGCAGCCAAAGGAAAATGGAATGAGCTTAATTTGGTTTGAGGGCAGGGTGGAGAGGAGGGGGGCCTTCCCAGCAGTGTTGTTGGTTCATGCACAGTATTCCGCGTGTACTTGACCTCTTCAATTATCCACTTGACGTGATGCCTCTTCTGTTAGATTAGTCTAGCACTTCGACAAGCCCACTTTAACATTTCAGTACCCACTTTCTCAATGGCTTTGTCACGCTGCAGTCAAACCTCGATCATATTCCAAAAGCAAAAGACTGACAATGCTGCAAATAAGTGCAGAAATGCTGGTGCAGACACAGTGTGCCAAATGTCCTCATTCTGTGCCAGAAGAATTCTGTGACTCAGCAGGTCAGGCTGATAACATCTCGATTTGAAATGTTCGCTCTGTTTCTCTCTCTACAGATGCTGTTTGATCTCCAGGATTTTTCCAGCATTTTTCTTTTTGTTTTTTATTCCCCATAATATCTGTTTATGAAGACTATGTTGAGACTATTACACTAGAAAGCTAAGAACCTGATCAGTTTATCAACTCTATGCTTCAGAGGTGAAGGATTTGATTTTCCTACGTTCGCAGTGCCAAATACACTGCAGCATTAACCATGGAAGGTGATTATTTTTCAGTTGACCACTATTTTGTGGGGCGATTTTCTTTTATTATTATTATTCATTTGTGGGACATGGGTATCGCTGGCTGGGCCAGCATTTATTACCCACCTTGTTGCCTTTGAACTGAATGGCTTGCTTGGCCATTTCAGAGGGCAGTTGAGAATCAACCACATTGCTGTGGATCTGGCGTCACATCTAAGTCAGACCAGGTTAAGGTGGCAGATTTCCTTCCCTGAAGGACATGAGTGAATCATTTGGGCTTTTCCGACAATCAGCAATGGTTTTCTGGGTCATCAGTAGATTCTTAATTCCACATTTTTTTAATTGAATTCAAATTCCACCTTCTGCCGTGATGGGATTCGAGCTCAAACCCTAGGACATTAGTTGAGTCTCTGGAGTAATAGTCTAGCGATAATACCACAGGGTCATTGCCTCCCCTAAAAGTAGAAATTGGGAATTCACCATTCAGTCCACATCAATGGCCTGTCCCTCATTTGCATTTTGTAAGGGTGAAGTGCTAGCACTAATCGAACTGTTCAAATGCAGCATGCCACTCGGGAGGATGGGAAATTGAGTCAATTGTCCTGAGTCTGCAACAGCAGAGGGGAAGGATGGGTGAAGTAGGAGATGGAAGGGATGGGTGCAGTAGGATGTGGGAGGAATGGGTGCAATAGGAGTCAGGAGGGATGGGTGCAGTAGGAGACAGGAGGGATGGGTGCAGTAGGAGACGGGAGGGATGGGTGCAGTAGGAGACGGGAGGGATGGGTGCAGTAGGAGACGGGAGGGATGGGTGCAGTAGGAGACGGGAGGGATGGGTGCAGTAGGAGACGGGAGGGATGGGTGCAGTAGGAGACGGGCGGGATGGGTGCAGTAGGAGACGGGAGGGATGGGTGCAGTAGGAGACGGGAGGGATGGGTGCAGTAGGAGACGGGAGGGATGGGTGCAGTAGGAGACGGGAGGGATGGGTGCAGTAGGAGACGGGAGGGATGGGTGCAGTAGGAGACGGGAGGGATGGGTGCAGTAGGAGACGGGAGGGATGGGTGCAGTAGGAGACGGGAGGGATGGGTGCAGTAGGAGACGGGAGGGATGGGTGCAGTAGGAGACGGGAGGGATGGGTGCAGTAGGAGACGGGAGGGATTGGTGCAGTAGGAGACGGGAGGGATTGGTGCAGTAGGAGACGAGAGGGATGGGTGCAGTAGGAGACGGGAGGGATGGGTGCAGTAGGAGATGGGAGTGGTGGGTGCAGTAGGAGACGGGAGAGATGGGTGCAGTAGGAGACGAGAGGGATTGGTGCAGTAGGAGATGGGAGGGATGGGTGCAGTAGGAGATGGGAGGGATGGGTGCAGTAGGAGATGGGAGGGATGGGTGCAGTAGGAGATGGGAGGGATGGGTGCAGTAGGAGATGGGAGTGGTGGGTGCAGTAGGAGACGGGAGGGATGGGTGCAGTAGGAGACGGGAGGGATGGGTGCAGTAGGAGACGGGAGGGATTGGTGCAGTAGGAGATGGGAGTGGTGGGTGCAGTAGGAGACGGGAGGGATTGGTGCAGTAGGAGACGGGAGGGATGGGTGCAGTAGGAGACGGGAGGGATGGGTGCAGTAGGAGACGGGAGGGATGGGTGCAGTAGGAGACGGGAGGGATGGGTGCAGTAGGAGATGGGAGGGATGGGTGCAGTAGGAGACGGGCGGGATGGGTGCAGTAGGAGACGGGAGGGATGGGTGCAGTAGGAGACGGGAGGGATGGGTGCAGTAGGAGACGGGAGGGATGGGTGCAGTAGGAGACGGGAGGGATGGGTGCAGTAGGAGACGGGAGGGATGGGTGCAGTAGGAGACGGGAGGGATGGGTGCAGTAGGAGACGGGAGGGATGGGTGCAGTAGGAGACGGGAGGGATTGGTGCAGTAGGAGATGAGAGGGATTGGTGCAGTAGGAGATGCGAGGGATGGGTGCAGTAGGAGATGGGAGTGGTGGGTGCAGTAGGAGACGGGAGGGATGGGTGCAGTAGGAGATGAGAGGGATTGGTGCAGTAGGAGACGGGAGGGATGGGTGCAGTAGGAGACGGGAGGGATTGGTGCAGTAGGAGACGGGAGGGATGGGTGCAGTAGGAGACGGGAGGGATGGGTGCAGTAGGAGACGGGAGTGGTGGGTGCAGTAGGAGACGGGAGGGATGGGTGCAGTAGGAGACGGGAGGGATTGGTGCAGTAGGAGACGGGAGGGATGGGTGCAGTAGGAGATGGGAGGGATGGGTGCAGTAGGAGATGGGATGGATGGGTGCAGTAGGAGACGGGAGGGATGGGTGCAGTAGGAGACGGGAGGGATTGGTGCAGTAGGAGACGGGAGGGATGGGTGCAGTAGGAGATGGGAGTGGTGGGTGCAGTAGGAGATGGGATGGATGGGTGCAGTAGGAGATGGGATGGATGGGTGCAGTAGGAGACGGGAGGGATGGGTGCAGTAGGAGACGGGAGGGATGGGTGCAGTAGGAGACGGGAGGGATGGGTGCAGTAGGAGATGGGATGGATGGGTGCAGTAGGAGATGGGATGGATGGGTGCAGTAGGAGACGGGAGGGATGGGTGCAGTAGGAGATGGGATGGATGGGTGCAGTAGGAGATGGGATGGATGGGTGCAGTAGGAGATGGGATGGATGGGTGCAGTAGGAGACGGGAGGGATGGGTGCAGTAGGAGATGGGATGGATGGGTGCAGTAGGAGACGGGAGGGATGGGTGCAGTAGGAGATGAGTGGGATGGGTGCAGTAGGAGATGGAATGGATGGGTCTGCAGCAGTGGTTGGCAGTTGACACTTACTATGTCATGTCATATGGCTCCTGATTACATAAATTACTGAGGCCTCTGCCCACTTCCAGCAGAGTGGAGTTCTACCATAAAATTGAGCCAGTGGCAAGACAATAATTGGTTGTCATGTCTCTCACTGAAATTATTGTTTACGTCCCTTTCACTGAAGATTTTCAATTGCTGCATTATATCAGATGGGGAGGTTATGATAAAGTGCTACTTTCACTGGACCAGCAATGTAGAGACTCAGGGTAAAGCTCAGGGTAAAGCTCTGGGGACCTAGGTTCAAATCCCACCACGGCAGATGGTGAAATTTGAATTCAGTCAAAAATCTGTAATGAAAAATCGCATGATGTTCTTGAAACAATTGTTGACTGGCATTAAAAGCCATCTAGTTCACTAATGTCCTTTAGGGAAAGAAATCTGCCATCCTTACCCAGTCTGGTTTGCATGTGACTCCAGACACACAACAATGTGGTTGACTCTTAACTGCCCTCTGAAATGGCCCAGCAAGCTTTTCAGTTCAAGGGCAATTAGGGATAGGTAATAAATACTGGCTCAGCCAATGACAGCCACCTCCCATGAACAATAAAAAAATGCATTCAATAATATTAGGAACATAGAAGCCAGGGTTTCTGTTAGATTCAATTCAAAAGATTATGTTTCAGAAATGCCACCTTCTATAACTGACCCCATCACCAAAACAAAATGAGTAAGAAAAGCTTGCCAAGAACAGAGTAAACAAGTGTATGCTCCATCAAGCACATAACTTTGTGTATTCTCAAGGGTGTAACACTTTCTTTGCCTGTGGTGTTACTGATAAACTAATCAAGTTTTGCTTTCAGAATTTAGACAGTTTATTGTCACATTACCCTTAATTACTGCTTTGCAAACATTAGCTTACGCATTCATTATTTATTAGGAACTAGATAAGGAGCTTTGTTACGCAGTGAAATCCTGCTTGTCACAACTTGTTCCCAGTTTTACTTATCTGTGCTAATCTGTCTGGCAGGCAGGGTGACACAGCGGTCAGCGCTGCTGCCTCACAGTGCTAGGACCTGACTTTGAATTCTGGCTTGGGTCACTGTCTGTGTGGAGTCCGCATGTTCTCCTCGTGTCTGCGTGGGTTTCCTTCAGGTGCTCCAATTTCCTCCCACTGTCCAAAGATGTGCTGGTTAGGTGCATTAACCATGCTAAATTCTTCCTCACTGTACCCGAGCATGCACCGGAGTGTTGCGACTTGGGGACTTTCACAGTAACTTCATTGCAATGTTAATGTAAGCCTACTTGTGACAGATAAATACACTTTAACTTCACTTTAAAGACTTTGTACACCGATTGGTGGAACGGCAAATTGCGCAGAGAGTGTGGAGAGTCTGCAGAATGATCTAGATAGGCTGGGCGAATGGGCCAGGAACTGGCAAATGGAATTTAATGTTGGCAAGTGCGAGGTGGTCCACTTTGGTAGGAATAATGGTAGGAAGGACTATTACTTACATGGCGAAAAACTGCAGCAGGCGACGGTGCAGAGGGACCTCGGGGTCCTTGTGCATGAGTCACAAAAACCCAGCCTGCAGGTGCAGCAGGTGGTCAGGAAGGCAAATGGGATGCTGGCCTTCATAGCGAGGGGGATTGAATATAAAAGTAGGGAGGTCTTGCTGCAGCTGTATAGGGCACTGGTGAGGCCACAGCTGGAGTATTGTGTGCAGTTTTGGTCGCTGCACTTACGCAAGGATATTTTGGCCTTGGAGGGAGTGCAGAGGAGGTTTACTAGGCTGATACCGGAGTTGAGGGGGTTGAGCTATGAGGAGAGGCTGAATAAACTAGGCTTGTACTCGTTAGAGTTTAGAAGAATGAGGGGAGATCTCATTGAGACATATAAGATGATGAATGGGATGGATAGGATAGAGGTGGAGAGACTCTTCCCACTCAGAAAGGACAGTAGGACTAGGGGGCACAGCCTCAAGATAAAGGGGGGGGCGGTTTAGAACGGAGTTGAGGAGGAACTTCTTCACTCAAAGGGTGGTGAATCTCTGGAATTCTCTGCCCATTGAAGTGGTGGAGGCTGCCTCGCTAAATATTTTTAAGGCGCGGGTTGATGGGTTTTTGATAAGCGAGGGGATTAAGGGTTATGGGGAGAGGGCGGGAAAGTGGAACTGAGCCACAACAGATCAGCCATGATCTTATTGAATGGCGGAGCAGGCTCGAAGGGCTAGATGGCCTACTCCTGCTCCTATTTCTTATGTTCTTATGTTCTTACGTTCTTATCCGCATTTTCATTCCTTTCTATCCAAAAACCTCCGACCAGTGGGAGGAAACCGGAGCGCCCAAAGGAAACGCAGGGAGACACAGGGAGAATGTGCAGACTCCACACTGACAGTCACCCAGAGCTGGAATCAAACCTCGGTCCCTGATGCTGTGAGCCAGCAGTGCTAACCCATTGCGCACCTGCCCTGTCTTAACAGACACAGTGGCATATGATTATTTCCTCTCTTTCAGTCCCGCGCTGCTTCAGCTTGGATTTTATGCTCTTGTATCTTGAACCCACAACTTTACAACTCTGGAAACACAAGTACTACCACTCAGCCATGACTGACACCTGACTGAAATCAAGTGCGGGTGCACACATGCAAGGAATTGGGGTTTGGTTTAATCCGAAATAAATAAGCTCTTTCTTTTTATTCATGAAAGGGTTAAAGGTTTTCATTTCCAGGGTGCTTTAAGCTTTAATATGTCAGAAAACATTTCAGGTGATATTAGAGTTCAGGTGTTTGCTGAAACTCCAGGATGTTTGATTACGGAATGCCCATGGCTACATTGTGAAACAGCTAACATAGATATAATAGAAAAACTGTGCAGGCAAGGTGAAAAGAGGAAATCATTGGCTGATTTGCAAAAAAAACTGCCTTGTTTGCAATAACACTTGTCATTGCATAATTAATTTGCACTGATTGTATTTGTGAAAGAACAGATGATAAAGGGCCTCAGCTTTTCTTCATAAGTTCTAGAGAGAGTGGCTTTCAAAGGGAAACAGTAAAAGATTTGATTTTTTATTCTCATTCATTGGATGTGAGCATAGCAGGCTGGGTCAGCATTTATTGCCCATCTTGAAGGCAGTTAAGAGTCACACATCGCTGTGGATCTGGAGTCACATAGCAGCCAGACCAGATAAGGATGACAGATTTCCTTCTCTAAAGGACATTAGTGAACTAGGTGGCTTTTTATGGACATGGTTTTGTGGTAATCATTAGACTTTTAATTCCAGATTTTTATTGAATTCAAATTTTATCCACGTCTCCTGGACAAATAAAAAAAAACTAAGGCACGTGAATTTCTGTGCTGTGTAGATCTTAGTTGAATGCAATAAACAGAGAAACATAAGATCATAAGAACATAAGAAATAGGAGCAGGAGTAGGCCATTTAGCTCTTCGACCCTGCCCGCCATTCAATAAGATCATGGCTGATCTGAAGTGGATCAGTTCCACTTTCCCGCTCTCTCCCCATAACCCTTAATTCCCTTGTCTGTCAAAAACCTATCTACCCGTGGCTTAAATGTATTTAGCGAGGTAGCCTCCACCACTTCAACGGGCGGAGAATTCCAGAGATTCACCACCCTTTGAGTGAAGAAGTTCCTCCTCAACTCCATTCTAAACTGTCCCCCCCCTTATCTTGAGGCTGTGCCCTCTAGTCCTGCTGTCCTTCCTGAGCAGGAAGAATCTCTCTACCTCTGCCCTATCCATCCCTTTCATTATCTTATACGTCTCTATAAGATCCCCCCTCATCCTTCTGAACTCCAACGAGTACAGACCAGTCTATTTTGTCTCTCTTCATAGTCCAACCCCCTCATCTCCGGTATCAGCCTAGTGAACCTCCTCTGCACTCCCTACAAGGCCAAAATATCCTTGCGCAAGTGCGGCGACCAAAACTGCACACAATACTCCAGCTGCGGCCTCACCAGCACCCTGTACAGTTGCAGATATTTTGCAGATATGTTGCAGAAACATGTAAACCTATGTTGGAAAAATTGAATTGCTTCCACGTTTTCATAAATTGATATTTTGGATGTGAGCATGGCTGTAATTAATCTGTAATTACCATTGAGAAGGTAGTGGTGAGCTGCCTTCTTGAACCATGTGGTGTAGAAATACTCAGTACCTGAAGCAGTTTGACGTAGCTGAGTCCTGGACGATTTCAGAGAGGACCGAATCAACTACCTTGTTGTGGATACATACAGGTCAGGCCAGGTAAGGGTGGCAAAATTGTTCTCCGAAGCGTATTAGTGAACCAGATGTGTTGTCATGACAATCTACTAGTTTTCTGAACATTATTAGTGAGATGACCATTTTATTCCAGGTTTACTAATTGAATTTAAATTCCCACAGCTGCTGTAGTAGGATTTGAATTAATGTCTCCAGAGCATTAGTCCTGACCGCATGCTTCTGGTACTTCAACTGGCATTGTGCCATTGTGGCACAATGGTTAGCACTGCTGCGTCACAGTGCCAGGGATCGAGGTTCAATTTCGGCATTGGGTGACTATCTGCTTGTGTGGAGTTTGCATGTTGCCTGCATGGGTTTCTTCTGGGAGTTCTGGTTTCCTCCCATACTCTAAAGAGGTGTGGGTTAAGTTGATTGGTCATGATATGTTGACCCTAGTGTCGGGGAATTAGTAGGGTGACTATATGAGGTTATGGAAACAGGGCTTAGGTGGAATTGACATTGGTGCAAACTTGATGGGCTGAATGGTCTCCTTCTGCACTCTAAGGATTCTCTGATTCAGTGGTCGTATTTTAATTTTCTCCTTGGGCGGCAGTCTATGGGATACAATCGAAAGGGGAAGTTAGAACAGGAGGGCCCAGCTTTGGTTCTGCCATGCGCTGGCCAATTAATGGCTGGTAGACAGGTTGGCCAAAGCAATAGTCACTAAAAAATGCAAGGTGACAGGCAAGGCAACAGAAAAGTGCCAGTGATAAATGCAAATTGGAGATTTTCCTTTCCTTCCTGTGCTACTGTTTCCTCATCTAAAGTTAAAATGTTGTTCAATCATTTCATTTCTTACTGTCTTTTCTGTCACTTTAATGCCTGAGATGAAGAATGCAACATGGATGAAGACATGAACAGTCCCGATAGGTATGAAAGCATTTGGCACTCCATTCTGTCTCCTATCTTCTCATTAAACTATTTCTGAAGGCTTTTAATGCACAAAGAGTTGCTGACCTCATGGTTTGTGGCAGTGTGCACCCTGATCCAGAATTTTCCATGATCGAATGTTAACAGTTGAAGATCCAGCTCCCTCCCTCAGAAAGTACCAGAGAGGATAATGGAGCAAAGTTAGATTACTTCCTCTGTAAGAGCTCTGTTCTTCAGTTGGACACTTTGATGTATTGGGGCCCTTTAAGGTAATTGTGAGTTTACAAACTTTTTAGCAGATGTTTATTCGTTTTGTCAAAAAAACACTGAAATTTCCCATAACTGACCAGAGCCTTCAAACTGGGAAATGGCTGCAAGTGTACGTGAACATAAATTGGAAACTACCAAGTAGTAGAAAACATTTGCAGAGGTGTTTTTGTTTAAAGTACTGCCCAATGCTGATGTACAATAAACAGCTGCGGCCTATGGAATTCACTCAAGTTGTCTCAACAAAGGTCTGATTCCTCCTTTCATCAGGATTATTTGCTTTATTTCAAAGTAAGCCTGATGTTGATCATCAGCTGCTCCTTCCAATAATATAAAGGCCAATTTCAACTCTGCTCATCCCAACTGAAACCCAGGTGGCGTAGTGGCACAGTGGTTAGCACTGCTGCCTCACAGCGCCAGGGAGCTCGGTTTGATTCCCGGCTGGGTCACAGTCAGTGCAGAATGATCGACTTCAGGAAGCATAGAAAAGAACATGCCCCTGCCTACATCGATGAGGATGAAGTACAAAGGGTCGAGAGCTTCAAGTTTTTAGGTGTCCAGATCACCAACAACCTGTCCTGGCCCCCCCCATGCTGATGATATAGTTAAGGAAGCCCACCAACACCTCTACTTTCTCGGAAGAGTAAGGAAATTTGGCATGTGAGCTACGACTCTCACCAACTTTTACAGATGTACCATATAAAGCATTCTTTTTGGTTGTATCATAGTTTGGTATGGCTCCTGCTCTGTCGAAGATCGCAAGGAACTACAAAAGGTTGTAAATGTAGCCCAATCCATCACACAAACCAGCCTCCCACCCATTGACTCTGTCTAAACTTCCTGCTGCCTCAGCAAAGCAGCCAGCATAATTAAGGACTCCACGGACCCCAGACATTCTCTCTTCTACCTTCTTCTATCGGTAAAAAGACACAAAAGCCTGAAGACTCAAGAACAGCTTCTTCCCTGTTGCTATCAGACTTTTGAATGGACCTACCTGTAACACTACATTCAGCACTCTCTTGTTTCCTTCTCTGTGAACAGTATACTTTGTCTGGAAAGCTCACAAGAAACAATACTTTTCACTGTATGTTAACATGTAACAATAATGTATCAAATCAAATTAAAAGTCTGCATGTTCTCCTCGTGTTTGCATGGGTTTCCTCTGGGTGATCCGGTTTCCTCCCACAGTCTGAAAGATGTGCTGGTTAGGCACATTGGCCATGCTAAGTTCTCCCTCAGTGACCCGAATAGGCGCTGGAGTGTGGCGACTAGGGGATTTTCACAGTAACTTCACTGCAGTGTTAATGTAAGCCTACTTGTGACCAAGAAATAAACTTTACTTTAAGGTGGCCATTTACAACAGCCCATGGGACATAGCTTGATGAAACTCAGTGCCTTCCTCGCAGTGATTGTGAAATGAAGACAGGAGGTAGGAAGAGCAGCAGACTTCCTACTCATTTCACAGAGCAGACTATGATGTAATTGGGTTCAGTCTGCCTTTATAAGCAGACATGAGCTTAGCCAACCTCACAGCAAAAGGAGCTGCAGACAGAGAAAAAGCAACAAGGTCAATGGTTTTATTTATTATTTGCTTCCATTTGTGGCCAGAAGAAACAGGAGTGTGGCTTTGGATCACAAAGAAACCTTAATGGCCAGGATTCCCTCCTGCCCAGCTGCTTAGAATCAGTCTTCTACAGATAATAAAAATGCAGCTTTTTCAGTAAAATAGTGAAGAGTGTCAATGCAGTGCTCCAAAAGAAGCGCAAAGATATCATGGAGTGTCCCAAAAGAAAATCTTGAGGCAACAAGTATAAGCTTAGTTTATATATTAGTGTCACAAGTAGGCTTATATTAACAATGTAATGAAGTTACTGTGAAAATCCCCCTGTCGCCACACTCTGGCGCCTGTTCAGGCGTGCTGAGGGAGAATTTAACATGGCAAGATTACACAAATTAGAGTTTGCATTGGTGTGGAGAAAAATCAAATTAATATAAGATAGGTCCATTCAAAAGTCTGGTGGCAGCAGGGAACAAACTGTTCTTGAGTCAATCAGTACGTGACCTTAGACTTCTGTATCTTTTTCCCGATGGAGGAAAATGGAAGAGAGTACTTCCAGGGTGCACGTGGTACTTGATTATGTTGGCTGCTTTTCCGAGGTAGCAAGAAGTGTAGACAGAATCAATGGATTGGAGGCTGGTTTTTGTGATGGACGAAACTTTGTCATTTCTTGTGGTCTTGGACAGAGCAGGAGCAGTCATACCAAGCTATGATACAACTGGAAAGAATGCTTTCAACTGTAACAGTTGGTGAGAATGTAGTGGACATGCCAAATTTCCTTAACTTCCAATTTTAAACTATTTTTGTTGTTTGGGAAGCCCAGGACTCAGAGCATCATCTAAAAATTAGAAGCAGATCTTGCTGGAATGAAATTAGGAGACATTTCTACATGAAAAGGGTGGTCGAGGTTTGAAATTCCTTTCTGGATGTGAGATCAATTGTTAAATTGAGATTGATGGACTTTTATTAACCGAAGGTATTAAGGGAAAAGGGGAAAAGTCAGGTATATGGATTTAGGTTGTAGATCAGCCATTATCTCATTGATTGGTAGAAGAGGACAATGGTTTCAATTGATAATATTCATATATTCTTACTTCTGATGGTGGGAGTTTAGCAGAGAAATTATGTAAATAACTAAAGATGTTCATTTACTCTGTTTCTTGGAAATTACCCATCTCTTTAGTAAAGATAAGATAGAAGATTGAGAAAACACGCCGATAGTTTTCAGAGAGTTGGGGATCGTGGATGAGTCCAGGAACTCAGAGTCCTGAAGTAGGTCTTTGGTTTAGAATTCAATCTCCTTTTAGGGTGAGGTGATTATTTTTGGGATATGGGGACAGCGATTATATCATGGGAAGAATTTTTTTCCAGCAATGACATGGTATTAAAAAACATGGGAAGAAACAACGGCGGAAGCTGGCCGCAACTTTATAATAAACAGAAGTTTACTGGGATTGAGTATAAAGGAAAATATTCTTGGTATGCCCCCAGCAGTTAGACACCACTTAGCTTGCAGAAATGTACTTAAAGGGCCTGATTTTATCATCAAGTTGCGTCCGTTTTCGGGTGCGAAAACTTGATAAAGCCGGGCATGAGGCGAGTAGCACGATCCACGATCACCTTTGCCCCCTTTCCCCCTTTGAATGCGTTTAAATTGAATTAGTGGGCTGGATGCCCAACTTTACTAGCACTTCCCCCTTTACCACCGCATTCGCCAATTGGGAATCGGCGCAAATCAAACACGGTCAATAAAAGTCTGATTTGGGTGCTCCATTAGTGAGCGTTAGTGAGGAGATAAGTGCATAGTGTCCGACGGCTCTCTGCTACTCTTATTGTTGTGGCCATTTTTGGTCTTGAGTCGGTGATGGACCTGGAGTGTGTGGCGGGAGTGGGGGGCTCTTGCTCTGCAGGGTCTCTGGTGCCTGACTTGGGGGACTGACCTGGATCTCAGCACTGACCTCAGGTCTTGCGGTGCTACTGGGTCCTAGTGCACTCAACTTACTTCCAACTGAAGGGTGTGCACAAAGCCCTTGCAAATTGCACTGCTGCTGCCTCTCAACTTTGCAAGGAGCTGTGATTGTGGAGAGCATGTGGCTGGGGGAATTGGGGGGCTGTGATTGTGGGGAGCATGTGGCTGGGGAAATTGGGGGGGCTGTGATTGTGGGGAGCTTGTGGCTGGGGGAGTTGGGGGGGCTGTGATTGTGAATGTTCTAGGGGCAAGATAGCAGGACTAGAGGGCACAGCCTCAAGATAAGGGGGTGCAGTTTAGAACGGAGTTGAGGAGGAACTTCTTCACTCAAAGGGTGGTGAATCTCTGGAATTCTCTGCCCGTTGAAGTAGTGGAGGCTACCTCGCTGAATATATTTAAGTCACGGGTAGATAGGTTTTTGACAAACAAGGGAATTAAGGGTTATGGGGAGAAAGCGGGAAAGTGGAACTGATCCACTTCAGATCAGCCATGATCTTATTGAATGGCGGGGCAGGCTCGAAGGACTAGATGGCCTACTCCTGCTCCTATTTCTTATGTTCTTATGTTATTATGTTCTTAAAACCTCTATGTGTTCCTCTCCATCTTCCTTCTACCCTCCCCCCTCCACCACTTCAGAGTGACAACATGGCTTTTTCTATAGATCTGGCTGTTACTTTGGTTGCTGCTGGAGCTGAGGAGGAGGAGGAGCAGGAAGATGGATTGTGGGTACAGGAGGCCTGGGCCTTACCGTTTCCAGGATCAGAGGGAGACGGCTACCAGAGGCAGGAGGTGGCTGCCATCCATCCAGAGGGGGGTGGCGTAGGAGAAAGAGAGAGCAGAGACCCGGCAGTTCCGTGCACGAGTATCCTTCGAGCAGATGTCGGACACTGTGTGCCACCGACATCTCTGCCTCTGAAAGGAGATCCTGCAATACCTGTCTAATCTATTGCAGAACCTGGGACCTAGAGGTGGGGTGGGGGGGGCGGGGGGGGGGGAGGTGTTGGGGGGGGGGGAGGTGAGAATGGGGGGGTGGTGCCCACTGTTGGTGGCTGTCAAATTGATGGCTGCTCTAAACTTCTATGTGACTGGCTTTTTCTAGACCCCGAGCGAAGATGTCTGTGGCATCTCCCAATCTGCCGTGCACACTTGCGTGAGGCAGGTCACTGAAACCCTGTATGCCTGGGCTGGCCAGTTCATCAACTTCAACCTGGACCAGGCCCAGGAGGAAGCCCGGGTTGCAGGGTTGGCAGCCGTTGCGAGGATGCAGAACGTGCAGGGGGGGTGATTGACTGTACACACATCACCCTCGAGGCCCTCCTACAGAATCCGCGGAGATTTGTAAATAGGAAGGGGTTCCATTCCCTGAATGTTCATGCATGTCTGCACCAGACATCCAGGCAGTGTGCGTGACAGCTTCATTGTCAGGAACTCGGATATTCCAGAGGCACTTGAGGAGGAGTCCAGGCTGCGAGGTTGGCTCCTGGGTAATATGGGTTGCCCACTTCGGACATGGCTTATGATGCCTGTAAAGAAGCCTGCGGCTGAGGCAGAAATCCGCTATAATGAGGCCCATGTAGCCACCCGCGCGATTGTGGAGAGGTGCATTGGGCTCCTCAAGATGCGATTCTGATGTCTGGACCTATCTGGAGAGGCCCTCCAGTATAGTCCCCTGATCTCCTCCTGCATTGTGGTCGTGTGCTGTGCCTTGCACAACCTGGCACAGCAGAGAGGTGACTTATTGGAGGAGGAGGAGGACGTGGAGGCTGACCAGCTGGGTTTCGCTGGGGAGGATAACCAGCAGGAGGAGGAGGAAGAGAAGGAGGAGGAAGATGAGGAAGAACATGCCGAAAAACACCAATCAGGCACTGGAAGGCTGGCAGCTCAAATGAGACATGTGAGGGCGACAATGAAGGCCCTGACCACCAGGCAGTTCAGTCGCTAAGAGCAAGCATCTGTGTGTTCCATTCCAGCCCCCCACCCCCAAAAAATTCCTTCTATATCCTGCAACATCGTCACACCAGAGTGGTGGGCCTGGGTGCTCTGTATTAGCAAGGTTTTTGGCAGGTAGGAGGGTGATGATGACTCACTAAACACCATTGTGATGGTGCCCTGATGCAAGCTATCGGAGCTCTGCACGCACGCTGGCACCTGGGCCCACATATTGGATAAGAGCTCTGACCCCCCCATACAGGGCCCTGAGGGTGGGGGATGGGAGGGAATCACTCATGGAGGCCGGGGAACCAATGCCTTCCTTTTCTCAGTGACACGGCATTGAGGGGTCGCCCCAACTGACATCGACATGAAGCATCCCTCCAGCGATCATCAACGGAAGAGGATTCATAATCGAGACAAATTAGTTAAAGGTGGGTGGTGAAAAACATTTATTTGCAATGAAGCTGTTTAAGTAAGATGTTCTAGCATAGAAACTGTGAACAGAAAATGTTAACGCGCTTAAATATCTTTCTAACTAGTGCAGCCGTTCACCCGTGCTATCTCAGTGCAGCTGCAATTTCCTAACCTTATGTGGCCGACCACTATATCTCTGTGACTCCCCAAATTGTACATCTGAGGTGGAGGGAGCCAGCCGCCTACCTTGCCCCATGACCTCTGATGCGTGTGACAGGTGTCCTCTGGAGGCCCTGCACCTCGAGGGCCCTGGATTGCTTCCAGGTGACTGGGATGTTTCCATGACACCCTCTTCATCCCTCTGCCCCTTTGATCCAAGGTGTCAGGAAGGGGGGAAGGTGTCAGAAGGCGTAGCCACAGCCACAGTTTCCTGATTGGAAGGCCTGGACTCAAGCACTCCCCCCTCCCTTGGGGTTCCTGGGTCACTCCATGGGATGGCGGTGCTTCTGCAATGAGCTCCTGAGGCTCCAACATCACCTGGCACTGCCAGTCCCGGAGGACCATCTGCGTCCTACCCATAGTGGTCAAGCCCTCTGCCATGGCCACTTGAGCTGCGGGCTATCCCTCAATGGCGGCAGAAAGTGTCCCCCAAGATTGGGCCACGCTGTGCAACCCTTCAGCCATGACCCTCTGAGACTGGGTCATGTTCTCAAGGGCTGCTGCCATAGCCCGCTGTGTTTCAGCGCTGTCCCGCAGTGTCTCCTGCAAGTCCTCGAGCCTCTCAGCCATGGACCGAAGAATCTCGAGAAGCCTCTCAGTACCCTGAGCCGTGACCCGCTGTGACTCTGCCATCATTTGGAGCCTGCCGCTCATGGTGAGGATCCCCTGCCCCAGGCTTTCCACTGCAGACACCATCTTTGCAATGTTGGCCTGGGAAACATGCAAGACGGGCAGTAGCTGGTCCACCTGAAAGCTTTGGGACTCCTCCCAGCAGCCTCGCAGTCGGTCCAGTGTGGCCGTCAGCACCTCCTGCATTCCCTGGCTCTGTTACTGCATCTCCAGCAGCTGAGGGAGAAGTGATCTCAGACGCCCAGCATGTAGCCTGGGGCCAGCTGAGACACCACCTCCGGCAGGTTCCACGTGCCAGAGATCTCAGATGTTCCCTTCTCCACCCGATGTACATCAGCAGATGTGCCGTGCTCACCAGAGAGTGACCCAGAAAACTCACCACTAACTGAACCCACCGCTGTGTCAGGGTCTGGGACGGTGAGTTGTGAGGTGGAAGTTGATGCCAAAATGATACCATCCTCGGGATCCCTTCACCCATATCCTCTGAGGACTCGTCCGAGCTGTCCTGACCAGCGTGGACGGGGGTGCAGCAGGGGCCCATAGTTCAGAAGGTCCGGGGGCGTCCAGATCTGTCCCTGCAACACAGGACATAAGGTTAAGTGCAAGGGAAGGAGAAGATTCCGGGATGCAAAGCACATGATTCACATTTCTTCACTGAACATAGAACAAAGCACCAACAAAATTATATCACAGGAACAGGCCCTTTGGCCCTCCAAGCCTGTCGTGACCATCTGATTTGTAACCCCCTACCCCTCTAGGGACCGTATGCCTCTATTCCCATCCCATTCATATAGCTATAGAGATACCCCTTAAAAGTCACTATCATATCTGAACCCATGATCTCCCCCAGCAGCGAGTTCCAGGCATCCACTACCTTCTCTGTGAACATAAATGCCTCATACATCTCCTTTAAACCTTACCCCTCGCACCCGAAACTCGTACCCCCAAGAACTTTCCTTAAAGTGATTGAAGGAATGACAGGTGCTCACGTTTTGATGGTAGGACAACAATGGTGTCACTGACAGCCTGCATCTCCCCTTCTCTGGAGAACTTCAATGCTCGCTCCTTAAAGGTGGTGAGGACTCAGAGGTCTGGCTCGCTACTCCCTGGCTTCGCCCACTCACAGGTGTTGTGGTCGGCCTTCTTCTGTAGAGACAGAAAGAGCCATGAAAGAAATGATAGCGTGACTCCAGCAAAGTATCAGGTGGTGGCCCCTAGAGGGCAAAAACAGTGGGGCTCATTTGGGCGGAAAGGGAGGAGGTGCTTGGGGGTCAGGAACTGGAAGCATTCGGGGTGCTGGAAATGGGAGGATCTGGGGGAAGATGCAAAATGGGGTTCAGCACTCACCCTTGCTGCATGGAGGAGATCATTGACTTTTCCCGGCATTGCATCCCAGTTCAGAAGGCCAGTGCCCTGGCATTGACCAAGGCAGCCACTTCCTTCCAGGCCACATTTCCATCAGCCCCCACCCCCTCCCCCCCCAACTTGGTCTGCATCATCTTTGGGAGGGAGAGGGTGCCTTGCCTTGCCTCTGCTGGATCCTGTAGCGCCTCCCCCACCCCCCCCCCCCCCCACCCCCCCCCCCCCGAGGTCGCCCACAGTAAAACGGGGGGGCTGGTTGTGCGCACATTTTGTGTGGGAATGCTTCCCTGCCTGTCCATTCTTGAGTTTTTAATGGAGCTGCCTCTTGTTCGGGCAGATCAGATGCAGGCAGTTTGGCAGAGCATTCCAGCAAATTACATGCACTTTACTTGTTAGCATTGAGGGTGTGCTGATGGGGAGGGGGAAGGGGGATGGGGGATGCGGTGGATCAGTGCCTCGATGCTTGGGGACAGGGGAGAGAGAGGGAGGTGTCATACAGCCAGCGGAGTCCAGAGGAGATGGGGACCTTGTGCAGGACAGTCCGAGGTGGGGTGGAGGGGGATCACCCTGCCTGATATTTGTAGGGTGGAGGGGGGGAGGTGGATCTCTCTGACTGAGATCAGTGAGGAGGAAGGGGGGTCCACTGGCACTGTCCCTGAGCTGAATGAGGGGAAAGGGAGGAAGGGGCCCACGATTAGTCTGGGTGGCGGAGGGGCTGGCGGGATAAGGGGGTCAGTAATGTTGTGGGGGTCAGGGGAGACATTATCCGGCCCGGGAGCGATGTGGTAAGGGAGCAGCATTCTATCATTTGTTTTTCTGCACATGCGCAATTGGAGGCTCCAATCGGAGCTGCAGGGTTTTGGATGAGATAAGCTCCCCCTCCACAAAGGCTTCCACAGCATGATTCAGAATTGGTGATATTTTTTCAGGCAGAGTGCATATGGGGGTGCCTGAGAATGGATCTAAAAGTTGGATCTGAAACACTCCCAGTTTCAAGTCCGCCCAGCACTCAGAATCAAAATGATAAAATAGGGCCTTAATTGTCTGCCTAAAATACAAGAGAGTACGAGGGTGGAAACGTAGGCCCTGACAATAATGGGAGATGGGGAGAAAGTGGTGGAGGGAATGGTTTTGCACTCAGGGAAACACAGTTTCCCTCAGGTGCTGCGGAACTTAAGATCACAATTCATGTTTTCCATTTCCCAGCTGTAACCAAACCAGACAGATTGAGAGGTTGGGTGTGGAGGACTGCGGAGCTGTACTACAGCCTGGGGGCAGAGAGAAGCTATCAGAAAGGCCAAGAGGGAAGAGTGGGACAGTGGGTGTGAAGTGTGACAGGGAGAGCAAAGGTCAGAATGGGGTCGGGGTGTAAATCAAAGGCTGGAGAGGATGGAGGCAGGAATTTGATGGTTAAGTCACAGTTCATCTAACCATTTGGTTTTTATAGATAGGTAGAATTAATATCATTCCCAGAGATGCTGACTAGCTTGTAGATGTTAGAATTGAGAGAAGGACCATAACTGTTTGAGCAACGCTTCGGAACAGATCTCTATAGCTTTGATTAATTCCTCAGACAATGAATGCACTTTTGCCATGGCAAGAAAGAGGCAGCTAATAGCTTTAATAACTGTGTCCCATCAAATTCCTCTGTCAGGGAGGCAGTGGGGGTGATTTTGAGTCCATGTCCACCGCAAGATCACCAACAACCTGCCCTAGTCCCTCCATGCCTCTACTTCTCAGGAGGCTAAGGAAATTCGGCATATCAGCTATGGCTCTTACCAACTTTTACAGGTACACCATACATCCTTTCTGGGTGTATCACAGCTTGGTACGGCTCCTGCTCTACCCAAGACCGCAAGAAACTACAAAGGGTTGTGAATGTAGCCCAAACCATTCCTTAAACCAGCCTCTCATCCATTGATTATGACTACACTTCCTGCTGCCTCAAGGATCCCACATGCCCCGGACATACCCTTTTCCATCTTCTTCTGTGGGGAAAAAGGTACAAAAGCCTGAGGTTGTTCACTAACCAACTCAAGAACAACTTCTTCCCTACTGTCATTAGACTTTTGAATGGACCTACCTCATATTGAGTTGATCTTTCTCTACACCCTAGCTATGTCTGTAGAACTACATCCTGAAGCCCCTCCTTTCCTTCTGTCCTATATGCTCGATTATTGATACTTTTTTTGTATTGCGTGCAAGAAACAATACTTTGCATTGTGTGCTAATACATGTGACATTAATAAATCAAATCAGATCAAATCAAATCACATCAGGTGGCTGCCCGCCTTGAGTGTATTTGTTTAAAAATCTCAACCATTGTAACAAGTTTGAATTTTATGACTCCTGATGTTCATGTTTGTGTCTATCCAAATTTTAAGAGGTCATGTAAAAAATAGCACTGTGATCAAATGTTATAGTATCATAGAATCCCTACGGTGGAAAACGAGGCCTTTCAGCCCATCGAGCTTGCGCTGACAACAATTCCACTCAGGCCCTCACCCCACAACCCCATGCATTAACCCTGCTGGTCTCCCTGACACTAAGGATCACTATAGCATGAACAATCAAATTAACCCACACATCTTTGGAGTGTGGGAGGAAAGCTGAGCACCCAGAGGAAACCCACACAGACACAGGGAGAATGTGGAAACTCCACACAGACAATGACCAGAGGTCGAAATCAAACACGGGTCCCTGGCATTGTGAGGCAGCAATAAAAACTACCGTGCCACCCATAAGTTAATCTCAGAAAAAAGCATGAATTAAGAGAGCAAGCTAGCTTTGTTTTGCCATTTTATCTGCTAATGCACTATGCTTATGTTACACTGTTCAATTTCACAACCTTAGCCTACTTTGTTACTACCGCTACAGCCTGCTTATTCATGTGATATGGAGGATAAATTGTACTCCAATTCATTCTACTGCAGTCACAAAGCGATCGGTTATTACTCTATAGCAAGTTTTGTCTCAGTCCCCAAACATATAAAACTATGATTTATTTCACAAGGAGGTCTGGGTCGGTATGGATTAAAGTTGGTGCCTTCAGGACCATAAGACCATAAGAGGAAAGCAGGCCCTGAATAAGAACAGTCATCATATGCAATCAGGTGTCCCACAGTGTTCCCATTTCATACACTCATCCTTTTGCCAAAACAATAAATTGGGTCCCGCATTCTGCCAGAATGTGGGCTTATCAGAGGCTTAAAAAGCCAGCTAGCATGAGAAAATTGACATATTTCATATCTGAATTTCTCAGCCAGTGCGTTATAAATTTAGCCTCCCAGAATAAAGAGTCGAGTGGACAAAAACATTCCTCTAGTGTGTGTGAAAAACCGTACCAGTATGGGTGGATCAAATAATTACTGCAGTAATACCATCACCTACATCCCGACTAACAAGACAGCAGGGTAAAAATCATCATTGATATTCAATTCAATTTTATTTCTGCATTGATTTATGAATGCGAACCTCAAAGCAATTTTCAATATGAAATAAAATGACTCCACTTCACTGTAAAAGTCCCAATATTCTACCATTTCAGGTAGTTTGTAAGTATTTGGGTCAGCTTCTTGACATTATGTCCCTTTTCAGAATCATTACCTCCATCCACATCAAGCCAGGCAGTCAGCTTATTAGCGGATTACCACTGTTACTTCTGTTACCAGTGAAAAGGTTTTCTTTAACCTCGGGGGAAAAATGAAAACTTCCTGCATGGTACTTCAACTCAAAATCTGATACTGAAACACTTCCTAATTGTAATCGGAATAAATGCAATCATTTGTAAGTAAATATGCATAAAGTTTGATGCATACTGAATGGTGCAATGACTGATAATCTCCACAGATTGTCTAGGTGCAACAGCCAGACTATTTTTTTTACAGTAAGTATTTCCAATACGTTGTGTGTTACAGTAACATTATTAAATTGCAATTCTGTTGCAGCATTTCAAAAAGCTTTCGCAAGTAATAACGGCGGTTGAGACAAGTCTGAGTTTATAGTTTTCTTTCCGAAACATCAGAAACAATGCCTTCCAGTGTTTCAAGCTGCTAATGTGCAGGGGTTAACCTGGCTATCCCATCCCTGTTTGCATTTCCTTATGCAATACAGTAGCTCGCACAGAAAGCCTTTTCTCTATTTTCAGTAACTAGATGCTGATTAATGCACAGTAGGAAGACTGTTCAGTCATACGTTGCCGAAGAAAATCATGGTTAACATAACTTTAGACAGTGTTTATCCGATGTCTGTGTTTATAAACTGCCCAAAAAGTTGGGAATCTCTGTCTTAATAACTTGAGTAGATATTGTTATTTATTTTCCATAAGTGGCAGATTCTTTGAATACTTAGTAGAATCTAAATAATATTATGTTAATAAATTGCAGGCATGTAATGAAAACTCACAATAATTACATCTATGGGACACGGTGGCAGTGTGGTTAGCACTGCAGCCTCACAGTACCCAGGGACCCGAGTTCAATTCCAGCCTTGGATGACAGTCTGTGTGGAGTTTGCACATTCTCCCCATGTCTGTATGGGTTTCCTCCAGGTACTCCAGTTTTCTCCAACGATGTGCAGGTTAGGTTGATTAGGATCATTGAATCCCTACAATTCAGAAGGAGGTCATTCTGCCCATCGAGCCTACACTGACAGCAATCCCACCCAAGCCCCATCCTTGTAACCCCAAGTATTTACCCTGCTGGTCCCCCTGACAATAAGGGGCAATTTAGCATGGCCAATCCACTTAACCCACACATCTTCAGTGTGTGGGAAGAAACTGGAGCATCCAGAGGGAACCCACACAGGGATTAGTGGGGTAAATATGTGAGGTTACGGGAATAGGGCCTGAGTAAGGTATCCCTTTGAAGAATTGGTGCAGACTCAATAGGCTGAACAGCCTCCTTCTGCACTGTGGGGATTCTATGAAACAAAAGACTTGCATTTATTTAGCACTTTTTGTAACCCCATGAGTGCTTTAGATCCAATAACAATTCTTATGAAGTGAAGCCTCTATAGGGTGACTAATATGGCAGCCAGAACAAGGTCCCAGGAATGGTAATGGCCATTTCATCTGTTTTGTTTCATGATGCTGGTTGAGTAAACATTGGTTAGGACATCGCAGATAACCCTTTTTCAAAATAGTGTCCGGGATCATGTATAATCATCAAAATAGCTTAAACAGAATGAAATTATCCTAACCTGCATAAAGAAAGTTTGGTTTGCAGACGTGACAGAAATTGCAATTCTGTTTTATGGTATTTAAGCATTGAAAAATAATTATTACTAATTGCTTCATTAGACTGGAATCTCTGAGATGTCAGTCTTTCAGTTGGATAATGGGAGCATTTACTGGAATTTTACAAAAACTGATGTCATGCCAATTTTAAGTTTCCTTTTCGGGAATACAGCAGGCTCATTTTATTGCACAATATGTTTGGCTTTGATCTCTCAGGGAAGTCCAGTGATTGATGCACAATGTCGCTCAGTTCTTCTCTTTCAAAGCAATTACCAGGGCCTTTCTCCAGGACTGTTACAGCCACATCATTCCATCCAGCACATTGTCCTCTCTTTTACCTCCTCTGCCTTTCTGAGCAAGAGAGCCTGGGCATAGGGCAGGGAAAGAAACGTAAAATTAAGCTTGAATAAGATGTGCTGGACAGGCTTTTCACAAGAACACAAGAAATAAAAGCACGAGTAGGCCAACAGGCCCTTCAAGACTGCCCCACCATTCAATATGATCATGGCTGATCTATTCTGGCCTCAGTTCCACTTCTGTAGCCCTCTGTTGCTTAATCTATCAAATATTGACCCACCTCCACTTTAAATGCTTCTAATAATCCAGCCCCCACTAGCCTTTGGGGCAGAGATTGCAGAGATTCACCACCTTCTACAAGAAGAAATTTCGATAGATCTCAGTTTTAAATGACTGCTCATTTATCTTGCACTTCTGTCCCTTGATCAAGACTCTCCCTCAAGTGAAAACATCTCACCATCTACCCTTAACTAATACAAAAAAAAAGCAAGGTGAGAGTGATCCATAATTCACACGATGTCACAGCTACACCTTTTGAAACTGTTTCTGTTTTTAGAGACCTCAATGCTAATTACTGACTAATACAAAAACACAAAGAACATAGAATGAAGAAAAGTACAGAACAGGAACAGGCCCTTCGGCCTTCCAAGCCTGTGCTGGTCATGGTGCTCTAACTAAACTAAAGAAAAGCCTTCTGCCCTTCCTTGGTCCGTTTCCCTCTATTCCCTCCCTATTCATGTACCCATCCAGATGCATCTCAGATGTTGCTAATGTGCCAGCTTCTACCATCTTCTCTAGCAGTGCAGTCCAGGCGCTCACCTGGCTCTGTGTAAAAACCTCCCCCGCACATCTCCCTTAACCATCCCCCCTCTCACCTTGAACCTGTGTCCCCTTGTAATTGACACTTCCAATCTGGGAAGAAGCCCCTGACTATCCAATGACAGTGAACATGTGACATCTTGGGTGGAATTTTACGACTTCATCGTGCCTGTTTTGCAATGGGAAAATGTTGTAAAATCGGGCGTGATACAATTAACAGGAATGGCACCTGTTCTTGCGTCCATCCCCATTTTAACAAGGAAAAGAATTCGGCACAATTGGGAGCCCACCCAAAATGGTGAAACATCAATTAACAATTTTTGAATTCACTTTCACAGCCAGCGAGGGAGCACCCACTCTCAGTGGCTGTGAAAGTGACAGCCGTCTTTAACTTTGACAACACTGGGTCCTTCTAGACCTGATGTGGAGATGCCGGTGTTGGACTGGGGTAAACACAGTAAAAAGTCTGGCAACACCAGATTTAAGTCCAACCGATTTATTTGATAGTAAACTCGCAAGCTTTCGGGGTTTGTCCCATCGTCAGGCGAATGGAGAGTTCTGGCCTCAGACAGAGCATATAAAGCACAGACAGTTTACAGATTACTGATTAGAATGTGAGTCTTTACACCTAACCTGCTATTCAAGTCTTAAAGTGGCCAACAATGTGAGTGGAAGGAGCATTAAGCCCAGGTTAAAGAGATGTGTATTGTCTCCAGACAGTACAGTAAGTGAGGTTTAGTAAACCCAGGCAAGTCACGGGGGTTACAGATAGTACGACATGAACCCAAAATCCCTGTTGAGACCGTTCGGTCTGAGGCCAGAACTCTCCATTTGCCTGACAAAGGGGCAAACCCCAAAAGCTTGTGAGTCTACTATCAAATAAATCGGTTGGACTTAAACCTGGTGTTGCCAGACTTCTTACTCCTTCTAGACTGCCAGTGGAGACCTCTGAGGCGTTTCCCAACCATCTGTCTACAAATGTGCCAAAGAGATCACAGATGCTCTGTGTACCCAGAGTGGCCAGGATATTAAATTTGACCTGGACTAGGCCCAGCTGGAAGTCCAGGCTGCAGATTCACGGCCATCGCAAGAATGCTAAATGTGCAGGAGGCTATAGGCTGCATCCATATTGCCCTTAAGGCCCCTGTGAAGCATTCAGCAAGATTCATGGACAGAAAGGCCTTCCACTCAACAAATGATTTGATTTTGATTTGATTTATTGCTGAGAAAAGTATTGTTTCTTACACCCTATGCAGACAAAGCATACTGTTCATAGAGAAGGAAATGAAAGAGCGAACATAAGAAATAGGAGCAGGAGTAGGCCATCTAGCCCTTCGAGCCTGCCCCGCCATTCAATAAGATCATGGCTGATCTGAAGTGGATCAGTTTCACTTTCCCGCTTTATCCTTATAACCCTTAATTCCCCTGTCTATCAGAAACCTATTTACCCGTGACTTAAATATATTCAGCGAGGTAGCTTCCACCACTTCAATGGGCAGAGAATTCCAGCCACTCACCACCCTTTGAGTGAAGAAGTTCCTCCTCAACTCCAATATAAACTGCACCCCCCCTTATCTTGAGGCTGTCCTTTCTAAGCGGGAGGAATCTCTTTACCTCTACCCTATCTATCCCCTTCATTATCTTATACGTCTCTATAAGATCCCCCCTCAGCCTTCTAAACTCCAACGAGTACAGACCCAGTCTATTCAATCTCTCCTCATAGGCTAACCCCTTCATCTCCGGTATCAGCCTTATGAACCTTCTCTGCACTCCCTCCAAGGCCAATATATCCTTTTGCAAATGCGGCAACCAAAACTGCACACAGTACTCCAGCTGCGGCCTCACCAGTACCCTGTACAGTTGCAGCAAGACCTCCCTGCTTTTATATTCTATCCCCCTCGCTATAAAGGCCAACATTCCATTCGCCTTCTTGATCACCTGCAGACTGGGTTTTTGCGATTTGTGCACAAGGACCCCCAGGTCCCTCTGCACCATAGCATGCTGCAGGTTTTTGCCCTTTAAATAATAATCCCTCCTACTATTATTTCTACCAAAGTGGATAACCTCACACTTGCTAACATTATACTCCATCTGCCAGAATGTAGAATGTAATATTACAGTCATAGTTAAGGTGTAGAAAAAGATCAACTTAATGCAAGCTAATCCATTCAAAAGCCTGATAGCAGCAGGGAAGAAGCTGTTCTTGAGTTGGTTGGTTCGTGACCCTAGACTTGTGTATCTTTTTCCCAATGGAAGAAGGTGGAAGAGAATGTTTGGGGTGTGTGGAGTCCTTGATTATGCTGGCTGCTTTGCCGAGGCAGCAGGAAGTGTAGACAGAGTCAATGGATGGGAGGTTGGTTCGCGTGATGAATTGGGCTACATTCACAACTTTTTGTAGTTCCTTGTGGGTCTTGGACAGAGCAGGAGCCATACCAAGCTGTGATACAAACAGAATGAAGCCAGAAATACAAGAAGCAATTGTTGAAGTCTCAACATCACCTTTCCAGGACTGAAGAGGAGGAAAAAGCATATTAGTTACTGTTTCGTTTTGCAGTCGGTGTATGGACGGGAGTTTTAGGGATTGTCTATTCTCCCAAAGTATGCTGCTTGAGTCTATAGTTTCTCAAACTCATTACTCTTTATTTAAAGCTAGTATTTATGCATTTGGACTGCTGCACCACATTGGAGCTTTATTCCCTCTAGATCTCTCACTTCATTTGCCGGGTGTTTGCGATGGAAAGGTGGTAGGACTGGAGGGTCTTAATGACATTACTGTTACTAGAGAGGCGGTGCTCGACAGACTGGAGGGGGCTGATTGTGGACAAGTCCCCAGGACCGGATGGAATGCATCCGAGGGTTCTGAAAGAAATGGCGGAGGAGACAGTGGATGCCTTGGTGGTTATTTTCCAGACGTCGCTGGATTCCAGGGAGGTGCCGGAAGATTGGAAAACGGCTAATGTTACGCTGTTGTTTAAGAAGGGTGCCAGGCAAAAGGTGGGGAATTATAGGCCGGTTAGTTTAACGTCTGTGGTAGGTAAAATGTTAGAATCCGTCATTAAGGAGGAAATTGCGAGGCATCTTGAAGGGAATTGCTTGATAGAGCAGGCGCAGCACTGTTTCATTAAAGGGAAGTCGTGTCTGACAAATTTACTGGAGTTCTATGAGGATGTGTCTAGGGCAGTGGATAGAGGAGAGCCGGTGGATGTGGTCTTTCTGGATTTTCAGAAGGCGTTTGACAAAGTACCTCACAAGAGGTTATTGCAGAAGGTCGGGGGACATGGAGTTGGGGGTAGGGTGTTAGAGTGGATAGAGGATTGGTTGTCAAATAGGAGGCAGAGAGTGGGGGTCAACGGGTGCTATTCGGATTGGCGGATGGTGACTAGTGGAGTGCCCCAGGGGTCGGTGCTGGGGCCTCAGCTTTTTACCATTTATATAGATGATCTGGAGGAGGGAACCGAGTGTAGGGTGTCGAAATTTGCTGATGACACCAAGATTGGGGGAACGGCAAATTGTGCGGAGGGTGTGGAGAGTCTGCAGAAGGATCTAGATAGGCTGGGCGAATGGGCCAGGAAATGGCAAAAGGAATTTAATGTTGGCAAGTGTGAGGTGGTCCACTTTGGTAGGAATAATGGTAGGAAGGACTATTACTTACGTGGCGAAAAACTGCAGCAGGCGATGGTGCAGAGGGACCTCGGGGTCCTTGTGCATGAGTCGCAAAAACCCAGCTTGCAGGTGCAGCAGGTGGTCAGGAAGGCAAATGGGATGCTGGCCTTCATAGCGAGGGGGATTGAATATAAAAGTAGGGAGGTCTTGCTGCAGCTGTATAGGGCATTGGTGAGGCCGCAGCTGGAGTACTGTGTGCAGTTTTGGGCGCCGCACCTGCGCAAAGATATTTTGGCCTTGGAGGGAGTGCAGAGGAGATTTACTAGGCTGATACCGGAGTTGAGGGGGTTGAGCTATGAGGAGAGGCTGAATAAACTAGGCTTGTACTCGTTGGAGTTTAGAAGAATGAGGGGAGATCTCATTGAGACGTATAAGATGATGAATGGGATGGATAGGATAAAGGTGGAGAGAATCTTCCTGCTCAAAAAAGACAGTAGGACTAGGGGGCACAGCCTCAAGATAAAGGGGGGCGGTTTAGAACGGAGTTGAGGAGGAACTTCTTCACTCAAAGGGTGGTGAATCTCTGGAATTCTCTGCCCGTTGAAGTGGTGGAGGCTACCTCGCTAAATATTTTTAAGACGCGGGTTGATGGGTTTTTGATAAGAGAGGGGATTAAGGGTTATGGGGAGAGGGCAGGAATGTGGAACTGAGCCACGACAGATCAGCCATGATCTTATTGAATGGCGGGGCAGGCTCGAAGGGCTAGATGGCCTACTCCTGCTCCTATTTCTTATGTTCTTATGTTCTTATGTTCATGTGATCTGTCAGCATTTATACATCAGCATCTTGGATGTTTCTGATGTTAACCCTTTACTCTACATCTCCCCACCAAGTCGTTATCTCTATTGTGTTTACATCCTCCTAAATCTGCCCCCAGAGACTTAGATTTCACATGGTTCATCTCTGAAGTCCCTTGACTAATGTCGATGATTTTGTTCAATCTCCTTTTGAGGTTAGGAATATTCTGTACTCTTCCTTCTGTCAGTGTGAGTGTTCTTCTCTTGGGTACTTGTAAAGCTTGTAGTAAGATTTCCTCTTCATCATCAAGATCTGAGCAGTAAGCCCGAGTTTCTGTTGTCATTCTCTCTAGGATATTAAAGTGCTGTAGTTTCTCTTTACGATACCCTGTTCTGTCTCATCCCTGCACAATAAGAACATAAGAACATAAGAAATAGGAGCAGGACTAGGCCATCTAGCCCTTCGAGCCTGCCCCGCCATTCAATAAGATCATGGCTGATCTGAAGTGGATCAGTTCCACTTTCCCACTTTCTCCCCATAACCCTTAATTCCCCTGTCTATCAGAAACCTATCTACCCGTGACTTAAATATATTTAGCGAGGTAGCCTCCACCACCCTTTGAGAATTCCAAAGATCACCACCCTTTGAGTGAAGAAGTTCCTCCTCAACTCCGATCTAAACCGCACCCCCCCCCCCCTTATCTTGAGGCTGTGTCTTCTAGTCCTGCTATCCTTTCTGAGCGGGAAGAATCTCTCTACCTCTACCCTATCCATCCCCTTCATTATCTTATACGTCTCTATAAGATCCCCCCTCATCCTTCTAAACTCCAACGAGTACAGACCCAGTCTATTTAGCTTCTCTTCATAGGGCAACCCCCTCATCTTTGGTATCAGCCTAGTGAACCTCCTCTGCACTCCCTCCAAGGCCAAAATATCCTTCCGCAAGTGCGGTGACCAAAACTGCACACAGTACTCCAGCTGCAGCCTCACCAGTACCCTGTACAGTTGCAGCAAGACCTCCCTACTTTTATATTTGATGCCCCTCGCTATAAAGGTCTTCATTGTGTAGTTTTTTTTCAATGATTGTATTTTCTTTCTGTTGGTCTCAGAATCAGGCTCTCTCCCAAGGCTTCAGCACTGGAAATACATGCTCTGCACGTGTGTTTCAAATTCAAGGCCTGGTTATTTCTCTATTCTTCCTCACACCATTTTACTCTTTCATGGTCATTCATGATGATATAGGGTTAATAGCTTTGTTACTAATGTCAATGAACTGGTTACATGAATGAAGCCGTGTTAAAATTGAAAAATGCACTTCAACAAACTGTGGCCCATTGTTGTCCGGAATGACGTATGTTGTATAAAATCTCTTGAGGGATTAGGTGACCGCTTTTGCTGTGACATCATGCAATCTGTTTACTTCAATTCACTGTGAATAGTAATCAATGACCCATTTCCCTCTCAATTCAAATAAATGCATTCCCAGGCACTCCCATGGCCTTGATGGGAAAACAGAAGGTGATTATGGTTCCTTTTGTTCTTGGATTGATTTCCAACGCAATTAAGACATTTAGAAATCATTTCTACTTTAGAGGGAATAATTCCTGGTCACCAAACTGAGTGCTGCGCATGACACCTTGCTATTCTTAGATGACCTCAGATGACCTGGAACTCGCTGCCAGGGGAAATAGTGGAAGCAGATACGATAGTGAGTTTTAATGGGTGTCCGGACAAATTCATGAATAGAGTGGGAATAAAGGGATATGTTCCCCAGAAGGGTAGGGGGTTTTATTTCAGGCGGGCAGCATGGTCAGTGCAGGCTTGGAGGGTTGAAGTGCCTGTTCCTGTGCTGTAATTTTCTTTGTTCTTTGTTCTTTGATGATATCAAGCCGAAAGCTCTTGACATGACTATTCGCACATTGAAGACCAGTATATCATCAATGACTGTGAGGGGTTCGTTATGTATAAAGTACTGCCATAGTGTTGGACTGACAGAGTTATGGTTTGTACATCCTTCCAGACAACAATCTTAGATTTGGGGATGTTCTTAATCTTATTGCTGTGTTTGTTTTATTCCCTGCAAATGTGTTGCAATAGCTGCTAAGTGCTGAGTGATTCAGGATGAATACGCTTCAACCTCATTGTTGATGGGTAAATCCTCTTGTTCAGTTCCTTCTGATGGTATGTGTGACATTGACCAGGATTTTCTGCCACTGTTTTCCATAGGCCCCAAGATCCCCATTGGCAAGGTCTAACAATGTGACCATCCCTGCTCCACTCCAGTGCACAATGCAATTCTCAACATTTAATGATAGGACTTGTCTGTTGAGGTAGTATGGGCGGAGATTAGAAATAGGAGAGGAGAGGTCACCCTGTTGGGAGTCTTTTATAGACCTCCTAAAAGTTCTAGAGACGTTGAGGAAAGGATTGCGGAGACGATCCTGGTTAGGAGTGAAAGTAATAGGGTAATTGTTATGGGGGACTTTAACTTTACTAATATTGATTGGAATTGCTATAGCTCTAGCTCGTTAGAGGGGTCAGTTTTTGTACAAAGCGTGCAGGAGGGTTTTTTGAGTCAGTATGTAGATAAGCCAACTAGAGGTGAGGCTATATTGGATTTGGTGCTGGGAAATGAGCCAGACCAGGTGCTAGACTTGGAAGTTGGTGTGAATTTTGGTGATAGTGACCACAATTCGGTTACGTTCACCTTAGTGATGGAAAGGGATAGGTATGAACCTCGGGCCAGTAGTTTTAGCTGGGGGAAGGGTAGCTATGAGGCCATTAGGAGAGAATTAGGAAGCATAGGTTGGACTAGGAGATTACAGGGACTGGGAACGTCCAAAATGTGGAGTTTTTTCAAGGAGCAGCTACTGCGAGTCCGTGATAGGTATGTCCCTGTTAGGCAAGGAGGAATTGGTAGGGCTAGGGAACCGTGGTGCACTAAAAAAGTTGATTCGTTCTTTAAAAAGAAAAAGGAGGCTTATGTTCGGATGAGACTTGAGGGCTCGGGTAGTGCACTAGAAAACTTTAGATTGGCTAGGAGGGAGTTGAAGAGTGAGTTAAGAAGGGCTAAAAGAGGACATGAGAAGACTTTGGCCGATAGGATTAAGGAGAATCCTAAGGCGTTCTATAGGTATGTCAAGAACAGAAGGTTGGTTAGGGCAAGATTAGGGCCAGTTATAGACAGCAGAGGGAAGTTATGTGTGGAACCGGAAGAGATTGGAGAGGCGTTGAACCAATATTTCTCTTCGGTGTTCACGCAGGGGGACGAGAATATAGCTGAGGAGGACACTGGGTTGCAGGGGAGTGGAATAGACAGTATTACAGTTGATAAGGAGGATGTGCTGGATATTCTTGAGGGATTGAAAATAGATAAGTCCCCTGGTCCGGATGGGATTTACCCTAGGATTCTCTGGGAGGCAAGAGAAGTGATTGCAGAGCCTCTGGCTCTGATCTTCAGGTCGTCGTTGGCCTCTGGTATAGTACCGGAAGATTGGAAGTTAGCGAATGTTGTCCCATTGTTTAAGAAGGGGAACAGAGACTTCCCCGGGAATTATAGACCGGTGAGTCTCACTTCTGTTGTGGGCAAGGTTTTAGAAAAAATTATTAGGGATAGGATTTATAGTTATTTGGAGAGTAATGAATTGATTGGAGATAGTCAGCATGGTTTTGTAGCGGGTAGGTCGTGCCTTACTAACCTTATTGAGTTTTTTTTGAAAAAGTGACCAAAGAGGTGGATGGGGGTAAGGCAGTTGACGTGGTATATATGGATTTTAGTAAGGCATTTGATAAGGTTCACCATGGTAGGCTTCTGCAGAAAATGCAGATGTATGGGATTGAGGGTAATCTAGGAAATTGGATCAGGAATTGGCTAGCAGATAGGAGACAGAGGGTGGTGGTTGATGGTAAATATTCGTCATGGAGTTCGGTTACGAGTGGTGTGCCTCAGGGATCTGTTTTGGGGCCACTGCTGTTTGTAATTTTTATTAATGATCTGGATGAGGGTATAGTTGGGTGGATTAGTAAATTTGCTGATGAAACCAAAGTCGGAGGTGTGGTAGATTGTGAGGAAGGGTGTCATAGTTTGCAGGAAGACTTGGACAGGTTGCAGAGCTGGGCCGAGAGGTGGTGGATGGAGTTTAATGCGGAGAAGTGTGAGGTAATTCACTTTGGTAGGAATAACAGATGTGTTGAGTATAGGGCTAACGGGAGGACTTTGAATAGTGTGGATGAACAGAGGGATCTAGGTGTATGTGTACATAGATCCCTAAAAGTTGGGAATCAAGTAGATAGGGTTGTTAAGAAGGCATACGGTGTCTTGGCGTTTATTGGTAGGGGGATTGAATTTAGGAGTCGCAGCGTCATGTTGCAACTGTACACAACTCTGGTGCGGCCGCACTTGGAGTACTGTGTGCAGTTCTGGTCCCCACATTACAGGAAGGATGTGGAGGCTTTGGAGAGGGTGCAGAGGAGGTTTACCAGGATGTTGCCTGGTATGGAGGGGAGGTCCTATGAGGAGAGACTGAGGGATTCGGGGTTGTTTTCGCTGGAAAGAAGGCGGCTAAGAGGGGATCTTATTGAAACATATAAGATGATCAGAGGTTTGGATAGGGTGGACAGTGATAGCCTTTTTCCTCGGATGGAGAAAGCTAGCATGAGGGGGCATGGCTTTAAATTAAGGGGGGTTAGTTGTAGGACGGATGTCAGGGGTAGGTTCTTTACCCAGAGGGTGGTGAGGGATTGGAATGCCCTGCCTGCTGCGGTTGTAAATGCGCCTAGTTTGGGGGTGTTTAAGAGATCCGTGGATAGGTTTTTGGACGAAAAGGGATTGGTTTAGGTTAGTGGGTCATTGTTTTTTAACTGGTCGGCACAACATCGTGGGCCGAAGGGCCTGTTCTGCGCTGTAATGTTCTATGTTCTATATCATTTAATTACATTTAAATAGCATTAACGGAGTTCCCTGCTGTAATGGTCCCCCAGGGTTTGCAACAGCTCTGGAGCAATGTGAACCAGATGAAGGGAACTTGCTTTAGTACGTAGCTTAGCACATCCCCCAGGGCGGGAGAGGGACATGCCGGGCAGTGCTGTGGCAGTGCCTGGGCACTACCTCTTGACGCTGTCCCCAGCCTTGCTCTCTGGCGCTAGGGGACAGCGCCAAGGAGGGGTGGCTTTCTATGAGGAGGTACATTGGGGTGTTCCTTGTGTCCAAGTGGGGGTCCTCAGTGTGCGTGGAAGGAGACAATTCTGCATCAGCACCCCAATTTCTGGAAAGTATACATTGCCGGTGGGACAGGCTCCACCAAAGTGATAGTGTGGGAGCTGCCCCCAGCATATTTTCCTCAAAGTGCTGGAAAACATGGTGGGAATACAGCTCTTCTTACGTGAGCCAATACTTTGAAAAAGAAATGGACATTTCTGCCCAATGTGTCGGCCATTATTTGATATTTCACTTCTACATACTCGATGACAGGATTGTATTTCATCAACCTTAGCCTGAAATCTTGGATTCTGGGTGGCATCTTTGCAATTTCTTTCTGTGTTTAAAGGTGATGGATGGCTTATTGTCTGATTTGATTTTGAAGTGCAATCCCATTCCTCAGTTTGAAAATTTTTCACACACTCACATTGCTGCCAACGCTTCTTTTTCAACCATGGTGTACCATTGTTGAGTTTCTGTTAGTGACAGAGAGACATAATAGACTGGTCCATAATATAAAAGCAAAATACTGCAGATGCTGAGATCTAAAACAAAAGCAGAAAATGCTGGAAGATCTCAGCAGTCTGACAGTATCTGTGGAGACAGAGTAGAGCCAGGGTTTTGAGTCAGGATGACCCTTCATCAGTTCTGACAAAGGGTCATCTAGACTCTAAACATTGGTTCTATTCTCTCTCCATAGACTAGTCCATACTTGGCACTTCTGTACTTGAGATAAAACTGCCACCAGACCTGTGGATGATGCATTAATTTGATTTGATTTGATGTATTATTGTCACATGCATTAGCATTCAGTGAGAAGTATTGTTTCTTGTGCTATACAGACAAAGCATACCATTCTTAGAGAAGGAAAGGAGAGAGTGCAGGGTATAGTGTTATAGCTAGGATGTAGAGAAAGATCAATTTAGTGTGAGGTAGGACCATTCAAAAGTCTGATGGCAGCAGGGAAAAAGCTGTTCTTGAGTCGATTGGTATGTGACCTCAGATTTTTGTATCTTTTTCCTGAAGGAAGAAGTGGAAAAGAGAATTTCCGGGGTATGTGGGGTCCTTAATTATGCTGGCTGCTTTGCCGAGGCAGCGGGGAGTGTAGATAGAGTCAATGGATGGGAGGCTGGTTTGTGAGATGGATTTCTGAGTTGTAATGTGCTCAGGTTTCAGGAGAGATTAAAAGTTGTTCAGTCCTTTCATAAACATTTTTCTGGCCCACATTCCAGCATTACTGTTTGAACCTGTCTCAACAGCAGTGCCAAAAGCTCACTGACTTTTGCTAAATTTGATTAGAGTTTGTCTACTTGGCTGAGCATCGTGAGGAACATTTGAAACTTGGTTAAGTTCCTGGGTCGTGGAAATTTTCTAATTACTTTTGCTTTTGTGATTCTGATAGTTTATATAATGTAGAAACTATAATGGCAAACTCACATTTTTCATTCAGTATTAGGTCTGTAGCCTGTAAGAGTCCCAGGACTGTTTTAATTCTGTTATCATGTGCTTCCCTTGTGGAGTTCAGAAGAATGTTGTCCATATGGCATATTACTCCTTCCATACCTTCAAGAATGTGAAGCATTGCTCTTGTGCCTGCACTGACAACAATCCCACTCAAGTCCTAATAGCCCTAGCTCCACGTATTAATCCTAGCTGGTCCCCCTGACGTTAAGGGTCAATTTAGCATGGCCTAGCAACCGAACCTGCACATGTTTGGAGTGGGAGGAAACCTGAGCACCCAGAGGAAAGCCACGCAACCATGAGGAGAAAATATAAACTGCAGACACTCATCCAAGGCTAGAATTGAACCCGGGTCCCTGGTGCTGTGAGGCAGCAGTGCTAACCACTGTGCCACCTACTTCTAAATACGGTTAAAACTTTGCCTCCTTCCAGATATCTCTGACTTCACGCTCATGTGATCTGACATTTTTTTTACAACAGCACCATATATGCTCTGATGCTAAACATTTATCCCACAGTTGAAAGGAAGAAATAGGTAATTAAAATAAGAAGAACATCTCAAATCCCGGTATCTGGGCAATGCTAATAACAAGACGCCTAAGGAGAAATTCTCCAAAACTCCAAAAGAGTTTGTAGAAGCTCCCCTAACTGCTGACTGGCACTCCCTCATGCGAGAAGAGATTGCTCTCATTTAGATTTCTGAAGCTTACAAATGGTTTGTGCTGACATGTATATGGCAGCATAATAGCATAGAAACCCCAGAGTTTGTGGGTTGAAATGGCAAATTGTGCAGAGGGTGTGGAGAGTCTGCAGAAGGATCTAGATAGGCTGGGCGAATGGGCCAGGAAATGGCAAATGGAATTTAATGTTGGCAAGTGTGAGGTGGTCCACTTTGGTAGGAAGAATAGTAGGAAGGACTATTACTTACGTGGCGAAAAACTGCAGCAGGCGACGGTGCAGAGGGACCTTGGGGTCCTTGTGCATGAGTCGCAAAAACCCAGCTTGCAGGTGCAGCGGGTGGTCAGGAAGGCGAATGGGATGCTGGCCTTCATAGCGAAGGGGATTGAATATAAAAGTAGGGAGGTCTTGCTGCAGCTGTATAGGGCATTGGTGAGGCTGCAGCTGGAGTACTGTGTGCAGTTTTGGGCGTCGCACCTGCGCAAAGATATTTTGGCCTTGGAGGGAGTGCAGAGGAGGTTTACTAGGCTGATACCGGAGTTGAGGGGGTTGAGCTATGAGGAGAGGCTGAATAAATTAGGCTTGTACTCGTTAGAGTTTAGAAGAATGAGGGGAGATCTCATTGAGACGTATAAGATGATGAATGGGATGGATAGGATAGAGGTGGAGAGACTCTTCCCGCTCAAAAAAGACAGTAGGACTAGGGGGCACAGCCTCAAGATAAAGGGGGGGCGTTTTAGAACAGAGTTGAGGAGGAACTTCTTCACTCAAAGGGTGGTGAATCTGTGGAATTCTCTACCCGTTGAAGTGGTGGAGGCTGCCTCGCTAAATATTTTCAAGAAGCGGGTTGATGGGTTTTTGATAAGAGAGGAGATTAAGGGTTATGGGGAGAGGGCGGGAATGTGGAACTGAGCCACGACAGATCAGCCATGATCTTATTGAATGGCGGGGCAGGCTCGAAGGGCCAGATGGCCTACTCCTGCTCCTATCTCTTATGTTCTTATGTAATCCCACCTTGGCAAGATATGAAATTTAATTCATTAAATCTCATAGAAACATAGAAAATAGGAGCAGGAATAGGCCATTCAAACCTTCAGGCCTGCTGTGCCATTCATTATGATCATGGTTGATACCCAACTCAATAGCCTGATTTCGCCTTCTCCCATACTCTTTGATCATCTTTTCGCCAAGAGCTATATCTAACTGCTTCTTGAAAACATACAATAGTTTGGTCTCAACCACTTCTTGTTCCATAGGCTGACCGCTCTCTGGGTGAAGAAATTTCTCCTCACCTCTGCCCTAAATGGTCTAAGTTTACTGATGACACCACCATAGTGGATCAGATCTCAAACAATGATGAGATAGAGTACAGGAATGAGATAGAGAACCTGGTGAACTGGTGCAGAAACAATAATCTCTCCCTCAATATCAACAAAACGAAGGAGATTGTCATCGACTTCAGGAAGCATAGTGGAAAACATGCCCCTGTCTACATCAACGGGGACGAAGTAGGAAGTGTCGCGAGCTTCAGGTTTTTAGGTGTTCAGGTCACCAACAACCTGTCCTGGTCCCCCATGCCAACACTATAGTTAAGAAAGCCCGCTTACACCTTCACTTTCTCAGAAGACTAAGGAAACTTGGCATGTCAGCTATGACACCCACCAACATTCACAATGCACAATAGAAAGCATTCTTTCTGGTTGTATCACAGCTTGGTATGGCTCCTGCTCTGCCCAAGATCGCAGGGAACTACAAAAGACCATGAATGTACCCCAATCCATCATGCAAACCAGCCTCCCATCCATTGACTCTGTCTACACTTCCCACTGCCTCGGCAAAGCAGCCAGCATAATTAAGGACCCCACACACCCCAGACTTTCTTTCTTCCACCATCTTGCATTGGGAAAGATACAAAAGTCTGAGGTTACGTACCAACTGACTCAAGAACAGCTTCTTCCCTGCTGCTGCCAGACTTTTGAATGGACTTACCTTGCATTAAGTTGACCTTTCTCTACACCCCAGCTTTGACTGTAAGATTACATTCTGCACTCTCTCGTTTCCTTCTCGATGGATGATATGCTTTGTCTGTGTGCCAGAAACAATACTTTTCACTGTGTGTTAATGCATGTGATAATAATTAATCAAATCAAATCAAAGTCTACCCTGTGTCCTCAGACTGAGACCCCTGGTTCTGGACTCCTCAACCATCGGGAACATCCTTCTATCGTCTACCCTGTCAAATCCTGTTAGAATTTTATCAATTTCTATGAGATATCCCCTCATTCTTCTGAACTCCAGAAAATACAATCCCAACTGACTCAGTCTCTCTCGATGTGGAGATGCCAGCGTTGGACTGGGGTAAACACAGTAAGAAGTCTGACAATACCAGGTTTAAGTCCAACCAATTTTTTTGACAGTAAACTCACAAGCTTGTGAGTTTACTATCAAAAAAATCAGTTGGACTTAAACCTGGTGTTGTCAGACTTCTTAATCAGTCTCTCTCCTCATACATCAGTCCTGCCTAGGAGTCAGTCTGGTAAACCTTCTCTGCACTCCCGCTAGAGCAAGACCATCGTTCCTCAGAAAAGGAAACCAAAACAGCACACAGTATTCCAGATGTGGCCTCTTCAAGGCCCAGTATAAATGCAGCAAGACATCCCTACTCCTGCACTCGAATCCTCTCGTTATGGTGGGAAACATACCATTTGCTTATTTTACTACTCGCTGCATCTTCACGCTTACCTTCAGTGACTGGCATATGGGGATATGCAGGATCCCCCGCGTGCTCCCATCACCTAATTTATGGCCAGTCAGATAGTAATCTCCCTTCCCATTTTTGCTGCCAAAGTGAATAACCCCACATTCATCCAAATTATGCTGCATCTGCCTACTCACTCACCTTGTCCAAATCACACTGAAGGATCTCTGCATCCTTTTCACAACTCACCTTCCCTCCCAGTTTTGTGTCATCTGTAAATAGAATCATAAAATCCCAACAGTACAGAAGGAGGCCAATCAGCCCATCGAGTCTGTGCCGGCCACAATCCCATCCAGGCCCTGTTCCCGTAACCCTGTATATTTATCCTGCTAATCCACTGACATTAGGGTCAATTTAGATCATCAACCTGACCCACACATCTTTGGAGTGTGGGAGGGAAATGGAGTGCTGGGAGGAAACCCGCGCAGACATGGGGCGAAAGTACAAACTCCACACAGACAATGACTTGAGGCTGGAACTGAACCTGGCTCCCTGGCGCTGTTAGGTGACAGTGCTAACCATTGTGCCACTGTGTCACCCTCATCTAAATCATTAATGTGACCCCTGTGGTTCCCCACTAGTCACTGTGTGCCATTTGGAAAAAGATCTATTTATTCTTACTCTTTGTTTCCTATCTGCCAACCAGTTGTTTTCTCCATCTCCAAACATTACCCTCAATCCAATGTGCTTTAATTTTACACGCTAATCTCTCATGTTGAAAGCCTTCTGAAAATCCAAATAAACCACATCCTCTGGATGTCCCTCATCAACTCTACCCACTACATCCTCGAAGAATTCCAGTACATTTGTCAAGCATGATTTCCCTTTCACAAATACATGCTGACCCTATGCAATCCTACACAGCTTTCCAAGGGTTTTGCTATAAAATCTTTGATAATGGCTTCTAGAATTTTCCCCACTACCGATGTCAGGCTGACTGGTCTGTAATTCCCTGTTTTCTTTGCACCTTCCTTTTTAAATAGTGCGTTTACATTAGCTGCCCTCCAATCTGTAGGAAGTGTTCCAGAGTCTATAGGATCTTGGAATTTGACCACCAATGCATCCAATATTTCTTGGACCACTTTCTTAAGTATTCTGGGATATGGAGAATCAGGCTCTGGGGATTTATTGACCTTCAATCCCATCAGTTTCCCAAACATGATTTCTTTACGCATACTGATCTCCTTAGTTTATTTATTAGTGTCACAAGTAAGCTTACATTAACACTGCAATGAATTTACTGTGAAAATCTCCTAGTCACCATACTCCGGCGCATGTTTGGGTACACTGAGGGAGAATTTAGCATGGCCAATACATGTAATTAGCATGTCTTTTGGATTGTGGAGGGAAACTGGAGCAACTGGAGGAAACTTACTCAGACGCAGGGAGAACATGCAAACTCCACACAAACAGTGACTTGAAGCTGCAAATCGATTCTGGGTCCTTGGAACTGTGAGGCATAAATGCTAACCACTGTGCCATTGTATTGTTTCTTCAGTTCCTCCCTCTCCCCAACATTTCTGGTATCTTATTTGTGTCTTCCTCTGTGAAGACAGAGCAAAAGTATGCATTTAGTTGGTCACCCATTTCTTTGTTTTCCATTATAAATTCCTCTGTTTCTGACCTATATTTGTCTTCTCCAATCTTTTTATCCTCAAATACCTTTACAGTCAGTTTTTATGTTCTCCGCGGGCTTATTTCTAGTAAGAAAATAGACAAAAAGGATGACTATTAAAAAAGCCATCAGATATTTTTGCCAAAAGAAAATTCAGCTGGATCATGAACGAAGGGAGTTGACCTGCATGTCTCAAGTCCCCACTTTGTGGTTGACTCTTACTGCATCTGGGCAGTTAGCAATGAGAAATGTTATGACTTTGCCACATCCTGAGAACAAAATAACAATAAAAAAAATGGAATAACAGTCGGATGACTGGAAGTCTGAAATATCTGCAGGATTCCAACCAACTGTTCATTTAATAGAACACAGCACCTCTGTGCTGGTGTTGAATCATGTTTGTCATCGCTCTCCTCAATTGAACTCACACTTCATTCCTTAGGTGCTTCCTGTCAAGTCCCTCTTGAGGATATTTGCTGGAGGCAAGCTTCTTCCATTCTATATGAATCTGGCAGTTGTTTACACCACAGAAACAGTATTAGCAGCTGAGTGTCTAATTATCGTCCTGTCACAACATATCTTGCTGCTCAGGTGCTATAACACAACAATTGTCTCCACAGCTAGGTGGGACACAAAGGAAAATGGGCCGAATTTTCCAAATCTTTCGGTAAAGTGTCAGCTAGGGTAAGAAAACTGGTGTGTTGCTCGCTGGCAGTATTGACGGGTTTTCATAGAATCCCTGTGGTGGAGAAGGAGGCCATTTGGCCCATCAAGTCTGCACCGACCACAATCTCACCCAGGCCCTATTCCCACAGTGCCACATATTTACCCTACTAATCCTCCTGATACTAGGGTTAATTTATCTTGGCCAGTTAACTTAACACACACATCTTTTGACCATGGAAGGAAACCAGAGCACGCAGAGAAAACCCACGCAGGGAACGTGCAAACTCCACACAGAAAGTGACCCAAGACTGGAGTTATCATAGAATCATAGAATCCTACAGTGCAGAAGGAGGCCATTTGGTCCATCGAGTCTGCAACAACACAATCCCACCCAGGGTCTATCCCCATACCCCTACATATTTACCCACTAATCCCTCTAACCTATGTATCCCAGGACACTAAGGGGCAATTTTTAGAATGACCAATCAACCTAGCCTGCACACCCAGAGCCACATACAAAGACGGAATGGTAGGTTTAGAAAGATGAGGGAATTTTAGTGGCATGGAGTGGGCATGGGTGTTATTAAGCAATTGTAGATAATGAACCCTGGTGTAAGAATTAATCCAGCTTTGTCAGTGTATCAAACCTCACTTTTTGCACCCTAATTGTCTCACCCTGCTTTCATTAGATTTTTCCATAAAGTGCCACTGAGATAAGTGCATCCATCCGACATTGAAACGTTGGATACTAACACACAGAACCTCCTCTATTATATCTCCACCATGAAGGCAACTCATTGGTTGGCGCACCTTCACCAGGACATCAGTCATACCATGTCTCCCAGGTAATGCAGAGCTCCCCCACAATGGTCAAACTCATCCCATTCAGAGGGAAACACTCATCTCCTCACATAGATCCCAGCAGCTAGACCCTTGTGAAAACCGTGTCTCTTGACAGCGGTGACACTGATCTTCAGGGGCACCTTTAACTATAGAGGAACCTGCATCAGGATAGAGGAGCCTATATGCATGATACTGCTCTGATAGCACCCTGAGAATCCACAAGCAGCTGTCAGCCAGATGGGAGTCAGATAGTTGCACTAACTTTTTGAGGAGCAACACTTCCTCCTAACTGCAAGTCACTGCAATGTTGTGATGAGGGGTAATTGCTACCCTCCCATGACATGAGCCACATCAGGTTTCAGTGAGTGATGCCGGTAGTCAGCAAGGATTATCTCCCCTGACAGGGCTCTTGTTGTTAACCTTATCCTGGTTACTAGTCAAGCGTGAGACTATCAGAATGTCTCGAGTTCTCCATTCCCTCCTACCCCTAGCCACCACATGATGGCCTTTCTCTGTCTCCTCCAGGACTTCCTCCTTATCAGCCACCTCAATGTCTTCCCCTTCATAGAATCATAAAATCCCTACAGTGCAGAAGGAGGCCATTTGGCCCATCAAGTCTGCACCAACCACAATCCCATCCAGGCCCCATTTCCGTAACCCCACACATTTACCCTGCCCAATCTCTTGACACCAGGGTCAATGTGGCATGACGTATCAACCTAACCGGCAGATGTTTCGACTGTGGGAGGAAACCGGAGCACTCGGAGTAAACCGATGCAGACATGGGGAGAAAGTGCAAACTCCACACAGGCAGTGATGCGAGGCCAGAATTGAACCTGGGTCCCTGACACTGTGAGGCAGCAATGCTAATTATTGTGCCAAAGTGAGGAGATGTGCCACTCATACAGCTCCTCCTCAGCCAGCTAGTTTATGGAGGGTGCAGCACATAATAAAGCCGTGCCAGACCCTCTGGGAACTATATTGCAGGGCTGCACCTGATGGTCCAGGAACTGGAACGACCTCTTCAACATCCTGATAGGGTGCTCAGCCAAAGTGTGAGTGGCTGCATGAGCCTCATTATATCAGGTCTCTCTGCATTCTTGGGCGTACATGTCCACCGAGCATCGAAAGAGGCAACACAGGTGGATAAGGTATCAAGAAAGCATATGGTGTGCTTACCTTCATCGGCTGGGGCATTGAGTATAAAAATTGGCAAACCATGCAATAGCTGTGCAAAACTTAGTAAGGCCTCATTTGAAATATTGTATACTATTCTGGTGGCCACACTACCAGAAGAATGTGGATGGTTTGGAGAGGGTACAGAAGAGGTTTACCAGGATGCTGCCTGGTCTGGAGGACCAGCTATGTGGAGAGGTTGGATAAACTCGGTTGGTTCTCACTGGAACAACGGAGATTGAGGGGTGACCTGATGGATGTTTACAAGATTATGAGTGACATGGACAGAGTGGATAGTCAGATGTTCTTTCCTAGCATAGGAAAATATGAGGGGATATAGGTTTAAGGAGACATGAGTTGAGAGGAGATGCGCGAGGCAAGTTTTTTACACAGAGGGTGGTGAATGTCTAGAACACGCTGCCCAAGGAGGTGGTGGGAGCAGATATGAGAGCGGCATTTAAGGAGCACCTAGACAAATACATGCAGAGAGTGGGAATGGAAGGAGTCCATAAGTGCACACAGTTTTAATTTAGGTCGACATCATGATCGGCACAGGTTTGGAGGGTTGAAGGGCCTGTTTGTGTGCTGTAAGGTGGCACAGTGGCACAGTGATTAGCACTGCTGCCTCACAGTGCCAGGGACCCAGTTCAATTCCTGGCTTGGGTCACTGTGTGTTTGCATGGGTTTCTTTCAGGTGCTCTGGTTTCCCCTTACCGACCAAAGATGTGCAAGTTAGATAAATTGGTTATGATAAATTGTCCCTCAGTATACCCGAACAGGTGCCGGAGTGTGGTGACTCGGGGATTTTCACAGTGTGAATGTAAGTCTACTTGTGACAAGTAAATAAAAAGCTTTAAGCTTTACAGTTCTTTGGTCTTTGTTCTCTGTGGCATCCACACAGGAAGCATCAGCCACGTCCTCAGGGAGTAGCCCTTGTCCCCAAGGAGCCACCCATGGAGCGGCCCCACTTCCTCAATTACCTCTGGTATCTGTGAGCGGTCAAGGACAAACCTCCGGCTGGAGAAAGTGAGGTTGCCAGGTTCCCATTTTTAAAAAAGCTGTTGTAAAAACTGCTGGTTTTGACACCAGGAGCAGATTATTGAGTGTTGGGGAAGTTACAGTGAGACTACTCACGGATGATGGAATGACTAATTCTGAATGGGAACTGTCTCACATCATCGATGGGAGGGTGAGGGCAAACGCTGTCAGAAATCTCGCCATTGTACATCGCCTTTTTTGTCTCCCATGATACTTTGCATTCCTGATGCCATTTTTGTGCATAGCACAAAATCCCGGCCAATATATAATTTCATTCAAGAAAAATCACTTAAATTCTATCTATTTGTACCCCATATGTTGTAGACAAGTTACCTCATAACTAATTGTTTTAGGCAATGTTCCATTCCTCAGATGAAATCCAACAGCATTATAAACCTGAGGAGATTAGAGAAAAGGATATAAAAACAAACACTGCTTGGAGTATTATTTTTGATAATTATCTCTCAATTTTCTGTTTTATCACGACTATTTTCGGTCTGATTGCAAAAGCAAATTGCTCTCTCTTCTGGAACCATAGCTGCTTGTTCATCATTAGATCAACAGCATCCAAAACATAACATAAATATCAAATATAACTAAACCAGAGAGCACCCTTACATTGCTGAAAGTTTGCCAAATGTTCTTTCAATTACATATTTGTGATGTGGAATTGCTGGCTTTGGACTGGGGCAGGCACAGTAAATGGTCTGACGACATCACGTTAAAGTCCAACAGGTTTATTTGTTAGCATGAGTTTTTGGAGTGCTGCTCCTTCATCAGGTTCAGAGGGCAGTTGCACATTGCTTCAGCTCTGGAGTCATAGGTAGGCCAGACCAAGTAAGGACGGCAGATTTCCTTCCTTAAAGGACATTAGTGAATCCAATGGGTTTTTCTGACAATAGTTTCATGATCATCAATAGATTAATTTCAGATATTTTCATTGAATTCAAATTCCAGCATCTGCCATGGTGGGATTCGAACCCAGATCCCCAGAGCACAGGTTCTGGATGAATAGTTTAGTCATAATGTCACTAGGCCATGGCTTCATCAAATAATCAGTCAAAATGATGACCTGCTTGTCTTCACTGCAGATAATTTAGTTCTCTATTGACATATATCAGATAATAAGGAAACTGTCAGAGATTTTGTTGTTCAGTGCGGAGAATTCCTGCCTGTAAGCCTGAAGGTTCGAAACACACCTCAAGGTTTGATGGCCACTAAAGTAATGTTTAAGATGTGGCCAAGTGGGTAGATTTTTCAACTTATAGATCCTTCTGGATTATCTGTCCCCTGCCCTCTCCTGTGACATGTTTTGTGGAGGCAGCTCGCCATTCATTGCTAGTGGGATCTTCTATTCCCTCCGATGCCTATTGCATTTTGTTCGTCCTACTGTAGGGAGGTCACCTTTGACGGGAATGGATGGAAAATCCTGCCCAATGTGTAAGCTCTTGGCGTGGGTTCTGTGGCAAGCATCCTTCTTGCTTTGAGGGAAAGAACAGGGAAGCTGCCCTGTGTAGTGTTACATATTGAAAATGCTCCGAATGTTCCTGGGTTATGGTGAATGAAACACCGTGACCAGGGCATCTGTAACTTCATCTGCATGTGGAGAATTCATTGACTCTCAGTGAATCTCCAGTTGGAGTCTGAAATGGGATAGCAGCATAGCAATTGATGAATCTAACTGCCTAACAATTACATTCAAAGGCACACTAACTGCTTAGCTATTCTGAAATCCACTGCAACTCAGCACACAGATCATTTGTTTGCTTTGTCGAGCTCTGTCTCTGACTTACCTTTCACTGAGAGCCAGAATAACCCAACTTTGCTATTCATTCCACTGCAAAGGACACAACCTCTTCTCTGTTTATTTTCCTTGGTACCCAGGCACTCAGTACATTATTATGTGGCCTTAATGTCTCAATGCTTCTTTTTGTTTGAACGAACCTATGCACTTTTGTTAGCCCTGCATTACTATGACCATTGAAAGTGGTTGAATTAATACTCATTCTTTGCATAAAATTGTGGAAGTTTTAAATAAAGTAACAGTGTACAGTAGCAAAATGGTTAACACTGCTACCTCACAGCATCAGAAACCCACATTCAGTTCTGACCTCGGGTGATTGTGTGTGGAGTCTGCTCGTTCTCCCCGTGTCTGTGTGGGTTTCCTCCGGATGCTCCGGTTTCATCCCACAGTCCAAAGATGTGCAGGTTAGGTTGATAGCCATGCTACATTAGTGTCAGGGAGATTGGCAGGGTAAATATGTGCAATCAAGGGGATAGGATCTGGGTGGGATTGTCGGTGCAGGCTCAATGGACCACATAGCCTCTTTCTGCACTATCGGGGTTCTGTGTAGCAACTGTTTTCAATGGTGCTTAGCAACATGAGATAGAGTACTTAATACAATGAAAGGATGATGAATACAAAAAAAAATTCCTGTCTATCTGATACTGAGAATAGTCTTCATTCTCTTGTTTCTCATTTTTACTGATTAGCCATGGGTTTCACTCAGCACTTTGCTATTTGCTCTTCTCTTGGCATCAGTCCTATTCACTACGTTGCTGCTATTGCTTCCAACCATACAGGAAACACTGGGCCCTATACTCAGCCGTTCTCACATCCTCCCAACTGAATCCCAATTGTCCTGACACCCAGTTCCCACTTTCCCTCTACCTAACCTCCGACACCCTTTCTCTTTTCTGCATCCAGGCTAGAGAAATGAGCACCCAGAAAACAACTGGGTTCCTATGAATGTCAGATTGCTGTGATTTATATTTTCTATGGAGGTTGCTGGAATGGTGCTAAAGACACTGGACTACTCACCCAATCTAATAAAGTTAAAGTTTATTTATTAGTCATAAGTAAGGCTTACATTAACACTGCAATGACGTTACTATGAAATTCCCCTAGTCACCACATTCTGGTGCCTATTCGGGCCAATGCACCTAACCAGCACGTCTTTCAGACTGTGGTAGGAAACCAGAGCACTCGAAGGAAACCCATGCAGACACAGGCAGATTGTGCAAACTTCACACAGTGACCCAAGCCAGGAATCGAACCCAGGTCCCTGGCAATGTGAGGCAGCAGTGCTAACCACAGTGCCACCATCCCGCCCCAGGGGTAATGTCCAGGGATACATGAAGTCAAAATCCCACACGGCAGCTGATGGAGTTTAAATTCAATGAATAATTCTGTTTCAGTAATGTCCTTTAGGGAAGGACAGCTGCTGCCTTTATCTGGGCTGGCCTACATGTGAATCCAGAGCCACAGCAATATGGTTGATTCTCAACTGCCCTCAGAAATGGTCTAGCAGGTCTCTCAGTTCAAGGGCAATTAGGGATGGGCAATAAATGCTGGCGCAGCCAGCAACACCCATATCCCATGAAAGGGTAAAGAAAAAAATGTGGGTTCTAGTTGCCCAGCAGATGATTGAGTGAAGATGTAGTGTCACCATGAACAGGGTAGTAAACCTTTTGAGAGTCACTCCCTTTACACTGGGTGACTCTAGTTAAAATCTACCCCCAGTAGCCTCCAGTTTCATCATCTCATTGGAGAGCATTCCATCAAATTTTAATTCAGTCAACTTTCAGAGATTCTAACTGAATGAAGCTAATTAAGGAAAACGAGAATGTATGGCACAAAGGCAATCAGATAACGTCTTTAGCTGAGAACTGCAGACTGCTACAGCCTTGACATTTTCAATATTTCCAGGAACATCTGGTAGCAGTCATTTTCCTGCCAAAAGTTTTTTTTTTCCACAGTAAGGATTCCCCTCCAGCAGCTTGACAAAAACCAGCATACAAATGTCAGGCACAGCCTGAATCTTCTGGATCCATTGTCCACGTCAAAATATTTACTAGTTTCCTTGAGGACGAATTAAGATTTACAAGATTGGTTCAAGGAAATGAGACACTTCAATTCCATGGACAGATTGGAGAAGCTGATGCTGCCCTCTTTTGAGAAAAGACTGAGAGAAACTTTCTATGCAGCGAAGGGGTGCGGGGGGGTGTGCTTTCGGGTTCTATGCAGCGAAGGGAATGTGCAGTGTGACGGTGGTGTGGTGGAGCTGTGTTCATCAGAACATAAGAAATAGGGGCGAAAGTAGGCCATTCAGCCCCGCACTGCCAAATAGATCATGGCTGAGTTTCTACTTCAACAGGGGAGTCAGTAAGCTCATTTGGATGGACGGCTGGTTGTGATGCGGAGCGATATCACCAGTGTAGGTTCAATTCCCATAGTAGCTGAGGTTATCCATGAAGGGCCTGCCTTCTCAACCTCGCCTGAAGTGTGGTGATCCTCAGGTTATATCACCACCAGCCACCTCTCTCAAATGGGAGAGCAGCCTCAGGTCACCTAGCATTATAGTGACTTTACTTCAACACCATTTTCCTGCACTATCTCGTAACCCTTGATGTTTTTAATATGTAGAAGTCGATCAACCTTAGTCTTGAGAATACTCAACGACTGAGGCGCCACAGCCACTTGGAGCAGAGAATTCCAAAGATTCACCATTCTGAATGAAGAAATTTCTCCTTATTTCAGTCCAAAACGGCTTGCCCCTTATCCTGTGACTATGTTCCCTAATTCTGGACACCACCAGCCTGGGGAAAAACATCTCTCCTGCATCTACTCTGTTCAACCTTGTAAGATTTGTGTATTTTTGAATGCGATCATCACTGATTCTTCTAAATTGCAGAGAATAAAGACTCAGTCTATTTAATTTTTCATTATGGGACAATCCCTCTATCTCAGGAATTAGTTTGGTGAATATTTGCCTTACTCCCCTCCATAGCACATGCATCTTTCCTTAAGTAAGGAGACAAAACTCTATACAATATACCAGGTATGGTTTCACCAAGGCTCTTTACAACTGCAGCAAGACTCCTTTACTCCTATACTCAAATCCTCTTGTATTAAAGACCAACATACCACTTGCCTTCCTAATTGGTTGCTGTACCTGCATGTTAACTTTCAGCGATTCATGAACAAGGGCACTTAATTCCTTTGAAGTTCAACACTTCCCAGACTCCCACCATTCAGAAATATTCTATATTTCTGCTTTTTCTACCAAAGTGGTTAACTTCATATTTCTGCACAATTCATTTCATCTGTTAAATTTCCACCCACTCACTTAGCCTCTCCAAATCTATTTGAAATATTTTTGCATCCTCAAAATAACACGCATTCCCACCTGATATTGTCTCACCTGCAAACTTGGAAATATAACATTTAATTTCCACATTGTAATCATTGATATAGATTGTGAATAGCTGGGGTGCAAGCACTGATCCTTGCCATATCTCACTAGTCACACCCTGCCATTCTCAAAATGACCCATATATTCCTACTCTCTGTTTTCTGTCCTTTGACTAGTTCTCAATTTGTGCATGTTTATTTTCGCCAAACCAGTATAGTAGAATGTTGTGTATTAATCTCTTGTATGAGACCTTATCAAAAGCTTTCTGAAAATGTAAATACATACATCCACCAGTTCCCCCTTACCTACTTTGCTACATCTGCTTACATACTCAAAAACTCAAACAGGTTTGATTTGATTTATTATTGTCACATCTATTAACATACAGTGAAAAATATTGCTTCTTGTGTGCTATACAGTCAAAACATACTGTACATAGAGAAGGAAAAGAGACAGTGCAGAATGTAGTGTTACAGTCATAGCCAGGGTGTAGAGAAAGATCAACTTAATGTGAGGTAGGTCCTTTCAAAATTCTGATGCCAGCAGGGGAGAAGCTTTGTTAAACATGATTTAGTTTTCAAAATCGATGTTGACTCTGCCCAATCCTTCCATTATTTTCTAAGTGCCCTGTTGTCACATCCTTTATCATACATTCTAGCATCTTCCTACAACTGACATTAGACAAACAGATCTGTAGTTACCCACCCTTCCTTAAATAATGGGGTTATTTTTTTCCATTGTTCAATTTGCACAAACTGTTACAGAGATACAGACTGGAATTTTCCAACCGTTCACATTGGTGAAGTCTTCCCAATTCACCAGATTACCACTTTGTCCCTCATATCTTCATAGTTTCCTTTGTTCAGATCTACGATCCTAGTTGATTGAGCTACATCACTTCCAAACTCAATATAAAACTTTACCATATTATGGTCACTCTTTTCTAAAGGCTCCTTTGCAACAAGATTATTCATTAGCCCAATGTCATGGCACAATACTGGATTGAAATAACCTGTTCCCAAGGTTGTTCCTCAATATACTGCTCTGTTACTCAGACTGGATTTCAATTGGGCAATTACTTAAAGACAAAATATTTACGTGCCTGTGGGAAGAGTAATGGAGTCAGATAAACAGGATTTTATTTTCTGGGAAAGTGATGGCCTAGTGGCTAGACTATTAATCCAGAAACTCAGCTAATGTTCTGGGTTTGAATTCCGCCACGGCATATGGTGGAATTTGAATTCAATAAAAAGTGTCTGGAATTAAGGGGATGATGCTCGCATCCTGCCATGCTAATCTTTTAGCGCAACAGGCCGGGAGAATTGCATGTGGGCCAATTCGTGGGATTCACGCATGTTTTTCTGCCACATGTGTATCTCTGTGTGCCAGGAAACCGATAGGAACAGCATATAAGCCATTTAAATCTACTTTTAATCCCATTTAAATGTGATAAGCCTGGGACTGATGTCTTTGGGCCCACTAGCAGTTCCCATCCCGCCAGTACAATTTCATTTCAGTGGGGTTCAAACTAGCTCTCCAGTTTTGGAGAACTAGCAGAATGACCCAGCTGGAAGGAAGGTGGGCATTTGGGGCCTCACAAAGGGTTGAGCAGTGGAGAGGTAGTCCCCCCTGGGTATGGGCACCCTGGCAGTGCCAGCCAGTGCCTCCTGGCACTTTCTTGGGCAAAAGGCCCATGCCCAGGGGACATCTTGGCACTGCCCATCAGGGCCCTAGGCAGTGGTGGGGGGTACTGCTGCCACCCTGCATAGGGATCAGTCAGGGCTGGAGGGATGCCAGCAATAGGGATGGCTTGAGCGATGGTCAACCGGGAGATGGGGGAGAAGGGGGGGGGCGGCGTCTGCCTTCCATGGGAGGGGGTCTGCCTCCCATTGAGTGGAGGATTGCTGGGGGCGGGAGGGGGCGGTCTGTAGGTAGGGGTGATTGTCATTGCTAGGGGTGAGGGCGGGAGATTGGGGTGCTCTGGGACAGGGCGGGGGGTGGTTTCGGGCTGGCCTGGTAATGCTCGTGTGAGCTGTGATCGGACCGTGGGGGGGAGTTGGGGAGGCAGCACTGCTAGGATCCCGGGCTGGCCTGCAATCGAGCTGGCCAGGAAACTGCAAGCTCACAGTTCGGAGCCACTGCATTTGTGCAGAGTTCTGGAGCTGTTAGACTCTGGTGTGAACAACACCCTGAGCTTTTAATGATATTCACAATTGTGACCTCTGCATTGCACAGAGTGGGGGGATTCAAGTGGGAACTCCCACTGAAAAAACAATTGTGATTTACATCTGTTTTCTTGCAAATTCAGCACTTTGAACTTTTTTGGTAGAGTTGCCCCCTAAGAATCTATTGATGATTATGAAACCACTGTCGATTGTCAGAAAAACCCATCTGGTTCACTAATATTCTTTAGGGGAAGAAAGTTGCCATCTTTATCTGGTCTGGCCTATGTGTGATTCCAGAGCCACAGCAATGTGGTTGATTCTCAACTGCCCTCTGAACAAAGGCAACTAGAGATAGGCAATAAATGCTGGCCAGCCAGCGACACCCATGTCCCATGAATGAATAACAAAAAGCATTGGCAATAAGTGCCAAATAACATCCTCCAATATTATAACTATTGTTTGATGATAACAATATTCTAACTACTTAACAAAATCAGCAAAGCTTTGAAAAATTGCAATGTTCAAGCCTTTAGTTTTAACACTGGAATGAGTAAAAGCTTCTAACCCATTGTTTGTTTCCATTGAATCTATAGGCTTGATAGCTCCACTCACAAGCACTGCACACACCGCACACACTGAACATCAAGGACATCATCTAGAATTAATAGCCTATTTTACAGATTCAATGATGTCTACACATTTCTGCTCTATAAATGTGCCACTGTCTTTAAATATACAACTGACTGCTCTATAAATGTACAGCTATCTCTCCTGTAATATAACATTTAACTTCCAGTTGCAGCACCTGATTAATAATCACATCCAAGCACCACTGAAACGAGCAAGGCCACATTATTAGAAAATATAAAGCAGGTAACTGGATTGCAGACCCTAACTAATCCCTATGTGGAAATATTGCAATCTTCACTTGTGACAGGAAAAATCTCTCCTGATCCTGGATGCAGTACATGTCAAACCAATAAAACAAGTACATTAGAAAACAACAGCTTAGTCCACTCCAGGGTCTATTCTCTAAATGTTTAAAGTTTATTTACTCGTGTCACAGGTAGGCTTACATTAACACAACAATGAAGTGGATATCCCCTAGTTGCCATACTCCGGTGCCAGTTCGGGTACACTGAGGGAGAATTTAGCATGGTCAATGCAACTAATCTGCGCGTCTTTTGGACTGTGGGAGGAAACCGGAGCAGCCGGAGAAAACCTATGCAGACACGGGGAGAACATGCAGACTCTGCACAGGCAGTGACCCAAGTCGGGAATCGAACCTAGCCCCTGGCACTGTGGGGCAGCATTGCTAACCATTGTGCCACCGTGCTGCAAAATAGCTCAGAAATCAAGCCAGTCTGTCACCTCCGAGCCTATATAATCAAGGATGAGCTGAAAATAAAGGGAAAAATTATAGTTCATTCCAAATTAGACTGTAAAGTGGGATCAACTTACTAGTCCACTCAATTTCAGCATGCAACCCTTTTCGACCACTCCCGAAAGTTTAGGTGAAAACTAATTGATCTTTTGAAGTGTGACACAGGGAGAGTCAAGACCAAGCATCGTTTCCATTTGAACCAGATTCAAAGGCAATGGCTTAATTTGACCAAAGCGTGCAGACATAATTCAGCCGTATACTCTGCCCTTATTTTTAAAGCATACTTTTCTTTAACATCTTTATTTATAGCAACATAGCAATTTAGTAACAGCGAGGGTTGGTTTCGCTCAGTTGGCTGGATGGCTGGTTAGTGATGCAGAGCCATGCCAACAGCGCGGGTTCAATTCCTGTACCAGCTGAGGTTATTCATGAAGGCCCCTTCTCAACCTTGCCCCTCGCCTGAGGTGGTGACCCTCAGGTTAAATCGCCACCAGTCAGCTCTCCCCCACGTAAAAAAGGGGAAAGCATTGGGACTATGGTGATTTTACCTGATAGTGAAGTAGAGTTGATTGTGGAATACAAGTCTCTCTGCACTTTTTGTTAAGGAGCTGGAGCATGAGAAACTGTGGTGGGAGCTGTGACGAAGTGACAAGTTTCCATGGGTAATTCTCATTGTAAATAGTTACATATAATCAAAAAGATGACTGGAAATGCATGGAAACATCAGATTCTGTGTTTTAAAGATATGGCTAGAGTTAGTTACGTTTCTCAGCTAGTGATCCAGAGGCATGAAAACATTAATCAAATATATACGTATTAAACATTAATAAAAAGTAAATTGAGAAAATATTAACTCAAATATGAGCATCTGAATTCAGTTTTAAAATGTAGAAATATCATTCTGCTATCAGTAAGCACAAAGCTGCTGATTTTTGTAAAAACATAATTGGTTCACTAAATATGACCTCCCTACATGGCCTGGTGTATAGGTCTACAAGTCCCGCGTTAACATCATTGTCTCTTAGGGCCCCCGAAGCATCCTAACAGGCCATTCAGTTTTATCAGACCATTGTTAGTAGTTCGTGACGAAGGCCAACGATCATCCATAGGCCAACAAGGAATGGACTATTGACTCTTAAATGTTCTCTGAAATGGCCGAGTAAGGCACTCACTCCAAAGGCAGTTACAGATGGGCAATAAATGTTAGCCCAGTTAATGAATTAATAAAAGTCCCAACCTTTCCAGCCATTCCTCCAAAGGAACAGGAGTACACAATTCTGTTATTCCATTGTTCAATTAGATTATGGCTGATCTATATCGTAACTCTACTTACCCAGCTTGGGCCCACAGCTTTAATATTCCGACCAAGCAAAAAAAAATCAGTTTCAGTTATGTAATTTTCAATTGTCTTGGACTCAACAGCTTTTCTGTGTTGGGGTGGGGGTTGGTTCCAGAAGTTGACTATCCTTTTTGTGAAGAATTGTTTCCTAATATCATCCCTGAAAACCTCACTCTTATTTTAAAGTGAAGTCCTTTTGTTCTGAGCTGGGGCTTCAGATCTCTATGGAGTACACTAATCACATCCTACCAGTTGGATTAAATATCCATTATGGTCTACATAATGTCTTCTACTTCCGAATGAATTCTCTACCCATGTCAAATGTTTGCCCCCAATTTCAAGCGGTTCCATTTTTTCGAACAGTGGTTTATGTGGAACTTTTGTGACTGATCTCTGGAAGGCCTTATAAGTAACATTGATGGGCAGTCCCTTAACTACCAGCACAAGAAGATCCAACCAACTTTGTTAGATTTAGCTGTTCCAAGTCCATACTGGCTCTTGCTGAGAATAAACAAAAGTGAGATTCAACTTGCAGGATTTGGACTTGGGGGGGCACTCTCAATGAATCATAGAATCCCTACAGCGTAGAAGGAATCCATTCAGCCCATCAAACATGCACTAACAATGATCCCACCCAAGACCTATCCCCGTAGCCCCATGTATTTACCCAGCTACACCGCCCCCTCCCCCGATACTAATGGACAATTTATCATGGCCAATCGACCTAACCCGCAATTCTTTGGACTCTGATCCATGTCAACCAGAAAACATTCACCTAAAGTCTATTGCTGAGTCATTGCTGAGATGTGGGGTGGGATTTTTCAGATGATCAGATTTTCCACACAGCCACTAGAAAGTGGACGGAGAATACATTTGGCTCCTGACAGCCGCTCCGCACATAGTTAACGCTCTGTGGAGTGTTTGTTGGCAGGAGACAGGATGTCTGCCCCTACCTGGGGAGGATAGCCCACCTCAGAGTGTCATCAGACAATCGCATTGGCTGGCAGCTCTTGAGTTCAGGCAGCACCAGCAGAAGCAGTGGCCTCTGCTGGATCCAGTCCTGGTGGAGAAATGTCAGGGAAGCCTGGACCCTTGACTGATGGTTAAGTAGTGGGAACTTTGGGCAGAGCCAGACAGAAAGCCCTTATAAGGGGGAGGATGAGACATTATGATAAGAATCCAAAGGCCAGGGGGATAGGAGGCACCCAGGAGGGAGGGGATGGGGGAGTGGGGGGGAAGGCGACAGAACTCGGTTGAGGATGGGGGTTCAGATCAGGGCCTGTGAGGGAGCCAGACTCCCCTGCTCCCACACCCATTCCCTGGTGAAACCCAAGCAAGCTGATGTAGTAGGATTTGCCCCCACCCCTGACTTTGCCCTGCCAATCTGAAGGTCACAGTCAGATGGAAAGTGGCTCTGTTAGGAGTTTTTAATCGTCTATTTTTAGGACCTCAGTTGGGGTGAAGATGGGAAGGAAGGGCAGCACTCAGAATCTTACAGGGTCCCCCCTTTGCTGCCCCTACTTCCCACCTCCCTCAACCCTCTCCCCTCCCTTTGGACTACAACACCACCAGCGAGGGACGGTAAAATTCTGCCTGCACCTAAAATGTCATTGTTTGTTCTGCCATGATTTGAGACGATACGAGAAGTTTATGTAAAATGGAGTTTGACTGTTTATTGTTGAGATTCCTGGGGCTGCCTGGTTCAGCTGAAAAGGCTCTGCTGGGTGTCACAAACATCAAAATAATCCCCTGAAATGTGAAACAATGAGACTCCTGATAGTCTCCATGAGAGATGCAGGTCATTTCAATACTGTGTCTAATTGACATAGGATACTGAGATGAGCAGTTTTATTCAGATTACTAACTAGGACAAATTATACTCTGCTGCTTCATTCCAATAAATCATTAGGCATAAGTGTATTTATATTTAATCATGACCTAATAAACTGCCATGCTATTTAATAGAGAAAGTACTATATCGGATTCTGTTTGTCACTAATATCATTTCTCAGTCCATTTCCTAACTTATATACTAATCTGAATGGCATCATAGCCTCTGTACCTCAGTGATCTGGATTAGAATTGTATGGGTTCTATTGTAATGAAACATATGAAACATATTTTACTGTTTGGTGAAGTGGACAGCTGGAACACTCAAGTGCTCTGTGTTTCATAATGTTATCTCTGACAGACACAATTTTCATGTATATAAAAACAGAAAAGTTGGCCAAATACATGAAGATAGAGTTGCAGCAACGCATTTCAAATGTTATGGTATAAATACAACATTGAACAGTTCAAAGTTGTGTAAATATCGGAGCTGTCATTCAAATAGGACCGGAGGTGTTTGTAAAACAGGAGCAGGCCATTTGGCCATATTGTGTCTGCACTGGTCTACCTAAACTCAATCCCAGTATTCTGTTCTCCCCCACCACACCCCCTACTCCAACCCTGTATCTCCCTCTCTTTTTCCCTTATGAGGAAGGGCAACTTTTCCCCATTTTTCCTTTTGTAATGGTCTATGTCTGAACTATTGCTATGTCAAAACATTCCCATGACATGCAAAAAAAAAATTCTCTGACAGGAGAGGGACGGGTAAACTATAATTTCTTTCCCTTCACCATCTGCCTATAAGCAGAAGGTGTGTTGAATTTTTTGAAGTTTTCAGCGGCCTGTTTTCCCAAACACTCATTTTGTGTGATTCAGTTTACCAATAACTCGCTGCAAACTTGCACTGCAATTGAGACAGAAGGTTAGTTTATTCCACATTCAAAACTCAAGGAGGGATGTTTACAACTTCCCACTCCACTATATACACATTCACACATACACACACATATAGACATGTATATGCAGGCACACAAACGTATGGGCACAGACGTGCACACACACGTATACACACATGTGCATTCATGCACATATGTATACACATATGTACATGCACACACACACACATGCATGTACCTACACACACACACATACCCGCACACACACACACACACACACTGACACACACACACACACATGTACTTACAAATAGACACACTTTCACAGTGAAGCAGAGCAAACAGAAAAAGAAAGTTTTATAACTATGGAGAATAATAATACAAGAATCCCAGAAATTAGAGATTAGGAGAAATTAGAGATTAGGCTGAGAGCCAAATTCTTCATCCTCGCTCGCAGCAACAGTTTTCGGGGTGGGGGTGGGGGAAGTGTGGGGGGGGTTGAGGAGGGGAGGGGTTGGTTTGAATGGCCTGGAAGATCATGCCCAATGAGTTTCAATCTCTCTCTTTTGTGTTGGGGAGTCAGTTTATCTACAATTCGCCTGTTGACTACAAGGGGGTCTGTACACTGAGGTCTCAGAGAGGAATTTTTTTTTCTTCTATCTGCTGTTGGTAGCTTCTAGAAGCAAGGGCCAATCCTGCGGTTATGTGGCCTGCATCAGCCATCCTTTTTGCTTCAGGAGAAACTGATTTTTTTAAATGGCAGAAGAGGGAATTCCTTTTCATGTCATATGGATTTAAACCTCACCACTTGTTTTGGCAAAGTGTTACCTCAAGCTGGGAAAGCAAAGGGGAGCCCATCGATTGCGTTGATGGGTTTTCCCACTGTATTTTTAAACGCTACGGCAAAAATAATGAAAGGGGCAGGTCCCATGCTGGGAATCGGAGCCTATTAGAACCTCTATCGACCTGATAGAGGTTTATAAAATGTTGAGAGGAATAGATAGGGTGGATTCTCAGAGGCTATTTCCCCGGGTTGAAATGGTCGCTACGAGAGGACACAGGTTTAAGGTGCGGGGAGGAAAGTACAGAAGTGATGTTAGGGGTAAGTTTTTCACTCAGAGGGTGGTGAGTGAATGGAATCGGCTGCCATCAGCGGTGGTGGAGGCGAACTCGCTGGGGTCTTTTAAAAGACTTCTGGATGAGTATATGGGGTTTTATGGGATTGGGGGTTATAGATAGGTGTTGATGTGATCGGCGCAACTCGTGGGCCGAAGGGCCTGTTTGTGCTGTGGTGTTCTATGTTCTATTCTGACAGCAACTTCATTTTTAAATGATTAGGCCACTTTTTTAACGAGTGCCCCAATGTAAAAGAATAAAGTTTGAAAGACCAAACCCCTCCACCACTCCATGGAACTTCCCTATGGAACAACCCTCCCCCCACATAATCAGCACCATGGAACACACTGTTGTGTATTTGGGCTGCAGAGCCCTTTAAGGGAGCAAGTCGTGTGGTCCTTCTGGGGGTCTTAAATTCTGTGCAGGGAAAGCAAGGTCTGCAAGACACAAAAAGTAAAATACCTGCATTTTCCCGTCGCCTGGCTGGAGATTGAGTTCTTTGAGTTCAAGGCAGCTGAACACATTAAACTGGCGACAAGGATGGTAAACAATGTTTTATAGGATCAGTGAATGTCTGCCGAGACCCAGCACTGGAAGGGAAACCCCTAGGAAGACAGGTAGGATTGCTGAATACATTAAACACCTTTCCTGCCTCCTGTCACTGTCTGGGCAGAGCCAGGGTACCGCCCAGTCTTGACCCTCTCCCCCCACCTGGCGATTGCACTCACCTGACAGTTCTTCTCACCAAGTAATTAGCATACAGGACCTGCCATGAGTCACGTTGGTGTGCTCTCGTGCCAATGTGCATGGATTATTTAATGTGGAAGACTGTTGTGAGTTAAAAACCTGATAAGCATATTTAAATGTCATTGGCTGGGGCAATTCATTGGGAAAATTATGCCAGTGTAAAAGCCTTTTTGGGATTCCCACAACTCCGACCCCCCCCCCCCCCCCCCCCCCCCCCCCACCCCGCTGCACCCCCCACCATCCCCAGACCCTGAAAAAGGGAGCAGAAAATTCTCCCTTAGTGACAACTTTAAATCAATATCCCCTCATCACTGCGTCCCCAAAGAAAGGACACAATCATTCCTTATTTCCTGTATCTATATTTGTCATAATTTATGAAAATCTTTAATGTCTTCTGTGAAATATTTATCTCTTGCATTTGATTTCACTTGGCCCTTCAGATGTTATCTGATCTTTTTGTAAGAGAGCAACATTAAATGATTGATTATTATACAGAGCGGGTCAACCAGAACATCAGCGAATGCAATTGTTATGGGTCTGTTTAATTCTCATTAGATTTAGTTCTTCTGCACAAACACTGAACCCATCTGTTTACTTTTACAATAAGACTGATTAGTCTACAACCAACCTCAAGAACATTTCGAATACTCAGTCTCACAAAACTAGATTCTTCAGCAGGAGAGTTATCTAAATTCCACCAATCAGCAAGAGCTCGAGAGAATGTTCTCTCTGTTTTATTGGGACAAGACTCTAGGGAACTCCATAATCCCTGAGATCCTCCATCTGTGTACACTTTGACAATGAGAATCAAACTGTACATATTAGTAAGCATCTGGAACCGTGACCGCAGAAACTAAATGCAGACTTCATTTGCTATTTCTGTTACTTTCCTCCCTTTTCTATAATTGCAATTTGTGCAGTGTGTCAATGCTTTCAGCCTGGTTACATAAATAAGAGAGGCAAAGCTTTCTTATGAATGTGTTTTTGGAACATGCTGGAAAAATATTCCACTTGGGATCATGGCTCTGTTATATATTCATGGCATGATTCAGGCATCTAAACGATTTGTTTGTTAAGCAAGTGTATGTAATTCATTGGCCCCAGAACATTAAAACAGTGCAGAAATATGCTATTTTGGCAAGTTCCTATTTGACCTGCTGTTGCTACTAAAAGCAGGTATTGGGGCCATGCCTTGTCTATCTAGCATATGAGGGATGAGAAACATACTTATTTTTATTCATTCGTGGGACATGGGCATCGCTGGCTAGACCAACATTTATTGCCCATCGCTAGTTGCGAAGGTGGTGGTGAGCTGCCTTCTTGAATTGCTGCGGTCCGTGTGCTGTGGATTGATCCACAAAGCTGTTAGGGAGGGAATTCCAGGATTTTGACCCAGTGACTGTGAAGGAACGGTGATATATTTCCAAGTCAGGTGAGTGACTTGGAGGGGAATTTGCAGGCACTGCTGTTCCCTTCTATCTGCTGCCCTTGTCCTGCTAGATGCAAGTTGTCATGGGTTTGGAATTCACCGAAAGAGCTTTGATGAATTGTATAAATTGGAAAATATTTTGGGTTGGATGGGGAAATGTGAACATCCCTGCTGATATCAGAAGAAAACCATAAGAAAATTATCGGACAGCTATTGGCTTGCTTGGAAATGAATTTATTTAAACATGTGAAATCATTCCTCCCCCTTTCCTAATGTTTTCCTCTCCTGGCCAGTCCCGATTTATAATGAGGGAATTCAGGCCAATGAAGAAAACTGATGAAATAAGATGGAAAAAACCATATTTGTCTCGTGCTTTTAGCCTTCCCAAGATAGTTCAAAGAGCATTTTTGCCAATTAAACACTTTTGAAGCTTAGTCACAATTGTTTTGGATGTTAACACAGAAGACAATTAGTACTCGGGAAGGTTCTGCATGCGACAGCGGGATGAATGGCCAGCTAACATCTTTTTTGGTGGTGTTAGTCAAGGGTTAAATACTGGCCGGGGCACCAGGACAACTCTCCGCCTTTCTTTGACAAGGTACCACAGGAACATTTATATCTGTGTGAACAAGCAGATGATGCAGTCCAGCTCTCTGGCAAGGCTGTGAATTGGGAAATAGGGGCCTTATCCAGGCCCAAAGGTTGACTCACAGTTGGAAATCTTAAAAAAAGGACCACCTACCTAGGTTTCTGCCTTTGTCTTACTATAGAAAACTCAGTCAGAATTATGTACAGACATTTTTCATGCATCTTCATTAAAATGACCAAAATCAGTAAAAGTGACCAACCTGCCCTGTTGTCTGTTGCACGTAAACTGAATGGAAACTATTTTGGCTTTTCTGGGAGCAATGTGATAAGGCAATGAACACACCGTGACTTAAACAGAGCTGCAGTCCATGAAACTTTTTCACATTAAAGAAGTTTGGACAATCTTTCATGGTTATAAATGAGCAGATGCATAAGATGTGACAGCAGCTTTGGAATTGTTGAAAATGACATTCTTCTATTAAAGAAAGAGTGACAACATATGAGGAGATGTTCAGTTTTCAGAGCAAGATGTATTGGTTACATGTTTTAGCCAATAGATTTTAGAAAGACTTGACAGGTTTGAGAAAGGCCAAGCCATTATTCATTGTAATTTTAAATTTGAGACAATCAATTACAATTACTTTTTTTAAGAAAAGCAGCATTTGCCAATTTGAAGGCTGCAATCTTGGGAAAGATTTGAGACAACCTTGTGATCTGCCTGCCTATTGCTCTGCACTGTTGCTAAGCTTCATAAAAAATGGGCGAGGTTGGGGGCTTTTTTTATTCATTCATGAGAGGCAGGCGTCACTGGCTATGCCAGCATTTATTGCCCAGCCTTAATTGCCCTTGAGAAGGTGGTGGTGTGCTGCCTTCTTGAACTGGTGCAGTTGATACTCTAACATTATATTTATAACAGCCCTCATGAGCTTTGTTTCCATCGGGATGGGGTGGCACTGTGGCATAGTGGTTAGCACTGCTGCCTCATAGTTGAATATCCAGGGGTATCAAACTGTTCGGAGGGACCGACAGGAAGCTAAAGGAGGTGGTGTGACTCTGATATTTAAGGATGATATCGGTACTGAGAGATGATACAGGTTCTATGGAAAAAAAGGTTGAATCCATTTGGGTGGAAATTAGAAATAGTAAGGAGAAAAGGTCACTGATAGGCATAGTCTTTAGGCCACCAAATAATGACATCATGGTGGGGCAAGAAATAAACAAAGAAATGGGTTCGACTGGGTTTGATTCCCGGCTTGGGTCACTGTCTGTATGGAGTTTGCACATTCTCCTCATGTCTGTGTGGGTTTCCTCCAGGTGGTCCAGTTTCCTCCCACTGTCTAAAAATGTGCAGGTTAGGTTGATTGGCCATGATAAATTGCCCCTTAGTGTCCTGAGATGCATAGGTTAGCAGGATTAGCGGGTAAAATATGTAGGGATGTGGGAGTAGGGCATGGGTGGGATTGTGGTTGGTGTAGACTTGATGGGCCAAATGGCCTCATTCTGCACTGTAGGGTTTCTATGATTTGTATGAAACAACTGATGCATGTAAAAAAGATACAGCAATTATCAAGGGGGATTTTAATCTACATGTCAATTGGTAAAACAGATGGGTCAAGGTAGCCTTGAGGAGGAGTTCATAGAATGTATCCGCAATAGCTTCCTTGAACAGTATGTAATGGAACTGACAAGAGAGCAAGCTACCCTAGATCTGGTCCTGTGTAATGAGACAGGAATAATTAATGATCTTGCAGTTAGGGATCCTCTTAGAAGAATGGTTGAATTTAAACTACAGATGGAACGTGAGAAGGTAAAATCCAATGCCAATGTCTTGTGCTTAAACAAAGGAGACTATAAAGGGATGAGGGAGGAGTTGGCTAAGATAGACTGGGAGCAAAAACTTTATGGTGGGACACTTGAGGAATAGTGGAGGACTTCCAAAGCAATTTTTCACAGCGCTCAGCAAAAGTATGTACCAGTGATAAGGAAAGACTGTAGAAAAAGAGATAATCCGCCATAGATATCTGAAGAAATATAGGAGGGTGTCAAATTGAAAGAAAATGCATGCAAAGTGGCAAAGATTAGTGGGAATCTAGAAGATTGGGAAATCTTTAAAGATCAACAGAAAACCAAGAAAAAAGCTATAAAGAAAGGTAAGATGGATTATGTGAGTAAACTAGCTCAGAATATAAAAACTGCAAAAGTTTCTATGAATATACAAAATGAAAAGGAGTGGTGAAAGTAAACATTGGTCCTTAGAGGATGAGAAGGGGGATGTAATAACTGAAAATGAGAAAATGGCTGAGGCTTTGAACAACTATTTTGTGTCGGTCTTCACAGTGGAAGACACAAATCACATGCCAAAAATTGATGAATGGAAAGTTATGGTAGGTGAGGACCTAGAAACTATCATTATCATGAAAGAGGTAATGTTGGCAAGTAAATGGGGCTAAAGGTAAACAAGTCTCCTGGTCCTGATGGAATGCAAGCCAGAGTACTAAAAGAGATGGTGGGAGAAATAGCAAATGCACTAATGGTAATTTAGCAAAATTCACTGGACTCTGGGGTAGTAACCGCAGATTGGAAAACAGCAAACATGATGCCACTGTTTAAAAAAGGAGGTAGACAAAAGGCAGGTAACTATCGGCCGTTTAGCTTAACTTCTGTCGTGGGGAAAATGCTTGAATCTATCATCAAGGAAGAAATAGTGAGACACCTGGATATAAATTG